>NC_132934.1:207161000-212161000 GCF_034638445.1 Ciconia boyciana
CCTCGTGGGGTTCTGTGCTCCAGCCTCAGCAGCAGCCTCTCCAGCCACATGACAACAACCACAACCCTTCCTCAGGGCATGATCATCTCACTAATCGGACAGAGCACAGCTGATATAATCCTGGATATCTGTTCTGTGCATCCCCAAATTGCCCCAGAGAAAGAGCATGAAAACAAGCGAGTGTAGTCACACCACATCTGACCTCTGATGGGAAGAGCAAGGGTCACATCCCAAATAACAGGGACACCCCTGTCTTAGACTGCTGATGCCAAGCTAGTTAAACCAAAACATTATGCATTTCTCTTAAATGCTTCTTTTTTCACAAGGCTTTCTTTTTGCCAAAGCTGAACTCCCTGTATGCTGTGCAAAACTCACAGATCACTCTTCTTCCAAGAGTCAAAAGCACCCTCCCCCTCCCAAACTGTCTCAGCCACGCTTGGGGATTCAGGGTTTTATTGCAAGGTGTGTAACAGACAAAATTGGAACTGATGTATATTACTTCTGAGGGTGCTAGTCCTATTTCCAGTAATTACTGACAGTCACTACAGCAGTTACACCAAGTCTATGGAAATATGTCCAAATTTAAGTGTTGGTGAAATTAAATGTGTTATTATTCACATTCACATTATTCCTCTGCATTTGAGGAAGAAAAAAAAAAAGAAAAAAAAAAACCAAACAACACAAAAAATCCCAAGGGAAAATAAACACAAAAACCCTCCAGTGAATATTACCCAAGCAGCCTAAAGCCATAAACACTGCGAATCACAGGAGGATGTGATTCAACCATTTACATTTTAGCAATGGGTGTGGTTTTGCTCTAATACATTGTATTGGGACTCAGTGCAAATTACGTGTTTTCAGATGCATACATTTTGCAAGTCTTGAGAGTGACTGGCTTAAAATGTGGAACAGGTATCTCTGTATTTCATGCCTACAGTATATCAATTTATTTTTTGTGAAATTTGTTTCAATTACTTAGTTTTATTTCTAAACTCATGAAAGAGCCAAAAAAATCTGAAAAAGTTTCTACCTGAATCCAATGGTACTCCAAATAAATAAAAAAGGAGGGTATTTTATTGCATTATGGAGGAAAAAAAAGATTTTGGGGGGTTTGAGTTATGACTTCTCTGAAATGTCCATAAAAAATTCCTATGTTGCCCGCTGCTAAAATATACCTAGTCTTGAATAATGTGGATACAACAGACAGTGCAAGGACACAGGAGATAGCTACCATATATATAGGCATGCAGTAACAGTCAAAAGGGGCTCACAGAGCTGTTGCACCTGACAACTGGCTGACGGGGTATTTACAACATACAGAAAATTTGGGATGAGCAAGAGGACTCAAACTTTAGCAGGAAAGTCTGGCCTTTTCTGAAGTTTGGAAATTAGCAAGTCACTTAGAAAAGAAGAGCGTTCATGGATACTGATGCATTTCTTATTTATAGTTAAAACCAAAGCACAAAGCACAAGACAGACCATGAAAAAGCTGCTCTTACAGTACAATCACCCAGATCTGAAACAGCTAGAGCAGAAAGCTGGCAAGAAAGTGCGTATATCTTCCTCTCCTCCTTCCCTCTCCCCCCATTACAGTGACAGCAAAGTGGAGATGGTTTAGTGAGGATACATACTGCTGCATTGCAGCCAAGGAACATAAACAGGAGAATGAAAGACCTTCTGTCTCCAGTGGGGCTAAGAAAAAGATAGCTAGGGAAGAATATAAGAACAGAGTAGCTATAGACTGATAATTTCCCAGAATCCTTTCCCAGCATAGAACAATTTATGGCTCAAGACTTCTTCAGCTTCTTTGTGAGAGAGTAAGCAGAAGGTTGCTTTCTGCAGTGCTGTGCACAAGATGTGGTGGGTAATGTCCCCACCTCCAGACTGCTCCTCCTTCTATGATAGCCCACCCTTTGGCTGTCTTCATGACCCAGCAGCCCCCCACATCCTTTCCTCCCTATTTACTCAGGTGGCCTTAAATCCACTTCCACACACACTTCAGAAAGCCCTGTGCCATATTTTGTTAGTGCCTCAGAACTTGATAGGATATACACAGTTGTTTAGTCTCAGAGCTTTTGTGGGGGAAGGTATAAAACAGACATAAGGTTACAGACTTTGCCGTATAGCTATCCAAGTGTATCGACAGGAACTTGGAGCAGCAGACATATATACAGAGTGATCCACAAAAACGATGGACGATGTACAGAGCTTTCACACATAGTTATTTTAGGGGTTATTTCAGCCAAAAGATCTATAGTAAGTCAGCAAAGGTCAGCCAGAACTGGGGCTGTGATCCACAATACCATGGAAACACTGAAGGCAGCTCAGGCAGTGAGAAGAAATGCTAGAAATTATAAGAAAAGGAACAGAGAACAAAAGAGAAAATGTCATGCCAGATCACACCCACACCTTCATACTTTGGTTCCTATGCCCAAAAAACAAACACACAAACAAAATGTGGTAGCACTGTAAAAGGCTCAAAGGAAGTCAACAAGGAAATCCAAGGTACAGAATTACTTCCATCCAAAGGAGAGGTTGGACTCTTCAGCTGGCAAGGAGATGTCCTGCAGTGAGATACAACTGAGGGTTTCAAAATCTAGAAAGTTTCCGAAAGGGTAGACAAAGATTGGACATTCACTGTCTCCTCCAGTACAAGAACTATGTGCCATAAGATGAAGCTAATCAGAGACAGCTAAAAGTGAAGGTAAAGACATTTTTTCATTCAACATATTACAACTGATTGGTGGAACTCCATGCCAAAGGATGTCATGAATGCAAAAAGGTTGGAGAAGCACTTGGTCTGTTGAGTGCTACTAGATCAAACCCAACAGGCTCAGGTAATCCTGGAAGATTAAAATAGCTAGAAGCTGGGAACATATAAGGTAAAGGATGCTTTCCTGGTTCTTGTTCTTCCACACACATCCTTTAAAGACAGGCTACTAAGCTAAGCGAAGTCTTATTCCAAAGAAGGATGGCCATTTGCCTTATTTTATGCTATGACAACTTTGTTCTCCTGCACCAGTTCATTGACAGGCAATGGAAAAGAGGAAAGCAAGAAAGATGGGCAGAAAAAACTCTTCCCCTCCCAGGCATTCTGCTATAGGAAATGGTAACAGGGGAATACTGTGAAGGAAGGTAAAATTATGTCTTTGCTTGACCACTTGGCATATCTTAAGAGGGCCAAATTAGAGAGAAAGGAGTCTTGGGAAGTTGAATACCTAAGCGCACATCTGCATCCAGTTGCTCAGGGGTGCAGAATCTCTCTTCTTCAAACTCACTTTTGGAGGTGGCAATTTTGTCCCAGAGAAAATACAGTCCTTAGACTAGGAAGAAGGAGGCTTATTTCAATGAACACCACCACACTGTGTCAGATCTCAGCCCTAGCAGCCCAGACGTGCTGAAAGGACGCCAGCACACTGGGAGGCTGCCTCTTACTGCTGACAGGAGACAGCTGCACGGCTCCCCCAGCTCAGCCTGGATGCCTTCCACCGTTACCAAACGGGAGCGAAGGTGTCATATGCTGTGGCCAATGCTGTTGACACCTTTCTCATGGACACAGTGCTAGCAAGAGCCCCATTACTGATTTCTTTGTTTGGATTCCCTTAATGAAAAGAAACATCAATATGCAATAGAAGCTCTTGTGAGCAACACTGCTAAAGCAGCAGCTTTCATAATTTAGGAACAATGCTCAAAGGGAACGTCGCTGAAATGTGTACCAGTTAGATAGCTATGCCATTATGTGATGGTGTCCTAAAATAAAATAAAAATGGGAGACAAAAGTCAATAGGTGTTCTGCCCAGTGATAAAACTGTTCATAAAGTCAGAGAGAACAAAAAAATCCCAGTTAGAAATGGGAGGAAGGAGGGGATAAAAGCTGCACGGGCTTACAGCTGCATCACAGGGTAAGGAACTTTATAGCGGTGTTGGAGAGGGGAATACAGACCTCTCAGCATACCTCCCCCCATGCCTATGTAGTTACCACTAATAAGTGACCTGCTGCCACCATCTGAACGAGGGCTGCCAATCCTTTCTCAGGAGAAACTCAGCAGAAAGGATAGTTTAATAATCAGGAAAAAATCCCACTAGGATGCCAAAAAATGTATGACTATACATATTATTTGTGGCATTGTTCCTCTGCCTGACATAAAGAGTGTCTTGAATAAGATTTTTCACTGACCTCATAGAAAACACTGGCATTATTTTAAAAGCTTGTTGTGTCTCACAGTGTCTCAGCAGGAAAGTGTCTGAAGCAGAACAAGACCCTGGGCCATCACATAGCAAGAAGCGAGACCCTATCAGCAAATCTGAGCAGTGCAACCCAATCAAGAGCAGAACAAAATGAGAGAAATATCAGAGTGGATTCCTAACCATATTTTTAACCAGCAAGTACAGCACTAATTATATCATTGTTATATATTTGTTATATAAATATTATATTTAATAAAGAACCATCCCCTGAAAAAATATTTTCCTTGTCTGCCCACTTGCAAGATATGAAATTACTTCCTAGCTATGGGACTTATTGCATAATAACATATTATCCTAACTACTTACCTCTTCACTTACTCAAACATTATTTGAAAAAGTTCAAATGATTGCCTGTTTTAAAGCAATTTCAAAATGTAACCAGCAAACAGAAGAAAAATATATTTGGGTTTCTTCATGTTCCTGTGTAATGTACAAAAACAGATGAAACAGAGCTTGAAGTAATCTTTATTTTGGTATTTTTCTCTTGAAAAATTCAAGTCAGATATTGGCCACTGGGGGTTTTTTTGTTGTCAGTGGCTACTTACGTGATTTTTTTTAGTCTTTGTCTTATTTTTTACATGCTTCAAAGATTAAGTACAGGAAAACTTTCTTATCCGTAGTTAAAAAGATAGGATTGGTGAACATTTTACAAAGAAAGCTTTTCTACCAACTGTTCCAGTCAAACAGATGTTAATCACCTACATACATTTTATGTCTGGTTTTCAATCATTCCGACAGCCTTAAAAAAAGTAAATGTGAATTTCAAATACATTTCTAATGCAGAAAATCAAAACAGGAAGAATTTGAAGTACAATTTTTAGCCATCTTCATTTACCATAAAGAAAATGGATAAAAAAGCCTTTATTCTTTTCTGCCTGTTCTTTGTCAGCATGAAAGAATACTGTTTTTCTCCAGTTCTGAAGCCTGCTAGGGACTGCAGGGCAGCTGCAGATCCTAGCAAGGAGACAGACAAAAAAATAAAAGTCTAAGAAAACTCTAAGACATCTTGATGGTTTCTCTGTCTCAGTGTTCCCCAAAATAGTCCAGTAGCTGAAACATTTCTTCAGTAGAGACCACCTTTCACTAGTCACTCTTTCGGAGAGTTTCAGACTCTCCCATCCTTTTGACATCCTCCATCCCCAACCCTGCAATCTTAGGGCTGTTTAAGTCTGCACTATATTGCTTTTTATTCCCCTGGTAATGTGCCCTTTTCAAAGAGTCTGCCAAAGCTACTGAGTTTAGTATAGAGCACCTCTGAAATGGATGGAATTTCCCTGCAGAGTCAAAGTAACTAACCAATACCCAAAAAAAATTAAAAAAAAAAAAAAATCCACAGCTCTTATGTGTTTAAAAGTGTTGACTGATGAATGCACACCCTGGTATATATTACTTGTACCTGCTGCATGAGTCAGTCAGAGATAGCTACATTTACTGTCTGTCATAAAACATTTAGAAAATTGCAAAGCTGGATCATAACATTTTCCCCCTCCAGAAAAGATTGCATGTTGTTCTGCTTCATCTGGAAACTCTGATTATCTGAAGATTTATTTTGAAAAGTTGAAATAGTTTTAAGCCAGGTCAAATTTTTAAAATTATTCAACTATTAATTTTAAATGTTGGCAAAGTTCCAGAGATAACTCAAAATTACAAAACAGATGGCTTCAAGATGGAAATAGCTACATAGAGGGGAAAAACACCACATAAAATATGCATCTTTATTTGTATTTTCCAGTCTTCTCTGATGCCTAATCCTTTACAGTCTCATTTGTCTGCTGCCTTCACCCCCAATATAAGTCTAAAATGAGTACTATGAAATACTGAAATCTTAGTTGCAGTCGCTGAAAATGGCTGAGCTAAGGTGAAAATAGCTTTTCCCTTTCATTACTGTGGAGAATTAAGCTACCATCATGTCTTTTTAAAAAGAATAGGTATTGGCAGCAATTTGCACTCTTACACATACTTATGTGTATGTGTACACACATTTGTTGATATACATTTCAGAAAGCTCTGTTTTCTTTGACAACTACTGGAATTTGGGTGAGGAGAAAGAGACTGAGGCTGCAGAGCAGTCACACAATTAACACAGATGGAAAATATTCTTCTGTCTGTCTGCTTAAAATGTTCTTGATTTCTTCAACCCTTTTTTAACTAGAAGCACACTAGAGAATGAAGGAGATTTTTTTCTATGAAGACCTTGATCTCTCAGTTAGGAGAGAGGAACACAAACAGCTCTGATGACAACTCCCAAAGGTCATTCAGAAGCTCTAGAGAATTCTTACAAGCCCAAGCTTGTCCTTTCTGATATTCCTAAGGTAAAATATCACCAGGGTGGTCTTCATACACTATAAAGTGGAGGAAGCAGTGAACAGAAATGCAGGCTGAATACAGACTCATAATGTAGATGACTACCAGACTTTGAGGATTATCCCAGTTTTCCATGTTTAAAATGTGATTATCTGTGTGCCTACATTTATACCAATTAAATAACTATTTATTTGCCTCTTTGCATTTTCAATTTTCTGTCCCCGGAGACTCTACACAAAGATACTTAAGTTTGATAGTAAGAACGACAGTTTCCAGTTACTTCTTAGACATGTTCAAGGAAGCAAACCATCACTTAAGGTTTAATGAACACAGAGCGAGATTGCCAGGGAGAGCGCAGAATGTTGTCCACTAGATGTTTAAGCCAAGACAGACAAACCTCTGCTGGGAACACATTAGGTACGTTGGATCAGCCCTGAAGGAAAGGGATGGACTTCCAGCCCCTAAAATGAAACTCTGCTCATGATGTAAGGTCATCTGCAGAAGACAGATGTATGCCAAGGGTATGGCTCCAGGCTACAGAAACCCCATACAGCAGGAAACATTTCCAGGAAAAAGCTGACACTTTGACGGCTGCATATCTGGTCTCCAAAATCCCAGCAGTGCACTGCTTCCATAAACACCACTTTTGTCAAGTGCAGCATGATCTGCAAGAAGGCACAGCTATCTATGAAAAATAAGTCTCTTGTATTTTACTCGTTCAGCACAGAGTGTGTGTGTAAGCCATCTATTGTGTGTTTTAGTAGGTCACTTTTCTTAGCAGGCCTGCTTTTACTCCAGTAAATTGATAGTTAACTCAAGGCTACAGACACATGAACAAGGCAGGAACCTGGAACAAATCTCCCATGGCATCTCCCGTGGCACCTCAGCAGCAATGAACAGTCTGTGCCTTGAAAGACAGACACCTAAAAGCATTATTTACTCCCAGGTGACAAATAGGAGTGCATCCAACTCACTTGCAGTCCAACTCACTAAGCAGGATGGCTTACCACAGAGACTCAGTTACATGTCCATGTAAACTAAATCCTAGTCCAAACATACTATCTTCACCTGGGGTTTTCTGGCTGATCCCAAGGGGTAAAAGTGTTAATAGATATATGGATGGACATACATAGCTTTAGATGCATTGATCTGGCTTTTTTTTTTTTCCAGTGGTATGGACATTGCCACCTTCAGAGACTGAACCCTCCCAGGAACCACAAATAGCCCTTGAGTACTGACAAAAGAAAGTTCTGTGCTATCAGAACTTGCCCACACTGGCAAGCTTGATTGCTTCAGCTATTTCAGTACAGAAATGAGAAGAAACTGTCTTCCACACCCTTAATATGGAAAAAGATAAAGCAAAACAGCTTATCTCACTTTGCAAGAAAAATTATATTTGTAGATATCACATATCTATTTGTATAACCACATGGGATTTATACTTATTTTCATAAGTTAAATGTGTACACAAAATAAATTAGGTTTAATTAGGATTATTTAGTAGAGCTTCGTAGTTAAGGCCCAAATGAACATAAATTGGTACATTCAGTGATTTACTGAGGAGGGGAAGGGGATACTTAGGAGTATCATTGCCTCAGCATCACTTTGTGTACTGCATAGAGCCGCATGTTCAGCAACGCTTCCTCCCTTGCTCTCCCTTACCTCTGATGAGTTACTGAGGACCTTGCTATAAGTTAGGTAGCAAATGATGTATATTAGGATTACACCAATAAACTCTGCCCTCCACAGACCACCTGTGACCACTCTGCATACATACGGAGAAAGGGGAAAGGGTAACAGAGAGATTTTCTGTATGATCTTCATGCCCAGCTCATCCTACAGGTGTTTCTATACTGTGACAAATGACATTTGAAATAAGCCAGTTCTCCCCTGGCAAAAGACCCTAACTAATTGTCACCCTTTACCCCTGCTTCACCTCCCTTTAGAGGTCCGACGCTAGGGGAGACTGATGTGATTCCAATGCTTCAGGCATCAGTAAAGAGCTTTCTCCCAGGCAAAGTGAGGTCACAGATAAGGTTAGGTGCACATAAGGCTACCGAGATTAGGGCAGCTCCCGGCATTAGTCCAATGCCAGAATGTAATAAAGACAGCACCCCTTAGGTTGTCCTTTTTTGTTTTGCCCAAATGAGCAGGGACAGCCTTACAGTTCAATCGACTGTAAAGGGCCCAAGTCAACACAAGTCTAAAGCAAAGCCTGAACTCAACTCTGCCACTGCACCCTCAAACCATACAAAACAGTATTAACCTTCATTCTTAACAAACCAGAATATATTTTTTTCCACCATGCTATGGTCTTCTGATAGGTGATTTTACCATCATGATGCTAAAGCAATCCTGTACTCCTGTGATACAGTACTCTAGCCGTTAGTGCTTGCATCCTCTCTGATGTCATCACACTAATAATACCTCTTCCTCCTCTTGTTTTTTTCCTTTGGGACACAGGGAAGTCTGAAGGGGTCTTTTCTCCACCTCCTGCAGGGAAGAATTCTCCCTTGCTTCAGAATTCATTATGAAAACCCCTCACTAATTTCCTAGCCTAAAATCTCCACGCATCTTTTTTCTACAATTTTTTTCTGTCCTTTGCAGAGTTCTGTAATTTTATCTTTTCTGGAGATCTTTTTACAAACTATTCTTGGTCCAGGTGAGTATAAAATTCCATGCTCAGATTCTTTTTCCAGAAGGTGGGGAGGAACGAGGTTTAGTTGCCATTTATATCCCCTGATACAAGGAATAACATTTCTGGAAACAGTCAGAAATTTTGGAAGCCTCTCCAGAGACTGCATTTTTCCTTTTTCTTGGGAGAATCAGTTTAAGGCTATTCTTGATCTGTGGGTTCTGTAGGTCCAGTATATGGCTCATTACTATTTAAAACAGAGAACTGTTAGCAAGAAACTGTGGGCAGGATTTCTGTCTCTCTCTCCCCTCAGCACATAAAATGGTTAATGAAAAATGTCCCTCATAAAACTATCAACATTTCCAAAGTTTCCAAAATTCAGCTGTCCTAATCCTGGTATAAATTAGAGCAGTATAAGTGCAGTTATAAGAAGGTATCATGGTCCCTAAGGAAAACACCTTTGACAGAGTGTTGGGAGAAATTATTTCCTATCACCCTCATTTTTGTCACTGTCTGCAAAGGAGAAAATTAAAAAGAATAATCTGTCTCTAAACATTATTTCCAGGTTCGATGCACACAACCTGAGTCAGGATTCAGAGGAAATGTTCTCCTCCTTAACGAAGTGACTCCAGCAGTTGCATATTTAATACTTTCCATTTTGAGAGTTAGTAGGCATTGGATTTTTTCTCCCTTCTCTTTACTTTCTGTGTGATTAATTGTGAAACCTCTTCCCTGGATGGCATCAATTCACCATAATCTCTGCTGCCTATTAGACAATTTCATTCCAGCATCTCATTTTTTATGTTCGAAGCATGAATGTAATCAGTCCAGCCCAGCTGCTGGATACTTGTGAGAAACAACTGTCAAAGGTACCAGACATTTTTCTTCCCATTTGATGAGTTACCAGTGATGGCAGTTCATAAAGACTTCTATCTTGTTCTATTGCTAAGTACCTGTCAAATGCACAGTGTATCTAAAGACATAGCAGAGCGGCTTTGTAGTCGTTAGGGTTTTGTTGTTCCTTTTTTGTAGCACACTGATCTTATCAAATCTTTGCTAGTATTGCCATACTTGACTAAACCTTTGTCAGCCTGGCTTCTACAAAGTATCTCCTGGGAACGGTTCTGGTTTTTATTCATTCCAGGACTGAGATAATTAAGCAATCTATCAACTGTGAGGCTCACTGGGTTGTGATGCTTCCTTGTTGTCTTGACCTTGATGTTTTGGATGCTCTAAGCTATGATGGATATATCAACCATAACCATTCCCTCAAGGTTGTAGGCAGTTTTGTGCACCCAAGACAAGAACAACAGAAACATTTATACTCTTCAAATTACCCAGTGTTCTGCCATCTATCTGCAATTTCTCCACAGAGCCCTGGCCTATACTGTTATTTGACCTGCTCTGTTAAGTACAAATGCAGTAAGAGAAGAAATGTCTGTCTCAAAGTTGGTTTCTCTACCTCCTTCTGTTGACTTTACCCAGCTCCTAAATAGGTCAGATTATCAGGATCACAGTACTGAGAATTCAGACTTTCAGAAGAAATGCAAGATCTCTAGTTGCTTGGTGATGGCTGCTTGTTGTGGAGCCCTCTCACTCCTATGACTTTCTATTATAATAAAGCCCTTTTAACTCCTCAGTGTGTGCTGGTCATGAAAGACAGTGAAATACATTTCAGCATGGAAGCAGACTTCAAGAAGGGGCTCAGGGCTGAGAATGAAGGAGCCAGGAGCACTTCTGCAGCAGTGCAACTCCTGCAGCAATAGCCATCTCAGTGCAGCTGGTAAGCCAAGTTTTCATGGGAAGAGACTTCCTTTCCTTTCACAATGGAAGAACAGAGATTGCTTATACAGCACGAAGACTGCTGTCATGCTTTAGCATTAGTGGTCTGTGGGAGATTTGTGTGTAGATGCTTTTCTCTGTCCTAATGATAGTGAATGGGCAGGCTGTAATATCTAATGAAGCTCTGCATAAGGAAAAATATCCCAGGACGTTCTGAAACTAAAATGACCACATTGACAGTCAGCCCTGGGGGATATGCTGAATGATGAGAAATAGCTGTTAGAAATGCTGCAGACCAATAGATGCCATGGAAGTTAATATCAAATGCAAGTGCTCAGTCATGGGGATAGATGTGGGGAATCAGAGCCCAAGAGCATGGTTCTCAAGTTTGGATTTCGTACCAGACCAACAGCACAAGTTCAGTTTAAACCCGAATATTTTCTCCTTCAAAATGGGAGAAGACTCTACTAGTAAAAGTAGTTGGATTCATCTCTGCTTCTCTCCATGTCAGCACAATCTCAGCAGCAGCACTAGGAGGACATGGGTTAGAGCTGGTGGGAACCAGATATATAAAAATGTACCAAAATAAGAAAGTGAGGTGAAAGGTGTTTTAAGCACACTTAACAAGCTATCAAGACATTCCATTGTCTCTTCTCTCTGAATTTAAACCTCCCCCTTATTTAAACTCATCAGTTTGAACATGCTGTTTATTGAGTTTGCTCAAGACAGTCTGGTTTTCCCCATGCCCTCGCACTTCAGGGAAAATCTCAATGGCTTTGTGAATTACTGCAGTCATGTAAGATATATTGTATATTTTATGATTTGCTTAGTACACTCTGAGCATACTTAATATGGGTAATAAAAGTATACACTGTCTTTTTTGTGTAGGCTATCAAATAATTCACAAATAAATAAATCATATAAAAGCAAATACAATTTTTCAAACTGTCATTAAATGCTCTATATTTAAAACAAATGCTGGGGAAAAATATTAAAAGCTTAGCTCTAGAAATTGAAGAGGCACCATGAAAATGAAAATCTCATTTCTCCCTGAAAATCTCGTGCCTGTTATAGTTACAAGCAACTCCTAAAATTACTATAGGTGAAAGAAGAATGTCCTCTATTTCCTGCAGTTTGTTACATTGTGCATTTGACAGTACTTTGTGTGTAGTCGTTTATTAAATCAGTTTCTCCTCTGCTGAGAAGACTCTTATCAATACCAAGAAGAGAACAAAACAAAACAAAAAATGTTTATGTTTTTAAAAAGGAAGTTTGTAAATCATTTCCAAGACATACTAGCTACTGTTAATCTACGGAAATCAATGGATCTATATTGATTATTCTCTCACAGTCTGGCCTACCTGTTAATAAATGGTGTTTATTAAAATCTTTTTACATCAGAAGCTATATTTTCAGTACACTAACATCCCTTTAATATTTCTTTGTTGTTCGGCAAGCTGAGAGGTACGTGTGAAATACAGCCAGGAGAAGACGCAGAAGAGACCTGCTGGCACAGTTTCTGTATTTCCGTTTAGCCATTGCCTCTGGTCTGTTAAAGGTCCATCTCTGGAGAATCCCTGCCCACCTGTGGCACCACGGTGGGCAACCAGCCTCCCCAGAGCAGCATGGACAGTGCAGGATGGAGGCAGTTGGCTCTGCAGGAGCAATGCTTTGTGCCTCCCGCCCTCTTGAAGACTTTGGGGTATCACTCACAGTCTGTAGCTGACATTCAAGATGGGATGTCCCATAGGGCCTGTGTCTTATCCACCAGCCCCATAGGGATGTCTTAGACACTGCAGAAACACACCCTAAACTGAGGTGCCTCAGTCTGGAGCCAGGTCTCAACATTTGCCCCATGCTCAAAGCGGGAAACCCTGTAAAGGAGCCCATGACAGCAGCTGGTGGGAGGCACATCAACTACACTAGGACACCACACTCTTCCTGTTTTCCACAGAAAGCAAAATGAATCTATATTTCCTCCCCTGCTTCGTCTCCTTCTTCCTTTTAATGTGCCCCATAGCTTTTGTCAAAGTTTTGCACCTTCCACGTTTTCATGTGTCAATGCTTCCCACAGCTAGGTTGTAATATGAAAGATGTTTTATCATCCCTAAGGGCTCATCTTATATGGGGCTCCCTGTAAAGTTCAGCCATGTCCATGATATTGAAGAAGATAATCACTGCTCTACTTCTGATGTGAAAGAACCCCACACCACTCAATAGTGAGCAAATAAACCTTATCAAGAGGACACTATTTCAACATGACACTGTATATGCAGGAACATATTTCCCAGCCCACTATTGAAATTCTATAATCTGAACAGGAGAGGTACAAATGAGTTGAAAGGAAAAACAAATATTTTCAATTGCACTTTATTTTTCACTTCAAAATTATAATGATTGACTGTGATCCATAACAGACGGATCATTACCCCAAACTGTAATAAATCTTCAGCTCTCAAGTCAAACTACTTACAGAGTAAAAGCTCAAGTAAAGCATCTATTTCACAGATACTTCAGATTATTCAGGATATACTTGGATCATGGCATAATACAATTAGCACATATTTTTATGCAAAGGTGCGACTACGGTCCAAGGCCATTAGGTGCAAAAGTCCAGTGTAATTTTTTCTCTGCCTTCCAAGAGAGTGCAAAGACTTGGACTTGCTCGCTGAGCATTAACTGACAGGTCTGAAGCCAAGTCTGCTCAGCAAAGCTGTCTTCACCTCCAAAGTCCCTCAGTCCAATTCCATATTCACATGAGATGGATCTAGCTAAGCCCTGGTTTTATGTGTTTTATGCTTCCTACTAGAATACTAAATTTCCTGAATGAGATTTCAATAGTATCTGTTTGCAATTTATTTGAAAGATTTCTACCAGATACAACACAACACCTCTGGGAGGCCAGGTCCAAGAGCATTACCTATGCAGGTTACGTTTGTATGCAAGTTCTGCCCAGCACATGGCACACAATTACTTGTGTGTAAGTGGACTCCTGTAAAGAGAGGCAATCCCTTACTTTCCCAGGAGGTGTTTATGTCTTTTGCATTAATGACTGTTACAACACAATCTATGAACTAATAAAGGTACGGGAGATCATGTTACCTATGACATACCGAAAATTCATGAAAACAAGACTGAGTGGACCCCAGTACTTAGGAGGAAGCAGAGACCACCACCATGAACATCAAATGTCTCCTGAAGTACTCACCAGAACCCTGATGACCTGTTGTTAACACACACCCACACACACCCTCCCCATCCTACTTGAGGAAGGCACAAGCTATCAATCTTGGGAGCCAGGGACCCTGGCAAAGTCTGACACCAGAGAAAAGGGACAGATATTAGTAGGAGGCTTTTTCTAACAAAGATTCTGAGTGTATGAGGCTTACATGGACCGTAAGCATCCATATGACTGTGATTGGACTAAGAATATGTTTGCTGAATTTTATTATTCAGTTATGATCTTTATTAGACTAACAGTAAATTTTTTTCTCCGCAGGTACAGAGTATGTTCCCAGATCCAAAGCCAGATTCTCAATATAACAGCAGGAACAGAAACAAAGTTGAGAAGGACCACAGAATACTGTATATTGACAGGGCTGCCGTCTGGACCCAAATGTAGTTGCTAAGGCTGACTGGCTGGATCCTCCCAGTAGCCAAAGCTCAACAGCCTCTACTGTGCTGAGGAACTGCCTGCAGGCACAGCACTTCAAGGAAGAGGCATGTGGAAAGCCACTCAGTCAGGGATTATGCACAAAATCCATGAGCTCCCGGGAAGGCAGGGGCTGCCCAGGTTTCTCCAGCAGTGGGCCAGAAAGGAAGGGCAGGGCAGAGGTAGGGTAGGGAAAAGGCAGTGTTTTGGTCACAGCTTTTCTTTGCAGCACTCAGTACAGGAGGCTGAGACTGGAAAAGCCCTGAGAAAGGCTTTCCAGAGTATGAGCCTTTCCATCATCCCTGTGCAAAGCCACTCCATTCCCTGGAGAGGGCTGTAACGTGAATGCTTTGGCTGGTACTCTGCAAGAATTAATTCTTCCGCCTCCTTTTTCATCAGTATTTCCTTGAATAAAGTTTCAGTTACTGGTGTATAAATCAAACACACAGGCAATATTAGTCCCATCCTTATAAAGAACAATTTACTGTGATCTGTTTGTCTGAAACTTCGGTGCATGATGGTTTCTTGCCTGTTCCTGTGCAAATGATACAGTAAATCACCCGACCGAACAGCGATTTCTCAGCACTGTCTTTATATTTTACCTGTGTGGGAGCAGGGATTTTTCACTCGCAATATAGTTTTCAGCCCTGTGCGGAGAGTCTGCAGAATGAGCACCTGAGCCTGCATCTGCAGTGAGCTCTGTTGGACTCCGCTCTGCACTGGCTCTCCCGTGGCGAGGACAAACGACCCCCCTGTGTAAGGACCCAAGGGCCTTCACAAAATAAACAAGATCTATGTGGGCCTGAGTCCAGGAAATATTTGTTCGCTTTAAGCTTGTACAGTTAATACAACAAAGAAGGTGAAGGACTACAGTAGAGTAATTTGTTTTGGTGAGAGAAAGAGAGGGAGATCCGCTACTGGTTTATTCATTAATAAAAAGCCAAATAACTTTAAAATACCACTGATCTCAATTTTTTAACGTTCTATAGCAGAGGTTGTTGCACTTTTCTTTCTGCAACACTGGTAGCATAAACAGCACTGTGAGAAAGATATCCATCTATAAATATGTATTTGACTGATCTATTGGCTTAAAACAACATATATGTTACACTGTGCCAAATTACCCATAGTCTTCAGCAACCAAACTATATTACTCCACAGCACAACATAATGTTTCCATCCTTTCTTTTTATTTGAAACCTATATTCCTTCTGGAAAGTGTATTCTGTATTTCACTGTAGTCTCACCTTTACTCACCCCTGCATCGTATGATTCTGTAATGAAATACCAAATGTTTATTTTCCCTTTTAACATAGAACTCGCTCCAGAGTATGTTTTAGGTTTCTTGTATAAAGTTATTTTAAGGTCTCATGAAAAGCCTATGCATGCAAAAGCAACATGATTAAGGCTTTGCATTGTGGGTGCTATAAACTTTTTAAGTGTCTACTAAAGGCTAAAGACAAAATTTAACAGCGAAGGAAGGAACTGTATAAGAAATGTTACCTGAAGTTACTTTAAGTGTCCATGTCACAGTTTCTGTTTGGTCCATCATACACCACCACACTAGAAATTACTTTTTCAGTATGGCTGCTTCCTAGATAGCAGCTCATGGTTTAAATTATACTAACAAACACCTCAATACATGTATCCTCCCTTTGCCTCATTTCCAGTACAATATCACATTGGCCAGTGGGAAGGAGAAAAATAGCAGAAGAAAAGCATTTGGAAGAATAAGAAAGGACAAGACACCGAGGCAGAGGCACCATAGTGTCTTTAAATTTCCATCACTAGAACCTCTTATCTGGCAGCAAAGAAATAAAACATTTGACAGTAGGTGGGATGCAGCAGGCAGGACCAAAACCTGTGGTGAAAATGGAGAGACAGAACTACATGGCGTATTTCTAAAATGTTTGCTAAAGAGAAGCAAAAACAGCCAACACCACCCAGAAGACAAACTAGCAATCAAGCCAACAAAAAAGAAAAGAGGAGATGGTAACCAGATGCTAATGTCATCCCAGTTGCTTCTAAATGTCTTCAGAGCTACTGTTGGAAAGCAAGATGGTCCCTGAGTGGCTGTTATCAGACTATAAATGAATGACAATAAATCAATAAGGTGTAGAAATTAGAACCTAGAAAGACCTGCTCATCATCTTTTCTGCAGATAAAGGATCATGTCTGATCTTCTTAGTAGATATTCACAGTCCCAGTCAGTATCCAAGTTTCGCTGTTTCCTTACCAACATACCTCTTTAACAGCCAGCGTAGCTGAAAACTGCTGTAAGTAACTTTTTCAGTCAACTAAATCAGTGTCACAAATCACTCTGTTTAGTTATCTTCCACTGCCAGCAGATATTTCATTTCTGTAATGTGGCAGTGCTCTGAAACCTAACAGTATTGTAAGGAGCAACATCTAAAAGAGCAAACCACTGGAATGCAAGATTCAACACCGACGGTCTGGGAAACCTTAAGCAAAATAGCTGTGGATATTAAATTAACAGCTACCTTCTATTAACTCAGCTCTTCAACATTGCATCCCTTCTGGACGTATGTGCAACCCTTCTCGACACTTTCAGCTCCAGAACTATTTCTTTAGGGTTGTTCATTACATGCTGGACTTAAAATACAATTATTTTTTGACACAAGATCCTTCTCAGGAGCATTGGATTCAGATTCATTGTCATGGCTAAGTAATCAAACACAGATTCAGACTTAGCATGAGGAGTCCATTCTCAGAGATAATCCCTGCCAATCATGATCAGCTATCACAGAGGGTCGTATTCAACTCGTAGTTGAGAAAAGGTCTGCATTTCATCATACCAAACCAAGAACAGCATAACACCTTGTCAGCAGAAGGCAGTGTCATCAGTGACAACAAACAAGCTGCTGATCACTGATCCTACCACCTGTCCTGCTGTTTTTGACCTTTTACACTGCCAGAAACTGTTCCTAGATTGATCCATGACAGCATGCTGCCAGTCTTCACAGACTCCAACATGTCAACCCATGCTACAGCTCTGGGTAAGTATAAGTGACAAAACACTGCAAATGCATCAGCTGTTGTTTGGCTTGGCAAGCCTTGCTGAAAAACCATGAAGGTATTTAGATAACAAATATCAAATTAAATTCAGTGAGACTTGGAGGTATGAATAATTACATGGAATTAGACCTCAGTGCTTTGCCCTGTTCAGGTTTATATATCTCACTAGGCTTTCTTTTAGCTCTTGACCTGCCTACCTACTCTTCATTTTGGTTCCCTCTAACAATTGCTGTCAGTCCTTCAGATTTATATTTGTCCAACTTGCAGCCAGGCAAAGTCTCCACTTGCTAGCTGAAATATCTGGCTCCTTTCACGTTTTGTTAAAAATCCTTTCAGTTCTCTAATAATTTTTGGTTTTCACCCAAGAATAGGCCCCTGTTCATCAGGATCTATCTGGCAGTTTTGTGTTCCAGACTGAACACAATGTGCTGGCTGAGGTTATATCACAGTGATACAAAGAAGAAATATAACTACCCCGCTCTGAAACATGCCACCTCTGAACATGAAACTCCGAATCACTCTGGCCTTTTTTCCTGTCTTACTGTATTGTGAAATTACCTTCATGCCCTTTCCAGCACAATCACTTTCTTCCGCTTTATCTTGCCACTGAGCCAACCTGTTTCAGACCATTCTTCCTCTAATTTAATCTTGCATGTTTTTAAATTGTAATTAGTAACCTGAATTTTTTGATCTTGCAGATGTGTAAAGATTCTCAGAAGATGTATACTGTCATAAACCTATTGGCTTAAGTGGTGCTATGACAATTCATACTGGCTGAGAATCTCTTCTAAAATACAGCAGTGTATGCTCTTGATGTCAATCAGGAAAAAGACTGCCATGGGGATAAATCATTTTTCATGTGCTTTGCTGAAAAAAGAACTTC
Source organism: Ciconia boyciana (assembly GCF_034638445.1). NCBI lineage: Eukaryota > Metazoa > Chordata > Aves > Ciconiiformes > Ciconiidae > Ciconia > Ciconia boyciana. The sequence goes on from NC_132934.1 coordinate 207,179,541, forward strand.
ACTCCAGCAGCAAAAGTTCCCAGTAACAAAGAATTTGCAGTGAGATTTCTCCCTAGTCATCGTTTCTTGCTCCAAGATAAGAACAAAAAGAAGTGTGTGTGTATGTATTTATATATACATCTATCTCTGTATATATTTTATAATAGTCATGCCATTCTCCAAGAAATGAAATTCACAGATTCGAGAGTCATGTTGGAACTCCACTCTGCATTTTACAAGCACTCATTGCTTATCGGCACATGTCCATGTACAAACCACTAGGTATCAGTGATTACATCTACTCTTTGATATTAATATAATCATATTCCCAGATAAACAAAACATGTAGAAAACTAATTATGTTATTTTTTAACCTATACCCAGCTCATATGGTCTTCCAAGTGCATGCATTTCTCCTACTGTGTACTATTTTTATTAATTTGCTTTTCTGACTATAGGAGCAAATATTACACAAATCAAAAGTAAATAAGCACAGAGTTTTAATCCCCGCACCTTTTCAGATTTGAAATTCCCAACCCAATAAGCCTCTGAAAGCTCTCTGATTTTCAGCTAAGTTGTTCTGAATTATCATAGCCCTGTTCTGGGCCTATGCCATGGCTTCTTTCAGCAATATTTCTGATAAAGGTTAATGCTGAAAGCAAGCCTGCAAACACCTCTTCCCTCTGATACTTCTGGAGCCACAGAGTGGTTCTTCTGCTTGTCCTGATCAGAACAGGGTTTTCAAAACAAACTAGATCTGATCGTACTACTCCAGTCAGCCTTTGGCAGCTCCAGATACCCCTTCTTCCAAGGCACTTGCAATAATAACATATATAATCAGAACAACATATTTTCATTTAGGGAAACATGGTGAAAGAAAGGGATGCTCAAGATGATAAATACTATTGGTAGAACAGCTGCAAAACCTTTTTTTTTCCTTGAAAAATGCTTGGTTCCTCAAACACCCCATACTGGTATTGAAATATTCTTAATTGTTTATATATAGGTATGGTTTACAGAACACTTCAACAGAAAGAGCTCAACTTTTGCTGAAAAAGCAGCACGACTTAAGAAACAGCACATTAGACTCCTAGGTAGCCATTCTATATTTTCTTCAGCACCTGCCTTGAGACAGAGCAAAAATCACTTTTCTGTATCCCAGTTTCCCTTCTGGCAAAGGGAAAAAATAAGGGCAATGGTCCACAGACTGTTCACAAGAGGAGCAGTTTTAGCACTGTACTTCCCACTGTACTGCCCTGCTTTACGTTGATCAGACAGTCCTTTGGGATTTTAAGATACTGTAAATGTAGCCTTAAAGTTCTGTCAAACCACTTTAATAAGAGTAACATACCAGCCAAGATTCTGTTCCTATAGGGTATTAAGTGTCCCTGGGGGAAGGGCAAGAGAGAAAGGAGTGGAGCTGTACATTCATTGAAGTCTAATTGTCTAATTAGTCTAATAGGTACAGTTTCTTTAAAGTTGGCACACCGAAAGCAGCCCTCTTCTTCCTTTCTTTGTTTAATGTCAGTAGTAAAACAGCACACTTTCACCCGAAGTGGAATAAAGTTTTAGTCCACACAAAAGTAAAAATAATTTAATCATTAGCATCCTGTATAGTTCAAGCACAGAATTCATGTTTCTTGCAATATTCTGTACAGCAGCTTAAGAAAAAATATAGGAAATAAGATCAGCATCTGGGGAATGTCACTGAGTAATTTTAAGAAACCCTCGGCTTTGATTTAGTGATAACTCATGTAGGAACATATCTAGCTAAGTTGCTTTGTTATGATACATTTTACTCACTCTTAGAAGTACCTTAATCCTATAGACAGACCAGCTGAGTTAGGTGAGATGTTAATCAGTCTGTATAAAAGTGCTACAATCCAAGCCCCACTCTGATGTCACTGGGGTACACTTTAGTGTATGTTATTTTGTTCATTCCAGAAACCTTATCCATTATGAAATCAATTTCTTTTCCCCAATGTCTTGCATACTGCATTTTGGAAAAAATAATGTACAAATAGCATTAAAAGAATATTAGTTCAAGGAGCTAAATTCTGAACAATTTTTAACTTAAAAGAAGAATCCATAAACTCAAATTTCCAAAGCAGTCAGAGTAAAGATTAATGAAATATTAAAAGCCCTCAAAACATCTTGCATTTTGAAGCTATGACCATTTGATTCTAAGACAAATATCCCACAATCAATACAACCTTCATGAATATATTAAAAAGCTGTTCCAGTCCAATTTAATAAGCTCCCAAAACATTTTACTCAAGATACTGAAGTCATTTCAGCAATAACTCCACAAGCATTTATCGTATTTAGTAGATCTCCATCTGAAGTTTAGAGGGTAGGTTTAAAATGCTTGGACAATTCACATTCTTATAAATGCATACTACTGGAAATATAGCATAACCTGAATTCTCATCTTCAAAGCCAGCTTATACATCCCAGGCTGCATACAGCCCTCTGCTTATTCAAAAGCATCTTACCTTTCTTCTGGACCATGAGGCTGGTGCAGGAGCTGTGGGACAATCCTACATCCTCAATTGCAGGAAGGAGGTAGTCAGTTGGAATCAACCTGGCCACGTTCCTCCAGCACACAGCTGCATCTATCCTTCAAGGCAGAGGCAGCAGAAGGTGATAATCATTGTGATCTCCCACCTGTCCTCTGCTCCTGGCAGTCCTTCTCCCCTTGGTTTGCCGTCATGTAGTAGTGACCTTTTAGCTTTCACACATGTGACAACTTCTCTATGCTTCTCATGGCCCAAGAAAGTCCAACTGTCTTTTGTAGGTGAATGAATGAACTGTTTTATTGCAATTGCATACGGGTACATATTTGGAATTAAATTGCACCTGTGGGCTGTCTCAGGCCATACGAGCAGAATTTGAGACTACTGGAACAGTGAGAGCTGATATCTCCCATATTCATGCTGACTCTCATATTGGGCAGTGTCAGTCATGCCCTGCAGTTGATTTCTGTCCTTAAACCTAATCTAACGCAATCAATAAGAGTTCTCTGTTCTTCCATTCCAGCCCAGACTCTTTCTGTACTTTCCATCTACCCTCAGTCTGGCAGCAGGGATGCATCCCTGTATGATCAAGAGTCTGAAAAAGCTCCCAGACCCCCAGGGATCTTTACAAACCTGAGAGGAGAGTTGATGCAGGCAAGGAACTTTGTCTCTTTTTGAGAACTCACCATGTTCATTATTATCATAAACTATTCAGCGTATCCTTACAATCAACTTACTCTGGTTTATCTGATGTTTCCTCCATGCTTAGTAACAATGTAAAGAATGTTACTGACTATGACTATCTACCTATTTTTCTTTATGTATGTTATTTTGCTTTAAGGGCAAAAGTAGCACAGTAAACTAATAATAGAACTGTTTATTCCATAAGGGGCTCATATCTGATTACACTGAAGTGCCAGACTTTTTCAGTCCAAATTTTCTGACCACTAAAGATCAAATAAAAACTCTAATGTTGGATGAAAACGTAGTTCTAATAAACCTGAAAACTTCTTCTGTCACTGCATAGATCAGTGATGGCACTTTGTTCAAAGCATGATAATATTTTTTTTAGAAGAAATAATTGTTTAGCAGCCTTTACCAGAACACTAATGTCAATTACCTTATAAGTTATCTAATCTTTGCCTGACAGTTTTAAAATGTAGCTCTATATTTATCTTTTATTGTTATTAGACTTTTATGAATTAGGTTACAAATTAACTGTCAAGAAATCTTATTGTGCACAGATTTATGTAACTCATTTTTCTGATATATATTAAACATTTTCTTGCATGTTGTATGGTGGTGTCTTGTTTTATATTTGAGAAAGACACAGATCTTGAATTACTTTTAGTGAATTTCTGTGATACAGAAATATAGAAGTCCAAGTTTTGTGTTGATTAGGCTCTCCACTCTATGTGTATTTCGTTTGATTTTTAAAATAATTGTTATTTTCAGGACAGGACTTTTTTACTAAAATCAGGCACAATATTGCCATCTCCAGTCATTCAGCCGCAGAGCTAATCCAAAGCTTTTGTTCCTGAACAAAAATACTTGGAGACATGTATCCAGATGATCTGACCCTTTAACTTTTGGAACAGTATTTTTTCTGACATCAGTTACATTTAGCATGCTGCAGGAAGAGATCTGTGGTGAAAGCGCCAAATGTGCCTGGCAGTCAGGATCATAACGAGGAGAGCAGAGACATTTGTGACCCTACAGTGGAGAGGCATGACATGCTATCTGTGCCACCAAGCCAATCCACCAGCAAGGGAAGGACTGAGAGCCACAGCTCCAGTTCTGATGTTTCCTGCCCCATCTTATTTTCCTTTTTCTTGGAGATCCTGAGATTATTCTGAGGAACCATCTCAGAATATAAGGTTTTAATCCAGGTTTGTTCTTACCCAAGAGCCGAGATGGAACTCCAAACTTTTCCTCTCTCTCACTGTGCAAGTCAGTCAGAGCTTAGCCCTAAAGGGATGTCTTCTCCAGCACAGCACTGTGAAACTAGCCCAGGCCGGCTTCAAATGAGCTATCTCAGGCACCAGAAGCAGCCTTTTTCAACACAGAGTGCCTCACAGCGTGATTTAACCTATGCTTTGGACTGCTGCCAGCTCCTACATCTCTAATTTAAAGCAAGTCTGAATGTTTCTCTGCTGCATAGTAATTTCTTCCATAGCTGTGAGATGAAAATCCTTTAAGCAATAGATACACCAAGGATCAAGAACTTTCACACTCTAAATGACAGTGCATGCACTAAGTCATCTCTCACCAAAGAGATGTTATGTGTCGTCTGTACAGCAGAGGCCATCATTCTTACCTGTGTCAGTGTGCAGAAGAAAACTAGCAAAGATTCAGAAAACTATTTTTACTGACTTATTTTGATACTTTCAAAACCCAGTGTTTTATATTGCTGTTGGACAGCAAAAGCTCCATATAAATATCCATCATTATCATCAGTTTATTGAGAACAACCATGACTGCGACCTCCGCTTAACACAGTCAAAATAACTCTTCTCCATACTCAATTGTCATTTTTCTCACACTCTTGTGCCACACTCTGCACCATCATTTTGCAGCCCCTGGTACAGTCCCACAGGCAGTAATCCTGGGGGGAGAAAAGGTGGTATCCAGAACTGAAAGGATCATCAGGTCCATTTTTTGCAATCACAGGCAGCCATGATGTGCAAAGGCCTTATGTGACAGGCTCCTCCTGCCAGCCAGACAAGGTGTTCTGGTTGCTGGAAGGCCAAAGACTTCAGATGACCCTTGGCAGCCATGCTGCAGCTCTCTGTTTTTGAGATGTACGAGGTGAGTACAGGGAATGCAGAAGAGTGTAGATGATAGTAAATTCATATGCTTACTCGAGTCAGACAGGGCAGATGACAATGTTTGGCATAAAGCCACAGCAGTGACTGGATTTACAGCTCAAATTTGAATTAAAGAAGGTCAGATCATCTCTTCCTATATAAAGAACTATAGAAAACAATATAAATTGAAATAACACTATGTGTGTTGTGGGGCTACTTATTGTGGGAGTGGTGTTGTTCAGAAATGGCTTGGATCTCAGGGTCTCACCCCGGTTTGGGACATTAAGCCCCTCTGCAAAGCTTATGCCATTGCTCAGGACAAGGTTCCTCAGCAGCATTGCTGTCCTTGCAGCTCCATATATTTCTGCTGCACAACTGAAACACAAAGAGGTTAACACCAAGAAAGTTGGGATTATTACCTGTATTTACATTTCATAGTTTTATTACTCCTACCTAGAATAACTCCTGACAAACTGCAACTCCTCCCTGTACAATTCTACTGAAAATATATAGGTATCATTTACACTTTTTGGTCTTGGATGGTCCTGAGAGGACTCTGATGACTCCAAGGCTTGACCTCACATTTATCCTTCCCTCGTCAAGAGATAAAGTCCTGGCTGAACTTTGTGGTGTCTATCAACCTTATCTACCCTTGTGATAGGTGAGTCTAATGCTCCAGGAAAGATCTTGGGCCATCCTGTCTGCCTGATGTCAGTGTTATGTCATGGAGTAGGTGGAAAACGGGATGTAGAGAACCACCCGCCATCTTCACTATACCCATAACCTTCCATTTTTTCCCCCAGGAGAATGCACTGATTTGGTCTTGACCAGCTTCAGAGGCACTCTGGTAAATAAGCTGCATTAAAATGACCAGCCTGGATGCTGTTGCTATCCAGTCGGTTAGATGTCACTGAGAAGTTCCTACTCAGGAGAGGTTGGTGGGCTACCACAAGCTCAGGGAACCTCACAACACACTTCACTCTACCATCCTCCTCCACCAAATACTGACCATTGGAGTCAATTTCCTAACTATTTCACACTTCAGTGACTGAGCAGCCATCTGCTGCAGGGAGTTCCTGCAGCAGCTAGGAGCTCTAAAGATGGACAAAAGTAACCCATTGGACGCTTGCCCAAATCCCCATAATGCTTTGGGCAACCTCTGTTTAGCTGATGCATACTTGGCAGATTTGCCTGAGCCTCTTCCATTAATCCCTTTCACAGTTTGGAGACTCTCTGCTATATCAGCACAAAATCTTATCTCAGCCACTAAAAACATACCCTGGTTACTCAGGCAAATGCCTTTGAGACCAAATCTGTCTGTTCCCTATTGCACCCTCATGGGCACTTATGTCTTTTCTTAGGTGTGATGTTCGGTGTTGTTTATAGTGCTCTAGGTGCAGTCTAACTACTTTATATACAATAATACTATCTTCTCTGATTTATATTGTATTCCTGGCAATTCTGTTTGCCTTCTCCAATACAGAAGCACAGTGGGTTGACGGCCATGGGGAATATCTCCATAATAACTCCCCAAATTTATTTTGAACTCCTAGTAACACACTGCAGTGACATTCTATTTGTTACCTCGTTGGATTCTTTGCTATTCTACATTGTCTCTTAGAAAAAGGCATTTAAATGATTTAAGCCCTCTGTGTCGAGCTTCATTGTTCTTCATTATTTGCTGTATTTCCTGCATTAGTATCATATCCACACCTGAAAATTCAACTCTCAATAGCATTAGGTAAACCATTAAAAATAACAGAAAGCTGAGGAGGGTACATTGATCCTAGTGATCCTTTATGCTTTCTATTTGCAGTAAATCAGTCCCATCCTTTCCTACAGAGGACTTTTATCTTGTTGAGAAAATGTTCTTTCTTCTTCCAAGGCTTAGGCATTACAAGAATTTTTTCTGTTCTTGCCGTGGCTATATTTTTTCTCCATGGAAGATTTTTTTTTCTCTGCAGCAAGATAGAGACAATGGCTTAAGCAGTATTAATCAAAATGTGTATTTAGAACATGCAATAGCCACTCAATGATACTGGAACAGTGGTGGTTTTAATCCATCTATCTAAACAAAGATTTAAGAGACTTGTTATAGTGGCAGAATATTTTGCATAACACTATGAATTATTTTAAGTAATTTATCCCCATAAATTGCTGTAGAATATTAACCAGGGATGAAAAAGTAGATTTCAAAAATTAAACCTCAAACTTTAAAGCAAAATATAATAAAAATTTTGCAAGCAAGCTAGTGAAGCAGGGATGTGTTTGGAGGCAGGGTGATTCTCACGTAGGATGGTTTTCTCAGCTGATGCCACCACTCTCCATGACCAATATGCTGGAAAACCTAAGAGAGGTGAGCTGAAAGGAAGGTAAAAGTTGCCACAATGCAAGATCAACTTTTTAGAAAGCTAAAAGGCTTTTTAATATGTCTTAACAGAGATATGAGCCAATAAATTGGTCATCAAGATTTTCACTTTTTAAAATGGTATTGAAACTCTGGATCTGGTCTCCCGTGGTAGACCAGTAAAATATGCACTTGTTAACATCTACCTTGCTGTACTCTATTCCCTCCTGCCTTTATGTATTTTTGGAGTCAGACTGTAATTCTGTATCATCTTAGGGACCAAATGAACAGGACTCCATTTGTGGATGTGGCTTGTCTATCCTCCCTGTGGGTAGTCCACCAGTAACAAACCAGGCTTCTCTTCAGGACAGGCTACTCTTCATTCACTTCCAAGGTCAAAGACATTGGCCTTTATCTTCAAAACAACTAAAAATTAAGCCAAATTATATTAAAGATGAAATTCATACCTTAGAGTCACTACAATATTTCACTCTCCAGGAAATTATGCAGAGCAGAGTGCCCATCATGAATTATAGAAGAGCCAGCCAGCCCAGCCCCATGACAAGATTTCAGTGGAAAAGAAACATATCTGGTGTGTCTTGCTTTAGTAATTGTTACAGAACATGATCTTTCAGGAAAGGCATTTTCACAAACATAATTTCTAGCAGAAAAATGCCAATGCTCTCTTCCCTTTCCACAACCAAAAAAGGAAATTGACCAAATCTAAAACAGAATTTGATCCCAAATAGGTTTTTTTATTGATAAAAGGTGTAGTAGGTGATTTACGGGCACAAAATCATAGAAATAGGGCTGAAAAGGACCTTAAGTGGTCATTTTCTACCACAGTTTGTGTTTATCTACCTATTTCATAGTACTCTACACTCCTCTGCCACTGACTTTGCATGGAAGGTACTTAAATGCTGTACTGTGGTGGATGGCAGTATGAAGGTAAAAAACAGTTGCTAAAGAATTTGAGCTTGAAACTTCATGTTGAGATAAGCATAGTCTGCAAATGCTTTAAGGCTGTGCTTTTTAAAAAAACTTTAGCCTCAGGAACTTTATGGTTTGCTCTTTGGCAGCCCATTTATTGGACCATTATCCTTATTGGGCCTCTGTAGTTTTTAAAGAATGCTACAATGGTCATGCTGGTATTTGGGGAGCACCTACATCAGTGTGTAATGCCAAGTACCCCTTCTCAGTCATTCTTAGAGCAGGGAGGAATAAAGAAGTCGTTCTATGGAGACTTCACCAAACAATTCCCTTCCTAACCATTTCAGTGTCATATTTGACAGGCTCCACATAACTGAAAGCAACTGTTTAGGTAGACACAGCCTTTGAGGACTTGACTAAGTAACTTGGAAAATGGTCATTCAGCATGGTACAAAAACTGTTTTTGTGAACAGTAGGAGATGTCTTGACCACCAAGGAATATTCTGCTGTCAGGCTACAGCAATGGGTGGCTGTTCCCAAAGGGAAGGGAGCCAGCAGCTGAGGAGGACCCCAGCACAGTCTGTGGGGTGACATCCCACAGGGTCCAAACATATCAGGCAGAGCCGGGGTCTTGTAAAAGGGTCCTTCAACAGTCCCAGACATGGCAAGCAATGAACCAGGGCTGGGGTCCCTCCAGGGAGCCTTGGCAGGAGGAAAAGGAAATGGGACTGGAGGCAGAGCTGGAGATAAGGCAGGGTCCCTCCAGCAGATGGGGCCACAGTCAGAGCTGGAGACTGGCACTCCTATGATGTTGCTGGGGCAGGGACAGATGGCCACCACCCGAGCTAAAAATGGAGTTCCTGGGCCCATTGACAAGGAGTGGAGGAAGACCCCAGGTGAGGTCTACTGGTGCCCTCAAGACCCTGATACTTGCTTCTCAGGGCTCAGGTCACTATTCTAGTGATGTTCCTGCACCCATGGAAGTCATCACTCTTCTGCTTAATGACTGATGCCATTGGGAGTTTTGCTAATGAGCAGATCTAGATTGTGTGACCTACAGTCACACACAGAACAGCAGAGAAGATTCCTCCATGTATACTGTACAACCATAAGACAAGCTTCAGAGGCTTACACACTAATGAATACTGCATTATCCTTAAAAATATCTGAGACAACTAGACATTAAATTACCAGGACACATTTTCAAGATAGCAGGGACTGAATATTGACTTCTTGAGGTCAAAGCCAAAGCCCTAACCACAAGCTAAATTTTCTTCTCTTCTTCAAGTAATTTCAATTTTTTCCATCTAGATATGTAGTTGGACCATTTTGTCACACAAGTGAATGCATAAAAATGTTACCTTGTCCACAAGACCCTCCTATTACAATGTCATTCCAATGAATATAACAGAGAATGATCAAAAAGATTTGCCACCTTAACTTCAACTTTCACAGACGAGGAAAAATATCTTCCTGTTTCACACATTAAATATTTGCAACTGCAGTCAAAAATGGTCTTAATCCTGAATCAAACTCTATTGACACTCACGGAGTGAAAGATTTTACAATTTATTATTTAGATATGAGGTATTTTATCTGAATGTAAAATAAGCCTCAATTCTGAGTCAGTCTCAGACAGGTGGTGACAGTGGCATTTTAATTTATATTGGAGCATGGTCAAAATTAAACATAATTTCAAGTGAGAGTCAAACACTGAGAAAAATAAGAGATTGAAAATGAGAAGCCATGGCACGTCAGCCCAAAACAAGCAGCATGTAGAGGAAAGCTGCTAGATTGCGATGATGGGTAATTAACCTCAAATATGGACAACTGTAGTTCTTCTCAAAAAAAAACCAAATTCACATCTATATAGGAGCCTAAACAAGTTTTACTATCTACTGTATCCAAAGAGAAAAAGCGGAAAACTTATCAAAAGATAACACTTATCTTTTATTTTTAAGAGATGCCACATCCAATCAACCTCAACACATCTAACACAAACTCCCCCCCGCAGTGTGAGAGCAGCTGTTTTGGAGCGGTCACCTTGGAGATTGCTAGACTTCTGAAAGCACCTATAGGTGAAGAGGTCCCTGTGACTTTGGACAAAGGCATGAACTGACTTTTTTGTACTTCTACTGCAAACCTGTAGGATTGCAATTTATCACAGGGAAACTATTTGGGATTTATCCTTTCCTTGCTTTGAAACAGCCAAGCTCTACAGACAGTTGTATTGTTTGCTCTGAATTCACATCTGAACAGAGATCAAGTCTGACACCAAGGTTTCAACTTTAATAGCTAAAGATTTTAAATTTATAAGGAATCGAAGTCAGGATTTCCTCTAACAAGGTCAAGGTACTGTTCTCTGTTTTATTTTAACCATTGCAACCCACCACTGTAATATTCAGGGTTTGGTTTCATCCCGTCTAAATTCAGCTGAAGTCCCAGCTCTTCACCCTCCTGTTAGCTGGCTCCAGGCCTGCCATACTCCCTAGTCAATAAGGGAGTACAGAGTAAAGCCACTCAGATTATATTTAGGCCTGGTAAATCTAGATCAGTTTATTCTCACTGACCTGATAGAATGATCACCTCACTACCTCTGCTAATGTAAGCTTTGTTGATTGGGAAACGTTCCTAGAAAAACGACTGATCTGGTGTTTCACATCTGCTATTCTTTTTTTCCTTTTGTGGAACTCGCTCATTCAGTCTATTCTGGAAAATGAATGTCATTAAGAATGAAAGGGAGACAGGTAGTACTATTAATGACAAGGCAAATACTATATGCAATGTATGGAGAAAAGCCAACACAAAGAGTTGTCGTTTATAAACACTAGGGAAATAAGTCAGCATGAGAATAAAATTGGTGAAAAAATATATCCTGCCAAACTGACAAGAAAAGTAAGTTACTGCACAGTATTCACTTGCAGAAGTATAAGAGGGAAACTGCTGCTTTCTGCTTTCTCTCTTATAAAAGTATCTTTCTTTTCATATTTATTCACATGCATGCAGAGAGACCTAGGTTCATAGGGGCTGATTTTGAAAGATTTTGATAACACCTATTTAGCCCACAAGAGTTTGCCCACTCAGTACCAATTGGACCAAGAGTCAAGATTTAAAGCCCAAAGTGACAGAATCTACTAGGAGGTTTCTGTTGGGATTAATACAAAACTGCATTTCACAACCTGCCTGGACCATGGGAAGCAGCCAGCAAACTGCTTTCGCTTTCCTGAGAGGTAGGTCTCACAACTGCCACCTCTGATGACCAACATAAATGGAAAACAAGGGACTCGAAGATGATGGAGGACAAGAGAGACTGAGGAGACATAACGCCCTGCATCCCTGAGGAGAACTGGCCAGGCAGCCAAATTTCAGTTTTGCAATAACAAAAAAAACCCAAAGTGGATTCTTTTTCTTTTCCTCCTCTAATATTTCCAGAACACAAGAATATCAATATTTCCTTTCAAAGCTTTGAGAAGTGTCTTTCCTTAAAAAATGGAGCGGATGGACTTTAGCAAAGCAGCAATACTAGAAGGACTAAGTGCCATTGGTCATATTCAAAGGATATCTAAATCATATAACCAGTTTCACTGTTTCTAACCACCGATTCTCCTTGAGGGTCTTGATGTGAGCAGACTCATGTTACACCAACAACTCAGAATCCTTGGCCGAAGCTGCCATTTAAGTAATAAATGGACTGTCCTGGAGCCACGCTTTCAGCCACCTGCTGCAAACTTCCGGGGCACCTGGAAATCTAAATTTGGCTTTGCCTCCATTTCAAACATCTAAACCTGTGATCCGCATGTGGACATCCTAAGTGACACATAGAGACAATGAGACGAAGTCAGTACCTCTGAAGATCTCCAGAAGAAAATCTAATCCATCTAAGTTAAGTATCTATCTCCCTTCATTGACTTTGAAGAAACAAGTAAGAATTTACTTGGGACTGTAAGCTGGGACTGTTCAGCCTGGAGAAGAGAAGGCTTAGGGGGATTTAGTCAATATGTGTAATAATCTGATGGGGCGAAGTAAAGAGGACAGAGCCAGACTCTTCTCAGTCATGCCCAGTGGCAGGAAGAATGAACACGTGCATAAACTGAAGTACAAGAAATTTCCATTTAAACATAAGAAAAAAAAGCTTTTTCACAGTGAGGGTGGTCAGGCACTGGAACAAGTTCCCCAGAAGGGCTGTAGAGTCTCCATCCTTCAAGATATTCAAAACTTGACTGGACACGGCCCTGAGCAACCTGCTGTAGGTGACCCTGCTTTGAGCAGGGGATTGGGCTGGATGATCTCTGGAGGTTCTTCCCACCTCAGTCACTCTGTGATTCTGTGAAAATTAAAAGCAGTCATGGAAGCAGGGACCAAAACCTAGGCTTTGGCAGGGGATGACTAAAGCTAGACAACTTCCAATTCAAGCAAGGTGGCAGCAGGAGGGTTAATCAGTTTTGGGAACTAAGTGGGTTGGATTGCTGTCCAAGATTAAACGTAGGTTCTATCCATTGGCATGACTTGCTGAATAGCAGTCATACAGCTGAGAAAATGCTTCAGAAACATTTTCCCAACTGACTGTACTGCTAGTCACAGTCCCACGATGGTCCTGAAACCTTCAGCAGGCTGCAAGCACCCTTCCTCCCACCCTGCACAAGATCCAGACAAAATATGGCCTTGCTATGTTTCCGTAATGCATATTTAAGTGCTGATGCTGTTATTTTGCCTAAATTATGTAAAGATCTCAGCCCCTGGCTCTTTACGCAAATTTTATGCTGCCGAGCAAAAATAGCCAGCTATGTCTTTCTCCCTGATATTGCAACTATGAAAGCAGGTGCAATCTTTGGCATAAAAGCAGTAGGGGTACAGTGAAGAGAAGTGAAGAGAGATTATTACTGTGACACATAGAATTAATGAGACCTTTTCTGGAAACCTTTGCTGAGCCTTATACTTTGCAAAAAGAGGCAGAAAATTTTGAAATATTTTAGAAAAAAAAAAGCCAGAAGATGGAACTGAAGTTTCAAAAGCCACATTTAAGTATAAGAAAGTAAAGACATTTAATTTATTTAATTTCTCAAAACACAGATTACACCATCACTTGATCACAGCCTACAAGTAGTACACATGAAAAGATTTCAAAGAGCAGAGGAATCCTCTTAGTAGATAAAGGTATATAAAAATCTATTATCTGAAAGCTGAACCTAGACAAATTGGGGCTAAGAAATAAGGTGTCAATCTTCAAATGACAATAAGTACCCAGTGAAACAATTTAATGACTGACACAATGGATTTTCCATAATCTGAATTTAGTACATCACTGCTGGATGACAATAGTGTTACCAAATATATCCAACAAAAGTGACTACTGAAAGAAGGACGTGAGCTGAAAGATCTCATTGACACCTGTTTTAAACACTTGATTGATACATCTGATTCTGAATCTTAGAGGCTGTTTTTTTGAGTGGTGGTAATTATCTTACCATTAATTAAAGGGCTGTTAATAATCCTCTAATGATTGGTTTATACTCAAGATGTTTAGCATGAGTAGTAGCTGTTCTGCAATTAAATAAATCTTCTTCTATGTTAATGTGTATAATGATAAAAAGTCTTTCATTTTCCCAACCCATTTTTTTGGTGGGTTTTTTTTTTCCCCTCTCCTCTTCATATTACATTATGACTAAGAAAAAGAGACAAAGTTAATCCTTAAGTCTCTAATGTCCTAAAATACCAATCACTAAGCCCAAATACTAGTAAGACAAATGCACGATGACCTTGCACTGCCTAAATAATACATTGAAGGTAATAAAGAGTGAGACAGTAATGCATTGATGTCAGCTGGCTGTGAACTCTCAAATACAGAGACGTGTGGGATGAAGGCTACGCAAAGAGCAAGCAGGTACATGCAAGTGGACTGTATTGTTCAGTCACCATACCAAATTTAGAAGCTTCATGGCCAGTTTTGTTTCAGTCACATTGTTTCAGAAGACAATACCTGCTTGGTAATCTGCCCAGACTGTCAACTTTGAAAGGCTGTGGAGATGAAGGGTGGTCCCTGACAAATGGAGGAAGGTAAATGTTGCACCCACTTTCACAAAAGGCCAAGAGGAAGATCCAGGGAATTAAATATTGAACAGTCTCACTTCAGGCCCTGGGAAAATCATGGAGTGAGTCCTCTTGGAGCACATTTCTGCACATATGAAGGAGAATAGTGTGGTTGGGAACACTCAGCATGGATTTACAAAGGGTAAATCAATGCTGACCAATCTAATTGCTTTCTAAAATATAATGACTAGATGTCTACATGAGGGAAGAGCAGTGCGTGTCATTAATCTCAATTTCAGCAAGGCTTTCAACATATTTCCTACAATATTCTTGTATCCAAGTTGGGATGTCATCGTTTCAATGGGTGGATCAAGCCAAGGCATAAAACTCTTGGTTGCATGATCATGCTCAGAAGGTATTGGCTAATGGGTTGTTCTCTATCTCAACAAGTTGGTAACAAATACAATGCCACAGGGGTCAGTCCTGCAACCTGCTTAACATCTTCATCAGTGACCTGGAGTAGGTGACAGAGTGTACTCTTGTCATATTTGCAGATGACACCAAACTGGGGGACCAATCAATATGCTGAAGGGCAGGCCTAACATCCAGGTGGACCTAGGCAGGAAGGAGGAGTGGGCCAACAGGAACCTGAGGAAATTCAACATGGGCAAATGTAAAGCTCCTCACCTGGGAAGGACAAGCCCCTGCAACAGCGCAGGCTGGGCACTGCCTGCCTGTGAAGCAGCTTTGTGGGAAAGGCCCTGGAGGTCCTGCTGGGGCAAGGTCATTGAGTTGACAGACCTGGGCTCTTCACAGCAGCGCGGGGCAGCAAGATGAGAGACAATGGGCATAAATAGAAACAGGAGAAGTTGAGACTGGACACAAGGAGAAACTTTTTCACCATGAGAACAGTCAGGCAGTGGCACAGGTTGCCTAGAGAGGATGTGCAGTCTTCATCCTTGGAGGTTTTCAAGAATTAACTGTATAAACTCTGGAGCAAGCTGGTCAGACCTCATAGCTGATCCTGAGGTTCCTTCCAACTTGAATTATCCTGTATTTCCATGATTCTAAGGATAAGTCCACATCCGATAGCTCAGAAATATAATTCATTACCCGCAGGATCCCAGATAAAGTTTAGAGCAGGAGATCAAGAAAGGTGAGCTTGGGCAGCTGGGCAATAAAATTATAACAGGAACAATGTAGGCTTATTAGAGGTGTTACTCATGATTAATCAGATAGGAATTGCTTATAACAGATATGAATGAATGTCGTGGTTTAGCCCCAGCCGGCAGCTAAGCACCACGCAGCTGCTTGCTCACTTCCCCTCCCCGGTGGGATGGGGGAGAGAATCGGAAGAGCAAAAGTAAGAAAACTCGTGGGTTGAGATAAGAACAGTTTAATAATTGGAACAAAATAATAATAATAATAATAATGAATTATAATGAGAAGGAAAACAACGAGAGAGAGAGAGAGAGGAACAAAACCCAAGGGAGGGAAAAAAGGAAAAATAATAATAATAATAATAATAAAATTATACAACCTCTCACCACCCACCCACCGACGCCCAGCCAGTCCCTGAGCAGCGATCGCTACCCCCCGGCCAGCTCCCCCAGTTTCTATACTGGGCATGACATCATATGGTATGGAATAGCCCTTTGGTCAGTTTGGATCAACTATCCTGGCTGTGCCCCCTCCCCTTTCTTGGGCACCTGGCAGAGCATGGGGAGATGAAGGAAAAAAAAAAAGTCCTTGACCAATGTAAATACCACTTAGCGACAGCCAAAACATCAGCGTGTTATCAATATTATTCTCATACTAAAATCCAAAGCACAGCACTATACCAGCTACTAGGAAGAAAATTAACTCTATCCCAGCCAAAACCAGGACAGTATCCACCCCTTATTCTATACCATTTACGTCATGCCCAGGTTCTACCCTTTCTAATACAATTAATCACCACCACTTTTCCTGTCTCTTTATTTATATATAAATATATATATATATATGTACACACAGTTATCATTCCCTTGGTCTACGGGCCATCCTTCTAAAATGTTTATGAAGTTCATTTAGTCCATGACTTTGGGCTCCATCTGTCATAATAGTCCTTCAGGGCAGAAGAGATGGTCTGTGGTGTTGGATTGTTGCATGCTGAAGCCAGTTCTGGTTCCATCACCACTGCACTTTGCTTGCTTTCTTCAAAGTTCATTCTTCACTAATCTGGGTGATCCTTATTGAAATACCATTGATAAGGTGTATAGTAACCATAAAAGTGATGACACACAGTATTATTTAGCAGTTAACATCATACCATTTAGTTCATTGGCTATGCTCACCCAAAATCAAATCCCCTTGAGGTACACATTGGACTTCCCCATCCTTTCGCTTTACCCACCAAGTGCACCCGGGTCCTTGAGCAAAAGCAATCCCACGAATGGGCTTGCCTTTGCCTGAGGCAGGAGTAACCCAGACTGTCTTCCCCAGCATGTTTTTTACGTGTACTACAGGGACCTTATCCCCTTCTACAGTGCGTAAAAGTTTTGATTGGGCAGGGCCAGCTCGATTGACAGATCCTCTATTGTTGACTAACCAGGTGGCCTTTGCTAAATGTGTATCCCAATGTTTGAATGTCCCACCACCCATTGCTCTCAGTGTAGTCTTTAACAGTCCATTGTATCGTTCAATTTTCCCAGACGCTGGTGCATGATAGGGGATGTGATATACCCACTCAATGCCATGCTCTTTGGCCCAGGTGTCTATGAGACTGTTTCGAAAATGTGTTCTGTTGTCTGACTCAATTCTTTCTGGGGTGCCATGTCACCACAGGACTTGCTTTTCAAGGCCCAGGATAGTGTTCCGGGCGGTGGCATGGGGTACAGGGTATGTTTCCAGCCATCCGGTGGTTGCTTCCACCATTGTAAGCACATAGCGCTTGCCTTGGCGGGTTTGTGGGAGCGTGATATGATCGATCTGCCAGGCCTCCCCATAGTTATATTTCAGCCATCGCCCTCCATACCACAGAGGCTTTAACCGCTTGGCTTGTTTGATGGCACTGCATGTTTCACATTCATGGATAACCTGTGCAATAGTGTCCATGGTTAAGTCCACCCCTCGATCACGAGCCCATCTATATGTTGCATCTCTTCCTTGATGGCCTGAGGTGTCATGGGCCCACCGAGCTATAAATAATTCACCCTTATGTTGCCAGTCCAGATCCACCTGAGCCACTTCAATCTTAGCAGCCTGATCCACCTGCTGGGTGTTTTGATGTTCGTCAGTGGCCCAGCTCTTGGGTACGTGAGCATCTACGTGACGTACTTTTACAACCAGGTTCTCTACCCGGGCAGCAATATCTTGCCACAGTGCTGCAGCCCAGATGGGTTTGCCTCTGCGCTGCCAGTTGCTCTGCTTCCATTGCTGTAACCACCCCCACAGGGCATTTGCCACCATCCCTGAGTCAGTATAGAGATAGAGCACTGGCCACTTTTCTCGTTCAGCAATGTCTAAAGCCAGCTGAATGACTTTTACTTCTGCAAATTGGCTCGATTCACCATCTCCTTCAGCAGTTTCTACCACTTGTCGTATAGGACTCCATACAGCAGCCTTCCACCTCCGATGCTTTCCTACAATATGACGGGACCCATCAGTGGACAGGGCATATTGCTTCTCATTTTCTGGTAGTTTATTGTACAGTGGGGCCTCCTCAGCACGTGTCACCTCCTCCTCTGGCGATATTCTGAAATCTTTGCCTTCTGGCCAGTCCATAATTACTTCCAAGATTCCTAGGCGATTGGGGTTTCCTATCCGAGCCCGTTGTGTGATCAGTGCAACCCACTTACTCCACGTAGCATCAGTTGCATGATGTGTAGAGGGGACACTCCCTTTGAACATCCAGCCCAGCACCGGCAGTCGAGGTGCCAAGAGGAGTTGTGCTTCAGTACCAACCACTTCTGAAGCAGCTCGAACCCCTTCATATGCTTCTAATATCTCTTTTTCAGTTGGAGTATAGCGGGCCTCAGATCCTCTGTATCCCCGACTCCAAAACCCTAGGGGTCGACCTCGAGTCTCCCCTGGTGCTTTCTGCCAGAGGCTCCAGGTAGGGCCATTCTCTCCAGCTGCGGTGTAGAGCACAGTTTTTACACCTTGCCCTGCCCGGACTGGCCCAAGGGCTACTGCGTGAACTATCTCCCGTTTAATTTGTTCAAAGGCTTGTCGTTGCTCAGGGCCCCATTTGAAATCGTTCTTCTTCCGCGTCACTTGGTAGAGAGGGCTTACGATCAGACTGTAATTTGGAATATGCATTCTCCAAAAACCCACAACGCCTAAGAAAGCTTGTGTTTCCTTTTTGCTAGTTGGTGGAGACATGGCTGTTATTTTGTTAATCACATCCACTGGGATCTGGCGACGTCCATCTTGCCATTTTATTCCTAAAAACTGGATCTCCTGTGCAGGTCCCTTGACCTTACTTTGTTTTATGGCAAAACCGGCTTTCAGGAGGATCTGGACTATTTTCTTCCCTTTCTCAAAAACTTCCTCTGCTGTATTGCCCCACACGATAATGTCATCAATGTATTGCAGATGTTCTGGAGCTTCGCCCTGTTCCAGTGCAGTCTGGATCAGTCCATGGCAAATGGTAGGGCTGTGTTTCCACCCCTGGGGCAGTCGATTCCAGGTGTACTGAACGCCCCTCCAAGTGAAAGCAAACTGTGGCCTGCACTCTGCTGCCAAAGGGATCGAGAAAAACGCATTAGCAATACCAATTGTAGCATACCATTTGTCTGCTTTTGACTCCAGTTCGTATTGCAGTTCCAGCATGTCCGGCACGGCAGCACTCAGGGGCGGCATGACTTCATTCAGGCCACGATAGTCTACTGTCAGTCTCCACTCTCCATTAGACTTTCTCACTGGCCATATAGGGCTGTTAAAAGGTGAGCGAGTTTTACTGATCACTCCCTGGCTCTCCAGTCGACGAATCAGCTCATGGATGGGAATCAGGGAGTCTCGGTTGGTGCGATATTGCCTCCGGTGCACCGTTGTGGTAGCAATTGGCACCTGTTCTTCAACCCTCAGCAACCCCACAACAGAAGGGTCCTCCGAGAGACCGGGTAAGGCAGACAGCTGTTTAATTTCCTCCGTCTCCAAGGCAGCTATACCAAAAGCCCGCTGGTACCCTTTTGGGTCCTTGAAATACCCTCTCCTGAGGCATTCTGTGCCAAGGATGCACGGAGCCTCAGGGCCAGTCACAATGGGGTGCTTTTGCCACGCGTTCCCAGTTAGGCTCACTTCGGCCTCCAAAACAGTCGGCTGTTGGGATCCCCCTGTCACTCCACAAATACAGATGGGTTCTGCCCCGATATAGCTTGATGGCATTAGGGTACACTGTGCACCGGTGTCTACTAGAGCCTTATACTCCTGTGGGTCTGATGTGCCAGGCCATCGAATCCACACAGTCCAGTCAACCCGGTTGTCCCTTTCCTCCACCTGGCTGGAGGCAGGGCCCCCCTAATTCTGGTCATAATATCCATTACCTATTTCTTGTGTATATGAGTCAGGAGTTTCTTCATTAAAATCAGAAGTAAGATCAGCCCTTTTACTCTGTCTGGGGAACTGTCCACTGGAAACCGGAGCAGCAATTTTCCTGGAAGAACCCCCTTTGGTGATTGTTTTTCCTTGCAACTCACGTACCCGTGCCTCTAGGGTTGAGGTAGGTTTTCCATCCCACTTCCTCATGTCCTCTCCGTGGTCACGCAGGTAAAACCATAGGGTGCCCCGTGGTGTGTACCCTCTATATCCTCTCTCTTGAGCAGAAGAACGCTGACTCCTAATAGCTGAGACACTGGTCTGTATAGGTGGGGAGTAGGACATATCTTCTTTGAACCGTTGGAACTCCCGGGACAGTTTCTCCACAGCTGAGACAAGGGAGGAAGAGATACTTTCTTCATATTCCCAGAGGTTACTAGCAGCTTCATTCACTGTTGGACCGTCTCCGTCTTTCCAGGTCAGTATTGCCAATGAGTTGGCACACGACGGTGGTGCGTTCCGTACCAACTTCCGCCACATAGGTCTTGTGCACTGGACCTCGTCTGGATCTGTGGGTGACTGCACGTCGTCCAGGTCACCATAAATCACTTCCAGCACAGCTAATTCCCTCAGGTACTGGATACCTTTCTCCATGGTGGTCCATTTCCCGGGGCGATATACAACGTCTTCCTTGAAGGGATATCTTTCTTTTATAGCTGACAGGAGTCGCCTCCAGAGGCTGCAGGCTGGTTCCCCTTTTCCAATCGCTTTGTCAATGCCCCTACCCTAGAAAAGGATCCCAGCTGCTTGGCTTCCTTACCCTCTAGTTCCAGGCTACTGGCCCCGCTATCCCAGCATCGGAGCAGCCAGGTGACAATGTGCTCCCCTGGACAATGGCTGAAATCTTTTCGCATATCTCGCAGCTCACTCAGGGATAGGGATCGGGTGGTTTCTGTCTCATTTACGAGTTCTTCCTCTTCCTCTTCCTCTCCCTGTGATGGCCCTGCTCTTTCATCTTCCCTTTCTAAACGAGCTGACTTTCGCTTCCAGGATTTCTTTTTATGTATAGGGGCGACTGATACTGACACGGGTTCGTTCCCTGTTTGAACCGCAATGCTTGTAACGGAGTTGTCCGGAGCAGCTGCAGCTGCAGTGCCTGTCGCAGGGGGGGCTGGAGCAGCCGCAGTGCCTGTCATTTTGTCACCAGATCCTTGAGGGTACTGAATAGTGTTGAACAGGGCTCGGTAGGCATGGGCCAGACCCCAGCACATTGCAGTGATTTGTGTCTCCCTAGAATTGCCAGGGTGACAGCATACTTTTTCCAAATATTCTACTAATTTTTCAGGATTCTGCACTTGTTCAGGGGTGAGGTTCCAAAACACTGGAGGTGCCCACCGTCCTAGGCATTTGCCCATGCTATCCCACACACCCTGCCACTCATAACTATCCAGCCTTGGGGCAGATCTCTGAATGATATTCTTAAATTGCTTACTAACCTTGGACAAGATGGAAACAATATTCCCAAGCAATACCAATAGAAGTATCTTAACTACCCAAGGTTGTTCAAAATACTGAAAAGTTATTGCAATGAAGGAGGAAGCATTGTAGAAGAAAGTAGTGAAGGTACAATTCTGCATTTCCTCCATAAAAAACCTCTCAGAGGAAGAGGTATAATTGCAAATTGTCTCCATAAGATGATACCCGACATACAATAACGGTTTCAGTACAGCACTTAGATACCAAAATAAACCCAAGGTCACTGTTTTAATAACAAATCTCACAGGCAAAACATCACCAATTAAAGCAGAGCACAGCAAACTGCAAAAACCAACACCGATCTTTAACATGTACAGCAAAAAAATGAGCATGGTGCAGATCAGGTAAACCAATGCTAGGAACAGATGGATCAATATCACGTCCCACAACTACTAACAGATCTGAATTCCTTAATACGCTCTGGTTAATCTGTTATTATCTCAAACCCTTTGTGCCCCACGTTGGGCGCCAAAAAGGACTGTCGTGGTTTAGCCCCAGCCGGCAGCTAAGCACCACGCAGCCGCTCGCTCACTCCCCCCCGGTGGGATGGGGGAGAGAATCGGAAGAGCAAAAGTAAGAAAACTCGTGGGTTGAGATAAGAACAGTTCAATAATTGGAACAAAATAATAGTAATAATAATAATGATTTGTAATGAGAAGGAAGACAACGAGAGAGAGAGAGAGGAACAAAATCCAAGGGAGGGAAAAAAGGGGAAAAAAAAAAAATTAAAAAAATTATACAACCGCTCACCACCCGCTGACCGACGCCCAGCCAGTCCCCGAGCAGCGATCGCTACCCCCCGGCCAACTCCCCCAGTTTCTATACTGGGCATGACATCATATGCTATGGAATAGCCCTTTGGGCAGTTTGGATCAACTATCCTGGCTGTG
Source organism: Ciconia boyciana (assembly GCF_034638445.1). NCBI lineage: Eukaryota > Metazoa > Chordata > Aves > Ciconiiformes > Ciconiidae > Ciconia > Ciconia boyciana. The sequence goes on from NC_132934.1 coordinate 207,202,093, forward strand.
CCCCCTCCCATTTCTTGGGCACCTGGCAGAGCATGGGGAGCTGAAGGAAAAGAAAAGTCCTTGACCAATGTAAATACCACTTAGCGACAGCCAAAACATCAGCGTGTTATCAATATTATTCTCATACTAAAATCCAAAGCACAGCACTATACCAGCTACTGGGAAGAAAAATAACTCTATGCCAGCCAAAACCAGGACATACCCAAAGCTGGGATTCATTTCCCTCAGCTTTAGCCATCCAACAGTAAAGAATAGCGTCAGGCAATGTCTGGGCTCTTGCTAGAGCCAGTGGAGATGCTAAGGGGAGGGAGAGAACAAGAGAGAGAGGTAGGGGTACCTTTATATGAGATTTGGGTGGCATTTTAGTAGTCAGTGTGAATCGCTACCTGACATGGAAGTCACTGATGTGTGAACTGCTCCCCAGGCGTGGGCAGCTGCCTAACTGAGATACTGAACTTTTAGATGGCAAAACTTACACATGACAAATCCCTCGCTGCATGCATGTGCATGCTCAAGTGCATGGATATGGCAAGTGTTGCTTCCCTGTGGCCTCTTGCTCACAAATGTGAAACTACTGGCACTTTTTTGTAGGCCACAAAGCAACAAATGACTTTTATACTCAGAATGCTTTGGAAATTGCCTGAGCAGTGACCGATAGATCAGCGTGTTGCTTTGCTAATATTTCCCCACGCGGTTTTAAATCAGCAGAAATATAAATGGCTTCATTCTGTATTTTTTATTTTCCCTTATTGCAAAGTCTTAGAAGGCTTCATGGTCTTTTGATGGGCTTGGGAAACAGTTATTAGTCATCTCCTTCCCCTCACGCTAGGCAGCAGGCTGTTTAATGTTAAATCTTCCTGTGAGCTCCAGAGGGCTGCAAATTAGCGCTCTGTAGAAAGCAATGAGGGAAGTGATGGGCATTGGTATATGTCCCATATAGGTACCAGTTCAGCATATATGTTTTCACAGTAATCTTATTAAAATACTGTAAATCAATAAACAAAAACTGTAAAACCATAAATGCTCAAACACTGTGTGATTAAATTGAGTGAATCAAAATCCCAGATGCTATTTTGGTCCTGTGCTATGCTGAGATTTTGTTATTGTTACTGACACCACAACATCTGCAAGGATAATTTTTACGTTCATTATATTTACTGTGTTGCTGAGAGAATTAGAAGCCCCTGAAGTACATCTTAAAAGGTTTTATTGCACTATAAAAGACTCTGTCACTTTAAACTCCATTAGCTGAGCTCTTCAGGTTGGTAATGAGATTCTTCGGAAGAGGCCAAGAAAATAGAGTGACAGGGTCTTATCCCAGCTCCTTGCACGCAGTGCGACATGTCATGCACTGACCCAAGAGAAAACAATTGATGCAAAAGGCTCATTGAATTCACGGCCTTGGAACGGTGGCATGGATTTGGCAGGGCTTCTGTTTGTCGCTTTGTTTAGAGCCGTGCCATAAGTCTGCCCCCAGTTCTGGGCTGACAGGCAAGATATGTGATCATGCAGGAGAACCTGGGGATATCTGACTAATTTCACTCTGATTTTTTCAGAACTGTTGCTGTATTTCACATCTAAAAGTGTATTTTATAGATCTTTATGCAATTAAGACCTCAGCAGCATCCAGAGGACTTCCCAGTGGCCTGGGCAGTCTTGGTGCCACCAGAAAACCTCTCAAGTTTTGCAATTCTTTAGGTTTTTTTCTACTTTTTATTTACTACTGGTTTTTCAAAAGGGAAAGAAAAGAGTATATTGGGCCAACAAACAAAGAGATCAATAAAAATGGCTGTCCATAACACAGTTTTCTGGAGTTTTCTGAGTTTCCTGGATCAAAGATGTGAAATGATCCATTCATTAATTTTAAGAGGTGCCTTGGCATGGCTGAACCCATTCCTTGCTTCGGATGTTACGGAGAGGTAAGCAGCTCTGCAGGGTGATGTGGCCTTTCATAAAGAAGCTCTTGAAGATGGTGAGATTCACCCCCTCAAGTGCCTCTTGCTATTGCTTATAGTGATGTGGAGACCCTTAGGATGACCCTAGATAATGACTTTGCACTTTGTGATCACTAAAATGGGATAAAATTAACTCCATCCTTACTCTATTAATCACTACCTTTTGCGCATAAATTTATACCATGGTCTGCAAAGGCAGCACTGTAGGACCATTTTTCAGAGACATGGTTAAGTGACAGAGAGTTGGTCATTTCAGGACGTTGCTGCTTATTTAAGAGCACTATAAGCTGGCTTGTAGATTTAATTTTGCCATTGCAAAAACAAATCACAAGTACCTGTTTAGTACTGAGGTATAAAGATCCCACATTCCCCTTTCTCCCTACCAAAAAACTCCCAAACAACCCCAAACCCAAACCCTATCCTTCCATCTGTATCAGAGAGAAAATCTAGTCCCAACCTCCACTGTGTTCTGCTAAAGCAAGTATTTTCTATAGCTGGTGAAACTAATTGGTAATTCGAAGTTACAGAATCACTAGCAAGTTATTATATTTCTCTGTACTAATAAAAACTCAGAACAACATAAAGCATTACAGAGAATATGTCTTTCTTACATACAGTTAGTACTTGTTTCTTTATTAAAAAAAAATCAAGGTTTTTTTTCTGAAATCTTTATTACAAAGAAATGGGTAATATCTAAACAAACCAAGAAATGTGACTAAGTGGTTTAAGTTTTGTGTTTGGTTTAAAAGAGTTACACAAATTAACGTATATGCAGATCCCAGAACCACCTATGTATGGCTCCCAGAACAGCATGTGACATAGAGTCAGCACATCTCTGTATGAACATTAGCTGTAAATCTTTATAGATCTAACGTAGATGTCAAGGCCTATATGCTGCAGGTCTCCAAACAGCCAATAAACCCATTTTTCTGATACCACTCACTAGTCTTATTGGCAAAAGCTGCTTTTTTCATGACAATAAATTTCTGCTTTGTTGTTAAAATTTTGCATGACTTTTCCCATGCACAACAACTCCAGCAACAGACAGTACAGATTTAGATCCTGCTACCCCAATACACAGGAGCAATCTGGTAGCAGTGTAAGAATTTCTTCCCCAGATTATTAGTTTTCTTATATAGCTAAGAATTGCAGGATTGGGACCAAGTTAACATCCTGAATGAGGCAAAACATGGCTCATCTATAGAAATCCTCACCGTCTGTGTTTGAATCCATAGCACTACCATTTCACTGAGGTCATAATTTTGTATCCAATTTTTTGGATCTGCCTAGAGTTTTGATTTGATGGGATTTATCATGCCATTTGCCTATCAATTCTTAGATGATTAAATTACTCTCTTTTGCCAGACAGTTAATGAAGCCAGATCATCCCCATCAAATCTCTCAGATGCTCCCTGAAGATACCTCAGACTGCTCCATTACAGACATCGGCTCAGGACCAGAGAACCTCAGAATGATTTGTGCCCATCTATATAAAGCCCTCACTCTCTGGTGGTGTTTTGAGCCTGTATGTTTCTGCCATAAGCACACCTGGAAAAGGAGGCAAGAGGTATGTTTTGGGATGGCAGAAGGAGCTTGCAAAACTGTATGGTTTTACTTCTTGGAGGTATGTCTGGAACAGGCCTTACAGGACCCATCACAGTCCTCAAAAGCCCAAAAGTTTGCTAGAGAAAGGATAGAGAGAGAAGATAGGATAGAGAAAAAGAAGATAGGACAGAGAAAGAGAAGGACTTCTCTGACAAGTGGGTTTGGTCTTTTCCATGAATGGAAATTTTGCCTTTGATTTTACTGGGAATAGCAAAGGTGCTAGCAGAGTAATGGAAAGTGCACAGGATGGGGATTTGGGTAAGAATGTGTTGGACTATAATTTGAATGTCTGTCTTGTTGAATCACTTGTAGACTTCACAGAAGAAACTCAATTTAAAACCACAGTTTCTTATGCTTTTATCCTGACAACAGTTCATACTTGCAACAGGGAGAGAAGGATCTTTTTGATACTAGTTATTTTAAGTTTCTACAGCAGTCAGTAAAAAAGGGCTGGAGTCTCCTTTGCACCTCTCCAGTTTTACTGTGGTGTAACTCCACCGACTTTCAGAGAGCAGCAGGGGTTGTCAAGCTGAAGTGTTACAGCAGTGAACTGAGAGAAGCGAAATATGATTGCCACCCCAATGCGAACAGAAAAATTGTTGACCATAAATTGTTGTTAAGTTGTGGTTCTGTTCTTATTTAATTTAGCTGTGTGATTATAAAGTTTCTTTTGCTGTAGACTGATGATGGAAGACCATAAATAGCCCAAACCTGGAGTGCGTTTGTTTCATTTTGGCAGAGACAGAGCTGGCCAATATTTCACTTTGCCTGTGGGACTAGTGAACGGTCAAGAAACCCTTCTACAAAAGTGCTTCAGGACTTTGCATGAGAACAACATTTAGCATCCAGGTTTTTTGCAGCCTCATCCATGGAAACTGGCTTGCCATCTCTCCTCCTGATCTCTTTTTTGCTGCTTTCACTGCCCATGATTTTGTGATTGCCTCTCCCTCTCTTTCATGCACAAGGCAAAACACGGGCAGCTCTTTATAACAAGTGCATCACTTCCTTAATCGGTCCCCACCATTTCTGAGTGTGTTTTGAGTAACTGTAGAAAATGTATTTTTGAAAAGCCGTTATTGTAGGTCAAAGAATATTCAGAAATTCAAACTTCAGTATTTCTATTTGCTTTCTTAATTATTCTTTTAACTGGATTCTGCTTATTATTTCCTACTTAATTTGTTTTTTCCAACTTCAACATAGGATTTTTTTTAACAGCCTTCCCTTTAGTTTATAAAAAGCCACACTTTGCAGCTCTAAACAATAGTAATGCATAATGCCCTTTCATCAGTTTTGATACCAGCAAGATTAAATTCAGTGGCACTCATTCTGTTTGTTCCTTAATTATAGGCTTCTCTCTGGTTTCTAAACAGTTTCTAAAACATAGTTTATCAAAACCCATAGTAGTAATGATTTGTACTATTTCTGCTTGTTGACTTGTTTGATTTCAATGTATTAATAAATTCTTGGAGTGTATCTGTGTTCTAGGAAAGTGTAAGAAATGACTACAGAAATCATCCTAATGTGATACATCTCTTGGCTTCATAAAAGGAAGGCTTTTGGTTTTGTTGTGCAAAATGCTGTAAAAATAGAACCTTCACTGTAATATGCAATCCTGATTCTAAAATTCTGCTTTTCTGCATTTTATTGATTTTCTCTGTCAAGCCATAGTGTTGCAAATGGCAGAAAGGCCTGGGCCATGGGGGTATGGTTAATCTGTTTTCTGTTGTTTGGGTAGCATAGTTACACTTTGTGTACATCAAGAACAAAATTATATCATGAAGACATGGATGCAAGGAATATTTTCAAGATATATGTTTCCTAAATATTGTGTTCCATACTAAAGGCTGAGCCTGTGAATTAGTTCAGAACTTCCATGTTTGAGAAAATATAAGATTCTAAATTAGCAGCAGAGCTAACCAACAACTGAGCCAGTTAGGCAACCTTATCAATGTCTTTGTACCTACTTTAATTAAATCGAAGGGGTCTTTTGAAGAGGGGAGTTACCTCATCCATAGCACATTTGAAAAACACTCCCACATGGATCCCTGTGTGCCCACTCAGAAGTACATTGGGATATTACAGTGGGTCTTGGTAAAGCTAACTGGTAAGGCGGAGAAAAGCAGCAAGGATTTGTTTCCATACCATAACCCACTGCTACCCCAAGCTGCAGTGAGACAGTGAGAATTGGGATATTTAGTAAGGCAGCCTCTAGACAAGGGGATTGTGCTTTGCAGATTGGAACCACAGCCACATGCTGAGTTATATCCCACTGCTCAATTCCAGGAATTACGTGTTAACAGGAGAGCTGTAATAGGTGGGAATCATTCCTGCATTTGTACGACTGGGAGAGAGCTTGAAAAGAAACTTCAAGAACTGGCAAGTGAAGGATTTCCAGTAGTGGGTTAATGTATTTAATAATTTTCTTTTTATAGTCTTGTTTCAAAAATATCACAGTTCTGTGCTTGTCTTTATCCTTGCTAGAATAAGTAAGAATTGGCATTTGCCTTTTAACTTTGTGTGAACCCCGTGGTGAGCCAACTGTACAAAGTTGCCCTGCATGTGCTGCGCTGCGAGACCTTGGGACATTCGCCAGCTCCCAGGTGCAGCTGCACATATTCACCTCCTGCTGCACCCAGCCTCCGTGCCAAGGTGAGACTTGAGCAAAAGCCATGTCTCCCCTCAGTGCTTTTTTTTCTTTGGGAAGGAAAATGGTGTGTGTGTGTGGAAAGGAGTCAGAGCACATTTCTGCCACATCCTGATCTGGATAGCTGGAAGGGAGGACTTGGGTATGCTAACCCCAGAGGTCTGTGTATGGTGTAGGCTGCTGGGGTGGACCAGCATACAAGTAGAGTGGGAAGTATGTGTAGTTTAGTATGAATTGCGAATTTACACCTCACTGCCAGGGCCAGTTTCAGGGGCTCATGACGCCACATCCACTTTTGTTGAAATTCTTCTCTGGCAGACAATCAGTAGTGCCTTTGGTGTAGAGGTGCAGAAACTTTGTAAAAATATACTTTAACTCTGAAAACCCATTGTTTCTTTTTAAATGCTTTCACATGAGGTGTTGGGGCAAGCACCCATCCACAGACATTTGTTTTAGCAGAGAGGAGAGGGTAAGCAGAACATTTCCTATGCTGTGCAATGCACTGTTGCCTGAACCCCTCAGCTCCCACAGCACAGCTTTGCGGCATCTGGAGATACTGATTTGGATCCAGAAGCTTTGTGGCTACATTTTCTTAGTGCTGTGCCAAGCTGAACAGCCCTGCTTTTCAACTTAAAGCTGTATCACCTAGTGCTTGGGGGGGAGGTCTCTGCACCCCACTGTCTGGGCTCCAGTCAGGCTGCCTTGGCACTGCTGTGATCAAGTCTTTAAAGCTGCCTTGTATGCTTTGGGACTTTATTTGTTCACCTTTGGGGCCGGAAGGGGTTTAATACTATATTTTCCTGTGCTTCTTAAAATGAGGAAATTTGGCATGTACCCAGGACACATGCTGGGGACAGTGTCTGCACAGTGTCTGTCTTCTGGGACGACCCAGTTACTTAGAAACTTCCAAGAAGCCATTGCAAGCCAATGCTGGAGAACCACCCTGAGGCTGGGCATCACGTGTGAGACAAAGGTAGCCCTCAGGCACCCAAAATTTAGGAGAACAGTCTTGCCTTTGGCTACATATAGTCCACCTGTGTTTGGAGTGTTACTACCATTTCACCTTCTCCCACCTCCATCTCAGCATACAGCCTTCACAAAACTTTCCAGCTGGTAGGAAAAACACCTCAAAAGAGATTCATCTGACTATGAAATCAGGCACAAGGCAAGTATTTACAGATGAGCAACTCACCTAGAGTGAGGTAGGCACATTTAGGGTGCAATTAATCCCATCCTAAGTGAGATGTTGAAAATCAGACCTGAAAGTGGCTGGGACAAGTAGTTCAAAAGCAGGCATTGCCTTTATAGGCATCTACCATTTAATGAGGTTAATTCTGCTTGACAATACCTATGTAGAAATGCTCATGAACCTACTTCTTTTTGAGCTTGAAAACACAACATGAGGAAACAGTGGCACTGCAGAAATACTGTTGTTGAGGGAGAGAGGGAACAGAAATGTTTACAGATACCCTGGTGTTTTTGCAGTGACTCTGTTGACTGGGAAAGGATCAGGTACCAAATGTGTTTTATATAGTGACAGATCTCACACTGCTTTATTCATTTCCTCTGATTCAGACAAAACTAGTCTTTCACCATGCCAACCATACAGGATGCTTCATTTCCCAAGACTTTACTAAGAACACAACTCTCTTTAATTCCTTGTCCTGGTTTCGGCTGGGATAGAGTTAATTTTCTTCCTAGTAGCTGGTATAGTGCTGTGCTTTGGATTTTAGTATGAGAATAATATTGATAACAAGCTGATGTTTTGGCTGTCGCTAAGTGGTATTTATATTGGTCAAGGACTTTTCTTTTTCCTTCAGCTCCCCATGCTCTGCCAGGTGCCCAAGAAATGGGAGGGGGCACAGCCAGGATAGTTGATCCAAACTGCCCAAAGGGCTATTCCATACCATATGATGTCATGCCCAGTATAGAAACTGGGGGAGTTGGCCAGGGGGTAGCGATCGCTGCTCGGGGACTGGCTGGGCGTCGGTCAGCGGGTGGTGAGCGGTTGTATAATTTTTTTAATTTTTTTTTTTTCCCCTTTTTTCCCTCCCTTGGATTTTGTTCCTCTCTCTCTCTCTCGTTGTCTTCCTTCTCATTACAAATCATTATTATTATTACTATTATTTTGTTCCAATTATTGAACTGTTCTTATCTCAACCCACGAGTTTTCTTACTTTTGCTCTTCCGATTCTCTCCCCCATCCCACCGGGGCGGGGAAGTGAGCGAGCGGCTGCGTGGTGCTTAGCTGCCGGCTGGGGCTAAACCACGACAGTCCTTTTTGGCGCCCAACGTGGGGCACAAAGGGTTTGAGATAATAACAGATTAACCAGAGCGTATTAAGGAATTCAGATCTGTTAGTAGTTGTGGGACGTGATATTGATCCATCTGTTCCTAGCATTGGTTTACCTGATCTGCACCATGCTCATTTTTTTGCTGTACATGTTAAAGATCGGTGTTGGTTTTTGCAGTTTGCTGTGCTCTGCTTTAATTGGTGATGTTTTGCCTGTGAGATTTGTTATTAAAACAGTGACCTTGGGTTTATTTTGGTATCTAAGTGCTGTACTGAAACCGTTATTGTATGTCGGGTATCATCTTATGGAGACAATTTGCAATTATACCTCTTCCTCTGAGAGGTTTTTTATGGAGGAAATGCAGAATTGTACCTTCACTACTTTCTTCTACAATGCTTCCTCCTTCATTGCAATAACTTTTCAGTATTTTGAACAACCTTGGGTAGTTAAGATACTTCTATTGGTATTGCTTGGGAATATTGTTTCCATCTTGTCCAAGGTTAGTAAGCAATTTAAGAATATCATTCAGAGATCTGCCCCAAGGCTGGATAGTTATGAGTGGCAGGGTGTGTGGGATAGCATGGGCAAATGCCTAGGACGGTGGGCACCTCCAGTGTTTTGGAACCTCACCCCTGAACAAGTGCAGAATCCTGAAAAATTAGTAGAATATTTGGAAAAAGTATGCTGTCACCCTGGCAATTCTAGGGAGACACAAATCACTGCAATGTGCTGGGGTCTGGCCCATGCCTACCGAGCCCTGTTCAACACTATTCAGTACCCTCAAGGATCCGGTGGCAAAATGACAGGCACTGCGGCTGCTCCAGCCCCCCCTGCGACAGGCACTGCAGCTGCAGCTGCTCCGGACAACTCCGTTACAAGCATTGCGGTTCAAACAGGGAACGAACCCGTGTCAGTATCAGTCGCCCCTATACATAAAAAGAAATCCTGGAAGCGAAAGTCAGCTCGTTTAGAAAGGGAAGATGAAAGAGCAGGGCCATCACAGGGAGAGGAAGAGGAAGAGGAAGAACTCGTAAATGAGACAGAAACCACCCGATCCCTATCCCTGAGTGAGCTGCGAGATATGCGAAAAGATTTCAGCCATTGTCCAGGGGAGCACATTGTCACCTGGCTGCTCCGATGCTGGGATAGCGGGGCCAGTAGCCTGGAACTAGAGGGTAAGGAAGCCAAGCAGCTGGGATCCTTTTCTAGGGAAGGGGGCATTGACAAAGCGATTGGAAAAGGGGAACCAGCCTGCAGCCTCTGGAGGCGACTCCTGTCAGCTATAAAAGAAAGATATCCCTTCAAGGAAGACGTTGTATATCGCCCCGGGAAATGGACCACCATGGAGAAAGGTATCCAGTACCTGAGGGAATTAGCTGTGCTGGAAGTGATTTATGGTGACCTGGACGACGTGCAGTCACCCACAGATCCAGACGAGGTCCAGTGCACAAGACCTATGTGGCGGAAGTTGGTACGGAACGCACCACCGTCGTGTGCCAACTCATTGGCAATACTGACCTGGAAAGATGGAGACGGTCCAACAGTGAATGAAGCTGCTAGTAACCTCTGGGAATATGAAGAAAGTATCTCTTCCTCCCTTGTCTCAGCTGTGGAGAAACTGTCCCGGGAGTTCCAACGGTTCAAAGAAGATATGTCCTACTCCCCACCTATACAGACCAGTGTCTCAGCTATTAGGAGTCAGCGTTCTTCTGCTCAAGAGAGAGGATATAGAGGGTACACACCACGGGGCACCCTATGGTTTTACCTGCGTGACCACGGAGAGGACATGAGGAAGTGGGATGGAAAACCTACCTCAACCCTAGAGGCACGGGTACGTGAGTTGCAAGGAAAAACAATCACCAAAGGGGGTTCTTCCAGGAAAATTGCTGCTCCGGTTTCCAGTGGACAGTTCCCCAGACAGAGTAAAAGGGCTGATCTTACTTCTGATTTTAATGAAGAAACTCCTGACTCATATACACAAGAAATAGGTAATGGATATTATGACCAGAATTAGGGGGGCCCTGCCTCCAGCCAGGTGGAGGAAAGGGACAACCGGGTTGACTGGACTGTGTGGATTCGATGGCCTGGCACATCAGACCCACAGGAGTATAAGGCTCTAGTAGACACCGGTGCACAGTGTACCCTAATGCCATCAAGCTATAACGGGGCAGAACCCATCTGTATTTGTGGAGTGACAGGGGGATCCCAACAGCCGACTGTTTTGGAGGCCGAAGTGAGCCTAACTGGGAACGCGTGGCAAAAGCACCCCATTGTGACTGGCCCTGAGGCTCCGTGCATCCTTGGCACAGAATGCCTCAGGAGAGGGTATTTCAAGGACCCAAAAGGGTACCAGCGGGCTTTTGGTATAGCTGCCTTGGAGACGGAGGAAATTAAACAGCTGTCTGCCTTACCCGGTCTCTCGGAGGACCCTTCTGTTGTGGGGTTGCTGAGGGTTGAAGAACAGGTGCCAATTGCTACCACAACGGTGCACCGGAGGCAATATCGCACCAACCGAGACTCCCTGATTCCCATCCATGAGCTGATTCGTCGACTGGAGAGCCAGGGAGTGATCAGTAAAACTCGCTCACCTTTTAACAGCCCTATATGGCCAGTGAGAAAGTCTAATGGAGAGTGGAGACTGACAGTAGACTATCGTGGCCTGAATGAAGTCATGCCGCCCCTGAGTGCTGCCGTGCCGGACATGCTGGAACTGCAATACGAACTGGAGTCAAAAGCAGACAAATGGTATGCTACAATTGGTATTGCTAATGCGTTTTTCTCGATCCCTTTGGCAGCAGAGTGCAGGCCACAGTTTGCTTTCACTTGGAGGGGCGTTCAGTACACCTGGAATCGACTGCCCCAGGGGTGGAAACACAGCCCTACCATTTGCCATGGACTGATCCAGACTGCACTGGAACAGGGCGAAGCTCCAGAACATCTGCAATACATTGATGACATTATCGTGTGGGGCAATACAGCAGAGGAAGTTTTTGAGAAAGGGAAGAAAATAGTCCAGATCCTCCTGAAAGCCGGTTTTGCCATAAAACAAAGTAAGGTCAAGGGACCTGCACAGGAGATCCAGTTTTTAGGAATAAAATGGCAAGATGGACGTCGCCAGATCCCAGTGGATGTGATTAACAAAATAACAGCCATGTCTCCACCAACTAGCAAAAAGGAAACACAAGCTTTCTTAGGCGTTGTGGGTTTTTGGAGAATGCATATTCCAAATTACAGTCTGATCGTAAGCCCTCTCTACCAAGTGACGCGGAAGAAGAACGATTTCAAATGGGGCCCTGAGCAACGACAAGCCTTTGAACAAATTAAACGGGAGATAGTTCACGCAGTAGCCCTTGGGCCAGTCCGGGCAGGGCAAGGTGTAAAAACTGTGCTCTACACCGCAGCTGGAGAGAATGGCCCTACCTGGAGCCTCTGGCAGAAAGCACCAGGGGAGACTCGAGGTCGACCCCTAGGGTTTTGGAGTCGGGGATACAGAGGATCTGAGGCCCGCTATACTCCAACTGAAAAAGAGATATTAGAAGCATACGAAGGGGTTCGAGCTGCTTCAGAAGTGGTTGGTACTGAAGCACAACTCCTCTTGGCACCTCGACTGCCGGTGCTGGGCTGGATGTTCAAAGGGAGTGTCCCCTCTACACATCATGCAACTGATGCTACGTGGAGTAAGTGGGTTGCACTGATCACACAACGGGCTCGGATAGGAAACCCCAATCGCCTAGGAATCTTGGAAGTAATTATGGACTGGCCAGAAGGCAAAGATTTCGGAATATCGCCAGAGGAGGAGGTGACACGTGCTGAGGAGGCCCCACTGTACAATAAACTACCAGAAAATGAGAAGCAATATGCCCTGTCCACTGATGGGTCCCGTCGTATTGTAGGAAAGCATCGGAGGTGGAAGGCTGCTGTATGGAGTCCTATACGACAAGTGGTAGAAACTGCTGAAGGAGATGGTGAATCGAGCCAATTTGCAGAAGTAAAAGTCATTCAGCTGGCTTTAGACATTGCTGAACGAGAAAAGTGGCCAGTGCTCTATCTCTATACTGACTCAGGGATGGTGGCAAATGCCCTGTGGGGGTGGTTACAGCAATGGAAGCAGAGCAACTGGCAGCGCAGAGGCAAACCCATCTGGGCTGCAGCACTGTGGCAAGATATTGCTGCCCGGGTAGAGAACCTGGTTGTAAAAGTACGTCACGTAGATGCTCACGTACCCAAGAGCTGGGCCACTGACGAACATCAAAACACCCAGCAGGTGGATCAGGCTGCTAAGATTGAAGTGGCTCAGGTGGATCTGGACTGGCAACATAAGGGTGAATTATTTATAGCTCGGTGGGCCCATGACACCTCAGGCCATCAAGGAAGAGATGCAACATATAGATGGGCTCGTGATCGAGGGGTGGACTTAACCATGGACACTATTGCACAGGTTATCCATGAATGTGAAACATGCAGTGCCATCAAACAAGCCAAGCGGTTAAAGCCTCTGTGGTATGGAGGGCGATGGCTGAAATATAACTATGGGGAGGCCTGGCAGATCGATCATATCACGCTCCCACAAACCCGCCAAGGCAAGCGCTATGTGCTTACAATGGTGGAAGCAACCACCGGATGGCTGGAAACATACCCTGTACCCCATGCCACTGCCCGGAACACTATCCTGGGCCTTGAAAAGCAAGTCCTGTGGTGACATGGCACCCCAGAAAGAATTGAGTCAGACAACAGAACACATTTTCGAAACAGTCTCATAGACACCTGGGCCAAAGAGCATGGCATTGAGTGGGTATATCACATCCCCTATCATGCACCAGCGTCTGGGAAAATTGAACGATACAATGGACTGTTAAAGACTACACTGAGAGCAATGGGTGGTGGGACATTCAAACATTGGGATACACATTTAGCAAAGGCCACCTGGTTAGTCAACATTAGAGGATCTGTCAATCGAGCTGGCCCTGCCCAATCAAAACTTTTACGCACTGTAGAAGGGGATAAGGTCCCTGTAGTACACGTAAAAAACATGCTGGGGAAGACAGTCTGGGTTACTCCTGCCTCAGGCAAAGGCAAGCCCATTCGTGGGATTGCTTTTGCTCAAGGACCCGGGTGCACTTGGTGGGTAAAGCGAAAGGATGGGGAAGTCCAATGTGTACCTCAAGGGGATTTGATTTTGGGTGAGCATAGCCAATGAACTAAATGGTATGATGTTAACTGCTAAATAATACTGTGTGTCATCACTTTTATGGTTACTATACACCTTATCAATGGTATTTCAATAAGGATCACCCAGATTAGTGAAGAATGAACTTTGAAGAAAGCAAGCAAAGTGCAGTGGTGATGGAACCAGAACTGGCTTCAGCATGCAACAATCCAACACCACAGACCATCTCTTCTGCCCTGAAGGACTATTATGACAGATGGAGCCCAAAGTCATGGACTAAATGAACTTCATAAACATTTTAGAAGGATGGCCCGTAGACCAAGGGAATGATAACTGTGTGTACATATATATATATATATTTATATATAAATAAAGAGACAGGAAAAGTGGTGGTGATTAATTGTATTAGAAAGGGTAGAACCTGGGCATGACGTAAATGGTATAGAATAAGGGGTGGATACTGTCCTGGTTTCGGCTGGGATAGAGTTAATTTTCTTCCTAGTAGGTGTTATAGTGCTGTGCTTTGGATTTTAGTACGAGAATAATATTGATAACACGCTGATGTTTTGGCTGTCGCTAAGTGGTATTTACATTGGTCAAGGACTTTTTTTTTTTCCTTCATCTCCCCATGCTCTGCCAGGTGCCCAAGAAAGGGGAGGGGGCACAGCCAGGATAGTTGATCCAAACTGACCAAAGGGCTATTCCATACCATATGATGTCATGCCCAGTATAGAAACTGGGGGAGCTGGCCGGGGGGTAGCGATCGCTGCTCAGGGACTGGCTGGGCGTCGGTCGGCGGGTGGTGAGAGGTTGTATAATTTTATTATTATTATTATTATTATTTTTCCTTTTTTCCCTCCCTTGGGTTTTGTTCCTCTCTCTCTCTCTCTCGTTGTTTTCCTTCTCATTATAATTCATTATTATTATTATTATTATTTTGTTCCAATTATTAAACTGTTCTTATCTCAACCCATGAGTTTTCTTACTTTTGCTCTTCCGATTCTCTCCCCCATCCCACCGGGGGGGGGAAGTGAGCAAGCAGCTGCGTGGTGCTTAGCTGCCGGCTGGGGCTAAACCACGACAGGGTAGTAAATAGGCAAAAAGCTGAGCAGATATGAAGAGTGAACTACTCCGTAGACTTTTCTGCAAATGTACTCTCTCCACTTGGTGACCAGGGTACCCGGGGAAAGTGGTACAGGTACCCATTTTCTGTAAGTGAACAGAAGGTCTGGCCCCAGGAGATGTCAGGCTGCTGCATCCCCTGAAAGCCACTTTTAGTAACCCAGGGTTTCCCACAGGAGATACAAAATAAGTATTCAGGGTGGTCTGTGGCCCTGCACAGTGCAGAACGTCACTTCCAGGGCTGTGCTCACCACCAGCACCACTGTTGTTCTCAGTCCCTGTCAAAAACAACTCTTGTGAATGATTGCATTAAAGACAGGAGGAAAAAAGGCTACTGGGAAGATTATTTCCTTTCTGAACACATGCAAACGACTGTTTGTCAACTTCACCCATGGGAATAATTTTTCACCTGGAGTCTCAGATATCTCTTGACATAAAAAGGACACTGTGAAAGCCAAGGTTTTCTGAAGACTTTCCAGCCCTTCCTCCATGATCCAAATTCCAGAGCACAACAATCCCCGTCCTCTTAGAGGCTCCCATCACACGAGCCATGCAACCCCCTCCTAAGGCCGATGACAAGGCTGACTCCCAGGTGTTGTCAATTGGTGTAACTCCATGGCAAGTACAATGATTGCTGCCAGCTTGACAAGTGGTCAGACTAACACTGCTTGGTAAAGGCAGGGAACACCCTGGAGCAAAGAAAGACTTTGGCATTCATTTTTGAGCAAGAGGCATTTTTAGAGTGAATGGTTGTTCCTTACATTACTGGAAATACTCACTTTCTTCCTTCCAGCATGCTTGGTCAGATAGAAGCTCTGAGTCAGACTTTTGCTTATATACCATTGTCCCTTACATCTTTCAGGTGACCCAGAATGTATTACCATGGCAGGCTGAAATTTCTGTGCCACTGCTTGATCCAGTACTCCTTCAGCTGTGTGGGGGCATGAGGCATAACCTTTCTCCTCTTTGTAATGATTAATGCTCACTTTGTGCTCTAACGTGTCTGGTCTCCGAGTTTGGTGTATGTGGTTGGAGATACTAGACAAAATCAAGTTTCCTCTCTCTGCAATGAATACATATTTGGAGTAGTATTTTTTTTCTTGTGCTGGTTCAGAATAGTCAAGAGCAGTAGTAGAGTGTTTTTTACTCCTTCCCAGATTAAATCTGTATGCCTTCTTTAGTTTCCACTTTCTAAGGAAGGTTTGCTAACAATATCAGCTAATCCAGTTTGGCATCGCTTGATGAATCAAGAACATTATTATTAATATCCCAACTGCCAGAGAAGCAGAATATAACTTTGTATGCCCTCCTCTGGGGTTTTAATCCATTCAGACGGGAACTCTTTAGCTGATAATTCAGTAGCATCAGACTTTTCACTTTAGAGGCAATGATTCACTCTCACATTTTATTTCTTTCTGTCATATAACAAACAACAGTTCATTCGTATGCTGCTCTGTGCAGGTAACATAACTAAACAACCACTTTGGTGAGAAGAGAAAGCAAGCATGTCAAGGAAGACCAGAAATTGGGGATTATTTAGATTTTTTATAATTCATTTTTTTCTATTTAAAAATGTCGATTCCTTTACTGTAAAAAGGGAAACAAAAGGAAATGTCAACTATTACTATGAACAAAGCATAATTTACTTCAACCATGAGTTTCACCATTATTTCTTAGCCAGAACATCCCATGAACAATAAATTTTGGTATCTACTGACATTAGCAATAAAAGCCACCCCAGGCAGAGCATTTATTTCAGTCAAGCATTATGTATTCTTAAGCTGCCAAACATGAGATCTGTCAGAAACAGCAGCTGGGACACTAATGACAGCTACGTACTGATATATCACAATAAACTTCTCAAGAAAAAATTTTAAATATATTTCAAAATCATTGAAATTGTTATTATGCTGAGTAGGCCTTGTATTTTCCTATAATAGTTCTATACTGAAAAGCTCTTACAATTCAGCAAAGGAAATGGGTTAGTGGATGCAAACAGCTGGGTCCTTTTTGTTAAAAAAAAACCAAACAATACTCCTGAGGAGTTTGATCCCTGAAAGAGAATTACCTTTTACAGTAAGAAAACACTCTTCCTTTTTATTTTTTTTTTTCCGTCATTACATAAACAAATATTTAGCCTCCTGCATACCATTTCTAAATACATATGTGCTTTGATGTCTCAGTGCTGGGACCTAAATTCTTTGCTGATTCATACCCTGTCAAATCAATGCAGCAATGGCACGTAAACTATTACACTTCAAAGCCTTGCCTATCCCAGTCTTGCAAACTCAGCTCTATGTTAATGTAAGAAAATTATATTGTACCCTGGATAGTCTCTTACTTAGTCTAAACTACCTCACCCATGATCGCCAAGGCTGGGGGACACGTTCCCGCTCACCATCGTGCTCCTTGGGGTGGGGAATTCTGATCTGGAGAGTGCTTCTAAGAGCACTTCACTATAGAAATTTTTTTAATTTTCATGTTCTTTTTTTAGCTAATAGAGGGAATTGGTGGTGATTTCTTTGGGGTTTTAATCCAGCAATCTTTTAAGAATGGAATTTGAGAGTTAAGTGTCATGTAGTAACAGCTCAGGTGAGCCATTCACAATCAACCCACCATCCCCAACATCCCCATGAAGGAGGCTGTGAAACGCCAGCCTCCAGAGTGCTGCACAAGGACAGGGGCTGGGGTGTGCTGGCCAGCTCTTGTGCCCCAGCGTGGCTCAGCACTGGGCAATCTGTGAGATATCAAATGATATCAATAGAAGGAAGATGCATCAACATATTCAGGAGAGCAGTCTCAGGAAGTACTAGATCTGACTTTTTAAGCCTCCTTGGTGAAGTTACACAATTGTCACTCACAGTCTGGTACGGCAGGAGAATCCCTACTTATTTTGTTTTCATTGAGGCATAATTGTCTTCACTATTTGATGGTATTTCCTTGAAAATCCACTTACATCTCACAGGGCAGAAGGAAGAGGTTTTATATAATAATTATAGTTGGTCAAGTCACATCAGAAGATGCAAAGAAAGTGCTGATTCTTCAAAAGCAACATTTGGCACAGGAATACATCAAGCTCTGATTAAATTTCACTGGGAGAGGTTTCTTAACTCCGGGAGGATACTCTTTCCCTCTGTTAGAGCTGTTCCAGACTGTATGTATAATTAAATATTCATTGTGTGAGAGAGACAGAAATACAGCAACTGATAGGTAGGGGGAGAGGCTGCCCCCAAAGCCCAGTGGCTAGAGTAGTCATCTCGGATGTTGGAAGCCTTAATCCCAGAGGCCAAGTCCAGCTCTGTCAGAGAGTTTACTGCAGATGTCACACGTAAGGGAAAAGTGTGTATTGTATACAGTAAAGTGCACTTCAGAAGATTTTGTTTCCTTCCTTAACATGTCACTCCAATATTCCACCTTAACCTAAATCCAGCACAAAGCTACCCATCTCTTTTAATGGTGTGTGGCACTTTTGGGGCAGTTAGCTTAAAAATCAATTAAAACTTTTTTTTTTTTAGGACTTCTGTAGAGAAAATATACCATTTACATATATTTTTAGCCAAATGCTAACATTTGATTCACCTATTTAATCATGATATGGATGGATTTTAGAATCATAAAATATTGATGTGGAAAACAGAGGTGGCCACTGTGAAATATATTTCATACTATCTGAAAACCACTCACATATTCTTAGGGACTCTGTGTTATTGACAAATTTATAAATAGCTGTCATTTTAACATGCCAGGTTAAAAAAACGCTATTGCTATTATTACACACATTTATAATGTTTCTGGGATGCATAATTGGCCCATCAGGATAATTATGACTCTCATTTTTCCTTCTTCCTGGCTGCCTGCAGTAACTGGTGGGTTGTTTCATTGGTTTTTTTGCTTTACTTCAGAAAGCAATGAAACAGTTAAATACCATTGCTGGACCCCAGCATGAAGCAGAAATGAGCCAGTGACCAAAGGATGAGGGCAGGGGGAAGGACCAGCCTCCTTCCAGCAGCAGAAGAAAAGGCGTCATTTCTTTCAGTCCTCATGCAAACTCAGGTCTATCCAGAAATATTCCTGTGCACACATGGTGGAAGGAAATTGGGCAGAAGCTTTGAAAGCAGGTGGAGGAGCCACCACTGAGCCTGACAAAGCCTCTGGGCTGAGCTCGGGTGCACCGATACCACTGTCTAGCCATTGCAGCAATCAGGGTGCTGCTAAACTCCCTTCTGTCATCTCGTAATTCTCACTTAAATGGTTAACTTCCTTCAAGTCTTTGCTTAAAGAAGTGGTTCACTCTAATTAGTTGAATCTTTTTTTAAATATATGAAAGATGTCTATTCACACGTATAAACCCATCCCTACTCAAAGACGTATGTATATAAATATATATACATGCTTATATATAGCCATGTTTAAATATATACACAAAATAAATTCACATGCATATATAGCCTCTTGCTATCAGCTGAAAGAGGGAAGAAAAGAGAGGAGAGAAGAAAGAGAATGAGAGAGAGAAAGAGGGAGAAATTAAGGGAAGGCAGGCAGGCTGGCAGGGGGGAAGGAAGGAAGGCAGGGAGGAGAGAAGGAAGGACAGAAGGAAAATATGAGACCTAAAACCCATTAGTCCTGTATTTTGTCCCTGAATTGTCTGGCACCAGGCATTTCCACAGAAACGCACATGCTCTCTGACGCATCAGAACATGAGACCATATGAGCCCTTTCTTCAATAGATAACAATCTAATCTCTTATTTTTAAACACGTGGTTTAATTTCCACAACACTTGATAAAATAGCCTTTTACATGTTTTGCTGTCCTTAGTATACAAACTCTACATATTCTCGACATGACTATAAATGGGAAATCCTTTTTTTTAACTGAAAGCATGAAACCAGAAGAAATCGTTGCATGTGAAATACCATAAATTATTGTGCTTTATTATCTTCAAAAAAAATCAAAGACTGAAGCAGAAGGAGAATAATAGCATTTTTTATAAATGCATTATATAAATGTAAGTAATGTCTTGAATCTCAGAAGGCTCCATATAGTTTACACAACACACCTTGCAGCCTGCATACCTCAGAGGAATTAAATCATATTCCATTTCCATGGAACAGAATAGGGAGTTGCAGGCAAGATTATTACTCAATCAAATGGGGATCTTTTCTTTGGGGTACATTCAAAAACCCAATGATGAGCAATATGATTTTACTCTTCTGAACATGGTATTAAACAGACCAAAATATACAAAGTGACAGACTAAAACATTATTTTTTTTAAAAAAGAAACTTTGTTCTAAAGTAGGTACAGTTCATATGCACAAAACCAACATGAGCAATGAAGCAGAAAGTTAAATCACTTAACAGTACCTGTATTATGCTCTTTCACCCACAGGTCGTCACCTAACCATCACTTATGAGTGTCGCTTCCAACAGACTACACACTGCTCCACATAAATCTCTGCACAACTTAGGGCTGTCTGCAGCTGAGGAAAGGTGCAAATGGTACAATTTTGGGAGGACATAAGCTAATTCACAGAAAGAAACACCCTCCATTGTCATGCCCATTTATGCATACCCCTCGTGTACTTGCAGAACAATAAACGTACTTACAAAAGAAAATCTCCAGTGACATTTTCCATGCTCCTTTGCTTATTAATGACTTTGAAAAAAGTACCTGCTATCCATAAAAAAATAATTTAAGCGCATGTTGCACATTAACACATCCTGAGTATACTCCAGATATTCCAGTCTGACAATTTTTGTGTAATGGCTCCATATTTTTAAGATATATTAATCAATAAAGAAGGGTGAACAGATAAAATAGTTTCAGGGAGAGAGACACATTTCAAACCCCTTTTTGAGTAGGAAATCATGAATAGAAATGAAAATTGCATGAAAAATTCAAAGGCCCTGGAAGCTAGACCTGTCTGGAATTTCACACAGTCAAGCTTTAAAGAAGCAGAAATCCTGTCCTATGTTGAACACATTTTAACCCTTCAGTAGAGAGTTGTTATCAGCACATGATAGTAGAAAAGATATCCTACAAAGGAAAAGTAAACCCCTATCTATTATCTATTTCCCTTATAATGTAATACAACTGCGTTGTGGAAGATACTAAAAAAGTCACATATAATCCTCTATATTATTACAGGAGGGGAAGTAAGGAAGAATCCCTTGTGAGTTGCTTAAGAATTTTCTTATGCCTTTTGCCTTCCAGTCTAAGCTCTGTGGATTTATTCTGAACTAAAAGACTCCCAGCTTGTTTGTTCCAATAAAACCAACTCAGATCTTGTCAGTACTGGAGAACAGTGGGAGATTTTAAGCTAAGGGACAAGCGGACAATCTAGAGGGAACAAAATGCTACTGAGATTTTGTGGAATCGCATCAAAAAGAGGTTTTTATTTTTCCTCTAGTCAAGCTTTAATAAATTTGGTGTCAGTAGGAAGCATGTGCCATCGCTCCTACTGTTTAAGTAATTATACAGAGCTATTAAGATGTTAAATATTTCAGCATTTGGAGAAAAGAAGTTGAGTTGTTTATTTTCATTGCGAAAAATCACTGGAAAGAAAGGAATGTGAGGTATCACTTACTATCTTGGCCCAGATGGCTAACTAACAGATGGCTCAGTGTAGGAGAGGTGAAACATACACTGAATTACTTGCTCAAGCTGCAGAAGGAAGCTTTCATCAGAGCAAGACACTGATCCTGGACTTTGCTACATAGTGATCTAATCCTCCATCTTCGCTGCTTTGTAAAAAACTTCGCATCTTCTGGGGTGCTCAAAATGAATGAGTTTACTCGTAAAATTTTGCATTTCTTGTATAGCTTTCTTACTGCACCAGAGGTCTAGGTATGATTGTTTAACCTTGAAGGAAATACTGAGTGTTCTATTACTGCATAATGAATTGATACAAAATAATCGCAGTGCCAGCTATCAACTTGTTGCCTGGATGAAGGAAGGAAAGGAAAACAGATCTTGGGACTCTGGTGCTGGACTGCCATCCAAGAGACACATGCTGAAATGCCAGATATTTCTATGGTCTTTGTGATTCCTGGCAAGCCAGGTAATTCCTCTGTACCTTAGTCATTCCTCTGCTGAATGGAAATCTGTGTAAAGTGTGTTCATGTGAGGATGGAGACCACCTCTTTCTTCTACATTCAGATTCCCTAAATTTTATCCCTGTCTGTTCACCCATCTGTCCTGTGTTCCCTATTGGCAACTGATGCCAAGCCCATGGGATGCACCAGGCCCAGGGTAGAAGTAAGGCTGTCTGCAGTGAGCAGCATACCTGACACCGTGGACCTATAAGTACATCTTGAGCTGCTACTCATCTATTTCACTACATAGAAAAAACAGAATTTCAGTTTTACACAGGTGTGTCGCATGTATATTTGGGTACAGATGAAATGTGAAATCTGTCCAGAAAGCAGCCATTTTCTCCTCACAGCAGTGCTCTATGTAGAATATACATATATTTTTCTGCATCAGACATGGTCCCTTTCCAAAAAATAAGAACATCCTAGTTGTATTTTCTTGAGCTACCCTCTGTTTCCTCGGTTTCATTTCTATAACAATGATCCAAATTTTCTGTCAGGGTAATTAGACTAACCTAGTTAGTGGTCAGCACTTTCTTTTCAGTTCTTCTGCAAGCTGCAAAATGAGCAGTTTGTCAAAATGCAGAGAACTTCATATTCAGGTGGCAGAGGAAGCCAAGCCTGAACATTTCATGTACATTTAAACGTGCACTCAAGCAGTGACATGGAAATCAGTAAAGCAGCTACTAATGATCTGGTTCCATTAACAAATGCTCATTTAGATGGTAAGTGACCTGAGACAGAAAGAAAATGCAATTTTGGCTGCCAATACAATAAAAAATGGCTGCTATTAGTGCTATATAGGGGTTATAATCAATTATACCTTTTATTGGCTCAATTCAGCTGCACTACAACCAATTAAACCTCTGTTTTGAATAAAGAAAGGAGTATAGTGGGTTTTACAAAACCACCTCATGTACAGTTCCTTTAGCTTATGTTATTAATATCACCTTGGTTACTGGGTTGATGGAACTTATTCCTGACATAATGTTTTTAGCTTTTGCCTTATTAGGCTAAAGTTTTCCAAAAACACTTTTACCAGGAGAGGAAGTATCTCTCTTCTGGACATCAAATTAAACTTAGTTCACATAACACAACACAATCACTCCAGCCAATGACTAGAACATAAGCTGATTCTGCCACCCTATTTTATGCTGAGTAGGAATTTATTCTACTGCTGCATACAGAAGCTTACAAATATCTGTTATGACATTTATTATTATTTAAAATGTATTTTTTTCAGTAGCGTTTATTAACAAAAAAGTTTAAGCCTATTATGCTACACGCTGCAAAAATTCATACAAAATTATCCATTTCCCCAAAGAGCTTTGAGTCTTAAAGAAAAGTGACCATATGGAAGGTTAAGATCTCTATCACAGCAGTACTACTTTGTCCTTTCTGGACATCAGTCTTAGAAAGGACAGATCCTGCCCACTGAAAAATCCCCTCGAATCAGCTGAAATCACTGTGTCAAGAAGACAAAGTATACTTGGCCCCAAATTTAAACAAGCAAAAGTTTACAAATAACCTTTAATTCACAGCCCTGATCTGTTCTTCAGATCTCACTGGCAGACTTAAAATCAGAATCTGATTTTAAGCAAAGACTGAATAGTCTGTTTCTATCTGGTTTTGGAACTGGATCACTCCTGATGTCTATGCTTTGCAATCACATACAAAGATGTGGCTATTTTATTTGTGAGTGTCTTTTTCGGTAGCAAACCTTTTTATAACTGGAGCCCAAAGGAATAAAGGGAGCTGTTGATTGTAGTTAGAAAAAAATGTGGGTAGCAGTCCTAATGACTATGGGATGGGCAACTGAGGAGCAGGTGGCTGAAGTTGGAGTGGAGTGTGTTGGGAGGATCAAGAAGGATAGGTGAAAACAGAGGAATTCAGAAGCAGAAAAGTGGGGTTGGAGGTGGGACAACAGTGAGCACAGGAAAACCAGTAAGGAGGTTTAATCATAGGCCTCGAAGGAAGATATGTAGTTGAGGCTGAGTGAACTTGTAAGCAAATCAGAGCACCATTCCCTCCTATGATCTTCTCACTTGAACTTTTGAAGTAATGAGTAGTTTAGAAGCACAGGTGAGTGCGGTGAAAGCACGAGGAGGCAGTGGGACTAAGACCAGGTCCTCTTGAAGGCCTGCCCTTGTAGGTCCATCCATCTTGATGACAGTGCTAAGGCCGATGCATCAGTCTGCTTTTCGCTGATATTAAATCAGAACACGCTCTACCAGGTCACATTGAACATATGAAGACTTTGAATGGTAAAGCCTTTAACGAGTGCCCCAACATAGTGCATTAAGGAGCACCAAGAAGAAACAACAGTTCTGCATCACCTGCACACACCCAGTAACTTCAGCAGGCTTTGGACCAAACTCTTTATCCTTAATGTCATCAACTAGCCAACAAGTCAGGGTGTTTTCACCTCTCCCTTTTACTAGTAAAGGCACTTCCATATTAAATGTTTTATTCAAGACTGATTCCTGGAAGGACCCCAGACTCCAGCACTTGAGAAGATTACCATCTGAATGGCTCGCTAGAGTCCAAGTTTGAAGAATGCTTAGAAGAATGCTAGACTTTGAAGTCAAAAGGTTGCACATTCATAGTTACCCTCACTGGGGTAAATTTCTATCTACAATATTATTCCCACACATCTCTGTCATGGTTTCTATGGATTGGGAGCCAGTTGCTCAAAAATAAAATATCTATTAAAGTATTTTCCTGCCCCATAACTCCTTCTGGGTAAGTAAGCACAAGCTAAAAGAGTCAAGCTACATTTTCATCCTGAGCTCAATTTGATTTTCAGTACTCACCACTAATGAAAATCTAAACGTGATTTATTGGAACATACCAGCTATATTTAAGCAGCAGCCAAAAGAATTACATTTAATTAAAATTAAGGTCAAAGAAAAACAACAAACTAATGTGACACTTCAGACATCAGCCTGGAATAGATGTTATATTGGTTGATTATCAATTAGGTACAGTAAACACAAACGTGTTCAGCAGGCAATTCTCAGTGAAACCAGTTCAGGCAAGCAAACAAGTGCTGTGCCTGAAAATTTTCTCACTTTCTCTGGATTCAAAATCATCCTGCACACTGTGCTGTTCTTTCTATCCTTAACCTACTTCAGTGATTTATTCTTTTTCCTTGAGGAAAAAGTATTCTGCCAGAAGCTCTCACTGGAGAGCCAGAGAAATACAAAATTGTAGAGGAAGGGGTCTAGTTTTTATTGTATTTCTCCATCTCTTCACCTTGAAAGCACAAAAAGTCTTCTCGTCACAAGCCTTAGGCTAGTCGGGCTGTGAGAGATATTTGAGCGTCTTCTACATGGCTGCATATCAGCAAGCTTGGAAAAAGGGTTTAATATGAAATGGTTAGTTGCTTAGTCCTTTCTGTAGCAAAGATTACACAACTGTCATTTTCTCTGTTTGTTTTCAGCATAAACCATTGCTTATAAAGGTATCTTTTAAAACTGGGCACTTTCACGCTGTATATTTATTTAACAAGACAAATACCTTAAGGCTTGATGGCAGTTTTCTCCTAAGCTCCTTGACGATCAGAAGAAAAAAGTACTGTATGAATAAAAAACTGCTCTGAGAGTCCCCTGACAATGGGGATTCAGTCATGTCCAAAATTCCTTCAAGTCTCTCGCGTCTGAAGTCAAGGTGGTGATCTGGCAGTGGTGTAAATGGATGCAGGATCTGGCCCTAGTCTCCCTGGCTGTTTTGTTTCCCACAGCTCTAAACACAGCAACAAACAGAAGCCCTGCCAAATACATCTTTTGTTTCCCACTTGTAAAAATAACCGTGGAAATAATACAGAAATAAGTTCTCCTGCAGCTTCTGCCTGTCAGGCAGGGACAGTGAGCATGTCCCCATCGCCCAGCAGAGCACACTGCAGAGACCCTCAAGCTCGCAATAGGTTGTTTGGGTGCATCCACACACTACAGTGTGCGCGCTATGTAGAAACACTAGCTGATATATGCCAAGACCATTGTTCCTACTCAGCTGAAACCTGCCCCCCAGCTCACCAATTCCCACTGTAACTTCTAGCCCAGGTGCAACAGTGCTCATTCAGCATGATTACAAGTGATGCTGTTCTGGGGATCTCTGTGCAGCCAACAGACGCCCACAGCCCCAGCACAGTGGATTTCTGATCTCCACTGGGGCCTCCTGGTGATGCCTCAGTCTAAATAACAATGTGGGAATTTCTGCTCTGAAGCCTCAGACTTTTAGGGACACTGCATGAGGCTTACAGGCAAACACAAATGGAAAACCAAAGCTTAGCAGCAGAGCACAGGGGAAAGGATGACTTATCCCTTTTGTACATTCATTGGAACAACACATCTTTGGGGACATGCCAGACCCAATCTGAATACAAATCAGAAAGCATTAGCATAGCAGCTGGGGCTACAGACAGCCAAGTTAAAGTGCAACAGAGTCACTGCCGAGGCTGCTGGAAACCAAACGTAGTGACTGTGTGGAGGGAAGTCACTAGTAAAGCAGGAAAAGGAAAGGCAGACAGAAAATCACCCTGACTGGGGAGGAACTGAGACAATGTTTCTGTACTGGTGACTTTTTAGCTCTTCCTGTAAGAAAAAGATACTAAAGGACCTAAGTGGGTTTTACAAAAGCAGCAGCCCTTACTTACCAGCGGTGAAATGATCAGAAAGACATTTTCTTAACACCTTCCTGATGTAGTCCTTGCTTATCCTGATCAAGGCAAAACATCACGATGGAATAAATCCTGATCCAACAATAAAATTACTCCAGCCTTCAGCTAGTACAGGCTTATGCTCTTCTGCTTTCTTCTGAAGATGGAAGAAAGCTGATCAGCTCTGCAGGCTGATCTGGACTGGACTTTGGTCCTTCAGGCTACTTTGTGGGCTGCCATGTAGCTCTCAAAAGTGACAAAGAAGGCAGTGACTAAGAGATGATACAAGCATACGTTATGCTGAATCTGGTGGGATTTGGACTAGGTATCTCTCCTTTCAGCAGACTTGATTCACTCCTTGATTCACTTGATTCACTCCTTCGAGGTATCATCCACAAGGTTTCAAAAACTCCTTGTGGCACTCCAATGTCAAAGAAAAAAAAGCGACAGATCAGAGAGTTTGGAAGGGAACTCCAGAGATCATCTGGCCCAGCCCTGCTCAAAGCAGGGCCAGTTTCAAAGTTACATTGGGTTTTGCAGGTCAACGTCCAGCTGAGTCTTGACCACCTCTGATGATGGAGGCTCCACAGCCTCTCTGGGCCCTGTTCCAGTTTCTGACCACCCTATTAAATATGTTTTCCTTATACCTAGTCATGTTTGGTGTGTTGCAATTGTGTTTGTTGCCTCTCATCACCCAACCCCTCTCATTAAATATTTGCAGAGAGCCATTAGGTCCCCCAAAGCCAACTCTCCTCCAGGCTGACCAAGCCCAGCTTCCCCAGCCTCTCCTTACAGGGCAAGCGCTCCAGTCCTACCATCCTGGGGACATCCCCTGAACTCCCTTCAGCTCATCAATGTCTTTCCTGCACTGCAGACCTGAAACTGGGCACAGATGTGATCTCAGAAGTGCCAAAAAGAGGGGAGGAATCATTTGCCTCAACTTGCTAGTGCTAGGGCTTGTCAGCTTGGGGAGGAGGACCATGACTGAGTTTTACAAACTCTCAAAGACAGTGGGTAAGTTGACTGCAGAACAGTTGTTTATCAAATCCTGTAATGCAAGAGGCATTTGCTGAAAATAGCTTAAAAACCATCAGTTTAAAACAGTCAAAAGAAAGTATTTCTACACACAGCAGGTAGTGAATTTGTAAAATTTACTGCCACAGGAGGCTGAGGAGACAGCATCAGCAGTCTCACAAAGGGATCAGAAAAATTTGTGAACAGAAGATGCTAGAAGTGCTGGGCAGGGATGTACATACTGCTGCTATTCCAGCTGCAACATTTGTGGATGCTGGGAACCATGAAGACACCAGGGAAAGTGGTCGGGCTTGCACGCTGTGCCTGAACAGCCCCTCCTCTGGTCACTGTTGGAGGCAGATGGACCTCTGGTCACTTCTTGTTCTCTTGTTCAGCTGAGCCTTGTGGAAGGCTACCAAGCTGACACTTATTAAATAAAAGAGACATAGGAACAGTAAGTGAGTTCTCTTACATGAGAGATCGATCTTGCCATGCTGAGAATCATCAGAAGTTATGACAAACTGTATCCAAAACTGTTGTGCTGTAGAAGTTAGACCAGAAAACCATAAGGTCCAGTTCAGGAGAGGATTTACTGCTAGTGATTTCCATGGGTTGCAGGGGTCTGACAGCCCTGCAGGATGTGGTCCTAGTGGCAGGGATGGTAAATCAAGAATATCCAATTGTCTATCATCTCCAAAATAATAAACAGAAATCACTAGCATAAGAATTGAAAACTGACTGAAACATCTCAAAATATTAAGCCACGAGAAGCACATTTAATTGTGCAGACCTGAAAGGGTTTAACACAGGAAGTTTTGATAACGTATGTCTTATTTAGGTATACTTTCCTTTTGTTTTCTGTTGCCAAACAATTCCAAATCCTTTTTTTATCAGAATCATTAAAATGTGGGTATTTATGAATTGAATGTTTGCAATCCTATCTGTGGGTTTAAAAAAAGTAAAATTAAAATTGCCCCTCCAAAAAAACTCAGAAAATATGTTCTATTGCCATTAAACAAACAAACAAAAAGATTGTATTTTTTTCATTTATTTGCTGCTGTTAAAGTATTGCTTGTTCTTTGAATAGGTAGTCAAGTGTGTTTACCCTTCATTTGCATGACATTTTAGGACTTAGGCTATATATATAAAAGCAGAGGGAACTGAAATAGTAAAAAAGTCCATATGGGATAGAAGAATCTGAAAGTTTACTCTTCACTAATTATTCATACAGACAAAAAAAAGGAGAACTTCTTCTTTAGGTAGGTTCAAACAAATTGTTTTCAGTACGTAACAAGGCAACGCACGGTTCCACTTCCATGATGTATAGCTCAGTTGAGGAGCTTTTTATAAAGGAAAATGTCAAAATATGTCAAGAAGAAAAACAAACCTTCAACACAGCATCAAGGTGGAAGAAAGTAAGTTGAAGTTTCCCTCTGAGAAAGACACTAGATAAGGAATTATAAAAATGTAAATTTTCTGATTCCCTTTCCCCATTAAGATAGTGAATGCATTTCAGTGTGGTTATAAAATAACTTACTGGGAAACAAAACTGTGATTTGTGTAGGTCTGGTATAACCTAGAAGGAGTTTGCCTGTCATAACGCTGGAAGAATTTCCTGGTGTAAAAGCTACTAGTGAAACTGTGCTTTCTGGTATAGCTTAAACCAGTATCTAAACATGAGCAAGACCATGCTTTTTTTGCTAGTTCAGATATATCTGGGAAAAATTTTCTTGCCTTTGTTAAAAAAAAGAAGAAAAACCAAAAACCACCAGCAATTAAAAAATACCTTTTGCTTTCATTAAAAAAAAAAAAGGGGAAGAAGAACCAACAAATCAAAAATACCAGATCCTAAACAAGGTTGTTACGCTCAGAAGAATATTTAATACAACTGTATCTAGGTTTCATTCATCCCCTTCCAGGCACTATGATGAAAGTAAAGATGATCACAGCAATTATGTTAACAAGTATTAAGAAATTACTGCTTATGCTGTAGGAAGTGACCACTGTTCTGCATTTCAGCTCACCCTGACAGTAAAAAGGTTAGCTTAAACCACCTATTTAGATTCTAATTTGTGCTGACCACTGTAGAAGTGGTTTAAACTCCCTCACTCAGCCAAAGCCAGCTGAGAGCAGGCATCTGAGCAGTTACCATGAATCAGCTTGAGAAATACTATACAAATTGCTTGCAATTGTGTAAACATAAGTAAAAAACTGGACTGAGAATTAAAAAGAGGGTGGAATTACAACCGATAAGGATGAAAGACATGAGAAATCAACACAAAGTCGCAGTTCGCCAGGGCAGATGGGACGGCCTGTGAAAGCTTCAGTTCTGACAGTGCTTTGTGACCATCAATTACATGCTGTTGTACGGACCTCTTAGTACTGTCTTACCTATTGACTAAACACCCTTCTCCAAAGAAAATGAGCCATCAGTTTGAGAAATTTTCCTAGTTATAGCTGTGTCAGCCTGCTTATACTGACCTTTAGAGAATTCGCATGAGAATGAAGGACTTCTTATTCAGCATGCATTTTTGTGAGGCCAAACCAGGAGCTGCCTATCTTAGACAATGCACAAGATTTCCTCTTCAGAGAACCTCTGAGGATTTGCAGTTAACCATACTCTTGAGTAGTTTATAATCTGACATCATAAAACACTTGGGGGAAAACTAATCCCTAGGGCAGATTCATTTTTGTACAATAGGGAAGGGAAGCTTTTTTTTTTTATGTAGAGAGTGAATTTGTTGTGTACATTGGCCAAATAGTCTTAAAATGTGGGTTATTATAACAATGTTTGTAATATCAAAACAACATTAGTATGACTTTTATTCTGTAATTTCAAAGTAATTTTCAAAGCTTAATGTGCCAAGTCATAATAGCTGCATGGGGAAAATTAATGCCACGTGTTCCAGTTTGCATAAAGGCAAAGTTGAAGTATGGAGAAGTTCATGAACATGCTCCGGGTTCTTGGGAGGAGAATTCAGGGTTCCAGATTCCCACTACAGTGCTTGAATAAAGTCTGGTAGGAGGTAAAGGGAAAAAAATAGAGACCATCTCCATTAGGGATTTCTACATATAGTGCCTGGCACCTGCGGAGGTCTAAAAAACTAGTTCTTCACGCAAAGTGACCTTCTGAAAAACTGACTCGCCTCATTGAAGATATAAGGACATTCCTCGGCCTGTGTGAATTTCCTTATCTATCTGAAGAAAAAAAATCTCTTTGGACTGATTTTGACTAATGGCATTGAGCCACATGAATCTTGGAGTGATGACAAGAGTGTAATATGAAGTGATCAGGGAACATTCAAGCATTGCATCCTGAATAGCACCAACTTGATTTTGATTTCAGAGTGAAGGGATGGTGAATGGGAAGTAGGAGAAGGAAAGAGGGAAGATAAGACTTCCCATGGGCTATGATTCCAGTCCTGTTTTCCTCTGGCACTTGTTACACTAAAATAAGCCATTTTTTTTTTACAGGTACTTGTGATTTTCAGAACCTTACACTGAAAAGGGCGGGGGGGGGGGGGTAACTGACACTTGACACTGTTAATTTTCTAATTTGCCCTAAAACTAGGCAAGGAGGAAAAAAAAGGGGAGATTGTGTAGGACAGGAAGAGCAAAATAAGGTAATTATAGCATTTTTTCAATATCTACACTTAGGGCATGTACAGTACATCAGCCTTCTTTCAATGGGCAGAGGAATTCACTATACGTTATTATTGTAATGAGTAGTAATGAATAATGATAAGGCTATGGGAATCTTCTCTCTGTACAGTACCATTACAGGCATGAGTGGATAAACACATTTTGATTGAGATAGTCTCTAGTAAATCAGGGCTGAGGTTTTTTCTATGCCATTTGAAATAGCTTCTGAGTCTATTTTTATCCTCACCCCATCATTTTGCACTTTCTTCTCTTCCATACTTATTACCTTAGTGATTTCAAAATCCAGGAGATTGCTAACTACTTGTGTGTCAGAAACTGTTTCAAGGACCTTCAAATTTACCAGTGGAAGATGGAAAGGAATGAGCAAGATTTTGCCTGACTTCACGCTTCAGTTTCACCAGTGACCTATATACTAATAGGAAAACTTATGCTGTTACTAAAGGAGAGAATGTTCTGGAAAAATTTATGTCAGTTAAAAACCCATCACAGAAAGTGCAGCTTGCTCTCAGTTGCAAATCTGAGGTGACTAACATTTCCTGAAATCAGTGCTTTGGGGAGAGGAGTATCTGGATATTTTCCTCCTGGCAGATAAGAGGTTGGGTCACAGGACAAAAGTCAAAGTGAACATGAGAGGTTGGTTGCAACATATAGGGTGACAAACCCAGAGGAAAGCAGAGAAGCCTCCCTACTTCCTGGAAATGTAACATGTGAGATAGATGTTTTGCCGTGTGTGGCATGTTGGCCGCCTTGTCCAGAGGTATCCACATGTGTAGACATCCATGAAGCAAGAGTGGAGACTCATACCTCTCAGCAAGTGGGAGGCTCCTTCCGCATTAACATCTGCAGTCCTAAAGAAACAGATTCAAGATGCATCAGCAGGAAAAAAATGGAATAAACTGGTCCCCTCAAAGCACCAGAGTCCTGAGGTGGAACTGCCTCCTGTGCCTGAACCAAAGCTGAAGCAAAGCTGTCCATACATGCAGTGTACAGTACAGATATGCCCTTAAATGACAGCTCTTGCCTGCCTTGCTACTAGGCAAGGCAGTAATGTTCTCCTCTTCACATGAATCAGGAGAATAATGAAAAACACAGCCCAGAAAGCCAGGGATGTGCTGAGTTTGGCAGACTTACAGTAAACTTAACTGAGGAAAAACTGAGTGAGGACTTGAGAGCAAGGAAAAGTGTAAAAAAAAACCCAAAAACTCAGAAAATCTACCAGTGCACTGACACTGTTCAAGCACAGTTCAGCACACGTCTTTCAGCTTTAGGTCCACTTTGAATGAGGAAGTTTGAGGCCATGATAGTCTCTACTTCTAATGATACATTCACTTAAATACAAAGGTTTCATCAGCAGAATCACATCTCTGAACATGATGAGTCAGCTGAAAATTGCAATTCAACCTCTACTACTATTTCAGAGGTAATTCAAACACAGTCTGATGACTCTTAAAAGAAGAAAAAGACATTGATGAGCTGATTATTAGATTTCTTGGGATATCTGTGCATTCAAAAGAAGTAGACTTTCTGAAAAATTTAGGGCACAATTCATCTAACCAAATGTAGAAGTCAGTAATGCACTTAGATCTAGCCTAGCCATCTAGATTTCCTTTATAGTCAGAAAAGAGAAATAAGCTCCTTAGAAGTAAGTCACTGCTACCTCACCTGAAACAGATATTTAAAGCAGATGACCAAATAGTGCCAATTTCTTCTGGAATGACTCCATCGTAAGTTACTAAAATTAAGCAACATCAATCTTGCCCTTTCTCACCAAATTCCTAAAAGAAGCGAAGCATAATTGAGCTTTTGAGGTTTTCCAGCCACTGAAGCTGAGGATCACCAGCCACTGTGCTCTGAAACACTGTCCCTTGCCTAGACTGTGCCTGTCCATAGCCAGTCTCTCCCAGCATCACACCTCTGACATGAACAGCCCCCAGGTTCAGAGGAACCATTTCCATGGCAGGACAGAAAAATATGTTGGTCCCACAAAATGCACCATCTTAAGCACCATCTACAGCTACATCATTTACTAATTAACAATTTGTTTGAACACCAGCACAGATAACTAACCTAAGGATATAGACCTAAGGATAAGTTGAGGACCATATTTTTGTGCCAAGGGGCTGTAGTTTCCCTAGAAATCTTTTCCCAATACCTATTTTAATCTATTCCTCCCTACAAACTGGGACAACTCTGGGATGGTAGCGAGAAAAAGGTTGCAGCCTTTATATATAACTGTACATAGAGACAAGGTATCAAACAACCAGGAGTTTTTCCAAATCCCCCCTGAGTTTAAAAAAAAACCCAAAACATTAATGTCAGCAGGGATTGCAATATCACATACAAACACTGTGCAGAATAGCAGGGGGCTACCATTGAGGTCAGAGACTGGGCAAACCTTGCCTCTCAGGCACAGAATAGT
Source organism: Ciconia boyciana (assembly GCF_034638445.1). Lineage (NCBI taxonomy): Eukaryota > Metazoa > Chordata > Aves > Ciconiiformes > Ciconiidae > Ciconia > Ciconia boyciana. The sequence goes on from NC_132934.1 coordinate 207,235,725, forward strand.
CTGACAAGCACAAATAGAGCTTATTCTTTTGATTTAACTTTATCAAAATATAAGGAAACATCTCCCTTTTCCTCTCATTTTCCTATCCTCTCTTGATCTTCCTATTACCTTGAGCACACTACCCTAAAGCCATTCAGTTTTATCTAAGGCAGCACAGTTTCTAGATAGAATTAGGATGATCACTGAATGCATGGAAATGACTTGGTAAGCATTATATTTTTCAAAATGTCATTTCCTTTTTTTCAGGGGTGAGGAGAAGGGAAATAATGGTGTCTTATGTCTTTCTCGTATTCTCTAGATAAGCATATCTATTCTTTTTATATCTATATCTGCTTACATGATTTCTACATGTTTTTGCATATAATAAAATATTCTAATAGAGGTCCTTCACTTCCTTGATTAAAATAAATGAGGATGGACATACTCCTTGAAAACCTGTGGAATAATTGAAAAAGGGTTGTTTGGAACAGTGCTTAACATCTGAAACTCCCTCATATTGCCATGCAAAAGTTAACTGATTATTTCTGAGTGATGTATGCTATGCTGTTAGTCTAATTGCTAGCAGTGGCACTGCTCAGCCATAAAGAAGTTCACTGCATCAACAAAATTTAATTGGGGCATCTCAATATACTGGCATTTTCTTGCAGAGCTAGTTAAAATGAATACAGAAACTGTTATGCACAAGGATTGAAGCGTACATTCTTCACTTGAATCAGAGAAATTCACAGAAAAACTCATTTTACAACACCACGCTGTGACTGCTTCCTGCTCTTTACTCTAGCAATCATTAGCTGAACAGCAACAACAAAAAAGTCTCATTTACTTTATCATACGACACTTTGGGACTATTTAACTGACCAGGCCATTGGCTTTACTCTCATGCAAAGATTTTAGACAAGAAAAGAAAGAAACAAAAAAGAAAAAAGAAAAAAATTAAAAATTAGTATAGCCATTTTGTCCAAATTCAATTTCATTAGGTACCAAAATAACTCAGTCTGGCATTGTTGATGACAACTGTATTAATATGCTGTTCATTTCCTAATGTACAGAAGTGCTTTTAACAAAAATTCTAAAAAAAAAAATAATTTGATATTAAAGCATAAAACTCCAGCAGTACAAAGCACTAAAAATGTTCTATTTTTATTACTCACATCCTCCCTGAGAGGCAGATTCATTAAGATAAGGGAGAAGCCTAAAATATCCACGGAAATTAAAGTGACCGACAGGTAAAAAAGTAAATAGTAATGTTAAAACAGAAGAAAATTTCATTCTTTCTCTGTGAGTCTGTGGGAGAAAATGAGCACACCACAGTTTAAACGGATAATAGGGCATGTTTCGGAAGTGGCATATGAAAGCATTTGTTGAAATGCTGAACTTTACCTTCTCTCATTGATTCATTGAGTAGGTAACAAGGGAATAACTGGCAAGTGCTGACTGCTGTGCAAGCCTCCACACTGTACACATCAACCATTCAAAACTTTGAAGCAAACATGCCCACCCAGCCTTGCCTTTCAGACCCCATCTCTCTTGCCTCCCACTGTCACGCTGTCCTGGTTTCGGCTGGGATAGAGTTAATTTTCTTCCTAGTAGGTGGCATAGTGCTGTGTTTTGGATCTAATATAAGAATAATGCTGATAACACACTGATGTTTGAGTTGTCACTAAGTAGTGCTTACACTGGTCAAGGACTTTTCAGCTCCCCATGCTCCGCTGGGCACCCAAGAAGCTGGGAGGGGGCACAGCCAGGACAGCTGACCCCAATTGGCCAAAGGGCTATTCCATACCATATGGCATCATGCTCAGTATAGAAACTGGGGGGAGTTGGCCGGAGGGCAACGATCACTGCTCAGGGACGGACTGGGCATTGGTCGGTGGGTGGTGAGCGGTTGCATTGTGCATCACTTGGTTTGCACATTCTTTTATTATTATTATTATTATTATTATCATCATCATCATCATCATCATTATTATCATTATTATCATTACCATTATCATTATTTTCTCTTCCTCTGCTGTCCTATTAAACTGTCTTTATCTCAACCCATGGGTTTTACCTTTATTTTTTTCCAAGATTCTCTCCCCCATCTCACCGGGGTTCAGGGGGAGGGTGAGCGAGCGGCTTTGTGGGGTTAAATGCTGTGTGGGGTAGCTGCCGACTGGGGTTAAATGAAGACACATGCTAAAATTATTTTTTTGCCATCACACTTTAGGAAAGCCATTGCCTCCTACCTGAACTATTTCCAGTAGAGACTTGTATAAATAAAGCAAGGGAGACATCATAGAATCATGGAGTGCTTTGGGTTGGAAGGAGCCTTGAAAGATCATCTAGTCCAACCCCTCTGCCATGGGCAGGGATTTCTTGCACTAGATTAGGTTGCTCAAAGCCCCGTCCAACCTGACCTTGAATGCAATGATGGGGCATCCCCAACTTCCCTGCACAACCTGTTCCAGTGTGTCACCACCTTCACACAAAAAATTTTCTCCTGTATATATAATCTAAATCTACCCTTTTTTAGATTGAAACGGTTACCTCTTGTCCTGTCACTATATGCCCTGCTAAAAAGTCTCACTCCATCTTTCTTATAAACCCCCTTTAAGTATTGAAATGCCGTAGTAAGGTCTCCCTGGAGCATTCTCTTCTCCAGGCTGAACAACCCCAACTCTCTCAGCCCTTCCTCATAGGAGAGGTGTTGCAGCCCTCTGATCATTTTTGTGGCCTTCCTCTGGACCCGCTCCAACAGCTCCATGTCTGTACTGGGGACCCCAGAGCTGGATGCAGTACTCCAGGTGGGCTCTAACAAGAGTGGAGTAGAGGGGCAGAATCACCTCCCTCAACCTGCTGGCCACGCTTTTTTTGATGCAACCCAGGATACGGTTAGCTTTCTGGGCTGCAAGTGCACATTGCCGGCTCATGTCCAATTTTTCATCCATCAGTATCTCCAAGCCCTTCTTCCCAGGGCTACTCTTAATCCATTCATCACCCAGTCTGTACTGATACTGGTGATTGCGCTGACCCACATGCAAGGTCCTGCACCTGGGTCAATGCAATCACCAATATCAGTACAGACTGGGTGATGAATGGATTGAGAGCAGATCCTTGAAGGGACAGACCCACATATCACTGGACACAATGGAAATACTCTCCTGGGCTTAGAGACTCCCAAGCACTTAAAAAGAACTTCCTCGTCTAGAAACTCTCCCAAGTGGAGTGCAAATCAGGCCCTAAATCTGCTTAGTATTACTATTTCTCAGACAGACTTATTTCAGAAATGGATACTTGGCGCTGATTAATCAAAAATAGAGGTGATGTCTTTTCGCTTGAGTGGGATGCGTTGAGGGTCAGGGGACTATTGATTGTTCTGATTAATACACTGCACTTCCACGGCTGGGAAATGGCAACTCAAAATGAAAGGGCGCTATTCTGCCCTGCTTTTGTGGGCACAATTCCCCACTGAAATCAGTGTCTCAGAGAAAAAAGAGAATCAATGGTCCCAGGCATTAGTGAAGGTCAGAGTGCAAGGCATACAGGGCAAATCATTGGCCATTGTAAATCATGGCCACTCTCTTAACTCAGTGGATCTATTGCACTTTAGTCAGGGATTTGACCCTGAAAGCAATCTGTATTTTTCCTTCATATCTATTGTTTCCTTATAAGATTTTGATTGTTCTTTAGTTTTACAATTGGTGCTATTCAAAATGGATTACAGTCAGTGTTCTGTTAATTTCTAATATTCACAAATACTTTGAGAACAAAGTTTTGATATTTTCTATGACTTTAATCTTTTTATGCTGCATAGTTATTTATTTCCTATTTTTCACTGCTCAAAGAATATCTCTGATCTAGAAAGACTTTGGAAACCTAAAGGAGTACTATAATTTCATATTGAAATGTGGAGGATACTCAGCATCCTGTAGAAATACACTTCATTCGTTTATTCCTCTTGGATTTTTCTTTTTCTTCTTTTTGTATTTAATTCCCAATTTTTTTAAAATTTCATAAGCTTTATGTTCTAATAAATTTAATATTTACCTGAATTCTGCTATCCAAAATTCAGCAAGTTCTCTACACAAAATTGTACATTTTTCTCTTTGATATCTCAGATGGAAAGTATTCTTCAATATTTCTCCAAGGAGAAAAACTCTCCAAGGAGGAAAATATAGCTCTTAAATAAATATACTTAAGTACTTTTTTTTAAAAGTATGAACTTACAAACATACCCTAGGCCGAACTTAAAATGTAAGTATAAGGAGAAAAGAAATTATGTTTGATATGTTCATCCCAAATTTGCAGAATCACAAAACTGGGATAGTTCAGAAAATCTTAATTGCTAATTGAGTTGACTTCTGATAATTAGAGATTCACTTCTGGAGTAAGATGGCTTTCTAAGTGATTTCAGTTCTGTCTTTCAACATGAAGAATGGAGGAAGACTCTACTAGATATTTCTCAAAAACAAATCCAAATTCTGTCACTGCAATTTCCAAAGGGTTCTGAAAATCCCAATTACTCATCTCCTACTAAAAGACAGCCTATGATCACAAGTAATGCTTATAGTTGCCTTTGGAAATCCCAACACAATCTCCCCTAGATTCATTATCCATTACCCCTGTATAAGGAATAGGATAGAGAATGAAATACAAATAGATGTGGATGGATGAGAGTCTAATTTAATAACTACTCAATATAACTGCCCACTGTCTGATGCATTGCTGCATAATGTGCTATTGATTTGGGGAAAAAAAGATTATATGATAGCTGGGAGCAAATGCCTGGCTCTCTTCCTCATAAGATTTATTGTTTTTGATAATGAGTAAATATATTTTATGCATGAAAAGCTAGCAAGGCTTTTTCTAACCATCTTAATTTTGTCAGCTCCAAGGACAAGATCCCTTGTAACTTCATGCACACTGAACATAAAAAATCTGCATGTACTTCAGTCAGCTAATGAAGGCTCCTATGAAGTGCAAGTAACTCCAGCAGATATGAGAGGCTGACAGAGGATCCCTTCATATACTTACTTTCTCATGGTACAAATTCTCTTATTTTCTATAAGCAGCATAGAGGTTTTTGGGTTTCCCTCTGAGTCAGTATTAAATCCCATGTTAAGTAAGGCACTAATTTTCTGGCTAGGCCAGGTAGCAGGTACTTCTGGGCTAGGTATTCCTCAAAGGAAAACGTGCTCTGTCTCAGGACTTGTAGCTGGTGGTTATGACTGATGTCTTTCATCAGTTCTGCCTTCTAAGGGCTGCCAGGACCAAAAAATCTCATTTATGGCAGTGAGGGATAACTCATATTTAAAGAGAGATTAGGTCTGCCAAAACCCTTCATCTTCACCATCATCCTATTTGAGGTTCCTCCCTGTCTAGACTGGGTCATCCTGGTTAACTTCCTGAGCCATAATATAGCTGAATACATCATTGCTTCCAGCTCTTTGGGTAATTCTGCAATAAGCTGGCTGGTGAAAAAGCTTCTAATTCACTGTTTTCCCTAAGAAAGATTCCCCTTGGGATGGACCCACCAGATAGAAGACTTTATCATTCTTTATTCCTTTACCCTTAAATTGCTGCCAGCTCTTAGCTGATCTTCTTGTCCACCTAAGTAACACAGTTTTAGGTCTTTGGATTTGAAAGATACTGAGATAATGATTTTGTCTGCCACAGCATTCGACTGGAAACATTTAGAAGCATATGTCACTGCATTAGCAGATTTCCATCACTGATTCCTACATATTTTAACTGGATTAGGATGGGTGGGAAGTGGAAAAAGAGCTGAGATTTATCCTCCATCCCCATGATGTTCCAGACACCCATATGGAGCAGTACAACTGTATCCTGAAAGGCACAGTTCTTAACAGTTGTGTTAAAACTATACCTGCAATAATTAGGGAAGTGTGCCCACTGCTGGGAAAATGCAGAGATGCTTCAACTCTTATGCAATGCTTTTCTTTGGAACACATCTTTTGTATGCATATGTATCTATGTAGATATAGATATAGATATAAATATAGATAGACAGATGTAGATGTGGGTGATGTAGATGTAGATGTAGATGTAGATGTAGATAGGTGTATGTATATGTTTAAGAATGAGAATAGGCTAAGCCCCAAATTTCATAAAGCTCAATATCTTTATAAAGTATCTTCACTTCTAATTCACTGAAATTGGAAAGCTTGTTGAAATTAGTAGGAGGGTACTTACAAACTGGGTAAAGCAATCTGAGATCCACTAGCAATTATTCTGGAAAACTCATGGAGAACAAATGAAGTGGCAAAAGAAAAAGGGAAAAAATGGCTCTTTAAAAAGGGAGAATAGAAGAGGATGTGATAGTCACAGCTCAACAGCTTAACCTGAATTCCTAGAAAAACACTGAAAAAATAAACAATCTGTAAACATCAAGAAGATAATAAAGTACCAAGCAGCAGCTCCACACAAATCAGTCAAAATCAATTTTATTTCTTTCTGTCACAGAACAGCAGATCCAGTGAATAGAGACAAAGAGTTGATATTCTATTCCAGCTTTGGTAAGGCTTCTGCCACTGTTTCAGATTGAAGTTCTGAGATAACCTGAGAAAATACAGACAAATAAAAATACTAAGGAAATTAAAAGCTGCTTGGATATGATAATCAGAGAGTAGCTCTCAATTATTTATCATCAAAATGGAAAGATATAATGAGATAATTAGGGGTCTGCAACCAGTAATATTAAATATTTTCATTGTGACTTGGTTGACAATACCAATTTGGGGAGGACCATGCAGACAGGATTAGAATCCATGGTGATCTTTAGATTTTGGAGGTATGATCTCAGTCAAATGGGGAGCAATTCAATGTGAATGAATACAAAATTCTACACTTAACTAAAAATAATCACCTCCACAAACATGGGACAATGCTTAACCTAGATGTCAGTGCACAGGAAAGAATCTGGAAATCCCTTGATGAATAGGCATCAACAGTGCTACCAGGTAAGTATTATAGAAAAAGAGGAGAAATATCTTTGGAAAGACACATGATGTAATCTATCCAATCTATTTATCACTCACCTCCCAGCTAAAGTAGTACATCTGTTAAGTACATCCCTACAACGCTTATTATTTCAGATCTTGTTGTCAAGTTTAGTTCCATGTACCAAAAGATTCAGTTATTTTTATTGTTTAAGATATGGGCAGCTTGAACCTCTCGTCAAGTCAATAGCATCCTCATGAAACCTTCCAGGAATTATTCAAAATCGTTTCTACTAGTCACCAAGTTATGAGGTCTAAGAATCATTATTAATCTGTGTGTAGCAAACATTTTATAAGGATGATGTTTTCCAGATGATGCATGCCTTGACAGTTCTAACTGCATAATGCTTTTAGCAAACTGAGGGAGATTTTTAATTTTGTATGAATGAAAATCAATATATATTTCTCTGGATTTAATGTGTATAATGGTTATATTTCTCACAAGCATTTTGTCAACTATTGCTCTCGGTCAGTCTGAATGAATTCCTAATGTAAGACAAACACTGGAATGCCCCCTGTGGAAACAGATTTCATTTCTTCTGCCACATTGTCCCAGGTAGAATTGTCCTTATCAGTGTGATTAGGTGTCTCGTCCCACTCGGTGGGTTGCGAGAGGGGTGAATCTTTTCGATTCCCCGACTGTTTGTGTACCAACAAAAGCCGATCTCTGCTCAGCAGAGCCGCGTGGTCGGTAGAGTCACCACAATGACCCAGAGGAACAGTCTGGCCAGCAACTTTATTAACTGGCGAATTACACAAACGGACAAACTTAACGAACTGGCGAGCTTAACGAAGGAACAAAGGCGATTTGGCAATGGAGCTATTTTCCGGGCAACCCGTCACAATTTTTCCCAGACTTGCATACATATTGGAAAGAGCAGAGGAAGAGAGAAGCAAGAAAAGGAGAGGAAAAGAGAGGAGGAAAGAGAAAGAAAAAGTATCACCACCCTTGGATCCCACGATGACGATGACAGACGTGGCAATCCTCCAGTGGTGGGCGCGCTTGGACTTCTTCACTTCAGCTGCTTCAGAGACTGATGGGAATGTGCTAAGGATCTTTTCATAGGTGTAGCAATACAGACACAACCACTAATTATGTATCCCATTAATTTTTAGCTATGTATTTACATCTTTTCTTTTTAGAAAAAAAAACCTGCATTTGCTTTCTTTAGTGCAGAGAAGTGGTTATCGTTCTCACGTAGTAAACAAAAGCACTGTATTCTGCCAAATCACTTGAAATAACAAATAAAACACTGATGATAAATCCTTACACCTTGAAATTACCCTGTATATGACTCTTTTGCAAATAACTTACCAAATCTGATGAAGCAGCTGTAAAGACATATACTTGCAACTAGATCAGGTTAACTGCTCTGCTGTCCTCATTCTCCAAAGATTAATTCTATAATTCCCCATATTGGGAAAAAGATTTCAAAAGCCCAGGAGACAGAACTAGAATGATTTTTCTGACATATCTTTTATTTTAGTCTAAAAAGGAAGGAGAAACTGAAGCAGAGTAGATCCACCGTTTCTTTAACAACAGAAGAGAGCATATTGGCGTGTGGTTATTTTACAGAAGGGAAACCTTATGAAAATTATTTCAGGGTCAAGCAGTATTTTATGGACCTAGAGGGAACGCTGAGAAGATAAATCCTTGTCACTCTTAACAGATAACAGACTATGAAAATCACATTAGACATCCACTGGTTATCTTTAATTGAGAATCTGTTTTACTGGAGTTAGTGAAGAGCAGAAGCAGAACTCAACAATATGAAGTTGTGCTAATCCCTCAGGTGATACAGTCAAATCTTTTGGAAAACAAAAATGCCATCAGTAAATGGGAAACTCACTGACATCAAGGAATCATTTGCTTTGTATTCTGAGTTTGTATGACTTTTTCTGCAACCAAGATTTTCCTCATGAGCCAAAATGGCTTGACTATTTGAATTTTCATTTTTCTGCCAATTTGGGCACGAGCTGAGAAGTGCAGCCGTGCTCATTCCAGTTCTTTGTTCTATGTGAAGTCTTCCCTTGCTTATCTGCACGTTTCATTTTGTATGTATGAAGAAAAGTCAGAACATAAACACTACGCTGACAGTTGTAAGTTATGTCAACATTTGTATATATTTTTCTACTCTACTATGAATATGCATTTGTTTATGTAAATGTAAATCCAAAGCTATAGGAGCTATACAACAATTACAAGTCAGAATATAAATACATATGAAAAAAAAACAGAAAATAACTACTCTTCTGGGCCATACATTCACAGTAATCACTCTGAGGCAATCATAAAAATAACTCTTCTCAATATGTTTAGACTAAAGCCAGCCCCTTACATTGAAGTTGAAACAAGAGATTCTGAATATTTCCTTCAAAATTTCTATTATAGTACTAATGTAATCAAATGCCACGGTCCTGACCTGGACAACCTTCCAGAAGAACTCAGAAGGAGTTTCAGGGTCATACCACATCTGCTCAGATTTTTTGATCTCTCATCAGTGGGTCCCTAGTTAGGAATTATGCCAGCAGGTTAGGATTTCCACAGCTTTAAAAAGAGCAGAAAAAACCCAGGAGCAGACACTGAAGAGAGACTGAATATGGGTACATTTCCTCTCTCCACATCAGTGCCCAAGTAGATATCTTGTTTTCTTTCTCTCTCCTTCTTGGCTCCTCTCCAAGGAATAACAAAATTGCCCTTTGGCATGTGATCAGACACACCAGGATGATCTTTATCTTCATGTTCTGATACAGACACAGTTTTTAGAAATGTGCTCAGTGGTTGTGTCACAAGTGGAAAATGTGTTTGAGCTATCTGCATGATTTAGGCCTCAGAGAACCAAGAGCCAAAATAACTTTACAACGGCTAGACTCTAATCTCTGTGCTTGGTTTTCATCCTCCTGCAGCAGCCTATGGCACTTTCCCAGCACAGAGGGACACGGAGACGGTAGCAAGGCTGCAACACACTCTGTAAGGAAGACCATAAAACTACCTTAGATTGCTAAAATATCCTCTGTTTTAAAAAAAAAAATCTTGAAAAAGGGTTAGGGTTCCCTATATTATAATCCATGACAATTAACCTAGACACGGGGTGTATTTCCAATTGTAAGGTAATGTAGCATTCCTTCAAAGAGGTGTCAAAAACAATCATAGGCTAATGAGATTTTACATGAACCACCTGCTGGTTGCTTTCAATTAGATAAAATGCCTTTACTAGAAGGAGGGAACCCTTTTCATTATTTGCAAAGGAGTTACACAACAGAAAGTGATAACAGGAAAAGAAATTAGAAACTAATAAAACAGTCTGAGCTTCTCAGCTCTACTCCCATCCCCATAATTCCTCTCTGGGGGGAAAAAAAAAAAATCACAAAAAACACAACCCCCCCAAAAAAAATACTAATGATGGCAATACTGAGTGTCCAAAGGCACTGAGGAAAAACACAGAGGAAAGCTGCATGAATAACTCACATGTCAGTTCACTGGCACCCCTACAAAAAGGTTAAAATACATTGCTTTGGGTCAGATCAAGCCTTTCATTCAATTCAAGAAGAAATGTTTTGTTTTGCATTTCAGTTGTCGTTTTTTTAGAAGAAAAATAGAAAGATCTTTAAAAAAATTAAAAGGCTATTTTAAATAATATAGTTATTGTGTTTAAAATATTTTAATTATTTAAAAGTACAGAATATCTCTGGGGGGAAGGAGGTGATCAAGAAGTTTGACAAAAACTGACATAAATTTGCAAATTCACAGTTTAGCCAGATCTACATTTTATACATTTGTTTACTCAAGAAACCTTGGGCCAAAATGTACCTTTCTGTCCCACTGAGATTTGGGCTTTCCAGTATAAGATCAGAAATCACTTTGGATAAGTCTACGCTTAGAGGAAGACTGATGTAAGTCAGGAGACATAACATCCAACACAGACCCCTTCGAATGGAGGAAGAGGAGTACAGGACAGAAGCATGACAGATGCTTTCTCTTTTATGTTTATTTTATAGACCTTTCATACTTGCAAGTTCCAGAGAAAAAATGAGACACCACAGAACTAAAGGGCTTACACTCATTATATTTCCACCTACCTCGTATCAGGGTGTAATGGACATTGACAACAGAATTTGTGAAACTAAGAGGCTACTTATATGGAGATAAGACTCAGATTGGCAAGAAACCTTCAAGTTAGATTCTTTTTTCTCACATCATGCATAATGGTGTCATTTGTAATATTACAGCGCTGGATTTTTTTAAGCATTGTGGAGCATTTAAAGACCAGGCTATAGCACTACGGAAGATGCCTCCTGCAAACTGCTTTGGAAGCCTGTATTGTGGATGTGGATTTTCAGGGAGTTTGGGTATTGATATATTTCTATTAGCTCTGTTAACAATATGATTTTCAGATAGTGTATCTCTTAAAAAGACTTCCTACACGTTCCTCCTGCCATTTAAATTCTGACATTTATTTTTTTCCCCAACCTATGTTTTGTCTATTGAAAAATATATAAAATATTTCCCATGATTCTTGTTTTACATGAATAAATGCACTTTTGAGAAATTAAAAAAAATAAAAATAAAAACACTGGATGCTACCCAGTTCTACGAAAGAGGCAGATTCCCTTCAGAAGAAGACAGAAAACAAAAAGTAAATACCTTCCCCACTGGCTGACATTTGGGATTGGGAAGGGAAAACCAAAGTGGAAGGAAAAGCACAAACCCCATAACAATGAAAGACCTACCTTTCAAGGAAAAAAAAAAAAAAAAGGCACTTTTGACTTCCTAGGTGTTTGTGATGAATTACCTTAGCTGAAGGAAGGTTTGAAGGGTCTCTGAATCCCACTGAAAGCCAAAGAGCCTTGTGGGGGGAAGAAGCTTTATCCCCCTGAGATGTGGAAAAGTGCTTACAAAAGGATTCTTAGTTCAGTCAACCGAAAAAAGGTCAGATCCATCAGTGATTGATAGAAGCTGAATGCACTGTCACACTTCTTGAAGTTTCAACAGCTGTATACCCTGAAGATATTATTCAAAAAGATGCATTTGGAACCTGAGTCACAGGCAGAATACAATTTGAGAATCTGCTGTGGCATTAAAAAAAAAAGCTCACACTTTAGAGGGTTTATCATCCAGAACCATGGCTTTAATACAGACTGCTGTGGCAACCAGTCCTTGCCTGCAGAGTCTGACAGGGATGAGAGAGAGTGATAATGTATCATTTAGAGGCTGAAACACTGCATGGATTTCCAAGTTAATTCGAATAAGTCAAGCAGACCACAACAAAAAAATGTGTTTATGCAAAAGCAGGCTGAAAATCAGAAGGTGACTAAACTTGCTTTTTCATAATGTATCATATGCAAATTAATTTAAAAATTAAGGAAATGAAGCTGTGGGTGAGTCTGATTTTTCAATATTTAAAAGCAAGAAAGGATTAGTTTTAAATATAAGGCAGTAAGAGGACTTATTTATCATCATTTGTGGTTCATTAGTTGGTAAAGGTCAGATTATGTCCCAAAGGCACAAATGTACTCAGGGTCACATTAGTCTCAGATCAATCCACGGAGAGGACTGGGGTGCATTAAAGCTCGCTTCCCCCTGCTTTGTAGGATAATAATTTTCTTCTGACTCAGCTCAGCAGCATATAACTGACCTCTCCCTCCCTGTCCCTTAGCTTCCCAGCCTGGCAAGAAGGCTGGGTCATCAGTGCTCCTTTGGCTATGATCCCCCCCCTTACTGCTGAGTCTCCCCTACAGCTGCAACTTTTGAAGTATACATATATATTAAAAAAAAAAGGTGCCTCCCTCTGAACGAGTGGTTTGGCTTGGGCATAGACAGTTACTCCAAAACAACCCTGTATGTTCACATTAAACGTAGGTCATCTGTGATGCAGAGTTTCTTCTGGGGAGGAAGAAAACTGCAACTTCTCCTCCTTGCCCTTTTTGTCCATTCATGCCCACAGTTAAAATTCAGAACATTAGATCAAATTTTATTCCCACTTACACTTTTGCAGAGATGTTTAAACCAAGCTGCAGTTTAGCCCTAAAGAAATAAGAACAGTATTTTATTTGTAACAAGGCTGGCCAACATGTCTAGCTTTTAAATCTCATACTTAAGCTATTTCTACATGAGGTTTTCCTAATGAATCATATTATTGGTGTGTTACCTTCCAGCACTGCCTACCAGGGCATGAGCAGGTAGCATATCCAGAGCCGCTACAGCAGGCTGATTGAGAATCATTAGCAAGACAAAAGGGCAGATGACAGACATTAATGTGAGGGAGGGGAAAATTACCTCATGCCAGGCCCAGGAGGAGTTATAATTGAGTTGTTTCTAAATGGAAAAAGATAAACCTCTTGCAGAAGGGAAGCCTACTGATACCCTTATATTGACTGCCAGGAGGACTGGAACATCATTTTGCATGCTAGCTCCTACCGTGAGATAGTATTTGTTGCTTTGCCTCTGGAAGACCATGACTTTGCCATGACTGGTCCCCAGGGCCACCACAACATCTGAAAAGAGTCATCTCCTACCCTTTAATGTTCATTCTTGGCTACATGGACTACCAGTGGATGAAGAACAGCCTGGTGGTGGTCACCTTGCTCCACAGGCTCTAAATGGATCTGTGCCCTCTATGGCTTTCCAGCCCCTTGCTCTGATATGTGTATAAACCTACGGTGTCCCTGGGATCTGAATGGAACGTCCTCACAACACACTCAGGTCACCCTCTGTAGACAACAGCTAGCTCCAGGAGAAACAGCTTTGGAGAGAGAGTGTGAGAGAAGAGGTTCCTCTGTCCTGTCAAAGTTGCAAATAGCTTGGAAAACAGGCCCAGACTACTGATAGGCCTGAGATAATCTCAAACCTGTTTTGTCGCCTATGGACATACCTGCAAAAGAAAGGGGCAACACATTGGTTACAACTGTATGCAGCAACATCACCATTTATCCCAAAAAATGCTGTGTGGACTGGAGCACAGCCGCAGCACAGCCTCTGCTCCCAGATGTTCCAAGACACCAGGACTGGAAGTCATGTTCTTGCTCTACAGCCATGGCAGAGCAGAGCAACCTCAATGCTGTCATGAGAAGCTGGGGAGAAAGGAAATCCTTTCATCCTGCCAGTGACTGCACCTACCATTCTGTGCTGCCTTATTGAGGATAAGCCTAATTTTGATTGTATTGATTCAACAAGAATTTGGCCTGCTACTCTTCAAAAATTAGTCTCTGTAAGATATGGTGCTTGTCTTTGTTCACCAAAGGTTATTGCTGTTGATCAGGATTTGCATGGTTTTTTTTTTCTGTTGATCTTCTCAGATCTGTTGAATGAGATCTTATAAAAAGGTGTGTGTCATTATTTATGTTTTTTCTACGTATTTCTAACCCATCAGGTGTTTATTTTACCCTGGTAGATCTTGATTCTTTAATTCCTTCTGTCATCTGTGTTGTGCTTTCATCTGCCATATTGTATCCTCAGAGCTGTCAAAAGATGCATGTCAATCCTTAAATCTAGGCCTCAGTGGCATATATACAGATCAAGTTGAAAGATGCCAAACATACATAGCCAAATTAATTTTCTTTTTTTTTGTTTGGACTGAATCATTAATATAGTATGATTGCAAAAATGCTGTCCTTGGATCTCTTTTGTATTGCATACTATGCCATGCAAGGCAACTGCATTCATCTTGAAAACATTTTTCAAGCAGTCCATTAAGTAAAAGTGGCAAAAGGTTCAGTAGCAAGTAGAGCGAGCAAACTCACAATGCTGGTTCAAAGGATGTAAACTTGTTTGTCCTTCAGCTGCAGCAATGAGAAGTGGTAATCCTGAAAGAATGTCATTTTCCTCTTGGATCCAAGGATGACAATTGTTTTATACAACCAGCTATATTACTGTATTAGTTAATATTATAAACTATAAACCTGAATATTCAAATCAAGTACCTGAAAGGACAAAAGCTAGGAAAAGATATCCTTCTGGTACATGTTAGTGGAAACCATTTCCTATGTATTCCAAACAATACGACTTTGAATGAGCCCACCAAACTCTTACACTCTAGCTCTGATTACAAGTGTCTGTAGATATTAGACCCATATTGTCAGGATCATTTCACGTGTCACTGAAATGCAGACACCGCTGAAAGAAAGCAAACACTTAACAAAGCAATATATTAGCTGTAAACAGGCAAGTGTGAGGCTCCAGGGAGCCAAAAGCAAAAGGTGAGACCATGACCCTGAAGCTGAAGCTCTGCTTAAATGGATTCACAGCAAATTGCCTCATTTTCCCCTTTCTCCATAACATGAATGCAGTGAGTTGTTTTCCACAGTGCGGTTCTCCAGTTTGAATATGCAGACAGACAGCTCACACACCCAGGGCCAGAGCAAGCATCCCTGGTTTGGCCATGCTGCGGGGAAAAGGACATGGATTAAACACCAGGGCAGAAATATGCCACAATAAGTCACTCAGTTCAAGCTGGACAGTTCTCAAACAAAGGACTCTCCCTTTATTTTCCTGTAAGATCACACCTCAAATGAACCTTTTGTGAGTACTGAATCCTCTGGAAGCAAGCAGCCATGCTTTGCTCCACAGTTTGAGCCAGCTGGTGTTATCCAGAGTACAGTGATCCCATTATGCCAGGGATGGTTGTCCCGCCATCCTCTCCACTAAGGCTACAAATAGAAATAATCCATAGTAGCAATCAACCACTATTCAGCAGCAATGGTGCCATTTCCAGTACATCTAGATTAGGATTATGTCATTCTTTTTCATAATGCAATGTCTCTCTCCTAACCTCTTTTATACCTGCCGTAGATGAGATTTCAAAGACTTACATATGTGACAATAATACACTAAGGAAAAGAAAACTAATATGAAAAGCCATACTTAGATTTTAATTCTTTCAGAAACTTTCTGAAGTCTGTAATTTCAGCAACAGGGAAAGAATCTGACAGTCAAAGGTAATCACTTCTCCAATCAGCAGCCTTATTTACCAGGCTACTAGATGTGCAATTATTCCATCTGCATAAAGATTGCTTTAATTTTTAATTTACATATAAGACCATAAAAGGTACAAGACTGACAGCACTGGAAATGGAAGGCCTCTAATTTATCAAAAAAAAGGCAAACTGTTTTACCAAAGGCAAGAGCGATGCAAGGCAAGAGCAATGCAAGGCTCCTCCTTCATGCTTGTGATGTGCCTCAGCTTTAGAAACAGAAGGGCCACTTCTAAGATGACTACATGCAAAATAATAAAAATTAAATACAAGAGGACTTGAAAATTGAAGTTTTGCAAGTGTCTTTATGAATTTTTAAATAGATCCTTTCTGAAACCAACTGTTACTAAGATCGCCAAATTACTCTAAGAAAACCTGGTTAATTTACCAGTGAAACAGGGCAGGAACTGAGTAGGAAAAAATAGGATCACCTTTGTGAAGAGTTATTTTACTGAAAAGGATTTGGAGTCCTCATCTTTGCCTGTTTCTAAACACAATCATTTTCTGCAAACAAACAATATACATGAACAGCGTGGACAGAGATGGACAAAATGGAGCAGACATTGGAAGCAAAGCAGACCAACAATGCATGTCAGATGTGAGACAGGACCTGATGGGAGTTTCCACTTTAAACAAGCAAGTTTTTAAGAAATGCACAGAAAAGTCAAAATAGCTAGAACCTGAACTTCTTTGTGCAGCTTTCAAATCCCACCAGAACTCACGCAGTATTTCATTCTGACTGGGCAGAACAACTAAGGTCACCTGTCTATCATGAGAAATGGCTGATCAAAAGTACCCATCAGTAACATATGAAGTCTGTCTGTAATATGTTCCTCAGTTCCTTGTGGCATCTCCTGGGACTCCTAGTCCTCAGTACAGTGAAAGAAAAATCTATATGCATTTTCAGGCTAGAGAATACTATTTTGATGCATGTATTCCTTCCCCAGGTCCTTAATCTTTCCTGCATACTGCTAATTGAATTAGGATAACCCTTCAGGTTTAAAATAGGGCTGGAGAAACCTTTTTTTTTGCTGAGCCCTGATCCTTTCCAATACACAAAATTCTCCAGCAGAATGGCACACGGGACTTCAAGAAGCTACAGAAATATCTTTTCAGTGTGGCATTGCAAATGGTAATAGTAAATGCATCTTTGTGAAGTCACATTTTCTAGGAATTTATTAATAGGGAATCATCTGCAAGGCAAAAGAACAGAGAAAAGAACCAAAAGTCTAACTTTAAAAAATGGATACCAACTGTGAGAGCCAATAGTAAATAGAAAAAAATTAATCATAAGCAGTAGGTGGATGAAAGCAAAGGTAGTTTACAGCTACCAGTTTAAATCAGTCTCCAGAGGCTCTTTGAAACAGAAACAGCAGACATAACTGCTTTCCCCTTCCTTTCCCCTGCAAGGCAAAGGTGAACTTGATGACTTTGGAAATTTGTGATATTGAGACAAGTCTTAGGCCATCAGCTGAGCAGGGATGGGACACAGCATGTAGCAATCTACCATGGGTTTAGGAAGTTTTAGACAAAAACATACACTCTGCAGTGGGTGCAAATTATGAGAGACACAATGAACACAACAGTTCATTTACACTTCAATGTTGGTTTGTTGCCAAGAGGGAGGTGCTTATGCTGTTGTTTGCATGCTGTATTTCAATCAAGACAATATTGTAATCCAGGGCTGATGAGTCTTGTAAAATCTAGTGTCCAAGCTCCATGCTAGTGTGCTAGCTTCATATCAAAGCATCAGCAGAGATTTTTCACAAACAAACAGGATCATGAGGGTAGATTTCTAAATTTGCAGTTAGGAAAGTGTTATGGTTTAAGCCCAGCCAGCAACCAAGCACCACACAGCCGCTCGCTCACTCCCCCGCAGTGGAGGGGAGAGAGAATCGGAAGGGCAAAAGTGAGAAAACTTGTGTGTTGAGATAAGGAGTTTAATAATTAAAATAAGATACAGTAGTAGTAGTAGTAGTAGTAGTAGTAGTAATAATAATAATAATAATAATAATAATAATAATAATAAACTGTAATGAAAAGGAAAACATCGAAACAGAGAGAGAGGAACAAAACCCATGAAAAACAAGTGATGCAACCGCTCACCACCCACCGACCAACTCCCAGCCAGTCCCTGAGCAGCGATTGCTGCCCCGCGGCCAACTCCCCCCAGTTTCTATACTGAGCATGACGTCATATGGTATGGAATAGCCCTTTGGCCAGTTTGGGTCAGCTGTCGTGGCTATACTCCCTCCCAGCTTCTTGTTCACCTCCTTGCTGGCAGAGCATGAGAAGCTGAAAAGTCCTTGACTTAGTGTAAACACTGCATAGCCACAACTAAAACATCAGTGCATTACCACATTATTCTCATGCTAAATCCAAAACAAAGCACTATACCAGCTAGTAGGAAGAAAATTAACTCTATCCCAGCTGAAACCAGGACAGAAAGGTATACAAAAAATTTATTTCCAAAATGCTGACAACCCAATTGCCTCCAGAAATGTTTGCAAACATTAAATTAGCAGAGTCACCCCATTTCTTCCCTATCAGGTGTTAAGCACCTTTTATTTATTTGTGTCTTCCCTTAGCAGGTCACCAATATTCCCTTTGCTGCATCTAACCTTAAGGGATTTTGACAAAGTTGCATTTGACCAAAACCTTTGATCTAAAACCCCTCATGCACAGCAGTTATTAAGCTAGACCAACAATCCACCAGTATAACCCAAGAACTCTTACAAGAATGAATATGAATCACTATCAAATGAGAATCAGATAAGAATCATTTCAAAGCCAAGACACAAAGGATTTCTGTAATCTTAGATTGCTTAAGGTCTTGGAGGAAGTCAGTGGCAGTGACAGAATGTAAACAATGTCTTTCCTGTCACTGGAGAAAAAAGTCCTCCCAGATTCCTCATACAGTCCCCATTTTCAACACGAGATGATGTAATAAATCCTACCGTAGTGAACAGGGAAAAAAATAAATCCAAGTAGCTTCTTTCTTTATAGTGGGATAAATCAGAATGAGAAGGTGTCCAGGTTTGTGTTCAGAAGGCAAACACAGTTTTTGTAACTGGACCTCTTTTCTCAGGGTAAGTGTCTCATCCAGCTGGGCTCACCATTCTGCAGCAATCACAGAAGAATACTCTGCTTTCATTCAATATGACATTTCCTCTGTATATGACTTACTAGTGTGAAGCTGCAGCCTATAACAAAAATAGAAGCTCAGCCTCTACTAAGCACTCTCTTCCAGCTAAGTAGGAGAAGTAGTTTACAACCTTTTAGCTATAAGTAGATCTCATTTTGACTAAAGAATCAGAGTACAAGAGTATCAAATCTAATTGCAGTAGACTGGGTGACATTACTTGAACCCTTGTTTCCCAGTACATTTCAGTAATGTACTAAGCATTTGCACAATTCTATCAAAATTAAAGCAAATCAGTAGTGGAAGGAGGAACTGAACCCATGGCTTCTAGAAAAAACAAGTCAGAGGGTTTAATTGGGATTTCAATTCTGCCTAAAGTTTTTGCCTAAATGCTTCACAGGCATTGGTATAGCTAAAATAAATGGCATAAAATATAATCAAATAACTTCAGAAAAACAAATTGTTCATATTTCAAAAAGTAAAGGACAAAACATTGCATTCAAAAATACTAGTTTCAGGGAGCTGTAAAAGCAACCATGTGAAAAGAACTCCAGCAAAAACTAGCTAACAAAGTTGCTGTGATATATTAATTTATAAGAGGGGATATTTTTATCATTTTCTGAGAGGTTATTGATAAATTGTACAGAAAGATAATGAAAGAATTGTTGTGTTTGCAAAAACTACAGCAAAAAGGAACAGAGTGCCAGAGATGCAAGTATTTTACTTATTTAGGTTAGAGTTATACCTTATAGGTTATACCTTTAGGTTATACCTATATATCTTTTAGGTTAGGTTAGAGTTAACCTTATAAGTTAACCTAACTTATAAGGTTAGAAAAATTAGAACTAGCTACATTGCTGCTTATGTCCTCCAAAGAAGTTAAATGAGCTGGAGATGTAAAGGGAGCTGACCTCTCATGGCTGGCCATTTTAGTGGTCATGTGCTATAACTAGCTGGTGCTTTGCACTGCATGAAATAAAAGCCATGGACCTGCTGGGTAGAGGTGCCATGCTGCTGAGCTGTAGTGTCATCCCAGGACACATGGGATTCATTGCCCAGACACAGAACTTCTCTGTCAAGACTTACAACAGGATGGCAAAGGCAACTGGGAGCTTGAGCCAACGCCATCAGGTCCCACCAGTTTCTTAATGAAAGGCGCTCAAATTATTCCATGCTTTTTTCTACCAGTTCACCAAGTCACCGATTTCAAACAGATCTTTTCTGTGTCCTTCCATGCCACATCTCAGTAAGAGGGATTCTAGCATGGAGGTGATCCTTGCTTCGTCCATGGTGAGCCCTTATGCAGAAATGTCACCCCGCTCGACTCCCTCATACAATTTGAAGGATGCTCTGCTTCTAAACAGTCTATTCTTCGGTGTCTGTAAGAGATCCTTTGAGATCTTTATATCTCCATCCTTCCCACATGACCTTCTCATTTGTTCATAATATAGTACCGTGAGAAATAATTCCCTCCCAACTATTTTTTCTCCTTTTCGGATTTGAAAAAGATGCCTTCTCAATTCACTTTTGTGATCTTTCAGTCGATGATGAAACATTTTTCAATGGCTTGCAAGCATCTTTTCAGCTCACAGTCTGTTTCCACAGCACATGGTACACTTCAAAATTCACCATGTTACATATTTTCATCTTTATTTTTACACTGATGTTGCCAAATTTCCAGATTTTACAGAACCTAAAAAATGTTGCTCTACTCTTAACTCTATGAGCCCTTAACTCACACAAGCACTCCTCATCTCTATCACAGAAATTATGGCTTCTAAACCATATATTTTTCACTAGTTTCAAGTCCATATTTGCAGTTTGCATCTCTAGTTTTATCACTTTGAACTTCTTCTCACTGGCCTTCAATAACCATTAGGAGCAGCCAGCCCTCCAGCCTTCTCTATCTTCTTCTTTAGGCACGTGTCTTTTCAGCAGATATGTAACGTCACCAGCAAAATCCATGTGATGCATCCTATATGATATATCCCTTGTCTGCTGTATTTCCATCCTGTTACAGGCAACCAGGTTATTCACTATCCAGTTCCACAACTAATTCAAAAAACAAAGATGAGAGGATAATTTCCTCTTTTTGCCTTCCTCTAGTAATCAAGCCTAAGTATTTGCTGCTAACATAAATATGATACTCTCGCTATTAATTTACATTTTAGCAAGACCATAACTTCGTTGTATATTCTCAGGCACAGGCTCTGTGCTCTTCAAAATCAATACTTTACAGAACTGATGAAATAAGCTTCTATTAGCCTTTGATATTCCAACCACTTTGTTATAATTTCCTTTAGTATGAATTAAATGAAACCACACCCGTCCACAAGACCTTTCTCACCTGCTTCTTTGATCCCTATTGATATTACTATTGAAACTGCCTCATCTGATATTCAAAATAAGGGAATAGCCCTGAAGTCCTCACTTTCTCTACTGTCACCCTTCATTGGAAATGATGCATCTACCTTTGAACATTTTTGAGGGAGCATTTTCCAAAGGATAATACAAGGAGGTCAGACATCACAGTGTGCGCTCTCCACTTGCAGCACTTCTGCAGGGATGTGATCCAGTCTGGGAGAGATGTCAGTCTTTATTTTCATTATGGCCCTCTCTTTATTTCCAATTACCTGAAGTTATCTAAATAACCTAAGTTTACATTCCTAATAAATGTATTATTATCAACAATTATGGTGCAGCTACCAGAAGCGGGCAGTGCAGTAACTCATCTTTTTCATTAAGATTTTTTATCCCCATTTTTAATGCAATTTCCCCAAAACATATTTCCTCTATAATTTCATGCACTTTCTATGCACCATTGCTTTTACTGGAATCCTTAAATTCTGAGAGAAGAGCTACCTTCCCTTGTAGATGGTCTGTATCCGATTGAGACAAACAACATCACAGAAGAGAAGGATGACTGAAGACAGAACAGTACAAGGTAGATTTCCCCCTATGGTTTGTTTAGTAATGGTTTGTCTTAAATGGCTTTCTTCAAGCCCAGAATTTCCCCATCGCCTTGAAGAAGATATCCTTCAATTTCAGTAGCACCACAGAGTTCATCTTTTTGAACTTAAATCTGTGTTTTATAGAAGCTTGGATCATCACATGAAGTTTGACAGGTTTTAGGAAATTTTAGTTACAGTAGACAGGAGAATTGAAACCTTTTCATCTCAGGTGAAAAATGCGGAAGTTTAAATCATAGGCTTTGAAAGTACCACATGGGGAAATCTCCAGATATACTCGATTTGACATCTCAATAAAAGAGAACAAGGCATAGCAATGTAAAATGAAGCACATGAAGGAAGGTCAGCACTGTTACCTTTCAATTAAACTTTTGCTTCAGAAAGGTTGAGGTGAAGGACCTCAAGGTCTCCCATACCAACTTTTGATGCAGAACTGAGTGTCCATATTGAAGTTTGATCTTAGAAAAGAAATAACTGGACATTGTCTTGTAACACATGACTGATATCAGAGATTAAAAAATAATAACGGGTCTGATTCACTATTGATTTTTTGCCTTTTTGGCTATATTCTGAGCTGGTGCAAATCAGCTTAGCCTACTGATGTCAGTGGAGCTCTACCATCTTTGACTTGCTGAAAGGCCCGCACTGAGCAACGATTTACATTTGTGAAAAGTGGTTTAAAGAAAAATTAATAGAAAATAAAGCAAATGGAAGTGCAGCACCTCTCTTTCCACCAAAACCAGAGGGAAACATTTCTTTTTCTGGCTTGAGAGAAAAGGCGCTCTGTCCTTGGGTGGAGCAAGGATTGCCTTTTCTGTTACAGACCAAATTAGCAATCAATCAAACACTCATTTAAAGAGACTTTCCACAGCTATTTTGATTCAGAAGAAGATTTACCATGGGAGGATATGAGGGCTGTAATTGCTTCTTTAGCAGTGCTTAGTGCAGCAAATACTCTGTAGCAGAAGGTGCTGAACCATCAGTGGTTTCCCTCATTTTCCATGAATATCACAGCTTTACCCATCCTTGTCTGTGACTACAGTACATGCAAATTGATTCAAAATCTGGCTTCATATTTCATCATACACCAGAAATCTGCACAGAAAATTATAGAAGCTACTTTGTAATTAATTCCTTGGAAAAATAAAGTGGGAAAAATGCATATATAAACAGATACTGCATATATATAAACTGATATTTTTAAAATTTGCTTACATTTGTTTGATATCCGACTTTCAGAGCATTCCAGTTGGCTTTCATTCACACATACACATACATTCACATACACATGCGCACCCCACAAGTACAAACATAAATCCTACAGACTTGATTAATATAATTTATAAATGTTTTACTGTAATTTTTTTAGCAAGTGCTAAGATACTGAAAATCAGAACAGGGAATGATTGTTTTTGTAACAAAAAGCTACACAAGATAAAAAGCTAACAAACTGGTGAACTGTAGGCAAGAATAAAGAAAATATTTTTGAGGTCTTATGAGAATATGTAGAAGAAATAAAATAATAAATTTCAGATGGATGGTATTTCTCTACTTGAGGGAAACACATGTCTACAGAAAGGAAGATTATGGAGCACTATTATAATGAAAGTCACATTTTTAGTAAAAGGAGATTATTCCATTTTAAGGTGCTGTTGTCTCCTTTTTTTCTACTGAATAATATTTTAATGAAAAATTGTACTTTCAAAAAAGTTTATTCATATAATATTATATATTATAATATATTTTTATATATTCTATATTATTATATGTTATTACATTATGATATTTGTGTTATATATTAATATATTGCTATATTATAATGTTATCTATAATTATACAATATAATATATTTATACAATATAATATAATTAAACTTTTCTTTATATAATATTGCTTTTCTTATGGGAAACTGAAAACACAAGGCTAAAAATTAAATTTTGGGCAAGAAGTTTGTATGTTTTTGAACTATAGCAGTTTTAAAAGCAAAAGATTGGTTCCAGTGTTTCAACAAGAAAGGTCTTTATTTTCTGCTGACAAGAAGTCCCTGTTTTCAGCACAGTTTTCCATGGGGAAAGTCGGGTCTAGGAAAAGACATCTCTGAGACTGGCATTTCATATCCTTGTTCTCCATAGATAATCATGAGCATTCGTTGTAATCAGAGATATCACCATCATGACATGACACATCATGACCTACAATGTAATACTTTATAACAGGATGTAGGAGAAGCTTGATTTGATAGACATTTTTCATCTGTTAATGACAAATTAGGGGCACTTCTGAATTATTCATCCACAATCCCTGCATATGTTTAAGTCAAATCAACTTTGATGCCATGCATGTTTCAAACTTAGTACAAGTGAGCTTTTTGCTTTTGTCTGTAACTAATGTCAGAGAAATGAAGTAATAAAACTCCACTGAAATCAAGAAATGTTTGAATTTCATGATTGTTTGCAATGCTTGCAAAGCAGTAAGTATACCAGATTCAGAGCAGCCACTGATTTACCAGACTTCAGTAAAGTTAAAAAAATGAAAAAAACCAAAGCAGTGTTTCACTGTTGTTTGTTTACTCTGCTAACTTGCATGTAATTAAATTATGTATAGAAGCTCCAATGAAAATATATGACTTTCAATGAAGTTGTACAGGTTGCTATTTACTGTATTCATTCATGCTGCTACATACAGAAAATATAACGGATTTAAGGAGAGACAAATGCCTGTTTAATAAAACCAACTGATTGCAACAAGAGTCAATATATTTTTATATTGATGAGTTCATTAACACTGGAACATTCTGTTTAAAAACCAATAAACGTACCTTCATACTGGGATTAAAAATCAGCTTTGTTAGAGCAGCTCAGCAGTAGGAATCAATGCAGCCTCTGGTTCTGTAAATCTTCCACGACAGTCAGACCTTTCCTCCTCTCACAAATGTCTGAATGGTGTAGTCATCCGCACCAACTTGGCTAAAGGGGTTTCTGAGTGCTCTGAGCCATTAACCTCTGTAAGGATGGCATTCATCTCAACCTAGCCAAAAAATTCATCTGATGAAAATCTATGTCCAGGCTAATGAAATCTAGGCTAGCTCTGTTAACAACAGAGAAGGACAAAAATCTCCAGAGGGTGCCTTGTTCCTCCAACTGTGGACACAGCTTAGCAGAGTCTAAATTGCCATCTCAGGGCTTCCAGCTTTCTCCACTATTATGGACCTTGTCTAAGTGTCTAGCATCTGCCTTTTGGGTGGCACTGGGCATAGTCTTTCCTGTTCTATGTGCTGGTTACAGTATTGTGGAGACAAGTTTTGGGGACATAAGTTGAAACAAGAGAAGTTCAGACTGGATATAAGGAAAATTTTTTGCCTACAAGGACAGTCAAGAAGTGGAAGAGGTTGCCAAGAGATGTTATGTAGTCTCCAGCCTTAGAGGTTTTCAAGGTCTGACTGTATAAAACCCAGTGTAACCTTGTCTGACCTCATAGCTGACCCTGCTGTGAGCAGGAGGTGGACTAGAGACCTCCTGAGGTCCCTTCCAGCAGGAATTATCCTTTGATTCTATGGTATTTATCCAATATTATCTTTGTACCGAACTGACTCCCCGATGGCATTTTAGGGGGTTCAGAGTGAACATGAAGCTCAGTCAACTCAGTTGGTGTTTTGCCTTTAATTTCTGTTTAGAAGTGTCAAGGATTTCATACCAGTGCCTGTTGAGCATCTGTTGAGAGGGACATGAGCTTTTTGGGACTTTGGGCTTATTTACAAAACAGTGATGAAGCACAAAAATTGGATTTAACTCACTTTCTTGCTCAGTCCATCTTTAAGAAGTATCTTCATCTTCAAAAGCCTACAGATGTTCTATGATTGCCCTGCAAGAAAATACAGAACTAGGAAATAAAATTAAAATTTCTCCAAATGACTGTCAGTGTTTTGAAAATTCTTTCCTTTACTCACTTTACCCTATCTGCTAGATTCTGCTTGACTGCCAACAGCTAGGAGAGAGGAGAAGACTCATCAAATACCTCTTCTCTTTCAGTCCGGTGGTACAGAGGTAACTGCAGTCCCTATGTTGCCTTAAGGCACGCGAGGTCTTGGGCACATGGAAGGGAGAGGGTAGAATGTGGGACACGGATGCAGTGGAAAGATAATGCAGTGGGTGTCTGCATGTGGGAACGATGCTGAACCCTCTCCAGGGGTTTCAGTGTCAGCACCACCAGCAGTGATGGCTCTGGGGCCGGGTACCGCGCCTGCTCGCGGCGTGGCACGGTGGCTCTCTGGGAAGCGGGGTGCCTGAGACAGTCGCAACGCGCTGCCGCAGCCCCTTGGAGCACGGTCAACAAATCTGCGTGCTTGAAAAGGCAGAACTTGAAAGAAGATACTAGGATCTAAGAGGCAAAATCAGTTTAGTAAGATTAAAAAACAATTAGGCATTTATATGAATAAGAATATGCCTTGTAATTACGCTAACTAGGCTAAAAATTATAGGGCCAACAGCCTTTATTGCAGACATAGGATGGCCACCAGCTGGGGACAGACAGAGATTTCATCTCATGGTATAATATTACACAATCAGGTGCATTATGTGGGTATTTTAACTTCCTGTGAAACATCTGGCATGAGCCACTGTCAGAGACAGGATGCCACACTAGATGGACCATTTGTCTGTTTTGGTGCGTAATTCTTATGCCACTTTAGCTTCCAGACTTAACTGACTTCTTGAGAATATCTATGAAATTGTAGTGAAGGGAAGAGAGATGTTATTTCTAATTGAAGAACTTGCTATCTCTCGCCACCTGTTGTTTGTACATAAGATGATAGGGTTCCAATCACAAGATTAATGCCCAATTTAGACTGGGAAAATATCAGCAAATCTGTCTGATTCTCTTATTTTAAACCCTTTCATGATCTTCAGAAATATTTTACAGTGCCAAGAACAATTTCAAAAATAAACCATACGACTTCCAAAAAACACTTTTTAAAGCTGCATCTGTCATTTGGTTGTGCAAAACTTTCCTTGCAGATTCATGAACAACTTTTGTTATGTAATTGCTGTTAAATTTATGGGGGTTCTGATAAAATGGATTTTTTATTTTTACTTTATATGACAGAAACAGTTGCAACTGGCTTGCTGAATAAAAGTGCAGAGGTAAAAATCTGGGCGCCACCCTAACTTTCTCCAACATAATATTTTGCTCTATGCTAATTGCTGCATTCCTTTTTTTTTTCTTTACTGATTCCCACTCAGAATGCCCACCAGAAAATGTTTACTTTTGTTTAGAAAATAACAACCTAAAAACTTATTAAAGTTGAAGAATTTCCATACCTATTACCTCCTCTCCCTTAAAAATGGATATATCTTAAAACTAATTTTTCCATCAAAAAAACATTTCCTATGAAATTTCATCTGCCTTAATGAATACTTGCTCTGCTAGCATTTGACATCCATTTGTAACGCGCTTCATGGATCAGGAATAGAGCCCAGGTCCTCATTCAATTAACCCCTCTAAGTTTGCTAAGAATAACAAGATGCTTCCAGATTCTTGACTGGTTTCAGGTTTTGCTGAGAGATCACACTTCTGTGAAACTACTTTTAGTCTCTAACCAGCTTCCTGAATGCTATTACAGATAAACAGAGAGAACCGTAATTAAGTATTCCTATACCCAACTTTAGCCATTTAAAAGTTAGGTAAAGTGAGTCGTCGGTGTTTCTTCACAATCACTGGGAGAAGATAGGCACTTCCAGAGCAGAAATCATGCTACCTTGGCAGGTACATCTAAAATAGTGGGGTACA
Source organism: Ciconia boyciana (assembly GCF_034638445.1). Taxonomy (NCBI): domain Eukaryota; kingdom Metazoa; phylum Chordata; class Aves; order Ciconiiformes; family Ciconiidae; genus Ciconia; species Ciconia boyciana. The sequence continues at coordinate 207,263,591 of NC_132934.1, forward strand.
TCCAAAAAGGAGATGCTTCTCCACCCTTTCCCAAATAAGAAGTCTAGAAAACTATTTTAGCCTGAACACCTTGTGCTTAATTCAGCTGACCACATACAGGCTTCTAAGGAGCATAGAGGTATAAGGACTGATCTACAGATCAATGGTGCATCTAGCCTGTTACTCTGTCTTCAGCAGAAGTAAGAGGAGAGGTGGTTTGGAGAGAACCTGTGATGCCCCTAGGTGTTCAGAGCTTCCACACCAGGCTCATAAATCTGCCCCTCATAAATCTGCCCAGGCTCATAAATCTGCCCCTCATAAATCTCCCCCCTGGGAGAACCCTTCCCTTCTGGACAGGCAACTGGAGATCATCCAGAATAACTTCCACATCTGAAATAACTCCAAATAATTGCACACAGGAAACTAAGTCAAGACCCTATTTTTTTAGGTAGCTAACATTATATAAGACAAATCCCAATCTGTAACATTAAAACTTCATTAGCTTTCTGTTTTTTTGCTGTAATCATGGCTGATTATTCCTGTTAGGATATCTGGTTGTATGCCTGAATCTTTCCTCCCAAGACTTTGCAACTGTGCCTGAAGCTGAAGACACATTTAATAGGAATATTAATTTTTAGGAAAAATTACATTGGTGTTTTTTTGTAATCACAGCTTTTACATTACAAGCTTGCTGTTTAGCTTTGTCAATAACATTGCTGCTTTCCCCATCTCGCTTTAAAGACTAGCACAGAACTTCTCTGATGCTCACAGCTCCTTACTTTTCCTGGTTTTACGCAGCTCATCGCAATGTGAGAATAAGGACGGTGGGTTTGCAAAGCTGTCTCCCGCTCAAAAGATCTTGCTTAGGTTTTTTTCCAGACTTCTTTAGTATTTCATAAATGCAGATTGGGCAGAGAAAGTTACTCTTCTTAAAAAGAGCGGGGTTTTTGTGAAAGGCTCAACTGTGATCTGTCAGTATCCTTTTGGGGACCATCATTTTAGTAGTCTCATCTAGAACTAATTTTTTCTCCTTGAAAAAAAGAAGAAAGAAAGAAGTCCAGCAAGCTACGGTAATGTAAAGGGAACCACCTATTATTAACCAAAGCCTTGGCCCCAAAACCAATTGCTCCTAGGCCCTGAATCATATAAGCATCCCTAATCAGAAAAGTATTTAATCATGTGCTTAAGACTTCAGCTTGAAGTCAATGGGACTTAAGCAGGTGTTAAGTCTAATCAAGTTTTTAAGTGACATCTTACACGGGTGAAAGCCAGAAACACTGTTACTTTGCTTTCCTGAATTAGGGCTTAGAAAACAAGCAGAAACACAGAGATGAACTTAGCACTGCACCTCTAACTTATGTAGCATCCAGTTTAGACCTTGCAAAAGGAAAGCATATGCAAATTTGAAGACACTTTTGTAACCTTGTAAGTTTGGACTGATCAGGAGCAAAGGATAGACAAGTCCTGTGTACAGCTCCCACCTCAGAGACCAGTATTCTTTATAGGCCAGAGCCTTTCGTGGGACTGCCATGGCCCAAAATGTACACGTAACCCACTTAAACCACATGTGGGACATTAGGAAAAATGTTCAAGAGGGCAGCCGTAGCACCATCTTCCACAGTTTATAGACTCTTAGATCTCTCCATGGCTGACGACACATGGAGGGTCTTCTTACGCCGTGCTGCACTGATACAACAAAGCATTAGGGACTTTTCAACCCAGTAAATACTGTCTTTATCCAGTGAATAGCAAAAACACATCTGCTTTGTAATTCAAAAGAAACCTTGAAAGCCTGCTGAAATGAACTCTTTGGTTCAATTGTTATCTAGTCTCTACAGTAGCATATATTTAAGCTATTGATACATTCATGGGGTAGAATTATCTATGTATCATATATCTAATGCCCAGAATAATAACATTTTTTCCTGTCTTTCTTGCATAGAAGCAATACTGAATTTGTAAATTATTTTAATATTTTGTTGATATCTAACAGTATGTTGAATACTTAATGGCCATCATATTCTAAGAGAAAGACAGCAGCATATTTTATTAGACTTTATCTTTGGTATTAATTTCAACAAGATACCAATTTTCCAGGAATAAAAAGGTCCCAGTTTTACTATGATTTAATTTCATTAATTTACAGTTATTTTTACCTCTTTTTCTCTCTTTTAATGATGGTTTCAACCTTAGGAGAGCTTTTTCTTTTTCTTGAAATGAGCAAAATAAAATGGAGAAAAATTCGTCTCAGGCTTACTATTTTATTTTCTATATCCAACACATACCTTGGGCAAAAGGAATTTTGATATTTCACTCTGAAGGAGAAGACAGACTGCTCTTCCCAAATATTTACCAGTTTAAGAGACAACTATTGAGGGAAAATAAACACTCTGAAGACTGAAACAAGACAACGGTGAGCCACAGGTAGGTTTCTAAGCTTCTTTCAAAAATAATTCACACAACGTAGTTTAAATAAATAAATAAATAGATACCTATTATAATACCCTGTCCTCGTATGTTAATAACACCTTCAGACAGCCAATTTTGGGAAGAAAGTACTCTTTTTCTAGTTTACAAACCCCCAGATGTTGATTTTTAATAAGCTTAATGAAAATCTGTTTCTAGTTCATAAAATAATAATTTAAAATAGATTTTTTTAAAGATTGGGTGTGAATTATTTCATTACTACATTTTCTCTTTTTCAGTCAGTTTTCTGAGCAGATAAAAAAATCTGCTAGTGCATTCTTCAAGAAAAGGTAACAATAAAGCATACTTTCTGATTATGCTTAGTAAAGAATTCAGGAACACAATTTTTTACATTAAAAATAATATTCTTTCATTTGATTTATCAACAAGTTAAAGAAAGGCTGTTGGTTTTTGGTTACTGTTGGAAGAATGCATAAGATAATGGTAAAACTCTCATGTTTAAGTTTCAGAAGAGGAAAAAAGTATTACCAACCTGCAAAAAGTTGTAAAAATGTTTAAAGAAACATACCCTGAAGTGGCATAAAATATTGAAGCCAACAGAACTGCTGATTTCCATTAACTGAGCACAGAACTGAAGACTAATGTGTTACCCCAAATCCAGCAAAATCCTGCTAAATAGTTCTTGTTTGGAGTCTTAGCAATCCAAAGCCTGTGTAAGCTCTCTGTGTCAGGTGGAGTTGTATGTTGCCTCGCATACATTCCTTTAACAGACCTATAAAAATGCATGGATTCAGATATATTCAAACTATTACTTTATTCTTGCACATTCATCTATAAGTGCATGTATGTATGCATTCAAAAATAAAAAATATGAATTTTGTTGACATTCCTGCATTACTTATATGTTGGAAACCTTTTTCCTACATTTGTTTCCTGACTTTTATTTATGATGTTTGCAGAGATCACTTTTCACCACAAGATCAGCTGTAATACCGTTGAAGGCCATCAGATAATGCAAAAACAAAACAGTACAACGTTCTTTAAAAGCATCCTATTTATTTACCATTTAGCTGGAGAGTTCATCAAAAACCCATTTATAACCCTTGCCATTCCTGAGGAAGCTGAATATCTTCTGATTTCAGTAAGCGCATTATACATTCTGGAGTTGAAAGCTCTGTACATTTAGCATCAGCAAGTTTATCCAAGTGCTTAACTAAAGACTTCAGATTTTGCCTTTTACATAATGATTAGAAGGTGCCGTTTTCTGCTGAGATCCTGGAACTGCATCCTGTGCAAATGTAGTGGCCCTAAGGGCGATTGTTGTTGCCCTTAGGATTGTTTTTGCCCTTAGCATTGATTGTGGAATGAGACTATAGCCTAGACATTTTGTTCGTTATCCTTTTTGTTCACAGAATCACAGAATGGTTGAGGTTGGAAGGGACCTCTGGAGGTCATCTAGTCCACACTGCTTTCCTCAAGTCTGTCCCTGCTACAGCCCAGCACCTGCCTACCCAAAAGTCCAGCTACTCTCATTTTGGAGAAAAGGCTCAGGAGTCAAGGGTCAGTGTCACCAAAGTCCCCTATCATCCTGACAGGCTGTTGGATGGCCTGGAGTTATCATTTCCATCTGGTGGCAAGCCAGGCTGGGAGGGTTAGCACCCAGGAAATCCCACATATGATGCTGCAGGAATAATTAGGTCAAGTTTTCCTTCAATATTGGCCCAATAATTTTGCTGCCTTCACAACACACAACTCCCAGTGCAACACCATTCCCCAGGAAGGCTCGGGGATGAAGGCTTCAGCTCAAACAGGGCAGAAAACAGCTGAAACTGTCATCTAATTTAAAGGCAACTAATGAACAGCTATCAAACAGCAGTGACTTTCTACTGTTACCAACTTTTATTCAAACAAATGAACTAATGTAGAGAGGGTCTGTTTCTCATTGCCAGACATTTAGGCTTAAGCAATCACTCTTTTAAGGTTGTCTGGAATAATAGTCCTAATTCTTATCTCTGGCAAGTGCAAATGAGCAACGACTCCACTGAAGCCCACAGACACACTGGTGCAGAACCAGAATGGAAATGAGAGCAAGCTGGCACACACTGTCACTGTTTGCCACCCTGAGCAGCCATCAACCAGACAACAGAAATGCACAAACAGCCAGGAGCTTGTATGCTTATAGTGGTTTAGCTTGCAGATTTTTAAACGACCCTTGCAATGCTGCGTGCCCTGAGAGGCAGCTGATGTGCCAGAAAAATTCGTGTCAGCTCAGGCAATAGCACATTCATTACAAAAGCAAGGGGAGAACATAGTTCACTGCCAGGTGTAGCTGCTCAAACACATGTGATCTCTGCTGTGTTTGACTTACAAGAATATTAACTAATAAATATACTTCCTTTTCTTACCTGGAAAGCCAAAGACTAGCTGCAGCATAGGTGAATGTTACCTGCATTAAAAAAGCTTCCAAATCTTTCAGCCCTCTGAAGAAGCAATTAACTTCTTTCATTGCTTTTCCCATTAGGGACTGATGATGGCAAACACTGTACTCTTTCTTGCAATAGACAGTGTGGAACCCTCCACGCAGTTTAAATGGCGTTGGAGAAACTCTTTCTAAGTGGTAAAAAATTAAGTGTTTCTGCCTCAAAAAGCAGGCAGGCAAATATGGCAATTTCTTACCGAACAATTCTATTTACTGAATATAGTTGGAGTCATCTGCTTACTCCAGTAACTAAATTTTTTTTTATTGCTTTTTGTTCCTGTTATCCTGCTGCTCCAATGCAGTTAAGAGAGACGACTCTGAATCCTGCTCCATTTTGTGCAACATAAACAGAATTTATGCTGCAATTACAAAGTCAGATTCTGCCTGCAGTTATACCTTGTAACTCCCATGAAGAAAGCAAGTTTAGTACAGCTGAACCCAGTGTGGCCTCTGGAATCTTTATTGACGACAGTGAAACAAGACCCAGGGAGAACCCAGCTTGACTTCCAGGCACAAGGTTGAGTTTATCTTAGTAGCCCTGCTAGATCCTACTGGTGGATGCTTTATAACAAAAAACAAGGGCAGCTGCGTCGGCAGGGACGGCATTACATACAGCTTTGTAGGGTAGGCACTTACTACAGCAGAGAAGAAGGGTTCAAAGAGTGTTTTCCAAGAAGTACATGTATGTTTCCCACTGATAAATGGGAGCCTTACAGCCACTTCTGTTCTCCATTCTGAAAATATAATTTATATTTCCAACTATTTGGGTTTCCCTCTGACTGTGAGAAAGGTATAATTTAGGGCTTGTAAACACAGGGAAATTGTCCAGAATATCTATTGCAGAATAAACTGACCTAAAATATCTTTGTGAACTTGAAGGGGCTATTTGTTCTCTGACCACCGCTGGATCAAGATCATGAACCACATCCAGTTTCTTCTCCTTTATCTCCTCCAGCAAGACACTTTCAAAATAATTACAACTGTCCTAAAGGAGAGTAAAACTTTCATTTATTGTCAGAGATTCCTGTATGTCCTTACATCAGGTATCTAAGTTAGAAGGCTGGTAATGTTAGGCTTCCCAGATAGTTAACATGGAGAGAGAGAACGCTTCCCTCTGTCAGCCTACTCCTGATACAAAATGCTCTCTGGAGAAACCTATTTTTCTATTAGCTGTAGAGAGCAATTCTAGCTTAAGTGCCTCGGTGAGGCCTAAAGTTAGATGTGGTGAAACTGGGTTAGAGCATTCCTGAGAGCAGCTGTTCCGGAAAAGTTTGGTTTCACAGTACCTGGCATCACTCAAAGACAAAGCCGTTGTCCACAGGTGTGGTTTCAGACCTGTCCACACTTTCACACTGGTCGATGTGCACATCATGCTCCCTCTTCTTTCTGAAAGGCAACATTGGTGACCATGAGACCCTGCAACTGATGGCTTAGGAGCTGATCTGAGTGAACAGTAACCTTACAGAAAAGAAAAAAAGCCAGTTTTCATTTGGGTCAGATCCCTATACATACTCATTACCCTGTCAAAGCAGAACTGGAGCTGGCACAAAGAAGGAGGTGGGGAGGATCACACTGTCATATGTGGAGGGCAAGACTACCTTTCTGGGTGCCAGCCAGACTTGGATCAGCTTAAAGAAACAGTGAAACTGCCTCCAGAAGCTCTGGAAGAGAGCCAGGCCAAAAAGCCAAGATTTTGAGAATGCTCAATATGTCATTTTAAATTCTTACTAGCTCCTTCTTTACATATAAAGCTTTTCACTTCAATAGCCTTTTGCTGCTGATGCAAAGAGCTTTGGGAACAAGGCATTGTGCAAAGGGGTGAACAAGAACTTTAAAAGCCTGAGATGGCTCCTACCTAGAAAGCTCTAGCCTGGTGGACCATCCAAGGAGGAGTAAAAAGCAACTGATGAGCAAACTGTTTTGTGTGTCTCATACATGTGGGCTTTTTACAGCTGACTGCGAGGTTGCTGCCTTGGCTGCAGCACATAACTGCAGGGCTGTGCAACCCACACTGCCACCTTCCCCCGCACCATGCTACACAGGGTGAATTCACTTCATGTTCCACAAACCAGTACAAATGGATTGCAGTGACTCTGTGTATCAGAAAATGACTCAAGGAAAGATAAACGGATGAACTGCCTGAGCATTCTCACTGAAATCTACAACTCCAAAAGAACCCAGTGTGTCCACCTATGTGGTGCTTGGGCAGTTGTGTGAATGTGCAAATCACTGTGGAAACAAACAGAGGAGTGGGATCAAAATTCCTGCTAACGGCATCCATGCATATCCAACAAAATTATCTGGTCCAGAAACTAGCACTTCTCTGAACCACCAGCAAGTCTGACTGAGCCAGCAGTTCATCCTAATCTGCATCTGTGTCCACACAAGGTGACACTGGCGAAGTCAGAGTTCACCCATATGACTCCTTCAAGGACAACCTTTGGGCTGGATCCATGGAGTTTTTTTCTCCATCTTTCTGAAGCGGTCTTTGGGGGAAGCTCTCTCTGTGTAACAGAACTGGTGTCGGTGCTGCAACGCAACCTGTGTTGACAATTTCATACCTGTGAATTAACATGCAGGTCTGCCAAGGAAAAGCAGCCATGTAATTGGTGAGGTCCCACAGTTTGACTGTTAAGCAGGGTCGAGGCACTTGGGACACCTATTGTATTCATCATTGCTCCCCACGGATAGCACAGAAGCATCACTCTAAATTGACAGAACACGACAGTGAACACAAAATCAACGCCAGATGTGCCCAGACATTACTGAACTCTTTACGCTGCTTTATAAGGGTGGGGAAGAAAAAGAAGATTTTCTTTTTCTTTAGTTTTGTTCTTTTAAAGTGACATGCCTTCATCAGTAACTCAAGCTGAAATTGTTTAGGTTAGTCTCTGTGCATGCAAAAGGACACCCAAATCTTCTATCCAGAGATCCACAAGGTCCAGATCTGAAACCATTTATATAACACTTCCACATTTTTGTTACAAGTATGAGCCCATTGCTATTGTATTAGAATAATCATCAGAAATCCCTGACAATACTCTAAAGGGGGCAAGAAATAACTATTTTCCCCTTCTAGAAACAAAACATCGAGATCTGATCCAAAATAGGCAGCTATCTGCAGTGACAAAAGGGATTCAGTTGCAAAAAAGTCATTTTTTAGGTGCCAAACTGGACGTTCCCTCAAGGGGTCTGCTTTTCAGAAAAGTTCATCACTCAGTCTGTAGGAAACCAACTTCTTTAAGGAGTTTCCACTTAGTCAACAACTGATGCAACTAGAATCTCTAGGTTCTAGTGAAAATCACCTCTGTGTTCCCCTATTCCTCTAAATAAAACAGAGATGGTTTTCCAAGAAATAAAACTCATATCCATTAATTTTTCTGTAGGGGAAGCAATTTGGCCCTATATTTCTAAATATTTTACACTGGCTTGCAAACACTTTGTATCATACTGAAGGAAGGCAGACAATTTCTGAAATAGCTTTTTGCACATGTACTCTGATTGTATTTTGCTTTCTTTAATCATTTTGTTGCTATGCTATTGATTTTTGCATTAAACCAGACACAATTCCCAACAACATACATGTTGAAAAGTATAGAAATCTTTCCCCTTTTGTAATTAGTTCCCCCTTTTCTGACTCCATTTAATGAAATCTCAAGGGCCAGTTGCTACAATTCTTACTCAGGCAAAACCCCCATTAATCCATATATGTTACCATAATAATCTGTTAGGAAAATAGCAGTCATATCAGGTTATACTTTCCTAGCATCATTATGTGGAAGAGGAAGGAGAAGGGGATGGATTGTATGGAAAATAAGCTTTTATCATAAACCAAAACCATCCGTAATAATTAGCTATATCTGGGAAACATTAATGATTACCAAAAATAAATTGATTAATTTTAATTAATGTCTCTGTTTTACCATGGTATCATTCAGATTGAAGAAGGGACATTTTCCCTGTTGATTTTCTTCCATGGGACTGTTCCTCTCCTCCTCCCTCCCACCCCCAACAATTCCAATTGTTTTACTTGTCAGCTTGATCAAAGTACGGCCTTCAGTGATTTCACATCCTAAGCCCATTCATCAGAAAGTCTAATAAAAGTGTTGAACTCTTTTATTGATAGACAGTGGCACAAAATATGGGGCCTGGGAAAGATCAGGCACCTCTGACTTTCCCTCCTCAGCTGTCATATGAAGGTATTGCTTACCCAGTGACAGAGGGGCCTTGTTTTGTGCCCTCAATAAAATGAATCCTGCTGGAAAATAACACCAAAGATGGCTATTCTTCTTCTGAAAAGTATTGTCCATCACAGCCTTCCAGAAATCCTCAAAGGCCAGTTCAGCTTTCAGCTATGGGTTGCCCATTGCTTTATATGTCAGAATGAAGATTATCAAATAAGCAATCAGTGGGATGTCACAGGCCATCATAATTTATAGCACTACAAATACATCTCGGGCTGAGTCTACATCTTCTACTCCAGACTGAAGGGCTGTCTTGTTTCTGCAGAAGAAGAGGCAGCCTCAGCAAATCCAGCAGCACAGATATATATCTCAGCAGACGGAGGGCCAGAGGACGAGCAGCAAGCGCCAGGGTTAGAGGTAGTTAACAGATTCCAGCTAACCCTATTGCTGATTAGAAAATTGTGGTTTTGATTAAAGAACACCTGTCTTTTTTTTCCCAAGAGTCAACTTTCTGTGGTCTCTTGGGAAATAAGTCAATCAATCTTATTGATTTCTTCATTTTTTATAATTGTAAGCATATTCTATTGCTCACATGATAGTGAACTGGAACTACTTAAATAGGGAGCCTGTGGTCCATCACAAGAGATGAAGTCAAGTCAGTGACACCAATTTACCACAGATATTGGGAACACAAGATAACACAGTAGTATTTTATCTTAAAATTATTTTGGTAGAACTGTTTTTTTCAGTATTCAGACATTTGCCAAGGAAATTAAACTTTCCATAGGAAATAAATCCCAAAACTCAAATTCATATGAAATTGTAGGTGAGGTGTGTTCATTTCACAGCATAGACTGGATCACTGAGCATCAGCTGTTCATATGAGTGTCTCATATATTATTAACACTAACAAGTCCAGTAGCAACACTTCAGCCTGCTTAGTGCTGCAACCATAATACTTAAAAATATTTTTAAACATCTATTTAACAAACAAAACCACAGCTGAAGTATTGCCTTCTACCAAGGAAACAGTTCTAAAAGTTGGACCAGCTTTGAAGTATAATAATTTTCATTTATCTCTGAAAAAGACTGTGAAAAGGCAGAATAACATCATTATACTGGAGGGAAGAGAGAAATATAGTCAAAAACTGTTATAGCTGCATCAGCTATATCAGGGGACTTCTAATGACTTGAAAATCTAACAGAAATCATAACACTAATAGAAACAAGGACATGACAAATAGCAGCATAGACCCTCTTGTCTTCAATCTTCACCAAAAATGATTAAGTATGAACAGACATTTAACTAAACTAGTTTAAAAGTTTCAAGCATTGGAACAGGCTGCCCAGGGAAGTGGTGGAGTCACCATCCCTGGAGGTATTTAAAAGACGTTTGGATGAGGTGCTTAGGGACACGGTATAGTGGTGGTCTTGGTAGTGTTAGGTTTACAGTTGGACTCAATGATCTTAAAGGTCTTTTCCAACCTATACAATTCTGTGATTCTGTGATTCTGTGAAATGAGGTGGCAGCAGTACAAGCCAAAGGAAGAATAGGTTAATGAACGCTAAGATAAATTAGGTGTATCTGAGTCAGCAGGAATTGATGAAATTCACCCTAGACTACTTAGGAATATAACCAATGTAATCTCTGAGTCATTAATAATTCTCTCTAAAAATGCAAGAAAAGTAGGGGTGGTCCCAGAGGAATGCAAATTAGCTATCACGTTACCTATTGTATAAACAAGAAAGGAGGGGAAAGATCTAGGGAATTACACACCAGTTAACCTAACACTGATTCTCAGAAAAATATTACGTTAAAATTATGAAATCATCAATTTGTAAACACTTAGCACGTACAAAGTAGATAACATGTAACTGTGAACAAAAAATCAGGTACAACCAAATTAACTTAATTTGGTGGCCCAGTGGAATGGGGGGAATGGGAGCTGTGAAACATCTGGACTTAAGTAAACTTTGGACATTATACCATAAAATAATCTCAAGAGCAAACTAAGGAAACAAGCTCTGAATAAGATAAGTACACATTTAATTGAAAACTATATTCAGTTAGACACTAGTTCACTACTGAATTGGAGAATGAGGACTCTTGGTGAGTCCTTAGCCAAATGACTGCAGGTGGTATTATTATTGGTATTATTGTTATTTTCACTAGCAACTTCACTAGTGTTTGCTAGTACGATAGAGATAGAGAGAGCTGTGTGCAACAGGAAAGACAAGATTAGTCTTCAAAAGTACCTTGATAAATAAAAGTTGCCCAGAAAACATCAAGACTGAAATATCTAAGCACAAATGCAAAAATATTCAAAGAAAAATATCCAAATGTGCAAATAAATAATAGACACTATCTGTCTATGCAGAAAAACTGCAGGAAAGTATCAACATAGTAAACTCAAGTAAGTCAACAATACAATGCTGCTGCAAAAGAGGATAAACCTAATTCTCAGCATTATTAGCAGGAATTTCCAAAGCAAAAGACAGGAGACAATTACTGGTTTTGAGTGAGGCACAAGATGAACTGCTGTATTCAGTTGGGGGACTTACTCTCAAAGAAATGAAAGGAAAAATTGAAAAAAGTGAAAAGAGATCATTAAGAATGATGCAGGTTAAAAACCAGTAGCAGTGATGAAAGGCTGAAAGACCTGAATTGCAGTCCAGAAATAAGAAGGCTGACAGCAGTCTTCAAAGATATAAGAGCCCATTACAAGGATGATGGCAGTCAATAATTAAACCTGCTGTAGGACTAGGCATAATCAGATTAATTTCTATGCAGCAGATTGAGGTTAGATTTGAGGGGACAGCTAACTAGACATGTAAGGAAATAAACATTATTCAGAAGTTAGGAAGACTTGGAAAAACAAGCAAGGTAGAACATGTCCTGAAGAAGATGCTTTTTCTGGCTCCATTGTGAAGAGGAGGAATTTAAATAAATCACTTTAAGCCTTGTTTAACAAGGTTTACAAACAATTTCTATTCTTTTATGAGTCTACTATTTAAATACCAAAGTAGCAGGTAACGCACTCGTCCTCAACACCCTTCTTCCCCCTCCACTGAGCTGCAGAGAAAGCATGCCTGGAAAACTTTTTGTTGCGCAGTGCTTTAAGTGCAGTAAAACAAAAGGTAGCATTTGTAGTTCTGTCTCCTGCCTTTCACTTGCAGCTCTGTGCCTTTCACCTGAACTGCTGTGGCAGGGTTTTTCCCAGGGCAGGGTTTTTGCCTTGTTCTCATGTTGTTGTTCTCAGGTTCCTACTCTCATAGGCCTGCATCTGCAAAACCCAATACTCTCGTTATATCAAATTGCTCATGGGAGGCAATGCATGAAACTCACCTCTTCTTTCTCTCCCTTTTCTTAACCCCTTCTTTTATAGGTTTTAGTTTATATTAGAGGAGTACTCCAAATGGAAGTCTGAGTAGTTCCCTGTCAAAATATATAGTGCTAAAGAGAAAGCACAGTGAAAATTGACTGTGTCATCTTTATTGTCATCACCTGCTGCACTGTAACTTTCACTGTTAGAATTGATGTCTGCCATCATCCATGGGCACCCTAGTAAAGTTTTGTGCATGTAAGCCTGTCTCAGCATCCTTTGTCCAAGATTTTAGATTATATAAAAATAGAAATTGCTTGAGGGTTAGCAGAAAGTGCCAGCTGAGATGCTGAAATTGTTATTAGCAGAACCCAGGCCTTTTTTCCTGTAGATAAAAAAAGAAAAAAAACATAATGAAAAATGGATAACCAAAAAGCCAGAAATTCTGCTCTTAGTAATGATCCTTACCCATAACTGCTAGAGAAAAAAACAGGCACAGCAAATATGTTATCAGCCCTACTGAAAGCCAGCAAACTTCTGTGAGCTTGGGCTGTTTCAGGCACTGCTTGTAGCTGCTTCTCTGTTTATGGCAATACTACAGAATCTGCCACATTTGTAACGGTGCCAAAACCTCTTTAAAAATATATAAAGAGAGTGAGCAACACAGAGAAAAGCTATTTTGAGAGTGGGGAGGAAGACAGAACTGAAGGAACTGACGCTTCCATTTCCAGTGTGTTGAAGAAGATCACGACAGCTGCTTTGCTCTCCTTCCCTGTGATAAGGATGATGAAAACTTGGTATGAGCACTGTGGCCTGATGTCTTTGAAGACAATAAGATTAACAGTCAAAAAGGTAAATATTGCTCTCTTCAGCTGAAATCTCATGGTATCAGTGTTGTACCAGGAGCTCCAAAAGGCGTTGATGGGTAAAAAGGTGCCATTCTTTCACTATATTTGCTAATGACTTAGACCTTATTTCTAGCACAACTATATTTGATCATGATTTACAGTCGTCTTACTGAGCAGACATGATCTCAACACAGTCTTTTCATCGAAGAAATAGACCTTTATGTCTGGACTAATTCAATCCTCCTATCTATTTTTTTGCCTACTCTTAGTAGGCAAAACAACTACAGAATCCACTGGGTTATATTTCCACCATTTTGGACAATTTCAAGTACAAGGCCCTTTTACAATAGGAGATTTATCTGCAAGCAGTGTAATTTACAGAAAATTACTATTTTAAGACATATAATTATTCCATTCCTCTAAAAGGCTGGTGCTAGTCACAGCAGCTGCAAGTAATATTATAGCAAGAATCTTTTCTACCCATTGCCTGCACTTAAGTAATTCATATCTGAAATTATTAGGAAGTTTAATATTTATATGTAACTACTTTAAAGTTTGAAGTAGAAAAGTTTACATTCATACAGCAGTAGTCTGAGCTGCAAAATGACTAATAAAAAATCATAATTTCTTATTGAACATGGATTTCTGAGTGTGGTAAAAGTTCTCTACTACATTTAAACTGTATATAATAAAATGATCAGTAAATCACATATCACAAAGTACTACACAAAGATTACAGTTAATGCTAGTTAATGGATTCTAGTTAATGGATTACCTTACAGTACTCCAGAAAATGCCACAAACATTGTTCCTCTGAAACACTGATATATTATGCCAACCTTTTCTACAGACATAGTTGGTTTCTCTTAAGTCAATATCTGTAAAATAAGTAATCTAGCAAACAATGGGTGTCATGCTTCTCTTTAATTTAGGCCAAGTCTTTAAATTATTCATTCAGAGAATATTCAACAAAAAAACCTTTTTTCTCTAAATAAAAAAGGCATACCATGTTACAGGTAAAGATTAAAGATAGCCTGGGAATTGTCCAACGCAAAATGGGTGCTTTACTTAAGTTTTCAGTGAGAATAATGACATTGGACTGGGAGGAAATGGAGATGACTGCAAGCAAACAGGAATTACCCCACAGAACGGGAAGCAAGAAGCACTTTGGAAGGAAGATGGTCTTCCAATTCACAATTTGGAGAGAATTAGCTTCTGCAGAAAAAAAAGTTAATAAATCTGTCAGCAGGGTCATAGTGGAGCATAAACTCAATCGGTTGACAATGACCTGACATTGCAAAAAAGTCTCTCAATCCCAGCAGTATTCAGAAAGTACCTTATACTTGAAGAAATGTGGTTATCCCACTAAGTGCTGTTAGACTGTGTCCTCTTGTGGGCCTCACACTAGGAAAGATGCAGGCAATCTGGAGACAGTCAGGAGATTTGGTAAACGTATCTACTGGGAGAGAAATAACACCAAAGGGTTTAGGAAATGTGACTTATAACGAAAGGCTGAAGGAATCAGCCTTGGTTTTTGCCAGCAAAAAGACAGTGTAGCTGAAACATAGTAATAGACTTCTCACTGTGTAAAAAGCTGTTATGAGGAAGGCAGTGATAATTTTTTCTCTATATCTATTGTAGGTTTGAGAAGAAATAAATCTTTGAATTTTCACATGGTGTTTCAGGTTAGATAATAGGGAAAGCTTTCTACTGACTCCTTGTCACCTGAAGCTTTAATGAACACACCAGATAGTCACTTATCAGCCTCAGGGAAGAGGTATTGAATTCTGTCTCAGCAGGGATGAATTAGGAGGCCTCCTGAGATCTCTTCCTACACCTATACAACTTTTATGATGTAAGTTGGGAGTAGTACCAGAGACTAATAAACACAGTCTTTTTCTTCCTCTCTCCATCTCTTTCTCTTTCTCTTTCTCTTTCTCTTTCTCTTTCTCTTTCTCTTTCTCTTTCTCTTTCTCTTCTTTCTCTTGCTCTTGCTTTCACTCTTGGTCTAGCTCTAGCTGTATGCCTTTCTCTTGTATAGCATTTCAAATAGAAACAAAAGATTTTAAATTCATAACAAAATGTTCAAACCACTCAGCAGAGTCCAGGGAAGCCTGAAGAGCTCCTTTTATATCTCCAGTGTAAGAGCATACCATACAGTCTTTAAGAGGATGATTGATAGTCTGAAGTTTACCACATTCAGAATATGTCTGTGATTTACAGAAAATTAATAAATAAATTCTCCATTTATATAAAAGAAATCTGCATCTGCTGTGAGTTGCTCAGATGTTGAGGCACGGTGATCAGCTTCCAGCTAAGGGGAATCCAAACCTTCTTCTGAGAAGTCAGCAGTAAGTTATTTGACAGTAATATAACAGGTTGTTATTTTAATGTCATTTTTGTGTTCTGCTAAAAGATTTGGACACCTACTGGTAGGATTTCTTAGATATTAGGTCATGAAATGATGCAAGTTTATGTCTTTGGGAATCCCTTGTTGTCAGTAGTTTTCAAGTATTTCTGTACTACAACTACTTCATATCTTGTAGTTGCTTGTAGAGTATGCAACAGTACTTGAAGTCGGGAACTAAAGAAGAGTTTAGTGCCCTATTTATCTCCTTCAAAGCACCATTAGCTTTGTATTAGGGCTGTTACACCAGACAAGCAATACTCTGCTGTCAGGGAATCAATGCTTGTGTTGACAGCCTGAAGGTACACTCACCACTCTCCTTGGTAATGGTGGCTCATTCCCAAATTATATTTATATAGACTTCTGTCACTTATTTAGTGTTCTCCAGATGCCATTTATAGCTAACAGTTCTTCACGTGGTACCTTAGATAATTGTTACTCACCAATTTAATGAGAAAGACACTCACTGTGTGCAGTTTCACTGCAACATCAATTCTTGATTACAAAAGTGAAATAAATACATTTATAGCAGCTTTAAGTTATTTGTTTCCTGTCCTTTGCTTGGACTTTTGAAAAGGATGAGTCTGAACTGCAAGTTTAATGTCATTCACCTGAATGAATTTATGAGTGGTAGAAGATAGAATACCACAGGAATAAATACTGAAAAGTATTCATAAAAGGAACTCCACTTTTGAATGTTCCTGTGAGGCTGAACTGGTAGTCAATATAGACATAGAGCTGGACATATTGTTCAACACGTCTTCAGTAATAGTAATGGATAGAGTAATGATTTATGATGTTTGACAGCTTTCTGAGCAGCAACATATGTGGAGAGAAGAGACAGAACTTCTGTCTTTAATTTCTTTAGGTAGCCAATTTTCATCAACGTGGTCAGTGCAAGGATTTGATGGCATTAACCAAAGTTAAATGCCACTTTATATAAATAGGTCAGCTTGTTCTAAACCTGGCTTAAGTGACTTAGAGGAAGAGCCATGCTAGTGACTTGTGCCAAGGACTAAGTGGGGATATCCTGCTTAGACGTTGAATAAAAGCTGATCCGTTTGATCGGTTTTATTCCAAAATAAAGAATACCTTAACATTCATGGTCTTCTTCTCAAGAGGTTTTTTACCCCACTGGTAAAGTGTTACAAAACTGTCAGTTATAGCTTTGTTTTTCATCCTGAAT
Source organism: Ciconia boyciana (assembly GCF_034638445.1). Lineage (NCBI taxonomy): Eukaryota > Metazoa > Chordata > Aves > Ciconiiformes > Ciconiidae > Ciconia > Ciconia boyciana. The sequence goes on from NC_132934.1 coordinate 207,280,424, forward strand.
TCTTGAGGTGCTCTGAAAAAATGTCATCAAGTACAGCAGCCTTTCATGGATTCAGTCCTTTGCTCATCTTTTATACTAGAAGAGTCCTGAAAATAAGGAAGACATCTGACAGCTTGGCTTGTTTTGATGGAGCTCTTTGCAGACTTTTCTTCAACAGGATTTATTTACCAGCATGTTTGTGTTCCTGGCAAGCTGCATGGCTATCACATTTTCATTTACTTGCATCACATTGCTGGCATCTTGGTTCACAGCACCCATAAGCAAGGAAGTGATCAGCAGCTTGACTTTTTAAAGTTAACATTTTCCATGGTGTCTTATTGTTTTATCCTGGCCAGGCTTGCAGATTTTAGGAATAAGATTTCTGTGCACTGGATCTACCCCAATTCCAGTGTCCTTAGAGTGCTTCAATTTTTGTTACCCAGCAGGAAGCCCCATACTTTTTTAAGATATTCCTTTAAAGCCCTAGGAATTGTTAGGTTCTGCTCATCTCTTCAAAACATTAAAAAGCACACTTCAGTTAATCAGATCCTAAGGATTTTTATGATGTTTTTGTAAGTATCACAGTCTACTCACTACAGATTCTAGCAAGGCTTAAGCACTGATGCCCTAACCTGATAATATATGTAAGGATATACTGATACCACTTCCCTGCGTGTGTGTGTGTTGTTAAGCCGATTTTATCATGCAATATAATATGAAGATCAGGCATTTAGCATGCTCTTCAGCAATTTTTTGTTGTTGTTGTTGTTCTTGTATGATAGACTAGTCATCGGTCGTCCAAAGTTATATTTAAGAACAGTTCTCTCGTCACTAATATTAACCCCATAAATGCTGCGTCCACACTTACGGTAGCAGTGGAGGAGGGGAATGAGTGAAACAGGTACCCAGAAGTCTGTTAGTTAGGTTCAATACAAGAGAGGCTTTCAGACAGTTTTCTAAGACAAAATAATTAAGGACACAGTAGTAGAAGGAGAATAGGACACAACACAACAGAGTTTTATCAAAGGTACACTATTCAAGACTGTTCTCTTATGTTTCTTTGATAAAATAACTGACTATCAAGACAAAGAAGTCATATAAATCCCATCTAACTGAAGCTGACTAAAGCATTTCCTATGACGATACGTGGAAAAGGATAAATTGAATGAGGACTTAGTACAAAACACTGCAAGTAACCTTAGAAAACAGCTAGAAAAGGAAATAATCACATGTTGGGCTGAAGTGAGTTGCTGGTACAGTTCCTCAAGGATTAGTCTTGGAAAAATATTATTGAATTGTTTTACTTATTTATAATAAAGAATAGCCACAAAAACCACTTATATAAAGTATTAAATAATATTTTCATTAATGACTTTGATAGAGATGTGCTCACAAAACTTGATGACAGTAAAGTTGGGAGTCGCTGTCAATATAGAATTATGCTACTCATGAAGTAGCATTGTGTGAACTTGCTAACTGGAATAATAGTAATAAGAAGAAATCTAATAATACCAAGAGCAAGGTCATTCCCTTAGGGACTATTCACTTGAACTTTAGCTATATAATGGGTGCTCATCAGTTGTAAATGGCAGAGCAAGACCTTAGCATATCTGTTCGTCACAGGATGTCCACACACCAATGATCTGATGACCATGGAAAATACAAATGTGTTAGCTATGTAAGTCAGGTGAAGTATTTTTAACAGCCAGAAGTCTTTTATGCAGTACCTAAAAGTATGAGAAGGATAGAATTTCCTCTTCATAGCAGTGATATATCCCCAGGGGCAGGTGAGTGATGAGTTAATGAAGAAGTCTCATATGGAAGAGTACACAAAATGTTCAATAAAGATAAACTCAAATAGGGACAGGTTTAGACAGGGGTTACCAGGGAGCAGAAAGACCATCTCTTTAGTGAATGCTAGACATGCTTGACATGTTTAGCCTAATGGAATAAGGCCTGAGCAGAGAAATGCGTACTCTTCATAAATATATCAGGGACATAAATACTAGAAAAGAACTATTTAAGTGAAGGCGCAATGTTAGCACCAATCAAAATGGTATTAATATGTTCTGGAAGACTGGAACCAGGAGAAAAATGAGATTCTAGAACATCCTTCAAGGAGGAATAGTGGGTGGAAGCAGCCTACCTTAATCAGTTTATAAAAGACATAATTAAATGTTTATTTGAAACAGCAGTAAACTGTGCCTAGCAGGTCCCTTTCAACTCTATGTTCCAATGTAGTTCACTTTTGTAGTGAAAGATAATAAATCTTTCTCTAATAAATAAGGATCAGAAAAGCTAATATAGATATCAAGCTCTTTTCAAAACTGAGAGATAAGATGTTGCTATTACCCAGTGACAGTACGTTTTCTCTAATAGAGTTAATTATCCCATTACTATAGGTTATCATTAACATTAATTATTGATGCCAAAGTAGCATCAAGTGGTCCTAGCCAAACTCAAGGCTCCACTATTCTGGGGGCCTGTGAGAATAAAAATAGCAGAAGACAGACTGTTTTTTGAAGAACTGCAGTGTAGCTTCCCAGCTAGAGCCTCAGGCTGACCACGGCATGTGTGTGTGATAACTACACACAATAAGGAGCCCGTTTAATTTAATAGTGCTGCTCACAGTATGCCAAGTAAGGCAGGTATAATTTCTAGCAGACTGGAAGCAGAACAGAGGGGACAGAAAAAACTGGGAGGAAGAAAACTGGATTCCTGTCCCTGAAATTTTATTCTTAAAAAAATATCATAGGGACACAAGGTCAGGTACTGTAGGTCAGACCAGAGTGAATTTCACAGCGGTCAGAAGCAGCAAAAGAAATTAAGGAGGAAGGATACATTGAGTGATCACTTTCCTGTTCTTGTTACCCAGCTCCTATTAATCTGTTCTGAGAGAACATACTAAGTCTTAAGCCATACCAACAAATCTGAGCTTAATAGATTTTAATGAACCATAAATTTGTCCCGTCAATTCTGGAACTCATGAGGGGTTTGGCCTTCATAACATCTTGTGGCAATGGTTTATACAGCTTAACTGACTGCTTCCTTTTGCTTAATTTTAAACCTGCTGCCTTTTATTTGTTCTCCTGATTCCCATATTACAAGAAACCTTCAATAACCAATGTATCTTCACTATCGTCATATGCCTTAGACTTTAAGATAAACTGAGTACAGGGAGGCAGTTTGCCCAAAGTCATTCAGAAAGTCCTTAGTAAAGTAAAGGACAGGACACAGATGTGTTGGGCTCCCAAAAAAATGTCCCAACCATGAGACTCTCCTTCCACACACCATGTGCAGATGTGCACATACATTGTCCAGAGACAATTACACTTCCTCAAGAATGTTACTGACAATATGAAATGGGCAATCTCATAGTTCTGCTAGCTCAAGTATTTAATAATGTTCCTTTTTAGGATCACAGCCCAGCTAAAAATCCAAGTAATTTATTTTAAGTTACTTAAAAAGCACAAAAGCCATGCATTAAATTCATGATCTGAGGTGGAGAGAACAAAATTTGTTTAGAGCAAGCCAATGGATAAAGCTACCTTATTAGGTAGTACACCAAACTCATTTCTCATTTACACCTAGATTCAATTAGGCCTTGATTCAACCAGGCTCTGAATTACACCCTTCAGTTCATTCTGCTCAGACCATAAATACATATGAAGCTGCAAGGATGTCCTTATGTACCGTGCTGAATAGGGACAGATGCTGAAATCAAAGCAGTAAGTAGCATGTCTTGGAAGCAACCAAAAGCTGAGTTTGTCTCCAGGCTTATCAAACAGCTCTGTATTTTAAGTGCTTTGCCATGTAGAGGTATTGAATCTAGTGAAACTTTAGTACTGATCCAGGTACGTGGGACTGCCTTTATTTGTTGTTAGGATGTGGGATTCTGAAAGGAGATAAAGCTTAATGAATGTCTATAAAAGGCCTCAAATATGTACTGCTACAATGTCAAAACAATGTTGTTTCCTTTGGTCTGTGGCCGGGAATTTCAGCTTTGTTGGCTCAACAACAAAGGGTCTCATTGTCAGCCTTTCACACCCAATTATGCACAAATATCCGAGCTCACATATACTGCATATTACATCGCAAGTATAACCAAGAGGACTTATCTGAACTGTCTGACAGTTGTACTCGTATGCAATGTGGAGTAGCTCTCACTCTCTTAAGTTCATTAAAATGATGAGATGGTGTTGTGGTTTAGCCCCAGCCGGAGGCTAAGCACCACACAGCCGCTCGCTCACCCTCCCCCCCAGTGGGATGGGGGAGAGAATCAGAAGAGCAAAAGTAAGAAAACTCATGGGTTGAGATAATATTGTTTAATTATTGTTTAATAATTGTTTAATAATCAGAAGAAAAATTATTATTAATAATAATAATAATAATAATTGTAATGAGAAGGAAAACAACAGGAGAGTGAGAGAGGAACAAAACCCAGGAAAAAAACAAGTGATACAACCGCTCACCACCACTGACCAATGCCCAGCCCGTCCCCAAGCAGCGATCGCTGCCCCCCGGCCAACTCCCCCAGTTTCTATACTGAGCATGACGCCATATGGTATGGAATAGCCCTTTGGCCAGTTGGGGTCAGCTGTCCTGGCTGTGCCCCCTCCCAGCTTCTTGTGCACCTGGCAGAGCATGGGAAGCTGAAAAGTCCTTGATTTAGTATAAGCACTACTTTGCAACAACTCAAACATCAGTGTGTTATCAACATTATTCTCATAATAAACCCAAAGCACAGCACTATACCAGCTACTGGGAAGAAAATTAACTCTATCCCAGCCGAAACCAGGACAGATCGTTCAGTAGGAGAGAGGGGAAACTGGGCAAAAGGAATGGGAAACAGGCAAGAAACAGCACAAAACACTGAACAACTAACTTTTCTACTGATAACTTCCTAGTAAGCATTTTTCCAGCAGTTTTAGATTTGGTTTGAGACATCTGAAAAAAATTGTAGCTATTTTTTTCTTGAAGTGTGCTTTCCTTTTTTATACTTGGTGAGCTTTAGAATCCAGAAAGATAGACAGAACAGCCATGGCATACTGCAAATATTTCACAGGAATGTCTGACAACAGGTTTCTCCCAGCCCAGAATAAATTTCAGGTGTGCCTTCCTTGCAGAAACAAGGGGACAAGCATGCAGAAATTGTACTTACTGCTTTTATTGCTTTAACAAAAGCAGTGCTATAGACGCAGTATTTGGAAGACTTATACAAATCAGACTGTCTGCAAACTTTTATTAATGTCCTTCTATAAAAATAAAACCCCTATGCTGATTAGCTATATTGCAGTGCATTTCACACGTATTAAGACAAGGTCAGGAGACCCTGTTATGGATCAGATAAACTTTTGGAAGTTGCTGCTGATTGCAGTCACGTTCAGTTTAACAATGTTTCTCTCATAAATATCTTAGTGAGTCTCAGGATAGTTTTCTTGGCTTGTGAGATTAGTAATATCCAGAAAGAGTGAGCTCCATGCTCAGCAGGGAATTAGGTTCAAGCCTCCATCCAGTTTAATGGGCTGCTTAAAAAGAAGCTCCTGGAATGCTCTCTTGCTCCTGATGTCACCCCAAAACTGAGCTGGTTCATAAGATAAATAGGAGCTTGCAGGGAAGAATGCTCCGTGTGGCAGAGAAGACTGGAGTTTCTTAAAAATTAATGCTGAAAGCAAAATTGCATGTTAGGCTTGCTTTGCTGTTCAATAAAGGCAGTCAGCACAGGTAAATATGCTTTATAAAAACAAACCCACTGAAATTTAAGAAAAATATCATATTTGGAAGAAGGAAACTCACATAAACAATGTGCTGTATCTGTTAATTTTGTGCTAAGAGGTCCAACAAATTCAGGGGCAGATAATTTTGAAGACCAGTGAAATACTATATCCCTGCCCTGAGTGGTCTAGACAGTATAGAAACACAAGCACTGTGAGAACTCTTACCAACTTCCTAGCTCCATTTTATAGATAAGAAGCTAAAATAACTTCTCAGAAATCCCCAGAGAAAGCCTAAGGGACAAGATTTTACCAACATCTTCTTAACCCTACACTTTACCTCAACAATATCAATCTTTCTCACATACAGGTCATTCTGGTGCTTTCTTATAAAGAATTTTTAAATATGAACATTTAATGCCAGCATCACTAGTAGTGCTCCATGCTTTTGAAAGTCCTGACTATAAATTATCTGTGATAATAACACAAACATTAGGAACCATTCAAAAACAAAGAAAACACATTGTTGGCTGTGGCTACAGCAAGACTGCTGCAACTAAAGATTATGCGCTTATAGAAATAGAGTGCTGCTAGAATCATGGTGCATATGTTCCAAAAGGAGGGCTGAATAACTTCATGGACTGCTTTATTTGTCCAACCAAAGTGTGGAAAGTGGAAAGTTACCTTCTTAATAGAGAAAAACAGAAAGAGCTCCTTAAAGAAGAGTTTCTGCTGGCCAGTATGGGAAACTTATTACTAACAGGCAGATAGTCTTATTTCATCATTGTTAATAAATTACAAGCAGGTATCAGATACAACACTAAAATTATGATCTTAATACATTATTAATTTGTAGTACCTACAAAAGTGACTTAGCAAAATCTACACTAAATATTATTGTAAATCCTCAATAGATGGTGCTATTATCTAAGTTAATATCTTAGCTGATTATGCAAAGGAGCTCAAGATGAGTGTGTTTGGGATTTATCTGTGAGGAGAGATGACCATCTTTATGATGTCCTTGTTGTTTATGATAAATGCTCGTGAGAGGACTTCCATTTGCATTCCACTCCGTGGTAATGATCACAAACATAGGCAGTTATTCCAGTTACACAACTCCACCTAACAGCAGACAGATTTCAGGGCTTTTCACTAAAAGTAGAGCTATTTGAAACAGAATCATTGTCTGCAGAAAACAGCATACCTCTCACCATTTTCCTTCCACACTTTGAAATGGTTGATATCTGGAGCTAACTAAAAATGCAAAACTCAGTTTCACAGCATGGCAGAACATTGAGGCTGCTCTCACATGGCTCAGCATTATGGAGGCAGGATGCATACAACAGCAGTCGTCTCACTGACTTGACTTCTTGGAAAGCAGCTGTGTGTTTCCTCCACCTACAGACTAGACACAGCGATCATCCCCCCCAGGGCAAATTTTCTAGTCGTTCCGTAATTTCTGCTTTTGATTACAGTAACCCAACTTTTCAGGGATGCTCTTCCAAATACCTCCAGGAAGTTAACCCAGAAAGGCACTGTAATCTGATCATTGATTTGTTTTTAGTATTTAAATAAATTTAAATATTTTTATTTTATAATTTATATTAAGTATTTCATATAAAATTAAATAAATCTCTCAAATGGAATCACCTAATTCTACCATCTAGGTTCCAGGACTTGGAAAACTTTAAAAAAAGATAAAGAAATAACAGTATCTTTGAGGAAGTGAAGCATCAATGAGTAAGGTACCATCAGCTTCCCCATTAAAATATAGTAAATATTTGCTCATTCACTAATGGTTGAAATGTGGTCCCCTTTAATGACAACTCCAGAATATAAATAAATTAAACCATTAGCTAATTCCCCATTTTATATCCTATTTCAATCACATTTATTACTGTTTGATTGCCTACTCTATGTTATCTGAAATACTATATACATATTGATTTGTGGACATTAATATAAGATGAAAAGCACACTAAAAAAGTAGCTAAAAGAAACCACAGAGGAATAATTAGACTATTAGGACTTCCTAATTATCCTTTATCTTCTTTGAGTATTTAAGAGAAAAGAAGTTTTAAATATATTATCAGTAAGTCACTGAGTTTTAGGAAATAGTAATAAGCAAGTGACTGTAATTGTTAATCAATATGATAAGAAAACACAAACATGGCAACAATTGCTGATAACAATAATGAGGCCAGGTCTGGTCTTGAGTTAGGTTTGGACTCTGGCATCCTCACTCACCCTGAACAACATATTCTGGGAGCAATCCCACAGCATCATGTGCTGTATCTGTACCAGGCTGGAAAAGTGATGGAGAGCATGATGCAGTTGATGTCACGCCCATGATATCACAGACTGTCTGCCCGAGAAAATCAGGACCTTCCTGAGCAATCTGGGTGTTTGGGTTGGCCCCCTCAGACAGGCTGGGCTTGGGCTCACAGGGTAGGTACTGTTATGTTTCAGACAGAGTGATAGATTTTATCCTTTATTTTTTATTCAGGTCTAATTCAGACAAATTACCACTGAACAGACATTGGCCAAAAGGAGTCTGTTTACTATATTACTCCCCTGAAGAGGTATTAGGTACTTCGACATTTCCAGCTGTTCCTCCCACAGCTTGGTAAGGTGATGTGGGTTTGAATGCACAAAAGCAGAGAAGGGAATTCAGCTGGAATATCCCAGTTGAGATAAATCCTTTGCAGCATCAAGGCCACCATCATTTACATTTTCCAGGGATAACAGCCAACACTACTGAGTTTTCTGCTGAAGTTACTCCTGTCAGTTGTTGGATATGCACAGAGTTTGCCTCTTGGACTTAGACCCATTTGCACTACTTAGCCAAAATTATGTGTAGTCTGTGGGTCTTGAATGAACTAAGACGAAAGACAGGAACTGTGATGTTCAGCCCAGACAGCATGGATTCTGTTCTGTTTGGGGAGTTTAACTTATGAAAAATGAACATTTACAATTTTCCAGGTATTTGTCTAGAGACTTAAATGAGAATTTTGCAGATCATATTTGCAGACCAAAGCCATGACTCCTGGCTGCCTTAAAGCATGCTAAGCAAGCTTCAAGAAGCTTCAAGCCTGGATAAAAGCCTGGCAGGTGGATTTTACTGAAAAATTTGGGGTAATCGTGTTATGATCTGCAGCAATCCCATTATGACTGAGTGTCCATTATAACAGACGCTCAATTAAATAAGTTGTGTGCCCATTTGTATTCCCAAACATTTTAAAATACTGTTTCTATAAGCCTCCATGCGTAAAATTCCTGATGAAATCAAGAGTTTTCTAAGAATAATCCACTACCAAAGGACAAAAAACTGACAGAAGGACTCTTCTGACAATGAATCTGACACTGCTTAGATAGCACAGGAAAAATATTTATCTTTGCCAAAGCCCAGGAAAACATGAATGAAGCACTAAAAAATGAAACCAATGGAATGAACACTAGCTGCTTTGAATGTTCTATTAACAGACAAATAAATAAAGGAATAAAATCCAAACTGAAGAGATATGGGTGGTTTGTGAAAATCACTGCCACGATAGAAAGACTACAAAACTGTATAGGCAATGGCCATTAGGGTTTTTAATTTGGAAATTAAGCAAAGTTTTCTGATCCTCTAGTCATTAGTTTTTTAACAATCAGAACTGCATTTGAGAAGTAACCAAATGTACTAGTTTTGAGCAATATGAGATGGTTTTATAAAGCCAAATGTAAGCAATGGATTAAGAAGTGTGCAATTTTCTGTTCTTGGGCTGATGTACTTCATTAGAACTGAAAGAAGGTGAGGCAGCAGGAAGCCTTCTCATGCAGACTGCAGCATTTTAAATTACTGCAGCATGCATACAACTAATACGTTAGAAAGAGACATTTTTATCAGGAGGGGAGTTGGGATGTCTCTAGCTTTCAAGACAGCATTCTTTCCCAGTCAATTCAGGGCAACAAAAACTGTTCAAGACGAAGGAAACTGCAGTACAAGTCTGAATGCCCCACTCACATGTCCTCCCTTGCTAAGTTATCTCCTTTTCAGTACTGATACTAAACTAAAGTTTTATGAAGGTTCAATTGATTTTTTAATATTTTATGAAATATCCTTTCCATAGGACTTTAAAATATTATTAGGCTGAACTCTTTTTCACTTCTGACCTTTCACAGACATCGCACCTTGCATTGATTTTTCAGCACTTTGATACTGACTGAACTACAATAGTTCCAGCAAATAGGAGAGGAGGGTGAATCAAATGCCATTGCATTAAAAAACTGAAAAGAAATTATCTAAGTTTGATTACCAGCAATTCAACTTTCCTATCTCCTCCCCTCAGCATGTGAGGCCTTCAGAGATAAGTCACCAAACAAACGCTTTTTCTCATATTCACCCCAGGTTCAGCAGCCTTAACATTGCTTCCAACCCCCTTTATCAATCACTCTTAGCATTAAAAACATGTATTAAAATAAATACCTGAGCTGAGTCTTTAGGCAATACTAAATATTCTCTTTCTCAACTAAATGATTTTCTGTCAGCTGGCTTGTCAGGCTCCTGAGGGAGCAGCAGGGGATCATTTGAAAAGAATTATGTTACACCGGTGATAAATTAAATCCACTTGAATCAATAGCATTTAGATTTTTAAAAAGATATAGCCAAGACACTATCAATTAAAACAAATCCTGACTCAGTAAGCTTAGTTTTCACATCAGGGTCTTACTTAAGACAGTTTCCTAGAAGATAGCATGGGGTAATTTTATCTCCAATTTAGACATCTGATTGATGGACGTTAATACTTGACCTATTAATTCCTGGCTCTTTTTATGTCAGGCATGAGGTATAGGGTTTGTTTTCACTGTTCACAAATAAGAGTCCAGTGCCACCTGAATTCTTCAAAGATATCTGGGAGACCCACAAGGTGATGGGAATCTCTCAAATGACCAGTAGATCTATGTCCTGGCAGGAGACTCTTGTGCATCTCAAGGGGCACTAAGTGCTTATATGTAGGCCACTGATTCAAGCTGTTCATGTCATCCCAAAATTGAATCTCAAATAGATCCAATGAAAGGAGCTTAGGGCAAGTAACTCAGACTCAGCCATCAAAATCTTTTGTACCTAAAGTCAGAAAAATTCTTTCTACTGGCAAAGTTCCCCACCTGAAGTTGTTTTAGCAGTACTGGAGTTTTAGTAGTACTTGGATTAAAGAATTTACAGAAGTCATTCAGAAAACCTTCAGTGTCATCCATAGGACATGATGTGGAACATCACCAAGAGGATTTAGGGCTCTGAATCTGGTGATCCAAGTTGGTATTTGGTTTTTTTTCCTCAAGTCTCAAGAGACAAATATCAATCATGTCAATGAAGGAACTAAGGGAGGATTTGCAGATACTGCAATTTGTTTCTTGGTTGATATTCAGGGGTTTGGGTTTGTTTTTGTTTGGGGAGACATGTTTTATACAGACTCTTGATTCCAGCAGCCATATCTTAGGAAAAGTCTCCAGTCATAAATTCAGGCAGAAATGGTGCCCTGTTGCTTTCATTATCTGATTTCACCTGTTACTTTACAGCTGAGAAGTTTTGAAAGAGTGTGAAGGTAGATTAGAGTTGTATTACCTTCAGTTTAGCCTCCAGAAGCCCTGAAGGGTGACCAAGTCACAAGTAACACCTGCTCTGTCCTCCGCCAGTACATTTTGGGAACCCAGGTGGATGCACACCAGCACGATTGGCATGAACTGCGTGCCTTGCTAGCGGTAATCCTTCTATTTATGTTTCCAGATCCCTCGTCCTACCCAGTCATGTTAACAGAGGCAAAGAAACACAGCTTTTAATCTCTTAGCTTGTGTGCCATTCTTGTATGAGTAAGCAAACAGCTAAAATCTCTAAGGTTGAATTAATCATATATTTTGAAATTCTTCATAGGCTCAGTTCAGGCTATTTTCAGGAGCATGAGATTATTTTGACAATATAATCTCTTAAAGGATAAAGGTCAGCAGCACTTACTTCTTTCAAGAGGGATTTTGCCCCAGGAAGAAGTTCAGACTCAGGCCCATTATAATTACCATGGTAGGATGGATATAGAACTTGAATAACACGGTTTCAACAGGGTTTTCCTTGTAACAGTATTCACCATCCTCAACAAGGGAAATACTTTACAAAGCAAACCTGGTCAGTCAAGCCTATCAGCTGCTTGTAACTTCTTAGCCTACACATTTTAAAATGCTTTAGTTTGAAATATGACATTGTAAAGAGATCACCTGAGAGGAGCAGTTTGAACTGCATTTTAAAACTTAATTTTGAATTTCCCGTTTCTTATAAATCTTATTAGAACTGTAGAAAAAATTAGCTTGGAAGGGACCTTAGGAGGTCATTTGGTCCAATCCCCTGCTTAGAGCAGAGACAGCATCAAAAATAGATCAGACTTATCAAGGCCAATCCTCCAGAATATTTTATTGATATTGAGGGGGAGTTTTTCAGACAGAACATGTACTTCAGTACATACCGAGAATAGACCAGAAATGAATTCACATCTACACTAGGTCACTTATGGTAAAATTTATTTGACCTGTTTTAGTTTATGTATTTGACTAGTATACTTAATGATGAATTGGATTGTATTCGGAAGTGTCTCTTTCTTTGCAATGACTATAAAGAAAGCCTAGTCCAGATGCAGCCACCTCCAATTAGTCAGATTAATACCACCCCAAGAAACAAATGCAACCATTCAATTATGTCTTCATCAGTTGCATCATCTGGGTACAAAGGGGAACTCTAGATGGCAAAATGACACTGTCAGCATTTTTCTATAATGTATTCCCAGCAACTGTTTCCCCTAGGATTTGTTTTAACATGCCAAGTCTCTGAGGATCTTTTAAAAATCAGTTTTGCTTATGTGCTTTTTACACTCCTAAATACACTGTTACTCACTTAAGTACAATGACCTGAATTATTAGTGTTTAATTTCACATTTTTTTATCAAATAGAAAAAAGGCTGTAAAATAATCCTGGAGCTTCTTATACTTCTCATTGAGCCCTGTACAGATGGACTCAATGTAGCCAAATATTTATCCAAGGATACAAAAGCATCAGCCTAATTAAAAAAAAAAAAGAACAGGATGTCCATATATAGTTTGTTTCTAAGAGTACATACCACTTCCAGAATATCCAGTGGCATAATATACTGTAATGGCATTAATCTAAAACCTGTCGGAGCTGAATTCACTAAGTATCACACAGGATTGAACTATTTTTAAATTAGCTTGCCAAACAGACTACAATTAAATCACATGCATGTTACTTCAGCTCTCAGGAGGAAGGAGGACTTTTTATTAAATGTTTTTGTATTTCATATAGCATAGTTGCTGAAAATAAAACAGGATTCCTCTCAGGAAATGTGTTTTGATGTGTTTAGGAAAAGATAAAGGCACTTCAGAATAGCTGGTATGATGAAGTCCATGGGACACACTTTTTTTAACATCACACACGCTAGATGACATCTAAAAAGAAGTGTGGGTGACTAGTTTAAGTCATTGCAATGTTGTAGTAGTCTGTGGAGCTAGGCTAAATGATACTGGTTGCATATCTGACTTACTGACTTTTTTTCATTTCAGTTAGGAAAGTGGAGCTTGGAGATGAAGAACAGTTGTTTCTACTGCTCTGGAAATACTTCTGAGGAATCCATTTTCCCATACTCCATTGCTTAGAGCAAAGACTGAGTTTCATGCAAATCCATCGCATCTCTGAATGGAACAAAGAAGGCTTTAGGAGCTTCCATGTAGCATCCACTTTGTAAGTGATCTTTTGACTATAAGCCTATATCCCTTTGCAGGGATATCCCCTTGCCACTCATAGAAAAATGAGAAAGGAATGATCCTGACACTTGAAAGAATGCAATAACTGGGAATAGATTTGACCATTGGGCACAAAGGAGGAAGGTGTGTTTTGCCTTCTTATTTTGTACACCCACTCAGCAGACAGGCACCAGCAAATTCATAGTCCCACTGTATCTCTATGTATTTCTCAGTCTGATCAGTCTCTAAGAGCTGTAATTCTGATCAAATTCAGTGCAGAGTGGAACTGATTCACAACCAACCAGACCTACTATCCATATGCTTAAGCTCCAATTGCATGAAAGAGAAAGGAGAATGGATGCCTCACTCTCGTGCTATCACAATAGAGTGAGACTAACTGAATGTATTACCTTGTACTTCCATTTAAAACACCTTTTCTATTAGACTCACACAATCAGCAAAAACCCTTAACAGGTCTGAATCCTTACATAAATACCATCCAGAATGACCAATTTCAACACATTACAAGACAGCAAAATGGAAAGATGACCTTGACTCATGATTTTTTTCTTCTTAGAAATTTCCAAGGCAATTGTAACACTCATAATGACAAAATATGTAGTCCTTAGAGCAGAGGTGGAAAGTAAACCTTCTCTGCTCTCTTTGTGTGTTTCATTCCAGGTTTTGACAGTGAAAGATAGCAAAGTGCAGTCAACTTCCTCTAGTGTTACTATGATTTAAACATTAAGCACATTTGTCTGAATAAAATAACTGGCAGTGACCTCAAACAATCTGATTCATTGGTTTATATAATAAGACGGTCTAAATATCTTTGAATTTGAAAGAAAAAAAATATATTTTGTTCTGCAAAATTATTTTAATGCTCCATTAACTTGCAATCTTATATTTTTCTGCTACTACTATTACTAAAAAAAGAAAAAAAAAAAGAGTGCAATCCATGGTCATCAGTACCACAAGCTTTCACTGTGTTTTGTGCTATATTAAGAGTTGTGCATACGGTCCTACAGGACCATATATCCCTCTGCCTGTGTAATTCATTGTGATACAGTGGAAAGCATTACATGCTTACACATTCTTATCACTGATTTAAAAAAGAGATAGGGACCTGCAGAGAAAGCTATCAGACAGAGGCAGAACAGAGTGCTACACAGCACATAAACATTAAAATGCCCTCTTCTCTAGGTTTTGCAAGAGGAACAGTATTCCTGTTCACTTGCTCAGCCAGAAGCATCTCTGGGCTGCATGTCCCCTGCACTGCCAGAGGATATGAGTCTTATCCATGCAGGATCCAGGATGCTCCTGTGAGATGATCAAGGTCTTCAGTGTCCAGCCTATATCTGCAGGACTGACTACTTCCTAATCCTCGCCAAGGTAAAGATCATAATCACAATCACTGGAAAGTACTTGGCCTAGAAGGTTTGTTCATAGCTGCTGGCATCCCTTAGCAAGAGTTTGGTAAAATGTTATGCAATACAATCTTTTTCCCCACTCCTCCTAAGAAATTCCACCAAAAAAATTTGTTATTTTTATATAGTAGAAGTAACCCATCTTTGAGCTTTTGTTTGTGCAAGGGCAAAGGAGACTATGGGAAGGGGTAGGAGAGAGAGTTCTTTTTTCAGTTTGTAAAAAATTGAGGCAGATTTTTTCCTCAGTTGCCACTGAATTAATTTCATGACTATCCCAAACTGAAGTCTTCTGGTATTTAAACTTATATCACTTGGAGCTGCCAATATGTGGCATCATTGAGAAAAGGGTCCTAAGGGTACTGTTGAATAATTCAGTTTCATGCTAGCAAAAACGTTTGATTTAGGGAGTACCTACCTCTCTTATAAACTACTGCAGCTTTCCAAGTGGCAATTGTGGAAATTATTGTAATCAGGATGCCTTAACATGAAATCTTGGAATGAATGTATGCAAACATAGTTAGTTGGTGTCACTGAGGACAATCTGTTTGATTAGTCCCAAGTATTTAATGAAAATAATTTATTTCTGTCTACACATTGCAATATGTACGTACCAATTGTAGGCTCTTTCATGGACTGGTGAACAAAATCAAATTTAATGATAAAGGACAGGGTATTCATTATAGTTCAAAATAGCTAATCCTTTATCAGTGCTAGACTATACCCACAGCTCATCTTCAAGGACCTTTTGAATCAAAGTTGATGCAGCATAATTTCCAATCTATCTGACCTCCATGAGTTGCAAATAGTATGAATATAAAATATTAATCTCCCTATAATATGTTTTTTAAAAAAATCCAAAGAAGACTTCTTTTGCCACAGAAAATAAAACACTAGGTCATTTTTATTCTTTCCTGCTCAAAAATAGCAGGTGGCTGATAGAAAACTACAATGAGTTCCATTTCTGCTCATCCATCTGCAGCTCACAGTCTATTGTACAGCTCTTATTTATTGGCATTGTATGTCAATGTCAAATATGTTTGCAGGCTATTTAAGCTTTTATTATACTATGCTTCTATAGGATTAAAAAACAATCTTTGTTTTAACAAAGTCTGTATGATTAGTTGATGTGCCAGCAGTAACACTGAGCAGCTTCACTGTATGTCCCTAGGCTGCAACAGATGTTTTTGTCTTCTGGTTTCTTTTAGTGTTTATCTAGCAAAAATTGAATATTACAAATATTGAAGTGTCACTGTTCATGTCTTCATTGCAACAATAAGGGCCTCTCAGCATTTCAACTTCAGACCTTCACTTGGTCTTTAAAAAACATGGTAAATTTAAGGGGTTTTTTTCATTTAGATAATAAACTAAAAAGGAAAACTAGATTACAAAGATGGGCATATTCTTTTAATCTACTCATAGAATAGAATAGAATAGAATAGAATAGAATAGAATAGAATAGACTATTTCAGTTGGAAGGGACCTACAATTATCATCTAGTCGCACTGCCTGACCAATTCAGGGCTGACCAGAAGTTAAAGGATGTTATTAAGGGCATTGTCCAAATGCGTCTTAAACACTGACAGGCTTGGGGTGTTAAACACCTCTCTAGGAAGCCTGTTCCAGTGTTTGACCACCCTTTCAGTAAAGAAATATTTCCTAATGTCCAGTCTATACTGTTTCCATTGTATATACACACAATCAGTACTGTAAGGACTTCTAACTGTATACAATATATAGATAGTGGGTTAAAACTTTTTGAGAAAGAAAGGTTCTGCTTTGTCCCTCCATTTCATTTAAATAAAGAGTCAGTGAAGCTCCTGTTTCCATCCAAATCAATACCAAAAGGAAAGTTTCTAAGGAATTTGAAAACTTTGTTTAGGATTGTTTGGGGTACACAAGAGAGAAAATTAAAGTTCCATCCCACATAGTTTCTCTCTCTCCTGCCTTTCTGCTTAGATTCAATTCATTTTCTCTAGGTCAGATGTATTTCATAAGTCACAGCCTAAGTCCTTCAAGTCAAAAATCCACATATTCACATGCCTGTGAATAAACAGCATACATAAGAGCATGATTATATATGCCTTAGGTTTAAAGACACAAATACATATTTCAGCATCCAAAAGAATTCTGCAAAAGAATAGCAGCCATTATTCAAGGTATTGATTTTAATGAGAGCCGAAAGTCTCAGCATCTCTGAAATCAGGACACTTATTTAGGTCATATGGATATTAGCCAACATTTTCAAAAATGGCTGTCTAAATTTAGGAAGAGAAATTCACATTTAAGCACCAGCCTCAGCAGTTCATTTTTTTCAGAGGTATTAACCACTTGCAACTGCTAGTAACTTTATTTCTCTGTATCTGTAGGTCAAAATTTTTCAGAAATGACTGAATAGTTAACAGTGATTTGATTTTGGATGTCCAACTTCTGTGACATGTTCAAGGGCCAGATTTCCCAAGAATTAGCCATTCTTAGCCATTTCTAATCAGGCATATCTAAGTTATACCAGACTGGGCATCCAAAATTTCTAATCTTTTCTTAAAATCTTGGATCTTTGAAGTAAAGTTTAGGATTTTAAAAATATTTTAGCATTACAGTTGTGGTGCTTTTCCCTACTTTATATGAACAGTGATTTTGCATCGCGCACACTTATGAGTGTGTTTTGGAAACCTAAGATAGGTGTGCAGCAGCAGCTGTGGGGTGAGGGCAGTAAAGCCAGGGGCCAAGGGTGATGGCCCTTCCCAACACAGCATCATCCCACAGCACCCAGCCAGAAGAGCAGAGAGGGGACGGGGATGGTGGCCAGGGTCAGCCACAGCCCAGGGATGGTCAGACAAGCCTGCAGCTATGGGCAGGCCTGAGGTGACACCAGGGTGGGTATGGGACATGGCCAGACACAGGCATCGCTGCAACATGGCGTGGGCAGGGACTGCAGCTGGACCCCAGGTTATGCTGCACCATGGCAGGGCTGGCCTTGAGCACAGCCACCAACCCCTGGGGAGGAGGGAGAGGTTGTGGGACCTGCCAGTGCCCTCAGGGACCTGAGAGTAGCTTCATCTCACCCCACTTTAGAAGTCTACATGTTAGATATCTAAAATGGAGCTAGCTGCCCCAGATTTTGCATAATCAGTGGATGGAAAAAACCACCTCCGTGGGGCAATACTGGTCTGTTTTAGATGCCTGTCTTCAGATAAGATGAGTCATGAAGACACTGATTTCTCTACCCAGACAAATGGAGAAGCTTGTACAAATCTAACTTTTAGGTGCCTAAATCATGAGATATAATCCTTTCCCCCAGTTTGCTTTTAGTGGAAGAAGGGGTTAATCATACCCGTGATATTTTGTCTTGAATTTTCTTAATTTCACCCATATGTGACAACAGCTACACCTTCTCTCAGATCTTTAAAGAAAAAGTTATTTCTCCATAAAAACTGACTTAAATTATCCTTTTAATCATTATGAAGAAGAAGGTGTGCCTAGCCTCCAAATTTGAATTATTAATTCATACATTTTGCTTTCAGCAAAACATATGAGAATACAGTAAAATTTGGTGTTATGTGAATGTAGGCAGCAATGACAGGCTATAATTCAGATCAAATATAGTTACTAAAACCAGTGTGAGAAAAAAAATGTTATAATTCAGCACATACTTGTAACTTGCTTGGTTTTTACAATGTCAGAATTTGAAAAGAGAAGAAAAAAATGCCTGTTTCATTTTGATTGTGTAAACCTTCTCAGATATGAACTTTGAAAGGTTCATCCTCATACTATTATGCATACTCACTATCCCAGCACCAGAGAGACATCAAGCAAATAAATGCAGCTTTTAAAAACAGCATTAGGATGCATGGTAAAAACTACCTGCTCCAGCTGCTTTTTTAATGGCAGAACAGCTATACTGGTTGGGAGATTGTGAACACATAGCTCAAGAAAGAAGGGGCAACTTACTGTAACACTTCTGTAACCCATGATCTGAACAAACAGATTTCCCTTTCAGCAGCATGTGCAGGGCTGATAACTAGATGAACTGCTCTGCAAGGTGTCAAACTTGTCCCTGGGAAACTTTAGGGTTACACGAAAGGTGAATTTGACCTGTGGGACTTTTCCAGCACCTGAGAATACAGTGATCAGCATTTCTATTATTAGATGATTGTGTCAGCACTATAAGCACTATGGGTAATGTAGCCACAAGGCTTAAACAGACAATAAGGAAGGAAACTTCACAATTAATGAAGAACTAATTTAATGAAGCCTGTGAAAAGAAACAGTGATGCATGTTTAAAGGTCAGGGAGAAGAAGAGCCTGCAAAGGGTCATTGCAGTCCTCTGCTCTTGGTATTTGTATCCTTGATGACTTATTTAATATATTCATTAACAAAGATTATCTACTGAACTGCCGAGATTCATATTTAATAGTAATATTTAATGCAAACTGATCTGCATTTCTTGTCTTGTTTCATGACACCAAGCCTACCTATATATATGTAGTGCAGGTGGTAGTCGGGTCAAATGGCACTATCAGGAGATGCATGCGTTTCAAAGGCAACAACCTCCTGTCATTATATTAAAGAACAATTCTGAATCAAAGAAAGATGTTCTCAACAGCCTGAGCTTAAAGATGTTGAGCATCCATTAACATAATGTAAATAAATGAAGGTTTAATACTTCTGATGACCAGAAAGCTTTTGTTTTCTAGGATATATGAGAAATCTGAATGTAGGTGCTGAGATCCATACGAGTACCATAGCCCTGACCCTGAGCAAGCATCACACTTGTAGTAGCAGAACAGATGGGTAAAGCATGGAAACCAGAGGAGAGGGAGTAGGAAATTCTGGACAGCAGTTTTTCCTGAGAGAGGCAGGAGGAGAAAGAGCAGTTGGAGACTGGCTCCTGGGAAGCAAGACGAATTTAGGGAGCTTTGGGTTGTATGATTAGGGCTGCTTTTTAAGTGGACTTTGGGCATGTTTGCGAGTGCAGCCTGCCACAGCTGAGGCTGCTTTTGAGGATTTGCTGTGTGTCTGTTATTCAAAGGAAGGTTAGCAGAGTGCAAATGGGACTGGGATGGCACCCTTTTTGATCCTGATCAGGAAGCAATCCTTGCCCGGACCCAGGCGAGGTTAATAGGTAGTGGCTGAGTGACTAAAGGAATGCAGTGAACAGCAGAGTTTGTTCTTAGGACCTGTACTGCAGAGAGTACAAGGAGCAGCATATCACCTTACTGCTTATTTTGTGGGGGTTTGGTTTTTTTCTTTCATGTTCTTGGGTATTTCCAACATATTGCTAACTAGTTTTATTAAAATGAGAGTAAGAGCAATACTAATCACTCCTTCAAAGAAGAAGCTAAACTAACACAAGCTTCCAAAAAAACCCTGTTCCCTGTTCATAGCATAGATGAACAGGGATTATCTGCCCAAGTTTTGTTCAGAGTGTGTGCAGTAACTTGTCCTGACTGATCTGTTCTCTTGAGGGGAGGAGGGTTGAACTGAAGCAACATACAGAACAAAGGCTCCTATATGAAGCCTGTGGCATGGTCAGACCATTCCCGCCTTGGCTGTGTTACCCCTTGTGCTGACATGCTCCCACGGGAGTGCAACTTTAGCAGAACCCATGAGATTTACACATGTACTTGGGGTGCACAAAATGAAATGTCATGGTCCATATTGCTACCACTGATGCAGGGGGGCCCAAGGGGGATGTTCTGGAGCCTAAATTTAGGGTGCCAGGTGAGACACAGAAGTCCAGGACCTTACTGATAGCATTCTCTGAAAAACTGCCAGCTCCACTCATGAGACCAAAGATGCAGGCAGATAACCACAGTCTCTGTGAATGAATGAGATGATAGTATAGCAGTGAGGGACTTAGGTGTCTTAGGAACTGGGGAAACCTGTACAAGAAGAATTAGATGTACATTAATCATAATAGAGCCAGGCTGCTGACACTAAAATTCAATACATCGGGGAGGAGTGCTTACAGTGGGAGCAGAGGAAAAGCTGACAGAGTAACAGCACCTGTTTCAGAGTTACGTGACCTATAGGGTGGTTGTGGCTAATGCTCAGTGTACCTCTGAGAAAAACAGTAGAATAATTGCTGCACAAACACAATAAACAAGGAAGGTGAATTAGACGACTTACAATGCCATTTTGCTGGTGCATGCCAGTTTCAGGTGACAGGGTGAGGGCAGAACTTGCAAATGTTTCTACACCAGTGCTAAAAGCATAAAAAAAAAAGATGGGAGAAATAAAACTTGAGTATTTCAATAATGGGATGGCCTACACAGTTCCAGGCCTGCTGGCGTCAGATGGGATTCATGTTTCTCAAAGGAGGAAGAACGTCTTTGCTCACGAGCTAGCAGGGCTCATTGACAGACACTAGTCAAACTAGACTTGAAGGGGGAGGGGGATAATATTGGGCTTGCCCGTGACAAGCTGTGGGATGACACGCCAAGGTTAGAAGAATGGGGTGCTAGTGAGGGCCCTCAGCCTGTTGCTCTGAGATGTGCTGGCTACACTGCAGCACACTTCAAGTCTTACAGAGATGAGCCAGGGGCTCCTGAGGTAATAGGAGCCAACAAGGAAACACCAGTGAAATACCTCAAAGGAATTAAGGGGTGTTCTTCTAAGAAAGTGACACAGCCGACAGCCCAGCTGAAGTGCCCCTACACCAATGCATGCAGCATGGGCAGCAAACAGGAGGAGTTGGAAGCCACCATGCTGCTAGAAAGCTATGAACTAGTTCCCATTACTGAAACTTGGTGGGATGAATCCCATGACTGGAGTGTGGCTACCAATGGCTACAGGCTGTTCAGAAGGGACAGGTGAGGAAGGAGGGGTGGAGGCGCTGCCCTCTACATCAAGAAATGGATAGAGTGTGAAGAGCTGTCCCTGAAGAATAGCCATGAGCAGATTGAAAGCTTATGGGAAAGAATCAGAGACCGAGGCAACAAAGGGAACCTTGTGGTTGGTGTCTACTACAGGCCGCCTGATCAAGGAGAGCCTGTTGATGAAGCCTTCTTACTCCACCTACAGGAGGCATTGTGCTCGCAAGCTCTTGTCCTGCTGGGGGACTTCAACCACCCTGACATCTGCTGGAAAAGTAGTACAGCAAGCTGCAGGCAATCCAGGAGACTCCTGGAGTGCATTGAGGATAACTTCTTAAGCCAGGTAATAGAGAGCCCTACGAGAGGGGATGTGATACTGGACCTGTTGGTCACCAGCGCAAGTGAGCTAATCGGTGACGTCAAGATTGGAGGCAGTCTGGGCTGCAGTGGTCATGCACTGGTGGAGTTCACAGTCCTGAGGGATATGGGTCAGGCAAGGAGTATAGTCAGGACCCTGACTTTTAGGAAAGCAAAATTCCAGCTGTTCAAGGAGTTAGTCAATAGGACCCCCTGGGAAACTGCCCTCAGGGACAAAGAAGAACAGAGCCGGCAAATCTTTAAGGATGCTTTCCACGGAGTGCAAGAGCTCTTGATCCCCAGGTGTAAGAAATCAGGAAAGGATGGCAAGAGACCAGCATGGCTGAGTCAAGACCTGCTGGTCAAACTAAAGGGCAAGAAGGATGCACAGGTGGTGGAAGCAGGGACAGGTATCCTGGGAAGAGCATAGGGACGCTGCCTGGTTGTGTAGGGATGGGGTCAGGAAGGCCAAGGTGCGGCTGGAGCTGAACTTGGCAAGGGATGCAAAGAATAATAAGAAGGGCTTCTACAGGTATGTCAGCCCGAAAAGGAAGGTCAGAGAAAGTGTACCCACTCTGATGAACAAGACTGGCAAACTGGTAACAACAGACGAAGAGAAGGCTGAGGTACTTGACAACTTTTTGCCTCAGTCTTCACTGGCAACCTCTCTTCCCACACCTCTCAAGTGGATGGACCACAAGATGGGGACTAGGGGAGCAAAATCCCTCCCACTGTAAGAGAAGATCAGGTTCGTGACCACCTGAGGAACCTGAACATACATAAGGCTATGGGACCTGATGAGATGCATCCCAGAGTCCTGAGGGAATTGGCTGATGTAGTTGCCAAGCCACTCTCCATGATATTTGAAAAGTCATGGCAGTCAGATGAAGTCCCTGGTGACTGCAAAAAGGAAAACATTGCACCCATTTTTAAAAAAGGTAGAAAGGAGGAGCCTGGGAACTACTGACCTGTCAGCCTCACCTCTGTGCCTGGGAAGATCATGAAACAGATCCTCCTAGAAGCTATGCTAAGGCACATGGAGGACAGGAAGGTGATTCGAGACAGCCAGCATGGCTTCATCAAGGGCAAGTCCTGCCTGACCAACCTAGTGGCCTTCTATGATGGAGTGACTACATCAGTGGACAATGGAAGAGCTACGGATATCGTCTATCTGGACTTCTGTAAGGCCTTTGACACGGTTCCCCACAACATCCTTCTCTAAATTGGAGAGATATGGATTCGATGGATGAACTGTTCAATACATGAGGAATTGGTTGGATGGTCGCATCCAGAGGGTAGTGGTCAATGGCTCAATGTCCAGATGGAGATCAGTGAAAAGTGGTGTCCCTCAGGGGTCCGTATTCGGACCAGTACCATTTAACATCTTCATCAATGACACAGACAGTGGGATTGAGTGCACCCATAGAAAGTTTGCAGATGACACCAAGCTGAGTGGTGCGGTTGACAAGCCTGAGGGACAGGATGCCATCCAGAGGGACCTGGACAAGCTCAAGAAGTGGGCCCATGTGAACCTCATGAAGTTCAACAAGGCAAAGTGCAAGGTCCTGCACATGGGTTGGGGCAATGCCCAGTATCAATACAGGATGGGGGATGAAGGGACTGAGAGCAGCCCTGCAGAAAAGGACTTGGAGGTACTGGTGGATAAAAAGCTGGACATGAGCTGACAATGTGCGCTCGCAGACCAGAAAGCCAACCATATCCTGGGCTGCATCACAAGAAGCATGGCCAGCAGGTCGAGGTTGGTGATTCTGCCCCTCTACTCTGCTCTCGTGAGACCCCACCTGCAGTACTGCGTCCAGCTCTGGAGTCCTCAGTAAAAGAAAGGCATGGACCTGTTGGAGTGGGTCCAGAGGATGGACACAAAAATGATCAGAGGGATGGAACACCTCTCCTATGAGGAAAGGCTGAGAGAGTTGGGGTTGTTCAGCCCAGAGAAGAGAAGGCTCCAGGGAGACCTTATTGTGGCCTTTCAGTACTTCAAGGGGGCTTATAAGAAAGATGGGGTCACACTTTTTAGCAAGGCCTGTTGCAATAGGACAAGAGGTAATGGTTTTAAACTAAAGGAGGGGAGGTTCAGACGAGATACAAGGAAGACATTTTTTACAATGAGGGTGGTGAAACACTGGAACAGGTTGCCCAAAGAGGTGGTAGCTGCCCCATCCCTGGAAACATTCAAGGTCAGGTTGGACGGGGCTCTGAGCAGCCTGATCTGGTTGGAGATGTCCCTGCTCATTGCAGGGGGGTTGGACTAGATGACCTTTAAAGGTCCCGCCCAACCCAAACTATTCTATGATTCTATGAAAATGCTCAGATCAAATGACAAACCTGATATAATAGGTGTCTCAGACACACAGTGGAGGAGGAAAATGAGAGGGATACGGTCTTATCAAGCAACCTATGGGAAGAATGTGGTAGGAGATAAAGGCAGGGGAGCAGCCTGTGTGGGATGCATAATATTACATGTAACAGTATAAAAATACTATGTCAAAAAAAGTGCTATGGACTCCTCTCAGGTGCAAATCCTTAATAGCAGCATGTACTGCTTGGATTGCACAGCCAACACACCAAACAGGATGACAGCGGTGATCAGGAAGTGTTATGTGAGATTAGAGAAGCCATAAATTTAGGAAAGGCAGCAATAACAGGAGATTTCAGCTACCCACCTACAAACTGCAGCCATACCTTACTGTGATGCAGAGATAACTCTTTTGAATGCAACGAATGACTCTTTGTAGAACAGTTGGTCTTAAAAAACACAAGAAAAGATGACCTTCTTCTGGACTTGATCGTGAGTTGTGCACAGGACCTAGCTGAAGGGTTATCCATGGAGAAGTCACACTGTAGCAGGTTTAACATGGCAGCCAGAGAAAGCAGAACAATATACTGCACATGGATATTCAGCTTGAAGAGATGGAATTATATAAAAATTAGTGAAACCAGACTCAAGGTGGAGGGCATGAGAGGGGCAGAGAACAATCAAAAAAAGCAGAAAGACTATGAGAAGCCTGAAGAATATCCAAAAGTACTGCATTAGCAATGGAGGTAAAATATTTGTCATAATTCAAAAAGAGAAAGCAGTCCAAGAAAATAACTTGCATAGCTCAATAGAACAGATAAGGAGACTAGCAAATTGACTGCTATTTAAGAAATAAGAAGTTGTTTCAAATAAGGAGGTTCAAATAAAACATGGCAGGTCAAATATAAAGAGGAAATACTGATAATTAAAAAAGAACTTGAACAGTGCTTTGCTCTCCTTGAACTACTGTACTCCTTCAAGTACATTAAAAGTCAGAATCAGACCACGGAGCTGCTACAGCTGATTGATGGCAAAGGTATAAAAGGAGCATGTGGGGACAATAAGGGAACAACAGGGAAGCTCTGTAATTTCCTTGCATTGTTTTTTACTGTTGAAGATGATGGGGAGCTTTCAAGACCTGACACCTTTGCAGCAGATTGGTCAGAAAAGTGAGATGAATTTGGACTAAATATACAGAAGTCTCAGACCAAGCAGACAAATTAGATTTCAGTAAATCGTTGGCACCAGATGGTGTTAATCCATGAGTCTTGAAGGAGCTCAAACGCGAAATTGCAGAAGTGCTGGCCAAAGAGTGTAATGTGCCT
This sequence comes from Ciconia boyciana, assembly GCF_034638445.1. Classification (NCBI taxonomy): domain Eukaryota; kingdom Metazoa; phylum Chordata; class Aves; order Ciconiiformes; family Ciconiidae; genus Ciconia; species Ciconia boyciana. The sequence goes on from NC_132934.1 coordinate 207,306,138, forward strand.
TTGCAAAGAGCCACGTGCCGGAGGACTGGCAGTGTACCAGCTGCCACTGTGCCTCCCAGCTGGAGAGCAGCTCCGGAGGGAACGGGAACTACTGACCAGTGACTCACCTCCACACCACGCAACATGGTAGAGCCTATAATAAGGAATAAGATCACTAACCACATGAACAAGAGCTATTCTGGGGGACAGAGCCCGGGCTCTACATAAGGAAAGCCTGCCACAGAAACCTGCGGACGTGAAAGCATCTCCTCATGTGAGACACCACCTCACAAGGACGCTTCTCATGTCCACTTTGGTGGTGCCTGAATAATTTACAGCTTCAGCTACTCTGTCTGCAGTGTCTTATATTTTATATGCTCATCATTCCCTGATAACCCTGCTTTCCTTTTGCTTTTACATCACAAACAATTGCAATGCTTATCCGTACAAAGCATCTCTGCTAAGGCTTATCCCATGCTCAGACAAAACCTTAGTTCTGACTGCATTTACATTAATATGTCCTCTCTAGGTATGTCCTTTAATTTGTTTTGGCTTATAAAAGGCTTCTGCAGAGTAGTTTATCCATAAATATAACTTAGAGTTATGTGGCCTATAGCATTTAGCTGTATAGGTTGTCACTCCTCCCCTTGTCAGACTCAACTTAGTCCTGTGCAAGGTCCGTTGAGACCTTGCTCTCTCCAGATGAGCTTGAAAGAATTAGAGAAAACTTGCCTCTGTAGGTATACAGAAAATTCTCCCTTGCCAAACCACTTACATGCAAGATCCAGCTTCCCGAGAGCCAGTCCTTCTGTGTTTTACCTTGAACTTCACAGGAACGCATTAGACTCTGAAAAAATCCATTATGCTGCCATGTCTCTTGCTCCAAATGGGAAATGTACATTGACAGGCAATGTCCTATCACATAATTTCTTAGTGGTTGTTATGATTGCTATGCACAGCTATGAATGTGCAAAAATACACTTAATATCACTATAATATATTAAGGAAGTAGTAATAATATATTAAGTAAAGTAATTGCATAGCACATATATAATGCTGACAAATTTATTTAAGCAAATTAAGAATACTGCAGAGGAGCTATTTTCCAGCTATCTTGCATTGAAATGTTCACTGTTGGAAGTCTAATTTAAATTTTTATGATTAGATTATGATAACCATTGCGAACTCAGTACTAAAAGTATATAGCCCTAAAAGTCCATACAAGCACCAATTAATCTATTCTGAGATTCTCTGAGCAAGAAAATGTGTTTACCATGGAATATTTTATTAGTGCTTCATTTTAAAAAGGTACTTCCCCACAGGGCAGAGTTTTCCTCGCATTGGACTCTGAAGAATGCTGATGATGCCACAGTCTCTTACTAATTGGATTCACGAGCTACAAAGAAACGAATCTTGGTTATTTTCTGTCATTTGGTTATGGAGACCCACAAGTTTCGGCCTGAAGAAGCTGTGGTCATAGATTTCCCACCCCCGATTCCATCCAAATGACTAATTACTAGTCACTTCCTATTGAGAAGGGAAAAAACGCTGTTCTACTTTTATTTGCTAGCAATGCACCATATATTTAAGTAAATATTGATTTTCTAATCTCTAAGATAAAGTACCACAGAATGGCAATTTTGAAACAGTGGTAGTGCATATAGCACCACACACTCCATTAACCTGTTCCTCCTCCCCTGTGCCAAGGCTTGTTGTCAGTCTGGGTAGCCCAGTTCCTGAATATTTGACTTTTTATTTTTATCTGACTGAACTCCAAACCCCAAATACCTCTTCACATCATGTCTACCTACCTTCTGTCTTTCTCTGACATTGAGACAGCCCTTCCCGCCTTCTTCATATCACCTTTTATGTAATTAAATAGTAAATATGTTGGCCAGGAACAACATCTTGTTCTCATCTATATCCTGCCTAGCTGTGTCAGTATAAACACATTCATGTTTTTTATTATGTGGCTCAGTTTATTTACTGATACACATGCAACCTATTAGGTAAGTTGTGCTGACAGCAAATAAAGCCTGGTTCATATATTGATAAAATCCTTTGAAAGTTATCAAAAATGTTATAGCTTGAACATCCACACAGAAATCATAGAATATCAAACATTTACCCAAATGGGGATTTTACGGCAACAACTTCACATGTCTGGGTCTAAGTATGAAACAAAAATGGTTTCATGAAGAGGAAAAGGAACACAAAATTAAATTTCGAAAGTCAATAATTAGACAACAGAAACTCTCTTTGATCCAGCCACTTCCCCTCTCTCAGGCCCTATAAAGTACTTTTTGACTTTATTTTCTCATCCTTGTTAAGAGGCAAAATTTCACAGCACCATTCCTCACAACTGAATGAATTTTTACCAAAACAAGTGCAACTTACTGCATGGTCACCACCTAAACAGAAGAGGGTTGTTCATTTGGCCTTAGCCTTCAGTTTCTCAACAGATGATGGCACAGAAGTCCTTTCCACAACAGTCTTCAGACCACAGGATTATCTGACTATATCTGTATGTGTACACACACAAATTTTTTTACAATCATAGGTTTAAGAGGTGTTATAGACTTCACTGCTCTCCACTTCAGCAACATTTTCTTCTATCTTGTACTTACAAATCATTTCACATTTTACCAAGTGCACCATTAAAGCACTGCCCTGAGCAGGGTCTGGTGCTGAAGTGGGGTGATGACGAACCAAGGCCCCACCAAAGTCTACCATATGAGGGCTGCACACTGTGACCGTGGTAGAGTTATTCAGCACATAAAGAGCCCCACGTCTCTGTGCTGAGCTATGAAAAAGTTGTCTGAGCCAGGATCCTCTTCAGGAACTGTGGGCTAAGACATGCCCACTCTGCTTTTCCGCAGAGAGGCGGAAAGGGAAATGTCTAAACCTGCACTTGCAGGGCTGATTTTTAACACCCTCCAGCCCAGACATGGGTCTTGCTGGAAGCAGAAAGATGAAAGTAAAGCCAACATTGGCAGATGAAAACCTGTTCTGTTTGATGGACAAACATAAGTAAGTTAAAGCAGCATTAGTAGAAAGACATTAGAACCTAATGATAACATGAGTCATTGAAAAAAAGAATCATCTGTCTTGACAGATAGTGACCTTAACTCAGTACTGACAGTAATGCTACTACATGTGGGCAAAATCTTTACAATTGTATTATCCTTGCAAAGATTAGGGACCACAGTTTTTTAGGGAAGCCTGGCAGTATGCAGACTCACGTTCCATTTGAAATTTACTCTCTTTTGCTTTCAGAACTTTTTCAAAGTTACTAAAAAAGCCCCCTAACTTTAAAAATAGTAAGACTAAGCAATGAGCTAAAAATTGTTCATGCCAAATCCTTCTCTTTCAGAACTTTTTACTTCCCTTTCAGAACTTTTTACTTTTTTTTTTTTTTTTTCTGGTAGACTCTATGAAATGGTATACCAGAATAAGTTCCACAAAGAGAAAGCAATGTGCTCTTGCAAAGAATGCTTCAGCAACCATGAATTTCACTAATGCACGTGTAGACAATAGTCTCGATATATTTCAGCATGAATTATTTGTCCATCTAATACAATATTTTCCCCTTCTTCCTTTCCAGATGTATACCATCATGACCACACATTTTATGTTTACTTTACTTAAATCCCGTAGAGCACGAAGAAATTCATAGATGTGTGATAGGCCCACTTGGCCTGTGTATGGGACATTTAGAGAGAAAACTATAGCTACCAATATCTGACAGCAAAAAATGAAATGTCTCTGAAGGCTATCAATGAAAAACTGAATCACACAGTTCAAGAAGTGACCAGTGCACTCCAGGCTTTGGGAGTCAGGCCACTATTTAAGGGTATCCCTTTCAACTTAGCTGCCTACTTATCACCAGTTTATATTACAAAAGGTTGGGAACAGGTTCCACTAGCAACTAGCTTTGTTTATGGGCCTGTCAATCAGTGGGACAGAAAACATCTGTGACTGGATAACATGGAAAGGAAGATACATTAAGTGACTGTTGCCTCCTTTGGGACAGAAGAAGCGATGCAGATATAATGAGATGCAATTCCAGCCACCAGTTAAGTGAAGAAAAGGTGGGCATCCAAAGCCTGAAGTCAATCTGAAAGAGTATGCAATTTCTTCTTTCTAAAATCTGTAGTCATAATGCAATAAAAAGAGCAATTGAATAAGCACATTCACTAAATGCTTCTGCTCTGATGATTAGCAGCTTGTTGCCAACAATGTCTGTTTAGTCAACGTTGTTGTTATTTGATGTAGCTATTATACTTCAGAATTTAAAATCCGGTAAGGCAGAGAAGGTAGTTCAAGTTCATACATTCATAGATAACTCTGATAACCTATTCTGATTTCTGAACAAGAGCAAACTCACTTCACCAGCAAAATTCATAAAAGCAGTTGAAAATCAAGGTTCATATTATCATTCAACCAGCACTAACAAGGACATGTAAGTATGATATTACTATGGCTTAATGTAGCTATGTATCAGCTGGGTGTCAGCTGCACTAAAACACACAGGAGGTTTATTTTCTAATGATGCCATTGATTTTTTTGTAGCAATATCAGTAGCAGTAGTTGTAAAAGGACAGAAGGTCTCAGTTTTGACCAGGGTCAGGCTATGCCAGACATAAAACAACATAGGGAAGTCAAATCCTTGCCTGAAAGAGTTTTTAGCTTAATTAAAGGAGAGAAAGACAGAGGAATGCAACATGAATGTGAGCTAGTTAACAACTGAATCAGTGCAAGGTCACTTTGCAGCAAGGCAGAAGCAGGAGGTGGCAAGGACCAGTCAAACCTTGCTGGCACAACGGGTGCTCCACAGCTGCGGAATGCTACCAGCCCTCTGCCATTGCCCACATGTAAGCCCAGCTCAGTTCCTCTGTGATGAGTACAGGCACAAACACATTGCTTGCTTCTAGCAAGAGTTAGGGAAGTACCGTGGACTCTGTAGGGTCTCAAATAAACCCTTATCTAAGCAAAACAGGGCGCCCTCAGTTTCTGTGATCAGCAATATCAGTTGAATGGAAGAAATACTATTTCACTGGTTTGCACAGAAAAGGAAAGGATTGTAACTTTACAGCTCTAATGATTTTTAGATTAAAAATTAAATGATACAAGAAGCAGAAAATATTAAAAATCCATGTGGAGACCATCTATTCAGAGAGCAGGTAGACAACTGAACTCTGTGGAGTTTCAGTGATAAAGTTTACATCCTACAGGTACCATTGATCTAGCTGTCACTATGTTATTAAAAAGTCGTAATGCAGTAATCATGTTATAGCAGCTAGGAGGCAAAGTGGCATCTCGTGTATAAGGAGTTTCTGAATATACTTGATCATATAGTCGGCTTATAATCTATTATATTCTCTGCATCTCAGACTGGATCTTATTATTAAATTTTGTGGGAAAAATGTGGAGATGCTTGGTCTGGTGTGAGTGAGTAAAGACTGATCTGGTAACCTTCACCATGCATCTAGGCTAGATATAGCTAAACAAATATGGAAAGAAAAAAAGTCTGGAGGAATCTAACAGGTATTCATATAGGTATGTGAAACGAAATGTCATTTTTCCTTCAGCTTGACACCATGGGGCCCAGGGATTCACCTTTGTTCCCTGCAAGAGGTCTCACACTTCGTCTATCTTTCATGCCAAGGCCTCCTAGCTGCAAAATGTTGACAACTGGGCAATTGCAAACTATCCTGCTCAGATAGTGTCCCCTGAGAAGCATCTTCTGGATTATATTAGAACACACCCACTAAGCATGTGCTCGGTCTCATCGCAGATCATCAAGGTCACAGGAGTTAAACCACTGGTAGTCCTTCCCATAATGAGTCTCAGATACCTGCTAGAAGTCACTCAATACCAACTACTGTATGTTGGCTCCAGTGAGTCCTGCTCCCTTCTGCTGCTTCTCCCCATCCTAGGAACCACCTCTGTACTGAGCTCCCCATCACCACTAGCTCTTTCTGCCCGCATCAGCACCACCCATATTCAGCCTTGGATCTCCTTCTCCATCTCACAGAAGCTCTCCAAAGTCATGAAGGAAGCAAGGAGAAGTATTAGAAGGGTAGCACAGCACACCATGGTTTGTTGCCCTAGTCTGTAATGAAAGGACAGTCCATATTTATCTGGAGCCTAAGATAAGGGCTTTTCATTATTAAGACATGGTTACTTCTAAACACTGAAGTGTAGAAGACATGAAACTACTTGTGCCAGCTGGCTGATCACAGGGAAATGTGAGTTTCTACACAGTCAGTCAGTATGTGCTACCATACAGCTCACACAGGTATGACTTGGCAAAAGACAATTATCATTATATAGAACAAAGTAGTTGCTATGTTTTAGTCTTATTCTTTAAGTACTCCAGTTACCACCACCATCTTAGTAAGACAAAAACCTCTAGTAATCACATTGTTGAAATTAATGTGAATGAAATTATGAAATTTCATTAATTAAATTAATGAAATCACAATGTTGAAATTAATACATCAAACTCTCTTATACAGATCAGTCTGAAAGGTGCTAGCCTCCCGTCTGGGCTTTCTGATTAGGGATTTCTACTGCTGTAGACTGAGTGATAAATTATGTTTAAAGTGTCATTAAGTATTTCTTCTAACAATGATAGATGACAATATTTAATAGCTGCAGGAAAAAAAAAAAACTGCTTTGATCCCAAGTAATTCAAATATAGGAGTTTGCCTTTTCATCACAGCACTTTTCTGGGAGGATTCAGAGTTGAGCTCTGGACATATGCATTGCAGTGTTTCTACAGCCAGCTTTGCTTCAAAGTTACATGGTATCCTAAATAAAACAAAATTATTTTTCCATCCACTTTCCAGTTACCATATATATAATTACACTTCCTGCTCATAGTAACACAAGCCTTTTCACAAATGTTTCTTGATACCCATAGTGTTTCATGCATTGAAGATGCTACCAAAATGTCTTGCTTTTCTTAATTTTTTCTTAAATTTCATTTCTCCTCTGTTCATCTGTACTATGTCATGTGTGCATTTCTCCCTCTGAGGCCAAGTTGTTCTTGTCATCCATACTAAAGTAATTAGTTACTCCCCGGCAGAGGTCAGGGAGCAAGTTGAAGTATGAAATGTGAAGACAGAGATTACTTATTAAAGTAATTAACTATTATTATATTTTCATAATTTTATATAATACACAATACATATAGAGCATATAATGAACAATATAAAAGGATGCATTAGGAAAGTGTGGGGAGAACACAAGAAGGTCAAACCCCAAAACCCACCCAAGAGATTGCTCAGCAGGGACAGTGGCCCATCCAATTTTCCAAGCTCCTTCATTTTATGGTAATTTACCCCCAAACGCTGCTCATGTCCCAGAACGTGAATACGATGATACTGAAAGTAAAAAAAAAAAAAAATTTTAAAAATTGTGAGAGTAATATTCCATGTCTCTCTGAAGTGAAGTTGCTAGAGAACTATTTCATTTTCAGTAGACCAGGCTTTTTCAGATTAGAGAAATAATCTATACAGTTTTACTTGGCATTGATAGACTGAACTTTATTCCACTGAGACAGAGAGTTAAGCGTCAATAACTGAAGAGAGGTTCTTAGCACCATTCATTCCCTTCCAGGGGCTGTCAGCTGAACTTAGGGTGTATATTAGTACATCTACAATAAATGTGTTCCTGAAGAATGCAGAATAACTGCAAACAAAACAGGAACCATAGAAAGAAGGTTGAACATCTATATTTAAATAGAATTCTGATATCCACCAAGCAAAAAAAGTTCTTGCAAGGTCATGTGGGAACCCTGGGGAAAAAGGAGAATTACTTGCCAGGTCTAAGTTAGGCAATAGTTAGCAGGGAACATGTGTTTTGTTGTCCTGCTAAGAAGCAATGCCAATAGGTCACTTCTATCAAATTAAGTTAAAAAAACCTAAACCACCTTGTTCAGTAATTAGCTTACAGTAGGCATTAACTTCACCCTTTAGCAAGAACAAAACCCTAATACATAATATAACCCTTCCTGATATTGAAGGTCAATGAGAATTTTGGCATTAACTTCAAACAGGAAGAGAGTTCAGTCTCCTCCACTACTCTGCTTAAACCAGCTTTCCCTTGACTCCCCTCGCTAGACCTTGTTTTAGGCAAGCTCCTGCCTGTCCACTTGTGCTGCCACTCTGGTCTCAACCCTCTGATCTGGTGCTCTGCAGTATCTTCTTTTGCAACTCTCTTTCTCTGCTGCCTGCTCGATTCCCATAAGCGATGCCCATCACCACGTTTTATCCGTTCTTTCTGCACTCTGAGCTGCCAGCATGATGCTTTGCAGAAGAAAGCAGCAAATTCACTTGACATTGTGGAATGACTCAGCTAGCACATTTCCTTTGACTACCTGCAACAGCTGGATGCTAAAAGGGACCCAAACAAACATGCTGAAAATGCAGACCTGCAAGTCACATTAGATGTGGGATATAATGGAGCATGGTGGCTTAGGGGCTCATAAATAACCCCTATACCACCTTCACCACCACATTTTGGTTCCACAACCCAGAAACCTATTAAAGATAAGTAATTATCACCACACCTCCCCAGGAAGCTTTCTCCACAAAATGGCCCTCACACAGATTAATGCTTCCTTTTTCTGCAATAAAGTCTTGATTTTCAATTTTTGGTACAATTAAGGAGCACTGTAAAACATTTTAATTATCTTTTTGTTCAGACTGAGAGACAATTATTGCACTGTTTGTATATGCAGTAACCTATTCAAGTATTAGTCATTTTCCTTGTTATTAGCTTCTGCTTTAACTTGCATGATAAAGAATTATGGCCACATTTGTGATCCCACAGTGTTTGTTTTCATTTTTTATGGCATGGCAACACAAACGAAATGAGACAGCTAATGGCCTGGGGAGGAGGACGTGTGGTCTCAACGGGAAGGCTGCAATGACAGGTATGAACACTCGTTAAAGAGGTAGGGTGAGAGGACATTGATTTTCCAAAGAAAAATACTTTTTTATCCTTCCAAAGATATTTTCCTGTAATTATCTGGTGCTGTGTTCATTGTACACATGTTAATTGGAACAAGTTTTCATTTGCACAGGTGGCAGCTCAGGATATGCTCTCGCACTGTAACAGCACCGAGTTACACAAAGAAGAGAATATGCAGCACAGCGTCTGCCCTTCACAGGACTGCAACTTTGTGTACCGACAGCCAGAGGTGGCCGAGCAGCAGACGAGACTGTCACCGGGGCCCTAATTTGCTAAGGACAGATTTGTGAACACACCAACCAGGGCTATGTCTATTCTAGTAAATTAAATGGGCCAGGGACCATTCACCAGCCTGGAGGCCAACTGGCATAGCACAACTTTCATCCTTTTGGCTCAACTCTCTTATCTTCAAAAACAGAATGGCTGCATTCAGGCTGTTTACTGGGCACTGTCCCTGGCTTGTGCCATCTCCCCAGCCTTGCCTGAGCGTTTTCTTGGAAAGCACTAGTTGCAGCAAGCCAAAGCTCTGCTAGGACTGGGATAACAACTTAACAGTGAAGCTGAGCACACACCCCTGCACGTGCCCATGGCCTGACACTGTTTAGTTTACAGGTATAGGCATAACCATGGAAACTACTCTGAATATTTGTGCAGAAAAGGCTAGTGGATGAAGAATAAATCCAGCACCGTAGATTTTCAATGTGAAGTGCACTTACACAGTGTTGTAAGAATTTGATGGATTGTAGCTGTAAAGTGCTGTTTAACTCTGAAAATGAGTTATTTCTGTGCTATCCTATCATCAACGCAGTTTTTAGAAATTATGTGTCCTTTTATGCACTGGGTAAGGGGATATAATTGCTTAATGGTGACTTTAAGAAATTAATATGTCTCTCAAGTAATAGTAAATGACAGCAGCCTTGCTTTTACCCCCTCTCTCAGTGATAAGGACTGAACAGCCTCATAGTTAGGAGTCAACATGTTGTAATTGCCATATTTCCACTCAACCACCACAAGCTTTTTCAAAACACTGTGCCCGTAGCATCCTCACAGACACATCAGCTATGCCCTCCCTTCCCTCCCCAGCCCTGCCACCATGGTCAGAGGGGTTATAGTGACAGGCTAACCTGAATTTGTGTATGCCAGGAGTCATAGGACTTCCCTGCTTCAAGTCCTGCAGGCAGAGCTGAACTAGAGCAAATCCTTGCAAAACCAGCAGCCTTCACTGCAGATTTCCAGTGATGGAGAGTAGCTACGCACTCAGGTGCCAGCCTTGATAAACTACGTCTGATAACTAATCACAAAATGCTTAGATACTTTCTGCAGCTACTCATTAGTTTGACGTTGTACCCAAGCATGCAATCTTTCTTAGCAATGCTTGGGAAACTGCAAATCTAATCAGATCAATTAGACTACAGGTTTATTTCCTGATTTCTGTTGGTCTTTCTCTCTAACTATTATTATCTTTGTCAGCATCCTCAGTACTCAACTTCACACACAAGATTTATGCAATTCGATGCATTATTTTAAGGATACATATCCGTTGGTATGCTTATTCACAAATACTTAAATAGGCCCAAATAATCTTGTGTGAAGAGCCTACTAGTACTAAGTTTGCTCATGCTTACATGTGTAAGTTAACAGATGAACCATCAGTCGCGCTTCAGTGAGGCATGTTTTCCTGGGAGTTTCTTTAATCCCCCCTTCTGGATCTTTGAACTGTCTTGCTGTCTTACATTTTTTTTGTTTGAACAGTAACACCAGAACTACATTAATTCCAGAAGCAAGATTGGCAGCCAACATCACAGTGCCACAGCATAATTTGGGGAGAGCTCTACACTAATCTAAAAGTAGGGTCTACACTGAATTCAGATGAGGCTGCTCAGAGATTTATCCTGCTGGGACCTGAAAACCTCCAAGGACATCCTACAATCTCTCTGGACTGTTACCATGATGAAAAAAATTTTCCCCATTCCAAATTTTGCCCATTCTCTGTCATCCCTCCACCTGCACCACTGCAAAAATAGGATAGGATAGGATAGGATAGGATAGGATAGAATAGAATAGAATAGAATAGAATAGAATAGAATAGAATAGAATAGAATAGAATAGAAAATTCAGTTGGAAGGGACCTACACTAGTCCAACTGCCTGACCAATTCAGGGCTGACCAAAAGTTAAAGCATGGTATTAAGGGCATTGTCCAAATGCATTGTAAACACTGACAGGCTTGGGACATCTATCACTTCTCTGGGAAGCCTGTTCCAGTGTATGACCACCCTCTCGATAAAGAAATGCTTCCTAATGTCCAGTTTAAACCTCCCCTGACACAGCTTTGAACCATTCCCATGCATCCTGTCACTGGATACTAGGGAGAAGAGACCAGCAGTCAAAAAGCCAAGCTCCACCTCCTCAATGACCTCCCAGTAGGCACTGGGGGCTGCTATTATGTCCTCTTGAAGCTGTCTTTGCTCCAGGATGAATAAGCCCAGATCCCCAGCCTCACAGGTCCATCCTGTACTCCATCCACCACCATACTGGTGGCCCCCCTTAACTCACTCCAGTTTTCTGCATCAGAGGGGACAAAACTGGATGCAATATTCCAGATGTGATCTAACAAATGCCAAGTAAAGGGAAATAAACCCTTCCGTGGGTGTCCTGGCTCTACCCCTGTTCCTACAGCCCAGGGTGATGTTGACCTCTTTGCTACCAGTGTCCCTGCAGTCCCATGCTCAGCTTTGCCTCAGCAGGACCCCCAGGGCCTTTCCCACAGAGCTGCTCCCCAGGCAGGCAGAGCCCAGCCTGTGCTGTTGCAGGGACTTGTCCTTCCCAGGGGCAGGAGTTGACATTTCTTCTTGTAGAGTTTCAGGAGGCTCTTGTCAGCCCGTATTTCTAGCCTAAGTCCCTCTGAGTAGTGAACTTGCCTGCAAATGTTGCTGTTTCTCTAATTTGCTATCATCCATAAAGCTGATGCAGATATCATCTGCCTCTTCTTCCAGATCACTGACACACGTAATAAACAAGATAGGTCACAGTACAGACCCCCAGGGAAGTCCACATGCTACTGGCCCCCACATTGAGTACAACCCATTAATTACTGAGCCTGATGACCCAGAGAGTTACTTTCCCCAATCTTGTAGCCCACCCAGCCATCCCCCAACATCCCCACTTGGATAGAAGGAAGTTGTCAGAGACAATGTCAAAAGCCTTGCTAAACTCAAGGTAGGTATCACCATCTCTCCCTCTCATCAGCAATTCTGAGCTTTTATCCTTCTAAGAATCAAAATATTCCCTTCAGCCACAGCATGTTTAGCATCCCATATTATCTTCAGAGTTCTTGCTCTGAGACTAGATTTCCCCCTCAGCCTGTAGTCATGTCATTATTTGATCCTCAGCATAACCTTAATAACTTAACTTAATCTTTATCTTTGGACATGTTTAAAATGCACATTGCTGGCTGGAACCCAGCTCATTGAAATATCAAGACCGCTGTGTTTCCATGACCTACTCTCATATTATTTCTGGCATGTTATGTAGTATTTATTATGGAGCTGCCAATCAGACAAAGAAATGTATGTGTTCATTTTTTTGTTATTGCTATCATCTGCTCTGGATAATGCAGCCGTTATGAGAATCACCAGGAGCTACATTTTAATGAGGTTTTGCTTTAGTTTATCTGGAGGCACATCAGTAATACCACTGAACCTGAAGACAACACTTTCCATTAAATATGTAGTTAATTCTTTCTGTTAACAGTCTTTCTGCTGGCAGTAGTACCTATTCATGTCTTTTTTACCTTATGCTGTACCTAAAAGTTATGATCTGTGTGAGCCTGCTGCTCTCCCACTCCTGCAGTTTTGTCCAGTTTGCTCTGTTCAGTATGAAACCATAAGAGGAGACACTTTCCTTGACTGCCAAAGCAACAGAAAGAGATTCTGCCTTAAGGAAATGTTTATAGGCAGGATGCTAAAGAAGACTCCTCTCTTGGGTTCCTTAACTCATTTCCAAGTTAACTGTATGATTATTTTTTTTTTTAGTATTGTTGACGCTGAGTAATGATAGCAGTAACTTTTTCATCCCAAACAACATTTCCAGTGAAACATGAGCTGCTAAGACAGAATTCATCACCCTCCAGACCTTGATCTTAGGTCAAGAAGTGACACTTAATAATCTCTTACATCAAATCTAATGAGAAAGTCAAGAATATGCCTTAAGGAAAAGTGCAATTTAAAGAGCAGAACCTGTACTTGTTCATCTGAATCACATTTATAACACACAAGAAAAAAAATCATCTTTTTCATTTCCCATGAATGTCTTTACTTTTAGCTTTATGAGATTTCTTTTTGTACTGGTTTTGGCTGGGATAGAGTTAATTTTCTTTATAGTAGCTGGTATGGGGCTGTGTTTTGGATTCGTGACCAAAACAGTGTTGATAATACAGGGACGTTTTCATTACTGCTGAGCAGTGCTTACACAGGGTCAAGGCCTTTGCTGCTCCTCACCCCACCCCACCAGCGAGTAGGCTGGGGGTGCACAAGGAGTTGGGAGGGGACACAGCTGGGACAGCTGACCCCAACTGACCAAAGGGACATTCCATACCATATGGCGTCATGCTCAGCATAGAAAGCTGGGGAAGAAGAAGGAAGGGGGAGATGTTCAGAGTGATGGTGTTTGTCTTCCCAAGTAACCATTACGTGTGATGGAGCCCTGCTTTCCTGGAGATGGCTGAACACCTGCCTGCCCATGGGAAGGAGTGAATGAATTCCTTGTTTTGCTTTGCTTCCATACGTGGCTTTGCTTTACCTATTAAACTGTCTTTACCTCTACCCACAAGTTTTATCACTGTTACCCTTTTGATTCTCTCCCCCATCCCACCGGTGGGGAGTGAGCAAGCAGCTGGGTGAGGGTTAGCTGCCCAGTGAGGTTATACCATCAAACTTTTCAGTTATTTCAATCCTACATTCCAGCCTAGTGTTTTCTCAAAATCCCACTAAGGACATTTGTGTCTGGAACAAAATAATGAATTTGTATTTTCCCACTATGGCACCACTGGGGCAGAGGAACTCCTCCTTTACCTCTCACCAAAATAAAATAAAATAACACCAGAGAAAGATGAGCACAGAACTGTTTTCAATACAAAGATATGTCTGAACTTTCCCCATTTTCACATAAAATGACGGAGTGAATGGCTTCACTAATTTAATTCCCATTTGCTTTGCTGTAATATACCCTTTGTAAAGGTTAGAAGTCCATCTGCTTATTCTTCCGTCAGACACTCGGCACAGTTCCAGCTGCAGATGTGGCAGCTCCAGTGCAAAATGAGCAACAGCTTAAATAGTCTCATTTCCAGCCCAAAATGTGAAAGCTTTTTCTCTTGAAGGAAAAAATATATATCCCAAATCAGTATTTTGTTAACAGGTCCATAACGGTTGGACTTGATGGTCTTAAAGGTCTTTTCCAACCTAAATGATTCTATGATTCTATGATTCTATAAATAAGAACATTAAACAGGGCAAGCCTGTCAGAAATAGGCCAAAAATGTGATTCTGGGAGCCTTGATAGACAGATCTCCTGCTCTCAGTAACTCCCAGAATCACATTTCTTCACCTCTCATTCTAGAGAAATTTTGAAGAACGCAAAACAAAGACTAAACTTCAGATGTGAAGGGTGACCTCGGCAATGTGTCAGTAGGAGTTGGTTTAGTCAATTTGCAGCATGAAAGAGCAACCCTCATAATCCTCATTCCCGTTCCAGGGAGGGGTAAAACTCCATTGTACTGAAATCAGATCATTAATGGATCATTTCAGTGAATAATTATATCATTCGCAGGACTGTAATATGTGTATGTGCTCAATCTCCTCGTGCAATCAAGCGATTTGAATTTTGTTTGTAGTTGTGCTTTGGAAATCACTGATGCTTCAGGAAGGAAGGAACCATGCTGTGCCAGGTGCTGAGCACAGCTCTGATCTCCCCAAAGCTTTGTTCTCATTTCAGTGGGACTCCATCAACATAAAGCCTCTTTCTCGGCCACCTGGGATGCCATGAAGAAGCAGCTGATGTCTCATGTCTGAGCTTCATACCTCAGGTGTTGATCTCCTTTAAGATGATGTGAATCAGGAAATAACTGTTGCAATCGGTATAGCTTTACTAACACAAAACTTAAGTCACTAGGGCCCCAGAGTACATAGACAACACTCTTTTCAGCCATCATCACATCCATAAAAGCCCTCTGGCCCCTTTGCACTCGCCCTCTATGACAAGACAGGAATATGCTTGTACCTTCTATCTCTCCCCCATCTCTGCCAAGCAAGCAGCACAAATGCAAAAGCCTTTTAGGGTGAATGCAGAGTCTTGTGTAGTTCTGTCTCTGCAAAAACCATGGCGCAGGGAAGCAGAACAGGAACCAAATAAATTGCATGGGGAGAACTAGAAGGCAGTTTCAACAGGGCAGTCTGGCATCCCTGTGATGTCCTGTTGCGACAAGCTCTCCTGGAGGGTAACACTAATAGAGCAGCACTCACCTGCACCAGGGGCAGCATAGTCTTCACAGCTCCAGTACTGGGCAGGATCAAAACACCTTCACTTACCTGAGAGAAAGCTGGAAAAAGTGGCATGCACTCCAAAATGGTTTACAAATCTAGAGCACTGAATAAAGCAGTCTAGGAAATATTTAGGAAATATTAAGGAAAGCAATTTTACCTGGACTTAGACCTTTCCCTACAAGCGTTATTCACAGTCCTCACTTTTTCTGTTTGTGTTCTGTGTGTTGGTTTCTGGTCTCCAGCTATTAATCCACTTTGTGAAAATCTGCTTCCCTCCAAAGCTCCACTTACAGCTCTTTTTCAGACTAGCAACTAAAGCTTCTTCTAGGCCCGCAGCCTCGAAGAGAAAATGACTACTAAGATATTTCCCAGGATAGTTTTTAAGATCATTCTGGTCTTCTACATCTACCTCTACCCTCACCAAGTGCAAGGTCCTGCACATGGGTTGGGACAATCCCCAGTATCAATACAGGATGGGGGATGAAGGGACTGAGAGCAGCCCTGCAGAAAAGGACTTGGAGGTACTGGTGGATAAAAAGCTGGACATGAGCTGACAAAGTGCGCTCGCAGACCAGAAAGCCAACCATATCCTGGGCTGCATCACAAGAAGCATGGCCAGCAGGTTGAGGTTGGTGATTCTGCCCCTCTACTCTGCTCTCGTGAGACCCCACCTGCAGTACTGCATCCAGCTCTGGAGCCCTCAGTAAAAGAAAGGCATGGACCTGTTGGAGTGGGTCCAGAGGACGGACACAAAAATGATCAGAGGGATGGAACACCTCTCCTATGAAGAAAGGCTGAGAGAGTTGGGGTTGTTCAGCCCAGAGAAGAGAAGGCCTCATATTGCAGCCTTTCAGTACTTCAAGGGGGCTTATAAGAAAGATGGGGTCACACTTTTTAGCAAGGCCTGTTGCGATCGGACAAGGGGTAATGGTTTTAAACTAAAGGAGGGGAGGTTCAGACTAGATACAAGGAAGACATTTTTTACTATGAGGGCGGTGAAACACTGGAACAGGTTGCCCAAAGAGGTGGTAGCTGCCCCATCCCTGGAAACATTCAAGGTCAGGTTGGACGGGGCTCTGAGCAGCCTGATCTGGTTGGAGATGTCCCTGCTTATTGCAGGGGGATTGGACTAGATGACCTTTAATGGTCCCTTCCAACCCAAACTATTCTATAATTCTATGATTCTATGATGATTCATCTCTCATTCACCTGGAAAGCATTAACCCCCACTTCTAACTGTCTAGAGGTCTGGATGTGTTCCTAAGGCCAGTCCCGGAGAACCAGTCCTTGTGCACAACTTTCTCAGAAACCCTCACCTGCCCTTTTCTATTCAATCTGGGCTACTTAAAAGCAAAAGCCGTTGACTTCTTCTTCTGAACAGTACCTCCTTCTGTATGGAAACCACTCAGCTTCTCCACTCAGCAGGAACTGACCCAAATGTCCCCTTTGCAGAGACTATCAGAGGCTTCAGCTCTGTGAACTGGCTTTATTGGCCACTGAGGGTTTTATATACCTTCAACACAGTATATTTTTTATCCTTTTATAGCCTAAGTAAGACAGTGGTCACTTTCTATTGTTTCTAGAATGGCTTCCTATCTTGGTAAAGCTCAGGGAACAAATGGGCTTGCACAACCTGTAGCTTCTTGAGAAGCATTGGTAAGGCAGGTCAGGAATACCTGAGCAGAGACTGCTTGAGCTCTACCTTGAAAAAGGTCTTTAATTCTGGCAGTATACACAAACATCACTTTTCAAATATAAAAATCCTCCCACTAGATATTGAAAACTGGGCAAAGGTCAGACGTGTTAAACGGAAGACAGCACTTACTCTGCTCTCAAAGAAGGGCTGATTTGGAAGAAAAGTAGCACAGTCCTGATAAATCTCCCTTAGTTCTGGAGGTCCAATATGTCAGCAGCATGAGAGGGAGAGAGAAGGAGAAACAGAAGCTGAAAAAGTCACTAGGATATTGCTGTCAGGATCATGCAACTGACGATCAGACATTCAATCTGGAAATGGTAATGGGGAAGGAAAGCAAGGGAGCACAGCGAGGTGCTATGGGCTATTAGAGATAATAGAAAAAAGTCCTTTGACAGAGCAGGGGGACTTATGTAAACTGTAGATTAAAGCCCACCTTGCTGCACTGGAGAGATGGAGCTGGTTAACCTGATGTATGTTCCTGCTGTAACAGGCACTAGAACAGCAGACAGACTAGAAGTCAGGAATAGAGTTTGACTGGGCAGCAACATTAAAGTCCTTCACTTTCCTTGCTGAAATATTACTGGAAATGGATATTATAGATATATACATGCAGAAAAAAAATATTTTCATATCAGATGCATTAGTGACTTTTTTCTTGAACACAATCCTTACCTACAAAGAAATAAACAGTTAACAACAGCAAGGGGAAAAAAGTATGTTTCTGGTTATGTATTTGACGCATACTAGAATTATAAGACAACAGAAGAAAGAGATCTGAGCTGAAAGAGAAAGTCAAATGTGTTCTGAGCACTTTCTGGGGTCCAAAGTGAAGAATAATAGAGGCTAGCATAGAAAATAAATGGGCTTTTTCAGAGGTAAAGGTGGGAGGCAGGAAGTAGCCTGGTGAAGTTTGAGACCAGCATTGCTGCTGAAGTTTTCCTATAGAAAAGACCAGACAGATACATAGGTCTAGATGAACCCTATGCATGTCAAAGCAAGAATAGCACCCTCTGCAGTAACGAAGCAGATATGTTCCCACCTCAACAGTGTGAAGAAACATTCTCCAGGCACACACTCCTCTCACATCAGGCCTTCTTAAGGTTTATGTTTCATTTTCCCCAGAAAATGCACTGTCACCAAAGCAGAAGATGAAAGAAGAAGATAGAAGCAGAAGGACCCAATGGGTCCTGGGTTTTCAGACATGCAGGTCCCCAGTGAGTCCTAGGTAAGGCTGCATCTTCTTTCCTTTGACTGTCATTTCACTATTTCATCATCACTTTTCCCTCCATCTTCTCTTACTCACAGTGCTATTTTGAAAGAGACACAGCCTGAAAACATACCATTTTTGTGGGGGTTTTTTTCTGTGTTTCCTTATGTGTCCATACATTTGTGTTATTCCCTTCTGTACCTCTTCAGGTACCTTCAGAGGTTTCCAGAACAGTCTTGAGGGACACTGTCAGGCTGCCCTATGCAATGATCTTTGTTTCCAGACTGCTGAAGGGAAGCAAACATCACCTTTATTGTGTTTTCTGTGACTTCAGAATACTCTGTAAAACAGAAAAGTTTGATAAACCCCATTTAGGAAAGTAGGAGATGTAGAGCACAAAGCTGTCCTTAGGTCTACAATAGCCCTCAGGATTTTATGACCCACTGCAAATGAAAACAAAACCTTTTTTTGGATATGGGATTGCCAGTCTTTCCCTGCTTACGTCAGGGGAAGTTTTGTGTCAGAATACAAATTTGAGCCCTTCTCTCCCTGAGAGCTGTCTCTGCCTGGACCACTCCCCTTTCGTGACTTATCCTGTTCGGTACAAGGAAGAGGTTTGCATCTACATGGCTGTTCATCCCCCTGCCTTACCTGTGTTCTGTCAGCTAAAAATGAAACATTTAGCAGCAGACACAGTATTAATTTAGATGTGGCTGGGTAGTTCTAAACAGAACTACCTCTGTGTTAAACATCAACTTGAAATCCTCAGTCTTTTTTTTGCTATCAATCATATGCATATCTTTTTACCAATCATATGCATTCTTAACAACTAAAAATTGCTGGGTATTTTTTAGCTTATAGAACTTAGGCAACATGAGATCACTTTGTTTTAACCAAAGACCCCACCTAGATTATTACATGATACACCAGGTTTCAGATAAATCCAATTTAAACGAGTCAAGCTTAAAAAAAATCCGAACACAAACTGTCAGATTTGTTAATAGTAATTTTTCCCTGTATTATTCAGGATATAATTAAATTAAAACTGTATAAAGCAAAAATATGATAGCTAGGGTGATGTAACAGTTTTGTATCACCTAAGCATACACTATACTTAAATGCAAACAATTTTCTGTAGGAAAACTTCATTTTGTAGGGCAGTTATAAGTCTCTAGGCATTCATTCAGAATGAGCGTTAGGGACCATATCACAGTAAATACCTGAATA
Organism: Ciconia boyciana; assembly: GCF_034638445.1. NCBI lineage: Eukaryota > Metazoa > Chordata > Aves > Ciconiiformes > Ciconiidae > Ciconia > Ciconia boyciana. The sequence continues at coordinate 207,325,767 of NC_132934.1, forward strand.
AATAAGCACAACTAGCACTGAAATATGAACATTATTCAGTCCAATTTCCTTTGATTTTGACATAACCAATTTTGAAAGTCACAGAGTAGATCACAGTGGTGTGTCACCTGATTGCATCTAATATAAATCTAGATAAAAGGTTGTATCATTTTTAATATATCAACTTACTTAGAATGCTTTTTGGCTGCTGACACATCAGCTAGATTGCAGTGATCAATAAAAGCAAAGAAAATGCTGAGATATTAGAATCTTTATAATTCCCCTAGTCAATTTTTCACACAGTACTTAGTACCTAAGTTTTATGTCTAAACTTGCCAAGCTAAAAATGTAATTCATATGATAATGAAATGTCAAATAAGTCTTGAGCTAGAGATCTAGATATTTAAAGTATCTGATTTCATTAGGAAGCCACTTCTTAAAGACAAAAGGAATTATCAGATGCTCTACTCATCTTCTGTCAGCATTCAAATAGAAGTGTATTTGTTTTACCTGAATTTAGCTTCCTTCTAATAAATCACACTCCAAGAGCACTAACTTCTAATTACCGATGTACACTTATACAGTATATTATCCCGTAATGAAGATGAATCCTATTAGAACAGACAGTTCACTGCAAGTTCAGATGCTGAAGAACAACAATGATGGCATGCCTGGAAGGAGGAAAAAAAATCCTGGTTTGCAGATGTTAAGCTTGTTGATTTGGTGTCCTGCAAGAACTGGACCAATTTGTATCAGACAATTTCTCTAAAACACTTCTGTTTTTAGCCTGGAACCTGCCTGGAATGCGAACTGTGTTATAACTGTTACATATTGCCAGAGGGAAAACTGGGCCCTGTGTACATCAGGGTGGTAAATCAAATCAAAAAGGCACATCTTTACCCCACTAGATACAGGAAACACCTCATCAAATTTTATTCCAACTTAAGCAATTTAATTATAATTATTATAGACAATGGAGCAAAAAAAGGATGGGATAGTTTTGTTCAAAATAAAGAAGGTGCTTTGATTTCCAGCACAAAATGCATAAAACATTTCACAACACCTATGCAGCAACTATGAGAATTTAGCATTGTGACAAATACTGCAACAAAAATGTAAGTTCAGTGACAGCTACAGCAATGGAAAGAAACATTGGCACATCCAGGGAATTGTAACCAGATACTTGCAGCTTATGGGACTCTCTTCAGCTATTAATAGTGAGATATAGTTTCAACCCAAAGAAGTTCAAACTGTAAGAAAAGGAAAGTCTTCTACATAAGTATGCCAGTGTGAGAACCTGCTTAGACTTCCACCTTATCGTTGGAAGGTATAGGAATTACTGAGCTGACTTTGCGTTACTTTGCATTGACACCCAAGGCTGCAGCCAAGGTGGAACTGATGGGTCCTAAATGGAAACACACTCAGAATATTCCTGGCAATTAAATGGCCATCTTGTAGCATCACATACAGTAGTTTCACTGGATGTTGCCCAATATACATTTCTTTGAATTCCTGCAAGTTGTCATCATTCTTGTAATCACAGAGTCCTTTTAATGCCGAAGTCCCAAAACATTTCAGAGAAATAGCTGATGAGCAATTATGATGTCTGAGCTCAGGGGCCCTGCTGCACTGCTATGTGCTGGTGTCATAGCCTGTGATACTATACATCTTTTTTCTTGTTTTTATAGTCATATCTAAGCAATCACATGAGGTCATTTGATTCATTAGCTACATTCTTCCAACAAGAGGAACATTCAAAGTAGAGCCCCAAATTTTAGCCAGTTACCTTCTGTTATGTTGGTCAGACTCTGGTGCCTTCATGGGTTGGTGCAATTACAAGTCCTACACAACACTTAAGAAAACACATATCTTCCTACAAATCTAACTGAAAAACACACAAACCTTCCCGTGTCCAAAAGCCAACTGAATTACGGCATAGCATAGCTTAGTGCCTTTTCTTAGGCTAAAATATTTTCATTGCAAACACATAGATTATGATAGCAATGCTGACCATGTAAAGTATGTCATCTAATTTTATCATCGACTAACCAATGTGGATGTTATAAAATGAACTGGCCACCCTTCCGCTTCATTTATTAACTGGTTTTGCTAACAGTCATGACAGGGAAAGAAGGTTTTTGCTTTTCATATCAAAATTGAGTTTGTGTTGCTGCTAGTGAGAAAAGTCATTCTTTCACCTGCAACGTAGTTTGACCAGATAACTGCTAAAACACAAGAAACAGAAAGATCTGAACAGCTTAAAACTTCTAGAGTAATTAGGAGTCTTTCATTTAGAGAACTCATTGTTTGCCTCTAGCAAACAGAAGGAATTATTGATCCTTCATTCACTTTTCAGCTAATTAGATATCATCACTCAGCTTCTTACTAATATGATACTCTTTCTTCTGGATTCATTGTATGTCCACCTTAATTAGCACTGGCACGGAAAAGCATAGAAACAATCAACGCTTCCACTAAGAAATATTCAGCCTAACTTGGTGGAAGATAGGCATCTCCCTAGCACATCCTGTAAGATTTCCAGACCTCCTTGTTGCTGCAAAGTGTTTGGCATTACAGAAATTGGCTCACGGTCCATGTCCTATCATCTGCTCTCATCAGGGTTAATACCACAGAGACAGGAAAGAAGAAAAAAAAAAAAACACCAAGTCTTGATTATTGCACCTTGTTCCACTTGTGTATGGATCAAAGGGGATAAACATGCAGGCTGTAACATCATTTGTTCACAAGCAGTATAAACACTACTGATACGGCGCCGTCTGATCTGCAGAGTCCCATCTGCCAGCTGCAAGAACGAAAAAGGGAGAGCAATTAAGAATATTAATCAGGGCTTGAAGTGCTGCATGATTCATGATTCACGTGAAGAAGACCAATATATATCAAAAGATAATTTGTTTATTTTAAATAAAATAGAAGCATGATTTCTTTAGTCCTACATATTTAATGCAGTACATTTTTTTCCCTGACTAGACTGAACTTTCCACCAAATCTCTTGCACTTACTTTGAAGTCAAGCACTTAGCTCAATCTATCTCAGTCTAATTCAAGCTTCTGATTACTGATTATTTAGAAGCACTGAGTTAACATTACTGTATCAGAAGTTAGATTATTTCCTTGGTGATCTTCATTCTGGTATTTAATAATGTCATTTCATCCATTCCGATTCGAATTTTCTGCTAACAAAAAAAAAAAGGCAAAAGTTTCTTTTAGATTTCTGGGTAAGCATACAGAGTATAACAGAGAATTTGATCCTTGCTGTGAAATTATTTGGGAATATTAGTAAAACCACTCTACAAGTTCTATCTTTTCTGTACAGCAGAGGTATTTCTATACAGAATTTTAGCTTCTGCTGAGGAGCTATCTACTTGTGGATAAGTGAAGGGCAACACTGTAAAGATATTTAAAGTGCCTAAAGATGCAGGCTGGTGCCTACTGGAACTTCATCTCTCCATAAGAGACCTATACACAAGCAGAAATCACAGTTTAAAAACTAAGGAAATAAAACATTTATTCAGAAATCCACCTGAGAAAACTAGCCTTTTGTGTGTACAAAAGCCACTGAAGCAATCTAATATGGTGCAGACAATCCTTTTTACTGCCACTCGCCAAGTTATGTGGCCTTCTAACTGTGACAGGCACTTGGCACACAACAGCCACTACCAAATCACAGCTCTTCTGCATGTGTGGACCACGTCTCTAAGCTGAGGAAAAGAAAGGTTCAGCTCAATCTGTCCCAGCCGGCAATTTGTTTCCAGGCCAGCACAATCCCTTGTGCACATCAGGGAATCAGAGGAGAAGCCTCCACTGTGGAGACCGACCCCCAAACACTCATGGAAGTTATTTACTGTGCCTCAGAAAGCTGTCTGACATAAAAAGCTGCCATATCCAAAGATGGGGAAGTGAAATGTAGCCCAAACTCACTGGGGTACTTATTGCAACTATTCCAGCAGCTACAAACACTTCAAAATTAAGATCAGATTCCTGAGTTGAAGGTCTACAGTATTTTGATCCAGCCACTTCTCCAGAAATAAGCAAGACTCAAGATTTTAAAGCATCAGGTATTTAAAGATGTCTCGGTCTGGAGCATAAAAATGACAAAAAATATTTTATGCATTATAAGGTAGGGGTTTTGTTGTTTTTTTTTCCCTGGATTTTAGGTCATGTAACAGCTTGCACTTGTCAAGACAAATTAAGACAATGTTGAATGCAATTTTCACATTAAAAAAATTATTTCCTACCTTTGAAGTAGGCAAAAAGGAGCATTTATGAAGTTGAAGAACCTCAGAGAGAGGCCTTTTTAAAGGATTAACCTGTTAGAAGATGATGATATGTTATCAAGCTCTGCAGTAGAAGCTTGATAACCTCAGGCTGCCTTTGAAGCCATCCAAACAGGGGCTTTAGATGATTTGGAACCATTTAAAGAAGGTCTGCATGCCATCTTTTGCAATAAAATAAGGACCTTGGCACTTGATGTCCTCTGTCATTAAAGGCTGAAGTATAAAGTTAAGCAGGTTGAAGCCAGATGGCACACTAAAATTGAATGTGTAGGTGAAAAAAAAAGCAGGGGTATCAGGAGAAAAGGACATAGAAATACAACTTTTTGTGAGCAGACAATATGCCAGGGGGAAAATGATACGGAGGGCACAGCATGCACCTATATGTGCCATCTTCACAAATGATAAAAGCTATTTGCAAGAATGCATGAAGTTTAATCCTACAAAATGCAAGGGACAGGCTGGGTATGCTGACTACCTTTTTCAAGTTTTCCTCTTAGGAAGGGTTGAGCACCTGGATGGCCTCTTCTTTGCTCAAAGAAAGGAAACCTGCATCAAAGAGATGTGTTTCTCTTTTTACTGAAATACACGTATAAGGAACAACCCTTTGGGAAAGTTCAATAGGGATTGAACAAGTAGCAAAGTTAATGCTAAAATTCCTCTGTGCTGGGGTTCTCTGAAAACAAATCTTTGTTTTTAAATTCTCTGGTCACATTTTGTTTGCTGCACTTCCCATCATTGCCTTCCTCATAGCCTCCAACCTAGGTCTGCGTTAACCCCTTCTTCAAGCACAGTAAAAGATCTCAAAGTTCAAATCACTGCATGAGCTCAACGAGAAGCTGTATCCAACTGCATGTTGCTCATCTTCTGCCCTTCAACAGACAGAAACGTGCCTCCCCAACACCAGTAGTGTGCAGAGGTAAGGCTGCACATTACAGCCGCAGGGCTGACCATACTGAAGTAAAAATCCTGACCAAGTAATTATTTAGAACAAACTTCTGTTCTGAAATACTTTGGGGTCACCTCAGAGAAATGTCACTCCCTGTCACAGAGTTGTCATCTGGGCTTGAGGTCACAGGACTGAGGCTGAGGAGACAATTTCTTTCTATGCCACATGGGCTAGAGCAGGTAATCCAGAACAGCTTGTACTATGCAAAATTGTGAGGAGGCTGTCTGCCATATAAATTTAGACAGCAAGTTCTCCAGTTCAGAAAGTCCCACATAATATACAGTACCTCCCACAGTGAAATCTCCATTTCTATACACATATATACGCACACAGAGTAACTCTGGGATAACGCAGTAACTGGAAGCAAAATCCGCCTTAATTGTTGAGCACAGAACAATGGCAACAAACTCCCATTTAGGAATTTAATCTCAGTAGGTCTTTATATTTTGAATGCCTTTATTTTCTTTTATTTTCCCTATGACTGTTTTGGGTTTTCCTCTTAAACAGGTTGCAGAAGTACAAGAGGATGCAGATCTAACAAGCTTCGATTAGAGGAGAATATCCTGACTTCCCTGCTGCAGACAGGCACCTTAATGGTAGTTTGAGATAGAAAGGATTTCTTATGCCATTATCAAGATCTTTTCTGGCAGCAGCTTTCATAGTGCTGTCAGATTAGAGTCCCCCTCATTAACTGTCAGCCACTATCTGTTTTTCAGTGGGAGAGAGAAGGAGGGAATAATAATCCTTACATATACTCGATGGCCTCTAGGAGAGAAATGTCACTTAATGACATTTGTACAGCAGATAATACCAGGCAAAATAAAGGGCAGGAGGGATTTTTTTTTTTCTTTTTTTTCTTTTTTTTTCCTCCAGAACTCCTAGAAGAAATGTTTGTTACCGTTCTCTCTCAAATTGGCTGTGCAAGTGACTTGGAGGTTTTATGTCAGAAATTACTCGTAGATCACTGGAGGGATAACAGAGCCCCTTTTGCAGTCCCGAGCACACTTCCTTTGCACTTTGTGACTGGCAGCAGCTTCCTTTCATCCTCAGCCAATGGACAAATTAAAAGACAATCCTGGTCCCTGTGTTTTCCCTCTGATTACTGTGCACAGGCTTGCTCTCAGCTGTGTCAGACTGTGCTATTACGGCACCTCAGCTACTTTTATCTAGATGAAGGGAGGAAAAAGGTCTAAAGGTGTTTTTTTTCAGGAGGCTTTTTCCTTTCCCTTAAGAAAGTTCTTTTGAGCCCTAGCTGGCAAACCTTTGAACTTAGTGTATCCTTTGTATCCTGGCAGAAGCACAAGCTACCCCCAGTCATCCAGGAACAGGGCTGATTTGGTGTGTCCTCCTTCCAGGTTTTGTCTCCACCATAGAATTTCTGTGTTCCTCTGCCTCAGAAAATACCTAGAAATACCAAATTAAAATTTAAAGATGATTAGAAAAGATCAGGAGCAAATTTAATAGGCACAACATCTTTAAAACTGTACACAGACAGCATTTATCCTTGATTATTTTCATTATCTTATCTCTTAGGGTAGATGAAAAGGGTTAGAGTTTTCCACCTTCCCTCACCATTCAGCACATGGACAGCCCAATTATTCATGAAAGAGGTATGCAAAGACCACAGCCATCATCGTGGCTTTCTAAAATCGCCTTCACTGATTTTACCCAGCCTTTCAGTAGAGACAGACTGGACAGCTGAGGAGGATAACAGCAGCAGTCAAAGTCAAGAGAAGTCACTGCCTTCTTAAATCAGAGCTTAAGGAGGTTCCAGCAAAAGATTCAAGGAATAAAGTTAGATAAACGATCATCTTCAGTGGCAAATTCTGTGCTGCATCTTTCTTCATAGTTCTTGTCAGTAAGGTAACTGGTAATATGCCTCATATGGTCTGAAAAAGCCTTGTTATTTTGTACATGGTGTCCAATTGTCATATGGGTAAGAGCTTTTTGCTTTGTCTATCTATATTCAAAGACTTGTAGTATGCTTTGCAAAAACAGATGTTGCTATATTTCTTGACAAGCCAGGCCTTAAATGTAATCTCTTTTAGTCAACAGTCGCAAGATGATAGGAAACATATTTTTCTCCTTTTTCTTTTCTTATCTTGGACAGCATTTGTTCTTCTTTTCCCTCAGCAGTGCTGTCTGAAGCATCTTGTTCAGTCCTTGTTTTGATCTCCATATGAAATCTTCTCAGGACAGACACGCTTCCAAATCACAGCAGAAATCGTCTGTGTCCTTGCAAGAGCAGAGAGAACATGAGCCACATCAGGAAGTGATAATCAACTTCGCACACTTCCTTGGTTCTCCTTGTAGATGTGTGTGAGTCTAGGCTATGCCACAGAAAGCCTAGCCACAGCTACCTAATGATCTAGGAGGTAAAAGTGTGTCATGAAAATTTGCAAGTTTGGAGAAAATTTCTTAAATTACTATGAAACATACTTGTAGTAAGGGAAGAAAAAAAAAACCCAAACCACAACAATATCTTCAGTGTTAGATTACATGAGAAAAAAGCCTAATGGACCTCAAACTAAAAGAAAAAGAAAAAAAAGAAGGAAAAATACAGATCAAGTCACATGAAATGTTCACCTTGTAGCTCGCTACCTTGCAAATTATGCAGGTTATATTGCAGTGTGCTCAAAGAAAGAGAGAGAAACAACGGGAAGTCCAGCAGACAATCAGGAACCTTGGCTACAAAAGCCAAAAACAATACTGGACATGCTCGGGGATATTTCCAAAGCTATTGGTTATCACATCACACTCCTGGTGTTGGACCAACCTAAGCACCTTGGGGAGATTGCTGTAAATACAGGGATTAAAGACAGCTATGGAGATGGTTCATCCACAAAGGACCAAGCAAGACCACCATGGGGGTTGGTCCCAGACAGTAAAGGCAATAGCTGACCTCAGGATTTTTCCAAAAGTGCAAACCGAGAGCAGTCTGGCAGCTTGTCAGCTGAAACAAAGAGAACTGACCTTGGAGATAATCCAATACAGAAATAGCGATCATCAGGGTTTTCAGTTAGTTCTGTGCATCTGTTTCTAAACCTAATAACCCCATTGTTAATACTGTTGTAATACATTCTTGCCATGCTTGTACTTCCATATTTCTCTATTGTTGAAAGCAATTGCCCATTAACTGACAAACAACAAAGTATTACATTCCTCCTCCTAGCAGTCTTTGAAAACAGTCTTGTGCCTTTCTCTAAAACTTTACACATAAGTTTCATGAGTACCACAAGGGAAGGGAACTTCTTTCTCACTGAGCAGCATGAGCTGGGGTAGATAACACCAGGTGTCAGTTAGAAAGAGATGTTTTCCAGTGACAAGTATTAGCCGGTGATGGGCAAAAGGAAAACAGGAGCTTTGTGGAACCTGAAGGGCCTCCTGCGAGTTTGTAACAGTTATCTGAATCATCATTTTTTCTTCCCTTCAGCTGGAGGGAGAATGAGATCTATTAATATTAATATACTACCCTTGATGGTGGCAAGACCAGCCCCTGGTAATGCACACAGGCAGGAAGAGGCACTCACTTGGACAGCATTTATATACTATAGCATGGGAAATGATGCTCTGGACCATAAATAGACTCTTAATTGCCATAAGTGCACAGCCTGAAGGGGTGTGAGGGAAAATTCCTTGAACTCCCTCCGAACAAGATACTATAGTGTGTTCATTATAGAAACAACAAAATTCAGTTTTCATGCCTTGAGAAAATAGAAATGTAGCACCTTTGACCACTGACTATCTTCCAGAAAAATCTGGAGACCCTGAGGAGTCTAAAATACATCAAACTTAGGAGCAATTCTGAGCATACCAGAAGACAGATTTATTTGTCAGCGTAAGTTTTAGCACCTTTAAAATTTAAACTGCATTTTTTTCAACAGTAGTTGTAAGATGAAAAACAAAGGCATGAGGGGCTCAAGAAGAAACATTATCTTGGAAAAGAAGCTCTATTCTTATTAAGAGTCAGCAATTGTGACTATCAAGTTATCCAAATTTAAAAATATGATTGTAAAGATGTGTTACTTTAGCCTGCAAGAAGCTAAAAAAAAAAGGAAGAGGGTTATTGTAGAAATGTTAACAGACAACAGCATGCACAAAAAAAGGAGTGCTGTAAATCAAGTGACATATCGTAAATCTAAGCAGACAATTTATGAAAGCCTTGCTGAAAATCAGTGTGTCATTCCCTTCATTCCAATGTCACCATTACCCTGCAAATATAGAACGGTTAGAGCTAATTTTTCCAGCAAGAAAAAAGAATTGTGGCCTCAGAACATTACTAAGAAAATATGACAGATTGGATAGAATTAGGTTAAGGGGAAAAATAAACCTTGGAGTGTAAAGCCTATGCAAGCTTGTAATAAAAACACACAAATCTCAAAAATTGCACTGGGGCTGCACCCTCACTTAAGAATCTCAGTGCTGTTGCAACTGAATGCCATGCTTTTGCACTACCCCAAAGAAGAGATTTCTCCTATTTTACACTATAATTTGGCTTCAGTAAAAAGAAAATAGCACAGCCCTTGCGTGAACCCACTTTGGGAGCGTGGATTTCGGAGAAACCCAGACTCTGTGCCACATGAATTATGTATTCCTCATTGTACGCATCCCACCACGCTGGCCCCTCCATGCCCAGAGTCCCTTTTAGATCTAAACTTCCATATAGATTTACTTATGTTGAAAGAGTTGCAGTTCTCTGATTGTTCAGTCCTTCTGAACAAATGTATAATGAGCAATTTTTTTCACTAAACTTGGTACAACTCCTATGACCATCTGAAAACTGATTTACAATATCACAGATTGGGCAACATAATCATGGTAGCTAAAGATAATAAATAATTATTGTTGCCATCTGGACGCTTTGAGAAGCGTCCTTCTGAAGTTTGTGTTTCAGTTTCTACTGGAATAGAGCTGGTACAAAAGTAAAGAACAACAACAACAAGAAGTTAAATTTACATTAACAGAAGAATAGCTGCTAATTTGGAATCTACAAGGGGAAGCACTGACATTAATTCAAATGCAATTTACACGGAAATATTCATGAAATTTTGTAGCTATTTTTTAGCTTGTTAAGTATATTGATGTAGTAGAGTAGTTTCCTGATTATCAGTACTTCTACTTGCAACAGTATACATCACATCATCTGAGAGACAAGGGTTTGTTTTGATACCTTTTCCCTACCTCTACGAATCCAGTTATCCTTAAAGCCGACAGTTGCAGCATGTATTTAGCATTTGGAGTGTATTTCCCTGCATTGTTACATTCACGGTGGTTTGCAGGACAGACAGATAATATCACATGAAATGTTTAGACCACCTTTAGCACTGTGCTGCTCATAGGCATGGTAGGGGTGAGTTCAGCCCTGCCCTGATATGCAATGTTGGGCATCAGCCCACTGCTATTAGTCACACACTGCAGCACCAGTGAGCAGTGACCAGTGCTAATGAATGACAGCTTTGGAAGTAGGGAGAGGTGGCCTTTTCTTTTGCTGTTCTGTGGCTACCCCTGCAGGCAAGGAAGACGCTACCTTCGGCTCCCAAAACAGAGGTGCTTGAGGAGTACATGGCATTCAGGGTTGTGAGCGGAGATTCACCCAGCGCTCCTCAGAGCCATAGCAGATGTCTTTAGGGCATCAAGCAAGCAAAAGAGTGAACTTGCTCATGTGGGAAGCTGGAGGTCAAGGCTTTCCTTACAGATGAGCCACAGCCATGGGAAGGGACTACATTACAGTCCCATTTTGAGGGAAACATTGAGGGTGAATATGATTTTTTTGTAGCCTTGTCAACAGGTTTCAAAAAAGGTCATGGGAGAGATATGAAATGTGCATGGCACCCACAGGGCATGCTCTTCATTCCACTGAAACAGCAACCCAATTTCTGTCCCTGCACATCGATTTTATGATCATCAGTGCAGTGTCAATTTGCCATAGGAGAGCTGATCAAAGACCATAACTTCAGAAAATGTTTTCATGAAACAGGCTAATTCCCTGTTATGGCTGTTTATTCTGTGGGGGTTCACCAAAACAGTGAGTCATCATTAGCCCTCCAATTTATTTCAATTATTTGATCAAATGCAGCATAAATAATCCAATTAGTATATTCTGATTCAAGCAGGCTGTCATAATGTTCTTAAAAAAAAAAAAAAAAAGAAAAAAAGAAAAGAAGAAGAAGAGAGAATGCCTGGAAGTAGCACACTTTGAGTGAAGTGCTATTTGGCTCTGATTTCGCAAGGATGACATTTGGATTGTTGTGAGCTTTCACAAGTAGGGCATTGCAAAGTTTAACTTCTGTTAAAGCAAAGTAATGCCCTGATACTCTCTTGACTGAGAACATGCCTCCTCCTGGGCCCCCTCGCAGATTCCTCTGTCTTGTACACCATGCTAATTTTGCAATCAATACCTGCAGTGGAAGGCTTTGTCCCTGGAACAAGCAGAGAGTGGGCAGTGTAATGGTTTGATCATGTTGGGTATAATCAGTTTCCTTTGTAAAAGGAAACAGGTTCTCACTCCAGTTCTTATTTCATTTCCACACTGTTCATAGCAAAACACTAGCTGCAAACTACATATAGGCAGCAGCTTTCAAATCTGAATTGCAGGACAAGGAAATGCAGCTTGGGAAAATCCAACAACTGGTTGTAAGGTTCAGCATTGTCACCTCCCTGGGCTGAACTGAAGTCCATGAGCACTAGGGCCATGGAAAGGGGACTAAACTCGCCCTGCCTTGCACTGCTTCAGGCTCAGCCCCTGAGAGCCAGAGACTTAGTTTTGCATACAGGACAGGAACAGACTCTCCTGCATCAGCTGGGAGAGGCTGGCACCCTGCAGAGCCCTCGCTTCTGACCACCTCTGCTTGCCTCAGGGGATCCAGACCCACAAGGTCCCCAGGCCATCTCACCGCAGCCTCTGGATCATCTGTGAAGGAAGGAAGAAGAAACCTTTACCAGAGCAAGCGGTGAAGATACTGAGCCAGGCAAAGGCTGGCTGTTGCACCTGATGGAGAGATGAGCAGTGAGGGCTCTCCTGCAACTGCAGCTCCCAAGCCAGGGGTGACCAGCACTCCCCGGGAGGTGCCACATGCTGTGCCACAGGGTGTTTGTTATGCATATGTTGTACAAAGGAGGTTGTTTTAAAGAATAATTATGGTGTTGACTATGGCAGAAGAGGAAGGGGATGGGCTATTACATAAGAGAAATCGGGACCCAACCTAAAGCACCCAAGAAGCCCTATTCAGCTGGAAGTGGGACCTGTCCCCCCAGTCACCCCTCAGTGCACACTGAGAAGATTGTACTTCTTTGCTCCTAACATTTTATGTGCAAATCAGCTCTTTGGCCTACCCAAGGGCTCCCCAGGGCACCCATCTACTCCCCCTGCTTTCCCTACCCATGCTGGCAAGTCCGGCGAGGCTGTCCCAGGGGTGCAAAGTGACAGGCACAGTTCAGCAGCCCCCGCACTGGTGATGGCATTTTCACACACTCTGGGTGCAGGTTTCCACAGCTGCAAGGCACAGTGGGGTACTGATTGCACAGCAATGGTAGAATGAGCTCCTTACCCTTGCCAGCAAAGCTACCTTGCCTCTGGTGGCTGGTGACAAAACCCAATAACACCTGACAGGCTAGTGTCCAATGCTCACTTTTTAGGTAGTTGTTTAATTTACAGCTTTTCAGACAGGTTTGTCTACTTCACACTGCTCACTTGGAGTCAGGGTTTCATTCTATTTGAGTCAATGAGAGTACTTCTACTCATATCAGAAGGCAGCATTTCAGTCAGGTAGTAGGTTTGTCTCTAAGGAGTAGCAATTTATGACGAAAACCTGCGCGGCATTTACTGGAGGAAGAGAGAGCTGGAAGCGTACAGAGCTATTGGACAGGGGTCCCTCTTAATGTTCTTGATGCTGAGGGTAGGTCTACCAGTGCAATGCAATACCACGCGGAGCTGCCCGAAATAACTGCGCATCAGAATGAAAATACTCACCACCATGGAGATCTCTGCTTCACCTAATTAGCACTGCTGAGAAGCAGGACTTATTAACCCGGGCAGAGTGCCACAAAAACACGGCTATCCTGCTTCCAGCACTTCAGCAAACTCATTAGTGCTGTCTTGGGCATCGTTGCACAGAAGAGAATTTGTGAATGAAGACCTGAAGAAGGGAAGCCATCTGATAAATGCTGCAGCTCTCTGTGGCCCTGATTACAGGTCATTCAAAAACTGGGCGGTGGGGAACCACATCCGTCATGAATCTGAATCATACATTGCATGTAGGTTTTGCAAAATGGAGGGCTTGTTTCCCCTGTCTCCCCTGGCATGAGCTGCCAGCAGGACACTCCTGAAAATTATTTGCCACAACATGTAGATCCTGGTGCATGCTCCTCGTGCTTTCACATGAAGGCACAAAAGATCATCTGAGGTTTCCTGTATCACCAGAGGAAAAAGGCTCCCTCTAATAGAGCACTTCGCCTTCCTAATGATGAACATTATCTAGTAGCGATAGCTGACCTAAAAACAGAAACAAAGAAATATCATGTGTGCTCTCGTTATAGCCACTGAAGTAGTTATGGTCCCATTTCATGGAAGGAATATGTAGGTGATAATAACCTTACCAAAATGAAATGAAATGGTGCTATCACTAATTCCATTTAATGCTCTAACAGCATCTAAGTTAGATGTGCTTATTAGTTCATAGCATTGCTGGCTATAATTTTTAATCTAAAATAAATCTCTCCACAATGAGGAACTAATATAATAAACTAGCAAGAAAACAACACACTTCGTAAATAAATATTTTTAATTACAATCATGCGTGTGCCATGGTAGCAAACTGCCCATTACTCTTGCCCTTCCGTGACTTCCTCCTAGTTATTTGTGGTATGCTTTCATATTTCCCTATAAATACCATTCTGTATCACTTTTACTTTATTTTAAAGGAATTTTAGGGGAAATTAGGTTCTTTTGATGTATTGCACCATCTCTTAAATATTGTTGAGATGTTCTGAAATTTCAGCCTGCTGATATTCCAGAGTAGCTCACCTGGACATCATTCAGAGATGAATAAGAGGGTGAAAAAAATCAGTCATATATGAAGATTAATTTTTGCTGCAAAGTGATGCTGTCCAAACTAACAGCTTTCGGACACACTTTCATTTGTATGAACTCACTTTGAATTTTGGAAAAAAAAAAAAAGGCAAGCCATGCTTCCACAGAAAAGATGTTTTGTTTTTCCCCATGTTTTTGTCTAAGAGAAAAGGGTGTATTTAGAAAGAGAAAGTCACCCTTCTATAGGAACAGTCCATTGTGTATAAAGGCAATAAATTAGTAGGAAGGTTAATGCTATTAACAAATATCAATAGCACTACATCAGAATAACTCTATCAAGAGACCTTTAGTACTCCCAGCACCACCAAAAAGATACAGAAAACAAAACACAAGCTTTGACAGCAATGCTAAAAGACTTAGAATTCTTCAGGGTCACAAAAGGACAGAAAACCTTAAAATCACAAAATAATTAAGACATCATTTCCAAGGAAGAACAACTCAAACTCTTCATTTCACTACTCAAAACAATATCTCTATGTGATCAAAGTGTAAAAAATATATTTTTCTATTGATTTTCAGTGAGCTCAGCTACCCATAATATAGCAACAACAATCAACTATTTTTCTCATTTTCAACAGAGGCAGCCAGTTCCACAGGTAACATGTCAGAAAGTCGCCGAGAGTTCAGGTCTTCAAAAAACTGCTGTTGACTGCAGCTAACTTCAGCAAGACTGAAAAATGAGATCCTTCTCTAAAACTTTGTTGGAAAGGGTTCATTCACAGCTCAGAGAGACAAAGCAAGAGGCTTGTGTTGTAATGTCCTGTGGCTAGACTCCATCAGTATCTACAAATGACTTATTCAGACGACTGACAGCATTGCATCTGTAATGATCTGTATAAGTGAGTTAAGACTTGTAGGAAGTTGTATCTCTTAGTACACCTAAGAGGCTGCAAACAACACAGAAAGCTTTCAGTCACACATGCTTGTCTCAGATCAGTTGTTTCATGCTTCTGGACCTGTATTTAGCTTTATAACCTTACATTTGGGACTGAGAAAGGACTTGTGCCATTTTTTCAGACTTTATCTGTTGGTCTCCCCACAGACCTTGATTTCTTTAAAATCTAAGAAACTTTTTCCTTTCCACTAACCACGTTTCCGAGCATAATGACCCCTTGATCCACCATGTCCAAATTGGATTACTGTATTTGAATCTGATGACAAGTCACATATCCCAGCTCTCCAGGAAACACGTACCATCTTTCTCAATAGATGATGTCATGACAATGACATCAATTACTTCAGACGCTGATCATTTCTGTGTTCCTTTTATCAATATCAGATCAATAAGGGCAAATGCAGACCTGTGAATCATTAGGTTTATGTTCAGCTCCAGGCAATGCAGATCACAGAGCTCAAAACAAGGTGCAAAACAACTGGGAACAGAGTATTTTTTGTTGTGGGGAGTAAAACACAAGGCCTCCTGGATCCTACCGACATACAAGGCTTCCAAAAGACAGTAGACATGATAATGGAACAAAAATTCACCAAGGACTATTAAAGATACTTATGTCACTTAGGTTTCTGAACCACAGGTGGTTGTATAGCTGCAGGCTTCTTATCCTCTCCTATTGACCATTGTCAGATACGGGATGAGCAGCCAAACTCAACTCTGATCTGGCACAGCACTGCCACCTGTATGTCTTAAACTGAAAGAGAAAATGGCACAAATCCAGAATGTGACTGCTCGATGGAAAGCTGCAAAGCTTCGCTCTTCCTTGCAGCCTTTCCAGGTATGAGTGACATGCCCAGCTCCATCCACCTCAGCAGTCCTCTCCAGCCCTGTGTGGCTGTGTAACCACGCTCTTTCCTTTCGCTCCAGAGGCTTTCAAAGAACCTGCATGCGCTGCAAAAAAAATCAACTACAAACTAGATTTGATGATGGCCATAATTTAAAATAAAAACAAAACAAAACAAAAACCCTGCCAGTGATACTACCTAAAAAGGGAGAAAAAAGATAAAGTCTCTATGAAATCCCCCAGCATCTTCAGTTCAGCTCAGACTCTGTGTTGATGTGCAGCAGGATAATATCCCGAGTACGTTTCGAATTGCTCATGACAAAGGTACATTTCTGCCAGGTGGTACTCTTATTCTTGTCACTTGTCCTGTCTCCCTGTTCTCTCCATGCAACAAATGATGCCAGTCATTTGTCTGTTTCTTTTACAACAGTTTCTGTATCTTCTTTCAGGCCATCCAAAGAGGTTCCTAAACAAATTTCTGAATGTATTTTTGCATAATTTTCTGCATTTTTGGGGACAAGACTTTAGGAACCAAGGCACTTTCTTACTTCCCTATGTACCAGTTTATCAGGACATGGATATTCTTTTGTCAAGCTTTATAGTAAGGCTCAGAGAGTGGTAGGGAATAAAAAAGGGAAAGGACAGAGATATATAATTTGCATTAACAGTATCGTTTTGTTCTTTGTATTTCAACTTTTTGTCTGTTTTTTTTTTCTGTCTTTATAGGTCATAAGCAATCTAATGAAAATGGAACTGTCTCTGGCTACCTGAATAGCACCTAGTGAACCATCACCTCTGGCTGTGGCTTCTGTGGCTTTGTAGCACATTTTCCCACTGAAGACCTGATTATGTAAAAAGATATAATTTTGTCAACATCTATATCAATTCTAAACTCAAAATATTCCCACTCTGTGCTATCCAGCTAATTTATTGGGAAAAAAAAAGAAACCCCTCTGTATTTTAGCCCATTTTTCCTGTGGAAATGAAGCTAGGTGTTTAGTCTGTGTGTGTTTGTCTGCGCATCTTTCTCAACATCTTTGGAATCTACACGTTGATTTTAATGCAATTTTTCATCAGTCTGAAAGATAATTAGGTTTCTACAAATTTAATGAAAATAAATGGATGGCCAGAAGCAGAGAGAGAATCCCATTCATGCTGCAGCCAAAGGGAAGTCCAGGAGCTTATAGGCATGAGTGTATATACCTTGAATAGAGCCCAGAGAAAAAAGGTTTAGCTGAAGTTCTTCTTTTCTCACTTTCACATCTCCCTTCCCTTGATCAGTGAAAAGATATAAACCCAAAGGACATCAGGCCTCAATATTTCCAATGCTTATAAAAATAGTCTTCTGCCTTCTACTTCAGTTAGCATTGCAGAGCCCAGCACTCAGCACCCAGCAAGAGGAGAAAGGGATGGTATATATTTTGGCTCATGCTTCCCTATATATACATATATATATATAAAACATTAAAGCCTAGGGATGATCTGTGAATGCATGTTAACATAGATAGACCAGTGCAGTTACTTACATTATTTACTTGTCTGCTGTTTATGGAAGTGGATCTCAGTTGCTCCCAACCTTCTAGCTGCCCTGAAATATGAGCAGTAAATTGATGGTGATTCCAATTATGCATGAAGTTTCAACATGCTGTTTATAGATTAAGCTGCTGGTATTGACAAATCGCCTTTTTCTTGTAAGGAAGTGAATGCAGTATAAGTTGCAGACACTACCCTTTAGCAAGCTCTGACTGAAGATTCCCACTTTGATTTACTTTGGTATTAAAGCTTTAGTTTTACATATATGAAAACTAAAAAGGAAAACGCTGCAAGCCATTACTTGTATGAATATTATTTATTTTTATTTTTCCATTATTTGAATGACTCGCAGGCAATTAGTAATCTGTGCCAGAACAAGGATTTCTGTATGGCCAGATTGTGCATTATTAATTTATGCAGAGTACCATTTACTCACGTAACTAGTCATGCTGGTTTCAGGAGGACTACTCAAAGGATTAAAAGCTACTCTGCTTATGGAGTTCTAAATTCCTATCCCAGGAGTATCATGTTTCTGGAAGAAGCCGTTAGTCTTCATTTTTTTTCCTTGCTTTAGGCAGAAAACTGAACTGAGAGTGTAAGCTATCTTAATTAAATCTGATCTGAAGCTTTGCTTTTCTAGTTAGCTCATGCATTCTGATATGTAAGTTATACCCTAATCACTCCTCAACACAGTCTTCTGCACGATGGTATCTAAATATAACAATTAGTGCAGAAGGGAAAAAAATTAGTTCAGACTAGACAATATAAGAGAAAGATAAACTCCAGGTGGCATGGGTTTTTTTAAAAGTCAAAAAACAAATTCCTCACTGCGAGGCAGCGCTCATAAATTAGAATTCTATTTATAATGTGTCAGTGACATTTTCATACCTATTTATTTTAATGCCTATCAGCGTTTAAAAATTAGTTGAGGTTGTGTTGCTATTACAAAGGTTAAATGAAGAGATTATGAGTTGCACAGATGTTTACGGTTTGGGTTGATAGCTCTGGGACATCCCATTCTGGAGGCATTGTGTTCCAGTTCATTTTAACAGTAATTAGAAGTACCCCCGTAACGAGGTGCTTGCTGCTGAAAACAACTTCATTAGTTTGGGTGATTTTATTGGTTTCCTTTAGGGTGAGGAATGAGTGTTAATAGTTGTAATTTAATAGGAAAATTACTGAAGCAAGGAAGATTCCACTGAATCTTAAATGAGGCATTAGACAGACGTTTCTTTTCCAAATAATGAAATATAAGGGAAGAGCAGCAACCTTAAGAATTGTCATATGAATGTATTTACCCTAGAACAGATGAGCTGTTTTGTTTAAATATTTTAAATATCACTTGAAGTTGTTAGGAGCCTATAGAGAAAATATCTATTAGGTTAACAAATTCCGAGGACATTTGGCTGCGCGCTTGGGCATTTGCACACATTGCAACTCTGAACTGAAAGCCTGCCAGTCAGAAAGGTTGTGTTCTCTTTCGGAAAGCAAGAAGTATTTTCTTCCCCTGGCAACGTGATATTGCTCAGCACGGGGCATCTTCTTTAAGGTACCACCAGCTCCCACCAGGCAGAGCTGCCCCAGTTATGCTGGAGCCCTTGCCTTTAGGGGGATGATGGGCTGCTGGCAAACTTGCTAGGCTGCCTGAGCTGAGCTGTGTAAAGTCACATCTCAGCCAGAAACTTCCTTTCTCTGGAACAGGAGGTGTTACCTACTGTTGGCCTAGGGAATTTCTTCTTCCCTGGGTAGACACGTACTATAAAACACAGCTAACCTAATCTCTGCCCTTCAGCTCCTGTTGAAAATCAGTATGTTCTCCAAAAGCTTGTCTGGAGGCCTTCTCTGACTCTCCTTTCTGCCTTCCCTCCCTCCTCTCAAGTCTCCCTTCTTCTACAGCTCCTCAGGAATCCCTAAAGGCCTCTCTGACGGGATGATGGTCTCAGGAAGAGGTAGATAACATGAGGGTGCTCTGTGAAGATGCTGTCATGCCTCTGTGACCTGCTGAGTAGTTAGCTCAGGCCTCTGGCCAGAGAAAAACATCTTCCTTGATAAAGTAATCCAAAGTCACAGAAGCAAATACTCCCTCTGAAGAGGTTATCCACCAGATCACAGCCAAGGTCAGGGCAAAAGATAAGCACATGCCTTGCCTAATGGGAAGCTATATTTCCTTTACTAGAAATGTCAGACCCAGATCTACAAAATGAAGTCACCTCTGTCAGTCTTGCTGACCTTGAGAAATTAAACAAAACATGGTTCTGGAAGTAGGATGGGAAACATCATTGGAAGAAAGGTGCTATTAAAATTCCTATCAGAGTTTAAAAGACTTGGAGAAGATTTAAAGACCACTCACTTCTGCATCTGCACACAAACTGTATCAAAAGAGAAAGAGAAGAGAAGAGAAGAGAAGAGAAGAGAAGAGAAGAGAAGAGAAGAGAAGAGAAGAGAAGAGAAGAGAAGAGTAGTTTTATTTCTGACAATAGGCGTTTGTGAAACACTTGATACTTTCAAGAGCTTTCCAGTAACAGCAGATGTGGCTAACTGAAATTGAATTAAAGAAGTGCACTCCATATGAAATGATGTATTAAAAAAATTTAATTTTAAAACAGAAAGTATAAAATAAAGATGTAAATAGAGAAGGAACTCAGGTGGAAAACAGTCCCTGAGAAGAGACTGTGAACACAAATTCAGACAAAACATTTATAGACACCTCTAAGAATTACTATATGATGCAGTAAGAATTTGAAAAGTGCCAATGCATACAGGGTCACATGAAGGGACAAGAGCATCCTGAGACTACAGGCATTAGAAGTAATCCAAAATACAACTCAAAAAGACGCCTGAGTTGTTAGAAAGTCATAGAGCTCAACTCAGAGCTTGCCCTGCTATAAAACAGCAAAAGTCCAGCCCTGGAAAAGGGGGGACATATTACAGTGGTTGCAACACTTTTCAAGAGTTAACACGTGCCCGAAGATGTCCACAGCATGAACAAAGAGAGCGGCAACCAGTAAAACCGTATTAATTATACAAATATTTTTCTAATAGAGTTAAATTGGTTAAAAGCATTAAAGAAAAGACAAAGCCAAGAACTATCACATCTTTGTCATGGACCAGCTAAACAGGAGAAAAAAAAGCAGTTATCTTGATGGATATGATTCAAAGAGTCACTTGAGAAGATAGCAAACTATATTGGCAAAATTTCCACACACAGCCTTTGCTAATATTTCTTCTCTGTAACAGATAAAAAGCAAGTAGCATAAAACTAGAAAACAAATGAATAATAAAATATTTCTACTGCTAACATCTAACATTCTTCAAAGATCATAACAAAGCCATGTTCTACTGTACTCATCAACTATTCTGTTTATTGCAAAGAAAAGCTATCTAGTAAATACTATTATGATCTGGGAGTGATCCAGCTGTATGTAATCATGTTTGAAATGAAAGTTGCTTATTGTGATGATTGGACTCCAATGGTGCTGCATATTCTGACAATATTATTAAAAACTGGTATAGTTGATATCTCCTGACTCCTAATTCATTAAACAAAGAGTTTCAGAGCCCTTTTTCTATGAAAGCAGAAAGAAAAAAATCAAGTCAAATTTCAACATTGAGAAATGACTTACAAAAGGAAACCCAAGAAGTGGTGTCAAAATAAGCTTAATTAAAGATTCCATAAAGAAGCTTTTTGCCACGTATGAGTAACACAACTAGGAAGGATGAAGTATGTGAATGTTATCTTTGATCTTTGCTGAAGTCAAGAAAGTAAAACCAAATGTGTGCGTTACTCTCCTCAGAAAATCCTTCTAGCCTAGGCAGGTACAAGATGAATTCAATAATTCATGTCCAACATCAGAAAGGGGGAAAACAATTAGTCTTCTAATATTGAAATGCACACCAGTTTGATAAGCAGAGAACAATATACTGGATGCACTCCTATCCACACAGAACAAGTGACTTTTGGAAGTCCTAACGGGCCTGAAGAGACCAGAGGAAGAGACTGCATTCAGCTGAAGGCAAAGCTCTACTAACAAAACACCCACTGCCAGGTGTGTGAAAATAAGAGCTTTGATTGTCATGCTGTTCCTTGGTGGAAAGGAAAAAAATCTCTCACCATCTTTTCTTTCCTCCTTCCCCCTTACTGAAGGATCTGGGCTGCAGAGCTCTTAGGGTTACACAGAACCAACTCACACTGTGCCCAGAAGAAGGGGAGTGGCACGTGGTACCCTCAGCACTGAGCAATCACAAAACTCTATGAGCCCACCTTACACCATGCATGATTTGCACCCAAGGAACAAGCTCCTAATCTCTGGTTTGGGGATTTACTGAAGGCAAAAAACAGGGTCCCACCAAATCCCCAGCACAGCCCAGAAAAAAACTTGCTGGCTGCATGACTCCTTCATTGCCTACAACCAGCCATTTCAGTATCCTCCTGTATATTTCCACACCAAAACCTACAGAAATATTCTTCACAGCTCCTGATTTCTGAAACAATGTAGCTGAGGATTTCCCATCTTCAATAGTTTATTGAGTTTTCGAAAAGCCACCTAAAATACTGCCTTCTACAATTCTTTGAATCTGCTATGTGAAGTGGAATAGATTTGAGATAGATAACTTTTAAATTATAAAATATAGCACAGAGAGGACAACAAAAAATTTCTCTCATTTGTTGTTAGAGATAAAAGAGAGAAAAGACACAGAAAATAAGTTGTAAAGGTAGAAGCTGCAGGCTTCTCCCATCCACCAGATATAGTGGGTTTTTTATGTTAGGCAATAGGAGATGACTCCAGTAGACATGTACAGTTTGAAAGTGCCATCCGATGGAGGTAGCCACCCTATTATCCCGCTGTAGTCAATGAAAAGCAATAGGCATTTTCAGCATATGACTTATCTGATCTATTCTAGAGAGCTGCTTCAGACTGAGATGAATTGAGGCTTAAAAGCAACTATTTCTCTCTGCTGGCCATAATGGAAGAGGAGACAAGTTCATATGTAGGCATTTACATTTGACCAGGTGGCTCCTCCTCCAGGTTTCCAAAACATAAAGTGGCTTCATTCAGGGAGACTTTCTGCAGGCACAGCACTGTTTGTGCCAGCTCACAGGCCATGAGCAAACAAACTGATCTCCTCGTGTCTCTTCCAAACTCCACAACCTCCCATGACCTGTCATCCTCCATCCACATTTCATAGAGAAACAGGCAACTGAGTTTTCAGATACTCTCCAGACATCCTTCTTGTTCTTTTCAATCAAATATGGGTTACTAAGTATAGAACTGCATACTTTATTAATACTGTATTTTTCTGTACCAAGTATCTTCAATGGACTTATAAATACAAATCAAAAACTGTCTTCTCTGAGGGAGGTATTGATAATTTCCACAAGGTACTGACTCTGCTCTTACTCATTAACCTGGACCAAACAGAGTTTATTAGACTTTTTACCCAGGAAGTTTACTTGACTTCTTACACATAATCACTTAGGTGGGTAAAAAAAAAATGGTTGCCCAGAAAGGATGTGCAGTATCCATCCTTGGAGGCTGTGAAGACCCAACGGATTAAGACCTGAACAACCTGGTCTGATCTCGTAGCTGACCCAGCTTTGAGAAGGAGGTCAGACTAGAGACCTCCTGAAGTCTCTTATAAACTAAATTATGCTATGATCCCATTCTGTGCAGATACCATTCTGGTTTATTACACAGGTCCAAAAAGTGACAAAGCCAAAAAAAAAAAAAGAAAAAAATCTATTAAAGACCTTTGAATTAAAGATTTTACTCCCCAAGTTCCAAAATGATGAAAGTTTGGGTTTATACCAGTACTGATATATTCTTGCCCTGTTCTAACACTTTTACCTAGTCATTTGTCATTTGCCATGGTTAGAGACAAGATACCGGACAGACAGACCTTTGATCTGCCATAGTAGGGCTTTTCTGATGACAGACATAAGCGAAAATGAGGTATTGTGTATCTGTCAAGCCCGACAGTAATATGTTGTAGGTTTCCATGGAAGCAGCATGCCATAGTTCAGTGTCAAGAGTGCTGCATAAACAATGCTTTTGGAATACTCAAGCTGCAGATTATTAGAAAGACAGAAGAAAGTTCACATCACAAATTGTACTGTATGGCAGGGAGGTAACCAAAAGACAAACTGCTGTATCACACGAAAAAACCCGTAAGGATTTCAAAATGTTAAATGTAAGTTTACGGCTGCAACTAAATTCATTTCCTGAGTGCAGG
Source organism: Ciconia boyciana (assembly GCF_034638445.1). Lineage (NCBI taxonomy): Eukaryota > Metazoa > Chordata > Aves > Ciconiiformes > Ciconiidae > Ciconia > Ciconia boyciana. The sequence continues at coordinate 207,349,574 of NC_132934.1, forward strand.
AGTACGAGAACAGAAAATATCCTCAAAAAAGTTTAAGAGTAATCTAATTTAACAATTTCAGAGATTGCATCTATTTAGTGTTTTAGTCTGGATCAGAAGTGCACGTTTGAAGCAATCACCTTCACCTCCAGGCTTCAGTTTGCATGGCAGAGCAGCCTCAGAGAGCAGCTAGATTCCTCAACAGTGAAACCAAGCAGGGAGCTGCACCTCCTGCACACCAACCACAGGTGAGCATTGGTCTCACAGGGTGGTTCAATGTAAAATCTCCAAAATGCATACAGTGCAGACATCAGGACCTCTGCAGGAGGCGGAGCTGTGGAGAACCATTCCACAGATCCACCCCTATTGCTGATATAAAGATAGCCAGAGATGCTGAAGAGCAAAGATAGTAAGTAAAGAGGTCCCCAAGATGAGATTCAGGGACTCATCCCTCTGGAGTAAATAGCTGAACCTCAAAAATTTGGGGGACTTGGAGAATACTCTTTCAGGACGCTTGCTGCTTACCAGTAGTTTGGGAGTCACTCCATTGATGCACAGGCTCCTCACCCTGCTGCAAATCTTTATGTAGTGACCAGTGACACCAGTCCTTACAAGCAGAAGCCATCTCTGCCAGTAGCCTGCAGCCACCTCCTCTTTGCAAGGAGAGTGCTTATGATTCAGAGAACATCTCTGAAGTCACCCTATAATTGTCCTTCGTTGGCTTCCTCATACAGATGTCTAAATGCACTATTTGGGGGAATGAAGTGAAGTAAGATAAAAGAGTTGTGATTAATATTAATACAATCACTGTGAGTTTCAGTCAAATCAGTAAATTGCAGATGCTGAATGTCTGGGGAATTCCTCACCTTTGAATCTCCAATCACTTCTTCAGATGACTGTGTATTTATCACTCTCCACACAATAAAGCACAACAGATCTTGTAAACTCTGACACCACTGGGGGTCTGAAGGAGGAAAGCAGGGAGGGAGGAAGAGGGATGGGGAAGTCAAACCCATTCACACATTTCTGGGAGAGCTCAGATGTGGTGGTGAGGGGCACCCTGGAGTAACCTGAGAAAGCCCAAAGCAGAGCCCAGGCCAGCTGACCCAGCAGACCTGCAGAAAGTCTCTTCCAGCTCTGCCCAAGGCTGCCAACAAAAATGAAGCAAGACTAATCAGCAGAAGATTAGATGAACTGTTTAAGTCAACTGAATTTAACATTTAGGATCAACTCAAAGGTTCTCCTTCAATGTTTATCAAGTCAGTGGAAGTTGGGGATGTTTACCACATCTGACATTTCAGCAACTTCCTCTGTAAATGAAGGTTTAATTTGCGAAATGTTAATTTTCAAATGTTTCAAGCAAATACTTAGAGGTCAACCGTTTCATTCGATCTGGATTTTACCATTCAGATTTTTGTTCACTGTAATAACATCACATGAAAAGTTAACTTGCCTAGTGTGGAGCAAAATAATAGCCATAACATATGATTTCGCATATAAACTTCCTTTTTTTTTTTTTTTTTTACAGAAGTAAAGGTAAATGCAAAAATAATCGATTTCAAGAGACTGCAGTTAATTTCTTTTTCTTTCATAATAGCTGCTATAGGTCTATGACCACAACCCTCATATAAAATAAAATAGCAAAATATCCTGGAAAAATACTAGCCAAAGCTGGATCTGGGCTGTTTTATACTTATAGCAGCAATATAAACTACTATAACATGTTACTGCAAGTACCAGTATGAATGGTGAGATTCGTTGTTACAGATCTCAGTATGTCTGAACAAAAGCTAGTTGGAAAACAAATTATCTTGCTAGAATGATCATTATTGACAAAAATATAATGGCTATGGTTTCAGATCAAGGACGCATAATCACATCAGAAAAGTTAATGCTTCTCCCTGAAATGCAAAAGACAGAAGTGCAAATCCCTGAACCAAATCACAACAGGGACTTGAGCCTGAATCTGTTCATCCGTGACTGAGCTCTCAAATGATGAGGCTAGCAAGTGCCCTCAGCTGATCTTCTCTAATGAGCTTGAGTTTTCAGGGATAATTGCAAAGCATCTTCATTTCATTCCGCAATAGAAGAACTGCTGTAAAATCCTTATTATTTCTAAAGAACTGGAAATGTTGTCTAACAGACAGTTTCCTTTTTCCCAAATAAAGATTGGTGAAAGCTTCCTTTTAAGAGAGCTCTGCAGCATTAAGGATTCAGCTGGAGAAGTTTAAGAGAAATATCATTGGTAGAGCAGAACTTTTTTATGTTGTCATAAAGCCAGGAGAAGTCAATTAGGTCTAGTACTTCATTAATGATGTTCACAAATCACATTTATGGCAAGTCTCATATCTATTGCTCTGTTAGAATATGCCATTTGGAAAGACTAGATTTGACACCCTTATATGATGGCACTGCAGCTACTGCTGGGGTAATTAATTTTTACTTGTGCTCTGGAGAAACCAAGCAAAACTTTCTAAGACAGTTGGCCAATTACACACTCTTTAGGGCAATGAAGCCTTTGCAGAAAGCTTGGCTTTATATTACCACTATGATCAAACCTTTAATGAAATTGCTTCATGACAGAAGCCACTGGACTATTGAGAAAAAGCTACAAAAATAAATTAATGCACAATTGTGAATCTGCAAAAAGACATATCTTTCAGGTTTCTGACTTTTTATTAATGCGCTCCACCAAGCAGCCTCCCCTGTGTACATTTCTAACAGATATTACAAGAACACCTTTTCCTTTTGATGAATGATAAAGGCCATCCATGGGATTTTCATAATGGGAGTGTTGTATTCCCTTTGTTTTATTACAGTATTTCCAGAAGAAAGGTGTTACTCTGTTCTCATGGGGCAAACTTGGAAGGACTGGAGTTCTTTTATGGATGCACTGGCATAAAAAACTACAGAGGAACCTGGGGAATTGCAGGCTGTTTTGCAGCTCTGGTACAGCACATCCCCACTAATATATGTGTCAGAGTATTGTAAAAAAAATGGCAGTGAAGTTTAAACAGAGCAATGAAAACTGTAGTTTAGGAAGAGACAAAACTTTGAAGATCCTTCCTGACTATGGCTCTGCTGTACACGCAGCCCTGCACCAACGTGATACCCTCACATACACCTGCACAGCTCAGGTGCACACAGCAGGGTGCTGAGCTTGCGCAATTTCTTGGCTGCAGACTCATCTACGAAGTGTTTCTGAGTCACAGAGGATGTTAATGACTTTTTTGAAATGCAAGTAGAGAGAACAAGGCACCTGCAGCACGCAGACACACTGCAGCTCAGCTGAGCATCCTTAAATTCCTCGGAGATCAGTGAGCGAGCTCATGCGTCTCCCACGTTAAAGACTATGCCGGCACAATATGAGGTTACCGAGTCTTACAGTTACTTGCACGTCCCTGATCAAGCCAACCCACGAGTCCAGCTGGTGAGCTACCCTGAACCATGCACCACAGGTCAGCTCTTCAGGGCAGTGCAAACCGGCAGTGTCGGAGGCCAATAACACTGTAACAGGCCTGAGAAAAGGGAGAGTAGGGGGATGGAGGCAGACTGGGGGGAAAAAAGCAACAGGGAGGAGAATGAAATTCTCTAATAGAAAGTACAGCTTTGCTGCTGTTTTTAACCCTGCTTTTTCTAAACTCACCCTTGTGAGAAAAAACAAAATGTTTTTTTGAGATCGTCAACGATAAAACACAAGTGCAAAACATTTGTGAAAACCTTTCCTCAGCAGTGCAGAGACTCCAGTCCAAAGCCTGCACCCAGGTTATGTTGCTTGAATCTGCACTGTGCTGTATAGTTATCTATGAAGGCATTCAGGTGTGGGATAACTCAGAAAATACGCTGTTGTCTATACAAGGAGCCCAGAGGCACATTTACCCCCTTGTCTGACTTTCCTGAGGTGCACTTCCAGCAACACAAGATGTGAACAGTGGATAGGCAAGCTGCTGGTCCGGATCTTGATGTGGATCTGCACTTTGGTGATAGCAGAAGCCACCCTGCCTGACCATCGGCACAGATAACAAGTGGAGGAATTATTCATCTTCCTGGCTGTGACCTCATGGTAATTACATACAAATGCAAAAATAAATCACAGCTCTTGGTCAATGCTCTCTAACAAAGAGTAGAAACTTCACTTTTTTTGGTGTTTCACACGGGATCCAAAATATCCATATTCCCTTTCAGGATTGTGTTTTCCTTATATTTGATTGGTTTGCCTTTACCAAGCAAGCTACAGAAAGATATATATGAAAATTCTGAAATATAAATGCATTTCTTGATTTACGTTTCTTTTACTGTAACTTATTTAAAGAATGAATAACACATAAGTTCATATTTACTTGTTTCTGTTATGCTTTTCATTTTCAGACCAGGAGAGCAGTGCAAGGCAGCAAGAGGGGTACAGGATGGTGCAAGACTGGTCAGCAGTGGCAGCTGCTGGGGACCTAGCAAAAGCATCTCATCAGGATACCAAGGGTTGTTACAGGAGGGAAATAAGGAATTAGAAATGCAGTCCTCATGAAGAATTGTATTAAAAGATAAAAGGGCTCATTCCTGTGCAGCTCAGAGACACAGTGGCCCAGGAATCAGAGAAGAGCCTTTGAAGTCTAGACAGGAGCTCTCATCCCTGCTCCGCCACTCTTGATTGACCCCAGTGAAGTGTCAGTTTGCTAATCTTCAGCCAGGCGAGTCTACTGCTATATTTACTGTTAAAAACCTGCAGGAAAGCTACAGCTGGAGAACATAACATAGCAATAAGTGGCAAATCAAACGGTGCAGGGTTCACAGGGGTTCATCCTTCAGCTTTGCACTGATTTTCAGAGATGAGTCCATCCCACACCAGAGAGGTGGAACATGGAGCAACACTCAGAAACAAGTAGCACAGCCTGAGGGATGCTCATCCTTTTAGCCAAGAGCTTTAGCCATATGAGCCCCACTTTCACAAAGCATGTCTGCTGGAAGAGCACAAGCCGCTACAATAGCAGAGCAGCCTCACACTTTGTGTTGCACGGAAGCTACTGCAGTATCTGAGCTTCCTGGAAGACTCATAAAAACCACCAGCCAGATACAGAAAATAATAATGTTTAATGTAGCAAAAGGTTATTAGTGGTCCTCAGTGTGCAGTTGATAGGGAGCGTGGCTTGTTGCAGGCCAGAAAGATGCTCCTGAGAGCAGACCTCCAAGGCTTTGTGCAGGAGGGCTACTCTGCTCCCCTTTTCAGCAATTCCCCACCACAGAGGTCACTTCAGGCTCACTGGCTCCACGGCACGTGCTGCCACTGGGAGAGTAAGAAATCCCTTCTCTTTCTGGAGCTGAATCCTCTCCTAATGGTAATAAGGCACTCAGAAAGAAAGCATTTACTTAGATAAACATCATCATCTGTCAAAGCCATGGCAATAATAAAACCTCTGTTGCCAGAATTCGCTTACATTGAGTGATGGGTGGGTGGATTCAACAGTCATGAACTCTTAACTAAATGCATTTTTCCTATAAATTCCCCTGGTACATTAACTTTTACTGATAGCAAATAGCTGCCCCATCTCTAAGGAAACCCATATTAATCTTACAAACCTGCAGGACAGAAGAAAAGAGGCAACTACTGCTGACTCAGACACATGCCATGGCCCTGCTCTCCAGACCTTTGCAGGTCCTGTAGACATTGCCACAAAATCACAGAATCACAGAATCGTATAGGTTGGAAAAGACCTTTAAGATCATCGAGTCCAACCGTAAACCTAACACTACCAAGTCCACCACTACACCATGTCCCTAAGCACCTCATCCAAACGTCTTTTAAATACCTCCAGGGATGGTACCTCCACCACTTCCCTGGGCAGCCTGTTCGAACGCTGGACAACCCTTTCAGTGAATAAATTTTTCCTAATATCCAATCTAAACCTCCCCTGGCACAACTTGAGGCCATTTCCTCTCGTCCTATCACTTGTTACCTGGGAGAAGAGACCGACCCCCACCTGTCTGCAACCTCCTTTCAGGGAGTTGTAGAGAGCAATAAGGTCTCCCCTCAGCCTCCTTTTCTCCAGGCTAAACAACCCCAGTTCCCTCAGCCGCTCCTCATAAGACAAAATGCCCCCAGAGCAGACAACAACCCACTTTGCATAGGTGTAGATGCTCATCTAGACAAAGCCCTGGAGTCTGGCAGGCAAACAAGCCAAGGCACTGACTCCAAGATGTGTGAAGCAGGCTGTCGACTAAACGAGCTGTTGAAATGAGCTTACTGATAGCAGTTTAAATGACAGGCTCCTCAATTATTTTCAATGAGGACTGTAAAAAAAAAAAAAAAAAGAAGAAATCCAGCCACTGAATTTATTGTTCTTTTCATGAGTGCAGGGCTGATGGACTCACGGGGAAAAAAGCCAGGGCTGATGGACACACGGGGAAAAAAGCCACTGCGTGCCTTCTAGCTGTTCAGGGTGACTGGGATGACCAAGTGGTAAAAGCAGGAGCTACCTCTGGTCCCTGGGGTCACAGACTGTGCTGCGGCTGCAGTTCTGCAAAGAAGGGACCTGGTCACCGGCTCCTCTTCAGTGTGCTTGCACTGATGGGTAGGCACTGAGGAGCAGCATAATTATCCTCCTAACCCAAATCCCCACTCAGTACAAGTCTGTGGGAAACCATCAAGAGGCAAGGAAGCCCTGGTGACAAAAATATGTTAAAAAAGACCCTCTAGGAGGTGAAGTAAAAAGGTCTGGAGACTTTACCTTTACTTGGAAATTCATATTTTACCACAGTTCGAAGACATTTCCTGGGGATAAGAAACAGTATTTTTTGCAGCCAGCCCTACAGAATTAATGAAAACCTTCAACTTCCCAGGACTCCAGGGTCCCCTGGGGGCAATAGTCCCAATTAACATTTTCTTGATTGCTTGTCATTAGGCTTTCAGAGTGTGAAAAAGTGTTGCAGAGAAATCACAGTTCAGCCACGCAGCTAATCCAGTGGAACATTTTTATTGTTGCATCTGAGTGAGGAAGCCATAAAACAGAGAGAGAGAAACTGTGCTGAATCTTTCCAGCTCTTTGAGCAAGTACCCCCTAAAGATTTAGCACGATTTCCCCTCTCCCAGCTGTAATTTAAATAGCCCAAAACCTATGGCTTGTGTAGGAGTTTGTTATATGCTTTATTCTCTCATAACTTACATTTGAGGTGTGGTGGTGCAGAAAGTGTTGGCCAATTTAAGGCTCAAAGCGCACCAGGAAAGCTCTTCCAATAATCCCAGGGTGAATCAAGAGCTGAACAAAACTATTAATGGAGATAATAATTGTGAACATGAGGCATAGTCTCTCTGCCTTTATCTCCTCCTCCTGCCAAGCCTACACATGCAGACCTTTGTCTCTGCCCAAGGACTGCCTTGAACATTTGTTAGTGTGGATGTGGTCATCAAAGGGGCTCATAGGAATTTGCAGCACAACATTCCCATTAAAAATCAGAGGAACCTGTACTCTTAAAATACACAAGCCTTTTTGAACCTCCTGTAGTGTGAGCACTGGCCCAGCCTCAGCTGTGACTAGCTCCCTCAGTTGAGGTAGACCGTGTGTGGAAGGCAAAATGAGAGTCACCTGAGGAATGGAGATGCAGGGGGTGAATGGGTATATTCCAGGCTACTGGGGAGCCCAAAAACAGACACAGTGTTCCAGGTGCCACTCATAAATCCCAAATAGAAGGAAAGGATGATGGCCCTCAACCTGCTGCCTACGTTTTCACTAATGCAGCCTAGGACGTGGTTCTGTGCCCTTCTTCACTGCAAGGGCATGTTGCTGAATCTTGTTCAACTTGTTGTCCACCATGACTCCCCAGTCCCTGTAGAAACAAAGCTGTCTACACCATTGTCCTGGTTTTGGCTGAGATAGATAGAGTTAATTTTCTTTATAGTAGCTAGTATGGGGCTATGTTTTGGATTTGTGCTGAAAATAGTGTTGATAATACAGGGATGTTTTAGTTGTTGCTAAGTAGTGCTTATACTAAATCAAGGACTTTTCAGCTTCCCATGCTCTGCCAGGTGCACAAGAAGCTGGGAGGGGACACAGCCCGGACAGCTGACCCCAACTGACCAAAGGGCTGTTCCATACCATATGACGTCATGCTCAGTATAGAAAGCTGGGGAAGAAGAAGGAAGGGGGGGACATTCGGAGTCTTCCCAAGTAACCATTACGCGTGATGGAGCCCTGCTTTCCTGGAGATGGCTGAACACCTGCCTGCCCATGGGAAGGAGTGAATGAATTCCTTGTTTTGCTTTGCTTGTGTGCGCAGCTTTTGCTTTGCCTGTTAAACTGTCTTTATCTCAACCCACGAGTTTTCTCACTTTTACCCTTCTGATTCTCTCCCTCATCCCACCATGGGAGAGTGAGCGAGCGACTGTGTGGTGCTTAGTTGCCAGCTGGGGCTAAACCATGACAACCATCCAGTCCACACCCAGTCTCCATTGTTTTGTAGGGTTATGCTGGCCCAGGTTCAGGACTTAATGCTCCCCATTACCCTATTAGATAACTCGACAAAAGCAGCACTGTTTGATATGTGCTACTATCCACCAAAACAATAAGGGCAGAGTGAAAGGATGCTCCAAGAGTGAGGCTAACCAGGTTGCCCAAGGATACACACTGGAGGGAACTCCAGTGGCTGGATGGACAAGGAACTTTCACCATGCTGTTCCAGCTGCAGGTCCCTCCTGCCATTCCCAATGGTCAGAACTGGTCAGAAAAAAAAGCCTTCTAGATGTCACCGGGGCACTGTAAGAGGACTGTGTGGAAACAGACATTTACTCCAGAGGGACTAATCCTGAAGCACTGTGAAGGTGGCCACAGCAGGTTCCTATTGTTTGTACCTTACAAGGCCCACTCTATTGACCGAATGAAAGCCAGAAAAGGAGCCAGAGGATTAATTATTTCTGTTACTCTCTCAGTAATTACTAAACATCCATATTGCATAACGTCTGTCTCTAATAATTCTAAAAATAAATAATTTGCAGTTGTGCTTATAAGGCAAAATTAAAAACCTGACATCAAGCACCCTGACTCTTCCATGTGGATGCTTCAGCAGGGGAATAGACTCCAGACAAGAATGTCTGTATTTCCTTTCCAGTCACTGGGGTTAACAGGGATGAAATAGAAACAGCCAAGAACCCCAGACGCGCTCCCCGTTACACCTACCACATGGAGTGCAGCCAGGATCACTGTGTCCAGCACCTGCCCACAGGGACCAGAATGTCTGTGATGCTGTAGCTCCAGATGTCCAACGACCCACCAGCCCCATGCAGAAAGATGACAACTTCTCTATGCAGCATGTAGCAAGGAAAAAGCACACTCTTGTTTCTCCTTTCTTCAGCTCCTAAGCCCCAGCAGGCGGAGGGCAACAAAGGCAACGACTTCTGCTCCTTGCCTGTTTTGCCGCTGGCACATGTTGTTGTTCATGAAGACCCCCAAGTACTTTTCTGCAAAGCTGCTTTCCAGCCAGTCAGCACCACACCTGCACTGTTGTGTAGGGTTGTGGTCTCTCAGGTACAATTTTAAAGGCAGATGCTAGATTTGAAATGCCATTACAAGGAGCTCTGAGGCTGCGTTTACAGTAGTAAAATAAAATTAACCTTGCCACAGGCCTGAACATTGAAACCTGGTTGTGCACACTGTTAAATTATTAGCATAATCCCTGGCATGATTCTGGCCTTGTCTACTAGCATGATAAATCCTGGGCATGGTCTGGTGTTTGTCATAGATCAGCATCCATTCCCAGTGTTCACCTTGTATCAGAGGTTAGAGAATTGAGTTGTATGCACCTGATCTGTACTTCCGCTGGTGGCCTCAGCACAGACACTGCTCCTTGGTTCATATTGTTTATTAGTTTAAATGCACCTTGAGAGTCCATTCTAGTTTTGGGAGAAGGCTCCTTCACCTGGTGGTGGATGAATTGTGTGCCTAATGAACTTAGTACACAGTCTGGTAGGATTTTGGCCTCCCTGTTGAATAGTTATATGACTTCTGCTTTGATAACTCTCGCTGAACGTTAATGGTCACTTAGCAATTGAACACTCCTAAATGTATGATATTGGGGACATATTTGAAGGTCCAGACTACTGTCTTTGTGGCACTCTGAGGTTTAATTGTGTGAAAAGGTGTGTGCATAGTGTAGAAGTGAATAATTATAGGTCACTGGGGATTGTGGGGTGTCAAGCTTAGTAAATAATGAGTAAAAATGGAAGTAAAGCTCAAAGAAACAGTTCAGGAATGTTTAATTCTGTTTAGGAGCCTTCAGGATCATTCCAGCCATGGTCTTTGCCCAGTCTAGACAGACTAGTTGCAGCAAAAAAGGCCAACAGCCTCCTGAGCAGATCGAAAGGGATGATCTTTCCCCTCTACTTAGCGCTCGCAAGATCGTATCTGGAGTATTATGACCAGATTTGTACAAGAAAGCATAAACTGGAGCAAGTCCAGTGAAGGGCTGGAGCTCTTGCCCTGAGAGGGAAGTGGGTTCATTCAGGCTGGAGAAGAGAAGGCTCAGAGGGGATCTTCTTGTTGCCCTAAAAAGAAATACCTAATAGGAGGGTGTGGAGAAGACAGAAGCAGACACTTGTCAGAGGCTGAGGCTGACAGCAGCAGGACTAAAGGTAACAGTCATGAGCTGCAACATAGGAAATTCCAATTAGACATCAGGAGAACAGTTTGACCATGAGGGTGGTCAATTATCAGAGCACGCTGCCCAGAGAGGTTGTGGAATCTCTGTGTTTGGAGATATTCACAGCTTGACTGGGCAAGGTCCTGGACTTGCTGTGAGCAGGGGCTTGGACTAAAGTAGGTACCTCCCAGCCTGTATTGTTCCACTACTCTACGATTCCGTGACCAAACGTTCCTAAAACTACCATAAAGGAAATTGCTTTTAATCTAAATATAGCTGCTTTTAATCTAAGTACGGCTAATCATCTTTGATTAAGAATTTACCGGGCTGGAGAGATATCAGACTTTGTCATCCTTTCAGATTCCTTACTCCATCTCATCTAGGAAGAAATTACCTAAATTATGTACTCTTTTCCTTTCTGTGCATCTGAAAAAATCTTCACTTTAGAGTTGGTTTCCAAACAGTAGAGTGCAGAATCAAGCCCTCAGTGCAGTGCAGACTGCAGGAGTTTTTTATTCATTTTGGCTCTATTGCCCTGTTTCCCAAAGGCAGTATGCAATTACTTTAAGGAAAATAAAAGATATTACCCAGCAATGGTGCATGACACTTCCTAGTCACTTCTGCGAAGCACAGCACTGCAGTAAAGCACCCATTAGTAGGTAGAAAGTCACATGGATGAAGCATCAGTGCTTTACTACCTTTTAATTTCTGCAAAAGTAACGTGAAGAGACTCAACTTGGTGAAACAAAACTATGCAGTGAGGTGTTCAGATTCAAACTTCCCAGGTACCTCCCAAACCCCTGAAACTCACTGCATCTGTCTTTCCCCATCCTGTGAAGGCCCTGACTGTAAGATTTTAAAAAGCTCTTCTGAACAAGATGGCTAATCAGATGCAAAACCATCAACATTTATGAGAGGCTTTACTCCTTATATATTACATTATCTATATAATATATATTACAGTACTGTAGGAAAGGGAGGAAAAGGCCCCTTAAAAGAGGCCATCAGCTCCTCCAGCTTTCAGACAAGCTCAGCCAGCCTTAGACCATCTCTGACAGACTAGATCTTTCTTAAAAACTGACAGTGCCTGGGACTGCACAGACTCCCGAGGCAATCTGTTCCAGTGCTTAACTATCTTTATAGTTAGGAAGTTTCTCCTAATATCTAACCTAAATCTCCCTTGCTACAAATTAGGCTGATTACTTATCATCCTACCCTCCATGGACATGGAGAACCATTGATCACCAGCCTCCTTAAACCTTCAATATGGTTGAAGACTCCAGTCCTGTTCCCCACTTTTCCTTCTCTTTTCTAGACAAGATGATTCCTCCAGATTTTTCTCACAGGTCACATTTCTCTCTGTTGAGCCCCTTTCAAGCTAGTCTGCATTTTTCTTAAAATGTGACAATCAAAAAAGTACTCCAACATAGATTTTGTAAATATGAAGTAAAAGAAATTACTTAACATCATGTCTTACCTAGGACATGTCAATGCATTCAGGAGAGATGTCAGTACTTTTTATGCCAACATTACATTCTTGACTCATCTTCAGTCTATGATCCAACACCACCACCAGATCTTTTTGCACGGCACTGTGGAGTAATCACTTTTGTCCACTCTGTACTGGATTTTACTTTCCTAAAATATAGTCTTCGGGTTGGTCTTTATTAAATTCCACTTTTGTGATTTTTAACCATCTATATATGATTATAGCAAGATTAATTTCAGTTTTAAGCCCATCTTCGAAAATGCTTGAAGCCCCTGTCACCTTGTTGTTCTAATAGATATATAGATTTTTTTTCTCATGTTCCTTGTTATCTCTACTGTATCTCATGCTGTCCTCTTATTTTGACCATAAGCCTTGCAATATTTATCATCAGAAATATTTGTTGCCATTTTTTGTATCTTTCTTTGACTCTTGGATCTTTAGGAAGTTCTAATGCAGTCACAAGTTTCTTGTTACACATTCTCTTTTCTCCACATCTGCAAAGTTGATTGGTGGGCTGCTTCTTTCTCTTCTTTTCCTTAAGATTATGAATCATAACTTTTGGGGATAGATTTCCCCCAGATCCCTTCTGATCTTGATTCCTGATATATTAATAATTTTGTCCACTTTAAACAAAACAAGTACATGAAAAATTGTTCCCAGAAGATTTCCAAACACAGAACTGGGTAGTGTGCCTCCAGCCAGGCTGCTTTTTCCAGGGGACTTTTATTCTCTGGCTCTCACTATTACCAGTCTTTCTCTTTGAATGCTTCTCATGCTGTTAAACACACTTCACATACTTCCCCACCTGATCCAATAATTTCTTGTAAAGCTCTTCATGAGTCACCCTTATGCTTTCATTATTATTTCCTTCATCCAGATGTTCTCAAAAATCCTATCATCACTTCTTGGACATTCAAGTAAGCACAGACATGCTTCCTTTTCTCTTGCTGGTATAACTATGATATAAAGCACAGTTTTTACAGGCTGCATCTCATGCATGTATTTATATGAGTAAACACACATATACAGAAAGGTGTGTAATTCTACCTCACCTAGCAGAACCAGCTATCAAAATCACCAGCAGATGCTGAACCAATTCTTAAAAAGCATTTCCAGCAAGCTACGCCCTCTTCCACTGCTGGCTTTCTCCTCCTTCTCCTTCTCCTTCTCCTTCTCCTTCTCCTTCTCCTTCTTCTTCTCCTTCTCCTCCTTCTCCTTCTCCTTCTCCTTCTTCTCCTCCAGCCTGTCTAGCCATGATCCTCACTGGGAGAATAATTATTATGCTGGCTGCAAAACTCTCTATCTACCATACAGCTCAGCACTATTCATCTTTTACAGTCTATATGTGGTTTGCAGTTTAAAGTGGAACACACTTTTTAGAGCAGCATTCGTATGCAGATATGGATTATAGTTTTGATTAACTTTATACTGTTTTATATTTTAACTATCCAGCCACACACTTACAAACAAAATTAGTATGATTTTTCTTCACTGCCATGGTACTAAATATGCATTAATCACTAGTAACATAGGAGAAGGGAGGGCTAGCTTGGGATTAGTGTACGTCAGTGCTGCTGAAGGAAGTTCAATGAGCTCTACTGGGCTTTCTTGTGAAGTAAGTAAGTCACTGCTGTGTGTGAGCAAAGGTACCACAGCCCCGCCTGAAGAGCAAGAATAATCAGCTTGTACAGAGCTTTTATCCAAGGAATATCAAATTGGTTACCCAATGTTAATTAACTCTCGCAGTGTTCCTGTGTAGTACATTGCTATTGTTATTCACAAACAAAACAAACTGACTGAAGTAATCAACATAACCCATATGCAAAACACATGGCAGTTTTAAACGTGGTGTAACCACCACCAACAATCACTCACAGAGGCGATCAGTTCCAGTGCAGGCGTGTTCCACAGCGGAGCGGGGGATCGCGGGGTACAGGGGGGTTTCCTGAGCCGGGGAAACCCCAGGGGAGCGCAGAGACCTGCCAGGAGCCAGCAGCTCTCACGAGAGCGGCTGACCAGGCGTGGGCAGGGCCAGGAGTAACGGCGGCCACCCACACCCCCACAAAAGGCAGCCCCAGGGAGCCACGCGACCAGGACGGGCAAACAGGGCATGGCGCGGCAGTTCGCACGGGACGGCACCTCGTCGAAGGAAGGGCATTCCACTGGCCGAGTTCCACAGGCTCTTCAGGAAGGACAGGCAGGGGAGACGAGGAGGGGGTGTATCCCTCTGTGTCAGTGACCAGCTGGGGTGCATGGAGCTCCGCCTGGGGACGGATGAGGAGCCAACCGAGAGCTTATGGGTCAGCATTAAAGGGAGGGCAGGGACAGGTGACATTATAGTGGGGGTCTGCTACAGGCCACGCAACCAGGAAGACCAAGCACATGTGGTCCTCTATAGACAGATGGGAACAGCCTCATATTCACAAGCCCTGGTCCTCATGAGGCACTTCAGCCACCCCGATATCTGTTGGAGGGACAACACAGCAGGGCATAAACAATCCAGCAGGTTCCTGGAATACATTGGTGATTGATAACTTCCTTCTCCAAGTGACAGAGCACCAACAAGGAGAGGTGCTGTGCTGAACTTTGTTCTCACCAGCAAGGAGGGACTGGTGGGGAATGAGAAGCTCAAGGGCAGCCTTGGCTGCAGTGACCATGAAATGGTGGAGCTCAAGATCCTGAGGGCACCAAGGAGGGTGCACAGCAAGCTCACTACCCTGGACTTCAGGAGAGCAGACTTTGCCTCTTCAGGGATCTGCTTGATGGAGTACCATGGGATAAAGCCCTGGAGGGAAGAGGGGCCCAAGAAAGCTGGCTAATATTCAAGGATCACCTCCTCCAAGCTCAGGAGCGATGCGTCCCAACAAAGAGGAAGTCAGGCAAAAATGCCAGGAGGCCTGCATGGGTGAACAAGGAGCTCCTGGACAAACTCAAACACAAAAAGGAAGCCTACAGAGGGTGGAAGCAAGGACAGTTAGCCTGGGAGGAATACAGAGAAATTGTCCAAGCAGCCAGGGATCAGGTTAGGAAAGCTAAAGCCCTGATAGAATTAAATCTGGCCAGGGACATCAAGGGCAACAAGAAAAGCTTCTATAGATACATCGGTGATAAAAGAAAGACTAGGGAAAATGTGGGCCCTCTCCAGAAGGAAACAGGAGAGCTATTTACCCGGGATATGGAGAAGGCTGAGGTACTCAATGACTTTTTTTGCCTTAGTCTTAACCGGCAAGTGCTCAAGCCACACCGCCCAAGTCGCAGAAGGCAAAGGCAGGGACTGGGAGAATGAAGAACCACCTACTGTAGGAGAAGATCAGGTGCAAGACCATCTTAGGAATCTGAAGGTGCACAAGTCCATGGGACCTGATGAGATGCATCTGCAGGTCCTGAGGGAACTGGTGGGTGAAGTCACTAAGCAATTATCCATCATATTTGAGAAGTCATGGCAGTCTGGTTAAGTTCCCACTGACTGGAAAAGGGAAAACATAACCCCCATTTTTAAAAAGGGAAAAAAGGAAGACTCGGGGAACTACAAGCCAGTCAGTCTCACCTGTGTGCGCAGCAAGATCATGGAGCAGATCCTCCTGGAAACTATGCTAAGGCACCAAGGAGGTGATTGGTGACAGCCAACATGGCTTCACTAAGGGCAAATCGTGACTAACAGATTTGGTGGCCTTCTACAATGGGGTTACAGTGTTGGTGGATAAGGGAAGAGCAACTGACATAATCTACCTGGCCTTGTGCAAAGCATTTGACACTGTCCCGCATGACATCCTTCTCTCTAAATTGGAGATACATGGATTTGATGGATGGACCCTCAGTCGATAAGGAATTGGCTGGATGGTCACACTCAAAGAGTTGCGGCCAACGGCTCGATGTCCAAGTGGAGACCAGCGACGAGTGGAGTTCCTCAGGGGCTGGTATTGGGACTGGTGCTGTTTAACACCTTTGTTGGCGACATGGACAGTGGGATTGAGTGCACCCTCAGCAAGTTTGCTGACAATGCCAAGCTGTGTGGTGCAGTCAACACACTGGTGGGCAGGGATGCCATCCAGAGGGACCTTGACAGGCTTGAGGGGTGAGAACCTCATGAAGTTCAGCAAGGCCAAATGCAAAGTCCTGCACATGGGTCGGGGCAATCCCAAGCACAAATACAGGCTGGGTGGAGAACGGATTGAGAGCAGCCCTGAGGAGAAGGACTTGGGGGTGTTGGTTGATGAGAAGCTCAACAGGACCTGGAAATGTGCACTTGCGGCCCAGAAAGCCAACCATATCCTGGGCTGCATCAAAAGAAGTGTGGCCAGCAGGTTGAGGGAGGTGATTCTGCCCCTCTACTCTGCTCTCGTGAGACCCCACCTGGAGTACTACGTTAAGCTCTGGGGCCCCCAACATAAGAAGGACATGGACCTGTTGGAGTGAGTCCAGAGGAGGGCCACAAAGATGATCAGGGGGCTGGAGCACTTCTCCTATGAAGACAGGCTGAGAGAGTTGGGTTGTTCAGCCTGGAGAAGAGAAGGCTGTGGGGAGACCTTATAGCAACCTTCCAGTAGCTGAAGGGGACCTACAAGAAAGCGGGAGAGGGACTTTTTACAAGGGCCTGTAGTGATAGGACAAGGGGTAATGGCTTTAAACTGAAAGAGGGTAGATTTAGATTAGATATCAGGAAGAAATTCTTCACTATGAGGGTGGTGAGGCACTGGAACAGGTTGCGCAGAGAAGTTGTGGATGCCCCATCCCTGGATGTGTTCAAGGCCAGGCTGGACAGGGCTTTGAGCAACCTGGTCTAGTGGAAGGTGTCCCTGGCCATGGCAGGGGGGTTGTAACTAGATGATCTGTAAGGTCCCTTCCAACCCAAACCATTCTATGATTCTACAACTATTCTCATTCAAAGATTCCCAGCTCTCAAAAAGATCCAGATAGTCACATGTTTATGGATTTCTTTTCAGTTAAGAGACAACATTAATTAAACCTGCTTACCGAAGACATAACCCTGCCTCTCCCTCCCGAGGTGTGAGCAGCCACAAAGCCAGATCTGTTACTTCTCACGTTTGAAGAGTATTTTTCACATCCTGCAGAGCAGACACATGTGGTCCTTGCAGGGAAGGGAGGCTGTCCACGCCAGCTCTTCCAGGGCTGCAGCCAACGCACACATGCTCGTGCTGCCATAGGCGCTAGCACACCTTTTCCGAGGGGCAAGGGAGAAACGTGGGCTACTCCCACCCAGCCCGCAGCACTGCCGAGACACCGGGAACAACCCAGGACCAGCAGAGCAGGGGACTCAGGTGGTGTCCCAGCTCCTCATGGTTCACAGGGTCCAGTTACCCCAGCAGGGTAATGGCAAAACGTGTGGCCACTTGAAACTCAAGTGGTCCAGTGGTGCCCACATGGACATGCTGAAACAGAAGTCCTAGCTAAATAACTAATGGTATTTTTGTTTATGTAGAAGCATAAATTATGAACCCCCAAGGAAGCTTGTCTATACAACCAAAGATATGTAATAACTGCTGACAGTCTCACGTGATGTATAGCTTTATTTTCACATCTAAAGGATTATTTTCAATTATTTCTTCCTGGACAATTATGCTTATTCTAGCCCCATAATGTGTTGTGTCAGTCATCTCTGGACATAAAACACTTTAATAGTGTACAGTAAGCTTTTTCCTTCCACAGAAAAATATCTTTGGACCTATAATTACATTTCATAAAACCTCAGTACCATAATTTAGCCATCCCTTTCACAATGTTAGATCTGCATTTGTACAAAATAAAGAAAAGCCATATATATGCTTTATCTCTAAAGCTTTAATTTATTTCTTGTCTATACAAAGTGTCAAAAGTTTGGTCCAAGTGGTGTGTTACGAGGCAAGAAATAAGCTAGTATAACACCTTGACAAGGCCATTCCACAACTGGCAGCAATACAGGATTAGTCTGGGTTTGAAATTAGTTAACTTTAACACATAATTTTGATAATGGGGGATCAATAATCTCCTGGCCATTTATTATCCCACTTACTTCCAACCCCAAACTATTTCACAGCATTTTAGAGGAGGACGACCCACTGGCTAGGGTTGTGCCAGAGTTTTCTGCTCTGCTGCAGATTCCTTTTATAAACTCCAGCAAATCACGTGGTGCCTCCAGGACTGGGATAACAACATGGGGTTTGTAAAGGCAGCTATAGCAAGGACCGTAGCAGGCTCAGGTACCTTGGTAGGGTTCCAATATAGCAGATAAAGCAGCAAAAGTCAAGGCAAAGCCATACAGATGGGGAAGTAGACTTTTATTTTCAAAGAAACAGATTTCTGTCCCTCACACCCATTCTCTCAAACTTTTCTCATTCTTCTACAGTTATAAGCACTGAGATGTATGCATCCAAGTAACCTGTCCAGGATGACTTATGGTGACACAAAGGGTGATGGACACCAGCTAACAAGTCCTCATCCAGTCTTCTCGGTTCATCCTGAGTGGTGATGAGACGCATGAGCTTTGGAGCCTTCACAGCCTCTCTTGCCAAAGAAGGCTCATGTCCAGCATGACTTGTTTTGCACCAGAGTGGCTCCATATCTGTGATGAGGTCTGTCATCTTGGAGCAATCATCACTGCTTCCAACACTTGTCCTTGCTTTTATTTACATCCTTCTTCTATTTCGTCTAGCTTTTCTCAGTCTTTTGACTTACAATATATACACCATTACTTTAAATACTACTTTGACATTTATTCTGGCGCCTTTAAACATGCAGAGTCTCATTCACACTCTGTATACTGATGGATTTGATTTACAAATTTCTATACCTAAGAATATACTAGCAGCAGTAAGGGTCTCACCTTAACATGTAGGGCAAGAGCACATTCTCACCCAAATGCCATTTTTCATCGCTTTCAGGTACAGGAACTGGAGATCCAGGATATGGAAGCCATTCATTGTAAGAACAAGCAAAGCCATATAGGTACAGTGAAATGAGTTTGTGATATATTGCTCTATCCATCACCTCCAAGGCACAATTTTCATTCAAGCCATGGCTCACACTGCTGAATAGGGGTTAAATCAGAGATATGAGCCCAGATTTTCTACCAACAGATGGAATTTAGTAGAAACACAAGTCACACTGGAATTAGTGGTTGCACAGGCACCGTGGGTGTTCAAAAGCAACTTTCAAAGCTTATGGTTAGGGACTTAGAACAAGTGTAGCTTAGTTGATCATGATTCTGTTCATTTATTGACCCCAGATGGTACTTTTGGGTGCTTGGAAAAAAACAATTCTCCTGGTACTCAGGAGACCACGGGCAGAATTAGGATCCTAAGTTTGTACAATCACTTTTGAACATTTCAAAGGCAAGTCATATGTAAGAAAAATGCTTCTTACTGTTTTAACGAGTGTTACTAAGTAGCTCAGTCCCCCTTGCTCCACAATTCTTAATTAGTCTCATGCACATTGGTAATAGGATTCGAGATCATTAACCTGTAAATCATTGGTTCAAATCTTGAACAGGTCATTAGTGACTAGAAGGCATTAGTATCTAATGATTGGTTTCATTCCAGTGGACAAATAGTCACCGCCACAGCTGGCATTAGTAAATTATTTCAGTAGAGACCTAGGAAATGTACTAGGTCCAGATTTCGCTTCTGCCAATCTGATATGCCAGCCAGTCTCCCTATTAAGCTTTGAAATTAATATTTTTTTTTCCTTAGTGTTTTCAAGAGCAGCTCTTGGAACATTGTCGGGAAATGACAGAACAATCTGAAAAAAAAGCATTTTTTAATGTCTGAATCTGGTTTTCTAGAGACTTCTGTCTTGTAATTCCATCACTGTAGTCTGAAAAAAGTCCAAAAGAACAAGAAATGCATTTCTCACATTTGGGACATTTTATAATGTCTCCCTCTCTCTCCTGTGTGGATTTCTCTGCTTGATCAACATCTGGAAATCCCAGTGGTCCCTGCTAATACACAGAACCACTCTACAGTGTACTTACAGCAAGCCTCATCCACTCCGCAGCAAGCCTGTGATGGTGGGACCCAAGGGCTGGAAGGACTCTTGTATGCCACAGAGGCCAGACCCTTGCAATCCAGAACAGACAAACAACATCCATGTCACAAGCATTGCCAGACATGTAACACTTCCAACAGCCTCTAGCAAACTTGAATTGGAAGTCAGGACAGATTACTGAGGAAAAATACACCACTATTGCTCAGTTTCTTCTAATTTAAGCATTTGCTACTGGGAACACAGCAGTGGGTTAGGAGGACCTTTGGTCAAACACAATATACGTTTTCTTAAGCAAGACCAGATATACAAAGACCAAAAATCACAAAAGGTGCAATATGTCATAGGAGGAAAGCAGGAGAAATTAAGGATATCATGAATGCCGAAAGCACTAATAAGGGTTTTTTTTCAAATGAAAACAGGCAGTAGACCCCAGGTGCCAGATCTTTATAGGCTGCCATCTGACTACACAGGTAGCAGCCTTGTACAGCCACTCTCATGTATTTACAATAAGTTATTATATGAGTCAGAAGCCACATACTGACCTTTGCAGTCCATTAATTTTATTTTTTCCTCCTGTTCAATTAGTGCAGGACCTTGAGTCATTGTAGGTAACCCCAGGAGAATTGTAATTAAGAATTAATATAAAGCCAACGTGTGGTGCAAAGCTCTGAAGTACTTTTGTCACCACGTGTTTATGGTAATGAAACCGTGATGAAGATTTTTACGCTGAGTAAAACACTTTTAAATGTACAGTCACTGACCTGCAAACTGTTCACATGGCGAATGTATTAGGACATTTGTGTAAAGATCTCTCTCACAGCTGAGAAATAAGCCAGGCTGGTTTTGAATAGGATTTAACAGACTGATCACCACCTACAAGTTTGCAAATTGCAAATCCTCGCACCTCCCGCTGCAAACAAGGGTTACGTATGCAGCATGTAAAATCCAATTAATAAATAGTTTTAGGGTGTGTGTGTTTTAAGCTACTACCTGTCTAAAGCAGTAAATCAGGTCCTCATTTCTTCTGCATTTATAACATAGGCTTGTGTTAGCACACATTGACAATATCACTCCAGCAAGGACTAATTGTAGAAGTAACCAGACAAACTGAAGCAGCATTTGCATTTCTTCCTCTTACCTGTCAGTTCATCAACCACATCTTCAAACTCCATGCTGGTGCAGAACCATGTCATACAGCAATGCAACCAGAGAGAGGAAATATTTTAGTGCGGGCTCCCTCCTGAAAGTCCTCAGCACACTCGCTAATGAAGACGTATAGTCAAGTCTCAATACCTTCTGTGCAAAGGTTAAAAACATCCAATAGAGTGAAAAGGAAATCAGCTGGTTATTTATTATTTATCGTAAGTTTGCTCTGGCTCACGTTACAAAAAGGCAGCTGGAGAAAAGAGAGCCAGTGTAGAGGCGGAGATGGGTTCCCTCTCCTCCCCGCCAGGTATCACCCCAAAGCGTGAATGCCTTTGTGCTGCTTGTGGGATTTGTTGGCTGTCCTTGCAACCCTCCTGCCTGCATGGAGGGCAAGAACAGGGTTGGGAAGGCTGTGCATCCACTGCAAAACATGCCATGAACCTACAGACCAGCCAAAGCTCCTTCCTGGACCTGCGCTCTTACCTGGCTTCAGTCCCTGATGTCCTGGGCTCTGCCTGCGGCAGGCTCAGGCTTTGTGGGGCAATATTGCTCTGAACGTGACAGAATCAGGCCCTGGAGGACATAAAAGGCACAAACAGTTCCTGTCCATCTTTTACCTCACCTGCATAAAAATAGATCACTCCGGTTTCCAAATCAAGCAGTTAATTTTCATAAGCATAACCTATATTTTCTGAAGGAGCAGAGGAAGAAAGAATACAAGTTTGTTATGTCTGACATATTTTTCCTAAACTAGCTGATTGCATTAATAAGGCATAAGAAGACACGTATATTAAAAATCCTGCATTTAAAACTTATTTTGTTTGATCTACAACAAACTGACAAATCCAAAAAATTCAAAGTTATAGATGATACTTTATTTCAGAAAAGGAATAGAAATCTAAGACACAGACTGAGGACAGCAGAACTGTCTCCAGATTAAATTCTTAACTTGTGTTGCATTAAATCAGGCAATTAACATTATAATCTGGAGGCACAAAGGCCAATACTTCTTGGTTTTTCTGAATTCGTTTCCTTAGGGCTTGACAGTGACACTCAGACACAGCTCTCAATAGAGGGTAACATTTAGCTATGCCACATTGGAGGAGCCTCGGAAGGAATTCATAGGTTCCTATTTTGCCTTGCTCAGAGGGGAAAGCGTTTCACTGCGTGCTTGAAAAATACTCTTGCTTATTCCTTTCTTCTCCACTTCCACTTCTCTACTCCAGTCGTGTGTAACGTCGGACAGAGCTAAGCACTTTGGAGGAATGTTCATTTTCCCCATCATAACAAGGATGAACCTCTGGTAGGGACCTCGAGATACTCTTTATAGCTAGCTAGAATCAGAAAAAAGTTATTCCCAGACTTTCTGTTTCTTCTATAAAAATAAAACAGATAAATGCATTTCTATATGCCCATCCTAGAGCAGGTACTGTAGCCTGTAGCTGAGCCACTATGATAAACCAGGGAAACAGCAGGTCTAGTAAATAAAAACATCAAACTGCTTTTAAAAAGCTACATATCCAAGCTTCTACGGGGTAAATGCATGCCTGATCACATGGAAAATAAAAATGGTACATGATGCCAGTAGTGGCTTAGCTGCAGAAGATGTTATCAAAGAAAAATAGCTAGAATATAGAGAACAGTCAGTTCTTGCCCCTCCAACTCGACTTCACAGATCCCCTGTGCAAGTTTATGAACCTTTTACAGTGGGACCCGATTAGCTGCAATTGCCGTGCTTTTTTTGGCCATAAAGCATACAAGACATTACAAGAAAGGAAGAATTTGTGCATAATGCATATCAAACTCAGACAAGGCATTTTCCCCAGTTGCCACACACCCACCCAATTCCATGATCTTTAGATTTAATGTCACATATTAACTTATATTTGATTCTTTGGTTAAAGCAAGAGCTTTAACCTTTACAGTTGGTATTTTTAAAGGACAACAAAGGAAGGTTCCCTTCCCCCAAAATTTTATTCAAGCACACAGTCATATTGATGAAACTGCTTCCCCTGAAGTTAGCAAGGGCAGTCACAAGTAACAATTTGCAGAATGAGGCCAGAAGAGATGCTAGACTAGTGGGCTATCCGACATCAAAAATGAGTGTGCATACGTCAAAAATACTGGCTTTGAATGGACAGGTCCATAAGGACCAAGGGAACAGAAGTCTTTTGCATGTGCCTTGGAGCTCTGCCCAGGATCCCAATATGAACAACACAACCCATGCATGCCAAGAAAAACTAATCATTCAACATCCCTTTTTCCAAAGGGGTAAATGGACCACTTGAACTCCTAGCAAACTTTGCTGTGGGGAGAGAGGAATGGTGTTTTCCAAGTGAGCTATGAAATTATAAAGTTTATGACCTGGAGGCCACAGTTCTTGAGTCAAGAGTCCAAAACAGTTCTGTTGCTTTGACATTACAAGTCCCAACTGTATGGAAAATGTTCCCAGCCAATAAGAATATAAGGGGCTTCCATGCTCTTGCTAGGTAATGAAGCCTCTCTAGTGAAGTGTTCACAGCCAATAAAAGTAATAGCTGAATTTCACTTATTTCCCCTATGCATCAGCAGACTTCTACACTTTCATATCTCTGGAATGTATGCATTATTAGATCCTTGTATGTACCCGTCACTGTGGTGTTCAAGTGCCATTCATCTTGAGATAATGCACACTATCCAAAACTCACAACATCCAGTTCTAATTTTGCAGTTTCAGTCCATTATTAATTGTTCCATATGTTTGGAAATGAGCCAGGGAAGCTTTCTTGGCTTTGCTCCCACTCATCCCCGTATTTGGGCAAGTTGTCCAATTATTAAATACAATTGAAATATTTTTCTCAAGGTTCTGTGCTTAAGACAGTAAAATTCGTCATAATAGGTTTTTCTCCTCTCCTTTAGTTATTAGACTATGAATAGCTTTGTGACCATTTAAAGTTCATTTACACATGTCCCAGCAAGAACACACAGCCAGGGACACTGCATGGACCTTTCTTGATCCAGCTAATAAGGTGTGTTACCTGCACTGTGGATCAGTTACCTTTTGAGATCTGACTTAACATTATTCCAAACTGATCTTCCCCAATGTCAATGAGAATTGCACAGGATGTACGGCAGAGATCTGCCACAGGGATGGCAACATCCACAGACCAGAAGCAGGTACAGAAGTTTGCCCAAAATGTTTCTAAGCTTCAGTTTATAATCCATCAGCCCCATCCACCCAGCTGACAACTGCTACCTCTGTTTGCATTCTCCAGATTGCGCTGCTTCCACTCCTCCTGAAACAGCTGTGTACTCCGCAGATTGTCACAACCATTTGTCCCTGCAGACACAGGCAGCAGCTTTTCAAATTTGTCCAGGGGTCTAGCTTTGACTAGTCTTTCCCAAGGGGGCATTTCAAAATGCAGACCTGCTTCTGCTTGGTGATACTTTATCCTAGGTTGTTAAATAATTTTGTGCAAGCGTCCATCTGCTTTACCCTTTAGCACAGATCTTTTTCACAATATGGTAGATGTACCCTTGGCAAGGCACCACAGCAGAGTGAAGCCCCTTATCTGCAGAAAAGATACATTCAGGGCAACAGCAGGGAAAGCTTCCTCCTAATGCCTGCACTTTAATCCTGCCCTGGAGAGTTTCCTCCCGTTGTTGCACTCCTGTTAATGACAGTTGTCAGCAGCTGACCATTTTCCTAGCACAGATGGACCCTAGGTATCAAAAGTTATTGCTGAAGCCATTCATTGGTATGTCTTCAGTTTGCAATTCATCCTCAAACTCTTGCATTCCAGCAGCTTTTGCTCCACATCGCTTACATCAGCTGGTACCAACATCTGGCCCAGTGTTTAAAGCTCAGGTCCAGCTGAATCAGTACAGACTATGGCAATTTCTCTCCTACACAGGAGAATTCTGAACACTGTACTGAAATGGAACTGTTCATCAATTTAATTCCAGCCCATAACATCATGCATTTGGATGTTATGCCAAATTTCCTGTGCCCTAGCAGCAGTGCTGCGACCTGCTATGTAGGCTCTTTGGGAAGTGCACGGTCAGGGATAGATTGGAAAGCACCCTCACAAGTCAGCTGGATGCGCGGAGAGCAGGTGGGCTTGCAGGTCCCTGCAGATGGCAGGCAGCACTAGCTTTCTCCAAAACAGTCTTAGTGAACATGCTTAACTGTTGCTAGTACCAGCAAAGAAGCAGAGTCATCCGTCCATTATTTTCTCACTTAAGTTATTATTTTAAATTATTCTGGAGCAGTTTCTGCTCCGACAAAACAAGTCTGACATCCAACATCTCTGCTGCTTCCTGCATTAGCTGTACCAAACACTGAGCACTAAGTGAAGACGGTTCCTGGTTGGATTTGGATAGCCATTAGTCCTTTAGTGATTCATCAGAGTCAAAGGTTGCTGTGTTTAGTTTACTTTGTTTACACAAGGGAAAAAGGAAGGGAAGTCTGTTACGTTTCTTAAAGAACAGTTTTACCTGGATTTGGTTTTACTTATGCTGCTGTGAATCAGAAGTAGTGCCATTTAGCTCTGTGGTGTTATCCCAGGGTAAAACTGCCATGAAATCAAAACCAAGGACATTGTATTTAGAATAATGGTATCAAAGATCCTTCTCTTTATAGGAAGTATTGCTGAAAGAGGGGCTTAACACAATCCTTTAACTGGAGTTCTATGCAGTTTTCAACAGAAGTCCTAGAGTATTGTTTTCCCTTTTTTTCTTCTTGCATATTATGCATGTCATTCATCCATAAGATCCCAAAATATCCTAAAAGTCTAAATACAGGGCTAACCACAATTCTGAATAAAAATCAGTAATTAAAAATAAATAAAAAGAGTCCTTAGGCTAAACTCTGAATCCACAGAAACGTCAGTGCTCAGCTTAAGTTCCTTTGACAACCCCTCCACCCCTTCATTCATAATGCGTGCATGGAAGAACAAGCAGAGACGGAGTTAAAGTTGTCATGACAACTTTGCCTCTAAATTATCTGTCTTTTGTAAATTGGCTACTTTGGGCTACATGTTGCTCAGCAAAGCTCTTGACAGAGAATGAGTTTCATAGAAGCAGTTTGAAAGATCAATAACTTGGTTTTAATTTTAACAAAAATGCATTTATGCATATATATATAGCCAGAGAGAATAAAGACTGAACACATGATGAATCCAAGCATCAGCTAAAACAGAATATTTTGTGTCTTCAATCAATACAGTAATGCTAGCAAGATTTTTTAATTGTATTTTTAGTAGCCCTCAACCTTCATATAGAAAACATTCAGGTGATAACTGAACTGGCAAAGATGACATATTAATTTACCATCTACACTCTCCAACATTACCAAGCTATTTCATTTGTTTTGTTAGGAGCATAATCAGAAACTGCTTCCTCCTAGAGGAGACAAGATAAGCTCTCAAAGACTACAGAGACTTCTCTGCAGTGGGAACTGTATATCAAATCTCCTTGCATAGTATTAAATATTATTTCCTCAAATATGTTTAACCTCTGGACTTCACAGCAGAGAGTCTTTCACAGATCCCTCTGCTTGCCTCATATTCCTAGGAGCAGAGCTTTCAACATCTTTGTAAAGTTAAAAAAAGCAAAACAGAACACAAAAAAGCCTTCACCTTTTGGCTTATGTTCTTGAAAGTCCTCACTGAAGAAGTAAAAAGTTTTCATTTGATCTTGTAACAGATTTCTCTTGCAAAATATGATTTCAAGTAGTAAACAGTGATCTTTAGAAAAGGTATTTCCTCTAAAATACTTTCAAATCATAACTCTAAGTCAGACAAGGGCTTAAATCCAGTATCTGTGCAGACTGGAAAGCTCAAATTGCTTTCTAATTTGACTTTTTCTATCTGCTCCTGAAAATGTCACCAAGACCTCCTGATAAAAGAAACTCAGAGAAGAACTGCAAACCTGCTATTATTTTTCCCCCCCGCTCACCTCAAAAAGATAATCCTCATCTAGGAGAGCCTTCCCCGAAATAGGAACTCTGCTTTATGACCAGTGCGTGTAGCAAGCACAAGTCGTAGTCCACAACTGTGATTCCTGGGCACTGCAGTAATGTGCTTAACAGTGAAATAACCGCAACAGCACAACATTAGCAAACATCAGTAAACTCTGCATCCAGTCCAGATCTTCTCATTTCATGGAGAGGGTTTATTCTTTTTAAGTGGATCCACAGTCCAAGATCTCCATTAGACCTACAGAAGTCCACCTTTTCACTTTTTCACAACTACTTTTTGCTACTAACTAAGGGTATGCAGAGCACTGTGGGATCAGAGTAAAGGAGATTGCCCAAGTGCTGCTAAAAGGATGAACCGCCTGCCCCCAGGGTGTCCCTGTAACTTGGTTAATATGTGTAGCTGTTAAAAGCTGTTGAAATGATGGTGCTAAAAAATCTGGACAAGCACCACAGAGAAAAGGCTGGCTAAAGTAATTGAACCATGAAAATAAAGTGAAGATGAATAAAAGAATGGAAAAAAAAAACCAAACAACAACCCAACAAATAAAAGCAGGAGAAAGATAAAAGGCAAAGAGATATACAGAGCTGATAATCATCTGAAGTCAGCTTTCTCTCCCCTCCTTACTTCCTCTTCCTCCTCCCCCTTCCCCATTTCCTAACTTCTCAACTCCGCTTATACAAATCTTTGGCTTCTACTGTCAGATTAGCATTACATCCTCACGCTGGATTTCATGAAGTCAAGCAGGCTCAGTGAAGATCACTGGGCTCAGCTTACTCCTGGTATAATCACACCCAAATCCATGGAGTTACAGGAGGGATGAGCTGGAACCAGTGATGTTTCCTGAATCTTCTGACATCCAGCTTTGGAGCTCTGTAACTCCAGACTGATGATACACACTGAAGGGTTTTCTGAACACAGCAGGGGAGAAAGAAAAAATATGAGCTTCTGAGCTTCTTGGGTGGTGTTCATCATGGTAGTTGCATTACATGTGCCATATATCAGAACAGTTCCCATGTTTCCTACCTAAGATTCATAACAGCTCTAAAAACACCACCATACTTCACCATGTTGAAAAAACAAATTTCTCCATAGCTGGAGAAATATATTTTTCTAGGTGCAATGGCAAGGAACACAATGTCCTTTAGAGCAACTTAACAAAAGAAATTACCTGATTCCTGGAAAGCCTTTTGCAATCTCTGCTTTTTTATCTGCAAACTCTCTGCAGTTGTTTATTCGTGAAGTGATAATTCTCTCCCTTTGTCTCAATGAAAACTTCTTCCTCGGAGATAAAAAATAGTTTGTACGAATCTGCTGTATTGCTTGTGAGTAGTAATAACCACCTTGCATCAACGCTGTATTTTTTTATTATTATTTGTACTGCAATAGTGCTGGAAGCCCCTTGCTGGCACTGGATGTCACTGTGTTGGAATTGTGTATATACGGGATAAGGGACACTGACTGATCTGACCAAGCAGATGCACTGTGTTTTAAATGGAAGAGGCAGGGGAAAAAGAATGAGAAAATAAGACTGCCAAAGACCTCAAGAGGTCATCTAATCCATCTTTGGATGCGTGGTAGACTCATTTGTGGCTGATCAGCTACTATCGGTTGTTTCACTTGTTTTATAGATGGAAAATTAAGAGATTGTGTCGTGCCCATGAAGCCTCCTCCTCCATGAGGCCCTGGTAGAAGTGGAAGTTCAACCCAAATCTCACAAGTCCTGGTTGATAGAGTCCATTAAATATTTTATGTTAACTGAACTTGGGAGCCTCTAAGGAAAACAATCATAAACTTGCTATCCTGCTATTTGCTATAATAGCAAAACCTGCTATTTGCTACTATGAAACAGTGAGTTAAAATAAAGAAAATCTAGCTATCAGCTACAATTTTTTATTTGCTCTTCTGCACTCAGGCATACCTTTAAAAAAGCACAAAGTCCAAAAATAGCTATATATATTAAAATATCTCTACCTCATTTATCACACTGCATTAGATATTCATTTTTCCTTCACTATCAGTAAAAAACACTATACTATGCCATATATAATATATGAAAGTCACACTATACAAAAATTCACAGAAGATAAAATACTAAGATCAAAAGCACTCTATATCTGACAAAGACTTTTTACACACTGCAATGCATCTTTTGCCATGTATTCTGTCTATTCCATGAAGCAGTATACATGCTTAATATCAGATAAGCTCATCCTTTTAGTCAGTTATTGTAGATACCGAGTTTTCTGTTTTAATGCAGAAGAAAAAATAGTTCCAAGTTACAGACAGTTCATTTTCTATCACCATGTTATCATTTCTTCTCTGGGCTGAAGTGTAGTCACCTTCTTTCACAGGTTACTGTTTCTACCTTCGATTTCAAATAAGTTTCATACATTGATGCAATCTAGGCAAGATTAGTATGGCTTTCCTCTTTAATATAAATCTTTTGATTTGTTGCTGAATGGACTGTTCTCAAGTATTGCTATCTAACTGCAAGGGACAATGCTGTTTATCATTTCACTCTGAAAGAAGCCATCCAGATCTAGATATTACAGTACTTTGAATTTAGAAACCAGGAAATATAAATGTGTTCCTACCAAGAGTGAGTAGGAATTAAATGAATGTTTATTTTACATCCGAAGTATCTTTTACATTTAATTCCCATCTACGACATCTAGATAAAAATCCGCACTAAAATAGACAGCTAACACTGAAGATTTCTTCTGAATAAGAAACATAGAAGTTCAAAATTAATGAAATGCAGATCATGTGAAATAAAAATATAAGTAATTGCACTTAGTCAAAAAGCTAATGGAGCATTTCTCCCTTGGAAAATGTTGTTTTTTAAGCTAACACATCTTGCGAGAACTCCCTGACAAAGTCTAACTCTTGTTTTGAAAAAAAAAACCTGGAAAATTCTTTAAAAATACTTCAATATATTATTTGAAATTATTGCTTGAAAATGTTTTAACATCATATAAAATATAGTCTGTACATTAAAACTGAAACAAACAAACCAATGTGATAGCTTCATTCACATTAAATTTCGATTTTCACCAATTTTCTTTCCAACTTGGAAATGAGATGACATTTTATAGCTGTTGAATTTCCTATCAGATAAGAAGTCTGGCTCCAGTTTTCAGAGAATACTTACTTTTTTACCACATGAATGGTTCCTTCCACTAGCCATCCTCTCCTCCAGGCACAAGTTCCTACAGTTAGCAAAGTTGAATATTAGAACACGCAATATACTTAAACACTGCAAAAGTGAATGAAGTAATGATGTCCTTTGTTGCTGACAGCGCACTGGGAGCATGAAGAATATTAAATCTCTTTCCCAAGCTACAGAATCGACTTATCCTGTAGTTTTTGACACAGACTGGTATCATCCTAATGACTAAACAGGTCTAAGCCTGTTTACATCAGCTGAGGTGTTAATGCCGTACATATATCTACTTTAGCTTGAACCAACAAGCTACACTGCAATGATGCTTTAAGATGTACCCTTCTGTGCCTGTTCCTTAAAGAGAACAGGCCCACAGGGCTTGTAAACATTCCAACCAGATCCTGTTAAAACATACCCCAGACTACTGAAATTACTAAAATGGAGGAGGAAACCCAGATCCACTGGGCAACAGAATAAAAATTAAAAAGGGATGTGAGGCTGACTTCCCCCTTGTCCCCTCCTTGCAGAGTGACTGCTTTTCTCCAAGCTCAGTCTCAATCCAGCAAGCTTGCTGGGTTGCAATAAATGATGTGGTCTCTTTCTGGCTCCAAAGAAAAGTCTTTTTCTTCCATTCCTTCTGTGCCTGCTCCTTACTCTCCTCAGCAATCTCTGCCTCTGCCCGGCTGAGCATATTGAGTTATTTTGAAAGCCTGGAATCTCTCCCTCCTTCTAGAGGACTCCACCTGAACGAGGGTCTAGTGGTGAGGCCAGGCTGAGAAGCAGACCTCCTCCTTGCTGCCCAGCCAGGTCCTTTCCCCAGGAGATGTCCTTAAGCTCTACCAGAGGTTCTCAAATGTCAGCCAAGGAGGTGTTACCTCTGCGATTGGACAGGACAAATAAAAACCTTTATCTATAGTCCAGAAAACTGTCCTCACTCTGGACCAGTGGAAACACTCTAAAGCAAAGGAAACAAACAGCTTTAAATGGTTGAATGAAGGACCCATTTAAAGGATCAAAGGAAGTATCAAAGTGGAT
Source organism: Ciconia boyciana (assembly GCF_034638445.1). Classification (NCBI taxonomy): domain Eukaryota; kingdom Metazoa; phylum Chordata; class Aves; order Ciconiiformes; family Ciconiidae; genus Ciconia; species Ciconia boyciana. The sequence continues at coordinate 207,380,946 of NC_132934.1, forward strand.
GAATGACTACCTAGGAATGGAGGAACTCAGGAGCAAAGAAGGTTGTTGTTCATTATTGATGGGTGCCCTCAAAACACTAAGAAAAGACCTAATCTTAGTACCTGACCTCTGGGAAGTCTTATGATGATGCTGCTGATGACTACAGTTTATTAAACTCAGAGGGACAAATGGTGATTCATATTTTTTATCAGACTCTTAATCCATGTTTCTGGGGAATGACACAGACAAAGTGCTTTGTTGCACAGGGAGGCTCCCTTTCTTGAGACAAGGCTAGGAAAATGGAAAAGTAACAATTTGGCTACCTATCTGAGTGAAAAAAAGTGCAATAGTGTACATGGACGAGGTGTAAACCTGAGTATGGGGTTTGGATTTCTGAGGGAAGAACCTAGCACCTGTTCCCCCCCCCAGTGTGCAACTAAAGGACCAGGTGTAGGAGAACAAAGTCAAACAGACTTTTTGATCTGGAAAGGCTCACACCTGTCAGAAATGTGAAGTTTAAAAAAAAAAGTTCAGAGGACAGATAAAATTTTTGCAGAGTATGAAGAGCAAGACCCAAAGAAAGAGACAGAGAGTTGCATTTGGTGCCAGAAGGAAAGACAGAAGTCCTGCAGTGGGACAACTGAGTTGCTTATGACTGATCCAAGAGTGATGTTTAAAGGACTAATGCTGTGCCATTATTGGAGACGATGTCTTCTGTGCTTCTACTGGAGGGGAGATGGGTAATGGATAGTACATGTTGTAGCTCTGTTTGTGAGCTTTCTCTGAGGTCCTCGAAACAGAAGCAATGCCTTTTTTTCTCGTCAAGCCCCCGCTGCAATTTGAGTAGTTCAAATGTTTAGGGGGTCTTATTCACTGAAGACTCAGTTACTTCATTACTGTATATAAGTACAATATAATTATTTTACCTCCCTTTCCATTGAAGTCAATAGCGATATAGTCCCTTCAAAAAAAGCAAGATTTGCTTGGAGAGCTTGATCATGCAAGGTGGTAGCTCCATCTAAACAAGCACCTACCAACAAGATTAACCTGAAGCGTGCAACTAATACGATTTATTTCAGTGGGATTATTCACATGCAGGAGTTAGAACAAAATATCTGTGACAGTGGAAAAAGGTGTATAAAGCACAATCTGCTGTGTATGCATGCTATTTAATGTGTGCCCTTGCTGTTTCAAGATTGCAAGACCTGACTATAACCGGTTGTGGTTATAATACAGGACTCTGCCATACTGCCTTTGCTGATAGGGAAGATTTTTTTTTTTATTACCCTGATAAAGGCTATTATTTTAAGTACAAAAAAACTTAATTCTGTTCCCTATGTCACAAGTTGGATATTTAGCTGGAAACAATATGTCTGGAGGTAAGCAAATGGAGAATCGTTACAGGTTCATTCCACAATTTAGCTTTGCTGTATCTGAAAAAGAAATGGGCATAAGTTAATCCCCTTCTGCTTAGAGGAGAAGCAAGCAGAAAGACCGCCTAGAGCAAAATTAAGACACAATTTTCTCTTCTCACTGTTCCCATTTTATCTCATCTTTCCATTTCATCCTGAAGCTTCTGCCAATAGTGTTAGTTGTGGAATTAATGTCTTGCCAATGTCTTGAGAAAAGACTTTTAAACAGTGAGATCTATTAAATTATGCAGTAGTTTCTACAAGGGAAACGATAGGAGACTTATTGCTTAAGTAGTTTGAAAAAGTCATGGATAGTTCAACAAAGGGAAGTGCAAAGTCCTGCACCTGCGGAGGAACAACCCCAGGCATCCGGACAGGCTGGGGGCAGAAAGCAGCTGGAAAGCATCCTTGCAGAAAAGGATCTGGGGGTCGTGGTGGACAACAAGCTGAACATGAGCCAGCAATGGGTCCTTGCAGCAAAGAAGGCCAATGGTACCCTGGGCTGTATTGCCAGCAGGTTGAGGGAGGCAATTCTTCCCTCTACTCAGCACTGGTGAGGCCACACCTGGAATATTGTGTCCAGTTCTGGGCTCCCCAGTACAAGAGAGACATGGACATACTGTAGAGAGTCCAACAAAGAGCCATGAAGATGACAAAGGGACTGGAGCATCTCTCCTATGAGGAAAGGCTCAGAGAGCTGAGATTGTTCAGCATGGAGGAGAGAAGGCTCAGGGGGATCTCATCAATGTCTATAAGTATCTGTAGGGAGGGTGCAAAGAAGATGGAGCCAGGCTCTTTTCAGTGGTACCCAGTGACAGGACCAGAGGCAGTGGGCACAAACTGAAACACAGGAGGTTCCCTCCGAACATCAGGAAACGCTTTTTTACTGTGAAGGTGACCAAGCACTGGAATGGCTGCCCAGAGAGATGGTGGAGTCTCCATCCTTGGAGGTATCCAAAAGCTATCTGGACATGGTCCTGGGCAATGGGCTCTAGATGGCCCTGCTGTAAGAGGAGGGTTGGACCAGATGACCTCCAAAGGTCCCTTACAACCTCAACCATTCTGTGATTCTATGAAAAAAAGCACTCAAAAACATATTATAGAGCTAGTACTGTATTAATGTGCAAAAAAAAAAAGTATGATAAGGCACCAAAACAGACCTTAAAACTCTTATTTATACATACCATACATTGATATAAATTATATGTATTGCATTAATCAGCTTAGGGGCCTTGACTAATTTTAGGGAAGAAATATAGAACAATGCTTGTTACTGATAGATTTTCTAAAAAGTATCACCAAATAACAGGTAACCAAATCCAAGCACATTTCATAGACTTCATCTGTAATGCTAGAAGGTCCAAAAATAGTGGAGAATCAGCTTAGTTAAGTTTTCTTAACTAAGAAAAAATTGCCAATTAATTATTTGCTTGACTGCCTTGTCTGTTCTTCTCGTCCCTGAGTAGACTGTGAATTTCTAAAACAGAGTGGAAGGATACAGCTAAAAACATCCAGTGAATTAATTTTGGGTATATTACCACTGTATACTGCAATATTTGAAACATCCTCCACATAGTATTAATAACAGCAAAAGTGCCATGATCTCTATGGAACTTCTGTCTATTTTTGCTTGAGACACAAGTATCTAGGTTAACTGGTTACTTTGCTGATTTTTTTTAAGTATCATTTTAGTATTTGGAAGGGTGACGGCCCTTGGAAAAGCTGATACATGGACAGTGCAGAGTTAACAGTGACATTTTAGCTGTGGTAGAAGGTCTTTTTAAAAAAGAGCAAGATTTTGCAGCACTTCCAAAGAAAAGGCCAGTCTTGGCAACTGTCTAACCTTCCCAAGAAATTTGACCACCCAACTAAATCCATTTAGTAAGTTTTTCATATTTAAAACATGCACTGTTCTGAGTAGACTGACTAGTCACATGGCAAGCTGCTTCTCCCAGACTGGAAGGATGCACTATCCAAATTGCTTCCTGTTGTGCAACTATAAAATTATGAATAAGCATTGTACTTTGCAAAAGTTCTTTGCTACTTGATTTAAATACTGTTTTGTCTCATACCACTTACTATCTACACATTCTTTTGTTAGAGTACTGGAAGAAAGGTGCAATCACAATCAAAGTGAACTTGCTAAGAATTTCTGTTCTTACTATTGACTGAAAATATTTCTGCTGTCCTCACCAAAGCTCTGACATCTTTCGTTCTATCAAATAAATTATGTGTGACAGCAAACAACGTTGGGTCTCCTGGTCCAATTTTATATTCTCCTTTATTTTATTTTTAAGTGTGCTGTCTTGTTATTCTTTCTGAATACAACTCTCCTAGTTGATTTAAAAATGCATATAACTCTGGGAAGTCTGTCCCAGCATTAATGAGAAATGGCACCATCCATTTATAAGGCGGTCCTTCAGCTTTGGTGTTGACACAGGTACCTTCGTGAGTGCAAGGGAAAATGACGAAGGGAGGGAGAAGATTTCTGATGGTTTATCTTCTCTGCATCAATTATCTCAAGTTATTACACACAAGTAGTTCTCTTTTGGTTAGTTTATCAAGTGAGAAATTCATGCTGCAAAACCACCACTAACTAACACAGGCCTGGTTTGATTAACAAGAGAATTATGGTTTTGATCCCAGCTGCTGTAGCTCATGCACATTACTGGCTCAAGTGTCAGCAGCATTTGACCTCAAAGCTCTATCCAGCAAGCCATCTGGATCAAGCTCACAGCCCATTTAACATGAGCTGGAAACATTTATCAGGACAATAAAGCTTTCAAACTAGCAGCAATCTCAGAGTATGAAGCTTGTTATGGAACCCGCATCAGCACTGGAAGATGCCAGCACATGTTAGCCCCATTCCTCACGTATCATCTGAAAGGAGCTCTCCTTGGGGTGAAAGACATGTCAGACAGCACAAATGAGAGTAAAGCAGGTAACTATGATCAATGAACAGAAATATGCCTGTGCCTGATAAGGTTTATTCATTTTTCAAAATGGGGTCTGCCAGCACTGATCGGTCAGGAGACGAGACAGATGCCAGTATGTCATTGCTCAGGAATAAAAGCCCTTACAGCACACCCTTGGTTCCACCTTCATTGATACCTGATACATGCATTACCGAACAGTAAAAATTTGATCTGGGTCAGACCAGAGCACATGACTGTATTTCTATCATGTTAGAACAAAATGATATGGTACTTACATCAGCTCTTTGCCCCTTGGAAAAGACAGTCAATACTCAGTCCACTATAAGAGGAGAATGACACGAGACCATTTCTGCTCTGGAATAGAGTCCACTGGCAAAAAGTCATCCCTTCAAAAGGACAAAACGTTACAATTGGCAGGATGAGCTTGCACCAGATCTGTGTTTGCACCATGTGTCTGTGGTGGTTTTTATCTGATCTAGTCTTTTAAAGTGAAGCTGTACACCACAGCTTCAGTGTCATATGTGTTCAGCACTTTATGAGACTCCATATTCATCACTGGAAACTCTAGCTATGAGGCAGTGTCCTTAGGATGCATACAGGATTTATCTAATCTAACTTTAGATGTCAATAAAGTAGGCATTTACATCTAAGCTAGCCATCAGAGCCTCCCATGATAGCGAAGAGAAAAAAAGGAACACGTGGAGCGTGACTTGCCTGGTTTGTTTTAGAAGCCCTTTTCACAACATGATGACCCTAACCCTAGAAGCCACCATTTCTTTACACTGACCTGAAAGAGAACCTAGGTGACCAGCTGAAATGTAGTCATCTATATGATATGCATGTAGTCAACTGAATCCCACAAATGCAAATTAGAGTGAAACCACCAGTCCCTTTAGTGTAGGTGTCTCTCTCTATATACTGTCAGGTCACTGCTACTTTTCCATGGTTGTTGAATTTGGCCATATTTTTTCCTGTAAATGAAAGTCAACCCTTCTTCCCAGAAGCTTATAATTCACCTTAAAGGATTACCAGAAATATTTTATCACCTGCTCTGGTGTTAAAACATTTCTTAAAACAATCTGCTAGACAGGAAGAAATGTGAAGGGGAGATCATTCATGGAACTCTATCAGAAGACTAAGTGGACTGTGAAATACTCACATATATGGTAATTATCAACTTAATAGAGTATGTATTCTGTTCTGATTGGTGGTGGTGAGTCATTTAAACAATTAGAAAGATTCCAATTTGTCAGTACAGCAATCCTAAAATTGCATTTAAAAAATATCACGCCAGGACATTGGGAATTATAATTACTAAAGGACATGCCGTGCACCTAATTCTTTTAATGTTTCCTTGATTTTTGCTAATGAATAAATGGAAGCACAAATAATATTTTAGTTGAGATTTTTTTTAAGGGACTAGTGATCTGTGGTTCCTCAGTTACCCAATGCCTGACTGAAACCACTTTCAAGGTGGCCAGTGCTCAGGACATTGGATGTTCAGTTGTTTCCAAATACCCACGCATTTAGAATTACTCGGATGGCTTTCCTCAACACTAAGTCATTGCTGTAAGAAACACTTCAAGAATCTTCGTCCGCTTACTTGCTGGCATTTTTACAAGAGACAGACAGACTGTGGACCTGCCTGTAAAGACGGATGGAGACAGATGGAAGCTCTCTCTGTCCGTGTGCTGAGTTGGACATACGCAAGCTAAACGCTGCTCAGCAGTGGTATAGCTGTATTAGCACAGCAGTGTCAACACAGCTACACAACTTCTGGAGCAGAACAGATGAGGCACAGCACTGTGCAAACACAGCCAAACAGTTTCTGGATGGTGTTTGGTGTAGCCCAGTAAATATGATTTTTTTGCCATTCCTAGCAAAAGGCCACACGTTTTTTATTGACCTGACAGCAAAGGGTGTCAGGAGTTGTTTGGGCTTGTCCTGGCCTAAGCTGATAATTAGCTTGTTTTATTTAACTGGGGTAGGAAATGTCCAGCAGTCAGGTTTGCTTTGGGTGAGCTCCAGTTTATAGCGATAACAAGTAGATTTTCTGTGTAGATTAAATTACCTGTGATCCTAGAATAAAATAAGGTTTGCAAGAATGCAAACACAGGATGGTGCTGGAGGTCCCAGGCTGTAAACACAAATCCCAATGGTCAGTCAGTGGGCACTGCAGGCATGCAACTGTCTAAACCAGTTTAGATATAACAAAGAGACCACAAAACTGAGTAACTGAGAACTAAAGAAAAGAAAGCCCATGTAATGCAGGCTGTATTAGGAAAATAGACAAACATAAACCCAAACTGACCCCAAAACAGAGGAGGAAGGGACCTCCAGCCATCGAACTCCTCCTGGGGCAGAACTGAGGACACTGGTGGCCGCTGACACCCCCTCCAGCCCCTCTGCTGTCAGCCCCAGGACCCAGAGGGACACTGGAAGGATGGCGTAACACCAGAGAAAAGGGGGCAACACTTTAATTTTGTCGTTAATAGGACTTTGGGCTTAACACTGGACTGCTTTGTAGCTGCCCTGTAACCTGGGAAGAAAAATGCTGGCTTTTTGCCCCGAAACATATTCACAGTCAGATTTATTTCACTTCATTTTAGATATTTTCAGGGTAGACATCTACATTTGGTCTAGTCAGCCTGGGCTCCCATTATAGTCACTGGAGTGAAATACATACTTTTAGGGCATGAATTATCCGATCTGTTTTAGATGTCTGCTTTAGGCTGACAGGAATTGCACCCTAGAATAGTTCATTTCCCTCCATTGACTATAAAAGGGCTCAAGGCAACTAATTGAGAGACGGACAGTTACAAGGACTTTTACCTGTGAGAATGCGATTCCTACCTTCTGTGTTCATGCAGTATCCCTGCCTTCTTTATTTACGGATTATTTCAGTAAGTAATTACTCATTGGATTGAAACCCAGTAAAAAGCATGGCCCCAGGATTTAATTATAAAACAACACTGTTAGAAGTACGGGTCACTCATTTGGAAGGAATTTGCATTGAACCAATAATAATAACAACAGAACTAATCAACATAGGCCATAATTTCAAAGGTATTGCTGGTTTCAAAAGAAATAGATGGGAATTACGGAAAACCAACACTTTTCCAGGGGGTAATTCAGCATCTTCCTGAATTAGGGTCTTATAAATTCGGAAGCTCAGTTACAAGGATCATAACTTAAAAAGTAAAGGCACAGCTACAAAAGCAGAGGGAGAGCTCTGGCAGCAAGTCCCATAGGAAGCAAGGAGGATTTGACCCATTTCATCCCTGTTTTACACTAACCAGCACGTTATTAGGGCATCATAGGGGACAGGTCTATCCCAAGCTTGGGGCTTCCCAGCAGAGAGCTCTTTCCTGATCCCCCATCAGTGCAGCCTTCTCCTGCCTCATTGCTGGGCTCAGCCTGAGAAAGGAACCAGCCATGGGAGGCACCGGTTACCGTGCTGGTCTCCGGGCAAGACAACTCGGCTCTGGGCACATTCATAGCTCCATAAACCGCCACAATACTAACAATTTACTAACTTCTGGTAAAGACCGCCTTCTTGGGAATTGCTGATACCTCTCTTTCTACGGGACATAAATCTCTCCGGAGGCTTTGCTCCGCTGCTCTCTGAGCACAAGAAAGTGCTGCTGAAATTCCTAATTTCAAATTAGACTTTTGACAGGGGAAGGCAGAGCAGACAGATTGAAATAGCCTTAAAGTGCTTTTCTCTTCCTGATGGCAGAAGAGTTCATAATCCAGACAAATTAACTGATTGTAACAAACAGCATTAAGGCAGCACTGTGCAATGTTGTGTCTGGCAGCTGGTGGCCAGACACTAGAACATACTTAACCAATTAGCACGGTCCCCTGCGCTGGCCAAAATGCACATTAAGGACAACTGAGATGTGATCTGGGACATTTTGTGGTCCACATACAGCGGCTTTACCAGGTGGGCCAGAAAAGTGAGATTCTCAGTGCATGAGTTAGCTGGGGCTGTAATAAACCTGAATCTGCTGGAAGTCAGTCTTTGCATATCTTACCGGCTGAACCACTCCAGGCTTAGCTGAGCTGTCTTTTCGTGGCTTTATAATACTTCAAGGAGATTTTAGAGGCATTTTGTGATTACTGATGCCTTTCTGTACTTCCAAAAAATAATAAATAGGCTGCAGACCTTTCAGAATATTCTTTTTCTGACACCATAATAGTTACATTTATGGAATAATTATTCTTTGTACTAGTACAGTACCTTCCTTCAGCTTTCATAGAAAGTTCCAAACATTAACGAGTTACAGGCTTAATTTTCGAACTCAGCTTCAGTGACTCAGCAGTCCTAAAAAATACAGTCATTTGTCTGTGTTCTCTACCTACAGATTTAGGTATTTAACTCCAGTCACTCATATCTGAAAAGGTAAGCTGCAGGGACTTGAGGGAGAGGTGGGAAGAGATCACAGATCTCATGATACTTAGTCATGTATCTTCCCCAAAAGACTGTGTTTCATCTTACGCCTCAATGATGTGAGGGAAACAATTTTTTTTTCTAAAATAGCATGGGCATGCTGGCTTGCCAACACTCGGGCAGCACAGTGTGCACGATGGAGAATCTGGGGATCTCACAGCAGCATTTTCTCTCCCTGATTACCCGTGGCTTAGGAAGATGGGCTGTCTTGGATTTCTACCTGTCCTCAAGGAAAGAACTCAGAGTGGCAATGACATTGTTAAAATCAGACTGTCTATTCACTGAGCACATTAGTTTAATTCCAGTTCCAAGATTAATGAACCTTATTTTTGATGCACAGACTCATGATTCATTCTGAACACTTTTGCTGCCTAGATATCCCCGTACTGACCTAGCTAGTGTGACCCCGCTATCCAAACACCTCAGAGTTATTAATGAACTATGTTTTCACAACAGCTATAAGGAAGCAGCAGTCAAATGCATGCCCTTTGCAGAAAGAAAGTAGAATGCTGAAATCCTAATTTCCCTGATTCTCAATGCCTTGAACCTGGAACACTTCACATCTCCTGTTAAATCAAAAGCATTCTACCTGATTTTAGTTGTGTACATTACAGTAAGGTCACTCATGCCCTAGAAATGCCTTTTTCTTGTTTCCATCAACTAGAAAGGGAGCCTGGGCAGATCAGCTTAGAAAAAAGGATCTTTGCAGGATAGGTGCTTGCAGTTAGGTTAAAAAAATACCAGTCAGGGAGCGGGAGAGAGGCTGCAGCACTGTGCTGCACATGCAGTTGCAGACAGCAGGGAATTAAAAGTGTGAGACATCACAGGTTTCGGGAGAACTCCCAAAAGAAACTCTCCAGAGTAATCTGGCCAATTTACATATTGTACTACCCTGAAATTAAGAAAAAAAAGACTCTGGTCACTTCACACATTGAAATGAACTCCCTTAGGAGTTTGGCTTGGGTTTTCAGCTGTGTAAAAGAGAAAATAATCTGATCGCACTTTCTAAACAAAGTATTAAGTCAAAAATAGAAGTAGAGGCAGAAGAAGGTGAGGTTTGTGAGTTCTGAGCTATCCATTTGAATCAGAAAACTGTACTCAATAACTTTGCTAAAAATATCTTCATTAAAGCTATTTAACATTTTTGTTGTTTTGAGTGTTTATCTACAAAGCAAAATATTTCAAGTCTGTTTCTAATTTACCTTATGAGCTAACTTTAACACAGTAGGAAACAATATGCAATAAATTGTTTTCCAATAATAAAACAAGTTTACTGATGCTTACCAGGTGCCTGCCTCTGACTAAATTCAAGAGCATCCAATATAATGGGTTAACTCTGATTTAGCTTTCATTTCACAGACCACCACACCAGCCATTTGACTGGATTGAGTTTGAGATGGACATTATCTTACATAATGAAAACATTTACTGTTATTGCTGAAACGGCTGAAGTCCAAATAATACCTTCAAATGACTGAGGAGGGACTTGATGCTTCTGTGGCTCACTGCTCCTACTATCTAGTTGAGGATCTCCACTAGTTGAGTTCTGTCCACTTCTAAGGGGGAAGCAGATTCTTCTTGCTCTTTCCCAGCCATCTGCCTCCACAGTATATTCATTACTATGAATGTATTCCTGTTTTGCACATTGAGTCTGCCATGTTCTTCTGTAAAAATCGAATAACCTCTTGGCTTAATGTTGAAGTATGTACTTTCATTGCTATTCATTACATGTATTCATTTCTAGTATTCATTACTATTCATTACATGCTTAAAACCATATGTAAAACTTACTATTCCCTGCATATTGCGTTGCCTTGTCAATACTTTAACTTCTTTCCTTCCCACCTTCCCCCGAGTTTGGCTAATACTGACATCTCATCAAGATTTGAGCATATGCACACCATCATTCAGGGTACTGCTTTGCAAACTGATGATACAACATTCACGTAGGTGGTGGTCATTTACCCGGAGTGGGCTCAGTGCAGGCAGGTGTTGGGTGTAGGCAATACAAAGCCGGTGAAGGCCTCAGGAGCTGGTTTCACACAGGGAGTTACCTGCTGTTCTTTTTAGCTCTTTCATATGCAGAGGTCAATACTTTTGTAGAGATTATCCTTTTAAATCAATGTCAGCTGACTTATACTCAGATCGGCTTACACAAAGTCTGATGGTATTTGAAGCTGCGGGAGGAATGTGTGTAAGCAGGGAATCCCATGCTGAAAGTTGGCCATTAGTGTACATCCAGGCTCTGTTAAAGCATTTTGCAGCTTCTTTAGTGCCTACATACGACATGACAGCGGATTTACAACATGCTGTGGCAGCCCCTTCGGCAGGACAGTGCCATTAATCTCCAGACAGACTACTGAGATCAGCACTGATCTCGGGTTTGGATCCCCTAATCCAGGACCCTGCGCCCAGCAGGACCCCTCACTGCGTTGGCTTGTTCCAGAGGGAAAGGACTTGATCTCAGCCTGGACTCTCTTAACTCATATTTAGTCATAATACTTTTCACAGTTCCTCTGCAAGCATTGTAATGTAATGACTGAAGACATAGTCAAGCATTTAAGTACATGATTAACCTAAAGTGCTTGACTAGAATTGTTGACTTCAGCAGGGCTGCTTGTATACTTAGAGTTAAAAATGTGCTCAAGTGCTTCACAGATCAGTTAATTATCATTAAATACATGCACCAAACAGAAACACAGAGATGACATAACCACTGAAGTACTGCAGAATACATCTCCTGGAGCAGTAATAGCAAATCTTGTTTTTAGGTGCATCTTTAAAGTACATACTTCAACATTAAGCCAAGAGGTTATTTGATTTTTACAGAAGATCATGGCAGACTCAACATGCAAAACAGGAATACAGTTAACCCACTTCCAAGATGTGCCTATTTCCTACAGGAGAATTGAAATTCTATGTTAAATGCATGACAATAGTAAATTACAGAATATTGAAAACTTTATAAGGAAACGAGCCAGCCATTGCTGCCCCCTCACAAAATACAGAAATCACATTTTGTTTAATAAAAGAAAAGAAAAGAAAAAAAGTCTGCTGGTTACAAGCCCGACTGCTGTTTTGTTAGGTTTATTTCCCCCGGGAAGTATGGAAGGGACTCTTGCTGGGGTCCCGGTCAGGGTCCTGGGGTCACTCTCTCAGGCCTGCTTTGCTGTTTGCGGGGCCATGCCAGCCCCAGGGTCAGGGCTGCGGGGCTGTGGGGCTGCAGGGCTGCGGGGCTGAAGGGCTGCGGGGCTGAAGCATGAGGCGCTCCGGGGCTGCGGGGCTGCGGGGCTGGGGGGCTGCGGGGCTGCAGCGTGAGGCGCTCCGGGGCTGCGGGCCTGAGGGGCTGCGGAGCTGCGGGGCTGCGGGGCTGCGGGGCTGCAGCGTGAGGCGCTCCGGGGCTGCGGAGCTGCGGGGCTGCAGCGTGAGGCGCTCCGGGGCTGCGGGGCTGAGGGGCTGCGGAGCTGCGGGGCTGCAGCGTGAGGCGCTCCGGGGCTGCGGGGCTGAGGGGCTGCAGAGCTGCGGGGCTGCGGGGCTGCAGCGTGAGGCGCTCCGGGGCTGCGGGGCTGCAGCGTGAGGCGCTCCGGGGCTGAGGGGCTGCAGAGCTGCGGGGCTGCGGGGCTGCAGCGTGAGGCCCTCCGGGGCTGCGGAGCTGCGGGGCTGCGGGGCTGCAGCGTGAGGCGCTCCGGGGCTGCGGGCCTGAGGGGCTGCAGAGCTGCGGGGCTGCGGGGCTGCGGGGCTGCAGCGTGAGGCGCTGCGGGGCTGCGGGCGGCCGGTGCCGGCGGGCGGAGCGCGGGGCAGCAGCGCCCCCTGCAGGCAGAGCGCGGCCCCGCACCGCAGCCCGAACACGCGCCCCGGCTCCCAACCCGCCCCGCAGGTTCGCGAATGTTTTTAAATGAGGTGGCTCCACGTCTCCAGGGTGGCCTGGGGCTGTGCCAAAGCTAGAAAAACCAAAGGGAGGCTTTTGGTTAGTGCCGCGTGGGGCGGCAGGAGGGGTTTTCTGTACGTTTGCATTGTTTATTCTCCTTGAGAAGTAACACGAAAGGGCAAGTTGGGCTTTTTGTTCCCTCATTCCTGTACTGACAACTGCAAATCATTTCCAGGACGGATTAAATTACGCGGGGGGAGGCAGGAAGGGAGTCTAAGAGGGACATGTGCAATGCAATACACTTTGCGTGATTTGCAATTTAGATTCTGTTGTATTGATTAGTGCACAAACCGGGGGTGGGGGGAAGCAGTTGGCAGGTCTCCGACTCCAAATATTTCGAAATGATTATACATTTTATTAATCAAGGTCAAAGTAACCTCATTTGGCCAGTAGTAATGAAAACATAGGGTATGTGTTAACTAAAAATCACTTCAGCAAGGAAAATTGAGAGACATTAAAATTCGGTGGAGAGCAGTTTACAGTGTGTGGGTTTCAGATGCCATCTACTGGGCAAATTTCATGCTCTAAAATGACAAGCACACCTTCACTCCTGGGCTTGCATTCTCCCCTCCCTTCCTCCCTCGGCAGTTTTCCCACAGTGCTTAGAGCTCAGGAAACCTTTGAAATACGTTTCACTTTGGCTTGAGAAGTCAGAAGGATTTGTGCAGTACTCAAGTGCTTTGCTTTGCTGAACTGGGGGACAGAGCTGCCCGTGACACTGTATTAAAGGTTTAATGTAAAAATGGTTGCACAAATTTCTCTATAAACACTAAAGAGAGAAAGGCATATTGCAATATGAGTACAGCTCAGAGCACAAACATGATTCATGTCAGGAAAAGCACTCTCGAGCACCTAAAAAAAAGGTCAACTTGAAATAGGATATATGTGCAGTAAGGCCAAATAACCACTTGAAGTCACGTTACTTGGGAGTATCAAAAAAAAACCCAAAAGAAGCCTAAAGGAAACACTAATTTATCACAATTTTGGCTCATAGCATGAGCTATGCACTGCAAGTGCACTGCAGTCAGCGGGAGTTTTTCTATCCACTTCACAGGCTTTGGATTGGAGTCAGACTGACTGCCCTATCCAGCTTTTCTGAGTAAGTATCTTTCACATTTGATGACTCTGAGTCTGTTTTCCAATTACTTTGTTTCAGCACTGCACCAGAACCAGAAAGGATCAATCCATTAAATAAAGCAAGAGTCCCTGCCTGGGGAGCTCCCAGCACATAGCCCTAATTTGAGCAAGCAGGTCCCTTCAGGAGAAAGCGTAAGCAGAACTGGCTTTTTGGGTCCTGGGCTAATAAAACCCCAGATTATTCTGCAAATTCAGCAGTCTTTTGTGAGCTACAGTTCTCGTTTTCAGGCCCCTTCTCCGTCTCTTTGATCTGCTACAAAGCAAAGCTACCATGCAGTTTAAATTCATTTATCTTATATTGCATCAGATTACGAGTACACATACGGTCATTTTCTCTCTCCTTCCCCTTCTCCATCTCCCTCGCTCTCTGTAACCCATCTCCCAAGGCTGTAGATTTATAGACAAACAAACCCACTTTTCTGTTGGGTTTTTCTTCAGTGTTGTTTCATTTTAATAGGACTGGTGGGAATTGGCCTACTTAATGAGAGAAGCTTTGAAACTTTTTGAAATCTTATTCCAAACTGTGAGGAATAGGCAAAACCTAAAAAATATTACAAACCCCCTTACATCTGAACAGAAAGGTTAACCAAAATGGCATGAGCTGATGCAAGGTACAAAGATTTTTAGTTGGATAATTTTGAATGTGTGACTTCTAATAAATTTTGTAATATGTTGTCAATAACCTATAGTTTCAAACAAAATTATTTTGAAACATAAGACAAGGCTTTCTCAATTTTGAAAATATTAAATTAATATCTTGGTAATTTTGAAAAATGCTCTGAGCAATTTTTAAGTTCAGGAGGTAATTTCAACTGAGCCATTTCTATGAAAAGTTTTGTACAAAAAAAAGATCTCTTTTTTGATAAACACGTTTATTAAATAGTTCCCAAACCACAATACTTCTTTAATAACTACTGCTTTTTCATCAAATCAGAGTAAAAGAACAAACCCAGCAAGACAGTGATTTCCTGAGACCGTATTGGATAAATCCAGAAATCCAGCTCTGTCCCAAAATATAATCAGTGTTACATAACCTACAGTAAGTGCACCAGATAAAGATAAATCAGCACCTGTCAACTAATGAGGAAGGGTTATCATTAAATTATACCATAGTAACAGTTTTCTCCTTTCCTCAAAAATCACTTTTAAAAACCTGCTTTAAATGCCTATTTTAAAAGACTGCTGTTATAAAATACAACTTCCCATGCTAAAAACTCTCTTCAAATTCTTTCTTTAGAACCACATTCTAACAAGAAAGCAATAAAACTGGACACATTGTGAAAGATAAAAATACTTTATGTTAGCAGATAAGAAAAGAGCTTGTTCTGGGTCAGTTGTCCTCTGTCTGTTGATGCAGCAGAAGCAGCCTAGGCGAAGACCTGCCAGGTGCCTTTGAACCACTGTCACAGGGGAGGAGGACACAGTCCCAAACTTTGAAGCTCACGGGAGCTCTGGCCCCAGTCAATGGGCTAGGTATTTACCCGCAATGGGATCTATCTATTTTGCAACTTTGCTTTTGAGTCAAGCACCCTCAGTCACCCACCCCTAATCACAGATAAATGTGCAAGGGAACTAACTTTATTTTCTTCCTTACCATTCTTCAGGACTTTTCCTCTGTTTCCCCCTCCACGGCTTCCTTTTGCACCCTGGCTTAGGGCCCAGAGCCTGCAACCTCTGCTGTGCAATACCCAGAGCACACTAGAAAACCTGCACCCCACAACAATCTTACTATGCCGTATCGCTATGAAATATCCATCACTCCTGCTTCCACCACCACCACCATTGGTCACCAAGATCCTTCTGCTCCCCTGGTCTCCTCACCTTGCAAAGACTCCCCAGATTACCACTTGCTTAGTCTGGGGTGGGTTACCATGCCACGACTTCTGCAATTTAGTTCCGTTTGCTCTCACATGGGAAGAGAGGCTTCTTTTCACCCCAAAATATGTAGACAGACCAATAGGAAGAAAAGCTCAGAATCGCAGAAGCATTAAAGCATGTAATTTTACTGAAATTAATGACAGTAAAGTACCTACATAGGGCTCAGGGCCAGAAACACAAGGATTTCAGTTGGGAAATCAAGTCCCTAAATGTGTGTCTTTAATGCCTAATGACCTTAACCCCTAGTTTTTCAGAAGTTAAAAACAGTGCATGTAGAGTTTTTTGAAACACTTTTTCAAAATGGATTCCTGGGATTCACAGCTCTGGAATTAATAGCATGTTAAGAAAAGTATGTGAGAGTTCATAAGGAAGAATGTTTGCAATATATTTAATTCCTTTTGCCTCCATAGAAAGAAAAAAGAAAATTGTTATTCTTCCTACAAAACTAATTCATGGATTTTCTTTGAGGAGGAAGTATTTGCCGTGTGAGCTATTCTGTTATGAAGCACAGATGGAAAATAGTCACCTCAGTATATCTGAACAGACTCATGACCATCTTTGTTGCTATTACCGAGGTACCAGACACGTCCTCCCAAACCTGGAGCCATAAGCCCCAAAGTGCCACAAAGTGTGAGAGTATTTGGTGGGAGATGGGAAGCAGAGACGGGTAACAGGCTTGGAAATCACTGGCTCTGGGGTTATACAGTATTAGGGATAGGGGAGATGGGTGGTCACAGACAGAATTAATGAACCTACGCTTCAGAAAGTCCTTCATTGCCTACTCAACTGTAAGAAGCAGGAACAAAAGCAGATGCCAGTTCCACCAACAAACACCACCTAAAGGAACGTTAACACAATATTCAGGTACAGGATCAAATGCAGATCTAGAGGAGGGTGCTATGCAGAATTTTGCTGTTTGCTTAAATATAGCCTTGACTAAAACAGTGCTGTCAATTTTGACTAAGCAAAATACTCTAGGGGTCTAAAGGAGGGCCAAAACCATAGCCCGTGCAGAGCGTAAATCTCTCCAGCTGCAGGAAATACTATCAGCACTAATCATTTAATTGTGTTCAAGTGGCATAAGTGGGCACCCTGAGTTTGCCCGAATGCGTATGTGAAGCAAGTTCATTTTGCATGAAATCTGCTTTATGAGCACAGTAGTTGTCTCCTGTATGTATTAAATTTATAGGAGTTTCTCTTAACTCCTTTTACTTCCTTTAGCTCCCCAGCTAAAATGCTGAGATAACTGCTTGTGTTTCCTACTTGTCTGGCACGTGATTTAATAACTTAATGCTACAGAAATGTTGTTTTCAGCCAAAACAACAATCAGATTCCAAAGTTCTCTGAGATTTGATTCACGGTGTTTACAAAACTGTGGTTCTGTGACCTCTGCTTATCATTGCAATCACAAATAACTGGCTGCTTTTAGTTTCCTTTATCCACTCTCTGTCTCTTACTTCATCCTTAAATTGTACGTTCTAAGGAACAGAGACCATCTTTTCCACAATAAACAACTAACCCTGCAGGACTATGTGAACTGGTAGGTGCTTCTCTAATACAAGTCATGAATACTCGGAACAGTAACAGCGAGTTCAAACTGAAATACCCCTTCTGTGCCTCCCCTGCAAGTAGTTAACATCAAGTCGTGGTTTGAGCTACACTAGCACATGGGCAAAACAGTGACCCAGCAATCGTACGATTACATTCTAATGTTCTGCTCTGCATTCTCCTGTTTACAAACAATATTAAGTACTTTGTAAATGTGATGCTTGGAATTTAACATGTAATTTCACCACCATTTTACCAACTTCGAATGTGACGTGCTTAAGTTTAATGGAGCCATAAATGAATACTATAAGAAAAGCGTAATCTCAAAATATGTTATGGCCTAGTATTGAAGGAGGCACCTTATGTGAAGGCAAAAATCCATATCATTGCATGGTATCATTTTATTCAAATGGAAGAAATTTGTAAGTGTTTAGTAGGAGCAATCATAGAAATATTAAGGAAATTTTTCATTGTGACCAGTTTTGCTCACAATTGGTTATATAGCTATTTTTTCAACTTATCAGACAGAAACAGGTATTTCTCTTCAAACAGAAGAAAGTTGTTTAAATCTTTTATGGAAATTTATAAAAAGTAATCATCAGATTTTTTAGTAAGTTTTTTTTTAGTAAGCCCAATTACACACAAAAAAAGGGGGGGAGGGGATGCAAAAGCCTTTCAACAAATGAAAATTACAGTCAGCACTAGTTTTAAAGCCAAGCTACTGGCAAACATCCATATCTAATACAAGCAACTTTCCCAACACTCCCCACCAAGAACTTTCCCTCCCACAATATCCCCATGTGCTTAAAAAGTAGCCATGACAATTCTTAAGCATGTTGTGTAGCTAAAATATAAGACACCAGTTAATGAACTATGTACCCCTAGATCTGAATGGGAAAGTATGCCATATATGCTTAGATAACATCAGAAATAGAAAAGTCATGGGAAAGGAACTTAGGAACTACATTAGCCTAAAGATAAAAATCTAGCCCAGACCTCTAAGGGCACAGGTCTTTGAGGCCTTTCACATGACCAAATTATTTCATCATTCACAGTGTTCAGGGCCAATTCAGACTGTGATTGCTTACTTAGTAAGTGGCTTTTTTTTTTCAGGCCTGTTTCACCTTGCTGGAAATGCTGGTATTCTGCACTAAGTACTGTTTGGGAGTGTGGGGAAAGGTGGTAGAGGTTAGGATGTTTCTGATCTATGTAATCTCAAAGGAAGTGCATTAACGCAGCAGCTGAGATCCTGTACTGGCTTCTACCTACCATCCTGTGGGTTTGATAATTTCAAGGTAGAATTTCAAGACAGGAGGTTTTTGTAACGCACTTTCATCTGGGTTTTCCCTTTGGCTTACCAGAGCCCACATCCCAAACTCAGTATCATGTAGCTGAGTTCATGTGAACTCAAAGGCTATTTCTGGAGGGAAGGAACAAGCATATAGTAGAGGGGATGGGAAACTTTAACTACAGAGTTAGGGAGAGGAAAAACCCCACTGCTCCATCTAGTCTCTGCAAAGACCGTACCTATGCTAAGGACATTGAGTAAACATATTTTGTTAAGAAAAAAAGAAGTTATTGTACTTACAAAGAAAATGTGCTTTAGAACGCAAACTTTGATTACTTACCGGGTACCAGCATTTGTATCTGTCTTGTCTACAGTTTGCTTTTGGGTACTTTTGATATGTAATACATATCATTAATACTATTCTTTTGTCCATATATTACCAATTATGATGAAAGATTAACATATTTTAAAGATTAAAAATATGCCCCCTAAATTCAGCATTGCTGGAAAACAGGCCAGTTCTTGAATGAGAGGTCAGCAGATACAAAAGAATATAAGGGGAGGCTGGGAGAATATTGAACAAGAACAGATGTGAAAATTTCACAGTAATGAGAAAAAAATAAGGATTTCAGAGTTGAATACCTAAACTGAAAATCCATCTTCTATTTTAATTACTTTAACAATGAAAGAACTCCCCATATGATCTACTTTTTTCATCTAGTCTAAATGTGTAAATCTAGAATTAAAATTACATTTTAAATTATATTATATAGCTATTTCAAAGAACACCCAGGCAAACCTGCTTTCTCTAATGCACCTCTTCACGCATCTCTTTTTCCTGTGTTGATCTTTCAAGGTATGAGTCTGTGGGGCTGAAGTCAGTTGAACTTTTGTTGTTGGCTCCACTGGCACCAGGTTAAGACCCAAAACTCATAATCTATCTGCAACTGTCCTGATATCTGTATCTCTACTTTGTGCCAAGGATCTGAATACAAACAATAACTTCATATGAAGGGTGTTTTACTACCTTTCAAATAGTAAATCTTGGTGAAGAACTATTAGCCTTGAGACGAAACAATCCTTTATTCTGACTTTGCTATTATATGAATTAATGTAATAGATTTCTAACCTTTACAGCTATAATATGTAAATTGCTACCTCCTTCAAACAGGATTACCTCACCTTCATTCCCTCGTTTAAATAAGAAATAAATGGCACAGTAAGAGATTATTTGTAGGGATGTCAGTTTATTTGCATATACTTTGGTACTCTCTTTGTAGTACATGCAGCTTAGGTTAACCAGTCAGGTGCTCTCTTCATTATAGTTTAAATACTTACTTTATATTTTTTTCTGATATATAATGCAAGGAAACACACAAAAGAAGGCTTTTAATAGCTGTTAATCAAGCCAGGCCAAAAATGAAGACGAAGTTTACAGCTGAAAGGCTTTGCAGGTAGAGACATTCTGGTATATCATCCTGGTAAAAAAATTAGTGCAGATGCCGTTTATACAAGCAGATAAATGCTTTTGCCACTACAGATTATTCTAAGCATTCCTTGTTTCTGCAGTGCCAGGTCAAATCTATTAGTAGCTAAGCACAGTTTTATGGGTGGAACCCCATCTACTCTTGGCCATTTTAATAGCACAGCTATTCTGGTCACACATCATGACTCATCACATTCTTCCTGGCAGAAGTTTGTACTCCAGCTAGAGAACTGCTGCCAAGCAATTATATGTGGTTTGTGACAAAGAGAAAAGAAATCACCCAAAAGCTAAAAGTAAATTCTTAAAGAAATATCAAAATTAAGGTGAAAAGCTCTGAAAGTAGGATAAAATACCACTTCTCTCTTTGCACAAAAATCCTGACCTTCATTACACTTGTGGATGCTAGTAAGTTATGCCTTGAATTACTCTTGCTCAAAACTCAGCACATCAATATGGTCAAGTTACAGCCAACGCTATCTAAACCTCAACATCATTCGAACAGAACCTTTCCAGCATTGGGTAGGAATGCCTCGATCTTATACCAGCCCCAGATAAACATCAAATCCTATTTACTCCTCAGTCTCCTACTTCAACACTGAAGGATGTAATTCATACTTGTCACGGCTGGAGTGCGAGTATACTTCACTCGTAAGACAGAAGCAAAAATATACTTTATTGATATAAAACAGTGAGTTAACAAGATTCAATGGTAAATGCGACAGTGGTTTAGCAAGATTCAATAGCAAGGCACACTTGATTATTTACTGCATAGAGGACAGGGTCAGACAAAACTGTCAGGGAGACCCTCCCGCTGCGTCATGAGGTTCAGAAAGGATCCCCTTGCTTTCTAAACTCCTTCTCAGAGAGGAGTCTAGCTGCAGCTGGATCCAGTCCTAGTCCCAGACTTGGTCAACGGTTTATGTCTAAAGGATTATGTATGTGCGCAATCAATCCTTTACATCACTTAGCTAAGATTTCAAAGTTTAGCATGCTATTAGTCACTCACTGAGATCTGTTGCAGCAACGCATCTCTCAACCTCGAGGAGTAACCTTGAGAGGTGTCCACACTCAAGGGAAGATCCTGCTGGGCAGCCCGCTGCTCAACGGGCCCTGGGCTGTCCACTATTTAAGGAGTAAGATGATTGACTTATAGTCATATTTGCATATATTTGCATATAGTCACCCCATTACTATAGTCAATTCATCTTACCTTCACAGAGTCGTGGTATGGTCACCTCTTGCCCCTGTGCCATAAATAGTAAATAGATAGTTTGTGCGCTTATAGATCCACGTTAAGTAGACAGTGAAGCACTGCTATTTGTTATGCATTAATTTGCATGCTTTGGGTGGTTGAAGTTGGGTTATTTGTTTTATCATGTACCAAACCTTTATATACAATATAATTATAAGCAATAGACATATTAAAGTTAGAGTTAGTAAAATCACAACTGGGTGAAGCGTAAGATTAAACACTCCCGTTGCTGCTGGTGACCATCCAAGAAGAGTTTCTCACCAATGGTGTTCTCCATCCTTCTTCACTCTTTCCAAGACACGGTGCATCTCTTCTGTATCATGATGAACGGTGATTAGTGTTCTGTGTCCATTGTTTCGGATGTGTTCTAGCAGTTGACACAGGTCATCGTGTTGTAGTAGTTTCTTCACCACTGTAAGATTAATTCCAACGGGTGTAGGCAATAAATCTTGACTCAATGTAAAATTAGATTGTAACAATTGGTAAAATGTAACAGGAGCTGAATAATTAAAGCCGCATCTTGTAACTTTAGTAAAGTTACAAACACAAATATTTGAGTGATTGCTTGTATTTCCAGTAACATTATCTAAGAAGATAAAATCAAAGGGTTCTCATACAAACACATCCTTTTCCAATATATACAAGTACACTTACAGGGGCTTCATCGGGATGTATTTAAAAATGACAAACATTTTGTTCAGTGTCAAGACAAATGTCTTGGGCTTTGATGGTGTTACTCTCACAAATAAATTCTCACTGTTTCCGTACAACGCATGCATTAACATCAACAGTTTGCCATTTGTTTCCGTTTCGTTGGGCCCACACTCTATGTTCTACTGGATAGAGTATAGCTCCATTGTGATTTAATCCCAACGCAATGATTTGGTATATGGTGTATACTGAAGCATTGCCTACGGTTAAGACAAAAGCTGTGGCCTTATTGTTGATGGGGTCATAAGTGAAACTGACTGAATACCACCAGGATTGAAATTATTTTTCAAATTTAATTGCATTATCCCAAATTACCTTTCGAATTTCAGTGGGTAAGGTACCCTCTTCACCGTCTCTTATAATTGCCGCTACCACGGATTGCATCTATAATTGAGCTTGGATACAACTAAGAGCTAGAGAAACATTGTTTTGGGCTGCACCAAGTGCATCCACAATCAATTGGTGGTCCCTTTCATTTCCCACTGAGGCAGTATATCAGATAAGAGCCATTGCTTAGTTCCCAATGTCGATAGAGAAGACTGCAATGGGTGAAAGCAGCATTGTTAGGGTTTAAGGTAGTAACATGAACACAGCATTTCTGTTTGTCATCATCCGGGGTGCTGTAGGAGAAAACAGAGACTTGTTTTGGCAGGGAGAGTCTGAACAGGTTACCCTGTTCAGAAGAAGGAAAAATCCATCATGCACTAATTCTGTGTTTTGCACCACTGCTATGGGTATCTTCCCAGGCAAGTGGGCCATGAGGTTTAGTTAAAGTCATAGGAACAGTACCGATGGATGGTAAACTGACTATCACAGGCTGTCCTGGCTGTAATGTTGTCAGATATTCTCTTTTCCTAGTAGGTGGAGCACTAAGCTCAGTTTTTACAAAGAATGGTCAGCTTACAGGGCTTCTGTCACCAAAATTGGGAATCAAACTCCTTATCACCAATGTAGTATTAAGAAGCAGGCATTCTTTATTACGGCGCCAGATGCACGGGGGATCGTTCCACCTAGCGTGCATACCGCAGGCTACATCAACCAAAGCTTATATTGTCCAATTACATACATACGCATCAAATTCCCCTGAATGATCATGCATATTCATTCTATTTCCCAGAACTAGTTATCATATTTGCATGGTCATTACGCATGCGTCCTTGAGCTCCGAGGGGCTTCCATGGGTGTCTCTGGTGGTCCTTGGTGATCATACAGGTGTGTCCTTTAGTTGACCCCTTCTTATGGGCATGCGCAATATCATCTTGCTTATGCAACTTGCTTCCCTTCTTCATGGTGCATGGTCCCTAACAATGATTTGGCACCCTTATTCCTATTCTAACACAAACCAATTATTCTAACTACCCTTGACTCATTGTCAAGATGGGCTGGGGCTGTACTGGGAGCATAGCAGCATGTCCGTACTACTCCTCGTCCAATTGTCTTTGGGCACAGTAGCATATCCATAGCCATAGATGTATAATCACAACATTAAAGTATTGTCAACCCCGCTCCTATCTCTATGTTGCTTAGTTACAAAAGAACAAGCTAATCATTTTGGTTACATCTGGTTACACTTTTACCCATCCCATCTTGAAAGGTGTTTTCCTGGCTATATCTAGTAATAATTGCCAATCTTTGTTTCTCCAAAGTGGGGATCTATTTACTTCCCAATTCAAGGTTTCCCATTGACAGAGCCACTGTGTGGCACCAGCCCACACAGCGTAAGAATCTACATATATGACTTTTGCTCCATTCTGTGGTGCCAAAACTGCTCTTATTTCTGCTACTTGTGCACTGCCTTCACCTTCCTCTATTACTTGTTTGCCAATGGTAATATCTAATGCAACGACCTTATATTGCCATTTACCGTTTACCCTTTTTGCTGAAGCATCTGTAAACCAAATGTTTTCTGTTGGTGTACCCTCAGTGAGGGGCGGTGCATCCAGAATGGGTGAAGGTTTAAAAGGTTGTTGTAACGCTAAAGGGTCTGTGTTTATGGGCATCTGCAGTTTGCAAACCTTAGTGTGTCCTTCAGTTAGTTGCATATTTTCTGCAACTCCTGTTAGGTAGGCATACCATTTTCTGATAGTGGGGGTTTGTGCAACTCCTTCTGGGGGAGCAGTCCCCTTTAGGATTGCTTCTAGTAAATTAAATGGTCCTCTAGTTTGCACAGGTTGTCCCTGATGCATTTTCTCAACTTGTTTAACTGCTTGGACTAAAGATAAAAGTCCCTTTTCCCATTCAGAGTATCATTGTTCTGTTTCTTTAAATGCAGTTGAGCTAAACAATAAAGATCTTTATTTGGAAAGATCTTCTTTAGCTTGGACCAGGTTACAGTAAGTGGCATGTCTGGCAAAACCCCATTCAGATATAATAGTATTGCAGGGGTGTACTGCTCCTAGTGACTGATGTTTTTAATTCTTCAGTTAGAGTTTTGACCATCTCTTTATGTTCTAATTTCCACTCTCAGGATTTACCTTTCCATAAGAGTGAGTATAATGGACGGGAAATGATAGAAAATCCAGGTGCATGCTTCCTCCAATATCCTGAAGTTCCCATTAATTGTTGTAACTCCTTCCTTGATTGCAGCATTTGCAGCTATCTTCTGGAGATAATTTGTCATTTCTCCAAATCAACTGACTTCAGAAATTCCACCTCGTGCCGCAGCAGAAATGGGATATTGCGGTACGTTAGCGATTTTTGACTGGGGAGTGCAGGGGCTGGGTGAAGTGCAGACACTGGAGCTTCCCTATTTCTGCTGGGGCTGGGATCAATGTTTGAGCCGAAGGACCACACGCTGCCATTCAGCTGACGCCAGGTTTGTCTGTTTAAAACATCAAAACCTAAAATATTTTAATGATGATCTTTAATTGCAAAGCAAGTAGTCGACATGCACTTCTCGCCCGGGAGCCATACATTGACCTTGGCAGTCTGGCACACAAATCTCACTCCATTCACACCGGTAATCTTAACTCTTTGCTGTCTGGATCACACGCCCAGCTTCTCAGCATCTTGTTGTGTTAAGTATTGAAATTTGTGCTCCCGCATCTATTAAAAACTTTACCAATTGTCCTTGAGGACCAACTGGAATTAAAATATATGGGCCATTATCACTTATCCACTGATAAGCCTCCACTTTCCGGACAGGCAGGCCCAGTTGCCTTCCGACACTACTCGTTTTTTGACTTCATGCCCTGCAGTTCTTCCCTAAGGGGGAGGAAGGGGTTGTCTCCTTTTCTGGGGACTGGCGCCGGAGGAGTTGAAATACGGTCCTTCCTTTCACCATTATCTCGTTTCTGGAATGCTTCAGTCAGACTCCAGATAATGCCAGTAGTCTGACCTTGAATCGCGGCTCTGGGAATGCCTAGGGCTAATGGATTCCTCATTTGCAGCTCTTCAACGGCTTCCCCATTATGCCAATTGTCACAAGCCCATCCTTCTGAGAAGCTGGGACTCAGATTCACTCCATGCCTCCGTAAATAATCGGTGATACTACGTGCCAGCCTGCCGACTATGCCAATTTGTCATGGATGGAGTGAGCGTGCACTTCACCCGTAACAGAAGTTACATAAGAGAAGCAACAATATACTTTAGTGATATAAAACAGTGAGTTAACAAGATTCAACGGTAAATGCGACAGTGGTTTAGCAAGATTCGATGGCAAGGCACACTTGATTATTTACTGCATAGAGGACAGGGTCAGACAAAACTGTCAGGGAGACCCTCCCGCTGCGTCATGAGGTTCAGAAAGGACGCCCTTGCTTTCTAAACTCCTTCTCAGAGAGGAGTCTAGGTGCAGCTGGATCCAGTCCTAGTCCCAGACTTGGTCAGCGGTTTATGCCTAAAGGATTATATGTGCGCAATCAATCCTTTATATCAGTTAGCTAAGATTTCAAAGTTTAGCATGCTATTAGTCACTCACTGAGATCTGTTGCAGCAACGCATCTCTCAGCCTCGAGGAGTAACCTTGAGAGGTGTCCCTGCTCAAGGGGAGATCCTGGCGTGCAGCCTGCTGCCGTGCAGGAGAGCTCAACGGGCCCTGGGCTGTCCACTATTTAAGGAGTAAGATGATTGACTTATAGTCATATTTGCATACCAGCAAGATGTCTGGGTCCCTGCTCCAGACAGCCCTTGGTGACTGTGTTTCCATCCGTCTCCCCAACACCCAGCATAAGCTGGACACAGCCATCACAACCCCCCACTGGTGGTTATTGCTTACGCGGAGGGGGGAGCACACCGCCAGACTACTCCATGTGATTGTGAAAGACCAGAGTATTTCTGAAATCTTATGGCAGTGAAAACAGAATAAATTGAGTTTTACTGGAGTAGAACTGGAGCAAAATACAGGTGATCTTCAAATAGTGATAATGAACCTTAACTACATTCAGCCTTGTACTCTCCTACTATTAGACTGTATATACTTTAGGCACTGAAAAGACTTTAACTTACACACACAAATGGCAAAGTAAAGTACACATTTTATCAATTTTTAGGACCTTTAAATAGCAGGAACAACAAGAACTCCCAAAGGCACTGCAGACAACATAAACATGCAAGTCATCTAGTAATCACGATCCAGCCTACAAGACACACAAAGAAAACTTTTGGATATGGAACAAATTTCAGAATCTCATGAGACCAGAAAGCTCTCACTGTTTCAAAAAGAGATTAAATGTTAACTCCATTGGTCTCTTTTGTCTGAAATTCACTCTTTCTATGAAATTCAACCCTACACAAAGAGCCAGAATCAGGATTAAGGATCTCATAAACCCCATTTAATTCCTTAAAAAGGCTTCTGTGCAGAAATGAATTCCAGTCTCTGAGAAAAGTTGTACTATTAACAAAAGTATGCAAAAAAAAAAGCATTTAGTTTGAAAACATTTTTAGTTTGAAAAAAAAAGCATTTTTAGTTTGAAAACTCTATGCTCTAGAAAACTTTTTAAATTTTTGGAAAAACTTTTCTTCTAAATGGAGATGTACGTTCTTTAAACATTGAAATAGAATCTTAAAATATTTTCTCCTAAGAAATTAAGGTCAATTTGTCTGTTGCTACTGGCTACAGAGTGATAGCAAAAATGACAAGAATCACGTCAAAGTCAGCCAGCAGCTGCCAGGGCTTCTGGGCAGGCTTATCGTTTGTAGGGATTCTCCCTAAAAATAGGGAAATGGTCTTCCATTGATAAGGAATAGGAGGCAGAGAAATGCAAGATAACGAGTGTCCTGTAATATCCTCTTCGTGTACCCTGTAGGAGGTTGAGTTCAACAAAGACAGAGAGAAAGAATGAGAGAAAGAACAAAAGAATGAAAGAAAGGAAGATGACCCTGTATTCAATTTCTACACTCCAGGCATAGTCTTACTTGGGGGCCCCCCTATGAGCCCTAGCAGCTCTTTCTGGTGATAAAACAGTTATTGTCTGGTTAATT
Organism: Ciconia boyciana; assembly: GCF_034638445.1. Lineage (NCBI taxonomy): Eukaryota > Metazoa > Chordata > Aves > Ciconiiformes > Ciconiidae > Ciconia > Ciconia boyciana. Next base: position 207,408,375 of record NC_132934.1, read on the forward strand.
TACGTCTCTGTTTAATGCATGACATAAATGGACTGAGCAGTGTGTTTGGTGAAGGGACAGGGAGTACCTACTGACGTAAGCTGGTGAACAGTAAAAAGAACAGTCGCTTCTGAGGAACTGGAAAGCTGAAACTCTTTGTGCCAGATGAAAATTTATTTCAAAATCATTACAGCTCATTGTCCTGGGTTCCCTTGGCTAAACCTCTTGTTATCAAACTCAGAGGTGGCTTGCCATTCCTGCTCTAACGAGCTGTTGAGCTATTGCTATCTGTCAGAGAGCGAGAGCCACCTTGGTGGCTGTGCCAGTTCCGGACAGGCCTAACCTCCTTGTAAGTTTGGGTGCGTTCCTCTTTAAAAAATGAAAAAGAGCTTCCCCCCCTCTTTTTTCATTTGGGGTAAATTCCAGCATTATTACTTGAGCATGAGCCAGCCTAATGCTTAGTATGCCTGGGAGTCATAGATGGTTTGCAAATGCTGCACTGCTGCAGGAAACAGTCCCTGGGAAATGTGGGCTCCGAACTTCCCATTGCTTACCTTAGGGAAAGGAGAATACCCCAAGCAGGAAGGGTCTGTTTTATGGAAGGGATGTCCATATAATCCTGTACATCACTGAACCCCAGAAGAGCTCAAGCTTCAGAGAAACTGCCATGTGAACATAGCAATAGCCAGACAACTAACAGATCAGTTGGAAAGCAGCATAGCAAATACTCAGCAGTGCAAGTAGCTAGCAACAGAAGTGGCTAGTGGGGACTGCCACTTAAAATAAATTCAAGTTTCCAATATATTAATTTCTCTATTATCTAAAATCATAGGGGACTGGGATACCCCAGTAAAATAGAAAACTCAGTACTAGGGAGATGCTATAGCCATCACATGGCATAGTGATTACACAAGCCCAGTAAAAAGGCTATGGTACACATGAAAATCAACTGCATTTATTTTTTACATGACAGATGAGTTTGCTTATTGTGTAGGGAACATTTTAAGAAATTTAGAGAGGAGCTGAGAGGAAAATTGGCCTGTTTGGAAAACTTGTGTCTCTTGACTGAAGTCTGCTTCTAAGATCTGAGGACACAACATGACCCCACACTGCAGACTCCCCTGGCACTGGGACTCACCTGAAAAATCATCAGAAAAATCAAGGCAAGATGTTTCAGCATTGTGCATAAGAAAAACTTCTTAGCTGTCGTTCAGAAGCCAGTATTCATAACTGAAAGTCTTCATGTAATTTAAGTAAAAAAAAATATTTATTATATATTTGCTTTAGTCACATACAATATACTCATTGTAATTACCTTATTCCCGCCTCCTGTACCACAGGAGTACAACTACGAGGTTTTCTTCACGCCTTTTATCACTAGGTGGCGACGTTAGAAGCAAGAATCGCGATGAAGACCAGGGACAGAGCAGCACCCCGAAATATTAACTCCCACCACAGGCTGAAGGAAACATTAAATCCTGGGCAAACTCTGATCCGTTTATTTATTTGAAAATTCACGTACTGACTTTAAATTTAAAGCAATTAAAAGAAATGTCAGCCCAGGACTATAAATTCCTTAATGCAATATAATCCTTGAATTATAACCATTCTAATCCTTGCAATATACACATTTTGGTGGGAATTCAACCCACCATCTACATAAACACCTGTCCACACCTCTTCACCACGTGAAATCTGTAGCAGTGCTATAAAAATGAGAAAGAATTGTCTTTCATTTCCAGGTATTTCCTCTCCTTGTGCTTTTGTTATCACCTATTTTTAAAGAAATACACGGAGCTGTTTACAAGGTCTTGTTAAAACAGTACAAAAAATGTCAGCAGAATGAGTTCCAAGGTAGCAGCAGTTTTCTACCACAGACCAAGCAAAGCAGAGCAAATTTAAGATACAAATCTTCTTATTAAAATGCATCTGTAGGAGTATTAGCTCTGGACAGAATCCAGTATCCTATTCAGTAGCCATTTTAAGCAGAAAAACAACAGCAGCTCATTATCGTATATGTTAATAGTTTCCTGTATGTACTCATCCAGAAAATGTCTTGTTCTTGGAGCAGCTGAAGTAGTGCAGCTTACTTTCTTATTAATTTATTGTACCCTCCATCTCCCAAACTCCTGCTCTGCAATACTCCCACTTTCCCCTGTGACTAAGACAATATTCAGGCCACCTCCCCATCCCCTAACCTCCATTTCTGGGGTTCCCCACATAAGGGCCAGCCCCAGCTGAGAACAGCATGAATGCTCAGCGATTCGGTGCATGCTGCGAAGTTCCTATTACCAACAGAGAGCCCTGTGCTGAGCTGGCAGGTCTCCCCTCAAGCACCGGCTCTAGTAGAACCTCTGTATGTCACCCAGCCTGATCCTCCACCGGGACATAGCATGAACTGCAGAGAACCAGAGCCCTCGGCGTGCTCCTGCTTCTGGCTGAGAAGCCCAATGAGGAGCTGCAGGCACCGTACCCGAAATGTGATTTACAGACACCAAAGGAAGTGTTGTTTTCTTCTAAGAGGCCCGCGGACGGTGGGTGGGCAGGCAGAGGCTTTCCCAAGCATGGACACCCCTGGGATTTCTGCTCCGGCTGGGCGCCAGCCTGGCACCCCCAAAACATCCCCATAGTTACAGCTGCCACAACCTGCTTTCACGTCCCCCATCATTTGGGGGTTGAATGCAATAAATCCAGCGGTTTTATTCCCAAGGCTGCAGAGAAGAAGAGTGCTGGCAGCTGTGAAGAAGCTGCTTGGGTGGGGTAAGCCTCAGGCCAGGCAGGGCCTCAGTGACCGGCCACCAGCAGTGGTCACTGGCAGCCCCTTTGGGGAGGTGCCGTACCTCACAAGCCCACGCAGATTTTCCTCAGGAATGCATCTAGGGCAAGCAAAAATGCGATCACAACTAAAGCACCGCACTCTGACGCTGCTCCAGACCCGCCACACGAGGCGCAGAAAGGGAGGCGAGCGAGGCGTGCGCCCCCTGCCGGCGGGAGGACTCCAACCCGCCACCTCGGGCTCCCCAGCACTGCGCGCCGACCCGCGGAGCCCGAGCACACCACGTGACACCCGCCGCGGCCTACCAGCACTTCCGTAAACATCCCGGCAGCTGAGTGACAGGGAGCGGCGGCCAATCGCGGCGCGCGGAGCGCCGGGGGGCCGTCATCTCCCCTCCGCGGCCTCAGCGCTGGGCCGCGGGAACGTTAACGGTAAAAACAGCCGCTGCGCGAGGCGCTGAGGGACGGGGGGAGGGGGGGGCTGCGTGTGCCATGGCCGGGCGGGCTGAGCTCGGCTGGCCCGCGCCCGGTCCGCTTTGTAGAGGCGGGAGCGGGCCGCGGCAGCTGGGCGCGGTTCGCCTCGGGGCGCCTCTGCCGCCTCGGGTCTTGCTGCGGGGCGGCAGGTGGGGGTAGGCCCGCCAGCCTGTATGGGTGGTCCCTCCCCAGCGGAGGGCGGCGGCTGTGGACGCCCGGCCGCTTTTCAGTGAGGCCTGCTGGTGACGACCCCGGACGAGCGGTGTACGCTGCTCCTCAGGAGCAGGGAAGCTCTCTGGTGCTGGGGGGGATGATGGGAGCTGTAGCTGCACTTCAGACCCGATTTTTCTGGTTCATTCATGGTGGGTGTGGGCAGTTCTGCTCTTTTACAGTTTTTGAGTCAGGTATATCCTCTTCTGAAGTTATTGTGCATGCTTAGTTTTGTTTGGTGCTGACTTCTGTGTGTGTCTCTTAATAATGGTATTGTTAAGTCATAAGTGTATGTAACAAAATAAGCGTGCATTTGTACTTTTATTTTTTTGAATGGCATAATGTAATAAGTGCTTTGTTTTACTGGTTTGTGTTTTGGTGTGTTGTCACAGCCTTCCAATGGAGATAAAAGCAGTTGTCAGAAGATATGAAACAAGAAATAAAACAGCAGGAACAGAACTGTCATCCAAATCCCGGGTTGACTGGAGACGCACTAAAAGGGAGCTCATACTGCTTGACAGCAGTGACGGATCCTCATGTACCTCTGAGGACCAAGAGCCTACCACATCAGAAGATGAAGTAGATGAAAAAGATGAAACTGTTGTGAAGAACAGCCTTTCAGATCAGGAAGAGAAAAGCCATGATGTAACAGAAGACGGGGATGTAACAGAAGACGGTGAGGATGAGTGCATTGTGCCTGGGAAGCGTAAAAGGTTGAACACATCTGTCTTGTATGACAGTGATGAAAGTGAGGACAGTGATATACTTGTTAGAAAAGTTTTTGCTAAACGCCACTGTATAATGGATGAAGATGAGAGTTCTGAAGAACAGCAACCTGATAAAACCTGCCCTACAGAAAATGTTTCTACTAATAGGAAACAGAAAGTATTTGCAAAATTGAAAGAACTTGCAAGACAAAGAGCAACTCGGACATCCTGCAGCAGTGAAGATTGTGAGGTCTGGATTTTATCTCTGAAATTCAGTTGGAGAAAATGCTGAATGTAGGGGAAGGCAAAGACTAATAGATATAAACCAGTGGGATTTTATTTATTTTGCTTTGGTTTTTATTCATGACAAATCAGTAGTTCTGTCACATTTTAACAGTTGTCACATTGACTAGATAACAATATTGACTGCTGAAAACCTTTATCTTGAGTTTAATTTTAATCACTGAGGATTTAAGAATTTCCTTTCATTTGCTCTTTCAGGCATTCTCATGACTAAACAGCTTAGAACGCAGGTATCTATCTTCTCTGCGTAGTCAGAAAGGAAAAACTTCTTTATCATTCCTTTTTTTCCATAAAGAAGAGACACATGAGAGGACTATCAAATTATTTTTATCAAGAAGCAAAATACCTGCTGAAGTAGTGTAGAGATCTCACGTTAGCTTAATTCCTACAAATAAACTGAAGAGAGGTACATGGAGATGGCTGAATTAAAGCCAAAAGTAATTGTCATCTAGTACAGAATCATGTATTTTTTGGAAACACATTATTTCTTGTTAATTGAACAAATGGTATTATTAGAAGGTCAAAAATCTTATTCAGTATATGTAGTATTTTGTCAGTGCAAATAGTGAAAATTCTTGTGTTTGAAATACTTTTTAAAATTTACTTAGGATTCTAATGGTGAAGCAGAAACAGAAGAGGAACCACTCTGTCACTTGCCCCTCACACCACCAGAAGGCAGTGAAACTGACAGTGACAGCATGAAAGATTTTATAGTAGAGGAAGAGGAAGATGATGATGATAACACAGAGGATGTAAAGCGTGTAAACCAGCCACAACAGAAGGAACTAAATACATCAAATAGCGAGTTGCTGGCATACTACGTCCCACACTGTAAGATCAAAATTAGTGACAATTCTGTATGTATAACTTGCTTGTAGTGCTGTAATAAATATTAATGGACTGTAAATACAAATAGTATGTAATAGGATATGATAGTTTAAAAGCACATTCCTAAAAGGCTTCAATTTATTGTGGAAGTACTCTGATTTCCACAGAAAACTCTTACAGTCTTTCTGTATCTTATTAAAGGGAGGGTGTAGTTTGGGGGAAAGGAAGGGAAACCCTATTGCCCAGATTTTTTTAAGTTGGTCTGATTTAGGATGAAGTAAGCTACCTATGATGCAGTCATTCCTGTGGAGACCTAAAAGCATCATCCTCCATCTTGTGATACATGCTAAGAGCGGCTATGTTAATTCTGGCCAAATTCTGTTCTGGAGAGTGATGTAAAAGTCTTGCCATGAGTTGGGGGTTCTGGGGCTTGGGATTTTTTTTTTTTTAATATATTTTTATTCCATGGTGGTGAGACTTGGGAGCAGAGGTCTGTAGGGGTTTCTGAATTCAAAGGTCAATTTCAGCCGAACTGCACAGAGCAAGAAAACTTTTCAAGTTGATCTTTTATGAAAACTGGTATCAGGATGGAGCAGAGAGATTTGAAACAGAACTTTATGCTAGTTATCTTTTGTATTTTGTTGTTCAGAAGCAGGTATGTACTGATTGGACAGTTGGTGCTAGTGTAGATGGTCACAAGCATGTGTGGTATTTCTTCCCCAGTAAAGACCTGAGCAGAATTGTGTGTGCTTGAAAGAAAGTTAGAAAAAATAAAAAACAAACAAAAACCCATAAGCCTGGGCCTTCTCTGCTTTGCATGATTTCTTGCTATTCATAGAACAAGTTATTCTCTTCTTTTAGTGTTTGTAGCTCTTACTGTGGGCTCTTCTTGCTGAAAGGACGTGTGACTTTAGGATGCTGAAATTCATTAAGATCATTGGGATGAGAAGCACTATTTAAAGGCAAGGTCTTAAGGGTATGGATGTTGTACATTGAAATTATTTTTAAATTACTTTAAAATTCTAAATTTACAATAATGAAAAAACAGAATTCTTCTTACAGGACTTTTAATATTGCATACATCTTTTTTTTTTTTTTTTTTGTAAATTCTGGTTATATTGCTTTCTTCCCAGTATCACGCTGTGATCATTATGTACACTTCAAAAGAATAGTAAAGGCTTTCCTCATAAATGCAATTGATGACACTTTTCTGAGCTCATTATATGGTAAGTAAATTACATTAAATAATATAATAGTGCATTCAAAGTTATACAAAAACGTTTATTCTAGGGAAAGATGTGTCTCCTGATTGGAGTGTAGGACCATGAGTCCTGAGATCTGTTCTTGATTTTGCTGCTCTGTAACTTTGCGGGGGGTTGGGGGGGGGGAAGGCAGAAATCTATCTGAAAAGGATAGCGTAATCTTGGAAAAATGTGTAGACTAATTCTTTTAAGCCTAGAAGGCATTCTGAGAGGTAGGGAAGTGTTTCTGTGTTACTGATCAGTAGTAACAGTTCCAGCATGAAAGTGAAATTAATTTCAAAGTAGGTATCTCAATGAAAACATTGCAGGGTCAGCTGGTTTGTCAAAATGTCACATGCTTCATAGCTTTTTCTGAGGAATTTGATAGATAATAAATAATTTTAGTTATGGAGATGAGTCCATATGTGATTTTTTTTTTTTTCTTTCCCTTTTTTTTTTTTTTAACATTTGTGCTTTCAGATAAATAAATTTCAGCTGCAGTCAGTACTTCTTGTCTTGTTCTTGCTGAGGAAGTGCTTTTTGGCATTTGGCTTAGCAGGGCTGAATGGTAACCTCACACGTAGTTTCAGAAGCACTGTAAAGATGGGATTAATGAGAGGACTGTCAGTGTCAGATTGTGGAAGGGGTCAGCAAAGTGCCAAAGAGAGGATGTTTTGGTGTCATCAGGAACTAAGAGAGAATGGAGAAACTGAAGTACAGCACAGACTTCAGAATAAAGGCTATGTGTTCTTTCAGGTGTTAGTTTTGTTTTGTTTTACCAAGTGAAAATAAGCTTATGAAAAGTAATAAGTAAACTTCACCAGTTTTATGTTGTAATAGCTTCCTTCTGTTTCGAATTGTATCTGTTCTACAAAGCTAACAACTTATTGTCAAGGTGCTGGAAGTAGATCAGCTATGCAGGTGAGTTGGAGGTTGTATTCTGTCTTTCTGAAGAACATTGTATAGTATGAGCATAGCCTAGCATTACAAAGATACATTTTTATAACACAGAATGCATTTTTCTGAGTTAATGGAAGTGAATCTGTTAAATTAGTTTGAATCAAGAGCAGCTACTTTAGTATTAGTGTTCAGACTTGCTTTTTATTGTGAAGGATTTTCTTCTGGTCTAGCACAGCCTCTTCAAGCTTTTAGGATAGCTGACTTACTGAAAAAGTGTGTGTGTAAAGTGTATATGGAAAAACAAGTAATAGTAATTATGGTGGCTATGATGATAACAACAATTAGCTGTTTTTATGTAGAAAGCTAGATAGCCAGTTGTCCTTCGCGGTTCTGTTTCTTTGATAACAGCTTTGTTGAAAGACTAGGGAAGGTAGCTGAATTAATTTGTATGTCTGTATATGCTGACAGTATGAATTGGCCTGCACTTATGAAAGTCCTGTTTAATTTCTGGAGTCTAGCACATATTTGGGAGACAGTTGCGGAATAGTGGTAGTTTTACTCATCCTCATACTTGTTTATTTCTTTTGCTTGAGTAAGTATTTGGAAGTACTTACACTGCCTAACTCAAGGCATCTGACTGTGCTGCTGAATGCAAAAGTCAGTTTCTATGTGTTCTTTGTAAGTGATGAAGAGAGCTGTCAAAATTTCTGCTGTGAAGCAGCTCAGAGCAGTTTGTTTTCATGGATTGCAACCCCCTCCCTTACACATCATGAACAGTTTACATAAACTGGACAAAAAGCAAGACACTCCCCCCCACCCCCCCCCTTCTTTTAAATGGGATCAAGTGAATGGGTCTCCATTTGGGATGACAGCTTTTCACTTTAACCTTGACTGTAGAGTTTATTCATGTATTTCTTGTGATACAGACTTTTAAAATAATTAAATATATGTTTATCAAAGATGCATGGATCACTTTTATGGATAACAGTAGCAAATGTATTCAGTAATCATTTATTAAAATCATTCATATTTCTTAGTATGCAGAAACATAATGTCCTTGAAAATTTATTTAAGAAACTGACATGATATAGGGTGGTCAGAAAATTAGTAATGACTCTCACTGAACAGATGGAACAAGACAAAAGAAGTATGCGCAAGATATGTTGCTCTCACTTCATTATTTGGATGACCGCTTCATTCAGCCTCGTCTTGAGAACTTAATATCTAGAAGTCGCTGGAAAGATCGATACAAGGTATGTAGCTTCTACTTTAAATAGTGAAGTGGGCTCCAAATCATATTATTACTGACAGATTTCTTTTTAATACTAGAGTTCTCAGTACAGGTACAATAATCGCTATAATTATATATACTTTTTTAATAGAACTCATTGTTCTTTACCTTATGTAACTTGTTTTGATACTTACAAATATAGGAAGTATTTTATGTGTTTATAACCAGATAAACATTCACGTAATAGAACAGAATCTGTTCTCAGTTACCTGAATGCTTCTAACTTCAGCAGATGACTTTTTGAGGACTTTTTGTCACTTGCTAAATGTTATAACAAAATTTCTTCCTCCTCCCACAAAAAGATAAACCAGTATGTTCATAATGAACCTTCTACTACTTCCAAAAAAGAAGTCAATATACAGTAACCTAGTCATTGTATGGGAATTACTAGAATAGTATTAGTGTGATAGGTGTGGTGATCTAATAATCACTGTAATAATGGAGTATGGCCAGTGGAGAGAGACAGTGTATTTATTTCGAGTAGACCAACTGATATAGTTGCATCCCCACCCCCTCAAAAAAAAAAAAAAAAGAGATGAGAAAAATAAGTGCCAGGATGCAGGAGCCATTCTTTACGTCTAGAGCCGAAAGAAAGAATTAATGAACTAGAACTGAGTGAAGTGTTGGAAAATGATTGAAAAGGTATATGTTCGCAACTGAATGGTGAAAGGCTTCAGGTTTTAATCTTTTTGGTTTCTCTTGAACTAATTTTGTGCAAGTACAGAGTATTCAGCAGCTTATTTGAGGCATCTTTCAGTTTATGGAGATTCTTTAATGTTATTTGAAATCTGTTTTTCAGGAGCGTGTGGATTGTTACCCAGATGTTCGCATAATCTTGAAAAATCCAACAAATATGCCTTGTCAGGCCTGTGAATTGAATCGGTATTGTAAGTTTAATGTGCTGCTCTCTGGAAAGCTTTATAATAGTAGAACTTTGGAAGCAGATGACTTCATGTCAGATGACAAACAGGTAACTTCAAACAAGCACCCTATATAATTATTTTTAAGCTTTGTCTAGTGTTACAGGAAATCATATAAAGAATAGAAATCCTGTCAACACATCTAATGTCTATAATGCTAGAGGCAGGAGTTAAGCTACTGTACTTCCACGTCTAAACCCTATTACTTTTTAAAATATGAGGACCATTTTGCAGTTTGGAGGAGTATAGTCTTGGATTTAGCTAGGAATTATGAAGGAAGTTCCTATGAAACTTAAAAGGATGAACAGAGGCATTCCCCTCTGCCCCCCTCCCCCCATCGTTTCTTATATCTTGGGAAAGAGGCAATGAAAAGTATCCTCACATAAACCTAACTTTTATCAAGAAAATAAATCTGATGTTTTTCTGTGACTTTTGTTTTTGCCTGCATTGCAATGATCAGTGTGCTGTTTCCTCCCCACTTTTACCACTTAATATTAGTAGCTGATGCGCACATGTACTTGCACTGCACTAAGCGCTAGTAAGTATACCCAGCCATGAGCTGGACTTCATGATGGAAAAGATAAAGGGGTCTAAGACATACGATAGTGCTTATGGATAACTCTTGCCCTCAAGTCAAAATTGACATTTGCCTCAATTTTTCCTCTGCTTCAAATCTCTGCAGTCTGAGTCTCACCCAGGGCAAGAAGGAAACTCTAGGTACATGGCATCCTACACATCCTACTCAGCATGCTTGTCTTTTGTGGTGCATGGGGAGGCAGTCTGAAGCTATGTGTCAAAGAGGCTGACAGCCCACATGAAGATTCACATACTAACCAAAGTTCTAATATGAGCACTCAATCAGTTATTTCTAAAGTAGCTTTTTGTTTTGTCAGAGAACATTTAACAGAAGATTGAAAATCCTAAAGCGAATGCATATCTTAAAGAAAGGAAAACCAGCGGTAAAGAAATTAGACAGCTGAGTGATGCTCTGAACATGCCTGGCATTCCTGGTTTTCACCAAGTACCTGAGAAATACTATGGCTTTTTTAATCTGGAATAGGTCCTACCTCCGTATGCCAGGAGTCTGAGGCTTTAAATAATGACATTTGCCTCAGATTTACATATATTCTAAATATTAGAATGTCTTTTTGCTGAAATTAGATCACTTGAAAGCCCTTTACCTTTGTGTGTGCCTATAATGCCCTTGAGACTTTCCCAGCAGGGATCTTACATTGATTAGCTTTCCAAAACATTATAAAAGTAACTTTCTGTATAATGGACAATCATCTCAATTGAATTATTGTGTTTTCTATTTTGTTGCCAGTAAGGTTTGTTCTACATTGGGTCACTAGGTTTGCTAATTCTGTGCCTACTATGCCTCTAGCATTTGGAGCTTCCATGTGCACTCCAACAGTTCTTGTTTGCTATAGGTCAGAACATTGTGTGAAATGGTGCCACTGTCATTCTAATAGTCCAAGTGCAGCCTAGTCAGAATTTACTGCTTCATTCTTCAGATTTTTTCACATCTGCTATTTCCCATGTAGCTATTCACTCAGGACAAAGTATCTTGACATCTTGGTTGCATTAACACTTGAAATTGCTGATCTCCTTTTGAGAAGGCTTGTTCCTAACTACTTCAATACATTTTACTAGAGCCTTTTTCTCATTACTGTGTTATCAGAACTACTTGTCCAAAGTAGGAAACATTTCCATTTAGGTAGTCCTGCATCTTTTTCTCACTCAGTTGTCTCTACTAGGACATTTTGGGTTAAACTATATTTTTTGAATGAAACACATCTTTCATGTTGTTACATGATGTTGCACTAGGCAGTCATTTTTAGATGACTTGAGCAGTCAACTTTGTTATATTTCACAGTTGAGACTTTTGAAGACCTGGACCCTTAAGAACCTGGGTGTTCCTAATATTTAGGGATCTTCCCTTCAAATTTACAGCTACCAGTAATTGTTATGATTAGGTATGCATATGACCTTCTTAAGTAATGTAATTCGTGACCTTTTATGATAAACTCAAAGCACACGATTTGTCAAGAATAAAATATTGCTACAGTTGTGTACCAAGCTGATATCCAAGTTCTGCCTTTCTTGTAGGAGGTATAGAAGGTATATTCCTTTTCTTTGTGAGTGTAAAAGAATTTCTGAATACAGCTGAAGTTCCTCACAGTATTTGCTGAAAAGAAAAAAGTGTCGGAACAGGTTGTATTTACAATATATTTTGAAATGTGGTATAACAGGATTTCTTATATAAAAATAAAGTGAAGCCCTCATCAAACTGGAAGTACACCTTACTGAAGCCCAAGCCTATATTGTTGGGATCTTTGCAAATATTCTAACTTAGAGATTTGAGGAATGTCAGTGTGATTATCATTACATCATCTTATTGGGCTCTGCGTGTAATGCAGGATCTAGGAAAATCTGTGCCACAGTTTTTCTTAAATAGATTACAGACCCTTCTGAGTAGCAGTTGTTAATACTCTGTTTTTATAAGTCTGTGTGTGCATGATAGTCAAGAGAAGCTAGGCTTTTCCAGCAAGGCTTTTCCCCTTGTTTATTGCAGGAGAACAGTAAGTCCTTGGCAATCATACTAGCACTGATACTGCAGTCCATCGTACAGTCATTATTCTTCCTTACATAGAGGTCTCTAAATGTAGATCACTAATTTAAAAATTTTCATTTTTTCATGGGAAGTGTGTGCCTTACCTAACCAGAAATAATAAGTGAACTAGCACAAGAAATTAGTCTTTACTCAACTTCCAACTTAACTGTGGAAATAACAGTAGGAATTCCCTCACTGCTGTCCAAATGTTGTCCTACATAAAGCATTGGCTATTTTTCACTTTGGAAAAAACTTGAAATATCCTACTGAATATTGAACTAACGTGCTAGTTCATTTTTGTCCTCTTCAGCTTAACAGTAGAAAATGAGAGCTTTTTTTACCCTGTGCACCCCAGCATCTGGTGAGATGCCTGCCATGTGCATGCTCAATATAGCTCAGGGGCTGTAGAACAGACCCAGGAGAGAGAGTTATTGAGCACTTTCCAGTAACTTTTGATAGTGCCTTTGTAATGCAACATTCGTGTTCTTATGGTGACCTGTAATTTAGGCTGCTAAAAGTACTGTTCTTACGTAGTCTTTGAAGTTCTGCTGGCAATGCATTGATCAACTCATCCTGCCAATTGAGAAAAAAGACAGGAGGAAAAAAGAAAAAAGGCACACAAGAGCTACATAAAACTGGCACTTCAAGAACTTAATTGGCTGAAAGAGAAGGCAGTTCAGCACTGGCAGATCAAGTTGAATGGAAACACGTAGCTGGGCTATTTTCTAAAGTTTTATTTGAAAATATCTGAGAAAAGTGGATGTGGAGAGAACAAAAACAGACCTCCAACCCTTTTCTTCTGCATAAAACTTTCCTTTTCTCTCATCTCTGAAGTATTCTGCTTTGCCAGTAGAAAGAGAAGAGAAACAGCTGTTCTAGTTTTGCTTAGGCTTGCAGTGATTGTTCTGTGTGTAGCTGCCAATTCTCATTCCTCCATGGTCAGGGAGAATCGAATGGTTTAGAGGTATAATGTCCCCCACGCTTCTTTGCTCCTGTGTCACCTGGATTATAAACTGTTTTCTACTCTTAGGCTTGGTGTTCTACTTCCATTTATAATCATGCTTAGAGGACACGGATTCTGTGACTACGTGTTGTGCTACTGTCAGGCCCCTGCATTCCACACAAAGTGATTTAACACAACTTTGGCTGATATGGCCAGCTTGAGTAGATAAGTTAAGCATTAGGACAGAGTCACTGAGAACTGCGAGAGGAAAAAATTAGAATGAGTACAGTACTGAGATTCTTTCCAAAGCTGTATTCTGAAATAGCATTGTATTTTTAGACAATCTTTCTTGCTTTAAAAACACAATACATAATTATATTATATGATATTTAGCTGTTTGCCTCTGGCGTTTCTCCAATGTAGAAATACTTTACACCTCGCACAAACTCATTGCCACACAATACTTCGGAAGCGAAAAGTGTTAGTGGGTCCCAAAAGGGATAAGACAGGTTCTTGGGGAAGCTTCTTCCATGCTATGGAACATGATAGTTGGGATGATACAGGCTGTCTCAACTGTTGACTGGTAGAAGCTGTATGGTAATGTTATGATCATACTGGTGTTTGTCCTGCATCTTATACTAACTTCCTAAATATCTCCTGCTGGCTGTTGTCGCAGGGAAAGAATTGGGCCATCAGTTTGATACAAGATGGTATCTCCTATTTTACATCACATAATGTTCCAGATGCCGTACCTCATTGCTTGGGATACTTGAAAAGTTATGAAATTCTCTATGAAGCACCGCAGCTCAGTTCTTGATTGTTTCAGTATTTGAAATGGTACTTCTGTAAATTTGAATGAATCAAGGTTATGCATTGGTTGGTAGGTCTTGCACTTCAGAAGCACCTATAGCACCAAACACAAGCCTTAGCTTTTCAGTTTTGGGGAGAGTAGAAAATGGAGCTGCATATGTACATGATCAGTAGAGAATTGCAATGTAGTAATAGGAATTTTTTATCTCAAGATGGTTAAAATTTCAGTTAATAACCATCTACTGTAGGTCAGATCAAAAGTTCTTTTAAGTGAGTGTGTCTCTTGACTTCAGTGATACTACGTCTGCTTATATCAGTTGAGCTGCTGGTTAATATATTTAAGAAATTAAGTATATTCATATAGTTAAGAAAATATATAAATAATACATAAAAATTTATATAATCTTTATAAATATGCTTTTCTGCTACTGTCATTGTCAGTAGATACTGCTAGTGCTAGGTTGTACAAGTAGGTCAGGTGTTTTGGGGAACTGCTCACAGATGCAAACATTTGGTTATGCATTTGGAAAAGCTTCCTGAAAATGCAGGTTGTAAGCATCGATTGAAACTTAACCTTCTCATCATTTAAAAGAGTATTCAGATTGTTACCAATGGCAGCAATAATGGGTATCACTGTTGTGGCTCAGAAGAGATTATTTTGCAATATATAACATGGTTGTTTTTTCTGATATATATGTGCATGTAATCTGAAATAGCAATACAATTACAGCTTGCATTACTGATGCAAAGAACTTTGACCTTTAGCCATTTACTTGCTTGTTACTCGCAAAGGTGTGACAAGACATCAGTCTGAAACAACACTGCCCTTGAAGGATAAGTTGATGGGGGTTTTTTTTAGTAAAACTAAGTCAGTTTCTCCTGTATGTATCAGGAGCTGAATTTCTTTACACATGTATTAATTATGTTGCTTTTGAGTATAGAAAACCAGCCAGATGTCGATTTCTTGCCTGATAGGCTTTGTCTCCGTGGGTTGGAGTAGTAATCAGTGCACCTGTGGGTCATTTACAAGGGATAGATTCCTCTTCTGATTTGCCATTGTATGTACTTGAACTACTTCTCTTGTAGAAATGGAACAAAACTTACTCTTGTGAAATGTGGGACGTCCTTAAGTGCAGATGAACTTTGACTCTTTCTCCCTCCCCACACCTCCAATTTCACATGCTCTTAGTGAAGATTTAGGATTGCCAAAGATTCTTGTAACCAATATATTACTCAGTATTTTCAGGTAAACACCTTCACCAATTAACATCTTTGTATAAAATCTGAGTTCAAGATACGTGCAAATACTTGCCTGTATTTAAGGTTAGTGCTGATAATGAATCTACTCTAATCCATGCTCTGATTACATATTTACATTCGTATTTACCATTTGTTTATCTATAAATACTGCTGTAAAGAAAACTGTTAAATAAGTTCTGTCTTTTCTGCATGGAAATTGTAGAAGTAAAACTGGTAATAACTGGGAGATGCAGAGGCTTTGATTTCTGCAGCATTATGGCCTAGCTATACCTCCCAGACAGTTGCAGATTAACATTTGCATTGTATAAAACCTCGGTTTTCAGATTTTATTTTTATGAAATCCAATCTCTCTATATACTTATTAAATATATGTTTCTAGGTATATGTCTGTTTGTATTTATATGTATTTCTTGAAAAAATATTGAATATTATTTGGTCTACAGAATGCTAGAACTGGTATTTCATGTCCCTAGGAAGTACTACATATTAAGCAAAAGTAATCAAATAATTTATCTTCCTCTGCTTTCACAATATGATGGTTGTCTAAAATGTTAGTGATTTTGTAACAAAGTTCCACCAGGAGATAGGAAAGATACTACCAATTACAAACATGGCTGTGTTTGCAAGAAAACAGTACTGATAAGCTGCCACTGCATAGACCTGCTGGCTGCCTGCTTGCTCAAAAATTGTTCTGCCGTGGCTGTGAAAACTACATGGTTTTGCGCTGATTTTGTGCATGTAGTGTCATTCTGTTTATTTCATTGTTCAAAAGATCTTCCTAGACTGACTGATAAAATCTTACTAGACTGACTTAGCTGTTCTTTATATTGTCAGGCTAATCACAATTTATCAGAGAGAATGATTTCTTCACTTTGGCCTAGGTTTTGAAGGTTGGCATGGTGTGTGCAAATCGTACAAGAGTTTATCATAATTTGAAGCACTTCAAATACAAGTTGTATGTGGATTGCAGCTCCGTTACTGAGTTGGATGGTGTTGAGGATGAAGCAGTCAAAGACACAGTCGAACGGCTTTTCAGCCAGCTGGAAGACAGTGGGTGGATTCAGAAGGTACGACTGAGTTATTTGATGTATCCTTTTCCAGGTAGATAAAAGTAAGCTGAGATAAAATGTCTGATTTCATTGATCAGTTCTGAATTACTGAGCTTCAGTAACATAACTCAGCTTAACCATTCATCCACTTCTGCTGACCTAGTCTCTCAAACAGTGGTATGCTGCTGCGTTCACATAGAGTTTGTGTCAACTGTTGACATTAAGCTTTTTGACAGCTGCATGATCTCTGGGCTGTGGTGGGCAGGGTCCTGTTTCATTTGAAAGCAGCAACACAACAAACTCAAGCTGTAGCTTAGAAAGATTAGGAACACATACATGAGACACAGCAAGAATATTTTACTCTTCTGTTTACGCTGAAGTACTTTTAATTATTCAGAAACACTTCATGAACTATTTTAAGACAACTTGTAGTACAATTGCATTTAGCAAGCTGTCAGATATCATTGCTTCTGAATTGTTATTGGCATGCTTGTTAATGTATTGAAGAAAAATAAAAAACAGCCTTTATGTAATTCAGTTATTAAACGTTGATAAAATAATACAGGTTTTATTTTATTTGCAGAGATATAATGATCTCGAAGACTACATGAATGATGCAGACAGTTTCCAAGAAGAGAAAATGGATTAAGTGGTCATATAGCTCTTTGAAAGACATCTTGTAAAAATGTGAATGGCCTGCTTTATCTGCATGCACTTTATCTCTGCTTGGTCTTCAAGTTTCTTTTTAGGCTTTAAACTACTGTTTGAGAATGTGCTGTATCTTTTTTTCTCATCTGTGTCAATAATAACCCAAAGTTTTACCAAATCTGTCCTTCCAGTCTTCCTGCATAGGTCACTTGAAGTTTCCTTCTGTTCGTAAAAATAACATCTCAGTATCTGTTTACTTGTGAAATAAAACTTCCACCTATTTATATTGAGCTGCATCATAGGGAAGGTAGGAGATGCTGAGACCTTTTGAAGTAGGTCTATTTGGAAAGGTAAGGCTATGTTATACAAGAACGTATGACTTTCATCTTACCTTCCTTGTTGCTTGTTATACGCAAGTAAGTCCAGCCATTTAGAATGATAGTTACAATAAAGAGGACCCAAATGCAAAGATCTATTTCCCCTCTGAGGAATCAGTACAGGCTGTTGCAAGGCAACAGAGGAAATATTCTGCAGTTCTGACTACGTTTGCAGCACAGTAGTCATTCTCCTCTTTAGAGAGTAGGTGATGAGTCACATTATAGGCGTCATACAGACTGAGTCTGGCTTAGCCATCTAAATGAACACTTGGGCCCACAGTGCTGTCTCTGATAAGCAGCTGGGGCAATTTACTGAGATTTTAAACATCAAATTACGTTGTGCAAACATAATGGCAATGACTTGCAGTAACTAAAAAATTAAGAGAATGCATTAATGTGGCCATGCAAGATAAGCAAGAATTCTTCCAGTGTAACTTAACAGAAAGTGGGAGTTACTCAGAATCATGATGCATGGCTTACCTGAATTGCATAAAGCCCAAATCAGAGTTCTTTGGGGCCAGGGGAGTAGATTTTTGAGGAGTTAGGAAGGGTTAAGTACTGTATTGTCCATTCTGAAAAATTGGACATGAGCTGGCAATGTATGCTCGCAGCCCAGAAAGCCAACCGTATCCCAGGCAGCATCAAAAGCAGCATGGCCAGCAGGTTGAGGTTGGTGATTCTGCCCCTCTACTACCCCTCTCTGGGGAGACCTTATTGTGGCCTTTCAATACATAAAGGGGGCTTATCAGAAAGATGGAGAGAGACATTTTTTACCAAGGCCTGTAGAGATAGGGCAAGGGGCAACGGTTTTAAACTGAAAGAGGGTAGGTCTAGATGGACATAAGGAAGAATTTTTTTTATGATGAGGGTGGTGAGACACTGGAACAGGGTGCCCAGAGAAGTTGTGGATGCCCCATCTCTGGAAGTGTTCAAGGCCAGGTTGGATGGGGCTTTGAGCAACCTGATCGAGTGGAAGATGTCCGTGGCCCTGATGATCTTTAAAGGTCCCTTCCAACCCAAACCATTCTGTGATTCTGTCCCTGTACTTTGTGCTGCACATGAAATGAATTAGATGTAGCTTAAGATAAGATGCAGGGCGCAGGGTTTTGAATCCAGTTAGGAACTGCTCTTGCATCCTGCTGTATGCATATACTCTTTTATTAGTCTTTTGTGGCTGAGCAACTTAGTGAAAGGGAAGATATTGTTAACACTCTAGATTCTTTAAGTTGCTCTTTCAGAAGCAAAACTAATGAAACCTAATTTCTCATGGATTCATCCGTAAGAAATACCCTCATTCATTATGCCACTCAACTGGTAACAGATATGGTGATTGGCTAGGCAGCTGCTGCCAGCTGTATCGCGTAATGGTGAACATCTGTTGGCTTTTTTCCATAGGAACTGTACCTGAGATTTGTCATTCAGTACCCTTTTTCCAGCATTCATTGTAATAGATGAAGTGCTTTTATATTTTAAGGGGTTGAAATTCAGCAATGGTATATATGCTATTAGACTGAGCTAATATCATCAGTTCTCCCTTGTACCACATACAGATAGGAGATTTACAAACCAGATGAAAAATCGCAGTAAACAGATTGAGACTTACTCTCAAGTAAACTTATGTTGAAGATACTATTTCCATACCTTAAGTGTGAGTTAGATATGTAAATATTCTGAGATTTGATATATCTTACACCTATCTCCCTGGTTACCAAAGCTGAAGGAAATTGTCTCTATTCCTTTTCCTTCTTCATCCCTGTTCTTCTGGCAATATTGATGGGAACGCACCCATCAACTTAAAAGTACTCAGGACTCCATCTCAAATATATCCCTTTTAGGAAAAGTAATGCCCCACTTGATGCCCCACTTCTTTCTGTTAACAATATCTCTGTACACTTTTGTTGGCTTCTCTAGAATAATAAAATAACATTTATGTTTGGTGTAACTTTATTCTTACAAAGGAAAACCGTCCTGAAATAAGTGAGTTTTGTACCACATAATGGAGTATGCCTTCTCAGAGCCTTCCTGACTGGTCTTAATTTCTGCTGCCTTCTGAATTTTCTGAAAACTCAGGACTGTATGATTTTTATTTAAAAATTTTGCTATCAAAATGAATGGTCGATTTCTCATTTTGCCACATTTAAACTGTTTGCTACCAAGTTAAAAAACAAGTGTGGGAAATTTTGGCTTGCTGATTACTGATAATATTTCAAGAATATTTTGATTGAAAATGAAAATTGGCAAATTGTTCCAGTGATTAGTTTTACTCATTTTTTGATACCTACCACATCCGAGATTGTTTCTCACCTCCTCTTTGTTCACCTAAAAAGCATGAGCTATCTACTTCTTTCTTGCTCCTGCAGGCATTTTTTTCCAGATCTGTGTTTTTCTGTCTCTAACAGGGATACAGAAGTATCCTGTTAGAGTTTCTTGGGAGAAAGTGCCTCCATAGGTTTAGTAATCTTGTCTATGACATCACCAGTTGGGCTAAGAAAATGCCATCACCAATTTCTATTTCAGTAGGAAACTGATACTTGATTTGGCTTGGCAGGGGCTGACATAATGTTTGTGTGTGTATAGCCTCTCTTAAACTTTGACAATTCCCCTCACTGAGATTGGAGGAAGTGATAATATTTGTGTGGCTGTTGTTTTACCTGAAGAGTTTCTACAAGACAGAGAATGTGAAGTATCATTACATCATGTTTACATTTGTCTTCACCACAGGAAATGAAAAGATTGATTAGAAGAGCTGTATATGTAAAAATTTAGATCAAGTTTTCCAGGACAGGCTGTAAATGCTAGTACTTGTACAGCATGAAGTACAAAGAGGACTCGTACCCCCTGAGACTTTCTATATAGAGAAGTACTCAGTAAGAATATTTCTAGCAGAAAAATTCTGTGCAAATATCTAATGATGGGAAAAGTCAGAAATCTGACCAGTCTTTCATACTTCCTTCTCCACATTAGAGAATTTGAGTGGAGTTTGGGGGTGAGAGAATATAATGTTTGTTCTGATAGGCCATTTTTAATTGTCTTTAGTGTCACTTTTCGAAGTAGTAGCTCTAATTAAGATAAAGTACCTGTCTTGATGGAACAATGAAGAGAGCTCAGTATGTGATTAGACTTGGCACAGGTGATTAATGATCATACTTGGAAATTACTTTCGTTCCTGTAATGTTTCGATAATCTGCTCTAGTTTAAGTTCTGTAGCTGGAGACTGTGGTAGTGATAAAGTTCACACAAGGTATTTATGCACAGGATCAGGCTTACTGATGTGATGTACTTCTGGGAGGGAAGACCCTTTTTGGTCTATGTTCTATGTTCAGTCCTTGCAGTGAAGTATTAAAAGACGTGATTTTTTTCCCCATGTCCCTCAGTTTTTGGAAAGAAAGTAATTCATGGATCACATGGGATGGTAAACTTTGCTAATAGTAGATAGCTGTTACTGTCATTTTTTCGACAGTGAAGGCTTCTCCTGTTTCCAAAAAGCAGCTATTTCTAGCAGTTCAGCAGGCAATTACAGGCAATTCCCATGCTTAACTCCTCTAGTTTACTTTTGTTTGGGTAAATAAAGACTTGTAGTTTTATCCTTCTTTAAGTCTGTCTGGATAAACAGAGTGGGTGTGTTAGATAAACACATGTAAATACAATACCACTCCAAGAGAAATATCCAGCACACACAAAATAGACTTATAAAGTTGACTTTGATTCTGCTTTGAGAAGTAAGAAATACCAATTTCTAATCTGAATCTAGAGGTGAGACAAAAGAATGTAAGACAGTATGATCTACCAGCCAAGGAATAATATGAGAAATATGTGAAAAGGTATTGAAAGAACCTGATAATAACTCCCTCAGTGGCTCTGCTTCCCTGAATAGTTTACATGAATTTTGGTGTTTTTCTAGGTAATAAGTGATGGCATGGGTCTCTTTTGGGTTTTTGGTGTGGGTTTTTTTTTGTTTTTTTTCCCTGTTGTTTATTAAATAAAATGTAGACACAGTTTCTTTAGATTGCTCTGGGGATTATATTCTTAATTAAAAAAAAAGGTGTGTGTTCAAGATGGTTTATTCTACAGTTTAAACAGAGCAGCAATTGCATGCACCTTGTGCCCAAAATTTAAGGACAAGAAAACTGACGTGGGTGCAGTCAGACGCCGCTCCAAAGTTAAGCAGTTCACCAGGTGAGCAGCATGGTACGTGAGCCTGCCTAGCTGGGAATACCCCAGGAAATACATGTATGTATCACTGTAATCATTCAAAATGGCTAAGAACCCTCGCTGAAAACCAAATAATGGAAATGGCTGAAAATTCAAAGCTCTAGTCTGCAAAATCCTCCACAGGACTGATATTAAGCACGTGCCATTCTGGTGGAGTTAACGTAACTTTGAAGCAATTTGATATGTGATTTCTAAACACAGATGAACGAGGTATGCGCCTAGGTTTAAGCATGTACTCAAGTTTTTAAGCGACATAGGTTCAGCACAGTCTTTTTGTTCCATTTTTGGAAAGTTATTAGCACAATGGGACGTCTATGGTGAGAATTCCTGGCTGTGAACCCAGCACAAGTAAGTGCTTTGCTGATCTGGAAGGGGCTGCCGACTTAGGGAACTCGGAGATTTGACAGCAGTAGTGAATTCACACAGACAAAATGCTCCAGCGTGACAGCTCAGGTGAGATTACAATATCATGTAAAAAGGTCACAAATTAATATAGACGGAAGGAATAAAAGTAAGCAATTATTCAGAACCTGTTACATTAATGTCTTATCGTGTGTGTTTATTAGAATGCCGATGACACGAATCGCAAGTGATGTTAGGATGATGTTAAGAACAGATTGCTTTTAAGAAAAGGGACACCTAGCCAGTTCAAAAACGCTAGCGGTATCCAGGGGCTATAACATTCACCAGGGTCTTCTGGACAAAACTTGAGAAGCTGAGGGATGGATTTAGGGTATTTCCTTCCCTGAAACAGCAGGGGCAGCATTTGCTGTGTATTGAGCGACCGGGACTTGCGGCGCAGCCCTGCAACCAGCTGCCTCTCGCCCTGAAAGGGATGCACTAAACCGCGAAACACGTGAGATGCTGCTTGGCAAAAAGTGAATCGCAAACGTCTGAAGTTAAAATTCAAAAATCTTTGGTTTGAAAGATCATTCTCTGAGTTCTACAAAATCTTGTAAGAGAGAGAATTCCTGCAGCTACCCCGGTATCTTCCAGAGCAGCAACACCGATTTCGTACTCCCACAGCAGCTTTGCAACCCCAGCCAAGACTTAGTTTAAAACACCCTTGCTTATTCTCCGCGAGGTTCCTGTGTGACTGGTACACGTGCGGTCTGTGACTGACCCTCTTAAACCCAGCAGTGGCATCTGAGCTACAAAGAATGAATAAAAGCCCTAGCGAGGCCTGAAGCAAAGGTAACGTCTATTTTACAAACATTAAAATTTCACATTTTTTTCCAACTGTGCCAGCCCATTGTTCTCAACAGATGCATGCTACCGTTATGTATCAAATAATAACCCACTCTTCCTCAGTTCTTCAAGGTTAAACAAAAAAATCCCTTTTTCCTGTTAGCAATAATGCCTTCCTGTGAACGTAGCACATCCACAAACCCAGCTTTCCCAGACCTTGTCCCTCAGTGAAGAATCAAAGTCTTTGCTGGGGCAAACGTGGGTCTGAATGTGCTGGAGACTCTGGCCAGTGCTCACACAGCCAGATCCTGGAAACCCACATGGATGTTTGTTGCAACATGGAGATGGGGGTCATGAAAACGGGGGCTTTCATATTTCCCACATGTCCAGTGCTGCATATCTTTTATGCGTTTTGGGGGAATTTCCAGAAATGTGTAATTTCATCATTGCCATTTAAAGCATTTGCATGTATGACCTTGGAAGGGGATAAAACCACTGGAGAGGGTTATCATTAGTTCCTCCTCATCCTCAGCTTCATGCTCCCGATAATGTTGTGACAGAATTTGTGTATTTTTCTGACTGGACCCACTGCAGAACTAAATGAATGATGCACCCTTGTATTAGGGGCTGTAGAGTCCCAAGAGACCTTAAGGATTTTCCATCAGGGATGTGTCCCCACATGCTTGGGGGCCATTTTTATTCCCAAAGAGGTATTTGGGAATTCAGATAATACAGCCACAGTAGCACAACGGTGTATTGCTTTAATAAAGCCGACCAGCTCCCAGCTATTTCTGCACCCTCCTTCACAGCTCACCTACAGCAACACGCAGAACCTGACGGTTGCAGCAAGGCCAGTACCAGGGGCCAGATCTCGCAGTCGGCCACCCCTGCTCCAAACCGAGGAGTCGGGCAAGAGAAGCACCAAGGCTGTGGCTTTCCCGGGGAGGAACCAAAGCGCAGGCGCTACGTGACTTGCCCCGGACACCCAAGCAGCTCAAGTCAGAGCCCGGCGCTCCCACATCCCAAGCCTGACCTCGTGTCATGCACTCGCCCCGCGCATGAGAGCGCCCTAGAAGGCACCGCTTGTTTTTCTACCGTCTGTTCCAGAGAAATCCAGCTGGTAGAGGAGCGCGGCGCCGTGATTTATTTGAGAACTCCCTCGCACTCTCCTGAAGGTCTCGCCGCCGGGGGAGGAGGGAGAGCGGGAGGCTGCGCTCCGCGGCGGCTGCTCAGGCGCGCACGGCCCGCCCGCGCCCCGGCCCGGCACCCAGGTACTGAGCAAGGAGGGGAAAGGGGATTTCCTTGGCTTCCTCCCATGCAAATACCTCCCGCGGAGCGGCGGCGGCCCGACTCCCCTCCGCGGCCGCTGGGAGGCTCCGCGCCTCGCCCCGGCCTCCCCGGCGCCGCGTCCCCGGCCGCGCGGTGACACCCGCCTCCCGCCCCCGCAGCGCCCCGCACCGCCGCGCCGCTCCGCTCCGCTCCGCACCGCTCCGCACGCACGCACGGGCAGCGGGCAGCGCCGGCGCGGGCACCCGGCGGCGGCGGCGTCCGGCGGAGGCAGCGCCGATAACCCACCGGCAACCAGCCACCCCAGCGGGTCGGGGATGGAATATACAAAAACACAAAGGAAAAGTGGCTGGACTGCTCTGGGTGCAAAATGCTGGAAGTTTGTAAGTGCAACTCTCCGTTTGTAATTACTGTCTGAAGAGGGGCTGGCTTGGCTTTTTTTTTTTCTTCCCCCCTTTTTTTCCCCCCCCGTGCTTTTCTTTTGAAACTGTACTTGAAACTATTCGATATCTGGGAGTATAAGGGAAAGTACGAGAGAGGAGTTCTTTGCCTGGGTTCGTAGCTTGCTGCTTTATTACTAAGGGGGGAAATAAGCACTGAAAGCAATACGGAATTTATCCAGTGGCTGGATTAACTGAAGGCGAAGCGCGGTCTGGAAGTCCACTGACTGACATTGTTCCGGACCGGGGGATCCGTCTCTTATTTTTAGAGGAACTACAATTTAGCGGCAGACAGTTGGACACAGTAATAAACCGAAGAGCGGCCAGCAAAGAGCGGGCGAGAGGAACGAGAAAGCACAAAGACTAAACTAACCCGAGCCGCCTCCTCCTCCTTCCCCGGCTCTTTATTTGCACATTTACTAAGACTTTAAAAAAAAACAACAACCCCAACAAACCCCACTCCACCAAATCTACAGATTTTTGGTCCGCCGGGGGGTTTCTCCGTGCCGCCGAGCACGGCAGTGCCTTTCCTTGCATAAATTTCCACTTCAAGGAATAACGTCCCCGCTCCCCCGAAATAAAATAAAATCCATAAACCTGCCAAGTCTCACTCATTCCCGAGGGAGATCTCCTTCGTCCAGGGATTCATTTCGGAGGCAGCGGCTCGCTTTATTTTTTTTTCCGCCCTCCTCCCTCGGCGGAGACCCCCTCCCCGTCCCCCCGTCCCCCCTCCCCGGGCGCCCTTCCCGCTCCGCGGAGCCCCTCGGCGGGGGCCGCCCGGCCCCGACCCCCGCCCCTCCCGCCCGGCCGATGCTGGCACAACCCTAGCGGCCGCCGGACGCCCCCTCCGCCCCGTCCCACCCCCGATCTGTCAACCCCCCGCGGGGCCGTCACCGCCCGGGGGCCGGGTGGGGGTGGGCAGGGGGCGCGGGGCTGACCGCCCTCCGCCCCGCCGCCAGCCCCCGGGCTCGGGCTCCCGCCGCTGCCCCCGCCTCTCCCCCCCCCCCCGCCCCCCCTCCATGCGGCAGTGAGGACCGACCCATCCGGAGGGCCAGGACCGGCAGCCAGCGATGGGCGACACGGCTCCCCCCCAGGCCGCGGGGCTGGGGGCCGGGCTGCTGGGGGGGGGCCCGGCGGCGCCCCGGGTGCACAGCGCCATCGTCGAGCGGCTGCGGGCCCGCATCGCCGTCTGCCGCCAGCACCACCTCAGCTGCGAGGGGCGCTACGAGCGGGGCCGCGCCGAGAGCTCCGACCGCGAGCGGGAGAGCACCTTGCAGCTCCTCCACCTCGTGCAGCAGGGGCAGGGCGCCCGCAAGGCCGGCAAGCACCCCAAGGCGGCCGCCGCCGCCGGCGCGGCCACCCCCGCCGCCGCCGCCGCCGCCGCCGCGCCCCCGGACTACCACCAGCACCTCCTCAGCAACGGCGGCATCAACGGGGAGCAGCCGGCGGGGGAGCAGCGCGCCTCGGCCCTCCTGGCGGTGAGTCACAGCGCCCCCTGTCGGCGGGGAGGGGCCGCGACGCGCGGCCGCGAGGAGAAGCCCCTGCCCCGCTCAGGCACCCCCTCCCCCGCAGCCGTCCCTCAGGCGAGGCGCGAAGGTGGGGTCAGCGCCGAGGCCGAGGCCCGTCCCCACCCGAGGGCGGTCCTGGGGGGCGGGGGGGTGTCCGTGGCCGCCCGGCTCGGCCCGCTGCTCCTCGTACCCCCTGCGACGGTCCCTACCAGTGCCGGGCCCCGCGGTGGCGTCGCGGGTGTGAGGAGCGGTGGGCAGGTCTGCCAGGCCCGGAGCGGGGCAGCGGAGGGACGTGTCCTCCCTCGAAGGGATTTGGGGACTGCTTGGGTTTTTTTAAACCAGGTTGTGGTCCTAAGAATGCGTCGCGTGCCTCTGCCATCGCCTCGCCAAGGCGGTGACAGCAGGCATCCCTGCGGGGGGGCACCAGCGGCAAACGCTGTCAGCGCATCCCCAGGCAGGGGTGAAAAGTAGCGCTGAAGTATCGCCCATGTTCAAAACTGCCCGTCTGCCCCATTTTATCCCGTTCGTCAGGGCTTCAGGCAGCTATTTTCACTCGAGGCAGCGGTTTGCTGCCGTGTCCCTCGAACGCGGCCAATACTTAGGCACGAGGCAGACGGGCAGTGCCGAGAAATGAGAGCCCATGCATGCGGTTCAGCTGCGTACCTCAGCGACCGGCAGGCGCTTGCAGAAGCAGCGCTGCGCGGGAGCGTACGGTGACATTCAGCCGAGCGACAGCGTCTCGCGCCCGGTGCTCCGAGCACCAGAAAGGGTCGGTTTGTTATCACCACTGACTGTGTTTCGCGAGCAGAGTTACAAGAGTTTTCCAGGCGCTGCCACTTTGTAAGTGATACGTTGACCTTTTTCAACTGGAAATTACTCTGAACATGTCAAGGAGGCGAAGCCTTGTCTCCTGTTACTTTATTACGAGCAGTCCGTGTACCATGCTTTTGAAGGCGTGTGCTGCACTGTGCTGCCTTCCAACTCTTAATTCTCAGCACACATGCGAAATATTAAGAGGAGTGACTGCGTCCTGATAGGCCTGTGGCTGCTATTCGAACGGCTGAAAATAGATCGCTCCCTCCGCTCAAGACATCAAACCTATCTTTCTTAGTGCCTGACGTATGCTAAAACAGGACCTTTGTGGTTGTTTCTCCTTTCTTACCCGTGAGTTCGCTGCAGTGCATGGATCAATGTTTGGGGCTGCATTACTCAGCATCATTTGTGAGGGTGATGATGTAAGCGTTAATGCGATAACATTGTGTCCGAGGGGAGTTTAGGCGCTTCGACCTGACTCAGTGTTCAGATTAAATCTCCCCACGTTCCTCGTCACAATCAAGAAAGCCATTATCTTATTTTTCCAGTGTGTATTAATGAAATGCTTTGCACTTGTCTTATGGGAAAAAAAGAAAGGCTTTTGCCTAATAACGTACGTCCCAGAAAAATCTACTTTCTGAAATCAGGGAACAGGCCTGTGTGGGTTTTTTTTGTTTTCAGGTTTTTTTACTAGTTGTTACTATTATTATGAAATAGCTGGAGGCAGCTGTTTGAAAGTGCTAAATGAAACAACTCCAAAGAAAATATTGAAAGATTTTCGTCTTTTAAATGCCGAGAGATTGCCCTTGTTTCTGAAATGCTGCTAATGATTGTTAACCTGCTCTTTGCTGGAGAATGCCGGGCACAGCCCTTGCTCCATGCTGCGTGTTGCATTACCTCCCAGATAACTCTGTACATACATGTCTTTGACAAGGGAAAAGTCTGACAAAGTCCCCCTCGTTTTTGCACGCTAGCATTCGGTAATCCTGCTGACAAGGTACGTGACTTCACTGAGCATGACGTTTGGGGCCCTGAACCATGTTTTGACACTGAAGAAATGCTGGCTCATGAAGCAGTATTGTAATGGTATCACTGCACATCGCTGATCCTCCCACTCTGTGCTTGACACAGACATTCCTCATTTGCTGCTCTGGTAGGACTGCCTAATTAAGGAACAGAGAAAGGCATCGGTTCAAAGTGACGTCTCTGTGTCATGGAGGCACATGTTCCCCTTACCAAGAGCTCCTTAGAACATTGTTGCAAATATTAAAAAGGAAAAGCAAACCACACAGTGTCTGAGGGGGATGAATTCAAGTGTCTGAGGGTCATACACCAGGTAGCACAGCATTGTGCTCCTGTTCTTGAAAATTCAGAGGGCAGGGATGGGCCAGGAAATAATGGGGTCTTGCTTTCGCTCCAGCCATAGCTGGAGGAGGAATTTGCTCTACCAGTTATTCCAAGGGTACTCGAAGAGGAAGGACAAGGCAGACTAAGCCTGTTGTCTTGTGCGTTATAAAGGGATGGGGAAGAGAAACATCTCTAAGGAGAATTCATCCTCTATGGGGTGTTTCCCAAGAGGGGAATGCACTATTCCTCTAATGCCAGACTTCTTGCTTACAGCAAACCCATTTTGCTTGTGCGCAGGGTCCTGGAACAAGGTGCAGCTCTGAGCTTCAGTTGTGGCAGGTAGAGCTCTGGCAGAAGGAAGCACAAGACAGGAGCGTTTGTGTGAGTCTCACACACTGAGAACGTGAGATTGGACACATCTCTCACTCCATGGGGGGACTGTAAAGCTCCACCTGCCTTGCTGCAGCTTCACCAGTTAAAAAAAAATCCACACAGATAAGCGCGAAGGCAGTCATAACTCTCTTTGGGGAGTTCTGGCTATCAGGACGCTCTTTGTTCTGCAAAACCAAGACTGTCCTCACGCTTCCTCTCCTGAAAATAGCTGGGTTGTTTCCTTTGCTTTGCAGGTCCCACTGCTCTTCTTACAAGTGCGTCTGCCATGTTTAGTGGCATTGGATGGGTTGTTTACACAGTTGGACTCAAGAGTAAATAATTGACACTCGATAACATTTGAGACGACGTTCACTTGAACATATCAAAGAGCTTGAAGTGATTATCTGACATTGTTGATACTGTTATTTGATAATTATCTTTTCCCAGTGGACATTTTAAAACCGGCAGAAAGAAGAGTTTTTAGTGAGGTTTGGTTTGGGTGTAATTTGGCAGTGTTTCTTTGATTTTTGAGAAAGCATCTTTGGCAGCAGCATTTTCTAATTGGAGAGTGGAGAGCAGATTTTTTTAGCTGGACCAATGGATGTGGGTGCATGTCAAGGAGAAATTTATTCTTTGGGACACGGCTAGGAAAGCTTTTGTACTTTCTGCCTCCCTGCATTTCCCAAGAGCTGACATTTGTTTATTTATATGGTGGTGTTACTTTTCATGGTGCAGAGTGGAACAGATAAAATATTCTGTCTTTCTTTTACACATACATCTATATGTATGTATATGCCCTCCAGCACTTAGCTGTTTATATTATTTATGTTATATATAAACAGTTAGCTCTGGAGGGCATTCCTCAGTGGCTTAAGCATTGAACTGGTAATACCAAAGTTCTTGTACAGCAGTTTCAAATCTCCGGTGGCTGATTCATTATTTTGTTCTTCTGACATAGGCTGAGCACTGTTCATTTTGCTCTGTGCAAGCCAGGAACTCTGTTTCACGGGCATTATTGTATTGTTCTGGTCAGGTTCTTTCACTGCAGCCATCACACTGGTGGCAACATCTTCTCTGAGTGTGTTAAGCGATGTTTGTCATCAGTCACAGGTGGCTTGTTCTACTTTCACTCATCTCGAAGTTGCACTGAATTTATCATTATAAGGATTAATTAAAAATATTAATTAAATATATTAATATTTTCTGTACTCAGAAGAGTGATTGTGAAAGTGGGGTGCTCCCCAGATGTAGTCTGCAAGCAGGTGAAAAAGAAAAGGGAAAACAGTCCCATAAAGATGCTGTAGCCAAAGAAGAGGAGAATGGGTTAATTCCTCCTACTCCCCTAAATTCTCATCAACATCAGTACAAATCTGGAAGAGTCAATGGGTTTGTCCCAGTTCCCTGAGGACCTCAGTGGAAGACAGGGTTGCCTGACTGGTGCCAAGAGCCAAGTTTGGCTTGTAAAACCTCAATTTAGGCAGTTCTTTTATGCGGAGATCCTTTAAATGATCGTGGAAGCCCTGACTTTGTTTCCTAATAACTTTTTTTTATGATCCACACTGTGCTTGCTGAGGTTTGGCCTCCCCTGTGCTAGCATTAAAGATCCTCAAGTATTTTAAAAGGAAGGATTGTGCTCTGGTATCTTTGGCCCAAGTTTACACTTCCCCTATCTCCCAAGCTCTTTGCTTTGTTTGCTAGTTGGCTGCCAGGGTACCCTGCAGAAGTAGCTGCATTTTCTGGTTCTGGACGTACATAACTTTTGGAAGCGCTCTGAAGCAAGCAGTATAAGGTGACCAGCTGTGGGGTGAGGTGACGTTACGGTGCGGTGAGCACGGATGGATTAAAGCACAAACCATTCTGCAAAGCTGGAGTGGGATCTTTTGACTAACAAAGTTTGGTGCCAAAGCAATGAAATGTTCTGTTTGTGAGGTGAAGGACTGCTGTCTGCTCCTTGTGCTTCTGCAGGAGCAAAGCTGGGTTCTGATAAAGACAATTTATGTAGCAGAGTCGGGTAAAATGAATAAGTCACATTGCCTTTGTGGGTAGAAATCTTTGATCTGCTGTCACGGGCCCTCTGGCCTGCTGGGAGCCATTTGGTTAGGATGGACATGGGCGCCATTTAAAACCTTTGTTCCCCTCAGCTGTGAGAACGTTTTCCGAACCAAAATCAAGAAGACCCCCTGGAAGCTACATAAAAGCTATATTTAATGAAAAGTTCAGCAAGTGAATTTGTTAAATGTATGCTAGTGTAGGAGCCTTTTCAGTCCTAGCTCTCCAATCAAATCACTTGCCTCCTTTGAAGCTTTTTAAGCTTTGAATACATTTAATGAACGTCTCCTCCGTTCTGAAACTATTTAACAGACTGTTTTACCACCAAAGTTTCTGTAGGTAGCGAGCAGAGAAACAGTTTGTCTGCCTGGACTTGACACGCTCTCTGAGGCCAACCCATGGGCTTCTTAACTTCCCTGACTATTACAGTATGTCCTCTGATAGAGCTCTCGCCTCCCCTGCGATACTCAAATTGAGTCTTTTGTGTGTAGCACCACAACAAAGGAGAGTGATGTACAGCTTCTGTTTCTTCTGCGCTGAGAAGTGTGACTCCAGCAAAAATATTAGCCGGTCTGTGGGGAAATCTGAACCTTAGAAAGGTATGTCTGACTCAGAGAAGCTGCTTTGCCGAAACTTTGACTTATCTCACTATTATTACTTCTCCCCTCACAAAGAACACTGTCTGCAAGAAGGTGTATGTGGGGTTTGGTTAGTTTGCAGTGACCAAAAAAACCCCAGCAACTAGGTTAGTCACTTGGCAGGTTAAGAAAGGCCATAACATGCCCCTCTTCCTCTTCCTAACTGCTGTCAACGGTCCTTTCTACCAAGATATCATCTTCAGAGGCCAATTGTAGTCTGCCTTTCTTATCAAGACTGTTGGCTTATGAAACTGAAACTTCACTCATGTCTCATTACTGGAAAAGAAGGGCTCCATCCTGGTCCCTTTGACAACTTTGGGAAGGGTAGTATCTCCACTGCTCCATTTATATTGCCCCTCATATGTGGTGTAGGAGGAACTGGAAGCTGGCAAGCTGTTCCAGCTAACAAAGCACTGGCATGGAGGTGCCAGGTCTGCCAGCAAGCGCATGTCCCCTGTTGTGCCACTATTTCCTTTCTATGCTTGAGCTCTTCAGGTGGCACCATCTCACTGCCTAGCACATGGGACCCTGGTCTCTGCTGAGGGCCCAACTCTACATGATAATGACCTGATGCCATCACTTCTATGGAGGTCAGGAAGGTGATTAAAGAAACCACTATGCAACACATTAGAGGGCACACAATCAGCTACATGGTGTGGAGAGAGCTTTAGCCACCTGGCTGCTCCGAAGAGAAGGGGAACAAGGTCTTTGCTCTTTGGCCTCTCTCTGGTGTCTGCATGTCAGCATTCCCCTGTATGACTTCCCAGTGATGGTACTCCCAGCAGCAGTAGGATGAAGCTGATGGGATTCATAACAGGGCTGTGTTTTCCACAAATCTGAATCAGTGGCTGTAAACCTGAAAAGGATCTTACCCATATCACACTGCTACAATTTGGAACAGCTTTGAGCAGTGAAAGAGGCAGTGGTCTTGGCTACAGAAAAGAAGGAGTTGGTGCCAAGTGAGATTTGGATCACTTTTTCAACTTAACAGTATTAAGAGACAGATTTTTTTTTTTTTTTTTTTTTAGACGAAAGCATAAACTATTTATACCCCATATTTCCCATGAAAAGCTTCCTGTAGCCACTTGAGAGCCAACCTGCGAATCTGTCATACCTTGTCAAGTTCTTCCAAAGTATTATTAGATGCAGGTAATCAATCCATAATTGTACTGAAGTGCCAACACCAATACCTAACACAAAATACCTGCAACTCTCAAGCAACAGTTCTTAGGTGAGCGTGCTGTAAACTAAAAACTCAGTGTTTCTACTCTGACTCTAGGATCTATTCAACAGATTACTCTGTTATTTCACTTCCATAAACCTCAGTTTCCTTTACGAAAAATACTATTTATCACCTTTGTAAAGTGCATTGAGATCTGATGGTGAGTTTTACGGCTTAGAATCCAAATTCATTATTGACGGAGCCAGGACAGGCTATTTGAACATTTGCTTTGGCAAAGCTGCAGGCAATGTATATGAGTCGATGGATTCTTCTTATTTGAATTCTGTGTTTTGAGCCTTTGAGGTGCACTCAAATCACCTTTTCAGCCTTTGACCCACAGGTATGAGCACTGGAAATGCAAACCCAAATGAGTCTTTTACACAATCACATGACTCCCAGAGCTGTGTTTTTATGGCACCGCATTGTCAAGTTTCACAATAAAAGTGCAAGATGTGGCAGTGCCCCTTCTTTTTAGGAGAGCAAAGCATTTCCCAACTTTTCATTCATAATCATAAATGTATGCTTCATATTTTCTTGCTTTACTTGCTCTTGATTCTGCATCAGTTTGTACTCAAATTAGTCTCCCAATTAAGTCAGCTGTGTTCAAGCACTTCATGTACTTGATGCTCCAGCAAACTGGGAGCAAAGTGGGGCTGGAACTGAGAGCATATACGCAAGTCATCTGCCCTCTGTCGAGGCTGCAGCTGCACCCCAGCACTAGCAGGTGGGAGCCACCTTGTCCTGCATGTGTTGCCTCCCATCTGGTAGTAATGGAGGAAGGTTCATGTTTATGGCTCGGGGTGGGAGAAAAACTAAAAAATATTTCTTAATTGAATAACTTACACAAAACTCCAACACACTGAAAAATTATAATTTATTTTGGTTTTAGTTTTAAAATACCTCACACCCGTGGCTTCACATACAGGTGTTGACATTTCCCTGAAGAAATTCCTTTTGTTCAGGAATGGCTCCTGTAGCTATCTGTGTCACTCAGTTATAATTCTGATGCGCTTGCAAATCCAGCTGACTCAAGGTGCAGAAATTAATACCAATTAGAAATCGGCATGAAAGTGCTTCTGACACAGTGAGGAAGCAGATCTTGCAAACCCATTTACCTGCTGCCTGAGCATGAAGCTGGCTGAAAGACCCGGTAAAGTCCTGGACTAGCAGATGAAACCCCAAGAAGGTTCATCGTGGCTCTTCTGTTTTGAAACAAAACATGCTATTGTGCAAGAGTCATCCCTGTGGTACCCTGGCTTTATTACAGAGCTCTGCAGGCACCTCCCTAGAGTAGGTGTTATACAAACACCCAGTGAGAACCATGCCCTTCCCTGCATACCTTAGGGCCTCAAGAGACAAGATAGACAAAGAATGGAAGGAGGAACAGAAGCACAGAAAGGTCAAGTGTCTTGCCCAAGGTCAAACAGCAGGTCAGTGGCAGAGCTGGGAACGGAGCCCAGATTTCCTGACTCCTAGTCCAGCACTCTATTAATCATCTCTTTGCTTTGTGTTCTGCGGCCTGTTACTGTCCATAGGAAATGTGAGGATGACTTTCTGACAGCTTCAGAGTTACTTCTTAGTTTTGGAAACTATTGATCATCAGCCCACTATTGAGATAAAGAGGTCATGTACTGGACATATGCACTAGAGGATTCAGAACTAAGTGCTCTAGGTATCGATTTCATTCCAGGACACTGAAATGCCATATTTCATAATCCCAAATGTTTCTTCTAAGTCAGATTTTTAAGTCTTTTTTCCCTTACTTTGTATACAAAGTGGTTTGTTTTTACAGTTACTCATCACAGTTGAACTCCTACATTAGTGCTTGCCCTATAAATTATTTCTTCCTTGAAAACGAGTTACAACAGTTATTTAGTTAGCAGGGCTTTTCTTCTCCATGGAATTTACCAATGAAACAGTCAGAAAACCAGAGAGCCATCAGTCCTGAGACACTTGTGATTCTTACTTATTTTCGTTCCTCACCGTACGATGTATTCAGTTTTCAAAGTCTTTCAATGGAATTATCTTGATCACAAAGTTAATTATAACTCTGAGATTTTTTTTTCTTCCCAAAAATTGTGACTTGAGGCAAAACTCTGGCTACCGTGGTAATGACTTATCAAGAGTCTCTTGTAAACAATAGTATAATCACTTTCTTATAGTCATGGCAACAGTGTTTAAGCAATGAGCTTACTGAACACAATGTGCACTGTCTCCACTGAATAGCTATTGCAGTGCTGAAGTGTATGCTGCTCATTTTCAGAGGACTCAGGGACATAAATTATTCAGCAAAATAACACTGCTTCAGAAAGCGTCTTTGAAATTGTTGTATTTTGTACTAGCCAAAGAAGGATGCTTATCGGTGCTGACGGGGCTGTGTTTAATTACTGCACGACAGTGTACTCTTTGGGCCAGGTCCGCTCCCACTGAATTAAAGGGTGTCTGTCTCAAACCATTTGAGAACTGTGCTACCTGTCGGCAGGGTCATGCTTCTCCTGGTAATCTTTGCCGCTGAGTGAAATCCCTAACGTGGAGGGCAGAATGGCTCAGGAGGATGCATCCTGCACATATGCACGGTGTGAGAGGTAGTGACTAGGTGCAGAAGGAGGAATTTGTTTTAATGAACAAGGGGTTCACTCCAGCAGGGCCGATCCCTTCCTTGGCCCAGAGGATCACCTGGATTCCTGTTCAGTGGGTTGAGGAGGCACCTTGGAGAGTGGATGGCTTCACAGGAAGCTTCAGAGTTGAGCCCCAAGACAAGGAGTTGCCTCTGATTTTTCTGTTTATTTTGTTTTTACAGCTCTCTCATTCAAATAACTAGACCTGGAGGAAAGACCTTGTTGGCAACAGTTGTTGTTTTGGGATGAGTCATTCCACCAGATTGCAGAAATGCCACCCCAGTGACAGTTGGCGAAAACGCTGCATGGGCTGTTCAGTTTATGTTTTTCACTTTGGAAAATCAGACCATTTATTTAGGGTTCTGTTGCTTTAGAAACCATCTCCAGACACTCCAATTTCCTTTCCTTTCCTTTCCTTTCCTTTCCTTTCCTTTCCTTTCCTTTCCTTTCCTTTCCTTTCCTTTCCTTTCCTTTCCTTTCCTTTCCTTTCCTTTCCTTTCCTTTCCTTTCCTTTCCTTTCCTTTCCTTTCCTTTCCTTTCCTTTCCTTTCCTTTCCTTTCCTTTCCTTTCCTTTCCTTTCCTTTCCTTTCCTTTCCTTTCCTTTCCTTTCCTTTCCTTTCCTTTCCTTTCCTTTCCTTTCCTTTCCTTTCCTTTCCTTTCCTTTCCTTTCCTTTCCTTTCCTTTCCTTTCCTTTCCTTTCCTTTCCTTTCCTCTCCTTTCCTTTCCTTTCCTCTCCTTTCCTTTCCTTTCCTCTCCTCTCCTCTCCTCTCCTCTCCTCTCCTCTCCTCTCCTCTCCTCTCCTCTCCTCTCCTCTCCTCTCTCCTCTCCTCTCCTCTCCTCTCCTCTCCTCTCTCCTCTCCTCTCCTCTCCTCTCCTCTCCTCTCTCCCTCCTCTCCTCCTCCCCTCCCCTCCCTCCCCTCCCTGCCCCCTCTCCCTCCCTCCCTCCCCTCCCCTCTCCCTCCCTCCCCTCCTCCCTCCCCTCCCTCCCCTCCTCCCCTCCCTCTTCCTCTCCCCTCCCTCCCCTCCCCCCTCCTCCCCTCCCCTCCCCCTCTCCCCTCCCTCCCTCCCCCCTCCCCTCCCCGCCCCCCCCTCCCCTCCCTCCCCCTCCCTCTCCCCTCCCTCCTCCCTTCCCTTCCCTTCCCTTCCCTTCCCTTCCCTTCCCTTCCCTTCCCTTCCCTTCCCTTCCCTTCCCTTCCCTTCCCTTCCTTTTTTTTCCTTTTCCCCTTCTCCCATTTTCCTCTTTCCCTCTCCTTCCTCTGCTTTTTTTCCTTTTCCTCACTGCTATGATATCTCAACATCTGAGCTGTTGAGTCTCGATTCTGATCTGATTGGTCCCTCCTGAAACCACCTATGGGAAATACTACGGATGTGGCACTGTGGAACATCAGCCTAATGCAGGATCAAGCTCTTTATTTCTGGTCATTATGCTAGTTTATAGTCACTTATTTTGTTTTCCAAAGAAATGCATTCTCTCTGCTTCTCTAAAAGCTTTTGGTTCAACATCCTTCCAAGCTAGATACACTTGGTCTTCAACATGGGGCTGCTTACCTCTATGGCCCAGTTCCCGGAAACAGTTATGCATGTGCTTAATTGTGCACACATGGGTAATCGCACTGAAATCAAGATGTGTAGAATTAAGCAAGTCTAGAAGTATTTGCAGGGTTTGGTCTTTGTTCAACAAACAGGCCTCAGCCTGGCTGAAGTCCACGACATGCTACAAAAAGGAACCGAATTCAAAAGTAAGTAGCGTACTAATTATCAATTGACTTATTTCCTTAAACCAGTTAATTCTCTACTTTTAAAAAATACTTCCCATTTTTCCTGCAAATCCAATTGCCCTTCCTTTCACACTAATTTTTCCTCCTCACTGCTCAACTCCCAGCAGACGTGAGCTGCCTGCCACATGATCCCCTTTCATAATCATTTGAGTTCCGATGGTTCTTTTTTCCTACCAACTTTGTGTATCACCATAATGGTTCCTAGGACATATTTTGGCCAGCTTTTAGGGAGAGAGAGAGTCACAGTGTTTCAGACCTTCATTTCCAAGTGCAGTATTAAATATAATCCTTATAATTATAGCACTGCCACTTGGACCACTGTAGTTCAGCCTGTGTCAATATGTCGTCAAAAGCTCTCTTTCTCAGGAGCTGGAACTCAGTCATGTTGATTGAATTGAAATTTGATGGCCAGCAGCTGCAAACACACTCTGGCCCCATCCCCCTGCCTCCCTGCTTTTTTTTCCTTTTACCACAAAATCCTCTCGCTTTCCGTCAAAGTCATGAGTTTACAGAACAGAGATAATGGCTGATGCCAGGCTAAGTTATTCTGAGCCACCTCTTTGGGTAAGTCTAGACTGTCCTTCGAGGGGTGCCCTAAGGCAACGTGAAGGCACAATCTGCTATCTGTGCCGCTGGTGAACCTGAGAGCACAGCCCCAGGTGCAGCGCGAAGGCCATCCTCAGACTACACAGGACCATCCTCTGTGTTGGAGCTACATGGATGCCATCAGTGTTGCACTCAGCAGCTAAGGAAGCTGTAGACGTGCCTGGGCTGAAGTCTGTGAGGCTCCTGTGTGAGCAGGGCTGGGAGCACCGCAGTCCTCTCCCCTCTTGTCGCCTTGGTCAATCGCCATACAGACCTCGCTATTCATCTAAGCAAAGGCATCAGGACTGGGGTAATTCCCAGTGGCAGTTTATACTGCAAGTTTAACACATGCGTTTTTAGCCCTCGGGGACTCCGGGAAAAAACAGCTTTGAACTGGGGAAAAAAAAAAATTGGTATCCAGTACTTGTATAACACGATCCTGTCATTTTTGGTACTTAAAAAACAAAACAAAACCCCAGCATTCATAACACGAGATATTCATCTTTTAAAAAGTGCCACTTGCCAATACACAATAACTACTTTTCATAAGACCCTTTAGTCCAGGTATTTTCAGGTGGACCAGAATAGCTCTGCAGAAGTTAATCCAGTCCCTTGAGTAAACAGTATGTACTTCTAAAACTTTCTATATATACTAACCATATGTAAGGCCATTGACATACATTTGTACCACACACAATACATCTGAGGGGCCCTGATAGAGCCAGGATGGCTAGTGAGGTTGATAACCCCCTTGCCAGTGTACTGGATGCATGTTCATTCTGTCAAGCCCATGAAGGGTAACTGCATTTGGATGACCGGTGTGTCGAAAGGGCTATTTACTGAAACAGTCCATTATGTGGTTCTCAGAGCCCTCTCCCAGGACGTACTGTCTGTGCCTCGGTCTCCCAGGCTCTCATCAGAGCACAGCCTCTTTGATACAGGTCAGAAGGACTCTTCACCGCAGCCTTGCACTGCCTCTTTCGCTCACAAAAGTCACACTCATCCCCTTCCCCTGGTAAAGTCCTTCTCTGTCATCCCCCTCCTCCACTTCCCGAAGCTATTAGCCATTCCTCCTCCTCCACATTCACCCCTCTCTCACCTGGGCTATTGCTCGCCCTTCTCTCCTTTCATGCTACTGACACTGCTTCGTAATGTTGTTTTTCTAGCTTGGAAGAAAGGGCCAGAGGGCCAGGCTAACAGAGAGATGCTGAACACATGGTTTCCACATGTTCTCCTCATCTTCCCCCACACTGCTTCTCTAGCTGTCTTTCTGTCTTTGCTTCAACTGGAAACCTAATGACCATGAGTGTATTCACTCCTCCTCTCATTAGATTTCTAAAGGATGAGCTCAAAGGTCCTGCGTCATTGTCACCAGAAACTTAGAGCAAAAACTTCTGTGAGTTGACAGTGCACTTGTAGGTTCTCTGGTCTCTCACTGTAGGGAATGGGTGTTCACAAACTGGGCATGCAATTGTGAATGCTCAGGCTCCAGTTCAGAAGAATACTTAAAGAATATGTGTGATGTTAAACATAGGATTAAATGCTTTTCAGTTTGAGCGCTGCTTCCTTGAAGTGGGACCCCGTATTGGAGAAGGCATCCTTATTGGCCTGATTCAGAAAATACTTAAGAGTATACCAAAGTTTTAAGAATAGTAGTACATCCACTATCTTGTATTTTTAATGACTCTTAAATAGGGCAGGGTGGTGCGGGCAAGGCAGGAAATGTGGAGGCTCTCCTGGTCATCTCTTACATTTTGACTCGTGCTCCGGAATCTGAGTGTCTCTGAACTCTAAATACATTTTGGTAGTGCTGCTGCCTACATGCCACTGTAATGTTCTGTAATGTAATTGTGTTGCGTGCTCATGTGCAGATTATTTAAAGCAATTACAATTAAATGAAGAGCAATTAAGTCTTAGAAATGAAATGTTCTTACACAGTTAGCAGTATTTCTGTGACTGCACTTGATGGTGAGTTGGACCCTTAGACCCTTGGATTTCTCTCCTGCATCCCAGTGATCAATTTGGGAACACCTAGGAGTCCAAATCTTTTTGACTTATAACATCTAGGCATCTAATCTTCCCTGTATTGAACTGAAACCAATGGGAACTGGACACCTAATTGGATTTTCGGATCTCAGCCTAAAATCTGTGGAGTGCTTTGGAAAATTTATCCCTAGGAGATTTTGCTTGAGTCAAGAATATAGACTGGGGACATTGCTCACAAAAAAGACCCAACATGTGACATCAGTGCATCAGTCAATGAGTCATCCATCAGTGCCAGAGGTCAAAGTATTCTTTGTATTTACCTAAGAAGTAGTTACCTATTTGGTAGTTACTTTCTGAAATGATGCTTGTAGTACTAATATGACATTTTGGTTTGCTGTACAGCAAACCCACTATTTTTAAATGCCTTGTATAAAGACAGGCCTTGTTGTTTCTTTAAAAGTTAGAAATACTAGAGAACAAATGTAAAAGGCCCATTTCCTTCCTTGCTAGTTATGCGTGGTCTAGGAAAAATCCCAAATCGTGCTAGTAAGAGACTGTCCAGTCTCTTTTCTTGCCGACGATGTAAGTGTTGCTCCTTCAGAGAAGGCTGAATTATTATTTTATCATTGCCTTCTTCTGATCTGTCACTGTTTCTGCTTTCCCTCTGTTTTGGCTTTTCATTCTTTAAATATATTACTGAAAATATATTTTAAAAAATTAAGGCAATAATTTATTAAAAAGGGATTTACCTGTAAAAGACTCTGGGCATACCACACACAGGCAGGTCCCAGCCAGGAAATCCAGCGTTAATGCTGATACTCCATCTCTTGGGCTCACTGTTTCTCACGGGTGCTTGGTCCTTGCTGGGTGCTGGGATGCCTGGACTTCCCAGCACATGTGGTAACCATCGATCTTAGTGTGGTGTTAGAGGCCAGTGCTAGGCGCTGAGGGCAGAAGCAGAGCTGAAGGGCAAAGGAGGAGAGTGAAATTTTGCTGTCAGTGCCTGGGTGTCTCTCTCTGTACAATCCTATGACATGTAAGCAAAGGAAGTTTGAAAATTACCCTGGGAATAGGAAAGCGAATCTGTGCAGAGCAGGATAATAATCCTTTCAAGGAGGGGGAGAAAAAGCACTCGCCTCCTGCCAAGTTCTTTTTTTCATTTTTCAAGGAAAAAAACCCCCAGTGATCCAATTTGACCAACTCCACAGCAGCAGTGCAACAGGCATCAAGTGGCCAGATCTGTTTTATGAGCCCTATTACAAAACATTCACATGTCTAAAACTTGTGCCCTTCCTTCTCTTGATACACTTTGTCTCCTCAGATCAGGCTTTCTCCCTCAACACTTAATCCCTCTTTAGCCATCACCTTTTCCTGCCTCACAAACCTCTCTGTATGCTCACTTGGAAGCTCCTGTGGGCACCAACTTACTGCAAGTGCTTTGTAGGGGAGTCCAGAGCCATTGCCTCTCACAGGAGCAAGCAGCTACCTGTCAGGATTTAGCTTCTTCTGAAATAGTCTGTAAGGGTACAAGATTACAGGAGCAACGGACTTGGAAGCAAAACAAAGCTGCCTATAGCAAGACACATTTAAGTCCTGCATGAACAACTGTGCCAGTCAGTCTCTTGTAACCCTCTCTTATCTAATCTAACATATCAGTATCTTTAATGCATTTATTACTTTGTTATCAAGGAATGACAGGAAGGAGATGGGGCCTTGGTAAAAGCATGAGGCAGAGAGGCAGAAATGAGACATACTGTTGAACAAAGGTTAAAAGAGCTGTAGAAGCAGGGCACTGAGCATTGCAAACAGCAGACCTTCTTGTCCTTCCCCCTCCCACTGACTTTGCGGTGGTGAGGGCCTGGTTGCACAGCCTGTTTGGTGTGGGAGACTGTGAGA
This sequence comes from Ciconia boyciana, assembly GCF_034638445.1. Taxonomy (NCBI): domain Eukaryota; kingdom Metazoa; phylum Chordata; class Aves; order Ciconiiformes; family Ciconiidae; genus Ciconia; species Ciconia boyciana. The sequence goes on from NC_132934.1 coordinate 207,449,643, forward strand.
CCCTATAGCCCAGAAATGGGTTATTCAAAGGTTTCCTGTGTCTTAAACACTTTCTCCAGCAAAATCCAAATGCAAGGCCATAGACGTCAGTAATACCTCTGATCATTTGCTCAGGAACATTATTAATGAGATCATTTTTCTGAACAGGTCCTGCAGTTTCTGCACCCTTGGATTTCATTTGGCTTGCCTGATGGGAATGAGCAACAGCTACTGTCAGTGTTTATTTCCAGTTAGTTTTACTTGTGGCACTCCTCAGTAGCCCATGGTTAGGATGCTCCAGTTAATCAACCTTCCTCCTCACTGCCTCCCCCTTTTGTTTATTTGTCTGCTCTTGCATCACAGAAACACTTCCAGCAATTCCTCTTACATAGCAGTTACTGAAGCAAAGGACCGTCTAGTTACACTCCAGCAGAAACTCAAGTGAGTAAATGCTAAGAAGGATGCACACTTTGCACAACAAGTGATTCCTAAACCAAGCAGGGCAGGTCAGCACCCAGAGGTGCTTACGAGAGCCCATTAAGGCCCTCAGGCTCTTTCAAACAGGGGACCGTACTCCTAGAACACAGCATCAGAAATAAAGAGCGGCCCTACATGAACCAATGCGCAAAGCTTCCTGCCTCTTAGCCGGGTTAGAGATGCGGTGGTGCCAAGTCTTTCTGCATTAGCCAGGATGGGCTGCTTAGCAGGAGAGACAGTCAGTGCCTTCCCCACTCACAGCAGGCAGAAGAAGGTCTGCTTATTCATGAAAACTGTCCTGAAAAAGAGAACACAAAATTAAGCAGGAGTGTTTGGTTCTTATTTAAACAGTTGCAGCTTGTGCTGGTGATGCTGCCTGCTGGTGTGTATCAAGGCTCTGGGCCAGCAGTAAATAGCACCCTGATGTGGTGGAGGGTGCAGACATGCAAACCAGAGCAAGTGGTACCTGGGGCTGTTGTGGCTAATGGCAAGGGACACCTTTGAGGTGAAGTGGGCAGGGCTGCACCGTAAAGTAGGACGATGGTATGAAGGACTTCACATTTGTTTTCCCAGCGTGGGCTAAGTGATTCCGTGGCTTGCACAGGAACACTAGGAAGATGGTTGAGAGCTTTTGCCCCATCGGTCTGCGATGAGAATGAGTTCCTGGTGTTGCAGAGTGAAAAGGTCTGATCTACTGACAGGGAACGGCTTTGCATGCAGAAGGGCACTCGAGTGGCTGGGTACAAAGCAGAAAGTGAACATGTAGACCCTTGGCTGGGGCAGGAGCCTTCAGTTTTATACACAATCTCATTATTTTCTTCTGATTAACACCAGTGAGAGAAAGAAGAGAATCTGTACTGATAGCAACAAGGCTGAAATTTCATCTCTGGTTAATAAGCCATTTGATCTTTGCTCTTGTGGTCTCGCTGGAATCCAATCTGATATCCTCTGGCTGAGGCATCCCCTTGGGGCTCACATCCCCATGCACATCTGCAGCCATCACCAGTGGCACATGAGGGAGTGATAAGGGGAACGTCACGTCCATTATTAGGCTCCCAGTCTATTGAAGAGAAGCTACCAGCAGCTGAAGCAGACTAACGCAAAGCTCCAGATTGCTTTTCTGGGTCTATAGGTTTTGTAGGTTTTGAGACTGCTGTGGCAGTGCATCACACAGTCCCTGGAGTCCCAGGAGGGAGTTGTGGTGTTGTGTCTTGCTACGAGGCACTGGAGTTGTGCTAGTGACCCTGTTCACAGAGAAGACAGTGGTCATGTTGCCACTGAAGAAAACAAGGACCCGGCCCAAGCCTAAAGTGAAATGCTCTTAAGCTAAGGAAAAATCAAATTAAAAATAGTTTTCATAGCAGAACTCATCTTGGATTGACTGGCTTTGTTCAGGTCATCAGTACATAATCATAGGGTAACCTCTTTTTTTGTGCCCTTGTTCATGTTAACACACAGAGACTTGCATGCTAACCACTGTTTTCACCACCATCAAATTCTAGAGGTCAGGGACCTCTAGAATTAAATTTACGAGCTATCATAGTGTGGGCTGAAGAACCAGCTTTTTTAGGGTAGTAGCTGAGACACTCATTTCCTCTGTGGATGAGCCACAGAAACGAATGTGTAACACACACTGACCAGCGGGTTATATTTTGGCACCTGTACTGTGCAGATGTAACCCAGCAGCTGGGGTGAAGCAATCTTAAAATGGCATCGAACATATCATCAGTAGGACCTCATCACACTGTGGGCATCATGCAAAGTACTGTTGATGTCAATGAGAGTTAAACTCAATGTTAGTTAGGATATCTAGCTGTCCTGGTTTTGGCTGGGATAGAGTTAATTTTCTTCCTAGTAGCTGGTATAGTGCTGTGTTTTGAATTTAGGATGAGAACAATATTGATAACACACTCATGTTTTAGTTGTTGCTAAGCAGTGCTTACACTCAGTCAAGGACTTTTCAGCTTCCCATGCTCTGCCAGGTGCACAAGAAGTTGGGAAGGGGACACAGCCAGGACCCCCACTGACCAAAGGACTATTCCACTGACCCCAACTGGCCAACGGGCTATTCCATACCATATGGCGTCATGCTCAGTATAGAAACTGGGGGGAGTTGGCCAGGGGGCAGCGATGGCTGCTCGGGGACAGGCTGGGCGTTGGTCGGTGGGTGGTGAGCGGTTGCATTACTTGTTTTTCCTGGGTTTTATTCCTCTCTCTCTCGTTGTTTTCCTTTTCATTACAATATTATTATTATTATTATTGTTGTTGTTGTTGTTGTTATTATTCAATTATTAAACTGTTCTTATCTCAACCCATGAGTTTTCTTACTTGTACTTTTCCGATTCTCTTCCCCATCCCACTGCAGGGGAGGGTGAGCGAGCGGCTGTGTGGTGCTTGGTTGCCGGCTGGGGTTAAACCATGACACCAGGTTTTTATTAGTTGCTGCAAACCCTACCTGAGCTGTATATATGTCTATCGTGTAGAAAGCTCACCCTCTTGCTTAAGCTATTTACTATCCACACCAAAATGTCTCTAATGTAGGTTTGAACAAGTTAATCTGGCTGAGGGCATGGTTTAGAACAGTTCTGCACTAACTGGGACTGAAACCCGTGTAAGTGAAGTGCTGTTGGTGCACCAGCATCCTTCCCACGGTTCTTGTTTGCACCATTCACCCCAAAGGATGGATCCATTCTCCCACAGGTGGTACTGGTCCAAGGCAAACTGCAGACCCTTTGTACGAGGAACTGTTGCCTGCTGTGCCTCAGTCACACGTGTGTCAGTGAAGAAAGACTAACGGTGTCCGGATTTTGCCATGGAGCGTGACACCCTCAGGTCACTGGTCCAGCAGCAGCGGTTTATACCTTCTGGCAGCCTCACTCTAAGGCCAGGCACGCTTAAAGCACCTAAGCCTCCATTTAAGCCTGAATACTTGGTGTATAATTTCCATTTTGAACTTTTTCCAGAGAAATCATTTTTTCAAATGTTGTAAAAATAGCTAAATAATTTTGTAAAGCCTGAAGGACATTCTTTTGCACCAGGATTTGAATTGGAAATGGCTGTTTTGGGGCCAATTTACCTTCAAAATTCTACTTTGTCCAAAGGAGCTAGTCAGCCTATGGCATTTCCAGCCTACAAAGCTTTTTTACTTTAACAAGGGCCTTAAAACTAAACAAGCAAAACCATAGTCCAAAGAAATTATAATATTGCTTATGCCAGGAAAACTATACCCACTCTTGAGTTTACACTGGTGAGGTTTAATGGCAGAGAACTGCCCATACTCTTATCCACGCTGTCACATATACCCTCAAATTATCCAAAAACAGGATAATGTTTAGATAATCCTTGCATAGAGCAAGTTCTTGCCATGTCTACAGGGGAATATAAAGCCTGTGGACATACCTGTCAATCTCTTACAAATTGCAGATCCTCTAAAAGTTCTCCAACGCATATGAAGGTTTATTTACACCTAATTTAAGCCTCGTGGCAATTGATTTGCTTTTCTTGCTTAGCTTTCAGAGACCCTTCAGAAGTAGTCCTCAGACCCTCATGGGTCCGCAGACCACAGCTTGGAAACCACTAGCTCTTAGTTTAAATAAGATATTTTGGGGCCTTCCGGGCCTCATTTTCTATTGCCTTGCAGCTTGTGAGGTCTTATATACCTATGCAAAGTGAGAGTAAAATGCTACCAGATGAGGATGGTGGTGTTCAGTCCTGGTGTTGGCCCTTATTTGGACAGGTGTGAAGGACGCCAATGCGAAGCAGTGGCAGATCAGGACCCAGCGCTGTAACTGCTCCCCCCCCCATGCAGATCATGAGCAGTGCTACTCACAGCACAGAGCTGGGGAACAATCCTATTTGCAGAACCATCAGTCTGCTGTTATCCCTTGAAAGCCAGGCACCGGCCCGGCAGAAGTGCACATCGATAACCATGGCGAGGATCAGACACCTTGGAGTGACACGTGGTTCTCTTGGGCTAAGGGACTTTACTCAGTGTTGGACTCTTGCTTTGTCATGCTGTTTGCACCCCTGTTCAGTCCCAATACGCTTACACTTTTTGACGTTTCATGTCTTGTACATGCAGGAACAGTCTTTTAGGTTAAGCAAAAGTACGCTGAGAAGCGTTGAGTGTTTCAGTGCCTTTTCTTTCCTTTGATCTCACCTAAAGCTCCATGCAGAGGGTAACGTGATCTCCGTCACTATCTCCTTTCATGCCTGATAATTAGCACAGGTCCATGGGCTGGGTGCAATGCTATCCTTCCCTGCGCTAAGAGGGGAGACGTAGAAGGGGTTGGAGCGATTGTTTGCTGTGTTGATGACTGTGGTGTTGCCATGGAAAAGCTGGAGACCTCAAGGGAGTTTGTGTTTTGTTGGGCAGGGAGCCAACCTGCTCTGACTTATTACAACTGTGTGAGTGAGCGAGCCATGCAGAACTTTATCCCTCTGTAGCAATTCCAAGGCAGGGATTAAAAAAAAGGACAGGACTGCTTTAACAAGGAGGAGTGCAGTGCACTTTGCTAAGGCTGATTGCATTAAATACAGGAGATGCAAAAAAAATCCTTTGCTATTTTCCACATTATTTTTTTTTTTTCTTTTTTGGCAGAATGTGTCCACTCTCTTCTAAGGACTGAATTCAGAGTGGTGCAAATAATGAGATCTCAAGTAATCCTCCTGGAAGCCAACAGGGCCATTTAATTGGCTGTATCTGTACAGAAAGGAGCATTTAGAGTTCTGCTGAGTCCGAGTCCATTAAAGTCTTTGATCTGTTCCAGAAACAAAAGTGGAAGCAGACTATACTGTTTTTATTATCTATCCTGAATGAAGTGCAAAAAGTAAATACATAGGGTAAACAGGGAAAAAAATGAATCAAGGCCCAGGTCCAGCAAAAAACTATTTGCATACTGAGCTTCCCGTACTCTGAGTAGTGCCATTATTCCCTGGAGGTGGAATTAATAGCGATGCATGCTTTCTACAAATCACTTTCTATGGGCAGATCTCAAAGCAATTTACTAAAGCAGCCAGTCCCATTACTCCCACATTAGAGACGGAATAACTGGGGCCACAGGGCTCATCCAGGAGACTAGACCCTGCCCAAATCCCTGGTTAGCCGCTGCCTTCTCACCACACTCCCTCTGAGTGTACAGAAACTAGGTATAGGTTGTCAGGGTTATTCAGAAGTATTAAAACACAGCTGCATAGTTTTATTTGTTGGAAGTGTGACTTTTCCCTGCAACCCTGGCTGCCATGCCATGTTCTCATGTTGTATTTAATTGAGATAGAGGCACATGCCTCTTCCCAAAATGTATTTGAGCAGGTGGGAAGTGTCAGGGTTTTGTTTCGGACTCTTTTCTTGCTTTCAGGGCTTCTGGAAGTTTAAAAAAATCCATTTTCTATAGGAAAGAACTCTTGGGGGGGTAATTTTCTGATTTTCTTTTTTAAATCAGAATTTCCTACCTGACTGTTCAGTGTTATAATAGATGCATCTAGGAATGCTATTTTAACATACAGTTCTCAGGGAAAGGTGTTATAAATGTTCATCATAAATTGTCATCTAGCAAAGCTCTGATTGCTATAAGAACAGGAGAAAGCAAAATTACTTTCTTTCTATAGGATTTGGTCAGGGAACACCCAGGGAAATCTTGGCTCTGCAGCAGTCAGTGGCAAACTTCTGGTGCCTGCAGTCCTCCTGTGATCATACTCAGGAGGTGAACCCTGCAAAACCTCTGACAATGTGAGACTCCTTCTATGAACTGCAGCCCACAGCATCACCTGTTTACTTCCAAAGGTAAAAGACTGCCTGGGTACCATCACAGCCTCTGCAGTTAGGCTGGCTTGCAGTATTCTGTGGTTGAGCTGGGAGCTCTAGCTGAGAAGCTGGGGACAGATCTTGCCAACATGGGAGGTGACAGAAACTCCTACTGATTTCATTGTGATCTTGATAAAGTCTAAAGCTTATTTATCACCATAGGATCTGGCCATGGTTTGTCAGTGAACCCATTGCCTCCTTGCTGTATCCCATTGCATTTAACAGGATTTATCTTGGGAGCCGATTTTCTAGTTACTTGGTGGCTGTGATGTCTCAAGAAGTTTACCACTGCTGCAACAAGAAGTGGACTAACCTTGTGTTCCAAATACAGCAGGACAAATCAACTAGTGTAAATAATTGGGCTTATGGAGCTGTGACAGCTTATACCAGCAGAGGACTTACCCAGGGAGTTGAAGAGTTGTTGCCTTAAAGCTAATCAGCTGCTCAAAAGAGTTACTTTTATCCTGCCTTTTTTTTTTTCCTCTTCACTGTTAGTTGTTTTGTGACATCGCTGGTTCAGTACAGAAATTCGCGTCCTCCCCACAGAGTTCTAGTAGCTACGTGTTCAGGGACACTCCAGATTAATGAGATCTGCAACATGTTTCATCTTTCCTTGCAGCATGCTGTGCTTGGGATGCAGTGTGTGAGAAAGACCAAAAGTGAGGGATGCGAGAAATGTATTCACACAGGAAACTGAAACTGCGCTGTCATTCATTCCTGTAGTGCAAATAACCCTTTCTGTAACCTCAGCTTCCTGATTCTCGTGTGGCTGGGGCCAGATTTGCCACTGGTGCAAACTGGTGCAGCGCTACTGACATCAGCTGAGAAGTACCAGTTTACTCCAGGGGATAATTTGTTTCAAGTCTTTTCAGCAACAAAAACAAAGGGACAACAGATGTAGATGAATCTAAAAGCAGCGAGGTCTTATGAAATTAAGGGATTGTTTTTAACAGTTGATGAGCGTGAAGGCTGGGCTTCTTGCTGACACTTGGACCCAGTTCTACCACTGTCTTCCAAAGGAAAAGTTTCTACTGAGTGCACAGTGAAAGTATCCACAAACTTGTTTATCTTTCAGGGAGTCATCCTTAAACTGAACCACGTCTTGAAAACGCATGTTCTTTTGTATGCTGCTCCACCTGAGGAGCTGATGTTCCTGAGGAGCTCCACTGATGTTTGCTTCTCTAAGGACCTTAACATTTCTCAGCTTTTCCTCCACTAGCCAGAGAGGAGCTGGCTGGTATAAACTGCAGCAGCAATTTTCTGGGGTCATGCATGCTGTGGTGTCAGAGAAATTTGGGAAGTCGGCTTCCGGAGCTCCTGTTTTATTTTCCTTCCCCAAGGGAAAAATGGTCTTAATAGCTATTGAGCCAGGCCCAGCTAAGGAAATGTCCAACAGCAGGTCTAGCTATGTTAGCTTATACCATTTCCAGGCCCCCAGATACGGGTGTCAACGGTGCTTATGTTCTTCTGCAAGCACCAGGGAAGGAAAGCTGGCAGAACTGGGGTGAGGTGGGCAGAAAAGGGAAGGAAACCTCTGCGCACTCCTTCCTCTGGCCCCAGGGGATTCGCTCTGTTTGCATTGGGCTTGTCTGAGCTTCAGGGCAGCAGGCAGAGAGGAAGCTGGGGTGAAGCTGTAAACTTGCTGCAAACCTAACTGCATCCTCACCCTGACCCCTTTTTTTATTAGGCAGCGGTGTACAAAGCTTCCCCTATACACACTGAAGTCTTCTCCATTTGTCTTAGTGATGTCTTCTCACTGAAGTCTCACCGTTTACCAGGTAGCAGCATTTCAGGCTAGCCAAGCGAGAAGGAAAGGTCATGGTTAGGCAGAGAGTAATTACAGGGCCTAACCAAGGGTTCTGGCAATAGTGCGGACAGGCTGTGGAGATGAAGGATGAGGAGATATCCATATTCCCCAGCCTCCTCCCCACAAAGCCTTGCTGCTCCAAATGGCTACTACGAACTTCTGCAAGGGCTGTGAATTCCTGCGGTATTGCTTTACCCCTGCCCCAGCCAGGTAGAAGGTCTGCAGAGTAACGCGTGCTACACGTCAGCACAGCTGCAGGAGTCCACCTTCCTCCTCCTGGCCATCTCCTGCAGCTGAGCAAGAGATTTGCTGCTTCCTTGAGATCACCTAAATCCTTCTAATGGGGAGGAGAAATCAAAGATAAGCTTATGAAGTAGGTATCCTGGAAGCTCCTGGGTGCCTGGGAACAACTTCTTTGTGCTATTTGGTAGCACTTTTTCTTAGAGGTTGACTCGCATGTAAACCGAAGCTCTTTAGATCCTGCCACATCCTTCACTTGGGGTATTGCAGAGACTCTGCTGAATTCAGGGAGAGCTACACCAGGCCTGCGTTTCTTTATGCTGTCTTGAAACAGACCCTCAGCCCAAAAGCACAATCTTAAGTTTAATTGATCCAAAAAGGATTTTGAGCTGTGCTGAAAGCCAAGCACCGTTAGGATAGCTCACAGCCGCGCTCGTTTACCCCAAATGGGTGACTTCTTGTTACGGGCTGGGTGCAGCAGCTGCCTGGGTGGGAAGGGGCAAGGGATGCTGTGTAGGACTGCAGCTGCACGCCGCATGGCGCAGGTGTACACGGCACGTACAGCTATATGTGAGTGGGAGGGGAGAGGGGAAGGAGAAGGGATCAGACCGCTACAGAGCCCTGGGCTTCCCTGTCAAAATTGCAGAGGGCTTAAAAGGAGCAATAGACTAGGTGGAAGCAGCATTAAAAATAATTGCATTATGCTGCTTTGGTTATAACCTGTCCCTTGTTCATAACTCCATCCGTGACTCAAGTGCCCTGCAGTAGTTTGGACATGTGACAGCTAATAAATTCATTTATTGCGAGGGCTGTTTGTTTCAGCTTCAGAACTGAAAGTTCATCTGCAGGTGCAGCAGGGCTGTGCAGAGAAGCAAATGCAGATTTACAGCTGTTGTGGCTTACTCCACTCTCCGCTACAACAAATCATTTTGTTCGGAAAAGAGGCTCTGCTGTTGGCCAACCAAGACGTGGTCAGGAATTTGACATGCTGCTTTGTTAGTTTAAAAGAAAACATTGCCGGAGATGTTAGGGTGGGCGTTTTTTAAAGATTTAGTGAAATCTGTCATAAATCAAAGACTGATTGAAACTGAACAGAATGTGCCTTGTTTTCCACCGTCATTTGCTATCTTCTTCCTTTGCCATTGTGAGGGTGAATCAAGAGCAGGGTTTTAAAGTGTTCAGCTCCAAAGGCCAGTTATTACTTCCTCCTGTGATCCTGTTTGATTTTCTGAAAATGCGTCAGTAATTTTCTGCAAGAGTTTGGTGCAGGCTGAGCCTTTTCTCTGAGCTCCACTCTGCAAGACAAAAAAACATATTGCTTCACAGGCAAAGCAAGTCTGCACAATAGAAGACTTCCTTACAACTAGGCTCTGCCAAGTCTGCTCTCAGCCCTGCACGGAGTCATGTTACTCCTCAGCAAGGTCATACAGGCCTAAAATAATCACTGATGTTTATCTTTCCCAGAGGATATTAAGCACCCCCAAACACCACGGCAAAAAAATCTATTAACGACCAAAAAAAAGGATTAAAAATAGTTTGTACCTCAGCTATCAGTAGGAGAAGAGCATTATGGCTTTGCCTTTTCCCATTAATATTTTGTGATCTCACATGTGAAGTGCTGAATTACGCCAGCAGTGGGGGAGGAACAGCTTTGCTATTTTTCATTGATGTTATATCTATTTACTTAGAAGTAGGCTGTCTATGTTTCTCATCATTAACGCTGCGCCTTGGCTGCACGCTGGTTTTATGCTACTTTTCTTGTAGGGAGAACCAGAAGATGGCTTAGTTAGGGCAGTGCCGTGGCTACTTTACGGCCTAGATACTCGCCCAAAGGTGCACTAGCTGAATGCTTCATGGATCCAGATCTTTGCAACACCCTTGAGAAGGAGCAAAGCGCTGTTGGCCTGTTTCCACAGACAGAGAAGGAGGAGGCCTGGGAGGAGCGTGAACTGGCAGCCGTCTCGCTCTCTGCCCGGCGCCGGTGGCTGTCACACCGCAGCTCCACCACCTCGCCGCTGCCCCATGTGCTCCGGAGCGGGCTGGAGCAGCTCCAGCCGAGCAGAAAGGCTGCAGGAGGAGCTGGTGATGAAGAAGGGAAGGGTGAGTGAGCCATGCCCTGAGTCAGGCTTCTAGGGGAGAAGCAGGGACTGCTGGATACACAGGATCTAAGCCCACGTCACCGAGGCTCCCAAATCGCTGGGATTTTATCCCATTCAAGGGTGCTGAGCACCGCTGTTTACAATTTGCCGTGCAGGAAAGCCAATATCCAAATAGTCTCCATATTCCCCTGCCTTTCACAGCTGCACCCTTGAACACCCATTTACTTCAGCCTTCCCTTCAACACGCTGTATTTGGCACATCCTCTCATGCCTACGTCCCCAAATTCACAAGCCCCCTCTGGCTGGCTGGTGAGCGAGAGACATTTCCTTGCTGCGGCGGCGTTCGTGGGAAGATGTGCGCACAGGGGGATGCAACAAGTTTCACGCGGGTTCTTTGTGTTTTGACAGACTTTGCTGGAGGATTTCGCTCTGACTTGAGCCAGACGTGGTACTGGCAGATGCTGTGCAAGCTTCCCACGCAGCCCCGGCAGTGCCTCTCCGGTCTGACCCGCGACCACCGCCCCTCCCCGGCCCCCTTTCCCTCTCCCCCCCCAGCCCAGGCCAGCGTCTATCTTGAGCAGAGCGAGCTCTCCCTGCCAGATTGCGTGGTGCTTTTCTGATGTGAACAGATGGGACTAGGGGGGCAGGCTACATCTGTTCGCTGAATTCTTCCACCTTCGCAATTGTTTGCAAATGGGTGAGAGCTCAGAGAGGCTGGGAAACTATGGGTTGCGGCTCAAAATGCTCTTTTCCTGTAACATGCCCAAGAGTGAACCTGTGCTGCATAATTAAAAGTTTGAGGCTGACGAGGAAAACACCTGCTGGTGCAAACAGCTTACCTCTTTCCCTGCAGAAGCACGGATTCCCTGCAGGACTAGCGCTAATGCTTTTTTCAGTCCAGTTTAAAAAGGCCCAAGTGATGAAACATCCCTCAGGATGCCGTCCCACAGCATTACAGCATCAGGGTGTCCTTTTTTGAGATTCAGCATTGATTTCATTCCTGTTTCAATTTCTCATTACGTTTATGTAACTGATTTTCAGAAGGGCTCGGCTCTCATTTCTTTGTCAGTACCAGACATGGGCAGATGCAAATAGCTGAAAGGAGGCTGAACACTTTGTGGAAAGTTGGCCCTAAATTATTTGCCTTTCTGATTGTTTTTTATACCCTTTAAGCATTTGCAGGTTGTTATCATCCATGTCCTCTTCTCCCACTTATTTCTTGCCAGATTCTCCATACAGCTCCTCAGTTTTCCTCATAAATCGTGCCGTCTTGCTTCCTGGACACAATCCCCTCTTTTCATCCTGGGCTTGCCAGGGGATGAGCAGTCCCCATCCCTCTCACCCGTCTCTTCTTTACAGCATAGCATCACCTTAAGGGCCACCTGAAGCCCTCAGGGCTGGAGCTGCACATGCCCAGCCTGCTGCATACCAGCCCTGGGCAGGGCAGCCCTGTTGGCTCGCTGTCAGCTGAGAATGCCCTCCCAGGCACCCACCATCAGGGGATTCAACCAGTTAAGACCATTATGTGTGTCCATGCTCAGTCCTCTTCTGCCCGTCTCCTGCCGGCACAGCAGTGCCACGGCTTGGAAGCCAGTTGTCGGTGTGTCAGGCTAACACACCTGCGGACTAATGCCCGCCAGTCAGTGATGCTGTGCCGTGGGATTAATTTCGCAGGAGGACAGAGGTACCTACCTCCTGTAAAAAGGAGTGTGAGCGAGAGCTTGGATACCGCTGGGGGCTCTGGGTGTGCATGGTTATGGCACTCATCTGCCCTTCCTCTGTACTCCCATCTTCTCAGAATCTGCACTTGGACTCCACCTTGCTAAGTGTATGTAAGCCAAGTAATTATTTTTCACAGGCAACAAGTTGCCATTTTTGTGCCTGAATTAAATTTCAGCTTCTTACGCTAACAGCAGGTTTCTTTCTACTTGCAATATTCCTCTGTTTTCATAATTTCTTGCAGTTTCTCCCATTCTGTAGCAGCTGGCTATTTCATTCCTGAACTGCTTATTTCTTCTTTCAGATCATTAATAAGTACTAAAAAAAATCCACCTCAATACACTGATTCATGCATTGCCTCACAGGGCAGGACTCATTACATTTACATGAGCATTAGCCTTTGGTTATGAACCTTCAGCCAGTTTTCAAACCACATCACAGTGGCCGTATTCTGGCATACTGAATTATTTCTCCTTTAAGATTTTATCCATTGGTAATTGTGTGTGTTTTAACAAAAAAGGAAACACTAATTTTAAATCTATGCTGCCTATTATTTGGGTTTCCTTTTCCCTCTAGATGTTTAGCAAATTACTATGTCTTGACATCGTTTTCATTATTTTACTGTGAAGAGTGGCTAGATATAAAAGATTACGATTACTACAATCACTCCGGGATCAAAAAGCAGTACTATGCTTGCTTTTCTTTGGTCTTTCACTTCCTTCCCATTTTAAATTGACTTTAGAAAAAAAATGAAGCAGTTTAGTCAGTCCATTACCAAACTCCCCGAATGCTTTATGAAGCTGCTGAGCAGGGCAGTCGGCACTGCGGTCGAGCCCAGTGTTAGGGGACTCAGAACAACAACTGCCTTTCATTCAAAGCCTGGCTTAGCGTTCTCTGTGAGCATTGTGTCAGCTCCCTCTCTCTGGAAAACAGGAATATTTGTATTTTGATCTTCCTGGTGGCACAGATTCCAGTTCTGGCCCCATCAGAATAATTACTTACTCTTCACATCTGAATTGACCATTACGTTTGTTCCTAGGCCTGAAGGGGACTGAGGTGCTGAAGAAGGCAGGGTTATATTCTCAAGTGAAATGTGTCCACTAAGTTCCAAATGCATCTTTAAAAACTTTCTTCCTAGTAGTTATCGACAACCTTTTGACCGAGCTAAGTGCTGTTACGTGTGACCATATTGGACAGGAGTCACTTTTGGGAAGCGTAGTGGGAATGTTCTCCTGTGGCCATTCAGTCCTCCCAGACGTGACACAGGTTGCTTATTTCTGTGCAGAACTCCTACAAACCTTAACAAAATACCCAGGACAGCAAGGAGCAGAGACTATGATCAAAAATGTCTTTGTCTTTTCGTTAGGAAAAAACTACGGGCCCATAATTCACACAGCTATGGCCAAATTCTCACTGGCTTTAGTCAACTCTTCTTAAAAACTGTCTGGGGACAGTGGTTTTCATGTTGTCCAAAGAGTCCAAGAAGAGACATATGACGCTATAAATGACATTTTAGGCATAGTGCTGTTTTCTTGAGCACAGAAACAGTTTATATCTGAGCTGGCTGCAAAACATGCTTTGTTGGTGGTTACAGGCTTGGTTTTCCCTGTGGTTAGGGAGTGACTGTGGGGTTTGAATGGCGATGTGGGAAATGGTCTTCTCTCCTTGTTCCTTAATGAGGCAGGTGCCAGTCCTATCATAAAACCTTGCAGGAGGTTTGGCTTAAATAAGGAGATCTTGTTGTACATGCGTCTATTGAGTCCTCCAGTGCCCTCCTCCAAAAGACATCTTAGACATCTACAGCAGAGCTGATCTCCTTGGATCCCTTTATGGTCTGTGGAGAGAAATAAGAACACCTTGGGTAGGACTCGATCTATGAACATCCAGAATAGGTCAAAAATATTGTACCTTAGAAATGCTTCCTCTTTTCCATTGAATAAAAAAAAGACTTTAGGGTGAATTGCTCCTGCCTAGGGCTCTATAAATAGGTGAAATATGCCCAGCCCTTCAGTGTTTGCCAGAGGAGGAGAAAGACAAATAAGGCCATTTAAGATAGAGGTAAAAGCTTTTGGGGTACTTCTACAATATAAGTCAAACAGGCCCTGAGGCAGCCCTTGAGGTTTACTCTCTGTACTGACATCAAGCTCACGTATAAGGCATGGACCCGGCCAGAACATATCCTCCAAAGCCTGTGAGATCTCACCTGCCTGAGCTTGCCCTGCGGCTCAGCATGCCACCATGCATGGCCAGACAAGCTCTGTGCCAGCTGAAGGGACAGGAGGCGGTCACGGGGCACAGCACAGAGCTCTTTGCACTACACTTGGAGACTGCGTGAAGGCATGGCCTGGAGCTCCTGGGCTGAGCTGCTGTTGGCCATAGGGAGAGGAGGCCACCATAGGGACTGATTTGCATGGTGCAAGGATTCATATCTGCCTTTTTCTTTGGCCACATGGCATGTCTTGTACTCAGGATTTATCCCAGTGTTTTGGACTTGGCACTTGAATGCCCTCACATCCCAGTGACGCCTCTAGAAGGGCATCGAAGGCTTCATGAACAGAGGTCTCCAGTGCAGCTCTTGCTGTAGACGACTGTGCTGGTCAGCACTGATGGTTTAATAAAAAGAGTTTTATCCCTATCAAATTTAATGCACAGAGCAGAGGTTGAAGAAAAGGTGCTTTTTATACAAAAGGAGAGTTTGTTTAGCGCCTTTTGAACATCTCAGTGTTTTTCCCTTCCTTGCCAGGCTTTTAATGGTAGGAGAAAAGTATCACACTAGTGGTGTTGCCAGCTCTGTGATTTTATCATGAGCCAGTGTTTGCTATTTTGCTTAAAACCCCAGCTCCTAGAAACAATGGATTATGTGAGAATCTCTCAGCTCTGACTTGAAAAACAAAGAAAATTTCTAGTGCTTTTGGTGTCAGAAAAATGGTTGAAACATGACCTCGATTATATCCTGAGAAATCCAAAACCATATTTGGAATTGATTACATTTTTATGTGCATGTTTTGAAGCCAATTGTGTGATTTTTCTTTTGGAGGGGGGCATCTGACTCATGATTTTTGAATGCTTGGGGAGTGGTGCTATTACATTGGTGATACCGCTGCTGTTTCCAACTCTGTTGAATGATTTCTGACACAAAAAGCTTTAGCTCTTTAAAGCACAGAACTGTTTTAAATTTGTAAAAAGTACAGGAAAGTTGCTGCTTTAAAAATACATGGATCACGCTTTTATTTTGTTCCTTCTGAGCAGCAAAGGCATTGAGCAGGTCCCGTGCAATCTCTAAAGATGAATTGGAATGCTTTTTGGTATGCACAGAGAATACCTGAGTTGACCACAACACAGGCTTGACCAAAAGGTCCAATCCCATGAATGTTCAGTCACTTTAGGGATGGTGCTGAGCTCCTGGGGCTTTTGTACTTCCTAAGAAGCCCCCTCTGCACCTTTCAGAATTAGAGCATTCGTAAAGACTGTAAATGCTCCTCTTCGGCAGCATAATTCCTTGGCACAGTTAGGCAGTAGTGCTGCCTGGAGAAGCAGGTATGGTGTGAATTGCTGCTATAGGATGCAGTGACTCACATTTATGTGGCTTAGTTCTAACCAAGGCTGTGAGCCAAATGTTTCCCGTTGGACCCCTGCCTCTAAAAGTCTATGGACAGCCCAAAGGAGACTCTGTGAGCATACAGTTCAGGTGGGACCTGGACAGGGTTGAGCATATTGTGGTGCATCAGGTGTCAGAAAGCAATACCAGCCTTTGAGGGCAACAGTAACTATTCTTTGTTAGGGTGGCATTTTTCAGTTTCTGGGTCTAAACAAGGGCAGATGATAGCAGTAGAGGACACGGCTAGTGAGCCTGCTCCCTCTGAGAGTCCTGTAACACACACACAGTGCCAGCACCTGGTAGATGGTGCCATTCACCACCATGCCAGTGTTTGTCCACAACACATGGTAGGTCTGGCATTGCTGCCATGTATGCAAGCGCTACTAAAACATCTTCTGTCTTTTATTTACTGGGGACATATCCTCACTTGAGCAAACCCCCTTCAGAATTAGCCATAAGACAGGGGTAAGGAGCATTTTTCTTGCTGAGAGCTCCACAGGCCTGTCACATTTATTTGGTGAGCCACGCATTTGCAAAAACACGTCCTGGGTGCTTGCCAGTAATAATGTGAAAAATCACACATGGGCCATAGCTGTTCCAAAGGCCTAATATTCTTTCCCCCAATGTAATCAGAAGACACTGGCTGAGTCCAGGAGCTAAACTGTGTCCCTGATGACTTAATTTGATAGGGTTATGTGTATGGCCCTGTAATTAAATGAGGCTGGCAAGACTGGTGCTTGGTATAAAATTCATTACACTCTTGGAATGATTATATCTAGGGGGAGTTCGAACTATGTTTTCCACTCTCACCCTCTTCTTTATGTACTTCTTCTGTTATTCCTTTTTATCTTTGTTATTTTGGATAAAAATTATCAGAAGTTAATAAGCAGGAGGCACAAATTAGGAGCAAGATTGCTTAATCCATGATTGCAAGATTTGGGATGTTTAAATTTTGCAGTGTTGCTAACAGTTGAGGTGCTGGTTGCTTAGCACACGACTAAAGCAGATCTGCTGAGATCTGCTGGAAATGTGAGATCTGCCCGAAGATACTGTGTGATGGATGAGGGTCCAGGCGTGGTGTGAGTCACCCCTTCCTCCTCCACATGGGGGTCAGAAGAGAGGTGCAAGAGGGGCAGTGGCAGGAAGGGCACCCCCTGCCCTCGATGGGTGCGGGAGGCTCACGGGTCTAAAGGCCAGCTGGGTGTCACCCATTTAGGCACCTGACCCTGGGCTGGACTTGGGTCCTGATGTCACCTTGCAGTGCCAGATTTACGCTGATGCAGCCGGTGTGGGGGAAACATCCCCTTGAAACACCTCTAGTTGTTCCATGGGCTGTGAACAGGTGAGTCCTGGCTGCCTTGAGTGGATTCACTGATGTCTACTAAGGAATCAGTCATCTTGCACCTTTGCCTCAGTGGGATCATGAATACACTTCTGCTTTCTCTATCTGTCTGCCTATTGTCAATAGCCGTATAGGTACCTAAAATGTTTTCAGATTCATTTATATCTCAATGTTTGGTTAAAATTGGCCAGCAAATATAAGAGTTAGGGGTTAAGGCTAGGCAGATACAAGTATTCACATAGAAGTACACAGGGAGTAGGATCACATGTGCTCCTTTTCCTTAGAAAACCAAATCCCACTCTAGTAAAAGGGGAGGCCAGGGAAAACTACAATGCCCTATGTTAAGGAGAGCTTTGTGGTGGGACTTTCTGGTTCCAGGGTGCATGAGGGGCTCCTCCTGACTTCCTCCGCACACTGTAATCCTACAGAGCACCAGTGGTGACTCAGCTCCTTTACCACTCACTGTGGGTACTATCTGTGGTGAATCTTCCCCACCCCTGGGTTTTTTAAAATTACATTTTTCTTCCTTAGCATTTGGTATAGTGGACTACAGCAGAGACTTTGGTGTAGTGTCCTTTTTGAAACAAGCCCAAGACCTCTTAAGGACCACATTCCATCAATGGACACCACTAATATCATTTTCATTCATTTAATAACCCAAAGTCATATTTTTACCTGATATATCTTGAATAGTTCATTCGCAAGCACACTGCTTCCGCATTTGTAGCTGATGGCTGATATTGCTAGTATATCTTCTTTCATTTCAATACCCAAGAAGGAAATTGTACGTGTGTTTAGGAGTGCAGTTAGCCATTTTGCAGGTATGAATACAATCAACAGTCCCTTCTACGATTGTTGAATCTGAGCAAATATTTAAGAAGACAAGCCATTGATAAGGACTTAGCGCAGCAAAAGTTAAGGTCTTCAGTTTGCAAGTGGGTTCCAGCACTAATAAATAGACCATGTTATTTGTCTTCACTGATTTCTGTCTTGAGAAGGACAAAAAATATTGAATGGAGATCTTGCAACAATCAGGTAGGTAGAGTAGATTGGCACCACATGTAAAGCAAAACATCCCTATCCAATCCCCACCCCCAAATTCACTTCTAGTTAGCAGAGTTTTAAGCATATATTTAAGGACGTTTTTAAGATTTTGCTGCTTAAAAATGGTTTTTGCTGAATCAGAGACTGGGTCCTTTAAGAGTGCTGTCTTCTGTGTGAGAGGCATATTCAAAACTGTAAATGAGAAAACTCTTTCTGTTGCTACTGTTTTTTGGAGAGATTCTATTCCTCCTCTGACATTTTTTGCTAATTAACTGACAATTAGCAGATGAGGCGTTTACTGTTTATTTTTTTGCCTGCTTTTCCCCTCTGTTAAATAAATGATCCAACGTTAAACCTTATGGATGACACCTCTTTGTTTGCCATTGTTGATGGATCGTTTTCTGCTCAGAATGGAAATGATTAAATCATATAAGAAAGGATCATGCTTGCTGCTTATTCTCTGGCATCATATATGGAAAAATATTGCAGTTGGTTGAATTGTCTAGTTGAAATTAGCCTTTAAAGGAAAACAAAACAGAAGGGAATTGTGCAAGTGCGTTCATTAGGGCTTTATCAGAACAAGGAGTGAGTGGTGAAGAGGGAGAAAAGATGATGGAGTTCATGTTCCTGCAGATTAATTTATCAGTCTTTATGGGTACATGAAAAGAAAATTATGGCTACCTATAAAGGTCTAATTAGGGCATCTAGTGCAAATTCTCTGCAGCTAATCTGGTACAGTTCATAAAAAGCTAACAATAAAAACATAATGATGTGTTGCATTAAATGGGCAATCTTCAGCAAATGGGGCTAAATTAAAAAAGGTCTATTGAAAAAGTAGACTCTTTATAGGTCTTAAATTGAGGATAACTCATTAAATACACAGCGTGTTTTGCTGTTTAGCCCAATAGTGACTAATGTACAGTAGATGTGCATTCCTGGGAATGTTTCTCGTCTTGGGAGCAAGTCAGAACTTCTGGTAAAACCAGTGCAAGTCACACCATGAGCACTTGGGGAATAGTTTCATTTTTTAACACTTCTTCACAATTCTGCACTTCATTATGCAGCCTGAGTCCTGCTGGGGAGCATTTCTTGGTGTAAGCTATCCAACCTGGGACAACTTCTGTGACCCAGCCTTCGTATTCAGGCCTGGAGGGTGGACATTTGAGAACTTGGCAAAGGCGTGAGTTAAAATCTTGTGTAAAACCTCAGTTCTATCTGAAAGGAGTAATTAATAATTACTGTAATTTGAGAGTGCAGAGAGTGCACTCTGAAAACTCGTCTCTAGAAAGACTAAATGTAAAGGCAGTGTGAACAGAAAGGCAAAGGAATTTATTCAAAGTGCTGTCAAAAAGATAATTTTCCTCACTCATTGCTTTGACCACACCATCATCTTTTTGTCTCGTGATTGACTTCCCCTTCTCACTCACACTAGACATAAACTACTTGTTTCTGCTTTGTGGGCGCTCTGGTTAGTCCCCACCTGCTCTGGTTCTGCTGCAGCTAGGTGAATTTTTTAGTGGTCCCCTTGGCCACTAATTGAATTTTCGAGGAAGTCTCTTTGCAGTTTTGGGGAGAAATTTTTCAAATGTACCAAAATCAAGTAAATTTTCTCTCTTTACCTTCAAACTCTCTGTAAAAATGTCATGGGCAGATGCTTAGACAGAGCTGAACAACCACGAAGGAGCCAAGACAGCTTCCCACTTTGCTGGCCACGGTGGTCTCCTGCTTGTCCTGCCTCTGCTGTCCTCACCTAGTCTGCATTCAGCAGGCTCACACAGCCTCTAAGGTGGTGCGAGAGGAACAACTTCTGGGAGGCTGCTGCTCTGTGATCAGCTTTGTTATATGATAATATAACAGAAAAAATGATAAAAAGTGCATAAGAAAAGGCCGGAGTTCATGAGGGTGGGGATGCTTTCAGGGTGTGTAAGAGCTGCGAGTCCTGCGGCCTCGAGAAAATGGTCTGCAGAAAGTGGGGCTCCAGTGACCACTTCCTAGAAATGCAGTTCAGCTGCCTTTGAGAGAAAGCAGCTCTGTTCCCACATCCCTGAGCGATATAGGAAGAACACGAAAAACTGCAGAGGCCAAGCAGACCATATAGGTGGTAGTTTCTTCCCCAAACCTTTCACTGCATACACAAATACAGTGATCAGCTTGCTACATGGTATAAAAATATAGGTGAGTACATTTAGGGAAAAAAAAAGAAGAAAGTAGCAGAGTTTAGTGCATAAATTAACCAGATGTTATCCTTTTCTATGTAAAAGAAACAGACTTAGCAATTATGTTTACATCCACATCTTAGCAGGCCATTTTAGCAGAGGTCTGCTTACCTGGTGTGACTGCCAACTTAGAGAATTTTTAGGTTGCGGACGATTGGTCTAATTGGTTGTAAAATAAACTATTTCAAAGACCTGGCACTCCTTACATCTGCCGCTCCTGGCCTAATGTGTTTGTGATGTATTTGCTGGTAGAGAAAAATGTTGCTGGACGTGTGTGCATTGGAAAGCTGTAAATTGTTTTTCCTTTCTTTTGTTTCTGTTTATCTTGGTTTTCAAATATTAAGCAGACCTAGTTCTCAATATGGACAAATATGCTGCAAAATGCCACTCAGCTGAGGGGGTCATAGCTGCTTTTCAATCATTAAAAGCATATGCAGAGGAATAAACAGCACAGCTAATTTCAGAATGAAGGTTTGCAGCGGATGCATAAGCCCTGGTGAGTAGCGGTTTAGGTAGCAGAAATGCTGATGTGTTTGAATACATATAGCAAAATCCCCAGAGACGAGGAGGGTTGTAGGTTGGCACCATCATCAAAATAATAACCTGCGTGTCTGAGAGAGTGCCTGATAAATGCCACGTAGCCCAATTCTTCCAGTTACGCTGTTGACAAGCGTGGAGTTTCTTGTGTGTTTGGGTTGGCCTGAAGAGAGAATATGTCCATACAGGTCGTGGATGAGCATGAGCTCTGGGTACTTTGGTGAAGAGAGACTTTTCTCTCCCTCTGCACATACTTCTCTAAGGGCTGGGCCTATTTTTTTTTCTTTTTTTTTAAGGCCAGAGGAAATGCAAGCAATTCTGTGAACCAGGCACATCCACCAAAATGAAGAGAGGCAGTGATAAGGGAGGACGAGGAAAGATGCGGCTGCATTACCACCCTCCATCCCTACAATTTCTTTTTAACAGTCTCCCTGTGAGAAGGGAAGGGGATAAACCTTGATAATTAATGTCTGACTCAAACCCAGCACTTCCAGGAGCCCTTACTGGTGTCCCAGAGGATGTAATTTAGGACAAAATTTTAGCCATCGTTTGGGATGATGTTCAGAGCAGCTTCAGGGGGTAGAGTTATACAGGCTGCTCCTTCTGCTCCCTCTGAAAATCCTGGCCTTAAGCCCAGGAGAGTCTCACAGCTTCCACAGTGTAATGAGAGCCCAGGCAATGCTTACCCATCCCACGCCCAAGCCCTGAACAGTAGGAGAGGATGGTGAGGCTGTTCCTCCCACTGCAAGGCACAGCTGGACCACACACTTGGATGGGGAACCTGCCCCGTCTGCATACATGTGAGCACTCCACGGCTTGCTCATCAGCAGGCGTTGGGTGTCTCTGGGCAGAGAGTTTGGGTTGTTTTGCTGTTTTGGGAATCAAAATATGCAAGTGACCTCCTTTGGCTGCATGTGGCAAAGGACATGTTTGGATTGGCTTAATGGTGCAGCAGTATCTATAAATTTCCTTTCTTTTGTCAGTTTGTGTCACAACCTTCATGTTGTTTCAGTGTGCGGGAGGGACCATTGGTGTCTTCCAGAGGCATTCATAAGCAGTTTTTCGCCTCTCGTACTATCAATTATTTACAAAAGTAAAGCAGTTTAAGTATGGCCAAATATCCAAAACCTCTGGCACCATCCAATGGATAAATAAATATTTCTATACCTTATGAAATCAAGGTAGTCCCAGATACTTTGTAGTTGACTAGGTAATGATATTCCCTTTTTATGCTTCCTGCAATATGCTTGTTCATAAATGTGTCATCTTCAGGAAAGATTTCCAATACAGGTTTCAAGGTTTCCTGTAGGGACAAAATCCTTCCTTTTGCTTGTATGACTTTGTGTGCTGCTCTTACACAGTGGAGGGGGAAGATGCACGGGACTCTGCGGAGCTGCCCTTGCAGGATAGCACTCCCTTCTTCGAGACTGGACCTCCTGCTTGCTCAGGACTGAGCACATCTACCCCAGCTAGACCTGGGCTAGACTCGCCTTCTGCTTGGGCTTCAGCCTTTCCAGAAAGGCTTACAAAGCCTTCATTGGTTACAGGGCTACAGCATCCTCAAGGGAGCTACACAGCCATCATCTCACGGCCTAGAAAAAAGATTATTTTGATGCATTTTTCTAGAAAAGTTTTGAGCCCCAGCCAGCCACTTACGGCCAAATGCTGCTCAGAAGGTTATATAGACATAACTGCAAGTATCAAGTCAGTATTTGTCTCAGCAAGTATAAACCTTTTCCCTCTTTATCCATCCTTGGATGCCAATTGTACTAGAGATCTGTGGGGGCTTGGAGATCAATTTTGACATGAAAATAACCAGAATCAATAACAAGCAGATAATAAAATGGTTATCTTCAGGCTGTCTGCAACAGGCATTATCTTAGTTATGATTCAAACAACCTTCTAGGTAGGGTTGGCTTACTCTAGCTCCTTGTACAGTCTGCCGAGAGAAAGAGTAGGATAGCAGGAGATTAGTTGTGGTTTGTGCCTTATTTAAATGTCCCAGTTACTTCTGGGCAGCTTTAAGCTTTCTCCACTCAAATCCTTGGACCATCCAAACACCACCCAACCAAATCCTTACCAGTCTGCAGGTAGGTTTCTTAGCTCACACATGATGCCAGAAGGTACCATGTGAACAGATTATGTACCAATTGTGCTAAGAGCCAGGCAATCTGAACAGCAGACAACATGAGCCCCATTTTTGACCTTAGGTACCAAAGTGGTAGGGTACTACATTACATACTTAGAGTAGGTGGTCTGACTACAGCCCAAAATATTTATAAAAGATGAGTAGCCTTTGTAATGGGAATGCCACGTACAAACACCAGAAGCTGCTTGCCTTTCCCAGAGAAACCACTGGAAGCTGTTGGCTGCACTATTCCAATTCCAGAACTGAAGAGGATTTAGGCAGCACAGTCCCCACCAGACACTGGTGTTCCCAAAGCCATCCTGCCTTCGCACAGTGCTGCCTCACAGCCGTGTTTGTATGGGGTGCTCCTTTGCTCTCACTTACCATTCTGCATCATCTTCACCAAAGACCTTTCTTTCACAGACCGGAGTTATTCCAGTAAGCCGGGTTTTATTGTCTCACTTGCAGATTTTGTGGACAATTATTCACAGGGAAAATATTTATCTTGTTTTTCCCAATCTCATTTCTACACCTGCCAAATCGCCTCACCCTTTCCAACTCCTTCTAATGCCCATGAAGATCCCATTGTATCATTTTGGTCCATTTCGTCAGCTGAAGAATGTATTGGATTGGGCAGGTCTGGCTTTACTGCCAACTATGACAGCTTATTTGAATGTCTGCTAGTATCTGTGGGACAATATAATGTTCTAATCTTAACCAGAATGGCATCAGACTTCTGGCATGACTCCATCATACTCAGCGTCATTATTAGCAAAAAGGTTTACTCCATAATGACCAACTTCATTTGGTTTGTGCAGTGAATTCATACATTTATGATGGCAAGTTCTAATAATACTATTTCTCTGGTAAACCAGCAGCCCCTGAAAGAAAGTGAGAAAGTAGAAATCTCAAGTTTGTTCAAAAATATTTGACCCCATCATGGCTGTAGGGAAAAAATGTTGCGAACATTTAGTCAATGTGTATTATAGCTTCAGAAACCTGGTAGTGAATAAATGTTGGATTCTTTTCATTATTTTCTTTCTTAAATCTCCTGGATTGTTTTTTTAAGCCAGTCTCATGATTTTGTGGTCCAACTCTTGCATTTTAAACCCTGGGGGTTTACAGTAATATATGTAATGAATTTTACGGCTTATTTTAAAACAAGTTTTATAAATTATGGATCTTAGGCCAGCTGCCAGATATTAGGAATATATGGTTACTTCTTGATAAAAACTTGCTGTCACTGAAGAAGATTTATGGTTGCAACAAGATATGAACTGATAGGGGTTTAAGTCCAGCCCATGCAATAACAGAATTTATGTGCAGTTTCCTCCTCTTTAATCAGTGATTAGAGTAGGAATGTGATGCATTTGAACCAGTTGGTGCAAACTCTGCTTGTGGGAGTTACTTATTTGACATGACTGGGACTAGTTATGACCTTCACCTAAAGATTTCAGCTGATTCTCCTGGGAATTGAATGAGGCTCTACCGTCTAATCTGTCCCTTCAGTTGGGGTTCAGTTGGTTTCCCACGTGGGGTTCCCTTCAGTTGGTTTCCCACATGCCTGGCTGTAATGCCTAGGGATGCTGAACCTCTTTGGTACCCACTGACTTTGACCTGAGTTGCCCAGCGCTCTGAGAAGTCAGGCCACACGGGGATTTGGTACATGAAAGCACCCCAAACTAGGGCATACTTTGACTGTCCTAAGGGCACAAAGCAGTTTGGGTCATTGCCTGTGGTGCTCCGGGTGTAGCTGCTGTTCCCAGAGCAGCTGGTCGGCTGGGAGAGAAAGGAGCTGAGCCAACAAGAGTGGAAAAGCCAAGAGAGCTCCGGAGGGAAGGGCCCAGTTTCCCAGCCCTTGTCCTGGGACAGTGGCACAAAAAAGCTGGGGCTGCTGCTCAGGGAGTCTGGCCTGAAGGAGAGACTGAATGGCATAAATTAAACATGATGCAGCATTATAACACATGGGGCAAATCCACAGGAGAAGCTCACGAAGCAAAAACTGTGAATGGATATAAGTGAAGCCTTGACTTGTTTACAGAAAAGGGAATTGATGAGTATGTTGAAAACACAAGAAGGTGAGATTACAATCAACCAAAAAACGGGGAGGTGTGCTGGCCCAGCAGCCTGTCCCTGATTCCAGCTGTGTCTTGTGGTTTGAGCAAAGCAAGGCAGCCAGGGAGAGAGGAGAAGAAAGCTGCAAGAAGGACATCTCTGGAGGGATGTGCATGAGGGAAAGGAGGTAGTGACCTCTCTTCTCAGCTGACTCCCACACCGTGTTGGAGGGAAGGCAGGGATAGCCATCTTTACTCCATATTCTTGGTTACAGCTTGGTGTACGCCTGTACATCAACTGTACAATTTAGAGACTTCCCAGGCAGCGTTCTGGAAGCCAGACTATCCTTTTACTGCCTTTAGCTTTTTCCCTTCTCTTACACGTGCCTCCTCCCCCTCTGTATCATGGTACTGGTTCTGCAAGAGAAGGACTCCGACTGCGCTATTCCCAGCTGGGCAAATCTGCTGGCTGGCAGCTCCTGTTGTCCCAGGTGAGCGGGAAGGTAGGAGTGGAAGGAAAGAAGGATTTTGATGGCAGGGAGGAGAACAAGTGGCAGGGAGAGAAAGAAAAAAACCTGCATCTGGAAGATGAAAAAGGACCAAGAAAACACAGCCACATGATGAGAGTATTTTGTCTTCAGCAATGTTTGCCCGCAGTACGCGTTTGCTCAAAGTATAATGGAGAGGAAATCTCTGAGCAGCATTATAAACACATCTCCCAGCCCTGGTTATACACACACACATAAATGGCTCAGGTTTCACTCCTGTGGATTATTATTGTATCACCGCAACCTTGAACTATATTTATAGTCTTGTAAGCTGCCGAATTGCAGACCTGCTTCTTGTTTTTTCCTGGTGGCAGGCAGCATGGCCTGGAGGGGTGATCGCAGCTGAGAGCGTCGGTAGAGGAGCTTGGAGTCCAGCCACTCGCTCTCTGTGTGGCCGTAAGCAACTCCCTGCCTCTCTGTGCCTCAGTTTCCCCACTGATAATAGCAGGAAGGGTTGTTATCCCCGAGGCAATCGTAAGCACTTTATTAGAGCTTCTTGTACCTTTGGTGTTGAACAGCTGCTGTTGGTGGTTACAATAGCTGATTATACGTGATAGCAACAGCTTCTTGAGAGACCCTTTCTTCAGCCTCTGGCAACTGTGAGGTAGAGCAGCAGAGGACTTTGGTGTAGGTGCTCTATGTGCCTGTGTCTTCGTGGAGCCACCTGGGCCCCATGTTCACTGGGATTTCTGGAGGGAAGACACGTAGGCTGAAAAGGCTGCACTGGCTACAGAATGACGGATAAGATGCCATATCTGCATACTTCAGGAAAGCTAATTTTCTTTCGGAGACAGGTGCTAGAGAGGATGAACTACATTAACCTTTTATTTTCCAACCATGGTTTATAGTTAGGACAAGGCAAGAAGGTGCCAAAGAGGGGAGCAAAGGTCTCCGAGTGCTTGGCAGAGCTATGGGTGCCCGCGAACAGGAGCACAGGACTGAGGAGGTGGTGGCAGACGCCAGAGCTCGCCCTGGGGTGGGAAGCTGTGCTGATGAGGCCAGCTGCAGAGTTCACTGCTTCTTATTTGTCCAACACAGAGTTTTCTCACATTTCATGTGACATGACCCTGTTGCCATCATGCCTGGCCCTCTGGACAAGAGTCTTGTTTTGCCAAGGTCCATTTGAAGTTTAAGGCCTGAAAGCGCAACGTTGCATGGCTTTAACTTCCAATTCCCAGACTGTCCTTTCTGTCGCCAGCTCCTCACTCTCTCTTCTAGGTCTCCTCCCAGATGTGAAGCCTACAGAAACCCGCTCTTCCTATAATATTTTTTATCAATCAGTCAGGCTTGTGATGTGCAGTGGTGTCCTCTTTGTAACTTCTATCTCTGATGGCAACAGAAAAGTGTTCACACGATTAGATGATTTCACATGGCTATATTCTTTTTTTTCTTCATGTTATTTTTAAATGAATAGCTAGCTCTTTTTAAATTTTCATTCCCCTCAAACCTTCTGTCACATCCCTCACCTTAGGGGCTACTCAGAAGTAGAGAGGGCTTTCCTTTTTCAGCACATTCCTATCCTCCACTGTGTAAGTCCATGAGCCAAAAGATGATGTGATCCTGGCAGCCCAGTTTTTGTGTTGAAAGTGCTCATTGTGCTAAGGCTCTTTCCCCCTGGAGTCCTCTTTGTGCACTCCACGAAATTATGAAATCAGGGATCGTAACTCAGCAGCTAATTAGAATGCTGATAACACCTTATCCGTGGCAGCTTGCCAGCTCGCCTGACTGCGGCAGTCTTGCCTTGGAGGATGGTCTCACTTCAATCTCCAGGTCCTCAAATCCCGTGATTGCTCCAAGGGTGTAGGTATCCCACCACGGCCCATTCTGCCCTACAGCTGGAGCCCTGTGGCCTCCCTCCCTCTCTGAGATCCCTGCGTTAGGCACAGCTCACCCCTGGTCTGTGGCACACTCAGGGATCACAGACAAGAGGAGAAGTTGTGAAGTTGCATTGCTGTGAGAGGGAGTACTTTAGGAGACACACAGACTGCACAGCCCTTCCCCGGTCACTGGAGCTACAGTGGCTCCTCCTAGGTCACACCTTATATCTGACATCTAGATCTTCACCAAGAGGAAGAAAAAATCAGAGTTGTTCCTTTCAGGAGCAGAGAAGAGCTTGGAAAGAAGAACACAGTCTCTTCAGACCTAGGAGTCCAATAAAATACTTCCCTCCACCATTACTACTTGTTTAAAAAAAAAAAAAAATTAGCTCTTTTTGAGCCAATTCCCGATTGTAATTTTTGGGGGTGGGACAGGAGAGAGGAAAGGCTGAGTCACAATTTCTGAGCACTCAGCTCTTCCATAATGCTTCATCACCAAGGATCTTAAAGTGGTTTTGGCATATGAATGAGTTAAATTTCACCACTTCCTAGTCAAGCCAGAAAAACCTTTGTTGAGTTCATTTACAGATGAAATGGAGAAAACCTTTAGGTCAGAGTTTTCCAACCTGGATACTTCGTGTTAGATACCAAAGCTAGAAATAACATAAAAATGTGGTGGGTTTAAAGTGCATTTATCCATCCTTCTACTGTCGCATTAACAAAGAATTACCTGGATTAATTTTGGATTTAACCAGACTGCTGAATTCAGTAGCCTACTTCTGATCTGGTAACACCAGACACCTCCTCTGCCCCCACCAGAAATATCTATGAAAGGCTGAAGAGGAGGCAGCTTTGCTATTTTCTGCTGAAGGGAGGGCTACTCACCGTATAAAGTAGTAGCATCCTCCCTTCTTCCCTCTCTTCTTCCCTCCCTCTGGTTTTCTGTGTCCAGGACCATGGCAAAAGCATTAGAGATGCTGGACCCTTCAGCACCTTCAGCTCCAGAGACATCTCCCGTCAGGCTTTCACTCCTTCTACTTCTCAGAGCTCTTGCATTGAAGCAGCTGACCCCGTCCATGGACACCATCTGCACACAGAGGATATGAGAGTTGCCATGAATCTGCAAAACAAAACGATGGCTTGGACGCAGTTAGGCCAGTAGGAGTCCATGTGAGATCGGCCGAAGTTAAGTGAGTTACCCTGGGACCATGCTGGGGACAAGAGCTGGGAGTGGAGACTCCAAAGAGCCCGGAGAGCTCCTTGAGCTGCCTGCGTGGCAAGCCTGGGGTGTGCAGCCTACTGATCTTCACTGAACCACTGGGGCTGCTCACCTTGGCTGGAGCTCTCCAGAGAGCTGCCCCCATTTATCCACCTCCAGCTTCCTTGCCTGGACCTGCCCCAGCTCATCCGGGGGGAAGCTAAGGCACCCCCTCAAAGACCATCGAAATCTGTGCTCACTAGCTTCAGAGGAGTTACTCTGCGTATACAGGACCAGACACAAACCTTTGGCTGGGCACGAGACCCCCCGAAAAGGTTGCATTCTCTTCTCTCAGAGCGTGTCTTGCAGGCAGTGCTGCGCTAACAGGATTTTTGTGACAGTGGCGTGGTACAAGGCACTACCAGTATCCTCAAGGCTCTGGGCTAGAGTCTATTTTGCCTCTGTATCCTGACTATCTGAGCAGAAAGACTGGCTTAGCTTGTAAATGTAACTTCACAGAAACATGGCAAAAGACAGAGATACCTTAAGCCAGTAAATGTTTCCAGATGGGGGCATTTCTGGTGAACTTTTTACTTCTGCTTCTAAATGAGGCACTGTTAGCTTTTTACAAAGTTTGAAAAGATTTGAGCTTTAGGGTTAAGTGTGGTGGAACTCTTTTTCTTTCTTTCTTTCTTTCTTTCTTTCTTTCTTCCTTTCTTCCTTTCTTCCTTTCTTCCTTTCTTCCTTTCTTCCTTTCTTCCTTTCTCTTTCTTTTCTTCTCTTTCTCTCTTTTTTGCTTTCTTTTCTTTCTTCTTTCTTTTTCTTTTCTCTTTCTTTTCTTTCCTTTTCTTTCTCATTATCTTTTTTTTTTTCCTTTCTGAGTCTTTCTCCATTTTTCACTCTTCCCTTCTCTCTCTCTTTTTTGTAAAACAAGGCAGCTAAGAAGAAGGAAACACTGCTATTTTAAAAAATACAGCTTAATATATTCCTAGAAGCCTGTAAGCAGAGAAAGAACAGGCAAAAGAGGGAGAGCAAGCAAGTTTTGACAGTAATAGCAGTGAGCTAGTGGAACATCTTGAAAGGAACTAGCCTTGTCTTAGGAAATTAAAAAGACATGTGTGTAGCTGTTAAAAAGCCTGAGAAAAGTGTCTGTGGTTCTCCAGCAAGGCAGTCCTGCAGGAGGAAGTTTACAAGAGCTAGGAGTAGTAGTATCCGTGACTTTAATCTGGTCTTGGAAATTATTAGTTCTAAGCATGCTGGAAGGAATTAAGACCAAACAAGGGTTTTCAGTTTAGAATCTGAGTCTTTGATGCTTTATGAAAGTAATTTGATTGCATCGAATGGGTCCCAGGGATAGGAACCTTCGTCCATAAATATCACCGATCCACATCATTAAAAAACCCTCAATCTGCACTTTTTTTCCCCTTCTTCTTCTTTTTGCAGTGCTAATACTCTTTGGACATAAGAGGCCCGCAGCTGAATCAGCAGGGAGATTGATTTCTCTCTCTCCCTTTAAAAGAGGGAAAGAAGGTCCCTTTGGGTCAGGGTTAAGGGCTTGGAAGGGGCCTAATGGGAAAGTTCATCTCACAGCTGCCAGCGGTATATAGTACCAGGCCCATGGATAACAACAGGATGTGGGTTTTGAGCACTGTCAGCTCCTTCATGATATATTTCTTTTTAATTTTCTCCTTTTAAAATAATACACCAGCAAAGAACATTCTTTATTATCATAACAAAATCTCTGCTCCAGTGACTCTGAGATGTTCCTAATTGTTTTCAATCTGTCAGGAGCGCTTTCTGTTTGCATTTCTGCAACCACTCAAGAGATTGCTGTAAAGAAAACAAACAAACAAAAAAATGGCCTGGGCTGACTCAGGGGCTGGGTAATGGGTTACAGCACTTTCACCTCTTGCTCACTGCCGCCGAGCAGGAACCAAAAGCTGAGTTGGTTGGTACTAATTCGAGTGTCAGCTTTGCAACAGCCAATTTCGAGCTGTTGTTAGCACTGGGAGTCACCAAACAGGCACAATGATGACAGTCAGGGAGTTAAAAATAAGCTCTGGTGCTGGTGGAAGGCACAGGAAAACACCCCATTCACCCAAGCATGGAGATGGAAAGTGAAGGGGAAGAGTGCACGCAGCTCTTCACACCGTCGTCCTGTTGACGGTGCTATGAATGACAAACAGCAATGCATTTCCCACAGAGAAAAACACATCTGATCTAACTTTTCACACTGTTTCATAAAAAGCGATCTCATTAATGTGAGAGCAGAATGATCTCTGGGAACAGTCCTGTCTTGACTGGTTGCTGTCGAGCCTACAAGCGCAGGCGATGCGGAGCAGCCTTTTACCACCATAGCTGCATCCTCATCAGCGCGTCGCACTGGTCTTGCTGCGCGACGGAGGGAGCGGTGGGAGCAGAGGGGCTGCGGGCAGGGCGGTGCACAGGAGGCCCAGGGCCCCTGCAGATGTCTGCTGGCAGAGCTGGGGCACACGGGCCGTGGGAGGAGCGCCGAGGAATTTTCCCAGCATCGTTCCCTGCGCGTGTGGGTGTTGCCTCCCACCATGGAGCTGGCGTCCTGTTACGACTCTCAGTATTACAGCAGGAATAGTGGGCCCCAACCCCAGAGGGAGTCCTTGCTGTACAGCAGGCTGTAGGAGACAGGTCCTACCTTGAAGAGCTGCAGAACTAGGGTGGGAGAAAGATCTGCCCCATACAGCAAGCAAGCTGGGCACTGAAGGCAGGATTCACGTTGCCCACTAGCCCACTAGAAATGCTCATTACTTGTCAAGCCTGTCCCTCTCTGTTAGTGGTATAGTGAGTGATGATCTGTCTGCAGACAGTTTGGATCTCTTCTTGAGCTTGGTGCTAAGATGCAGTGGTCATGATGACTGTGGCCCATAGCCTTAGAGAAACCTGAATCCTGACCTGGTAGATGTTGAAGGCAACCAGAGAAAACAGAGGGGCTGTGGATCAAGTCCATTGAGGTTTATTCAGGATCACCCAGGAAGATGAAGACAGGACTGGGCACCGAGCTCCTCAATCGCAGCTCAGTGCTGTAACCACGCGTTCCACCAGGACTGTCCTCCGGTGGCTCTCCCTGGCCATCAGGGCTCCAGATGTCTCTCACTGCAGAAGGAGCTGAAAAAGAGTCGGGGCTGGTTTTGCGTGCGTAAACAAAAAAGCAAAACCACAGGAACTGTCTATCAGTATGTTTGGAAGGCACTCGTCACCGTGGCATCTGGTATGCCCTGAGCTGCTGTCAGCCACCAGCACTGAGAAGTCCACACAAGAACTCAAGAGCTCTGGCCACCCCTGGAGAAAGGTCTGGGTGAAGAGTGGGTCAGTGGAGAGCACCCAGAGCCAAGGGCCTGAGTCAGGCCTTTGTTACAAAGGATGGGAAGAAGGGCCTGTGTCGGAAAGGGCTTACCCTGCCACTTTGGAAGTCGTGGCTCCTTTTGCTCTGCCACAGACTTCCCACATGTGCTTTAGGCACATCCTTCAGCTCTCTGTGGCTGCCGGTCCCCTATGTAAAATGGAGGTGTTGTCTTGCTCTGCCTCATCAGGGAGCTGTAAAAGATGGTCTATTTCCGATTTGCACAGGCTCTCGTGGTTGCTCATGCAAATAACTTTAAAAACTTCAGGTTGGAGCAAACCATCTTTGGGACCCCTGCTTGGTCTCAGTACTCGGGAGGAAGCCCACAGTGAGAGAAAACATGAGGTTCCCATTCCCCGATGCTGCACAGAGGTGGCTGAGAAGTCTTTTAGCGGGACACGGTTTCCCACCTGGTTTGCACCAGCGTAAGGAGCTCTGCTAAACGCAAGGCAGCAGTTGGGTCCATGCTTTCCCACAGGAAGCGCTGGACACAGAGATAAGCTCCTCCACGTTAACACTGAGATAACAGCAAATCTCTAGCAACTAGGAATGTGAAGCATAGCAGCCACAGTAGCCATGGGGTGCTCTGTCACATTTTTTATGAAGAAGCAAAATTGCTTCTCCTCTCACCTTCCTGGGAAGGGGGAGACAGACCCTTGGCTAGCCTGGCTTGTCAGGAGCGTCGTTGCTCTGACTGCTTGTCCTCCCCATGCTCCTCAACTGCCTTTGCTCTCTGCAGCAGTGTACGGAGACGCACAGCATGGCTGCGGGCAGCAGAGGAGCAAACAAGCTCTGGAACAAAACAGAAAGTATGTTCTCATGCAAGCCTCATTAATAATGGAGAGCGAGTGAAGAGAAATGCTAAATATAAATGATACTTCTTGTTGGGAAGAGAGGGAACGTACTGCACCGCTGCAAAGAGGGAGCATGAAAGGTGAAGCCTTTCAGAGTTTACATCACTCCCCTGTAAAACAAAATTTAGACTATTTCAGAGTTACCGCAAGATTTAGCCAGGCAGTGGGATGACAAACATCACTAACAAACAAAGAAGTCCCTTGTATATTGAGATTTTTACTATCTCAGTCTCTTTTTTTGTTGTTCTGGTTCAGTTTGAAATCTCCCATTTTCTTTCTTACTGCTGGCTCTCCAGGGAATTCAAATTCCTGCTGAAATGATAAGGCATTTTCTCAGGTTAAGCAAATGTGGCCCATATAGCACTGCTCAGCAAATGCATGCCTTTTAGAAACACGCTGCCAGCAGTGGCTGTGGCTTAGCAAGTAATTCACTGTTCTGGGCCACTGGGCTACTGTCTGGCCTGGTGGTCCGGTTAGGTGTTTTAAAGATGCAGGGAACTGTAAGTAGAGAGTACATGTTACTCTGCCCATAAGTCTCTGCCATAGTGTGACACAGAGACCTCCTAAGATTGCGGTCCACACGTTCTTGCTCTTTTATGCTGGCCATTAATCTCAGCAATGCATACGAAATTGATTTCCTTTTCACGACATTGTTTTCAAATGACTCTTCTGTTTTCTTCTGCTTGGTTTTTGGCAATCTCAGTGGCTTGGGAGCTACAAGGAATATAATTCAGAGCTTCTCTGAATGTTTCGGTGCCGAAGCCGGCAGTGCTTGCTGCCTCCCAGGTTTCATTGGTGGTGGGTGCACCAAGGAGGCTGCAAAGCGCAGAGGCATCAGGGTGGTAAAACTCAATGCAAGAATTAAAGTAATCATCAGAAATGAGATCCTTTTTAGCTTACAGAAGTAGAACCAAGAGCAGAACTCGGATGCTAAACCTGCTAGTCCTTTGAGGTGGGGTTGGTGGTTTTTTTAACTACAAAATCCAGAAAGAGAACCCGGAAGAGTCAGTTGCTTTAATATGCACCGCACTTCTGAACAGCAAAGTTCCCAAATAGTAAAACTCCTCCAACAGCTCTCCCTTCGCCTGCGAACAGCGAGCTTACATGCAGGGAGGGGGAAAAATGCAGCCACATTCCTTTCGCACTCCCACTCGCCTCTGAGGTTCTTCCACTTCCTTCCTATGGCTTTTTTTAGAACTGTAGTGTTTTTCTCACGTCCGGCAACAAAGGATGTTTTGTGCTGCTGCCGAGGTTGTTGGTTTCTTTTTTTTCTTTTCTTTGTAACTTCAGATGCAGCTATCATGTTTGAAAATATTGCTCTTGTTTGTGTGGGAGCCTAACTGTTTTTTGCTCTCTGGTACCTTACAAGCATGATCAAACGCTGGGAATTTGTTTAGTTGGTTAAATTCTCCCACCAGACTTGACATTTGTATTTCCCTGGAACTCTTTTATTTACCTGTAAAAACCACCGTGCTGCAGCCCTAAAGGTAGAATGAAATTTGGGAGCTTGCAGTCATTTCTCTGCCCTGTTACTGGGTAAGAAATGGAATCACTCCAGAATTACCACGGTGCAGCTGAGAGCAGAGCATGGTGCATAAATTGGTTCATAAAATGCATAGCTCATAAACCCCACAAAACTCTTGTGGTGTTTCCAGTAAAAAATCCAATGAGGGGACAAGGAGGAGCAGATCAATAACAGAATCACAGTCTCCAGCCCCTAGAGTCAGCTCTCCCATTTTATGACAGTGTAACATCATGAAATCAGAGTGGAGAAATGCATCCAGGATTAAACCTTTGGGGTTTGATATATTCTTGTCCCTGATCACTATAGCTGGGTCTTTGTCACAGTGATAAATTGACCGCAGTCACGCACATTGACATTACTCACTTTGAGAAGTGAAACTCCAAACATCAGCCATCGCTGTGTCAGGGACCCTGGATATTGGATATTCAGGCATTCAGTGTTTCCAATTTATTATAATTTGTAGGCAGCTAGACAAGGTGGAGGGAAAGCCCATAGGCAGCCTGGTATTATATCATAAATCTCCAAAAGCCCTAACATAATCTTTAGGACTACCTTCAGTTCCTCAGGCAGGGAGCACGAGTGATACAGTGAGCCTGATTTTGACCTTTTGCTCAGCAGTGCTGCACAGGTATCAGTACGCTGTTGGCTTTGGCTTCTGCAGGAGTCGGTGCGTAAGTGTCTTGGAAAGAAAGTATTCAACGCGGTGAAAAAACGTAAGGACTGCAATCTCAATGCCTGCTTCATCTCAATAGTCAGGGTGAGGCAAAGAGAAAACGAGAGGCCCTGAGTCTCCCCTGCCTGGTGTGGGAATCCCTCCTGGGTTGTGCAGATGGGGGTAGAGTGAGGTACCACACACTGTCACTCTGGGGACATCCTTGTACTGCACGTAACTTAAGAAACATGCATACCCATCTCACTTGCTGGGTGTTTTTTCCAGATTTCAGAGCAATACCAATACCAGCCCTCCAAAATAGTCAGCAAAATTCAGGAGCTTGCTGGAGCTCTTACAAAGTGAGCCCTGATTAAGAAAACTATTTGAGTGCTACTTTCGTGGCACGTCTGGCTTCCTATCCCTGCTGCCAGGTTTCCCAGAAAGGAAGGAGGAATTCTCCCCTATTATATTGCAAGAGCCTCGGAGCCTGCTCTGGTTGGTGTGAGCCCTCGGGTGCGCTCCGGGGAATCGTAACGCCGCGCACAGAAATGGGGGGTGCCTGTGCAGACCCTGGCTGCCCCTGTGACTTCCCGCCAGCTCGACTGTGACTCTCTTGCCTGTCTTCCCCCCTAACGCTAGGCTGAGCGGAGGGAGAAACGTTGGATCGCGGTGGCTTGAGTTGCCCCTCGAGTACCACCCTCGCTCTGAAAGTCTAGCTCCAGGAATTCACGCTGCAGTGCCATCCATCCCCCCTCCTCTGCTAGCATATGCCTCCCCAGCCTCCCGGAGAGCAACGCGTACCCGAGCCACAGGCATCCCAGCAGCCCAGGGCTGAGACGAATGCATGGAGGCTGCTTCACGCTAAGATGCCGGGCAGCGAGCTGGGAAGCCCAAGGCACGTTTGCTTGTTTTCTCCAGCCGGTTCTGCTACAAGGGCTGTGACTCCAACAGAGTCAAACACCCAGGGTGGTAATATCTTAAACAACCACAGATGTTCACCAAAAGTGAGTCAGTCTTCCATCGGGTTTGGCTGACATGAGCTAGCAAACCCGATTTAACCTCAGCCTTTTCCTTGGTGTAGGTACAGCCACTTGCGGCTGCTTCCAGAAAAGCATTTTAGCTAACGAGCGGCTGGGTGAGAATAGCACCAGCTGAAAGGTGGTGTCAGATGGGTGTCCATGGCGGGACCTGGCCGGTACTACAAAACCTTCCCAGCAGAAGCTGGTTTTGTCACTGCAGTGGGGCACACCATAACAGCCTGATGAAAAGTTCTGGCCGGCTTTTCTGTGACCCAAACAGATTCAAATCCCCGAGCCATCAGCTGATGGTTTTTAACGCAGCAAACACCATGGCTTACGCCAACCCCACGCCTCAGAGGGAGGAGGTGGTAGCCCGTGGCCATAGCCAGCGTGCTGAGGTGCAGCAGTGCAGCGAGGTCAGTGCTCATCCGGACAGAGAAACTCAGCGTTGTCAACGTAGCCTGGGAAAACAGCCTGCTAGTCTATGGTCAACTCACTTTGCAAGTCAAGATAAATCAAAAAAATAGGTAAAGCTCGCTAGTGTTTTAACTTATAGGACAGAAATACCCTTAACTACTTGCCCAATTAGCACTTTCAATAAACAGCAACAGGGAGGGAGATGCTGTGAAGACTTTACCTTGCTCCTGCGCTGCTTTGGCCATCCCCATCGCAGCCTCCAGCCACCCCAGGTCATGCTGGCAGCCTGGCCTCACTGCTGCTATTACTTTAATGTTGCTGGCTTACATTTATTTCCATCCCATTAGAAAAAATACAGTTTAAACCTCCGTCCCGAGAGGCGGCTGCAACCCTGTTTCAGTAAAGACGAGCGGGTGTTGCTGTGACACCGGCTGGGACCTGCGCTGCTTCCCGCTGCTGGGACATTTCCCAGATCAGGAGGGTGATGCCTCCCCGGCCCTCAAGTGGAGTCTGGCACAAAGAAAGGAAATGCGCCTACTTTGCACCGTCCAGTAAATGTGATTTATGAGCAGGAAGGATCCACCTTTCAAGGCTGGCAAGCACGGCAGGGCAGAGCTCTGGCTAGCCCAGCCAAGGCAGCACCCAGGGCTGCAGCGCTCCATCCCAGCCCTAAAGCTGCAGGGAAAGGGAGGCTGGAGTTGTGTGAGACTTGGCAAATCTGCACGAAACCCCAGAGGAGCTACGCTCGGGAGAGAAATGCAGCCCCTGGAACTACTCTACAAATCCCAAACAACCTCTGGATAAATTTCGGCTGAAAACTGGTTCTTTCATGCCTGCGATAACTGCACTTGACAGCCAAACAGAGACCCTTTCATATTTAAAAATAGAAAAAGCAATTAATTATTGGAGTCAATATAAGCCGGGAGCTGGCACAGTAGCAGAGCAGCGTCTGTAGCGATCTGACTGTAGCAGAGACCGTGGTGGCTTTAGAGCTCATGCGCCCGTCAGCCCAGGGGGACCCCCCGGCATTTGGGATGCAAAGCTGCTCAAACACGGGCGCAAAGCAGATTCTTGCCCCACGGCGGCAGGGTCAGTAGGCAGCAAAAAGTGAAGGCAGCCTCTGAACCTCCCCAAAGAGCTTGATGGAGTCAATGCTGCTTTGTCAAACCCAGCCTAGCTCAGCATTTGGGCATACTCACGCTGAAATGCTCGTGTATCTCTGGTTTACTCTTCTCCAGTGGCTGTGCGCAGCGAGTGCCAGCGTGTCAGAGGCAAGCCTTGGTGGTGCAAACACCAGCTGTGAGGTTACTGGGCAAGCCCTGAGAGCCAGAGCCGCTGACTTCTTCTCTTTCCCGTAGCTGGACAGTC
Organism: Ciconia boyciana; assembly: GCF_034638445.1. Lineage (NCBI taxonomy): Eukaryota > Metazoa > Chordata > Aves > Ciconiiformes > Ciconiidae > Ciconia > Ciconia boyciana. The sequence goes on from NC_132934.1 coordinate 207,487,460, forward strand.
TGGTTCAGTGTGGGATGAAGCATTGCACAGCAAAGCCAGGCTCATCTTTTTCTGTCTCAGTGTTTACCTGGGATAGACCATGGTGTGAGATGGTGATGGGACTTAGGGACTCCCGGCTAGGCTGCACACAGGGTCTTGGTAGCATTTGACCTTTGGTTGGCTCTGAGTCCTTTGGACATCAGTGAATGCCCCGGAAGGGAGATTTCCTCATCCTCCAGGAAAATCCAGGTCTTTTTTTTTTCTTGAAGCCCAGTTCTTGCCACTTGCTAGCTACACACTGTCCTCTTGGATTAGCAGCTCAGTGCAGTAATGAAAGTCAGCTGCCTTGGACACTTCATTTTCTGCTGCAAGATACTTGCACATGACCGAGCCTGCTGATGTTTGGTGAGCCTAAACCGAGTGCAGAAATGAAAGGAGAAGCAGGTCCCAAGCTGGAGGAGACTGTGGCTAGGAAACTGGGGTGGTGCTGCCGTGGGAGCCGAGGAGAGACCTTTGAAGTGCAGGCTTTGGGCAGCTGCCTGGGCCCAAAGCAAACACTGCACAGGACTTCCACTTTGCTAACAATAATGAAAGCCGTTCCTGGAATGATTTGCTTGTCCTGACAGCAGCACAGTTTGGTTGAAATATGTACAAATTTAAAAAAAAAAAGAAGAATAAAAGAGGAACTTGTCAGAGAGGCCCATTCCTTGGACCAGCTGTTCTCACAGCCTCCTTTCCCTGTCCAAATTGGTAATTCACAGCAAAGCCACGATTCAAGCACACGGTGGCTGCTCTTTTAACATGATCAAAGGAATAATTATACGCAGTGGAATTCTCTGAACACAAAAATCGCGTGTGATCCTCCCGGCGTGAGGAACCGGCTGTGTGTCTGCAGAAAGCTCCCATTTGCTCCGCAGACAGTCGGCCTCAGGTTGTAGCCAGGGACAGTCCCTGCCTGCCTCCACGGAGCTCTTCCTCAGCTGCCTTCCACCCAGCAAGTTCGCTCACTGCTTTCGGGCCAGCCGAGCGGCAGGCGGATATGGAGATCCTTTGCTTCTCTGTGAGTCCAAGGGATGAAGGGGAGATTTCCCTAAAAAGCGACCACTGCTTGCTTAGTTTATCCTGGAATGGAAACTTTATTTATAGAAGCAACAGCAGCAAGAGGCACCCTGGGCCCTAGCAACAGCAAAGTGAGCTTCCCAGTTCCTGATGGGAAATATTGCAAGGTGCTGTGCTTCAGCAGCAGATTTTGTTCATGGCTTCCCCCTCTGCGCCTGTCCCATCTCTTCTGGGAGCTGCGGATCAGAAATCCAGCCTTTTCTTCTTCTGCCGTACAGGTTTCTCTTCCTCCCGGTGGCAGTCAGTGCAGCGTGGTGCCTCCAGGGAAGGGCACTGCAAAGCTCCGCAGGCGGTAGGCAGGGGGCTGTGTGGGGTTGAGGGGACACATGGTGGTGGGAGCCCTCCCAGGGCTGCAAAAGGTTTCTCTGGTGGCCTGAAGTCCATGGGGCAGCACTGGGCCACCTGAGTGCCTGAGCAGTATGGGCTGAGTTGAAAGTCGCTGAGGCCTTTGACTCCAGGGCTTTCCTACCACATCCCTGGCTGTCGAGCCCCTTGTCTCCAGGGCTTTTCTACCACATCCCCGGCTGTCGTCCAAGCCCAAAGCCTCCACCCTGCAGGACTACTGCTGGAAGATCTGGCCATTGCACTCCGGCCTACCTGTGTCTGCCCTCCCCGGACCACACAAGCTCAGGTCCATAGGAAATCCCTGGAGCTGCTCGTGTTCACCCCATTGATAAAGCTCGCCTGAATTCCCTGCCGGAGTGCACACTTGCAAGGCAGCAGTGCAGATGGTAGGCCAGTCTGCACCTTATCATATATACGTGTCCTCTCTCATCCAAACTGTTCCTGGCACGTCTCCTCTCTTTTCATTCAGGCACTTAGGATGAGCATCTGGGGCCAAGACTGCCCATGTAATTGATGCCTTATGTAATGATATGGAGTTTTGGAGTGGCCTTGAAGTCAAGTAAATCACCCTCTACACCTTTCTAAATGGAGTTTCACTTTGTCAATGTACACAGTTGGCCCTATCCATTCATTTTATCTCCTTCTCTTCATTCGGTCATTCCTTAAACTAGCAAGCAGCTCAGACGAGTACTGTGAAGATGCTTTTGACTGCTCGGTGGTCCACACTGTATCATCTTCATCAGTTTTTCATATCTCTTTCCACATGCGACTGTAGATTATCTGGGTTGTTTTTGTTAATAGGAGACAGATGGGAATTGGGTGTCAAGTTGCGATTCTGAAGCGTAGGAGCTTCATAGCCTTTTTTAAAATGCATGATATTAAAGATCATTTAAAATGAAATTAGTTTCTGGCATTTAACAATTAGTGAGGCAAAATAGCTGCTCAACAGAGAGGCCAGAGGGGGGTAATTCTTTAGTCTGAGTAGTCACCTCTGAACCCCAGGCTGACATAAACACATTGGTACAAAAGGCCAGACTCTTGCATGCTCTAAAGTTCCCATGTTTGCCCTGGCACTGCACAGCACTCAGTCCGGTGGATTGCATTGCCTTTCTCAATCAGGTGATACACAGCACAGGAACAGTTGAGAGGAAGAAATGCTGGCAGGACTGATATATCTAGGACCTTGTGCATTAGACAAATCAGATTTTGTGGAGCTTACTTTGCCTGGGTCTATGAGTCAAGCCTTCAAAATCAAAAGCAAGAGGGGTTTCTTGGAGTAGCGCATGCACTATTCTAAAATGAGCCACAGGGCTTTTACGCATGGGTGAAGAACAACCACACTGGCTCTGAAAGGGGTATGTCAAGTGGGAATGGTTCAAAGCTGCATCAGGGGAGGTTCAGACTGGACATTAGGAAGCATTTATTTACCAAGAGGATGGTCAAACACTGGGAAAGGCTTCCTAGAGAGGTGGTCGATGACCCATGCTTGTCTGTGTTTAAGAGGCATTTGGACAATGCCCTTAATAATATGTTTTAACTTTTGGTCAGCCCTGAAGTGGTCAGGCAGTTGGACTAGCTGATTGTTGTAGGTCCCTTCCAACTGAAATATTCTATTCTATTCTATTCTATTCTATTCTATTCTATTCTATTCTATTCAAGTCCAGGATCCTGTCCTACTTCTGGCCAGGAGTGGATGCTGGAGGAAAAATGTATGCAAACAGACAAGCATGGCACAGTCCTTTTCCCAATGCAATCATAGGGCTGGGAGCTCCTGAACCAGAGACAGTATCTTTGTGTTTAGTAATTCCAACCAACTTTCCCTCCACAAGTTTGTCTAGTTGCTGTTTTAACTTCTGGCCTCTGCAGCAGCTGATGGCAATGAGCTCCACTGTTTAATTTGCACTGGATGGAAAAGTGCTTACTTTGGTTTGCGTGAAACCTGCTACCTGCTAATTTCATTTAATGTCTTTTTTTGGAAAAAAAAGGAGGTATGGGAGGCTTCAAACTCGCCAGGTCACAGGTGTCTGGGTGCAAGGCATATGCAACTGGCTCATGCTTGGCCTTGTGCATTTGCTGCATGGCTCAGCCTCCTGCCCCGACACCATGTGGTGAACTGCGATCTTCTCACCAGCAGCATCCAGCAGGCAAAGCCCCCGTGCAAGACCTCTTGTTGCAGTTCAGCAGGTGAATGGGCAGTGACTCCGGCTCCCATCCTGGTCCATCCTGTCCCTTATTGTTTTTTCTAGCTTAAAGTCAGGTTGATATTGGTTGACATTTTTCATATGCATGCATTTGCACACAGTCAGCTGCCTCACACCCCTTGGAGGTCCAATAATGCAGAGGGCAGGAAAACGGGATGCTCAAGAAGTGCCTCAGCTTGGGTCAGCTGGAACAGAAAGATATTGTAGATCTTAAGTAACTGGTTTTCAGAAGCCCTCCAAGTACCTATTACAATTCACTACCACAGTTGCATGGGCCATCACAGAAATCTTAATGTGGCCGTGTGGGGATGTGCAGCAGAAGCTCTGACAGCAACTGTCTGCTTATTTACTTAGGGAAAATAATTTATGCTCCTACGTTCGCTGTCAGCTCATTTTTTCTTTCTTAATTTATACCCCTGAAGGAGTTCTTTTCTCATCAACTAGTAGAAACTACCCTCCTGATTTAGACCCCAAGGTTAAATATCCAAAGTTATGTAGTACCTTGATGTCTCCCTACTTAAAGTGTCCTGCTCCTTTTTGGGAGGATGCACTCCACTCACAGGTTTCAAACTGTGTCCAAGGGATGCTTGTAAACCATAAGAGAGTTTTTTTGTATTGGTACAAAAATACCATCAGATTAACCTGGCAAAGTACTCCTAGTGTGGACACATCTGGCAAAGCTCTACCGGTATTGGAAAACCTCTTTCCACAAGCAAAACAAGTTCTACCAGTGGAAGCATGGGTTTGTCACTGTAACTGGGAGAAATGAGGAGGGAGAGATGTCTCGGGGCAGGACTGGAGAGAGCTCTTATCGCCTACCATCTGGAAAAGAGGGTGGCTAGTGAGGTGGCAATGTTTACTATTGATAGTAAGCTATTAAGGGTAATAAAAATGGAAGTTGACTGCAAAGACTTGCAGAAGCCACTCACTATAGTTAGGAGTGAGGCAATAAAAGAGCAGATGAGATTAATTTAGATAAATGTGGAGTGTTGTGCATGGGAAAAACTCCTAACTGTAGATGCCAGTTGATAGACTGTGAGTTAGCTGTGTCTGCTCAGGAATGAGATCCCGGAGTTGCAATAACTCTGTGAAAACAGCAGCTTGTTCCTTGATAGCAGTGCAAAACCAACCAAACATCAGGAGTTATTAGGAAAAAAGAGGAAAAACAGAGCTGTATGAATTCACTAGTTCTGCCTCTCCTTCTCAGAAAGGGTATATTAGAAACAAAAAGGTACCAAAGTTACAAGCATAACCCAAAGTATAGGACAATTTCTAGCTGTTTGGGACTCCCTTGTCAGAAAAGGGAATAAGTAGGTAAGAGGATACGACAGAGGTTCTGACAACCATGAATGCCCTCCAGTGAGTCAGCAGGAAACAATTTGGGCTGTTTCTTTCAATACAAGACCTATGGGACATCCAATATGATGAGGTGGTGCCAGGCTCGAGACAGGCAGAGGGAGCTGTCCCAGTTAAACTGTGGAACTCATTGCCACATGATGATGTATGTGCTAAAAATTTGAAGGTAAAAAGCAATTAAACACATGTCAGGAAGAAAAATCCATTGACAGCCATGAAATGCAAACACCCCAGCTCTGTCTCAGGAGATCCCTAAGCTACAAACAGCTGGCAGTTGGTGGAAAATACAAAGGATTTATTCCTATGTGTTTACCCCATTCCCATCTTCTTCCCCATGTACCTGCTGTCAGCCCAAGGTGGAGATGGGACGTTGGGACAGACTGGCCTTTGGGCTGCCCCACTGCAGGAATTCTTAAGTTTGGGATAACCCTAATTTACATCATTTTTATTCAGGTATAATGTTGGGATCATGAGGTGAAGCTGTATCGTAGTAAAGAATCAAAGTAAAAGTGAGGTTCTCCTGCAAGAGAAGTAATCTATACTTCAAAAATAATTACATTAAAATAAAAATTAAAAAAAAAAAGCATACAGTGGAAAATTGGAAATTAAAAAAATAGTCATTTGAGCATTGGAAAAGCATCATGCAAGTATCCCTAATCATTTTCTGCTCCTGTGTGTCATCAGCCTGTTTCACATGCAATCTTAGCTGTCAGTCACTTGCAAGCAATGTCTCACATTTTGAAAGTTCGCATGATGCAAAAAACCCATGAAAATGTGCTCACTGGACTGGCTTATTTTTTTCCCGCTCCTCAGGATGGGGAAGAAAGCAACTCCACTTCTCACAGGATAGCCGTCTGCCCCTGCCCTGACCACTTCAGTCACTCAGGGTCATCCTCCCTCGCATAGCTTTAGGAAGAGGCACAGGGTTGGCACGCAGCGTGAGCGATCTGGCAGGCAGACCCGTGGAGGTACTACTGGTTCTTTCTAATACAGCTGCTTCTTCTCCCGCCCTAAACTTCCAGCCTAATGCCTGCACTGGTGGGTTTTCTGGGCGCTATTAAGGTTTGTTGGACAACCCTTAGGCTTCACCCCAGAGTTAGCTGCATTTTGATGCTGAGTAATGGATCGTCACGTTTAGAAGCGAACACCCCGAGTGCTTTCAGAAGAACTACAGAAAGTAGGTAATTAATTATTAAGAAGTAATTAGCAAAGAAAGAGGTTTACTTCAAAGGAGGGATTTACAATTTCACTGGAAGACTGGTGTTCTTCCCTGTAGAAGCTTGTAAAGAAATGCGGAGCTGCTGATAGTGCCAAACATGCACATAAACACCAGCGTGTTGATTGTGGATTTGTGAGACATTTAAGGACAGCAGGAGGGGGCTGCACAGCTGATATCCATCACTTGCACCACGAGCTGACTAAATAGCCTAGATCCGGGATACCGCGGAGCGGTCATTGCAATGACTGGAAATGGAAAGTTAAGAAAGGAGTTGCTCTCGGTTTCTCCCCTCGCCCGACCGTCTGGCGTGCTTGTCCCAGCTGCAGCTTCACACGCACGGGAGAGCGAGGATGTTGGAGAAACACCTCTGCCCCAGGATGCTGGATGGCTGCGTGGCTTCCTCGGGGAGGAAGTGGCTTCCATTTAAGGAGCTGGAGAGGTTCTTGGCAGGGATCGCAGGAAAGCATCCCAAACGCTGGGTCCTGTTGGCAGAAAGGCCGGGGGCAGCTTGAGCTCGTGCTTTGGAAGTGCCTTCTTTTGTCAGCTTGAGATTTTCCAGAATTTCAAAGCGGAAAGAAAGAGAGGGGTACGAGGAAGCTATTAAAGATATGTAAAATAAACTTGAAGGGGGGAGGAAAGCGTGTTTCATTGAGAAACCGCGCACTTTATTCGAGGGAAGGATCGGTGAATGCTTATTATTTTAACAAAGACTTTTTCTGTCGCGAACAAGAGAAGCAGATGTTTAAAAGACGGACAGGAAGCGGCTGTGACAAATGAAAGGATTTTTGATTAAATTCATGAGCTGTGTTTCCTGCCAGTAATTCATTCAGCTGTAGGCTAGATCAAAACATAATATTATGGTTTAATCAGCACGCTTTTTAACACGAAGCCAGAATATACAAGCTCTTGGTGCTACAGGTAAAATCCATTAGTACAGTTGGCTCAGAGGCTTCTTTTTAATTCATTATTCATTCTTTTTCTTTTAAGCAAATACGTTGTCTATCAGCAAACACCTGAGAACTCCTAGAGAGCTGTGTTTCGGAGTTTGCACAAGCAGGTGTAGAAAGGGTAAAGCACTTTCAGGACATGGCAGATGAAATAGGCTCTCTAAAGGTACAATCCGACTTCTGTTGCAGTCTGAGAAAGCTCAGCTTCCTACCAACTGCAGAGCGCATTAGATCAAGCTGGTTATCCTTGGAAAAAAAAGCCTGGCATAAGGACTTTTATTTTTTTTTCTCAGCACAGTTCTGAAAAAACAGCCTGTGTGTATGCATGTGTGTGTGTGTGCATGCACGCGCGTGCGCACATGTGTTAATTTTGATGTTTCTGCTTCTCTTCCTCCTAATGAATTCTATTTGTTTACAGCCTCAAGGAAAGCTTGTCACTAGAAATTTCCTTTTGAGTTTTCAGCTCGAGATTTCACAACCACAGAGCCATTGCAACACAGTGATAAACAAGCTGAGGGAGGCAACTCTGGAGAATTGAAGCTTCTCTTTTTCACCATTTAGTTAAGTAAATAGTTACCAAATGTGCCGAGAGATAGAGAAGTTTATCCCTAGCTGTGATGAGTATTAGCAAAAGTGTATTTTTTTCCTATCCAAAAAGTTAGAGTAGACACAGGAACTGTTTTGAAGAGCTTATCCTTACACCACTCCTTGTCAGAAAGGGTCGGATGCTGGGCTGTACTCCTGGGACACAGCACCGGGCTGCAGGCTGTATGGGAGCAGGGAAAATGGAAAAGATAGGGCTTGCAAAAGCTGCTTAAAGCTCAGGGTCACAGTCCTGGATTTGCACTTGCCAGAGCAAACGCAGGACCTGGCTGAAGCTGAGAAATCATAACCAGGATATGCTCCATGCACAGGTACCAGCTGCCCTCCATCCCCCTTGGCCAGGCTTTCGGAGGAGGGATTGAGGACGCTAAGGCATCCCCTGCCGGGTTTGCTCCTCTGCAGGCGTGCAGTCAGCGTGGCTTGGCTGCTGGGTGGGCCTGGGTCCCATCCTGCTCCCAGTGTCTCCTGTGCAGGTCTTGGTCCTTGGATTAAGCACAATGTCCATAGATCTGCCATGATAACCAGACAGGCTTTCTCTGCTGCGTTTAAGCCATTGCAAAGTTTCTACAGGTGACCCTCTCACTATATAAATGTATTGGGGGAAGCCTTGCAGTCATGATTTCCAGGGTGCTCTGGGATAATGCGGATAAAGGCTGCTTTCTGGAGGTCGGGATGAAATTCTAGGGCACAGACTTTCCTTGCTGCAAAAAAGTACAGCTTTAGATCAACCAAAACTTTTTACTAATACTTGTGAAATTTAGCAAGTGGTTTTGGCAACAGCAGAGCAGGCGTATCTTGACATTTTTGAAATAACTGAAGCGGTTTGTTTTTTCACTAGGAGACAAAGTTTTGTTTTGAAATTTGTCTCACCTTTGTAATAATACAGAACAATAAGAAAGAAAAATCTTTCGAGGGAAACAAAAATGTTTCAATTTAGGTTGAATGAAGATTTTCCTGTTCAACCCAAGTTGAATAGAACTTTTCAGTTCTTTGAGGAAGAAAAAAAGGGGCTTTGGGCCATCAAAACCAAAAAAAGGCTGTCTAGGGAGTAACAATAAAAAAAATTATTTGCCTATTTCTGTTTATTTGGGTGATATGAGGAAACATATGCGATGTGGAGGTCCAGATCCCTCAGTCATGCGGAGAAGACATAACACATTGAAGGACTTCTTACACACTAGACCAGTTGAGCTAAGGAATAAAGACAGGGGAACTAAATGTACCTTCCCTCTCTTCAGTAGTAGAAAACAGAGGAGCCGCCTCATCTGTTCAGTGTACAACCTGATCCCACATCAGAGCTGCTAAAGAAGGTGCAGTGGGACCTGCTGCCAGCCAGCTGTTTGCGGCAACTCAAATCACAGGATCGTAGAATAGTTTGGGTTGGAAGGGACCTTTAAAGGCCATCTAGTCCAACGCCCTTGCAATGAGCAGGGACATCTTCAACTAGACCAGGTTGCTCAGAGCCCCGTCCAACCTGACCTTGAATGTTTCCAGGGATGGGATGTCTACAGCCTCCCTGGGCAGCCTGTTCCAGTGTTTCACCACCCTCATCATAAAAAATGTCTTCCTTATATCTAGAGGTTTGAAAATGGTTTGAGTTTTCCAGTCTCCCAACCGAGGCACGGCATGCACGAATCCTCTCTGTAGTGTAGCTGAGGAGGAGGCTCCCCAGGTCCTTGTGTCCCATAGAGCATCTTCACCGCCAGAATTGTGCCCAGTAAGTGGCAACTCCTTGGTAAACAGTATCATCATTAAATGTCAGCTACTGCTTACGGTTTAATTGCTTTTGAATTTTAGCAAGCAGCTCTTCATTCATAGCAAATTGGCATTTCGTACATTCAAGATTGTGCTATTAGCTGCACAATAGAGAGGCTGGTTTTCTGTAAATATTGAGATTTGGTAATTATAACCCGACAGTTATTAACATTCCATGGCAGATAAATGCTTCAGCTGCTGAATCTGCTGTAGGCAAACCTCCTTCCGGAAAGAGCGTCTTATCAGTGAGTGGAGGAAGGCTCTAGCTGCCATACTCCATTAACACCACGTTAATGAGCCAAGAGCCCACGCACCACAATGAAAACATACCCTGAAGTGTAGCAGATGGGCTCAGAAGCCAAAGCCACACAATGGGGAAACCTCGGAAATCATAGCTGAATTCAACAGAAAACAAAAGCTGGGCAGCTTGGCCCTCCTTGTAGTAAATATCCTAACAGGCATTCTTGGATCTTACTGGGTGGAATTGTGGACTTTCCATTGACTTCAGGAGGACCCGGGTCTCATCTGGTTACAGGCAGTATGTCAAAAACCATCCATAAACCACTGCTGATCGTCTGAGCTCTGCACCGGCGTCTCCGGTGAAGTCCTTCAGCGATGCTCACAGAGGACCTGTGATTCAGTCCTTCGGACAACTGCACTGCTAACGCACAGCAAGGCTTCATGCATCTTGTTGCTAGAGCTGCTTAAAGTGAAATAAACAAAAGCGAGTTGACAAATGTGCCTGAATCAGTGTGGGGGGAAGCACTAACACGTTAATCGTGTAAAGTATTAACAAGTGTCTATTAGTCATATGTGAATGACACTTCCCCACATACTCGTAGAAGTGCTACAGCATCAATCGTAATAGTAATGATGTCATAGCGGAAAAAGGCCTCACACTTAAATGTATGTGCTGGGAGGCAATGGCTATTGCACTTGATTTTTAAGAATTTATTCTTTTACAGATTAGTGTAAGTCTGTTAGCCTTCCCACCAGCACTACATCACTCCACCTCATTGTCATTAGTGAGGATGTTACGTACATGAAGCACAAAATTAAAATTAAGTAGCTTTCAGTTGTATATGCCAGAGCAAATGCATCCTTGACGTCCTTTGATAAAACTGTGTGTAACTACTGTTTTGCTAGTGCTGTGGTTTGTAGGCAGCAGTAGTAGTATCAATATGAGCATTCTGTATGTCAGCCTGGTAAAATTTCCCCTATTGCTGCTTGTGAATGCAAAATGATTTCAAATGGAGGAAGGCGCTGCATGTTTTCCAATGGTTTTGATACGGTCAGGAATTTTTGGACAAAACTGCTTGCCTACCAGGTTTTGATACAGCAGTCATTGGGAAAGGCTTTCTGGTCAAAAATGTAATACCCAGTCATCCAGAGGGATGCTATTTGCATCTTACATCCCTGCCCTGGTCTCTGTGTCAGTGTGCCCAGGGAAAAGGCAACTGAGCCCCTGTGGCTCCCCCTGCATGGTGATCTCTGCACCATGGAGACCCTCGACTCTCTGTGTGCCTGCTCAGAAAAAGAGCAAGAACCAGGGAGCAATCATACAAAAAGGCCTTCCTAAAAACGGGGCAGGGAAGGGGTAAGGACTCCAATGTACACCTGATCCTCCAAAGGGGCCTCCTGCTCAGGGTTGGTCAGGAAAGTGAGGCGCTTGGTAGAGCAGAACTTGGCCAGAGTTCATGGTGCCAGGGCTGGCGAGATGGGAAGGCAGCCTCAAACACATGCTTCCAGTTTCCAGTGGCCAAGAAGAGATTTTGGTTAATAATACAGATGCCTGTATTATATTAAAGTGATAGATAGCTCTGTGATCTTCCACATCAGACCTGACAGACAGCGGCGACTTCACCATGCCGTTCTGATACAGGGTTCTTGTCAGGGCCATTTTCTGATTAACCAAAACTTTCTTTCCCTCCCTCCGCTACAAACAGGACTTGTCACCTGTTTCTCATCTGTTTTCATTATAGAGGAAAAGTAATTGGTACATCTGGGCATTATTGGAGAACAGGCTTGGCTGAAGCCATAATGGGGTAATTATAGACTGAACTGAACCATGCCGATGCACTGTAAATATGTTTGCCTCTGAGTGTGTCATATTGTCACGTGTCCATTCAGACGGCTTTTTTGGGAGAGAGAGGAGAGAGAGGGGCAGGGTGAAAAGCTGACCATGCCTGACCTATCCTATGTATGCGCGGTAAACCTCGAAGATACAAAAACCCTACCATCACAGCAGAAAAACAACAGTGTGCCCCACTGTAAAACGGACCAACAGCTCATTTTCCAAATGGCTTGTTTTCCTGGGGATTCAATTATCCCATGTATGACAACTTGCTTCTGGTCTTTTGTAACTGCAAGGAGACACCAAACCAAAATAGCTCGTTTTCACTGTTTTGGTGGTGCTCTCTGCTAAATAGCAACACATGACTGCTGGTACACCACAGAAGCCAGTAATCTAATGTAAAGCGTGACGGCAGGCTCTGGCAGCAGCCTGCGCTGTCTGAAGGAGAGGGGAAGATAGTGCATGGAACCAGAAACTTCAAACAGCTCTGCGTGTGTGTGTTTTCTGAAAGGGGCTCCTAGACACATCTCCGCAACCTCCCAGCCCTCCCTCCTGGAGGTGACACTTCCAGTGAAGGAGAATGTGTTCAAAGCCTCGGTGGTGTTTTACACCATTGGTGCATGGCACATCACAGAGCCACACAGTGACAGAACAGCTGAGGTTGGAAGGAGCCTCTGGCGGTCATCTGGTCCAACCCCCCTGCTCAAGGAGGGCCACCTAGGGCCGGTTGCCCAGGACCATGTCCAGGCAAATGGACCACGTCCATTGCACTGAGCTGGTAGCATCTGCCTTGTACCGTGGGGTTTGGGTGCAGTTCTGCCTAGCCCAGGTGGATGTTAAAGTTCAGAGGGTTTTGTCTTGACAGAGATTGCAAACACCAGTGTAAGATGCTGCTGCAGTAACGGAGCCAGCCCCATACAAAACAGGATGGGTAATGGGACTTGGATCTTTTGCTGTCTCCTGGCATGTCATTGCTATGCTGTAGGGTTAGAGAGGTATAGGATTTCAGAATATAGCATTTCTGATAAGCATTCTGGAGTTGGGCATGTTTCTGGGGTCACTCTGGCCTCCAGCCCACAACTCTTCTGTAGCTGGTGTACTGCATTGGCAGGGAGGCACCGTGGTCAGGAAAGGGGTTTCCCAGGGTGGGGCTCATCCTCCACACCCCATGGTGTGCCGTACCCTGCCATTTTTCCAAATGCAGGAAACTTAACTGCATATTTTGGGGTAGTGGCGGTTTGTGTTCATACTCTTCCCTGTTTCCATTTTTCACATAGAATTGGCATACCTCTGAGCTGTAGTGAGCAACACATTATCAAAAATATTAAAATAGATGGGTATAATGGTCTTATCCTGTACATACGGAAAAATCCGGAATGGGAATGGGGAGAGATTTAGCCATGACACAGGCAAAAGTGGCATTTGCAGAAGGCAGAAGACAGAGCAGAGCAGAGCAGAGCAGCATTGGCGCTGGACCTCTGCAAGCTCCACACCAGTTTAATATCCAGCTTTATTTCCATAGCCAGAGACTACCATTTCTGTTTCTTTCTTTTACCTTTTTTTCTGATGAGGGAAAAGTTACATCCTTTTGGGCTTGACTAAAAAGGAGCGATCTGTTCGTTTAGCTGCTGAGAAGGGAAATTAACTTCATTCTTATCCGTCTACCTTATTAGCACAAATATTGCGGCTGCATTATCCTATCCCACATAAAAACCTGTACAGTAGAGCCTTTTAATTGTCTGGCTAATTGTTTGGCCTCGAAGCTGTCTATTTCCGATTGTCTAATTCTCATTAGAATGCCAGCTGACACCGAGTCCTCCAAAGCTCCCTTTAGCTGCTTTTAACCACTTCTGGACTAATTTGGTGGTGTTGAAAGCACTTACAGAAAGGCAACCAACAATAAGAAACACAGTGCAAATGTTTCTCTTCACTAATGCATTCAACATTTTAAATCTTGTCCATAAAGGAGTTTTGATGCTGGTTTAAATGCATGTATCCCTACAGAGTCACAGCATTGTCGTTAGTGTTCAGAAGTGTGTAAAATACGTGGACTGAAAATCTAGCCACAAATGCTTCAGTCCTTGATCTGAAATATCTCCTTCTGAAACTAATGGGGTTTTTCACCCTATGAATAAGGAATGAATCAGGATGGCAGGGTGCAGGCCCCCAGCGAGAGAAAGGATCGGTCTGTATTACGGTGCTCTTTGTTAACCCTACATTAAGCATTTCTGAGGACAGCCTACAAAACCTGAATGAGACTAAATCTTGGGTTCACACTCTAAATTCAGTGCCATATATTATTGCCATGTAGCCCTTTTTTCACTTTGTGATACTTCAGCACCCACTTCAGAATCTGGCTTAGTCCATAGCCATCGTTAGAAAATGTTCCTATTGTCTGTTCCTTCAGTTATCTTCTTTGAACAGCTCTCAGCAATCTAGTGAGTCACTTGAGCCTGGCCAAAGCTTGTCCCAGGTTGCCATCAAACTGAACAAAGACAAGCAGGTAGGAAACCTCAGTGGGGCAGGACTCCCTCAGAGTCATGTTTCCCACCACCACTGCTCTGAGAGAAGATGGGGGGGGGGGGGAAGTGTTCTTGACAGGTTTCGAGTGATATTTGATAACCTAAAACCTAGAGAGGGATTAAAACATGGCCAGCTACTGAAACTGGAGAGTATAGATCTGATGAGGGTTTATTACCAGTTTCAGCACTGGATTGCTTGATCACAAATGCAAAAGAAGAGTAGGAAAGGCTTCAGTGCTGCATTGGAGGAGGGTTTACTGGCTTCCTGCAGATGGGGGGACCTCTTACTTGACTTGGGAGCCTTGGCCGTTGGGAGCCAGTGCCCCAAGGCTCCCTTTTGCTGCATCCTACCAGCTCAGCTCGTTAGGCAGAAGGAAAGGTTTCAGGGAGCCTTAAAGGTTGGGAGCCTGTCCACAGGCTTTCCCAGCTTCTCCCTCCAATGCAGCCCAGGGAGCAGATGGGCAGAGATGAGAGAAGCCCTGGCAGCCTCTCTGCTACCCCGTAACAGCAGGCATCGCGCCTATCAGCCAGGGCTCCCGGGACACCCAGCGCCCAGGTCACCCATCCCTGGCAGCCACAGCAGTGTATTTTCAAAGCATCACAGTTGACAGCTTCCAAAATGAAGTACTGTGAGATTGCTGCTTTGCAAAATATCTGGTATTTGGGGATTTTCCTCACAATTCTTGGAGGAAAAAGTTTGGAAGGGTCACGTATGGATTTCATGAAATTCCTGCATGTTGTCCCAGCCCACCCCAGGACTTGCCTTGTGTTCTTCTCCTGAACATCTCGGCACCACCGTCCCCCAGGATATGTTAACTGCCCACTACATCGCTATCTACAGCCAAAGCTGTTAATGATATTTCCTGCAGCAAGGGCAGCTGAACCATTATGTCTGGCATATACAAATTCTGTGTGTATATATATATATATATCTATATCTATATCTATCTTATTCGGAAAGTGTAGTAGCAAAATTTTATATCAACAGTTTCTTCTTATGTGAAAGATAAAAGGGGAAGGAGAATAAATCTTCTCTCATCTTGCAACTTGGGGTGCCTGTTCCAAAAACAGGTCCTGGAGACCACATCCAGAGCAATCATGGTTCAAAGAGCAATACAAGGCCACCGATTCAGCCTGGCACCTCTTCCTCCCACCCTGAGATGGGGCGTTTCCTACATTTTTCAATACAGTTCCACTGCCCTGATAGGCTTCATTTCCCAAGCATCCTTTTTTAAAAACACTTGAACTGCTTTTGCCATGGATTTCTCTCCCTCACTTTCTTGCTTTCTAGAAAATCCCAGTGTTCTCCCTTGACATTTTCTCCTGTCTCATGGAAGAGGAGACCGAGTTACTGTTGTCTCCTTCAGCTGTGAACACAGATGGAATTTATGGCTTTTTGGGTTGTATTTATATCTGTTTTAAAAGCATGGCAAATGTAATCTACAAAAACTCCTGTTAGGCTGTTTCTTCCCCAGGCACTGCACGCTTCGCAACTGCTGCGGCACATGAGGCAGGGATCCTCGGCTTGGTGTGAATTACTGCTTTTGTAGCTGTAGACACTTCTATGCGTTGTTCAGGAATCTACCTGAATGTGACGCTTACTTGAATCGTACACTTCATGCGAGCCACGTGCTTTCCATACAGAGGAACCACACACACCACCACTCTCGCCTGTCTCACACAGGCATAGGTTAAAATGGAAGAAAGTGCCCCATATTGTCTATTGTATGCATTTTTCAGGTTTGTGCCTGCATTTAAACTTCTAATTGCCTTTAGGTCTCACAGCCTTGTAAACTGTTTTGGCTTTGTCTTTTGTAGATTTATTTTATTGGTTATAACTCAGTTCTCTAGTCTGAATTTTTCAGATATCCACAAGTATCATCTGATTCACTTTGCCTTTTAGCCTAGGTTCCTCAGGAAACAAATCTCATCAAGTTGTGTATCTATCTTGTCCATAATAACTTCTGGGCAATTTTTCAACCAAATTTGATAGAAGGTTAAAGGTCTGCAACACATACGTTCCTGCAGTTTCCATGCAAATTAGTCTGGTTAGAAGAAAGAGGAAGAAATTAAGCTGACACTGGAGGAAAGGCAGCTGTCACTCAGTTTTCAGTGGCAGCAGCCAACTGCCCAGCCAGCCAGCAGGATCTGTCCACAGCAGTTTGTCCCACCAAACAGGCTGGGAACGTGAGAGGGAGTTGAGCAAACTGCTGTTTGGTGGTGGGATTTTGAGGACACAGGGCACCCACCCCCAAGAAACCGGAGTTTACCAGATCCATTGCTCATGGAACGACTTCATTAAATAGGAAGGCTAAACAAACATTTTCCTTCCTCCTGATTGTGTGTCATTTCTTTTCAAGCCAACGCTTCTGAAAACAAGAGTCTAATGTTAGCACAGCTTCCCCAGAAGAGGTTTCCAAGACTTTCTGCTCCCAGCAGCTCTTACTGAAATTAATGGGAGCTGCTGGGGCTCAGTGCTTCCAAAAATAAAAACGCTTTGCCAGTGGTACAGATGCAGATGTCTAAATTTAAGCTGTAGTTTTTGAGCATCTGGGGCCTAAATCCATGTCTGAGCACTTCAAAACAAGTGGCCTGATTTTTTGTACGTAGTGAACAGCCTTACTGAAGTCAAGGGACTTACGGGCTGTATGGATCAGACTATATTTGGAAGTCAAGGGGTAGATATAGGTAGCTGAAATTTAGGCACACAAATTGGAGCACGTGGGCCGTGCACCTGAGAGCAGGGGTTTTCAAAGCGTTCAGCCTTGGCAGAAGTGATCTTATTGAAGTCGCTGGAGTCCAGAGGGAAAGAGTTAAGTCAACACAGAGCACTTCAGAAGGCTCCCGGCTCAGCATGTACATCTGTGTTTAAGAAGGATGCTGGAATAAAAAATACTTTGCAGGTGCAACACGGCCAAATTAGCGCGGTGGAAGAAACCGTAGGTTTTTAAAATCCTTGGACTGGAGCAGCGGCTCTTGCAGCTTAATGCTACGCACATACCGGGGGCTTTTTGTATTTATTTTCCCTGTGTGCCTTGTTGTTTTAAGAAAAAGGAACAAACAGGGAGCAGTTGGCTGGCAGAGCCTGCGAACTCGGCGGGAGCTGCCAACCGGCCTTGCTGGCTCTTTGCAGTGAAAGGAGCGGGCTTGTGGAGTTA
Source organism: Ciconia boyciana (assembly GCF_034638445.1). NCBI lineage: Eukaryota > Metazoa > Chordata > Aves > Ciconiiformes > Ciconiidae > Ciconia > Ciconia boyciana. The sequence continues at coordinate 207,504,738 of NC_132934.1, forward strand.
CAACTGCTCTGCAAACCCCTCCTGCCCCGATCCTGCCCCGGCTCAATGGGGCTTTGTGTAGAGGCAGGGGCTGCCCGGGCAGAGCTGCCTCCTGATTCTCTCTCAGGATGGAGACGGGCTGCCTTTAACTCTTTCCTAGCTCTACAGCAGGATTTTGATCCAAGCTTGCTTTTTGGGGTTGCTTTCCTTCTTCTAGCCTCGGGAAACAAAACCCCCAAAAATCAAAAAACCCCATACCACCCCCCTCAGAAAAAAACAAAACACCAAAAAACCAAGCAAAGAAAAAATAACTTTCTTCAGGTCCCCGTTCAGCACTAATTAAACAAACAGGAGTTTAGATGTTGCTGACGAGGAGCTGATCTTTAAGCGTTGAAAAGTTCAGTCCGTAGCTATCATAGCCCGAGCCAACACCCCATCCTCAGTAATGGGGGAGAGGTACCATGGTTGAACGAAAAGAGGCAGGATTTATTTGATCAGAAGTAGATGATTTATCACCTTTCATTTGACAGCTGCAGGATTAAATGTACTATTGAGTCAGAGGTGGCTGCCTATAAGGAGATTTACCTGTAAATGTGCCCCCAGAGTGAAACAGTCTGGATTTAATAAAGATGCCAGATTTACCACAAGCAAATGAGAGGCTACAGAGGCCCACAAGATTAAGTGACAAAATGGAGGTGGAAACTGGGAGGAAATGAGGTGAAACACAAGGGAACGACAGCTTGAAAATATGGACTGAAAAGCAGGAGGGGATAAAACACCTGGGCAGGAGACTTGAGAGGCTCTTAGGTGTAAAGAGGCAGGAGAAACACTGTTCAGATACCCTTGTATAGCACTGGCCTTGAGTCTTTGCCTGTCCTCCCCTGGAAAATGTGGCAAAACATTGCCAAAGGTTCCTAGTGCTATTTATGGAAATGAGATAAAATTGAAGCCAGGTTTGGGGTAAGCGAAACCTCCTTGTTCCAGAGCTGTAAAACCAAAACCCTGGTTTGGATTAAGGACCTGCTGGATCTGCATCTTCTGAGCTGGTGAGAGGGGAGCTGATGGGCAAGCCATCCCATCAGTATGTCAGTCTGCCTTGGAGAGCTGCTGGGAGCCGGCTGTCACGGGAACGCAATACTGCAGAGCTCTTGTGCTCTACGTATTTGTTTAAACTCGACAAAAACTCAGGCCCTTAATCTGCAACAGTTTATTTGAACAGGCTGGGAGGACAAGGTTATGGTTGTTGTTGTTTGAAAGCCCTGTAATTGAAAAGCTTATACTAAAGATTTGTGGGTGTATGTCCACCTAAACATGTGAGGATCTGCATGTGGAGTACCCAACACTGGGAATTAAAAACTCGTCCACACAGGGAAGAGCTGGTGTCAAGGTCAGAGTCCCAAAGACAGGCACTGAGGAGTCACCTGGAAGAGCTGTACAGAAGCACCCCGCACAAAAACTTCATGGGATATGCCCATCCCTGTGTCCTGCATGGAGGTGTCCATTTACCCTGCCTCCTTGCAGGTTGGGAGTGACCTGTCCCTTCGGCTGAGTTCACGTGCGTGCATGCTCAGAGGACACATCTTTGGTGCTGCCTTCTAAAATCTGGCCCTAATTTTAGACCAATTTACTATTCCAATGAAATGAACCTGCAAAACATATGGCGCAAATAGCATTCGCCTAAGTGGACTGCACGGTTTAGGTTTGATTTGTGACTTCTCTTTACATTCCCATTCACGTGGGAGTCCGTGATAGATCTTTAAACAGAATAAACTGAAACCCGTCCACAGCTGCCTTTCATCAGGGAGAGGGCTGCGGACAGGCTCCAGAGCAGAGCCTCCGTCTGGGGCAATTGCTGCAACTACCGTGGAGGACGGTGCACGCACACCGCGGGCAGCGGCTGCAACAAAGGCGGCCGGCTCTTGTTTGACTCGCGCCTGTTTGTCTTCGAGACAGACATTACAGCCACTTACAGAAATTCAGTCGGGGGGGGGGGGGGGGAGAAGAGAGAGAGAGGAGAAAGAAAGAAATCATTAAAAAAAGAACCCACCACGATGGAGATTTGGTAGTGGATTTTAAATCACATTTAGACATAAATCCTTTGAGTTCACAATTTCCATAGATTACTGGCATCTGTGGACCCCAGATAGACTGTAATCACTAAGATTGTTCTAATCTTCCTATGGGAGGTTTTTCAAAGGAAGTATTGAATTACACCAATTCCTAGCAGGGCTGGGTTTTAACTTGCAAGAAAGTGCTTTAAACCCAAATGCATACATTAGTGCCAGGCCTATAAAGTGAGGGTATAACGCTTGTGACTTTCATACATCCTGATGTGTAATTTGTTATCCAGACAATAAAACTTCTCAAGAGACACGTGCTCAGCTGCACCCAGTGGTAAGTATATTACAACCCGTCAGGCCCGTGTTGTCATCTTTGGACCTTCTGTGTGACAGTCCTTTGAAGCACATCTCTGCTCTTTGCAGAGAGTGGTGCTTGACCCGTGCACCAAGGGTGAGTCGTGCCCTAATTGAATCTTGCCACGGCATAGCGTTTCATGCCATTACCCTGTGTGCCTGCCCCTAAACCCAGCTCCCATCACACTCTGGAAGTAAACAGAGTTTAAAATGGTGTGGTTGTAAAGAGATCTATTTGGTATGGAAAACTTTGTAGAGAGAGAGCAAAGCTGTGGTCCCTGCTTGTGACCAGAGCATGCAGGGAAACATCAGAGAACATCAGCAGAATAAATCTTAATTCTGCTCACACCTATATAAATGCAAGCTGGAATTGCTTCTACTAAACACGCTTAGAGGGATATGGAAGCTGGTGTGAGATGGAAATCCCGATTGCCGTGTCAGATTCATCACTGGTACACGAAAATGAATGGAATTACACCAGGGATTATACTGTCCTCATATGGGTTTTTATGCCTGGTAACTCCTCAGCTTTAATGGGTATCAAATTTGCGCCTGCTATACTGGGTTGCACAGCTGAATGCTTTTGCTCCAGTGCTAAGGGATTAAATAGACAATTGAGGTTTCTCAGAAAGGATGTAGAAAATGTAAATCAAAAAGGGAGTCACTGGAACTGGTTGCAGTGCTGACAGCCCTTACAATGCGTGCTGCCTCCGACTGCTCGCACTGACCGGCTGCAGCAGCACCCGGGCTGATGCAGAGCAGCGTCGGGCCCATACGCGGGGAGAATGGGACACAGGACTGAGAGCCCACGAGTCCCCGACAGCCTGCTCCAAGGGATGCCACCTGCAAGCTGGGGAGCTGAATCCGGTCTTCCCGTGCAGCCAGGAGAGCTGGTGTGTCCCTGGTGCGGGGAGCTGCCAGGGGCATGAGGGAGCAGTGCTCTGCAGGGCTGCACCTCTCAGCTCCGTGACCCTGCTTTATTTAACGTGCCGCTCACCAGTCGGACACCAGCGTGGGGAAGTATTTGCCTTTGCATTGCATTCAGATAGCTCTTAAATTTTAGGGGCCTGTCAGGAAAGTTTGGAGGAGTCTAAGGCAATGCTACGCCTGCCCTAAGCAGAAATATGCTGGAGGGAAGGACCTGACCTTGAGAACAAATTCATGCTGTGCTGTATTATTCTACGATCAAAATGATCCAATTTACCAGAGGGTAAACATTTTTGTTACCTGCTTGGGAACCAGTCAGCACTTCTTTTATGACAATGCAAGTTTCCAGTTTTGGGTTTACTTAGGGGAAAAACAAAACATCTTTTTGGTTTCATTTGGTTTGAGGTTTTTGTTTGTTTTGGAAGAACGCTGCTTCCCTGCAAGGGACCACAGAAATTAATTCTCCACAGCTGTCTGAAAGCCAAGCTGTGGAGAGAAAACCTGTTCCAAGCACTTGTTGATGTTCACGCAGACTCCAGTTTGTGTGATGGGACAAGCAGTGACCATGACAGAAGACTGTAACGATAACTCCATGCATCAGTGTGATGTTGTCATCACCATAAGGTTGAGCTGGTTGCCTTATCTTAAGTAGAAGAAAAGAAGGTAAGGAGGTTGGGAAAGACAGTGGCAAGCACCACCACAATGCACTCAGTGTTGGTAGCTGTTTGTTGTCTGCCATGCCATGAGGGTGTGAAATGAATCCCTGGGCTCCTTTCCGAATAGACTTGTGGACTGCAGAGGGTCCAACTTGGTCAGCACGGTCTGCAATGATGTTGAGGGTGCTAAGAGGAAGGTGATCACACTGTGGTGTGGTTTCATGAGCCAAGGATGCCTCTGTACAGTTTTGGCAGCCACACTTACTTATTTTACTTTGCTGTGTGGGGTTAACAAGGTGACAACCCCGCTGTGCCCCCACGTTGGACTCCCCAAGGTACCACAGAGCTTGGTGTGGGCTTCCTGTCCATCCCCCTGCCCGAGGTTCTGAGTATCGGTGTGTGCATGAACAGGGGAAGGCGGCTGTTGCTTGCGTTGTGGAACTCGTGCTTGTCAGTGTGCTGGGCGTTTCTCCCCTCTGTCTCCCAAGGGATTCTTGGCCTGATTTTGTGTGCAGAGCTTATCCCGGTTTCAGTGATGGTGAGACATTTCCCAGGGTCCATTAAACTGCTTTGGCTCTGAGTGGGCCTTCTCCAATGTTCAACTGCTTGATCACCATACGTGTCATCTTGCACGTACGTCCTGGCTTAAGCAACTTGCCATGGTATAACCCTTTCTGTAACGCACATTTGGAATGGTCATCTGTGTTCCCTCCTGGCTGAAGCAGTGCAGCTTCTGTCTGCGGGTCAGCCCTCTTGGCTGGGAGCTGCCAAAGCAACCTCTTGGGAGTGATAGTGGGCACAGGGCTTCTCAAAAAGCAATCAAACATTTGAGGAGACACTGCGCATCCTGGCTGCCTTCAGGTGGGACCAGACTGGAGGGCTGGTGGTGAGCTCCGTGCCTCTGATAGCTGGATCTCCGCAGCTGTGCTACGGAAAAGCAGCATGCTGCATTTCCTGCACATGCTCTTGACATGTGGCTACTTCATTCCCATCTTGTTATCGGCCTCTCCGAGAGCACTAGACAAACGTAGGTGTGTAGGAGCTGACAAGCTCTGTCCAAGTGGTTTGTGTGGCTTGAGGACAGACTCGGGGCTCTTTGAATGTGTAACTGGTCTCAGAGGTTGGATTCCTTCTCCAATGCCTCCTTGCTCTGTGGGTCTTCTCTTTTTCACCTCCTGTTTATTTCCTCCTTGCTGTCAGCAGATCAGCAGGACGCATTAGCTGAAGCGTAATTCTGGACTAGAGCTGGCTCCCATCCACTCAGTTTGGAGTGGCCTCACTTCACACAGCCATATATGCATGTCCAAAATATTCTTCAACTTAGCGAAGACCAATGGAAAGAGCAGCATATATACATGCAACAAGAGTAGCAATAAGACTGACTGAGCTGCCTGAGTTGTCACAGGCTTTGTACAGACCTCTGTCTCTCAGATTGGACTGCATTCATGACTTAAATGGATGCTTTATCTTGATTTACTGGAGGTTCACTTACAAATACAATAGGATTATGAAATACGGGTATCCTCAAGTAGATTATTCTTCACAGAGGGGTTATTTTCTCTGCCTCTTACCTTTCTGAGTTTAAAACCAATGATTTAGTAGCTGAGAACTATCAGGGGAAGACAGCGCTCCTGATTTTTCTCTGACATATGCTACGGTGAATTAATAATAATTCCGTGGAAGGCAATGAAATGGTAATAAGCAGGATAAATCTTGGTAAGAAACAGATGAATGCAAGTCCCATTTATTTTGCACAGCACTTAGGCAAAAACTTTACCCATTATGTATTGCAGTTTCTACTTGGATCTAGTTTCATAGATGCTATGGTCAGATTTAGGCCCAAATTACCATGATGGAAGCCACAGCACCTTAGCTGAGGTGTGGAGTTCTCCATGTGCATACACGCTCTTAGCCTGGAGCCAGTGTAAAAGACTTATTTCCACCTCAGTTAATTACAGGCTAAACTAGGACAAATTACCCTGCTGCAGTCTTCCAGTACATGCAGGGTGAGTTACCGTGGCTCAGCTGACCCATGTGGTAGGATCCAGCTCCTGACTGTAAACACATCGTAGTAGTATCTAAACTCCTTCTTTACTCAATGGAAACCTAGGCAATGCGATCAGTAGAGTCCTGGGAGCAATTCAGCTGACCAAACATTGCCTTTTCCTATATGTGAATAGGGTTGTGTCCATCCATCTCAGCGTGTTGTGCATGTTAGAGCCTGCCCAAACTCTGAGCTGTCTGTTCATGCTGTGTAGCATGTCACTTGACTTCCATTGGGACCATTGATGGAACAAGGCTCTATACATCCTGGATAAGGGTATCAAATACTCTGAGACAGTGAAATGCAAAGTACTGTCTCAGGGCACACTCTTACTTTTATTTGAGCTGTTTCCAAAGGGCTGCATATTATCAGTGCTTTGCACCTCTGGGGCCAAAACTGCAAGATGTGTAGCAGCCTTTGTTGACTCATTGGACAGAATAAATCAGAGGCATGTTGGAAGAATTCAGAATTTCATAAGATTATACTCATATTGGTCTTTCCTATCTGTGGTTATTTCTGTTGCAGAGAGATGATATATTATGACATCTTAACTCCATGTCATAGGGAAAGAGCTGCTATGATCCTTCATTGACAAGATTGAGTGCAGAGAGCCAGAGACCCAGCACCACAAAAAGTGGTGGTGATACAATCATGTCCCAAGGTAGTGGGACATGATTGCCTGTACAAATGTGATTACCTGTTTGAATGGCCCATGGTTGACTTCTGTCTCAAACCAACTCAAACATTTCACTGGCACAGCTCACCATTCCCAATAGACAATTTGAATGTGTATTCAGACCCTGCTTTGGAAGTTAGAAGAGTGTAATGATTTGGATGTGGTCTGTGTTGTGTTGGTGGTGGTGAACACCAGAGAACAACCCCAGAGGTATTTAATGTCCTAGTAGAGACATGGGTATATAGGCTGTCCATAAAGCTGCACAAAGAGTTAGCACAGAGCAAGGAAATGAACTCAGATCTTGTGCTTTATAAACCCTTGCCTTAACAGCAGTTTAACATACCTGGCAACCAGATGAAAAGAAAGCAAAGCATGGCTTGTGGGGAGATGGAAAAAGCCACAGCACTTGGAGAAGAGTGCAGGACAGTGGTGCCCAGGCTGGTGGAGATCTGTGCTGGTGAGTCTGCCCAGCACAGCATGGGGCAGTGCTGGGAGCCAGCTGGGAGCCATGAGAATGTCAGGGGAAGCTAGTATGGAAAATGTGGTGTTTGACCCTTTCCATGTATTATTTTTCTAATAGAACATTGTCATTTTGTTTGATGCTGTACAGCCATGATGGCCACAGACTTTCCCTTAGGCCTTAGTGATGGGGGCTCATTCTCTGAGCTTGTCATGTATTTCCCCCATAGACAATTCATAACATTTCCCCATTTAATGTGGAGAAATTAAGGTAAAATCTACAAGAGGAGGAAAGCACAGTCCATCACCAAAGAACTGTGCCACTTCCTCCCATTTGATGACTAATGGTAGAGTTCCTTAAACCTTATCCCTTGGTATCATTTGGATTCCAGACAACTCCACTCTCTCATGGGATGAGTAAATATCAGTCTGTTCCCAGGAAGATTAACCAGTAAAATGATTGAGGAAAAAAAAAACCACAACTTTTCAGCATGTTGCACTTAGACTGCCCTCCAGACTTCCCTTAGACTCTGCAGGCTTTATTTTTAAAGGTGCTTTAATTTGCCTACATTCATAAAATCCTGGAGTGTCTAAAAAAAAAGCCATTTTTTTCTCACCAAAGCAGCTAATTTGAGGAGGGATTTAGCACTTTGAATAAAAACCTTTGGTCTGCTAGGGAAAGAAATTGGTAAAACTACAGTCAATCATTGCCTGCAACAGCACAGAATATACCTTGCTTGATTTAAGTCAAGCTCTCTGTACTTGAACAGTAACAAAATGTGGAGCACCAGACAGGGATGAAAGCAATCCCTATCCATTGCAACCCCATGAACTTCGGTGAAGCCAGATTTCCCCTCAGCATCCCTGGGAAGAGGGATTTACTTCATTTTAGTGATGAGAAACTTGGGCCATTTGTCTCAACTGCTTATCTAGACTACCTCTGCAGGCAGTGGAAAGAGACAAGCACGTTCAGAAAGTGCCTGTCCTGGCCTTTGGGTGGGTTGACTTGCCCTCGGGAGGTGCTTCTCTCCCCACTGACTGAATGACTGTAGTCCTGGGACAAGGATGGAGGTTGAATCCCATGCTAGATGTCGGCACAACCTGCAGGGCTGTTTAGTTACGGGAAAGGGAACTGGGAAGCAGCAAAGGCAGGATGCCAAGATGACAAAGCTTAACACAAGCCTCACCATTGCCACCCTTTCTGTAGCCCTCTCAAGGGTTCTTTGGAGTACGCGTCCTCAAAACTGACTCCTGCTCCTCCCTGTGGGGCCCATATAATTCACCTCTGCTGAGGGGATGCTGGCCTTTCTCATCCTCCATGATCTTTGCAGAAAGAGATTGGGCAGTGCTGGTCCTAGGGCAGGGAGAGGCTGTGACAGGTCTCAGGGACTTCTTCCATGCAGTAACCTCTCAGTTACTTGGTCAACTTGATATTGTCTCACCAGCTGGGTTTCCACTCATGTGGTCCATCCAAACTCTCCTACATGTTCAGAAATCGGAGTCTTGGCAGCTGCTTTGCTTGGCTTTAAAACCCAGTTCACTGTTGCTGGTACTATGGAAACATGAAGCACTGGCAAAGTGGAGGGCTTCATTTCACAGACACTTGGCTTTCCTTTTGCATTTGCAGAGAAGACTCAGGATCCAGCCCTGAGTTTCTTAACTGCATTTCAGTGAACATGAATTAAAATAGACATCTCAAATACAGTAAAGCGATTTATAGCATCTGACTCTACAGGTTTCTGAGATCCAGTTTATATAACAGATGCTCTACATACACCAGCTAATCCCTGCCATTGAGGGATGTGGTCCACCAGCTGAGGACTGTTTACTTCATTACCCAGACATGATAATAGCATGCTCCCGCTTCCCCAGTCATTTTATCCAAGGAATACAAAGCTCCCTCCTAATGTTAATGAATTAATCAATCAGCATGACATCCCTCTGAGCAAGTTTGCCCAAATGTAAAATGAGGCATGGAAAACCTAAAAGACCTACCCGCATTCACCCTCTCCACACTGGGATTGAACTGGAAATGCCACATACCTTGTCCCTAGTTGTTAGGAACTGCCTCACCTAAAGCAACACAACTACACACAAAAATATAGCTCTCCATTTGGTTTTTTTGGTTGTTTTTTGTTTATTGGTTTTTTTATGGTAATGCTACTAATGTTTAGGAGGATCACTTTTCATCTACTAGGTCAGGTCTTTTGCAGTTGTAGCTGGCAAGCACTTGGAGCACTGGAACACCAAGCTGAGTCATTTCTTCTTAGGTTTCTTCTCAGGTTTCTTCTCAGGATGACACATATAGTTTTGCTTCTGAAATGCATGAACCACTCTGAAACTCAAGGCAGTGCTGGGCTTTGAGGACAAAGGAGAGGAAAAAGAGGACTTGGGCTTTCTCTTGGGATCTAAGCTTTGTGTCAGGTAGGAAATGATTTGTATGACTTCAGGAAATCCCCCGGTTTGAGAAGGGGAGGTTCAGGAGTTAAATCTGTACTTCTTGTTAATTAAATGGAGCATGCACATCTGCCTTTGAGAGCGGGTCAGGAGCACGGGTGCTACCTCTCCAGTGCAGCTGATGGTTAAAATTGTACAGTCTAAACCGAAACACACATTAACCCGGGTGATTCCTCTCTGATCACAGTGAAGGTTTCCAACTCAGATTGCGAAAAAGCTGTGTGCCCTGTACAACAGATGGAAATCTCTCTCTGCCCGTTGTCTCTCCAGCGAGGGATAGCAAGTGCAAGGAATCTGCTCTCCCAACAGCTATGCTTGTTTGAGCTTGTGCCTTCTTGTGCCTTGCTGTGGGAGAGTCTGAATGTTAGAAAAACAAAGTGTATATCCTAAAGCCATGAGGGAGCCAATTGTGCATTACTCTGGCAAAACACTTAAGCATATGCTTACCTTTAGCTGTGGCATGTGGGTTTTATCAACCTAAATATAGCTGCTCACCTAGAATAATAGAAGATGGCATTGGAAAGGACCTCAAGAGGAGGCCCAACTCCAACTTCTCCCATCATACCTCAAGGCAGGATCATCAGCGTCTGAATCAGGTACTTGTATAGCCTGTTCCTGCAAACCTCCAACAATGAGATTCCTCATCCTCCGGAGGCAGCCTGTCCTATGGTACTTACTGCGTTTCAGTCCTTTGGTGGCTTGGGACCAGATTCAAAGAAATTATAGGATATTACATTTCAGAGAGTAATTTTATGAGTGGTTTTACTCATTCACTTATTTCACATGGAAACAAGGCTCTAAGCATTGGTGATTCAAAACCATTAAGGTGTAGGGGTGTTTTTTTCTGGGTATCCTGCTTTCACCTTTATCAGAAGGTACAGTGGACATCAAAACAAGTAGCATCGATACCTAAGGTGATTATGACAAATATAGTTGTAAACTTTGTAAATGAGGTCTCTCCACATCTGGTAATTTTCCACCAGCAGCTTCCTGGATTGTACTCAGAAATTAAGTAAATTTGGGGTGGTTTTAAAAATGGGTATGTTTAGTAAGAGGGTATCTAATGGTTTTCAATAAGTCATTCATGCAATATATACGTGCATTGTGCAAGAAAGCTAGTTATGTAGAGAAGGTAGCAAATGCCATTTTAAGGAGAAAGGGATATCATTTACTTCTGTCGTGGTTTAACCCCAGTCAGCAACTAAGCACCACTCAGCCGCTCGCTCACCCTCCCCTCTCCCGGTGGGATGGGGAAGAGAATTGGAAAAGCACAAGTAAGAAAACTTGTGGGCTGAGATAAGAACAGTTTAATAATTGAAATATTATCATAATCATAATAATAATAACAATAACAAATTGTAATAAAAGGAAAATAACGAGAGAGAGGGGAACAAAACCCAGGGGAAAAAAAAAAAAACGTGATACAACCGCTCACCACCCGCCAACCGATGCCCAGCCCGTCCCCGAGCAGCGATCGCTGCCCCCCGGCCAACTCCCCCACTTTCTATACTGAGCATGACGCCATATGGTATGGAATAGCCCTTGGGCCAGTTGGGGTCAGCTGTCCTGGCTGTGCCCCCTCCCAGCTTCTTGTGCACCTGGCAGAGCATGGGGAGCTGAAAAGTCCTTGACCAGTGTAAGCACTGCTTAGCAACAACTAAAACATCAGTGTGTTATCAACATTATTCTCATACTAAACCCAAAACACAGCACTATATTAGCTACTGGGAAGAAAATTAACTCTATCCCAGCTGAAACCACGACAACTTCAAATGAATTACTTTTCACATTATCCCACTGCATTACACAGGCACTTTTAGGCACCAAAAAAGAAGAGCAAGTATTCGCAAGAAAACTTCTTTATGTTGAATTAGACTGGGAATTAATTATTGGTCAGAAACACAGGAGGGAGACTGTGACCCCTCCAGGCAGGGCATAAGCGGCCACAGGTTCATATCTGTCATCAGGGATCCTCCTTGGCACGTGATGGTGGAGGAGCAAAGCCAAGTCTCTGCTCTGTCTCCTCCCTTCAGTAGGGCAGTGAGAGCAGGCAGGCCTGAGGATCACCGGCGACTTGTGGCTGTGCCACCATCAGGCCCTAAAAATGCACAGAGTCTCATCTGATATGAAAGCAGACCCTTGGTTCAGCTGCAGTGATGGGACCTGTGCCACTCACATGGGATTTAGCCCTTCCTGAGCTGAGCAGCTACTCCTCTCTTGGGTTGAGCAATGGCACAGAGCAGTTGATTTCACTTCAGCTTCCAGTCAGTCTCTAGTCTGGGTGGCCCGGATTTGGCTTTGACTGTAGACCCACAAGATGCAAATTTAACCCTTGCATGTTCAAGGATACAGTCATCATTTAAATGAAGAGCTGTGTTCTCTGTCCTTAACGTATTGCGGCAAACTTTCTGTTAGGACGTGGTGGATGCTAGTGCAGATGGACCTGGAAAGGGCACTGACAGGGTGGTACCAGGATGCTTGATCCGACCCATCCAGGTGTTGTCCTGCTGGTGAGAGGCACCCCAGCCCTGGTCCTCCTGACCGCAGGAGCAGGTCTAGCATGTGTGGTATGGTGAGGACAGCCGGTTGGGTTGATTGTCCTGATTTCAGCTGTGGTGGTCTGGCACAGGTCTGGCACACACCACAAGGACCTCCAGACAGCACCGCTCACACAGCTTGCACGCCTTATGAAGCATTTTCCCATTTCCTGACCACCCTTTTCATCGCTGTTTCTCACCCCAACTCTTGTCCCAGATAAACGACCCACCCCTAGTCGCTTTTGCCCTCGCTGGTCCCTTCCCACAGGGGCAGATGGGCTTCGTAGGCAGTGAAAGTCTGGAAATGGTACTGGTATAAAGCTGCAAGCAGAGGTAGAAAGCATCACCATTTTTTGATGCACGAAGCCAGACTTTGCTCAATTCAGGATTTGTCAAAGCATCTAGAAAAGGACTGATTTTTTTTCTCCACTTCTCTAAAGAAGCCACGGTTGGACTACATCCCTGTTAGCAAGTGTTGGCCAGATCTTTCACAATATCGTTTATAGCTCATTTTTAGGCTTGTTGCATGCAGTGAACTCTTGTGTCATTTCAGGCAGCAGCAGGTGAAATACTGAAGAGAGAAAAAGATTAAAACTTCTGGAGGAGCACTCTGCAGCACTGTTGCTTAGCCATGCATGTGGTACATCTAAAAATAACAGCTAATGGAATGGGAAGCCACGACGTTCTGTTGATTTATAATGGTTTTTTTCCTGGTTTATTGCTTGAGTGCCCTGCCCACTGAAATTTGACATTGCAGCCAGACTGCCATTAGATAATCAACGAATGCTCTTCTCTTTGTTACTGTATAGCCCTCTGAATTTCTTGGCATGAGCCATTCTTTTCTAATATCATCCAGGCAAATTGGAAAGATTACTTCTAAACTAATCAAAGCATTTCATTCTCTTCCAGTGATAGTTACAAGACGATGCGTATAGGCTAAGAACCAGTGTCAGAGATACGCGTTCGAATCTGACCTGGATCTAAGAAATGTACTTTGGCTGGATTTATAGTTCATATTAGATCCGAGTTTGTATCATTGGTTTGCATCAAGAAACATGGAGATAATAAATGTAGGTGTCCAGACTTTCTTCCTTTCCAGTTTCAGAATTAATCCTTGAGTTGTCTTTAGAAAAGGATTTTGTCACTAGTAAAAGAAAAACATGCGAGTCTATTGATCTCTTTGTATATTTTTTACTTTTAAAGGCACAGTTGATCATACACTGAGAAAGTAATATTTTATATGGTTTGTAGAAAATAAATCTGTTTTATCACTGCAATAAAAAAGGAGCCAGATGTTTAGAGGAACACGTTCCATATGGAAGAGGCTTAAAGTTGTGGAACTTGCTAAAACCATGCAAAGCTGCAATTATGGAGAAAACAGGAAGAGAGCTTCCTCCCTGAACGTACACCATTTCCCAAGGAGGAAGCGAGCCTTTTTTCTCTGTTCTTTGTTGATTTTGAAGCAGAGAGACAACTATTAAGTCATGACCATATAAGGCTTATGCTGGCAGTGACATCAGTGGTAAAACCGCCCTCCTTCCCTCCCCACAACAACTCTAACTACACTTTTAAGAGACTTCTGCTTCCCCTATAAAAAGGTGGAAGAGGCATTGATTTCTTTGTTTTATGGCCAATGCGCTATTTAATATATGGATACCGGCACTGTCCCTTTTATGAACATACTTCCAGCTTTGCAGAAAGCGGAGGTGCCTTCTAAATTTCCATGAAATGAAACAAAGCGCCTCCTTAATTAGCTCATTTAATTTCACTTTACGACCCAAAGCCCCACTGTGCTGAGGTGTGGCCTGCCGCATCCCCAAGCGTGCCTTGCTGCCTGCTGATGGAGGTGGAAGTCTGCCGGCTGGCTTTAACCCAGCGACCGGGCAGCGTCAAATGTTTATTGCCTAAAGTGTCATTTAACAGGAGGAGGAACAACATGGTACTGTGCTATGGAGAGCGTATAATTGTATTTGGTTTTTAATGGGGATGGAAAGAGGTCTACATGCTACTAGAGGGGAGCAGTGGTGATCCTGTGGCTTACGAGGACCTGTGCTCTCCTCTGCTGAACGCTCCTGACTGAGGCTGGATGCTGGTGTTGTCAGCACTTGGGATTTAATCCTAAAGCCTATCGCATTTTGCTCCAATCCCTAGGGTGATTCCACGAGAAACTGAGGCTTTGAATTCCCAAAATGCACTGAACTCGTTGTCGTGCTGCGCTGGGTGTTGTAACACAGGCAATGCTGTGTCTTCACCTTACCTTTAAGTCAGCCTCTTGTTAGCATAGCCTACTGTTATCTAATCTGGAGGTGCCACAGGGAGGGGTGCGGAGCAAAGGAAACCTACTAAATCCTGACTCTGTGAACCGGAGTTGAATCTTGCATTTACAAAGTATGGCATGAAGCATTTGATTCCTGCCCGTCATTGTAGCTGTAAGTTTTGAGCAGAAAAAGGAGGCAAAATATGACCTAAACTTGATCTTTGTGCAAATATATCCCAGGAGGCCAGTAAAAAGATCCCAGATTGGTTATGCTGCAGCTACCTTTGGTTTTCTACATATTTTTGTGACTTTTGGGGCTTTATCCTTTGCCTTGTGAATGCTTGCAGTTGCCCATGCATTTCCTCTCCTGAATTTCTGCTGGGCAATTCCGTGTATGTATTTGGAAGACGAAATATTTTCCCATGTTTAACCCATGCGATGGGTAGCTTTTCCCTTGTGATGGATTTTCCCATCTTGCTGCTAGGCGCTGCTTGTTCTTGATGCCATGTTTTATTTCTAACCCTGAGCTGTATCTGTCTGCTAGATGGGTGTACCTCCTGAGTGCTATAGGGACCACCTTGCAAATGGTGACCATAATGGGTATGTGACATTACAGCAGAGATGAGGAGATGGATGAAGACAATACTGTGATATTCTGACGTGATGCTCAGGCCTGAGAAGGTACAAGAGGCTTTTTGCATCATGCAGTCACGAGGGAATGTGTCATTTCAGGAGTCACCACCAGCAGCATCTGACTTTCTTCTGTCCTCCACCTGGGGCACATGCCGGTCTCTCCCGAGGACACCAATGAACTGAAATCTTTGGGGTCAGTGTAGGGGATCTGGGTAATGATAAACCAGAAGATCAAACTAGGTGATTCAAGAGTCGTCTTTATAATCACCAGCACTTGCAGGAAAGGGTGGTATGTTTGTGGCCTGGAAAGGGGCCAACGGGAAGCGTCATCAACCTCAGCTCAATTTAACTAAGAGCATTTTTGTTTCTAGTTTGTTTTATCACACCAGACCAGTTACTTTCATGGGATTTGGAGTAAGTGCTGCCGCACTGCACTGGAAGTTTTGACAGTTCTTTTAGTACCCTTTAACAGGCTTAAGAGATAGGCCAGCGAGGAACCGGGATGACATCCTCTGGAGCACAGGGCTTCAAAGCAAATGGATTCCCCCTCCCTCCTCCCCCTCACCCCTCAAAGTGCAGCGCCTCGATGACTTTGGATTTACAGATTTTGCAGCTGCAGTGAAAAAAAAAAAGTGCTGCAAGTTGTAAGGAAGCAAGAAGTATTTGTGAGATGAGAGCCAAGTGATCTATGAAACAGTGAAAGGAAAAGATGTAGCAGCTTTAAAGTCTCACGCATGCATTTCTAGATTATAAAGCTTTTCGGTGGAGAAATAATTTTTAAAATCCCCATCTTTTCTTCTTCCTGTGTAAGTTGACTCTCAATACTGTGCAACAGAAGCAAATCCACGTAGAGCTTTTTTCCTGACCCCGGCATCTCCGCCTTCCCCAAATACATTTGAAAACATTATTTTTCCCTCTTCTGCATTTTCATTTTTTAAACCTTAATATAGAATCAACCATATAATTTTTATTCTTCATCTATTTTCCAGTATTAACATAAATTAATTTCTTCAAAGATTTCATTCATAGCCAGTGTTAGAAAGTAAGACACAACAATTTTGATCTCAGTTTGTTGGGTTTTTTATAAATTTCATCTTATGTATTTGTTGGCTGCACTGGCAACTGGGCCTCATTTATGAGCTAAAGGTATGCCATCATTAATTTATACATGTAAGACAGAATGAGTTAAAGTACCGGTCACAATTGTGATTTAAATCAGCAAGTAAATAACTTTAATTTAAATAAACCTTTTAAGTCTTGTTTTCTTTGTATAATTTAGATATTTTCCAAAGGAAAAGTTGAAGTTATTGTTTCATAACAAATAAAATATATTGATTTGCAGCTAAAAATGGATTTTACATTAAAAATGGGATGGTTTTAACGATTTAGAGGATATATAATACATACACATTGAAGCCATAGCATACTTTACCACATATGTATTCAAATTTTAATGTTATCTATAATAGATGACATTATGAAATGAAGCCATTTTTATTATTGAAATTTTTCTGGTAATTTGTATCAAATTGCATGTGCATGGAGTCAGAATATAAAAATAAATTTAGAACACCATGATGTTAAGTTGCCTGTTATTAACTGAATCTGATAGATAATTCAAGAATAAGTATGTCAAAACTAATCTATTTTTTTAAAACTACTTGTTGTATAAAACGATAGGAAAACCATCTTTAGGAACGGGATTGGACCGATTATTTCAGGCCATCTTGTCCTTCAGTTTCGAATGAGTGGGTGAAAACATCTTGTACATCGTTTTTATTCCTAGACTAGAGAGGGAAACTTGGTTTGCTGTTTTTTTAATTCTCAAGTGGTGTCTTAGCATTGAGTGAAGTAATTACTGAACTGAACCAAGCTGAAGGAACCAAGAGGAAGAAGAAGTGCTTTCTGCACCTGCAGAACAAGTTGCAGCTGTCAAGAGCTGGTTTATCACTTCAGCAAATTCTTGTTCCAGGTGCTCAGCAAGTGACTTCCCCGAAGCCTGTTGTTTTACTTTCTTAAAACTTCAGTAACAGCATGCACTGCCTGAATAGTATTTGTGTTGAATTTAAATTATAGAAATAGATTGCTTAAGTCACACGTAAAAGATGTCAAGATTTTAAATGTTATGTAAGTGGGTTTATTCTTAAAGAAAAACACACTGTATTTATATTGGATTAAAATAGCAATACTATCTGAATAAACTGAACGATAAAGGTACAAAAATCCTCAATAACCCACACGTTCCCTTTAGAAAAGAGAATGAAATAGCATTTTTCTTGAAATTATTCTCTAAAATGTAGTCCTTTTTTACTTAAGTCAATAGGAGGAATGTGTGAGTTACTGAATGATTTTGTATCTCCTTCACTCAGTTTATTAATACATTATTAAAATTTTAATTCCATTTTTGAATTACCCAGAGGCCTCTTGGCTATGACATGTAGATAAAATTAAAAAATAAAATTTTAAAATGTTACTATTTTTACTGGAGGGAATTCAGATAATAGTTTGAAGAACATTCCCCTCACTACCTGTGCTAAAAGTGAACACTAAATTCAGATTTTTCTTTGAGTTTTTCTCTGGTAAGAAGTCATGAACTCATCTGACTTAGACAACATCCAGCAAGGCTCACTTTACTGCACAGAAGGATATCCCTAGAGGTAGCAAGCAAAAGGTCCATCTAACCTGGTCCCTGTGTCTAGTGGTGACCAGGAGTGGATATTTAGACCAGTGCAGGAAACCTACCTGAAAGGAGGTTGTAGAGAGGTGGGGGTCGGTCTCTTCTCCCAGGTAACAAGTGATAGGACGAGAGGAAATGGCCTCAAGTTGCGCCAGGGGAGGTTTAGACTGGATATTAGGAAATTTTACTTCACTGAAAGGGTTATCAAGCATTGGAACAGGCTGCCCAGGGAAGTGGTTGAGTCGCCATCCCTGGAGGTATTTAAAAGACGTTTGGATGAGGTGCTTAAGGACATGGTTTAGTGGTGGTCTTGGTAGTGTTAGGCTTATGGTTGGACTCGATGATCTTAAAGGTCTTTTCCAACCTCTACGATTCTGTGATTCTGTGAAATCAGATGATCATTCACCTGGTAAACACTGCCAGTTTGCAGTAGTCACCACCGTAGCGAGACCAGATGTGGACCCCACTGAACCAGTCCTTGATGAATTTGTCCGTTTGCTTTTTGAACCCACTTCTTTTGGCAGTCAGTTCCCATTCAACTCTGCACACACTTTAGTTCGCTTGTGAGCAAGATGGTTTAAATGGTGTAAAATAAACATGATCCACTTCTGCTTTTCACAATGTCACTGAGAGATTTTTGGATGCCACTGAAGAACTTGCATTAATTTTGATGGAGACGGTAACATCCAATCTGAGAACGGCATTTGGCTGGGAGGACGGGCACATATCTACTCCAGCAAGCTTTGGTCACCTTGAAATTGTTTTATAGGTGATGCCCTTCTCTCAGTCTGACTGGCAATTTCCCAGCATTATTGCTGCCTTCAGAAGCACTAATTGGCACGTTGAGCACAGAGTGTGCTTTCAAAAGGACTGAGGGGTGAATTTCCCACTTCTTCACGTATGAAAGAATTATGGCAAAAGAACTCTTATTCCCCTTTGCTGTGAAACACACAGACTACAGAGCAGCTCAAAGCACAAAATTTTGGACCGCAATCTAAAATTTCCTCAAATCTGAACCTTAACAGAGCTTTTGGTTTAGTTTTACACTCTATGTGTGGGTCTCTTGCTCCAAGTACTGTCAACACCCAACCCAGTAAGCAAAAGGCAACAAAGGATTAGGGATCACCCAGCATTTGTAGCGCAGTTAATTACTTGTATAACATATAATGACTTCCTGAGATCTAGCGAGAGGGCCAAAAGTAGCAGCTACGGCTAGGTTCCCTGTAACTCCAGCTGAGTGGAGGAATGCATCCTCCTCTCTCGGTTTGCTGGAGCAAAGAGAGTTTTGTCCGTGCAGTCTGAACTGCTGGACGAGATACAACCAAATCAAATGTAGACTCAAAAGTTATATTTGATCAGATTTTCTAAAGCAGCTAAGGAGCCAACCAGCAGTCCTGGCTCTTTAGCCTTCTGATGGGGGACCTGTCTGGGGACAGCCTATTGCCCTTGCAGTGGAGCAGGGGGATCAGCAGCAAAGGGGGGAATGATGCATGCCTAGGTTTTATCTCAGTGCAATGTCAGGAGGGGCCACGATGATCATTCAGAGGGGCTTGGAAGCCTTCCTAGAGCTTCAGCTGTAACCTCTGAGACTCCAACTCCCCATTAACCTGAAATTATCCAACTGCTCTGAAACTCCTGGAAGGGATGAGAAGGCAATTAGACAGGCAGGCGGGCAGCACAGTCATATAAGCATCATTCCAGTGGGAGACCAGGCTGAAGAAGTGGGCTTTGGATGTCTTTGACTTAGATGCACGAACTGGTTGTGCATGAGGACTAGCAGGAGTAAATTTAAACAACAACAAAAAAATTACCAGCTAATATAAGAGTGAAAGATGAGACCAATTACCCTTGTACCCAAAAATCCCTGGTACTTACAGGAAAAGACAGATTTGTACAAAAGAAGGTCAGTCTCAGAAAAGGGAGTACATTTTGTTAAAGAATCACTGTTCTTTCTGCTGAAAGGTAGAATGCATTTTTCCAAAGGGTCCAATAATTTGCTTTTGCAGTTATATACCAATGAACATTGGGAATAGCTATGGAATGGGAGTTGGGGTTGGCCAGCTCAAGTCTGAAGGCCATTTTTTTTTAGCAGCTAAGGAAAATAAGTTTTACAGCCCAGGAACAACTCAACAGTTCCTCCCCTGAAGCATAAAACATTCACAGAAATCAGTGGGGGTCCTGGCTGAGAAGGGAGCAGAATTCCTGGTTGAGCTTGTAGCCCCATACAACGCTCTGGCATGTAACGTGCTGCAGAGCTGCGCTTCGGCAGGTGAGGGCATGGACTGGACGTCATGGTTCACGTACAGATCCTGTACCGTGGGGGGTGGGGTGTGATGGTCTGTAGGGACTAACAGTGTTGCCCTTAGTCTGGACATGCATTCCCACACTGCTGCCCCATAGATACGTCCACCATACCCATTGGAGAGCTCTGGCTGGTGGAAGAGCTGAGGGGCGGCCTATAGACTCAGAAATGATTTACCATCCATGCCTGCCCATGGAAGGACACCCATATTTCAGGCACAGCCACGGGAGCTCGCATACCGACCCCAAAGAGCCTGAAGAGCAGCTCTGCCCACAGCCTGCACGTGGAGGGGATGGAGTCCAACCCACGTGCTGTTCTTGGCATCGAGCCTGCCTACGGGGAGCAGCAAGAACTAAGTCCACACTTAATATCATACAACCATTGCAAGGCAGTCAACGTCGATTTGGAAAGGAGAAAGACAGCTAAAGAAAAGACAGACTGACAGAGAGCCCTGAAGGGGCTCACTGGGGCTTACAGAGAGGAATTGCCCCAGCTTTTAGCCAGGTGGAGGGAGTTTCATGGCAGCAAAAGGCACCATGCGAACGCCTGCACAGCGCACGCTGTAGGATACAAGGATGTGGCTGGGTTCCAAAAGGAGTTTGCTTTGTGGCTGTCGATACAGTCCCTTGATTCATGGCTGGTTTTGTTTCTCTCTCGACTTGTTGTTTGAAACACATGTGCAAACTGGCCAGAGTTTTGCTTTTCGTACTGTTCAAGGATGATCAGAACACAAAGTGCTGTCTCATGAGTTTTGTCGACCCGATTCCCTTCCAGAAATTTGCTCACATCTGATTTTGTTTCCTCTGCCCACTCTCTGTAGACAACTGAGTTTCCAGTGTCATTTGCCTCCTACGCACGCTCATTAACCCATTTCCCTCCACCTCCGATCCTACAATGCCCATTTTATCCAATTAATGGTAGGAAATAAGTGGGGGTTTTATGACAAGGGTGTGAAGTTCCGTCTGACACTTTGCATCTTTCCAAAGAACAATGCTCTCCTAATAATTATGTTCAAATGTCCATTAAGTTGGTGCTGCCACAGTTCTCCCTTCAATTTTAATGAATATAATAAACAGGAATGAACCTCTGCTATCTGCAGCTGCTGCCATTGTCTGTGAATGGCGCATTGCTTCAGAGAAGTTTATTTTAGCTTTAAACCTTTTTCAAACAATGTACAAGAGAGTGAAAAAAAAAAAAGTTGGTGCTTTTTTGTCAGCTCTTGCCTTTCCCAGAAGTTTTTGGCATCAGAAATGCTACAGCATAATTAAAAAGAAGCCTCATTTTCAGAAGTATTTGGGAAGCAGGACCCCAGTAAAGTCTCCGGGGTCTGAGAGTGCTCAGAAAATCATCAGCACTGGGGCACAAAGTCTCTCCCTGGTTGTATGACCATGCAAATCCCAGCTCTGTCAGTGGCAGAGTATCAGTGTAAAGCAGGGCAGGTTTTTCAGTCCTATTCAGACAAGGAGAAAATCCTGGCCTGACAATCTCCTTGTTTGGGGAAAATCTCTTAAGCTTTTTAAAAATGTCAGACTATTCCAGTAATGCTTTGCACTAGGACCCTTCAAGCAGGGGTTTCAGAGCTTTTTATAATAATTTCCAGAACTGGGAACAGACCTGTGTGAGACTGAGACAAAGACCCCAAGAGCCGTGGCACATGGACCTTGCTCTGAGCACTAACATTTAACTGGCAGAGCATTGCAGATGGACAAATATTTATTCTCATCTCATCAGAATTGAGTTCTTACTCTGTGTATTTTGACCTTTGGATTTTTTATTCGATATTCAGACAGAACCAGTGATGCATATACTACCTTTAGTCACCATATCCAAGTTAAATTGCTCTTCCCTAAATATTTTATTTCAGATGCGGGTATCTGTGGGAGTCCTGAAAAGTTCTGAACACTGGAAACATTTAGTTTAACGTTATTGTTATGTACATACAGCTTTTGCAGCATTGTGATTAAGGTTGTGTCAGCAAGTAACATTTAAAAGCCAAGTTTAGGGACTTACAACTCGCTGAAGAAATTCACCTGGGGCTAAAAGTTGGCTTTTCAAGCAGTTCTGTGGGAGTTAGCCAATATCTTTGAATTTCTTGGCTTCTCTTGGCTTTGAGTCACAATGTGACTGAAACATGAGTTTCTTATTTTCTCTGTTTAAAAACTGATCTGTTGTCTTCCCACCCATAGTATAAGGTAGCCCCAATTGTTAATGTTTGACCTAAAAATAGTTATATGTTTCTTATTCAGGGGCAGAAAATTGGTCAGTTGCAGACAGATAACTAAATAACCAAACCCACATTGTGCACTGTTACTTAGCTTTATTTCTCATGATGATGGCTGATAAATCTCTTTGCTGTGACAATTTGTAATACCATTTCCACAGGGCTGATCGTGAGCATTGTAAGGTGTTTTGAGGATTTATTAATTTCCTGAAGGGACAGTATACGTGCCTAGTGCTATTTGTCTTGCACATGCATGACAGATAAAAACCCAAATGGTTTCATATCCAAATGAAAATGTTATGTGATGACTTGGCTACTATTTGGTTGATTTGCACAGTTTTTTTTTTTCCCCACTCTTATGTCTAAAGGGATGAAAACACTGTGAAGCCTCTTTCCTCTGAGGCTTTTCAAGGGTTAAATTAAGGCTTGCAACAGCCCTGGGAGGCAGATTTTCAAATCACGGATTTTTATGAAACATGCTGAGATGATACCGTGAGTAGGTAGCTGTGTTTGCTGTAGCACTGTGTACATTATTGTAGGGCTGTAGCTACAGCTATCTTAAATTACTACTGTGGCATTGTCATTTGGAAACCTCACACCTTTTTTTGCTCAGCACTAACATGAAAGCAGGTTCTGATTAGGAATATATCAATTTATTCATTTCCCTTCATGGAGCTGTTTGAAATATCTTTGGATTTTGATGAGGAGGTGTTCAGAGGAGGATTTAGTCCTCTTGTTGTTACCATGAAATTTCAGGTTCACCCAAAAATCCCTTCAGCATCCTCTGCCAGCACCTGCCGTTCTTTTTCTTATGGCTCCTGGACTCACCCCCAGCCCCGCTATGTCGGTAAGCCTGGGATTGAATGGTCTCCTCTTCAGGAAACCATCAGCTATCTGCTCAGGAAATTGAGGACACATCCTCTGATGGCTGTGCTTCGATAGGATCCCATGAAAGCAGCTTTCAGGTTGTGTTAGCTCTGCGGCTGGTGATGATTATTTCCAGGACTCCTACGCCTACTTAGCATGGACCAAGCTTTTATTGACCCAAAGTGGAAGTCTGGCATTGGGAAGAAGTCTCTCAAGGGGAGAGCTTGTCTTTTGGGAACAGGACTTTTGTGAGAACCAGCAGTGACGGGAAGATGTGGAGGACGTGGCTGGAGGGGGCATGAGGAAGGCTGCACCTCAGGACGTGCCAGGATGGAGAAGAGGAGGGTGCCAGGGAAGCTTCTGCAGAAGGAGGTCCTCACAGGGACCTGCAGAAAAAGCTCCAGAAGTTTTAGCCAGTAGCGAGACACCGTGGATGAGGCTTCAGCAGTTGTTAAGCCCGAGAGAGAACTCTTGATGCTGCTGCTTTTAGATTTTTACTTAAATAAAAATATATCTTAAAGGTTAACAGCCTTTTAGTTCCAGCACTATCTATGTTATCAAACCCCAACATACTAGAAATTATACCTGTCCTGCCTTCCCCAACCCCACTTGCTGACGCTGTTGGTAGTCATACCCCCCGGTCCTCTCTTCCTAAGGTGAAGAACACCAGTTTTCTTCCTTTCCATCTTTTTGTCCACCTTGTAGCCCTTTCTTTATATCAGCACGTCTGTTCACTTGTGCTCTCCCTCCCGCAGCTCCCTCTGCGTGTGGGGCAAGGGGATGGCTTCCCAGGTTAGAGAGGTGTTACCTTTCAAAAGTAATCCCTGACCCTGTTTTGGTTGTTCTGCTGGGGATTTCACACAACACCACTTCTTGCAGTTGAGGGAGGGGCGACAATATATAACAGCTTAACTCCTTAACATGGTTAGCATAACATGGCTTAACATCGCTCACTGTTCTGCAAAGCTTCAGGTCACCATAATCATTGCTGCCATTTTGCCAGCCCCAGAAGTACTCACAATTTGACATGAAGAGGTTCCCGTGGGAGACTGGAGATAAGTGGAGGTTGCAAGGCAGCACATGGTGTTTGTGGAAAGGAGGGAACATCAAGCACATGGAGGTTGCCACCGTAGCTTCTTCATTCTCTGACACCATGGCGGAGGAAGAGCTGCCTTTCAGAGAGCTAGGAAAGACAAAATCGTTGAGTGACCTGGTTGGCTCGTGCCCATCACGTTCAGCCTGGCCACCATGGCTCTCTCCCCAGCACCAGGGAAGGGTGTGCAGCTGGCCTAGATGTTGGTGCAGGGGCTGAGAGGGACCAGCTGATGTAGCTGATGAAAACTCAACTTCATCATGTGCTGCTTTGGTGACATGTTTACCCGTGGCCATTTCCTGGGATTTTAAGAGAAGGCAGGCAGCAGTATTTGGTACCCACTAATTAGATGCAGTTTGAACTGTGTTGTGGTAATGTAGTGAAAAACTGGCCCCTGCTGTGACATCTGCAGCCAGACGAATGACACCACCCAGCCTCTGGTCAAAGCCTATGTTTTCAATTCAGCAAATAACAGCTAAAACACTGTAAGGACTTCAGAAAGACAGAGATGTATGAAAGACCAATTCCTATTATTTCCATAAGTTGTTAAACAGGGCTGAAAAATGCATACAATTTTTTTTCAGAAAGGTGCTTTATGGACAGTAAATATTCTTTGTGATTTCTATAAATTATTTTTAGAGGAAAAGGCTATTACTATTCTATTGAGTAGTTCCATGTTTAAAAAGCGAGAAGAAGCTTTGTTGTAGAAATTAGCAGATCTGAAGATTTAGGAGTCATTCGCTTTGGGGCATGAGGTCTTCTTCCTAATGTTACTTAACTAAAAAAGCCAGCATAAGCCTTGCACGTAATTCACTAAGATGTTAGAAAAATGTAATTGGGGCTCACAAGTTGATTTTTATTTTTTTTCAAGAAGCAATGGTGCCATCTCCAAAAGCACAGCTTAGAGGATCTCAGATTCCTACACTCCCAAAATGGAGGGCAAGTGCTGAAAAGAGTAGAGATTTCATGAACGTTGGAACAATATCAGAGGAAGTGGAATGACCTTCCCCGCTGCCCAAGCTTAGATGAGTCCCTCTATGAGGGTTTAGGACTGAAAAACAGCTGTAGATGTCAAAAGGGTTGGCTGAGAATGGTAATGCAACCAAATGGATGCCATGCTATGTAGTGAAATCATACATTTGGTAAATGGGAGATCTATAAATAGTTTTTTAAGGCCTGAAGAATTACTAAAGGAGAGCTTAGTACCTGGTCATGTGATCCTTCAAGAGCTCCAGCTGCTCAATAGCTTGCTTTGGGCCACAGCACAGAACCAGAGGCAGTACATTTTACAGATGTGCTTTCACCCTTTGCGAACATGTTACTAGAGGTCATTGCAGAGTGTCGCCAGCGTACTGCCAGGATGGTGTGTGCTGTAGATTTCCGTACGAGGCTGCTGCCACCGCAAGAAGACCCTAAGTCTGTTGGCTCACAGCATAACTGCCTCCCAGTTTCATCTCTGGAGGTCTGTGGTCCTTAGTGTGCTGGCAAGGTGGCAGCTGCCACAGAAACGGCCATCACCTGGTCCTGTAATAGTCTGACCGCTTTTCCTAACATTAATATTAATAACCCCTCTGTCCCACACAGAATATGGTGTGGGGCAGAGCGGTTGTGCTGTCTCGCTGCAGCTACCATGGAGCACGTTCAAGCATTGTTCGGTGCTGAAAGCTGCCTCCAATTAACCCAGCTGCACCTCCTTATTAGGAGCGGAGAATCGGCTGCTATTCGACATGATGCTAACCACAGCACTCCCGCCTGCCACCAGCCAGAGAATTTGGTGTGTCCTAGCCACATCGGTTCCACAGCCAATTGGGCTCCGCTTCAATGAGATTTAACCTTCTCCAGCCTAGATCTGCAATGAGGTTTAGTTTCCTAAAGGCATAGAGAGCAACTAGGATTAAGAGCCAAATCACATTGACACCTAGGGGATCTGGGTGTCCACTGCTGCGGAGCTTCAAAAGACCAAGTCTGTTGAAGTCAGTGGGACATGGACATCAGGGTGGAAGAGTAAAGCACCTCTTTGGGTGCTCTGGTACAACCCGGTGGTCCTCCATTTGCATTGCAGGTTCCCACATCTTTTTGAAGCCTGACCCTATGCGCCTGAGGGTTATCATTCATGATGTCTGTCTGACTTAGCAGGAACGGTTGGAGAGCAGCACTGACTAGCAAAGCTGGGCACTGTCACCCCTTCAGCTATTCAGGCTAAACCCAACCTAGACCATGCACCAGCACCACCAGCTCCCTGCCCATATATTAGTGTAAAGTGAACTCCAGCGTAGCGGAACACCCTGGGCTGAGCAGGGGCTGGTTGTACGGCGTGCAGACCAGTGCTGCTCCAGAGCCACAGCCCTTGACTCGGGGGCGTGCAGACAGCCGGCTGTGCTAAATTAGCCCTGCATGAATTATCAGAGTTTCTGAGTCAAAGCTGGAGTGTCCTTTTGCAAATGGGACCTCAGCTTCTACAGCACTCAGCAGCTTTTGTAATGTTAAACTCAGGCTGCTTGGCTGGGTCTCACAAAAGGGGCCTTACTCCCCTTGCACATGTGCTAGCTTCCTCCCGGAGCACAGCGAGCAGGGATGGTCGCTGTCACGGCGAGCACCGACGGCTCCCTCGCTGGAAAACTCACCTGAGAGTAAGAGCAAAATGCTGCTGGCGGGCACTGCCAGGGAAATAATGGCTCTCGGTTGTGCACCAGCCATTTAACTGGTCCCTTTAAAGGAAATAAACCTTAGCAGCAGCTTTCGACCTATGGGTTCCTTACCTGGAAAGGTCCTGCCATGAGAGTGTAAAGTGCTACGCGCTCCCATGGCCTGGCTTTGTCTTCTGCAAGCACCACGCTAAGCCCCTGGGAAGAGGCTGTCAGCCCTGCAGGGGTACTCAGGAGTTCAGCGCTCAGGCAGGGCTCAGCGTCCATCTCTACAGCAAGAAGCTGGAAAGCACATGAAACCAAATTACTCAGATTTTCCCATCTGTGCACATGTGCTTAGCTGGTGTTAAATTATCAGTGTAAAGGCCTAGTAGCTTCGTAACGTACACACAGAAAGATTCCCACAGATTTTTCCCTTCTTTCTTTTTTTTATTGAAGCCAGCTGAGTAAATTCATAGGAAGTTGTAACAGGACAAGTGAAATGTATACCCACATTCCCTGGGAATCCAAACGCCTTTAACACATACTGTATTTCATGTGAAATTTATTTTAGAAGACACCAGAACAACATAACTTTTTCATCACTGTGTTTTAAAGCTATCACTTTTGAATGAAATAAGGTGACAAGAAGAAAAAGAAAACGTGAAAATCCCAGAACTTGATACCCTCCTCCCACACTTTAAGAGAAGAGATTAACGTCTCCATTTTTCTGGGTCACTTTCAAGTTTACTACTAATTACAGAATAACTTTAAAATGCAGCCCCAATTTAAACTACCGTGAGCGAGAAGCAGCTGGAATGACTTAATTTACTTTGGAGTTGGGCGCTGTCTTGCACTTATTCTTTATTTTCTCTCAGTAATCATTGCAATCCCCTTTCGTTTAAATAAAAACTATTTCTGTCTGTGGCAGGCAAGCGCTAGCTGGGCACCGCATGAGCGGGGACCGTTTGGGGGGCTGGGGGAGCTACCTGGTAACCTGCGGGGTGGTCAAGCCGCTGAAGAGCAACGTCCACGCTGATCTCCATTGGCTTCACAGACCTGCCGTTGGTCCCGGCAGCTGTGTTGATCTGTGAGCAGCCTGGTAGTTGGCAGCGGCTCGCCGGTCCCAGTGTTTGCAAGGCGACGGTACCATGGCACCCTTCGCCCAATGTCTACCCCGGCTCTGCCGCCTTTTGTGCTTAGCCTCATAAAAATCTGGGAGCCAGACCTCCAGCTTGTTCAAGTCACGGGCTGATTTATCAGGGGCTGAGGGATCTGAAGGTCTCTGCAGTCGGTTCCTCATTTGTAAAATAAACTGAGCCGAGCTTAATGAGATTTGTGAGATGATTTGGTGAGCCCTGCGTCGGGCGCAGTAACGCTTAGCCTGCAGGAACGAGGGCTGGTGCTGTCTGTGCTGCCTGCAGCCTGGCAGCGCGGCCCCTGCGATGCCGAGATGGGGCCGTGGTCACTGATGGAAGAACTGCAAAAACCAGCATCTCCTTGGGGCTGGCACTGCCTGCGCATACAGTTTGTGATGGGGATAAACGCTCAGAAGGGCATGATCCTTCTCCCGTTGAAGTCAATGTGATGTCCTACACTAGGATATGAGTCTGGGTTTTCCAGAAACAAACAGTTTCTGCATTCATTCTGAAAGTAAATTATTTGTTACTCAACTACATGATAGCTGCATGATAACTGTAGACGCCACTTAATGCTGCAGGAGCTGCTTCTGCAAAATTTTGCCCACGAGTCAGTGTGCTGCTGCGCTGCGAGGAATTCCTTGCCCGAGTAAGGTCTGCAGGGCTGGGCTCCAGGTGTTTTGTGGGGTGGCACATTTCCAAAAGTGCACGTACAACGTGGGGATGTGTCCCACTTTGTGCAGACAGCTAGACCTGCTCTTGCTGGGCTCCCAACCCCTTCCTCCGTTGAACCGTAGCAGGAATGAACTTTAACAGAGCTGAGTTCAGGCTTTGAGTCCTGGAACTCCTCAGCAAACATAGCTTTAGTTGGCATGTTCAGCAAACACAGATCTGACCCCTTCTCCCACACCTTGTCCTTCATCAATGCTATTGCTTAATGTGAAGCCTGATTTTGAAATCACCCGTCTTCCAAATGAGCTCAGTCCCAGCATGCTGGCCATCACATACACATCTAGCAAGGATTGCCTGCTGCCTTCTAAAAAGAAATCAAGACATTTAAATGAAGGGAGGAGGGAAAGGCAATGATATAAAGGCTTTGACTTGCAAAATAACTGTTGCTTTGCAGTA
This sequence comes from Ciconia boyciana, assembly GCF_034638445.1. Classification (NCBI taxonomy): domain Eukaryota; kingdom Metazoa; phylum Chordata; class Aves; order Ciconiiformes; family Ciconiidae; genus Ciconia; species Ciconia boyciana. The sequence continues at coordinate 207,533,828 of NC_132934.1, forward strand.
GCTGAGGTTCGGTTTTGGAGGCTAAGAGATCTTGTTTGGGATTGCAGTAAGAGTCCACGTTGCCAGGAGGATCTGCCCTGCAGATTTGTGCTCTCGTGTTGAACGGCTATGAGTTTCCTCAAGGCGTGGGGAGCTGGTCCTCCAGCTCTCACAGAGGCTCCCATGCTTCAGTCGTTAAGCAGAGCACGGGGTTTCTCTGCACAGCCACGTTCATGGCCGTGCACAAAATAAGACTTTGCTGTTCATTTTACGATAAATTTTGCTCACTTGAGCAACTTGTGGTGGTTGTTGGCATCGGCTGCGTTCCTTGTGTAAGGAAGGGATGAGCATGTGAACAAGAAGCAAGGCCTTCAGTAGTCTGATTTTCTAGCAGTACCACTCATGTCTTCTCTTTGGCTTTACCCCCATGCCAACTCTTTCCACAATACCCATGCCCTCTTCTTCCCACACTCTCTCCTGGTCAGTTTTCTGCACTATATTCCTTGCTCTGGGGGCCAAGCGGGACTTTCATCTTGGGTGAAGGAGCTGGGCACTGGGCCAGGTCAGAAGAAAACGCAGGAAACGATGCTTTTCGGCTGGAATTTGCTGACTCAGCGAATCCGAGCAGCCTCGCTGAGAGGCTTTGATTTCGGCACAGTTCTACTGGAGCGTGGCGGACTCCCTGCCTTCTCCTCTTTCATTCCCCCACTTCACCAGCATCCCGGACAGAGCCAGCTCTTCCCGGGCTATCTGAGGCCATGAATCCCGGCCAGCCCCACAGCCCAGCTCCAGTCCCTCTCCTGGAACGTTTTGAAAAGTGTAGGCTTTCCTTCCAAATACCTCGTGAAAGTCCAGTTTCCAAAGAGCGAAATCCTCCCCGAGGTTGCCCAGCTCCTTTCTGCACCGCGCAGGATGGGGCCTTTCCACTCGGGCGCGTGGGTTCGGTCCAGCTTTCAGAGGCTTCGTGCCCCGGAGGGGTGCAGGTTTGGCAGGGCTCGCGCGCTGCTCAGTGCCGCCGGCTCTCATGCAGCCGTCGTGACAGCCCTAATCGCGCTGACAATCTGACGGGGGGGCTGGGTCTCCCCAAAGGGGGACAACTGCAGGTAGAGGAAGGGGGTGCTGCCTCCTTCCTTCCCCGTCATCTCCTGATGCTTCCTCATCCTGCCTCGCAAACACCGCTCCAGAGGTCTTTTTGCTCTTCTCGTGGAAATATCGGTGGCTGCAGCCTCTTCCTGTTGGAAAAAAGAAAAGTTTGGGGGCCAGGAGGCATTTCCCTCTCCTGTCTTCTGCAAGGGAGCCCTGGTGAGAAGTTCCTCTTCCCTCCATCTCCTTCAGCAAGGGGAGATGATCAGGCCCCTTCAGGCAACAGTAAAAAATGGACTAAATGACCTCAGACTTGGTTGGGGGGGGTTGTTGTTTGTTTCTGGTTTGTTGTTTGTTGTTTTTTTTTTTAAGATGTCACCCATCACCCCGGTGTGTGAGTGTGCGTCCCTGGGAGAAGCCATCTGGGGTGGCTGTTATCCCACCAAATAGAGGTACCTGGTCACGCCACCCTAGGAAGAGCATGCTGGGTTTGCTTTTAGAGGTTTGCTTTTCATGCAGTACTTTCTTCCCTTTGTCAAATGCTAGGAACCGAGAAGGTCACAGGGCTGATTATATTGGCTATATGCAGGCAGCATTCAGGCTTCCCAGCAGAGCTCTGTCAGTGCAGTTCAGGCCTGACCATAACTCCCCTGAGCTAAATCTGTCATTTACGCTTAGTTTTCTATCCATGAAAAATATTTACTGGGGCTTGAGTTAAAGTTGCCAGATAAAGCCGTTGTTTTACCCAACAGTCTGGTATTTAAGGGAGCTTTCTAGGATGCAGACAGAGGTATTCATCCCAATACACTCATGGCATTCAATAAAATAAAACCTCTCCTAATACTGCAGAGGAGCTGAAATCCTCAGGTGCTCCCTGTCTAGCTTAATAACATCATCACTGAGTTTTCTTGGCTTGTCTTCTTCTTGAAGTGAAACATGCCAAAATTCTAATGACAAGGGATTTTTAAAGGGTCGGTGATTTGTTACGCTGGAAAATGGACAAGTGTGGAAGACAACAGTTTTGGAAAGCTCACACAGATCTCCAACCTCCCCCCAAGTTTTAGCTGAGACCTTGTAAATATGGACTGTCAAGGTTATCAGCGTGTGGACAATAAACAGTTCAGGAATGCAAGGTTTTGCAGGGAAGATACAGCTCTAAAATATTTGCTGGGAAAACCTTGGAGGAGGTTAGGTTTGAAACCTTCCAAAGATAAGCAGTCATAGCAATATTTATTATTTACATGTAGCTACCATCCCTCTTTCTTTTACAAGGGAAGAATCGCTTTGCAAGAATTTGAAATAAAAGCTCATATATAGATGGCTCTGATCAGGGACTCACAGAAAATGTTGCACATTGAAGGCTGCTGCCTAAATCTGGTTTAAACCGAAGCAGTCTAGTGGGTTTGTTTCTCTAAGGGTGTTAATAGTCTCTGGTGAATCTTGCGGGGATGGTAAGTTGTTGCCACCTCAGCCACCCACCCCACCGCCCTGGGGAGGTTGTCCTGCCCCGGAGCTGCGTCTGCATCTTCTCTTACCTCCTGCCCCCGGTGCTCCGACGAAGGTGAGCTCAGCCCACGACACCAGACTATGGGGTGGGTGGCTGAGGCACCGACCCACATACCCATCCATCGGCTGGTGCAGGGAAGGGCTGGGGTGCCAGCGAGATCCTTCTCTTGCACCACCCCAGCAAGATTCACCAGAGCCCATCTGCCAAAGCCCTTAGTGCCTGGAGTTCACCGTATAAAAAGGATTACGGAGATTTCTAGCTTGAAACAATTTTATTTCAACCCTTGTAAACCTACACTGTGTATGTCAAAACCCCTTTAAGAACATATAGAGATTTGGGGGTGTTTTTCCTCCTTTCTGTCTTTTGCCTTGTGACATGTTTGTTCTGAGATCACCTTCTAGGCATCTTCTATTAAAATATATGTGACAAGCACCAGATCCACTTTCACGCAGCTGTGCAGTATGTTATTTTTCATGCTAATGCACTGTTACAATTCTACTGAGTGCAGTTATCTAGAGATCAAATTCACCACATGTGCACTGTGTTTTTTGGCTACCAGGTCAAGAGCAACAGGGAAAAGGAAGCGATGCTTGTGTGTTAACTGTTCGTGTTGCCTCCATGAAACATGGGCTTCATTTTCAGGCAGCCAGAGGAACTTCTGCTTTGCCCCACCTGCCCTCTTGGTTTTTTGTTTTTCTGTCAGCACAGCTGACTGCTTCATCGAGATTTAAGACCAAACGGACTGTTATTACATGAGACAGAGTCACTGTCTGCCACCAGGAGATGATTTAATGTTATGTGATACAAAACCTTACTCTATGCCCCCCTACTGTTTTCCACACAAAAATCATTCTCCAACTTGCTTTGCTGTCAGGTTTCACCTAGGAGAAAATTTGAGTCACTGACTACAGCAATGACAGCAACCAGAAGTAATGATTAAAGACCTCGTTGTCATCGTTGTGCCAGATAGTCGTGGGTGAAACAGGCTTACGAAGACACATTCAAACCTTATTTACCCTAAGCCCAGCAGCTGAATTCTGCCTTAGATCAGGACTGCGTGCAGAAGTTGCTAAAATAGCCCCAAATCTCAAGTTATGCTACTGAAACAAGGAGGAAATACTGGCTTTAGTGAAATACTAGCTATCATATGGTTGGAGTCCCACTTCCAAATTGCTCCTAGAAATGCAGAGGAAGCTTTTAGGGTTGCAAAAAGGACTCAAAGCAACAACATACAAGCAATGCAGCCTATCGCTCATATATCAAATCGCTCTTACAGCCACTGGTTTCTTTCCTGCTGGCTGAGCTAAGACCTGCCATGTCTGGTGTCCTTTCTTCATCGCAGGCCACTTAGCTCATCTAAATATGAACCAAAGTTGGACTCCCTTGGGGTGAGAGGTTTGAAGTCTTATTCACCGATTTTGCCCTTTGAAGAGGAATCATTTCTCCATAGTGCCTGTCCCATTGCCTTCTTCAGGGAAAAGGGCATCTGCAAACTGTCTCCACCTTCTGGAGAGAGATTTATCTTTTATGGCTTCTACTACTTTGTTATTTCTTCAGGTATCAGGAAAGACCTTGCCTCTTTTCCTTTCCTCATTTTCTCATGGTCTCAGATTGATACACCAAGGCAGTGGAAACTATTTCCCAGACTTTTCTATGACTTCTGAATTGCTGAGTGTACGAGAAGATGCCTTTTAAGTTTACACTTGATAAAAAATCATGTCTCGTTCATAAGTTAATTATTTGAGAATGTCACAATAATAAACTTTGACTTCTTAACCTTTTCCAGAAATGATGCCAAGACCAAATCCTGAGGCTGCTTTCTAGCTACTGATTAGTAGCTAGAAATCTGACCTTTTCTGTCTATGTAGAAAACAGAGGCGGTTATGCAGCTCTCCATGCTGTTAGAGTCAGCTTGATTACAGCTCCATCTTTCTTTCCAAGTAACATTAGCCCTTGGGTGTCTTGTCTGTCTCCCTTTTTTCTTTTGAAGAAAGACCCGGACCTGAGCTAGACTTTGAAAACTTCAAAACGACACTACTGCTCGCAAATTAGTTAGGCTCCGTCTTTGCCTCCGCTCACTTCTTACCAGTTGCGTGCTCATTGCTGTCACATCTGACCATCTTTGAATAGTGTGTTGTGCAAAGGGGACTGTCCCTTGGTCACATGCTCTTTGTTCTGCCAGCCTCTTCCAGGAGAAGAGAAGTGTCAGTGGTTGAGAGCTTGGAAGGGAGTTTAATTACATGTTTGTTAAATGTGCGTGCCAACACGTACATGAAACGTCCTTCCAAGATTAGGTTTAAAGAATGGCATCCTGCCCGTGGAGCAGACGGTGGTGAGGTCTGTGATACTTAATAATCGCTGGGAGAGTTTGTACCACCCTATGGACTGGACGTGGAGTATGTGCTGTCTCCTGCTCAGACGAGCTTGTGTAAGGAGCTCCGTCTTGCAGAGGAATAAAATTGTCAGAAGGACTCAGTTTCACCCAAAGACCCACTCCACGCAAAGCTGCTCTGCAGTGCAGAGCTGGCAGCAGCAACTACAGTGAAGAGCTTTGTTTATCACATTGTTGTGCTCTAATGGTTACTCAGCCTCAAAACTATGTGTTCTTCAGGAGTGATGGGGTTTGGGACTGTCAGTCAAAATTTGTTGTGATGAGTGATGTTGTTTTCATCCCAGTTTAGCTAATGCCAGTGAGGATATTCCAAAAACTGTTGTGTTTGTCATGTATGTTTTACAGTTTAAGGGTGATCTCCTTATGCTATTATCCCCCTGCCACTGTTGCAAAAATAGTGTCTTCTTTTTAAGGTGTTCAGAATCATCTGCTTAGCACTGAGCTGATGACAGCTTCGTGTTTGTCTCTGGCGGTTGCCTGGAAATTAACCCCTCTGTGTTTAGCTCGCAGAGTGCCTTGTCACAGCCCCTTCTGGGAGGTGGTGAGGTGGTACAGCAGGGCTTGGTGGGCCTGTGCCGAGGAGGCTGAAAGATCAGGGCTGTCTTGCCCAACGTCAGCTATTCGCATAGGCTGAAGTTTGCAAAAGTCAAGGTGCTGACAGACAAAACCCTGATGAAGTTCACTGCAAAAATTAAAGCATCTCCCACTTGCAGCTCTCTGCTGACTCCTACCCCGGGATTACCAGCCCCGGCTCGGCGCTGGCAGGACGGAGCCTCTGGCTCAGCCTCTGCCGTGCACGCTCAGCAGCTGGCTAAGACCAGCTTTCATCTGTCCTTCAGGCTGAACAGCCCTCCTGTGGTCCTGTCTGCCAGCTTTGTGGTGCAGATGGTAGTTTGTGGCTGAGGAAAAAGGAAAGCTGGTGGCAATGTCTTGAAACTCCTGCTACCGTGTGCTGAGCGGCTGTGACTCAAAGCCTCTTGGCTCTGAAATTGCACACAACTGCACCTCGGGGAGCAGCGTGATCTCGCAGAGCGCTGAGCTGCAACCCCTGACATCCGTGGAAACTCATGGGGTTAGCATTTATCTGCACTAAAGCAAAAGAGAACGGAGGCCAGTCTCTAGGTGCCACAAATGTGAAATTACTCACCAATTTTCAGAATGTAATTACTTCTCAGTTAATCAAGTCCCTTGAAAAGGCTCTGGCCATTTTTTACAGCCATAACTAGTGAAGTCACTTTTGTGTTACCAACATCGATTTTGGTCCTTAATACGTTTTGATTGTGAGTAAACCCTCAGGTGCTCTGTAAAATGGCAGCAATTTATGGCATACTTTTGGAATTCAGACCCAAACCAGTTTTGCACTATAGGTAGATGGATTAATCACCATTTTATTCTGTACGTAAGCAAAATGTCTTTCAAGTCAGTTCTGTGCTGCAGAGGAAGTCAGTGGAGCTTTCCCTGTAATTTGAGTAATGAATCTTGGCTGGGATGAGCATTTTGGAGCCACAGTTCTGCAAAAATTCAAATCCCTGAAGGAAGTACGGTAGCATGGAGGCCTGCAAATAACGGATTACAATAATCCCGCCAGGAAGTGATAATGGCCTGTATAAATATTTGCCTTAGTTGATTGCAAATTATGTCCTAAAAGATGTTTGTCACTGTCGTTAGCCGTTAGCATCTTCTAAATGCTTTACCAGCTGTGGTGTCATTCACAATGAGGACTCCATCTCTACCAAGCACGACCAAAGTGTCTGAATGCGATCAGATTGGTTTTTCCTAGGGTTTTTATTCTACTGATTAAAAACAACCCAAAAGCTTATGGTGTCAGTCTGGAGTATTTTCCTGAACAACACAGAGTGTGCAAACCATGGAGTGAAATTGTGGCCATATCAAAGTTCACATCTAACCAGAAGCTGAGATGAGATCAGATTCATATGCAAAGGGGGGGATTTTGTTGCCCCACGCACTACCACCCCGTTTTTTAACAGCCTTGGCTCTGCTGAGTCCCGGCGGAAGGTGGGGATGGCCCCGATGAATGGGAACAACCTGTACCAGCAAACAGCCCTCGCAATTTCCCAATCAGAGTCCTGTCAAGCCGGGCTAACTCACAGCCTTTTACATCTTGCAAATTCCGAGAGGGATTAAGTCTTCATTGTCAGTCTGGTGAAGCAAGTTGAAACTCAGCTGAAGTTTTAAAGAAAAAAAGAAAGATCCAACAGTCTGCGACAGAGGCAGCAGAGTAGCAGAGAATGGGATTTAGAACAGAAGCACAGCCAGAAATCAATGGAGCTTTTATGGCGTCCCTCCTCATTTATCTATAAATCCCATTCTTTCAGCTGTTTAGGCCTTATCTCCACACAGAAGCTGAATTAGGTTTATTTTGTAAACCAATTTAGAAAAACTAGTGCAAAGCCCTGTATAGATATCCATATTTCGGTTTAAGAGTGGCTGCAGAGGTTAAGCTGGCACCTGAAACAAAACCTCAGTTAAAGTGGCACTGCTTGGGCTTATCTGCATGGAAGATAGAGTGAAATAACTAAAATGTGAATTTAAAGTGTTTGAGGTAAAACCTATTAAACCCCTGGGTGGATGCTTTTATTCAGACATAAAGGAGCCTTTAGTTTGCTTGACTCATTCCTAAAGCAAATTACAGTTACTTTATTTCTGAATGAAACCTTCCATATAAGGATTTAATGTGCTTTAACTAATCTACTTTAAATTCACATCTGTAATTTGGCTTAGTTTCCTGTGTATACAAACCCTTTGTGCATAGTCCAGGTCTGATTTGCTGGAGGAGGAAGAGGAAGGCAGAAAAATTTCCTCACTAAATTATGTGATAATTAGTTATAAATTTCTCAGACAAATGAAATAAAAGGCCCAGGTAGCTCCAAAGCATCAGTCAGCCGGGTTCTCGCGACGCTATCAGTTTATACCATTTGCAGATTGATCCCTTTGCCTGTGGTTTGCATTGCTATTTTCACGTTATTCCCTGCTGGGGATGGGTTCCAAGTATCAAAAAGCATTTCTGTTGTTCAAAGTATCAGAAAAAGCATTTCTTATCGTCTCCCACATTCCAGCTATCCTACCTGAGGGCAGCTTTGCTCTCGAGGTAGCAATTTGTAAGCTGTCTTGTGCTCCTAAGAGCACTTTATTTCTCCCTCCTCCAGCTGAGGCAGGAGCTGCGTAAGGTCCTGCTCGGCGCTGTTACTGATTGCTGGCGGCTCCGCTGCTCTGCGAACTTTCGCTTTCACCAAGTTCTCAATGACAGGATGTGGTTTGCTGTGTGAATGTAAATAAGAGAGGAAGAGCTGGCCCAGTAGGTTTTCCACTCACTTCTAAAATACTCCAGGGTCTTTGGCTGCACAGTTTATCTGGCTTTTTTTGCTGCTGTCGTTTGCTAGTGCTGTGGTGACGACTGAACGCTCATCAGAACATTTCCTACTGCCTAGAAATTAACCTGCTAATTCAGGGGAACATTCATTTACAGAAACATCTTCTCCATGACAGTGATTATTGGAGGTATTACAGGAAAAGGTGCAAACAAACAAACCGAATAACCGTCAGGATAGACAGTTATGAGCAAGCTTGCCAAAAGGTACTTTGTGTTGAATGCTTTAACATGTACCCACATTTATTCATGTTGTGGTGTTGCAGCAGAATTAAGCGGCTGAATCAATTGCTATAGAAGATGCCACATTCAGAGATACAAGACTCTGATTCTGTTCTTCTTTACAATTCAGAGGAACGAGAGTTAAAAGATAAGAAATAAAAACTGGTCTGAGAGGGGATTCAGGTGAGCATTTTGTATTCTTGTTCTACGTGACCCGCATCAAACTTGTTTGAAGACCGCGGATGAAAACTGATGCTGATATTCCTGACTTCTTTTCCCTCTCGTGGGCTGGAATTATAGGCCTGCATTTGTCTCCATATTATCAGCACAAAAATGGGCATAATTTTAAAATCTCCAAAGTATGTAAAAATAGCTAGGTTTTGATTTTCCTCCCCTCTCTCCTTCTCTGTTTCCTTCTCTCCATCTCAGGTTTTCATGCTATACTGTCTTCGTGATACTCTGAACACATTAAGCAATGGCAATAGCCCATACCATAGGTGACTGTCTTCCTCCTTGAGCACTTAGTTATTTCAGATTTTTTACATTTTTGGAGATACGTTTTTTGCAGCTGGTGCTGCGCCCTTATCATGTGAAAGAGCAATGGGACAAAGTGTTGGCCTTCAGAGGGTTCCAGAGAGCCCATCCCATAGACTTGGTCAATCCCACACCAAGTCCTGCATCTGCCATAGGCAGGCCTTACCTTTGCCATGGACACCTGCGTCATCCATACTGACTACCGCTCAGTGACCTTTCTGGGTTTCTGATCCATGTCTGTTGAGCACCTTGATTTTAGGTGTTGACTTGTTGGTCTCTGTAAAAGCTTGAAACGTCTTGTTTTTTTCTTTCTCATTCCTGACTCCCATTTGGATGTGCTGTGCCCACATGGCATCTCTGAAAACTTATTGCAGTAGCAAACGTACTCACTCCTCTAAATCTATCCAAATAGATATACTGTAAAGGCAGTCTTAATTTGACTTCCAGTGTAGTGTAAATGGGTACGACAGAAGTGAGAGTCTAATCTCCATAATGATCTGCATAAGCCTAGGAGGGAGGTGGATCTGGGCTCTTTCAAAGACTACAACAAAGTTGCCATATAACATTGCAAGATACTTTCCTAAGAAAGGCTGCTGTTCAGTGAGCAGGCTACGTATACGTACACATTAGGAGAATCCGTCGGACCAAAGTTTATGTCCAAATCTTTGAAACGCAGGTATCTTCTCAGGGAGGGCCATGATAAAAGGTGCGTATGAAAGCTGCAATGAAGCCCACAGCGAGAGCGTGCCAATGTATGTCACCGTCTGTCCTGGTCTGTACCGCACAGGGAATCTAGATGTGTCCTTCCCACCGCCTGTCCGTGGCACATCGCTCTCCAGGCATTTGGATGGATGGATGCCACGTTTCACCTCTGGATCCCAATTTCAGAGTGAAAACACAGGGGAAACCCTTGTTCTCCGCTCTCCAATTCACTCATGCAGAGAGGGGGGGCAGAGACAGGGGCTCTGCGAGGTGGATTTCATCCTCAGAGAGAACATTTCCAGTTCCCGTGGTCCGCCCGGACCCGGGGAGGGGGGAGCTCCCACTGAGATCAGGGGAGGGATCAAAGAGCAGGGGTTTGCCGAAGGGAGCCGTGGGGCAGCCCTGCCGTGCGTGATTCAACACCTGCACATTCCCATAGCTGGCAATCGAAGGCTGCATGGTCCGGAGCTGAGAGTGTCTATTTTTGTTGTTGTCAAACTTGTAAGTTCAAACAGAATTGGGGAGGGGTTGGGTTTTCTCAGATTTTTCTATACGTAACCTTTTCTGTTTGTCTCAGTCACATGGATCATGACCTTTTCAGCCTCTAATTAAATTCAAGCGATACAAATTATATTGGGCAGGATTTGCAGGTGGTGTAAGTCAGAATAAACCTATAGAGCCAAGGATCAGGCCCATCACACTTTTTAAAAGTCAGATGCTTTCTTATCAGGAAATAAAGCCTAAAAGGTCCTGGATTTACCATTCCCCTAACTTTAAGCGAGTACATTTCCACTGAAATAAGTTATAACTAAATCACTGCACCGTCATGAAGTTAGAGTAACATGGGTATAAAACAGTTTTCTTCCACATTGTCCTAACTTTAATGATATCTTGGGCATTGTGGTTTGAGCCAAAAAAAGCACTCTTTTCATATGATCTTTAGTCGGTGCAAGTTTTCAACATCCTAGTCTTTATAATGCAATATTTTAATTATTGTTTACTTTATTTAATTGCTGTTTTCCTTGCTAATTCTAAATATACATCTTTCCTCTCTACTTCAAGGATTTGGGGATTTTTCCAATCAGTCCAGTATCAAGAACATTTACAGTCTTGTATTTAAACTTCTCATGCTTGTAAACTAAAACCTGTCCAGCCCCAAGGCCAAGGCTTTGGCTGGGTGCTGCACATAGCTGATTTTTTTTCTAAATGTATATGCTAATCTTTTAGGAAAAAGGTCTTTTGCAGAAGTGAAAATCTTATCAGAAAGTTTGATGTTTACATTTTCTGATTTGGATGAAAAGATAAAAAGTTAAAAAACTGAAGCTGATAAATGAAATTTCTTCATCTCCTATTTTTCCCCTTTGTTTTTTCCTCTTTGTTCTTTTTTTTTCCATGTTATCTCGAAAGGGGTGTGAGAAGAAACGTGTGAAAACCAAAAGCCTTTCTGTTTCATACTGAAAAAAAAGAGCTTTGTTATTCTACTGAATCTGAGAACATTTGGGAGATAATAGTTTCCTTTTGGAATTTTTTATATATCTATGTATTTGTAAGGAATATCATGGAGGTGAGACACCCCCAGGCTCCTGAGGCACTTCAGTACTAATTGCAGTCTTTCTGTGATATTTTGCAGGATGTCTTTTGTTTGAAGAACTCAAGGCACTTGCCATGAAGGCGATCTTTAAGACTATATCTGGTGGGGAAGCTCTGCCTTAATTAGAGTCCATGAAGTAAGACAGAGAGGGGTAGCATCACTGAGGTGTTTGCCTGAGCAGAAATGCAAATGGTCAGATATTAGCAAGGATTAGAAGCGATGTGGTGGGACAGAAGGGCTCTGTGGGTGCCAAGGACCCTTGGTCTACACCTGTATGTGTTACGGGGTGTTTTGCTTTGGACTAAGTCTTGTGCAGTCGCACCGTGGGCTTCCATGCTGGGAAGGCAGAGCAGGGCTGAGCGGTGTCCGCACCTGCCTGCTCCCCGCCGAGCTCCCCGCTGCCTTCTGGGGAAGAGCTTTCCCTTCCAGTACCCACACTGACACTGCCCAGCAGCCTCAGTTCTTGCAGATGTGGTAGTTGTGCCTGAAATTGCAGTGGGGAGTGACGGACAGCTTTCAGGAGAAGCAGAGCTTGGAGTCAGTTTTGGCAATGTTGTAGTGCTGAGCAGAGCTTTGAAAGATGGGGTCGGAAATCTCTTGATAATAAACTTTCTCACGAGATTTTTGGCAACCTTCGTGTCTTGCCCCAGCTGGAAATGCTATGAGAACATCTTTTCTCGGAGTATTTTGTCACTCCCAATTTCAGACAGCAAGTGGGAAAACATTTATTCTAACATCAGAGAGGTTAAAAAAATGGTCCAGTAAACTGAATCCTGGAACAAAAGGGAAATTGAGGGGCTTTTGTTCTATTTAGACTCTTTCACCCAATACTCTACAGAAAGTCAGCTGAAAGTTACAGAATAAGAGATGAAGAAAGCTGTCCAGACCATTGGGACCTCTAACTAATCTCCTTGCTGGTTCAGAGTTACTCCTTGTAGTACAGTCTTGTATTTTGTCGGTCTACTTTTAAACAACCCAAGCAATAAGCCTTCCACTTCTTCCCAGAGACACAACAATAAAAGCCAGTAGATCTCAGAGTCAGGAATTTTTTTGCTGATATCCAGAATATTTTGTTTTTCCTTTTTCCTTAGCACTTGGCCTCACGAGCGAGTTACCCCAGCTAAGCTCAGCTCTGGTGGTATCTGTGTGCCCCCTCCTAGCACGCAACAAATGCAGCTTAGCTCTAACCTGTTTCAGGGCAGCTCAGGGCAAATGAGCTTTTGGGCTACAAGTGCACAGGTAAAGAGTTACCGTGGCTCTGCTGACACACGCTAACTTGCCAAGTGATGTATGCCTTACATGTGTCCAAGTTTTTAAATCCATCCCTGATGTTCCCTGGTTTAAAACACCCCTGTAAATAATAACTCTGCTCCCAAGTCATTTATATTAGCTGGGCACTTTAATTCAGCGCTCAGGCAGGCTATATGCAGTTAACTCTGATCCTTTCTCATACATTGGTCCTTCCATCTGCTTCATCTCTTTTGCTGCTGCCTTCTGAATTTCCTGCAGTTTCCCCGCTCCTCTGGCATTGGGGACCACAGCGCACTACTCCACGTGCTCACATCGCAGCCCTTTACAAGCACATCATAAACAGGAGTTTAGTTTTAGGTATGAGCGTAGCTTTGAGTGACCCGAACAGTGCACTTCCCACGCGTCTAATACCGATTCCGCTAAGGGCAGCTGTTAATTTCCAGACTAATATATTGTTCTATATAGAGTGTATTGTTCTCCTAAAGTTTCCCCCTATCCTTTTAACAACTGCCCTTTTCAGAAAGACATGCATCTAGAGCTCTGTTGTGTCTCAATTATCTACAGATCCCATATGATCAATGAAAAGCTCCTCTCTTCGCCCTGCCAGCTCTGCAAGCCTAACCTGGGATCTCACAATGAAACAGGGATCTTTTTTTGGTTACACATCATTCCCAGGAATCCTGTTTCAGCCTGAACTCTATTATTAATACAATTAAGGTGAATTTGAGCTGGCATGTAAAGTTTTCAAAAGCGCTTACATTACCTTAGAGGCTGGGGCTTATTTTCAGAAGTGACTTGGTGCACTCGGGAGCATAAGTGAATTGATTCTCCATTAAATTGGTGCTCCCTTATGATTTAAATGCTTTTGAAAAGGGAATTTTCCTAAGTAAGGGTTCCTTAGGCATTTCAGGCATTTCTGACAAGTTTGCTAACGTTATATAGGCGCAAATGTATCAGCCCTCAGCTAGCACAGAAGAACTGGGAAAGTACGAAGTTTAATTTTCAAACTAAAATTTGAGTTTAGGGGTGTAATGCTCAGAAAACTTATGCTGGAAACTAAGACAATTTGATCCTGAAAGTAGTGAGAATAAACATGAAACCCTTCAGTTCTGTCTTAAATATAGTCTCAGTCTAAGTGACTGAGACACACTGTGGCGGCTGCTGTAAATCCCCATTCAGGGACACTCAGTGTAGCTGAAGGAAGTGACAGGACACAGTAACAAATAAGACACTCCATTATATTATAGAACATTTTATTTGAGGCTGGCATTTTTCCTGGGTACTTGCCTTTGCTGTAATGGGCTACTTCTCTTTGTGGTTCCTAATGTGTTTTTATAAATATTTCTAGTAAATATGAAATCTTTAAAATATGCAAAAAACACAGCATAGACATGAAACGGCAATGTTGCATATAGCTGTATGGATTTACTCCTGTTTGTCTTGAGTTCTGCCTGGAAATACTATTAAATGTCCTGAAATTGAGGTCAAGAGAGTTTTCTGCTCAAAAGTTTTGTACTATGTCAACTAAAGGGACTTCGTTCCTCAGTCAAAATGCAGTTGTTAATCATTTTCTGTTTCTCAGTCATGATCACTGTGGTTCTTCATTGCTTATGTTCTCTCATCAGAGAATGTTGCTCACAAATAGCTACTGAAATGCTGCTGGATGAAAGGTACATTAACAAAAAGGTACATTAGAAACAACCTTTAGCCCAAGTGGGCAAATTAATCTCCCACAAAACACCAGTAATTCCCTTGGAGTTAGAATAGAGTTCATCAGGGCTATGTATAATTGTCTTGGAGTGAGATTCACATCTGAACTCAAAGTGCATGTTATCTTACCCTGTTAGAGAAAAGAAACAAGTCCGTTAGTGACCCAGTCTTATCTTGGATAAAGATATGAAGAACTACCTCACTTTAAACACATGTATTTTTCATTTAGTTTCAAGGTTTTAATTTCACTCTTAGCTCTATATCAGTTCACACCTATGGAGAGAAAGTAGCATCCGTCCAGAAGAATAAGCACTGCCGTACTTTTGTAGGCAAACAATCAGTTCATTGAACTTACGGTTCAAGAAGATAAATTTATTTTCAGATTTCTCCCTCTGCATGCTTAAACTTGCTTCTGATCTTATGGGGCACTCATTTCGCTGCAGTTAGACGGCTCCTAAAGCCAGCACGACTGCAGGAGCAGAAGCGGCGAGGCTGATGGCAGTGGGTCACTGCAGTCTGCGTGAGGGCAGGATGGGGTCTGTTGGCTGCAATGGGATTGCGTCAGGCATAAGCCAGGCAGGAGCTTGTCCCCAGATCTTTTGGGTTTATATATTTTTAATCCGTGTGGTTAGATGGTGTTGGGATGCCAGCCCCTCGGCTGTGATGCAAAGATGATTTGATTTTTCAGCGATGTACATACTTCATGGTGGTTCTCGGTGTGTTTTTGTAATTAGGCATATTTAACTGTGCCTTGTTTTACTGCTGTAGGAAGAATCTCATTTGTCAGCAGTTTTAAGCTTTGCCAAATAAAGGCTTATTGGCAAACTGCATTGAGCACTCTGATAATAACCCAACTTTAGAAAACACACACCCTGCTGTGTTGTATTCAAGCCATGGTGCTGTTGAAATTAAAAGGGGAGACAATGCCTGCTTTCAAAAACTGGAGGTTCTTTGTATTCTAATAAAAGCCTAAATTAATGTTTTAAAAGGTTATTGCTATTTTTTACCAGCTAGCTGGCACTGTGTATAAATCTTATTTAGGCAAGGTCCTACATTATTTCTCTGTTTTTAACATGTCAGGCAGTATCATACTGCCATGGATAATCAGTTCCTGAAATTCATTAGTCCAACCCATTAAATCCCTTTTGTTTAGCTTTAATAGCAGGGTATTTCTGTGTATTTGGGAGTCTAATATATGATGTACATTCTGACAACACCAGCAGGGACCACAAGTATTTCTTACATAACCTAAAGGACATATGTTTGGCTTATGGCAAAAATAACCTCATCATTCCTGTGTTTCAGGTTGAGGTGTCCATGTGAGGTCCTTTTATAAGAGCAAAGTAATAGGAACTATGTATAATTTAATCTCATTGGCTTTTAATACATTTCCTTCAGCTTTTAAAGGGTGCTCTAGGAAATGGAAAAACACACACTCAGCTATGAAATTCTATGACACTGATGCAGTCAGGCTATAAAATATTCTTTGCATCTTAATTGCATTTTATATAGCCGTATAACCTTGTGTAATTCTTAACTCTATAAATCCTAGCTTTGCACCCCGCTCTGGCAGCTCGGCGAGAGCGGCAGAGGAATGTTTCCCACAGTTCATTGTTCGGTTTGGTTGTGTGGGCAGGGCACAAACGTCAGGACTGTGCCGGGAACTTGCACTGAACTTTGCAAACTGCTTTTTGCAGACAAAGGATTCTCCTCGTCCCCGTGGATGAACCTGATCTCGCACGATGAGATACGTAGCTGATCTCTCTCCAAAACCAGTCGCGATTCGACAGCCGGGTGAATGACAGAGGCTGTTTCACGTAGCGTGCTTTACTTAATGGTTTGGAAGACAGTTTGGGGGAGAAGAGAAAGTAGTTTTATTGGTGTATAACTGTCAGAACAAAGCAGGGCATGACAGAAGCTAAATACCTATCAGGTGAGAAATCAAGCCAAAGCCAGAATAATCTTTCAGGCACCACCAACCATGTGAAACATTGACATAGTGCAAGCGTTCCCGCAGTGATGCTGTACCCAGCAACACCACAGATGCACTTGCCAGTACTTTCTGCCCTCTGATCGCCCTCTTCCAGTGGGAGCCGCATCCCCAGGCAGTGCCACACTCACGGCCGTGCGCTTGCTTCCCCACTGTAAAACAGAAGCTGAGAAAAGGAGACCCGAATGCGGAGAAGGGAGACTGTGGTTTAGAAGTGAGGAAAACAGTGGGAGGATCATAAAGTGATGATGGATGTGATCTGTTCAACTCTGTAGCTTATTTCTAATAATAGAAGGTTTTTAGAATGGATAGACAGAGACATAACAGGATCCAGTGGCTGAAAACTGAAGCTGGATAAATTTAGATTAGAAATAATGCTCTGTTTACACTGCAGATTGCAGCGCAGTGTTGAGATACACAAATGTTAAATGAGCTAATTCAGAGAGCAAAACCCGTCCAACAGCAGCGGCCGGGAGATCCCAGATTGATTTAGCTCAGTAGAATAAAAGAGCCTGCCCAGAGGTCTGTGCTACTGCAGCCCAGCCATTCCCAGCTGTCCAGGGAGCATTTAACCTCACCGAATAGCCCGGTGCTTGACCCACCATCTGCAGTGGAGGCATAGCCCATGCCAGGTCCTCAAGAGCAAGCATAGCTGATATTGCAACATCTCATCGAGGAATGTTGAAATTAGTGAGTGGCATGCTGTGTCTCGCTTTGCACATGGATGTAGACAGATTTTACATTAAGGTCCCCTTCTGGCTTTAGGAATTCTGCTCAGCTACATGAAGTGGATGCTGTTGAGGACCTGTTGAGAAGTACTCGGAGAGGTCAAGCTATTCACATAGCTGAAAGTTTCTGCTAAACGAGCTGAAACTCAGAATTTCCATGTCATGGTGAATTTTGATATTTTAACATTTGGCTTCGTTTTACTTCGGAAGACTTTTTTGGTTTCTTGTAGCGCTGAAATTCTGTAATGCTTTTTTCTTTGGAAATACTTTCCACAAAATATATTGGTTTTGACAAATGAGCATTTCTGCAATGGAAAATCCTTTTTGACTGAAAATTTCCAACTCCCCATGACACAGTTTCAGTCGAACCTCACGGGTTAATCTCCATGAAGTTCCACAGGACCATGCTCTGCAGGAGGGACTTTTACAGCCTCTTTTAGAGAACAAAAATAAAGAGGAACTGACTTTGGCCCAAAGGGATTAATTGGTACCCTTATTTCATTAGGTTATTTAAAGCAAAGATCTCATTAAACTTTCATTGGAATAATGTTAGACAAAGTCTGTAAGCTGCAGCTGTTGGGAAGAAGTGAGAGGTCAGCAAATTACCAGATGATAACAAACAATAGTATTGAAGTCTGAGAGAGGGAGAATGGAGGGAAAATAAAAGCACAGACTGGAGATTTGGGACCTTTCAATTCTCCATTTTTATGTTTGTTGGATATGTGGGTGCTGATGTGCCATTTGGTCCGTGTAAAATCTGTTGAGCTAAGGAGGCTTTCAGAAGCTGAGGAGACCTCACAAGCCTGGAGTGTCAAAATAAGACTAGGTTGTTCTTGTGGTTCATCACTGAGGCTGTTTGGCGCTCTCTGGCCTAATTAGCTGCTGTGTCAGGGATGATTTATGTTCTCTTAGTTCACCCTGTTGAAACCGCTCCACATACATCGTGCAGCACTAATGGATTAGTCTTGGCACCCCCAAAGTGACCGCGTACACGTTGGGGTGAGACCAGGACAGCATGGCAGCACGGGGAAGAGAGCAGCATAAACCTGAACTCCACATGCCTTGCGTCACTTGCAGCCTTTATGTTTCTGAAGCTGGTTTTTTTTGTATTTATTTTGTATTAGAGATCTGGAAATTCAATTAGAAAGCATTTATATTGGTTTAGCCTGAGGAAGGAGTGAATGATGGTCACCGCCTCGTTGGTTTTGGTTAATTTTGGCCCACTTTCTGTGTTGTTTGGACCTGACTTAAGCAGTGTTTGGACTGAGGGGGTCAGACACCATACGAACAGCCTTCTGGGGTCACTGTTGCCATGAGATGGCAGGTCCACAGTGCAGCTCCTTTGCATTTGAGGGAATGCACAGTCTGCACTGAAGCCATAGGACACGTCAGCCAGGGTGCGTCGCCGGCACTCAGGATACCTGAGTTCCCATTACGATCCTGTGGCCCCATCCCCCCCATCCTCCTTCCCCTCCTCATCCTTCTCTGTGGAGGTCTGGCTGTGCTCAGCCTATCTCAGAGGGTCAGCAAAGCCCTGTGCCCACCTGCCCAGCGCCAAGGCACCCACATGCATCCACATGTGGGACTGGCTGCTAGTCTCTCCCCTACAACACCCTGTTCCCAGAGGGCTTACACAAATGTGACCAGGGACAGTTTGCATTTGTGAGGATTCGGGAAAAAGAAAGGTTCAAAACGCTGCCCTGTTTCAGCATCATCTGCCAGCACTGCTTGCAGTAAGCAAAGTGAAGTAGCTTATCATCAAACAAACTACTTGCTAGAAAAATCAGATTTGAAGCCCTAAGGATTAAAGTTGAATTTATTGTTCTTACTTTCCGGGTCAGGAATGCTAACGGTGTCATACTTTGATGCCACTAAATGGACTTAATGCTTAGCTGCTGCAGCCAAGGGGGGCTCTGCTGCTTTCCCTTCCCCTGCCTGTGCCCCCTGCCGCTCCCCTTCTGCTCGCACTGACAATTTTCTGCCCCCACCAGCAAACCTGTTCAGAAAGCTAAATCAGCAGAAAACTAACCCTACAGGAATGAGCAGAGAGCCGTCAGCTGGCTCAGATCTCCAACCCAGCTCATCTGAGGCCAGAAAAATGCCAGTGCACAAGGAAGAGTGGGAGGAGAGGAGCAGGACCATTTTCAGTGGCAGCTATCGTTTAAATCAGAATAGTTTCCCTACAGAGCCACAACCTAAGACTTGAAAATGCCAGGATGGGCACACTGCTCTTACTAAACCTCCTAGGCTGTCTGTCAGTTCCCACCCTAACAGCTTAGACATCCTCATGCTCTTCGCCTACAAGCCCCTGCAGCTGCCGGCACATCAGCAGATCCAGTCCGCAAGAATTCTTGGCTGGGGGAATATTCCTATTTCTACTTGCTTTTTTGTATACTTACATTGCATTGCAAATGCTGATTGTGTTTTTCCCTGAAGATTATAAATCCTAACAAAGTACACTGAAATCATCGAGCTCTTTCGGTTAGCAGTTCCTGGCCAAAAGAATTTTGTGTTTTTTCTGTAAGTGAGGTTACAATTGGCGCTTGAAATTTGGCAACTGCTGAAGACCTGTGTAGTATCACTGAAAAAGGAATAAAGTAGTCGTCAAGAAAAGGCAGGGAAATCTGACCTATATCAACCAACACCTCTTCCGCAGCCTGTACGTACATAGAGCTCAGGCTCTCAATTAGGTTACCACAACTTCAGTAATTGTGCTCTTCTGATTACCAGTGGTAACTGTCCATGTGCGCACTCTCAGTTCCTGACAGATACATGGAAATGTGACTTAGCATGGCCTGTTGTCATTGAAGTATGATTTAGTTTACAATTATCTGAATTATAGCCCATTTGCCAGGGACTATGAACACATGTGCGCACACAAAAGCACACACACAAACACACACACGTGGAGTTGCCATGACTGAGCTGACACATGCCAACACATCAAGCTGCGGGAGCTGAATTACGAGTCTGAACTCATATGGATATATTCTACTGGAGGAGAACCAGCATATTTGTACTGGGTCTAACAAAATTGAAGGAACTGCTTCTAAGTTGAATTTTGGTATCTTATAGCTGAGTCTGTTTAATTTATGAAAAAGAAGGGTGAGGACTGACTTTGTTAGTCTGTACGTTGCTGCATGGACCATCACAGATGGGTGAGAAAGCCCTGCCGCCACACGGACAGAATGAGAAGGGACTTTAATGGGCGGAAGCTGAATTCAGACAAATCAGTCTACAGGTTGGGTGTGATGTATACGTACATATATACTATATTTATGAATCTACCAGTGAACTTGTATCAAGAGGGTCAAATTCTTAGTTGAATTATAATGAAGTGCTATTCCATTAATTTCAGCTGCTCACTGACATATCTGCATCTCTCTCTCTCACAGTTGTTAATATCTTGGTTCTTCAGGAACAGACTTACTTACTTTATTGCCTTTGAAAAACAATCCTTGTCCATGATGTTAGCTCTGTTTCACCTAGAGTGAAGCAGTGGGATTTGCAGGCTAACTTACAGTGTGTTCCCAGAAATGCATATGTGTGGTGAATATGTGTAGGCTCACACAGCTCACTAGAAAACCTTTCTTCTACCAGACCATCACACATGATCAATACTTGCCTCTCTTCTAGGTTTTTACATTATGCAGGGTGGTAGTAAAAGGTACATTTAGTATGTTTGAATAAATAGAGCTTCTTTCTTTCTTCAGGGTTTGGGGTTTATCTCAGAAAATTTGTACGCGAGACTTGAGATAGTCCAGCAGCAGAAGTGAGAATGCCTTTGTCCACAGTTTGTTCATATCTGCTCCTCTAGTGGTTGCACAGCCAGAGCTATCATCTGGACAAGGCACGTGTACAGACCTTCAGTTTCCACGCAGACGGTGAATTGGCAGTTCTTTAAGACCAAGTGTATGCTGTGCCCCCCTCCATGGGGCTGCTCCAGTCCTGGTCCCCCATGCACCACACTGCGGGGTTGCAGAGGGCTCTGCCCACTATGGGGAAGACAACCAAAGGGCAGCTCTGACATTTCCCTCTGCTTCTTTTTTCCTTGATGGAGAAAGCAGAACATTCATGAGTCAGTTCCTCAGTGTTGCCAACCTCAGTCACTCATAAATCATTAATTGGGCATGCAAAATCATGCCATTTGGGGCTGTTGTGTTTTTTAACTCTGTATCTTTTTCCTCCTAGGTTGTAGGAGCTTTGGGTGCCTTTCTTTCATAGTTCCCAGTTTAAACAAGCAGTAGTTCCACATTCAGCAGCATTCTCAGCTGGACTGTATCTTCAAATGTAAGGTAGCAAATTGGAATACATATGTAGGCTGCAGTTTGAGATTTCTTCAGCCACTTTTTGATCTCCTGGCTATTTTTCTGCTCCCAAGCCTGGCTTATGAAATGTTTGGGTTTATAACCAACCTATAGATATTATAAAAAAAAATCCTGGGCAGAGTTTATATGCTTTCTTATATGTTAGAGTCAGCCAGAATTTCAAATACACCAAAAAACCCTACTGGCTGTACTCTTAAATAGCATTAGAATTGCCATTTTACCATTTTGCTACTATGAATCATTAGACTCCAGCAATGTAATGCCCATTAGATCATCTAGTTCAGCTCCCGATCCGTGTCAGATTGTTCTCTACAAATATTTTCCTCGTACGAGGTCTTGCATTCTACTACGTTGTAGACTTTCCACTGCTTCCCTTGGAAAAGAGTGGATCAAGAATACTAGGAAACATCAAATCACATTGAATATGTCATTCCAGACTGTAAACAAACAAAGCTAAAAATAATTTGAGGACCACGTACAGTGGAAAACTTCCACTTCCAAAAAAACAACCAAACACTATTCTAAGGGAGCCCTTGCATATCCTTGTACAGTTGTAGGTTTTTCTTTCTCAGAGATTTTTATTTAAAATATAAGGTGAGAAGGAATATGCTAGAAGCTCAGAATAGCGGTTTCTCTTGGAGAGAGAGAAAATGAAGCAGACTTGTAGTTCTGCTGCTTGTTTACATGTCATCCTCCCTTATTGGCAAGTAATTATAAGCAGAATCAAATGGTAGTTGTCTGCTGTGCTGAATTCCACTACTCTGATTTAGTTACACTAAGCATGGAGGTTTTAGAATAGAATCATAGAATCATAGAATTGTTTAGGTTGGAAAAGACCTTTAAGGTCATCAAGTCCAACCGTTAACCTAGCACTGCCAAGTCCACCACTACACCATGTCCCTAAGCACCACATCTACACGTCTTTTAAATACCTCCAGGGATGGTGACTCAACCACTTCCCTGGGCAGCCTGTTCCAATGCTTGACAACCCTTTCAGTAAAGAAATTTTTCCTAATATCCGGTCTAAACCTCCCCTGGTGCAACTTGAGGCCATTTTCTCTTGTCCTATGGCTTGTTACTTGGGAGAAGAGACCGACCCCCACCTCTCTACAACCTCCTTTCAGGGAGTTGTAGAGAGCGATAAGGTCTCCCCTCAGCCTCCTTTTCTCCAGGCTAAACAACCCCAGTTCCCTCAGCCGCTCCTTGTCAGACTTGTGCTCCAGACCCTTCACCAGCTTCGTTGCCCTTCTCTGGACACACTCCAGCACCTCAATGTCTCTCTTGTAGTGAGGGGCCCAAAACTGAACACAGCATTCGAGGTGCAGCCTCACCAGTGCTGGGTACAGGGGCACGATCACTTCCCTAGTCCTGCTGGCCACACTAGTTCTGATGATACAAGCCAGGATGCCATTGGCTTTCTTGGCCACCTGGGCACACTGCTGGCTCATATTCAGCTGACTGTCGACTAACACCTCCAGATCCTTTTCCACCGGGCAGCTTTCCAGCCACTCTTCCCCAAGCCTGTAGCGTTCCATGGGGTTGCTGTGACCCAAGTGCAGGACCTTGCACTTGGCCTTGTTGAACCTCATACAAGTGACCTCGGCCCATTGATCCAGCCTGTCCAGGTCCCTCTGCAGAGCCTTCCTACCCTCAAGCAGATCAACACTCCCGCACAACTTGGTGTCATCTGCAAACTTACTGAGGGTGCACTCGATCCCTTCGTCCAGATCATTGATAAAGATATTAAACAGAACTGGCCCCAGTACTGAGCCCTGGGGAACACCGCTTGTGACCGGCCACCAACTGGAGTAAACTCCATTCACCACCACTCTTTGGGCCCGGCCATCCAGCCAGTTTTTTACCCAGCAAAGCATATGCCAGTCCAAGCCATGAGCAGCCACTTTCTCCAGGAGAATGCTGTGCGAAATGGTGTCAAAGGCTTTACTGAAGTCTAGGTAGGCAACATCCACAGCCTTTCCCTCATCCACTAGGCAGGTCACCTTGTCACAGAAGAAGATCAGGTTAGTCAAGCAGGACCTGCCTTTCCTAAACCCATGCTGGCTGGGCCTGATCACCTGGTTGTCCTGTACATGCCATGTGATGGCACCCAAGATGATCTGCTCCATAACCTTCCCTGGCACTGAGGTCAGACTGACAGTCCTGTCATTCCCCGGATCCTCCTTCCAGCCCTTCTTGTAGATGGGCGTCACATTTGCTAACTTTTGAGTCTGATTTTTAAAACTGTCAGGCGCCAAATGGCATGCTTCACATTAGCCTGCAGTTCTGTACCTAATTTGCATTCAGTTATGCAAATTAAACATTTGACTTGAGTAATCACACACAAATCAGCATGTCTGATCATTTGCACACATGCTTATTCATTTCATTTGCTCAAATGAAATACATACTCAAACTAAGTAGACAGCTTGGTCCCTAACCATTTTAGTAACCAGCTTCAGTATTTCTGAGGCTGATAATGTTGTTTTTTAATAGGGCAGCTGCAAGCTGTTAATAATATACACAGCCTTTAATAAATTTTCCCTTGTGCATTTTTGCATGCCTTTAGAATCTGCCAGTGATGGACATAAGGTTGCCTGAACGCATGGAAAGCTGAATACATGGAAGTTTGCTAAAGCTGACCTTCAGTTGAATTCTTGGCTGTTCATATGTTGAAGCAAGTAGGAAAAAATAACTCTGAGGACTAGTTAAGCATGCTCGTAGAACATAACCTGGTTTGGACAGCTTAAGCATAAAGTACATCTACACATACGCTAGTTAGAAATGTGCAAATTTAGCATTTTCCTGCAGGAAAATAAGCAAAAAATAAAATTACTTCTGTACCTAAATATTCATTCTTTCAGTAGTATTCCTCTGTTCCAGGAGGTTGCAATAATATGGATTGCTATCTGATGAAAGAAGTTCAGCTTTTGGAAGAAATGTGAAATTATTTAGCAAATGAAGCAGAAAGTGGGGGTTCAAAATATTTCAAATACATTTAGTTCTTCAGGGAAAAGTGGCTGTTGGCACAGGCACAGAAAACTGCCTTGATACACTAATGCTTAACAAATATCTTGTCTATGAAAAATGCATTTGATAAGCAAGGTCTTTTGAAATGAATATGGTTTTATTATTTCTTTGTGTGCAAAATTGGAATGTAACCAGTTCCTGTAAATTAGATAAATAAGCAGTTTAGGAATTAATCCTAAAAAAAGATCCAAATAAAATAATAGTATTCTCCTCAGGTCACCATAGGGCACACTGCAGCTGCCCACTCAGGTGGCACAGTACCAAAGCTGCCTGCCTGCGTGGTGAACTCCAAGGGACTATGAAGGCCGTTTGCCATAGGTAGACCATTTCTTGTATTACATTCAAAACTGTTCAGGTAGATGAGGAAGGCTCAAACACATTAATTGAAAGGAGCTCTGTACTGAATTACAGAAAGTTGAAGTCCCTCCTAAGCTCTAACGGTGCTGAGATCTGTGCTTCTCTGCATACGCTAGGATGCTTTGGGGCATATTCATAAGCCTTTGGTACCCAAGGAAATGGGGTCTCAGGAGCATCAGCTATTGTTTTCAGGCACCATCATGAGTCAGTTGTTGCTTTAGATAACCCATCTGCATCCCTCTTGGTCAGGTACATTAAGTCCACGGTGGTCAAGATGGTCTGATTCTGGCCAAAATAACCCCTGGTCAGGAGACGAGCTGCCGAGGTCTGCGTAAGGCATCTTTACTCACAAATGGACTCTTTCCCAAAAGGTCCAATATGGTCACAGCAGCGGCAGACAGCCCAAGGAACAGTGCTATCTCCCCGGCTTCCATCCACGCCATGCCACGCACCTGCACGGAGAGTGTGAGGCTACAGGTGTTGACTGCTGAAGGGAACATTTGGAAGGCCTCAAATGATAAAAAAACACAGTATATGAAGCAAACCTGCAAGGCAGTTTTTGCTGGCAGGAATCACAAAGGCCCTGAGCATTGCTTGACTTCGGAGGAGGCTGTGAAGCTGCCTGGCGAGAGGCATGCACCGTGACCTCAGACTAAACAGCCCCCTTACAAACAGTGTGGGCGAGAGATAAGTTTTGCTTTGTTTTGGCCCCCGCATTAATTGCGATTAAAAATAGAGTCCTCAGCAGCAGCAGGGAGCAAAACAACTGTGGCATTGTTAGCTTTATCAGGAGAAACAGGGAGCGCAAAGGATGAAAACACAAGGCAAGCGGAGGGACCGGGAGTAGAAAAACGATGTCAGGTCCAAGGACTGGGTCGGGCTGGACCACCCGTCCCCTCCCAGGTCAATCTACTTGCTCATTTTTAGTGCAGAACAATAATATGTTTTCCTCCATGCTTTGTGTTTAAATGAAAGTTTTAACCTGTCGGTATTTAGTGGCTGGAGATGACAAACCTGTTCTTAGATCACCCATTCCCTGCTTCCAGTTCAGGATTACAAAACTACAACTAAATCATTTAGTGTTCTCAAAACTTAAACACTAGAGGTAATCTCAGCCCCACCGGGATTTCCAGTAACAACATATCCATCAGTTTCAATGGATTTTGCCCAAGGGAAATAACATTCCCACTTATTCTGAAAGTCATGGCTGAGCTGATCTCTAAAAGGTGAAGACTGCAGCACCGTGGCCTCAGCCTCGGAGATGAGTAGGGAGAGGCTTCAGACAGACCAATGCTTACATTTTTTAGCAGTTTGTTTCAACGCTGCGATGGGTTAATTTGGGCTTAGTGATGAGAGAGGAGTTTGGAAGCTTTCTTTATACAGTATGGAACAGAATCAACCGTGTCTGCAGAAACAGATCTCTTCATAAGCATTCATTAGTGTTTGGTATATTACACCAGCACCCAATGATCTCTACCACATGAAAGCTCCATTTCCCTGTCTGTTATGTGAAAATATATATATAACAAATTAAATTTGCAGGCCAGAAGACATGAGACCCTAAAAATTTCTTGTATT
Source organism: Ciconia boyciana (assembly GCF_034638445.1). NCBI lineage: Eukaryota > Metazoa > Chordata > Aves > Ciconiiformes > Ciconiidae > Ciconia > Ciconia boyciana. The sequence continues at coordinate 207,560,195 of NC_132934.1, forward strand.
CCTTCGCAATTCCTTCTAAATGTTCACCCCCAAACTGAGAGCAGTTTACAATTAACAAAGATAGCAAAAAAAGCGATTTTTCATTTCATAAACACATATAAACATTGTGATTTAAATCTCAGAGCAATCATGAATTAAGAAAATAGGAAATTTGGACCGGCTAAGACCAAAGGTTTGTCTGGTTCTGTATGTGGCCACTCTTAGTGGTCATTAGTAGAAGGGCATAATAACCAGAGAAGCATACATTAACCTTCCCCAGAATGCTCTCCCAGACTCCAACCATCTTTGGCTAAGCATGAATAACTGGTGGTTTTGCATTTAATAGCTTGAATGGATTTTTCTTCAATGAATGTATCCAGTTGCTTTCTGAACCCATTTAAACTTACATCTTGCTAAAAATAGCTCCATAGCTGTGCCTCGCATAAGGACCTCCTTGTTTGCTTCTACCTTGCCAGGTGCTCATTTTACATCATGGCCTCCACCTCTTGCATTGGAAGGTTCATCGATCTCTGTTCACCTAGTCCATGCAACATGTTTTATATGTTTGCATCATATTGCCCCCTCAATCTTTCCTTTCCTGGGCTGAAAAATCTTAGTTTATTTAACTGGTTCCTCTGTGGAAGCTTGTTTTCCCTTTGACTGTCCTTTTTGCCCTTCTCTGTAGATTTTTCTTTCTACTATATTCTTTTTGAGACAAGGGGTGGATTTAAACAGTGCCAGCATGATGTGTCTTTGCTTTGCTCTCTATCCTTTTGCTGGCATTTGGTTTGCTGTCTGAGCTCTTGCACTTCTGAGCACTGAGATGGTGTTTATTGCACTGTCTGTTCTGACCTTGGGATCTCATTCCCAAGCAGTAAGACTGAGTTTAGGGCCCATCACTGTACATAGAGTAAGGACTGTCTCCCATGTGCTGGATTTTATATTTGTCTGTATTGAAATTCATCTGCTCTTCTATCACCTAGTTGCTGGTAATCTCCCTTTACTGTGAGAGCTGATAATTTGCTCTTACCCTTCCGTTCTGCCTTTTAACCAATGATGTATCAATGTGAAGAGCTTCCCTCTTACCCTGCAACAGCTTCGTTTCTTTAAGCATCTCTAACAAGTGATCTTGCTGAGCGCCTTTGGGCACAAGCTTTGCAGTTAAGCTATGTCAACTGAATTTCTCTTGTTCACATGCTTGTTATCTCCTTCAGAAAACCTTACTAGAGTTGTGAAGTACAATTTTCCTTTGCAAAAGCTGAGCTGGACTTCTCCAGTATATCCTATTTATCCAGGTGTCACCTAAGCTATACTTTAGATATTTTTTGTATATATATTTTGCCTGGTATAAGCATTTTCCCTAGAACCTTTTTAAAAATTGGTGCCATATTTGCCACCTTCTAGTTTTCTGATGCCAAGATCATTTTCAGCCAAAAGCTGCACACTATAGTTAGCAGTTCAGCTAAATCAAGATAAAAGTAGAAAAAAATGTAGATATTTTTTTTCTGGAAGAGTTTAGTTTTGCAAAATTCTGAATGACCTGGCATTTTAGTTTGCTGCTAATGTCAACCCATAACATTTAGTGATTATCTGCTGGTTTATCGTTTCACTATTTGACAAGTATCGTGATAAAGGACACTTGGCCAGTCAGAGCGTAAAGAGGCTGACCTGTGCTGTGAGCACTGGCAAACCTGGAGCACTGGGAAACCTGAAATGAAATTATGAACACAAAAAAGGAACAGTAAACGTGAAACAAAATTAAATAAAAACTAGCATAGAATAGAAAAAATAAAGGAAATAAAGTCCTCAATTTTATTTTGAGTCATTCTCAACATTTTTCCGTTTCAAAGAGGTTGCTCTTCTCAGTGGAAACACAACTTTGCCGTAAATGTTTCTACCGCTGTTAGAACTGAGCTTGTAAGAAAGCAGCGTGTTCAGCAGTATCTGTTACTTATCGGGGATGTTGTATATTTAAACTGACGTAGGACTGCACTACAGAGGCTGGAAACGTTAAATAACGTGCAAGTTTGTGTTTCCTTGTGAACATAATTGCCTGACCTCTACAGCAGATGCAATTTGCCAAGATTTTCTTAACAAAGGCAATGACCTTAGTTTACTACATCGTATGAATGTATTCAAGCTTTGGCACTGCTGTATACTGCATTCCCTCTCTTTCCTCTGCAGTTTTGCCTATTGTTTAACTCCCTCTATTTACTTGAGGCCCAAAAGAACCGGCACAAGCTACCTGCTCCACCACACATATTGATTAGGCTGATATTGAATTACAGTTCCTTATTTTAAGAAGTTTTGTCCATGTGCAATCCAGCGGAGCGTTGTTTATGAAATACGGCTGTTACGAGGTCAGAGGACTAGCAGCCCCGTGGGATGGTAAATAGCATTGCAGACCATATACTGTTAATTATTTAACATGTCTTCAGATGAGTGATTTGAACTGAACTGTCTCATCTTTCACAGCTAAATAGTGAAGATGACTCATAAGCTTTTATGGCCCAAACCATCCAGGGTAATTTACCTCTGCAAACTGAGATGGTAAAGAAACAGAAAAAGAAGCTGGGTTTCTTACAGATTTGAGTCATTGTCCCTTTACATTCCCTTTTCTTACCAAGCACAACGCACCCAGCTCCTTCTCCTGTGTCCTGTAACATCCTCACCAGGCAAAAGACGTCAGATGCCAGCTGGGTCAATGTGTAACTGTGCCAGCCTCTGCTGAACAAATACGGCTGGATTCAGCCAGCACCTCCCTTATCTGCACCCCAGGTTGGATGTTCTCCTCTTCCCAGCTGCTAGTTTTCATGCGATGTGAAAGAGCTTTGTTTCTCTGAGAGTCCTGCCAGTCTGTCCAATCTGACTGGAGTTGGCTCAGTGTTGGCAGGGCGAGGAGGGACGTGCTACAGGGGCAAAGATCCTAAGGAACCAAAACTCAAATGGCATGGTGCTTATTATCCTGTAAATCAAATGTCCCCTGTGCCAAACATCCAGCCAGGAACATGCTATTTTAATACAGCCATCATACTTAAAGGTAGATCATAACATGGGTGCGTCCTGCAAAGGTTCTCTAATGACAAGCTACTTCACATATGAGCTGCCCCTTAAAACTTGAGGGTGGTGAAGACCTGTCTCCACAGTACAGAGAAACAACCTCTCCAGGCCTGCCATCCTTTATTCCTTCACTTCATTCACTCTTCCTTTCTTCTTTAGTTCTCCAGGATCTTGCTGCAGATCTCTTCCTTCAATGTTTTCTGTTCTCTAATATTCCTCAGACTAAATCATACACTGTTACTCTCTTCCTCATTCTCTCAGATAGGTCATTCCTTTCTTTTTCCATGTCCTTTAGATTGTTCTTCTCCTTCCTTGTCCAGCCTTCCCATCATCTTCTATTTTCTCTCTATCTGCTTTTCTACCTCTGTCATGTTGCCTTCTCATACTTATCTCCCTGCTTCATCATTTACTCTTTTATTCTCTGTCCCCTGTTCCTCTTTGCTGTCCTCTTTGCTTTACTTGAATTGCACCATGCCTACATGAACTCTTGTCTTCTGAAATGCATGTCAACCATATTGGTCAGAAAGGGAAGTGGAGGTGAGCAGGACTGCTTGAGTGGGCACCTTATAACTCAGTGTCAGATCTTCCAGAGGAGCTTAGACAGCTACTCAGCTTTGATGCTTAGTCCCCATTGATTTTGAGTAAGATTTAAGGGCCTAAATCCCTTGGAGTCTCTGGTCCCAGGTCAGCATCATTATCCATCCCACATCACAGCCCCTTAGCAAGACCCACCAACGTGGTCTCACAAAACTTAAGCTATTAATGACAGAAGTGGCCAGTGTATGTGTCTGCTCTTCGCTGTGCTCACATCACCTGCTTCCTAATTAAATTGCAGTTGCGTTGATTGGCGGGGATGTACTTACACATGAAACCGTGATCAAAAGCCGAGAGGAGGAAAGGACAGAGTCATATGGAAACCTAGGCACTGTGGTGATGCCAGGACTGCCAGTTTGTGGGTTGCCTAGCTTCACCAGGTTTTCAGGAGAATTAAGTCTCTACGCACATTCTTCTCTCTTCTGCTCTCTCCAGAGCTACAGCAAGGAGAACTGAAGGAAACTGTGAGTAGGAAGGCAGATTTTCCAGTCCCCTTTGTAGGAATGACCCACTTAACAGGTGATACAATCAGGGTATTTACTTTTTTTTTGCTGCTTCCAGTAAGGGATGTTCAAAAGCAAAATGCCCATTCATTGAGATGTCCAGTGTCCAAATCGGCCGGCACAAAGAAGCCAATCTTGTGCTCAGCAATCCTATTTGTTCAGGTGCAAAGCTAGTGCCTGCAGTGGCTACCAATCTAAATACAGATGCGGGGGCCTAAAAAAAAAGGGGGGGGGGGGGGAGAGAGAGAGAGAAAGAAAGAAGGCAATTTCAGACAAGCCATAGTGAGCCCAAGCAAGTTTCAAGTAAATTAATTGTGGAACAACACAGTGTACGATTTTGGCCTCCTAAAATGGAACATATTCCTTATAAAATGGGCATGCTGTGCAGCTCTCTGACATTTCCAAGTGAAACAATAGGACCACTAGAATGGAAAGTCTGCAGGAATGGCAGACAAGGAAAGGAAGTTTAGGTTGAACAAAGGTTTTGTTCATTTTTACAGCCCCTAGAGGAAGAGCAGTGCTGTACAGAAGCTGTTAATGATGGGCTGGATTGGACGGCCGAAACGAGTGCCAAGATCTAAATGTGTTTTTACTCCAAACTCCTCCCCAGCTGTCCAGATACCCGGCAGAATTTCCAGCTGGTGTGAACCCCACGGGCTTCTTGGACCAGCAAAAAAAAAAAGGGTGGAGGGCAATCCTATCTGTTGTTTGCACGCCACCGGCTCACTTGATAAATGCAATTCACTTGCATGATATGGCAAATCATTAAGCTTTGTCTGACAAACTTGCAAGTTGACCTAAACTCTTGGGTTGGAGGAAGGCACTGTGCTGTGCTGAGGGCTTGCTCAGGTAACTATGGCAACTCTGCTTCTCTGTTAGGCTTTGAACGAACTGTTCTTAAGTGAAAACAGCTTCAGCCTACCATCGCTGTTTAATAAATAATCCGCCAGCAGAGGAGAATTCAGGTTCGGAGAAGCTGTGCTTCCTTTCAACTAAGAGCTGAAAAATACAAAAGTAAAATTCAGCAAAGCCGTTTGCAGAATTTCCATGACATGACTTTGTTCCTCCGGCATGTAAACAAGTCCCTCGGGTTCACCCCCGGGGCTCGGCAGAGGGGTTCGGGGCTCAGGGACCCGCTCCTCACTGCTAGTTTCCCAGCAGGTAAATGCAGAATTGGAGCTCACGAACTGCTTTTGCTCGTAATCTTCCTGTTGTACTTGAAGTCATTTCTAAGCTGTATGTCATCATTTTAGAGCTACATGAGCAAAATGAGACATTTCTTTGTATTAGGCAGTGAGGGAAAGAAAAGGAGAGAAACCTTTTGAAATTTGTCATTCAGGACCGGCAGGGTGAGACTCGACCTGCATAGTTCTGCGATATGTCAAAGTGCATCGGGGTCAGAAAATAACACTGCACAGTTCCTGAGTGGGAACGATGTTTACAGGCTTTTCTTTTACAAGTTTGGATTCTGCCAGGGACATTACATGAGAACTTACAATTTGTTCTTTATAACTAAGAGCCGTTTTGAATAGTAGCCAGGCAGTCTGGGCCAGGTTCTTCTTTTAGGCTCTGATGCAGCAAGGACCGGCCTCGGGGCCTGATATGAGTTTTCTGTTGACTTCAGTCAGAGCTGGTTTAATTGGGCATCTCGCAGGCATAAAGGTGGGCCACCTTGGTCAATGGCAGCCTTGTTTCTCCTGCCTCTCTGCAGTAGGGTGAAGGAGGGATGGCCGAAGCAGCATGGCTCGCCCTGCTGCTCGAGCTTGTCCACGGGTTTTGAAGCCTGAGGCATCTCTTCCAGCAGATGTTTTGTACATGGCTGTATGACCTCTCCTTCACAAGGTATGGTGGGCATCACAATATATCCAGAAGTGTTGTCAGATGAATAGAAGAAAGCTTCTGGGGCCAGCTGAGCACCTTCCACCGAGAGAGAACAGATCTTACAGATACCTACCAAGAGCTAAGGTATCTTTCAGATTTCAGCTTTTCAAAACCTGCCTCAGCCCAGTCTCCTGACCAGCGAGGAGAGCTCTCACCCCACCTGTGACCTCCTTTCCCTCCATCCATGGGCATGCTCTCTGCAAGGCAAGCAAAGGCACTGAGGGCCACAGTGTGCCCTTTCTTCCATCCCTGCCCTCTCACTGTGTGAATCCCATCCAAGTTTGCCTGCCAATGTCCACTGGTGTCTGCCAGCATAAACAGTGGCAGAGGGCCACAGGGGCTGCAATTCCACTTATGAGGAGAGGAACAATAAGAGATCAGTTTGGTCCAGAAAACATATGGAAGTGGCCAAAATGGAGGCGTGACCAAAGCAAAGAGAAGACCTGCAGAAATGGTACCTGCATGGCCCGTCCGAAACACTACAGAACCATGTTAGGGTCACCTCTGCCTTCCCCAGCTCCACAGCCTAGGTGGAGGACAGCAGTTTGGACCCTCTGAACGCGGTCCCACAGGGACGCAGAGTCCAGCTTCATCAAGGAGAGCCACCTGCCTCAGCTTTGTCTGTTGGGTGTCAAGACACTGAAGCCATTAGGAACACCAGGCAGGAATGGGACCTGGTCACCACCCCAGGGCAAACCAGGGGCAATGCCGGGTGCAATGCCAGGATAAGTGGGATGGCTGAGGAAATGGAAGAAAATGTGTTCCCTACTCAAAACCCCAAATTTGGAAGATGCCTTCCACCCTGTCATGTCTCTGTTTTCTCAGGATCTGCTGGATCCTGAGCTGAAGATTAAGGCTTGCAGGCTCATAGACACTATCTGGTTATTGTCTATGAGGCTGGGATGTGAAGTCATTAAAAATAACTCCTCTTGCCACTACCCAGATAACTCAGTAGAGTTGAGTGACTGCAGCCCAATTTGGCCTTTTGTCATTCTGAGTGCTGCTATTACAAGGCTGCAGTTTCATGATTTGTGGAGAGCAAATTCCCCTCCAACCAAAGGCCAAACCAGAGCCAGGGCCTTGTGCACGTCTCCGGGAGAGCAGGGTGCGGTGGCCGTGCCCGGGTCCTCTCTGAGCTGAGGCAGCCCCGAAACCACCACGTTTCTGGGGGGGCTCTGTCACTGGGGACGGCCGAGCACCTTCCACCAGGAGACTCGCCTGGAGTGAAGAAGTGAAGGTTTATCACCGCAATCTATCAACATTTGGGCAAAGTGTACCTTTGTAGGTGAGATAAAGTTTCCACTCCTGATTGAAAAAAGGAGGGGGAGGAAAGGGAGAGAGGTTGAGAGCCTAAGAATCCTAATGCTTAGATGTCTTAATTAAAGGTAAACTTTTGCTTTGGGGTGGCTGTGGTTAGAGCAGCAGGTAGAGACCTGACAGCACAGGCTAAACAGAGAGAAAAAAGGCTCTTTCTTCCTCTTTTTTTTTTTTTCTTTTTTTTTTTTTTTTCCCCAAGCATTCACTTTGGCCTCCGTCTGAAATGGCTTTGAAACTGCAGACACCTTCATGTAAATGTTCTTAATAAAGAAAAAAAAGTCAGCTGCAGGACATTTGTAATCCTTCTGATTTAGATGTTTTAATAATGTGCGAGTTTATCTTGGAAGATGGTGGCTGACCTGGAATTAAAAGTATGGCTCTGCCAACATAAGACTAAGAAGACTTAAATATAATAGTATAATATGTGTTTGTATATATATACACACACACATATATAGACATATATATGCATGTGCTATATAAAAACATCTCTAAATAATCATAAACTCCTTTTAAAAATTATTTCAGCCCAAATTAAGGTATAGACAACACCTGATTGGCTCAGACAGTACAGAGTGCTGCCCCATGATATATTCATTTCCTATTCTGGTGTGGTTAATTGGGTATTTCGATTTAATTACCACAGTCAATAGCACTTTCAGTTGAGTGTATTAAGTGTTCATTTAATTTACTGTAGATTTAATAAGGCAGCGGTTGTATGTTAAAGCTGTTAACCATCTGGATGGGCTGCAAAGCCCATCTCTTCTCTTGGGTAGCTGGGGCCTGATCCAAGACACACTGATGTCTACAACAGTCTTTCTGTTGACTTCAGGAGCTCTAGACCTGGGCTCCTCGGGGAGCAGGGAGGTAGGCAAATGCCTCTGGCTGTGGGCTTCCTGGCTGGGGTGTGTGAGGGAGGTTTTTTTTAAGGTGCCGTTTCTTTTCTGTAGGCAATTTCATAAAGCAGTAATGGCAGGAAGAGCAACCCGTGACTCGGGGCTTGGTAATTGTGAACTATGAGACTGATCCTTGTGGGTTAGGATTTTAAGTGACATTTCAAAGAGGCTTCTCACAGCCTGGGTGAGGAGGCCACGAGCTGGGTCATACCTAGGAAAAATTAAAATAAACACACCAATTTGACAAGCCTCATGCAACTGAGTGATCTATTTTACCCCTGTCACAAGGCCTGGCAGAGCTGTTCATCCTCCCTCCACCTCCTATGAGTCACTAGCTCGTGCCGTGGGTCAGGAAATATGCAGGTCTGCAGGTTTTCAGATTACTAACGTACTGGGGAGCAAAAAGAGGCAACCAGCAGATATCAGCATTGCCTCCCTTGATTTCAGGGGCTCTCTTAAATGGGCGCATGATTTGTTTAGGCAAAGGATGATATAGCATAGGGCTGTGATTGTAGAGTGTGGACTTCATGGCCTGGGGACCTGCCCATCCTATCTTCTTGCACAGTCCTACTTGCTAAGCAGGCTTGGTAAAATGATAAAATACCACAGTATTGGATGTTTTAGAGATATGCTAGTGCCTAAAGATGCTGGCAGGTACCTGAGGGGATTTCCAGGGGCACCTGGGTCCGGAGCGGCCAAACATGACGTGTACCAATATCCTCACCACACAGACCACCACATGCCTTGGACAGATGAGAAGAACTGGGGAAAGAAGAGCGGGGGTTTAGGCAGAGGATGAGTAGCCAGGTTCCACAGCTCTGCCATGGGACAAGCAGGAAGAGGGTGTTTTGGGGGATCCTAGAGTAGCCCATCAGTGCAGGCCATGGTGAGCCCATTGCTTGCCTCTTCCTCCAGTCAACAGCTGGGTTTGTCCAGCAACCCCCAGTCACATACTGCCAGTTATACGGTGTTGTCCAGACCAGGGCCACAGCTGGCTGGCTGGCAAGCTGCATGCAACATAGGAGCCACAGGTTCTTCGGGGCTGCGGGCTCCCATGCCCCCAGGCTTGAAGGCAGGCTGTGTTTAAAAACAAGCAGCAGAAACGTCGGCAGGAACAGGGCTCCAGCACATGAAATCAAGTGGAGGGAAATTCTTCTGCTGCAGAAAGTAGGCAAAAGGCAACTGGAGATGAATAGGCTGCCTGATAGTTGGCAGACACGCAGACTGTCTGCCATAGATGGTAATATAGGCACTGCAACTGTTATGGCATCTAAAGTCAAAAAAGCAATAAAAAGCTTTAACCTCTGCTGTCCGGGAAAACAATCAGTGGCTTCACATGCAGTCGGTGGAGAGAAGCCTTTGCGATGCTTGTGACAGGCAAATAGTCTAGAAAGCTCTGAGCTGTGTTTGGGATTAAGGGCTAGGAGCGCCTGGGTTCGTGCTTTATTTGTACAAGTTACACAGCCAGTTTTAAAAATTATATTGCTGCTGTTATTATTACGATATTGCTATCACTACTGTTATTTTCTTAACACATCAAGGGAGCCTGGACAGCTGCTCTTTATTTCTTACGTGAATGCAAACGGCGTTTAGATTTTTGTGGAGATCAGACACCAGACACATTCCTACATTCTTGTCCAATGTTCAATATTTTTCCATGAGTCAAAGAGAACAAGAATGGGCATATTGTGTAAATGCAAAACTCTGCCTTTTTAAACTGACACGATGAATTTCAGCCCTGCCTCTTTGTCTCTCTCCTCTGAGCAGGGGCTTTTCAGCCTGCCAGATTCTGTTACTTACTATCCTTGAAAACAGAGGGAGGGAAAAGTCAGCCCTTGTTAATTCATTGTCCCAGCTACCTAGCAGGGCTGTATCCTTAAGGACTGCTGGGGTTTTTTTGCTCTTCTGAGATGGTGAAGAGCTGTTGCTTTCCTGCCAGCTCCATTGTGTTCCCTTAGTAAAAGCCTGCAATACTAGAGGCACTTTAAAAAGAAGCAAGGAGTCTGTTGCAATAGACATCCAACAAAAGTTCCTGCTGCAATCCGCACTTCCAGTAAATGCTGGTTCATAATCCAGATTTTAGGCTCCAGGGCTGGTTCTTAATAAAACACTGGTACAGGTCAGTGTAGCTGCATCTGTTTACAGCAACAGAAAATTTGGCTCACTGTTGCATCAGGCTTCAGTACAGATTCACAGACAAGGACACATATGCAGACAAATATCAGCATATATGGGGTCCCTGGAATTTGAAATCCCCTTGGGGAAGGTGGCAAAACACTTTCCCACCTCTGTTTTTTAAAGAGCATGTGAAAGGTGCCTGATTGATGACCCAAAGACTTAACTCATCTGTGCCCACCAGAGCAACAACTGCCCTGGAGACTGCTCAGATCTGGTCCACGTCCCAAGCAAGACTTCATGGCCTGCCTTTCCAAAGGCTTCTCCTAAGTACGGACCACCATAGACAGAAGTCTGTATGCAAATAAAGTAAGACTTTTTTTTCTAGACAGGGACCTCTTTGAATTTTTGCAGGTATTTTAATAGGCTATAAAATGCATATTCCTACACCATAAATGAGAATAAATATGTATCTACCAAAGCAAGTCTAGTCTAAGTAATATGCAAGCAAAGTTTCACTGAAGTGCTTTGATAACCCCAAGTTTTTGGTCGGTCGTTCTGAGAGTGGGAGGTTGGTGAGCGCCCTCTGAGCACATCTGACCCAGAGCTTCCTAGCTAAGGCTTATGAAAGAAAGGGGAGCATACGAAGGGTGAAGGGAACTAATTAGCACCAAGAATGATGTGGTCATTTGTCCACCAGGAACCGGTCTGCTACCTCCAGAGTTTCATATATAGCAGTTTGCTGTGCAGCCCTTCGACTGTAGAGATTTCTAGTCACCATTAAAAGGTGCTGTAAAGGTGAAAGGTTTCACATTAGTTATCAAAATGGAAAACTTATTTTTTATCCAGTCTAGTATTTTCTAAAGTATGTTAGGATCCATAGGATCCTAATATTTCATTAGGATCCATATTTTGACACCTGAATAGATGTCTGCTTTTCAGAGGTGCTGAATGTGCATCGGTGTCTTTTGGAATTTAGCTGGAAAACAGGGCTCGTTATTAATGCATTTGACAGTGTCTAAATGCATGAAGAGTATTTTTCAGAAAAATATATAGAGATAAAGTCCTTGTCATGGAACCTTATAATCAAGGAGAGAGAAACAAAGTCCAGCAAAGTCCATTTAAAGACTTGGATATCTCAATGGACTTTAGATTGGGCTTAAGGAAAAGCATCATTTAGCAACTCGGATTCATCTGATGCAGAATCGGTTTGCTTGGTCAACCCTTTGATTGTTTATGTCATTTAAAAGCTACTGATCTGATGCTTTCCCTGAAGGAATCTGCATAGAAACAGAGACTGACATTTCTCAAGTGCATTGTCATTTATGGCTTTCATCTCCTTCTCCTCCCTCATCATATATATCGTTGACTTGGAGACAAGTCAAATTTATACATTTGCTCCATTCACTCTACGTTCAAAGTTTTCCAGTTACATACCAGATCTGTCTTAGAAGTGAACAACAAAAGGATGAGAGGCAAGGAACATAAGTTGCTAACTAGACCTAAGGAAAACAAGGGGAGCTGGAATGGGGCCCAGAGAGGTTGTAGAGTCTTCATCCTTAGACGAGTTCAACACTTGCCTGGACAATGTCCTGAGCAATGTGATGTAACTTTGAAGGTAGCTCTGCTTTCAGCAGGGCCTGGACCACATGATGTCCAGAGCTCCCTTCACAGCTACGTCATTTTATGATCCTAAAGGTCTTCTAAGGAACTCTCCACTAAGACCCTTGCCACAATACTTTTATTTTCTTTCTGTGAATAACATGGTAAATGGACAAGCAAATGAACTCTCTTTCTACTGTGTTAGTGGTCTGCAGAGATGGAATTTAAGAGACCCAGCTGTGGAGCTATACAACTGCAGAGGGTTTCCACTGCATGACTCTTGGGGGGGACTTACTCTGGGTGCCTGGACTCCCTTATCCAAGTCAGCAGAGCAGCTGAACAGTTCCGCTTCTGGCCACACCTGGTGCATCATCAACATGTGGGCTACAAAAGTGATGCAGCACTATCAGTGCTATCAGCACTATCAGCAAGAAAGCTTGGTTGTAGTTGAGGGATCCTTAGAGTCCTTGGCTGAGCCATTTTCACTGTGTAGCCAAAGGAATGCTGTTTCTTGTGGCGGTTGTGCTACCTGTGTCCAGTCTTGCAGGAGTATGTCCCCTTGTCACAGTGTGGTGTGTCAGGAAGGAGATGCTATTCCACTCAGTCATTGCCAAACAGGGAATTTTTCTCATTTTGAATTTTCAAAGCCAGCGATCACAATTGGCTCTAGAAACAGGCTCAAGGCTTCTGTGGAGGAAAATATGACTTTGAGAATGGGTGTTATCTTTGAGAGGCTTAGAACGGCTCATTTTTCAGTGCTGTTTCTATTTGCATGAATTCACTCAAGAGGTGATTGGTGCACATAGGAAATATGGCATATAGGAAGCATCAATTGTAATGAATCCAATTCTGTCCCATTCACTGAAAACTATCGTAGTGGCCAAAAATATCTAAAAGTTTTGTGGTGACCCTTCGTGGTTTACCACCACAGGAGAAGTAATGCATAGCTGGCAGGGAAGGGCTCCTGTCCAGAACTACCAAGAGCATCTTCATCAGCTGCTTAGCATCCCACTGTGTCTCATGGGACTCGGTGATGAGTCTAGGACCAACGATCCCCTTGAAGAAAGCTGTAGTCGGGATAAAGCCATTCAGTACAAAGGCTCCTAGGAGACAGGGTGGCTGCAGAGACGTGAGTGTCCACAGCAGGGGATGGCACTGACGGTCTTAGTCACTGGCATTGCTGCTCCAAGCCACAAACCGCGGTGTGTGCTCAGCAGCAGGGCTTTGCCTCAGGGGGACAGGACAAAGGAGCTGAAAGGCTGCAGCGTGCAAACTGTGTCACCTCATTACTGGGGAGGTTTGCAAGTCCCTCCTTGGTGCTGTCTCCTTGAGCCTCTCCTCAGTCCATCTAAGGGTTGCTGAGGGCACTGCCATTGAGCCTGTCTCCCACAGACAGGCCACGGCACGGCTCTCACATTTTGTTTCCCTCTTTTATCCCTTCCCTGCACCAGATTGGGTCTTCAAATACTCTTCCTACCTATTCAGTGGCCAGTGTAACACTGTTCAATGTTACATTTTAAGCCATGGGATGATGGCATCTGGTGCAGAATCAACAGCTCCTGAGGCACATGAACCCTATTGCAATGTCATCTCCTTTTGCCAAAGCAAATCTTTTTGCAAAAGCCAAGCTTTTGCTAGATGCTCTGTACTATCAGATATTCTCTTTGCTAATCAGAGAGAAAAAGAAAGCCAGAAAACTTATTTTCACTTTCTTCAGAGACATCTCCATGCATTTGACTTGTCTACTTGTGCAAACATCTTTCACTCATCCTCTCCACTCCACTTGTCATTTCTCACATTCCTTTTAAGCATAATCTTGTAAGCTTTTCAGTACCTGAATGGTTGGGGTTTATTTAGCTTGTAGGTGCCTTTTTCTTACCCCGGACTGCTCCTGTTTCCCTCTATCCACACTGGCCTTTTCCAGCTCCTGGAGCATTCCCTCCTGGGTGGTTGCTTGTTTCCAGACCTTTCCATTCACCCTCTCTGGCCATTTTGTTGGGTTTCGATTCTTTCAACCTTCCCATAAAATATTATCAAGATGGTACTCAAAGAAAGACCAAATAATGAAAAATCACCTGAACGGCAACATGTGCTAGTCCAAGGCAATAAGGCATTTGGGGTTCCTGTAACCTGCTAATGATCTTCCATTGTCTCAGAGCGATTTTTACTATTCATTCTTGTTCTGTCATTCTGTCTGTGTTTTCAGGCTAAAAGTGAAACTCTGGAGTACAATTAAGTAGACATTTAGATACTGGTCAAATGACTCCCATTTTTACAGTTTTGTTCTAGACTTCTAAAGTGTTGGAAATACAGGAGTTGTGAAACATGGCGAGACATGTGTCCTTTCTAAACCCTTATAGTATCTCATTGATAGCAATGACAAATATATCAGGGGAAGATACATGATCACCTTGACAGGTGATCACCAAACCACCACTCCCCCCCTTACCTCTTTCTCCACCTGCCCACTGACAACCATAGCCAGTTTCCATGAACCATAGACTGGTTTGAACCTTGATGTTTAATATTTCACATCCCCCTCTAAATATTTATCGTCACTTTTCATAAGTCAGCATCTTCCCATTTCCAAACAAATGCTCAGTCCCTCTTTAGATCTTGCTGAGCTCTGGATCTGTCACGTAGTTCCTCAGACTCTATCCACAATGGAAGAAAAAGTTTATAATTTCATTGGGATTGAATTTACTGCTCTTCGAGTTTGCTAAATACCCTCTTGAGCTGCAGTTAATCTGTTAGAGTCTTATTATATAAACTATCATAATTTTCTCTTTTATTTGTCCCTTCTATTGTCCGTTCTCTTCATAGGAGTATCTTCAAAGCTCTTAAATCATTGTTGTTACTTGTCCCCAGACAAGTAACAACATCCCTGAAGGAATCTGCATAGAAACAGAGACTGACATTTCTCAAATGCATTGTCATTTATGGCTTTCATCTCCTAAATTTTTGCCTGTTCTACTCATATAGGTCAAACTTGGCCTGTCCTGACACTGCATGTTTAAGCTGAAGGTTTTGAAAATGGCTATTAAGTACTGCTTTTACTTTATGTCCTTCTTAATGGGGTGAACACGTATGATGGGGGGAGGCAGGGGGAAGATACTAATACAGGTCAAACCCAGCCATCAAGCAAGTGCAGTAGCCTTGTTAGAGATGTTCTCTTACCACAGGCCTGGATTTGATCCTAAATATCACTTCTCCACTGAAGTTTTTGGCAGAGGATCAGGACTCCTTCCTCCTAACAAGAAGCCATTTTGCCAGTTGCTCATTAAGAGTCTTAGCTGATGCAGTGATGGAAGGCAGTTCACACCGAAGCAGGCCCTCCCTGTCCTGGCTGATAGAGTCTGATGCTGGAAGCATGACTGGGTAATATGCTGAAGGGATCTTTTTTTTCCAATTGACAAGCGATGACTGTATCTCCTGTGAACTGTAACTTACCCTGCAGAAGACCTCAAGGCCAAACAGTTGGAGTGAGTGTCCTGTATGACGCATTGATTTGCAGGAAGAGAGAAACAGTCTAAATATTTCCTTATTTTCCAAGGCTGGATGGATGGCTGCTGTCTTCCTCCATTGATTGAATTTTTGATACAGAGTGTTGCAGAGGAGATAGGTGCTTAGACAGGTAATAAAAGCCCATGTGTGGGCATGGATATATGTGCTCTAATGAAGCTACAAAGCCTTCGCACAGCCAGTTTGGAAGCGATGCTGGGCAGAATACCAGGACCAGACTGCTCTCAGCAGTCTTCCCTTAGGTGAAATCTGCTATGCTATTGATCTCTAAAAGGCAAATCAAATAATAGCAGCCACATTTTTAAGGATTAGGAGCTTCCTGTGCAAGACAGTATGTGTTTTTAATACTTTAAGCTGACTTATGAAATTGGTAAACAATGTGGAGGGTGGTGTTGGATGACCTCTTTTACATGCCTGATCATCCTGTCAACATTTATAATGCATTTGATATTTCCTTCTCATCAGGACAGGATCAGTTAAGCAGTCACATTTCCCAAAGCTCAGGTTGCATTATGCTTTGTTCCACATTTCATGGTAATAAACGTTGACATAAATTTCTGTAGATTTCACATAAAGTGATTGTTAATTTATTCATAGTTGAAAAGGATCTAAAAAAAAAAAAAAAAAAAGAAAAAAAAGAACAGAAAAGACTTCTCCAGAAGACAAATACACAGCTTGCAGGATAAGAAATACAGATCTTTCATGCCTATTTGTTTTGCACACAGTAATGACTGCTACATTCTGATTAGCAATCTTGACCTAGTTAAAGTGCTATTGTTTCTCTGTGTTCCTATTCTTCTACAAGACTGTGGCTAGACATGATATTTTATAATCCATCAGATGTAAAATCTGCATAAAAAATATCATTATTGTGCTTCAGCAACTTGGACCAAAGCCCTGACGTTACATTTCTAGGCAGTACACAGTGAATAATATGGATGCATTTTTAGGTTGGTATGTTCAGTTGGCAAGATATGTAATTTTTCCATAAGTGAAGGTAAATTGTGGGATTTCTAACATACTGATTACTATTCCAGCCTTGTTCCCAGCTAATGAGAATTAAGCAGATACTTGTCAGCCAAGGAACATCCTTATTTGTTACTATAAATTCAGTTTTAGTGGCCCTTATTACAGTAAACAGGGAGACAAACTTGTGTTGCCTCTCAGCCAGCATTATTGCTGACAGTGGTGCTCATGCCTAAGGATCAACCAGAGCTAGGGGGGCAGTGCAAGAGGCCCTGTAGAGACACCGAGTCTCTTCCCAAAGAGCTTATGATCAGAAAGACAGGGCTGGGCGGTGGGAAGGTTTGGGATAGAGCAAAGGTTTTGCGTAGAGCAAAAACCTCGTGGCAACAAACCTTGCTCCTTGTGATCAGAGTGGTCTCAGGAGCTGATTAGGTAAATGGGAGAGGGGTGAGGCAGAGTGGAGAGGTGTGCTGGCTCGAGCTGCCACGCTCGCCGACAGTGTGGGGCTGAAGGCACCTGCACCTCCTCCTCCTCGCTGCCGAGAGAGAGAGGTTGGTACCCTTCCTGCGGACACAGAGCGGGTGGCAGGAGGCACCTGGAGCTGAGCCTGTGCAAACCAGGCTGTAGCGGGAAACGGCATCTGCTACCCTTGCACAGCTCTTTGCAACCATGGTAGGACCACCTTGACCCAACCACGGTGCTGTGAGGACACACCAGCTCTCGGCGCTGCTCCCCGTTGTGCCGTGTGCCCAGGGCCTCCGCTCTGTCACTCAGGCCTGCATGAAAAATTAATGTGGTTTCCCAGATCAGCTTCACCCAGCAGATTGGACTTTCTGAACTTGGAGTGCTAAAATCTCTCTGAAGACAACTGTCACGCTTGCGTTCTCAGCCGTGTCAGGTAGAAGTTGCAAATGAAGACAAAAGATTAAAAATAAATATCCTCCTGCTGTGCAGAGAAGGTGCAGAGCAGAGGGGCTGGGGAGAGGTGCTCAGAAGAGGACCATGCTATTGAGATCTTCAGGAGAGACATCAGGGTGAATCTGATGCCCTGGGTGTGGGGAAGAGTGGGGAACAGCCAGAGCCACCAGACTTCAGGAGATATGTAGAAAAAGCAGTAATGGGAGCCCTTTTGCCTGTTCCTAAAAAGTGCGTCTGTAGTCAGAAATGGGCCATGAGGGGGTGTGTGTGATCATGGCGTTAGGACCTGTGATGGCCCCGGAGGGGGCAGCTCAGGGCAGTGGTCCCTCCTCATCCTTGTGTCAGCCCTGGGGCCTCGGTGGCTCCGCAGCTGGCCATGGTGTGAGTCACCACGACCGTCGTGTCTGGCTGAAGGGGTAAGAAAACAAGGAGCGGGGCACCTGGTCCTCCTGCCCGCTGGGGAGATGCCTGCAGCAGGGAGGCTCTGCACTGGTGAACCCCAGTCGCTGCCTGGAGAGGCACTCCCCAGCTCAGCTCAGCGCCGGACACCGCAAGAGGTGGCACTGCAGAAGGCTGCCAGCAAGCACCACAAACCGCTATGTCGAAAATGAGAGCTGCTGTCATTCAGGATCAGGCCCTAAGTCCCAGGGGCGGCTCGCTGGGTCCAGCCCTGGGATGCAAAGGTGCTTTCACAGCATAAATAAGAAGTAGCATTCAGCATGTTTTCCTCCTTTGGAATGAATTCTCTTTTTTTTTTTTTTTTTTTTGGCCACTTTCATTGTTTGAATATTTTCTGTATTTTTCATGTAATTCCTTTACCCCTTCCCCTCCCCAGATACATGAAGGATTTTGTTTACAGTGCAGCCCTAGATACAGTCAGCACATATTGTGAGAAAGTCTAGCAAGTCCAAAAGGGACCATTTGAAGTGGATTTGTCTGCTGCTTCTATATTAAAAGCATAAAATCCAAAGCTGCTTTTTTAACATCAGAAGTATTCCTCCACATGAATTGCTAACACTGCTACGCTGCCTGCTTCGCAAACAAAGTGTGATAATCGCTTGGGGTTTAAGTTAGCAGCACATTATGAGTTTCATCCCCGTTGTTCCACCACACAAGAACGCTAAGCTAAGAAAGCTGCAAACCTTAGTAGGAAAATGTGAGAGATGGGAGAACAAAGTTGGTAGGAGATTTTCCTTTTACATCTTCAGCTAATAAGGGTTAGTGGGGACCTAAAACTATCACACTGGTATTTTCTCTGTAGTTTGCTTGGAGCATTTTGGTGTTTCGGTCCAGCCTTAACTGTCTAGCTATAAACATTTTGAGATGTCAGTCAGATGTGTTACTAACATCTCTGTACAAGGCCAAGGATGGGCTGCACTGGGAAATGAATTATTTTGGAGATCTGCAGGCACTATGGAGATTCTCGGGCGAGTCAGAGGGACAGGCTTTGTTTTACTTGTTCTGAGAGCTGTGAAACTCAAGGCTGCAGGATGGTTAACCTAGGAATTCTGTCAAGCACTGTGCTCCTACACATTGTTAAATGAAGTAAAAAGCAAATTCTAAAGGAAGTCCAACTGAAGAAGCTGCATGAAGTGCACAAAAAATAAGACTTTCAATGAAAGTGAAACCAGATAGTCCTTATCATTTCCTGCTGCCACAGACAAATTCTTTTCTTGGCCATACTGGACAGTCCCTGTGGAAAGGAATACCAGGTGAATGCACATGAGTAATGTCAGAAATGGATCAAAGATGTGATCAAAATATTGTTAAATATGGATATTTTGGAGAAAACAATCTCTAAAATTTCTCACTGACAAATTGTGCTTTTGCACCAAAGAAGTTTTTGTTTCCATTTTCTAAAAAAACATTTGATCCAGAAAAAAATAATCAATTTTCAGCAAAATCCTCTAGTTTTACATTTAGTAAAAAATTTCAACCAAAAGAAAGGTGAAGCAAAAGCCTCTTTTTTTTTTTATTTTTGCCAAAAGAGAAATTATTTGATACCAGATTTTGATGAGCCCTAATTATTAGCTCGGTGGAACTCCTGCTGATTTGGCCTGGTGTCAGGGAGCATTAGAGAAGAAGCTGCCTCTCTTAAATCGCTTTTAAGACTCAGAATAAGTTTTAAATAGAAATTAATTGTCCCTCTGCACAGGACGTGGTGTCACACTGGGTCGTTTAGACAAAGTCATTTCTAGAGTTTTGCCCTCCGCTCTTACTGTCCCTGAGCAGCTTGGCCAGTAACAGCCCTGCACTATCTTGCAAACGTGATCTCCAGAGGCTTAGCCTCTGCAGCTTTAACTTCAGAAGATCAATGCATCCAGCATAAGTGCGTGGACGCATGCTGACTCACCAGAACCTCCTCAGCAAAAGGTCTTACAATAACACAGGCTGCCAGGAAATGCATGTACTCTGCGACGGTTCGTACAGTGCTACCCACCTACCTGTGGGATGGAGCTGTGCATGGAGGGCTTCCTCCTCTCCTGCTTACTGTCATGTCACTCATTTCCCGTCACAGAGCCTTTCAGTATTACACAGTTCAAGCAGTTTGAGATGTGTAATCGTGAGCCCGTTTGATCTGAGGAATGTGCCTGGGTGTTATAGGAACTTTTGCTTTATGTTTACTGACCCAAATCAATCCTGGCTTGCAAATTGGAAGAGATAAAGCTTGAAATCTGGCAAGCTCTTTTTTTACCCTCTGAAGAATCTGTGCTTTGCTTGGGGAAAGAGGGCTTGACTTTCAATCTCTAGTTGAAAAATGTGATTGCTAGAAAACTGCAAAGATTTGAGTGATCGAACCCTGGTCCGCTCCCTTCTGAAAACAAAACAGGCGTAATGCTGGGGCAGCAGTGCCCTGTGGAAGGCAGCGTTCCGATGAAATAGCAAGGCAGAAAGGCTTGTGATGGACGCTGCTCGTCTCGCTGAACAAACACCGACCGCTCCCCCGCGAACCGCCCTGACAGGGGGTGTAACAGCTCGGTGCAAGGAGGGAGAGGGGGCTTCATCCCTGTGGGCCGCCACATCCTTCCCATGCCCTTGCCCTCCACTTCCCTAACTCCCGGGGGTGTGAAAGCAGGACCTTTTCAGCAGCCTCGGTGAAGTCCCCCAAGAGTCCCCTGCACCTCTGCAGCCTCGCTCGCTCTCGTTACTGCTTTAGAAATGCGTAGTGCCTTTTTTGGTGGGCACTTTAGCAGAGCAGATGTCACGAAGCCCAGAGTCCTCCAGTCCATGTCGAGGGAGGGAGCGCTTGGTTAAGGGATGTGTCTGGGGATCATGGTGCTCTCCCTGGTTCTGCTGCTGACTTGTGCGTGTCACCAGCAAACCACTTCACAGCTCACCCGTGTCTGCTAGCAGCTAGTTCAAACGCAGAAGAAAAGCAGCTACTACGCACAGTGCAGTGCAACACCTGCGTTTTTAATTGTATCAAAAAGCCTGGTGCAGGTGCTCTCAAAACGTGAAGCCATTTGAAACAGCTCCCTCTGATTCAAAATGTCAAGCAAGAGCAAAATTAACTGAGAAAGGCGTATTAACCACATAAAGCATATACATATGCAGCGGATATATTATTCATTATCTGTTCAGCCTTTCTGTCAGCAGCACATCTGAAAGCAAAACGTACTGCCAAGTCATGTATTCTGATGACCTGGGAACTTCCCCGTTTCCCAGGAAGATGAATTTGGGGGCACGAGAATGATTTCTAATAAACACACTGACAGCAAAGATGATGGTAAAAGGAAGTGCAGCTTACCGGTTTTTTTGCAAAGGAAAGTACAGTGACTCATGTGTCAGAAGGAACACACTAACCAAAGACAGTCCCTGCACTTTGCAAGTGACCACCCAAAACTCCCCCCCAGGGGACAGCTAATGACAATTAGTTACTCTCGAAGGCACAAGGGCTGAGGACTTGTACAACTGGGCACCAGCATGTCTGTCCTTATGAAATGAAAACATGAAGCTATGCTGGAAACTTAAGTTGAGATATGAGATGAGATTTTCGGTGTCAGAGAGAGAAATTACAAGCTTTATTTTTAAGAGGTAAACTCGGTGACCTGCTGATGCAATGGAAGGATAGGTTAGTACTGAGGAAATACATATTTGTCAGTTGAGTTCTTCCCAAGTAACTCACTGGTATTCACACCAGAATAAAAATGTTCACACCTGGAGTTGTCTGGGAAGAGCTCTTACCTATAGATAAACCTGAAGTTGAGGGGAACGGTGGCCACAACAGAGTATTAGGTGTCCATGGACTTCTGTACCTGAAGCAGCATGATACAAAGAATGTGATTTGAAGATGTCATAAATCATCCCTCCTCACTTAACTGGAAAATTAGAGTTCTTAGTGTTCCCTCAGCCCATCACAGGCTCCCAAGGTATCACAGTTTGTACAGGCGCCCTTTTCTCACTGGCACGCCCAGGTATTTGTCAGATGACATTGTCCTGTTGCCTCTAAGGCCGGTGCACTTCTGCCCAGGTGCAGAAAGGCAGAAGATGAGCCATGTTTCCCTGTGGAGCTTCCTGACGTGCTCACAGCTGAAACAGCGATAGCATGTGTGCCGACTGAGCGAGGGCTGCGTGCGTGCGTGCGTGCGTGTTCACCGTGTCTGGTGCTTCGTGTGCGCCTTTAATGTTAGAGCTAAAGATATGACAGCTGTGCTTGTTTAAAAGTGATCTATTCTTTTATGAACCCTGTTTTTGAAATCCAAAGCCACTCTACTTGAGGGTATCTGCACCAAGTCCAGACTTTTCAGTTCATGGGACTACACCGTTGTTTTGTGTGCGCGGGGTGGGAATTTGTGTGTGCAACTGTAGCAGATGAGCGTACATCAGATGGACAGGGCCGTGAACCTCTTTTCCTTCGGTAGGCCCACAGGGCCTTTCATCTGTGAGCAGCTGAAAGTATCGCTCTAAATATCCAAGGAAAGGAAATAGAGTTACAGTTCTCATAGCAGTGTTGCATGAACTGTGTGTTTTGTAGCAGATGTTTCAGGACATAAACAATTAGGTCTTAATGTATTAATAGACATCTCTGGAAAATAATCCGGCAGTACGTTATGGACCAGACCCTTGGCTGGCATAATCTGACATGGCTCCAGTGGCTTCATTTTCAGTTTTGAACAAGTTAACTTCTAACATCTTTAATTATACACATCTCTGGCCAGTATAAACCTATGTGAGATTGGGATGCCTGGATCTCACGTGTGCCATTAAAATATCTCCTAGGACCTTTGAACTCTACAGCAGTCAAAAATGTTCTTTTGGATCATATACCAAAATCATGAGAGTGAAATCCTGCAGCACTGGATAGGCACAAGGGCAGATTTCATGACTGCATTAGTCTCTGCTATCTAAAAATACTTTAGATCTGTCTGGCACAATTAGATGGGAGCAAATCTGGGGCAGATATGCCCTAGGCTTTGCCAGCTACAGCTCTGGCCGCCTCCCTCCACCCATACCCAGAGGGGAAAGGGGGCTGTAATCAACAGGAGGAAGCAGCGCTCGAAAAATGCTCGTGGCTACAGGGACAGGGGTGGTGGTGGCAGGGAGATGTCTCACAACATACTTTCCTACAGTTCTGCATAGTTTCATTGACTGAGGAAGCCCAGAGTAGCTTTCTAAACTAAGCAATGCTTACTTGCCTGTTGACTTGCAAGATCCTTCTAGCAAGATCCTACAGATTGTTTCTTCGGTGTTATCTAATGATTATTTTTTTTGTCTCTGCTTCTTTCAGCTCCAAGGCTCTTTGAAGAGAAAGTTGGTGGTAAATCTGTCGCCTGTTAACAACAAGAGGCCCAATGGTGTTTCCGAGAGCTCTTTCCTTGACATTAAGAGGATAAGAGTGGGTGATAATATCTCAGTGGGACAAGGTGGACAACATGTTAACAATTGCCAAAGCCAGTCAATGTCAGGAACTATGTCTGTGGGGCAAGGATCACAAAGAAAGGCCAGCAACCTAGCAAACAATACACATGCCAGTGGGAATGGCATGTTTAATATGACTTTGAAAGAGGTAAAGAAAGAACCAGGAGAAACAGTGTCTTGCAGCAAACACTTAGATGGCCAGACGTCCCATGAGAACATGTTCCCTAACAGATATGGGGAAGACTCGTGGGAACAAATGATGGATCTGGAGCTTCAGGAACTATTTAATGAACTGACTAACATATCAGTGCCACCAATGAGTGATCTCGAGCTAGAGAATATGATAAATGCGACAATAAAACAAGATGAGCCATTCAACATTGACCTTGGGCAGCAGAGCCAGAGGGGCCCTGTGAGATCTCTGCAGATGGATAAGATGGTGATAAAGAGTGAATATGCACCAGGCATGAATCAGGCTCCTGTGGGCTCCCCACAGATGAGGCCTTCTTCTACAGGTCCAGCCTTCACTATGGCTACCGCTGCCATGTCCACTTCTTCACCCATCCCTTCGGTGCCTCAGAATCAAACACAGGTATCGCAGGTTTCTTCTGCGACCAGTCGGCCATTGCCTAACTGGCAGGAGGTGTCTCATGCACAGCAGCTCAAACAGATCGCAGCCAACCGGCAGCAGCATGCCTTGATTCAGCAGCAACAGCAGCAGCAGAACCAGACGGCCAGCTGGTCCACCTTGTCTCCATCAGGACCTTCCCCTGGACCCTTCGTGCAAGAGAAAATCCCCAGCCCTTCTTTTCGCCAGCAGCAGTTCAGCCCACAAAGCTCAGCAATGCTTGGGGTACCAGTGAATGGAAACCAGTCGAAAGGGATCAACAACTATGTTTATAAACCAACCACTCCCCAGAGCAATCCCATGGACATAATCATGCAACAGAAGCCTCAGGACCTCAACAGAAACTTTATCAACAGTGCTCAGCCACCACTAGAGCAGCATCATGGCAACACAAAGCCTTTGTTTCACTTTAACTCAGAGCAAACAAACCAGCAGATGCCTTCAGTTTTGGGTTCCCAAAACAAGCCTGCCCTTCTGCACTACACGCAGCAGGCACAGGGTTCAGCCCCTGTGCAACAGCCACAGCAACAGCAGCAACAACAGCCACAGCCGCAGCCTGCTCAGCCTCTCCCAAACCAGTCTCTTCAAAGGCCACCTAATGTACCCCTAGCAATGCAGCAAAAAATGATGCTTCAGAAAATGCAGCAAAGCCAGCAAATCTCAGGTTTGCAGTATCCAGTCTCGCAGCAGCATAGACAGGTAAGGCGAATTCCTCCTTATTTGTTACAGAATCTTTCTGGTCTGAGGAGTAAAAACGCTTTTCCAGCCTGGCCTCATTCCTCCAGGAATGAGGCAGATAATGACCATCTCAGCACATACTTCAGCAGAGCTGGTGATGGCACATTTAGCACCTATTCAGGTATATCAGGGATGCACATTTATAAGATTTTCAAGAAAGACATGCTCATAACGCTTTTTTCTTAACACAATGGAGTGAATATGCCACTGATATATATTATGTAGATACTTGTCAGAAAGGTGAGATAGTAGGGCAGATGCAAGCTTATTTTGGACCCTTATCTAAGTTTTCTAGCTTACAAAACTTTAAGCTCTTTTGAATGGCAAAATTTTAATGAATTCCTATGCTATCTTAGATAATGTATTTTACAATGTTAATTTTTATGCCATCATTTTCCTCAGGGAGGCAGGGTTAGGAAATTCTGGTTTTAGATATCTTTTGACTGACATTGCAAAAATACTGTTTGCATATTTGTTATCTGTTTGGCAAAGGAAAACTAAGACTTATCTGTGAGCTTTATAAACACCCATCACACTTCTGGGAATATTCTGTGGATAAAACACGTGCTTAGATATGAAGGTGAAGGTTGCCACAGATATGTCTACAATTATATACCACATGGCCAGCTCCCACAGCGTTATCATGAGACAGTGCTCTGACACGATTGATTACTGTAGCTCAGCTATGCTATGTCAAGTCACTGTGCACCAGGATCCCAAGTTTCAGACCTGCCAATCGAAGTTTGAATATGTCACCTCATTGTAGCTCATAAACTGGAAACCAGGTGCAAAACAAGTAAAACATATATTATATTTTGGGACATTTAAGCCACTCTGGGGAGTTTTGGTGGGGCAAATGTAGTTCAACACATTTGAGGGTATGCAATGGCAATATAGGTGTGGAGATCATCTGTGGATTTCTTACATGTGAAAAACAGCTATAAAAAACTACTGAAAAGTGAAAGCCTAAGTCTTCCATAAAGTCCCAGAGAAGCAGCATTGTGAATGAATCATTCAGAACTGGAGTTTCTTGGCCAAACTGTTTGGGTGAACAGTCTGATGTTTTTAAAAAAAAGCAAAGTAGGTATAGTTGTATGCATGGAAACCTTTCGCCTTTTAACTCTTTTAAACTCCCTGACCAACCAGCCATGACTTTCTCCAACAGAGAATCCCTTAGCAAGAGGTATGAGGTGAAACATTTAGGCAGCTTTGGGTGGGGAGATGTTGCTTTGTTGGAAGATGCTGGAGAATGAGCGTTGGCAGGAAGCAAGCACAGCTACAGCTTTGCTGTTTCACAGGAGGTCTCTGCTGGCTGTTCCTCTCCTTCTTGGGCCACTGTGTGCTCTCTTCTTAGACGCATTTCCCCATTCTCTTAATAGACTGGCAGGGAGATGAATTTTAACAGTTCTTTCATTCAGCCATGATGAAGCTTCCAGCAATCTGTCAGCACAGGGGAGACAGGCAGGACTTCTGCAAACACTACTATTTTTCTGAAAAAAATATGCAAGGTCACATTCTGGAAAGGAAGAAAAACACTGAGAGCAACTCTGCTTGAGGCAATGTTAGCTCCTTGCTCTGTGTCCTCTTGGGCTGCTGCTCAGGGAGGCAAGCCAACAAGATGGTACTTGGCAACATGGCCATAGCAGTACTTGAAAGATTTATCATGAGTGTTGTGGGATCTCTCACCTGTGCAGCCACAAGATCTTTTGGCTTAGGAAACTTTCCCTAAATGAACTTTGCTGAGTGCCAAACTTTAGATATTACACCAAGGAAGGAGTTTTGCCTATCAACACAGACTTCTGCAAGTAGTTTTCCAAAGTTTCTTGTCATCTGACCACTTTCCACAGTTTTGTCTGCAGGACGTGGCTACCCGATCCGCAGCACAGCTGAGAAGCTTAGAAGCTTTGTAGACACAGATTACGGGGCTTTTGCAGCAAGAATGATGTTGTTTCTATGCTCTAGAGAGGTAACTGGACTTTTTTAGAGATCCTTACCAGTTGTTCCAAAGTTCTGCTGAAATTCAGGAAATCAGGTAGTCTCTCTCAGTAGAGTATTCTGTAGCTGCTGGAATGATACTTAGAAATGCAGGTGATCCATAAATAGCAGGATTTTGGATTGGTTTGAACATAACTGTTCACCTGGCAATATTTATGAGTTCTGTGAACTCCTTTAGGGCCTGCCTATGCAGCTGCAAGAGCCCACCAACCCCTTGGTCAGGCCTGCTTGTCCTCATAGGTCCAGTCTGATTATTAAATCAGAGTGGGAGGAGACACCCCTAACATTATATTCCAATAAAGACAACAAAGGTCAAAGCAACCTCGTGGGTCAACTCCTGCTGATTTTAGCAATGGAGACTTCCCCTCATTTAGGCTGCATGGTCTTCTTTCCTGGAGGATCATCTCCCACCTCTGAGGATTCCTACACATCATTAACAGTATTGCATTATTAATTACCAGCATTTACTAATTAACTTAATGATTATTATTTATTTTACTCATGCCCTATTTCTTCATGAGGAATCAAGGTTTGATTCTGCTTGGTATCATTCAACTCCTCCTCAGATCATTATAATTGTGGACTATAAGGACCATCTCAGTACTGGCTGGAGTGCTTTGTAGCTGGAAAAGTGAGTGCACATTCATAAAGGGCTGCTGTGACATTGCCATCAGGTAACACTGACTGGAACACTGTAAATTCACATTTTTAGCTGAACCAGCTCACCCTCTGGATTTTTACTCCCCAAGTTTTAAGATCCCAAAAAAGCATTTGAACTTGACTTTATCAGCCCAAGCTTGCTAACTGGAAATGTAAAGCTTATAATTTCTCTGCTTGTCACATTCACTTTGTGTCAAATCGGAGCGAACTTGTAGTGGGATTTGCTAATTAGATGTCTTTTGCCTCTAGGGAAAAGTCATAAAAATGATGGAAATCTTCTTGGTTTCCTGGAAGGTTGATCTGAATGAAGGTTTTGTTTGCTTCTCTGTTTTATTCTCCATTGTTGTGGGAAAGATTCACCTTTTCATTGTCTATCAGGATGAAACATATGCACAGTCATGAAAAAATCTTAGAAATTCAACACTCTCTTTGTTTAGGGAATAATTAGAAGCTCCAAATTCTGCACAGGTTTAATCAGGTTTGCAATCCTTATACAGAACCTGGGCTTACGTGGGGAAAAATCTGGAACTGGGCTTGGGTAAAAGTTTGAAGTCTAACTTTCCCCTTGTGAAGAAATGTAGTCCAGTCAGTGAGAGATGCTTCTGAAGTAAGACTTAAGGTTTTTGAACAAAAAACTTGACGTTGTTAACTAGTCTAAGAAATACCACACATATTTTCAAAGTTTTTGATTAGCCATAAGACTTGTTCAATAAGATCCATTAGTCTTCTGTGAAGAAGTAAAAAAAAAACAATTAAAAACCCCCAAAAGCCGGTATCTACTAAATAAAATATTATTCATCCCCTTCTGGTTTTGACCTAAAGCCAAATTAAACTCAAAGGTTTCAAGCTGACTTGTTCTCCAAATTTTTTTATTCAACTTCATTCACTTGAGGGAGGGGAGAAAAGAAGGCTGAGCTTATGAGAATAGGAACCCTAATGGAGCAAGGCCACTCTATCTGCTACATGTGGGCATGTGCCCTATTTAGTCTCGGCTTTGAGGGCAAGGATAACACAAGGGATCATGAGAGCTTCAGCCCCCGCTTTACACAAACAACCAGTGGTCCTTATTTGTAAGGCTCTGGAAGCGTCAGCGTTGTCTATCTAGTTACAAACCACAACAGAGTTTCCTTGTGCAGAGCTCAGGGCCTCGTTAGTCCTTGTTCACTTTGAGGATGGGATCATCCTCTCCTTTTTTTCTTTCTTCTTTTTTTTTTCCAAGAACCTAGGAATGTGGTGTGATTAGTTGCAGTTTGGGGCTTTTTTTGCCCTTACTTGCCCTAATTGGATCATTTTCTTCACCAGGTCTTAACAGGCTCCTTTTAAATGCAACCAGTCTCCCTTTCTACTGAATACCAAGCAATCCCTTCTCCAGTACCTCCTCCAAGCATGGGTGTCCCATACGTGCCTCTTGCCTCATGCTTTCCCACTGCAGGGCTCTGTATTTTGCAGTGTGTGGCCAATGGCCTCTCAGGTGCCTCTCAATGACCCAGGGACACAGCATGGCTGCATCTGGCTGGAGAGCGGCCACGGAGCAGCACTGCACCAAGGGATGTGCCACCAGTGAGGAGCTTGCGCTCAGAGGAGCTCCAGGTGCGGAGGTGACCCCCCCTTGCAGGCCCCCTCCATTACACCAGCCCTCCAAATGCCCAGAAAATCCGTGCTTCACTGATATATATGCATTACTCTTAAATATCTCCAAGGGATAGAGGTGGTATTTCAACTAACCTGGCAGCTCTGCAGAGGTGCTGAGACCGATTCCCCTCTCTTTTTCTCCAGTGTAAACCCAGGGTAATTTCATTTCTTTTCAGGAGAGCATAATTGGACTTACAGCAGCGTAGTAAGCAGCAGGATATGGCCTTCTACCTTTTTTTTTAAAGCATGGGCACCATACAGATTTAATAAGAAGTGTATGTTAAACTGTCAGATTGTTAGAGTGCTATGTGAGGAGGAAGCACCAGGAGCAAAAGATCTAATGGCTTTTTTGAAAGTGCAGAGAGAAAAACTCTTGTTATCGTTCACTGCTGAGCGATAACTTACACCTCTAATTTAGCCTCCTAAATTTCTCAAAGAAAATGTGGCTTCTTTGGATGATTCATATCAAAACAATATTTTTCTAGACCTTTGTGTTTACCACTAAAGAAGAAAAGAAGAGCACATTTTGGTCAGGCAACCTCTCTGTTTTCAAATGTGAAGGAACTATTTTGCAAATATTTGTGAAATGAAGAGAGAAAACCTAGAGTGACTTGGGGTAATTGGTACAAACCAGGACTTAAATTTGACTTAGATCGTAAATAACAACGATTCCAGGCTTTTGGAATCTGCAATAATAAAAACTGTTCCATAGTGTAAGAAAATAACAATGTGACCTTTCTTTCAATGCTTGCTATAAAAGTCATATTTGGATGACAGCTTTTCTTGATAACTCCATTTTGGTTGCATTCCTTCATGCAAGGGCTTCTGAATTAAATATTCTGGATAAAAACTCGAGTATGTCCCAAAAACCACCATCGATTGCAGAGTCATAGCTGATTTATGAACATGAAAGCAGAGAGAAGATGTCATAGGTTCCTGTATTATCATGGTGGACAGTTGTCTTGGTAGTGCCTTATATCATTCATGCTCAGCTTGCTGATTGAAATATATAGACAATCACACTGTGGATGGTCAGTCCCTGAGGACATTGTAATTCAAAGGCTCAGAGGCACTGCCAGTACCATAAGGTTTCTTGAACTCTTTGCATAAAGTATTTACACTGGTAGAATAGTAGAATATTAGCCACCTAGGTGAAATGCTTCTGGATTTGGGGATTTGGGACGTAGCTGAGGTAGTCCCTTGTTGTCTCACTTGGACTGCTTTTTGAAGGTAGTTGCATGAAGATACCAATAAAAAACATCATTGCACTTGCCTGGATGAGTTCTTTGCTAATGTCAGCACATTTGAAGTCTTATTTATTATTTACTAGCATTGTGAAGGTGCCTGGGAGGTCCACTGATAGGGCAAAATGTCATTCTGTGAAGAACTGTATAAACTCAGATTAAAAATGGCCCCTATCTCAAAGGAACAATGTTGATCTGACTTCTGTAAGAATCAAATAAAAGATGAGTTTTACAGAAGGAATTTGAAGGATATCAGCTTCTACCCACCTGCGTGTCTAGAGATGAGGTGATCTAGGAGGCACTTCATGAGCCAGTCAGTTGTTTTGGCCATGGGGAAAAATAATGCTGTTGGAGACAGGAGGCACAGTGAGGGTGCTAGCTGCTTCAGGCCTCTGATTTTACTCCACTGCCACCTGGAAGACATGGGCTAGGGTAGGGAAGCAGAGGGACAGCCAAGGTACCTGGTGTGCACATAAGAGAAGATGATGGGGGCTGCAAGGAAGAAAGGGCAGGTGAGAAGATCCACAGTGCTGGTGGCTGAGATTACAGTTTACAGGCCACACCTGGGGTGGTGGGGTAAAGTAGGGAACCATCTCCAAAGACAGGACATGAGTTTGTGCTTATTAGATTAACTGGAAAGGAGGTATAACGGGACAAGACTGGCATAAGGAACTGTGAAGACGCAATGCTGAGCGGGAGGCAAGGGGCCGGGGACGTTTCAGGTCTGGTTCTCTGCTGCTAAGCAAGTTAGTCTGTCTTGACCTGTGATCCCATCAATAAAGCTGGGATATCTGTGAGGGCTTCTTACCTGGTTGAAGTGAGGATTTCTGCTATTGCTGTGTGTGCATCTGAGGCCAGAGTCAAGCCCTGAGTCAACTTCCTGCAGGGATTTTGGAAAGGCAGCCTGGAAAAACAATATAATTCCACAGCCATTTAGAGCTGGCATGGTGAAAAACCCTTTCCTGTAAGTTTTTGCTTGTTTGTAGGCAATTTATGAATACCTCAAGAAGTCAAAGAACAAAAAAATTTTAACAAGCCCCAGCTCCCATTTTTCTCCCTAGAGTCTTCCTATTATTTTAATTCCCTGAAGTCCTCAAGAGCAAGTCCCAGTAATTTCTCTCTCTAGGGGTTCAAAATGAAGGAATATTTTAATGGCAAATATTACTTTTACTGCTGGTGTTTTTATGGTGGAGACCTGCCCCAGGCCACAGATGACTGTCATTAAGACAGCAACAGACCTAGTAATGTTCCTTTAATGTGAGTTTTCACGGGTGAATTTACCATTTGTATGTGATGCTGATCCAGAAAATCAGCCAGATGCTCCAACAGAACTATTCCAGAACCATCTGCCTGCTTCATTTGCTGCATGCCTGTTTCTGGTAATGTACACACACAGTGTAAGAGACAGCTTTTGCCCTGAAGAATTTATAATCTAAATAAGCAAGCCAGCCAAACCTTGAGAGGAAGGAAATGTTACTGTGTATTTTATATATTATTATATATTTTGGGAAAGAGAGAAGGAAGATCTCATTCAAAGCCATCTCAATAAATCCACTGGAATTGTTGGATAAGGACACATTTACCATTGCAGAGGGATCCTCTGACAGAGTCTGGAGTAGAACCAGACCCAGTGTCAGTCTCAGAGACACTGTCCTTGCATCCCAGGATAGTGCCTGAACCTATCAACCCGCATCTGCTCATCTTGACCTGACTGCCCCTTGCCCCTTGGTCTGAGAGCCTTCTCTATAGACCCAGCATCCACAGCTCTCAGCCTTCACAGCCTGCGCAGTCCCCCAGAGGAGACCTCTGGAGTAGTTACAACAGTGTTTGATGCTTCTTTTTCCCTTTGTACCTATAGATTGATGCTAAACAGCTCATCGAGATGCACCCAGAGGTTTGCCAACTCTCCAAGGGGCCTTTGAGACACCCATGCATGGGTGGACATGCCCTGGCTATGCCTGAGATTCTGCTTGCCACCTTGTGCGTGGGGAAGGAGTGGGGTCTTGAGGGCAGCCTCACACCATGTTGAACAGGCCAACTGTGCTGAGTTCGTGTCATCTCTTCAAAAATGGTCCTCACTTCTCTGTCCCCTCTGACGAGGCTCTTGTTTTGTCAACGGGGCTTGTTTTGTCAAGCCCCAGGTGGAATTTGGAGGGGGGCTGAGTGCCTGAAGCAGTTGGTCCATCTGAAAAGCCAAGCGCCTCTCATAGAGTCTTTTAATAGTAATACTTAGCCTTGACATAGCTGTGGAAACATGAGAGCTGAATGATTCTCCAATTTCATAGGAAGAGGTGAGGATTTATGTGAGGTCTACATCATATTGTGAATCAGTAGAAAATGTGGAAATCAGGTGAAAGGAGGGATATTTATCCCTCTCCATCATACCAGTTATCTGTATTTAATGTGAACCCCCTAAGCTTCCTATGTAACCAGTGAGGAAGGCGCAGCTCAGAGTACCTAAGCCAGACACATATGTGGGGCATAACTTCACTGCAGAAGACTTTCAGTGTCCATGAGCCCAGCTGTGCTGCTCTGCCTGCAAGACACACGCAGACTGAAACTACAGTGCGTTGAATTGCGTGCCAGTATGTCAAAGGAAGGGGAGGACAAGGGGCTTTGGACACTCTTAGGTGAGGTTTCACAGGATGGCAGAGCTGATCTAAAGGCTAGGAGCTTCAGAAAGGGGCAAGGAGTCCTCCCCCACGCCAGCCCTGTGTCCAATCCTTCCTCTGGCACCAGCTCTGGCACTTGTCTGAGCTCTCACAAAACTGGCAGAAAACTATCCTTTTTCTCTCTGTGTTGGTTTTCTGCTCTTTTAGTGACTTTCTCCAGCTTGTGGGGTCAGACAAAGCCAACACTGGCACAAGGGAAGCGGCAGGAGCACGTAGCTGGAGGCAAGAAGTGGAGATGGGGTTGCTCCTGCCAGCAGCAGCAAGAGTTGATAAACTCGACTCAGGTGGCTGGTGCTGGGGAACCTCAGCTACAGGGGTGGCCAGAGAGGGAGTGGAAGGTGGACAACTGACTGCAAGAGGGAGTCTGGGTGTGGAAGGGCAGGAGCCGAAGGTAGCAGAGAGTCAGGGAGCAGAAAGTTTTGTGCAAGGGAAAGAAAAAGTCAGGTGGGACCAGATCCAGAGTAGGAAAGATGTGATGGGGCAGACAGAGACTGGGAGAGGAGGTGTTGAAGGAGGGTGAGGTGCAGGAAGGGTGAGGGTCCAAGGGTAGGAAGAAGCCTGGAAGACTGTAATAGAGAGTGAAAATTGGGTTTGGGTGAGGGGGAATGAGAGAGGAGGAGTGGGAGCTCAGGAGGAGGCAGATGAGAGTGAGTTTGGGTACAGGCAGCAGGGAGTGGGGGATCCGAGGCTGGGGAATAGTGTGGGAGGAAATGGGGCATAACAGGAGCTACTGATGCACAGGGGACAAGCACCTATGGTCCTTGCAAAGGGGAAAGTGGAAGACTGATAACACTTGAAAACTAACTGTTTCTGTATCGTGTGCCAGGAATAAGTGAAGGGGCATAAGGGGCTCGTTGTCCAGTAGTTCCCAAAGTGTCTGCAGGATGTCCTCAGGACAAGGCACGAAATGTAACTTTCCAGACCTGCCTCACTCAGAGCACTTAAAATTGCCAGCTGAAAGGACACACTACATATTTCAGTCCGTGCTATTTATCCTGCCAGTCTCCATCAGTCAGGGAGATAGAATAAGCAGCATACTTGTCCCACTGGAAAAAAATGAATACATCCCGTTCTCTGGTTTTCTTCCTTCAGGGAACCCTACAGCTCTTTATCCTGGTTTCAGCTGGGACGGAGTTAATTTTCCTCCCAGTAGCTGGTATAGTGCTGCGTTTTGGATTTTAGTATGAGAATAATGTTGCTAAGTAGTGCTTACACTAGTCAAGGACTTTTCAGCTTCCCCTGCTCTGCCAGGTGCACAAGAAGCTGGGAGGGGGCACAGCCAGGACAGCTGACCCCAACTGGCCCAAGGGCTATTCCATACCATATGGCGTCATGCTCAGCATATAAAGCTGGGGAAGAAGAAGGAAGGGGGGGGCATTGGGAGTGATGGTGTTTGTCTTCCCAAGTAACCATTACGCATGATGGACCCCTGCTTTCCTGGAGATGGCTGAACACCTGCCTGCCCATGGGAAGTAGTGAATGAATTCCTTGTTTTGCTTGTTGAACTGTCTTTGTCTCAACCCACGAGTTTTCTCACTTTTGCTCTTCTAGTTCTCTCCCCGCTCCCACCGGGGGGGAGTGAGCGAGCGGCTGTGTGGGGCTGTTGCTGGCTGGGGTTAAACCACGACACTCTTCTACCATCCCCAGCTGCAAGTGTAGCCATTGAATACCAACATGTAGTTTATTCCTGCCTGACAAAAGATGCACATGAGGAAGAAAGATGGAGATTGAATGGCCCTCTTAGGCCTTCATAAGAAGTTTTGTAGTCCCCCTTGTTTGAAAAGTTCCCCCTGATTGACTGATACCAAAATACTTGCAACGACCAAGGTGTGACAATGAAGATGGTATTTCTGTGCAGCCAGTTTGTTCTGTCACCTGTAAGAGGGAGAGACTCTGACGGCTTTCCATAATTCTGTGAAGATGGGTTAGATGTACTCTCATAGTCTTTTCTTTTTCCAGTCCTTTCTATAATTTGCAGTGGTTGCAAGCTGGGCCACAGCCTGGCTTCAAGTGAGTGATGAATGACTAAAGGATTTAGTGCTTTGGTTCTGGTTAGAAGAGCATCCAACTTTATCCATTGGAGAACTAGATTTCTCCGAATGACTGTAAGCTGCAATCCCAGCTAAAGCAGGCTTTGCTGGGGTGACTCCAGTCTTGTCTGGTTTCAGCTAGAATGGAAAAAAAAAGAAATGAATGCCCTTTTTTTCCTACTGGAACTGGTAAAAGACATGGGAAGACATAGGGATTAGCAGAACTATTGGGAGCTTCACAGCCTAAGTGCAAAACACAGTGGGAGGAGGGAGGGTGGGAGTGAGTTCTGGCTATCCATCCTTAATCCAAAGCCGCCTGCTCCTTCCCAGGCTATACTTCACTGTCATACACTTGCAAATTCGCTCCAGGAATGAAAACAGACTAACTTTAAGCTTGTTCCCAAAGCTGCAAATTTGTCCCTGCTGGGTGTTAATTTAACTGCTTCCAGGGCACCAGGATGTCTACTAGTGTTCGCTTTTCTTTCTTTCTTCTTTTTTTTCGCACATCTGGTATTGTGAAAACTTCCAAGGCACCACACAGAAGAGTGATGAACTGACCACTTTTAACCCTTTCTGTAGCATGAACCTGCCTCTCTCTCTCTCCCCAGCGTTTTCGCCCCATAGCAGAGTCCATGGGCCTTGTTACGCATGGGATCCACAAGCTCTAAAGTGGGTCTTATGAGCATTTCACGGGCTGAGAATTGAGCCTTTCTTCAGCTCCATCATCCTCTGTTTTTCCTGTGAACAAACCTGGCTAAACAGTAACAACTGGACTTCAAAAATTTCCAGCAGGAAGAAACAGGTTTGGGGCAGGGAGGATTTTTTTCCAAAATACTTTTTTCCTCTTGCTTTTATCTGGTGTTGCCGCTTCCCAGCAGGGAGGATGTTCAGTGCAGTAGTTTTGCTCACATTATGGCAAGCGATGGCCTTTTCCTGTTGGTTTTCGATTGTTGCATTTGTTCTTTAGTGGCTGCGTTAACTGTTTATCTGCTGCATCGACTGAACCAGAGCAAATACAAACCAAATTAGTTGTCTCATTTCCAGTCATAGCTGTTGTACTTTACCTGACTTTCTCCACTTTGTTCGCTTTTTGTTGAACAGGTCGTTTGTATGACCAACTCACTTGTTTCACTAACATATTCCTACCAATAGCATACAGACCGGCTTTCTTGTCTTTGGCTAGGGTTTCCTAAAAAAAGCCAAAGGTACTTGAAAGCCAAATTCCTCTTCCATTTTGGCCTGTTGTGCAGTGCCAGACTTATGACATAAGGAGGGTGCAAAGTCTTCCTTTGCTGTCTTCCTCTCAGCCCTATCATTGCTTTTAATCCCACAGCCCTCCTTTCGTACTTCCATCCCAACAACTGTCCCTTCTCAGCCCTGGTTCCTCTTCAGCACCGACTCTGGGGAGCTGAAACACCATGGAGAAACATCTCACAGCTACATGGGCTGCTTAACACAGCAAGAAAGCAGCAGTATCCATCACACTGATGCAGGAGACCCACACGTGCCAGTCCGTGATTTTGGCATCTTCTCTTCTTCATGTAGTGTTTTCACTGCTGAGTTTTATTTTTAAAAGAAGTAAATAACTCTCCATCCACAAATTACAGGTCTCTTTGGTAAGCATGAAATCTACTTCATGGGCTAAGTACAACTGTGTTGTCAAAATCTTGTTTCATATTCAAAGTGCTACCAGGGCAGCCTTTTTCAGAAGCAGCACTTCTCTGTGGGCCAGGCTCCGGGGCCCCAGGAAGCATTGGAGCAGTTCTTCAGAAGGGTTTTCCATAGCCATATATACGCTGCATTAAAAAAAAATCTCTTCAGATTTTTAATCCTGCCTGAAATGGTTTCTGGAGCGTTGGACTCACAGCCTGAAAATACTAATGAAATTTGGTTTGTGGAGGTACAATCATTCATCTCCCTATTAAGCCTGAGCTTTTTAAAGCTGCAGAGTAGGACTTATGTGTCCATAGCCAAATTATTTATGCAGATCTAGAGAATGTCAGTGCAAAACCATATAGCTTTAACATACCCACTCCTGTTTTTCTTCTGACAAGTTTTCCAACTGGTGTGCCTAGTAACCACCTTTGAAATTGGCCATAAGTAAATTTAGGCTGGAAATTAGCAGCACATTCCCAGCAATTGGAGAAATTGTTTGGCTTTCCCGAGGAGAGTGCTGGTGGGCAAAAACCTAACTGCTTGTAAGATAAAATTTACAATAAATGTTAGATGATATGTGATAGCAAGGCACTTGGTTTTAAAATGAGAT
Organism: Ciconia boyciana; assembly: GCF_034638445.1. NCBI lineage: Eukaryota > Metazoa > Chordata > Aves > Ciconiiformes > Ciconiidae > Ciconia > Ciconia boyciana. The sequence goes on from NC_132934.1 coordinate 207,597,272, forward strand.
CCCTTTCTATTCCTCTGTTTTCAAAGCAAAGACACAATATAGTCCTCTGGCTGTCACCTCATGTGGCCCTTTCTTTGAAGGAACCAAGTGGGGAGCTGTGTCAGCCACTACTAAGCAAAGTGGAGTGGATGACATGGCTAGGGACACCAGATAGACTTACAGACATTTAATTGTAGCATTCATTTAAATATATGGTCTACTGTTGTTATGAGCTCTGAGGATATTTTCCTCCTAAAGAATCCAAAGCAAATCGAAAGCTAGTCAGTTGGTACACTAATTGTATATAATTTTGCATATGAATCATTAATTAAAGTCAAGCTGTGGAAAAAATTAAAAAGGCTAAAAGACCTTTGGACATTTGTGTGAAGATCACTGTGCTTGATACCAGGGAGTGTAGAAATGTTTGGACTGTTTGCTCAAATAGGCACAATGTTAATGAATCATTTTAATCACCTTCATTATAGTCTTTCAAACAGAGGAGACTACTATGCAAAACCAAGCCTGACAAAAACAACATACAAAACCCAGAGGCAATTGTGAGGCTACTAATTAGATAACTTTGTCTTGATATTTGCATTTGACCCTATGGATCTGGACAACATAGTACGTTACTCTCAGGGCAAGAAGCAAGTGAATGGATGCTGCCCCGTGTCCTCTTGAACAACATTTTCAAGGTGCCTCTTGGTCTCTTGCGTCCTCCAGGGTAAATATTGGGGATAGTCTTTATCATGTTTTTGCCAAATTTTTCTTACATCTCTGGTCTTTTTGTGGCAACAAAACAATGCAGGAGCTGGAATTATGCTATAAATGTTAGTGAAAAAAAAAAAGATGTAGAATGCCCAGATTTTGTGTTATTTTAGCCACGCAAATGCTACAAGCAAAAACTAAAACAAATTAAGTTCATGCACAAATATCAGTAGGAATGCTGAGATAGTAGTGATAGCAGAAGTAATGAAATTATGTAATATTTGCTAATTGTTTTCTACACACTAATTCATCCATAAAGCTTCTGTGAAGAGAGTAACTATTAACTGTTCTGTAAAGGTTAAAAATTGAGATGGTGAGATCAACACTTTTTTTCTAACACAGCTGGTGAAGTTAAAGCATTAGAAATACATGTGGTGCATCTAAATAGGTGTCTTGGTACAAAGTGACTGAGTCAAGGAGAGATGAAGTAGATTAGTACTTGTGAAAACAGGCCATCTATTTAGGTGCCTACATACGGCTTTAATTTTAGTCTCCAAAATCGGGTTGAATTCAGAATTAGCATAAACTTTGCAGTTTTTATAAATTTTTCAAAATAAAATTTTTTGACCAAGCATTCTCCCATCAAAAATTCAGATAGCCAAAGATTTCTACAAACGTCAATGAGTATTTTCAGAAAACTTCCTTTTAAAGATTTAGAGGTTTCAGCAACCAAAGCAGTCAGAATTTCCTTTCATTAATATTTAAATATATATAGCTTAAACCAGTTTAAAAATTCAGAGGTTTACATTCCATGCTGAGGGAGGCTGTATGTGTCGATAATCGTGTGTGATCAAAATGAGCTCATGTACGCTAGAGCAGCATCTTTACACTTCACAAAATAGCAAATAGATGCAAAGGTAAGAAAGATCTACACTTTCAAATATAGGTCACAGGAGAAATTGATTTCACACCAAGGCTTCTGAATTTGCATCTCAACTACTTTGTATACGTCCGTTTACACAAAAGGCAAATACATTTTCATGTATGACAATGCGGAGGGCAACTCTGTCCTTATTGAAATGGTAATCAAAATATTGTTCATAATTGCTATGTTACATAAAGGACAGTAAAAAAAAAAAAGGTACATTTAAATATTTTAAGTTTCAAAACAATGCTCTCAAAGATTGGGAAAAGCAGGGTTTTGTTCCCCATTCAGGCTCAAGTCTCCGTTCTTGTCCATCAGTTCTGAGTGTTACTGAGGTCCTGTGAGAAACACAGGGCAAGGCCTGCAGTGAATGAGAAGGAAATGAAGTCTGCACTCACCTGAAATACCCTCACCAAGTTTGCTCGAAACGGCAAAGTGAACGGTAGGAGTCACAGTGGTGGAAGTGGGGAGCGCACACACACACACACACACACACACGTGTATATATATATATACACATATACATACGGGATAATGTCACTGTACCCCTAGGTGTTTGCATCCCAAACACCACCTGCAATCTGCACATCCATCTCAGGCAACGTATGGAAGAGAAGAAGCAGCTTCCTTATAATTAATCTGAGACTTTTCAGACGACGAGAAGATATGAGAGAGGAGATATAGATAGAGATCATGAGTGACACGGGGAAGACGAACAGGGAAGAATTAATCACTGTTTCTCCTAGCAGGACAGTTGCAGGTACCTAATGAAATTATCAGGCCGCAAAACAAGCAAGACGAAGGTGTCTTATGCCTAGCACCAGGGAACACTTTTTGTGGACATCTTTGCTGCACAACACTGTGGGTACCGAAAGTAAGCATGGATTCAGAATAGGGGTTGAGCAAATTCAGAAGAAATATTTGCCAAGGGCAGTCAAACACTATGATGTAGCGGCAAAGTTGCACTCAGAAAATCCCTAAATGGCAGAAGCCGGAAGAGATATTGGAGGCAGTCCCAGCATATAGTGGCTCTGTTCCTATAGTCCATCTGTGAACATCTCCTCTTGGCCACTGCGAAGGTGACCACAGTAACACACAGTTGTGTTTGGAGCCACAGAAATAACACTGCTTTTTCATAGCAGAAAAGGTTATTAAGACAAAGAATGCCAGAAATGGTGCCTGGTTTGGGGGGAGTTCAGCTTAGCCGTGTCTTCCCCAGTGAAGTTCAGGATCACCTAACCTACCAGCCCCTCATTGCAGCAGGATTTTTGCCAGCTGCCCTGGCCATTTTGGCCCAGTAGCCCCAGGGCTTGTGAAACTGGGTCTACTGTTTGCTTTTCAGCTGTGAGAGCAGGCACAGCGATGCGATCGTGAGCCATGCCTCTTGGAAAGGGTTTTTTTAAGATGGCAGCGTTAGGAGAGCTTTGCATCCCCCAGCAGTTTCTACTGGCGTACCTGCTCCTCCTGTTGCTGCCTCCAAGGCAAGTTTGATGGCTGCTTTCACAGGGTGGCAGAAATGTCCTGAAGAACACAAGCAATGGAAGGGAAATGATGATTTTCAGCCATTTATAACTGATCCATACTGGAATGGCATTTCATGGAGAAGCCAAGAGCAAGAGTGTTAAAGTACTAGACTTGCTCACTTGCAAAAGTTTTTGCAAAAAATGAAGGAAATTAGATTTCTAAACTAATTATTGCAGGATCCCTTTCAAGCAGAGTATGTAAAGCCCCCACAATACTAATGCCTGCTTTTCACATTACATTCAAGAGACTTCTCCTGATTACTAGGGTGATTTGTGTAAATATTGACAATGATCCTTGTTTACTCCTCCCTGCTATTGCAAGTTCCTAAGCAAAGATTTTGGGTCTGATTCTTATTCAGGCTGAGATCCCCTTTATATCATTATGACCATAGAAAGGAGCCTTTGATCGGAGAAAAATTTAATTACATATTCAGGCCTCTTTGGTGTAACAGGGACTTAGTGTTAATAAGAATCAGGCTTTAGGTGTTCCAAATGCTCTTTAAAAAAAGAGACAACAATGTGCAAAGTAAGCTCCGAGTTATTAATTCAAGAGCAGTATGAGCAGCAGCAGCAGTAAAGAAACCCAATATATCCATCAATCAACACTGTGGAACCCTGTTTGTTTGCACTAGTTGGAGAGTGATGAATAGGTCCTCTGTGTAAAACATTCAGCTACAGTGTGAGAGGGTAATAAATTATGTTTGTTAATTTTATATGCCATACATATAAAAATCACTAAAAATTGTTAAGACACTGTAATGGTGACAGAAAGGTCTGGTGCTGTAGGAACCTTAATGCAGTGCTTTTTCATCTCCACAAGTGAAGGTCTCTTTTGGCATTTCCTGCCTTTCAGGGAATAAGATATAAAAGGCCTGGAGGAAGAATTTTAATTACTAATCATTCAGGTTCACCGCTGTCTCACTGGACTATACTTACCTAAAAATGATGCTTCCCACTTACGCTCATAATCCCCATTACCTCAGCAGCCAACGGAGAGAGACAGAGAGCTCCGGGGAAGGCATGACCGTCCCCAGGAGCCGCCCCAGAGCGGTGGCGTGATGGGCGGTGGCGGAGGAGGCCATGATGGGGGGCCACGATGCCACGGCTCACCCGGCTGCGGAGAGCTGAAGGGGGATGAGGTGGATCCCCGGGCAGGGTGGCGTACGGGCAGGCACGAGCTCGGCTGCGGGGCCAGGCTGTGAGTACAGTCCTGGCCTTTAAGCACCCAACAGCGAGCATCGTGAGTTTGGTCTCAAACCATCCTGTTCTGGCACAGGTAAAGAAATTCAGACCTGGGCAGCTGGCGTAGACTACGTAACCGCCTCAGCCTGGTATTTTTTATGTCCAGGTTAAACTGTTGCAATTTGGTTCATCTTTATCCGTGTGAGCTCTTTCCACTTCGGCTATGAGCTTTGACCAGGACAACGCTTTGCACGCACACACCCTGCCTTCTGTCCTATGGCTGCGCTGTTGTACGTCTCCGTTCACGTTTTCACACCCACTTCTGTTGCAGCCAAGGCTAAGCGAACGTGCGTGCAGCCTCAGTCGTGCTCACATAAACTGAAGTTGCTTTTCAGAAATCTTTCCTCTCTAGATAAGCTGGTTGCTGTTGTCTGGTGTATACTGCGGAAGGGTGCAAAGTCTGCAGTGACACTAAACAGTGCAGACAAAAGTATGTTTGAGTATTTTTTAAAACATCGTCTCAGAGGAGAAGGCAAGCTTGAGAAACTGCTTCTCTTTCCAGAAGCTTGCTTTACGGCAGTATTTATTTCTCAAGTCAGGGCAGCGAGGAAATGAGTCTAATGCATGAGAATGTTGCCATGTTATTAAACGGTGGTGTAAAAGCTGTGCTTACTTTCATGGGAATGAGGTTCTTTGCCAAAAATGAGATGCCTCAGCTCCCCCCCGGGACTGCATCCTAGTTTGGAAGGAACGGAGGAAGCCGCTGTGAGCAGTCAGGGCAGATAGCAGTAAAAATCGTGGATTTGTGGCAGCCTGTTTGTGGGGACGAAGGAGCAGCTCGGCGCTTGCTGGCCAATGCAGCGAGCGTTGCAGAGGGTGAGGCCGGCAGAGCTGGCGGGTGTCCCTGCCCTTGCACCCCAGCAAATACGCCCCGAACGGCTGCTTGCTCCTTCCAGCGCTTGGGTGTTGCTCTCGTTTACACCTGGGTGCAAATCCAGAGTAGTTGCACTGGAACCCATTTACACTCTGCAGGGTGCTGTGGCAGGGCAGAGTTGGACCTGCGGACATGGGACAGCACAGCACAGCACAGCAAACTGGCTGGTCCCTACAGCGGAAAATCAGGAAGGCTTCACTGATGGCAGCACTGAGCTTCATCCCCCCAGCTGTACAGTAAAAATGAATGTAAAAATAAGACTAGCTTTGTTTGACTTGTTAAACACAAATCATTTCAACCCCCCTGTCAGCAAAAAGTAAATTTTTTCCTAGCTATTTTTATTTTATCAGAAACGGGGAGAACTCATTAACACTGGTGTTTTGAACTGTGGTTTAATAGAAGGCAGACTAATACAGTTCATTAAAATATGCATGTTTGATGTTTGAGGTAATGTTTGCACAAATCCTCGGGGAGAGGATACTGTAGAGCTAAAATGATGTTTTTCACAGCCAAATGGCATAATCTCATTACCAAAGTTTTGTGATCAAGATGAAAGTACACTTAGTAATTGCAAAGGATAAACATTTTTTTCTCCGTAACTGCCCTTATTACTCATGGGTAACAGATCCAATGCAGACTGTTACATTTCCTTCTTTTCTCTTTCTGTCTTCTTTCCTTTACCACCCACTTTGTTTATGATTCACCAGCAGTTTCTATGGACGGGATGTAAGGAATGAGGGAAATTTCTGTTTGCCTATTTCATGGCAAAAGAACATCCTGAAGAGATGCATTTGCTAACATTTAGCCTGGAGATGCAGATATTGCTCGGGGGACACAAAATTTTAAAATCTGAAATTCTTTTCCGTGACTTTACTCCAGCTTCTAGCTTTCCGACAGGCTGCTAATCACGCTGCTCTTCAAGCTCTTCCAGCTAGTGAACCCACATTATTTCAAGGAAATCCACAGACCCGGTACAGCAAACAGAAACCTTTCTTTTCTTAGTTACCTTTTGACCCTCAGAAGTAATCTGTGGACTTCCAGGCATCTGATCTTACGCTGAAAACTATGGATTTAAGAGATCTGAAGGAGAAAGGGTACATCCACCAGAAAAGTATAGCTCTGCTAAACATTCCTCTGACCACATTGTGTTTAGAGGGGAAAAAAAACATCCTTACCTCGCTTGCAGGGTATGGGAAAAATCCTTTTTCACCCGTAGTTCAGTATTGCTGTAACAGCAGTTGGGGTGGCCTTTGGGCTGTATTGTTACAAATAACTCTGAAATGAAACCGCAACACAGTCAAAGCACTGGACCCTCGTGTGGTCTGGTGAACATTCATTTTACGTGTTCTGGTGGACATTTCATTGTGTACCCACTGGCGGTTTTGGTTCAGAAAGCAAGATAGATTGCACTGTGAATTTTTTTCTGCTACTTTATGGCTAGCATGTCGTATCTGTAAATGAGGCCTCTAAATCAGGAACTGACACTATTTCCCTGTCCTAAATGATTATATGACCCTTTAGGATTGAGTGATGTGTTAGTCTTTTCTAATTATACTATACTGTATCTATTGTGTTCAAACATAGTCAAGAACAGGGCTGTTTCTGCTCCCATAGATGTAGATGGCAGAAGGCCAGCTGGAGCTGCACCAGGTCCCATTTGCAGCCCAGTGACTATGTGTTTGGGGGAAAATTGAAGAACTTAGGTTCATGGAAGACACAAGAAATAAAGATGCTGGGACAGGAGCAGGATGAGGTCTAAAATGATGTTTTGAAGGTTCTGTCTCTTTTGCAATATGATTCCTCATTCATCATGCAAATTTATAATTTTCATGCAATTAAAAAATAATTTTCGTTAGGAGGGTGAGTTTGATTAGCTTGTACAGTTGACAGCCAGTAAAGCTGTGTGAAATATTCACACACAAAAACCCTCTCCTCCTAGTGGGAAATTCCACATTTTACAGGAGAAAAGGCATTTTTCCCTCATCATAAGACAGAGGGAAGATGAGAATTTGTCTTTGTTCTCATTCCTGGCTGTAACCCAAGAACTTTACATAGGTGATGCAAACTTGTTAGTGTCATGACATAAAGCCATGGCTCAGGAATGTGCCTCGCTGGGTCCTCACTGATGCTGCCACCATGGCCATGTACAAGGACATTGAATTAGTTGTAGAAGTTACACTCACTCCTCGTCTTAAAGTTCTTGATGCTTCCAGAGTGATATAAATGTGCTACCAGGTAAATAAAGCCCAGCCCCATGAAATTCGGATACACAGTGGCCTGACCCCCAGTTCCCCGGGGCCAGCGCAGCAATGCCAGCTGCAGGAGTATTTACCACCATGCCTTCTGCTTCCTGCTGGTCACAGCACTGGCTGAAGCACTGGGGTGGATACATCTATGCTGACAGGCAAGGATTATTATCACCTTAGTTTATGTCATTTGGCAGCAGTAAAGCTGCCAGCAGAAGGACTCCTGTCAGCATTCGGTGTGTCTCCACTGGGGGCTATGCCAGCACGTCTGCTGTGAGGGAAACATCCTGGTGTGGACAAGCCTGGGTCTCCTTCCACTATCCTGAAGGAGCTTTGGAGCATTACCTGGTTGTATGTATTTACCCCATGTAAACTCTCTTTAACACAACCGAGGGATTTGAAGGTATCTTAGCATATGTCCAAGTCAGCCAGATCGTGGATGATGGGCAATTTTTCCAAAGCCCTCAGAGTACATGGCTGCAGCCAGATCTCCAGAATTGCTTAGCATCTTCTGAGGCCATGCAATGGAGCAGCAAAACGCCTGCCTAGGACCCAGTCCAGCTCAGGACTACAGGACTCCTCACTGGAGCGATACAGGCAGCTGGGTCATGGCACATCCAGTATCTCACCAGCATCACACAGATACCCAAATTCAGCCCTCATGAGTCTCACGAACTTCTGTGTCAAGCCTCCCTGGAGGCAGGCCTCCATTTCAGGGAGTGTGGTGGCCTCTGCCACGCTTCAGGAGACCCCATGCCTGGCAAAACTTCTTGGATGGATTTGTGATCCCTTGAGAGCTGTATGCACTGTGGGCCAGAGGGTCTGGGGCAGAAACCAAACCACAGGGAAGTGCTGCTGCTGGGGACGCACCACACTATGTGCTCGCCTGCTCCAGCAGCCTGGTCAGAGGCCATGCCATGGCCTAGGTTGGTGCTATGAGCCATCTCTGTGGCCTGAGTTGGCACTATGAGCCATCTCCATGGCCTAGGTTGGTGCTATGAGCCATCTCCATGGCCAAGGTTGGTGCTGTCAGCCATCTCTGTGGCCTGGGTTGGTGCTATGAGCCATCTCCATGGCCAAGGTTGGTGCTGTCAGCCATCTCTGTGGTCTGGGTTAGTGCTATGAGCCATCTCCCTCCATGTGACTTGGGCGCATGACCAATACACCAGATGAGTCCTGTGTGACTCAGCTCTACAGAGGTGTCTAGCAATGGAAGAAGCAAGACATGAGAGCTATTGCATGTTGAAAGGTTGCAAAAATGAGAACTCAGCCAGTAAATTTTTTTGATGAAGATGCTCAGGCAAGCTGGAGGTCAGGTTTTCTAGAGCTCTCAGCTTGACAGCTGTCTCTCAGATGCATGTAACTTGATTTTAGCAGTCAGCATGCACCTGCCATATCCACCTCTTCTGAAGACGTTGGTGCCAAAAGTCAAAAATGGGGGATTTTGAAAAGCTGATCCAGAGCTGCTGGTGGCTGTCATCCCAGGTTTGACGCTGAGTAGCTACAGTTTGAAAGGCTGGATGAATGATTGGTTCATGTAACTGAGAACTGCTACAGAGGCGTTAGCTACAGACTACTTGCTGCTGCCTAAGCATTCAGTTTAGCCCTCACTGAAGTCCCTTCAGAGAAGGGTTTGGACTGTTGGCTGATTCCTTCAGCTAGAAAAGTTCAGTGAGCCCAGCTGATGGGAATCTTGAAGTTGAAACATAATTCGATTCCAGCCCTTGGCAGCAGGTCTCTGTCAAAACCCAATACAGTCACCCCTGGAAGGAGGAATGACTGTATCCTTTCTAGTTAGAGCTGTCAGAAGCATGAGAAGAAGAAAGTAGGGAAAATAAAGGAGCAGGAGAATAAAATTAGTATCTGTCTTGTCTAAAGTTCCATCTGCCTTCCAAGTTCTAAGGTTTTTGGAGAAAAACCATCTAAAATAAGCTTTTGACTATATGTAGCACTATTGCAATACTCATTTTGAGGCCAAAGCGTCACTGGTTATGGACAGAAAGGAAGGGAATGAAAAAGATACCTTCTTACTCAACTGATCGGTCCCTGGTGTGCATTATGAGTCATATCTGCTTATTTCACTAACAGAAACAAGTTTTTACTCTTTTTTTCCCTTCCTATTAGCACGTACAGCTAAGGGAGGACTGACTAGATCATACTCTGGCTCTCAGATCACCAACAGAAGAGTTAGCTTCGTTTTTATTGCTGTGATGATGCACAGGCTAGAAGAACACAGACTGACGTTCAGGCCTCAGGTAGCATTCACAGTCCTGGCAGCTAGAAGACATGAATGAGGGACTTTGCAATGGAAAGAAAATGTGAGCCCAGCCCTTCAAGTGTCCACATTCACAGCAGATACTACACAAAAGCACGGCTGTATAAAATCCGACAGATAGATCAGCAGATTGCTTGAAAAAAGAAAACTGTGGGACAAGTCCTACCCTTAGTAAATCCTAAGCCAGTCCATGCCCTTTTTGAGGACAGAGAAGTGGTCTCGGGTGGGCAGAAACAAAGCTGAAAGGGAAGGCAATGGGGCACAGCAGGAGGCCATATAAAGACTAGGGAGTTTTACTGTCCCAAGAACAAGTGTCCATTCACCACACCAGGTGTCCCTAGCTGGGATGTGGTGTGGTGGATGCCCTCTTCTCCCTCCCCAAGAAAATCTCCATAACTGGGCTTGGGCCATGCAAATGATTTTGTGAATGATAAAGTAACCGGTTGGTTGATTTGTCAGCTGAGATGGTTCATGCCAAGAAAGTCCTGTTCAGTCTCCTACGTGTGCACTGACTCTGCTTTAACAGCCTAAGGGCCAAATACTCTGGTCTGTTTGCAGTGTTGGAAAACAAGATTTAACCAGACTGGCCAGCTAAACTGGGATTATGGCAATGTATGAATGTATGACAATGATGTATGGCACTGTTGAATCTGTCTCTTATGTTTGTTGCTAACCAAAACAGATTCCATTTAACCAGGGGAATAAGCTGGGCTAGTAGGTGCCAGTTTTGCATGAACCTTACACCTTCAGTAATTTTCCTATGTCTATCATCTCAGCTTTCCATAAGTTTGGTATATGTGGATGGATACTGGTGCCAGCAGTCTTTTTTTCCTTCAGTTTCTACAGAGCTGTTCATGTGCATGCTATGTACACTTATTTACACTCACCAGGAAGCACTCCCAACGGAGGTTGCCCTCAAGCTGCAATAAAAATTTTTGCCCTTGAGGCATAAAGAGGGATGGAGACAAAAAGCATTTATCATTTCCTGTCACTATTATTGTCTCGTGGCTCCTCCTCAGCTCATGCCAGACCTCTGGCAGTGGAGCAAGGAGGGATGGGAGGACTCATGCTGTGCGTCCATTGAATTAACAGTTTGAGGGAAGAGGCTTCCAGTAGCTCCTTGAAGAGTCAGTTAGAAGTGAACCTCGGGCAAATCTCCTACTCTTTAGGTAGGTCCCTCTGAAGGGCAGGATTTGCCTTATGAATTATTTAATTTAGTTTAACTGAAAGGTTTTAATTCATTCAATTAAATGCACTGAAATCTACAGTATTATCCTACGGACACGTTGGAGTCAATGGGAACCCTGCTAGTGACTTTGGCTTTGGCTCTATAAAATAATTTTTCTAATTGTATTTATTTAATTTATTTAGTTGTATTAAAGATTTCTGGCATGGGAAAAAAATATGCCTTGCTTTCTGAATTTAAATCTAATGCTAACTATACCTTTTAAAAGTCATGTTTCAATGAAGGACTTAATTCTGTCATCAAACCAAATGAAACATCCGTGAAGTCTGACCTCTCCTAATGTTTATCAAATGTGGAGGCAACTTTAAAATGTACCAGAAATAAAGCAAAAATTCCTTTCTATCAGAACTAGAATTTAAAATTTCCCTCTGTTCTTTTTCTAGATTTCAGTGTTGAGTATTTAATTTAGACTAGAGACCCACCCCCAAAATTACTAAAACGCCACCATTAACAAAAAAACATTTTGAAATATCAGTGTCTCCACAAAACACTGATGATTTGAAAACAATATGCTTGACCCTTTCAAAATGTGCATCCTCACTCCTACGCCAGTAGCACTTCTATTTTTGTAGCAGCTCAGAATCTGGCAAGACACTCATCTCTCCCATTGACATCACTGAATCATGGATCAGTGCACATAGGCTGGAAGCTTGTCATATAATACCTTCATGCTAATATTTATACACTTGCCCAATTTTACTCGTAAGAATAATCCAACTACCATCAGAATTTTTTGGTTTGCAATACAAGTAATTATTGCAGGTTATTTCATGCTTCTATTGTAAAAGGCGAGCCAGATCACAGATGTGTTGTCCTCAGTGCACTCAAAGATAAAGTAAATGGCAGTCAGTGTACTAAAAATTTACATGTTCTTTGACTCATTTATAAACTGTGATATGTCATTGTGATATTTTGTATGTATATAATAACCAGAACTACTCATGCCTATATTGCTTTAGTGGAAAGTGCTGCAGAAGCATTTTTATTACCTATCTCAAAAGAATTGCTATTACTTTTTACCTATTCAAAGCAACAAGACAAGTCAGTTACAACAGTTTGAAAGATTGCTCTTCACCAGCTTTATTCACTTTTCAGCCAAATTTCAGGGTTGATATCTTTTCAGTTTTGAAATAGCACTTTTACATCTTCATCCTGACTTCTCAGCTGGTATTTAGTAACTGCACGACTCCAGGATCTCCGCTGGGAGTCTGCAATGCAAAATAAAATCACTTCATTAAAACCAACTTTGAAGAGGCACCAAGTTGAGGGGACAATAATTTCTTAAATAACACCAAGCTGATCCCTTGCTCCTGTCTGCCTGTGGCCTGAGCAGGTGCTCTTGTAGGGCACTTTCCCAGTATTGCCATGCCCTCCCTGGCATCTGTGTGCGCCCCAAGCTACAGGAGAAAGCTTGAATGACTTCCTTTTGCTTACCCTCATTTTGCACTGCTGCTTTTACTACCAGAAGTGGTCCCAGGCACTCTGCAGCTCTCAGTGTTTTGCATTTTTTGGTATAAACTTTTGTTCTTTCATACTTTTGCTGTGATGAGGGAGCAGGGTCTTCCTGCAAGCCATGTATGCATAAGCAAAACTACGGTGGGCTTTGAAGGCTGAGCCTGAGACAAAACATTCCCAGTAAGATCTGTTTCATATATATCATCTCTTAAGTATCCTTTAAATGCTACATTAATTGTGAGGCATTAGTACAGGGAGGAATATCTTTTCACTTAATCATTCATGACCAAGAGGTGTCTTGTAAACTTGATTCACTCTCTTGTCTCCGGACTTTTTATTCTATCTCACTCCTCATTTGAAGTAGCAATCTGCTACTTATCCTGAAAACAGTTCTTTCCAGGCCAAAGCAAGTGGTATGAAGCTACTTTTTCCTTCTCCCAGGCCTGCGGCCAGGACAACCGAGTCCATAAAGTCGCTACTGAGTGTCCAACACAGAGTCCCAACAGAGACAGATGCTGTTCAAGCCAATGACCTGGTTCGGAAATGGGGAGATGATGTCTTTCCCCAGTTGCAAATCTCTTGTTACTTAAGAAAAAGTGCTGGTCTCCTCTTTTTTCTGTCAAAACAAAAAAGAAATCTGGTGAATTATTTTCCATAAAGTTTGTTTTATTACTTACCTTGCCTGCTGGGTGACAATTCCTATGAAACTCACAACTTTTATTCTTTTCAGTTGCTTTTTGGGGTGATGGGACCCCTTTGAGTCAGTAGGTCTCCCTCATCACCCTCGAGCTAGAAATGCAAAGAAGAAAAGAAAGAATTAAAATCTGTACAAAGGTCAGAGAAAGCTTAAAGCCTGCAACTTGAAACCACTGGCACGGAGCTGCAGCACTTCATATTTCTGCTGGGAAGGGATCCCGCTTGTGGAATCAGAATAAAAGAAGTTCTTGTGAATCTTATGAGTGAATGCAGTGAGATATATATATGCAAAATCATATGTATGTGCGTGTATACATGCATGCATATGTTATATATATGTACATATATATAAAGATGGAAATCTTCAGGGGCAATTTTGATTTGAAATCCTTGCTTACTCCTGGGTGATTAGAAAGGATAATAATAACAATAAAAAAAACCTCAAATGGGGATTAAATCCTCAAGAGAAGAAGTGCTCCATTTATTGGAGCCTTGCTTATCTCACACAGAGTAAGGGGATTATGCGATTGCTTTTGTGTTCTGAACGATTGTGGCTAGACGGTTTCTGACATAATAGACTTGCCTACTGAAATAGAAACATTACTGTTAGACGGATTTGCAGCTGGCTGCAGAAATGCGTTTGTCTGAACAGAAATGTCCCTTGTAACTCTCTGAAACACTTGCTCTGAGTGTGGAAGTCAGGCCTTGTGGGGAAGACATACACTGCCCTTTGTTAGGCTCACGAGACGCCGTAGCCTCTGGAGACGCTGGGGCTGGCGCGCTGGAGAAGGGACCTGAGTTCTGTCGTGGTTTAACCCCAGCCAGCAACTAAGCACCCTTCGTAAGCCCTTTTGAATTGAAAATGCAACCCAACACTTGCGGAGTGGAGGCTGGGTATATAAGAAAAACTGGCTGAGACATGTTGCTAACCGATGTAATGGCACCAAGCGAGGAGCTTGATTTGCAGGAGCGCAGCGGAGTTATGGGGTCAACTGGCACGGGCTGTCCCAGAGAGTAGGGTTTGGAAATATTTCTGTGCACAACTCCATCTCTCCGGACATGCAGAGTACAGGCTCCTTGGTGATAACCATCGTCAGCTTCAAATACTGCTTGGGAGACTTTGGGCTTCAGGGCTCCCTGCAGACCTCCCAGCCTTGCTCTGCTAATTCAGACTGACCCGCGCGCCGTCCTTCAGGGCTGCTGGTCTGCATTTTCTGGCCGCTAACGCACTCCTTGGAAGTGTTTGGTCCTGCTTTGCTCTGGTGTCGTGATCCCAAAGGGGCTTTGAGCATTAGAAACAACTTTTACAGGAGCAGAAGGGAGCCTTTACATCCTTTTCCAGCCAAGGACAGAAGTGCCTCGCTGAAGGTGACACTGGGGCATGCAGAGCCAGGCTCGGTTCCTCTCCCTCTGTGTCCCCTGCCTTTCCTTGGGTAGCTTCTTTCCCCACTTTGTTAGCTCAGCAAATCCCACATGACAGCAGAGGTGCTCCCACCCCGCGTGGCTGGGTGACAGCAGAATCGAAAACCCCAGGTTGGGGCTTTCGAAGCCCTCAGCCTGGGGCAATGCTTTTGGCTTCAGAGGGGCAGTGTGAGGCCAGTGCATAGCACGGGGGAAAAATCCTCCCCCTCCACGCCTCAAACACTGCACCAGCACAATGCTGAGCCAGATCTCTGGGCTGTGGTTCACTATCCCTCCCTTCAAATCTCAGTGTGTCCTTTCCAAACGTTTCATCAAAATAAAGCATGATCCCAGGGCCTCTTGGCTCTCTCCTGTGCCCGTGGCTGGCTGTCCCCAGGGAAGGAACAGTCTAGGAGGGGTGCGCCCCAGTATGCAGCTCCTTGGGGGATGACTGAACCCCTCTATCCCTTCCATAGAAGGAGAACACTCATGGGTTGGACCATCTTTTGAGGCCAGGCAGCTCAAAGCCACATGAGTGTTGGAAAGGGGCAGCAAAGGGTTAAGGTGTTCAGGCCATTGCAGCCACATCAGAGCTACTCTCCTTTCCTGTTTTCATTCATCTCTGGCCACTTCCACCAACACACCCACTCCCACCCCTTCCCATAACCTGGTCACTTTGTTTGGGGAAGACATTAACTTTCTGCAGTGTTGCTTTTAGTGTGTGGGTTTTTTTCTTTAAGATTATGTCATTTTAAAATCATTTCACTTCTAAAAATGACAATAAACTTTACACTTTCCTGCTGTAAAACAGGCCAGTGCTGTCACTAGTCTGCTCGTTCTGGGGGATTTATGGCCCCGTGTCTGATGTGATGCAATCCTCTCAAATGAAAAATCATCACGACTGAGCCCGTAGCACAAAGAGACGATTTAAGAGGAACGGGAATAATTAAGGCTGCCCCTTACAAGCCCAGCACAAAGGCATTTCTCAGAGCAGCCTGTACTCTTAGTGAATAGGCAGAAGGGGATCTTAGTTTTCCAAGACTGAAATCCCCCATGGTTTTCACCGCATCTGTGAGTGAAGGAGGGCCTGTGTCTTTGGATTTTAGCCGGTGCTTGGGGAAAAAAAGAGACTGCCATTCTGGGGGGGATCCTTCCTCCCTGAGTCCTCCAGCCCTTGCCAAGCCTGTCTCGGGGAGGGGAAGATGCTGAGCGTGTGCTGGTGGCAGCACACACGCGCGCCTGCATGGCTCTGCATCACTCTACTTTCAGTCGTTCCCTCAGTAAGGAACCGAGAGCGTCCTGTGGCCCCACATATTTGCATAAATAGCCGATAGGACTTCAGTTTGACCATGTCTGTCATCCCTCACTCAGTGGCTACTGTCTCCCTTGGGCCCCTGGCTTGTGTTTGGCATCCTTCAGATTTGGAGACTCCTGCTACCAAGTCTCCTGCATGAGCTGCTCACCCTGGTGCCGGTCCAGGGCAAGAGTCTTCTCGGTGTCCTGTAACAGCCCAAACCAAGAGCTGTTTGAAATATGTAACTGTTTCCCAGGGTCTCAGGGACTGTAGCCTGCTGTGTTAAACCTCCCTGACGTCCCTCTTCCCGAAGGTCCGGGCTGCAGCCTGCCTTCCCCTCCGGGACTGAGGTGCCAGGTCACCACCTCCTGCTGTGCTGCCGGGGGATCAAAAAGGGACCTGTGGTTCACTCATCTTCCCCTCTGACTTTTTCCTAAGGCACCAAACTGCCTTTGGGGGGGAGAAAACTGCCCAGCAAATGTGTGTCCTCCTGCTCATTTACTATGTGCTTGAAGTCAGAAATTTGAGAGCAATTAAAATTCAAACAAGGCATTTAAAGAAGAGAAAAAGCCGTGTTCTAACTGAAATAATAATTTAGGTTATGTTTTAAAAGTCCCCAGGAAGACAGTTTCCCCAGAAATTTGGGGGATTTTAGACAGCCACTTTAAATGAACTACTGTCAATGCTCTGAAACTGCCACATGCTGCATTAGCAGCTCTTGCCATTGAGCTGCTCTCTCTTTGGGAATGGAATTCATGTCCAAAATGTTAAAGGAAATGGCCACTCCAGTTAACTGACAGGGTGGTAATTTCAAAAACACACAACTTCAGTTTATCTGCCCCTCTTCAACTGAAAAAATGACCAGTGATTGCAACAGGAACAGATTTTGGCTGAAAGCTTTTATTAAATCTCATTCATTATCTGGAAACATGACTGAACAGAGTACCAGCAAGCATGTTATAGAGATCCAGTTTTTATTTACACAGGATTTTTAACTAAATGATATATTTTTTTTCTCATCTTCAGTTTCTGGCTTGGCTTTGTCTGCCTTTCCAAGAGGGAGGCTTCAGATTATAAAAGACTTAGGTCAACTTGCGGCTGAAAGGACTCTAAGATCACCATCTTTGCAGCATTGTGCACACAAGTGGTGCAATTTAATAGCGATAGTAAATGTAACAAATATGAGAAGTGTGCCAGTGCTAATCACATTGCATATGAGTAGGCTTTTTTGGTCTTAATGCAGAAAAAAATGTATTTTTGATGCAGCTCCCCTTGTTTACTATCATTGCTGTGATTGTTGTTTTATGTACTTCTTAAATCCAATTACGAATGTGACTCACTGGTATTCTCAACAGACTGCATTCAGGGAGACCATTTTGTCAAAAGTTAGACCTGAGATAGTGGCTCATCTACCATACAGACTTACTCTCATTTTCTCTTTGTACGGCATCGATGCAAATTCCTGATATTCAGATCATTGTATTGCTTGATTTTATCTGGAGGCATGTTTTTAAACTTTGGACTGTTCATGAAGAATTCTCTGTAAATATTTCATGGTCGAGTTGTGATAGTTAATTATATGTGGTCACACCAGCCCAAGAGCATCATTTCTATTTATTCATTAGATAGCCATAAGAGCTAAGTTTTAAAAGAAAAGACCTGTATTCCTCCAGTATACTGGTTTTCACTGGTCAATGAAGCAATGCCACCTGGAGATAGAATACAGCTGGATTTAGCCAGCATGGTCTCCCAAGAATAGGTAGTGTCCCAAATTTTTCCTTCAGTGCATCCCACCAATATGTCCTTCACATTTTTCCAAAATGCTTCTCCCACCATCCTCCTTCAAACCTCCCCTCCCCAACTTTCTGTCCCCTCTCCCTCCCTGTTTCTTTCATGACCTACAAAGGAATTGGACTCTGAGGAGCATCTGGAGGTAGACTCACAGATGTGCAGAGCTGACAGTGCTGCTGTGGCTGGGCTAGTCAAAGCTGGATCTAAATCCTGCCTCTCTAAACTTATCAAACCATTGGGACAAAGTTCTTGGGTGTCACTCAGTCACGCTCACATTGTCCCCAGAGGTGAAATGAAAAGACAGTATGCAGCTGCATGGGGGGGCACGAGGCAGTGTTCTCCTACTGCATGCGTTCGTGCAGTATCTGGCTGAAGGCTGAAGGTTGCGACTGCTACAGCTCTGCAGCTGTTGCTTAAGAAGGGAAGGTCTTGCACATCAGCCTCATTGCCCTTGTTATCGTTGCTTCCATTTGGCTTGGTTAAGTAATAGCTTATACTCCATTTTAGAGTTCCTGTCGTAATAGATGCAAATGATCCGCACTCTTTGGTTGCGTTTTTTGAGCCAACCTGTGAATAAACATTGGTTCTTCCCCAGAGGTGAAAAACCCATAGTTGTCTGAACATGGAGAGAAACATATTAGCTCAAGCTGCAAAATGAACGTGTAATAGTGTAGATTCATTCCTGTTTGCACTTTCCTTTAGCACGTTTCCTGCACAGATAGATTGTAAAATTGGTTGTTTTAAAAGAAAGCGGTTGCCGGCGCTGTCTTTGGGCACATGGTGAGCTTAGATAGAAGTTAGGGGGAGATGCCATCTGCTGGAAAGTTTGGACATTGTCAGGAGAAGCAGAGTTGAAAGCAGCTGTGAGCAAATGATATGGAAGATTAAATTAACGCTTAACGTCCATGAGTAGCCACTAGCTAGGGTTGAATCCCACCTCCCGCCTTCTCCGCAGCTCAGATTGCTGAAGCTGCTGCTCTCCTCCTGGTGGGATGTTTGTCCGACCCGTTTGGCCACGCAGCTGCTGAATCACGGATGCCACCACTGCTTGCAGTTGCATGAGGCTGGGAAGGAGAGTGTGGAGGGGAAGAGAGAAAGAGGTCAAATAGAAACATGTAGGACAATCAGTAAGAGTAGGTATAAAGGAGGATAAAAGGTTAAAAATCTAGAAATGTAAGCAGGAAGAAAAATAAGCCTACAGAAGCCTTGGAAGGAAAAGCTTTTAATAGTGGGAACCGCAATAACAATAATTGTCATCAATGGGGACTGATAAATGTGTGTCTCTAATCCAGCAAAATATTGAACTTCACTGAGTAATGCTACTAACACCTTAGTTAAGCACTTATGCAAATGCTTGAATGATAAAGATAAAATGAAACCAAATGCAGGAAACGCATGTCAAGAATAAAACTGTTAATTGTTTTTTGATGTAATCCTCTGATTCTCATTACTGCTTCTCTCTACAACCCACTGTGCTTTCACTGTAACTTTCAAACTTTAAAGGTGGTCGTAGAGAAGTAGGTAGAGCTTAGTGCTTTCTTCATTTCCCCCCAGTGTGTGATTGCACTAAATGTGTTTTTAATATTGCTTTTTACCACTTTGATTTTTTATTTTGTTGTTGTTGTTGTTCACATCAGAAAACCACAAGGCAGACATTAGATATGATTTATCAGGAAATACCTGGGGCTATGCCAGCTGATTAAAAAAGAAAAAGAAAGCAAGCACAACACACATGGGAGCCCATCTGAATAAGAATCTTTGGGCAGCAGTCATGAGAGAAGTTCTCTGTAAACTGGAGCTGGATGAGCTGACAGTAACAGACACCTGTGTCAGTTTGTCATGGAAAAGGAGAAATGACACCTCACAGCACATACTGATAGGAATTAAAAATAATAGGCTCAAGCATCCTTCTTTAGTGTCAGAATTCGAACATATACAAATGTATACTGCTGTGAGCCTCCACTTTCATGTGCTACCTGAGATCTGGCTCAGAGCCTTATAGGGAGGCATTTAAAAGCACATAGGTTCAGCATGATTCTGCTCCTGTCAGAGTGGATGGGAATAGGTGTGCGCCTTTAGATGCTCCCACTGGCTTTAAGGCCAGTGTTAAGCCCTTGGGAACCATGAACCATGGGTCTTGCTTTAGCAGCAGGACGCCCTGGCAACATCCTTAGGTGGATCTTGGGGCTAAGACATAGAAGGAAGATGTCAAGGACAAAGAAGAAAAGAGTGGGAGAGAGAATGCGAACAGAAAAATGAGAGAGCGGAAATGTAGGTGCATCATATATCTATTTTGTGTTGTCAACTTAATTCAGCTTGAAAGCTCCCTGTCTTCCTTGCACTGGCAACAATCAATAGCTCATAGTAATGACTTGCAAAACTGTGAATTGTTAGAGACTTGTAAGGTTTAATCTTCAAAGCTCTTCAAAGATTGTATCTCAAAAATCTGGAGGAGTGAAGATATAATGGTGATAAAAAATTCCAGGCAGTCACATGGCTGGGTAGCTGGGTGTGTAGATGGCTAACCAGCCAACCAGCTGGCCAGGGATTTAAGAAAGTGACCTTTGGATGACCTGTGTTTCATTTGCTTGAAAGTTCAAATCTTTTCTCCCTCACCTGGATCTTGAAACTGGCCACTGGAGGATTAACAGTTTGCTGGGGCTCTTATGCTGATCTCCATGAGGAGCCACTTCATGAAGCACCTCACCCTCGGGCATGGGCTCACCTACTCCTCTGGTCGGGGGGAGCAGATGGATCTGCTCCTCCAGAGGGAATCCATGCTCTTGGAAGCATCATTGTCAGGTTCTCTCAAAATCAAGGAGACATCTTTTGCATTATTTTTCCCGACAACAAGATGGGAGAATAAGATCATTTATGCCATCCCTGCCACCAATTAGTTTTACTTGGGCTCTTGATAGCAGCGCCATGGGAAGCTTAGGGGTTGTTCCAGTTAAGAGAAAAGAAGTGGATTGCTGGGAAGGGGAGGGAGGACAAACTGGTGTCTTTTAAGCTTTAACTACTACTGAAATGTAAAGTTCTCCAAGCTTCCTGAATTTAGTTCTTATATCTGAAAAGTTTTTTTTGTGCTTGTCCCAAGACTTCAACACCATAGAAGAAAATAACACTGGAGGACTTTGTCAGAATGCAATAATACACCCAATGTAATTAAATTAAACTAGTACAATACTAATAACAATTCCAAAAATAATAGTAGCCAGAGGAAGAAGGAAGGTTGTAAATCCTACTGTTTGAAGAATTCTATGTGTACTCACAGCCCATGAGAAACATTGCTGTTCTCAGTGCTGCAATGCTGCTTCTCTCTCCTAGTGAAAAGTAAGGTACGCTGTCCCTCTACAAAATGTGCCAAATGACGTGTGAGCCAGTCCTAGCGCTCTGAAATCCTGTCTGGAATGCCAGGGGAGTAGTTAAGCATCTGCCTTCTTATTGTCATAAAACTTGATAGCTCTTTGCAAATATGTACAAGCAAATGTTTTGTTTACTTTTAAGGTGTTTGAACACACACGCTGCCAAAAAGCTAAGTACCTCCAACAAAGTTTGGTATTAATTCTTTCCCATCTTCACTTGGTTGCTTATCGATTTGGCAGGAGAAGGAATCTACAGGATTTAGGACAAAACAAAAAGTAGCCACAATCTCATTGTCGAACTTGAAAATTTTTAAGAAATAATGAAAAGAGTGAACATTTGGAAGTAAAAAAATGGTGGTTTTGTGGAGTTGGAACAAAAGAAGGGGGAAGGGTACTGGAATACCTTCATTCACTGTTTAAAACAATTGCTCCAAGCAGGAAACTTGGCACTTGAAGCTTTTATTAAATCAATTCAGAGGGATCTGCTTTCAACAAATGAGATAAATGTCAAGATGAAGTTTTTAGGCACTCACAGTACATCACATTTTCCTTCCCCTAGAATGTAGAACAAAAATGTGCACAAATAAAATTACTTACATATGTAAAAATCACATTCAGTTTAAATAATCTTTTCTTCCTGCCTGGGTGTATCAACAGTGTACCAAAGCTTAATGTAATCTTTTAAGAGTATGACTCTTTGAGAATGTTTTAATCCCCTCTACTCCTTATTGTTAACCTACATCAAAGCCAACATGTAAACACATATTTATCCAGACAGCATCTTTATTTTGGTCACTGTGGTTCTGGGTGCTTCCTTTGCGTATATGGAAAAGGATATTCAGGCAAATCAGTAATAATTCTTTGCAATTTTTTTTGTCCTCATCCATTTAGCAACCTCTCTCTTTCTTTTTGCTCGGTCTCTCATCTCCTATTATGTGCTTTTCAGACTGTTCCAGCTCCTGGAAATGTCTGTTTTTCTGCTGCCTACTCTTTGCTAGCACAACCTAATGCTGCCAGGTGCATTCGTTGTGGCGGACAGGAGGGAGGACCTGGCATGGAGACAAGGGCACGCTGCTCTCATCTGCAGCTTTCAAACTTCCATTGCCAGTTTGTCCAGAGGCTTTCTGGCAATTGAGTCCTTTGCATTTTAGTAGAAATACGGCAATGATCTTAGGTGCTTATATTCCCTTTTCTCGGAGAAAAGAGACAGGGAAGGTGCAGGTTGAGAAAACACTAAAATACTTCTGGGTCCCACACTGTGGGATAACGCTGATCTCTTCATGCTGACTCTGTTCCCTGAAGATCCCAGCATGGCATCTAAGCAGCCACGGGAAAGAAGGAAGTTTTCTTTCCAAATTCTCATCAGAGTACCACCTGATTATGCCTTTGCAATACGGGGGAGACAGGGTACAAACAACTTAAAGAGCTGGGAGGGTGCTGAGGGAATCTTTCAATCCCACAGCACTGAGATTTGTAATCCTTACTCAAACTAGGGAAGGCTATTGTCAATAGTCCCTTGATATTTAAGCTCTCCAAACCACTGAGTCATCGGGCCTAGTCATCTGAGTCATTACAAAAGGGAGGGAGTGTTGCTGTTGCACAGAGGACTTTAGCAAAAGCCAGTTTTCAGGCGATATCCCACTGGACAAATCCTCTCCCGTCTAAATGTGAAGAATGTTCAAAACTCAACAGAGTAGAGCAAGGAGAGGGAGAGGATGTCAGGTGGGAGGTGGAAAGCAGTGATGAGCACAATGGGTCAGGTGACTTCTGTCTTCTCCAGAGGACGTTCAGCCAGTTTTCCATCCCTGCTTCATATGATTCACGCTTTGCTCTCCCAGCATTACTGACGGGAGTCTCAAAAGATCAGAGAAGGAATGAAAAGAAAGTTTGTTCCTTGCCAAGTCAAAACATCAGCCAGGGACAACATAAGTCCAGGAAAAGCCACGGAAGAGGAAAAGTAGAGTTCTGATGGCTCACGTTGCTGGTTACAGCATTTGGCGGAGCCATTTAGCAAATCTTTCTGAATGAGCTGTCTGGCAATGAGTAGAAAGGTCCAGTGGTCACACAGACTTCTGTGTTGGCCATCTCTGGCACAACATCTGTCAGGTTGACCTTGGCCTCGGGTAAAACAATGCTGTCCGGTCTTGTGATGGCATTGAAATATGGACCTCTGTCTTCCTAAGGAAAAGTTCATGGACGTCTTAGAAAGCAAATCAGGAAGTTGTATTACTGTTACCGAATGCTTTCTTTGAAAGATTCATTTCTCCAGGAGGCAGAAGCCTGGCTTCCAAATCTTTACATATCTCCTACAAATCTGTACTCTCCTTCTCCACCTCTTCATCTCATTGTAATGATGCTCCAGCCCAACATATCTAGGGAGAAACAAAAGCCCATATCAGCCTTTACATTTTCAGACATTATGGAAGTGATCCTGATTCAGTGTCCAGTCCATATCTTCCCTGCAGAGATACCAGCTGTATGCTTGGTTTGGTCCCCAGAAGATTGCAGGAGACATCATGCTGACAGGAATTTCTCAATGATCCTTATATTTTTCTCACTTCTCAAAACATGCCGTGATAGTATGGAACCTTAAAGTAATAATCCAAATCTTAAGGTAATAATCCAAATGTGGTAGCTTTATGTCTCCCCAAGATACAAACATTGGGATTGTATCCATTGTGTCAGCACCTCACATGTTGGCTTCCAAGGTAGAAGATGGGGTTGGAGATTATTAAATGCATTGATCCAGTGCTATGACAGCTGTGGACATTTGTCCTCAAAGGGCAACAGAGAATTTTCAGGTACAGGCATCCCCAAGTAGTCAGAAAGCCAGCATAACCAGATTTATACTTTCCACTACTTTGTAGGCACAGGGACCATTTCATGGCCAGGGTCACGCAAGGAGGGTCTTGGCCAGAGACAGTAGTCCCTGCAGGACCGTTCTAGCTGGCATAGGTTAGAACAGAATTCAGGATGCTTTAGCTCACATGTAGGATTGTTTTAGCATCTCTAAATGCCAGAATGTAGGATATTGGGATCCTTGGGTCTTATCCTGGGTTTTGGAAGTGGTCTGCTGGCTGATTACAGAAAGTACAGCCAAGAATGTAATTTGGGAGTGCCAACGTGGATGGATTTTGGGTCTGTTTTAGCAGATACCTGTTTTCTGCTCCCCATCTTGCTTAAGATGAACTTCCACTTCCTTTCAGTTCTGTTATGTAAATAAGGAGATGTGGAGACTTTTATCTAACAAAGTTCAGACTATCAATGGACTAAGAGAGAAAGTCGGATCAAGTTAGGAAAGAAACTGTGGGGATAAATCGTCAGGTTCTTAATAAAGAAGTTTTATCATTGGGATTAAAGCCAGGACCTTTGGTGCAACAGACATATAGATCTAGAAAAAGGGGTGAGTAACAAAGTGATAAAGTTTGCTCATAACACAAATTATTCAGTGTAAAACCAAAAGCCAGCTGCAAAAAGTGGAGAAAAAGTTTCTGAAAACTGAATGACTGTATGAAATGGTGAATGTCTATAAATACAGAGTAACAGACATGGTTAAAATAAACAATCCTGTGTATATGTACAAAATCATGAGCTCTGACTTAGCTGCCACTGCTCAGGAGAGATATATTGAGTTATTATGAGTAGTTCTCTGAAAATATCGGGATCAACAGTTACTGGAAAGGCAAATAGCAGGTACAAAGTATTAGAAAGGGAATAGAAAGCAGACTACAAAACATCATATCCCAGTGTTTCAGCCCATGATTCACCCACATTTTGACTGCTGCATGCAGTTCTGTTCTCCCTAGAAGAGGATCAGAGAAAGGCAGCAAAGACGATCAAGAGACAATGAATGGCCTCCAGGTGGAAACAGATTAAACAGTCCAGCACTGTTCAGCTTGAAAAAGAGAAATCTGGGAGGGCCTGGCAGAGGCATACAGGTACGAGTGACATGGAAAAGGTATACAAGGGAGAGAAACACTTTCCTTGTGCTCTGTTACCTCTACCAGGCATTTATTACCAGTTGCTGCTGGAAACAGGATACTCAGGTAACTGGAGCTGTTTGCTAGTTCTTTTGCTCTTTTATTTGGGATAGGAGAAAGTTGTTACAAGCAACTGTAACTCATATGGGAAACTTGTATTGCATCTTGCTGTACTGTGGATTTATCTCTGATTTTTGCACAGTATTAAGAGCAGCAGAGAAGGTTAGGCCAGGGTTTCTGCTGAGGCATCAGTTACGATGAAGAGAAACAAGCCGAAGTTTAGCTTGTGGGCAGATATTTCCCAGAATACATTGGCAAATGGGCAGAATTAGTGCTTTGGCTTGGCTCCCAAGCACACTGGCTCTCCATTCCAGCACAGGAACAAACCTAGGCAGTGTTTTGTAAGATGGGTCAAATTCCTCAGAGTGGACCTGATTCAAAAGTATCTGCTAGTCCATGACTGTGCCCCAAGTCTAAGTGTGGTAGTAACTCTATTAGGCAGTAGTAAAGGGAATCACATGGTGACACTTAGTGAAGGTATTTCGGGTTTATAAAGTTGTCAGCTGTCTCCTGTCCTATCAGCAATTCAGAGAAATGCAGAAATTACAGCAGTGTTGTTGTAATTATCAGTGTGCATTATCTGTCATCATCACTGGTAACACTCAAGCAGTTAACATGTCCTTTGTTAAGGAGTATCATGAATAATTGTTTTGTCACACTGATACTACTAATAAAAACTAACAAATTCTGTATGATTACTAGTGCTGTCAAACTGTGTTCTCAGCTGAGTATTTCAGACATCTGATCTATAGTTGGTGTTATTTTATCACCAATGATAACTGATCATAATTTTCGTGATGGACCTCAGTTCAGATGAGGATCCCACTTTGCTACCCCAGTATCACAACACTGTGAGGACTCGCCTTATTGGGGCATCACCATTGCCATGTAAGAGATGGGAAGTGGTAAGATGAGACAGGGTGCACACAGCAAGGCTTTCATTGATTTGGGGATTGATCTGTTTGATCGATCTGTCTTGGATTTGGGGTAGATCTGTTTCTTCACAGCACAGGAACACTACAGGAGCGGCTCTGATGCTGGTGGACATGGATTCGTAAGCAGGGAGGTTCACCTCTGGATGAGGTGTAGGCATGTTAGGGTTAACTTGTGGCACTGCTTGAGGCTGGCAGCAGAGAAGCTGGGAGTGTCTGAGAAGCTAATCTACATGCTGGAAATGGTGTGCTGGAAACATTAGCTCTACCCAAACTAATTTTCCTTGTTTCTGAGCTTGCTCAGAGGTACCACAGCATCTCTCCAAGGCAAAACATTGCGCAGCTCTGATAGTACCTCCAGAAATCACATGGATGTGCTCTGTTAAAAATGGGAAGGAACTAAAGGTCCTTGCCAACACACTTTAGAACTGAATATGTCTTAATTTATCCATGGCAGAGTGTCTTACTCAGGAGGTGAGAATTTAGCTATGAGTATATTGAGTGGCAGCCAGCTTGGAGCATGAGTCTAATTTACTGTAACTCTTGCTACATTCTGTCTGATCATTATCGTGCTGAACAAAATGTTTTTAAAGTGCTTTTATAGGGTTGAGTGACTTATTTAATAATTTATACCATTTTGGAGGGATTAGAGGATGAATTTAAGTCATCAAATAATGTCATTATGGCTCAATGACTACATTCTTTATCAGGAAAAAAAAATCAGTTGTAATTATGCTCAAAAAGACAGAGACCCTTTATTCAGCAGTTCCCCCAAGAACAATGATATCAAAGATGCTGATAGGTCTCTCAGCTGTAAAGAGGGCTGTCCTTCTTTGTTAGGAAGGAATATATCAGCTGCCGTCTGCTTATCTATATCACCATTGTGCCATTTATGCCACATATTTTCAGTGTGCCATGACTTTAAATGTCTGTTCCTTGCAGAGGCCAGTGATCCGTCTGCGTGCAGAGCTGTGCAAACTCTCAGGGAGCCTATGGCCCCGCTTAAGTAAGTTGGTGGGAGTTCTGAGACCACCAATGAGATAATTTCTCTCTGCCAGAGCTCATGGAGCACAAAAAAGGCACAGTCCTTGTGATGCCTCTCTGGAGACCTTTATTCACACCAGATTGTAAGGTGTCAGCCTGGCCCTTGGGAATTTTTTTATGTTTTTTTCCTTTAATTTGTTTTCATTCATCTAAACTAGTACCTGCCCTGGGTATGGGACCACTGGTATCTCAAGACGGATGTGCTTTCCACCGGTGGACTGAGCACTGCAAGATTTCATTGGACCCAGCTTATGCCTAATGCTGGCAGACTAGCAGCGTAACCCAAAGCTTTCATTTTCTCCTTAAAGGTATCCAGTGAAATCATGAAATCCTGCTCACTTGACCTCTGAGCTGGCTTTTCAGACCAGCTTTTAGCAGCTTAGGAAGATTTATCTCAGAGAGGAAAATCAGGTCATGCAGTGTATGTGGACAAAGACTAGATAAGTCTGATTTTAGCAAGGGAGGAAAATACATTAGGTCATCCCTTATCCTTGCAAAATGACTGTACATACAAGATGGGCATTAATTGGAGTAATTCCCCCAGAAGAGCTTGAGAGGAGCAGGCCAGAAGCAAACACGTCTCTCCATGAGGGTGTTTGGATTTGGAGTTCTCTGCACATTGCTCTCCATGTCCCTCACTTACTAACAGCACCAGCCACAAACAGACAGGCCACAAAACAAAAGCTCATTAAAGACAGGAGTAATGAACAAGGAACACATTCACTTTAATGTCTAAAGGCATGTAAATTACTACTGAGGTCCGCACCTGAACAACATTTTATTGCCCTCTGTGCCATTTGGTGTCATATGACTTTTCTAAAGTACACTTCTCATCCAAAATGCCACCGGGCTGCTTCATGACTGTGTCTCTGTCCTTCCAGATTAAATGCATCCTTCCCCGACAGCCAGTAAAACCTGGAAATCTCTGTATTATGCACAAAGAAACACTCCCCTCGCCTCCAGCCGTGCTTTCACAGCTTGAGCTCTGAAGGAGGTTGGGTCCCCACATTCCCAAAATTTGTTGCCAGCACCGGAGTTTCAGCATGCTAAATGAAGCTATTAATGACACGTTTGTTTCAAATGTTTCAAAATGTTTTCAAAAGCAGAAGGAATGGAAAATTGTGTGTCGGTGACTCAAAACAATAATACCATTCAGCCCTCCTCTCTGGTAATGGTGTTGGCTGTACAAGCCTTGTAGGACTCAAAGGCAGACAAAGTTGATATTTTGGCCCAGATTCACCAAGACACTAGTTTTCCTTACTTCCAGAGTCTAACTGGCTTTCAACCAGACCATCCCAAACAGAATAAACTTCAGTTCATCCTCACCACTGGGCAAAAGGACTACACTACACATATGGGAAATGTCTTTATGTGGACACACTGAAAATACCCAGACCTGTGACAAACAGTATTTTAAGTGTAATTATGAAGAGCTCTTTGGATTGCAGTGATATCCCACTGATATCAGGTCTTGATTGCTAACTTTGATACACATGGAAGCAAGGTAACAAGCTACCATTTTACTTTTTTTTTTTTTTAAGGCAAACCCATCCTTTTTCTAATCAGTGGCATTACACCATATTATCCTTTTCTACCAAGGCGAGAATGAAGGAATAACATGACAAAGAAGTTTTGCAAGTAAGGATAACGTATCCAAGGGTAGTGCCACAAAATGCCTCTTCTCTACATTTCATTTGCTTTCCTTCTTTATGTGATGAGAAGGTGTGCAGTATTTTTGTGTGTCCTTTGGCCTGCTTCCCCTTGAGGTTATCACAGCAGATAAGAACTTGTCTTTATGACAGAGCCTGGTCCAAAGCCCAGTGGGATCTTTCCAATGCGTTTGCATTTGGCTCCTAAATCTGTTACTACAGACTTGATGCCTGTGCAATTTCTTATTCAGATTTCTTACCATCAGGTGAGAATTGTCTCATTTCAACGTACAGTCTCGTGTCCAAGTTAGCCCCCCATGCTCCTCCACTCAGCAGAAGAACAGAGGCACCTCCAGACTCACCCCATCCACTTCAGAGGCCAGACTCGACCAGTGACCCTCTAGAGGCAATGAGTTGCCTTCACTCCATGAACAACAGGGAGAGCCTGGGTGACAGGATTAGATACCTAACTTTCTGATGACATGAAATGAATTCTGGCTCCTAGATGGCACAATATAGTAACTCCTCTCCATTGCATGTCTAGGTAGGCAATGTCTAGGGACTGGTGGGTCTGGCTATTAAGATGGCTGTCTGAATCACTCAGCACTCTCTTGAATTTAGATACCATAGTAGTTGCGACACCTAATTATCCATGTATAGTAGGTGGTCCAAATAGGAGTGCACAGCAGAGCAGCAGATGTGGGATGCTGCTGTCAGATTAGATTGAGATTAGATAAAGCTTAATTAACACTTTATTTTCATTAGATTCAACTCTGATTAGTCACACAAAAATTATTACAGAGAAGCATGGCAGAAATCAAGAGGCACAGCTAACATTCTTATTATTAAAATCAAGGAAGCATTTTTACAGAGCAAGACCTTGCTAGTAAGGGGTTATTACCTGAATTTGACACCTCTTTGGTCTGGAGAACAAGATGAACTTGGAAAGAGCGCTTTACCACGCCAAGCAACTACTTCACAACCCTGCCCTTTCTAGCCCTACACATCCCAAGCGATCTAATTTACATAATCATACATATTTCAACACACATTTGAGGTACTTCATGCCATTGGTTAAAACTCATATTATTTCCCATCATATCACTTCTGTATTTGTAATTAAAAAAGGGACACAGTATTTTAGAGATGTTTTATCAAGACTCCAAGTAACTTTAGTACAATTTATCATGAGTTTTGGTGTCAAACCCCACAAATGTCACATCAGAACTCCTTGCTACCCAGTATCAAACCTTTATCACAATATTCTGAATATTCTGAACCCACAGTTCAACACATCACAAGATTTTTGTCCTTCCCTTAATTAACAAATACAGGTGAATTCTTCTGTGTCTGAGTCTCCTCCTGTTGTTTGAATCCACACAGTCTCCAGCCTGGTAGGCTTCTCCTGTCTGTAACAGCTAAAAAACTTATCAGAAACTTTTATGTGGCCCAAAGGGAAGGACCTGCAAAGCAGCCTTTGGGTGAAATTTATTTCTGTGCAAGATAGTACAAACCAGTGAGCCAAGTAAATTCCATTTAAACCTTATTTTGAAGTTAAAGGAGGCATATTCTGTCTATTGCCCAAGAGTGAATTAAATTTTTGCTTTTTAGGACAGGGAAAAGGATGTCATAGATCAAGATATTTTTTCAGTAGAGCAAATATGCAGGTTTAGAATATCTGAATTCCAAAATAATCCAAGCTTGCAATAAATGAATGCTTCTCTCTTCTCCTACATTATCATCCAGCTGTCAGGACTGCAAAGGGATGACCTCTACAGGCCAAGCCAAACCAAACCAAGCCAACTCCTAGTTTTTACCTCTGTGCTGTCTAACCAAGTATTTACAGAACATAGTACAACTCCATGTAGTTCATTTAGTTCAGCTGGTTTCTCCTTGTAGTCTTCCTTTTGCTTTCTCTCCTCGTTTTTATGAAAGCAGTTAAATGGTCAGTTGGGTATTTCTACTTCAGTGTTTTGTCTGAGCTGTCTGGTCCAACACATCTCAACAGGCATTGCAGATGCCTCTGAAAGGCTCCTTACTGTACTGTTATCTCCTCAGCTCTGCCACCAGACAGGGAGGATATACTCTGTGCCCTAAAAAGCCTTATACCAATAAATAGAGTCCTTTCTTGGTTTATGTGTTTATTAAATTGTGTGGCTCTGACCAACAGGGTGCTGAACATCTTCATTCTCAAGTCTGCTTGCTGTCTTGTTCATGGATTGCATTCAATCGCTCCAAATTGTTGATAAGGGATTTCTACATTAATTGCTTCTTAAAATAATACTACTTATATATTTTTAGTATGTGCTGTGAGACTAAGGAGGAAAGGGCTGGTGTAGGGAACACAACAGCAGTGTGGAGGGCACTGAAATAATTCCTCCCCATGGGCATTAGAGGCAGAGTGCCAGTCGAAGCCAGGCTATCCATTCAAGAAAGCAAAGTTCACAATGAAGTTTCCTTCATCTGCATTTTTGCTGACACATGAAACAAGGACCCAAGGACCTCTCCAGACAGAATAGCAGGAACATGGGAAACTGAAACAAAACATGTAGCTACAGCCACATTTAGCAGCAGAAAAGAGAACCTGTTGGTGCCAGGATGTGCTCACTAGTGCTCATGGTAACTTAATTAGGAAGTCATGTTAGACAAAAGGATGAGAGAAAAGAGAGAGGTCAGGTCACTCTTCAAACCATGGACCAAGTTCCACCTCCGTGCAAAGATGGGGGCAGAACTTGCATCTCCCCAGTGCCTCTTTGCAGGCCCTGCCAGAAGACAGCGCTGTGTCCCCCTCAGCAAAGCCCAGGGCTTGTCTGGCAGGAGGGACAGCATGAGTGTAACAGGCTAACCAGAGACCCCTAGTCCTTGCACTGTGGGCTACTGACCTTTGCTATTTCACAAACTATGGGAAATGCCACAGAATAATTTGAGGATGATTTGTAGACACAGGCAATTGCATTTGCGCTTTCCCCTGCTCAGAGAAAGAAAACAGGACAGTGATACCCTGTCCACCTGTTCTTTTCCATACATGAGTAGGTCTGTTTAAAAACAGGGATGCAAAACAGGTTTTCACTGCTCTTGCACCAGAATAATGCAAAATGAGCAGAAGAAATCCAAGAAGGTTTTTGTTGGCACCGACCTTCCCATTCTCCGGAGTCACGCTTTATCTGAGAGGTGGAATATGGCAGGCCCTGGACAGTCTGTTATTCTTTCCCACGCTGCAAGATTTGGGCAGTAAATAACTTACTTAAATAAATGCCAGAAGTATAATTCTTTTTTTACTTCATCTGATTTAAGGAAGCCTTTCCTCAGATAATTCTTCCCAGGCATGCTGTCCAAGGCAGGACTAGTCCCTGGTGGATCGAGCTATTCTGACCTCTGTAGCTGGCTCCATTTCAGCTTTCTAAAGGTTGCAGATAAAGAACAGAAGAAACATCTCACTATATCCAAGTACTGTTGCACCTTTCTTTGAGCTCGGTGAGATGCTCGGCTCTCCTTGAAGGGCCTGTGCCATTATACAGTGGTAGTGGCCTTCTGCCACCTTTGGTTAACCTTTTTTTTTTCTGAAGCTAGATAAAAACAGTAACCACCGTGCAGCATTGCCATGTCCAGTGATGCTACCAGAGGGGCAGTGAGGCAGCAGATAGATTCCCATGATGGGGATCTGGCCAGGCAAAGAGCTAAACTCTGCAGGGCTGAAAGCAGAAGGGGGTGAGCTCTGTCTAACTCTGTTATCCCCCAGAGAAGAGGTATTCAGAGCTGCTGGGATACCTGATAAAACCACATTTCTTCCTACAACTTGAGTTCATAGTGAAAAATGAGGCAAATCCCGGGAGTGCTCTTCAGGAAACCTGGTGTTTTCACATTTTAATGAAACTGCTGTTGGCACAGACAGATGACGGAGAGGTAGATTTGTCAAACCCTCAGCCTGCTGTGGCCACTGGCGTCGTTTTATCACACTCATCAAGAGAGCAAGAGGGGATGGCAGGAGCCTAAGGTTTATGTCAATTCCCGCAAATTAACAGCCATCAAATTAAGTTGTTTTATAACAAAGACAGCAGTCATTATAAAAGAAGGAGATGGCCCTTCGGCAGGAAGAGGGAAGACCACTGTTGCAGTTGTGAAACCCCAACAGTGGTCTTCATTTCTCATTTGTGGTCTTCAAACTCATTTGAAACCAAGTAGATGGGCAGTCATATCCGCTCTGTTGAACCCTGCGTTGTGCACTCGCACCAGCACCACGGGCTGTCACAGTAGGGAAACGATTTGTTGTCCCCCCCACCCCTTCTCTGCCCAGTGACACTTGGTCCCCAGCCCCAGATGCTGATTTCGGTTAGCGTTAGGCATTGTCCTGGGACAGGCAACTTGAAACGAAGAGATCCAGTTCCACCACATGTCCCACCCAAGGCGCAGGGAGACGCAGGTCAGAGCCATTCTTCACACGTTGCTTTTCAGTATTCGGCATTGTTTTCCATCAGAGTTCAGAGCTGTCGGTTTAGAAAGCGGATCCCAGGAGGCTCCGGTTTAAGGATGCTCAAGTTCTTGCTGTGTATTCTCAGCCGGAGGGCTTTGATCTTAATATGTGTCTCTGACAGTCATGTCACCCATGTCGTGCCCATTTGTATTCAAGTGTTTGGTCCCAGTGATGTGGTTTTTCTGCTGTTGTTGTTGTTCTTTGTGTTTAATTATTTTTTCTTTCTTCATTAAATATTTTGTTCAGGTTGCCTGCTCCCTCATACCCTCTCACAGAAAAACTGGCATTTTGTGGTGCTTGCTTTGCTTTGGTTTATTGTTTGAGGGAAATTTTCACATTATGTCATCATCCTTTTTTTTTGTGGTTGTTTTTTAGAAGTGACACAAATGTCTTTAAAATGCAGGCAATTAATAGGGAGGGTGAATCGTATATGAGGAGGGATATGGAGGGTGCAAAGAAAACCTAGATAAATGCCAGTGGGAAAAGCTGAGGAAACTAGAGAATAGCCTGGAAATCAAGAGGATAAAAAAAATTACAGTAATTTCCTATAGAATTTTGCATTAGTGTTTATGATTGGGAAGAAAAGGCACAGACTGTTGTATTCTATTTCCATTAGATCTGTTAGAAAGCAATAGTTTTGTAAATGCAGCACTAGTGTTGCCCTAGTCTTGCAGTGACAGCTGGGCAGGTTCAGGTTTGGAAGATGGCTGCATTCACGCAGCGTCCTCATGAG
The DNA here is from genome assembly GCF_034638445.1 of Ciconia boyciana. NCBI lineage: Eukaryota > Metazoa > Chordata > Aves > Ciconiiformes > Ciconiidae > Ciconia > Ciconia boyciana. The sequence continues at coordinate 207,631,161 of NC_132934.1, forward strand.
TTAAACGTCCCTCAGCTCAATGTCCCTCAGCATGGTTTATCTTTGAAAACAAACAGTGGCCTGTGAGAATAAATATTCCACACTTAGCTAGTTCACTTGGCACTGGTCCATGCAGTCTTTGCTGCCCAGGTCTCCACAAGCTCGGGGACCTCTGGACCACGCTCCCCTGTATGTTGCCCATATGCCCTTGGGCTAGTGGGACTGCCAGAGTTGCTGCAGGGAGGGAAACATGCGGATGAGGCATGAGGATGATATGGCAAAAAAGACACATGTTATATGTAAGCCTGTTATATGTAAGACTTCAGTGTCATTTTTAGCACTGTGCTGTAAACTGGACATTTAAATATAAGCACGGATGTATGAGTGCCACTGATTACTGAATTCACCCAACACTTCCTCGTCCAAGACCCTGGTTTTGATTGCTTATAGTTTTTCTAAGTGGGCTGAAATTTTACGTGCTCTGTATCAACCTCAGGCTAGATAATTTTGGGGAAAGATAATAAGCATATGGCAACAAGACAAGAACATTTAGATGAATAAGGTATACATATCCACAGATAATATATGCCCACACTAAAGATGCAGACAGATAATCACAAGTGTTTAATTCAATCAGTTTAGGAAGTTTTCACTGCCTCAGCTGGAAATTACCACTCCTTAGTGGAGGCACAGAGCCCGCGAGCATGCACGTACCTTGTCCTGAAGTAGTAGGCAAAACAGGTCCACTCACACCAGCTCTTGTTCTATCTGGAGGAGTGGCAGTTTCCTAAACCTCTCTAATTTGGTTTCCTGCAATTGGGTGATGATAAACTAAAGGGCTTGGCTTGTTGCAATGTGGATATTGCATATTACAGCCATTGCAAACGATAATGTTAAAGTAGAACAAATCAGTATGTGTCTGATCTTGTCAAAAACCTGACAGGAGTCTTTATTATTCATGCCTGTTGGCATGCTTATTTCAATATAAGTTAGAGCGCATGAGGCATTTGAAACCAGAGCTCCGTACAGATCTCAGGATAGTCTTTGCCCAGGTACATTAGTGGAGGCTCTTTGCTAGCGTCTCTCTGAACCAGGTAAGTATCTTGTCCAGAAGTTGTATGCTGAGGTCATTCCAAGCCAAGGGTGTCCCTGTGGCTGGATGGAGACCTGGGAGGAAATTCTAGCCCTGCTAAAGTCAGCTGGAGTTTTGCCATCGACTTCGATGGAGCCAGCATTCTTGTTCTGATGCAGACGTTTCACAATAACCTCCTCTGTTGAACTTTCAACACGTGCATGTTATTTTCATTGCAAATAAACAAAATCTTTCTAAAATGGAGACCTTCATATATACATTATGCCAGAAGATCCCATTAAAAGTTCATCACGGCGCACGTGGTAAAATACTAATAACCCATCCTTGAAGTCTCTGGGAAAATTTCTGACGTGAACAAATCCCCTTTAGGTCGTTTCACCTGAATATACAGCAATCAGATGTACAGCTGAGGGTTTATTATTTTTGCAGAATGCACACGCATTCCGAATTTGCCGTGCTCAGAAGGGGAGACAAGACGTTCATCTGTGCACTTGGCTTTGGGAAAAGCCGTCTCTGTGTGTCGGGACATGGGCCCTGGTATGGCGCAGACAGGAAATCTGCCAGACTGCCTCGGCAGGAGGCTGCCTCCAACACGTGCAGCAAGGAACAAGAAACTACTTAATGATTAATCACTGTCAGCCTTTGTTCTCCTTAAAGGCTTGGTTGTCGGACAAGGCTCGTAATGAGGCACTGTTCCTGCGTCTGTTGCTACGTGATTGTGCAGTGCTGAATCTGAGCCTCGGTCCCCGCAAGATGCAGCTCCCACTCTGCCCAGTTTAAGGAGTTCGGGATGGGAACGCGGTTTGTGATGAGTGCCTGCTAGTGGCTGTAGGGCTGTGCAGCTCTCCAGCAAGGGATTATGGCAAGGCTACGATAAATCACTAACGGCTGAAAATCAGTTCACGAGGAGTGAGCTCAGGAGTGAGCAGCTTCCTTGTTGCTGCTGAAAAGGCAAAGTGCTAAAAAAGGTTTCTATTAAGAACCGCACAAATAACTATCTGTCAGTCTTTCTTGCCTGTGGTTTCTCACTGAAAGCGGGGGTTGGCTCCTTAGAGGTATTTGACCGCCCATTTTTACCTAGGAGATTGTGCACAGTGTCTGGTTTTTACTCTTTTTCTGTATAAACTTTTGCAATACTGAATAGCAGGAGAATTAGCTATTTCTGACAATAGTTCTGAGGTCCACCTAACTTTCAGTGCATACAAAAAACTGGCCTTTTAAAAAGCCTGGCCTCCCTGGCTCTCCCAGTGAGAGCTGCAGCGGTGGGGTGTGCTGAAGTACTTATCCCTTTGCATCTTGAGTATCTGCTGCATCCCTTAATATCCAAACCTATCACTCCACTGCGTGACTCCCACTTGTGAGGCTGCAGAAATCAGGTGTGTGCTCCCCACTGTCATGATCATTTCCAGTTTCATAGTATCTGAAGGGATTATTCATCCACATTTCCTCTTTGAGCTCTGTTGCTCCGTTTGTTGGAGGAGTGACACAGCATTTGCTTCTTTTCCCTGGTTGGATGAAGGCGCAAGTATTTCTGGCAGACAGCCTGGGCTTGTGGAATTGCAAATGCTAGTGTCCGTGATTCCTTGTGTATGTGCCGTGCAAACATGGTTGGCCCTGAAATTTTTGTCCTGAGAGCTCAGATGTTCATAGGAGAAAAACACAGAAGATGGTCTCATGTGGCTGAGCTAACTTCTTACAAACACTCCACAAAATTACTGAAGGGAAATATTTTGCAGTCTTCACCCAGCTGTATCTCCAGATATTAGACAGGTCTTGGGATCTTGCAATATTCAGGTTTTTCAAATCCTGTTTATACATATGAATGTGATCTTGCTGCAATGCATAAAACTACTCTCTGGCAGGGTATTAGGAGAAATTCAGCCTATAACAGTATCTTCTGCATGATTAACTTTAGAGGCTTTTAGGTCACTCTGTACAACATCCTTAGAAAGTGATTCACTAGTGCTTGGCAGATCAAGGGGTGTTCACACTCACTTTTCTAGGCATCTTACTCAGGTATGACTATAGGGAGTGTTCCTATCATCTAATCTGGGCTCCTAACTTAGTTGTCTAAATTAGGCATCTAGAGCCTAATTATACAGCCCCATCCCTCTGTATAGTGAAGGGAGAGCTCCAGCAGGCAGTTTAGAGAGAATCTGATCTAAGTTTCTGGTTTGAGACCTAAACTTAGAGGAGACTCACTTTTATGTTCTATGTTCTAGATATGCAAAGAGGTTGACTGAGTTTGAGGTGCTCAGAAAGATGCTTTTTGCACCCCCATTGGGCCAAACAAGCAGTAAGGCAAGGGAGAATTGGGCTGGCTGTGCTTCTGCCCAGTCTGTTATTTCCAGCCCTGATACGTAGATCAGATCCTCAGCTGTTGCAAATCAGCATAACCTCAGGAACTACTTGGGCCTCTCGCAGTGTACACTGGCACAGAAAGCAGCCCTCTGCGCTCCAGTCAACAGTGGGAGTTATTCCTAAAAATAAGAAAACTCTTTAGCTCTTTCACTATAGCTAAAAGAGTTCTTATTCAACAGGCACTCTGCCATGGTCCTGCTGTAGTTTTGCTTTCTTGTCTGAGGCAAGGACATGAGCAGGCAGTGCTTGGAGCCCAGATGTCCATGGAAACCCCAGCGTTTAGCAGAAAGGGGTGCTTCTGCTTGCATTAGATGTAGCAGAAAAGAGGGGGCTCAGAAGGGGGCTGGCAAGTGCTGAGACCGGCTGTTGGATGGAGCACCCCGTGCTTGGCTTCCTAAAGTTGCGTGAAAGAAGAGCAGCGAAGCTGGTGAAGGGTCTGGAGCACAAGTCTTGTGAGGAGCGGCTGAGGGAACTGGGGTTGTTTAGCCTGGAGAAAAGGAGGCTGAGAGGAGACCTTATTGCTCTCTACAACTCCCTGAAAGGAGGTTGCAGACAGGTGGGGGTCGGTCTCTTCTCCCAGGTAACAAGTGATAAGACGAGAGGAAATGGCCTCAAGTTGAGCCAGGGGAGGTTTAGACTGGATATTAGGAAATTTTACTTCACTGAAAGGGTTGTCAAGCATTGGAACAGGCTGCCCAGGGAAGTGGTGCAGTCACCGTCCCTGGAGGTATTTAAAAGACGTGTAGATGTGGTGCTTAGGGACATGGTTTAGTGATGGACTTGGCAGTGTTAGGTTAACGGTTGGACTTGATGACCTTAAAGGTCCTTTCCAACCTAAATGATTCTATGACTCTCTGAGTGAGATCAGCTCTTCTGAATAAGCCTGGTACTGCCCCGTGCTTGGCCCCGGGGGCCACTTGAGAACCCCAGTTTCTGGCTGTGGAAAGCAGCATGCCAGCTGAGGCGGTGGAGGTTCACACCAGGGGGTCTGGGCTTTGCTACCAGCCTTGCTCCACCCTGAAACGGCGTGGCAGGACTTCACTGAACCACTCCTTGGAGTCCTCCTCCTCCTCCTTCCAGTGCGCAGTGTCCAGCGTGGTTTGCAGCCAAAGCATAATGCCCTTGAGAAGCTCATAGGGTCAGGACAGCCACCAGTCCCTGATTTAAGAGGAGGAAATCCACAGGGGTGCCTTGATCTCCGCCATCCTCACTCTAAATAGCCTGTGATGCCAATTAATGGAACTGAATCAAACTGCTCCTCAGTGGGAATAACATGCACAAGTTGAACAAAACTTTACACAGCATCCATCACTGAGCAGGTTTCAGTGAATGAATCTGAAGCCTTTTACTTTTTTCTTTTAATTCATTGTTTCTTTAAACCAGAACTAATGCAAAAGGAGAGCAAAAGTTGGCACTGTCGCTCCTGACCTGACACTGGGCACAGAATGAGCTGCCCCACAGAGGAACAGAAAGGTGGAAAAAGTCTTCCCCTGCCTATTTTGAGGGAAATCTGCAAGAAAGAAGCAGAAGCCCATCCTGTGGCACAGACGCCAGCGCTCCTGGCTGGGAAGCAAACAGTCTTGGCGGGCATCATGGTTGAGTAAAGAATTGACCGTTGTTTCCTTTCTGTCCCACCAAAATTATTCATCAACTCAAGGCGTTTCCAGGAGAAAGAGGCAAAAGGTTTGCACATCCTTTTCCAGCCAAGTGTCCCTAAACCACTTCTGAACTACAAATTCAGAAATGCAAGCTTGCAAAAGGCTTTCAGGGGCTCCTGACAAGCTTTGGAGAGAAAGGGAGAGGAGAGGAAGGGAGGAAGGTGCACTTTGTCCAGGCGGCACAGGGGCCCTGCCAGCTCTCAGCTTTGCAGAAATCCCTCTCGCCAGCCGCACGTTGCCATTACTGCTCAATATAAAAGCAGCGATCAGGAAAATCTCTTTCTTTCCCCGGTAAATGCAGTAACGTCTTGCATTTCTGTGGAGCCTTTCATCCACCTCTTGGAGCTCCACGGAGGAGCCTCTTCAGAGCGGCGTGGAAGGAGCCGGCAGCACTGTGGGGTCGTGGAGGGAGGGATGCCCGGCGCTGCCCGCAGCTCCTTGCCATGGGCTCGGCCCAGAGAGCAGCATTTTGTGTCAAAGGTTTAAGCAGCAGCACAAGGGCTCCTGGCACGGGAGAGAGCCCGCGGCGAAGAGCTGCACGAGCCCAGGAGGTGCTGGGCAGGGGCTCGCGGTGTGAGCTGCCAGGCCTGGCAGGGCACAGGCAGGACAGGGGCTGGTCAGGCTTGTCCTGCACGGGGAGCAGGAGACCAAGGTGAGGGAATTGGGAGTGAAAGCATTGGGAGTGGCCCCCAAAGGGGCAACAGAGCGAATATGCAGCCAGAGCCTAACAGGGGAAAAGGAAAAGGAAAAGGAAAAGGAAAAGGAAAAGGAAAAGGAAAAGGAAAAGGAAAAAGAAAAGGAAAAGGAGAAGGAGAAGGAGAAGGAGAAGGAGAAGGAGAAGGAGAAGGAGAAGGAGAAGGAGAAGGAGAAAGAAAAGAAAAGAAAAGAAAAGAAAAGAAAAGAAAAGAAAAGAAAAGAAAAGAAAAGAAAAGAAAAGAAAAGAAAAGAAAAGAGAAGAAAAGAGAAGAAAAGAGAAGAAAAGAGAAGAGAAGAGAAGAGAAGAGAAGAGAAGAGAAGAGAAGAGAAGAGAAGAGAAGAGAAGAGAAGAGAAGAGAAGAGAAGAGAAGAGAAGAGAAGAGAAGAGAAGAGAAGAGAAGAGAAGAGGTCTATTTTGGAAAGTCCATATGTGTGTTAGAAACCAAAACCTCCCCTCATTTGTATGAACACAAGTCAGCTGCAGCAGGGATAGTGAAAGGCAAACTCAGTCTTAAATGTTTCGATTTACTGCTAATTTAAACATTTGAGCATAATGTTCTTTGTGATGCTTTTGAACAAAACCCCAGTTGTCCTACCAGCTCTGAGGAGCTTTCGCTGCCTCCGCCACTCTTCCTGCTTCTCGTAGGTTTTACATCTCACTGTAACATCAGAGAACGGGGTGCAATGCACCCGCTTTGCACCTAGAGCACCCCTGTACTGGAGTTTTGGCACCAGCAGAGCAGACGGGGGGTTGTGGTGCACCGGGCATGGCCCTGCAAGGGCTGCAGCTCGTCTGCAGGGCTGGAGGGATGCGACGTGCACGAGCGGTGCCAGCAAGCAGAGCAGGAGTTGGGGGCGAACCCAGACTGACACCTGTACCTGTCGGAGGTGTGATGCTTCCAGCCCATCCCTAACACCCGGCTGGCTGCAGGGATGTGCTCCCCGTCGCATCACCTCTTTGGAGGCAAAACGGGAAGAGGGTTACCTTCTCCGTGCAGGGAAAAAACATGGTGTCCCCGTGCAGGCACCATGCAGGCAAGATGCTGGGCTGCCCCTGCAGCCCGCTGGGCAGAGACTCCCCTGGGCGAGGAGACACACGTGTCCCACTCCGGGCTTTCTTTGGTCAGGGGTTTCCAAACTTAAAGTGCATAAACCGCAGGCATGGGAACCCAGGAGTGAAGTTCAAAAGGCCACCGGCAGCTTTAGATGCGTGGAGTTGTCGTAAAGCTGCTGCGGTAAAGCCAGGCTTAGAGCAGGATGAAAAGGTTCAATGAAAGCAGGGTAGCTCCAACCCAAATCTTCTCTTCCTCGGCAGGGATGTCGGGAAGCATGCTTTGAGCGCAGGGGCAGAGCCCCACATCCCTGGCAGCAGCATAGCCCTTCTGCCTTCTGATTTGCAGTGATGCAAGCGCGGGGTGAGAGTAAGGCTTGATAGCACCAGTTCACGAGGGGTCAGACTGCCATGCAGCTAATCCCCTGATTTATTAGGAAACTGTTCTTCCTTCTCCCATCGCATTGCTGCTGATGGAAGATCAGCAGGCAGGAGAAGTAACACATCATAGATTCATAGGCTCACACTGACATTTCATGAACAGCAGAGAAAGGACCAAACGCAAAAAACCCAAACTGGCTCCAAGTTGATGATTTATACTGTTTTCTCAGGGCCTGTTTGCCAAGCAGCTGGTGTTTTGTGCCAATTGCTGTTACAGAAGAGCTTTCTTTGATAGGTATCGTGAATGGACACTACGCGGTTTATCTTAAAACAAAATCCCTCCCCACAGCTTTTATGGGCTGGCAGGGGATGAGGGAGAGAAAAAGTTGAGCTTTGTTGTTTTGTTTTTTTTTTTTAATGCAGGACTATGAAAGCACATTTGGGGGAGCCTGCATTATCTGTGCAAAAACACAACAGATTAATTCTATTAATGGATGTAACATGTGGCTGGGTTCAAGCTAGAGTTGTCATTTGAATATAGAAGTCAAAGCCAATTTATTGAAACATATTTTTCTTTTCAAAATATTTTAAGAAAGACAAAGTTTGCGCAATAATTTGGCAAGCAGATCTGTTGAGAGGAGGTATTTTCTATCTTGCAGCTTACATAAGGGCTGAAAAATGTGGCAGTGCCGAGCAATCCTGGATTCCTTCTGGAACTGAAAGAAAGTGTGCGGGATATAATTGTGTAAGAGCCCAATAAATTTTGAAGGGTGGGTTTCTAACACTGCCTTGGGGGCTGCAGGTGGCTCCAGAAGAAAGTCATGGTTTTTATTTCAGTAACAGACGTCAAATACTTTATCTAGCTAGCTACGCACTCATGTGGCCCCATCTAAAAGCCACAGAATTATTTTAAAATAGAAATACCCATAACAATCATTGTGTTTCTTCCATGACAGATGGTGGAAAGATAAGTTGGATTGGTTTGTAGTGTGTGTGTGTGCTATTGGGGGGGGGGTGTGCAAAAGCTAAGGCACAGAAATGAGCTTTCTTGGAGCTTGCAAAGTGATGAGCATCAGTGCTCCGCAGTCTTCAGGGCATGAGTAGGCTATGCCTGGCCAGTCCTCGCATCGCTGTTGGTCAGTCCGTATTTCCCTGGATGCCACAGAGCAGAGCTTTACCTCGGTGGTAGACCAGACCTTGGGACTACACCTCGATATTGAGAGAACTGCTGTATAACAGGGAGAATCAGACTGCAGCTGTCAGGGATTCCTGTGTTGTGGAGCAAATACACTGCTATATTATGGTTATACAGAATTAAGTGGTTTGGTTCCTATGGTGAATTGCAACAAAGGGGAGTCAGAAAACTGATGTTTCTCCTGACTCTTGTGACCTCTCCAGTGTCTCCTATTTTCTTTGCAGCTGGGCAGCTAAGGAATACGTGGCTATCAAATGATCCAACATAGGCTAAATATTTTTGTGGGGTAACACATTTTTGTGTGTGGACTGAGAAAACTATTTCCTACATTTGGTAAAGGTCCAAATACCAAACAGTGGTGGAGCAAGTAGACAGAAAACATATTGCTGCCAAGGGGAACCATGGGTAAAAGAAAATGAGCAGCATATTGTCATCCCATGTTTGTTCTCATCCTCTATGTGCATGGTCAGAGTTCCCAAGTACCTTCCCCCTTGCCCCTGAGATGACTTTTTGCCAGTCTTTCCTCATGAAGCTGCACATGGGGAAGAGGAAGCGGAGCTAGATCCATCGCAAAGACCAGGGAGACCCTAAAGCCCTCTTCAAAGTCCTGTCCAGTTACACGTTTGTTTTACCAAGGTAGTGGATACACCCTAAGCCTATTTAATCCTGCTGGTAATGGGAGACAATTAGCAATCTCTCAGAGATTGCTCTTGTCAGGGAGGTGACGGGACAAATAAAAGCAGCACCACTCACCCCACTGCGAAGTAACAACTTACCACTTCTGTATTTTCTAAGAATAGATGCCACTTCTAGCAATGAGTCTGTAACTTCTCGCTGCTGCTCGCCAGATGGTAGGAACCAGCAGACGCCGAGTTTGTTCCCTTGTGGTCAAACAAACTGCCATACGGCCCGATGCAAGTTTCCTGAAAGATCCCCAGGACGGCTCTGTTACTTCTGTTAACGTTTCCCAAGCTCCTGGTACAACGTTGAGGTTTTCCACTGGAACCACCTGGCACGTTTTCAGAGTCTTCCACGAGTGATGAAGTTACTCAATCCCCTTCTTATTTTGTCAAAGCCTTTGTATCGGTCACTTGTCCTGAGAGTCTGTGGGCTGTGTCCTCTACTTGAGCTAATTGCATAAAAGGGATTATTTCCTTTTCTTGGTGCTTGTTATTATTTTCATCCTTCACAAGCCATTTCTTCTGTTTCAGGATCAACACTCTGTGGTAGGCCAGGGAGCTGGCCCCACTCCAAGCTCCAGTTCTTGCTCAAATCCAAACACTGGAAGCGGTTACATGAACTCATCCCAGCAATCAATGTTGAATCAGCAACTGATGGAAAAGAAACAGGCCTTGCAACGGCAAATGATGGAGCAAAAACAACTTCTTCTACAGCAGCAGATGTTGGCAGAAGCCGTAAGTTTTCCAATTCCTTATTTTACATGGAAAAGATTATTGTAGAAACAATAGAAGAGAAAGCTAAGACAGGGGAAAGAAAGCCCCCAAAACTTCGAGGTCATTTTGGCAATGCCTAGACCTTCTACAGTGTGTCTCACATTTTTCAGCACTTTGCTAAGCCCTTTCAAAACCTTCTTCAGTTTATATGAAACAACTCAAGTATCCAAGCTACTGTAGTTTCGTTATGAGAATAGTCTAAGCATATGTTTAATTTGACGCATATGAATATTGTCAGTGGTTTTCTTTGGAAGATAAGCTAAGGTGCACTGCTACACTACTTCGACCACAGAGAAAAGTTGACTTCCAGGCTCTGCAACCCAGGCAGCAATGGTATAAAGTGCCTGTGTGTAAACAAGGGTCAGGTACCTTGATTTTAGTGTTCAACACAAGTTTGTGTGCTTGGCTAGGATCATACATGAGTCCTCCTTTCTCTGTTTTTCTTTTTGCATTTCCAGATATTTGTAGGCAGTTCTTCCCTCTCACTTGGTATCTGAGAGACCAGTTGGGAGTTTCTGGTCATTTTATGAGGCATGGGGGATATTTGTGGTCTTGTTGGGAGTGATAAAGACTAGAACCCACTGGTTTTGTTCCACTAAACTGGCATTGCCATTGATACTGCACAAACTGAGTCAGCTGAAGGTGCTTCATGGCCCATCACCCATGGCCAGTGCAACAGGGGGGAGTCCCAGCTGCCCAGAGCAGTAGCACGTACCCCCTGCATCCTCGTATTCACCATTCCTTGGTAGTCCTGCTTGCCAAAGCATGGAAAGAGAGAAGTCCTAGAAGAGGAGCTGAGCTTGGCATGTTCTTGGGGCAGGCGGAAAGCAACATAGGTGCCCTGCGGCAACTAGGGAAGGGCTGCAGGGAGGATTCTGGGGAAGGACGGAGGTGACACCACCACCTGCTTTGCTTCCCCCAGGCCGCAATGACAGCAGACCCCAACCGTGTGGCTTATTTACCTCAACCTGCATCTCTCAGCCTACAGGGCAGACCAATTCATGCTGGCCTGACATTCTGAATCCAAAACTTTATTTTCTCTATAAAGATGTAGACTCAGAAATACTGACACATTTAGTGAATGCCATTCAGTAATTAAAGAACAACACAGAAGTGGAAAAACATTTGTGGTTTTGTGGCGATGTTTTAAAAAAAAATTATTCAGACTATTTTATAGACTATTAGACTATAGTTTAACTATTTTATAGAGAATATAATTTTGTTTACAAATTTATTTCCATTCCAAAAATACAATTAGAAAGCTTGAGTTTGAAATTAAGGATTTCATTTGTCCTAAGAGGGAAATATTTGTTGACTTTTTAATTTATGCAGAAGAAAACTGAAGTTTCAAGTCAGCTCAAAACACTTCAGTTTTCTGTCAGAAGTTTTAGCAGAACAGAAAGTTAATTGCTCATGTAGCTTTTCTTAAAAATAAGTAAAATAAAATTTAAAATCACTCTACAGAATGCATTTTTTTTAATCAGCTTGCATTTACTTTTGTATCGTGTTCATAGAAATACACACAAAGCCTGCCTACAGTTTTTACATATATTGCAGGGATTTCCTGGGAGATAAATTGTCTTTATTCTTCACAAGGGTTCAGGTCGAGCAGTATGTTAAAATGAGCCTTATAAATCTTAATCAGACCCCTCACTCTCAGAGTGCGTTACGGAAATGCCTAAATACCGCAAGAAAGGCTCTTCTCCCAGTGTTTTAAAGTGCTCCTGACAGAAGAAAAAACAGATTTTTCAAAAGAAGGCCTGTTTGTGTGCTGTTTTCAGGCAGAAGATCCCCAAATTACTCTGATGGACATCCAACACCAGGCAGGGCCCGACTCTTTTTTCACACTGACAAGCCAGTTTGCCATTCTAGCAGCCGAGCGAGCACGGAAGGCAGGTGCGTTGCAGAGAAGGGGTGAAGCCCGCCCAGCCGCTGCCCAGTAAGCACGACTCCAGGGGGCACGGGCGCACCGGCAGTGACTTACCAGGGACTGAGGTGGTCAAACCCACATTTTCCTGCTGTGGGGCCATGTATCCCGAGGAGTCGTGGCTCATGGGCAGGCACTCTGTTAGCACTCTGGAGACATCAAGTCACAGTGATGCTGATGAGAGATTTGGCATTGACTCCAGTGCCTGCGCTTTCCAGATCTTTATGAACACAGGGCAGTTAGTCAGATTTCAGTTCAAGGACTTGGATTTCTATCTTCCCTTCACCAGAGATATGTCCCTGCAGGCCCAAGATAAAAAAATCTCCCCTTACTAATTGGCTTTTTCTGCAGTCTTTCCCCGCTGTCCTTCCCCCAGTGCTTGCACTCCCAGTGTAAGAGGAATGACAGCACCACGTACGTGTACGGGGAAGCACAGGGCAATGGTGAATGGTGTGAAAACCAACCAGCCCAGCCCAGCACCATCCTTGCTAAACCCTGGCCATGTGTCCTGCTGGCATCCCTGATGAGGAGAGGCACCGGGGAGGACAAAGCAAGGGGTTTTGCTGATGGTTGCAGGAGCTCCTCCTGGGTAGGAGGAAGGACAGAGTGAGGGATGGGCATGGCTGGGGTTGCGGGTGACAAGCTGCAATGCTCTTTGCCAGCTGTGCATGCTGAGAGGTCAGCGTGGGTGAAATGGGTTGATGAACATTGATGCAGCCAAGGGGCAGGTGTGCACCTTGCAAGTCTGGACACTCGTTGCTCCCCAGCTGCATCCCGGCTGTGTGTTTGGGGTAGACCTGGGTGTTTCAGAGAAAACCTCTGTGCTTTCTCTGAAAGCAAATCCAGCTGCACAGACTGGGAAGGAGCTATGAGGAACCATCAGGCCCCTCTGTCTGATGAGCGTGGTGAGCAAGACGGTGTGGACGTCAGAGGACACTTTGTACTTCCGTTCAGACGTGGCCAAAGTTCGCAGAGGCTGAGCAGCTCTCGGTGATTTTAAGGAAAGTCAGAGCAGTCTCAAACACAATACAACCAGCAGAAAGGTTTCCATACAGCCTTGAGTGGGTGATGGCACAGGTTCACAGCTGCCTCTCCTGTTGACCAGACAGGGCGAAAGGAAGCAACACTTCAGCTTTGTACATACTGAGAAAAGAAAGAGGCAGGCAAAACACAGAGGCAGGAAAGCATAAAGAAAAGCAAATTAAAATATTTCTACTCTAATCCTCTAGGAGAAAATCACTCCACAAGATCAGCTGAACAGGCACTTGACACGACCACCACCAGATTATAAAGACCAAAGAAGGAACGTGGTCAACATGCAACAAGCAAACCAGTATCCTGGTAAGTGCCTATGTGCTAAATGAAACTTTCCTTCCTTCCAGCTGGAAGACCATCCAGAAGAGCCATGCATGCACTGCTAACAAGGGCCTGATTTTCTGGGTAAACACATCACCGCAGAGGCAGTGAGTGGTGGCAGCTGCTCTCCTGTGCTATTTACCTTACTGCCCTCCACCACTGAGAAGTGCTGATGTATGATCTGGAGAACCAGCCAGTGGTTCATCCAGGCTGGTGCTGCATGCCTCAGGCACAGGGAAGGAGGTGGCCCTCCCATTAGCACTGCCTGAGGCCGTGCACCCAAATACTTGATACAAAGGTGTCCTCTTGACTATGCACCCTCACTCTATCCAGATGCTTCTCTCATGTACGTGGTACATCTTGCTTCAGAGACTGAGATGAGAACCATCCATCCCTTTGAATGGCAGCTCATGTACAGTGTGAAGACCCTCATACTGATTTTTAAGTATCTCGTATGACAACATCATGGGCAACCAGAGCGATCATCTGAACTTTTGGTCTGTTTAATATGCCACGGTCATGGCCTCAGTGCTGTTCTACAAGCAGCATTTCAATGGATCAGTCAAACAGTAGGGTAAAAGCCCCTGCTTTCAGCCAGAACTGCCCAGGGCAGAAAATGCCCAACACTTCAGGACTAGTCCTTGGTTTCAGCTCTTGAGCCGTCACCTTCTTGGAGAGTCTAGTTTTGGGAGCACAGGACTGCCTGTTTGGCTTTTCATGCTGTTCACCTTGCTGGTTAGCTGGAGGCTGCTCTGCGAGCAAAGGCAGAGTAAGGAAAAGATGCTGGGGAGAGAGAGGAGGTGGGGGGAAATGCAGCAGATGGGATCAAAGGATGTTCTTTATACTGCAGAGCACCTGTGCATTTAAGTATAAAAAGGATCCTTTACCTTCTAGTATATCTTTGTATACAACACACTGAGGAAAAAAAAGATGGTTTGGTTTGTTTGTTTTTCCGTAACTGTTGGCTCTGCAGATTCAGCGAGGGATCTGAGTCTTTCCTTCCTACCTGTCCTTTGTGGCAAATCTTTTTCAGCTTCTATTATGTTTTTAATGAGTTCCCAAATGCAGCTCGCTCACATGCCACCCCTCTGCCCAACCTGCTGGCGTGGCACCAACAGCCCTGCTACGCGTGTAAGGGCCGGGCTGGGCTGCTTAGGCAAAGTTCATGCACTCCTTTGCTTTGTTTACAAGCTCTAGCAGCGATAAGCTTGCTGCAGTCTGGAAACTGCTGCTTTCTGATGGGCCTGAGCATTTATCATCTTCAGTAAATTCGCACAAGCATCACTGATGCCAGCGTAATGACCCGTGGTGAGGGCAATGCCCCAGGGCAGAGAGAGCCCTGCTTGCTTGCTTGGTACCTCCTGCTCTCGTAAAACAAATGCTTTGGCAAGCCCAGCAGTTTGCTGGGGAATCCTGTGATTCGGTGTGTTGTTTAAAGGCTCATTCCTGGAATCAAATGATTAACTGAGATTCTTGGCTTTTACTTAAAAACAATCCATTTCTAGCCAGAGAGAGAAAATGGAAATGACTGCAGCCACATCTGTGAAAGGCTCCAAAATAAGTCGATCGCCATTGTTATGTGGCTCTTCTTGTTGTTCTTAATCTGATGGACTTTTTGCCAATCTCATGGTATTTGGAGTCCCATCTCCTGCGTTTGAAACATGTGGGATTGGCAACACTTGTCCATTCAAATCTCGAGTCCCTGCTGAGTGAGCCCAGGGAGGATAGCAGCTTTTCAGGCAAGCCTGGGAGAAAGGGCTGTGCTGCGAGCTCGCAGCGAAGCTACCAGATGGAGCAATTAGGAAAATCTTGCATAAGGGAGTAACACCAAGGAATCCGTTCCCTTTTTCTGGGAATAGCTTTGCTCAGGTCAGGGAAGAAGAGACAAAAAGTTAAATAAAATAACATAGGGGCTTGGAGACACTTGGTTAAGCATTTTATTCCTCTATGCTTTTCCCCATAGTGCCATGTCACAGCAAGAAACCCCCAAGACAAGAGCAGGTGAATCGGGCAGTGAAGGCGTTTCTCCAAATTGCCATAGCCTGGGGTGCCCAGCTGCTGTACACAGCGCTGCTGGGGAAGGCATTTCTTCCCATCTGGAAGAAATTAGAATGGAAAATATTTGAATTAAAAATAAAAGCATAAAAATAGCAATACAAAGAAAGAGGAAGCGTCATCTTTTGCACAGCAAGTACAACCCATGTCCTGACCACTTGTGCTCTTTAAAGAGTGTGGCATTTGCAGGAGCAGCGCAATGGTAGCCCTGGGCGCTGCTCAACAGCTGGCAGGGTCACCCCGGGAGGGACTTCATCCCAGCGGCAAGTGAAGTGACTCCACAAATTTGTAGTTCAGCTGGAGGCAGAGAACCAGCTCTCCCCAGATGGGTGTTCCACATCTTTTGAAATGCCACCAATTTCTGTGCCATTCCTCCTCTTTACTACCGGCATAAGGGAGCAAAGAATCAGGGCCTCCATCTCTATCACCCCTGTGAAAAGATGTTGCCATATTTCCAAAAAGCAGTGAGCAATGCACAACCCACTAGCAAAGCCAAAGACAGGGCTAATCGTGAGGTTGTCTGTTGAGCACTGATTTTCTCCTCTTTGTTTCCAGAGCTAAATTCAGTTGGGGGCTCCCTGGGAGTACATGGAGGAGACTCTGATTGTCCCTGTGGGGGTAAAACCAGCTGGACTCCTCATAGCATCTCCTGTCCCAGGGACTGACCAGCCTGGGGACTGAATTTAGGTGCTTAAGTGAGGACAACGTAATTGTTAGGACAATTAGATTCTTTATAGTCAAATGTCTCCTGCTTAGAGCCAGTTTGTGGAAAAGCTTGCCTTCCAGGATAAGGTGAGCTTCTTAATTTAGGTATCTATGTTTATATTGATATGGAACAAGCAACTCTGGTTGTGGAGTCACACTCAGTGTTAATAATGATTTGGGAAGAGATTATTTTTAAGTATTTAAGGAAAAAAGGAATCCTTTGCATCCATTGCTAAATGAAAGTACATATGTATAAAAATCATGCAGAAAAGGCAGAAATAGATTATAATTTTTTCTTCGGTTCCAGTCAGAGGGAACTGAACATCATTATGGTGAAATTTCAGCAGGAACAGTATATTAAACAGCTGTTCCTAAACATAGACTTTTAAAATATGTATGCACATGATTTGTCTTCAAGAGTTTTAACAGAGCTGGCTGAGAGGTTCTCCAAATTCTTAATGTCACTTTTTATTTAGTCTTGAAACTCCAAGGAAGACTGCTAATGCCATGACAAAAATTAAAAGAGTAAGTAGGTAATTGTAGCCCTAGTGACCTAATGCATAGCTCAGCAAAAATACTGGGGAGCTGATACAGCCTGAATAACAAAGAATTTAGGAAGGGAATATAATTAACGTCAGGCAACACGGGCTGATGTAAAAGAATCTTTTCAAACTAGCATGGTATTTTTTTCATTGAAACCACAACTTTGGTTGATAAAGGTAATAGTTGTTCACGTAATGTCCTTTAAAGCAGCTGACTTCGTACTGCCTATTTTAGTTAAGAAACCAGAGTGATACAAAATTAACATAGCACATAAGGAAGTGGCTGATAGGTCTCCAGATATCACTGTAAACAGGCTGTGTGACTGCAACCGAAAGGACAAACACAGTCTGAGATTATGCTGAACAAGAAAACAAGAGCTTACTTTACATCCCTGTTGGAGATGTGCAAGAGCTATTACTGTGACCAGCTGTCATGTACAGCCTTGAAATCAAATGTTGAAAACTGTCAAGTTCTGAAAAGAGCTTAGAAGGACCGAAGGACTGGAAAACATGCCACACACTGAGACTGATGTATTTGGAGAACACTGCAGGTATGATCACAGTCTTGAAGCACCTGTGCGGTAAGGAGGACTTGATGGTGGATCAACTAATAAAATTAATCACACAGACTAATATATAATAACATTTGATGATGAAGTCAAAGTTAGTCAAATTCAGCCTGGTTTTGTTTTATGTATGAAGGATCAAACCAAGGCAGTGTCCCATGTCCAACAACTGCTACTAGTTGCTACCTATGAAACAGCAAAGCTCCAGGGCTGTGTGTTCCTCCGTTCCTTCTCTGGGAGAGGCTCAGGGAATTCCTGAAATGTGGTGGTACCTTGGTAGCTAGCCCATTCAACAGCTTTTCTCACACTTTGGGAGCCACCCAAAGTGGTACGAGAATTTAGCTTGTACTGTGCCGTGTGGCAAAGATTTCCTCAGCTGACCCACACGTTGTGTGAAGAAACACACAACCTTTCGTTTGCCTTGAACCTGACTTCTCCTAGCTGCACTTCTTGTAGGGCTTGTACTGGAAGCGACAGTAGCAAAGGGAATTAGGCTGTGGAGCAGCTGATTGTGTGCAGAGGGGGTTCTCCACAGTGCCATCTACACTGGCTGTGTTTAGAAAACGTTTAGTCTTCTTCAACCAATCTCTCAGAGATTAATTCAGAGCCTTGCACTGCATAAGCAATCAGCCTACATTGCATAAATGCCTTATTGTGGCCTCAAAACAGAGACTATGTAGCCGCAAATCTGCCACAGAAGTGAGCTTGTGTCGAGGTTTGGAGGCTGAAGAGAAGAGAAACCTCTCTTCTTGTGATTCA
Source organism: Ciconia boyciana (assembly GCF_034638445.1). Lineage (NCBI taxonomy): Eukaryota > Metazoa > Chordata > Aves > Ciconiiformes > Ciconiidae > Ciconia > Ciconia boyciana. The sequence continues at coordinate 207,648,939 of NC_132934.1, forward strand.
TTGGCAGATGTCAGGTACAGGAAAAACCTCCACTGGGCAGAATTAGCCATGAATGGTAGATTCTTGCCAACTCATAACTTCTACTTTTCTGACGCACAAAAGGTGATGTTCATGTGCAGCAAGTGCCTGCACATCAGGCATCATGTGTGGCTCCTTCATGGGCAAGTCAGCTTCTGCAGGGGCAAATGGCCATAGCCCAGCTGGGAACAGAGCTTAGAAGGGGCACGTGGGTGGCAGGCACGTGGGTGGCATGCGCCAGGCACAGCACCCAGCCACGTCCTCGTGCCCGCTCGGCCGCCGCGTGGGAGGACAAGCAGGTCACAGACTGGGCTGCGCTGCTCTCCCAGCACCCGGCTGGGAGAGAGGCTCTGAGTGCTGCAAATGTGAGACGCAGTCTTGGCTCCTGCTATCATCTGGGACAGGCATTTCCAGAAGGGATAGATACCACTGCTGTACGTGTCTAAGAAAGGTGGAAAAGGGGCCTGGTGATGGTGCCTATCACTCCCCATTGTCTCTAGAGGGAGCCAGGATGAGCCATGCCCTGCAAGGAAGAAAAGTTCTTGATCTCCTCTGCCTCTGCTCACTTAGACAGGCTTTGTCCTGTCCAAGGTGTCTAGCGCTTCTGTAAAAAAAGGCAGAAAAGTCTTCTCTCCTGCCCAGTGGTTCTGTCTGTCCTCCCCTGCCCCAATGTTTCTCTTACAATGAGCACCGGTTTTGGCTTATCTGACGTCCTCTGAAGGGATGGAAAGCCCACCCATGGCTTCATATAGCCCAAACCACCCTTTGGATGATAAGCTTCTTTAAGGCCTTAAGCAAGTTCATGCAAGTCCTCTTCAGAGCAAAGTATCTTCTTCAAGAAATTCTGCTGCTAGAAAACTGGATTTTCAACCTCTTGGTATTTGAATGACACCACGCATGATGCACTCATACGTTTTAACACTTCTGTTTTCTCCTTTCCAGGTGGTTCACCAGCTGTGAGTATGAGCTCCAACAACATGTCCTTATCCAACCCGATTTCAACTCATAGCATCATGCCCCAGAGCTCCAGCCTCATGTCCACCCCCGCTGGGACCCGAATGCCTTCTGTTCCTGCTGCTCGGAGTATGGGCTGCTACGGGAACCTTCCTTGCAACCAACCAAGCGCATACAACGTGACTTCAGGAATGAACCAAATGCAGCCACACAGGAACCAAAATCAAGGCCTGCCCAGTCAGAATAACCCCATGATGTCTCGACAGCAAACCATGACGCAGGCAAACAACGTAGCAGCTTTTGGGACGGGGTCGGTGGTCAACTCGCAGCAAGTAAGGCCAAGCTTAAACCATGGAGCCACAGGTATCCCCGTGCAAAGGCCAGCCAACATGATGATCACAGCTACTGCCACTGCCCAGAACTGGGCTCCACAAGAAGCTGCAGTGAAGCAGCAGGACGCACTGAAACCCGCAGGGGTCCGTTTCCCCACCGGCACTCCATATCCTAACCAATCTTTGCAACGCAACGTAGGCAACCAGCATTTTCCTCAGCGTGCATTGGCACCTCCTAATCAGTTAACAGCGGGAGTCCAAATGAGGCCTCCTCTAAATCAAATGCACCAGACTCTAAATGGACAATCTGCTGGCTCACTACGAGGTCTCAGCATAAGACCTAACCAGCTGAGAGGACAGACTGTGCCTGCCTTGAATCAGCCAGGAACAAGTATGACACCGCCGTCATCTCTACCATCAACCAGTTTCACATCTACCAACCAAAACTCTCGGGCTTACCAAGGAAGTGACCATGGTAATGACCTAGCGTTTGACTTTCTGAACCAGCAAGGTGACAGTATAGGACCTGCGCTCAACAGTGACTCAGACTTTATAGATTCTTTACTGAAAACGGAACCTGGTAACGATGACTGGATGAAAGACATCAACCTCGATGAAATTTTGGGGAACCACTCGTAAGTGACAGTACCAAGGGTGAACCAGATGAAGAGGCAGTAAGGACATTAGCTTTCTCTTTAGATGCCAACAACCTGCTTTATTAATTTACACTCCAGTACCTGGGCTGTCCTTTAAAATACCACGTAGGGCGACTGCCCTGTTTGAAGAGTTGCTCTAGGAACAGAACTGAAGTCTCCCCCGATGAAACGATAATGTAAGTGGTACTCATGCCTGCCACCAAGGAGTGAGAACACGTGAAGGGTCTGTTCCTCACACCAGGGCCCAGCGCATTGCAAACCCATCAGTTCTTCTCACGGGGGCTGCGTGGAAAAACGTGTTTAGCTTCCCACACACGCAAGCACCAGACAGTATATGGGTTGTGGAACATCATTTCTCTGAGTGCAAGTAAGAGCCCAGGCAGTTCAGAGCTCTTCAGTCACCGTGTTCGCAGCCCTTAACTTCCTCGGGACTACTCAGCCCTGACAGCATCAGGCCCTGTGTAAATCTCATTGCGTTCAAAAACTGTTTCCTTCTACACAGTAGAACAAACTCACATTTGCTTTCCTGATGATTTTGGTTTAAATCCTCTATGTTTTGTAGCACACAAAAGGGTAAGTGGTCTCGTCCAAGGGAAGAAGGAAACAGATCATCCAGTGCGTTACTCAGTGTGCTCTAGCATTTGCTTTCTCCCTTTCATCAGTGCTTGCAGCAAGTATCAGAGGAGGCTACTGTCCTGCCAGCAGCACAATCATTTTGGGCATTGAGGGAAACATGAGATGAACTACACCAAAGCTCAGGATCCTCACTTTGCCACCTTGCCCTACCCCTGGGACTCCAGTGACTTAATGGACAACTTAAGTGAGAAGGGTGCTCACGATTTGACCCTCACCAACTACTTTCCCAGTCCACCTTAGAGGAGGACAAACGCATGAAGTGGCTCAGCTAAGCCGCTATCCTCATTTTCATCTTAACCCACGGCGAGTGTCAGGTAGTTCAGCCTGGTCCTCTTCTATCGACAGGTTTACCCCAGCAGATACGCCAGCATCTCTGTCTGGGGAGAAGCTACCGTTTTGATTGCACAGCATTTTGGCTCCATGCCGCTTTCCCTTTGCTATATGGGGGGAGTTGAAAGAGGTCCAATGATGGCCCAGGTCCCCACAGCTTCTGTCGGGCAGAGTATGAGAGCTCTGCCCCTGAAACTAGCATGCAGGTCAGTTATAACCACCCGGGTTACTCACAGTAGGAGGCTCCACTCAGCCACATCTGTGCTTGTAAATGAAACAGTTTTGCGGAATATTTCTGGGCACTGGACTCAATCATCTGTTCTGGGTTTGGGGACGGCCCAGCTAACATTGCCCTGAGCAATTTCTGTGCATCACTAGGGAGTTAACCTGGGGCAAGGACCATTCCAATAGGCAGTTTGCAGCCACCTTGCCTTGGAGGCTAACAGAGCAGAGCAGAACAGGTTGTTCCACACCGCTCGACCTCAGTGCCGGGGAATAGTCTCGACCGTGTTAAATTTTCTCCTATGGACTTGGTCAGTAAGGGCATCAGAAGGAGGTGCTATGTCACTATAAAGCAGATCCGCAGTGAGTCAGATAGGAGGATTCATAGATGGGAACAGATCTTGCAATTCAAATGAAAATGCTGTTCTTTAAAATGATGTGGTGCGACGTGTTTCACAGCCTACTCTGAATTAGCTAAAACTAGATGTGGCAAAGGAATACAATGCCTACGTTCACATGCCTCGGTGCCAAGAGGCATTGCTCTGCCCTGTGCAAGTGCTTTATTCATCCTTGTTAGTGGCAGTGGGATGAGTAGACTACTTGACAATAGCCTCTGCACTTATCTGACCTATTTCTCAAGAGAGGTTTTAATAAGGCTTTTTCAGTCATTTCACCCTGTCATTTCATGTGGGCACAATTTTTCATGATATTTCAAGAAGCATCCACACAAACGAGCCCCAGCACCTCCAGGAAAGGTGTAACGTGGGCATTTAGCTAGATATGCCAGTTGAGGCAGGCTGGTCCATGATGCTGTTCATTCCCAGACATGTTTTTCATAAGAGGGATGAGAAAGCCTGCTGAAGAGTCCTTTCTGCTGCCCCAGCTAGTGATCGTTGCACACCCCTGCATTGTAAAACGTGGTGGCTCAGCTGCCCAGAAAGCTCCCTCTTCTCCCCAGTTTTGGCTGGGGTGCATGCGGTCCCCTTAATATGCCAGTACAAATTTTTCCAAGTCTTTAAAGAGCCTTTCAGCCCAGGTCACTGGCACCCCACCTAAGTTTGGAAAGAGACAGACGTGGTCTTAACAAATGAGTCCCCTATAAATTGTGCAAAACTAGACTGAAATAGTAGCCACATGAGTTTAAAGTGGAGGGAAGATCGGCTCATCTGTCTCACACACAGGCACACACCCCATCCATGAGCAGGTCAGCAGTGACTGCCAAAGCTCTGGTAGGAACAGGTGACTGCGATACCACTAATGCCAAGGCTGAGTTAGTGTCATCACAGGCAATGGGCACTGAAGTCTGGTAACTTCAACTACCCTCACATGCCATTGAAAAAGCCACCACTGGTTTCTGTATTAAGACCGGATTGTTTTCCAGATCCTCAAATGATGTAAAAAAATTGTTCAGCTGAGGAGCTGGTCCCAAGGCTTCAAGATATCATCCGGTGGTGGATTCAATGCTGAGCTTTGTCCTGTTGGCCTCAGCCTGGAGTGGAGAAGACACTGGGCTGTCAGTGCCAGCCCTGGGATCAAAATTTCATCCTGTCTGAAGTACATTCAACAAAGGTAGAGGCCATTTGCAGTCCTGTAAAGATATGCCTGATGCATTTGAAACGTGAGCTTGTGAAAGACTCTTGCAACCAAAACTTGAATCCAATATTATTTCTTCAGAACACTTGTATCTGAACAGAGCTAGTGTCTTTTTTCTCTTTCTTTGCAATGGCTAAGTGCACTACCCTTATAGTCTATTTTTCATCATTGACCGGGCACTCTTCGCAGTATTGGGTTGTAAATATAAAGAATTATTTGTTTTGTAAACTTTTGTAAAAAAAAACCAACAAAAAGTAATAATATTTTGGTAGGAATAATAAAAATCATATTATTTGGGTTATATTTATACATATGTGAAATAAATATACTATCGAAAAGTTGTATTTTATACAAAAAGTCAACGGTTACCTTTTGTATTCTATATGCAAAGTTTTGTATGATACGATTGTTTATTTTTATCTGCAGACTTCAACTTTGGATTTTGGGGGTGGGCAGAACGGGATCGTGGTTAAATAGCTGGGTCTGACCCCAAGCTCACTGAAACCAATGGAGTCTTTCCATTGCCTTCACAGGGCTTTGAATCAAGCCTTTAAATCACCTTCAGATATGTTTGACATCTGAAGTTCTCTGGAAACCTCAACATGAAAACATTCCAGGTTTCAAATTTTTTCCCTGAAAAAGGCTTTTATTATTATTATTATTATTATTGTTATTATTATTGTTATTATTATTGTTATTATTATTGTAACTCTTGGGAGGCAGGTGGGACCTATGTAACTGTCATGTCCTTGTTGCATGTATGTCTGCTTTATATTTTCCCCATATTATAAACCAGTGTTTCCCTATACAGACTGAAAAGAAAAGTTGCTGTACAGAAATGTTTGTGTTTATGCATTTTTACATGTGGCTGTATATACCTCCTAGTACTATGCAGTGACACTTATTTGACTCCATTTATTTTTCACCTAAACATGAATAGTATGTTTTTCAGTAGCTATCAAAACTCTGCCAAGTAAATCAATCAAAATTATCCCAAGCGTCTCTTTTCTTAATATGAATTTTATAATGGATGTCTGTTTAGTCAACTGCTCATTCGTCTGAGTAAATTAAAATTACAGTGATATTTTCGGAGGGGGTGAGGAAAATGTGCATGTGGCAGCTTCTGGGAGCTCAGTCTGCCTCTGTGCAAGAGAGCTGCGATGTCCTCCTACTGACTGAAGACATGGTTTCATTACCAGCAAGGGTTAACAAAGAACACATGGTATTTTAGCTCCTGGTGAATGGGTTGGTGTAGTCTTGCAGCACAGCAATTTGCTCTGGCATCCTGCTGTTAAAGCAGAGAGCTGGCTACCCCGAGAGCTGGGTACCCGGAGAGCCGGGTACCCCGAGAGGGCGGGCCAGGTCCCCAAGCCCATGCCCTGCCCTGGATCATGCCCTGGAGATACCTGCCTCTCCATCCCCCCTAGCAGAGACCCCTAATGAGATGCCAGAAATCAGGCAACGGGCTTCTCCTCCTTCCTCCCCTGCCTGCCTCGCATTACGCCTCATTTTAGCCTAAAGAAATTCCAGCGTGTACCAGATCACGTTGGGTTGCGGACTGTTTCACACAAGTATTCATCCCCACCGGGCTATTTTTAGCAGGCCAGCCCCGAGGAAGTGACGTCCCAGTCCTCGAGAGGCTTTCCTCGTTAGCTCCGCTCCGTCTCCAAGTGGGTGGCTCTTCCCGCCCCATGAACTGAGCGGCAAGGGCTGACGGAGGGGACGCTTCGAAGGGACCAATGTCAGCACACGCTGCCTGTGCTCGAAGCCTGCGCTGTGCTATTTTCAGATGCAGCAAATGAAAAAGGGCTCCCCGCACCTTAACTGCTTCACTGCTGTTGGTGGTGCTCGGGGACCGCCATGAAGCCCATCGCCCTTGTGCTCCCCCTCCGCCCGGCTTCCCCACGGGGTAAGCAGGGAGACACCTTCCTCGGCTGCCCCTGCGACCCCAGCTCTGCCGGCTGCTGCCCTCCCGGATTTTTGCCAGTGCTGCTCAGTGCCTCCATTATATCTGACTCCCACCCGCAAATGGCTCCTGTGTCCTCCTCTGGCACCCGGGGGCTGCACGGGGAGGGACAGGGGAGGGGTGCTGGCACGTGCCCTGTGCCTCACTACCCCGGCTGTGCCCGCGCTCCCCGTCCCGGCTGGTGCTGAAGCCAGGAGGTGCCCAGGAGGTGCGTGGCTCTCTCCTCACTTCAGCGTCTCCAGTGCAGGTGGCAGATGATGTTCCCCTCGCACTCGAGGGTGGAAAATAGGGCACAGTCCCACTCATCCGAGAGTACATCTGAAATAGGTCAAGAAGCTCATGCCCTAAAGGCGCCTCTTTGTCCATCCCGGCTGTAAAGGCAAAGACAGGGCAGGTGGGATGGGGGAGCCTCAGGCAGGGCCGCTGCCTGGCTGAAGAAGCTACGTCTCTATCAGTGAGCTGAAAAACACCCAGGGACCCCTCGCAGGCCCTGGGGCACGGTCGTCCGTGCCACCAGGCTGTGAGGGTCCCTGGCAGTGCTTGGGTGCAATGACCACCCTCCCAAGCAGGTCCCACGACCAAGAGCCATTCCCACTTTGGATGTGGGATAAGAGGGTACGGTAATATGGACACGAGTCACCCTGCGCCATGTGGCCTCCGTGCCAGAAAACGTCCCCAGACCTCTCTCCTGTGCCCAGGGAGATGCAGCCAGCAGGACGACATGGAGGGGGTGGGAGACACGGGTGGCAGTGAATATTTTCCCTGCCTGGCCAGACGCAGGCAGCAGGAGCAGCACCAGGTCCGGGTGAGGGCTGACCCTTCCCACTGCGTCCGAATGACTTGGCGGGACGCGCTACCAGCTCGGAGGGGCCGCACAGCCCAGGCGGTCCGGCAGCCGCAGGAACCAGGGTTGACATGGAGAGGATCCTGCCACAATAAAAGCTTAGACCATGGTAAAAGCTTACATCACCCTAATTTTTAAATTAGGTATTCTGGGTCATGCAGACCGCTTTGACAGAGCCCCTTTAATAGGGTTCCAAATCATATCGCAAGTATCTGTTTAAATAAAATATAAAACTTATTTCAATTTTTTCTTCTAGTTCACAAAATTGTTACAAACTAGCTCAGCCATAAGTTACTGTCTTACTGGAGGACTCGCAGGGCGAAATCCCAATGCATATGCTACAGAACAGGTCAGGCAAGCTGATAAAAGCAGCTTGTTTAGGACTTAAAAATCTAGGTTTAAAAAAAAAAAAGAAACCCAACCCCAAACTAGCATTTGCCAATCTTGCATTTTCATTATAAGGAAGTCCTATAAAAGAGTTGAAGCTTAAACTGCTTTTTCTGTAATGATTCAGCCTCTTCTGTGCTGAAGAGCAAGCACCCAGCAAGGGACCGCAGCTCCTGGTGACCATGTGTTGATGTTTGTGTTGCTGCTGTCTGGGTATCAAGGTTAGACGAGCTGCTCAGTCGTCCTCAGGACGTGCAACTGCAGAGCCAGTTCGCGTCTCCCGGAGCAGCACGGTTAAAGTCCCGCTGGCTGCGCTGGCATGTGCCTGCTGCGCAGCCCTCTCTCCCCAGACATGTCGTGCATTCCTGTGCATGGCTTGAGACAACAAAGATGCTCTATCTATGTTTTTGGAGGGCTGCCTGCGATGTTTGCACTCTGGCTGACTGGTCTGCCTTGCTCTACAGGACACAGTTGCTCTGTTTTATCCTTCGTGCCCAGGAACATTGGGAAAATCCTGCGGGGGTGTTAAGCGTTTGGGTGAAATGCTGAGCGTGGGTGCATCCATACAGTTCATGTTCAAGTTAACACATCTGATGGCAAAATCTATCCCTCAATATCGATTTGACATGAAAGGAAAGGTTCCTGGTTGTTGTGAAGGTCAATGAACATCACGTAAGGGCAGAATTTGCCCTTGTCACCATTATGTTGGAGTGACAGGGTGAAAATAAAATCAGGGAATGTATTAAAATTGCCTGTTGTGCTGACCTGGTCTCTAAGCACAACAGGGAAGTTCAACTCTATAGATGCTTAAAAAAATCTTAAAAAATTAAGCTAATGCCTGAAGAGCACTAGCTCCAGGGTACCAGCTGACTGAGAAATCCTTATTAGAAATTATTGTGTTATCATTTGAGGATTTGATTTGGAAAGCTCTTTCTTGTAGAAGTAGCCCATAGGGTTAGTTCCATAAATTAATCATACACGTCAGTCAGGTTAACATATGAGTGTAATTCATATATGAATGTAATTTCCATCCATGAAAGACATCTAACTTTCTCTAGGAGAGGCATACCTGGGGACTCAGCAAGTTGGCTGTGTCTCTTCAAATTTATTTTAGAAGGAATTTGATAAATTTTCCAAAAGTGTAGTTTTAAAAAGAGAAATATGTCAGAATGCACATTGCCTATTATTTGATCTATTAAACTTACCGGTGCCTTTAAGGTAAATACTGAGGAATGTCTAAGAATATATATGCATTGGCCAAAACATCCTTTTGTGAATCCGCACGTCAACTTTGCCAATGATGGTTTATTCCTTTCTTGAGTTCCTTTTTCTTTTAAGGATCGTGCTTTTTTTTCCATGTTACTTGTCCTCTAGCAAGACTTCTAGCTGGCATAATGTTAGTCATAGTAACTCTATGAGTAACCGAACTCTACACCAGATTAAAACTGGTGTAAAGAAACCTGTTGTACTCTCTCCTGTGGTTTCCTTAGTGTGAACATGTTAGCCTTGGTCTGTTGGATAACCAGGCTCATGGGATGTCTACAGCAGAAGCAGGAACTCCATGTGTGTTCCCAAAAGGCTGATCAAAGCTGCAGGGCTATGTAGTGTCCCCATTCACATGGGAGCAGCAAGTTAACTGCATTAGTACAGCTAAAATCAGGATTTCATGCATAACACTCCCTCAAAGCTGGCCTTTCCTTTCATTTAAGAAACAAATCCACTAATCAAAGGAGTTTCCCCATATTTACATTGCAGCTTTATATTATAATGTGCCACAACGGTCTTGATTAATTGCGTGGATCTCACTATAGTAAAGCCATCACATGTTAATCTTATTCATTAACTTTCCCTCCAACCCCAAAGACTTAGTCCAGTCTGTTTTACAATATAATGTGCTAGCTTCTTACATACAAATACCAACAGACCATCTGTTTATACTGGGGAGTTTAAAACCTTCTTGTAGAAAATGTCTGGAGTGTCTTAGAGGGTTAATAAAGAGAAGCTTTCAAATGCTGACAAGATAGTGCCTTTTAAAGAAGCAAATCATTAAAAAACAGGAAAAAAAAAACCATCCTGGAGAACATTTCATTACTTTCTCAACATCGAATATAATCTTTTTGTAAGTGACTCCAGTGCACAAAACAGCACAAAACCTCAGAAATTTCCTTTTGTTACATTGGGTTTTTTAAGCCTCAGTAGTGGCCTATTTCAGTTTTCTTTTTCATTTTTCTTTAAAAAAAAGAAATAGTGTCCTTTTTATACACTTTGCTGTGCCTCCAAAGCCTCCTGCTATTAGATCAGTTTTAGCTTTCAGTAAGCGAGAGCATGCAATAAAGAACAATCTCCCAATGGCCACCAACACCGCGACGCAGTGTAGCTGTGCATTTGGATGGCAGATTAGCTCCAGATACGCTACTTTCTATTAAGCTATCCAAGCTTTCATCAGAGAATGCTTACACCAGGCTTTTACGCCTTTTGATAAAAGGCAAGATTTTCGAAAAGGAGCCCAAAGTCTGGCTTCCATGCCCATGCTGATCAAAATGGTGATGTCTGGCCCTCAGATTTTATCGCCACGGTTGCTTGCAAAGTGGGGGCACCTTGGTAACGTGATGTACTCTGGGCAGAAATAAGCAATGCAAATGATCAGAAGTCTAGAAAATATATAGAACAGAACTGAGGTGGTTTAGCGTAAAGAAGAGGAGGTTTGAGTGGGGATGGGACAAGGAGTCTTTGAACAGATAAATCATTGCTGCCAGGGGAAAAGTTTATGTATTTCCATATTGATTTGTAGAGGCCAAGAAATAATGGGTCCAGGATAGATGCCAGGTGGAAGTTTTTAACAGGAAGGATAATATGAGGATGGACTGTCTGAGGAGGGTATGGGGTCTGAAGGTCCTCAAGACCTGGTTAGGCATCTGTCAGAAATGATACTGGTATGGTTCATCTGCCTTCAGCCAGTGGAATAGACTAAATGTCTTCGTGGGTCCTCACAGGAAGACAGAAAATCTATGGAAAACAAGCAGAAAGTTTTCATGTTGAGGAAGAAAAGGAAAATAATCAGTAAATACAGTTTTGCAGGGCTTAAGTCAATGAATACTCACCAATTCACATGAACACCACCCACCCCTACTCCCCCATCCTGTAATGCCACTATTTGAATGACTCTCTGCTCCCTTACCATAAAAACACGGCAGGAGGCCTGAGAGAGTTGGATTTGTCCCAACTGTCTTGCCTGCCCCTTCAGTCTTTTTCCTGGGGGGGGGAAGTTAAGGAAATCTTCCATTTGAGCCCCTTTCCTGAAGAAAAAGGTTTTTATTCTATGCTTGTCCTTTTGTGTTAAAGTTACTAAGGCAGGCTGGCTAATCGCTGGAATGATCAGAAGGTCCCAGAGATACCTGAACCCAGCTCGGAGCATGTCTAAGTTGATGTCTTTGTTCACTTCACAAAACCAAACAGGAGTAGCTTGTGTGAGGATTAGATATCTGCAATTCAATCCAGATGATCGCTTTATTATGGAAAAACATCCCTCTCCATACCACCCAGAAAGACAGCCACCACTGGATGAAGTATCGTGGGCTCCTGTTCCGCCCCAGTTGAAGCTGCAGGCTTTAAAGGCAGAGTTAGCAGAAGACGTACAGCTGCTACAGGAGACAGGCTTAACAGTGTGTGAACACCATGTGCTTGTAAGGATATTTAAAGGATTAGGGGAGAATTAGATGTTTGTCTATCTTTGTTGTTCAGTACGGCTTCAAAGCTGGAAGATGATATTAAAGAAGATATTTCCCCTTTTTAAATACCGGAAGGGGACTCCTAAAACAATAGCTGGAAAATGCAGGCATGACCTAACAGATTTATGCACAAAGATGCTGGATTATTCTTATCAGATGGGTGAAGAACATGCTATTCTGAAGGATAAAATGGTGATATAAAGTTCACAATTTAAAATATCAGTGAATTATCCCCAGCATGGACAAAAAAGCCAGCTCAAAATTCCTCTCCGGGAAACAGAAGGCAAGCATCCTGGCTGGTGGTTTCAATTTATCCCGCTACGCTGGGTTGTGGGTCAATTGGCCAGTCGCAGAGCGACACTTCCCGTGGCCTCTCCCAGGAGCGGTTCTCTGGGGGAGGATGGGGTGGGCAGCCAGGGGTGGTCACCACTTCGGCTGCTGCTGCTAAATCTGCCTCGTACCTAGGATCAGAGCCCTTAAGTTCCCAAACAGGGAACTTCCTCTATAACCTTGTAGGAAAAAGCAAATCTGAGACACAAACACTGTTGGTGAGATTCTCAGGTCAGCGGGTGCTTTCTGGGAGGAAGGCTTAGATAAGGAGTCAAGTAAATTCAGTGCCTTAGCTTGCAAGGGGAGGAATGGAGAGTCTCTAAAGGAAAAGAGACATCTTTCTCAGAGAGATTATGACATTAAATCAGATTTTTCCTGAACTGAGAAACTTGCAGCTCCAGGAACAGGGCTAATGTGGTCTTAAGATACCTTGGCATGTTCCTGATCCCGAACTATTCTGCATAGCTTAGATGACTTTGGGGACATTGCCTAAGTTGTGGCACACAGCCCACAGCAACTGCCCTCTGGACACCAGAGCTTTGCCTGGGGCAGCCGCTCTGCTCCGCGCTGTGGCTGCGCTCTTGCTCTGGGCCTTTCTGTCTGCAGCAGCATCTTCTCAAAATACCAGGTCCAGTGCTTCTGAAAGCATCTTTAGAAGGCAGACCGATGGCTGTTTTCTGCATGAGGGAACATCTCTTCCAGCTGCATTTGGGGCTTTTATGGATTCTTCTTCACTGCTCTTCTTTTATTCATTATAGAAGGGGTAGCACAAAGGTGAAAACCTCGCTCATTGTATCTTTCCCCTCTCCTGCTCCAGCCTATCTCTCTGAAAGATGTTATCACTGAAACAGTTAATTTGGACTAGTAGCAATTGATATCATCCTTAGAGAATAAAGGAAAATTCTTTGTAACAGCAAATACTCATTCTGAGCAAACACAGCCCTGATTTCCTAAGCTGCCCACCACCTAACACAGCTGCATTACTTGTGACTTCACAGGCCCCACAGTGAAGCAAATAACTTTATTCATCTTCACTGTTGCCACAGTATGAATTTGAAATGCGTTCAGTTTTGTGTTAGGTTTAGTCAGAGTGGGAATGTGCTCTATAGAGTATTATCCAAGCATTTTTACAATGGGCACTCAGCTAACAGATATTCAGGTTATTGAGCAACATATTCATACAGTCAAAGGCTTTAAACCTTGTCCATGAAGAAATGTTTGAACAGAACAAGGACATGTCTCTCCTTTCCTTCTTTTCCTTTCTAAAACTGAATTAATATCTCTTACTGGGGACGCCAGTCCATCCTACATTAACGTTACTTAACCCTTGCCTTTACAGAGGATTCTTGTGACCCTTCTCTGGAAAGGGATCACTCCTCCATTTTTTGGAAGCAGGTATTCGTACTCGGCACAGGGAATGCCCTCGGGGTAAAGAAGTATCTTTGCCCTGGGAAATTCCACTCTGCTTTGGTTGAGACATTTAATGTTAAACCTCTGTTATTTCACTTCTCAGTTTCCTTAGGCTGGAAAGCATGTTGGCAACGCTCCAGCACGACTGAAGCATCCGAGGGAGCTGTGAGGCACACGCTGATGGTTCAAGCCAGGGCTCATTCTGAATTCCTGCTGGCTTCAGGCACTGCCAACCTCACAAGCACCTCTGCTCTCTGCAGTCGCTTTTGTAGCAGAGTTGGCCAAAGCAAACGTGTCTCAGCCAAAGCATCAGCCTCCAATCCGTCTCCACTCACGAACCACCCGAGCTCGTCTATCAGCGTGCTGAGGATGGGCTGAACCTGTTGGCAGAGCAGCGGCAGATATTGCCTGGAGACACTGCTGAGCGGCCAGAGCAGCTGCAGCTGGGAGATGGTGGAGGACTGTGCTTCACGTCACAGTCCCATCACACCATCCTGCGGCTCCCATGGTGGACGGAGGGGTGCCATCCCCCGGCAGGAAAAAAAAAGAAAGGTTGCCTTAGGCTTCTTTCTTCTCCCTCCACAGTAGTGCCAACAGACCCAGCACTAAAACTTACTTCTCATCCTTCCCCTTCCTTGTCAGGGACAGGAATGCCCCAGTTGAGAAATGAGGGCTATCATCTTCCTTCATAAACTCCCCAACAGTAGCATATGTCCCCCTCAATGTCTCCAAATAATTGCAGGGAGATGAGGCCCTGGCCTTTCAAGGGCAGGAAAGAGGATACTGGATTGTACTCCTCCTCCTTATCTTTTGAGCCAAACACATGAGACAGCAATCCTTTTCAAACATCCCAGGCCCAAACCACACAGACATGCACAGAGGAATGAGGGTATCAGTCAGGGCCATCAAAATCTCTGAGTTACAGTACTCAGAGATTAGAAAGAGCACATCACCTACAGTGAGTGACTCAGGGGTCACTCACTGTAGGTGATAGTAAGGTAACTTAGTACACTCACATAAGATAATTAATGCTTAGTTTTGGCCTTCACGAATTGCAGGAGTTGATATATCAGCACTGCATCAGAGTCTTGCTATGCAGCGTAGAAGCAGTTGACATCCAAATTCTGGAATATGGCCAGAAATGGCGTATTTGGAGTTGCTTGTGACCTGAATTCAGCCACACTTATGTGCAGGCATTAAACTGATTTTTAATTACACAGTCCCATTATGCTTTTTGTCCTGAACCTTCACTGCATCCAGCACAGAGATGGGATGTCTGAGTAGGATCCGTTCAGGTTATATAGGGAAACTTAAACCAGACATTTCCTAACTTTTGGTACACATGGCATTGCAGCCTAAATATTTCTTTCATGCATTAATTTGATGAATACAACATAGATTTGATTACAAAACAAGTGGCAGGATAGGCACAAGCTGGCTGCTACTTCCATGACCTAAAACTAGCTTCAAGAGGAGGGAAGTGGTCTTCATGTCTATGAGAACGGTAACAGTAACCGGTCCTTTCAGCTCATGCCAAAGTTTTAGAGTCTGAGATGGCTTGTAGGACACTGCACGCTGCTGTAGTTGTGCAGTTCCCTGACCAGCCACTCGCTACCGCCTTTTTGGGAGAAGCACACTCTCCCCTTTCCAGCTGTCTGGTACTCCTAGAAACATTGACCAGTGTCCCCATACTGGGTGGGTAATGGCCTTGGAGGCAATGAGAAAAAACTCCCTTGGTAGGTCCACATTGCTAAATAAAAATCAGTCAGGGAGAGATGCTGACCATGAAGCCCGGAGGAGCAAATTGGCTTCTGCTCACACTAGAACCAGCTCCTTCTGGAGCAGTCTGGGCACATCCACACTATATTGAGCCTGGGTCTCCTCTGGCCCCAATACAGCACTAAGACATCATTTTTATTTTGGAGGCTATTTCAAATCAGCATCTCTGCTACAAAGGGAGACTGTGACGGATGCGCTCGACCCCTTAACCAAACTAGCGGTAGTCTGGTACAGGCTCCAAAGGAGGTAGTGGCCTGAGCTGTAGCCAGGCCAAGAACTCCTCTAGTTTTGACCTGTTCTCCGAAAACCCACAAATGGGCAGAGTGACACAGTAAACGTCAATACATATGAGTTTGGAACACCAATCATGTGCTTAACGCATAAATAACAGGTGGCTTTTCCAAGACTCATTTATCAAGGAACAAAGAAAGTTGTGGGTACAAGGAGAATCATGCATACCTTTCCATCGCCTGTGATTTGACTATGAGCCAACCACTTTCTCCCATAAATATGACAGACAAAGTGATCCTTCTTTGAGCTCTCCCTGCTAGGCAGCGTGGCTGCATGGCGGTGATCTCCCCTTGAGCTGGGACACCTCTCAAGGTTGCTCCTCGAGGAACAGAGACCTTTTACCAACAACAGATCTGTGGTAAGCGACCAATATTGCGCATAACCTTGTAGTATGGTAACTTTGATTTTGTCTTGGTACCTTTGATTGCATGCTGAATTGATAAATTTTGCATATATAATCCCTTAGACATAAACCATTGTCCAAGTCTGAGACTAAGATTGGACCTAGCCGCACCTAAGCTCCATCAGGAGTTCAGAAAGCAAGGGGGTCTGCTCTGAACCTCGTCACTCAACGGGAGGGTCCTCCATACCCTTTTGTATCCCCAGTCTGTCTGTGAATCATTCTAACTCGAGCGTAACCTGATTTTCCTTTGTATGTTTCTTCCGTGCAGTAACTGAGTGAACCTTGCCATTGAACTTTGCTAAGTCACGCTTTTACAACATCATATTAAAACCACTTTTGCTAATACCTTTGATGGTGATTTTCTAAGCAATCTAAATCACTCATTCACGACAGAGACCCACCAGGCAGGTATTTTCATGGCAGGAAAGGATGACTATGCCTTGCACATCTGGAGGTGCGGCAGGAGAGCACAGGGCTGTTTGAGAAGGCACAGCTTGCTGTCACTGTGCCAGAGTCTGCGTAGGGTGCAGGGAGCCCAACCTGATGCAGTCCCATCCCACACCACCTTTTGAGAGCCATCACTGGGGCAAGCTCCATCTTGAAGATCGTTTGCCCAGTGGTAAATCTGAAAAGGTAATGTGAGTGTCTTGAAGGCAGCAGACTGAAGCAGTCTCCCCACCCAGATGGTAAGCTAAAAATTAAGTAGTGCGATTAATCAAAGCTCCAGCACTTAAATTTGCTCCTTGTGCCTCTTATTTGGCATTACTGACAACCCTGTGATCTGCCATCTGCAAATTATAGTACCATTGGAAATGGCAGTAAGCTTCCTCCGTCATTGTATTCAGGGGCTTAATGTGTCTTCAGTAGCTTCCTGAATGTTTTCCACAGCTCACCCACTGCAGATAGGTTACTTACACAGAGCAGATAATCAAACATCTCTCAAATACTTCATTTTTATTGCACTCACTGTTAAGCCTGCAACTCCCCAGCCCTTTCATCACTAGAGCTGAACACCCTATTGCTTCTAAAAGAAAGTCAGATAACTGTATGAGCCTTCCATGTGGAAATTTGAGACATCGAGGTAAATAAAAGGGAAACCAAAAGGAGTTAATTCCTACTGTATTTTATATTCTAGATGTGTCCTTCTCATTTTTAATATCATCTCCAGATCTTACCATCATCATTTTATTGTGTTTTATTAAAACACTACCACAAATGCACATCTTCCTTAATAGGAAAAGAAGCATAAATGAGATAAAATCAAGTATTCTTAACCATTTCCCTAATTGTAGCTATTAAATACACCAGCTATAGATTAAGATCTCACTTTGAGAAGTCTGTCTGCACATACACAATATAAAGACAGTACTATTTCAGACAATGTAGACATAAAATTACCTGTATTTAAAATGACTGTTTGTTTGAAAACTAGCGTATAAATCAGGACTGTAAAATAAAGATTTGAAATCCAAGAGGTACAGAGACTTTTACCCTGCATATGAACACCTATCCCCATCTTAATGAGACTACCCAGTGCAAGTGCCTCAGAAAAGAGACCTCCGAAAATCACCCTCCTAATGGCTGACAATAGCAAAATCAATTCTCGCCCCAATGTCCTTCCTTCCTGCCTGATCACCCTACAAGTTCTGGAAATACATTTATTTCCAGCAGCGATGGTTTAACAAGCACCAGAACTTTCAAATTTACCTCCTGTGAGTAATTCTTACTTCATATTTGCCAGACTGGAGACCATTACACAGATGGCAAGGAGCTGCTCAAGTGTTGCAGTCCAAACCTGTAGACAGCCAGACAGCTGCTGTGATGTATTTAGTCCTTCAGGAGGAAAGATACTATACTGTTTTATTTGAAGTGACACTAAAAATTGATCTTCTAAAACTACAATATGTTTTGCAGCATGTAATGGAAGTCCTGCCCCTAGAGCCCAAGGAATGGAGCACACAGCAGGTGAGGCAGCCGCGTGCTCTCCAGAACAGGGTGCCTGCACCTTCAGACTTCACAGTCTGCTACAGCACTAACGTACTTACCTTGTCAGCCTTGGACTGCACTGGCATCATTGCTTAGCTATAAGCAAATGCATGCTACAGTACATCGCAATAAATCAGTATCTGCAGAGGCCATTAAAAATTAAAAGCATAAGGCAATTAGAAGCTGGGTGAAATGCCTGACTCCAGGCAGTGGTCTGTACACACTGAGCAGACACTGGGATGGATCCTGACGTACTTATTAGCCTGTCTGATATTTAATGCCTCACTGCTCTGCAAACAGCCATGAACTGCTGGTGGGAGTAAGGACAAGAAAGCACTACCTAGGCAGAGCAGCAAGCAGAATAAATATTCAGCCCATCAGAAGTGCTCTGTAAACAGGTAGCAAGCTATAGCATGCAGGATTAGGTCCAGGTTGAGTCCAGAGCTCCACATCTGCAACACCTTGCACCAATATGTGCATGACTGCATAAAAAAACCCCTACTCAAGTGGCAAAAAAAAGTGTCAGAGGCCCCTTGATCATTAACTTCTGCTTCTTCCAGACACGTGGGGGGTGCAAGGCAAAAGCACTGTCAGGGTGCCATCACAGCCAGTAAAGAACCACATCATGGGTGAGCTAAGGTGACCACTCTGATCAGGTTAACCTCATGTACAGTAATCTGGGACACACAGTGACAATTTAAGTGTAGCTGTAAGTCCCCCTCTTGGTTTTGACTAGTTTCCCGATTTGACGGCACAGGCATCATGCATCAGCAGGACTGAATCCATGCATGTGCCCCATGACCATCTTGTAACAGATGTTCTTGCAACCACGAGCAGCTCTAGCTCCAAATCACAGCCACAGCATGTTGTTCTTCATCAGCCTCTCTGCATGTGCCAAAGCTCTCGCTGTTTCTGACCTCATACTTTATCAGCTGATGGAGCTTGACAAAAGGAACACATGCCACCTCCAGTGTGATTTGATGATCATACATCACAGTGGGATCTCGCCAGTGACAATCCACCCTTCCCAAGGCGCTGAGAATCTTTTATTGGCTGCCCACTGCCCTTAAGCTGTACATCAAGGAGACAAGAAAACGTAATAAATCTGAGAACCATTTTAGTGAATCAAAGGGAGAGACGAGGGTGTCTCTGGTTGTGTGGTTTTCAGAACAATTATGGGACTGAGTCATGCTGCAAATTTGTTGGACTCACTGATGTGGACTACTAGAGAGGAAGGCACAGTGTGTGAAGCTGCCATTGCCATGAATTATTTAATGCATTGGCTAACAGGGCACAGGCAGGGATACAGGAATGTATGAGTATAGTGGGGAAAATATGGGAGATCCATAGAGCTCCAGCAAGGAGAGCTAGTTTTAGGATGCATATGATTTTAATGTTGGGGCTGGAGTGAAGGGACTAG
Organism: Ciconia boyciana; assembly: GCF_034638445.1. Taxonomy (NCBI): domain Eukaryota; kingdom Metazoa; phylum Chordata; class Aves; order Ciconiiformes; family Ciconiidae; genus Ciconia; species Ciconia boyciana. The sequence goes on from NC_132934.1 coordinate 207,668,224, forward strand.
GTGACCATTTTCAGAAGGGATTAGGGCTCTTGCTCCCCTGTTATTTGTAGGCCTTTCAAATAACCATGCTGGGTTGCGTGATGGGGAAGACGGGGAGGGAGGGGAATGTCTGATGAGTTGTACCATGTAAGGGAAGGTTATGACAAAGACTGCATCAGGGGAGCACGCTTTCTTAGACAGAATCATTTGAGCACACGGTCCTGCATCACGGTCCACTCTTTGACAACTGTAGAAGCATGATTCCTCCTCTGCTCTGACATCTGATGCTCCAGGTACATTTAATCAAGGAGTCACAGACCACAACCAAACATCCCCACAAGACCCCTACGAGCAGATTGTGCCAGGATGCCTGGGACGTGTGACTGTCCCTAGCTTTGGGGAGCACTGTGCTCACACCGTGAGACACGTCAGGCCTGTCTTTGGCTGTGCAGCAGCAAAGCCGGGGAGTTCCAGGGATGGGAACATCTGGATTTGTAACATCTGGCACATTCATCTATCATATACCAGATGTATGGACTACACATACACACAGCTAGAAAGCCGCTTACTCAACAGACACAGTTTAAATACAGTGGACACAAATACTACCTCCCTTTCACGCTGAAGGACTGAGGCAAAAGTTTTACTTCCCCTCACTTAATCATGTTTTATACGGTACATAAAATTATCCTCTTTGTGCTGTATTTGCCAAAGCTTTGACAGCCTCTAAACACCTAAGAAAGCCAGACTGTATTTTACACTTCTTCTGTACTATAAACAAAAGTTATAACCACGTACAATTTCAGAAAGTATCGGAGGATGTCTGCTTGTCCTTTACTTGGAAATAATCTTTCACACCTTTGATTCAAGAAACTTCCTTGTCATTCTCTCTTTCGCAATATCATTTACCTCAGCTGTATCAGCCACATGGCATTAAAGATGAACACAGATAACTTTATTACTTATCCATGACATTAATTTTCTTTTACTGTTTCCTGTGTCCAAATCACAAAATGGCAGAACATTCCCTCATAAAAAAACCCCAAATGATGATACTTGTAAGATAATGGTGAGGGATGTGGCAAGCAAAAGTAGGTTAACAGACTGAACTACGCTTATTTGCATCAGTTATAAAACAGTTTTGTGAATTGTCCTTAACTGGTTTTGGTTATGTCAGGGCCTTTATTTAATTCTCCATCACTTGTAAGAGCCCTGAGGTAACTCACTTCACAGACAGAAAATTCTGACTGACTTTGAAAATGTGGTATTGTTGAGCAAAAAGACTCACTGAGCACACTGCTAGCTTCTTTCAGCAGCAGGAGAGATCCAGGAGGTGATTAGCTTTGTTCTCATTTACAAAGGACCAGTGGGAATTTCTAAAGGGTTTCACAGGCCCTGGGGATAAGGCCAAGAACAAAACAGGGCAGTGAAAAGCAAATAGAGCACTTCTTCAATAAACTACTTAGAGATGCCACATCAATAGCAAATTAGGAAGAAAGGAAGGCACTCTAATACTTTCACATAGCAAAGGAGGTTTATATATTGTTTTTATTCCTACTTGACTTTTTTTAAACAACTGCACCGCTATCAAACTACGCTTTAGCAGAGGGAAGAGGTAATACCAACTCGCCACAAGGCTATAAGCCTGATAAGATTTGAAAGGGAGACATGCACTGCCCTGTGCTAGTTCCACAATGCTGACCTCTCCCAAGGGTTACGACCGTCAGGAGCTCGGTCCTCAGAAAGGCTGGGAAAAGAGCGCACCAGTGGGAAAAGGCTACCAGGAGCTGCGTGACTGCTTACCAAAGATGCAAAACTACTGCTGCCACAGCACCCCCTGTCCGCTTGTCTCCGAAGAGGACACGGTCTGCTCGCCCAGATGTAGGTGGGGATGGAAAGCTAAACAGAAGCCGGGGGGGGGAAACAGTATCTCATTAGTATCATTTTCCATTAATAGATGGTACTTCTGAAAAGTTTCTTGCCCCTAACTACTGAAAAAAAAATAATCAACATTTAAAAAAATTTTACAGCTGGAACAAAATCAGCACAGGTCTATCGATCTTCTCATTTTAATAATGTCGAAGCATTTTGTTTGGATTTTAACACTGCAATAAAACACTAGCAATTAGCTTATTTTTTAAACAAAAATCTCACTTCTAACCAGAAAACAGAGTTTTCATTTTAGAAAAGCCTCCACAAACTCCATTTTCTAGGCTGACCCTGCCGCACCAAACTCATTTGCCAATTTATAAACTTCTTGTTCAGAAGATTAAGTAAAAAATACGGGAAAAAAAACCTGCTTCAACAAAGCTGTGTTTTCAAGTTTAAACCAGCTTCAGAACCATCCCACATCAAGCTTGTTCAACAGCAGCTGATAGACACTAAAGGAAAGAGCAACGGAGGCAATTTCATTGTGCAGTCTCAGGCAGGGCTATTGCAACCCTGCTTCAGCATCCCGCTCGTCTTCACGGGCTTCTGCATGATTTAAACTGCTCTAGAGTTACACTCCAATGACAGGAACAAAATGGGAAACAACAGAAAGAGATACATCAACTAATTTACTCCTTGGAGCACAAAAAGGGATGATGTTTCAGTAACCATGTTACAGCCACAGAGTATTCAGATGTTTAGAGGATACAGGGTTTATGCTGTTTTGAGGTAGTGTTTCAAACGGGGAGGTCCATTTGGACTGATCATGCTCCTGACATCGGGCGCTCTCTTTACCAAGCAGGCCTTACTAGAAACCCACCTGCCTACTAACGTGTCCCCAGCGTTTCAGTTTCTTTGCCTTGTGGGATTTTTGCCAAAACAGCTGTGCATTTGGAAGACACCTTCATGCTGGGTATGGGAGGCTTAAGATGCAATTCCCCAGTCTTTGTCAGCAATGCCAAGAGCTTTTCTCTTGCTCACCGAATTGTTCCAAGGAACTGAATGTACCATGCCTCTTCCTGCAGAACATTCGATACCGAGCTGTGACTGCAAAGCTTCCCGGGCACGAATCGTCACGTATGCACACGAGCTGCCAGTCAGCGAACCTCTCTCCCTGCAAGCACAGAGGATCCGTGCCGGCACCCTGCAGACTCGCGTGATTTTGACCTGCCATGTTCCACAGCTCCTGCCCCATCCAGCTGAGGGATAAACTCAAAGGGGATTCTTGAGCAGGTATGGGCAATTAAAAATTTCAGGAGCACAACTGTTTTTTATTACGGGTACACAAGCCGGCACAAAAGGGGGTTTCAGCAGAGCCTTTAGCAGGCTAGCCTAACACAAGTACGAAGATGACTTCAAGGGGGATCCTAGAGAGAGGCCATTCCCTTGCTCTTAGGAGTGACCACCGTGCCCCGGGGAAGGAACCCCGGAGCTGCCGCCTTCCCTCGGTTTTCAAGAGGCCAAAAAGGGAGATCCTGGTCAATTCTGTACCCGCATGAACAAACACCTCCAGTCGCTGGCTGGCTCCCCCTGTCTCTCACCCCCTTCTCGCCCCCGAGGCTGGAGAGACGGAGCCCTCGGACCCCGGCCACGCTGCGGGAAGGGAGGCGGGGGTGTGCCGAGGGGAGGCCGGGTACAGCCCCCTTCCCCTCCCTCAGGCGGCCGAGCTCGGCGGCCCGGCCCCCTCCACCCCGTCCCTCAGCCCGGCGAAGGGAAGGGGCCGCACGGCACCCCCGCCCCTCTCCCTGGCTGCCGGGACTACGGCGAAGGCAGCCCGGGGCGGCACTACCACCGCCGCCGCTCCTTCCCCCGCAGCCCCGCGGCGGCGGGCTCGGCCCCCTGCCGCCGCCCCGCCTCAGCCCGCCCTCCCCGCGCGGCACGCCGGGCCAACATGGCCGCTTCCCGCCCCGCCGGGCGCCCGCCGCTCGGCTGACAGACAGTCGCCCGTCCCGGGGCCGCCCCACCGCCCGGCATGGAGGAGAGCTCCAGCTGCGAGAGCCTCGGCGCCGGGCGGGCGGCGGCGGCGCGGCCGCCCAGCGGCGACTCCCTCTCCAGGTAACGGCCGCCGCGCCATCGCCCTCCGCCGCCGCCGCCGCCCGCGGGGGGCCGGGCCGGGCCGGGCCGCCGTTGCCGCTCTGCCGCGGGGCTCGGCAGTTTGAGGGGCCCCTCGTCAGTCAAGAGCCATCGCGGGGCGTGGGGGGAGAGGAAGAGGGCGAAGAGGGGTTGGCAAGGAGATGGAAACTGAGGGGATGGAGCTGGTGCCATTTTCTCCCTCCGTGGGCAGGAGGCTCTGGCGTCCCCCCGCCGGCGGGGTGCCCCTGCGGGGTGTCCTTGTGGGGTGTCCCGGCGCTTGGGGTGGCCTCGGGGTGACGGTGCACGCTGGCAGGCGTGGGCACCGCTCAACTGCGGGCAAGCCGGTTTCTTTGACAGGCGTTTAGTCAGAAAAGGAAGTGCCACCCCCACCCGCCTTTCGATGAAAGCTCTGTAAATAACCAAAGCTGTGCTACCTGTCCTTGGTACATGCAGTGAATGGATTTAGGAAATCAATATTACAGGTGAGCTTTTGCTGGAAGGGCAGGAAGGGCACTAGGTGCGTTAGCCACCTGCCTGGATGCTGCTGTTCCCAAGCTAGGCCTTATCCTGTGCTTTTTCAGTAACGAATTTCCTCGGGTGTGTTGAGTGTTTGTGGTTTTGTCCTCACGGCTTTTTCTGAGAGCTTGACTTTGCGGTCTGAATGACTTTTAATGCCATATGGGTGATCTCCAAAGTCTTTAAGCCACAGAAGCTGAAAGGATACTTTCCTGTTTCTCCCACCCTCTGCAGGCTATCGGTGAAGTTTGAATTTTGTGACTTGAAAGCACGTCTCACCTGGGGTGTGCGTTTGATGCAGGAGAGTGTGACAGGGTAGCAAGGGAGGGTGTTGGCTGATGGATGGGGTGGTGGCACAGGAGGCCCTGGGTTTCATGGTAGGGCCTGGGAGGCAGGATGACCTGGTGGCTGAAGGTCATTCTGTCCCATTCTGGCTGCCCTCGCCATGCCCAGGTTGTAGGATCACACGGTAACTCAGGCTGAAGGTATCTCAGCATCCCTCAGTCCAGGCTCACAGCAGGGACAGCTCTGAGATCAGCAGTCCTAGCTCACAGCAGGGACAGCTCTGGGATCAGATCCGGCTGCTTGTGACTTTTACCCAGTCTGGTCTTGAAAACCTACAAGATGGAGACTGCACAACCTCTCTGGGCAGCCCATTGCCATCTCCAGGATGCCTTCCACATAAGCACTGAGGCTGTTTTTCGGTCCCCCGAAGCAGTCTCTGCTGCAGGCTCCTCCAGGCGCTCCTCACAGGCAGGTGCTCCAGCCCCACCATCCTGGTGGTGCTTCCCTGAACTCCCTCTAGGTCATCAATGTCTTGTCTGCACTGGGGGCCTAAAAACTGGATGCAATATTCCAGAAGCACTCTAATGAGTGCCAAGTAGAGGGGCATCCTTCCCTGGATCTCCTGGCTCTGCCTCTGTTCTTAAAGCCCAGGATGCTGATGGCCTCATTGCTGCCAGCATCTCTGTAATCCCATGCTTGTTTTTTCCCTAGCAGGACCCTCAAGGCCTTTTGCACAGAGCTGCTCCCCAGACAGGCAGTGCCCAGTTTGCACTCAGGTTTCTTCCTTCTTGAGTGCCTCATGCCTCCTCATCCTCACTTCACCCTCCTTAATCAAATTGTTCTGTTCTCTGCTCTCTGTATCATTTTCCTTGTGCAGTTTACCCGTGCCCTGCCAGATGCCTACAAGCCTCTTTCCACCTTACCTCACTGACCCAATATACTCTTCTTTTTCCCTCTGCATCAACTCGGGCAACTTGGACCAATCTGGAGGTCAGTCACTGTGAGAGAGACAGGCCTACGGACACAAAAGAGAGCTTAACTCAGAAGAGCCAATGGCTACAAGGAAACTCCTGTTCAGCCTCTCAGCAGCGTGCCCTGCACAGATGGAACCATTGGGAAATCGAGATGATAAATCTGTTTCTGTTGAGCGTGCACAAGGCTATATCCTCCAAGCCCTGAGAAGGCCCAGACTTGAACAGATTTCTTGGGATATAAAAAAGCTTTCAGAATTTCAAATCTCTGCTCCAACATCTAGAACTCGTAGAAGAAAGCTAGCCAATTTTTTTTTTATTTATTCCAAACAAAATATATTTTTCTCTAGCCGGGTGTTGGAAATAGATAAATATTTTTCATCTGCAGTTATTAATAAAACCCCCTCATCTTGAGTTGGTGTATGTTGTGAAACTTTTAATGGTTAAGATTAGGGCAAAATTATAAGAAAGTAAAATAAGGTTCTTGTAATGAGAGATGCCTAGTGACCTTCAGAATGTTTATTACCAGCTTGCCCTGCAAATCTAGTGATAGTTATGCACAAATAAATAATCTATGAATTGGACTGTAGATCCATTTTCAGCATTTTTTTTTTATTTTTTTTTTTATTAAAGCTGCACTGCAGTCTGATTTTATGCATCAGAATAATCCCTCTGAAGCTAATGGGGCTATGCATTGAAACATACTTATTTTCATCTCTGTGATTGTGGTGTAATAGCTAGACCAACTTTGAATTGTTAACCTATGACTATAGAGATGTGGCATATTTTGACTAAATGATTTTGTTTAAAAAGAAAAAGTTAGCTTTCGGGATGATGTGAGGAGCACAATGAATCACAAGGATGCTGTCATCAGTTTTTATAATCTGTTTTATTTAAAAGGAACAACCACAAAAAAATGAGTAGAAAGTCACTCATCCCAGACTCACAGTTACCTAGCAATGTGAAGCCCTATTGAGTTGTAGTTGACTGAATTGTTTTATGCAAGATTTAGAAGACTTGGAAAGGTGCTAGTATTAAATATATACAGCAGTGCATTATTTGGATTCCCTCAGCTCCAGCTCGGAAGTGTTGTATTTCTAGAGATACTTGAGATCTAACTCCTCAAGAAGACATGATTGATAGAGTTTACTTGTACGTAAGGTTGCTCACATGAATAAGTGCCTTAAAGAACGTATATATGTTTATTTTCTTTCAATAATGCACATGAGATATGGCAATAATGGCATTTGACAGTGAAAGTTGCTTTGATATTTTAACAGACCCTAGTAATGTGCAGTACCTGTGGTCCCTGGGTAGGATATAGGAATAACTAAACAAATGTTACCTACTTTCTGTCCCAACTAGAAAAATGTTTGAAAAACTCTTTATGAGACTCACAGTATATCTCTTTGTACATGGTAAAAAATCCCCAGCTCTATGTGGGAATACTGAGTTAGCTTCATATGAGCAGGTCACAGCTAATTAGCTCAGCTGCCCTCATAGTTGTGCTGAAACAGCTGTTCTGCTTTTCAAGTCTAAGCTGTCTCACCCAGTGCTAGGTTTGAGTGGCACAGCCCTGGGTTCTGCAGCTCTCTGTGGTTTCCAAAGGTCAATATTTAGGATGGACTTTCCCCTTGCATCCTGTTCTCATGGAAGACAGATGACCATGAGCCAACTACTCATAAGGAGCTGTGGTGGTATTTAACTAGCAGCTTGCAAGGAGCGCTTGTGTGTCTGCAGTGTCAGGCCAGGAACAACCCGTGAGACAGAAAAAGGAGTGAGGTAAAATGCTGATTCTAATGTTTGATGAGCTACAGTACAGTTACATCCAGAAAAGCAAGCTTTGCTTAGTGTTATGGACTGCTTTTATCTCTATAAAATGGCCTGGGGATCCTGGCTGAGTGAGTGATAAACACATTTCAGCTGTGCTAGTTAATCAGACTTCTTCAAAGACCACTTTTAAAATGGATTTGTAGGTAGAGTTGTGGGTGGTTTGGGTTTTTTTGTTTTTTTTTTTTTTTAAATTTGAAGTTGCATATGGACCCTCTGACCTTTGGAATTCAAAGTAATGGCCAACAAAATTCTACCATAATCTTTCCTTTTGTGAAAGGAAAGCCAGATAGAGCCATGTATGACTTTAGCAGAACACATGACTTTAGGAAAAAGGTGATGTCAAACTTCAGATATTTACTTTTCATTAAAAGCGATTACGCATTTTGTTCATGCAGTCTGTGTGATTATGTGCCGTAGTTTCTGAATGAATGTATATCTCTCTGTATTCCTCTGAAATGTTATCTGAAAAAGCGTATTACAGTCCAGTCTGAACAGCAGTCCAATAAGATATCTAAGAGGCTTTCTGTTAGATCTGCTGAAGGTAAATTTGTATTGCCTGTGCAAAAGTGTGGAGGTGATTGTACTGTAAAGAAACTGCTGTAGAAGATGTCAGTGGTATTTCAACCTCAGTATAAAATGAGAGGAAGAGATAAGGCAGTGGGCAGATGTTTCCTGCCAACATGACTGTGGCAATGTTTGATGTTACCACTTTCTGGTTGCTTGTTACCACCTCTCTACTGGTGGTTATAATCCACAGAGGTCTGCAGACACAGTGGATCATATGCGTTGCACTTTTACTGAAGCATATGAGAATAATCATGCTCCTTGTCTTTATGTTTGCAGGGATAACTCTGAAAACATAAACTCTGTAAATCAGTGCAGCAAGGTCTGTTGAAGCAATAGCTCCATGAGGTATGAACTCCCCCCTTCGTCTCAAATAAGGTCCTGTCAATACCTGGTCTGATTTAAGGCTACATTGAAGGAATTCTTTCCTCACGGGCGAGAGTGATGCTGGAAGGAGTTTGGTCTGTAAGCTGTTGGCTGAGGAGGGCTCGCTAGCACCACATTGCTACCAGATGTATGAGCTTTGCTGATTGAGTTGTTTTGTGATGAGTCATTGGAACTAGAGTTTGAAAGGGAAGATTTTTGCCAGTTCTGGTGTTCAGTGAAATGTGAGTAGCTGTCATTTTCCTCATGGGCTTTGAGAGCACTTCTTGCATTTGATTTCTTATATGTGTGAAGCAGGATTTCTCAAGAGTCGTTACCGTTAAAGACAAGTATGTTGCTGGCTGAGTGTTGATAATGAACTGCTTTTTGCCTCTGAGAAATTTAGCACTATGCCTAGAACCAATTAGCAACTCTGGATGGGCTTATTATCATTAATTTTAATATATAAGTGATAATTTATAACACTTATTTGCAACTGAAGTCCATTCTGAGATAGTTTTTTTTTTTGTGTACTGTATATTGTAAAGATAAAGAGCAGTTTTGCCTGCATATATGTTTTGCAAAGTGAGGAGAATATTTTATTAGAGTCTGAGGATTTGGGGCAGAAAATAATGAAAATAACATTCAGTCAAAAAGACTTTAGAGCTTTTAATTTATGCAGTGCACTTGTGAAGAGAAACCATTACCTTTGAAGTACTCAGAAATTGTTTTTATTAGCAATCTTTGGCATGCATGTTTCTGCTCCTGCATTCAGCAGACATCATTGCTACTTCTCTTGGAGCGCGAGACCGTCAGTCTTAGAATTTTTCCTCTGTCAGGCACATGCACATCTCTTTGTCCAGGCTCTGACCATTCAATAAAAATGTATGTTTTTGTTTGAGTATATTTTCCATTTGAGAATATAAAATACCATTGACACTCACCTGTTTCTTGTATTGTAATTAATGTTATATTGCTGTTTAAAGGCTTCACAGGAATTTGGGGTGCCATGATTCTAGCTGTTATACAGATACAGAAGGCGATGATTTCTACATTGAAGAGCCAGGGACCAACTATTTAAATGTGCCTAAGCCAGGACTACTCTGTTTTTACTGATGCCTGGACGAGTAATTTTACTAAGCTCTTGGATGTGCAGTTGAGTGCTGAGACTCCTTGCTGAGAGATTGGGCAAAGAGCGAGAAAGTCCAAGGATGAGATGAAAAACTGCTGTGAGAGATGAGGCAATATCTGACAGCTGGTGAGGAGTAAAGCTAGGCTCAGAACATGACTCTCTTGAGTCCCATCAAGCACTGCCTTTTCTGAAGAGAGGTGGTAATGTTATGTTGACTAACAGTCTGTTTGCTAGACAGTTTTGAGTTGTACACGTAGTTCCTTAACTACAGGCTATTTACAACAGAGGAGCAATTACAGAACCTGAATTTTAAGATTGAGGATGACCTGATGATGTCAAATTACACAATTCCTACCTGTTACGTGATCGTACTCCTGCTATGACTTCAGTTATAGGTTAACACCTGTCTCAAACATATTTTGTTATCTATTTCTGAGGTTTTATTGTCTCCCTTCCTTTGCTAAGTCTTTTATAGCTCATGTGCAAAGGCAAGAACTGCATTTGGAAAGTTCATAACACCTCTTGAATGGCTCAGCAGAATCAATAGTCCACAGCTTCTTTTTCATTAATCTTTTCCTGATGACCTGCTTTACTGTTACTGGTTTTTCAGTGCTGAGGGTATCGGGTAGCGTAAAAAGAGACCTGATCCATACACCAAAGGGCTTACGTTACCAGAAAGCTTAGCTGAGGAAAAAAACAGCAAGCATGTATTAGAAATGCATCGGAAACCTTCCAGAGGTCACTCTGATAAGGTGTTATATACAAGGTGTAGTTGTAAAACAGGACATGAAAAAAGTGATCTTGTTATTTGTCCCTGGGAAGCCCATTCCACCATGAAGAAGAGAGTGTCAGGAAGGTAATGAAGTGCTTGGTTTGTAGAGGTGTTTGGGATAACCCCGGGAAGTGAGAATACAGAAGAGACACTGTCACAGTAATTACCGGTCTTCATTTTTAACTAAAAAACATCTGGCTCTTTTATAGCCCCAGTAACTGGGAGCTAATTGAAGAAAAAATCAGTAAAAAGCAACAACAAAAAAATCAGTGGAACTTTTCAAGTATTTGTTTTTCCTTTTCCTACCATCTGTAGTTTCTTTTGCTAGACAGTATTCTCACTCAGTAGTTTTCCAGTGATTTCAAGGTAGCTCTTTTCCTTGCTTCTCTCTTGCCTCTCTGCTCTGCGAATTCTTTTCCATTGCTTTCTAAACCCTGATATATTTGATTAAGAGAAAGTGTTAACAGTTTTCTAGTCCGTAACCCCTTCAAGGTGATGTTCTAGTCATTTTGTTAGCTCTCTACAAATGCTCCCGCTTTACAGATCTGGCCTTTCTGTAGTCTTCTGGCCATGGCTCCAGAATCATTAATGTTAGGTCACCCCATTGTTCAAATTTGATCTGGGTCAGGTGTGGGTATGTGATCATATTTCTGCTGAACTAGTTAGAAAAACATGAGTTTATGGGTTTTTTTTTTCTTTGTTCCGGGAAGACAGGCAACACCTGTTTAGAATAAAACAACATTTTTATCTGGATTTATTTACTGTGATGTAAAGAGACTACATGCCCATACAAAGTGTTACACTCAAAATCTTGTTCACAGGCAAAAAGGCAGCACATCTTTATATAGCAAAGAATTTATTGTTAGTGTAACTGAAATTTTGAAAGTCTAATCATTATTAGTCCAGATGCAATTATTACAGAAAAAGGAAGAAGAATAATGCAGTTAAAACAGTCATACATATAGTTCTTAGTTTCTACCCCTCTTCCTGGTGTTACGCTCACCCCTCTCCTGCTCCTCTGGGTCCCAAGGTTGCTGGTTTTATTCTGGTGGTGGTGGGTGTTACAGCAAGTCATCAGCATCTGGAGTCCTTTGCTGGGAGAAGTATGAGGTTCATGTTGATGGTTTCTTCTTTCCTTACTGTAGGATCCACCTGGGATAATTTTAGTATGTTCGGTAAAACAACTTTACACCTATCACTTTCTTCATTGGTCTGCAATTCCACGACATGTGATTTTTGCTATATGTGGTTGCTTTTATGGGTATTAGATACTATTTGTTTGTTCTCTTTGTTACCTCTAAAACCAGTTTTGCCCAGCTCCAGGTCTGCATTTCTCTAACTGACCATTGGTGAGTTGTTTATAGCCATGGTCTCCAGTGCCAAGCCTTTGCCCCATCTCTTCTCATCCTGTGCCTGTACTCCTGTATGCCACATCCTGTGTCTCCACTTCTCCAGGCCTCTGCTATCATACCAGGCTGTTGTATTTTTCTATACAAAGTCATTACGTTAGTGGTAAATATCTCATTCTATATAGAATAACTGCTTGTTGCTGCTATCTGTGCAGAACTGTGGTTGTACAGCACACAAACAAAAATAAAACACCTGGCCAATTGCAGAAATTGCAGTCACAACTAAACCAAGTAAAACAAAGCTGCAGGCAGGCCAAGAAAAGTTCAGACAAAGCAAGAGTACCAAACCTCAGTCACAAGCCTTGAAAATTCACTACAAAGCTTATGGCCTACGAAGAGCAGTGGCAGTACTGAATGACAGGGCTAAAGGTTAACCCAACTATATTTTTCTGAACAAAATTTAACTGGTGGAGTGAGTATACATCCGATCATTGCTTGGTGTTTTGTGAGTAAAGTGTTTGGTGTGGGTTTTTTTTTTTCCCTCGGGCACAAAAAGCACTAATATCTGAATTACTGAGCTCCTGAACCACAGCCTCATTCATAGCTCCTGCCTTTAGTGACAATAAAGCATTCGTGCTATTTTTATTGCTCTGTTAATAAATCCTATTGTTGATTTCAGTTGATATCACTGCTGTAAGATGGTGGTCTTCTCAAAGGGAAAGATTGTGCAGATAGGTAGTAGGACTAGCCTCATCGACCATTTCTGCTAAATCTGCCCATGAAAGAGCTGGAGCCTGGGAACAAGTGGCTTATATATGGAAGATTATAGGGGCTGGCTGTGGAGAGCAGACGCTGAAGGTAGGGGCAGGTCACTGAAACCTGTAGTACCAGAGATGAGCTGCTGAAGGATGACTGTTAAAATCAGTCATCAGAGTAGAGGTTAGTTGGTAGATGGGATACCTTTACCAAATCAAAGCTGATCAGCATCTCATTTGTAAGTAGAACACCTCTGATAAAGAAATGAAAAATGTGTGATCTTCTGCTCGCATTTTACCCAAGTTGATTTTTGGAGTAGGCTGTTCTTGAAAATTCAGGCTGTCCTCCAGTCTAAGAATGGACATCCCACTTCTGCACTGAAAATGAGCCAGAAGCATGCTACCAGTACGGTCATTAAATGCCGGGGTGCGAGAAGAAGAATGCGGTGGGACTGTTTGTGGATGTGCTCAGGACTTGTATGAGCAGAGCAGTGTTGGCCCTTTACTTGTTACTATCTGCTGGGGTACAGCTTCTGCTGATCACTGCTGCCTCCAGCACCACGGAGGGACGTTTCATCTTTTTTTGCTAAAACATATTATGATTTTAGATTCCACCTTCTGCTTCCACTTTCTGCTTCCACCTTGCATAAAGAAAATACAGGCACCCTGGATGATATTTGTCTCATCTCACTGGACTGATAGAGATCTCTGCTAGTCTCCTGGTTTCTTTTTGTAGACAATGGGGAAGAGTGAGTCATCTCAGTTTCTCCCCAGTGACTGTAAGGAGAGCCTACAGTGAGTAATTCAGATGTGACCACCTACACAGAACTCCCTCCCCATCATTGTGGTAGGGGCAAAAAGTGCATTGAGTTTGGGTGGTTCTCCACTCCAAAAAAGGAAGGAGCTATTTCTTAACTGGCGTCATTCCTCTCTTTTACATATTAACTAAATCTGTTCACAGCTGAGGAGAGAGCAGAGATCTGTAGTCTGGTTTCCTAAGCCCTGTTTCTTCATGTATGTGTGTATATCTGTCTAGTTTGTCCACTAATAGTTTTTGTAACATTTGGACAGCTTTAACCATGTTTGATAGAGGAGGGAAAGTAATAACTTATGACATGTTTTGCATTTAAACGAAGGTAGAGATGGGAAGGGAGGCCATGTCAGTTTTTCCATTACAGAAAAATCTTCTTCCTTTTCAACATAAGGGAATACCTAGGTGAGAAAGATATCATGAGTATGTGCAGATTTTCTTGGACAAGACTTTTCTCAAGTTGGAGAAATACATTATATTCTCTTATTTTTGTATTTCCTTCTTTCCCTGCCCTTTCTATGGTGTCTGCAATAGGCTGTGTGCAGCTGGAAACAAAAAGCAGATACAAACTTCTCTGCCACAAGACACTCATCTTCTGAAAACCAGGGCAGGATCTAGTTCAGATTGCCATATCTCCGTGTGAAGTAGGTATCTAAAACTTCCCTACACTCAGCAGAGCCAATACACTCAACAAGTAATTCAACTGAACAAAGATAAGTGTCCACTCTGGGAGAGCTGAATTGTTGTCTAGACTCTGTTGCCTGGGTTTCCGTTGACTAAGTGGGAGCATAGACACCTGTGGTATCTACCATCGGGAGCTGAACCATCCAGACCTCATTGATCCTACTCCTCTTTGAGTTACTTTGTTTTTCACACACACTGATTTCTGCTTGAGGAAGCAGAAGTGGCAGAAGGAAGTGGCTGTGGGTGATCTTAGAAGATTAGTCCTCATTTCGCATGCATGAGAACTGATGTACAAAAACTCTTCAGATGAGCTTGCAAACTTTGTGTGCCTCATTTCATTGTAAGGTGGAAGAATTTGAAAGACCTTTGTTTTCAACATGTACTCTACAACTGGCCAGTGGGGTGAATGAGTGCGCAGAGCTCTTTGGCAAATCTGGGCCGTATAGAGATCAATGGCTGCTGGGCACTTTGGAAACTGTGTTTTGTATTTAGAGACTAAACAGGACTGAGTTCATGGGGAAACCTGGTCCCAGGTATGAGTGTTGAACCTGGGAACTTTGACTGATGGACCACAGTCTTCAAAGATGCTGGGCTTTCTGGAAGTTGTGACAAGATACAGGTGCTCAGTGTTTGTGAAAACATCCTGTGTTGTCATAGCTTGAATTTCTGGAAATAAAGCCCCCAAATTATTGAACACTTGACTTACTTTAGCCTTGAGACTCTGCTAGGGACCAATTTCATGCAGGGGCTGGGCTGCCAACAGAATATAGTTGTTCCCAGTCCTTTTTTGAGCTGAGTCTGGCAGAGCACGCAGCTGTGTAGTGTCTGTGAAAGCTTATCAAGGTGTTACACCACGTCAGTTTTGCTAGGTAATACAAGACTCTCCAGATTGGCTGTATTTATATACTTTCCTCCTTCTTTTGATTTTTCCCAGGATGGAACAAGTAATGTCATTGATGAGTAAATTGCTGATATTTTTAATTCCTGTGGGTGTTTGGTTTATTGGGGTGAGGGGGTTGTTTGGTGTGTGTTTGAAAGAAAATCAGAACACTTAAGAATATGTGTTACATTCTAACTAAGGTGGTTTTTAAATAGGGAAATAGGTAGGGATCTAAAGAAAAATTGAGACAGCATATGAACTGTAGGAATTATAAATATATATGGTTAAACTCTACATAACTGGTTCTTAGTATGTAACTAGAAATTAAGGCACTGCCAGAATACAAATAGTGAAAGAGAAGTTATATCTGTCTTTATCCATTTCTCCTTTCTTGTCCTGAGGTGAGTACTTACTAATGTAGGTATTATTTCTATTTCTTTCCTTGATCAAGTTAATAGTTTTTTTTCTAAGAAATAAAAAAATAAAATAAACAAGCAAACAAAAGATTTTATATCCTGTGTTGGTTTCCATTTTTTCTGCTTCTCCTTGCTCTCAGACTCTGGAGTTACTATTGCAACTTATCATGGGACTGTCTGAATTTGCATCAAAATCCTGATAATTTTTTTACTTGTATGTTTTTCTCTGGCTTAATATATTTTAAAGGAAGGGGGTGGAAGTTTATATGGTAAATATAAATATTGGTAAACTGCAAGAGTGGTTTTGAACTGTATGGAGGGTTTCCATCATGACTTTTTCCTGCATTCAGAGTACCTGTGGAAACAATTAGATGTTGCCAGCCCTCTTTCTCCTGTGGGGTGCAGTGGTAAATCCGAGGTTGCTCTGATGTAGGAGATAGCAGCGCCACCCAGGTCTCTTACTTCTCTGCCACAAAATGTCCCAAGCCCTGGAATCAGCTTCTTCCACAGGTAGGGCTGAGAGACACGGGTGGTCTTGTAGCACCAGGAAACACTTGGATTTTGATTCTTGAGTTGCCTTTTTGCTAGAGGCAGTCACGCTGCATGGAGAGCCCCTTGGCTGTGGTCTGTCCACGCTGCTGTTTGGGGGAGAAAGCTGCAGGTCAGGGCATGTGCTGATTCCTCACAGCCTGAGAGGTCACTTGCCAGACATCCTGTCAAACAGTGATCTCCCTAATGGCTTTCTCTCTGACACTGTGCAGCACTTCTTCAACTATCTGAAGCTTGAGGTGCTGGAACTTCTCTCCCTCAGCCATGTTTTTTGACCTAGAAATACTGTTTTCTTGGGATGGGGGGTAGGATCTTCTTCACTTCTAGTTCAGTCCTGCCCTCTGCAGCATCTTATATTTGAAAACAAAGGCTCTAGCTCCTTCTGAACAACCCCAAATGATCCCAAAAAGCATAGCAATAACCTAATGTGTAGGAAGGCGCAGAGATGAGGGGGTGGGAGCACTGTTCTAGCAGGCAACCTTGTTTGTGTTGACGGTAAGCAGGTTGTGTTTTGAACCTCTCTTCACCTTATAGTCTCATTTTTGGTGCTAAGAGTCTGTCCTGGTGATGGACACCTCAAAGCTTTGGAGCACAGACCCAGACGTGCGCACCAGCTCCGGGAAGCCTGTCAAACCTTTCTCCCAAGCACTAGGTCAGAGCCAGAACGACTGGGCTGCCTTTCCATCGTGTCTCACCTGCAGGAGGTGAGTTGCTTGCCTTGCCCACCATGCAGTGCCTGAACTCCTGATGCTGCAAGCAAAGGCATTCGTGCCAGTGGTGGATTTTGCAAGCCAAACATTTCCATTAGGAACTGGAATCAGACCAAAGTACTGGATTATCAGCCTGCTTTCAGGAGGTAGTAACTAATTTTGGACTTGGTAGATATGGGCTGAAATTTAGTTGGTGAAACAGAGGTAAAATATCAGTTCCCTGCAGAAGTCTAACAACTTCTTGAAAAATAATTTTTTGGTTTTCCTTCTGTTTTCTTCCTTGTAGCTGAGCACCATCCCATACCAGCCTAGAGCTTGTTAGAAACCTAACTCCCCTTTTGTTCCTCTTGTGAATACAGATAATTTTGTAGTTATCTTCCATGTGCTGATCAGAGGATATCAGTTCAGGCCTCTGATAGCTGCTGTTCTTCCTGTTTTTTACCTTCTGGATTGTTTGACTCATGAAAGCATGATACTGTGGGCTGCTTGCTGTTATTAATTACGTGCTGCATATTGGTTTGTCTTTGGGTGTTGGCCTTCTATTCTTGGAATCTTGCAAATATTTTAAACAATCAGCCTATTGTTTAGCAAGTGCTCTACACACACTGTAGGCCTTTTGTGAATTTCTGTTTAAAAAAAAAAAGAATGACTAATGGAGCACGAACGGTGCTTGTGACACTGTAGTCCATTGTGTAACTATTGAGAGCAAAATTTACATTCCTAGAAAAGCTTGTTCACGGTCAAAATATAGGACATTCCCTTTATGGCTCATGGGAAAACATGTACTATATATTCAGCTCAGGATGCTACTTAGAAGGATCAACTTTTAAAAAATGACATTTTCCTCCCTTGGAACATTGAAGTCGGACTGAGACCCGGCTTTGCTTGGCAACAGAAGTGAATCTTTTTCATTCAGGCAAGTGGCGTGGGGGGCTATTTTAGGTCTGTCACACACATGCACAATGATTTGTTTGCTGAAATGGCTTCTTTTTAATATGTTGTTAAGCTCTGACATTGCCGGCCCTTTTGAATGGAGAGGGTATGTTATTATGTTATATAGCTGCCTGCCTCCTCTGAATGCCAGAGGAAGCCTGGCAGTTGGTGCTTTTCTTTCCTTCAAAAGCATATTTGTTTATGGCTTTTTTTTTTCCCCCCTCCTCTGAGATTGTTACAGGTCAAGCAGAGGTTAAAGTGGGATCTTTAAATGTTTAGAAAAATTGTGAGTTCCATGTACTTCTGAAATGTAGCAATTGTCTGTCGTGTGTGTGTGCCTAAAAAGAGGGTACTGGGTGTTCGGAAGGGGTAAGGATGCATCTCATGGATGCTATAGGTAGTTTCCTTTGGTACTTGTTGCCTAAGTAGAATAAGTTTTGATTTTCTTTTGATTTGGTTTTGATTTTCTATTTTGCTGTGAAGAATTAAGATCGAGTCACTGCTCACTGGAGATACTACTCCTTTGTCTGTCCATGTATGCTCTTCGGGAGAGGGGTTGCCTGTTATGGGCATGCGCAGTGCCAAGCACGGTGGGATTCCTGACCTGGGAGAGATGGTGTTAAGACGCTAAAACTTAATTTACAGTGGCAGGGCCTGTTACAGCCCTGTGGCGGAGTGGAAGCCAGTGCAGAGAGCCCTGCTCCTGCTGCAGGGTCCTGGTTTGGTCAGATGCCAGCTGTGCTTTCAAGTGCTTGTCCGAAGAGGGGCATACGAGGGACTTCTGAGTACACTTAGGTATATATATATACACACACACAGGTAAGGACTATGGGGACCACTTAGCCTTAGCATAGATCCACAGAGAGCTGCTGTAAATGGGAGAGCCTGATGTGGGCAGCAGCTGGATATCCCAGGCCAGTACTAGCTAGGACAAAGTCATATTCATGGGGAACAAGCACCGGTTTGTCTCCCTCTGCTCTGATGTGACCCAGAAGGTTTTTCAGTATTTCTTTTTCCTTCTCTGAAAGAAACAGGAATGCTGAAAGTATTGAGGAGGGAAAGTTGTCGGCTTGAATTTGGGAACCGAGCGGGAAGTGCTCAATACCTCTGCGTCATTATACTTTTAAGAGAAGTGCCCAAGTGCTGCAGGTGCTCCAATTCATGGCCCTGCTGTAAATTTGAACCAATTGGATCCTGCTTTCTTGGCATCTGAAGCTTCCAAATTAAATTGTATTTGCCACTAGTCATCATTAATTTGTGGTTTTCACCTTGATTAATTTTTAGGAATGTACATAATGAGAAACTTTAAAAAAAAAAAACAGGAAGAAAGGAAATGGAAATTTGTCCTCTGCAGTGTTTTTCTCATTTATGACCTCTGCATCTGAAACTGTATCGCTCAGTGGTGCATTTTATCACCTGTTTTCCATGTCAGTTCAGTGACTATTGAAACAAAACGTTCAGTTTGGTACAGAAGAAATGGCATGAGCAGCTCATGCCAATTGTTGTCTGAGTAATTGGCACACCTTTGCAAGCAGTGAAGCAGTTACTTGCACTGGCAGGGGAGGAAGGTGCTGGAGAGGTGACTGTATCATCACTGACTGCACTTTGGTTGTGTTATTTATAGGAGTGAGCCAGGTTAGTATTTTAAGACATTGGTACAATAAAATAGGTGTCCTCGAGCCCTATGCATATGCTGTAAATAAAAATGGCATATGCTGTAAATAAAATTGGCATATTTTCCAGAGGTGTGTTTCCTTCCTGTCCCATCAGTTTTTCGCGGAGTTCTGGGTGTTAAACTCATATGCAGGTTCCCGCTCATGGATTTAGGAGGGAAACTTTAGGAATTGGAACTTGATTTTTTTTTTTCTTTTCCCTTTTTGTTGTCTCTGTTTTTTTTTTAGGTGGGGGCGTGTTTTGGAGTTTGTTTTGTTTCTTGAGGCAGTATCTTATTCTGAAGCAAGACAAAGGTCTCTTCCTTAGTTTTCAAAGTCTGAACAAGTGTCCTCAAAAATTAACAGTAGTTTCTTGGGGAGTTGCTACCCATAGAATCATGGAATAGTTTGGGTTGGAAGGGACCTTCAGAGATGATATAGTCCAACCCCCCTGCCATGGACAGGGACATCTTCAACTAGATCAGGTTGCTCAGAGCCCCATCCAACCTGACCCTGAATGTTTCCAGGGATGGAGCATCCACAACTACTCTGGGCAACCTGGTCCATGTCTCACCACCCTCATCGTACCCAGTCCCTTTCTGCATAGGATTGTTTCTTATCTTTGGGAAGGTGTATATGTGTATATTTTTTATGTTCTTGCTGAACAGAAGTGTAGTGGAAGGAATATCTGTGTATATTTTTGATGTCCTTGCTGAACAGAAAGAGGGACACCTCTAAGAGCTTGCTGGGATGGTTTATCCAGATCACCCTTCATATTAATGTCATGACCTTTGTCTCATGTTTTACCAGAAGCTGTTGTGAAGTTTTGTGTGATACATGAAATTGGTTGTCGTGACTTTCTTCTTGGGTCACATGGCCTAAGAGAAGAGGTTGTATAGCGTGGTCATCCTTAGGCCTGACGTTCACAGAAGGCTCTTCGTAGAGATCTCCTAGGAGTTTTTCTTTCCTCTGGAGGGTGGAGACAGAGAAGTGAAATATCCTGGGTTTGGAGTACAAAGAATGTTGTATTAAATTCCCTACAATAGGGGTAAGGATACAGGGAGGAGAATTCAGTCCTGCATAAATGGTGCATTTGTCTGCATCAGGTTAAAGCTGTGGGGCTTCACAGTTTGGTTCTGGCACTTCCCTCGCATCTTCGTGCACATCTTCCACCTGGCCTGAGTTCACTGTGTCACGCTCAGACCCACATGAGGTCAAATCACCCTCTTCAGAAGCTGTACTTGTTCTTTCTCCTTCCAGGGAAAACTACTGTAGGAAAGCAATAACTTCATAGTCAAACTCCTTCTGTAACAGTTGGCAAAACAAATGGCAACTACAAGTTTTTATTTGTTTTCCTTGGCTTTCTTATACATCACATTTTTTACATTGCAGGGGTCAGAGGGTAGAGATTGCCTTGGATGACTCTGGCAGATGCCGTTTAATTATACTTTTTGAAGTGGCTTAAGACTTTATCACGGCTTTCCCCCAAAATATTTCCCTTGCACCTTCATAGTTTAACAGGATAAGTTTGCGTGTCTCCGACACTTCTGTTTGCAGCTTCTTTACATCTTTGTTGACAGTTTACGCTAAGCACACTGGCATACCTTCAAGTCTGCTGCGGATGCGGTAATACCTTTCAATTGCCTGAACAAGAATCACTGGAGGGCATCTGTCTGAGTCTGAATTAAGTTTGAAAACCATCTGGCATGTTGTGGGATAGTCCTAATAATAACAATGAACACTTTATCAGGAGTTGAGTCATTGTGCTTGGTTTCCATTGTAATTCTCTTATTAGTTGCATATATGCATTCCATATAGCCAAGGGGTTAATACTGCATGCAGATACTGTACAAGACCATTGTGCCAACACCTCTCATTTAGACTCATTTATCATTCAAAATCTGGCCATAAGAAATACATTTAAATAATAAAAAAGATTACTAAGATGAAAGACATATATCAGCATTAATTGCATCCTAAACCACTTCTGCATGAGGAGGGAGGAAGGAGAGGAGTAAACGGAGATGGCAGTCACAGGAGCACGGTGCTTTCCCTGGAGGTGCATTTGAACTGTTGTAGAGTCTCTTTTAGCACTTCACACAGACATCCATCAGCAAGAAAGGTGTGGACCTGCCCGGGCCTGAAGCACGGGAAGAGAAATGCTCCAAGAGGTCCTTGGTCTTCACAGGTTCCTCACAGGAACATCTGCACTCGCTTTCTTTCCTGTAGGAAGAGCTCAAAGTATTTTGTGAACCTGAGTATATGTTGTTTCCTAGAACCTTAATGAGGTTCAGAGATAGTATTGTTACTTTGCATGTTTATTAAGCTGTATTGAATGAGACCTTCAGCTAACAGTGATTGGCACAGCTCCAGTGATTTTTAACCCTTGCTGAAATCTGGCTAAACCTACCTGTGTTCCCAAGTGTTTGGCAGGTGCCCCCGAACCCAGCAGTTACATCTGACCATCGTGCCCTTGCCATCTCTCAGGTTTGCTCTGTATTGTCTCACTGGTGGAAGACAGATCTTGGGGGTATGTCCCTGTGAGAACAGAGCATCCTCAGTGGTGTCCTCAGCATTTTAGGCTGATACCAGAAGCACCCCATCATGCTGCCAAAAGTATTGTATGAGACAGCTTTAACTTTACATTGGCAGAAGCTGCGATAAGGTGCAGAAGCCATGACAGAAGCAGGAGTAAATGATTTGCCCAAGATGATGCAGAAGGGCTAGCGGCAAAGCGTGGAGGGAGCTCTGGTCTCCTCGCTCTGAGTTTGCATGTCAGCCCCAGGACACTCTCCCCCTTTCCCCACCCAAAGGCAGATGAAACTGTGTGGTTTGAGGATCTTTCCTTTTGCATTGGCAGCAGAGGAGAGCTCAAGATTGACTAAACCACTGAAGCTAATAAACTTCTCATGTGCATGCAGGGACATCAATTTAATTACTTTGCAAAGCAGTGGAGCTGGAGCCGCGCAACTGCCTGACGACGATAAGAGGAGGGAGCCACAAGCCAGCGGCGTTTCGGTTGTCTGCTCCTTCGTTCCGTCTCGGCTCCCTATAAATGATGGATGAGGAGAATAGAGGCAGCGAGCCAAACATATGCAACCTATGCATACTGCGCAGAGCCGCATAATCCAAGCGGTATTGTTTGCTGTATGTGCAGGCGGCGCTTCCCAAAAGCTCGCTGCTGTTGCTGGAGGGAGGCTTCACTGGTGGCTTCTGCGGGAGCAGAGGGACGCTGGTGTGGGGAGCTTTTGAAAATCCACTTCTGAAATGCAAATGCTTCCTTCATTAAAACCCACTTGAAGCCAAGCGTGATCAACGAACACAAAACACTTTCACAGCTCAGACATGCTGTGGAGTATGGTTCTCCTCTTTTTTTTTTTTTTTTTCCTGCTCAAAGCAGTTTGCCCCTCGGCCTGCCCAAGTGAAATTAGTTAACAATTTCATAAAAAATCTTTGGTCAACAATGATTAGATAACCGCTGCTTGTGTATTAGGTAGATGCTGAGAATGTACAAGGGCAGACAAGATGTGTAAGCAGAAAAACTGGTGAAAATTTGATCCTTTTGTTAGCGCTCTCCCTCCCTGGGAGCTGCTAAGAGCAGGTTAGACAGACAGGTCTTGGGAGTTGTTTGGGTATAGCTTGTCCTAGCTTGGGGGCAGAGAGACTAGCACACTCCGTTAAACCTTTCCAGCCTTTCCCGCTCCCTTTTCTGTGACTAAAGGATGTGAAATTCTTGGTGCAAATGCTTCTATTAATAGCGCTCAGTGGTTTAGCGATGTTTGCTCAGTGAGTAAGCTGTCCTGGGTGGTGCACACGGGCCAGGTTAGCTGCTGGTGTGCCCCTTGCTTGTATATTTACACCTGTGCTAAATGACTTGTAAACTCAGCAGAGTTCCTGGCCTGTAAAATGCCTCTAAATACACAAAATTCTGGGCCCCAAAAGGGGAGGGAGCTAGAAAGCATGACTTCTGGAGGCTTACTCTGAGCCTCTGGCTCCCCTGCCTGGACCTGGTGTGGGAGAAGGTATGGTGGGGACCCAGGGACAGGAGTCAGAGTTGTCACCCAGTGATAAAGGCATCGACACTATCTGCTTGCTCTTCGTTAATAACTTTAAGTACCGCCTCCTTACAGGTTGCTGTACAGTAAACTGGTGCTGCTTTGTGGAATGATTAACTGTGATTCTTTTTTTTCCACATGCTTTTAAAAATGAAATTAATTAAACAGTTGCAAACATGAGGGGGAACGCTTCGAAGTTGAAGGCTGACCATGCAGAAACCACGCTGAAAGGAGTTTCAAGGCAACACATCCAGGGGTCTGAGCTCATTTGAGTAAAGTAATGTAAAAATGTGGTTTAGTGCTAAGCCTAATTTAGCATGCCTGCAGGCTGCTGTGCGCCAAAGTGCTCTTAGCTTTCCTCATCATCTCCAGATACAGATTCGCTCCCTCTCCGTGCGCTGCATCCGATGATTTATACAGCCATGTAATGAATCCAATCAGCCCTATTATCCAACAGAAGACTCTCTTCATGTTTATTAATAGTTTACTGACCTGGTAGATCAGCAAGTTGAACCATGCATCCAAGTGATGCTTGTCCAGTGCAGTGGAGGTGGCAGTGGTGTGCAGCCCAGGTTGAGAGGAGGAGGAAGAGTGGAACGTGAGCAGCCTGTTCAGCAGCAGCATACACGTTATATCAATTTTGTTGTAATGTGAAACTGTACACAAATTCAGTGTATGTGTGAGGCCCTTTGATCCACAAGAACAGGAGGCTTTGCAGGTTCAGTTCTTGTTATTTTAGTGTAGGATTATCTTCTGCCGGGGACGGAGACTCTGGGGCTGTTGCGGTGTGAGCAGCGTTGTGTGCACAAGTGCCACTGTCCATCTGAAATGACGTGAGTTTACCCAGCAACACTGCAAGAGTTGAGCCAGTTGGAGAGCTGAGTGATTAGCTCTTGAACCGTGTACAACAAATGCATTCAGTGGAATTGTGCTATTCAATTGGCACACCACTATAATTCATTTTAAATAATTTTTTACTGTTCCCGAAGGTTCCATTTCTAAGTTTCTACTTTGTAGGATGAAAGAGTTGCCAATACTCTTTAATCCTTGGAGAGAAAGGACTGACTCCCAGCAAGACCCCAATTTTGCTGTAGTCCTTCATGTTTTTAACACTGCCTGTGCGATACTTTGCCAAACTCCAAAGAATAGAAATAAAAATGGAACATTTTGGCCTTTCAGTGGCTGTTTACCCGCAGCAAAACAATTTTCAGACAATTAACGGATCTCCAGGCCCTTTGGAAGCTCAGATATAGCTGTTTCTAGGTTGTCACATGTCTAATTAATACAAGTAGTAACGGTAATATTCCTGCTGGTATTCTGCTTCGGCCAAGGCTAGGCTTGCAAGCCTGATAGCTGATCCTTAAAAGTGTCTTTATATCCAGGTAAAACCTTTCTGGCGTCGGTAAGAGTGTGGGAATTAATTGGCGCAGGCAGCATTTGCTGCTGTACTGTGGCTTCAGGGAGTAACGTTGTACCACAGAGGAACTTTCTTTACAGTCATCTGGGGTTTTAAAAGCATTATTATCAAATGCTAATTTTAAGCAATTATGGTTGTAGGAGAGGTCGCAGCATAAACATGCTATAAAATAAGCTTATTTTAATTGCTTACAGCTGTACTAGAAAAACTGTATCGAAAAAGTAAATAACTGTTTTGCTTTGCTATTTAGCAAATCGCACTTTGTATCACCAGAGAAGTATGCTGAGAGAGTCTTTTTAATTCTCCTGAGGGTTGTACTTACACCTGAAGGAGGAAAGTTGTGTGATGGAAAGAGTTTTATTCTAAGTTTCTTCCACCGTTGTAAAGCTGAGATTGGAGTTGTGCTGGCATGCGTTCAGGAGTCTGTCTGTTTTCATCCCCTTGCAGCGCACTAATATCTCCCATCTGAAAGCCTGAAATGGAGGCCCTTACTTTCTGTGATTTAGGATTTGATCAAGTGTGTGATCGTGATAACGTTGGCTCAGTCTGAGCTGGGATTTGGTAATGAATTGTGTGCGCTTTGGTAATCTGTGGCAACGGCGAGTAAAACCAGTTCTCTGAAACCACTGCTGAGGGCTGAATAACTGAGAATGGAAAGGGTAGAAATAGTGAAAAATGCCTGATACAGCTGTAAGCGAGTGGCCGTACTTGGCTTTTGAGCATTCTTGAGCACGGCTTTGATACGCTCTGGTGTTTCTCTTTATAGTGCTTCCACTTCTCACTCGGACCATTCTGCTCACACCAAATCTGCTTCTGCTATATCATCCGACTCGGTCTCCACCTCGGCAGACAACTTTTCTCCAGATTTAAGGGTATGTATGTTTTGTCTTAAAAAAGAAAAAGATATCTATATTGTGGCCTCCTTCAGAGGACATTTCTTGCTCCTGTGAGTTTGGGTATGGTAAAATGATGTCAGCTTTCAGGTTAATGCCAAATTTGATGTAGCCAAAGCATGAAAGGACCCAAAGTCAAACAGGTGAAATTGAAGTTTAATCTCTACCATATTATTTCCTTCTTTATAAAGTTGTTTAATCTTCAAAAAGCTGACTCCACAACCCACACTTGGAGATGAATTTTCAAAGGAACTCAGTTTTCTTTTAAGTGCTTTAAGTAAGTGAAATCCTCAACCTGCCAGTTGTATATCCTTTTTTTATGTTGTGTTTATATATAAGAGAAGTTCTCTCGAGAACTCCTGCTTGTTTGTAAACACTGAGTCCTTGGAAGTATCTTCTTTCAGAGAAAGATTGCTATCTCCAAGCTGATAAAAATAATCTTCTGTCACAATAAATTGCTCTGACATAAAAAGGTCCAAACAAGGCTCTTTTAACTCTGTTATTAGATTAGTTAATTATAAATTCAAAGTTCTAGTTCAGTGTCACAGGAGTTTTGAAAGCTATCTGTATGTTCCTCTTATGAAACCAAGGGGTTTGCTGATACACCTTTGCTTTAAAAAAACATCCCTGAGTATAAAACTGTTGGTGTTGGTACATTCTAGGAATGACTTTTAGCATTTCTCAGCTGTGGTTGAGCAGCTTTGTAAAATCTCAACACAGTAAAATTGCATAAAAACGTCTAAATGCAAAACTAATTCATTTGACAACCATGATAATTTTTTTGTCCCATGAGTATTGTCTCAGTAGTCCATAATTAATAACGGAAAGTCCCCTTGTTCATAAGTGGCAAGAACATGAATGTTTCTTTCTAAAGGCAGCTTATTAGCCAATATTAAGCTAAGATTTGAAAATTAATCAGTAGTTTATGTGTAATCTAGTGATAGTTGACATGTTTTACCTATGGATACAAAAAATAGTCTTCAGAACATGCCTGGGTAAAATGTTTGTAACATGTCTGAAGTTTTTCCCCTGTGAAGTTGGGGCGTTCAGTTACTCTAACATGCAGAAAACATAGTTTTTAGGCTGAGGCTAAGTGATTCATTGATATGAATATACAGAAGATTGCCAATACTGCTACAGCTGTAACTGTTTGTAGAATATTATAAAAAAAATTTACACAATTTTTTTGGTTTTTTTGCTAAAGTTTGCATAAGTAGGTTTCTTTTTCCAGTCTTGATGCACAACTCAACTGCCTTTTCACAGTTTTTGTGACACTTGGAGATTGCTTTTAGAAGTAGAAAATGAAGCAACATTTCTTTTCTAGAATCGAGGTTGTCTTTCCTTCCTGGTGGTTAAGTTAGCTCAACATGTTTTCTTTGTAACCCTGATTGCATCTTGTGACTCTTTACCCCCTTTTGTCACCTCATCTGTGTGAATTGTAAGCTGTCTGGGCAGGGATTCCAGCTCTCCTGGGCTTTTCTCATTCCCCATCCAACAGGGCCTCTGTACCCACTAGCAGTCAAAAACAATGTCCGCAGAGGAATGTTCACTTAGCTGCACGATACATTTTTTCAGGCAGAAGGTGCATGTGTATTGTTTACTGGAGGCCATTAGAAGCCCATACTTCATTGCTGTGCCACAGTTCCTGTAATTTGCAGAGTGATTTCTTCACAGCTTGCCCTCTTCTTTTTTTTTTTTTTTTTTAAGCAAACTAAAGTTCTGCCATGCTCTTGGAACAAATGCTGCTCCTCTTTCATTTTAGAATAGTGTTTAAGGGAGAGATGGTAAAGCAGAGAATTGCTTATTTAGAATAAAGGCACCGAGGGCCAAGCGTGAGCACATGCCTCTGCTGGCAAAATGCTTCTTGCTCTTAACCTTCATCAGCTCTGTGGGGCCTGAATTTGGCATAAGCCTGCCATACTTCACCTAAAGCTTGCTCTTGCAGAGGTGGTGTGAGTGGCTGCGATGCAGTTGTGTGTAGGCATAAAGCTGGTTCTTGCCTTTACACTTGAGTGACTGCTTGTCAATGGTAAGCAGACCTAGAGAAAATGCATTCCCGTGGTCCTACTTGTATTAGGGTATAGGGAGAAAGGGGCAGTTTCCACTAATACGGGTTGACTTTATCTCTCCTAGAGGAATTCATGTATTAACCATTTCTCTCTTCGTTCCTGAGAGTGTTTCATGCTGGAGAACAAGACTGGGAGGTGGGATGAAGATCTGTCCTCTATCTGTGGACAGCCTCTTGTGTTGGTACTGTGTTGGGACTGCAACTGCAGTCCCACAACCTGTCCTCGAATCAATCGCTGTTGGTGCTGGTGCGTTACTGTTTGCTCCCTGGGCTTGCTCTTGGAGCCTAGTGCTAGCTTCTAAATGGAAGATTCATTATGAGTGGTGATCAGCTAACACTGATTTCTTTCAGGTCTTGAGTCAAGGAGCACAGACATCCTCTCTCTGGGCTTATCATTCTTTGTCCAATTTTCTCCGAATTAACATCTCTGTTATGTGACAGTTCTGCAAGTTAGTTTTTTTTAAGTCAGTTCTGTGAGAGATTTTTCAAGGTCCTGATTGTTCTTACTATTTTCTTTGACCTTTCTGAGATGTGGCTTTGCCTTTGATATTGCAGATGAGGTCATACCATTAACTGATACAGTGGCATGACGGTGTTCTCTGTTCTAGCCCTTGCCTTACATGCCTGAGCGTCTTGTGCAGCTTTGATTGGCACAAGACAGCATGAACTTCCAAGTCTTAACAGGTACTGAGATTTGAGCTAAGTACCTTATTTCTTCTGAGGACAAAAAGAAGTCCCACATTGTTCCTGGAAAAGTGTAAGAGAATAAGCCCTGAAGTGGGAACCAGCGCATTTTGTGGTAACTGTGGTATGGGAGACAAGTGCCTGGGCTACATGGTGTTCTCACAGGAGGGTGTTGCATCAGTTAGCTTTAAGAGGCTGAAAATAAGCTTTTCAAGATTTTGAAGTGGATCTGCCAATTATGGGATTATGCTCTTGATGTGTATTTAAATTTTCCTTGCTAGAATGAATTGCTGCGTGGATCCATCATCACTCCTACCTCTACTTGGTCTCTGCCTCTGCGTGTGCATTGACTCAAATTTAGGAATTAAATTTCTGTGATGATGGAAAAACACTTTGTGATAGCTACAATTAGCACTCTCTTTTTCTGTGGGGAATTTTTAGAAGAATAGTAGGCGTCCATCGGGAGGAGGGAACCAAGGGAAGGACCCACATAATTTCTTGCAGTCTGTGCCTGCAGTTTTCTTTTGGAGTGCAATTAACACTCTCTGTGTGTGCACGCGCATGTGTGTAATGAGGTGAATGAGACAACCACTGGGGATTCCTACTGAATACATGTGCAGTATTTTTCCTAAATCTTTCTCCAAAGCATTTAATAATAACCTTTATGAAGGTTTTTTTTTTAAATGTATATTGAGCATTTCAATATCTGGAACTAAGATTAAATTGCCTTTCCACTAAAATTTATAGAATTTTCACTTCATAAACTAACTCGAAATAACTTTTGGCTGCTTCAGTTAGCTTCATAGGAAAAAAAGAAGAAAAAAACCCCAAACCCCAACAGAAGAACAACAAAGCACTATTAGGTTCTCCCCTCCACCCTCTTCCTGATCTCAAATCTGAAGCTGTTTAGAATTGATTTAGGGAATGCACTTTTGGAGGGAATTTTTAGCAAATACACTGCCATATGTTTTAACATAAGTTATAGATCAGGCAAGAATAGAATTGAAGTAGTTGGAAGTGAAAATGAGCTGGAAATTCATAGATACTTTGTAATTTAGGATGAGATTTTAAAAACACCTTAGAGCCAACCTTGCCAAAGGGATTGAGGTGCATAAATATCTCTTACAGATCTGGGAAGTTGGTGGTTATTAAAGTACAGTGAGATACTTGCTCCTAAGTCCTATAGGTGGTATTTTCTCCTGTGTCTATGGGCAGATACATCTGTGCAGTTTATAGTACTTCTCTTAAGTCTTCTTGCTAGTGCTCTAGCTTTTATCAGTGGGGACTTTCATTTTGAGTTAGCTGTTGATTTATAGGATAATGCCTGAAGTTTACTGCATTCAAAGCTTTGGAGTAGCTGTCATAAAAGGGTTGGATCCCTTCCATCTGCAGTTGGGAAGCAGTGGATGTGGCCAGCAGAGCCTGCTGCCACTTCCCTTAAGAACAGTACCTTTGCCTGAAAATTTGTGGAGGTCCATTGTGTTTGGTTTTGGATTGTATACAGCGAAAACCTGAACCAGAGGATGGAAACTCATATGTTGGCTTTCTTATGTTGCTTCTTGCTTCTAGTCCATTCTGTGGATAGAGGAAACCAGTACAGCAGACCCATGCATCACATGCTTAGTTGTGCAGCCTTCAGAAAAAGTGATTCAAATCTTTGTTCTTGGTGTTGCTGTTTGTGACCACTATACCATTCTTCCCTTTGAGGGCAACAGTAAGATCCACAATTCCTGATATTCCTCTGAGGTCCAGCAAAATATTTTACAGGCATGCATCCCATCCTCCATGATTGTTTGCTCCCTCCATAATAATTTTCTCCTTTAATACACGAGGAATTGGTGGATTTGCAATGGGTTTATATACGAGATGCAAGAGCATTATCATAGCATGCCCAGGACTCGAAGGTTAGAAAAGGGAAGAAACAGAGTTGCTTGCGTAACCTTAATTTGTTATCCCTTGTGTGTATGGTTGGAGACTGTAGACAAGCCTATGTGGTTTATTTTGTAAGATACATAACTGATGCATGACAAAAAGTATATAAAGGAACCTTCTCCTTCCAAGACAGTAAATGGATGCCATTGCTGTCTCCTTAGGTTTTCTGGATGAAATCTGTTTGAACAAGTCTGCATTCAAGCTAGCCAATCACAATTCCTTTGTAGCTGATGGAAAGAAATAGGTCATTTATGATCTGATTTATCTCTGCTTTAAGGAAATGCCCACGCTAGGTGAGAACATCATGTAGCTGAGCTAGAGAAGTCCTTGCTGCAGAATGTTGTGAACATTATTTGAGGGGCAGCAACTGATCTCTCAGAGGGGATCCCAGCTTTAGCTGTGTGCTCCAGTAAAGGTGTAGTTTTGTCTCATTTGAAAACCTGCTGTGTTTCTCCTCTGACTATGCAGAGAGTTCAGGGTACTTTCTCCAGATGTAGACCTCTCAAATTGGGGTAAATCCTGTCTCTCAGGTGATGTTGGGCAGGATTAACTGAAATGCCAGTCACTGCCTTTGCCACCTTTGTGTTACTTTAGTCTAGCTTTAGTGCAAAGTGGCTTAGACTGGTTTTATGTAGAACATGTATATTGATAGTAGAAAAACATATTGAAGAAAGATGTGATTCCCCACCCCCCCTCCTTTGCTGTAAATCACTAAAACTAGCCTCAGTGAGCTTTTCCATTGCTATCTCCCTGCCAACGCAGGAAGCGTGTCGGGCTTTGGTTATGTGTAACACATGTTCAACAAGAGCTGGGTTTAGAGAGCGGCATAACTTTTTAAACTTTAAGCACTCATTTAAGCAATGTTTTTTACTTTTGCTTTTAAGGGACTTTTCGGTTAGTGAGTGATGCTAGTTTGGAAGCACTAAATCGTGAAAAAACGTCTGTCTAAGCACCTCTAGGGTAGTTTAAGACTCTCTGCCCTGCCAGTCAGCACCATCCTTGCTTAGCAATGTATGGGGGTAAGTATTCCTGTTTCAGACTGGCCCTTGACTCTTCTCATGGGACTGCCCATAAGAAGACTAGTTCATAGCCAATGCAAAGATGTCTTCTGTGATATCAGCTTTCCTTCCCAATGCACTGGACTGTGGCTGCTATTAAATTACAGACCATATTGCACAAGCCACCAGATGGTGAAGATAATTGACCTGTGGTCACAAAAGATTTGGCTAGATGTGAACTGGTGATACAGCAGTGAAATAAAATAAACAGTTCATCTTTTTACTGTCACTGTGTGAAGGCTTGACCATATGTGTGTTTCTCTGTGTCATCGCTTTGGGCTCAGTCATATTCTCACATGGAGGAGCACCTCACATTTTTGTGGGTGTACAGGAGTAGAAGCTATGCAGGCAGTAGTAGTCCTTACCTGGTCTGTGTGTAGTGTTTCCAGAGGTCCCTTTGCACACAGGACTGAAATCAAGACCAGATCCAAGAATAGGTGGCACTTTACGTTATCAAAGGTATCGAGAGACTTTAAGAGCAGCAGAGAAGAAGTAGGAAAATCTTATGGGGAAAAGTATTTTAACTATCTTGAAGTTCTGATTTTGGCCGTACAAGTTGCGTGTGTGTGTCTGTGGGAAACCGTTTTCCTTTCTTCTTTGGAGCAT
Organism: Ciconia boyciana; assembly: GCF_034638445.1. NCBI lineage: Eukaryota > Metazoa > Chordata > Aves > Ciconiiformes > Ciconiidae > Ciconia > Ciconia boyciana. The sequence continues at coordinate 207,700,093 of NC_132934.1, forward strand.
TAAGCTGTCGATTAACAAAGGACTGGTTCTGAAGAATGAATGATGCTCTTGTCCATAAGTGTGGTCATTCCAGGACAGCCCCATGAGTGACTGGAATTTAGCCCCTGCCGTTGCCATGTTTTTCTAGGACTCCAGTTTCCAGGACTGTAAATGCTATATATTTAATGAGAATTACAATCTTTTTGTTTTTAAACTGTCCTGAGAGATGGAAAATCTTGCTGCCCTCCCTGCACCTTTCCCCAGTAGGTCCTTTTCTGCACCTCCCCCTTTCAAGAAAACAAACACACAGAGTAGCCAACCTCTGGGTTGCAAAATATTGATTTCATGCAAATTAGATGGGGGAAAAGCCAGATGCAGTCAGTTTTCTGTCTCCTTTGCATGGAAATAATACTCGCTAAGTGCTCATCTAGTTAGAAGAGAGCAAAGGCAGCAAGCGTTGCTAATTTTTCTTATATAGAAGTACCTGAATGTTTGAATGTGAAGTAATGCACAGTGAAGGAAATCTCTGGAAGCGTTTATGATTGCCATCTATTAGGAATGGAAAACTAAGGATAATAAGCAAATGGCCTTCAGATGTTCCTCAAAAATATTTTCAAGCTCTTCCTAATTGACTGCCGTATTTCTCCTGGCTACAAAGTGCAAGAATTCTCCTTTTGCTGAGTAAAACTGGGTAAGAGGTAGCTTCCCCCCCCCCCCCCCCCCCCCCCCGTTATAGTTCTGTAGATTGAAGCACAAATCAGGCAGGAATGAACAAGCATGGTATTTAAAAGGAGCATGTGGATTTGTGACTGCATGCAGTACCTGCCAAGATTTGATTTTCTGTAGATGTGTTTGCACCGAATGAAACATTGTCGTTCCCCTCTGTAGGATTGTTTACTCATTGTAATTACTTGTATCATGAATTCTTATCTTGCATATCACTAAACTCCAAAGTGAAATTCTTGGTGACAGAGACGCTCGCCTGTGACTTATTTTAGTTGGTAGAATTTATAACTCTCTCTTTGGTCAGAGTGTTTTTCTGTTACTTAAGACTGATGGTATGAACTTCACTAAACTAGTTTAATGCTTTCTTTTGAAAATTTTAATCTATTTTCCCTTATAAGTTGTTAGCTGAACAAAATATAGTAAAAATAAAGAAAGGATAGAGTCGGGCTAATGTGCTGTCCAAAGTTTTTGAGCAACCAGTGGAGAACAGAGCTGTTGTCGTTCAAGACGTATGTGGAACCCTTGGCACTGAAGAAGGTTCTGTATTAAAAAATGTTGGACTTGTCTGAATAGATAATATCTGCAACCTTCTGTGCCAGGGAGCATTGCTGTTTTGAGTCAATGACGACTTTCTGTCGGAGCCTAATGAGAGAATTGTCTTGAGGCACCAAGCCATACAGACTTGAAGAGACAAGCCAGCCGTGGTTGAACAAGTGGCCCTCAACAATGTGTTCCTTTGAGCTTCTAAGCCTTGCCTTGTACTTGTGCAGAAAGGGCCCAGGAGAGTCACCAGCCCAGAGAGACTGTTCTTCATCACTGGACACTCAGGTCTGAGTGGAGAAGTACATCGTGGAAAAAACAAAGCAGAAAACCCCAGGGAAACATTGCATGGTGGCTACTTCCTCCTCCAGAAGAGTCCCTTTATATTACCCTTTATATTACTTCTTTTTTGAATACACTAATCTTCAGCTTCTTTGTAAAGATTTTCAAGACAGTGGTAAGTAAGCAAGTGATTTGTCAAGCCTTTTTATACTTTCTCAAAATATACACAGTAGGTAGAGATCACAGTTTATGATTTGGTTTTTTTTAGTTGTGTCAGTGGTTTTTTTGAGACTAGGAAAGCATAGTTAAAAGGCAGTTGCAGTATACATTGTATATGATTATTGTCTTCAGCGTAGTGTAATAGATGGTCTGTTGTCAGAACATTTTATTGATAACTTAAATGCCTCTTTTGTTGTTTTTTTTTAACCAAGCTGGGAGTTCTTTGGCTGAGTTCTCTCTCAAGAGCTGAATGGGCTTGATGTGGTCTTTGGACGGTATATTTGATTCTCTGTGTACTATTCTGAAATGATCCATGTGTCCATGGTGTTTTGTCTTTTCCCCTTTGAATTTCTAATATCCCAAAAGAATAAGCCACAAAGCATTTCCCTGCAATTAATATCTTGCTGGTCTGAATGTCTCTAATGTAGTTTTTCAACCCGTCTGGTCATAATCCTCAGAAAAGTCCCTGTGTCATGCAGAAATACTGCTGTTCTTTCCCCTAGTCATTCTGCTGTGGTATTCTTAATGATTAAAAAATAATCATCAAAGTTGATTTACTTGCTCGATTTATGTTTTATTACATTTCCAGTAGGATACATAGCACATAAATCTTCTCAAAGTACACTTGAAATAGCCATAAATGGCAGCTGAAAATCTCTCCAAAGTAGTACAGTGTTTGCAGTCTATAGGAGGATTTGTCACGTAAGCACGGCTACTGTTTTGCAGTCCTTCTAATTGAGCATTGGGAAGACAGAAGCATCTAAGCAGCAAAATGATAGAAAAAATGTGCCTTTTTTCCTGTTGTAAGAAATGTTTCATTTAGAAAAGAAACCAATGCACCTATTAAAAATTAGCCTAAATAAGCATACAGGTCTTGATTCTGCACAGATTTGTGTCAGTTCTACAGCTTCTGTCAACGTCAGCTGGACAGAATTAGACCTCTGTGGGTTTTTCTCTGAGGTGAGTGGAAAGAGTTTCTGTATCTCTTTTGTTTCAGAGGTTTTTACACCATCATTGAGGTAATGATAAATCTTGATACACCTGCCATAGTGGCACTGTCCTTTGTCGATTGACCTTTATGGCAACAGCCATGAAAGAGGAAAGGGATGGAGTGCGAGGGATTCAGGGGAAGGAATGGGTGAACATGGTCTGAGACCACCAAAAGGCATTTGAAAGGAGAGGAACATTGGTTACATAAGTGTATATGTTTTGCTCTTGATTTACAAAGAAAATAGATTAAAAAAAATCAAGTATGTAAAAAATAATCCTATAGCTAAGCCTTTGCAGAAAGGTTGACTTCCCTCACGTGGTTCTCTGAGACAGCAGAAAGGAGCCTGCTCTGACCCAAAAGCTCTCTCTGGTAACTCAGCTAATAAGACCTACCCTACAAGCTTTGGAGTCATGCCTGTTTTGATTAAGTTCATGCAATTTTTGGATATGGCCCGGCTCATCTCCTGCCGCCTCTCTGCACAGAGTAAGTTTGGACCTCTCTGCAAAGTACAGGTTGTGACTACTGAGTTGTATCGGGATGTCCAGGAGATTGGGCACTGCTGCACTGGCCACAGTGAAGCACCAGAGATGGGATTCCCCCTACCAGATCTGCATTGGAGTTACTTGCCCTGGTTCTCAGCCTTTGGTGGGAAGAAAGGCACTCATCCTAAAGGTGAATCTCCTAGGTCTCCTGCTTTCCACTGGGTGAACAGAGTGCCTAGGGTGACTAGCTCCGATGTGGATCTCCAGTTTTAGATGAAATGGATATTCCTGCAGTTTGCTGACTACCTTGCCTGCAGAATGGCAAGAGTGCTGATTCAGGAGGGCATTTAGTCATGTGCCAGTCCTTGAGAGAAAGACATTTAAAAATAAAGGCCAGGGGGGGGAGAGGAAGGTTTAGGTATGGTAACTACAAGCAGAATGTTCCCTGGTAGTCCATTAAAATGTGAAGTATCAGACAAATATTTTCCTGTAGGAGATAAAACCTTTCACTTGGCTGTTGAGTTTCAAATCCCTATTTCATCCATGATTTGAAAAGCTACATATTTTTAAAATCTGCTAATTCTATGTGTATATTCTTGCACGCGCACATGTACAACATGCACATTCTTGTCCCCGCAGTGTATATCTCGCCTGTTGCTGCTGACCAGTGTGTGCTCATGAAGTAGATGTGCCAAACCTGTGAATTCAGGGGCTGTAGATGCAAAGGGATTTTGTGTGTGTGTGTGTGTATAATGTTTGTCTGTAGACAACAGGTTATATATGTTTATGTCAAGGGACCAGTTAAGAGACCGGCTTCCTGCTGTAGGAAACACAGAACAGGGCTGCATGTAGCTGGAACAAAAACAGCTCCCAGCCTGGAGAGCTTGTCTTTTCAATAGATGAGGCAGATGTGGTTTTGGGGAAAGGAATAATGCAGGAGCAAGGTGGTCAGGGTGTCGGGTCGGACATGTCGCACCAGCGCTGTGGCTTTAGGCATAAAAAATCTGTTCAAAATGTGCAAAATGATTTGGAGTGTGTAGGAGGTTACCAAGGAGAGATTGATCAGAGGGGATAAAAATCACAAAAAGGGTACATTTTAATTTTGTCTAAACCAAAAAAGATTATTTTTGTTCGTTCTGACTGTGATTCAGGATAGAAGAATCTATGCAGACTTGGGAAAACTGTTATACAGCAATTCGGTAAGGAAAACCTGTAGTTTCTCCTTAAGTTGCATGAAGCCAAAAAACCCTGACCTTTGTCTGTGAGTGTCAGGACTCAAATATTCAGGAGAAAGAGCAGAAGAGAATAACTGGAAAATAGCTGGGAGGGACCTCAGGTGCTCTCTTCATGCATCTTTGTTATCTGGAGGCTTGTGCTGCAGATATCAGTGTCCAGGGACAAAGTTACTGTCCCTAGTCAGTCCGGCTGCTGAGTTGGTTACAACCCTTGAGTTGCTTGTGTAGTCATGCCTCAAGCCAGTCCTGGCAAAATGATGCAGGTTATGGAAAAACAACCATTAAAAAAGCAATTAAGCTAACCCAGGCGTCTTGACTGAACTAGATATGGGAGCAATTACGACGCTGGCAGATTGGGTAGAAGGAGGGAATCCTGGCTCGGCCTCAGCCAGCACAGGATGTTGTCATCCTGGCTGTGCAGCTCCGCTGGTAGGCAAACACCTCTCAGGCAATACAAGAGGAAAACATATCAGTAGGTTTGTTCGCAGGCAAAAGCAAATGCTAAATATAGAGTTTCATGGACCCTCTCGGGTCCTTCTGGAGCAGCGTTCAGTGATACGCAGACCTCTGAGACCCTGTAGTTAGAGTTATGGTGCAACATATCTCTGTGCCGCCCCGAGCTGGCTGTAGCTGCTCAGGATGAGCTGAGCTGTGTGCATGCGTCGTGCAGGGACGTCAGTCAGGAGAGGGATTTTTGGAGCAGCATGCTGGCTGCTGTGTTGGGAGGCAGTGTGAACACATGGTTGGAGAGGCTTGGCAGAACTGCGGTATCCTGAATCGCAGTATGAAGAGGTAAGGGATGAGGCAGGGAGCGGTCTTACCTTTTTAGCAGGATCTAAACCTCTTTCCCTGACCCCAGACATGCAAGCAAAGGAGGTGATTGCTTTGTTGCTGAGATCTGGAGGTTGTGTCAACAATACAGCATTGGGGTTTTCCTGCCTTGGGTGCTATAGGCGGGAGGTCATGAGAGAGCTCTGCACCTTCAGCCTTGGGTAAGTGGGCTGGAGCTAACACAAGGTAGGATCCTGGAGTAAGGGAAGCGGTTGTTAAATGTAGCAAGTGTGGGTTTGTTCTGCCAAGTCGCTGCTTGAGCAGAGAACAAAGGTAGGTGGTGGCATGAAGTCCTCACACCCTCTCTGAGCCGAGGCAGGACTGGTGTTTAGGTGCTAAGGTACTCCCATGCTCAGCATCCCAGGGAGCTGTTTTATCTAGAGGGAGAGCTGCTGATGGGTGGAATGGGTAGGTTATGTTAACTCGGTAAAAGAAGACAGAAATAAAGGTTATTGTGGTGTGTAACTAAACTCTTAATTCCCCCAGAGATTCAGTTACCAAGCATAACATTTTTGTGAGGAAAATATAACAAAGACTTTGTTTGGCCTAGAGGCAAGGCAAAGCAATCTACCAATCTTTGGTAGTTGTGTTTGTTTCTTACAGAAACCTTCTTAGTGACATTTGTGACAGATACGTCCAGTGTGTGGCTCTACGTCAACGTGGTCCTATTCCTAAGCAATGCTGATTCTGCCCAGCTCTGGCTGCAGCCTTCATTGCAGATCTCAAAGCTCTCTTTGGTTTTATTCCCAGTGAACAATTTAAAAACCTGAGGCACACAGAGGTGAAACATTTCAGTTATAGATCTATATGATACCTGTCTCAATAGCGTTAATGCATCAGTAGCCAGCCGTCACCCTCCTGCAGCCTGCCGCAGTCGTGTCCCTGGCTCCCCTACCTGCTTCCCTGCCGCACTGGAGCTCTTAATTTTCTTTTGCAAGATTTGCAGAGGGCTAAATCTGGGCCCAGAAGTGTTATTTTTAGAGTCTTGAAAATAGGCTAATGTACAAAAAAAGATTTTTCTGACAGTTTACTGAACCATTTTTGGATTGGGGGGGAGGATGGCAGTAAGATGCAGGGGCTTTTCATGTCATCTCCTTAGTCATATAAGGGGCAGAAGGTCCATCTATGGTGTTAGTGTCCTCCCAGAGCTCCACGTGTATGGTTCCATCCCATTCTTCCCCCCTATCTGTTTCCAAAACTCCTCTTTCCTTACCCACCCACTTTTCCTCCCTCCTGCCAGCCCCATCCTTTAGTGCTGCCCCAGATGTCTTCTCCTGTGCCTGCTGCCTGCATTGTCAGCTGCACAGAGATTGCATTTCCCCAAATCAATTTTAAGGAGCTGTTGATGTAGGTGGTTTTCAGGAAAATGCCTACTGTTCATTTCTTGGTTTCTGCCAGGACGGGTTTCAAGTGTTCACGTTGCAGCTAGGAGGCTCATTCAAGGTCTAGAGCTGGGCAGAATCTGCAAAGACCGGCACAGCAGACAGGTGTTTGTCCTGGGCTTTCTGACCATGTGTCTCAGCCCCTTGGGAAGCGTGACTGTTATCCTGGGGTGATGTGCTTGTGCTGACTTTGAAATCATCACGAAGGCAGTCGGTGCTGTGTTACCTGAGGTAGGTCATGGGGCTGAGGTCATTTGGGGATGGGGAAAATGACAGTTTAGTCCTCAACTCTGTACAAAAAAAAGAAAGGGAAAAAAAGGGGGGAGGGGGAGGCAATGGGGCAGAAGCTGTTGACCTTGAAGTGCTGTGCTTCCAGGAGGCCATCCATCCACTGCCCTGTGTTGAAGGGAGCGCAGGTTTGGATTGCTAATTCTTTCCTCTGACCCCAGGGACTCCACATTTCAGAGAGTGCGAGTGAGCAGATGGATTTTATTAGACTTAGAAGAGCCAGTTTTTAAACCGAAAAAGCTTTCAACCTTGTCTTTAGCAGAATAGTGTTGACATGGAGGTCTTTGTCTTTTGTACTGCTTGCCTCTTCCCTCCTTCTCTCCCCCACGTGCAGTGCCTGAGCACTGCCCACCTAGTGATCATGGCAGCTGTTTCTCATACCAAATGTTTTCTATGTATCTCATTTCATATTTGTTTTGGCTTAAGATACAGCCCAGTCCTCCAAATATTTACCGCTGAACATGCTCCTGCTGACATCTGCAGGAGAGCAGCAAGTCCAGCTGTTGACCAAAGTGATCCTAGCAGCAGCTGCTGCCATTTGGGGTACAGACCTTCTCAAAGAAGTTGTGATCATGTCCTGAACGCAGGGTGTATTTTTACTAATGTCCTTCCAAGATAAAAGGCCACAAAGCTGACCACCACTTATGGACTAATTAGCCAGAAGCCTCCGTCTCATTTGGCATAATCCAGATGTTATCCTGCTAATTTCAAGGCTGTTACTCAAGCGCAAAAATCGACACACAGGAGTTGAGAGTGGCTTCTACATCACAGGCTTTTGTCAGGGAGGCCGTCAGTCAGGGCTTTGATGGGATGTGTGATCTTCGGCCAACACAGCTGTGCTGACGGGAAGTCCTCAGCATAGACTTCTGCTAGTTATACCAGCAAAACCTTGTTTTTACTGGTGTTGCTGACGTGGGGGAGGAGAAGCTTTCCTGCAAGCTCAGTGCTGCCAGTGTGAGCTCTGTCAATGGTGACCTCCCTTTACCCATCCTGTAGACCCCAGTCTGGCTGCTGTGGCAGCCTCCCTGGTAAGAGCTGGCCTTAGCGGGTGCAGTTGTGACGTTCCTGTTAGGCAGCCCGGACTGTGCTTGCCTTTTTTTTTTTTTTTTTTTTTAAAAGAGTCTTTTGAATGCATTTTCTAAAATGTATATCTTGTTCTCAAGAAGGCTTTGATCTTGTTAATCTTTTCATCTATACAGCAATCTCTTGTGAGCAAATGCTGGAACGTGCTTTTGTTGTGGCATGGGGTTTCTTTGGGTTTTGTTTTCATTTTTTTGCATAGTTTAGAGAATTTTTTCTTCCCTGAGGCTCTCCCTGTGGCTTGATCCTACATGAAAGTTGACCACAGACGTGTCAGGTTCTAGAGTGCCACTTTAGGCCATGTCTTTGAATTTTCTTTGCAGGGATTTCCTGATATCAAATTAAAACAATTCTTTCTCTTTCCTCGCATTAAGGTAAAGAAAGCATTTTGGGCGACTCTGCACATTCAGTTGTGAGCAGACGTGAGCTCTCCCTGCCTGTCTCCACCAGGTGGGATGCACACCAACTTTAAACCCAAGGTCTTGTGGTTGCTACAGCATGAGGCAGAGTCTGGACTAACTTACCTGCTCTCTGTCTGTGTTATTAGGTCAAACAACTGGTGTGCTGCTGTGGTTGTGGCCATTTGGCCGGTTCGAGGCATGGGCAATATGAGTTAATCCATCTGCATTTGGCCACATAGACTTAGCCTTAATCATGGTCACTTATGCTCTTCTCCCCTAGCTCTTACCATAGGTTTAGACCTCAGGTTATGCTTTCATAGTTACAGCCGTGCTTTCCTAAAATGTCCATCTGCTCGTGATGGCAGCTGTTCTTGTGAAAACCCTTGTGTAAATGCAATCGTGCCTGTAAAAAGTAATGCCCTGTGGTATAACTTTGTCCCAAGGAAAAGTGGAGGAGGGGTCATTTGGCAGCCAAAAAAAATTGAAACTGTACCTCCTATACATGCCTGTGAAAATATAACCTTTGTAACAAGTCACTACCGCTGAGCCAAATCAGGATCTTTGCAGTTGTCGGACCCTCATTGAAGACAGTGGTGTGACAAGGTGTCCCTTTTAACTTTCCTCAGTGTAAACTAGAAATCGCTCTACTTAATAGTTTGTAGTATCATGGTAACTGAAGTTGGTCACTTCAGCCGGGAAAGGAACCAATCCCTTTGGTTCTGTGTATAACTGTGTGGACAGAGTGTTTGGCTCGTGATGATGGGTTGGGGAGGAGAAGGTTGGAGCATGAAAGGCAGCCACCTGGGAAGTGTGCTGCCAAAACACAGAGCCTGCTTCGAGCAGCTTCTCCATCGCAGACACCCTTGCTTAAACACTTGTGCATGTCCCAGTGGTATGCTCAAGGACTGCATGGAGGTCTTTCACATGCTTTGTGTTGACCTTTCAGAGGCTGAGACACTAGGCAGTGCCTCAAGATCTTTGAATATTTGTTGTCCTTGATATTGTTGACCTGTTGCAGGTAAGTGTAAACTTCTTGTTTGTGAAAATGTAAAGAATTTCTTTTTCTACCTCTATCTTTTGCCTAGGTCCTGAGGGAGACTAATAAATTGGCTGAAATGGAAGAGCCACCTTTGCTACCAGGAGAAACCATTAAAGACATGGGTATGTGAAGAGGAAATTCTTATTGTTTGCTGACCAAATAGAATATTGATAGAGCAAAATATCTTAGTGGTCATTGACCAACAACAGCAAATTGCTGATGTGTTGAGAACCATGATCAGGTTGTTTCATTAATCAAGTTATTGCACATCACAGGAGCCAAGATAACTGTATGTCTCCTCTTAGCATGTAGCAAATACAAGGCAATTCAACGTATCTTAGCATGAGTGATGAGGTCAGTTGTACAGCTCTGCATTTGCTGCCTCCTGAGAGGACATGGATTGACTGTCTCAAGTTGTGCTTGCCACAAGGTAACTTCTTAGGTTGACACAGCACAGTTGTGTGTCCAATGTCTGTCACAGACTGCAGGAGGGGATATAGTGTTGTTGCAGAGAACTTGCTGTGATATGGGGATGGGGCTTTTTTTTTTTTTTTTTTTCCATCCAGACATTCTGGCATGCATCAGGTTGGCTGATGCACTCCAGTCTGAAAGTTTGAGTAAGCCTCTTGATCAATTTCCTGTGAAAGATTTTGCATTCATTAGTTTAAGGTGTTGCCTTCCTCTTAAAATGATATGGAAGAGTGCAACTTCAGTCCTAAGAATAGAAAACCCCAAAACCAAAAATACCTCACCAAAAAACCCCACCCAACAACAACAAAAAACAAAACCAAGAAAAAAATCCCCACCTCAGTGCTCAATCCTTTTCTCTACTCCTTTCTGAAGGACTGTGAACCATGCACTGCAGACTGACATCTAACTCACTCCACGGACACAGTTAGCTCTGACAGCAAGACTATATTTTGAAGGGTTCCTGGGAAATGGTTTAAGAGATCAGAGTTACCAGTGTTTTATCTGTTGGCAAATGATGTGATGAGCCATGTAAGTCTGTAAGACTGGGTGGCTTTTGGAGTAGGCCAGACAGCAGCTGCCTGGTCCAGCAAGAAGTTAAAGGCAGCAAAAGGGAAATCTTTGTTATTCATCAGCAATAATTATTTCCTGTTAAAAGTGTGAAGAAAGGCAAATGTAATTATCTTTGGATTTTACAGGGAAGGGAAGAAAAATTATTTCAGCCAACCCAATAACCTAGGGTAAGATTGGCCTTATAAAAGACAAGAATTCCATAAGCAGGGGAATTAGTAAATCCTGGTTTCCAGTATCTTCCTCCCATATGGATTCTCTTATATCTGCCAAAGACTGAGCTTATTAGGCTTTCCCTTGGTAGTAGCACTAGTACAACCCCTCTATTATGCCTGGCATCCGTTCTCACAAACAGTGAAGCATTTTAATGCCTTGGAGATCCCTGTTTATCAGATAGAGACTGCTGAAACCATACAACAGTGGTAGGGTTCAGGTCAGACAAGCCATGTGTGTAGGTACATGTGTACATGTGCAGTGTGATTAAGTAAAATTGTTTCCTTAGGAAACCAAGCTAATAAAATGCAAATGTGAAAGGTGATGTGGCTTACAAGCTGGCAAGGCCAGTGTTTGAGATCGTGCCTGGGATTCCTTACCTGGAAAACATTTTTCTAGCACCTTTCCTCTTTACCCAGAAATCCTGTTCCTTTTCAGATGTAAATGCACACTTCTCTTATTAGTAGATTTTGTTTTATTTTTTTTTTTTAAACATTTTGAAATTACATTTTGAATAATGGGAACTCCAGTGGAAAAACCAGGCAGGCTGCCCTCACCCTTATTATGCTTCGTCAGTCTGCTTTCAAACCTCTGTCAAACTAGTCTTTGAAAAGAAGTGATTAATAATCAGCCAATAATGAAACACTTGGTTTAATTAGAAGCATTAGAAGCTAGAAGCATTTTGTGTTTAATTGTCCTTCCAACAAATGCATGTACATTAAAATAAATAAACAAATAATGAAATTGCTAGCGCATATATATTTTTTTAATTTTATTTATTTTTAACCAAAATTTCTGTGCTACATATTTTGCTCTGAATTAGTCACTCCTGATTTTTTTAAGGATCCTTCTCCATATCCAGATCTTGAGAGTCAATGGAGACTATGCAGAAGCAGAACTGACGTGAGGATGATTTAGTTATATGAGTTGCCTCCCTCCCTCTTCCTCCCTTCCTCCAGGCTAAATCTCATGGTATAAAGATAGAAGAAATTCAGGTCCCTATCCTGGCACCCCAGTAGCCTTATGCCTCTTGTGCGTGGTGGCTGTCACCTGGTGGGGAGGCGAGCTGCCCTCCTGGCTTCGCACAGCCCTTGCAAAATGGATCCCATAGGGTTTGGAGGCTTGAGGTTATTAAGATGGGTCAGGGGTTCTTTCATGGGTCTGGCAGCTGTGGTCAGTGGGTCTCCTTCTGAAAAGATCTCTGTGCATTTGGAGGGTGTCATTACTTGTTGGTGATAGCGTAAACTATTGCCACGGCACAGCCAGCCAACTGCTTCAATGGCAGAAGATGTGATGGATCACTGCTAGGTGGCGGGGAGGAGAGGGAATGACTTAAATGTTGGCATTCTTAATTGATGTAAAACAGAAGGGCAGTTAGGGGAGGTGTTTGCTGTGGAAAACCAGCAGCACCTCTTGCCTTTTGCTGGAACAAGTGAGAAACTTTTGTGGCCTTTTAAGAAGGGGACTGTTTTGAGTCACCGTCACTCAGGCTCAAAAATAATTGAATTGTTGCAGAGTAACTTGACTGCTGACTTCAGACTTAAAATCACCGGCAGCTGGGTGCTATACATATTCCTGGCTGCTGGAAATTGCTGTACCTCCACTGGCTTTTAGCATGAAGGCCTTCATCCCAGGGCTGACTCTGTGTGCAAGGGTGTGTAGGTCCCAAGCATCCTAAAAGCCACATGTAGGACAACTGCCTTCTCCTGTCCTTGGTGGCACAAACCGGCTTACTGGCAATCCTTAGCTTTTATGCAGATTGTTGTCAGCCTCAAATGTATGCATCCAGGCAGGAATCATTTTCTCTTTTCGTGCGTGGTGTGCTCAGCTACTGGCAATGCATTGCTCAGTAAGAGTAAGCAGTTTGCAGCCGAATACTGGCTTTTTTACAGGGGTGGCAGTTCTGTGCAAATGTAGGATTCTAGGTGATGGTATTTGCCTAGAGTTCAATTTATACCTGCAAAGCATTTGACACTGTCCTGCACAACATCCTTGTCTCTAAAGTGGAGAGACATGGATTTGACAGATGGACCGCTTGGTGGATAAGGAATTGGCTGGATGGTCACACTCAAAGAGTTGCGGCCAACGGCTCGATGTCCAAGTGGAGACCAGTGATGAGTGGAGTTCCTCAGGGGCTGGTATTGGAACTGGCACTGTTTAACATCTTTGTTGGTGACATGGACAGTGGGGTTGAGTGCACCCTCAGCAAGTTTGCCAATGACACCAAGCTGAGTGGTGCCATTGACATCCTGGAGGGAAGGGATGCCATCCAGAGGGACCTGGACAGGCTTGAGAGGTGGGCCCGTGCGAACCTCATGAAGTTCAACGAGGCCAAGTGCAAGGTCCTGCACATGGGTCGGGGCAATCCCAAGCACAAATATAGGCTGAGTGGAGAATGGATTGAGAGCAGCCCTGAGGAGAAGGACTTGGGGGTGTTGGTTGATGAGAAGCTCAACATGACCCGGCAATGTGTGCTTGCAGCCCAGAAAGCCAACCATATCCTGGGCTGCATCAGAAGAAGCGTGGCCAGCAGGTTGAGGGAGGTGATTCTGCCCCTCTACTCTGCTCTGGTGAGACCCCACCTGGAGTACTGCGTCCAGCTTTGGGGCCCCCAACATAAGAAGGACATGGACCTGTTGGAGCGAGTCCAGAGCAGGGCCATGAAGATGATCAGGGGGCTGGAGCACCTCTCCTGTGAAGACAGGCTGAGAGAGTTGGGGTTGTTTAGCCTGGAGAAGAGAAGGCTGCGGGGAGACCTTCTAGCAGCCTTCCAGTACCTGAAAGGGGCCTCCAAGAAAGCTGGAGAGGGACTTTTTACAAGGGCCTGTAGTGATAGGACAAGGGGTAATGGCTTTAAACTGAAAGAGGGTAGATTTAGATTAGATATCAGGAAGAAATTCTTCACTATGAGGGTGGTGAGGCACTGGAACAGGTTGCCCAGAGAAGTTGTGGATGCCCCATCCCTGGAAGTGGATGGGGCTTTGAGCAACCTGGTCTAGTGGAAGGTGTCCCTGCCCATGGCAGGGGGGTTGGAACTAGATGATCTTTAAGGTCCCTTCCCACCCGAACCATTCTATGATTCTATGATTATACCCAAAATCTTACCTTCTTGACAGAACTGAAACGTGCATTCTAGCTCTAGGCCAGAACCCCAGATTAAGTTTGTTTTCATTTCATGATCTGAAAAGTAGAGCCCTCAAATATTGTTGCTGTCATAATTTTACTCCATAAATTAACCATGAAATTAATAAACTTTTTTTTTTCTTTTTTTAAGCTAAGGATGTTACTTACATCTGCCCCTTCACTGGAGCAATCAGAGGAACCCTTACCGTTACCAATTATAGACTGTATTTTAAAAGCATGGAACGGGTAAGCTTTTGAAACCATCTGCTTTTATTGGCTACTCAATCTTTAGATCTAAGTGTTTGTTGAGAGTAATTCTGTGTGAATCATAGCTATATGTTTGGGAATATAGGCATAAGGGAGCAGGAGCTGGGGACTTTTCCCCCCTCCCCTTTTTAAACTCACAAATTTCAACTGTCTACAGGACCCTCCTTTTGTCCTAGATGCATCTTTAGGTGTAATCAACAGAGTGGAGAAAATTGGAGGTGCTTCCAGTCGCGGTGAGAATTCATACGGGCTGGAGATTGTATGCAAGGTAAACTTTTATCTATGTTTTACCATAGGGGAAGGGGAATATATATTTTAAAAGGTTTTCTCTGTAGTACTGTAGGAAGTTTTGCAAAACATTTCAGTCATTATGACTTCACACACTTCAAAAAACATCTGATTTTAAAAGTAATTTTCAGGATTCTCCAGCTCCACTCCCTCAAGATGAGATCCAAACCTTTATTCAGGCTTTGTGCTAGGTAATGTCTTTTTTTCATAGTGGAAACCTAGGCTTGCATCCCACTAATGCAGTTCTCAGGGTTGTCCACCAGGCTATCCCAGGAGGACTCCAGTCATTGTGGAGTACAGGATGCCTTTCACTCACTTGCATTTCAGGAGCAAGAAAGGGGCACATTTCCCCCTAAATCGTTAGCTTATGTCCACCTGCTGCTGTGTTTTGCGGTGAGGGACTGGCAAGTAGCCTTCAGTCCTCCTTGAGGCTGTTCTTTCATTTCTTTCAAGGCAGTAGATATTTCACATGTGTCTCTCAAGAGCCCTTGGAATCATTGGAAATGCAAACTTCAGTAAAAATTAACAATTCACCTCCTCATGTCTGCTTACTGTAGACCTACAGAGTAGATAAAGCCACCATTTCTGGTCCTAAATTCCTACCTCCGCTGTTCACCAGGGCATGGCCCCTCTGCTTCCCTCAGTAGCAATGTGGGAAGAGCTGGATTCTGAACCTGGTAGGTCTCGGGCTGCTTAGAGCTCTTGTCAGAGCCCCCTCAAGGCTGAAAGGATGCTGCTTTCTGGATAAGGGCAGATGGAGGAATGAAAATGACATTTTCATTCCCCCAACAACTCTGGTCACTGCTGTGATTTTGAGGCACCAGGAAGCTAAGCAGACTCACAAGCTGTGGGCATGCTGAGTCAAGAGCAGTTGATATAATCTATACCAAATCATCCAGCTGCTCCCTCGTCCCGTTGCAGTCATGATCGTCCCTGGCTAACGTAGAGGTGCTTGTGCTGGCAGGCCAGTTTGTTCCCTGTTTTGATTTGGATTCCCTGTCCTCAGCCATTTTGCCTGTATGCAGATTTGCACACATGGTCAGGTTTGAGTGGACTGCATTGTTTCCCTGGGTGGGAAACCCAGGCACAAACTATGCGATAGGTATCTTGGCCCTATACAGCATATATCTATATATGCCAGCCTGCTTGGCCCAAGATATGCAGAGCAGTTTAGTGCGATAACATAGTACAGATATAGCTTATGCATCCTGAAATGTTCTCTGTCTGAGACCAATTACCTAATCTCAGTCGTGTGAGACAGCTAAGTCTTTAGCTGTTTATCTCATTCTCTGACTTGCTGTACCATCTTCGTATGCTTGAACTTGATAGCTCATTTCCTGCTGGTGGCTTTTAAACTGTTTACTGCAAGTGTCTGAGTTGTAGGCTTGGCTGGAAAATCTTGGCATTTTAGAGATGCTTTATTTAGTTTCTGAATTTGATTTTGTAGATGAGTATGGAAAGGAGGTCTTGGGTTACCACTCTTTGTGGAAACTGTGCTGCTGTGCAAAGTGGAGGAGTTGTTAGTTGCAGTCATCCTCTCTAGTGCTCTGAGAGATGGAAGCTTTAAAGGGATATGGCATTAGTTGCTTTGCACCAAACTGGCTGGACTTGGGCTCCCTATGTTCAGTAGCTCTATGGAGGTACTTCGCGAGGCAGTCCCTGTCAGTCTTCTGGCACAGCTTAGCCTGAGAGCCAGGTAAGAGCTAGGGGGTCTGTCTCACAAAGTCCTGCCAGTCAGAAATAGCTTGTCCCTGAGCAGGGCTCTCCCCTAGACTTTCATCAGGTAGAAAGCTTCATGTAGAGGCAAGATGCCACCGATCAGGCATGCCTGTGCACTCCCTCTGCTCCTCTGCAGTTGTCTCAGGCTTTGTTGGAGGCTGCAGATGACCACTGAACCAAGCCCAGAGTTGCAGTACAACAGTGTTCGATACTAAGTACGATACTAAATCAGTACTAGAAGGAGCATCGTGATGTGACTCTATTTTGAATGCTGGCTTTCAGAGTTTCTTTGGATGTTGAAGTGGTTCGGAAATCTGCAATTTGATTTCCCTCTTTTTTCCTAGGATATTCGAAACTTGCGATTTGCTCATAAGCCTGAAGGGAGAACTAGACGATCCATATTTGAGAACCTAATGAAATATGCTTTCCCAGTTTCAAATAATCTGGTAAGTATTTTCTTTTCAGTTGTTACCAAAAGACAGAGAGTGGCAGTAAGCTGTTTTGTTCAGTCCCATCTACCTGGTACAATATTCACATGGGGTGCATTTTGTTGAAGGAAAAGGAATGCTGTTTTTTTAAATCTGTCTTAGAATTAATTCCGTAGGAATTTAGATTGTATAGAAACAGGAAGAGTCTGCTACTGTGGGGCTGGATTCCTCCATGCATGAAAAATAACTTACCGATACTCACATCCTTGTAACAGAGGGAAAATACGCAAAGCGCAGTGACATCCGTCAGAGGTTTACAGCTAATGGTGACTGTACTGCTCCCAATTCTGGCATGCAGTTCATCTGTTCTTTTGTATTATAACACTGCAATTGTTGCTTCAAATACAGGTTGAAAGGATCTAGTTTTTAATATGTAAAAGCGTTCTTGCCCAAGTAGTCTTTTCTTTCTCTGTAATAATAAACTCCTTTTGTCCATGAAGTACTAGGTAATAGACAAGCAAGATCAGGGGTATAGATGAAAGTACATTGTTGTACTAATTACCTACTACAGTGAGCATGTTGATCTTTTTCACAAAGCCCTAAAAGAAAAGTAGTGCAGTGGGGAAAAAAGAAGGACCAGTCATGAGTTATTATTTGAGGTATGAAACATCCTGGAAGTGGGATCTGAGTGTGCTCTTAATGCTAAATTTTCTTTCTTTCAGCCACTTTTTGCATTTGAGTACAAAGAGGTTTTCCCAGAAAATGGATGGAAGGTGTACGACCCCACTTGGGAGTACAGAAGACAGGTGGGTACTGTGCCATGTCCTTCCTCATTCTCTCTGCTCTTCAGAAGTGAGGCTCTGTGCAGTAATATAATTGCAGACCACATGGAGCGGAGAATGATCCTGCTGACGAATGTCGTGCAAGCTGGGTTAGGACATTGTTCTCCACACTGCAGTGATTGATGACAGCAGTACAGCTTTAGAGATAGTAGCATCCACTGTTGGAGATTACTCAGGCTGCAGAGAGCTGACTTTAGGCTTTGGTAGAAAAAAACTATTGCTCTGGCTTAGTCATCAGCCACTGCTGGCAGTGAGGAACAGAGGATGCAGGTGCAGACATCCCATTGTTGAGTTTCACACCTCAGCTCTTACTTGTATCAGTTTTAATTCTTTCCAGTTTTCTGTAAGATATCTCAAACAGGAACTTGGAAGGAAAAAAAATTAAATGTAGAATGCCTTCATTTTCTTGGGGAATCAGCATAGGGATCAACCTAGAGAGTGTTGTGATTAACCATAGCTTGGAACAGACAGTTGTAGTGTGTCCAGAGTAGAGTGGTCAAAGGTGTTAATGATCGTGAAGTGGTAGGCTGTCAATTAGGAATACTGCGATGAAAACTTGAGTTGTCCTCACTGGGGGAAAAGATGGGAGAATTTTGGTTTTTGTAATGAAATCACTCTTGTCATAAAATTCTCAAGCTGAGGAAACAGCACAATTTGGTGACAGTTTTGCCCCGAACACAGTAAACTTTTGTCTCATCCAGATCTGCCAGGATAAAACCGATTTTCCTTTGTAAAATTAAGAAATTTACAGCCATGTAATTTAAAGATTTATTTGGGTCTTTCCCATAAAGCAAACTGAAACATGACATCTGTCCTAGCCTAGTTGTTCATCTGATTCCTGACATACAAAACCTAAGGAAGGGATTCATTTTCCTAGCTTTAGTCTTCTAAAAGCCGGGCGTGCCTTCTAAATTGGTTATCTAGGCCTGTCATTAACAGATGGGGAGAGAGAGCTTCACTGTTGGGGGTGATTTGTTCCCTCCTAAAATAGCTGCCTAAGATAGATCGCTGTCTTCTAGGCTGCTAATTGAAAGTGAGATGTATCTTACCTCCGCTGTCTTCATTGCAAAAAAGTGTATGTTTTGCAATGAGATACCACAATCTAAAATCCTAGTAGAGGCAAACTCCAATCATTTGTAATCAATGACACACATAGTATCTCAGGTTGACTTTGACTAATAAGACCAGATAATGCAGCGATTATTGCTTTGTTTAGAATTTACCTCTTTCTTGATAGTTATTTTAAGGAAAGATCTGTTTATAAAGAAGGATCTGCAGCCCAAGCTGTATGGGAAAGATGCTTCTTTACAGGACTGAGAACTTTGGAGTAAATACTAAAGAATACCTGTGCTATCAAAATAATCTCCATTGAAAAGCACAGTATTCATTTAGCCAAGCCTCAGTTAAAACAGATGAAGTACAAAAGACATTCTTATAATACCTGGAAAGAAGGAAGGCTGACCCTTGAGAATTTCAGGGTAAATTATTCCAATTTCTTAATCCTGGCATGTCTGTTTTTAGAATACAAGCTTTTCTATCCATATTAGTCTTTACATTGTGATTGGCTGTACCTTAAATTTGTCAGGAGCTTGGTTACGCAGTGAAATACATGTATTTACATGTATGTGATTTGCAGCTCTTCATGGCCTTCCTGTAAAGAAAATGGGACTCTCGGCTGTGGTGGCTTTGTTTCTGGTCACAAGAGGTAGCACTGTTGTGTGTAAAGCATATCACAATTGAGACATTGCTGCAGCGTGTACTTCTTTTGTTATGACCTGCTTTTTTATCATTTTTGAGCGGACAGGAAAAACTTAGCCTGACTGCTTTTATGTCAAGAAACCAAACTGATGTCCGTGTGCCGAAGCCCCCAGTCATTTGGTCACATTGGTAACTGCAAAAATGAATCCAAACCAGGATTTTTTGCAGCCACAACCTATCTGAATTTTACCCATGATGGGCCACAGTTGTTCCCATTCCAGATCACGCAATCTGTCTGTTCCAGTAGCTTATCTCCAAAAGTGACCAACACCAGCTGCTGAAGAAGAGGCAAACCGTACTGCAGTAGACGTTTATGTTGTGATCTGGCCAGGAGGAGAATTTCATCCCTTTCGTTAGAGTTGATTTAGGTCCTGCAGCATGAAGCTTTATGTCCCCTCCAAAACTTTTAGGTATTTCAGTCTGTTTATTTAATTTCAGCATTTATAACTATGGATGTTCAATTTATCTGTGTGAATGTCTTAACCTTTTTTCTTAATCCAACCAGGTTCTGCTAAAACAATAACAAATACTACAGTAAATCAGGATTATGTCCTGAAACGGCAGCAGGGATTCGTTAACAGTGAAGCAGAACTGGCATCATCAAATCAGATAATGGGATTACCTGTCTCTGACTGTATGAATTGTGATCAGAAATGGAAAAGCAGGACAGATGCACTATCTGCAGGACCTTTTGGAATTGGTTTAAAAACTATTAGAGAAGAACTGGCCTAGGGCATAAGCAGTCCAGAGTACGGCCAGGCGTTAACTTGGTATGTCTTAGGCCAGGTCAGTCATTTCCCTGTGGGAGAAGGGACACAGAGAGAGGGGAGCAGCGCAAAAGTAGAAGCCAACTACCAGGCATCCAGAAAAGACTTTTAGAGTAGGATCCATGGTAGGATCTCTGTCTGCACTGGTAGACGTGGCGAGTTTGGGTGCGGCATGATTTATTTATTATAATTTTTTTCAGATTAATATAAATGTGTTGATATGATAGAGATTATAGCAATTAGGAACGATCTTCAGTTAGCATTCTGTTAGCATTCTTGGGAAAGATGGAAATATGTAACTTATTACAAATCTGTGATTGTGTAAAACTATGGGGAGTAATAAACAACCTGTAGAGAACAAAAGGAACTCAGAGAGGTTTGGGATTTAGTCGGTAAATGGAATCACATGTGGCAAATGAAATTTAAAACTGAAATTGCTCCCTGATTTTTATTACACGCGGGCTGGCAGAGTATAAAACAGAATTGCAAAGTGAGTAAGACTCAGTTGAAACCAAAAGGCCTTGAGATGCCTTTGGAGTAACTTAAAGCTTTCATTTTCCTTAACAAGGTGGGGAGCATTTGGAAAATATTACAAGGTGTTGTGAAGCTGGAAATGTGTGATGTTTCCCTACAGAAGTCATGCTCATCTACTCCTGTGCTCTGGTCTTATGTACCAGGGAGCCACAGTATAGGGCTGTGGTTGCTGCTTTCAGAGAAAACTTACAGAAATTAATAATTCAGAAGAGGAGCTGACCTGTTCTGAGGATAAAAGAAGTGCCCAGCATTAGTATACAAGCAGAGTCAGAAAGGTAGAGCATGAGAACAGCATCCTACAGAAGATTGTTGGGTGTAATTTAGGGGAGTAAAATGAGAATTGAACTGTTAAATGTCCCATGGTTTAGCTGAAGTCCTGCTTATGCTAGGTATGGCTCTACTGCAAAACGGATCACAGCTCTCTTGTGCTAAGTAGACACAACCTGGGTACGCAGCAGAGGGACCAGCTTGGCGGTGGCAGCTGTATCCTGTGTTGCTGTAGGGATGCACCCGAGCTAGTGTGGTCAGCCTCTTGCTGTCTCATGGCTCAAACCAAGTTTGAGGGAGGCACTGCTGGTGTGTAACTCAGGACCTTGTCCGCTGCAGCTCAGGGTGTATCTGCATGGCTAAGCTCAGAATCAGTCTACTGGATCCCGTAGAGAGATGTGACTCTGTAATTCCAGCAAGGAAATTATTTTTTTCCTGTAAGTGAAAGATCCTCATGTGCTTATGCTTAAACATATGCTTTGCAAGGTGCTGGTTTCAGTGCCACGCTGGTGTGTCTTCAACCGTTTTTCCCTGCAGACGAAGAAACTCCATCTTCTACAACATGCATAGGTCAAGTGATAACTGAGCTCAGGTCATTGAAATAAAGCATGAATAACTATCCAGAGGGAAACCAAGTCTGGTTTGTGAGTGGAGATGACACAAAGGCTGCGTCCCTGTTGTTAGATGATACAGTCGTAAGGAGTGTTCGCAAGCACTGGGGCACCTTCATCGCAAGTTCCAGGCATAGCTTCAGCCCAGGCTGTTACCGTCCCTCTTTTGAGTGAGTGTGTTTGAGCATCTTTAGCCATGCACGAAGGGTGCATGCAGGGTGTAGGCAAGTCGAAAGTATAAAGCAGTTGTTTACTGGCTAACACAGAAAAAAGATAGCAGGGACTTAACTAGCTACTAGGCTGAGCATTAGTACCACCTCAGAGAAGGTATCTGAAGAGACTTTCCTGGCCAGGCAGGCACTAGTGAGAGGAGAAGGATCAGCGTCTGCACCTCCCTCAGTTGGGTTGTTGCCATCTTGACCAGTAATGTCAACACCACTACACAGATGAGCCAGCTGTTGGCCCTCACCCAGTGACTGCCTAGTAGACTCGTGGTTTTTCTTCTTGGACTTTCTACTATTTCATGATGGTTTTTTCCCTTGAAGCCTTGAGCTACCACCAGTCCCCATCTCAACAATCCTCTTCCTCTATCTGCAGTTTTACATTTCTTCCCTGTCTATAGATTTTCACACAGCTCTTTCACATCACTTTGCAGTGTCCTTGACGGTCTGAGCTGTGGTTGTGCAGCTGGGCCACATCAGAGCTGGGACCTGAAGAGACAGTTGGGCCCTTGTGGAGTAGAGAAGAGGAAGGGCTGCAAGGCCAGCTTGCCTGCTGCCGAACCTGGGCACAGCTCAGAGGTTGGCGCAAGCCAAGTAGGCAGTTTGGACAAACTCCCCTGTTTTGAGGATAAATGAGTTTAATCGTATGGATGTGAGGCACACTGTGCCAGCTGGTCTCGGTGAAAATGGTCATAGGCACATTTAGTTTATGACTATAGATATGGCCATGTTGCCTTCCTCACTTTGCCCTCTGGCAGCAACTGAACACGAGTTCCTCTGAAATCAGGGTCTACTAGCAGTGCTAGTTTACCTGGAGAAGACAGACCTTGTGCACCAGCCAGGGCAGCATGCTCTGGTCACTAACGTGGACAGCCAGCATGGTGCCATGTTCCCTAGCAGCTTCTGGACCATCACAGCCGCTGTTAGCGAGGCATGCCTGGGTTCCTCCTGCAGGTGCACAGGCAGGCAGCTCCCAGAGCTGGTCCTAAGCCTGCAGAGGCTTCTTGAGTTACATCTGTAACAGTTTGGGTTGGTTTGATAGTAGGCTTTTGGGTGCTTACAACTTTCCAGGAAGCAGTGAAATGCATCTTCTATGAGGAAATACCAATGTGCTTTATATCATGTTTAGCTTTTTCTATTGATTCCAGCTGGAGAAAGTGCAAATCTGAAGGAACATGAATAAATGCACAAGCTACACTGCATCATGGCAAACGTCCTGGGAAGATGCAAATTCAGCTCCTCTTCTAGCCTACTTTGCTTATTTCTGCTTGCTTCGAGTCCTTAAAGAAAGTCACGATCTGAATCCAAAGCCCTCTTTGGGTGGTGCTGTGATTCAAGGCTCCTGTGCCAGGGGAAAGCAGACATTCCTTGTGATTCAAAGGAAATTTGAACGCTGACACACAGCATCTTTTCTTTCTTTGAGGGATTGTCATGGATTTTCCTGGTCTGGGCTATTGCAAAGGAAAGATTTCATTCAAATTTGTCAGGGTGGCAGCTGAAAGACTTAGAGCTTTGGAGGTGTCGGTTCTGGATCGAGCAGCATGTGCTGAAGCCGTTCTGCCCAGCACCCCAGAGAGTGCTTTATAGTGCCAGTGACTGCTTGATCTTCTCAGTGAGCACCAGTAGAGTTGCAGGGTAGAACGAAAAGGAGCTTTTCTTCCATATAACTGCTTGACAGCTCCCATTTTCCTTGCCAAGAGTGTGCTGACAGCATAGTTTTAGTTCAGATTTGGGGGAGGTGAAATCTCCAAGCGTTGCTGATGGATCCATTGCAGTGCAGTCATGTACTTACTAGGACAGGACTGAGAACAATTCAGTCATTTGCCATTAGTTCACTTCCAGATAGTAACCAGTTTGATCACAGCTGATGGATAGCTAAGAGCAAGAGTCTTGCCATTCCCTGGTTGACAGCAGAGCTGGTGGACCCAGGAGAGTCCGTCCTTGCTGTGTGCAGCAGGTAGACCTCTGAGCATGTTTTACTGATCAGTAAGTTTGGACTGTGTATACACACTGTTTGATGCCTGTTTCTGCCACTTCTTTGGTTTCAGGCAGTGCCAAAAATAGCTTTCCTTTTAGAGTTTTGGGGTACTCATGATCCTGGCAGCTCTGCTGATTCCTTGGAGTAACATTTCCTTCCCAGGGAGGGCCCCAGGACCAGGGGTGGTTCACAAGCAGGGTGTGACTGGTATTAGACAGAAGGTCTGTCCTCTCCTCATATTTCTGGCTATGACCTGTTTTGACAGCATGACTCACCGCTCTGACGGGGAACTCACTGCAGTCTGTGTGGGTCAACCATAATTACCACAGTTCATCTGACTTGTGTTAGATTTGTCATTTATTTCCTGTGGGAGCTGCAACAGTGGTAATCAGTGTCCCACCACCCTCCTTAAAATGAAGTACTGTTTATTAGAACAGAAGCATGTATTGTTTTAAGAGCTGATGTTCCTCTAAATCAGACTCTCTGCTTAACAGTCTGGCCACGTTCAATGTAGTAGATCTGTCTTCCCCACAGAGATGCTTTGTGTCGGTGCTCACCCCTGCTGCAGCATGTGTCTGTTCAAATCTCTCCTTGCAGGCACGCAATAGCAACCACACCGTTTTGATCTGTTAACTCCCAGCATCGGCCAAACTATGTCTGCAGGTTGTCAGGATCCATCCCCATTGTGCTTCAGGTGTTACCTGGAGGTTGTCGTCTGGGAAGCTGTTGAGTTGCTTCCCCATCAGGGCACACTGAGCTCGGTGACGTGTGTGTGTGTATGGATCCCCTGCTCTCCCAGCCCAAGTCCGACTAGTACAGCCAGAGAGCTTAGTCTGAGAGGAACATGGGAGTCGCCCATCACTGTCCAGATCACATACAGTCACCTAGCCAGAGACATACAATTACTAGGTTTCTGGTGTTTTTAGGGGATTGCACAGCTGTGCCACAAACACTGAACAAGGCCCAAAACAGATTGATTGGGGGGGGGGGTGTTTTAATGCCTGTTCTCCCTTCTGTCTTCCCCTGCATCCTGTCTAGTAACTCCACTTTCCATCCCCAGTTTCCACCTACCATGTTTGAGCTAAGTGCTGAGAGAGGAGTGAGGACTGGTGGTCAATCGTTCTGTCCTGCTCCTGGCTCTCCTGTAAGCACTCCTGTAAGATGAGACCAGGAGGTATGTTAAAGATGCTCTCAGGGGAATCACCTGTGTAGCCACATCTGTAACCTCCACAGTTCCTTTGCCATAGGTGAGCCTGCCTGCAGTCTTCTAGTTTTTCTGTTCTTCAGTGACCTGAGCAAAACATCTGCTTCTCTGGGAAGAGGCATGAAATGCAAGTTACCAAGATAATGCAGTCCCAGGCTCCAGCCCTAAATGTCCTTCACTAACAAAAGTTGCCTTGAATTTCACGTCTGGGGATTTGACTGTGCTGAGGTCTCAGAGCAACTCATTTGCTAACCTGCTGTTGTTCCCTCTTTAGGGAATTCCCAATGAAAGCTGGAGGTTGACCAAGATTAATGAGCGCTATGAGCTGTGTGATACATACCCTGCCATTCTAGCTGTGCCCGTAAACATTCCCGATGAAGAATTAAAGAGAGTAGCATCTTTCAGATCAAGAGGACGCATACCAGTGAGTGTGACAAAAGAAGCCGCTTTGATGTGGTGTTGTTACATCCCTTTTGGCCATAAATAATACCAAGATCAGGCTGAGTGGATTCCAGGGAGTAAATAAATAGTCAATGGATAATAAAAGTGACAGCAACATGTTTGAGGAGTTAGAAAGCAACATTATCTGCTGGAACTACTATTGTGAAAGAGATGTAGACTAAACCAAAATGAGAGGATAACTTAGCACAACCCAGACCGAATCTCAGTTCAGTTCCTGGGAAACACAAAGCACCCCTATTTGGTTGTTTACAATTGTCTGGCCTACTCTTGACTTTCAGGATAGAGGAATACTTAGTGATACTCGTGATGAAAATGCTTATTAAATGAAATGAAGACAAAACACATCATTATGATGATTATTTCAGCGGTAACTGAAAGTGTACTAGTTTACTTCTCAAGTCTATAGAAAATGAAATCTGTTCCTAAAGTGCTTAACTTTTACATGGTGTAACGTAGAGTAAGACATAGCCCTATGACTGCAGAGCGAGAAAGTGTGTTTGTGACTCACACAACAGCGGGAAAACAGTCTGCATCATATTTAAAAGTCAGACTTAAACCTGCTCAGTCACCTCTTGTTGGTTGAAACTTTGGGAATGCCACCAGAGTGAATGAGTAAGGACAGAAGAATTATTTCTTTCATTCAGCTGTGATTTAAGAGAATCCAGCCTTCTGGAACAAGCTAATGCATGGCAGGATCCCAGAGCAAGCCATTACAGGTAAAACACTTCACTGGTTTAATGAATCCCATTTTTCCTTCATTTCTTTCTCATTTGTTTCCAAAGGTGTTGTCATGGATTCACCCAGAAAGTCAAGCAACGATCACTCGCTGTAGCCAGCCAATGGTGGGAGTGAGTGGCAAGCGAAGCAAGGAAGATGAAAAGTACCTTCAAGCCATCATGGATTCTAATGCTCAGTCCCATAAAATCTTCATATTTGATGCAAGGCCTAGCGTGAATGCTGTAGCCAATAAGGTCAGGTGCTTTTTCCTCTGTCTAAAGCTGGGAATGTAATAATTTAGAGCACATTTCCCACCACTATTTCAAATTATTCCTGAGGATCACAAAGGGTTTTCCACCGTAAAGGGAATCATACGCAATGATCTGATTCTCTAGACAGACTGTTACACCTGCACGGGTATCTGTAAGATATCAGTGTGACTACTAAAGGTCTGTTTGGATTAATCTTCAATGGGAGATGAGATTGGAAGGGGGAAAAAAGAAAATCAAAGTAGTACTGATGTCAAACTAGCACCCTGGATCTTGTGCATCACCATTTTTCACTTCACATCATTGAAAGACTGCTTCCTCTAACAGCACCAGAACTCTGTCCCTGTTAACCCTGATGGGAGCAGGGGTTACTCAGCACTTCCGAAAATCAGGCATCATGATCTTTAATTTCAACATGTAAGCTGGGGATCTTTAATGTCTAGGGATGTTGCTGTGTTTTTCCTGCTGTTATGTCTCATGCCATCACTCTAAGCCCTGTTTTAATGGTAGAACTGCTTTGTTGCACTAAAGCTGATTCTTTTTTTTTTTTTTTTTTTTTTTTTTAAAACTGTCTTTCCCACTACTTAGGAAAGGCAATTAGTGTGTGGGATATACTCCTCTATAATAGTATGGTAAATTTGTAAATGACAGAGACAGTGAATCTAATGAGCTAGCAGCTTGATTGGGGATAAATTATAATTACAGAGAAAAAGAAAGCTTGTAATGTGATATTCTTTGGTAAAAATTATAGCATTCATTACTATTCCAGGAAAGAGACACAAAGTGTATGTGTGTACATGTTTGTTCCCAATTGTAAGATAAATCCAATGTTTTCTGCCTGCTTTAGATAGCACAATCACAATGGTATTTTGTCAGCTGATATTTGCTCAGGACAAACGATTGGGATAAAATATAAAATACAGTTTTGCTTAATGATTTTTGTGTGGATTTTGTTCTTCAGGCTAAAGGAGGGGGCTATGAGAGTGAGGATGCCTATCAGAATGCAGAATTAGTGTTCCTGGACATTCACAATATTCATGTTATGAGAGAGTCACTGAGAAAACTGAAAGAAATTGTGTATCCCAATATCGAGGAGACTCACTGGCTGTCTAATTTAGAGTCAACTCACTGGCTAGAGCATATCAAGGTATGCATGTCTGCACCCACTGGATGTGGCTGAGTAACCACAAGTCCATACCAGTCTGTTCACTGCGAAATGTATCTAGACCTAATTCCAATGCTGGATTTTCAATTAATGAGAAATTTAAAGACTTACGATTTGTTTTCAATTTAAAAACAACTAAAACCACAGTTTCTTGGAATGGGGAATTTTGAGATGGGAAGAGGGACAAGAGAGGGGGTTGAAATACTGAAAGGTGGTGTTTTGGAAGTGAAGTGTGTTCCTGGGTAACGTGTAACTGTGAAAGCCCTGGTTAGAGCACAGGAGTCCCAGAGTTTCCAAGCTCTTGACTCAGGGATCCTCGATATCCTGGCGTTACTGCCTGGCCCGGACCAGCAACTGCTGGGATTTCGTGCCCTGTCAGCCTTTCAGGAATCCAAGCAGAGTCAGAATGAGTGAGGCAAAATGCTTCAGCTTCTATAGATGTTGGTTTTCAAATTAAGCTCTTTCTCTCCTAACAATGTCCAGCTTACATTGTCAGCCTGCTAATACAGACAGGGGCAAATCTGCTTCTGGGGCAGTTGCAAGGCGATGGCTGTTTTGTGTTTGTGTTCAGACACAGAATGCTCCTGAGTTTAAATCCTGACCTGTTCAAGGACTGAGCTTAATGCAAGGGCTCTTCTAGAGTTCCGCCTATGCTACAGTTTAGATGTGTTGTCATCTGGCTGGAACAAAAAATGTGTTCACCAATTTGCTGTCCTAGTTATAAACTGATTTACCATTCTCCTTGAGGCAGACAGAGCCCTTGGTTTGTCCTGTGTTGTCACTAGCCATTTTTCATTTGTAATTTCTGTTCCAAAGAGATTGTGTAGCTTTTTTTCTTTTCCTTGTCCTAGCTCATTCTTGCTGGAGCCCTTCGGATTGCTGACAAGGTGGAGTCAGGGAAGACGTCTGTGGTTGTGCACTGCAGTGATGGCTGGGACCGGACAGCCCAGCTCACCTCTCTCTCTCTGCTCATGTTAGATGGCTACTACCGAACTATCAGGGGCTTTGAAGTGCTAGTGGAGAAGGAGTGGTTGAGCTTCGGCCACAGATTTCAGCTGGTGAGTCACTAGCCCTTGGAAGGCACTGAACAGAAAGTTTTTGTCCACCTTGAAGGATTTCAAAGGAGTTTAGTTTTTCCTGTGAGAAGTCTCCCAGCTGAAATCACAGGAGAAAGGTGAATGCTGCTGCTATTGTTTTCTGCGTATAATTCCAGTCATCTCTTAACCTCCTTGGAGACAGTATTGGTTAGATAGGAGGAACAGGTGGTATTAAATCTCTGAGGTGCCTGACTGATATGTCATATTCCCATGCTTAGGCTTAAACTAACAGTGTGCTTTGGGTTCAGGATAGGCATTTCTGCTGGGAGTTGGCAGAGACCACTGGGGTATTTTTTGTCCTTCTGTTCAGTTCAGTCCATTTTCTGAGACTGCTTGGACACTGTCATCTAACAAATGCCTTGGTATTGAAGAGGCTGGGGAATTTGCTTATGGCCTTGACCTCACATTTTCTTCAGGTGCATTTTATTTTTGGGGAGACTTTTAATTGTTTAGGTAAAAGATCAGCAGTTTGAGACTGGACCAAGAGTAGCTCGTGGTTGTGTCCCTAGAGTTGGCAGAGAGGCAGCTTGTGGACCTGTGACACAGCAGTTTGTTACAGTTTGCACTGGTGAGAATTGAGAGAGCCTTTCAGTAGTATCCTTTCAGTCTTTGTTCCTATTGTGTTTTGCTTGCAGCTGTTCTCTTGCGGCCGTTTAATTTTGGCAAGGGCTAGAACAAGGTCTGTTTACAGCACATGTGATGGTGGGTTGCATAGTCAAATGCTCTGACAAAGGTGGGGAAACGGAGGGACCAAGCAACTGAGGTTCTGCTGCAGCAAAACTGTTATCTGATGTTTTAACTATGAGTATTTTAGCTTCCCTGTCTATACAAAGAAGATAATGATATTGATTTCCTTTGGTGAGGGGAGAACAGTATTACAGAAGAGGAAGGGATCTCTGTTGCTTACATGTTTTTATTCTGTCTTTGTACAGTACTTAGGGTAATATATAAGCAGTAACGTACTATACTAGTTATAAGGAATCAGGCCTCACATGTCTTATCCAAGGCCATGCAGCACGGTCAGGGTTGGAGGCCTACTTCTGGGGATACTTTCATCACTGCCTCTCCTGAGGTGGCAGGAGATGGGCTGGGTTAGTGTTTGTACAGCGCTTGGAAGCTGCGAGGTGTTGTGTGATGGTTATTGCCACATACCGTGCCTGTAGGTAGTGTTTAGATCTAGCACACTGTACTACTGAAGTAGCCAGGACGACAGCTGCAACTGAAGCAAAAAGTATTCACGTTTTTTTCCTTCTGAACTTTAGCTATTAACTGAAATCAGTGCCAGCATAGCATCTGGAGCCTCTACTCAAACAACTCTTGTTTTAATTTAGCATGAAAACATCCCCATAAAGAAATTTCACTTCAAAGACAAAGGGAGTAGCTGTCCTTTACCCACTGATACGGACAAAGCAAAATCAGGACTCATTTAAACCGTGTTAAAACTGTTGGTAAAGGCTTGGGTGACTTGAGAGGAGACCCCAGCAGTTTCCCCATGGAGCCCTGTGTGACTCATGTTCTTTGTCCTGCTCTGTTTCAGAGAGTTGGCCATGGAGATAAGAATCACGCAGATGCAGATCGCTCTCCTGTCTTCCTCCAGTTCATCGACTGTGTCTGGCAAATGACAAGACAGGTAAATTGCTGGGTGGCACACATGTCCACAAAGCCACTGTACCAAGACATGGCACAGTGTCTGGCCACAGGAATAACTTCCAAGCTGACCTGCACAGGCTCTCCTTCCTGGGCTTCTACTCTTTTCTTGACTCTGGCAACAAGTTCCTTGGGAGTCTGTTTAGCAAAGAGCCTGAATGCACAAGTGCACAGGAAGGCCACGATGTTGGCTTGCATCACATTAGCTAGTTAGTGGGTGCTGCATACATACATGCTGCTATAATAAATGTGAGCTTGTGAGAAGAAGCTTGCCTTACCCTGAAATAGGGGACAGCTGCCTCACATTTATCATGGGCAGGAACAGACACTCCAGCCATCCTCACTAGCCCACTGTGCCTTCAGAAGCGTAAGTGACTTGAGCTGCTAATGTAAGTCTCTAGCGTGGTGGGTGCATGCAGATCCTTATTGCCTCTGCTCAAGCTGATCCCATAACCAGACCTGCAGGGAAGACTTGCATTTGCTCCATTTTAACTTCTTCTGAAGGCAAACATACTGTTCCTGATTCATAGTTGATGTACAGAGCCAGGAGCTGAGGTCCTCGCTTCAGACCAAGCATGGCAGAGGCACAGTTCAGGAGAGATACCCTGTGGCTGGGAGGTTTTTACCCCAGGTATGTAGGGCCTGGAACGTTTTTCATGTCTGCTGTGATCCTTGTGCTGCATTTTAAGCAAATGTCAGCCATGGTCAGGCAGTTCTTTGAAAAAAATTAGGCTCATCACGGACTAAAACAGGTGAAATGGGAAAGGATGCCACTATATAGGAAGCTGTACTGTATCCAAGCAGAGAAAGAGGGAGGCTTTACCATCATCAAAAGTAGCTTTCATCATGCTATTCTTGTGTTGTTGCTCCTAGAAGCAGGCATCCTGTCCTGCTGGCGAGGTCAGGGTGTTGCAAACAGGACAGCCTGCGAAGAGGAGGGTGGTTTGTGAGGGAGGAAGGCCCCACTCTCCTCTCCATCGCTCCAGCATGTCTTTGCAGCTCACTGCCTGTATTCTTACCGACCCTTTGTGGAGCTTCAGTTCTCCCTGTCTTGGGTCTGATTGTTTCTGCATGGAACATCAACAGCAAACACAGCCCCTACCCATACACCTGTTCCTCCTGCTGACCTGTGTTGCAAGATGCCTCCCTGCTGTTCCCTCTGGGAAGCAGTCTGTTGCGCACACAGGTTATTTCCATGCGGCCCTGGGAAATTTCCATTTCTTTTTGTGCATTATTTCCTATATGCTTCAGCCTTTTGTTCACAGTCTCCTTGCATGGTCTGTCATTAGGGGCAGGCACAGCAGAGCAAGCTTCAACTTGAAGCAGCACTGAGTGTGTATAAACACAGCGGTCAAACCCTTCAGACCTCTGGCTTTTGCTCAAAATTCCTCTCTGCACATGTAAAGCAGCTTTCCAAGAGAGAAACTCTTGCTCCTGGAAGGAGCAAATATGATCCTGAATATTCCGCCAGGCAAAGAACAGAGACAAATCCTGGTTTAGAAATAAAGAAGAGAGGCCAACTCCTTACGAAGACCACAAAGTGGGAGAAAGTTTATTCACAATTCCTATTCTAAACTCCCAACCAAATTTTCTGGTTCTGTCTGAAGTTTCCTACAGCATTTGAGTTCAACGAGTACTTCCTGATAACCATCCTGGATCACCTGTACAGCTGTTTGTTTGGGACCTTCCTGTGCAGCAGTGAGCAGCAGAGAGTGAAGGAGGTAAGACAGCTTCTCTCCAAGGTGAAGGCACGGTACTGTGGTTGCTTTAGCTGGCTAGATAATGCTAGATAAGTTTCAGCACTCAAAGATAGTGGTAGATGCAGGTCTGGGTAATGCCAAGCCCTCTTCTTAACAGCTGGGACATGGGGTATTTTCCTCTGTGCAAACTGCTGTCTGTGGGAGACTTCACATTTCAGAGCAATACTGTTTCCCTCTGGACAGTCCCACTGCTTTCAGCGTGGCTTTCAGCTACTCACTGGTGGCTGAATAGCTCCTGGTGTCTCCCGAGTAGCTGAAAATGCAATTTTTCTTTGAATGCCAGTTTAATATAACCTTCTCTGTGGAAACTGGTACCTTTTTGCCCTCCCTTTTCCTTGCAGTGGTCCCGTTAGGTTGATTTTAACTACCAAGTGTGTATTGTCATTCTGCACACACAGGTTACACCAAGTAACTGGTCTCAATGTGTGTTCTTGCTGTGCTTGCATTTTTCCAGGAGAGGACAGAGCTGCTAGTATTAAGGAAGGACATGCCTCTAGGTCCTGCCACCAGCCAGCTCTGCCCTGCAGTCTGGACGAGGTTTATTTGCCAAGGGAGGAGTGTATAGACATGTACATTCAGACCATTCAAACGCTACCCGATTCAGACCCAGTCTGGAATCAGAAGGAAAAGCAGTGACACCCATTCTGTCCCGCCTACCTAAAGATGAAGCATTTTGTCACCAAAAGGTTGCAGCCTAACGTCACAGACATATGTTGAGGACAGTGTTACGTGGACCTGATGTGATTATATTTGACAGCACATCAGTTAAAAAATAAAAATAATAATAAAAATTACTGTAATACAGAAGTGATAGCATTGTACTGTAGTGAAATCAGGGTTCCTGTTTCTCTAGAGTCCAGAGCGATTGAATAATTGTAATTTCCAGAGAAGAAAACCTGTGTGCCATTTGCATGTGGGTTTTGGGGGTTTTTTTTTGAGGCCTCAGCCTAGTGAAATACTTAATCTACAAAGCACTTCAACACTGGTTTCACTGGGACTATTCACAGGCCTAATTATTCCACTAGATCGAGGCTAAGTCAAATGTTTTCTTTTCTTTTTTTTTTTTTTTTCCCAATTAAATACTCCAGCAAGTCCTCCAGGAGCACTTTAAAGAGGTGAAGTTTAACTAAAGCATTAAGAGTTCACATGCCAGTTGTCCCCTTGCTGTGCTGATGGCGATTCCTGGTCTGTGTTGGCAGCTGGGTGGGTAAGAGGGGATGTTTCCGTGCCAGGGTGCGTGTGTGCCTGCCTGCATCCACATGCTTTGATTACAATAACCACATCAAAAGAACGGGTGGGGTTTTTTTAAGCTACAAAAAGGCAACCAGCTCTGTATTAATGACAGGCATACGTATACGCTGTTATATACGATTTGTAGATAAATGCTGGGATTTGTATGGGAAATAAAGCCTCCTCCACCCCCTTCCCTTACAGAGCCTTCCAAAAAAGACCGTGTCGCTTTGGTCTTACATCAACAGCCAACTGGAAGACTTCACGAACCCCTTGTACGTGAGCTACTCCAACCATGTCCTGTATCCCGTGGCCAGCATGCGCCACCTCGAGCTGTGGGTCGGCTACTACATCCGCTGGAACCCCAGGATGAAACCGCAGGTACGTCTCTTCCGAGGATCCTGCTCTTATTTCCTGCTCTGCTAGTACTAATGCTGTCGTTTTGGAGCTTGAGACCTTTGAAGCCCAAGAAGTAATGTACAAACTTAACGCTGCCACTGCTTAAATCTAAAAACAAAAGCCTAAATTCAAATGCAAGTAAATGAAAGAGCAGCATCTACAGCTGGCTGGTGCGGGCGGTCAGCTGGAGGTTGCTGCCTCGTGAAATCTGCAGAAACGGAAGATACTCAGCAATTTGGAAAAATTCTCACTTAGAATATGGGGAAAAATCACCTGAAGTCTCTCTTCTCTACAAAAGAGCCTAAAAACCTAAGACTACTTTGGATGTGGGATTCTAGATCTGAGCTTTGGGGCTGTATTTAGATTACCGGCAACAGGAAGCTCCTGCTTGCTTTGGCTGCCCAAGGCGCAGGGGTCTGACTGCAGCCCTGCTACGCTCTTGAACCCTGACAGCAGGGAAACTGGCATGCCCAGGGCGGGCACCCGAGACAAGCAGCCTGAACGTGGCCCTAAATGCCAAAATCACTTTTTAGTACGGGGGGACATATTCCTGGATTGCCCCAATGTCCAACTGCAGTTAATAGAGCTTTGCAAATCTAGGGCATTAGATACAGGGACCCCACAAATGCTTTCCAGTACTAAATGTTTAACAGTCAGAACTATGTGAAAATATTTAGATAAATCTGTGGTTTTTCCCCAAAGCCCTGAAATTATGTCCAGGCTGAGATGCCAACGCCAGTGTCCCCCAGAAATGTCAGAGATTAGAGTTTTGCAGTTGTCATCTTTCAAAATATACACTAAGTTTTGTTTAGCCACCATTGCACTGTGCGTGTTGGATAAAATGAGTATCGCAAAGTCAGAGCAACAACTCACCCCTGGGCTGGAGACAATGATATAACCCACGTACCACCCCTCCTTCCCTCATAGCTGCGTGCCAGGTCAGCGGCAATGTTTTGTGGTTCAGGCTTCACTTCCCTGCTTACGTCCCAGCACTCAGCTAGACGTTTTCTTGCAGGAACCTGTCCACAATCGCTACAAGGAGCTTCTTGCCAAGCGGGCTGAGCTGCAGAAGAAAGTGGAGGAACTGCAGAGAGAAATCACCAACCGTTCCACCTCATCCTCGGAGAGAGCTGGCTCTCCCGCACAGTGCGTCGCTCCCGTACAGACAGTTGTATAATACGGACTTTTTTTGACGAGTACCTTCCCAGGACCATCAGGGTAGCTTTTCTGAAACTCTCTGGGTTTCCAGCGTGGTGTCTGGGAGATGCCAACTTATTTATTTATTTCTCTCCAGGGTAATTTATTAGTACTGTAGCACTAGAGGAAGCTTAAGCAAAAACAAACAAACAAGGCCCCCTATGCAATTAACCTTCTCCGTGGCTAGATTATAATACAAGCTAATTGCACTTGCCACCTAAAAGAAACCTAGAGCTCTTTCTTTGTTCACTTATGTGCTGGAAATCACTTGGCTTTAAAGAGAGACTGTGCACTAGAATGAAGGACTGTGGAGGAAAAACATCTACTCGGAAGTCTGAAAAATCTCCCCTTTGCTAAAAGGAAATACTGACTCTGTACTGGAGCCTAAAATACAGCTGTAAAGTCATGAAACCCTCCGCTGTCAAGGTCTGCACAGCAGCGTTAATGAGAGCGTTTGCCAGCATACTTAGAGACAAGCAGCGATAGCATCTGAAACATATCACTTGTCTTGCTTTTCCCTTCACTTTGATCTAGATCATAGGAAGCCATGTAAATGATGCCTTATTTAAAGAAAGGGCAGCTTCTACCAGTAAAACATGGTGGTAGAGGAGCAACCTACATGACTTGACTTAACTTTGTAGGACAAAGTTTACTTCCATCTCTGCAACTTTAGAGTCTCGCTTATGGTTTACATTGGGTGTGTCAGGATGCAACCTAAGCACCTTTATTTCTGAGGGGGGAAGCAGAGAACGGCTCCCCTGGGCTTTCTGCAGCTCCTCTGTCCTCCAGTGCCTCATGCTCATCAGGGGAAAGGTAGCGGAATACCAAGGGGCACGTGTGAACTGCTGGGATCACTCATTTCATTTTGCTTGGATAAGCATAATTAGTGATTTTAATGCTTCTGTGCAGGATCAGAGTGGCGTACTTAAGGTATTTCAGTTTTCTGTTAACTAATGGAAGCAACTGTCTATCAACCAAAGAAGCCCTTCTGCCTGCACTGCAGCTGCTACTTGAAGTTATTCTGGTAGACTAAACAGCTTAGCCAGTTTCTGAGCCCTATGTTTAGGTCTTTTTCCTCATCACATACTTCAAGAATTAGTGTCACCTGACTAAACTGAAGTCCAAATTTGATTTTAATACAAAATTTTACTGTAGAAGTGGAGATAAACACCCTTGGCAAAACCATGACTGCCCCATTGCTCTTCCAGACAGGTAAGTACGGGGTTGTAGAAGATAGGGCTTACAGCAAAGGACATTATGTATGTGCAAGGATCTTTACTCGAGGCTGCTTCTCGTCCCTCTGCTACGGAGGAGTGGCACTGCTTGGCCTGGGATCCTGTGTTGCTCTTATGATAGGATCCCATACTGTGGTCACCTGTTTAATACACCCGTCAGCATGCTTCCTCACTCTGCCTCTCTTCCACAATAGAGAAGTATTTTCTGAGAGGGTTCAGAGGTGGACCAGTTTACACAAACTGCCTTTCAAAAGCCACATTCCTTCTGCAGCAGTAATTTCCCCCTGCAGTCTCCATTTCTGCCTGCTCTACTACAATCGGAGTCTCAGTACGCACACAGAAATCCACAGCCACCTTCTGGCAGAACGAGTAACAGGCTGTATAGCATCACTGCATGTGTTATAGGGTGGCCTGAGATGTTATGGTTCAATAGTGCAAATAATCCACATGAAATACCTTCCCAAGGACTTGGATGTGCTTTAAGGTTAAAGGACAGATGTGCTCATACGTACAATCACTATGTAAGATGGTTCATAGCATTATTCTCTATTAGCAAATTGACTATGTGTGTATATTTTGTTTCTTGATGAAGGCTGTTTGGTTTCCTTAACACTAATAAAAATGGATAAATGGGTAAAGTTCCTGTGCTCTTATTTTCAACTATGTGGTTCTCCAAAGGACTTGCAAACATTAATAAAATAGCACTGAAAATTTAGTATGTCGAATCCAAATCTCTCTTTCTTCTGCAGATGGTCTTGCAAGATGCTAATGTCCAAACTCTGAAATTCAGAATGACAGGAAAACAGAATTCATCTTTGGACAAGTTTCTCTTATCCTATACAGACCAGTATTAATACTGATACAGTGCTTAGCTGCTCAATACTACAAAAATACTTTCACAATTAAAAAAAAAATCAAACAATTTCTGCACTTTACAGTGCATTAGCACAGTAACTTCTGTGTAAAAGGAGGATTCACATTTTTCTATGTAACTCACGTTAAGGCCAAATTCACTGGGATGATTTGGGATCAACTCAGTGCCTGCTCCTTTGATGCTCTCACCCCTAGTAGTCTTAATTCCAACTTGGGCACCTCATTCACTGTATGCAGCACATATGGAGCCTAGAATACTCCTAAGCCCTCCATCAGTAAGGAGCTGCATGAGGACAGCCTCAGGTAATGCTGAAGTTAACCCATCTTCAAGCAAGCTGATTCCCCAGAGATCCTTCCCAAGGAAAATTACCGAGTGTAGTTTCAGCTACTGATCTTTAGGAACCTCTGGGATGAACTGCTCTCCAAGTGGCTACTCCAGCTACCTGGAGCCTGTGTCTCTAACATAAATGAAGTTAAAGGGGATGGCTCCAGGCTTGGTTAACAGCTTCTGACTTCTCCCTGCACAGCTAAAACCTTCTGTGCCTCGGAGGCAACCAGGGTGGATCACCTACAGATCATTAAAACTCAAATCCCTTCTGCCTGTGTTGACCCTACAGAGTTCACTGCCTGTTCAGCTACAGGCAAGGGTGGACAACTCTGACTCTCACCTTACCTGCAGTTTGCTAGCAGCTCACGTTCATCACCCTGAGCAGGGAGATGTCACATCACCGCAAAAGCACACTGGATGGGGCACAGTGCTGCAAACAGAGTTAATTTAGAGGAAGTGCAGCTTTCCCACAATTCATTCAACAGGCAAGCTGGCTTTATTATTTTTCAACTGTATAAAGGGGTAATCTGGGTCTTCTGTACATTCCATTAATAGGAAATTCTTTACATTATTAACATAATAAATAACATTTACTGAGCTGTGCAAGTAAGAGTGCAAAATGAATTGCACCACTACCAAAGTAGATAGCTCATCAAAGCACGTATTTCAAGTTAAAAGCAAGATGCCAGGACTGAATGGCATGATTGAGGCACTTGCAGTTTAAAACACTTGTGGTTTATCTCACTCCTTTACCACCCAAAGCTGTGGACTAGGAGACAGGATATTATCCCCTGTCCTGTAGCTTTTTCATAAAGTAGGATTTCTGCAGAAAAATTTCACTCTTCAAACTCAAAACCAAATTCAATCAATCATTAAGCAAAATGATTTGGAAAAGTTATCTTGCTCCTTTTTTGAGTACTCAAACATCCATTGCCATTAATGCCAACTAATGCAATGTAGCAGAACAAGAACTAGGAAAGCTTTGAGGAGAGCTCCACAGAACACCTTTAACAGGTTTACCTGTTCTCCCTTAGACGCTCTCAGAGTTTGTGTAATTGCAGCTGCACACAGAACAGAACTGACAAAAGCCCTGAAGACTTAGGGTCGCAGCATCGTTTCCAACAAGATGTGTCTTGAGAAGCCTCCCAATGCACAGTTCGACAGTAGCGTGAAACCACACTGGCATTTCACACAAGCCAACCCATGTGAATGTGTGGTGCTTGGTGTTCTGAAAGAAAATGGAAGGACTGCTGGAACCATAACACGAAAGGAACTGGTGGAGACCTACGTTCAGATTCAGTGGCTGGGTACCTTAAAAATGGAATGCGTTTTTAACTAGACCATAATATATACAAACTCGGAGACAGAATTTGGGGCCCATATTTGAAAAGTGCACTTAGCATACAGTAGTCTCTTTCACACAGCAAGAAAGGCAGCTGCTTTATATCCAGAATGTGAGGAAGTTTGACCAGGATGGTGTCAAGAACATCTCCTGCAGAACAGTCAGTAGTCCCAGCTGATATCATCTTTCTGTAGTGAAGTCTGTATGGTCTGCATGTCTCTCAACAACTGGAGATTTTTCCGACTCTTCTCTCCAGGTTTCACTTTGATGAGACCAGCATTCTTTCCTTTTGTGGTTACTGTAGTTGTTACTTTAACCTCACTAACAGGGAACCTGCTGTCTTTTATTTGTTTAGCAGAAGTCTTTTTGGACTTGCATTCTCTCTTAAGTCTCTCTAGCTGAAAGAGAAACCCAAAGAAAAACATTAAGCAGTGACCTTGTTTCAGTTTATGTTGTGCAATTCTTCACACAGCTGAAATACCCCACCACTCATCTCACCCAGCTAAGCTAATGGGTGCTCCCAAGTCACCCTGAATAATAAATATTTTGTTTTCCTTACACAACATTGCTATATTTGCATCTTTAGAACTGTGTTCAGCTTATAGTCTGAACTACTTAGGTTATCTCTTTAAAAACCAACAAGTTGATTATGGGGGAATGTCTCCATCATGAACATAAAAGTTACATATGACAAAAAGTTGATTTGTCACTGTTACCATCCAGTGATTAAAAAAAAAAACAAACGCCAAACAAAACAATTTTTTCTACACACATACTAGTGATTTTAGTAACAAGTCACTGTCAGAGATGTAGCTTTAAAAAGAATACCAAAACTCTGCTGAGGTGAAGAACTGGTATCCACACACAGCACTGTAAATCACAGCTTGTAAGACTCAGTACTCAGCAGCAAGGACTGAGCTGGCGTAAGCTTCAATGGGGAACTGGACAGAGTCTAAGGTGCAGACACACTCATACTCTCAACCCGCAAAATGGCTGGCTTCCACGGTTCCCCTCGCTTCAGGTAGTGGTGCTCCCTCCTCCTAGTTCACAGCATGCAGCAATTTCCTTAAATGCTGACTCCTAAAACTTTTGTCAATAGCTAGTCAGAAGCCTCAGCATATGCAGAATCATTACTACTGGGAACTACTACACATCTGTTTCTCTGCAATAGTTCCTCTGAAGATCATAAGAGATCAAAGGTGAGTAATGCTTCTGTTAGAAAACATTTCACATGGCCATTCTGGATGTCAGGAGCAGTGCTCTCAGTACCTATTTTGTGTATAAGTTACATCAGATGAGGGTGAATCTTCTTGGTTCATATGAACTGAACCAGATTAAACACACGGGGTTAAGCTCTTTCGAAGAATTTCACTAAAATGAATGAAGATTAGAGAAAATAGGGAACCAATAGGTTTTATAGCTTTGAATGAAGAGGCTACACTATATAAAACATTTTGAAAGTTGTTTTAAACTAAAACAGGTATTTCAGGTTTTATAAAGTGCAAATCGAAACATAAATAGGTCATTTACTCCAAGCAAAGGAGAACTGTTAAAAGATTCAGCTCAACAGTGAAAGCCCCTGGGAATCTAGGTATCTCTCTAAATACAGTTTAGGTTCCTAGAAGTTCCATGTGAAGAACAACATTTCACACGAGGGCTTTCCCCCACTGTCTGTGCAGCTGGTTGTCACTACGGACCTCACGCAAAGCGGTTGCTTTGATTCAGCACAGCTGTTTTATGCATGCCAGGAGTGAGTCTGATCAATCAGAACAGAGGTATCTCCTGACACATCAGATATCTGACCAGAAATACCTCCCAGACAGACCACTGGGGGCCCAGGAAGTAAACTCACACCTTCCAGCCCTATATGCTGTTTCTCAGCTTGTGTATTGCCTAACCAGCTTATGCTATGCTTACAGAATTCAACAGCTGTGGGATTTGCTATCGTACAGTAGACTATCTTTTCCCTGTTTTGGGGATGAGAGGAGTGTAAAATGCAATGCAAGAACAAATGCGAAAGTTCTGCCCAGGACAGGATGAAGAGTGGGCACAAGGGTGACATGGTAAGACAGAAAGGATACTCCTGCAGAAATACTGGGATAGAAAGATGAAGGTATGCAGGCTAACTTTGGGACATCAAAGCTAAAGCTAGGCACTACAGCTCTACAGTAGTTATTTCTGCTTTATTCAATTACTGCTAAATTAGGATAGAACACAAAAAAAAAACCCCAAACCTGAAGATAGCAACTCTACAGAAATATGAACATAGTCAAACGTAACTCACCTGCAACCGATGCCTCCGGACTTTGCTGATCTGGTCTGCCTTTGCTTCCATCTTTCCCACCAGCGCCTCAAGTTCCCTCTCCAGATCTTCCCTCACTGCAACGGTTGGGGCTTCCTGGACAAGCTTTGACAGCTGCTGGTGATCACTAGCATGCAATTCAGACAGAACAAAGCTTGCATCAGACTCCTCGGCTTCTAGTGCTTGTACAGCCAGTTCAGAAATAACACTTCTAGGAAACCATAGCATCAGCAGCCAGACATGTTCAACATACCATAACGAACCAGCAAGAACAGTTTTGCCGGTTAGCAGCATTATTACAGTAGCACATTCTGGTGGCAGGCTGCTGCAATGCGAAGTCTCAAGAATGTAAGTAGCTTCACACATTCAAAATGACCAAATAACCCCTTGAGGGCACGATCTCAGTGCTCATTCAGTTACTATTTTGCGTACCTGTATCTACTGCAGTGGTGCAGTAGAATAACAATTCATGT
Organism: Ciconia boyciana; assembly: GCF_034638445.1. NCBI lineage: Eukaryota > Metazoa > Chordata > Aves > Ciconiiformes > Ciconiidae > Ciconia > Ciconia boyciana. The sequence continues at coordinate 207,741,322 of NC_132934.1, forward strand.
TCTGTTAACCAGGACAAGCAAAATTACTAGTAAAGCTGTCCTTTAATGGAGTATTTGTCCATTGCATCAGGGGCTGTTACCACACTTCTCCCTCACCCCTCACAAATTTGATACTGCTGCATATAAAAACAGGTATGCAGTCCAGATTGTTTATCAGAATTTATTTTTAACTGCAAAAATAAATGACAGCCTCCGCAGCCAGTAGGACAGAGAGATTATATGCCCGAGACTTCCCAAAACTAAATCTTTTCTCAGGAAAAACCTTCCAACTTTAAAGCAAAAGGCAAAAATATAAAGCATCTACATTCATAATCTGCAACGGAGAATATGCCAAACTCACAAACTCATCTGCCCAAATTCATCTTGCAAAGTCAGCAGCACTTCTGAGAGCTCTTCCTGGGATGAAGAAGATTCCTTTGGCAGAGAGGACTTTCTGCTTTTGCTGGCAGGATGACCAGTACTGATGGGTTTTGCTAGTGGAGTATCATTCACCACACGACTGTTACACAAAGCTTTCGTGTGTTGTTTCATCAGGTGCAGGACATGTTGCACGTTGGCGCCAACTGAATGACTGGGACTGGTAGACTGGAAGGAAAAGTAAGAGAGACTTCTTCTAAATGGCATTCTCAACAACCTACTTGATAATAATGGAGAACATTTAAAAACAGTAAGATTTTTTATTTGCTGCCAAGAGTGTATTTTTTTGTTTGAATGAATTTGCACTAACAAGAACAGCTTGACTAGCAGCATAGAGAGGACCCCTATTTTGGAAATGCCACTTCAGCAAGTTATCGATACTCAACAAGCCTTTAGAAGACAAACTGGAAGAAGGGAGTCAAAGAAAATGAAACGGTCTGACCACTGGGTGTCAGGAGCGCACCAAGCCAAAGCCGCTTAAGGAGCTGCAGCTACTGAGCATTAAGCTTTGGAATGAAGCAGCTCACCTTCCCAGCTACAAAGGGTACGTCACCCAGACACAGTCTGTAATGGGGCTGCGTAGTGAGATGGCTTGTAGGAGAGCATTCCTGGAAGGAGAGAAGAGAGAAATGTTTATCAAAGATGACACTACAGCAAACCCATTTTCCCTTTGCCTTGTAATAAAAGAGGCAGCCTACCTTCCTGATTGCATGCACACACCCTTATTTAACTCCTCAGTAATTGCCCTTCTCTTCCCCTCATGTTACCTTCTCTGGCTGCTTAGTTTTTTTCCGGGGTTTTCTTGCTTTTGGAGAAAGCAATGGTGATGCTGCTTGAATCAGTAGTCTGTTGGTTTCCAGGCCTGTCTGAAGCTTTAATTGAGGGAATAAGGGGAATTACTGGAATTATATTAATAGATAATCAGAGACAGAGTAAGCTGAGAAATGCAAACCAAGAATTTTTAAAACACAGGCTCTCTGAAAGCAAGGGCTGCAAGTTTTTAGGATTTTTCTGCAGCAGTCCAAGGTCAATTTAAATGTTAAATAAGAATACTTCCTCTGGTAGCACTACTTATCACTAACCCCAGTGAGTTAGACAACTAGTCTTACTGCATTACACCCATGCAGGCAAGTGCCAAAACATCATCTGTGCTTCACACTTGACAAAATGTTAGGGAAGTTGAGCAACCCAACCCTGCTCAATTGATCCCGTGGCATATAGTTAACAGACAACTATTCCTTCTGTTCTATTAAATTTGACAGTAAAAAAACCCCAGACCATCTATTGAAAGAGTTAAGGTCAGGATTCTCACAGTCAACTGTGAGCTCTATATGCTTTGCTGTTCCTTCCAACAGGAAGTTATGGCATGGCTGTACAAATCATCTCCTAACCAATCTCAACTAGAAGTATTCACAGAGCAATTATTCACGATTAATTTGAGACACCCTTCCCCCTGTTCCCAAACTTATGGGAAAGGTTAATGCTAGAGCCTAACACATTACGTACATACTTCTTCAGCACACAATGAATATTTAATGAACACAACACTTCAAGGGTAGGAGAAGACCAGTGTCCTTATGGGCTCATAACCAATAGTATGTTGGCTCTTTTTTGCCTCCTTCTACAATATTTCTAGGTACAATTGTAAGCAAGGGAGCACACTTGTTGACCTTGATCTATTTAAAGTAGAGATCCTCATACATCCTCAACTATTAATTAGTCTGAATTTCTACTCCTCTTTTCCAACTAGCTTATTTTATTGAAGAAATCAAGCTTCAGTGCACAGCTGCTGTTAGAAAAAGGTTTCCAAAAAAGCTCAGAGAATTTCAGAACATTTGGCACTTGGGGGGGGGGGGGGGGGGGGAACGACGACTAAACCAAGACTTTCATTATTCTGTATATGGGAGGCACTTTCAGCTAGTTTAGCTGAAAAGTTGATGGAAAGGAAGAGCTAATTACAGTGCATACCAGTACAAAACAAATTTCCTGTTGGTTACCTCAGCTGCTTTTTCCTGAACAAGCTTCCTTGCGTGTTCTTCCTCCTGAAGCTTCTGTTCCAGCTCTTTCATTTTTTTCTAGTCAAAGTTGAATAAAAATAATAGCATTACTAATGAAACAATTCTTTTTTTCCTGAAGCCTACAATACTAAAAGCTTGAGCAAAAGCATATGAGTTCAATTTATGACTTAAACCTAAGTGAAGACTTCAGCATTAGAATGATTGCTGACATTTTGTCTGTATAGGCATAAATACTGCACTCAAGTGCTGATGCTTAAAACTTAATTGATTTTTCTATTTTTACTTCCACAATTGGTATCTGAATTTAAGTCACAGCCTACAGGGAGAGCAATACACAAGGCTGTCTTTCTCTTCGGTTGTAAAAAAACCCCTAGAAAGTAGGTTGTTTTGTGTACATTATCCTGAAAGATTTTGTACTACAAAAGGGCTAACAAAGGTTAACATGTATCACCATAAGCTGAGAGAAGACTTGCTTTATTTAGACCACTAACAGTATTTTTGCCAATATCTGTAACTTAAACTCTTAGAAGAGAGGAATTTTTGACCATCTAGCCACCTTCCTAATAAAGAAGAGGGAGGAAAGTTTATATCATGCCTCTGAGATATCTTTAAGCAAAACTGATTTCATCTTTTTATGGTAAAAACATGTAAGAACTCTTTTGAAAGCCCTTTTCAAAGAAAAGGGTTAAAGAGGAAGGCACACATTTCTTTATAAACCCTCCGATAAGATGAAGACGTTGTTTAAGCATGATACGCTTACTTAAACTCCCAACGTGAAAGTTATCAAATAACTTTCTGATTTTATATAGCAGAGTGAAAAAACAATCCAGAGCTCCAGGACACAAAACAACTTCCCTTCTCTTCCCCCAAAGACTGATTATTCACAGAGCCACTAATGAAACTGAAGGCAGAAAAGCATGAAATTCAAAGTAACAGCTGTATTTGTACACTTCTGTTTGTTTATAAACCCACTACACACTGAGGTAGTAAATATTTCAATTCTGCTTTACTTAAGCATTAACGGCAACATTAATGTAACCAGCTGTTATACAAAGTTGTTAAAAGGCAAAACCCTGGATAAACATTGAGGACAAAGGCACTATATAAAGGAACCAGCTTTTTCTGTTGAATAAAAGAACCCTTTTGACTATTTTTTTTTTCATTCAAATCAGATATATTCCAGGTGACTTAAAATCATCTTCTACCTTTTACAGTATGTGAAACAATTCTTGATTTTCATGTGGTCTGTCTAACCTGTTAAATATGACAGAATTTTTAATGTGAAAATACTGAAGCAAATCTTCTGTTTGAACAGTGACATGAAGGTGGGCCAATGCTTTTGTACCGAAATGGCTGATTATTCACTCAGCCAGCTGTTTAGCTGCAGAGTGCACCTCAAACTGCACAGCAAGAGTATATCTTACTGTGTCATCAGTGATAGACCCTGTTAGAAATTATCTATCCAAGTTATATTCGCAAAAGAAATTTTTTTTCTTGCTTATAGAAGAAAGTATTACGCAGATTACTGGTTCGTCACTGAGAGGGAGAGGCCAGAGGGCCAGCTAACAGTAAACACACAGACGCTCCCCAGCCACGCTGCCCATCATGTAAGGCAGCACGGCACGGAAAGCACGCTGCAGGTCAGCACTGGGCTACCAAAACCACTCTGCTCAGTCACCAGTAGCCGCTGCAAAAAATTTCAATGAAAAAATAGAAATAAAATATTTCAATGCCTATTTTTGCCTGTTTTCTAAGGGAAATTAAGTTTCATGCAGTCACCTCACTCATAGAATCACAGAATCATAGAACGATTTGGGTTGGAAGGGACCTTTAAAGGTCATCTAGTCCAACCCCCCCCTGCAATGAGCAGGGACATCTTCAACCAGATCAGGTTGCTCAGAGCCCCGTCCAACCTGACCTTGAATGTTTCCAGGGATGGGGCATCTACCACCTCTCTGGACAACCTGTTCCAGTGTTTCACCACCCTCATTGTAAAAGATTTCTTCCTTATATCTAGTCTGAATCTACCTTCTTTTAGTTTAAAACCATTACCCTTTGTCCTATCACAACAGGCCCTGCTAAAAAGTGTGACCCCATCTTTCTTATAAGCCCCCTTGAAGTACTGGAAGGCTGCAATAAGGTCTCCCCAGAGCCTTCTCTTCTCCAGGCTGAACACCCCAGCTCTCTCAGCCTTTCCTCATAGGAGAGGTGTTCCAGCCCTTGGATCATTTTCATGGCCCTCCTCTGGACCCGCTCCAACAGGTCCCTGTCTTTCCTGTGCCGAGGGCTCCAGAGCTGGACGCAGTACTGCAGGGGGGGTCTCACCAGAGCAGAGCAGAGGGGCAGAATCACCTCCCTCGACCTGCTGGCCACCCTGCTTTTGATGCAGCCCAGGATATGGTTGGCCTTCTGGGCTGTGAGCGCACATTGCCGGCTCATGTCCAGCTTTTCATCCATCAGTACCCCAAGTCCTTCTCCTCAGGGCTACTCTCCATCCATCTCCCAGCCTGTATTGATACCAGGGGTTGCCCCAACCCAGGTGTAGGACCCTGCACTTGGCCTTGTTGAACCTCATGAGGTTCACACGGCCCCACTTCTCAAGCTTGTGCAGGTCCCTCTGGATGGCATCCCGTCCCTCAAACAACTTTAACCAAAGAAGACAGAAAGGTATGAGACCTCAAAGATACGGAACACCTAAATTTTGTAAAAATTGGCTGCTGCGATAAACATCCAAATTAGTTCCACCAGAGAGGAAATGTCTCCAATGTGAAGACCACTTTTACCTCTGTGCTTCACCACCTTACAAATTAGCACCTGCCTGACAGATGAGCAGTCAGCATATACCCAGCTGGAACAGGGCAGGTGTTGCTTCTCACCACCTGGCAATCAGAGGATAGAGGAAAAACTAGAGGTGTAGGTAGCATATAGCCACAACACAATGCAAGGATTCATGACTTCTATTGTTCATAGAATGGGGGGGTTTTATTAAGTCTCATTGTTAGCATTAAGAAAAGATCAATTACTACCAACTACAGTTCTTCAAAACGTGTCATCTACACGTATATTCACATTCTGGCCATCTGGCCACAAGCAAGACGAGCCCAAACTGCACTTTTAGGGTACAACCCCATCCCCTAACTCCATCCTCAGACACAGGTGTGTTCAGACCCTCTCAGTCAGCTATCCAGAGACTGCACTGCAGGACTACAGTTGCAATAAACATACACCAGAAAATGCTTTTGATGCAAGTACTCCAATTACGAGTACTTCACATGAATGGGAGTCTCAGCATTTCCTTTTTACAACCAATATTAACATTGGCAAATTGCTTGAAGGTAATACTTATAGGGCCAGGTAGTGGCTCTGCAGAGATGAAATGCTCTCAGTAAGACCCACACACAACTTGTGCTCTGGCAGAGTGTCTGAAATCAGAGGCAGTTAAATCATTGCTCACTCACGAGTAGCCATCTCACCACTTTCCATCCATTTCAGCACACCATGTATGGCAATAGTCTTTCTTATCTATTTCTTGCTTCAAATTAAACTTGCAAATGTTCCTGTGGTCTTGCCACAACTAAAGCAGAGATCAAAGAGGCAACAGATGCAACTGTTTTGAGCAAAGTGTGCAGTGACCCTTTCAGGACTATAAGGTAACAGCACATGGATGCTCACATAGAAACAGCCTGCAAGCACAGAGGCAGACAGACCTGTCGATCAGAAAGTGGCTCATGACAGCATAATGATCACAAGGAAAATGACCTTGAGTCACAGCTAAATCCAGATCTCTCTCAGTTCCTAGAATTGATTCAAAATTGTGTGAATTTAACACCCAATTCCACTAAAACAGGTTTAATTGTGACAGCTACTAGTTCCCAAAGGAATCAAAGAATCAAAGACATCTAGTTTGATCGGGGGGGGGGGGGGGGGGAAGAACTGTTAGGCTGAACTTATTTTCACTAGCCAGGCACAAAAAGACAAACAACCCAGCACCACCAAACTCCAGCTGCTATCAGTCAAAAATGTGGTAAAAGCCCTGCAGAAGGCAATTCCAGTTGCTGAACCAGTTATTTCAACTCTGAACCTGGAGGAACCTAATGCTGCTTTCAGTGAACAAGGCCCAGGAGACACTCATCTCTCTTTGCAAGCGTTTGCCCCAGGTAAACAACGCAGGCACTTGTACTCCACAACTGCAGCTCACCACAATGGGGTGTCAAGATCTTAAACAGCTTGTTACAGTTGCCTGGGGTCAGGGACTTCCAAGAATAGTTGTAGCATCTAAAGGTCCTGCAGCAGACCAACTAGCTAAAGATTTACTATCAATCAAACATCTCCTTATGTACTCCTGGAAAATCTACTTCAGCACCTACTAAGGGCTGGTGTGCAGGGTTGCAAGCCTACAGTTTTGGTAAGAGTCCAGAGCTGTCCTCAATACCACAATCTAATCATGTACTATCTGCTCCTTTTTGGGGGGGCAGGGGAGAAATTTGCAGGTGAAAGCCTCTCCCTGGTTAAGCCCTCTGTAGTTCCCATGCTTGGGAGTCTCATGGTCTCTCTACAGCAGCAGAAAGAGGTAGGATGTGGACTGGACTTCAGAAGCCAACACCACAGAGGGTACACAAAAAGAGCATGACCAAACATGGTCATGTTGAATTTTTAAAAGCTACCAAATCAAAAGGAATCCTGAAGAGGCAGACTGGTTCAAACCCACTGACAGCCAGCCAGTGCTAGAGGCCTAGCAATGCCAGAATTCTGCACACAAAATAACCAGTAATAATTGTGTTTCTTAAGGAGGAAGGCAAATGGATAAAAGAAAAACCAAACACATCAAACCCACACAACTCAAGTCAAATCTGGGTCATAATAGAATGTAACTGCTAGCATTCAGTAGCATGCAAGGCAACTCGGAAGTTGGGAGCTTAGGAACATCCGCAATCCTGCATGCCTATGCACCAGCTAACCACAAGAGAGGAACACCAACAGATACCGTTAAGGCTAAACAAAGTGTAGTGACCTAAAGCCTATGTGGCCATGTAGACTTCCAGCAATAACTGCAACTTTTTACAACACTTCAGCTTTAAAAAGATGTTTAGTTGCTGTCTTTCTCTACAGCATAAAGTTTTGCTCAGCTCTATTATTGACATATAGCTATAAGGTGCTGATTACAATAAACAAGGTAAATCTGATATAGCATCCAGTAAAAATGACAGACCTCCGCTATGGACTGCATTGTGGTAAGTCTGCTGTACTCTTTTTCCAGCATATCCAGCTTTTCCAATTTAGACTGAACGTGTGATTGATCAAGAAGCCGATCTCTCTCCAACGAACCCTTGAAGGGAGAAGTGAAAAGCAAAACAATTATAAGCACAATAAAACAAGAGCATCTGTAGTAAGCCTTATGCCTGCAGCTCAAAGGAGGCCCATAAGCAGTCCAAAGGAACTACTACCTCCTCTGTGCAATTTTAGATGGTGCTACAATTAGGGAGCAACTGCGCCCCTGGTCCATCAATGTTGGGAACCTCACACTCAAACAGATTCAGATGAGAGAGAATTCTGCAGAGTCTTCCCTCCCTCCGAACCCAACATGGTAAAAACCCCTCATTACTCAGCTATTAGAGATAACTTTCTTAATTTTTTTTCTTCAGTAAATATTTAATAGACTGAAACAGGACAGCCACAGAGACCAACGAACAGAGAGCTCTAAGTGATCCATGCTCCTATAAGACAAAATTCAAGCTCATTTTAGATATAGGCCAAATCCCACAGTCACTGATGGCGGGAAATAGAAGTTTTACTATTATTTCTGCAGAATCAGTATTTCAGTCCCAGTTTAGCGAAAGCAGTACTAGTAAAGAAAATACCCAAAGATCTGAAGAGTGTAAACACAAAAGGGAGGTTTTTTCCAGTGGCATGTGGGTATAACACTAAGGGTAAAGATGAGCTACTGCAGTACACCAATCACGCAGAGGCAAACAATTCTTATTAATATCAGAGCCTGATACTGCCTTAGAGTCAGGTGTACAAAGGCAGAAAATACCAGGGTCCTGATAGGAGTGGGAAATTTAAGCAGGGAAATTATCCACACCTAAGTATACAAAGGCCAACTGAAATAGACATGCATACTTAAATATATTAAAATTATAGTAACTACAAAAAATCATGACATAGTTCATGATTTTTATAATTTAATCCCGAGATAATCTTGAGAACACACCTGTTTCTCCAAGAGATGCGACTTCTCATTTTCTGCATGCTGGATCATTTTTCTCATGTAGTCCAGCTGTTTCTCTAAAAGGCTACACCGAGACTCAGCAACTGCCAGCTGAGAAGCCAGTTCTGAAGACAACAGAAGGCAGAAAAGTGAAATCATGCACTGCTTCTTCCTGGGATTTTTTTTATGTTTTCAGGACAGTTCCAAAACAAAGAAAAGGACCATCTAAAGAAACCCACTGATTAAGCCTAATGAACTTCTGTATGCATGCAAATCCCTAAAACAAAGTATGCTTTTAAAATTATTTCTTCATAACCCCACGTGTCACTGAAAAGTAAAAGATGCTGAACAAAGTCAATTAGAATAGTTTTATGCATTAATAAACTCAAGTTTAATACACATCAGTGTTCTGTAGTATCTATATAAAGTTTGCAAACAACCTTGGTTTTTCTTTGACACTTCAGTCTTGTCATGCTCTTTGTGTTGCATTTGCTCACTTAGTACTTTTTTATAGTCTGCTGTTTCTCTGCTGAGGTGTTTTACATTCTCCTCCGCCTGAAGCCGTTCCAACTCCAGTCGATGAATTTTTTCCTGGAGATTCTTCAGAGCAGAAAATATTGCTGTAATTGAGCAAGTACCTTTCATTAGATACCATTAAATCACCACTTCAAGATAACACTGAACTTGAAATGTTTTTATAAAAGCATGTAATGTAAGAAAGAGTGTTCCTTACCAGCATCCAAGACTCCTTCCAGGAATTAAAACCTGCTTCCCTTTAAACCATAACTGATTCTAAAACTAGTCTGAAACGAATAGATGCCCTTGGTGCACACCATCTGAAACATTGGGGAAAGATGCATCCATTTCCCAGAACAAGGCATGTAAATATTCTGTAGATTAAGTGCAAACAGTGCATCTTTTGACTCTTTATCAAAAGGAAATGAAAGGTCACAACTAGATAAAATAGTGGCAGTCCTCTATATTATTATTATTACTCTACAAGTGCATGCCAGCACAACAAATACACAAACACAACGCTCCTATGAATAGTCACAGAGTAGGATAAAGGTTAGCTATTAGATGGGCTATGAAAACGTTTCTTTCTCCGTCAACTCTTTGATTCTTCTGTTTTTGCACTTGTGTTCCTCTCCCCCAAGACATGCATCTCCTTTGAGCTGAACAACTTTCCCTCTTTCTGTTCCATTCCCTGCTTTAACAATTACTCCACAAAACCTTTATATATTCATCACCACAAAAAGAAAAGCACTTGTAATACAACTCGCATCACCTTGCAATCAGACCATCTGCTGGTAATCTGATGTATTACGTCTCTTAGCTGTATTGTTTAATTTTGCAAAGCAAACCATAATGATAAGCCCTTTCCCCAATACAGTCCTGTTAAAGTAAAACACAGGAACATCTGTACAGACAGCTCATATAGCAGACTAATCTGTGAGGTCACATTAACCCACTCCTTTGTGCTTAAACCCACTCTATAGAAAGAATGCACCACCTTTATTACCAAATGCATGAGCACAGAAAAGTTGGGACTGCATATTTGTTTGAGCATCAGATTACAAAAAAAGGAAAAATAATTATCGGCATGAGTTTTCCAGAGTAAAAACTCATCAAATTTTGAAATGCAGAATAGTACATTAGAGTATCACATCAATAAAAACTACCCGCTTTAAGGTAACTGTTAAGTAAATAAGTGGGTGACAGCAGTCACAGTTAAGGAGAAGTTATAGATAGCTTGGCCCTGTTTGCAGGATCAGAGTCACCAACTGTACCCTCTTCTCTTTACTTATGTTACTGTTACCAGGATTCAGTTGAAATGGGCATAGCTGAAGCTACAGACAGCTTTGTTACTGTTATCCTCACAGCTAAATTGAAATAGCTGTGTATTTACAATAATGACTAACAAAATACAGGAATGAAGCAATTCAAGAAACAAACACACAAAGGTGAAACCCAACACAATGACAAGTATTCAGTCATCCTTATTAGAGTATTAAACCCAACTATGCATGCTGAGACACACACATACACAACACAAAGAAATTCAAAACAAAACAAGCAGAATTTACTATACTCAATTTCAAGATTTTTCAATATGATTTTTTTTTAAATTAGGGAGTGGGAGGAGCAGTAAGGACCCCCAAGAACGATCAAATCTACTTTCCCATCTGAAGTTAATTCCCATATCTTTAACCTTAACTACAATATACACTCCAGAACATTTTTGCATTTTTAAAACCTATGCAAAAAGAATAAGATATTGGATGATCTGTCTGTTGGGTTTAATTTTTAGTATGTATTCATATTTGAACATTTTTGAAAATAAAGACCTTCCATAATTTTTAAAAAGGGATATAATTTATCAGATTGTCTCCCTCCACCTGTACTTATTTCAGAGTTGGCAGATTCCCTGCTTGAAAAAAGTTGCCAATAGAAAACTTGGAAGTCAAAAGTTTGTCACTAATGCAACATGCAACACAATCTACAAAAATATGCCTGCATCAGTAATTCATAAGGAAGCTCTTTCCAGCACATTCAATTTTTTATCTGTCACAAGGTTCCTTTAGTTTTGTGTCAACAGCACTCCCAAAACTGATGGCATTGAGCACATGAGAGCAGACACTGCATTTTAAATAGCACTTCAAGAATTGAAATTTCATCTACTAGGTCATTAATGTAGAAGTCTCTAGAAATTCAGACATGAATAATGTTACTGGGACAGGGACTTGAGCCTATCACGCTGATTTTTTACTTAGTTTGGGCAATATTAGGATTCATCCTAAATCCATCTCACTTTTCTCCCTATATCAAGTTTTTCACACCCTTAAGCCTCCATGCAACTCCAGTCTTAAAGGAAGTATTTCTGCAATGACCCTGAGCCAAACAGCTCACATCAAAGGATCGATCCTGCTCTAGCCTCCCAGCTCCCCTTGCTGCCTCCCGTACTTACCCCAAGGCAGCTCTGGAGTACGCCTCATTGCATGACAAGCCAATTCACTAAAACAGAAAACTAACCAAAAATGGTTTTGCTCACGTCAGGTCAGGCAAGACAAATCTGTTTATCTGGAGATGAAGACCAGGACCAGAGTGGGAAAGGAGGGAAAAGGAATAGCCTAGAAACAAGGAAGAATAAATGGGAGTAAAATCTCCTTCCTTTTTGGTGTTGTGATCTCTCTGTTCAGCACTATGCCACATAATACTCTTTCTGTATGCTCTAAGTCTTCACTGATATAATAAATATTCTTGCCACACTCTTTGCCCATAACAAGCCTTCCCATTGCAGCAGCACCAAACCTCTTCCTTTGCTCCAAACCATTTTGGGGACTAAAGTCTCCTTATTTGAAACTCAGCTGTGAGCTCAGAAGAGGAAAGACCGAGGGAGAGGAGGACTGGAGAAAACATGTCAAGACAATTTCACAAAGTATTCGGCCATTTTTACAGCTTTCTACTACTGAAGAGGAGCATCTTTCTTCAGCTGTAAGATGACCTTTTTCATTAGGTATTCTTCAGAAAGAGAACTGCAAAGGACCTACAAAACAGGTGACCTGCACATCACTGGGAAGTGATAAAAGAATAAAAACACTGAAACCTTTGTAGGTGCGGCCATACAGCATTTCACCGCATGATTTGGAAACAGGTAAGAAAACAACTTGACTGAACTATTACCTCTGCTGTTGCTTTCAGGATATGGAATTACTGGTTTCCGTGGGGAGAGCAGCAAATCTGAATTAATAAATGGCTTGTACTTTGGATATTGTATGTATGAAGTTGCAGAGAGTCCATCTGTGGCTGATGCAGAGTTATGAGTTTTGTGTAGATCACCCTGAAAACAAAACAAAGCTGTTATTCAGCCCATTTGTTTCTCTGTCACAACAAAAAATTAGAATCCAATTAGATGGTGCGGAGAAGTATTGCTGCAGGAGACTGTAATACCTCAAAAGCTGTATTTCCTTCCTTACAGCCTAAGGCTGTGTTATTTTTACATCCAACTCCCCTCCACTAAAAACGGTATCAGAAAGAAAATATCTTTTCCATACTAGTTTCCAATTTCCACTTTTGTTTTCTACTTATACTGTCTCTTGCTTATTGTGAGAAGGTAATACACCAGTTGGAAGATAGCCGCCTTTTTAACTACTGATTATACGTACTGCACACAAAATACTGTACTAAGGTGGCCAAACCTGATACAGCACACCCAGGACCAGTTCTACATCCACTCACCTAATGTAATAGCTCACTGACTGTAGATGGGGCAGAGGACACACTCTCTTCTCACCTCACTCTCCCAGCTGCATAGTCCCAACCCCTCTTTTCCACTGGCTTCAATTCATCTTTCCTATTCTTCCACGAATAGTTTGTACCTCACCAGCAGAAACACCTAGGTGACTTTATGCTACACCTGATTAGTGGTATCAGCGCAAGAAAAGCAGCAGCAGATCACGGCCAGGAAGGTACCTCTGCCTCTGAGCAACAACGTGCTGTTAGGTCAGCTTGAGACTGTTCTCAAAGACACAGCCACAGAGACCACGGATTTCCCAGCAGTCTACATCAACTTTTCAAATGTTTGCTGTGTTTTGGATGTTGCAATGACCAGAGGGGACCACCTAGCTGTGAACATGCTATGCAGTTGGGATACCATTAAACCATGTGCTTTCTAACAAGATTCTTCTAAGCAAAAGAGCCACGGCACTTGTATACCTTGTTTATGCTTTTGACTCAAAAACTGGCTACCTGGCCTAAGCTTTCAGATTGGTGTATATGAATTAAATAAAATATGAATGCTTATATTTAACATGCAAGAGTAATTTCTCTCAACTGTACCCACCACTAAACATTTCAGTAACAGAATTTGAAGGTAACCTAAGAGAGAAGTGGGCTGCAGGCAGATGCAATGCTCCTACAGCTTTCCACAGAGCATTTACTTCACTAGTATTAAACTGAGCAATTGCTGATCTTGGCAGGGGGTTTTTAAGCTTCTGCAAATACAAATTATTGGGAGCATATTGTGACCTAAATCAAAATACAGTAAGTATTTATGTAAGTATCTCATAGCAAATTAGACAACAGCCCAAAACGCGTTATGAGGAAGAAAAATAATACAGGGAAAAAATTAAGAAAATTTGTAAGTTATTTAAAGCCTATACATAGCTAATTTCCTCTTATAAATGAAGTGATTCATTGTGGACAAGAAAATTAGGACCCTAAGTACTCTGAATGTATCAATTAGTGTTTCTAAGCACAGTTTTATGAATGCTTTGCAGTTTGTGTTTATAACGTTTTCCTACACAACATAATTGCTTTTCTTGGAATAACTGCATTTGCACAAGACCTTTTGCTACCACGGAAAACCAATTAAAACACTAATCCCTAATTAAGAATATATTAATAAAAATATTTTGAACACGTTTTTGTATGTATGTATATATACACTGTTTTATGCTCAGCAGCCATACTGGTCTAACTAGAACGTGTGGATTTAAAACCGAATGAAAGCCTGTTAGGTGCTAACATCAAGACCTAAACCTCACTCCAAAAAATAACATCAGCGTTACAGGATGCTGAATTGATGAACACAAAATAATAAGACCAAATAATGAAGTAAAAATAAACCCAGCAAAACACAGTACTTTATGCAGCAGGCAATAGAATAACAGCAGCAACATAAGCCCCAGCAACCCAAACGACAGTAACTATTGATCCAAATACCAATATACTATCTGCTATTGATTCAAATCAAAGGTATCCCATGAAACAGTCAAAAGAAAAGGGGAATCAGTTTGAAATCAAAGTAGGGCTGCCAGCATCACAATTTTCCTAGATGTCTTTGTTTCACCTGTAAAATCTTATCTGCGAATTAAAAAAAAAACTACATAAAAATCCCAAACTACAGGAGTTAGTTTGTTTTTACTGGCATAAGTAACATTTTTCTAGCCAACAGCAGACTAACTGAAAGAAAAAGCTATCATACTCAAACACTTGAGCACCAAGTTACACAAAGCAAAACAAATACAGGCTTTCAACTAGTTGCATGTCTTCTAAATTTCACCTGGATGCAGGGTACAGGCCCTAATTTGAATAGTGTAATAGTCAGTACAGATATCTGCTTGAAATATAATACTGAAAAAATTGTGCTGAAATATTGTCTATTATTATAGGCAATCGTTCTTTGCTTCAGTCTAAATAATCACTTGTATATTTTCTTTATATGTTTAAGAAAAAGACTGGCTTATATTCTGTTTCACAAATAGCAACTTCTAAATAACCTAAGTGAAAAATGTGAGAAAGTTTATGAAACAGCATCAAGGAATTCCCCATCACAAATCTCAGACTCAAATATCACACCAATTCTCTGCTCTTCTCAATTTCTCTCAAGTCATTAAAAATTATAAGTCTGTTTCTGCTCTTGGAAATTCTCACAGGGAGCATCATGCTGCAATGCTCAGGAAAACCCTGAAACATAAAAAAACCCCCCAACATATGAAAATCAGGGAACTGTATATATTTGTTCTGAATCTCAGCTAGGCCACATTTGCTACCTTCTCCCCTCATTCTGGGTACTCCCTATAGTCTTTCCTTAAGCCACACTAAAGCCTCATAATCTTAGACGAAGAAGCTTAGCAGTCCCACAAGGAGCTACGCACACCGGCATTATGTCATGGTAGCGAGCTGAGGACGTTTAACCTTCACAGGTCTGAGGACATTACCTCCCAAAATCCATTGCTGTTACCATTGTGTATCACCTGCCTACTCAAGCATGCAAAAGGGAACATTAAAAACCCAGAGCAGGGATAGCTTAACACACCAGTAGCACGCAGTGACCTCTTGAAGCTCCCAAAGACTAAACATGGGGCGGGAAGGGAAGACACAGCCTCATTTGGAAAGTTTTAAAATAAGAATCAGCAACCTGGGGCAGAGGTACACTTTTCAAACCAAACAACTTGTGTCAATGGTAAAAACGACCCACCATAACATTGTTACTTCTCTGTTGCAGTAAAAAACAGCACACAGTGGAAAACTTTCCAGAAGGCTATTAATCTCAGTGGAATACCAAATGTTTCCAGTAAGAAAAAGGAAAAAAAGCTCTATGTTTTTCTCATTATCATACAGAATTTGGCTAGATCCCTGGACGGTAAAAATAACAAAGATTTATAAACAAACTGTAGAACCAGAGAGGCAGAAAAAGCATGAAGGCACCAAGTCAGCACCTTTGGTACTAGCACTTTGGCACTGGGAAAAGGGTCTAAATTAGAGTGGGTGTATTGCAAGTTCTTATATGGCTGCTCAGAAGAGGAAAAAAAATAATAACAGGAAAAAAAATTGAAGCTTGGTAATCCTTTAAATGACACCGAGTAGTCCTCATGCTCAGCTAAAAAAATAAAAATAGCTGAAATAGGGGAAAATTATCTAGGGACTGGGGAAAAAACAGAATAACCAGGTATTGAGTTCACTGAGCATAAAATATCCAAGTACCCAGTTATTGAAACTGTCCAAAATAGCTATTTTGGAGGACAATCTCAATTAGCAGCCTGCCCTCATCCCTCAGTACTGCATTACTGGGAGAGTGGGGAAGGAAGAACAGCCCCTATCACCCAGAAGCCAACTTAAGTGCTGTCTGTGCATGCCCGATACAGAACTGAGTCAGGAGTGCTCTAAATTTAAATAAGAACTCTAGTTAAAAAGCAGACTTAAAAAAGTTAACTTAGTCAAGCCATTACATCAAATAGGGGGAAAAAAATGTTGGCAGAACACAGGATTTTTTTGTTAAGTTTCTGCTGTAGTGTGCCAGATGTATTAAAAGCAACTATTTTCAAAGTTTAAAGCGTAACGTTTTTTCAAAGCGTAAAGTTTGCTTTTTTCCTTTTTTTCAACACATAGAAAAAGTCTTCAGTTCGCAGCTTTTTTCCTAAAAGTTTTGTTTTACTAACTAAATTAATTAAACAGCTCACATTCATCTGCTTAAGACTCAAACTAGTTTTCTGACATCCTTCTCTATACATGCTAGAAAAAATACTGGTCAGGAAGGACATAGGAGTCCTCCGATCACTCTGTCACCACTCTTACTGGTGCAGGTGTAAATATGGGACCACACTGCAGAGGAGGAGACACACAATGGAGAACATCGAGCTGGGTGCTCACCAAGCAGCTACTGAGACCTGAAACCATGAATCCTCAAGAGACATATCTTGCATACCATCATTCTGCATCCTTTCCGCTATCTCTACTCCTCCAAAGTATTACATAAGACATGGCCACTTACAACGAATAAAACCAACCAAAAAACCCACTTGACTTCCGAGAGGTACAAACATCAAGCCAAAATGTCAAATGAGAAACCCAACAGGAAGCTTCCATTTCAGGTGATGATCTGGTGGAGGCAGGCAGCCTCCATCCACCCAGCTCAGCACAGCCCGCTGTGTTTGCTCCAGCCTTGCCTCCGTTTCTTCAGTTCATCTGTCACAAGTAGAGACACGGGTCCCGTTGCATCTCTACGCTCAGCACCTTGAGAGGAAGGTGGACGAGGAAATTCGAGTCCCCTGCGTGCAATCACCTGTGCATTACCTCCAAATCAGCCAGGCGCTCACGCACGCACTAAGGAAACGGGTACATACCGAAATTATACTGAGGTTTAAGGTAACGTTTTCACCGTACGAATGGGAAGCAGCAGACGCTAAACCCGTTACCCACCCTCCACTGGGAGCAGCAGCAGCAGCTTGCTGTGCTAGCGTTACTGACCCCTAGTTGCACAGTCAGGGGTTTAACTGAGCCTCTTCTGGCTTTGGAATAGGCGTTTTCAAAGTCATCGCTCCGAATTATTTCTGAAAATAAACCGAATTACAACATTTTATTCCCATTCGCTTACAAGCATGCTCTCCAGAGACTGGCACGAGGACAGGAAGAGAGGGCTGGTTTAAATAGCAGAGTATCTTCCTCTTTTCCTGTCGCTTTTATAAAAGAGGCGTGCGCATTTGATGGGCTTTAATATGTATACATTGCAGTTGAAAGCCAAGACAGCTTTCACCGTCCACGTTGTTACGGCACGCCGAGGGTGGGCAGGCCGCCAGCCCCGCACTGTGTCCGGCCGCGGCTCCCGGAGCCCGCCGCGACCCGCTCCCGCCCAAGCCCCCGGCGGCCGGATCACCCGCCCTTCCCCTCGCCGCGGCTCCGGTGCGGCGAGGCGCGGGCGAATGCCCCGGGCCCGGGCCCGCCTCTCCCCTCCCGGCCGCAAGGACCGCCGGCGCGGCGCCGCACGCCTGAGGAGGCTCCGCCGGCCCTCATCACCAGGGCGGCCCCGGCGCCGCGCAGCGGGGCCCGGGCAGGCTCCCCCCGAGCCGCCGCCCCCTCAGCGGCGGCCGCCGAGCCTCACCGTGCACTGATGACCGCGCGCCGCCGCCATGTCCGCCGGGGGGCCCGCACTGGTGCATGTCCCTTTAAGGCGCGACACCCGGGCGGCGGCGGCGCCTTTCGCGCCGATCAGGCCCCACTTGACTGACACCCCAGCTTGCCAATGGAAAGGGAGGAGCGGCGGGTAAGCCCCACCCCCAAGGAGTAGGCGAGCCCGTCATAGACTCAGACTTGAGTGACACTTGAGCTGCCCAATAAAATAAGAAGAAGGGAGCTTCTGAGCCAATCGCAGGGGACAAGTCAACAGAGGCGGCGCGGCCGCCTGCGGCCAATCGCCGGAGCGGGGAGGAGGCGTGCGGGAGGAGCGAGCGGCCGCGGGATTCGCGTGCGGCACACGGCACCTGCCGCGCACGCGCGGAGAGCAGGCGGCGGAAGAGGATGGTCTTTGTCAAAGTGAGCCCCCGCACTCCAACCAATCGGGAAGCAGAAGTCGCCCGGGGCGGCCCAATGAGCGCCGCGGTCGCGAGGCCACCCAATCAGCGCCCAGCGCAGGGCAGGGCGCCCGCGGCGGGATTGGCGGCGGCGGGGGCTGCGGGGGCGGCGATTGGGCGGCGAGTTTTGAAGGCAGGTTTGGCGCGAGGCGGTGATTGGCTGCCGCCAGAGCCCGAGCCCGGGGCGGAGGGAAGGGCGGGGGGCGCGGGGTGACGCCGATGCCGACACCGACACAAGGGGGAGGCGGCGCGGCGGCGCGGGCTCTGCGCGGGGCCTAGGGCGGCGGCGGGGCGCGCTCCCCAGGCGCGGCGGCGGCGGCGGGGGGGGGGGGCGGCTCCTCGGCGGCGGCCCAGGCGGCCGCTCCGGCCCTCGCCCCGGCACCTCCCTCTTCCCCTCCCTCGGCCCGCCCGTGTCCGCCCCGCCGGCCGCGGCGCGGATGGCGGCGGCGGCCGCCCCGGCTCTTTATGCCTGCACCAAGTGCAACCAGCGCTACCCCTTCGAGGAGCTCTCCCAGGGCCAGCAGCTCTGCAAGGTGCGGCGGCGGCGCCGAGGCGCGGCGAGGCGCGGCGCGGGGGGCTGAGGCGCGGGGCAGCGCTCGCCGGGTCGGGCCCCCCTCGGCGGGGCCGGGGCTCCGCAGCCCTGGCTTCCCGGGGAGGAGGAGGAGGAGGAGGAAGAAGGTGGCGGCGTCGGTCCTGGCGCGGGGAGGCAGCCGCCAGCCCGGCGGGACGCCCCTCAGGCAGCGCCCGGCGGGACCGGCCGCGGAGCGCCGGGTGAGGTCGGTGTGAGGGGTTTCGTGGCGCTGGCAAGGCGGGGTAACGTCGCTCTCCTCTCCTCTCCTCTCCTCTCCTCTCCTCTCCTCTCCTCAGGAGTGTCGGATCGCCCACCCCATCGTGAAATGCACTTACTGCCGGTCGGAGTTTCAGCAGGAGAGGTACGGGGGCTTCGTGAGCTGCCGAGGTCCCGCCGCAGGCGGTCGGTGGGGCTGCGGGCGGAGCAGCTGTTCCGCAGCAGAGCCGCCTGTAACGGCAGGAGTTCACACCGCTGGAGCCGCGGCAGAGGGCAGAGCCGCAGTGAAATCACCTGCCTGCCCGCTCCAGCAGCGCGAGTGTCGCATCAACGCCGCACGGCGTGAGATTTGTTCACTTACCGTTAACTGCTTACCACAGCGTGTGTTTGCATGTGTGTTTTCCAGTAATTGCATGGGAAAGAATTTCAAGGTGTGTGTTTGTCGCTGAATTCAACATTATGCAATTTTATCTTTAGCAAAACTAATACAATATGCAAGAAATGTGCCCAAAACGTGAAGCAGTTTGGAACGGTGAGTAGGCTCTTAGTTCTGAATATTGAAGTTAAGTTCGTTCACGTTTTAAATTAAAAAAAGTTCTCTTGCAACTGAACTTCTTATTTTCTTTTGGAGGAAAAAAAAGAAAAGATTAGCTTTCAGAAAGGTGATGAAAATTACTGGCAGCTCTTGATTTCCTTTGTGGCTTACAGTTTCTTTTTTCAAATGGAAATCTATTGTGATTATAAGTAGCTTAACAGTTATGAATAACTGCAGTATAGCTATTCATAGTAAAAACAATGTTCTTTCACTTCATGCATGTAAAGTAATTCTTTGCATGGTCTCATAAACACACACTTGACAGCAGAAAGACCGTTAGCTGTCTGTGTTTTTAATGAGTGGTAAATGTGAAAATCTAATAATACTGCATACTTTATATAATGCAAGTCTTAAAATTTTTAAATGCATGTTAATCATGTTAAACTATTAAGTAGAAAAGATGTTATGAGTATTAGCTGTATGCATGTTACTTTGCATTTTGTCATCTTGAATTTCATCTTCAGTTCTGTTAGAAAAATTAATTTTTTAATGTATGAATACACACACGGTTTCTGAGTGCCCTGCAGATACTAGTTTATGCAAGGTATCAAGATAATCTTGTGAAACAAAAGTGCGTAACTTCTATATACTTGACATAAACCATATTAGAAGAAATTCAGCTTATTTGAGAAACATAACAGCTGTTGGTATGTAGTCAAGCATTTTGTGAATGTAAATGTAAACCGAACATTCTTTCAAAAGCTTACAATGTAGCAAAACGAAGTGCAAGACAGATCCAACAATGTTTTTTATCAGTAGTACATCCAAAAAAGGAACTGCATTGAAGAGAATCAGCCATTTCTAACCAATGAAAACTGTCAGCAATTTTATTTTCCAGCAGCATATTGTTCTAGTTGAGTGTATGATATAAAAGTTGATAACCTGACCTGATGGTATCTGAAGTTGTTTGTTTGTTTTTTAAGTTTCCTGCAGAATTGCAGACATCAGGATACTAATCTTGGAGCTGTAGGGTTGTCACATCCCTGAGTAGTGCAGGGGAGAGAGATGTTTTCAGAAACTTCCAGTCTAAAAAATGACTTGATTACTCTTTTCTAAAGTTTTTTAAGTAATTTATTTAGTAATGTAGTAAAACAGAGAGAAAATGTCATCGTATTTAAAAAAAAAAAAAAAAAGAGGCAGGGGTAGAGGTGTGTTTCAGACACCTCTACATTTGTGTTACATTGTATGTGTTTCTTTCATTGAATATGTACCTCGGTTTTCATGGAAAGTCCAGACTCTTTTTGGCCATTGAAGGAGCATCGTTTTAGGGGAAAAGTTCAGTATTGAAGATAGAAATTGTAGGGAAAAGGTTCTTTAAGATAGGTTATATGAAGCCCTGGTAGTTTAGAAGCATCATTGTGTGATTTGAAATACCTGTGTTCATTACAGAAGCTGTAAATGTATTAATTTCAGTTCAACTTACCTGTTTTTCAGCCCAAGCCTTGTCAGTATTGTAACATTATTGCAGCATTTATTGGCACAAAATGTCAGCGTTGCACCAACTCGGAGAAGAAGTACGGCCCACCTCAGACATGTGAACAGTGCAAACAGCAGTGTGCTTTTGATCGAAAAGAGGAGGGAAGAAGGAAGGTAGGCTTTGTTCTACAGCTGTAATGGCTTAGGCTGACAACAGACAGCGTTCCTCCTTCATAGGAGAAAGATTAACAAGAATGTATCTTAAGTTCACTAACTTTAGATTAAAGTTGCTGCCCTGTGCTTTACAATAATTGAATTAAATTTTGCAACTTGCAATTGTTATGTTAGCTACTGAGCTAACTTACTTTAAATTAAATCACTCTTTTAAAAAATACGCTTAAGCGTAAGCTGACAGTCGTAGATGGGGAGCAGAGATTAAGCAGCTGAACAGTTCCCGGTGCTTTTATTTTTTTTACTTTTATTTTCCCATCTGTTGGATCTTATGTATGTCTGTAACTTGAATCTGTCACTTTACCTCTTCTGATTTGCCTGCCTTGCCTTAAAGTACAGCACCAGAGAGGTAGACTGCTCTGAGCAGCCCTTTGTGTTCTGTTTTCTTAAATAGCTTTGGTGAGTGCCACTTTCTCATTCCAGAAGGTGCTGAGGAAATGACCTCAAAAGCCTCTTGCGTGAACCCAAGAATAATGCTGTTTTTACAGAAGAATTTACTTGGTACAAGTAACACGTTGGCTGGACATCTTGATTCTGCCTGGAATACGATGGGTTGAGAGAGGGTACATGGTGTCTAAAAATGATTTGTCCCTTTGAAAAGTTACTGTCACTTCTGTGATATAGAGCGAGTCCAACATTTGCTAAGACTGCTTCCTAGCGTAACTTTAAATGACAAAAAGAAATGGAGTAATATTCACTTTACTAAAAGATAATGTGCATACGTTGGAAATATGGTAGTGCTGTTTCATACCAAAGAGATGTCTGGATTTTTCCCAAAGATAACAGATGAAGTGAAACAAATTTTGCTTGCAAATATTGAAGTACATCTTTCTAGTGCAAGTATACTTGGAAAAAAACCCTGCTATGAATTATTTCCCAAAAGGTTGATGGAAAGTTGTTGTGTTGGCTCTGCACACTGTCCTACAAGAGAGTGCTACAGAAGACAAAAGAACAGAGGAAGAGCCTAGGATCTTCACATTCTAACTCCTCATCTTCATCTCTTACTGAGAAAGACCAGCATCATTCAAAACACCATCACCATCACCACCATCATCATCGTCACAGCAGCAGTCATCATAAGTAAGTATGTCAAAAATTTAAAGTAGCTGTTGGTACCTCTTCCTCTTCTGTGTTCTGTTAGTACTGAGATCAAATCAAAGGAAATAAGAAATGCTGTTTAAAATATGTCATCAAAAGCAGTAGCAGAATGTTGTTCTCCCATGGTCTGTCAAAATCCTTGTATTCTTACAGTTTGGATGAAGGGAGGTCAGCAAAAAGCAGAAATTCTTGGTGTTCATCAAACTAGTTGATGTTAAAATTGGTAGCGGGTCTAGAAAAGAAACCCACAGAATGGCTACAGAGCAAGTTATTTAGGGATAAACTTGAATTTGGCTTTCTGAGCAGTAACTGCTGTGTGATAACTGCTATTTTACATGCATTTACCATGGGTTAAAAGGTGTGTATTAGCAGTGAGCACAGAACAGCTACTTTGCTCAGAACCCTCACCCTAACTTACTT
The DNA here is from genome assembly GCF_034638445.1 of Ciconia boyciana. Lineage (NCBI taxonomy): Eukaryota > Metazoa > Chordata > Aves > Ciconiiformes > Ciconiidae > Ciconia > Ciconia boyciana. The sequence goes on from NC_132934.1 coordinate 207,764,363, forward strand.
CATCCTGACTTGCCTGTGTGCGCATACTTGCAGTTAAATGGAGAAGCAGAAGCAACAATGTGGGATCACTCTCAGTCTAGGACCAGTTTGTATCCCTCTGCTAGTTTTTATACTCATATCCTGCTGGAATAGGCAGTTTGTGAGTGGCTATCAGACATAGGAAAATAACACTGTCAGTTCAGTTACCAGCGGTTTTGTCCTATCTTCTGCAACTTCTCTCAGCATGCCATGTCTGGCTATGGGGTAAGCAGCATACCAACTTTAATGTACATACTAGTTTATCTATTTATAAACCCCAGGACTGATGTGTTTTTTACGCTAGTATAATAGTAGTCATAATTCTTATTTTCGTTGGTAGGCTTATGGCACTTTAGAACTACTTACATTATTTTTATTTTTGTGTTGGATAGTGCTGTAAAGGTAATGACCCTGACCCCAGACACACAAACACTTTCATTCTAAGCTTCACTTTTCCAGTGCTTATAATTTTCCATTTTGACTGAAACTTGCCTCACTAAGTGTGACTTAAAGATAGAAGCAAAATAAGCTGGAATGATATTGGGAATGAGGAGAATACTCCATACATACTTTCACTTTAAAAAAAGATGATTTGGGTTTTTTTAGGAATTTGAAGAAGAAAATTATTCTTGTCGTGCAGAGAGTCATTGTACTGTTCCTGTTCTCTGAAATCTCTGCTGAAAATCAAGTTACAAGAAGCTAAATCTAATTTAATGCATGTGGCAGAGATATAGTAAGGATTTAATGAAAAAAAGTTACCTCTTTACTACAGAATAGAGCTTCTAATATACTCAAGAGTTATAAAAGTAAGCACATCTCTATACAGATCACAATGTTCCTGGTTTGGCACCTTTTTTTCTATAGGCTGCCATGGGTCCATTGCTTCTGGTCCAATAAATATGACTCTTTTTCCCTGTCCACTTCACTTATTGTTAAGATGAAACAGTAGAGACAATGAGGTAGAAATACAGATTCAGTGAACTATTTCATTCAGTGCAATCTTCTACATTCTACCATTCCTATATCAATGGTGTTTATTAGTTGCTTCTGAAATGATTGAAAACAAGTGTTTAGACCTGAGAAGCAGTTATTTTCAGGGATCCAAAACTTAACTTTGCTCTTATGCCACCACATAAGCACCACTTCAAACAATGTCCATATGGCAGTATGGCAATCCCAGGAATACTGCTTTAGACCAGCTTGCTGAGTACAAGTTTAGCAATAAAAAGTTCACAAAAATTTGGAGGTACCAGCAAAATGTTTAGCCATCAGTCTTGAAGTCTACCCCTTGTGTCTTACAATAGTGTAAACATTTAGCCAAGAAATATTTTTATAGCATCCTGACATAGTAAAGAGTGGTCACGAATATGACAGATAATATGACTGTCCAGCTGAAAATTCGTAATTGTTAACTTTCTTTATTAAAAAAAAGGGGGGTGTGGATTTTTCTCAAGTACAGATACCATTCACATAAACTTAGAAATAATGGCATGTTTGGTCAGTTACCAAGTACATTTCACGTATTTCAGAATCAGCAGTCTGAGTCCAGAACAAGATCAGGGACTATGGAAACAGAGGTAAATATGATATTATTTATTAATTTCCTTTTAATTTATCTTGCAGTTTTCATTTAAAGGACTTTTTTTTCTTGCATTTCTGGCTAGTCTCTAGCATTCCAGCTAGGAGCATGAGTTAGTTATTTTACATGTACCAAATGGTGATATTAGAGAGTTATATAGTATGAGGCTTTAGGTTTACATTTTGTTTGATTTCAGCCATAAATCCTCTGCAGCTATTCAGAATGAAACTCCAAAGAAAAAACCCAAACTGGAATCCAAGCCATCAAATGGAGATAGGTAAAGTTATATTTTTGTAAAGCTGAGCCATTTCAACCAAATAGAGCACTGATTTGTGGCCAGTTGCTTTTTTTTTTTTTTTTTTGTCTGAAGAATGAGGGAGGTGAAACTATTGTCCAGCCAGCCAGATTATTGGGTGGCATCTGAGTGCTGTCAGTCAACTAAATGCCTTTATCAGCAGAAAACTGGCACTGTTTTCCTGCCTTTAAACTGTTTTGGACAAAATTAAATAAAGCTTATGTACAAGGCAACAGTTATCAATGAAACAGTATTCCCTGACATCAGTGTTTTGTCGATTAGATGCAGGGTTGACCCTGCTCCTTTAAGCTGACCTAGTGTTTAGAGAAGTCTTTTGGACCTTAATGTGTGAGACTGAATCTTTATTCTGTCTCTGGCCAAACAGTTGGAATAAAAGTAAAAGTAGCTGCTTCAGTCAAAAGGTATTTGTCCCCCTCAAAGCTAATACTTAATTATATTTCTGCAGGTGTATGTAATGTGTGCCATTAGTAAGGTAATTTGCCAGTTGCATCCATTTCTGTCAGGTACATACTTTTTTTGCATTAGTCCTTAAGGATGTTTGTGGAATTATTAATTATCCAATTTGAAATTTAAAAAAACCTACTGTTTTTTTCTATTGATGTTGTAACTAACTATTGTTTTTTATTTTTAGTAGCTCTATAAATCAGTCAGCAGACAGTGGAGGAACTGACAACTTCGTCCTCATAAGTCAGCTGAAAGAAGAAGTAATGTCACTTAAACGTCTTCTGCAGCAAAGAGATCAGACTATTTTAGAAAAAGACAAAAAGGTAAAAGTTGCACCTGCTTAATAAGAACTTTATAATTTTGTTTTCTATTTTGTCTGTTCCTAACAATGTCAAAATGGTGAGAAAAAACAAAAATCAGATACAATTTTTTTATATAGCAACTAATCAGATCTTACCATTTAAAGGACAAGTTTGGGACTTTTGTTTCATGGATATATTTTGGCTTTAAGTCAAAGAGGAATTCATCTTACCTCAGTTCAGCCATCTAGAAGCTAGCCATCTGGTTCACTGTTACTCAGGCTGTGTTCCACAGGTGATGGATAAAATGCCAGACAGTTGTTTGTACGTTTTACGTATTCTAAAGTCACAGCAAAGATCCCAGGGTCCTACATAGGCTGACGAGCACACAAGATGAGAGGAGGATTAACAGTAGTAACCATTCTGAGTTTAGCATAGTTTTTGTTTAGTTTTAAATTAAAGCAACTATAGCTGTAATTAATGAGTTGGTGTCCAAATTTACATGTACAGTTTATGAAAATTAAGTGTTTTGATGTTAAAAGACTGATAGTGTATGTGTAGTGTAGGTTATCAAGTCTTTGTGGATGGTCAGAGACTAGAAGAAAAGCTTAGATTAGATGCCTGGCAGTCAACAAAAGTTAAGTGAAGTAGTCAGGCCCGAATGGCTGCAGTGAAACTCATACAAAAGATTCACTCTTCAAACAACCTAGTGACTAACAAGAAGAGAGACATAACTACAAATATGTACTTTGCTCTGCCTTTATTAGAGCTTATTTTTCTGCCATCTGATTAACTAGATGCTTTTAAGACACTGTCTGTAATGTTGGCTCTAGAATGTGTGTTGATTGAGTAGGATTATGGAATTGTATTAAAAATAAATTTACTATATTTTCAAGTAAAATTTTGATTATAGATGCATGGAAGCCTATCAAAACATTGATAGTTAAGAAAGGCTCATTGATCCTGAAAGGAAAATGCTTCCACTTTTAAGGCATAGTTCAGTATCTTTGTTTCTACACTTAAATGTGTTGTGTAAAGGATATTGAAGCTTTTCTTCATTTATATCACTGTTATAATATACTTAGTGTTGGAAGTACTTGCTATTTCAAGCCTTTAAGTGGTTAATGTGAAAGAGCTCAACAGTCTGTCATGGATTCTCCTTGGGTATTTTCTTCAAAGGACAGACATTAAGGCCCTGATCTCTCTCTTATAAAGCCAGTAGAAGATCATGAGTCAGTAGGAAATTCACTTATCTCTTTTTATATTTGATCTACTGGGCAAAGCTAACAAAAGGGTTGGGTAAGGAAATGTCACCTACTTCTGCATAACCACTGTAGTAACTAGTTTTGTGCTGTTTCCATAGGGAGAGCATCTAATTTTAATATCCCCACTGCTAAAACTATTTATTTGACCTCAGACTTCTTTGAACTTAAAGACTCCTTCAGGCATAAATTACTCAGTTCCAGAATGTCACTTACTTTTTTCAGCTGCTGCGGGAGGGAGAAAAGCTGAACACATCGTACAATGTTTGCATCGCTGAAAAATTTACAACAAATTAATGCACTGCAGATTTTTTTTTTACTGTGAGGTAGTAAATGTGAAGACATGTATTGGATAAAAGCCTGAGCTAGACCTGTGGGAGGTTCCTGTTAAGATCTTGTCCCCAGATTTGTGTAGGGACAGCATTTGAACAGTTCAGAGCGCTCCAAAAGAAAAACCGCTGAAATGTATAACGTATGGCAGCAAAAACAACTGAGTACACCAGCTTTACCGACAATCCTCATTCATAATTTTTTGTTATGAGTCTGTCTCAGCTATGTCATTACCAGTGCGTATTGTCTGCAGTACTAGCATTGTTTCACTTTCTGGACAAAATGTTAGTTGAGACACGAAGACATTACCATGGGGCCCTGAGATGTGATCATTAGGAAGGGACCACAATTTGCTGAACGTTCACAGGTAGTGTGTTTGCTCATCTAGTTGCATGCTTTACTATGGTGCAATACTACCACTAGTTTTTTTGATGTTTAGTTTGTGGTATGTGGTTTTGTACTGGATCCCCTGGAATTTACAACAGCCGTAAGTACATACCTTGAGCAGCAGTCTGTGTACAGTGAGGTATATATCCTTGTATCAAGATACCTGCACTTTCTTTAGGACCATTTGATTGACAGTTCTTTTGAATACCTTGTTTCACTGCCTGTAATGTGACACATACTAAGGTTCATAGTAACAGTCTTGGTAGTCATTTTAGGAATGTATGCTCTGGTTTGTTATAGCACGCTTCTTTGCTAGCGAAGAGGCTTCATTTCCTGATAAATCCAAATTGACCAGAGAGGTTCAAAATAGCCAGGTGAACCTGGGATGCTTTGAGGAACTAAACTTTTTAAATAAGTGGTTCCTAAAACTTCTGGGTCCACATACAATAAGCTGTTAGTAGTTCACCCAGCTGCACATGCTTCCAGAAGAAGCATTCAGCTTCTTGGATAGAAGCATATATCACAATTTAGAAACACCTGCCTTAATGTACGTCATCTAGATCTTTGCCTGTCTCAGGAGAGACCCAGTGGCGGCAATACTACACCATACGCTCAGAATTAAATCATAAGTTAAGTCATTTTAATTACACATTTCTAATAACAGTTTAATTCACTATTATTGTGGATTGAGAAGCAGTGAAACTCAAATGTATGCTTCTGTTTGAGACAAATTGTAGCATAAAAGGACACAAAGGAATCCTTTCTGTTGTCTCTGTATAGAAGATTTTTCATGTGTTACCATACCATATAACTGAAGAGACATAACTGAAGATTGTGATAAGTATCTCACAGCTGAAAGAACAGCTAAGATTATAAATCATTAGTCTTGTATTTGAATTTTTTTTGTTGAGGATTAACCTCCTTTATACCAAATCCTGAGCAAACAATATGGTTATATAAGTACAGCTGTTTTCTTCATATAAGATAGACATACTTACTTTTCAAGCTACTTCTCAAGTGCTGAGGTGCCAATACTACAGTAGCAAATAAATACAGTGTTTCCTGAGATGCCTGAGGCTTCCATAAAGGTTTCACAGATTGATTAGAAGATGTATACTGTAGCAGTCCAAGGAATCTTCATAGAATTTGTGTTTTCAGTTGACAGAACTGAAGGCAGACTTCCAGTACCAGGAGTCTAACTTGAGGACAAAGATGAACAGTATGGAGAAAGCTCACAAGGAAACTGTGGAACAGTTGCAGGTGAGTAATTGCTTATCAATACTTGAGAAGTTCTTCAGATGGAATTACATATTCAGGCTGTTCACTCACAGCAATGAAATAGTACCAGGTTCTTGAATGGTCATTACCGTGTTTGACTTCAGATGCGTTGTACAGCAGTCCTGCAGTCAACAGACAATCTCCGTACGAGTTAAACTCACTGTAAGAATTGCTTTCTAACTTTAAGAGATAGAGGCTTACCTCACATGCCTCCTCAAAGGTTATGTTATTTTTGGTGTCTGTTCTCTGATATTGAATCAGTTGCCACTGTGCTATTGATCTGATTTAAGGGCTCAACGTTAACACAATTGACAGTTAAATGTCTCTTGTTAAAGCATACTTTATCAGGAAGAAAGCCTGAATTAGTTGCCTTAAGTCACAGACTGAACAGATACTCAGTGCAATACCTCAGATACTAAATTTTGCAATAGAGGAAATGTGGTTACCTTTTCTGTTAAAGATGGAATATGCATATCAAAAAGCAAGTCTTTGAAAAGTGATTGTTATTGTCTGTGAATATTCTCAGCATGTACATTTTGAGAATTTGTTTTATAAATGCAATGGGAAATTACTGCATGACACTACTGAGACGTTTCAGGAATTCATAAAACTTTTTTTTTATCTGTATTGCAGGCCAAAAACAGAGAACTGCTCAAACAGGTTGCAGCATTGTCAAAGGGTAAAAAGTTTGATAAAAGTGGGAGTATACTAACATCTCCTTGAGGAACTGGTTATTCATAGGGTTTGCTACTCAATGTAAATTTGAGTAATTCTGTGAAGCCCTTAAAATCCTGTGTAGTGGAAAAAATATTTTTGCACACCAGATTAGTTGGCATGTTTCCTACACGTTTTTATAATTAATATGCAGCTTTTTTTAGTTACTGTTCAGATGAAATACTTCAACTGGCTTGAAGAATGTTTTTATTTTTTTGATATTGGAAACTTTTTGCCAGTAATAGTATTAAACAATTGCATAGAGAACATAGCAGTGCTCTCTCTAAAAGGACAACATGCAATAACAAACTAGGTGTACTTTTTACAAAGCAGCAACTGGGTCTTTTAAACTACACTGATGTCAGCCAAAAGTTTATGAATCTGCAGTGACACTGAACACTGGTTTCTGGCAACTGTTCTTTTACTTTGTATCAAAATATAAATTTAGAATGGAAATCATGGTGCTCTCAAGTGAAACTGAAAAAAGGCATATATGTATGTGTAAATACAACTGTAATGGTTATATTCTTAGCTATAACAAGTAATTAGTGTTTTACATTCTTGTGATAGGGATTTACCGAAAGATTATCTATTGTACAGTAACAGAGGCAGTGTGGTTTTTGTAAGATTTACTGTAGATTTTTCTTGCAAGTGCCTTTCTCCAACTGTTTATTTATAGGAATGTTGGTATTTTGTACATAAGGTTTTTATGTTTTAAAATCATGTTTAATAAATGTTTTATGTAAATATAGATGTGTGTACAGAGGAATCTGAAACAAAGATCAAAGTGGCTAGTGCAGTGCTTGAAACAGCATTAAGAGCTAGCTAATTGATGGACAGTGAGTATTGGCTTTAGATAACCTTTGTAGCTTGTGTCTGTGAGGTGTAGAATTTTGTTAGTGCTGCTCATACCAAACACTTCCTGAACAAAAAACAAAATGTTTTTTGCGACACTGGAGTTTAGTGGTTTGTTTATATGTTTTTTCCCATTTGGCACAGCGCTAATTTTAGTTCCATAGCAGACATTGTACTCCCAATGTTACATCCTTAATTAGTGATATGCACTCAAAGTTTTAAAAAATAATTTATTCCCCATTGTCTGATTTAATGTACTTAGTTGTAACTTACGGTGATTCTTCTTAATGAATTGCAAGATTCTCATCCCCCAGTAAAGATACACAATGAGAAAAGAGTAGCCAAAACTAATGGTCTTGAAATTAATTAAGGGAGTGGATGTGGTGTCAAAGGGTGGGTTGTTTTAGTGTTTTGGGTAGATTTTGATTGTAAATTACATCAGTTTAAGTTTAGCTCTGCTCCTAATGGACATTAGTCATATTCAGAAATTTCTATTAAACATAATTTAGTATACCCCAAGGTCTCTGTTCAGGAAGGTGAGTTACGAGTCAGCATAAAGTGAAATAGACTTCCATAAGTAAAGGTTTAGTTCAGCTCTGGGTGCTGATTGGTAACAGGGTAACTGCTTATATTTCAGTAAGCTTAATTGTGTAGAATAAGCTACACACCTTTTAATTAAAGAACTAAAATCTAAAATTCCTTGGCTGTCCACCCATGTGCTGAACTATGAACACCTTGTCAGTAGTTCAAACAAGTTCCAGCAGTGACAGACTACTGAATAATTTGAAAAAAACAAGCTATCTTGTTTCATATGGTATATGTGTATTTTTATACCCTAAGATCAACTTTGTATGTTTATAAATGCTGTTCTTTAAACTTGCTAAACTAGGGTAGAGAATGCTGCTATCCTTTGGGGATGTTGTTGGTTTTTTTAATATACAAATTTATGCCTTTCATTAATTCAGAGTTAGTATTTTGATAATTTTTTTTCCAGTTGAATGGCGACCCATGTTTGGTGAAATTGGTTTTAAAACACAGAAATGCATAGCAAATTGAAACATTTGAACTAAGATCACTTAATGATGTCTGTTCAAGCTGCAGTAAGGACATTTTAAAGCAGCAAACTGAAGTTCTATATTAGAAATTATTGACTTTATAAATCCTAGTCCAAAAAATTTTTAGGGGCTTCACAGTGTTTAGTTCTAATTAAATACCTGTGGGTTTTCTTCCATAATCTCATTTTTAACATGAATTTTTTTAAAGTTGTAAACTAGCCAACTGAATCCCAGTCCTGAAAATAGCGTCCTGGAGCTGTAGAATATTGACATAATAAACTGATGTTCTTTAAATGTGGATCTGCGAGGAGATTGTTGTACTGTATTGTGCTTTTTAGCCTGTTTCCAGATGTTGATTAGCATTGACCAGTAATGGCCATTTTGGCTCAAGTTATTTATGTATTTTAAGCCTGTGAATATTGCGGCCCCCTTTTAGATAGTATGTCTAAATACGCGTTCTGCGGTGAAGCTATTCAGCTGTCCACATGTATAGACTATTGAAATACTGTACTGGCACACATCTGACCGTTGACATTTTGTACCTTTTCTAAATCCAATGTTTCACAATAAAATCTTGTCAAAACATTAGTCTGTCCTTTTAAAATTATTCAGAACTTCATATTTGATGTTAATTCTTCACACTATGTCACTCACTAAAAGTCTGTGGCCAAAAAAAGGCAGAATTTAATATTTGTATTTAGTATTAAGATTTCTGGGGAGTTTAAACACCTTGAGCTGTCTACAAATTGTAACAAATTAGACCTTCAAATTAATTTCTCTCAAGAAAATATTTTGGTTTTCTACAACAGGATTATAATATATAGAAATACTTTCTTGTGGAGAAGAAGATGATAAACCTTGAAATTTAACTGAACCAGTGACATTTAATAAAGCCTTCAACGGGCTTTTTATATTCTGATTAACATCAGCACTGGTGTTTAAAAGTACCTGAATTTCAGTCTTAGTCTGTTAACCATAAGGTTGTTCATCCTTTACATACATTGTGTACGAGTTAGGAGATTCTGAGATTCAAAGTGACTGCTAATTTCTCTGTCCGTTCCCTTTCTTGTGTCAGGAGTTAGGCGCCCACGCCAACGTGCTGCCAGCTGTTGGTCATGGTGGCTCCTAGTGTTTAGAGCACCCGGGCTGCAATTTGTAAATCTCATTTTATATTTTTCTCAGCAATCAATCTTCATCTTTCCACAATCTAGCAGAATACTTCTCATTTAAGAATTAAAGTTCAGAATTAAAAAAAAAAAAAAACAAAAAAAACAAAAAAAAACCCCTAAACAAACAAGAGAGTCAGATTCTGTAGATTTCTGTTCAAGGCAATTATCTAGAAGCAGGGAATCTTTGAGTTTGAGCCCCACTCTTAAAACAGTGTATATTTTATATTAGGTATAGTAATGAATAATATGCTATTCTAATACCAAATTGTTCTTAGCCTCATTTTAATTTAAATTTGCAATGGCTTTGTTGAAGCCATTTATTTTTAAAGCTGAGAGCAAGTCAAAATCATGCGTGGTACCTAGTTTAGATATGGCTTCCATGTGACACATGCAAAAATTGTGTAACTGGCCATGTAACAGACTGACTTGCTAAAAGAGATTGGCATCATTTGAAGCTAATTTCCTTAAAGATTATTTAAACTGATATAACCTGTGTATAGGTACTTAGGCAGTTCTTAATGGTCTTCAGTAGCTTCAGAAGCTCTGAATCCACCCTGATTTTTTTTTTGAAAACACTGAATTTTATGATTGCAAACTATAATCTTAACTAACTTTTTAAAATGGAGTAAATGCTGTTCATGTCATTTTTGTTCCTTCAAATGAGTTACTAAAACTGGTTCAGTTGAAAATACTGCAATAGAAGATACGTTTTTTCATATATTATGTGCAATTCCTTTAGCTTTCCTCATGGAAAAGTATTGATATATAAAATTACTTCTGTTGAATCCCACAAAAGAAGTAGGGGGAATCACACAAGGGGATTATTGAGGTGGAAAGAGGAGATGTTTGAGGTGCTCCTGGGGAAAGAAGGAGGGTAATGGAGGTGTAAGGGCTAATGGGGAAGAGAAACCTCTGAGATACCATGTTACTCGTTCAAGTGATGTACTAAATCACATGGTTGGGGTTTTTTCAAGACATATATTATCTGTGTATGTTCAAAAATGGCAACTCTTTAAGGTAAAATGTAGCATTGCTTAAGGGAGGGGTTTTTTTGTTTTTCTTTTAATGATACTAGAGTCCAAATTTGAGAAATGAACAGAATAAACAGCTTGATCAAATTGAAACGTAAAGATTTACAATGTAAAATCCATTTTATAAGCAGTTAGTCATGCTGTTTAGGCCTAGAAAAATAGGTAAAACTATAACAGTATTGTATACCATTGCCATAGCTGGGTAATGGTGCAAGTTTCAACATATGACTTGAAGGTTCTGTCTGTTCTTATACTTTAGACAGAAATTGTCCCTGAAGATATGTCACTCACCAGCCCTTGAATCATTGACATTTTCCCTTGCTTTAGCCCAAACAGAAAAGAAGTCTGGATTTGCCCGTTTACCTTTTAAAAATGTTCATTATAGTATGCTGGCGCTGTTTTAACTGACCTCCTTGCTCCTGGCAATTTCTCTTCAGTGTCTCTCCTTCTGGTGGGTAAAGGCAATTTTGCATTTTGACTGAAGGGGCTTTAAGTACCACGGATGCTGATGTGCTAAACAAGACAGGTGGAAGTAGAGATTTGTTTGTAGAGTGTAGATTTTCCTTCTACTAAGGCTTTCTGACTCTTGGAGTACTTGGATAAGTTCATTTATTTTTAATTGTCAGTTGGAAAACAGGCATTCCAGCTTCCAAAGAATACTAAAGGCTGAGGATAAACCTGCATCATCTTTGCATACAAGAGGTCAGTCTGAGAGGCATAAGCAGAAGACTGCTTTTATAGTGACTTGTTTTGATTGCAGAAAGCTTCTAGACAAACAAAAATAAATTGGACTAACAAATAGGTCAGAGTTGCTTTGGACCACGGTGATCTTATTACAGGTTGGGTCACAGGAATGTGATGTATTCCTAGTATGGCTTCTGCAGGTATTAGAATTTGCTGCCCAAGTTGATTTTTGCCTCCTCCCCCCCACGCCCCTTTTAGTATCTTATAGCAATTTATTTTGAACTGAATGCTGAAAACCTGAAGATGTTTTCCCTTATTCAAATCAACAAATTAATATGTTTTGCTTTATTTCAATACAAGATGTAACACATTCACAATTTATCCTTCATCAGGTACATCAACTCATGTCTTTTCATTTTATGGAAATCTTGAAGGGCAGTTGTATTTATAGATGTTCCTTGGGAAACTTTTTAAACATTTTTAGACAACTCCTTACATAATGGTTTACTTTTTGCAGAATCACACGTGTTAATTTCCCCTTACATTTGTATGCTCAAAATTCCACTGCAGGATAAATGATAGAATTATTTCCTGGAATGTTTATGTCCAGCTGTGGTCTGCTCTTGAAAATATTTTGTGACTATATTGATTAGAATTCAGCTTATAAAAATGTATTATTAACTAATAAAAATGTATTGAATCAATTTACTAACAAAAAAGTGTCTTTCTCAGGTAGCGATTGTGCCTTTTGTTGGAAGTGAATGTAAAGTGAGGCATTTTCCTTCATTTAAGGAGGAGGACCGTACCACTTATTTAGGTGTGTTTACAGGTATTAGAAAATGAAAAACCTTCCAAAAAGGGGAAGAGTTGTAAGGCTGTATTTGCTAGAATAACTTAAAGCACTGCTGAAAGGCTAATACATTAATCCAGCTGACTGCGCTGAAGCAGTCTAGCAGCGCTCATACAACCTGTTGCAGTGCTGTAGTGGCACAGCGTGTTACCAAATGCAGCCGGGAACAGTAATTTCAATCATTCCTTCAGGATCTACAAGACTTTGCTTGCTGGTCACATACCTGACTCGGGGTGCAGCATTCATTAAAGTTATCATAGTGCAAGATACCTTTATATCTTATAACAATAACATCCACAGAAGTGGAGTGAGCACTCGATTCTTCCTCTTACTGGAAAGGCGTGAGATTATCTTGCATTAAAAAAAAACAAAACAAATTGCCTTGCAAGATGCAGTTGAAACTTAATTCCTGCATTCCTTGGTTGAAGATACGTCAGTGTTTCTCTTGTAATAAATCTGTTCCAGTTTTTAGGGTGTGATTAGTAGTCCATAGTGCTTTTTCTTCTTGTTTTGCATTAAAGGTAATGATACATAAAGATTTTTTTTAAAGGAAACACACCTTTGGATCTTGTTTACCAGAAGTGATGGAATGAACCTCTTCCTTTACTTCCTAAATGCTAAATTTAATAAGAGAAAATAGAGCTAAATAGGAATGGCTGCCTACATAAGTTTAGCCACTAGATGCTGCTTAAACCACACAGTTTCTCAGAAGTATATGGTTGTAACTGCTTTCTGCGCACCATCGGCATCCACAGTGGATAGCTGTTCCTGTTCAAATACAACACTGATACTAAAATGAGAAGATCCTAAATACTGAAATAGTCGTACTTTGGAATATATTTTAGAAAATTTGAAATATATTTTGGAAAATTAAGCATAGCGATATTAAGCATGTTTAATATAGTTAAATATTAAAAAAAGATTACTTGGAACTATATGGTGTTTTCTCTGATTGCTTTACCTTAAAAAAGAAAATTCCCCATTTTATAGGTCAGGAGTCTGATCCATGGAATAATGCAGCTTGACTGCTGTCACACAAAAGGCATTGTTAGAATTGAAAATAGGCTGAAGGACTCCCCAAGTAATGTGGAGATTGACTATCTTTTCCTTTGAAGGAGCTGCTATGGATAAGTTAAAGTCATATTTAGTCACCACAGATGTGTAATAAATCTGTAGCATTAGTTAGCTGACTTAGCATCTGAACCGTAGAAACCATTATTAAATGTAACTGATTTATTCATAGTATGGGTAGCAATACAAAGGTGGGAAGAATATACCTTTGACTTGGAACAATAAAGTTTAAGACTTACTGTTTTCCTCTTTCTTTGAGTCTGATGCACTTCTGATACAGATTTTCCCAGTCTGATTCTGTTAATGGATGTATTTGAAATCTTATGACTTTCTAGTGAAAGAGAGAGTTCTCATCACCATTTAAAAAATCAGGCTGTTTTTAACAAGTCTTGGATTCACAAAGATGTAACTGTAGTAGAGAGGAAAAGTGTTCTCATTCGTATACTCTATAGCCATTTTTGGTATTGTATTTATATATTCTATGAGCAATCTTAAGGAGGAAGACCCAGGGAACTGGGCAGTCAGCTCCTCGGTACACGAGATGCATGGACATACTGGACAGAGTCCGGTGGAGTGCCACAAGGATGATGAAAGGGACTCGAGCATCTGTCCTGTGAGGAAAGGCTGAGAGAGCTGGGTCTCATCAGCCCGGAGAAGAGAAGGCTCAGGGGGACCGTATCAATGCCTATGAATATCTGCAGGGGGGTGCAAAGAGGACAGAGCCAGGCTCTCTTCAGTGGTGCCCAGGGACAGGACCAGAGGCAGTGGGCACAAACTGAAACACAGACACTCTGAACATCAGGAAACGCTTCTTTATGGCACAGGTTGCCCAGGGAGGTTGTGGAGTCTCCATCCTTGGAGATACTCAAAAGCCGTCTGGACATGGTCCTGGGCAACCGGCTCTGGGTGGCCCTGCTTGAGCAGGGGGGTTGGACCAGATGACCTCCAGAGGCCCCTTCCAACCTCAACTGTCCTGTGACTGAAACCTAAACAGGGCAAACGTCTTTTCCTTCATCTACTAAAATACAGTATTTTGTTCTGAAAAAATAGGTAAGCAATGTTTTGATGTTTTCAGTTTTTCCCTCACTGTGTTCAGTTCATGTGAGTAGAACAGAAAAAAACCCCAACAGGGTTTGTACCAGCAGCTCACCTGTTAGGCGGAGTGCTGCGTTAGTGAAACGGCTTAAATTGAGTGGATGATTGTTACATAACCATCAAGATAGTTTGCTGAGCTTGTAAAATAAATACTTTTGCATGAAGAAGCATTTTTATAAGCTATTTTTGGTAGCAAATTTCAAGTAAACAGAGCAGAGAGCAGTAACTTCCAATCTATTTCTTTCCTGTTGATCTGTTGCCAGCATGATACAATTCTTATAGTATGCGCAATCAGAAAAAGTCTGTTCAAAAATAGTAAAGTTCCCAAGAGTGCTTATCTTGCTGTCCAAATCTTTAAAGCCCTTTTGCATTAATTTTTTATGTTTAGTAACAGCATTCTAAATAAGTTTGGTATGAAGTGTGTGGGACATCAAGAATATGTAGAGTGTTGTGGTGTTTTCTCTTTATCCCTAGCCATATGTTTTACCTTTTATTAAATGTGTGTGGTTGAAGTAGAGTTGTATATCACATTCAGTACGTATCTCCTGTTTTCAGTAAAGCCCCAAGCACTGTACTTTTGAAACAACTTCTGTTTTCTTAAAAGAGGTTTTGGATCAGGCCTTGCATATTAATTTAAACTTACTTTGCATGTGCATCAAAATCATGTCATGTGAGTCAGAAAAGCAGTATTTTGGAACTGTTGGGGTTTATTATGTATTTATACACAATATTTATATTATTATGTATTTTTAGTCTATGCATTCAGTTAAAAAAGCAAACTCAAAGTACGGAGTAGTTCCTCACTTCTTTCCTTGTGTCAGGAGAATAGAGTCCTGCAGTTGAATGAGGAATATAATTTTCCTTATATTTTGTTGCTGTGACATTAACAGATGAATTTTTTTTGCTGAAAAGTATCTTTGCAACAACTCACAGAACATTATTCCTGAGTGAAAATACAGGCAAACAGAAATCATAGCAAAAATCAGATAGCATCTTAATCCATTTATAATGCTGTCATACTTAACATTTTAAGTTGAGTAAACTAGGTGATAGTGGAAAAAAAACAGAATTAATCCAGATCATTTTGAAAAGCAGTAAATAGAAATTTTATGGTGATTCAGAGTGTACTCATGAACTTGGTTCTACTGTCAAGATTGCTATCAGGCTGATAAACACGTTTTATCTCATAAAAACAAAAAATGAGTATGTTTTACAAAACAGCAGAACAACATGTTTTGCATTCTTGGACTGTAGTTAGGAACACAGATATTGATATATTATTTACCAGAATAGTATCGGAGCTTATAAAAACAGTAATTTATCTAGTCTAAAAATATCTCCACTACTTCAGTAGAATGTGAAAGAATTTTTTTGGTAGCCGATACAAAACAACCTCTTGACAGATAAGTTTTCTTTTTAACCCCATTGGAAGTTTTTCTGTAGCCTAATTTCTGTTTCTTAAATCTTACTAACATTGTAATGTCAGTTGCATCTTGTGGCAAAAAGTTCCATAAATTAATCAATTTTATCACAATTTCTGTGATGGTTCTTAGTTAATATATTTATTGGCTTAGAATTTAAAGGCTGTAACTGCCCGCCAGGATCAGCATATTCAGAGATTCTCCTAGCATTTTTATTCAATTGAACTACTTTGTTGCTAATTAGCACCATTGACGTTTCCTCTTCACAGTAAGATTTGTTCTTCCAGGAGTCAATAGGTTAGTCACCATGCATATGAAAAAAAAAAAAAAGGACCATCAGCTCCTTAATGTAAAATACACTTCCATCTTCTTGATTCTTGTTCTGGTGCTATTTTTTACCAACAGTAAAAATGCCCAGTTTTGGGTGCTGGAGCTAGTGAAAGAGCTGTTCTGGCCCACTGTGGAGTGACTCCAGTTCCCCATCCCACTCATGGGGCTGGCTGAGGTCCAGCCCATGTCCACCCACGGGCGTTCTCCGAGAGGCCGGCAGAGGTTGTGCACATCAAGCCACCGCTTGTTACTGCGGAGTGGGGTGTGAGAGAGGGAGGGTGAATAGGGATCCTGCTGGAATGAAGGAGGGGTGAACGGATCAGTGTCCCCATGCTTACTTGGTGGCAAGAAGATGCTCTACAGCAGTGGTTCCTGATGTAAGGTCTAGATCCCCATGGTCATAATGAAGTAGTTTGGAGCTACTCTGCAAAAGCATAGTGTCTTTGCCACGTTATGCATTTGTTAGTGAGTATATGTAGTGGAGCATACAATGTCTTAAAGATTGACAACACTGCACAATCCAGAAAATTTGGAAGTATTGCTTCAGAAAGAGCTCTGTTTTCTTAAGCGTGGGATAGAGAGTTAGAACTGCTGGACACTCATCCTGGTGAGGATTTTCTCTCTCGGTCCCTTTGTCCCTTGAAAGGGTGTTAAAAGGTATGCTGTCAACCTAACAACCACCACTTACTGATGGCCAGTCAACAGATGGAAGCTTTGAGGGACCAAATATATGAGGCTCCTTGGAGAAGAAAGAGGCAATGCAGATGGTAGACTCCTGAGAGGGAGAGCAGACTGTTCAAGTTATGCTAGCTAGTTTAAGATCAAGTTGAGATGTTTTCAATGACCAGTTCTACCAAAATAGACTAAACATCTCTAGCACGTTCTTAAGGCCATTCATACTGCCCAGATTAGGAGGACAGTCAGTCTAGGCTTCCTGTCAAGTTACCAGATTCTTCTAGTCAGCAGTTTAGAGTAAAAAAAGGAATTCTTACATTTGTCCTCTGGATGAGCCTATTTTGCATCATTGTATATGGGTCTTAATTTCCTAACAGAGGAAGTGTGAATGCTCTTAGAGTAACTTTTCCAAAAGAGGCCTCAGTTTGACTTATTTCTTAGAGCTTTGCTACACATGTAAATTCTGGCCAGAGTATGCTAATGTATATTACCTCCTGTATTCCCGCAGGAAATCCTAGTTTCTTTTAATTTTTCCAGTCTTACAAGATGCAATTGCACTCATTGATGCAATTTCCAGGCTTAATGGCAGAATTCTATGCCCTGCTGACCCTATAATAAGGCCATTGAACAGACCTTAGGAAGAAAAAAAAAGGCAAAAAAGCAAAAAGTAATTGAGTAGCTCTAATTTATATATATATTTAATATATATTAAAAAAACAGTCTGGTTACCTGTCTTTTCTCTCACCCAATGCAAAGCTGTTGGGATCAGTACCATGGGTCCTAGTCATGCATTTGCTCCTTTACAGACTTGTTTTCTCTTAAAATCAGGGTGGCTCTTTCCACTCAGCTCACCTCTTATCAGTCTGTAGATCCCAGTAGGATTGTTCTTTGGGTTGAAACCTAAATGGGTGGAATAGGGAGTGGAGCGTGGTTTGGTTTTGAAGTTGGGGGTTTTTTTTGTAAATACCTCTTTTCCAAATACAAGCCTGTCATCCAGTGCAAGGTCTCTGGTCCTCCCCATAGGCGAGGAGGGACTGGGACCTGTTTATTTCCCCGTCCTCTCCAACAAACCTCACATTAATGACAGTTCCCACTCAACACTTCCAAAACAATCTCCTTGATAAGCCTCCTCCAGGACACCTCCCCAGTTAAGATGCAAATTGGTAAGTGCGGTGAGGGCTGATCTCTCAATGCACATGCGACTGCCTAGATAAAAGTGAAAAATACACATGTAACGTATATCTAAGAGAATCAATATACTTCAAATTAATATTTTACAATCAGCAGCAGTATTTATTAAGGCCAAACCAATCTCAGAACTGTAGTATAGCATAAATAGATAAGGCAGCCCCAAATGGAGCAGGGAGGGCAGGCTAGCCACTCTGGCAAATGTAGTCAGGAGATTTCATTTCCTATATGCTCCAAGTATGCTGTCTCATAGTTAACACATACCTTTGTTTTTAATGGAGCTTTTACTGGATGTGACTTAGTGAACTGTTTTCCACTTGGTGCATTCCTCTTCTCTCTGCAAATTCTCCATGATCGTATTAACTTTTTTCAACTTAAAAAAAAGAAGTGAGCAACCTTTTGTTGCTGATCTGCAGCTGCTGAGTGTGATGCTGTGGTCCTAAATAACACAAATTCAGCATCACTGTATCAGCTAGTAGCCGAGCTTGTGTACTTCAGAGCATTTCTGCTTTCTGCTCTGGGATACAAAACATCATATGTGTTTTGCAGTAGTAGCATATTTGCAGCCATCTGTAATTGCCTCCTACTTGCATATGCTTAGTCACTGCATACAAACATACACCTTCTGCTGAACTTTAGAATTATGCTCCCCTCTAGTAAAGCTCATTATGTTTTTAGCCGTATGGTATTCTACAAAGCCTCTTTTGACAACATTAGAGCCCAGTAATGCAGATTTACCTCCAAGGAGGCCAGAGGAGATAATTTAACCAAACCATTATTGTAAGTACTTACTTTCTCATGTGATACAGTGACATTTTGGTAGTTTTGTTGTTGTCATCAGTTTTGCAAAGTAAATGAAAACATGCTAGTATGAAAAAAATAATGAATTTATTATTGGTAGAGCCAAAATAACATGACAGGAATACTCTAAAACAACGCAATTTAATAACTCTTTTACTTTGCCTATATTTTTAATATAGGTCTTATATGATCCTTCATGCTATTGCTAGGTTAATAGATCTCAAAATCATGGAGTACTCAAACGTGTACTTACCTCTCCCCTCCAGTCACCAGCTGGAACCCAAATTGGTTTTCTGTTGTTATCTTGTCTATGAGTTTGTTTTTTCCAAAGTGGACGTTTGGGGGAGGGTTTGCAGACCTCTGAAGGCATGAGGCTCATGTCTACCCAGATTTCTGCTGGTGGTGATGTTTCAAGTTTATTGGCAAGTCTACTGTCCAAAGAAGTCTGCCTCCACCTACCCCGACATTTGATCCTTTAGCCAGAACGTAGCTCTCTTTGGCAGTCACTGTTAACTTAGGGAGAGGTTGTTTGGGTCAGTCATCTCCAGGGCCTTGAAGCTGAGGAAACACACTGCCCCTGGTCTACTTCTTCTCCAAATATCAGCCTTCAGGACATGGCAGGATGGAGCTAAATGCCAGGTTGATATACTTTGGGAAGCAGTTTCATCCTGAAAGAGGGATGAAATGGGGATGATGTTAGAATTCTAACAAAAATTAGTTGTATTTGGGGAGGGAGAACATGTCTTGGAAACCTGACTCACTTCTAGCCAAGACAGGATCCCTGAAGAGGAACCAGATACTGATAGCCATGGTATCCTTTCCATGATGACAGCCGTTTGGAAATCTCAGAGTACTGAAGAATATCAGGCTGCAGACCATCTTAAGGATTTAAGGATCTTTTCTCCCTCACAGTCTGATAGCATGGAGCTTTTTAAAAGAACTTCCTTTCCCCCTAAATTACTTCTTTATCAGTTCCATATTCTTCCAGTCTATGCCATTTTATAGTGGTCTAAGAAAAGCCTTTGGAAGTATGTGTAGTCAAACTACTACTGGCATTTCAGTCTATGCTGCTGCATAAACTCTTCCAGCCCCGTTCCTGTAGAGTTGAGCTTGCAGAGGACTGATGTGCCAGCTACACAGGCAGAACGGGGGTAGCCTGAGAGAACTCCATGAAATCACTGCTGTGTAATCTTACCCTTCTTTCCCCCTACTGGCAAAAGAAAAAGAAATAGCAAAGTCCACAATCGGTTATGTCAAATAGTGCAAAAAGGTTTAATAGCTCGATTAAGGATTTACAGCACCTGTTCATGACAGAGGAAGTCTATTGCTGCTTGGTGCTCCTGTTTGATCCACATCCTGGCTTTGTGAGAAAGGTTCAGCTTGTTGCCAATATCCAAAAAGAGTTGGCAGGCTTCCTCAGGAGCACCCTGCAGATTCTAGAGGAGCAATATTACTGCATGCTACATCCTGCAGATTGAATTAAATTCAATGGAAAAAAATTACTCCCTATCAAATTACAACCACTTCATAAAAGAGTATCTTAGGAGCCGTTTTATGCAACAAAAGGTTTTATCAGGCAGAAGTACGCGGTCCTGACGCCCAGAGACAATGCAGCTGTGTAATTCTGCTGCTGGTGAGCCTGGCTGACTGCACCGCTGTACCAGAGCTGGTGCCTGCACAAGGGAACCTGAGAGCATGCACGGCTGGGCACGCGGGGAGACGAGCTCAGCCTCTCCATCAGTAGTGCAAATCTGGATCTGGTTATTCTTTTGATGAAAGCATACTCCAAACTCTCTGTCCTAGCTTCAGTTCTCTATCCAGGCAAATAGCTCTGCCCTATGAAAATACATTAAGTAACGTGAGATGGTCAAACACAAAAGTAATGGGGAACACAGAAGTACTTAAATGGCTAAATACAGAATGTTGTAGTTAAGATCCAGATTTTTTGTTGATATTTATGTAAAACACTGTAATTATGTTGTGACTTGATTAAAATACAAGCCTTTCAGAAAGAACAAGAGCAAAACATCTTGTCTCCACACTGAGGCTGTAGAAATAATTCTTAAGATGATGAAGAAGAAATGCTTTTTATAAAGCAACAATATAATCAGATGGCTAAAATAATGAGCTGTTTTGAGAAATTGTCAATGGACAAAGCAATCCTGAGGGAATAAGAGGCATTAAGGGAGGAATGAATGCCATGCAAGACAACACCAGAGGGAGTTTCTAGTTATCCTTCCCTAGGTTTGTATGCATGAATTGCACCACAACTTGTCTGCAAACACTAATTTTGTTTTTACTTTCACATAGTGAGACTAGAAAAGCACTTGGATAAGGCAGAGAGAACAGGAGATATTGGGGAAAAAACAGTAAATACAGCTATTTTAGTAAAATACAGGTCCTTAGACTTGATAGATACATGGACTGAGAGGCATAGGAAGGAAAAGAAATAGATCTCAGTAAATATCTGACATTACTCTCTTTTCATCACGATGGGGGAAAACCTACAACTTTGACATTTAACACCTGCAATATATTTGTAGAAGAAAAGGATTTTCAAAGCTCAGATTAAATCAGATGAGTGTACTGATTAGCCTTAATTGCTGCTGATAAAGGTAGGAAATTAGAGGGGCTTTTAGACATTTTTGTTACCTTAAAACCTAGCTGAACTACCTGCTGAATATTAGACACATACTTATTTTCTGTTGTATTAAATCTAAAGTAATGGAAGGAAGATTTGAGCTTGATACTGCAGTAGTTTTAGGAGGGCTGGATTGCTTTTCTGGTTCCTCTGCCAACCTTCTCTGGACTTCACCTCTCCTTCTTTTAGTTTCCCTTCTACAGATGGAATTCAGATTTCTTTCTCCCATGCTCCCTTTGTCTTCCTTGCCTGTTTAGACTAGAGATGCTTGCATTTTTTTCATGTTTTCCTTTTCCTTCTGGTTTTCTCCTATTTATTGTGGAGAGTAAGAGGAGGATATCCATCCCCTCCTTGTCCAGGGTGGATGTGGGAGGAGGTGTTTCCAAGAAGCCTCTGAGAACAGGGGTAGTTGAAGTAGATTGAAGGGTCCTATGGAGGTGGGATCATGGCTGGGGGAAGCATCAGATGCTTACAAAGGGGCTGGGGTAGAAAGAAGAGATGAAGCAGAAGGAATCTTGTGCTTTCCAGTGTGTATCAGCAGCTCCATAGGAGTGAGGCATATTGAAGGTCCCCCATTCTCTTTTTCTGCATACAGATTTCTCAGTGCACGTCTGTCCTACAGCCTCACTCCTGCCCTTCCCACTGCCTCCCACCCTGACTCTGGTTGACCTGAATGGTTGAGAGATTGTGTCCGTGGCTCTCTTTCCCAGCTTGATTTTCTTAAAAGGCATAGTTGGCCCACCTTTGCCTGCTTGTCTGATTAGATCCCTGAGTGATTAGAGTTTACTGTGGGGATGGCTAACATCATACTGTGGAGTCTATTATGGAGAGGTAAGATTTGCAAGTGCAGAAGATCCTTCCTGTTCTTATTATCTGTGTATGTGTAAATGTTGGTATTACTTGAAATTTGTCACCCTCTGGTGGTGATGTAAGTAAGAGTAGTTTGGGAATCTTGTTCATATCCTGGTGGAGAAGGGTATTCTAACTTCATTTCAAATCAGATGTACTTTCTTTGTGCCAGTCTTCTGTGATCTTCTTGATTTAGCTGGTATGTGACCTTCATTTGCCTATCATTATTGCATAACTGATCTGCTATCATCCTTGATTTCCTGATTCCAAAGCACTGGCATTATTTAACGCAGCTATATATTGCAAGGGATAAGCCGTGCTTTTGTGTCTTACAATGGTATGTCGCTAGAAGCCTATCAGCAAGGTCAGAAGAAAATGGAGGCACCAACAGGTTCATCTCACAACTTTTCTTTCCTTTAAAGGGTTTATAATTTGCTTTTCTCCTTTGCACCATTTTTTACCATTCTTTGCAAAGCAGTTACTTGACATTTCCTTGCACATACAAGTGTGCAGGGTTCATTTTTCTTGGGTATTAACGTTTTGAGTCCGTGCTATCAGTTTATGTTGTCTGTATCTACTCCAATACCACTAATGGCTCATAGTTTCCAGCATTTCAGTGACTACTCTCAGGACTCTCTTTTTCCCAGATAAGCCAAGGATTTGCGTGTTTCTATGCTTCCTGGGCACTTGAAGTTCTTATGTACAGTCTGGAAAACTGAAGATTATTTTCATTTCAGAGACTGAAATAAAAGACAGGGAAAATAATCCGAAACCTAACCAAAATGTGCATGAAACCTCTGGCCGAGAAGCTTATTTGAAAAATCATAACCACCCTTGATTATCTCAGTCCTGTTTTTCTTGCCCCCAATAGTCTCTTTCTCCTTCTAGTCATTAGGGTAAGCACAGTAGGCTAAATTCAGTCCATTGAGAGGAGCCATCATAAGGCTTTTGCGTTATTTATGTCCCACTTGAGTCTTCAAAACTAGCCTTTTCTACCAGTGAGAGCTAGTGGTTTGTCTCACTGTGTAACCATCGGTCTCTCACACAGCCAGGTCCCTATAACAATACTTATAAGCTCTTTCACGTCTAACATAATAGTTTTCTCTCCAAGTTCTCCTGGGTTGTTGTTCCCCCTGCCCCATTAGCTGTATGCTGCTGAATAAGTTGCCTTAGACATTTCAGTGCCTCAGACACTTCGTATAACTGGCAATTATAATGGTTGGCCTTTGAAGATGGTGGCCTCCTAAGCCTTGTCCAGATGTTGCTGTCTTGCCTGGTAAGCGTTAACTGCTTTGGCCTCTCAGTCATTTGCTGTTCAGTTTTGGCAAACCAAAGTTCATGCTTCTTTGTCCTTTCCTTTTCATTTTCAATGGTTCCCTGAAAGTTTCTAAGTTGCATTCGATGCAGAGCTCAACTTTTCCCGCAAATCTTGTAATTGTTTTTAATCATACTAATGTGTATGAAAGCTTACAGCAGTTTCTATTGCAGGACTTTGAGTCATGCATGTGTTTTCCAGTATTTAGTTTATTGTTCTTTTTTGTTTCCTGCTTTTCTTGAACTTGAAATCTGATCTTAAATCTTCCAAAATCTTTTCATCTCCAAGATAATAGATTTTGCAATTAGTCATTAAATTACTAGCATAATGCACTTACTGGAACTGTCTGGAAATTATGTTTTGCTATTTGAGTATTTTCCTTGTAGGTATCTGAAAGCTTATCATATGCTGATCTCATTTATACCTGTTTAAATCCGGAGAGGCTATGCTGAAGGCAAAGGAGACACCCTCCTGTTAAGTTCACGTGTTTAGGATAAGAATTTGGGCCCACCTTGTTTTAACTTTAGACTTCATTTCTTGGGGTGGAAGAAGTCACTTCCCTGTACAGTGATGATTAATAACTCATGCATCCCAAAACAGAAAACACATTTGAACAGAAACAGTCCTCGCTCTTGCTATTAGGTTTTTTAGAGGTGATAAATTCTCTCAAATTTATTTCTTTCCCGTAACTCATCTCTGGCAGGGGAGCCATAATAGCAGGAACTTAGTTACTGTAAAATAGCATGACTAGATGCTGATATTTACTGAGCACTTTGCATGTTGGTAAATTTGTAGTAACTTCCACTACAAAGCTGCACACCCTGAACTTTGTGTGGAAGACAATGTTTGTTTCCTTGGAAAAGTATGTTGACATTAAAAGCTAATTTACAGCTAATTACTTTCTTTCTGAAACTCCCTATCAGAAGGTGCAGAAGAATCTTCCGATCAGTTCCTTATCGCTCTGTTATCTTGACACTTCTTGGTTTCATGGAACTACAGTCCTTAAAGTGGTTTTAGATGTCTGTGCCTATCTTTTATTTAGAAAACACTTCAAAAACTGTTGTGATAATAGCCTTTCAGGCTAGGCTGGTAGGCTAAAGAATCGGTTTTGAACAATGGATAGAAGAACAGAATTTAAAAATATATGTGTGTATGGAAATGGAGAAAAATGCCTATCCATAGATGTTCACAAACAGTGTAGAGATGATTATGTTGAGGTGATGAGCTGTGGAATGGGCTGGAGACAGATTTCTCTCATTCACTGCTAGTATGACAGCATATTTATGTCAAGCCATGCTTATAGCAGGTCAAATCAGAAGTGTTGTGTATGGTTCATTGTTCTTAGGTCTTTACCATTTCATTCTGTGTCGCTTAAAGCCTCTCCTTCTTCCAGTATTGTACTTCTGCTTCGTCCATGCCTCTCATCTTCTTACTGCAACCGTCCTTTATGGTTTGCCAGTGGCATGAGCTTTGACATGTCATTTGTCTTCATCTCCCAAAAATCACCTTTGCCTTTCCCTACGCTCTTTCTACCCACATGGCCTCTGCCTATTTTTCATGGATGTGCTTCCATGCTTATGGGCTGATGATGACAAGGCTGTGGGTAAGTCATGACTGGTAAAATAATTTCATTTTTTATTTAAATTCACACTTCATTATGTCACTGAGATGGTGTATTATCTGGAGCAGAGGTAGTCGTCATATAATGTCAAGTTTGCTTTTCCTTTTGTCAGCCCTAAACTTCCTTGTCTGTCTGTCTGCACTTTTTAGTGGGACAGATCTCTGGAAGCAGCCACTGTGTAACATACAGCTCCCAGTTCAGCAAAGTACTTGACCATATGACTAACTTAAAGCATCTATTTAAGACATATGCTTATGTGCTTTGATGAACGCTTTGCCAAGCAATTTCTGTGTCTTGCTGGGAAAAAATACAACGATAATATGCCAAGAATTTGACTGTGAGACAGTAATTAATGAATACACTGACATGGAATATTTGCTTTTTCAAATAAGTTTTTGCTATGCCTTCTCTTTTGTGCATGGAATTTCATAGCAGGGACATTTAAGTGATGAATAGCTATGCAGCTTAGTTATGCTAACTGGTAATCATGTGAAAGATCTCTTTATTATTGCAAAAGGATAAACTGGAGAGAAAAAGAATCAAGTATGGAGCAACAATACAGTAAGTGAGATGACTTTTCCTCTTTGATGGACATCACTCCAGTACTGCCAGTGCCAAACCAGCGTAACCGAGGAGAATCTGACTAATGTTATTTAGAAGTTTGCAGTCCAAGCTGAATTAAGGTGCAGATTTTGTTCCAGCAAAGATTTTTAGAATGCCAGTATTTCAATCGGAAGAGAGCCTGTGAGACTGCAGGGAAAGAAAGAAATGAAATTTATCTGCTCACTTACAGAGGGGAAGAAAGTGAGATAAGATTTCCCTTTTTTCCTTTGCATGGGTTACCTATGGGGCTAAGCTGATGGGAGTATGGTGCTCTCGATGAGAAGCTGGATCCCGACTTGGGCCCTGCTCCTGCTAAATTCGCTTCCACATGAGCAGCCTTGGTGATGCTTCCTCCCTTGCTCCTGTGAATGAGCCCACAGAACAAAGGTATGATAAGGAATGGGTTTCTAATTGCTTTCAGTCCGGACTGGCTGCTACCTGCTGCCATCGTGGGACAGGGGAGAAGCAAGAATTAATTGTGGCCCTGTGAAGAGCCTTGTGCCACAGCTATTCCCAGGACCATTCCTGTAGCTCAGACTACATGTTTCAGTGCCCTGCAGAGGAACACAGTTATTTTTGTCCATCATTGATCTTTGCTGCAACAACCAATGCTCTAAATGAATGGCATATGCAAAACACTCGTCCTAAGATTATGTTCTCCCCAGTGCATGGGCAAGAAGTCAATAGAAGGAAAGTAGTGCAGTGTCACTGAGAATATTCATTTCCCCCAGAATAACAGATTGAAACGGGCATCCCCTGGGCATAAAAACTAAGGCAAGCAAACGCAAACCTTAAATGCAGGAGAAAAAAAGAAGAAACTGTCATCATGACACAGTCTCCAAATCCCAGCACATACTTTTCCAGGGAGAATTTTCCATGGTGGTGGTTACCTAGAGCAATATGTAGCGGTGTAGGAGTGGTGGCAGTACTTGGTAACCAATTTATGAAAGGCAATGCAATGAGTCTTTTGGTATTATGAGTGCCTGCAGACCCTAAAGGGAATCTGTGGGCAAAAAATAAACCACTGGATTTCTATATTCTATTACCTAAAAAGCATCACTTTCCCCTAAAGTTCTTCAAATTACATTTTTGTAGAAAATGTGAGGAAATTAGGTGCAAAAGGTCTTGCAACAGAGGTAACTAAGCAGCTTACAGTCTCAGAAATGGTGAAAAAGATGTGCACAGGAAGGTTAAATGGAAAAATTCAGCAAAGGTACAGGATTTAGCATTAAATCTAGGAAAATTAGATTTTTTAAATTTTCTAAGACAAAAGCGCTAATTCTGTGAGGTCCTCTGAGGTGGCATTCAACCTCCTCCATGTTGTTCAGATTTAGGAGTGCTGGGGAGCCCTATATCAGAGATTGGTGTGGTGATTTGCTGAAGTTGGAAAAGTGCATACTTTCATTAGAAGGCATAGAGCACCCTAGTGCTCTGTGTGGAGATCTCTCTCCAAAACATTGACCCAACACAGACCTTCCCCAAGACATGACGTGATTCAGTCTTCCAGATTGGATCAGAAGAAATCTGAGAGGTCTGAAAAGCTGAGCATGATAATGAGTTGGGGCCAAGGCAAGCTAACCACTTTGTATCTCTGATCAACCTGGTTTGACTCTGGGCATCTGTAAGGCTCCATCCCAGTTGTTGCCATTTATGGTGAAGATTGGCCCTCAGGTAGAGCAGGCCCTCCAGAGAGCATCTTTTTCTCTTCCTAGTGATCAATATGTCTCTGACCTCTTTCTGAAGGGCCTGTTCAAAGCACCTGCTAATGCAGAGGACAACAGTAGAAGACCCAGGGAATACTAGAAGATGCTTCTCATTGAAGAGTGGAAACCATGAAAGCCCTCTTCTGAGTGAGGTGTTCAAGACTTTGTGGCACTTTGCTGCACGGCAAAGATCTGGCATAAGCCAGGCTCTTTGGGATATCAAGTTTCTTGCAGATGGGCTACAAGTCTTGAATCTGAGATGTGAACCCTGGAAGCTAACCTAGGTTTCTCAGCAGTTCGCTCAATAAATGAGATAGATAGAAATCTGAGTGGCAGGATGAATGCTGGCAGAAATAAGAGAAATAAATGCTGGGCTGCACTAAATAAATAAATAAATAAATAAATGCTGGGCTGCACAAAAAGCAGCGCGGCCAGCAGGTCGAGGGAGGTGATTCTGCCCCTCTACTCTGCTCTGGTGAGACCCCCCCTGCAGTACTGTGTCCAGCTCTGGAGCCCTCAGCACAGGAAAGACAGGGACCTGTTGGAGCGGGTCCAGAGGAGGGACACAAAAATGATCCAAGGGCTGGAGCCCCTCTCCTATGAGGACAGGCTGAGAGAGTTGGGGTTGTTCAGCCTGGAGAAGAGAAGGCTTCGAGGAGACCTTATTGTGGCCTTTCAGTACTTCAAGGAGGCTTATAAGAAAGATGGGGTCACACTTTTTAGCAAGGCCTGTTGCGATAGGACAAAGGGTAATGGTTTTAAACTAAAAGAAGGTAGATTCAGACTAGATCTAAGGAAGAAATGTTTTACAATGAGGGTGGCGAAACACTGGAACAGGTTGCCCAGAGAGGTGGTAGATGCCCCATCTCTGGAAACATTCAAGGTCAGGTTGGATGGGGCTCTGAGCAACCTGATCCGGTTGAAGATGTCCCTGCCCATGGCAAGGGGGTTGGACTAGATGACCTTTAAAGGTCCTGTCCAACCCAAACCATTCTATGATTCTGCTGTGGTTCCCTGAGGTTGGAACCATTATCATGAGAATCACATGAGCTTTTTTCCAAAGAAAAAGTGTCTTGGGAGAAAAAACATCTGTGCTGATGAGCGTAGCTATGTGCTGGCAGGAAGGATAAGGTCAAGAGATAAAAAAAGCACTCTGAAGATGATAGAAATCTGACTTGCATGACCCAATTGCTCAAACCTTGAGAAAAACTTTATTGACGTTAAGTGCCCATTAGCACCGAGTGAAGAACATACTTAAAGTGTTGTCTTCACAGGCATGTCTACTCTTTGTCCATCCTTTGATTTGATCAGCAGTGTGTTCTCAAGTCCCAACAATTCATATACACCCTCTGCTTTATCATTTGCAGGATCAAGGAGAATATTTTCACTCTCCTATTACAAAATTCGACTGCAGGAAGAGTAGGGAGCAGGGTTTTCCTCCCATAGAAACTGGTCACAGTTTGGTGCAGTGTTTCAGCGCAGGTATTTTGCTGTATCTCAGATGCCTGGTTTTGCTCATTTAGCTTATTGCCCAATATTATGATTTGGGATCAGGTATTTTCTCTCACCTCAGATTGGCAATGACTGGGTGGAGAAGAGTTGCCTTCCTCTCTAGTATGGGGCATGGTTCACTTCGTAGGGCTTGCCTGATTTTTATGTCACAAAACCCTGCTTTTGGAGGGACATAGCATATTGGTCATGCCATTCATTTCTCCTGCTGCCTCCCTGTGGCCATTATAGTGGCAGCTTTTGAACTTCCACTAGAACTGAAGTTTGTTAGAAGTGTCCTACGGCTTGCAGCACGGGAGCACGCAGCATACATGATCGATGGGTCTGTTGGGTCTGAGTGTGATTGCACTGATGCAAGAGCTGTCACACAGGGCTGAGCTCAGTAACCGGCTGCATGGCTTATCTGTTCACAGGCTACAAGAGAAGCTCAGGCTGCTGTCACTTATTCCTGAACTCCTCAGTAGCTTCTGCTTGCCCAGGAAGGCGGCAGCCTTGCATGCCTTGCACAATCTTTGCAGTACAACGTTCACATGGAAAACCTGAGTGAACAAAAAAAAGATTTCCTAGGGAAGAGATTTCTCTGGGAGATTTCTGAAGGACAAAGATGAAGGTAAAGCCCTGGGGTCATGCCTTTACTGAAAAACAATCTCGACAGCTGATAGTACCTGTGTAAATCTACTTGAATGAGAGAACAGTGAAGCATCTTTATTTTTCTCTCTTTCATAACAGAACACTTAGGCATGAAAACCCATAATTTCCAAGTGAGTCACTGGAAAAGAGTAGATTTCAAAGGAACCACCATGAAGTTTGCAGCAGGTGAAAGCAGCCAAAAAATGAGATAAGGGTGAGGCATTTCATGTTCATAACCCAGTCAGCAACTTCAGTCCAGTCAGCTCATGCACATATTGCGTTCATGTGGGAGACCATAAAATACAGTGGGTTTTTATGGAATGAAAAAACCAGGAGCCTTTAGAACTACACAGGGACTCTAAGTGTCTCAGCTCATCATTTAATCTTTCCTTCAAAGATATTACTTCTTAAAAGCATACGGTTATTAACTGGCTTTGTCAAAGCATACATTACTAGCCTGCACAAATTTAAGCAAAAAATATATTGCATTTTTTGCAGTTTGGGTCACTAACTGAATATGAAGAACTCAAAGGCAGATTCTTCATCCCTGTATTTTTGCATCAGAATTGTATGTCCTTACGATATGTATGTCCTTAAGATAATGTCCTTAAAAGACATCATCTAATTACTCCAGTGAAGATTTATATGACAATCTATATAGATAACGCCCTTTGCCATGTGTTAACCTGCAGCTCACACTTGGTAGCTTTACCTTGCCTTTTAAATCCTGTATTCTCTACATCAGGACAAGATTCCTCAGCGTGCTTTGAATTGTCAAGCTGTGTGAGACTAGATCCAAATCTCACTGAAATCAGCATGAGCAATTTCAATAACTTCAGTGTGCTAGGGAAGAGGTCCTTAAAGCATACGTTGATCAGGCTATTTCATCTTCTGAGTCTTTATAGAGATAAGGCATGATCAGTAACAAGGAATCTTACTCAACCCAGTGGTGGCACCAGCTGCGTGAGTGCCTTGAGGAAGTCCCAGTCTCAGTGCCTACCTGCCAAAAGGAGCAAGGGCTCCAGGAAGCGCTGCAAAGCTCTCTAATGAAAGCCCTTGTTAACAGCATCGTCCGCCTCTTGATTGCTATTGAAAGCTTAGGTATGATGGTTAGGCTGATCGCTGTTTTTTAGAGCATTTCATGTGAGCGGAGTTAAAGAAGCCCTTTGAAATCTCCAAACCAGAGCCTAACCGCCACGAGATGAGACAACTGCACCAATCATACATCTTATGGTCACCGAAAAGGACAGCCTGGCTCTCCTTTTCTTCTTCTCCCTTGCTCCTGGCATCTGTGGTGCTGAGTGTGACCCTGCAAGGGGCCAAATCAGCTTGTTGACCCACCCTAAAAAAATCCACTGTTTTTTGCTGGATTAGTCCTCTACTAGTTTACTGAGCTGGATTAGCTCACAGCGGGTTTGTACAAATGCTCACAAGAAAGAGACGGGACTGCATGGTTGGATGCGTGAACTTGTGGAGTATATCAGTTTACCTTCAGAGATGCGAGAAAGGACTCATGCTTGAAGGCTTCTCTTTTTCCAGCTATATCGATTAGTCTGATACAAGCTGATACCTCTCCCTACAAGCTTGCCTGCTTTATCCTTAGACCATCACAGCTCCAATATTACTATTCAATAAAGCATACAGTGATCCCTCTAGTCATTAAAGGAAATCCCCAGGAGCCATCCTGGACTGAATAACCTCTGTGAAGACCTTTGCAAAGGCTAGTTATTACGTGGAGTGGACAATAAAGGGAAATGAGGTTTACATTTGCTTATCCAAAAGGCCAGAGAGAGTTCATGGATTATTCTTTGCACAGATAAGCTAGACCTAATGTAAACACTCCTCACTGGAAAGTATCTGCTGTTTGTTTTCCTAACTTTAACCATGTGGCTAGCAAAAGCAGAATAAATGAAATAAAAGACAGGCATTTTAATAACAAAAAACCCAATATCTTTGAAAACTCATGTTACTGGCCCCTGAAAAAAAGTTAAGATTATCTTTTCTACTCACTGCATGAAACATACTGATGTGGCTGCAAAGCTTTCTTGTAAGTGAATACTGGTAAGATTTCAAGCCCATCCTGTCAGATATTCATCATTACCTTTGAGCAGAGCAGTCTGCTCATTTTAGTTAAACCACTGCTCCTATGCCCTTTATTTGGGCAATACTGATGTTATATCAGGTTTTCAATGAAATTAATGGATATTTGTCCAAGAGAGAGCTGGAGGATTGTAGGGGAAGGTTCTAATGCTTTCTAATTCTGCTATAGAAAATTCCAAAAAAATCCTTGGTGAATATAAATTAGCATGGCTCTTATAATCTCACCCACTACCCATCTGTATCTTTAGGTTCATAAATATTTGAGGGAAAAAACTCTATCCTCTCTGCCAAAACTGTTTACAGATTATTTCAAACCAACCTGTGATTAATTTGTTTGCTCTTCACTGTCTTTTTCAAATGTGACTAAACTTAACAATTTATATCACCAAAGTCTCAACTCTCCATAGTTCCATGGGTATTTCAGAGCTAACAGAAGTGTGGTTTTTACAATTAATCCTATTTGATAAAGCTTTCCACTCACAAGAATAAAACTTTAATTTCTATTTTTTCATAAAAAACTTGCAGTGTGTTGTAGAAGAGTTGGAAACATGGGGCTGGGTGAGGGAAAGGAGGACTGGCCCCAGAATGAAATCAGAAGACCTGGCAGTTGGAGCTGGTCCGATGCCATGATTTGGTGATGTTTGTGATAGCTGCCGTTTCTATGGCAACGTGACAGCATGATTCACTGCAATAATAGAGAAAGCAAATGCAGAGCTTTTGTTTAACTTCAGTGCCATGAGCTATTTGTTGATATTGGGGAGGAGGGAGGGAGAAGTTCTTTGGCTTCTAGTTAAGCACATTGCTAACGTGTCTTAAGTATAAAGAGAAGTCAATAAGGGGATCATGGTGGTCAAATCTCCCTTCTGTGCTCACGGAGCTTCCACACACACGCAGACACGGCACTCAACTTCCCTGCGATGCAGAGCATAGGAGATTTCTCTGTGCAGATTGCAATACCCGTCCATCGCCCAGCTCAGGAGAGCGGCACAGCCGAGGTCACCGAGCAGAGTCAGCGGCAGAGTTGCTGGCTCAGGCTTCATGCCAGGCTAGGTGTCTGGCTGGCGGCTGCAGCTTGAAGGTTAGATGAGTTGCTGGACTAGGGTGGCTGGAGATGTTTGTTTCTGGAGTACGTCAGCAGGGGAGGGTAAAGGCATGGCACCGGCAGAGCTGAAGAGGTGGGTTTACTGGAGTCCACGGTGGCTGCAGGGTCCTGCTGAGGTGCGGTGGTGTTGTGGCTGAGGCGGGGAGAAGGACTAGAGTTTGGGAGAGGAAGGGTGGAGATCCACCTTTATAGAGGGATTCCCCAAGGCTCAAAGGGCTAAGATGGAGCTTGTGCTGGTAAACAAAAACTGCTTCTGGCCGTTGTGGTTGAGATCTGGTGCTCTGTACTGGGTTAGGGTGAAGGTTTGGGACAAAGGGGCAAAAAAATATGTTTGCTACCTACTCTTACAAGATCCACAAGGAAAAAGTAGAGGCTGCCAGGTAATTATTCCAGGTTTGGAAGATCATTAAGACTAACTGTAACGAAGACTGGAGTTAACACGGGGAGAAAAGGATAGGATTGGGGACAGTGTGGGGCTCCATGTTCAGCTTCATTGTTAACCATGCAACATCACAGCACTGAATTGAAGGCTGGTGTCAGACATGGGAATCAACTTTTGTTTAATTGTGGGGTAGGTGTGTCTGATTAGGATTAGGTGATGGGATACTGGGGCTGGGCAGCTTGACTCTGCCGTCACCCCATTTCATCTGAATTTTCCCTTTCTGTCTATCCCTTGCTGATGTGCCAAGCCATCATCATGAAGGAGGGGGATCAGCCAGGGTAACTCCAACAGGAAAGTGAAGTCCCCCGGTATAACACTGGCTCTGACACTGGCTGCCCATGCGAGTGGCTCTGTGGGGGCTGCTCAGCACCAAAAATGGGCCATGAGAGATTGTCTAGTTTCCATCCTCACCTGAAGCTTACATCTTGCTTGTTTTGTGATGCTCTCCCATCTGGGAAAGTAAGATAATCCTGAGCCCTTCTTGCCATGGCCATGCCTGGTTTGAGCGCCAGGAGTGGGGAGGTCCTGGCCGAGGCAGTGGCCACCTTTACTCCTTCAGTGTCTTACATTCATCCCTCGCTGTTTGCTGCCGAGCACTCTCAAGGGCAGGAAACTCAACTAGATAAGCCTCCCCTCTAGTCCACTAGGACTCTTCAGGAATACGTCTTTATTT
Organism: Ciconia boyciana; assembly: GCF_034638445.1. Taxonomy (NCBI): domain Eukaryota; kingdom Metazoa; phylum Chordata; class Aves; order Ciconiiformes; family Ciconiidae; genus Ciconia; species Ciconia boyciana. Next base: position 207,798,403 of record NC_132934.1, read on the forward strand.
AGTATATTAAGCACAGTCTGATGCCAACTAGCACTGAGCAGCTTGGGTCCCTACCATCAGGCTACCTGATCTTCCCAGACAGGGTGGCCCCATGCCATCCCTAGGATCCTTGCCCATCCTAGGGACAGCTCCTGAACCCTGCCGTGCAGGTCCGCACATCTAAATGGAGGTACTGCTGCTCTGAAGCAGTGTTAGTAAGTTCCAAGTCAGCCTTCACTGTCCCTTGTAAAATATATCTGATGTCATAAGATGGTTTTTTTCTGTGTAAATAACATGATATTGTACATCAACAATAAATAGCATTGTTGAAATCACAGAAAGCTTTGGGGATAATTATACGGAAGACCTTACCTGTTTACCTTCCTTATACCTTGCAATTAAAGAAGGCTGTTTGTTTATTCTTTATTTAATCTGCACTAGTTCTTATTCCATAAGACCCTTTTGTGGTGTGTGTTGCTGGAGTGCATTTGTAAAACCAAATTAGCAAAGAGGACACAGATGTTGCTCTGCATTCTCTTTTTAGCCATACAAATTATAAACAATGTCTCTTTATATTAAGATACACTGTTCTGTCTCATATTGGTTTTAGAGCTGATTCTTTCAGTATGTTTTCTGTTTAGAGCAGCCTGTTCTTGTTTAAATATCCCCACTACTGTACTTCATGTGAAAATAATATTGCTTTCACATTCAGTGCACATATCTCAAATCCATATGTATATTACTGAAGTGATGCAAGGACAAAAGAATTAATAACATCATAGAAAGCCACGAAAAAGCCCATTTCTCACTGAAGTCTACACTGACAAGGTCAACAAGTGTACTTTGGCTTGTGTATAACGAGGTAACAGCTAGCAGCCCCCAGAGCCAAAGTGCCTTTACCGCTGCTACCTTACCTGAGCACGTTAATAGAGAGTCCGAGAGCTGATGGTGATGGAGGCTGAGTTGTCTTTCACTAAGGCTTTATTGCAAAGAACTCTTTCCTACTGGAATACACGGCATTCAAAAGCTCTAATGCGGATTTCATAGCGCAGAAATTTTAAACTTTTTTTCTGTCCAAGATCAAAATAAATTACCCGTATTTCTGGTATTGTTTTATTTTATAACCCTGATGCGAAGGCTTTCTGACTTCTGTCAAATTTTGATTTGGTTGACCGTGGTTGATCTGCTGATAAGAAGATGTATTTAAGCTGAGTGCTTTTTTTTTTTTTTCTCCCCAAAATCAATAACTAGGTCACATTGTTTTTAATTCGCTACATACAAATATATATTTTAAAGACGAACTGTATTAAGATCACTACTCTCAGCTTCTGAGTAGACAGCAGCAGATAACAACAGGACAACAGTGTGTGTGGGGGAAGGGGTGCTATAATTGCCCAAAACTGGAAGAAGTTTATAATGAAACTGTGAACAGCTGTTGTTAAGACTCATTCTGAGCAGAAGAATGCACCTCCTGATGTTTCTGTTCATTCGAGACATTTCTGTGCCACATGGTGTCCATCACGCTGAATGCTTTCCCTATAGGCTGGGTAGCTAATAAAACAGAGCAAGCTTTATGTTGAACAGTGAGATGACTTGAGTCAGCATGTCATATGCAATAAAAAACTATGGACTTGAGTGGTGAAAATGAATTTAGGATACTACAGATTTGCTGATAAAAATTTTCTCCAGCAGTGAGCATCGTATGAAAAAATGAAATCATCCTGCTTGGTCATTTTTTTTGTTGTTTTAATTTTGGGAACAGGATATTATTTGGGCCTTTGACAGGTTCTACAGTAGGACTTGAACTGGATTTTTAAGATTTTTTTGGGATTAAATTGCAGTTTGGGTTTTTAGTGGGGCTTTTGGATTTATCTTGAAGTTAGAATTGAGAATGTTGCTGTAACTGCTGGAGTCATTTGGAGCTTTATTAAACTAGAAACTTGCAGAAGGTGGGGTATCAGTCTGTAACAGATCTTAAAACTGGGAGTCTAGTCTCGTGTTTGGGAAACTGAAGAGATTGCGAATAGGCCTGTCTGAGGTAAAGAATAATCTTCCTGATGGGCTGTGATGGATTTATCTGTATCAATCCACCACTTAGCTTCAGTGTTGAAGCTAATGCAACTAAAAAATCAGCAATCATGAATCATTTTGGAGAAAGCTTTAATTTTACCTTTCCACTTCTAAGTAACATACCTGGGTTGTAAAGTTTCAGAAAACACACTTTAAAGAAGATCATAACCTGAGAGTACTTTCTACTTTATTGTTTGAAGTATGAGACTATTTTCCCTGCACGCCCTTCGATTTTTCTCTAAGTTTGGCAAGAGGAAGCATTTCCAGACCCAAAGCAGCCATTTTGCAACCAACAGCTGCCTCTCCCTCGTCCAGCTGGCAAGCACCTTCACCTCTGCTTTTCTCTTTTTTTATTGCTGACATGTTCTGTCTCATTATATCTCCTGAAAACAATTAGACAGCCATCAAATGGCCGTCCTTTCAGACTGCGTTGGGGCTGAACTCCGGTGAAAGGGCAAACCATTTCCAATCATCCTCTTTCACATACAGCCTTCCTTTAAAACAGCCCTCAAAAAATAATCCAACTGCAGGCAAGAAATGTGCAGCTGGCTTATATGAAGGAGCATTCATTAAGTGTGTGTGAGATGATAGCTTATATAGCTCTCTTCATGAGTAGAGAACAGGAGCTGGAAGAGGTCCAGTTGCTGCCTTGTGCATCTTGTCATGGCTTAGTCAAGTCCTTCCCCTTCATCCTCATCCTGTCCCTCCTTTACTTCTATTTCATTTCAAACTGTCAGCCCTATGTTCTTGTTCCTGCTTGCTGTCGTGCAATCACTTCACTTTAGCTGTCAACCTTCGGATGAGCTGTACTGTGCCTCAGAAGTGCCTATCACTCTGCATCAGCTCTCAGGGAAGCTGAAAGGACTGACTCCTCTGCAAACATCTATCCTGCAGCCATCTGGAGACAGGAGAGAGATGGCACCAGCCTCAGCACTCTGAAAGCGATGGATTCATAGAAAAGGGTATTGAAAGCAGTGGAACAGGACAGGGCTTGCAAACATTTCATCACAGCACAGCATGAGGTACTACTCTCCTTCATAAAGACCAGGCATCTGTCACTTGCTTAGAACAGTTTATCAAAGAACCAGCAACGGAGCTTTTTTCATTTCGCTGCTCAGCCCAATATCACGGCCAGTCTTTTTTTGCCCCTTATATTTTTTAGCATTGGGAGTTAACAACTAAAAGGTACTCAGGGGTTTAACATACAAATGTGGAACCTGAGAAACATGTTCAGTGTCTGCCTCTGTGTGGATTTCCTTCAAGCTTTTTGCAGGAGGTAAGTTTAAAGGTCCTTAAGATTTTTTAATGTTTTGTTTAAGCAACTGGGATAAAACCTGCAGTCCTACTGAGGCTTCGTCATTGACTTCAGCACAGATAGGATTTCACTTTCTATGTATCGAAACCACAGCTGATTATCTGGAAAATAGGGGACCTTTCATTTTGTCTTTTTAGATCATCAACTGTTCAAGGCATTTTCTTACAAACTAATATAACAAAAGCCTGCGCTCAGCTCAGACCACAAGGCAGCAGGTTATTATTAGTGCTACTTCTGACAGCCTGGCAAAGAGAACCCTTAACACTTCATATAATGAAGAGGTGAGAACAGGTAGGTATTTTGACTTGCTGGTTGCTTTGTATATCCAGGCTAAAATTTTCAAAAAGTATAGAAGAATTGTTCCCTAAATACTCATTTTGTTAATCAAGCGTGTTGGAAGGATAAAAGCAAAATGTGCTCTGTGTGTGTGGGCATACAGGCATGCATGCACACACACACGGACACACGTGCCTTGGAAGTTGCTTGCAATACCACAATGAAGCAGCCTCCTGGAGCTGAGCTCTAGGTCCTCAGGGGAAATACTGACGCTGCTCTTTTCAATTTGCTGAGAAGAAACATTTCATTTTTGAGTCTGACTCAGTGAAAAGGCTGATAGCAGCCGTACTGAAAAGCCTGCCTTTTGAATAAACACTGACTTGCTTATCCAAAAGGCAGTAAAATCACCTTTGGTTTGATGGATTCAGCTGCAGCGTTGAGTAATGAGTTGAAAAATAACATTGCACAGACCTGTCAAGGCACCTCTGCATGATCAGACTCAGCATTACACGAGCTGACAGCAATCTACGGTGGGAAGTTACCCACTGACAAACTTTTTCAAACCAAGTCAGCTCCTGGCTTGTATAATACAAGTACAATTGTCTCCCTGAGTCCTCTCTGAGAACAGCTTATCTGTAAACCATCGGAAGTGCTTCTGGAGCCTTTTCAGCTTTGATCTCCACATGATGACAACCATGACCTGGGCTGTGTGGAAACGGTGGCCTACAGGGGACAAGACGTGCCCAGCGCAGCCCCTCCATCCCGGCTGGGGATGCTGGTTGGGGCTGCTGCGTGGGGCGTCGGGGAGGGTGCTCAGCTCCCCGCTGCGATAACACCCGGTCTGGGCTGAGGCCACTCTAACCGCACCACGTGCACAGTGGTGGTGCTTCAAGCAACACTTGGCACTTACTTTTGACTTGCCCATTCTCTCCAGGGTGGTAAATGGCTGCCTCTCTCTGCTGCCAAAAATGGCAAGCCCAGAACTGGAACAGCATTTGTGAGGTCCACTGCAGACCACATCTTTTCATACACCTAAGTGAAACGCTGCTGTTAGTGTGTTGTAACTCATACACAGAGATGAGCCACTTACTGGTGCCGTGTTGCAGAATAACATTAACACAAGGCCCTTCTCTTGGGCTCTGGGCAGTGCTGGACCTGCCGGCATACGCTGAGCCTGCAGAGGTGGTGCAGGTCCAGGCCAGGAGGGGCCGATGCTCTCAGGGCTGCCGGGGGACCAGAAACAGGAGTCATAGAATCACAGAATCATAGAACGCTTTGGGTTGGAAAGCACCTTTACAGCTCATCTAGTCCAACCCCCCTGCAATGAGCAGGGACATCTCCAACCAGATCAGGTTGCTCAGAGCCCCGTCCAACCTGACCCTGAATGTTTCCAGGGATGGGGCCTCCACTACCTCTCTGGGCAACCTGTTCCAGTGCCTCACCACCCCCATTGTAAAACATTTCTTTCTTAAATCCAGTCTAAATCTGACCTCCCTTAGTTTAAAACCATTTCTCCTTGTCCTGTCACAACAGGCCTTGCTAAAAAGTCTGTCCCCATCTTTCCTATGGGCCCCCTTTAAGTACTGGAAGGCTGCAATAAGGTCTCCCCAGAGCCTTCTCTTCTCCAGGCTGAACAACCCCAACTCTCCCAGCCTGTCCTCATAGGAGAGGTGTTCCAGCCCTTGGATCATTTTTGTGTCCCTCCTCTGGACCCGCTCCAACAGGTCCCTGTCTTTCCTGTGCTGAGGGCTCCAGAGCTGGACACAGTACTGCAGGGGGGGTCTCACCAGAGCAGAGCAGAGGGGCAGAATCACCTCCCTCGACCTGCTGGCCACGCTGCTTGTGATGCAGCCCAGGATATGGTTGGCTTTCTGGGCTGCAAGCACACATTGCCGGCTCATGTCCAGCTTTTTATCCACCAGTACCTCCAAGTCCTTTTCCGCAGGGCTGCTCTCGATCACATCATCCCCCAGCCTGGATTGATACCAGGGGTTGCCCCAACCCAGGTGTAGGCCCCTGCACTTGGCCTTGTTGAACCTCATGAGGTTCACACAGGCCCACTTCTCCAGCTTGTCCAGGTCCCTCTGGATGACATCCCGTCCTTCTGGCGTGTCAACTGCACCACTCAGCTTGGTGTCATCTGCAAACTTGCTGAGGGTGCACTCGATCTCGCTGTCAATGTCATTGATGAAAATACTATACAGCACTGCTCCCAGTATGGACCCCTGAGGGACACCACTCGTCACTGATCTCCATTTGGACATTGAGCCGTTGGCCACTACCCTCTGGATGCAACCATCCAACCAATTCCTTATCCACTGAACAGTCCACCCATCAAATCTATATCTCTCCAATTTAGAGAGAAGGATGTTGTGGGGGACCGTGTCAAAGGCTTTACAGAAGTCCAGATAGATGACATCCATTGCTTTTCCCTTGTCCACTGATGTGGTAACTCCATCGTAGAAAGCCACTAGGTTGGTCAGGCAGGATTTGTCCTTGGTGAAGCCATGTTGGCTGTCTCGAATCACCTCCCTGTCCTCCATGTGCTTTAGCATAGCTTCTAGGAGGATCTGTTCCATGACCTTCACAGGCACAGAGGTGAGTCATGGTTGTATTTCCACCAGCAGCAGGCAGCTGGGGACACATTGCTGGGCTGTGCCCTGCTCTGCTCTTCTGGTTGGGCACTGCAGGATGGTGCCATGTTGGGGAGGGCACTGCCCTGTCCCTTGCTGTCACCCTCGGCCCCCAGCTCGCCTGCTCTCGCCTGCTGAGGTGCAGTTTGGTGGGCACACTCTGCCGCATCCTTTTTTAAAATGCAAGGACAGCTCCTTGCAAGATTGCTGAGCAGGTGTGGATGAAAAGCAATGCTGCGCCACACCATGCTCAGACACGACTGCAGCGTGCACCCGGGCACCTGGCAGCACATCCTGGCACGTGCCCTGCCCCAGAGGAACAATGCAAACAGGGACCTGGAGAAGGGCTCACGTACCTGCGAACTAACCCACTTTTCCAACTACAGAAAAAGTTGTAAAGACCAGGAAGTTGACCCAATTAAAAATATTGCTTTTACCTATAAAATGTGTCTTGTCTAGGTCCTTAAACTATCAAGGCTACAACAACATTATCAATAAATACACTTGTATTTCACTGCATAGCCATTTTAAAAAAATCTGTTTTTCTTTGTGTGAGATCCTCCCTTCAGTACAAGAAAGGCAATTCAAAACAGACTCAGGAATAATGGGATACAGTCTCTGCAGAGCAGCCAGGGTGACTCTTTATATAATCTTTAAAACCTCAGAAAAATTAGACACTTCTTTTGCCTCATGAGGACTGAAGCCCTGAAGACCTGATCCCTAATGTGGGTGAAACACGTGAGAAGTGTGAACACGACTTAAATTGATCATGGCACTCCAAGTTAGGCTGTGCTTGAACAGTTTGCTGTCATGCTTTATATTAAGGCTCTGTGCACAGGTAGTTTATAGAGCCTTATCTGATGATTAATGTCTGTTGTAAACATGTATGGATATGTTAAATGTGTTACACATATTATAGATAGTATTGTAGATAGATGCAAGCCATTACTGTAGGTAACCTATTGATCTGTTAGTCTTTGTACAAAAAAACCCCTGTAACAGCTCATTAAAAGTGAACAACATGAAGGGTGACCCAGCTTGCCCTAGGATGGGGATGCTCTCATCACAGATGTTTCAGATAAATTCTCTATATCTGTCAGCATGTTTCATCACTTGCTCAACAGTTGTCCTATTAGCGCTCACATAAACCTTTTCTGCTTACCTACTTGGTTTTGATGGGTAGGATAAATTTCACTTGGCTTTATTTACTGTAATGTCCTGAAAATACCCCCACTGTCTATGTACGGTCTACCGTGTTCCAGAGGCACCATGCAGAGCTAGTCTGCAGGCTGTGCGTAGGTAGCAGAAGGCAGCATGGGGCAGAAGCCCCCAGCCACCTCTGGGCAAGGTGAAGCAGATGCCAGGAAGGCAGCGCAGTGCCAGGAGCTGCTCGCTTGTCCCCAGCAGCAAAGCTCTCTGCAGGCAGCGTTACGGCAGGCAGAGCAGCACCAGCACGGTGAGCACCGTGCCTCTCCTCCACCCCGCTCCCAGGCACATGCACAGGCTCTTTAATACCAGCTAAGAAGCAGTTCCTGCACTCTCCTCTCCTGAGAAATCCCACCTCTCTCCAGTGCGTGGCTGGTCTGCAGTCCTGGGTTCCCTCTTATTTAATCTGGGTCTGGCCCCAGCACCCCAGGGTGCCTCTCCCCAGCAGTCAGAACGTTCCATATGATGCGGGAGCTGTGGGTTGAAAGCCTCCAGGCAGCCTAGAGTTCATGTCTCCTGCTTCCTGGGCATATTTAGTAACCCATGCTGTGAAAGGTGCCTGTCTCCGTGCCCTCACAGGGGCTGTAGGAAATGAGGCTCAGCCTCACCAACAAACCTGAACCCAAGAGAAAGGTGAGATTTCAGAGACACTCCACTTCTCAGCAGTGCTGCTTGCCTGAATCCTTGTTCAATGTGTCAACACTCATTTGGAGAAGCTCAGCTTTAACACCTCCCTCCCATGTACAGGGAAGAGACATGAATATACATCCATATACTGGGGTGCCTATATCAGCTCTGGACATCACTTGCATGCTTAAAGCTTTAGTGCTGCCACAAGCATTTACCCTGAATGACTTATACATGAAATATGAACAGAGACCTATCCCCAGTCCCAGCTCCCTCCCCATCAGCCTGTCTCCTCGCTGGCCAGAGAACTCAATGCAATATTTTGTCTGCCCCTGGGTTCCTCTTAAACACTGGTGGTCTCTTCCTTGGAGTCCACCTAAAGCATCTCAGTGGTTGCCATGTGAGCACAGGACAGTCCAAACTCTGAAGCTAGCTCTGCTTCAGGCAGGAGGTGGGGTCAGAAGATCTCCAGGGGTCCCTTCCAAACGACATTTTTTCCTCTGATCAATGAAGAAGCGCCTATAGGCTGATTTAGTTGCAGAAATGATACTGTGACCTGCACTGTAATGTCAAAGCAAAGCCCAGAGAAAAGTTCATCTGTGCTTCTGAGATTAGGATTCCACTTGTTTTTTTAAGTCCCACGTAATACCTTATTGTTACAAAACCCCTGAGAGCACTGTCAGATAAATCCTGCTATGTCAGAGGATACCGGTATTATCACTGATAATAAAGTTATAAAGGCACAACTGATAAGGAAATGCCCAACTTCCACTCAAGTATTGATTGCCATGGACTTATTCTGGATATGCCAGTATATTTGGAACGACTCAACTGGGTTTTCTGGCTATCCGACATACAATAAAAACCTCACCTTTTTCTTTTCTTTATTTTTTAGCTCTTTGTGATGAAAACCTGCAGAAAAATAAACACACACAACGGTTATAAACCCATCAAAATAAACCCATCACTACGGTTAGGGAATCTGTGGCACATGCAAAAGCCTGAAAAAGAAATATGTTTTACCAAGTGCCCTATGCATCCCAGATGTGGACTGTTTGAGAGAAGGGATAAAATCAGCATCAAACTTAACGTGCCCTGGCTCCTCCCTGGGAAACACCTGCCAGGGACTCACACGTGTCTGTAGTAAGGTAGTGCTTGCTCACGTACCCTTGTTTGTCAAAGTTGCAGCAGGACGGCATGGGGAGATGCCATCTCTCCAGCCATTTCAAGATTTATAGATTAACAACCACACCTTGAAATACCATCCTCTCGTGAGCCGGGCAGCCAGTCAAGAGCCTGGAGCATGCTTTCATGTGTGGTCAGTATGCAACTCTGATTTATGAGCGAGTGCTGTGTTTTGTACTGATTACAGATGCCTGTCTGTTTTTGACAGCATGATCTCACTGCTGTTTAAGTGAAAGATGACTGTTATGTTATACTGCTGGTAAGCAGGAAAACTATGGTAGAATATGAGGCGATCGAGAGCCAGGAGTTATTCTCCACTGCAAAATCGTCTCTGGCAGGCTCGTGGGACGCTACTGTGTACCGGAGGTGCACTTCCAACATTGTACCGAGCAAGGAGCCAGCACTGTGGTCCCTACGGGCAGCAGTGGGCAAAGCAAACAGGCAGCCTGGCAGCGGTCCTTGAATGAGTGCAAGGAGGCAGGTTGTAGAGTTGTTTTTGTACAAAGAGATAATGAGAGATCTAAAACAGGAAAGCCAAGTTTTGCAAGCCAGTACAGTGTGTCCTAAAAAGCAGTAAACATTATTAAAATGATTTAATGATTTTTATATATGTACATGCTACCTTCCTTCTGGCCAGACTGTAACTGTGTGGTTCCAATGCACCTATGTGCAACTGGGTGCTACTGTGCATCCATCCTTCTCATACTTCTTTCTTTTCAGTTTCTAGCCAGTGTGCACCTTCTTCCCTCTGCCTCCAAAGAAGTCTCCATAAGAGCTTTCTGGCTCTACAGCAACAAGCATAGAAGTAAGAGATGGCCTCAGAGTAGAGAAATGAGCTTTCATAGAATGCTCCAGCTGGTGACTTGAGCGAAGCTGTAAACAGTTAGCCTGCTAAAGATGTTCCCAAAGACTTGCTCAGCATGATAACACAAGGCTGGGAGCTAAGGGTGAGGCAATACAGCAATTGCTTTACCAACACAATAGCTGAGCCAAAAGCAGAATGCAAAGCAAAACACTTAAAATTAAGTGTTTACTGAACTTCAGAGTGCTCTGATCAGGCTGTGAAGATGTGCCTGCTCATTGCCTCCCTGTACCTCCATCATGATGATCCCCTTCTCATCAGGGAGGTAGGTTTACTAAAGGCCCAGGAGAGCTACCTCAGCATCAGGGAGGGGAAGGAGAAGCTAGTTCAGCTCCCACCGCCATGTAAGTGTAAGTCTTTGGGTACTAGGCGCTGAAAGTCTCGGAAGTGCAGGAAAATGGTACCTGGATTGTGTCTTAGGACTGGTAGTGCTGTGCCTTTACAGGGTATGTTTTGATTTTCCTCGCCCTCATATTTCTACAAGTGTGCTGGAGACAGTCACCACTTTGTAGTGGATTTGGCTGGACCCTGCAAGGAGCAGGAGGATCGCCCCATGCTCTTACAGAGTTCATGTCCTTCTGAGGTGAAGACTGTCATCCTCTGCTGACATAACATGAAGTAAATAGATTGTGCCAAGTGATAGCAACTGCTGATCTTACCCAAAGCTTACAGCTAACCTTTTTGTTTGGAAAAATAGGGGCTAGATGGACTCTGAGTCCTGTTTTGGATTCCTAATCCTTCTCCAGAAGATAATGTCCAACCTAGTGTGTAGTCTGTATCCTTAAATGTTCTAGGATGAAAGGCCAGATTGAAAGAGAAAATATAATTTAACTCATGCACCTGCACAGGGATTTTATTCAAATGTAGGATATGCCTCAGTTGGACATCAAGGAATTCGTCACCTCATTAAGACCATCAAATTAGACATTCCCTTGCCTGAGTCCTCTGTGAAACCTGAACCTCTAGATGTGCTCCAGGCACACACACTCTTCCCCGTCGGTCCTTGCAGCTCTTCTCCTGGGCCATTCCTCCCAGAAGGGTCAGGGTGGAGGGGCTGGACCCCATCTCTGTCACTGGCCTGGGGTTGGACCCCATCCCTCTGCTGCTGGACTGGGGATCGGGACATTGACCTCAGAGGTGGGAAGCACAGGTTGGAGGCTGCAGATTTCCACCCACACCCTGGTGTGCCCAGGCTGCCCACTGACAGATGAGGGGAAGGCGGGGGATGCTCCAGTCTCCTCTGGAAGCCATGCTCTGGGAGGTTTTGGGACTGACCAAAAAGGTGAGGGGACCCCAGTGATGGTGCTTTGGGAACTGGGGCTCACCTGGGGCACGGGGCAGTGCTGGGTCCCAACACCAGGCCTCCACCTGCCTCCATGAGATTTTTCTGGCTTTAAATGTCAGGAGCAGCAGGGGCTTCCCCCCATCCCTAGGAGCCATGGGCACTGCCTGATGCATTCCTCCGTCAGGCCGTTCCTCCCCACATCCCGAGCTTTGCCTGTCACGATGCTATTTCTCAAATCAGAAGTGACACCCTCTTCCATGAGCCGTTCTGTGCAATATTTTCTCTGAGTCCCTTAGCAAGGAAGAGAGAAACAAGAGCAGCCCCAGCCGGTGCCAGGTGGCTGGAGGATGGACGTTCACACTGTTTCTGTATGTGTCCCGAGTGTTTCCGTATTTTTCTTTGCCTCTTTCAGAAGAGGATGGTTACATCCTCCTGCTGCTCCCTCTGCTCCCGTACCCAGCAGCTCATCTTTCAAGGCTCTGCAGAACCAGACTGGCTTTGCTTAGGGCATCATCACTCAAAATCCTCGGTTGTCAATGTGACATTTCCAGGTATAATATTACAATGCTGCTGTTCAAGTTTTAGCACTCAAATCCTCAGCAGTGTGGGAGGGGGGAAAAAAATAAACAACGGAACATATTTCTCTGTTTGCTTTAAAGATGTTTTCACAAATGGGGTGTGGGTGTTATTTTGCTCAGAACGAGTGGGCGCCAGAAAATGGCGCCAACAGTTGAATTTTGAAAGACATCTGAGAAAGACCAAAGGGGTCATCAGGCAAGCCAGCAAAGAAGAGCCAGTGGCCATGAAAGCATGAGCTGGAGAGAGCCTGGCTAGGTTTTGGCTGTGCTGGCTGAAGGCAATGCAGAAATTTGGATGTGCTATGGAGGAAAGCTGGATCTGTATGTGACATGACTGTTTGGAGCACAGGAAAGGGAAGCCTCAACCAAGTCAAGATTCAGGGGGAAAGGGGGGACAGGAGGTGTCTGGAGAGGGAAGGTGCTGCTTGCCTTTTCTCTGCTCCGTGGGTAACAGAAGTGTCAAATCTTCCTTATGCTTTATACCTATCCTACATGGCAGTTGTGGGTTGGGTATTTGAAGGTGTCCATGGCAGCCTGGTTCCCAATTCCCACCAAGCTTTGAGGCAACGTGGATGCCCAACTGCCACAAAGTTACCTTGAAAAATCTCATCCAATGTGTGGACAAAAAACCAACCCTCTTAGACTGCAGCTTCAATGAATGTGTAATGCTCTCTGGCACCAGGCTGGGACACGAGATGAAAGCTGACTCAGAAAGGAGATTACCTCCCACTGCATAACTTCACTGCTTTCAGGAGCAACCAGGTGTTTCTTGAGAGACTCCCATCCACCCTGACCGAGGACACCCACTGCGGGGGTCGAGGGTGGTGGGAAGAGAGAATGGGGAAGATCACTGGGCAAATTACCTAATTGCAGGAATTGATCAATATGACACACTGCGAGTAGAAACATCTCTGAAACGTGCTCTTTTCAGATGAGCCAGAGGAAAATTCAAAACAACACAGCAGAGACAAGGCTGGGATTATTTTTTTTTAACATTATTTATAACATAGCAATGTCCAATGGTTTTAGGGGCCTCATCTAGGCATTGAGCAGAAGTGCATACAGTTACCCCGTAGTTTATAAACTACAAGGCAGATACTCAAGGAGAGGAAGAGTGGGATTTGTAAATGCACTTAAAAGTTATAGCAGCAGAGCTTCTCTTGTTTCAGTGGGACATGTGTCCTTGGGTCACACGAGTGTTTTTGAGAATCCTGCCCGAAGGGATTTCTGCAGAGAGATGCGTAAGTTACATGAGGGGCTGGGTTTAGCCTTCCCCTGCTCTCCCCATTCCCATTCAGAGCCTTATCCATTATAGTCCAGACAAGTCTCACCCACGCAGTGTCAGTCACAGCCTTCTTGAAGGTCACCAAAAAGTCTGTAGAAGTTGCAGAACATTAGAAAAAGCATAAGAATAAGTCAAGCTTACAAAATTCTCCTAAGTCCTCAGGCCATCTAGGGGCTCACACCAAGACAGCTGTGCCAAAGAAGCGCCTTGTGTTTTCAAAACATTGGAGAAGCCCTGGTGGAAGTCCACTCCATGGGAAGGTTTTATGGGGAGGATTGCACTGGAAAAATGGCATAGGAGGGATGTAATTCTGCAATTAGACCTTGCTGGGGAGCTGTGTCACATCACTGCTGGCATCTCATCAGGTCCGATGTGGGAGCAGGGCTTCTTCACCATGGTCTCCACCCTTCTCCTCATCTCATAAATAGCCCTTCCCCAAGCACCGCTGAGCTCATGAAATGGGGCTGCAGTGAAAGCACGGCGTGTTCGTGTGGTTTGCTACCTGCCTCTCGGTTGGGTGACAGGCACGTGGGAAGCTGTTGTATGCCCAGGGTGGAAAGTTAGTAAGTCAGGAAAGCAGCTGGGACCCTGCTGGGACGGAGCGAGGCAAACAGCCCACGTCCTCCATCAGCACCGAGGGCTGCGGAGGCAGGGATGAGACCGTTCCTACAGAGCGGTCCCGGCGTGCATCCCGAGCCCTGTGCTAATGCACAGGCCCTCCATGCACAGGCAATTTCAGCATTTCATCCTTCTTCTCACCATTCCCAATAAGTAGTTGCCTTGTTCTGGAGGCTGATAGCCCAGTCCGGTAGCACAGATATAGACTGTCCAATGCCAGCTGGCCTGAGTGTCCAGACACTTTCCTGGCCTGCTTAAAGAATATAGTGGTATATGGATATAGGCTCTGGCTCCAGAGAGGAGAGCCTTGCTCCTTTGTAAGTCACTTAAGGTACTTCTTGTCCTGGAATAAACGGATCTGCATACGGGGATAATCAGTCCCAGCTCTGCACAGGGACAAGCCTTCCCCGCCAAAAGGGGAAATTCATTCTTTAACATAGAAGTGGCCCCCAATGAACTGCAATGTGTATGACCAGAACCAAAACTGACTGTTTTCACTTGCTGATGCTTACAGTTTGGAAGGAAGTGCAGCCTTGCACAGATGAACCCTCTGTCCTCAAGTTGTCTTGTAGAATTTCATCAGAGTGGCAGGAACAAACAGGCTGGTTTCTGGCACTGAGCACTGACCCTTTTCAAGAAGCATGGGTTTGTGAGAGAGGATTTCAGAGGATGCCCAGCTATTCAAGCATCGGCACAGAGGGAAGCTCATAACATCCTTTCCTCAAAATTTCAGTACTTCCTTCATCTGTGCTGGTGCCTCATTCCTCCAGGGAGGGTTACACAAAGGGCACAGTCAGGTTTTCATTTCAGGACTATCTAAAGAGGAAGCCTAGAGCCAAAATCAAGCGCCTGCTGCAAATTTTGGATTTGCGATTAGCACAACTTGCCATGCATCCAGCATCCTGCAGAGGAGATTTTGCAGACATGTGCAAGGAAATTAAAGGGAATGGATTAAAGCTTACAGTGTGAATAATCAGGATTCAGAGTCTGAGAGCTTTTAAGCACTCAGAAGCTGCAAGAGGAAATCTTCCTTATGCTGTTCTGCTCCTCCCTGCCTGCTGATCATGTTCATTTGGGGCTGGTTCAGTAAATGAAAGCCGTGAAGCATCAGTCCAATGTTGCCTGATGTGTCTGCAACTCCCTGTCACACTGACACTTAACAGCCATCTCAGGTCATAGTCTCACCTCTCTCAAATCAGCACAGATTTCAGAAAGTCACCATTAACCTGCCTCTGGCCTCTGCCTTTCCTGGTCCCACACCCTCTTCTCCACCAGGCTGTCAGCAAGAAGCCAACACAGGGATGGGTGGTGGGGAAGCTGTAACTAAAGGTATGAAAACACTGTTGTGTAGCATCTAACTTTTTTTCTTTTCTTTTTAATTGGAAGCCTAAATGAAGCTGATTTTTGCTTAGGGAAGTAGTTAAAATATCCATAGCTTTTAACAAACATAATGCTCAGCATTATGGGCTCCGCTCTTCTAAGCAAGGAAGATTCGGTGTCGGTATTTGTTGAATCATCACTAGGGACTAAAGACATCTTCTTTGCAATACATTAAGCAAGCCAATATCTGTGCTATGTTGATCTTTCAGCATTAGAAAACAGAAATGGAAAAGTGTCATTAAATCATATGGTCTGGTAGAGGAGAGTTGACTGAGCTTTGGGCTCCGGGAAGTTTAGCGTTCAATGTCTCTGGCTACGAGGACTGGCAGTGTGAGGTCTCGCTCTGGTCACATCATATGGGGAGCTGCTATCTAATGCAATCTGAGGAGTTTACTTTAAAGATGCCTGTTGTGTGTCTTGAGCTGCTTCCCTGACGTTAAAGCTCCAGATGTGAAGGCTGTGAGGGACCTGCTGGTTCAGCGAGCCTGGGTCCTTCCTACAGCCAAAGCGTTAAATGCTGCCTACCATACCCTGATGAGCATCAGGTTTTAAGCAGCTACATTGTCCTGCTCCTGCTGATAGACTCCTCCTGTATTGGTGAACAGACTAAACTCACTGCTGGCTTATATCCACTTGTTGTTGGGCTAAAATTATCTCCAGCTTAAACACGTTTTCTCCTTCCCAGGTTTTTGTCCTGGTTGATCTCGTAGACAGCAATCCTATCCACCAGGCTTCATTTACAGGGTCAAACATCTCCAGCTCTTTTCATGTCTCAGGAGCACCTCGGCACAAGCAACTCCTGGCAAGAGATAAGTTGCATTTTCCTGGGACCAGGCTGAAAATGTCACTGTGAGCTTGCACAGGGGACCTGTCAGCACGGCTCCCTGCTCTGTGCACACGGCAGGAAGCAAAGCCTTGCACCCCCTTTGCTCCCCTCTGAGCGGTTGGTGGCCAGGCCAGTGGTACCCTGGGCTGCGCTCAGGCCTTGCAGCTGCCTGCTGAGGGCAGGTAGGCAGAGAGATGCTGCTTCTGAGAGCATCGCCAAGCAGCTCATCCCACAGGGTGGCACGGGAAGGCATCTGACTCCGGAGGCAGGGGAGCACACCAGCTGGCTCCAGCAAGGGCGGCAACAGCGCGGCTGCGTCCCTGCTCCTCCTGCCCTCCTGGCCGCAGCGTGTCCTGAGCCTCCCTGCAGTCACTTGCCGGGGCGAGTAGTTTGTCTCTGGCTTTTTACTCTTCGTCTGTGACCTCCCAAGGAGCTGGCAGTCTGGCATCAGCAAGACCCTCCAGATGGAAAAGTTTTTCAGGGAGGCTCTTGGTATGCAATGAATTGCCTACGGATCTCCCTTGTGAAGACTTAACATTTTTACTTCCTGGCTTTGCTGTCAAAACTGCAAAGATGGAGTATGATTTCCATTTTTTATCCTCCTCGCATCTTTGTGTATAATGCCCAGTTATGTTGAATCTGGCCTCAAAGTGCATTTGCTGGCCAAGCATTCGTGGAAGAAGCTGTGCGGTGTGAAAACAGAAGGTTCATGAGGGATGTGCAATGACAGGATCTGTAAGGAGAGCAAACACAAAATGAGCCTGAATGAAGATACAAGATCATCCACACACGGGCAAGTAGGGCTGTCTGGGACAAGCCCAAAAGGCTGGCAGATGTAGCACAGGAGCTAAGGGACACCCGTGCCCTTTTGGAGCAGCAGCTAGAGGTGAGGTGGGGATGCCCTAGGGCATCTCAAATGTGTTTAGAAGCCTATGTTTAAGTAAAGGATTTCCTGACCTCCAGCAACTAGAATGGGAGCCTCGATATCCAGATTGCAAATAAACAGCCATATGGTAGAGGCTGAGGTGCCTGAAGGTAAAGCTGAATCCCACCCTAAATGTCATAAACGTGTTTAGGACCTTATCCATAATCTGCCTCTGATATTTGTACAGGCACCCACTGCTGCATGCTGGAAGGGCCTTCTGCCAAGCAAGACTGGAATCTTCTCTGGTGTAAAAGAAATTGTGTAACTGGTGTAAAAGAAATTCAAAGTGCTTGAATTTGGCATACTTCTGGTATATTGATGTAACTACATATATTTGGCACGCAGTTGCATCTTAAGGAAGTGAAACAAATATATGCCCGTCTACCGCAGCCCCTGTGTTTACCCAGCACTAAATCCGACAGCGCAGCCAGACACTCGCTCTTCTGCAATATTTCCTTTCCGAGCGGATGGCAGAGGAAGCCCGTGTTTAAGCTGCTCTGCAACATGACCTGTGGCACGTGCTGAAGTCCTGGTCTGCAGGGCCTGAGCCTGACCACAGCGCATTTCTCTGCTGTAGCCTGAAGACTCAGGTTTCCTTTGGTAGAAAGAAGTGGGGAAAGAGGATTCTCACCTTGATATGATTTCAGAACAAAACCAGGGCAGGGACCCAGATCCAGGCGTTTAAAAGCATTCCCATCTTCAAATTTAGTTTCAATTACTGCAGAAAAGTGCACCTGCACAAACTTTTTGAGACTGTGCCTCCACCCATGGGGCAACCGTATTCCCATCTGCCAGCTATGGGCACTGCCTGGCTGCAAAACGGGCTGGTACTCATCCCCCTCTTCTCACCCGCAGGAGGAGCTGTGTTGTCTAATGGCTCGGGAAATCTGATTTTTCCCCTTCTGGCATAACTCCAGTATGACCTTTGGTGAGCTATATAGGCGCTCCAGCACTCATTGTCTCACTTCAAAAAATAAGATGACAATAGCTAACTTGTACATGGGGAGAGGGCTGTAAAGCTGGAGCTTCTACTGGAACACAGACTCATGCTCAGTATATTGCTTGATACATTCATAAATAGGATTTTAGGACACATTTCTATGAGCGAGAAACTCAAATCGGCACATCCAGTTCTGTAGTCCCCAATCCTGACCGTGAAAACTGTGAATTTGTATCTTACAAAAGAAGAGTCCAGCCAAAGGGAAGAGCTGTTTGGTTAAACAGCCCCTGTCGTAAGCACCAAATATATCACACGTGCAAACAGACCCTACGTCCAGACCTCGGGAGCCAGTTGCCCAGATGCCTTTGAGGATCTGGGCCTAAGGGCTCATTCCAACCAGCTGAAGTCAATAGGACTATCCCTATATTTAAGTTTTTGCTGGATGACAGCCAAAGGCTCAGCATCTTGCAGAACTGGCTCTCATGATGCTGCATTCCTTAATAGCTGGGAAAGAGAGCAAAGCAATGTATAGCAGAAAGTGTCCATCCATATTAGTGGGTATTAGTAACCACTTTTAAAGGCCTAATCTATGTAAAAATGTTTTCACTCCACCATCAGCAACTTCCCAGCAAAGGCAGGAATTTCCCACGGTTGACATGCCCTGAGCAAACAGAGGAGCTGAAACCAAGAGTTGGATAATTAGCTCGGAGGGGAGGCGTTCCCGCGCCGTGCAGGGCAAGCGCCTCGCGCAGCTGTGATGGGGCTCGATGGAGTGACCTGGAAAACAGACCTAACTCTAAAAGTGCAGAGGGTGAGGGTTTTAGTTGTGCCTTTTTAATTTTAAACAGTGCTGCCTGTGGCTTTACAGCTTCATGCAAAGGCGGGCAGACAAACTGAAGTATGAAAGGAGCCTTATTAAAACACACCATACATTATGTATGAACTTGAACTCTTTCTGACCTCTGTAGTCCTGGATCCTCCCCAATCCATAAACAGCTTGGGCCAAATTTTGTGCTGCTGCAGTAAGTAATTTGAATAAAATCACAAGCTGTTATTTTCAAGACAGTATCCCCAGTTAAGAGAACTCAGGGTGCCATTTATTACAAAGATGCCTATCTCAGAAATGTACCTGAATAATGTAGCTACATGTAAACAGTTGTCTGTAGCTACAACTCCACTGTAAACCAAAGCACAGCCCCCTTTCAAGCAAGCTGTTAGCATTTCTTCATTGCCACTCACTAGAAAAAGTATATTTAGAATGGCAAATGTATAATTGCAGTTAGAGCTGGTTGAAATATTCAGCTTGAATACTTGATCTGGTACATCAAGCTGTTTCTTGGACCACAGATTCTTTAACCTGATCTTGATTATTGCAAAGGGCTCCTATTTAGGATTGGATATTCTTTTTTTTTTTTTGCTGAGCTATGCATGAACAGACTGAGCCACAAGGTTGTTTGTTTGCAGGCTCTTCAGCTCAGCTGTTTGCTTCTCCCAGCGTATGGCAGGTCACCCAGCTCACAAGTTGCTGCTTCTCTTCCCTGATTCTCAGCCTCACACGTTTCATAAGTCTGAAATATTACATTAAATATTCTGGCTTCTGTGCAAAGTATCTTCATTAATATGCAAATAGAAATTTGATGCAAGGCAGGTAGCTGGCTTTTCCTCAGAGCTGCTCAGAGCCTTCCAAAGCCACTGGTCCCCAATTCCTCCCCCCCCGGCATCTGTGGTCCCAATTCTATGGACCAGGAATGGGCAAAGTGAGTGTTTCCTGCCCACTTTGCTCAGGTGAGATCAAACCCCAACCCCTCTCACAGCCTCATACCCTCGGCACAGGGTCAGCCCGCAGAGGAGGAACCAGCCCTCTAACACGGATGGAGAGGCAGCTCCATCTGAAGGGGCGTCAGCGTGGCTGGGCTGGACCTCCCTTCGGCAGGCAAGCGAGTGGCTGTGAGCACGCTAAAACCAAGATTTGCCTTTTCTCCACCAGCACCGGGTTGTGGAGCCTTTGATGAGTCTCTTCAGCTATAAATACTTCTCCGAAGGGCAGATGTTTGCTGGATAGGGGCCCCAGAAGGTTAAAGAGGAGGCTGGGTGGACTGGGATGGATTTCACAGGTGGTTTGTACAAAACCTTCCCAGTGAGTCAGGAGCCAGTCTGCAAAGTCATGTCATCAGTGCAGGAAGAGTTTCTGCCCCAGACCTTGTCCCCCATAAGAGAGGCAGTGGCTACAGAAGTGAAAGAGAGAACTACTGACTTGTCTTATCCTGAGACAACGAAAGGAAGCCTCTAAGACACTTCTGAAAATTCAATTAAATTGGAGGCACCATGGAAATATTTTTAATGTAAATGAAGGATTTGAGGCAAGTTCTAAGCTTCTGAGATATTGATTGATTCTTTAATTTTTTTGAGTGAATTAAAAACATTTCACTGGTGAAGCATAAAAGGTAATTTGCGAGTTTGTGTGTTACGAAGTGCAGCCTGCGAAAAGAAAATATAAAGTGTCTCTGGAAATAACCGTCACAACTGTGATAATTGCTGGCAGTGGCTGTAATTCCCAGTAGCTGTCTGTACTCAGCTTTACATGAAATTGATTTGACTTTGCATTTACTTTTCGATCAGGGCTCAGGTGATTTGAATCCAGGCTCAAATTAAGTACGGTGTCCCTTGTTAAGATGAAGCAATGTATCGAATGCCTAAGGGAAAAGAGCAGAAGGGAGTTGGAAAGCGCTTTGTTCGAACTTTTAATTATTTTACCTCACTCACAGTCTGAGTGGCACAATGATATGTTTTTATTTGATCACATCAAACTTTCAGTACACGACTCTTTTTTTCTCTAGCTAACACACTGCTTATGCAGCACGGAGCTTTTTTCCCATGACACTCACAGATGTGAGCTCTGCTCCCCACACTTCGGAGCTAGAAGCTGAAACTAAAAAAATACCCGAGTGCTCATTTCTTTGCCTGCAGACCCAGGTCCTGAAGCACTGTGGCAGCTTTCAGCTCTGACACCGACATCACTGCAGACTTGCTTAAAAGTGCTTGCACAGTAGAAAGCACTTTTCCCTGGACCTCCCAGCTACCAAGCTGAGAAAAAACACTTAAGTTTTGCTTACACATTTCCAATGAATAATTCAGCTCTGTGTAACGCCCACGAACATATCAGGTTTCTCTTTTGGGGGTTTCCTCCCAACCCCGATGGCCCTTCTGAGCAACCTGCGGTGCTCGTTGGCCTTGCAGCTTCACGGAGAATAAAACCTTTGGAGGACTCCAAAGGTGCAAGGTAAGGGCTGTCCTCACCCTGCCTGTGGCTTCGCGGGGGAGCTCGATGGCAGGACATGGCTTGTCCTCCTGTCTCCGTCAGGCTGAAGTTGTTCTGAAACCGCCCTCCTTTGGCACAGCTTGGGAAACTGCCTTTAGGAGGTAAAACACAAGCAAGGATGCAGGGGTCAGCTCTGAACAGGTGAGATCCAGCCACCACCCCAAAGAGTGGGCATCTTGCATCCATCCCCACTCCCTTACTCAGGAAAGGAGGCAGCAAGCAGCTCCTCCGGTCTCTGCTCCCTGTGAGGAGAGCGATGCTGCAGGGGAGCAAGCGCCTGGGTCTTATGGGAGGGCACAGACAACCCCCTGCCTAGACACCCCCCATCCCTCTGCATCTGGCAGCAAAGACAGGGAAGGGGCCCCATTTGGGCACTGCCTGTGTTGGAGGGACCTTTGAATGTGGCTCTTTCCTTGCCGCTGGTACAATTTCCAATCGACTTTGCAGCAGCATCCGTCTTTGGCACAGAGAAGAGGGGTCTTTCACTCTGGCTAAGCTGGACCTCAGCACCAGCCTCCCTGAGCTCTGCCCATCCTTTCATGCAGCAGGAGTGAAGCCAGAGCTAGGCAGAAGATAATGCACCCAGGCCCTCCAAGGGCAGGAAGAGTCCTAATCATCAGAACTATTTTTGGAGGGATCTTTTAGCTTTATCCCCCTTCACCCCTCTGAAGCAGGAGAACAGAGCCAAACACCCAGAGGGAAAAAAGAGGATAAAAGGATTTTTCTTTCTAAGGGGAGGAGGGACCATTATCAGAGTCACAGAGAGAAGATCAAAAAGAGCTACACAAAGCAGAGGGGCAGGCTCTTTCAGTCCAGAGGAATGAATTGCGAGCCAGCAGAGTACCTTAATAACACATTTCTGAGCCCCACACATCTGTTAATTACATCCCACTGAACTAATATTGCATCAGCATGTCTTGTTAATGCATTAGAAATCAGAGCTGCACCTTCAGATTTTGGGGATCTGTGATAAATTGGGTGAGGGAAAACGGAGCAGCTGTGCAAGAGGGACTCAGTAGGTGTCCCAGATGTGGTGGCAAAATGATCCGAGCGAGGGACTGAGCCACCAGTGCCACTTCCCTCATCCAGGAAAGTGCTGGTGAGAAGCTGTGTGCAAAATCTGCTCAGCTCTGCTGCCCTAAACAGCTTGTATCTGCACAGTTTCTGTGTGCATATGTGGCTAGTCCACAAGGATGTCAGCCTCGCAATCAGTATGGTTTTCATCAGCAGGAACAAAGACATGTGAACAGCTACTGGCAAGCGGCCAAAACTTTCCCCCATCGCATTTTTCACAGTCATTTTGAATATGACCTCAAGAAGACCTGTTTGTTTTGCCATAAAAGGCAAAGGGTCTAATCCCAGGCAGTTTTGTGCTGATGCTTCTAGTTTTGCAGGCATAAAAGCTTCTGCCTGAAGGCATTAGTAGAGAAAAGGGAGTCAAGATTGGGTACGTCCTGGTTCTTCACAGGATGAGAGAAGGAAAAAATTACACATAGACCCAAGAAGGAGGTGTGGTACTTAACACATCAGCACTTGCTAATAAATGCTACCCAGGCTTAGATATTAGAAATGTGTGTGTGTGTTTGTGAGCATGTCTGATGACAAGAGAAATGCAGTGTAATTTATTAGTGGTGACTGCGGCACAACCGACTGCTCTTTGCCACCGGAGAAAGTAAGAAAGGTCTCCAGTCACGGTTCTTGCCATGTGGGATGTGCTTGGGAACTCCTTCCCAGTCGAGAGGTATGCCTTGTTCCTGAAACAATGACACTTAATAGCTAACACACAGTTCAGGACCAGTTAAATTCAGTAGACTAGGTCTACAGGCCTTGTCATGCAGTCATGAGGGACTGGTCCTCAAAGGATCCCCTCTTAGCTCGCAAGCGAGAATCAATGACATGCATTTTTGACAGCTCCACCCCTGACTTGCTGGGTATCGTGGAGAAATCTACTTTACCTGAGTGTGTGGGTTTTTTCCCTTTCCCACTTTTTTCCTGTTCAAAATGTAAGCGCTTTGGAGTTTACATCTAGCACAAGATGCATCTGTGAACTTCTATGAGAGAAATAAGTGAAGCCTACAGTTCAGTGCCAAATGAGAAGTCCCTCCCCTAAAGGGAAGTTGACACTGATATTGCAAGATCCATTTTTGTAAAGACGTCATAGGCTTCATCAGCAAAAAATTTGCTTGCCCGTGATGCTGGAGCAAACATCAACTAAATCTGCAGATTATCTACACAATGGAATAAGATATAGTCTACCTTGTATTCACACAGTTGTCTTAGGCATGGGCTAGACCAGTCAAAGGTTTTCTGGGTTGGACTCATTTGAAAAACCGTTCTTACAAGTATTGAGTTACATTGGAAGAGGAGCACCAAAAAAGCAGAAGAAACCATGTAGAGTTGTAAACAAGTCTTCAAAGGGCGAAAGTGCAAGTGGGGGAGAGCAGTATGCAACGGCTGGTGTTGGAAAGCAAGCATACGGCAGTCCAACATACTGGATTCATTGTCCAGGAAAAGTTCATCCTTGTGAAGGTATTTCCTCCTTCCAGTGCCAAGACCAAGGAAAGCTGGAGTTACTGGTTGCAGAAGTTCAAGTTGTATAAGATAGACCTTGATGGAGGTTTGTTTTAACTGGCATGCTCCCCTTTTTGAAAGATGTTCCCCTTACTTGCTTTCACGGATTGCTGTCTGGTTGTGCCAGTCCTGTCCGTCCAGCACAGGTACTTGCTCTCTGTCCTTTGAATGAGCCATGCTGCTATTTCTTAAATTTCTCTAAGGATACTTTGTTTTCACCTGGACTGAATGACTACGCACACAACTTGTCATAAAAGATATTTAGCTAGGTGAAAAGATAATACACTGAAAAAACTGGAAGCACTGTTGCTAAGCTGAAAAGCTAATGCACATTCTTTTAGCACCCTTCTAGAAATGTGTTTGTTTAGATACTAACTTAAGCAGAAAATTAGCTCGCCCAGAATTATGCTGGACAAATAATATTCTGCAGCTTTATTTTCTATTATAGCATATGCAATTTTAATTCTTTTGAGGTCTTTGGAGTGATAAAGTTCCTGAAATACTCAACTTATATTTATTTAAGTCTGAAAGGGGTAAATGGAATGATCTGGTGAAGACTGAGTCAGTTTTCCTGACTTTGACTGAAGGGAAACAGAGGACTACTGCTATAGGACTTTACTATGAGGAATTAAAGAAGTTTAATACAAATTATGTCAATTTGTGAAACATAGGCCTGGGGTACCCAGTGTGATATTTTTAGGAATTTACAAAAGTAAAGGGTAACTTTAGGGTAACTTTAAGGGTATAATACAAGGGTATAATTAAGGGTATAATACCCTAATAACTTTAGGGTAACTTTAGGTAACTTTTTTACAAAGGTAAAGGATAACTAGCATCTTGTGCTAGATGTAACTTTACCTTTATAAGGGTAACTGCATAAATATAGTATATACTTCCACTTCCATAAAATACTTGATTTACCATACACTTCCTAACAAAGAAGCTACAGTGATAGAAAGCCCTTAAGATACACATGAAAGGATAAAAACCAGTGAAGTGTTACATCTCAAAATATAATGGAAGACAAATAGAGGCTCACTGTTGAATGGGTGCTGTCCTAAAGAAGTCTCGCAAACGTCTTCCACATTTTTGTCACTGGTCTAGAAGAAATCAGACAAATTTCTGGTAACATTTCCAGGTGACAAAAACAGTGGGAGAGGTAAGAAATGAAAAGGGCAGGACAATCTGGATAAAGATGATCCATAGTGACCCAAACTGTATGAAGCTGGGCATAAACAAATGGTACATCCAAGACAGCTGACGGTAAGGTCATGTCTGTAGGTGGCCAACAATTCAGTCATACTTAGAATATGTGGTTGCCTTTCTGAGAAACCAAGACATGCGCAAAACCGGGGGAAGTCATGGCAGGGGTGACCGGCTGATATCCTACTTCCATGAGATGGCCAGCCAGCCCTCATTAGCGCTTGGCTGAAGAAACGAAGGGGTCTCAGCTAAGATTAGGGAGGTTATGTTCCTTCTGTATTTGCAGACATCTGATTATTCCTGGAATCGCATGTCAGGTCTGGGGTCCTTCTTTCATCTTGTAACATTAGAAGTTGGAGAGAACTCAAAGAACCACAAGCATGATCAAAGGTCTGGAAAGCATGCCTTACAGTGGGATTCAAAGATGTTGGTCTATTTTCCTTGGGTTCAGGGAGATACTTTTGTCACTCTTCGTAAGAGTTTTCATAAGGAACAATAATTTGACAATAAAGACGTTTTATACCCTCATAGACATAGGTATAACCAGATCCAATGCCTGGAAGCTGCAGCTGGGGAAATTTGTATTTGAAATAAGTTATGATATGTCAGTGTTGAGAGATATTAGCCACTGAAATTGCTTATTGAGGCTTCTGATGGAAAATCCATTTTCCTGGCTACTAGCTTCTTTAAAACCAGCACTAATACTTCAAAATGGGATATCCTCTAGGTTAAGCACAGATTGTGGACCTCGAGCAGATGCTATCTGAGAAGCAAGTGCTAAGCAGGTGATCTAAGCCATGGAAGTAGTCTCTTCTGATCTCAAAATGTAATGACCATTACATATTGAAGTTCTGTACTCCAGAGATGCACTCACCACCATAGTGGTGTATGTGGCTCACCTGCATCCTGCTCCTCCACCTCCTCCCCCTAAACCATTTCATATCAGCTATTTCACTTGCAGAAATTTTCTTTGCCCTTGCCTTTGCCCTTGCCCCTGCTCTTCCCTGTTCTCCATCATAACTTTTGGTCAAACTCCAGAAGCATTTGACATATATAAACCTAACACTTTAGATCTTTGGCCATGGCAAAGATTGACATGTTAACAGGTAATTAGTGCAGGAATTACTAAGAGAGAAAAAAATCTGTTACTGATACAATTTTTTGAAGAGAAACCCACACTTTCAGAGTGAGACCCATCTGCCCTATGTCAGACACAAGGGTGAGATGACTCACACACCAGAAGCATCCGTTTACGAGCGCTGAGTCTCAGAGGTTCCTGGAGGGACCAGCAACCAGTACCACTGATGTACCCACACACATCCGTGGAGCATCGCTCTCAGCCAGCTGGTGCACCCTCTGGATGCTCATTGGTGTTGCTGGGTCCTCATGTGTAAGACAACCTAAAGAGCTTGGCTGGAAGGATTTTTGGGGCCTTTCCCTAGTGCTGCCACCAACACACTCAGAGCCCTGTGGGAGACTGTTATAATCTCTCTGTACTTCATTTTACCAAATATCAACAGGAGTTTTCAGCCCCTGGTATGCGAGTTGCTCTATGAGTGCAAAACACGCTATTATGGAACCAAATCTGTCTGCAGATCTCCTTGTTCATTAGGGACTGCTGCCTTGCTGAAGCCAATTACAGCTCCATGGCCCTCTTAATGGGATTTCTTTCTTTCCATCTTTTATTCCACCCTTGTCTCAGCTAGTTTGCTTGCAGGAACCGTAATGTGAATTCTGGTGCACAAGTCAGAGCTCAGAGCTGGCAAAGATGTAGATATTGAGGTTCCCTTTTTTTTTGTGTGTGTGTGGATGAGGTTTCCAGCTCCACGCCATACGCACTCAGGTGCAGATTGCCGCTCTCAAGGAACTGCACACAGTGACATAACTGACCAAAAAATTACCCTCCAAAAAACTTCTGCTGGAAGGAGAAAACCTGCTATGATTTTTGTAACTGTACTCAGGCCAAAGGTCCATCAAATTAAAGGCTGCTTTTCTCTTTCCTCAACCTCTCCATTGCTTCATCTGACTCCTTGCCCTCTGCATTGGAGTGAAACTGGTCCTGCCTCTCCCAGCTCTGGAGTCCAGGGCTGGCCCGGCCAGTTGCTGTAACTGCTGCAGGAGGCGGCACCTTGGCCGATGCAGAGAAACCCCGTGGGGATTTCAGCTGTGCTCCAGCACATCTCTCCTTTGCATGTGCAAGCTGCAATTCAAAAGACACAATTTGGCCAACATGCAGAACAGAAAGTCCAAACAGTTAAACTTGGACCATTGTATAAATAACTGAAAACAGGAATATGTAAGGCAATCATAATAATGATGCCCAGAACAGCCAGATGATAGACAGGAACCCAGTAACCTCTGAAATGCCAGAACAACTTTGCAGTTTGCTACAGCTGCACTGGTTTATAGACTGCAGTTATTCTAACCAATGAGGGCATTTTATTATATTACATTACATTTTATTATATTATATTAATTCTATTAGGGATTGTTTGGCTGTTTAAATGAAGAACAAAGTCTCTCAAGAGCCTCAGTCCCTTGCAGAGAGAGCCATATGAAAATCTCCTGATAAATAACAGTTGCTGAGAGCAATTGCTCAACCCACGTGCTGCCTTGTACAGAAATGATCATCCACAGAAAGATTTTAAGAAATCAGGAAAGAGCCTCAAAAAAGCAGCAGGAGGGATGGAGGAGTGGGGGATATGGTGTACGGAGGCTGGAAACTTCTGCCAAGCATTGCTGTGCAACTGCTCGCCTGAGTCAAGTGGTTTTTCTTTAAATATTTGCAGCATCAGGGCCTGGGTTGGTAACTTGAATATTAATGCAGTTCATCAGCACCTTCTAAATGGGTGCCTAAAAGCTCCCAGGGCTCTTCCTGCCGGTGCTCCTTCTCCTTCCCTCTCCCAGCCATCTCCGCTCCACGCAGTTGTATCAGGTCATTTTAAGGGGGAGAGGGAGGCTCATCTGGAAAACTGCTGCATATTTATAATAAGACCATCTATTACACCAGTGCAGGATGGAATTAAAAACATATGTTGCCCTGGGAGCAGCTCTTTCTTTTTTTAGGCCTCTTATGCCCTTCAGAAATGTCAAGATAGAGGAATGAAAATGTCAGGAAACTGCAATATGCTTACTCTAAAGGCCTCCCGTCAGTGACGTATTTATGAAGCTGTTGGAAATTTGATTCACACCGAGCACTGAGGTTTTAAAGACCGACATTAACAGAGCAGCCTGCTAAAGCCAGTACTCCTGATCTGCACCTTGGTGGGACCTTCTGCTGCTTGGACACAGGTCCCCACGCACCTCAGGAGAAAGCCCCCACTCCTGTAGCGGCGGCTTGATGCCACTTGCTTGTAGGGGTCCAGAGGAATGTCCCCACGCCTTCGCTGCTGTGGCTGGAGGGCCAGGCATCACCGCAGCGGTGAGCTGCTGCAGTGGATGGTGATGGAGCAGCTGGATGGGACAGTCCAGTGGGATTCATGTGCAGTTCTCGATGTTTAAAAACCAATAAATGTGATCAAACAAACCAGTCACCTGGTAGTCTCTGCCCACACTCTGCCAGCACTACTAGGACAGTGCTCTGGGACTGTTTCAGTTCACTAGTGAGCATGCAGCCACACGGACCAGCTACTGGTGTCTCAGAAGTCCTCTGAATGTTTTGTGTTTAGAGGTTTAGCCAGAGCTTCCTTAGGGCTGATCACTTTTTAAAGGCCCTAATGTCAGCATCAGTGTGGTACAGTAAAGGCACAGCAGGTCCTGCAGACTATACGAGGCCAAGCAGGAGAGGAGCAACCAAGGACTGCAACCAAGGACTTCCAGGACTGCAGAACCTGTTGAGAGACTGATCTTACAGAGTATGCACCGACAGCAGCCCACAGGAGCTGCCAGGGATCTTAATTGTTTCCGGCACAAGGCAGACTAAAGCTACAGAGCTGCATTTGAAACCGATTGTAAATACGACCTGCTGCTGTCTCAGATGCAAAGTCCTGGCTGCGCTCCAGCGGCAGTGACTTGGCCACCGTGCTGGAGCTGAGCTGCGTCAGAGGTCACCTCTGGGGATCTCTTCCCGGTTCCCTTCCAGCTTCATGGAGATCAGATCAGAGCCCTCAAGTCATCGGTTGGTGGCTTTAAAATTGCCAGGCAAGCCCCAGTGGAAGAAACATGGGGCTCAGGATCATGGTGTCTTCCCAGCTTAAGGAGGACAGGAGCATGCCCCCAGGTGGCTGTTCTGGACTGCCTGCACCATGGGGCAGCAGTAGCATCTCTTCTCCTTGCTTATGGTCAACAACACAGTCCAAGAGAGAGAAGAGGAAGAGGCTTCCAGCTGGAAGAGATGGTGGAAATATTTCAGTCAAGCTTCTCAGGGTTTTAAATAAATTAGACTTATCAAACATAGTGGTTCAGTTGGGTTTTTTTTTTTCATTTTTGGCAAAAATTTCTGGCAAGGAGCACAGAGCTGTAACCATATTGCAATTCTTGCTATGGGCTGTATTAGAGGAAAAGGATGTGGGAGGTCTTGGAATAGAGAAGGGCTGGGGGAAACAGATATGCCCTGTTTCTGAGCCCAGAGTCTGGGATGTGAGGTAGAAAAGCGGTAAAGTGTGGACAGATTATAGAGGGCCAAAGTGCTGGACCATTTCCAGAACAGGGCTGAGAGAGAAGAGAAAGGATGAGTCAAGGAGCTTACCCCTTTAGCAAGGAGCTCAGCACCGCTGACTTGCCCGCAGGATGGGCTCAGCAGGTCAGCTCCCATCTGCACCTCACACACACATGAGATGATAACTTAATTCTACTTCAGTTCACCATGGTGGGGATAACAGCCCTGAGGCAGGCACTTTCCCCAGAGCAAGTGGATTTCGGCAGCTCATTTGCAGGTGAGCCCTGAGGCTGTGCCTCCAGCAGATATAGGGCCATGCAGGTCCCACTCCAGACCCTCTTCTAGACAAAGAGGCAGAAAAACCTAATTTTGGAGCACAGGGTATAAGATACTGGGCAAAATGTGAGCAGCCCCACGGGAGAGGACAAGAGCTCAGGATAGTTTTGGCCCTGTCTCTCAACCCTGGTGTGCAGCTCACGTTGCTCCTAGCTGCTCTCCTCCCTTCTGCATGCTCCTGCTAACGGGGAAAAGACCATGCTGGAAGTCATATGGCAGAAGAGGGTAATAAAATAAACACCAGCGTAGGCAGGACAGGCAAGCAGAGCAGGGAGCAGAGAACAAAAAAATGCATAGAAACATGATACTGAAGAGAAAATAGGAAGGACTGCAGGAGCAAAAAGGGATATCGCAAACTCCTGGAGAAGATTAGCATGTGAGCAATGGTACACAAAAATTCAAACAGTCTCTGCTGGTCTTTCACATATTTGTGTCTTTTCTTCCACCCCAGAACCAGTCTATGCATTTCCAACAGCAGAAATCCCTTCTGCTGGCTGTAGGTGGGGGATAATACACTTTATTTCCAGCACCTTAGGCTCCACGTCATTCTCTGAGAGGGGGGTGGAGAAGGAGATGATAGAGAAGGATAGATGGTAGCGGTGGGACTGAAGAGACTCATCCTGGAGGTGAGAAATTACTATGAAAGAGAAGAAGGACATGGAGAAAGAAATTGTCTGAAAACCAGTGAGCTCTTGGGGCATGCTCAAACCTATATGAGTCTCTGTGGGTGCTGGATCATATATAAATTTGGATATGAGAAATACCAATGAGAAATGCAGTGACCAATATCCCTTATTCCCGTGGCCCAGGCAAGGGATGAAGCATCTCATCTGCCTATAAAGCAGTTTGATCTGCACCCGCTGTGTTTGTGCGCCTGCTTGACTGCCCCAGACAGATAAGACAGTAGTTCTTCTTCATTGTAACACCAGTGATCCCAGTCAGCTGTTGCGAGGCTTCACTGGCACAGATTCTTTTCTGTGCACGAGGAAAAGAAATTTGGCCCGTGACTTGGGGATAGCGACATTTGGAGTGGGGGTGAGGAGGTGGCAGGTTTTACTCTTGGCTTTGCTGTTGGGTTGTAGCCAGATGGCCATTGGCCTCTGAGAAACCCTCTCCCTTCCTCTAAAGCCTCATATGGGTGGGTTGAATTGGCAGGAAACCCAGGGTAAATCATTCCAGGGTGAAATTTTGAAAATCACTACAGAGAAGTAGGATTTTGCATTCACCTTCAGAAGACATTTCTGTTGTTGCAGTGCGACATCATCCCAGACACCCTCCACCTTTCATTCTCAGAGGCTGGGGTAGTTTGGCTGCTGGCGTGGGGCCCAGATCTGTTGCACAGGGCACTTCTGGGGGAGATGCAACCACCAGCTGTGGATCTGCAGGCTGGGACCACTCTCCCTGAGCGAGGGGGCTGCTGTCAGCTGGCCCAGGGCACTGCCGAGGGAGCTCCGCACCCAAGTGCTTCCCTTGGCGCTGAGCAGCCCGGACAGGGACAGAGAGAAAAAGTCTTGCACGTAAATCTGGAGCGGATCATCCCCAGGCAGCTCCCACCAGCATGGCAGTTACAACGAGAGGGACTTGCTCAGGTCTTCTTCAGGTGGGGTAGACGTGCTCCTCCTGAAACAGGCTCATACTGCTTGTAGGGACTTCATCGCACATTCATGGAGGGTGTTAAATTAGGGGAATTCACCTCAATGGAGATGAAACCACCTGAGTGTCTGAAGCCCTTGGGAAAATATGACCTTTGGCCTTTCTCTCTTAATTTCCCCTCTCTGCATGCTGGAGATAACCATGCTTATCTGCCTTTGCTGAACACGTTGAGATTTGCAGAAGAGAAGCACTAAGTATGTGACTAACATCGGCATCATCCTCATCATCCCTTTGCTGGACCCCATCAGGCTCAGGTTGCTGAGGCTCAACTTTGCACCAATTTAACTACCTACGCAGGGAAGAGTCGCAGTCGTTGTGGTCTCCCTAAGCTGCGGAGGTGCCACTAAAAAACCTTATTCAGGCGATTCAAGCCCTCCAGCGAGGTTTTCAAAGACAAGTCCAAGTTACCAGCAGAAGTGGGTATGAACCGAGCACAGAAGGGAGGACAGGGAAGAAGTTAATATTTCACAGGCATGATCTACAGTCATTAAATGTGATCACAGCTGGGAAATGTGGGTTTATATTTTTCTCTAAATGAAAATAAAAACAAGGCCAGAGCTCCAGCAAAATATGGAGCTGGGGAGTTCTGTTTTAGCTTTGCAGCAAAGTTCAAGTTTGCCTTTAATACTAATTAAATCTTTTGCTGTTGTACGAGAAAAAGTATCAGCTAAGAGACTGTCTCTCCCTCCAGAGCTTTTGATGTGGTTAATTTCTGGAAAGGAGAATTTGGGACTCAGATTCTGCAGTGCTTCACTTCACTATCCTGGCCTGAAAGAAATACAAAAGCTCGTGCCAAGAAGTAACAACAAGAAAAATATTTTTTTGTGGGTTTCTGCTGCAAAGCTGAGATGGGGATAGACAGATTGATTTGAGGCAGGTGATGAGTCTCCAGGGTGCAGAACCAGCGCAGGGCACAGCCACGACGGAGGACAGGGGAGTGAGCGTTGCCCTCATTACCTTACAGCAGATGCCATCCAGAAAGAGATACAACGGTGCTGGTGCTGACAGAGTGCTTTTGCAATATGCCTATTTAAATAAAATCACTTATTGGATGCAGTTCTCAGTTTACTTTAACTAAGATGGAGACTGGAGGAAGGATAAAATTCAGAATGAGAAGGAGTTAATGTTTTTAAAGGGCTAAAACCTGCACCACTGGGATAAAAGCAAACTTAGTCAGTGACTTCATTGCAACTCAGCAGTAAATCCAGAGTCACTATTTTTTGTGGAGTGCAGATGTCTGAATACCATCCCTGGATGGGAATAAAAGGAAATGCTGTTTACTGTGAACAAAATGCATTATGAACAAACTCTGACACACCCTAAACCAACTTTCTTTTGAAAGCAAGAGAGGGTTTCATTAAAAGCAAAATTTGTGAAAAGAGATTTACAGGATATGTGGGAACTTGCTTGAATGATTAAAAATTAATTATAGCAAGGCGGAGGATGTAGAAACATGTTATGTTAGGATGCCACTGCATGGCCTAGACAAATCTGTTTCTGAGACTGTAAATTCAGCCCCTTTTCTCCCCTTCCCTCCCTTATATCTGATTTTCCACTGGGCTTGCTGGACACTGGAGCAGATGCACTTACACATTTGAAAAGCAAAGATGATTCAGTGCTGCAGTGCTCCCAGTTAAAGCCGTATCTGCTTGTCTCCCAACTCATTCGCACTGTCACAGAGCGAAATGCTGAGCTTTCTGCATCTAAGAGGAGGAAAAAAGCTCCCATTGATTTCTGGAAGCCTCTCAGGTTAGAAAAGACCTTAACACTTGCCAAGTCTGCAGCCTCACAGATGTCAAGGCAGGCCACCAAGGAGATGGTGGAAGCTGCTGGTGTCAGTGCCCCGGGACAGGCCATCGACCCGCTCTGCCCCCACCCATGTGCCCCGTGCTTCTGCCTGCAAGTGGTCTTTGTCCAGATGCCCGTTTCCCACCTTCTGCGGAGATGGAGGGCGCGGGGGGCAGCCCTGTCCATCCCTCTGTGAGATGGTGCACTCGGCAAGACCGCGTGCGGGGTGCCACAAGACCCATCCTTGCCGCGGCAGCGTAAGGACTGTCCCTGAGGGGAGATAACCAACCATCAGCTGCTTGCATCTCCTCTTGGGCTTCCCTTAATTTTGGTCTGCTGGTGTTTTGGTTTGCTCTTCTTGGGGAAAGCTGTATAAAACTGTGGAGCAAAGAGGAAGGACGGCTGCTGATGTGATTGGGAAGTGAGGGAAACGGGGCTTGCTTTTCTTGTATTTGCTTTGCATGTGCTCTCTGAGGAGCATGAACGCAGCAGCAGAGGCTTCTTCAGGGACCGCTGTGGCTGTGCTGAGTTGTCCCCATTTTGGGTATCCGGTGCACAGCACCAGTACAAGACTGGCTGGGCTGGGCTTGGTGGCTTGCAGAAGAAATGTCCTTCAGCGGTCTCCCCCACCATCCAGACAGAGAGCTGCAGAAGGGAAGCTGCTTAGCAATAAGAGCAGCAGCAGCACACCCTAGGGAATGGTGTCCAGACTGAGCTGTAGCTGTTGACACCGTCCTTGCTCTTTTAGCTCCCCAAATGTGAGTGGTGAAAATGCCCAGGCCTGGTCGCCCAATGCCTGCTGATGCTGGTGGCTGTGGCAGATGTGCAACACTTCGGAAATGAGACCAGAAGACAGGAGCGAGTGGCAGCTGACAGCAACTCCCTTCTCCCCACCATCCTTTCTTTTTTTCCATTCATTTGTTTTGCATTCTTTTTTTTCCTTTTTTCAGTTGGTCATGTACAAATAAATGTTTGTCCTGTACAAGTCGAGGATACCTTCCTTGACCTTACCATTTCCAGAGGGAAAGACAATAAAAAACACGGAAAGCTAAAAATTGGTTTGATTCAAGCTCCTGACCTCCAGTCGCCTGAGAACAAGGAACTGCTTTGTTGCTTGTGTATGTTTCAGTGGTCTTACACCATTTTATCTTGTCCAGAGAGCTACTCAGACATAAACCAGTGATGGAGAAGGACCTGGTCTTTGGCCCATCCTCCTCTGACAGTCCCTTAGCTCTGTTAAAATACCATTTTCAAATAAGCTGGATATTTTCTCCTCTATCCTCTTCTATTTTATCTGGCCTTTATTGTCTCCAATAACATTATTATCAGGCAGGGTGTTTGCAGTGATCACTGCAGTACATGTCTGAGGCTTAGCAATGTACAGTAGAGCTGCAAGACTTTTCTCCTGCAATTCCTTTCCCATTAATTTCCAACTATTTCATTTTCTCCAGCCCCAGAGCTGTTTATCCTTGCTGTGAGCTCCTCAGCGGGCTGATTCACCCGTTGGGTTGCGCCAGCTCGTGTGAGGGAGCCCAGCGTTTGCCAGCTGGCAGCCCCTCCAGAAGCAGATGAGCTGGCCTGGAGAAGGACTGAGGTCAGGCTGGCTGGAAGAGCTGCTCAGTTACCATTTCTCCAGGGTTTTCTCCAGTCGTGCGGCTGGGCGAGAACTTGGGAGAGAATTTAAAGCACCTCTGCAAGAAATCCAAGAGAGGAAGGATAGTTTCATGGGGAAAGTGCTAACTTTGGATTTGGGAGAGCTAAATTCAGTCCCTTCCAGCGCCATTTAGCCCCTCTGCTTCATTTCTTGCTCTTCTCCAGGGATAATGCTACTCCTAGGAATTAAAGATGGTGCTTGACTTGGCATAGGGGCTGTGAAAGTCCCCAAAGACAGTCTAGTGCTGGGCAAAGCCATGGTCTGTTGCATGTTGGAAAGGTCTGTCAAACACAAGTCTCCTGATGACTCCAGTTGCAAGATTCCTGCTGACCTAGGGAAGGGGCAGCAATGGACCCATTTATTTTTGCCTCTGCACTCCTTCCAGGCCTTCCCCCTGCCTTGTGTTCACACTTCACTCCAGTTTTATGGTGGTAGGTGGTAGGGATGAAGTCAGGATCAAACACAACTTGTCAGACAGATTTTCTTATTCTTGTTATTTCTTTTTGGGAATCAGAAGTCTTGCCTGGAGGGAACTATAGGAGGACAGTGAAAATCCCATTACCTGACATGTAGCATACCCAGATGTTACACAAGACAGAAAAAAAATCAATCAATGTATTTTGCTCCTGCCAAGGCATGGGACTGTGAATCCCTGAAGAAGTGGGTGAGGACATGATGACCCCGTGGGGGAGATGCCCTCACCCTGCCTGTGCAGAGGAGTCCCCCCTGCAGAGCTCTGTTAGCTGCTGTGAGCTCTCTTTGAGCCTGTTCCCTCTTTTCTGCATGCTTTCTCTCCTAGAAGCTCCTTCTGCCTGTATAACTCACCTTCCACACCTCTTGTTGCCTTTTCCACTCACCCCGTTCTTCAGCTCGGTAGCACCCACTCAACGCGCCTTTGCAAAATATGGTTTCTTCTGCACTCAGAGTAAAGCCATCCTGTGGAGGGGACAGCAGAGATCACCTTTAAGATCTTGGCTTTCATATGAGAGTTCAACGGCAAGAGAGCCGGCGGCTGTACGAGGACTTGGAGGGAGGCAGCTTGTTTTTCTCTTCCAGCATATGTCTGTGTGGGAAGGAGGGCACTGATCCACAAACAGTCTGCTCGCAGTTTCGTTCACTCCAGGCAGGGTTCGCAGGCTGCGATGGGGACTTCTGGCCCAAACTGTGTCTCTGACAAGGCTGACACGGGCGCTGTAGCAGACTCTGCCATTGTTTCGTTCCCAGGGTGTGTGGGACAGCGGCCAACCCATCCTCTGACTCTGCCGGGACTCCCACCCTTCTCCAAATATGCAGACGAGCACAGCATCCCAGCTCCTGCTCCTCCCAAGGCCAGTGCATTCGGTGGACCGAGACTGGAGCCTCCGGGCTGCCAGAGGAGCAGAGTTGGGAGGGGTCCCCTGGGGTGCAGTAAGTGCGATGGGTCATTTCCCTCCTGGCGTCAGGGCATCGGTGCTGGGAACAGAAACGCGTGAGCCAAAAGGTGCATTTGGGACAGGGCTGGCAGGACCACCTCCCAGGGGCTTAACAGCCTGGGTCAATGCCAACTGTCCTTAGTCATGGAAAACACCCACTGGAGTCAATGGAAGTTCATTGACTTAGTGCGTGGAGCTGCTGCTAGGCCAATATGGTAACTGAGACCCACATCTGTGCACCCGTAGTCAAGTTATCTTGATTTTCTTCTTTATACAATGTCCATTTCATTTTTAGACAGGGGCTCAGTGAAGTTTCCCTCCATCTCTTTCCAGGGAAGCCCCTCTTATTAAGAACCAGGCTAATGCACTGTATGTCTGGGAGCTGTGTAATCCCTTGTACTTTACGAGAAAATATTTTATCTGCTTCACTTTCTTTCGATTGGTCTTTCCTTATTTTCTTCTTATCTGAGCTCCTCAATCCTATTGCAAAAGCATCCCACCAGACAACTCTGATTGCTGCTAATACTAAAATCCATGTTGTAAAGGCCTGCCCCTTTCCCTCAACAACATTATGTTTACTGTTTTTCCTCTAGTTCTTGCCACGCTGAGTATATGCGCAAGCCCACTGTCAGGACATTCTGTTGATATATCTGCTGATAATATTCAGTAGGTCATTTGCAGATACCTCGTTATTGAAAGTGTTCAAGGCCAGGTTGGACGGGGCTTTGAGCAACCTAGTGGAAGGTGTTCCTGCCCATGGCAGGGGGGTTGGACTACCTGATCCTTAAAATCATGATTCTATGATTACATAATTTCAGTATTGTTCTCGAGGGATTTTTCAGTCTCCCGGTAGGATATCCCTGTTGGATTTGATTGTACCTTAGCTTTGCAGCTCCCCTAAAAAAGGTAACAAATAACTGCTTTTTTTTGAAGCTCTCATCACATTCATTCCTATTTGTGCAGAATATACATGAGCAGTTAATAAGCAGAGGAATTAAAAGCTCCTGGATGCAACATTTCTTCTGAGTGGCCAAAGAAGGTTGGGGTTTTTTCCTTCTCTACAGGAGAATTATTTTCTTTCTTCTAGAGGAGCTTGTTGGAAATGTTACTCTAGGCTTCCTTATCCTTAGGCTGAGCTATGCCTCTGCATGAGAGTGTCCCTGAAGATCACTCCAAAAATGCTACCTCTGAGTTTATTTAGTCTACAGAAGAGAAATCTGGAGGGATCGCAGCCTCACACTGCAGCAGAGGTTGTACCGAAGTCTTCACTGTATCCACAGAGGACAAGGCCCACAGTGATTGGATGAAATTACAGAGGCATTTTAGTTTAGGCATTAAGGGAAAAAAACTTTCTAACAGTGAAGATAAGCCTAGTAATAGATTGCCTGGGGAGGCTGAGGAATTTCCATCCTTAGAGGCTTTGTGAACAGGTTGGGCAAACCCCTATCAGGGATGGCTTGGGAGAAGATCCCACCCACGGGCAAGGCAATGCAGTAGCCAAACTCCCAAGGTCTGTTCCAGCCCTGCTTTTTATTATTTTATTGTACAGCCTGACTGGAGAGATCTCAGGGCATGCTGGAAGGTCTGTGGATGCTGAAAGGCCTTCTCTTTTGGGGTAGGTCTCTCCAGCAGTGTGCTGAGTGGTGTATTTTTTCATATGCATTTTTAAATGAGTTGAGTGTGCAGGTCAGACTCCCAGGGTATGAATTTTTAAAATCTGAAATCCCTAATGAGATGAACTGTTATTTCTAGACTTAGGTAATAGACTGGTAGCACAACAGAAAGTTGCCTGGCACTGCAAAAACACTGGTGACTGGGATAAATCATTTATAACTGCTTTGTATTTGTTGAATTCACTCCCAGTGACTGGCTACAGTGTGGAACTCTGAAATGTGGGCGATACTGGAGAATTTTCTGTTATTTCTTCACTTTTTTGTTTTTCAATGTAGCTGAAGTAATGTTCTGCAGATTGCTCATGGTCACCATATGTGCTGTCCTGTGGATGCAACCAACATGGCACTAAACGTGTGTGGACCAGGACTATTTCTCATCACAGACAACTTCACCTGAAAGGACAGTCCACGGGCACTCCGGTGGGAGGGTGGGGAGTCCAGATGCCCGTGCTCACTCTGGGCAGCTATTTCTGCCGCATGCACACTGTTGCTTCAGTTCCTTTGCTGGATAGCGAAGGAAAGCTGCAAGCTTTCCAACATTGAGTAATTCCAGAATACATCTTATCTAGGGGGCTAGTTGTGGTTAGAGATAATTTTCCTCAAGTATTCACACACACTCTGCTGCACAGCTGGGATGTTTGGAGAGGGTAAAAAGAAAAGCTCACAAACACGACTGAGTCAACATTTGTTCTTTGAATGTTAATGAATGTCTGCAGGGCAATGCTCCTGCTTTGCGCTCTGCGCTCTGCAGCTCTTGCTCTGTTGAAGAAGTTCTCCTTTCCCTGGTTGCTATCATAAGCAGCACTGCCAAGACACCATCTCGCCCTGAGGGCCACCACGAAGGCCACTGAACTTCCCTGATGGCATAGAGAAATCACAGGGAAAATTGATTGCTGTAGGAATTTGGTACCTAAATAGCGTTGGGGACCAGCCTGAGTGAAGTTGATCATTTCAGTTTAGTGAAGGCAGCACTGGGCTGGTGCTGTTTATTTTGAAGCATTGCATCAGCAATGCCTGCAAAAGCATTAGCATTCTTATTGCGAATGAAATATTTCAAAAATGCATATGGTCAGCTGAAAGCTCTGGAGATAAAAATACATTAACTTAATGTGGAAAATGTAATTCCTGTATTTTTTCTTGGGGCTTTGAACTTTTACAGTGCAGGACATTTTGGAACTTTCCTTGACAAGCTGGAAACTACAGGGTTTGGTAAGCAAAACCTGAGATCCTCATACAAGCACTTGACTCTCATAGCCGTACCCTTGAGATCAGCATCTGCTATTGTGAGTCTTGCCATGAAACCTGTAGCTGTGGCGTGTAGGCAATGAGGTGTCCCTCAGCCTGGCCATCTCCAGGCTGACAAGATGCAGATTGCTACAGCCAGGCCTGGCTCGTACAGTGACCTATGGGCAGCATCACCCTGGGCTGCTTGGACCGCAGGGATGTGCCAGCCTTTAAACCAGCTGACAACACAAACGCTGCAGATGCTGATGGCTGTAGGTGGAACGCAATCAAACCCTTCAATTACACCTCGGTGATTTAATCAGCTCCCTGCCAAATGCTGGCTGGGTGTCCCGTGGTACTACACAAATACAGTAATTACTGCTGTGTGCCATTTTGCAATAAAATACAATCTACCTGGATTAGAAAACACCATTCTGCTGTCAGTGGTCAGCAGCCCCCCTCGATAGGCACCCACACGGGCGAGGTGTCTCTTTGAGATTGCCACTGCTGTGCTTGAACAAAACAATTTCTGTTCTGGAGTATTAAGTCATTTCGTTCTTGTTTATGAGATTAGGAAGTGTTGGGAGCAGCTTTCTGGATAAAGCTCTGGCTGAACTGAGCCTTTATACACCAGAGGATCTGATTTGAAGGAGGAAAAAAAGGAACCATACAAATAGCCAACGCAGAAAACCAAAAACAAGAGCTGACTAAGGCGGTTTCCGCTGCGCACAGACCTGCAAACACAGATGTGTTTCAATGAGCACGATTTGAGAGGGGATGAACTCATCTGGAAGCCTTGTTTGTTCCTTTCTGCTCCTCCACCCACCGGCCACCCCCAGGAAAACAGTGGCTGCCACCGCTCCGGCCCCGCGAGCGCTCCTTCCTAAACACTCCCTTTCCTTTCTCTGTGCCCAGGGACTGTCTACAAGGACACAAGCTTTTTGGCTTCTGCCTGTGCCTCCGAGGCCAGCGGGATGGGAATGCTGAGGTGCCACATCCCCAGCCCACTCAAGTCACCCCTGAGCAACCGGGAGGCACCTAAAGCTGGTCCTTGCTGCAGATCTCGTGTGGTTGATGCTGGCTGGAGAAAGGGGCAGATCCAGGTCCAGGAGCAAGGTCTTCTCCTGCCTTTCCCCACCTGCAGCTGCAGCTGAGCAGCGCTTTGATGGGGAAGCAGGGAGAGACAGCGAAGGG
Source organism: Ciconia boyciana (assembly GCF_034638445.1). Classification (NCBI taxonomy): domain Eukaryota; kingdom Metazoa; phylum Chordata; class Aves; order Ciconiiformes; family Ciconiidae; genus Ciconia; species Ciconia boyciana. Next base: position 207,839,017 of record NC_132934.1, read on the forward strand.
CACCGCACTCTCCTCCAGCGGCTCAAGGACCCCCAAATATCTTGTAAATCTTTCCTCCTCCATCAGATGCAGTTAGGGTGGACCAATATTCTGAGTTTTTTTGGTGCTGGGGAGGAATAGGACATAGATGGAGCCACAGGCGGCACAATGGTTTGTGCATCACTTCCTTAGGAAACCAGACTAAAAATACAAAGCGGAGTAAACATGAAGTAAGAAGTGTGACACACTGGGGAAGTAAGGACAGAATAGGAGAAGTACCTAAAAAAAAAGCAATCTGGAAATAATAAGGGCAGAAGTGATGAGATTCAGCACAGAAAGAAGACTATTTTCTTTAAGCAGAAGGAAATCTGGCACTGCATTAGGAAGGTACCCGCTGCTGCAGTTGGAGTGGGTATCGCAGACACGACACACCAGCACTGCGAACCCAGGGAGCTTGGATCATCTTGGGCTCTGTATGAGGATGGAGGGCCAAATACCTTCGTCCTCTCACCCTACAGCTCATCTGTGAAATTAGGAGCTGCTCCATAAAAATTCTCCCACTGCCAGTGTGGGGATGCCTAGGTCACGCTGTGGGAGGATGGCAGGCAGGGTTTGGTTTTACCACTGAAAGCATTTCATGCACACTGGCACTGAACAGAATACATTTTAACTTCCTTTTACTGCGAACAGGCAAGATTCATCCCACTCGCCTAACCTGGAGAGTGGTCTGTTCACCACCCTTGTGTTAGCTTCCTGCAGGGTCAACAGCCCTCTTGGCGCAACCAGACACGTGAGGACCAAGTGGGTCAGAAAAAGGGGAAAAACATCTAAATTCTCCTACGGATTTATTCATGACAATGGATTTCATTATTACATTATCTCTCCGACTCCCCACCCCCCTCCTCCACAAAACGGGCAATCACATCTGAGATCTCAGCAATAATCGCTCTGCCACGCTGACAAACACAGCAAAGAAACGGCATTTGTTGAGAGCTAAGAAAGCTTTGCAAAACATTGCTGATTAGCCACATCTCCCAGCTTGCAAATGGAGGGCCAGTTCAACTGGAGGTGATGGGGAAATATCCCATAAAAAAAAGAAGAAAAATAAGATTAGGCATTGTAATACGCTTTTTGTTGTTGTGCTCTTGTTTGAGACACAGTGTCTCTGATTGCCTTGATGGGATTCACCAAGTATGATCTTCACATTTGCACAAAGGACACTGAATTTGCTTGTTTGAAGCAGCAAACGGTGCAGACATGCCTGGGGGTGATGGAGCCCCAGCGCTGGGCTTCGAGTGCGGGTCTCTGCCGGCACAAGGCACACGCTTTTCCCGGGCAGGCAGCACCTCCCGCACTCCCAGCTGCCTTCATCTTCACGGAGACGTGCTAACGCCTCATGGACGCTGTAACACCAACAAACTGGTGCTTTTAAAAAACAAACCCTAAAACTGCTGGTGGCTGCGTGCAGGTCTGGCACAGCGGTGCCGCTGGCACCCTGTCCCACCACGGTGCCTGGGGCCAGGCTCCCCGGGGAGGCACCGGCGTACCGCGGCACCAGCCCTCGCTCCACCAAAGAGCTTACATCTAAGGAGCTTACATCGCCATGTGACGCTGCACCAGGAGCAGGGGTTTAGGTTAAAAAGCAGGCACTGTGCAGGGCCCGGAGACTTCCTGAGCTTTGGTGGGGTCACTTTGTTGCTTCTCTCCACTTGGCAGCTGTTATTTCCCCATCCTGCACCCTGACTTTCATACCCTACTGCATGCCTCTGACTTCTCCCTCGATACCCCCTGTCCCCTCACCTCCAGCACCTGGGACTTCCTGAGGTGCCGTGCTTCATGCTGCAAAAATAGCTAAAACTAGTAAATGTGGGCAGAGACCTCATCCACAGCTCCTTGGCTTGCCATGCTGCTGGGCTTCCCACCCCGACAGCTGATGGCTGCAGGGGAATTTAACTTCTTGCATAAGTGACACAACTGCTCTTGGCCACGTGTCAGCCCCTCCTGTCACCTCCTGCCACCTCATGCCACCTCCTCCGGGCAGCCCTGCCTGCCAGCACAGCAGACCTGCTTGTGCCCCATGCAGCACCTCCCCTTGGGTGGTTCGCTAAGCACCAGGACAAAAATGGGGGGAATCACCAAGCTTATGGTGCTTGGACACTTTATGATGCTGGACACTTCATAAATCCATTAGCAGGGCTATGGGGGAGAGTCTGTTTCTTTGTGAATGGAGTATCTGCTGTTATGGGTACCTGCTCAAACCACAAACCCATCCTAAAGTATATTCCACCCTAGGACACCAGTATAACTGAACTGTGAAAGGGCTGATTTCCAGATGACCTAATAATGACTATCATTTCAGAAATAATGAAGAAAAGGTAGAATTCTTCACTGATGGACCAAGACAGTAAAACTGGCTTGCTCAGGAAGTAAGTTGTGGAATAAGGGTTTATGATGAGATGTCACCCCTTTTTTTAATCAAATGTATTTTCCAAAGAAAATTTAGGTTTTCAGATAAACAGAAGGTTTCACAGAAAGTGCCTGCTTAAAAACTGTAATTTTTTCCTTAAAAACCCACTTATTGAAAAACAAAATATTCTGATAAAAAGCCTAATGATTTCAATCTGGAAATGATGACTCAATACATTAGGTTTGTTTCAATTTGCTTGCCAAAAGGCCCTTGGTTTTCTCTATAGCCTGAGCTATAGTGCTAAGAAGCACTTTGAGTGTATGTTGTGGTGCAGTGACAGGAAAAACTCTGATGCCTCACAGGTGATGTAGCCCAAGGGAGGAAACTGAGAAAAGAGTAAGAGCCTGAGGCATCCAATTTCCCACTAATCTAAAAACTTTCAGTTTTCATCCACAAATTCCACTCATCAAATATTTTTTTAATTTTCTCCCTATTTTTCACTCCTCCTTAAGATTTCCAGGGACCTAAATCACTTAGTGGAAATGAGCCTAAGTCAATAACACCCAGGATATGTTACTCGTCAGTTGTTCAGAAGTCCAAGCGGAATGAGATGTTGGTCTTATTTTCTTTCACCATCAACAGGTAACACAGGAATAGCTCTGCCAGTTTAGACAACAGGTTTAATTGCTCCGTCTCCAGCCATTTTCCGGTGCTTCACAGCAGAATCCATCTTTTTTGAACAATAGCACTGGCTTACTCTGGCTAATGGACGCTGCCTCTTCTTCAACAGTATTTTGAAGACAAACCTGACTTGCTTGCCCTGTTCCAATTTTCTCCCTCAGGCTGTCACTACTAGTGGTTATTAGAGGCAGGACAGGAGGAGGGCTGCATCTCCCCCCTGCCCTGGCAATGCCATTACTACCCCCTCCATCTCCATCCCTTGGTGTAGTGTGCTGGCTCGTGTCCCATGGGAAGCTCGATCCCAGCAAACGATGCTGTGATCTTGTTGTGAACATCATCGTGGCTGTGTCCTCAGCCACAGACAGCAGCTGACGACAGTTTTCAGTGTCCTCATTCATTCTCCCACAGAACAGCAGCTTCCCAGACTACTGTTGGATAATGAGTGATAAAAGAGGAAAGTTGCTGAACATGTGCTGTCACTTTCCCAAATTATTTCCAAGCAGGGTGTGCTGTCCAAAGGGAGTAGAAGGGAAGAGGGTAACGGGCCTGGGGAAGCAGCCCTTGAGTTGCTCTCTTTAGGCCTCCATTGAACATTTTAATTTCTGGGGCTCCCAGGGAAGGTGCAGCTCGGGCGCTGGGAGCTGGTGGGACTGAGCCGACTCTCCTTGAGAGGTTCATTCGCATCCCCTCCAATTCGATGCACACTTGCATCTCTGCTGGAGCACACGTGCATGTAGAAAGTGACAATCCCACATGGCCAAGGGGTTCATAAGAGCATTTTCAGGGGAGAAATACCCTGCTGGCCAGCTACTTCCCCTGTTGTACAGACCAGAGACTGAAGCAGGGAGATACAGGAGCAATCCCGCTCCTTCTCAAATGGTTGTGACGGTCAAAATAGCCCCTTCTTCTACCATGAAGAAGTTTGTATCTCTAAACTTAGACAGTGGGGGGAAACTGAGGGGACAGCAGCCGTGCTGCTACAGAGCACACCCATGGATTGGGGCAGGAGGCAGATGAGGAGGGAGCAGATGAAGGACAGGTTTAGCAGTTTTCCAGCTCATGTCAACGTGCCAGCATGCTCTGTTCCAGGGGTCTCCCAGGCGAAAGGGCTGATCACCTGCAAGGGGCTGTGGCCCTTGGTGACACCACCACTTCCCAAAGCAGGGCAGATGCCGGGCAGGGTGGTTAATGATCCTCAGTGGCAAAGTGTTGAAGGAGTCCAAGGACCTGAGCGCACATGTGTGAGAACTTTGGGTGATCCCAAATCTCTCTGTCAGGCTCAGAGTTGTCACCAGACCACCCTGTCCCAAAACACTAAATTCATTCGGGGGAAAACATCAAAAAGGGAGCTGCTTTTCTCTGATGCGTTGAAGGTTTTGATGGTGCCATGGCTGCTGCTGTTCAGCTGAGCAGAACTGTCTCTTCTTCTGTGCTTCCCTGCGTGTCTCTGCCCTCCACTGGGTCTTGGCACATGCAATGACCCTCTGAGGATGGACACACACTCATTTTCCATAGGGCACCCAACACGAGAGGATCTATGCCCGTGACTGAATACTCTGGAAAAAATAACTCTCACATCTGCTGCAGTGTGAAGCTAACGAGAATTTTATTGCAGGTCTTTAAATATAATGCTGCCCGCAACATTAAGAATGCAGAAGACTATCTTATGGATTTATCTTCTACTCTTTCTAAAAAAGTCCTTGTACACATCGTATTCTCCCTTGAAACAAATGGTCAGCAGCAATAAGATTTTTTACTGAAGCAGCAAAACTCCACACAAGGTCAAAACAATATCTGTGTTATTTACTCCAGTGTGAGTTATGATCTGCCTGCTGCGTACAACTTTTTCTGTGTTTCTCATTGATGCATATCAAAAGCCTTTATTGTCTTTTTGCTGATTTTGTGGTTCACTCATTACACTAGGATTTATTCTTTTTTATACATGTGTATATCTCATTGTCACAAAAGAACCCATTTTAGAGTGAAAGATCTGACAGTGTTTGTAGCTGAGGGCTCTGATCTGTGCAGTCCTGCTCTTGTACTGTGCAGTAAGCATATTTCAGTGGAAAATAAATTACTCCATCACACCCATGAAATGGAAGTAGCAGGTCTGGGAGGATTATTAGTCCATAGGCTTTTAAAAACATCTAATCCCTGGCCTGTCCTGGTTTCGGCTGGAACAGAGTTAATTTTCTTCCCAGTAGCTGGTATAGTGCTGTGTTTTGGATTTAGTATGAGAATAATATTGATAACACACTGATGTTTGAGTTGTTGCTAAGCAGTGCTTACACTGGTCAAGGACTTTTCAGCTTCCCCTGCTCTGCCAGGTGCACAAGAAGCTGGGAGGGGGCACAGCCAGGACAGCTGACCCCAACTGGCCCAAGGGCTATTCCATACCATATGGCGTCATGCTCAGTATAGAAACTGGGGGAGTTGGCCGGGGGGCAGCGATCGCTGCTCGGGGATGCGCTGGGCATTGGTCGGTGGGTGGTGAGCGGTTGCATCACTGTTTTTTTTTTCCCCTGGGTTTTTGTCCCTCTCTCGTTCCCTTGTTGTTTTCCTTCTCATTACAATTCATTATTATTATTATTATTTTGTTTCAATTATTAAACTGTTCTTATCTCAACCCACGAGTTTTCTTACTTTTGCTCTTCCGATTCTCTCCCCCATCCCACCGGGGCGGAGGAAGGTGAGCGAGCGGCTGCGTGGTGCTTGGTTGCCGACTGGGGCTAAACCACGACATGGCCATAGACTGAAAGCTGGGGAGAGGGAGCAGCAGGACCTCAGCAGGCACTGGGAAGAATGGTGGGAACAAGAGAGGCTGAAGAAAAGCCCCATCCGAGACACGGGACATAGTACGTCTGAGCCCACGCGCTGGTGATCACTGTGCTGCAGCTGATGCAGATGGCATCACACAGAGGATCTCTAGGCATCCTTCCCACGCAGCCTCACCCTCTTTTAATGCTGGCAAAGCTCCCTTGCACAGAGCAGGATGCCATTCAGCAGCACCTACACCATAGATGCACCATTCAGATGCACTACAACCACATCCCTAAAGTTACTTTGGCTCCAGACTCCTCCTTAGGTACATGGATTCCCCATTGTTTTTAAGCTCTTTTCTTTGCTTCATATCTCTGTCTCCACCCAGGAGCTCCTGGGCAGCCTAAGGGAGGAGCAGGGAGGCAGTGGGACCTCAGATGGCACCAACACAGGGAGAAGGTGGGAGGCACAGCGCTGAGCCCAGCAGCCTCTGCCCGGGGACAGGCAATGGGGAAAACAGCTCTTGGGACGTCTCTGCTGGCAGGATGATACAACACACGGACCACTGCTGCTGCTACCAGCAAAGCCTTAAGAGGGAAATTTCCCAAGGCATGATGGTGTTGGGGCTGCCTAACTCCCATTGGAAGTAAACTGATCCTTCAGGCACTGGGAGGTCTGTGGCAGTTTCTTGAGAGAGTTTTTCAGTTTGGGGGTTTAATTTCCTAATTATGTAATTTTCTGTTACATGATTTCAGCGAGACTCTGGCCATGTACTCAAAGCGAAGGCAGGCTCATGCTCAGTAGGGTGAGTTGATGTAAATCTGTGCTTTGGTTCCATATGCCCCAGCCTGCTTTAAACCTCTCGTATCTTAAACAAGGTGAATGACGGAGTGCTTTATATGCAGCACGACTCAGCACTGCAGGTCTGTCTCAGAGAAACCTTATCAGAGCAGTCCAGAGCACCTATAATGCTAAAGAGCAGAAGAAGCAGTGGTTTTACATAATCAAAGCACTAAGGGACACCATCTGTAGGTGCTTACCTGTCTAACCTACCCTGCAGAGAGTCCTTTTAATTTACCATCCACTCACCCCCAAGCACAGACCTTCTGACTTTCTCCCCCAGCCTCTATCTTGACAATACAGGTGGTACCACATAAGTAATACTGCTTTTTGCCCGTTATTCGTTTCAAATGGGCTAGAAATCCATCAAATGGCCCAAGCATCTATCACCAGAACACAAAAAATATTTCCCACTGGTAACATTAATCAGTTTCCAATTGTCTTGTAAGAGTATAGTTACAGACAGAGATTTTTGGAAACTATTAGAGAGATAGTACTACCAGGATAGGTAATGTTATGTGAAATGTTCACTTTTTACATATAAACTGAAGAACAAATGCTACCAGTAATAGTGGCATCTGGGTATTCCTGGCAGTGAGAGCCAGCGGGGTTTTTTTAGTGACATAATGATTGAATCAACCAAAGGCAATGCTACTTTAGCCTTTTTCTTGCTAAATAATCACAAAAATCATAGTCTATAAATGCATCCTTGGATAGAGTAAAAACAAATAGGTCTTGTTTGAACTACTTGTGAAAGTAAATAAAAATAAAGATAACAGAAAATTTGCAATTTCAAAAGGGCAAATTAATTTCAAAGGGAATTAATGAAGTTAGCTCAAGGACTTGAACATCAATGAAGCCTGAAATTTCTTTACATAAAAGGTGCAAGGCGATTCACTGGAGCACAGAAAACAGGTGTTACAGATAGAAAGGATAAAAGGGGAATTACAAGAAATAAAGATGATATAGACGTTGCAGAGGTCACTAAAATAAATAGACAAGTTCTTCAAATGAAAAGACAATTGAAAGAAATGGACCTGTGTGCAATGAATATTAAAGATAACATGGATACAGAATGAAATGAATACTTTGCTGCATTTTGCAAAAAGGATAATGTTGAATATAGGAGGAAAAGAAAGATAACACAGGCGTGTGAGAACAGAAATAATCACACCTGATCTAGAAAAAGGCTTTAAAAACCTAGTAGGTACTCTACGGTGCGTTCTCTATATCTAAAGGCAGGAAGAGGCAGCATATGAAACTTCAGGGGCAAAGAAAAGGAGCCTTGTAAATCAATCAAGCTGGAAGTAAAAGCAAGGGCAGTACCTACACTTAAGAGGGAAAAGCAAAGTAATAAAGGCAACTGCAATTTGCTTGCTTCACACTGATAGTATATTAGGCAGGAGAATAAACTGCATGGAAAGAATTATTAAAAACAGAGACGTAGATAGAAAATGAATTAAAAAGCATTAAAATTTGTAAAAGTCATGCCAGATAAACTTGATATCTTTCTCTGATGCAACTATTTTCTACACAGGGATCTGTAGTAGGTCTGCTATTTAGTATGATGCCACAGGAGAATTCACTATTTGAAATAGGAAAAATGGGAATTAGGCAAAGAATGGTAAAGTGGGGAGGGAGCTGGTGAAAGAGATGGCAGAGAGTAGTCCTGTAAGAAGCAACATCTGCAGGGAGGGAGGTCATTAGGAGGGTTCCTCATAGAGGAGCCTTTGAACTGTTCTTACTGAATATTTCATTAATAATCTCAAAAAAAGTGAAGGAAAGCATTGATGAAATATCCTGATGTCACAATGTCAGAGAGGAGTGCTGATCAATAGGAGGAGAGGGGTATCATTCAGAAAGATTAAAATCACCATAAGAACAGAAGCAACAGAGGCAGAAGTGTGATTATACAGAATTCAAGGTCCTACACTCTGAGAAAGGAAGGATCTTTGCAGTCTTCTACAAATATCTCTGAATCAGCTGAAAATCATACACTAGGAGAAAAACATGGGTGTACTAATCAACTGGAATAGGTCATAAACATAACAAGGCTATGAACAAGAGAAATAAGACTAGGGTGCTACTGCTAAGGTACTTCCAGAAGAAAGGGAGAGGTTTTGATACCATCTGGGAAAAGTGTAGACTTCTGGCAAGTCATGTTCAAGAAGATGATATCAAATATCTGGAGGTGTACAGGAGGGCTGCTGGGAAGCAGAAGGGAATGGAGACCCTTTTTAATGAGATGAAATCAAAAACGTAACCTTATTCAGCACAAGTAGCAGTACAAAAGCTCTCTATAGATTCACTTGAGGTAAACATGGGATAGGGGCAAGAAGATCTACTGAATTTAAAGGAGAACATTGGCATAAGAACAAATGGGAATAAACTAACCACAGAGCTGGAAATGAGGTTTCTCCTCAGAGGCACGAAGTTTTGGAACAGCCTTCCAGGAGGAGCACTGAGTTCAAAAGCACAACTGCTTTCAAGATGGAGTTAGTCCAGTCTCCGAAAGGGGTTATATGATGTGGCTGCTCATGATAGCAGGGGGAAGGCAGGGGTTAGATTCGGCAAGCCAGAAACCCTATGCTGCTGCTGCAGAACTTGTTGGCAATGCAATTGTTACAGCAATAACAGCTCTGTTTCAGCAAAGCATAGCTGTGCCCCCATAGCAATGGGACGCAGAGGTAAAGAGCTTTACTGAGTGTATGTGTCAACACAGTAAATGTGCTCCTCCGTGTTTGTCTGTCATCCCTGATCCTGAGCAGCAGGGTGATTTTAACTCTAGGTTTCTTGCAAAAATCTTCTTGCACAAACATATTCCACATAACTGCCAGAAAGTGTTGCAAAAAGCATTGTCAAGAGCTGGATGAATTGTCCTTCCCAAAATTCAGGTGACCAGAAATGTCGTTGTAAAGGTGAGACAAAAGAAGTGTAATTAGCCATAAGAAAGAATAGCAAGTATTACTGATGCAGAGTTAGCTGGGCAGGTAAATGACAACGTAGGCATTTTCAACTGGAAGAGTTAATGCTGCAGTCAGGGGGGCCCTTGTTCACAGAGGCAGTGATGGGACTTCATAAATAGGGGCTCTCGGCATGGCACTTCTCTCTGCGTGACCACTAAGGGAACCACCACTGAGAGGAGTTCAGACAAGAAACAGCTCAGCTAGTTCAGCTCAGCTCACCTTGGAAATATAATTTAAAGCACCGACCAAGTGTAACAGCAATATCTGATTCAGATTATAAACATGTAAGTGAAACCCAAGTTAATGCCTACGTCTTGTCAGCTGAGCAGTTCTCCAGATTTCACTGGCTTCACCAGTTCAGCTACCTCTTGACTTGGGGCTCTGTTTGCTGCCCACATGCTGGTGGCAAGTACCAGCTGAGGTACCCGAGCATATCCGAGGCACCATGCAGTACTGGCAAACATAGGCAAGTAGAGACCTAATGGAAGAGCGTTGCCTTCTGGAGTAGCTTGTAGTGGTTGGGTGGGATGCAGCTACACAGAGCACCTCAGTTGTCTATGTGTGGGCCACAGACTTGAATCCTCATGTCCACCAACTACAACGGGAGCTTAGAGACCTGCCTTGTATATAGGCACCTTCAGTTAGAAGGGGTCTAACTGTCTTCACCTAAACTGAGTTGTCCAATAATCTGGATCTGACGCCTACACCAAATATCATTGTGTAGAGCAGAGGAAGACAGATACTTGCCCATGGGCTTTGGAGATAGAAAGAAAGCTTGTAAAAGCGCATATGGCAAGGAGAAGGTGACTCTTAATAAACATGGCTAGGCATGGTAAAATAGGCTTGGCAATATTCAGAGGTGGATTGAGCCCAAGGATTAGAAAGGTTTAAATGCAAACTGAAGTCAAAATCGTGATATTCTTACCAATCAGTTTTTACAATACTTAACACAGTGGTCCCAGCTCTTGCAATTTTATCATGATTACCCCTGAATTCAAGTTTCACAAGTCCCAGCTTCCTGAGTCTTGGGAATCAGCTCCTGAGAGTGTCAGCTTCTGTTTTTAACAGTTATGGGGGGAAAGCTTGAAAGTGTGACTTGAGCATATGCCAAAGATTTAGAAACAAAAAGTAAATAAAATGAATGCCAAATTTTAATGCTTGTTTTTATAAAAAACCTAAACCACTCTCTATTTTAAAGCTAATCTTATGACTTTGGAGGCCTGGCTCATTATTCTTGAAAACTTGATATTGGCAACACTGTTAACTCAGACACTCTTTCAAGAGGATTTGCAGAAATAGACTGAAAGAGCTGCAGTGTTCTTGAGTAATGGGTCCCCGAGGAAAAAGCCAAGGAATGCTTATGCTCTGTAGAAAAGCTGGTACATGGATAATGCTTGATCTCCTTCTTTCCAGATTAAAATTACAGAGGAGGGACAACAAACGCTGTCAGGAAGATGTGCCTGGACATGTGAGATGCAGAGTGCAAGTAAACAGGATAGCTGTCTTTGGAGCCATTCAGCATACTGATACCACACAAGCAGACATGCAGCACTGATGGTTGCTGGTCTCCCAAGGGAGTGGGCATTGGAGAGGAGGTGTGTGGAGCTCGGATGCAGGCGGAAAACCTTTGGCAATGGAATGCCCTTCCTTGTTTTGCCTGCAAGCCTGGGGTTGACATGTTCCAAGGCGAGGCAGAGACCACCAGACATGTAGAAAGTTGTGTTCCCGTCAGTCTCCACTTTCCCTTTCCTTTGCCAGGCAGCTCTGTGGATCTCAAGGTGCTTATGAAGACCATATGCCTTCAGAAGGGATTTCTGTCTCAGATGTATTACTACAAGTACTCCACAGAGACTGCACAAACCTCTGAAGCAAATTCTTTTCCAGCACAGAAGATAGTGCTAGGCCCTGTCATAGGCTGAGGGACATATTCAGCCTGTTGGGTCATATGGAGCCACAGCACTTGGCCAAGGAATGGCCCCTCTCAGGGCTCCTTTTAAGCCTGATGACCCTTGATGTAGCTTGTCCCTACCAAACACTTTCTTCTGCCCTGAAAGCCCACATAACAGATGCTGCTTGTCATCTGCCAACCAGCTGCAGAGCATATGGAGTCACAGAGCAAGAGAGGCTCCAGCCCTGCGCTGCAAATGCAAGAGACACAGCCCCTGTAAGAGAGACAGTGTGGACGGAGACAATGGCACGAGTCTTGCACTGAGTGCATGAGATTGCATGGGTCTAGCCATCGAAGGGTAGGAAGGCAGACATTTGCTCCAGACCTGGAGCTGACTACTGCCACTGCAAATGGGGAGAGGCTTAGGAGCCCATCTCCAACCCACACAAGCATCCTGGGTTGCTTAATGTGGATCAGATGGGGGAAAAGGGCTCGGATTTGTTGCTTGGAGCCATCAGGCCACGGCACATAGCAATAAGCCTTCTCAACATGTCTGCGCGGAGGACGAACCTGACACTTCTGAGTTTGTAGCTGAGCACTAAATGAAAAACAGAGACTGGGGAATGTTTTTTTTCCACCTCTGGTTTTGTGGGGGAGAAAATTGTAAAATTTTGCTCAAAAGCAGTTTTGTGCCTGCAAACAGGATTTATTTTTATGAGATTTATTTTTAATTCCATCCAGATGTTTATTTATAAAATAATTTGGGACTTATATCCAAACAGACATCAAAGAAACCTTCTGGGAGTAGCACTGTCAGTAGCAAGGGGTTTTAATGATCCACGAGGCGAATGAATGGGTTTGAGGAGTGTCAGAGTGCCCTGGGGGGAGCGCATGCATGGATCCAATTAGGAACCCGTTCCGAGGTCACACAGACATGGCAGGAAAGATGCCTCCTTTGGGAGCAGGATGCCAACTATTACGCACAATGTGATGTGGGGTATTGCAGAGCACACATGCTTTCCCAGAGACAGTACCAGGAGAACTTCTGTCTTAAAGAGTGCCACGTAAGCTACCCACCATGGCAATTGCTTTGGGTCACTCCCACCCCTTGGAGGAGGTGTGTATCCTGGGCAGGGCACACAGGGAACAGCTGCTGCCCCACAAGGGTGAAGTACCCGTTCTGGTTTCCCAGGCCTGGGGAGTGTGCTGCTGCCAGAGCCCCCATGCCAACACGGAGCCAGGGCTGTGTCCCGATGGGGGGAGCTGGAAGGGGATGGATACTCCCAGGTCTTTCCCATTATGTCCTTAATTCCCTTTCATGCAACCTGTAAATCCCACCTCTCCTTACAGGAGGTGATGTCTGCTGCTGTTCCCCAGCCTGAAGGTAGACGGACAAATCCTATTATCCCTGTGCAAATTTAATGGGACAGGGACTGATGTGTCACCTTAGTATCTATTCACTTCGCCTCCAAACAAAAACATGCAATCGTTTGCTTGGTGGTTTTTTGGGGTTTTTTTTGTTTGGTTGGTTGGTTTTTTTATGTTTAGTTACACTGTTTAAACTTCGTGTCTTTCTAAAATTGGTTTCTATCAAGCAGTGGTACACAAGTCTTTGTATCCTCAGTAAGTTCTGGTAAGTCAATATAAACTAAGTCCTAGTTGCACAAGGTGTCTACTCCAGTTTAACAACATACAATTAAAAAGATCCTTTATCAAATTTGTGCAAATTTGCTTGTGTCTCTTTTATTGACATCAGATTGACTGAGTAAAAAGGTGCACTTTGGTGTTCGAGCCAGAGGCTTCCATTCAGATTTGTGCCTCTGCAACTAAGACTGCAATTTTTGCTGCAAAATCACAGTTCAGCATTAAGGATCTTCTCTGTCCTCCAGTGCTGAACCCCATGGTATTGAGTAGGCGTGTTACAGGAATGGACCAGATCCATCATGGATGGGATCCCCTTTTCTGTGGGAGGGATGCAGGAAGAGGAGGCATCACTTGAAAGAGAAAGAGGGGACACCCCAAGCTGGACCAGAACCCCTTGGCAGCTCTGAACCTCTGCCTACTCCAGGGCAGTGCCAAGCAGCACGGGGCAGCATGGCCAAATGTGACAGCTTCCAGGATCAGCTCTCCGCTGCCGGGGGACGAGGACCTCCCCTGCACTGCATCCCCACGGGCATGGCCAAGGAGCTGGCTCCTGCTGGCTCGTCTTGGCTGCGTGGTGCTGTGTGAGGGTGGCCAAGCTGGCCCGCTCTTGGTAGATAACCCTCTCCTGCCTGTCTGGGCCTGAACCTGAGGGGGAAAAACACATTTTGGGAGAACTTACCACTTTTGAAATGGGGCTGCTGGCAGGCCTGTGCGCTGCAGTGCTGAGAGCAGCAGCAGGAAGTGTGGTTGCATGTGAAAACAAGCAGATTTGAAACAGTATTCACTCCAAGGGATTACACAAATAATACCCCAGTGACAATGGAGCTATTTACTCAGTTGACACTATGAAGAAAGCATCTCCTTTTATCTACTTATGGTGGTTAGCGGGTTTGTCTCTCTACAGCCTCTGTTGCTACTTGCTGCTTCCCTTGATGCTGCTCTCTGATACTTTTGTTCCAGCTTTCTTTAAAAAGCTGTTTATTTGAGGAGGGTGTAGGCTTCGTGCCAGAGAAGGGCAGCTGCAAAGGCACACAATGAGCAGCCTCACAGATGCCTGAGCCCGTGCATATTGGCTGCCTATGGCCCGCTGGCCAATGAAAGGGCTCTCCTTCAGCCCACCCCACACAGAGGTGAACATACCACGGAGAATTTGTAATATGGGAAGAGCTGGTGCTATCTTCCCATTAACAGTTGTCTGCCCCCTGCTCTGGTGTCTGGGATGACCGTGCCAGCTATGATGCTTCCTCAGAAGGCTACTGAAATAGCTTCTTCTACAGTGAAAGAAACAGCATCGTGCAAGGCTGTGCAAAGGGGGGATGTATTCACGTCCTCACCGTATGGGGCACAGGCGGGAGTGTTTGAGCATACGGTAGGGATGGGACTGAGGTGCAAGTCTGCAGCTGAGCAACGTGCTTGCAGCACCTCGGGTCCCTGCAAGCGACGCTTCCCTTGGCTGCAGTGCAGACCCATAACCTCCCCCTGCTCTGCCGGCCCCAGCCAGCTGCAGGTCACCTGAGCTGGCTGCCTGGGTGCAGGACCCCGCGCGAGGCCTGAGGCACGGCTGGCTGCAGGAGGGATGATGACCCTGTGAGCCTCCTCTTCAGCCTCCTGTGAGATGTGAGAGCAAAACTGAGGGTGGATCTTCCTCGAAGGGCTGAAGTGTCTAGGGCACAGGCTTCTCCACATCTTCAGGAGGAGATATTTTTGCTTGTTTTGTTTGCACACGTCTACACTTGTCCCTCCCCTACAGTTCTCGCATATTGCCCATGATACCTCACCAAGGCAGGCCGTGTAATGGCGTACAAGAGACCATGGCAATGGTTTAGGCTTCAAAATTCAGACTTGGGGGACGGCTGCACAGTTCATAGGTCTGCCACAAGCACCTTGTGATTGTGTTTATGGAGGATCTATCAGACTGTGAATGACATCCAAGCTGCAGATAACCTTTACAAAAGCCACCAGACTACAGCAGGACTCCCTTTCTTCAGGGGTGATACAAGGTAGACAGATCTGGCAGTCCTTAGAGTAGGAGATGTAAATTAACCCATCATCTTTCAGAATCTGAACACCACTGAACTGCGCAGACACTGTGGTCGTGTCTGCCCAACCTCGAAGGTCCACACCAGGTAACTAACCCCAATCAGTGACCGGTTGGTGTGCCCCAGTTTGCATCTATACTCCCTGAACCAAACTCTCCTATTCGTACTGAAAGACTTAGCTCGCTGTCCATGCAGCTCAGCTGGGACCAGCAGCAAAGAAGGACTTTTATGATGTGATCCACTGCAACACTTGCCAGTTCAAAGCCACCAAAACAGCTGTAAGGCAGCAGAAACCTTTGGTCACTACAGGTCTGGGCAATATGAATAGGATTTATTACACTAAATTTAAGCCATCTGAAAACTAGAGATCAAGGCTAGACTAGTAATTTTGGGTTCCTCTGTAGACAATTTGTGGTTACCTTCAGAGAGCAGCTTAGGTAGGCTCTGAGACATCCAGGCGGAATTGTCCTTTCAAGGTGCCTTTCTCCATTGCCTAGAGTGGGAACCTAAATGTCTTAGAAATTTTAGTCCAGACTGCTAATTTTTAAATAGCCAAAGGTAGATAAAGCGAGTTCCAGTGCCTTTCAATAGTGTCTGGTAGAGCCCAATGAAAGGTAAAAAGTTCAACTGTCCACTCACTGAACCACATAGTCTCTCTTGTGCAGTTAATTTTGTCTGTCTGAGGTTAAAGACAACCTCTTTGCAATTGGCTTTCTTGTTGGAATCATGTCCCATTATCTTAAAAGGTTTGTTTCTGGGAGGTTTTTTATGTTTTATTGTTGATTTTAATTTAAGCCAAAGGAAAAAAAGAAATGATTAGCAAGCACCAAAATAAAAAAGGAAGGACATTACAGTTGTTCCACCAAACTTACATGAAGTCAAGGCAGATTTTGCTAAAGTGTCTTCTGGTCCTTCTGCGCTGCTGAAAGGATTCATTGAGTGCTCTGTGATAAGTAATGACCTCCCCTCACCCATTTGCTGGGTTAGGGTCCTGGAGCCAGCTATAGGTTGTATTAGGGAGCTGTAAACACAAAGAAGTGCTGCTCTTTCAGCTACTAAAGACAAAAAACCTGGATCTTATGTCTTCCTGCCAATAGAAAGGCACATGTGTTTTCTATCTGCTGATAAAGAACCCAGTGATACCGAGCTTTGCTGGAGGAACGTCTGTGTTTTTTAATGGACACATAAAACCTTTCCTTCATGAACCAAAATTCATTTCACATCAAATATGTAATTCCACCAGTCTGCAGAGAGTTCTTCTGTGGCTGACTAACCATTTCTCATATATTTTTCAATTCCAAAAGACAGATCAAGAACTGAAAAAACTCTGCTCCCCAACCCACTCCTCAGCTAACCGCCAGCAGTTAGGGGAGCGGTGGGTATGGAGGAGGAAAGAAGCGAGCTCCTGTGCAGCGTGGAGACGTGGAGCAGCAAATGGAAAAAATTCATAGACCTGAGCTGAAAAAGCATGGGTAAAAAGGAATGAAGGAGTCAGAACCTGGCTAGATAGAGAGAGAAGAAGATCTCCGTCCATAATGATGGAGTGACTTCAGGTAGAGAAAAGGAGCTGAGACTCACCCTGTTCTTGCACACATCCAGAGTTACCCTGCTAAAGAAAACTGGAGATGGCTCATGGAGAAGAGGACGGGATATTTAGAAGATACCAGCTCAAAGGGATGTGAATAGATACGTACATTTGGCAGTAATTTAAGTTGGAGCCATTGCTGGGGTAGAGTCATTGCAAACTGGGATAAGAGATGGAGACTGATATGAGAAATCCATTCTCCAAATGGGAGTGACTGGCCAGAAGTAGTGATATGATGAGGATATGACTAATAATGTGAGATGGGTCCAAACCACAGACCTTAGGCCTGGATTCAGAGCTGGATCTCTCTAAGCGCACTGGTAGCAAGAGCCAGCCCTTACAAGGGCAGAACTGAACAGACAAGATCTTCCAGAGTTTCGACCCAAGGATTTGGGTTTGGCTTCTGTTTACTGAAAATGACATTTATTAAAATAAATGATGGCTGAATCTCCAAAAGCTCGAGGCTGAAGTCTGTTCCCGCTGCTTGTATGTTTACCTTGAACAAAGCTGCATACCTGAATTTGAAGCACAGCTGTACTGGGTTTGCGTGGCAAGGTTTTGGTAGCAGGGGGGCTACAGGAGTGGCTTCTGTGAGAAGCTGCTAGAAGCTTCCCCCAAGTCCGATAGAGCCAAAGCCAGCTGGCTCCCAGAGGCACCTGCTGCTGGCCAAGGCCGAGCCCATCAGCGACGGTGGTAGCACCTCTGGCATAACATATTTAAGAAGAGGGGGGAAACCTGCACAACAGCAGCCAGAGAGAGGAGTGAGAATATGTGAGAGCAACAGCTCTGCAGACACCAAGGTCAGTGAAGAAGGAGGGGGAGGAGGTGCTCCAGACACCGGAGCAGAGATTCCCCTGCAGCCCGTGGTGAAGCCCATGGTGAGGCAGGCTGTCCCCCTGCAGCCCATGGAGGTTAATGGTGGAGCAGATCTCCACCTGCACCCCGTGGAGGACCCCACGCCGGAGCAGGTGGATGTGCCCGAAGGAGGCTGTGACCCTGTGGGAAGCCTGTGCTGGAGCAGGCTCCTGGCAGGACCTGTGGACCTGTGGAGAGAGGAGCCCACGCTGGAGCAGGTTTGCTGGCAGGACTTGTGACCCCACAGGGGACCCACGCTGGAGCGGTCTGTTCCTGAAGGACTGCACCCCCTGGAAGGGACCCACGCGGGAGCAGGGGAAGAGTGTGAGGAGTCCTCCCCTGAGGAGGAAGGAGCAGCAGAGACACCGTGTGATGAACTGACCGCAGCCCCCATTCCCCGTCCCCCTGCGCTGCTGGGGGGAGGAGGCAGAGAAATCCGGAGTGAAACTGAGCCCTGGAAGAAGGGAGGGGTGGGGGGAAGGTGTTTTTAAGATTCAGTTTTATTTCTCGTTACCCTACTCTGATTTGATTGGTAATAAATTAAACTGATTTCCCCAAGTCGAGTCTGTTTTGCCCGTGACAGTAATTGCTGTGTGATCTCCTGTCCTTATCTCGACCCACGAGCCTTTTGTTATATTTTCTCTCCCCTGTCCAGCTGAGGAGGGGAGTGACAGAGCGGCTTTGGTGGGCACCTGGCATCCAGCCAGGGTCAACCCACCACAACAGATCAAGAAATCCCACAGGAAAAGAAAACTTAGTAAGAACCAGAAATATGCAGGAAGCACAGCTTTTTTGACAGAAATGTGCTCTTTCATCATGAATCCGATCCAAAATCCCAATATGCAAAGACAAGTGGATATGGGCAGAGACTCTTCTAAATGAAGGTCATCTCAGGGTCAGCACTTAAAATGGTGGAAGGGTGGAAGAAGAGGCACTCCATTTTAGCTAAAGGTTTTATCCTTTAATACCTACCTTACATTATATATTTTCAGAGTCAGGCAAGGGAAGAACATCCCCTATGGCTGCTTACATATATTGAGTTACAGCTCATTACGTGGAGGAGAGGAGCTGCTAGCCGACAGCAGTTTCAGGCTATTCATACTGTAGTGGTGAATGAATTAGGTGGTCTCTTCCTGTGACTCATTAACACTTAGAGGCATATTGTCATGACGAAACAGGAGAGACTATTTAGTTAAATAGTGGATACAGTTTTAATTAAAGAGAGGTCCATACTGAGGCATCCCACTCAAGATCTGAGCCTCCTCAAAGCTCAAAGAAATTGGACAATCTGGAATTTCACTTTGAAAGCGACCCCCTACATTTCATTGAGTATCTATAAAGAACGGCTGCCTTCTGCATAACCAGGCAGAGATTGATTCATCTCATCGCTCATTACTTTTATTGCCAACTTCATAGCTTTTGATTGCACAATGCAAAAGCGATAACAACACTGCGGGGCAGCAGAATGACTCATCAGGCATTACTGTTCCCTGTTAGCTAAGTCTTTTCTATTTACCTAGGTGCTTATGCAGCCTTCATCTCCGTGGTGTTTGAGTGCTTCCCAAACAAATAAAACTCTGTCTCTGCCCCTGCTCCCTCTCCAGACCCAGCTGGAGCCTTGCAGCAGCGTGGGGAGCCGTGGGATGAGCTGGGACCCGCTGCCGTGTTCCAAGGTGCTGAGACTTGTACACCACAAGGCATGTCCTGTCTCCACCAGACCCTTGCCAGCTGTGAGATGCAGACTGGGAATATTGTCCCCCACCAGAGAAGTAAACAGGGAATTCACATGGTGCCTGTTGGTGGCACTTCCAGACATAAATAGCCCGACTCCTTACATTTTCTTCAAGCCTAATAAAACTTGATGTGCTCAAAAAATTCTTTCCTCGGCACAGATTTTGCAAGGGGGAATGGAGCCAAACTTAGCTCCTGGCTCACTGGACATTAGGTATGCCTTGCACCTCATCCCAGGGCAACGGTGGAGAAAGCAGTGCATTTTCAGCTTTGTTCTGTGCAGAGGTGTTCCCAGGAGCATGGGTCTGCAGGGGAAAATGAGGGTGGCAGCAAACGGGATCACCCCCAAGTTGTCCTTTGGAAGTGGCGGGAAACAGCTGCCTGCTGAGTACTGGCAATGGGGACAAGTTCTCTCTGGACATCCTCTCACAAAATGCATATTCACCACCATCCCCTTGGGATGCTGGAGGCCAGTAATGCCACCAACCTGCAGTCACAGGAGAGGACAGTTCCTCCTGAACCCAAGCCCACGTGAACCCTGACAGCCCAAGGGAAGAGCAGGTCCTAAATGCTCATCCCTTGGCCCTTAGCTTACAAAATCAACACGAAACCTAAACTGTAGTTTTCAGGCAGTTTGGAGCAGCGGATTTAAATCCCCACTGCAGTCATGTTCAAGCATGCACAATCGCAGCTGGACTTGAACCAGGGAATAGTTGCACAGAGGCTGATCTGTCATTTTGTAGTTAAGGCAGGCCAGTGTCGAGGACTGATTCAACCCTGAAGCTTTCCTACAGCCCCAAGGAGCATTTGGTCCAGGGCTGAGCTCAGGCACTGCAGGGATCATCCTAAATCTGCAATACAGGCTTCCCCAATGGCCAGATCAGGGTCTGGGGCTCCAGATCACACCCACCTCTGATGAAATGATGGTCCAAAACTCCTGATGAGAAGAGAGACCTACATGTGCCACCAGGGCTGGCTCAGCACGGATGCCAACCTGCTCCCTCTCCTCACCCTCCTTGCAGATCTTCTCCACACAGGGACTGTGATCACTCCAGGATGTGGCCCACAGCGGTTCTGGAGTGGGACCAGAGACACCACACTTCCAGGAGAGCACCCCACACCAGGGATGTCAGAGGGGCAGCGACAAGTATTAGTTTAACATGTTTAACTCAAGCTTGTACTACTTTAAGATTAAAAACTTCCCAGAGGGCCCTATCTGCAGCTGAAAAGGACTCACCCTGCTATTTTAGTTTATTTTTTTAATAAAAGGCAGATTTTGTGCTTCACTTAAAAATAGATGGTATCTCTATATTGGCAAGATCTTCATACCTATGTGGCAAGGATTAATATGAGTTTCTAACCAAATTTTATACCTCCCAAGTATCTGTTCTGCCATTGCACAGGGCCAGAATCACATCTGGCCACATCATATCTGGCTCTGTGATGGACTGGAGCCATCTCATGAGGCTGGTCTCAGCATGGGGTCCCATTTGAGTCCTCACAGAGGAAAGTGGGTAACAAGAGTCAGTCGTGCCAGCTGTGCAGGATCCCATAGACCTGCGCAAGGACCGAGGTCACCAGATACTGCTGCTGCTGCTGAGTCACGGGCGGTTTCCTTCCTACCCCAGACATCAAAGGAAAATGTAGCCTCTTAATTTGCAGAAAGAAGATGATACTGAGATGTCCATGTCCTCTGCAGAGAGGCAATAGGCTACCCTAAATTATAAAGTGCAGGGAACAACTGTTTTGGTTTGTTTTTATGAGAAAATAGAGTTTGAGGTTATGGGAATTCCATAAGGGACAATGTCTCACAGTAGTAAAAGATTATAAAACTGAATTACAGTTCAAACCAGTAAGTGTTACATCATGCACGGAGACACGTAGACTGTAAAGCTTAACAATACACCAAAGCTGCCAACACTAGAGCAAGGCAAAGGGCCTCCTTTTACAATTCAGTTTAATAGTGCCTGAGACAGAATGAGTAACAATGTTAAGCAACACAGAATGGACCATAAAACACTGCTATATGCAATAGCTATTATCCTATGTGCTAATCTTCATATCACATTATTTCCTCAAATAATCATAATATTGTGCCAACAGCCCCTTCATTCTAGCTCATTATTTCTCAAGCTTGCTTCCGTCACAAGGAACAGGGCTCGCACTAACAATGCCCTCAGGGTCCGCAAGCAAAGCCGCGTGCACCGGTGTACCCAGAACAGAGGAAGTCTTTTTCTTGGTCCATTTCTTCAGTTGTCTATGTTTTTTCCTCCATGCAATTACAAGGCAGTAGGAAAGATTTTCGTGGAACAACATAAAGGAATCCCTTACCATCACAAGCCTTTCAGGCACTGACCACTCCTCTGGTTTGTCCCCTCTTTACATGTTTTTCCTCCTTGTTCTCACTTCTCATCAGTCAGGTTCTTATGTTTGCGTCTCTCTTGGTGCAGTCTCTGCTCTAACATTGTACAATGTGTCCCTCCTGAGAACTATCAATCAGCTTTGACTTTCTACAAATAAAAAAAACCTTCTTGTCATTATTTTGTCACACTTTCAGCTTCTACTAAATAACTAATTCACAACAATAAACCTTTTGGTTGCCTTTAGAGGCAGGCTGCCAAACAGTTTAGATGCAATCTTGCGTTATGTCATTTTTATAAAGGTTTCCCAAAACCCAGTGTGAATAGACTTGGGTTTTGTAACTTAAAGTAAAACATTTGCTTAATTTTATATTCAAAATATTACTACTTGGAGCTGGAAATGCAAATGTAATGATTTGGGGCTCCTATGCCAGCACAAACAAACTTCTCATGCAGCTCATACACAAACCCAAATGTCTTTTTGTCTGTGTGGAATAAGTTAAAATAAATAAGATCATGTCGTTCTTTCTTCGCATCTCCCCATCTACCCGTATGTGTCCCCTACTGTCTGGCCTTACATTTCAGTTCCTGGCATTGGGTCTGGGGCTTTTTTGCGTCATTTGTACAGCACCTAGTACAACAGGAGGGAAAAGTAAACAACAGTGAAGTTGCCATTTGAGATCATGACGGGCACGTGCATCTTCCCCGTGGCCCATGTCAGGGCGAATGCATTGCTTCTGCCACACAGAAAACAAGGCCCTGGGTGCTGATCAGATGCGAGGACCGGCCATAATGCTGATAAGGCAGAGGGAGGAGCAGGGTCCAGGGTGGGATCTGAGCAGCCTGACATCCCTGACCGGGCTGAAGGAACTAAAATGGTTTTGAGCAACGCCAGCAGCAGAGTACAAACTGCGTTTTGGAAAACTTCATTTCAGTGGCCTCAGAGGGTACAAAACCATTCTTCACATTTTCCTACACTCTTGTTTATTATTTTCATCACAACACTGTCTCACCAACCAAGAGAGAATGGCTTTAGCAAGATTTTTCTTCCACTTGTGTATTAACCAATTCATTGACTCACGGATGCCTGTTCCATCCATCTAATGACACAACTCCATGGATCTTTGCAGATTTCATGCAATAAATATGGCAGCCATTAACTTTCCCTCCTGTTGGGCACTTGAGAAGATAAAAATCCCCTCTTTCTGCTGTAAATTTCTGCTATAAATCCACAGATGCAACTGCACACAATCTAATTTCTGGCTCCTGGGCCCACATTCATCCTTGTCCAACTATTCCTCTTGACTGAACTGATTAGATTATAGACAAGGGCAGGCTCTCTAAATGCAAGGTCATGCAGCTTAAATTAAATCTAAAGGAGCTACAGTAATATATATAATAGAACTTCGACATCTTTACTATTAAAGAGGTGGGGAAAAGTTGCTCAGCTGGCTCCACTCTGGCATCATTTGGCCTTGAGAAGAGTAAGGTGGCTTGGTCCTCCTTTCGAAATCCTTAGGGACCTGGTTCCCAGAAATGTTCATACTCTGATTTCTCCCAGAAGCCAGGTTTCTGGAGCCATTTGATGCTCCTGCAGGTACTCTGTAACCTATGGGTGACATGCTGTCCCCACCACTGCCTTTCAACAGCTGAGTGGGAGGAATCAGGATGGACACCAGAGCGAGCAATAATGCTGCCTCCTGTAAGTCACATTGCAACTCACTGTACACCATGTCTGGGCTGCAGTGTACAGCATAGTGTAGGGTATCACTTGGATGCAGAACAAATAAACTTGGACCAAAATCCAGATGCTTCTTTCATACACAGAGGTCCCTTCCTACTACTAAACAGGTTTAAAACCTCTGATATTTTAAAAGGCTTCTTAGCCTGGTGTACCTTACAGTTATTTTATCATACAAACAAAGCAGCTTGCAATTTTCTGGCTATCGTCTTTTTTTTTCTTTCCTTTTAGAACAAATGGATGATGGAGTTACACAATATGTGACACACGCTGCTTATTTACCAGGAACATAAAAAGCCCCTCTTTCCCAAAACACAGCGTGAACTGAACAAGCTTCTGTGCTCACGGTTCCCAGCCTTGGTCTGGCCAGCCATCAGCCCAAAAGCGCTTCCTTAGGAGTCCTTCTCGGCTCCTCCTCGCTGCCTTGTTTGCCCTCCTCGCTGGTGTTTCTGCTGCTTCTCACTCCCCTGCATCCAGCCTTATCCAACAAAGCATTTTCAGTTGGACCCCATCAATATTGTTCCTGTTAACAAGCACTAGAAAAGAAAACCTGAGATTTCATTCGTGGGAATTAGAATGAGAATAAAAGTGATTTGGCAGAACCAGAACAGGGCTTCAGCTGAAAGGTTGACCCGCCGAAACAAAGAGAACAGGGCAAGAATGGTATGGAAAGGGTAGCTAAGCTGCATTTTTCTAAGCTGATCTAGTCAAAGAGCCAGGAGGAGCAGCTTGTCAAGCAGAACGAATGCTGAATGCTCATGCATTTCTGAAATGTACTGTCATCAGTTTACAGCTCAAAACCAGAACGGTTCTGGGTATTTAACTAGAAGCAACTAAAATTCTAGAGCTGGATGTGAAATTCTGCTTTCAGGTAAGAACTCAGGCAGAACTAGAGCTGGCCTGCTGCACAAGGAGTGGCATAAGAGCCGTAACTGCTACAGTGCTAAAATAAACTGCATTAGCACCAGACCCCCAGCAGCCTTGCCAGGCACCCGGGCTCAGCCCCCACCACTGTGCTGTGCATAGCCTGTTTTGGACAACTATTGCCACTATTTAACTGCACAGAGTGACTCCACTCATAGCTGGGGGGTGATCCAGCAGATGAAGGAGAGCAACCTGAGAGGCAAGTCCTGGGAATAAGCCAGGACCTTGTCTTTCTGAATCCAGCTCTTCCTCCAGGACCCCAAGGGTGGAGAAACCTGCATGGCCTCTAACGATTTGGGAAAGGTGAGCAGTAGTAGAGAGGCTGGAGTTAAAAACTGAGGCTCCTCTCTCAAGTATTTGAGCTGAAGCAGAAACCATTTAAGCACGTGTTACCAGGTGGGAGATGGGATGCTGCGGCAGGGCCCCGCAGAGGTCAGGGGCACTGGTCTCCCTCGGTGGTACCCCGGGAGGCTCGGGTCTCACTGGAGCTGTTTGTGGGGAGGCAGAGCCATACCAGGCAGCAACACAGTGCCCTGGCATTTCACCGGCCACCTGGGCCCGTGCAAGTCCAGCAGGTACAAATGCACCGATGCTGGAGTGATTCTCTCCAAAGCAGAAAGGGGAAGGGCAAACAGGGAATATGAGGGAGGGAGGAAGACATCAAACACAAGGAAAGAGCAAAATGAAAAAAGAGAAGAATGGAGGAAGAGTGGAGAAGAGCTGACACACACAGAAACAAGGGAAACATGATACGAAAACTAACAAAAGAGACAGGGAAAACCTGCCTTACAGGTGCCTTTTCTTCCCTTTCACCTGCATGTGTCTTTTGACACCTGTTGTGGGTCAAGCTCAAGATTATAAAGTCCCAAAACTTGCAGAGGAAGGTGCCTGTTTTTTTCTTTAAACTCTGCTTGGTTACACCAAGAAAAATCCTGAGCAAAAGCCATCATTTCATTTGCTCCAGGTGTAAAGGTCAGCCTGAACGAAATCCCAGGTCAGGCCAAGGACACAGCACAACACATGCTGCCAAAAGGAGCAACAGATTCAACCCAAGTGGTTCATGCACAAGGTGGCTTTTTATTATTATTATTATTTATACCCTTTATGGGATAAGATGAAGATGCACATCTTGAGAACAGCTGGTGGCTGCTGATGCATTGCTTAAGGCCATGTCTCTACTACCACATCTTGCCAGCTCCAACCCAGCTAGCTTGACTCCCACCACACAGATGCAACTTAAACCAGCATCAAAGTCTTTTCCCCAGAGAAGCTCTGTAGATAGGCCCTGAATGGTCCCATTCAGTTTTTGGGAATGCTAAATGATCATCCAAAATACGCCATTTATCCCACACTAAACCCATCCCTGTGACCACTGGGAGCATTTGTTTGCAGGAGTTTAACTGCTGGCATCCAAGTGAATGCAGTACGACAGAGATGTCCCTGCTCGGGACAACCTGGCTAATCTTTATGTCCACATAACACTCTGATGAAAGCTCTGTCCATGAAGCCAACCTTCATGGGAATGCCAGGGAAGAGGGGGGTGAGTGCAAGGACCAGCAGAAACTCCATGGAGCTGGGCTGGACCAGGTCCTGGAGGCCTTGCAGGGAAGCCCAGCTGAGTCCCAGCGCAGCCTCAGGAGGGAAGGCTGGGAGCTGAGGGAGGGTTTGGGACTCCCAGGAGGGGTGCGGGCACCAGCCCCCAGAGCAGATGCTGCTGGGGTTGGGGCTGGCTGAGCTCCCCAGCTGCAGGGACTTGGTGGCCACGGCGAGGGTGACTCTCCACCTCCAGGAAGGGGTGATGTTTTGGGTGTGAAAAAAGAGAGCAGAGATTGTATTTTACAGCAAACAAAACAACTAGATTTGAAGGGAAGGAATACAGCTGTCAATGCTCTGCCCTGTGACAGAAGCATGGGGAAAGACAAAATAACCTGGTGGGAAGGGGTGAGGTCCCGGTCCCACCCCGGGGGTACGTTTAGGGACTGTGCCTGCTCACAGGATGTGAAAAGAATACGTAGCAACTCCAGGGGAGAGGAAACCAACCTGTAACAGCCCAGAACAAAACCTCAGTGTCTGTGTTTGTGGCACAGGCAATATCTTGAAGAGTGACCACCTAACACAAGGAAAACAAGATGGACCCAATGGAAGGACACAGAAGGGTTTGTTGCCACTTGTTTAATTCCCGCAAGGAGCTCAGACGTGCTTCCTCCCCCCTGCACACCTGGGGCCAAGCACCGAAAGACTGAGTTCCCCATGCTCTCCGCATACCATGCAGGCTGCGTGTGCCCGTGTGGGTCTGGACAATCCCCAGCCGCAAGCCGGCAGCCTCAGCCACTGGTCTGGCACAGGCGTCCGGAGTACACAGCACCTATGATTTGATGAAATGCAGTTTAACTCCTCCGGACCCTTCCCTGCTGGGATTGTCCTGATGGAAACAGCATCAGAAACATTCTATTTGCAGCCCCAAATCCTTGATCATCTGCAAAATAAATAGTGCGCTCTCTCTTGCACCAAACCATCCCCCTCGTGTTGCAGGTCCTCCCCAGCACCCACCTATCTTGATTCAGGTTAAGGCTGGTGGGAAATGACAAATCCTTTCCACATAAATCTTAACACTGGCTTGAGTTCGTTGAGAAACAGTGGTGATTTATGGGGGATTAGCAGATCAGAGTTGAGGAATGTAAAGAGGTTTAGGCTAACTAAGTGGAACGCTTAGAGCTGGGTCACGGAGAATTTGATGCAGGCTCAGGACTCTTAAATGGAGTGCAATAAAAAGTAGAAGAGGGAAGCATGCATTTCAAATGTCCCTTGCAGCACAGGAGGTTGTTTTCCTGCGTTACAATCTGGAGAAAAAAGTTAAGCAGCCTTCTGTGTGATGCTGGTTCCTGGTTCCTAAAGGCTAGCATAAACACAATGCTAAAGGTGTGCCTATTTTGGTGTATTTTTATTGCTTGTAATTATACATTTCCTACAGATGGAGGGACGGTATGATAGGAAAGGTAGTAAAGTCAGAAGGCAGGGAGTCTCTGTGCAGTCAATAAAGGGTTAACAGGTCAATTCTATGGGAAAATAAACTGAGCCAAAAAAAGAACAAATAGGAAAAGTGTCTTTTTTCATTCAGGATGGGGAAAGTGAGGAACAATCACCTTGTGCCTCGCTTTGATTTTTTTCCTCATTTGCTTTGTGGTGCTTGTGATTTTTACGGTGCACTGTGTAGTAAGTAAGCACATGACACTTCCTGAAGCTTAGAGCTTAATTTCAAATCCCCAGGCTCATAAACCAGCAGCTCCTCACTGGGCTTGTCAACAGCTGCCTTCTGCTTTTGGCTCGGCCCAAAACTTCCAGGCACATCACCGGCCCCGTGCATCACCCGCACATCACACCCCGCACAGAAGCACAGCCACGTCCTGCCCTACCCCTGCGCGTGACGGCAGAGAATGAGTAGGGGATATCAGTCAGGCAATCCAATGCTGAGGTTCAGCAGGCCAGGTGAACAATTACAAATAAGCTAGCTTGAGTAAAATTATTTGGAATGACGCAAGTTGGTGCAAAATAAAATTCATGTCAGAAGCCCTGACAGAGCCAGTGGTCTCACTGCAATTACTCATGTGAATTACATTACGTGGAACTAGACCCTAGTTATTGCATAACATTTATATATTTTGCTGCCCTGTATTAGAATAATCTATTTATCCAACTAGTGATGAATATTTCTTATGTGTTTTGCAATAAAACTTCAGAGCACTGCCAGACGGTTCTCTTCCTGAATTACCCTCTTTATTTTTTTCGTAAGGCCAAAATTTCCTTTAATTTCACCAACTGCAAGACAAAAAGAAGAGCAATTAAGTTCAACCGTATAAACTTTTTAATGTGGTTTTAGGGGATTCTTTAATGTTCATATGTTAGCAGATAAGCCATGCATCCACCCATCCACTTAATTACAGGCCTAGCACCTCCAGTCACTCTGTTTTTTAATTTAATTTGCTGCCCAGTTAGAATCTGAAGAAACCTTTGCCATAACACGCCTACCACCTGCAACTTCTACCATCTTAACTATAAACTTCCAAAATGAGCAGTTCTTTACCACTGTGAGACACTGTGAGCAGGTTTATTTTACAGCACTTCATCCTTTGTCCTTATCTAGAGGGCAAGAAATAGCATTTCTGTGTCCTGAACTCTGAGCAGAGATAGATGCACAGAGGGTTAAACAATTACCTGTCACCTCCATTAAATGCAATCTGTACTTCCAAAAGTGACCAGCGATTCTCACTTGACTTTGCTTCCAGATGCACAACCCAAGACCCTTTCAGAGAATCTATTTCTCAAGGCTGGGGTGTGACCAAGGAGCTCTGGACATCTCAACCTGGGCACCTCGCTCCCGATTCACACTCACCTGTAAACAGGGAGTGAGCCCAAGGCAGGCATGGAAGAACTAAGCAGAGAAACCCACCTTCCTGGAAGAAGCCCCCCATGCCTACCCAGGCAGGGCAGCGCTTCTCTTTCCAGCTCCTCTGGTTATTAACTGCAAATAGTTCAGACAAACTTTACTGGCCAGGGATATTTCAAGCCATCCTTCAGTGACAGAGCAACATGTATTTGCAGAATAATATTCAAATCACCATGGACTTTGAGTGAGCAAGGTTTCATAAGTGCATGTTAGCAATAGCTTGAGCTTGGTGTAATGGGGTGAGACATTCATCACTGAGATGTGAAGGTTAGTCGCTGCAGCACAGCTATTTGTGTCAACTGAAAGAAAACAACCATCAGGAAGATATTAAAGAAGAAACAGATATAATTAACATGTGGCTCCTGTGTTCACTTCCTGGGTCACCGCAGGAATTATCAGGGATCACTTATCTGACCCCAAGGGTGGCAGGCACAACTTGTTGAAATACATTTCACTTTACCAAAAAGAATATTAATATTAGCGTAAGTCATTAAAGAGCGATGGGGCTGGAACGCGGTGTCTTAAAGAAGCTGATGGACAATGATATCCATGCAATGATACCCTGTACAGAAAACCGCATTTCTACCAGCACAAGGGGAATTTCTGCCATTTGACACCAGTGTCAGCAGAGTCACAGCAAAGACGAGAAATTGGTCTCTGGCTATGTGGCTGCCGAAGTCCAGTGCCGTGAGGCAGTTGCTAAGGGTTTTTGTTCCCCTCTGCATCAGGAGCTCCCAGGGCACGAATGCAAAACTGACTTAATGAAATGCAAAACCCATATGGAGAAATGCGTATGGCTTAGTGCTTCAGACCTCGAGTCTGCACTGCCAGTGGCACCTGTATAAACCTCGAAGCGGGCGTCACTGAAGCTTGTACTTGGCCTGTTGGGATGGGGAACAGTGCAGGAAGGATTAAGCACAGAACTGGATCCAGCAAGCAGTAACATAAACCTCAGTTTGGCTGTAGAATGGATGGGGTGGGAAGTGCTGCAAGCGGTATGACATGTCTTTGTAACAAACCGCAGCTGGTGTCACTGCTGGAATATGCAGAAGGGCTTGGAGGAGGGACACCCTCATGGAGCCATGCTCCAGACAGAAACCACCTCGCTCCTGGGGTCTGGGAGGGGAGAGGAGAAAGTCCTTCATAAGGTTTGGGCATGGCCCTGGGGGCACTGTAGCCCAGATGGAGCAAAGAGGTGCTTTGCATTAGGAAAGGCGCACGGTAATAATAATCTGAGCACAGGGAGAGCAGTCCTAACCACGGCTCTGCTGCTGATGCTGGCAAATTATGTCACCTCATGGGGTGTGTTTCCACCAAAGAGCTCATTTGGATGAGTGGCATCAGGCCCCGACCGGCAGGAGCCAAAGCCGTTTGTGTGCCCAGCACCCTGGCATGCGGGTTGGTTAGTTTTCATTTGCCAGAAACACCTTCACTTTCAGGCTTTCCTTACTATTAAGCATGTCAGGTCTTCTCACCCTTTCACACTGTGAAAGGGGCAGTGTTAACACCCCCCCTACAGAGATGATAGTGAGGCACACCTAAGCCAAGACCCATATTTCATGGGTATTCAGAAGCCCAACACCTACTGAAGACTTATGCAAGGTCCCATAGGAAATAAGTGGTGAGACACAGACGTGGACCTTGAGCAGTACCAGCCAAGCCCTAGGTCAGTGTTGTAATGACCAGCCAAACTACTGCTCTATATGCTGACTCTCTGCTAACAGATACAACTGTTGCAAGGTTTAATTAATCAATATCTCTAAAGACCCTTGGATGGAAGTTTCTCTAGATGTAGATAGTCCCAAATTGATCCCACACTTGCTCGTCAGGGCAAGGACTATGGTAAGACGAGTGTGTTTGCACTGCACTTAATGACTAGAGCCTTGGCTCTGACTGGGGATCAGGGTCCTACTGCAATGTAAATACAGAAGAGTAATGATTACCAGGAGAGGGGTTCTTGAAAGGCTCCATCCCTCACAGCAGAGATGTTTGACAGTCAGTGACTCAATGTTCTGTCTTTCATAACCATAATGACTCACAGCCCCAGGATGGAGAATGAGTGCAAGACAGCGAGTGCTATTGTTCAGAGCCCATCAAAATAAGCAAGGTCATTTTCAGTGTTTAAAAGAAAATGACAACCCATTGGATTAATTTGGGGAGGGAAAAACCACAGAAAAAATGAAAAAGAGGGATGAGTAAATCTTCAGAGATTAAAGTTCACAAGGAGATGCAAACTCAAATTTTATAACCACAAGCAAGACAGAGCAGGAGCTTCACTTTGATACCATTTGCTCAGCTATAAATCAAGAGTAACCCCATGTGGGTTTATAATGGGGTAAGTCTGCCATAAAACAAGAGAAGTATCAGGCTTTGAGCGCTAAGTGCATCTGGGTACCTTCTGCATTGCCTGACACTACGAGGATCAGAGAGACTGTTCCTCACCACTGTGTGGCCTTACAACTTAGAGACACATCTTAGGATAAGTAAATTATCTCTGAACATGTAGGAAGGTTGGCTTAAACACAGGAGGTAACTAGCATCAGCTGTAACACTGCCTGGAATATGTCCCGAATGATCTGCAGCTACTCGAATCAGACGTCGTTACGGTTTGCGATGGCTGACATGATGCAGTTTGGAATTTGTATTTAAAAACAACGTAATGTTTTAAAAAGTCATGATGTATCAGCTCTGGATGAGAAGCTGGAGATAGATCTTTCACTGTCATCAGGTGATGAAAAGCCACAGATTTTCAATTTACTCTATCTGAGGACACAGACACTGGCCTCCGCTAGACCACAGCCAACTCAAGGCCTTAACTGTCATAAGGTCAATAAACTGGAGTGCTGTGCTGATTTCTGAACAAGGTGGACTGTGATTTTTAATGTGTTCCTAAAATGGAAACCCACTTGGCCAAGTGGCCTGATTTCTCAGAATGCTGAGTATCTACCAGGAGGTCACTGTGTAATTGGTGCACCTGAAAATCAGACCATTCAAATGATGATGTCAGAGGGAAAAGCCTCTTCAGTGGGACCATTTCTGGAGTTCTCGTCTGATGGGCAAGATTCCTGAAGGTCAGTGGTAGCTCCCATAAAAAGAGTTTTACTCATGGACACTACACACAAATGAGTCTCATCCCTCTCTTTTGCAGTGTTTCTGCACACCATTTGGTTTCTGTCTTTCACAGGGTAAGTTACACCAGAAGGGGTAAATGATCCATCTCGGCTGATTGACAACTGGACAATATTTATATCCTTCCTAAGAGGACAAGTGATACTCTTTCCCCGTCGGAGAAGCATTTCGGCCAGTGGCATCACCAGATCAGGTTCCTAGATCACAGGAAAGCTGTTCCTTCATGTTGGTGTCATGTGGCCTGATCCTGCTAGCCTTGCTTAGGCAAAATGCCACTGATGGATACTCCACAGTATTGGGGCTCATCAGAGGAAAGGGAATGCTTTGGAGCGAGGTGACAAGCACCGAGGGGTGAATGCTGGGTATAGCTTTCCAGCCTGGCTGGCAGAGCAAGCACAGCCCGGCATGCCCCAGAGGAGTTTGCAATTCTGTGAGACGCTGCTCCCACCGAGACCCCAGCCACCAGAGAAGGCTTGTTCGACCTCCTGCTTACAGAGGGGCACTTCGATATCTCAGAGAGAAGGCCAGAAAAAATTGTGAAACGTGGCCTGCATGGTAATTGATTAAGTGTGATGCCTTTTAGTGTCCCCTGATGCTGCACGTAGGACAACAAGCCCTGTGCACCACCCTTGGGAACAGGAAATAGCACCTACAAACTTTAAACAGGGAGAAGAATAAGGGGCAAGTTCGACATTTGATTCCTGGTGGTAGGCACTACCTAGGCAAATATTTGTAAAAGATAGCTCTGGCTCTTTGAACAAGGAAAGGAAGCGGAGGGCCAGGGACCTGCCCAAGGTCAGCCAGCCAATCTGCGGCAGATCCAGAGACCTTTGTGTCCCAACCCAGCCTCCACGCTCCAAACAGTGCCGCATCTCGCCAAGAACCAACAGCTTCACACCTTGCTCTGCCTGTGTTATGTTTTCTTTCTTCTCTGTGCCTGGGCCTTGCTTTGAAATCCTGGTTGTTCTCCCAACTTCCTCAATTGTGTTTCTAATTTCCTTTTATTGTAGTGAGCAGTGCTTCTGGGTGCAGTTGCTTGGGTCACTGAGTCCAAAGCATCTGAGATCTAGCAATAATGTCAACCTTCAAAACATTTAATCAGCAAGTCTTTCCTCTCGCCAATTGAAAATGCCATAAAGCTGATATGCTCCTTTGCTACAGACAACCTGAAGTCCGTGATTACCACCAGGGACTGGCACACAAATAAGCATTTCATGAAGGCCAGAAGTTGCTTCTCCATAACATATGTAAACACTGGGATTTCTGAGACATAGTGCTATACTTGGAATATAAGGAGTAGGACACATTAATACCTGGTATATTGTTGACTTAAGTTTCCCATACATCAGAAGAGATAATGAAGCTAACTAACATTTGGATGAGGGAGAAAGCAAGCCATATTTTCCCATGGATAAGTTCTGGTTACAGGTATAATATGACTTGACACAGTTTGCTGAAAGCTGAAGGATTTTCCATTGACTTCTCTGGGCTTTGGACAGGCACATAGTTTGGAAGGACCAAAATGGCACCAGCCTGATATAGACATTTCAAAACCCCACTGGGGAGGTTTTACTTCTGTTTTTCACAGTGTTTCCTTAGTGGGAACCAGGTGCTCCAGTAACAGTACAGAAACCTCATAAAATCCCACATCAAGCCTTGCTTATCTAAATATGAAAAACAGCTCCTGCTCTGCGATACTTTCTGATCTACATTTTACCTGAAGCCTGCAGATAATTTGCAAAGATGCACTCAGCTCTGTACATCGGCCGCCCACTCTCACCTGCCCACTCCCTGGCACGCAGGAGAGATGATCAGCAGAGGGAGAGAGGAAGGAGAGCTCCATTCTGCAGAGGAGCTCCCAGAAACTTCTCTTTTACTGTAAAAATAACTGCTTAGCACAATCCTCCTTGTCCCAGATTTTCCTTAGAGTCCTCTTTTTTTCTGATCTGACGTGCAGAACATCAGCCATGCTGAGGCAGCTGATAATTGCACCCACGTTGCTCATACGTGGCCTCACATCATCCTTGGGGGTCTACTGTATCCCTGGTGCATTCACTTTGTCTCCTGCTTAACCAAGGAGCCTCCTTGAGGCACAGAGCATCTCTGGCTGCTTGCTGGGCTCCTTCCCTGCCCACCAGCAAGGGAGGGCTGAGCTAAGGTCTCTGCATGCCATATTTCTGTGCTCTAGAGCCCGGCCAAGCAGCTGACCAGGGCTCCTGCACCCATGCTGGTGCTACCTGGGGCTGCCAGGTGGTTTCCCATACACGATGCACAGGCCCCTGGTGCGATCCGCTACTGCAAACACAACAGCCGTAACAAAGAGCAGCGACAAGTGCATTTCTTCCCAAAACTTAGGTTAGATCTGGTCTCTTCATATTTAGAGCTTTAAGCTGCGGCCATTTGTGCCTTTTCTGAGTGTCTTTCACTTGAAATCAATAAACACAGTCCACACACTTAATGTTTCCAGTGTTTCCACCCAATGTTTCCAATGTTTCCAGGATGAAAATTCAACACAGGGCAGGGTTTTGGTTTTTTGAAGCAAGAGGGTCCAGTGTTGGGATGGAAAGGTCTTGTGGACGTGGGAAGCTTTGCAGCCCTTCCCAAAGAGAAATGGCCTCCGAATTAATTTGGAGACGTTTGCTAGTGAGACCACTCTGCCAGTAGCCTCAATGGCCGTGCTGTGGCTCGGCACATGGCAGCAGCCTGTTTTATACAGGTCTGCCAACAGCTAATGGGCACCACTCAAAAAGTAGGACGGATATTTTGCTGGTGGCCTGCTAGGGCCATCAGCCATCTGGAATGAACCATAAAGCCATCGCTGATAAGGTATGTGGGTGGTCCAATACAGGCAGAATAGTAAATAATGAGACCATTATACAAAGCAATCAGGATCCATTCAAACAAAATACGCTTTAATAAAGCCTGATTTGTATCTGCTGGTACACGGAGCAAAGCTCAGATGATTTCGGGCCAGAGCTGTGGAGCATCTCTCCAAAGCATGTAGCAAGAGGGGTTAAATGACCTTTGGGTATTTAAACAAGAGAATGATGATTACAACAAGGAAGGTGATTTTACCTCTTCATACGGATTTGATGAGATCAGTACCATAAAACTGTATTTGAGTTAAATGTCAGCATTTTTAAAGGGCTTTTGAAAGAATTGTAGAGGTGGCAGAAAATACTCACACAAACTATGTGAGGGTAAGGAGAAATTCCCACAACGAGAATTATGTGAGTCTTGCGCTGTTCAGTTCACCAGGAAGAAAACTGAGAGGCAGCTCTGACTGGAGTGGGTAAGGACCCTCGCCAAGAGAAATGGGGGGTCTCAGCTGGCTATTGTGCTCAGCAGGAAAAGACATGAAAATCTGGAAACCTCTGCTCAGATGAATGAAAAGGGAATCAAAATGCACAAGGCGTGCTTTATCCAGATGTAAGCAACTGGCCTCAAACAGAGATAGCGAGGTGATTGCTCAGTGGCCTGGGACACGCGACAGACCAGACTGTTTGAAAAAATGCTAGACAAGCTTTAAGCCCAATTAGCTGACCTTCACCTCCAAACCCGACATTGGGGATTGCTCCATGCAGTGACAGACACTGCTGCAGTCTGTGGGAGGCGAGGAGAGGGTGTAGAGCAGGGTCTGGACAGGGCCCGGAGGAAGAGCAGACCCACGTCTGAGACCCACAGCGTCAGTCCTCCGGGTCTTGCAAATGCAAACAGCAAAGCTTGGGAAGCAATTAGCAATGCTTTTTTTTTTTTGTCCTTGCAAAACAGGAATGAATACATTTTATATCAAGTATATCAAGTATATTTATATCAAGTAGCTGAAGATGTTTCTTACCTGGCAAGGGGCTAAATTTCTCGTGCTGTGGTGGAAGGGGTCCTCAGCAGTGAGGGCAGAAGAGGGGGTTTCTTCTGCCTGCGATGCAGAGCACAGGACCCCGGCTTCTCTGGTACACCCTGCGCTGCTCTTCTGGATCAGTTCCAGCACTGTCTCACATTAACAAACTTCAGAAGCAATTGTTGGGCAGAAATCAGCACATGAGTGTAGATGGGGCTGTCAGTGTGACCTAAGTGGTACAAACAGGAGCTTGGGGATCCTTCACTGGATTAAAACTAGATACCTAAGCTGATTCTGAGCTGGCACCCTGCATCTCAGATGGGAGTTATAACGCAAGGGTGAAAGCAGCACCGACAATAGCCTGGGGAGGTTTTCCACCAATTAAGCAAAGATTTTGCTGTGCATTTCTGTGTATAGCTTCATACAATCAACCTGGGAGATGCCCAAGCTCTTGAACAAGAATTATTTCCCGTGTTTGCTGTGCAGTACACACTGATGAAAAATCCAGCGCAGGCCAGTAAAATATCTGAAACAGCTAAATTGATGCCGATTCTTCCTGCCAGTACAATCAAGCAAGTAAACTCCTGTTTGCCTGAAGCTGATGGCAATAGGCAGAGTATGTTTTGCTGTGGTGGTTTAGGAGGACAACAGTTAAAGAAGTATCTGAAGGCTGATAGGACTCAGAGTTCACAAACTCAGAGCAGTGCAAATAATGTCCTCTCCACTTCCCCCAACCTGTTGGTGAGGACAACAACTGCCCTCCTGTCTTATACACAGTAATTATGGGGCTCCAGGTCTATACTGCCAGCACATGGGTTAGTAACCAGGTCCTCTTGCTCCAGCTGGGGCCATCTCTTCTCCCACCAACTCTGTCTGAGCAGCTCAGGAGCTGGGCAGAGCTCAGCACTGACCCTCTGCCACACTTGGTTGAATTTCATCTTTAAAAGTGGGATGTTAGGGGCTGAGGAGACATCTCACTGCCCAGCCCTCGCTGGTAATACCATGCCATTGAGTCTGCACCTGTACAGGAATAAGACAAATGCTTGAAGGATACACAAGTTAGTCCCAGTTCCCACAAGACAACACGGTTTCCTTCAAAGATCATCACACATGCATGCCAGTTAGGTCAAGAAGTGGTAACATTCATCAGAACTAATGCAACCAGCTTGGATGAGAAGGTTACATGGCCATCCTGCACCCTACCAAAATCCCTATATGTCCTATGGGGCAGAACCTAGCTGTCCACACTGCTGCCTCCCTGCCCCAGCTCTGTCCTGCAAAGTTGGGTCTACTGTAGTTAAATTGGCTGTTAAAATCAGAGACATTTCCTTCACGCTCCTTAAAAAACCTGCCTCCAGCACATGCTGATCCCCACTGTGGCTGCTACCCCTTTCCCAGGCATTAAATGACCATATTTACCTTGGTATGTGGTTCCCTTTTCCTCTACTTTTGGCCTTCAACTCTTTGTGTCTGCTCCAGAGTAGGAATCACTGACAGATCTTCTTCCCCGTGAACCCGGAGCCAGCTGGTATTCAGGTGGCAGCACAAATTTTGCTGTTGTAAGTCACAGGAAACTCAATTCAGAGAGGACCACAGTCAATATTAACCACAGGCAATATTGCAGACTAGGATTTGTATGCATTTTCCTTAGGCGAGCCATCTGCAGATGGAGATGGGCTTCTCTCGTTCTCTAAGCCCCAGAAGGGAACATATGGCTCAATGACTGCAAAATAGGGCTCCAGATTCAATTTTTTTCTGTCAACCTAGAGGGATTTTTATCCAGATTTAGCCGGGGTCATCTGCACTGGGACCTTGCCTAAACTAGATGATGTTGGCGCTGATGGTTTCTATTTGGTCTGTTCCTCAAGATCCTGTTGTAACTTCCAAAGGCACAAAGCAGGGACAGATTCAGTGGGTGGGCTTAGGAGATTTCAGCTTTCTTAACAGATCACATCAGGGACATGGTCCTATTTGTATCTTCCCTGCTTGCCTCCAGTTCCTCAATACCATCTGTTAGACTTAAGAATCAAGATGGGAGCTGCGGTGAGCTACCAGGGAAACAGGAGATGGAAGACCACAAGGTGGTCTTGCACCTTTCCCCAGCCAAAATCCCACTCTTCAGACCCTTCCTCACCAAGTGACTCAGTGTGGCGAGATGTCCTGTTGCCCCATGGGTATGAAAACTCACCTCCTTCCTTCTCACTAGGGCTGTCTCCAGCCTGACCTGTGCAGTTTACCAATGTCTAGCTCTCAGTGAAACAAGGCCCTTGCACCCTTCACCCTGTGTCTTCAGCAAACTAAAACTGGGGGCAGAATGGGCTATAGGTGGGTGTTCGAGAGAGGTGACTGGCAACAGCATGGTGATCATTGAAATGAAAGCTCTTGGGTCTTTCTTGTTTCATATTCGTCACTAAGCACCAGCATCTACCAAAGCAGAACTGGTAAAATGAATGTTTCCAGTGCTGTCCTGGGCCCAGCTGCCTCTGTCTTATCCACTATTTACGGCAAACAGACACGCACCACTCTGGCTGGAGCGGAGACAAGGATGGTTGTGTGAGGAAAGGAGTAAGAGCCTGCTTGCATGGTGCCTTCCTTACCAGAGGGATTTGGGGGTTGGAGGAGCACAAGGTGAAGTGCCTCCTGTTCAGGACAGTGCACCAGCAGAAGGCACAAGTCAGTCAGTGTAACCCATACGCTTTCATGGCTGAATGGCTCCTGCCCTTGACCCAGGGGTGCGAGCTCGGCCCTTCATCTTGGTTTGTGCTGATGGTCACTGCAGGCAGTTGCACCACAGAGCCTGGACTGGATGTTCAAAGTGGCTGGGCAGCATGGTAACCACTCTTCTCTTCAGGTGCCAGTATGTCTCCACCACATTAGCTCATTAGCCTGCTAGGCTTGGGATATCCCTTTGACCGATCAGGCAGTTGGTATAAACAAACTACTGTCTGAGAAGGTTTAGAAATAAACTTCTCTCGCAGTAGATTCTTCCTAACAGGGTTTCTTACACCTTCTTCTGAAGTAGCTTAAGTTGGTTTTCGTTGGTGTTCCCTCACCTGTGCCAAAATCACAAAGTGGGAGAGTCTAAGTATTCATGCGGATGATAAGAGTGACTATCCAAAATGGGTGATGCCCTTTCTCACCTTAGTAACTGCTTGGGCTACGTTTAGCAAACTGCCATGTCAGCAACTGCTGCCTCTTGACTACTGTCACCTCACCTCTGTCCTGAGGGATGAGCAGAGAGCAGAGGGAGAGTGGGGGACCCAAGAGCACCACGGTCATCCGAGTCTGTAGGATGAGGCACCCACCCAGGCACCCTCAGAAGAAGAGCAAAGTAGGGATTCCCCAAAGACCTCACGTTTATTGTGCTTCCCCCCACATCTGCTGGACCACTCTGCGTTCATCCCACAGGGTGGAAGAACACACTGACCCCAAACCATATTCCAAGCATTCCACCACTTAAAAAGTTTTAAAAGAAATAGTAACAGCTAAGCACCAAGCACCAGATCCTTTGTGATGATTTAACTGAAGGAATACCAGACATGTAACGGGATCTCTAACTGCAGTCTGCAAAAACATTGGCAGTATAGGCCGAGATCTTCAGTTTATGTTCTCAGGTTGCCACAATATAATACACTCCTTTTTCTTCAGTAGCGCAGAGATAAACTGTGTTTGTGGGAGTTGTTATTCCTATTTAGCTTTCTGCACTGGTGATGCAGCCAAGCGGGAATGCATAGGGCTGCAGGCAGTCTTAATTTCTTGAGCCAAACCTGAACTCTATAAAATAAGACTTGGACTGGCAGTGTTTATATAGGACAGCATGTGGTCCTTCTGCTCTGGTATGTGAGGTAAGCATCAAGACTTCTCAGCTCTGTAGAGAGGAAATAGGAAATACTTTAAATGTATGTATCTTTACTTTCATTTCCTTTATTTTTTGGATTATTACGTGTAGCCACAAATTTTTACATTTGTTACAGCCTGCTACTTCTAGCAGAGACCCAGGCTTTCAATGTTTCCAAAAGTTTCTTGAAGTATTTTGGTTTTCTAATAGTTTTCTCTTCCTGCAGGCGAAATTTCAGCACGTATCTGCAATGGCTTCACATGGTCTCAGAACTGCATCTTACCTTCTGTCCATGTCTCATTCAGCCCCATAACTGTAATGCTAGGGTAAATACCCTGAGGTCAACACAGTTAATTACTTTTGGTGGAACTGGGATCAATATCTGTCCTTCATATGCACTTTCCACTCTCTGTTGAAGAATTCTTTATGGGCTGCCAGGGTCTCTTCGCTGGTGGGCTGGCTTTAAAATGTTTCTCTTCTTGGTAGTAAACTGCCTTTTCCAGTGTTTCCTCTGGTAATATCTAGATTTTGTAGGCCACCTTCATAGGTGGTCTAATTTAGGCCAGATGCGCACACTTGTTAACGTGTCCGTGATGATATATAAAAGCTCTACATTTAGAAATGCCTAATAGGGTATTTCTATAGTAAAAATTAAAAAGAAAAAAAAAAAGAAAAGTAAAATAAAGCTCTGTTCTATAAGTGCGTGCGACACAAGTAAAAGATTAACTCCGAAAAAGGTGGCTGTTGGTGACTGCTGAAACCAGCATCAAGTCTTAGGTGCAACAAGCTTGTGGGAAGTCACCCTGATAGGAAATAGCCTCAAACACAGATGCCCAGTTCAGTGCTGTAGAAGCTCAGAGAAGCTTTGAGATCCAGGCTCAACAAATCACTCCAGGTTTGGTTGTCATATTCGTTGGGATAACACCTCAGGAAACCCAGGGAAACAGAGTGATGCATTTCTGTCCGTCCCATTTGAAGCATTCCAGTTGTAATCTTAAAAATCCTCTTCAGACAAGCCATTGCTGACCACAAGAAAATACTTACTGCAGTTGCTGAAAATACTCTGCAGTCTTGCCGAGTCTGTGTCCTTTTGAGATGATGGACCAAATCTGGCCTCATCCTCAGTAAGGAGAGAGTTTGTGAATGCTGGCTAGTAAGCTCAACTTTGCACACCTGTAGAGCTTAGCTACCTAAAGAGACCGCTCCAGTCCAAGTGACAGTAGGTATGAGACTGAATCGACTGCAAATTGCAGTAGGGCTTTGTTCTCAGCTGTATTGGTGTAAATCTGGAATATCTCTACAATTCCCTTGGTGCAACCCAAGCTGACTGCTATGAACGGGATTAGATTCTGTACGGTTTGAATGGTCATGGATTACCCCAGACAAAATGGAAATAATTGAAAACATCCATATATACTTATCTGCTCTCTCAAAATGTCCCCACTGTGTATTAAGCAGGCAAATGCTTCTTTTGTAGTATTTGCAGGGCACAGGAAGTCAGGAGGGTCTCTACATCCTTTCACATTAATTTGTGACACTTGGTTTTCCTCCTCAGAGATGTTTCCCACTCATTCGATTTAGCAGACTGGACTTATTTGCTGTGCGGTGCCACATGATCCATCTCCACTCCTTACCCATCAGATGTAGCAGTTGTCCTCTGGCAACCTGTTAATGAAGAAACACTCAGATAAGAGAGCTCATCATGCTGCATGGAAATCTCCTGATCTGTACACTCTCATCGGATGTGATAGAGAACCACTGCAGCAGACTTTCCGAGACATCCAGCTGGTTCCCAAAGGACCATTCTGGATGGCAGAACTATCCTACCTGGTGCACAGCTTCTGTGAAAGTGTCTTCATGGTGGCACAGGAGGTGAGGTGAACTGCTGTTCATGAAATGCATGAAATTCATTAAGTAGCAAATACTTCCCAAGCTGTAACCACCTAAGCCCCCAACACACGTATGTGGGAGGGGAAGGCTGACATCCTGTGATACCAGAACTCAGACATTCCCCAAAATGTCTTAAAGTCTTGGAAAATTTGAGTTGCCCTCCATATCATGAAGGTCATGGTGAATGTACTTGAAAGAAGCCAGAAGAAGGGCAGAACATGGGGTCCCAGCCCACTTTAACATTTTAATGATTTTCCCTTAAAGGACATAGAGACTGAAAAACAAGATCTAGGTAAGAATATCCCAGGGTTTGCAATACTTGAAATTCCTGAAAACTTTGCGACTTAATTTTTTCCTTCTAAAGCCAGGAAATAAATCACCAGCCTTAAACTCACCCTTTCTTACCCTACCCCACCTCAACTGGGGTAGTCTAAACTTGTATCTGGAATAAATCAAGTAACTGGTTTACAAGGAGACCTTTTTTTCTTGCCACTGCTCTATCAGCACTCGTGGGGAGCTAGAAACAAAACCAGAATAAAACCATGAACTTAACTCAGGTCTCTCAACTAAACAGAACAAAAGGATGAAAACATCACCTGGCTGGCTACTCAACAGGGACTCCCTGAGCTAGCCTCCATGAGCTCTCAGCACATTCTTTTTCCTTAAAGTGGTCTTCAGCTGCCATAGATTGGTGTAGCACTGTCTTAATTTACCCCAGATGAAGATCTCCCTTTCCCCCCCCTTTCTCCCTTCCCTTCACCACAAATTTTAACCAAGACCAGACTCTTAGAGCCTCTGGCACCATTCCTGTAAGCCTGCAGAATTTACAATATTCTGAAGCTGTGGTAAACAGAGTCTGAAGATAGCGATGTTCACTGCTGATCCAGCGAGGATTCACAATATAGCAGGAGCCTTATGAAAAAACCATGTGAGCAGAAGCAAATGACTGTAACAGCACTGCATCGCTATACTACTTTCTCACATTCAAGCTATGATTTGTAAAATACTCGGTTGCCCAGATGGCTCACAGAACCGAAAATACTCAAAAATACCATTTCAGGATTTTAAAACTATGAATTTTCTACATTACTCTTACCTTTTTTTGTTCCCTACATATTATACTTAATTGCACTAATAATATATATAGCTATTATTTTTCCCCTCCTGCTTCCATGTCCTTTTAGTAATTTTCTATACATATGGTAAGTGTTGGGTTTTTTAACCAATGCTCTTTGTCAAATTAAGCTTGATATAACTCCCTCAACTTCAGTGATTTTGCTGTCTGTGAGCTGAGATGGTGTAGGGAGGTGGTAGAATAATGTCAATATTTTATACTCTTTCTGTCCCCTGACTTCCATAATCCTACATATTATTCAAACTACACTCCCAAAGTGCTACTATGCCTCGTGTCCTCCTAAAGACTGAGCATACGCCTGAAATCCAACCTCTTTTGTGACGGTCCTTTTCTCACATTTTAGCACTGAGCTGTAAATTTAAGCAGAGCTCTGGACTAACACTGATTTAATAATGATAACACTTCATACTCTTACAATGCTCTGCATTTCCAAAGGACTGTTTAAGCAATAATTAACTCAGCATGGGTGTCAGAGTAAAGCAGGTGGGTCGGTATTTGCTGTGACTACCCGACAGAAGGGGAAAGCGCAGCCGTGAGGCTGAGCAAGCTGTGGCAGCACTCCCTGCTCCCGCTCCCACGTGCAGGATCTGGTCCCGCTGCGCCCCTGAGCTGAGCCGTGCTTCGGCAGTGCTCCTGGGAAGCAAGCAGAGCAAGCAGCCCCAGCAAAGCCCTGGAGGATGCAGCTCTCCATTGCCACCCAATGCAACTGGTGCATGACATGGTGTTGGGCCACTTGCATCTTCTGTGCATCCATCCTTGTCCAGAAGACAAGGAAGGACACTGTCCTCATTGAAAAGGAAAAGAAAAGCCACCGGATAGAGAAGGGATTCCTTCTGTCAGGATAGGGGTATATAAAATATTGTGACAAGATATAACTTGCTCAAACAATGGGAAAAACAGCACAGCAGATGGTTGAACATGGGCTAAACACTAGCAATGATAAGTTTCAAA
The DNA here is from genome assembly GCF_034638445.1 of Ciconia boyciana. Taxonomy (NCBI): domain Eukaryota; kingdom Metazoa; phylum Chordata; class Aves; order Ciconiiformes; family Ciconiidae; genus Ciconia; species Ciconia boyciana. Next base: position 207,882,642 of record NC_132934.1, read on the forward strand.
TGTCAGGGTAACCGGGGAAACATCCTCAGACAGGATCCCACAAGACTTTTTCTTGACTTTCTGTTATTTAACATTTTTAACTATGACGTGGAAAGAAAAGCTATTTAGTAAAGTTGATAGCATAAATATAAGTGTAATAGCAACTAATGAGGACAGCACACCACTGACAGAGTAAATATCTAACGACAATTGGTTTTATATACAAGCTGGGGGATGCTATGGAAAACAATTACTAAGGCCACGCATGGATAAATAAAAAGTTGTAGCCAAAAGCAAATTAAGTCAAAGTGATTGAACGAACACAGAAATGCTGAGTAGGAGTCCAGAGGTTATAGTGTCTCTGGCATGATTGTCCAGCTTTGGTGACAACATTTTAAGAGCAATTTCAAAAAATTGGATAGGGTTCAGAGAAAAGCTCTGGGAACAACTAAAGGACTTAGAAACATGGTGGAAGACTCAAAGAGTTCAGTCTTTTTGGCTATAGAAAAAGAGTTTAAATGGTGCCTTGATGATGCCTTATAAGTTCCTCCCATGCAGGAATTGGAACAACAAAGGGTTCACTAGTCTCGTGGACAAACCTCCAACATGAACCAATGTCTATAAGCTCACATTTGACACATTCAGAGTAGAAAGATGAATTTTAATAGTGAAAGGGTTAATCACCAGAACAGCTCACTAATTGTTATGGAGAATTCTCTATCAAAGAAAAATTTAAAATCAGGGCTCATGTTTTTTTTAAAAGTCATGCCCTAGTTCTGGTTAATTCATGGGAGTTAACAGCTTTATAGATTCTGGTTTCAGTGAGGGACCAGAACTTGTAGTAAGGCCTGTGTTACGCAGGAGATCAGACACCTGATATAATTTCTAAGCCTTACAGTCTCTTAAATGAGAAACCCAGCAGATGGCTATTCTCCAATTATGTGAGCACTGGGGTTTGTAGGTGTATCCTGAACGGTAGCTATCTCCCAAGGTAAGGCTTGGCTGATAAGGAACAACTCCCTTCCTTCTCAAAGCACTTAAAAGCATGAAAAGTTAGAAATTCAGTGGATTCAGTGAACTAATTTGGGCTTTTTAGGATAAAGATCCATTTTAAAAGTGGGATAAATTTCACCATCAAAAAGTTAGCGGTGGAATTCAGTTGCAGGTTGAGACATCTTTATGAGGCAGTCTGCCACGTAAGGTGCACGTGAGCTGGGTGTCTAAGCTCCCCTATAGCATTGAGATCTAGAGTCTTGATTCACGTGGGCAGGTATTTGAGATGTCCCAGGCTATCCTGCCTATCCTCCAGCTGCTGCTCCAGAAGGTCTCAGCTCTGCCTCCTACCTACCCGCCCTGCGTGGATATCTTGATATTGTAAATCAAGTCAAATGGCACTGCATGTCATGTGTAGACAACCAAATCTTACCCCAGCCAATGGAGCCTAGAGACTGATTCAGATTACCTTAAAGTAGATATCTGTATGTGCCCACCTGAATCTCTCTCCAAGCTCCATCGATTGCACTGATTAGATCTCCCCTGATTACAGTGAGAGTTCAGACGCCCAACTCCCATGTAGTTAATATCTAACAGTACGTGTCTGAATCTGCAGCTGCACCCCACCCTCAAGGTTTGGTTTGGTTTGGTTTGGTTTGGTTGTCCATCATAAACATCTTGCGTCATGTGATGTGTCTTTGACTGTCCTGCCTGCCTTCCAGCCATCACTCATTAGGGCACTCATGCAGGTGTCTCACATGCCCTCAAGAGTCTCAAATGGCAAAAAACGTTGTTTTGAGGCAACCAAATCACAACTTCGTACTCAGTGTAAGGTATTTGTCTAGGTTCTCTAGACTACTGATGAAGAACAAGAAGTACATTCAGAAGGTGATCAATCCCATCTGTTTTAGGCAGCTCTCTTAGGATCACTTGTCTTACAGCACACCAGCTTCACAATGTGCTATTGGTTTAATCTAATCTTGAACATTACATGCAAAACATTTTGTACAACTGTATTTTGCTCACTTCCTATCCATGTCATCTTGTCCGAGAACCTGCCTCACATTGACAGAACAATTTCCTGTAGTCCAGCAATTGGCCAAATCAGTCAAATCTGAGTTGACATTTGCAACTTTTTTTTTTTCTCCCCTTCAGCAGGATGGGAATAAATTGCTGAGTGCATGCAAATGGCTCCATGCATGTTATAAAGGAGGTATGAAAAAGGGAAACTACTCAACAAAAGGCAAGCATTTGGGGAAACATTAATTTCTGTGGTTAAGCCAAAGCCCACACTCAAAAGCAACAAGGTACAACAAATGGAAAACAGCAAAACAAAATGGAACAAGGAACCCTTTGGTGGGATCCTTCGTCTCATGACGGGCCTTCGTGCAGAGACTGTCCAGTGCTCCAGCTGCAGCTGAGTCGTGCCCAGCATCGGTTTGACACGGGGAGAGGGCAGGATACAGCCACGGCAATGCCGCGCCAGCCCAGGAGCCTTCCAGCCCATTAGTCCAGCTAGTTGTCAGACAGACCCCCCCAGCCAGGTCTGGGCTAGGCGTGCTGAGCAGACTCGCCGATGAAGCCTTCGCTAGCTCATTTCAGAGCGCAGACATGCCCTGTGCGTTCAGTCCTGGCCCTAGCAGACGGAAATAACGCTGAGAGCAGTTCCATGGCCCTCGGCCAAGAGTTATATCATTCAATTATTTTTAATAGGAAATGTATGTCTTCATTTGCTTGCTGGCTTCCAAGCTTTTAGAGCTCCTCACTTTGTTCACAAGCTTTCTCTTCAACTTTAAAAATTAGACATTCTCTTAAAAGGCAATCCTTGATAATAATGCAAGATCACTTGGCTCCAGAAGCCAGAGCTTTAAGACAGCAGATACTACAAGATTAACCAGCAAAATATTGAGCTCTTCCTGCCAGGCACCCACTGGTGTCAATGTGGAGGAGGGATGAAGAGAAGTGGGCCCACAGTCCTAAACCCAGACATGGGCTCATGTGCGAACTGCAAATCTCCTGTCCTCTTTTACCTCCTGAGCTAATGATATGTTGAACCTGTTTTGATTTTAGACATTTCTGCAGATCTTGCATGCTAGCAGCCTCCCATTTGCACCAGTTATTTTCTAAACTATTATGTGCATGTCCAAGTACCTGAAACACATACACATATTTATGAAAGAGAAAGGGAGAAACAAAATTTCCCTCCTGCCCAGTTGGTTGAGACTAGTTTTTCATGATTAGCAAAACAAGGCCTTGATAAACTACAAAATGCAGCGATCAGGACTCTGATAATCTGCATGCTGAAAGCGGCACACAAAGCTATAAATACAGAACGGGAAAAACCAGTGATCTCAGCAAGGCAACTGCCAGTAGGTGAACTAATGAAGCAGACACAATATTAACGTCAATTCTGCAGTCCCATCTGAGTGCTGATAGAAATAGGAAAGGCCATTATCAGATTGACATCATCTCAGTCCTTGCAAGTACACTTCTAGGGGAAAACAAGCCAGAAGGGTCTGCCGAGATTAATGGCTCTTTGCTCAGGAGTTTTCTCAGTGTTTAGAGAAACTGCTTTCTGAATTATGGAGGTTAAAAGTGGGTGATTGTGCTAACACAGCTCTGAGGAGCCTTACAAACGTATGCCTAGACTCCACTTGCAATGCACTCCACTGGCAGCGTAAGGCACAGCGTAAAGATTTTATTGGCACAAATACTTGACGCCACGTACCATAAATGGCAGAGCAATGTTTGGAGCCAAAGTCTCTTGAAGTCTGTGGAAATTTTTGGTTAAGACACTGACCAAATTGTGCAAGGCACCCTAAAAGGGGCCAATACCATTCTATGTCCCTCAGCTCTGACATGCATTTTGTGCATCTTCCATCCACAAAAGAAAAACTCTTCAGCTACTCGGTTGGAGAGGGTGATATTAACATCAAACATTTCTTACAGACACTTTTGTGTTAAGCTAAATCTTTGTTTCCACAAGTTCAACTGCACAGGACTAAAATCAAGAAAAAATATACATTTAATGACTTTTCAATACCTCTAAAAATCATGTATAGTAAGTTTTCTGGAGCTAAAAACATCATGACTTTAAGGCCCACTATGTCTCAACTTGTCAGTCAAAGAAGATGCCAGTGGTCCCTGAAGAAGGCTGAGAATTTATCTTTTCCAGTTGTATAAAATTCCCTTTTTCAGTCCTGCACGGTCACACAATAATTGGACTTCAAACCTGATTTTGGTCCAGGACTCAATATTGTCTAGCCTGCGTTTCTATGGGTAATTATATGGGGTGGGTGGGAAAGGAATTTCCCAACAGGGGGGAAGAAGGGAAGCAGTCTTGTGGCAGGTTGATCTCACTTCAAGGACCGGTGGCTGCTGGCAGCCTTGGGGAGGTTTTGGAGCACCCTTAAGAGATGGATTAGTGTGGCCAAGCACGGAGGAGGTGGTCAAAGGTGCACAATCAATTTATCAGGATCACTGCCACGGATTTTGTGTGTATGCACGTGTGTATTTACATGTATGTGTAATGTAGTACATTCACATTGTTGGTTGAAAGGATCATTGCCATCTAGCCAAATATTTCATAGTTTTTTATCGTCTGCTTAGCCTTGGATCGTCTGATACATTGAACCGTACCAGTAAGTGCTGTCTAATAGATTGCAGACCTCTGTGAAAAACCACTATCAGTGTTTCAGCAGCACACTGTACATGTGTCAGAGAAGTGCACTGTCAGCAGGATAGTGGCTGGGCATCTATCCACATTTTCCTTACTTTTAAAAGAGCCGGTGACCTTCCAGAAGCCTTGATCAAAACGGGATGAATGAAAACTAGGTTAGGCATTGTAGTTCTTGGTGCAGCTTCTTTCATTGTGCATAAAATGGTCTGCATGTCCATTTGCGGGCACAGAGACTGAGTTTGAGCACTTTTTGGGCACTTCGCATGAATTCATCCCCACACAGTCTGCTACTGTGCTGCCAAGAGCAAACTGCACCTTGTGTGACAAGCTTCCAGAAAAGGAGCTGAAAAGCTACAAAACAAACAAGTGAAAAAAATAACAAAATACACATCTAAAGCACAAAACTCAGCCAACATATCCAGATTGCTTTTCCCATTTGGTTCCTGCTCTCTCCGCTCTCCTGCAGCCTCGCTGTGTGAAGGTATGGGCAGAATGCGCCTGCTGCTACATTTTGGGTGTGTTTAGAGCCAACATGGATATAAAAAGCACGGGGTGCAGGGGGGAAGAGGCAGGAAGAAGTAGAACAAGAAGGAGGCTGAGGAGACGCAAAGTAAGCTTAGAGGGACTCTAGACACCTGGCGTTGGGAGCTTCTTCCCAGCACTGGGAAGTCAACAGCTGCCAAAACCATACTATCAGCACTACTGAGGGACAAGGCATGCCATGGAGGGATGGAAAAGGGACCATAAAGCATTCCTTCTGGGTCTGAAGTCCCCCAGAATCGGTGGAAATCCTTTTACTGATTTCACTCACCTTTGGATCAGGACTTTCATCCACTGAGGAGCACCAGCAGCGTCAAAGTTGGAACAAAGGCTGCAAGATTGCTAATTAAGTTGTTTGACACATTGCTGCGCCAGAACGGACCACCCAGCTCTACCAGAACTAGCTGAGCTTCTCAAAGTGGCCCATGTATTTGCCCAAGTGGTAATGGCTCAGGGATCACTAGGGACCAGAAAGCCTGATCGCCATTAAAAATCCTGCACCCTGGCTGGGCATAGCAACTGGTTCTAGCTACCCTTGCTGAGTGAGGAGGTATCGGACCATAAATCTCTTGCTGCTACTTATTCCCATATCTTGCATCTGGGATCTGCCTCATGTTTGTTCTCACAGGGTCAGCAGCTCTGCTTGTATTTCTGCCTGGGAAGGAGGCACAACCACCCCACCCTGCTATGGTAACTTGGTCTCTGACCTGCTGCTAAGCCTGTGAAATGCCTAGATGGTGACCCAGCAGTGAAAATCCAAAAAACAGACCTGACTGCTTCCTCCATTGTGCTCCCTTGCTGCTTCTGGTGGCTTTCCTCCCTCCCTGTGACACAAGCCAGGCATGGACTGGATGTGTGACCTATCTGCTGTCTCAGCGTGTGGGCCAGGGACAAGCTGGGAACATGTCACCTTGCAGGGCACCACATGCAGTGATCCTTGCTCAGAGGCATCCTCCCAGTCCCAGCACTGTGGCCTTCCCTCGACACCTGGTTTGGAGCAGCAATCCGCATAGGGACCAGCAGCAGGGTCCAGGTGGCACCACACAGAGCACTTCATAACCCCATCAGTGGCTTCTGAGGTGTACGGACTCCCTGACGGGTGCATGGAGGAACCCATGGGTGCACGGGTGCAGAGGGAAGGGTCTGCAAATGACTCAAAGTGATGTATTGCAGTCAAAACTGAAGAGATTTCTAGACTTTTTAAGGAGGCAGGCCACGCTTAAAGAGTCCCTGGGATAAGAGGTCCCTGGCTTTGGAGGAGCTCAGCGTATTGTTGAAATAGAGATGATAAATGCAGTCTTCAGAGCTTGCTAACAAAGTTGGAAGCACAGGAGCAGGCACAGTCCTTAGCACACTACGGGACTTACATGGTACTTTCACCAGTAGGTCTCAAGGCCCTTCATGATGATTATCCCCACTCACAGATGGGGAAACTGAGGCAGGGACAGTGGCAGCTCACGGCCACCCAGCAGTCTGGCGAGCACAAGGAGGGGGAGCAGCAGGCTGCCACACTCAAGCCTTCTGCTAGGAGATATGGTAGCAAAAATAGGCAAGCCTAATTTGTCTCGTCCTAAAGGGAAAGCACCCCTTTGGGCTTTACTCCTGTGTCTAGCACTACAGATCAAAACAGATCCTCCTTGCTCACTGCATCCCAGCACAGAAAGGAAATATTCCTTTTGTAAAGCCGTTAGCTCCAGAGTCTGCATCAATAAAATGTAAAAGAGTTGCTGGCAGGAACAGCATGAGCTGCCCAGGCTTTCTGAGGCATCAGGATTACCTGCAGCTACCCAGGGTAAAGCTCAAGGTGCTACTGAAATGAAATCACCCAGTCGGGGTACAGTGCCAGTCACACACACAGTTTCAAGGAAGGGTTATTTAGAAACCATGAGTCAGGCTGCAGGTATTGTGCCGTTCAGTTTTGTTTGGTGTCCTTTAAAGCACTCTCTATAAGGATATGGCAGGAAGAAAATAAAGAGGGGAAGATCAGAGGTAAAGGAAGTCTTTCAGAGCAGGAGAGGATGAATCACAGGTAGCTTGGTCAGAAATGAGTGGTCTAGAGCGCAGGCTCCCAAGTGCTTTTTCCCTTATATCCTCAAAGCCAATGGTTCCTGTGCTCCAATGGGCCAGGTATCGCTCCAAAATGGGTTACGTACTTCCAGTGGTATCGGTACCACATGCTGGGCTCGTTAGGTAATGGACCACTCTTACAATGCAAGCAGCAAATGAAGTTTGTTGAAATAAAGAAGATGGACTTTTTTCAAAGGAATTTATTTGTACAATGGCTAAGCAGCCTGTGGAACTTAGAGATAGCATTATGTCAACAAACTTAGCAGAATTAAAAATCTCAAAGCCTTTTTATTGATGAGTGCACCACCTGCAATTAGCAGAACAACTGCAATTCCTAACAAGCACAAACAGCCTCCACTTCAGGATATTGCAGCCAAGCTCAGGTAGACTTGGAAAGAACATTATTTCTTTTCCTGCAGAAGTGGCTAAAACATTATAAAATTATTTTGTCTCAAACGAGGACAAAAGATTGAAATCTCAAATATATGTACACATCTGAATGACTCATTCAGACTAGATAAATGGAAGAATTTAAGTCAAGGCACTCTCAAAAGTTATTTATTTCATATTTATGATAATTATGTTTATGTGCTGAAGTGTATCAGCATAAGTGCATCTTCCCTCCAGATGGTGGAGAGCTTTAATGGGACTGGACTAAATAATATGGAAGACTGGACTTAGCTAAGAAAAAAAAATTATTTCAGGATATACCTTGGCAAATGAATTCGGAAAAGGATCTCCAAACTCAACTTAGACCCCAATATTTAGGATGCTTGAAGTGCAATTCCTCTCTTTAGCTTGAGTTGAATGCAACAAATATCTGTTTGCATCAGAGCTAGCTCTCTAGACCCCATTAACCTCCGTAGAGCTAGGCTCCTCCAAAGAGCAACATACCCGACCCACCTGGATGAGCTGCACTCTCCAACTGTCTGCTTCTCCTCACTGATGTGAAAGGGGCTCCACTGTCTGTCCATATGCAGATGTCACCTCTGTGGGTGTTTAAAGTTCGGTGGGGTGTCTCTTCTGTCCCTATTCTAGCACACAGTCATTAGCAATGGTTTGTCAACCACCAGCTGAAGATCTTGAAAGCCAAACAATATATTTCAAATCAACACCTCATTTGAAATGGAAAATCCAACCTTCTAATTCCAAACATATCTCAATAACTATTTGAAAATGACCCATCCCAGCCTCGTCGGAGGCTGCCGCCACCCAGCCTCTGCCCCTGCCTCACTCCTTGGCTCTTCCACCCTTCCTCAGGTGTCTTCTCCTTGCTTCCCCATCCTTGGGCTCCTGCAATTGTCCCCTCCCCAGCCTTAACCATTACTTTGGCACACGCTCCCTATTCTGCCCCTCTTGGGTGTTACCACCTTCTGCTACCCAGCCTGGTGCTTGAACCCAGCTAGCACTAGTCTCTCCCAGTGGCGGGGTACTGGACACGCTGGGAAGCCTCTCTGACTCACTGCGTCAGTGCGTGCCTTTCCTTGCATGGGCACTGGGCCCTGCTACCCATCCCTTACAGGGGGGACAAATGCGATACTGGAGGGCAAAACAGGACATTATAATGTGAAAGCCACAAAGAAGAAACCAAGAGGTATTTTTGCCACTGCCTTCTGTCGGGCAGGGCTAGGCATGTCAAATTTTAACTCTGTTTTCTTGGAATGTCACTTTTCAGTCAATCCTATGTTCTGGCTGTAAACCTAAGTCAACAGATTTGGAGAGATGACCGGGGTGCGTGCTCCTGCAGAGCACAGCGATGCCAGGAATCCCTCCATCTTGCAGAGTTTATTTCATTTTCCCTCTGACAAGGAGAGTGACACTTGCTCTTTTTGAGTAAAAGGCCCTCAGAGGTAAGCTAGCCTTTCCTGACAGCGGGCTTGCCTTCCTCCCCCACGCTCCCCCTCACCCCTGCCAAACTGGACAAACTGGATACCTTCCCAAGATACACCCCAACTTTTAAAGCGCCGTACTGCTGACATGGTCTAATTCATGTCTCCGTTCAGCTCCTCCGCATACAACGACACAAACTCTCATTGACTCCCAGGAGGACGGACATCATGCAGCAGAGATGGAGGCAGCGCTGCCCTGGCTGCAGGCTTGTGTGGTCCCCATGGAAAGCCCATTCAGTCTGTCAACCATGTTCCTCTTCTATACTCACAATTTCCACCAGGATCACGAGTGATTTAGGACACATTGTCAGAGGAAGATGGGGCCTGGAAATTACCATAGCAGCAGGGGTGGCCCACATCATGCTTTCAGTATGGGTTTGGTGCCCTTGACTGGGAGAAGATGCTTGGTCTCCATTCACGTAGGAGCCAACTGACTCAAACTTAAATAGGGAGATCATGGGGAGCAAAGACAAGCTGCTCCACAGCATCCGCCTCTTCTCCCACCAGGGACTGATGAGAGCCCTGCTTTGCCCTCATCCTTGGAGACCCTTGTCCACTGAACCCAAACCTCCCCAAGGACAGGACTGCAGCACCTGGATTTATGAGGCCCTGCACAGGATTCGGTCTCTGGACACTCAAATATACAAGAGCAATTTTTGGTCATGCAACCTCAGTATTAACTTACTCAACTGGAGTGAAAAGAAATTGGGTCATATTTTGAGGAGAATAGGATGTGTGTGTAAATAATACCTCTCAAAATGCCATTTATTTTTTTAGCTTTCACTATATTTGATCTGTGATAGTCCAGCACCCAGACTGACCTTTAAAACAAACAAGTAGATGTACTTTTTCACCCAACACATAATTAAATTGTGGGACTCAGTGGCACGAAATGTTGTGGAGGCCAATAGTTTAACAAGTTCATAGAGGACAGATCTACTAAGAGCTGCTGAAAGTAATGTTCTGGATGTAACTTCCAGGCCAGGAAGATCTTAGACTGCCAACTGTGGGAAGATTTATGTCTTTCCTTGAACTCCTGTTACTGGCCAGACTGAGCCCGGACTGAGCTGGGTGGACTTTTGCTCTGGCTGCAAAAGGTGGTTCTTCTCTCCGTGCATGGCCTCTCTGCCGTGAACATAAAGCTTTTTTTCTCCAGCACACCTTAATGCTGTGGAGCCACACTTTAAGGTCAGACGTTTGCTTGTTCTGGAGGGGTATTTGTTTGCTTGGGTTTTGGTTGGTTTTGTTTTGAAGAGTGATGCGGTTAAATAAAAAGAGGCGCAGGCTGGACTCTTGCATTATTCATCAGAGTTAGGCAATCCCAAACAAAAGCTAGGTTGGCATTAGTGGGAGTTTCATGCGTTACTTGTTCCTCAAGGAGATCTGCTCCAACAGCACTAATTGGTAGCCTCAATACCAAGAGTCCATGTCTCCATCTCCGTCTCCGACTTTCCCAGGGTATGACAACACGGGAGTCACTCGTGGCTGCTGCAGATGCCATCCAGCGTGCATCCACCTCCACCGTGGGCTCAAAGGGGGAAGCAGGAGTAATGAGGCAGCTAACGCATGCACGGCATGAAAGCCTGTGCCAGGCTGCAAGAAAAAGGAGAGGAAGGTGAGATGGATGAGTGAAATCTGAATAGGAAACGGGATACATTAGGTTGGATTTTCTCTTCGCATACAGTGGTACACAGCAAGATTTGCAGGGACGTAGAGCGGACGGAGATAGCCCCGTAGAGAGCCCGTGGAGCCAGTGGAGATGTGCTCAGCTATTCCCGCTGCGCGGTGATGTGTGATGCACCCTGGGGCTGACTCATCCTCGTGCTACTTTGGTGGATCCTCTTTATTGTCAGGGCAGCAGCATCAGCACAAAACAAGGAATCATACAGCAGTGATTTTGGGAGCTGGGGAACGGCATTTCCACTAGAATCGGCCTCTGTTTGCCATGGTCTTTGCTGTGAAGAACAAATAAGGCTACAGCATGAATTGAACTTTTAAACCCAGGCTGTTCAAGTGGGTTTGAAATTAGGACCTTCTTTACTTAATTGAAAATGAAAGGCTCTTTACAGCATTAAGCTACCCTTTGATACAGTTAAAATTCTAAGAAGGGAGACAAACCAGAATCTTAGCTCGGGTTTGGAGATGTAGTTGTTTCACCTCAGTGGAGCACAAGTTGTTTACAAAAATTATGTTTACAATAGGAACAAAGTGCCCTCAGATAAAGCAAGAAAACCCCGTTTACCTGTGAGGAGAACTGGTAACAGGATGCCTGAGTTAAAATCCCTAGTTCAGCCGGGCATACCGAAATGAGTTATTTTGTGCTGCTTTCTGTTGATTTAAAATGAGATGACACAGAGACAGATTAGCTAAAACCACAGACATTATAAATTGCAATTTGGCCTCAAAAGCTGAAATGCTTTGATCTGTGACTCAGTTGGGGCCAAACTGAAAAGCATTTAAAGAGGGGGAAGCACGTACAAGGGAAAAAGAGCTTGGACACAAACACCATTTTCTCAAATTACAGTAGCTGACCTGAATAAGTCTTCACCATTATTTTAATCGGAGTTTAACCATGTCCACCAGGAAAGGTGCATAGCAGCATCCGCACATGGAGTTTCTCTCTAAGACAAAGCATGGCAGTCTCTAATACGTTCATTAACCATAAGCCTAGAAAGCGTTCCTTCTTTGCTGCCCACTTTGGGCCTCATATTTGATCTGGCCTTTCTGTGAGAAGTGTGGTAAGAGATTTTGGCGCTGATACATAAGCGATTGGTTTGATTTATTCTTTTTAAATAGAATCAGAAAATCTAGGCTTGGCAGCTTTGAAAGTCCTTAAGGGTTAAGAATATGCTTAAAGTTATGTACGTGAGTTGGTGTGTGCTGAAGCAGGAGCAAAATTGTCCTGCTCTTTAGGGAAAAAGATTCTGCTCCTCTCCCTCCCTCCCTTTGGAAAGGTTTCTGCTCCAGCCAGCCCTCCCCACTCTACACGGCAGGTCACGGGGCAAAAACATGGCCAATGTCCTCAGCAAGGTGAGCTCCTCTCACTGCTCTTTACGCAGTCTGGTGGTCTTTTGCAGTCTCTTGCAACATCTATCTTTTAAAATAACATTTTATTTTCACCTTGTGAGCAGACCTCCTTTGTGCTCCCAATTGCCTTGACACGTTTCACAATTCCTGCTTTTGCCGACGCGAAAGGGCAAGTCACGGGGGGAAGGTTTCCAGCTAGGGACTGAGCCTGGCCACCCACACGAGCTGGGCTGAAGAACGGAGGTGGCCCCTGAATGGGCAGAATTCTCCCCAGGCAGCAGCTCCGGCGCTGGAGCAAGGGCCATGCTGGAGGACAACCTGCATCCTTCCCATACATCTGTGCAAGCCGGCTCGAGGCCTCGCTACATCCTGACGTCAGAGGGCATCCAACGGAGAAGAGATGTCAGATTTGTTTTGCCGGGAGTTTAAAGCCAGATTGCACAGGTAGTTTAAAGCCAGAGGATTTTCCTGCTTCCCAGCATGTAAACAAAATGCACCTCTAGTCCTTCTCCCGTCAGCCCCATTACTGCCTAGCAAGCATTAGCACAGCCGTGTGAAGAACCCCTCCAGATCCATCAGTGCTCCTCTTTCCTTTATTGGAGGGGCAGTCATACCTGTATTTGTTTGTACTGCTTTTCAGAGGCTTACCAGCACAGTGTTGTAAACGCTACCTCTCATCCCAAGAAATGTCCTTCCAGATGAGAAAGGAGCCCTGGACTGGCTGGGATTATCCCAGACTGGAGGCAGGAGGCTTTTGACTGACGTCTCTGGTGGTGGCATTTGGTGATCCAACGTGTCTGCCATGGCACTGACTGACTCACCACACACTGTAACTCACTTGGTTGTTCTGCCTCAGCTTCCCTTTGGCAAAAAATCAGCAGTCATATATCCCACGATAACTGCACTGTTTAATGAGATAGCGGCCCTTGTCTTGCTCTTTTTCCTTTAATTGCTCCTACTGAAGACAGACCCGTCTCCAGAGGAGGACGAGCAGGATTTAATGCAGTATTTGCACAGACCTCCAGTACGAAACGCTGCTAGGAAATTGTTTGGGTGGGAGAGTAAAGACAACTTACTTTCAAAAAGGCTCAATTTGGAGAGGTCAATAACTTAAATTTAGATATTGATTCAACATATTGCTGAACCAATTGCCGCTCTTTTGTGTGCAATTCCACTCTTACCAGTCATGTGCTTAAAATTAAGCATATGCTTAAATACTTTGCCAGATGAGGTCTTCAGAGCTCCATTAGCGCTGTATGTTTTTGCTCTAAATTCACTGTAATTGTTTCTCATTGAATAGATGCTCACTGAGTGAGATATAAAAAGAGCATGGGAACAAAGGGGCCCTCAATCTGAGACTTTGATCCACATATTATTCAAATACATAATGACTGCTTTGATTTATGGATTTATAATTCTATTGAGGCATTCCAGAGATTACCCAAAACATTCCAGCTCCAGTCGATGCTGGAGGGTGTTACCAGAGCCCCTGCCTGGAATTAGAGGGATAAAATTTAGTTGCCTGTTTGCTGCTGAGATTACATCACAGATTGCAGGATAAGAGCAAGCTGCATGGCAATGCAGTCACTTATATTTGGTGCTAATTGCAAAGGCTTTTTTTCCCCCCTCACCTAAGAAAAGCATCTGAAAGTACAGACTCTCTTCTACCCGCAGTATATAGAGTTTTGGCAGTATAACAAGACAGCAGACTATATAGTGGGTGTGTTGAAAGAAGGAGCAGATGGTAGATTGCTAGCACAAGGATTTAGCAATGCATTTAGAAAACAGATTATTTTGGAAGATGAGAAATTATGAAGTATGATTAGCCCCCTCCCCTCTATTCCCACTCCCCTCCCCAAACATATCCCCGCAAGATGTTAGTTTGGCCATGCACCATAGGAGTGACTCAGCTCCGATACTCAGTAAGACTTTTGCAAGAATTCAAACAGGTGACAGCTGTAAAGAAAAAAATGCCCTGCTTTTCCTTTGCATCAATACCAGTTTGGGTTTTAAAATTCATTTCACCTTACACAGCAGACCCACCCTGTTGCTAACAGAGAGGATTACTAGTAAAGGGACCTGGCCTGCAAGAGGGACCGTTCCCAGACGATGGGGACGCATCACCCAGCTCCGGACCTGCTCTTGCTGTTGTCTGCTCCCCACCTACCACCACTCTTGTGGGTAGAGGTGTTTCTCAGTCAGTGAGAACTCAGATCTAGGATGAGGACTTACCTTCATACATCCCTGGCTGTAAAATTTCCTTTCTCCCATTCATTACATATTGGTTATGTTGAAAGATTTAGGTGTGGGATAGAGTGTGATGGTTCTGCTGTTTGAGCAAGCAGAAAGAATAAGACTTCATTAAGTGCTGAATCTCTTCATGTGATCCATATAGTCTGGCTTCTGGGAGAGAAAGAGCAACACCAGAAATGGGGGCAACCTGTACTGGTAGACCCTAGGGAGCCTTCTAGTTCATAAGGAGTCCTCTCTTTCTTTAAAGGTGGTCTTATCATGGGGAGAGGCTAGATGAAGGGCTTTGTACTGCGAACAGGTGAAACCCCTGGCAATGTGAGAAGAAACAGTTTTGGGTTTCTCCCCACTGGTGGGACTCTGGAAGCGGGACTTGGGGCTTAGCCAGAGACCAGCTTGGGGAGTGACTGTGTTAACGTTTCCCTCCACTTGGCCATAGTGACAAAAGGGGATTTAAGAAAGACATAAGAGGGGCTATAGAATAATATCTGGAAAGCCCTTCAGTGTGAGACAAGGAGCAGGAGCTGGGCAGGAAATACGAGTGCTTTTCTGGTATGGTGCTAGGAGGTCACTCTTGTTACCCACTTCTCTGCTCGATAGCTGCATGTCCTCAGTGGCTGCTGTGCACTCACAGCTGCAATAACAGGGACCCAATATGAACATCAGCAGGGGAGTCCATGCCCTCAGTCCCTGTGGCATCTTGAAATTAGGTAATGGCAAACCACAGAGACAATACGGATCCTGGACAAAGAGTTTAATTTTGGTCCTTTCCAGTTCATCCTCTCAGGATCTCAAATTCTTGGGACACAAGGGTGAGTTTCACCTGGAGACCTAGATCACTTTGGATGTTTCAATTAATGTCATCCTAAATAAGAGGTCTAAAATAAATCAGGTGCATTGCATTGTGAAGGTGCCTGTTTCTTCCAACAACTATATAAAGAGCCCAGAGTAATCAGTTCAGATATAGATTATTACTCTGTAGACATTTAAGCTGGGTGAGATAAACGCCACCCAAAGATCCTGGTTAACTACAAGAAATGTTCCGTTGGTAGGAAAATCAGCCACCTGCAGTCCAAAAAATAAATGCAGTGTGTTACCTACGCACAAGACAGTACTGAACACAGCTGTCATTCAGCAGTACACCATGACTTAAGGCCATTAGGGAGAAGAGGAGGCTGTACTGATCACTGAGAGGAAATTCTCTTTGGAGATGAAAATGTCCACTTCAGCATGAAATGACACTGGGTTTAGTGTGTTGTTTCCCCAGGTGCACCATCAGATTAGTTCATATCACTTCACAACTCAAACGAATTCTTCAGTGCAGTGACGTTGGACGTGGTCACTCCTGGCAGTGTCCACCTGCCTGGAGATGATGGAACTGAAAAGGCAGCCAGGAATTTTCTGGTCATCAAAGCAGCTATGTCTCAGGGATTACCAGCAGCTGAGTGTTCGGATCTCATTTTTGAGTTGGGAGTGGAGTATAGGAAACTAGATCTTACATCATGCATCAACCACTACCTCAGCATTTCAGAGTGAAGGCACATCCCTCCAGAAACCACCTGTTTTCCATTCATGCTAAGGCTGTGTCCTTTTCGCTATCCAGAATCCCGGCAGAGGTTTCTTCTGGTTTTTGATAGACTGGTAAGTCTGGATGGTCTTGATCTCACAGCAAAGCCAGGTGCCTATAATCAGGAAGGAATTGCTTTTTTGTGGATAGGACTGATCTGGTGGTGGAACAAACTCACAAGGTAACACAGTCCTCATCTTCTCTTGTGGAGTGCAGACTATAGGTACTCCTGAGATATTGTAGATTTTGGAAGAACAGAGTTTATCTTGCATCTGTGTCATCTGTGGTGGATGAAAGCTGGTGGAGAACTATCAGGTCCTTGACTTAGAGATGGTCAGCACTGCTTTCGAAGAAGGCAGGCTGATTTTGCTTTGAAGGAGTCAATAAAGTGTTTTTTGCTCAAGAAGTCATTGCTGAATATTGGTAATCCTGGTCTCTCTCAGCTACAGCATTTTCTTCTGGGATCAGATTGTGCAGAGGCAGCTCTCAGACGAGCCAAGTGCCTTCGCTGTCCCTCACCCTCCTCAGTCTCACTATAGCCATGTCTAAAATGTAGAGCCGGCTTAGAAACCTCTTTCTGGAGACTTGTGATCACAAGGGACATACTGCCATTGGACTGACTGCTGGTTTCAAACTTTCCAAATGAGCTTTTTTTTTTTTCTCTCCCCCCCCCACCCCCCCAGTGCTGATCTGACACAAAGAAAACATACTTTGGGAATGGGATGATTTTGACAACACTCTGACAGAAACCAGGCAAGTTTCCAGTGCAGCCCCACTTGCCAGGTGGGTTTCCAAACCCTCCTCGTTTCTTGTCGGCTCGCGCACAGCCCCCCTGGCAGGCTGCCCTGCTGAATCCCAGGCACAAGGCTTGTGGGTACAGCAAGTTCCTGGAGCTTCCCGCTACTGCAGCGAAAGAGCCCAGCAAAGGTGACCGATCTCAGGGCTGCAGTGCTAAGAAAGCCATCCTCCCCGAGTCTCCTCTCTGGGAGTCTTGGCAACGCTTGTAAATGTTTGACACACACAAAATACCATCTTAAAGTTTTGTCAGATAACTTTTGGAACTTTGCCATTTCAAAGTTTTATTTGCTTTTGGAGTAAACTTTATTTTTTGGTCCCATCTGTGGAACAGAGCATGGAATAAAATGTAGATCCATCTGTTCAAACTACCGATTACCTCTGACTCTGTGAACGGGGAGGTGTTGCCGCACTGCCTGCAAACGGTCCTGGAGCAGACGTGACCTCTCCTCAGCAGCTTCATTCTTTCTCCCTGGGAGATCTCCGCAAATGGTCCCACTCCCCACACATCCTCCCGAAGGGCTCTCAGCTGTGGGGCACCACAAGGTGTTAATCCTGTCAATCTCTCTTGTTCCTTGTGGCCATGAGGAAAGGACATTCAGCAAGATGCAGCTCTCTTTTCTTTTTATCAGGTCTACAATGGCCAAAGGCATGTTGCCGTTTCCTCTCGGCTGGAGGACACAGCTCAGCCTCTATGCACCATGGGACTGGTGCACCGCCAAGGACAACCCAAAGGGAACCCCACGCAGGTGAGATGAGGGTGATTACGGCAGCCTGGAGACATGGCGGAAGCCATGCCAGCTCTTTTGACTACAGGATTACACATTCCCATAGTTCAGGGAAAAATCTGCAATTCAGAATTAATTTTAGACTCCCTGCTTGTTCCTTGGTGGTTTGGTTACAGCAGTGACGCAGCCAGCTTTGCAGAGCCTGCGTCTGCCCAGCAGGCTGTGGAAAGAGGCAGCCCATCTTGTTCGTCCTTTCTCACCTGGCGATCAGGTGGCTGCGGTGCCCCAGCACGTTCGAGGGATGCTGCAGCCAGAGCCCTGCGAGAGCCTGGCTCTGCTGCACAGCAGCGCCTCGCTAACTGAGTACGTGAAACACGCTGGTTCCCAAGGGGAATGTAAGAAAACCTAAATTAAAAAATAATAATAATAATAGAATTCTGGTGTTTTTGAAGCCAGTCTGGGTTTTTTGTCTTGAGGGAGGGGTGGATCTTGGGGATTTCACATGCTGCAGTGCCAAGCACAGCCAGGGAGCATCTGGGAGCCCCTCACTGGTACAGGGCTGGGCTAACAGCTGATTGAAAGCACTCGGTTCACTCTTTAAAGAAAGAAAGACTTGAAAGGCTCCACCATGGGGGAAGAAAAACACAAGAGCGGTGGTATGAGGAGCTGGCTGAAGGGACAGAGACAGGCTGCGAGCTGGGGTTTAGCAGCTGAAGCCTATTAAATGGACAGATCAATCAATAGCTCTTCCAATAGGAGGCAAAGATCAATCTTTCCTCTTTCCCTGCATGGCTTACCTACCCCTGCTCCCCTGTATTCACCTCTTATAGCCAGGCGAATTCGGAGGAGCTGGACTGTGCGAGGCTGGATTTGGCACAGAAAGCTTGCACTGGACCAGGATCCTGTTGGGCTGTGCTGCTGTGGCAGGGGTCCCCACTCCATCCCAGTTTGGCCAGTTGGTGTTCACCTGCCCCTCGCACAGGACTTGGGGCTGTGCAATGGCCATGTTGCTCGGGGCAGGGAGGTGGGAAGTTAGCAACAGTCATACTGGTAAAAAGTCATACCGTTAAACAACAGGGTCAGGTACAACACCTGGGTTTGATCAGAACCAAGTGAAAGAGAGATGTCCTTATAATTTATACCTGTGGCCAAGGAGGTCACCTTCCTGTTTCCCACAGTGAGCAATGCCGGAAGCTTCACAGGATGGGTCCAGAACCTCTTCAGTAAGGAGATGTGGTCTCTCCTAATTGGAGATTAGCTTCAACCCTGCCGTGTTGCTTCAGAGATGTTCCTGTCGGCATTTTGCAAGGATCCTGTAGTTGTCCATGGGCAAGCAGAAAGCCCGTGAGCCTCAAGAGACTGGCCTTCAGCAGTGGCCCATCCTCTGCCTACTTAATTCGGAAAGCTCCCGGGCGTAGGCCAGCGTGCCTGCCTGCTCGCACAGCCCCCACAAAAACGTGCAGTGCTCTAGACATGATTTTTATTCAGAGTAATGAAAATAGTCCACCCAGTCAGACAGGCACAGCTTTGTATTGTGAGGAGCTGGTTCCACTGGGGAATTTCTGAATTCAGATTACCCAACTCCAGCTCGGCTGGGGTGGGTGCCAAGGTATTTGGGCACAAAACGGTCAAGTGAGGTTTCATTCTTTTTTTGTAGGCAGACAATATTTTTATGCCCCGTCATGGCTGGGCAATCAAAACAGCAATTAGGTTGCATCAGCAGATGTGCTTCCTTTTAGTGACTGTCGGCCTCAACAGCGCAGAAGCTATATTCTGTTTGGTACAAAGATCTTTTCAGTTCCAAATATAACTTGGACCTTTAAAGTGCTTTGTCAACCATCTGAATAGCTGAGCAGGGGTGGCATTCGCTTTTAGCACTCTCAGCCCAGAAAACTGCAGATGTTTATCTTTAGCACTCCTGTAAGGTGAGCAGAAAATGGAGACCTTGCATCTGCTCGGCAAAGGCAAGCGGAGCACAGCCTTGTGCCATCGTTCACCGTCCTAGATGGGAACGACAGAGCAGATTTTGCTTTCACGTCAGCACAAAACCAGCCCAGCTTCCCCGGTCTGCACGGCCAGCGGGAGCCGTGGCCAGAACGGCTCGTGGTTGTTACTCTGTCCCCTGGCGTGGCCTGGCCCAAAGTTAAGCAGCTGTCCCGAGAGCCATGTAACGTCCCTCTGCGATCGGGGACAGCAACGGGCGCTGCAGGAGGGGTCATCTGCCATGAGCCCTCTCAAGTCAACGGAGAGAAATGGTGACATGGTCCTGAGCGTGTTAAACAGAGGAGACAAACCATCTGCTGACAGCTCCTGCCTCTGCAGGTGACCGGAGGAGACAAGCCACCAAAATGTGGCACTTTGTTTTTAGATGACCAAAGCCAGGTGAGGTGAATCCGACCCTCTACCTATACGTAGCATTGGCACCCATAATTTCCCAAATATTCAGCACTCCCAAATCCACCGAGCAGCAAGGAAACTTGCTGGTACCTGTCACTTCGGAAAGTCAGGTCCCAGCCATGCCTCAAGCTTCACAGGAATTTTTGCAGGTTGGAGCAACTAGGGGTTTAGGTAAAATAATACACACAAATTTCACTCAAATTAGCTGAGATGCAGCAAGGTAGAGACCTAGGAGAGAGATTTATCTCCTCCCGGCTCAGGATATCGTGGGCGCAGGCACGTGCCCATCTGGCACCAAGGGAAGGCAGGAACATGCAGCTAGTGGCATGGGCACCTTGGGTTACAGCACACCACCCTGGAAACCCACTGCAAGCAGAGAGTGCAGGCAGAGCTCAGGGTCTGAAAAGCACATAAGGAAATGGGGCTCCATTTTCATTTGAACCTCTTTGGTATTAACAGATTATGAATACAGTTTAACAGGCTATTACCTATGGCAAGAGCACAACCTGGTCATCTTCAGGTTGTCTCCAGGCTGCCTGCAAGGAAAATAGTTTCACCTCTCCATGTTAGGTGGGTTTGTTTTATGTAACTAACTACCACTTCTAATAATGTTTGAAGTTAAGATAAACTCCTTATTTTTCCATATTGCTCTTTCTTCTCTTATATTCACTTTGCTCTTTCCCCCCCCCGCCCCCTCCTCTCTGGTGTGCACATGTGTATTTGTGCTGAGGATGATCAGCTTGTAGGAAGTAAATAATTCACTGGATGCTACTGGAACTGGCTCAAAAGTTAATTCCACATCTAGGGTCTGAATCAAAGCAAGTGAAGGTCACCTGAAAGTTTTTTACTGATTTCAGAAGAATGCTAGATACTTTGAGCATGTAAGAAAAAAAAAAAAACAAACCCAACAAAAAGAAGAGAAGCAAATTCTGAGCTTTTCAGCTTTGGCCCTGGCCCATCAGTTAGTCACCACGTGTTGCAGTGGCTGAAGCACCAGCTTCATGGTGAACATGGGACGAGCTGGAGATAGGGTTCATGAGTGCTGAGAGGGCAGGGACTTTTCCACATGAAGTTATGAGGGCCCTGAGCCTGGGCTGATGGGGTGACTGTGATGGATGAGCCCAGCACTGAGAGCCAAAGGGTTCCCTGGGGCTTTCTCGCCAATGTGTCCCTTGCAGGCAGATTTCATCCAGATGCCATTTAAAAGATATTAAGCTCTTTCCTAACTTCATTTGTCTGTATAAATAACTACTGCAACTGACAAAGGGCTGTTCCAGGATCACAAAAGGGATGGGAACTAGTACTCAGAGCTAGAAATGGGAGGACAGACTTGAGACAGCAGTGTTTTTCCCAGGCGAGCTGTCTGGGGCATCCTTTAAGCCTCTGCAGCATCCTGAATCCTCATCACCTCCTGCAGGGCTGGGGCAGTCAGGCTGGGCACAGAGGGTCAGCTGATGATCTTCCACTCGTCACACCGATGGAGGATTTCAGTTGTACAGCCTCCTTTTGATACACAGGGGTTTGGGGCTCACTGCTACTCATCCTACGTTATTGTGCTATTTATGTGTTAAAACCTATACCAATCACTTTCACTTTACCAGCCTAAGTAACCTCCTCACTGAAGCATGGCCACCAAGGTTCAGGGCATTAAGTGGCTACCAAAACAGTCTCCACTGCAGTGTGGCTCCTGCTTTCTCCTGCCTATACCAAGACAAGACTCTCATCAACACCAAGATCAGGTTGTCTTCCTGCCCCAGACCCATGGCTGGAGAGTGGCTACCAATGATGACCTCAAGTGTCTATGTTTATTGAGCTAAAGCCTTAGGGATTGACCTGCCCAGAGCCCTGGGGAGACTCAGCCATTTCTCCCATGCTGTACAGAGCTGGGCATCAGGACGTGGCTGTGGAACTACCCAGGAACCATGGGGCATCCCCAGAGCATGCTGACTGCAGTAATAGGGAGGGCATGGCTACATGCAAGGGACACAACCACGGTAGTACCAGGGATACTCATGCCTAGGTTAACAGGGGAACCCAAAGGTCAGGACCAGACACAAGTAAACCCTGAAATACTGACATACCCTAAAGCTTAAGCTCATCTTATATCACCCACGTACCTGAATTATGCTCCCTTCACTCTCTGCATTGTCAATGGACAATTACAAGAATTTCCAGTGATGCTTCAGATGTCAAATGGGCTGATTTACCCTTTGGAAAGGTCCATCCCTCCCAGCTCACTGCAAAGGGAGTCTGGCATATCTGTGGTCCTACCTTAAACACCTCTGCTCCGCACATAACTTAGGTGAGCTCAATCCTGCCCAAGAGTTGTTCATGAAACTGTGCAAACATGCACTGAACTCCTGGGAGGAAAATGTTTGCTCATTCCCTGATTCCTTATCTGGTGCACTGCAAACACTAAAATGGGCCAAGGAATTTGGCTCAAGAATAGTGATGGGCTAGGAACAGAGATTAACTTTGTGTGCCAAACAGGGGCTCTTGATGCAGTGGCATTTTGAAACAGATGGCAAAAGGAGGATATGAACCACAAAGGAAGATGCAGTTTGCTTTTGAAAGAAAGCCTGAGCTTTTTTTATTTTAATTGAATTTTGAAGTTGCTTAGGCATCTTTTCTTTTTTCCTAACTCATTCTTACGCGATGGACAAATGTAGGGGGTAAGCAGGGGAACTGCAGCACACTCTGAATACTTTGTGAGCACATTTATGTCCCTCACCACCCTCTATGCTTCAGCAACTATGGCAGAAGTGACCAGATGTCTACCAGAGTAGCTCGTAGCAAAGTGCTGCCTGTTGCACATACTCAGTAAAAGCAGCCGTTTGAACATCCTGCTCCTTTGCGGATTTTTCAATTTTGGTTTACATCCAAAGACCTGCTTGCAACAACTAGGCAGAAACACAAATAAGAAGGACTTCTCATAACAGTGGCTCTTATAAAAGTATTATTAGTCAAATCTCCATCTCACTTGTTGGATACTATCCCTTTAAACGATCATTTTGCAGTATCACCGGCATGTCCTGCGCAATGCCCTTAGCTAAAGAGCATCTCTGCTGGCAATTGATTTTTCTGCTGATGGGGAAGAGCTCGCAGTACAGTCTAAGTAAGAGCACAGTCAAATCGAATGCTTTCTGGAGTGTGCCACTGTAGAAAGGCAGATGCAAAAGTTCAGTTCTCAGCTGTGCCCATGACCTGCGCCGTGACCTGCGTCAAGTCACTTCATCTTCCCGTGCCTCTGTTTCCGCTCCAACCTTTTTGCATTTATCTCCACGGCCTGTGAGCTGGGCAGATGAGTTTCATTGTGTTTGCACAATACATACTAAACCAGAGCTGTCAGCCTGATTTGTGCCTCTTGGCGCTGCCAGCATTACCAGTTCTTGGGGATTTACTGCACGTCTGCATGTTCGGCGGCTCTCATGAAGTCTCCTTTCCTGGGATGATGCGTTGGATTAATTTTTCATTTAAAAGGAAAGTACATTTTTAGGCAAGCTTGAAAAGACAAGCACTAGAAGTTCATACTTGAGAATGGAAATAACACAGAGGTGAGGTGGTGGTATTTTGGGTGTGCTAATCATTATTTTTAACACTTGCTGTTAGCAGCGTGGCAGTAACACAGAAAGAGCACAAATGACATACCCACAATAGTAAAATTAGTAGAGTCAAAATGCTCCTGTTGCAAAGGCACTAGACAAGCAAACATCTAATTACCGTGTTTTAACAGTATGGAAATCCAGTTAATTTACCAGGGGTTGCATAATGTGTCTGCATATTCTGTTTACAAAGGAAGATGCTGCCATTCAAAGGCTGTGGGGTTGTCGGTGGGGGTTTTTTACCCTGTTTATCAGGCCAGCCCCACACTCCTCTGCACTCTGCCGCACACAACGCTGGCGGCCCAGCGCTCCTCCCCTCCTCCAAACAGCCCTGCTGAGCCAAAATCTGCCTGCTCCCTACGCGCGGCGCAGGGCAGCCCTCCAGGGAGTCAGAAAAGGGGCTGGCAAGGAGGAAACCTGGACTTTCTCTTTTTTTGTTGTTGATTCCATGGCTGGCTTGTTATGGCGTGTGATGGCCTGCTAGCTCGTCTCTAAAATAGGGATAATGAGTCATTATCCTGCCGATAACAATGCGTATCTTTATTGAATTCTCCTCCCGGCGCGCTGGGTGCCAGCAGGTGATGCAGATGGCCCAGGTCGGGTGACAGGGAGCGACTGCCAAGCAGCTGGGGGGAGCGCCAGGTGGCCGGGGAGGGTGCATGTACGCCATGCCGGCTACGTGACAGCGCCCGAAAGCCACCTCACCCGTGGGCCTTTTGGGGAGCTGCTGAGGAGGGGATCACCAGCCCAGGGAGCTGGGCACGGTGCGGTGCACTGGGCAGAGGCGGAAAGTCCGGGGGCAGGGATCCAGCCAGCAGTCGGACACCTCCCATTGTATTTGCTCGCATGAATAAAGTACAAAAGCGGGTTTATTGCGTCGCCCCTCCCAAGGTGGGAGGCAAAATGACTTGTCCCAGGGTCACCCCTGGAGCCTGCAGCAAAGTCCAGCCTGCAGCCAGATTTGTGAAGGGAGAGAGAGGAGATGAAGCGCTCCTCTGATCTCACCCATCTGCATAGGACGCCCTGAGACTGCACAGCAGGGAAAACCATGTTCTTACCTTACAAATAATTCAGCCTTGAGATAAGCAAGTCAAATTGCTCACTTTGGTGGCTTTACACTCAGATCCATCCCAACTTGGTATTTATGAGTTTCCCAGTCTATCCGGTGCTGGGGGGACGCACAGTGCAGCTGCCCCGTGCCAGCCACCGCCGTGCTGCCCTGAGCTCCACCAAGGGTACCTGAGCGGTCCCGGCGCTGCCTGTATCTTGGCATCAGATCTGGCTGTGCTGGTGTGCCGTGTACAAACCATTACATGCAATAACAAGTAAAGCGCTGCTTGAACCTTAGCACAAAGAAGCAAAAAAACAAAACAATAAATGCATTTTCCACAAGGGCAGAGACAGCAGCCTTTGAATAGGAATTGCTGGATCGGCTTATGACTCAGCTGGCTGCTCGCAGAGCACTTCAGCACATGCTCAGCTTGGGACGGCAGCTGAGGCTCTGGTGGCTTTGCTGAATTCCAAGCAAAATGCATGCGGAGATGCGTGGTCAAGGGTGTGGGACACGGTCGAGGTCTGTAGCACTGGCAGAGCGGGGGGATGAGTAGCCCACATACCTTCCCTCCGAGTGACAGGGTCACCTGGTTGCAGGCAGCCCCTCAGGAGCAGCCCGGGTGCGAAACGGCGGGCGAAGGGCAGCCTGTGCTGCACACGGGGCTCAGCATGGCGTGGGGTGCAGCGTGCAGGGCTCGCAGGATGCGTTTCACCGCCTGGGTCAAGCCCTGCTTGTTGGAGTGGGAGGAGGGAGCCAGCCCAGGCGCCAAAATGTCTGTGACTCTGCTTAGATCATACTTATAATGTTTTTCTGCATACGGATCTACGTAAATAAAAAGAAACCATTCATCTCAGCTGGGAGGACTGGCAGCCTTTGGAGTCACCCTGTCCACTGATATGCAGCCACCTTATTTTTTGCCCGCTCTTTGATTGCTGCCCTCCTCCCCCATCAGCACTGTTCCCAGGGCATCATCCTCATGAAACGGCCTTTTGTTCATAGGTGCCCGAAGCCGACAAGCCTCTTTGACTGGCTGCTTCGTTTCACGCTGACACCCTTAACTGCTGGTTTCATCTTCCTGGTAGCGACTGTCTCAGATGAAGTTTCAGATTCGCTGTTTCTCATCTGCGGCTTGAGAGTCCCATTTTCACCAGCCAGAAGCCAAAACCCTTGCACTTGCCTGACCTCTGCAATTACCATCGGGACTCTTGCTCCACAGCGCTGCAGCCTCTGGCCATGAGGAAACTTTGGAGCAGGGGCCATATGGATAAGCCACAGGAGACCTAGAAACTATGCAGCGTTTGTTTAAAATGTCTGGCTCTTGCTGCAGTTTCATTCAAATTCACTGCTGCAACCTCACTTGCTGTGAAGTACAGTTTTGATTGCAGTTTCATTTGTATACCGCCTGTGATGGCAGAGAGCCTGTCCTCACCTCTGGAGGGTCTACTTGTTTTCTACTTTTTGGCTTCTTAATCTGAAAGTTGCTAGCCATTCTAGACTGGAAGTTTCTACATCTTCATGGGCAAGAGGCATAACCGAAATGCAAAGGAAAGCGTTAAACACAACTATTTGGGGATTTCTCACCTCCAATGCATGTTATGCAAGAGCTTATGCAAGTCTCTTGGTGCTGCTCAGGATATTCTGCTAGATGCATATCACCTTTGGTTTTCATTATGCCGTGAACATCCGTCTAACTTCAGCCAGCAGCTTTTAATAGCTCTTCAGCAAAACCCACGCATTTGCTCATGCCTTCAGTGGTGTAAGGAGCCTGCAGCATGCATTTCTACCATTCTCTTAAAACATGAAGAGCAAAGGTGTTAATACTTCCGCAGCAGATTGAGTGGAGAAAAGGCAATCCCGAGACATGCTCGTAATGCTGTTGCACCAAGTAAGTCCATTTTTTATTTCAGCTATCACACTTCAGCTGCAGCGCATGGGAGTCTGGCCTGAAAACCTCCGCCACACCACTGCTGCACCGTGGGTGTGTTCAGGTCCAAATGTGGACTTTGCAAATCAGTAAAGCACCCAAATGCTGGTATCCCGGTGCAGTGCCCGTGGGAAGCCTGGCATCAGAATAGATCACCTTATCTCCAAGCCCCCTGGAAATTTTGCAGCAATTAGGCAAGACATTTAAGATAAGCCAGAGGCTCAGGGCCTGCCTGCCTTCCTACGGGGCTCTTCTCAGGCAGCTCTTTGTCCTCCTGGGAAAGGCTGCCTGATGGCACAGCGGCACCAAGCAATGGGCTGGAGGCCCATGCTGCTGCTCACCAGCTCTGCTTGGGGGCTGGAAGCAGGACAGCCACGCAGCTCAGCGCCGGGGAAGCTGACTGGCTCTGCTCATGGACCAGCTCCAGCTCACAGCTGTCCTGTGTGTCAGTACACGCTCTAGGAAGCACAAGCTTGGAGGTCCGGGCACCACGCTCCAGCACAGGCTATGGCCATGCCTTGGTTTATCCAAGGCAAGAAGTATTCTCCTCTTCTGATGACACATCAGCTTTCGGGGATGGATGCAACCAGAGTACTGAGGGGGAGGGAAAAATTTGCCGCTCAGCTTTTCCCCTGTGCTAACCAGTGGCAGCTAATTAGATGGCTAATGTCCCAGTAGGCCTTGTAGCTCTCCTAGGAAACCTTGCCTTGGCTAATCACTTTAGCATGAACTGCAGGAAAGTGTTGATAGCAGAAGAAAATGAGATCATGCTAAAACTATCACACTGCCTTTCCTGGTGAGAAGAATAAAATTTATTTCCGTCCGTCACTCAGATAACTTCAGATGGACTGTGCATGATCTGTTGAGCTCTTCCCACTGGTGCCATTATCGAAAGCTCAGCAGCCACATCAGCTTTGTCTTCAGTTTGAGTATTTTCCTGTTTTACTTTCTCCGCAGCTTATCAAGTGTAGACACTGTTCTTTGATAACTCCACAGATAACTGCTCTTTCTGGACTTCTATTTTCACGGTTCAGCACCTTGCATGGCTGGACCTCCACGTACTTCAGGAAGCCCTGAAAAAGAGTATCAGGAGGCAGACGGGGTCCGATTCTCCAGTGTCTCATGTTGTCCTTGACAACTACATAAAGCTTTAACACCTCCAAAGCAACTCCAGGTGTGAGAAAGGAGAATCCGGTTTGACAGAACTGCAATTTCTGGCTGCTTTTCATGATGCAGCTGGATGCCGGTGAGCATCGTGTCTCTAGAGAATAACTCTCATGTTACAGAAGACACAAGAAGTCTGTGGCAGCCCCGGAAGGCAGCAGTCAGCCGTCCCAGCTCCCAGCACTTCGTTTTAAGAGTGAACCTCAGCACACAGAGGCAGTGGAGACTAGGGCTTGGGTACCAGGCGGCTCAGGAAGATGACAGTATTTTTAGCACTGAGGAGTTTCATTGCTGCCGAGGTGCCCATCCAGGACAGGTGCCTCCACAGCAACCGGCCAGCACCCCTTCTCATTTCTGAATAATCTTTCACACCCATCATCCTGGTGGGTAAAAGGAAAACAGGCTGCAGAAAGGACATGCCTCGATTTTTTTTTTTACCAGACACCAACTATTTTGTCCAGTATTTTTCAGATTAAATGTCAGCTTCTCTGCTTCGGGGCAGATAGCTACAGGTCTGCAAACCTGAAGACATGATTTATTCACTTGTGCCCCCCTCTCCCACCCATAGCCAAACAAGTTGGCAATGCTTTAACAACAGCTGCACGTGGCAGCTCAGAACACAACCAACGAAATTACCTGGCATAGTCGCAAGTTGTTCACCACACTGACAAACAGTTACCAGTCACTTTCTTCTGCCTCCCCTAGCTTAGTCATATTACAGACACCGCTTATAAACCACATCCTTCTGTTGCAGTATGACTTGTCCCCACCGCTTGTGACATGTTTTCTGATTAAATGCATGCGTGCCATGTTTTATCGCGGGGAGAAGTCGCTGCGGAGGTTTGGAGGATCCCCAGTCTGCACAGAGGATGCTTTGCCCACTGGCTGCAGGAGCTTGCTCGAGGCACCAGGACCCCCTTTGCATTTAAACAAGCACTGCCCTCATCCCGTGGTGGGCTTCTCAGCACTCTTTCTCCAGCGCTTTCGGCTGACATGTTACTTGCACGGTAGCACATCACTGCTACTTTACTCAAAGGGAATCCAACTATCCTGCCAGTGAAGTAAGGGGAGAAATTCACTTTTCATAAACTGACCAGGAAGAGACAAATTCTCTGCCTACCAACAGGAACGTGCCTATGAATAGCCCCTGTATAAACACAGACGACATAATGCAGAACGACATCAAGCATGGTTACCGCTAGCCACCTCTTCCTGAAATTCAATAGACATTGATATTTATATCCAGCCTTCGAGGTTCAGCATGCTTCAGCACAAATATACATTTAATAATACCGCAATACATCGGGTCTTATTGACTCTTATTGAGTCTCATTTCACTCACAGATACACTTGTTTCCTAGGCTATCATGCTTGAAATAAGTTAAGCCAAGAGTGAATGACCTTTCAACAAAACAACTAATATGCTTCAGGCCACGTCCAGCATTATTTTCCCTACTTCACTTCACCAAAGTGATATCTAAAGAGAGGGCTACATTCTGCTCAGAAGTACATTACTATTAATGATATGTGACTCCAGTGATTACAGCAGAGTGGCTCTGAACATGCATTGACAAAAGAGGGACCAGGAATTTGGCCCAGTGTTCTCAAAGTAAGAGTACTAGGACGGGAGTTATGCCAGAGAAGAATTTGGCCCATGCTGTTTCTGAAACGAGGGAGCCAAATAATACTACAACATAAGCTGACCTGTAGCCTGTTTGTAAGAAAATCCATCATTTCCAGTGATTTACAGGACCTGGCTAAAGGAAGGTTAAGTTTCAAGAGAAACACAACATGACTAAAAGAAGTTATTTCTTCCTGGAAAAGGACATTTTAATAGAAATGAGGACGAATAAAATTCTTAAGACATGACCTTGCTGTGGAAATACAATCCTTTTATGTTTTCCATCTCAGATCATGCTCCTGTGCTGTACAAAGGCATCGCTCTGCATATAAAACAGTCATTTCTCTGCTTCTGCTGTCCAGCATTCTCCTGAATCTTCATCAATATAAATGCTTCAGTGGCGATAGTAAATAGTCAGGCCTGTGTGCCTGAGGTTCAGTTATACCAGATGGATCTGGCAGTTAGCAGAGCAAGATGCAATGACCTCTGTTATTATTCATTTCTTTGCCCAAACAGGAGTCGGGTTCTGCCATTTCCAGCTCAGGGGCTCCAGCGCTGAAGCTGTGGCTGCCAGGGCTTCACCAGCACAGCAAGGTGCATTGCTTACACCATTTTTTTTCCCTTCCAGATTGACCCTCCCTTTCCTCTCTCCCGACATGATAAATAGAGCTCGTACCTACTGCAAAGCCAGGCTGAAATAGGTCAGAGAATCTTCAAAGGAAAATCTACATGCAGGAGTCATGCATTTCCGTCCGGCAGCAAACAGGCAGGCTAGAGGAGATGGGAGCAGAAAGGAGTTGATGGATGTTGGTCCAGGGAAACTGCTGCTCCTTTTCTCTTGCTCTGCAGCACCAGATGGCTGGGCCAGTCCTGCTTGCTGTACTTTGGTGTATCACAGTGGGCATCGCCTGGCTGCGCAGGGGGAGGGAGGCAGAAGTGCCGAGGTTAGCGGGTTGTGTGGCTCCGTGCGGGCACAGTGCGTTGCTGATTCAATCAGCCAGCTCCCCTGCAGGTGTCTGTCTTTAAGGCTGAATCTCAAAATTTGGGACTTCTCCTGTCCAAGGATGTCCTCGGCATCTGGATGGCGATCGATGAAAGAAGAAACATGCCATGCAAACAAGCCTTCAGCGCTGAGCCTATTTTGCTGGGGAAGATGCCATGTGTTAACTGCCTTCACTCACACGCCTAATTGCTTCTAAGTGTGATACCTTCTGAGAAAATCCCGCTTACACTGACACTCTGTTTTTTCAGGGTGTAACTGTCAGAAAAATAATCAAACAGGGTAAAAACATTTTTAAATCAAAACAAGCCAAGTCCATAACAGATGCAAATCTTTCAGCACTTCAGCTCTTCTTTGTCTACAAAGAATTGTCTACAAACTCTGCCATAATTCAGCCTGATCTTCAAACACACTTATGTTTATATCTCAGGGGCTTCAGTGGGAAATGAACCTAAATTATGTGCCATATCCCAAAAGCTGATGAGTTTTTTATTTGATTTTTGTATTTGTATTTTGTATTTGAAAATAATGAAAGTCATAACATTGCCAGTGAATACAGGAAGCTAATTTCACTGACCAGCTCCATCCTTAACGTGGCATCATGCTGTACCATGTGTTTCATTTGCAAAATACGAACAGACAAGTTCTGCTGCTTGAGAAATTGTAGGTTTTTTCAGCCAAAGACATTGACATCTGTGTGCTTCGCACTGGCCGGGCACAGAACTGAGCCAAAGCAATGGAAAGAAAAAGGCAGCAAAACCTCAGTTTCCAGTTCACTTCCCCAGCCAGCAGGTATCTGAGCCAGCTGCCTCCTGCTTGCCCTCTTTTGGCTCCTTGGCTTTTGAACTCTTGGCCTCATGGTGTCCTGGCTGCAAAAGGAGGGCTCGAGGTGCTTTTACCCAGCCTGACCTACAGCGCGATGGTTAGGCTGTACTCTCCAGTGACGTGCAATGTAGCTGGGAGCCAAGGCAGGAGCTCCCAGTTCCCAGCCAGCAGCAAGCAGCACTTCTCTGTCTTCTCGAGGAAATCTTCCCACCTGGACCCAGGCCCAAGGCAGTGGTGGGCACCTCCATCTCACAGAGATGCCATAACCGCAGCTTTGATGCAGGCACCCATGTTTAGGAGAGGGACAAAACTTGGGGCACATCCTTCCCAGTGCTGCAGCTGGTGCCTCACGTCGCGGTTGCGCAGGTGGTGCTGAGACCCAGGCTTGTCCCTGCTCCACGTGTACGACCCCAGGCACCCATGTCTGCCCCGTGAACTCCACCTCCCGTCCTGGAGGGGAGAGGCGTTTCTGTCACCAAAGATAGTCCTGCTGCTGCCGTTAAATCTGCTCGGTAGGACTAGCTTCAGTATTAGTATGAATACATTGCAAGGGATTACTTGTAATTCTCCTTTTGCAGGGAGTAAGACCAGGCTACCTTTGTCCTGCCTTTCAGATTTTTTTTTCAATTAATGCATTTCCCTCCTGTATCACTCCCAAAAATTGTACAGGCCAAAATACTTCCAAAGTTAACTCAAAGCATAACCTATTTTTTCCAGATGATCCCTATTTACAGGCTCGCAGCATTGGCCAGTGTGGTCTCAGAAGGCTGAACTGAAGTAAACAACATGTTGAAATATATTTAGTGAATTATCATGCAAACCACAGAAGAACATAAAGACAGAGAGGAGAAACGGTTTCTTGGTTGGGTAGTGGTTTCATACTTTTTAGAGTTCTTTAACTGTCAAAGAAATTAGATATTAAAAAGGCCTATTAGGTCAGCGAGCTCAGCTCTCCTGGGCCAGGCTGTAATTGTTTCTTATGATAAACATAATTTCAAGTGCTTTACCTAGTCAGGGTTTAAATGCTGCAGATGAAAAGGCATGTACCCCCACCCTCGAGGAAGAGTTCCACAAACTATCACATCTCGCTGTCTCATGTAATTATCTGAACACTCACTTTGCAAATTAGGATGGGAAGTCATTTTCTAGTGTCAAAGTGTGCGTAACATCACTCAGGGCACAAACTTTACCTGCTGCCCTTCCTTCCCCTAACAATGTAATATAAATCCTGTGCAATTGATATTAAAACAGTGGAAATTATAGTGGAAATATCATAATTATCAAAAATTATGATAATGAAGGCAGGACTATCACTCATTTGACACAATGGCAACAGGCTGGATTTTTGGCCTTGAGAAACCACATCTATTTTCCTATGTATCCATGTTCGGTACGGCTTTACTGAATGATTCATGGACTCATGAAATGTAAGGCACGTGACGTGTCAATCACCTCGCCTAACCATGCGCATAGCACTTTATTGTGGCTATGTCAGACAGGGAGAGTGGGTACGGCTCCGGAGCTGGGTGCTCAGGCATGCCCTCTTTTCCTGCTCCTGAGCAAAACTTGAGGATCTTTTAATTTCATGCGGGATTTCTAGTCTTGCAGCAATCCAGGCAGAGCTATTGCGTAGCAGCTACCCCCTCCCTTCCTCTCTCTCCAAGCTGCTGGAGGTCTGTGAATCACAAGCATATTCACTGCATAACGAGTTCAATTTTACAGCACTGATCTTGTCAATCCAACCTTTTCAGGAAGCATCAAGCTGCTGCATTCACGTATGAACAACAAAAGCAGTGCACGCTCATACAGTAGGTGCACATCTTCAGGAAGCACTGTGTGGACTGGCTGGGTGCTCCTGTAGCACCTGCACAGCACATTGCAGGTAGGCTGACTTTTCTGAGACACACAGCATGGTCAACACTGTACAGTCGATCTACAGAGCATCTTCTTATTGCTTTTGCAATAAGAAGATGCTTATTGCTCTGTGCTCTCTCACAGGCTGGATATACAGCAGACGGTTGTTGGGTGTGATGCTTTCTGGAAGGCAGTGGAGATGCACTGTGTCCAGCTCTCAGTGTTCTTTTCAGGAAATGTGTTCTTTTCAGGAAATTCCAGGCAGAAATATCGCAGCCCCAGCAGGAGTTCAAAGCTGGTATCACACTGCTAAACTGTGGTATAGAAGTGCTCATTCTGGGAGATGAAAGCAGCTTGACATTTGGATGTGCTATGTCTCTTAGCTGATCCATTTGAACCATGTCAGCTTGAAGGCTGCATAAGGCATGAGGAGAACTCTGACCTTCTAGCAAAGGCCGTCACATCTCATGCAACCCTACGGCGAGGGCAGCAGTCCATGCCTGGCTGCAACGTGTCGCCAAAACTGCATCTGATGATTTCAGGAGCCAAAGAAATCCCTACTTCCTTTGGAAGTTTGTTCCTGCCTTGTTGTTCCATCATGGTGTTTGTTTTTTAAACTTCGCAAAAGTTACGATCATTGATGATAAAAATCTGTTTAAATCAGTAACCACTTGTGCAACTCTGTCTCAGCAGGTCAGTAATCTCTCTGAAAGGATGTGGTGGTCTCAAGTCACTATGCTCCGTATCATCAATAAAAAAAAATCTCCACCTTTCCCATACATGGCAATAACTTGCAGCCTCTTTAGGTGACCTCCGCAGAGGACTGGTTGTGTTTACAGAATTGACTGCCGCCTTAAAATTTCCAGGCAGGTTAAGATGCCAGGCTGCTTGTAACTCAATTACCTCTTACCTTCAGGACTCTGCTTTCCTTTACAACTCAGTAACTGGGCAAAACCTGAAGGAAACCCCCAGCAGTGGATGGCAGGTGAGGTACAGTTGGATCATAAAAACTGCCAGACAATTGTGAAGGGAGCCCTGAATATTTTTTGCGATACTTCTTTTGAGAAAGAATTTTACAAGGACAACTTGCAAGAATGTGGATATGTTCACCAAGAAGCCAGCTTGTACAGAGAGGCTTTTACTCTGCAGAACTTATGCACATGTTAAACTCGAAATGCAACAAGCCAAGAGCTTAAAATCCGGCACACATGCACAAGTCTTTGCAGGCAGCAGGGCTCCGCAGATGGCGTAAGCTGAGCACATACATGGCGCTTTGCAGGACTGGTGCCACAGGGATCCCAACAGTTCATTTCCAAACACTGCATCTAGACAGAGCTCAGGCGCTTTGAAAATTCTAGTGTTGTCTCTAGTCTACACGCTAATTATCTAATTCTGATACTGGATAAGCGCTGCATCTGGCCCTGTTAGGTACACTTCTGATCTTTATTAGGTATTAAAACTCTTTATAAACAGAAAATGCAGAGGAAAAAATGAACTTCAGAAAAGATACCCGAGATAATTTTTGTTGGGTGCAGGAAAGGATTTTAGGCAACTTCCATTTACTGTATTGTTTCCAAAAACAATGAAACACTTCCAACATTTATGATTCTCTTGACATTTCTCAGATACCAGCGTACTGCAAGGCAAGACTGGGAGCCACAAAGGCACTTAAGTGCTTATGGTTTAGGTGCGGGTTAGTCAACCACATACTTCAAGCATCTGGGCGTACATGTCCCACCCCCTTTCACAAGAAGTTTGTGGCAGAACAGAGACTAGATATCAAATTTCTCACATTTTAAACTGCAGTACAAGTCAGCCTAACTTTCACACTTGGCTAATGGAAAATTCTCCTGTTTTTACTGGGCTTTGCTAAAGGTCTGAAGTTGTCACCCAAGGTGGGAATAATTTCAGTGGAGAGGAATGGGACGCAACCACATTTGTGAGGATGTCCAGTCATGTGTACTTGCCACCATGGAAATGAAATAAATGAATGGATGCTATTATTGAAATCTGAATATTTGCCAGTGTTCCAATGTTGAATAATAAGAGCAACTCATTTGAAATAATTCTCTTACCTGTGTTTCAAACTTGCCTGCTACCATCCTTGCCGATGCGTTTTTGAAACAGGCACTTCGACAGCAACTGACTCAAAAGTGATCTTACTTGAGCTGAAGAGTCAGCTCTCCATTGGTTGTGGCTATAATAACTCTGAACCTCTTCTGCTTGCTTTAAAACTTCATTTCAGATAACATTATCATGGAGTTCAGCAATAAATCAAAAGCCATTTACATCATCCATGTTGCTTACTCACATTTTAGCATTACATTCAGATTAGACGATGGAACGAAGCTGTTTGGCTTTCCGTTGTCACTTCACTTGTAATAGCACCGTGCTGTAAAATGTGGGATGCAGACATGGCACAGCAAGTACCTGCACTCTAGCAAACTGTTTTCTCACGTTGGGGTGTCATTTCTACTATACTGCTTGGAAAAAAAACCCTCTTTCATTTATTTCTCTCCAAGCATTTTGTATGGCTGCCTGTGACTGCAACATTTGGATGCATTCCACATTGACTTGACTGGCAATAGCAGAGTCCACACTGTGCCCATCTGCTGAAGGCAGCTCTGCCTCAGGAAGAGATCCCTTTGGAAACGGATAGAAGGGGAAGGACGGAGGAGGATGTTGCTGTGGATGCGGTTTTCCTTACAGTGGTAAAGTCTGATCTGAGAAACTTTTCAGTAGTTCTCAAAGACAGTCAGATCTAGGTTCAATTAAGTCTCCTTTAAGAGATGTAAATTACTAATTGCATTGTCCCCTTTTTAGCCAGCCAGTTGACTAAATTACACACTTCATTTTGCAAAAATAGAAAGTATTCCCAGGCAAAGCAGATGACAGTTCTCAGGCAGCTGATTTACAATTGTTTTGCCAGGAGAAACCTTGAAAGCGATGTGTGTAACACCCCAAATCTTAGAAATTTCATAGGGCTATAGCACTGTTTCCATAACAAAATCAAATCCTTCTATACCATCATCTTTCAAGACAGGAATTATATAAGGCTCCACATGTAATAAACAAACTTTTATTGATGTCGGTGGGACTACTCACATTAAAGCCCATATATGCATATTTAAAATCTAAAGAGCACACAAACAAGGAAAACTGCAGTGATGCTATGATGTAAAAAAGAGGTTTATACCCCAGCTATCCTAGGCTGCAGATTATAGATTTGTTTCTGTCCTAATTATACACTCCATCTCTGTGCATTAGCATGGAGCCTAGAAAACCTGACTCATCATTTCTAACAATCCCGGCGACCCGAGGCAAACACACACACACACACACACTCGCATGCGCGCTCCAAACGTTCCCAACTTCCCCTAAAGCAAATACCTAATCCTATTCTGCCTGGCAGCAGCGCAGTCTTGTCCCTGCATGTGCAAGCTGCCGCCTCAGAGCGGGCGCTTCTGCAGAAAGCAGTTCTCCCTCCACACCGGCAGCCCCCCGCCCTGCATGCCTTCGGCCGGCGGCAGCGAGCACCAGCACCCTCGCCACGACTAACGGATCCGCGGCTTTGGGAGGGGATACCCCGGGAGGATGGCCTGGGCCTGGGCCTGGGCCCTGGGCCGAGGCCTGGCCCCGGGGCCGGCAGCCAGGCGGGACAGAAGGCCGAGGCCCGCACCTCATCACACCGGTGACCCCTCGCCTCGCCCTGTCCTGCTCCGCGCCCCCAAACTTGGGCCCCTCGGGGACCATCCTGGAGGGGAGCGCCCCGAGCAGAGCTGCGGGGACCGGCCGGGGCGGCTCCGGGGAGCCGAGGCCCCGCGGCCCGGCCGCCCCCGCCCGCCGCTCCCTCACGGCCCCCGCCGGGGCCGCGGCCCCCCGCTCCGGGGGCGGGGCCTCTCGCGCCTCGTTTGCATAGCGCCCGTTGAGCCACCCTATTGGCCAGGAGAAGGCACGCGCCGACGCGTCGGCCCCGCCTCTCTCCCCAACGCTGCCCAGAGACGCGGCCGGCCCCGCCCCTCCGCGGCGGTGACCACGCCCCTTCCCCCGCCCCCGCTCGGAGGCTGCCTGGAGATGAGAGCCGGAGACAGCTCTGCCCATTGGTCGGTGTCGGGCGGCCCCCGGGATTGGCGGGGCGCGGCGGCGGTGGGCGGGGCGGCCGGCGCGGATTGGCGGAGCGCGCAGGGGTGTGCGCAGGGGGCAGCGGCGCGGAGAGGGGTGCTGGGGCCGCGGCTGGAGGATGGGGGCGGCCGGCGGCGCGGGCTGCTGAGCGGCGCGGAGCCACCCTGGGCACCCCCTTCCCCGCCCGGCAGCGCCGCGCTCCCCGCCAGCATGAACCGGCTCGGCTCCGGCACCGTGGGCAGCGCCACCGCCGCCTCCGCCGCCGGCCAGTACCGGGTGTGCGGCAATTGCCGGAAGGTGCCGAGACAGGTACCGGGGCGGGGGGGACGCTGTGAGGCGGGGGGAGCTGAGAGGGCTGCGGGCGGCGGTGAGGCAGAGACTTGTAGGGGGGATTGGGGGAGCAGAGGCTTGGGGAGGGGGGCCGTGGCGTGAGGAGAAACGGGCCGTGGGGCGGCAGTGGGGCGGGGGCTGAGGCGGTGGGATGGGGGGGCAGTGGGGGCTCCGGGGCGGTGGGGTGAGCGCTGTGCGGCACCTGGGAGGGTGTGGATGGGGCCTGCCGGGCGGTGAGTGCCTGGGGGTGTGGGGTGGGGGCAGCGGAGGGGTGCAGGGCGGGGGGATGTGGCCCCAGGGGTGCCGAGGGGTGCCAGGTCCCGCACCCCCATCGCCTCCCTCCCCCTGGGACGGTTGTCACTCGCCCTTGCCCCCGGCTGGCCCCCGCCGCCGGGTCTGGGGGGCTCCGGGCCTCCCCGACGGCATGGGGGGGGGGATTGACTTGGGGCCCAGCGGCGCTTGGAAAGTTTATTATCCACGTATTTCACCGGCAAAACTCATCACCGCGATCTCCGTCAAGCCTTTGTGCGGGGGCATCCGAAATAGGAGCTTCAAAAAAAATGAGAAAAGCACCCAAAAAGCCCCTGCCCCCCCAGTCTGCTAAACCGCATCCCTACAGTTATCAGCAGCTCCCTTGTGCGGACCCTCTTGCTTCAGGAGGAGCGTAACCGCTTTACCACCTCCTCTCGACATCTGCTTAACAGGGAGCATTAGTTGAGGTGCTTTTTGTTTGTCCAGCGCAAATGAATTAAAATTGCTGAGCTGTGCAAACGCGCCGAGTCCAAGCACCCAAGATGAACGCGATGCCGTTTTTGGTTTTATTTTAATTCAATCTCTCCTGATACACTTCTGCACCAGGTTGGTTCTTGCAAATGCTAAGAAAGCCTGTAAGTCAATGAGCTCAAATATTTGCGCTCTTTGTCCAAAAACTGTTTTTCTTCCTCTGTGGGTCAGGCCAAGTGCCAATCAAAGTTGTTTTTCAAGCCTCTCTTCCCTGCAGTAGGACTGCTTTTTTCTTTCTTCTTTTTTTTTTTTTTTTTTTTAAGGGTTTGGTTTTTGGAAAGGAGGTGTGTATTCAGGGGAGGGGGGAGGAGAAACGTTAAAAATCGGTCAGAGAGAGAAGCAGATCTTAAAAATCATGTTTCTCGAATATTTTAATGGAAACAAAATCTTATTAAATGTGCATGCTTGGTATGTGCAGTTATTTTTTCCATAAACTCTTGGATCATATTACAGTTGATACTTGGTGCTCAGCTCTTAGCTCAGCTTGCGAGAAATGTAATGGATCAGAGAAGCACACATCAGCAGAGTCTGATTTTTAACCATTTCATTGCAGGATCAAATCCCTTCTTGGCTTTAACTTGCTGCTGTTAGTGCTTTAAGAAAAACAAGTACTTAAAAGAGAGAAGTTCTGCGGGGTTAAAGCCTGAAACAGCTTCAGACTTGACATATGTCTAAAGACATACAAATTAACCGGTGCCAAATATGTCTGTGGAGAAAGCAGGGAGGGAGCTTGCTTTGTTCTGCCAAATAATCAAAATGTTTTGTTGACAAATAAAGTGGTGCTTGGCAGCACTTGTAGGTCTAAAATTAAATTTAAATTATTTAATTTTTTTGAAGCTGTAGTCTCATCCTGCTGGGTACAACTTTTTTTGTATACCTCTCTAATATCAGTAGGGGTGGGGGGGACAGGGCTAGATGTTACTTTTCTGGTAACAGGAAACTTGCCGGATTAGTTTTTTTTGTTTGTTTTTTTGTTTTTTTTTTTTTTAAGTAATTTAGGGAGGATGATGGTAAAAGATAGGTACCCAGTTGGATCTGTTGAGGACGGCAGCTCAGCACTATCCTGCTTTGTCTGTGGTCATTTCAACTACTTTTCTTGCAAAATTGGGGAAAGAAAAAAAAAAGTGAGCTACAGCCCATGAAACCCTCTTGAAATATAGGTGTTTTGTGCTTGCAGTGGTTGTACTAGGACATTGTTGCATCTGTGTTTTAGGCTGGACAATAAACATAGAAGCACAAAGCTTCTGACTACATCTGTAATTATTTAAAAGTTGGTGTAATAAAAATCACTGTAAATTTTAACCTTTTGCACTTCATTGGCAAGCATGCAAGTAGAAAACAGGAAAAAAAAAAAAAGGCTTGGTGGAAGTGAGATGCAAATTTGACCTGAGTCTCAGAGTAATGATCTTCAGATGAGTGCTGCCTCATCTGTTCTTTTGATGGTGTTGTTTTTTTTTTTTTTAATGCTCATGTGATAATATACTGGAAAAATGATTGGCCTTAAAACATGTTGAATCTCTTCTGCCCTCCTCAGTCTTAAGTCTTTATTTGAAGCCACTTGAACGCTCACAGTTTAGGTAGTGCTGTTGTCAAAATTATAAGGGGCAAAGCAAGCTTTCTACTCAGTGGCATATAATGAAATTTGACATAGTCTAGCAGGTTTTGGATTCTCATGGGTGAAGGTAAGTTTCTCTTTCAACAGGGAAACAGGAAAAGCTAGATGCAGCACTTTAGGTTTCAGCTAATTTCAAATTAATCAAAGTTACGTTTTATTATGGAAACTTCTATTAGGGTAGCGCTAGAAACTTGCTAAGGATCCATGGGTTAAATTTGCCTATGAGAAAGATTTTTCATACTAAAAAGATAAAATTTCCGGTTGGGTTTATTGTTACGGGCCACTTTAAATAACCAGATCTACTTGCAGAACAATTGCTGCTAATCTGAAGGGCTTAGACAGTCATAGATATGACAGCTACGTCATTATTTGATTTAGGAAAAAAAAAGGCAACCACTAATAGGTGATGCAGGTTTGGATTTGGCGAGTGAGCTTGTTGAACAGACAACCAAGGCTAATGCTTTGCCTCAGCTTAAAATAAATGGAAGAATGAGCAAAACGAGATGAGTAGCTCTGGTTTGTGGGATTGATGGGCGGGCTTTGTAACAAAACTGTGGCATACCAGTAGGGAAAAGTGCTTAGAATGGCCTACGAGTGCTGTAGCCGAGTCTTTCCTAGAGGTGGCCAAGAGCTGCTGCCATTGCAGTAACCAGGACAGCCTCCACTTCTCACGTTTGAAAATCCAACATGTGGGGGAGTCCCTGGGCAGGGGAGCCTCGGGGTGTAAATCTGGAGGGGGTCTGGAGCCTGATGGAAACCCAAGGTTCTCCTGCCTAAACAAAATCAATAGCCCAGGCAAGCAAGAAAAGAATATATAGGAAGGGCTCAGTATTTCTTTGGACAAATAACTGCTTCAGGAAGGCTTTTAGGAATAAGCAAAAAGTCTTCAGGGGATGGAAAAATCCGGATATGTCAGGAAATGTAGGAACAGGGAGAGTTTGCCAACTGTTCAAGCTTAGTTGCAAATTGCAAAGCATGTGAAGGAAAAGGTTCTTTTACATGTACATACAAGTTGGTAGGATAGAAAAGAAAATGAGTGTAAACGTCATTCCAGG
Organism: Ciconia boyciana; assembly: GCF_034638445.1. Lineage (NCBI taxonomy): Eukaryota > Metazoa > Chordata > Aves > Ciconiiformes > Ciconiidae > Ciconia > Ciconia boyciana. Next base: position 207,923,502 of record NC_132934.1, read on the forward strand.
ATTAAATATTTGTTTTGTGTTAGATTTCAGTGAAGGAGATACAAGGGCAACAGCAAAATGGGTGATGGAGGAGTGCAGTTTATAAGCATCCATCACTGTTGGCATGGTGGAAGTGAACCCAGCTTAGCTGACCCGCCTGGCTTGAGCCAGTCTCTGTGCTGGAGTCCTGGTAAAGGTATATGAAATACAGGATCTGTTCCAGGATCATAGACCTACCCAGTCAGGGTGATCCTGTGAGAGGGAAATAGCCATCAATATGCTGGACATAATTTTCAGTGCTCTTCATCCCCCCCATGCCAGTCTCCTCCTTTAGCACAAGTCTCAATACTATACAAGTTCCTAAAGCAAATTCTGACGGAAAAGCATACAGATACATGAAAAAAATACGTATGACATGATACCACCAAAAGTAGGTCACGCTAGACTAATGTAAGAGTCTTGATGAGACATCTGCTAGAGTGTCCTCTTCTGAAAGCTTTGAATGGACAAAAACTAGACTTCATTCATTAAACATCTGAAGTAATGTCAAACATTGAACTCCTTGCTGCACTAGCAAGTCAGCTCAAATTAAACTTTGGGGTTTACTAACACAAAATGTTCTAAATACCAAAAAGTTTAGGTGGGTTTGAAAAGTATTTGGGCAAATTCATAACAGAAAAATTAAACGAGACCTGTAAAGAGGAAATATCAACACTTTCCAGTATAGTTTCTATATGCTTTCCTGGCTGTTACGTGGCTGCTATTGCCCCCCTGGCAGCGACAGGTTACTGGGCAATAGGGACCTTTGACCTGACACATTTTGTCTATTTTTCTGTTCCTGTTAATTATAGAGGAGTGATTCGGAACGGGGGGCAGTGGGGATGGTGGTGGGCCATGCTGAAAGGAGAAGTCACTGTGCTGAGAGGAGACTACCAGTGGGTTTTCAAAGGATCACTTGAAACTAATCTGGTTTAACACTGTCCCGAATTGCATTGAGAGCGTGACTGCTTCCAAAGACACGGCAGAAGTGGTAAATGTTGTTGGTCCAGGGAAAGAGTGGAACATTTCATAGAAAGCTGGGAGACCTTGAGTGCTGGCATAGTTAGAAGTGGGGTGAAATCCAGTGGTATGAACTGTAAGAGTTATAGGCTTGGCTGTTTGTTACTCATAACTTTTAATAAGAGCAGCTCCTTGGAAGGAGCAGGGAGAAGGATGTTGCTGTGCAGGAGGACCAGCAGCTTACTGTCACCCTGCAGGGCAGTGCCGTTGGGGAGGAGGGAAGCCAGGAAAGATGGACCCTAATTAAACAGGCGCAGAGGAGAGTTCGCTGGGTGCTGGGAGAAACAGAGTACTGATTTTGCAGAAGGAGACTAAAAGAGTTTGCTTTTTTTAATCCAGCAGAAACAAAGGCCGAGAGGGGATATGATCCGTGTCTATAAATACATCCGATGGTAAGAGCCAGCGAGGAGAAATTAGCTCAAGAGTAGATGGATGTAAAATGGTCATAAATACATTTAGGCTGGAAAATTTAAGTGTCCAGAGGTGTGAGGTCCTGGAAGAGTTTGTTCTAGGTCTGGTGCTGTCAAAAAAAGCACCTACTTTTAAGATAGAAAAATGTGTGAACGTCATTAAATCATGCAGTGCTTACAATAATAGCACTAGCCTAGGCTCAGGGAGTTGAGGTCATATCCAAAAAAAAAAAAAAAGACACACTTTCATTCACTTTATTGTTCTGTATGGGTGAGTGAGAAAGTAGCCCAAAAGTGAACCAAAAATAGTCTAATGTCAGGTCTCATAAGCCTGTGTAGGCTAAAATAATGTGTCACCATGAATCATGAAGGTGCATGGAGATGCTTTTACCTGTTATGTAGAAATCAAGAGGCCTTTCAAGGACATCTTGACTATTTTGAAGAAAGTCAACCTGGTTCAATCTGTTCTGCACACAAGCAAATTAAAGTTGCTATGCCTTTACTTGGAAAACACCTCGGGTTTTCCACAACACAGTATCTTTGTTGTCGAGTTGCATAGTGTAGTTGGCTTTGGAAATCTGATCAACAAACTTGACTGTCACAGAGAATCTTATTTTGTAAAATCAAATTATGTCTTCCATAGTTTGACCACTCTTAATAATAGTCTCGTCATGCTGTAGTTGTCTTAATTTCCGGTTGCCTAGATGGCTTTAAACTCCTAAAGGAGTTCTCAAAGTGATTTGCAAAGTCTGTCTTGAAAACCCAACTCTGTTTGTATTGGTTCTAATTTTAGCAACTTTCTGTTGTGTAAAACATGGTGTCTGCCCTTGGTGTTTGTGTCTTCCAGTCCCCTGGAGCACTGCCGTGGTGAAACCAGCTCAGGCCACTCCTCCACTAATCCTGCGTGCACAGCTAGGGTGAGAAGATGGGTCTTTGAGGGTCCAGAATGTAAAGCTATAAACCAAGAGCAGCAAACCCAACCTTTTAGGACAGTTAAGATTGTCAGCAACAGGCCCCTCACCTTTGTCATTTGTTCTTACTTTTTCTGGAAAGATTTGGTTAAAAAAAAATAACCTAAAGAACAGGAAATAAATGCAGTGAAAATCCAGAGATGACTGTGGTTTCTCTCCTTTCCCATCCTCATGAGTCTTGCAGTAATTTGTGTCTTTTCAGAGTCTGACCCTTTTAAATAATTGTTCTCCCACCCTCCTGTGTAATTATTGGCTTCGTTGCCTGGCATCAGAGAGCACTATTGCTCTTTGCACGTGTATCTTGAGGGTTCCTGGGTTCTTCCACTTTTGCCGTAAAAGCTAGTGTAAAAAATTTTCCTTGTACCTTTTTTGTCTTATGTGCTGAAAATGAGAAGGCCCAACTATTAAGTTTTCATTAGACCTGTAATGAGAGTGGCATGAGTGAAATGAACCTCTGGTGAAGGACGTTGTTTTGCAATGAAAAGCTGTCAGAGGTGGCCTCGTAGGAACCACATTCATTTAGAATAGTCACTTTTATTTAAAAAAAACAAAGCAATAACACAGTCTTCCCTGAATTACAGGGAGGGAGTGGAGGCAAGAAAGGAAAGAAAGTGGGGAGGAGGATTTTCTTCAAAAGAAACTTTGAGGTTTAGTGTTGGGAGTGGGTTAGCCAAGCATGGAGGTTGTCCTCTGTTGCGACTTACTGCTGCTGGTAGGAGTGGTGCATTGCATTAGCCAAATCGCAGGCTGTGGTTTGGAGATGTGGACTCTGTGAGCATTTGCTTTAAATTTATGCATATTACCTAATTAATGCTTCAAATTTCACATCTCTTTAAATGGCGGTGTTTTGAAATCTGAAAAAAATAATATGGTTCGTTAAGCATCCTTGGTTTTTCCTCTCTCCCACATTGGCGAGGGAGCTGTTAATACTCGTTTGGTCCTTTATTTGAACCTTTTTTTCTGGCTAGGGAGATTTGAGCGAGAGAAGATAGCGGTATAATTCTCCCCTGGCTTTGTGTAGCTAGGGGAGTTGGTCTGGAGATTTTTATTATCAGATTTCCATTTCCAGGGCTGGAGAATAAGAAGGGATCGCAAGTATCATTTGCTTGGCCATGCTGAATATTGGCTTTTGTCTAAGTGGGTCAGGCTAGACTGGGGGGAAAGGGGCGTTTTCAGTAGAAAAGAAATTCGAATTGTCAGGAGAGAGACCTGAGTTAATGAGAAATTGCACATCATCAGCTTTGGAAAAACCTGTATGGAAATAATTTATGCTGTTTAATTTCTCTGTTCTTTGCAGGTGTTCCTGTTTGTATGCAGAGGTCCTTCCCATTGTTGTCTCTGCAACCCAGCTTGGTAGTCTGTGCGCTTTAAGTAGAAGCTATAGGGAACGTAACGCAGATGACTCAAATACCTTGTGAAATTCCATTACAGGGAGGTAGGGGTATTCTCCGCAAACAATTTTTTTCTGTTTATCAGTCAGTCCATTGAATGCGTTAGGGATAGTTCAAGAAATTTTATGGGGTTCTCAGTATGCCACCCTGGGCAAACTAGTGTTACTGATAATAGGGGAGGCTATGATCAAGGGGTATTAATTTTAAATGTTTCTCTTAACCACTAGTTTCAAATTTTTATTATAGGATGCTTCTTGCATATCAGACATTAGATAACTATCAGTTGGGGCAAAATACCAGTGCAGATGATAGTTACTATTGTGTGTTTAGGATGCTGAGAAACTATTTTGTTCTTGGTATAGACTGTATCAACTATTGATTTATTCAAATATCTTCATTCTCACATCTTATTTAAATCGAAAGCAAGATGTTTTGAAGCACAGGCTTTTTTCTTCTAAGGCATAGTCTTGTGACAGTCAGGGACTTAAGTTAGGGAGAGGCTGAACAGGGTATAAGTAATGGTGCTCAGGGTAAGAGATGGAAGTCGGTGCTCTTAATCTAGAAAGGCGTCTTAAATCTTTCCTGCATGTCCCTTGTTACCTGAATTAGAGTAAGATAAATAAACAGATAAAACCTCCTGATTAAACACCTTTTTTTTTTTTTCTTGTTAATGACTCTCATATTTCTCCCAAGGTAAGCATCTTGTTTTGTTAGACCAGCAATGGATTTCTAATGGATTCTGAGCTCAGCACCCAACCTAGTGAACTTGGTAACAGTGTGAGGCTACCTGCAGTCCCCTTCCTCAGGGGATCAGATGGGAAAAAATAATAATGGAGAGGAATATGAAGTATTCCTGGCTTCATGTGTTGTGAATAGGCTGGAACTGAAGGGATAATCTGCATCACACAAGAAGTAAGTTCCTCATGGACTTGCTCAGTATTGTGTGGTCAGTGTGTGGACCACCCTTTGGATTGTGGTTTAAGTCTTCCAGTGTACACAAATGTTAGGTTAACATGTATGAAAGCCAGGAGAAGTCGCATTCTTGAGAATTATGTGGACCCATAGGTCTCTATTATCTCTTCAAGCACAGAAGACATTTGGAAGAAAAGTAAAAGGTGACTTGAAAATCAGGTTTTCATCTATTCAGAATGAGCAATAAACTCATAAATACAACCAGTATGTCTCAATTGCTGCACTTTGGAATCAAAATGCATAATTGTGTATCTGTTTTAAAGTGTCTTAAATTTGAACTTAGTTTTGACATGAAACTAGAGAGAATTCTAAATTCTTTTAGAGTCAATTGGTACTTTAAAGGATCAATTAAATTATTCCTTAGAAGGGAGGAATGGTTGCAAGGATTACTTCTCACTTGCCATTTTCACACAAAAATGAACATGAAATGTGACTTGTAGGTTACTTGGGAATTAAGAATTTGTGCTTCTGAGCAATTCCACACAACCTAAGTAAAACAGAGTTATGTTGATGATAGCAAAGAAGTACTAGCTGTCTTGGTGTAAGCCATTCTTAGAGCAGTACAGAGCTGCTTACTCAAAATCATCTTTTATCTGTCTCTGGGCTGTTTATTACTGCATTGGATTTGCTTTGGCTGATACCAACAAAACAACTGAAAGCCAGCATATGTTCTCTCCTCTGTATGAATTGTGCAGTTAAAAACTATTTAATAAGACAGTATCTTAACAGCATTGAACCTAATTTAATAGCATGTGCTTGTAAATATGTTTAATATCTCCTGCTTTAGCATGTGGTGAAGGGAGTGTAGTTACATTATTGGATAAATGTATCTGGAGGGGGTTTGGCCATATGGTTCTAAATCTGTTTTAATGTAATTATGCCTATTAACTGAAAAAAATAAAAAATATTCCCTCTGAGTTGATTGACATTCTTCTCAGTAAAGCACCCTCGTTGCTGATTAGAGGTGTGGAAATAGTAATTTGTTCTAGTATTTAGAAATTTGATTAGACCTCTAATGAAATGGAGCGCCTACACGCTGTCTAAATATTCTACCTGACACCAGTTGGATCTCATCCAGCATGGAAGAACACTTGAAATGTTGCTTTACTACAATATGTTTTGTGTCTTGAAATCAACTGTGTTGCCTGCATGCAAATACCCACTTGGCTGTTCAGTGGGCAGAGTGAACCTTGACCCTCCCTGGAAATCGGCATCAGGATTTGATTATTCCGCTGAGCACTCATTGCCTTACTGCAATAACTAGCTTAGAGTTAGAAAATTAAGGCATCTGTTTATGTGGAAGCACCCATGCTACTAACTCCATAAGCTGGACTTCAGAATGGTTTGCGCACCTGTGTTATATGTGGCATGAAGTGCAAATGAGGTAGATGCATGCTGTTAAAGCTCATAAGTTGTCACTGTTCTTGTGTAATAATAAGTTGATAACAACACTCTATAAATGAAAATTGAAAGCATCGCATTTCTCTCCCTGTTATAAGCTGGCTTGTTCTGCTTCCTCCAAAGGCTGATTGAAGCACCCGTTGGGTGCTGTGGCAGCTGTTCTAGCACCCATATTTTAAGTCCTCTTTAACTCGGTTGCAGCCATTTTCGCTCAAGAGCACTACCGCCGGAAGACTCTAAATCAGGACTCTTCTTTAGCATCCTGCAGTGGAAACTTCCAGTCCCTAGTGGTAGGAAACACATTAAAACAACGCTTCAGGTGCATGATGTCCGTTCATCAACAGTTCGTTTTGACTGGTTAGCTTCTTCCTCTGAAATACAGAAGATAAGCTCTAATGTGTCTGAACTAGAATCAGATATAGCCTTTGTCTTCTTCCTTGCAGGTTTTTTTTATTCTGTTTCTCCACCATATTTAATATTTTTACATTTTGCAGTCTCCACATTTAAACAAATACAGTGGAAGTGTTGAACCAGAAGAACTCCAACTAGTTTATGCTGTATTAATGCTTCAGGAGACTCCAGAAATTTTTTTTCATCTTCTGTTCCTTCCAGAAAACCCAAACAAACCGTTCGATAACATTAATAGTTTAAGTTTTGCATTACTGGGGAAAGATTGGACAAGGCAGTAACATCAGGGATCAGGCAGGTAGAACCTGCTTTGAGATAAGTGACTTTTATTCCAGCAATTTAAAACTTCTTGTCTCACTTCAATGCTGGTGCTTCACAAGTAGTTAGAAGAAAAGGTGTGTCCGTTGAAAAGGTCAACTGTAGCGTAATTAAAGGCTGAAGGAGCCTGCAGCCGGTGTTGTAGTTCCTCAGGGGAGATGGAGCTTGGTGCTTGTTACAGCTGAGCAGAGGATGAGTGGAAAGAGAGCAGTCTGCACCGAGGGAGGGTATGCTGGAGCCGCCTTTCACACATGGCTTAAAAAAGCAAAATGGGAATGGAGGTGGAAGGAAGGTCTCCCTCCATGCCCCTGCTCTTTATGTCACTGATGCAAAAGGTATTAGATAAAGCTGTAGTTACTTGACCTATTTATCCAACAGAAACTTGCAGTACAAGCAAAAGCAGTTTGACTATCCAGCACTGTTGCTGTTTTGTATGGGACACTCCTTTGGGTTAAGCTGTGCCTCATGAATACTTACAGGCAGCATACAGCTTCCGACATGAGTAATTTGTCTTGTTTGAGAAGCTAGGTCTATGGCATTGGTTCTTGTTTCCCAGAAAAGTTGGAACACCCGTTGCATGGTCTAACTTCTGTCTGTACAGAGCTAAGCTGGGTGCAAATAAAGGCTGTGAAGGTGTCTCTTCAGAGCTGGACCTACTCTGATGCAAAGGTCTTAGTTTGGGTTTGGTGACTTCATTCAGAAAAAGGGCAAGTAGGCTGGAATGCAATGGAGGGTCTCATTAGGCAATGCATGTTAATCACTCTTCTGTAGCTACAGAAGACGTTATTCAGGCAGAGTATAAAAGAAGTGGTTTTATTATTTCTGTAGTACTTGCTGGTGATTTTTTTGTACAGTCATTAAGTCACTAAAACATAGCCAAAAGTCCTCTTAGCAAAAGCGTAACCAGTAATCTGAGGAGACGGTAGCACCTGTTAGCTCTGAGGTTGGAGGTAAATCTGAAGTTCTGCCAATCTGCTGGCCTAGGCGGCTGAAGAGAGCAGGAATAGCTGATCTGTCTCTGGACATGTCTGTATTTACATGCAATAAATCTTCTATAACAGTTATGAGTCTTAATTTTTGAAAATCGGCATCTCTTTTAAGCTGTCGGGAAAATATATTTGTACCTTAGGTCTTTGCTGCCACCAGCTCAGCCATGTTAAGCCAGTGTGTTTTGGAGATTGTATCTCAGTAATGACTCACTTTGGTAAGACATAGCTTAAGATGCAAAATGTTCTTTAAAAAAAAAAAATAAGAAAGAGGAAGAAACTGCCTGACTGCAAGTATTGTTACGGTCGTTCCAGCAAGTTGGTGGCTTTCAGATGTGCTTCTGAGATGAAGCCCTTCCCCTGTTGGTCCCTTGCCCAAACCTCTCCCAGACTAATCAAACATAAAACAGTTAGCGTGTCAGCTCCTTGCTTATTGTAAAACAGTCTCCAGCCTTTGCAAGCAAGACTCCTTGGAGAAATAATATGCCCTAATTGGTGACTATTTTAGGATTTCCTATCAGGTAAAGAATCAAAAGGGCTCACCCGTGGTTTTCCATCTGTGGCCCTTAGCACCATAAGATTTCTCTGGACTTCTTTCAAGGAGGCTGTGTAAGGAAATTTATATCGGTAAACTCATATGCGTGGTGTAGGTACCACCTTCTTCTGAAAAATGCTTACGAGTCAACTAATCAAAAAAGGCTTAAACTCCTGGCTTAGACAGCAAGGCGCTTGCTCTTGGAAATTGTACCTTTAGGCTAGAGGTAAAGCATGTTAGGGAGATTTTTTTTTTTGTCTGGCACGTTCTTTCTGTTTGAGTCATCGACCAAAGAAAGATGGCAAAAAAAGGTGCTTCTCTCAAAGCAGGACATTACTCCTTTTGGACGTCCAGAGGGACTATCCCTTTCCAGGCAGAGCTGTGAGAACAGCATCAGTGTTCCTTACATTATCTGAACTGTAACAAAGATGCTCAGTGGTCATCAGCTGTGCATGAGCATTCGTCTGAGAAACTTGTGCCAAGGGGGCTTCTCATTTTTTTTAAATTTTCAATGGATTAACTTTTTAAATTTTGAGGAACATTGGCCACAAGTTCTGCTTGTTATAAGCTAGAAACTTTATGTCAGCTTCATGATTTAATATTTTTATGTCGGCTTGAATTTTAATGTGAACAGCTTAGCTAAGGTTCTTCAGGTAGCATAGCCAATGTCTGCTTATATTCTTCCAGGTAGATACCATCAATCTAAACAAGCGTCATCTGCCCATCAAGTGAGTAAGGAGGGTACATATTTATATTGTCTTCATGTTTTAACTCTTCAGGGTTTTTTTTCTTAACCTTTTTCAGATCTAAGTTGATGTCACTTCTGATGAGGCGCATTCAGAAAAGGGGAAGAAATAACTTGCTTCCTAAAAACAGTGTTAGTAAATAATTATAATGTAAAGTACTCAAGATTATGAAGTAAATGATATGATACCACCCGTGTTGAACAGACAGTGTAGGAATGTGCTCACCCAGGCACTGAGGAGCTCCATAATGTGGGCTGCATCTTTTAGACTGGATTAGCACAATGCTTGTTTCCACAACAGTCCAGTTTAGTTGAAATGTCTCTTTGGGTGATGCCAATTCTTATATATATTAGAAAATATATTTGATTTTTTTAATAGCATTTATAGAATAAATAGTATTCTTGCACCAATCTGCTGCAGATATAACAGCACTAGAGCAGGTCAGATCAAAACTCAGTGTCCTGTCTCTGACAGTGGTGAAGGGAAGGTATCTAAGGAAGGGGACACGAAATGGAGCAAGTTCATTGTGACACTCCCTTGGCACTGTCTCCCAGTCTCCAAGTATTTGCAACTTGAAAACTTCCTGAGCTGGAGGTGGTTTCTCCATATTTAATAACCGTTCTTGCATTTCTCTTCCTTGAACAATTCAGTTTTAAACACACGCCGACTTCAAGTCCGCAGCGTCTTACAGCAAGGATTTCCGCAGCTTAGGTGTGCATTGTGGAAAAGGTGAAGTATCTCTCCTTGAGCTTGTCGCCTGCTGGTTGGTCCCTAATCCTTTTATTGGAGGTGGTAAAAGCACGCTATGCATGGACTGTGACAGCCAGGAGGCAATCAATTAAAATATCTTGACATGCTTGTGACAGCAAGCTCAGCAGTTCAGGGTAGCTTTCCAAGACTCGAGCTACTGTGTTTCACAATCCTGTGTGAAAAAGATGGCAGAAAGCTAGCTCGGGGGGCTCCAGTACTGAGCCGAGCACATTTCCCTCTTTTATCTGGGTGAGAGGATTTGTTTTTCTGAATTTTGGCAAGTTACTTCCATGACTCTTAAGATAGTTCCTGCACACAGACTCAAAATAACTGCTATGATCATTTTGCACATAAAATGTGTGGGAAAAGCAGTTTGAAAACCCATGCTTCTGCCATCTGCTTGACTTTCCTATGTCTCAGAATAGAATTTGGTTTTATATAGTACCTGGTAAGTGAAAGGTGCTTGGGAGCATGTTTCTGTAACAGCATATTCTGAGACACTATTTATTTGCTCAGTAGTAGTTTTTATCGAGCTGAAAACACTGCAAGGACACAGACTTATCAAGAGGGAGTGTCGGCAGGGACACGTGGTGAGTTTATTTCTGCAGCGTGAGGCTTCTGCGATTTTAGCTTTTCCTTGAGATGCAGCGAAGAAGCAGCTGTGATACGCTTCAGGTAACGCAATGCTCCTGTGCAGCGGCTGCGCTGCTCTTCCGCTAAAATTCAAACTTTCCACTAAAACACCGTGGTTCGATGGTTCTCACCAGTTGGCCGAACAGGGGAGCAGGCAGAGCGCATCGCCTCCTGCATTTTAAGAGAACAGCTACAAGAAGCAAGAGCTGTAACCAAGCAGTGACATTGTGCGGTGAAATATTTGGTGCAAAGTAGTGGAAGTGCCTGGGAAGCAGGACTGCATGGTCTGAGGTCTCATAGCTACAGGTCAAACAGCTTTTCACATTGGAGAGATCCTCAGACTTCACCTTCTTGAGTTGAATGCTGGTGGATTTCCACACTTCGCTAGTAAAGATTTTTCAGCGTTTGGTAGTTAGTAAATATGTAGTGTTTGACAATAGTCGCGAACATTGCTTGACTAACACCTCAGCCAGCAAAATACCTTGTGTGGCCGGGACACCAGTGCAGCCTTGTTGCTCCTGATAGCCTATCATGCAAGTAGTTGGAGCTGGGAAGGAAACAATTTTAGCGAGCTGGTGCAAAGGTCGGAGCCCAGCTTCCTCCCCTGCAACTGCGGGGCGGACTGAGATGCTAATCGGAGGAGAATATTGTTACTATTTTCTCCATTAAAGTACAAAGGTAGGACTCTATACTTGCTGTGAGCAGATCTCTTCATGATACTGTTCAGTCTGAACTGTCTAGCTTCATCATTTCAACTGAAAACTCAGCAGTGGCTGAATTAATGCTTGTCTGGTTTCTCAAGCAGGTTGTGCAGCTGAGCTCTACGCGCCTGCCTGACTTAGGAACTGTTAATCAAGGACTTCTTTAAAGCTAGCTTTAAATATTTCTAGAAGAGCTGCAGTTGCACTAGTGACCGCAGTGCAGGCATAACCTTAAGAGTCTCACCCTTGATAAAAATCTAAATCATAGTGTTTTAAGGCACACTGCGCCTGAATTGTGCCTCTCTGTGCTCTTTGTCATCATGAATGCGACGGCAGTGCCAAAGAGGAGAGGTGAGAGAATGCAGCCTCGATGCCAGTCCCTGGTTAAACAATTCTCCCAGTCTGCTTTTATAGTAACTTGCACTTAAGTGCATCTTCCTTCCTATAAACCCTTGGTGAGCATGAGCTCTGCTGGAATACTGCAGCACTTGAGGATGTTCCAGCATGAATTGCAATGGAGTCTGTTAAAGGTTTTCTTTAAAATGTATTGTTAGAGTATTTTGCTGTGTACTGCTCTTACATGAATCTAGTATTTAAAACATTTAGCATCTTTGAAATACTTTAAAAAAAAAAAAACAAACTAAGCCACTTTCTTCATGGTAGAAGAATGCCATTATGGATGAATACCGTTCAATTTTGCTTGCTTACAAGGCATGTATTTTCAGACAATACTTCTATTAAAAATTCGGTAGAGCATTCTTGGGAGGCAGTTCTGCCAGAGATACATGACAGATTTACATAACCCTAGGGGTCTTTCTCTCTTTTTTTTAATATGCACTGGTTGTGCCTCTCCGATTGGCAGTATGCCCAATAAATCAAATGTGTGTGCGTTTATTAATTGAAGTATTTAACCATTCAATTACTGTATTGTAAAGAGGCTGTGCTATCAGTAGTTAATTTAGGTATTAATTCAGGCCTGTCAAAGCAGCTGCTGTTTTATCTGTACTTTCTATCAAATGTTTGTTCTACCTGTTGGCAGTGGTTTGCTGCGTGGATCAAATGGGGAGGTCGATACGGTCTCTCCGTAGGAGGACAGAGACCACATGCATGACCACGGCTGCTGCCCTTGCGCCGAGCACGCAGCCTCCCGAGCACGTGGGACCCCGCTGGCAGAGCGAAACCAGGCTTGGTTAGATGGGCTGTGCTCGGGCAGGACGAGGCAGCCCTCTGCATGGGAGGCGGCGGATTAAAGGATGTGCCGTGCTGCTTCAGAGACTCTTCGTTAGCAGGCAGCGTTGCTGTCCTGGCTGGTGATGAGGCAGATTAACTCGATGCAGTTTTGCCAATTTAGTGGCTGAAGGCTATGTTCCCCAAACTAGATAATATTGGTCTGTCTCCGTATGTCAGACTTGGACTAAATCTGAAGGTGGAAGTGGGCCAAGGTACAGATAAAACAAGTCCCAGCTTAAACCGCTGAAGTTTTCCACTGTAACTTTTGCCCTTGATATCTGATGCTGTTGAAACATAGAAAATGCTCTTCTGCTGTGCTCGTAGGATTTTGAGTCATCTGGATGATCACAAGATCTTCTGTCCTGAGGGCATTTCTTGGGGAGCATACAAACTCCAGTGTTACCATTGGGTGCGTGGGGAGGGAAGGAGGCGAGGTTCTCCATGGACTGATAAGAGAGAAGCTTTGTTTCTCTCTCTTCCCGCCCCCCCCCTTTTTTTTTTTGCAGGCTGAAGTAGATCAGAAGACCATTTGTTGTCTGCTGGTAGTATGTGTCTTGCCTAGCTTCAGACCATTATGTTTGGTCTGCTTTACCATGGATTCCTGTTAGTCTATGGAGGAAAACCAAGCCTTTCCATGGCACAATTGATCTCATCCTCAGCGAGACATCATCTTTCTTTTTTGGTTGTAACCAAGGTCCAGCTTGCTAACTCTGATTCGAGTGTCTGTGTTTGGTCAGTTGAGTTTCAGCCTTGGTATCTGATAAAGACTGGGGCACGGATAAGAACTCAGATTTTGAGGTTTGGCTTAAATTAGATGGAAGTGAATCTCTAGCAGTGATTTACTGCTAGAAGAAGTGGCTGTTTGTCTCTCATCCTTTTCATGTGTTAATAATTGATGTTTAGGTTTGACTGCTGACATCTTCAGTTGAGCAAATCTTCTCGTGAAGATCTTTCAATTTTTCCAATCACGACCCTCAGCCTTACTTTCTCAGTTAGACGTACTCTGTCCTTCAGTTACATCAAGATTAAGTTACAGGTGTGTCTTTTATTTGATATATTCAGCTCTAGTCTGACAAAAATACAAAACACAGTTTGACTTTTTAAATAAAGAGGTGTTCTGCAGCATACACGTTACTCTGACATTTGACTTGCAGTCCTTGCCTGTCTGCTCCCAGTTGCAGTTGAAGGTTGGTTTTGGTTAACAGCTGTAAATAACTTTGAAATTATCTCCAGGACAGGGAGAGTGATGCGACCCAAGTAGGACTAGAAGAGGGTGTAGATGTAGGCTTTCTTTATGAAAAAAAGGAGATAGGCTTTTCTGTCAGTAACTGCATAGTCACTTCTGAGTTTCTCTCCCTTGGATTGAGTGTACCGGGTATCTTTCAAAGATCGAGGAACTGCTGTTGGACTTCTGCTGCCTGGCCATCCATCTTGGGTTGGGTAGAAATTGCTGCCCTTTGGTTTCTAATTAGTGTGGATTGTGTTCTTAATAGCTGGTGGAGGGATGGGAACTTGGGATAGGCTTCCTTTTATTGTGTGAAATCCAAAAGGGCTGTAACCTGTTACCAAAGCAAAAGCTCCCCATCAATTGTACTGCACTGGCTCTCTTCCCAGCTCCTTGCACCACTTCATCAGCTGTTAGGCACAAAGATGCCAAATTCTTAATGTTAAAAGTGACTGTTTTAAGTATTTTGAAATGCTGTTCTGTAAAAAAGATTTCCTACTGTTTGACTTCCTCTGCTAATTTTCATCTTTATCGCTTAGTTTGCATTTTTGGAGTTGTACTGTCTGTTAAGAGGAAGAAACCGTTGCAAAATCACTTGAAATACCCTTAGCAAATGACTGTAGGCTGGGACTTTTACTTTGCGAACTCTTAACATTTTGACATTGTTTGTTCTGAACATCTCTTTTATTGCTTCTGGAGATATGTCCTGGGTTTAATTATAGGAATGGGGCAGTCATAAAAAGGAGTTCTGCACTGTCAGCAAATAAGGTGTCGTGCATCATTCAAATTACTCCTTTTCACATTTTCTCTTTTGTCTTTTGGCTTTTCTTTCTCTAAGGAAATTGTTTTGAAAACCAGAACACCAAACTTTATCCTTCTAATGTGTATCCAAATTTTTGAAGTTGCAACACAAACTTAATTTAAGATGAATTGCAGATATATTCTGAAGCTATAAAGCTCCCGATTTTATTAGATGAGATGCCATAAACAGATTTTTTCTTTAAAAAATGATACATCCATAAATGTTTGTCAATAAATTTCAAAATTTCACAGCTTTGAGGAATATACTTTTTTGTTCTTGTCAATCAGAACCTCCCAGGAGTACTGACATGTGAAGGCAAGTAAACTGTGTCTATTTGGTTTTCCTTTTAGTCAGCAAGACTGCGTGTAGCTTTAAATATTATATTAATCCTCTATAAATTTATGAAAAGTATTAAAGTTTCCACCTAAAATGAATTGGATGCATCCGGAACTTCTGCCATGTTTCTAAACAGCTCTTCCTCTGACAAAGTTAGGTGAATAAATTAAAATGCAACTTGGCATACATAGAAATAAACAAAATCCCTCTCTCATCCTAAGGAAGGGTTTGAATAATAGTAGAAGCTAAGATACAATCAGTGCTCAGATAATTTTTTTTTTTTCATGCTTTCTTCTGTCTTCAGCAAGGGTAGAATGAGCAGACAGTCCAGTATAATTGTAAAATTGTGTTAGGCATTAATGAACCCCAGAGCATTTGGCTGTGATCGGAGCAAAAGGAGGTGGACCCTGCTCCGGGATCCAAGAACCAAGAGCGGAAATGTATTCAGTAAGCAATAACAGGTAGGAGAAGCCAGTCTGTAGGTAGGGTTTTAACCAGCAGCAGCAAATAATACTGCCTGTGCCATGTGAACTAAAAGACAAGGCATTTGTGTATGCCAGACTGAAAACCAAAAGTGGGCTCTCTAGCATCCAGTCCATGAGATTGAACTGGCGTTTTTTGAAGAACTGTAAGGTAAATCTGAGACTGGGACAAAATCGATCCCTTTGGGGAAATTCAGCCCCAGATACGGAGTCCTAAACCCAATTCTCCACTCCCACCCTCAGTGTCCAAACACCCGGTGCAGCCAGCAAAGCCCAGCAGGTAACCGGGCTCAGTGTCACTAGGTTTGAGGGTAACCCAAACCACACTCCAGGTACTGTGACCACTGCCACGGTGCCCAAGACCTGCATTAAGTATCATTTAGGATGCTTAAGGGTATCCAGGGCACCCATAAGGACTGGCAGATACTATACGTACTTTTGGGAAGCCCATTCTCTTCTGGGGCGGTGGTTGGATGCCAAGCAGGACACTCCAGGCAGTCTTGAATGGCGCTCAGCTCCTGTTTTTAATGACACTATGCCTCGCTCTCGCTTTCTGCTGGAGAAGGAGTTTAGGCACCTCAGAGAAATGGAGACGTCTCCATGTAGGTGTCTCAATGACGGACTTGACTCCAGATTATTGCCGCAGATGGTAATGTGTGTTATAAAGAGATAGACCGCTGAATTTGATAACAAAGATCCTTAGAAATGCTAGATGGTAGCAAAATTGCTTGTAGATTATGATATAAGAAAAGGTGTAATAAATAAGAAATACATACACATCACCTTCCCCCCCAAAAAAAATTCCTGCTTGGTTAGGAAAAAGAGTTTGTTCTTCAGGAGAAGCTAATTTTGGGGTGCCCTTAGGATTTATATTTTGAACTAGTGCTGTTTATTATCCTGATGTCTTTATAGTGGTGGCAGTTTTTGTCGGAGTGGAGGCTCTGAGCCCCTTCATGTGTGTTTCCCAGCCGCTTGCGCTGCTCCAGGAGTTCGCAGGGGCACGAGCGGCAGCATTGCCACGGCTCGCAAAATTCCCTCTTGAGGTGCAAAATGTTTCTTCCCAGTGATTTTTTTTTCCCCCCACTCACAGCATGACCACCTTGATGTCGAGTTCAGGATGAATTCGCTTTTATGTGCCACGTGCATGAGAAGCCCCCGTACACCTGCGTCAGTGCAGCCGCTTGCTTCTCGCCTGTGCTTTCTGCCTTCATGGGTATTCACAAGTACTTCCTAAACCAGCTGTTCGATCAGCCCCGCCAGCTCGCGGCTCCGTTCTCAAATAAAACAGCCTCCTTTTACAGCTTGCTAAAAACAGTTGTTTCTTTAAAGCTTGAGGACGCAGTGACTCATGTGATAGTGAAGAGGAAGAAGGGTTATTCTTTTGCTGTAGGCTTTGGGAGGAAAGCCACCGTGCTGCCTCAGCACTGGCTGGGCTCGTGCTGGCTCCCGCTTGGGCTTCACGGCCACGTTGCCAGCTGAGTGGCTCTGGCATCCCTTCCTTTGCCGCGGCAGCCCGTCAGCTATTTGCGATGCAGGTGCCATGTCCCAGTGCCCACGGCCCCTTGGCTCTGGAGGGAAGTCACTGCCACAACTAAAAATAAACCCGTGAGACGGCAAGTCGCAGCTTTTGGCTCTGAGGGGTTTGGGCAGGGCTCGCCCAAGAATGAAGGTGTTTCTTGCAAATTATAGGCGTGCAAATGGGAAATGGTTTCATTTCATCGCTGTTAAAATTCCTGATATTTCGCTCCTGACACCGTTCCAAGTGCAGCTTGGAGAGAAAGCAAGTCACAGATAAAGCTTGCTCAGGCCTGTTCTTTCAGGAATTCCTGCAGCAGCTCTCCCGTGGTCTGCAGAGGTCTCGTTCTGCTGTCCGACACTGCAGCATGCTACTGCAAAGCCTGCTTCTAGGCTCTGCCTTGCAGTGGCCCCTCTCCCAGTAACCTGCTTGGGCTCAGTTTTCTCTGCTTATCTTTGCAGCTCTTCATCATCTTTCTCCTTCCAAAGAAGCTCCCCCAAAAAAGGCTCTAATTTTAATGTAAGTGGAGTTGGTTGCAAACCTTTTAAGGTAGCTTATTCATACTCCGGCAATGTGTTTCTGGAGGAATGTGAAGCAGAAGATGGCTGGTGTACGTTTGTACGGCGTTTTGGTTGCTGAGCAACCTGATTCTTGCTTCAGCCACTTAGCATAAGAATCCAATTTCAAATAAGATATTAGGGACGCCAGCTGACTTACCAATAGCTAGTGTAACCTGCAAGGACTAGTTGGACAGGAAAACGAACCCGCTTTCTTGGGAAGTATGAAGCTTTGCAAGAACTTTCACCATAAAGGACCATATATCTGCAATGTTGCTTTGTAATTCCCATATGTAGTTTTTCACCTTTGGGTTCTTGGGTAGACCTTAAATCACTGCTCTGGATAAAGTGTGCCCAGAAGCAGGGGTTCTTATCTACAGTTTGACAAAGCCAACGTTATCTTTCTCAATTCTTGTAAACTTCCCATGTTTTTATTAATAGCATACTGAGAACTTGGGCAACCAGATGATATTTGCTCCTTTTCTTCTGACAAGCTTGTTTTAACCAGTTTTAATAAAATGAAAGCTTTGGCATGAAGGCAAAGTAATCTTCCGTGTTGATGGAAGGAAGGGAAGAGTATACACATCTAATATAGAAAAACCCCAGCTCCCTGAAAGTGTGCCATGATTAGACTCACCAACTTGAATTATTATGTTTGGGGTTTTGGTTTTTTGTTCTTGCTTTGGTTGTTTGTCTTGTTTTTTTCCAGGCTTGTGTTTTTTAGAACTATCTCCACCCAAAAGGAGCTGGGTTTTGTCCTTTTTGTAGTATATTTAATACACCTCAGTTTTTATGTCTGACTCTCTTCTTGGCTTTCTGTTGTCGTTCACAGGAATTAATTGGAGGTACTTGCCTATGTTCATCCACCCAAGTACCATTTCCTCCTTTCCTTCTCAGCAGTAGCTTATCTGCAGGGTCAATAGCAGTCACACTGAATGGGAAAACACGGGAACGGAGCCCAGATCCTGCTAGAAAAAGCATATGCATTTTTTTCCCTGGTCTGGCCTCAAGGACCAGCTTTGCAGAGCCTGAAGAAGCAGGTTATAGGTCAGAGAGCAAGATGGAGAAGGCAGTGGTTCAGCTCTGGTTTAGACCTGTGTTCCAGCGAGAGCTGACAGTTTGCAGCTATCCAGGTTGTCTTGCTCACACAAGCTGCTTCCTCCAGATTATTCAGTATGAAATGAAGGTTTTAAACTCTAACATCCAGATAACCTTCATAAAACAAGTAAAATGCAACCTTAATAGTGATCTTGGAAAGCATTTCTTTTTTTTAATGTTGGCAGAAATGACTGGCTGCTAGCAAGATTGTGTATTTAAAGCTAGAAGACGACTTCCTGTGCCTTGTGTAGCTGTGCGAGGAAGGGGTTGCATGTGCAGATACCCGGTCTGTCTACACCCTTTCTTCTTACTGTAGACTGAGTACATTTGATTCGTAAGAACTATTTTATGGGATTTTGGGGCTGTGACAGCAGGCAGCGGTTGCAGTAAGTGGTCTCCTGGCTGCTGGGCTTCACACAGTAGATCCAGCTTATTTCTGCATCTTTTAGCAGCTAATTATTCCAGAGTCACGAATCTAATTGTCCTGCGAGAGTTTGCTTTCCTGCATAATCACTGCTGATTTTTGCATGTTTTTTCATAATCTAATTTAGAAAGGACAGGATGTTTTTAAGGAGCAAGACAATAGTTACGCAGCTCCAGTGGCTTCATTTTCCTGTGTGGAAATTGGTGGCACACTCCTTCTGGGACCAGCGCTGCTGTTCATGCACATGGGGGTTAAGTTTAAGCCCCCCTGGTAGGAGGTATTTAAGGGTCATTTGTTATGGAAAACCTCGGAATTTTATGTTAGGGGCATGAAATATTTAGCATGCAAATCCAATACGGCTCTTGATGGATAACTTATTAAGTCACCAATGCTGCGGTGCAATTAGGGACTTGAGAAAGGGTGCAGCCATGGTTTCCAGATAGGTGGGATATAATCATAAAGAAGAAAAGACAAGAAGCAATGGCTTTAAATTACTGCAAGGGAAGTTCAGGCTAGACATTAGGAAAACTTTCTAAAGATCCGAGGAACTAAATGACCTGGAGAGACAGAGGAACCTCCAGCAGGGTCTTTAAGAGGAGGTTGGACCAATGTTGGTCGGGAATGATGTGGACAGTGCTGGTCCTGCCCCTGGTGAACCAGAGGAGCAGGCAGCCTCCCCAAGGTCCCCTTCACCCCTCTGGCTGTCCACGGCCACACTGTGAAAGCCTCCACGGTTTATCTTAGTTCAATTTCTTATTCCTAATAAATCAAAAAAGTCCTCTGGCTCTTGTTACGCTATCAGCCTGTTCTGTACTAAATATATCATCCTCGAAGGGCGTTTCATGACTTCTAGCTGGGGTTTGCGCACCAAGGCTTGTACCGCATGTGGTGTTTTCTTCCGGGCTCGGCAGCTGAGCAAGGTGGCCATTTCATCAGGTTTCTAGAACAAGTCCTTAATTGGGTCTTGCTGGTTTGCGTGGACTGTGCTTTTCATGCCAATATTGGGCACACAAAGTGCTTACGCTCTTCTCAGCGCTGAGGATCTCATTAGATGCTGATACTGAAGAAAACAACGTCTTGCTTATAATTTCCCAATGGTGGCTTTTTTTCCCCTCCACTTTCTGAACTTCCATTCAGTCCAGTAAATGGCTAATTTTAGCATCGTGGCAAACGTTTTACGGCTGTTGTCTATGTATCTTCAAACTGGTCTATGAAGCAATCAGGATTAGATTTTTGGGTTTTTTTCTGTCTTATCCCTTGCCAAAATTGGTGCCGTTCATTCGTGCAAAGTACAGGGGATGCAAAGCTGATCTAACCAATGTGGTGTGATGGCTTCACCTCCTCAGTGGGCTGTAAAACACTCAGGTGGCCTTGGGAAGAGAACCTAATCCAGGCCTTGAAGATCTCATCTTGCAAGATAAAGCGTATTAATGTGCTATTCCTGACGCTGACCGAATTATGTGACTGTTTTGCAGGAAAAAAGAGTACAAGTCTCCCCACCATTGACAAGAGGACCAAGTGCCTTTATACCAGAGAATGAAGTAAGTTTGCTATTAGCTGGGCTGGGCGGGTGGTAGCTTTTAAAATGGAAATACTGAAGGACCGTTTTACAATCCTGCTTGCCCAGTGGTACCCAGATGAGCTTCTCTGTGAGCAAAACCAATGGTTTCTCTGGAGCAGGCTCCAGTGGGTAAGAACCACCCTGCCCTTTCACACAAGTGGGGCCATTTGACATCTTTTTGGTCTCCAGCACTCCTGGGGACAGCCGTGAGTGCCGGCTCTGCTCTTCTCATGGGGGATGATCACTTACTACTCAATGCCAGGCCTAAGGGGAGGCATATCCAGTATTGCAACGGTATGATTATAAAGCTCTCAGAGCAGTGTCTGACCTTCAGTTTGAGAGAACCTGAAAATATGACTAACTCCTTAGACCGTAACTGTGGCTGTTGAGAGAATTTACGGTTGAAAGATACAGTTTGACTTCAAACTCAAGATTTCTGCCCATGATTTAATGTTCAACTTAATCCTTGGTTTGCAGCTTGCTGCAGTAAGTAGAAACTTTGTTATGGTGGTGTTCTCCTGTGATCTCAGTCTTCACAGAGCATTATTTATTGATCAATTAATTATTTGGGATTGCTGACTATAAAACCAGGACCTTTGTTTTGTTTTGTTTTAAGTAGTTGCTAAAGCCAGATAATTCACGTTAGAAGGGCCAGAGAGACAGTTTGAAAGATGATAGCTGCTGTTCTCTGAGTCTCTCTCCATTTATACACCAGCAAGGTTTGAATCTAAAAACAAACAGAGTGTAAAGGCTGGCAACAAGAAAACATAATGAAGTAAAAAGGAAGAGAGGTCAAAAAGAGTCTTTTAGACTTGAGAAGAGGGGAGCAGAATCAGTTCTAGCCAGCCAAACTTGTGAAGAGGACTTCCCTTTCATATGAAATTGAGATGCCAAACTTCTTAACGACTTAATTTTTCTCATAAAGTCAATACTTGTATAAAAAGTAGAAAAATAAATGGAGTTAAAATGATAACATATTTTGAGAGCATTGTTAATGAATTTGTTTCACAGCTGGTACATTTGGTAAAGGCGCTAGCCAAGGGTGCAGGAGTAATCACTGAGTAGCTCTCAGAAAGGAGTAACCCCAGTGATTACCCAGTGTAAGCAGGGAACCTCCACCTCTATGGATAAAACAGCTATTCAGTATCACGAACAAATGTTAAATATTGTTTAAACAAACTGCTACCTTTTTCCCCCGTTCCTTAGCATGAAAGAATACTGTTGATAGGAAGGATGTAGTTAGAGATTGGTAACACACTGAATGTCTCACAAATCTTGATAATAACACTGCTCGTGTCAAAGCCTGCTTTATTGTCGTAATGGAAGGAATATGGACAGAGCAATAACAACTTAATTGTTAAGGTTCCTGTTAAAGTGCCGTAAGGCTTTAAAAGCAGAATAAAAAAACATGTTTGTGAATCCATGGATGGTAATAAATCAGGAGGAAGTACATGTACAGTATGAAGAGGATAGTAATATAGGTGAAGATAAATCTCAGAAGCAATAATGCCACGTATTGCTGTGCCTAACGTAGCAACATGCAGTCCTACAGGATTATATTTCAATTTTGTCAGCAGAATTTCTTCTCCATAACTTGTACTGTTACAAGGAAAACTCCTGACAAGCTGGAGAAGATTAGAAACCTTACCAGAGACACAAAAAGTATGATTTCCCCAAGAAACTACTAAATGAGACTAAGATCTCTCAAATACATGGGAGATACACTTGTTGAAGAATAAGGTGGACTTGGAGTGGAGCGAGGGATGTACTGTAATAAGTAAGATAAAATGATCTCTAATGTGT
This sequence comes from Ciconia boyciana, assembly GCF_034638445.1. NCBI lineage: Eukaryota > Metazoa > Chordata > Aves > Ciconiiformes > Ciconiidae > Ciconia > Ciconia boyciana. The sequence goes on from NC_132934.1 coordinate 207,945,796, forward strand.
GAATAAACTTCCAATGGTAAAAACATTCTTAAGGAAAACTGAGGAGGCATCATTTTGGGTACAAAACACAGAAAAGCTGTCACAGTAAAGAGCTACACATGTAAAAATGATGGAGCTGCCTAACTGCATCGCTGCTTCTTCCCTTTCTTTCTGGGCCCTCAAATTAGAACAGGGAAGTACAGTGGTCAGAAGTGAAAATGTAGTATGTTGTTCGTGTTTCTTTGTATGAAACTTCTCTATAAGATTTGATGGAAAAATATTTGAGGCACGGTCCATTCATCAGCCCATCATAAAGAAGGAAAACATATTTTAAATAGAGTATTTCAGCAAAAGCATTGTGTCTTCTTGGTTTTAGGCACTTTCTATCTTCATGTGGAGTAAACCAGCTAAAATGTTTTCTCATTTCATGGTGTTTGCAATAGTAAGCTGGCTGGTTTAATACTGTGCAGTTTCAGTATAAATACTGGGTATTCTAGTCTTGTGCTTGTAACTTCGGTGGTGAACGTGTTGAGAATGGCTGTTCTTGGTGATAAACACTGAGTAATAGCACTAACACTGTGTCAGGGCTTGCAATGCAAGAGCTACTTACTCTTTTGCTGTTTCATTTCATCTTGTGCCCAAGGTTTGGATTGGTTGGAATAATTAAAGAACAGCTTTTGTTTAAAGAAAGCATTAAATTCCTATTCTAAATAATACTTGAATGTTATGGACAAATGAGCATTTGATCTCCTCTTCAATTATACAAGCACAGAAGGGGTAGATTGCCAGGCTGTTTCTATAATTTGGTTATATAACCCAGTTCCTCTCCATTAATTTTGAAATTGGTTTTAGGGCTGAATGCTCGGGTGGTGTGTGTCTGTACAGGCTGACTTCCATAGAGACTTTACTTTGCATTTAGCTCTTGCTTAATTCCAGCTCTCTGCACAGATTTGACTTTAAGCATCTGCAAGTTTAGCCGTTTTGGAAAGATCTACAGAAAAATGGTTTTGGTTTTCATAGAAACATATTAAAATAACAGAGATACAGTGTAAAGTGCTCTTCATTTCTCAGTTTGCAAGTAACATCTGTATATGTATATTCACACGCATGCAAGCATGTATATTTGCAAACATACATCCAGATCTCCAGCATTGCCTTTAAGTTTGTACACAAGCAAACCTTTCATACCGCAATATGTTTCTCTCCAGGGCTAAAGCTAGAGAAAATCTCTTTCTCTGTTAAGTTTGTCCATTTATTTTTAAGGTTATGCAAGCAAATGGTTTGGATGAACGTACTAATCTTCTTGTGGAAGAATACTCTACGTCTGGTCGCCTGGACAACATCACGCAGGTCATGAGTATCCATACTCAGTACCTGGAGTCTTTCCTCCGCAGCCAGTTCTATATGCTGCGCATGGATGGGCCCCTTCCTTTGCCCTATAGGCACTACATTGCTATAATGGTATGTACCAAAAGGCTATATATTTTCTCCTGTGACCTTGACTTGTGTATTATTTTAAAAAGAAGAAAAAAGGAAGACTTCAGAAAGGAGAGACTAGTGTGATATTTTGACAGGGGGTGAATTTTTGTAGTTGATTTTCATCAAAATAACGCATGCCTAGCCAGAAGGTTTTCAATGAGAAGGGAGACTTGGCAACATGCATATTTCCATTTCCCCCAGCGATACACTTCTCACATGGCCATGACAGTGAGGTTTTACAGAGAGCAGTTAAAACTGTGTAACCTTATTTCTGGGTGTGTAACCATCAGTGCGCAGCAGTAGGAGGAGAGGCAGTCACAACAAATTCCAGGTGGACACTAGGAAAACAATTTTTACCATGAGGATGTTGAGACATTGCAACAGGGGCCAAGAGAGGTTGTGCAATCTGCAGCAATGGAGATCTTGTCTGGACAAGGCTCCAAGCAACCTGATCTAAGTCAGCCCTACTGTGAGCAGGGGTTTGGACCAGATCTCCTCTAGAGATCTCTTCAACCTAAATTAGATTCTACAATTCAGAGTAAAGTAATCAAACATATTTTTATTGGAGAATCCTCCATACTGTATAGAAATGGATTGCAAGATAAAACATGGTCCTTTAGAATGAAATTGTATTTTTGTTTTGTGTTAGTAACCAGTCTTCCACCTGCAGCAAAATCAGATTGCATGCTAATGTGCTGCCCTTTTCCCTCTGTGTTTAATTATTCCAGGCTGCGGCCAGACATCAGTGTTCCTACCTAATAAATATGCACGTTGATGAGTTTTTGAAGACTGGCGGGATTGCAGAGTGGTTGAACGGTTTAGAATACATTCCCCAAAGACTGAAAAATCTGAATGAAATAAACAAACTCCTTGCACACCGGCCCTGGCTAATCACGAAAGAGCACATTCAGGTACCTGTTAAGTCATGCCCTGTAATAGCAGTAAATGTCCAGTAGTAAAAACTGCTAAGAACTACGCAAGTGTCTCATTAGGCTTCATTACCTAGAGTTAAAAAATGCAGGGAAGTACTAGAGCATTGAATAAGCCAATAAATTCTTCTTTGTGACAAAGCCAACAAGATTTACTTTTTAGGAATAGCATTGGCTAAAATAACCCCAAAATAAAAGAGGTAATATATTAGATGTGTCTTTTTTTCCTCCAGTGAGAGTTTGTGTGCAAGAGGAATATGGTATTATTGGAAGAAAGGAATTGATCCCTTTTTAAAATACATAGTGTTTTATAGAAGAGCTGGGGGCCAAAAGAAATTTTATATTTACACTTCTTTTATTCTCATTTCAGAAACTTGTCAAGACTGGGGAAAATAATTGGTCTCTTCCTGAACTGGTGCATGCTGTTGTCCTGTTGGCACATTATCATGCCTTGGCAAGTTTTGTATTTGGTAGTGGCATTAATCCAGAGAGAGATCCGGATACATCTAATGGAGTCAGACTTATAGCAGTCAACAACTTCTGTGTCTGTGATCTTGCCAATGACAACAACATAGAAAATGCATCCCTCACAAGTAGCAACTTTGGGGTTAGTGTCGCAAGAAGATTCTTCTGCTTGCCTCTGTTTTGCATTAGAAAACTTTCTTCCATTCTTTCCTGTTTAAATTTCAGGGTAGTTTGAAAGTTTTTGTCTACTTTACTGGAATGCTTGAGCCTGCTAACTCTTAGGTTAGCTCTAGCAGTCTGCAGTGTAATCTGTTGAAAGCCACGTTGTAACGGCGGATGGTAGTCAGAGCAATGTGGTTTTGATAGTTCATCTCACAACCCATTGGGCAAGACTAAAACTTTGCTTTCAGTGAAAGCTTAAAGTCCCAGTTTCTTCAGATGGTGTGCTGCTGACTGGAGCATTGTGTCATCCATGTTCCTAACATGTGGAATGAAAAAAGAAATGGGAAAAAAAACCAGAAGTCTTAATAATAATTTTGATTTCAAGGCCTACAATCACAAAACAGGTCAATTCTGAAACACTTGCATGTAGATGGGAGGAAATGTCTGAAATAAAATTACTTAGTTCTTCACACTGGTGTTCCAGTCTTCAATCAACCAACAGAGAACTTTGATGACTAGTTAATGAACTTGAATGTGGAAATTTTTTGCTGAAAGTGGCTCTATAATGCTTTGAAGACATGTCCTTGAATTAATGCCGATTGATGAATTAGCCTCATCGCCTTTGATGGAAGATGGGGATTATGAGCAGAGTCACTAGGTATATTTTTAAAAATTAGCAGTGCAATATGAACATGTGATCAGCCAGTTCAATTGCTGTATCTTGAATTTCTGGGCTGTAAGACATAGCTTAAATCACTGGGGTGTCTTATTCCCCATTTGTAGTGGGCAAACGGCTGCTACTGACTCTGTGCTACTTGTTAAGCAGTGAGTAGCATACTAGAAAACAATTATAGCTATGGGCAGAAAAACAGAATCAAAAGGAAAAGATGGAAAAGAAAAACCAAACAATTTATCTTATTAAAAATCTGAATGATAAGTACAGCTCACAGAACCCCAAACCTTGATGTATTTCTAGTAAAGAGGCCTCTTTTCCTCACAAAAGCAAGAAAAAGGGTCAACATAATGGTTCTTTTGATCATGTGTAATGAAAAGAAAAAGAAAACACTGATTTGCTGTCTCGGGTTGTATACCTGCCTTGCAGTAGCTCTTCAGAAGCATATTTTGCATTACTAATAGACTGAAAAAAGTTACCTTAATATTATAAGTTGTTTTCTGATACACGTAGGGCACACAGATGGCTTTTCCTGAGCCATCTACATGGTGGAATATATATTATAAGCAACTATGGTTTCCACATTCAAATGCCACCTCTTCTGCTGTTAATCCCACTGCAGCAGATTACTACGACAGGTTAGAGTAACACTTCCCAGCTCCCTTCTTCTCGCTGTCTGAAGGCTGTTTGTCTATACTGTATGTGACAAAATGCATTCTGGCATGAGTTTTTGTGTTTGCTGCTGCTGTTTTTGAGAACGTTTGTTGTCGAGCATGAAATCTGAAGATGACACACGTTGTCTATCTTCTAATTTTGCAGAATGTCATGGTGTTTTTGCAGATGGCAGATTCTTTAAGTGAGCTGGAGGCCTTAATGGAAAGGATGAAGAGGCTACAAGAAGATAAAGAGGATGAAGAAGCCTCTCAGGAAGAAATGGCAACTCGCTTTGAAAAGGAGAAGAAGGAGAGTCTGCTAGTAATTAATGGAGGTATTTGTGCTTTTCCAGTTCCCTTTTGTTTGTGCTTTGTAAGAACGAAACACTTGAGACCAGTTCAGTGCCGACAACTTTTTCTGTCCATTTCTTTATTCTGGTGCTTGGTCCTAGTAGGAGTGTAGTAAGGGTGGTCCTGTCACTTGCTTCATCCGCCTAAAATTTCTCGATTGGCAAGTAACACCATCCTTTTTGCTACTTGAAATTTAGCTTTTGTATATTAAAAAAAAAAAGCCTGTAGGCTTCTTTAAATTTAAAGTTGGGTGTAAATTTCTCTTTCTTTATATGCTCTATATCTCCAAATTCATTCATTCATGTAAATATTCAGTAATATTTCACAGGTTTAGGTTCTACAGTGCTTAGAACTTCAATGACACTCTGAAGTAGCCTTCAGATATGACATTTAGTTCAGGAAATAGATTGGCATAAGACTCAACTTCTTTACCATTTATGGCCCACCTGGAAAGGACATTTATAACTTACCGTTCTGAGTGATCACAGTAGTACTGCTGTGCTGTTGCACTGCCTGTGTTGTGATAGAGATTCTTAGCATTATTTTTATTCTTAAGTGATGTTCAAAATTCTGAGCTGAAAGCTTCTTTTCCAGTATTCTTCATATGCCCTGAAGGCCTTCATCTCAAACAAACCATACAATTAAATCTGTTTCCTATAGACAGGAAGGTGGAGTTTTTTCCCAAAGAAAGGGTATGAAGAAAGAATACTATTAAGACAATCAGAATCTCCAACCATTTCCTCACAGTAGAGGCTACTTGAAGGTGGTAGCTTCTGTCTTTAAGAAGTGAGCCATAAAATGCTTCACATTTTACTGACACTGTTCGTTGTGAATTTAGATCTCAGTAGCTTCAGACCAAACGTGTTTGAAGGTATCTAAGTTTTTGTGCACTGAACCCAAAAGGGAGGAAGAATGTATTGTATATCAGCAGATAAATGGTTTTGTGGCTCTCTAGGAACATGCAAAATCTCTGAAAGAAGATATATCCAGCAACATCATGGCTGGACATGAAACGGACTTTGAAGAAAACGACCCTGAAGAAAACGACCGCTTCCTTAAGAAACGGACATTGTCCATTCCTGCTCTATTTTTTTTGGTCAGACAGTATCAACAGTGCAGATAAACTGACACCCAGTGCAGTTTCGTTATCAAATCAGGACTTCCGTGAATCTTTGCAACTTCAGGCGTATAAGGAAGAGGTGTTGTTTGGGACAGAAGGGGGTTTTTGATGCGGTTGCTGCTAGTTTTTTTTACTTTCCTCCCTCTTTGCCTTTTGCAGGTTTGAGTTGAGGACTCTGTATGTGTTGGGCCTTTACCCTTTCATGAAATTCAGTCCTTATCAGGGGAGAGGAGTGCATGTGTGCGGGTTTTTTGTTCTTTGGTGAGGATTTGCTGTAGCAGATGCTGTGCGAGCTTCTTCCTACACAGTTAGGTTTTGATTGTTTAATGAGGCAAAGAGGAGATAAAGCACTTCTGCAATTCTTAGATTAACTGACTTTTCAAGGTGCTAACAGTGGACATATGGCAACTGTTCTGTCAATGCATGTGGAAGCAAGCCAGGATTTTAACATCAGGGTCAAATGCAGTCAGCTGTGCAGTTGTCAACTTCTGCAGAGGTAGTTACACAATCAAGCCACCTGTTTATTCGGGAGGGAAAGATTGATTCCTGATAGAGAACCTGCGCTTGCTTAGTGACACGTTTTGGAGCTCTTTGAAGATGCTTAGTTACTAGAGCTTCTGGCAGAATTTCAGCCTGATGTACTGTAGAGCTCTTTGCTTTCATATAATCTTCAATGGATATTTCAAGTGGAGTGTTGCATTGCTTTCTGGTTGCTCATACTCCAGGTTATAGAACAGGGCTGGTGTAATCCCTGACACCATACCTGCTCAGCATAGCAATCCTGTTGTCAAGGGTACATTTTTCTCATTCTTATCCTAGCACAATGACTTTACTAACAGGATTCATCTTCCTGATTTAAGATACATCAACAGAGATAAAAGCACACCTTCAGACAGAAGTTTAGCCCATCTCTTCCCATTTTGTAGAAGCATGTTAGATGTCTGATGTAGGCTGACAGTTAGTTGGCTCATTGAAAGGGATGGATCCCATACAAACAGATTGGGATTGAAATGTTTCTTTCCTTCGTACCACTCTCTTGCTTTGCACAACTTCTAAAATTGTTCTCTAGTCCTGTAGTAGAGTGGTAGTTGGAAGTCAGCGCTAACTTATGTGCTTGCCCAAAGCAAAGCATTTTGCTCTTTTATTCACAGCATTTGATGATGAAATAGTTTCTACGGATGTCTCCCGCTATATTGAAGATCCTGGCTTTGGGTACAAAGACTTTGCAAGGCGAGGAGAAGACCATCTGCCAACTTTCAGAGCTCAGGTACCATCTCTTTAAAGTACATTCACTCAAAGAATATTTGTACATCTCATTACAGAGCAAATAGCGTAAAGCGGTTGTAGTGGGGCATGTTTGTTGAATGCTCCTTTTCTTGCCCTCGTCGATTAAATAACTCTCAAGCTTCCATAGATCTACCTGAGATGAGTCTTTTACTATTTGTAGATCTCAGACAAGGGAATACTTAGCTTTCAGTCTTACTCCAATTATTACCAGAATTAATGTTTGAAAGCTGTAAAGCATATCACTAAATCTGGAATAAAAGTGAAAGGTAGAAAAGAAAGAATTTCTTTTCCATCCCTCCAGATGTTGTAGAAAAAATCCACTGGAAGAACTCTTTATTTCTGTCATTTTATCAAGTATTCTTTGTCCCGTGGTTATCAATACATAGATGTATATATGTCTGTGAGAACAATTTGGTGAGTATCGTTCTCATATATGCACCAAATCACTGTACTTTGAATGTCAGAAAAGAAAAGGAGCTCTTCAATATGATTACTGAAGTTTTAGGCTATATTTGAATATGTGTTTTTAGTGCTATTGCATGTACATTTTACCTGTACATTGTCTTACATATTGGCATCTTTTCCCATGACCACACTCATGAACTTCTTCATGATATATATAACAGGAGGGATATTCTAGGTGGCTCTGGTCCAGCTTATAGAGTAGATTAATCATCAGTCTAGTAATAAATTGTAAGCAATAGAAGAAATCTTAAACCAAATCAGAGAACTTCAATCAAAAAAACAGCGGGTGCAGGAAAACTTCATGGTCAGAAGATGTATCTAAGACTGTAAAATAAAGAATCCATGATCCCTCTCAGGAAATGTATTTAGCTATATAGCAGTCTCTGCTGATCTGGATAATTTACTCTGCGGTCTTTATATGAGCCTAAAGTAGGTAGATATTGCCAAAAAGAATAAGGCAGAGTCAGTGCCTGTAAATCAAACATTCTGCTTAACTACTTTAGGAGCAGCAGGCTGCCATGGAAAAAAGCTCTACAGAAGTTGAAATTGGAACTAAAACATCTCTGCTCTTAAATAAACAGGACAGCTTCTGGCCTACATTCAAAGGAGTCACCTTGAGAATTTAACTTTATTAGTATGTCCTACTCTTAAGCAGTTAGATGTATATACCCACAGCCTCCCAAATGCTCTGCTATTAATGCTATTTAAATTGCAGTAGCATCCCCAAACCCTGCAATAAATCCAGTCCTTATTCTGATGAAACAAGACTGCCTTTGTCTCTGTGGGTTTAAATTTAGTAATAGAAAAAGGTATTCCATACACAGGAGAATGTCTTGAAATTTTTTTTTTCCCTTTTTCATTGTTAGTATGGATTAACTGCTGTTAGTAAACAGTGCTTTCCCACTCCTGAGGCTTCTGGTTTTCAGAGGCTTTTGTGATGCCCCAGGTGTCCTGGACACCTTTACAGGGCTGGTAGGTACGGCATGTTTCTCAGAAGCCTTACGGTCTTTTGGACTGGCAGCTGGAGGCCAAATGTGACGTTGTGGTGCGTTTCAGATGTCACTGAATGCCTCTGTTAGGCAGATGAATATTGTCCTACGTACTCCTCCCCGCTATCCTAAGTCCAGTAGATGTGCTCTAAAGCGCCTGGGTGAGGACCCTTGCCCAGCAGTACCTTTTGAAAACAGCCAGACACAGGAAGGACGTGGAGACGATGCCCTTGATTATAAAGATGGCATCAGTGACTGAATGATTGAACACTTGCCAAGGATGTGGGCAAACTAACATGTTCTATAACCGCAGCGTGGAGAGTGGTTGCACGCCGCTCTGAAGCAGTGTTGTTCTCCGCTGATGGTGCCGTGCCACCACTCTGCAAAGATTTCCTGTTCCTGATATGAGCAGGCAAGCTTTTATCCTTCCAATCCAGGTGCTCGGCTAAGACCAAAGCAGCCTGGATTTTGTTAGTTTGTTCAAGGACGGTTCAGCACTTTACCCAATGAGTGTACATCCTGAGTGGGAAGTAAACACTCCATCTCTGCTCAGAGCTCAGCGTCAAAGCCTCGAAGAGGAGCACGTTTTTAAACTCACAGGCCCATCCCACATAGAATGACGCTGGTCAGAGTGGCACAGCAGGCAGTGGAAAATTGCCTCAGCACTTCAAGAGAAGCTTGGGGTTTTTTCTCCTGTAGGCTAATGATACCCAGCTGGAGGTGGGGTGTTGCGACATGATGTTCATTGCCAGGAGGCCTGGGTGAATGGACTAGGTGATATGGATGAAGGATTCAAAATGCAAAATTTTTGAAGAGAATAAAGTTATAACTAGACAACAAAAACTATTGAGCTATAGAGAGGATCAGATAGCGACTTCGCTTCATTTGTACATTTATATATTTCCTTCTCTTCCTGCAGGACTATACTTGGGAAAATCATGGTTTTTCCCTTGTAAACAGGCTTTATTCTGATATTGGGCATCTCCTTGATGAGAAGTTTCGGATGGTATATAACCTCACGTATAACACTATGGCAACACATGAAGATGTTGATACAACTACGCTAAGAAGAGCTTTATTTAACTATGTCCACTGTATGTATGGAATCAGGTATGGACAAAAATCCCCTGGCTTAGGAGTGCATTTTAAACTGTGTAAACAGAATGAAAAATGAACCATGTGAAAAGCATGATTTTAGACTCCAGGTGTTAAAGTGGAGATGGTACCTCAGTCTGGAAGTTAGAGTGGTTTTCCTGGCATATCAGTATAATTTCTGCTTCCAGTGGAGAAAATTATTAGGAATAAGGATGGAAATTATTACAGAAATGTCTTCTGTGAAGCCAGCCTGGATTCTTTGTTCAGAAAAGACAACATCCTAGTACCAAGCCTTTCAGATCCTCTGTTAACAGGTGGTTTTCTAGCATGTATAACTACTGCTCCAATTCCCAAACTTAAAAACATAGTGCTGCAAAAGACCATGCTTTTAAAAACGGATACCCAACAGAGTGATTGCCTGTGTTATTTAGGTATGATGACTATGATTACGGAGAAGTTAATCAGTTACTTGAACGCAGCCTGAAGGTTTACATAAAGACAGTGACCTGCTACCCAGAGAGAACTACCAAGCGCATGTACGATAGTTACTGGCGTCAGTTCAAGCACTCGGAGAAGGTACGTATTTCAAAGCCAAACTGGCTTCACAGTGACCCCCATGGTGTTTAAAAATGAAAATATGCCGACACCTAAAAATGGCAGTATCTGTCAAATGAACTGGTTTTAACCAGAGAAAAACAAATGAGGTTAATTCACTGAGTGTTAGATATCAGTTTTACAGAAATACTTCTTAGTGCACTGGAAATACTGATTCTTCTTGTATTATTATTTTGAGTGACTTCTCCATAAAATTAAACTGACAACTGTAAAAGAAAAGTGGATAAACGTGGGAATGCAGAAGTGGTCAGCTATGCCAATACCTGGGATTTGGGGATCAAAAAAAACCTTTTTAATATATCTATATAAAATCTTCATGGTGTTTTTCATCAATAAAAATGTCAATATGTCTTCAGATATCCAAGTTAAATGCTTCCTGACAAGGGTTCAGTGCTTGTGTGCCTGCTAGCCTATCTGGCGTGTAAACTATTCCTTATTCTGTGCTCCTATATAGTGGTCACAGGTGGTAGTAAAGAAATCAAAGTGTAATTCATAAAGAAGTAATACCATTAGGATACAAAAATGGTTTTATTGGGAATTCTCAGATGGAAGATTGCTTAAAGCAGCAGTTGAGGCTAGTTCCTTGCAGTCCTACAATGTTGCCTATTTTTGGCATACCACACAGCTGTCTCAAGAGGAACTGCAGCCCTGCAGCAGGGTACAGGGAGAAAGGACATAGTTTCTTGCAGCAATACTTTACTAAATGTTAGAAATTTTAGCTTAAATGAATAAATGACGTTGCATTCAGAGTGAACTAAATGGCTGATTTAATTTTTAACAGGTTCATGTCAATCTACTTCTAATGGAAGCTCGTATGCAAGCTGAACTTCTGTATGCCCTTCGTGCCATAACTCGTCACTTAACCTGAAGCATTCACTGGGCAGGAGTAAAGGAGTTTTTACTGAGTATGTAAGGACCTTTCGAAATAGATACACACCAGAAGCTGTTTGTGATGTAGCATCAGGTTATTCAATTCTCTAGTGTCAAAGTTTAGCCGTGCTTCTTGACGGCTGTAATGTGCAATGACGTGTTTTATTTTCTTGATGCTTAACATTACTAATGATAACAAAAGTAACACTGAGGAGCACTACTCTGCATTGTTTCCGTCTGGATTTCTGCGCAGTGGTCAGGATCCTGAAACTGTTTTTATTATATCCAATCCTAGCGCTTTGTTCTTTAAGCAGTGGAGTGAAGTGCTTAGAGACTTCTTTTTCCAAGCAATCATTTTTCAGATTAGTGGAGTCCAGCAGAAGATCGGTTCTGCCTGTCCTGAGAATGTACCACCGTGTCGTGACTCGTGACAGAGACGCGCGGGCTGCGTTGCATTGAATTGCCCACTGGATTCTTCTGTGTCTCCTGGAGACTGCTTGCCAGTCACTGTCTTACTAAAGCAATTGAAGGTGATGCGAGATGTGGATGCAAACATTGAGCACACTTTAATGTGAAATTAATCATGATAAATCCTACAGCATGCTACTGAAGTGTGAAATTCATCTGCTTTGTCGTGCCCCTTCCCAAGAGAAGAGGCCTCACAATTTGCCATTTCAGCCACACTTACTGTGTTTCAATCATGCATAATCTTGTTTTACTGACAGTCACCCTCAGTTGTCCATACAATATCCATGCTCATCACATGTTGCAATTTGTTTAGTTGGCACCTATAAAGTTAATACACAGGCTGACCAAAAATAGGGTTGTGGGTTTTTTTGCACTCTCTTCTTTCTCAATGTTTTAACTAAGGAAAGTAAAGGAAGGCTAGCATATCTGTTCTTTCATATTGGATGTATAGAAATTTATTTCCCATAACTTCTTCATAGCATGAAATTTTAATATTCAAAGTTTAAAAAGTTTCTATGCATTAGTGTGAGTGAACAAAAGAAAAGTGCAATATTTAAAAAGAAAGCAAGCTTTTTTCCCTATCATGCCACTGCTAAAGTGTCCTTCTTATATAGCCATAAAGAAATTTTAAAACCAAATTTCTTTATTGTCTAAGGCCTAGCAGTTTTGCTTTAGCTTTTACGGCTTAAGACAACCTGATACTGAGATGCCAAAGCATCCCCTAAACAAAGCATTCTTGGACAACCAGTAACATTGGGGAAGGGAAGAAATAAGCTGCCAAAAATGTCACACTTTTGTGCTGTTTTCTGTTGCTTTTGACTAATTTTTAAGAGCACAAAATGTTGATATTTATAGCTTTATTTTGTATTGCATTTAATGAACCAGTGAAGTGCCTAAAGAGATGCCTAAACTTACCCGGTAGGATGCCAGTTGTCACTGCTTCAACTTTTGTCTGTTGGTTTGGACTTTGCATATTTCTTTGAGGAGGGTGACCTTTATTTCTGTTGCATACATTCAAAACTAACTAGATAGGTTTATTTTTAATGTTCCATTGGATTGTAGAAGTTAATACAGGATTTTTTCCCATTGGTGATCGCAGACTAGTTTAAAAAAATACTATCAGTCATATTTTAACACTTTTCGTTGACAAAATCATGGACCAGTACGCTACTAAAGTTAGTTTTCTCTTTTCTTCCCTTTTCCTGATACCTTGCTGTGACTTCGCATGTTGGTTTTTTCGCTTTATCTATCTGTTCCAGATTGGAAAGCTAAATGATTGTACGCTTTTCTGCACTTTCAGACTGCAGACTGCATGTGAAAAGCTTTTTGAGGAAGAAATCAGTAATTATTTTTTTTAATGTAACGTTGGCTATTTAGAAAATTACCCAATAAACAGCATCGGGCTCTTTTCTAGAGAGAGCATTGGGTAAAACACCAGATTTATTTATCTTGTATAGCTAACTACAAAGATTTCTTAGAAGTGTTAAGATGCTCATATCTATGAACTTAGATCAACTTTCTAAGTTGCTATGATCCTTTTTCCTCCCTCTTGTGACTGTAGTGGCCATACCTAATGGCTTTTGTGCATAAAACAGTTCTGCTGAGAGAAGTTCTCATGCAGTACTTTTGCTTTTTAAGTGATGGGAACTGTACAGTACTACTTTAAATTCCTTTGCTTTGAAAAGTCAAGTAGTTCTCAAGAAGCACAGCTGAGCTCTGGAAAGGAGGTGAAACTAGATTTGGGTAACTAATATGATGGCTTAGTTTCCCTTCAGAAATGCAAAGACTCTTAGAGTAGGTTGAGTTTTATGTTTGGAAACATGAGTGCCTTTACTTCTTTCCTTATGAAATATACTTGCCAGCTCAAATGCCTTCTGAGCAAAGTACACGAGCAGATTTGAAATACAGAAACCATAAAAGGATTGCTTCATAAAATTAGTAGTAAACCAGTGATTTCTTTTTTTTTTTTTTTAAGGTGCCATATCAAGTCATGTATGGCCTGCAAGACATTCCACCATAGGAAATGTCATTGTACAACTAGTTTGCTATTTCTCTTTTTTTTAATATTAAATGCAAACTTGAAACTTCTGGAAATGTTTTCCACGTGGCATTTTTTTTTCAAAGTATTGCATTTACAGTGTAACAATTTATAGCCTAGTTTTTATACTCAAATTTATGATTTTTAATAGATGTTTGTTCAGAATAGGTGTTTAAAGTCAGACAACTCTACCATACACTTTACGCACGCTTTAGGCTCACACTGTGCCAAATTTTAATGTGCAAGTGTTCTTGGACTTTTTGCATTTTTAAAGCACTCATGAATGTGAATCTTCACACTTTGTTCATTAATATTATTCTTAGGAGTACCGTAATCATTGGAAGTGTAGATACTCTCCCTCTGTGTTCCTTTATTGGAATTTGTATTTACCAGCATTAATGTTAGTCCACAAAATCCCAGCCGCGACCAACATAAAAACAAAGCGTACAGTGTCCCGTCTACTGAAGAGAGAGCTTGGTAGGTACAAATTAACCAGCTAGCACAGGGAATGCTGTAAGTAGGGAACAGAGCTTTTGAGCATGGACAGCTTCTTATCATTGCAGAATTGCTTCAAAATGTGTGTTGCCATAGAGTACATTCTTGCTGAAATTGCTCCATTTTTCTGGTAATGAAGAGAAGTGGAAAAGGTGCCAATTGGAGAAAGCATTTGCATTTCCCAGAACACTCTGCCTGCAGCCGAACGTCACAGGAGTGCCATCACACAGGAACAGAAACCATTTTAAACCAGGGTACAGTTTGTGCAGATAGCTACTAAAGCTAGTGTTGTGGTATCCTGTGAGAATTTTGGTGAGCTGTAGATGGATTTATTTTCATCAAGACTGAACTGAAACATACATTCTTTGTCCTAAAGCCTTCATTAAAATGAAAAGGATGTACTTTCAGCTTTAAGAGTTAAAGAATTGCCACTACCAGCTCTTCCTATGTATTAAAAAAACTTTAAGGACAGGAAAGTCAGTGATTGTAAACAATTATAAATGTAGGTCTCTCTAAATTTAGAACAGATTAGAACAGAACAAAAAGGAAAACATTTTGCTTCTCTGTTACTTGAGTGCAGAAGGTCAAAGCACCAGATTCTGCAAAACTGTTTTTGTTCGTAGTGATGCTGATAGATGTTTTCATTTGGAAAAAGCAGCTAGTTGCTTAAATTTCAATGGGAATTTAAGCACCTAGGCACATAGCAAAATCCTACAGGGTGCCCTCTTGCATTTTTGAGTCAGATTTTTAAAGATACTTAGTCACCTAAATTCAATAGAAAAAAATCAGTTTCCATAGAGATTAAAGGAATAATGTGTAGCAGATCCATGTGATTTGCAGCGATTGTTAATGAAATGGGTTGTTTTGGGGACTTAATATAGGCTTAGAGAAATCTTTCCCAAAGCAGTTAAACTGTAAGCTGCTGCTCTTGCAGAACAGGTTCTCGATGTTTTTCATGCATGTGTGTTTTCCATGAACATAGGCATGCATTTCAGCTCATGTTCCAGAGTTTGGACTCCCTTTTAGAGGGGCTGGGTTATTTAACCTCTACTTGCAGAAAAGATTTATTAGCGGTAGCAAGTGGATAGCTTGCGCCCGGACTAAAAAGTTTTGGCCAGCAAGAAATAACTCCAAATCTTCTTGATTTCAAGTGGTGTTCTTTCAGTTACTTTCCTTAGAGGTTTGGATCCTTCTCCCATAAATAAAAGGTGATGTTGCAGAACATGGAGGGAGAGGGGAGTGGATTCATTGTAAATGAACTTTCCCAGACCTGATCTGAATGTAAAGCTGTAAGAATTTGTTTGCTGTTAGCGATCATTCCAAGAGCTGGACAAAAATGTCAGTTTTCACTATCTGAACTTCAGATTTATTCTCCCTAATGTCCCCCCGCACTATGTTTGTCTGAAGAGATGCATCCACCAGCTTTTCCACATTTGGGAATTGTAAATGAAAATTTTTATCTCCAAATGAAAATTAATTTAGCATTTCATACCTACTGCATAGATCACAGGTGTGGAGATGGAGAGAGCACAGTAGTATGAGGAAACTTCAGGAGCATCTTGATCAGTGTTAATTTATCCCGTAGAGCACATTTCCTGGCATGCGGTCATGCTGCTGCTCCCCCAGCACACATCAGGTCTCTCTTGCAGACGTTTAATCCTTCTGCTGCTCACCAGGGTCATTTTCCAACCCGCTACCACCACCACCCTGCATCAGGTGCTTCCTATCTGCCCAGCTCACAACCCCAAGCAGTCACGCAGGGACAACTTCCTAGCCTTAACCTTGTAAAACAATGCTAGGTTCCTATATCAGCGTTTGCTGTTGCGTTCAGAGGGTCTTTCTCATGTTCAGAAACACTTAATTGCCGTATTAGGTTATTTCTGGGCAGGAAAATTCTAAATCTGGTTCGAAAGGATGACACTCAGTACTTGCTTACAACTTCTAGATAGCATTTGCCAGTAGTGTGTCAGATCCCATCTCTGGAGTTACAGGAATAATCCAGTGGATCCACTAAGGAAATGCTTTCTTTGGCAAAACCCCATGCTTGAGCTGTCCAGCCGTGCGGGCTTCTTTGAGGGACATCGAATGGGGGGTTTGAGGTCCTCTTGTGCCGGGCAGGCTTACAGGGCCGTTGGGTCGGCAGCTCCTCGGGTGCCTTGCAGCCAGGCAGACCGCAGCCGGCCCCTGGAACAAGTGGATTTGGGTTTTTTGCTTATCTCCGGGATAAATCCAAATGCACACCATGAAGTGGCTGCTGGAGACGTAGGCAGGGTTGGGTGTTCCTACGGGTACTGAGTATCATCAGGGCTCGTGGAAAAGAGAAATCTGAACTCTCCTCTTGTTCCTGACAGTAGTTAGAGTGGTATTGAAGATGCCAATTAATATACTAATTGTGGGAGCAAGCCATGCTGTCAGCATCAGAAGGTACAGACCACAGGCGCTCTCGAGGGGACACAGGCAGCGCGGGAGGAGTTGACTTGTTGGTCAGTCGAAGAAACATCACCGGTGTGTCCGAGAGGTTCTTGAGTACGTCTGTGTGTAGGGGAGGTGGTGGGAGATGCCTCCTTCCGAGGTGTCCAGGGGGCTGCTGTAGGACAAGAGCTGGGACCCTTTCCTTCCTCCACGGGTGGAGCAGGGGAAGGGAACCATTCACTTCTGCCCGAGAAGAACGTGCCACTGTAGAATTACGTTTTCTTGCCCCCATCAGCCCTTTGAAGGGAGTTTTCAGACAACATGGTGAATCACCAAGCATTGTGTCTCCAGCCGAGAGGTCTGGGGGGCAGCGACAGCAGCAGGTCCAAACACGCCTGGGCCTAAACCGTTTCCCATTGCCCGCTTCACGCTCACGTTGTGCCACCAGACCCAAACCTCTTCCCTCCAGCCCGGCTGCCACGTGCCCGGGTGGCTGCAGGAGCAGCCCGCTCGGGGTGGTGGGAGATGCGGCTGCTTTTAGGGGAAAAATAATAAGAATTAGGCTACAGCCCTTGGACTCTGTGAGGCGACGCAGTCAGAAATCTTTTCATGACTGTGACCAGAACTGGATATAAACTGTAGCTTAAAAAAATAGGAATTTTGTAAACTTGAAATCTCTCGGTTTTACCCTTTTTTCCTTTTGCTGGAAAGCCACACGATGAATGTATATGCTTTGTCTTTCTATCCGACGTAACTGAAAATCAGACTGCCAACTCCTTGTTTTGTATTAGCCTTTTTTTTTAAAAAAGAAAAGTTTGTGAGCAATATATGTAGCATGCTGTGAACGTCTGTTTTGATCTTTATAGTTACTCTTTTAATCCATCAGTATTAACACCAGTTCTTTTTTGTGTTCCCCGCGGTACTTCGTATGCAGTGTAAGCAGAAGCTGTGATCGGCTTTGCAGTCCTGTGCCGTGTTACTGTAACTCCTTGATTTTTTAGGAAGCACCTGACTGTGGGCCACCCTGGGGCAGGCAGCGTGCCCGTACACGACTGCCACTTTTCGATCTCTTGTACTATGTATAGTTTTAAGTAGAATAAGCTTTTTAACAGAATATTGATGCAGTTTATGAGTCATGCAGGCTGCAAGTGTCTGGTGTGTGAGAGTCCTTGTATTTATAGTTGTTGGGGTTTGGTTTTTTGTTTTGTTGTTGTTTTTTTTTTTTAATTCATAAAGTAGCAAACTTGATAAACATAGCCACTTTAAACTGCTCTTGCTAAACAGACCCTGCTGTAGATAAAATACCACTGTAGATACAGGGAGGCGTGCCAGCAGACCTCTCGACCACGGGTGAGCTGAGCCCCTCTCTGTGAAAAGCACGGTCCGAGCTGCACGGCCGCCCTGCGTTTGGCCACTTTGGGACCCAAACGCCGGGAAAGCCAGGATCTGGCGTGTGTTTCAGCCCCTGTGCCCATAAGCCTGCCACTGCCTGTCCCCCGCGGTCCGCTTGCCGGTGCACGGGGGGAAACGTGAGCCTTGCCGGCGTGGGAGGGATGGACGGACCAGCCGCTGGACCGAAAACACAGGCACGGTGTTTCTGCAGCCAAAAAGCTTCCAAGCCTCTCTCGAGTGCAAATATTAGCCCTTGATTTGCTGTCTGCAGAGCCCGGCATGTTGGGGGTAAGAAGCGGCGTTGGCTCCGCACTGGCGGCTGTGGGTCCGAGCCCCCTTGCCCGCGGGCCGGGGCGGCGGGCAGGGCAGGGCAGGGCTGTGCCCGAGGGGGTGGCTGGCGTTCCCTTGCATCTCTCGCCCTCTGGACGGGGGGTAAATTGTACCCAGCCCCAGCCCGGCGGCTGCCGGCTTCTTGCCTCCTCCTGCCATGGCCGCGCAGGTGTTTCGGGATGGGGGATTAAGGACAAAGCTCTGATCCTGCTGCTCCCTCCCACCACCACGAAGCGGGGAAGCGTGGCAGCTCTGGGGTCCATCCCGCGGCGGGGGGCTCGTGGCCTGTCCTGCCTCCGGGCCGCCGCCTGCTCCTGGCTCCACGGGCCACGGGCTCCGTGCCTTCGCAGGAGGTTTGCCTGCAAGGTGAGGCAGCTGCTAGGAGCTCACTGTGGGTTTTCCACAGCAGCTTTTATCATTATTTTTTTTCTTTTTTTGCTGGCTGGGGGTTTTTTGTTTTCTTTTGGGTTTTTTTGTTTGTTTTTTTTTTTTTTGCAGAGGACAGACTGACCTAGTGGGATGGATTTTTTTTTTTTTTTGTGTGTGTCACTTTTGTTAGTTTTTAAGTTACCCGACTTGAATTTATCTGAACAGATGCAGAAGGAACTTTTTTTTTTTGTGAGTTAAGAGACAAAAACGCATTTTTAAACAAAGGAATCATGTATTAACATTTTAACAGCAATTCATAAATCTGCACTTTTTATGAGGTTTTGAAAAATCTATTTATAGGTACGGAACAATGGGGTTTGTTTAAAACTGTATCGCATTTATACTTGCTGAAATTACTTTCATTGTTATCAGTAGGAATTTTATTGGTTAAATAAAATGGATAAAACCTGTCTCCTGTTCGAGCCATCGTTTGCCACGTGCTGGGGAACACGTCTCTGGAGCAGAGCATCCTGTGTTTTGGGACGAGATCCAGTCCTGGAAGTGTCCGTTCCCTCCATGCCCTTGTCCTGGTTTTTAATCTATGTATTATTTAATATATAGATTATTTATTCTATACATAGATAGAGGTAATAATTCTGTTTAATCTATGTGAACACAGGTCCTGAAAAATGTACAGCGCTTGCCGAAGGGGATGTCTTTTAAACAGGCAGTTGTCAGTGATGAGGGATGGGCGATGGGCATCATCATGTTCGCTCTTGATACGGGGCTGCTCACCGTCCCCTTAGAAATTCGTTCTGTGAAAGCCGCGGGCAGGGGTTGCACCGGGAGCTGCTCCCTCTTGCAGGGAGCCCCATAGCAGAAGTGGGTGAGAGCCATAAAACCACGAAGGAAAGGCAAAGGTAATGTGTGCTGAGGGTGCTGGCTCAGAGCAGTGCCAAGCTTACCTGGCAGCCGAATTGCCCCCAACCCCCGCGGTCCTGCCGCCTGCCCCGCCCAGCCCCCAGGGAAGGGTGCCCTGGTGCTGAGGGATCACCAAGGGGGTTTGTCCCGGGACGGACGCTCATCTCCCCCAAAGAGACAAACCTAGTTAACACAAGCCGCAGACCTGGGGTGTTTTGAGTGTATCTTGCCCTCCAGCTGCTGGATGCTCAGCTGGCCTGTCCTCGCCTTGCCCCGCAATGGAAATAACCCCCAGAAAACCCCTAAAAGCCCCTTTCCAGTTCTGTCAGAGGTCGCGTGTGCCCCGAGGAGGGCTGTGACCGAGGGCTGTCACAGCACGGCCGTTACCTACTGGCATCTTCGGCTGGTTCAGCTTCATCCTGCCCTGAAAAATATAATTTAAAAAGTAGATCTGTAAATATATAAAGTGCTTAGTCATTTGCTTTCAGTGGGAGTTTCAAAATACTGAAAATATCTATGATCTTGGGTCCAGGCAGAGCTTCCCGTCCCCTTACGGGCGCTGCGGCTGTCACCTCTGGGTGCCAGTGCAGCTCCGGACTGGAGGGAGGGCGACCATGTCGCCAGCACCATCGTCAAAAAGATAAAAAAACGTGCAATATTTGTCAAAGCCAAGGCTGCTGTGGAGTTCCTGCTTTACTTCCTAAGGGTCCCACAGAACGGGCGAGCAGCAGGGAAGGACCATGCCCTCCCCAAGCAAGCCCAGCCCTGATTTTGATCCTTGCACCTTCACCAGCGCATGGCGTGAGTGCTCAGACAGGGCGACCCAGCACGGGCGGAGGACAGCCCCGCTCCCCGGGGACCCCAGGCTTGCCCTGCACCCCATCCTAACCTCTCCGGCCGGTTCCCCCCAGGAAAGTCCCCCCAAAACCATTCGCGTGTGTTGGCGATTCCCGAGACCTTCGCCTTGCCCACCCTCCCCGGAGCACTACGGCTCTGCTGCCATCCAGCCGCACGCCCGCTGACTCCTGCTCCCGCACTGGCTCGCCCTGAAACCCAGCCCGTGGCCAGAGAAAGCCAGACACCAAAGGGTGGTGGCAGACCAGGGGCTCTGTCTCCCGGATGCTCATGTCCCCATGCCAGGTGGCCACGGGACAGTCTCCCTGCACCCACAGGTGACCCCTGTGGGGTGTCCCCCAGGATCTGGGAAGGGGCCATGCCCGGGGTAACGGTGGGCAGCCCCGCACAGGCGGCATGTCCTTGGGGAGACCTGGCTGGGCTGACCCTGAGCCCCCACAGGTCCCTCCCCAGCCTCATGGAGAACGGGAGACAGCCCGGTGTGCCCCATGACCAGCACCAGCTGGGAGCAGGGCCACCCCCAGCCGCCCGGACGGAGCCGAAAAGCCATGAGCAGCAGCAGGGTGGCCGGCAGCAGCCGTGTGCCACCGCAAGCGGAGACCAGGTGCCCACTCATGGCTCGAGCAAGCCCACATCCGCAGGGTTGGATTTCAGCCTGTACTGGGGTCTCCTTGGCCTCTTCCCAGCATCGCCTCAGGCTCCTCATGCTGTGGCACTGGGGAGAAACGGTGAGCAGCCCCAGGCCCCGGGTGGGGCAACCAGTGGATCCTCCCTACCAAGCGTTTGCACTAAGTGCTGCTGAAGTGCACCCACCAGCCCATGACTCCATTTCAACGCTGCATGCTAAATTAGCCCAAATTATAGCATGCAAACTCCCCCCAATAACTTTTAATTTGATCACGATAGAGCAATCTGGGGAGGCACCTGGACAGCAGAGCAGCGGCTCTACGAAGCCAAGCTAGAATTAGAGATGTTATAAATAACATCACTCATCATGCTAATGAGCTCATGTAACTATCACTGATTTTTGGTAAGCTTTTCAATGTATAAAAGAATATAGATAATCACTGGATTTGTATTTCCTGCTAAATTAAAACCTGCCCTCTGCACCCTCCACATGTGCTTTTTGGCCTTTGGCTTTCTTCAGGCCCTTGGAGCAAAACTTGCACGGTTCCGACCTGCAGGAAAGTGCTTTTGCAGAAGGGCAGCCCTCCTTCTCCTCCTGCCTGGGGCTGGTGTTTAGAGTATCAACCTGTCCAGGGGAGAAAATGTTGCCAAAAACTGGATACAGAAAATACAACAAAACATTATTTCAGCCACAACCGAAGTGTTTCAGCAGCCATGACCTGCAACATGCAGTGCTGACTTGCCCAGGAATGAGCTCCCCAGCAGTTCGCTGCCGCAGTGTGCGACCCGACAGCAGAGGGTTTAGCTTCAGCCCAGACCACCTCTCCCATGCTGTCCTCATGGCCTGGTGTCTCTCGTGATGCACTGAAAGCACCAGGAGGAGAAGAGCTGGGCTGGGGAGATGAAGCCGCCTGAATACAGGCTTTTAATTCGTCTTGCTAAATTGCCTAGCTAATCTCTCTCGGCTTCCTCTGCAACCGGCGGAGAGATGGAGAGACTCCACCAGAGGGTGACAGCTGCCCTGAGCCATCTCCCGGGAGGCTGATCCACCTCCGCCCTCCACGTCAGGGCAAACACGGTTGGGCTGCAGCGTTCAGCCCGCAGAAGATCGAACTGCAGCTCACATCTGCAATACAGCACAGTGATACTGAAAAGATCAGCTGAAAACATTTTTTATTAGATCTAGGCTTTTTTCTTTCAGTTTTCCTGCTGAAAAAGAAAAACAGAGCAAGAAAAATGCAGTTTTTGCCAGAAACAGGAACAGGAGCAGCTCAGCTGGAGGCATCCTTACCAGCTCTAATTAGTAGACCCGAGTGCAAATCCCCACCACCGCGGAGATCAGAACCTCAGCGCTGTGTCCCCGGGGGTCCCAGCAGTGCTGGCAGGGCACACTGCGGGAATGTGCTCGGTGCTGAGCACCTGCATCTGCTCACAGCTGGGACCGGGTGATGGAGAAAGAGTGAGACACTGAATATGCTCCTGAGAGAAATAAAGGACAGGTACCAGGTTCCCAGACACATCCCACTCCACCAAACCTCCCTCTTGGTTGGGCTTGGGGGGGATGACCATTACAGGATCTGGGGATGGACAAAACTATCCTCCATCGCTGGAGCCCGAGTGCCTGTTCCCTAGTCCTTGATGACACCCAGCATCTGAGTTGTCACCTTTTCTCCTTACCTGTCTACTGGTGGGATGATGAGCCTCAGAGATCATTTGCACCTCTCTGACACGAGGACGCTAATTGTTACCAATCAAACCTCTTCTGCAGCCACTGGGCTCCGTGGTCTCTCAGATCCTTGAGAAGGCAACCCCTTTGCTCCACATCAAATAATTCATCTCAGTTTCGCAGAGTGTAGTGTTTTTTTCAAGTGCAGCCTATCAATCACCTATGGTGCAAAGGTGTACAGTTACCTCCCGCAGATGCCTGAGGGTGAAGGATGCACTCAGCCACCCCACAAATATGCATGTTTTCCGTGAACTCAAAAAACTGTGGGCCAAGTTCTTTGGGGGATGGGATCACTCCCACGGGGGGTGATCCCCCCCATGGGGGATGGGATCACTCCACACAGGCCAGGCCAACTCGAAGGGTCTGAGGCGCACACGGTGGTTAATCCCATCTGTTGCAGCAGGACCACACACAAACCCCACCGCTGCCCGAATGTGGCTGCGAGCGCTGGGGGTCATTTCCAGCAGCACTCAGGAGGCATCAGCCCCTGGTATCGTTCCTACCTGCATGGAAGGACTTAGTGACCCAAGAGCCTTCCAAGGGGCTGTGGGAAAGACCAGCCCACCTGTACAATCATCTGGGTGGCCCATGTCAACGGGCATCTCAAAGGTCTCCATGGGTGGGACAAGCCCCATCAGCCACCAACCCCAACTAAGCTTCATTGGCCCCAGCTTTAGGCATCCAGCTGAGGTGCCCGGGTGAAAGCCTAGTGAGACATTTATACTGAATGGAGGGAGTCCAGGGCCTGCAGAGAAGAGATTTTAAATGCCCACACTTGGGTGGCATAAATCCAGATGTCTCCCTGAGTCTATCGTAACATCCCTCTGGAGCTGCTCCACTCATCTCAGCAGCTTGTTGCTGTCAGGACCAAGCAGAGACCTTCTCAGCCATTACTGTTCACTATTTAGCTACTGGCCACTTGGTTTGAAACATCTCATCCATCTGCTGTTCTTCTCCCACCAGCAAGGAGCTCCCATGGTTCTGCCCTGCCCACTGGCATCGCCCTGCCTGCCTGCTGCAGCTCCTGGCCTTGGTCGATAGCCATCTTCTACCAGCAGGCACTGGGAGCTTTGGCAAAATCCCCACTATCACAGCAGTAAACACGCAGTGTCACCTGCTCCAAATGTCCATTCTCCGCCAGGTTAAATCAGTTTAAAACATCAAGTTATTAATAAAGACGATGCTGCAGAGGAATTTGAAGCCTTTGCAGGCAACTTTGCTGCTGGCTCAATGGAAAATGGCTTCCACCTCCCAGGAAAATGGTCACAATTTCAGTATTTTTGGAAAGGAAAGGTTTTTTTCACCCTTACAAATGGGAGAAAATGAGATATAAGCTCAGATGAGCCATGGCTGTAAGGGCACTCCTCTGAGGTGGAGACAGCCACGTTCACGTGCCAGGCCTGGCTGGAGCGGGAGTGGGTGCTGAATGTCCACGTCCAAACCTCTAATCCAGACCCTAGGCTGCTCTTGGATGATTCTGGTCCTTGTTCCAGCCTGGACCTGAAAAATCTTTTCCACTAAAAATGGCAAATTGCTATGAAAAGAACCCTGTTTGATAAATCAGCCCGTTCTGACAGGATATATTTCCTTGGAGATTTTCCAACCAGCCATAACACTAACACCGCTGGAAAGTCTGTAGGCCTTTCTGCTTGGCTGGGAACACCAGTCCTGTGGAAATCAATGGCAGATGTTACCCAGTGTGAGATCCATTCCCAAGTCGAAGTAAGTCCAACAGCCTGGGAGACTGCGCAGTGAAATCATCCTGTGCCGAACCCGTGGGATCGCAACCTCACTAACACACATACCCCAGACACACCTCACGCTCCTTGCTCCTGGGCAATCCTTCCTGGCCAAACAAGTTACACTGGTTTTTATTTTCCAATACTTTTTCCATTTTCTGGCACTGATTAAGCTGCAGAGATAATCTGTGAACAAGCATGGTTTGGTTCCCTGCCGAACTGGAGAAGCTCCCTGGCCGGAGGGAGGTACCGAGCCAGCGATGGAGCTGCACGCAGAGGTGAGCAGCTCCGAAACGTGCCATGGCAGCAGAGGTGTGACCCAAAGGACCTGAGCCCAGGGCTGTGACTGAGGGGCCATGCTGCCGGGGTTGCCGTGTCCCTCTGCCGTTATCGGTGCCCAGCCCCAGGGTGGATGCAAGAGACAAGGATCGTCTCAAGGTGCACGGAGACCCCTGTGTCGAAGCGTTGGGTGATCCGGATGAGGCAGGGACATCTTCCACTAGATCAGGTTGCTCAAAGCCCCATCCAACCTGACCTCGACCACTTCCAATGGTGGGGCATCCACAGCTTCTCTGGGCAACCTCTCCAGTGCCTCACCAGTTCCTGCAGACCTGAGAGGAACGCAGACTCTGCCGGAACGGTCCATCTGCCCAAAGAGAGGTACCTGCAAAACACAGGTGCCAACATCTGGTTTACTCATCCCAGGATCTCTACACTGTCAGTGGAGGGAAATGGCCACATTTAGGGAGTGCTTGTTTTCCTTCTAAAGAAGATGTGATAAAACCAGTCAAGGGAACGGCATCACACAAGAGGGAGTTTCTCCCCGTCAGCTGCGAAGAATCATCCCGCCGTGATGGGATTTTTCCGTATCCAAACCTGCCATCATGCTGCACCCCAGGTGTAACCGCATCTCAGAAGAATAAAACATCCTCTCTCCCTCCCTTCTGGCACACACAGAGCTAAATTCACTGCCTGCAACCCCCCAGCTTTCACCTGCATATTCTGCAGCTAATGAATTGACTCTTTTAAAGTGCTTTGAGAGAGGAAAGGTGGTTTAAAAGCACTAAAGGACCATTAATATCAGATGTCAAGCCGCAACAAAGAACAACTGTGCTGCTGATGCTTTCTTGATTAGTCAGGGAGCCCCGAGTTGCATTATCTCATTTGCAACCGTGACAGAAACGTGATACCAGCCCCTCTTTGGAAAAGTAACTTTTATTTTGTTGAAGCCATACGTTTCCAAGGATAGAGTAAAGCTCACAAGCCATAAATCAGGCCCAGATAAGAACAGTCCCAAACAATAGTTAGTTTGTAGCAGGATGTTGCTTGTTCTGTGATAATTGCTAGGTGTTCCAGGCAGATTTCCCATTGCCTGCTCAGACATGCAGCACAGAAGAAAAATGCCCTGTGCTGGTTGTGGTTCTCAGCATTTGGAATCTGAGCACATTAAGACAATTTTTAATAATACTGTTCCACGCCTGCCCAAATCCTACAGTACTGCAGCCCCTTAGATTTTGAGGACTGTCCACCTGTGGTCAGAAGACTCGGCTGCAGCATGGAGACCTGCTGGCCTGGCCCCAGCTAGGCTGGGTAGCGATGGTGATGGGGCAACGCAGACCTCCCAAGGTGTCTCAGCTTTGCTGCCTCTCAGCACGAGCTCCCACGTCCTGCGACCGCGGGTGCACAGGAGATGCTGGTGGAGCTGGGATGCGGGGCTGCTGGGTTAGGGTGTGGGGAAGCTGCTCTGGGTGCAGGACCCCCGCGGAGTGCACCACCAGCCGCTGCGCAGTGCCGCGCAGCTAAGACGGGTCAGAGATGAGGCCACGCAGAAGGCACGGGACAGGCAGCTGTGGGCGGCAGCTGCCTCCTCCCCAATGCTTGGGCTGCACTTGAGAGCTGCTGCCACCACACGTGCCTTCAGAGGCTGCTGGGGACCCTGGGCCCACCAGGCTGGTGCCCCTGTCACTGTACCCTAGCAGCTCCTGGGACCTGAGCTGGCTGCTCTCCTGCCTTGACGGCTGCCACGTAGCCCAAGAGGAGTGCCGGGGTTGGGACAGGGTCCCATAAAGGAGTGAGAAACCAGCTCCACATCCAGCTCCGCAGCAGGGAAGGCATGTTTGAGTAGGAAAAGATGCAAAGCTTGGTTTGGAGAGTATCCGTGGGCTGCTGTCTGCCTGCTGGGAGCAGCGACCTGGACCTTGCCCCTTGCACCCAAAATCCCCGTACCAACAGCTCCAAGGCAAAGGAGAGATTTGTAAAACACCACTGACTTCACCCAATTAGACTCATATTGGCACACAAAAGCTGCCTTTCCTTTTGAACAAAGCCAGCGCTGCTTGCCGGGTGGCCTCTCTTTCTCCACGAACCAGCCATGGCCCAGGAAGGGTGAGACGAAGAGTTGTCCTCTGTCCCTGCTCAGCCCACACCACCTCCCCACTTCATCCCCATTGTTGGCATCTCCAACGATGCCATTAGCATTGCTGCTGAACAGGGTGCCCCCTGGTCAGGGTGTGCTGGTCTGGGATGTGCACGCACAGCTGGTTGCGTTGAACACAGCCCCTGAGCTAAGGAAACAACCCTCTGTTGCCGCCATGAACCAGCCGAATCTCCTGTACCCCCCCAATCCATCCCCCCTAGCTCAGCCCCACCATGAACAGCGTGAGGCAGCAAAGCTGCTGCATTGAGCAACTGGGCTTTCTTCAACCCAGGACTGGCCACCAGCAACACAGCACCGCTGGGTCCCCCACAGGGACGCCAGCACCGGCTTGCACACCCCTGGGACCCCTTATGGGGTGCTACGGCAGATCAGGGGTCCACAACCAACCTGGCACTGGATGGAGGGACAGAGGAGGGTGAAAGGCAGGATCCATCCATGTAGGACTCCCAAATGGCTCTGGGAGTCCCGCCAGAGCAAACGCTCCTGAGACTGAGAGCCTCCCTCCTGCAGGCAGCTGCACCAAGAGATCTAAAGCCCCTCGCTGAGCCAAGCCCTGTGGAAAGGCGCACCCCTGTGCCCTCCTCCAGCAGTGGCGGGTGTCCCTGTGCCCCTCATCTGGCTGCAAACCCCTGATGGTTCCCTGCAAAGCCCCCACGTGCACCTTGGCTCAGGCATCCCAGATGTTGGGGGTCCTGGCTCACACTGGTGGGGAGAAGGGGTGAAGAAGAGTGAGCAGAGAGGACAAGTGGTGCAGAAGAGGGGTTGGGTCCCCCTCCCACATAAACGTGTCTGGTAGTGCATGGGCTCACCAGGTGCGTATTTACACAGCAAAACAAACGCTGTGCCTCAGATCCCACTTCTGCCTCTCCTCCCGACAGCCCATAGAACCCACAGGAGAAAGGGGCAATGCAACCGCTTCTTCCCTCCTCCAGGTTTCTGAAATTGGATAAGGAAGGGAAATGCCCAGCAAAAGCCTTTGCTGCTAGGGCTCTTGTTGAGCCTGGCCGTGCTGGTCCCTGCAGCTGTGACAGCCACGCGGACCTCTACTCTCCCGAGCAGCAGAGGCCCCTGCCATGAGTGCTGCCAGGACCTCCAAGTGTAGGCAACTCACCACAAGTGTCCTATTCCCTCTGCCTTTTCCCTCCCATTTGCAGGACTCTCTTCCTCGACGTCCCTCTGGCCAGCTTCACTCCCAGCACAGCACCAAGGGGACTCACCCGCCCTGCCCGGCGCTGGCTCCTGCCCCACTCTACCCTACCACCGGGTAGGGGCTATGAAAACACCAAATCAACCCATGCAAAAGCAGCAAAATCCCTCCCTGCTCCCCATGCATCTCCTCTCCCATGTCCCCTCTCGGTAAGGATGTCCCTGCCACCGACCCAGACCAGTGGGAAGGGCAGAGCTGCTTTGCTTTTGCCCTAGAGGGAAACCCAGGAGGATCATTTTCCCCCTGCAAGCTGGGCTCTCAAAACAAGCCCCAGAAGGTCAGCTGTGGTGTTACCCATCCCCAGCCTGGGCATCATCTTGCAGAGACCTCAGGCACATAAATACCGCTGCGTGCTTGGGGAGATGTCAGGTCTCAAGGGAGGCAGGGCAGGTGGCAGCTGATTCAAAGCCAAAAGTGTGACTCCTGGGCACTGCTGGGCTTCAGAGCAGGCACAAGAACTTCAGGGCTGAGACTTTCAGGGCCTTAGCCCGTCATGGAATGCCACGTCTTGAAGCTTCAGGGCTTAGACCTTCAGTGGTCACCAGAGAGCAAGGAAGGGTTGTGGGAAGATGACACTGGTATGGCTAAGGGAAAATGTTTTCCCACCATGCGAAAGAATGGGCAGAGGGTCTTTCTTCACAGCAAGATCCACATGATTTCAGCTGCCTGGAAAGGCCTGAGGACTATGAGATACACCTGGTCGCATCCTCTCCACCAGTGGGACCCTGGTGCAATGAGCAATGCAACCAACAGCAGGACCTCACCCTCATCCTTCCTTGCTCCCCACCATTTCCCAGCCCCAAATCCTTGCACCCTCACCTCCTTCTCCCTTGTCTGGGTCCCAGAAAACCCTCTGTAACTAAAATCCTGACCACCACCTGCTCCCCGGCAGGGACGGGCTTCTGTGGAGCTCTCTGCCAGTGCGTAGGTCTCAGCGTTATCTTTGCCAGAAAGAAATAACCTCGTACCACATTTAGCACGCATCTCCCAGAGGAAGTATCTTGACATCTGCAAATCACAGAAGCTTTGTGGCCTGCACCGATAAAACCCGAATACTTTACAACAGACAGAACTTGAGTTACAATGGTGGTGTCCCCCGGCAGCATTACCTCAGCCTTCCCTGTTACTCCCCAGTTGGTTCATTATTATTAATGTCACTACAATAAATACCAGAACAAAATTGACAGCGTTTGGCCACGTATCTTAAAGCATTGCCCCACTCCTCCTTCACTCCATGTCTTTGCAACCTTGGTTTCCATCCCTATCAGTCACCAGAGGAGCCTTTAGGGACAAACCGTTTGACTATGTGACCAGCCAAGTAATAAAAGCCATGCAGAAGCGCGGCTGTGGCATCGATGATCAGTGAGAAGGTGCCCCCGATCCCGGTGGCCATGTCTTTGAGGACAGAGGGAATGGCACAGATGGAGTGGTAAGGGAAAGCAGCGAGGTGAAGGACAAACCCCACAGGGATGCTCAGGATTCTGTAGATGAGGGACGCCACATCTTGAACAATTTGCAGGAAGCCCAGGAAGATGTTGACGATGACCCTCCCCGCGTCATAGGGGATGCTGATGAGCACCATGCTGATGGCTTTAAGGTAGGACACCACCCCATTCCACAGGCTGTAGACTCCATCCAGAACTGTACCACCAACCCGCTTGGTAACAAGCCACAGAAAATAAAACACAAATTTCACCAGCTCCACAAACACGTAGATCAGGAGTTCCAGAAGTTTGATGAAAGGGGTAGCAATGATGCCAACCACTCTTCTGACCAAGCTGCTGTCTTTGGCCTCCTGGTTGTCACTTGTTCCTACTTGCTCTCCAGAGCGGATCTGACTGACAGCTTGCAGTATTGCTTCTGTTTTCTCCTGGCTTTGGTTGTCTTCCTCACAGTTGCCCTTGAACAAGTGAACCCCTGCTAGAAGCTGCTTCTCCAGCTCTCCTACCATGAGGTCCACCAAGCTGTTTTCATCATTCATTTTCTTCACTAGTCCCAGGGACCATCCCTCCGGGGCATCACAGCAGGCTGCCAGCCAGAGGGTCTCTGGCACTGACACCCTGCCTTTAACTCGGACACTGGAAGGAATCGCGCCTGCAAGGAGATACAGATGATCCTTCTTGGAGCAGTGAGGGACAAGAGCTTGCTCCACTACCCTCCCAATGTCTCTGTGCCAGCTTTTGCTCAGAGACGGGCTCAGAGGGACGGCGTTCGTGAGCGTGTAAGTGGCCATCTGGAAATCCTCCTCATTGAGCAAGCTGGGATTGAGCAGCCCTCTCTCATAACCAGAGCCCACGTAGTCTGAGGTCAGGGCTTGATTTGCACCAAGGTTGGCCACAGTGCCAATGATATCGGCTTCATGCACCATCTCATGCAGCTCATTTTCTGGATCATCTATCTGAAATAGTAGAGAGGAGAGTTACTGGATGCAATTTGCCTTTCTAGAAAGCAACATGTAAAATGGGCCTTGAAGTATATTTTCCATTATGACTGCTATGTGCCTTGGACCACATCCTGTGCTCCCTCCTTATTTTCCTCGCAGTGCTTCAGAGGAGTGTATGCTTTACTTAGCTGCCCTGCCAAACACATCAGTTTAGGCTGCAAAGGATGCTTGCAGATCTCCAGCACAACACAGCCTCCAGAATCTCACCAGCCAACCTGCACCAAGCCTCTAACTTGTGCTTTTTTTTCTAGAAGAGATTTTTAACACCAACAGATGGCTTGATTTAGGGCCATGTTCTCACCTCCTCTAGTGGTGGAACCCCCAGTTCATTTAAACACCTACCATGGCACCTTAATTCAGTCCCTCTGAACTATCAAATCCAAGCCATGAAGAAAAAAACCCATGGTATATATGTGGCGGATAGAGCGAGAGTGCACTTCACTCATAAGAGAGAAGCAACAATATACTTTACTGATATAAAACAGCGAGTTAACAAAGTTCAACGGTAAATGCGACAGTGGTTTAGCAAGATTCGATGGCAAGGTACACTTGATTATTTACTGCATAGAGGACAGGGTCAGACAAAACTGTCAGGGAGACCCTCCCGCTGCATCATGAGGTTCAGAAAGGATGCCCTTGCTTTCTAAACTCCTTCTCAGAGAGGAGTCTAGGTGCAGCTGGATCCAGTCCTAGTCCCAGACTTGGTCAGCGGTTTATGTCTGAAGGATTATATGTGCGCAATCAATCCTTTACATCACTTAGCTAAGATTTCAAAGTTTAGCATGCTATTAGTCACTCACTGAGATCTGTTGCAGCAACGCATCTCTCAGCCTCGAGGAGTAACCTTGAGAGCTGTCCCTGCTCAAGGGGAGATCCTGGCGTGCAGCCCGCTGCCGTGCAGGAGAGCTCAACGGGCCCTGGGCTGTCCACTATTTAAGGAGTAAGATGAGTGACTTATGGTTGTATTTGCATACCAGCAAGATGTCTGTGTCCCTGCTCCAGACAGCCCTTGGCGACTGTGTTTCCATCCGTCTCCCCAACACCCAGCATAAGCTGGACGCAGCCACCATGACCCCCACTGGTGGTTATTGCTTACGTGGGGAGGGAGCACACTGCCACAACATGAGATGCCTAGAGAAGGCATTTGCCTCTCACCGGTGATTGTGTAAGAAGCCAGAATGAAGCCAGGCACCCTGGCAGGTGACCTGAACTTCCCTGCCTTGAACACAGACACAGCAGTGAGCTCCTAGAGCTCTCTCAAGGCTTGTCATTAGTAGTATGAAAGTCATGTCATTAATAGTCTGAACCTCATCCTCAATGACCACACAGCTCCTGGCATAACACAGGTGAGGATGCCATCACCACAGGTACTCGATGGAATCTGTGCTACCTTGTGTCTGCCATTCCCGTGCCACGGAGCCAGAGGTAGCAATTGCTGCTGCGGGAATTCATCCTGGAGTCATGCACAGAGCCATGCACAGGGAGGTAACGACCAGTGGGAGCAGGAGCACTAAACGCCAGGGCGTGCTCAGGTCTTTCTCGGGTGGCCGCAGCTCTGTCTGCTCCTTAGTCTCTCCTATTGACACTGCCTGCAGCCGCTCCAGGGGGGTGTGCCAGATTGTAATTTTCTTCCCCAAATTAGAGGGTGAGCATGTTGGTAGAAGCTCAGAGGTGGCAGGCAGTCTCTGGCAGTTGCTGCCTCCTGTAGTCTCTGTTTGTGGGCAGTTTAATTGGGCCAGCACTGTGCTGGCCCAATTAAACCTGCTGTCTTTGCTCCTGGCCTATAGACTGTTTACTGCACTATATAATACATACTTTGGAGACATGTATGGCAGACAGTTCATAGTCTACCTTGAATCACTCCCCAGTCATCCTTCCTCATCCCTTGGCCATCCTGCAATGCACTTGGACAGATGTCCAACTATGTCCTTGCAACCTTACCCAGAGTTTGCATCCTCTTAGTGCCGCATCACCTCCTCACAGCTCTGCGTCAGCCTGTGCTGAGAGTCACGGTGAAAGGGCCAGCAAGCGTCAGCAGCTATCCATCACCCTCGCCGCAGAACGGAGTTCTGGCTGGCCTCCTGCATCAGCCAAGCCCCTGCGGTCCAGGCTCAGGGCTCCCTCTGCACCAAGGCTGGTCACAGTGCCAACAGTGGCCACTGCAGAGGGCTGCATTACCCCCATCTCCTGCTAAGGAGGTTTCTTGCACTTCATTTTGAGGCATCTGATGCTTATTGCTTCAGGACTGGAAGGATCATAGCGAGTCTTACGTGCTGATGCACAAGTCATAGCTTTTTCTAAATACACCACTTAAAAAAGACTTATCCTGCACTTATTCTGCCTTACTCTGCTCCTCTTGCTCAGACACCCCAAACTCACAGGCTGCAGCTGGCTGATGAGGCCAGTCATTTTGCGTTCCACAAAATCACTGTCCCTTCCTGCCCCCCCAACTCATTCTCCCTGTTCTAATGAGATGACGGTGTTGTGCCATGGGAGAAGGGATGCACCCGGTCTGCTTAATCCCCCAGTACAGGTGAGGGCGGAGCAGGCACGGGTGCGAGGCTGTGCCTGGGAACAGACCCTTTTGAGCCTGACACCCTCGCAGAGACACTCATCCCCTCTTGCTCCCATGGCAGTGCTGCTGTACCACAAGGACACGTAGACCCAAGATGGGTCAGCTCTGCCTCCTGGCAGAGATTCCCAGCCTACATGAAGCAGATGGTATAAACTTAATTTTTGTCTCCTTATGAGCTGATGCATGCAAACCTTGAGGTGTCTATCAATAAAATATGTCTCCAGTTACCTGTTCAGCTGCAGGCTTTTGCACATACCATTGGGATTGTTTAGGTGCAATTAAAAAAGAACATGATAAAAATGCGGCTGTGTGCTGTTCATGCATAAGGCTCTGACATCACCGAGTTATGCTTATAATAGCTCATATTATGGTTTGTAATAACTCGTGCGTAACTGAGGTTTTCATGCCTTCTCCAGCTCAGCCCCAAGGGCAAGCTCTCAGGCACTGCATCTAATCTGCATTGCAAGCTACCTTTCCTCACTGCTTCGAAAAGCTTTTGGTTTGTGTCACCGCCAAAGCCTATCTGCATTCATGCAGTCAGCCATGAAGCCACCTGTCCAACTAACCTGGAATAGCTAAGGGCAAGATCCAAGCAGACAGGTAAACACCTCATTCATAGGATGGGGGTTTAAAAATAAATTATGCATCTGAACACCTGTATGGATGTGAGCACCTAACAATATTGATGTGTTTCATAAAGTGGGGGTTGCAGTCTCACAGAAGAGGCAGAGGCGGATTAAAAGTATGTCAACACACAGCTATCAGAGCAGGCAGCTTCCATCAAGTTTGGTCATTTAGCAGTGCAGGACACTGTCACCTCCCCCCTTCCCCACACTACTACCATTCCAGGCAAACTTCAGTGTCCCACTCCCCTCGCTATTTCCTCAGGCACACTTAGTCCTTTGATTGCAGTGGAGCTATTTCATCTAGCCTTAGCACAGGTCCCAGGGAGGAGGCACAGTGCATCTTACACCAAGGTTTCTGTTGCAGGACGTTCACATGAGTGGCTCTAGAAGTACCTGTTTCTCTTGATGGTCTACCAAGAGAGATGGCAAGAGCAGCTCAGAGGTAGCTATAGCTGGGCGATGCAAATCCCACCTTGGTCGTCTGGCTGTTGGTAGTCATCAACCAAATGAAAACACAACGTGATTCATCCAGCCCCTCATATGCTAGGACAGAAAAAGCAACTCCAGAGTTTTCCATCTCTCTCTAAGCTATAGAAAGAGTCAAACTCATAGGCTTTCAGACAATCGAAACGAGATGAGGTGAAAGCCACCTAAGTGACTTGCTCTCAACCCCTAGGAAATGCATGGTAGAGCAGGTTTTCAGACCCAGGCCTGGGGGAGTCCCATCACCACCCTGCTCATCAGCCTACCCTGCCTGCTCTCTAATTTTTCACTAATTGCTGAATTAATTTGCTGTTTCCAGCTGCCAATCGGCAGTGGGTGGCACTGACATTCCTCGCACTTCTCACCCAATTATTGCCTCTGTGCTACATTTGGCATTTGTTTCTCAGGCAGACATTCCTGAGGAGCTAGGCATGCAGGGAGTGAGACGGTGCCTTCACGACTTACATCATTACCCAAAAAAAAGCATGTGACAACCCTGAGGCCCTCACCAGAGTGCAGAGAGCATTTTCATAGTGATTTCTTTCTGCTTGCTGTGTCTCTGCAGCTCCATGTGCATGCACATAGGCATAAGCACATGCCACTGTGCAGCTGAGCCTGCTCATACCCAGCTATCCCTGTCTTGGCAAGGAAATTACCCAGAAAATAGGCAATATAACCTCACGGGGCTATGCTGCAGAGCAAGTGTTGCTAAGTGTTCCCTTCAGCAGCCATCTGACCTTTCCTAACCATCTGACTTAGCCTTGATAGGAGCACACACAATGGGTGTGAAATCTCTTCCCCACCTTCTCCTCCCAGATCTGGCATGGCAGTGTCTGAGAGGGGTGTATGTGCTTATTCCTTGAGTTACAGGAATTTTTCGTAGTCTTGATTTCTTCTCCTTACAGATTCTTCAGACAATTTTTTTTCCTAGTGGTTTTCTGTCTCAGACTGAGGTTCCTCCAGTGAATCACAGAGCTGCTACCTCCCACCTCTGAGACACCTCCATTTCAGCAATGGGTGAAGGGGACCCATTAGCGTAAACTAAGAACGGACCCACAGCAACCCACGGGGATGCTCTGGAGAAGCCAGAGCAACTAAAGGTAGTGCCTGGCCAATTATTTCTGGGACTGCGGTACGGTTTGGAGGCAGGAGACACAAGGTTTGGGGCCCTGGAGTGCTGGCAGGGACTATGACAAGATGAGGGGTGCAGAGGGATGGAGCGGGGAGGGCAGGGGAGCCAGCTGGAGGGAGGTGCTGGAGAACCAAAGCTGCTGTGGAGGGCCTGCCTGCTGCTCCGAGGCAGGAATGGCTTTCAAGCCTGCCTGGGCAGGTCTGGTGAGTCAGACCATGAGAAGCAGGAGGAGATATGGTGGCTAGAGGTGACGAAGGGCATCAGCGGCTGAGGCACATGGGAAAGGATCTCATCTCTGCCACTTTGCCTTGCTGCCTCCATGGCACTGACAGCAGATGCTCAGTCACCTAGGTCCTCTTTGTGCTTTAAAAACTCTTCATCCTTCCTCAACTACGTAACGGCAGTCTGCAAAAAGCTTCCCTCTGTTTTAAAAGGGCAAGCAGACACCTCCCACAGCCATCTGTGAAGTGGAAGGAGAGCAGATCAAAAGGCCCTTGGGAACTCCTGCAACCCAAAACCCAGCCCAGAGAGCAGGGAGACAGTCCAAGCTGAAGACAGGGATGTAGGATCTCCTGTCTTCACTGCCTGTGACCTTGTGGTCTTAGTATCTCATCACCCCACACGAGTAAATAAGCATGGCAGCCACTCTCTTGGGACAGGGCTGAGCTTTGATTCTGGCTACGTCCAGCACCCGAGGGTCCTGCTCCCAACACACTGCTCGGATACTGCAACCATTCCTGCCCTGACAAAGCACCCTTGCATGCTGCCAATCTTTCCTGAGCTCAATAGATGGGAGTAGCTTGACATTTGCTACAAAATTTCCCATGATCACTGCTGAAAAACCTGAAACATGGCAAAAAAAAAAAGAGAGGTAAAGCGTACTTGTTCTCTTAGGGCACCAGCAATTTTTTAAGGATCTCCTTTAAATTTAACAGCCTGAAGGACTTGCTTAAACATGCCAAGTGCCAGGGGAGACAAAAGCCACTGAGGCTCTAGTGAAATGCATTTTATACTGCACACTTCTGCCCTGACTGAAGCCTGTACGCTCCAGGACACGGCAACTCATTTCCCTACCAGAGTCTGCAACACAGGGACACAACAAAAAGCTGCAGTGTCAACTTGGTGAACGGCAAATGGACGTTTTATCCATGTGCAGTGAAGCTAAAGAACTCTTATCAACACTGCCATCACACTGGCAACAGAACAACTTGACACTGCGATGTTTAACCCTGCTACCCACCAGCAGTGCTCCCTGCCCGTGATAGCTGGCTAGGCAGGACAGACGCATCAGCTGGTGTCAAAGATTACCTTCCTGTCCCCTGGCATTGCATGTCGCACGCAGCAGCCTCCCAGCTTTCATTATAAGCCCTGTGGGACAAGGAGCTATTTGTTTGCTCAGTTCCAAGCACAAAAATAAGTTTTGCTTGTGTTAAATTAATATCGAAAGAAGTTCAACGAGCAGAGCTCCTGCCTCCTTTGCAAAATCCTAGCTCCAGCTTCACTCCAGAGGAAGCGTTCTCCAGGAACATTTGCTTTACAGCGAAGGAAAAGCTGACTTACCTGTGGTTCAACCAGCCAGTTCTCCTCCTTGTTTTGGGCTGGCTTTGTATACTTAAAAGCTGAATAAAGAGGGATTTTGTCCTTAGTACTGTAGAGGGTTGCAAAGCGTGGCTCTTTGTTGTACTGCTGACAGATTTTCACGTGGAATCGCTCCGTAAATCCTTCGGGTGGGACTTGTCCAGGGAAGAACACATTACACTCGGCAAAACCTATTTCATCCTCTCCAACAACTCTGCCCTGGGAGAAGCCTGGGAAAACTGAGATGCAAAGCAAAAATACAATTGACGTCTTCATGGTCCACTCCCTGGAGCTGAGGGAAGCCCTGTCTGCCTCCGCTGGGTACGGCAAAGGACCTGTGCTCTGAGTCCATGCAGCAGCGAAGCCAGAAAGCATCTGGAATTTGGGTGTAGCGTGCAAGGGAAATGAAATATGAAACCACAGCCGATCCCTTCGGGGAGCCAGCGCTTTCTGCAGGCAGCACATTGTGAAACCGAACGTGCGCCAGGCTGCGCTGACACACGCTGCGGATGCCAACTGCCCACAGGGAATAATGCCAAGCAACCTGAAATCATCAGGGCTTGTTGGGAAGAGGAGGAGGGAAGCCTACGGCAGTGCCGGGCTAGAGGTGAGCAGCACCGGCTGTCCAGGCTGGGGCTCAGCGCTGGCGAGGGTGTGGTGTGCTGCATTGCAGCAGAGTCCCCGGCAGGAATTTTGGCTGACGCAGCCAGAAATCTTCCTGGGGCTGCCAGGGGGATGCTGCACAGTCAGATTCACCACCCCGAAGAAGGTGTTAGCTGCCCTCTCCAGCCATGAGCCTGGCTAAGGGAGAGGGAGAAGAGAGGTGGCAGGATATTGGCACGACTGGGAACCCGCTTTGCCCCTTTTTGGGGTGTCTGTCACCACTGTTGCTGCCAGCCACGTGCTGCTAAGGCGCCTGGGAAAGGCATGCTCCTCCTGCCTCTCTGGGAGCTGTAATAGGCATCCGAAACCCTCCTGTGGAGCAGTATCACCTCACCTTGGCAGACCCTCCCTCAGGAGAGATTAAAAAGAGGCAGAAGGATGAAGACCTTCAGATCACATACCCCTAATCAACACCCACCTCTGAATATTTTGATCAAACCTATAGAACTAGCAAAAAAAAAAAATCTATCTAAAGGGAACGAAACCAATCCTCTGAGTTTATGATCAGCAGAGCTACTGCTGGGTAAAGGCTGCATTCCTTCAGTGACTGGGAAAATTAATGTTTTCAGAATAGTGGGAATGGAAAGGAGACTACAGAGCAGTTCCACAGAGTCAAGAAAATGTGCAATTTCCCACCCAAGAAGTTAGATATTACCAGATGTGTTGCCAACAACCTCAAAAAATCCTGGGTGCCAATAAGGCACAGGCCCCTTTTAGACAAAGCTGGTTTATACTATTAAAGTGATCTCCAAGCAAAAATCTCCAAGTGCTACCAACTCACAAGTGCTTTGCAGATGAGGTAGGAGTAGTCTATATTGCAAATGACGAAATGGGACAGCGGGTGGTTAAAGTGCCTGCTCAAGGTCAGAGAAGGAGCCTGTAAAAGTGCTAAAAATAGACTGGACTCTAAGACTATCATTCCTCTACTCAGGGATGTCTTCTAGAAGTATCAAGGCAAGGAAATACGTCAGCACCTCTTGGTGTGGTGTTATCAGCTGGGGGAGACAGAGGTGGGCTGGACGGGCTGCGGAACAACAGGAAATGTAGTAAGTGGGCTTGGTTTCGGTCCAGGCAGATGCCTGGTCACCCAGCCCTGACAGAAAGAGTTAGTCATGTTCAGGAAAGATGATGGAACTGAAAGCACAGACGCAGCCTGACCTGAAGACAGCTGCTTCAAAAAACAGGTTTAAAATTTCATTTTCCTGGATGTAAAAAGGCTCCTGGGAAATCAAGAACTGAAGCTAAACCTTAGCTGTTAGATGTTTGTCTCATCCCAGGCTCACAATTACTTCAGCAGCAGAGGAAAAGATTTTCACAAGCATGGTAAGTTCTGCTCCCCAGGCAAACCTAGGCCAGGCGATGCCTTTGAACACCCCGCTCCAAGACTGACACACGTTACCCCAGGATAGGCATGGTCCCAATCCAATGTAAAGGCAGCATGAGGTGTCTCAAGACGAGCGTGACAGTGACCAGCACACTGAGCAGATCGATGACTTCCACCAGGAAATACGGACACCCTGCCTCTGCGCTGGATCTGTGCATCAACCTCCTCCCTCAAAGTAGCCCCTCTGTCTCACTAGGATGCACAGCCCCAAGCTGTCTTCCGAGCCTCAAAGGCTTCTTATCTGCTTTTTGGGAACTCTGAGCAGCTCTTTCCTTTCAGGCTGTGAGGCTGGGGTCTGCGTGCCTATTTAGCTCTGTATTTACCAGCAAATGGATAACCCTTGACTCAGCCTGAATAGCAAGAGCCTCAGGCTCTCACCTCTGGTGAAGAGCATCAACGTGAAAGCCAGCACGGAGCTCTGCTCCACTACTCCCAATCCCATTTTCTCACCAAGTGAGGCCCCTCTGCAGTTTCTGTCTAATTTAAGATAGCTGTTGTGACCCTTGAACGTGGAGCTGGATATTTTTTTCTGTTCTTGGTAACATCCCTATTACTAAAGAGACTGGGTGCCATCATCATGGTGTGGCACTCACTGTACTGGGAAGATAAAGGCCAAAGGACTGCCCTGCCCTGGGATGATCATGCTCTCAGCCAAGGGATCGCAGACAGAGGAGTCACAGTGAGACGGAGTCAGTCAGAGGTTTTGACGACTCAGTGCTCCAGTAGCTTATTTGCTATCACAGGTTTTTATAGGCTTCACAGGGAGTGATGATGGTAGGGAGTGACGCAAAAGGGAATATTAATATCGGATGCAAAACAGCCCTAAGGCTGTTAATGTGAGCAGAAGGGCTCTGGGAAAATGCACACTGGGTTGGAAGCAGGCAGCATGAGCCAGCAGCGGCAGCATGGCCTCACAGGGGCTGCCTCCTCCAAACCCACCAAGGGGTGACAGTGCAACAAGCCCAGCGGTGCCAGCAGCGCAGGCAAGCACCTTATGTTTGATGTGATGAAGGAGAGGGAGCCCAGGGAAGATGGAAAGAGGCAGGTGATGTGTTCAAAGGGACACGTGAGAAAGTGATCTCTCGGTGGCAGGCAGAGCTGTGCAGGATGACAGGAGAGGCTGCAGGCAATAGACTGTATGGACACAGAGTTTGCAAGGCATACCAGAGATAAAGTGCGTTGGGGAAAAGAGATTAAAGATAGAGAGATTGGAGAGAGGGAAGGGCAAGAAAAGAAGTAAGGATCCAGAAAATTGTGTTGACCAGGAGGAAAAGGAGGATATTGGGCAAAAATTAGAGTTGAGGGAGATCTGCATTCCTTAAAAATGGGAGTACTAAGGAAAGGTTAAGAAGGAAAATGAATGGAAATAGGTGTGAGGAAATTCAGGGTCAAGTGAGGAGATGAGAGCAAGCTGAGGAAAGCTGTCTCCTTCTGTGATAAGAAAATGAGGAGAACACATGAGGAGGAGGAGGGGGACAGAAGAATGAAAGGAGGTTTTCAACCATCTTCATTGACATAATGTGGATGACCAGTCCTCCTCTTCATCAAGGGTCTCAAGACCAATGCTCAAAGAAAAGAATACCTCCCTGCAAAACGAACCTGAAAAACATGCCAGCATTCAAACCTTTTAGCCACAAAGAAACTGTCGGGCCTGTCTGCCTGCTTTCCCACACTGTGCCTCCAGCCTCGTCTCCCTGTTCACATGGCTGACACTGGATTTGCTACAAATAGCAAATCTTTCTCCTCGCATGCCTGACCCCTCTAGTCTAGCCTTTCAAAACATTCTTGACTCCAAATATTTTTCCAGGCCGGATCTCCTGTCTCCTACCACGACCTCTGGGCGGGACCCCAGTGCTGTATGTGACTGTCCCATTCTTCTGAGAAGGAAAGGAAGAAGAAAGTGTCTCCAAGGGAAAGCAGTCCCACTGGAGAGACACCACCTGATTCAGTGGAGATACCAAAGATTGGACTTGGAGCACAGCAGTGCCAGCAGACACGCCATGGCATATCAGAGAGCACATCTTCCTCCTCATTGTCTCATGGGGAAAGAGTCTCTTTTTAAAATTAGCTTAAAAACTTGGTCTGGGAAAGGAGCCCAGTGCTGAGTTAGGGAAAAAAGCAGGAGTGAAACAATTTTCCTGCTAAAACTAAGAGATTCAAGGGCCGGGAGGGCAGAAGGACAATAAACTCTTTGGGGAAGAGCTTAGCAGCATGCTCTTGGGATTTTGATTCCCACCTTAAACCAGGTCTTGATGCTAGTCTCTGCTGCCTACTCGTTAGGTGTTTACGCAGACATCTTCACACCTTCCCCATGGCGCCCCTTGTGCTGGTGAGGAATGGCCCACCGCCGATGGTACTGCTTTGTTGCTCACCTTCTGCCGTGATGCTCACAAACATGGGTGGGCCAGCAAGAGGCTACTAACCACCTCAAACTGCCAGGGCTGCTGATCTGGCTACTCTCCTTCCTTGCTTGCCTTTCTGCCTGGCTGCACTTGTGGTCTCTGTCCTCAGCAGCCAGTGGATGCCTCCAAGTAGTGTCACACTTGAAATCAGAAGAGCAAAAGACAGGGAGATTTAAGACATAAAATGATGGAGGAGGTTGTCTGTGGCGCACAGCCAGAGGAAGAGGGTGATGACTGGGAACAGTGAAGCACCCAAACATACTGCTTTCTGGGTGATAACACAGTTAGGACAGGGACCGGTTCTGGGTTTGTACAAAACTTGCACAGTGGGAGTCTGACAGGAACCTTGTAAACCATGAAGTACAAATGCATTGTATAAATACTGAAGTACATTAATAAAATCCAGAGGCTACATCCTTTGGCACTTTATCACAGCCTTCAGACTCACGAGATCTCTGTTAATCTTCAGGCTGTTAGAAACAAGCACAACGACAGCAGAAGTAAAATAGATTTAGAATAGCGGTACAAGGCAACATTTTTAATAGTGCAAATGGTTAACTGTCAGAATGAGTTATTTAGAGATGTGCTGAAAGCTCCAACACTTTCATTCTTTAAATCAAGAGATGCTTTTTAAAGCAATAACAACCATGATAAAAGAATTGATGCTTCAAATGTAATGGCCTTTGTTTTACAGATTGTCAGTTGGTCAGAGCCACAACAGTTCTTTCACACCTTAAATCTGTTTTGGACAGGAAAGTTACCCACTTCCAGGCTTTTCTTCTAGGTATTATTACTGACTTTTTATTATATGTTACATTTTATTTTTTCAAAAGTGCGGTGCGATTCAGTCAATGCTGAGAGCTCGCTGTGCTAGGTGCTGCCTCAAAACAAGGTGTGAGGCAGCTCCTGACAGTCTGCATTGACAGAAGACTGATGAGTGGGAACAAAATTAGAGGTACAGACTTGTTAGGCTTGCATCATCTCAGAAGAGGGAATGAGAAAGCCATAATCCTTGAGAAAGCTAAACCTGCTGGCAGGATCCAGAAGCTTTAATCAAGAGGCAAGATAGCAGCCGCACCCAGGACTGCCTGTCTCCAGTAACACCACCGTGTTTTGGAACCAAGGAGTGGGAGGAGATGGTCTGCATTAAGGGTTTGGCCAGGCCCGATAGATGGAAGTGAGGTTCCACCACTCCCCAGCTCTGATGCCCTCCGCGCTGCTCAGATCAGCAGTGGAGATGCCCACATGGAGCCCAGTCATCCCAACAGCCAAAGTAGAGAAGCAGGCACCACAAGGGTGTGACTCGCATCATCCTACATGGCCAGGTGAGGACGAGATGGCATCCTCCAGATGTGCCTCTGTGTCTGCACCAGCTGTAGAGTAAGCCCAGGATGTCCATAGCTGGTCAGACAAACCTTGGGCAGGACCTAACGTACTCCTGCCACTGCAGGGATTTAGCCCACGAAAAACCAAGTGTGTTGGCTGTGCGAGGGAAGGGCGAGCAGGTCTTTCTCCATGCTCCTTTCAGGCCTTGGCCTTGCTACTGAAATACATATTACAACTGCTGTTAGGCGTAAACATAGTGTCATGTTTTCCATGTATGTTGGTTCTTGGCCAGTACTGCCTGGGGAAAAGATTCAGATGTGAAAAAAACAATCACTAGTCCCAGGATCCCATCACTGCCATGAGTACAGGGCACAGCTTCTGCCCTTAGAGTTCACAGAACAG
Source organism: Ciconia boyciana (assembly GCF_034638445.1). Lineage (NCBI taxonomy): Eukaryota > Metazoa > Chordata > Aves > Ciconiiformes > Ciconiidae > Ciconia > Ciconia boyciana. Next base: position 207,988,958 of record NC_132934.1, read on the forward strand.
CATCGGTGTATGATAGCCAGGACAAAGTATTTCCTCTAAAAAACAAAAGCAGCAGTGCTTTTAGTCACAGTAACTGACCGCAGAGTGGAAGGAAGTACTGGCCTTACATTAGTGCTTTAAATAAACGGGTGACTGGTTGGGACTGCAGGTTAAGTTACAAGTGCAGAACCTGACGCCTCTGGAGAGCAGACCTGGGAGCCTCCTGATTTTGAAAACAGCTCAGAAGAAGAGAAGAGATGGACTTTGCAGCGTCTCTGCTGGGATCTGCTACGTAACTGTCTGACTTGACTTTCTTGGGAGATGGTATTGTCTGTGGCTGTGTAACAATTGCCATATACTGGGCTGAGGAGCAGCCAGTCCACAAACACATGGTTCATCAGGTGATATTTAGGGTGTGCTCAGCTTCAGTGCTGTAGTGTCTCATGTCTAGATCTCCCACATTAAAGCTCAAGGTCTCAGGGTAGGTGTTAGAGCTTCCCAGAGGATGCAGAAGAACAGAAATCACAGAAGCCAGCACATTACACAGGGACCCTCATAAGCTAGACAGTCACTAATGACAAAATATAAGGCCTCAGCACTGCTTTGCAAAGAGAATTAAAAGCCTGCAGATCCTCAAGATTTGTAGCCATGAATCCTCTCCCAGCTGCAGGCACTCAAGGAAAGGTAACTTTGTTCTCTCTCTCTTAAGCTCAGTATCAGCACCTAGGAGATTGAGGTTTTAGTCTTATCTCCATAAGAGGTTTGGGGTCAACTGTCTCACTCCTGGAAGAGTGCTCCAGTCACTGTCCTGTTGCCCTGGGCTGCTTGCTATTGGACTTTGTGCAAATAGTCACCTATTCACAAAGTCAGAAGGTGAAACACCTTCTGCCCTTTAGCTCTGTAGTGAAAACACAAGAGCAAGAGACTCGCAGTCCAGCCTGGACCACGCTGCTTACAGTCCCTCTGAGCAGCAGCCCCTGTGCCCATGACACGGCACGGTGCTCTCAATCTCCTCTGTGCAGCACCCAAATGAACCAGAACTCCCTGGAGAGTACCCCAGCCCTCTACCCTTCCTCCAGCACAAGGCAGTGCATAACCACTCCACGTGTTTCTAACTGAACATCCTTACACCTGATGGGAAGTGCTTTAAAGCCTACCTAGCACAGCTCTAGCTCATAGCTGGTAAAGACTGCAGGAGTTGGAGTTGTTGGAGTAGGCAGGCTCCAACACAATGAAAACTTGAAGGGGGGAGAGATGTGAATAGTGCAGAAAGCACATTCATCCCACACCACACATTCCTGTGCAAGCCCTACCCCCACAGGCACCAGCTCCATCGGTACTTCCCTCCACAGCTGCTCATTGAACCGCTGTGCTGTGGTGGGACTCCCCACCGGTGGGATGAAGCACCTTGCAGAGGAACCAGGACTCCTCCCTCTATTCCTGCTTAAAATTTTACCTGCAAGGATGGCAAGACAAAGTTACTAAGGGCACGCTAAGGGAGTACTGGATAGGAGCAACGAGGTCAAGCTGCTTCACGTGCGTGCTTTTGCAGGGACAGACGTGAGATGTGGCTGCTTGCACCATGCTCATGGCAGGTGACAGGCCAAGGAGAACAAGAAAGGGAGGGACGGGAACGCAAAGTTTGGTTTCAGTTACTAATCCTCAGCAGGAATGATACAGAAACAGGCAGAGTCTTGCCAAGACGAGGCACGTCCGCACACGCATTTGCAGCACACACCTTCTCGCTGTGCCCCAAGTCTGCAGGGGAGCATGCAACACCCTGTTCAAAAGGCCTCCTGCTTCTGCAGGTAGGGCTTTGCTTACACCTGCCATGGAGCTCCATGTTCAGCTGAAGGAACTGGCCACCACAAATCCTGAACCAACCAACTCTGCTAATCAGGTTTTGATACTCCTAACCAGCACTAACTGCTTAAACTTCAGCTGAACACCTCCTGCCCCTCTGCTCAAACCCCAAAACACAGACCAAAACCCAGGAAGGGAACAAATTTTGCCAGGCTCATCTCATCCAGGAAGGGCTTCACTCACGGTTACTGATCTTGTAGGAGAAGCCTGCCCCATCCCTAGTCTATGTCCCACAGCAGGACTCAGTGTATAAGTTTAGCTCAAATAGAGGTGATGGTTCTGATGGTAAAATTACACAGCAAAGCCCTCTGGGCTTTGTAATACAGGAAATCAAATTTCATAGCCTGCTCTTACATGGGATATTGCATCTACAGATCGCAGAGCAAAAGCCTTTGGTCCATTATCTGTGGTTTTATAAAGAAGGAAATGCACAGGACTTGGGGAGAGGGGGTTACTTTTTCAAGGTCCGCAGGCTAGTGGCAGTGCTGGGAAGAAAATACCATTTTCCTGAGCACCAGCCCTCTGCACTGACACAACTCCAAACAAGCAAAAGGCTCCCTTGAGGCCTCAGCAGCTAAAATACTGTGAATTTGCAATCAAGAGCTAAGGGAAAATCAACCTGGTTGATCCCACTTGTGGGTCAAGAGTTCATTGTTTTCCAAGCTGTTATTCTTTGTTTTCATCTGAATCACAGTAAACTCGCTTCTGCCCACATCTGAATTCTGAAAGAAACAATGCAAGTGGTTAAAACTCTTCCAAAGCCAGAATTGCCTCGCTACTGGGTAAACCCTTTGCACAGTATGCTAGTTCAGTAACTAAAGGATAACTAAGGATAACTAAAGGTTATCACAGTGGTTAAGAGAACTGGTGATACCAGCTGGGTGATACCAGCAAGAATCCTCTTAGGTAGGAAAACACGATACGTTCATACGGCATCTTTGGAGGAGGTGGGGATTCCATTCCACCTCCACCTATGGCTGACCTTCTTTTCAATGAGTTTGAGGACTGCACTACTGAGATGTTGCTGGAAAGGAACCTGGTTAAAACCTGTGTTTTAACTTGGTCAGGACGACACTTAGCTGTTTTACTCTTCTTATAAACTCTTTGTTGTATTCCTGGTTTGGAGACTCGAGATAAATTAGGAGATTCTGTGTTTTCTCACTGGCTGCTCTATTCTTTACAGCCCCATTTATAAAAAGTACTTAGCTGCATCTTGAAGCTTTCAGTAACAGAAATTTTAAATCCACAAGGAGCTCATCTAATCTAACCTCATCTTTGAAACAGAACTACTTATATTGTTTTACCTTGTAAACTCAACATCTTCTGCCTGCCTTTATAACATACTAATGAAACACAGAACAGGATTTTCTGAGATTGCCCAAGACAAATGAGTGAATCACCTCCCAGAGGAACCTGTCACTGTCCACTGAACAGAAAAGGAGCCTTAGAGATTTGCCTACACTACATACCTCACTTACCTGGAGCCCTGTGAGAGTAATCCTAAAGTTAAGGGACAGTAGCACACAAACTGAGGACTGACTCAGGCAGAAAATATTGATAAAGAACTAAAACTGACAAAAAACTTACAGAGCGACATGGGTACCAGCTCCTGATGCTATTGCTAAAAGTTATAGCTGCAGCTGGCTCTTACAGAGATGAGTGCATGTCCACTCCATCCTGCCTGACAAACTCACTTGTGGAATACTTCACTGGTTCTTTGTTCCACATCTACATGGAGAAGACAGAGGGAAAGTGAGCAGGTCTGAAGCCAGAGCGACTGTGGTGCGTCAACAGCCGGCCCTTCCTTCCGCTGGTGTTTTCAGAGTCTGGGCGCCGTGCTACTGAGACTCCTCCCAGCCAGACTGAGTCATCGTCAGCCAGCATTAAGAAAAGGATAAAATTAGCTTAGCTATTAGTTGAAATGTTTGGCTAATAAATAAAACAGTGGGACATTTTTGCTTAACAGTGGATGCAACCACAGACAGAGGTATGTCCTGGCTGCTCGCCTAGATGTAAATACTGCATGGCTAAAATTACTTGCTTTGTCCATGCTCAAAAAAAAATCAATTCAGTAGAAACAAGAGAGCTCCATGGAGCTGAGTGTGCATTCAAGATTGTGAGGCCAGGAAGCGTGAGCTGTGTGTGTCTCAGGCCATCACTTGTTCCTCCAGCACCCTCCCTTCCCATGTCCCCAGGTGCCTTTTGGTTGACATCACGTCTCACGTTGAAAGAGCACTGGGATCTCAGTGGAGAGCCGTGTGCATGGGGAAGCAGAGAAAGACACAGTAAACAGAACAAGCTTTCAAAACCAGTATGTCAGACCTGCAGCACTGGTCCAGCTCGTTTAATGGCTGGCAAAGGAACCACAGTCCGCAGTGTCTGATGAAGGTCATCACTGTCTCAGGCAGGATCCAGATCAGGTCCTCACCCTGTGCCTTTTCTTGCAGGGAATTCCTGCTGACTCCCAGGATTTTCCCTCCTTTGTGAATAGGTCACAAGGTCTCTCCCTTCCTACAAAGCAGGAATTCACACCTGCTAAATCCACCTGGGACCGGAGCACCGAATGCACAAAAGGAGACAGCAGCCCAGGGGATGGGATGGAGCACAGAAGCAGAAAGTTGGAGAGACGGTGCAGTGGGAGGCAGCAGGGAAGAGGTTAAGGGCCGGGATGACTTTGTGAGCACAGAGAAGCAGCAGCACAAGGTTTTTACTGTCCCATGGCAGCAGGGAGGGTGTGACAGAAAGCTAAACAGTGCACGATGGCCTCATCGGAAAGCAGCCCCCGCTGACTCACCAGCTGAGTCACAGCCTTGCCCGGCCTCTATTCTTTTCCCAATCAAGGAAACAGCGACTTCCCACAAACTTCTTTTAAGGCTGCCATTTGGATGCTGAGCATTCCTGCACCAGCCTTCACTCTTTGCAATCCCCTGTGCCCTTCCATGTCTGTAACCCAGTGGGAGGCACGATCCTTCAAAGCACACAGTGTCCCAAGGGAGGAAACATGCTGCAGCCTCTCCAAAGCAGAAATGGGAGTTACTGCTGCTCGGCCCATGCAAGCTGTGCCCTGGATGGCAAAAGACAGGCTCTTACAGGAAGGGAGGCAAGGGGAAAATTCAAGCTGGGAGATTTCCATTCTGGCACTGAACCTCTGCCCTGCTCAAGGAAAATGCTCGTGTTCACGGTACCATACTGCTTTGAAAGAGGAGATTGCACGCCCTGATGCTGTACTTTAAGGGTGGGCAGAAGATAGCCCCAGAACCTACAGTGGGAGACCCAAAAATTCAGGAAAGAAAATTGCCTCAACTAAATTCCCATCCGGACGCAGAAACGATCAGTGAGAACAACAATTAAAAGTAATGTTACAGATGGAAGAAAGGGGAACCAGATAGCAAAGATACATGAGATACATGAGAAGCTTTAAAAAACAGAAAAATGACACAGGAAACAGGGGGGAAAAATCCCTACATTGGCAAGGCTAAGAGGGAGTTTTTGAAGTCCATTAGGAATGTAAGCATTCTTCATAATGCTACAGGCCAAGAAGTAGATGAGAAAAACATTAACAAGGTTCCAAACAGGCACAAGGTTTCTATAAATGTTTCTGTTCTCTTTCAGGACGCAATGTCTTTTGCAGTCTTGCAATAACCTCAGAGAAGGACCAGCACTTAGGAGAGACCTGCATCCTAGAGCACTGAGATAACATGCTCATAACTGAGATAAAATGGTCTCCTGGTGTGACCCACAAGTAAATACAAAATTGCACTGAGAAGATGTACAGGTACCACAAACAATTTGGGATAGTAACTAAGAGGCCATGCCAGTGACACCAGCAAGGGACTTCTTTTCAAGACAGATGCCTTTAACACAGCCAAACATGTTTATTCGTCTCAGCTCAAAGACTACATGGAATTTTCTAATCCAGAAAGCAACAACCCTGAGAAGGATTCAAAAGTCATCATGGACACGCACCTGGACTCAAGCACCCAGTAGAGTGGCATGGGGAAAAAGGCCATTGTGATTCTTGGATAGATAAACAACAGCCTAGAAAGCTGGGGGAGGAAAGTGATCTTATTTCTCTATTTACATTAGTGGAGCTGATGCTGAAACAGTTCTTATACTTCTCATGTTGATAAATTGGATAGAGAGCAAGAAAAAGCCCTCAAATAATTGGTAGGAGGAAGGAAACATTCAGTCTGCTTACCTTATCCAAAGGCAGTTGCAAGACTAGATTACAAAGTATAAATACCTGGTGAGAAAACAGGCTTTTAAAATTACCAGAGAAAGGCACAACAGGCACCCGTGGTTGGGAATAAAGCCAACTGAAATTAAAAATAAGGTGCAGTTCTAAACTGTGAGGATAATTAATCACTGGAGGAAACGATCAAGGGAAGTGGTGACTTCTCCTACTTTTCATGTTTTTCACGCAGTACAGAATACCTTTCTAAGAACTGCCACAGCCAAATTGCTCAGCAGAGGAATAACCGAGGGTGCATCCATGGTGCCAATTACTGTGTGCAAAGAGATCCGAGGCTTAGCATGCCACAGGAAGAAAGAAGTCTTCAGCCTTGAGCTGTGTTGTGATTAGAGCACCCATGGAAAGGGGGAAGACCTGGGGTTTTGTCATTTTCTGGTTGTTCACGTTATCTGATGACATTTTAATCCATAATCGTGGAACCCAGGAATTCCCACTGACAGATGAGCACCCGTCCCATTGAACTTGACTGGGCTTCCTTCTACATACATGCTCTCTTTCTCAATGAATCTTTAATTCCTTCTCTCACGCTCAGCTAGTCAGCTTCAACAACAGAGGGGGAGCATCCCTAAATATCAAAGCAGCCTAGAGCTGCCTGACTGACAGGGCAATGCTTCTCCACATGCAGGGTCAGCCCTGCTCAGGAAAGAGCTATGGGACATGCCCCGGTGGGGCTGAGAGGCCGATCATGGTATCTACAAGTGCTGGATGTGCTCTGAGAATAATTATTGGATGAAATTTCTCTGAGCATTTGAGCTAGGGGATATATCCTGTTTCTATTAGGCCTTGGTGTGAGCAGGATGCCAAAATTGTTAGACCTAAACTAAGTCCAAACAAGTTCAATTTGGGGCAAAACTGTATGTTTAGAGATCTTTAAAACCAAATGTTGTGGACCTGTGAAGGTTAGGTGCCTCTGCAACAAGACTAAGTAGGGATTTTCAGGAGTCTGGACTCAGGCACCTCCACTCCACCAATATCCTTCTTTAGTGCCCAAGTCTTCCAAGGAAACCAAACCTCTGACCATAAAACACCTCTGTAGCTATTTGTACTTCACATTGTTACACACAAGTTGGGGGAAGGGAAGCACCTTGGGGTTGTGGGGAACAATTTTGGCCAAAGACACTAAGCCAGTCCTTTATCACTCAAAGAATCATTGCATCTGTTCAGAGTAGGGACTGTGCTAGTTTTTTAGCTCTCATCTTCAAGTGATCCTCCACACAGTGAATGCTTGCCATTTACTCCTACCCAACAGCAGAAGTCTCTTCAGTTTTTGAGGTCTTTAATCAGGACTTGATACCTTTTGCCAGACAGATATTAAAACTGAACAGCAGGCACTGCCCTCAGGACATGTTACTGAGCAAAATACAACATTCTGCTGCACCAAGACAGTCAAATTAGCGTAACAGTGCCTCCTGATTTAAAATCCACAGATTTATAATCTATGAATAACACCCACCATCATAAGATGATGCATTGATTTCAGGCTGCTGTGGTCTGCAGCCCAACAATACTGAATTCCCAACGGCTCAGCTGGGAAGCCAGACTGCTCTGTGAGGTTTGATCTTGAGTCTAAACTGCCTGTAGTGAAATCTCTCATAAACCCATTTCACAGTCCATGGACCAAGGCTTGAAGATAAGAAAATGCAACAGTGGATGCTTGGTTACCGACAGGTATAGCTCTTAGGAAATGACAGAGTAATTATTGTTACTATTTACCTGACTTCTGAGTGAACTTGAACATTTATGACAAATTGCTTAAAATAACTGGTTTCTTTGTATACCAAGAGCCCACTTCTTCCAAGTGCTTTCTCTGGTGCCTTGCTGATCCAAAGGGTGTAATTTACATTGTTGCTGTAGCTCTCCGGATAGCAGTATCTTTGGGGACCTCTTGTGGGCTCTCTTCTAAATTGCACGCTCAGGAAAATATTTCCGTGTTAATTTGTAAATACATCAGAGCCTTTTACGCCCTCATGTGGATTTGCAGAAGTTTGATAATAAGATGCATCTAAAAGCAAAAGCAAACACAAGAGAGAAACTGCATTTTAAGAGGGGGAATTTAATGGCCGAGTGATGCTCATTTACACTTTGGCTTCTTTACAGAGACAGCAATGAATATACATCATGTAAAGGAGTTCTTTGTAACGGGGGGGGCAGAGGCTTCCTGACCGACAGTAGGGCTTAAGCTAATGTTACTAATACAGACCTCCGAGGAAAGAGAATGATTAAAAGGTATTCCCTCTTCCTCCAGCTGCCTTGTTTCTGTCTTTCCGCATCTTCCCCACAACGATCCCAACCCTATCTCCTTAATCCCTTCCCTCTTCCATGGCCATTCTCTCATCATTCCAGCCCCCCTGCACTGACACCCAGGGCGAGCACTTTGAAGCCATATAGTGCAGTTTCACATAACTAATAAACTACCCTTTTCCAAGCCTCCTACATCAAGTAAGCAGCCTCTGGGCAGACTCCTCTGAGATATGCAACTTGCAAGTCTACCCATGAGCTAATTTGCCAGAGAAGACCCGACAGTGGCTCACACCAGTAGGTTACAGTTATGGTTGCAGCATGTCCTGAGGCCCCCTCTCTCCACCTACCTGTCCCCTGGCTTCCCCTCACCGCACTGGTGAGAGCCCCGCGGCCTGCACAGGCCACCGAGGGGAGGCCTTGCCCTGGCAGGACCAGCGCAGGACCACAGCCTGGTAGCACCTCAGGGCGAGGCCCTCCTCCAGGCCAACCCCAGGCCCGCAGGACGGGCGCCCCAAGCTCCCTGTTCCGAGCTGGGCTCACCCGACCCCAGTCTGAGGAGGAGGAGAAGGAGGGTAGGAGGAAGCCGCCATTGCTACGCAGACAGCAACGCTGCCACAGCGCCCGCTGCCGCCTCGGTAGCCACCATGGCGGACACGCTCGCCTCCCTCACGTGACAGTCCAGCCGGCCCTCTCTATGGTAAATCCTCCTTCGGCGGCGGCTTCCGCCGCGTTGTGTCTATGGTTCCCGCACGGTGCCTTGTGGGCGCTCGGCGGAATTATGGTGGTGGCGTAGGGGCCTGACTGCGCAGGGTGGGAGGAGGCCGCGGTGTAAGTAGTCGGGGAGGCGGCGGGTGGGCAGGCGGGCCTGGCCGGGGGAGCGCCTGGGAGGGCTGTGTCGGGGTCCCTGGGGGGGAAGAAGGCGGCCCTGGGGCAGGGGGTGCTGGGGGTCCCCGTTTGGGGACGGGCTGCGGCCGGGTCGGGGGGGCGGGGCACGAAGAGGACCCTGGGAGGGAGCCGGGGCGGGAGCGTTTCTGAGGAGAACAGCGGAGGGTGGTTGGGTTGGGGAGTGAAGGGGCGGCCTGTGGGCCTCTCGGCGGAGCTCCAGGTACCGGGCGGTGTGAGGGAACCCGCGGGGTGGAGGCGGGAGGCGCGGTGCTGCAGCCCCGCTCCTGCTGCGGGCCTGGGTTTCCGCGGGGCGAGTGCTGGGGTGGGCTGCGGCCGGGCCCGGCGCTCGGGTTCGGGTTCGGGCTCCCCGTGAAGGCGGTCAGGAGGGGCCGGCGGTAGTGCAGCGCTGCGCGGCCAGGGCAGTTCAGCTCCAGGCCGAGGCTGGTCACTTTCTCTTGGCTCATAACCCCTGCGTGGCCGGGCCTGTCTTCTTGTAGCGCTGAAGAATCTCCAGGGCTGTAGTTCTGAAACTCAAGAGGTCAGTGTGGAAACTTAAGAGGTCCCTGAGTGGCTTCAGGTTGTGTTTGGGTCCTTTAAGGCCAAGCCAACTACAGAGTGACTTCAGAAAGAAGCAGGGATGGTGTTTTCAGGGGTTTGTTAATGCTTCATGAAGCTATGCAGCCACATTGGATCTGATCCTTCACCTGAATTCATGGATCCCCCTGTTACGTATAGTTAGCACAGATAAGTTCTGAGAGCAAGTGGTTTTCTTGGATCACGGGTCTGGCAGAGTCTGTGCCAAGACAGAGCTAAAATGTCTTGCTGAGCTCCAGCTGACTTGCACGGCGTCACTGAAAAGCATCAGCAATCCTTGGTCAACGAGCCAAGGCTAGTTACTCTCTCACTTCTTTTTCAAGATGTTTCTGTCTGTTAATTTTGGTTTCTGAGTAGTACTTCAGTGGCAGTAACTGTGTTCTGCCTGATGGGATGTTACTTTGAGCCACAAATTATTTTATAATTTTAATACTGAAGTCATGTGTTTTGTGATCTCATTAAAAGTGAAAAAATAACAACTAGTGCAAGCAGAGCATAAGTAACTTTTATTTGTGTATCACAAAAGCATATGAAGCAATGTCATGGTTTTTTTCTTTGCTTTTTAATATTCTTTAATGTGTTCTCTGTCATCCTTTAACATTGAACCTTCTGGCTGGTAGGACTGGTGCCTTTATGTATCTCTGCAGATGTATCTCTCTTGGGTCTTATACATCTTAGTCTGTGGTTAATGGATGTGTGTGTCTTGGTGAGGCAGGAATGAACGTAGTTTCAGATAGTAGATTTAAGATGATGCTGTTTGATCATGCAGGAGCTTTTTGGCATTGGTTAACCATCTTAAACCCTTGGCACAGTGGTTTAGGATTGCAGGTCTCCAGCTCCTGTCCAGCAGCGCTGAACGCAGTGCACACTGACAGGGGGTCTGCGTGGCTGAGGCTGGTTGGAGTCTGTTTCACTCCTTTGCCACAGAAGAATTGATAGTAGTGATTTTTGGGCGTCAGCTAGTTCATTTTTTAGGACATGCTGGCGGTATGTGAGTTCCTGCAGTTTCTAAATGAGAGCTGGTAAAAACTTCTGCATTTGTCCAAGCTTTTTTAATTGCACTTTGTTTACATAAGAGTAAAGCTGTCGGCCTTGTGCTACCAGGGAAACATTAACCGTAGCCCTTCAGAAGGTTTTGCTGGCCAGCTGGAGCTCTGCTCAGGTCGATCCCAAAGGACTCTGCTGCAGTATTAATGACAGTGCTGTGCCTGCACTAGGGAACTGAACAGGTCCATGACGAGGGCTGGAGTGTTCAGGTTGTGTGATCTTCATCAGTATTTAATTATCAACAGCATTCTAGGCATGCTACGGTCTGTGTCAGCCAGCATTTCTGGTGATGATACCTAGGTATGGTTTGGGGAATAATGGAGGGGTCATTCCCAGTAGGCAGTCATTTTTGGCTATCCTTTTTCAGCAGAGGAAGGAGTTTAGTTACAAGACTGTACCACTTGCCTTAAGGGTAGGAGACTGGCTCCTGGGCAGTTTAATTTACTTTATAAACATTGCTTCACGTTCTTGTTAGAGTCTGTGTATCATCTTTCAAACATGTTGGAAAAGACTTTCTTTTGAAAATCTGAATAGATTCTGTCAATTCTGTTAATAAAAAGCTCCTTAAATTTTGAGGATCATGAGCCGAGTGATAGCTGGTATTCTGTAGTGGGACTTGTAATTCCTTCTACAGTTCCAGGAACAAAGTGGCTTCTGGTGAATGTCTTTTCATTGTAAGTTGTAGTAATGACTGTTTTTATCCCTTGATTCTGTAGTAGTTAAAATGACGACAGCAGCAAGGCCAACATTTGAACCTGCAAGAGGAGGAAGAGGAAAAGGTGAAGGAGACTTAAGTCAGCTATCCAAACAATATTCCAGCAGAGACCTTCCTTCTCATACTAAAATCAAATACAGGTTAGTATTGATTTTCTTGGTCTTACGGCAAAACAGTCCAGGAATGATTTTTTGTTATGAGTGGTACTCTGAAATTTTTCACAATAGATGTTGATGTGCTTGACGCTGAGTGGGCACCGGAGATTGTGCAGCAGCGCAGAATGAGTGGGCTGAAAGTATAAGTCTCAAAAGCAGACCTAGGAGATCAAATGCATTTCAAGTAATTGGAGAGGTTTAATTTTAGTGGTATTTATTACTGCTTATGGAAGTGAATCATCAGAAGAAGGTGAGCTTGGGAGACAAAGCATTTTGGGCAGTGGAGTGGAAAGAAAGTCCTTGGGAACAACAGGAGCCGACTGAGTAGCTGAGGGTGCTGTCACTTGCAGAGCAAGATGGGATAAGAGGGGCAAAGTTGAGCACGTCTTAAAAGCAGGAAAATCACATCATATATTTGGCAAAGTACATGTTGGAAGAGCGTGTATGTGTTGGAAGTACATTAGTACATGTTGGAAGAGCTGATGTTAAACACTGCAGGTGGTTCATGCAGGTCCTAGGGCAGGAAATTGCTTTAATCAGTGTGAAAGATAATGGGATCTTGTGAATGTTTTCCTCTGTTTGAAATGCATAACAAATCTGCATTATCCTTTTGAAAGATTAAATGAAATGTGGAGTCAATGTGATACAGATACCTAGAATTTAAATGAAATGTGTCATCCTAAAAGTGGTTTTTTTGATCTAACTCATATTACTCTTTTCAGTGAAATTACTGTTAAGGTTTTGTATTTCCACTTTTTTGTGCAGAAGCTTACCCTTTCACCTCTTCCCTCCTGCCCTTTTGGTTTTGAAGGATACGTATGGATAAGGGAGTTGGAGTGCTTTGGGGAATACCAAGATCAACAGCACAAAAAGTGCTGTCAAATGCATTTTGTTGTAATGGGAAAAATTGCTGGTGGTTTGTTTCTTTAAACAAAAGTGGGATTTGGAACACCAGTCTGTTGCTTTGAAAGAAGTGTGTGGGGACAAATATGTACAGAAATATACAATGTATGTTTTAACAAATCCCTCCATGTGTGTGAGAGAGAGCGATATGGAGGGCCATTAGGAGTCTTCTGTTCTTTCTCCCAAATACCTAATACAAAATTGTCTTTGTTAAATTGCCAGGACTGCATCATTGCAGGAAAAGTTCAGTGTTTCAGTCCCACTCACGTTCGCTTGAATGACACAGGGTTTGGGGGGATTTTGCAGCTATATCAGGGTTCAGGTTTTTAATTACAAAAGCAAATGAAATACTTCATCATAAAGACAGGCTGTGCACACAATGTATTTATAATGGCTCAAGTCTGGGTTTCTTCCAGGCATTCTTATTTCCAGCACTGGGTTCACAGAAAGGTGAAAGGAATTGCTGCTTGTTTTTATTCATTAGTTCTTTTCAAGATTTCCACAGAAAATTCAGCACTCTTTAGGTGGAACTTAATGTGACTCAAATATAAATAGTCTGTTGCTTTTGTCTAGTGTGTGTTATATAAAAGAGACAAAAACATTTATTTGCAATATGTTTCAGTAAAGCTAGTGTTTTGCCTGTTCTCACAACTTCTTTTTTTTTTATGGTCATGGGAGATTATCTTGTATGTGTCTTAGAGGGGAAAAGGTTTATGAAAAGTATGTTCTAGTCTTGGTCTTACCTGTAAGCATTAGACTGTGTTTGCAGGAGCAACTTGGGATGATAGAACAGCAAGGAAAGTTGACCATAAAGCTGGTGGATGTCTGCTAGGACACTGGGCCTGGGCTGCTGGAGGGCAGAAGGTTTAGACATAGCTACAAGAGGTAGATGTGGTCATCCTGTTTTTGCAGGAATTTATGTAGGGTCTTTTAATTCATTTGAGAGCCACTGGAAGGAGCATGTGTGTGGCATTGTGTGTCTGTGTGTGTGTAATGCATACAGAGAAGGGGGCTGATAAAGAGAGAATAAAGAAACTTATGTCTATGTGGTGCCCAGTTCTTAATTCTTTATACATACCAGGATTTACTCCAGGATTCACTCCAGGATTTATTGACTTCCTTCAAAAAATTGCTCCCAGCTGCAGACTGTCAACTTCAGCTTTTTTTCCCCCCTCATGTTGTTTTAGACAGACCACTCAGGATGCTCCTGAAGAGGTGCGTAACCGTGATTTCAGAAGGGAGCTGGAGGAGAGAGAACGGGTTGCTGCAAGAGAAAAGAATAGAGACAGACCAACCAGAGGTAAAAACAAAGAAACAAAGAATCTTAATACCTTTGTGTGGCATTGCTCTTGCACGAAACTCGGATGTTGTAAGAAGTTTGCAGGTTTCAGACAGTGTGTCATGAGAGTAGAATTTAGGGTATTGGTCTGATAGTTCAGAGCTGTTGAGCTGCAAGGGAATGTCCGCTGGCTTTCATGCTGGCTTCATGCTAGCAAAAAAATCTAGGCCAGCCAGTAGAAAAGTGTAGGCCATCATGCAGGCCAGCCGATACAGTATGATTGTAATGAATTGGCTACAAGTATATACAGCTAATAAAGGGCTTTTTTTGTACTTGGACAAGTGAGACAGGAAGGAGAAGGGGAATGACTCATCTTCTAGTGTTACACCAGTGTAACAATAAAGCTGTTTTTTAAAGTATGTGATTCTGTTCAGGTATAGTGGAGTGATAACTAAAATGAATCAAAGGTTTGTTTTCTGAGAAATAGTAATTTATAATATTGAGCTTGACAGAATTCAGGTACTTCAGGTTTAGGTGTAGAATGTACAGAAGTATTGTGGGGCTTTCAAGGTCACAGACGAAAGCAGATGTGGTTTGGACCATACTGGCCAACAGTAATGCTTTGGGGTGGTCTCCAATGGGAACCCTCCAGTTGGATATATAGAATAAGGATATTTCTCCACAGCTTTTTCTTCTGCTGTTTTTTCTTGAAATAATGACTTTACAATTTGACCTCCAAAAGTTTACGTTTGGGGATGTTATTGCTTCCCTTGAGGATACCTACAGGGGAGGAATTAGCATGGGCATTAAGATTGAGGAGTGAGGAAAACGTAAGCATAAGCTTGTATCTTTTACTCTAATGCAGTCTTTGTGATGCTTTTTGCTTTCTGACATTCAATGCTGTTAAATCAAGTGACTTAGTCAGGTGTTGTTTTTTTTTTTTTTAAATCTTATGCCATAGAACACACAACATCATCTTCTGTGTCTAAGAAGCCTCGGCTAGACCAGATTCCTGCAGCAAATCTTGATGCAGATGATCCACTTACTGATGTATGTATCACTTTTCTGTGTTATTTCCTTTTGCTGTCCTGCCTTCAGGATTTGTTGTTAATAGAATATGTACTTTTAGATCTGCTATAGATTTAAGACAGGTTCCAGCGTATCTTCCTTTTACAGCTGCTCTGCTGTGGTGGAAGTCCAGTGGTTCAGAGGATTCTGGTCCATGCTGTAATGGTATTCTTGGAAAGCACACAAAATCTAGGGAACTGAAAATACCACTTGAAGTACGGGGAATGGGTGGCTTTTTAGACTCTGTCAACTACTGGGTTAGTTAAAATTCCCCTAAGGTAGAACTGTTGAGATACACTGACTGTCTTCATGAGCAGTGGATTCTTGCTCTTGGCTTCTCTCCTCATGCTGACATCTAGGAGTTAGGTCTAAGGCTTGACAGTAAGCTGAGGTTTTTTAAAGCCTGTTATATTTGGTCCCAACAATATTGGACGGGGTATTTGGGCACACTATTATCATGACTTGTGTTACAATGATTAGAGAGTAATTGAGGACAGTCATTCTCTAGAATCTGTCAGCTACATAGCATTTGAATTGTAAAAACATTAATTGCAGTCATCCAAAAAGCACAAACATATTTGTGTCTTGACTTTACTGTGCAAGAGCAAATAAACCATTTGTATTGTATTTGCTGCTGCTACAAGCACCCAAGTACTTCAGAAATTAGCCAGCAGCAAATTGCAGCCTTAGCTGGGCAGACCAGGGCTGTTTTTATTAAATGAAATGAATGAGCTGCTGCTTGTTTCCATTTGTTGCTATTAGGAAGATGATGAAGATGAGGACTTGGAAGATAGCGATGATGATGACACTGCAGCTCTTCTGGCTGAACTGGAAAAAATCAAGAAAGAACGAGCTGAGGAACAGGCTCGAAAGGTAAAATCTCACCCATTAAAGAGCATCTGTTTTTTGCAAACTGGCGTTTATTGAAACTAGTGTGTCTTAAGTACTTACAACGAGTGAGAACTGGTAAACAAAGTAAGTGCCCTTCAAAACTCTTCTGAAGTAGTCTGATGGATTTGTTCTTCTATCTAATAATTGTTGTCAAGAATGTTTTTCTTCAGTAGATATACTGAACATTTTACTCGCTAAGGCACTTTATTTGCTTTCCCAACACTTTGTAGAGGCATTGAGTCAAGATAATCTTGCTTTTCATATGCAAGTCCTTCTCTGAAGACAGCTATCATACCAAACTATATAGTGGCATTTGTGAGCTATGTACTTTCCAGTGTAATTTCATTTGTTAACCAGGTCTTATGAAACAAGAAATAGGATTTTTTTTTAATATATATTTATGAAATAAAAATACATGTGCTTTTTGATGTTTTTGCTTATGGCTGCAAGTTTTATACAGTAATTGATCTTTCACAGCATTGGTGCTGTGTTGCCTTGGCAAGGAGCACCAGTTGTAACTATAAGACCAGAACTATTTTCATGTGATTATACACAGGTGAGTTTATTTGAAAAATGTCTCCACAAAAATTAATAATAATATGGCAGTCTTTTCAGAACTTGGAAAGTCAACTCACATGTAGCCTTCACACCTCCCTATAATCTCTTTCTCTACAGATAGAAACACCATGTTCTGCCCTTGAAAGGGGAGGGAAGTCGCTGTAGTTAGAGACTGTTTTCCTCTGAGCAGGATCAAATCCTATGCCATTGGCTCCCACATCTCCTTGGTGTAAGAGAGATTGTTGGGATGGAGTACATTAGCAAAATTCCTGATTGATGAATGGACTTCTAGGGACTGTTTCTGGGAATAGTCTGTGTTCTCAAACTGATCAGGACTCAGGATGAACTGTACTGGCTCTAACATTGTATTGCAACAGAGTTTAGCGTCCATATATTTCATCTGCACTACTGAAATGCTCTGCATCTGGTGGTGCAACAGAAGTGGTAGATACATGCAGCATTCCCTCTTCTGCTTTTAGTAAGCGCTTTCTTTTTTTGAGTGGGGCTTAAATTGTTTTAGTGCTTTTGAAAAATGTTGTATACTTCAGTTTGAGTAGTTTTGTACATTGTTATATGTAGATTCTACATCAAAAAACCAAAACAAAACAAAAACAACCCCAAAACAAAAAAAACCCAAAAGCCAACCATGTCATCTTTGTATAAGGTAATTTGAGATGTTTTTAGAACATGCTAAGTAAACATATTAAATGCTGATCCGGGATCTCTGCTGCTGTGACAACTTAATGTTTTGGTGCCTCTGCACTGCTTATAACCTCATCGTAGCTTAACACACATGCTTATAGTTTCATGTTTTTCACAAATGCTCTCCAGTGGAGTCAACTGGCAGTGAACAGGACATAGCATCTGGCAGACACTAGGAAGAGCTAAGAGAGAATAATGTTTTAAATGTTGTAGGCAGCAATGTAGTGCTTGACCACTCTTGGCTAACAGTGTAGAAATTTACATTTAGAATCAACAAGGCCTGTAAAACCATTGAGCTCTGCAATTTTGGAGTTAAGTACTTTGGAAAGCTAAAAGCTATACCATGCTGCTTCAGTGCAGAAATTTTGCTGTAGAAGACTGTTGATACTTGATTCGCCATCTGGCCTATGAGTGGTTTTTTACATTAAAGTGTGTCTGAAAGTGTCTCTCATCTCTTTATCTAGGCATTTGAAGCACATCACGCAGCAATGAAATTGTGTTCTGCAGTAATAATATGGTGAAAATGACTGAAAAACACTGGCAAAAATTATTCCATGTCTTCCTGTGTGAAATGTACTAAACTACAAATTAAGGGTAGCAATGTGCAGGAAAGACTTCTACTTCAGCTGTTCTTGCACAGTGCTTAAAATGAAAGCTTAGATCTGTATGGATTTTTCACTTTGCCTGATAGTTGAAATTATACATCTAGATTAAACGGCATAACTTGTCACATTTCAGTGTAGAAAACTTGCATTAGGAAAATAATGGTAGTAAATTGCAGCACAGACAACCAAGTGCATGCTTCTCTGTGTGTCGAAAGCAGGAATGTTATCATCCCTATGAAATTCTTATTTTGTCACTAGAGGGTGCTAAAAGCTATGAAGCATTTAGTATAGCACTTACTTTATTTTGCTGTCCCTTAACTGGTATTATTTTTTACCTTCATGGATGTTCTCCTTCTCCCAGAAGCAGGTTTTATAATGTCCAGTGCTACATGCAACTGAATACATGCACACTTGTCTGAAATGAATACGTTTGTTTCTTCCTAAAAATACCTATTAATTTATTTGCAATAGTGCACACTGTTGCACACTCACTACCTACTGTGTTCATCCTTTCACTGGTTGGTGGCTGATAGGCTCTCCTAAAAGTAGACATGTTAATTAATAGTGGGTGCTCTGCAGGTACTTGGAATTTTATTTTCTTGAGTTTTTTTCAGAGTAGGAAACTAAGACTACGTTGATGGAAAAAGTAAAAACCAAGGTGGCGCGCAGCCTTGGAAAGAGTCTTTGGGAGTAAGGGTCTCCTTAGAAAACATCACTTATGTATGTTGGCTTCAGGGGTTCAATCTGTTTAGATTATGCCTTGTTTTCCATGGCTTTGAATTAAGGTGTTACTGGCAAGGCATTTTATAGCCATTTTATATAAATCCCCGTTCCCTTCAGATATGTGGGATTTCATATTATTATGTATTGCAAACCATAATTTAAACCTAATTGTGTAAGTAGCCATATATTAGTCATCCAGCTGACTTCAGGATAAAATCTCATGTGAAGTCTTAATTGTGTAGTCGCTATTAGTCCTAATCCACATACAGGGATGGTTTATGTGCTGAAACACTACTGTCCATAGAAGACAGCATGGACAAACTGGTGGCAAGGCAAAGGGAAACTGCAGAGTGAATGCCTGTTTCACTCTTCTGCACATTGTTCTCAAATCTCTTTCACAGAATCACAGAATCGTATAGATTGGAAAAGACCCTTAAGATCATGGAGTCCAACCATAAACCTAACACTACCAAGACCACCACTAAACCATGTCCCTAAGCAAATCTCTTTGTTGTTGCACAGACAGATTAACATGTCTCTGCATCTTCTTGGAACATACCGGGTTCTTAACAAGACGAAGTGGGTAAAATACAGTAATATATCCCAAATTTGTTCCATATGTACATTTTTTCCTGATACTTTAGTTACTTTGATTTATTAAAATGCTAGTCCAATTATTTCTGAGACTTGGTTTCAAGTAAACTGTGTTTTTATTAACTGTTTTCACTCATCACTTTGGGGGTGTCCAGTATTTAAGTTGCCATGAAAGGAGGATGTCTCCTTTTAAAATGCATCTCTGGTGAGACAGCAGTTAAAAACAAAAGATGAGAATCTGCTTTTTTTCAGATTATCATGCTCTCTGTTAACTTCCCTTATGTGTTAATACTAATTTCCATAGAAATCCTCTAAATCTAGTTTTGCCAAATCTTAGTATTAAGAGGTTCTAACTTTCTTCACACTGATATTTCCCTTTAATCTGTGAAGCAAATAGTTTGTCAACTAAATAAGCAATTGCTGTGAAAGCTTGTTAACTTCTCAAAATGCTTAAATTCCCTTGAATTATGTAGAAACATTAAATAAATACTATGAATGTTTTTAAAAACTGATTGAGCATGGGAGTCCTCCTGACTTCTCTCACGCCCTCCACAGTTTTAATCTCTCAGGTTGTTTCTAGTAGACACTAAGCTGACCAGGAAATTTTTGTTTTGAAAGCCGTTATTGTGGAATAATTCTGGGTCTGTCTAAAACTATACAAACACTAGGTCTGCTGTCTATGAGACCTATCCACAGATAGGTTTCATGGAAACTTTTCAATATTCCAAACTGAGCATTACAATGCTCTTGATTTTCAATTTTCAAGCACTTCCTTAAAAGGTAAATGGAAATAATTAAAACCAAACCTCAAACCAGTGAGCAGCTGAATGTATGTGTGCAGTTCCAGCAAAGCTATTTTAACATCCAGTCATTTTATGCTTATCGGAGATAGACTTAAAGTTTTTGGTTTGTTTTCTTACAGTTTTATTTCACCAAGTGTTTCTGTATAACTGAACATATTACTTTACCAATGGTCAAAATAGATCTTAGCTCTGTCCTGTGTTTGAGCCATGTCACAGACTTTTAAATAAAACATTAGAAAATGGATCTTGATAGATACTAACCTTTTCACTTAAATTTTAAGGGTCTAACTAAAACTAGACTGTCAAATCAGTAATTAAGAAAGAATTTCAATAGAGAGGCAAAAGCAGATGGCAGAGTATGTTTCTTTATTAAATGTTTGAGACATGCTAGCCATACTTACCCTTGCCAAGAACTAATGATAACGTCCCCTCCCTTGTGGGCAAAAGGACCACAAATCTGCATATAGACACTGCAGTTGTGATTACTCTGTGCTCTTATTTTTTGAAGTTTCAATCAGTTGTTTGAATCACTGTATTGTATAGAGTTAGTAATTTGCATAGGATCAAATAACTGGGTGGATCTCTGCATAAAGTTTCGTTCCCTGCTGCTAAAGGCAGTGCTGTCGTAGTTTGTCATTCAAAAATTAGCATTTAAATAAGGTTATGTGATATCCACCCCCCACCCCCCCCAATGAAATGTGTGTATTTCAGGTTTTCTTTCCACTACTCAGCATCTTTAAAAACTGAACAAGATAACTTAATACGGTGGAGTCACTTCAGGAATTTCAGCACTTTCTGTAAAAGTGATCTTGGTCTGTGCAAAGGGTAGGCACTGTACTAAAAAAATAACCATGGTAACAATAATGTTTTTCTTTCTTTTGCAGCCAGAAACAAATATGCCAAGGGACTGTTATTCTTACAGCAAGATAAGGAATAATTGTTTAGTTAAGGTTAATACAGTTTTGTCCGCTTTTTTTTTTTCCCCCCAACTGTGATGCCACGTGGTAAGTTCAGTTGTACAGTGGAGGCTTGCTTTGAGATCTAATTCACATAGTGGCATCTACATCTGCTTCCCAGGATATGGGACTCCAGCTGCCAGTCCAGTCTTATTTCCCACACCATAATATTCCTGTTCTATTGCCTCTGCTTCTAACACAGTGGTTACAACATGGTTGACTTCTGATTCATCTCTGCAGATAGTTGGTGCAACGTGCTGCCATTGAAAAGCACAACACTGCTGTCTGTAGTGATGGAATGATCTGTAGCATGTTTTCTTGCTAAAATGCCTTAGGAAAAGAGTTGTGTACGTCATCTCGCTGAATGGAAAGGCAGGCAAAGAGGCATTATTTTAGAAAAGGTGGGGTGAATAGAGAAATATTATTTTCCCCCTTAGGCTTTTCTTCTGTTGTGGGTTTGTTGTATCCATAGTGTTTTAGCTTAATAAGCCTTTGTTCCACCACACAAAAGAATGATGTAGGCTTTGGAGCAACCCGAGCCGCTTATTTTGTGAACAGCTGTGCTTGATCGTGCATCAGAGGTGTGAAGCTCAGACAGCTATGAACGTTATGTCTGGTCTGATTTGATATAACCCATGCTCCATCGCCTGGAGCGTCCTGGCTTTCAGTGGAGGAGTGGGCAATGGAAGATTTATATGGAAAATTCTGAAACATAATGAAAACCTTGTTTGGCTGGAGATGAGGGATTCTGCAGCTCTGGCCAAAATGTGTAACTTAGCTTAAGTGTAAATGTCAGCTTTACACTACTGTGATTTACACCTAGTATTTCCTCCATGTCAGTCTCTAAGATGCAAAACTTAGTAAATTACCTTTTTTACGTTGGTTTTTTTTTTAATCTTGAATACCTTCTTTGGGAGGTTTTAGTGAAGCTAAATAATACAAAAAATCTTCAAGACTAATCTTCAGAATTAGCCTGCTTCCTAAAACTTGTAGCAAATATGTTGAAATGTCGTCCAACCTAGAACAGCTTTGAACGACTGAATTACATAAATAAACTACCATGTGTGCCAGGTCTTCTTTGTAAAGTGACTAAAACTGGCGATGCCTTACTCAACAGATCTGTTCCCTGTTTGCTTTCAGACTCTAATCTGTTGATCTTTAATGACAAAGATAAGCTTATGCAGTTTGTTACTACTTCTAGTTGTGCTGCCTCTGCGAGTCTAAAAGACAGCAGAGTTCTGTTTGTGAACAGAGCTGAGAAACAGCAAATGGCCGCACAAGTGCCCAGGGGCCCTGTAGCATCTCTAACAGGTGACAGGGAAACAAGCTTTGAAAATAAGATTCATGGATGTTTTCTGTAGCTGTTGTCACTATAAAATAATGTTTGACAGCTTCTGTTAGCATTGTGTTCATAATTGTTTTTAATAATTTAATAGGTTCAAAATTAAAATGTAATCATTTGAAACGCCCAAGATTGCCCCTACCATTTCTTTTGATTATAGTACAGTTTTTGCTACCCTCCAGTCCTCTGGAATTGTAGTTGGCTTGAGTCAATGTAGTTTTTCGCTAGCAGTTAGTAGTTTTAGGCAGAATTCAGTTGAGCTTGAAATGCCGAGTTGTTGGGGTCAATGTACAAGTTATGTATCCCAGCTTCCATGGTGGTGCAGTGCAGATGCAGTCAGTAGAGCCTGGAGCGTGGTTGGTCTCCTGTGTGTGTAATGTAGTGTGAGCAGAAGAGCCGTCTCGACTCCTTATTGTATTCTCTAGATCTCTGCTGAGATCTGAGCTCAGATGCCTACAAGGGAGATATCTAGATGCAGGTGTCTTAGTCTGGAGCTAAATCCTGCTCTTAGTCTTACAGTACTGCTTGTAGTGTAATGCTTCTTAAAAGTGTTATTTCCATTTTGATTTTCTTTTTTTTTTTTTCCCTATCGCCACATTTTGTCACTTCAGTCTGATAATGCTTTTTTCATTACCAGAAAGTGAACTGTGTTGGGCTAATTGAGGCTGAAGGATATTACATGGGTTATGTAAAGCAGATAAAAATTAGGATGATGCCTAACATGCCTTTTTAAAATCTTATTATAGAAAAATTAAATGTGCATCTGTGTGTAATAAGAACACTGGAGTAGTTACTACCATATGCATATTTTTTTATGATTCTTAATATTGACTTTATCTTCTAGTGATTCAGGTGACTGAGTGCTTTTCACTTCTCTTCATGCATGGCAGAGAATGCTGGAATGATCAGCTTTTTAGGAGCTGTTGAGATTAAATCTGAAATGGGGGAAGAGAGGGGAGAACTTTAATTCCCCCAAAAAAAGATGCTGACTGATTCCAGTGGACTGACCATTGAATAAACACTGTGTGTGGAGTGCATTATAGTTCTGTATTTATCAGTGGTGTGTGGATGCATTTTCATGCATCATTAAAAAAAAAAAAAAACCAACATAAGATATTTATGTGTGCCCCAGGGAAAGTGGTTCATGATGCACAGGTTCAGTAACTTTGGATCACGGACGAGGTTAATACCTTAGAAGTTTGAGGGTGAGACTGTGCCATGCTCTGCATGCCACCTTGAGAAAAGTTCCACCGGAGTTCAGCTCTAAAATGGAAAATGCTGTGTCGGCAGATATAGGACTTGGAAGAAGTTCTCTCTACAGAACCTGTGTCAACAGGGGAGTATTAGTTTCTTACAGTGCTCTTATTAGTGCTGCCTTCTCGTGAGTATAGTCCAGTATGAATTTTTGGTTTGTAGCATTCTTACTTGCTTTTCAGATTTGTCCCAGACCTCTTGTTTTTAGCTTGTACCAGTATCTTACATTTTGCTTGGTTTCAAATTAGTGCTTTGCATACGTGTGCTGTATGGTAGTCTGAGAGCTGCTTGACTTCTGGTGGGAACACGACAAAGACTGCAGTAAATCGGCTTTCACTGCTGTTGGCTCCTCCATGTTACGGGGGAAGAAGATGGTAAATCAAAGGTTGGCATACTGTGCAGAAGAAGCTGCGTACATCTCTTGTCTGTAATCCACAGAGGAAAGAAATACATAATTTGGATTTGTATTTCTCATATGGGGGAAATTGCTGTTCCATATGAAATATTTTTGGTCTCTGTGTTTCCGTATTTACTGTGGTGGTAATAACAACTGAAGTTGGAATGCAAATGTTGGATTTAGAGCTATGTTTGAAAACGCAAAACTTTAGTTTATTTGTGTTAATAACTTTTAACTGCTGCGGTTTGTGTTAAAGCTCCATGGATACAGCAGCAAGGGCAAGTTTTCCCTACACACATGTTTTAATGAGGGCATTACAGGGCTGTGCCATGCTTTTAAGCAATATGCCCTTTTGGGGAGCTTTTCCCATCCCACTGGCAATTAATTGCAGCTGGTTCTTAATTTTATATGTGAGAAGCACTGTAGTGGTAGGGGTTTTTTCATAACTAAAACTTGAGTAGATTTTGAAAGGTAAAATATTTACCAGTGACCCTGCATCATCTGGTATTTGTCTGTTTGTTAAGTTGGTATTGTTCTTAAGAGGGTTGGGGTGTTTTATAGGAATATTCCACATACCTGATCAGTCCAACTGAAAAACACTGTAAATTGTAGATAGTTTTAGTAATATATCACTTAGTATTGATTAAATGTTTGAAGCTAGAGAACTCTGGCTAGTATCAGTGTTCAAGTTTAGCAGTTAAACCTTGTAAACGCTATCATCAAGAAAAACACTTCCTCTTTTGGGATCCCATAGCAGCCCTCGGCCATGAATTTTATGCAGCTTGCAAAAAAAAAAAAAGAAAACCTTGTGATCTCTTTGTCTTTAGTTTATATCATTTTTAAAAGCCATGGTTTGAGTCTCTTGCAGTGCTAATGAGACTTCAGTGCATTTTTTAAGTAGAATGTCTTCAGACCATACTTCAGCATACAGGGAGCGGGAGACCTAGTTAGTCATCCAAATTAAAGATTTTGATTTTTTTTTTTTCCTTCTGGTACTTTCATCAAAGAGCAGTCCTTGTACTACATTTGAAAGGTTGTGGCAAAATATGTTGATGTAAAATGAATACTACGTATTCATTTTGAAGTCTGTGAACATTTAAGTCACTAAATATATTAATACAGCTTGGAAGCGTGGGCAGTGAAATCTGCTTTGTGTTGCCTGTAGTGCAGTGCTTTACTTAGGCTTGAGTTACATGCTTTTGACAGTACAAGGAGAAGAAAATTTTTCTGCTCCTTAATACTGGAACTCTTAAATAGTCTTATGACATCCACTGCTCAGTTTCATCTTAAATGTCTCAATATTCTTTTTAACTGGTCCCTAGGGGAGTTGTAG
Source organism: Ciconia boyciana (assembly GCF_034638445.1). Lineage (NCBI taxonomy): Eukaryota > Metazoa > Chordata > Aves > Ciconiiformes > Ciconiidae > Ciconia > Ciconia boyciana. The sequence continues at coordinate 208,014,097 of NC_132934.1, forward strand.
TTGTAAAACGTAAGAAGATTGCTGAAGATGATAGAGAAGTTTCAACATGCTGTAAGGTTTCTTCCACCTAGTGAATGCTGTAAAATGTATTCTCTTTTCTCACGAGGATAAACCCCCCCCCCCTTTTAATCTGTATATAGTTTTTAATATAATAAATATGTAAATGGTAAAGCTAGAATCTAACTGAATATTTGGTGGAACATCAGAGGTAAGTAGAACAGATATGAGTGTTGCTAGACTGACAGTTTATTAGCAATGTTAAGCTCTTTAGAGTATCTCTGCTTCTCCTTATTTTACTCATATGCAAGTGTCAAACGCTCTGAAAAGAGTCTGAGCTAGGAATTAAAGGTCTGTGTGGGTGTTCACAGCTAAATAATGTTTATCTTTACCAACTAGATGAGAAAAATGGCCCAGAAAAGTAATGTGTCTATTTCTGGTTCTCAGGAACAAGAGCAAAAGGCTGAAGAAGAAAGAATTCGGATGGAGAACATTCTGAGTGGTAACCCACTGCTGAACCTTACCGGCCCAGCACAGCCTCAAGCAAACTTCAAAGTGAAGAGGAGGTACCGTGCAACCTGTACTGTGATATCCATCCCCTTGCTCCCTCTCGTTACTCAGAGTCTGAAGATGTCATCACTGCCATTGGTTTTTATTTCCTTCCTCAGATCTTGTCACAACTGGTGTAATGTAGAATTGGGATACTGATGCATGTAGTGATTGTCTTGTGCATTTCTCTGAACAAATCATCCTGCTACTTTGTGTTTAAAAAGGAGAGAAAGAGATTGAGAAGTGTGTTTGTCTGACATTGTTCATAATGATACAAAAAGTAACAGGACCAAAGTTCCTCAAGAAATTTGATGTTATGCTCCCCTTTAAAATCTTGCTGGTTTGGGGATTTTGTTTCTTTGGGTTTTTAATGTAACTAGAATTAATAAGTAACAGCCTTTTTCTGAATACAGTCCTTGTTTGCAGATATCCCAATTACTGCTGTGTTTATCAAAATTAGGGTGATTAAAGTTTTTTTTTCTGGTCTGTTCAAATGGTCGTTATTTTCTGTAAAGACAAAATAACCTTTAATCTGCTGATACTTATCTTGCTTCTGACTCAGAAGCATGCAGGAGATGGCTTGGATTAGAAAAATAGATCTTTTTTTTCTTGAAGACTAAAATCTAATCCTAATGACTAGCTGTTCTTAGTACATTTAAATAGGATGGCCAACTTCATTTATGTATTTCTGTAAATTGCACCTAATTTTCAGACAAACTTACTGAAGTTAAAAACTTTTGTTTTCAGATGGGATGATGATGTTGTCTTCAAGAATTGTGCCAAGGGGATAGACGAAACAAAAAAGGACAAAAGATTCGTGAATGATACTCTGCGATCAGAATTTCACAAAAAGTTCATGGAAAAATATATCAAGTAGTACAGTTTTATGTGCGGTGGTGCTGAAGGACTTGGAAGATCATGGTTGTTCCCTGCCTCTCCCTCAGAATTCAAGGCTGAATACTGGGTCATGAATTCCCAAATGCTTTTCCAAGATCATCAACAGCTTCATAATTAATAATTGCGTTGTATCTGGAGTTTTTATTCCTTCAGTATGTTTTCCTTTTCAGTTTTAATTAAATCAGTTTGTGTTTCATGAATGTTTTTCTGTTCACGTGCGTTTACTTTTACTGGCCTTCTTGTAAACGGTAGAAGAGAGAAGCTGGTTTGCAATAAATACTTCTAATTGTTTAAATTGCTTTCCAAAACAATCTGTATTTGTAATGATGGTACTTTGTAACGTACAACTTATATAAATGTCAGTATTATCAAAGACGAGGAGTAGCCGAGAATGATAAGCAGCTATACTTTCTGTAGCAAACTGGACTTACTTCCTCTTAATAGCTAGTTAGAAACTTAGTTAATAATCTTCCTTTTTAGTTTCTTCGTACTGTCAACCAAGATACGGTTTGGTGGGGTGGCTCCAAGTTCTTAGCAGCCCTGCTTTCTGGGCTGTCTTGGCTCAGCACTTCTGGGGCGATACCACGTAATGCTTGGGGGAGCATTGAGAGGGAAATGCTCTGTGGAACCGTTGGGGTTTTTTCCTCCTTAATAAAACATTGCAGTGCTGAGTCCCTCAGCCACAACCACGTGGCCGCAAGGTTCCATCTGTGTGTGCATGGTTCAGTAGTAATAGTATTGTCAGAAACTTGCAAGTGAGTGTTTTTATTAAACAAGTGATCTCCTCAAGATACCATAATACACTTTGTTTACTTCTTAAATGTCCATTTTAACACTTAATAGGACAGTATAAAATATGAATGACTGAAAAAAATCTCTGTTGTGAAGGGATTTTTTTTTCCCCCTCTTCTGTCGTCTCAGTTGCATTTGAAATCTTGGTCAAATGATGCACTGGCTATGAGCTTAACATTTGCAAAATGTAGTGCAGTTACCTCTCTACCCAGAAGGCTACAGTGGCAGAACTCAGATGTGCTTATGTAAAATTCTTGCCCTTTTCCTTGCCTGTGTTATGCTCAGTCTAGTTCATGCTTACAGACACTGGTTTATAGTAATATTATTATTTTCAAGCTCTTAATGTGAAAAAATACCTGATTTTCTTTTTAAGAGAGTAAATGTAGAGCACAATGTTTTAGATTTTTGTTGGGCATAACTCTAGTATCCTGTAAAAGCTTTCATTAGCTTTAGCTGTATTTTCCACCCTTTCATTAAGCTATGCATAGTGTACTAATGCCAGCAGCTAATACCCATATTTACTTGGAAGCAAGATTTTCAGCGTGCTTAAGGTCATGTGAGCTCCTACAGCTACTGGAGGAATATGTGTTTGTGTTACTTGTGCTACCCGCCTCATGATAGTAATGATTCTTGGGAAGCAGAAAAATGGGTGTCGTTTGTAATTCTCTCTCTAAATTAAAGCTACTGAAATCTTGGTATATAGGCAATGTATTTAGAAGGAAAAAAAAAAGTTAGAGCTGTACTTCTCAGAGTCTGGCAGTGGAGAAGCCACCTGCTGCTTTAGGTCTGACCTAACAGCATAGTTGTCATGGCAGCAACAGAGAAGATGTTGGTCTCGCAGTATTACAAGATATAATCACTGTGCCAAAGTGAGCAAGTGAGCGTACAGTTTTATTGGAGAGGGGGAGACATAGTTGAAACGCCAGTTCAATGCCTTCATGGAAATTGTAAGTGCATAATGCTACCATTTGTGTTCTTGAGGTACCATTGCTCTTTTCTTAGAGAAAATAATACTTTTAAGAAGTCAAGTGGCCGGGGTTGGATGAGCTCTTCTTCAGCTATGCAGGCAGTTGTTCTCCACACCTGGAGGAACGGCCCCTTCTTACACTTTTGCATAATGCATAGGTGTACTCAGGCATTTTTTTCCAGTAGCTCGTTCCCTCCCTGGTTCTGGAGAAAGAGCTGTCGGGGCCATATAGCTCTAGGCTGCAGCTGTATTTGAGGTTTTCTGTTGGCATTGTTCAGCTCAACCACAGAATTTGCAGATCCTATCTCTAACCTCCCCCCTCAAAGCTTTTGTATTTTAGCCTCCTGCAGTGTAAGCTGACCCACAATCTGAGAACTCAGCAATACACAAGCACAATTTGATAATTAAGGAATCTCAAGCCTTATCTCTTGGCGGGTTTTGCATCATTAACTACTGAATTTTCTTCACTAGTACTGGAAAATGGTAAAGCGTGCTCTGCTTTTTGTTGGGGAAGAGCCCTGTGCTTTCAGTATTGATGCTGTATTGATGTTTAATTTTCTACTGTGCTTCTTGTACTCATCTAGGAAAAGACAAGCAGGTCATTTGTTTTTGTAAAAGTGCAGTGTGACTGAATTCTTAAAAAAAAAAATCAGACTGTGATGTTCTATACCTCTGCTCCCAGCATAATTTTTTCCAAGAACCTCTGTTCAGTATGACAAATAACTTCCAACAAAGGCAGTGGAGCTGGCAAGGCAGCTGTTCCCAGGAGGTGAAGTGGAAGAAAGTTAACATTCGGCACTTCAAGGAATGTAATATTTTACAGTTCCTAGCAATCAGGATTGTTTAATCCCGTGTTTTTGCAAGCAACACCTGAACTCACTGTAACTGGTGGCTTGAAACAAAGCCACTTGCTTTATAAACAGTTTCCCCCTTGTTTATGGTTATTTTCGGTGTAGCATTGGAACTGAAAACCAGGATCTATTTTCAATAGGGACTAACAGTTAAACTTCTAGGGGTTTTTTAAAAAGCCTTGTCTTTCAAAATTTGTCTTGGAATATGTTTTATAATTCTAAAGGGATTAATAGTATGAGGAGTAAAGCTCGATGATAGTCTTGCAGCTGGAAATAATTGTGCTCTGTGTATACAAGGTTCTAAAATGTTTAGCATCTATTTGTCTTCCTCAAGTAGATGGCTGAATATTAAAGGCTGCATATTGCAATCAGTAAAATTATTATCTGCATTTTTCAGGATTTCACATAGTCGTAGGTACCATATAGGCATCCTATGAATGCCTGGAGGGAGATTTATTTTTTTTTAATTTTTTTTAAAAAAAGCCTTTTTGGTGAGTTCCAGTTCCTCTGCTAACTTGGATTTTGTTTGAAATAAAATCCTGGGGCGGAGATGATCTGGTACTTGCTCTATTTGCCTTTGAGTGCCTCACGGGCTGGCCAGCTGGTGCCTGGTGCGGTGACAGCCTGGTGTCTCCTTTCAGCCATAGGTATCGGTTCCCATCGAGCTGCTGAAATTTCTCTCTGCTTTTTCCTACAACTACAAATACCTTGAAGTCTTTCATGCTGGAGGTGAGATCTGAGCACAGGGTCAAACCATCAAATGGATGGGGCATGTTGCCTCCGAGCGCTTCACTTCAAAGGCAGATCTGTAGGATTCGAGCCTTGAAGGGATGTGCTGATGCTCAGAAAGTGCTTCAGGCTCAAGTGTTTATTCGTATCTGCAGTCATGGCTAGCTGGAGCCTGAAGCTTTAATTCTCTTCTAAGGAAAGTCAGAATCACATGTCGGGGCTTTGATTTTATTTTTTTCTCAGTGCCTAGTGCTCTGCTATACAGATTCAGGGGGAGGGAAAGAAAATGCCCACAGAAATGTTTCCATCCACAGAAGTCCTCCTTCCATCTCCTGTTAACTTTTAGAATTAAATTCAGTTAGTTGTTAGGCAAAAAGAAAACTTCCTGCCAAATTCTGTCTTGCTTATTTGGGAGAAAAATTTTGGCATGCTTTTTCCAAAGAAATAAAGTATGTTTTGTTGTAAATTCAGCTACTTTTTCCCTAGCAGACTGACATATTGTCATATTTAGCCATAAAAGCAAATGCAGCCTCGTTACCATACTTTATGTCCCCCAAGGTATGGTTCAAGCAGAGCGTAAATGGGCACGTTTGGAAAAGTCATGTTTCCTAAGAAAGGCTCCTCTGAGCTCTTTTTCTGAACTGGGGATAAGGAGGAAGGAGAATGATGTTTCTATAGGTATCCAAGTTCACTCATTTTAAATAAATTTTAAAAAAATCAAACAAACTTACTTCTTATGTTGTTCAGTCACAGATACCTGTTGCCGTTGTGCTGCTTTCCTCCTTTGACTGAGATCATACAGCTTGGCTTTTATGGATTTCAGACTTGACTTTGTTTTCTTGGCATAGGTGGGCATACCGTGGGATGTAACTGAAGAAGAATGACCCTGGTACGGTGACTGGCTGAGGGAAATAGTGACTATGTCTAGTTTTTAAATTGCTTTAGTTCAGAGAGTTGGAATATACCAAAGGGATGTGATGAAAGTGTCTGTGTAGGATGGGGTTTTTCCCTTTGTAGCATCTGACCAGCAGTTCAGGAGCAGAAGCTTAATGTCACTGATCTTATCAAAATTTGATCTTTCAAGTGGGAAACTGCAGCTTGGTGATTTAAAAAAAACACCAAAACAACAAAACCCAAACCCAACACAAAACTGCTTGGAATTCTAATGTGCCTAGTGCACCTGTAACAAAAAGGAAGAGTGTCCTGGTTTCGGCTGGGACAGAGTTAATTTTCTTCCTAGTAGCTGGTATAGTGCTGTGCTTTGGATTTTAGTATGAGAATAATGTTGATAACACGCTGATGTTTTGGCTGTCGCTAAGCAGTGTTTACATTGGTCAAGGGCTTTTATTTTTTTTTTCCCTTCAGCTTCCCCTGCTCTGCCAGGTGCAGAAGAAGCTGGGAGGGGGCACAGCCAGGACAGCTGACCCCAACTGGCCAAAGGGCTATTCCATACCATATGATGTCATGCCCAGTATAGAAACTGGGGGAGCTGGCCGGGGGGTAGCGATCGCTGCTTGGGGACTGGCTGGGCGTCGGTCGGCGGGTGGTGAGCGGTTGTGTATTTTTTTTTTTTTTTATTATTATCTCCCCCCCCCCCCCTTTTTCCCTCCCTTGCGTTTTGTTCCTCTCTCTCTCTCGTTGTTTTCCTTCTCATTATAATTCATTATTATTATTACTATTATTTTGTTCCAATTATTAAACTGTTCTTATCTCAACCCACGAGTTTTCTTACTTTTGCTCTTCCGATTCTCTCCCCCATCCCACCGGGGGGGAGTGAGCGAGCGGCTGAGTGGTGCTTAGCTGCCAGCTGGGGCTAAACCACGACAAAGAGTCATCTAGATCTAAACAAACTATGTCTCCTAATCCAAATCCCAGCTTGCCACCGAGCCTAAGAAATATCTTCTGAAGTAGAGGGAAGCGGCACTGTACAGGAGGTGGAAAAATGAAACAGAGAAGTCTGATTGCTTTCTGTTGAAATCAGTAGCATCTGGATAGGAAAAGACGATTTCTAAATTGTTCTGTAATATAATTCTATAGATTACAATGGATATCTGTTATGATAGGTTTTATGGAAACAGAGGCTGTAAAGCAGGCTGTATTCTGAAGAGCCTAAATGCTCAGAAGTTTGGGTGAAGGGCAGGATGGAGACAGGCTGTTCAGTCCCACAAAAAATTGTATTTGGGAGCCGAGTGGTGAGCCCCTCTCCTCGGTACCTGCCCGCTGCCTTACCTACAGATCTGCCCCTCCTTCCAGCTCTTTTCTTAGAAATACCCTTGCTAAGAAGTTGGGCTATTTCTTTATTTTTTAACTGAGTTGTTTACAGTGGATGGGATTTCAAGCAGCTGGTCTTCCTCCAGTGGAAAAGGTTTATTTTTACTGCACTGGGAGAACAAGTTGTAAGTTTGAGCTGGATAAGGGTGGAGGATAGACCTGCCAGTCGGTCTGATGGGGTCCCCTGGGGTTGATCTCTGTCCTTTGGGGTGGCCCGGTTGGACTCGGTGGCACACGAGTTGTTGGGATTGGTGGGGTGCGTGGATGGTACGCTCTGCTGAAGCATCGCATGCTGAACCACGGCTTGGGTGGATGGTTGAATCCTAGCACTAAAGTTTTGGATATTCTCATTGCAGGGTAAATTAACTCTGAAAGAAAAGTCTGTTCTGACTGAAATTCCCGTGAACGCTTCCTCTGGTGCGCATGCATCCTAGACGTCCCATGTTCATGTGCCCCAGGTAGGAGCCCCAGATGTGCCATCGTGGTGAGACCAGCAAGATTCAGCGTTCTGTAAATGTTCCTGCTTAATTTGTCTTTCTGGTGCAGACCAACGTCACGAAAATGTCACGGTGCCTTTGAGCACAGGTCAGCAACGGGCTTGAACAAAACCAGTCATGTAGCCTAATTCGTGACCTAGTTTGCAGAGGCTGATGCTCCTGGGTGCTGTTTACCAGCCCTCAGGCTTAGCTTGTGATAGTCTCAGTCTCCTCCCTTGCTCCGGAGAGGTACTGCAGCCGGAGCCTGCTCTGAAGCCAGGCAGCAACGGAGGTTGTCAACACCAGACAGAAGAGTGGAAGAAGCTGGGGTCCTGTTGGGTTTCTTTCTTCTGATTAAGTGAACTGTCACTCGCACCTCTTAAAGGACTCTGTTAAACCAACTTTCCCCAGCAAAAGCTACTCCCAATAGCAATGTATGGATTCATCATGTTTCTTACTGCAAGACTTGTTTTGGGCAGTGCAGCAAAGACGGTGGGTGTTGTGATTTATTTTAGAAGATGATACTTCACTGGAACATCTTTCCGGTTTAAAACTTTCAGTGCTGAATTAATTTCAGTTGGAGGCACAGGTAAGCCTATGGTAATGAGCGTGAATCATGTTTTCTGAGAGCTTTAGAAATTATTCATAGATGTTGAAATCTATAGCTGTTTTATGCCCACCTCCTCCTTTAATTTATGCTTGCTTTTCAAACACCAGCTTCTTGAAAATGTATATTCTCTCTTTCAATGCAGACAGTGAGAGAAGGAATAATTTTAGAAAATTCTAGAGCCAAAGAATAAAAAAAAAGGCAAATTAAAGTCTTCCTCTATGTAATACCCCTTTCTGCCATTTGTTCCAATAAAGAATGAAAGCAAGATGGTGTTACGTAGGCGTTAGAGCAGGGGATGGTAATCAGGACTCCTGCAGTCTATTTCCAGCCACTAACCCAGGGTGGTGGCCTGGTTTTCATTCCCCTTGCTGGACTTAATGCTGCGGAACTTGTTATATTTGTGGAGTCAGGCACGAAGCTACGGGGCGAAGCAATGATTTAAGCCCTACTCTGAGACGTGAGGAAAGCAGCGTTCGGTTTTTGCCTGTGCTGCAGTTTGTGGGACTTTGCAGGAGCAGCTCAGGCACGTAAACCCTTCTGGTCCAAACCTGGGATCCGAGCGGAGAGCAGGGTGCTGGCATCCCAGCTCTGCCCGGCTCCGTTCCCGCTGAAGGGTGCACCTTACCCCTGCAGTGCTGAACCACGGGGAACGAGGCAAGGACCCACCTTAGAGCATCTGATAGCCTCGGTGGCCACAACAGAGATGCAGGAGGTCTGAATTAATATTGCTCGAGGCAGGGGATAGAGGGAGAAGTGCTCAGCGTTGGTCCCTTGGGTAAGTTCATGGCTTATGCACGCATGGGTCCCTCAGTCTGGAGGCTATTGGCCACCCGTGGTCCTGCGGCAGGACATGGGCAGCGATGTCTTCTGCCGGTCTGGGTGGAGCACTGGAGTGAGATGAAGCAAATGTAGTCCCTGCTGCAGAAAGGCTTGTGTTGGCGTAGACAGCGGCTGCGCTGCACTTCTGGGGTGGGCAGTGCGTGCAGTGGGGGGATGCAGCCACCCTCTGGGACATGCCTGGGGGGGCACTGGTCCATCTGGATTTCTGCTTTCTGGGTCAAACTCCTGCAGGAGGACAGAGCTTGGGACATACATTTGTCTGCCGAGCTGCCCATTAGCTCAGCCATAGCTGCAGAGCACGAGAGCGTGGTTGGATCTAGACCGAGAATGGGGAGTTAGGGCCTTTGGCATTAAGATTTTATTAAAATTACACATTGTCAAAGGCAACCTTTTTGGTCAATTAGCAGCGATCTGTCTCAGAAACATATTTTTAATTTTACTCTTCCTTTTAATAGAAAGCTACTAGCAACTGCTGATTGCAGATGGGAGCATTTATGGATAAAGCCTTTCCTTTTCATACTGCTGCAGCCTGGCTGGCTGGCTCGCTCCTCTTCAGCATTTGTTGGTTTGGAGTGGGTTTGTTATTTAATTTCATCCATTTTTTCCCCAATAGTTACTCTTTGCCAAGAATATAAAATCTGAGAACTGGGGTGAGCGTGTTGCAAGAAAACGGAGAGATGCCACGAGGTGCCTTGGTACAAGGGAATGCGAGGAGGGACTTGACAGAAGACCTGGAGGGCATTTGGACCACGCTCAACTGGAGACGGACACAGTGCCGAACTAGCAGATGCAGAAAGTTAAAGAAAAAAAAAAAATGTTGAAAAGAAGTAAAGGGAAAAAAATCAGGAGATGGGAAGGAGTGTGACGGATGAGGAGGAAAGATGAGCAGAGTAACGTAGACAGAGAGAAGCTCTTCCCACTCCTGTAACGTGCCTTAGCCAAAGAGGTGATAACTCACTAACTAGGACCAGATGGACTCGTTTATCTGCTCTCGGCAGCTCAGCAGAACTTGTTTCAGCTGCCACAAAGGATGAGTTTCAGAGTCTCAGCACAGATCGTTGGTCTTTTGACAACCAGTTCAGAGGCCTGTCAACAGGTTTTCCAAAGCACTCAATGTCTGTGGGAAAATGCTGAGCAACGTCTGAAATTGCGGTCAGTTAAGAAGCATCTGAAAGGGAGCTGGGAGCTTTTGAAGATCATATTTCTGTCCCGGGATGCTCGAAAACCAGTGCTCTGAGACATTAATCCTGTGACTGGCATGGCTCCGGTTTTATCCCAGCGTTACACCGCTGGCTGCGGTGGAGTTATTCTTGGTCCTCGCTGCTGTAAATGGGAGAGCAAGACCAAGATGTTTCTAAATACTTGGAATTCTTTTTTTAGCGAAATGTGTTTTCTAAGTGGAAATAACAATAAACCAAAGACTTTTTTGGAATATCCTGAACATCCTAAGAGTCAGCTGCGTCTTTTCCTGCCGAGTGCAAGGAGTCTGGTGGGATGAGCCGCCCCCGCCAGCCGCAGCAACAGGGAATAACAGGAGTGTCTGAGAGCACCAGCTGCAGATCAGGGGTGGCAGCTGGGCTCTAGAGGGATGGGTTGATGCTGAACAGCATCATTATGGGACTAACCCAGCAGCTGCTCTTCCTAAGGAAAGAGATTTGTCAGCAAGTTGAGAACTCCCCGCAAGTTTTCTTTGCCGATGCAGCAGAAACAGAGACGTGGGGAGAGCAGGGTGGGGGCGTGAAGGACGCAGTGGGACCAGCGCTGGGTCTTCAGCTAAGCCAACTTCTGCCAGCAGAGGAGTGAGGCCAGGGCTTGCTTTCTACTCCTGCCTTTAAATTATCTTCTTTCCTCTGTAATGCCTAAATTTTAAAGAAAGGCAAGGCAGTGGATTTTTTTTTTTTTTTAATCCAGCGTTCAGTAGGTCAGAATATAGCTGGTAATTTTAAAGCGATATCCAGGGGGCTCAGAAAGTACGAAGATACTCTCAAGCTTCCTCTTCCTTTTTATTGTGAGCTGGGAACTGGGAAAGGCTTGATATCTGCAGGTGCTGCCTTGTGCCAGACGACATGAATTGGCATTGGGCACCATAGCTAGAGAGAGCTTTGCTGTAACAATTAATGCCCATAAACTGAACGTGACAGATGCATTAGGAATGGTGGCTCCAGCCATGCCTGTCATCTCCTGTAGCAGATGTATCCTTTGCCCTCAGTGCTTGCACACCGCTGTGATCGCAGGCACAGCTGGAGGAGGGGAATGAGGAGGAAATGTGAAACTCACAACCTGAGGTCCTGAACTTGTCCATGGAGCTGCTGCCAAGCAGAACACCCGTGCAGTGGAGCAGCGCGTCTCAGATGTGACCCAGGGTGACGGCTGCCTTCTTGCACGGCGGTTCGGTTGCCACTGCCCTGTGACCACAGCCCCGACATGGGCTCCTGCTGCTTGTTCTCTGTTGGAGTTTCTGCCTTTGGCTGAGCCTCTCCAATATCGAGGTTGTCTTTTAAGGCTCTCTGCAGGTTGACCAGGGTGGAGACTTCCTCGTTTATCAAGATTATGCTGAAATCTAATCCAGGCCTCTAAAACACTTGTAAGCACCCCTTCACTCATCCTGGTGAACGCTATGTGCAATTTTACATGTTCTCCTTTCCATCACGAGGAGCACCCACAAACAGAGCCTGGGACACGTCCCTGGCCAGGACCCCTGTAGCTCCCGAGAGCATGAGCACATCGCTGGCGTACGTGAGCGGGCATCAGGCAGGACAAGGTGGCTGCTTTACCGTATGAGCTTAAGCCTTGGAGGGAGAAATATCTGTACAACGTGGGCCTGGTCCTAATGGAGACTCTGGGAACTGCCAGGACACTCGGCGTTGGTAGGGCAGCACCGTTGGCTTCAGGCCTCCTCGGAGGTTCATGTTAACGCAGCACTAAATTCCAGTCCCAAGAGCTAGCTTTTGCCAAAGGGTGAATGGCCAGAGAAACTGAAATCGGCTCCTCCTGTCTCTGAAAAAGGGTTGAGGCTAACAATGAAATGTCTCGGTTGTCCTCAAAAGCAAGGACGATGTGATGGCCGTGTTGTGAAGGGATGGTGGTGGCTTTGTCTGGCAGAGCAGAAAGGGGAGCTTGGGGGTCTTGGCTGGCTGGCAGGTGTTTGCCCTGTCTGAGGAGCAAGGGAGCGTACCCCCCCATGCCGGTGAGCCTGCAGAGCAGGTACGGCTTGACTGCGGTGATACTGAGTCAGGGCGAACGTTCAGACCTTGTGGTAACTGATGTACGGGCGTTAGAGTGCACTGGACGGGGAGTCGCTGTGGGCTGGGGTGGCTCTGCAGGTCTGCGTGGGTTGCTTCCACTCTCTCTCCCTGGCTACCAGTACAGTGGTACTGGAGAGTGATGGAAAGCACTCGCAGCTCTGACAAACCTCTTTGCAGTTGTCCTTGGAGGCAGGAAAAGGGCAGCAGTTGTGATTCGGGTGCAGAATGAGAGTTAGAAATACTGCACCTCTGGGGAGGGAGGAGAGCCCCCCTCATGCCTATGCTCTCCTCTGCTTCGTTGAGTTTCTTTTAGGGGAGCTAAGCAGGTCTCGCGGGGCTGCAGAGCTGAAGACAACACCCAAAAAGGGGGATGTGGAAGGAGAAGAGAACGTGCAGCTGTGCTCCTCTCCCCTGAGACCTTCGAGTCATCACTTCAGCAGCGAGAGGAGACGCTGACCAAGCCGCTTCCCAGGGCACCCTGTACCACAGGGGACAACGCTGTTCCCTGGGGGACACATGCCAAAGCCCTCCGGCATGGGTACGGTGGTGGTGGAGAAACCCAGCACACTGCAACCAGCCCTGCAGACCCTGGCTCCCCACCCATCAGGAAAACCCATTTTCAAGAAGCTGCCTTGAAGCCTTCTCATTTATTTTCTCCTGGCCACTTATGTATGACATTTTAACAAGTTTCGAGCTGCGGTGTTTGAATTCCCCCAAGTCCAAGTGTTAGTCATTATGCCAATACCTTGTTGCTTCTCAAAGCGTTTTCACCCAGGGCTACCCACTGGGTTTCCATTAGCCAAAAGCGGGTTTCCATTAGCGAAAAGCTGGTTCCCACAAGGCTCCCACCATGAGCGGGACTCACCGGGGGGCAGCTGGGAGGGCGAAAGCCTGCATGGAAACACAGGGTCACCCCTTCTCCTCAATGCCAGGCAGGTGGAAGGAGCCCAATGCTCATGAAAACACCCCCAAATTTCTTTCCTTGCTTTGAAGCATTCAGATCCCAAAGCCAAGCCTCGGGCTTGCTGAGCTGCATCTTCACAATCCTTTTATGCTACCCTGGTACAATGCAGAGGTCACAGTGAAGACAGAATAACCTCGCTTGCCCATCAGGGATATCTCTTGCAACGGCCTCTTTGTTGTTCCAGCCCAGGGGACTCTTCCACGTTCCAGGCTGTAAGACACAGCGTGATGGGTCAAGGCAAGGCCAGAGATCCCAAGAGAAAGAAATGAAAACAAGCTCCTTTAATATAAACTATATGTTTTCTTGTCCCCGCTCAATTTACACGCTGCATTTTTGACTGCTCTCTGACAAGGAGTGTTTATCTGGCAGGGGACAACTCTCATTAGCAACGAAGGGCAGCATCAGATTTTTCTGTGCTTTGTTTAAACAGTATCTTTTGCTTGTGTTTTCCTTTTAAAACGATTGAGCAAATGACTGAAAAGTGACTGAGGCAAGGCTACAGCACCCTGCTCCCTTTCCACATGCCTCCAACTATTTTAAAAGTTTGAGGGAAAATAAAACATTGAGTCAAGTAAAACATTTCAACTCACTGATTCAGAAGGGTCAAAGAAAACCCATCTCCAGGAGACAAAAAAGAAGTGAGATTTCAGCTTCTATCGAAACTGCTGGCTGGCATTTATCAAAAACATTGGGTCATGGTAACAATTTTTACATTTACAAACATTTTAACAATATTTAGAAAAATCTCTGTTTACACAGAAGTTGTGTTTTATGTGAAGGTCATTTCTATTAAGTCAGTATCTTTTCCAGGAATAGAACTCTCTTTCTTTGGAAAACCAGAAGAAAAGTGCAAACGCTATTATTTATATAAGACTGACCAGTTCTGGTACTCTTCTCAGCCCCGGGGTGGCTGAGGGCCAGAGGGGCAGCGAGCAGGGCAACCATTGCCCCATTGCACTAGCCCATGCCCAGTGCAAAACCTTCCCGTTACCTCCCCGTGCCAAAGAAATGCTCTTTTCCTGACTCATTTCCTCTCCCCACTTCCCTTTGATTATGATCTGGAGCCGAGCATCCCGCCCCAGGCCAGCTAAACCAGAAGGAGGATTTGCTTTGTTGGCTTTTGGAAACAATAAGCTGGTTTTGGAGCCAAAGGGGCTCCTGACAGCCCTGGCATCTCACCCAGGAATCACCGTGGTTCTGCCAGAGGCAGCCCTCTCCCCCCTCAGACCCCATTCCACGCCAGAGTCCCTCCCTGCCCATAGGGGACGGCTCCGTCCCAGCTCCATGAGTAGCGTCCTCCTGTGCTGGGACGCTCTGGCTCAGCATCGCCGATGGGAAGGCAAAATCTCACCCAGCAGTAGCCATACTCCACATCTGGGTCCCACCCCGAGGACCTTGATTAGGTCTTTGCTGACTTCAGGAGCATCCACCACCCCAGTTTTTGGCACTGTGTTTTGAGAATCACCTCGTGCATTTAGAGCATCGAAAAATGTTTAACAAAAGTCATTAGCCGTGTCGCAGCAGCCAGTGAGCAAGAAAGCCCTCTCGTGCTTATGAGGTGGTAAACTAATGCTTGTCATCATTAAACCAAAGGCTCCACAGTGCTGCTCCTCCTGCATCTTCTCCTCCTCCTCCCTCGGTGCCCCATGTGGGCTGGGGGCTTGGCTTCCCAAAGCCCCAGTCTCCCTTGCCTCCCGCAGCCCCCGTGGCCGCTTGCTTTGCGCTGGCCCCACTGCAGTCCTCACCTCCTGCTCCTCCAGAGCACGCTTCCTTGGACCATTTTAAGAGCTCGGGCAAATGCCAATGTGTGCTGGTGCTGCCGGACCTGGGGAGATGTATCTTGAGTGTGAACCGCCCAGGTAACGTTCAGCACCTGCTTCCCACCCTATTTCCTGAACAAAATGGTCAGGCTGGACCAGCACTGTGAAGTGGACGGATCCCGCCAGGCCAGCCTAGTAGGACACGGCTCATCCCCGGTGGCTGTGCCAGGTGAAGACGTGTGTCTGGGATGCAGGGGGACAGCTGTGTGACCCAGCAGGAGGGTGACAGGCGCTGTGGATGCCACTGCTCCCGGGGGTTGCTCCCTCCCATACAGCCACATCCCCGTCACCTAGTGCTTGGGCCAGCTCTCCTCCACACCGCTCCTGGGGCTCACAGGCATTAACATTAGTTTGACTGGTGATTTTTTTTCATTTTTATTCACATTTCCACCATAAGGTGAGGGATGTGCCTTAACCTGCTGGCCTGGGGTTTTCCTAGCACAAGGCCAAGGAGCGTTGGGTGTCCGGGTGGTGGCTTACAAGCACACGTGGGTGTTTGAGAGCATGAAGTCTGCTGGGATAGCACAGGAGGAGCGTGCGGGGCAGAAGGAGCCAGGCTGTGCCGATCTGGCCCTGTGCCTTTTGTGCACAGCCCCTGGAGCGTGCCCGGAGCTGGGCTGCGGTTTCACCCTGGGCAGAGCCGGCTGGAGCTCGCCACGCTGGAGAGGGCCAACGGGCAAATAATATTGCTCTGTGGGCAACCGGGGGGTCCAGCGTTTGAGATTACCCCCTCGCCCACCATTTTTTGGGGGTGTAAGATCCCAGGTGGGGCTGTTTCAGCGTTTGCACCCAGCTGGTGGTTAGGTACCTGCCTGCTCCTTCGGTGCAGAGGTACCTCCCGCATCTGGCATGGAGGTCTTGGTGGGACGAGGTCCCCCAAGCTGCGCCTGGCATGCAGTGGCTGGGGGACACTGAGGGGTGACAGTGCTGAGAGTGAAAAGGAGGGTCCCAAACCCGGAAACCCTCCAGAGTCCTCCAACTCCTCTTCGAGCATTATTTTTATGGCTCTGTGGATGACAAATAAAAGGTTTGTGATTTATCCACAGTCTGAGACAAGCGGAAGGGCTGATGCCCACTCCGGCTCTCTGGTGAGCCGGGGAGGTGCTTTGGGCCGGTCTCAAGGACAGCAAGTAAATCCACTTAAATGGTGGGCTTGCTTCCAGCCGTGCTGGCGGCCCCGAGGCATGTAGGTGTGCTGGCAGGAGCCAGGACCAATTTTGCACCTTCCAGGGGTAAGAGGGATATAAGGGTCTGTCTCTGAGCACCTCCCTCCCTGGAGATGGCAGGCAGCTGCCTCTTCAGGGTGCTGCAGGGGTAGGGCCCTTTGCCTTGGGGAAGCGCTCAGTGACCCTTGGGTGGCTTTTTGCTGTGGAAATATGACATATCATCACGCATTTGCAACTCCCTTTTCAATTCTGCTGTGCCAGACAGCAGATCCCATTGCCATGTTGCCTATAGCAACATCTCCCGGTTGAAAATAAGTGAGCTGCAACAAATGGATAGGTTTGCTGGTGGATATGTAAGAATGGTTGTTTATTATTATTATTATTATTATTATTATTATTATTATTACTACTACTACTGCTACTACTACTACTACTACTACTACTACTACTACTACTACTATGTTGTTGTTGTTATTATTATTATTATTGCTATTACTACTGCCACTATTATAGCTTTGGGGGCCTTGCAGCAACTGTTTTTGGTTAGGGATGCAGCGGTGTGCAATTCAAGAGCAGCATCACCCAGGCGGCACCTCTGCAAGCCTCAGGGCACAGCAGCCCGGGGCAAAGGGACCAAGATCACAGCAGATCTGCTTTCTCTCCTCTTGCTTAAACAACTGCTTTTCTTGGCAAGGATCTGGTGGGAAGAGGCCTGCAGCATCAGTAGGGAATCCTTTTTCCTGGAAAAAACATGTATGTGTCAGTGTGTCCGGGGCAGTTGGACAGTGCAGCATGTCACCGATGCTCAGGCTGTGTGACGTGCTGCCGGTCTCAGGGGACAGCGCTGCTCGGCGAGGTTCCCGCTCACCAGCTCACAACCATTGCTGCACAACGCGCAAGTCAGAGGTTTTTGGCAGAAAACATCTTCGGATGGGCTGAGCTGTGCAGAAGTGACTCATGACTTTGGATGCCTTGGTTTCTGGGTGACCCCGTTATTTCACTGTACTCTTGGTTTTCATTGCTATTTCATGTTTCAGGGAGCTCTTCAAAGCCCGTGGCTCAGTGCTCCAGGTGTGTGGTGAGAGTGGTACCTTCTTGTGGGATCTGCATCCAGGCCACAGCGAGTTGGCAGATAATAATTAACAATTAATAATTTGTTTCAGAAGAAGTAATTTTTTAAGAAGAGTGCCCATTGATTGAGGGGTGGACTTTGGCCTCGTAAGCTTTCATTTTTCATCGTTTTCCTGTTGACTGTTGACCTTTAAGCAATTTACTTTGCGCTCTGAGGCTGAGGTTACTCATCCTTAAAAGAAGGACATGGCTCACACGTGGCTCTTCCTCCCCCCCCCAAACACTTGGCAGGCTCAGGCTTCCCAGGTGGGGTCAGAAGTCATTGTACCAACCCACAACTTCCCTGGGATTTCTGGTTTTCAGCCCATTTTGCCCAAATGCCCTCAGAGCCTTCTGGAAGGAGTCTGGAAAAGCACCCAAATCTTTGGGGCACCACCAACTGCTCCACCACCCCAGGACCCACCAACTGCTGTGGTGGTGTCCACCCAGGGAGGGTGGAAATGGGCACCCTAGTCCCCGAGTTGTGGTTGTTCAACACTTTCTCACTTCAAGGTAGGGAGGAAAAAGCAATTCCATTTAAACATCCTTTTGGTGGTTTCGATCCTTTTGGGGCTGGTTTCCATCGTGCCGGTTCCCCACTGCAGATCCATGCTCAGTTATTCACTGCCAGGTCCCCTCCCGAGCCCGGGGATGTCCTGGCCGGGATGGTCCCAGGAGGGAGCCAGCGTATTCACAGCTGGAAACACTGGGAGAAAATGTGCTCCCGTGGTGTTTTTCTCTAAGAGCAGCAAATCCCAAAGGTTCCTCCTGACCCTTCCTACTAGAAATGAGATGAAAAGAGACACTTAAATGAAATCCCAGTTGGTGCAGCAGGGGATGCTCCTGACAGCTGCTCCAAGGGCTTCATACTGGGCAGCAGCATCAGGGAGGCAGCTCTGTTACCAGGACTGCCCTGGGCTGAGCTGAGCTGAGCACTGCTCGGTCCAGGCGTGGTGCGTCCCCCAGTGTCACCACGACAGCTTGGGCAGCTCAGCCACGTGAAAAGCGCAGCAGAAACCTTGGGTGCTGGTACGGTGCAAGGTGGTAGCTGGGGGTACGCTTCAAGCCCTTGCCATCTCTAATTTCATGCACGACTTGGAGGAAGTCATTCAGCATCTCTGGGCTTTGGTTCCTGCTATGTAACATACAGATGGCAGAATAAACTGAGGGACACGCAGATGCTCTGCTGATGGGGACAGATCCATCCCTGAAGGAGATTACTTTCCAACCCTCCTGGAGCAGGCTGGGGTGGGAAATGAGATGCCGAAGGAAATAAAACCACAGCTGTGGGGGCCCGTCCCAAGGGCCTTCTGGTAGTTCAGCATCTCTCCAACCTTCCCCAGTCATGCTCTGATAGAAGGCAAGAGCATCTTCCCTTGTCCTGCAAGCTGGAAACGCCGAGCTGCCGCTTTCGCCTCTCTTTTGGCGTGCTCTGCATTGCTTCACTGGGCCCAGGACCTGGCCCAGTTTAGAGTCATTTTCCCTTGAACGTGGATGTGCCATGTGTCCCCCGCTTTGTGGCTGTCTCCTCTGAAAGCAGGAGGCTGCTGTTAAGTGCTTGATACTCCTGTGAGGGCACTTGGGTTTTGCAGGGCACCATCATGCCAATGGCTCAGCATTATCACCTCTCTCTAGCATTTGAAACCAATATATATATATATATGCCTGTCTGCTAGGGGGCATTGCCATTATCCATGAATTCAGGTTTTTTGTCCTATTAAATGTCATCCCATTTCTACTATTCCACTCCACAGGGTTGTTCAGTTCCTCCAAAATGACATGCAAATCCGTTTTGGTTTTTGGCGAAAACTATTACATGGTTATGTTACCACGAATTCATTAGCATATTATTTCTTGTGCCACTGGCATTGCCAGAAATACTAAATGATCCTCAAGACTCATCTTTGAGGATCTCCAGAAGTTATCTCCCTGCAGCATGAGAAAACGCTTACTGAGACAGAGCACTGGGATCTCCCTTAGTCCATTTGCTACCCATCTCACAGTTTCCTCCCACCAAGTATTGACATCCCCATTTTAACTAATAATTTCACGTGGGACACCATAAAAAAAGAAGTGCTAAAGTCTGGCGAGATATGACTGAATGCCTCTCCTTTGCCTAGAAAATCAGTTATTCAGGAACGCTTGCAGAATTCTCTGGCAAGAATGTAATTTGGCAGACCTATTGTAGACAAGCAGAGCTGTAGTTGCCCAGGGCATCTTTCTTGCCTTTCTTAAATTACTGTTTTCCAGTACCGCTTCTAAAATGCCATAGATTAATTTCAAATACTTGCTGAACCTGCAATTTCATGGCCATTTCTTCCCTGACTCTGGGATGGAGCTGGTCCAGTTCCTCCCATTTGCATGCTCCCAGATCTTTGAAATTTCTTTCCCCTTTAGATGTGGTCATTTCCATATCCTGATGTCCATCCATCTTCAGTTTGACCTGAGATTCATCATCTGATGAATCATCTTTTCCTCCCAAAGCCTGACACCGAAGAGCCACCTTGTCTGAGGGACGTAGTTTTAGTGTCTTTAGACTCTGCCACACCCTGGGCATGCAGAAGGCACATTTCTTTCTTCTTTTCTCATTTATGACTCACATTTTGCTAGTTGTTTTAATTTCCTTTGCAAGACCTAACACAACTTGACTTTGGCAATTCTCACGTTACCCCTGCACTGCCTGACCTTTAACATAAACCTCTCTTTGCTGGTTAATCCCTTTTTCCATCCATTGCAGGCTTGTGGTTATCCTAATATTCTTTTTGTGGTAATTCTTCATCCAGTTAAGGCTTTGGCCTTTCCCCTGAGAGGTTTCCTCTCTTGCCTGGGATTGCATTCCAGATTGTTCTAAGTTCAGTTGATTTCCCTGATTAATTTCCTTAATTTCTCAAAATTCTGCGTCTGAAAAAGTTAGCAGCAAGCTAACTTCTCCTTCTTTTTAATTTAGATTGAAATACCATGAGGGCATTCAGTGCAAGATATTTTCTATGACAATTCTTAAGGACATGTTCTTACTTCTTTTGCTTCAAAGCCAAGCAAAAAATTCTTCCCTCCTGTTGGATTAATGACACTTCAGTGAAGAAACCAGACTGTTGTGTCCAAGAGTAGCCACCACTCCCATGCTTGACAGTATCAGCCCTATGACAACAGCACAGAAATTCCTGTCCACGTCCACATCTGGCCCTAACGATCTAGAGGAACGTGCCAGCACCACCCTCGTACGGCCTTTCGATGCTCCTGTCTCCTTCCTATCACTGCTGACACCTGCTCGATACTTCCTAGCCAAAGCACCGAAGGATGTGATTCTGCTCTCCCAGGCTAATGCTCTCATTAGACCGTGTTTCTGCAGAGCCACTACGAGGTCCGCTTACTCCTCTCCATCCCTGCTGCTGAGACGATGTCCCACTCATCAGTTCCCACACACCTCCCCAGCCTGACCCAACTATTTGCCTGCTTTTCTGCAGACTCACCCTGGAAGCTGCCATGAGAAACAGCTGGTTTGCTTGATATGAAGTCAACCCCTTTGAAAATTATTCTATTGACTTTCCCTTTCCTTCACCAGGAGTGTCAGTCAAATCTAAGCTCATTAGACCCCACTTTACTGTAGACCCCTAATAAAGGTGTCACTTGGAAGTGCCTGTAGGTTCTTGGTTGGAACCTGGGCCGCATCCTCAATCTCAAGGCCAAGGATGACTCCAATCTAGCTTCTCTCTCCAGTCATCTTCTGGCCTCCTCTTTTGCCTCTCCGTTGCTCTCATCTTGTGGAGCTTTGTAATCCCCCCAGTCTGCAGGAACAGGCATGTTTTAGGAGCTTTAAGGATTATAGGTCATGGAAGGCTGAATTCTTTGGGACCTGGGTACAAATGGGATGTCAAATCGCTACTCCACTGCTGCAACAAGTTAGTATCTGCTGGTGATTTAGGAGAAACTCTACATGCTATCAACCTCTCGCCAGTGGTTCTCAGCCCCATGATTGCAAAGCTCGATAAATGACAGAAGTATCCTGAACTGTTTCATCCTCTTTTCCTTCTCTTCTGTTGGCTTTCTGGAGATAAGATCAGGTCCTTAGACCATCTCTGTTCCATGGCTTGAAACCTGCAGAAACTTGCTCTCCCTCCACTGTGCCGGGGCTGATTCCTCTGACCTTCTTCCCAAACACAGCTCTTCTCTTCTCTTCTCTTTACAGCTATACGGCACACCACTAACTTGGGGCCCAAACAAACATTAATATGACCGAGAACAATTATTTGCTTCATGGGTCTGGGAGGAAAGGTTTAGAGGAGAGGGACTGGAGGGGTCTGACAGATGTTTCACCAGCACAAGGGGGAACGCCGGCTGTCCCCACAAACGCATTTGGTGATGGGTGGAGACTCCACAGTGCTTCCCTGATAGTCCCATGGGCTGGCACAGGGGACACACGGAGCCGGTGGGGTGAGGAGGAGAGTGCCGAGGGGACACCCAGCTGCTGGTTGGTGCCCGAGCAACTCCAGGGCTGCTGTGCCCTTCCATGCTATCTCTGCCGGGATCAGGAGGGACTAGCCATGGGTCACCATTTTTGCACGTGATGATAACGCAGTGCTGCCGAGGGGCTCGGGGACCCCAGAGCAGGTCCCACCGACGGATGCCCAGTGCAGCACGATGCCGGAGCTGCTCCTGGGGCAGGCCCCAGAACGGCGTTCCCCTCCCCAGTGAGCTGGGGGTAAGTCTGTGGGTCTGAAAAAATCTCTTCTACTTAGGATTGCGAGCGCATTTTTCACGTGGGAAAAATCTTGCCGCTGGTGAAGGATCCAAGGAGAATGCTGATGTGTGCTGGGTGAAGGCTGCCAAGTGCTGGGAAGTGTTTGCTCTAAAGAGGTGTATGAAATTCCTCTCTAAATCCGAAATGAAGCCGGCCTGTGGTAGCTGTTTTGGGTCTGAACCAGTCAGCTGGATGATGAGGCAAGGAGGACTTACACGCCCAGAGGCTATGTAATAAGATAAAGAGGTTTTTTTTCAAATGCAGCCCAGTTCTTGCGAGGGCATCATCCTGTTTTCTCCATACAGAATCAAACCCTGTGCTCGGGTCGAGATGTATTTATTTATTTTTTTTACCCGGAATGGCCTAAGTTTGAGCTGGCCTGGCCACAGCCAGTAGTCACAGGGGGATAATAGACAATTTTCCCCTTCCATGGATGTGCAGCACACTCTGCAATCAAATTCTTCACCTTCAAACCCTTCTTTTGCCACCTGTGGTGAACAAATGTCTTATTCTTATTCTTATTCTTATTCTTATTCTTATTCTTTTTCTTTTTCCCTGTGATGAACTGAATTTCTTATTCTTACTCTTATTCTTAATTTTCTTGTTCCTTGTGATGAACTGAATTTCTTATTCTCTTATTCTTATTCCTCCTCCTCTATCTCTTCCTCTACTACTGCTATTACTATTACTACTATTACCATATTACTATTACTATTACTTCTTCATCACCATTAGAGGCTGGAGCCAGCTTTCGCACCAAAATCTGAGCATGCTGTGTGCTGCACAAACACAAAAGGACCACGACCCCCATCCCAGAGCCTTCCCAGTCTGAGTGCCAGGGAGGAGCTGGCAGGATGGGGCAGCAGGGGCGAGCAGCTCCCGCACACGGGCAGACCTTGCTGCTGGCTGGCTTTGCCCAGGAGTTGGCACGTGGCCGCCGGAGACCGGCCCTGGGGACCTGTCGACGGTGGATGGGGACAGGGACGAGGGAGGCTGGTGGTGCAGCCCCAGCCGGGGTCGGGTGAGGCTGCAGGGCCCCGCGGGCAGGAAAAGAGCCAGCACACACACAGCCATCTGGGTAACACGATAAGGAGCTCGTGGCATCTGAAAATAAAGGCTCATCTATCTAAAAAAAGCCCGGTGGTGGGGGTGAGGCATTATTTAACACCTAAGTGAAAGGGCTCTTACTGCTGCACCAGATTTAGGCTTGGGGAACTTGCACAATGATCTCATTTTAAAAGCAGAGGCACACCGAGCGGATACACTAATAATATTAATAATATTATTATTAATAATAATAGTAATATTTACAGCTTGAGCCAGTGCTTTTGGGCGACCACACGCGGTCCCGCTGTGCAAGGCACTGTACAAACACCTAAATGAAGGCAGCCCCTATCTCCCAGGTGTTCAATCTGAAAACCGAACAGGGAAAAGTGGGGAAACGGTGGCACATGAGGACCTGAATGCCTGGGCTTTCCCTGCCTGTTTCTGGCAGGGTTGAGTTGGAAAAAGATACGGGAGGCAGCAGGGCGAGAGGGATGGAGCAGAGAGGCAGGGCGGGATGGGTGCTGCGAGGATGAGCCTGCCAGCCCGCAGCGGCAGCATGGCTGGGCAGGGTGGGGGATGAGGACATGTCCTGCGGAGGAACAGGGCACGGAGGGGGATCGTGTCCCTGCAGGGAAACAGGGCGTGGGTGGGGATGTGTCTGCAGAGGAGCAGGGCGTGGATGGGGCCACGTCCCTGTGGAGAAGCAGGACATGGATGAGGATGTGTCCCTGCAGAGAAACAGGGCGTGGGTAGGGATGTTTTCCTGCAGAGGAGCAGGGCATGATGGTGATGTGTCCCTGCGGAGGAGCAGGGCATGATGGTGATGTGTCCCTGCGGAGGAGCAGGGCGTGGATGGGGAGAGCCCACCGCAGCCCCCTCTGCTCACCCCACTCCCCACCCAGGGAGCAGACGGGTCCCTGCTGCCCCGGCATCACGCTCACCCCAGGCCTGGGCTTGTGCAGGCGGTGGCTTCGGCTGTCTGACCCGCTTCAGCCCCAAACCTGACCGGGCCAAACCCACACAGCACAGGCTCCCTGCAGGTGTGGGCCGAGCGTGTCCTGTCCGCGGGCCGTTCTCCAGCCCCTGTGAGAGGGGGCTGGACCCACGGGCCCTGGGGGTTGCCCATCCCTGCGTCCTGCTTCGCCCTGCAGCAAGGAGGGGAGAGGCTTCCTGCAGCCGGGGTGACGGCCTGATCCTGCTCCTTCGACAGTCCCGGGGCAGCTGCTTTGGGTGCTCCATGTTCCCCACGGGGTCACCAGGTCCCACCGCTGATTTGATGGGCTGGGGGCATAGATAGCATCAGAGTAGAGACATGCTGGCCACTGGTCCTCCAATAAGAGCAGAAAACCACCGGATTTGGTGCTTGGCCTGCTCATTTCTGGGTGTGCTACGAAATCAGGTGCAATTCATCTCCTGAGCAGCAATTTTTTTTTGCGCACAAAATTGCAATGAGATTATAAGAGCGAGCCTACCAGAAAGGATCTTCTTGAAAATACTCTGAATAACTGGGCCAAAGGAGTGGACCTCCATCTCCTCACGCCCTGCGAAACCCTTCTCCCTCCCAGCACTTCCTCCTGGCAGGATTTCTGCTGCCTGGGTTGATCAAGTCCCAAAGCGGGACTGCCGAGGGGATGGCGGCTGCCTCTGCGGTCCCCTGTCCTCGCCCCAAGCCCAGCTGTCCCACGGGAAGCTTCACGTGCCTGGAGGGTCACTGGTTGCCCACCCCGCTTCTGCAGGGGCCCGAGGGTGCTCCCCGGGCACATGGGCACCTAGGGGGCTGTGAATGGGGAGTCAGTGGCCACCAAGCAGCCAGGAAAGCCACCATGATGGCCAGGCATGGGTATGATGACCTCCCAGGAGAGGTGGTGGCACTGCTGTCCCCCAGCTTTTAGCTTGCTGTTAGGTCCGTCGCTGCCTCTCCCAGCGGTACCCGGGAAAACATAAGCTCCCGTCCAGCTCTGAGCTTTGCTGTGGGTCCTCAGACCCTCGCAAGATGGGGTCCGATGCAGACCTGGGTCTCATCTCTCATCGCTGCCTTGCTTTGCGTCAAAGCAGAGGGCGCTGGCAAAGGACCAAGATCCAGGCTGCAGCAGGGCCACGCAGGGCTACGCTGGAAAATATGCGCGCTGATATTTTATTCATCTAAAGCTGAAGTGGTCGGTATGAAAGAAAATAGCTTGTGGTCTTTCATACCTCGAGTCAATGAATTCCTGGGCCTTTTATAGCTCAGGAATGCCGGGCGCTCTCGGTTGGTTTTACAAGGCTGTGAAGCCGCAGCTTAAGGTCTGGATGAGCATTAATCACGGTGGGGACGATGACAGCTGCTCGTGTTTTACCCGGCTTTCAGGCGGGTATCACGCTTCGGCACATGGCACCCTGTTTTCCCCACCGGTCTGAGACATTTGCTTTGGTCTGTGTGTGTGTGTGATGTTACCTTCAGGCTTGTGGGGCCACTGGGCCCACCAGTTTTAGTACTGGGATTCAAGGGGGGGTCCATGCCCAGCACACCAGTGCAGTGCCAGCACAGGAGGCAGCTCGGCACCAACTTTGGCACGTCCCTGCGCTTTGCTTTTCCCCCCAGGCTGCCGTTTGACCAGCACTCTTGCACCACGGGGGTGAGTAGGAGTGTTTCCCAAATTACCGTGATCTCTGTCATAAGAGCTGCAGACCTGTAAGAAGATGGGGCTCAAGGTCCATGTGCAGACGGTCTCCCAAGCCCCCATTACTGCAGGCTGACAGCCGGGAAGGGCAGCCTGGCACAGACCCCGCCAGGTACCACCGACCTGCCGGGGCTCCCCTGCCCCCACGCTGTATGTTTTCTGGGCGAGAAGCTCATCTGCTGCAGGGTACCCAAAAACCTGGCTAAGGGTGATCCAGAAACACAGTGGGATGCTCAAACCCAGCCCGATTTGTTGGGTTGCATCCGGACCCCAGACTGGGGATCCCAGTGGTGAGCGGACACCTGGCAGCATTCTTCCTGCCGGCAAGGGATGTCTGCACTTTGCGCATGTTTCACTGCAGCGTGCCTTAAGTCCAACTCTGAGAGGTGTTTAACGATGCGAGAAGTCACAGCTTTTCTCCAAGAATGCCCCTCACCGCTGTTCGTACCTTTGTTCCTACAATGTAGGGAAGAGAAATATGGTAACAAACCAGAGCAGAAGAGGTGTCACAGCTGTATAGTGCACTGAATCCAAGTGAATCCTGAAAAGGTCTCATCATTTTGGGTGGGACTTGACTCGTGATTTTTGAATGCCTCTAAATGGCAATTTTGTTAATACTTTTAGTTCTTCTGAGCTCTCTCTCTATATGCGATAAGTGAGGAGACCACTGTCCAGTACTTACTTTTGGGAACATGCAGTAATCAGGTATTTTAATGTTTAAACAAATTGACTCTGAAGTTTGCTTCTTTGTTTTTTTCCCCAAGGTTAATATGCAAAATGTACTTAACTTGGAGACAGCATTGCAGTGATGTTCTTGTTTTTTGGCTGGAGCATCCGTGGTGAAGGCACAATCCAAAAATGGGATAAAACTCTGCCTTGTTATACCTGAACACAGCTGGCCACGAGGCTTTCCCCACCCTAATACTGGTTTTGCCTCTGTTGATTTCTTTTCTCCCATGGCCTTGAAAAACCAAGCTGAGCCCCAAATCTTACTGTCAAATCTTGACTTGAAGAAAGCTGAAAAGCCACAATCTCAGCAGTCACCAAATTGTTGTTCTTGGTGGTAAAGAGCCAGGGCACTAAAAATACTTCCAGCTGCCATGTCTTGAAGCGGAGTAATAAGATGGGTCAGGCCGACCTGTGCTCACACGGGGAACACAAGGTGCCGGGATGTGGGTGAAGCAAACCACTGCTCAAGTTTCTGCAAAACCCCATGGTCTTTGCTGACACACTCCAGCCCAGGGCAGGTTGTTTTTTTAATGTGTGTGAGGATTTGGGGAGAGGAGGTTGGGACAGGCAGAACAGAGCCCATAGGGGAGAGATGCCCTTAGTGGCTTTCATGCCTTTCATGCCTGAAGCTCCCTGGGACCTGATTCAGGAATTTTCTAACAGACACTTTCAAGAGCATGTGAGAGCCTGCTGAGCAAACCTCCCTTAACTCAAAGCCAGACTCTTGGGTAACTTTTGCTCCCCTCCCCCAGTTTATTTCAGTTGCATAAGCAAACATATGAGCAGTATTTCCACCATGCCAGAGTGCTCCCCTTGCCCGCACAACAGCTTGAAATGGGATCTGATCTTTTTGTTCCTTACTGAGGACGTTATAGTAATTAAAGAATATCTAGATCTACCTAAATACCTAGAATATCTATCTAGGTGTTTAGGCATCTTGCTCACACTGATCCAACACCTGTCAAATAAAGAAGCCCCAGACCCTCAAGAACAACAAAAAATCAATGGGAGTGCTATGCTTAGCAGGAATGTAGGGCTAAAGGATCTTCAGGTCTTCACCAAAGTGTCTCGTTAAGTTTCCACCCTCATTTCCTTCAGGTGAAGATGACCTCGCTGAAATCCTGCTGCTCTTGCTTGGCAAAGCGCTCAGTTTGATCCTCTGCTTTGCAGACCCGCTGATTTCATGCCCCCATACACCTACCGATAGAACCTGCTGTGGGGCCTTTCATTAACAGCTATGAAAAACAGAGGAGACGCAACCTTAAAGTCCTTGAGGTATCACTTCTTAGTCTTAGCACATTGTATGCAAAGCTTAGAGAATTGTTTAAAAAGTCCTTTCTTCTTGGGGATTGAATATATTCACACTGGAAAAGTGAGAAAAGAAACATGTTTATACATTTATTATATACAATATTAAGGCACAAGTTTAAACAGCAAAGAATAAGAAATCTTTGGCTGACCAACAATATCAATATTTGCTGTGGGTGACACATAACGTTCTTCATTTTCCCCCCTATGTACAAATAACCCTCCAGCTGTACAACACTGTACACCAACTTCTCTATACAACCAACGACAATAAAAAACGACAGTATTTTACAACTAGTTACCAATGTCACCTGGAATGGCTACAGCACAGTTTCCCAAAACAAAAAACAGTTCAAAGAGCTGGGAAAACCAGCACAAATGGAGTTGCACCGCTCTGCTGAGAGGGGCTGATTTATGGCAGTAGTGCTCCACCCAAGTCCTGCTAGTGCTCAGGCTGGGGGGAGACCCGCTAGTCCTCCAGACCTTCCCTCCAGGAATACTAACATCTCTTGAGTTCAACATAATTGAGGAGAATGAACCTTTGTGTTTATTTGAGCTGGGACTCCAAAAGCAAACGAGAGTTGCCTACACCGTAGTCTCTACAAACGGTTTCCTATATGTGAGCATGAATCTGGGGCAGCATCAGTTGTAAACACACCTTGGGATACCAGAAACTGGAGGGACTGTGGCCTCCAACGAGGAGGAGGAGGAGTGCTGTACTCCAGCTGACTTGGAGAAGCTGAGCTGCACCACTACCAAACATAACTGAAAGCCACATCACGCACGCTGATCCAACACTGTTTCTGCTGGATGCCTAGCTGTCTGCCTGTACACAAATTATTAAATAGTTTCATCAAAAGAAATAATACAGCCGGTAATAAAATGCTTAGGGACTTCCAAGCACCTGGGTATCCTTATTTCTTGGAGAAAAATGATGAAACGAAATATTCACCATCATTTTACTCGTATTCCCTTGCTTTGTCTTCCTCCTGCCCTGCTCCAACCACAGACACTCGAGGAAGGGCTACGGAGGTGGGTCAGCGCTGCTGCCATGCGCGGGCCCGGCTTTTATGCAAACACTTACAACCTTTAAATTAACTTTAGAGAAAAAAATAAAATTATTTTACAAGGCATATATTAAGCTGCATAACATCTTCCGAGGGTTTTACACATTTGGTTTCACAATGCAAAGCTGCTAATACTCGAAACACACACTTCGCTTGCCTGCACAACCTACCTACCACTACTTTGTTTAACAAGTGCAAAAATCAGAAAGAGGGCGACACCGACATACGTCTAATTCTATGTACACGCAAAAATAAGTGCATAGATTTAACATAGCAATTTTGTTTTTAAAAAAAAGGTATCAGCCAGGCAGTATTGAGCGCAGGGCTCTGGCCCCTGCAGGCGCTGAGGTTGCAAGGACTTCGGTTTTCAGTGAAAGCAGAGTTTAAAGTGCCTGGTGTTTTCACAATCAAGGGCTCTGATCCAATACCTACAGGAAGGGGTGACCTTGAGACAGCCCTGAGCACACAATTACTTCCAGCACCCATCAATTTTCCACTCTAGGCAGCTTCACATAAAATCCCATCACCCTTTTTCCCAAAGCCAAGTTCTTCCTAATGTCATTACGGTGCACAACAAGATTCAGGCAAAAGCCAATACAAAAATACCTCCAAGAGGAAAATTTCCCAATCAGCATGTGCAATGCATGAAGCAAATGGTATGCCATGATTAAAACTGCTGGTGAGTTGGCTGTCTTACAAAGACAGTCGCCACCTCTTACAGAAATCAGGGACTAAGCTGAAAATGAGAAATGTTCCATCCTGGGTAAAACAAGGTGAAAAGAAACTGCAGCTCAGTGCAGAAAACAGATGATGCTCGTGCTTTGCATTGCAGTTAAACCCTTCCCAGCCTGATCCTACGCCCCTTAATGCCCAGTCCAATGTCAGCTTGAATGGCAGGTTTGTATGCTCAAGGAAGGTAGGATTTGGCTGTAGGCATTGAAAATATGGAAAAATCCTGTTCTTAGCGCAAACACACTGATTCTTCTATTACTGTGAACCAGTGCACAGTTAGAGGCATCTTCTGATCTCACATGCAAGCCCAGCTTAACTCTACTGGAAACGCACCCACGCAACCCCCCTCTGAATGAGCTTCTGCACTGCACAGCCCTTTGGGGAGCTGCGGGGATCCTCCCCCGACTTTCCCTCCTGAAACTTTCCCATCCTTACAAAAGGGATTGCTTCAGCAGGGTCCTCCTCCCCCCTCCACTTTCATCCTCCATGGGAGTTCCAGCCAACAACTGCTCCTACCAAAAAAAGAAGTCTCAGCAAGCTCTGAGGTTGCAAGACACGAATATTTGCACTGTAAATCAAGCTCCAAGAGCAACACTTGTCCAGTCAGGAAAGGGACACCTGACCTGCCTGCCCAGGAATACCACACCACACCACTTCAAACAAATACTTACAAGAACCTGCCGTGTACATCTACGGACCAATTATTCACCAAAATTAAGCAGTGAATACTTTTGAGAAATGAATTGATATTGAGGAATACGCAAGTTTCTCCTGGGTTATTCAGAAACTCCCTCTGGCCTCAAAAGAACCGGGATTTCACTCCCTGTCCCGGCTGCAGAGAGGCAGGAAAACAGAGCGGCAGTTTGCACCCAGTCTGTAACTTCACTACCTTCTCTTTACACCAGAAAATGCAGTTTCCTTTTCCCTCAATGATCCCCTTCTCACGCCACATTCTGTTTTCAAGGGTCCTTTCTGCTTAGAAAATTCCAGACGTTCATTTCATCGCTCCTCTTCAGCACTTTTGACTTCTTGCCTGGTCCAAAGTCTCAACATATCAGACTAAAGCTTTGTTTCGGGCACAAACTCTCTCTATCTTTCTTCAAACTCTCAGGGTTAGTTTTTAAGGTTGGCACACCGAGGACCATCTTGGACCTGGCTGTACGCACACAAAACCCCAGAGACGCCATCTTCTGCTCAGATGAGGACTTCCATCATGTCCGTATCTGGAAACTCAGGCTTGTGGAGCAAGCTGCTCACTCTGCCTTTGCTGTCGGGCAGCTTCCCGTGGCTTGAGTTCTCTACAACAAGAAGAAGGGACAGTTGGTCTTCAGCTCAAATTCAACAGCAAATTGTTCAAAGCAAATATAAAACCATTTTTTTTTTGGGTGGTGGTGAAGCACATCTTAGCTGTATGTCCTACATACTGAAAGCCAAACTTGATCAGGAGGCCAAGAACATGTCATGCTGCATTCCCTGCACAATGACAGTGGGTGTGTTGGTCTGCACAGACCCCAAGGGCAGGTGTAAAGACGGTATTTAAGAAATACAGACCAAAGTACTTCTTTAGCTGTGGCCCTAGAGAGAAACAGGCATTTGTGAAAGGTCTACATCACTTTACCAAGTTACTTGTCATCTGATCCACGGTAGCTCTCCACACATATGCTCCTATTCTGCATCAGGTACAAAATTTAGGAATTTAAAACATCATGAAGGCAGTACACAAAAAATCAGGTAGGTGGTTTAATCTAAAACATATTACTTTGCTAGTGGGATGGGCTAAGAGAATGTATATGGCCAATTATCACAAGGTAAGATAGATGATGTTAGGTGTTTATCTTCATCACCGTAGTTCTTGAAAGTCAAATTCAGGGAGAAGGAGGACTCCAATTTCTTACAAGCAGGAATAGCTTGAAAGGCTATTTTAAGAGTACCTGGAAACAAATTCCAATCTGGATTGCCCAAAACACAGTAATCCAGAGTTTCAAGGAATCAGTGATATTCAGCCCTATTAATGACACATGGCATGTTTTTAGAGGGAAGGCTTGCTTTTGAGACACGATAAATGTATAGGAAACTGGCTTTTTCAAAACTGTGTGAAATAAATGTGTTCCTTGCTGCAAATCAGCAGTATCCACTTTTCAAAAATAATTAAAATTGTATTTATTGACACCCCCCCCTTCCCCACTCCCAAATCTCCACTTTCTCCTTACTATTTTCCCCCAGGTTTACTTTAAAAATTAGGGGGAAAATGGTGCCTTCACTAACCATGGTTTGAGTTGAAAAAAAGAGAAGGGTCTGAGTACGTGAGCAGGTGTGGAGTGTTTTCAAGGTGTGAAACTCTGTAATTTTATCTTTGGCAGCATGAATAATTGCATTTGTTGGAAACTCTGCCTGCCGTAGGCAAGCAGAGCTTTACAGAAGCTGCCGTGCACGAAGCTCTGCAAAGCCAGACCAGCAAGTTTGGAAAGGTCTCTCCCTACGATTTTAATTTCCCTGAAGAAACCTCCCCACCACCTTACAAACTGTGAAGGCATCACCCCTTCCATCAATACTGGGGTGTCTCTGGTGATCTGCTGACAGCCCTAGGGGTGCTGGTGTTTTGCACCAACACAAGGTTCTGGCAGAGCTCACCTAGTTTCTCGCCAGCCACTCGTGTCCCCGGGGGCCGCGGAGCGGGGCTGTGCGATGGGGTGGTACCCAGCCGTCCACGGCCGGGGAAGGAGGCAGCGGCGGGCCAGAAGAGCTCGGTGCTTTTGTCCGTCTGGGTGCTGCTGTCTTTGCTGCCTGTCTTCGTGTGGGAGGCCGCTGGTGCCGGGACAGGCATGCAGGACAAGGAGGGCAGCGGAGGAGGCAGCGAGGGTCCTGATGGGTGGTCATGGTGCTCCTTCCCCAAGAGCAGCCCTGAAAACACGTGGTGGTCAGTCACATCCCGGCTCGAACATAAGTGCTGTCCTCCCTGTCCCACCCCAGAGCTACAAGGCGCTTGTCTGGATATGTCTCCAGCCCTTTAGCTCAGCTTAGCTTCTCCCCTTGACACTGCCTGTTGCTCTTCTCCTGACATCCACATGGTACTTTCCTACAAAACCAGCCTTTTGAGAGCAGCTGCCCTTTCTTGCATCCCCTTCTGCATGCCCATCCCAGCGGTACCCCCAGCACAGCCTCATGCATCTCCATACCCCCTGTCCCACACGGCCCCAAACCACGGTCCTGCACTCATTTTCCCATTTAGCTGCCATATCACATCATGCACTCCCTACCCAAAGGGATGCTCACCCTCTTGTTTAACCAGGCTTTTGTTCTAGCCCAAATTTGTTATTTACTCCCACAAAGTTGCAAACATCATTTCCTTGCTTCTGGTAGGCTTTCGCCCAAATATGGCTTTCTATAATCAGTGCAGAACAATTTAACATGATTAAAGATATAATTAAGATACAATGCAAGGTTAAAAAATTACTAATTTTTGACTCGAGCACAAGGACACACATTCGTCCCATGGAAAGTGCTCTGGAAATGAGCCGTCGGGGCAGAATATGCCACAGCCAGGGTCACTTTTGCTAAGCTCAAGCAGGATTAGGACGAAGTGATGGATGAGCCAAAGCTTAAGCAAAAACTGAGCTCACCTATGCTTCCCTTCCAGATCTTCTCTTCCTTCTTCTCCTCAGCTATTTGGTTGCTGGTGAGTGAGGTCTGGCGTGAATGCGCGCCTGTAGCAGCAGCGATGGAGGGCACGGACCGAGCTGGTCGCAGGCTGGCACTGTCGGCTTTCCCAGGATCCTTCCGTGACCGTTGCTGAAGGACCTTGATCATGGCATCCTTCTCAATTATTTTTGCATGGAGATTCTTTATTCTGCCAAAATATGAATGCCTTGCTTAGAGGAATGGAAGAAGCGTTTATACGTGCAGCTCTCCCCACTCTGGGGCAGCAGGATGGGTCCCTTGGGTACGTGCCCTGCTGCTCTGTTCCCTCTGGTTTTGAGTGACCCAGATAAGGCAGCTCCCACCAGTTCCTCTGAGGATAACCATGCACTTCAAAACAGGCAGCATTTCTAGCTATTAAGCCAGAACTGGGAACTCTTTTCTGCAAGGTTAACCGAATCCATCTATTGCTGTGGCTTTACCAACCCAGCAGGAGCAATGAGGGCAGTATCCTGACGGGGCTGCAGATTGCTGCCTTCACCAGAATACAAACACACAAGCAATTTCCACCCCCGTAATACATCAGGGCCAGTTCTGGAAACCCTCCTTTGGCAGGCTGAGTTAACCCCACAATTCGGGTCTGTTGTCAGCTGGAGTAAAGACCTGCTGAAGCGAGCGGAAAGGTTCCCTTTGGTTTCTCTAACAGCTGGGCTGGGCTCTTGCTTCTCCCTCACTGCTGCAGAAATGATCAGCACACAGTGCGCAGAGCGGAGCAAAGCTCGCTACTTCTCTCATACAGACCCTGAAGACTCTCAAATCACAAAAAAATAGGATTATCTGAGCCTTTTCTCCAGGAACGATTAACACCAAATCCTACCAAAAGACTACAAAGCCACAATTTAAAAAAAATAATTGTACATGTACAATATGACAGCCAGATGACTATAGCTTGACTGTGCTGTACAATATATAGTCCAACGCAGCTGCATTTTGTGAAGCAGTGAAAGCTAAAATGCCGCATCTGGAAAACCTATACGTACAAGGGAGATAGCTAGTAACTTCATGTTGGCGTTAGTTTTCATAATCAGATGTCTAATTTGCAATGAAAACACAAGATCCTAATCTATCTTTAATGAAGCCAATGGCAAAACTCCATTACTTCACTGGAAGCAGGATTAGCTTGCATCTGTGAGTGGAAAACAAAAACCAAACCCAGTAAAGACAATCACTGATATCTTCCACAAGCAATAAATACACCTTTTTATAAAAGTGTCTGCAGACCGATGTTTTTGTGGGGAAGCCAACACTGAAGAAGATATTTTAAACAGTTTTTCAGTAAAAACCTAGAGGAATACATGAACTTTCTCAAGGGATTTTTACTCATCAAAAGGCCACTTTTCACCAGGAAAAAGGTCTGGATTAAAAATACTGCCCAGGTCTAATGTTCATTGAATTACACGGCCACATGTCCACTTGTGTGTTGAAAAGGGAGAAGTATCTGCTCCATTATCTGAGACTATCTGAGAATATTACTCTTGCTGACTGCCTGTGCACAAAAAAGTTTATTTTATATCTTCTACTACTTGTAAATGCATCTTTTTTAGTGGTGCTCATGGTGCTAAATTTTGCAGGTTTGTTCCTAAATGCCAATGTGACCACACAACTTGGATGTGGGAAACTTAGTGTATCTAGGAAGAGCAATAAGCAGGCGAGGAGCAAAGAACGAGGCAAAGGCAAGCCCTCACGTTGCTGATTATGTAGGAGTGGGATTACAACTTCAGCTTTTATGACCAGACGCTCTTGTTTCCAGAGGAGGATTTTCACCGAGATTAAACAAGCATTCAGCTTCCTCGCATGCCAACCTACTTTTAATAGTGGAACAGCCTCTGTTTTGCAAGAAGGTCATTTTTGGCACAGAGAAGGTTTAATGGGAAGGTAGGGAGGAAGTTATCTAATGATAGCAACTCTTTAATCCCTGTTCTAATGCTGAAGAGCAAAACTAAGTCAAAGTGAAGCCAAGCCCATCCTTTCCAGGCAGGCATGAAGGAACAGAAGGGCATCCTGGTTTATCTGAACCCAGCCCAAACCCCACGATGAGTAGGTACGGCACAACGGCCCCTTACGTGTACTCCATGTCCTGGCAGCGCCGGTTGGCTTGCACGATCTCCTCCTCCTCCTGCCAGCCCCGCACCTCCAG
Organism: Ciconia boyciana; assembly: GCF_034638445.1. NCBI lineage: Eukaryota > Metazoa > Chordata > Aves > Ciconiiformes > Ciconiidae > Ciconia > Ciconia boyciana. The sequence goes on from NC_132934.1 coordinate 208,049,495, forward strand.
TGCGCTCTCGCCGTAGCTGCCGTTGCGTGAATGGCTTGGGGCTGAGGCATCCCTGGCAAAGCGGTTCAACACAATGAGCTGGGCTCCTGAGACTGTGAGGGCAGCTTTTGCAAGTGAGATTGGTCCTCACAAAGAAAACCCCAAACCTACATTCAAAGAGCAAGCTACTGATGGTTCCCTGTCAAGCAGACAGCTACCTGCTGTTGGATTGTCTTGCTGCGGTCTACTCTTGGCTCGGGTTTAGCCATTAACACCAGTAAATAACCAGGCTGATGGAACAGAGAGCACGCTAAAACCGTGGGCGAACCCCATGGGGCTAACAACTATCCTGGAGGACATGGTCAGACATCAGAAGGACTCACTCACTGGGGAAATGGTCCCAAGTCAACAAGACTACATCACAAATGAGAAACAAAATTGCACACTCTGGAAGGTGAAAAATAGCACAGGAATTGCTGTCTAGACTGGAGTGCAAAAGAAAAGGATCATCCCGAGTCACGCACTCAACCGCATTTCAAAGGGAAATCTCATTTTAGGATGTCTTCAGGGGATTTGGCTTCTAAGAAACAGGGGTGAGAAGGTAATTATCCCGTCCTCCTCATCGCTGGAAAGCCTTGCTGCAGTGCCTTGTGTGCTTTTGGGCACCACGCTTTGACACAGACAAACTGGAGACAGTCCAGGCAAATGCAACAGGAATGGGAAGGGGTTTACACTAGGACATGTGAGGAACGGCTGAAGAAAGTAAGTTGGTTTAGGCCAGGGAAGATCAGTGGAGGATATCTGTCTTCCAATATTTACAAGGCTGTTACAATGTCGACAGTGATCTGTTGTTCATCATGTACACCTGGGAAGAACCAGAATCAATTGAGGTAATTTGCAGTAAAGAGGTTTAGCTTAGCTATCAGGAGAACCTTTTTATTTCGAAGCTTAATGAGGTGCTGAAACAGGGCACTTAGGCCACAGAATTTCCCTCATTACAGGTTTTTAAAACTAGGTTCAACAACCGCTTTGCAGACTGTGGGATGGATGCAGCCATATACCAACAGTCTCGCCTTGCTCCATTGGTGCAGTGGGGAGTTGCCTTACCTATGCTGTGCAATTTGGCAGCCTGAGACTTTGCTGTTGAGGCCATGGCTTGAGTCTGGTGCCTGGATTTGATAAACTTTTGGACCTGGTCATAATAGTAAATCCTGTCTTAACCAACTATTGTATCTCACTGGCATGACACCAGAAAGGTGCATTAACCCTGGCAGTGCAACTCAGCAGGGAAAGGCAAGCAAAATCCAGCCATAAGAAAATACCCATTCCTTATTATTCCCCCATGCTTTCTGCTGCAAAGAGAGCTGCCCGCTTGCAGCAACATCTTACCTCTCTGTGGCAGCCGTGGCTGCAGCATTCATAGCAAAGTGCCTGATCGTACTCTCCTCCAGGTACTTCTGCTCCCACTTGGTCATGTCGGCTTCCAGAGCCAGGATCCTCTCCTCCTTCTCCCGCACCAGCTCCATCAGGGCCGGGGCATTGTGCTCTGGGAGGCTGCTCACCTGGTAGCTGCCCTGCCTCTGCCGGTGGAAACAGCGAGATATTCACCTCCTGCCAAGTATGGGAGCTGCTTTTGCCCACGTCTTCTCTGGAGCTCACAAAGACATCCCCATGTCTTTTGACAGGGACATTGGGAAACCCTGGGCTAAACCCCTTATGTTGCAGGAGGACAGGCAGGTTGACCACGCGTGCAAGCCCCAGCACACGCTTCTCTGGACCATGCTGACAGAAGTAGGGATCCGGCTGCTCCCTGGGTGTGCAGGGATTTTGTGGGATACCCCAAGCCAAGGGAAAAGGTAGGAAAAAAAGCTGGTAGGAAAAAGAAGCAATGAAGCTTTAAAAGATATTCTTCTTGCTGGGACTTCATCACATGGCTGGGCAGTGCTTGGTATGGACAGGCAGTTATTACCAGAGGATTTATATATAAAAGCAGAAAAAAAAGTGACATGTAACCTAGCTACATGTAACCTATTTAAAATAGCAGCTGGGAAAAAACCCGGACGTGGATTTATGCCTCTTCTGGCACATTAGTTCTCATGTGCCCTCAGGAGATGCTTTCTGGGGTGCAGCAGGTAACTTTCCAACCAACCGGAGGGGCAGAAAATCCCCAGGCACTGTGGGGTGGCTCCCATGGGATGCTGACAAAGCAGCAATGGGTGCATAACCCTTTGCATTTATGCTGCGAGGAAAGCACTTACCCAGGCAGGATTTATCCCACCCAATTACAGGCACTTAATTAAAGCACCTAAGCAGCACAGGTAGCCTTCTCAAGCTCCTCTCACTGCTGGTTGAGAGTGAAGGAGGACAGAGATCCAGCCCTGGGCTCAGGGAAGGCTGGATGGAATGAGCCCACACTGGGGAGAAAGGCATGAAGCTCTGGGAGAAGTCAGTAGAAGTAAATGTTTTTTTCAACAAAAAATGCAAGAGATTTGTTACACTCCAGGGTGCACAGGACTGTGTTAAAAAGGAAACCGTGTCTCAGGTGCACCGGCTTCTCATCCGTGCTACACCACGAGCTTCCACCAGCAAAGCGGCTCCCTGGCGCAGCACCACCACACTGGAGCAAGGGCTGCAGCAACCGTTTCCATTTTCCAAACCACATTTCCTCCTTCTAGTCACTTATCTCCTGCTTACGGGAAACTAGAGATACCAGGGGAGGGCTGCGGCCTTTGCCTTTGGTGCAGTAACGTGTTTGGATGCTGCTTTCTGGAAGAGTGCAATACGGAGTAACCCTTAGGAGCAGTGGCTGCAAGTCTTCTCCTGCAAAAAACAGCACTTACACTTCAAATATTGTCAAATCCCTGGAAGGAAGGTAATATTTTGGAAGCACAGCCCTGGTCTGTAAATGGCACCTTGGGACATCACGGGTGCCTGTTGTCTTCATTCTCAGTCAAAACCTCTGCCAGCCCTGCATGCTCAGCCTGCAATGCTAAGTCAAAGATTTTTTTTGGTCCTAGCTCATGCATTAGTGATAATGAAGATTTGCCGTTTGGACTCGGTTACCAGCAAGCCAGGAACAGAGGATACTCTGGCTCACTATCTCCTTGTGTGCTGCTGGCTGCAGTAAAAAGGAGAAAAAGGAGGAAGGCTTCGGTGGAAAGCCCAGTGAATGACCTGAACCCAAAAGCAAGGTGGTGCCTGGCAGGGCTGCAAGCAACTGTCCTTTAAAAGCAACACAGAAGGCCCCATGCTGGGGTCCCGCACAGACCGCCCCGACCCTCACCTGCTGCATCCGCAGCGAGTCCAGCTCCCGCTCCAGGCGTGTGCGCAGCCGCCGCTCCATCTGCTCCCTCTTCTCGCAGGCTGCCTGCAGCTGCGTCAGCGCCTGCTGCAGCTTCTCCACCTTCTCCACGTAGGCTTGCTTCCTGCGCAGCTGCAGGGGACAGGGGGTCAGCAGTGCCGGGGGCCACCGCACACCCGCCCCGGGCTACCGAGACCCCTGCGCACTTGTAGGTGCGCGTTGGGCGCAAGCATGGCTTTTGCCATTTGCTTTGCAGAGTTTCTCTGGGGGAAGGATGGTGCCTCTTTGATGGGCAGCTCTACCCCTTTCAGAGGGAACACTGCCCAGATCTTCCATCCATAAGGGATCTGGTACCCATGAAACCCCCTGGCCATTTCTGAGCAAGAGCTGTCATGTTGGTGGATACTATTTAGTCAAGATACACAGGCTGGCCTCAGCTAAGAGGAATCCCAGTGGGTTTTATCAACTGGTGACACTTGGCACATTGTCTGCACCCAGAGTCTCTTTTTTTCAACACTGTGTATCTGTCCAACGCAGGTGGAACAAGCAGAGGGGCAGCAGTGCTCCACCTGCTCTATCCCGCTAATGGGGGATGCTCGAATTCACTGCCATGATCACTTAAGATCCTCTTTAGGACTTACAGTCTCCATCATTTATTTGTACACTTGTTTGAGATCTGAAGTTTTTCAGAAGCAAAACAGGAGGCAGAAAAACACCTTAACCCCAGCTGACACTGGCGAACTAGATAAATAAGAGAGGCTGGAGAGGTGCTGTGAGCTGGCAAGGCCAGGGCCAAACCGATATCCTAGTGCCTACCTCTTTTTTAAGTACTTGAATCACTACTGAAATTAACTGCAATGTGGGTTATGATATAGGAGCTATGGCCACAAAATATCTGTGTCTAAATATCTAAGGGATGTAGTGAGAAGTTTGCTGCCTTGCTCCTGAGCATGTGGAGCAAATAAACACCAGTGCTGGGTCCCCCACCGCTCTGTGGGGCTCCCCTTCATCCAGAGTCCTCTGCTTAGCCCAGGATTCCCATGCTGCAAAGACATTCCTTTTTTTACTTGTGTGATGCTGGATTCACCTATGTCTTCTCCCACTGATTAGAATGATAATAAAATAACTTCTTCAAATTCCTCTTCTGTCACCCCAAATCCATCCATGTCACAGGTGAAGTGAAATACGGGCTTGTTCACAGCAAAAGCAAAACTTGGCCTAAACAAACGTCCCCAGCCAGAGCCGATGACTGGCAGCATGACCTCCCTAGCCCTGCTGTAATCCAGGCTAATCCTTACGGCTCCTGGGGCTTTCCATGAAAATTAATGAGATTATAATCCCTACTAGTCTCTGGCAGCAGCACGAAGATTGCATTCCTCGGGAGCTCACGACTTGGCAAGACAGACACAGCAGCGGCTTCTTGCTGAATGTGCTATTTTGGCAGTAGGAAGGTGCCTGTGCCACCTCCCAGCCGCGCCAGGGTGGATCGGAGAGGGGAAGGGGGCTCCCCCAGGGTCCCTCCTCGGCAGCAGACCTCATCCGCTCCCCCGCATCCAGCTGGATGCTGGAGGGTCCATCCGTACCACAGCAGCCAGAATTTGGCTTTGCAGCAGCCCTCTAAGCCCCAGGGTTCACACGCTTGCGCATGAGTGCACCTCTGCCCGTGTGGGTGAGGCAATGCACACACGTCCACCGCCTTAGAAAACAATTTTGTTGGAGATATGCAACAAGACAGTTCCCACATTCATAAATTTATAGGGAGGTTCTTGAGCCAATTCTGACTTTTCTACCCTGCCTGCAGATTCATAAGCAAAAAATTCACCCACACATTTAAAAAACAAAGCACCAAATGTTGTCATTTAAATTAATGGGCTTGCCAGTGCAGTATGCATCCATAAGGGACAGGGACTGCAATCAGAAATAGATGATACTAAGCTCCACTACCTCACAGACACATAGACTCAAATAAAAAAAGGCTGGATGGCATCTGGAGAGGTACCAGTCCATCCTCCCGCTGCAAGGTAGGATCAACTCTACCTAAAACCTGGTGCATGTCTGTATAATCTGTTTACAAAACCCTCCAGGGGCACGGACTCCACAACCTCCCCCTGCAATCTACTTCATGGCTTATTTTCCTGTACTGCCAGAAAACTTTTACCCTAATGCCTAATCTGGCTTTCTCTTATGCAATTTAAGCAAATTACTTCTTGTTCTGTTTCCAAATTGTGATCTACTAGAGCAAGAAGCATTTAATGAAACAATTCACATATTCAGAAGATCAGCAAACTTGCCTGAACACTGCCCTTGTCCCAGGGATTAGGAAAATAAACATGAAGAAGAGCTAAGGCTAAAAGGGGATGATCCAAGCAAGTAAGTCTGAGTAAAAATGAGTGGGTCTGGGAAAAATATCTGCACTAGGAACATAACTCCAGTTTGAGCTATAGAATATCTATTCTATAGATATAAGATTTGATTTTAAGACTGTAAGAGATGGAGAATCCACTATCACCCTAAGTAGGTTGTTTCAGTGTTAATTACTCTAACTCTTTATTTCCGGCCTGATTTGCTCAGCTTCAGCCCCCAAACACTGCATCTCATTATTTCTTCTTACGTTAAAAAGCAACGTTTAATCTGGCTGACAGCAATCCCTTCTTCACGTTCATGTGCATGGACTGGAGCTCAGCCACCTCTCCACTTTAATTGTTCACAGCAAAGAACAGCTTCTGGGCCCCAAATAAATTCTACAGCTGTTTCCTGAACCCTCTCCAATTATTCAGCCTTCTATCCAAAGTGTGGACCAGACACACGATTCCAGCAGCAGTCTCCTAAATGACATGTGGTGATAATACCACCCACGTACTTTTGAATTAAATCCTTCTACTAGCAGGCACTTAGGATAATGTAGATTTACATAGTACGCTATCTTATGTTAATTCAACTTAGTAGCTACTGCTTCTTTCTCAAGCCTTGATTTAAAAAGCTTTTAAACCTAATTACATTCTGGTGGTAGAAGAAATCTGGGTGGATTTACAAAGCAGTGCATGAGGTAGAGCTCTGTTATTAAATAACAGTCATTTTCACTTTAGTGATTTTGTGTTTCCTTCAATATATTCCAAATTACAGTAAAAATCCCTGGTTTAAAATGAAGGTTCAAAACTTCAACAATATCTGCTGCATATGTGTTAAACTGAGCTCCAGAAACACTGGAGATTGTCGAAAAGGTGCTCTGATCTAGTGATGAAATAGGCCAAAAGCAAGGGTAAGGGAGGACAGGAGCTTGGGCACATGCCGGCAGCCACAGATTAACTGCACTTCACCCGAGCTGCATGACACTGCCTTGAACAATTAAAACACAGCAGCTGGGATAAAAGTCGTTTGGACTCCCCCTAGAATGAAAAAAGCAGTTAAACACTACCAGGTCAACATGGATTTGCTCAGGCTGAGGGCTCTAACAGAAAACTCTGGCAAATACCGTTGCCTCACCCTCGTATTTTGTCACCAAGAGGTCTACCATGCCCTATGCAAGAGGTTATCACCTCCATAACATCTACCATGCCCTGATCAGGAGGTAACCACCTCCATAACAGCTACCATATGCTGGGCAGGTGGTTACCACCTCTGTAACGTCTACCATGCCCCAGGCAGGAGGTTACCACCTGCATAACATCTACCATGCCCTGGGCAGGAAGTTAGCAGCTCTCTAGAGGGGAACATTTGCCCTCTTCTCAGCCCCACCAGTCCACAATCCAGGATCCTAGCTCCAGTCCCCAGCAGAGGCACATTTCTGTTGGGTGCCTAGATGAGGGACTGGCAACTGCAAAGCTCTTAAGAGACAGAGCCCTAAGGCTGCAAATGTATTTACGACAACCCAGCAGGCACCGGGTAGCTTCTTCCACCACCTGCCTGGCAATCTGCATTTATGCTTCTGCTGCCTTCACCGGTGTGTACTCAGCCAGTCAACGTTACCTGCCAATACCACACTGACAGCCTGTGGAGCAGCCAGGAGCTAAATGTATTTCTTCCCATCCCCTGTGTGATGCCGCAACTGCGGGAGCAGGTGTTGCCACCTAAAAACCTTTATTCAGCCACTTGGTAATGAAATGCAAGTAGAAAACCTCTGGTTGCCTTTAAGGCAAACAGTGTCAAGTGAATTATGTACAGATTAAAGGTATGCTAGCTCCTGCAGCTACCCCAGAGGGACTGCCCCAAATACACTGGGACGGTGAGCAGGCTTTAGTCTAACTAACAAAGGAGCAGTTAAACTTAATGTGATCCTCTTCTTGCGGCTGAGTGTATCTGCTGGAGGCAATGGAGTATTTAAAATGTTCCTAAGTTGGCAGTCAGAATGGTCTAGTGGTCAGGAACAAAATAGCAATGCCTTCAGCACTTACATATAGTACCTTAAATCTTCCAGACTCTAAGTAACCATTAGTTAGCCTAACAGGGGGTCTGTCATGCTTGACACCCTGATAAAAAACATTCAAATATCACTGAGGTCAATTCACCCTTCATCTTTCCAAGAAAATGAACTGCACTTAAGTTACTTGCAGTTATTTCAGAAAAGACCTTCCCTGCTCCTCACAAGACCACTTGCATCCCTGCACCCAGCGGGCTCCTGTGGATTCCCCCTGCTAGGTGACGCACCGCTCAGCAATGGCCTGCCCGCTCAGATAGTAAAGATTATATTTATTTTATTCCCTGTAAAACATCCTCCCTCTGTTGGTCACAGGGCTAGAGATTTTAGGGCCAAGAAGGCCTGTTTTGACAGTCTTGCCTGATCTTCCAGAGTGCATAGACTTTCAGTTAGTTATTAAATCCACATCTTTTGGTTGAAGGTCTTAAGGAACAAAATAAATTGAGATTCAGAAACCTCCAATAATGGAGAATTGACTCTCTCTTAGTTATAGTTAAACCTGAGCATTATTTCAACTTTGAATTTCAAAGAATCATAGAATCGTTTAGGTTGGAAAAGAACTTTAAGGTCATCAAGTCCAACCGTTAACCTAGCACTGCCAAGTCCACCACTACACCATGTCCCTAAGCACCACATCTACACGTCTTTTAAATACCTTCAGGGATGGTGACTCCACCACTTCCCTGGGCAGCCTGTTCCAATGCTTGACCACCCTTTCCATGAAGAAATTTTTCCTAATATGCAATTTAAACCTCCCCTGGTGCAACTTGAGGCCATTTCCTCTTGTCCTATCACTTGTTACTTGGGAGAAGAGACCGACCCCCACCTCTCTACAACCTCCTTTCAGGGAGTTGTAGAGAGCAATAAGGTCTCCTCTCAGCCTCCTTTTCTCCAGGCTAAACAACCCCAGTTCCCTCAGCCGCTCCTCATCAGACTTGTGCTCCAGACCCTTCACCAGCTTCGTTGCCCTTCTCTGGACATGCTCCAGCACCTCAATGCCTTTCTTGTAGTGAGAGACCCAAAACTGAACACAGGATTCAAGGTGCGGCCTCACCAGTGCCGCATTTGTGTAACTCCAGCTTCCAGCTACTAGATGATGTTCTGTACTTGTCTGTCAGTTTGAAGAGCCCTCTGTTCCTGGGATTGTTCTTCCCATCTGAATACCTATTTTCACTATCAGGCTTATAGGAGCCTTAAAGACCTCTTGGGGCTTTTGCACAGGTGGCACTTCTTGGTTCTCATGGTATGAGAGGTTTTTTCCAGCTCTCACATAAAACCTGTAGTTCTTCATAGCTCTAAATCCTGGGAGGTCTGCCTCCAGCCAGATCAGTCAGTTCTTTTAAGACCACTGTTCAGATGCGAAGTTATGAAGCCCTGTACTGCTGTGCACATCTCAAAAGCCTCCTGGCATTCTTTGGGGAGAAATGGGCTGCAGCAACATCACATGTTTGCATCGCAGTCTCAAGTCAGTGAGTAGTCAGCTTTTTATTTGATCTTTCTGTTACGTCCTACCATTACCTCGGCCACCACCTAGCTAAGTTTGGTGTTGCTCCTGGTTACATGTTGAAAGTTCTGCTCTGAAAACATCTATGATTGTGGTTTCCTTTGCTTGCTTGTTTGTCTCAGTATTGTATAACTACGCATTTTCTCTATAAGAGGGCCAGTGCAAGGGGAGCAGGAAGATCTGCCATACCATGGCTAGAAGAGATTCAGGACTTGGAGGGAGGAAGCCCTAACCATGAGCCATCACCAGCCTCAGAGCAGAGAAACGTTGCCCATGCCTCACCTCCTCTTCCAGTTTGATGACCTTGGCTTGCGCGTTGTTTAGGGCCTGGTCGAGGATTTCTATGTGCCTCCGCTGGTCCTCGTTGGCAGAGCGCACAGCTGCCAGCTCCATCTCCAACTTCTCCTTCTCCTTCAAGTGCTCTTTGTCTGGAAGAAAGACAAGAACAAGAGCCGCTCCAGGAGGACAGCTCACAGGCCCTGGGCCACATGCCAGAGGTAAGCTGCCACATCCCTAGAAAAGCAAAAATTACGTTAAGCAGCAGTGAGTGGGGCCATTACAACACAGTGCTGAGACACAGCAGGCAAGGAGTTTCTACTGCCAAGGCTCAGCCCCTCAATGTCCCGCCTTACGCGAGTGCCAGCAGCAGAAACAAGTGGCAGCTTGGGCTTCACCTGCACGAGCAGAGCTTGTGGACCTGAGCACTGCCTTATAATTGTCCATTCTGCTGAACTACTAGCACATTCCCCAGCAAAATTTTGGCTTGCACCAGCTACTCCTTTCCCACACAACACCCAGGCCCTGCTTGAGGACAGCCTACGTCAAGGAGTTTTTATAGCTGCCAGCTTGGATGCAGCTGCCCTTCTCTAAGAGACAAGAAACCTCAGCCATGTGGATGCAGGCTGTGCCGTGCCCGGTCCCTTTTATTTGCAAGGATGGAGATCATGAGATACAGAACATGTGAAGAGCCAAATAATTAACACAGATCTGTGCTGGACAGCTTGAAAATGGAAAGAGGAGAAAGCAATAAGGAAGAACAAGATAGGAGGCATCTGAACAGGCTTTCTCTGGCCATACAGAGAAAGTGGGGCTGTGGGAGGCATTCTAACCCTGTGGGGGCCCTGGGTGACTTTCCAGTCCTCCTCTAAGGGTCCAGCAGTCAGTGCTGCTCCCTTATTAAGTGCCTTAAAGCACGAGGAGTGAGGCTAAAACACATAGATAACCTCTGTGCTCAAAAATCATCCCTTTTTTGGATAAGATTTAAAACAACATTAAAAAAAACCCACCCAACTGGCTAAATTCAGTCAGCTTTGCTCACATCTTTTTCTTCGGCAACAAATTGCAGGCCCACCATTGACTTCGTTGGCAAGCTGCCTGGGGAAAGGCTCGGCTCCGTCCACCTCTGCCCTGACAGCCCTGAGAAGCCATTTCAGGGAACATGAGCATCACAGGCCAATCACTGGATCCCCAACACCGGACTGCAAACAGTTAATGATTGGAGGGAGCAGGGGATGGAGGTTTCATTCAGTGAAATCTGAGATTTCAAAACCTGGCCTTCGTTCTGAATGACAACAAAAATAGGGCACTTGGCAAGCCTCCAGGAAGGAAAATTTCCTCCAAAAATTAATTTGGCATCAATTAAACATTGTTTTAATTTTTGACTTTTTAAACACAGCATTACAGAATTTATTATTTTTTAACTGAAGTGAAAAGTTGCTCCAAAACTATCGAAACGTGGAAAATCTGCCTCTAATATCCAGCCCATCCCACCCAAGCATGACCACTCAAGCTGGAAGCCCCACCATCCACCTTCCTCTTGAGGAGGGTTAGGAAACTTCACATGGCCAAAGCCAGCCCATTTCAGACCTGAACTACCCCCAGAAGGGCCTTATTCTTCCTTAATTACAGGCAGGATGAGAACAGGTTTAATTTACACATTACCAGTAGGTGCCTGCAGCGAGGTGAGATGTGTACGAGCTGAGCCATGTGGAACAAGGCACAAGTGGCTGAGGTGAGCCCAAACCCACCCGGCTGTCTTCCCATTTATCCTAAAAGGAGGAATTCAGCACCTCACAAAAACATTCCCTGGCGGCAACACCGGCACATTGGCCTCTGCAAAGCCCACGAGCAAAGGCCAGTGAGCGCTGTGCACACTGCACCACCAACTGCCACCACGACCCATCTATGTATGACATGGCCTTAATCTTCCCACGTCAGCAAGAAATTTTGTATTGGACATGCAGGTCTCTTCCTTCAACGCAAAGACATTTACTTCAATCAGATTCACCAGAAGGAACATTAATATCTATTGTACAAAAGTGTAAATCTGGGGAAATTATCAAGCAGCTCATTTCATTAGAGGGTGAAGCAGCTGGAAGATGAATGCTATTTCAGCCCTGTGGCACTCCACCATCTCATGCTGGAACCACACTTGCTGTGCTCCAGATTTGAAAATCCTATTATAGGAGGACAGCACATAGAAAAACTGGACTTGGGACCTTCACTTTCAACTTTCATCCGAGGAACTCAAAGCACTCAGCTTGCTCTGCTGCATTACGTTTTCTATCCTCCCCTAAAAAGAGGACAAGATTATGCTGTGCACAAAATGACCACTGAAGCCACTAGAAAGCTGACAAGAAAAATTTACTTAACAGCTCTCAACACTTCTCCACGTCAGCTTCTCCCTGCAAAATGCTGGAGGCACATTTTATAAGTACTTTCCTATATTGCATTAACTTTTAGTAAAGAAGGTCTTTGTTGAACATACCTTAAATTCTCTTCAAGTACATACAGGTATCCTTAAAGTCTAAAAATACTGTTTTACTGTGCTACGCTTGCATGTACCTTCTGCCCAGGCATGTGCTTTTTACCAAAGAGACTCCAGCTAATAACTATTTCTATTTTCTGGTGAGTCACTGCTACATCTCATTACTGAACAGTCCCCAAAAGGCTTCTTTCCTGTAGTTTACAGTTGTAATCTCACAGCTTTCCACCCACTGCCTCTGACTGTTGTACCTCAACACACTGAGGACATTACACCAATACTCTGTGGCTGGGTTAGAAGAAAGAGGAGATAAAGCCAGAAGTCTGCTTTGGTGCTTCGCAAACAGGCTTTTTGAGTTGTCAAGCTGAGTAGGTACACCAAGAGTAGACAGTCTTGACCCTGCTTTGAAGCCGCAACATTAGACAGAAAGATACAATCTCTGCCACCCCTTCACTATACTCAGATGTGACCCCCAGCTTTTCACACAGACCTCATGCTTAACAGAAGGTTTTGATCTGATCAGTCTTGAAAGAAAAACAAGAAATATGTTTTTAACGTGCCATTGACCTGTATCAGTTGAATGTGTGCCCTCAAAGCCACTCATAACTAAATACTACATTATAGATCACACAGGTCCACCCTGGACGCTTCACAAGGAGCGACTGCTTTAACCCCTGCATCCTGGCCAAACACCAACACAGCTCACTGCAATCTCCTCCTCCTGCGGTTTTGCTCACAAACGGCACATTCCCAACAGCTCTCTGCAGTTTGGACCATGCCAGCATCAAGAAAAGGCTGAGAAGCTGCAGGAGGTTGTGCTCGAGGTCCCTGAGTCTCTTTTCTCACGTGGTGATTAACAGGGATTCTGCGCTGGCATTAATAATTATGATCAGTTGTAATGTACTTCGTAAATGGTTCATTACATGGTTACTTGTGGTCACCAGGCTAAGCAGGGATGCAGAAAGGTTTGATGCTCTGTTGTCAGAGGAAATCACCAAATCTCCATTGAAACTTGTGATGGCCTTCCTTACCCCTACAAAGTATCGCAGGCAGCTTAAGCATGGTCTGATTTACAGTTAGGACATTTCCATTTGCATGTCATGAAGTACAAGCCAGGGGAGAATTTGACCCTCACGTGTTGAAAATGGAAATCAGATTTCCCACTCCCCTTCCCTTTGGAGGGCAGGGGAAAGTCACGCAGAACAGATGCATTTTTCTATACAACACCATTTCTTCAGGATGCTGCTCCCTGCGCAGGTGCCCTTGGCTCTGGGTGCAGGGGGGCAGCAGCTCCCCACCTCCCCGCATGCAGCGCACGGCTGTGAAATGAGAGGGCAAGGAGCTCCCTTTCACTTGCCCCTGAAACTTCCGCCTCTGCCCTGATTATTTCCTGTCTTAATACCAAATGGCTCTTAGTCTGCCCAAAACCCCACTCTCAAAAACACCTACTGTGAGCATTTTCTTTGGTTAGATTAATTCAATGGGAATATTTCTTTGCCTGGGATATCTGGGACAGAGATATATGCACCAGTCATACACGGCACATCCACTGCACGCTCCCACAAAGCATGAGGCTCTACCAACACACTGCCAAAACTGTCTACACATCCCTACTAATGGGTGCAGAGCCACGTGGATGGGCACAGACCACAACCTGCCTCAGACACCTGAAAAAACAGCCTCTTGGAGGAACCCCTGCTCTGACAGAGTGTCTGTAAGTCCAGAAATCCCAGAAAAACACACAAAATTCTCAGACTCCACCAAAACAAATTTTTCCCATGAGATGCTGTATCATAAGCTTTCTCTCTGCCCTATGCCCTTGAAACCATCCTCAGTCTTCCTGCCTCTCCCTTTGTACAGTATCTCTCAGCCTCCTCCTGCCTGGCCCTTCTCTCACCTGTATGGGCCCATCCACCTTCATCAGTCACTGCTTCATATCTTTCCTTAAAAGAACCTCTTTCACTGACAAAACATCACATAATTAACGTGAAACTAATAGGCTATGAGTTCTCTCCTACCCCCGATACAAAAGTAGCATTTTTCTTAGGCACAAATGCCTAGCACTTAATACTTAGAGGCATGCAGCCTGGCTTTGCCTATTATTATTACAAAGAATAAGAGTTTTGTCACCTCCGGTCCCCATCGCTCTGCACTGTTGCACTGCTAACGGAGAGCTCTGCAAGGAACTGAGAAATGATCCCTGCATGTCCTGCCTTGCCAGACTTCTTTTTCAGGGATTCTTTCCTATTACTGGAGTTTTACCACAGTATTAATTCTGCATTTGCAGTATTACCAAGGACAAGCGTTAAAAAAAACCTCAAGAGTTTTATCCCTCCTTCTTCATGTCCTCATGAGACTAGCTTAAAAATGATAACTTTTAGGAACCTGCTGATGTTGGAGTCTTTTCATGTAACTTAAGTTGAGGATGTTAAGGGTCATGTTTTCAGGCTGTTTTCCATAAACGTAGGGACTAGAAATCTGCTTTTGCTTTCCTAATGAAAACTAAGATTTGCATTTACTAATCTGACTTAATAAGCTACCACCCTTAGGAAAAAACAAACACGAGTTTCACAACAAAATTGCAACAGCCGATGGGAGCGCATGTAGGCACCATTTTTTTTCTCTTCTTCTAAAAATGACCATTTCAGTCTCAGTCAACAAGCGTACACACAGCAGCTAAAACAAGCTGCACCTCTTCTCCTCAGTTTTCTGCCTCAGCATCCCATCAAAAGACATGAGGAGGGTACAGACCATACTTGCAAAACCACCAAGTTGGCCGTGAGGTGCAACCCTGGTCATGGTCTGCCCCTGGGGAACACTCACAAACATCAGCATATAAAGGCAGTCAGCAACAGGATTTCCAAGCAAAATTTTTTATGGGCTCTCAGAGGGGTGTTTTAGGCTGATACCCTGATACCGAGGTCATTACTGCATGTGCCCCAGCAGCCCAAAGAACATGACTGAAGAGGACCTGCTTTACTTGTGCCCATTTTTCTATTCTTGGAAGCACTCTGCATCGCATTGGTAACATTTAGCTCTCTGGCCTAGCCAGGAGACACTCCAAGCATCCGGCCTGTCTTATGGGATAGGATACAAAAAGCTATATTTGTTCGTAAGCTGTGAATTGATAGCAGTAATATGCTGAGTGCACAGCGCAGTTTTATTGCTAGATATTTATCAGCAGAAGCACAGAGTGTGTTTATGCACTGGAAAATGACTCAAATTCAGTCCATCCTGGGGATTTAACTCCCCCTTGCAGCTACCAGCATATGGAAACACTGCCAGGCTGTCTCTATGCGAAGACAGCAGACCCTAGTCTGCCATTTTCACTGTGCAACTTAACCCCATTTGAACTCTTCCCAAGGATGACAAGACTTACATAGCAATGCTATTTTCTTAACAGATCATCCCCTTGGGTTTGCAGCAGTACCTACACGCCCCTGTGGCATCTGCTAATATGGCGAAGCTAACTAAGTCATGGAAAAGATCATTAGATTCTCTTCTGGTTTCTGCACACGTGCACAATTATCAGCAAAGCTGCCGTGCTGGTATCGTCACTGCTGGTAGGAACTAGGAGAAGGCTTTCCTGCATTTGGAGCAGCTGGTGGACGTTGCAGGGCTGGCGGTGAGGCACGCTGAGTGGTATCAAACACGGCACTGCTAGTGGAGGTGGCCAGTTCTCCACCTAAGGATTTGCAGTTGCAGTTCATCTTCCAAGGAAGCTCTTGGTGCAATAAATAAAACAGAAGGATCAGTTGTCCACAGCATTTAGCTTCAATGGGATTTAAGCCCGCAAGGTACTGCACAGCTCCCAGGTGGTCAAGCCCTTCTGGAAGCGTGCTGAAGATGCTCAGGATACATGAGAAGCCACGCGCTGTCATGCAGCTCCCAGCTGCTCGGGTTTTCATTTGGCTGGTCACACGGAGCCGTCAGCACATGGCAGGGAAATGCTGCAACACTGTGCTCAGTCATTATGGGAGCCTAAAACTTGACAGGAATGGATGTTTTTCATAGCAGTAGAAGTTGTAAAATCTTTGTCTCTTCCATCCTTTGTGAAAAGGAAGGTTCAGGTCTGCTCTGCCTTCTGTTAGTGAACCCCTGTCACTGACAACAAGTCAGCAGAGGTTGCTCTGGCCTTATCCCAGCCAAGAGAAGAATCTGGCTTCTCTAAAAAGCATGCATCTCCATAGATGGTCCCCACAAGCAACACTTCACAATTTCAGATAAATATTTATCAAAAATAAGCTGAGCTGTGTTACCATTAACTCGCACTGCCTGATTGTGGTGCTCAGAGAGAAAAAAAACAGCCTAAACAGCCCAGTCTGCAGCTTAAATAAGAGTATGTGACGAATTAGCTGAGTAAAACCAAGCCATAAGGACAATAACAATTAATAGCAAAATATTCACCTCCACTCCAGCACATATATGTATGTGCATATATATATATATATATCTGCACCTTCAAAACAGATTAGCACAGTACTCACTCTGAGTGACATAAAGGCCCTCTGTTGACTTATCCTCATGCCCATCGAAGTCTCTGCTGGCTAGCTGCCTATTGGCCGTCTCCAGTCGTTCTGCAAAAAACAGGAAATACTTTAAGTATAAATATATGTATATAAAATTGTAGGCCAACCAAGAAAATAAGATGCATGCCAGCAGAGCAGTATAAATAGATTCTCTGAAGGAGGACATTAAAATGGAGGCTGACACATAAGTAAAAGTTGAGGCCTTTGACCTCTTCCATGAAGCTGTGTCGTTCAGATTTACAGAAACTGGAGGAAAAGCCTCTGCCATTTGCGGCTGACATGCCCAGGCAATTCATCTCTCACACTGTCCAAAACGCACACGGCATTTGCAATCTGAATTACGCAGCTTTGCAAGGGCATGGGTGCCTTCCCGCAGTGGAGTGCTGCCCCTGGTGCAGCAAGACGCCCTGGGAAGGAGCAGTTTTCTGCAGCCAGGGACAGCTTCCCCTGGGAAGGCCTTGCTTTCAGGTGCCTCCCTCCTCCAAAAAGACCATGCAACCCTCCTTGCACCATTGCAAAAAGCATGACCCAGCTTGCAGAAGGCATCTCACTGCACAAGGAGTGTACCAAAGTACCCCCATCAGGAACCTGGACCTGGTAATAGCTACCCAACATGTCCTCCATTTGCTTTCTCAAAAGGATATACCCTCAATTTTATGTTTTTAATACAAAAAAGAGATACCCTTTGATACTTCCTACTGGTTCGTGAAGGCAATGAACTTTGAGATTTATGGGTTGTACAGCATTTCTCTATATTGCAACTTGCTCTTCAGCTCGTTAGAGCTGGACAAGACTTTGGGACTGGTGGCCTTGCTGTCAAATCAATATTTGCAAGTGCTAAATGCAAAGTCACCATCTGAAGCCGACTCTCATATTTTGCCAGAAGGGTTCCTTGCCACCAGGGGGGTGACAGCAGTTTTGTCTTATGCCAATAAGCAGGGCCTGATTTCTCAAGATGTTTATCTAAAACTTGTGTGAAGCTACTCCTCTAAAGCCTGCTGCTCTGGAGCTTGTGAGAAGTGAAACACCATGTCAACTGGGGAAAAAAAACCCACCCAAGCAAGTGTAACGTACCGCGGAGATCCCTGTTGAAGTCATGAAGTCTCCTAATTTCTCCTTCGAGTTTGTTTCTCATTGCTTTGTCCAGAGACTCCCTCTTAGCGGTGGTCTTGACCAAGCCCTCATAAGCTTCTGAAATCCTCTGAATCTCTATTTCAAACTGAAAGGAGAGAGAGCTCCTGTTAAAGCCCGGAAGGAATGCATCCCGTCCCAGCATTTGCCCAGCGCATTTCTATGGGGCGCAGGGGTCGGGGGGATGCTCGTGCCGAGTGTCACGCCAGCCACCAGCTCTACAATGACCAATCTCCCTGGCGGAAGATGGTGTGAAGCCCCCAGCAGTGCTGGAGGTTCCTGCAGTGGGGACTTCCGCAAACACCCTGTGGGGCAGCTCACCATGCCACAACACCCCATGGCACCCTGCTGGCAGCTCCCAAAAAAGCCTGGGGTGGCTGGACTTGATGTAACTGCTCAGTTGCCTTCGCTCTACAACTGAGGTGACTGCTTTAACACCATCCAAGAGGAGAAACTAAGGAAATGGTGTATTTGTGTGGGCTGTATTCTTTCCTAGAAAGGGTTGTAGGAGGCAAGATTTATTATTCTGCCAGATCCCTGACCCAAAACTTAGCTCTGAGCTCTGCATGCCACCAGCAGTGTTTTAGGCTCAGCTCTGACCTCATGTCAGTTTTAAACTATTGTGGTCCACTCCTTTCCGTCCTTGACTGAAGACTGCTCTATACAAGAAGAAACTCTCTATAACAGACCAAACCAATTGTTTTGGGTTTTCAATCTTCTTAACTTCAGCTCCTTGAAATCTGGCAAACTGCAGGCAGGACATGCAGAGGAAGCCCTTAGCAGTGAACTTGCGTCTTAAGACCTGAGCCCAAAAGACTGACAGAAGGATAGTCCCGGGCAGAGTTTTGCTGTTCAGGTCAATCCCATCCAACTCTTTTAATAAGCTAATGTCGTGTTAAGTGTTACAGCTTTGCTAAAATAATTGCTGCAGGAATGATCAACACCGATGTGGGAATCTGCTCCTGCATGCCTGGCCCTTGTGTTGTGGAGAAAAGCTTGATAATGTGCACAGGCTGGAAAACCACGAGATATATATAGCCTCCCACATACCTTTCTAAATCTAGCACTTTTTTAGCCTCTTGAATCATGGGTGGGACAGATTCGTGATTTGTGAAGTCAGGGAGCGAGCCTACCTCCACTTGTTGTGGAGGTGGGTCCCCCTCCAGGGCTTGTTAAGCTTTAGGTGTAATTTGCCAGCTGCAGCATTTGCAGAATAAAAGCTGCAGGGACACTGGAGCTGTCACCCTGCTGTCTGCGTAGGAACCTGCAGCCAGGCTTCAGCAGCCTGGACCTGCGCTTCCCATGACACCAGAGCCACTCTGTCTGGATACAGTCCATGGGCACACGGTACCTCCAAACCACGCACCGAGGAAAGCCCGGCAGAGCTGTGATGGAGAAACCCAGTTACCTGCCCCAATTTCTCCTTTCAACTCGCTCAGGCACAAAGGCTGAAACAAGTGACGATGTGCAAAGCCCACGGTGTGGCCCCTGTGACACCAGCAGCTTTGGATTAGTACCTTGCTGGGTATCACATCACCTATCTCACACTGGTGATGATTTAACACACACAAGCCACATACACATACATGCGGTAACATACACATATGGTATTTCACACACATACAAGCCACTCCTCTACATCCATGACATTAAAAGGTACCATATGTAGATTAGTTCTCAGCTGACAATTCTCCACAGCTGCAAGAAGAGGATGACTTGTTGAACTGGCCATATCCCACGGTATGACACTCCTCCTTGGGTGAACTACAAACTTAGTCAGATTATTCTGACTTTCCATTTTACTCTTTTTAAAGCAGGAGCTCCAGGAAGCCCCGTTACATTTTCCCTAACCACATCTAGAAAAGCAGGTTCTTCTTCCCCACTCTGCTGATGCATGGCCAGACACCAAGCATGTTCCCACCACAAGGACAGCACGCTCAGAGGAATGCTGCATAAATCCAAACCTGTTTGAAATTCAGACTGAACCTTACTGTGGCTCAAAAAAAGTCAATGAGTTTTATTTTTCCTCATATTGCATGGCAATGCAAGCTTGTACAAAGCCTCATCAAAAAGTCTTAACTTTTTTTAGAAAATCACCTTGAGTGCTGTGTGCAGTTCTGGGCCCCACAATTTAAGAAGGATGTGGAGGTCCTTGAATGCATCCAGAGGAGGGCAACAAAGCTGGTGAAAGGGCTGCAAGGCATGTCTGATGAGGAGCAGCTGAGGACACTGGGTTTGTCTAGTTTGGAGAAAAGGAGGCTGAGGGGCGATTTCATTGCTCTCTACAGCTTCCTGAGAAGGGGAAGAGGAGAGGGAGGTGCTGAGCTCTTCTCCCTGGTATCCAGTGATAGGACGTGTGGGAATGGCTCAAAGTTGCACCAGGGGAGGTCTAGACTGCACATTAGGAAGCATTTCTTTACCAAGAGGGTGGTGAAACACTGGAACAGGCTTCCTAGAGAGGTGGTCAATGCCCCAAGCCTGTCAGTGTTTAAGAGGCATTTGGACAATGCCCTTAACACGCTTTAACTTGGTCAGCCCTGAATTGGTCAGGCAGTAGGACTAGATGGTCATTGTAGGTCCCTCCCAACTGAAATAGTCTATTCTGGTCTATGACTATGACCTACAATCAAAAATCTGTTTCATGTGAATTTTCCAGAATCAAAATGACATGTTGATTAGTTACTCCAATAACAGCATAGTTTCAGCTACTTGATTCTGTTACAGCTTTTTCTTTAGATCAGCATGACCTCCGCTAGCAAAAGTTTTCTCTTACTGTAAGTAGTTAGAGGCTATATTCAAACTACCTCTCATTGCTCTCCTTGACCATTTAAGCAGATTGAGCTTCTCTCTCCTTGAAAGGAAGGTTTTGCTTATCAAAAATAATTTTTAAAGCACCTTCCTGAATCCTGAACTACATGATCCCAACCAGACACTGTGCTCAGTTGGGTGCCCCGACACCTCCCCTCTCCTGGGTGAGCCACTATCTGCAGGAGAAGATGCCTGCTCCAGAGAGCTCCTACCACAGCAAAGCAGGTTTGCCAACATGGCAGGGGGTTTCCACAGCCCAACAGTCCTGCCCAACGCTGCTGTTACCACAAGGGCTCCGCTCTGCCCGTTATCTGCCGCTGTTTCCCAAAACACATCACCACACAAGTCTCCTGCAGCCCCGGAGGCAAAGACTTGCTGCAGGAAAAGAAAGAACCTCCATCAGCACTGAACAAAATTAAAGGAGAGTAGAAGAACAGCCATAAATTGTGTCAGTGTTTCTCAGCAGCTCTGGGATTTCCTTCCCCTTCTTCTATGGAGGGAAAAAAAACAGTTCAGCCTCTTCTCTGCCTGGTAGCTCCTAGAGCCAACCCACTCAAACAACCTACACACATGGCATGGGGAAGAGCCAGCCCAGCCTGGCAATTAAACTTCAGCAAGGTAACACTGCCCAACAAAACAACAAAAGCAAAAAAAAAAAAAAAAAGGAGAAAATCACACTTTGCTTTTGCAAAAAAAGCTCAAAATTAAACATGCACAACCCCTCTTCCCCTCCAACTCTTTTTAGGTAAGAAAACCAGACAACTTGTCAAACAGCACGGGCGTTAATCACCACCTTGTACCTCTGCAAAAAGTCTGTTCAGACACGACTGAGAACTTGACAACCCTCACGGCTGATCTGTTCATGCGAACACCCAGGGAGCCCTCCATGCCAAGCTGATTTTCCTAATTTCTTCTCCTATTCTGTAATGAATAAAAGTGATGGAAAGGTGGCCCTACCTAGAATAAAATTGTTATGCACAGACAAACAAGAAGTACTCCTCATGACCCTTCCACTTCCAATAAGAGGGAAGAGTTTTCACACCCAAAGGATGTAATTTAACTCACTGTCACGTTTTCAGAGGTGATGTTCAGCTGAAACTGTGGGAACAGAGGAGGACCTGCCCTGTCCTTGTGTTCAAACACAGAAAAAAACAGCATGGGAGGGATACTGTGTGTTAAGGCTTTGGTTCAGGACATTTTCCTGAAGAAAGAATGTACTTGAGCATGTGTTTCGCTTTAATACTCCGCTTACATTCCCCCAGAGTCAATGGGACTCGAGTCCACGGTCTGTTGACTGAAGTGAGACTTCAGCCCATGCTTGAATACCTTTCTGTTGGTGTCTGATGCAATCGACTCGCAGGGCATCCAAGATAAAGACAGAGCCGTTTCCAAGAGTGTAAAAGGAAATCAGAGTATTTTTAGGGCATCGCACTCAAATAACTTTTACTGAACAACGCAGCTTTTGTAAAATTAATAGCTGGAATATTTCTTTTTGCCCACGAAGGCCACAGGGAAGTCAGCGTTAAAACCTTTGCAGATGTCTTCACAAATAGTTAATGTTGCTGCAAAAATTTCTCAACTAAGTTTAGGAAATTCTGTGAATAAACTTAACTCATCTGGTTGCAGAGCAGGAGGCTGAAAAGACGACAGCAGCTACAAAACAACAGGTCTTTTTTCTAACCTGTTTGAACAGATTGTCACAGATTTTTCCCAAAGCTGATGCTGGGACATGGTCTCTCAGAGCTGCCTCTTCTCCTGTGACGGGTGTCTCCAAGAACACCCTGATCCCACACAGCACAGAAAAAACTGAGCTCCTATTTAGACTCCTAAATTCAGAGAGAAAAGACCTGCAGCCTAAGCCCATTGTGCATAAGCGGTGGGAATACATAAATGAAATAGCAGTGTAGAATCCTAAATAACTCATTTGGTCTGGGCTCTTGAGCCCCAAAGCCAGCAGGTCTGGGGAGCATCTCTGCATTGCCTTCAGTGAGCTCTCATTTTTAAGCAACTTCTACTTTGTTTGATTTGACTCTTCATCTTGTCACCCCAGGCAGTGTGCAAGACATCGCCCTTTCCCACTGAAAATGCCAGCTTGCATACAGACAAGAGGGTGCAGGTTCTCTTTGCAAAAGGGTTGTCGAACAAAACCTTTACCAAATGGTTCTTTCAGATAAGGGGGCAGTGCTTTTTGAACCAACATGTTCAAAGGTGGGTGTCTAACATCAGCTCTTAGAAACACATCAAGCAGCCACTGAAAGCCTCTGAGACAACCAGGTTAATGCATTTCCAAATAACGGGCAACCCCACCGATAGCTGTTACATTTCCAAAGAGCATGGAGTGCCACGCGAGCATATTGTGGTGAACAAGACCAC
This sequence comes from Ciconia boyciana, assembly GCF_034638445.1. Lineage (NCBI taxonomy): Eukaryota > Metazoa > Chordata > Aves > Ciconiiformes > Ciconiidae > Ciconia > Ciconia boyciana. Next base: position 208,072,298 of record NC_132934.1, read on the forward strand.
TCAGGGCAGATGTGGCCGTGCTCTTCAAATGCTTCTCACCCGCAGCTCTAGTGCCTGTGCAGATGGTGCAGGACCCGGCTGCACCAGGAGCAGACTCTGCCCATGGAAGGCTTCCAGGGAAAGCTCTGGTGAGGCCACCACAGAAGGATGGAAGGGGAAAGTCCCCACCTGAGAGACATGTGATGGGCTGCTCCATTTCGCCCTAAAGGCAGGGGAGCCCACAGGCCACGGGGCACAGGATTACACTTCTGGGAGACCACCATGGAGAAGTAATAGTTGGAGATGGCCACTGGTGTGTGCCTGTTGCAGTGACATGACCATGAAGAACAGCTTGGGGGACCCAAATGCAGAAACACCAAGACGGTTGCCCTGCCCAGGCCCCATCCACCCCTCCACATACCTTCTGCAGCTTGTCCGCCTTCTCGTAGTACCCCTCCAGCTCCTGCCGTAACACGTGGTTCTCCTCGGAGAGCATCTCCACCATCTGCTGCGCCCGCTCCACGATGGCGAAGGCGTCGGGTGTCAGCTGCTGGCCCAGTGGCGTCGGTGTCGGCGGCTGGGCAGCAGCGGGGGCCGGCAGTGGGGGCAAGGTGCCCGGGAGCAGAGGGCCGCCGGCAGCGGTGGCCTGGGAGGACATGGGGCTGTGCTGCTGGGCCGGCGGCGGCGGGAAGGGCGGCTGGCATTGTCGGCTGCGGGGAAGCACACGCGGGGGAGGTGTTAGAGCCGCGCGCCCTCGAAATGTATGCAGGAGCTTTCGCCTAATGACTGCATGGTTTATTAATAGGGTTATAACTGTACGGTCGTGATTCCGGTCCTTAGTCACTCCTAAATACCAACAATTGCAGCAGGGACCGGGTAAATTGTCTCCTTGCCTGCTCTTGACAGTGATGTATACATCTGGCACGAATGGATAAAGGAAGCATTGACTCGCAAACGACATTTTTGCCTAGGTGCGCAGCTAATATTTCATCAGCCAGCCAGCCTCTCCCTGCCCCCCCTTGCCACAAACCCCACCGCCAAGAAGCGTAAGCCGGCGGGCTCGAAGGAAACACAAGGGGTGCATTACTCACCCTTCGAACACCGCTCCCTGCCTGGAGCGAGACCGGCTGATCGGCCGAACTGGGAGGCGAAAGGAAGTGATGTGAGCACAGCAGCATCCCCGAGCGGCTTTAGCAAGCGGCAAAGGGAAGGGCTGCTGCGGAGCTGCTGGAGACACAGCCCCGGTCAATCACGGCGAGCCACGAAAGCCATCTTCCAGTGCGAGACCTCATTGTGTCACTCCCCGACTAACGGCATCCATCACCCACCAGGCTCGTGTCAGGGAAGGATAAGAAGCGAGCTGTCAGCAGACCTGCTTGTGGGCTAGGCTTTCTGATGGTGGGTAGCTCTTTAATCCAGCCCAGTTACAATTTGCAATGTTTGGAGGATAACCCAGGTGGATGTCTTAGCAGTGAGGGGGACCCTGTGGCTGGTGGCCAGGCAGGACCGGAGTCCCTCACTTCTGTCCTGCATTTCAGCCCTGTGAGCTCGAGAAGGGAGACTGCTCCTGTTTCAAAAGGGGGAAATTCAGGCAGGGAGCAGCTCAAAGCTTGTCTGCACCGGACCCATCTCCATCCCTCCATCCACCGCACAGGCAGCCTCGGAGCCTTGGCCAGGGTGAGCAGCCCCACGCAGAGCCTCGCTGTGCACAGGCTGAGCCACTCCTCAGCCCAGATGCCAAAGTTGTGAAATTTCTACAGAGCGCTTATCTAAGAGACTGAACCCAGACCACACGGGACATCTGTGTCAGAGCCCAGTTTGGCTGGAAAATAAGCTGGCTGCTGGACCCCACCTGAGGTCTGCAATCAAGCACATTCTGAAAGTTGTATTTTAGCTGAACCACAAGCTATTAGGCTTGCTGTAGCTATCATTGCCTTTATTTCTGTACCCTACAAGAGGCAGGAGACATAATGAACAGATTTATTTACTCCATTTGGCCTCAAAGATCCATGAATGCTATTTTTTAGACAGGCGATTTTGTGCTATATAAAGACATAATAAATATGATTACCGGTCTTCAGCTCCCGAACGGCTTCACGAAACAGGGTTTTCAAAAGCTCTGCACGTTGGCCTAATTCTACTGACAATAACCCGCCACTGCCTTCAACTGCAGCAGAACAAGATGAAAAGTGAAGGCAATTAAAGCCCTGCCCTAAAAGCCAACAGCACTGCTCTAACGAGCTTGTCCCCACCAAGCCACACAACAGCAAGGAAAACCAGCAATTCAGCCATACCTTCTGTCCGAACCAGAGGGAAAGCAAACGGGGCTCTGCAGCTCCCCAGACGCAGCACACACACAGCCCCGTGCTCCCATCCCGGCTCTCGTGCTTTGCCCGGTGCATCCGCTGTGGCATGGAAAGGTATTGAAATGGAGCGAAGACCAGCGATGAGCCCATTCCCGAACACAAGCACACTGCTAACCTGCCCAGCAGCACAGATCCTGGTCCAGACTCAGTGTTCTTGGGAGGAAGATTCCAGCCAAGCTTCGTGCAGCCGGCACTGGGAAAGCCTGTGCTGAGCTCACTCTGGCCTCGAGACAGCTTTTACCTGCACAGCACAGACATATCCTAAGGCTGTGTCTCCCCTGGTAAATGAAACACCTACGGAGGCAGCTCAGGAGCACAGCAGAGGGGCCATTCCCCATGGGCAGCTCCCAGGGCCAGAAGGGTTTGCTCTCAGCCCCAGGCATGTTACTTCTCCGGCAGAGGTGCAGCTTAATGACTAAGAAGCTAATCGTCTACTGAAAGCAGATAAAACTTTCCAAAGGACAGGAAGGCAGGGAGGTGCTGTATGACACTTTACGTATGGGCAACAAAACATACAGTAATTCATAGAATCATAGACTGGTTTGGGTTGGAAGGGACCTTTAAAGATCATCTAGGCCAACCCCCCTGCCATAAGCAGGAACATCTTTCACTGCATCAGGTTCCTCAAAGCCCTTGCTCAAAGCTCAAAGCCCAACCTGACCTTGAACACTTCCAGGGATGGGGCATCCACAACTTCCCTGGGCAACCTGTTCCAGTGTCTCACCATCCTCATCATAAAAAAAAAATATTCCATATATCCAATCTAAATCTACCGTCTTTTAGTTTAAAACTGTTGCCTCTTGTTCTATCACCACAGACCCTGGTAAAAAGCCTCTCTCTCTTTCTTGTAAGCCCCCTTGAAGTACTGGAAGGCTGCTATAAGGTCTCATCAGAGCCTTCTCTTCTCCAGGCTGAACAACCCCAACTCTCTCAGCCTTTCCTCATAGGAGAGGTGCTCCATCCCTCTGACCATTTTCATGGCCGTCCTCTGGACCCGCTCCAACAGGTCCCTGTCTTTCCTGTGCTGAGGGCTCCAGAGCTGGACACAGTACTGCAGGGGGGGTCTCACAAGAGCAGAGTAGAGGGGCAGAATCACCTCCCTTGACCTGCTGGCCACGCTGCTTTTCGTGCAGCCCAGGATATGCTGGCTTTCTGGGCTGCGAGTGCACATTGGTAGCTCATGTCCAGCTTTTCACCCACCAGTACCCCCAAGTCCTTCTTGGCAGGGCTGCTCTCAATCACTTCATCCTCCAGTCTGTACTGATATTGGGGATTGCCCCGACCCAGGTGCAGGACCTTGCACGTGGCCTTGCTGAACTTCATGAGGTTCACATGGGACCACCTCTCTAGCCTGTTAAGGTTCCTCTGGATGGCATCCCTTCCCTCAAGCAAATCAACTCCACCACTCAGCTTGGTATCATCTGCAAACTTGCTGAGGGTGCACTCAACCCCACTATGTCACTGATGAAGACATTAAATAGTATTGGTCCCAGTAACGACCCTTGAGGGACACCACTCGTTACTGGTTTCACTTGGACACTGAGCCATTGACTGTAATTCTTTGGACGCGGCCATCCAGCCAAGTCTTTATCCATCTAACAGTCCATCCATTAAACCTGTAATTTGCCCATTTAGAGGCAAGGATGTTGTGGAGGACCATATCAAAGGCCTTACAGAAGTCTAGCCAGATGACATCCGTAGCTCTTTCCTTATCCACTGATGCAGTCACTCCATCGTAGAAGGCCCCTAGATTAGTCAGGCTTGATTTGCCCTTGGTGAAGCCATGTTGGTTGTCTCTAATCCCCTCTCTCTCTTCCATATGTTTTGACATAGCTCCCAGAAGGAACATTGCAAAGTTTTAAATGTCATGGCTGGTGAAGGTTCTGCCTGTGCTGGCCCCACTCATCCATCCCTGTGCCCGGACAGCACACACCACAGCAGAAACGCGACAGCACGGAGGAACAGGAAAAAGGAAACTGCAGCAGCTACGCAAAAACACCCCTTAGAAACAGCAAAAACACCCGCAAAAAAACATTGCACTCTGCTAGAGGCAAGGATGCTACCGCAACTCTTTCCTCTGTGCTGACTGCAGTGATTTGCTGTGGTGCTCGACATCGCCTTAGCAGGACAGGCGGCATTCCAGCAAGGAGCGTATCATTTTAATTCAGGATGTTAGGCTGCCTTGCTCTCTTGCATTTCTCACTAGAAAGGAAAGGAGCATGCACCCCACCCCCAAGCTGACTTTCTGGCTGGTGTATCTGCACTGTCTGAGCACACAGAAGGTGCTCAGCAAAGCCCAGGGCTGCAAAAAGAAGCAGTCATGACTTCCCCTGAAATCCCCTTGAAGCGGTGGGCCCAAGGTAGCCTCAGAGCTCCCGGACACTAGCACTGGGTTAAGATGCTGCTCCCTGCTCACTTGCCTTTGGAGTTTACTGCCTTTCCAGCCTCACCACTTCTGCCTGCTGCTGGGACCTCACGGCAGGATGCCCTGGGGGGGTCACACTGACCTGGGGGGCTCATTTTACCTTCCTGAGACCAAAACCACGTCTTTTAGCAGTACCTGGCGATCCAAGGCCGTGCAAGCGAGTGAGCCCAGCGAGCCCTGTGCCGAGTTGCTTGGCAAATCGCAAGGACAGCCCGCCACAGGCACAGCTCTCACACCATCCCCACAGTGCCCCTTTCTTTTGGTGCCCCAGTGTGTAAATCCCAACAAGGGACCCCAAGCCCATTGTGGGACTGCAATATTTTTTGTTCAAAAACCTGAACAATAATAAATATCATGAGTGGTGGAGCAATTGATATCACTCATGATGAAAAGATGCTCCACAAGCGTGCGCAAACACAGCCAAGCACGCAGCACCTCCTCCACACGGCTGACGGCCAGTCTATACTCGCACGTTTTACCACAGCAATTAATTGAGCTAAATGTGAGTTTGTTTGTCTTTACCAAAATAAAGGCCACAGCTGATTTTATGCAAGTAAAAGCCCAGCTGTCTGGACACAGTTATACCACTACAAAGACACAGATTTGCTGCAGGTACAGATTTTCTCACTTCTTTATGGGAATAGCTTAGAGTAATATAATTAAATTGATCTCTGAATCTAAACCAGTGGAGATATAGCAATTTCTCCTTTTAATAATCAAGTAGTACATTCTTTGGTCACAGACACACCCTTTAAACACTTGCAGGAACTCCTGACACTGTACTTTTGGGAAATTGCAACCTCCCATCAATTTGACCTTTTCACATGCACTTTGGTCTGTCTAGCTTTACGCGACAGAGGGAGGAGAGCTCCCCGGGATCTCCATTCTCTTGAACTACAATCTGCTTGTTGAACTACCAAAGATTTACACCCTGTAGCAGCAGCCAGGCAATAGCTAGGGCCACAGGAGAGATTCTCCAAAGTGTTTTCCAGCTTGGAAACAAAACCAGCAAAACTGACATTACATCTCTTGAAGTGCATCTGTTTAACATAATGAACACGTTTCTGACTTTCCTTTTACTTGCTTAATCTGTCCCAATTTAATTCTGACTAAGCCTACTGCAAAATCTCTAAGTGTATATGCAATAAAATCAGCACAGAGATTCATACTAACATTTCTAGAAATAGGAGAGTTATAACATCAGCTTAGTTCACATCCAACTGATCACATAAAGCTCCAAAGAAACGAAGCAATCAGGATTATCGTGAGCTCCTTCGGACTTAGTAAAGAATGACATTCTCAAAATGCTTCTACTGTATTTTAAATGTTGATCTTACTCTGCATTAGAGCAGGTTAAAATCTTCCAGCCAAACACGTTTTCATCAAAAATCATCCTTCTTAAAAGCATGAAACTGTGGAACATTATGAGTTTTGGATATCTCTGCAACACTGCAGCTACATTTCTGTTGGAAACATATTTTTTTATTGACACTATTGTAGAAGTAGGGCTCCTATATACTTCTGCAATGCAATGCAAAGAAGAAAAAAAAGAAGAAACTAAGGAAACCAGCTTTTAGAATAGGAAGCACCATGCAGGCAGTGAGCCTTTCAAGAGCTACCATGCTAGGGTCACCAGACTGCACTCTCTCTTTTAAGTGATGTATAGCTTGCAATATATGCAATAGCTTGCTATATATAGCTTGCAATACAGTGTCTTCAGCAAAATACTTGTCCATGGACCTCACTTTCATGAGAAACCCCTCAGAATTCAGCAAGGCCACCCAAGCCCCCAAATTTGGGCATGGTCTTAATACACCTCTTATATTGGAACCCCTGGGAACAAGAATGACCAACACAGAGGAATTTTGGGGGGAATTTGTAGCTGTATGTAGGAATAAGAAACCCTGAATGGACAATTAATGATGAAGTCCGCTTGCTGTTGACCACCAAGAAATCGTAAATACAGAAGAGCTATTGCTCAATAAAGCAGGGCAGTATAAGGAAGTAATGAAATGAAGATGCCTGTAAATGTTCTGGAAAGGAAAGTTCACTACTGCCCTGCTACAGGTACAGTGCAGGTCTCTTCTACGTAGGGATGAAGAGTAGCCAGTGGAGGAAGGACTTTGTTTCCAGCATACCATGGCATTTACATTCATAATTAAAATGCCCTCCTCTAACCTATTTAACTCATCTTTCTCTGCACGCTCTGCCTTCCTTTGCCTCTAGGGCAGACTGCCCTACTTCATCTCTCGAAGACTCTCCAAAGGGACTACATCTCACAACTTCACACATCTACTGTGGATATGCTCCAGCTGAGTCAGCAAAGAGAAAGAGGCGTTTCTGGGGTGCGGATCTTTGAACCTGCCTTAGGCTTTTACCTTACAATGAGAGTAACAAGTGTGTGAAAGGTGCTTACTCCTGCCCATTGACCAGGAGCCTTGAGTCTGGATACTAACCTCACGTCCAGGTGTCTACCTGACTTCAGCTATGATTTCTGCAGTCATGAAGCAGACTTCAAATGTTATTCTTTGTAGCTGTGAATAACACAGAAGAATTAGTGTTGTCGCCATGTGGGAAAAAAGACAAGATCCTGGGAAAGTCAGTAAGCCCAGTCATGGTGCAAGGAAACACAGTTATAGACCCATCGTTAAATGCTGATACAGCCAGAAATGGGAGAAGACTTTCCGTAGCCAAGACATAGCCCTCATGGTATCCTCTGGCTTACGGAATCAGCAACAGTTGCAGCACCTTGTAAAGACAAAGGTTTATTTCAAAAACCATTTTGCAGACTTGGACTCACATCTCCAGAATCCACTGTTTTCTTAGTGATGTTTGTTAGTGCTGGAAAGACTTGGCCTGGCTTCTTCAGGGGTGATTCCGTCAAGATTTGCAGGGCAAAATTATCATCTGAAGAGACACACGCTGTATTAAACATATCCTCCATAGTTAGGAGAGGGACAGGATATCATATTTCTTCACAGGGATCCACACTCAGAATAAATACTCTTTCTAAAGCTCAGCTGATTGTCAGCAAAGGAAAAGGTGCCTTCCTCAACCTCTGCACTCCCAGAGGAACCGATTGGGATAACAACACAGAAGTATAAGCATAAATGACATGGCCATCACCCAAGCTGTAGGAATGGCTTAATTTCTCTTCCATTTATTTTAATGAAAGGCAGATTAGACCAGAGGGAGAGGTTACAAAGCTCTTCTGCAGGGGTGCCAGCATCCACGTCAGCTAGAAGCGCAGCCTCCGACCCACGCTCACGCTTGGGCTAGCCTCGCAGAGAACGCCAGCAGAAGTCAGCTTGGGTGTGACATCCCTCGGCTTGGCCACGCTGCCAGCATGCCTGCCTGCCTGGGGTGTCTCGGGGAGGAAAAGGAGCTCCTTGTAGTCCTCTCAGCAGCCACAGACATGTGGTTGAATGAGTAAATATCAACAGGTTGTCTGAAAACAGCAGTAAGGGGGGAGGGGGGGGTGTTAATACACAAATAACCAGAGAAGCCACAGACTATTATGGCAGTTAAATATAGGCTTCTACATCCAGGCAGGGTGGAATTTTATGAAGCACATTAAAAAATGGGATATCTTTAAAAACAGACCAGATTTATTCTTCAGTTGCATGCCATCTTTTAAAATGCATGGATTAAATCAGAATTAAAAGGTGCCTGCATGATTGACTTCTGCATGTAGTCACAAATGAAGTCCGCTCAACAAGCAGCAGTGTTTCCAGTTCAAGGCTTCATTTGCATTATACATGCTTTTTATTAATGGTGCAAAGAAAGAAAACATTCTGGATAAAAGACACCAGGATCTGATAAGGGCCACTGAGAGCAATGAAGAGGATTCATTGCATTGAGTGATCTGGATCACTGCTTAAGCAGGGCAGGGAGAAACAATACGGACTTGAGCCGGTCCAAGTTCATCCACCCAGGAATAAATACAGCAAGCTACAGTAAAAGGGTGGGAAATCCTGTCCTGGGCTGTGACTACCCTCACATGTCTGACCGGATAACAAGCTGGATGGGGAGCTCCCGGGGTGCCAACGTCTGAAACGGCAAGTGTTAATGAGCTACGAAAACAAGGAACATTGAGTCGCATTGCAAAGGTGATATTGTATCTGATTAGCCTCTGGTTCAGCTGGTACTGCACCAGTGTCCAGGTCAGCTTTCCACAGTGAAAAAGGGGGTTTTGACAACAGTGAAATAATTACGGGGCTCCAGGCTCCATCTGTTAAATGCATTAAAGGACTGATAGCACAGGGCTCCTCACTGTATCTGACAAAGATACTGCAAAATCCCAACTGGTAACTAGAAAATACAGGCTAAAACTAAGATGCAGATCTGTGCCAGAGATGGCAATTAGCTAGTGGAACAAGTCTGTAAAGGCCGTGATGGATTCTCCAGACGGAGAGTGTTATAATCACCAGGACTGAATGTTTCGCAAACTGGAATTAATGCATGGCGTTGTGCAAAAGACTAAATTAGATTATTTCCAAGCCCTTTTACCGGACAAGCTGCCACTCTCTGAACATGTGCCTAAGGAAAGTTAGCAAAGACACCATTCAGGAAGAGCTGCACATCTAGGAAAGGAAAGGTTTTCTAAAGATTATTACACTTGGCCAGCTTAAAGCATTCAGAAGTTGTGAGTCAAGGCCATGGAACAAATATCTATTCCTTTTTATTTGCCTTCTGTTCTTTTGGCCTTTTAAGCTTCAGGGTTCAAGCTCTGCTCTGCAATCATGATGTCCATAAAGCAGAGGTCACCAAGTCTAATTTATGTAAATGCTGAGATTACCACAGCATCATATGAGTCTAGGAGGTCTTCAGGACAATACTGTAAATCTCAAGATTTTTGATAAAGTTATGAGATTTCACCATGGTGATTATAAAGGCAACGCTCCCTTTAAAACCAGCCACATGCAAAAAAAAAAGCCAAATGAAAAAAGCAAGTTAAGCAGCAGCTGCAGTTATCCCATCTCCTTCAAGAGCTCCCTGCCAGCATTTGCGGGTTTCCAGCCACATTTCCCTCATCACAGAAGGACTGGGGGGGGAGTAGGGGATTGATGACCCTACAGGTCTTTTCCATCCCTGGTATGTGTGGGTGCTTCCTCTGGACCGATGCAGCTCTGTGCTTCTCTCTTTTCTGGAAGGCAGAAACCTTTTGCACAGTCCCTGTCCAGAGGATGCCAGGATGGATGGGCTGGGGAACAGATATGGCCAGGATAGACGGAAGGAGATGCTGGGATATACGAGATTCCCATCTGACCACGGGCAAAGCTCTGTTTCCATTAGCTTCTTTCCCAGGCCCTCCTGACGAGATGAAAGCTGGAATTTCTCACCTCGCTTGTTCCTCTAACAGAAAAAAAACCAGCTTCTCCAAACCCTACTCCTTCCATTAACCTTATGAAACCGGGTAGTCCCCTACCTCGACCTCTCTTATCAAGGTCTTCCATCCCAGCCAGACAGCTGGCTGTGAGCCTCCCCAGAGCCCAGGTAAGGGGGGGAAGCGGTGAGCAAGAGCAGAGGCACAGGAAGGTTTGCGCTTGGGAGCAACCCAGCAGTGTGACACAGCCCCTGGCTCTCCTCCAGCAGAGCTCAGGGGCTGCCACCCAGACAAGTCCTCTAGCAGAGATGGGGCTGACTTCCCCCGACAGGTAACCTGCCTTAACCCTCTCCATAGAGAGGAATATTTAGGGCAGAGGCCATTTTGTGAAATTCCATTTTAACCATGCTCATTCCAGACCTGGGCAAGCCCATCCTGTGACGCAGCCCGAGATGTGCGCAGGGATGCACCAGAGCACAGCTGCTGCAGACAGAGAAATGGCAAGTGATGAGCACGCTGGGATTACTGCCATTTCCTAAAGGCTTTTGTCACCCAAATCTTCCCAGGTAACAGGGCCGTGAGGGGATCCTGCAGCCCGTGGGGCCAGTTATAAGTTGGGATATGGCACAGGAGAAGAAACCAAACCAGTTCATACCAATTAAGAACAAGTCTGGGTAACGGCAACAGTGAATATTTCAGTGCGCCCAAGCAAAGGTTGACATTCCTGTATCGAAAAATACCACAGAAAAAAGCCTGAGATGTGGATGAAGACCACTGCTTGCCAACATCTCCTGTGCAGCCAAACATCCCCCCAGCCGCTGGCGCTGTGCAAAGCAACAGCACAAGATACAGTCTGCACATGAGCAACTGTCCTGCTAGTGCTAATTACTGCCTAAAACATATCCAGCAGGAACACATAGGCAGGAAACATCCCCCCAAAATCCAGGCACCGTGTGAAAGGAGCTAAGAAGGACCTGAACTTGCTGAACTTTCTTGCTGAACTGCAAGAAAGACACCACCCAAGATTTTTTAATGTCTGCAAACTGCAGTGGCTCTGCTCTGCCATGCTCCCAGTCCTCTGCTGCACAACACATCCCACCGCTGCCCCTGAACCTGCCAGGAGGGACATTTCTCCACCGTCATGCAAAGAAAACAGCACACAGGGGTAGCAGGCATCTCCTCTGCAATGTGATTTGCGGGTTAAACCATGCTGCCTTACTGGGAAAGAGCAGCAACCACCATCACGAGCCAGCAGGTTTCTCCCCACAACTGCTGGGGTGATCCAGCAGCACCTTGGGATAAGGCTGGGGGCTGGCCCATGCTGCCTGGGTAGAAAGCTGCACTGAAATCAAGGGGTTTCTCAGCATTAACCTTGCTCATCAGGCACCTGGACAAGGTTTTGCAACTGGTTCCAAAGGGTTTCCCACTCAACACCAGTGCCGTTCCCAGTTAGCTGCAGCAGTGCATGCAGTGCCCAGGTCCGCTTGCTTACACGGCCTCAGCAGAACAGACTCTGCGGGTACTGAATCAGCATTTTCCAAGAGTAATAAAAAAACCCAAACCAACTCCTTTTCTGTGGGGATGAATCTGCTTGGTGCCAGAGATGTTTGTTAGCACCGCGAATGGCTGCAGCAGAGCACGGCTCCAGCTCGACCCTGTTGCCCTCGAGTTCATATAGCTGTTTCTTAGCATAAACAGAGATTTTTGCTGAGCTTTTAAAAATATCATCTCACTCTAAAAAAATTGCACAAACTCCGCACAGTGGTAGGGTGGTAATCAAAACACGCGTAGCTGGAGGAAGGTCAGCGGCGCTCAGCGCGGGCCCTCCACTTGTCACAACTGCCCTGCAACATTCATCAAAGCCACGGTCCGAGTTCCTCCTCGTCTGACACAAACCCCACCACTTTTGCAAACTCAGAAAGGCAGAGCATTCACCCCAATTTCATGCCTTACGAACTCTGGAAAGGAAGAGCCAGGTCAGCTGCGCCATCTTTTCTCCATGCCTGCGCCATGGAAAAGTAAGCGCATGCAACTTAAGTTGACGCCAACAAAACTTTTGGGGATTCTGGGGTCAGAAAAGACCTAACGAGGCAGCTTGCAACATGAAAACCACCCACAATCACACCGGACAACACCAGCCTTCCAAATCCAGCAAGATACTGTCTGGGCGGTCAAAGAGACAGGGATGAAACAGAGAAACACCTGTATTTAGGTACAGCAAGGAAAAGGGAGCCCTCAAGGCATGGGTTCACCTCTGAAGGTAGCAAACCTGTCTGGGTGCTGGGCAGGACCTGTGCCACTTGTGGGGATCAGCTTGCAATGAGTAAACGCTCCAGATTATTTTTAATGCGATTGGAATAAACTTGTGCTCACGGGGAGGCCCGGCACGAGGGGCCCGGTACCATGAAAGCCCGACGTGAGCTCTGTTGGGAAGATTTAAGTAGGGCATAAGCAGCGTATATGCTTTATATAGCCCTCGGAGATGCAGGTGCCTCCACCAGCCATCCCGTGCGGCCCGGCCATGGGGGTGTGATGTCCCCACCCGTGCCTGAGGCTGAAGCTCACAGGGGCCATGTCTATGCAAGGCCCAAGCCCCGCAGAAGCCGGCCCCTCCAGCGAGGGCAGGACCGCCTAGGCCCCTCCGACAGACCCACCCCCCGTTGATGGCCATTACCTGCTGACCCCGTACTCCGGGGGCGGCTGGTAGCGGACAAGGGCCACCTCCACCCGGGCAGGCTGTGGGGCGGCGTAGGAGGCCTTGAGGACATCCTGCGCCGGCTGATCGCCGTAGAAGAGCCCGTGCTCCTGCGCCTTGCTGCCGGGGGCCGCCGCCTTGCCTTTGTAGGGGTACTCGGGCGGCGGGCCCCGCGGGTCCGTGGCCTTGCTGGGCGGCGGGGCCGCCTTGAAGCCCTTCCCGCCCCCCGGGGCCGGGGGGTGCTGCTTGGCCCCGTTCCTCTCCAGCGAGAGCTGCATGATCCTCTCGCTCAGCGAGCGGACGTGGCCCTGCTTCAGCTCCTTCAGCGCCTCGTCCTTATGCGCCTGCCCGCTGTTGGCCCGGTTCACCGTCGGCCTCCCCTCCGTCCTGGACTTCTGGCCGGATGCGCCATAAAGAACCGGTGCAGCGGCGGTGGCCGGCGGCTGGCCTCGGAAAAACTGAGACTGGGCCTTGGCCTCCTCATAGGTGGGGAGCTCCTCGGTGCTGTGCGGGGGCTGCGGGGCCCGGGGCTGCTTCTCCATCGCAGCACCGTCCCCCTGGTGCTCCTGCCCCTGCGGTTCCTGCCGCCCTGACGGCTGGACCATTGGCGGCTCTTCGGGCGCGAGGTTTTCTGCGGAAGAGAGAGTGCTGGCTGTGCTGTTGGAGGGGCCGGCGCTGCCCGTCGCCTGGTGCTGTATGGCCAGCAGGTTCATGTTCTCGCTGGGGTTGCCATACCTCAGCCGCTCCTGGATCAGGCGCTGCAGGACGGTGCCGGCTGCCACCTCCTCCGCCCCTCGCATCTCTGCCTCTGGGAGCCGGTGGAAGCTGGGTGGGCGCAGGGTGCAGAGGGCCTCCTCGGCTGGCAGGGAGAGAGAGAGGTGGCCATTAGCTCTGCTGCCTGGGAGGTCTGCCCCCCGCCTTTTTTCCCCTCCTACACCCCACGGCTGTGACCCTGTGCCCAGGATGCACCCCCGGGGCAGTGCCCTGCCAGGGTACCCCTGGGAGCAGAGGGGACATGGCTGGAAGCCACCAAAGGAGGCAGGGCACTGCTCCCTGCTCATCCCCCCTCCCAGCTCATCCTTAATTCTGTCTGCAGTGACCCCTAAAAACATATTCCCGTCCCCTCCCTGGCCTTCCCCTCCATAATACTCTGTGCGTCCCATACCCACGGCTCTGAACCCCCTCCTGAGTCAATGGAGGGACAGGCGATGTCACAGGGAAATTTGGTCTTTTCTAAAATACAAATAGACTAGACTAGAATATTTCAGTTGGAAGGGACCTACAATGATCATCTAGGCCAACTGCCTGACTAATTCAGGGCTGACCAAAAGTTAAAGCATGGTATTAAGGGCATTGTCCAAATGCCTCTTAAACACCGACAGGCCTGGGGCATCAACCACCTCTCTAGGAAGCCCGTTCCAGTGTTTGACCACCCACCCTGGCGATGCCTTGCATGGCTTACAGAGGCAGCCTGCATAGCAATACTAAACAAGATGCTGCATTTTTGATGGCCAAAGTCAGATGAGTCAAATCCCCTCCTAAGTGCACTGCCTGCCATGATCAAAATAAAATGCAGAATGTGTCGCAGAAAAACTGTGAAACAATGCTGAAAATAAAAGGGTCCTAAAAGTGTAATTAAAGAACAGTCTGTGCTCTGGCGTCTTCCCCTAAAACTGCAATTTCCCTTCTGGCCAATAACGCTATTTCTAAGGGAGTCAATACTAACTTTTGTAATTTTGCTGGGTGAGTACAAGGAAGGCGTTATGGTCATAGATGTAATGCCAGCATTTTAAAAAGAGCACAGACAGATCAGCTGCACAACCCTAACACAGGCTACTGAAGTAATTCAGAGGCAATGGTACCATTTTTGCACCATATATGCAGCGGAGCTTGCCTGGAGCTAAGCATCTAATGCCATATAACCACGGCTGGGAGGCTGGGATCCCTCCCTCCTGGGAGACGTCTGTCTGAACAGTGTTGGAGCCCAGAGGGGTGCTCCTGAAAGACCCCGGTGTGGAGAAAAGTGAGAATAAGCCCACAGCTCTGGACAGAGTCCTCCCACGTCCCTAGGCAAGAAGGAGGTGCCATTTTGAGTTCATTTTTTTTGAGGTCATTCTTGGCAACTTTCTCTCTCCTGCTGTTTCCAATTCTCAGAGGAGTTTGTCAGAAGTACTTACATTTGTTTTTTCGCATTTGAAAGTAGTTAAAAAGCAAACTTTCTCTTGAGGTCTGGTATTTCCCTGAGGTTTCATCAGTTACTGCACATGCTGTGGGATAACTTATATACAACCCGGATGCCAGAGGAGAAAAAAAAAGCCTTCAACTCTTAACAACGAGAATAGGTCGTTTCCACTAACATTTCTGTGGCAAAGCCTTTAAGATGATTATGAGGCTTGAGGGGGAGAGAAGATTCCCAGGCTGTTTCACTCCACGCCTGCCCTATGATACACACCTCTCCTGCTTTCCCTGAGACACCGTTATCTGCCTACCAGCCTGACTCACTGGGGTCCTTCAGGACTGGGCCAGTGTTTGGACCCCACAAGATGCACAGACACACAGACCTCCATCTACCTGTCTGCACAACAGCCAAGTATCCATCTGCTTTATATGCCCCTGCAGCTACAGCAACCTCTTACTGCTTTATTTGTGTTATCACAGTGCACAGAAGCCTCACCATACTGGACATTTTTGCAGACGTGCAATAAAATCTCCCTAACATACCAGAAAGCTCAGAATCACAGAATCGTATAGGTTGGAAAAGACCTTTAAGATCATCGAGTCCAACCGTAAACCAATAGTCTAGGTTGTTAGACTACACCTGAGATAAGCCTGCAGAAAGTGGAAAAAGCCAAAACTACATTGTCAAGGCAGCTCTTTATCATACACCACAAGGATTTTCACCTTTGTGCTAGACATCTGTTAACAACCTTGTATTTGGGAGATGTACTTTAGTTGCCTATTGTTGAGGTCCAAAAGGATTGACCACAGTGAGCTTTCCACAGGGTGCCTGCGGTCCTGCTCCATCGGCAAAAGGCTACGGACCTCGGTCGAGCTGTGCAGTGAAGAGCAGCCATGTCCTGAAGGACAGGTGGAAACGCTGCATCCTCCACAAGCACAGGTGACAAATGATGGTGGGTCATAACACTCAAGTCAAAGGCAACTCACCTTTGACTCTACCGAGGATGAGAAGCTGGCCTTCAACCCCGTAATTATTTGCAAATGGTCTAAACTTCTCAGTTTATGCTTCAGGAAAAACCTGGAAGTAAATGCGGTGGGTTTGTATGGAAGTGTGGCCACCCACTTACCAGCTTTTTCTTTGGCACTGATTGCTTCAGCTGTTAGCGGAGAAACTTCATGTCTGCCAGCAAACAACTGGTGATCCTGGTAAAGAAAGCCAGTGTCTTCCAGTACCTGGACTGGGCTGGTAGGCTTGTAACAAACAGATGTGGAGCCTGTAAGAAAGAAGAAAGTGATGTCAGTAAATAAACCACTTGAACAACAAAATATAAAGCCATGACTTATGACAGAGGTCCAGAATGTTTTCTTGAGCATGGTTACGTACCTGAGAAGCCCTGCTGAGGCCACTGAGCCAAACACCTCTGCTGTCCTCACCACCCAAATAACACATTAGCTCTGAAGAACAAGAGGCAGCCACCAAGTCATGTTCCAGGCACCGACCCAGCCTGATCTTTGAGGTCCCCAGACCGCATACAAAGCAAGGCTGGCACAGCCCGG
Source organism: Ciconia boyciana (assembly GCF_034638445.1). Classification (NCBI taxonomy): domain Eukaryota; kingdom Metazoa; phylum Chordata; class Aves; order Ciconiiformes; family Ciconiidae; genus Ciconia; species Ciconia boyciana. The sequence goes on from NC_132934.1 coordinate 208,088,824, forward strand.
CTTGCAAGAGCTGACAGTGACAAGCTCACAAACCAAGGCATGGCCCTGGGACATGAAGCTAACAGAGCCAGAGTAAAAGTGAAAGAGGGAGTGGGTAAAAAGAAGGAAAGAAGGATAGGTGAGGACCCAGCCACACATTCAATATAGTGTGGGAAAGGCTTTGCCACAGAATCCGCTCGTGAATAATAGTTCAGCACTACAGAAAATTGCTGAGACATAAAATACAGCCAACACTATCAAGGGAGAGAGTTTATAAATCACTTTGTCCAGATGTTCTTAATATGGTAAGGAGACGATGTAGCTGGAGAGCCACGGGAATGTGTCCGGCAGACTGACTGCACAGGAGCCGCACGCCTGAACTCCGGCATTCCACAGACATCGATGGCTGGACTAGTCCTCCAGCTCCTTTCACAATCAGTGAGCAGGAACAAGCTCTCCTGGCAAGCAACAAGGCTCATCTTAAATCTGTTCTCAGGGATGCCTTTCTCCGGCAGTGCTTGTTCTAACAAGCTCTTACAAAATGCATCACAGCAGTGTTAAGACAGGAAGGACATTGGATGACCCCACAATTCAAGACAGAAATGACATTGGCATGACCCCACAATTCAAGAAAGACATAGACAGACTGGAGAGGGTCCTAATGAGGGCCACAAAGATGATCAAAGGGCTGTAGAACCTGCCCTATGAGGGAAGGCTGAAGGAGTTAGGTCTTTTCTCCCCGGAGAAGAGAAGGCTTGGGGGGGGACAACATCATCACAGCGTGACAGGACTTAAAGGGCAGCTACAAAGAGGACAGAGGCTCTCTCTTCACAAGGTGCCACATGGAGAAGACAAGGGGCAATGGGTACAAGTTGCACCAAGAGAGGTTTTATCTTCACATAAGAAAGAAATTTTTTACAGTGAGAACCATCATTCACTGGAACAACCTCCTTCAGTGACATGGTAGAGTCCCCATCACTGGAGGTTTTCCAGATGTGATTGGACAGGGTGCTAGATAATCTCATCTAGGCTCCCCTTCCCATGGAAGGTTGGGCCAGATATCTGTTGAGGTCCCTTCCAATCTGGGCTGTTCTATGATTCTATGACTTTCCGCTTCCTACTTATTCTTCTGAGCAACACCTCATTTTTGTGAAGAGAAGGCTCTTTGAGGTTCAAACCTTGGAGGTGAGCATCTCCTGGCCCCAAGTACCCTGGTGCAGCAGGGACACAGCAGAATCGCTCTCCATTTACACCCATTGCCAGACATTTTAGACTAAGGGACAGCCACCGACCTCTAGCACCAGCCACTGCCAAGGGATGTGCTCGGGCAGGAGGGCTTGCAGTGGCACCGGCAGGGCGTCCATCCGTCCCAGCGGGGCATCTATCCATCCCAGTGGGGCATCTATCCATCCCAGTGGGGCAGGAAGCCCACGAGCACAGGGACCCGCAGCACCCTGCTCTGCAGGAAGAAACATCAGCCACAGATGACCTGGACTTACTAATCCTGACTGCTTGGTTTGTGCTCAACTAACTGCATGCTCACTGCCATATATCACATGGGGAGGTTGCTTTGCTCTCCTCCTTATGTACAGGCCATCCCTAACCCCATGGCCCTGCATGGAGCAGGGCAGAAGGAGGGTAGTGGAGGGCAGGATCCAGCCCGTCTTCTCTACAGGCATGACGATACTATTTTCTTCTGTGCCCAGAGGAGAGGAAATAGGCATTTCTGTGAAATGTTAATGAATTCATCACTTTACCATTCATATTATGCATGAATGTATACGGCAGTTATCTATATTTAGAAAGCAAGAGGGAAAGATTGCTCACTTGAGTAGATCTAAGTCAAACATGTTTGTGAAAATGAGCGTGGTAGACTGGTCTGGAATTTGTGCTGATGCTGATACAAACCCAAGAAAAAAATCTCAAGAACCCTAATTTCCAACATTATTACCCTTTTCTGGTACAGAATAACTTTAAAGACACCCTTCACTACTCCTCTACACACACAGTCCTGCCTTGGAATCAGGAATTCTGTATGAAACAAGGGAGTTTTGAGCCCAGGCTTGTTTTATGAATAAAAAGCGGTTTGGGGTAAAACAAAGAAAATCCATACACCCAAGGAATACAAGCGGTTTCAAGCATTAAAGGCAACCTGAACAACCAGCAACTACCAGCTTGGCCTCACCATTCACTGAACAGAATTGAGAAGAAAGAAACTGTTACTAAAACTATACACTCGCCTTCTGCGCTTTGAGTCTGTAGGCACCGTTGGGTCACGTCTTCAAATTTTCCAAGATGCAAAATGGAGAATAAAGACTTGTTTCTGCTGTGATAAGAGCAGAAATTCTCACCTAACTACTTGTCTCTGGGGGCTGAGGCCATGGCAAAGCAATATTGTACTATAATCACAAGGACTGGTAAATGCCAGCATCTATCAAACTGCTCAGCTTCCGATCTCTGTTATACTGGAGTTGAAACCAAGTAGCTCTGACCCGGACAGAAACCACTGCACTTTGCTGTACCCATGTTGATGTTTTATCATCATAAAATGATGTAATGATGTTTTATGATGTTAAAAATGATGTAACAATGTTTTATGTTTATTCACGGTAGGTTTTAATAAAGTGTCAGCTGCAACTGGCACAGAAAGCCAGTTTATGTGTAAAACAGGTAACAGTTGCTGAAAGATCAGCGCTTGGCGCGTGGCTGCAATCCAGATCACGAGCAATAACACAACACTTGAAAGCTTAGTGAAGCCTCACAAGCCACTTGGAGCAAGGCATGAGCCTTTTTTCTTCCCTCCCTTGCTCTTATTGGAGCCTCCCAAATCCCAGCTCCCCTCTCCGGAGGGAAAGGGTTTGCTACAGCCAGTTCTGCAGGGGTGCAAGGCACCCTTCCGATGCTCACGCACCTGCTCCTTCCCCAAACCTCCCAATTCTTCTACGATGCTCACCAAAAAAGCAATTTCCATCCCTAAAACTGAACCCTGGTGCCAGAGCAGCGGTGCCCAGGGGCCACAGGAAAGCAGCCGGTTCAGGGCAACCTAGGATGGAGACCATCACCCCTCCAAGGATGTGTCCCCAGGAAAGGGCTTTCTACCCATATCCAGCCCAAACGTCCCAAGCTACAAACCATGGTCGCTGCCCCGTGTTTTGTCACTGTCACTGCCAAGAACTGAACCCATCACCTCCATAGGTGCCTGCAGGCAGCTGCCAGCTATGCTGTGCCCCCTCCTCTCCCCCTCCCAAAGCCAGTCCAGCCCCCTTGGCCCCAGAGTGCCAGGATACAGCCCGGTCCATAGACATCACCTCTTCAATTGCCATGTGTCTGGTGTCTCTTGTAGCCAACTCTGTAAGACATGACCACATTTCTGGCCCAGTTCAGTCCTTGCTGAATTGGGCAGCTGCTCCAGGCCTTCCTTTCTGCATCTCTACCAACTGTCCCACATCTAAGTGATTGCCTGACACCAATTCATTTGTTCACACCCCCCCCCCTTTTTTTTTTTTTAAAGATAAACATGCATTACACCGTATGGAAGCAGATATATTATCCTGGAGGGTAACTACACAGCAGCACAATTCATTTGCAGATTCAGAACTATTTCAATGAATCATTTGCTAAGATTAACGCCAGACAGTCAGCAAGGACCCAGAGACAGAGGAGCAACGCTTAAATATTTCCTCTTTCTGATGTGGTTTCAGTCTGGTTTTGAAAAGGATCTAAAGCAAAACCTCATAGGAAGCTCATTGCTGTGACTTTACAGGAAAGCCATGGCTTTAGAGCAATAACGGCATCCTCAAGAAGCAAATTTCCTCCTCAAAAAAAATAGTCGGAGAAGATGGTTTTCTTACAGCCAAACTGTACTACTACTCTCACCTTCAGTAAAACTCAAAAAAATGCCCGTTGTGCAACAACAGTTTGCTGCTATTTAGAGGTAACACCTCGAGGCAGCACCCAAGTGATGAGTTTCTGCATCACACGCCGCTGCCCGCCTGGGTACCGCTCCGCGGCTGCCTGCGGCACAGCCCGCGCTGCCGGCACATACGGCTCCTCCTCCGCCACCCAGCCAAACAAAAACACAGAGTTGTCCTCCAAAAAATCCTCTCCCAATTTGTACCCTACTGACCGAGCGGTTCGAAAGAGACTGAAGCATTTCAAATACCATCCAAAGCAATCATCTGGAATTAAAAAGTAAGTAAGGCGGCTTTACACTTTCCTATAAACTCTGCCGCGGTTTGTAAGGGAGGTCCAAAAATGACAGAACAAAAATGACAAGGTTTCCAAGCCCACATCTATCCTTCTGTCTCATAGCCAAGCCAGAAAGGAGTATAAATACCTTGTTCCACATTTAAAATATTTTCTCTGCCCTGTCACTGCATAAAAATCTCAGGTCAACAAGAAAGGAAAATAATTATTTCAGGGAACCGACGAAAGGATGGTCGAAGCACTGCAGGGTCCCGGGGCTGCCCGAAGGCTGTGCCATGAATCCCCCAGGGGGGACCCATCAGCCCCTCCAGTGGGTCACAGGGACCCTCCATCGAGGCTGGATGCCCCTCCGTGTGCGTCCTGGCCTGTGAACCTTCGTTTCTCTCCCGAGCATCAGCGCAGTTTTGAGAGCGGGGATTGCCGTACTCCATCCACACAGCCGTGCCGCTCTCCCAAGGCTGGGAGGCAGATTTGAGTTTCCTTCAGCTCAGAAAAAATTAACTCGTGTGTCACGTTTCTTGGTTTACCTACAAAAAAGAGACGCCACTTCCAACAGTGTTGCCAAGGATGGTCTCGGTACTGCTGGCAGCTCTTCTCAGGCGGCACTGGGACTCCTTTGCAGCCCCAGCTCCAACAAAGAGCAGGGGCTCAGACACACGTTGGTGATTTTTTTCCCTTCAGCAGCTCCCCGGTTGATGTACAGGTTTTCTAGGTCACTTCTGGGGTGGCTAACTCACTCCTGCACCCCTTAACTCTGCTTGGGAACCTCACATCCCCTGCCAGGGCTCCTGAGCCCCACGAGGACTGAACAAGCATCGCTAATACTATTTTCACGGGAACAGAGCAACATCTTGCAGGACAGAAATCCAACCCACATAACTCACACCAGATGTGAGCAAGCAGCACCTCTCGTTTCCCACATGAAAGCTGGGGATCTACCACATCTGAGCTGGGAGAAGCCTCGCCCCTGCGCCTGGCAGGGTTCACCAGACCAAGCCCCCCCTCCGCAGCTCCCTGCTCTGGGGAGAGAAATCCTCATCCCAGTGTTAGCTCCGGGATCCATGCTGTGCTATTGCCTTGCTCGAGAAGAGCTCCTGGAGTCTCCCAGCTCGGGTGCTGTCATTTCACTCTCCAAAAAGTACATCGTCCAAGAAAGCACTAGCAAGACTAATGAGAAAAGGCAGTGGAGGCAGCCAAACCCCATCTCTCCCAAGGAATCGTGCTAACACATCCAAATTTAACTGCCTACAAGGATGAACATTTTCCGTGAAACTTCAGCCTCATGCGCTTATTTTCATATACGCTTCCCGTCAGCAAAAAAACAAAGCGGACGAGCAAAAAAGCTATGAGTGAAACAAAGCAAAGGCGCCTTGAAAGCAGTTCCTGAACCTGGCATGAGATCAGATGGATACAGGAAAGAGCAGAGCCAAGTCTGCCTGCCCGGGAGATCCCCCACGGATGCTCGCGCCTCCCTGCCTTCCCGATGGAAATGGGGTGCACGGGCGTGTGGGGGCAAACGGTGCCCATCACAGCTCTTTCATCTCGAAGGGTTACAGGTTTTATACCTTTAGAACAACCCGCTGGTTTTTTTTCCCCCTTCCCAGGCTCACCCCCAGAGGAGAGGCAGGATGCAGGCAGAGTATTTCCACCGGTGCTCCAGGCGCCGAGCGTTACCTGGGCATCAACCCGATGGAGGAAGGGATGCGTGTTCCTTAGGTGGCTGTGCTAGGCTTTGCAGAAATATGTGCATTTTAAAGGCCTCTATATATTACGAGCTATACATTTGCCTCTACAGCTATAACAGTGAGTCTACAATACGCAGCCAGCCTAAATTTATTCAAAGAATTGAATCAATAATTGAAATTTCTACTTTGATCAAAGTGCCAGTGGCACAATGACGACTCATGTCAGCGTTACTGCTCTGAGATAAAAGGGTAAGTATTATTCAGAGCTGAAAGTAAGGGAAGAAACTCTCCATAAAAGAGTGAAATACAAAGGCTGACATGGAGCTCGCGAGTGAGACGACGCTTCTGCTACAGCTGTGCCGCTTGTCAGCACAGCAAAGAGTCTGCAAACATTTTCACTACGCCATAAATTCTGATTTCCAAGCCATAAAAAACTCCAAGATAAAAATTCATCAAGCAAATTCTTAGGGAAGGATTTTTTTTTCACTGGGGGGGGGGGAGGGGAAGAAATAATAAATCAACCAGCTACAACATACAGACAAGACACTTGCAAAGCAGGAGTTTAAGCTATGATTAACTTTGCTGGACTTACTGCCTTTAAAAACGATCACGTTACAGAAAAGCACTGGCATGATCCGTGTCACTTGGATATTTAAGCCCTTCCATTAATTAACCAGAAGTGAAATAGGACCTAGGACTGCGGATCATTAAGTCTAGTTCCTCGTTACTTCAAGCAACCATATTATAAAACTCCCTTCTTGAACTGAATAAACAGCACCTGAAAAAGAGGATTTTTTTTTTCACCCCATTTGGAGGTGGTTTCAGGATCCTCTTTCTCAGATACACACAAATACTTTTCTTGGTTCCCAATCGCAATCACTGACATCGCTCTTTATCCATCTATTTTTTTTGCCAGTGGTGTCCTTTAGGTTAAATAGCTTTCTCCCTGAGTCATTCCCACAAACTTGCAGTGTACAAAGGAGCTTGGGATAAGGACAGAACAAAAATAGTACAAAGACTGTACAGTACTCTCTAACTGAAAATGCAGGCATTGAACTCTATCGTATGGATCTTCAGATTTCTAGAGCTTTTCCTTGTTTTGTTTTTTTTTTTTAACACAGGCAACAAACCATAGGCTAAGGATCCACAGTGCTTCGTTTGATCCGTGTGATGAACTGCTCGTGATAACCCTACGTTGAGCAGAGCCTTTACATTATTCTTATCGAGTGTCATGTCTAAAGGAAAAAGAAATTAAACTGTCTCCCCACCAGAATATATATTAAAATTATGAGCCTTCCATTATTAAATCATTACACACAATTTATATTCAGCCACTTTTAAAATGCAGAAATTTAATAAAGGTATTATACACAGAAGCGCTAACAAGGTAATTGCCTTTAGTTCCTGCTCCCAGATGGCTGAGCTCAGATTTAGAACAGGGAAAATCACAGTAACGGCCGACGGCATGGAGCCATCGCCTCGGAAACGGCCCAAAATCGATGCACGTCGCGGGCAGGGGGACATGTCCCAGGAAATGGGACACGTCACTGGCAGGGACCCCCTGCCCAACCCAGGTAGCCATCCTGGGGGGGGAGTCCCCCCGAGAAGTGCCTCCCCAGCTCTGCGGGATGCAGAGCCCAGGCCAGGTCCCTGGGGGGGACGCCGGTGCCTCCTGCCCTCCAGGTACCTCAGGGGACCATGTGCCATCCCTCAGCCCGGCAGGGACTTCATTGAAATATCTGCTCACAACGTAGACATTGAGGAGGAAGGGCAGAGGAATAACAGTTTTTTAATTATTTCAGTCAGCTTAGGTCTTAAATGGAGACTGAATTTTACTAAAAGCATTTTAATTCATAAAATTATTAATTAAATTAAATTAATAAAATAATTTCATTATTTTCCAGCCTGAGCCTTGATCACTGGAGTTACTGTTGTCTAAAGCACATTTACATTTGTGTTAACCAGTACGGTCAGAGCAGATAATCCCAAGTATTGCTCAATTCTTTAATCCCAGGCTGTTTTCCTGAGGTGTGGCATCCCTCTATAGATCACCCCGCTCCTCAAAAGGCGCTGCCTCGACTCGTGCCGGCTGTCATCGCCCGGCTTGTGTAATAAGGACCCGCTACAACTTCAAGACGTGGTAGAGATGCGCGTGGGGAAAGACACGGCCACGCACCACGGTGGGACATGCCGGGGCTGTGGAAAGGCCACCGAGAGGCAGTGACAAGCAGGCATGCCAGTAAATGCTGCAGGACCTGCTGCCGCACGCAGGGTATACCTTACTGTGAGGCAAAACCCTGCTCTCGCCCGTGCTGGTCCAAATCCAGAGTGATTTCACCAGCTTCTAGAGATTTACTCCAGATTTACACCCACAGCAGCATCCCACCTACTGAAAAAGTCACTTAAAGGACCAAACAAGAACAGATACACTTCCTAAATGCAACATTTCAATAGAAAAGTTGCCCTAACAATTTTTTTATAGAGTTGATGTCGTTCTTGTTGTTATTACCGTTATGTTCTATTTACTTCCATCTATTTCTACTTCTGCCCTGAGCTGAAGGCAGGCTGTTCCATTTAAAAATTCAGGACACAAATGGGAACCAGATTACATCTATCCCAAAGCTGCCAAAAAGCAATTGCTGTATGAAACCAAAAATCCTCCTGGGATTTTTCCCAAATCCACAAAATATTCCCAAGCACTAAAGTTTCCACTGGGACTATTACATTAGCAGATAGATAGTCTCTGTGCGAAAACCCGAGTACGCAGCTGGCCTTCTAATGGTTTCCAGGACCAGGAGGCTGCACAAGGCACGTACTCCCACCTTAGCACCAAATAACATTTATACCAGATCTGGTCTTTAAAGCGAGTTATACTCCTATCAGTGTTAAAAAAATGGCACCGGGGACCATCAGGCTTTCGTTTCCCCAAGGAAAGCTGCAATGGTGAGCAGTAACATCCCCACGTCTCCCTGAAACCTCCACGTGCATCCCCAGAGTCCAGCTGAGCCTGACCCCGCAAGCAGCCCCACGCACATCCCTCCCGGAGCTTCTGCAGGGATCCCTACAAGCCCCTTGGATGTGTCTGCGCTGGACAAATGCAATGCCTTCAGCTCTGCGCTGGCGGTTCCTTGCAGAGGAGCTCTTGGAAGGAGGGCCGGAGCTGTCTCCGTGCATCAGTCCCTCCATCCAGGATGCCGATGTGCGGTGGATTTGGTCCAGATTGCTGTGCGGGGCCAGCACCCCAGGAACTGCCCCTACGCTCCTCCACGATGTCGCAGGAGCGGCACGTGTTTGGAAAAGAAAAACAAGAGAGAGCACCCACTGATCCTGCGGGCATCGGGCTTCGGAGGGGCAGCACGTGCTTGTGTCAGCCGAAGCTGCCCTCCTCCAGCAGCCAAGTGCTTCCCAAAAGAAAAGGGAAAGCAAAGCCCCCCCAGCCAAATGCTGGCAGAGAGCAAAGAGGAGCGATGGACATCAGGACAGAGGAGGAGGATGGACGTGCAGGTGATGGGGCGGCTCCCACCAGCCCTGCACAGCCTGGGGAAACTGGGGGGCCCAGCCCCAGCAACGCTGGGGGGCACATCCCTCCCTATTTAACAACCTAAAACCAGCCCCCTGACTTCATCCCCTCACACCACTGCTCCGGCTGGGGCTGGGGACGCAGAAGGCTGGGCAGGATGTGGCCCCTCCGCACGGGGCCACAGCATGCACCCAGGGCAACCCCAAGGAGGGTTTTACTATGGGCTCTCACCCACCCGATATTCCCTGCCCTCCCTCACCACTCGGGCATTTCTTGATAAGATATTTATAGGACCCTTTTAAGAGCTTTTCTAGCCATTAGCAACAACTACATATAGGTATATATGATATATATACACACAAATAAAAATATAAATATATGTAGTATGCTTTATATTTATAGAGAAATATATGTAGTCATATATATCTACATATATTTTTACATATCTCTGCATATATAAATATATAAAAAATATATACATATATTTATATACAGAACTCTATATGTATGTGTGTATATATATAAAAATATGTATCTCCATGCACACCTGTGAGCAGGAACGGTGTTGCCAGATAGCCATGCGCAAGAAAAAATCAGGGGACTCCTCACCTTCAAGGCCGCCCCTCTCTCAGAAAGCTTTTTAGGTTTATTTTTATACAAAAAAGACAAAACCTCAGCTCAGTGGATGCCCGATAAGGGCCTCGCAGATGCCTCAGCAGACAGCCCTCCGTCTCCGGCGGGCGTGCGGCCGCCCAGCCCGGCGCTGCTCCACAGGCAGCTGCTCCCGGGACGTTCCCACAGCACCAGGAAAGAGGAAAAAAAAAAAACCCCTTCTTTCCATCGAAAGAGGAAAAAGACCAAGCAGCGACCTTCCTGTGTTTAAAACTATGAATCACAAAACCCGGCAGGAGGATTCGAGTTAAATTCACGTGGGGTTTTTTTTTCCCTCCTCTTTCAGTGTTGGTTGTTGGGGTTTTTTTTTCCCTTTAAACAGGAGTTCATCTTTGTTCTCCCTGCAGGGGTAGGAAGATTAAATATAAAAGTTCCCCCTCACCATCCCCCTACAACAACAACGTGAGAAAACGCTCTCCCGGCGGGGGAGGCCCTTCCTGCCCTTCCCCTGCCCGCCGGCTCTGCTCTGCCCTCCCCACGCACCCCGCGGCCGCGCTCGCCCCGTCCTCGGGGTGGATCCGCCGTCACTCCCGCGGGTGCTGCCGGGGGCCCCTCCGAGGCTTCACCGGGTCGCAGGGCTGGGACGAGCGGTGACAGCCGGGGGACCCACGGGGACGCCGCGATCGCTCCTGCGGAAACACGAGCGGCCGCTCCGGCTCCAGCTGGAAACGCTTCCCCCCGCGGTCCCCGCTCCTCGCTTCGCCCTTCCCCGGGCGGCCGGAGGCGGCTCCCCCGCAGCGCCCGACCCACCCCTCCTCCGAAACGAGCCGCAAACACCCCGCTTTGGCCGGCGGCCGCCGCGGCGCGGGCCCGGGCTCGCAGCCCCGGCTGGTTTTGCCTTGTCGGAGCGGAGACAACTCGCAGAAGTGCCCGGGGAGGGTTCAGGGCGCAGAGAAACATGGAGTATCCCGCGGCCGGCCGGGCCGGGCTGCTCGGCCCTAACGGTGCAGCGCGGCGGGGGAAGGATAAACTCGCCCCCGCTCCCGCGCCGGGTGGGGCTTCCACGCAGCCCGGGGGCAGCCGGGCGGTCTGGGTCGGGAGCCTGCCGAGGGCTGCCCAGGCCTCCCCGCATCCTCCCCGGGGAGCGGCGGGGCACCTCCCCGGGGAGCAGCGAGCCCGGCGCGGCCCGGCCCCGGCCCCCCGGGCAGCGCCCGCTCCACGAACGGGCGGATATGAGCGGGGACAGCCCGCACCGGCACCCCTGCACGCACCGGCACACGCACCTGCACGCACCCCGCCGCGCTGCACGGTACACACGTGGACAAAGGCACACGCGCTCCCACGCACACGGGTGCACGCAGACACGCGGGTGCACAGGCCCGCACGTGCGCGGCGACACGCAGACACCCCCCGCCGCCGTTACCTCCGGCTCCGCGCCCCGCCGCCCCCGGCAGCACCTTGGCCATCCGCGACGCTCCCCGCCGCCCCCGGGCGCGCACCGCCGGGCGGGGCGGGGCGGGGCGGAGCCGGCAGCCCGGCGGGGGCGGGGCCAGCCGCTGGAGGCGGGGCGGGGCGGAGCCGGCAGACCGCTGGGGGCGGGGCGAGGGAGGGGAGGAGCCACCCGCTGGGGGCGGGGAGGGGGTGTGGCCAGGGGCGGGGCGGGGCGGGGCCCCCACCTCCCGAAGGCGGCGGCGGGGGCCGCTGGGCCGGGGCCGGGCAGCGGCCGGGGCGGCCGGGGCGCAGGTGGCTCCCGTCAGGGCTGCGGGGCCGGGACGCTCAGGGGGAGTCCGAGCCCCCCCAGGCTGGGCCACGGGCTTTGCTGGAGCTTTGCAGCCCCAAACGGAGCCACCGAAGACACCTGGCTGCGCCCGGGGGTGAGCCTGTGTGGCAAGCACGGCCTCCCCACCTCGTGCTTGGGGATGCTCGGGACCTAAATCCCATCCTAGGCACCAACGCAGGCTCCCCAAAGCCCACTCCAAGCCTCGCAGGCAGTGTGCAGCCGGTAGGAGTTACCCCGAGTCCCAGGCCCGTACGTTACGCCCAGGTGTTCTCCCGTCTGCCAGGGCTCCGGCTGCTTTGCCTGCGCCTGGAGGAGCGGGTGGCTCCTGGGGAGCGACTGGGCTGGATCTAGCCCGTGCGGAGCTGGGGCAGCCCCCCCATCTTAAATGCAGCCCCTTTCCTCTGCTGCCCACCCACTTCATCACGCATTTTCACATGAGCAGCGGATGCACATACCCCTCGACATCAAGGGATTTATGGCAGATGCTGGACACGAGCACTGTGATAATGGGAACACAGGACATTTGTCAGCTCAGGGTTTCTTTGCGGTTTGGCACACCGGGTCCATGGGATGTGTTTTCATTAGGGCTGGAGTCACTGCTTCGTCTCCCCAGCCCACCCCAGCCCTGCTGCCGAGGGTCTGGCATGGGGGACAGCACGGGAGATCTCCTCGGGTGTTTGCACCGTGCTTCATTCCCCTCCTCGGAGCCATGTGGGCACACACTGGGTTCAGCAGTCCCTCTGCATCCTTTTCCCAGCGCTGCCCCACAGGCCAGACCTCTTTTCGGATGACTGGTGCTGCCAGCACGCTGCTTGGGTTTCCCCATCTCATTGCTCCAGCCTCCTTCAGTCCGGTAAGATGCCCAGTGACACCGGGATTAGCCATTTGATCTGCACTCATTTCTCCCAGCTCTTAACACACAGACAAGCTTTTCAAGCCCCAAAGGGACTGATGGTGGCTTCTGCCTCCCGAAATACTGCGCCAAAGGGGTAAAAGCAGGTGGAAATGCAGCGGCAGGCTGAAGAGAAACGTGCCCAGTGCCGCTGCAGCCCTGTAAAGGGGCATGGTAAGGCGGGAGCTGGCTGGTGCCATCACCGCAGGGCTGCATGGAGGCAGCGGGGACTCCCGGCAGCTCCGGGCGCTGGAAGCGTGCTGTGAATCACAGCAGTCTGAGGCATTGCTTTTTTGAATCGCAAAACCCAGCTTTGCTTGATGTTGCTTAGGTGTATGCAAGACACAGGGAAACTATAGGGTATGGGAAAGGGGCAAAGGAGGAAATAATATCGGCGGTGAAATCAGGTCCCTCCATTCCAGCACCTGCACATCTCCCACGGCAGCAGGTACCCCAGAACTACGTTTCCCGTGTGAGCTGAGCGTCCTCAGAGGTGCCCTTCCCCCGGTGTCGGCGTCCAAGGCGAGGTGACAGGCGGGTGCTGTCCCTGCGGGTGTCTCTCTGAAACTCTGAAGCTGAGGCAGCTGTAAGCTGTCTCCCTGAGGTCACCTAACACAGGCTGGGGTTACGCTCGAGCAGGAGAGCAGAGAATTGCAGATACGCTGCTGTTTGAGGGGGAGGCAAGGGAACCATCGCATCCTTGGCCTCCTCAGGGGAAAAAGCGCAGGCTAGTGCTTAGGGTACCGGACTCGGACAAGAGAAGGATGTTCAGTTCTCTTGTCTCCTACAGATGCCCTGAGCATCTCAGAGCAAGTCAGGCCCAAATTAAGGTTTTCACATGCTAAATCCTCTGCAAAATCATGGGGAACCTTGACGACAGATAGAGTTAGACACCTCGGTCCTCTGGAGGAACTGGCCTTTGCTTTTTCAGATTGTATAGCTGCTCTCTCCTACTTCCCCTGGAGATAAATGTTGGCTTTGCTTATAGACACAGGCAAACCAGGAACCTGCTCAGCTGTAAATGAAGGTGAAATTTTGCCCTCGGCTTGTTAGGTGCCTGTTCACAGCGGTGGATGAAGTTGGATGAGGGCACTGCCTGCTGAGCCCAGTTTAAAATGGCAATTCAAGCGCTACTTTTTGTCACGCTCCAACTTTATAATTTGGTTGGGCAAAATGGGACACATTATTTTGGTTATTTTGCTTCACAGTCTGTGTCATGGGGGACTGGGCAATTGCAGTGCGATCTGGCTGTACTATCCGCAGCCAAGCAGACCCAGCCTGTCCAAGGGCTTATTTTGTTTCTCATTCTGCTCCCATAGTCTATGCTCCCCTTTTACCTACTGCTGCATGATGATCAGGGATGATTTAGGTGCTAGAAGAACAAATATATCAAGAAAAAGCATTATCTGCTGTCTTGTCTTTCAGTAGCATCGCAAGGACCTCATGAACCATGCTGCTGTGTTTCCAAGGAAAAAAGCCTTTTTTTCTGCCTAGGTAAAAGTGTCTTTTCTTTTTTCCCCCACATTATTCATTTTCTGGTGCATGTTTCCAAGTGATTTGCAAAGTCTTTTTCCTGTTCATCTCTATTTTGATTTGATAAACTAAGGATGGCAGATTGGAGAGGGAGTTCTCTAATCCCTCTGTGGTTTGATACACCTGATAACCCCTGGGGAGCTGTGTCTGCCCAGGAGGGCAAGGCAACCGCCGCTCAAGCTTCTCCACTTTACAGCTCCACTAATTATATATATATATTTTTAATCTATATATATTAAAAATATATAATAAGTATATTGTTCCCCCAATGAATTTTGGAATAGCTCCACTATTTTAATATATATTTTTAATATATACATATAAAAATATATTTATATTTTTTATGTTATTCCCCCACTGAATTTGGAGAAGGAAAGACGTTCATCCTTCCACCCCTTTTGGTCTTAACCTGCTCAGCTGGGGCCAAGTGCCACCACAACTCCAGCTGTCAGGTCAGTGGAGTGGAGCTGGCAGTGCCATCTTGCTTCACTACTTCCCCTCGGCTTCTCCCTGGTAACTACGGATCCAGGAGACACACATGATCCACGGGATGGAAGCACGTGTCTGTTACACCCTGTGGTGGAAAATAAACGCCTTTCATGGATTTCCCATACATTTCAGCGAGCTGCATGGGAAGGGAGAAGCATTTCCAGGCGCCTCCCTGGCTCGGCCATTAGCAGCCCCTTGGATCACTCAGCATCCCTGTGCCATCCCGAATCCCCCATGGCCAGGGAGGTCTGAGCGGTTGCTACCGCCAGACCCAGGGCTGGACCACCGAGGCCCTGCAGAAGGGACGCGGCCATCCCAAACCGCAAGCACACCCGGGTACTGACACTCATTACATTTGCAACCACCCATGCGTGTAATCCCACAGATTCCTAATGCTGCAAGCAAACAAATAACCGTCCCACCCTGCCTGACGCTGCAGCAACCCCAAATGCCTGCACGCAGTTTCACTTCTTGCTGTCGCTGCTGCTTTCAACGACGGCCGATCGGCAGCCAGTTACAGCCCCATTAACACCACCGCTGGGGACGGCATGAATAACTGCTCTGCGATGCTGAGACCACGGCAAGAGCTGAATCAAGAAGTCAGAAAACACTGTGTAGAAAGCTTCACCCAGGTAAGTTTAGTAAATAAAAGCCACAAAGCCTTTGACATGAAAGATGCCCTTACCATTATCCCAGGTGGAAATAATCCTACCTCTTCTTGATAGTCAGAGGCTTCACCTGCCCCGCAGAGACCCTTCTACCCAGCCTTAGCATCCCTGAAGCATCTCTAACTACTGAGCGGAGGCGAATCCTCTTGCAGCACTGGAGCAGCGCTTTCTAAACCACATCTGCAGAAAGTTTTTAAGCAATCTTGCTACCAGGCAGGCAGCGAGCTCAGCAGCTCGGGGAGCCTCCAAGAAACCCATCCTGCTAAATTAATAGCCACTGTTAAGATTTCCACAATGACAACTGTGCATATTTATCAGGTCCCCTCTGATACGCATTTAACAGGCAGCATTGTATTTCGAGGCAGCAGAAATATCTCCGCACATCTGTTTTTCCAGTTCTGCCAAAGAGCTTTCATTTTTCTCTAATAACTTGACCTGTTTGGTTTCTGGCAGAAGACAGCTAAGCAGAGCACTCGCTCTCTGGATTCACTCCAGTACGGGATGAGGTCAGGACAACAAAGAAAAAGAAGCAGCTGGATGGCTACGGAGCAGTGGGAACAAACAGGGCAGGGACCAGGGCTTTTTCTTTCCTTCCCTTTTTATTTATCCAATGGGATTTCATTCCTGGGTGTATTTATTCCCCCGGCAGACAGTATCACAAAAGCAGTGTTTCCTGCAAGCCGCCGTTGTGGGGAGCCTCCTGCAGCAGGCTGACCGTGCCCGGGGTGCAGGTAGAAATAGCACAGCCAGCTAATCCCTCCTCTGGCCGGCTGTCGGGAAATGAGAGGCACAGGTCCTAGGGGCTTCCGCTGAGATATTGCATCTCCTACACAAGCATTTTCATCTTGATTTTGGCAAGGTGGGGTTCATACCCCACAATCCCACTTTATTTTTCCATTTCATCACATTCTCATTAGTCTACCCAAGGCTTTCCGGGCTGGGGGCTTTCACCTTGCATTTTTCGTTCTTCTTTCTTTTTTCTGATATTCTGCTAAATCACCTTAAAGCAGCAAGCAGAAAAATTGCCAGTGAAGCAGGAAGGATGTGGAAAAGAGGGGAGGGATGAGGGAATGGAAGACAGGGAGAAGCCCATGCAAGCACAGGAGAGAGACAGCGAAGCAGTCTGCACATGTTCCCTGTTCGGAGAGTTTCTCTCTCCCTGACCTCACTTTCTCCACAGCCAGAAATTCCACCTTGGGACTTGCCAAGGAGACAATGCAGCATTCCTCTGCTGGGCCACAAAGCAAGTGTGAAATGTTCTGTTTTAATCATTTACAGAACAAAAGGAACACAACAGTCACTGTCTGATTCATATCTGCTGAAATCCAGCAGCCAAAGCTGTGGGAGAGGAGAGACAGATGAAGAACGGAAAGGAAGAGGAGGTGTGGGTCTGGTTTGTTTTTTCCTTCTGGTTAGTCACTGTGGACCTAAGGAAAGACAAGAAGGACCACGTTGGATTATACCGAAGGTTAAGAGCCCCCGGTGTCCTCTCTCTGACATGGCCTCTGGTAGATGACTGCAGAGAAAATACAGTCAAGAACAGTACAAGCACAAATGCTGTTTCCTCTAGTACGTGATCCCGTTTCCCTTCCTGAGCCAGAAGCTGTAGCTGCATCATCAGGTTTAAGAGCCTTTCATAGACCTTTCTTCCATGACGTTTTCTAATCACTTTTTGAGCCCATTCATATTTTTGGCACCCTTGACATCCTGTGGCAGCGAGTTGCACAATGCAATTGTGTGCTGTGTGAAGACATACTTCCTTTGGGTTGTTTTAAGCCTTTCCTTATTTCACAGAATCACAGACTGGTTGAGGTTGGAAGGGGCCTCTGGAGGTCATCTGGTCCAACCCCCCTGCTCAAGCAGGACCACCCAGAGCCGGTTGCCCAGGACCATGTCCAGACGGCTTTTGAGTATCTCCAAGGATGGAGACTCCACAACCTCCCTGGGCAACCTGTGCCAGCACTCAGTGACCCTCACAGTAAAAAAGTGTTTCCTGATGTTCAGAGGGAACCTCCCGTGTTTCGGTTTGTGCCCATTGCCAGTGGTCCCTGGGCACCACTGAAAAGAACTTGTCTCTGTCCTCTTTGCATCCTCCCTTCAGGTATTTATATACATTGATGAGATCCCCCAGAGCCTTCCCTTCTCCAGGGTGATGAGACCCAGCTCTCTCAGCCTTTCCTCACAGGACAGATGCTCCAGTCCCTTTATCATCCTTGTGGCCCTTCGCTGGACTGTCTCCAGTATTTTCATGTCTCTCCTGCACTTATTTACTTCTATGCCATTCATAATTCTTGTACTTCTACCATATCCTCCTTTAAGCATCTCTTTTCCACGTCACCGAGTTGTAGTTTACTCAGTGTTTGCTTTCACGGAAGCTGCTCTGTCCCTCAGTCACCTTTGCCTCCCTCGGCTGCTACTTCTCCAGGGAACCTCAGAAATGTGCTCACTGCTGAAGGTACGGGTGAGCCATGCACTGACTTACACAGCAGCGGACCACAGAGAGGTTTCCAAAGGCTGGGCATGGCAAGCAGAACACCAGTCTTTAAGACAAGGAGAGAAAGAAGAGTTAGGAAGTGATTTCCCAGTCATTGTTAATTCCATCCTTGGAAGCACTGGAACGACCAAAGGCTTTGCAAACATATAGGAAAGGAGGATATGAGTAATAGCCAGCACAGATTCAGCAAGAACAGAGCTGGTCAGACTCATTTAATCTTCTGCGATGAGGTAACAAACCTTGTAGATGAGGGGGGAGGTGCAGATGCCATATATGTTGGCATATAAGTAAGGCTTGTCATTACTGTGTCATATGGTATCACTACGAGCAAGAGAGGGATGCCTGGACTAGGAGAAAGTATGACTGGTCAAAACCCTTCTTGGAGGTTAGTTACTCATGGCATGAGGCGATGCAAAAAGCCTCTTGTAAATCTGGTTCTGATCAGCATTTCCACAAATGACTCAAAATCCAAGCACGGCTTTTTACATTTGCAGTTGACAGCAGGCTGGGAAAGCTGCCAGAAAGCTGGACGCAGGGCTAGCGGTCAAGGCAGACTTGATAAGCAGGAAAAAAAGGATGTGATCCAGTGATCCTCCATTGGGATCCTCCTCCAGCCCCCGCAGAGAGGGCAAGACACTCTCAGTCTGGCCCATGGAAGGGCTTTTCCCTGCTTATGCATGCCTTTGGCAGCACAATGCGTAATTGGCTTAAATTACAGAAATTTAATTAGACGCCAGGAAAACCCTTCCAGTGCAGTGAAGCCCCGGGGTGCATTGCCTGGGAAGGCTGCTAGGACAGGTTGGTCCTTCTCCATGTGAGGTGATGGGTGACCAGGAGGTGCCAGTCCTGCCGTCAGGCAGAAGAGAGGTGTAGCTGACCTCTTGAAGTCCTGCTCAGACCTGCTTTTCTGTGATTTTTATGGTGATGATGCTTTGTTACAATATTGATGTTTTGTCTCAGGATGTTGTTATTATAATGCTGCTTTATTCTCTGCTCCTCTACTAATAACTCCTGCTGTTCAGGTGGCTGGTTTGACCAGGGCTGAGTATTTTTGACCTGGTGTTCTCAGGCCCTGGTTACATGATCACTTCAACACAGCATAAATCTGAGCTGCTACTGGGATGGTCTTGTCCTCTCCCCCTCCAACACGTGCTTGCTCTCACCCCCTGGCTTGCCTGGCACCACAGACCACGCAGCTGCGCATGACTCAGGTCAGGAGACTGATCCAGCTGAAAACTCACCAGCTGGGAGGGAGGCAGGAGGAGAGATCAGTTTTCCATTACTTGTTCTGCTATCTCACATCCTTTGTCTGTCTTGTCTACCTTGGATGGAGCAATCACGTCTGTGGTGTTTGGAAAGCAGAGTGGAAATGTAAGGTGATACAAGCACTGGTTTGAATAATCTTTTCCAGACCGAGGGATGTCTACTACTGCTGTGCAGAGGAAAGCGGTGTCCAAGCAGCTCCTGCTGCCCCTCGGCTGGGAGCAGGGCTGTGCAGAAGCCCTGGGAGATGCCAACCACCAAGGCAATGGAGGCAATGTATCACGCTGGATGTCACAGACTATTTCCCCATTAACACAGCGAGGATGCCAGGAAGCCTGTTGTCCCATGTTACAGCCCTGATCCCTGCCTCTCCAGGGTCCTGCCCCTTGACCAGGTGTCACCACGAGCCTCATTTCGCACATCTAAAACATCTGTCTAGCTATATTGTCATCTAGGTACATAGCTACATTTGCACATCTAAAACATCTGTCTGCATTTCTTTGCTACTCAGCTAAAACCAACCAAATGTTGTTATTTGGGAGAGGAAGCTTGTTCTTTGTCACTGAATACATTTGCTAAGACTTGGAGGATTTGCCAAGGTTAGGAGAATTGGGCTTGTGTCACTGAGGGAAGGCACCGGTCAAGTGATAAGATGAGGAAGCTCAAGAAGAAAAGGAGCTGGTGGAATCTGTGTCACAGAAAATGCATTTTCAAGTTACTTGACTTGTTTTAACAGCAATCGGGTAATGAATGAGGCAGCCAAGGGAAGGCTCTTGGCTTTATTCCCATTTCCTGTTAGACAATCCTCTGGGTGAAGGCATGTCAGAGCAGTCTCTATCCTGACACCAAGTGGAGAGAGCTCACAAGGACTCCTTTAAAATACCATCAAGTGTATGAGACTGCTGGTGAGGAGAGCCGCCAGCCCAGCCACCCCTTCAAGCACCAGCGAGACATCATACAGTTTATAGGCTTTTTTGTAGATATAGGAATTTTTTCAAGATCCTGGGTCTTAGCAGCAGAGGTTTACAGCAGAGATAGTTACACATGATATAAATCACCGTTCTGGGCTCCTCCAGTTTTTACCCTCCTACCCCAAATTTCCACCAGTGCCACATATGGTGAGCAGCCCAGTGCGTGCATGCAGAGCATCCTTACTGGGGACACGGTGGGTTCCAGAGCGGCGGGGAAGTTGCAGAATCACAGACTGGTTGAGGTTGGCAGGGACCTCTGGAGGTCATCTGTCCAACCCCTCTGCTCAAGCAGGGCCACCTAGAGCTGACCACCCAGAACCATGTCCAGACAGCTTTTGAATATCTCCAAGGATGGAGAATTCATTGCCTGGAAAGTGAAGAGGAGGGTGCCTTTTCCTTGGGAGGAAGGGCTAGTGCTCGGTCGTGTAAGGTGGCGGGCATTGCAGTGGGAAGGGGTGGTCCCACCATGCTGCTGAAAAGCAAGGAAAGGTGCACAGACCTGAGCCCGGCATCTCTCCCAACACATCTAATTCGCACTTTCCCCCATGCTCCATCTCCAGCTTTTCCCCATTTTCTCAGGAGGGGCTGGGGGCTTGATTTCCCCCTTCCCTGCACATCAGACCTCCTGCAGAAGCTCCCCAGCGTGCAGCTCAGGTTCTCACCCCCACCTTACCTTGAGCACCTCTAACTCCTCCTGAGCAACACATCTTTTTTGACCTTGGCCCTGGGATTAAGGGGGGGTCACTGCCAGATAGGGCTCCCCCATGGATTCAGCCTCTGAAGCCTTCAGCTTCCCATGCTCATTTGAGGTTGTTTTCTCCCTGGGTGTCTTACTCTTCATTCTCGCTTTACACACCTCTACTTCTGCCTCCCAGGGGGAAAAAACCCTTCATTAAGTTGCAAGGCACCAGAAAGTCACAGAAGCTCCAGTGCCAGCCACGGGCTAAACCTCAAACCCCCAGCCAAGAAGCAGCAGCATCCAAGAGTGCTGTGCACCAGAAAGGTGACAGCTTCTCTCCCAGAGAAAAAAAATCCCCATCAATTTAACACAGAAAGGTACTAAACACATCTAGCATCGAGCTGTCCCATCCCTCTGGTGTATGGCATTCAAAAGCAACACAGAAGGGAGGCACCAGTGGTGATGAATTTATGCAGTGGAAAGCATTCAGCAGTTGCCCTGTGTTTTAAGTCATCTCCTAATTACTTTGCATAGGAAAAAAGGAAGAGGAAACTGTATCACACATGGACTTACCCAGCTGATCCAGAGCAAAGATGGCTGGGGCACCTTCGGAGAGCTCATTGTCTGAGGGAAGAAGAACAAATGCTTGGAAAGGTCAGCTGGAGAGGGAGGTGTGGAGAGCTGGGGCGACAACGGTGTTTTAATCACACTGCAGATAAGCCCCTGCTCAGCTTGCTTCCAGTTCACCCCTGACGGCCTTTATATGTGTGTTTCTTTTAAGCCAGCTGTTATTGAAAAACCTTGTAGTCAGCTCAAGACAAAGACTTGGCAGGATGGACCCTTATCCCCCTCCAGCATTGCCAAAGAGCAAGAGCTCTGCTGCCCTGTCTCTGCCCACGCTGGGATCCCCCGGCTGTGCTCCCCTTTTCAGCCGTGCCATTGCTCTCCGCTCCCTTTCCCTGGCTCACCTGGGTCTCAGGGCACGGCCAGGAGCATCCTGCCTGCAGCAAAGCTTTCCTGCATGCTACAGCCTACTCCCACTGGGGTAGGTGTAACCAGCGGGAGTAGGAAAATGCATCAGCTGGGATTTTTCAGAGGCTGAGCAAACCCTTGAGTTATCTGACAATATTGCTGTAACTCAGTGCCTGTGGCAGGTTAGACCATGAGCTCCGGAAACTCCTGAGCCAGTGGCATCTCTCACCGAAAGCTCGTGGGAGATTATTTTGGATCCCAAGGCCAATCCCACCATGAGCCCACCCATCCTCGCCTGCTTCCAGCTGTGGACCACGGCGCACAGGGATCCCTCACTGACAGAAGGACCTGCAACCACATAGGAGCACATGGCCAAGTGTTAAATGGCATTTGTGCCTTGGAGATGGTGGGGGTTTCTTTATTTTCAAACATTTATTTCAATGTCAAAATGCTGCTAAATTGCAGAAGTTCAATGTAATTTAAAGAAAATAAAATAAATTTGCAGAGAGTGGGTTTTTTCCTGTTGGGTTTTGGTTTTTTTTTCCTTTCATAGAATCATAGAATCATTTAGGTTGGAAAAGACCTTTATGATCATCAAGTCCAACCATTAACCTAACACTGCCAAGACCACCACTAAACCATGTCCCTAAGCACCTCATCCAAACGTCTTTTAAATACCTCCAGGGACGGTGACTCCACCACTTCCCTGGGCAGCCTGTTCCAATGCTTGACAACCCTTTCGGTGAAGAAATTTTTCCTAATATCCAGTCTAAACCTCCCCTGGCGCAACATTGGTTCAATGCATGGGTAAGACTAAAAACCTTTTTGGTCTGGAATCTGTGGACTGCTCCTAGGGGGTTCAGGGAGGATGTTTAAGAAGGGCAGGTGCATGACACCATATAGTAATCCATACCTGTGACATTTCTAAGAGATCTTGCCCCCCACTATAAAATGCTGTTAGGCCCATCAGTTAGAAAAAGCCGTACGCCACTAGTTTAGGATAACAACAGGCTGCATACAAAACCAAAGGCCAATGTATATCTGCATTTAACTGTTTTGGATTTTTATAAACTCCTGACAGCAGTGACTCTGCCCTCCTCTGCATTACGCACCCAAGCACAGTGGATCCCAAACCCAACAGTATAACCCAACCTATAAACGGTAACACAGACCACGCACATGGTGAAGATTTTAGAAAAATAACAGAAGCAGAGGTTGTTCTAATGGGCAAAAAGGATGGACTGCAGCAAGCATCCCTGTGCTGGTCCCTTGGAGCCACCCTGGGCTGGGTACCTGCAGAAGCAGCAGATGTGCTACCATAAGGATGCCAACCAGTGCTGCTTGGCTGGGGAGACTGAACCCAGGGCTGCCGGGTTCAAAAGTATAAACCTCCTTATTTAATTCAAGTCTTGTGGAAAAGGAGGCAATGACGCATCTCGGACTGTCCCCTTCCTCTTCCCCAGGCATCTGGGCTATCAGCAGGAAGCCGAGGGAAACAGATGGAGATAAGTGAAGCATTTTACCAAAGCAAAATGTTTCTGTTCCCAAGGTGCTGTCATCTGGAAGGCTGTGGGTTTGTTTTGGTTTTAGTCCGGGGCACAGCGTGTCCCAGCCAAAGAAGGAGCTTTGCCCAAGGAGGAGCAGCTTGTGCTGGCCCGGGGGACGGGCACCTCCGGTGACAAAGATGAGCTGGGGCTGAGCAGGGAGCACATGTGGCTGCTTCTGCCAAATGTTCAAATGGGGATTAAAGATCAAATTACAGCAGCTGGCTGGAAATTAGGTAGAGATGAATCGATAGAGGAAATAGTTCTGCTGGCTGTCTCCCATTGCATCTGCCCTGAGTGCTTTCCTGAGACTGGCAATTTCTGAAGACCGAAGGACCCCAGCCTTGGGCTGGGCGGTCTTGGGCCATGCTAAGGTGGGCTGAAACCTTGAATGGTCCTGCACAGGGAGCCCCAGCCGGGGCAGCCCTCGGCCCTCCTGTCACTGCCGGGACAGTGTGTCTCCCTGGAGCCATCCTAAATTGTCCCACGCAAATATGGTTGAAGAGAGAAGGGGGTACTTTACTAGCTCTCCTCCTCACTCGTCCCCAGCCACTGTCTTCTGCAGAGTCCTGCTTGTGGAGAATGAGGGTGGTAACATCTAGCACAAGTGGCATATTAACTTGCCAAAAGGTGGGTGTTGGGGGTTTTTTTGGCAAAAGGCCACTCCAGAGAAGGAAGACAAGCCACAGATCGAGTGCCTGTGTCAGTGTGCCATCTCCTGGCAAGACACTGCAGTTTGGGTCAGACCTTTCCCACCTTCATACTGAGTACTGCCTTGCTCTGGACATAGCCCAGCAAAACCCCTGGGACCGCTGCACAGTGAAGGGCAGCAGCACGTCAGGAAGGCTCCCAAGGACATTCACTGGGTGGATTAAAAACCAGCAATCATGTCGTACCTCCTTTCACACTGGCAAAGGGGTGGATCCCACCATGAGACAACCAGTTGGTTTCATCCAGCTTCCAGTTTTCACCAGGGTCCATCTCTGATCTGCAGCATCAAAGATCTGCTTGCAATGCCTCCTGCTGCTCTCTCTGGGGAATAACCAGAAGATACTCTCAGTGCCTGTCGTGGTCCGCACCATGGCCAGCTATTGAGAAGCTTCCCTCAGCAGAGGAAAATGTCAATATTTCAGGAAAAAAAGGAAAACAAAAAAACCGCATGGCTCACAGGGGACTATTGGACCAAGGAGTAGCTGACTCTGCCAAGCCTTGACTTATCACATTGACAAGTCTCCCTGCTGTGTCAAAAGGCCACTGATGCTTGGACCTCTTCCATTTTCTGTTGTCAGTCTGACCAACACTGAGAAATTCCTAATCCCTCACAATATTTGCAGGGATGGGGTTTAATTTCTGAGCAGGGTGACACTCGGGGATGAGAGTCTTGGCTCTACATGCCCAGCCTGACTGCACCCCGGGGTCCCAGCTGGCGAGGGGAGCAGGCAGGGATGCTGGCCCTTGCTCTCATGTCACAGCCCCTCCATGGACAGGAGTTATAGGCTGGGAGTTATCAGTTACACATTACTAGTAGTGATGTGGTAGTAGTGGTAGTAGTGGATGGCTAGTAGTGGTAGTGATGCTACCACTGCCTGCTTGGCTCTCGCAGCTGCCCCAGCCCTGGAGCAGTGGCTGTGAGCCACCAGGGAAGGATGGAGATTATTGAGCAGTTAAAGCTGGAGCTCCTAACCCCGAGAACTCCCTTTCTGGTGTAGACACTGAATTATTTTCCTGTCTATCAATCAGCCATTCGGTGCTACCTACAGGCTTGCTGCAGCTGGGAGTCCATGGGAATACGTGGAGGCATTTTCCCTCCCTGACCCCTTGGACCTGTGCATCCCTGGCAGGGTAAGCACACAGAGGCATTTCAAGATTACATGGATTTGGGAGGGAATAGAGTCCTTCCAGTGTCAACAACCTCTAATTTATCAAGGAAGGTCACATCAGTGTTGGGATGCAACAAAAAGTTGCTGCAGAGCTTTTTTGCCTCTGTGGGAAGATGCTGAAGAGGAGGTGACAACAGGGACTTTCCCTAATGTCATCTGAGCCAAACCTAGACCCCAAATGGCACTGACGGAGCTGGTTTCATGGCACCGATGGAGCTGGTTTCACGGCAAAGTGAGTCCTCTGGAACCCACCACGCTGGAAACTGTGCATCTCTGCTCAGCCCTTGATTTTCATCATCATCATTTGTAGGAATTTGTTTTAATTTAATGCCGCCAGGGCTCTGAATTCAGGGTGCTCCTGGGAGGGACAGGTGGGTAGCAATGGAGGGACACCATCACACCAGCACCATTTCCTTAGGAAACCAGGCAAAGAAAGAGATGGATGGGCCCTATCCCCATGGGGAAGCGAAGCATGGCCAAGCCACACCATTGCATTTCCCAAGCACTG
This sequence comes from Ciconia boyciana, assembly GCF_034638445.1. Taxonomy (NCBI): domain Eukaryota; kingdom Metazoa; phylum Chordata; class Aves; order Ciconiiformes; family Ciconiidae; genus Ciconia; species Ciconia boyciana. The sequence goes on from NC_132934.1 coordinate 208,114,499, forward strand.
GCACACCCCAGTCACCATCCCATCGGAGGCAGATGCCGGAGCTGGGGGGCCTGCGGGAAGGGGCAGCAGCCCCACATTAGAGTATCACCTCGGTGGCTACCGGCCCAAGCCCCTGCCCCTGCTGGGTCTCACCAGGGTGAATCATGGCTGTGCTGGTGCTTCCCTGGCCAGCCAGACCTGCGAGAGGTCATTTCACCTGCTCTCTTGCTCAACACCTTAATTAAGTAGAATTAAATACTTGTGCGTATGCGTTTGCTGAGCAGCAAACAGGACCTGTCACTGCCGCATGCAGGCGGAGCTCGACTGGGGTTTTTTGATGTAGCAAATTCACCCGAAGGGCGATTAATAGGTACCGAGACTGTGAGTGGATTTGGGTTGAATATGTAATGAGTTTTAGCTGAAAAAGGAGAAAAAAAGTTCTGAGAAAAGCTGCAAGGCTCCATTTTGACATTTTTAAAATGAAGCATTTTTTGTTGTTCTTTCAAATGACGTTTTTAGTTTGGAAGTGACCTAGTTTGTTTTTTCTTTTCTTTTTTTTCTTTTTTAAAGTTATGAAAAGCACTAAATAATCTCAAACCAGAATGTTTCGTGCAATGCTTATGAAAAGAAATCAAAGAAGAAAAGAAACATTCTCCTTTAGGGGGTAACCCAAAACAAAAAGTATTTTCAATTTTTCCATTCAGCCACTGAAATGAAAAACGTATTATTTGTACAGCTCCACTACTGAAAGGCATCTCGTCAATGTGTACTGCTGGCAATTTATTCTTTCCACCTGCCAAGAGAGAGGTTTGTCTGCAAGTTCAATAAAAGTATAAGAGAGAAAGAACGAAACGGCAATTTATCAACATAGCGTGGAAAATAAAATGGCTTTTCCATCTTCACTCGTTTCTCTGAAAGAAGGAAAAAACAAACTTCCAGACCTCAGCTCTTTGCCCGCTGTCCCCCTCTGTTCAGAATCATATAGACATGGATTTGTATAGACACGAGTCCTGAGCTCCCGTCATATAGAAGATTAATTGCAAATGTAAAACTTCTGACTTTACCAATGCATAAGGTTCAACCAATATTAGAGAAAGCAAAAACCAAAATTTATTTGGGACAATCATGCTGGCAATGCGAAACACCTAGAAGATGATAAACCTCAGTCATTACTGTAGCTTTGGGGCATCTATCCCTTCCCGTGAGAGCAGAGCTTGGTGCCAGCAGAGGCTGTTGGTGTCAGGTCCTCGGGGCCAGCATCACAGGATCAGGAATAGGTTTGTGGTCCCTGTCTCACCACAGAACATCCGTCGTGCCCACCCTCTGCTGCGGCCACCCAGCAGGATGGGATGGGAGGGAAAGGGGTGGGTATGAACACAGACCAGGGCCCACTAGCTGCATTAAGTTCATGCAATAGACTTCTCACTAAAACGCAAAGCTGAAGAAAGAGGCATTGCTGCTCAGCCTGGTGTCTCACGGGGGCTGGGATTTATGCTCCAGCTGCTTGAAGCGTTCAGCCTTGTTGCAGTCAATAGTCAACACCTATTACCTCCATCTTTTAAGAAGAAGACAAATCAAATGTCAGATTTTCCAAAATGCCTGCACGCAGATCCTGTGTTCAGTCTTCATTTAGGGCAGGGGGAGCTCATTTTACACACCTACAGCTTCCACCAGTCCTCTAAGAACAAACAGGATAAGAAAAGACTTGACTCACATTCCTGCTATATGTCATATCCTGATATAATATAAAAAAATAATAGGGGCTGAATGAATTAAGACCCCTTTCACTTCACAGCTTTCACTATACCGCAATAACACCCACACGGATCACAAACCACTGTCCATTTTCAGCCTAACCTGCAAATCTCTTCCAAGCTGCAGAATAAAATAGCATAATATCGGAATGACGATTTCAGCAATATTTTACAACCCCTCTAATCTGTAAGAAGTGGCTGTCAGAGAACAAGCCCCAGCTAAGCTCCTCTTCTGGAGCGTTTCCAGTTTAAGACAATCTGCCATGCAGCCTTTCTGGGCACTCAATAGCTGCATGGGGATTTTTTTTCTTAGTACCATAAACTGCAGAATTCACACGGCCAGAACAGCAGAAAAATAAAAGTTAATGACCTGAGACTAACCCAGACAGACAAGAGACTAAAGCTTCAAACCCTAAATGCTCCAGCACGCAGGGGCTTGATCTGGAGGACAAGAAGCCAGCAGCGTTTGCCCAAGCACTGCCCTCAAAATTGGCTCCATCCACATTGCTCACCAAAACCAGGCACTGCTGAGCAGAGATGCAGACGCTGTACGAAGGATCTCCCTTTTCTCTGAGCTATCTTTTCTCCTTGCATAATGGTTCAACTTCAGAGCTCTAGCTGCATCCACCTGCTTGACTCAGGGTAAAAATCAGTGGCATCTTCCAGAAGATGCTAACTCAACTACTTCTCCTCTCCTCCACCAGCAATGAAAGAGGGCACAGCGTTGTGAGATGCTCATCCAATCTGACCCGGGCACTGCTAGGCCTGGCGACCACCTGGGGCTGGTTATAGCCCTACACCACCTTGCTGGTCCGAGTGCTCAAAGTGGCACACAGGAGCCTTTTGCACTTAATGGTTTGTTTGTTTAGATGAACAACCTTTCCAACCCCCTGTAGCACCTAAGAAGAGCTCACATGTGAACCCTTCTGAGCAGGATCTGGCCCGGGGCACCTGGGCAGCGTGGTGTGCACACAGCTGGTTCCTGGGCAGCAGAGCAGCCCCAAGCCACACCATCACACGGCTTGGTGACCAGGCCAGGGCGGGTGACTGCAGAGCCACCACCAGCACGTCGCAGCCGGTGTAAAGGGGGAGGGAGCATCAGCAGGGACTGGGGCAAGAGAAGGGGCTACTCAACAGCTGAGGTGGCCACTGGCCACGGGAGGTCTGGTAGATGGGGCAGCAGGGAGGACACCAAGGAGAGCGGGATTAAGTATCAGTTTGGCAAGGGAGAGTGGGACAGGGGAGAGAAATCTCTGTTTCTGCTCACGTTGCAAACCCTACAGTGGGGGCCGGCCACTGCTAGTGTTTTCCAGCAAGAGAGGGCACCAACCCTGACCTGTGCCTCCAAGCAATTTGTGGGGTTTGGAACAACGTTCGCCATGCCAAAGGGATGAGATGGACAGCCAAGGCAGGACTGAGACTGAGGCAAGAAGCAGGGACTGAAGAAGGGAGCTTGGTCCAGCTGGAGAAGAGGGAGAGAGCTCAGGCAGACTGAAGGAGAAGGTCTGGGGCAGCAGTCTTGCAGCAGCCACACATGGGATTAAATGCTACAAGACAGATCCCTTTTCCTGGGATGTTTCCCAGCACCCTGCAAAAATACTGGGATAGCGACACAGCCTTCCTCTCATCAGGCATGGGCTGGAAATGTCCAGCCCTGTGCTCACCAAAATGGTATATACATCCTTACGGTGCCTACACGGTAACGCAGGTTCTTCCCACTCCCAATGAGTCCAGAGAAGTTAAAGCATCCCCTGACCCTCAGTTTTGCTCAGAGCAAAATTTTTATGTGTCAAAAAGGCCACGTATGCCAAATGTGGGAGCAGTGCCAAGGTGAAGTCAAGGTGCTCTTGGGTACGTATCGCTGCCCTGCGAATGCATCGCCTTTCTGCACCACCTCTCCGCAGCTATTCATCTGCCCAAGGGCAACTTGAGCAGCAGTGAGAAGGTCTCACTGAGCCTTATGGAGCTGAGCAGGGCAGGATCAAGCCTTGGAGAGGGACATCACAAACCCACGTAACTGGGAGCACGATGGCCACAGCGAAGGGCACAAGGTGACGATAAACTGCTTCCCCCGTGCCACAGAGCTCAGCCTGATGGCTGCCTTTAATCACACACTGCTGTTCTTTACTGCCTTGGATGTGCTCTCCCTTAATTAGCCCAAAAGGTGACTAATGAGCTATTTGTTAATGCCATCATTCAAAAATCTCTATTTGTAGCTGGTCTGAAAGAGTTTTTTTAAAAAGCGGTGAGTTTCAGCCAACTGGCACAGAGCACGATCACAAGTTAATTACATGATCTCATGGCAGTTATCTCGAACTAATACATCATTAATCTGATCTTATGACAGCTAAAGGAGAAGCCCAGAGCCAAGAAGCACTTGAAGGCTCCACAGTCCCCAGGACAGGAGCCCTTTTTATAAAAGCTGCACACAGGGTTTACACACAGCAGGCACATGTCAGGACAAGCTGCAAGTCATATCGCTCCCCTCGCCACAATGAACAAAAACATTTAGGAGCCAGGAAACCCAGGATCTCCTCTGAAGGGACCCTTCCCAAAAGCACAGCCACCGTCCCCCTGCTTCAGTTCAGGGCTGCAAGGACGGCCAGGGCAGGAAGGGCCTTGGGGGCAGGCTCCCAGCATTGCTCAGGGACCCCAAGGCATTTCTGTATGATGAAGCCCTTTAGGACGTGTCCCAGTCTGGTCTCGGGAGATATTGGCAGGTGGGTAGTTTCAGGTCACCCTTACTGATGAGGACAGGCGCTAGAAGCTCCTCTATATCCTCTATGTCCCTTCAGATATAAAGGTAGGAGGCAAATCAATAAATACATCCCTATTTACATGTTATGATTTCATTTGAATAGCTCATCCCTAGCTAGGGACACACATCTACACAGATACCCAGGAACCAGAATAAAAGCTTGAAAAGCTTTGAAAATATGAGCTTCAATTTCAGCCAAGCTCTTACTCTCACTCCTGAGCAAGGGTGTCCCCTGAAACGGTCCCAAAGGAGCTCACAAGCCTGTCCCAGCCATCCCACAGGCATGGCGGGATGCCAGGAGCCACCCTGCAGCGCTGCAGGACCACCGGTCTGATGACAAGGTACAGGAGATGCTGGGTGTGCATGTCAACCCAGATTTGGGGTGGTTTTAAGATCTGTAAGGTCCTCCAAGTTACCATGTGCAATAAAATTTCTCTTTCTTACTTCTCTGGTTTTCTTCCAAAATCTGCAAACTGGATTGCAACTCAACGATTCAAATGTTAAAGCACTTGAAGCAAAGCGTGTGCCTCCCTTTGTGTCTTTTGTAGAGCTGTCTGTGCTAAACAAGCCATACCAAACACCACCGCACCTCATTTCTGCCAGTTATCTTCACAAGGAATTAGCTGCCAGGTTATTTTAGCCATAACAATCACTTATCTATTTAAGAGAGGATAATTTCTCTGTGCTGTTCCTGTGACCTCTCAGAAAGCACACGACTGCCTTTTTTTTGCACTCATAGTAGAAAGCGTTCCCATTCCAGCCTCAGTTTGGACTAGATCTTTGAAAAAACGGTAAAATAGAAATAGTAAATCTTACCTGACAAAACACCCGTGATTTCTGTGGTGACAAAAAGCGTCTGTGCCTCGGTGCTGCGAGACCAAAGCTTTCTCGGGGAGACGTTTGTCCTCCGTTGGGTAAGGGCTCCACGGGAACTATGCAGCCATTGTCTGGACTTGCTTTGGTTTGGGTAGGTAAGTCACGGGAATTCAGCTGCTCTTGTGTGTTCAAAGAGCTTCAAAATGCTCTACACCACCTATCGGCATTATGGCTCCCGCAAGTATGCGAGGTATGCGTTTGTCTTCCTGAGTCATATAATTATCTTTGGGAAAGTAACCCATGGAAGCACAGCAGAGAAAAAAAACCCAACTGGCCATGTAAATCCCTTGACAGTCGGTAGTAGCCCTGCAAGGAGATCACCTCGAACAGAGGCTTTGCTAATTCATGTGTCCCAAATGTCAAAGCTAACAGAGATGCTGGCCTGTCCGCTTTCGTTCCTGCCTTCCTTGGCAGTTTGCAGCAGCACGTGCGGGGAGCACCGAGGAGAAGGAGCGGCACGGTCTTGAAAGCAGCCACAGTGGTGGAAGAGCTGATCTGAAGTTCGGTGGGTTGCACAGGTTACAGGATGGCTTCTGGCCAGGAGGAAAAGTAGGGTGAAATAGTCCCTGATGACTGCTGTTAATGGAGGCTGAGTCATCGGTGATACAGGCTGAAAAAATGATGTGATGCGGCAGTGTCTGGGCTAGTTACATCTTGATAAGGATGGTGGGTGTCTTCCTGGGTTTTCCGTTGAGTCAGAAGCACCTGGGGAAAGGTGACACCAGGAAGGGGATTTCTGCCATGATCAAATGCCACCTCAGGCAGTCTCAGAAGAGGGATAGATACCACGAGAGAATGGGATACCATGTAGGTGAGCTTCCCAGAGAAGCCCCTTGTGCCAAGCATAAGGGAGGAGAGAAGGCTGAGAATGGAGAGGAAACAGTGAAGGGTCCCTTGATTATACCATCCTCTTGCAAGGAAGAACATGGGCTTACCATGGAGTGAATGGCTCCAGCAGATGTCCACACCCTGCAATGTTTTGTCAGAGTTGCCAGTTTTCCCAGATGACTTATCACAAGAACATCTCAGAAGTGAAGCTCCAATTTGTGCATGACAGCAACAAGCTCACTTGAGCGTAGGCAGTCCACACACCTGAGGCAGATGTGAACGGATCTTGGTTTTTGCTCCGGCTCCCAAAAGACCAGCTCCATCCATCATCTCTCTTGACAGCTTACGGTAGTCGGGAGGTGATTTCAAAATTATGAGCTCAGCTGTGAAGGACTTCCAACCACCAAGTGAGACAGAAAACCTCATACCTGGGAGCAAACAGCTCGCATCCCCAGGACCAGGAGGGCTTCAAGCACCGATGTACACTGAATGACAACAAGAAATGTGCTGTGAAGCCTTTGAGCCAACTCTGATGGGTGGTCTTTGCTCTTTCCAGCTGGGGCTCGGTTTTATCACCCCATCCCAGCTTTGGCCAGCATTGCCTAATGCCTCCAACAGTATCTGGCTGTGCTTGGCACCTTTGTGCAGCGTGAGCAGGTTGGGACACTGCCAGGTGTGAGGTGGTGTCCTGGTTTCAGCTGAGATGATAGAGTTAATTTTCTTTATAGTGGCTGGTATGGGGCTATGTTTTGGATTTGTGCTGAAAACAGTGTTGATAATACAGAGATGTTTTAGGTGTTGCTGCACTGGTCAAGGACTTTTCAGCTTCCCATGCTCTGCCAGGTGCAGAAGAAGCTGGGAGGGGGCACAGCCAGGACAGCTGACCCCAACTGGCCAAAGGGCTATTCCATACCATATGGCGTCACGCTCAGTACATAAAGCTGGGGAAGAAGAAGGAAGGGGGGGACACGTTCAGAGTGATGGCGTTTGTCTTCCCAAGTCACCGTTACGCGTGACGGAGCCCTGCTGTCCTGGAGATGGCTGAACACCTGCCTGCCCATGGGAAGTAGTGAATGAATTCCTTGCTTTGCTTTGCTTGTGTGTGCGGCTTTTGCTTTACCTATTAAACTGTCTTTATCTCAACCCTCGAGTTTTCTTACTTTTGCTCTTCCAATTCTCTCCCCCATCCCACTGGGGGGGAGTGAGCGAGCGGCTGCGTGGTGCTTAGCTGCCGGCTGGGGCTAAACCACGACAGGTGGGTTGCAGGCTGCCTGTGCACTTAGGAAGCCAGTGGGTCCAAGAGCAGCAGACATCAGCTGGGGACCAAAGACCCTGCATTCACACACCTCCTCCAGAGGCATGTCTCAGCTCTGACCACAAAGGAAAAAGCATCCAAGCTCTTACCAAGAGGCGTTTTGGGGACTGCCAGCATGGGTCCAACTGGTGCCAGCTGCGGTGGCAGCTGATGTGTGGGGCAGTCAAATATTCAGGCTGTGCCACCGCCTGTGTGCAGGTGAGGAGCTGAGAGGAGCCCTGGCTGTGCTGGGATGTCCCAAGGCCATCCTCACATCCAGGCTCACCCACCATAGCTGCAAAGCAGCAGAAGCAGCCCAAGCAGTGTCAAAGCTCTCCCACCAAGCCCCTGGGGTGCTGGTGCCCCAGGATGCACCCCGAGGATGGAGATGCCCCAAGGCTTCAACTCTGCAGTGGGAGACACTTGGAGAAACCACTCCGCTTGGGCAGAAGTCAACCAATGGACATATGTGCAATGGAGGCTTTGGATTAAGCTTGCTTTTTCCAAAAAAATCCTACATAGCAGGCTTGTAATTACAGCGACACCGAGTCCTGATGGCTTTTCCAGGCCTGCTGACACGGGGCGTGCTCTTACCCTCCTCTCGGCATGTCTGTGCGGGGCTGTGGTCTCCCCGCCATGAGCCATGGCAGGCCTGGCATGAGCCATGGCACAGGCTCATTCGCTCCTGCACAAACATCCTGGAGAGCCAAAACTGCCTTCAGAAAGGTGAGCAGCCGGCGCCGTGTAATTCACGGTGCTCCACGGCTCTTACACTGTGACTCATGAGCTCCCTGGCAGATTTACAGCCAGCGGCACCGATCTGCATCGCAGACAAATGGGGCGGACGGTTGCAGCCCAAGCCAAGCTCCCGGGTGAGACAGGGCGAGTCAGCGACGAGCAGTCATTGCACAGCATTGCATCTGCTGCAGAAGGGTTTACCCACAAGGAGGGTGTCTCTCCTCTCTTCCCACCCTGTGCTGGGGACATGGGGCGGTGCTGGATGTCACCAGCCTCCAGCCACATCGCCTGAGCCTTGCACCTGGGCGCCCATGTCAAAACTCCCGTTCCTCTCAGCTTGTCCTGCTCACCACTTCTGAACTGGTGGGGGAAAGGGCTTCACACTGGGGCCTGTCTTCTGCTAAACATCTGCCCAGCTGCAAGCACTGCGCTCCCCCAAAAGAGCCGGGTGAACGGAGACAGAGGGTCACACCAGGCAACAGGACGAGAAAGGCCATCCCACCGCGGCTGGCAAATTCTGTCTGAAAACAGCCACCTTTTCCTAGGAAAGCCTTTCTGGGCACCACCTTGCAGGGCAGCTGAGGGGGGAGCTGGGTGGGAGCTCGTCCGTGTCCCGAACACTGGTGGGGTGCTGCACCGCTGCCTCTCAAGCAGCAGCGGAGCCTCGTGGCCGAGGGCTGGTTTGTCCCCCGTCCCCATGCGCTGGGCACTGCCCTACGCACATCATGCTCTCCCATTCAGTAACACTGCTGGGTTACCTGCGCCGAGCGAGGGAGAGGAGGGAAGGGTGGCTGGTGGGAGGAAGGACATAAGTCCCGGGCCAGTCGCAGGCAGCAGGGAGTCTCAGGTTACCTGTGGGGCAGGCAGATACGGGCGGCAGCTCTTGGGTTATTCGGCGGTGGGAGAGTCAGAGCGGAGCTCTGTCTCACCGAGACCCCGACAGACACCACAGCCATAGTCATAATAATTTTCTCCCTGGTGAAGGACAAGAGCAGGCTGAGGAAGCTTCTTTGCTCAAAAACCAAAGTACATCATTCAAGTGCAATAGAGGCTCGGGCGGGATCTCTGCTGGCAGATGGGAAACACTTTAGCTTTTTTGTTTAAGCTGCAGTATTTTTCAGAGAGCTGAGTTAGACATATTTACAGCACTCTCTTCAGAGGAAGCTGCTTTTGGAGATGTCATTCTGTGCTAAACAAAATCAGAGCTCCTCAGGGAAAAATAAAGAGGGAATCCAACTGGCATCCCGTCAAATGGCTTCCCCAGGACCAGACAAGAGCAGAAAAGGGGTTAGTAAGGGGGTGGGGGTGTTGGTGACTGTGGGAGGAATTACATGGCAAAACCGGACCTCAGTGGCCCGTGTAAAGGATGCCTTATTCTTCCCTCCTTATCTGGCTGCATATAGGGGATATGGCAGCCTGCACCTGGTCTGGCTTCTAATCTGTCCTTCAGTTCAGGGTTAACCCACCACCTTTGCTCCCTGCAGCTCACCCACGCACGGCTCCGACCTCCCCCAGTCCCATATTTCGCCATCCAAAGGCAAGCCCACGCTCACTCCCGGCTCAGCTGGCACCTGGTGTGCCTCTCCCTGGGCTTCAGGAGCGCGGCTGCTGGCTGCCCCAGCCCCAGCTCCATCGGCGAAAGATGCTGGCACTCGGGAGGTGCTGGTGTGGGGCCCCTGGGTCCCAGCCGACCACCTACCTGGCCTTGTGGCATGCATGCTGGACAGATGCACAGACGGATGCTCGTTGATGGTTTCAGATGGGTGGAAGGGAGAAGACTCAAGTCTTGCTTGGGTAGGCTGGGATATTTACAGAGCAGACCAAGTGGGACCTCGAGATGACAGTAAGCCACAAGCTTGCTCGTGTCTACCACATAAAAGGGAGAGTGAAAGCCCCGCTGTGGTGGTGGGGAGAAGAGAAATAAATCTCCCTCCTCCTTTCTCTAAGAGAAATAAGGCTTTTTACCCCCAAGACTCCGGTGCCGGTTTATGAGGGTATGATCTCTGCCCCCAGGGTCAGTCGTGGCACAGACACCTAATGTCTTGCTGCTGGGGTCAAAGGAATGCATCCATCAGCCACTTTCTTCCGGTTTTCTCCTGGCTGCCCGCCCTTCCCTGCAAATTATGCAGTGAGATGCTGTGGTCACCTCCCACCCCGCATCCTCTGTGGGTCTCTCCTCTAATTGCAGGAGGACCTGGATGCGTTCAGGTCTCAGCCCTGCCTGATGCAGGGTCCCCTCTGCCTGCTGGCACGGGAGGAGCCAGGGCTGCTCACTGGGCGTGAGGACAGCACAATCATAAGCCCCCACCACTTCATTACGCTGAGCAGGGGCTTGGCCACCAGTCTCAGACGTGGCACTGTGGGAGGTGAGTCCCTGTCACCAAGCCCCAGCCTCAGTCTCTTCAGTTCTTGTGAAAAACTAGAGAAGACCTTGGTTTTGCTCCACATCAGAATAAAACCAAAAGCTGGAACTTCTAAATATCTCATAAAAGAGAAATGCCATTTTCCAGCCAGGTCTACTTGCTGCTTAAGAAAACAAAACTCTCTCCAACATAAAAATATCAGCATTGCAGTGGCATTTGTTCCAGCTGAAATGTGAAGCACACCAGCTCCTCTTCTCCTTTCACATTACTGCTTGAGTATTCTTTAGACTTGCGTTTTGTAGCAATAAGGGGCTTTTGATTTGTGCATGTTATTTAAACTCTCCGCAAGGAACCAAAGTAACAATTATCCACCCCATGGTCTGGTGATTCACGGCAGACCCTGATGAACACAGTGATGCCATGTAACCAGTATGAGCTATCGGTGAGGAACGACCATAAAGAAAGTCTGCTCAGGTCAATTATGGAAGAACAGCGTCTAACAGGATGTGTCCAACTTCATGCTGGAGACAGAGACACCGGGTGATTTAATCATCCCTTGAGGTAATACACAGCCAATTATTACTTTCGCTCTGAAAAAATTCATTCACATTACTGAAAAATTCATCAGCAATCCAACATCTGTGGGTAGCACTTCTCAAATGGAAACAGCTCCAGGTGTGGGGCAAAGAGAGACCTCCTCAGGTCCGCGGCGTTCTCCCCGTTGACTTCAAGAGATGATGGAGCAGACCCCCCCAGTTGCAACAAAGTGAGTGTATGGGGATAGCTCTCTCCTTGTACTGTATGATACACAATTACTACCCTACACTTCTTAATAGCCAAGAAGACTCCTCCTTTAACATCAACATGTTTGTGATGCTGCCCACAAACTAAACAACTTTCCTGTGGCTTTACCAGGCTGCTCACCGTAACAGTCAATCCTACCCACTTTGGGCACTGTGATTTTCTAATCAGAGACAACTTGGACATGAACTCTTTTCAGAGGTTTGGGTTTTTTTTCCCCTACAACTCGTAAATGAAGGATAAGCTTTAAATTCTATTAAATACATTAAATTTTGCCTGACTCTCTCCCCCAAAGAAAATGACTGCTCTCAAGCCTTTTTCTGTTCTTTCTGCAATCACATGCAGGAAGCATGCCCAGTAGGTCTGAACAAATTGGAGGCACCTTCTTCTAGGACATGGTGCAATCCCATGGCCCTTCCCCAAAAGTTGGTGTGACAGAGGCTGCCCTTTCCCTTTTCCCTTGCCCCAGTAACCACTTACCCCAAGCTCACAATCACTACAGCTCAAAGAAACCCGCTGGCGCTCCTTGATTCCCTCCATATCTCAGTTCCTTCCCTCCCCACTGAGCAGGCAAGGTCCTCTGCAAAGCCACCTTCTGCTCTCCTATGGGGACAGTGAACCACATTGGATGTACAGCTTGGGTTACCCGAAAAGCCAAGAATTAGGCTTTTCCTCCAAGATTTTTTCATGAAGGATGAAACATTGCATATGTGCCCTGGACGGGAACCGAAGGAGACCAAATCTACCTCTTTTCCCCCATGAGCAAGCTATAACAGCTCATTCTTGGCTGTCTGCGGCTTGGGCTGTGCCGGTGGGGTTTCCACTGCTGTTTTTTTCCCAGGCACTGGAGCCTGCACGCCAGCCTCCACAGTTTTCCAAAGGGCTGTCATTTGTGTCAGCAGTGGCCAGGACACACAGAAGCCCCAGGGCTGCTCCTTGCCCATGGAAGAGCCTCGTCCACCAGACATTGCACACAAGGGGCTCAGCAGCAGTTCCCGGGGCCTCTGCGCCCACCCTCCCAGTTGCCAGGGAAACTGATATTTCCCTGGAAAATATCAATTATTCCTTTTTTTCCCCTCATTTTGGGAATGTACCACTTTCAACAAAAATTCTGCCAGGAAAAGTTTTTCAGGCTGGAATTTTTAGTCCACGTGTGGAAAAGCCACCTGGGAGGTGCCAGCAGCTAGCGGTTAGGGCAGGGCGATGGTGGGACCTCAGATGGCCTGTTTCAATTGCGGATCTCAGACCTGAGCTTCCCACATCCTTAACCCCTTGATTATGATCTTGGGCTCCAACTCCTTTCCCAACAAAATCAAAAAATCAAAAAACATAAGGAGGAGATTTGGTCCTCCTGAGAAGTCGGGGAAAAAGGATAAAGCTAGAAAAGTGTTTCTTCCCAGCCACAGCTCAGGCTGTTTTACTTCCAGGGAATGTTCTCCACACATTTCCCATGATGTCTGTGTGTCCTGAGCCAAGATTGCACCATCCACGCTGCGGCTGCTCTCTGCCACTTGGCTCTGGGAGACGAGAAGGGCTACAGGCTTCAGCGGGTGTGTAACAGCCTGCGGCCAAACTGAAATGCGGAGGTGATGGTTGTCCTGTGCTAACTTGGCTCAAGCCTTCTGCCCACCCATGTCCTGTCCAGGCAACAAAAAAATTCGCATGGCTGTGACTGCTTTTTCCTAATAGCACCAAACAAGTCCATCCTCACAAACAACAATGCCCCACCGAAACACCTTGATGTCAAAACTCCCGTTCCTCTCAGCTTGTCCTGCTCACCACTTCTGAACTGGTGGGGGAAAGGGCTTCACACTGGGGCCTGTCTTCTGCTAAACATCTGCCCAGCTGCAAGCACTGCGCTTCCCCAAAAGAGCCGGGTGAACGGAGACAGAGGGTCACACCAGGCAACAGGACGAGAAAGGCCATCCCACTGCGGCTGGCAAATTCTGTCTGAAAACAGCCACCTTTTCCTAGGAAAGCCTTTCTGGGCACCACCTTGCAGGGCAGCTGAGGGAGGAGCTGGGTGGGAGCTCGTCCGTGTCCCGAACACTGGTGGGGTGCTGCACCGCTGCCTCTCGGGGCAGGAAGGGAAGGAGGGGGGTGGATGGGAGGCTGGCCGGGGGGGCTGCCACCTTCCCAGCATTTTTGTGAAATGAGCCCTTTGTTTCCCTTGTTTTCCTTTACCGGCACCCAAAGTGGAAACAGTCATCTCCAGCCCCATCCAACATTTCGCTTCGAACAAAACTTTCTCTTCTGTCCTTTGCAGTTTTAATGACAAAAACAACAACAACAACAAAAGTAACGCGTATAAATCCACACCAGAGTGGGTTTTCTTTCCTCCTCCAATTTGTCAGTTCAGCAGCCAAACCAAACACGGCTGTCCCCATGCCTGCTCTCTGGGCACCGCTGGATCAATAAATAGCACCGCTCCGTTTCCAGCTTACCTTGAGAGGTCTCTCCTCCCTGTTGGCCGTATCCAGCCCTCCTGCAGCCAGTCTGCCCAGCCCCAGCATCTCCTTCCCCCCCAGCTCTGGTGCTGCTCCACCCGCACAGCGATGGCTCAGAGGTTTGTGTTAAGAAAATGGGCATCAGGCGGCATTGCTTGGGACGGGATTCAAATCTGTGTGGCAGTGGAGTTATTCCTGGCTCACGTCGGCATGTGTGGGTGCAGGACTCGGTGCAGGGAGCTAACATGAGCCTTTGACATCACTGGTTAAATTTAGGGGATTAGTACAGTCCTAAAATGGTCTGGAGGAAAGCTACTGCCAGGCTGGCAGGAGAGAGACAGCACCCTGCAACCACCTCCCACCCCACGCACAAGGCTGGGGATGGAGACAGGAGTTTCTGCACCAGCCCCACTGCTACGCCACAGTCACCCCTTCAAAAATAAGCCCCCAGCCAGGTGTGCCATGCTTTGCTGTGGCACAGAAGCAAACAGCCTCCCTGGGCTTGCCCACGGCGGGGCTGTGGGGACCCCTCCTGAAATCACACAGCCCCATGGCGCCGCTGCTCCTGCTCCACTGGTCAGGGTGGAAGGCTGCAGGGTGACGGAGATGCCCCCGCCATGGCAGTGATGCAGGAGAGGAGGTGACGCCGAGCAGCTCCCAGCCCACGGACTCCCCCAAGAGCCTCCCGCAGCCACCATGTCCCCTCTCCAGGGGATGCTGCAGCTCTCACCGACCAGCCCAGCCCCGAGAGGAGTGTACCTCCAAAGGAAAGGAACTGGAAACAGTCACGAAAGAGGCAGATCCCCCCAAAAGATGAAGAGAAAACTCCACAATCCAAGAAGAGCCTCTGAATCCCAAGTCTGTCTGCTGTTTGTAGAGGTGGGTGGAAGCTGTAGGTGTGTAATTGCAATTCAGGTTGGTTTTGGCAACCTCAGTACTTACAGAAGATGGCTTCTACGGTTTATGGTCTCTTTCATGGACACTTTACTTTTTTCTCTTGATTCCTTGTTGATTCTTGCAAAGCCCTCTCTATTCCTTGTGTGAAGAACATCCCAGGAAGCTATTGCAATAACACCCTTGAATTTTCACATACCTTCAGTATGGAGATCATGGGACACCCACGTTCGACATGACCAGAAGCAACATCTCTCTGTTTCTGAGCATACCACCTTGTATGAGCAACTGCCTTGTTTTGCTGCAGTCGTGTGGCACCTGAATAATAGAGACTGGAGCATTTTGGGTGCAAGGAAAGAGACATCTGTTTGCTTTCTTGAAGGAATAGCTCTGCAGCCACCAAACAGCCAGTGAAACAGCAGCCATGCGAAGCAGCTAATTCCAAGCCAGGCCGTGAGAAACAAGATAACCCTTAATTGCTTTCTCAGTACTTGTCCCTAGCCCATGCTAATACCAAAAGGCAGTGGAGCCAAGCAGGCTGATGGCACTCAAGTCCAGCCTCTTGTTTCTGATATTAATGATGCCTAAGAGTACACTAATCTAATCTGGCTGACAAGTTGTAGAGCTTTTTGTTAGTATAATTAATTTTTTTTTCCGATTTTAATCACATTTATTGGATATATGGAAGGGCTGCTGACAGCATTTCCAAATTTCTCTGTCTTGAGGAAAATCATCACCATAGCTTCAGCCTGTGAAGGTCCTCCGTGCCCATGGGATGTGGGAGGCTCAAGTTCAGGGTATTCCCCCACCAGCCAAGCCCAGATGGGCCCTTATCAGCACTGCGCAGGGGAATAATATGCTCACTTCATCAGGGGGTGATGTGTTTCTCAAAAATCTGGAATAGTTTTCATTGCAGAATTCAAATACTTTCTACAGAAAAGCCCGTTTTTCACTCTTGGGGTACAAACACCTGACATCTTCAAGGATCACGTACCATCACTTCCACTTTCTTTTCAATGTTGCTACTTGTGCATCTAGACATTAATTTACCTGTTTCACAACCACCTTTCACTGTGCATCATCCCCCAGGTTTTCACAGTCTGTGACTGCTGAGGATGTTTGC
This sequence comes from Ciconia boyciana, assembly GCF_034638445.1. Classification (NCBI taxonomy): domain Eukaryota; kingdom Metazoa; phylum Chordata; class Aves; order Ciconiiformes; family Ciconiidae; genus Ciconia; species Ciconia boyciana. Next base: position 208,130,354 of record NC_132934.1, read on the forward strand.
TGCAATTTGACTCTCCAGCTAATGAGCAAGATGCAGTGCTGTTCTCAGATCAGTCATTCTTCTGCCCTCTTTTGTTCCTCCTTTGATTAACGTGTTCCCTTTGATGCCGCTCACGCTCAGGGACACGTTGCAAGCGCCTTCATCTTCCCACCTCCCGCTGCAGTCACTGAAGGTCATCAGTCATTTCCGCCAGCCCAATTACCTCTGCAGAAGAGGACCTGATTCTACCTCACAGCTTTCGTGTTGAAGTGCTTGAACATAATGAGCTCGATGGTGATTAGTGTGGATCCAAGCACTCGTTGTGAAGAACCATGGAGGTTATTTACATAAAAAGTACTCATTACATTATACTAGAACCATAAGATGGCTGGGGCAGAGCTCCTGGGTCATCATACTCCATTGCTGTCTGCCACAAGGAATCACATCATGAGACTGTGCTAAACCAACCAAGGTATATCGCACAGGTAGTTTAATCCTCTATATCTGTTTTTCCTGTTAGAAGGATGTTCTTACCTTCTGATGGTTAACGATGTTCTTCTCATTTCCAATCTAAATACATTCATGGGCAGTTTATGTCCATTTGTTCTTAAGCCTATGTTCTCTTTTAGTTTAAATACTTCAGTCCCATCCCCTTTTCTAACCCAGGAATCTATTTTTTAAAAAGCAGTCATAACCCGTGTATACAGCACTGAGCTGTATTATACATTTTGGCTGGTATATACTGGCCCCCTAAGGCTGTGACATGCAAACATTCATCTGCTTAACTTTATTCTAACATATAGGCTTATTAAAATTAAAGGGACTACTCAGAAATAAATGAAGCATAACTTTGCAGGAAAATTGGTTGTGTAATTAACTGCATCTGTGTGTATTCTGCATCTAAAAAGTCTGTGCTACTTTTCAAAAGGATTATAATATGTATTTTCTGTCAACAGAAAAAATATCCTTTAATTTGTCTTCTTTCATTATGAAATTACAGAGCTCTATGACAAATTAATATGATTACTTAGGTTTAAAAGATGTTACAAGCATATCTAAAGTTGTAGCGCTGTCTCAATAGTCTTGTGTTAAGAGTAATACAAAAGCAAACCCCAAACCATGCGTCCAGCAAAACCCTTCATCCAGTAAGATGTAGAAGAGGGCAAAGGATACGCAACTTTAACGATGACAGTCCCTTATTGCTCAGTGCGCAGCGCGCCATAATTTCTGATTGCTATATATGGATTTTGCATGCAATTTAATAATAAAAAGCTAGGAAAACTTTGCTCAAGTTAACACCACGTCATCCATAAAAGGCATACACCATTTTTACGTACACGTGGGTTAGTGTGTAGCTAACAAAAATGCATTTATTGAGTGATTGGGCAACCAACACCTCCCATCAGCTTCACCTACACAGTACCTGGGCACAAAACTAAATTGTTATGCCACATGCCAATGAACATTTCATACAGAAATACCTATTTCAGATAAAACTGCTTTGCTTTTTTTACCAACATAAATTCCTAACTCTGAGTGCACAAGCACAGACTCAGCCTGGAATAACTGGCAATATGAATTACACACGGTGCAGCATGGCAGCTTCTCCTCCCATTGACCAACCCAGTGCTTTCAGTGGAGAAAATTTGTCTTTCCTGTGCATCTTGTCCATCCTCATCTCTTTGCTCTTTTAACCTGTATGCTGGAACGTAAAGTGAGCTTCAGCAGCTCCTTCCATGTCAGTCCATTTGACTTCTCTCTGTGTGTATGTATATACATACATATATATGCATATATATGCAGGGCTAGACAGCCAGCTCCCAGGTGGACACCTCAACTCAGATGCCAACCCTGTGAAGCTGCATCCAACACTGCGTGAATAGCTTGGTCAAACAGTGTTTGAAGTCCTATCCTCAGGCTACACTGGGAGTCACACTCCTTATTTTGTCCGAGATCAGAGAACTTCTGGGGTTTTATTTGTGCAGCACATGTGTAAGTCAGCTTTGGGCTAACCTCCACTGCGCTTCTGTCGAGTGCTACCAGCAGTGCATCTGCAACTACTGAATCAGTCCCAGGTTCTCCATCTGCTAGCAAACCCCTGTATTTCTAGCTCATACAATATTTTCTGTATTCCCAAAAGGCCTTTTTTTCTTATTTTTAAGCAGTTTTTGTTAACAGTGACCTGCCTTAACAGAAGGCAGTGAGTATTTCCAGAGGATGATTCAGCCAACCAGCCTACCAGCTCTCTTAAAACGGATGAATCTCCCTCCAGAGGTGCCCATTCTTCTCGGCTGATAACAAAGCAAGCCGAACGCAACCACTTCTGACTTGGATATCCGATTTCTGAATGTCCTAAAGAGGGGAGATGATTCCTACCCAAAATGGATCTACAACTGCAGACTACTTTCAAAGCTTTCTAATCTGGAAGGGGTACACAGATGGAATTACCTTCACCTGATTTAAGCAGTAAAATTCATCCCACATGAATGGAGGTGCCTACTTTCAGGATGAGATGAATCACACCAAATTCCTGACTTGGGATGGGCTGGATCACCCTCAAAGCTGCATCTCTCTCTCACTTCACTGACACCAGCACTCAAATGACCCGTTTAGATGAGCCATAGCTGGTAGAAGGCAGCCAGTCCCTACAGTCCCTGTGCTCGAGGAGTTACAGGGCTGCAGCTGGGGTCCCTACGGGCAGCTTTGGTTTATATTTTTTGCGTTTAAAAGTCGGGACCTTCTATATTCTTTCCTTTTCTTAAACTTTAGGTAGATTTCCATCCTGTGCCCACTGACATATTTGCAAAGCTAAATCAGGCATGTGTGTGCCCCTCCCGTGCCTGCTAGGTAAAGCATGCTGATGAGCTATGAGGGTTTTCCCAGGAAGAGATGGCATTCCGCAAATTTCATTTTCTCCTGGAGTTTTAGATGCTCTGTGTTTTCCCTTTGAGTATTTCCTCGGTCTGTTTTTACTGCTGGTGTGCTCAGGCAGATGGACGTGTCGGTGAGCATGGCAGAGGGATGCTCCATGCAGTGGATGCGTCTGCACAAGGCAGCAGTTGGCTCCGGAGAGAAACGCTTCCCTGCAGCCTGGTGTGATAGAAAAATGATGTTCCTTTGCCTGACATTAAACCAAAATATCACATTTCAGTTGAGTCATCCACAAACTTCTAAAGAAGCAAGCGGGAGACTGTGGCTATTCTCTGGACTGCAATTAGCAGAAGGTCATTTTAAGAAACCTGAAGTCATCTGCTGCTGATGGATAGGGTGGAAGACAGCATTTCTTTCTGTAGCATAGCTATGTCTCTGTCTCTGTCTTACACACGTACATTTTGTTCTCTTTATCCATTCACCATTTCTTTTCCTTGCATTATCGTGCAAATCACTTCACAGTGATTTCCGTTTCAGTTCAGAGAAACTTCACACTTTCTCAGCTTCAGAGTTGACGTTTTCTTTACAGCTCCACGTCTGCAGGGACTGTACCGGTTTTTCCAGCTGCTTTACTTCGGAGCTTCATTAAGGGCTGCTTCAAAGGCAGGAGCTGCAGCTTTGTAGCTCGGCTGCAAACAGATGACCTCCTCCGGAGAGACCGGGCGGGCGAGTGCCCTGCTTCGAGAAGCACAACCCCCTGCGTCTGCTGGCTGGGACCTGCATGCAGATGTCCTCAGCCCACTTGAACCGAAACACGTCAGATTGGCAAAGCTCTACTATTCGACCCATTTAAATCTGAATAAACTAAAAACTGGTGTGGACTCTCAAATTACATTGCAGTCACCCTTGTCAGAGGTATGCACACCAGGGTTGCACCGGTTTAATGGAACCAGTGCAATGCTGCACGTTTAAGCAGATACATCTTTCAGTTTAGCACTGAACCTTTGACATGACATAGCTGTGTCCATGCCTGGTTTAACAGAGTCAAAACCAGACCACTCTTGTAAAATTTTGAATAAATATCATGGGTCTCATTCTCTTCTGGCTTACGCTAGTAGCTATAACGCAGGTGTTACTCCATTAACTTCAGTCATGCTTCTTCTAAACCTGATGGGGAAGGGAGAAGGACTCGCACACGCTTTGTTTCTTGTCTGGTTGAAGTTACAATTACTAAAGCAAAATTGGTTTGTGTTTTGATTTCCCAGAACTCATAAAAACAAAGCGGGCAGCTGAGATCAGTGTGATGAGTTAGACAGGCAAATCGTTCAGGAAGGGTGCTGAACATGAAGAATAATTTTGTATTATTATGATATTCATTGCTCTCTGGAGAATCTGAGATGGAAACGTGAAGAAATCAGCCTGAATTCCTCTACCCTGCTGCTCTATAGAGAGAGGAAAAATTCCTGCTGACCAGAAATGGGCATGAAGAAAACATTTTTTTATTAAGTGTCTGTACACTTGCTGCTTTTGGAAGTAGAAAACATTTTACCTTAAGCACTCATACGTGCAAAAAACCACAAGCAGAAAGCCAACACAGCATGTTCTAATACAAAATGAAATATGACCTTTTAAGGAACCTTAAGCTTCTGAAAAGTAAATGTTAAATCTATATATAATTCAAAGTATATTGGCTGAATTAGATGCTAATTGGCTGAATTAGATTCAAACCTGTCCTGAATAAAACCATCCTCACATTCAGTTTTTTGGCTTTATTTATTCTCTGTGGTTAAAAAAAGGGCTTTTGAGATTTTGGTGTTATTAACCAATTTACAGCGTGGGGAAACCTGCTGTCGGAAGCAGAGTGGCTGCCGTGCCCGTGCGTGCAGGCAGCTCCAACAGCCCAAGGGCTGAAGGGCTTGATCCAGGCAGGAGCGAAGGTCCCGAGAAGTCAGATGCTTGCTGGACTCAGCTCTTGTCCCTGGACTGCCAGGGCAGAGTCCAGAGCCACGCGTGGGCCTTCAGGCTGTAGATAAAATGCAAGGTGAGATATTGCAAGGTGACATTCATCTCCTGCTCCTCACCACCTCTGCACGTTAGCTATTTGCTGTAGAAGTAGGTTCTTTCAAGAAAAATGTAAAGTATTGGATACTTGTGCTTGAAGATCCCATAGCTTTTCTTGATCCACAAATTATTATGCTGCAATGTTATCAAGGGATGAAAACACTGAGTCAAACCCAGTTTTATCCTGTTAAAACTCCCACTCACTCTTATTTTGAAATTAATTTACTTTTTTTTGAAAGGAATTCTTTTGAAAAGAATTTGAAAAGAAAGCACACAAGTGCAAGTATCACCTTTGCATGAAGTATACGTGTTTAATAGCCCCATCACATTGATTTAAAGAACTTCTGATCCAACTGGGTATGGCAAGATACTAAGAACTGAAATAAATCTGGATATTGAGAGATCTCTTACTGATATATTTGTAAAGATAGGTATTCCTTGGCCTTGACAGTTCTCCCTGCCCTCACATAAACAAACTCATGCGATCCTTTTCCCTTCACTCCTTTTGAAAGTGATTTCCAGAAAGTTTTCTGACTGTTTAAGAGCATGTCGGCTGTTCACGTGCCAGTACTGAAACTCACAGGCAGATATGGCTCAGTTATCCTGTAACCACCTTGTGGATAAGAGCTGGGGAAAGAGCTTGGCCCAGCATGTGGATAAAACACAGGGAGATGGTCAAATACAGGAAACGGCTACTGCAAAAACAGCAGGGGTGGACAAATACCAGACGCCAGCATCAGCCAAACCATCTATAAAGGAAATGACCAACTTGTTAGCCTCCTAATATTTGAAATATAAACAGAAAATCCACAAAATACTGCCATTCGAAATGTGTGACCTGATCTTTTTAGCTCCTTGGACTCATCACCTGAATAGCAATGCTTATAGGACATAAAATTCAAACCACACTAGGAGCGTTACTTAGAGCCGTATTTGCACAGCCAAGCGCTGCGCTTTCAATGTGGAAATAGTTTGGACAGAAACTCACTGTCCAGCAAGGCTGGACTGGAAATGTATAAACTCCCTGCAAAAAAAGGCTTAGTCCTAGTTCATAATTACAAATTATGTCGTTTGGGAGCCAAATTTGCACTGCAGCCACTGCCTGAGCACAGTCCTCCTTCAAGTAACTGTGGCAGGGAGACAGCAAGAATATAATGACTCTCTTGAGTTGTAGGAGCTGAGCCCAGAGCAAGGCCTGGAGCATTTCCTCCATTTCCAGCCCATGTGTCAGTGTGTTTTAATGTCATCTGTTCCTACGCTGTGCTGCGTCGACATTAGGGTTCATTTCCCAAACCATCTGTACCAATGCCTGTTTCTTTACCAAGATTACCTCGGTATCAAGATTAACAACAGAATAAGCTCAGAAAAAAGTTCCGCGTAATATATTTTTAGTAATTCAACATTCATATTACGTAGCAAAAGTACTCCTATGATGCAATGAAACTTTATTTCTTAAAGAACCATTTGAAATCTCTTGTAAACAGACAGGAAAAAAATTCTGTAAATAGAGAAGCAACCTTGAAAAGGAACCCAGAAGTTAAATGCGTGCGCCTGCAGAGTAAGACATGGTTTATTTATGCCCCACATCTTAGGGCATTAGTGAGGGGTTTGCTCTTGGACACCAGAATGTGAATTTAAGTTCACAGGCACACCAGGCACACAAAGTCCTCAGCTGTCCTAATTCAGAGAACAGATTATTCCTCATTTTAAATATAAATCCAAATATTTTCCCCTGCAAGAGAGAGTTGGAGCAAGACTGTATTGGCAGCCTTTAGATTCCAGCGAGATTTCTGAAAATCATTTTTACGGTATGAAGTTATTCCTTCACTAGACAGAGAAGCCAGTCGGGCAGCTCCAGGCTTGGCTCCCCATGGCTGCTCCGTCCCCCTGTTCGTGGGCATGGGGTGCTCACAAGCTAACCAGACCCTGAGAAAGAAGCTTTTGAGAAAAGTAAATGGTCATTTCTTATCTGCACCACTGCTTCTTTTTTTTCTTTATTCTGAAAGAGACAAGCCCCAGGGAAATACCATTCCTGTCACAGTGCTGTTGCAGGACTGCTCTCCCCATCACTGGTGGGCATGGGCTGCCCAAGGTCAAGTCCTGCATGTTCAGCCAGAGGCTCGATTTGGCTATGAAAACTGTATTTTTGGGGACATGATATATATAGTCGGTGGAAGGAAAGCCATTTTCTACCATTTGTGGACTAAACATGCATAAAGCTCCTTAAAAGTCAGCTGAGAAGCAGGCATTACACCTTCAGGATTCTTTCCACCAACACAACAATTGGATGCTCTCGAAGGCTTTTGCTTCTCCCTTCCTGAGCCCTTCCTCGTCCCACTCGGGCTAACCTGGTGGGTGATCAGTCACCTGCGCTGCCTGCTTCTGCCCACGCAACCGCCCTGCCTTCCTCATCCGTCTGTCCCCACCAGGCTCAAAAGCAGGGCTGGCAGCAAAGTGCCACCTGTTGTGGTTCCTGCTGTGATGTCCTGGTGAGATGATGTGATGTCTGGTGAGATGCCTGCTCTCATGCCTGCTGAGATGCACCGCGGTGCCTGCGGAGATGCCTGTGGTGATGCTGCTGTGCTGCCTGCTGGGGTGATGCCTGGTGGGATGCCTGCTGTGATGCCTTCTACGTTCAGTCATCTTTCAAGACAAGTGAGACCAAGCATTTAAATCTTCGTAATTTTTTTCTTTCACCAGAGTGCATGTGTGTGTGTGCTGTGTGAAGATATGCAAATATATTTAAATATTTGTTTTTACAGGCTCTGTCTTGTTCTGGAAGGAATGGTCCCAGATGGCCCAGGCTCCAAAGCCATGCTTCTGGCCAGCCCTCACCAAGGCTTTCAGTCTCCCCTGAACGCTAGCAGAGAGAGCAGCTGTTAGCTGTTAGAACCTCTCCTGCAACGGCCAGTGATGCCCTTCACAGCCAGCAGCCCTGACACAGGCACGCTAACAACAGGTTCAGACCACAAGCACGTTTAGAAGTTTTCCAGCAGCTGCAAGCTTTCTGGGAAGACTTTGCAGTGCCTGGCCATGCCCCCCATGCCCCTGGGGACCTCCAGGCAGCTCCAGCAAGGGAAAGGCTTCCCTGTGCCCAGCGCCAGCCTGGGCAGAGCATCCCATCCCGTACCCCAAATGAACCCTCCTGTTCACTAGGAACCACATGGAGAAAGTTGCGTCTTGCTCAGCTCCCCCAAGGCTCCCCTGGACTCCTTGGGCATTAGAAAGGAGCTTCTGCGCAGGCAGCACTGCTCGTGCCCACTGAACCCACGCTGCAGGAGGTGGAAGAGCATTTCGTGCACACGAGCACTAAATTGCTTAGCTGCAGAGGCTGCATACGCAGTGAATGGTCACGGTGTCACACACAGTGAGTGCCTCTGTCTCTGCTGTTAGCTCCATGTTAACCTCCCCTGTCTCCTGACTCATAGCTCAGATACCTGTATGAGACGAGTGGCAACCCTCGTTTATATTCTAGGAAAGTCTTTCTTCTCCAGGACACTTTCAATTCTGATTTTGAATGTTATGAAATACCCAAATGCAGGCTTCTGCGTGTATGATTTCAGAATATATTACCTGTTGCAATACCTATTTAATATAGCTTCTTGGCCATTAAGTTTATTACTACACGTCACTCTCAAACTGTGTTGGCAGCAATGCAGAATTGCTGTCAGAAACTGGAAATCAGATTTATGTGAATTACTTTAAAAGAAATTCTACAGTAGTATTTTTCTCTTCCAGGAGAGACATGTATTAGGAATTACCTTCAAAATCTAAGACTACATGGGCAAAATTGGTCTATATGCAATGTCTTCTATTTTTAATGAACTGTGATCATCCCAAAGCAATAAGAAAGTTAATCATAGAATCATAGAATTGTTTAGATTGGAAAAGACCTTTAAGATCATCAGGTCTAACCATTAACCTAGCACTTCCAACTCCACATGGATTGCTATGCGCCCTTTGCAATGTAACTAACGACTCGGTCAGCAAGTTCCATCTTGGAATTTTAATATATATCTGTGATTTTAAAAATATGATAATTTCTGTAAAATAGTAAAGGCAAGGCAAGTTTTATTAGATGAAGAAATGCTAAAAATAGTCATGCACTTCTTCATTTGGTCCAGGTATATGGCCTGGTTTTGAATTGAATATTTTCTCAAAACGCTGAGTGATGGCAGATACGCTCTGAACAGCGTTACTCCCCCTTAGCTTGGCCCTCTTCACTGGGCTGTATGCAGATGCCAAACATTTGCTCAGCCCGATGTAAATCTCTCCTTGCCATTCAAGGTACATGCAAGGAACCAAGGGATGCATTTCTCCCAGGCCACAGCTGTGACACTTTCGGTCTTGAAACAACAGAGAAGACAAAAGCGCACATATCCAGGTACTTACATATATTATATTTCCTAAATATGTGAATTTAAGCTCAGATTTATCTCACCTAAGGATGCACTTGAAGCAGCTAAGTCCTAGGATCCTGTCCTACCCTAAGATCCCTATGCAGACACTGTGTGAGCTGAGCGTCACTGAAGATGGGCTCAGTCCTTGTAAGATCTGGTTTCCTTCCCAGAGCTGCATGGTCCTCTTCACTGTCTAACGGTGGAGCCCACAGCAACCACACATCTCATATAGGTATCTGAGCGATGTGTCAGGAGACAGGGGAGGTGAATGTGGCACTAACAGCAGAGACAGAGGCACTCGAAGTGTGTGACACCGTGACCATTCACCGTGAATGCAGCCTCCGCATCTAAGCAATTTGTTGGGCTTAGGAGAAGAAAGACATTCGCTGCTGTAAAACTAGGCAGTGTCTCTCTACATACAATTTCCTTATAGAAATAAGAAACATTAAACCTTTAAAGTTTTTGTATATATATTTCTGGGGGGAAAATAAACTCACAGAGCAGGTAAGCACTGAACCTGCTCAGGCTCCTAGAGTGTGAAAAGGAAGGGAAGAAATGTTATATATCTGTCCCTGTGCTGAATCCTGTGGTCATGTTTAGCAGCTGGGGAACCTCAACACCCACGGCTGTGTCTAGCTGATTTTACTATCGGGATAAAGAACAGAACGGGTGGATATGAGATTGTCCACTGTTAAATATGACATTTAAGACATTCTCATCATTTAAGGTGATGCCATGCTCTCAGTTTATTAGAAATCACTTCTCTGTGCTCAGTAACAATGACGCAGACTCAAAGAAGAAAATGTCTTCACATTTCTCCATCAGCATGGAAGGTGGCAATATGTAACACATAGAGCGGGTGGCCTGGGAGGTCTGATTCCCAGCAAAGGCTCTGTTCCTGGCTCCCACAACTTCCAGATGAGTCATTTCTCACGGTTCTGCTTACCCATCTGTGCTTCTCAATACCCATTCACACCTCAGCTGCCAGCACCCTGACGACTGTTAGCTGACAATTATTGTGACAATAGCTAATGCTAGGTCGATTGGAATTTAAATACACTTTCCTAAATTAAAAAAAAATGTCGAAAAGATGGTGCCCAGGGCTGCAGAGACCAGTTGTAGCATCAGGAACTATGCTCAGTGTACTGCTGGTCCTCAGCACATGGTCTTAAAATCAAACCATTACCTTACTATTGCTCATCCTTCTCATAAAAATGCTGGGCAGTCAATTAGTTCATATTTAAATGTATTTAAACCTCATTTAAATTCTCTATAACTGCTCTATAAAGCGGAGTACATAATGAGTGCTGGTTAAATATGCAGAGGACAAAGTGAGTATATTTTCTGCCGTGAGCTCACATTAAGTTTGCATTATTTGAAATATAGGTTAAGCCTGTGACTGTCAATTAGTTGCAACACAGTAATGTTCATATGTGGCTTTCATCAAAAGTGCTTCACATTTTGTTAATTATACAGAGACAAATAATGAAAAGCTGCATTTTAGTGAGCCATTATCTGTATATGACAGTTATAGAAAGTGAAGCACGGAAAGCTAGACCATCCATGTGACCAAGTCGTGGGAACTAAGTGTAATGTAAGCTGGTTTTTGATGATGGAAGTATTTACACTCTTACAGCAAGACCAGGTATTTTGCTGAACCCCTGTCCAAGTGACTAAATAGAGCATCAGAGGCAACGCTGCGGGTTTGTGCCAGGCTCCCGAGTGCAGCTTTGTGTGCCTTCCCTGGGTCGCACTGGCCCAGGGGATGAGTCCAGCACTCGCTGCTCAGGTTCACCCATTCGACCACCTCAGCTTGCATCATGTGGGGCATGGGACTCACCTGAACGCACTCTCCTTTCAGGCAGATCATCTCTGTCAAATAAATATTTGATTTAAAGATGATTCATAGTGGAGGACTGATCAAGACCCACAGCAATTTTTTCAAAAAATCAAATATCTTATTAAAATGATTTATTGATGATTAATAAGTAACTCTCTTCTGAATATATCTAGCTTTGACTTCAGCCACTGGATTTTTCTGTGACTGATACACTGGAAAGTCCATAATCAAATTTGTTCCTCAAATAAACAGCTACAGGGATCAAAGCTGACTCTCAACCTTCACTTCATTAAGCTAAGCAGATGAACTTGTTCAGAGTCTCACAACAAAGGCACTTTTCCCAACACTTCATTAAATCTGTGACTCGCCTCTAAACTGTCCCAGTGTTAAATGGTTGCCGAAACCATCACAGCTCAAGAATTATCACAACTCTGCCAAATGAGGAGGTACAATAACTCATCTACTGCTACTTAATATTTTCCTGCCTGCTTGCATTTCCATAGTACAAGAGGAAAATTCAGGCTGGAAGGGACCTCAGGAGATCAGCTCCAAGATCAGCCCCGGCTGCTCAGAGCTTCACTGAGTTGGGTCTTGCACAGCCTCTCTGGGCAGCGGGCATGGGTGTCCTCATCGGGAAAGAGCTTCTCCTACCTGAACCTCTCATGTTTAAGCTTGTGCCTCTTGCCTGTTGTCCTCCTGCCCTGCACTGCAGTACAGAGCCCGGCTCCGGCTCCTCCATGCCCTCCCTGTAGGCACTGGGGCTGCCCTTGGGTCCCCCCAAAGCCACATGCTTTCGGGCAGGAGCAAAGCCTCATGCTGTATAACCAGGCTCACCAGGTAAGTCCCTACCTACTGCTCTTCAGTGAGAATTCGGCCATGGCCGGAGATAATTTGGGCTGTTTAGCATCGTCAGGCTGTCCTCCCTCCTCTTTTACCAATTTCCTGAAGTTTGGGTCAGCTGCAAGTGTTACCAGTAAGGATTTTGCCATCTTCCAGTTGATGATCTGATTTGTCTGAGGCGGTCCAAGTAGAAATTAAAGCTCAGACTGCCCTAATAAGGAAGGCAGACACGGCAATAATAGTGGCTGTGTTAGCAAAGTGTTACCTCATGATGCTGGAATTAGGGTGGGCCACCAACCCCATTACCGAGCCTTCTGCATTGATGGGGTCTTTACTGGCATCAGTCACCAGGAGTGATGTGAATTGTGAAATAACGTATTTAAATTTGGAGTGATTTAGAGATAAACTGGTTTTGATGAGCTGCTAATGCATTATTAATGCATTATTACATTTCATACATTATGATTTTTATAATGCCTGATGCCACTTCCTGCACCTTGCACAATTCCTGTGTGCTGTTAGAGGGTTTGAAGAAAATAATTGGTTTTACGGCTATAACCGAGGGGGAAATCCAGCCCATACTGGACTTGGCCCATGACATCCCCATGCACAGAAGTCAAACCAAATGGGCAGATGTTGTGGTTTAACCCCAGTCAGCAACTAAGCTGCTCACTCACCCTCCCCCCTGCCCCATGGAATGGGGGAGAGAATCGGGAAAAAAAAGTAAAACCTGTGGGTTGAGAGAAAGATAGTTTAATAGAACAGCAGAGGAAGATTAATAATAATAATAATAATAATAATAATAATAATAGTAATAATAATAGATAAAAGAATATACAAAACAAGTGATGCACAATGCAATTGCTCACCACCAATGCCCAGCCAGTCCCCAAGCAGCAATCGCTGCGCCCTGGCCAACTCCCCTCAGTTTCCATACTGAGCATGATGCCATATGGTATGGAATAGCCCTTTGGCCAGTTGGGGTCAGCTGTCCTGGCTGTGCCCCCTCCCAGCTTCTTCTGCACCTGGCAGAGCATGGGAAGCTGAAAAGTCCTTGACCAGTGTAAACACTGCTTAGCAACAACTCAAACATCAGTGCGTTACCAACATTATTCTCATCCTAAATCCAAAACACAGCACTACACCAGCTACTAGGAAGAAAATTGACTCTATCCCAGCCAAAACCAGGACAGCAGATTTCAACAATGAGGCCAGGAATGAGTGAGGGGTCACTTCAAATCAAATGGTGTGATCCAATTATACTGGTTTTTGAACTTCTACAGTGCTGACAAACTTTTTTTTTAGTAATTAAGATGGGGAGAAAAACAGTAAAGAAAGGCAGCTTTACTGTTGATGTGTCAATAACATAGGGGCAAACTTTTCCTATTACTAATACGCCAATAAAATGTACAATATTTTCTAAATAATTGTCTAATTGTCTAGCTAAGCATCTGCTTACTTTTGAAGACCAAGAAACATTTTAATGTATGGCTAATCCACCCTCATATGACCAATTAGAAAAGGAGATAGAATTAATTTCTGATCTATGGATGAATGGAAAAAGCTGATTAGTTTTACCATTTTCTCTCTTGTCAGCTACTTCACGTGACCCGGCTGAAACAACCCCACACACAGCTCCTTCTGGCTTCAGGCTCTGCAGTGCCGAAAGGGACACACGGTGTCCCCAGGGGACAGGCACCTCGCACTGGTTATGGTGCTGCACCGCGGCCAAGGCTACCTGTTAAAACCTCCTACGTCACTTGGCGGATCACCACGCCTCTGTGACCTACGTGGAGAAAAGGCTGAAATATTTCCAGCATCCAGTTTGCAGAGGAAGAGTTTGTCTCTGATTGGCCTTCCTCCTTGCGCAGGAGGATGGCGTCCCTGGCCAGGTAGTCCTGTGGGTAACACTCCCTGCTCTCTGCTCTGGCCCCTGGCAGATGCCCCTTCCCAGGACAGACTCCCCTTCACATTGATACTCTCAGATGCCTTCAGTTTTATTATTCAAGCAATATCATAACTAGATCCACATATAAATTTCACAGCACCCACGTCCCTCCCCAGGAGGCATGGAGGCGATGGAGCAGTGCTCCACTTCCACACATCTCCTCATGCTCGAGGGTTTTCCACTTTTTTAAATATGTACACAGTTTTTCCCATGAAACGCGAAGAATTTATGAAGTCTAACTAACTTAGTTGTCCTGCAAACTTCTTTTTCATACAAGATGACAGCTGGAAAATGAGATCCGTATAACAGGGCTGAAGATATCTGCCTAAATGGACCGTGCCGAATAAACCGGCGACTCAGCTCCATGCCAAATCCTGCCAGGATCAGACGAGCCAAAGCACTGGAGGGTGAGACCCCCATGATGGCAACACTACCAGGCCAGGAAGCAAATGCAGCACACTTACTTTAGCCCAGTTCTGGGGGAAAAAAAAGCAAGTATACTTCATTAGAAGATGTGCAGCAGGATGTGGTGTTCCCCAAGTTGCCACCCCTGCACCGATTGCACTTCCACCCCACTCCCTCCAAAGCCTCTTCATGCCTACCCTAAAAAAAATAAAGAAATGACTGCCCCTTGCACAAATATGCCTTATCTAGCTTTCAACCATCTCGTCCAAATACCAGTCAGCCTAACTATGGGAGCAAAGCCTCCAGTGCAGGTTGCAGGGCAAAATCCAGCACCCCTCCCTTGCGGTCATGCTGGTACCAATATCCAAACTAACTGCTTTAAGGTTTCTGATCTCTGAGCTGTCAAAACTTGATTCCTTCTCTCTCTCCCCTCCCTAAGGGCCAGAAGTCAGGCTGCATCTTCTTCAAATGCAGTACAAACGGGTGCCTGAGTTAATAAACACAGTAATATACACAGTAACACAGTAACTGTGTATAACTGTGTATAACTGTGTTAACAGTAAAAAACACAGTAACACAGTAACTGTGTTAATAAACACAGTTAATAAACACAGTAGCCCCAGCTGTGCATCAAAATTCACATGCTGCTGCCTTGCCCATGGGAATGTCACCCAGCACTCGAGCACTTGTAATCTGAACAAAAACACATGTGGTAAACACATCCAGTCATGCACGGACTTTGCAAATACCAGTTTGCTGCTCATCTTCTGAGATGAGGGGAGGACCAGCCACCAGATACCACATCTATCGAATGTAATACTCAAAAACCTCCCAGATTTTTTTTTTTTTTTTAAAACCAGATTTTTTAGGGTAACTAGTTCTTAAAAGGAATACATTGCTTCCAGAATGAGTGTATAAAGGATGCTGCAGTAATACCTGCATGCTGTAGCATGCCCAACAGCAGGTTCTTGATGTGGCAGCGGGTCACTTTGGCCACTCTGACCCTGGAAACTAAGGCTCTGCAGACATACACACCTTGTTCAGACATGGACCCGCTCGAGAGGGTCCAGAGGAGTGCCACGAAGATGATCAGGGGGCTGGAGCACCTCCCTGTGAGGACAGGCTGAGAGAGTTGGGGTTGTTCAGCCTGGAGAAGAGAAGGCTGCAGGGAGACCTTCTAGCAGCCTTCCAGTACTTCAACGTGGCCTACAGGAAAGATGGGGAGAGGCTCTTTATCAGGGAGTGTAGTGATAGGATGAGGGTTACTGGTTTTGAACTGAAAGAAGGTGTATTTAGATTAGATATAAGGAAGAAATTCTTTACCGTGAGGGTGGTGAGACACTGGCACAGGTTGCCCAGAGAAGTTGTGGATGCCCCATCCCTGGAAGCGTTCAAGGCCAGGATGAGGCTTTGAGCAACCTGGTCTAGTGGAAGGTGTCCCTGCCCGTGGCAGGGGGGTTGGTCTAGATGATCTTTAAGATCCCTTCCAACCCAAACCATTCTATGGTTCTATGATTCTATGATTCTATAGTCAAAAGCAGCTAACAACCCCAAGTAAGCCCAGCTCTAGCAGCAGCTGAACCTAGGAAACATGCTCGGTAACAAGCATCAGCAAAGCAGAGAGATGTCAGCGCAGCAGCTGTGGGTGCAGGACCTGTGCGAGCCCTCGACCAGCGCTGGCTCCGCGGGTAGGTCCCTGCGGCTGGGAGAGCACCGAGCTCTGCGCCCAGCCCTGCCATCTCGGCTCTCCTCTGATCATGGCTGTTACTTTTCAAGGAAACCCAGGTATCATACAGCTATGTAAAATCCATGGGGCAGTTCACAGAGCCACTTGCGGTCACCTTGCAGAAGGAAGAGGGTGGCTGTGCAGCCGGCACCGAACCTCCCGTCGGCATCGCTGCCAAGGAGCACCCAATCTCTGCACCCACCTCCCACCCATCAGGAGTTAACGGTGTATTCAGAGAAGACTGGGCAAGTGAATCACGGAGCAAAGACTCACATCACAGCTCCAGCTCAAAAGACCAAGCTGTCAAACGTGGTAATTCGCTGAAAAGGTGTTTCAAGATAATTCCAGTTACCTTCTTGCTGGGGGATGCCTGCAGATGGACAGTGCAGTGTTCCCCGAGGATGGGGAGCTCATAGCTGGAACAAAACCAGCTCTCCAGCCTGCATGCTCCCATCCCGATGGAGGCATGGAATTGGTGCCAGCAGCTGGCAGAGGCTGGCTTGGAGATGGAGCCAGAACTACCACACTCCAGAAACTCTCTGCAGCTGAGCACTTCATCGGTGACCATCTACAGTGCACATAAAGCCACAAACTCTGGGTTGGGAAACTCAAAAGCAGTGTTAGATCTTGTTTTTCTTTCCTGTTTAATTTATTTTCTACTTTCATTTGTTTTCCTATTTCCAAACATGTGGCAGGAGCTCAGGCTGCCAAAAAGTATAAGATGATCAGGACCAGTCAGGTCTCACTCCTGCGCAAGGCAGCTCCGGCCAAGCTCTGAGCGCAGGGGAATCAGGACATGAAGACGCTGTCACCTGCAGATGCTGTCACCCTTGCCATGTCATTTAAAATGTGCACACAGGCCAGGGACCTCCCCAGCAGGCAGCAGGGCTCAGATCACCCGATTTTGGACAGGGGAAGTGTTTAGCCATGCGGACGGGAGCTGTGCTGTGCAGCTTGCCCTCAGAGGCAGGGGGAACCCTGGCCCCTTTTATCTACTAGCCCTGGGGCAGCCCAGCTGGTGCCCTGGGAGCCCAGGAGAAGAGGATGAGACCCAAAATAATAAAAAATAAATTGGTATTGCCTATTTCATTATCAGAAGGCAAGACAGACTGAGGATGTTGTCACTACCTTACCGCCTACTGATGCCACTCATTCACCTCCCCACGCTTCCAAAATCAGCACAGTCTCTTCAAACCTCAGGGGAACCGCACAGCCAAGTCACCACGTTGCAGAGCGCGTGATGCACTCCGGGTATGCCCCAGGGCTGACCAGCTCCTTGTCTATTCACGGGCAAGATGGTCTGCACCTTAAAAGCTGTATTTACCTTTGTCTTAAAATACGTAATTCACCGCTGTTATTGCACAGGGGGTTTGAGCACAGCACACAACGCAGGACCAGACTGTAGGTCAGGTCACTGTAACTGAACCTGCTGTTGCCCATCCATTTAACAACACTGCCTGCCCACATGTGCATCATCCAGCCCGGCACCTGGAGCTGTGGGGAACACTGATTTGAGCTATGGTGTTTCACAGTTCACAGCTCGGACAGACAAGGGGCACTGACAAACAGCTGCAAAGCCTCGACGGGCAGGCAGGCAGTTATTAAACTGCCTCTGACTTGATGACATCTCTAGCCCAGCAGTAACTGCCCCAAACAGCTTAAAATCTAAAGCAACTGTGGGCACGTGAAGCCAAACATCTCAGCAGTCCTGGGGGAGACACACAAAGAGGAAGGAGTGCCCCATACCAGCTACCCAAGGCTGCTACTCCTTTGTTATGAAAATGCAGTTTAATAGCTGTGGTAGGGAGGAAGCATCTTCGGAGAGAAGATCTAAAGGAAGAGAAGACTGGTCCCTTTTTTTACTGATGTGGTCTGGGACCGCTACTCACTCAGTGGGGATCACACCGAAAGCAAACACAGCACTGGAGAGAGGAGCAGGCTGAGAGAAGAAGCTGCCGTCATTTGTCCTTCATCAGTTTTGTGGTCTCTTTTTTATTTCAAAAGCATGTGAAAGGTCTTTACATGCTGCTGGATGAAATAGGCACATGAATGCAAGTACTTACTATTACCCTTGGCTGTGATAAAGCACCGAGACTGGCAAACCCTGCTAAGCAAACCGAAGCACCTCTGAGAAACCACACATGTTGGGATATTTCATACGAAACCCTGCTGCACTCTTGGCTCCTTTCAGACTGTTTCAGGCAGCTCTGCAAGCTCTGCTCTTCTACAGAAATGCAGCAGCAGCCAGCTGCCCAGAAGATGCACTCCACTGTCCTTTGACAGATCACCAGCACTAACTGGCAGCCAATTAGCAAAAGTTAAGAAAACCCACAAAAACAACCAACTCGTTAAAGAAAAAAAACCTCATCAGAAAAGAGATCTTCATAAACGATCTCCTCCAACAGAAAACATGAACTGTCATTTCTGAGATGCTGCACCTTGATCAAGGGGAAATCCAGCGTCATTCCCTGAAGACCAGCAGCTCTAGCAGTTAAGAGAGGGAGATTTTTTTTTTTTTTTCAGCACTTAATTTAACTGCATGAGCAAACAGCAGCAAGGTGGTGGTGGTAGTGACACATCTGAACAGGGCTGTGCAGGGCAACTGCGTCTCACGGTGCATGAATAAACGCCAAGCAGGAAAGCATTCCCCTGCTTCCTCCGGGAGCTGGATGCATCCCCATTCAAGTGAGGCTTTCACAGCATTGCCCCATTGCCCGTCTTTGAAAAGCATCAGCTGCATATCTGGATCCCATCAGTGATCCCTCAGGGGTCTGTACTGGGACCAGTACTGTTTAATATCTTCATCAACACCACAGACAGTGGGATCGAGTGCACCCTCAGCAAATTTGCAGATGACACCAAGCTGAGTGGTGTGGTTGACATGCCTGAGAGATGGGATGCCATTCAGAGGGACCTGTTGGAGCGGGTCCAGAGGAGGACCACAAAAATGATCCGAGGGCTGGAACACCTCTCCTGTGAGGAAAGGCTGAGAGAGTTGGGGTTGCTCAGCCTGGAGAAGAGAAGCTCCGGGGAGACCTCATTGTGGCCTTTCAGTACTTCAAGGAGACTTATAAGAAAGATGGGGTCACACTTTTTAGCAAGGCCTGTTGTGATAGGACAAGGGGTAATGGTTTTAAACTAAAAGAAAGTAGATTCAGACTAGATATAAGGAAGAAATCTGTTACAGTGAGGGTGGTGAAACACTGGAACAGGTTGTCCAGAGAGGTGGTAGATGCCCCATCCCTGGAAACATTCAAGGTCAGGTCGGACAGGGCTCTGAGCAACCTGATTTGGTTGAAGATGTCCCTGCTCATTGCAGGGGGGTTGGACTAGATGAGCTGTAAAGGTCCCGTCCAACCCAAACCATTCTATGATTCTGTGATTCTATGATAACCTCGACTACGTGTCTGGAATGAGGAGGAAGGAGCTGACGGGTACACAGGTTTGACAAAGATGTCATGTTTACTAAGAGCTCAGGAACAATTTTCCTATAGCTGTGTAAGTAATGAATATTAAATGATAGAAAGGAAACCCTTTCTTCCAAAGGAAAGCTAAAATGCATGAGTAATATCTGGAAACAGCAGGAAAAAGAGACATTTTGCATAGCAAGGTAGGAGTGCACCCTGGAGCAGGGTTGGGAAGCGTGAACAGGGAGGGCTTTGGCAGCGCGGGGCATGCTCTGATGGCACCAACATGGTGGCTTCCCACCTCATTCAGCTCCTTCACCTGTGGCTTGGGACCAGAAGATTTCCTCAGACCCAAACCTGACAACCTGTGCCAGCTCACCGTGGCGTTTGAGTGAGTATGGCTCTGATAACTGTTACGAGGACTTTAGGTTCAAGCCTGTCTTCCTTTCTTATTATTAAGGCACACAGCTGACTCTTTCACATCAACAGCTTGCAATGAAATTTCCCAGTATGGATCAATCATTTCACATTAAAAACTGCTGCACTCCCTAGGCACGATGCTGGTAGCTAAACACCTGCATGGAAAGGTCACCTCCTGCAGCCAAGGAACTTCTATTAATAGGAACGTATGCTGCAGATACAAACTGTAACATTAAATAGCAATTCCCTACGGCCGTTCAAAGACCATCTCTTTTTTTCTTTACAACTGAGACAAGAACATAGCTGTCCTTTCTCCAGTAGCAGACTTTTCTCCCTGGAGTTTGAAAGCCCAGATGAGTTACCACAAAGAACACGTGACGGGCAGTCCCAGACTGTGGAGACACACGGAAATATGCAATTTATGGTGAAAGTTAGGTTTGTGAACTTACTCTCTGCTCTTCTGTTAAGATTTCTCAGCTAGGAGAGCTTGCCCACTCAAATAAATTTGGCACACAAACCGCATGGCCAGATCTCCAATATAAACAAGCCTCTGTTTCTGCAGAAGCATTTTATTTGATATAAAAGAAAATAATTTAAGTAGACATTAGCAAAATTGAGAAACAGCTGTCAAATAAGCAAACTTTAGTTTTCAAAGGATCTGGTTGTATTTCACATGATTACTTGAGAAAAACAACCCAATACTAGCTGATTAGATTTGTGTGGGATTTGCCAACATGATGTGACCCCTCCGAAGACAAGACATTCTTAGGATATTGCCTATTTTATCAGCTAGTCCCTTGAGAGGGCCGAAGAGCAGCAAGAGGTAACCAAGACTTATAGTGCTATATCACCATCTAGGGGACTTAGTCACGTCTCAGCCCATGCGAGAGGTACGTGCAGCTGGCAGCCCAGCGCTGGGTGAGAAGGGCACCGCTTTTAAATAAAATAGCACTGTTCCAGCCCCAAACCCCCACTTTCCCTGCCTTTTCCATATGACTCATTTGTCACACAGCTCTTCAAACCTCCTATTTTTACCTGCACTACATCTCTCTCACCCTTTTTTTCAGTTTTCATCTAATTTTACCATGTATTGTGCTACGCTAGTCTTCATTTTCCCTGCCTGTTGCCACCAATAAGTACTGATTATATATAAACCTAAGTATGTGCTATAAAAAATGGAATACTTTTAAGAGGGATTAGACTGGTTAAACACAATTGAAACAAAAATTATTTTTAAAAGCCAGTAAGCCCATGAATGCAGAGCAATTTGCTACAACAAGAAAAAGTAAAATCAAACCTGACTTTGGAAAATGAACGCTCACATTCCATTCACATCAAGATTAGCACTGAGGAGCACAGCGCATCTCCCTTCTCTTTCTGTTTGTCCCAGACTTTACTGAGTGCAGTTGCAGCCAAAGTCCTCAGTTCATACGACACATGGGCACTCTGGGTCTCACTTTCTGAAAAAGGTAGAATCACAGAATGGTTTGGGTTGGAAGGGACCTTTAAAGATCATCTAGGCCAACCCCCCCACCATGGGCAGGACACCTTCCACTAGAGCAGGTTGCTCAAAGCCTCATCCAACCTGGCCTTGAACACTTCCAATGACGGGGCATCCACAGCTTCTCTGGGCAACCTGTTCCTGTGTCTCACCACCCTCATAGTGAAGAATTTCTTCTTTACATCCAATCATCTGAATCAACCCTCTTTCATTTTAATACTGCTGCCTCTTCTGTGACTACAGGCCTTGGTAAAATGTCTCTCTCCATCTTTCTCATAAGCCCCCTTTAAGCATCGAAAAGCTCCCCAGAGCCTTCTCTTCTCCAGGCTGAACAACCCCAACTCTCAGCCTTTCCTCATAGGAGAGGGGCTCCAGCCCTCTGACCATTTTCATGGCCCTCCTCTGGACCCGCTCCAACAGGTCCCTGTCTTTCCTGTGCCGAGGGCTCCAGAGCTGGACGCAGTACTGCAGGGGGGGTCTCACCAGAGCAGAGCAGAGGGGCAGAATCACCTCCCTTGACCTGCTGGCCACCCTGCTTTTTGTGCAGCCCAGGATACGGTTGGCCTTCTGGGCTGTGAGCGCACATTGCTGGCTCATGTCCAGCTTTTCATCCATCAGTACCCCAAGTCCTTCTTCTCAGGGCTGCTCTCCACCCCTTCATCCCCCAGCCTGTATTGATGCTGGGGGTTGCTCCGACCCAAGTGCAGGACCTTGCACTTGGCCTTGTTGAACCTCATGAGGTTCATTTTCAGAAGTGTAATAGTTTGTACATAGACTGCAGGTAACAGCTCACTTTCCTGCAAGGAGAGTTTAAAAGTATCTTCTACTTTCTGAATCCCTAAGATATGAGCCTATATCTCACTAGCATAAATGATGACAGCACCATGCTCATTGATATTTAAGTAGCTCTGTGGAAGAATCAAATGTGACTGCCAAATCCTGACCAAATAGGACAATCAACCTGATGTGCGCCAAACCTTTACTGGAAAAACGTCAGGGAATCCTAAAGAGGCATGCGCCGAAAGTCACGTAGCAAACCTGCAGCCTGAAATATGGTATCATGTGCATACAAATTAATATGTATTATTACCATTTGAATGTTACCAACAAAAAATGACTCTTGAAACACATCATAAAGGAAGCCATTTCAATTTATACAAATATTTTGCATTCACTTAGAAATTTGCATTTTTAGACACCACGCCATGACTTTGGTCACAGACAGCCGGGCAGGGACTGGGGTTCTCTGCCCTGCACCCATCCCCTTGCATAGCAGCTTCTTAGGGGTCTGCAGGCTGAAGCCCATACATTTTATAGATGTTATAGCTGGAAGGGACCACTCTTTAGACCTCACAAATAACACAAAGCATTCATTTCATGCTCTGACTCCAGTGCATTTGCTTAGACTAAGGCACTTGCATCCTCAGGAGGATTTTTATCGTGTAATCTATATCCTACCTCTTTTTCTGACACTCTTTATATGTTTGTAGGAACATGGCCTTTTAGCACGGGGAAGGATAAGCCAGAGGAGATCCAAGTGCACACAGAATTGCCTGCTTTATGTTTGTCACGGCTTATGGCACCAGGCATGCTACTTTTGGGAACTTGGTATGTATAAGAGTCCAAGTATATGTACAACTGGGAAGTGCCGGGTGTTTTACCACAAACACAAAGCCAGAGGAATGTCAGCACCAGTGCCTTGTGAAGTTTTAGATAAAAAATTAACTCCTGCCTGTTAGAAGAAGGTGCAGTACGATATTGCCATGTATCAGATGGGGATTTCCCCATGTTGTTATCAGCTACAGTTCCTGAACGCTTGGCAGGCAGTTCTGTAGCTGTCGGCAGGTAACCATCCAGCAGCTGTCAACAAGAATGCTGAAGGTAGCAAAAAAAAAAAAAATTTCTGTATTTTACACAGCTGCATTAGAGACGAGGCTGTACTTCCTCAGAAAAAGATCTGGCAGTTGGCAAGAGCTGCTTAACAATTCCTATATTTAACTCCAAAGGATAGAAAATGACTCATTTCCAGGCACTGGGAGGACTGTGAGCAGTCTTCTCTGTCAGCATGTGGCCAGTCCGCACTTTCCCTGTATTTACAGGTACTTGTTAATGTGACAGAAGCAAAAGTTAAATTCACCATCTCCTCAGCAAAGCTCATTACACAGACAAAAAACTTCACTGAAAATTCATATATGGCTTTATTCCTGCTGACATAAGCAAATATATCTTATTAGCCAGCTGTATTTTATGCCCATGTGAGGAGTATCAGAGAACAGACAGGATTCTGGTCTGTTTTATCACTGTAAGTTAGAGAAGACTATACTGAAATGAAAGGAATATTTTGGTACTAATAACAAACTGGGAAATGTTGTGCTAATCTCCTTTTTCAGGATAAACTGGGGGAAATCTTTTTTTCTTTTCTCTCAAAAATCTGATTAGAAACAAATGTCTGCAGCAAGAATAAATATGTGTCTGTTCTTAAACTTATCCACAAGCGTAAAAATGGGTAGAAGTGACATTTTAACTAATGTATGCTACCTGCACTTATCATGCTGAGATCAATGGTTTAAAAATCAATTATTATATATATTTAATTTTTTTTATACATTAGGACTAATGTCCTCTGAATCAAATTACATACAAATTAAGATTGTTCATAGGATGCTGTATGTGTTGTAGCTGTAATAACTACATATAGATAGCATACTTACTTAGATATTTGAAACTACATTCATTAGTAGAGGGTGAAATAGTGACTCAAATGGGGTGGACCTTGTTTTGCTACCTTAAAAAGTATACTGGCACACTGAAACTGTTGCTGTTGTGTTCGTTTCCAAACATTGGGTCCAGTTACTTCTTATGCCTAACAGAAAGAAAAGTCTTTATTATGATATAATCATAGAATCATGGAATGGTTTGGCTTGAAAAGGACCTTTAAAGATCATCTAGTCCAACCCCCCCACCATGGGCAGGACACCTTCCACTCGATCAGGTTGCTCAAAGCCTCATCCAACCTGGCCTTGAATACTTCCAATGACGGGGCATCCACAACTTCTCTGGGCACCCTGTTCCAGTGTCTCACCACCTCAGTACCTTAGCCAGTATACTCACTGTTACAGTACTTCCACTCCGCTTTAGCTGTTAACCATTGGGAGTTTTGCATTGTAATAATATCTTGAGACAGTGGGAAGATTTTTGAGTTCTGCTTGACTACACCAATGATCTAACACAATACAAAATGCTCATAATATTTCATACATATAGCATTTTCATCCTCAAAATGTTTACAAACACTAGTCTTAAAGCATGATATTTTATTAACTGTTATAAAAAGTAATCTCAAACATGGTATTTATCCGGTGTGGAGAAGAATCATAGAATCCTAGAATCATAGAATAGTTTGGTTTGGAAGGGACCTTTACAGCTCATCTAGTCCAACCCCCCTGCAATGAGCAGGGACATCTTCAACCAGATCAGGTTGCTCAGAGCCCCGTCCAACCTGACCCTGAATGTTTCCAGGGATGGGGCATCTACAACCTCTCTGAGCAACCTGTTCCAGTGTTTCACCACCCTCATCATAAAAATTTCTTTATATCTAGTCTGAAGATAAACGACCAAGACCCTTAAATATGTAAGAGGCAGAAGAAAATATCTTTCCGTATCCACGGGAAAAAAGGAAAAAAGTCAATTGGCTTAACTGGCAGCACAAGAAATTCAAGGCTTGGTTCAGGTGTCAAGCGCTGTTTGAGATGCCCTGGAGTGTCCAAAACTCTAGTGGGGAGATCAGACACAGGATCCACAGGACACATGCACCCCTCTGGAGCAGTAGCAGTTAATCAGGCAGGGTTTCCCCAGAGCCCCCCGTCGTGATATGGAATGTCACCAGTGGGGATAGCTGATCCAAGCACTTCTATGGACCTCGGTTGCATTTGAGACATGCCAGGACAATCCCACCTGGTTCCCCTTGCTGAACCAGATCTCCTGTAAGGTCCTGTGTCAGGCTGACAGCCACCCACAGACGCCTGGGATGCTCCAGGCAGTTTCCAAAAGTAAGGTGTGTTGAACAGAGTGTTTGTGCAAGTCAGTGAAATCACCATAAGTTGGACAAGCGTATGTCAAAAACAACAAAGTCCTTCCAACCTTACTCATAATACACCTCAGCAATAAAAATAAATAAATAAATAAAAGAATAGCCATGCATTGTCTAATATGTTTCCATGTGCATCAATCCTAACAGTAGAAATCTTGGTTGCACTTACAATACGTGAAACATCATTATCTCCAGAAACCAGCATATAAGCAAAATTCAGATTTCCTGTTCTTACCCACAAAACAGCTGCACTACCAGTTTTTTCCCTACCTTTCTTTCCCTTCTGTTAGGGGTACTGCTGATGGGAACAAGCATTTCTACCTGGAATATCCAAAACACCATAACAATCCGGAATATCCAAAACACCATAACAAAATGCTCGGGTTTGGTATGGTGTTGGGGATTCTGTTTTCAAATAAAACTCATCAATAAACCCGATTTTAAGCACGAAAAAATGAGCAAAGTCTTTTGAAACTGTAAAGTTTCATTAAAAATATAAAATTCCTGGATAACAAGAGCAAGAGGGGGGAAAAAAGGAAACACCGAAGTGGGCTTGTGCTAGAGAATTGCCGCCAGCTCTGAGGGAGGAGAATTTCTCTCCAATCTGCTATTTGGAGAATTCCTTCAAAACCTTCCCACATACCACACAGCAGAAGACGACTTATAAAAGATATTGAAAATGGGAAAACCACTGGTCAGAATGATGTTAATGCATGAAACATCAATCGACAGCTCAGCTCAGAAAGTGAGATGGGATAGTTAAACAAAATTATCCTAAAGAGAAATTCCTTAGATGTAAAAGAGATTAATTTGGGACTAAATTTAAAATTCCCTCTGTTAAGTCACATAGTGTGTTTCAGGGTCAAAAAAACCCCACAAATCAAGGTAATTGATGAGTGACTTCCTTTAATTCCATTTACTGAGCTACTCTGGCCACGCCCTGAGGATGTGCGAGGAAGCAAAGCCATCTCAGAAACCTCAGCAAGGCCACGTGCAAGCAGGAGGAACAGTGGGTTGCTGGAAATGCAGAGCACGACTGGTGCCTCTGCACCAGAAACCAGCCAGCGCTGTGTCAGGAAGCCCTGCCTGGGGAGCAGAGGCTGGTTACCACCGCGGTACAGCACCCCACCACAGCTCTGAAGTCTTCTGCTACCGTGGAGATGAGGCCACCCAAGCAAAGCGCTTGCAAGCCGACCGAAGGCAGCCACGCACTGTAACAATATCAATGTGGTACAGTGGCACCATTTTAAGGTAGGGCTCTGATTTATCATAGTCCTGCAGGGTTTTTTTAATTTTTAAAAATATCCTGAGATATGTTCAAGTGTATAAAAACAGAAGACGGGCAGTCCTGACAATTAAAGCTTATGTGCCTTATAACACAAACAGGAAAAAAAGTTAGTTCAATTAAGCACATTCAAAATTTGCCCATTTGCTGTGAAACACAGCTGGTTCTGGAGGGGAGGAGAACAGCTGGGAAAAACTGCCACATTCTAAATTTCAGCAGGACAGGAGATGGGGCATGGGGGCATTTTGGCCAATAGCATCACGACACACTCAGGCCCAGAAAGTGTAATTTTTAAGGTCTGCTCAGAAAGCAGATAAGCCATCATTTTTTATTTTTTCTTGTAAAACATGCATACAAAATTGCATGCCTATTTATCTACCTGAGCAGGGTTAAAAGTTTCTAGCTTTTGTGACAGAAGAAGGGCAGTACCACCAGATGCTTCAGCTTTTCCATGAAATTCCTCAAGGTTGTAAAGCCAAGCAAGTAGCAGGCACCTTGAATCCAATTTTGAGTCTATCATTACGTGGTATTGATACAACTGCAGCATCCTCATCAAACTTTATGTGTCCACTTTCCCTGCAATTCCACTACAGAAGTCAGTTTTAAATGAAAAATTTTGTTTTAAGACATCGTTGATAGCAGTATCTTAGTTCTTACTGATTTATGATGACAGTATCTTCTCTGGTGAAGCATAAGACAATATAGGAAGCCTGAAGTGAGAATAAAAAAATTAATTTTCCACTATGAACATGTATTACCTTACAGAAATTATGAAGATAGCGAAAATAGGGAAAGAAATAGGAAAAAACCCTCTAAAACTGCAAGTAAATATGGGAAATGGACACTGACCTAACCTTCAGGGGTCTTCTGAAGGACTATGGAAACAAGACTCAGAATCAAAACCCAGCTGCACTGAAAGCAAATCCAAAGAGCCCTGCAAATCTCTGTCGTAGGAGGCAGATGCCTGTAAAATGCTTGTTGTCACACTGTTAAAATATAACAGAGAAAAGGGGCTGAACCGAAGTGTTCAATACAAAACTCCGATTCCAGCTGATACACATTGTAACGAGCAGCACATCGTTATGCTGCACTGATTCTTCATAGCCCCAAATATAATGGCCCTGCTGAAACATAACAGCATCTTTTCAGTTAAAATACTGCTTTGCATTTCGGCATCATCCTACAGCAAATCTCTCACGTAGCAGTGGATTACATCAGCCAACAACCCTCACGAAGAGCAATGCCATAATCCCCTGAGCAGGGATTAGGACAGGCGCAGAGGGGCCATCCCATCCAAATATCTCACACTGAAAAGTCAGCAGCAAAGAACAGCCTGATGTGCTTCCTTACAAGATCCCATTTCACCCCACAGTGATTTTTAGAGATATCTTCCTGCAAAGATCTAAACCAAAATGTCCTTCAGCTAACTGCTGGTGGTAGCAATGGGCCCTACATTTTCATCCTGCACAATAGCGATATGAAAAAAATCATAGTATTTCTAAAAAGAACCAAATAATTTGAGCAGATTTAAAACCTATTACAAGAGATACGAACAAAGGGCTATTCATAGTGCTGAGAAGAAGACAAGCTGAAGGAAGGGAAGGAGAGCAGCAGTGGGAGAAGGAGCACGTTGCTGTGCATGCCCACAGCAGTGGAAAGTAACCTCATTTCTTCAGCGCTGCCTTCAGGCCTTCTCTAAACAGCTATTTTTCATCCCCTCTTCCCTGTGCTGGCGTAAAAGCAAGGGGACAAACAGCAGCAGGCATCTGCTTTTAAGGAGCAAAGAGGTTGCTGATGGGTGAACAGCATCGGGGTGCCTGATGAGTTTGGGAAGTGCTCGGTGTTTGCCAGGGAGAGGTGGGCGATGCACGGGGGACCGCCTTGGTGCTGTGCGTCCGAATAATCCTGGTACTTCGATCTTAATTTTGAGCAATGCCAGGAGACAGCCAAGACAACATGCAGCTGTGGGGTTTTTTAAAAAAATTGTATTTAAATTTGTATTTTAAAAATACAAAGAATATTTTCTCCAAAAAATAGAAAGCCTTCTCTACTATTTTTTTTTTAGCAGGATTTCACCCTGGTTAGATTTACTAATCCCTTTGAGTCAAAAAGATCGCAAATACTTGACAGAACTGTCTCGTCAGGACATGAAGCCAAGGAGTTGAAGCACGCAAAGAAAATTGGGATGCCAAAAACCAGACATCTCAAAATATTCTCCTGGCAGAGGGAAACTCCTACACACGTTCTGAGCACCCTCTCAGAGTTAATGACTACCTAAACGCAGAGATGAGCACTTTGCACAAGCATGCTTTTGTATTTCCAGGTGCTGATTTAAAGCTTCAGCCTTATGAGCCACTCACAGCAAAACCAGTGAGGTCCCCTCCTTCCAGTGCTCAGCCACTGTCCAAATCACATCCCCGAAAGGCAGAGTAATGCAATAAAAGAATTTTATTCTACCTGGTTTATGATATCTGATATTGTCTTTCTGGTATTTATTTCTCAATCCTGAACCTTACAGTGAGCCTTCCTCCCCCTCTCTGGCATTGTGAATCCGACCTCTCCTGCGGCGTGGAAAAAGTGCATGGAGAAAATGGAAATATGGAGAAAAGCCTAAAATTATTCATTCTTAATGGGTCCAGTGGGATGGATGAAGTTTAGATGCAGCTAGTATTGCAGTCTTCTCTTTTTCCTGGTTTTGCAAAATGAACGGGAAATCTGAAGGTTTGTTATAGTTAATTGCTTTTCATTTGGCCAGCAGAGTACGCAGCATCAGAATACAAAACTAATCTTACTAAACTTGTCCCAGTCAGCTTAAAGACTAGTATGGCATTATAATCTATTAATTCTTGTTTCAAGTTAAATTATTTTACAAAGCAAAGATAAATTATTTTATAAATTATTTTACAAAACAAAAACAGTGTTTTATTTTTGGACACATTTAATTTATTTACAGCATTCTGTGCCTAACGCTCATAAATACCAATATGTTTGGCCAGAAAATGATACATTACACCCATCTTGTAATATGTTTTAATAAAAGCATTATTATCTCTACTCTGGCAATGTCAGAAAAAAAGCAGAGAACAAAACAGAGAAAAAAAAAGATGGTCCCTGCCCAATGAGCTTATAATGTAGCTGACCACTTATTTGTTTAAGCAAAGCAGGGTGGCAGGTTGGACGCTCACATTTTGGAGTCAGGTTTGATGCTCCCCTGCCGTCAGCCCTGGTGGAAGCTCCGTTCTCAGGCTGCAAAGCTCAAGCAGCCACCAGCTCAGCACGTCTGCAGTGATCTTGCAGGGTGCTGTTCATCCGTCCGTGAAACCACAAATAATAACTGGCCACATCTGTGCTGTACGGTGCGTGCCCTTCTGCCAGCACCATCCCAATGCGTTTCACTTGCGTGTTTTTTCCCCCGTGTGAGCTCCTTCAGGACGCAGCCTGGTCCATCGCGCCGCAGAGGGGTGCTGATGCTGCAGACACCTCGCCTCCGCAGTGCTCCCCAGCTGCGAGGGGAGCCCAGAGGGATGGAAACAAGCCCTCCAAGCACCTTCATCTCGCTTCAGCACAGATGTCTAAAATAAGTCAGAAGAAGAGAGTTTGAGGCATGCTGTTTCTTCCGCTGGGGCTGGGAAGGCTCGCCGCAGGCAATATGATGGGCAAGGAGAGCCCCGGTACCCACGCACCACCCACTGCACACAAGAGCTGCCAGAGCACCCACCTCAGGAAACCATGACTCTGGAGATCTTTGGCAGGGTTACTTTATCATCTACAATTGTTTTATACTCTCCAGATCATATTTTAGTATATAAAATAAATTAATTTTGTGTTTAGTTTTGGCATAACAGATCTGATGCCCTTGGGTTTATGAACAGCTTTTTCTAACCAAGTGTAGCTGTGAAACCAAATTAAGGAAGAGTAGTACAACAAAAAAAGTTACAAAAGACACCTGCATCTGAGATGGTCATTTTAAGCTCCTTTTATAGTCACTGGGCAGAAACAGGCCATGATTCATCTCATCCTAAAAATAACTGGCTAGAGAGGCCTGGCTAAATTATGCTAAAGGATGATAAATATCTATTCTTCATATACATTATTTGTGCAGCACAGACAAAACACAGCATTCATTGTATATTCAGCACAGTAATGTCTTTCAAGAGTTACAAGAAAAGCGAGTCTCCCCCAAATTAATACAGCTATTTTCATTTTTTGCAGTTAGAGGAATGTAGAGTGGACCTTTCCATAGTGCCAGTGACTAATACAAGAGAGTGAATTAGGACTGTCATTTTTATATATTACCATTGTCCTAATTCATATTGTTCATGCTTTATCTGTCTGGATCTGGCTTCTGCGGTTCCAGGGAGAAACAGGGGAAGAGGGCTGGCTCTGCTGTCACCTTCTGCTAATCCACATGAGCACCGACTCCCTCCTCCCATCTGGACTCTCGCACTCTAGCTATAGATACAGGACACTAAAAAACCAATGCACAAGAAGAACACCAAAGCCCAGCTTTACCTTGTTTTTCACTGAAAGCTTTAATGCCCCAAAGCCCAGAGAGTGTAAAAGCAGTGACATGAAAGAGGTAACAAAACAGACGTTCAATACACAATGCTTTGGCTAAACCAGCAAGCTCAAAGAGGGGAAATCGATAAAGAGCGGGAAGAGGTTAAAACCTCTTCCCCTGCCTGTCCTCAGCTGTGTACAGCCATTAATTACTACTTGCAGGATGCCAAGCTGTTGCACTCTCCCTCTGCACCTGCAAAAGCCTGCTGAACCAAATGCTCTTACCTAATCCCATCCACTCCTTGTACCCAAAACATCACAGGCTTCTTTATGAGTAGCAATTTTAGCACCCTGCACCCTGCCTACCTGGTGACTCTCCCTCCACAGTGTCCTACATGTACACTCGTAGGCAAACAAGACACAGGCTGGACCACAGGAATATGTAGCATCATTGTGCTGTATGAAACCCCAGATCCCATACTCCATAGCAATGGCGTGCTGGTCAGGGGACTGAGTTTGAACTGTTTTCTACTGAATCTGAAATGCCTGAAATCTGAGATCTCTGGGCCATCTTGGTACAGTTATGGCAGGGAACATGCTCCCGCGGCAGCTCCAGCAGGTGCTAGCAGAGTGGATTTTACAATCTGAGGTTGGAAGTCAGTTCCTCACCTCCTGAAACCAAAATGAGTCAAATCTCATAACATCCACAGCCTGTCACCATGCTCATCTCTGTAGTTGGGCTTTTAAGGACAACTGAACAACCTCAGCTCGGTACTGAACGGCTGCTGTTAATATGACATTTTCTTTCTTATTTTAGGTTTCAGGAAGTCTGGATGGCTTCTTTTTTGACATATGATCATTATGTTGTTAACAGAGGTGAGACACAGGCAGCCCTAGAAGAGTCTTTTGTTCTTCTTATAACTCTTGACACACAGATAACATAAAGGACTGCAAAATATGAGATATCAGCTATACCGTTAGAGAACTGATAAGCAAGTAAAGTGCATTTATTGATACCTACAGAAGAAATGAGCCATATTGTTTGGCTTTTAGTTCCATTCCGTTTTGAAGAGCATGCACACTCCAGTTGTCCTCACTGGTGTGACAGTGAGAAGAAAAGCAATTCTGCTGCTAGTCCACAAGCAAAGTAAAGTGTTTTCCAAACAAAGGAAATCAGTATTTCTGTGTATCCATCCTATTTAGAATAAAACACTCATGCAGTTAACTGCAGGTATGGTTGTCTCCACTTAGGAGCTTAGCAGTTTAATTACACCAAAAATATTGGAGGCTAGATGAAGATTTGACAAAAAAAACCCCGGTTGTCAAAGCTTTTGATCTTAGTCTAAGGAAAACAGGTTGCCGGTTGAACAGCAATCTGATTATTTGCTCCTTGTCTGACCTGAGGAAGGGCAGTGGAACAAAGAACCCAGTGTTCAGGTGAGTCCTGGTCTCAGGTGAGAGCCACCTGGCAATGCCTCGGCGTGGTGAGGACTGAGATAACCTACCTCATTTCTGAAAGTAACCAGAAGCGAAAGCGACAGTTATATCTGTGTGCCCAACTGGTGGGACTCAGCTGCCACTTGTAATATAAGTACATAACAAAACAGAAGTATTATGATAGCCTGACCCGCTCCTGGAGAAAGAGGAGTGTTCGGCATAACTAGGCATTTTCCCAACCCTGTCTTTTTCTATGCAGACTTTGTCTCAGTTATCTGTGCTTATCTTACACTGGGACTGGATCACAGTAACAGACGGTAATACACACCCAGGCCAGAAAACTGCTCCCAAATAAGGCCAACGGTATGAAAATAAGGCCAACGGTATGAAAACCAGGTCAACTGGTTTTCTAGGGAGATTTTTCTGGAGATTTAGGGTGGTCCCCAAACTTTTCCCAAGGTGACCCCATGGGTCTGAATTTCACTTCCGTAATTGAATTTCACCTGTGTCTTTGACCCCTCTGTTCTAGGAGTCAAGGATCGTTTAAAGTTATGGATGAAGTCCAAGATGCTGATTTTAACTCAAAATGCCCAGAATGGTCTTTGGGGCCCGGTATAGGCTATCAAAGAGCCTATGCCTCTTCTTGTTCAATGCTGTCTTATTTAAATTTGGCAGTAGCTTTTGAGCTAGAAGCCTACCCTTCCTGTAAAAGAAGGACGTTGCCAGCAGTGAGTTTCCTTAGCTAGCACATGTGTTACTCTTCAGGGCACTTTTCTCTCCAAAGCTGGGCTGAAGATGAAGGAAAGTTGTTCTTTACTACACAGGTCAAGTTTCTTCTCTTCGCTTTAGCCCATTATTTTAAGGATTTACTCTGGATACCCACGCATGGGAGATCAAATTAATCCTGTATTAAACTTAGAAGAGAATAGGGAACACCATCTTCAGAGATGAAGACAATCACTTAATTGTACCCAAACATATGTAGCAGCCTGGCCAAGGATGGGTGACGATGGCTGCCACTGGCACAGAGCAGCTCACTGCATTGCTGTTTGCTCCAAAGGCAATGGCCCGCTGTCCTGATCCAGCACCTCCTCTTCCCCGTGGCCCCCGAGATCATAGGTGCTTTGCTGTGTGCAGACATAAATACATTCTCCTTTGCCAGAGTGTGTCCCTGGGGTGGCAAATGAAATGTAGCAGATGATGGGTAGAGCATCAGGTCATTGAAAGTCTTGGTGTGCCCCCTGAAAATCTGAATACGATGAAACATGACAATCACACACCTCTCCTTTATACAGGCTGTATCTAAGTGGTGAAGAATAGAAACCTGTCTTCCACTCTGGGGCTATGGGCTTCTCTGCCACTTTGAGATTCTTTGCTTTATTAGTTTGAAGGAAAATTCCCTAAAATTTTGCTAAAAACATACTGATATATATTGCTCCTGTTAAGAGTCAGCTTGAGATATCGAAGAAAAGCTGCCTTTCAAAGACAGGACAAAGCTTATTTTACAGCCCAGAATCCCACAATATTGCATTTGTGATGTTAAGTACTTTGACTACCTGTTTTATCTGATTCAAAGTTTACCTAAAATGCCTTGCCACATGTCCTTTGTAGGACATCCCACCTGAAAATAGCAGAGCAAGTGGTTTTACTATTTTTATTCCACAGTACCAGCTTCTTGACACAGCCAAGGCTCTTGTATTGTAGACCCATCCAAAATGCAATCCATGAGGTCATGCTTGCTGCAAACAAAGGCACATAATGCAGTATTATTTCCAGCAGACCCTGTTCTGTTTGTGCTGTAACTTGTGTGATTGCAAAGATCAAAGAGATGCAAAGCACCGGCAGTATGTAAACTTATTACTAAACTAATACAATGTAAACAGTGCCCGTGGAAAGAACAGTTTGACCTTATTTCACTTTCTGCTGCTTTCAGAACAAACACCGCATTAGCGCAGTCACTCTGGTTAGTATTGGAGCAGTCCTATTGCTGTGTCTCCCATGATAATTTCTGTGGCCAGGTAGGCAAATACAGCACTTACACGTAGGGTGATACACCAAGAAAGTCTCTGGAGAGATTTCCCTTGTGCTTTGGAGAGTCTTGGGTGAATAGATGCCTTTAACTGAACCAGGTCAAGCTTATGGGGAAGCACTGGCGCGAAGGAGATGTTCCCATCTCCGTTGTGCCGCAAGGTTCCTCTCAAAGGCAAAATGCAGGGGATGGGGATGGGGATGGGGATGAGGATGGGCATGGGGATGGGGATGGGGATGGGGATGAGGATGGGCATGGGGCTGGGGCTGGGGATGGTAGCATGCACTGCACTGCCGGGGTAGAAGTGACAACTCCCTCCAGAGCCTCAGCTTAGCAAAGATGCCCGTGGCTTATCCCAGCAGAGGTCACAGGTCCAGGCTGCTTTAATGCAGCCCTCCTTTCTTTTCTTTTGACTGCCATGCACTCCTGTAGTCTCCAGTATCAGCTCCTTTGTACCACCACAGTAGCTTTTTCTTTGTATAACTCAAAGCACTTTATTAATGGGGAAAAATGTCTCACAATCCCCCTAGGAAACAAGGCTAATATTAGGTCCGTTTACAAACAGAGGGCTTCTTTGCAGCTTACTGTGATCAAAGTGAGGGGAAAATAAGAACAAGAAATGGTCTGGGAAGGTCCCATCTTACTCCACTGTGGTGTTCCTGGGGGGAAAGCACCAGCTCTCCCAAACCCACCAGCATCCCACCACCATTAATTACTACCATCTCTGCGCTCAGATAGGAACTGATCATGAGCTACATCTACCTATTTCGAGTACAGTTTTGTCTGGATCCTTCAGACAAGCATGCACACAGATCTGCAGCGTGGGGCTGAGTGGAGACCCTCCCCAGCGCAATTCACACGCTGGGTCACCAAATGAAGGAGGAGGTTAAGTGCAGGGAAGGCATCTATCCTAGTGAATTAGCACTGCTATCCCCAGGAAAGTCAGACAAGAATGACTTCCAGCAAGTCAGAAATATGTAAGACTTCAGAAAAAGATGAAATCTACTTGTGCCTCCTAGACTGTTCTTGACAGGAGACTCTCTATACAGCTAGCTTGCCTTCTACGTTTCTTCTTCTATGCTTTTTGTGACTTGAACGAATATGCTGCCTTAATGTTTTGAAGGGTGCTTTAAATTAATACGTCCTTTACTTGCATTCTACCTCAATCTGGCTTGGGATAAGAATGATTTCTAGGTCACTGGCTAATGGTGAGACACTTCTCACACAAACTGAGCAAAAGCTCTACTTCCCAGCACTTTCTCCAGCAGAACAAAAGGACAAAAAAAGGCTGTCTTATATAAATTGCAGAGACTAGTTTGAGAGCTGTTATCATAAGTCAAGAGCAGGAAAAAATGTGTTCCAGTGACTGGCATAGAGAGAGGATCACACCTGGATCCCATGAGCTCCCAAGGAGCTTGTCACACCCAGGGAGACAGCAAGCAGACCCGCCTTGCTGCACTGGGAAGGGCAGGAGACACAGATGAAGCTCCTTCCACGCCATCAGGCAGTTGGAATAAGTCCAATGATCAAATGAAATAGTTTCAAGAAGATGGTGTCCCCTTCTGCACTAGCTGTGTCTGGACAGCATGTCCGTATACCCTCATGGCTTGAAGAAAATTAATTCCTGTTATTACCAATAACAAACACATAGCACAAGTTGCTTTTTGAGGAGGTAATGAAATATCTAGAATAAGGCCCTAAGAGTCAAGGCCAGGAAAGATGCCATGGCTGGTCACAGGACTTTGAAACCCCTTAGATATCTATCTCATGTTTCATACCAGACTTTGTGGAGGCTCAAGCAGAGATAAATTTCTGTGACATTTTCACTAAAGGCATGAATTCTTCTAGCTTAATGCTAATACTGAGTATTCATCATATAAACCAAGTAACCTGAGGTATAATTGAACTTATTTTGTTTTAGAATAGAGAAGTACCTGTGAAATCAGATGACTGACAGCCCTGGAAATTAAATAGAGTAGACTGCCTAGCTGATGTTTCTTATCCTGCTCTGGTAAAACCAGACGGGTGAGATGCCACTGAAAGAAATGCATACTTTTCCTTTGATCCACCAGTAACATTTCAGAAGGATCAATATAGAAGGCTTTAATGTACTGTGAACACCATGAGAAACAAGATGAATCCAGGAGGCACAATGTGGTCAGGCCCCTCAGTGAGAACAAAGCCAGTGTTCCTTTGTGGTGAGGTCTTGGTCCAAATTCAGGCTCCAGACAACCAACCAGATGCTCTTTGTTCTGTTACGGACTCGTCAGTCACCCAGGCCACATTTCTTGTGCATTTACATGTGCATAGGTATATCTATACTGCAAGTCCAATGGAGGACTTCAGTCTTCCTAAGAACACCCTGGTGACCGTGGTGGGGCTGCACGGAGACAGCACTTGAAGCAGGTGCCTGCCCAGTGTCTGACCTGGGCCCCTCCTCAGCAGCCAGCCACGTCCCCCAGGCTCTGCCCCTGCCACATCACCCAGGCTCTCCCAGGCTCCCAGGGGCTGAGAGCCCCTGCCCACAGGTGTTATACCCCTTGCCAGCAAGCACGAGAAACAAGCGGCTCCTGGATCCCGCTTGCACCCGCCCAGATCCTGCCTCCCTCATGTTCCCCACCGATCATTAACATGTTCCAAACATGTTCCCCTTTGGTTTTCCCCACCGATCATTAACCCTCTCGCTTGCCCTCACTACAGCCCGGACTACCCGCATGTGCTTCCGCTGGCACACCAGTAGCCTCATGCAGACACTTCTTCAGCTCAAAAGGGGAAACCTGGTATTTCAGTAAAAGCCAGTTTCTGTACATTGACTTCCTGAAATAAATACACGTTCCTTCAGATGTGCAAATCAGGTTTAATTTCAATAGCAAGTGAAATGCTCAAGTCCTTCCAGGTCTAAGTCTTAATGGTATAGCAGTCTGCTTTGACTGTGGGATCTTTCATGCTGAAGCACCTTGCAGCAAACTCACACACTTGTAAAATGTAGAAATGATATCCATGTTGCTCTTTCATAAAAAACTTTGAATTAAAGCCAGTAGGTAAGCTGTAGGGAATCAACATATGCATCCATATGACACATTAAAGCTGTACATACATAAGCACTGGTTAGGATCCCCGGTTTTGCCTGAAGAGCAGCAAAAATGAGTTTGCAAGCACAGAACCTCAACCTCCTTGCCAGAGATGGACCTGCCATCCAGCCTAAAAGATGATGACCAGTAATGGGTAATCACAGGGTAGTGATGAAATTTGTTGTCCACTTCTCACTTGTATTCTGTCAAGCAAACCCTGCCTTAGTGTATGGGCTCTCATCCAGTCTCTCTTGAAGCTGAAAGGGTCAGATTTAAACTTCCAACTGGAAGTGACAGTAGAATCACTTAAACACAAGACAGCAGGTTCCCAGTCCCAAAGTTGCCTTTTATTTATGTAACTTCAGATAAACCATTTGAAATTACCGTCTTCATTCTTAAGTCTTTAATTCTTAAGTCTTTAATTCTTAAGGGTTATAAAGGGACGGTTTCATATGAAATCTGTTCTATTTCTTTGCTCATTTGCACATATGGTGGACTTGGCAGTGCTAGGTTAATGGTTGGACTTGATGATCTTAAAGGTCTCTTCCAACCTAAACGAATCTATGATTCTATATATTTGTGGCAGCCTTAAAGCTGCTAGACTGTGCCAGACACGCAAAAGCAGCAGAGTACGGTGCACCAGTGCAGTAATTGTGCTCTCTCAGCATGATCTAAAACACTGATCCCAATCTAGACCAAGAGAGATGGACATGACATGGAAAAGTTTATCTATTTTTAAAAGTCTTGCTCAAATCACTGCCTTCCTAGCATATAGTGTGGTCTAGACTGATAATAAGCAAGAATTTCCACAAGAGCCGCTCTATATACCCCAAAATCACTTGTGAAATCCATGGAATATTTGTATGTTGACAGAACAATACAAGTAACATGGCTGACCAATATCCCAAGCAGCCAGATTTTTTTTTGGCAGCCTGCACATACTCTAGCAGTTAACATCGGGAAAAAAAGCAAACTACTTTCTCTTTGGACAATATAACACTCTGCCTTCTTAAAGTAGCCTTTGTAAAATAAATGAGGTCATTCATGAGTCGGCAAACAGGAGATGGCCTAAATGATAGAGTCTTTCTGAGGTATCCGTCGCTTCGTAAAGGGTGTATCTAGAGATATCTGTGCTAATTTGTGGGTTTGGCTTGTGGGCTTAATTAAGGATGTGGGGCCATTTATCAAACTTATATAAATTATACATGTTCCTTTTCTGGGTTAGGTAAAGGTGGCCCGTCCACCTAGGTAAAGACTGGTGATTAATGTCTTAAGCGGGACAGATAATGTGTCATGATTCCGAGTCCCTTGGTGTCCCTGCATACTATCAGTTCCCTATCGTGTCTTTCGCCCTCTCACCTTTTGCCACCGCCACTCCTGGGGGTCTGGCTCCTGCCTTAGATAGACAGAAAGAAAGGATCCGTTTATTTACAATTCATTAGTTCATACAATTACAAATCATTAATTCATTAAGATCTTAAAATAGTCCGTGCTTGACTAGCAAATATACGTACAATATCTACTGAAGTAAATAGCACCTGATTTGATAAATGATGAGCGACCTTTTCCTCTTAGGAACTGGAGAGTCCTAGTTTTGCTAACAATTTGTAGTTGCCTTGATACCACTTGCCATGTGCTGCTAAAGGAAATCCAATAAATTCAATAGTAGTGGCATTTGTCAGTTCTTGAACTTGATCTTTAAGATGTTGATATTTCTTTACTTTCTCTGCCACTGCATCTGACAAAGATGTTAATTTACTCTCATACCTAACTGTGACGTTTACTACAAGGGCCTGACCTCCTTTAATGAATACCAGGTCCGGTTTGTATAATTCATTTTGTTCATCTTTCAGCAGCAGCTCCTGGAATACTACCCAATCTTTCTTTTTGGCTTCATCCACCAACAATTCACATAGTTGGTTATGTCTCTTAATCCTAGTGTCTTGCACCGCGGGGCAGTATCCAATAATATGCGAGCAGGTCTCACTCTCTGCCTGACAATGCTGACAAGATTTAACCTAAATCTCTTGTCTGCCCCTTGCCAAAAATTCTCTTGTGGGGTAGACATTAGCTCTTAGCTGTAACGCCATGATGAGCTTTCTGTGGGGAATGCCTCTGTAATATTCAATCCAGTTGTTACTGATTTTATCCTTCTCAAAGTTGGAGATTCCATGGCCTGGGATAGCACCAATTCACAAATTCCTGTTTTCACCAGCTACAGGGCCTCGGAAATATAACTTTTGGAGCAGGTATCTCCCATTCCATGACTGGTTCCTCACTGCCTACTTCTTCTGAAATCACCATGACCGCTCTAGGGTCCCAAATAGATGGAATTTTATTCTTATCTCCTCCTGCTGCAATCCATAATCTTTCAAATTCTTTCTCAATACCCTCTTGCCGAACAACCACTCTTATTGTCTTGTCTGGAGACTGTGCAATTCTATGTAGTCTTCAAGCCTGTAGACTAGGGATCAGCCCTGAGAGCCTGGTAATACCCAGGCCTCCATCCCAAATGCTGGAATACGGGATGGCATCACAGGTACATGCTGGTAGATGTAACCATTCTTTGATGGCAGCTGGAATTGCCAAATCAAGGGTTTCCAGGTACATAGCTTTTATGTCAGCCTGGTCTGCTAAGTAAATCAATCGCGGAATAGTATATCCTTTCAAGATGTCAACTTTCTGACATGGCTTCAGTGAAGCCTTCCCAATCCATTGTAACCACCCCTTCACTTTTTCCAGTAGTTCTGGTTTCGATATTCCAGTTCATGGGTCAATACATAGGCCCAGGTACTTTTCAGAGCTATCTAGTTCAATCATATTGAGAGGAGTGCCATTAATCATCCATGGAGGACACTCATTGATCGTATATGAATCTTTCACAGGCTTGATGTAAAAGCCATGGCACTTCTTCCCTTGTGTCTTGAGGTCAGTTAGATCACAAAAGACCTCCAAAATGTCATTATTTTTCTGCATTCCTTCCCATGATCCACTCAGCAGTACCAAGTCATCTGCAAAAGCCATAGTCATTATATTTTTAAAGCAGTGTTGGAACCCACATCCTTCCTCCTCCAACTTACAGAGCAGAGGGTCCACAGATAAGTTAAATAAAATTGGAGACATTGGATCACCCTGTTTTACACCAATCTGAATCCCAATGGGATCTGACTGTTCATTCTTCAGGTCAATATGGGTGTTGATATTATGATACACATTTGTAATCAGGGCAATATGTTTGTCCACACCCTTCTGCTTAAGAGCCACAACGATGTGAAAATGGCTCACGGTGTGAAAGGCATTTGTTAAATCAATGAAGACCATCCCCAGGGGTCGATGTTGCTTCTTTGTGTTTCAAATTAAGAGCTGTAGTAACTTCAAGTTTTCCGCACACCCTCATGACCTTATAAACCCCCTTTGCCGTGGATTAATGGGACATGCCTTAGTTAACCTTGCTGTTAAAATCCTTGAAAACAACCTCAAGATGGTCGATCCGATGGTAATTGGTCACCAATTATTGATGTCATTCTGGCGTTCTGGTAAAGCAGGTTTTGATACCAACACAGTCCGACATTCTCTCACCATGTCCAGTATGGTACCAGATACCAACCACAGATTGAAAAGTTCCATTAATTGGGTGTAGTGAGGATCTATCTTAGTAAGATCTCTCAAACTTAGCCCATCTGGTCCTGGCACTGCATTCTTACTCGTCTCTTTGATGTTTTTAGATATTCTTTTTGCCATGATCACGGCTTCGAATGCCGAGTTGTCCACCTGACCAATGGTTCTGAAAGCGCCTAGGCTCTTGAATGTTCCTAATGATTCTCATCTCAACTTGAACACCTTGTGCACCTTGTCTAGTGGGATACTGTACCTCAGGGATTCCACATCATCCAGCATACCGGCAAGTTTCCCTCTATACAGGTAAAACAGCCGCTGGAATCTTAGGAATTGCCCCCACTTCACAGTCCTCTTCATCCACTCCTTTGGTGGTTCAGAAGGATGAGCCCTGTGGGCCACTTGGTGCTTTCGACCTTGGCTTGCTTTCAACTCAGTGGACTTCCTAAACAGGCATGAATAGCAGTCCTCAACCACCTCACCAATCAATGCTGATGGGTCTTATTTCCCTTCAATCACCTTTTCAAAAGTTCCCCAAAGAATGAGCAGCTTTTCAGATGTCAAACAATCAGAGATTGGGGATCCCCCACTCTTCGATAATGGGACCTCAGTCCCCATCTACACGCGATCCAATGTCCAGAAGATGTTCCTCTTCTTTTGCTAGATGTTTCCTCCATTCTTGATCTTTTTCCCTTCTTTTCACAAGACATCTATGGAGTCCTCTTCTCTTGTCACTTACTTTTCCACGGAGTATGTTTGACAATCAACTTGTTGATGTTCTTACTCCCCTCATACTGCTTACCCAACTTCCGCAACAACTCCACCTCCTCCTCCATCCAGCACTGCCAATGTACCCCTCTTGCAGCATCCTCTTTAGGGTGGGAGGCGATAATCCGCTTAATAATCCCGATAGCTGAGTAGGCCAATCGTTTATGTCGTCCCGGGCCAATTTTTGATTCAAATACTCTCTCACATTCCTCACAGACCCAGCCCTCCACTGGGGCAGATTCCATAGCCCCCTTGCACTTTGGGAAGTGGCAGGCAATACTATGATTTCTCACATTTGTTCTCCCACATCGGGCAATTGGAACAAAATCTTTTTCTTTCTGCGCGCTCTCTTCAGATGTTCAATCAGTCCCAAAATCTTCCCTATCTGGTTTCCACAGCATGGACATGATGGATTTTTGTCGGAGACCTTCACCACTGGCATGCCCTCAGTTGGCAGGTCCACATTGGCACCCAGGATAGGCATTGATGGCAATGGAGAAAATTGGGCCATGGCTCCTGGGGGTGAGAGTTCCCCCTCCTCTTCGCTGTCAGCCTCCCTTAGGCGTGGGCTGATGGTAATACCCTTGAGACTCGGGGAGGTAGGTACCTCATACACCTCTGGCAGCATGGCTAAACTGTCATTCCAGATGGAAGGATGACACCTTTCCAAACCATCGATCTCTGAGTTAACAAACTCCAGTCCATTTAAATCTACTCCCTCTTCCAACAGTTTTGCATGGTCTTTGTTGCTTCTAGTGACCACTTAATCTCACAAGTCCATAGGACGTGTTTGTGTGGCAACTGATGCAAATATAACCCGCACTGGCTGATGCTTTTTATCAATCTCAGTGTGAGGGTACATGTAAGCCAGACAGCACCACCCTCAAAGGCTGCCAGACTGAGCCCAACTACACCCATGGGCACAGGCTCTCGGCAACAATTAACAATCAATGCTGGAATTTGTTTCACCTTTATAAATACTATCGAGTGTTTGGTGAAGCCAGTCTATTGGGAGGAAGCAATTATAACTCCATCACACTGGGGCAGCCATCATCTCGGTTACCCCGAAGGGCATCCAGTGGGACCACGAGGAGGTGTGACCTCTGCAGCTCTGCCCAGTTAGTAACTATGATCCTGTCTTAAGAGAGTCATAGTTACTCCTGCTGTATGATTTGCCATTGTACTCGCTGCCTGTCTGTGCAGAGGCAGTGTACCCACAAGTAACACTGCTCAAGTATTTAGACAAGCTACAAGATGCACGGGCATAGGGACACCTGGGAGGAGCAGGCATCTCACAGAGCTGAACTGTGCGGTCAGGTCTGTCTCTGCATCCCCTGGGCAGATGTGACCATGGGATCTGAGCTGTCAGTGCCCCCAGCACAGAGCTCGCTGCCCCCTCTGGGCCCTACACATCTGCTAGAGGAAAGTGGATGGCCTCAAGGGCAGGTTATAAGTCCAGGTCCCCTTACAGTTAAGCAGGATCAAGCAGGTGAACAAGTTATGGGAAGAGGCACAAGAGGACTGCTCTGAGGCAGTCGAGGATCGAACCTAAATTTGCAGAGAAGCAGGTGTTCAGAAAAAAGAAATTGAGATCTCCCCATCCACACTTCTGATACTGTCATGGGGAACACGACAGTGCAAATATGGAGAGTTTCTTCAATTTGCCATTGAGGGACACTTGCCTCCTAGAAGCTCCTCTGTTCTTTGGGTGTGATTAGCTTTGGTTAAGGCAAGGAGATACATCATTC
Source organism: Ciconia boyciana (assembly GCF_034638445.1). Lineage (NCBI taxonomy): Eukaryota > Metazoa > Chordata > Aves > Ciconiiformes > Ciconiidae > Ciconia > Ciconia boyciana. The sequence goes on from NC_132934.1 coordinate 208,174,295, forward strand.
AGTTCTTCATCTCACTTTCCTTCTCCTCCCAGCCACTTGGTAACTCCCCAGCCTGGCTATCCGCAATCCCAAAAGGCCACCAAAAAAGAAAATCACATACATACCCGTTGTTTCATGATACTACTTTTCCATTGAGTATCAGAACCTGCCAGACCAGACTAACCTGCCCAAGCGGCTGAGCCAGAGAGCAGTCCATTAAAAGGGAAATGAGAGCAAGATGCGGAAGATGGCCCACAGCAGAAATGTAACAGATAAGTGCATAGGGAGACACATCAATCACTAGAGCAATAGGAACGGAGAAAACATTTAAAACTGTAAAAAGTCTATCCAAGTACTTAAATAGCATATCTAGCTGTCCCACAGCCAGCAGACACTGTTTAAAGAGTCCATAGCTTAGCCAGCTGGAGAGGCTAGACTGCTGTTGAGAGCTTGTAGAGTTGTAAGAACATTGGCTGTACAAAAAGGTTGGTTAAAATCACTTCAGCCCTTGAGGCAATGTTGGGAAGAAGATTTTTCCCACAATATGTCACAAGTCATTAACCAGTGCAAGGAAAGTGGCCTATGCCCCTGTGCCTCAGGCATCTACAAAAGGGAGGAACAAGATTCATCTTTCTTCTGAAACACTGGAGATGAACCTTAACTTGTTGTTCAGTGTCCTGATGGTCCTACTGGTGATACTCAACCTAGAGGCTGAGTGGATCATCTATCTTGCTTGTATGCTCAGGGTAAAATTACTCCCAGATGTGAGATCAAAAAGGAACACACACCCCCCCCCAGCCTCTGCCCTGGTCAGGTCACCAGGGCTGCTAGTTAGCCTCCCAGGCTCCTGCAAGCTTTTCATCTAACACATTTCTTTTACTGCTTTGGTGATGTCCTTGCTTCCTCCTGCTCTCTTCCAGTTGCTGCACATGGGAAAAAGCTTATGGGGCTCTTCCAGCTTGTTTCTGCAGCTTTTAGGTATGGGAACATTCTGAGGCTGCGGAAAAGTCTGTGCCTGTGACCAAAAGGGCCTCTTCGCATGTTTTATTGTTAAGTTCCTTGCATGCCTCAAATTCTTTAGGCAATGGGGTTCAAAGTACTTCAGAAACTTAAAAAAAAAATTCTTTGGTGACATATGTTTATCTTCTCCATCTCACACATGGAGTCAAGCCCAGGTCTGCCACTCATTCATACTGCCTGCAGTGATGATGCCCTTGGGGGCTGCTCCAGAATGACCTAAGCCAATGGTCCAGAAGGGACAGAAGATGCCCCAAGCTTTAGCATCTGTCCATGTACTGTGTGGACAGAAACCTGGACCAGAATCTTCCCATCATTCTGTCCCACCTGTCCCGGTGCTGCCACCCAGTAGAGAGCAGGCACGGGGTATGTCCCCAAAGCCCTGTACAACATTGCTGCAAGGGCTGGGCAGGATTTGTCAGCAACTTGAATGGGGTAAAAAGACAGAGTTTTGGGGTGGGCATTGGACTTTGGACCACTCCTGACAAACCAGTTGTTAATGATATCCCACTATTGTTTCTCAGTGATCTGCAACCCACCATGAAGCAGAGCTATAACAACATGGTTTTTTCTCGCTCCTTGACTCTGAGCAGGAGGCCAGATTTCCTCTCCTCTGTATCAGCAGGCGCAGAAAAAAATTGTTTACTAAGAACTCACCAGCTCCTGTGGATTACTCCTCACTTTAATAACTTTCTAATTAGTAGAAACAGAAATTACTAAACTGTAATGACAAACTACATTACAAATTCAGGCAAAGAATCTGAAGGGAAAACTAAATACCAAAACCAAAGGAATTATATGTTCTATAAACCCAAAGTTATTTCTTTAATGTGGCTTTCTGAAGACGTAAGTAATTGGTACATAATATTCCAAGAATGAAATGAAGCACCTCAGGAGGTAAAGGTGGCATGCTGGTTTCCATCAGTTTAGAGCTTGACCTCGTATTTCTAGTTATTCGTCAGTTCCAAAGCAGAAAGATACCTCCTATGGGAAAGGTTACTCACAAAGGGACTGCTAGAATCAATGAAGTTCCAGGAAGCGTCTTTCCCTCTAGGGTTAATATAGAAATAAAACAAAAGAAACAAAACAGACTCTTTATTTTTTTCATATTAATTGGGGGTTTCTGAGTGAACATTTCAGCTGTCATCCCTGCCCTGGCTAACCTTTCCTTTCCTGGTTTTATTGATGTGAACTGCCTCCTCTCTTTTGCAACTGATATGCAACCTGCACCTTCCTGTGCCGAGTATGGCCACCCTAGTCCTCTCCATCTAGCAGGTTTTACATGATATAATGGGTGTTTGACTGAAAATTGAATATTCAGTACCAATGCTAAGAATAAAGAAAACAGTCATAACTTGTAGCATTAAATTACTTTAATAACTTGACAAGAACTCAGCAGAATGCTCACTTTTTACATTGTGGATAAAGCATTATTTTTAATGATTGATTTTATCCATTACTAAGGGCAGATACAAGCTGAGTGAAATCCTGGCTCCAGTGAGCGCAGTATGAACTCCTACTGAAGTTAAGCAGAGCCTTAAGCACCTTACCTTCTGACAAGTCGCCATAGTTTTAGTTGGATTACTGCCTCCTGCGACATTTTGGAAGGTTCATATTCCACGGGGCAGTTGTGTTTCACCAGAGGGGACCTCAGCTTACAAGAGGGAAGAGGGTAGGAGAGGGGATACATTTCCTCTCCTACAATGATCCCAGATAAACTAGCAATTCTCCAGGTGTGAAAAAAGACTGAAACTAGCCTGTGCCTTCCCTTGCCTTCAATCATCTTTCTTCCAAAGGTTTAAGAAGGTTGTATGTTGGGAAGCGTGATTAGGAGAGAGATCTTCCTCTTTCTCTTCATTAACCTGCTGCACACTTGCGCTCTCTCTTGAGCTCACATGCACGCTGGCTCTCATAGACGCTTCCATCTTCACCCTCCTCCAGCACTAAGAGCATCGCCTAGAACGAGGACGGAAAAGGGGCAGAAAATTGCAAGAGAAGAGACAGGGGAGCTGGCAGCAGCCTTGTTCTCCTCTTTTTGTCACACAGGGGCAGAGGTAGAACCAAGCAGATAAAGCCCAGGATGCAAGCAGCTGACTGCAGCTGTGTACACCTGGAGTATCTCTGGAAATCAAATGTGCTCCTGCAAAAGTGAGGATCAGTCCCAGAGGACCTAAAGTGAAGTCTGCAGAAGACAGGACCCGGTGCTTCAGACCAGCCCTATATTCACAAATAACTTGTCCAGAAGAAACTTCTACAGCAAAAACCTCCTGGTTTCTTAGCTCAGTGCTATAAATCCAAGAGCAACTTGCCTTTTCCCAGTTACACCAGTGGAATGTATTTTTTAATTCTTGTTATTATTTTAAAGTACTTTTGTAAAATGGTAGAATACATTTAATATCTATATTTACGAATAAAATCTAGGTTTGACATAATGGCAGCACAATGGAACAAAATGCCACCCTGAATTACGAGGAAGAATCATTCAGCATCAGGCAGGCTCTACCTTTTCTCCAAAGGTTCAGTGCAGAAAACATTCCTCACCACAATTACTGTAACAGGCAGGGTGGTGAACCTGTGTTTTTTCATTAATACGCCTAATGGTGTTTTACCAGAGCCTGAACCCAGCACAAACTCTGCTCTAACTAACCTAACTCATTTTTTCACAGCACAGACATACTGAATGAAGTCTTTGTGTTCACAGTCCATCTCTATGATTCCATGATTCTGACATAATATAGCAGTGGGAATCTTCAGGGGTACCTGATAAAATAACCTTCACCAATAAATGGAAAACTCACAGCATAAAGTCTCAGCCTTAAAATCTGATGAGATGTTTCACTCCAGGCTGGGGTCTCGGATAAAACACATGCTTCTCTATTTTGTCTTCAGCCTCTACTGCTTACTTGCATTTATCCCAGGACTACTGCAAAATCTGACCAAAATTCTCAGCAAACATCCATATATTAACTTGTCTCTTCTTAGCTCTGCTTCTCCAAAGTGAGAAGCTCTTCTCGCCAAAGTGAGAAGCGATCACAGCCACAGGCCTGTGCACATTTGAGGAGCAATGCGTGAAAGACAGAGAAGGGAAACTAGCATTAAGCCAAGCAAAATGTAGGTTTGGGACTGGAAGGGAAATAAAAACATTCAGAGCTCTGCCTTAATCTCAGGAGGCCATTCCTATTCAGAAACAGATGTAAGCATGAGCACAAGCATGACTCTGAATCTATGTTCTCTGTTTTTAATTGGGGCTACAGTCAGCATTTCCAAGAAAATTATCTTTGTTCACAGTTAAATATTTAAAATGTATATCCATGCTTTCCTGCAATTGCAAGCCATTCAGGTTTTTTCTTTTTTATTTCTGTATCATTTTCCATTTTAAATCCAACTTTGCCTTTAGGACAATTATTTTGCTGTATTTCATGTAGTCCTGTTGTGCTTGCTTCAAATAAATCAATCATCTTTAACACTGCACAAAGTTATATGTCAGCATTACAAATGCACCAAAATATATTCACAATCTGATAATCTACGCTTTCTATTTGCAACCATCTTTCTGCCTTCTGCTCATAAACAACATGGCCAATTTCCAGGCAAAAGCACTCTTGTGATCGGGATCTCAGAGCCATAGTATGCCACAACTTGGGCATTGCTAGTGCTCCGTTTCTTCCAGGACTGAGCTTCCCATCATCCAAAATACCTAGAGCATCTTTTACACCAGTGGCAAATTTGAGGATGCAAATGCAGAATTGTCTTCCATAATGCATGCAACCAACCCGTGGGCTGATTAACTTCAAAAGATGGTTTAATAAATAGAGAGAAATGCAAGTTTCAAAATTTGGATCATCTTTTGATAGTTATTAAAGAATATTATTAAAATATTGAGCATTACTGAAATAAAATCCAATTTTAACTCTTTTTGCAAAATTTAAACCCATGCAATTATAATTCCATGGACCTAAAATCATTGAAGGACTTTAGAGAAGTATTTAATCCTTAAGAGAAAATTTTCCAATTAGAAGGGGTTCATAGCTTCAGGATGCTTCCTGAACACACTGAGCACCTTACCGCCAGCGGTGCCAAATCCTTGCAGCTCTCAAAGCACTCCTGAAAAACAGGCTTTGTCTTACTCCTCCCAGATATTCTTTGGGGTGAGACTCTCAGGAATAGCCGCCACTGTGTCAAATTTAGGCTTAAGTAATTAGCTCAAAATCATAAAGCAAAACATCTGCAGAATGTAGAGTAGACATAGATACTCTGGCCTCAAGTATTGTTTTTAAACTGACCATACAGATGAAAATACAGAATTATACATATCATAATTGTTAAAGTGAGTTGGTCAAGTGACTCCTGAGTTATTCAAATAATTACTTTTTTTACTGATTAGAAATAGGCTTTCATACTTGTATCCTGATTTATCTTTAGTTAAATACCACTTAAATCCATGTTAAGTCATTGTGTTCTCGTCAACAGATTTTAGACTGAGTCAGCTCTATGCTCCCTACAAAGGACTGTTTACACTCTTAAAACAAATACCATTTCATATGACTGTTGGATAGAGCTGTGCAAGTGAGTTTAATCAGGCGTAACTCACTTCTTAAGAGTCACCAAACAAGCTTGCACAAATAGTACCCAATGTTTGGCAGAAAAATATTTCCACCTATTTCTCCAACCCAGAGTTCAATCACATCTTGAAAACCAGCAAAAAAACATTTCCCCTCACGGGCACAAATAAACAAGCAGTCAGTTTAAGCTGTACTTAGAAAAGTTAAATGTGATAGTGATACAACATCAATCACGCAAGGCGGGAGAAGTGAGGACTGTAGCACTTACCCCATCCTGGCTGGGCTGGAAGTTTCAGAAATGCTGAAATTTCTCAATACTATGCACCAAGCAGAACAGAAGATGAGTAAAGAGAGAGGTAAGCAATCACCTGTGCTGCAGTCAGTGTTAACAGAAGCCTAGGGAAAAGAGCTTTGGGCCCTTGGTCTTTTGTTGGTCGGTTGAAGACAACGATGAACAAGCATGAAAAAAGCTGCAGCTAAAAAGGCAGCTGTAGCACTACGTGCTGAATATCAAAATAAACACAATCTCAATTTAATTCTGAAATTTAAGGGGGAAAAAAAATCCAACCACATTCAAATTCTCTGTAGGTCAAGAGAAAGTTTGTTTTTTGTTTTTTTTTTGAAATGACATTTTTCCAACAGACATCCAACTTCAATAAATGCTCCTTTTCATACGGAAAATAACTCAGCACAGCCTCTCCTATGAAAATATTTTTCTCCTGGCACAACCAGGTTTCATTCCTAACCTTAGACGGTACTTTGAGAACAATCAGCCACTTCTATTGATTACACAAACATGAAAAGAAATTAATTCTCTTTAAAAAGCAGTTTTCTACAGCTTTCATAACACAGAAAGAAGACAAAATAAAAAAATAGGGTCATTTTGTGCTACTTTCTTTAATTTTATTGCGTGTCAATCTAAATAATTAATAGATACAAAGTTACTTCATTCTATGAAGATTAAAAGACTTTACAGTATAAAATTCCCTGAGATACAACATGTAACTTAAAGGATCACATAATTCTCTATTCCATTTACACCATAATCAAAAAGTAATACTATTTCTTCTCATAAAAACCAGAACATAATGAACTTCATTTCTCTCCCTCCACCCCAGTATTTTAAGGCATGGAATAAAACACTTTATCAAAATGTATTCAAAAAGTTTTTTCTATTTAAAATAGGAAATATATTTGCTTAATTTTTACAGATGGATTATATACATCACCTGCAATACCCTGTGGAGTCTGGTACCTGATATACAATCCACTTTGCTTAAACTTTTTATTCACCATTGAACTTGGGCTCCACCAAATGAATTACAAAAGCCAGTCATTAGGTTATAACAGTACACTATCAGCCTGTGGAGTGGATGAGCCAAAAACCAAAGCTGATTTATAGAGATGCTGTATTACTGAATTCAGCAGCTGTAGACCAGGGTTGAATTTCCTCCCAAATCTAAAGGGAAAAGTGTGCAATGCTAACGTAAGAACTATGAAACTAGAAAAAGCTTCTTTTCTCCCAAAGCAAGAGCTCTGCAGTAATTATTACAAGACTGCAGTTTTCATTATACGATTCTTGAATATACTCAACACATAACTTACAAATACAGCACAACTGTGAACATCTTATTCAAACATGATGCTTTAATTTTGCATGCTCTTTTCTAAATTTTACACAACTCTAGTTCATCAAAGATTTCAACTGCTTTTCTTAGAGAGGCAGAGAAAAAGTATCAGTTGTGGTCTTTGGAAATTCCCATGCTCCTGTAGCCTGATCTTCTGCCTGTGGCATTACTAATGGTTACACAGAAGAACTGTGTGCCTGGAAACTTTCAGAACATGCTAAAAAATTTAGGAGGACTGAAAAAAATGCACTAATTTCAGCAGCCTGATAAAAAGTAGTGCAATCTTAAATATTAGTTCACCACTCTTAAGATTGGGTTTTTGTATACATTTACATGAACTATGATAAAAACTGAACAGCAAAAAAGGGTAGTTCAAAGTGAGACAGATTATATCATCCTGACACTTAGCTATTACTGTTAATGCTATACTTAAATTAGATTTTTTAAATTATCAAAACCAATTTTATGGGAGTAGTAATCACTGGTAGAGAACTAGATGAGCATGCCATGAAGAACACGCTTTTGCTTTAAACAATCACTTAAGACCTGTTCAAGTGAAAATGCAGCGTTAGGGACCATCCCTACTACACTCCACATTGCATTGACCGTTTTCTCTCCTTTCCCAATAAAATTTCTGCAGCAACTCTGGCATTAACAATAAAAAGGTTCATTAAATACTTTCAGCCATCTTTTCTTCCACAAAAACAGAAGGAAATGAACATAAGAGCCAGCAAGATCTGATCTGGTAAATCTGTGCAAGTTATTAATGAACTTCATTATTATTAGATTTTTTCCAATAATCCTTGGTTCCACGCTTACCTGATCATATGGACCATCTAATTTAAAATAAATTACAGTAGGCTGCCAGCTCATAAACCTTAAAAGGACTTACCCGACATCCCTTACTGCTCAAGTCAAATCTAATCCTTTTCTAACCTAAATATGACTCACAGATGCCAGTAAACTCATGTGTTCTGATGCCCATCTTTTATTTGCAACTGACTTTCTTCTTTCCCCACCTGTTCTGTGCCCATGATTTTATTCCAAGTGAAGTCTCTGGGTAACTCCATGGATTATCCAGCTCCTTAAAGACGAATCTCTTAATCATTTGTGCAGGACTCTTGTGGGTTACCATTTTTTGCCACCAAACCTTATAGTTGCAAAGGGCAGGAAGGGCTCAGCTTCCTGAGAATGCATAACTGCAACTGAAGTTTCTTTCTGGATTGCACCAAGCAAGATTACACGTAACCAAAAAGTAACCATACACAGTACTAGGAGGACTCCAGCAAAATGGCAGAGTCTGAAACGGAATAACTATTGTAAGTGTTCCCGGTAGGCACTGAGAAAAGGAAGTTTTATCTTAGGAACCTATTTATTCATTAGAAAACTGAGCTGGAAAAAACCCTCTAAAGGAAGAAAAATAGTAAATCTTTCCCTTTTCATATTCTTTCCTCACACAATCTGTATTTTACAAACAGTCTAGATCTTATTCTCTACAGTAATTTTCGTTTTGAAAGGCAGTGATTTGGGACTTGAGGTTGGGGGGGGGGGTGTTGGTAATTATTATTTTACAAGCAGCAAAGCGGCATTCTGAGCAGTCTGTCACCCAGCAATATTTTTAAAAACACGTGCCAAAAACCAAAACAATCGCTACACAATAGGACTGTCTAACGATATTAGAGAAATAAGTTAGCCTTGCTGTATACATATTCAATATAGTAATAAAAACCCTGTAGTTCTGAGCCTTTCCCTGCTCTTTCTTATATGCTAGTAATTTTGCAGAAAAAAACAAGCAGATTCCTGTAAACATTTTCTAATTCCTGAATAAAGGGAGGGTGGAAAAGTTCCAACTTTTTTTCTACAGTCTGTCTTTTCCTGTACTTAAAGTTCTTCTCCACTTTCATACAGGATAAACGTGCCTATGGTTTCAGCAGGCAGTGGAAGAAATACTCTACATCATCTGAGCTGTTTGTTCCACTCGGATCCAGACCCCTCCATACACTTTTTCCTAAATGGAATTATTATTTGGCTCAAAGCATTATTAGTTGGCTTCTGCAATTTCAAACATTGCTAAAAAGTGCTACTGTATCATTACATTCTTACGTTCAACACTTGCAGCTCAGAATTTGTCTGCAAGAGTTTTCACACGCATAATAATCACTGTTAAAAATATTCACTTTTGTCTTTGGAGTACAGAAAGCCAGCGCTGATCATGCATCCCCTGTAAGCAGACGAAAGTTTCATGGGCCAGGAAGCTGTCATAGCTGACAAAATTGGTTTCAGCTGTACGGCTGAAGAACTTGGCATCGGTTATTTATGTCGAGCTGTGCACAACTGTAAAGGTTTCAGATCTGTACGACTTCTGGAAATTTAACTTTGCTTTTTAAGAATCATCTTGCCTGATGTTTCTTTGTACTTTCATAATTTTGCACTTTAATAAAAATCTTCCTTTTGTAGGCTTTTCACAGCTTGTTTACCTGTATGCTTCCCTCACTGATGACAGCCTTCTGCGTACCACCTCAGCTAACCATCTCTGTGAGATCCATCCTTCCCTACGCCTTGACGCAGTCCACTGCTGGCACAGGCTGGCCGGGCAAGCCTCACCCGCCACGAACATCAGCTTTCAAACCAGCTGGCCAGATTTTGTACAGTCTTGATTTGATTCCCGGCTGCCCTCACGGCCTCGCAAACCTTACAGAAATGCTCGTCCCAGAATGAGGTGACGTGGACCTCGTACTTCTTCCTCCAGGCAAAATACCTCCTGTAGTTGGGTTTGTTTTTATCGAGGAATTTCAGGTAGGTGGCCAGCAGCCGGGGGCTGGGGAAGTCGTCGACGTGGATGAAGGAGTCGGGGGGGATGAAGCGCTCGTAGTTGGCCCTGCGGGGTCCCAGGACGACGGGCACGGCGCTGGCGGCGAAGGCGTTTCTCCAGAGTTTCTCAGTGATGTAGTCAGTGTGCTGGGAGTTCTCGAAGGCCAGGTAGAACTTGTAGGCTGAGACGGTCTCCACCACACCGCCCTCGGCCAGCGCCAGCCCCCGCGCCCCGTACACGTCGATGGCGAGGTGCTCCTTCAGCTGGCGGTAGTAGCGCACCCGGGCGTGCTCCTCGTTCCAGTTGCTGATGACCCAGGCCACCAGCCGTGTCTTGCGGGGCAGGACGAAGGGCCGGGGCGCCGGCGGGGCGTAGAGGTACCCGTAGGGCACGAAGACGTCCGAGTCCCGCCGGTAGGACATGGTCCAGTTGAAGAGGCCGGCCAGGCCCCGCAGGCCGGGCGAGTGCGAGGGCGACTCGAAGTTCATCCACACCCAGAGCTGCCGCGGCGGCCGCGGCGGGGGCCCGCGGGGCAGCCCCTCGGCGCCGTGCAGCGCCAGGTCGCGGTGGTGGAAGAGCACGGCCTGCGCCTCGCCCAGGCGGCTCCGGTCGGCGCTGAGGCGGCAGCCCGTGATGTTGTAGCGCCGCCGGCAGTCGGCCATGCGCCGCGGGCGGCCGAAGGGCTCCCACCACAGCAGCACGTTCACCTCGCCGCCCAGCCGGCCTCCCGCCGCGGCCCGCGGGGCCGCCGCCGGCTCCGGCAGGCAGGCGTAGAGGGCGAGGGCGGCAGCGGCGCCCAGCAGCCCGGCCGCCAGCGCCCACCGCCGCCCGCGCAGCCGCCGCCGCCACCGCCGCGGGCAGCCGGGCCGCCCGGCGGGGCAGCGGCGCGGGGCCGCCTCCATGCAGGCCGCCCGGTGCCGCCGCTCTCCCCTCGGCGGCCGCCGCGGGGCAGCCGCGTGGCCGGGGCCGGCCAGCGCATGCTGCGGCCGCGGCCGGGGCTGCGGCTGCTGCCGCCGCCGCCTCTCAGCCCCCACCCCCTGCCCCGGCGGCGGGGAGGTGCCGGTGCCGGTGCCGCCGCCCCTCCCGGCCATGCCCGCCCGTCCTCCCCGGGCGGCCGGCGGCCCCGCCGCCTCCCGGCCCCGCGGCCGCCCGCCCACCGCCGCGGCCCGCCCCCCGGGTGCCGCCCTGCCCCGCCCGCGCTGGAGCGGCGCCGCTTCGCCCGCGGGGGAGCGCGGTCCTCGGGCTGCCGGCGGGGCTCCGGGGCCTCATCCCCTCCCCTCCGTGCGGCAGGTGCCGCCGTGGCAGCCCCGGGAGTCGCTCAGGTGGCCGCGGGCAGCGTGCCGGCAATGGCAGCCCGGGGCTCGCTCAGGTGGCCGCGGGCAGCGGCAGGTGATGGCAGCCCCGGGGGGCTCTGCGGTGGCCGCGGGCAGCTCCAGGCCGTGGCAGACCTTACTCCCCGGCCCACTCGGTTGCTCGTCCCCGACTCGGGGCTGCCGAATTTGCGCCTCCGCCGTCGGGAAGGGCCCCGCTGGCCGGAGCCCAGACCCCAGCACGCACAAGAAGGGTCGTGGGGACGGCTCACAGGGGGCTTCGGGGCGGCTGCACCCTGTGCGCGCCCGTGGGAGCGTGGGGCGGACCCCGGCGGGGGAGAGCCCTGCTGCGCACGCCACGAGGGCCGCCGCCGTCTCGCGCCTCCCTGCCCTCTTGCCCGGGAGCGAGCAGGACCGCTCCCCGCTCCCCGCTCCCCGCTCCCCGCTCCCCGCCCGCCTTCTCACTTACTTCTTCCAGTCCACGCCTGAAGCAGTCAGGGGTTTTAAACTCTGGCAAAGCACCGGCTGAGCTACGGTGCACATGCTGTATTCTGTGGCCTTGCAGGGAAGTACGTTGGAAGATGCAGGGGATTTTCTTTTAAATCGGTTGCAATTTAGAGAGTGAAGTTGAGGGAAGGTTTGAATAAACCGCTTATTTAGCAAAAAAAAAAGAAGTGACAGCAGCCACAGTAGGTTTGAATTCCTGTCAAACTCCAACAGTTTCAAGCACCTCTAAAAGGATTAACAATTTGGAAAAGTAAAAGAAATTAAAGAAGAGGAATTTTTTTTTGTCCTTTGAAAACTTTCTTAGAACCACGTATGTTTACATTAACATTTTTAAATCTCGCAGCTATTTAAAAACCACAAAAACCTTACGGTTACCAGAAAAATACTTTTTCCTGCTCTGTTTCACAGAGCTGGTGTGAAAAAGTATATCAGATATGCTCAAAACTTTTCTCCCAAGTCATTTTTCTTCAGTGAACTAAGAGATCATTGATTCACACAGTTCAGAGACTGTTTGTACAGAACTGGAGAGTTTCCAGCTCTGACACTATGTGTTTTCATACCCATCAGCTATAGATCCAAGGTCCTCTCATATAGGTCTACTGAAGGCAGCAGTTACACCAGGCATAAATTCTCACTGATCATTTGGATTGCAGCATAGCTTTTACATACCACATAGGTCAAGGCCCTGTGACTTGTCTCTGTACCAGTAAAAAAAGTGATTCAAGCCTGTTTACCCCCCAAAATAAAGAAGAGTTGTGCGTGAGGTTGGTGTTAGGTTAGTAACTAGGTCGTTAACTTATTAATTGTACATAAAAGCACTTGCAGACTTCCGTTGTCCATGTGGTAAGCACTCATAAATATAACAAAAGCCAACAGCTGTGATTATAGCCGGTATTTTACTGCCTCTGCCCCAACGTACAGCGCTGGTTGGAAGGCATCTCTGGAGGTCACTCATCCACCCTCCCACTCAGAGGAGCACCATTGCCAGCACTAGCCAAGGTGCCCACCTAGGTGCTGGCTTGGACTAGCACCAAGGTGTTGAAAATATTCAAGGACAGAGACACCGCAACAGCTCTGGCAGCCTGTCCCAGGGCTGCGCCACCCTCTTGGTGCAGGATTTTTGCCTAACGTCCAACCCTGAACCTCCCAACCTGTAATTTGTGGCTGTCATCCGTTGTTATATCCAAAGAGAGCCTGGCTCCATCATCTTCATAATATACCTTCAGGTAGTTGCTGGCTCCCATTAAATCATGCCTTCACCTCCTCTTCACATGACTAAACAAGACCACTTCCCTCAATGTCTCCTCTTAGCTTGTGTGCTGTAGGGTCCCTCATCATCTTCGTAGCCTTCCACTGGACCACGTTCTCAACATCCTTCTTGAACTGGGAGGCTGAGAACTGGAGACAGTATCCCAGGTGCTGCTTCACCAGTGGGGGGATAATTACTTCCCTGTCTGCTGGACGTACTTCTCATGTTGCCCAGCAGGTGACTTGCTTTATTTTCGAGGAGAGCTCACATTCAGCTAGATGTTCATGTAGCCCCCAGGCCCTTTCCAGCATGGTGGTTTATCAGCCAGCCAGTTCCCAGCCTGTACCAGTGCACAGGAGTTTTCTGCAGAACTTGTTCTTTCTCCTTGCTGAGCTTCCCAAGGTTTCTGTTGGCTCACTCCAAGTTTATCAAGGCCTCTCTGAACTGAAGTTGTACAAGCCAAGACGTCAATCCTGCTTTCTAATTTAGTATCGTTGGCAAAATAGTGAGATAGCCAATAGCAGCAAAAAAATATTTTAGTGCAATAAACATAGCACCTGTCTTGACAAATAACACTGATTTTATTCACAGAATGGGAATCTGGGAAAATTATTTTACCACAGTAGAAAACTGCAAACAAATGTAGAAATACAATGCTAATTGTATTGGGGGAGAGTCAAATCCTCTGAGGGCATGAGCTGTTCCTGGAATCAATCCAGAGCCGATCCAATACGATGAACACTACCTAAAATGAGCACAATCCCTAGTCTGCATTAATTAAGGATTCAAAGTGGTACAAAAGCTCTTCTGTTAGTAATTTTGTTTATTTAGACATTTTTGCAGATAATGTGAGAAATTTGGGACCCATGAAAATCAGTGGGAGAGCTCCATTGACTTCTGTGGAATTCTGATTCACTGAATAAATTTGATCGTATCACCTGCTATGGCAGTTCTTATTTTCCTTCAGGAACTTAAATTTCAGCATTGGTATATGACTTTGGAGGAGTCTTTGTCTAGTCAAATTTTAATTTCCATTGCTTGAAGATCTGATGCTAAGCCATTCCAATTCCAAAGTCTAGCCAATTACAGTGATGATGCCAGGCCTGATCCTGCATATGGTAAAGTCAACAAAAACATGGGCTTTAATTGAGGGTTTATGAAATGTTTCAGGACAACTCAACATGGAAGTTGTTATAAGCCAAGTAGTGACAAACTTGGAAAAAAAATGCTTTCCTTGTGAAGATTAATAACAAGAGTTGGCTGGTTACTTTTGATTTTTTGCAGTCTGACAGTGAAACTTCAGTGTGCCGTTCAGCTGCACTGCAATGGCACCCATTTTAAGACTATTCTCATATGGGAATGAATCTGCTGAACTATTTAGCATGAGATCAAAACAAGGCTTTCTGTATTCATCCACACACCATCAGCTAAAACTCTACGCTATGTATTGAAGAAAGCTATTACTGAAATCCACAGTAAGTTGTGATGGTATAGACAGCATGGAAATCCAGTATTATAACATTTCCTATTTGTCTTATTATGGCAAATAAGCATTAGATCAATTCAAGATGAGAGGACAGTAGCCTAAAATGTTTCTATGAGTAATACTGTCACCATAAGTTCATTTTCGTGTTACACCTACCTCTGTGGAGGCTAAATACGTGTTTACAGTTACATGTTGTGTGTAGTCCACTAGTTCAAAAGTCTTTGTAGAATTTCTATCTAGAGCATGATGAAACCTATTTTAAGGCATATTTTAGAACTTTTACAAATTACAGATCCAATTGTTTTGCTATTGCTATCTGTCTTCAAACCCTTCACAAAGTGGGAGGTAGCACAGAAATGTATTTTAGTTAGATATTCATCATAGTCACTACTGAAAGTAATGATAGGTGTGCCTTCTTCTGAGACCCTAGCAGCCTCCTAGAAGTTTTGGTGTAGTAAACTTACAAGCAAGACGTGATGTGTTGCTGTAGAGTGAGGGATACAGGGAGTGACCTCACTGTCAGGACCAAGGTTAGAAGTCAGGTGTCCTCAGACCTATGTGTAGGTGAGGAGTTTCTCTCTCATTTTTAATGTCTCATTTCTCTTCTATGGAAGAAATACGAGCCTGGCAGTAACCCACATCAGCTCCAGTTTGCCTCATTTCTGCCGTAAGACACGGCGTGTCTGTGGCACGATCACGATCGGCTACTCTGCACTGGTAGGGTTTTGTCAAGCAGTTTTGTTCACTCTGACTCAGGAAAAACCCCACAGATGTCACTGGGAAGTACAACATGATGAAGGCAGAGTAGCGTTACCAGATGCCTGCAGACCTTCCAGAGGGAACACACCTGGTTTTGTCTGCTTTGGAGGTAAACCATCCCAGGAGATAGCTCCATGGACTGAGGACCACACAGACTTGCTGGTACTGTATACACAAATTGGGGAACTGTGGTTTAACTGCTCTGTGGAAACCACAGTAAGCTCCACTGTTGCTGATAGTCAGGAATTTAAAATAAAATGCTGGCCATTAGTAATGAAGCTATTGCAAAATAAAAAATATTTTGCTTATTTGAAGGTTAAATGTTTGCTGTTTCTAACAGCAGTAAATGTTTTTGCCTAGAGCTTCCCAGCTGGCTTCCTCTTCTACTCTGACTCACTCTGTTTTGTCACACTTGAGAAGTATTTAAGCCTAGAAAAGTCCTTGAAGTTATTTTTCAACTGTCTTGCAAACACAGTTTAAAAGGTACTGCAAGATGTGGTTGCGTTTTCAGCCACAGCTATCAAGCCAGACATTCTGTCAACCAGGGAAACTTTGTGGAGTTTTTTATCCTAAGAAAACAAGATCAGCTTCAAACAGTAGCAGTGGTGTGATAACACAAAACAAACTAATGATCATTTGGTATTACCTCACTGTAATAATGGTTAAGAGTGAGAGTTAAGTGACAGGTTATTTCAGGTTCCATGCTGCCTCTGTGGTTCTTTGACACTATGATAACTCTTACATATATAAAGACACATATAGAGAGGCTTATTTATGTTAAACTTTTATTAAATCAGGCTAGATATCAAATCACAAACTCTTGGCTTTGGAACTGCTCAGTTTAATGAATGGACTCAGCCTAAGGCATTTTAAGGCCTTCAATTACATTACAATCTTCTGCTGGAACTTAGAATCACTTTGCAACAGAGAAGCCTATGAAAATGTCAAGTTTCACACTAGCATGTTTTTGTCAGCAAGAACATTTTTTAATCTTTGGAGTGTGACATCTTCATCACTGGCTGAGATATGGATCAGATTTGGCTACTACAACATCAGATTAAAAAGCAGCATGAGGATATGAATAAAAAAACAAAGAGGAAATAGCTCCCTATCCAAGCAGAACTTTCTTCAAAATCTTAGAAATACAGATCTACATTTCCAAAGGCAGCTAGTCATTTTAATGTTTGATTTGACACATCAAAACAGGCTCGGGTCTTCACAGCACTAAAGTTCAGCAATCTGTAAGAAAAACAAGATCCGCTCTAAGGATGGATGAGACACCACATAGTGAGCCCCCAAACCACTAGTCACTTTTAGGGAAAGACAGTAAAAGGGAGAAACGAAAATAAATGCATTAACTTCAGTAAATTCAGCAACACGGGTATAGTTTTTTTCTTTTTCTCTCTTCTACTTATTTCTCCTATATCTTTTCCCTTCATTTCTTACCGTTTCTATCTCTGCGTTGCTGAACTGTATTCTCCTCTCTCCCATTTCCTTCAGGAAATCCCGACCTTCTGTTCTATGTCTCCTCTTTCATTCCCCTTGTCTGTGCTTCTTCCTTTTCCTTTTGCTGGTGCCTTTCCTTCTAGCACTAAACACAGTAGGCTCACCTTCCCTCTAGAAACCCCTCTTCTTTTTTGTCCATTTCCGTAGCCTGTACCTACTCCATCTCCCAATTAGTATATTCCCGCCTCATTTCTTTCCCAGATCCTTACACAGAAGAGGGTGTGTGAATGGAAATGGTTTGTTGAGTATAGAAGCTGAAGCCAGATTGCTTCCAGTTTTTCTCCTGTCTTGTTTCTTTTCTGCCACCCCTTCTCTCATGTTACCTGCCTATTCTGCTGCAAAACAGGCAGTATAGCCAGTGAGGAGAGCACCCCTTGTGTCTAGCAGCAGTCCTTAGGAATGAAGGTACATCTAAATTCCTAAAGGAAAACCAACAGATCCCACAAATTTCAGCACCTAAATCAATTTGAATAAACTGCTTTGTTTTAAAGCTGTGCTTCTCTCACAGATCTTAACAGGAAGATCAGAGGAGATCAGATCTTTGAAAACTCTGTGTGCCTTCACTAGAACCCTTAGGTACATGAGTTCGGCCAATGTCTCCAAACTCTGAGGCATTCTCTGGTTGTATTTTCTACAGTGTGGCTAAAATTTTCTTGGTTTAAGTACATTACCAGAAGTAACTGCAGTTAATACCTAGCATAGATTAGGCCTGCTCTATAATCAAAATATTCCTATAAGTACTACTTCTAAGGTAAAGGCAGCCATGGCAGAAGGCTGTACTGGTTAAATGCTTCTTATACTAGCAATAACTTAATTCATGCTGCTGTTGTAACTAAGATCCCACTATCTCCAGAGCTCACAAGATCAAGATAGGAAGAAAGAGGTGCTAGTCAAGCAGGTAGTTGTATTTTTAAACCACTAGCCCCTGAAAATATGAGAAGAAGCTTCATTTAACGGCAAAATATGCTGAGTTCACATATTCTGCAAGCTCATGGCACTAACAATATTCCTCTTACAAAGCTAATGAACTCTGTCTTTCCTTAGGGCTGGAAGATGGGTATATTGAGAAGGCTATGCTAAAATCCACCAACTCATAAGGAACAGGTCTGCTCCACAAAAGCCACACTCCACAGACTGTAAAGAAGGAAATACATGCCCCAGAGCACCAGCTGACCATTGCAGGCAAACACTAAAATGCCTGAAATGGTACCTAGATCAATCACTTTTCAGGAGGTGTGTTGGAGGAGGCCTTTTCCAAACGTTTGAATTTGTTAAGGTTGGATGTTAAGAAAGGCAAGTAAGGTTCATTACGTACACAAACCCAACACTCACCACCTATCAGCAGGAAACAAGTGATTGTTTCACACATTTACAGAAGGTTTCACAACATGAAATAAGGTGACTCAACATAGCAGTCCTAAACAGATTTCTTATGCAAAGATTTCAAGTCTGTTGGCTACTTACTAAAGGAAGAGGTGGGTTAGCTCTGCAGAAAGATGCCCAGACGTGATTACTATAAGACCATATAAGGTAATCTGCAGTCCTGTGAGATGTCTATGAATTATAAAATAGTATTACCCTGCAACTTTAAAATGAGGTGTTATAGTGAAAGTTTCTTATTATTGACTCTTACTTTTCCTTCCTGCATGCCTTGAGTAGAATCGAGGCTGTAAAAGTAAACCGTTTCTGTTCTGTGACACTGGTTTCAGGCTTCCAATGGAGAAATTCTTTTTCACGCTCCAAATTCCTTCCAGAGCCGCTGTTAATAATTTGTCAAAATAATACCATTATAAGTGATTACTTCAACTTGTTCTAGAATTAATGTAACTTTTAAAAGACAGTCACTTTGGTCTATACAGTAATTAGAAGTAGTTAAGCAGAACACTATAATCTTCCTCCATAGTTAAGGAAAAGAGATTGACATCCTCAGAGAGCAATTCAGATTGCTGAAGGTATATGATGCTCTCTACTGTCTGTAGGAGACAGAGAGCTTAGGACTACTAGGCTCCTAACTGAAGCAGGATGCAGCTGATCTATAACGTATAAGAAACAGCAGTAATACCATCGATGCATCCAGCATGATTTGTTGGTCATACTGGAATACCAAATGCCCTCATAAAAAGAAAGCAGAACAACAACAAAAAAACCACCCCCCCAAAAAAAACGCAACACAAACCCCAAACAAAACCAACACCAACACCAACAAAACAAAACAAAATAGCTAATTTATTTTGTGGAAAGGTTACAATTTAGGAACCATCTAATTTATGTAAAACAACTAACTTACTAATAACCTAAACTGTGTAAATCAGTAACCATCCAACCTGACAATTGTTGTTTATCAGAGCCCAGGCCACTTAGGGAGCATCTCTAATTCACCGGATATATACAGATGAAAAAGGAACTAGGTACTTGCTGAATAATCTGTGCACCAGCATCTATTTGACCTTATTATACACAGCATTGTTATGCTATGCATATAACTATGCTATACATACCATTTATACATTGAGCTTGTTATACATCCATATTATACATTCCTATAACGAATTTTTGGTAGTGTTTCTGTATTATCTTTAGTACTTTAAGCCTTTGGAACATACATTTCACTGGGGGGCTCCCCAGCAATCATGAGAACATATATGGTAGCATCCATTCATACAATCAAACTGAAATATTCTAGACAATTTTGATCCACTGGCAGATGAACGCAGTGAAATATAGTTGGGTTCAGCTCTTAGTAACATTAGACCCATGAGCAGATTGAGCAGACCAATGTTAACATCTGCAGTTCAGCTACTTGTCCAGAACCCTTTTACAGTCAATGGAAAAGAACAGGCACTTTTAGAGCAAAACACCTGCAATGGTAGGTATCTAGGACAAGTCAGTAGAATTATGTTTTCAAAGTGCCTTTTTCTCTCCATTTACTATAAACAGAGCCTACATAAGCATTTGCAGGTGTGTGCTGTAAATGCCTAAGGAGCCTAATAACAGTAATGGAGTTGCAAGTTCAAATGGTCTTTACATCTGACAGGATACTGATTACATCACCTAGCTTATGTACATTTTTGTCTGTTAATCCAACTGTTTTAAATTCATTTTGAGTGAGTTTAGACTTGGGTCTCAATCCTACATAAGAGAAAACATAAACACTTCTTTCAAAATTTTCCAAATTTGGAAACAAAGGCAAAAATGCCCTTACTACATTTGTGGAGAATGTAATGATTAGGAGATACAGTGGTGGGCTTATTCCCACAAAATGCAGCTTAATATAACCAAGGAATAGCTTTACTCTATGGAAGAGAATGTGGGGCTACAGAATGGGAACTGTGTATTGTGGAGCAAAAGCATCATGGATTTGGGAGTAACAGTTGACAAACAGTTCAAGGTCCTAGTGCTAACATTAGCTCTAATGTAGCTCTAAAATAAGTAGATGATTCTCTCTACAGGCTACTAGTGATACAAATACTGAAATACCATGATCGGATTTGGTATTCACATTTTAAAAGAGGAGGCAAAACAATTGGTGAGAGTACGTAAAGAGCCAAAACCAAATATATGTGTATATACCTTCTCTGGAGGAAAATCCTGGATATTAAAAAAGGCACTATTATATATCTAAGAAAAGCAAGGAGCTGAATCATGCAAATCCAAATTATTAATCAGGCTTTTTTTTTTTTAATACACCAACCACTAGAACAAACTAATGAGGGAAGCTGTGGAATAAACAGCTTTACTCAGTGGACTATACAGAGGGGTCCTAATAAAATACAACGGCTTGGCTGATAAAAGCAATAAGACCTAGGAGTCAACAAGATAAGATGACCTATCCTTAAGCATTACAAACTTCTGAAAATTTATTTTCTATTATTAGATTAATAGATCTTATGGCTGCAAGAGACCACCAGCATGATGTAAGTTTTGTCTTACATGGGTCACATGGCTTCAGGCTCATTCCTGCACCAAGACTAGCAAATGAGCTTGGACGAGGGCTAACAGTTTAAGTGCAAAATATTTAAAGTATGTATTAAAAATGGTGAATCTAAGTGATCTTTGTTAAATTGTTCCAGCATTAAGTTCTCTTTTTGTTAAAAACTGCTAATTATTTCTACTCTGATCTTATCTCATTTTTACTTCCAGGTCTCAGAACTTTTAATAGTTTAGCTAGACCAAACACCTTGCTCCCTCTTAGACTCCATTTCTTCATTTGCCTACTGTAATCAAGTCTCTCCATAACCTTTAAGCTGCCTAAACAGACTGATTTTCTAATTTTTTCACTGTTTTCCTGTCCTTTATGTACCCTTACCATTCTTACCTCAACTCATTCTTTTCAACACTAACTTCAGTTTTGAACAGCAGAACGGGACAAAGTATTCTAATAACTACAGTGCTTCTTTCAAATAAAAAGGTAACAAAACCTCCCTACTGCTTGGCATTTGTTTCCAGTTTATTAAACTGATAGATCATATGGAATTATCCATGTTCTCTATGGTCCCATAATTTCAGACAAAAAAAAAAAAAAGTAATGAAGACTATACGCAATTGTTCTGTTTCTAAGTGTTCCCCAGGCTATTACATAAATGTTCTGGGCTGTTTTTTTAAAATAATAATTTTGCCACAGTTCCTCAAAACAATTCATATTTCATTTGCCCTGACAAACACTTGTCATTTGCTGATAAGGAGGATTACCTGCAGCTGGATGTTTAACCTGGCATGCTTCTTTCCGAAAATAAAGCTCCTCTTCAAGTATTTCTTTAACTCTCCTAGATGGCTCAACATACACAAATTTCTTCCCTGCTAGTAAAACATATTACAAAAGAGCCAGTTATTTTAAATCCCCTGAATGCTACCCCCTGAAAACCCCCCAAAAGGTCTTTGCTGAATGCAATGTCATTTTATGCTGCTCTACTTCTGTCTTTAACACACTTAAAGACAAATCATTTACAAATATTCAGTAGCGTTCAGCCAGGCCCTGCTCCCCAGCGTGGAGCAATTCCCCACGACAGGGCCGTGGTGGGTCACTCTAAAAGGGCAGTGCTGGTGGGCCGCAGCATGCTCAGGTGTCTGCCCCACGCAGGAGCCAAGGCCAGCCCAGGGCACCCGAGGAGACATGGCCACCGTGTCTCCCCATGGCGAACACCCAATGCTGGGCCGTGCATGGAGGAGGTCTCCAAGGAGATGTCCTCGCTGAAGGAGATCTCCAAGGAGCTGAAAAGGGATTAGGGCATTTCATGGCGGCACGGGAGTCCCTGCCTGACAGGGCACTACCCACACCCCTGCCGCGGTGGGGTGCACGGTGACGGGGGAGGCGAGGGGCCACCAAGGAAGGTAGCCGCGGGGCATCTGCGGGGGGAAACGCTCGGCCCCCCCGAGGGGACACGCCGGGGGGGGCCGGGGTGGGGAAGGGGAACGGAGGCCGCAACGGGCGGGGGGACCGCCGCGCTCACAGGGCTGCCCGCCTCCCGCCGCCTCGCCGCGGACATCGCTGCCCGCCTCCTCGGCCGCCACCGCCGGCTGCTCCCCGCTCGCCGCCCTCATGGCTGCCACCACGCCCGGGCAGGTAGGAGCCGGGCGGACCAGGTTGCCACAGGAGCGGGGGCGGGCCGGGGCGGGCCGGCTCTGCCCCGCTGCCGGCAGGAGGGAGCGCGGCGGCGGAGCGGCAGGCGAAGCAGCGGCCCAGCGCCCCGGCGGGGCGGGCCGCCCTCCCCGCCCTCCGCCATGTTGGGGCTGCGCCTCGGCGGGGGTGAGAGTTCCTGAGGAGCGGAGCCTACCTCCGCCCGCAGCCTTGTGCGGAGGAGGGCAGCTCGAGTCCGCCATTTCAAGTCACAGTTGTGATGTTTTACCCCTTCCACAGGCCACGGTTCACAACGGGACGTCCTCCGAGGCAGGGTGTGGCCGGTCGCCATCCCCAAGGGACGGCAGGCCACGGCCACCTCATGCCCGCTTGGGGCACAGGGCGGTTGACAGCTCTAGGTGTCATTAATGGTTCTGCCTTAGGTATCAAGGGCTCCTCGTTTGTGTCAGTCAGTGTTACCGTGCCCAGCAGCAGGCACGCACATCACAAACGTTTTGTGCCCCTGTGGGGTGTTGCCACTGGCCTGCCTTGTCAAAGGATGCCTTGTCATCCTCACCTGAGGCGATGGCAGACTGATGGAAATAAAGATGGAAGAGTCCAGTTTGGATGCATGATGTAGATCTACTAATACTCAAAAGTACTAGCTTGGTTTTAATAGCGCTTTTCATAAAATGAGGCATCTGGAGATGCTGTTTAGAAGATTGAAGTAGACTTGACTCTCCTTGTTTTGCCACTGTTAAAGTTTTGAGAAAGAAGAACAGCTAGCAATTACAGTAGTCAATGGATAATGCTGCTGGCGAGCACATGGGGAAGTTGTCCCGCTCACCCGGCCAGGGGCTTTGCCCCACGGTAGCTTCCTTGAAATCAAGACTTTGCATACAGTAGTGAGAATTTATAAGGTACAAACCAAGTCTAGTTACACAAATGCGTGATGCAATCAATTTCTGTATTTTTCCTTGATGCCTTTCAAGGTGTATTCATCTTCCACAGATGTCCTGAAACCAAACTTTCAAAATAATAAGCATTAAAAAATCATTTTGTACCATTCATTGTTCAGAGGCAGTTCACTATTTTGTAACAGAAGTGCTGAACAGGGCTACTAGAAAGGCGAATGATGGAGATGTCCTCCACAGATGCTCGATCAGAGCACCAGATGCGGGCCAACATACCCCAACCCTGCTGCTGCTGTTACAAATGTGCTTCAGCTCTGTTAGTGGTGTCTGGAAGGAGCTTGGGATCACTCCGGCACAGGACAAAGTGTTTTGTTACAGCTTTCATACAGAGTGACAGTACTTCAGGTCTTACAGTCAATTTTCAGTTCAATTTCATTAACACAGAGAAGCAAGTTTCTCCACTGCTAAATTATAGATGGCAAAGTTGAAGGTCAAAATCATGCAGCATGCCATTACCATGGGAAAATCTTTAGTGTACTAACTCCCATGCAAAACGGATCATCTGCTGGGCTGACAGCATTGCTGAAGTTCTACCAGTATCCTTCAAAACTACTATTGATCAAAAAAGATCTACCTGCTCAGAGTAATTGTTTTGAGGTGTACCATACTGGTACTTAAAAACCCTCACTCATTAAATACTTGCATTTAGTAGTGATTTTTGTCTGAAACTTACACTTGAACCAAGGTGGGGGAACGAAAAAAAAAGTTGGGAAGTGTACATTACTGGACATCTCACAGATAGCTAAATAATCTAGAGAGTTGATTCTCCAAAAGAAGTTGAAAGATTGAGAGATGCAGACTGATACAGCTGATGTGAACGGTAACACAGGTAAATTAAACTCTGAAATAAGCTCTAAAAATTGTAGAGTTTTTCATTTGCTAGCAGAGAGGCTGAACTGACAAACAGAAGCAGCAAATCATGATATCTCTTGTGAAAATGTATAGCATTAATTAACATTTTTCTGCTAAGTTAAACCAAATAGTACTCAGTGCTAAGACCTGATAAGAATGCCTCAGATGAAGGGTCCCAAGCCTTCACTACAAACCAGTGAGATTCTAGCTGGCATGACTGCAGAGAGAAGCTGCACCTGAGTGCACGCTAAAGGCCTCAAAATCTTAAGAAACAAGCCAACCAACCCACCACCACCTTGAGTCTGGTTAAATGACGACAGCCAAATCTGTCAGAACTTTTGGAAGCCCAACTCAGATGTGAATGCCTAGGATTAGCAATACAACCAATCACAAATTAAAAAGGTGTCAAATAAGAAAATAAATGAATGGTCTGGAAATTAAGGAATTTTGAGGAAAAATACCAGTGAAGTTTTTAAACTGTGCTGATGTCCTAATATTTGAGTTGGAATGAATTCCCCTCGGGGATTCAAAAGTGGAAGAGAAACACTGTTGAGTGTGTCCTGCACTAAATTAGCTGTAACTCGATCAGACACGACAGTATGTTGGCTGTTGATCCTCATACAGTCGAAGTTTACTTGTTCTAAATGATGCCATATCCATGGCATTAAAACTCTACTCCTCAACTTAATTTGCAAGGGAAAAGTAAACAGGATCTTCATAGAAAGTAATTTCTTTGACAAGTACCAGGAAAAAAGTAAACCGAAACTACTTTATCATCCTATGAATAACGCTTTTGATTTATGAACAGGCAACTGCATTGATAATTGAGCTTTCAATTAAAAATATGACAACAAAATACCTAGGGTTAAATATTTTATTTTATAAGCAGCCTTACAGCAGGATCACTAAACATTTTGTGCATCACTCAAATAAGTTACATTCATTCTGAGCTTTCATGCAGTTTTAAAAAAGTTAAATTTCTCAAAAAATAATTTTCAAGTGAGCTGTAATAAACTCTGCATAACCAAGCCAGAATTCTTTCACGTCAAGTAAATATTCCAGTTTTACCTCCTGCTTTGACAGTACAGACCAATTACAAAAGCCCCTCCAAATTTGCACTAATTAAATGGAGACTCACTGAAATTACTGAGACTTGCTGAATACCCTGAATAACACTCCTAACGCTTCACAGCAGAGTTGCAAGAAGTGACATTTTGCCTGAGGAGAATACTGAAGTATCTTAAATGAAAACCTTGTTGCAAAGGGACAGACCACCACTAATGAGCATGCAGAACACAAGGGAGTGACAGCAAACCTCAAATTCACAAGCTTAACCACAACTTTTAAGGGGACACAGCATTTATGCAGTCTTCTACTATTTCAAAAAGGTAGTGATATATATCAGTCCTCCTAGCAATGTCAAGGGCTGTTTCATCCAAGTTGTTTTTCAGGTCTGGTTTCACGTAGCGATTCATCAGCAAGAGTTCAAGGGTTTCTCTACTGTTTTTGTTTCCTGCAGCGATATGCAATGGTGTCAGCAAACCATTTGTCTGGGCGTTGATGTCTGCACCCTGCTGAAGTAAGAATGCGGCCACTTTTGTATTGTTCCACTTACAGGCGCTGTGCAGAGGCGTCCAGCCGTCCACTGTCTGCGCATGAACATCTGCCCCTTGGGAAACCAGTTCATGTGCAATGTCCAAGTGCCCGCTGTAGGCGGCTCGATGGAGAGGAGTGTACTGATCTTCATCACAAGCATTAACTGGAGCCAGCTTTTCGGAAAGGAGCCTCTTCACTGTACTCAGCTGTTTAAAGAAAAAGGTAATTTAATATGAAACTCGGCAAACAAGATGTATGGCTTTTACTGTTCTGAAGTTTTATGGAAAGCAATTTCTGTTAGTCTCGAAAAGGCTTAAGTGCAACAAGGAATTTTAAAATGAAACCAGTTATTGTTACTGGGGTGGGGGGGGTTGTGGGTTTTTTGTTTGTTTGTTTGTTTGTTTTGGGTGGGATTTTTTGTTTTGTTTTTAAAGAGATACAACATGAACATTAGTTGCCATGCCTTAGGAGTACCTTTACCTTACACCTCCCCATTGACTGTGAAGATGTAAGTACCTCCACAGGGCTGTAGATGGAGCTTGTGTGCGTAAGAAAGGCAACTAATGAAAATAAATGTGCACAAGGGTGTAATAAGCTACGTAGCAGGAATCTTGGTCATCTCTCCCTCACTTCCAGGAATAAAAAGTTTGGTGGTTTTTTTCCCATAAAAAGATAGGAAAATAGTCACCCATTATCTGCACATGGAGCTTTTGAGAAAATAAAGTGTCAGAGACACCCTCTCCACCCCAGTTGCCATGAAGAAAGAGCCTGGCATGCTTGCAGTTTATAGAATTTTAAGGAGAGTGCTGTTACTTTAACTTTGAACTACAATCAAAGCTTTTGTTCTGAAAGCTAATGGATCCAGAGATATTTCAGGGTGTGTGGGTTACAAAGGGAGATGTTTTACATACAGTGGCTTGCAAAACTGGATCAAAATAGTTCAGAGATAAAGGAAAGTGTAGGTAAACTTTTGTTTGTGGATGAAACTAGATATCTGCTCAAAATAACATTCTTGTCAGCGATATGTATGAACAGAATAAATGCCTTACCCGATTGTTTTCAGCTGCCCAGAGCAGCAATTTCTCTGGATTTTTTTCCATTTTTTTTTCTTGCATTTCGTACCACTCCTCACTTCTTTCCTGTTCATCATCATCATCATCAGACTGTCCTGACCAGCAGCTCTGAGTTCCTACAGGAATCAAATGCCTGTGCGTCTCCAGCAGTTCGAGTTGGTTAAAATTCTCCGTAAAGTCTTCGAACAGCTCGCTGTCATCATCTTCTTCATCGATTTGTTTGTCTTTATTCATCTTCTGTTAGCATCTGTAAGTAGCAAATATACAACGATATTTGTGATAACTTTTACTGTTATCCCTGCGCTAACTGTCAATAAAAACATCTGACAGATGATGCAGACCTCAGCAACACCACGAACAGCAAAACTCAAGAGCAAACTCAATGTTCCTCCGCTAAACCGGGCTTTGCCAGCTCTCCCCGTTAATATCCGCGCAAGAAACGCACCGCGCTACCCCCGCCTAGAAGCGGCATCGCCTTCAGACCCGCAGAGCGAGGCCGGGCGGGTGCTCCGGCGAGCGCACTCGAGGCGGAGGGCTTGGAGCAGACACGACACCTCCGAGCAGCGTTCCCGCTCCTCCCCGCGGCGCCAGCCCCGCCCAGCGCTCCTCACCGCCCTCCCCTTCCCCTCACGCCCCGAGCGAGGGCCGGGCGGGCCGAGCCAGGCCCGGCCCGGGAGCACCGGCCTCGCTCCCCTCCGCGGGGGCCACGCCAACCCGGGAGGGCCTCAACGCCCACCCCCGCGCCGCCGGCGCCCGGCAGGAGCCCGCCCCGGAGGCTGGGGCCGGCCCCACCCCCGGCACCCCGCTTCCCCGGCCCTGCCTGCGGACGGCCGGCCCCAGCGCACGCCGTCCCTCCGGTCTCCCATCCACGCTCGCCACCCGCCCGGCCCCGCTTAGCTTCGCCCGCCACCCGCCGCACAGAGGACCGCACCTGCTGCCTCCCCCAGCGGCGCGCTCCAGGGGCGGGGCTACCTGCCGGGGCGGGGCCGCCCGCCGGCGGACGCACGCCCACCACCCGCCCGAGGAGCCCTTCCGGCCCGCCGCCGGACGTGACGGCAGCGGTCGCCGGACGTGACGGCAGCGGTCGCCGGGACCGGCCCTGGGCTGACCAACCGCGGCGCCCGCGCGGGAGAGGCGCTGAGCGAGCGCGCGCGCTTTGAGCGGAAATGGAAACGGCGCGCGGTGGCCGGTGGCCGCGCTAGGCCGCGGGGTGAGGGCCGGGCCGGGCCGGGCCGGGCCCCAGGCTCCGGGCGTCAGCTTCTACTCGGCCGCGGGCCCCCGGTGGAGGACTGCGGCCTCCCCCGTCGCCCTCCGTTCTGGGCGGGGCAGCGCCCCGGTGCGCTTCGGGAGGGGGAGCGGGCGGGTTGCCGCCGCCGTTACCCTGCGCCGATGCTGAACCCGATGGCGGTCGTGCTCGTGCCGGGGAGCCGGTGCCGCCGTGCCCATCCGCCCTGCCTCCTGCCCAGACACGTTTTGCGGTCGTTCCCGTCAAGCCGGGCGTTCCTTGCATGCTTGCGGGTGGCCTTGCCGGGGAGGGAGGCGTCGGGAGCAGCGCTCCGTCCCCGGGCGGCCGGTGTGAGCGGGCTGGCGGCGCCCGCGGGGTAGCCATGCGTCTTGTGCAGGAGTAAATGGTTAAACCAAGCACGGATCTTTCCTGCTCTTGAGTTTTTCTGCAAGCGATAATTACCAGTAAAAGCCTGGGTAACTGATGGTTCAGCTCGCTGCGCCCTTCGTTCCACCTGGTTTCTGGTTTTGTCTCTTAGGCTGTACGTAGCATCTGTGAAGACCGAAACTGACTTCCCGACCTTAGGAAGCTGTGCCAGAGCCTTTTTGTGAGGAGTCCTGGCGCGAAGATGAGTACCGCCAGCTCACAGTAAGCTCCTGTGGTCCACAGCTGTATGCGGTTCTCTCATGTCAGATAGCAAGTCTTTTCTATGTTTGGGATGAGTTAAGAAGAACTCGGATCATCATTTGTGTTTTCCCTCGGGTCCTTATGATCATCATACTGCTTTCGTACTAGATTACCAGTGCAAAAAGAGAAGCTGAATGTTTGTTCACCAAGTCTTTTTAAAGGCAGAAAACATACAAAGGATTCTTTAGTTTTTCAGTAGATCCTTCAGAGAGATGGTTGCAGCCCTTTACTAGAGTAGGCTGACTGGGATTAACCAGATCTTCAAACTGGGTGGTTTGGTGAAGTGCTATTTGCAATGAAAGTAGTGAAATGTTTTGGGATTATTACAGGAATGATATTTTCGTAGAGTTTTATAACAAATCTCCTGTGTATTTAATGACTTTGGACAGAACAGCTTACCTTAATGAAGTCTGTGTTGAAATTCTTAAGTATATTGCTCTCTAACACATATTTTCGTGTCTTATTCAGGGATGATGAAGATACTTTTAAAATACTTATTGCTACTGATATTCATCTTGGCTATTTGGAGAAGGATCCAGTGCGTGGAAATGATACGTTTGTAACTTTTAATGAAATTCTGGACCATGCACAAAAAAATGAAGTAAGTACTGCTTTTTGGAAAGTGAAGGAGTGAGACCGTGGAAAATACGTTCCAACCTGCCAGAAGCTATAAAGCTTAGTCCTGGTGCAATCTGTAGTAATATCAAATTAAATAACTAAACTAGCTATCGCAACCAGTTATGCTTCTGTTTTAGCACAAGGAATGCCTATTCCTTTGTGAGAGCTTTCTTATTAAATTATGACCCTGGTTGCATTAACGGTGTTTTCAGATCACCTGCACCAGTTCCAGTGATATTTTGAGACGGTTTGTCACTGCAAGAAGGGAAAATAATTAGGGAGAGTTATGGTAATGAGACAAAGTCTTCAGACAACCCAGAAAGTAGAAAAAAAAATTAGAAACTTTTAAAGTGGTGTTTCTGGTTTTAAGGATTGAATGTTTCTTAGTCAAATTATTTGTAATTTTCATGAAGATTTTTTTTTTCCTTAATGCTTTTTCAAAAGCTAAATATATACAGAAACTACAACTAGTACCTTCTCAAAGTTATGTGGCGATAGCTACTGATTTCTTCCCACTAGGTACCACGGCAGTGAAGAGATAATGTATCTCTTCATGCCTGCCAAAGAAAGTGTTCAGGAGCCACTCTGGAGACCCTTATTAAAACACTTTACTGGTATTTTTTTTCAACACTATCAGTTGTTTTCTCCTATAGCTCTTCACAAATGGGTCTTTTGGGGTTTGGTTTTGTTTTAATGAATAATTTAGTTAATGTTTGTTTCATGAGGAAATGAAATACTGTGTCTGCAACTACCAACTCATTTTACCTAGGAAGTCCAGATATGAGGAGTTATGTGGAACTCCTTAGAAGAAATAATTTAAAGAATTTGCTCAGAAGTCTTTCAAGGTAATACAAAATGTTGTATTAAAATAATAGAGCTTTTTGTTACATACAGGTGGACTTTGTTTTATTAGGTGGGGACCTTTTTCATGAAAACAAACCTTCCAGAAAAACAGTACACTCTTGTTTGGAGTCACTAAGAAACTACTGCATGGGTGATCGTCCTGTTCAGTTTGAAATTTTGAGTGATCAGGCAGTTAATTTTCCTTATGGCAAGTAAGTATGTTCCTGTAAATTATGGTGTAAGATTCGGTTTGCGTATTGGGTGAACGTGTTGTGATTGTTATGATTTTTATCCTCCGTGACTGAAACCTTGAAGTTTTAGGCTGGTTTGTGTGGGACAGTTTACAGGATGACTCCACCTATCATCTTTTATAATCTAACTCTGTAATGGAATGCACACAATTTTTTGAGAAATTTCTGAATGCGTTGTGACGTTTCATACGTTTATGCAATATATAGTTTCTTTCCTGCAAGTACAATGCAAGTAAACTAATTTACGTGAATTGCTGTGGTAAAATCATCAGAGTTCTTTGTGTGTAAAGAAAGGTTGCGCAGCCCAGTCCGCTGTGTCCAACTGTAACATGCTGTACAATTCTCTTCATAGGCTTACTCTAAAAAAAATAGGATCTTTTTGCTACCCTAAATAGCACAGTGGGAAGTGCCATTCCAGTCCATGAGTAAGAATCTTCTTATGCTGTGCAGCTTAAGCTTATTCATAGCCACTTAGTGCTCATTTGTGCTGCTCTCATGATGTATTTGTGATGACGTTAATTTGAAGAGAATATTGGGAATTATCCACAAATTTGCAGATATAGTTTAACTTTTTTTTTCCTCTTCTTGGTTCAGGTTTCCATGGGTGAATTATCAGGATCAAAATCTCAACATTTCTATTCCAATTTTTAGTATTCATGGCAATCATGATGATCCCACAGGGGTAATTATTATCATAATTGTATTATACTATTGTATGACAAAAATAATATTATAGAAATAGAGACTTGTATAGAAATACAGTTCTTGGAGAACAGGCTCGTTTTAGTTAGTTGCTCCACTCTTCATGTAAATATTTTGTGTATCTTTAGGAATTCTGTTAATTAGTGACAAGTGTGACATTAAAAAAGAGAATGCAAAGTAGTTAAGGGATCCATACGCACTATCTTTAAATTCTTAATTTACGTAGATTTCTGTCATGGAAAACAGAATCACTTTTCATGCCAAGAAATGTCAGCCTTTCAGAAAGTTTCTGAAACAAATTCTATCTGTAGAGACTGAAAGCTTTTTTCTTAAAGAAGGGGAATTTCAATACTTTGACTTGTGCATATGCAATTGATATGCATCTTATATTTTCAAGGACGATAATCTAATAATGATGAAATGTTAGTTTAAAAATTGACAACTAAAAGTAAGCAGAAAAGGACATTTAGAAAGCAGCAAAGCGCATGTGTTGAATTAATAATTTTGCATTTTATATCAAATAGTAGTGTATCATGGAGATGAGTGTTTTAACAACAGAAGTTTAACTTTGGACCTACTATGGAGTAGTTAACCAGATAATTTTCTGTAGTAGCTTAAAGACTTTGGTTGTTTGTTTTTTTTGTTTTGTTTTGTTTTTCTGAATGATTTAATGTTTAATTTCATGCTGTTCAAATGAAGCAAGACCTGTAAGGAAAAAGGATGAGTACTAAAAAAAGCTAATATATGTGGCGGGGTTTTTCAACTGCAGAAGTTACTTAAGGAAAGATATTCTCTTTCCCTTTTGAGACTGTTTCACTTAGACTTTAAAGACTAAATGTCATGTTCAAAGTTTTTGTATTTATTTCCTAATATTTTCTACAGGCAGATGCACTGTCTGCGTTGGATATTTTAAGCTGTGCAGGATTGTTGAATCACTTTGGACGTTCAACTTCTGTGGAGAAAATAGATATCAGTCCCATTTTATTGCGTAAGGGTAAAACAAAAATTGCTCTGTATGGCTTGGGTAAGTATTAGTCTGACAGACTGTGGCTAGACTGTTCACGTATTGCTGAAGCTCAATAGGTCTAAATTAAGTTGGAACAAACATATAGTGCTGCAACACACGAAGGTCTAAGTAATGCTAAATTAAAGCATATTGGTTCTGTGACAGTGGCAGGTTTCTCCTCCTGCTGCATTGTCACTGGCTGACAGTTTTTTTCTTTGCTTTTTTTAAATTTTAAAATAAATCCTTCAATAACTTTTATTTCTATACTTTTATTGGTTTTAAATGAACCCTGCTTAAGTTAGCCATAGCTAGTGCCTGTGTATCGAGTAAGGGCAATGACACTTAAATTCTCTCTGTTGTGTATTAAGCTTACTTCCTCCTGTTTAGGTAAAAGTTAAACACTGTACTTTCACGTGCCATTGTGGTTATATTTAAAACCATAAACTGTCTGAGCAGAAACCTAATGTCTGACATGTCTGTCTGAAGTGGTTCATAAGTGACATCTGTCACAGGTAACCTTGGTTTCTTTAAAGAAACTTATGAAGAGTTTCATATTTTAAAGGTGTTCTATGGTGGGTTTTCAACTTCAGTTTGTCCCTTTCTATTTTCTCCTCCATGTTCCCCTCTACCCTCACTTAGAATGGTTATGTTTGACTGCGTTCTGTCTAGAGAAGTTTACTATTAAGATCTTAATTTTTCCCCCTTATTTTATGTCCAGTCATGAGTGCTTAAACACTTAGTTCCAAGCGACATTTATGGCTATAAGTTAAGCCCTAGTTGGCCATGATTTCATGTGTTTAATGAGATACTTTAAAAGCTTAGTAGATGTTCTAAGGGTTAGTAGTGAGGGTTCTAATATCACAATATAAAAGTTTTCAAAAAGCATTTGAATTTTTAATATGCAAAATTGTTACTGGGAAATGCAACAACTTTCTAAAGTATGGGTGTTGCTGCATGAAAATGTTCATGTGGTGTTTCTTTGAGCTTGTGCCAGGATTATATACCCTCTTGACTTCCTCTGATTTAGAGAGCACTTGTTCTTATACAAAATATGTAAACTCCATATGGGATTTTATTGAAATGCATCATGAACCCTGGGTGTGGATGGCTTGGGTTTTTTTTTTCCTTGTTAAAAACATCAAGGAAATAATCAGTGACAAACAGTTCAGAAGTACTGCAGACTTTTTCCTGCTGTGTGGGAAAGCACAGACTTTGCAGAATTCATGGTTTATTTCTTGTTTTGTAGAGAATTTCAAAGTATATTTAAAAACTCCATCTCTACTCAGTAGTATCTGTTTTTAGACTCCACCTTAGAACAAAAATGTACTTCTTACTCTGTCAACAAGAAACAAAACACCTTTTCTCATATTTTTAATTCTGCCCATAGTTAGTTGTTTGGCACAGAAAACTGGCAAGAGGTCTCAAACCAGATGCAGTTAATGAAACTGCTTTTAGCAGTTGTTTAAAGGTAGATTTCATGTTAAAATGTCCTATTTTCAGAAGTCCATCTAGTAAAATAGCCCATTTATACTTTGATCTGTTCAAATTCATAATCATGCCTCAGACTTCTTAGGTCATGAAAATTAAGATCTGATCTTGCCACAAAGTTGTGTTCTTCATGCTCTTTTTAATAGAGTTGCTAATAAAAAAACTATAAAATAAAGAGTTGGTTTACCACACAAAAATGATTTAATGTTTTGTTTTGTCCACACCAGGAGCTATTCCAGATGAGAGGTTGTACCGTATGTTTGTCAATAAACAAGTAACCATGCTGAGACCAAAGGAAGATGGAGATAGTTGGTTTAACTTGTTTGTGATTCATCAAAATAGGTAACAGTATTGAATGAATTATGGCGAATTTTAAACTTATTGTGTTACTTCATTAAACTGCCTTGAAAAGGCTGGGTGATAAAGGAGCTATGCTAGTTGGTGCTTATTGTGAGTAGGCAGTTTCTTAAGATTTTCCCAAATGACCGCATTGTTTTACAGCTCTTCTTACAGAAGAATCATAAAGGAAAGGAGTTGAAATAAATTACTTAGGAATGTTGGGAAATTTCTTCCCAAACTCTTATAGTTAGGGGCAGTGGAGGTTTTGTAGTGTAATATGCATGTAATTAAGTCTTGTCTGCTTGTTAGAGCTGAAAGAGCATTAAACTTCATACTGTATTTTCTATCCTTGTTTGAACCATAATTTGACAAGTATCTTCACTGGCACTGCTATACTTTACAGTTTCTCTTGCATAGAGGATAGCTAGCATGTGTTCTTTCTGCCTACACGCTTCTCCCAGCAGTGCTAGTAGGAACAGGCAGAGTTCTCTTCCAAATCCTTTCTTATAATTTTTCCTGAATAAGAGTGCAATCCTCATGTGCAAGTAATGGTGAGGCAGAAGTAAACAAGTATTGCTCAGATAACCCTGTGTATTGATCTCTGTCCAGTAGGCTGAAGGAGCTCACTCCATCTCCTCTATCTTCTGGAAAGGGATAGGGGGTGGTGTGTCCCATGTCTGTTTAATTCAGTTGGTTTTACCCCACCATTTCAAAAAAAAAAAAAAAAGGCGATGAGGTGCTATAAAAGCATTCATATGGAAAAAAACCTAAAGTCTTGCCAGCCAACTAAGAAGAAAAGGGAGATCCAAATAAAAGGAGGGGAGCAGAAAAGAATGAGCTGTGTAAGTTGCCTTTTTGTTTAACCAAACACTTTGAACAATTGTGTAAGGAATACGTGTGAAGAGTACCTGGTATGAAATGTACGTCAGATATTATTGCTGGAGTTTCTGTATTGCTTTAGATCACACTGATGTTTTTCTCCTCCTTCACTCCCCCCTTGCCCACTCATGACTGTACACATTCTAATTATTTTTCTCTTTTCTTGAACAGGAGCAAACATGGAGCTACCAACTACATTCCAGAGCAGTTTTTAGATGACTTTATTAATCTTGTTGTGTGGGGTCATGAACATGAGTGCAAAATAGCTCCATCCCAAAATGTACAGCAACATTTCTATGTTTCTCAGCCAGGAAGTTCAGTGGTGACATCTCTGTCCCCCGGAGAAGCTGTGAAGAAGTGTGTGATCTTTTCTTTTTGTTCTTGTTTATGTCTTGCCTGATGTCTCTCGTGTGTTGTGTTGAGAAAGGAAAAATACTTCTATTAAGTATGAAAGGACTTGTATTATAGTGTGGATTAGCTTCAGAGTGTGACATAACAAATGAAGTAGATGGAATCAGTGCCTAGAATGACTTTTGCTTTACTTAGGATTAAACCTAACATTTGAAGCAAATGGAATTTACCTAAGAGGAGTTACATCCTGATAAATGGGATTACAAGGAACTGTGTACATGTGCCTATGTATGAAACAAGCACAATCTAAATATAATAGAACTGATGTTTGGCAGGGCCAACCCTGAAGTACAGATTCAAGAACTTCCTATAGCTTTTAAACTTTTGTCCCTGAAAAGTAAACATGAATTTAAAAGAAATCTTTATACCATAGTTCTCTTAAGTTTGTCTTCTGGTAAGTTACCTTTTGCCTTCTAGGCACATTGGTTTGCTGCATGTTAAAGGGAAGAAAATGAAAATGCAGAAGATTGCACTAGAGACAGTGCGAACTTTCCACATGGAGGATATTGTTCTAGCTGATCATCCGGATCTTTTTAATCCCGACAATCCTAACGTAACTCAGGCAATACAAGCATTCTGCATGGAGAAGGTAACTTGTAATGCTAACAGTATATGGATAACAGTGTATGGACAGGGAATGGGATCTGTGACTGGTTTTGAGACTGGAAGATGAGAAATCTTGTGTCTTGCCCCATATTATTTGAGACGGACTTAGGCAGTGTTTCCATAGGAAGCTAATTCCATGACATTCACTGCAGCCTTGGCTTCCAGATTCCTTGACTGGGATGACCTCTTAAAGTAGGCTGGAACTGGTTTATGGGGATCCGTATCATCTTTGTATAAAAACTCCCACCTAAGTGTGGGGCAGTGTTGGATGTGCACTTCGGAACCAGCATAAATATGTGCACCTAAACCCTGAGAACTGGGCTGTGCAGTGTGAAGTGACAGAAGTCACTAAGCAGGTTTATTAATTGCTCTTGGTTCTTAGGTCTGTGTAAGTCTCTTCCTGCTTTTCCCTGGAACTAGAAATTTAGCAAAGGATAATGGCTATAAAGTAAAATAGTGTGACTGATCAGTGATGTAGATACTGCTGGACTACGCTGTACCTACAAAGATAAGCCTTTCATTGTGACTTTTTTTCCTCATTCATTCTTATGGCTTTTGGCTGGATTCTGGTACATGTGTGTGTTCAGGAATGAGAGCACATCCTGTAATTATTTATTTTTATAGCTCCCCCGTGCAGCTGGATGTATTTTAAGTTATACTTGAAGGGTTCAGGCATCTGTAAGAGAACAAACTGGAACTGAATTTCTAATTCTGTTTCACAGGTTGAATTGATGCTGGACAACGCAGAAAGAGAACGCTTGGGAAATCCACGCCAGCCAGAGAAACCTCTCATAAGATTACGAGTAAGAAATGGTTCAGCTTGGATTGCTTTGTTTTGAAAGGTCACTGTGAAAAGTTTCAGAGCAAAGTCCTGCTTCTTGTATAAACACATGATATATAAAATTTCTTACTGTGTACAGGCAAATATAAATTGCGTTCATACCATGATTCTGTTTACCTGTGGTATAACTAGTCTTCTACGGTAAAGGATGAGATTGGTCATAAGTGTACTTCACTGCTGGTCTAATAAGGGCATCAAAAGTGGCTATTCACAGAGAAGTTTTTCTTAAGCCATATTATCCTGTGCTTGTTCCTAACCTAATTTATGGAAACTTTCCTGAAGACCAGTAAATAAAACAAGTTAGGAACAGGTTATGAATCTGGGTTGTTCTTAGCTATTCTGTTAATATTATCATTAACTATTATTATCCATTAACTGTTCTGCATAGTATGGTAAAGCCTTAATTTTAGGTTGACTTATTTTTTTACTTTAATTTTTCCTTTGAAGGGTAACAAACTCATCTTGATTTGTGTGCCTTCTCTATTTCTGTTTGTTTCATTTAAATTTTTCCTTTCTTCTTTTAGGTTGATTATACAGGTGGCTTCGAACCATTCAGTGTCCATCGTTTTAGCCAGAAGTACGTGGATAGGGTGGCTAACCCAAAAGACATCATATACTTTTTCAGGCATCGTGAACAAAAGGAGAAAAATGGTAATTATAAAGGAAGGAATCACTGGCTTGCCTTGGTTTTCATTCTTTGATCCTTCAAAATAAAGGATTATTTTGTTACCCAGCACTTGCGAGGGCTTGGTGTCTACCAATGCGTTATAGGAGGAGTAAAGATGCATAGTCTCATTTAAGTGTGTATATTGCACAAGTATTCCTGTTCTATTTCTGGGTTTGTCTAAAATTCTGATATTCAGCACAGTATCTTCTGACAGTTATTAATAAATAATTCTTTTTTCTTTGGCCTCAAACCTTATTGAGTTGCTTATAGTAATACATATTAGCCCCATACTAGACTCCATGAGTCTATGATAATTACCATGAAAGGCCTTAAACATCTCACTCCTGAGACTTCTAAGAATGAGGTGGTTGTTCTTGGGCACTCTGCAGGAAAAGAGATGGGTGTTGTGCTTTTTACCATTGTTTTTTAATTTTATTGCTGATAGTAATTCATTTGTTTATACCTAAAATAGTAATGGAGGGGATGGGCTTGAGAGGTGTTTGTATATTTAAAAAAAAAAAAAAGGTCCGAATGTACGACAGCATTTTGTTTGCCCTAATTAATCATGTGTATGAGGTGCTCTTGGCTTGTCTGTTCCAGGCATGTCTCTATTCAAGCATTTGTGCAAAACAAATAGCTGTTGCTATTGTAGCATTTCTCACTGTGCCTAGAATTTTTAATAAATGGTTAATAGATGTTGCCCAAATACTGGATTTGTAATAGTTGCTAATGGAGATACAGCTTGCACAAGAACATACTGTGCTAAAGAGCTGTTAATATTTCACATTAGTGCATTGCAAGTACTCCAATTCCATTGGCAGTTTTTACTTACACTGTCAGTTTTATAAAGTTCAAAACATCACATTTCGTGAATAAAAACTGCTTTTAGTGAGGTTTTTTTTAAATTATGCTGTATTGATCTTGTTTCATTTTGCTTTGTTGTTTTTTTTAATAGTTGTGTAATCTTATTAACATTTTCAGAATACAAGATAGCTACCGCATCTGTCACCATGTTTCATCAATAAATTTTAATTTTCCTGCTTAATGTGCATCTCAGCTGCAGGAAGGGAATGTAAAAAGAATACCATGGTTCTTTGCATTTCTTTATTAGATATCCTCTAATACAAGGGAGGTGGCTAATAAAGCAGTCAAAATTTTCAGTACATGTGCACATAATGCTGTAGTTCAGTACAGGTGATGTTGAGACTTCATGAGTTCAGAAGTTGTTATTGCTTTGTCATAGCTGCTATAATATAGCATAGCTGCTATATTTGTTAGCCTCTATAGCAAGGCTAACAAAACAATGTTTTGTGCTTGCATGTGGCAGATGTCTGGAAGCAGCCTGTAGTGACTTTGTATTACTTTGCGTGGTATGTGGTAACTTCAGTTGATTATCCCTTTCATTCTTCTGTCATTCCTATCTTGCTGCCCGAGAATGGGGGGCAGCCTTAATGAGTTATGAACATTTTCTACTGAAAATCAGCCAGCGTGCTTTGGAGGAAAATTTATTCTCTAGTAACAGAGTTACTTATAAAAAAACCCTTGTGCTTTGATGGGTCCTTTGATTTTTTCTTCCATTTGTGATCTTCTATTCAATTATAATAGTTCAATTATAATAGTTCAATTATAATAGTTCAATTATAATAGTTCAATTATAATAGTTCAATTATAATAGTTCAATTATAATAGTTCAATTATAATAGTTCAATTATAATAGTTCAATTATAATAGTTCAATTATAATAACCTTCAGGACATAGTGTTCAATTTATAATTCCAGACATGTGGTAGTTAGAAGAACACTTTGTATCTGCTAGAGGTGGAGGTGTCTTGTACAATTATTGCATCCGTTATGTTTACCTGTGTTTTCAGACAATAAACCCTACAGTTAGAACAAAACACCTTTACATATTAAAGGAACCACAATTCTTAAGAGGCCTATATTAACCTTTTTTCCTATTACCGTCAGTGGGATGATAATAATTAAAAGCTGCAAACGTGGGTGACAGTGCCACTGTGCTTTTCTGTTCTAGACAGTGATCTTAATTTTGGAAAACTGGTTAGCAGACCTGCTTCTGAGGGGATGACACTGAGGGTAGAAGACCTTGTAAAGCAGTATTTTCAGACAGCGGAGAAGGTACCTTTCTACCTTTTATGATTTTTTTTTTTAATGGAATATAATCTTTTTATCTTTTTTTGCTTCCTTAATGGAAGTAGTGTGCCCTGAAAAGAATCTGACATTCACCAAGAAGTGAATTTATTTCCTATATAACTGTATGTGAATTCCTGTATGAAGTATATGTCTTAGGTTAACAAGTAACTGTTGTATATAGGTTGTATAGGGTATGTGAACACATGCTGGTTTGAGAACGTGATAACTCTTCATGTGAACTGGCAGTGTCTGCCCTGTACTAAATGATGTGTCATGTTCTTACAGGAGGAAAATGTGAGGCAGCATGCTCTGAGTGAGAAGCTACCTCAATTTACTATAGGGTCAATGTGAGACTGTACCACTTACTATTACCACCTGACTTGGAGTAACTTGTTACTTCGCAGTATATTTGTGTCCCCAGACACAGTGCAATTCCAGATTATATTTAAAGCAGAGCAGGGAGAAGAAAGAGAGCCCCCTAGTAGTTTGCTTTCTCCCCACCCTTTCATTAAACCTGATTTATTTCCCTTTCCCAACACCAGGGCAATAATGTCTCAGAGGTAAAAAATAATAATCAGTGAGTCAGATGCCCAAATGCTTGATCTAGATGATCAAGCATAACTTTCAGAAGCTACTTCAGAACATGCTTCATAGGAATCCTTGCTCTAATGACTTTCTGAGGTAAAGATCCCCCAAATCATATCATCTTCCCTAACCTCAGACACATGTTAGGTGTCAGTATTAGGATGCCATAAATCGTGCCCTGTAAGGGCTATTTGCCTTCCGAATATGATAGGGAACCCAGGGTGACTAGTTCAGAAGTAGGTGCGTCTTCAAATGTATGCCACCCCTAAATCCCCTGGGGAGGGGTAGCAGTGTCAAAGATAGGGCACTCTATTATTCTGTGAGAAATACATTTTGCTTTTAGTCTCTTTTTGTCCCTTATTCTGCAAAATTGTCCCTGTTACACCATCTTCCGAACTTGTTTGTACATTCTTGTATAAACAGCTCAGTTACTGGTCCCTGCATTTGAGGCCTGCTTCAGCAGCTCAACATGTGTAAAGACTTGAAAGAATGCGTTGATGTTCTGGGAAGGCTTGCAGTAGGGGGATAATACATTTTAAGTTAACACTGGTAATGAAAGAAAGAGGGGGGAAAAAGCGTATTGTGCCCCAGAATGATGATAGAGATCTTAAACATTGTGTTAAGATAGCTTGTGCTTCAGGCTTTGCTGGACACCTGATCTTGTCTGATTAGGGAAACGAGTCCTTGGACCCTGAGGTGGCACAGGGCTGTAGTTGGATGTTCAAAAAATGTTAGACCAAAAATGTCTAACAAGGTCCAGACTGTTCAGTTCCAGTGATGCTGGTAAGCTGTGGCCTGGAATTAAAATCACTATTTGTCTCTTTAGCAAGC
Source organism: Ciconia boyciana (assembly GCF_034638445.1). Lineage (NCBI taxonomy): Eukaryota > Metazoa > Chordata > Aves > Ciconiiformes > Ciconiidae > Ciconia > Ciconia boyciana. The sequence continues at coordinate 208,215,289 of NC_132934.1, forward strand.
TTTTTATTTTTTTTCCTTTGGAAGAAAGCTTAATTGCTGAAAATCAACATGAACGTTCTGCATCATTACAATCAGTCATTCTTTTGAAATGCTTATCTTATTTTTTTGTAAACTTCTTTTATAACAGCTGTAAAATTTATTCCTCTGCGCAGCATTATTTCAGGGAAGGTTTTATGCTTCCGATGCAACCCTCAAAACAGTTCCTAAAGGACACCTGGAAGGATTAAAAATCATTAATAAGCATATATAATGCTTATTACTAAGAAATTATCTGTGCTGTAGTTTACAGACAAAAGAGGCTTCTATTTAAACATTACTGTCCATATGGGGTTTCATTCTCAGAATGTCTCGTCTTACTGTATTGAGAAGGAGGGTAGAGAAGAGAATGGCTGCGAAACACCACCAGTAGCATCTACTACTCTTACTAATTACTGTCCGCAGTAATATCTTAACGTAGAATATCTTGATGAATATCATCTCACTTGATGAACATGTGAGAACTATTGATATTTACAGAATTGCATTTCAGTAGAGTAGACTTCTGCTTAATAGCTCTTTATGCTTCATAATAATAATTTGCCCTGCAGTGTAACTGCCATTTTTTAATGTTAGAATTTTACAGTGAAACTAAGTAATTTAGCATCTGTAATAATTCAGGGCCCGTTTTTAATACCATTTTTAGGTCTCTGCAAGTTGATCTTAACTTTAGTTTAAAAAAGGGAGGGGAACTAGGAAAGAATACAGTTTACCTTCGCTCCTCTCTCAGCAATACATTTCAGACAAATTATTTTAGATACGACTAGCACTGTAGTTTCTTTACTGCTCATGAAACTTTTGTCTTTGACGAGTCTGGAAAATACTCTGTTAAGTAGGTGTAACATGCTGGCAGCAAAAGGGTTGTAACTGTATTATGACGAGTAACATGTTTGCTTATTGCTGTGCTTTTCTCTGAAGTCTTCAATGCACGTTACTGTTTTTGGAACCAACTTAATGTAATATTTATCTGAAACAGCAGGAATATTACTCACTTTCTTTGATGGCAGATGCTTCTTAACAAAATATTTTCCTCAATTCTAAGAAAGTACAGCTTTCACTTCTAACTGAAAGAGGAATGGGAGAAGCAGTGCAGGAGTTTGTGGACAAAGAGGAAAAAGATGCCATAGAAGAATTGGTGAAATTTCAACTGGAAAAAACACAGAGGTTTCTTAAGGAGCGTCGCACTGAAGCAGAGGAATTAAAAATAGATGAGGAGGTAATATTCTGTTAATGTTAATTCCTCAGGAGAGATCAAGACAGATAGTAGAAAAAACAGTGCTAAAACCTGGTTTAATAGATTTGCCTGGGCGTGGAGCATGTGCGACACTCGCCTCTAGTCATTTTCTAGAATTAAGAAATATGGTGTTGGAGTTTCAAATACATAGTTTGAAAGCTTGTATTGAAAATGGAGTTTAGGTATGATTATACTGATTCTCACTTTACTTGCACACGCATGCATAGAAAAGTTCTGTCACTCTAATATACATAGAACTATATATATATCTCTCTACTGTGAGAAAGATGGTAGATATAATCTCTTCTTTGCTTTTTCATATTGGCTTAAGGGAGAGTACAAGAACAGGGCAAGCATAAAGGAAACCTATTCAGGTGCTCTACTAGCTTCTAACTGCTTGCAGCTCAGGGTCTCCCAGAGACAAAACTGGTTTATGTGTATCTAGTAACCCTTAACAGGCTTCTCTTTCAACTTGTTGAGCTTCCACATGAGCCCATGTATGCAGTTGTAATATTCAAGCATTGTATGACAAGTTGTTCTGCAGCTTAACTGTGCACTGTGTAAAGAATAATTTGGTGGGGGGAGGAAGGTTGCACCTACCTGTTTTCTTGCCGATTGCTTTAATTCGTGAGGGGTTGAAAGAGCCCATAAACAATCAGTGCCTGTAGGCTTTCTTTGGATTTTATTTTTTTGTTTCTCTTTTGGACTAATATCTTCTTTCCCTCTCACCCATCATATCTTTTTCTGTACTTGACAAGTTGAGCATTATTAGTTGTACATGTATTGCAACGTTTTTTTCTTCTCAATATTGTTATTTTCTATCTTGCTTCTTCATCTCTACCCCTTATTTTCCAGTTATTCATAGAATCATAGAATGGTTTGGGTTGGAAGGGACCTTAAGATCATCTAGTTCCAACACCCCTGCCATGGGCAGGGACACCTTCCACTAGACCAGGTTGCTCAAAGCCCCTTCAGCCTGGCCTTGAACACTTCCAGGGATGAGGCATCCACAACTGCTCTGGGCAACCTGTTCCAGTGCCTCACCACCCTCATAGTGAAGAATTTCTTCCTTATATCTCATCTAAATCTATCCTCTTCCAGTTTAAAGCCATTACCCCTTGTCCTATCACTACAGGCCCTTGTAAAAAGTCCCTCTCCAGCTTTCTTGGAGGCCCCTTTCAGGTACTGCAAGGCTGCTAGAAGGTCTCCCCGCAGCCTTCTCTTCTCCAGGCTGAACAACCCCAACTCTCTCAGCCTGTCCTCGTAGGAGAGGTGCTCCAGCCCCCTGATCATCTTTGTGTCCCTCCTCTGGACTCGCTCCAACAATGTCCTTCTTATGTTGGGGGCTCCAGAGCTGGACGCAGTACTCCAGGTGGGGTCTCATGAGAGCGGAGTGGAGGGGCAGAATCACCTCCCTCAACCTGCTGGCCACGCTTCTTCTGATGTAGCCCAGGATATGGTTGGCTTTCTGGGCTGCAAGTGCACATTGCCGGGTCATGTTGCGCTTCTCATCAACCAACACCCCCAAGTCCTTCTCCTCAGGGCTGCTCTCAATCCATTCTCCACCCAGCCTGTATTTGTGCTTGGGATTGCCCTGACCCATGTGCAGGACCTTGCACTTGGCCTTGTCGAACTTCATGAGGTTCACACGGGCCCACCTCTGAAGCCTGTCCAGGTCCCTCTGGATGGCATCCCTTCCCTCCAGCGTGTCGGTGGCACCACACAGCTTGGTGTCGTCGGAAAACTTGCTGAGGGTGCACTCAATCCCACTGTCCATGTCGCCGGCAAAGATGTTAAACAGCGCTGGTTCCAGTACCAACCCCTGAGGAACTCCACTTGTCACTGGTCTCCACTTGGACATCGAGCCGTTTACCACAACTGTTTGAGTGCGGCCATCCAGCCAATTCCTTATCCACCGAGTGGTCCGTCCATCAAATCCATGTCTCTCCAATTTAGAGAGAAGGATGTCATGCGGGACAGTGTCAAATGCTTTGCACAAGTCCAGGTAGATGACGTCAGTTGCTCTTCCCTTATCCACCAATGCTGTAACCCCATCGTAGAAGGCCACCAAATCTGTCAGGCACGATTTGCCCTTAGTGAAGCCATGTTGGCTGTCACCAGTCGTCTCCTTATTTTCCATGTGCCTTAGTGTAGTTTCCAGGAGGATCTGCTCCATGATCTTGCCAGCCACACAGGTGAGACTGACTGGCCTGTAGTTCCCCGAGTCTTCCTGTTTTTCCTTTTCAAAAATGGGGGTTATGTTTCCCCTTTTCCAGTCAGTGGGAGCTTCACCAGACTGCCCTGACTTCTCAACTATGATGGATAGTGGCTTAGCAACTTCATCCGCTAGTTTCCTCAAGACTTGCAGATGCATCTCATCAGGTCCCATGGACTTGTGCACCTTCAGGTTCCTTAGATGGTCTTGCACCTGATCTTCTCCTGCAGTGGGTGGTTCTTCATTCTCCCAGTCCCTGCCTTTGCCTTCTGTGACTTGGGTGGTGTGGCTTGAGCACTTGCTGGTGTTCATATTTCATTGTCCCTTATTGTCAAACTGCGTATCCTCTCCTTCTCTTGAACATAGTATCTCCTACTTTTCATCATGTCCCAAGTTTTTTTCTCCCCAGTGATGTAGCTCCAGTTATTAATAGAATGTGAGTTTCTTAAACTGTAGGACAGTATGAAAAGGCCCTAAACAAACTGTTCAGTTGTTCTTGCACTCTTCTTCACCTCTCACGTGAGCTTGACTTAATAATTCAGTGATCAAGACTTCTCATTTACTGTGTTTTGATTATTGTATGAACTGAACTGTTATTTTGATGGGAATTCTTTTTTTATTCAGGTGCGAAAATTCAGGGAGAGTAGAAAAAAGAATACCGAAGAAGAGGATGAGGAAGTTCGTGAGGTAACTCCTTTGAATTTTGATCATAGGCTGAAGAATGGAATGGTGACTTCTGCATATGAATGAAGTCACTTAGCAATATTTCAACATTGTCCTTGCCAAAAAGTGCCTGTCTGCCTAGGGAAGATTAGTAAATCTTTTTAAAATCTTCCTTGGTATAATACGTGCCTAAGCTACTGCTCGATTTGGCTTTTGAGATCTCTTTTCTTGTGCAAATTTGTGAACCTGAATGTTCAGTTGTTCTTGCTTTGAACTGAGGTTAGACCAGGCAGGTGACCTTCAGAGATCTGTCAGCTTAAACTATTGGTGATCCCATCAGCAGTGGACATGTGGATGGGCTGTATTGAGTGATGTTACTGGAACAAATTGGTATTATTGGTAAAACTTTAGGTACTCTTGTCCTCATCAGCGATCTTAGATCTTAGAGTCTTAGATCTCCCAGAGATCCATATCTAGATTGCATAAGTCTTTCCAAAGATAATTGCCAACCACTGACAGCATTGGTGCCCCTTTGTCTTTGCAAGCTATGTGGGACTGGAATGAAATTTTGAGTAAAAGGCCACCTGGGGTGAGATTCAGTTCTCCTAATCTGAGATACCTTCACGCGAACTAGTTGTCTTAAGCACCCACTGTTATCAATGAAGTTCAAGTCAATGGAGCCCAGAGGGTGCTTCCTCTGAGCAGATGTACATAGCTGACATAGGATGACCTGAACTGTTCACCAAACTCCACTGACAATGTACCATATTAACTAGCTCCATTCTGTTATCAGAGCTTCGCTAACTACCTTATATGCACACAACTAAATTAAATAGACGAAATACTGTCCCTGCTTTTTGACAGACTTCCTTGCCTTCCATAACACTGTGGATTTGAGTCTTCTAAGCCTCGGTGGTTTAGAACTATATATCACAACTAGGGTTTAACACTGGTGCATTTCATCGTTTAAGATTCTTTTTCCTATAGCACTTATTGTTCCACTTCAGGCAATGACCAGGGCTAGAGCCCACAGATCTGAGGATACAGTTCTTGTCGCAGCCTCCAGTGATGAAGAACTCATGGATACGGGGATGAAAGGCACTGGTGATTCAGATGATGGCCTTCCTGCAACACTGAGCCGAGGAAGGGGTCGGGCAAGAGGTAGGGCAAGAGGACAGAATTCAACAGCAAGAGGTTCATCTCGAAGGGGAAGAGGTAAGAAAAACTTCACATTCTTTGTACTGCAGTTACTGACTTCTTTTTTTTTTAAAAGGCGACTCTCTTCTGATGCTTCAATCAAGTGGAAATTTGTTGCTTAAGGACTCCTACTGGAAGAAAAATTCTTGACAAATATTTTTGGTATCATATTACATACAGTTGACTGCCTTACAAGGCTTAAGTTGTGACTTTTTCACAAGGTGATTAGAAGAAAAATACCTTGCTTCCCAGCTATGGAAACATAGTAGATTCTTAAAAGATGCATTATTGGGAAGGTCTGTGCAATGAAGTGCATGGATAAACCTTTGTTACTGCTAAAGGTAATGCATTTGATCAGTTTAGAGAGGAGGTACAGATTGTCTCTATCTGTACCTATCTCTGTCTGTACTCTATCTATAGTAATGCAATTTACAAGAGACTTCATTGTTTCTAGTGACTGAGAAAATGGGGAGTGTTTCCTAAGCACAATGAATTAAATAGCTCCTTGGCTATGTGTGATTGTGCACTTTACAGTGATAGCGGTACTTTCATTATGTATGTACTTCCATTATATATATACTTCCATTATATATAAATATGTATGTAAGTAAAAACAGAAAAGATGGGGTCTTGGAGTAATATACTCCTTTGCGCTGTCTCAGTAATATGCCCAAAGGTCTAAGAGCAGGATGAGTTGAAACAAAGGTGGTCATCTTAGGACTGATTTGGTTAGTGCTTTAAACTAGTTCTATGAGCATGTGCTCCAACACCGTTGTGATCCCATCAGAGCAGGGGCATGTGTGTTAACAGGCTGTGTCTGTGGAGCTTTGAACACTTGACCCAGAGCAGTTCTGCATGTAAGGAGGGCTTTGATTCAAGGAAGAAAGTGAAGGAGTAAAGAGGAATAGACTTTAAGTGACTTCCCACTCAGTAATGATAGACTAAAGGGGAAAAAAAAATAACCACTGAACAGATTTGCATATTGTTTATTATCCCTACAGGAAGCACTAGCCAAGAGTCAGCTACTAGCAGCAGAACCTACAAGCCTGTATCTGTGCCTGCCAAGAATATGTCTGTCATGGATGGTAGGCCTTCAATCTGTCCATTACTCTAATCTGCTCTCTCAAATTGTAATGAAGGTGTTTATTTAATGACGAAGTGCCTTAATTGCCTTTATTAGTCCACTTCAGCTGTGAGAGATTGTTTTGGTTCTAATGGAACAGAATAACTAACAGTGATGAGAGAAAGAAAAATGGAGGGGGAAAAAAAGAATAGTGATGTTCTGCTGTCATGGGATAAAATGAAATGCGTCAGGAACTTCTGATTAGAACTGGAAATAGAGAACATCTTACTGTATGCAGTTTCTTAAGGAATAAGCATAGAAGGAATGTGGCTTAATAGCATCTATTTTATGCAGAATATTCCTCAGTGGATAAAAAGTTTAAACTTGACTGATGTTTACAAATTAGTAAGCTTTAATGCAAATCCATTTAGTCTTACATTGTAGCAAGTTTTGGAAATGCTAGTTTTTACTAAGGAAGAGAAACTTATCTGCAATTTAAGCCGCATATGTGAGAGGAGCCCTTCCTTTAGACAGAGGACAGGCTCTGAGGAAACAGCGTAGGTAATCAGAGTATTAAAGAAAAAATACTGCTCACAAATCCATACATGAATCCCACACAAAATACCCAAAGGTAGAGCAAGTTTTAAATTAATGAGCAAATTACCTAAATTTTAAATTGGTCAGCAAGTGACCTAAAATACTGCAGAGAAATCAGTTTTAGCAGATGTGTTGATGTCTAAACTGTAAGACATACGGGAATATAAATTATAGTAGTATTTTTCTCTTCCTTTTAACCAAAGTTACTGAAGGTTTTTCAGCCAGCCTGGGAAGCACCTGCTGCTGCACAGAGGGTTAGATTCCTGGTTTGTTAGACTCTAGCAAAGGCTTAATTTATGTTTTGGTATGGGGGGTTTTGCTTGTTTGTTTTATAGGGTATTTTGCAGAGGAAATGCATGCTAAACAGGTCTTAAATAAAAAGAATGATATGATGTTGTTTGCATTTTATTGCGTGAGTACTTTAAAAATATTACATTTGTTTTATTCTAGCCTTTAGGTCTTTGAAACCAGAGCCCTGCTTTAATTCATCTAAATCTTACTCTGAGGTAAGAAGCATCTTGCATGAGTGAAGTTGCTCTGCCTTTTGCTGTCTTCTGATTTGAAAAATAAATATATGGTCAAAATGGTAGCCTAAATCAGCAGATGTTCCCAAGCTATCAGTTCCAGCAGTAAGTTTCTGCATGTTGATTTGTAGACCTTTTGTACCCTTTTTTAGTATGGGGTTTGTCTGAGTAAAACAAAGACCATGTTTTATTTATGACTATAGTCTAAGATATAGAGTGTGTATACATGAGTATTTTTGGGCTTTCTGCAAGATCCAAAGATCTGAAGAGCAAAACTTGTGCTGTATTTGCACGTGGTACAGTTCTAGCCTGGAGCCCTGTCAGGTGTGTATTATAACTAAGTAGGTATATATCTGGAAAAAAACCCAAAGGTTCTATGTGATAGTGCTGTAGTATTATGCACTATATCTCTGTAAGAATAAATTCTGTGAAAAAGCTTTATAATTTTTTTTTTCCAGGATATTATAGGTGATGACTCCGATCTAGAAGACATTTCTATTGTTCCTTCCAAAGTAAATCAAAGGTCGGTATGTTTACTTCATGAATGCTGCCATGACTGCCTTATTTCTGACTGGCAGTCAGCACAGTCCAGGGATCTGATCCACTGCCTGAAAAAACAGATTTTTAAGGAAGTCATGACACTACTTAGAGAATTTATATAAATTTTTACCTATTAATATGGATGATCTTTCTGTAACAATAAATTGGTCTACTGATTGAGATAAGCTAGGTCAGAGCTTTAGAATTAGCACGTTAGTTTGAGAATTTGAATCATTCTACTTACTGTTACTTCTTTTCATTCTTAATCTCTGTAGTGGTGGTCCAAATCTAAGTTGAAAGGAAAGTTATTGGAATGTCTGGTAGCTGAGAACATGCTGATGCCCTTTTTTTTCTTTGTACGTTTCAAGGTTGTCAGCTACATCTTCACTTGGTAAAAGAGGTTCACAAAGCCAAACATCTAAAGGAGTTGATTTTGAGTCAGACGAGGTATGGTATATAGTGGTCTCTTTTTCTATTTCATGTAAGTTTCTATAGCTTACTGTTTTACAGGTATTTGAATAAAGCATTTCAGAGTAAAATTGAATTTTTTTTTTATTTTTTTTTTCACTAACAGGGCTAGATTATTGCCACAGCTTTAATTAGAATATATAGGTAATCATCAAAAATAAGGCTAGAAGGGAGCTCAGGAAAATATCCAGTCCTTTTTCCCTTTAATTCTTAATCAGTTAATTGTCATTCCTGAAATGAGTGGAATTGGTTATTTTGCCTGGGGAAGAAAGTAATTGTAATCTCTTGTAGTGCTTGGCTATGCCCTTTCATTTGTTTATGTATTTTATTCTTGTAAAAAGGAAGAATTTTCTTTTTTTGCATTTAAAAATGGCTGTTTTCCAGGGCACTTTATTGTTTTATTGTTGCAAATTATGTAAATACACTTTAAAAAAAATTAAAACACTCTCTTCAAGTTTAAGATGTCTGTTCTTGCGGTATATATTTGAACTGCTAGGAAATGTTTTCTTCCATAATTAAACAAGTAGAGCTTTATTCACGGTTTTGCACTGAATAGAATACATATTATACTGTCAAGCACTGTGCAGTTTGTTTTCACAGACTAGCAGACTGTCATGTATGGTCAGGATCCTAGCCATAACAATGTCAGATGTTGGCCACTTCAGAGAAAATGTTACATTCTTGTCCCTTCTCTCCACTATGCTATCTCTTCTTCTTGTACCTGAAATACAAAACTACACGTTCGCTTGAACATGCAAAAAGAAACAGTATTTTTTTTATTCATGCAAATCTCAGTAAGTTATGATGTGTGGTATGTATATGGACATAACTTCATTGAGGTATGTGCTGCTCATAATGATAACATTTTCCTAGGTAACACCTGAAATACAGTTTGTTCCTCATTTCAAAGTAGCTGTTCTGATCATATTGACGTAAACTCAGTTTCTGTTCTCTGCACATTCGTGGTCTGGACTTTTAAATCAATGGATAATCTCTTTCATATCAAAACCAACAAAAACAGGTCTGTCAGAAAACATGGAATAATGTGACCAGGCTTTCTAGTTTAATCTAAAGGTGACTTTACTTTTTATGACTCAGAATGCATGCTAGTTCTAGTAATGCCTATCTGTTTACAAATTGCAGGATGAACCTGATCCATTCAAAAGCACTGCAACATTAAGAAGAACTAAGTGATTTCTGGCTCACTATGCAAGGGAGGCTGTGAAAGTTAGTGAAGAAAATGGAAAGCAGTTTGCAAGGCATTCTATATATAACATTTCTCTGTAAATGATGGCTTGCCTTCAATTTTCACTTCTATGAAATGTTTTTGGTTTGGGTATTTTTTGTCAGTGGCACCAAATTTGGTATAATTTGAGTGTTGCGTTGCTTGATGTATTAGACTAGAGTGTCTAATATTCTGAAGTACTGCCTGAAACTGCAAGTTCTTTCTAAAACTTCTAAAAGCCTGTTTTCTTTCTGGGATGATAATGTAAATAACAGTCATATCTTTTATAGAAAACTCCCATCTCTTGGGCTTGAATTCTGCAGAGGAGTAAATTTATAGTAGTATGCAAGTATGGATATGGATATGGACACGGACCCGGTCAGCATAACGAAACTTGTATTTACTTGCAGTTTTCTAGTAATTGCAGTTCTAGTAACTGAGTAATAGTTTGACCCAAAAATACAGTTTTTAATATTGAAGTCGGAAAACGTTCTAATACTTTCAACTTTACTAGGAGAACAAACCCCACTATTGCACTGTTATTAAATGTCATAGTATACAGGAATGAATTCTGCTCTGTAATTCAAGAAGTGCCAAAGACTTCAGATTGAATTGTGTTGTCAGCTTTTACCCTGTAAATAAGATGTAAGGGCTAGAACCTTACAGCTTCACAAGGAATGCTGCCTGAAGAATAAAGCAATTGAGCCAGTAATGGGCAGGACATTGCCTCTTACCTTTTTCTTAGTTGACATTTTTCAGGTATCTGTTTCCTCAGCCCACTGCTTCAGTAACCCTCCTAAAATGTCATCACTATTTTCCAAATATTCTCCAAATGAGGCTTTTAAAATACAGTATTTTATTCACAGTGGGGGAACTACTCCTTCTTTTGAAGGAGCCAAGACCTAGACCTATTCTTCCTTCCCTCTTTCCACCTCTGTACACCCCACTCCCCAAAAAGTGCTGTTCTAAAGCTATGGCCATTAGAGCTAATCAAAGAAAAGGCCACAAGAGTTCATCAGCTAATGCCCCGGCATGTCAGAGGAGCATTAAATACGTTGAGTAGCTGCAGCCATGCCTTTGCATTTTTACTTTCTCCTTCAAAGAGATGGGATGGGGCAGTTGTTTCTTTGGCTCTCACTGAACATGACTGTTGTTACTTTGCCTGCGCATATGCTGTAGCAGGGAACCTAAATGAGCTTTGAGCTTCCTGAAGGCTTCCATAAAAATGATCAAGTCCTGCAAATTTCTAGTGTAGAGCTTAGTAGCAACTTACAAAGCAGTGCCATCACTTAAGGGATCAGCAAATGGGTAGTCTGGCTCTTTCCTTTCATTAAAGGCTGTCAAAGCTATAATATTACCTATGCAATTAAAAAGCTGCTGTAAATACCCTTCAAGATGAGGGATTGGGTTTTTTTTTTTTAAATAAACTATTTCTGTTAAGTAAATTGTGAATGTCAGTTGTATGGACTACATTGACTATGAAGGACTGAAATTTTTAAAACACTTTGCTGCTTTATGTTGCTCTCTGCATGTATTGGGTCTTACTGGGGTGGACTTAGGCAGCCCATGCAGTGCTGTGCTCTGCATTTGTAGCTGGAGGGGTGTTGATACCACACCGATGCTTTGGCTACTGCGGAGCAATGCTCCACAGCATCAAGGCTCTCTCTCCAACCCCCCCCAAAGGCCAGTAGGCTGGGGCTGGGCAAGAGGTGGGGAGGAGACACAGCCAGGACAGCTGACCCCGACTGACCACAGAGATACTCCATACCATATGATGTTGTGCTCAGCAATAAAAGCTGAAGGAAAGGAGGGGGGGATGACTATGTTTGTTATTAAGGCATTTGTCTTCAAAGCAACCCCTACATGTACTGAGGTGGCTGGACATCACCTGCTGTTGGGACATAAAGAATAAATCTTTTTTTTTTATGCTTTGCTTTCACACACGACCTTTGCTTTTTCCCATTAAACTGCCTTTATCTTGATCCATGAGTTTTGCATCTAATTTTCTCCCCCTGTCCTGCTAAGGATGGGGAGTGAGCAGCTTGGTGAGCACCTGGCAACACCCCAAGGTCAGCCCGCCACACCAAATTAAACCTATTTTGTTATAAAGGCTTAAATTGTCCAGTTTATTGTTTCACTAAGGTCTTAAAGGGGACTCTGTCTTCTAATGTTGCGGGCACATCCTAGGCAAAGATTGTAGCAAAGGATATAGGATTAATAAATCGTATCAAAGGTTCTCTCTACCTTTTTTGCAATTTTTTTTCAGTCAACTGTTGAATTCACAGTGGCTTTGTTCATAGTGTTAAACGGCAGCAGTTCTTGAACTGTCTTGCGTAGAAGATAAAGATGGCATCCTTCACTTCAGGGGAAAAATGTAACCTGGTGTGTGTAGAAAGACTCTACAATACTTATCCTAATCACTAATGTGATTTGTTATACAGGGGCGTAAGATGCTCAGAAAATCAACGTTATTTCTCGGAGATCACACTGGATAGTTTTTGAAAAGTCACTTCTCACTCCTGTAACTTCCAATCCACCTGCCCCAGGAAAGCTCAAAAATTCAGCAGCAAAGGCACGGAAGTGAAAGAAAGATTGTTCCCAGGGAAAGGGGGGGGGGGGGATGGAGGGATGCACACTCTGCTGTGTATTTAAAAAGAAAAAAAGGGATTATTCCTGGTTTTGAATGCTTCCAAACTGCATCTTTTAGTGTGTCTGGGTGATTGTTTTTATATTCCTCTTGTAACCTTTTTTTTCACCAGGCCTGTTTTCTAATTTATTATAATTTTGTTGAGTGCTATTGCACAGATGTTCTTGATGACTTTTTTGATTACCTGAATTCACGAGCTGTATAGCTTCATTTCAAACATTTTCTAAATACTTTTCACTTTATGAATTACATCATTTCACAGATACCTTTTACAAAACCAAGATGCAGCATACCAAATCCTGACATTCCTGTGCAGCTGCTTCCTTTGCTGTCAGTGGGTGCCGGGGATGGCGGAGCAAGGGTGAAGGCAGCAGGAGCAGGTACCAAGCTGACAAATCGACTACAGCCTGTTCTCTGGTAGCAGCCACACGCAGGTGAACTGTTTAGGCTGTTCATACTGGGGCATGTTTAAATACAAACTAAACCAGAAGGGTGATGTGAGGCCGAGAAGGGCACACGGGCGACACGGGAGCGACGTGACCCAGGGAGCTTCCACCGGGCTTTTTCCGTGACCCTTTGTGGGTCTTTCAGGTGGGCCTGCCTGGTGTGTGGCGGGACTGCCTCCTTTGGATCACGGGACGCTGTGTCCAGCTTGGAGGAGGGTGGGCTTGGGTTGTGTGGGAGGACATTCCCATCCTCTCCCCAGCAGCCTGGCCGAGGAGGTGAGGAGAAGGCCTCCTGCTCTCCTGGAAGCACCTGGTCTTCAAAGGCAACTGCGGCTCTGGCTGCACATGCAAGGGTACCCTGCTAGAAATGGAGAACTAGATCAAGGGGAGTAAATAGACAAAACTAATCATTTTTCCTGGAATACGGATTATAGCGCAGGGCAGCAGGATCTGATAGATGCGGAAGAGTAAGAGCTGGGGTTTGACTGTCAGAAGACAGAATACCCTTATGCTTCAGCCAGCAGCACTGAAAAGGAGGGGGCCTTGGGAGCTGCTGGAGCAGCCCAGCGAGAAGGGGGACATACGCCACCAACCACTCTGTTCTCATCCCAAACCCACACCAGAATGCTGCCCTGTCCCTCTTTCTGCCATTTCCCTGGGCCTTTTTGTTACATTGTGGGACTCTCTGTGTTTTCCTGACAGCATCAGATCGGGGGCATCCTCGCTGGCCGAGCAGTTCTGAGCTGGACGCAGATTTCTTTCTTCTCTCTGAATGGTCACAGGAGACTGCCACCTTAGCAGCTCCAGCAGGTTTGCTGGAAAGCTTCCTCTGAGACAGGCAAACTGCCAAAAGAGCTCAAATTGGACAATTTTGTGGAAGAAATAGATGCTGGCAGCCGTTTGCAGAGGAGCGCTGTGGGCTGGCCACGCCGCCGGTCCTGCTGCGTTCAACTCCTGAGCAGCAGTGAGGAGAAAGCAGCTGGAGTGGTTCCCGGGGGGAGTGCCAAGCATCTTCTGGGAGTGTTATTTTCACCAGTGAGTGACCAGCTTATAATATAAGCTTTTCAGATAATGGTCTTTTAACTGATGGTTAAATAAAGCCTTTAAGCCTTTTATGTACAAAACCTGCTCTGGCTGGGGTTAGTTGACACCACCCAAGCAGCTCTGTCCCCAGCAGCACCTTACATGTGCCCTCATGGAGGGGCACGTCTTTCTGTGCTGTGTAGGATTTGTGGCTCTTGGTTTCCTGATACTGATTTTAGATTTCCTACTGTGTTTTTGCAGGGAAGGCACGGGGAACACCCATGCTGCCGTCTCGTCAGTGCTTGGGTCCAGTGTACGGCTGCCTGTTGCTTTGGATACTGGACTCACTGGGCTGGGACGTCCCTTCCCATCCTTTGTCCCATATAATCACCTCTTTGTAACTACCTTTGTATTTCTACAAACCCTAGAAAGCACAGTTTCACATCAAACTTCTTATTCCCTTGACCAAGAGGAAATCCCTGCCAAGGGAAAGCTTAAGTATTTCTCTGTCTCTCTGAGGGGAAAAAAGGTCTTTGGAAAAATACTGTAAGTACAGTAAGGCGGCTTGTTAGTCACAGTTCATCTGTTACCCCTCTATTCTATGCCAGCTAGTAAGTGTCATGCTGTGAAATAGGCTGAAACTTGCCTCTCAGATCTTTAAAACTGAGCTTAAATTTGAACTGTGTCCTGGAAGAGAGCAGAGCTGCCACACATGCTGCAGTTTATAAACAGCACAGAATTTGCATGAGCTGGGCTGCTGTAGAGAAAAAGGATGCTGACAACTGGAGAGATTGATTTGCTTTTCTCACAGATGTGCTTATCTTGGAGTAGCGCCCAGGGGAGCGCGACTGCGTGGAAAAGCAGCACGTCAGAGCAGAAATAATGTCATGCAGCCCAATGGCTGCAGAAGATCCCGGCTCGGAGCTCGTCTGGGGGTATAAAGCTGGCCGAAGGAGCAAAAGTAGCGGCGAGCCGAGTGGGAGAGAAGCAGGCTGCGGGAGGCAGGAGCATCCACCCGCTCCTGCTGCTTGCGTGCTGTGTTTGCAGCCCCCGAGCGCGGCTGGGCTGAGCGAGGGGAGGACGGCTCTGCCGGCACACGGCCTGAGCTCTGCTCTCTCGCAAATAAGCTATTTCCAAATTGGAGGAGCAGAGCGACGTTTCAGAGATGTTGTCCTGTTTTGTCTGGCTCTCCCTCCCTGACTTAGTTAACGCCTTTGCCGCCCCAGGCAAGCTGCCCCTCAACGGGAGCCTGGAGAAGACTTCTGTAATCCCGAACATCTCGGGTTTCTTTTCCTGGGATAACGACAGCCTGGCTGACTGGCAGAGCTTTGTGGGCAGGAGCCAGTATGGAGCAGAGTCGCAGAGTGTCACAGTGAAAGCCCTGCTCATCGCGGCGTACTCCTTCATCATTGTCTTCTCCCTCTTCGGCAACATCCTGGTCTGTCACGTTGTCATCAAGACCAAGCGCATGCACTCCGCCACCAGCTTGTTCATTGTGAACCTGGCTGTAGCCGATATCATGATCACACTTCTCAACACGCCTTTTACACTGGTAAGACTGGGGCAGAGATGCCATAAAGGCATTGCAGTTACTTCGGTGGCCTATGCTTCTTTACGCTGCTATAAGCAGTGCATGAATGTCCTGCAGATACCTGTCCAGTCCAAATTACCGCGATTGGAGTTAAGTTCAGAAAACTCCACATCTTTTTCTTCTCTAATTCCTGTTATCTAGTTGAAGATCTGAAATTATCCATTTGTTAAAAGTGGCCCTGATAGCACTTGAACAATAATAACCTCACAGTGATTACTTAGTACTGTGTAGTATCTGGTCTTTTTTTTCCTTCCCTTCTCTGAAGTATTTCCAAGGTAAGACTATGAACCTCTTGAAAAAAAGATTAATGCTCACCATCATTTTACAAGCTGTGTTGAAAAGCGGTAGTTTGCTTTGAAGTAAGATAAGGCATACAGGTCAGCCCTATCCTGTAAGGAGGGCTTAAAAGGGAAAAAGAAATGTATTGACTCAGTAGTTAGACTACAGAAGGACACGCTGTGAATAAAACAGAACAAACATCTTTGGTACTGCTCTGCTGTGTTGTCCTGGAGGATATTGCTGTGCCACTGAGCAGCACTAACCTACCTCTTCAGGGTTCAGAAGCCAGAAAATTATACAATTACACAAAGAACCCGCTATTTTAAAAATATCTTTTACATAGCACAAGAAATTACATGCCAGAGGTGTCTCAGATATCTATAAGCATGTGGAGGTGTGGGGGGGCTGCACAAAACTAACAGTATTCTGGTTTTAGGCTCGTTTTGTGAACAGTACTTGGATATTCGGGAAGGGGATGTGCCATGTCAGTAGGTTTGCACAGTACTGCTCCCTCCACGTCTCTGCCTTGACCCTCACTGCCATTGCTGTGGACAGGCACCAGGTAAGAGCTCTCTGAAGCAGACAGCCAGAAAGCTTGGGAGAGCATAATTAAAATGAGAAAGGATGATCCCATGTCTTTTCCTTCTCAGCTCCCAGATTAATGTAAGATGCATGAGGAGCTGACAGGGTAGGGGAGCAGTTCTTGCTGTCAGATGGAAAGAATAGTTTCAAGCCGGCAGCAAGGTGGGAGACTGGAGATGTCCATCGTCTTGCGATTGCTTCCAACTGGGGAACGGGAGCTTTGCTTCTGTGGGTAATCCAGTAGCTCTCAAACAAGGAGAAAGTCCAAGATCCTGATAGGAATTAATGTGGGCAACCCTCTGCTGGGATGGTTTGTCTGGCCCACGGAGGAACAGCGTCATGGATGCAAGGACATCCTGGTTAGCTTCCACAGCTCTGTCTCCCTTTGCTCTGGGATGTCTCACCCCTTGTTACCCTGAACACTGGAGAGCTGACTGTACCATACTGGTGTTTGTCACAAGCAGAGCTGTGGCTTCCTGTTGATAATGGGCTCAAAACTGGGGACAGTCAGGCATTATCAGTTTGGAGTCACCCAACAACTACACAAAACAGAGCAGTACAGTTGACATTTTCTGCTAGCAAACTTCTGAGTTTCCAGAAAATCCACTGGCTGTCAGAAGCATCCCCAGGGAGGTCTAGTTAAATCACAAACCCATGGGTCTTTGGGTCACCGATACTGAAGAGTCTAAGACTATTTTCTTCTTTTTTTTTTTTTTTTTTTTTGCTATTAAGTAAATTGAACCTGGAAATGAACATGTGTGGAAGACCCGCTGGTACCCAGTTCTCCCCACCTAGACGCAAATACTGAAAGGAGAGGGTAGGACTGGGATCTGGCTTTACCCATTCCCATGGTGGAAAAATTCAGGCTTTCATGTACAGCTTAGAGTCAATGGGAGCTGGGTGAAGACAGTACTGCTTGCATGCTAAATTTCCACTTTAAGTAATAGATTTAAGGCTGGAAGATTATATGAAAAAATGAGAGAACTATTTCGTGAAATGGCATAAGCCTGAATATTGGTTTATTTCACACAGGTTATAATGCACCCTCTGAAACCTCGCATATCTACTGCAAAAGGTGTTATCTACATCTCTGTAATCTGGATCATGGCAACTTGTTTTTCCCTACCACACGCTATTTACCAAAAACTCTTTACCTTTGAATACAGGTAAGGATATGCTTTGCTTTCCTCCACAGTCTCCCTGGAGGCCAAACTCTCAGTGGCCATACTTTTACATCTTCTACTGAAAGCCCTGAACATATGTTGAGGTCAGCCAAATATGGATCTAGTCTATAATTTTCATCAGATTCCTTTTGCAGTGGCTGATATTCTGTTCTTGTTTCTATTTCTAGTTATTTTATCTTTATTGTGTCACACTAATCACATGAAATAGGCTAAGAAGTTAGAGGATCTGGCCTGGACCCTCTACTTCTATATGCTGGCATTTTATATGATGTACCACTCTCACCTGCTTGGGCAGACCAGGGATGGGGAAAACAGCCCTGGGATAGTGACAGAGTCTGCCTCAGCTGCTTGTTCTGTAAAGTGCTGTCATGAGCCTTGATATTTAGAAAGTGCCTTAATGAGGGAAAGGTCCTTCATATGTGCAGAGACTGTGTTTCTGTTTGCCAAAGGACAAAGAATAAGACCCTGCTTCTGTGCAGCTGGAAATTTTGTAATCGATGACATTCATAAAATTATCGTAAGGTCATGAGAGCCCATGAGAAATTATCACCAAATTGCTCACAGGCTGCTCCATGGCTCAAGTACTTGGGCAGCAGAGCTCCACTTAACTGTGACACATGTGCATAAATGAAGAGTCTGCCTTCAGGTTTTATGGCAGGAGCCCTCTCCCTCCTGCCCCGTTGTTCCTGATGTACTTCTCCCGCAGCGCCCGGCTGTATGCACTCTCACCCCCTGTCCGGTATCTCCCTTTGCAGTGAGGAAGTTACCCGGTGCCTGTGTCTGCCAGATTTCCCCGAGCCTGCTGACCTCTTTTGGATGTACCTCGACTTAACAACCTTCATTTTGCTCTATGTCCTGCCCCTTCTGATCATCTCTGCTGCCTACGTGACAGTGGCCAAGAAACTCTGGCTGCGCAATGTCATCGGGGAAGTCACCACTGAGCAGTACTTTGCCCTTCGCAAAAAGAATAAGAAGACCATAAAGATGCTGATGCTTGTTGTCATCCTCTTCGCAGTCTGCTGGTTCCCCCTGAATTGCTACGTCGTCCTCCTCTCCAGCCAGACCATCCACACCAACAATGCCCTGTACTTCGCCTTTCACTGGTTCGCAATGAGCAGCACCTGCTACAACCCCTTCATCTACTGCTGGCTCAATGACAGCTTCCGATCAGAACTGAAGGCTTTGCTCAACGTGTGCAGAAAACCTCCCGGACCTGCAGAACAGAGGCTTCCCTCCACGGTCCCATCCTACCGATTGGCCTGGCCGGAAAACGGCAACTTCAAGAGGTTGCAGGTCTCCCGTGCCCTTCCATCAGCCTCCAACATCCAGTCAGGAAAGACAGACATCTCTGCAGTTGAGCCAATAGTAGCTGTGAGCTAAACGGTGGCCCTGGGAAATCTATAAGGACCACACATAGATTTGGCTAGAGCTAAAATGGTGGGAAGGTGTGGAGCTCTGGCTCACTTGGGGACTGTGCAACTACATGTGACAAAACCAAGAAGGAGGTTCTGCAGGAGGCAGCATGAAAGAGCTGGATGTTTGATGCAGGCTGATGATAATGGCGTGGAGCCCCTAAAGGGGAGAAAGCAAACTCTTCCCAGGAAGGAACTCTCTTTGGATCAGCTTGCAGGACGAGATTCTCTGCATGTATGTCGCTGTTAACCACATGACTAAGCCTTTTTACCACTGGGGCAGTGTGTGTGTTTTGCTGGTATTCCAGCACTGAAGCAACAATCGAATCACATCAGGCCTCCCTCCCTCTTTTCTAAGTCTCTTAGTAGCAACATGGAAATGGTCAAGATGTAGACCTTTAGGTTGCTGGCTTAGATCCAGCACAACTGGGTAGGAAGGCATCCCTTCTGAACTGGGGCCTGACAGGTCAAGATCTGTTCAGAGTGAATATTTCACAAATCCATTTCTTCGTGGAAATACCCTCAGAGAGGCGGAGGGTAAAATGGGCATTGACAAATACAGCAGTCTCTTATATCACGGGCACTTTTTCTAAGGTAGAGTTGAAGAAAAATGGATGCCTATTCTTTGCATAAGTCGATGGCAAACACCAACCTGTTAGCTCAGCATCTGTTGACAGTGCTAAATCACACAGAGTTTTTTCTTTCCTAAGATAAAGTCATGAATATTCAGAGAGCTTTTCTTCAAATAGAGAACTAAACCCCCAAAAGCTACTTTGGAGAATGTTGGACATACCATCCACAGTTGGAGAATGGGTAATTAAACACTACTCTGAGTTTGAACTACGACCTTTTGATCAGTGCATCTCTGCATTATTGTCAAGTGGCAGCTAAAGGATGCTACAGTTTGACTTTTTAATTTGCCTTTGAATGTTGTTCTCTTATCCTATAAAGCACCTGGGTACTTCTCAGGTCAGGTATTTCATCCCAACTAAGATGTTAGCTCTCTGGAATCAGTTCATAAATGAACTGCTGTGAGAGAACAGATGATATCTGTGACAGCAAGTAATAAAAGTGGAACATTTCACTGCAAGATATCCTCTGGTGATTGCACAGTTTTGGTGCATTTAAAGATGAGTGAGATGTGTCCTTCTTGGGGTGGCTAAGAAAATTGATGTGACTGCAGCTGTCTGGAGTAGTTTGAGGAACTTAATGTTCTTAACAGAAGAAAATCTCATAGAATCATAGAATGGTTTGGGTTGGAAGGGACCTTAAGATCATCTAGTTCCAACCCCCCTGCCATGGGCAAGGACACCTTCCACTAGACCAGGTTGCTCAAAGCCCCTTCAGCCTGGCCTTGAACGCTTCCAGGGATGGGGCATCCACAACTGCTCTGGGCAATCTGTTCCAGTGCCTCACCACCCTCATAGTGAAGAATTTCTTCCTTATATCTAATCTAAATCTACCCTCTTCCAGTTTAAAGCCATTACCCCTTGTCCTATCACTACAGGCCCTTGTAAAAAGTCCCTCTCCAGCTTTCTTGGAGGCCCCTTTCAGGTACTGCAAGGCTGCTAGAAGGTCTCCCCGCAGCCTTCTCTTCTCCAGGCTGAACAACCCCAACTCTCTCAGCCTGTCCTCGTAGGAGAGGTGCTCCAGCCCCCTGATCATCTTTGTGTCCCTCCTCTGGACTCGCTCCAGCAATGTCCTTTTTATGTTGGGGGCTCCAGAGCTGGACGCAGTACTCCAGGTCGGGTCTCATGAGAGCAGAGTGGAGGGGCAGAATCACCTCCCTCAACCTGCTGGCCACGCTTCTTCTGATGCAGCCCAGGATATGGTTGGCTTTCTGGGCTGCAAGTGCACATTGCCGGGTCATGTTGCGCTTCTCATCAACCAACACCCCCAAGTCCTTCTCCTCAGGGCTGCTCTCAATCCATTCTCCACCCAGCCTGTATTTGTGCTTGGGATTGCCCTGACCCATGTGCAGGACCTTGCTCTTGGCCTTGTCGAACTTCATGAGGTTCACACGGGCCCACCTCTGAAGCCTGTCCAGGTCCCTCTGGATGGCATCCCTTCCCTCCAGCGTGTCGGTGGCACCACACAGCTTGGTGTCGTCGGCAAACTTGCTGAGGGTGCACTCAACCCCACTGTCCATGTCGCCGGCAAAGATGTTAAACAGCGCTGGTCCCAGTACCAACCCCTGAGGAACTCCACTCGTCACTGGTCTCCACTTGGACATCGAGCCGTTGACCACAACTGTTTGAGTGCGGCCATCCAGCCAATTCCTTATCCACCGAGTGGTCCATCCATCAAATCCATGTCTCTCCAATTTAGAGAGAAGGATGTCATGCAGGACGGTGTCAAATGCTTTGCACAAGTCCAGGTAGATGACGTCAGTTGCTTTTCCCTTATCCACCAATGCTGTAACCCCATCATAGAAGGCCACCAAATCTGTCAGGCACGATTTGCCCTTAGTGAAGCCATGTTGGCTGTCACCAGTCGTCTCCTTATTTTCCATGTGCCTTAGCATAGTTTCCAGGAGGATCTGCTCCATGATCTTGCCAGCCACACAGGTGAGACTGACTGGCCTGTAGTTCCCCGAGTCTTCCTGTTTTTCCTTTTCAAAAATGGGGGTTATGTTTCCCCTTTTCCAGTCAGTGGGAGCTTCACCAGACTGCCCTGACTTCTCAACTATGATGGATAGTGGCTTAGCAACTTCATCCACCAGTTCCCTCAGGACCCACAGATGCATCTCATCAGGTCCCATGGACTTGTGCAACTTCAGGTTCCTAAGATGGTCTTGCACCTGATCTTCTCCTGCAGTGGGTGGTTCTTCATTCTCCCAGTCCCTGTCTTTGCCTTCTGTGACTTGGGCAGTGTGGCTTGAGCACTTGCCGGTTAAGACTGAGGCAAAAAAGTCATTGAGTACCTCAGCCTTCTCCATATCCCGGGTAAATAGCTCTCCCGTTTCCTTCCAGAAAGGGCCCACATTTTCCCTAGTCTTCCTTTTATCACCAACGTACCTATAGGAGCTTTTCTTGTTGCCCTTGATGTCCCTGGCCAGATTTAATTCTATCAGGGCTTTAGCTTTCCTAACCTGATCCCTGGCTGCTTGGACAATTTCTCTGTATTCCTCCCAGGCTAATTGTCCTTGCTTCCACCCTCTGTAGGCTTCCTTTTTGTGTTTGAGTTTTTCCAGGAGCTCCTTGTTCACCCATGCAGGCCTCCTGGCATTTTTGCCTGACTTCCTCTTTGTTGGGATGCATCGCTCCTGAGCTTGGAGGAGGTGATCCTTGAATATTAGCCAGCTTTCTTGGGCCCCTCTTCCATCCAGGGCTTTATCCTGTGGTACTCTATCAAGCAGATCCCTGAAGAGGCCGAAGTCTGCTCTCCTGAAGTCCAGGGTAGTGAGCTTGCTGTGCATCCTCCTTGGTGCCCTCAGGATCTTGAGCTCCACCATTTCATGGTCACTGCAGCCAAGGCTGCCCTTGAGCTTCTCAGTCTCCACCAGTCCCTCCTTGCTGGTGAGAACAAAGTTCAGCATAGCACCTTTCCTTGTTGGTGCTCTATCACCTGGAGAAGGAAGTTATCAATCACCAATGTATTCCAGGAACCTGCTGGATTGCTTATGCCCTGCTGTGTTGTCCCTCCAACAGATATCGGGGTGGCTGAAGTGCCTCATGAGGACCAGGGCTTGTGAATATGAGGCTGTTCCCATCTGTCTATAGAGGACCACATGTGCTTGGTCTTCCTGGTTGTGTGGCCTGTAGCAGACCCCCACTATAATGTCACCTGTCCCTGCCCTCCCTTTAATGCTGACCCATAAGCTCTCGGTTGGCTCCTCATCCGTCCCCAGGCGGAGCTCCATGCACCCCAGCTGGTCACTGACACAGAGGGATACACCCCCTCCTCGTCTCCCCTGCCTGTCCTTCCTGAAGAGCCTGTGGAACTCGGCCAGTGGAATGCCCTTCCTTCGACGAGGTGCCGTCCCGTGCGAACTGCCGCGCCATGCCCTGTTTGCCCGTCCTGGTCGCGTGGCTCCCTGGGGCTGCCTTTTGTGGGGGTGTGGGTGGCCGCCGTTACTCCTGGCCCTGCCCACGCCTGGTCAGCCGCTCTCGTGAGAGCTGCCGGCTCCTGGCAGGTCTCTGCGCTCCCCTGGGGTTTCCCGGGCTCAGGAAACCCCCCTGTACCCCGCGATCCCCTGCTCCGCTGTGGAACACGCCTGCACCGGAGCTGATCGCCTCTGCTATCAAATCTGATTTTGAATAACGAAAAAAAGAGGCATTCAAAAAACTGTACCTTGTATTGCACAGGAAAGCAATAGCCCTCCCTGTGCTGTGGAAATTAGCTTGAACGTCACACCAGGGTGCCCCATTCCACATTCAGCTTGCAGCAGCCAGCAGTGAAGCGAGAAAAAACTTCTTTTTATAAATGACTATAAATGGAAAAAAGGAGAGAGAAACTGTTTTTCCCAATGTCCTGTAATAAACTTACATTTCTGAAATTATTTTAAGTCTTGTGCAGGTCTTTCACAGTTGAGTATTTAAAGAGACTGGAATGCCTACCACTCCTTGCCGCTAGCCTGTCCTTTCACGAGGTGTTAATCAGTCTCTCACTTTGAGTCCAGTGCTATTTCACCGCTCTTTATCAAGACCCCACGAGTCGGAGTACTTCGTATCACTGATAGGCAGAATCAAACCTTTCCTCCTGCCTGCTTTGATCCCTTAAGCCAAGTCCCATTTCCTCCCTTAACATTTGCAACGCGTCAGCCCTGAAGTGGTCAGGCCGTTGGACTAGATGATCATTGTAGGTCCCTTCCAACTGAAATATTCTGTTCTGTTCTGTTCTGTTCTATTCTATTCCATCCCATCCCATCCCATCCCATCCCATCCCATCCCATCCCATCTCATCCCATCCCATCTCATCCCATCCCATCCCATTCTATTCTATTCTATTCTATTCTATTCTATTCTATTCTATTCTATTCTATCCCATCCCATCCCATCCCATCCCATTCTATTCTATTCTATTCTATTCTATTCTATTCTATTCTATTCTATTCTATTCTATTCTATTCTATTCCATCCCATCCCATCCCATCCCATCCCATCCCATTCCATCCCATCCCATCCCATCCCATTCTATTCAGCTGGACATCCCAAACGTGCAGAGACCATGAACCACGCTCCCCAGTCCAGTGACAGCAGATCCCAACTCTTTACCAGCAAATAAACCTTTGGGAATGCTGAGTACCTAAAAATCGAACACTATGGACTTAAAAGAGGAAAGCAGTGATGGGTATTTTTAGAACTGCAGTAACCTTGGACATACTCTGAACTGCTGGAAATCAGACTCATTCCCTGATTTCAGTTTGTCAAGATCTGACCTGTATGTTCAGTAGAATAAGTTTTAAATTACCATGCCAAACCACATGAGGAAATCAGGGACCTCAGCCCATTTCTGCTCTACAAGAGAAAGAGGTATGGCAGCGTTGGAGAACCCTCTTCATGAGAGTCTGGGAAGTTAGCTCATCCCTTCCAGTGTCCATTCAGTGGACAGTATCCTTTCATTTTTCCCTTTACCTCTTCCTTTTTGGTAATTATGCAGCTCCGATTTAATTTCAGAGTCCCTCATAACCCCCTGTAGTCATCCTTATAACTTTTTAACTATTTAAACTTTTCTCACAGGTACTAAAATGTTTCCCCAGGAGAGGAAAAATGTGTGTGTACACATATATGCAAGGGATAAAGCAACAAATTAGCTGCCACATTTGGTTCCTTTGGTCAAAAGAAAAATGATCTGTGTTTACGTGTGGTTTCTAGCAGCAAGTGTTCACCCACTGGTAGCAAAGAGAAGGGAGAAGAGCAGTGAGGAGGAAGCTGAGAGGGGAGGGAGCATGTGATGGCAGCAGGAGGAAGAAGAGACTCAGAGACAGGACAGAAGGGAAGGGGGTGGTGTGAGGAAAGGAGATACAGGGAGCCCATGCCATCTTCTTCCTACCTTAATTTTGTCACATATTTTGTAAATGTTGAACAAACCCGTTTTGATGGGTACACATTTGTTATTTTGTATTCATTAATAAGAATCTTCCTTTACTTGGATTTCTGGAATGGCTTTACTCAGCTTAAGCTAGTACTGAACAGAAGAGCTTCCCTGTCTGAGGTAAAAGGAGGAGAGTGAGAGGAGATCAAGAGACCCTTCCCCAAAGCATCCTTTCTTCACTTAGGGAAATAAATTATCAGGGCTATGGTTGGGTTTACCTATAGAGTCACCTGGCTTGAGGAATGGAAAATGTTGTCTACTTGTTTGGGTTTTTTAAAAGTCTGCCCTTAGGGAAATGCAATATTTCAAACCATCTTACAGTATGCAATATTTTGCAGGATTCTTTCTCTGTTTGGTCACGAACGACTTGAGAGAGGAAGTCTGCCTGGAAGTCTACTTCTGAAAGTTAGATTTTGCTAGTAGCTTGACCTTCCGCTCTGATCCTTCAAAGCGTCTCCACTCCTGTGCATGGACACATGCCACTCGTGGCTTCTGCTAGACCAACACTACCGTGGCTCTGTCCTGTCAGCGTCGCCTGCCGGCTGGGGAGAGCTGAGTGAGCACGGGGCTGCGCGGCTCTCCTCAGAAAACTAAAGAAAGGCATTTTCAACATGATTCTGCTGTTGTCAG
The DNA here is from genome assembly GCF_034638445.1 of Ciconia boyciana. Classification (NCBI taxonomy): domain Eukaryota; kingdom Metazoa; phylum Chordata; class Aves; order Ciconiiformes; family Ciconiidae; genus Ciconia; species Ciconia boyciana. The sequence continues at coordinate 208,240,881 of NC_132934.1, forward strand.
TCTTATTAAGGAGAAGAGGGGAAAAAATTATTTTGCATTTTGGATTAATCTTTTTATGCTTTAATGCTTTATTTTTTTCTGTCACATCTCTTCTTTTTTTTCTTTTTTCCAGTGAGTCTGTAGCTTAAAAGACTCATGCACAAATACTTACTTCAGTTGTGATTATTCTGTTTGTTGTCTGACGATGACTCAGTTGAGTTAGATGTCCAAAGTTTATTTCTTTCCCATAAATCATTGCTTTCAGAGTGTTTTCAGAGTGTTTTCAGAGTTTTGTCTGAATGGTGTCTTGGATTTGGGATACTCATCATCATCAAACACAGGCAGGAGTTTACACTCTGCACATCCCCCAGGCACAAGACTGATCAGATGCCAAAGGGCCTAAAACTGTGAGGGCACAAAGTCTCTCAGCTTCCCTGCCAGAGAAGGACATGCTGCCATGACAGCTCTTGCCTCAGCTGTCATCCCATCATTCTGGGCACTCCTGGGAAATCACGGTGACTGGTGTATGGACCTTGGTCCTACTGGCCTTGCTGGATGTACTGGGTGCTCCATCTGAGGGAGCTTTTGGTGTGAGAGAGGTTGCAGGTTAATGGTCGATTGGAGCTGATGGACAGACTGGCAGCAGAGGTGATGCTTTGCCTACCCAACACTTTAATACAGCTTTGCCAAGCCAGAACCATTTGGACCGAGCCATATTTTACATCAGAGGTCTTTTTTTCCCTTTCAGTGAATGTGGTGCAGTTGTTTTCAAGCACATACATATGTTATAATGGATCCTGCAGCTAGATCCTTGAATTTAGCTTTGTCTGGGACCAGGGGCTCATGGTCTGAGCTCACTAAGATGTTCTTTCTGAAGCTGAAGGTAACATCCTAAGATTCACCACCTTTGGGTGCAGTTATCACCCTTCAAACAGCTACATATGTAGAACCTTGCTGTAGCTCCAGGAGACAAAATCCTCAAACGCCCAGTCAAATGCTCCAGGTGGGTCTGAGCAGCGCTCCTGCAGTTACAGCTCTGGATCCTGCACCCCTGCACCGGGTGGAAAACCTTTCTCCTTCAGGCTCTGCCTAATCCTGGATCTGGGCACAGAGAGGGTGTAAGAAGTGATGAAGCTGTTTGATTTAATTACAGAGAACAGGAGGGATGGACCTGGTAAAAAGAAAAGAAGAGGCAGATTGGACAGTGAGCCTTAACAGCCTGTCCAGGAATGAACTAGTGGCCAGTGGCCAGCAGAGGTACACATTTTAGCAGAATAGGACAGGAATGTACAAGGGAAGGACATGGTTAAAGCACTAGAAATGGTGCCCTTGAAAACTGTACATAATACACTGTGCTACAATGTACTTAATGTGGTACAGGGCAATTTCTGATGAGCATTTCCTAATTAGCTATTTTTCATTTTCCTCATATCTGATTTGGGATTCTGGACAAACATTTTGCATTTACCAGTGCTGCTGAAATCAGTGGGTTTGTGCCCTGAGCACACAAAGTGCAGTATGACGCAAACTATTCCAAAAACATCACGTCCTGGGCAATTTAAATTGGGCATCCAGGCTCCATGGGTGTTTTTTTCATTCTACCCCAGGTCTGCGCAGACCAGAGGGTTCTTTTAAAATGTGAATACACCGTTGGTGTGTAAACTGCATTCAGATGCCACCTCGGGGAGTGTGACAGGATGGTCTGAGTGATGATAAAATGAGATACGTGTACAGGGTGGAGATTACCTTCTTTTATTTTCCCTTCTGTGTGTGTTTGCCTGCTGCAGCTAGACTTTTTGCTGCCTTTTGAATTTTGGTCTTGTGCAGCGTTTTGAAACAGGCGGTTTAGTAGCTAGCCTTAGAAAAACAGATCTGCAAGAACACGCCTGTGGGGGACTTTGGCGTGAGAGGGGACTGGTTGCTCTGGAGCATGGCAAGGATCATGCTGTCGGGAGGCTTTTCTTTCCCCTCTGGGAATATAATGAATCAAAGCTAAATGTGAAGTGTTATGGAAAGGGGAGGTCATTTTGTTTTATCTGACTTTCTAAGCAAGTCAACTGTCCCCACTCCCACCCTCATACACACATCCTCCGAAGCACCGAGACCTCTGTGTGTGCCGGGTGGCCTGGCCAGGCTGACTCCTGTGTGACACAGAGCTCAAGGGATGCTGGCTACTGACTCCTCGTTATGTCTTTTGGGTTCCTTTTGTTGACAACAATGAACTAGATTTTGAACAAGTGTTTTATGCTCTTTAAGAGTAAAAAATTATTATTGTTATCTTTTCCCTCAAAATCTTGCCTGTTTCTGCTTCCATAAATCTTAGGCAAGGCCTGCTGGTTTTTTCCCTCCTTTTCAGCGTCTTTATAGATACAGACTGTCCTCCTGTTGGGCTGGAGGAAGAGCACAGGTGATGTGCTGTGACCTTGTGGCCATCCTCCTGTCATCACACCACAGGTCTTCTGCTCACAGCTTTACCAGAGCATAGCTCTCTGGCCCTGGGGTAGTGTGTCCCCAGAGCTCACCAGTTTGACTGCTATCAGTCATGTCTGTGGTTATCAGTGTAGCTCATTCTTTTAAACCTGGCTCAGTTGTTTCCTCTGGAGCTTTCACACACGTGCCTCTGGGAGCAGACTGCGAACACGGCAGAGCGGTGTCTACTGGGTAACAAAGAGTACGCAAAGCACTGAACAGCTGCCCATTGCAGGAGATCCACATAGCCTGAGCACAGGAGTTTCGTGGAAAAATGAATTGCATTTAGAGAATGCATCATCTGGCATATGAATATGTGACCTTAATTGAGTTCCCTTGGGTAAAGTTAATGCTGCCATCTCCAAAACCTTGAGTGGTTGGTTCTGCAACTTTCATGATTTAAAGAGTGCTGTGTTTTTTCTATCCAAAAGTGAAATTATTTGTATTGACAACACTGTTTTCTTATTTTTCTATTTCCTTGAAAAATATCATAACAGGCCTATGAAAATTAACTTACAAGTTCTATGAATTAATGAATGTTAATTCTCTGTTTCTAGCAATGTTCTTGGTGTTTTCTCCATGTAGAATTATGCAGAGACCTTGAAAGGGAACAAAGACGATGCCAGGCTGTATTTGGCAACTTGTGCTATTCTGAATAGCACTCAGGGGAAAACAAATCCTGGAAGCCTTTCTTGGCACTTGCTGATGTCAGATGAGGTTTTTAGCTTCCAGCTTTCATTCTCTCCCTCTTTCCCTCCCTCCCTGCCCTGAGGCTCTTTTCCCTAGGCCTGTGGTCCATGGCATGACTGCTGGTATGGTGACACATTCTAGCATCAGTGCTGTGAAGATAAAATGTAGCCTCAGTCCAGGGCTTTGCAGCTTTGCAAGTCAAGCCTTTTCTAAGCATTTAAGCTAAATTGTCACTTTTGCAAATGAATTTGGCGGCTTCTTTTTCATGTCCTTTGTGAAGAGCTGTCTTTCACTATTTTTTCTTTTGAGAAGACTTTTCTTACTTCTCCCCACTCCCTTCTACAAAAATCAGAGTTCTTCCAACTTTCCCTTGCAGATGCCATTTTCTAAGCCTCTAAGCCTTCTAAGCTTAATCATTATGAAAAATCACTAAATTGCCTGTAAATCAGTTGCTTCTAGTTTGGTTTTGACTGATGAAATATAAACTCCATCTGGGATTCCCCTGTAAAAACAGGATAGGGAGGGAAGGAAGGGAAAGGGACTTGCTTGCTGACACTACTCTTTCCTATGAAGCCCAGAGGCACCAGCTGATGCCAGTGCAGAGCATCCAGTGGCCACTCAGTGCTGGCCTCTCATGTGTCATTTCCAGTCTGTCATAAAAGCTTATCTAGTCATGATGGAGACTGAAAGTACAATGTGTAGAACAGATCTATAACTTTGCTAGCTGAAATGCTGCAGTTGTCCCCAGATGCAAGATGGACAGAACCACAAGTCTGTTCCCTGCAGCCCCGCAACCCCTTGCCCTGTGTCTGGCCTGAGGGGAGGAAGGGGGCAATGACTCACCAAGACCTGTGAATGGCTGGTTTTGTCTGAGAAGCCCTTGGTGCTGGTGCAGCTACTGGATTAGCCACGCGTTGCCCTTTTGCTGGGTTTTGCTGCATGCACCGCTGCTGTCTGGTGCGTTTGGCTTTCCTGGGCTGGAAATAAAACCAGTTCATCTCCCTGAAGACAACCTGCCTGGGGTGTAGATACAGTAAGTGTGAGACTGTAGAGACAGGACAAGACAACTGGAGAAGATTTATTATTGAGAATAATATATAATTTATTATTATTATTTCTATAATAATTTATCTCTATGACACTCTATTCGCTTGGCACCTAGCATTTATACCTTCTCTAGTATACCCCATGCTGGGGTCCAACCACGGTCGCCTGCAGCTGCACTGTTTGGAAGGCAGGTGCGAGCAGGGCAACGACCATGTGTCAGAGCTTGGCCGTGAGGCAGCCTTGGCAGAGCAGCAGCAGAGGTCGCAGCATCTGTGACCCACTGCAAACCATGGGTCACAGATGTGAAGCACACTAGCCCAGGGAGCTTGCGTAGCTGATAAATCTGGACATACGAATGGAAAGGAGGGAAGTCCCAGCCCTGCCTGGTGTAAAATGACTATTTGGCACAGGAGGTATAACATGGTGTGGTGAAGAAGTAGATGGAGCAGAAGCAGCCTCCTGGATGTCAGCTGGGTTGTGGCTGTGGTGATAGAGATGCACAGGCACTTCTGATGTGGGTAGCTGCTTTAGCACATGGCTTGATAGGTGTGGATTTACTGTGTGCAGATGTCTAGGTGTACTCCTGTGGAGCTGCTGCGAAGGGATCGTTCTGCTCCGCAGAAGTAGCTCCTACCACAGGCTGAACATCTGAGCTTCTTCTCAGGCAGCCTTCCTCCAAATCTTGGTCCAGTGAAAATGCAGCTGTGTTTTTTACACCAGCACTTCACTTACAGATTCTTAGCAGGTAGGGAAAATCTCTCTTTAAAAAGGCGTTATAGTAGAAGAGTAGCTAAAAAATGCAAAGGAGAGGAGTTAGTTGCCATCATTTCAAGACTGAGAAAGGCAGAGATACAATAAGTAAGCATTTGAAACAGAAAAGACAAACATGGATATTAAAAAGAACTCTCAGGGGCATTTTAAACCCAAAGTTTAGGCTGAATAAAATGTTCGATACAGTTCTGTTAAGTAATAACCACCCTTGCGTTTTTGACACTTGGGAGCAGAGAAGTGTAGGATTTTCAAAAGCATAAAAACTTATATAGAAACCCAAATGCCACTAATTTGCATCCACTTCAGCATGGAATGAACAAGTAGGTAGTAATATGATACTGACATGTATCTTCTCAGCATTCAGCAGATGCCACAGGAATTGGTATTGGGACCAATACTATTTAATATCTTCATCAATGACATAGACAGTGGGATTGAGTGCACCCTCAGCAAGTTTGGAGATGACACCAAGCTGAGTGGTGTGGTTGATTCACCAGAGGGACAGGATGCCATCCAGAGGGACCTGGACAGGCTTGAGGAGTAGGCCCAAGTGAACCTCATGAAGTTCAACAAGGCCAAGTGCAAGGTCTGTTAAAGGAGAAGCTGCTGCCCGAGCACTCACACACCATTCAGGGAGTCACACACTCACCACCCGAGACTTTAACTGCTAGGACCAGAGTCCCTTCGCAGTGGGCAGCTCCACGGAGCTGACGGGTGCCCCTTTTCGACTCCTTGCTCACACACACACTCACTCTCGTGTGCTTTCTCTCCCCTCTGGCTCGACCCGAGGTTTCCCGAAGCAGTGTCTCCGATACGACGTACGCCAGACAAATTTATTGGTACGGCGGTGAAAACAGCTCGAGCTGGGTGCCTCTGGAGAGGGACCCAGAATAAAGAAATCCCTGGGTAATTATACCCTTACAATCTAAATTTCCCTCCCCTCAGGAGACAGTTCGGACCAATAGTAGTATTTGGGTCTGGGGTCTTCCCGTTCTTCATTGGGTCCTTTCCTTGTCTCTAGGCGGGCCGGTTCTTCTCTTATCTCTAAGATCGCAGCTTCTGCTAAGGTTGAAGCCTCCTTATCTCTCTGGTTTGCACCGGTTTCGGGGGCCTTCCTTCATGTAGCCTTCCTTCATGTACTTCAAGTAAAAGTTCAGTGCACGGTTGGTGGATCTAGGTGAAAGTTCTTGTGGCCCAAGACTTCAGCAAGCCTTGATACTAATGCTAAAGTGACTACTACAACAGGTCCTGCACCTGGGTTGGGGCGACCCCCAGCATCAATACAGGCTGGGGGATGAAGGGATGGAGAGGAGCCCTGCCAAGAAGGACTTGGGGGTACTGGTGGATGTAAAATTGGACATGAGCCGGCAACGTGCACTCGCAGTCCGGAAAGCCAACTGTATCCTGGGCTGCATCACAAGCAGCGTGGCCAGCAGGTCGAGGGAGGTGATTCTGCCCCTCCACTCTGCTCTGGTGAGACCCCCCCTGCAGTACTGCGTCCAGCTCTGGAGCCCTCAGCAGAGGAAAGACAGGGACCTGTTGGAGTGGGTCCAGAGGAGGCCACAAAAATGATCGAAGGGCTGGAGCCCCTCTCCTGTAAGGAAAGGCTGAGAGAGTTGGGGTTGTTCCTGGGGATGAGAAGGCTCCAGGAAGACTTTATTGTGGCCTTTCAATACTTAAAGAAGAGGGCTTATAAGAAACACCGAGAGATACTTATTACCAGGGCCTGTAGTGACAGGACAAAGGGCAATGGGTTTAAAATGAAAGAGGGTTGATTTAGATTGGATATAAGGAAGACAATTTTTTACACTGAGGGTGGTGAAACACTGGAACAGGTTGCCCAGAGAAGTTGTAGATGCCCCGTCATTGGAAGTGTTCAAGGTCATGCTGGATGGGGCTTTGAGCAACCTGATCTAGTGGAAGATGTCTCTGCCCATAGCAGGGGGGTTGGAACTAGATGATCTTTAAAGGTCCTTTCCAACCCAAACCATTTTATGGTTCTATGATTCTACTTTCTGCACGCATTTTTCCTGAAAAGTGATGCCCGAAACAGAACATTTCAGGTACTCCCTGCCCCGTCTCAAGTGGAACAGGAGAGCCATCTCCCGTGCCTTACACCTGGCATTCCTCCTGTCGTAGTCCAGAGTGATGGGGGGATTTGGATGGGGGAGTTGGGGGCTTTTATTGCAAAAGCACCACAGATAATTTGGTGAGTTTCAATCTCCTCCTAATGCCTAGCTGACTATTCCCCATTTAATTTCTCCCTCCTAAGTGTAGTTGTTATTTTGCCTTTGTCCTTATTTAATTTCACCTACGTGATTTCTGGACACTTCTCAAATAACTTGTGCTGAGTACTCCATCATCCACTTCAGTACTGAACAGAGCAAGCCTGCAGGGCCCCGCTCACAGTGTCTTCCCAATTAAATCCTTGAATTCAAACCTTCTCCAGACTCTTAATCGTAGTATTTAATGTGCACTAGCAATAGTCTCATGGGAAGCAGGCCAGTTCTGTGTCAGTCTCAAAGTCTTTAGCAGTAGAGCATGAGCTGCCACTGCCATCAGACATTGTGGTGCTCAGCAGGAAAAATCCACAACTTTCTTTATTCCACTACATGGGGTTTTTTTGTGACTGAGAAATTTCTGTTGCAGCCAAAAAAATGGCAAGGGCCAGCTCCTTAGCTGAGATAAATGGCGGGTTTTTTTCTTCACACATGCTTTGCTATGCCTGCCATAATTAGCAGTAAGCCAAGTTAGAGACTGTCTCATTCAAAGGAAAGCAACAAATAGCTCAAGCATTGTACCTGCATCCATTAGAGGAGTATTTCATAGAGTACAGGCAAAACTAACAGCGCATAGCAGTCAAAGCCTCTTGCTATAATACGTAAAAGGAATCCAAGACTCCTTGAAGCATGCTAAGATCATCACCCAAGGAAAAGATGACAGATTTCTCCTGCACAGAAGAAATGAACCTCAGCTTTGGTTGGCATTGCCTCTGACTGCAGGGCAGCCTACCCCTTCTCCTGTCAGCATGGGATGAATATGTTCTCTTCTCTGTTGATGGAGATGAGAAGAGGGCTGCTAAAATATAGTAATTTCCTGGAACTTCAGGAATGCCATTGTCTCACAGGCATTTTCCAGGGGTATTGGGCACAATCTCCAAACTATCTCTACTTCCACTGCTCTTATGGGGAAAAATACTGGGAGATTCCAGAGATTTCAAAATCACAGTTTTCTGATAAGTATAAACCTCCTCCTAATTTCCTTAATTAATGTATTTAACTAGCCATTACTAGCAAATACAAATGAGATTTTTATCTCTGGAGCTCAAAGCACTTAACAAAGGTTGATAGCATTGTCTGCATTTTGGTACCACAAAGAGAGAGCAGTTACTCACCTCTATAATTCAATTACTGACAGTCAAACATTTGCATATTGAATGTGAAACTTCAAGATGTTTTTTGATGTATTTTGGGTAGACCACGATTAAAACAGTCTGACTATGTCCTGCATAGAAGTCATTAATGGATCACAGTGTGATGTCCTAACATCTTTGCCAGCTACGGATTTGTCTGCTCTGTGAAAGCAGAGACTCCCCATTGCTCCAAGATGCAGGCTACATTTGTGCAGTGAAGCTACTGAGCTGGGAGCTCATGCTGAGCTCAGCAACAGTTGGGTGAAGCTATATAGCTCTTGGACGTGAGCAGATGCCATCTGTACAGTGCCGAGCCATGACCCATGTGTGGACTTACCAGATGAGTTTCAGCTCTGTTTTCTGTACTTGTGTGCTGCAAGCACAGCCGTCACAGGGCCATGGGCAGGTATTCCCACTAAAATTAGATGTTCATGGACTTAAAGAAGCAACTAACAGCTACTATAAAGTGTCAGGTAGTGGAAAAGTGTTTCAAGAGCTTCAGGGATGCCTTACCCCTCTAAACAGACTGAACTAGAAACTGTATGTGGACACACAGACAGAGCTTTAGAATAGCAGTTTCCCAGGAGACTGAGAATAACTATTATTCACGCTTGCCTTATTCATAAACCTCTTGAGAGCTGGTGAGAGAGCGTAGCCAGCTCTGCTGCTGACGCAGTCTGCCAGCCTTGTGGCAAAGCCGCCAGGCTGTGACAGTCTGCACCCACATGGTATAACAGCTCTCAGAGGCTTGGCTGAGAGAGCTCGTACCTTCCCGCAGCCTCTGTGTCCGGTACGTCATGACTGGGTACCTTGCTCTCTTATTTCCTGATTTTCCTTATACCACCGAAGGGGGATGAGGATGGGATTCTCCCTGCTCCTTCCCGCGGACAGCACGGTGGGCTGGGGAGCAGGTTTGGGCTGGCATTAGAGAAACAGAAACAAGGAAATTCTTTGGCCGAAATTTTCTTCTTCTGGGAACCGTGTCCCCCACAGCCTGTCCTCTGGTTTGCAGTCTTGAAGGGATTTCTGTGAGCCACTGTGAGTCACAGTGGGGTCAAACCTCCCACCTCTTGCCTTAGGCTCAAAGCCTTTTAATGATACTTAGAGAGGCAGGGATTAATCTGGTCATCACTGCAATGTCCTGACCAGAAGAAAAATTGCCTTTATCTACAAAACAAAGGCATGGAGATTTCCACTTCCTTCAGATCAGACTCTCAGCCACATCTTAGGCGTACCTTTTCTCTGCAGGCTTTATCTGGCAGGCAGGGCTTTTTAGGACGAGACAGATGTGCCTATCCAACTAAATAACTGAAGGTCTACAAATTATTCCTGGCTCTAAGGTGTCAACTCACTTGTTTCCACAGTCTATAGGGCTAGCTCCATCTAGAGCAGACCAGTGATGGTACACAGCCCTCGACTCTGACCCCTAGGGTCACAGGGGTATGGGGATATTAAGACATAATTACATTTTTTTGTATGCTTTTCAGTTTAAAGCACTATAATGTGACGGGTTTTCCAGAGGCCACCAGAATAGTTTTTAATAATATGAAGCTAAGGACATGTATCGGGTGTCCTAAAAGCATGCCATCAGAGTCTCTGAAGGTGCAAATCTTGATGGGATATGTTGGAGGGACGTGTAGGGTGGTGGGAACCAGATTGGTATGGTCTCATCCCTACTGCCTTTTGGGAGCTGCTCTTGAAGTGAACCGTTCCCCGAGGCTTGCCCAGAATTTGTCTTGGAGAAAACCCGAGACAAGGCTCAGGAATGAGCTAATGTTTGAACAATGAGGACAGCAGGGACCAAAACCTTCAGCTGGGTCCCTGGCACTCCTGTTCGGCAGTGCAAACACATTCCTAGATGTCAAAAAGACAAGTAGCCCTCGGGTCTGTTTCTCATCCTGCAGCTCAGACTCCTGGCACAGAGGCGTTGTTCTGACCTGTGCAGCATCACGTAATTCTCTCATCCCAACTTAGCACAAGTAAGAGGGAAAAAGCAAACAAAAACCCCAATTCTTTTGTTGCTGGTTGAGAGATTTCACTTCCTTTGATTTAGATACATGAAGTTTTTAAGTGTGCAAGAGCTAAAGCAATTTAAAAAGTAGCACAAACACAGCGAGCCCAGGCTATTTTCATCCCCAGACTGGTTACCCATTGAAATGCCTTCAAAGGCACCTACCACTTTCCCTGGACTATGTGGGGAAGCAAGGCTCTGACTGTAGAGGACTAATTCAGCAGACACCTGAGTTGGGTGGGAGTTTGTTCATAGGCAAGGAATTTCGTTTACATGAAGGTGTTTGGTTAATCTCTATGATATAAAGAGTTTGTAAACAGGCACGGCAACTCGCATCAAAAAACCTGAAGAAACAAAAGAGAGGATGCAAATTTTACTACCTAAAAAAAATAAATCAAGTGTTATAATGTGAGTTCTGTGTCACAATCCTTCAGGGGAGGGTTGATAACATGAAAATGTTTTGAAGCAAATGAATGTGTGAATATTTAATGATATAAAGCCATAATAGATTTATTCTTTTCATTACATTGTGTCACTTCAGAAATACACTTTTTTAGTATTTAATAGAGTAATTACTTTTTAAAATTATAGTAGTAATTTAGTATATTCAGTCAAATATTCTATTATGAGGAAAAACCAGCCAAATTCCAATCTAATGCTCTGATAACTTCTCTCTCAGCCACCCAGTTGGCTGCGATGTGATTGCCTTACAATTGCAACGATGTCCAGAAGATCTCTGCTTCCTCAAGCTATCTAGTATCATCTTCGCTATTATGTTCCTCTAGAACATTAGTTCCTCAAAGAGTGCACTTTGTTTCCCAAATTCTGCCTCACCCCTAAACCTGCTCAGTTCTTTCCCAAAGACCATCTCCCTCTAGAGGAAATCTGAGAGAAATAACTAACTTTTGGACAGCTTTACCACCAGCAATTGCATTTCCAGATGTTATAGTCTTGGTACCTCATCGTTGTACCAGCTAGATCAAATAACTACGGGCTGCACACTTGCCAAACCAGATAATCTCCTGAGAGGTGACTACGTGTTAGTCACTTCACAGGGCAACGATAAAACAATAAGGAAACCATTTGTGTGCAAGGATAACGACCCTCAGAACATTTCAAGAAATCCCTTAGGAATTAATAATTTCCCCTTAGGAAATTAATTATTTCCCCTTAGGAAATAATAGTTAAACAAATGCCAGGATTTTACTTGCCGTGTGAAAACCATGATGTTGCAGATGTTCCTGGAGGAACCACAGACCGAGTTTCAGGTTTCACCACATTACCTTAAGCAGTATTTGCCCTTAGAGCAGACCAACGCTCCCCAGAAGCATCCAGCTGCAGGAAGGAAAGCAAATGTGAAGGGTATTGTTTTGAATGGTCTGCACCCAGCCCTTTTCTTTCTTTCCAGCGAGTTTCTCCACTTTGGAGAGCCTCAGCACCATGACTTCCAGGGCAACTATTCTGCAGGAGAACCAGCCTGCGTGGGAAGGGGTCTGCTCAGCGCCGCTAGCACATACGCAGTGCCCTGCCTCCTCTGGACCCACAGCCTTGTGTTGTGCAGCTGGTAGCGAGTGTCTTAACTCTTCACAATACGTGGATTAAACCCCAAACTGAGAAGCTGGAGAAAGGAGATGCGGGTAGCATAAAACACAGTGGAAATAAAATCAGTAAAATGTTAGTCTTACTGACTTCATAACTTTTTTATTTGTTTTTCTGTGCATCTGTGCCTATGTCTGCAGCATATCATAGCCCATGCTGGCTGGTTGATCTCCTGCTGCCTACAGAGCAAAATAAGCAAATAGGATATTCCTCAAAAGACAATAATGAACCTGCAGTCATGTTTCTCCAGACTGGTCAGCCTTGGAGCTCTCTGGACTTGTTTCAGAGGAAAATCACATAAAAGAAAAAGTCACCTTTCACCTTCTATTTCCTGTTTTTACACGGCTGAAAAAATGTCTTAGCTACTCAAATATGTGGAATTTTAAAAACAGAGGGATTTTTTAATTCACTTATGAAACATATACTAAAACTGCCTGGGTTTATAACAATGCTGATGTATGTTGAGAATAACCTCATGGATTAAAACTGTTGGAAAATTTCCATACAGGAACTTATATCTCAGCTTAAAATTCAAATATGTTTTGGGCAACTGTAGCCTGCTTGAAATCGCATGCTCTGTTACAGTTCCCCATTACTTTAACACAAGGTTAGAAAAATGAACATTTCTCTCATTATGTTTCTCTGGAGTCAATATTTCGCTGATACTGATGGAAAGTCAATGTTATGCAACATGATAATAAACACAGCATTTAAAAGAACAGTAATATTACAAGGTGAAACTACCACTTCACTCTTGATTTTGCTTCCCATTGTGTACATGAATGACACAACTTTCAGTTATGGGATTACATGTTAGTTTTTCATGATGCCCTGCCTTATCTGGTTTACAGGTTCAAAAGCAGTTATTTAATACTTTCTTTCTCCTCTCTATTGATTATGGGTAGGTATCCTTTTCAAACCCTGCTCTGAACAGGGAATTAATTTCTTCAGAGCACTTTCTTCAGAGCGGTTTTTTGTAGCACTCAATGACATGGAAGAAACATGTGCATATTCTGACACTTAATATGTTTTTATAATGCCCCCATTTGATGAAGTGGTGTTATCACCCCTATTTTATAAAACAGGAACTGAGACAGAGAGAGAAAAGAGCAAACACATCTTGTATTCAGGATGCCTGGAACTGAGAGTCTGAGAGCAACATGGTCAAAAACATGCACAGAAACAAGTAAAAATTCTTTTGTGTGTCATTTTATTGATGCCTGGATATGTTCTCAGAAAGACTGGAAACATTGATTCATTATAATCACCTCTTCTAATCCATCTATCTGACTACAATGGTAGGATGATGTCCTTCATATGTAGTTAACAAACAGGGCAAAAATGGGAAGTTTTTGCCTATGTATTTGAATGTTTGGTAACAGCAGAGAAATGATGAGACTTAGGACTCTCCCAGTATTTGGAAAGGGTCACATCTTTTCGATCTTCTTCTTCTGCAAGCGTTGTCTTCTCCCAAGTTTTGGCTTCTCATTCCAAGCCAGTTCTCCATTCCTCCAACTCTTTATTGCAATCATTTTGCCCTAATCCAGCAAAGGCTGTTTTTTCCCCATAGAATTTCCTCATCTGCTTCCCCAACCTTCCTGTGCACAAAAAAAGTATAATCTTTTTAAAAGGCTTAAAAGCACAGCCCTTGCACAAAGCCCATTCCTGAGTCTATACCAAATTTCATCTTCAAAGTAATGGGGAGAACAATTTGAGCTTTTCAAATAGAAATGTGCCAGAATACCTCCCAAGCCTCCTTTATTGTTCTCCAAATGGTTGTCATCTCCCTGCAGAGGTTGCTTATCAGCAGCTTAATAACATTAACCTCAAGGGGCATGAGAACAGTCCAGGTATCTTGTCTTCTTTGAATTAAAAAAGCCCTGTTTTGGGGTGGGGTTTTTTTGCAAAATACAAAATGCCTTGAAAGGTTTCTCTCTAGTATTAAGAGCTGCTGGTGGCTCCCAGATCCCCCTGTAACTCTTCCTCAGTGGAGCTTCCTCCTTAACGAAAAGGCTGTACCCTGCACAGTTCTTGAGGATGTGCAGATGTGCCTAAGACAGGGACAAGCAGGCTCAAGGTTTCTGCAGTGAACAAGTCCTTCTTGAAGGGCACTCAAGGCCTATGTAGGGGGAAGGAATTTCAGTTGCTCCTAAATGACAGACAATTGCATTACATTCCCTTTCTTTTTTTACCTGCCTGTAAACTGTCAGTCCCTCCCCTGCTGCACCAAATGTCCCAGCTGGCCTCTCCTCTAGAGAGGGCTTGTTAGTTGAACCTTCTTGGAAGAGAATACCACAGAACCACAAATGGGGCAAATTAACTGGCAATTTAATGAGTACTGAATGAGTACTTTGAACCTTCACCGAAGGGTCAAAGTGGTGACAGCTAAACAGCTCAGGGAATATTTGTAACTGGCGGGTCTCTCAGGAGCGATGAGACTTGTCTCACTGCTACCTCAGACATGGAGATGAAGAGCTGAAGTCAAGCAGTCACCGATGGCTAGTTCCACCTGACCTGTCGCCTCAGGCTTTCTCCTGTTTGTTGTTTTCTTTCATCGTTCTTTTTAGGTTGTAGTGGAAGAATTAAGATGAGCTTCTAGTGACCCCCTGCTGTCTCTGGACTACTGTCACTTCAAATATGTCATCTGTGAGCTGCAAGGTCATGTGAAGCCCCCAAAGGAAATCTCTGAGGAGTTTGTCTTCATTGCCTTCAGCAAACTTGCTACCAGCAATGGTCCAGCAACCTCCACCTCTCGCTTTGCTGTTACATTCTCCGAGAACCAGGAGAAGGTACTCTTCCCTGCCCCCTGAGGTGCTCAGTGCTGAATCAAAGGGCTATGAGATCATGGCTGCCTCATCATTCACTGCTCTGAACAGTCTTGACAACATAGAGACAATGTCTGAAGCCTGGGAGGCCGCTGTGGTCTGGAAGGACATCAGTGGCCATCTACCACTCAGCCTCCTGCAACAAGCCTTGGAGGAGGAGAAGGTGTAGTGGGGAGGAAGAGGAGGAGGAAAGAAACAGCTCGGCATTTCAATGAAGGTATTTCAGGACATTCCATACCTTATCCTTGAATTCAAAACTGATCCGTGATTGAACCCTAAGGAGCATGCTGCTGTAGCTCAGGACAACTACATTGGTTGCTAATGCCAGATAGCCTCCCTGGCACATATTTTTTACATTATCTTTGCCCCCCATCTTTTGATGCAGTTCTAAAGACATAAATATTTCATTCAGAGTGTGGGAACAATGCTCCTTCCCTCGAATGAAGGAAGCCCAGTTTTGTGGCAGTTCACTGTCTGATCTGTGAAGAGGAAGTGGTGAGAACTGCTGATGTTGTGTGCCTTTGGCAGCAGCTCTGAGATGTCAGAGCTCATCTGTCTTTGTATGTAGTAAAGGTGTGTGAGGAGACATGCTTTAGCAGGAAGCAGTTTGTCTAAAGAAGTACCTAAAGCTGGAAAACTGTTGCTGCTGCTATGGGAGTATCAAAACCCTGTGGGCTGGTAGACAGTGTGCCTGCATTCCAGCTTTTCATCCCTCCCATGAGCCTGTGAGCCCAGGCAGGGCCTGGGAAATTCATGCTGAGATGCAGCTCAATCCCAGGGTATGAAAGCAGGGAGATATTCTCTCTCCCCTAGAGAAAGACCTTTCCTCCTGAGGAAGGAGGGAAATCTCTCTCTTCAGGAACTTGTCTCTAGAGGATGCTGTGTATGAAAGAGGAACTTCAGTCTGAGCAAAAGAACTTGTCCCTTTCTTCTCTGTGGCTCAAACAGACCTTTATGGCTGTGGCAGTTGTGATGGACCTCCTTCAAAAGCAATGAAGTGTTTGACCAGCTCTCCTGGGTCTTGGGTCAACACGAGGAGGTCCAACACACTTCTCAAATGACCAAGATGAGGTGCTCCCCTGGATGCCCTGTGGCTATGTGGGTCTCTGTGTCAGCAGATACCAAAGACCTGTGGGAGCTCCTGCAAAAGCTGTTGGCCTGAAGAGACCTAGATGCATGCATACAGGTGGAGGGGAAATTTAAGGCTTTCTGTGTTTTTCAGGCAACAGAAGAGAAAAGCATGGAGGCGTGAGACAGTGCTGAGGTTCACTGAAGCCTGATTTCCTAAGAAAGTGAGACTTCCACCCACTCCCTCTGGTTTTCTGGGTGAGTGAGCTCTCTTCCAAACAGAGACTGTGGGTAACAATATGGCAACACTGGCAAAAATGCTGGAGGAGCTGAAGGAGTTCATTGGATCCACTTTCAAAGACATCAGCCGGTACACTGAGATTTTCTTTGATGCTGTGAGTGAACAGTATGACCTAACCCCTCTTTCAATGATCTTTGTAAAGTTCATCTGAGAGGTGTGTTATAAGCAGGTGCAGATGAGGACATTTTGGGTTCAGAGAAGATATTTCTTCTATGGAAAAGACCAAAGAGAATATGGCAAGACCTGGGGTGATCTCTCCTGATCCCCAGTCTCAGACAGGTACTCATCATTGGATTCCACCTGAAGAGTGCTGAAGAAAGCCAAGACACTAAGGAAGGAGTCAGCTCACTACACTGTAGGTTACTACATCTGTGCTGCTGCCTCCTGTATTTTTTCATAGGCAATGGGAACGAAGAGAAGGGACTTTGTTGTTTTGATATTACATTCCTGAGCTCCTCAAAGCAGACTGTGGGGTTTGTTTTCTAGCAAAATGAGGATTAGCTTTCTAAAATCTGCAACAGTAGCCTCAGGCTACTTTTGGTGCTCTGGCTATGTTTTTTATCCTGTCCAAGCTTCAGAGTGGGGCTTGACTGAGAAAAGCCTGCGAAAGAACTGCAGAGGGAAGGAAAATCCCTGTTCTTTTTATTATAAAACACTTGAGAGGTGTTTGAATACTGCAGTGAGCAATGGGAGTCCTGTTCTGTACTGTCTAAAACCTGCTCCCTTGCCCAGCCTGGGGGTGTGGGGACGAAGAGCTGTTCTCTGCAGGGAAACAGTCCCAGCCATGCTGAAGGAAAGACTTACTGGAATGACTGTCCTCTCTCAGATGCTCCTCCTGAGCCACATGGAGAGCGCGGTATGAGTCTGAGGGGACAGATGTAGGACCTGGGAAGGGCTCAGACAGGCATGGGACCTGGGAGCGAGCCAGGAACAGGGTACATAACTCTGGAGGTAGGCACTTTCACCACCCAAGTCTCTATTCAGCAGGTTACTTGTCAATACTTGCCAAGTACTACAAGGGCTGTTTTTCTGAACTGGCAAGTCCTGCTGTATATCAATCCTCATAAAAGGGCACGGTCAGAATTGGCAGTAAAAGATTTTCCTAGTTTTTGTAACCAAAGAAATGAAATTAAACTTTTGGAAACACCTTGAAGTACAAGATAGGAGGTCTCTGTTCTTTTGCAACACTCTTCCAGACCTCCCAGCTTTGCAGCCTGCAGGACAGAAAGCCACAAAATGCAAATTGTCCCTAATAGACAGCTAGATTTTCTTTTGCACCACTCTAAGGTGCGTTGTACAAAGTGGTGCTCAAAGAAAAGATTTCTGGAAAATTTTACTCCAATGAGACAGCTCTGATTCTGCCCCCCCGCTTCCACGACACAGACTTATCTCTGCCTTTACTGAACTGGCCCACTGACCTGGCCGCTGGAACAGAATCTGTCATTTGTCTTTGAGCATTATTTTATTCACCCAGTAGCTCCACTTCTTTCTGTGGATCAGGGATTTTTTTGCAAACGTAGATGTGCAAGAAGCCAGTGTGCTAGGCTGTGTGCAGTGCTGCTCCATGAGCTGTTGGATGCAATATGGACATGTTGCAAAAGGGTGATAAAGGACTGAATACACCAGCACGTTAATCAAATCCCATGATAATTTTCCTGTGGAGCTTGTAATTTCCTCACCTAGTATCTTCTGAAAGGTGGAAGTTGTCTGGGTTCACATAAGCATTGCAAGGGTACATCAGAGCACTGTGAACTGTTGAATTGCTCAGTCCTCAAGAACAGCCAAGTTCATAAGCAGCAACAAGGACCAATTTAACTTCTGCAGCACAGAATCACAGAAAAGTATCTTAAAAATGCGGCCTTTCTTTTTAGCATACAGAAAGACCAAATAAGCAGGAGTAATGGCGTTTTCCCTTCCCCTGAAATAAAACACAGGAGTTTTAATTAGTTTTGACTGTACTCCCTTAGTCAACTACAGTACTGTACTAAAAACATTGCAGATCCCAGGAGCAGACACCCAGAGACCCAACTCTTCTCTTAGTTAAACTTACTCCTAGAGGCCAGTCACTTTAACTCTTCTTCCTCCATCAAGAAAAGAGAGGATCATGTTACTGGGGTAGCCTTTGGAAAGTACCTTAAAATCCAGTGAGAACAAGTATTGCATAGCTGCTATGAGAGGCAGATAAGGTCTTTACAGATGCATATAAAAAGAAGAAAAGAAGCAATACTGGTCTGAAAAGACACAACATGTGTGGGAAGCACTTTCTAGGGCTGTGTTTAGCAATATGTACTGCATATGTTTCTGTGCCTCTCCACCCACTGATTTTATTTAGATCGTTCTCTGAAGAGGTGAGTTCTTCATCTACTCCTCTGCCTATGTCTGCTGCATACTAATGAAACACTGCCTGTTAAGTCTGAAAAGTCATACAATTCCTTAATCTCCCTCCTCTTTAACTCTCAAGCACACAGGAGTTATTACTACCTACAATTCTCCCCAAAGTGTGGCAGCAACTCTGGCCTAACATACGTAGTACGTAGACTACAGAATCACATCCACAAAATGCTAGTAAAGAAACAAAATAAAAATAAAGGATTTGGGTTTAGCAGCCTGTGATTTGGGTATCTAGTAGTTAGTACAAGCTCATGCCTCAGTCAGGAACATAGTCATAACTGCCCTTGAACCCTGCCACACTTGGACACAAGTCACTACTTCCTAAGTCCCATCCCTATGTCACCAAGTAACCTGTATTCTCTGTAATGAACTGCTTTTTCAATATGAATTTCTTTCTGAGGGGATCTGAAGACTGCAAAGATTTGAAAAAAAACCCAAAACTAAAAATACTAAACATTCAAATGCTTTTCTATGTCTAAATCCTAAATTTCTGTTGGTTCACATTCAGCCTTAGACATGTCTGGCTGTGCTCTTTTGTAGCTTCTGTGACCGTAAGCATACTGTGTGTGTTTTGAGGAGCCCTGAAGAGTTAATAAATTAAAACAAAACTACTGGTGAAACAGAGTCCCTTCTCCAATTAGTAATGAAATCCACATTGTCTGTTTTTGGAGAAGGCTGGCATTGCAATGTGAGCATTCACAGGACTTCAAGCTACAAGAGCACTGAAAGGCTCTGATTTCTGACCATATTTCCCTGCTGGTTGGAATGAAGTACAAACTTTTTTTCTTTTCAGCTTTAATTTAACAGTATTTGGGAACAGGTGGATTTTCCCTAAAATTAGGTTAAAATATTTAGTAACCTTACTGCAGAAATACTGACTTTGAATTCTTAGAAATTTCTGCTGACAGAGTTCCACCAGGGAATTATAATTAAACCTCCACGAAGAAATAACGCAGTCCATTTTTCAGCTGGGAACATCTGAGCTAGCATATCAGTGTTGATTGGGCTTAGTAAAGGTGTAAGAGACTCTTGTTGGTGGAAAGTATCTGCAGGTATCTGAGTAGTGTGTTCTGGGACACTAAAGCATGAGGAAAGGTCGCCTCAGCTACTTTTCTTGGTGCTACTGATTTGAATGGGTAGAAACTGGAGTTGAGTAGTTTTAGTTCAGGCCACCAAGGTGTTAACTGGTAGTCTGAAAACACCAAAGGAGATAATTCTTTGCACGACTTTTAATCAAGCTGTGGAGTTCCTTGCTGTTACAAATTATGGGTGTTGAAAATTTTCATGGGTTCCAAAAGCAGCTAGAGAAATTTCTGGAAGTAAAATCTACCAGCAATTATCATAAATAAAGGTTTCATAATAGCCTCAATTTCAGGAAGTCCTTAGTGGTGACACTATTCTGGGAAAGCATGGCTATATGCTTGGCCATTAGCTACTACTGCTTGACCTATACCTACTATTGTCTCCTAGGTAGCTACTGTTGACCACTCTGAAGGACAAGATACCAGGATAGATGGATTTTCATCCTGACTGTCCTTACGATGTCTTCTGTAAGGCCTGTTTGCTGGAACATGGGCTGTAAGAACTGTGGTTGGTAAAAATGCTCATGTGAGACTCCTCTGGAAGTAGTTCCTATCTGAGGGTCCCATTGTGTCTGGAAATGGCTCAGTTAAGGGCATGTTGCTCTGCAAGACTGTGCTGGGTCCATGGGAAAAAGGGTCTTCAGTTGTGAATGAGAGGCGCCATGGGAGTGTTGTTGGCCTTGATTTTAATGCAGTTCCTGCATTATTTAGTTCCTGCTGGCTGCGCTTCTGGAAATAAATAGCATCTTCACATTTTATTCTGTATTAGGCCATTTGATAGACCAGGGCTTTTGCTAATTGCACACATCTAGGGCATCCTTCCTGCCACCACAAAAGGTCTGTCTTCTCTTCCTGAGTGTTGTCCTTCCTAGGGCACTTCCATAACTTCAGCTGTCACCCTTCTGATTTCTGCCAGGATTTTGCCTTCTTCATCACTTAGGTGACCCTACCCCATTACCCCCTGAGGCAAGAAGTCTTCTGAGCTGGCCACTGACCAAATGGGTTACATAAAATCATCAGACAAATCATTTTAAAAAATTTTTTCACAAGCCAAGAAGTGGTTGTAGTGGGTTCATCTAGCAGGCCCCTTCTGTAGTGTTTCTTGGTACTTAGCAGGAAGCTATGCTGTTTTGTTTCCTCATCTTCTTGGTGCCACCAGAAAAAAACCCAAACCCTAGACTTTTTCAAACCTCCAAGTACAAAGAGTACTCTTGAATAAGAGTCTAATTCTTTGTCTCACTTCATAGACGGTGTGAGGGTTACCTCGTACTCCTCCTAGTATGTTGTTTAACTCTTATTCCAGGAGTAAATGCCAGGCACCTCAATACAAGCCTTAGGGGAGCAAGATAGTCTTAAGCACAGCACAGGCATTGGGAGTACTTACTATTGAGTTGTTTCATTTGCTCTTACCCTGCAACAATCCAGCTCTTGGAGCAATGTCACAGCAGCATGAAAACACCTGTGTAGGGATGACAACCACTCATTGAGGTGAATATAGTCTAAACTTCATTAAAAGCAGAATTACAGACTTCCTTAAGGCAGACATAATACTACACCTACCTTTTAAAATACAATAATTGCTTCGATTCACAGGTTAGAAACAAAGCTGTTCCTGTGAGCCTTTGAAAGCAAGTCTACAGTACAAGCCTAGGTGCAGAAAAAAACCCTGAAATGCAGGTCGACATAATCCTTTCAGTGTATGTAAAGTCCAAACTATCCCTAATTTCCTTCAGTACATTATAATATACTGCATTTCCATGATAACACTTCTGCTTCACTTCACACATGATATCACTTCCGTTCAGTGGAGACATCTGCTTTTTATGCACAGTGCATAGAGATTTCTTTAACATCATTATTAGAAGAATATATGACATACAGTTCCTTTGGATCAAGGTAAATTATAATTAATAAAATCCCTTACAACAAGTTGGACAATTCAGATTTTGATGCCTGTGGAGTTTGATGTAGGTTGGGCAGGAAAGCAATCACATCACTGAAAGTTCAAGAGTTGTACACAATGTGAGTTGAGAGCAGTTAGCATGGGATAAAGCATCTGCACAAGACTTCTCCAATCCTTTCCTTAGTCCCTTCCCACCATTTTGGGCCACACAGCCAGCTTACGTAGTCACCAAAAAAGGCCAGTTCAACATTTCTGAGCAGGTATTAACATGCTGCATTCACTTCCTTGGGACACACGCACAAAGCTCGATAGAGGAGTTAGAGGCTGGTGCTCCAGCTCAGTATCCTCCTGTGTCCACACGGCACAGCCTCCCTGCACTCCTCCGCACATCTCCATGCTTCTGCTGGTGCCCTCATCCACACCCAGCCCATGGGCAAGGTGGTGGTGCTGAGCTACACCACTCCTGGCTTCACAGCTGTCCCTTCCACAGCGGGTGGCTGTGTGTGGCTTCGATGCCATTTTCCCTTCAGGCGCTCTAAAAATCAAACCAGTACCCAGCATCATAAAATCACCTTACATTTATTAATGGGAACTCAGTGAAGAAGAATAATGAACAATGAGCTTCCTGTGGCATGTGCACACCGCTGAGGAAGTCTAGCTGATACAACTATGATAAGGTTAGATAACTAATTAGTCCGTAGGGCACAACAGTATAATTTTGTTTATTCATATCAGCAACATGACACTCATTATTGAAAAATAAAGATTTACACCAAGTGGCTTCCTTCTTACAAAGTTTTAACTCAGCCAGACAGAAGCCACCACAGACAGCAGACAATGGTGGTGGTGGAGGTGGGGGTTAAATCCCTCTTACCACCTCCATCTTCAGAAAACCACTCATGACCTGATTTCTATCCGCATGTTCACAAAGTGCAGCCAGGACATCCTTTGCTCGTAGGCTCATGAAATGGGGCTCTAGGCTTGGGCCCTAAATTTGTCATCAAAACTCCTACTAAAATACTGCCCACTGCTCCCAGTAAGAGAAACAAAACATGGACCTAAAATACACTCTTTATTCTGAAAGTGACTGACAGCATCCAGACGAGGAAAAGCAGGGGGGTACAGCTGCTTTTAGAGACACACCATCTTCTACTAGAATAAACGTTTTTTACTCTCTCTCTGTGTAATGCAGTTTATAGAACAAGTTTTAAATCTCACAAGGTAGCTAAGAGCCATTGAACGGTGTTATAAGGCGAAGAGCATGCAGAGGAGCTAGTTGTGGCTCTCCTGCATTTGGAGGACTATTAATACCCAAGTCATGGAGAGAGAAGGCCAGACAAAGGATGGCACAGACCAAACCTGAATCTCAACATCGCCATTTTACTTTCTGGTGTATTTTAAAAAAGACAGATGGATGTAGGTGTTTTCTAGAAAAAGTGCAGTGATGAAGAGGCTGAAGATGGACTCTTTTCCTTAAGACCTAAATTAGAATTTAGCCCATCTTTTGAAAACAGCAAAATACAGCAGGAGCAGTGCCACTAAAATATAGTAGAACTGAGCTGGGCAGTTCCAGAAACACATCTTAAAACAGCAAGATACAGCTGAAAAGCTCAAACGTGCTGACTGTGGCCAATTTTTAGATAGTAACTCACACAATAGATAGGCTATTTATCATGTGCTGATGTTTTCTCAACAGTTTTTAAAGGTTAAATAGATTTTGAACCAATTCATTTTGCTCTGACAATTTTATGAGAACAAAAATTAAAATAACACAATTATAACTACTGTTCAAAAAGGTTGCTCAGGGTTTAGCATCAGACCACACGTATTGCACCATGGGTTTTCAGATGGTGACATGCAACTGTTCCTGGAACCTTCAGTCACTTACACTGCTGTAGTTCATAAAATTGTTTTTATTTAAATAACCAAGAAGAACTGATACATATTTTATTGAGCACTTTAGAAGACAACGAGAGATTCACTGCAGCAAGTCATTTTTAAATACAAAAGGGGAATTAGTAAAAAGTTAGGTTCGTATCCAACATGAAACATGAACACGTTGCTTTCAGGAGCTTTGAGTTTTAGACTGAGAACTCTACTTACATCAAACAGCTCAAACACATCCACATCACAAAATCTTAGTATTGCACTATAGCTCCTTGTTCGAAACACACAATGCACAATGTGCATCTGCATTACCCACATATAAAGGACCATCAGCAACACATCAGCACAGCCAGACAGAAACAATCTAGAAAAGGTCAGAGGGGTTGTAGGTTTGCTGGGAGAAGTACGGCAGTAAAATTGAGCAGTTTGGACCACCAGTATCCAACACAAGCTCTGTTTCTTGCTAGTAATGCAACAGACATTAGGACTGCAGCTGTTCTACTGTCCTATGCAGAGGTAGCATAATACTATGGCTTTAAAGACTTCCTTTTAAATAAGGCTTGTCTTAGCTGAAAGCCATATAGTAACTGAAGAGTTCTTGTAATACTAGCCCAAAGTATAGTATGGCAGCACTTGGGGATCCATTTGTGTAACAACAGCTGCCAAATTCAAGTAGGTGCACTATCTCTTTGAAATCTGCTGCAGCACATAAACAGTTCTGTGCAAAGATGGTAACACCGGTTACTTCTTTTTCCCCTTTATCCTCCACCATATGGAGAATGCTAGCAGTTGCGAACACAACAGCAGGTGACACAGATTAACGGGAAAAATGGAAGTCCTACCTAGCTATAAAAAAGGTCCTACTTTGTCTAAAAAGACAACTTGGAAGAGGCAACAGGCAAAACATTTCAGTTACATGGATGAAATGGAAAAACAAGTGAGCATATAACATTTGTGAAAGATACACGCTGCCACTGTGGTGCTTAAACCCCCACCCACCTCACCTTGTGGCTAGAAGTCAAGACAAGGGTCATTTTAATGTTCATTGAAGGTAGAGGTCCTGGGCAGGGGGGATGACATTAAAGCCGAATGCTACTCTCCCAAAACAGTCCAATAACAAACCAGGACAGTTTTCCAATTTACAAATGCTCCCCCTTCTTTTGTCTGTTCCAATCTACTTCAGCACCTTATGTTTAATTAAATTAAGCCACAGGGTGTGTGTGGAGAACAGCCTTCTGTCATATTTACATCTACCTCGCTTTGGCTGTCGGGTGCTTGGCTCTGCTGAGGCACTCAGGTGCTACTGTATACAAGTAAGACTGTCTTCTCAAGTGGGGTTTGGAAAACAGCACAACTAATATTGCATTTGATACTACGAGCATGTTGAAACAAATTCCACACATACAGAGATTACAAAACAACTTCTACAACCCATTACAAAAACTTCACTGATCTTCAGTCCAAACTCCAAGGTGGATTTGTTAGTCACTAAGACCAAAACAACTGAGAAATAGAAATTAAACTAACATTTAGCTTACATATCATTACATTTTGTAAAAAAAGGTGTTAAGACATTATTAATTTATGAATACACAGAAAATTCAAAATCCCTAACATTTACAGTACCCTTATACTAAGCCTGTTTGTAGTTTCTTTTCCATCAGTGCCAAGTAGTTAATCCCAGACATCAATGTTGAGGTGGCTAACCAAGACATCTCAGGCTGAACAGTGCAACCTCTATTTTTCCTGTGAAGACACAGCCAATATCAGTGGCCAGCCACCACCTGGTACAGATTAACCAGAGTCAATTAAAAAAATCAATCATCCCCCCCCCAACCCTCTTCCCAGGGCAGAGAGCCCCAAGATGCCTCACTTAAACCCCAGAACTGAGATGGCCGCTCCCAGCGGAGCGACACTTCAGAACGCAACGCGGCCATCTCTTTTCGTTACCGACAGGGTTATGTTTCTCATCCCTGTACAGTATAGAGCTAGCTCTTTCCTGCTGCCAGCTTCCATTGCATTCAATGCGTGTCACTTGTTACTCATAACAGATATTTTTGTTCTTCTTGTTCCTTGTGTGTTTTTGTTTCTTTTTTTTAATAAATAATGAAAGTCTACAACATGCTTTCTCAGGTACATGATGGCTGATTATTATACAACAAGTAGTCCATAAACCAGTTTGGCCTCTGAGGAATTGTCAGGCTATTGAGACGGTTGCGTTCAAAGAGCAGCACCTTGCGTTGAGCACAGCGAAGGCAGAGGATAAGCCCCGCTGCGGTACGAAGCTCCTGCCTGCTGCGGCAGGGAACCATCAGCATGAAGAATCTATAAGCCTTTGGCGAAGTTTTTTATCTTCTCTCGGACTCGTGCTGCCACTTGCATCATTGTCTGTCAAAACTAAAGAGAAAGTAAACCTTTAGAAGCGAAAGGGCCATCAAACCACTCAACATATTCTCATTTACAAAGGAACAGCCACCGAGACGGTGGCGCAAGGCTGGCTGTCCTGGAGCTGCCCCGTGCAGTCTGGATGCGGCACCCAGCGGCTGGATGCCCTGCCCTTACGGTCCAGAGTCAGCATCTGCCACTGGTTTGTTAACACGGTTACTAATTAAAACATGCTGATGCCACCAGTGACAGAAGGAAAGACGACGAGCCATGGGTGAAGCTTTGCTGACAGGCGAAGTCTGCCGCTGCAGCCAGGCAGAAGGAGAAGGCTGCACCAGCCGGAGCTGGTCATGGAACGGCAGCTTCTTTCTGCAATGCATTTTAACAGAGCTTCAAGAACGAGTTTGTTCTGCTCTGGAGGAAAACAAGTCTTTGAAGTGTTTTTGTGAGCTGAAAACAGTCTGAAAAATTCTGCTTTCAGATAAAAATGAATCAGATTTTCTATTAGCTTTTTCAGCTCCTTGAGCAGAGACCTCCACCTTGGGCTCTTGAATTCTCCTACCAAAACCCACCCACCTGTCATTTCAAAAAGGGGCACATTTAAGGGGAAAACTATTTTCTGTCAGAATCACTCCAAACTGCTGTACTAGAGCTGGCTGCCAGAAGTACTACTTCTAGTTTGAAAATAATTCTGCTTGCTTGTTCTGAATTCCCCTGTTGTATAAATTGACTTCTCCTCCAAACTTCAGCCTACCAGAACTTCTTGACCAAAGTACAGAGGAACAGTTACCCTCTGGGTGCTCCTGCTTCTTTTTATTAAGCACAGGGCATAGCTTTCTGAAGAGACAGTAGATTTAATTTTTTTCCTGCCTTTGAAACAATTCTTTAACTTGCCCTCAGCATTGTGCTCACCTACTCAGGTCAGCTGCTAAATGTTTTAAAGCATCTTCACTTCCATGAGTGAAGGACTTTGTGAAGAGGCAGCCCACAGAGTCTGAACTACTTCATCGAGGGGATGTAGGCACAGGTGTCCTGCTGCTTCTGTGGGGACAGCTACGACAGCAGCCATGCTTACATCAAATGGGAAGAAAGCTTTTCCAGCCCTTTATGCCTCTCCCTGGATATTTGGCTTCTCTTCTCTAATTCTGCACTTGAGGAAGGAATTGGAATCACATTTAAGGTATACCACATTTTTTAATACAGAATCTAAGACTACATCTCATAACAGCGATTGCTCAGAGCAGATCATGTCTAGGAACTGGTGGGAATATTCAGAGAACAGCTGTACCAACCCAGATCGACTCAGACCATTTTGGCAAAAATCACTTTACAGTCAACCTTCCTTTCTCTCTGTGTAAGAAGGAACAGGGGCATGTTCACCGGCCCCAGTCCCACTTCCCTTCTTTTGTCATTTTCTGTTCCTCCACCAGCAGCATTTCTGAGCATCAGACTTATTTTTACATTCATCTAATATTTCTGCCTGTCGTGGTTTAAACCCAGTCAGCAACTAAGCACCACACAGCCGCTCGCTCACCCTCCCCCCAGCCCTGGTGGGATGGGGGAGAGAATTGGGGAAAAAAAGTAAAACCTGTGGGTTGAGATAAAGACAGTTTAATAGGACAGCAGAGGAAGAGAAAATATTAATAATAATAATAATGATAAAAGAATGTACAAAACAAGTGATGCACAATCCAATTGCTCACCACCCGCTGACTGATCCCCAGCCCATCCCCGAGCAGTGATCGCTGCCCCCCGGCCAACTCCCCCAGTTTCTATACTGAGCATGACGCCATATGGTATGGAATAGCCCTTTGGCCAGCTGGGGTCAGCTGTCCTGGCTGTGCCCCCTCCCAGCTTCTTATGCACCCAGCAGAGCATGGGAAGCTGAAAAGTCCTTGACCAGTGTAAGCACCACTTAGCAACAACCAAAACATCAGTGTGTTATCACATTATTCTCATACTAAACCCAAAACACAGCACTATACCAGCTACTAGGAAGAAAATTAACTCTATCCCAGCCGAAACCAGGACACTGCCAAAGCCTGAATGAAAAGCAGAAGCAGCAGTTACTACTCTTTTGAGCTAATCTCTGAAAAAGAAATGTCCTGAAATCACCAGCTTTCTCACTGGAGCTTCTTCAAGCGCAACCTACTGTAGACCAATCTAGTGCTCTTCTACTGTGCAGGTGGTCTTAAGGGGTTCAAGTTCAGACAGCTGAAGCCTCTTACTGCTAGAGCAGAGATGTCAGCAAGGACCACCAACTTAACAGACACTTCAGCGTCTAGCCTGTGCCACTGACTTGCAACACCACAATGTTCTGGCACATCTGTGAAGTTATAGCAGTTACACTGCAGACAACATAGCAAGGTCTAAGCAGGTCCTTTTTCTTGTAGAATATATTAAAATGTTTTTGGTAGGAATGCACATCTAGATGAAGCCTGCTTTGTTTTGCATTAAGTTTTGGTTTAATGGATTCCTTCTCTCTCTATACTAGCAGGTTTGGATCTGATGTTTTTGTGGTGTTTTTCTTTGATTTTTCTTTTTAAAGAAAGAGCAGGTCACCTTACCTTGTAGCTCTGTTGCATTTTTTTCCAGCTCTTCTGTTGTTTCTTCAGGCTTCTGCAACACAGCTGTCCCTGGCTTCCCATCCACAGTATCTGTCTTAATAGTACCAAGGTTTACCAGAAGTTGCATGACATCAAACTTCTCAGAAACTGCAATGTTCTCCAGCACTTTGAGGCATTTAAATGATTTAAGTTCACTCACGTTTTCATCAAGAAAGAGGAGGTAAAGGCTTAAGTCATCAAAACACTTTGACTTGAGTTTCAGAACATCAAAAGTTGGCAGGATTTCATACACTTTGAGAATACCTGAATTCCACCTCCACGGAACAAACATTGCATACACTACCAGTGGCATCACTAGAAGATAGACTAGCAGGTTAATATAGCTGAGTACCTTGAAGACACCAACAGCAATAAGCTTGCACTGAACCACTTCTGGAACAGTTGTGTCATTCTTTAAGATCCCAGTTTTGATAGTGCAGAGAAACTCATCACTCAAAGAAGAGAGGCTAATGTAGTAGCCCAGGTAGAGGCATGCAATGAAAATAATTACTAGAGTGAGTAAACGGCAGATAATGTATTTAATTATTAGGCATTTGGAATTCTTCTTCGTCTTCAGGTACTGCTCCACAATTGGGTACTTAAAGTGGCTTTCAGATATTTCCC
This sequence comes from Ciconia boyciana, assembly GCF_034638445.1. Lineage (NCBI taxonomy): Eukaryota > Metazoa > Chordata > Aves > Ciconiiformes > Ciconiidae > Ciconia > Ciconia boyciana. The sequence goes on from NC_132934.1 coordinate 208,269,931, forward strand.
ACAAACTAAAAGAGAGAGAGAGAAAAAAACCAAATCACATAGATCAGATGCTGCAGCACTCACCTACCTCAAATTTCAAAGAAACCTAGTACTCTAAAATAGACACAAGATAGGATTCGCTCTTACTGGGGTAAATCAAGGGTAGTTTTATTGACGTCAATAGAAAAACAACAGAATAGCAGATGAATGAAGAATATTGACACTCTAATACAGAAAAGCTGCTTAAGAGACAAAAGAGCTCAAACACTGGAAAATGGGAAAAAAGTATTGCCCTCGCAGCAAAAAAGTATTTTTGTTCTTTTCCAATACAAAATAGGTATAGTAAACAAATCCATGAGGAAAAACAGACTTCCCAAGCATTTGTTCAGTAATAGCGCACTGGAAGGCTTTTTACTTGTCAAGACCTAACTCCACATTTTAAAGAACAGACCTAAGTCCCCATTGCATTGCTTGTACCCCCACATTGCAAGGAGAAACAGTTACCCTGACCTCGGATGAAGCAGAAACTGGATCTGGTTAGAACAGTGCACCAATTTGATAAGAGAGGGGGCTTTTGCTTTTAGTGTTTGGTTTTTATTGGTTGTTGTTTTTTTTCTTTAAACACAAGATTTGCAGACCTAGATCTGAAAGGACAGGAGATGACAAGTAACAGAGTTTGCTCATGGCGTGCAAGCGACTGTCAAGAACATTGAGAACTGAAGACTGCAGACATCCCTATTTTCTTATGCTGTGGTGGGTAAAACTAATTAACACCTACTAAAACTAAAGAAATCAGGACATCTCAGGTAATTAGTAATCTGAAGAGCTCATCAAATGTTTTCTTCAAAAAAAGAAAGTTGTAAGTTCCAGCTCCAAGTGCCCACAGTAATGATTTCAGATGTCTTTTTTTTTTTTAACCAAATTTAAAGTGTGTCAGGTCAACATTCAAACCGTTGCAACAAATTTATAAAAGAGTGCAGGTGTCACATCTGTTAAGAGCTTAAGGAAAAGAGCAAAGAAAGCCAAGCCCCAGCATCTTACCTCTGTGTCAAGTTCTCATTAACAGCTGGAACCAAGTCAGTAGGGTCCCTGGGGTCCCCGCTGCGGACGCTATTAGCAGCTTTGATCGCCCTGTTATAGGCTTTGTCAAGTTCTTCCATAATAAATTTCAGGTCTGAAGAAAGGTGAGGTGCTGCAGTGAAGCGCCAGAACAAACATGGTAGATACAGCAGGATAGCGACGAGCAGAAGGATGTATGGGAAGAACTGAAGGGAGAAAAAATTCAGATTAGGCTCTACCTGTATATAAAGTGTCAGCCAGTCACCATCATTCCCTATAAGTCTATTAAATTCCCTATAATTTTATTTAAATGCTTTTAGTAAAACCCACTTTTTGGGATTTGGGATTTTGGGTTATTTGGGATATGTAGGGAAGCAAATTCTCTTTTCAGACAGATCCAGTAACCTTGCTACTGCTTAGAGCTTTGGGGAAAAAAAAAAAAAAAAAAAAGCAGTTACCATGATCCCGATAACATTTTCATTGCATATTCAGAACTGCACTGCTGGAGCTGAAATTGAGAGAGGCAGCATTAACCCGGGGAACAACAAATAGCAAAGGCAACCAAAGCAGCTGTCAGAGAGGCTGACTGGAAGAAGACGATAGTGTCACGTAACTCTCCCTCCCGAATGTGTCACCACTGTTCATAGCAACTTAAATGCTCCAAACACCGGCAAAATCTCTCCTGCTCTCCATTAGCTGTCAGGAGGTTAATGAATAGACCATTTATAGCGTTGCATCTGCCTGCAAAGGCACATGTCTGTTCAGAGTGCCTGACATACAGAGATTGTAAAGGATGTAACTATGGTCATAATATTTAAGGGTATTTAAGTATTTTCAGGTAACTCCTAAATGGAAACCAGCACCTGACATCAGAATGGTCTGGTGTTAATGCAGCACTAGGAAGTCAGTCCTTACACAGTCCCCATTGCTTAGGGAAAGGGTGAAGCAGGTATAAAATACAACAGCTTGAAGTCTTTCTGTCTTTCTTCTAGTCATCAATGAGTAGGAGTTTTTCACCATGAGATTTAATCTCTAATTCCCTCCAGCTGCGGAAAGAAGGCATTTTCTATCTACTGTGACATTATATTCAAGGCATACATTCATACATAACATTACCCTTAGAGACACGATGCAAGATCTACTTAGACAAGGAGTTAGTTAACAAAATGTACTGCAAATTTGGTTAATCTCGAATTCATTAAATTCAACTTTTGATAGTGAGCACACTTAACTCAAATCCAGCATCAGTTCCTATGGAATTTTAAATTAGTTGTGGTGAAAAAATTTGAAACAGATTTAAGGCATCTTAAACATTACAGCCATGCACACATGCACATTCATTGAAAAAGCCAATGGAGAATTTTAGAGGAAACTTGGACTGAAGTCATTAATCAGTGCAAGTGGAACAGCTCCACTTACATTTGTAGATATTTAACAAGATGAGAATCTGGACCTAATATTAACGTGTTAACTTGTGTTTGCATTAAGAGACATTCAAGTTTTGTATGCACAAAATAAATAATTTGATGTTATTGAATATTTTGTGCAGGAAAGCTGCTTCTAATATCACCTACCATTAAAGCAAAATCCTATGTTATTGTTAATACTAGGAATGCATATGGCATATTAGCACATAAAACCCGACTTCTTAAAGGAACTGCATCAGCAACTGGAGACTAATACAAACCATCATTCTGGATGTGCATGTTCTCTACATAGGAGTCACATCAGAAGTTTGTACACTAAATAGCCACAGAAAACAGAGAATGCTGTATTTAAAGGTCAGCTTTCCCTTGCAACCCTTCTTATAAAATTAATACTTTAACCATTTCTGCTCAGTAGTGACACAATTGAGCTTGGCCAAAATTGCTACTTCAGTCTCTAGATAAGTCCTCAAGAAAGAAAACTTCAAGAAAGGCTCACCTTTAAAACTGAAATAGAAATCCTGCAGGGATGGGCTAACCAGTAACAAGATTGTTTCAGAAACCTGGTTAACAAAGCAGAGTTGACTGTAATTATAACGTACATCCCACTAGAGGTAGCTCTTCCTCACCAGAAAGGAACCAGCATCAACCCTGTACTGCTATAACATAGCTGTAGCCTGTCCCATCTCCACTGCAGGGGACTGACTTCACAAGCCAGAGGGATCCAGAGGATTCCTTCTGATCTCCTGGAACTGCTGGGGACTGCTAATCTGCCCAGTACTTCCACTGAATCCATACTATCTTCTGCACCACTAAACCATGCTCACCAAATGGTTTGTCTATAGTCACCATCAGGAATTTCTTCCCTCCAGAACTCTTACCTACGCCAGCAGCCCAGACAGCCCTTGGGTATGGGTGCTGCTCTTCTTTTTGAACTGCTAACTGCTTTTGGCTGAACTGAGCAAGCTCATTCTCTCAAAAACATGTCCTTAGTGGCTGTCATCTCCCAGCTCTCGGCTCTACTTGCTGCACCCTTGACATGATCTTTCCCCTACCCCCAGCAGCCTGTAGAAACCCTGCAGAACTCTGCCCTCACTGCCTCCTCTCTTCCCTCTTCCTACACAGCAGATAACCTCAGATCATCTGTTTTTTTCCAGATCTGTCCTTTCCAATTGAGATGTAAAGCTCTGGCATATCCAATGTGTTTTTGTAGACATCTTGTCAACTCAAACCCAACAGCTCAAGAATCTGCCCTTCATATTTACCTCTGTGGACAATGCCATTGGGTCACTCAGGTTAAAGTTCTGGATGCCTTGCTCTACCCAAAACTTTATGGTTTCATGGCCAGTCTCCTTCAGTCCTCTGAATTCTGTATTATGTAGAAATAGAAATTATCTATCTACAAACACAGCTTAAACTTATCTAAGCTCCTGCAACACCTTTTCCATAGGCCTTAACAAATGCCAGCTTGTATAAGATTGCTGCAAACCCTGTTTGACTTCACTTACTTCTGTGTCATACACTTCTTAGCACCCTTCCACTGGTGCCAGGCGGGGAAAGAAACAGCAAAGAAACGTCTGATCTAGTAAGGAACAGCCAAAGCTTCTTACATTGGTTTATACCACTTGGCTTTACTACTCCCTCATTTGAAATTTTACAGGTGTCAGAGGATTTATGAATTCCCTTTCTGAGCCTCAAAACTGGAAACGCCACCAGCAGTATCCAATTAATCCCTGAGATCTCATTACCCTGAGGCCTACAAGACATGCAGCAAGACGCAAGATAGTTGACACACTGAAGTCACAGCCCAAAACCTCCATTGTCCCAGTCCACATCTCTTCCTTTATACCTAGAAAAAGACTCTGTGGGGATGTTCTGCACTTGTGTACCACATTGGCATCAGCCCTGTTGCTCTGACCTCCTCCAATCCCCAGACCGCCTCCAATCCCACCCATCTCCCCTGTCTCATTACAGACTGTTGTCTTATGAAGACCAGCCTCTGCCACCTTGCCTTGCACCTCCTCCTCTCCCCGACTCCTTCACCGCTGCCTCTTCACCTAGAAGCATCACACTGGTGGGGCAAAGGCACATTTGCCACGTGTTTGCTGGGCTTCCCCTTGCCAGGCTCTCATCACTCCCAAAGCTGTAGCTTATGGCAGCATGAGAAAACACTATGCAGCTCTTTTCTGAATGGTCTCAAAACCAGAGCAGCAGCGTGACCATTAGTCCAGCTCTTTTTGTTTGGAAACAAAAGCCTGTATTTGTCAGCCCTTCCACAGCACTTGACACATAACTCCATCCTTCTCGGATTCTGGCTTTTTTTAAAATGAGAGATACGCTTGTTCTATTTGTTAACACTAGGCTTAGATAACTAGCGAATTGTTTTGAGTCATTAAAATTTAAGGCCTTGAACCAACAGGCAGAAGTGAAAATGCAAAGTCATCTGGCATGAGTCCTAGGTTTCAGAGCAACAGATTCGGATTATCCAGCTCATCTGACTACATTTTACAATCACACATAATGACTTCCCATTTTAAGAAGAGGACTCCGTGGTATTCATACATGGATGAGCATGTGCCATAAGCCTTTCTTTTATGGTTTATGTATTTACTTCCATGGCACCAAATACACAAGGAGGAAATGCTACTTCAGTCTTGGATGGTTAATAGTATTTACATTAAATGGGAAGTGCTACTGACTTCAAGAACTATATGGTCAAAGATATGCCAGAGAAAGATATTGCCCTAAAGGTAAAACTCAGTTTTTCCTTTGCTGTCTACTTATCAAGTTCCTTTTCAACAGCAAGTTCACAATGTTGGATTTAAGATGGTATGAGATTGCATAACTGAAGAAAGGTCCTCTGAAAGCAGATTAGAACAGATACAATATCCTATGGTGCAAAATTCTCCTTTCTGAGCTTTATCAGTGAAAGTGCATTGAGGGCTACAACACCGTGCTTCAACCTGGATGCCCAGAGCTTTCATTTCCACCCAGTTGCGAGGAGAAAAGGACAGGCAAAGACCCAACAAGTTTTCCACTTAAAAACAGAATAGCAGAGCTTCAGCTGGGCTAATCCAAGTTTCTGGAAGGTACTAGGCATAGATACTGTATGATTAGTATTCCGCATGAGACAGACAAAACTAGTATCACATGCACCAGGGACTCAAACTGGAGTCCCCTATATGTTTTCTCCTAAGTATTGCTGAGCTCCTGAAAGCTAAAGATGATGGAAGCAGGTTCACCTGCCTTGCTTGTCCCTTAGTTTGATGGCACGCTGGGTGGGACAGCAAGGTCCCAAGGAAGCAGAGCACTAGGAAGCCAAGAGGTCAACTGCCCCTTGTTCTGTACTGCTGCAGCTCATTTCACGTGACAGATCTTTGAGCACTGCATACATTACAGGCTATACCCTTACTCCTCCTGAAAGCCAAGAGCACTGTCGTGGTTTAACCCCAGTCAGCAACTGAGCACCATGCAGCTGCTCGCTCACCCTCCACCCTCCCGGTGGGATGGGGGAGAGGATCTGAAAAGCACAAGTAAGAAAACTTGTGGGCTGAGATAAGAACAGTTTAATAATTTAAATAAAATAAAATAATAATAATAATAATAATTAATAATAATAGTAATGAAAAGGAAAATAACAAGAGAGGGAGAGAGAGGAACAAAACCCAGGGAAAAACAAAAAAACATGTGATGCAGCCACTCACCACCTGCTGACTGATGCCCAGACAGCGATCGCTCCCCCCAGCCAACTCCCCCAGTTTCTATACTGAGCATGACGCCATATGGTATGGAATAGCCCTTTGGCCAGTTGGGGTCAGCTGTCCTGGCTGTGCCCCCTCCCAGCTTCTTGTGCACCTGGCAGAGCATGGGAAGCTGAAAAAGTCCTTGACAGTGTAAACACTGTTTAGCAACAACTCAAACATCAGCGCGTTATCAACATTATTCTCATGCTAAATCCAAAACACAGCACTACACCAGCTACTAGGAAGAAAATTAACTCTATCCCAGCCGAAACCAGGACAAGCACCTGATAGCTGAGCAGGATATGTCTGACAACTCAACACCAGAAACCGCTGAAGCCCATGTTAACCAGTATTGATGAGGCACTGAAATCCAAGCCTTATCTGAGCAGAAATCTGTGCAGAGAAGGATTCCTTCCTCCAAGCTAAGGATGTGTGTGTTCAACGTCACTGCTCTGCAACACATAACAGAAATGGGAACTGCAGAATTAGTGTGTCTCCGTATCTCATGCTGTACTCAGAGAGTAACACATCCAAAGATGTGTGGGCAGTCAAAGATGAAGAGAGGACCAGGTCTGGCACCAGCTGTTTGGTAGTCTGTGGCACAACACTCCACCAAGCCCTGCAATACAGAAAGCATGATCTTTCTGGACGGCAAGAGCTTAGGAAATAGGATGTCCGGGAGTGTTATGATGCAGAGCCCTGATCCCCCCTCTCAGCACAACACATTGCTTTCAGTCTTGTGTTCTACACTTCCAAAAGCAGCTATAAAGGTTATCGTCAAAGCAAATAATTTATGCACATCAAAACACTTACACTTCACAGATGTGTGCTGTTTTCTTACATCACTGACCATAAATAGGTTGAGCAATTTTAAATCAATACTAGCTACTATGAATGGAGAAGAAAAACAACCTGCATGCATGCAGTCCAAACTCTAGAAATCTGTTTAACACACTGAACTCTTTTGAAGTCATGACCATTTTATTCAAGTGCCTGCATTTGCTCCTCTCATGAAGATTGTCTGCACAAACTGAATGTACGTTTTCCAAAACCACTCTGTCTTACCAGACTTTGTGAACACTTACATTCAGATAAATACTCAGAATGGCATGAACCATCTTCACTACATTTCAGTTCCTGATGCATATGCATAGCTTTTCACTGATAAATGCACATACGGTGCTAGCACTACAAATATCAAAATGAATTCCTCTTATTCTCATGACATGATTTTTTTCACGATTTATTGGGAGGCCAGGGAAATAAGCTTTGAAGACATCAGTCTGTTTAAGTTAATTTGTCAGAAACCAGTTAACTGTTCAACCAGAACGTATGCACGGGTATAGAAATAGAAGTGTTTGAGTAATCTGTTTGCATAAGCACATAAGACACTGGAATCACAAAACTGCCTTTTAAAGAAGCATTAGCACCACACTCTCCTGAAGGTGAAAGGAAAAAAATCAGACTAAACCACAAAATAGTCTATTGTATAACATTCCCAGCTAAGATGCAGTAAATACACAACACGTAAGTTAAAAGGGCATTTCAAAAAATTCTTCATAAGTTCAAATATATTTTTATCATCCAAAGAAAATATAGCTACCAAGGGTGGTGTGCCCTAAAAGGCATTTTCAAGGACCTAATCTACAGAGAGCTTGCCAAAGCCTGGATAAAGATGGCTGGCAGAAGACGAGAACCACTTAGCAACATTTAGAAAACAACAGTTTTCTAATTTTACTGCATCTTCAGTCCTTATTTCCTCTGGGCAAACACTATTAAAGTGACTGCAAGCATTCAGACTTCTACCATACCTAACAGTGGTCAAACACTAACTTCAAGTACAATAGCACAAAGCTGTTAAGCTGCACAGGTCTGAATTAAGGCCTTGAGAAAATTCATTGGCATACAGCACTCAACAAGGAAGGAAGCACTGAAGTGTCTTCACTCACTTGAGATGAAAATATTACCCATTAAAAAATAAGATCACAGTGAAGTGTCTGCTTCTGCAGTTCCAAATTTCCATATGCCACCATGAAGAGCCTAAGCAAAGGCACCAGCCCCCAAACAGGCTAATGACAGCAATGACATGTTTCCAGAAGCAAAGGTATTAAGCTCCCTCTGGATACGATCCTATTCCTGTCGATAGGAGATGTTTCATTGGCTTTCAGGGCACCAACGTGAGCTATAAACGACTCATCATTCTGAAGGCTGCCATGTGGTTGGGATATTATCCTGCTTCCAGATATGAAAGTGAATCTCAAACTATACATGACCTTTTTTAACCCACCTGTTGCTTACTTTGTTTTGATACAGCTTTAAAACTTAAAAAATTTCTCTGTGTGCTACAGATTAAAAAGGTTTTGCAGTGCAGTCCCTGTTCCACTGGACTGCAAGGACTGCCCACTCACAAGGGCCAAAAGCTTATTTCTATTCCAGTTAAGGATCAAGCTGAGCTTTATCAAAATAAGTTGCCAGGTGAAGCACTCGTCTTTAGAGACAAGAAGCAAACTGTCTGCACAGGGGGAGCAAATACATGACTCTTCCATCCCACATCAGCACTGTCTGTCTCTCTTCCCCACTCATCTTTAGAAACCAGCATCTCTGTTCTGACACTTCGGACAGATAGAAGAAACCTCTTGAAGGGATTAAGCCTGAATGGAAAACCCCAGAAGAAAACAGAGACAACAGAAGAGTGAAGCCCGACCAGACTAAGTTTCACCAATGACAAACCTGAAGATGAGTCTTGTCAGAGGACTCAACCATATAAGCATTTTGTCAGCTTTTTCACTGACAAAGAGGAGGAAATCTTAGCGTTAAACTAAGAATATATGCAGGACATCCCATAGTCTTTTCTTTCCATTTATCAGTCTGCAGATAGTTTGTTTCTTGAATTTTGCATTTGAGTAGACAACTCATTTTGCTTTCTGCTAAGCGTTATCCAGTGTGAAGAGTTATTCCAGGATCACTGGAAATTTCAAAAATCCTGTGCTCCAAGGAGAGAGGCCCTGGGCACCCTCTGGGAGTGCACAGACCACTAGAGAGGCAGGGAACCCAGAAAGTTCCAGTACGCTCCTCCTCTCCACTCCAAACCAAGTTTCCAAACAGATCAATTCAAGTGTTGGGAGAGATTTCCCAGAGCACAAAGGACAGCAGGTAAAGGTTCCCAAGCTTCGGGGATTGCCCAAAATCAAAACATACACTTTACTGATTGAAAACCCAAAAATCCCAGTGAAACTTGTACTCTGAAATAGGAGGGAAATGGGAAGTTTTTCTGTAATGCAACCTGGTTTTGATAATCCTTTGGAGCAACCAGATGCCTAGAACAAAAGCAGGGCAAGTTGCTGCAAGCTGGCTTTTTCGCCAAGAGCTACATGGTCCTACTTCCACTCTATACCACGATGAGCACTGTCCTAGGATGCACACCTTTGACAGCACTTCTGAGAGAGCACAGGAAGCGTGCCGTAAGGAAATCCATCCATTTCAATCAGGAATTGGGGCTTACAACTTCAGTCCCCCAAAACCATAATCTAATGCCTCCTTGAGCATTTCTTATGAAGCCTTCTAGCATGCCAATATAGTGAGATGCTGCGTGAGTCAGAGTATTAGAAAGAATCTGAGAGCTTTGCAAATAAATGCACTGCTGCTCAGAAAGCAGGAAAAAAGCCTCAAGTGTTGTCTTAAGAAAAATTGGGCCTAGCGATCCCCGCTGTCCCTCTATGTGCATCCCTGCCCTTGCACTGCGGAGTCAAATCTTCTCTCACCTAAGCTTAGAAAGGCCCTCTTGTCTCATTAACATCACTGGGCTCCCACAAAGGCTCTGCTCTACCCATTTTAAAAATGGTTATCTAGCCAAAATCTGCAGAGCAATGAGGTTGTACATACCTTGCAGCACACAGCCTGCACCAGGAGACAACCCAAGCCCTGTTTTCCCTGCAGAAGCGATCAGCCCCCATGGCCAGCCACCCAGCAGAGCAGCCGGCCGCTGCTGGCCCTGGATGCAAACAACAGCCAAACAACTTCAGATGTTCCCACCACAGTGGGAACCAAAGGTCAGTGTTAATAGCTGTTACTATTAACTATTAACTATTAACTACTACTAAAGGAAAGAAAACATTCTCTCCTTCCCTGGAAACTTGTTAAGCATGGAAATTGATGAACAACCAGAAGGACATGAATTAATACTGGCCTCCAAAAAGCATCTTCAGCTCCTACTGCCCAGCTCAGTGGAAGGGTAGGTGACTAAGCATGGCTTTAGGAGGTTAAGACGAGGCACCCAGCCTCTGCTACAAGCTCTGACTCAGCTGTTCAGACATACTCCTTGCAGCCAGTCTGCAGGGTGTTTACAAGGAAACGTCACATACCATTAAGCTATCATGGAGGAACTGTGGGAAGAAGGGTCCTGCATCAATTCCTGAGACAGCACCAGTCAGGAAATTAACATGGGTTGCATCATAAAAGTATGACTACTTAAACTATTAGTCATGGCTGGCAAACTAGGAGACTTACAGCTATCAGCATGTGACTATGGCATAAAATTCAACATAAAGAATCTGGGTAACAAGAACTCATTCCCTCAAGAGGAAGGGGCAGCAATGTATCCAGGTTTGCAGGTGGAGTTTCCACCCACGCAAGCCGCCTGCATTGCGAGATGTCCCAGCAGCTTTGAATGGCCTCTGTAGAAGGTCTGGCTGAAGGGAAGTGGAGCACTAGCTGAGCAAGGAAGAGTTCAGGCTAGAAACCAACAAGCCTGTCTTTAATATTCATGAAATGCAAGACCGTTGGGTCAAGGCTATGAGTGGAGAAGGCAGGAGTAAATCCTTACAGTTAGTGATTTGAGTCAGTAAACTAATCAGAGACAGCCCTGAATAGTCTTTCAGAGGAGATGCCACCAGCTGACTGGATAATAAAAGCTAGGGTATGGGATACACCAGCAAAACCCAGAAATACAGGTGCTGCAGGTCCCAGACTGAGCTCCCTCTAACACCAGGTTCTCCTCCCCTCCCAGTGCCAGGGGACTTATTTGCTGGGCAAGTAATAAAAGGGCTGGGGAAGGCAGCACACAACACCCCAAATTTGCAGAGCTCCAACAGCATTTCTTAACTTTGGCATCAGCACTGCCCAAGCAGTGCGACGCTGCCTCTCGAGTTGAGTCAGCTCCAGGCATTGGCATGGCATTTACTCAGAGCTTGCAACTCCTGCCAAAGCTCGGCTAACCACTTTAAGCCAGCCCAAGTATCTTAGTACCTACTGCACTTTCTACCCATAAAATAAGTCTCTTAATGTGTATTCAGTATGATGCTGCTTTACCCGGAGCAGTGAAATCCAGCTCACAGTTTGCAAGGGAACAGTCTGTGGAAGCTCAGAAGAGCACACTGAAGACAGGGTTAAACCTGTTGGTACCAGTGATGAATTTCACCTCTCCCAAAATGCCTATCTGCCATGAGTTCCTCTCCATGCAAAATTGGCCAAGTGTAATACAATAAAAATATGAAATGTTTTTACTAACCTGTTTTCCTAAAGTAAGCTTTTGATAAAAGCATTAGGGCACTTGTTGTGTCTTGTATCCTGATTTTAAAATAGCTCCTGGCTAAAGCCAGGTGAGGCACTCAGCTCCAGGGCAACACAGCAACATTAACATTATTCTTGTGTCAGATAACTGGTGATATGTGTTATTATAGCACGACAGACCCTTTATTTAAAAGCAGAAAATATGTCCTCTAGTACTACCCTCTTTGGAAGTAAAGGAAAGAAAACATTCTCTCTAAAAATAGAGTTAAGTCAAAGCCAAGGACTACAGCAGAGAAGAGGAGCAAGAAAAGCGAGGCAAAGGCAGGCTTCTACATGGGACAATTTTTCCAGGAGAAAGAGATCTGTACATACTTTATGCAGCCACAGGGGAATGTTTTCTAAGTTGTTCTGGGATGGTTGCTTCTGCTGCACAGCTGCCCAGCAGTAGGAGTCCACGTAAGCAGCTTGACGCCAGGAGAAGGAGCTGGGTGCAAAACAGCTTATCTGAGCACCTGGAAAAACAAAGCAAAAGTTATCATGTCCTCAGAAGATTTAAAAAAAAAAAAAAAAAAGAAATCAAGTTTAGGAAGAAAAGCTCACACTTGGGATTTCACGGTATCCAAAGCTATTAGGTTAAGAGATCAAAGGAAACACAGCAGCTCTGCAGGGAAAGTCACTGAATTCCCACTGCACTCAAAGGGTTAAACTCCCTCAGGGACTTTCTGATGTCTCCTAAGGGTTGAGACAGTATATTAGAAGTCCCTGTCTTTTAAGCCTATATTCTTAACTTTTGGGGGGAACATGACCTCCAAGACCTGTTTCTCTCGCTTGCACTTGACTCAGGTTGGCCAAAGGGGAACCAGCAGATATAAAGTGTGATCAGACAAGGCTGGTTTCCCGAGGAAAAAGCTACCATCATGTACCATCATGTTGCTGCGTTTCCCAAATGCGCAACCTACTGCTTACATGTTTATTGAAACGAGACCTCAAACACCACTCCCGCAGCCCAGCAGTCCTTGCAGTCATGCAAGGCCAAGTTTGGCCCAGGATGCTGCCACTTCTTCTGCCTCTGAGACTGTGCATGAGTTTTGTGGGGTTCAAGTTACACAGGTGAAAACAAGGATTTCCTCATGTAACTTCTGGCAGAGCAATCGTGGCCTCCAGACACCTCCAAAGGGTGCCAGACCCCTCCTCACCAGTGCAGTGATGTGCTGTGCCCAGGATCAGGCATACCACCATCATCCCCACTCACTCCCAGCACCTCTCCAGCTGCTCGGGAACTTAAAATTAAGATCAGGGCACTAACTGACAGCAAGAGCAGCTGTTTAGCCAGCCTCAGCCTTAGGGTCAAATTCTGCTCTGACCAGCTACAGGCACCAGTTGAGCCTTACTGCAGCATACTCCAATGAGGAAGAGTGGTTATTGGATGTGGAGTATCAGTGGCTGCTTGGCTGAGAGCCAGTAAAACAGGATGAGGGGTTTTGATTTTCTTTCTGAAGCTTTGGTAGTGAAAGCAAAAAACCCCACGTTTCCAGCAGGCTTTCCTAAATGTTGGAACAGGATAGCTGTTTCACCGAACTATTACACAAAGTGGAGTCAGCTCTTCCATGAACATCCCTCTTGCAAGAGCAACCTCCAACGCTTCCTCCAACACACTAATATCAGAAGAGCAAGAGGGGGGAAATATTGCGCCTTTTTTTCCTTAACATATTCATCAAAATTAGTGCTAATGACATCGCTGTGTGCTTTATAGGGAAAAAGTATTTTGTATAAGATTGTATCATTAGTGCCTTTTTGCTGGTTTAGCTTTTAGAGAATAAGAACTTCTTTTGTAACAAGAGCCTACTGCATTTGCCTTGTAACTTGTATAGCCTTTTTACAGTGTAGCATAGTCAAGGAGCATTATGAATAAAAGCCTTTCCTTATGAGTCACTATTATAATTATTTCTATGGCTGTAGTATCATAAGGACGTAATTTGACCTGTCACAAGCCTCCCTTATGGAAAACAAATTACTGTTTATCAGACCAGAGCTCATGTGATGTAGCAAAGTTGGCACCAGACAAGCACTTGCACTCTCCCAAAGCTTCGGGAGTTTCTGCTTTCCAGAGAATTTCCATTAGCTGTGGAAGCGCAAGAAATAATACACAGCAGGAAAAAAAAAAGGAAAGAAAAGAAAAGAGCAGGCAATTGGGGTGCCTGTTCTCCACCGGATAGGGACCATTTATACTCTGCTCTCATCACTTAACGAACCTCCTGCTGCTGGCTGTGCCCGGTGTGAAGCAGCAAACAAGCGACCCTTTCAAAGGGCAAGCAATAGGAGTGTTCATCAGAAAGATGCTTTGTCCTATTCATGTCTGTGTATCTTCAGCAAGAAACGCATTCCATGTGTTCATTCTCGTTAACGGCTGGGCAACCACTGAAAGTGATGGAGTGTTTAAACTGGTGAGGAAAAAGGCAGCCAGACTCCTTCTCCAAAATTAGTGATGAAAAAGGCAGCCATCCTCCTTCTCCAAAGACTTATGTGCACAACTTCTTACCAGAATAGCTACAGCAATGCCAGTGGTGCAGCAGAGCAGTGAACCTGGCTCTTCTGATCCCCGGGGTTTCATTGGAACATTGGAAACCTTTGGCAACTTGACTTGGGAGCCAAGCAGATAGAGCTCGACATCAAGCAGAAGCTGGGGACACTCCAGTTATTGCACTGTTTTTTAATTAACTTATTGCAGTCTTGGTTGTAAACACTTGTTAATGTAAATAACAACGTTGCACTAACCATGGTAATGTTAAGGATTAAACAGAGAGGTTGTTTTTGTGCATAATCTACACAGAACACAGATTATTAAATGCATCTGAAAATGGTCATAGTTTTCCATTTTTTTTTCCTTCCTTCTCCCCTCCAAAGGAGTAATAGCAATAAATCTATACAGATAATTTACTTTATGTTGGGCTATTCTGGAGGAAGTGAAAAATAAAATCTGTAGTTTTATTTAGAGGAGAAATTAGGCAAAGGGCCAAACGCCTTCCACAGACCCACTGTGCACACATGCATGCACAGGTCTAGTTTATGAAAGGCTAATAGTCCTCTGCTGTCAAAGGAACAGCCTCCTGCCTTGGTGACACGAAGCCATTCCCCGTCTTTTGCTCCCATGAGTAATAGAAGGGGAAAAAGAGAAGCAGCAGCCAAGCCCATAACAACAGGGAGATAAAATACACAGTGGGAAGGATGAGGAATAATAAATGACTGCACTCGTTAAGCAGTTGCCACAACAGTCTTTGGCCAAGTTATCATTACACATGGCAACACGCTTTTTTTTTTTTAATCATTGCCTGGTACTAAATCAACTTTGGAGAGGAAGTGATGGGGATTTGACTGACACTTTTGCAAACAAATGAGGATAAAAAACTGCCACTTACTATGGTTGCCCTAAAGAGAGACCACCCAAAAGAGCCGCAGAAACTTAAGGCAGCAACAGGTGCGCAGCCACGTATGATAAAATCTCAGTCTTACAAGTGCACTAAGATTGTCAGATGGCGTTGGTCGCTGACGGCAGGAATTACTTGCAGGCATGCAACTGAGTGCAGACTACAAGCCTGCGTCACCGCAGCCAGCGAGCAGCAAGGCCGAGCTGTCACCCCACCCAGCTGCGGCACGTCTTCATGTGTGCTCTGCCAACAAGCCCCCAGCTATCTCCTCTGTGTCTGTACCAGGAGAATCCTTTTCTTCTGCAACTGGCACCTCCGCAGCTCCTATATAGCACTGTAAAAACTGGCATGTGGCTGCCTACAGGTGGAGATCCTGTGCCCTGCTGACACCTTTTCATCTGCTTTGCCCAAGTCTTGCAAGCTCATTTGGGAAGGATCTGTCATCAGGTGTCTAAAAGAAGATGCCCC
The DNA here is from genome assembly GCF_034638445.1 of Ciconia boyciana. Lineage (NCBI taxonomy): Eukaryota > Metazoa > Chordata > Aves > Ciconiiformes > Ciconiidae > Ciconia > Ciconia boyciana. Next base: position 208,285,537 of record NC_132934.1, read on the forward strand.
AGTCCCAGCTGGGACTTCTCAGAGTTGAGATGCGAGCAGTGGGCCTACTCTGGCTCCTTGTGCCCAAACGGAGGTGGAAATTTTGGTATTGATGCTAAATGAGCAGGATACAAGTAACTTCTGTGATTCCCACCCTAATGCCCCTGTAGATGATGCTTTCCAAAAAAAGAAACCTACCTACAAAAAGAAACTCGCAGAATCCCAAGGAAAATCTCAAATCTGAAGGAGAGAGTCCCTGTTCAGTATCCAGCTGCTTCGCTGGGGTGCAAGGCAGGAGGAGCAGAGGGCTCAGCATCCTCTGGCTGCATCCCTTACCAGAGAGAGCATAAACCCAGCAAGCTGGACTGGTTTCCTCCCCAGTGGCTCAACACCCCTCTTCTGACTTAAACATCTAATTAAGAAACTACAACTAATAGAGAGTACTTCCAAGAATCAATGTTAATCATATGCTGAACTATTTTTCCTGAACCAGGATCAGGTGGTTGTAGTTGACAGTATTAAACCTGCAGTAGGTAATTATTTGGTTCTAATACACTGCAATCACTGGGAAAAGATTTGTATAAGCTTGGATGAAAACCTAGCCATTAATTAATACTATAATTTTCCATAAGGCAAAATGAACTAGCCACAATACCCAAACACCTGATTTTATCTAGCAAGAATTATCCACATTAGCAGCCACTGAAGAAAAACCCACAAACAAGAAAATCCAGGCACACATACACAGTGTACAGACTGCCAGGCACCATCCAACGCACATCCTCCACCCCAATATTAAAAAAGATTTTTAAATATGAAAAAAGATGTCCCAATGCATGCCAAAGAAGCAACTGTATGTGTGGGTGTACACACATGCATTAAGAGTGGACCAGAAGGAATTATTTTATTAGATTTATAGATGCTTCTCATGGACCAAAGTGGCAGGTTGGGTGAAACGGAATAAACACTATGTTTAAGAAGGAAGTGTGGAGAGACACAAATGGGTGCACTGGAGAAAAGAACCTGTTCCCTGAGGTTTACTTTGGCAATGGAGTAGTAGCAGAACGTAAAGCTCAGGTGATGCAATGTTTAAGTGGAGTGGGTCAGAGGAGCCAGTAAGGATCTTTTCCTCTCCACGAGGCTGCCAGTTATCCCTCAGAGAAGTCTCAAAATCATGAAGTGGGAAAAGAGCTGGGTGTTTATCAGGCATTGCCGTCAGAGCAATAGGTTTTTCGATTCATGGGAAAAAACTTGTGAATGAAACTCCCAGCAGTGAGATTTAAGCAAAACAAAAAAAGTTTCCCTTCACCTGAAGGAGGAACATCTCAAACCAGTAGCAATGATCATCTGGCTCCACTGCCAACATTGGTGGTACCCCAAATCTCAGGCAACACCACAGAGCCATGATGCTTTTTAAATTAATTCTGGCACCAAAAGCAGCTTACCATGATTTCTATAGGAAATGTACACCTGGCTCTGTAGAAGTTAAACAGAAAAAAAATCTCCTCACCAACAGCTGAAGATGTTCATCCAAACACAATTTAGACTTGACATTAAAGTAAATGTTTTTACAAGTTTGTCCTGGCTCCCCAGGCAGGCCTGTTCCTGACGCTGGTAACTTCTGCTATTTACTGAGCACTCTTTATGTGCCAAAGAGCAGCACGGCGTATGCTGCTGCTTTCCGGGGTCTGCATCTCTAACGAAAGATGCTTTGAAGTTCACTGTGTCTGGCTGACTTGCACACTTGTTGACCCAGTCCTGTCGTTAATGCCCTGGGTTTCAGAGCACCCTGCTGAACTAAATGCAAGATGTGCAGGCGCCAACTATTAGCATACAGCCTGCTTCAGCAGCGCTTGGAGATGTTTTTCAAGCTCTCAGCCAGCAGCTGCCATAGTAATAGTCTTTGGCCTAATTACACCCAACTTAACTTTAGCCCCCAGCCCTTACGGAAGTCACAAGACAGGATTATTTCCCAAAAGCCTCCCCAGCAACTTGTGAGCATCAAGGGAGAGGGACATCGGCAGGGAGGGCCCGCAACGGGGCAGCAGGAGAGGAAAGGAGCCTCATCCAAGAGTTAAAACGGTTTCTTGGTATCTTTGTTATGATTTAGTCTCACAATTTTTTTTTTTCCCCCCTTTCTATATATTTGACTCTCACGACCAAGAAACATGATTAACCTGTACAGAGAGATACGGGCCCAGCTGGACGTACAATAAGGGATGCTGCAGGTGGGTACCGCTGCTGCCGTGGCACCCACAGAAGCTGTTGGGATGCGGCACCCAGAGTTCCCCACTAGCACCTTTCACCCTGTGTTTTCTGCTGGCCAAAGCACCTCAAATCCCACAGGCAGCCAAGTGGGGGGGGACACGACTAAAACAAACAAACTGGGGGAAAAACCCTCCCAGAAATGAGGTGGAAATTGAGCAGGACAAGAAAGGATTGTCACCACTGGGAAAGCCCAAAGTGGTCAATGGGGACATTAACCCCATGGTGCATAGAGCATAGGGCAAGACTCCACTTGCCCATCTTTGCACACCCTTCCCTTCTGCTCCCCTCTCCAGCTCTCTCCCTCCCTCCTCGTCTCCCTTCCCAGCCATCACCTCCCATGCGAAGCCGCAGTGAAGGCAGCCAGCACAGGCTGCCCGCCGCACAGCAGTGCCCAAAAGCCTGCGCTATAGAGAAGGTCAGACAACATCATTTGGTGACAAGCAGCCGCTGGGCTTAAGCACGTATGAGCCATTCCCAATTCCCTTCCTACAGGAAAAGATGCAAATATTTGATGTCGACTGGACAGCTCTCACATCTGCTTTTCTTTCAGCTGCAACCCAAGCCAGCCACTGATATTCTTCCCAGAACTAACTTGGAAACAAGCCTCTGCCAAAATTAAGCAGCTCGTTTCAATTTCCTCTCTGCTCAACTGTCTGTACCTGCTTAGGTCAGCAGTATCCTGCAATGAGCAGTGCCTTGGTAATAAATATCTATGTTTTCAGCTGTTTACAGTAAGAAAGCATACCTTATAATATATACACACAGAGTTTAAAAACTGGAATCTCAATCCTGGCTCAAAGCCATTCTTATTAAAAACATGGTCCTGGAAAAATGACACAGATAAACTTCTACTCATTCTGTGGCTCATACATTGCTGAGGGTGCCCCTATCTTTTTTTTTTTCCCTTTTCTAAGAGGGATGGGTGATTTAGCCACATTTCTATGGTTTCTTTTACTGTACTACCTGACCACCTGTAGCATATTTACCCTAAGAACTGTTAAATTATATCGGGGAAATAATATAAGGCCATAACATAAGTAATATAAGCATACCCAGCACTGTTCAAATCCTTACAGTCCTATTGTTATTTCCATTTTCAACTTCCCAGTATAAAATTATATATATAAAAAAACATTATAAAAATATTAAAAATTGTATAAAATTATACAAAACAAGGTCTAGCTGTAAAGAGATAACAGGTACAGGATTTCAAGCAGCAAAGCTTCCCAGGACTGGCAGGGAACAGCTCAATCACAGCTAAGCACTACCAGAACCAGCCTAAAAATCAACACAAGCCTGCAGCTGACCATGGGTTTCTAAAATATAACCAAGAATAAACTTAGATTAGTTCTCCTCCTGCCCCTGAAGGATGCCAAAGTGCGGTGCAGGCACTAACCCCGGGAGTTCCGGCAGTGCTCGCTGGCTGAGCACGGTGGCTGGGTTTTCCATGCCTCTGGCAGAGAAATCCTCTGCCATACCCAACTGGAATCTCATTCATTTCCTGAAACTTCTATCAAAACTAAAAGTTACTTGGAGGCTTCAGAAAACCTCCGTGGCCTTCATAAATATCTTCATCATTTTGCACAATTAACAGCAACTGCATGTCGGAGGAAAACTGCAGTTATCTGACACCTTTGCACTGCAAAGGAACAGCAAAGCAGAGCCAGAAGGGAAGGTGACGGCTCGAGGTGCCAAGAGAATTTTAGGTGGGCAGAATGCAATTATCCCAACAGAAATAGGAACTGAGCATCCATTTTGGGAAAGGGTGTTCAATTTTTGCACCCGAAGGCAGACATATTTCCATGTTGTGACTCACATACCACTTTCACAACCGCTTCTGATTCTGAGTTGCTCTTCTTCAGACCTAAAACAGACCCTACCATTTTCTCTCAGTTTAGCACTCCTGAGCTTTTTCAAAGTGCAATCACATCAGGAAGCGTTTGAAGCCAATCCTTGCTTTCTATTTTATTGCTGGCTGAACACTAGTGCTTACAGAACCGGGCATATCCAGCCCCCAAGACCCTCACTATCACCCAAAAAGCCTTAATGGAAACAGCTTCGGGATCCCCCGCAAGCAGCCAGCCCGCTAAGCTGCAAGGACTGTGCAGGAAATAGGTGACAGCCGTAACAGCAGCCCAGCTGATATAGTATCGCTTTCTGTATGGAAACCACGTGGTGTAGTTTCACTCACACCAGGGCCTGGTATATTTCTCATACTTATTTTCATATTTATTTTTCAAATAGAAGAGCTCGGTTTTAAACCCCATGTTTTCTTCTAACAGCTTCTCAGGATTATAAGCAAAATAAAGCACATGCAAGATGTAGCATGCATTTTAATTCTTCCTTGATTAATCTACTGCAGTCACAGATTCAATCTGAATTAGTTTAATACTGAAATATATTATATATAGCATGCACTGAGGCCCAAATATTTGATTAGCGAAGATGAGAACTTAATTCTTCCGAAAGAAAGGCATGCTTTACCAAACTCTGCAATTCAACTGCATGTTGGAGCTTTACGTAAGGAAGGAAAATGAAAGAAATACTTCTGCAGAGCTTATAAAAGAGACCTTGATACACAGGCACTGTTTCAAACTGGATCCAGCGCTTTTAGAGAAGCAGAAGAAAGAAGAACTAAGGGGCCCATATATGAGCTAGTACATGGAAATGCAAGCCCTCTTTTTCATTGCTTTAAGAGGAAGAAATGTGCACATATCAGTAGCAGATCTAAAACTAAAAGCAGCAGGTTAGATTACAGCAATACAGCTGTATCCATCCAGTCTCTGATTGACCAGAGCTGCCGCAGGGCTCGGCTCTGGTCTTGGCATTCCCAGCCTGGTTGTCCTTGCCTCCTCTGCGCAGTTATTGCGGGCCACAGTGCTTTGGGTCAAAACCGCATCTACTGCAATAGGCGAGTAGCTAGATGTAAATACAGCAGTCTGGGGCCTCTTACCTCTTAAGCAGTCTGGCATCTGATTAATGCTATTCATGATGGTTTTGCACAGATTCACCACTAATTCACAGTCCCATTCCAGCTTCCACTCTCTTGACATTCGCCCGACTCAAACCTAGAGATGATGTATCTCAGGTATACGACACTGAATGCCAATAAACAGGTACATGCAGTAAATCAAACTATTTCTGAAAGGGTGGAAGTCCTGTGATTCACCCCTGTCTCAAAATGGACAGTACTGCTTATTCACCTCTGAAATCTTCATTCATATAGTGCTATTTAAATGCAGAGCAATTCTTATAAGCAATTTGCTCTTAAATGCAGAGCAAATCTTATAAGATTTTACAAGTGAGCCCCCAAGTTACAAGTCCTTGTCTTTTGGATTTAGAAGTCTCGTCATCGTTTCAGACTCTGAAAAGGGCTGGGTACGCGGCTGCTGCACGAGCACTGGTGTAACTTGAGGATGGGGTGGGGGGGAGGAAAAGACAGCCAAATAATTAGGAAACTTGGCCCTTCGCCTGTACAGCATAGCTTCATCTACCGATTCACACCAGAAGGTGAACTGGAACAGCTGCAGAAGGGCAGCAGAGCAGGGGAAAGCTTTGGGGAGCGCTTCCACGGCCCATCCCGCCCCACAGCCGGGGAGCGGGCGACCAGCCCCCACTCACGGCTCAGCCACCCGCAGCCCAAACGCAGCGGTCTGAGGCCCCTTTTCCTTGGCACCTCTCCCTGACAGCTGCCGCATGACAGCGAGATCTAATGGCAAAAGCCTCCAAGCACCAGGGACGGCAGCACACGGGCAGCTTTCAAGGCAGAGCTCACGCTCCAGGCTGAGCGGCACCGAGAAACAAAGAGCGGCGTGGCCCCCCGGCCTCCTCAGATCACACCCACGGGAGAAGATGCGGCACCCGAGCTGGCAGGGCTCTTGCTCAGCAGGGGTTAGAGAGTGACAGGGGCTAGGGAATGCCCCGAGGAGGCGGAGGGCACGGGGCAGAGCGGGCACGGCCAGCCGGGACGCCCAGCGCACCTGGGCAAGGCTGCACGGAGGCACCGCCCGCCGCCGGGGCTGCTCCCCCACCGGGATGCTCCCCCGCGGGGCTGCTCTCCCCACGGCCCAAAGGCGCCTCTTCCCCCACCCCGAGCGGAACCGCCTCGGCAGCTGAGCCCCACGGAGCGCGGGCCCCCTCCCGCGCCCCCCGCCCCGGAGCTCCGCACCGCTCCGCCGCCCCCCGCCCCGCCGAGCCCTTTGTCCGCCGGGGGAGGCGCCGGGGGCCGCGGGGGAGGCCGGTTACCGATGGAGACCTCCTGGGCGAAGGCGAGAGAGATGAGGAGCAGCGGCAGCCCCACGGCGATGCAGGTGACGATCTTGTCCAGCGCCAGCTCCAGCCGCAGCCCCTTGTACCGCGTCTCCGGCGGCTCCTTCAGCAAGAAGTCGGAGAAGACGTACTCGGTGGCGATGTGCGCGATGGCCATGGCAGGCTGGGCTCGGCTCGGCTCGGCCGGGCCCGGCTCAGCACGGCTCGGCTGGGCTCGGCCCCGCCCCCGCAGCCCGGCCCGGCCCCGCCCGGCGAGGGGGGCTGTGCCCGCGTGGGGGCTGGGCCTCCCCGGCCAGAGCCGCGGGGGAGAGCGGGAGGTGGGGTCGTGCCCGGCGCCGGGGGCTGCGGGCCGTGCCGGGCGCCTTGGGGTGTCCCCGAGGATGGAGACTTCTTGCGTTGCAGTTTGCGCCCGTCGCCCCTGGTACGCTCGCCGGGCACCGCGGAGAAGAGCCTGGCTCCGCCTGCGCTGCACCCCCCTCGGGTGTCTGCACGCGTGGGTGAAGCCCCCCTGGGTCATCTCTTCTCCAGGCTGAGCAGCCCCCGCTCTCTCCCCGCCGCCTCGCCTGGCAGATGCTCCAAGCCCTTAATCTGCCTAGCACCGTGTGCTGTGGCATTCCAAAGTGTGTGGTCGCCACTGCCACATCTCAAGTCACTTTTTGTGGGAGTCAGTGGGGTGCCTTCACCTTTAATAACCCTTAATTCATTTCCCCCCTTATATTTTTCCAGTCGCTTTCTGAACCTCTCTCTCTAAGCTCGGAGCATCCTCAGCCCTCAGGCCAGGAGTTACAGAGGTGACCGGCCACCCCATAAAGAGCTGTGCTTCGCACGCAGCGCTCCCCTAGCTCACGCTGCTTCTGCCAAAAGGCACAAATTGTTCCCTTCGCCACTCAGCTCTCCCTTTATTAAACCTCTATCCTCTCTGCTTTCAGTTGGCCTTTCTGTTTTTCCAAGCCCCAATCCAAGGAAATCGTTCCTCATATGGAAGCTGTTCTACAACACCGATTCCCTTTCTTGTTCGTTCTGTGTTGTTCCTGTGCTGCTGTGTCCTCTCCCGGATGGGGCCGGGGGATGTGACTCACGCTGCATTCAAGGTGCAGGTGCCCCAGACATATGTACTGGTACTAAGTTTGCTCTGTTCCTCTGGTGTGCTCAGTTCGTAATTCCTACCGATTCCTAATATTCAGTTGCCTTTCTGCCTGCTAAAAAGCGCTTGAGCTAACATTGTCATTACACTATTACAAATGAAATCCCATTTCTGGGTTGCTTAGGCAGTATGATGCACACAGGGCTAGGATTGCTTTTTTCCCACAAGTAGTACTGTAAATGTATCAGTACTAAATGTCATCTTTTTATCACTCATTTTTCATGCTACATGCACTTATGATTGTCGCTCAACTTGGTCACCCTTTTTCACACCACTTACAGAAAATAGTGAAGAGGTCCTTGCAGCACCCCATGTGTGACTTCCACTGTGAAATCTGGCCACTTATTTCTGTCTTTTGACCAGTTATTTAGCCTCTGTGGACCCTTCCTTTCATCCCGTGGTGATTTCATTTCTTTAAGAAGCTTTAACTAAGGACCTTCTCAAGTGTCGTATGGAAATGTATTCATCCAGAATATTCTGGATGAATTCATCCAGGCTATATTCATCCAGGTCTCTTATCTACATGTTGAGTCCTTCAAAACCTCGCCGAGGCACAATTTTCGTTAAGAAAAAAAAAAGTATCTATTCTTCCATGATCCGTTTTGTTCCTTCGGTCACTTGTGGGGTGTTTTAGAACAGTTTCTACAGCTTGCGTTCTGTGGATGTCAGAGCTGCTTGTTCCTCTGGAAAGTTTTGAAAGGTTGATCGTACATTTGTCACCTTTTGAGGTGTTGGTGCTAGGACAGATACCAACCACTACCCGAGTTCATAATCCAGATTCTTCATACCCACGCTCTGGAGAACACACCTGGCCGGGTGACTTGTTCGTTTTCTTCCTTTGTTCATTTTGTTGCTTTGCTCTCCATTCCTGCTGCTCCTCCAGCCCAACACAGATGCTGTCCTTCAACACAGGTGTCAGGGCACGGCTGGCCACGGGGCTGCCTGCGCCAGGCAGGCAACGTGAAATGCAATGCTTTACGCTTTCTGTGGTGCTTCATGCTCTCTGTGGCAGGCTGCGTCGCCTGGGCAAGCAGCGGCGACAATACACATATTTGCCAGCAAAACAAGAACCATCACCAGATCGGCATGACTCAATTATCTATTGCACCAACTATTGCGTCATGTGCCGCGGGATTATAATGTACATTGTATTCCATCATTGACTATCAATAAACTGACTTCTCCCCTATCTATCAGGTGGGAGGGGCCCCGATAGACTGACTAGACAGACAAAAGCTTGTGTCAGGGCATAATAATATGTAAGACTTTGTGGGACTCAGATCATGACGCGTCATCAACCCCGCCTAAATAAATTAATTACCGGTCTTTACCCAGGTGGACGGGCCACCTTTACTTAACCCAGAAAAGAAACATGTATATTTACTATATATGTGTCTGAGGCCCTGAGGCCCTTTGGAGGCTTCGTTCCTGTTTCACAGCCACCATCCAGCTGCGAAGTGTGCCAGATGAAATGAACTGTGCCAGAAGGTTCATACAAATAACTGCATTTTTATTATTGTTGTAATCACTTTGGCTGGCTAGTTTCTACCATCAAAATGTATTTATGATTCTGTTTCTAAAAAGTCAGACACATTAGCTACTCTAAAAGGAAAGTACCAAATAATTTCCTTTATTAACAGTATGTTTAGGTGAAAGGCTTTAATTTTGTATGTATACAGAGAGCAAATGTTCTGCACAGACAGACAGTGGTTTTGCACAGAACAGGAGACCTCAATTTTAACGTTTATAAAACAGAAAGATGAAGAGCATGTGTTTTGCTTAGAGTGGCTTAGAGTATGTGTTTTTGTCAGCTCAAAGGGCAGATTTAGAGAAGGAATCTGGAAGTGTTTATTGCTATGGTGTAACTCCTATTTGGGCTCAGTCTTGCAGTTCTACCTCACGTGTGTGCTCTTAAATGACTGGGAAAAACAAAGAATCAAGAAATAACTGAGAAGCATCCAAGAAACTTCAACATATCAGTTAACTGGACATCAATCCAGGACACCATTAAGCTACAATAAGAGTGATGGCAGCGAAGTTTCCTACATTTGAATATACTTCAGAATACAGAAGTGGAAAAATAAAATAATTTAAAAAACCCAGCAACATGAATTTACATTCAAAATCAAATTTGGATAAACAGTCTCACAGATGTGTTTGTTCTGGAGCTCCTCTGCAAGAGCTGTAGCTGACGTGAGCAGGCAAGAGTGAGCACTATCTAATTAAAAATGAGCTATAAACATTCAAGTATCACTAAACATGGCCTGATTCTGCCTGTCTTCCTCGCAGAGTGCAGAGATCAGCCTCCTGATGGCTTCATTACAGGTAGGGAGTGAGGTGCTACTCGGTGCAAAGAAGAGGTACAGAATCAGGACCACAATGAGCAGCAATTACAAAGTCAACTAACTTTCTCAGAGGTTGCTCAGGGCTAGATTTTTAAAGGTATTAACAAAAGCTGCTAGAAACTAATAGCAGGGGCACTGCTGAACTCCATCAGGTGCTCAAATATATTGGTAGGTCCCTAAATGCCTTTAAAAATCTGTCCCCAGTGCACAGTTTCCTCATTTAACAGGGCAAAAAAAAGAGATTTACTTAAATGTTGGTGAATTCATTGAGCCAGACTTTGGGAAACGGCAGGGACTTCCACATTGACACCTGCTCCTTTAGAAGCCGGCACGCTTAAAACAGTCCCTGGTGGTATTTATTCCCTAGCGTGAACCCCATGTTTTTGCACAGAGCGCATGGATGCCATGCTGCCCGCTTCGTACTCCCGTGGATAAATCCTTTGCAGCCAGTGTGGATGTCGAGAGCTGTGCTGCTCTGCTTGTCTGCCAAATTTGATCTGGGGCAAAGCTCAACTGAACTCTGGAAGAGTGGAAACGGTGATGGGTGGTACGTGGCTCTCGGAGCTGAACCCTACAGCTCACGTTCACTCTTGTGAGTGCTGGCTACAGGGTAGGACTGTCAGCATATGTTTTGCTCCAGTTTTATTAGCAGCATGTCATGACATCCAGTGCAGCTCTGTGAATGATGCAAAAAGCGGGGATCTACAGGGAACCTGTTAGAAGTGCACTTTTGTCATGCAGAGCTGTGTAATGGATCCTGCTTCCTTCGCGGGTGATGAGGCAGAAAAAGGTTAATGCTGTTGACAGCAAAACAAGTCCAATGAAAAAAAAGGCTGCGAGTATCAGGCTGGCTTCTCCAGGACTCAAAGTTTTTCCAAAAAAATTGCCCCCTTTGCTGTCATAATCTGTTAAAAGAGAAGTAGTTAATGAGAAATCTATGCGTTAATCTGAAGAGTTTTAAATGACATTTTAAGAAATCCTTACCCTTTTCAGTGGTCCTATTTTTTGCAGTAGTTTTATCGTATGCTCCAGTTGTGAGTCCTCCTTCTGAAGGAGCTTCCCGCTCTGTGAGGAGAGAGAGAAACCATAGTTAAGTTGAAAACCTTAATAAACACTTTTTTGTCTTCTGGAAAAGTAGCCTTGATTTTATTTAATTCCTTCTACCTTGTTGATCTGAACAGAAATCATTATTAGATCAGCACAGCTATTGCTCTGGGCAGCTCTGTGGCCAATGTCCTTCTCTACAGGCATCTTTGTTACTTCACTAATTGCCATAGTGATAGGATGAGGGATAACAGTTTTAAACTGAAAGAAGGTAGATTTAGATTGGACATAAGGAAGAAATTTTTTATGATGAGAAATTTATTATGTGGTGAGACACTGGAACAGGTTGTCCAGAGCAGTTGTGGATGCCCCATCATTGGAAGTGTTCAAGGCCAGGTTGGATGGGGCTTTGAGCAACCTGATCGAGTGGAAGATGCCCCTGCCCATGGCCGGGGGTTTGGACTAGATGATCTTTAAAGGTCCCTTCCAACCCAAACCATTCCGTGATTCTGTGATTCAGTTCTGCATTTGCTTGTTCATTTGAAGTTTCATGGCCTGAATGAATATGTGTTATAAAATAAATTCACCTTGTCCAAGGAGGGAGTATTTTGGCTACATTTGGCATTACATTTGTCATCTTGCTGCTACAGGGTTACAGGTACAAGGTGTGCCTGCTGGAAGTGTTGCAGCCCCTGTGGAGGAGTGTAGCAAGCACAGCAGGGACCAAGGCAGGAGATGCTGGACCCAGATGTTACGTGAAATTATGTGATGTGGAGAGGCTCACAAAGCACTTCTGACTTCACTCACAAGGTGTGGAAGGGACCAGCACCACTCAAAAAGTTTACGAACTTTTCTTAGTCAAAAGATCAACTATTTCTTGGATGGGATGAAAAATCATTTTCTGGAGCATCTTGTATCTATCTCAGCTGGTCTCTGCCCATGCAGGAAGGAGCTCGAATAGCCCCATGAGCCAGCAGTGATTGCAGGGAGGAACAGCACCGTGCCAGTCTGCAGACCCTCCCGCACATCACGTGGCAGCAAGGGTAAAAAATAGCTTTGCAGTTGTTTTCTGCACCACCTGCAAGTGACTAATGGCTGCCACTGTCTTAGAGGGGCTCTTGTGAAGCACCAAGTGTTTTTAAGTTGCAGAGTGCAGCAAAGATTACTGTCTTTGCCATGTCATTACGGGTGTTTGTCCTGTCCCTAGACAATGCTAACTGGCCATGGCAGTAATTTACAGGTGCTTCCCACCAGCGTGCAGGGTGCAGTGTTGACATTAGCTCTCTTCCTTTCCCCCCTGCCTTCCATCCGATCTGCTGCGATACCACCTCCAAGTCCTAGGACGTGTTTCTGATACTGCACCTGATTTATTGATGGTGTAGGTCGTCTCCATGCCAGCGTGGATGTGATCAGCTACATGGCAGTGCAGAAGCCACGTTCCAGGGTTTTCTGCTACGAGTTCAACTGTCTGGAAAGTCCCAGGGAAGAGGTCATACACGTCTCCTCTGTGGTCCTTGTCTGTCTGTGGCAAGGCAAAACCAGCATCGTAAGAGTCTTGCCTCAAACGCCCCCCACAGGCACTGAAATATTCCAGTTAGACTTTCAGCTCCTCAAGGCAGATCAAATGCCTCTTGTTATATGTTTCTAGTGTGCCTCACACAGTGAAACTGAGGTCTGTGGATATCCCTCATTTAATCAATTACTTAACAACAGGAGACCCCTCCTAAGGACTTCAAGTGCTGGTTGAGCATAGGTGTTTCTTTCAAAGACAGATAGTCCTGCCAGTGTCAAGCTGTCACAACATAAAACCATACTGTAAGCAGGCATAAATCTCTCTGATTTCCTCCCTGTATCTTCCCTTATACCCATGGGTAAATATATATTTTAACCCACCTAGTCTTGTCCTCTAATAGTGCATTTATTCATGTTTCATATCAGGTTCAGAGTGGTAGAAGCTTTGCAAGGATGTCATTCATTTTGTATTTCCTTCACATGCAAAACTCCCATCGATCTCAGCATCAGCCCAGGGCTCCATGCCCAAGCTGCAAAATAAGGCTAGAACCTGGACTTTTTTGCAGAAATTTCCCATCACACTATAAATATTTTATTTTGATTAATTTTACCAACCTTAAAGATGAAGGTCTGTGCATGGAAGTGGACTGTATGTATATCCACTTCATTGCCCATTCCTATCAAATACCAGTTTGTCCTATCACCTTCATTCATCGTTAGACCCAGGAGACTGTTATAAATCTTCCCATTGATTGCTGAAAGAATGACAAAAGAGGACTGATTAATAACGGGCCACGGTACGGGGTGATGATAACCTCCACTTCAGGCACCCTTCACACTTTCTGTCCGGGGAGAAGGGTTGCCCAGGCAGAGAGGGGACCCACACCTGTGGCCTGGGCAAGGGCTCTCCATAGCGACCACTGCCACTGCAGGGAGACAGTCACATTTTTGTTTCAGTTTCCAGATCGTCTAAGTGCACAGCAGCACCTATTTTTCTGTCTTGAAAAGCATCGGATAGGTTTTTTACTGATTGAGATCAAATTCCTGAACAAACAGGATTTATGCTGAGAAGCTACATGGAAAAAGAGGGAATAGAGTTGTTGCCTAAAATGGGTAACATCTGTAGAAAGAGAAGTTTGCTTTGCCAGGGCTGTTCCTGCCCCTGTCCAGTCTGTTCTGCCTGGCTCCTGGGCTCTTTGCTGCTACAGCCACAGTTTTAAAATGTCATCCTTACGCTCCTACAAAACAAGCCTGCAAAGATCGCAGCTACCAAATGATGAGGGAAGTCAGGCAGGGCAGCCTCTTCCCATGAGTATTATATTAAACTGTCTTGTTAGAAAAATATCTTGGCTGAGCCTCATGAAATCTTTTTGTTTCCAGGGTTGCAGCTTATGAAGTTGTCATGTGGTGGGGCAATTGCAGGCTAAGTCCAGTGTCTTCCTAGAAGGGCTGTGAAAGATAAACCTCTGTCCTCTTGGCTGCTGCCACCAAGCCCTACATACCATGCTTGCTGTTGCCTTCTTCAAAGTTCTCAGTGGAATTAAAATCATCAGGATTCTTATGAAGGTATGTTTCAATATTTTCTTTCAAATACCAGGATTGATTTTCATCGAACACCATAAACAGAAGGGTAAATTCACGATCAATGTCTTTCCTTAGACCTCTTTCATCTAGAATTCCTTTTCTGCAAACTACGAGAGGCCCAATCAGACCGCTGTATGTGTCCTGAAATAAAATAAATATATGCGTTACAAATTTTCTAGTTCATTCAGTTATGAAATAGATACAGATTAACTACAGATTAAATAAAGATGAAATTCCATTTTCCTATCAGATGAGAAAAAATCATGACTCTGTCTGATTAGAGATATCTTTCTCTACATGTCCCTATGTTAATGTACTAAAGCAATGTTTTGCCTTCACACAAAATCCCTTCAAATATTCTTTAAGGAGGGAATCACATTACCGTGGTGTATCCCTGAGGATTTCAGTAGATTAAATTACCCAGGCACGTGCAACTGTTACCAAAGACAACAAAGCATCTAGCTCTGTAAATCGTTCCTCTAGCCTGTGGTCCTCGCATAAATGAGAAGCATGATCCTTTCAGAAACATTGTGCAAGGCAGGATGCTTTATCCAGAGCAATGTAATCTTTAATGACCATTTCTTGGTTACCTTTACAAAATTCACTGTTGAATAATAAACCCAAGTGATACAGTTTGGATCTGTTTTACCAGGGCCAGATCTTTCTGGGACGTTCCACCTGTAGGTGTTTATTTCCCCTGAAACAGAGAGAACAATTTTACCAAGAGCAGCTGGGTATTAGAGGCTTTGACTAGTATGTAACTGAGATGTGCTGCCTTCCTCATCAAAAAATGATCTGTATCAAAACTATCTGTGTTTTGCAATGCATGCAGCAATGGGATGTGGGCATGATTCTGCCTTCCGGAAGGTCAGTGAGGTTCCAGTGGTGTAAATGAAGGCAGACAGCCCCCAGAAAAGGATGTCTGCAAATGATGCTGGCAACAGCAGCATCCCCCAGAGGGAAGTCTGGAGATAGGAGTTTTCATCTTTCTCTGTGGGCAAAACTTGTAGCAGATCAATGATCTTGGACGCCGATGCTTAAGGTCAGTTGAAGGTGTCAGGAGCCAAGCTCCGGAAAATATTTCCTGAACTTTCTCAGTTGAAAAGGGCACAGAGATGTGGCAGTTGCCCCTGGGATTTTGCAGATGGTGCTGCAGCAGCATATCAGCTCTGGGCCAGGAGAGGAGAGGTAAGTACGTACCAACCTGCTGACTGGGAGCAACAAGGGCGTCCTTCCCTCTTCTAGCTAAGCCCCTCTCCTCAGCAGTTACTGGAAAACCCCTGTCCCTTCCTGAAAGCCATCACCTCTGCCATGTCCTCCCTGAGCAGAGATTCCCTGACCTCTGATTTGATTTAAAAAACCCAGTCTGGTGGGGCAATTATCTATTCGGGTGAGGATCAATTCTCAACACTGAACACAAACACACGTTCAGATGAACTGCCTGCACTGTGTTTCCCTGCTTTGTTTTTTTGCAAGTACTGCATGGAAGGGTAGGAGACCAAGATGTGGTCAACACCTTGACCTTTTAAGTGGTGGAGAAATGTTGAACAAGGCAATCTCTAGCCCAAAAGTCTTCCAGGGTGACAAAAGCCACGAACAGCTGGGGACACACTACAAGTCAGGGGAAAGCAAGGAATCACAGAACTCTTGGCCATGGTCTTAGTACAGCCACAACCCGACAGCTGCCAACAGCTGTGGGCATCAGGGTAAAGGAGAGTTTTCAGTCTTAAATGGTTGTGAAGTGACTGAGCCTAGTTTTGTGTCACTGAGCCACAACACCGTTTTGATGGATCATGCAATGGTGGGTTTTATTGTAAGACAATAACTACAGAAAAAGAAATGGTGACTCTCAAATATCATGCTGTATGAGAGCAGTCTCACGCATACATTGCAATATCATTTAATCTTATAGGACAAGCACCTTCTGTTCATTACAGCGCGGCTTTACGCCCTTCAGCAGAGATCAGAAAGGCTTTCAAGACACAGCACTATACTAACAGGACAGAAAACATGAACAAGAAAACCCCCAGTCTCAGAGGCATTCATGGCATGGAGACATACACCAGGGAAGAGTTTGTCATCCACCTCTACCTGTCATCATCCCTTTTTAGAGGGCATGATGCGAGAAAAGAGCCTGGTCATGGTCCTTCACCACTTCCTTGCTTTTTACTCCTCACTTCAGGATGTTTGGAGGCTGTAGGTGGAAACATCTCCACTCTACTTAAAACCTGAGATACTTCAGATGGCATCAAAGACCTATCTTTGAAGTGTAAATGAAGCATAACCCCTGAAAAGACTGATAAACAAGAGGAAAATGGATGTTTCCTTCCTTTTTGCTGCTGGGTAAATGGAGGAACGGACAGGGAGAGGACAAAGCTGTGGCAGCTGAGAGCTGTTATGGCTTAGGCTGCTATGGGTCTGCTCTCTGCATCTCTTTGCTATGCCACCCACAGGCTCTTTAGGAGCTGGCAGTGCTCTCAGGAGCACAATTTAGCAGGACATAAATCTGACAGATGACTGGTTCAGGATTTAGTAGAACTAGATGGGCTCTGGGGAGCTTGGGGTGAGCAGTCCAGCCTGGCCTAGGAAGACAGACAGTAAGGGTTTTGAGATGATGGTGGTGGGGACTGAAGTGCCCAGGAATTATTCTTGTTTTGAGGGACTTGTTTTCCATGTTAACTGCTGCTTCCAAACTCCTAAGGAAAAGTCTGTCCTTAAATCTTGCTGAAGAGTCCTTTCCTTTGGCTTACTCTCAAACACAGACACTTTCCCTCATCTAACTCATCCCAAGCCTGCTCCCATGTGGACAGAGGAGACATGACAGTAGTGTTCCCAGTGTTACACCTGGATTGTCAACAAAACAGCATCGACAACATCATGGGGCAAATAACAAAACAAGGGAATCATATAAATCAGCTCCTTTTTCTTCATATATTAACCATAGGTATTCATTCATCAAACTCCAGCAAGGCAGACGCTGGCTCACATTTGGCCATGAATTTGTGTGTGATTGTACTGTATCGATACAGCCACCTACAGAAAAGAGATTTCCACTTCCAGAGAGGTTTAGGACATCAGAATTTCTTTTCATTTAGTTTCACACTGAAGCTCACAAATACCATGAAAAAAATTGCATGGGTGATGGAAATAAAAAAATTGCATGAGTGATGGAAAGAAAAGGTATATACATTTTGGATTGACTACAACGCCTGGGTTTGAGTTTAGCTTCCTACTAGAATATAAAACCCAAGATAAAAATTGAAGTA
Source organism: Ciconia boyciana (assembly GCF_034638445.1). Taxonomy (NCBI): domain Eukaryota; kingdom Metazoa; phylum Chordata; class Aves; order Ciconiiformes; family Ciconiidae; genus Ciconia; species Ciconia boyciana. Next base: position 208,302,948 of record NC_132934.1, read on the forward strand.
CAAAAAATTTAACAGGCATTTTTCTATATGAAAAATTTCAATTCCATGAGAACTATTTTCCTCACTAGAAACTGAGACTTGTTTGCTACACTTCTTCAAAGACTTTTAAATCACGTGCCAGTGACATTTTGCATGTTATGCATCAGCTCTGAATGCAAATGCCAGTTCTGTGTACATTAAGAGTGAGGCAGAGTTAACATTGCCAACTGCAACTCTACCACTGAATTTCTCAGTTTTTAAGATGTTGTTAGAGCCTCAGTCTGGAGCAAATGCAGCACTGGCTTACGCTTCTCTTGCCATGATTATGGGCCTGCTTCCGCCTTTTTTGGAGGTTGTTCAGTGATTTGCATTACTGTTTCTATCCCTGATAGAACAAAGGTTCATTCTCTGCCCAGACATGCTCACTTGATCAAGAACCTACATGTATAACAACACAGAATTGTATCTGAATAAACGCTGAGCGTATTATGTCTGGAAGAACATATAGGTATGTGTTAGCTTGAAAGAGGTATTATCATTCATGCGTTAAAATGCTTTTATATACGGCCTTTGTAGCTCAAACTGAAAAAAAAAAGAACATCCTTACCAGGGAGAGTAATTGGTGTCTCAGGTTGTTCTTCACAACCCACTTCTTCTATACCATGTGCACTTACTGAATAAGGCCTGCTGGCTTTGTTCTTAAATACGATCAGTACAGAGTCACCAACCTCGGCATGGAGTAACGGCCCTAAATTAAAACAGGAGACACTGCTGATTTATGCTGCTTTTCTGAATTTTAACGGACTTTCAATAGCTTGGCCTAGGAAAGGAACAATGGTCTTTCTCAAAACCCTCAGGCTTTTCTGTTCTTTTAGTGAAGCCATCAAAACTGGTCTGTTATGTTAGCTGATGAAAAGCTCCAATAAATAATCCAATGAAAAGCTCCAATGAAAATATTTTTTCTTTTCAGTCAATGAGAAGAACTGTTCACTCTGGAAACAGGTCTTTGAACAGCTTGTTTTTAAGGAAAACTTTTGTGGATGGTTTTTGTATCCCTCAAAATTTTATTTCTTAAACTGGTAACGGCTTTTTTTTTAACTATTTTTTAATTTTTGCACTGCAAAAAAGGAAATTCCTAGAGAGTGTTGACTACTTTATGACCAGTTGTTGCCCACTTCTCGTCCCATAAAAAACATGAGCTGATGGTTATTTTATGACACGCGCAACATTTTGTCTTGCCCAATTTCAGATACAAATCCAGCTCCTTAATATTGACTTAGTCTACCTACAAGAGCCTCCACCATGTTACATGCTCTGATGTTAAGGTGAATCCTGGAATTGTCATTTTTGCATCCTCCCTGCTAGTACTCCTTAAGAAACTCTTTTTACCATGTTAACAACACTAGGAAAACTCTTTGGTTTTGGAAAGCAATCCTCCCACTTATCAGGCTCAGTCTGTGAGCCATGAGAGCTACTTGCCCAGGATTTCCAAGTGTTCCTCCTCCTCCGTCCTCATTTTGCGCTGTGTGAAGTTGCTGTTTGTGTACTCCCTGTAAACCACTTTCTTGTATTTTGAACCGATCAGATCTTCTGCTTGGCTCAGGAAAACATGCCCATAACTGCAAAATAAAAAAGCAAAAATCAAAAGCTCTAAACCTTACAAATCTAAAGGCTAGTAACTGTTGTGTTATTCACAATAGAAGTGATAAGAATACACGGCTTGGTCCAATGTGCTGATTGATGTGAAGCCCTGCATGCAAGAGATTTTAAACAGCAAACAACAAGGATAATCCTGACTAAATGCACACCCTCTTCAAACAGGTAAAGCTGAGGATATGTTGCACTCACCACAAACTTTTGGAAACACAAATCCTTCACCAGAGCTGTCAGAGCAGAGATAAGTTCAAGGTAAGAGGGGGTTTGGCCACTCTCTCCAGCTGCATCCTCCGCTCCAATAAAGGATACTGCCTGTCCCTGCTAATCTGAATCCTCTTATCACGATGGCTGCTTTCACTATCTTGGCTATTAGTCAGCCACAGGAAGATGATAACCGAAGCCCAACCTTGCAAAAGCAAATGCCATCATCTCAGATAAGAGGGGGCTGCTTTACCCTGCCCTCCTGCTGCTATGTACTGCACAGGGCTGGATGCTTTCCCAGCATGAAGATAAGGTGAGAAATGTATTTTCCCTTCTGCACCTGGCAGAGGATGCTTTTATGTGCCCTCCAGGTTTGTGCAGTCACCCACAGCTTGTTGCTGCTCCTGTGGGATCCCAGAGGGCTGACTCGCCAGCAGAGGACACTCGCCACCAGCTGCGGAGCAAAGCCTTCACCCTCTTCTGGGAGCAGCTCAGTCTCCTGGCAGCTCATCTCCAAGGTGCCCCTGGCAGAGGAGTTGTGAGGTTGGCTCACAACATACTAAATAGAAGCGAAAAATCCCCCAGGAACACCACTTACTGTAGTAATACACTGTGTGCAACAGCAGCCTTTAACAATACTGGAGTTAGTATTTTCTTTAAACATGCTTCATCATCTGTGACTCTTCAGGTATGTTTTCTACCAACTCCATTGTACTCTTCCTCTTTGCAGGGTGCAATTTCCTGGCCACTTTTCTGAGGTTTATTTTTGAAATATGTTCACTGTTCCTTTTTGTTTTCACCAAAGTGGTCGCAGAGACCTCCCTATGCAATATGATCTGGAACACGTATGTTCTGCACATGCTTTTTATTCCTTAGCACAGTGCAGTGTAGATGTGATTCACTTGTGGCTGTTACTGCGTTCTGACTTTTCCAGGGGAGCCATGGGCTACCACGCTGCAGTGAAGCAGGCTCAGCACCTCCCTAATGCAGCTTCACTGCTTGCGGGGGCTCACGTCTGGGACAGGTACCTGGGTTTTTTCTCTGTGAAAACCAGAGCACTGGAATGGGGAGACTGAGGAGGGTGAGGAATGGAGAGGAGGGGGTTGGGGGGCATCATTGTAGGGTTGAGCCAGGGCTGGAACGCACACATGGATTTAGGGACTTGGAAGCCTTCTTGGGTTCAACAGCATTACAAGACGCTCTAAGATGAAAACATTTGAAAATGCTGCCTATGAACTAGTCTAGTCTGAGAGGCTGTCATCTGATAAATAAGTTTTCTCTTATTTTGTTTGGCAAAGAGTGCCTCCTAAAAAGTACGAGGCTGGCTTCATGAAAGGATGCTTCAAAGTTCCCCCTCCATTATGAGTGTGCCCCATGCCCACAAACATTTTTTGCTTTGAGTACCTTTCCTCATTGCTGCTGATGTTGTAAATCTTCGGTGCTGAGCTCTTATTTGAGGCATAGTCCCACTCCACCTCCTCCGCAGCGATGTAGTAGAGCCTCATGGCTCCGTGCTGCTGCTGGGCTCGGGTGGTATTACGGCAGCTGCTGACCTCGTAGAGTTGTTTCATCCCACCGACAAAGTGATCAAAAGTCCTGCAAACCACTTTGAATGTGCCTGGAAAGGAAAGCCATGAGATTTAGGCAATGCAAAAAACTTTAAAAAGCGGCTTGGCAAGTTAGGTCCTGTGCCTTGTACATCTCTGATCTGTCCTGAAACAAACCTAATCTGTGATGCTGTATGGAAAGCCAAGCGAGGGGATACTTACATCACTCAGAGCTTGCTGGCTTTGAAAAATTAAGGGGACTGAAGGAAAAACAAGTTGATAAAATGGATGTGCACCAATAATCTCCTTTAGTCACCACATACTCTATGGTCCCAAGATGTAAGAGGATGGGGATTCAGGCTGACATTCACACACTCAAGAGTAAACATGCACATAAGACACTGCAGGGTTGTGGCCTGTAACTCCTACATTACAACAGTTCTTCAACTAAAAGAAAAATGTGAACGCAGACACAAATGGAGATCCATAAGCCAGCAAGTAACTTTTTGCTCCGTAGCAAACACTAGCCTGCTCCATCTTCACTCAAAAATCTCCATAAATTACTTCTAACTATTTGAGTTAGATTAGCTTAGCCAAGGGAGCTCTGAAAAGCAATTGATTAGATGTCTGGCAGCAGGAACAAACTTGCCAGTAAGCCTTCACCTGTGCTGCCCATGCTGCATACATGCCCACGGGGAGCACGAGAAGACGTAGGAGGAGTGTGCATTGCAAACACTGATAAAGGCATGGAGAAACCAGGTGTGTGTTTCAGAGGTGCTGTTTCCTTGTCCCTGAGCACAGAGCCACTGTGCCAGCCTAGGGTGCATGAGACCCTTCGCTGAGCTCCTGCAGTTGTCCGGTGTAATCAGGCTAATGGAAGCCTCTTAGAGACTTTGCAATACAGATACAGACCCATTATAGAAGAATGCCTCTAACAAACGAGAAGATGCTGCTTATAACCATTTGTTTATGTGCACCTATATGGTATAAAAACAACTGAGTTTAACCGCAACTTTCTGACCCTTTGCCTTCCCTCCACGAAAGGCCAAACCACCATGGGCCATTTTTTTGTAGCTCTGATGGTCAAAGGCCGCAGTGACAGTGGGAGCATCTTTTGGCATGTCCATGGGCAGATTTTAACACTTGTACTCTCCTTCCCATTTACTCAAGCAGAAGCTGACCCCAATGTAGTCCTGTGTAGCTCTGCCTGCTAGCACTCTTGTGAAGGAGGAAAGCACTCTCACAGCTGCTTTGTATGTGAGTCAGTGATGGAAACAAAATCAGACCCACAGCTCTGTCCAGGCTGGACCTCAGTCCATTCCTTGTGCTTCTAGGACAAAAGTGGTGAAAAAAGTAAAATAACATAAATTTAAAGAAAATCACTTGCGTTGGTGATTGTAAAGATCTGATAATTCATTCCATTTCCCTTATTGCCAGTAGAAGGCTAGCTGGCAAAAATTAGTAATCTCCTAGAATATATTGTTTAGTGTGAGTCCTGCAGTGCAGTTTCATGACAGATGGTGGAAATGTATGGGATATGCATAAGGAAAGAATCTGCTGTTTTATAGACACCAGCAACAGAGGTCTAACCTGGCACGTACACAAGGCCAACAGATATTTCTATCAGGTGCTCTGGCCAAGGATGGCCCTTGACATAGCCTTGTACAACTCTCATGGCTCTGTTGATTTAAGCAGAGTTGCACCAATGTAAAGAGAAGTAACGTTGCACTCTTTGTCATGAAGCTTATCTGGTGTCTCCAACAAACCATTCACCCTCTCTGAGTTTGAAGAATGTATCACTGGATTATATACGAGAATAAAAATTATCTTTAATGTATACACTTCTGAAGAAACTCCTAAAGACTAACTATTATTGAAAACCTATTATTGAAGTCCTGAAATACCTTAAATGATGCTGACTATCTACATAGCAGTGAATTTTATCTTTGCTAAAAAAGCCTGTTTTGAGAGTTATGGAAATTCTGTGAGCATCCCCTTAGCTACCCCTCTGCCTGCTGGTCTGCCTATCCCAAGGTCATCAAAGCCTCCGCTCTTTGGTGCACATACATATTTGATTTATAGCACCTTCCCAGAAGAGTAGCCCAGCCTGAATTCTCAGCTACTCCAGGTCCCCACAGTCTCCATGCTTTCAGGCTCCCTTGTGCAGAGCAGAGTGTCTAACCGACTTATTTTGGCTGCCTGATTTCTGCATGTGGCACACCACCAAGATAAGTTCATGAACATACCCACACGGTCTGGCTGCATCAGCGCTGTCCCCGATAAATGAGGAAACAAGGCCAGCCCGTCCCTCGTCGTCCCTCTCAGGTCGATGGTGTTTCCTTGGAAATGAACCCCGTGCATGTCGTAGTGACTGCCCAGCCCGATGAGGTGCCAGGAGACCTTGTCATCCTTGCACATGGCCAGGCCTGGCAGATTACCGAACAAGTAGCCATTGACAGCTGGAGAAGAAGGAAAGAGCCGAGGTGGCACCAGGTCGATAGAAACTCATCACTCATCACTCATCACCTTCCCAGCAAGAGACTCGTGACTCAGCAAGTCGCGGCATTAATTAAAGGGGCATTTTGTGAAGCAAAGGTAGCACTGGATGACACCAAATTAATATCCAAATGCTATTCCTATAAACTCTGAGCTTCTACCTTTTTTTTAGTCTGTAAAATCTTGTAATAGCCCTTTGCAGTGATGTAGCACTTCTCTGAGCTTTTCAGGGTGCCTCACAGACACCAGTTAAGTTTATAAATTAGGTACCTCCTTTCAGCCTGGAGAATGTATAACTGGATCATTAAGGCCATGGAGTGGGCCATAAAGCATCGAAGTGACAAATTCGGTTCTGATAGAGCCTTTTAATGTGATTTTTTACTTTTGATTTCCACTTTTACTTCCAAAAGGTGTATCTCTTTCTTTCACAAGGGTGTTACAAGGCTAAAGTCCCTAATTCTCAAATGCTCTCTGCAATCACTGGGTTAAAGATATTATGGCAGAACAAAACTTTAGTATGAGATACCACCTCATAACAGAAGAATGAAATAGATGTGTCCAGAAAGCCCTAAAGTTCTCTAACAATATATATTCTCAGTGCTCTTCAGAAAACTAAAGCAAAGAGAGGTTATGTGATTTGCTCAAGTCTGTCATGTCAGGAATAACTTGAAGGAGGTCCATGCTGAAGTCAGATACTTACATCCAGAAGTGGTGTTTTAAAATATTATTGGCCATTCCCCTAGTCTTTGCCTCTCCTCTTCCAGAGGTGGTCACTTCCCAAGTGGGAGCTGGCAGAGCGGAGCACCTTCATTGTCTTCATTGTCATGGACCTTCATTGTCTGAATCAGTGCCAAGGCCAGCAGTGAAATTTAAATCACCAGTGAACATGGGCCTCTTCTGCAGTTGGTGCCTGACTCTGGCATTAAGCTGTTTTATAGACCCAAGTGTTGTAGCTAAAAGCTACACTCCGTTCCCTTTCTCCAGGTGTAGTTGGTAGGTGGATGCATTCATTGCTAATGTGACTGGAGTTTCAACATGCACTGCAAGGGCATCAGGAGCTGGCCACAAGCTGACTGACAGCTTTCCACCTCACCCACCAGTGCACTGCAGTCAGCTATGAATGATGATAAAATCTGCCAACTCATCTTCCTAATATGATTGAATAAAAGGTACCATTAACAGATATTAGATATTTCATACCATGCATTTTGTTGGATTCCTTGAAATCTGCATCATTTTCATCTACTTTTGAAGGGTCTCCAGTAAATGCTTCAATATTCTTGTTCAGATACCAGCTGTCATTCTCATCGAAGATTGAAAAGAGGAGGTAAAATTCTCTGTCTATTCCTTTCTGTAGACAAGAGGGAAGCCAAGACATTTAAAAAAGTCTGTGCAGAATTACCCAAGTAAAAATGATTATTTTTTTTTTAACAAAGCTTTCTTTCCCCAAAAAATTGCAGCCGCCTTCTTACTATGTCCTTGTAGAGACAAGGATTGGCACTCTTCCATCAGCCAGAAGGATAAATATAAAGTGTCCATTACTTACTTAGGGTGGGAAGATACATTCATTGCTAATAAGTGCATAGGAACACCTAGGGATGAGCCAGAATACTGGGGAATGACAGTTTCATCTTCCTAACCATCCCCTTAGGTCAGCTTTTACCCTGAGGAATGACATTTGTTTAGTCTCTTAAAACTGATCTGGGAACTGGGCAAATTGGCCCATATGGGAACTCCCCAGTGCACCACCCTGCTGTTAGGGACAAGCAGATGTCCACGTTGGGCACCTGTGTCCCGTCGTGATTCAGTGTGTTCTTCCGACAGACCAGCAAAGGCCCCACGAGGCCAGAGTTGGTGTCCTTGACGGCATCGGTAGCCGAGTAGTACAGATAGGTCAGGCATGGGGGGTCACTTTCTGTTGGACCTCCATTTGCAGGTACCCTCCATTTGTATGTGAAGGTTTCACCTGGCTTAACGTGGGCTCCTGGCTTCATATAGCCTGCAGAAAGAAAATTGAGAAGCACCAAGGTTACAGGAAAGTTTTGTCTTCCTGAATACAAGTGTTATCTGGGAGTCAGACATAGCTGCTGATTTCTGTGGACAAGCTCCCCCTTGCAGCCACAGCTTGAGCACCATCCCATAGTCTGGGCACTTATGCCATGGGGACATCTCACCGGAGTCCTGTGCCATGGGGACAACCAAGCCCATTCCCCACAGAACAAGTTTAGCTGCTTCACCCAGACACCTTCCAACACTATCTGAATTACCTGGATTCAATCAGACAAGACATGCAGAGCTCATCCTTGTGCTTAAATGGCTTCAGCTAATGTTTGTAGCTTACCTGCCCTATTGTGAGATTCATCTGCGGCATGAACGCAGACTCCGGCTTTTCATTAAGCACCAACAAAACAATTACATCAGTGAGCGGAGCTGCAGCTGTGGCTCTTTAGAAATTCAGAACAAATCTGATCCTGGTAATTGTTTCTTTTTGATTTTGTAGCAATGCACAGGAACCTCTGTCAGAGTCTCCAGAGGCCAGTTGCTATTACTTTTTTTGGAAGCTACTTTTAAAGGATTTGGGCCATTGTCTGCTGCCTTGCGCAGGGTGCACGTATCACCAGTCGTGTAATTTAGCCACTGTAAAAGTGTTGGTATCCACTCAGAGGACTTACAAAAGGGACTTGAAAGGAAAGCTGGGAAGAGGGGTCAGCCCTGCACCCTTTGCAGAAAAAAAGTGCTAAGTAACTGTTCTGGTCTTTGCTATGAGGAAGATCAAATCAGAAATTTTGTTTAACGCTTAGGCATCCATTGACTGGATTTTCTCAGGTGTGTCTGGCAGCAGCAGACTGCACCAATCTAATACTCCTCTCTAATAGTCCAAGAGAATTCTCTCAAAAACTTAGACATGAGTGAAAATAGCAGTATTACATATGAACACATACTATTTGCCGCAAACCGCAATACAAAGTAGAGTACTGCTTCAACAGTATCTGATACTACTGGATTCATCCTGCAACAGTGCTCAATAAGGAGAACATTGATTTGGAGTTAAAAACCCTCTGAGATTGGACAAGTGTCAAATGCAACATGGAAGACTATTTCCTGAGAGCATAACTGAAAAAAGATGTCTGCAGACATCTGTAGATGTCTGTAGGTGTGTTTATGTACAGTATTTTCACACAAATAAGCTGTACTCAGACAATGCACAGCCTTTGAAAAATCATTTACCTTCAGTGTAAACCTACAGCCCCTGTAGGGCCTCTGCATGTATACACTTGTAGATAGATATGATGGGAATCCAAGACACAAGGGTTACAAGGAGAGAAGGGGCAGAAAGATTGTTGATGAATCTGGAGTCAGGTTCCTCTCCAAAGACCCAGAGGTGTGCAGCACACACTGCTGCTGAATTGTAGGATTTGGTTTGATTTTGCTCCACACCAAAGCATGCAATGCTGATGGGTGCTACTACTGGGGAGCATTAAATGAAAGCATGGCAAGACTGTGAGCAGAGGGAAGCTGCACTTCCACCAGGGAACTACATGACATGGGTGGCATTAGGATGTGTGCAGATAACTTCAAGGCTGAACTCAAGCCAGTTGTTTCGTGATGCATTGGGGCCTGCTGGCAAATTTGTTGTGTTGCAAGGTCAGCAACTAGAGACAAGAGAATTTAATAAAGCCTTTTGTATTGATTTTATTGTACAATGTTACGAGTTTTACATGTTGACCTAAATCGTTTAGCACAGTTCTCAAAAGAGGGATTATGTCCCATGAGTTGCTTTCTGATGTGTTGTAGTGGGAACAAAGCAATTTAGACAACAAGAAACTTACTTTTCTTTTCAGTGCTGCAAATACAGCAAAAACTTTTTCAGAGACCACAATATTATCTCTGTAGGCACTATGGATGAGATGCAGCTCACCTTACTTGAGCCATCTAAAGCTTAGTCCCTAACCCAAACTCTAGGTTTCTTCTGTAGTTGATGGAGACAGAAATGCATCTCCAGAGGGTGACCTACTGTCTCCTAAAATAGGTGTTCAAAGTAAATGGGACTTCTCACTCTCTGAAGGGTTTGTTTCTTGTCACTGACTGAAAAAGGTGCCTACCAATTAAACATGACATTTAACATTTAATGGTTAAACTTAGGTGATAAAGATCCTGTCCTTGCACAAAATGAGAGGAAGCCTTTGGTAAATGCTCAATTTAATAATTTACATATTTATGAGGATTAATAAGGATTATCGCTGCTTCACATTCCAGGTCAATCAGATAAAAGCTGCCTCCGACACTGACTATTCTGAGAGTGAAGCAAGGGCAATGCCCAACCTCGATTAAAGAATCAGGAGTGAAGCAACCCAGACCATGTGGATGGCTATACCCAAAGGCTCAGCAGGGGCATCAGGCCAGATCCTAAGCTTCGTAATTCTGGAGCATGTCCAGAGGACATCCACTGACTGCAATTGAGTGATATTAGATTAGAACTAATATAAATTGGATTGTGCTTGTGACTTTTGCTCAACATGGACTTCAGCTAGTTTTAGATGCCTTGTCTGACACATGTCTAAGGGGCAGAACCAGCACATTGGCAGAGTGGGGAGTCCCGTGGGTTGTGACATGTAGGGTAGATACAAACTAATCAAATCGTCCCTTCTGTGCCTTAACATCCACAAAAAGGGCAAACCTGTAGAGCAACAGAAGATCTTTAGACTCAGGTATTCTGGATGTGGCGATACAGCGGTACAGTCAAAACTTACCATCTAAGTAGGGAGCACCTTCCGACAGCTTGCTGAAGCTTACACCATGGGCCATAATGCTATAGCTTCTTTTGGCTTTGTTGGCAAAAGTAACTAGCACTGTATCTCCCACTTCAGCTTTTATAATGGGGCCTTAAAAAAAGAGGGTGAGGGAAGGTATTAGAAGAACTACTCTCTAACATATTTCCATCTAAACGAGAGAGGGCTGACTTGGCAGCTGCATGCACAAAATTCCCCTCTGGACCCAAGTGGATCTGCATTCACAGCCAGTGTAATGACAGAAGGGGAAAACATTCACTGTACCAAGTATTCCCAGGTGCTTCATGTCCTCTGACAAAATCTTCTTCTTACTGAACGTTGCGTCAGTATATTCCACATAACGAACTTTCCAGTATTGCCCTCCTATTCTGTCAGTCCCTTGTGTGAAATATATTGCAGATTCACTGTGGAATTAACAAATCCGACTGGTTAAATAATTGGAGGTTCAGGCAGAACGCTTCATTTCGGATAAAGTTATTACTCCAGACAGGAGAAATGACCCCCCAAGTTACTAGTTTGCATACACTTTTCCAGCAGACAAAGGGAGGTATTACTGGTCTGAATTACAGTTATAAATTAATTAACAAATGGGCATTCATTGTGCATTAGACTTTCATGTGTTTAACCCCAATTTACTTAGAGAGACATCTATGTCAACTTACCTCTAACTACCTTAGGGCAAGACCTGTGCCATTACCTGTGCACAGTGTGTCTCTCATCCTCATTAGCTTTCCTGGGAGATACTGTAATACAATTTGTCTTCATCAGTAATAACAGGGGGAAAAAATCTACCATTGTGGCACCTCTGAGATACACCGATTGTAAGTGTGAAAGCTGCCTGAGGAGTCTCGACATAGGGTCATTAACTCTGTTGAACTTTGCATACCTCACCAGGGCTCACTTTCTCTATGGACTTAATGGAGCAAGCTAAGTGCTTCCAGAAGGCAACTCTGAGCATCGCAGTTATGAATCTAACTTCCTGACAAGGTTGTTTAAATTCATTCTTCCCTGCCCCTTTCAATTAAAATTAATAACAGTGCAGGACCTAGCCCTGGTGAATCACTGGGGAAGTCTCACCCAGACTCCTGAAATTAAAGCACAACAGGAGAGGACTTACCTGCCAGTGGCGTTTAAACCCTGCCCAGTGAATTTATCATAACCGTCAGGTCCATAATTCCAGAGCACTTCTTCAGCAGCGATATAGTATCTTCTCGTGTGACTGAGTGGTGAAGGCCGAGACAGGTTTTTTTGGCAGATCTGAACATCATACAGTGCCTCCATGCCACCTGGGAGGAGAAAGAGTCTGGAGACAGTCCTTGGCCAGCTGCAGAGTCAGCAATCTCATGGATACAAAGGCACATTCAAAACTCTCTAGGAGCTACATGGATTAGAAACCATTACTAGGGTAAATTTCTATTTTTAAAGACTTCCTCTGCCTACACTGGGCCAGATGCTAGCACCCTTCTCTTGCAAGGTGGTACTTTATGCCACAGGTGAAACCCACTGACATCAATGACACTCTTTAGTGGGCTTATTTACTCAATTCCTTAATCTGGGTAAGGACGGTAGAATGATTCTGGGGGGCAGAGTGCCTCCTGAAGCGTGCAAAATGGCATCATCTCCCCTTGACTTTCATTGAAACAGGGAGGCTGGTTATTACCACGCTAAAAGTATTTGTTGCTTGCCAGGATCAAGTCTGTTTTGCCTGATCCAAATCCCACTGAAATCAGTGTGCAAGTTCTTAAAAGTAAAAATTCTCCCAGCTCGTCTCGGATGTGATAATTATACATTGCCTGCTCTCGTAAGACCTAGTTTATAATACGTGCTTTCAGGCTCTCACATCACACAGACATCACAACATCACCATCAAATTCCTTCACGTAAAGGTTTCTGAACACACTGCCATTTTTGTCTGATTTCTGTAAAGGAAAAAGCTATGAAGTGTTCAGCTGGCATGATTTTCTCTATGTGTAAGTACTTATCTACAACAAAAAGTGATGATGAAGGCTCCTCTCATTGCTCATCAAAATCTCCATTTTACATAGAAAGCGTGGTGTCAGCACTGGGTCTAGCAAGCCTTCCTCATATGAATTACACAGCTAAGTCATTCGTACTAGCTGAAGATTTGGCCCAACTTGTGTAATTTCCACTGGTGACTAAACTCATATTCATGATATTTATCTGGTGAAATAGTTCCAAACTGTTCAGTTAGTCACAAAAAAAAGTGTCAAATCCTGCTTCCCCTGGAAACATCTCTCAGTTTTCTTTTCCCGGCATAATAGAGGCTGGAACTTCTGAAAGGATCAGGGAGATCTACAGCAGCGTACCTCGTAAGTGCTCATTAACCTGGCATGTTATGAGCCACCTCCCAGGGTTCCCAGGAGTCATCTCTGCTGTGATGAATGTTGCTGGGAACAGACCGATGACATCTGCCCTCTGGTCTCTGTTAGTGAACGTGTGGCCGTAGAAATACGCAGCGTGGATATCTATCTCACTTCCCATGCCAAACAAGTGCCAGGACATGGAAGTGTCAGCACACATCTCCAAGCCGGGGAGATTGCCATAAATATAACCGTTAATAGCTAAAAAAAAAAATATGAGACTTTATGAGAGGTGAAAGAGAAGTGCCAAGTGCCTCTGACCCCATTTCTAAGGGTGATCCTTTTCTGGCCCAGAAAATAAACTGTCTGAATGTCCACATAAGGCCCTCACAGGCTCCTTGATGAGGAGTAACATTTTGAACATACAGCTTACACCCTTGGATGATCAAATGGCCCAAATTCTCTGGTTGGGTCTGTGAAAAACTTCCTGGGTGATATCAAGATGTTGCAAAGGCCAAGTCATCACCAAAAAGGCCTGATAATGAAGTTAACTTGTTCTGCAGCTATTTAGCATGTCTGAAATCTATTTCCTCTTATTCTGAGTCACAAATATGCCATTATATGCCAGGCTTAAGCAATTTAGATTTGAAAATTATGATATCAGTCAAATCAGTCTAGTCAGCTGTCTCTTCCTCAGCTTCCACACTTGACAATGTATCAGGACACTAGGAGAATAAGACTCATATTTTGCAAAATATTTTAGCTCCTAGGCTCCATGGAACGACCCAAATACAGAGAAATATCTGGATTTATCTTAGACCAGATCTCCAAATGGCACAGAGTACTATTGGCCAATGGATCTCTGAAGGGCAGGAGTGGTTGTACCAGACAGCCCACCATCCACAAGGCCCTTTGAGAAGTGCTGGACTCTTCCAATATACACATCTCAAAGTGCTCTGCAGCTTGCTTTTCTCTTTTCACAGCTGGTCAAACAGCCACCAAATGGCTTAAATCTGTTGCCTAAGATAAAATGCTAAATAAGTGGCAGACCTGGGCATGAAAGCCAAATCTCCTTTCTGCAAACCAGTGCGTTGTGCTGTATTTAGGGAAAGGCTTTTTATCAACACAGTACTTCAACATCCTGACCCATTCCTTGCTCATACAGATAAAGGAGAGACATCACAAGGGACAGAAATGAATTTTCTGGACAGAAATTTCATTCAGTCCTACTGAAATGAAAAGAGCCTAGTCTCTGCTGTAGGTCACCATTTGTTCAAGAGTCCTGCTCACCATGCATTCGATTGCTGGTCTGGAAACCTCCATCCTCTTTGTCAACTGTGGCTGGTTCTAAGCAGAAGGTGTTTATATTCTCATCGAGGTACCAGCTGAAGTTTTCATCTACAATGCTAAACATCAGGGCAAAAGCGTTAGCAGCACCAGTCCCTTCTATTGAGGTCTCATCTGCAGTTCCTAAATTGCAAACGAAAAGGAAAGTGATAAAAAAAGCCTTGGAGGGGATTGAATTTAAAAGTGACAGTAACTTCAGAGCACTCGAGGAAATATGGTGCTCTGCCCGTGGTCTATAGGGCAGGATGAATCTCACCTAATTTTGCTCTTCTAAGACATCTTGACCCCCCCTCCAACAGCCTTTGAATGGACGAGTGCCTCCACAAGGCAGTTCATCTTGTCTAAATCAATCTGCTATTTCAGGATCTCTTTGATTTGACATAAGCACAAGTACCTGCCAATATCTGTGGTCCCATTTTCCCCATCTTTGGCCCACTGCACCCAACCCTGCCCTTTAGTCAGTGTTAGCATCTGTGTGCTTACACAGTGAGCCAGGTCATGGGCCTGATCCAGCCAGAAACCAGTGACTTTTTTTTTGACCAGGAATTAAGGAGAGGCAAGTGGTAGCCTGCATTTCTGTTGCATTGAAGCGACTGGTGAACCGTACCCTCAGAATGGCCATCTAAATGTGTCTCACTCTCCATGGACTGACGAGTAAGCCTCGAAAATTACCTGGGACTAGATACTTAGATTTCAAAAGGCTGAAGGCAGGATGAATATAATCTATTCAGGCTAAGTATCACTAGCTGAGTGACCATTTAGGGAACAACCTGAGACTATAGGAGTGGCAATATTGAGTAGTCTATTACTAACTGTTGGCAGGTTTAGACTTAATCTAATTGTCTGGTCTACTTCTGAATCCATGAAAACTTTTGCTTCCCCTGTATCCTATGGGAGGGAGTCCCAGAGCCTTGCTGTCAGTCCTGTAAGGAGCCACCCACCACCATTGGACAGAGGACTCCAGCAGTAGCATCATGCAGATATCCACCTTGATGACTTCAAGACCAAACATGCATATAACCTGGCCTTTCACGCTAGGATTGTTTTGAATGTGCTGTCTCCTAGCTTGATGTATTATCCCATAGTTATCAGCTCAGTTTCACATATTCAGGCAGTTCTGCAGATTGCAGAGGCTCTCCGGGAGAATAAAAGTCTGAGACATTTTAATTGTGTGAGTTAAGCTGGAGACCAGGCCTATCCTTTCCATGTTGAAGTCTTTCTCTTCTTCATATATAAAACCTGCTTCACTTACATGTTCTGTGTATGAAATCAGGACTGTTTTTGTACTGTGGGAGGTACTGGGAAGAGGTGGCAGAGTTGCATGTGTCTCAGGGGACGGGGGGTGATGGCTCAGCTGATAGAGGGGATACATGATCCCTGATGGCTCCAGTAGAAAATTAGCAGACTGCAAAGCACATGGGACAGGCTGTCACCTCAGCTGCTCAGCACATGTTCCCATATGGTTGTGAGATACAACTTGTGAGCAAAAATAAATATATAACACATATGGGGAAAAAATTACAAAGAACATTGGGGTTTCAAACATGTAAATGGCAGTGCTGAAGTCACCCACCCAGCCCTAATTGCATTTCCTGGGCAATGAGTCCTTTGCTCATCCTGAAATGATCCCTGTTTGGGAACATTTAGTTTTGGTCTTGGCCACAACCGGCTGGCCACAGAGCATGCTGCAGTCCCTCCACCAGCTGAGGCAAATCTCTCGTGAAGCCAAAGGGGAGCAGGAAGGGGGTTGTCCCAGAGCTACAATACCTACCCTGGGATGCTCCTGGAATGGCCCAGCTATTCCTTGCCCCTTTTTATGGGCTATGTAGGGATAGACTCTAGACCATCATGTTTATACCTGTAAGCAAAAATGACTGTTAAGATGCCAAGCTTGGCAGAGGGGCTTGCTTTATCAGTGTTTCTAGCTCAGTACCTTTTTTACAAACCAGCAGTGGCCCAATTAAACCAGATGCAATATCTCTTGGTGTGTCAATGTGAGAATGGTAAATCCAAGTCAAGCAGTTTGAGTCTGCCAAAGTTGGGGAATAATCTTTCCTTACTGGCCATGTGTATGTGTAATTTCCACCAGGAACAACAAAGTCATCCTCCTTGCTTTTACCGCCAGTTCCATCAGGGTAAAGTGCTCCTAATACATTAAAAGGAAAAAGAAAGCTTTTAGCCCCACTTTAGCTGTTTTCCTTAAATAAATGTGTAATTTCTTCTTTTTTTTAATCACAGATTTATAAAATAATAGCAGCACTCACAAACATAGAATCACTGGGAATTGTGAAAAAATTGAGAAGTTCTGGTAAAACTGTCAAAAAAATGTTGAGAGTTAAAATCCATTATTTATCAGTAGACAAAACTTTAAAAATGCATTAACAGGCTCTAATTTTTCCTTGGGTCTTTACTCTCATCAGTCATCTACACATTTTGTCAGCTAACATTGTGTAACTTCTCACAGAAAACTGATGAGAGTAATGAATGTAGGCAAATCCATACAGTCCTCTAACCAAAATACACATGCATAGGTTTGGGATTCTGAAAATTTAATCATGCCTGTTATAGCCCTATAGAGAGGAAAACATTTGACTTACAAGAACTCCATCCATTCAAACGATCTAGAAGTAGAAGGAAGGAGGGAAGATGCTTCAGTGACTTATAATTCAGGAAAATAATTGAGGAAAAAAGACCTACCTAACCTGTTTCAGTACTGGCTTTATCCCAGGCGTCGAAGGTTTGTGGCAAAAAGTTTTAAGAGACGAGGCTGTTCCTGTTTTTAGTCATCAGCTGCAATTACTGATGAGTTTATGAGAGGGTGATCTAAAGTCCTCTGATGTCAATGGCCAGAACAATAAATACTTGGACAAATTTTTAGCCATGATATTAGCTACTTCAGGGGAAAAGGAGAGGAAAAGGCAAACCAGCTTTTACCTTCAGAGTCCTTGTCATAGAAGACCCCGTGCGGATGCACAGAGTATGGGCGGGAAGCAAAGTTTTTTAGATGGACGATAAAGACATCCTCTTCTTCTGCCTTCAGGACTGGCCCAAGGAACCCCAGCCAGGCTGCTTTGGGGATCTCCTGGGAGTAAGTGTCATCTGTGAATTGCCTAAAAATAGCCTTTTTGTACACACGTCCTATCCGGTTGGCTCCTCTTGTGGCATACACACTTGCAAACCTAGTGTTGGGAAGGGAAAATAATTTAGAGACAAAAAAACTCCTTTAAGAGTTGATCAAATAACTGGTACTTGCAGCGCAGATAAAT
The DNA here is from genome assembly GCF_034638445.1 of Ciconia boyciana. Classification (NCBI taxonomy): domain Eukaryota; kingdom Metazoa; phylum Chordata; class Aves; order Ciconiiformes; family Ciconiidae; genus Ciconia; species Ciconia boyciana. Next base: position 208,320,551 of record NC_132934.1, read on the forward strand.
AGTTCCCTGGAACATATCACATAGCTGGTGGAATAAAAGCTGAGGAGTAAACCTGGACAGTGCTAGTAGGGTCCAAGCCCCTTTCTGTACAGTAACAGTTATCCTACTTGCAGGCCTGGTCTTTAGCATGGTTACTACAAGTCTTCACTTGAGGACCAGCCACTCAGGCCTTTCTGTACAGTTTTAGCAGCTTCTCCCTCTTTTGAAGGTTTGAAACCTCACATCTGAAAGCATGACTGTTCAGAAGGAAAACAAAACCAAATTAAGTTTTTTCAAAAGCCAATAAGAAGGGTTCTAATCAACTAGTTTGACACCGCAGAAGAGTAGCATGAAATATTTTTTGCATGAAATGCATCATTTCTACATTTCAGAGTCTATGTTTATAGCAACTTCAAGAGGTGGAGAACCCACCATATGGTCAGTGGTTGACATATTATAGCTATTAAATACCTGCTCCCTTCAAATCCTGAATTGCATTTGTAGTCTAATATCTTCTAGCTCCACACTCCAGCCACTGGTTCCCATCAAGCCCTCTCGCAGATCAAAGAAGCCACATACCATCAAGAGCTTCTTTTCTATGCAGGCACTTGCATAAGTTTTAATTAATTGACTAAATTGCCTTCTACCCTTTTTCTGGACAAACCAAGTACATTGACATTCTTTATGCCACAAATCTTTCCCGAAGCTCTTTTCTGAAAGCCTTCCAATATTGCTCTATCTCTTTTGAAGTCTGAACACAAGAACTTCATGCAATAGGCAAGTAGTATTCCAGCTAAAGCCAGACGTACTCCCACTCAATATTTCTTACACAACTGAGAGTTAGTTTTGCCCTTTTAGCTATAACATCATACTGGCAACCCATGTTCACCCCATCTGTTATGATATAAAATCTTTTTTTACTTCTCTCCAGGTTACAGCTGACAAGTATGATACACATTCTTCATCCCTAAATATCCCACACAAAGAGGGTAGAAATGAACCCCTTTGCTACACAACCACCAGTGGACTCTGACCAATTTCACCATAGTTGACTGCTCCATGACTTTTCGCATTCCCTGAAGGTTGTTTGAACTTTCATGCTTCCTAGCAAACTCATAAAAAAGCTGAGCTAAATTTTCATGAAGTATCACTGGCAGAAATAGAGCAATTTCATATTTATAGTGAGTTTTTGTGACTGGCCAGTTCACCTCCTTGAACCCATTTTGTTTAGGTGCTTTTGTGCAGGGACAGCACCCTAAGTGTTGGATGTCACGTGAGTTGAAAGGTATGATTTGCTATAATTCCTTCACCATAAGATCCACTACTTCCCCTTTTCAAGCCATCTCTGCTTGACACCATAACTCACAACATCCCCCATCTGTGGTCATTACACCTCCATGGCCACTGTCTAAACCAGATCCCTGAAGTGATCCAGATATAAAAGCCTCCAAAAAGAATGCTTTTTCATTTGGAAAATGTGCTTTATAACAAGCCAAGAGCTATTTGGCAGAAATGAAAACATTGCCAATGCTACTGCTGTGGCAGAAACAGTTGGCTAGGAGGGAAGGGAAGGGACAGAAACTTCTCAGTCTACTTCTTCACAGAATAACGTATGTCAGATAAATATACCCCAAAAGCGTGGTTGAGGAATAGTTGCCAATAAGTCTGGATTTTCAGTGAATTAGCAGGTCTGCGGTAACTGTCTGTGTGCACAGCAAGACCTGGCAAGTCACACCATGCTCACCAAGGAGAAGATACCTTCCCTGCCTGGGGGGAAGAGCTGCTACAAGAGCCCTTACCACAGAGTAGTAGGTCGTGTCAGTAGTAGTGCAGTGTAAATGCACATGCTTCCTTACCTCATGGCGATGTATTCATGTGGCTATGCCCTAATTCGAAGTATAAATTGATTTTTAAAATTATTTCTAATAAATTTTCTCTAGAAAAAAATCAAATAGATTTTTTTTCAGAAAGTACTTATTTTCAGGAGATATTTCTCAGCAGAATTTTTTCCATTTTCATCAGCCACCAAATATTTTAAATGAGGTGCTGCAGTGGCACCATGCTTTCCCCATTATGACAATGCCCTTAGGCCCTTGGCTTTCTGGCCAGACAACATTGCACACTCTCCCATAACTTCACACCCATGGAATAAGCTGTCTCTCCTGCAGAAGGAGAACTGTACCCCCAAAAAATGCACTTCTTGATCAGGCTTTGGCAAATACTTGACATAAGCCTAACTCCTTTAAATGCATAGATCAGGGACCCCAAAATCTAGTTAGGTATTGAGGTTCAAGAAATCGCCCTGAGAAAACCCTGTAGGTTTAGGAACCAGAGACTTCCTCGGTGCCTAAAGCCATGCTGTAGCATCTCTGTTGGCTAGATCTGTGCCTGTCTCCTACTTAAAGCCATCTAGGAGTCAGGAAAAGCAGTCTTTTTAGTGCCAGCTCTCTGAAAGGAGGCCAATTCAAATCCTCCACCCATTCAGAGCTGCAGAGCCCGCTGTCGGTGCAATGGGTATCAGCTGCAGCCAGTCACAACGTAGGTGATGCTCTTCTGTGCAGGGCATCAAGCAATGCAAGAGTCATGGAGCCAGAAAGGGGTCACAGCATGAAAGGAGCAACCTGGCCTCTTGGCCGTGGTTAATTAAGGGGTTTGTTTAATCATTGTCCAAAAGAAAACAACCAATCAACTCTGGGAGACAAATCCTACATGCCACTGATGCCCTTGCTGTTGCATTACAGACTCAGGCTCTTTCATAGCTTCCTTTCCTTCTAGATCCACACTCTCCAAAGGGCAGAAGAGTTTCCTACCCAAAATGCCCTGATGTTTGGGAGTTTCTTGGAGTGCAGACACTTCAGCCTCACTCCTCTTTCTGTCTGGGAGGGGTAGAGCCCAGTTCTTCTACCTATACAGAGGCATGTATGTTCAGCATGTCCTTTTGGTTGCCCTCAGTACCCGAGAACAGAGCACGCTGGTTGTTGTGAGTCCCACTCTAGGTGTCCAGGCTGCCCCATTTCCTCCAAGAGGACTTTTGGGTGCCCACCTCAGCCTTGCAAGTAGCTGGTAGCTCTGTGCCTCTACAAGTGTTGCTGTGCTGCACATTACAGTGCTTAAAGTCCTTTGCAGAAAGACTACCCACACTGGAGCTAACAGTATCAGCCATATGAAGCTCATAGAAAGGATGCATGGGTAATGAGTGACTTCTCTGCACTCCCAGATGCCTGGATCATGGGCATGTGGCCACACTGTGGGGCTGGTACCTCTACCCAGTGCCACAGTGCAGCCAGTGGATGTGTCAGAGGGAGCTGGCACAGGCTCAGTGCCACGGCCCCTGCTGCTCCATCAGTGGGACACAGGGGTTTCCCCCCGTCCCTCTTCTTTCTTTCAGTGAGAGCTTCTTCTCAGTGCTCCATGAAGTCTCTGCTGCCAGTGCCATCTGTACTAGCACATCTCCCACCCCACAGTTCCTTACCACCTTTCTCCAGAGTCCCTCAGAGATTTTCTTGGCTTCAGGATAGTGTCTTGATGACCTTTCATCACCTATCTTTGACAATAGTTCTCAAACACCATTCCCTGTCTTCTTTTGATGGTGTCTGCTTCCTTGGGAAACACTTCACATTTTCAGTCACTGAGTGAAATATCCCCTTCAACTGCATCTCCAGTTTCATTCTTTCCCACTCACTGACTTTCCAATATGTTATTGCAGCAGTGGCTTCTCCAAATGCTGTAATGGTTAAACATATGCAATTATCTGAATGTGCCTTTGCCTCTTTCTTCCAGTGTTCACAATGTGCCTAGTCTACTGGGTACCCCTTGCCAAAATGTCTCCTATCTGTCATTCCTCTCTTGTCACAAGAAGACAAACCTTCTCCCTGCTTCTTCATGCTCCCCTGCTCACTTCAAACTGTTTCATTCTCCTGGTGGCTTTGTGATATCGCTGCCTGAATGTCTTCGATCTTTCTGGTGTTGTGCAGATGTAAGATCTGCTCTTCTAAATCTTGACTATCTCCCTCCAACTCAGTTGTCAGCCTGTACTTTGTGCGCAGAAAGTCGTGATGATCAACCAGTCCCACTTCTTACAGGAAAGGGGAATACTCTATCCTCTGGAGCTGTACCCATGCAAGCTTCCTAAATTCCCTCCTTCATCCCCTCCAGTCAGGCCATTCTTGAGGTTACATATAGAGGTAAGCAGGCTTGTGAATCAGGGCATAAAAAATCTTCTTCAGACTACGAAAATCATGCAAATCCTGCCTTTATTTTTGTGCCTGATTTCATTTTGCCAGTTGACCACTCTCAGCAGTTCTTAAGCTCCAACAAAAGTTAGCAATGCACATGAGTGGGACAGGGAGTTATTAATAGGGAATTAACTCTAATTCCTTAAAATAAGTATTAACATAATCACAGACATCCATCTCCCTGCAATGATGAGCACTACGACTCTTCCAAATGAGAGAAAGAGTAAAACAAGAGCGTCATGTAGATTCAACTTCAAATCAAGACTAGACATGCAGATAATCTGCCATCTCAGGGTAGGACCACGAGTTAGGGTAGGACCATGAGTTAAGTGTAATTTCTACACCTATTTCTTTTATCACACAGAAAAAGTATTTTGCCAATATTTTACCATGTTTATGTTACCTTTTATCTTAAGAAACAAAGCTACAAGCTAACAGAGGTTATTTTTTTCAAGAGGTGCTTACATGAGTACTATGTTACATTGTGCAGTAAGAAATGGAAAGAGCTACACATTGCATGGCCAAACAGACAGCTCCTCGGTAGACTGGAGCCAGATCCCTTGCTGATACAATTTCGAAGCCTGCTGAGTTTGTTTGCTGCTGTAATCACCACTGAAAAATCAGCACTTCGAATAACTACCAGATGTGGAGTCCCAAATTTTCTCCTGTAGTTAACATGCCCAATAGCCACTGTATGCTCCTGGGTGCAACTGTAGGCAAATGCAAACTTTCTTTTATTACCATTGTTCCACTTAAGTCCCATAGATTTTACACTAACAACCATTTAAACAACTATTTTTATGGGTTTTTTCCCTTTCATCTGTTGGTGGTGAACCCTTGCTCACTCTCTACCCTCTTCACATACTCTACGGCTGGGTTTATAACAAGATTTTTTTCCTCAGAGTTCCCCATTTTTCCTGTGGCTGGAGTAAGCCAGGACAGTGCCCATGGCTCCAGGCTGCCCCAATCATTTTAATCCCTGGGTCATGTAACTTGTTCAGGGTAACCCTCTGCCAAACCATGACTCCCATGCTAAGGCCGATGCAATGTCTGTACTAGAGGGATGGCCAGTGGAGGGGGACTGGTGGTGCCAACTCACATTTGTAGATAGTGCCCTGACCACAAAGCATTAAACAACAAAGTAAGTTGTGTGTCCTCAAAAGAGAGAGACGCAATGTCCTCAAAGGATGTTTTAGGCCTTTTCTGACCCACACGAGCCACGGAAGAGGTCAATCAAACCCATAAAATCTTAGACGAAGCTCTGAGTCACTAGTTAAGTGTGGCCATAATGGTTTCTCTCCTAGAATAAACTTCTGCTTCCCCTGAAGTCAATAACAAAACTCCTCTCAGGCTTCATTAGAGCCAGGATTTCACCTCGAATGCCCTTTTGACGTTGACCCTTCCCACAATGATCGTCTCCGCTGATGCAATTGGGTCATTTGGCTGCATGATGACTCAGTTTAGCATCTGTGATGACTGTTTCACTGTCATTTATCTGGGTGGGATCTCCTCATAGGCAAATTGCACAAACTGTTTGATGCTGTGGTAACAAAAAACACCCGTTAGTGTTGGTGGGTGCAAGACTTGGCCCAGATAAATGTAGGATTGGTGGCCTAAAGAGAAGAGATGAGCTATTACATCATGCAAAACTTAACATCTACCACCAGCAGAGCAAGACTTAAGTGTCCATCATATAAACTAGTACCAAATTAATTTAAAGGGATTATCAACCAAACTCTAAACTTGAGGGCTGAGCCACAGTAGGGAGGGAAAGACTGACGTATGTCAAGCCACAACACCTAGGTGTATTTTTCTCTTGCAAGGCCATTGCCTGTGTGACCATTAAAGGGAGCAGGTAATGTCTGAGCTCACCCTCCTACTACAGCAATATTCATGCCCTAACCCACAAAATCTCACTGGGATCTGCAGCATGTCCAGCAGCACTGACAGCACCTTGCACCCTGTGTGTCCAGTCCACCATGGTTTAATGATGTCAACTCTTTTAACAGTTATATCAGGTGGGAGGGGATGCTGAACACCTTCCCAGCTCACTTATACTCAGTGGCCAGAATTTGGATCTGTGATTTCCAAAGTCCTGTGTGCTTCAGAAAATGTCAGCTTAATTTATGAAGGGAGAACCAAGAGTGAAATGCCTTAGTTTCATTCATAACACTCCAAATTATGAGAATTAGTGGAACAGCTCGAGGCTTCAAGTAGACAAGACAAATGGCAGAGGCGAACAGACTCATTACTCTCTTTACATAAGAAGCACTGATGCACAGCAAGATACTTGCTCTGTGCAAGCAGCAGGCTGGCCCTTGAGCACTGCAGCAACACAAGGCATAATAAAAATTAGCATCCAAGCAGAATAGTTATGTTAACACAGGGCAGTGTTTGGGTTAATCAGCTCTGACGAGAGGCAGCCTTTTCAGCTCACGCCCAGGGAGGTGCTGATGCAGCTCTATGGCTGCTGGCTCAGGAGGCAGCTCACTCAGCACCGGCACAGTGGGAACTGAGCAGCGTAGCGGTGCCTGGTGCCAGAACCAGCTCACCTGATTTCCAGCTCCATGCCTCAGCTACCGAAGTCTCCTTTCTCCTCTTTACTGCTAAAAACTAAGGCTGAGGAAGGTATTATTGACTTTGGCACAGCAACATTGAAAATAATCTCATTATCTCAAATCTCGTTACGTAATGTAACACTTTCCATTACACGCTTGCTAATTCAGCATTTTTATTAAGTAGTGAAGAATAAGTGATTTTGATTATATCTCTGTGGGCTAGCTGGAATCAAAGGGAGCATTCCTTTATATGTATGCACTGACTCTTTTAAAGATAATCAGTTTGTCTGCAACCTCTTTATCTTCACTTCCCTATCAATAAAACTGGGATAGTGCCCATCAGATGGGTGCTGTGAGGATGCATCACAAGGTGAGAAGTGCTAGGCTCAGCGAGCCTCAGCATTGCTGCTTGCAGAACACAGCTGGCTCAAAATGCATCCCTGTTTCTACCGAGGAATGGATCCTTAAACTTTGTTTATGGAACTACGTTTTTTGTAATATCCATAGGAACCAATTAATTAGCTGAAAAGTAACCCATTAGTATACTGCTTTAAATTTACATTAGAGGTTATCCTAAAGAGCTAAATAGTCAAAGTAGCTATTACTGGTTCACTATTTAGTCCACATGCTTATGCAGACACACTATTATTCCAGAACATAGCACTTCATTCTGGCTCAATTCAATACAGTTTGGAAATGGAGTAAACTAGTTGCAGAAATCACTTTATTATTCTGCAGCAGAAGCCTTCATGTAGGGAGCTCATTACAAACAGCTCCCCAGCTTTGAATGTATAGTCTACCTTAAAAATCCAAATTACATTTCCTCTGTCAGTAAATCCTTTGGAATTATTAACATTCTGTAATTATTACATTACAGCGATGACTGAAGACATAAGCTATCATCCCTCCCTGTCATGCCGTGTAAAAGGCATCACATTCATGTCACAGACTTTAAAGTAAATGTGCCACTTGATGTTCAGGGAACACAAAGTGCAGACGGCCTTAAAAGTACAATTTACAGAACAGATTCCAAGTCTCTCTGTGGTATCAGGGTGGATTTACACCTACCTGCCCTTCACTTAAAGTAGAACTATTTTTAGTGAGAGGTCTTCCAGTTTAGGGAGTGGAGGAAGATATTCTCTGCTAAAAAGAGTAGGGAATTGAAAAATTCAAGTGTTTAACAAACTGAAGAATAACCTTTCCAGCAGAGACTGTTTTCATGGGCTAGGAACAAACTATTACCTTGAATTTTACCTGTAAAAGTAACACCTATTGAGTTGGATGCTCTCTGGGACCTCCAGTTGTTAAGAGCATAAGCATAAGTTTGTGTTGAAAAATAAAACTCTTTCTTGCCCCCTGCTTATGGCAAAATAATTTCCTTTATGAAATCCAACCAAGAGTGATTCTGAAATTACCAGCCACTAAAGAAAAGTTCGGCATTGCCTGGGATTTCCTGAAAAGTCAGAAAGGACATTTCCATTTCTAACTCCTGGGACACAGCCTCCAGCTCCCAGTGTGCCTCCAGACCTGGTATGGACACCAGAACCTCCTCACTCGCTCACAGCTCCCACCCCAACCCCAAGCTTAGACTCAGAGGAAGGATCCCCAAGGTATCTCTAGGGTGTCAAAGATATCAATGAAATCTTAAAAATATTTCCATGCATGTTCGAAGCCCATGCTGTAAAGAGGCACCAAAGGTCTGTGCCATCCCCATCCAATGTCCAGGCCAGCTCTCTCGGTGTGGGAGGAACACGCAACCAACCCCAGCAGTCCAGGCATGAGAACAGATGCCTGTTTGCCACTGGCCAAGGCACAATTCATCACAGTGCTTACCTACGCACTCCAGTTTCAGCATGGGTGATCACCAGGACTTCAGCATGACCATTCACTGTTGTATATGTAAGCACTTATCTGAATAGATTTCCTCAATGGAGGTCTTGCATACATTGCAGGGATTGCATACATTGCAGGGATATATGGACAATCTGCTTGTATCTCATTCATAGGTACTATACACATCTGACTTCTACAATGTCATACCAAGCCCCCCAACTTTTATTGTCTCACAGGGAGAAAACTTACAATATTTTGCCAGTTAAACAGACTTCTATGTCTTATTGCAAAGACTTGTGCTTGATTATGGCAAAGTTGCAATTTGCCTTTGGACAACAAGTCCCAGAAATACCTGCGTCTCCATGAAACACACACAGGGGATTTTGAACCCACTACCTGAGGCTTTTTTGAGAAATATCAGCTCCTTAACATCACCTTCAGATACACACTATCAGCTTGCTTAATCAACCACAATGGAAGAGAAGTCAACCAAAGTCTACTCTTGCCTTGAAGCGGAAATCCTGCCTATGACAACATCATTGGAAGAAAAACAAGAAAAAGGCCATCTTAAGACATTTACAGCAACATCAACCACATTAGTCAATTTTCTTTGGAGCTGTCGATACACCCCCAATTTATCAGAGACCCCAGTGACTTACTTGTCCTCTAAGAGGTTTTGTCCTGTGATCAGATTTTTCCCAGACGGTGCATAGTCCCAGTTCTCTTCCACAATCCCGAGGTAATAGGTTCTGGTCTTTGCTTCCACCACTGCAAACAGCCAGAGGAACCCAAGAGCGCAAAGGCAGCCACCACGCTGCGCAGGAGGCATTTGTGGTTGTGATTGTGAGGCTGGCAGCGGGCAGGCAGCAGCAGGATGCACCACAGAGAGCTCACCCCTCCCTCCCAGCTCTCAACAAGTTATAAATAAGGAATGGACAGAGCAAAGCTCCTCCTTTTCAGCAGGTAGGACTGGGATAGGCAGAGAGCCTGGCTATGCAGAGCAGGGCTAGGGAGGAGGTTGCTGCCATGGCATGATCTTTGCCAGTCCTTTGGTGAATGTATAAATTGCTCACTTACCTGTCCAAGCTAGAGCCAGTTGGTGTTTTTTGGAAGTTGGGTTGCTTTTTTGTCTTCATTTTTCCAGAGTAGGTGGTATGGCATATTGGAGCAGCTTTTTTTTGGTCTTTTTGCCATCCCTGTCAAAACCCTTTTTTTGTAGTTTTAAGTTAACTCTTTTATCATGTCTGAGATTTCTAAAACTAGCATCTTGCTGCCTTAGTTGGATTTTTTCAAGGGCATAACACTAATTTACAATCCAGCATTATCACAGAGAGAGAGAACTCTCTCGTACCTCTCCGATTTCCAGGATTTTATGACCCATTTATTAAGATGGCACGTGATCTGAATGTATTCAGTTTTAGAGTGCCCAAAATGAGGCCCCTTTTTACAAACATTTCTGGAAATTAGAGCCCTTGTAAAGTCTTTCCATTTGGACACCTAAGAATTGAGGCACACAAAAATTACCCTTTTATTAAAATTGGTAAGTAACGTGCCCACGTAGCTCTCTAGAAAATCAGTCCCTCCCTTTATAGCTTAACTTCCTCTAAGAGGACATGTCTTTTACCACCTTGGCAAAGCAAAGTGTGAACCTATACAAGTATGAATTGATAGGATATTGTAAACCATTTAGGTAACATCCCCTAGGTGGCAAGACACTCTGCAAAATCATACTGCTCTCTTACTCATTTTCAACTGACTAAAGACATTAAAAAGTTGCAGTTCTGGAATACAGCATTACCCTTGAGACTCATTGCCAGGTTTAACAGTTGTGAAATTCCCCTTTCAGCTCCAGAACCATCTGACCTCTTCCTGCTGAAGCTAGTAGTTACTCATGGCTAGGGGTATAAGAACCTTCTCAAATGAATTTGGTAGCCACAGGTTTAACTTCATCAGTCAAAACCTAGCTCAGTGATGTGAATGTTTTTACGTGGCAGTCACATGAGGTTCACCCTCTGGCATGCGATAGCGACAGCTACACGTACGGTCAGCTGTGCTGAGTGCCTCTACCCATCACTGCTGTGCAGGTGGCTCTGCAGTCACACACAGAATTCAAAAAAGCAGGTGGGGTTCACAGCATCCCAGCCTCCAGCCACCTGCACTGTGGTGAGTCTCATCTAAATTCAGACACAAGGCACACAGACACACGGAGTAGCTTACTTAAGCTTTCGATTTGTGTAGGCTATTCATTGCATCTCTTTATCTGTGAGGACTGAAAGCCCAGTACACATGGGTAAGGATACAGTCAGACAGTTGCAAATGGTCAGCTTAACATAGCTGTAAAAGCAAGAGTCCCTCAGCTGTAAGCTGCTCTCTGATGCATGCTGATGTTCATCTTCTCAAGTCAGTTAATTGACAAACAATGAGAAAGAGGAGAAGTGATAGGACAATACAGATGTTCTACAAACAGAGATCCTGATCCTCAGAAGTGGCACCCACAGACTTCCTCATAACCTTGAAGACCTTGCTCATCTCTTCATTCTTCTGCTGCAAACCACACGCTGCCCAACCTCTTGGCATCTCACCTCAATCTATGCCCTCTCTTCCAAAATACCAATAGTTAGAAATCATCTTCCTTTTCCACTGCTTTGTTGTGTCACTCAGTCACTCAAATGATGCCAACTAATAGTACTGTGATTCTAAAAGGCATAATTTGAAAGCAAAAGAAAAGACAACGACTGCAGGACAGGCAGAGGCTTTGCCGGCCGGTGGCACAGCTATCAAACACGCAACTGTGGTGGGACCGAGAGGCCAGCTGGTGGGCTATGAATCTGCGAAAAGGCCAAGGTGGCCTTTTAACAGGTTAGCAGATTCCCACTGTGATCTTTGCACAAGGCTTGGGACCCTGCAGCCTCCTGCAGTGGATACTTCCCTTGCCCAGAGTAGCTGTCCTGAGCCAAGGCAAACCACGAGCTTCATCTCCTGTCACTCAGGCACCTGAGTTTACAGAACTGGGTGCCTGTTCATCGTTATAATATATGAACATTTGCATTTGAATAGGAAATATGTTTATTTAGAGGGTAACATGCACTTTGAATCAGATTGTGTAGAGCTCAATTGCTTAAATCATCCATTTTCACAGCATTAGACATATTTAAAGGCCAGGTACAGTTTTGTCTGTACCTTCTGTCTATTTGCTTTTTGTAACTGAAGAATTTTGTTATATGTTTAACATAAATCTATAGATGTGGACTTATATAACTCAAGTGCATTGAGCTAATGGGGAATAGGAAGGGGGAGTGTCCAATTCTGAGCTGGCACCTGACTGCACTATAGTAATTTAAATAATAATAGTGCTATGTCCTAGTTTTTCCATTGCTTCTCATGTGCCCAGGATTAGGTCCTGGTTGCTTTCTTGCTAGAATAACTATTCAAAATTCAAATATGAAGTTAATTTCTTTGTCTATTACTGTAAAAGTTATTTGTGTAACAGGAATAATGTGTGGGCATTAGCACCCTATATCAGCAATGTGTTGTAAGTCTGGTAAACGCCTTAGCTTGGCTTCAGCATTTACTAGATCTGGCAACTTGTATACCCTTTGCATCCACGTATTAACACTTAATTACCTTGTCACATCATTAAAACCAGGCACATTCACATTCCAGAGAGGTGCTGTGGGCATGACTCAGAAAAAGATGAAAGAACAGCTGTTTTGCCCTTGCTTCAGGAAAATTTCTGGGAAGCTCCCCTCTGGCAGTGAGGTAATGTGATTAAGTTTGTCCCTTTGTTCAGGATCCTTTCAGCAAAAGGGTTGGATACTGGTTCCTCTGAGACTTTCTATCCCTCTGAAGGCTAAAATTAGTGCGTGGCTGAGTTTCGAAGTTTTGTAATGAGGAGCAATGTTCACAGGTCTGAAGGGCAAGCATCTTGAGTACCAGTTTGTGAATGAGCCCTGAAACATCACCAATAGAGCTTTCTTTTTAAGTACATCAGGAATGATTGCAATAATTAGCTTAAGTTAATCCACTAAAGCCTAGACTTGTGCCAACTAATGTTAGTGAATTAACTAGAATAGCTAAGTTAACCTGGCAATGGCCATAAGGTCAATGAAGAGATGTTGGATGTGCTGATCTTCTGCATTGACTATACCTCAGTTTCTTGAAATTAGGTGACATAAGTTCAGAGAGTTCATGAGTTCATGAGCACTCTATTCAGACTGCCTACTACTGAAACCCAGCTTGCATTCTCCATTGAGCAGATGATGAGCTGATGTTCAAGCAGATTGACTACCCTGTTCCCCCTGCTTCTTCTTGATAGCACTAGAGTTCCCATTTGTATACACATGTTCCTGGTCCCTCTGCTTTGTTGGTTTGTGTCTGTGTTGCAGTCCAGGTGGGAAATTAGTCTGCCTGTTTCCAGCATAAGACTACCCTTCAGCTGGTATTGCCACCAAACCTGGAGCTGTGCCTGTAGCGACCATCCCAAGGCAACAAAAAGTGCCTGTGGTAAAGCTGGGAACTGAGTTACACCCTCCCAAGTTTCACACCACTCTTTCAACCAAGCCATTCTTCCCCTTTGTCGGTTTTCCCACACTCTCCAGCCATAAACACGTATTAAATACAAAAGCCTCATAGCACATCTGTGAAAAACAATTTCACTTGCAGTTTCTAATCATTTTCTGAGTTGCAGCAGTAGTGAGCAGAAGGTAAACCTCATGTTATAGTCTTGGATAGTCACACCAGGTGTATCTGAATTAGTGGAATCTCTTGAGTTCATACTGATAAGTTGGAAATCTCAAAAACCATCTGCCCTGAAGGCTTCCACCACTTCTATTTGCAATTCTGGATAGGACCTTGGTGAGAAAGGATTCTTTGTCATATACAGCACTTCCCAGGAGCACTCCAAGTTTAAGCACTGAAACAGTTGGAGACAGAAGGACAAAAAAAGCTGCTGAAACTCCAAGAATAGTTACAAGGATCTGTGATCAGTAAGGATATTAGAAAGGCAGCTGTAGCCCATATTAGAGGTGGCCCAGTGTGGACCTGTCTCATGTCTGCACAGAAGTCCTTGTGGCAGGATGGAGACTGAACCCAGCCCTCCAGATTCCCATGTCAGAGTTCGCACAGCTATCCAGCATTGCCCTCCAGCCATTTGGGCTCAGTCCATGCACCCAGCTCAGGGTCACACTTGGCATTTACCACAATGGTTGTCTGGAGATCAGTAGGGCAGAATAATTTTCTCTGTACATCTCTGTGCAGACGCTCTCCTTGCAGAACAGCTGCTTTGGTACATTACCAGCTGTGGACAAACCTTGAGCCAAGCTGTGAAATCGAAAAGAGGCTCCTGTTATATCAGAAGCAGCCCACCGATCCTTTCTTTTCCATCATGGGTTTGAGCCAAATCCTATATCTGCCACACCGACGACAAAGGATGATACTGTAGCTGAATTTAGACTTTAGAGAAATTAATTATACATTGGAAGAAAAAAAATATTCTTAAATTCAAACATTATAAAGGGATGCAGCAATGAGAAGGAAGGCGTTTAACAGTGTACTGAAAGGAGCTGCAAGTTTGAAGAGATTATAATAAATTGCCAAATAGACTGGGCAAGTGTAATGTGTTCAGCCTCAAAAGCCATTACAGCAAGGCTAAAAAAAGGAAGTTTTGATCCTAATTAAGAGAAGCTTCTTGTGTGTGGTAACTCATGTAATATCTGCACTGTTAAAACAAGGCTAATGCCTCGACAGAACTTCAAGGTATATTATTTATGGGTTTCTATAGTGCTGCCCATTGTGGCACCTAACAAACATGAAAGAGCTTAACTTTACGTCATCACTGTGGGGCAGAGCATGTTTATTAACCCTATTATACAAATGAGGAAAGAGGAAGGCTAGGTAACTTCCAGGCACTCATGCAGGAAGGCAGCCCCGTCTCCTGGCTTCCCATCCAGCGGTGGAAGCAAGGTGACAGCCCTCCTGCCCCACCACCTTCCCTCTGTGCACAAGGGTGGTGGAGGCTGGTGTCTCATTGGACTTTCACTCTTTGTGGGACTGATGTTGTGACCCAGTTGCATGGCGAAACCCTTTCATACCCACCTTTGCTGCCTGCTTGCAGGAGTGCCAGCACCAAGGGCCACCTCAGCTCTCTACCGAGCAGCTCCGCTCCCTGCCCAGCCTCCTCCAGCTGTCCCATGGACATCATGGCATCCTCTTCCATCATGTCTCATGGCACTGACCTACTTACTAAGTCTAGAGGAAATGTGGCCCTTTTGTTTTCCTCCTATGAGATCATTGCCCCATTTTCTCTCTGGGTAAATAGGGGAGTTGCGGTAAGAAAACCCAGCATGGGAAAACTAACCGGGACTATTTAAAGCAGGTAGCAGAAAGGAAGGTATCGAGCATTGCGGGAAGAAAAGAAGTGATGTGATTGCATCTGCACAAGTGGCTTCCAAACTGTTGCAAACTCACCTCTGCCAGGCAAGCCATCCCCAAGAGTGTTATAAACCTCCAAATTCCCAGCGGGCTTGTGACTCTTTGCTTGGGGTCTGCTGATTAAATGGGAGGGTGTTGTTTGTGGTGGAGGAGCTGACAGAAGTTACCTGCTGTCCAGACAACTTCTTCTGTCCAGTTTCTCTGCCTGAAAAGGAGCAAGTGGAGAAAATGTGATGACCTTGTGAATTTGAAAATGTGAAAATGTGATGACCTGGATGGCTACCCACAGTGAAACGATGTGATTTATGGGATCTGCAGATGAGTGCCAACACTTTTAGTGCCTTTCATCTGTGTCTACAAAGCTTTGCAATAAAGAGCAGACCTGCTGCTCTTCAGTGACTCTGTTGCTTCCTATTTGAAGAAGCCTATGTTACAGCCAGAGTGCCATTGGATGCAGTGGAAAACTTTCAGGTCTCCTGGAAAAAAGGAAAATAATTTCTACAAAGGAAAATAATTTCTACAGAATTAGAATAATTAGAATTAGAATATTCTACATAATTAGAATAATTTCTACAAAGGAAAATAATTCCTACAGAATTAGAAATTCCATAGCCTATGGAAAAAACCCTGTCCCTTCCATCAACCCAGTTATCACCTTTAAGAGCTTTCTGTGATCTTCCAAAACATAATTTGCTTTTGTTCTATCATTCCGAGTTAGAACTGAATCTTATGTAGTCCCTACTGAGGATTTCTTCTGTCCTCTGCCCAGCTCTTGCCTAGTCTCTCCTTTCCCCTGCTGGGTACAATGCTGGGAGGTGCAGAGCACCCTTGGTTTAACAGAGACATGCAGGAGACAAGATGACTGTGGATTAAGACCCTGGAGTTGGGTCAGGGCTCTTGGCATCTTACTTTGCAAGTAAGGGCTTGTGAACACTGTGGCAGGGATGCAGCCTGGTAAGCCTGCACCATGCATACAAGACTGAGCAAATTTGCCAACTCAGATGCAGTTCCCTCTCTGAAAGGGTTATGAAGTGAAAGGCAGCACGATGCAAATGTGGCTGCACCACCCCTGGGTCCAAGCTCGAGTGTTTCTGCAGTGAGTCCGCTTACTTACATTTCTGAAAGCAGGACTAACTCGGACAGAGTCACCCTGGCTTTGCCTGCTCACAGTGATGCCAACACAGTGTAAGCAGAGCTTCCTCCTTTCCCAGGCCAGGCTAGTGGTTCGAATGGGAAACTTCATCAGTCATGGTGCCTGAAAAGCCTCCTCTAGCTCCTGCAGGACTTGGGGCAGATCACGCAGGTCCACAGTCCGTATGTTTTGGAATTAAAAAAGCGGACATCTAAACCCACCGTTGGGCACCTGAGAAAACAGCTTGAGCCTCAAGAAGTGCTAAGCAACCTCCCTCAATGGAGACAACATGGTTTCAGCTGACTAACTGTATGCACTCAGTTAGCCTTCACTTCTCATGGGTGCTCATCTGCAAAGTGGGGATCATTATATCTGACTCCCTCTCCAGGTATTTGGAAGCTAATTTAGTTAATGCTTGTCAAGCACTTTAAGGTTTTCAGATGAAAGGAGCCGCAGATAGGCAAAGCATTGCTATTACTATTAATTATTTCTATTGTGCAAGTAGACATGAAAGCAGCAAGGGTGATGATTACTCGCTTCCTTTACAAGTGGTAAGACACAGCGCAAATACACAGACAGGGACCCTCCCTGCCCTGCAGTGCTCCTAATCTTACCAGCCAGATAAACCAGATAAAGAGCAAGGAAAGGAGCACAAACCCAGAAAAAAGCAATGCATGTCGTGACTTACCACACACATGGGGTTTTTTTGCAACAGCTGCTTTTTAAAAGTGCCCTGTTAGACAAAAAGCACAATATAACTATTCTGGGGTATTTAAAAATCACAAGTCAGGCTCCCAGAAAAGGAAAAGCTTCTTACAAAAGACAGTAAAAGCTAATTCTCCTTATTTGGCCTCTGATTTTTGAGCAGATCAAGCTTTGAAGTGTTTTTCTGCAGCCACAAAGACTGAAAATATTTCACTCATTTAAAAAAAGTCAAAATTCTCAAAGAACAAGTTGAAGTATGTGGATATATAAGACAAATTCCTGGCGGTAACAGACATGGCTGTCAATCAGCTTCTCAGCAGGAAGGAGATGAGCATGGGCTTGGTGGCAGCCCATCCCTCTTCCCTCCCAGGCTCCCGGTGAGTCTCTTACAATTAGTTTTCATTCTCCCCAGGGTGCCAGGGGCTGGGTGCACACCACAGAGGAGTTTACATGCAGCAATGAGATGCTCCGCAGTAATTTGTTCCTTTATCTAATGCCTGACTAGACAGGCAGATAGATAGAGGAGAAAGAAAACCAAGTGGCTCCCGGCCAGATGCTGAAACCTCTCACACGTGGCTGCGAAAGGGCTGGTGTTGGCTCAGCAGAGAGGGTGGGAAGCATGACCAAGGCCACCGGTATAGCAGGACTGGGATGTTCTGGGGCAAGATGTGCCAATCTGAGCCATCCCACCTTTCCTTCAGTGCGTGAAGGGTCGCAGGGGCAGATCCTGGGCCAGGGAGTACCAGGCTAGCCCAGCAGTTGGGCATCTGCATCCCTCGCCTCCTTCAGAGACAGTTTCAGCCCACCTGTGGAAGGAGGTTGTAGCTGGATCTGCAATGTCCTGGGTTAATCCAGCAACCGCTGAACCTTCCTCTGACTGCTGTATGAATCTATGTGGTTTTCTTGTTTGCTGTTTTCCAAGTAAAAGCATCCACTTCATTTAATATCAGCTGGTGAACAGGCCTGGGACAACATCAGCTGCATTTTTTGGTGAGCTTATGGTAGGATGAGGATGCCTGATGCAAGCTGTTATAAAACTTAAGCTACTCTTAAAAGATTCTCAGCCTCTTTCAAAAAGCAATTCTTGTGAGGAAAAGACAGCAATGCTTCTGTCAGGTCATAGGGAAGTGCATCTTTATCTCACAATAAACATATACAATACTACAAGCATCATAAGGATATCAAAAATAGGTTTAAAAAGCTGAACCAACTGTCCTCCATGCACTGCTTCAGTTTTCCAGGTCTGCATTTCAACCTTGGGCTCTCACCAAGCTCCCTCTAATGGCCACAGACATGGTGTTTCATTGCCTCCCTGTGCCGCTGGCCAGGCACGACACAGGCACGAAGCCCCGGCGGCGAGATGTGCCTACCGGAGGAGGCCCTCCAGGTTTTTATTTTTTTAATGTGTGTGGGTTTGTCTCTCACCTAGCTCTTTTATGATTCTGTCACCACCCAGTATCTTCCCTCTTAACACTTCCCCAGGTTCTTACCTTTCTCCCCGGCCTCTGGAGACCTGTTGTCATCGGCAGAGTTAATGCATGTCCTGCCCTTAGCTCAATTTGGGCACACACCCTAACATAAAGAATGGATTACGCCACCAAGGAATGACAGCAGCATATGCCAGACAGTTTGTACATCTTTTTAAGTCCAGCTTTTTGATGTCTTCCTCATGCCAGCTGTGGAGGAGCTGCGGACTCAAGCCAGCTCTGCTACAGGGACTGGGGACCAAAGCCCATGGCAGCACGGTGCCACTGCTGCTAACGTGACCACGGTGTTCGGTACAAAGGGCAGTGCAGCTGGCCCTGAGCCACAACAGCGCTGTGCTGCTATCCCTCTCTGATATATCACAGTCCTTCACAGAGCCACATAACCACAGAGCGGCTGAGGTTGGCAGGGGTTGGACTGGAGGTCATCTGGTCCAACCCTCCTGCTCAAGCAAGGCCACCTGGAGAAGGCTGCCCAGGACCATGCCCAGATGGCTTTTGAATATCTCCAAGGATGGAGACAGACAGGTCACACCTTTTCGGAAAGGACCTTTAATTATGTCTCCTTTTGGTACCTAATTTTAGACAACAAACAAAAATGCCTGCCTCAACATCCCTTCACCCTCAAAAAAGCCTTGAAACTGCCTTGCAGTGGACATAGAAGCAGAAAAGTATAAATAGTTTGAAGATGGAGCTTGCTTCATTTCTGGGAAAATTTTGTGATGCAGTTGTCTGTGCAAGCACAGAATCACTTTCAGAAACCCAAGCAGTGCTAAGGAATGTCCAAAAGCACTTCCCACTTTGGGAAATATTGCCCTAATTGCCTCAGGCCCTTTTGCTACATAAGATATGTGGAGATTTAAAATACTATTCTGTCCCACAGTGGGCCCAAACTAACAACTTCAGGGTCAGCAAGGGGATGGATTGTCCTTTCTTCAACCAGCCAGCACCAGCTGGAAAAAACAGAAAGACCTCAGGATCTGAAGATTTCCAAAGGCTTATCCAATTTTTCCACATATATCAGTTTCTCCGATACAGGTAAGGTAAGTAGTAAGTACTTTTACTAGCAAGCAGTAATTCTGGCTACAAACCTGGCCTCATGTACGTGTTTGAAACATTACAGCTACGCACACACAACTAGTATTGATTTTCCTTTTTTTTTTCTTTTGGCACAAAACCAGATGGGGATAGTTAATGAGAGGACAGTCCCCCTTGCAATAACAAAACATTTAATGATCGCTTCTAACCACTCGGCTGTTGCCCTCCTCTTTCATTCTGGTGGGAGTCGCTGCTCCAGGTGCCTCAGCCTCACATGGAAGTTTTTAATCTCTCACACGTTACCCGGCCGAGCCACGTGTCTCTCAGTCTGACCAAACCCACGACCCTGGACTACAGAAACCTTCCCTCCTGACAGTGTCAAACAGCTCTAAAAAAATGCAGTGAGTTTTTTGACAAAGCCCATGTTTCTGCAGTATATTCCCAATATTTGCTCTTCATTACCGATGGCTTCCTGAGAGACCCAGGGCAGTTCAGGGCCAGTTAGGAAGGGAGGAGAAGGATCACCAGAAGAAGTAACATTTCTCCTGTTTGGTCAGGTGAATAGGGGCATTTTCCAGTGGGTACTGCTTTTAGCTCCTAATTCACCTGCACCCTGAGCAGGTGCACTTGGACAAACCCCAGTGACAAAAAACAAGGATGAGAAATGCCTTTCAGCCAAACCCAGAAATAAGTGTTGCACGAAACCAGCAAAATGAAAGCACAAACCTCTAATTATTTTAATATTGGATAGTGACAGTGTCGTTCTGTGTTAGGAGCACAAACAGCCCTTGGCCACAGGTCATGGTTCGTTGCCATTTTAGAAAACAGTGGGGCTGGCACGGTGCTGTCCCTGGACAAAACACTCCGGTAATTAAATAAAATGAGCTTTGCGATAAATCAGATGAACATGCATACACACAAGCCAGCAGTGGGTAATACTTTGCTTGGTGGGCAGAGCTTGCTGGGTGTTGTTTCGGCACCATTCCCCCTCATCCCAGAAGGTGCTTCTGCAGAACATTGGCTGTGCAACCCAGGGCTGCCCTGGGCTCACAGTGTCACTGATAACCATGGGGTTTATTCCTAAAGGACTGTCTCTTTCTGGTGGCACTACTGTCCCAGAGTCAATGATGTGTGCACCATCATCAGAGGGGGAAAACTGCTCAGCAAAGACTCTGGATGTCATCTCAGGGAGTAGAGAGAGCCTAAGTATGTAGGCGAGGGAGTTGTGCATACAAGGGAGATACAAGGAAAAAGGAAGAAGGAAAAAAAAGTCAGAAAAATAGGTAAAATAGATGAGAAGATCCATCCTTGTGATATTTAAGCTGTTGTCTCTGTGAAGTGCACATTCAGAACAAGCTGTGTGTTAGCACCACACATGTATGACGGTACCGTGCAGTGAATACACCCCAAAGAGTGCAGAGACCCTATTTCAAACTTGGTCCAGAACAACTTCCATTCCACCTCTTCAGGCACATATATATTCTTAATATAAGCACCATAACCTGCACCATGCAATTATTCAATGTAATTTTTTATGGCTATCTCTGATCTGATTCAAGACTTGAGCCTTTTTGCATTGAGCTGCTCCTCATCTTCCTCGGTGCCCTTGCCATACGATCAGCTCTTTGTTGGCTGGGATTATGTGGGTCTGGGATACTCTGGATAAAGGAAAACCTGAATAACACTGGTACTGCTGTTTCCACCTTGCTGTTTCCACCGTAACGGCATCCGCGCACTCCTGGATACAGGCAGGCGTGTTAACCTGGGTACCTGCTGCAGGAGCAGGGAGCGCCAGCTGGGGCTCCGGGGCAGGTTATCTGTAATGCCCAAGCTCGTGAACCTTCTCAGAGCCAGCTCATCTTGGAAAAAGCCTCTTAACAGCAGTTTGCTTCCTGATTCTTCCTCAGGAAAATCAACATCCCTTTCCCTCAGTTGAAGAAAACATTAACAACAAACATAGGAAACAGCAGCAAGAGATAATTTGTGTCATGGTGCCGAAGTGGAATAAATTAAATTGAGTCCAGTATCAGTGTGTACTTGGAAAAAAGCTTTGACTTGAGAGGAACCACTTAAGATTTGTACTAGAATAAATGAGAGCAGAGCTGCCTGGCTCCTTTTTACACAGGGTATCAACAGCAAAAAGGGCATTTTCTCATCAGCGCACTGCAGCTGCACTCCAAATGGGGCAGATCTATTAATAGAGTAAGTGGGCAGTCAGATATGCCCTTCAAAAACCTGCATGGGGCTGTAATTCTTCCATTTCTAACTCACACATTGCACCAGTCAGGGAAATTGTAGGGCTGGAACGTTTTTCATTTCTAGCGTGATGAACAGGACTTTTCGCATATTTACATTTCCTCTCTCAGTACCCGTGCTACTATGTGTAAATGGAAAATTAATAAAGAGTTTATGGCTAAAAAGATAGAAATAAAAGGAGGACCAGAGCTGATGTACAGTAAGTCAATATAATCAGGAGGCATTGATCAGTGGAACACAAAATGCTTTCATTGCCTTCAAAATCAATATTGCAGGGGGAAAAATAGATGTACACAATTGTATACACTCAGCTTAGCCACTAAACACTTCAGAGTCAAAATTCAATTTTTCTAAGTATTTTATGGCTTCTGGGGTTTTTTTTTTCATTTCTTTAGGACTTCACTTCAGAAAAACAAGTAGGAGTCAGGCTCTCTGGAGTTAATACAGACTTTTATTGTGCTCTTCTTTTTGTCATTCCTTCTGTACCCCACAATAAGCAGTATTTCAGGCGAGAGCATTGGTTCAAAATCCCAGAGACTGAGTGGCATTGTTTGCACTTAGGAGTCTGCATTTCAGAATTAACCAACAAGATCCTGTTCAGGCATGAGAAATAAGCTCTTGCTTTGCTAATAATTTTACAGTACTATGAAATCCCATTAAATCTCACAAATACTGAAGCCTCCTGCACTCTTCAAAAGAATTTAGCTCAGTTCTCATCAAAAACTGAATGTAGAGCCTACTCAGCAACAGCAAATCTAAACATATTCTTGAAGCGGTAAGAGAAATGTGTTTAATATAGCTTACCAGTATTTTTATTTTTCTGTAATGGCTAGAAGCACTTGAGTGCAAAGTGTTGCACAAACATGGATGAAAACATTGAACTTGTCCCAAAGAGTTTAAAATCTATGTAGTAGAATAAAAGACGACAGATTGCTGTAGGCAAATGGAAAAGCATAAAACTAATACAATATCGGTTCTGCTCATTGTGCACTTGCTTGAAAAACTGTTAAGCATACAGTGGAGAAGGGCACTGAGAGTTATCTGAGATTAAGAAACACAATCAAGTCTGGGTATCCAGTCTAGGTACTAAATGATAAGTGATAGATGAAGTATGGTAGGCCTATGGGATAGGCTTTGGAAGGTGAAGAGAAGAAAAAAGGTCAGTAAAGGAATGTATAGTGCTGGAAACACAGTACAGATGAGAAACTACAGAGGTGAGCCTTGCACATCGCCCTGGAGGGCTATGAGCTGGGCAAAATCAGAGAAAAGCAGAATCAAAATCAAGGATGCTGAGCCCAAATGAGAGTGTTAGCTGTGTGAGCATGGGAAAGGTGGTACCTTAGAGATATTATAGAGTAAGAGTCTATAAAAACTCCAACCAACCAGGATGTGAGACTTAGGGGGAGGTTCATCCTAAGAATCATTACAAAATTTCCTTATTTGCTTCTTAACTCTCTGCATATGCTGGCAGGTCCCGCCCAGGTGCCCCAGCTGTCAGTGCAAATTGCTGATGGTCTTCAAGTTGTTCTAAATTTAATTCTTTAAATGCTTTAAATGCCATTAGACCTTGTGCCTTTGCCCTGTCTGAAGATTGTCTGAGACTTACTTTGTTCCTTTTCCTTGAGGTTGAAGCACCACCACCTAAAACATGGTGAAATGCTGTTGCCACTGATATCAGTTGAAGTTTGGGGCATTGGGTTCAGTGGCTTCAGCTCAGTTTCCCTCCTTTTTGCCATTTATACTGTAATGAAGTTTATTTGCCTGAGACCACTCTATGGGCTTTTTTAAGATTTTTCACTAGCTGTGAGTCAGTGATGAAGACAACTTCCCCTGCATCTACTGATGCTGGTGGTATTAAATATGCAACCTGGGGACCGAAGTCCCAGGCTTTGCCCTTGTGCTTTTGCAGCCACCCTGCCACACTGGTAGTCCTCATGGATGGGATTCATCTGACCACAGATGCCAACATTTAGGTCTGAACAAGTGTTGAGATTCTTTCACCGTTAATGATTTATTGTAACCCTACAGTAGCTCCTAAAATAGGTCTGGTCATTTTTTTCCTTAAAAGTGTCTGTTTCTTTCACTAAGAATAAAGGCAGTCTAGGGTGACATCTACTTCATGGACATCTAAAGTCACATGAGATGAATTCCACCCTACACAACCAATCTTTCACAGTGAGAAATTTTCTCCAAAGATGAGAATGAAGATGAGAGACAGCAGGGTGGAGATTGGAAGATTTTGCATTTTTGCTTTCACTCATATGTCCCTTTCATTGATGTTTTTGTGATCAAGTCATCCTTCCATCTGGATGTTGAGAACAAGGCAGCAGCAGGTGCCTGCCAGAGGGGACATGTTTTCAGTCGAAGAGAGAGCTCAGCATATTCCCAGCATGATTGGGGCCAAATATAACCTACTGAGTAACTTACATATTTATGTTTTAGTGTTTTGACATATTTTAACAGTTATTACTATCACATTTTCTACAAAAGAAAATGGCTACATCCCTCTTTCCTCAGTATGAGTCTTCTCCCAGTTTAATTTTAACATTACTTCATACCCTTTGCTGTGTTTTTCATTTCTTGGCCCATCCCTAGTGTCTCTTCTACCTTTCTCTTCTCCTTTGCCAAAGCGAATCTTCAGTTTCCCTTCCATATTCCCACTGTCTCCTCCTTGGAATTGTGTTTTTCTTTCCTTGTTTCCTCACTTGGTCACACCTCTCCCTCTGTCCACCCTTCTCCCTCTTTTTCCCCCACCTTACTGAGAATTTTCTTTCCTTTTCTTCCCGTCCCCACTCTCCTCACTCAGCTCTCCCAGCAGCATGCTTTGGAGCAAAGCCAGTGCCAAATTTTGTGCAGAAGATGACTCCACACCGACGGCCGTACTTTGCTGTGCCACGCGCTCGTTGTTCCTCTTCATGTGCTTGCACACCTGCCATCTCGTGCCTCTCCTCTTCTGCCAAACTGCACAGCTGAAATGGTTGCAGCAGTAAAAAGGTCTCTGCTGCTCCAATCTGCGTGTCCTGGGGGCTGAGGCATTGACCACTGGAACACTGCCTTAAAATAATCAATAACACCGGGTGGCATGCCAACCTCGCGCTGGCCAACCAGGGATAACTTGGGGTATTTCCTCATTCTCCAGACAGAAACAGTTATTTGTTTAGTAGAGGCGGTCACCCAAAAACATCGCTGTGCCTCCCTCAGACCACCACGCTCCAGGAGAGAGGAGCTGGAAAGCCTGAAGCCAGCTGCAAGGAACTCTGGAGCCTGGAGGCCATCTTAGCCCCATGTAGAAGGTAAGCAAACGTATTTACCTGCTTCCCTCAGCATTAAAAAGCAAAACTTTCTAAAACCCTAGTTAAAAATTAGAAGCTTGCTCTAGCCGCCTTGCTTAACGAAGCTGTAGAAAGTGCTTTTGTTTGCTGAATTAATAAAGTGTTTTGAGTGTTTCTGGCGATCCCGAATGTTTTCTTAAGCTGTAATAACACTGTCAGATCCTCTGATGTACACAGGTTGCAAAGTGGCATTGATTTTGGTGGTGGAGCTCTCACTAGGTCTGGTGATTGAGGTTTAGGTAAGTTCTCCTAGCAGTTTGAAGTGGTATTGAGATAGGTCAGAGAAAATGGGCTGTAAACCCCTGTTCTTCCAGCCAAAGAAATGTCGTGTTCCTTCGCGTCGGGTGAGAATTGGGCCCTCTGGCTATGTGTGAAAGATGCAGAAGAGAACTTATAACTCACCTACAAGACTTAGCTTTCATAGAAGGAGGCCAGGCTGTGCCTGTGCTTGTTTGCTTCTCTCTGGGAGGGAGGGAAGTAGGTGAGGTTGGGCAAATGCATGGAAAAGCAAAAGTTGGAATGAGACGGGAAAGCAGACAGGCAAAAGTCAGTGTAAAAACATAGCAAATGCATTGGGCACTTGACAGAAAGACAGGTAAATATCCAATATTCTTTCCATTTCCTTCCACTGCCTCCCCACTTCATCTTTCATTTGCACATTGTCAGCCTGCTTAGATTTTTATCTCTTGAGCTGGGGCTTGTAAAATGCCCTGCCCAATTTTGAGCACTCTATAAACAATAGGTAATGACTGTAAACAAAGAAGCATCTCTGTTAAAAATGTTCCCTTCTGGAATAGTTTAATGCCAGTTAACTTGTTTTAAAGCTGGATTAAAAAGCATAATGTGATTGTAAAGTGCTCAGAAGGTAAGGCATATAAGCACAGTGCTCTTATTTAACTCGTAGCAGTAGAGAACACAAATTTTTTGCTATAGAAATGCAAACTCAGAAGAAGTATCTGGCAGTCTCAGCTACCTCACAGCAATATACGGCATCCCATAAAGTCTTTCTGTTTTCTTTCTCAGTTACAGAGGTCTGAGGACATTGGTCTGTCTTCGTGCCTTACCTCACTTCTTCGCTGTCTTCATTCTGTCAACGAAGCAGGTTTCAGCCTGTCTCTGGCTTTCTCAAATATCTTCATACTGTCTTTCACCTGGGCTTTTTTGCTTGGGAACCCAACCTCAATTGATTTCCGTACTCCTAGCCCGCTTAATACCTTCTCAACACCAACTTCTGTCACAAAACTTTCAGGATTAGCCAATGCACATGACTAAATTGAGGGACATTTCAGTGTTCACTGCCTTGGTTATTACAAAAATTATTTGCATGTAGCAAGCGTAGGCATGCGCATGTGCATGGCGCGTGTGTGCATGTGTAACATGGGTGTGTGTACTGAAACGGTGTGTATCCAGGTTATCTTCCTTCTCCTACATTTTATAACAGGCTCATGGTAGAGCAAAGCCATCTTTGTCATGAACTGTCAGCTTTCTCTGAGGACAGAAACCTGCAGATTGACATTTTGTATTTTTATGCATTTGAAAGCCTTGAGCTGGAGTGAAGCTATGATAAAACATCATCAAGAAGCTGTGATCAGTTTATGCCATAAAGTTAATGGCAGTGTGAAAGTTCAATAATCTCAGTTACAATAGTCTGAAATTTCCAACCTGACATGGAGAAATATTTGTGGATCCACTTTTGTATTGCTCAGCCTTTTCTCTTTGGCTATAGGTCACAGCATGGGTGCAGTATGAGCTGGGGTTGCTCACTTTGATGAAGGGGGATCTAATAGCAGCCTACATCAAATTTGTAAGGGAGTGACAGAGGTGATGGAGTGATGGGAGAGGACATAATGAGGAGCAACAGCCACGTTTACAGCTTTGGAGATTCAGGTTGGACATGAGGAAAGACCTCTTCACCAAGATGTTGGGGCAGCCCTGCAAGAGGTCACCCACAGAGATGGTGGTAGCTTCATCCTTGGGGGTTTTCAAGGCTCAGCTATGCAAAGCCATGGCTGACAGCAACCTAGTGTTGGTGGTAGTCCTGCTTTCAGCAGGAGGTCGGACTGGAGACCTGCAGAGATCCCTTTCAACCAGTGCTTCATTTATGTTGATTCTTTGAATTTAAAAGAGGATTCTTTGATTTTAAAAGAAGAACCTGACCACTGTGAAATATTAAGCTGCTGTTTTACACATTATGGCAGATCTCTGAAAATGAGGTGGGATGGCTTTGTGACCTGCCCTTAGCAAATAGCCACAGGATTAGACATGCTTCCAGTTTTTCAGGTATTTTAGCATGGGTGCCAAACAGCCCCGTGACCCACAGTCTTATCTACCCTTATGTGAAGAATAAGCACGTCACAGGAAACAGTAATGAAAGTTTCTCCAATTCTTGCTGACAGTGTAGTTTTGACTGAAATAGAGAAAATGCAGCTGGCAGAGGCCCTGGTGAAGCTCCCCAGTCTGCCCCAGCACCGAGGCAGGGTTGAACGTTTCTATGGCATTCCTAGCAGTCATTCCCTGCTCTTCTAGACCTTCAGTGCAGGAGATTTCAAATCAGCTTCCCAAGACAGTGGTCCCAGACAACCCAGTGCATCCACCTGCCCTTCCACGCAAGGCCTTAGCCCCACCATGGGGTCTGCCAGCCAGGGTATCAGTTTGTGCAGCCATGGTTGTGTTACTGATGTTCCAAATGGACAGACAATTGTCCATTAACAACTACAATGAAACTCTCTGTTCATTTCATACCAGCACATGTTTAGTCCTGATAATTTTAAATGAATTCAGTTAAACATCCCAGGTTTTAATAATTCCGTTTTAAATAAAGTCTCTGAAGGGAACAGGCTCTGTAGAACAGGATTATCTGTGGAAGTCTTAACTGAAACACTTATTGCTTCAAAACTGATTCTTCTTTCATTAAAGAAGAAACCTGCTGAAATCCCGTGCTCCCTGCGCTGCAGTAACCCAAACCTCCCTGCGTCTTTCCTCAGCAGAGAGCTACCATGTGCACAGGGAAGTGTTCGAAATGCATTGGGATCACCCTGTTCCCACTGGCGGCATGTGCTATAGTCTCCAACATCCTCCTGTACTTCCCCAACGGACGAGTTCTGCAGCTCAGTGAGATAACTGATCTGGTCTGGTTTTTCCACGGCATTCTGGGCGCTGGGATACTGGTAAGAGAGAAGTGTTGCTACTGTTTATTATGGGGTGGGTTTTGTTTTGTTTTGTTTTGTTTTGTTTTAAATTCAGGGCTAAGAAAACCTCCATTAACAAATAAAAAAGTCATAGAAATGTCTTTTGCATAAACATGTGAGCAGCTTAACTGGGAAGTTGGGGTTCAGGGCTGAGAAAGTACATTCAAGACTGAAAAAGTCCCTAATCACAGGAATACGAGTTATTCCTGAAATAAATGCCAGGACTCCAAGTCAGGAGGAAGCAATAGGACTGACTTCTCACTGCGGAGAAAGGGTGACATGGCTGTTCATGTCTCCATGAGTCAAAGCAAAGCTGAGGTCCTAAGCTCAGCTGGAGGTGGTGAGTTTTCACTATTGGCTGCACACCCTTGTTACTCCTCTAACTGATTTCATGCTCACACAATGCACAAAAAACATTAAGGGCAAAATTGAAACATGTTTCAGTAGGTGTTCAGTAGGTATTCATTGAGTGTTGGCTGTTCACCAGTCAACACTCATTGAATGTGGAGCTTCAAATGGCTTAAATCCCAAATGCCCCCTGTGTTCCCACACACCGACCTACCTCCTTTTGGGTTTGATCTGGTTTGTATGTGCTCTTCTATAACCAGTTCTCCATTCCACCACTCAGGAAAGATCACTTTTATGTGAATATCCATAACTAGAAGGGAACAAGTTTGGGAATAACTGATCCTTCCAGTTCATTAGAAAGCCTGCTCCCTTTACGCTCTTCCAATTATCCACCCAAGTGCAGATAAAAAGCCAAGTGAGTAACATGCATATGACAAGTACTGGCTGTTATGCAGCCTAGGCAGATGGTAAACTGGCACAGAGCTGGCTACCTGCACGTCAAAAACATGAATGTTTAAGAATAATTAACCTAGAGAAAAGTAAATCTCATTCACAGTCAGGCTATGATGCAACTGCCACTTAAGTCTATGGAAAAGGTACAATGGATGTGGTTCAGACTCATATTTCCCAAAACAGAAACACAGTATAATCATTCAATAAATTGTTCTCCACCAGCAGCTTGCCTGCTTCTTCTTCCAGCTGCCACTTGGGCCTATTACTCATGCTGAGCTTGAACGTAAGCATGAGTTTGTGGAAGGAAGCCTAAAGGAAGAAGAGGTACTACATGAGAGACCTGTGGAAAATTCGTATCACTGCAAGCCCAGGAGTCATTGGCGTTCAATGAAAGGAAACGCAGATGTTAGGAATGAGAGCATCACAGGCTCATTGAAAACGTGCCTTCTTTTAAGGCTTCCACAGAGGCTTGCCTGTGGCCAGCGCTGAGTACATCAAAAATGAGAACAGCAAGTGAGAGGGGAGGAAAAATTTGCATTGACCTTCAAAACACAGCTTTAGGAGTAATTATTGATCCACAAACAATGCTGTTGAGTGTATGTGTTTTCCAGAAAACAGCATGACAAATGCCCACAGGTGAAGAGAAGGGAAAAGAAAGTATTATCATCAGCTCCGTTTTCCAGGTGCTGGAAGCATGGAAAAATGAAGACTGGCTTCTGGGCCTCATAGGGAGCTAAGCAAGGGGCAAGAGTGCCCCATGACTGGAACCTGGGCTGTATCCTGACTCCACAGTGGGGACAGACAGAGCTGCACTGTGTTTCCCCATGCAGCCAGCTTCTCCCCAAAGGAAACTCAGGAAAGTCACGCCAACAGGTTGCCCAACCTTGTAACCAGGACACAGCCTCCGGAGCCAGGACTGTGGGGGAAACTTCGTAACAGCCTGGCCTGCCTCTGTGAGCCAGAAAACCTGCTTCCACCTGGGAACTTCATCCATAGACTGATGCCTAGATCATCAGCACACTCTTTGGCTGAGCAGCCAGCCCCACCCTTTCCTCCTCCTCTGCTGCTTCTCTAATGGAACTTTATATGACGTGAAAACCTCTCCATTTCCTTATTTCAAAAGTTTAGGGTGTAAAGAGAGGAAGACTGGCTCTGTGTGTCATAGTAACATCTTTCCTGATGGAAAGCCTATGTGCAACACTGGGAAATGCCTGACTGAGCCATGGCTCACGCACAGCCCTCATTTTACTGACAAGAGCCAAATCTAGCAGATTCTCATTCCCATGTCAAAAGGCAGGTGTTTATAATCAGGCACTGCAAAAAAACAAAGCTGCCAAGCAAACCCTTCATCCTGAGCCAGGCTAATAAAGGACACAAAGGTGTTCACAGCTTAGATGGGAAACCTCCAAAGAAGAAAGACAGCCCTGGAGGAAAGGGAGTGTTGGTTTGATGGGCAGAGGTATTAGCTCTCCTTCTGAGTGCCAGGCAGTGGCACGCTGGGGCTGAAGCTGCCTTGGGGACCACCTGTGATTATTTAAGAGCTGACTTCTTTCCAGGAAGAGGAATGTCTTTTTAACTGCAATGCTCTACATCTGCAGGCCTCCAGCTGTGGTCCAGCGACCACGGCAGGTGCTGGAGGCTGCCTCTGGGGTGTGCATAAAAGGCAATGGAGAGAAAGTCCTTTGAAAAATATTTAGGGGCCTGCAAATCTAAGCAGGTTTCATAAGACTGTCCTACACAGTCTAACAGAGATATTCACACTACACACATAAATTCCCTGGGCTTCATTCACCATGGGCATTCTGCTCTTCCTGCCCTACATGGAACAATATCTCTCCAACATCTAGTCAGGCTGTTTTTACAGCTTTTACCTTGTTTGTTTGTTTGTTTGGGGGGGTTCTCCTCCTTCCATTAACTTCATAGGGACCATTTCCTACTTTCTCAAATACTCATTTTCTTACGTTGCTCTTTGAGATGCCTACACAAGCAGTGGTGGGCAGAGGCAAGGCAGCAGGAGTGCTCTGGCTGCACAGCTAGACCCACAAAAGCTTTCTTGCCCTCTAGCTACCAAACTAAATGCAGCTTTTCCTATCTCCAGAGTGCCTCTGTAAGGTGGCATTATATCCTGAGACACAGATGGTTGCTGACTCCATTGTATCAGTCCAGCTCCACCTGATAATTACCATGGGGAAAGCTGATGTGAACTGGGAGTTCCCTGTCGAGTGAAGTCTATTTTGTAGGTTTTCCAGAAGCTTAGCACAAAGAACCAAAGTCAGATGTGTTTCAGGAAGTTTAAGACTGATTTCCCAATTATAATCCACAGCAGGATACTCGGAAGACTTAAAGTGACATAATTCTTACTCCAGTGATGTGTCTTTTCTGAGCAGAAATTCCATTTTCTCAAAACTGACATGTTTGTTCCTGAAAAAAAACAACAAACCCCTGCTGAAAAGAAGCAGTATAGCTTCAGCAGCCAGAATTACTGTACCAGAAACTTGCCAGCCAGCTCTAGCTGTAATCCCACGCTTCTTCCTGAGTTACCCTTCAGCAAGCATCAACATCTAAGTAGATGTAACTCACAGAGAAGAGGCAGAAGGTGGTTTGCATTTGAGGAACATGATGCCCCAGCTCCTAGACTTTAAAAACCATGCCAGCAGAAGTACTGCACACCAACTCAGCTTGTGCTTTTCTCACAGGTTATTTTGCCGGCATTCATGATGCTGGGAGCAGGCGGAGCAGGATGTTGTGCTAACAGATGTGGGGTAAGTGGATATTTATGTGTTGATATAGCACTATAGAGTTTGCACAATAGCTCTTAAATGGCTGCTCAGCAGGTGGAAATGTACAATGACAAACCATCACACCACCTTCAACAGCCATGTCAGGGAAATGCAGAAGAAGAGCTTGATCTACAGCGTCCCTGGGCTGGGGCTGAGAGCTCAGTTAGCCAACAAGAATGTTATGATATTGCAGCCACTGATATGAGGGAAATGATACTCAGCCAGGGCAGGTACTGGAGCATTTAGCCACATTGCTGAGGGCAGAAGGGGTCAAAGCTACTTCACTTTGCCCCACATGAAGTAAAGCACGGCTCCAGCTTCCTCCCGCTCGAGGTGATCCTAAAGATTGAGACAGCTGCCTGTTCCTTCTGCTTTCACCTGGTCCTGTTTCCTCCATACCCTTCCATCGCAATTTGCTTTTCCTCAGATTCATGCCTGCTTACCTCTGTAGGGGCAGATAGGTCCCCTACTTTGCAGGCCCATGCTAAAAGCTGGAGCTGCTGCTGCTGGCCCTAAGGAGCCAGCACTGCTTCCTGGAGGCTGGTCCCCATGGAAGGCTTTCACCTGTAGCGTGCATTTGCCCAAGCGTTATGCACATGAAAGGTGCAAATGCAATTTCGACTCTCTGTCATCCAGAGCAAGGCCAGAGAGACTTTTTCCCTTGATAATTAAGAATATTATAAAGTAACATGTTATACAGGCATCTCCATTAATCCTCAAGCCCTGGGCACAAACCTCTGTGTGGCTATCATTATTAGCAAGAATAAACTGACTCAGAAATGTTTTTTTAGTCTGCATCCTTCCCAGAAGCAGCCTGGAATGAGAGATTCCATACAATAAAGCATGTCTCTTCTGTACTCTTCAATTAATATTTAGTTTGATCCATGAGAAGACCTTTACCTCTTCAAGACGTTTTACTTAAGTTAATTCATTATTCATTAGGATGTCAGCAAGTACATCCCAAGGGACATGTCATTACATGGATTTTATCAAATGTCACATGAACAGAGAGGATGCTAACGATGGCCAAGTAGGCCAGTTGCAGAGCTGGGATGTGAGCCTAGGCACCCTGAACTCAGTGCCTGAGCCAGCTGCTTCTCCTGGTTTTGAATGATGTAGAAAATGGTGGTGAAAAACAGCCGTACCACGGGTGTTCCCATGCTCAGCTGAACGTGGTAAGTCACGAGGGGAAATTCAGCTGAACTGGGCTCTGTTCACACAGCACCTCAGGGCTCCCTTCTCTGTCCTTCATCCCAGCACTAAATATTACAGAGCCAAGAGTCAAAGTTCCCCAGGCTGGCTGGGTTCAATCCCCCAGCCCACCGATGCAGGCGGTAGCAAAGTGCCGTCCAGCAGCCCACATCCACAGACCCCCCATGCTCCTCTGCTCCCATCCACCACCCTTTTGCTTTCTGAGCCATTCCTAGCAGCAGCACATGGATGCCAGGTACCCCGTCTGCACCTTCCCATCACTGATCAGTTACCTGCAAGCTGTTCCTCCTCTTCCTTGTATGCTGTTATAGAGGAATACAACAGACATGGTTGAGAAAGTAGTTTGATTATGCGCTATGATATTTGTATAAAGAGGGCTAGCTGATGGCCAGGTGATGAAGCTACTCAAACCAAACTAGAGAATAGGCTCGGTGAGGACAGTATATCTTCGAAAATGCTGTCTTCTGGAACTGTAGGAATTGCCCACCTCTGTGAGGTGAAAAGAGGTGAAGCTCTACAAGTCACTCTATGGTTTAAACAGGATGGGGCTCAATGTAGAGATGAGATAAGGACATAAGCAAAGAGTGAGTGGCTATGAATGGCATTAAAAACAACTGTTTCCCATGCACAGCTCCTGGGGAAGAGTGATTTCCAAGCATGCGAAAAGAGGTGAGTATTGCAGGGAGATCTGAAGGCTAATGATGTGCTTCTTCAGAAGAAACCTCAGGGAAACTTTGCTTTGTGGATAGTGGGAAGAAATGCACAGACACCCACAGCAGGGTTGCTCAGATGCCCTGACTGCATGGGCTGTATACCCAAGGCGGGGTATGGTGTGAATCTTCAGGCACTGGAGAGCAGAGGAGCCCTGGGACTGGTTCAAACATGCATGATGGCAGCAGCTTCCCAAGGGGCCAGAGCTCCTTGCGAGGTGGGTCTGGGTGGACCTGATATGGGGTCCCCAGCTCTTGGTGGCTTGTCCACCAACTTGTACCTACTGGCGGAGAAAAAGCCCACACCGGAGGTACTCAGGAACCTCTGTAATCCAAAGGTTAGTTTGTCCACCTTTCTGCTTTGGGGACCTTAGGTATAAAATTATAATTTACGCTGAATTGTCAGCATTGCTTTTCATAGGAAAAAAAAAAAAAGGCTAAAGAACTTATACTGATCAGAATTATTATTCAGTCAGAACATAACCATTTTCCTCAGGGTAGGGACTCTATCCTATTATATTTTGTGCAATCCCTGGTTTAATAGTTTCAGACTTCATCACAGCGTTTACACACTGCTGAAGTATCAACAACAGTAATAATAATTACTAATTTTTTCATCCTTTTATTCACCTTATTGAGTTCTCCAATTCACAGTGATTATGTGCTGCATTGAGAAATTTTTTTCATTAATCCATTTTAAATTGTTGCCTGCAAACATACCTAGATGGCTTCGTGTCCTTGCATTATGGAGTAATGATTTTGGAAAGTAACAGATTTAGAAAGCTTCCGTGTCTTGCAGCTTAGCATGTACACATCAGAAGGCATCCACTGCACTGGCACAATGAGGGAAAAAGGCCCCCTCAAAATACAGTTTTTGTCATTGCATCAGCAAACATACTCCAGTATTTCTCTCTCAACCTTCCTTAAGAGTTACTAGCAGAAAAAGAATAGCCATAGCAGCTTTCCAGACAAACCTAGATAAGCAAATATATCTGGATAACCAGACAGGATATTAATTCCAAAAAAAAACACCTCCAGAGAAAGAAACAGAGAAGAAAGAAATGTGCACGAAACAAGAACCAGAGCAATAAAGAGCAGCACAAGCTGGGACAGGAGGAACTTGGTAATTTCACCAAAGCAGCTGATGCAAATGCTCAAAGAATGAATGCTAAAAGTCTTCACCAGCTCACCAGAGACAATCCAATTGTGTGAAGGATAAAGCAGGGAAAACATCAACAGAAAATCAGCAAAAAGGATCAGCTAAACCTTTGCAAGAGGTAGAGAACAGGCCAACACCATGGGAAACTAATTTCAACAAACTCAAGCATCCCAGCTTAGATCTCATGTTGCAACTGAAGACACAAATGAGGAAATAAAAAATTTCCCAAAAAAGTGATAAATGAAGATGGTACAGCTAGGGGAAATGCTGAAAGGTTGAGGTGATGCAATAGTTAATAAAATTGTTGCATTTCCATAGAATATGGGACAAGCCTCCAGAAAAGGCTTCAGAAGAGTAGACATAATGGGGAAATGACACTGTGTATCTAGAAAATGCCCAGGAAAGACAATTTAACAGCTGCAGCAACTTCAGATTCCCCTTTCAGTGACAAGCAGTCTTTGATTATATGTGCACAGTAAAGGAAATAGGTGAGATGAAGCTAGCCATACCGCCAATGGCTTTCAAATGAGAAAATCACGTGTCAAAGAACAGTCATCAAAGATAGCACTGATGAGTACTACCAGTACTAACCACTATCATAAAATGTAGTAGTAGCAAAAGACCATTTGACTTTTTCTACCATAATCGTCTTTGGGATGCCCATACTGCTATGCTGTGCTAAAACTAATCATTAGCATAATTAAGATCCTTCAACCAAGATGCAGAATGCACAGTTGAAGTAAATGAGAAAATAGGTGGGGAGGAGTTGTTCAGCGTAGGTGGGAGTTTCAGACAGAGTATCAGTCACTGACCTTCACCGCAAGGCATGGCTGTTGATCTTATTATGAGAGAGACTGCATCAGCTGCAACCCAGCACTGCTTTGATCAGGGACAATATACTAAATACCTACATTTTGCTGACAATGAAGCTCTGCTAAGAGGCAACTCAGCCAACATGCAGATAAAGACAAAGAGAGTGTCCAGCTTTGCAAGAAAAGACAGAGTTATTAATCAGTTATGATGAAATAAATCTCATAAGACATCCCAGCAACTTCTAACTCAAGGATTGCTTTAGAGGCAAAAGGACACACAAAATGAGTCAATTCACACACTGGCAGCATGCAAGGTTGTACAGAACACAGTAATGTCATTGGCTGGCAAGTTGGAAACTGCATTCACCAGCTTGAACACATTTGGCTAGCGAAGAGTTTTCAAGTTTCTGTCGAAAATCTGCAATGTGGATGGTGGATATTTCCATTTGACTCTGTAATGCAGCACTCGGTGGAGCAGCTGGCATTAGGAGAAGGTTTCTACCTTCCTTGTAGGGTATTAGATTTCACTGGTATTTGCTGGCAACAGATGTTGCCAGAGGTGTTTGGCTTCAAACCCAAGTCAGGGACGGGAGTGTTTCCCATGTGCTTCCTCAGCCATGCCTCTGCCCTGACTCTGAGGCAGTCTTACTGGCTTCAGTCCCTGGCAGTCTTCCCCTGGCTCTGTCAGTCTACTCCAGAGTTTCCTTTTCCCTTCTCCTTCTTGGCAGAGTTGTGAACAACCACAGGCAGGAAGTCTTAACAAGACTGGTGGGAATCCTGTCCCAGATACACCACCAGTAGCACCCACCTGAGATTCTTGTTTCTATATACAAATAGCAACACGATACATTCCATCCATTAACAGAAAACTACCCCAAAACAGAGCAAAGGTAACATTTCTGTGGGAGTGGCCAATTTAAAACATACAGGTGCATTGCATATAGTTCGAAGTTGCCAATGGTTCATTGCCATATGCAGCACAATTAGATTTCTCAACACAAGCAGTGGTAACCACATGTCATGCTGTTGCAAAATGAAGGAAAGCAGCAATAAGAAAGGCTCTTTTGCATTCCTCATCAATTAGCAAAAACAACTAATGCATCTTCTGTTGCTTTCATACCTGGTTTGGTAGTTGCTTGCTAGTTTCTCTTGGTACAAGGGCTAAGAAAGGTGCTCTTGGTGAAGAGGTGGAAATGCCAAGGCACGTGATGTGGACCACATCAAGCCAGTACTGGCTTCATGTTGGCTTTTTGAAAGAAGACCACTAGATTTTTCATAATTGATTGATCAAGTATAAAACTCTGAATAATTAAAGCTCTGGGCTTACCCACTTTTAAAAGCAAAACAAATACAGTCTGAAATCCTTTCACATCTACGATAGCTGCACCAGTCAGAAAAAGTCAACTATTTTTTATTCCCACAAGTATCATACTATTATTATGAGTTTCAGCATATAGTAAGAAACAGATAAAGGTCGTTACCTTCCCATTCAGTGTAAGCTTTCCATGCTACTCAGTCTGTCTGTGCATGTGATGTTGAAGGTCTTTTCCCTTTCAGATGCTGCTGTCAGTGGTCCTGGCTGTGCTGGGATTCGCGGGAGGAGCATATTGTGCGGTCATCTCCTCACTGGGGCTGATTGGGGGCCCTCTGTGCGACACAGGTGATGGAGAATACCTCTACCCTTTCAGGAATGACACTCTGGAGTGAGTATGACTTACAGGCTCCTCCAACTTTGCTTTCCCTCTTCCGTCCCTCCCCTCTGCCCCCATCTTTTTATAGCAAATTTGAATTTTTCCAAAGTGAACTGATGGTCCACCTGGTCTACAAATAAATTCACATTTCTCTGAGCCAGCATGTTTGAGCTGGTCATCTCTTTGACCAAGGATCATCTTTGGGCAAACTGCCTGAGTTTCTTTTGTTGTGCTTGTCAGCAGCCCCTTGTGCAAGTTGCACCATGCTTTCAAAAGGCTGCTGAGCTGTGACTCCCACCGGAATCAAAAGCAAATGTTCGATAAGTATGCCACATTAATCTGTTAAGTCATCATGAATTGAGTCTACTCTACCTACTTCTGAAAAGCAAAGCAAAAATCTATTCTAACTCTTTAAAGTTAACCTTGGCAAGCACGCTCTTCAAGCCAGAGCTAGAGATGATGGATGGACTGGGCTGAGATACCACAGCAGGAATGGAGAATATGGAGACACATTTTAAAACCACTAGGGGCCTTTCCATTTAGTTATTAGCACTGCCATAAAACAAAAGAGAGATTCTTGTGCATGCAACAAAGTACAGATATGGCTCTCTTCCCTAGTCATCAGTTGTACCTCTGCAAAGGCAGTTCTGAAGAGAATCAGCAGCTTTTCCCAATTATAGTAGAATTTGAGACTCACTTTTGTGCAATCAAGTTCAGAAAATGTAATGCCAGAACACACAGAAAGCATTCTCAAATTTTTATTGTCTAACACATCGCCAATTATTTTTCTCTATCACAGAGACAATTATTTGTTCAACCAGACAACATGGAGCATTTGCAAAGAACCTGAAAACATCATCCTTTGGAATATCGTCCTTTTCTCTATTCTCCTGGCCATTGGTGTGATTGAAGCTATTCTTTGTTTTATTCAAGTCATCAGTGGACTTACCGGCTTCATATGTGGCACATGTATGAAGAAAAGAAAGGTTGGTATGCAGTAAAAGGTATCAGAGTGCTTTACATTCTTACCGCTTTTGTTTTTAAGGATCTGGGAATGGTACATGATCAGAGAGATCTGCACAGCCCCTGAATGAGCTCCTCCAGGGAGCTGAGGCATGATGCATTTGCACACTGTCTCTCTCTCTCCCTCACATTGTAGTCAGGGATAACCTGGTCCTCAGATATTTCAAAATGGCAGAGCAGTGTGATGTGTTGACCTAGTCAGCTGTATGGTTGTGTTCCTATTCAAGAAGCCTTTCTGATAAAGTGTAATGACCCCCCAGCATCTGTAAGTGAGAGAGATGAGACGTAGAAGTGGTCTGAGTTGGTCAACAGTAGTAAAAATGTCATTTTACAAAATGGAAGAAAACCTCTTTCAAGTTTCATTTATCACCACTGCTTCTTTTTCACTGTTTATTTTCATTGTACAAGATGATTGCAGTAAGTCTCATATCCCTCTGGAACATTAATTAATCATCTTTCATTCATTGCCTTTCAGACAAATATTTCTGGAATGTGAATGATCTACAGGGAATGCCAGGACAAGCCCCAAGTTGCCGATTCACATACAATAAGGATAGTGCGCTGTGCTATGGGGGGGATGGCAAAGAAAGCCCATCTATGGGGGGGTGACAAAGAAAGCCCAAAATGTTCAGGAGTTTCATGAGGCAAAATGAATTTTTTATAAAGAAGTCAGGGTGGAAAAAGACTGGATCATTTAGATCTGAGACTCCAAATTTTCATCTCTCCAAACTTTCCTGCTAAATCTCAGGTATTGGCAAAACCACTAATCTGTCTAGTCCTGACTGCCATACTTGTGCATAAAACACAAAGGTCCCCAGATCAAAGCTCACCACTTGCCCTCTTGTGTATATGGGAAACTGAACCGTTGTTAATGTATGCATTTATCAGCTGCACGAAGCAGGTGCTCTCTGGCTGGATGTAAATAACCTCCCGCCCCCTCCAAATCCCACCTTGAGCTCACCCGTCCGTTCCTATTAACTTGCTACCCAGGCACTCCCAGATTTAAATTAGGATGAGCAGAGAATATATTGAGTGTCATTTGCGACACTGCAGAGGCAATTGAAGCACACGGTTTTCAGTCTCCCTAGGCCATCCTGGAGCCAAATTCCCTTGTGCTCATTTGGTAGCTTGCTATCATGTTTGACAAAGTCCAGTGCACTTCTACACCAGTTCTTCAGGAGCATCTGAGAGACGTGGTAGCCCTGGAGGGGCATTTGGGTCAATACAGACAGTAGGGTCTGGAGCAAGAGTTTAACAATGTCCAGTTTAACTAAAAGGAGGAGAACCTCAGCACCAATTTTGCCCTCACAAGACTGCATAGGAGTCTCACTAATTTCCATGCAGGTCTGTAGGACTGTTCTAGAACAGACAGCAATGGACAAGCAATTAACTGGTAAAGATAAACATTAAATCAATGAAGGTAGTAATTACATGCAGCTTAGTAACAACTAAGAGATATAATCTGAAAGGCAACAAATTGCATCAGTCTTAGTGATACAGCAACAGTAATCCCAACGAGGAAGTGTGTAATTCCCCATCATCACTCAAGATCAAGCCGTTGATGCTAAAATCCATGACTTGCAAATTTCAGAAACGCCATCATTTCAGTGACTTCCTCAAAGGTTAATTCTTGGTCATGCCACTGAATTCCCTGAGTCAGCCAAGCTGTTAGATAATCTTTATCCATCCTGAAGGCATGTAAGAAGTTATGAAAATCTGAACATATTTGAAGCACTTGGAGTCTATTTCTCAAAGAGAGACATTTATGTTTTCTCAGTCAAAAGTTGTTCATATTTCTGCACTGTAGCATGGGAGCAAGTTATTTGAACACAGTTATTGCAGACACACATGGTTAGTTGTGCTGTCCTCTAATGCAGCACACAAACCACTTCATACAAAATGGGGAAGAAAATGACTGTTGTGCTAAGATGAGGAACACATGTACACTTCCTTGGAGAATAGCTTCACCCCTAGAAGCAGGAAATTTGACCATAAAACTTAAAAGTACCTTCTATAAAAAAAGCATAAGACTTGTTGAATTTTGCAATAATGACTAGGTGCATCCAAGCCTGTCAGGTGGCTTAAAAAGCTCATGTTCATTGTCTGCAGTGAAGCCTGGATAGTGCTACCATATAAAGTGGACATCAAAATAAAGCCAAGTGATTCAACCAGGAAAAGAGTCAAGGAGGCAGCTATAAGTAAGGATATTCAGCATGTAGCCAGACCGAGAGAGACTCATTCATCAGCAGAGGGGCTCTATGAGCTCTTCACACCCCCTAAATATCAGCCCTGGCCTCATCCTTTAGTTTTGTCTCCCTGACTCTCATCTCTATGATAAAGCCAGTTTGGGCTGTGCCAGCACCCGGAGAGGGAGAGGTACCCACTGGCACACACCACCTCCAGCACAGGAAAGTAAATGCACTGTACTGCTGCCATCTGCTTGTTCCAAGCTGTCCTGCCCTGGGGATGTTTAGTGTCACATCTGTGTGCTAACGGGGACACCCTCTGTCCTGTCAACTGTGCAATCACTGGCCTCACTGACATATGTAAATATTAAATACTGTTATTCTGAAGTTATTTTCTGGCTTGATTTGTGTGACCTAAAGGACTTGTGGCTTCAAACTAGCTCTAGTAGGAAGAGACATGGAATAACACAGAAAGTAGAGTTAAATTAATCTTGTCTAACTTGAACCTCTGAAAAGGAGTCTTTTCTGGAGTAAGCATCAAGCCATGTAGTCCATGGAGAGAGGCAGCCTTCCCCCAGTTCATACTGAAAGAGATGTCTAAAGCAGGCAGGAAGAATTGCCTCTCCAGGCAAGGTCCAGTTGTCCACCCTAGACAGGAGCATCTGATGCCATTTGAAGTGCAGCAAAGCATCCTGCTTAGCCTCCAGATGCCACTCGAGGTGGCAAGGGTCTCCCACGTGTCCTGTGTCACACCTGAGAGTCACTCACAGCTCTCTAGAGACCCAAGTATCTCAGCTGGAGCTAGCAACACGGAGATGTCAGTGACCAAAGAAAATGCTTCTCTCTTGCAAACACAAGGATGCTAAAAATTAATTTAGCCAAGATACCTGAAGGTGGCTAAAATTAGGTGAAATCATTTCAGCTCATGGCTTTTTGGATCCCCCAAATCGCCTTTTACATGTGTGTCAAAGCCTGAGCTCTCTGAAGTGTCAACAGAGCTTTCTCGGGGAGCCGGCTGGCACATCGCAACAGGGGCAGCTCCTTGCACCGAGCACTGCAGAGGCACCGGTAAGAAAATGGCTATGTAATACTAATAACAATAATTTTGGTTTGGACAGAGAGTTGGCTTGACTAAAGATAAAATATCATGTTTCCAAATTGGTGTTACTACAGATTTTAATTTGTTTTTTTTTCCAAAATGGGAAGAATTATTTCAGTGAAATCTCCTAACAAAGGAAAAGAGGCATTTTGTCTCTGAAATGTTTTATGTATGGTACACATGAAGAATTTAGTAAAACTAAGGAACTCATAATATTCTTCTATATCTATCTTTTATCTCTATTCATCTTCTTTCTATCTATCTATCTATCTACCTACCTACCTACCTATCTATCAATCTGTCTTCTCTATATCTCTATATCTACCAATCTTAAATAATTAATGGTCAAAACCTCACACAGGCATAATGATAAAATATTTGTTTAATTTTTATATTTATTACTCACTGTGCAGTCTCACCACACAGGCTCTCATACAAGGAGTAAAAATGTGTTACTTTCTTATCAAATTATCCCTCTCTCTTCTGCATTTGAAACTCATGCAGATCAGTCACTTGCACATCTGCATTGGTTGGAAGAGATAAGACTTCTAACATGTGAGGAAAGAGTGTTCTTGGGATTGACTTGGCATAGGAATAAAACTTCAGACCAAGCACACCATGTGAAAAATTGTAAATGTTTGGAGACAAATGGCTGGGTGTAAATGTTTGGAGATAAATGGCTGCCAGGATCAAGGACATGATTCAAATACCTGGGTTGGAAACCACAAACTAATTCATACCATCTTATTTCAAGAAGAACTGTCAGATCATTTTGATGCAAATAGCTCAGATGTCTCAGGCCCCAGTGCTCAGTTTTTCTTGGCGAGCAGAGCAAAGGAAACCAGTGAGAAGCTGGGCCCTGGAGACCTCCCTGTGCCACAGCCTCTGCTCTACTGCCCCATCCCCAGCTCCTCCCAGGAGCTCCTCACAGGGAGCCACTTCTTTGCAAAGAAACTTCAAAAAAAATCCCAAAGGAAATAATAATTAAAAAAAAAAACCAACCAAAAATGACCTTTCCAGTTTCTCAGAGTACTTTATTTCATTTCCTACAGAGCACCAGCTCACTGGGATTGTCCCTTTCCGGAGGAGTGACAGGGGACAGCCACCCTTCCAAAATGCCCTTCCCTGCTGGACCTCTCTCACTCCACAGCCCCCCTTTCCTCCTGAGCCCATGGGCCACAGAGGGCCGTCTAAAGCTTGTCATCAATAATGTAGCACATTTAGCCCAGATAGGCAGGGCAAGGGCTTTATCTTAGGCACAGAGGCCACTGTTTTGTCCATCTTTATTTCTTCCTGTTAGCTTCAAAGCTGAGTAGCTGTAAGCACTCACCACGGTGCAGATCATTTCCACCATAGACAGAAAACTTCCCTGGTACACAGCACTCCTCTCTTTCTCCCAGGCACTCCTCTATTTTTATCAACCACCCATGTCAGAGTTTGTTCCATCAAGGTCAAGTGATAAGGAGAGAGTAAGAGCTCAGCTGAGTATCCCCCAAGTAGATACTCAGAACCATTGGAGATACACCAGAATATCCTGGCTGCTGCTCCCAAAGGGCATGTGTCTCCCACAGGGGCTCTGTAACATCTGCTTGCCCACATGGACATCTCAGAGGCTTTAAAGCACCTCAGGTGGCACCAGCTATCTCTATGTGAGCATCCGAATCAAGCCCTGAAACTTCTACTGGGTACAGTGACACCACTCTTAAAAGCAGCTCTGAGTCCAGCAGACTGAGACCTGCCTTCGCCCTGTCCTGACTCACAGGACCTAAAATAGGTCAGTCAATCACCTCCTAAAATTGCGTATTTCTCTGCACGCAGGGAGCTTGAAGTGAGCGGCGCAGCAGCTGGCACCCAAAGATGCAGCCCTCCAACATGAGCGGGGAGGTGAAGCCCACCTCAAACATCTCTCCATTAGTGAGATTTCTTTTTTTTTGGTAAAATACATGCATTAGCTGAGAGTCGTCTAGTGGCAAAAGAGCACAACAGATACAGTGAGGAACTGGTCTTCTTGATATAACCTCATGCTTTTACAATCCTTCCATGTACTGTATATCATCAAAAACACTCCAGCTTCAGATGAACTACCTTACACATACTCTTTCTCTAAGTCTCTTTCATCCCATTGTGTAAAGTTTTCACTTACATTTTGTCCTACCACATCTGCCCTCCATCCCTCTGGGTCTTTAAATGAAGTTTCCCTGAGATTTTTATACCTGCCACTTTTTACTGGTTTTTTTTCAAGAGATGATAAAAAGCAGAGTCAGTCCAGATGTTCTCTGCAGATGTCAAAGAACAAATTCAAATCTTGCTTTGGACAGGTTGAATTTAGTTGACCCTCACATGAAGGATGCAATGCCCCATATTTCCTCCCAGGAGTGCCTGGCTGCAGAGCGGGCTGAGACCTGGCTGCGTGCACCTTCAGCCACACGCACCTTCAACCCTATTCTGTTCCTGCCTAGGAAATATGCTGCAAAACATTTGCTCATAGAAAAAAGCTTATTGTGTGTCTGTGTGTAAACAGCATTTTAAAAGTTTTTGAAACATCCCATTCTGAGCAAGGGAGGCAGCCCAGAGAAACCAATGGCTCTATTGCCACCGACAGCTGCAGTTTCTACGACTTTGTAGCAGGTATATTTAAGGTGGAATGGAGTGTTTCTAATTACCACCCAGAAAATGTGCCTTTAAAATGCACAGTGTCCCTTTTTGTACACAAATTATTGGGTCAAAGTTAAAACCCCCTAGTCAAAATAGCATTTGATTATAAATAGAAAGGAATATTTCTCCTAAGGCAGGATAAATAATCATCTGGTTGTCAGGCTCTTTCATCTTTTTTAATTTTCACTTTTTTTTAAACAATTCTCGTAGAGTCTTCCCACCAGATCACTACATAACTTACCTTATTTTCCCTTGTACAGAGAGGTGTCACAGAAAACATGGGGTTCCTGCATTTCTCCCCGCCTCTTCCCACAGCCATCGCCCATGTGGCCGTGTGTTCCTACCATGTCCTGCCCATGGGACATGCTTAACCTGTGTCGCTGTCATTTCCATGCGCAGCTACTCCTGGCTGTCTGCAGGAGATGGCACACTGCAGAAAACCTTCCTAAAGATTTGGGCTTTCAAACTCCTGCTCAGAGTGCATCTGTGAAGAAGAAATCTG
Organism: Ciconia boyciana; assembly: GCF_034638445.1. NCBI lineage: Eukaryota > Metazoa > Chordata > Aves > Ciconiiformes > Ciconiidae > Ciconia > Ciconia boyciana. The sequence continues at coordinate 208,365,350 of NC_132934.1, forward strand.
TGATTTCCACGTGGAAAGGAGCTACCTGCTCCACAGATGAACACGAGTATCCAGGAAAGTGCCCTAAATAGGGCAGTGTTTACATAGAATTGGTTATGAAGAATCATACCTGGACAGATGAAAACAATTCACAGGGCAACTAAAAAGATATCAGTATGGCAACTCTATAATAAACGTAACAGACTTAATTCTTTAACGCATAGATGAGTTTTTCTCAGAATTATGTCTGTTTAAAGGGAGCTTCACAAAGTAGTTTAAAAAAGTCTGTATCTTTTCTGTAGTTTTATTGCAGAGTCTAGAAACACCTTGCTCTCCTGCCTGTTTCCAGCAGTGAAATGATAATGCGCTTGCTTTGAACATCAGCATGCAGCTCCTTTGGTTGGTCAGAGGTAAATCTTTCACTGTTTCCCAGGTTTATTTTGATGATTATTGTGGGTTTAGTTCAGTCAACTTTAAACAGACAAATTCTTAGCCCTATCTTCTGCATTAGCCTTGTGCCTAGAACCCAGAGAAATACAGATTATTTTCATACCATTGCATATCAGACAAAATATAACATTTCCCCTCCTTTAAGCCAAGCTAGTATTACCCCTCACATCAGTGCTCCATTGCTCTTATCAACAATAATTCCTACCCTCTTAATCTCTGCTCCCCAGAACAATAAGATTGGATATCTTCTGAAGAAGGGGAAAGACTGAAGAGTGGCCAATAGTCCTCCAAAGACAGAGACTCCGCATCCAGTTCTCAAGACTTTTGGGTTTACGGCTCTGTTTCGTATGGCATCTTTCCTTACAAAGTACAGCAAACTAATAATTAGCAGTTTCTTTACAAGGTGGCATTATTTTTTCTGATTTTTTTTCTATTTTTTTCTGATTGTGGACTCGATCAAAGAATATTATCATCAAGCCATTATTCCACTCTGTGATCTAAATTAAGCAACAGAAAATGGCTCTAAATATACCAGGCTTAGTATCTTTGATTGTGTTTTTTATGTTAACTTTGGCTACTGGAATTTGGGCTTCTTGGAAAAGCAAAAAGGACCAGCAGAACAGAAACCCAACTGAAATGGCCATAGTTGGAGGCAGGAATATAAATGTTTTCATTGGATTGTTTACAGCCACAGGTAAGTTTTCTTAAAGGACTTTTAAAAGTTCTTCTTAAAACACATGCGTTACATAGATCTGGGGACTTTTTCAAAGCAGGTGAACTCCTTTAATGTCAGGGCAGATTTTACCTAAGTGTGGCTTTAAAGGAGTATGGTTTCATGAATCATTTTGGGATGGATTCTTCCAAACCTCTTCACACTGAGCAGAACCTAATGTTTATGTAGATTCTTTTAGATTAAAGAGATTAATTTAAGAGTTTAGTTAAGAATTAAAGAGTTTAATTTAAAAGTGACTGAAGAATATGACACTTTTCATTAAGGAGGACTGTGGTCTTAATCTTGAGCCAGTTTCTGTTATCCAGCATAACAGAAGAATTTTACTCCTGGAACAATACAGTTCTGTGTGGTATAAATTGCTACTCATGGCGAGCATCGGCCTCTCTCCTAAAGAGAAAATGTTTCCCCACCGACTGCTGCCCTCCGCTTCCCTTTTCTCTCCTTGCTGCCTGGCATCATCTGAAATTTGCTCCCTTGCCCCATTTTTTGTGCAGGCTTCCCCAAGTGGTATTTGCCTGGCTAAGACACTTAAGCCCATGTTGTAGGTTTGTATTCTGACTGCAATGTGTGCTTGCATTTTTTCTTCCTAATGTCTCTTTTCTTAGACTGTACAAGTGATGCTCATGAAGGATGGTCTATCACTCACAGCAGAATAAAAAAAGCAATTCTGTTTGCTCTAGCAAAAGTCTTCCACTGAGAAAAATGAAATTAAAATTTAGCATATTCAAATTGCCTCTAAATGTTTAAACATTGAGCTTTTCCATGCACATATAGATATTCATTCTTGAACCTGGGAAATTATTTAGGGTGAGAAGCTAATACTGTTGCCTGTACTCAGCAGCACATCTCACTATGGGAGAAAACTTGTAAAGAAAATAGAAGTGTGATTAAATATTTGTATGAGAAAAAGGTTTACAAGCTCTCAGAGTGTTCTACAAGACTGGTTGAGAATATGTATCGCAATTCTTACCTTTCCATCTTCCATGTTTACAGCCACCTGGGTTGGAGGAGCATATATCAATGGCACAGCTGAAATTGTCTACCTGCCTTCAAAAGGACTACTGTGGGTCCAGGCACCTGTGGGATTTGCCTTGTCCCTTTTAATTGGTAAATAATTCATGTAATCAGGACACACAAGCTTTAAAAAAAAATCATATGAGTATATTAAGATGTGTAACAGAGTATAGAGTACATTTTAAAGGTGATTTTGTTTCTTCAGTCTCCCATAGATCCAGAATAAGCATTTATAATGTTATCCTCTAAACTGAAACATAAGAAATTGGGGTAGCTTGGAGCTAGTGTAGAGTTTTGCCTGCTTGGAGCAATTTATAGGGCAAAAATCTTATCTGAGAACTTTAGAAGCATGTGGCTATGTGCATATTGCTTTTTTATCATGGGCTCTTATTCACAGATTATTGAGACTATTGGTATCATTTTAATATTTTTCTTCAAAATTTCTGTGTGGTGAAATAATACTATCTTGATTTTTCCACTAAAATGCATTCTTCTGAGTAGTCTCATCTCAGGATGAATTTGTAGTCCATCCAGCTTATCTCACTTCACAGCTGGTCACTATTTTGTTGAAACTAAGCTAAGTTTGCAGTGTCCTATATCTAAGTTGACATTTTTAACTCCAAGAATTATTGGACTCACACTGGGGTTCAGCTGTCTTGCCAAGACCAGTGTTTCTTCCAGTCCACACTGGGTTATACCATAACTCTTTAGGGACACAGGGTGATTAAAGCGAGGAGACCCATGCAGACCTTGCACAGGAATTTCTAAAAGAACAATAACCTTTATTCTCAAGTTAGAGAAAAGAGTCCAACTGACGTGAATATGAATCAGGCTTGGAAATATACTGCCAGCATTTCTTATGTGAGTAATTCTTACTAATGAAATTGAGGAGTGCAGGTCTGATCCTGCAATCTTTACTCAGGTCAGTAGTGCCCAGACAAGCAGTCCTGTTGGCTTCAGGGTTAGGCACAATACATATTCTTTAGTTTTAATGAGACGGTGTACCTCTGAAGTCTAATATTTAGATGAAGGTGGGTGGGACTCAGCTCAATGCACAGATTAAAACAATATAGTTCTGGGGAGACAATGAAGCCACTAAAATGAAAATGTAACCAGAAAAGGAACATATATCAACATGTTGCATCACATGGTCAAGGACAAAAGTTTGTCTCTTTTTTAGCCAAATATGAGTCTTCAATGCCTCACTCTGCCTACTGACATTTTCCACAGGAAGCATTTCAGAAAAGTTTATGTCTCAGGTTGGTAGGTCATTGGAGCTGGAAAGGAGACTATGTGTGGATGTCCTCTGAGCTAAGTTCCTGTTACAGTCACACAGGTACCTTATGCCATTTGGGGTGCCCTAGGGGGTCCTACCTGGCCTTCCAGTAGCCACTCTGGAAAGATGTAGGTCTGCCAAAAGTGGAGGGTCATATCTGTCAGCTGTAAGCAGATGTCCTTTATAACCTGGGACCTCTTAGATGGATGAAACCCCACACTTAGGCAAGTGAGTTGAGGTCCTGGTGTCTGGTTGGCTGCATCATTCTCTAGGGTCCATTATGTATGAATTCTACACTCACTATATGGGTCTGATATCCAAACACCATAGTATTCTTTCTTACTTTTTTTTCCTGGAATGTAATTCATGCAAAATTCTACTAAAATGTCATTACTTCCGATAGGTGGTTTCTTCTTTGTAAATCCAATGAGATCCAAGAATTATGTGACAGTGATGGATCCCCTTCAAGAAACTTACGGGAACGTGATGGGAAGCTTACTCTTCATTCCACCACTGCTAGGAGAGGTGTTCTGGTTTGCAGCTATCCTGGCATCCCTGGGTAAATACTTACTTTGCTGTTGTATTTGTTAAAGGTCATGTGGTACAACTATCAGAGTATAATACACATTTGGGAATTGTGTTGGACTAAGCTGTGGAAAGTTGTGCTTCATGTCTCCTTTTGTGAGAGGAACACAAGCATTTCTCATTTCTGGAAAATACGTTTTTAGGTTTAAAACAAATGACAGTAGTATATATTCACGATATTCTAATAGAGATGTCTGGCAATATCAGCTAGTACCTTCCTCTTGCCTGTGGGAGAGCAGATGTAAAAAAGCAAAGTGCCTTGGCAAAGGCCATGGAGCAAGGTAGCAGCAAGAGCAGAAAGGGAACATGGGCTCTCCTAAGTCCTCACTCCGCCCACTCTCCGTAGACCGTGTGCTTCTCATACAGTGTGGTGTGCTGGCATCAAGGGAATAACATATACTTATTTATTCGGTATTCTGCACGTATGAAATCTGTCTTAAAATACTTGACCACTGTCCTTATCTGCAGGAGCAACAATGAGAGTCATCTTGGATATTGGAGGCTCTCTGGCTATCATCGTCTCAGCGTGCACTGTCATACTCTACACTCTACTGGGAGGCCTCTACTCTGTTGCATACACAGATGTTATCCAGCTGGTTTTCATTACCCTCAGCCTGGCAAGTCCCGTGCATTTCTTCGTTACCAGTTTCCTAACTAAGGGAAAAAATCCTGCTCTTCTTTTTAGTATGTCTCAGACCAAAAATAACTCCACCAATACTGGCCCTTGCCCTACAGTTCCTCCTCAGAGAAACAGGTCTCCTGAAAGGTCTTACAGTCCTTATGCATTTCAGACAGTGGTCCCACAAGCTATTGGCCTAATGGTTGCTTATAAGTAAGGTCTGCAGGGCCTGTCCGGAACAATCTTGGCTGGAAAGTAGAGAGATCTGTCTACTGAAGGCACCAATTGACCTGAATTACAGACTCATGTTCTTGATGATGCCGTGAACCAGAAACATGTAGATTTAGAGTAAGGAAGGGGCAGAAAGGAAGACTCTTAGTCTGGGTTTAATCTTATGTAACTTTATGTTCTACATCTACCTTAATTTCAATAGCTGAATAGACTCTCCAAGAACAAGGACCCTGGGGAAATGGTTAACTATTACTGTTTCTATCCTAGTGGGTCTGTATCCCCTTTGCCCTGGTGAACTCTGCAACAGAAAGTATTTATTACACTGCAACTCATCAATCTTACCAAGACCCTTGGATTGGGAAGATAGACAAACAGTATCTTGGAAGGTGGCTGGATGACTTCTTCTACCTGGTATGGAGTATTTCTTGGACAGGTGGTTGGGAGAAGGGATTGTGCGTGGACTTTCTGTCTGGAAAACTTGTGGGTTCTTCCAATCAGGAGCCCTATGTTGCACACTTGGCAGGGGCAGGTTGATATGTAAAATCTTCTCTCAGCCACTCTGCAGCACACTGAATGGACTGGGGAGATCCAGGGCTCAGCTGTGGGAAGGAAAGAAGCAGTAGGGACACTCCATCCTTTACCCATGTGAAGGAATGTACCTCTTGAGTAAGACCATCCAGGCAACTAGTTCCACTCCTGGCACCTAAATGAGGCATTTCCTACCTTTTGAGAGGTTGATCTTGCAGCATCAATAGTGTGCTTTTAACATAATTTTGTAAAATTCCCTCTATTTGAAAAAAAATATTAAAATGACACAACTGCAGGTCATCAGCAAGCATGGTGCCGTTGGCTCCACCACACAACTCAACTTTTGAGCTACCAATATAGCCAAGACTACAGGAGGCTGTTATGCTCTTGCTAGACTGGTAATAGGGACACACCGAAGCTTGAGCTTGTTTGGTGAGGACAGAATCTTCAGATTTTATCTGATGAATTTTTTCTGCTAAGAAAGTGAAAATGGTGATTTTATTTTTAATTTTAGATTATACTCTAGCTAAGTTTGGGTAGATTTTTTACAGAAGTTGCATTCCTGAAAAACTTATCTTCTCTTTTCCTTCCTCTGTGCCTGTTTCACTACGCCAAGCAACCTATTTTTCAGCTTTCTCAGTCTGCCAAACCATTAACCTGTTTTGATCAAAATTTCACATCCATCACAATGAAAACAAATGAAAAGGACACCCTCAACCATCAGAAATATCATCCTCAATAGTTAAAGCTGGGCAATGCTTATGCATTTGAAATGAGAGCTTTATAACAGTAAAGATTATCATCCATCTGCATGGATGGATGATGCCCTACAGCAGCCAGCAGCCTGGTGGGTACCACTGATAACATCCAAATGTTTCAGGTGCTTGGGAGTATCCCATGGCAAACTTACTTCCAAAGAGTGCTCTCCGCTGCCTCACCAGGAAAGGCAAGGCTCATCTCCTACCTCTCTGGACTTGGGTGCTTTTCAATGGCCATCCCCTCTGTGCTCATTGGTGCAGTTGCAGCATCAACAGGTAAAACTAATTGTTTGTCTCTGAATAATGAACATGTTTTTGTCAAAGGTGATTAAAATGGAACCCAAAGAAGTCCTGATTTAGACTTCAAATTACCTAGTCCTGTGTATCTGAAAGCGTAGCCCTGGCCACCAAGCTAGGTGGTCTGCACCAGAAATGTGGAGCCCTCTGAGGTTCAGTGCACAACTACCTAGAGACATTTAAACAGCCCCAAGACCTGTTTAAAGCTGTTTCATTACGATGAAATGGCTTTTCATGGACCTTGTGTTGAGGAAAGATGAAGGCAGACCCTGTAAAACCCCGTATAATCCTATTTTCCAAGAAATCCTATGCTTGCTTCTGTTAATGCCTTCTGCATGTAAGACCCAGCAATATTACTACAGTTTGTTAATAAGGTTCTGAAGAAAACCTGCTTGAAGGAATCAAGAAATTCAGTCCGTAAACTCACAGGTCCTGCCCAGGGGATCAGTCCTGTGTTGGCTGTGAGCAAGGGTTAAAGAGCAGACAGATCACCGAACATGTAAAGAAATCAGTTGAACTCTTTAATTCATCTGTCACTAGGGGCATCAGAGCAAAACTCCCTTCTCACGAGCAGGGTCTAGAAGGTTGGCCTTTAACTGTCCCAGTTCTGGAAACACACAAAGCACAGCTATTTCTATAGATGCTACTGGGGAAAAGGAAAATCTTTGCTCTAGTGAGAGCTGCAGCATGCTAAGGGGAATCTCAAGAGATCATAAGAGAATAAAAAAAATTAATCCAAGCCCTAAAATATCGAGTGGGTTTCAGTCCTTAGCCCTGCTGTGACTAGTCCCTGTGGAAAGGTGGCTTCAAAGACAGCAGAGATGTCAGTGAAGGACTTGTTGTGACTTTTCCTTGTTCTGTTTTAAAGACTGGAACCAGACAAGCTATGGTCTTCCAAGTCCACTCGAGAGAGGGGAATCAGCGATGATACTGCCACTTGTTTTACACTATCTCTGCCCAGCATACATCTCCATTGCTGGTTTGGGAGCCATCGCTGCTGCTGCAATGTCTTCTGCAGATTCAGCTCTTCTCTCCGCTGGCTCCATGTTCGCTCACAATATATACAGGAAAATCCTGAGGAAAAAGGTACTTGGGTACAGTATTCAGTAGTTTTGGTGTCAGGAAAGATGCTTCTGTTTCAAGACTGTTTCAAATCCACTCTGTGTGGTCTGCAATTAGAGGTTTCCGTCTTTCAGCTGCTGAACTGAGTTCTGGAGCCAGAGCTTCAAACATAGGTCAAGGGTCTTCATATCCTTGGTAGGGATACAAATACTACACTGGTGAGCTTTGCTCTTTATAAAATGACTGGTATAAAATTTGGACTAGGATATTAATGGAAACAGCATAAAACCATGACCCTTGAAATGACAGAGGGCATCTCCATCTCCAGGGGTGCCTGCCTTGGGTGGCTGCTGGTGGCAGGCAGAGCCTGAGAGCAGCGAGAGCTTGGTGACAACCAGCCCAGGGCAGGGCAGTGCCGGTCACCGTGCCAGTAAACACTGTGTCTGTAATGTTACAATCTCTGCTTTACAGGCTACAGAGACAGAGGTCTTATGGGCCATGAGGACCTCCATGCTGGTGTTTGGGGCCGGGGCTGCCAGTCTGGCTTTTTACTCCAGCTCTGTCTATGACCTCTGGTTCCTCAGTGGGGAGCTGGTGTATGCCCTGCTCTTCCCCCAGCTCTGCTGCGCCCTCTTCGCTCACAGTACCAACACCTACGGCTCAGCTGCCGGCTTCTTGGTTGGGCTCCTCCTGAGGCTGCTGGCAGGTGAGCCTGCCCTGAGCATCCCTCCTGTCATCTGCTACCCAGCCTGCTCCCTGGTGAACGGGACCTACAGTCAGCTCTTCCCCTTTAAAACATTCATCATGCTTCTCACCTTGGGGACTATCGTTGCTGTTTCGTACGTGGCTGCGGTTTTGTTTCGGAGAAACTTCCTTCCCCACAGGTGGGATGTTTGCAATATCACGGGGGGAACTGGCACCCTCATTCCCCTGCAGCAGATGGAGAAACAGATGGGTTCGCCAACGGTTGCATTAGAAGAGAATCGTGATTAAATGTGGGGCCTCGTTTGAAAGGTCATGGTAAATTCAGCAATTAGAGTATGGCACAAACAGCATCACTCTTCCCTTTGCTTTCTCCAGTAATGAATTTTTTAAAGTCCTCGCAGAGTAATAAAGACGCACTGTTCATCCAAGGAGAATGCGTGAGCTCGAAGTCTGCGGTGATTAAAGGCGCGTGGTGATGGAGCATGATCTTGTGGTGGTGACCATGGGGCACCTCAGGCCGCAGCAGTGTTTGCTTCGGGGTGCTCCTGGTACCCCACCCAAAAGCAAGGCTACAAATCATGCTCCAACATTTACGGCATTCTCAAGTCACATACTTTTCTCACCACAAAGGAGACAAATTAATGTTTAACAGATTGGGTACTCTTGATTAAAAAAAAGGTGAGCAAACCTGCTCCCATTACAACAGCTAGAGTTCTAGCATAATCATCCCTGGGGAGCGCATCAAACCTATAAAAACAGAGATTACTGAATGCAGTGCAACCACCACAGCAGTCCAGCAGTATTATCAGTTCTGCACCATTCTTTGTATGCTTTGCAAAGCTTTCCTTGATACTGCAAAAACTTTTGCATATGCCTCTCCCCAGCCATGGTCTCAGGCCACACAGCCAGTCTGCTGGCACGTGGCTGAGGAGAGGACATCCCCTCTCATATGACCTGATAGGGCAGCAGCAGATGAGCAAGGTGAAGCAACAGCCCTTAATTAGTGGATAAGAAAATTATACATAGCCACTATTTACAAAAACTCAACCAGCTGGAAAAATGGAGGTGCCAGAGATACTCTTGAGTGGGTCTTCTCTAAAACACCTGGTTAAATCACTCACGTGAAGGTGTTACCCGAGCACAGTGGTGGGATGGTGTGGGACACATCCACAAACATGTGTGAGAACTCAGAGGACTGTGATGACGGAAAGGTGCTGGAAACTGATCCTGAACCTGCCTGCAGGGACATGAAACCCTGAGGGCAAGATCCCAAAAGACTCAAGACACTAGGTCTGTACAGAAAAGCCCCTGATACCTTGGCATAAATTCTCAGTGGGTCAGAAGAAAAGCAACCCAGCTAACTAGTGAGTTTGGCCTCTAGCCTGAAGTCTGATGGACCCAGACCACCCCACAGTGGATGGGTCATTAAGATGGGAGCTGAAATAAAGATTCAGAAGGATTCTGCAGTGATGGCTCACAGATGGCTGTCATTTTATACTTCCCTTGGCAGCTCTGCAGTGGCTCACCAGGGGTCAGTCGCAATCTACCCACAACAGCCAGCAGGAACTGCACTCTGGGCAGCCCCTCGCCACAAAACCTTTACAAAGGGGTTGTGGGAGCTGCTGTGCGTGGAAACACCTGGCACTGTTGGAGGGAAGATATTTACTGACATATCCAAAATACCCCACAGCAGAGCAACCCTGACATCCAACTGAGCTGCCAAGGGTGAAAACAATATGCTGCTTGGTGAATTGCTTCCAGCACGTCATTAACACACCGCTGTGCACGCACAAGGCGAGAAACTCTGCTGGTGCCACCATGCACAGCCGCAGCAAGCTCAGCGAGGAGCCATGTGTCACTCTGAACTGTACCAAGGCAAGTGCAGTGGCTCGGGAGGAGGACTGGCAGCCCTAAGCTCTGGATAGGGCTTTGATGACTCTGCTCCGCATGGGGAGCATCCATCTCCTTTAAAATACCCATCCTCAGCAAGGTGGAGATTCTGCTCCTCATCAGAAAAATATCACACAACTTTATGCTTTGCCCTAATGTTAGTAAATACCTGGGCATGCTTAACTTCCTGTGCACAGCAGTCTCATTGATATGCTTTATTAAATCAATACCAGAAATTCTTTCCCGTAACTCTAGAGACTGTCATGAAATATTAATTACAACATGTGTCTAGAAAAGGGAAAAAAACTGTCTTGAAAATTAAAAACATTACATTAAATATGGCCCTAGGCTGTCACCCACTGAAGTCTTTCACACCCCAGTGATTTGAGTGGGAGCATGTGAGGTCGTGCTTAGCTGAGGGAGACACCAAAGCTATCATTACCACAGCACCAGAAGAACTGGGCTGTTGCTAAATCGCAGTTGCTGTATGCTGATCCGAGCATACTCGCCTGAAAGATTTAGGGATGACCTAATTTGGGGACCTGTATAGTCCTCTGTGTGGAGCAGACCAAAGCTGGCATAGTGCATTTGCACAAGGTCACAGACCTGCTGCATGGCCCAGATAAGAGTGAAACTCCAGTGTCCTCATGTCAAGGTCAGCATCCCACTCACTGACCATCCTACCTAGTGGCTCTAAAAGGCAGATTACTACATCTGGAGATATCTTTTCTCCATGTTGCTGTGCCCAACTTCTCCTGCTGTTCCTCTGCAGAGTCACGAAGTTTGATGTTAAAGCCTTTCCGTGCTCACACGCTTGGCCTGGTGGGCAGTAGATCCACAGCTTCCTGAGACAGCGTCAAAGGACAGGGCTCTGGGGTAGGACATTGCTGAAGAGCATCACCACCACCGTCACATCACCACACAGCGTCACCACAGAAAACTCCCAATGACTTCAAACAGGAAAGTCTTAGTGCTGTAAGGTGTATCTGGCATACTCAGCAGAGACACTTTGCCCTTACAAAGCTTCTCTGAATTTCATACCACTAAAACACGCTCTGCTTTGCGTGGAGAGACAAAAATGGCAAAGACACAATTACTGTAACTCTCCTGAATGTTTACCATTTCCCATCCTTATATGACTCCCTCCTCAGAACATCCCCCAGCAAGCTTAAAAAGAAAACATTCATCAAGGTCAGGCAAACTTTTAAAAGCAATTAGCTGCAAGTAAAATAAATATAAAAGCAATTCTAGCCTATACTTAATGACAAAATGCCTAGTTGTTCCAGCCCAGCACACCCAAAGTCCTTGAGGTGTTGCCAGCACGGGGGATAATGACCCAGCTCCCATGAAATCATTCCTCTCATAGGTTACTGCCTCCAGTTCAGCATTCCTTTTTTTTTTTCCTTGCCCCCTCTTTATAAAAAATTTGCTCAAGCACTGGAGGGTCCCAGTTTACCCCTCCACTTGTGCATTTACCTCCTTTGTCTCCTCAATGTGTCCATGCCAATGATTCTGTACGGTTCCAGTTTTAATTAATTTTTCCCAGCCTAGACAGCTGCTACCTGTTTCTGGCATTTTTGAGGTTAATAATACCCTATCTGTCATGTCTAATTAAAAAAAAAAGAAAAAAAAGACCTGCAATTTGGGAAGCATTTGGTTTGCAGCGAGTTCTCAGCATCTCATCAGATCCTCACCAGGCATCTTTGGATATCTGGTTTACGTAGATGAGAAAAATAGGAACATAACACTTCTGATTGGAAATCTGCATCTCTTCTTCTTCTCACTTATGCTCATTTTTAGGATTTCCTAAATGTGTCCTCAATGGAATAACAGCTGGCATCCAGCAAGAAAGCAAAGAAACACTTGCAGGTTTGCCAGACATTTCTAGCCCTGTCAGGGAGATACTTTCATGTCAGCAATGAGCTGCGTGGGACCAGGGTGATCCTCTCATCATTTCCACATGAATGCCATGCTCTCTGGCTTTATCCTACATGCCACACACCAATCTTCCCTCGCAGTTCTCAGGCTTTACTACAACCTCTGCTGGAGAATACATCAGCTCAGCTAGCAGAGCTTTTCAGTCTTCTAATAACTTTTCCTGGTCTAGATCACCACTGACTTTTGTGCTCCTATAACAAGGGAATAATTCAAAGGCATTAATCCCCCACAACAGGACATTTGTAAATCCAGAAAAAAAGCAAGGTTGCTTTGCTGATCTTTAAAACTTCGAGGCAATGCATCATACCAGGGATGGGAATGCTGCTGCAGCAAAGCATGGCTTTCTCTGACCCCCAGGTAGGGGCCAGGATCATCTTTGTGGCTGGAATTTGGGCTGTCTGGAATAATCAAAAAAATGAGAAAAATGTGAACTGGACTAAGATTTCCATTATCAGATACAAAAGCATGAATATCCCAAATGATGTATAGCTAAATTTTTCCTTAAGTCTGCTAGGAAATGTCTGTCTTCAACATTAAACAACCTTAAGAACAGACAGTATTTTGTTTCAGTTCTTTAGCCAAATGGCCAAATGGTTGTTTTCTGGGTATTTTTTTAAATCTTTTGGCAGGTCTCTTGAAGTAATACAGGATCTGCCTTGGCAGAGGTGTCCATTTTCCTCCTCCCCTCCTCAGTTTCCCTCCACCAGCTATCTTATCTGACCCTGGAGGTATTGCTGCACAAGTTAGACTTTGCAAACCTACCTTAGGCAACTCATTTGACTCACTCGTGCTTTACTTCCCCAGTTCCTTGAAGAGGGACAGCATTTTAGTTGACTCCAAGAAGGATTTTGAGATCTTTGGAAGAAAGCTCTGTTATACATGGTGAACACTCATTTTGCATGAGTTGACAACTTCTGTTCATAGTTGGAGGGCAGTTTTCCTGGTCAGTTTAATTCATAACCCTGAACAAGTGAAGGTTGTTTATCTTTACTTTAGCAAGGCTTTTGACACCGCCTCTAACAAAATCCTCATGAGCAAACTGATGAAGTACAGGTTAGATAGGTGGACAGCGAGGTGGACTGAAAAGTGGCTGAACTGCCAGGCTCAGAGGTCTGTGATCCACAGCACAAGGTCCAGCTGGATGCCAGTCACTAGTGGTGTACCCCAGGGTGTGATGCTGGGACCACTACTGTTTAGCATCTTCATTAATGGCCTCAGTGTTGGGGCACAGTGCACACTCAGCAAGTTTGCAGATGATACAAAACCAGGAGGAGCAGCTGGTACAGCAGATGGGCATGCTGCCATCCAGAGGGACCTGGACAGGCTGGAGAAATGGGCTGACAGGAACCTTGTGAAGTTCAGCAAAGGGAATTCCAAAGCCCTGCACCTGGGGAGGGATAACCCCAGGCAGCAGGACAGGCTGGGGGTCAACAAGCTTGAGAGCAGCTTTGCAGAAAAGGACCTGGGGGTCCTAGTTGCCAGCAAACTGACCATGAGCCAGCAATGTGCCCTTGTGACAAAAAACGCCAACAGCCTCCTGGGCTGCATTAGGCAGACCATTGCCAGCAGGTGGAGGGACATAACCCTTCCCCTCCACACAGGCCTGGTGAGGCACATCTGGAGTGCTGCATCCAGTCCTGGGCTGCCCAGTATGAGTAACAAGCGATAGGACAAGAGGAAATGGCCTCAAGTTGCACCAGGGGAGGTTTAGACTGGATATTAGGAAAAATGTCTTCACCAAAAGGGTTGTCAAGCATTGGAACAGGCTGCCCAGGGAAGTGGTTGAGTCACCATCCCTGGATGTATTTAAAAGACATGTAGATGTGGTGCTTAGGGACATGGTTTAGTGGTGGACTTGGCAGTCCTAGGTTAATGGTTGGACTTGATGATCTTAAAGGTCTTTTCCAACCTAAATGATTCTACAATTCTATGATTCTGAGAGAGACATGGACTTACTGGACAGAGTCCACTGAGGGACTATGAAGATGATTAAGGGCTTGGAACATCTTTCATATGACAAGAGGCTGAGAGAGCTGGGACTGTTCAGCCTGGAGAAGAGAAGGCTCAAGGGGATCTTATCAATGTATATAAATACCTGAAGGGAGGAAAAAAAGAAGACAGAGCTAGATTCTTCTCAGTGGTGCCCAGTGACAAGAGGCAATGGGCACAAACTGAAACACAGGATAATCCATAAGAAAAGTGTTTTTCACTGAGTGTGATCAGGCACTGGAACAGGTCATCCACTCCATCCTTGGAGATCTCAAAGCGAACTGGACACAGGTCTAAGCAACCTGCTTTCGCTGACCCTGCTCTGAGCAGGAGGTTGGACTAAACAATTTCCAGAGGTGCCTTCCCACCTCAGCAGCTCTGTGATTTTGTGACTCTGGAAGAGTGCAATGCCAGTCTCATGGCAGGATCAAGAAGCTAAACTCCTTCAGCAGCAGCATCACTTCAGCGGGCTGGACTGGGGTTCTTTTCAGATATGTTCTCACTTTAGCCATTGGTGATAAAAAAAGTTGAATCCTAGAAAGTTTTCATTTTGAAGTTATCATAAAACTATGTGTCATGGTTTAACTCCAGCTGGCAACTAAGCTCCACACAGCTGCTCACTCACTCCCCCCCTGTTGGGATGGGGGAGAGAATCAGAAGAGTAAAAGTGAGAAAACTCGTGGGTTGAGATACAGACAGTTTAATAAGTAAAGCAAAAGCCGCGCACGCAAGCAAAGCAAAAGAAGGAATTCATTCACTCCTTCCCATGGGCAGGCAGGTGTTCAGCCATCTCCAGGACAGCAGGGCTCCATCACGCATAATGGTTACTTGGGAAGACAAACACCATCACTCCAAACATCTCTCCTTCCTTCTTCTTCCCCCAGCTTTCTATGCTGAGCATGATGCCATATGGTGTGGAATAGCCCTTTGGTCAGTTGGGGCCAGCTGTCCAAGCTGTGTCCCCTCCCAACTCCTTGTGCACCCCCAGCCTACTCGCTGGTGGGGTGGGGTGAGGAGCAGAAAATGCTTTGACTCTGTGTAGGCACTGCTCAGCAATAACGAAAACATCTCTGTATTATCAACGCTGTTTCCAGCACAAATCCAAAACATAGCCCCATACTATCTACTATGAAGAAAATTAACTCTACCCCAGCCAAAACCAGCACACTATGCTTTTTTTATTGCTGTACAATGATCTGGACCCAAAATTCTCGAAGATAACAGAAGTCCAGCTTAGCTGGCTGCACGCAAGTGTTTACAAAAACTAACAAAAGCTGGGACGAAAAGAACAGAACAGTCTGGATCATTTATACGAATATGGGTGTGATAGAGTCTTCAAGGCTCCTGGTGCTGTTTTGGTTTGTGCATGACAATGAGCAGAAAGATTCTAAAAATGGGAAAAAGAGCTTCCAGATGAAAAGAGTGGATGGACTGGGTTTTGGTCAGCTACCTCAAAGGAGATGAAAAGCCTCTTGGACGTTACTTGTGCTGAGTCACTCCATGGGACAGGGGGAGGACCTGGTGGACTCAAAGGTTATGTCTACATGACTAAATGCTTCTGCATGATGGAGCAGTCCTGGGCCCCTAGGCCAAGTTGTAGAGTGAATGCAACCAGACTGTGGGGGTGCAAAGCCTGCTGGAATAGAAGTGGAAGACTGCAGAATTTGGAGCAGCTAAGTCTATTCAATCTCAGTCCTCTGAAGTGATCTGGAGTGAACTTTCTCCAGAATAGCACCTGAGTTTTGGTTTCAAAGAAACCAGTTGGTTGACTCCAAAAAAGACCCAGGGAATGCACTAACCTTCAAGCAAAGTGGACACACAGCGGCCCGGGACCTGGGACTGAACTGAGAGGATAAAATATTTGCAGTAGACAGACTTAAAGCAGCAAACACTAGCATCTCGGCAGCACTCTACTGTCACCTGGGCTGGCAGGATCCACTGAGATACCCTGAGGCTTCCGTTGTCTTGGTTTTCCTTGACATTTTTGGATTTTATCTCCTGTGGAGCATCTGAGATGGTATCAGACACAAATTTTATTAAGAAACAAGAACAATACAAAATCAATGCCATGTACATTAGGTGGATTAACAACTGGCTAACTGACAGGTCTTGAAATGTAATTACAAGTAGGAAATTATCATCCAGTATCTGAATCTCTAGTGAGGTTGATTTTGGCATTATGCTATTGAACTGCACTTACCAGTGACTGGGTAGGCAATGAGGAGCAGTCTATGTCATGAGCTCAGCTGGGCAAACAAAGGAGATGCACTCCAGTATGGGCTGATGGACAATCTAATGCAGATGTCTATCGACAGATCAGGTGAATCACAGTCTAAACCTGACTATTGCCTGTGTTGTCCTGCAAGGAAGCCCCGAGTGATGCTGTACACTGTAATGTTGAAATTTAGATGAGATGAATCAGACCCAGAGCATGTTCCTGCTACTTTGATAATGTCTCTTCTTTCACAGGCAGGGCTTAGAACAAGATCCAATGTCTGGAAGTTAAAACTAGACAAATTCAGACTACAAATGAAGCTCAGCTTTTAATGACCTTTTGAATGTTAGAACAATTTGCCAAGGATTGAGGTGGATTCTTCATCACTAAAAATGCTACAGTGAAATTGGAAGCTTTTCTGAAAGTTACCCTCTGTTTTAAGGAGGAATTCATTCAGGGAGCCCTAGGGTATGTGATGTCCGTCCCAGAGTTCAGACTGGCAAACCCTAGTGATGTCTTCTGTTGCTTACTTCTTCCAACCCTGACCTCATGGCTGGAGATGGGCAACCAAGCACCATCCAGGTAACCACTACCAGTTTTAGCTTAATGCGGACAAATGCTCAGAGCCTTGCTGTTCCCCGTGAGCTCCAACCATGGAGAAGAAGTCAAGACCATAGTGTGACTTGGGAACTCTTGCTATGCAACTGCAAGCTGTGACACTTGCACTGCATTGCAGAAAGGGCATGACAGGGTTTTCTTTAATACAAGCATGGGACCTATTTTCTCCCAGAGTTCACCTATGCTCATAATTCAATAACAGACCTTGACTTCATTACAGAACTGGAGAGAAATTTTACACCATGGGACTAAAGAAAACTGAAAATTTTCCAACTTTTCCACATTTTTTACAATTTTGGTGAACTGTGCAATGTTGTGTTGTACATCACATAATGCAGCTCTGGACAGGGCTCAGATCACAGCGTGATGAGCACAGTCCAAGGACTGATATGCAACAGAACTGAACAGGACAGTTTGAAGTGATGCCTAGCAGAGATTAATTCCCCTGCACATCCCTTATTCATGCTAAGTTTTCAAGCCTAACTATGATAAATCATTGCAAAGATTAACTATCTAATTGGTGATTATCATATTAGATGGAATTAGGAGGGAACAGGTAGGAACCCCTGCCAGTTTGAAAGTGTTCATTGGTACAGACAAGGAAACAAGAGGGAAGAGCAGGAGAGCCACAGACAGGAAAGAGAGAGAAACACACAGGAAACGGGACTGAGGAGCACAGCACAGGATAGTCATCGATATGGTGCTCAAAGTGAGAATATTCTCTTCTATGGGGAAATATTCCCTCCTGGAGGGTGCTTATAGTGACAGTAAGGTACTGAACAATGGCCAGAAGCTCAGCAACTAGTAACATCCACCTTCACCCAAACCTGCCTTTGACATCAGAAAAAGGTCTATGTGGCATAAATTTACTCCATTGTCCCATATCATCATTAATTAAAGGAGAACTGGGATGTAGGAGTGGAAAGTTTATGGTTGGTAAAGGGGAACTTTCAGTTCTACTTTCCCAAGTAGTATTCTTCTCAGTTAGATATCACACATACTGGACCTTGAATATTAGGAACTATGCAGTTGTCATCATTTCATTGTGTAGTGAAACAGAGATAAACAAAAAGGAGCTCATTTAGGTACTGAAAGAGCTTTTTTTCATTTTCTTATTTCTTGGCCTCACTACCCAGTTACTAATTGTAAATATAAGAAGCAATGGACTGAGAGTTATACACTGAACATAAACCAGAGACATTTGGTTTCCAGAAATGAGTTATTTTATGCACCACTGGTGTGTGGCTTCTCCTTGGATGGATGTGGCTAGAGACAGGCTTTCATACCACTGCTCTGGACCCGAGGAGAAGGCATACAGGAAGCAATCATAGAATCATAGAATCGTTTAGGTTGGAAAAGACCTTTTAGATCATCAAGTCCAACCGTTAACCTAGCACTGCCAAGTCCACCACTAAACCATGTCCCTAAGCACCACATCTACACATCTTTTAAATACCTCCAGGGGTGGTGATCCCATCAGGTCTGTATTGGGTCATTCATCGGGTATGTAGTGGGAATGTAGGCAGGTTGTACTAACTGTGCCCTCTCTGAGGTTCTCAGGCACTGAGAATAATACACTACTCTGAAAGTGAAGTCTTTAATGTCTATGAGCACTGGTGGCCACCTGAACAGCAAAGCATAAATGAAAAGATAGCCTTTAGCAGCACTGCAGTCACCAAAGGCCAGGCAGAGGTTGTGTCCTGACATCACTGAAGGAAATTAATACCACCTCAGCATGAATTCATGCTAACTTGCATGCAGTCTATGAAAGATTACTGCTCAATCTCATCAAGGTAGATCTAGACCAACCTCACTGAAGCTGCTTGGGCTATATAACCCCCTCATCAGGAGGAAAGTCACCTTTGCACATATCAATCTGGGAATGAGAGTGTGAAACAAGTGGAAATGAGGCTGAAATCAAACGTGTAACCTCCGCCCTGGGGCTCCGTCAGTTTGTCCAATTAAAACACAGGTCCTCCACAGGCTTACAAGAGGCTTTCCCAAAAGCAGGAATCAAACATCAAACATTTAATGAGGATCAGAGATGAATACAGATTGAACATCAATTTTTTTCCCCAGTTGCTGTATTGATGTTTCTACATCAATTCATTAAGAGACCACCTTTCCAAAGCCCTTCCAGGTTCAGAGAATTGTTTAGACATTTGAAATAGACATATGGGATACAGAAATATACAGGTAAAGATAAATTTGTAGAAAACACTAAATTCACAGAACTAAAAGGCCTCTTAGAAAAGTAAAACCTACAGAAAAAATTACATACTATTTGAAGTAGATGAAGGCTGGGCAAACCTTTCAAGAGCCTAGATGAACTGCCCCTGCTTGCTGTCCTTAGGAACAAGCACTTATTTTAATTCCATGTGTAACTTGATTTATGGGAGTACTCCCATTCACTTCATCATGGTGATTCAAATCTAGGAGACACTACACAAACTGAGGTCGTGGTCTTGCAGTGGTCTCTCTGCATGTGAGGGTCAGCGCACACACATGAAGCTGCAGGAAGTCCTGGGGCTTTGGACAAGGCTCTGTGCTGATCAGCTGCACGTGCTGTTGTGTAGCCCCTTCTTGGAAACTCAAAACGAACCCCACAGGGTGGCAAGACCACAGCTGGAGAAGGGTGTAGAAAAGACAAGGGGCTACAGCTTGCAATAGGGATCATAGGTTTGGCCACATTAGACCTTGCTTTTAACTTTGCAGTGGAGATAATGTCTGTCAGATTGGCACGCTACTGTTAAAACCAACAGCAAAACTTAAAACTGGCTAGTTGGATATAAAACCTGGAATTTCTAATTGTACTTCCACTGTGGAAGGACCAGTGCTATGGTCCTTTGCTATGAAGGACCAAATTCTAGGTCCTACACATTTTTCGTAAAGCAAGCACCATGTCTGAGAGCCCTTATCCAAACACTGTGTACGCCAGGGCTATAAAACACCCAAGAGGGAAAGGATACTTACCTTCAAGAGGTGAATGCGATACTAAAATTCACTCAGACTCCAAATTCCTGCAGGCAGATTCGATATGGGAGAAGGCCCACCATGCTCTGCTGAAGATGAACACCATCCTACCCAGTTCTCCTCTTCCCCACACAACTTGCAGGGCAATGCAAATGCCTGGTGCCAATCCTGATGTGCATGGCAAGAAAGGAGAATGGGGTTTCTTGGGAAGTTGGCAGAAATAGGACCAGCAAGAGAGGCAGGATAGAGGCTGCGCTTGCCGCTCCCCCAGTTGTGCTCTTATGGGCGAGAGAATGCATAGGTCACGTTTCAGTCTGTGAATTTTTATTTGGACTGTATCACTCTAAATATCCCTCTGGTGGGAATTTCAGGCAAGGATTTTGTCACTGGATAAAACTGGAGGGTCTCCTGTTCTTCAAATCAAGTTTTGAGAACGTACGAAAAACGTAAGATAATTCAAGTTTCTTTTTCCTTAAACATTGCAGTCCTGGCGTGTCCTGTGAGATACGACTTCCTGGGCAGTGTCGAGTCCACCCCATCACCATTCTTCACAAGATGTTTTAGGGACAGATGTTGCCGAACTCCCCTTCCAGACACCCAATTGCAGAGAGCTTTTAATTATCTACTCTCTAGCACCACCTAAGCGCAGCCCCAAGTAACACAAACCAGCGCTTCTCTTTCAGAGCATGCCTTTCCCCGCGCCCTGAACGCGGGGGATCTCCCAGTATCTCCAGAAGTGTCCTCACCAGGAGATGCTGACTGCCACCAAGCACCATCGCCTGCCACTTGCCAGTCAGACAGGCACCTCCCCAAGTGGCTGGTGGCCTTTGGGCCCTGGCAAGGCACCTGCAGCCTGTCCCAAGTCACCAGGCACCAGGTGCCTCAGTTAAGGTTGTTGGGAGGTCTTCTGCTGTCAGTGATGGTGCTGCATGACCTCCTCCATCAGCCACCTATCCACACTGCACTACTGCAAATTAGAGGCAAAAAATAAATGAAGTTTCCACCTCTGATGTGTTTGGAGCAGTTCCTAAGTCCTCCCAACACACAGGCTGAGGTGGGGAGCTGGGGCCAAGGCTATAACTGATGCTGTGACGTCCATGGTGCTCCAGGAGGAAACCACCCATGGTGCATGTGCAAGGGTCTGAGCTGTGACTGCCCTGAGTTGCCCGCACTTGCTTACGTGGGAGACACCATAATTACACCACCATTGCTCAATCATGGTCTTTATTTGAAAGGCAACATGCCTAAAATGCTTCAGCAGTCATTCTGCAGGGCTGGATGGACTTGACTCAATTTGCTTCAGTGCTGCGTATTCCCAGCTGCCCCGCAGGTGCCATGTCCAGATATGGGAGCCAACACGGGCAGCGACGCTGCCCACAGCGAAGAGTATCAAGCCTGTCTCTCCAGAGAGACCCCGTGGGCAGCCCCTGCTCAGGCCTTCTGGCAAACCCAGAGAGAGCCTACCTCAGTGGTAGAAAAAGAGGGTTCTGGTTTCAGTAGCTCAGTTAAGACCATGTGAGGACACGGCTGTGCTGACAGGGCAGGTCAAAGTAAATTCTTTGCACCAAATGAAATGGAGAGGTGCTCAGGTGATCCACATAAAAAGAGCTGTTGAGACTCAAGTGTAGATATTTAAATAGTCCATTTCAACTAGACCAGCTTAATCATGCTTAATTATTGCCTTGTTTAATTATTACTCATGCTTAATTCTATTTATGTTCTCACCTAATCTGTACATATCACTACTTCTGCATCTTAGGACAGTGACCGAATTGGAGATGGGAGACAGGCTTGAGCGCCTGGGGCATCCCAAGATTTGGGATGACAAAACCTTATGCTATTCTGGTAACGGTGAGGAGAAAATCAAAACTCACAGGGAAAAAAGGGAAGACACAAGAGTCCCTTTGTGTCTTTTCCCCTTTATGAGATTGTTTTCATTCTGCACACAGCAGGTAGATGTGCCATTTGCTTTCCTGAATTCTGCAATAGAAATTATTCACACTGCTAATAAGCAATAGTGAAAAGTACCATGGATCAGCAAAGTAGAACTAGAGTATCTTGGAAAATGGTCAGATGATTATTACATCTGATAAAATCTCCTTTGATATTTTCTTTGTATGGTGTAACACTAACCAGGCCCTTTTCTAGACAACAGACAATAACTTCAGACATTGATGTGAGGTGAAGGGTTATGTGAATGACTGACCTTCTGGTGTCCTGGTCAAACTGGAACACAAATATTTTTATTTAATCAGAAATGCATCATTATTTTGCTAGTATTACTTTGTCTTTGTTCTCTGAAATTAAAGCCTGCTTTGTTCTGTGGAGTTAACATTTCAAAGTAAAAGAAATGGGCATCCAGTTATTCTCCTCCATCCCACCTCCCCAGAAGTGTCCACATTTGACCTGGGTCTCCGATTTCTTGGGTGTGAACCTCTACCCCTGATCTGCTGAATAAAAGGCAAGAGGAGAAAGGCAGTATACCCTGCTCATGGTCTTTTGGACTCTAGCCTAGGAAAAAAATTCAGCATATTCAGCAAACAGGATTCAAATTCTTGAGCAGCTTTAGATGAACCAAAACAAGTTTTTGATAATAGATTTACCTACTGGGTGATGCCTGGGATTCTTTAAGCCTCTTTGATTTATAGAGCTGGACTATAAAATCTGAGAAACAAGCCTTCAAGTGACACATATGCAGCTTTCTGGGAAAGCCAGCTTGCCTGTGTTACTAGACACAGAGTCTCCAAGATCCCTGGAGACACGCACCGACTGCACCAGGCTGGAAATCCCAACCTAGCAGTTGTAGTAAAAGTGAGGTGTGGATGCAATCGTCTTCCTTTGGTCTCTGGGAAGATCTTGATGGCAGAGCCATACCAGAAAGCCTTGTAGCCAACGCCTACAAGATTTACTTCTAATTTTGCAGGATTTGAGTAAGTTTTCATGGCTGTCACACCTGCCCTGATTGGTGCCATAGCTGCTTCTCTGGGTCAAACAGTTTTTCTTGGCATTACTTGTGGTGCAAGAATTGCAGCTAGTGTTGATAATCAATGCCCCAGCATCTTAGGCATAATCTGCAGGCAGGTGCATTGAGTATGATGAACTGGACCAAGAAGGAGGAAGGAAGGAAGACAGAGAGAGAGAAAAATGCTAATGAAGAGCTCAATGAATTGCAGTGGTCACATAATGTGTCCTGCTACTGTAGTGCAAGCCTGCAGCAACCGTCCCTGTGCTGGCTGTGCCCTGTGCTCTTGCCACACCTTCTGGAAGGGATAAAGGCCACCTCAGAGACTCAAGAAAGTGAGGATTTTTTTTCTCTGTTTTGCCATAAACTTCCTAGAAAAAAGCAACTTCGTGCTTTGGTTTCCCATTGAAAGAAAATGGGGGTATTGCACTCTCTGTAAATACAGAAGGAGGATGTAACATCTTGGAAGAGTTTTAATGCCACATAGCAAAAGCCTGTTTCATTTCTGACACTGAACAGTGTCTTGTGGGTGAATGCAACTACCCGGCTATCCCCACTCAGAGGTATGCTTTGAGTACCTCCCGTTTCATAAAAGCTGTTTCCAAATGTCTCCCTTCTACTAAGTGTCTGTGCATCCTCAGATATACATTTCTGCATCTTTCGAGGTTGTATTTCACTTCATTTCATTTTTTACTCTATTTTCCTAACCCCCAAAACCACAGACCAAAACCACAAGGAGACTCAGGCAATCTAGATAGCTTAAAAAGTGGAGGAATGCTGACAGACCAGGACTGCCCATGGTCTCTCCTCTTACAGCTATTGATTGATTTGGGGTAAGAGAAGGGCTTTTTGTTCTGTGCCTCTGCCAAAAAAATAAAAGGCGAAAAGAAACCACTGACAAACAAAGTGCAGATTTGGCCAGGTTCTACTTCAGATGCTGAAAAATACTTTTTTTCACCTTATATGGATGGAAGGAATGTTTT
Source organism: Ciconia boyciana (assembly GCF_034638445.1). Classification (NCBI taxonomy): domain Eukaryota; kingdom Metazoa; phylum Chordata; class Aves; order Ciconiiformes; family Ciconiidae; genus Ciconia; species Ciconia boyciana. The sequence continues at coordinate 208,389,155 of NC_132934.1, forward strand.
TACACATGGAGACCTCCCAACGAATGTTCTTTTCACTTCCAGAAGACCAGAATAAAGTAAGCCTGGATCACCAACTTCATGTGAAAGAGGAGGGTCCAGCAGGATGTTACCTATTTTTCTTCTATACCTGTGCCTGGTGTACATTTCTGTTGCTGGTTCAGAAGCCTGCAGCTCTTTCCTGCTCTCTGCCAGCTGTTTGCCAGCTCACTGCATCGACCAAAAGCATCTCAAGGCAGTGGTGAGCAGCCTCCGCAGCCCTCCGACCCTGCAGATGCAATGCCCTGCAGTCCCTGTTAACATTTCTTTGCTGAATTTTCTCCCATGGTTTCTCGCAGGATGAAATTACCTCTCAAGTGCTATTGCAGGTCTGGAATCTCTGTGAATTTTTAATTCTGGTGGTTTTTATATTTTCTTCAGCAAAAGACAAGGTCAAGCATTTTGTTGAGTCCAAAAAGACATCAAAGGAAAAGGGCAAGGAAAAAAAAAAGCAAACCCTCTGTATAAAGCATTTCCGAGTACTCGTGCAGCATATTAGAGAGCAAAAGGAGCTTTCTGGCTCCTATCTGGCTGTTGTTGCAATTGTTAATGTGGTTTTGTTCCATTATTAATGACACCAGAAAGAGAAATCAGGCCTTCCAGACAAACCTGAGAGACTCTCAGACGGCAAAGAGAAGGAAGGGGGGAAAAAAAAAAACTTAAAATAATGGAAATAAGCAAAGGGAAGGGGAGGGGAAACTTAATATACTGAACATGTAGCAATAAAAATCTGTAGGTGTCTATAGCACTGCAGGGATGGTGAACTGAATCTTTTGCAAAGCTTGCAAATCATTCCCAGAGCCTGCTAGTTTAAGGGCACTTTGTAATTAAACCAGGAAAAACTAATTTCTTACAGTCTGTACTATATTGCTTGATACATTCGTGTTTCCTATAACTGCTGTTTGACAAGCAGAGAAAAATAAAACCAGAAAAGCAACATTAATGGCTGAAACATTTGTAACCTGGAGCGGCGTATCATTAGCCTCATCTGAATGTGGTTGGACAGGATTTCAACAAAAAGCTTTGTTAGGAAAATACATCATGCATATGCCAAGATAAGTAATCTCAGGATTAACGCTCCAGTCTGGCTTTCCTGTAAAGTTACTCCAAGTTAGCTACCAAACCAGCATCCCTGCAGAAGAGCCGGGCAGGGCGCACCCCTTTGCTCCCACTCGGCAGAAACAGCTCTGCTGCCGAAGCCTTGCGCTGATGCCCAAGCGCTGATGCCCAAGCACCAAAGCCCAGGACCCACCACCGGCTCGTCAGCAGCATCGTCTTCAAACCCCCTCCTCAACAGAAGGAGGGATCTGCTGAAGCTCATCCCCCATTGCATTTGGGGTGCTGGGGGGACTCAGAGGGGCCAAGCATCAAGGTTAAATTTGGTTAGACTGGCCACTAATCAATAATACAGCTATTATCAGTACTCCTTGAAGTCAAGCGATTCGCTCTGCAGTCACTTGTTGATGGGGCTGCAACACCAGCCCCTGCAGTGCTGCTCATCACGGCCACGCTCCTCCACAGGCTGCTAGCAGGGAGCCTGCCTCGAAAATCCCCCCTGCCCTCCACTGCTGCGCTGCCCTGCCAGTGGGCTCCCACCCTGCCCAGAGCGCTCACCCACTGCTGCCGCTTCACACCCCGGTGCATTTCTGCTTAAGAGAAACCTCCTGCCTTGCAGAGGGGATGTCTGCAGCACAGCGGGAGAAAGCGTTGCTTGCAATGGGCTCTCGGGGAGAGAGGAACCAGCCAGCTTTCAGATAAATGGGGTCTATAAAAATCTGATTATATGCTTTCTTAATACTGGGAATTTTGTTGTGTGTGTCACTGTATTTCTTGAGGTGCTGTTTATATTAAAAAAAACCCAGCCTTGAGACATTTTACAATTTTCCCTGTAAAAAGAAGGAATCTGAAAGCTCTTTGCTGTTAATTTTGCTGAAATTAACTGAAATTTTGAATTTTGCTGAAATTAACTCTTTGCTGAAAACAAACACCCATTTCATATCCCAGGACTGAACATTTGACCTATACTGCAAAGCCAAAACTGCCAATATTTGGGAAGAACTCCAGGCCTGGATTTCAATTTCATGACTAAGATCTGTCTTTCCAATAGAGTGGATTAAATCAATGCAACCAGTGTGATACATTTTAAACTACTAAAAGTTCAATTAATTTCATATGAGCATATGTCCCATATGTTGTGCTGCCAAAACAGGTCACTGGGCCAAGAGTTCAAAAATAATTTAAATAAAGGCTTAAAGAACTGAAAAAGGAAAATTACATAAATTTACATTACCATGAGACCTTCTTTAATGCTTTGAGGAATAAAACTGCCATCAAGCAATAGGGTCAGGAAGAAATTTTGCCACTGGGGATCTCATTTTCAGCAGGGACCCAGACACGATGTTGGCCTGACGCAGCAGAGGGGATTTGGCAAAGCACAGGAGCAGCTCAGACAAATAGGGTGGAGGGGAAGCACTTTGTAGGCTGCCTTTGCAGATGAAGTGCAACCGTGCTTTCAGGCACCCCCAGCTCCACGTCAGGCTGCAAAAGCTACGAGATCAAATATTCGGGCAGTATGCCTTCACTGACCTCTCCTCCCCCTGTCCCTTCACCTGACTCCCATTGCTGAAGCTTCAAGAGATGCACCAGAAGTCAGGGAAGCTGGAGATTTTATTGCACCCTGAATAAAAGGTGGACCCTGGAGTCCATGCAGATTGCACCCTCTCTTGCCAAGGCCTGACCTAAGTCCTACGAAGTGGAGGTGTGCAAGCAGGAAACCCTAACGTCACACAGAAGCTTTCACCTGGCTGCACATGACAGCATCACACTTGTTGGACAGCCCCAGCGGGAGCAGGTCCCCCACAGCCGAACCCTGAGCAAGCCCAGCCCCACTCCTGTTTGGCCCCCTGCCCGCGGCTGTGCTTCTGCCACCCAGACCCCCACGGGGCTCACTTGTCATCCTTGTAGACAACCAGTACATAGGGAAACCTGCACTAGTCCATACAGGGCAGTGGGAGACGTGGCTGCCCAGTGCAGCGGGCTCTGGCAGACCCCGGCCGTCCCTCCTTGTGTGGGGAGTTGCCCTTTCCTCCCACCCGCCCTGAGAAGCCTGTGCTGACGAACAGACTGAGATGTCTCTCTTTTACCCACAGCCTGCTAGAGAAAACTTGAGGAGAAGGAAACTTGAGGAAGAGGGGGAAAAGGGCCACCCCGGCGTGTAACCCTTTTGCCGGTCAGAGGGGCAGCTCTCCTGGGGGTGCATACGGCCTCTGGCAGCATCCGCCCCTGAGCGAGGGTGAATTTTCAGGATTGGGGCACTCGCATGTTTTCTAATTATGTTTCTCCCTAACTCACGCTGCCCCATGCTTTCTGAAAGAAGAACAAGTATTTCTGGGGACCGCCTCTGGAAGATGGTGGAAGGGAGAGAGAAGCACCCAGCGCTTGTGCTGGGTACGGTGGGATGGGAACCGGGCTCACTTTCCAGCGTGGTCATCTGAGGTGACCCCTGGGGACACAGAGACGCTGCTGCCCAGCCCCGCCATCTCGCCCGCAGCATCGCCAGACCCCTCGGGGCAATAAAGTCATTTCTAACACCCCGCAGGGAAATTTCCCCGGCGGGTACGTGTTCCCTGAGCGATCACACACACAAAAAGCACCCTCGCCCGAGTGTCCCCATGCCTGGGCTCGGTTCCTCCGCTCCGGCCGGGGCTCCGGCGGAGCCCGGCTCGCTCCCCCGCCGGCAAGCGGCACGGCCGGGCAGGGCTGCGCGGCCCCGCCGGCGGCCCATTAGCGCTCATTTCCTGGCTGGGGCGACGGCAGGCGAACGGCAGCGCTCTCCCGTCCTCAGCCAATTGCATCTTCAATCCGCATCGGAGGATCGCGGGGTGTGAGGCGTGGGAGAGCCCGGGGGCCGGTGCGCGGCTGGCGCCGGGGGGGGAGAGGGAGGAGGGGGAGGAAGAGGAGGGAGAGGAGCGAAGAAGAGGCCTGGGGCGGGCAGCCCCCGGGGTCGGGCCGCGCTGGCCGGCCCAGCCGCTTAAATGCGAGTCCTGGGGCATCGGCTTCTCTCTGATGAGACCGCTCCAGGGCTGCCGGGGACGGGGCGTCGTCGTGGGGACCGTCACCCTCTGCCTGGCCGCCGGGTGGGCTCTGCAGAGTAAGTGTCCCTTTCTCCCCTCCGCTTCCTCCCCCGGCCCTTTCCTCCTCCTCCTCCTCCTCCTCGCCGCGCTACCCCCGGCTCAGCCCCCGCGCCCGCCACCTGCGCGGGGCGGTGCGAGGAGCCCGGCCGCCCCTCCACGGGCTCCGGCCCCGGCCGCAGCCGCCCGCGCTGCGCTGCCGGCAAGCGGCGAGAGCTCTTCCTAACCCGGACTTAACCGGGAGCGCCCGGGGAGCGGCTGGGGACGGGACTTAGGGGGGCTCAGGCAGGCATCGCTGCTCTCTGCAGGCTGGGAATGCTCTGGGAAGGCTCGTCCCCGCTCCGGCTGCGCGGAGGGAGCGGGGGAGCTGAGCGGTGCCAGCCCGGGGCCGCAGCCCGCCCGCCCGGGCGGGGAAGCGCGGCGGCGGGGGGACGAGCCTCACGGCCGCTCCCGGCGGGGGGGCCCCGAGCAGCCACCGTTCCCCCCTGCTTTCCCAACAGCGGAGGGGACAAGGGAAGGAGGAGGAAACAAATCCCGGTTAACCAGCCCGAAGGGCTTCGGGTCACGCTGGGAAAGGCGGCGGTGAAGAGGGAAGCTGGATTTCAACCCAGCGCCCCACGGGGGGCGAGTGGGGACGGGGCAGCACGCAGAGAGCCGGCCCGTCCTCTCCGAGCGAGGGCTAGAGGAGGCTCCAGCCAGCCCCCACGCCTGGGAATTGGGGTGGGCTGTGCCACCAGTGGGTTTGGTTTGGCCACGTCATGCCTCCTCCTTCATCATCAAGGGGACGCACAAGCAGCACTCCGAAGGGTGGAGGAACCGTCCCCAGAGGTTGAGAGCTCCTGCGTGGAGGCTCCTCACTGCCAGCCCTTTGCACCCGCTGCCCAGCACGCTGCAGGCCCGGCTGCGTTGCTACGGCCAGGTCTGGCGCGCAGAGCCACGCTTCCAGCTTTGACTCTAGGCCAAGCGAACGCTTTGGAGCGCAGCAGCATGCCAGGGACAGCAAACTTGCCGCACTTGGAGCGGCAGCGGTACCCGTACCCTCCTCTCCACCGTGCGTGTTCTGCTGGGCGTGAAGGGTCTGGTTTTGCAACCAGCAGAGCGCAGTGGCCTTGCACAGGGCACTGCGGGCGGGTGTGATATTTGCTCTCAAGGCTGATGCCGCTCTGTTTGGATTCGACCGGTTCAGGTGATCTAGGCGGATTGCCGTATTAAAAATATTCTTTGAATGACTGGATATTGCATTGCCTTTTTTGGCTTTGTGTGCTGGATATGGACAGAACACATTTGCAACTAATTTAATGGAAGGATTTTTTTTTTTTTTACATTTACCTTGCAATCACATATTCAAAACAAAGCCATGCCTTTATCAAAATATGGAAGGGTCACTGTGGTAAGACACTCAGCTCCTCTCTGGTCAGAAACAGTGCAAAAGGCCTTTAAATAAACACATGGAGCAGAAAACAATTAGAACAATTTGAAGTGATTACCAGAGGTTCCCATCTGTTCTGTTTCTCTAGCTGGCACAAACCCCTTTTTCACAGCTCTGGTTAGTCTCTCCTGCACACAGGCTGAATGGCAGACCACAGCCTAGCTGAGGATGCGCTGGGCTACCCGGAAAGCGTGTTGTCCTTGCAAGGGGACTGGGCAGCACGAGCATGACAAGATGCCCATGAAGGGGGAATCCCAGGAGTGTTATCTTGGAAAAAGCCTAGATCCTATCTGGTTAAAAAAATATAGAGTGGCTGGGGCTTTCTCCTGTGCTGGTCCCATAGGTGAGGACCTGGGAATCAAACTGGCTTCTCGAGCTTCCCTGCCTGACCTTGACCAGCAGAGTTTCTGAATGCTGCTAGAGATCCCAAATATGGCGAAGTCGGCTTGTAATTAATTTACCCCTCTCTCCCCATTTGTGGTTGCTCTGGAGTTTTGGCCATGGAGGGTTCTTATTTTTTTATAAGATTTTAAAAAATAATTTATTTTCCTTGATTTTTTTTGCTTTGCCTTTTTTAACGATTCTTTTCCCTGAAGACTCTGCAGAACCTCCAGGAGCATCCCCAGGGGTTCTGCTTTGTGCTCCTTCAGTGTAGCTGAGGGTCTCATCCTCCCTCCCCGCTGGCTTACAGACATTTGCAGCTCAGCATTGTTTTTTCAGTTCTGCTCTTGCAGTCAGGCTGCTCTCAGAGGAGAGCGGGTGAGCTGCTCCAAGCCAAACCAGGAAAAGGCATTCAGTGGTGAGGCTTACTCTGTGCTTTACGTGCCTTTTGTCTGGTTTGATTTTTGTGGGTAGATAACAGGATTTCAGTCTCTAGCCAAGTGTCTCAAACATGCCACTAATTTAAAAAAAAAAAAAAAGTATGCCAATTGAAACTCAGATGTTTGGTGTTCATCCAAATCTTCATGCAGAAATACCCACACGCAAGCAGAAATTCCTGGAGTTACACATTAAACTAAATGGTCAGTTCAGTTTCACAGTGTTATGAACAGCTCCGTAATCACATCAGTAGGAACTAGGTGAGAATTAAATATTCTTTCACATGCATTTTTGCCTGGAAATCATCAGGAACATGAAGTCCCTGACTTTGCGTGAAACTGTGTACCTTGATTACATGCGATTTATCTGCACTGATATGTAACTGGCTGCCTTTACAAAGCTGTTGTCTCAAACGTTGATTACGCATCTGGAAAACATGATGAAGTCCTTGCCAAGTCTTCACATACTTAAGCCTCCTACAGTTCTTGCTTTTGGGGGATGGTAATTAATTAATATAATAGGTTACCTTGGCCATGGTGATTAAAATTTCCATTTAAATTCAGGATTTTAAAGGAAAGCCAGTTACTGATGAATACAAAAGCATTGCTCAGTTTTCAGGAAATGTTATGCTCCCTTACCCAAAAAGACTCTTCCAAACTCTATCCTCTTAGGTATCGAAACACTGAAACACATGCAATTACTTGTCCTGTATGGTGGAAGCATTTCTCCTGACTATCACCAAATAAAAATGTGTATTTAGTCTTAAATTTAAGTATGTGTGTTCCTTTTAGGGTCAGCAGAAAGAAAGAGAAACTGCAAAGCATAATCCATCCTCTGTTAAAACAGACCACTGAGATAGGTGGGATGAATCACGCCCCAGAGGTCCCATCCTGCCCTGGACAGTTGGTGCAACATCACCTCCACACTCATCACCCTCCTTTGTCTTTCAGCTCCTGGCGGAGTATCGTTAGTTGTCCCACAACCCAACATCAACGCAACAGTGGCACAAAACATCCTCCTCTCAGTTGAATACTCTTGCAGAGGCATTGCCACCATTGAGTGGAAGCATGTGTCGAGCTGGGGCACCACCAAAATTGTTGAGTGGAAAAGTGGGAATTACGTCAACATATCCACAGTCTACAAGGACAGAGTGACTACTTTTGAAAATGGCTCTATACAGCTTCTGAACGTGGGCATGAGAGATGCTGGCTACTATTTTATCACTGTAACAGAGGAGTATGGAACCAACACCTACGGCACCATCATAGTCAACGTTTACGGTACAAACGAGATGGGAGTTCTTGGCTTTACCCTGTGTTTAAACATTAATCTGCTTGTAATTGATTTTATAATATTATTTTTTTTCCTGTCCTCCCTGCAGAGGTTATCTATGAAGATCTGCATTTTGTAGCAGTTCTCTTTGCATTTCTCGCTGCAGTATCTGCCATTTTGATCTGCTTCATGTGGCTGTGTAATAAATCTCTGCATCTATTCCAGAAGAAGACGACGCACAAACTAACAGGTATCTCTCTAAGAATGCAGTCAAGGTATAGGGTTTTGAAGTCTGAATTTTGAGCCTAAAATTCACTTGTGATTTGAGCCATAAAGGTGCTAAGCAGGGACACTGAAAAACAAGACTGGAAGGGCTCAGTTCAGTTATCCTGTTCAACATTTTACTAGCAGAGGCAACTGAATAATAGGTATTTAGTTGCAGAACAATCCACAGGACATCTACCTTATACATTTTACATCAGAAACCACAGAACACTTCCCAACATTGCTAACTGCAAAACTTAGGGAGAAAAGGCCAGAGCTGCAATAACCCCCCATCAGAGGGCATGAGTCAAAGTCACAGACCCTCAGGGTCTGCACCAGAAGGGTATCTCCTAGGGAAAATACTCAAATGGCCCTTGGGAGTGGCTCCCACCTCACTTCACGGAGGATGGCACCTCTTCTTCTCCTCTCAAACCCCCCTTTCATCTGTCCTCATGTTTGATCCAGTTGCGGACTTCAGTGAACACTGACTGATATCAAAAGCAGACTCCTAACATGTGCCAAAGACACCAGTCTGAAAAGCAGATCGAGGGCTGCACTGAAGGGAACATTCACATATGAGAGAAGAAACTTCCAAGCCACAGCCAGGGACATACAGCCTAGGCAGCAAGACAAGGTGCCACGCTACAGGCCTGGGCTCAGGCTCTGGGCACATCCTTGGAACAGGAGGTTTCTTTTACCACTTCAAAACATTTCAGGCGTTTACCTCCCTTCTTTGTAAGTGCAGATCCACTAGTGGTTTCTTGCCCTGTAGGTAAAAGGTCTGTATTTCTTCTTTAATAAGTGCTGCTTAAGCTGTTACATTACAACAAGCAGCCTAAGTATCAGTATTTTACTAGACCAACACAGATACGCAAGAATCCTAAGCCTCATGGCCCAGGCTTTGTGTCAACTCTGCAAAACCTGATATGAGAAGAGATTAATTTGGCTCAGGCTGTCTCTTCCTTTCTGCCGCTCACCTACAGCTCTAAGGGCTGGTGCTGTTTTCACGGTACACACACCGCTCACAAGCTTCTGTAGCTACTGAAAATTTTCCTATCATGCCAGAATATACAGACTTTTATTGGGATAAAGCCTCTCCTTCCTCCAGTTAAAGCCAGTCTCCCTACAGAGCCAGAGTTTTATGAAGTCTGAATCAAATACGCTTATTTGGCAGACTTCAGGAAAACCACAGTTCTGGAGACGTGTTGTCATCTCCCAGAACATGATCCAAAGCAGGGACCTAACTTCTGCTGCAATTCCACCTTAGAAGAGCCCTCCTTTCAGAAGTCACAAAGAGAGGTATAAGGACTGGCCCTATGGACTTTAGTTTTCATAGTGCCTTTAGTCTTGTATTGGAAGAAACCAGCATCACTTTAAAGATTGTGACGGACTTTTTATGCAGTTAAATATTTTGAAAAGATGTATTTAAAACCTAATTGTAGATGAGTAAGCTTGAGCTAATATTAAAAAGTTTAAAATGTCTCAGCTATTAACACAGCGTTGTTAGTTTTGGAACACTGGCCTTCCAATCCATTTGACAATCAATAATAATATCCTTTTATTTGCAGCAAGTACAACTGAAGAGATTGAATTGGAAACCATTGAGTGCTAGCCAAGGACTGTCTCATAACAAAAATAACAATTCTACCTCAGGAGAAAGTATTGGCAAGGAAAGCAAGAAGAAACCTAAAAGGTAAAATGTTTGTGACTACTGTACAAACATCCTGACTTGCAAAGCTAATTAGACATGAAAGCAGCAGTGTCTGATGGAGCTGTTTTGACCTGTTAAGATTTCAGCTCTGCTAGCCAAGGTCAAAGTAAAAAAGAGTATGCTTTCATGCTGAGCACGAACACATTTTTGTGGCTAATTAATAAAATCTACAGCTTCTACCACTCTTAAAACCAACCAACCCTCTAAGATCAACCCATAAAGGAAATGAACATGGTCTTGAAGGACACCTGTATTTTGGCTACAGCAAGTCTCCTATGACAGACAGAGCATCCTTCAACATAATGCATTTAATGTCTAATTACAGTATTACATTAAAAATTAATTGCAAGGATTGAATCCTGTTTATTGCACCTATGCTGCTACTTTTGCATGTAAGGAATTTCCTGAAGCTCTGAAGACAAACTGTAATTCTTCATGAGACAAAACTGACTTTGAAACAATGCCGAGCTGGTCAAAGTTCCCCCACTTACGTTTCCAATTGTTTACACTGCCCCCAGATATTAACACACATTTTATGACATTACTAGGAAAGGTTGTTAAACAAGGAACTACACACAGGCACTGAAGAGGATGCTGCCTATAACGATTAGAAGGGTCAGATAAAATACTGACAACATCACACCAGCGGGGTGGCAAAATACTACGCAGTTTCATTGTGAAAGATGTCGAATCCTTTGCAAACTTAGCCCACCGACGAATAGTCTATCTGGGAAGAAAAGTTAAAGCAGCATTACTTTGAAATTTAGTATTTACAAATACAGTTCTGAAATGGCTCTTGCTGAGAAGCCACCTTTGCTTTCCTATGTTGTAAGAAAACATGAAGTGATCCAACTAGCATTTTCCTGAATCTGCGTATCACACTCACATTTTCCACCTGCAGATCTTCTGGGTGGAATAACATTTGCTTTTGTGAGTGAGAAAGCACTAAACTGACCAGGCTTCAACTTAGCCTGTTTTGCTTTTGTAAAGAGAAGAATTTTGCAGTGTGAAATAAACTCTGAACATGTAAGAGACCATGGACTAGCCTGTGTCTGCAGATTGCCATGTGGCTTTTTGAGCTGAACCGCTGCTACTGCCTCTCTCACACTGTAGCTCACTTGTTCGCATGAGGCTTTTACAAGACAGGCTGACAGAGCTTCCCATCTGGTCAGGGACTACGATGCTCAGGTGCAGAGGTACGACAAGTTAGATATGGAAAAACAAAGAACTTCTCACCAAGTGCGTAACACTGCAAACAGGCTTTTCCCAAAGCACCATACTGTACACAATATTTTTAAAAAGTCATCCCCAGATTGAACTGGACATTTGTAGTACAAAGGGCCTCTCACTCACTCATAAATTTGTGTACCAGATTCAGCTGGTTGTGCCTTCCTGCATCTAGGATAAGAGGTCAAAAAAGGCGAGAAATTTAAACAACAACAAAAAAATCCCAGCTGCAGCACAGCTTGGCAAAGTAAGTTTGTTCTAATTCTTCACTTTAAGTATATATTACCAGTCTTCTGTATCTTTGAGTGAATTAAGCTTTGAGGACACAGAAGAAGTTGTAAGTACGTTTGTTTTAATCACCAAGCTTGAAGTATTTTGTAAAGTATCCATACAGCATATGGAAAACATTATTAAATGGGTTTTTTTCTGTTTATCTGTTCCAGATTATTTTTTTTAATCCCTAAATCTTAGAACTTCATCGTGAAGTTATGCATTAGGCTGAGCTGAGTATATAGCAGGTGCACTGCCAGACTTATGTAGAAAGGACAAAAAGTGCAACTTATATGTAACACCATTATTATCTTCTAACATTGACCTGAACAGGGTAATTATCAAAGGAAAAGTCAGAGAATGTATACAGACATGAATGACCATTTGAATGCATTGCTGTAATTGTAGAGATCACTTACACTTTTAAACTACAGCATTTGAAAGCTGGGATGAAAGTAGCAAATGACCATTTAAAATTCGTCAATTTAAGATCCGCTATAACAGCAGTGAGAGGTTTCCAACTAGCACAGTTCTTCTACCTCTCTCAGCTTGCCTAAAGATACAGCAATTTCAGGCATCCATCCCTGGCTATTGACGCTGGTGCCAACCTTGCTTTTAGATAGTAATATCCTAGATGAACAATGGGGATTCAAATAATATTCAGTAAGGACATACAGTACAGTTAGCCTATGCACTGTTTTCCTTATAGACAATTCCTCACCCACAAATTTTACCCAGAATTTAACATCCTTACTCTACATAGGTAGGGCCACTTATAAAATATTCACATTTTCTGAAACTGATGTTTGTCAATATGCGTTATTAATGTCAATAATATTTGATATACAAAATGTGAGGTTAAGCTGTCTGTAGCAGTTTCTTGCTACACTGGAGGTGCCTGAAGTATCTAAAGTCTTACAGCAAGTTGTTGAAGTAGAAGTTTAGAACTTAATAGCTATTCTTACTCCATATGGAGTTGTAAACTCCATACAGAACAGCAGCAAATTTAATATTGAGAGCATTCCAAGTGATCAAAGGGATGAAGGCATTTTGCATTTAACTTTTTAATTAAAGAGATGTCCAAGTTCACAAGATTGCTTTGGCAATCAATTGTAAAGGTCTTAATCATCCACTAATGTCTTCATTTCATGTTCAAAGATGCAATACCAAGAATTTCAAGACTGTCCCTCTGTTAGAAGCCTAATCAGTCTGTTTTCCATCAAAATTAGGAATTCCTGTGTATTCAACACTAAAAGACAGACTCTCTGGGACCCTAATCATCCTTTTTTTTTTTTTTTTTTTTTTTTTTTTCCAGCTAGGCCTGAAAGTCTTGACAAATGTCTTCACTGCTAATGTGCAGTGCTTGCACTTCTGCAACATAAGGGAAGTCCTCTTGCATCCGTTGTTTCTTTTCAGAAGGGGACAAATCCTGCAACTATGAGACCCTAACAGCTCCACAGTGATCCTATTACTTGGTAAGGAAGAGCTTATTTGATGAAAAGGCTATCACTACATGCAGACCTGTCAGTTCAGGTTGTGTAAAGGTAGTGTAAGGACACGTTTAAGTTTCATATGCTCATCTTCTAATTATTAGTAAGAGAAGATTTGTTGTGTTGCCAAGAGTCAAAGCAGCCTCATAACAGATGCATCAGGCTGTTGGCTGAACTGTTCACCAAGGAACAAAACCCCTCTCTGCCTGTAATCATACAGCGTCTGCTAGCCAAGCAATACGGGACCTGGCATCACAGGTGTTGCGTAATAGCCACCCACCTTTCAAGATCAAGAGACTATTTTCAACAAGTATTTTTTCATTTTCGTAAGTTGCCTTGGGTAACTCATCAGAACCTGAAAGGTTCTTTCACTCTCTTTTCCATAGTTCAGTTGCACAGAAGCAAGTACTTCAAGGAACTGAAATAACAAAATGTTCTACACTGGCAAACACCAACATAAGTACAATAGCTGCTTTGGATACACACTGTGCTTGCCACAAGCAGTTGCTTAATATGTATTTCCTACAACTATTCTTTATTGCTCAAGAATACAGCAAAATAACAACTGTCACCATACAAATATGATGTTCAAGTCAAATGTTCTATGTGCAAGAAGCTCTCATATATATATATACACACACACATATATACACACACAGCTCATAACACACAATATGGACATAAGTCTGAACCAATTCATACAGACACGTTTCAGAAAGATCCTTAGCAATTAATCATCTAACAGAAGAAAAGCTTTGTGCAACACCTTACTAGAAGCTTCAAGAAGGCTACAATTACAACCAAAAAAGACAAAACCATGACTTTTTTATTTTAAAAGAACCCAAAAGAGCTGATCTTCAGGAGGATACTATTGTTTCCCTGGGCAATCATCAGTGACAGTGCAGGGGAAAACAAAAAACTAAACAAACAACAAAACACACAAAACAAAAAACAACACAACACAACCCCCCCCAAAACAAACGAACAGCACAAGTGTAGAGATCCGAGGTCTACTGCATGAGAGTTACCTGCTTCTATCCAGACAGGAATTTACACAAGTCACCCACAAACTCAAATTGTCAGAATTTTGCAAGCAGAGTAAGACCCTTTCCTCTACATGCTTGCAAAAAAACAAGGACTGAAAACCCAAGTAAGGTAACCGACACCACATAGGCTCATCTATAGCCATCAGAGGGGAAAGACATTTGCCACAAGCTGTGACTTCATAACACTCTCAACTTAAACAAATCACTAAGTAAATACATCTCTCAAAAAGAAATGGGTCACCCAGAAGCCACATCAATGTACAAACAAACTCCAACTCAAGAATGTTATGCAGTGAAGACTGTTCCTTGATTCGTAAGTTTTGTTTAGCCTTAATTCTTGACACGGGAGCTCTGCTTCTCCTCTGTTGTCCCACTTCTCATCAAATGAGTCCATTACCTTCCACAAGGATAGCCATTCCTTGTAGTATAAGCCATTAAAAGGCTTATCGATAGCACAATTCAATTCTAATAATTTTCATCTTTCAGAAATACTTGCAAAGATCTATTGAGAAAAAGTAGGGTCACGAGGGGAAAGGGAATGACTCTGAGCAGACACCTTTCATGTAGCAAAGGACTACTGAATTTAGTTTTGTAAAAGAAAAATACATTAATTACTCAGCTATGTTACTCTAGATAGAGCAAAGATACAGCTGAAAGGAACTTTTTCAAAAAGTTGTATTTTATATGCCATTGAAAAAAGTTTTATTACAAACACTATAATGGACGTATCTGTACAGGAAATGAGTTTGGATTTGCTTTCTTGTATTGCCCCATAGGTTCCATTTCCCTTTGCTGCACGGCAGTGGCCGTTCACAGCACAGTGATGATTCAAAGCCCCCACAGAGAGGCTGACAGATTATTAGCACGGAGTTAGGGCGGCCATGAGGAGTTCCATTTTATACACAAAGTTACGCCCTTCCATTTTATTCCACTGCACTTCCTTGAACGGCCCTCGAAGATGATTCCACTTGTTGTCTTGCAGTACATCGCCTTTGGGGAGATCCTTGCACTGACTCCGTGGAAATTGAACCATAACTTTGCTGCCACTTTCTGGACCATTACGTACTGTGATGAACAGAGATTTTTATGAGCATTTTTATACTGTAGGAATTCCTCATATTAAATATCCTTCCTTGTGTATGCTATACATTACTCCTACTCAATTCCAAACATGCTGAAAGCAAACAAGGGAATTCACTTTACTTTTTTTTTGGAAAGTTCTTCTCTTTGAATTTTCTCTCTCTTGTCTCCCACTTCTCTGTGATTTTGGTGCTTTAGCACTGCATGGTCTTGGTTAGAGCAAACCAGAGAAACATTTGACAAAAAAACCTACACATACACCTTACAAATGCATTTATTTTTCCCTAATGATGCCAGGAAGGGCAAAGATTTTTTGCCAATTCTTACCTTGGATGTATTCCCCACCATTCTGTTAAAAAACGTGATCAAAAAGACATTGTTCTAGTGGATTTATCTCAAACAGACAGGAATGAAGTCACTCAGGATAGCTGTTGCTTTTAATTACAAATTTCTGCAAGATCGGTGGAGGGGTGGTGGTATTCTGTTGGCTTGGATGGGTTTTTGTGTTTTGATGTTGGGGGGTGGTGGTGGTGTTTGTTTATTAAATGAGCAGTTAGGGAGATAACACTTAGCTTTCCCCTCACCTACCAAGCTAGCCTTCTACAAAGAGATGACTATCAGGCTGACTGAACATAATTTCTCTTTCATAAATCGATGCTGACTATTTCCCATCACCTCCTTCTCCTTAATATATTTGGAAACTGCTTCTGGGACTGTTTTTTTGCCTCATCTTCCCAGTAATTGCAATGAGGCTGACCAGACTGTAGTACCCCAGATACTCCTTCTTGAATACAGGATGTGACATTTGCCTTCTTCCAGTCCTCAGGAACCCTTCCTGATCACCATGACCTTTCAAAGGTGATCAAGAGTGGCCTTACAATGACATCAACCAGCTCCCTCAGCACTCATGGATATAACCCACCTGATCCCATGAACTTGTGTATGCCTAGTTTGTTCAAAGGTTCTCTAACTCAGTCCTCCACTACTGAGGGTAAGTCTTCTTTGCTCCAAAATTTCGCATGGGTCTCACAGACCTGGGTTTCCTGAAGGCCAGTCTTAAGACCAAAGCAAAGAAGGCACTGAGCACCTTGGCCTTTTCCATGTCCTGTGCCACCAGGTCCTCTCCCCATTTAACAGCAGGCCCACATTTTCTCTAGTTTTCCATTTGCTGCTGACATACCTGTTGAAGGTCTTCTTGTTGCCCTGTACGTCCCTCACCAGATTCAACTCCAGATGGGCTTTAGCTTTCCTATCCCCAGCAATGAATGCTTGGACAGTCTCTCTGTCTTCCTCCCAGGTCAACTGATCCTGCTTATAATCTCTTGCAGCTTCATTTTTATGTCATGAGTTTAGCCATGAGCTCCCTGTTCATCCACACAGATCTTATCACCTTTGCACAACTTCCTGCACATAGGAATGACCAGTCTTGAGCTTGAAAGAGGTGATTCTTGAAAAAAAATAATCAACCAGCCCTCTTGGACCCCTCTTCTCTCCATCCCATAGGATGGTATCCCATAGGATTCTTCCAAGAAGATCCCTGAAGAGACCAAACTCTGTTCTCGTTAAGTCCAGAGTTGTCAGCCTGTCGTTTGCCTTGTTCCCTTCTCTCAGGATCTTGATGGTTTCTGTAATCTATTTTTTCCTATGCTAATTCTAAGAAATATATTCAAACCTGTGTAAATTAAAACAGGTTTATATTAAGTGGCTTACTGGGCAAAGTATTGATTCTATTTAGGTGCCAATTCCATACACAAAAGAGACCGTTTCTAGAATATTTTGCTATAAATTGACATTATTCTATAAAGTCCAGAGACTACCTCAGAAAGAGATTTACGAAGCCAGTAGAATTTGTGTAAGAATTTTAAGATTTTTCCATACATCTGCAAGAGAAAACAGTACCTGAAATGGCATAGTCTCCATTTGGTGATGCTACAGTTATTGCTGATGCATTGCCAATACTCTCCACGGGCCCCAGACCAACATGATTACTGAAACTCAGCACATGCCATCCCATAACTTTCGCAAGCTGCTGAACTGCGTGTACTTGGTGCTGCGACATCTGAAAGATAACAAGAGGTTCGTCTTCTGTTCAGTATTTGCACATCACAGAAAGAACTGCTTACTGGTTTTACCAAGCTTTTTTTCTTCTGCTGTACAGTAGTTATTTATAAAAATTACTTTGTCTTATAAGTTCTCTAGTTTCAGAGGAACTTTTTTTTTTTTAACATATGCTACATAAGTGCTAGTAGAGCTTTGTGTTATTTGAATTTAGACTAGTTCCTTTGCAGACAGAGAAGACCACTGTATTAAACACACTATGCAGTTAGACGAATTCTTCATAGGTAAATGGGCTTATGCATTTTATTTAAGTATTGCTTTCAATTTATAAAAACCTTTATTTAGGTCTCAAGAACTAATTCAAGTGATACAAACAGGATTTTGAAATAATCCTTTCTTTGAACAGAAATGAGATTTCTCCTGTAAAATATATAAAATCTGTGAGAGTAATATCATAGCAAACTCAGGGGAAAAAAAAAAGTTGAGGTTCTGAGATGCATGATTATCTCCATTAATGCTCAAGTGTAAGCATTGAGCTTTAGCAGCTTAAAAGTTTAAATGCTAATATTTTTCTGTATCACAACTTAACACTTGTAACAAGGAAGTATCTAGCACTGTTCAGCAGTTCTCTGTGAACAAGTCTGAGAACACTTGACCAAAAAGAGATACCCTCAGCAGAATCTGTTTCAACTTGTTTTCTGTGTTCGGGAGTTTCGTGTAACTGCAACAGGTCAACCACTGTTATTAGAGACTTGTATTTTGACTATATATAATGCATAGTGGGGAGACTGTCACTTCTGAATAAAACCAGCAGCTTGCTCTAAGCAATTAAGAAAAAAAAGTTCATTCAAATATCAGCTGATTTAGTAATGGCTGATGCAAAGCAAACATTAACAAGACAATGTTGAAATGACAGTAGTTGTGCACTCATTAAGATCTCTACTCTAGACAGGACTTGGTTACAGTAAGTTTCATATATTGAATACCTTATTGTCTGCTATGACTCTCACTGACTTGTTCTGAAGTAAGCAAAAATCTTAGTGCTCCCATAATGAGTAGCATAAAGAAATGTATTTGAAATGGGAGGGAAAAAATTATTATTACTACTGACCTTAGTAAAAACTGGCATTATATTTTAGTAACAGTTGCTAAAGTCACTATGCAAACATACTGAAAAATTCAGTCATCCACCTTCCTATTTCCACTATCTTTATTTGACGTTTTCTAACATTTTCTACATAGATAAAGATGAGATTCTAACTTTTTCTGTTTCCCAAACACTACAAGAAAGGGAAGAA
Source organism: Ciconia boyciana (assembly GCF_034638445.1). Taxonomy (NCBI): domain Eukaryota; kingdom Metazoa; phylum Chordata; class Aves; order Ciconiiformes; family Ciconiidae; genus Ciconia; species Ciconia boyciana. The sequence continues at coordinate 208,407,285 of NC_132934.1, forward strand.
TAATGTATACCTGAGATAAAAGGAAATCCTGCAGTTCTTGCTCTTGATGGGACAATGTAATAACTCTTCCATCTCTATGCACAACTCTGATCTGTTCAACTCCAATGTTCAGCTGTAGTTGAATAGATCTTTGAAGACAAGATGCATATTTATTCAAAATGCATTACAACACTTAAGAAAACAGGAAACGAAGAACACAGAATCCCTCCCGTTCATTGACAAGAACTCTACGATGAGGATGGTGCAAAGCCTAGGGAATACGACAGCAACTCCAAACACTTCCATTTCATCACTCACCACAACAGCTCCCTCTGTACTGCAGGGGACATACTCTGTGGCATGTTACCAAACCTCGTCCACTGCTTGTTCAAGTCAAGGAACCTCCTGAGGTGCCTCACAGCTCCCTGCTACCACTGTGCCCAAGTTTCCTTCCAGAGGTGCAGGGGAACATGGTGTGTACTCAGGGCCTGTTCTATCCTACAGCCAAGACTTGGGCAGCATATGTACTCTGGAACTGAGACAGCAAATTGCACCAGTGACTGCAGTCTGCTCCTCCACACTCTGGACACGGCCAGAGAGGATTGCTCAAAATGGAAAAAACAACTGGTTCATCCACTGCAAACGCATTAGTTAATTCACTGCTGGTCAGCATCCAGACGTTAGTTTCTGGAACATGAAATCTCTTATTTTGATGACAAAGTGCATAACTAATAGCATGAATTACATGAGTTCCATATTTCAGTACCTATGCAGCCAAGTTAGGACTGAGCACTGACTAGCTCTCCATGACCAGACTGGAAGTTCAGAATCCAGCACATACAAAGATACTTTATATTCAGCTATCTCTATCCAAAGTAAATCCCCCCTTAAACGGCCATTTTCACCTTCAATTCCTTCTTTGAAAGGAAACTGTGCTAATTAACAACTTACTAGGTTTCTTCATGAAAATGTAAAGTGGGTGAAGAGTTTTCTTAGGGTGATTGCTCCCCCCACAACTCAGAAAAAACAAACACTCGCACACAAATAACAGGCTCCTACTTGTCTGTCTGAAGAGAATCTAAAGCCGTAAAACACAACTTGAATACACTCTGCTGTTGCTGCATGCTTCTACAGCAAGAAACATGCATTTTCATACTTACTTGCATATCTGTTCGTATCCTTGAGAAGTTATTAGAACTTTAACACTGGATTCGTAAACGTCATTTATATTGGACCAGTGGGCCTGAATCTGAGGATCCTCAATACGACTAGCCAGACTGTCAATGGTTCGAGCAGTTCTAGAAGATAAAAACATATTCCGCGCACAATAATCTAGATAGTTTCTGCTGTCATCTTGTTTAAAGGAAACTAGTAGGTTATTAATTTGCAGGGGTTTTTTGTGGAACACCAAAAAAAAAAAAGGGAAAGGGGGCAAATTTAACAGAACCACGTGGATCAAGGTTCTATTTCAGCACCATTCTGGCGCTAATGCAGCACACTTGTTTACTCTGTACATTTCACATACATTCTGCAGCAGTATTAAAGTGCTATTACTCAGTATCGGTTACTGCACAGCAAAGAATACTAAAAAAGATTTATGCACTTTAAGAAAACTAGGGACAATTATCAGCAGCCTATGTCATAACTGTCACAGATCTTGAAGAAATCAGATATTTTTTTCTACTGAGTGCTGTTTGCTCATATTTCATAATATGTTATCGGTTCTTAGTACTTAGAAATAAAGACTATTTTAACAGCGAAAGAAGAAGTAGCTAGTTTTAAGAACACTGAAAAAAGATCAATTGTATTATACATAATGGTACATTTTATTGTAACTTTAACGAGAATAGCTTGTGACCCACCTGCGTCTCAAAAAGATATGTTTTGCCTGCTTTATTATCTTTTCCAGAAGTCCTTCATTTGACTGTAAAGAACTGATATCATTTTTATCAAAAGCCTGGGGTCCTGCAAGTCTCATTCTCTTATGACCAAAAGGTGCACTAGCTGGATGTGGCATCACTGTTGAGCTCAGGGTTTGCTTGTGACACTGCAACAAACAACAGATGTTATAAAAGGAAGTGATGAAATAATGTATCCGCAAGAAATAATATGTGTACTACAATATGCTGCTTCACATCAGGTTTTTTAAGTGTACATACTTTCAAAAAGTGCAACTTTTTTATTTTATAACCTGGACAGCACTTTAAAGCCAGCTTTACACTCATACTTTGCCTCCCATATTTATGCAGGACTTTCAAACCTTATCGAAAGTGATTTTTAAAAAAAAAGGTGCTAGCTAACAAAAATTTGGTAGTATGACAGTAGCTCCTACTAAGAAGTCTGCCTTGTATATATGTCTGGAGACAAACAGAATCGTCAAACAAAAATAAAGGAAGCATTTTAGAGATAAAAAATTGGAGGTAGCAAAAGATTTAGCAACCTGTTCAAAGTCAAGAAAGGAAATTCACAATAGAGCTGGGCATGGAGCCAAAACTTCAGAAAACCTAGCTCAGTGTTTAACACTGGGCTATTCCACACGACTGCATGACTTGCAGAGCCATGCGCTAAGGAGATGAACACTCTCTGGAACACAGTTTCACAACTGCTTAGACATCTAAAATTGTGCTCCTTTCCTGAACAGACGCAACCTCAACCTTCTACCCCAGGTCATTCTGCTAGATTACACGAGAATCTAAAACACTGAAGCAGAGAAGTGGACCTCAAAAGAAGTGAAATTATTATGGTAACTGATTCTTCTTTCTTCATGGGAGTATGGTCTGAACAGATGCTCACTTAAAGTACTTGACAAGTACTAATTAGACACAAAGGAAAAAGGGAGACTGATGAGCTGTACTGGAAAAACCTTGCATTGCTTTTCCGAAGTAAGCAGCCAGGCCTGAGGTTAAGTAAAGAACTCCCAACATTCTCTACGTAGTAAAGAACTCCCTAACCACCCACACATACTAAAACTGAACAGTAGGTTGCCTTACACAAATGGATAGAAACTGACTGGCCTCTACTGGCACTCTGCTGTTACAACAGTGCTGCACAAAAGCCCAAAAACTCTTCAGTACTTGACCATAAATGCATTACCTCTCTGATAAGTTGATGCAAATTATGTTCCAGAACATAGAGATGATCCTCTGGATTGTGTTTTTCAGAAGCGGACTTTTGTGATTTTTTGTCATTGGAAGAGTGACACAGAGAAATAGACAACTGCAAACCTGTACAAAGCATATAAAAAAAAATGAGGACACTGACAATTTTCAGGCAGGCTACTGAGAACTGCTTTTTCTTCACATTTTACAGTCAGTAGTTTTACAACCAGTATTCACTGTATCAGAGAAAAATCAAAGAATGATGTTGGAGAGCACAGCATCAAAGGCAAGTAAGACTTGCTACTCACTGAAGTGTTGACAGGCCAACTAATAAATCACTAGGTGCATTTCACACTGATTTCTACGACTCAATCCCACACAAAAAGAAGAGTCCCCAGGACCCCATTCCTTCCGCAAAGAAGGAATGATTTACCATCATATAAATTTTAAGCAATCCAGAAACATATTCTTCACATGATATAATCATTTGTGTACTCCTTGTAAGAACAGAGGATTCATCAGCCGACTCTGAGCTATCTTCATGCTGTTTAATTATTCTCATTGAAGAGTATTAGCCTCCATTCTTCTGAAGACCCATTAACTCAAGTCTTAAATTTCACCTGCATGCAATCCAGGAGCAATGACTTATGCACAGCTCCAAACTGCAATGTGCACATGGCATTACAGTTGATAGCTTTAAGTGCTACTGACAAAAAACACAATCACAAAGAAAAACAATCCAAAATCTACACAATAAAATATGAGTAAATTAGAAACTAAAGTGCATTAGTTGAATTTTTCTATAATTAGCAAGCAAAATTCAAATTCTGGGAAATTCTGTTTTTCAAAACCTTTGAAAAACAAGGAGATTGCTCCTCCCCCCCCGCCCCAAATTTCAGTTCACATTTAAGCAAATAATCATAGGTTAAGAAGTCTTAAAAAGTCTCCTACCTGGGAAAGGCTGGGAGATTATCTGATTTTTCACAACAATGTGAGGAATCTGTGATTTAATTTGGACAGCTTCTCGTGACAGCTGAGCAAAAATTTCTTTACATAAAAGAACATTCTGTGCTGTCTCCAACTTTGTCTGCCAGTGTGGAGAACCTGAAAAATATAAATCAACGTTTGCAGAAGAAAAGAGTAAAGAGAAGCTACAAAGGTAGCTTCAGATGCCAGATACTGTGCAGTAGCTATGAGTAATCGCTAACATAAGGTATTTAGTATCTTCTATCCAAACTGAGTATTTTCAGAATTTTATCTCAGTTAAGCAAGCACTTTAAGATAACAGTAGTGCATTTTACTTCCATTTTACATATATATATACTGTGAACTGCACCTCCCTTCTGGAATTGCCTATTGCATCCCCTTTTGTGAACTCTGCTTATGAACCCCTGCTTCTTAAGTTGCAATTTACTTTCAATTATACTTCTAGCTTTATTAAATTTACTCTAAAATGAATCACCAAATAATGTTAAATTCATGTACATGCTTTCACAGGATTTATAGGCCCAATATTCTTGGAAGATTCTGGTCTGAGTAAGTACCCAAGCTCTATCCTCTACCCTGAATACCATAAGAAACATCTACTTAATACAACATCCTGTCTATGTTCAAGACAGCACAAGCATCTGTGTCACAGATCACTGTGAAATAAAATCCTGCCAGTTCTTTTTAATCCTAAAGAATTAAGGATGAATTTTTAATCCCAAAGGTTTACACCTTCAGATACTGTCACATATCAAATGAATCAAGCTACTGTCTGCCAGGTGAGCTGTTGGTAATTAATGCACATGCTGCCAGCACACTTTCAGATTCAGAGAAAACATACCAGCCACAGAAACAAGTGATGCATTTTGGGCAAAGTTAAAAGTGAACAGACATTTAGTCCAGTTGAGCCACAATACCTTGGTTTGCTTTTGGTTATGTGCTCAAACTCTTAATGACGAACGAAAGGTGCTCCAGAAGACCTAAAATACAATCCTAGTAATTTTATTTCAGAAATTGAGTAAACACATATGAAAAACTGAAGGAGTACACTTTGAAAGCATCATCCTTCCAAAGCCCAAGCAGCATCTACACAGAAAATTTCAGTTTAAATCAGTATATTCTTGTTCACTCTTCTTTCAAGCTAGAATTTTCAAATAAACATCAGATGCAAACCCATTTCTTGAGAATGTGCTCAGAAAACAACATATAGCTAGCTATACCTGGTTTTGATTTTGGCATGGGTCTTTTAAAAAGATTCACTGTCCCAAGATCACCAATGTCTGGAGCTTGTTTCTGAATAGAAACCTAGGCAAAAGAGAACATTATTTGATGTTTGTTCTTTGTTGCAAGCATACAAATAACAAAACAAAACCCATGCTATATTATCAAAGTTTCTCTGGCAAACCTTTATATAGGCTGATCCTTCTAAATCACTTGGAATTTGAACATCCAAAGGACAGTAATCCTCAGGTATCTTTTTATCCAAGTCGATGTCAGTGTTCTTTATCACCTCAAACGTGCCATGATGAAGAAAAAGGGAGCCTAAGAAAGGAAGGACAAAGACACACATACTATAAAGCATCTTATGCAAATAATGAAGCTTATACCTCCATTTTGGAAGAATACGTATTTCCATAGTTGCGCTTGACTCAAATTTCTTAATGAATTCTTAAAAAAAACAGGTAAATTAGACAGCTCATTTCAGCACATCAGCATCTCAGTCCTCCAGTGTGCGATGTGTAATATTTTACAGTAAGTTAGCAAGTAGTCTTTAATAGTTACGTGAGAAAACCAAGAATGTTTCAAAATGGTGTCAGCAGAAGCAGGGAAGGAGAAAAAAGGTATTTGGTTAAAACAAGACAAAAAAATTAACTGCCCAAAGTTTTGCAAGCAAGTAGCTCAAGGGGCAACACCTCTACTGATTTAAAGGAATGCTGATGATGTTTGGCTTGACAGTCTATCCTTTAGATTGAACACTGTCAAATTATGACAGTGTTCAGTCTGTAAAAAGCAGCCATACAGCCAGCCATTCGGGTGAGACTGATAAAGGCAGATGCCCACATCTGTCCTAGTTGCATCCCTTTTACATCCAAGGCACGGGTCATCTAGTTTAGGATAAATCATCTAAAAAGAGGCATATCCTGGGTTACATCTACAGCTTCGTCTTGAACACAAGATTAAGAACCCTAAGTTTGACAATGATGACAACTGGAGCCCAACACAACCAGTTCAGATGCCTGCTTTGCATCTACATCTTCAGTTTGGTGAGATTCTGTATTCACTCCTTCACTCCATAATTGGCTCTTAGAACTCTGGGCTGGCCACCCTCTCTCACTGTAATCCATGAAATAATGCATATTCTCAGTGTCATTTCTCACAAGCATAGGAATAATAGGTATAATAAATCTGTCTGCACTCAGAGAAAAATGCAAGATGCTCCTAAATCTTTTCAAAGTGCTTTACAGACCAAATGCAGATAAAAACCAAAGATTTACAAGGTCAACTGATCAACTCAATTGTCAATGCAGAATTGCTTCTGTAAAGGAATCTTTACTATAATCCTATACAGTCAGCTTTTAAAATCACTTGCTAGGTTGAGGATGGCAGGATATTTTCCCTGATAGTAAAACAAGTTTCCTCCTTTTATAATTCTCATAACTATAATAATATTTTATTATCTAGTATTATTTGTTATTAAAAATATTGCACCTGTTTTTCCAGTTACAAAAAAATTATTTGTAAAATATAAGTATCCATTTTTGAGAAAGACAAAAGACCCTACTGTTTACCTGCACTTCTGTAGCTCAGATCGCCAAGAATTTTGTCTCCCACTTTTCTCAGCTTCCAATGTTGTCTCAGTCTTAGCAGTTCAGAGTTGAAGTCTCTTTGTCGCTTATTTTCCTGGTTTTCTGCAACCGATTTGGATAATCTTTCTGCACCTTTCAAAAGGATTTGAGCTGCTCCAGCTAATGACTTCTTTTTTGAAATCAACTGTAGAAACTGAGGATTCTAGTAACAAATAAAAAGAAAAGCTTCTTGTATCTTAATTCTCCAAAAATTATTATTAGTGGCACTAACTGACAGTGACTGATAACTTAGGTTGGTGGATGTTCAATAACTTACTTAGAGTAACTTTCATGACAATATTATATAGCCACAAGTAGAATTTTGACTTACAGCTTCAGCAAAGAGGCCTTTGAAATTAGCCTTCCCCAACCCATAGAGTGTGTGTACCATGTGTGTACCAGCACATCACAAGGAACATTTTCCTAAATCTTGTACGTATCACACATTAAAACTTCCAGTGAAATAAAATCTTTAGTATCAAGCCATAAAAACTACACAACTAGGTACAATATACCTGTTTTGGAGGAAGGGGATCCTGCACAACTGGATCCAGAGTCATGAACTTTTTATCCTTGACAATACTAAGAACATCATACAACACACACATCTCAGTCAAGGCGCTTCTTAAGTTGTTCCTCACTGAATCCCAAGGCCAGAGGGATGGCTGAAATTTTACCAACCCTAAAAATAAAGCAAAAGAAGGGAAAACAAAGGATTGTAAAAAGCTATGGTGTAAGGCTCATTCTTAAACCACAGAGAGATCACAACGGCATGAAATACAACATAACAGCAGGATATCTGGATCTATCCTTTCCCACTCTACCCCTGTAATTTGCTGGGACTCGGTCACGAATACCCTGGCCTGACCCACAGCCAACCGTGGCAATCCACGGGAGAAGGCCAGCCACGCCCAAGCGCCTGTGGGGCTGCAGGCCGGGCACCGCCACGGCTTGGCAGGCCTCCGTCAGCTGCATCCCGAAGAGAGCCCAGGCGCTGGGCCCGGCCGCGGGCCGGCTGACAGGGACCCGCGGGCCCGCCGCCCCTCACCTTCCTCATCCTCCGCCTCGCCCGGCTCGGCCCAGGCGCGGCCCGCCGAACCCGGCTCGTCCTCCTCGGAGCCGGAGCCCTGGCTGAAGTCGATGCGCTGCGCCAGGCGCGCCAGGTTCTGGGACATGGAGAGCGGCTGCAGGTAGGTCTCGCTGCCATCCAGCCCCACCTCCTGCACCTGCTTCTCGCACGCCGACTCGATGCTGATGCGCACCGCCGGCACGCCCGCCATCTTGGTGCGACCTCCGACCGCAGCCGCCAGGCGCGCGCGCGACCCCCGCGCCGACTACGGGTACCGGGCGGAGGCGGGCCGGTGAGGGGGCGGGGCCAGCGCCGGGCGGGCTCGGCTGTTTCCGGAGGGTGCTCGGGAGGGGGCGGGGCCGGCCCGTGAGGGGCGGTGGGGCCTGAGGAGCCGGTGGCGGGGGACGGCGGCCCCGCGGGCGGCCGGGCGGTGCTGCTGCGAGCCACTTCCACGGCCGATTACAATACCGGGCCGCTTTCCTTCTCCCTCGCACGTCGCAGGCAAAGCCCGGCCGGGTTTACTCCTCAGAGGCGGGCACGCAGCTCTGAGCTGCTGCAGTTTTCTTTTACAGCGATATTTTTGACCAGAAGTTGGTTCGATTGCCCGTTCTAAACATAAATTCACTTCTGGTTCCCCACCATCAGCTATGACCATGCAGGAAGCTCAGCGAAATAGCAAAACCCCCCACAATTAGTAATACTGCAGTGAAATTCCCATTTGGATTCAGTCATAACAATTTCAATTACGCGTACGCTCCGAATGCCTCACTTTAACAAAATGAAGACGTCGGCAGGTTACTGCTCTCGTATTTATTCGTGACTCTGATAAATGTGCATAATGAAAAGCGTTACAAAAATCGCCATTTGTGTTTTAGAAAGATCCAATTGCTACGCCTTGACCAGAGCCTCCCTGTTTCAGTCTCTCCCGACGAGGTGTGTCTCCGGGGGCCTGTCGATGCGGAAGAGCAGCTCGGCGGGCAGGAGGTAGCCCAGGTACTGCACGCTGTCGGGGCTGGTGTCCTGGTGGTAGTGCCCTCCTTCCCCGTGGTGGCTGAAACAGTGGGTGTGCTCCACGCGCAGGTCAAAGCCCTGTCACCAGAGAAAGGCCCGTGAACACGCGCTCATGTGAACTGTGGTTAAAAGTCCTGGGATAGTCTCTCCTTTGTACTGCGTATTTCCACGCATCTCAGAGCCCGCTCCAACCATTAAGCAGTGAAAACTTGCAAGATGCTTGTGAAACTAATAAGACAAAAGAAGAGGAGCTGTACAAGGCTTTACCATAGGACAGCAAAGAGAAAAGAATTTGGAAACCCTGACAGCCCCCAACTTTTGGTCTCAGTCTCACAGAGATTTCCTTTTTTTTTTTTTTTCTTTCTTTCGATTGGGATTAAATAAAGCAGTCACACCAAGGAACCCCTACTGGAAATGAGAACCCCTTTGCACTGAATGCCACAGACCCATGTGATAAAGGGACAATCTCTACTCCAATTCTGAGAGCCAGCTTAGATGGAAATGGGAAGAATAGTGAATAAAGTAACAACTAGCATACTAAACTGTGAGATCAACCCCAACAGTTCTATATATCATAGAATGGTAGAATGGTTGGAAGGAACCTTTAAAAATCATCTAGTCCAACCCCCCTGCCATGGGCAGGGACATCTTCTACTTGATCAGGTTGCTCAAAGCCCTGTCCAACCTGACCCTGAACACTTCCAGGGATGGGGCATCCACAGCTTCTCTGGGCAACCTGTTCCAGCGTCTCACCACCCTCATCGTAAAAAATTTCTTCCTTATGTCCAATCTAAATCTACCCTCTTTCAGTTTAAAACCATTGCCCCTTCTGTCACTACAGGCCCTGGTAAAAAGTCTCTCTCCATCTTTCTTATAAGCCCTCTTGAAGTATTGAAAGACCACAATAAGGTCTCCCTGGAGCCTTCTCTTCTCCAGGCTGAACAACCCCAACTCTCTCAGCCTTTCCTCACGGGAGAGGTGCTCCAGCCCTCTGATCACTTTCATGGCCCTCCTCTGGACCCGCTCCAACAGGTCCATGACCTTCTTGGGGCCCCAGAGCTGGATGCAGCACTCCAGGTGGGGTCTCACGAGGGGGAGAACCACCTCCCTTGACCTGCTGGCCACACTTCTTTTGATGCAGCCCAGGATACGGTTGGTTTTCTATGCTGTAAGAGGATACTGATGAGTAATGCTATGGCATTTGAATGCCATCTTCTACTGCTGTCTCTGTAGTGACACTCAAACATTTCCAAAACCATAGGCTTAGCCGAGTGCTGCTGAGCTTGCAGGGGACAGAAATGGGAGTAACCCTGCTGCATCCACTACACAAGTTGTGTTGGTTCTAAATGGAGCAGCTCTTGATGGCTGTTTTCAAAGTACTCATCAGATGATTCTGGGAAGATGCACACAATTTAGCCTTAGGCCAAAGGCTGCCACATAATGACACAATAAAGTCACACCCTTGAACATATCCAAGCCTACAGCATGTCTCATTTAACTCTGGAAAAAAATGTTTTTTATATTACTTATGACTGCATTGTTATTTATAAAATAGTCATTTTCATCTATGGTTTCCTGGTTTCTTTTAAATAAAGTCTTCCTAATGATGAACATCTTAATGGCTTTTGAAACCAGATTGTTTTTATCCTGAATTGTTTGCTGTTGAATTTAGTGCTTCTGAAAGATGCTAGATAACTTTCTAGCATGAGGCTTTGCAGACTTTGATTTGCATCGGCAATTATGAGACACACGCTTCACATATTTCGACACAGCATTAGTAGAGACAGTTTTTATGAAAGTGAACTACATGAACACATAGCTGAACAAGCTTCCATGCTCTTGACATTTCTCCTGGTGTGGCCAGCAGTGAATACAAACTATGCTGTTGGGTTTGGGACGCAAACACTTGTGCACTTGCAATTGGAACTGAACCATTAAGTTCAATCCACTATGAACAGCCACTAGGTTTCAGAACGGACTGACCTAGCCTCACTTCAAACCAGTGACAGAAATGAGAAGCTTCTATTTCATTACAACACCTCTGGAAGAGTTTAAGACAATATATAGACACTCCTGTTCTTAAAAGGAAAATCACATCCAAGACAAAATTCATTACAAGTCTCAGTTTACACTTAGAAATGAGAAAGAGACTCACTGGATCTCTGGAAACTATTACTGGCTGACAAATCAGCGGAGCCTTCATTTCGAAGAATCTGAGCCAGTTATTCACATCCTCATCGGTATTCAGAGGACAGGCAGAAAATTCTGGAGGCTACAGCAAAAGTAAAAGCTTTATAAGTGAAAGGAAGACACTTGTACCAAGATACTTTTTCTCTAGCAACTTTCCTTCACTTTTCCCCTCCCCACTACTCTGTTCACATTCCTTCTTGCCTAAAAGCAGCTGACCAGTGCCCATTACTGTGTTTCTGCCAGAAATAGAAGTGCCCAGAATATTGCTTCTTTCATTGCTCAGGTAGCGGGAGAACTACCGAAGTAAGGATTGTCCTCCTGGTACATTTTAGAAGCTCATTTATTTTTAAAAAGTCTATTGCTTCTTATAAGTATCATCTCAGTTCACATATTTCATTTCAATTCATGTTACAACAGCTCTACAGTTCTTTAGCTGCCCATGGATTTCAAAAGAAAAGATGACGGTATTAAGCCCAAGTAATACAGCATCACTAGTTTTGTAACGTCAGTTTTGTAATGTCAGCTTCTTACGTTAATACACTGCTTATCCTAACAGTTTATGCATACATTTAAAAATACAAAAGAAAGTCAAGGCACTGAGATGTTACACCCTGATTTATACTTCTGTTTTCAGAAGGATGAAGAAAGTTATATGAATTGAGAACAACTTACCATAATGTGAATCTTTGCTTTCCCCTTCTGAATGATAAATGTACCACCCATCCCAACTGGCTTTTCTCCATAGTGTTTCTCTAAAATTTGTCTCAGACAAGACACAAAGTTAAGTTCCCCAGTTCTTCCATTGGCTTTCACTTCAATGACCTGGAGAATAAAGTTAATTTGTCACTGCTATCTCCTCCTGCAACAGTCTGCAAAGGTCTGTGGAAGCTGCTCTGAAATTCTCCCCAGCTTCTAACCCAAGATTACTTTTTGAAAATGTGAGTTTCCCTGCAAGTGCTGCTCTACTTGCATCCTTCCAGTACCTGACCAACTGTCTTTCCTGACTTCCTGTTCAATGCTAGCTTTGCCTTTGAAGGGTGCTGGGCAGCAAGCTGTTTACTCATACATGAGACAATGATATAAGCAACCCCTTTCTGTCCACCAGCTGGCTTCCACTCTGTTATAAACTCTTGGAAATGGAGAAGACTGCTCAGTTTCCAGTAGTCAGGTTTGTGACTGCTCTGCCAACACCTCTTTGTGCTAGCTGTGTTGGGGGAAGCACTTCTACAAAAAAACAGACAAGTGCCCAGACCTGATTTACACAAGTACCTTGTACAACCATTACCTTAAATCGCTGCTAGTTTGGACTGGATTTGTATGGATGAATTATGATGGAAAAGTTTTAATAAACTAATATTTATCCCTCAAAAATTCAAATGCCTCTCTGTCTCCACCAATTCTTCCCCTTGTTTACAGGCATCAGTTCCTTATGTTTGGATATTTCTTTCATGGAATTACTACTTTACTATTATCACAGAAAACTGATAGGAGAACATTGAAACATGAGTTTCCCTTCAGCCACAAAGCTCTAGAAGCAAAGTCACCTTTGATCCAAGTACGTACCTTACCAGGTTGGCCCTCACTGGCATAAAGGTTGGCCAACAGCCCAAACTCACAGTCAGTATATTTACTGCTGTACTTCTCAAGCAGGCACCCTTTATCTGCAGGATTTATCTGAGCAACGTAGCTTCCATTTACAGCAGGCTTTTTTTCACTCTTAGTTTGAACAATAGGGATAAGCTGAGAAAAAGAACATGTAAGAACAAGTCAAGTAAGTCAATAAGAAAAGAGTAAGAGTCAGTCAAATGAACAGAACTCATAAATGCAATTTAAGCTTTGGACCATGATCCCAAGAAATAATCCCCTTCATCACACAGCTCTGTCTCTCAGGATGAGGTCTGTACTGGTAAGAAAAATGTACTAATATTGTAATGTAATTGAAAACTCTGGGAAACAGTTTTACTTTTTCTGGAACGTTAAATTTAATGTTATATGAAGATGAATGCTAGTGTTGAAAAAAAAGAAGGGAAAAAAAGAAGGAAAAAAAGTCTAACCATTGAGATCTGAGGCCTGCATGCAAGTATTGGAATTCTATGTAATACTTTCTCAGTGCACAGTAACAACCACTATTATAGTGGCCCAGATTAATGCTGAGATGGACTATCTCATCTGCCAATAAATGCATCAAAAGGAGACAGCAAGACCAGAGGTTTATGCTTGAAAAGACTCTGACTAACCAAAGCCTCCACAGGCAATAGTTCTTCATCTCCCGCCTCTCCTGCAGGTGATCATTTTGTATGTGGCATCTTTAAAATTTACAATGGTAGAACAAAGCCATCCCAGAAGGCAAAAGACAGGGAGTATTTCAAAGACATTTACCAGTAACTTTGACAAGCATTTCTAAATCTTGTTATTAAAACCTCTGGTAAGGTCTTTGTCAATCAGTTTCAAAAAATCATGTTTCTTGCACCCTTCAAAGCAATCACATGCTTCCCGGAGAATTACAAGTTAAAAATTAATCTTTATTATCTCAACAGAATGCACCTCTGTGGATGGACCTCATCTGAATTCCTTCTAATGTGTTTTATGTGCTTCTGGCATGAATGGTGTTTATTAAATGTTTTGTTGTAAATGGGAAATACCCAGCATGATACTGCTATACTATTATGATACTTCCATTAATTCATTGAGAACCATCACACTTACTTACTGACCTCGGCATTTACTCCAAGACTCTTAGATGAAGCAGCTCCAGCTCCAAGAATGAAAGCTCCAGGCAGCTCTATGTCTTCTGCAACCGTATTTAGATCGTAAACCTGTGAAAGAGAAACAATCCTTTGATTTCGGTGTGGTGCTCTGATCCGGAATTGTCATTCTGTTCACTGTAACCTCTGGATGCATTTAATTCACAACACCCTCATTAGTATTTTGGATAATTAGGTTGAACACAGTTTCTGAACAACACAACATTTGGCAGTAACAAATTGGGTACATGTCCATTTGTTTTCTGAAAGGTAGAGTCTGCTTGTATGTTCCCCTGCCATTTTACCCAAAAACTGAATTATTGTTCTTATTGAAATTTGTACTTCTGTAAACTAAAAAATGGAAGGGAATATCATATAGAGACAGATGGGGTGAGGTGTCAGAAAGGAGGTACGATATTCTTGGAAAAGGACAGTAACGTGAATCCAGTGTTGGCCTGAAAATGCAAATAAAGCCAGTTTTTACAAAGAAGCGTGGCTGTGACTTGAAATCACAGGCATGCAGCAAGCCATATATAAACATGCAGACAAGCCCCTTGTTTAGTAGTTCCTTCCATGGCTCCAGTCACAGATGGTATGTTTCCAAAACTATCTTGTATTTGAGGGCAGGAGAAGATGAACCATCAACCATGATATGCTATTTTTGCTACAATGTGTAAGATTTCCTGACATAGTCTATGTTTAACACACGTCAGAATCAATCTCATAAAACACGGAAAAGTAAGCCTCTTTCACAAGTGGAGTCTTATAGTATCTGTTAGTCCTTAGTTTTGTTTATATTTCAACAAGATACTGCTTTTCTTTTTACAAATGTATTAAACCCCACAGCTCCAGGAAAAACTCACTTTTTCTTTGTGTACAACAGGTATGAGGTAAGGAACACCTCCCACATCTGCTATTCTAGGCTTTCCGCAGATTCCTGGAAGAATACAGCCAGTTAGCTTGGTAAAATACTTTTTCCTAATAATCTTAAATGAGCATGCAGTCTAACCCACCAAAGAACTGGTTCCTCCAACTTATAATACCCTTTGAGAACACTATTTCCGTAGCATGCTTAGGTAAAGTGTTGCACTATTAAGAAGTCCAAGGACAGTAAGCCCTAAAATGATTCACAGTAGGATTTAATGCTAGGCAACCTGTTGTAAAATTAACATTCTCTAAGCACAAAAAAATATTAAAGTGGGCAACACTGCCATTTGCCAGTTCTCCAGTAAGATGCCCTCACCACACAGTGGATACACCCACTGGGACTCCACTTGCAAAACTTCAGCAAAGCTGGATGCCCAAGGCTCAGGACAATTCATCCCACTTATTTGGACATGTATTTTAAGAAGGGATGAATCACCTTCTGGAGGTGTTTCTTTCACTACATTGATGACAGAGGGAACTCAGATGAGTAGCACAGATGACATGTCTGTCTTCCAGACAGCTAATGTCAAAGAAAATTAATCCCGCTCAGAATAAGACAGTTTCACTTTGTCGATATACATGAATGGCAGGAGTTTATGTTAAGAAAAAAAAATTATGACAACTACTTGGTAATGACTTGTCCTTGTTCATACATCAACTAGGAAGCAAGTCCAGGAATAAAATGTAGCTTTCCTCTCATGCATATTCTTTACCTGAAAAACAATTTAAGTTCTCCCAACATCTTTAGAAGATCCAAACCAAGCTGGATCAGGTAGAAAGAACTGGAGAAGCCTTAGTGGAAGACAGGAATGCTAGGTTACCTTTAGCAGGAAAGTTGAAGGGTTCCTGAGTCAGATCAGGACAGTCTACAACAGAGACTTGAGCATCAGCAAAGTTTTCCTTAAGCCCTTTCTGCAAAACTATAATAAAGAATAATGGCAAAGTTAGTGACAATGAAAAATTACCAAGAGTTTGACAAGTTACTAACAACAATAAATACATCTGTTCAGGCTTTATTTCAGCAAGCTACATTAAAGGACTTATGCTTACCCTAAGTAACTCCATTGATTTAAATGCTACTGTCTGTAGGCACTTGTTTCCTGAGTCAGAGCTTCAGGAAGAGCAAAAGCTTGTTCAGATAATTGTTAGCTACCATGTTAATTCATTTTAAGAATTTTTAAAACCTTTTAATTGAAACACAATAACTCACTGCTCCTAGTAGCACTAGGAGCAGCACAATGTGAAGTAACATGGGTAAACTTAAACCACATTTAGCAGTGGGTTTGCTTCACAAGAGCAGATGATTATGATCACGGTTAAATATCATGCGAGAGCAAAGGAGGAAGTAAGTTTTAGCTAAAGTGACAATCAGTTCTTTAAATATATTAACTAGACTGTTTGCAATAGCTTGGTTATAATCTCAAACTGTCTCTGCTGTCTGGAGACTTCTGCTGTCACAGGATATTGCCTGTCATGTTTACGTTCACGTGGAGATTCTCTGGCAAGTGTCTGTACAAGACAGATAATGAATGGTGCTGATTATAATGGGGCTGACAGCCCTAAATCTAAACTTTTGGTTTTGCTTCATATCAGTGTTTTCAGGCTCAGAACCTGCAAAGTCACTCAAACAACAGGGAGGATTCTGACTTAGACAAGTGCACTGTTGACCACAAGGGTCAGTAGAAGGTACTTGGCAGGTTTCTAAATACATCTCAGTACCATCTGGTAAGTGGAAAAGGACAATAAAAGGGCACTCCTCAAATTATACTCAAGAGCTGAACAGCAACAAAATTCACAGCTTACAGGAGGTCCTCAGGACAGACCGGGGGAAAAAAGGAAAATTCTGGTTTGTGACTCATTTTTTCTGCTACTGTTTTAAGCTGTTCTGCTGCAAGTAGATGCTGTTCTCTGCAGAGCCCACAGGTCTATAGCAGCCCTGGCCTATTGCCCCAGCCTGACAGCTACTGGGTGAGAAAAGCACTGAGAACCACCTGGGGTACTGCTGGGACCACACTTTCTCAAAGCATGGAAATGTCAAACTGACACAGATTTGGGAGAGTGGCAGACTGAACTTGAAGACCTCTCTGAAAGAAAAAAAACCTTTAGTACATCTGCTGCAGGAGACAGACAGCCAGAAGGAATAATGCGTCTCTACTAGGGCAAGGAAAGAAGCTCATGAGCAGGTGGGTTGGACCAAATCATCTCCACAGGTCCCTTCCAACCTCAACCATTCTGTTATCCTGAGCCCGTTTTGTGAAGGCTTTGGAAAGAAACAAACTAAATAAAATGTTTCCTGCCGCCTGGTTCTAAGGCAATCACCAAAAGAGGAGTCTCTAGGTTCAAGCAAGAGCACCTGCCATGCTATACTGCATACTTGCTCAAAACACTTAGCTGTGTTTTGAGTAGTCCTGAAAAAGAAAGAAATACTAGAGGGTAGAGGAGGACAGATGATCTCGTATGTATAAGTAAGTTCGGTCTGTTATTGTCAAACTTTCACAACCCATGCGCAAGTCTGCAAATGCAGCAGACAGTTTTAAAGGGTTTGAGAGCCTGTTCGTGTGCTTAAATATCATTGGGGTTTGAGGGAGGAGTCACTGTTTGCTTTAAGGAAATAATAGCATATAGAAAAATAGTGCTTTTCTTTACACTCAGTGTGCTAAGAGCAGGAACATTCTGCATGTACTAGCTGTAGAAAGGTTTTAATAAGAGCTTTAAGATAAGTTTGAAGAGTACATTATAAGTTTGTAAAAAATTACACGCTGCATGACTTACCCCCAGCAAGCTCCTCCAGACTTGGAACGTGAAAAGCAAACCTTTCAACTTTGGCCATTTCCTAAGTGGTGCTGATTTCTTCAGGTAAGAAATTACAATATACCGCGCTGTAAGAGTGACTGATCTGTCAACAAGGATAATAGTTTAATGATTAAAACAGGCCATTTTCAATATGTTACTTATTTTTCAATTTCACTCAAGAATACATAGACAACAGTAGAATTGTAGTTCTGCCATCAAAGGAAAGACTAACAGCTTCAATATTAATGTTAATTTTCTTAAGCGCTTTGGAAGAAGATGTGTCTGTCAGCACTATAGCTGGCTCAGAGCATTACATATGCTAGTCCTCAAGCTTACAACTGGCTGTAGGCAAAACACATCCTACACTGAATCCAGTTCAAGGGACAGGTCAGGAGATTTATCTGTCCTTTATAACCCTGGAGTCATAATTTGTTTTTGAAAGAAAACTGGGCGTTTCTGAGCACATTAGCTGCCTCCTCAGGTCTTCCCTCCCTTAATGTTTACTTTTCCAGCATTGGCTATGGTGGACTTTCAACCTCAGCTGTGACATGGTCTCCAGTTGATTCTGGGCATGTGTTTCCCCTTCCAGAGGGGAACAGGCTAGCAGCAAAATAGAAAACAACAGCAGCAAGTTCTGCAGTATCAGGCTCTGTACAGGTACAAAGCCTGTAACAAGTTTTGTTTGAACATAAGTTTAAGAACCCCTTTACAAATGAACTATATTTCAGTCAGCCTTGCAACAGCAAAGTCAGCTACTAGGGCAAACCACTGGCTCAGGGCAGAAACAGATGATTACACGCTACCTATAAATCAGCACAGCAATCATTAACTCCTTAGGCACATGCTTACTGCACACAGCGGAAAAAGACAATGGGTCCCACTTATCCAGATCTCAGGCCTTAGAGGAAAAAGCCAAAAACCTAATTACAATCCCAGACCTGACAGAGCTTTTGTTAGGAAGGACCATGATGTGAGCTAGCTGTTTATGTATACTTTTAGCTTCTATTTTAGAAAAATCCTAGCTTTTATGATTGTCAAAAATTGTAACTGTCCTTATACCATCAGCCTCTTAAGTCTGCATAAAGGAAAAAAACCCAGCGGAAAAAAGAAATAAAAAGAGTTGGGAGATCATAGCACTCACGTAACTGAAGTCTTGGAGCTCAAAGTTCTGCCACCCCAAATTACTGCTATAGCAAGCAGTAGAGAAAGGGAGAAAGACACCTACCTGTCATTCTCATCTTAGTTGGTCTTACCCATCTCCACAGGTGGCTCCCTCCCTCCTCTGGCTGTGGAGGAGAAAGTAAGAGGCTGGATTTGGTGCCTCTGGTAGAGTAGAAGCCTACTGTCAGATGGAGTGAATCATACCCCAAGACTTTAAGTGTGCACTGAACACAAGAAAGGGAGTAATTAGAGAAAGAAAGTGAGAAGATGGCTTTGGCAGCACTGTTTTAGATGATCCGCATCCCCTCAAGAACCTTTTGCCATGTCCAGAAGGAAGCTGTGCCAGCACTCAAGACACCAGTTGAAAAAGTCCTGAAACAGACTGAGAAGACAGGCTAGAACTGCTGTTGTGCAAAAGGCAGAGGCAAGACTTTGACACAGTTCAAATAAGTAGGCTCAAATATAACACCTAGACCATCACCTGCTCTTTAAAGGACAGTAGTCAGCTCAATCAAGAAAGGAGGGAAAGACTGTGGGAAAAGCTCAAGGTACCATAATAAACCCGATCTGATTGCTAGACAGTAGTCCTTACCCAGAAGAACACAAAAGAGAAGTAGATCCGTGAGTCACCACTGCAAGGAGAGCATTCACAGGGGAGTTTGTGTGGTGTGGGAGAGGGAGAACCTGAAAGGAGACAACAACAGACAATTAAGATCCATCACAGAGGGGCGGAGTGACATTGAATTACTACAGAAGACTTTCAAAGAAAGAACACAAATACTAAAGGGACGATAAGATTATTAGTCTGGGGTGGTGCAACAAGAATAGAGAGAACAAGCACCTAAAAAGACTTTAAAAGTCTATCTTTTTAAGAGGAAGAAAACATCAGAGAGTAGTCAAGGGCCAGGAGAATGCAGATGAACTGGGAACCATGATATTAATGGGGTAGGGGGGGTTGTCTAGTATCAAAACCTGAATTAAAACGAGTTTAGAGGGTAGAAGCCAGAAAGCAGAGGTTATAGGCAGGCTAGAGATGAGTCAAAGTGGGGGAAAAAAGAAATATCTGGGAAAAACTGAAGATGGCAGTCAGTGAGAGAAGATAATTTTAGCGATGACACCAAGAAGAGCAAAACATCTACAGATGCATCCGCAGAGGTTGTATTCCTCAACTGGGGCGAGGCGAGGAGATCCCGTCCGTGGCAGAGAAAGGCTGCAAGACAGCAGAGGCATCTGCTTGAGCGGCTGGGATTTGGGGAAGGGATGGGTGATGGCAGGGCAAGAACAGGCGGGCCAGGCGAGGCTGGGGTCCTTAGGGAA
Organism: Ciconia boyciana; assembly: GCF_034638445.1. Classification (NCBI taxonomy): domain Eukaryota; kingdom Metazoa; phylum Chordata; class Aves; order Ciconiiformes; family Ciconiidae; genus Ciconia; species Ciconia boyciana. The sequence goes on from NC_132934.1 coordinate 208,427,407, forward strand.
AACATCCAGGCAGTCAAAGGCAGCAAAGAGCGCTGGAGCGAAGAAACACTAAAGCTGACCCTGCACTTGGCGTGGCTGCGAGAGGAAAGAGGGGATTATTCAGGCTGGAGCCGCCAGCTCGGGGGAGACTGGGCGGCAGAGGGAAGGAGAGGCAGGACAGTAGTAACGGGAAGCCGACCGGTGCAACGAGCAGCTCCTCGGAGTCTCACAGCGAGCGGGAAGCGCGGGAACTGCGCCCTGAAGGGAGCCCGGACCCTCCGGGCGAGGCGGGGAACGGTTGAAGGGGGAGGCAGCCAGGAGCCGCCCCGCACTGCCCGTGCCTGCGAAAGCGCTGGCCGACGCTGGCCTGCAAAAGCCCTGGCCCCGCACCCGGCCGCCACTAGCGCCTGACCGCACGTACCTGCCCCGCTGTCCGGGCTGCGCGGCGGCACTGCCCGCCCCCACCGCGGGCCGGTCCCGGGGACCGCCCGCCCCGCCACCCCCAGCATGGCGGCGCCGGACCGCGGGCCTTTCCCTCCCTCCCGTCAGCCCGCGCGCCTCTCGCGAGCGCCCGGTGCTATTTAAGCTCTCGGGCGGCCATTTCGTGCCCTTTGTGCCGGCCGTGCGGGAGGCGAAGGCGACGGGGTGAGGGCGCGCTCGGCATCTGCCGCCATCCGCGGCGCTGGGGCGGCGGAGCGAGGGGTCCGGGTGAGGGGGGAAGAGTCGCGGCGGTATCGAGTCGTGCCCGCTCGCCGAGCGCCTCCGCTGAGGAGCCCGTCTGCGGGGAAGGGCCCGGGGCAGGTTGGCGGGCCGGCCCGGCCTGCCCCGGCGGGGGTTGTCCCAGGAGCGGGCTGTGTGGCGGCCGTTGGTGAGGGCCTCCTTGGGAGCGGTGCCCGTAGGGTGTCCCCGGCCTGTGGTAACTGGGCGCCCACGTACAAAATGTCTGCCGTGGCGCCGGCCCCAGCGCGCTGCTGGTAGCCGAGCTCGGCGAGGGGTGGCGAGCGGTGTGTCTAGGGCTGTTCAGCCTGAGGTAAATGTTGGCGAAGTAAGTGATGGCTCTTTTGGGAGGAGAGAAGTTCGTGTGAAATACTCAAGACAGTTACATGTTGGTTGTTTTTCTTCCCTAAAGGATCTGTGTGGCGTGCCAGCTGTTCAGAATAGAGCTGCAGTAGAGGCGGTGAGTGATGCTGAGCTGCTAACTGTAAGTACCAGCCGCAGCCTGTGTAGTTGGAGTGCCGTTGTCGCATGTGTTCTTGCTTTGATGTTAGGCCGTTCTGTTGCTGGGCGTTCTGTTTGTCAGGCTTTGCGTGAACCGATGTTGGTGGTGTGCCTGCAGTTCGTCCAGGCCATAGGTGCAGGTTGCTGTCAAAAATCACCTTTCTTCACAGCAAAGGGCAGGTTGGGCCCCTGTGCTGCTATTTTAAGTGCATTAGGGTGAGTTAAGGTCTAGTGTACTTCTAAGTCTGCATTTAATACAGTTTTGGAATGAAATATTTTCATTTTGAAAAATACAGCTGCTGTGAACAGTTAGATGATGCAAAAAGTCGTCTAAATGTAGACTGCTTGAAAAATCACTGATGTATGGCTGCAGCAGATTTGTGATATTTTTATTTTCTTTGTTCTGAGAATAACTTTGAGGTCACTGTAGCTTTATGGGTTAGAGAAGAAATGGAACTTAATATTTTGTTAACAGTCATGGCTGTTTATGTTCTACAGCCGTTTGTTCTGGCCTGCTATTCTTATTGTTTACTGGTAGTCTTTATGTATCTACTGTATTTTCAGACTTCTCAGTTTGCTGTTGCATACGTTTGTCTTCCCATGCTTTTGGGAAGCCTTCTTCCTGAATCTGTGCAGTAATCTGTACTCTGAAACATGAAACTGTTATCCAGACAATAGCAGGTTATCTGAGGATGTTAGATGAGTTCTGCTGTAGTGTCTTCAGATGCTAAATTGTGTGTAACAACATTTGAAATACTAATGGGTATGATGATGGGTTTGTGCAGATGTAAAAAGCACAGTAAAATTACAAAGTTACAGATCTACAGTGCTAGTAAATGACTAACAAGCAGGTAGAATAATTCGAGGCTATTGCATAGGAAGGACAGGTTCCTCTGCTATGTGTTTCAGTCCCTTTTGTATAAGACCCGGGCAGCTGAAGGGGTGGATTGGGTTGTCTCGCAAATTCAAACTGAAAATTAACATCTTGTTTGTGGGGTTAGTCTCCATGTCGATTAATAACCAGTGAACAAAGGGTTGATAGATTGTTGGAGCAGGAGGCTTTAGGTGTTGTGTAGCTAGCAAAAGAACAGAGGGAAGATGGCATTACTTCTGATGGTGACACTGTCTTAGATTAGTTTAAAAAGGCTGTAAACCACAGCGAAGTGAGTATTTGTGTATGGCTTAAAACTGCAGTATCCTTACAAGTATAAGAAGCTGTTGGCTATGTGTATGTGTGCTTATTTAAGGGAAAATGTATTCCTAGTAGGGAGAGGGTTAAAACATTCAGAACTTATCTCTACAAGTTTCTGAAGAATCTGATGTAACTCTGAAGTTAGTCTTGCTTTGAGTGGGAGTTGGACCAAAAGAGCTGTAAAAATCCCTTCTGACCTAAATTATGCTACGAATATCTTGAGATAAGTGGCTGCAACTTAACTGTTCCTCTGAAGGTTAATATGTTTGCTCGTGGTTCATGGGCAAATCTATGTTGAAGTTTGCTCACAGATTGTTTGTCTAAGTTTACCCTATTAGGTGGAGTGGTGGAAGGCTTGTTACCTGATTAACATATAATTTCTTTAATTCTCATTTATTTTTAGGGCAAACTGAAACATGACTGATACAGATGAATCCCGGGCTTCTGGTTCTGATTACCCTGATGCCCAAGAGCTAATATGCAGTCAGCAGAAAGAACCATATAAGGTACATTTATGTGAAACAAATGCACGGATGGAGTGTTCATGTTCAAGACAGAAGAATGCTGCTCCTGAGGAATCTTCAGATGAGCTTAACAATATTTGTAAATCATCAGCTGCTTCAGCTGAGGTTTTCCTGGACAGCAGTGATTCAGAAATGTGAGTTTTTATTTCTAGTTCATGTACAGAACCTGTGTGATACATCATAAAATTATATATTCTTTTGAAAGTAAATATTGTTTCTTCTTCAGCAATCTCTCTGCTGCTAGTGGCAGTGAATACCATCCTAAGTGCTCTGTTGTACCTTCAAAGCAAAAAAAGAGATCTCTACCTTCAAGGCAACAAGCAGAATCTGTTACAGGAGTGCCTGACAATGAAAGTTCAGATTCTTCTCTGTCTCCTCAAAGTCCAGTGAAATCATTGGAAACTTCCAAAAAGCAGAAGTCAAAACTCAATTTGAAAGCCATTTTTGCCTATCACTTCAGAGGAAAGAAGTTTAAGGCTGCTGCACACCGCAGATACAAGGGTGGCTCAGGGAAGAAGAAGAAGAAGAAGAAAAAGTATCAGAGCACACAGATGCGCACCGGGAGGCCACCACTGACAGCCTCACCACAAGAGCAGAAGAGAAGGCTTCTAGATAGAGGCTTTCAATTTCCTTTTGTTGAAAAACATTATGGGAAGAAACACATTCCCTTAAAGATGGTTCTTGGCTATGAGGTGAGTCCTCTGTTTTGTGGGATAAATGTCTTATTCTTGTATTTAGTCTAAAAATAGTGAATTTAAATTGGGTATGTTGTGCTGCTACCTGGTGTGCTACAATGTAACAAATTGTGTTTATTTTTGTTAAACAGGACACTTGGTGTTGTCTGTTTAATGCCTTTAAGACAAACACAGGTAGAATACATGTGTCAATTTAATATTACACTTCAGTTGATAACATACTTTCTTTCTTTGCTTTATAGTGATATTTAAGATCTCACCTGATGTGTTTTTCTGTAGCAAGCAGCTGCAAAGGGATATTTCCAGTACATTGAAGTGCTTAAATATGAAGAACATCTCAAAAAGGCTTTAAAAGCCCTTCAAGCTAGTGAAGACTTAGAAAGAGAATGTCTGGCAGTACGGAAACACAAATACTTAGATGATGAAGGCCCAATTTCCCCTATCCAGGAGGTGAAGTAAGTTTGTCTTGATATTTTTAGGTGGTATAAAACTTGCTTTTTTGTTCTTAACTAAAATCTAAGTTTGTGTGTATACAGGTAGATGCATGACATCCCACCCCAGCCCACCAGCTCTTGGTTAGCCCCAGCCTGTTTGCTGGAGTGGGGTGGGCGTCAACACTGCTTTAGTCACAAATCCAAAACAGCACCGTACAGGCTGCTATGAAGAAAGTGAACTCCATCCCAGCCAGACCAGTACAATCTGCTGCTGTGATGGTTGAGGAATTTGGGAGGTAGTACAGTTGCTTGTAGTAGCATGTGATTTTGTGACAGAGTTGTAGGTATATCAAGTTCAGTTCCTATGCTGTCCTTTTAGCCTATATCAACATTGGGTAATTAGATGTGAATATCTGCTTATGAAAGCATTGTTTATTTTGGGAACAAAACACTCAGCCACTTGGGATTCTGTGCTTGTAAATGTGACTTGGAACTTCTCATAGAATTAGGTATTTTTGATCTAAAGACCAATCATTGTTTCAAGTGGTGATTTGTACAGTCTCATTAAAATGACATGGTAGAAACTTTTTAAAACATATTTCCTGAAATTATTTCCTCTATAGTTATCCCAAATGAAGAAATTGAGTGTTTTTATGGCAAAGACTAAAGGACATTTTTTATTTTCCTTTTTACTTTATTAAGTAAATTGAAGTATCATCTTAGGTCTTTCTTTATGATCAAACAGTTAACTTGCAATAAAGGGATCAGTAAATCAGCAAGAATACTTAATGTGGTAAACTTAGCGCCTTAGAACTAGAAAGCCTAAGAGACAGTGTAAAGATACAAAGCTGTCTTTCAGCTACTGTTCACTTTAGTAATCACTTAAACTGCTAATTTATGTGAGTTGAAGTATTAGGGTTAGCCTGTAAAATGAGTAACAATAATTAGTTTGCCCTCTTACAAAAGAGCAGAAGAAACAAAGTTCTGTAGAATAAATGCAAGCCAGCCCACCCAGACACACAATTCTTTATATAAAATGAGTACTAGAAGATTTTCTAGGTTTTGGAACCAGTCCTCCCCGTGACACTTGTTGAAACCATAGTGCTAAAATGGCTTCATCTCTTTTTGGGGAGTTCTTTATTTCTTGAGAGAAAAACCGGTGTGTGGACAATAGGGGAATTGAATTTCATATTTGTGTTTCATGGCAGTATGGAGATATTTCTTAGTTGTAGTATCAGGAAGACAGGTGCGTACTCTTGTTAGCTGAGGCCTGTCCTCTTGGTTGTATTCTGCTTGTTTTCTAACTTGCTGACTTTCTAGCCTGTTTGCCAGTGTAATCCTAAATATCTCAATATTACTGTTGATATCTACTACTAAATCTTTGTTCTGCTGCTAAGCACTGCTTGTGTTCTGCCAGTGTTGCTAGTTAGGATGCAGTTCTGCTGTTAGAAACTATAATTTGAGAACAACCTCATGTAAAGTAGTATTAGCTTACACCTGCAAGCTGTAGCACTTCCATACACATGAAGAGAAACCAGGGGTTGTGGTAGGAAAATAGTTCACACGTTTTAGGCTACTGTAAAAGTACAGAGCTTGATTTGAATTTTTATATTTCAGTGATGATGACAGCTTGCATTCTGATAATCAAGAAGACCTTGATGCCAGAGTAGTGGTGAGTAAATATTCCTTAACTTGAGAAACTCTCTAACCTTCTTTCTCTCCTGAGGTTAAATAATTAGTAGATAATGTTTGAAGTACTAAATTCTTGAGCTTAGATCCAGAGTGAACTGTGTGATACCTGTGAATCTGGATCTGTAATGCAGAAGGAAGTTGTTTTGAGAGTCCACACTCTCTGCTTTGAAATAATGCTGGAACGTATAGGAATTCTGGAGTTCTCTGAAGAGTTCTTAAAGTTTGCAAAGTTGCTACCAAAATCTTACCTTTAAGTATCTCAAAACTAGACTTGTGAATACTTCTGTCTTCCATTTTCTTAGGATAACAGCGCATTCATTATAAGCAGTAAAATTCCCAGTAAGAAAAATCAAAGCCAGAAACGGAATGTGCAAAATCGGCTGTGAAGTGATCAAAGTAGAGGAGGAGGACGACTGTGCTGCTGAGAACTCTGGGCTTCTGTAAGGATCACCTCAGTGAACAGAAAACTAAGAAACGAGGTGGCAGTGTTCACTCTCCAGATACCTTTTCCATGGCCTACTTCATTTAAAACACTAGTCTGAAGTCAATGTTGTGAGCTATCAACCAAGCAACCTAGTCAGATTTGGATAAAGGTGAGTATATTGGGCTTCTGTCCGGGACAGTTACAAACAAGTATAATCTGTATTTTTGCTAAGCCTTTAAGTGTCTTCTGTGCTGTCCTGTATCAGGTGTATAATATCGTTGATTCAGTGGCTGATAATCTTGCTGAAATGCTAGCTTCTGCATCTTGACTTCTTGGATGTTAACCAATTGATTATAGTATTTATGTAATTAAAAATAGGAAAACAAGTTCCAAATACTGTAACATGGCAGCAGCACAGTATAGAAAGTGTATGCATTTGCATACATACATATATACATGCTCATGTTACAAAGGGCAAGTTGGACCCCTTTCTTTCATAGCTGACTTTTGCGAGTGGTACTTGAGTGATTATTTTTCTGTATCTTAAGGAAATGCAGGTTGTGCTTTGAAATACTTTGAAAGCTGAGTAAGGGTTGAAGACAGAATTGAAGCTTAATGTGTATCTTTGTGCCAACAGTAAAAATGTAAAAGTGGTTAGTCAACTTAGACAAAAGTCTATCGCAAAATATGGTTCGTGCATTTGAATGATGATAAAATCAGTTTGCGTGATTGAGGTTGACTATTCCATGCAGGATAACTTCTCTGAAAACTAATTCTCTGCTCCTGAATCTAATAAGATAATCTGAAGTTACAAGTTATCTTAAAAATAACTGTAGCAGCATAGTGAATCTTAGATAAGATTCCTTTTCCCCTCTTGCCCTCCTCTGTCCAGAATGGGGTCTGATGTGAACGTGACTAAGCAGAAGATGAAAGCTCTTTATAATGACAGTTCTTAACAAGCATTGTCCCAATTGTAAATACCTTTCTCAAAGGTGTTTAAGACAGTTGGAAACATGACTAGTGAATGTTTAGAAACGGTCTGAATGTTGCTAACTCCTAGATGACAAGGCTGTCTTGGTAGTGGTAGAAATAAAAAACTGCTTGGAGAGTTTACCTGTGGATCAATAAGATGTAAATAACTGAAGGGTGATCTGCCTTGCTCAAATAATCAAATCTGTCAGCAACAAACTAACAGCTGTTCAGCAGGTAAAAGCAGTCTGTGCTGAACAGGGATGTTTTCAGAAAGACTCAAGATCTACTGGTTTAATTTCCTTCAAAATGTCATTGACAATCTGAGATTGACAATAGGTGCTATGTATAATGAGAGCAGGTCAAGTTGCATTCCCTATATTATTGAATTAAGGTCCCAAATCTTTCTAAATCTTTCTAAATCTAAATCTTTCCCAAATCTTTCTAAAGGAAGTTTGGGGTTTCCCAGTTGCAACTTGGTAGCTCTAAGGGAGTGAGACTGCAAAAATTACTCTTCATTAGTTGAAGATCACATTTAATATTGGTCCAAAATTAATGGCTAAATGTAACTCTTTTAGGCATCTACCTGAAATACTCTATGGCTTGAAAGACTCATCCTGGATCTAGGAGTGGGGTGCTTGCTTGGTAAGGCATAGCGAGGTGGTATGCGGAGTCTCGCTCATTCTGCAGTTCATGTGATGAATTTTTCTGTTCAACTGCTGAGTGACTCAGAAATGAACTAAATTTCAATTCTGATTAGAACTGGATAAATACACATGAAAATCAAGCTTATTACAACTATTAATTGCTTGCTGAAACATAACTTTTGTCTTTAGGACTCTTCACTTATTTGACCATATCTGATAGTTCTTATCACTTTTTTCTTCTAGTTTATGTTCCTTTTGGAAGATGAAATACTGATCAATTTTCTTGATGCGCAAGGTAAGCTGTTACTTGGTTTGCAGTTCCTATTTTCTTCAGGTAGCTTTTTTGCTTCACAAAATGTTTTGGAAAAACAGTATTCTGTAGTTCAAGTATGAATACATCAGTGTTTCATAGCTGTGCAGCTTCTGTGTGAAGCTTCCAAGGTATTGAGTTCAGCGCAACCTTTCTTTTATCAGTCTGACCAAAATTAGAGCCTGTAGCCTCTGCTTGAATGAAAACTAAAACTTTTGAGTTCTTCAATACCTGTATATTAAATGCAGTTTTTGTTAGAAGTTACATACAGAAATACTTTGGTTTCACCTGATATTGAATGCTGCAGGGCAACTTAATCTGTCTGATTTGGTTTGGACACTACCTGGGATCTTCTATGCTGAAGATGTTGGAGAACTACTGTACACTTAGTCTCCTGGTGGTGCCCCACCCACACTTTCTGTACAGGCGTGTATCATACAGCTGCAGCTTCTGATTGCTTCCCTGTGGTAAAATTTCATCTTAATGCATGTCCCATGCAAGAACAGGGAGGACAGCAGAAAGAAGCTGGTAGTCTTGCACATATGTATTACTAAAGCTGTGAAAATTTTTACTGTAGGATGTTACCAAGTTTGCATGGCTTCAGGACAGTCTAGGAAATAGCATGGAAGAAAATGCCATGTAAGATTACTGGACAGGAAAACATCTTTAACACGGGAAGGCCTGAGCTGAAGCTGGGCAAGTAATGAAACCTTACAAGAACATACTTAAGTAAGAGGACAGGAACAGAGCATCTTATTTGGTCATTGCTATAGTAGGGGTACTGGACTAGATAACATATTGGTTTGACACAGCATAAATTGTTCTTATGACAGCATATCTGATACTGAATTTCTTGCTACAGTTATCTTAGTTCAAACTGCACCTGTCTCTAGAAATAGAATACACAGTAATGGAAGGTGACCGTTACTCCATTACGCCACAGTAATGGAAGGTGATGTTACTAATGGTAAGTATATAGTAAACTGAGAAATAGCTTCAAATGCTGTTTCAAAAATAGTGGAAAAATGAAAGCTGATACATTCAGTCTGTTCCAGCACGTGTTCAGTTTTTGTCTGTTGCTGTAGACAAAAACCTGGAACCTAGTGCTTAGAAAAAACCCTTCTTTTGCAACCCACAGCTGATGAACATATTAGTTGTGTTACTTATATGAAGGGACAATATTTGCATGTATTCAAACAGCAGTTCATTCAAATACTGACAGATCTAGGGCATGAGTTTTGTGTTCCAAATTTGCAGAGGTGTAGTTCAGTTATATTGATTTCTTTCCAGACTTGGCAGATGAACACATCAGCTCTGCAGCAGTGAGCAGTTGTAACTTTTTTTGGAGTGCTTGAATTCTTATGGCTGTTCGCTGGCCTTCTGATGTACAAATCTATTACTTCAGTGGACTTTTCTAGAACGTGTTAGCGAAAGAAGTAAGTTTTGTTTCTGCTGCACTTCAGCATAAGAGTATTGTATTTCTTCAGACAAGTACTGTTCCCACAGCAAGTAATCAGTCTAATTTTGTGCACTGGATGGTATCTGCACCCAGCAGTATCTTCCTGACAGGGTGTTCAAAAAGCAGTGCTACAGTATTTCAGCAGCTGGCATCGTTGGTTTTCATGCAGATGTGCTGGTTAAACTTGGTATTTCTGTTGAAACAAGTAGATTGAAAGTTTCTTATTGGGAAGCTTGTCAAATACAACATTGAAGAACTGTTATGGGATAAAAGTATAGTTAAATCAATGACCTTGTTCCAAAATATTTCTTAAAGGGGCATTCCTGTGATGTCTGGAACACAGTGGGGAACCTCTACTTAAGGGTAAGTATTGAGGAAATAGTTGTTTTTTCCTAGGTGGAGGTAGTTGGATGAGGATCATAAAAACTCAAGTCTTAGCTTTTTGGTTGCCTTTTTACAAAGAAGCAATATTTTATTTTGAAACACAATTCCAGGTGCCAGAAGGCAGCAGCTAGTGACATGTTTTTTTAAAGTTAGCTGGCTAGGCTTCAAAACCAGAAGCTACTCTACAGACATTGTGAAGAGTTAATTGTTATGCCTTGTTATTCAGCAGATAGACACAACTCACTGTGTGTCTGAATTGAAAAACGGGGCTAGAAGACTAACAGGTTATGCTTTCCTCACTGTAAAGTTAATTGCAGTGGTGACAATGAGACCTGTAACAGGTTTACTTAGTGGGACAGTTACACAAACATGATCCAAAATGCAGCTCTGTACAATCCCAAGGATTAGCTTGTTTTGATGTTTTTGAATTCTGCATCCTGCCTACTAAAGGAAGTAGAATTAGCAGGTAGAGGAAATGCATGCAGTGCTGCATTCTTGTAGATGGTTTATTAGAGCATATAGAGCATACTTGTAAGCTTAATCGTATGTCATACGTGTTTTCTTTACATCACAGTACCAGCTGGCTGTTAGGCGACTCCCTTAGTTGTATCGTCTGTGCCACAGTGCTCCAGTTTCTTAAATTGCAGACAGATTTTGTTGATACTTGTGTGACGGACTGGGCCATGGCTCTGATTTTGAAATAAATGCTTTGTTTTGGCATTAGCATAACTGGACTACAGTATGCCTGCTTCATATTGAGTATAAAAGTACCTAAGTCTTTGTAAATTACTAAAATACTGAAGAAACTTGGAACTGTTGCTCAAATGCAACAATTTATTTCTTTTTAGGAAGTCCACAGGATAGTCCAGTCTGAACTAGCGTCTTGGTAAGTTAGTGTGACAGATTATTTTGTTTTTTTTAACCCTTGCCTGTTGCAGCTTAGCTGTCTGTCTTTAACTTGGCGAGCTGGCGAGAAGATGCAGTGTTGCTTTAGGAAATGTAAAGAGCTTATCTTCCCCCAAACTTGAGAATGCTGTGAGGAAATTGTTGTGATGATTGGCAAAATGTTCAACTGCTCTGAAGAGCATGAGTGAGAATAGCCTTTCTGAACAAATCTACATGAGCATCCTTTTCATGTGACTTTATTTTGGGCATCTGTTCTGAGTATTTAACAGCAGTGTTTTGTGTCAGTGAGCAAAGATCATGACTGTGTGACTTGCTTATAAAATAAACAGAAAATTAAGAGCTGTCAAATTAAATAGGATAACATTCAGACATTATAGTGGCTTTAAGTGTGATTCCAGGGAGAGAGGCTGTCAGAAATGCCTGTGGTGATTAGAAATCATTTAAGTACTAAGTACTGCTCTAGGTTCTGCTGGTTTGTGTGCACATACATGTTGGTCTGTAACCTTCTGTTGCCTTTTCAGGTGGTATGTAATGGGAGAAAATGAGAGAAGAAATACAGGATGCAATTTCACAGAAATCTGAAGCCCCTTCTAGGTTAGTATGACATCTGAGGGTCTGCATATTCCTTAATGGTTGAAGGGCTCTGGTTTTTAGTGGCTGGTAGTCTACATCAGATCAAGCTTACTGACTTGTGGAGGGTTTCAGGGACTCATTTCAACACTAAGTTACTGTGTTTTCATGTAGTATTCACTGTCTGTTAAATGAAGAATTTATTTTAACTTTTGATTTGTCCAAAGAACACTCATACAAATTTCTCAGTCAAAAAGCAGGTAGTCAGCTTAACTGCTTAAACTGATAGTTTTACTTCTATAAGTAAGTTAACACTTAGCAGGAAAGTTATAGGGAGGATTCTGTTTGAGTACAGTTTTGTAGTTAATTCCTTTTCTTGTTTGCCTTTCAGGTAACATAACTTTTAATGTTAAAAATTCTTGCTAATATGAAGGAGTTACTTCATCTTCCCCAAATGTTAGTGTAACATTAGCCCTCCTCCTTCCTCTAAATGTCTTGAAACAAGTTAAAAAGACACTTGGTAGGATCTGTATGAGATGCCTTTCCAGTCTGCTTGATTTTTATCTATTGTGTTAATTTATAGTATCAGAAATGGTGAGGTCTATCCCGATAGGATCTCCTCTGTAGGTTCGTGTCGTTGGAAATGCCTCACAGAATAAACTTGTGGTTTCGCTTTACCCATTGAACTACCTGTTAGCTCTGTGGGATAAAACTGCAAGACAAATCTTAATGTAGCATCCTAGGAACCGTAATAATGCATTATGTTCTCCTTTAGGTACTGACTTACACTTGTGATCAAATGATGAAGTGATTCAAGTGGAAAATCTTGGTAAGATTTGAAAGGTGGTGTGTTCTGAGACTTGAGGTGTAACCAACATTGGATTACATGGGCTGAACTTACTTTTCAGCCAGGTTTTTGTGTAGGTACCTGACTTCCAACATTACTTCTTGTGGTTTGAGTTTTCTGGATGGCTTTAAACAACCTATTCCCCCTTTGATCACAAAGGAGTGATTCCTTATTTCTTGTTTTGGTGGCTGTAGGTAAGAAGAGACAGCACTGGTGTCTCTCTGAGGTTGAAGTGACTTCATAAACGTGCTGCATTGTTCTGTGTCAAGTAGATGCTTGATAGTTTTGTACTGAGCAGCAATATTGGGTTTCATGCCTGTAAGCTTCTGAGTTTAAAGAGTTAATCTGTGAGCAGCTCAGCCAGTTTACTACTATACCATTAAAATTCCTGGCTTCTGTTCTGTAGAATACAGAGTTTAAAGTAAAACAAGCAAAATATTCTGGAAGAAGTATAAATCCTTCATGGTAGGAATATTGAAAAACTTAAAAGAATTCTGAAGCTGCTGTTCCTGTTAGGTGGAATTCATGGAGTCTGTTTTCCCTCTTAGTTGCATGGCAGCTTATGTGAAATGAAGAGTACATAAGTTTAGCTTATCACTAGACACTAACTGGTGCATACAAAAAGCTTGAATCTTAAAACGAGCAGTTGTGGATGAGGAACTACTGCAGCTCTTGCACTGTATGGTATCTGCACCCAGCAGCATTCTCCTGATGGGATGTTCAAAAAACAGTGCTAGAGGAGTTCAGCGTTTGGCATCGTTGGTTTTCATTCTGCTGTGTCTGTTAAACCTGGTATTTTTGCTGATACAGTCTTTGTCCTCTTCAGGGATTTAAGTGTACTTGCTTTCTATTCTCATGTTCCAGTGTGAGAACTGGATACTGGCCTCTGGAACTTGGCAAGTGCATTCAGCTGCCTTTTTTTTTTAAACAGGTCCTTTTAGATACAGAAGAATGAATTTTGCTGTGTTAAAAGGATTGGCTGTGGAAGATAACCTGTTTGACAGGTAAGCACTGAGCTACTTGTCAGTTCAGATGGTTTCATGCCACTTTACAGGTTGTGTGTTAAGTTGGTATGACTCTAGAACACTGAAACCTCAGCAAACTGTTCTAGAGAAGTGTAGAAATGACTGGGCAGTGATCACCCCAGATTTTGGCAGTATCTGGGCAGGTTGCTTATCTGCAAGTTACTCGTCTGTGTGTATATATACTTTAAATGGATGTCACAGAGTTATGCAGCAATTTGCAGTACTGGTTTCTGAAGCAAAGACTGCTATTGGTTGTGAGGAATTTGTCTGTACTTGGAGCTTTTAACAGATTTTTAGGCCTGTTGGTATACAACTTGGCTTACATATTTGCATGATTGATGAGTCCTTAACAAGAAAGGATGGGCAACTGGAATATTGGTTTAAGTCCCAGATTTAAGTTGGTAACAGCAGTGAGAGGAAGAGAGTACCTGGTCATTACCAAGGCTGCTAGGATGTTGCTGTTCCTAGTAAGGCGTGGACATGACCGTAAAGCAAGTCCATCAGACTCTTGAATTGCCACTAAGTCTTAAATGGCACTAAGTCTGCTGGGAATAAAGCTTTAGTTGTGGGTCAGACAGTTGCTCTCTTCTGCTGTTAAGATGAAAGCAAGTTCCTGCTGAGGAGTAGGTATGTGGCTCTATCCTTGGGCACCTCTAACACTTAAGCTACAGAGGAACAAAAGTTCTAGTTAGAACCTTTGTGACTTGGACTCCAGAAGCTGCTAAGAGGATGGTGGTTGTGCACATGGAAGCAAAGAGGGGAGACAAAAGCCCACTCCATGCAATTTACATCCAACTTCTGTTTGTTGTAACTCTTCACTGGCACTAACCAGATCTGACTTTAACCCACAGTGTCTGCGACCAAGTCACTGCATCTCTGAGGGGTGAGAAACACTGCCTGAGTGCCACCAAAGCAAGTCTGAAGGTAAGAGTGCTCAGCAAAATTGCTGGTACTAAAAAGAAATTCAAGGTCACTTCAAAGAGGGTTTGCATGGCTGGAAAACCAGCAGCTCTTAACGCAGTGACCACATATTGAAATCCTCTGCAGGATGCTGTGGACACTTGGTGTGTGCTATGGTCTATTTATGAGGAGATACACCTTATGTATTGAGGCTTCTTTGAGTGAAAAAGGATGTTTATATCTACTACCCTCAGTGTTTTTTGAGATGCTAATGTAGGGAAGAGGCTGCTCAGTTTCATTCTGAAACCAGCTGACTTTTGCAGCATGTGAAGTTGGAGAACAACATGTTGACACCATTGTGGCACGAGCAGTCTTGTAACTGAAATTCTGCTTCCTTTTCCCTTGGCAGTATGATACATATTTCTAGAGCTGTGTGGAAGTCTTAAGAGTGGATAATCCTGGAACAACTAGGTGAGGGAGGAAAGCGCAGGGTGGGAATGTGATGGGCACTGTGAGTAGTTACAGGAAGCAGAACATTATGATGCCTGGGGAGATGGCATTGGAAATCATGCTTTTGCCCCTCAACAGCTGAGTAAGGGGTGTATGCATATGTTACCTGCATTACTGCTTTTATACCAGCAGCATGTCCTGAAATTTAAATTGCCTCAGACTAGAGGAAGATGGTGGAGTTCAAATGGCTTTTCTTTTGAGTAAAAGTGCTAATAGATGCTTTTCCTCTCTCAGGTCCTGGTGATGTTGTTCCAAGTCTGCTGCAAAGAACTGCACAGCTCTTCCAAATAGAGAAGGAACCTGAGCTAGAGTGTTTATTGCAGTAATTTAGAATTAAACATTCATTCTAACTTCCCTTGCTGCTCTGTAAATTGAAGTAGTGCATGTTATTTGGAACCCAGTTCAGAGGCAGAGGAAGCCTTTGCCCTTACCCCTTTCAGTTGTGACCTGTCTGTTTTGCCCTCCTGGAAGCTGTGGTGGCAAAGCATAGGATGGGTACTTAGCTAGCTCTTCTGCAACACCAAGCAGGTACCTCTGTTGTAATTTGACTGGAAGAAGCTGCTATCACCTGGTTTCCCTCACTTCCCTGTCACTGAACTCCACTGTGCTAAAGCTCTGGAGAGGTATTTATTCTGTACAGAATGTCACAGCATGTAAATAAAACTGATGGGTGAAAGCTGCAGCCTGGGTTTATTTCCTGTTGCTATACTGTAAGCAAACAAAGAGGGGCTGAGTAAATCATGGTGGCTGATCCCCTATGGCTTGCTGGTAGCAAAGTGTAGTCTTGGGTCTCTTCCCTTCTGACCAGTATGAGAAAGGAGCAGGAATATTAATGTGTAAGCCTGAGCTGCCCTTGGAGAACTACAAGGGTGAAGGTGAGAGACTATACATAGTGTAGCTCCAGTCTTTGCATTGTCAAAAGCCTCTACCTCACTTAACTCCGCAGAATGGCAAGCTGGTTCTGTCTTTGGCTCTTTACATAGAAAGGGGGCAACAAATTGCTTCAGCTACTGCAGTAGCAGACTGAAAAAATCAGTGAAAACAAGCCTAAGTTGTAATTAATTGCTCATCAAAAATAAGCTAAGACTCTTCTCTGCTGTATTTATTTGAAACAGGACCAGATTTAATGCAATTACCCTGCTCTTCCACCTGCTGATAACCACATTCAACTTTATAGCAAAAGTTGAGCTCTGAATTTGTCCTGATGATGTAATTACTTAGCTCTGCATTAGAGCTCAGGAAACCTGGGTAGAAGAACTACATTTGGAAGTAGTAACAATGTAAGGCTGTTACTTACTCTCTTTGTACCTTCAGGTGCTTTAAGATGCACCTCTTGACTGCAGGAACTCACACTTCCTAATCTTAGATCACATAGTACAAAGAACAGGTTAAAATTTCAGTTTTACAGAAGAAATTAATGTCTTGCATCCTGAGGATTCAGGTCTTAAAGAAAGCTTTATTTGAAAATGTTTTATACATGTATATTACAAAAGTTAGTATGATCTCCCTTTAAAACACCAGTGCACATAAAGAAAGGCTTTTCACAGTGTCAGTCTACTCAGTCTGAGACAAACTGTTTAAAGCAGTAGTTAATCTGCTTCTGTAGTGATCTCATTAAAACCTTAGGTACTAGGCAGATTGTTTACTTAATGGTTTTCCTACAGCTTAAAGCTGACAATTCTTAGTGGCTCCACAATTAACTTAACTTAATGAAGTCTGCATGATTCAGTGGTCTCTTGGATTGTACCAAAACTGTAGTGTTCTTTGTCGCTCAGTCTTCTGCCAGTCATGGTGCTTTCTAAGTCTTCTTGGCTCGTAGTTTTTCCAGCATTTTCTGCAAATAAACCAAAGAGACTGTGGTAGTGTAGCTTAGGTGACTATACTAAAACCAGTGTTAAAGGTGAGCACAACTGAGGTACTACTCATGTATAACCTCAGCATCTGTAATGGACAGTACAATGGGTACCCATCTGTAATGGGTTCAGTTACTGCTACTGCTCCAAAAAGCCCACAGATTTCAAGGGGAAGGTGTGCTTATTTCTCTTATTTTCTGTTACTGATGGAATCTGTAAAACAATATAAAGAGAGCAGCACTTTACTCCACCACAAAAAAAGTTGAGGTGGTCAGTGCTATAGGCAGAGGTTTGGGCCTAGGCCCAGGCTATCAAGGCTAGCCCGCATTTCCTTCCTTCCAGTTGTCTGAGGCCCAGCACGGGGACAGGGAGAATTAAGTCAAGTCCTCTTGTTCAAGCCCCTGTTCTAGGTTCCCAGACAGGATTCTTGGAACCTTAAATTGAGGTGTGCTCAGCTAGGCAGAATTGTAAGTTACCTAGAATAGCCAAAGCAGCCAGAAAAAGACAGACTGCCTTATAATAGAAAGTCAGTCAAGTTTGGACTAATAAAAAACCCCCTCACTCTTTTGCCAAGTAGACTTTTTGCTGAACCTAAAGTCACCAGAAATATCCAGCCTGAGGCAGGCACCCTTCAGAGGAAATCTCAGCCCCAGGAGTTACTTCACATCATGGTGCTGACAAGGAGGTTCTGAAGTGGGATATGCCAATAGCATCACTCAAAATCCAGACTGGTTTGGTGGTCTCTGGTTCAGTTGCACTCACACCACAGAACTATGTCTCAATTAGTCCAATTAGAAGCTCAGTGAAGTCACAAGAACTAACCCAGTAAGAAGACACTGTCACAGGCTATTACCTTTTGAAACTCTTTAGCCTTTTCTCTGTTTTTAGCATAAGTTTCTTGCCTTGTTTTTTCTTCCTTTCTGATTTTTACTTCTGCAAGTTGATTATTAAGTCTGTCAAAACAGTAGAAAAAAATGTATCTTGTCAGTAGGGAGAAGTGGCAAAACAGGAATAAGTTAACAGGCTTAAAGGTTTATACTGTCTCAATTGCTAGAAAATAAAAAAGGAAATTGACTCAGCTTTCCAGTCATTTAGAATCACTTCAAATTCCTCTGTGGCTGCCTGTATCTAACGAAAACCCCATATTCAGGAGTTGTATATGCAAGTTACCATTAATAAGTGCCCAAGTACAATTCTGAACTTGGTTTCAAGTTGAATCTAGTTTCATGTATTAACTGGCACAGCTGCCTTAGCACTGTGAACTGAGGGAAGTGAGCAGGCTGCCAGTCACATTTCTTACTGCCAGCCCTGCCAGGCAATTTCCTAACAGGTACCTGTCCCAAACAACATCCTCTCCCAGCACTGCAGTGTTAAGCAGCATTCCCCTAGGGTCCAACTGGACAATCACAAGCTGCACTCCGTCTGACCAGCAGCTTTCACAAGACACAGATGAACTACTTCTGTTTTTTTAATCCAAACTTCTCCCACTTGCGTTCATGCAATACCTTGAAGTACGCTGGTTCATTTCAGTTTCTCCAGACTTCCTGTCCTCTGGAGAAGACACTTTCACTTCTCCTACTTTCTTCAACTGGTTGGCAACTGCACCTTTTTTTCCTTTTAAAAAAAAAAAAAAGGGGCAAACATATCTTAAATCTCTAGTCCAGCTAACTCAAAAGCATGAGAGGGTTCAGAGGTTTTTAAGTGGCACTACAAAAAAAGAAACAGGCTAGCAGAAAGGACACAATGGAGATGATATCTTGTGTTGAAAATAAACCTTCATAGTCTCACTCATTAGGCTGCTGCCTGTACTTGAAGCCAGCCATGCTTCTCAACAGCCAACTTCCAACTCCCCAGCAGCCAGTAGAGACCCCTCAGTTCACTTAATATGGTGGTTCTTTCATAAACAACTACTATTGGCAGAGACAGCCTATGACCACAAACATGGGCAGACTGAAAATATGAAGAGGACCCATAAGGGCCCCTACAACACTGAAGAGGTAGCCAGACAGCAGAAAAAAAACCCAAAGCTCCCACATCCCTGAGAAAACAAATTAAAGAATATCCCAGTCTGCAATAGCAGAGATGCAACAAATGTGAAATCTGTTCTTCGATATAAAACAGCAACTAAAAGGATGCCTAATGCTACATCTTGTCCTCAGATAAACCTACCGGAGATAAGAAAAGATTCCTTTTGCCTGCTTAACTTCTCAGACTTTCCTCTTTGAAACTGTTTAGCTTCTGGCTTTTCATTTTTTCTCTCTTTATTTTTTATTTCTTCTACTCTTTTCAGAGATTTCTGGATGAAGTTCTTCTTTCTTTTTAAAAAAGATTCTTGCAAATTTCCTGGTATAGAAGCAAACTCCAGCAGCATCACTGTGAAAGAGAATGAAAAGTCTCAACCTTTCTCACTGCATCAAAAGCATCTTGATGCCTCAAAACATATCAAAGACCCGAGAAGTCCCTCACATGGTTAAGGTCTGCCAACTCCTATCTGTCATGTTACTGCTGTTCATCTTGGACAAAAAAAATATTTCAATATTTTACTGATGTTCCACACTGTCATCAGAATTGGAGCTTGGGGACTAACAGGAAATAAAAAACAAGTTACATGTAATTACCTGCAGTCTGATGTGATGGGGAGTGACTGTCATTGGGGCTCCAGGCTTTGGAAGAACTGTCAGGCCTTACAAACACAGAATAATCTGCATCTGGAGCTAGTGGTAAAAATTCTCTCTCCTGTTTCAAAAGGAATCGGGGATTGGAAACGCTTAAAATCCACAATAGATTTGAGTGAAGTGGTACTGCTGTACCACCAGCATAGAGCCGATGCAAATAGAAGATCTACTCTTTTGCCTTTATAGCAGATGCAAGAAAAAAAAAAAAAACAGAAATGGATCTTGATGGTATTAAAAAGCTACTTTCTAAAAACATTTTAAAACTTTAAATAAAATCCATTGAAGACCCTTTGCCCACCAGATTGCAATTGCTTGTTCTTAATTCAGGGCTGCATAATTTCGTCTCAACTGATCCGTTTTTCTTCCCTCCAGTTCTCTCTAGTTCTCCCCCATCACTCTCTTACTGCTGTCTCTCCTTCCCCAGTTTCAGCTGGCAGGCAACACCCACTGCCGAAGTACAGCCTCCAGAGGCTGTACTAAGAGACACCCAACCAAGTAATTCCTGTCTCTTAGATGACTAATTAGATGAATGATGAATAGATCAGATGAATTCTCAATGAATTGATTGCTTCAGCACCCAAACTATTCTCTCACTACAAACCAGTCCCTCCATAATTCATGGCCTTTGCTTTATAGAAGCAAACAGCAAAAAGCATACCACAGGCAAGTTAAGTATGGCAGAATGATGAGCTGATCATATTTTCCCCATAAACTAAGAACTACCGTGTGGATCTGGTGCAGCTCCATCCACTAGGTAGGGGATTTTTTTTCCTTTTTTTTCTTCTGTTTAGTGCATAGCTTTTGTTTTGTCCCACCCTCTCCCCTCATCCAAATCTTCAACATAATGGGATACAATTTAGTCTTGCAGACACTGGCAAGATGGTTCTCTTTCTTAGCAGCAGAAGTCTTCCCAAACTCTACCTACGCTGATATGACAAGGTAGTGATGTTAAGCAATAGCCCAAATTTAAGTTCTATTAGATCTGTCCAGAAAACAGAACATCAAAACAAGATGATCCAAGCACTTGCTAAGCTCAGATAACCCTAATATTATCTTGTTTTGCAACAGTGGATTAACTGCCACAGTGGGGCCTCTCCTTATTACGATTAAGACTAAGTTAAAATCAGAATTACATTAGATAATAAAGACTCAACCTCAGTAAAAACATTAAATTCAGGCTGATCCACACATGCTGGGTTATTGATTTTATCCTCCTTAATCTTCTCTTGGGTGGTATGTTCCATGTCTGATTCTGCGATACTGATGTCATTTGAGCTTACCAGAGTGAGCTCAGGTTCTTCCATAATACCATGCCCTGACTCAGTCTCCTAGAAAATAAATTATACAAGACTACTATGAAGAAAATTAATTCTATCCCAGCCAAAACCAGCACACAGTGTAAAAAAGAAACAATAATAATTATTAAAAAAAATATCACTATTTCCAGCACTAGCAACAGCTGTTACCTTGTCAGAAAGAGGAGGCTCATTCAACATGTAGAAGAAAAAATCTGCCAAGCTTCCAGATATTAAAGGTCTAAAATAACTTGGCGCAACAACAAAAAAAAACAACAAAAAAGCCTGCACAAATGACTGCTTTTGGAAATCTGTTTTACTCACCCAGACTGGAATACGACATGAGCTTCTGCGCACAGATTTAGAATGTTTTTCACATCTTTCCTGGAAAGAACCGTTCTGTTGTACGACAATCTGTAAATGGATGTCTGAGTCTTCCAAGTTGGTTTCTCTGGGAACCCTCGAAAATTTTTGTACTTCTGGAAAGCCTTGATCTTTCTCCTTTATATTTATATTGCACTGAGAATCCAGCTCCACAGCTTTATTTGCTTCATGTACATGAACTGATTTTTCAGGAAGCTTCACATACTTCTTATCAAATGCCTCCACAGGTAATTTTTCAGAAGACACAGTCTCTTCTAGTAAGTGTTGAGGGAAAGTTTCATCCACTGTAACTGGTGTGGTATTTAGCTGATAAAATGATTTCTGCTCTTCCAGTGGATTCAGACTTTCATTTCGCAGATCTTCCATTGAACACTGGAGATTAATACATTCCATATTTCTTGCCAGTTCTTCGTATTCTCTAGCAGATGAAATACAGTTCTCATTGTCCCATTTTTTAATTCCAGGGGTTTGTTCAAAAGATCTCTGTAACACAGCATTAAGGTCCACTGGCTGATCAGCATTCTGACAGTGATCACTCAGAGTAGACTCTAATTGCAGTGGGTGAAAAGATTCTTCAGATCCTGTTTCAAAAATGATCAAGAGTCAAAATTCGAGCTAACACAACAGAATTTCAACTTTTAAAAGTCCCTCCATAATGAGACTTTTCAGTAATGGATAAGAAGTCTAATAATTCAGAAGAAACACTTTGTTTAAAAAAAAGTCTGCTTAAGTTTCTTCAAACATAATACCATTAACACTACATAAAATTATTCCTTCACTGTACACAAAACAACTTCAGGAAACAACACTTCTCGTTGCTTCTTAGATTATGTTTAGGGACAGACTTCATGATGGTGCTGACATAACTACAGTGAAAGTCAATGGATTTTACAATTTATACTCTGTAAATGGAAGTCCTTTGAGTCCCTTTTGGGCTCTAAGACAGGCAGAAAACAATCCAAAACCCCAGTACTTGGGCAGAAACTCTTCAAAGTAGAAGAAAACATCCAAATTGGAACAATGATTGCTGTTCCTAGAAGTTACAATACTGCACCCTAAATTATCTTTCCCTTAGGATCTACACATACAAATCAAGATACTATTTTTTTTTCCAGAAGAGGCTGGGGAAAGAGAAATATCAGGTACCAACATTTTAATTACTGGGGAGGCATTTCAGCAGTACAGCATATGCCAAACAAACAACAGGGTTGTTTAAAAATTTATTTTTTTTTTTTAAATATGCCTCTGACCTAAGTTCGATAAAATCGGTTACACAAACTCCAGCATCATGCCATCTATAGGCTTTTTATACACAAAGAAATATATCACATAAACCTTTAAAGGTTTCCTGTAAAATTTTTTTGCATTTTGACACATAGAAAACATCTAATTTTACATGTATAAAGAATATAATCTCCTGATAAATAGCTGTTAACAGGGAGGGAGGAATTACACTGCAACATCAGCCATTACTAGAAAATTCTCCAGATGACGGACTTATATATCAATCTACCTTGAACTGACAACCCAAAATAGTTTTTACTTGCTTAGCCTGTTGCTTATGTTATTTCCTCCCCCCCCTTTTAAAGCACAATAATAATTGGTTTGGGATTATAAAAACACTTAAGAGATGCAGAGATATTGCAGTTATCACAGGTATATTTTTAAATTTATCAAAGTTATATTGCAGTTATAACAAAGAATGTTTCTATAAGCAATTTAGAAGTAGAATGCTTTGAAGTTAGAAGGGAGCTTCCGAAATCCTATTTGCTGTGACCACAGGTAGTCTCAAAGTGTAAGCCTCTTCTGACATTTTTTAGTACTTTTTTTTTTTTACCACATCTGCCAGCTAAAGCAAAAGAGAAGTATAACAGACACAGAACAGTTACTTGCAGCTTTAAAGATAAACAGTGTGTGTTTCCAAAAATTAGATGTGTGTATATATGCAAATAACAAAGATAATTGACCAGGAACATTTACATTATAAATACATCTCTTACTTAAAATATTGTGCTGTGTTTCCTGTTACTGTTCAGCTTTCTGTTGGAGTACCTTAAAATGTGGAAACACCTGATATCTTGGTAAATAACAGCTTCAGAAATATTTAGATTACTACTAGCTGCATTTGGAATTTCAGATTGGTGCTTTTAGTTAGAATACATGAAATACCGAGTTAACTTGAATTCGACTGCGAAGCATTAAAAAATACTTTTCCTGCTATGAGCTGCAGTTAACTTAATGCTGCTGTAGAATAATGAATTTTTAATCTACTAATTCCTACGTTGTAATCTAAAAGTTTATTCCTTTCTCTCTCTTCCCCCCCTTTATTTTGTAGATAGATAAAGCAATTCTATAATCACCAAATCAGACCAAATTTGACAGTGTGCAGTACATAATGACTATTGGTGCGACTTAACAGTGGAAAAGGAAAATTCAATGGTTTCTTGAAGGACACAATGTATAAAAGAAAAACAAGTAAGATCAGAGAGATTCTAACACATACACCTTAAAAAAATTTAACCAATTTATGGAGCTTCCTTAATTTCCTCAAACTTACCAAATGATGGATATGCATGAACAAATATTTGGAAAAGTACTTAAACTGACAGTTTCAGCCAGAGTTGATATTTCTTCACTAACATCATCATTACGGCACAAGTAATAAGTAACATAATGTCCATTACAGTGACATGAACATGCAGGTCTGCTTTTGTATTAGTCATAACTGCTGAGAAAATAAAGAACTTCACAAAATTTAGGAGTTCTACCCATTAAAGGTGGTGGAGAAGACAGTGCGTGAGAGCAGCCAGCAGAGTTAATTCAGTACATTTCAAAGTAGGGCTGATAGAGAAGTGAAGAGTTCCTTCCCCATTTCAACAGAGCAAATTCACCTTATGGGTTGGCAGTAGGTTGATTTTGGAAGCATTGATCCGACTATACATACCTAGAGTAACATTTTCTTTAACAGACTCTTCTTCTGATGTAATGTTGTTTGGCCCGTTTGTCTCAAGACTAGAAGGCAGACTGCTTCTTTGTACATTCAAACTGGCATTTCCCACTTCTAGAAATGTAGGCATGTCTTGACTTTTTGTTGAAAATTTTGAAGTCTAGTAGCAGAAAAAAAATATCTTGATTTAAGATTCATTTTCTCAGAAATATGAAGGATAAAAAGTTAAAGGTAATAGTTGACTTTTGGATCACATTTCTGCTACAACCAGCAAAAACGTTTCCAGTTCTAAGTACATCAAAGATTATTACTGTGTTTCTTCTAAACAGAAGACAGTAAAGGGATTACACATTTAAATCTTACAGAAGTCTTAAGCCAAAGTTTTCCTCCATCACAGTTTTTCTGTAGTACCTTGCTAAATTCTCTGCTGTCTTGTTTAATTCTGTATTGAGAACAGGATGATGAAGTATCAAAGTCAAGACTTGGTTCCAAAGGCTGAAAGAGCTGGTGATGGAACTTTGGAAAATGTCTCTCCGTTTCAGGAAAATCAAGTTCAGCTGCTAGAGCTATAAGAAAAGAGGTTATTTTAAAAACAAACAAAAAAACCCTGCCCAAAAACAACATCCCTCAAAGAACCAACAGACATATCATACCTTGCTTCTACATGCAGTAAATAAAGTATATAGAATCCTGCAGGTATACAAATACCAGCTTGTAAAAAAAAAAAAAAAACCCCACAACAAAAAAACCCCACCAAATAAACAACCTTTACAACATCCAATTCTTTCCCTCTGATACAATGCAGGTACAACAAGCAGCAAGAAAGTGCTACACTGATGCTTTTTTTTTTTTTTTAATGAAAAGCTGAAGTCCATATGCTCTCTGTTCAGCACTTGTGAGACTGCATCAGAAGCAGTGTGGGCTTCCCAGTACAAAACATACAGTGACACAGTGAAGCACGTCCAATGAAGAGCCACAAGGATGATTAAAGGAAGGATGAAGCACATGATGTTCAAAGATAAGCTAAAAAACTGAGTTTGTTCAATCTTAAGAAAAGGTTTGGGGGTGTGGGGGAAGGGGCACAGAAATCGTCTGTCTACTACAACCTAAGAGACAGTACAGAGAAGAGGCAGTCAGTCTTCTTGGACACGTTCAGTGAAAGAAAAAAGATATAATGGACACAAGATGGAACACAGGAAATTCTGGTTGGATACAATAATAAAAAAAAAAACCCACCACCACACCACAAAAGAGAGAGAGAGAGAAGAAAAGAAGAAAGTTGTTAAAACGTTGCCCAGGGGGGTGTGGAATCTGTCCTTAGAGATGTTCAGAACACGCCTGGACAAGACCTTAAGCAACCTGGTCTGAGTTGGCTCTGTTGTGAGCAGGAAGCAGAATTTGGAACACGTAACTAGAATTCCTTCCTGGTCTAAATTACTCTATAATTCTAGGTTTTCCAACATTCCAGGAGAAAGTGTTTCAAATTAAAACACTAGTGTTCTCTTCATGATAGCTAATAAAGATGTTCTTATTTTCATGAATTGTTACATTTTTCTAGAGAGCACAAAACTCCCACCAGTCTATTAATCAGTGTTTCATCAACTATGTGACCCTACATGAATAATAAAGTATTATACATTATTGTCTCTACCTTCCTGAAGAGAAAGCTGTGCATAAAAAAAATGATAAAATCGGCATAGATTATAAACAGTCTAGCCACGGTGGCAGGAAGCTGTGCAGAACTAGACTATGATCAGAGAGATACCTGATCAGACTATCCTTTTCTTTTTTGCACTACACTGGGCTATGTGGACATATACATAAAGCAAAACATGAGAACATCAAAGCATCGCATGTAGAATCCTTATTGACTTTAAAATGTCAGCTGAATATAAACAATACAGACTAACACATAGCAAAGTCCTCCTTGTTCTCTATGATGAGAGCGCAGCCCAAGAGTGCTTTAAAATGGCAAATACCTTGGAATCGTGTATTGTCCTCAGAGTAAGAGTTCAAGTCTCCAGTACATTTCCCCAAGATCTGCTGTATCTGACTTCCTTTATAAAGGTGCATCTCTCCTTCAGGCAACTGAGTTTCAGATGCTCCAGACAAATTCTCTTGCCTCTGCTGCAAGGTAAAAGGCAGCGAGGAGCTCCAGGGGCGGCTTCCTGTTTCTCTCAAAATTCGATCTTCCATACTATCAGAAGACAATCCTGAAATAGTAAGCTAGATGTTCACAGTTTTGCATATAAATCACTTAGAAGAAGTAATCTGAAAAGACACTGCTTAATATCCTGAAATATTCGTAAAGAGCTCTGGGGTTTTGTTTCTTTAATTGTCTCCTGTCAATGCTCCCACAAACCTTACGACAAATTTCCACAAGTTCAAGTTGATAATATCCAATTAGGCAGTAGTCAGTACAGCTTAGCACTTTCAGAGTATGTAGACTTAAGAAATACTGAAACAATAAAATCAGAAAAGAATTAATACTGTTATTTTATGCTAGCTAGCATATTTTTACTTCCTCTCGCACATAAATGTGTCAATCCTTTAATATGATCTTGAGTATCTTTATGACATTGGGCAGTAGTTTTATTCATGCTTAAACAGAAATTGCCTAATACCAACACAAGAAATCTGAGGGAATCAAGGAAACCAAAATCGTGTTCCTAGTTGGCACACCAACCCCTCTTTGTCTATATGCTTAGAGAAGAATTGCACAAAGCTATCAGAAAAGGTCTTATATAAGACACAGCTAGACTTGAAGAATTTATTCATGTAGCTGAGTAACCAAAACATTTGGTATTTTGATTCCACAACTAAAAAAACAAGAGAAAAGAAAAGTTACAAACAAATGATCTTAGAATTTCCCTTAGCTTTTTAATGTCAGTAACACACAAATTTGTCACAAGTTATGAAGTTTATTGCTCAAAATAACACTTGCCAGTTTAGAACATTAGGGTTAAAATACGGCCTGAGATTTCAGTGGCTCAAACACTGTAGTCTTCAAAAATTGATTTATAAACATGGAATAACTCATATACACATATGGTTGTTTACGAGATCAGATGTGTTAGATTAACACAATATTAAGCCTTAAAGTAAATAAATCCACAGGTCACTATTGAATCGCTTTCAAACTCACTTCCCATGTTCACAAGTGATAATGTCAGTATATAGAGGAGCAATTATGTATTTATTATAAAGGAATTATTTTTAATTATATGAAAAGCTCAAGATCAAGAGGCAGACTGCAAGCAAAAAAGGATATGAACACATATTTCCCAGAAAAACTATTAAAAGTCAATACAGCATTCCAATGACATTTTCACAAATAAGTTAAGAATTACTATGGTGACAAGCAGATATTGGAACAATTCTCTTAACAGCAAGACAACAATCAGCTCTGTAACAATCTATGATATAGTGATTTGAAAACTTTTATCAGAGTATCATTTGCGGATCAATTTTTTTTTTTTAATTTGCCACTTAAAAACTGCTGGTATTACAGTTGCTTAATAAAACTCAAAATATCCTTTGCCAAAGCTGATGCAAGGTTAAATTATTATAAAACCAAAAAAAATCATGAGCACATAACAAAGTATTCTAGTTACACTGAACTCTGTAAGACACATTAATCATTCTTAAGTGAAGTTTCCCATTAGCCTATTTCAGAAAAAATTACATCCAGTGAGCTAGACCCATTCTGTTATAAAGAGAATACACATTTTTCCTTTTACAAGAACAACAACAAACCCCAAACACTTACCAGTGTCAACAGGGCTTACATCCAATGTTTCACTAGTCAAAAAGCTTCCAGTGGAAATTGTTGAAGATAAGTCACAGGGTATTCCTTGCATGAAAGCCTCTGAACCTAAGTTCGTGGATAATACTTTAGAAAGTACTTCCTAGGATGAAATAACATACCTATTACCATCTATCTGGATGTCCATAATTAAAGCTTTAAAACCACACATCTTATTCTGAGCTCAGTTCAAGTGTAGAAGCCTTCATGTTTTGCAGAGTCAGGCGAATACAGCTTCATCATTGCTCAGTACTAAACATTCACACCCAGTGTCCCGGACACATCACTCCCCAACAGCCCCCTCCCCTCCACACACACACACACGCACACGCGCACACACACTATTATAAAGCCTCTCAGAACTGCATACAAATCATGACACCTGGAAGATTATTTTATCTTCTGGTCATCAGATTTGGCTATTTCTCATCACAGATCCACTTCAGTAGAATTGTAGATCTCAGAGGAACATATATGCAATACATGAAACACTCAGGAATTTTACAAAGTACTTGCAAGACGAAGCCATTTGCATACAGGAGACTGACTCAAAAATTTAATTCTACAAAATTAAATGAAAAATATACAAAACATCCTAAAATATTATCATCCTTAATTTTGAGGTAAGGTCTACAAAGTCACAAAACAGAGAATGAAGGTTCTTGTACTTCAAAATTTTGAAGAATTAGATGTGAACATTTCTTCCCAAACTCTGAATTAAAATGTGCACTAAGAAAATAAAAGACAAAAATCTATGAAACCCTTCCCCTACATTTTTCATTATAAACTACCTTATATAAATATATTGAACATACACATATTTAAAAGTCATGTTATATACACATATACACACATTATACATAGCATTTTTAAAATACTGCTTTTATATCCTGACAAAACGATGGGATCTTTGCGTGAGGAAAAAGCAGGGGATATCATTGGTGTTGATTTTGGCAAGGCTTTTGCCACTGTCTCTCACAACATTCCTGTATCCCAATTTGGATGTCACAACCTGGATGGATGGGTGACGACGGATAAAACACTGGCAGGATAATGAGGCTCAGCGGAGAGCGATTAAAGGGTTACACTCTACCTGGAGGTGGGGAACAAGTGGAGTATGACAGGGCTCTGTCCTGTGACCGGTCCTCTTTAACACCTTTCACCAGAGGAGGTGAAACCATACTTTTATCAAGTTTGCAAATAATACTAAGTTGGGAGGACAATCCGATACACTAAATGGCAGGGCTGACATCTAGAAGGACCTCATAGGGCCAGCCCTACAGGACTGTTATGAAACTCAGCAAGAACAAATGCAAAGTCCAGTGCCTGGGAAGGAAGAACCCCATACATCAGTCCAAGCTGGGGCCTGCCTGGGGAGCAGCCATGTGGAAGAGGACCCAGGAGTCTTGGCAGACAGCGAGCTGAGCGTAAGCCTACGGTGTGCCCTAGCAGCAAAGACGGGCAACAGCATCCTGCACTGTCTGAACAGGAATATAGCCAGTAGATCCATTGCAGTGATCACCTCTCTTTACTTGGTGCTTGTTATGCTGCTGCATCTAGAATACTGCACCCAGTCTTAGCCTCTCAAGAAAGATTTAATCACAAAATAAAAGAGTAAGTTATGTTATATAGTTATTTTGATATGACTAACCGTATTATCAAGTCTGAATGATGGTCCAGAACGTGTTGTAACTCCCTCTCCGATTTCAGCAGCAAGAATTGGTGAATCCTGAGCCACTTGAGAATCCTGGGACTGGGCTAAACACAAATGTAATAGAAACAATAAGGAATAGAAAGCAACTTTTGAGTTCATAGTTAGCAATTTTTTTTGAACACCAGATGTCAGTAATACTCTACTGCTGCTGTCCTCACTATTAAGGCACTGATTTTGCCCATCCTTACCACTTTCTTCTCACCTGCAACATAGTCCCTGCTCTACTGTACTGTACTCTACGGATTTAATTGGCAGCCAGTGGTTCTCCTTGACCAGTCTTCCTAAAATGTCTAACTAGCATGACTGCTCTCTGCAGGGCACGCAGGAAGAGCTAGAAATTCACGCTTTGGCTTTGCAGAATGAAACATGGCTTTGCTAGTGTTATTACAATCATTTAATTGGGGTGGGGGGAATCTTTTGCCCTTTACCATTACAATGATTACGAAGAAAAGCAGACATTCTAAGCAGATCAGCGAAATCAGAAACGCCAAATTACTTAACTATAGCATGACTACTACCGTGGAACTGAATCACCTTTGCCATAATGCTCTTACACATAAAAATAAGTAAGATCAATATCTGTGCAAAAGAAGTACCATAGCAGTACCAAAAAAATGCAATTTCTGTATTTAAGTGCTGGCAAGCACCTTCAAAGTTTGACAATTCTAAGACTGTAAATTAATTGTCAAGCAAACAACTCTAAAATAAGTATTCTTATTTCCAGTAATAATTTTCAAGAAAGAAGTGCTAAATATCAAAATTAAATTTAACAGTAGAAGTGAAGTAGCTATGTTTTCTCCCAATTCTACAAGGGCTGCTAGTGACAGAGACATTTCAAATCCCCAGCATTTGTAAGGCTCTATACTTAGGCATGTCTCAGTGTTTTGTGAATCCTAACACTAGTTTGTACCTTGTATAAACTGAAACTCAATTTCTTACTGGAAGGTGGAGTTCAGTTGTTCCATTTTTCCTATTATACAGAAAAAGAGGGGAGAGGTTTCCTCTGTGAGGCAATACCAGTGAAGTATCTATATGATACGATACTTATGTATCTCAGTTAATATGAAACAATTTGAAACTCATTCCGGGGGCAGGGCAGGGGGGGAATGTAAGGTTTCCTATAGCCACTATCATCCAGTACTCTTCTAGTAGAAAGTACAAGACATAAAATGAAATAATCCACATAAATATATTTTAGATGTAAAAGAGAAGTTAACCTATTCTTAATTAATTTACTATGTTACTACATTAAATGCCGAGTGATCTCAAAATAAAGGGTAAAGAAATTCTCAAATGGCTTCTCCCACACACACACACTCACAAATTCTCCAGAAAGTTCTAGCAGGCTTGATCCTGATCATTTATGACATTTTGATCAGTAACTAAACAGAGGTGTTGGCAAGAGAGTTTGCAGATAATATGAAGAGTGGAAGAACGGTAAAGACAGTAGCACTGCAACAGTAAAAATCACCTCAACCTCCTGCAAAGCTGGGTCTGTTAAACAACACTGTCCCAATACAGATAAAATTCTAAATCTAAGAGCACAGAACACTGGCTTCTGATCCCTTTTCCACAAGTACGTGACAAAGGTCTTCAGGTTCACAGGAAAGATAACATTTAAGGTTTGAGTAGACCAAGGTAGCAACAAGCTCCTTGGTTGGATGTGGCAGTAGTGTGACTGAGTCTAGATACGCTGCAGAAGTCCGCTGCTCTTTGGAGCAGAACATAGGAGACAGAGGATCCTGAAAATGAGCAAGGCCTTCAAGAAAATTCCTTGAACCAGCATGAAAACTGCAATCATATCATCTCTTGGTATTTAAATATCTCTGTAGGAGAAAAAACTCAAAGTAATAACAAGAAGCAGTGGCTACAGATAGCTGTCAGACATTCATGAACTGGAAATAGACCATTTATTTTATAATTTGATAAAAAATTAAATGCTGGAACAAGCTACCAAAGAATTCTCTGTTTCCTGATACCTTTACATCAAGATTAGATATTTTTCTGAAAAAAATTATTTTATTTTCTCAACGGTATCAGCCTGACAGGTAGTAATTTAGGATACATACGAGATGAGATTCAAGCATTTAATACTCTCTTGTATATAAATTCTGTGGAGAACTATGCTACAAATGTTTCATTGCTATACTGTAATAACCCGCATTGTTCTTGTGTTATTAATACAAGGGATGAACAGTAGCAATTGCATGCTATAAACAGAATTATTTAATTAAAAATACAACATGCTCCTATCTTGTGACTTTATTACATTAATATCCTTAAAAAAACCGCTGTATTTGGTGACTCATAAAGGAGGGGTCTTTATTCTTCTCTCCTCCCTCCAAAATAATAGTGCAAGGTTCTTGTTCCTCACAGCTTCCTCACATCAACATGAGACTTTCATGTTTTAACCTCCTAGCCACCACAATATAACAAAGAATTTGTATTTAAAAATTGAGGCTGTAATATCCAAAATGTTTTTTTGTTTGTTTCCAACAGAAACTGAAGTAAAATAGCAGCAATTATTTGAGAGTGCAATTTGAAAACAAAAGACTGAAAACCAAACCACTCAGTGAAGACAATATAAAAACAAGGATTAGTCCAAATCTAACCATGTAGACAAACAAAAAAAAGTTGTATTCCACGCTAGTTTGGCTAAATTGGTGATGGATAAGACAATCTGTCACAATAGTGAATTATGGACAAATATTTGGGATTACTAAAAATAAATTGAAATCTTAGCTTGGTTAGCTTGGATCACACAAAAAATAATCATGCTTGGAGTAACATCCCTGCATAGGGTAGCAATACATGAAGATAATCTCATCTGGAACACTGCTCAAGGGGACCGTTAAAGATGAATAGAGACAAGCCTGTTGATATGTAATGAAGGAGAACTGAGAGATGTTATGTATCAAATTAGTCACTATTTTCAGGCTGATTTCCTAAGGAAATGAGGTTTATACCCTTAAACTGCCTGTCTCATCTGTAGGGTTACTCTGCAATTCCATATTAACAATTTGCATTCTATTAGCCCATTTTAACCAAATTGGGTTGGGAAGAAGAAATATCAAGTGTCCAAAGTTCCTACCTCATCTTGTCATACATCAGTGGCACGGTAAGAGAGAGCAATCCAAATCTTAGCCTCACTGGTGGCACTTACTGCAACATCACTTTGAGAGTTACCCGTCCTCTCTGCCTGCCAACCAGCTGATCAGTCTGTGTAGCACTTGTAGCCACCTGATACTGAGCATAGGCATTCATCCTCCCCTAACCAGAAGCAGTCTTTAAGGCCCGTTTTATGTTCAGACATGTCTGCTTCTAAATTTGAGAGGGTTAAAGTTATTTTTGTTCTTGTAATAATTGGAAGAAAGAAATACAGCTAATTATAGAGATTAAAAAAAAAAAATGCCTGTTACCCAAGGACAAGTCTCATATCAAAGGAAACTCACCTTGGCTGATAAAGTATCCAAGCAGATTTACCAAGTTTATTTTTTTAAGAACCTGCATAACTTTTACCTTTTTATCTTTAATGCTTTATTTTGAAAAAGCATGTGAGCAGTGATTAATAGGATTTGTGCACATCTAGTGGTTCTGTAATCATGAAAACAGTACAACTCTCAAGTTGTAAAGCTTTACATTATTTGACTGAAGGTAGAAATGACCAAGAACATAATGTCAAAGAATAAGGTCAAAGATCACACATACAAAGCACTCGTCTGCTCTCACCTTTAGAGACACAATTACATCTTGAAAACATGGGAAAACTGCAAACATGTTCTGGTTAGAATCAAGTCGCAAAAAAAATTAAAAACACAACCAAACAAAAACCCCTAAACCTAACAATTAAATAAAAAAACCCCACCAAACCTACTATCATAAGGAACAACTTAAAATGCACCTTAAATTTCCCCTTCAGAAATTTTATATTTAACACAGACTGTAGATTTTCTTGCTGAAGATACTGCACTAGTTACTGAAAATGTGGTAGTGCTTCAGAGTGCTTCACAGCCTTCAAATTACAAAGATACTGTTGACAGTTTTAGTTGTTGAACTGCTCAAGAGGACAATCCTCTTAAATACGTAATCACAGAAAGCTTTGGGTTTTTTAAAATAAATATAGAAGTTCACATGAAGTTTCCTAATCCTCTTACATAAACCATTGCACTGTTCATATATAATACTCACTAGTGTAAAAAGACACTACACTAAGATATTTCAGATTAATTTGGTAACGGCTGATCTAGCAATGCTTCTATGACTTACTCAGAAAAATACAAGCCTTTTCTTCAAATATTGTTAAAAGACAAAATTCTTTAGTGATAATTTAAATTTAAATATAGGTATATTTCAAAAAGTATTCTGAGAATTAAAGGAAGCAGCTGAAAAAAATGAGCTTATATGTACTTATTCAAAACAACTTCAATTCCTAGTAAATCCTGATTGAATTGGAAAGGATGTCTCAACACAAACTAAATGAAAAGTTATCTTAAGATTTGGGGCAGCGGTGAAATTCCTAGCAAAACCAGGAGGTGCATACTACGTAGCTGTATTGCTCGTAAAGACGTACGTATAAGATAGCAAAGTTGTTGAAAACTCCTTTGCAGCTGTAGTAATATATTTATTTTAGATGGATACTGAAAACTGTACTGGACCATGAGATGCTGTCATCCTGTAACAAGCTTCAAATTGCTTTAGTCAATGTTTTGCAAACTTTGTGTAACTGTTCCCAGCAAGTCAGGCATAGCATTTCTCAATTACAGTGGCAATAAACTGCATTTCAATCTGCAGGAAATTTGAAGAGAAGCAAGTGCATTGCAACTGAAAGTACTGGAGCCTTTGAGTTAACGTTATTCCAAGACTGGAGAGACAAGCTAAATTTGTATAGGCACGGAAAAAACAGTAGGAATTAAAAACCTTGACAACCACTTCTTAGTCCAATCTCTTGAAAAACTTGTTAGTAACCTGCTTTCTTTGTTTACCTAAGACTAGTCACCTTTGTCCTTTTATGAAGCCAGTCAAGCTACCCATAACATGCTTAGTAGGTTTCAACAACCCTGTAACAAAATTTTGAACATTCACAAACCACTTTATAACAAAAACAACTTTTTTTTTTTGATAACCAAAACAACTTGGTTTAATTTATGGAATCAGACTAACTTTGTCACATATGGATGCAGTCTGTCCTGTCCTCAAAGGTGTGATCTCTAATAAAAGCTCTCCACAGATGAACAGAAAAGATCAGAATTAGAGTAATCCTTACATTATTGCACTATTTTTATTTTTGTCACAACTAACAGCTGATTCTTTCGAAGTTGTTTCTTTGAGCCAAGGGTAACACTCAGCCTTCTATTTTTTGTCTCAACTGTATTTTTAAGCAATTTCTTATATACACTGATCTTTCAGTGGGCATCTACATTGGCACGTTAACACTCCAGAGCTCTCTTTAAGCATTAATTTCCTTTGTGTCAATACAAGGAATCACTGGGTACGGAATCAGGCACACCACTGGCCTGCTCAAAACAGGTTCCCACCTGGTGAAGTTGCAAACCTGAACAGCCCACAGTCTGGGCAGAAGATACCTCCCTCAGGAGGAAGACATACCTGGGGCTTTCTACAGCAGTGTGCTCCCTATGCATGCATGGGATTCTGCTGGTCAGGGCAGGGCAATCAAGTAGTACAAAAGTTTCTTTACAGACAATTCTACAGGTACAGACAAAAGGCACATGCACTGGATGAGAAACTGTTGTTAGCAATGAAGTTCACTGCAGTGTGGACTTTTGTTACTAGAATGCTAATGGATCACACACAAAAAAATAAAAACTCGGTCATTCTGAGACACATGCTTATTGAAACACCCTTTTTTACAATTAAAATTAAACATTATTTCAATAGCACTGCATATGCTCTTTAACAAGTCACATCATATGCTACAAATAAATAGCAGTAAAATTAGCAGTGCTGAATGGTATTCACATAATTCCTCGAAGGAAGAGGATTTCCTCACCTGAATCATATGAATTTTCAGCAGTCATCATCAGCACCTCTTGTAATAATCTACTTGACTGTTTACTTTGCCTTGGACTTCCATTACAGATTTGTTCCTTGTAGTTTGTTATACTCAAAGGCAACCTGCCTTCTTCATGAAGAGCATGACTGTAACATTTCACATATGCAAACTCCCCAATGGTCGAAACGGGAGAAGATTCTCCACCAACAGAATCTGTTTTATCTGAATTCAAAACATTTGTAATCAGTTTAGGTATAGAAATGCAGTGTTTTGCATGTCATGAAAAACATTAAGATGTACATTCTATTCTACAGAAAGAACCTGCTGAATTCATACATTAATGTAAAGTTAGCCATATTGGGTCAGTAAAAACCTTTGTATTGCACAGTTTATGGATCATACAGATTGAAAGATTATACAGGTCATAAACTTATCAAAAAATAATTCCTAACTCAACTAAAATATTTCTTCCAAAAAAATTCCAACAAGTTTTTCCACATAGCAAATCCACCAAAACTTTCAGTATTTTTTCCAAATCCAGAGGCAATAATTTCTCTGCTCTGGCTTAAAGATTTTTCTCCCCAACCCACGCCACAACACGGCCCTTTTTGGCCACCCAATCCAATAAAAAAAGTCAAATCCAACTTTTTACTACCTACCATGACCAATAGTTAGATAATAAAGGAAAAAAATCACCTGTGGATCATAATGGGATTACACAGCAAATGAGTATTCCCTACTCTAGAATTCCACTGGATAATATTTCATAAAACTTTCTTGGTATGTATTTTGTTTTTTAATTTTTTTAATTAAGATGTGTAACACTAAGTTAAGTGCTTTTGAGAATATAAATATATTCTTCAATCAAAACCTTCACCAACAAAACTTTTTGTCTAATCAAGATACCAAAGTGGTTCAACAAGAATTATTCTGCATAAACTGATACTGATAGCATTAATTACTTTATTTTAAAAAGTCCCATATCAGCTGTTTCATTATTTCATTATTTTGCTCAAGATGAATGCCAAGACGAATCAAGATGAATCTGTGAAATTTTTGCAAACAGTGTTTTATAACTGAAAAAAACCTAAAAAGATGGTCTAAAAGTTTCTGTAGAAACTTGATACTAACTCCTTATTTAAAAGATTTCACACTCACTTTCTTGGTATGCTCAAAAGCGAAACCTTTAAAGACCTTCCATCAACTCTGAAGGTTCTCTTTACAATTATTGCACAATTGTCTATTAACACAGACCCTGCCCAACAGAAAAATCAACAGGGAACTTAAGTCATGGAATTATGGTGAATTTTCTCTTCCTGGTGAATTTTTGTTTTGATTATGTTTTTCTAGACAGACACTGACAGGATAAGCTTTTCTCAACTATAACTCACTTTGCTAGTATAAAAATTATACCTTAAAAAAAAAGGCAACAGTATCAGCTATTATTTCATAATCAATCTTCTCAAAGACTCTTCAGAAAAGATTAGTTTTCTCCAATCCGTATTTCTCAGGAACAGCAGGATTTATTATATATTTTACATATATATATATATATATATTACCTGCAAAAGAAATGTTGCAACTCTTCGGTGTGTCTACCTCTGGTATAACACTAAGTTCATGTTGTTCCAAATCAAGCCCTAACTTGACTTTTGCCACAGGTGGTTTGGAAGATCTCCATTTCTGTTCTCTACATAGAACTTTCTCAGACTGTTCTGTAAAACAAAGTTTTTTATGTTGCAATAATATATATAAAATTAACTTGGAGAGATGGAAGAGAACTCCATCTCAGCTGCAAAATGAGAAAAATTATAATGAAAAATACTATACGGTATTACCAGTTTGCTCAGCTGGACCGATGCACTCTGAAATCATTTCACTTCCGTAAAATTTACTCCTGCCACAATTCTCTTGCTGGTAGTTTTCCGAGACTTGGAAAAAGTCAGTTCTATTAATCCAGTCAGGCTTTTGTGCCTCTGTCATTTCTTCATTTGTGCAAATATGTCTCACCTTAGAAGGGGAGGGGGGGGTGGGGGGGAGCAACTGTAGGTAAGTTTGTATTTATACTCATTTATCAAACCAGCATTTCCTTGTGTGTGTATTCCATGCAGGAAAATATTAAGCACTTTGAGAAAGTCCAAGTATGCAAGATACTGGACAGATTTGCTTAGCTTACAAAAACATTTGGACATATAGGTATTTTATTTAGCTCTACAAACCTAATATGCTAAAACATAATTATTTACATTTTCAAGGCCTTTGTTAGATTAGATTAGAATACTCAGCATTTTTAACAAGAACAATTCCTGAAAAGTGTGCTTTCAGTTTTTCAGCTCCTGAATTCAGGAATTTTAGCTGTCTGGAGATTGCAAAAGCAAGAGACAGGGACTCCAGGCAACAGTTATTTTTCTAAGATGGCTTCTGTTTAAATAAAAATAAATAATTAAAAAAATGAGCTTCTTTAGAAACTCAAAAATAAACTTAGATTTTTCTTCTGTTACCCAGAAACAAGCAAAATTACAAGTCAAGAGTGCAGATGACAAACCAATTTTCTAATGTGTACACATAAAGACAAACTTTTAAAAAAAATCTTTTAAAAATGCTTACGATAACCTTTGAGGTACTGCTTAAGTATTTTGAATACAAGAGCTGTTTTACAGATAAAGCTGCATTTCTAGAGCTGAAGAAAACTATACCTGCAGATATTTCAGGCAACATAACTATTTCAATAGGCATTATGTTCAGAGACCACGCACAGAAGTTCGTACTACTTCTGTTAGAATGAACAAAACTGCACTCTTGGGGCTTACAGAAAAGAAATAATTAAGTCACAAGTCCTAATTCAAATTTTCATTATGGCAAATCACCTAAAACTATCAACACTCCATGGGATACTTTGCTAATTGGTAGCGTTCACTCTTAAGTTTGATCACCTACTAGATGACTCACCATGCAAAGCATTTATAAAGCTTACCTGCTTGTTCAGAAATCCTTTCAAAGCCTCTTGCTGTCTCTGCATCTGTTCCTTCAATTTATCTTGCTTCTGTAAAAGTAGTTGTTCTTGTATCTTCTGTCTAGAAAGAAGAGCTTCTCTTTGTGCATCTATCTGCTCTTGCAATTCTTTCAAATACTTTTGCTGAGCTTGGATGCTTTCTGATGAGGCCAACACTCTGTCCCTTAAATTCAGTATACCAGAATAATTTAACAAAGATGCATCTCCCGGTTTTGATATCAAGAATCCCTCAACACCCTGGGCTTTAGATTCTTCATGAGATAAAGTCACGGGTTCAGAAAGATTGAGGGGTTGTTCAAGGCTTGTTTTGATGGTACTCTCTGCAGATCCCTGCTGATACGCCAAAGAATCAACTGAGGCTGCCTGAACTATATGAGATCCCTTTGCTGCTGGCATGAGGGGTGTCTTAAGTGGAGGCTCTTTTCCAGCTTCTGTCTCTGTTTGACAGCTAGACATCTTCCGAGATGACTCTTTAAAGTGCAGTGTTTCTGCAGGCTCAGAGGAATCTTCTGCAGGCTCAGAGGAATCTTCTGCAGGCAAAACAAATCTAACATGTTGTATGTGTGCTTCTGGTTGCGTTCTTACTGCAGTGACATCTTTCATTACTAACTCTGATGGTACCTGGAACAGAGATGGTTCTCTGACGTGGTTATTGGAGGTTTCCAACATTCCTACTTGTTCCTGTGAGGGACAGCCACACAGCAAGCGAAACTCTCCATGCTTCAATTTCAATGCTTTTAAAAATTGCACATGTCTGGCAGGACAAGTGTTATGCATTTGCTCTTCATGCTTCTGCGAAGATGGCTTTTCCAATGTACGCGACGTTCTTGAAAACACAGGTAGCGACCGTGCATAGTCTTGTGCATGTGCTTGTTCAGATGACTGGTCTTGTGTCGGTTGCACTCCTTGCCTCTGTAGAAGTGGTTCTGAGACAGGCTTTAAATTAATTGCTTTTGTTTCCACATATCTCAGAGGTGTTGCAGAAGTAGACAAGTATCTTTGCTTCAGTTTATTCTGATACTCCTGTAGACGCTTTCTACCTTCTTCAATGGCCTGTTTGTGCAGCCTGAACAGAACGAAAACATGAATCTTTCCAGAGTGGTGCAAATATAAACATCAATTTCAATAATCAAAGCAATTCAAATTATTTTGAAACAGGCAACTCAGACTTCCATTTCATAAAGGAATTTACCTATTTTGCTGTAGAAGGCGTTGTTGATAATTACGAATCATCTGTAAATGGCTGTCTTCTCTAGGACTCCTGGGTTCTGATACAGTAGTATTTGCAGTCTAATCAAAATAAAATTATTTTAAGTGCACATATACAAATAATTCACAGAAAACTATTAAAGCAACAACCTTAAGCTGTATGTTTTTTCTCCTAAGTTTACAGAAGCCACTCTGTACCACCATTTGAAGTGTGTGAGATTTCAGCCTGAGGCAATGAAGCTAAAGCAGTTTCTGGAACAGATGGCCTACAGCTACAGTCTCTCTTGGCAAGTTGAGCATACACCGTCAAAGTCAATGGTACTTACAGCAGCTTAGCTCAAAGAGGTAAACGTACCCAGCAGCAAACTCAGGGAGCAATAATCCAATAGAGCTGCATTTTCAAGGCAATCAGATTCTCAGAAGTGTACAGGTTGTGCAAATTATTCAAGATTTTAAAAAAGATTACTTCAACATTCTCAATAAATTCCTCTCCTTTAAGTAGCTGTTTGAGATTTAGACAGATGAAAACGTAGAGGTGTTTTTTTTCTTGCCCCTTTTTTTCCCCCTGAGATTCCCCCCCACACACACTCCCCCCTTCTTGAGAAAGGATATGTGTACATGCATGATCATTATATGACTCTAATCAGATTTTACTAACAGGTATTTTAAACAGACATGCTGTCCCTGGGACTATGCAAAGACAATCCAGTATTCAAAGTCCAGTGATATGTGAAATAAGAGCGTCTATGTTAGACAAAAGGAAGCTTTTATATGTACAAACTTCTGATTCATAGCCTAAGAAATAAAAATTGATTGTCTTGACTGATATAATTTGAAACTGGAAACGGTGCTGTTGATTTTTATAATAAAGATAATTAAAAAACAACACACAATTTTCTACAATTCTTCACCTCATGTTCCACTTTGTTCTGCTGATCTGTAGAAGGAACACTGTGGCTTTGTACCAGCTGACCTTGCTCTTCCTCCTCTTTTTTTTTCTTAGCCTCCTCCAAACAGGTTTGCATTTGGATCTTCAGAAAATCAGCCTCCAAACGTGCTCTCTCTTCTTCGATTTGTTTAAGCAAGGCCAGCTGTTCCTGTTTCTGTTGCTCTATTTGCTCATTCTATTAAGAAGAAAAATGAGGGTGAATCTCCAGAACTGAAGGACAAAGAAATCAAAGACCCCTCACACACACCACCGCACACAAAACTTTGTTTCAACTTACGGTAGAAGTTCTATTGCTTGTGACAGGCATTTCCGAATTGTAAGAGGCCTTTAAAAATAGTTCCAATGTTTACAACAATAATTTTGTTTTACTACCTAGATATTTCTAATAGTCACTGAATCCATTTACTATTGCACTATTATCTGTTCTCAAATTAGTAGAACGGATAAAATCAGAATCTAACCATTCAAGATACATTATAATTTTCCAGAGACTGCAAAAGAAGTCCTTTTCTTCAACTGAATTCAGAAATCTACTTTGCATTTTATAGAGCTTTTCATCAAGAGTCCACATTTAAATGTTAATTCAAGCCTTACAAAACTTCTGAAATAGCTAATGTATAACCACTTTAAGAGCACTTCATAAATCTCTGAAGTGGTTTGTTTATTTTTATTCTCTTTCCATGTACCTGTCAGCTACAAATCACTTGGGTCCACACGTAGCAACAGCACATATACTTTTAGAACAGAAGCAAAGAAAAATTTCAAAGTACTGGCAAAGATGAAGTGGACAACAGCCTTTAATCAGAGTCTGAATGGGGATGTCAGGAAGAGCAACCTGAGAAAAAGCTAGACCTGAGAACAGTTAAAGTGGGCATAGCAATATATACACCTGGGCAGGTGCAAAGTGGGAGAAAATGAATGTTAAAGAAAGTAACCACACTTTCACAGAGGATCTGCTGCCTTTTTTTTTTCCCCCTAAAACAGTATTATTTCATAACATTTTTGTTTCCTGAACTTTAACTCTACAATTTAAGGCTGCACTAAGACCCGAATTTCAACTTTCTTTTTTGTTTTTTAAATTGATAAGCCACCACATAGTAGCTGGTACATACATAAGGATACAACAAAAATGAAAATATAATGAAACATATACAAAATACACATAATGAATTAATACACAAAATTAATATTTTCTAAATATAATTATTTTCTAAATATAATAAATGTAGCATTCCCATAGACACAAAAGACTTTCTGCATTTGTTTCCTAGTTTATTTAAACACACACACACAAAATACTCAAGGTTTGTAAGCTTTTCCTGTCACTCTAAACACAATCCCACAGAACTTCCTATGTTATTACACAGGATTAGGAAAGTTTTCACAGAGTTGTGTATTGTTGACTACATCCTCCCTAAAGCAAAATGTATTAATCTACAATTGGGATTCTCATTTAATCATAGGGTGGCATCCCTGGCCTACAGCACTTGTTAGATTTTAAGAAACTGGGTTTTTACACTCTATTCTAAATTCCAGCTAGAGCTTAGTAATTTTAAAAAAGTTAATACACAGAGGATAAGTATAGAAAATGTTACAGTAAAAGTTTATTTAAGTATTACAAGCATGTTAAAAGGATCTATAGCTGTTATATAACCTGAAGCATTTTAAAGTCTTCTGTAAATCCCTTTTTTTACACCATAACTGAGATAGAAATAAGTACACACACACTTACCCACTTTTGTCTCTCCTCTTCCATTCTAATTTTAGCTGCTTGTTCTTGAGGATGGATTAGAACTGAATTTTCAGCTGCAACTGTATTTTCCAACATTTCCACAGAGTCTAAAATATACATGTTATTTAACTGTAACTGCAGTCAGAAAGGGCCTTGGATCTTCTTTACAGTTTTGCAACCTCTCTCAACAAAATGCATAAACTGCTCTTGAAAAGATTACCATCTCATCCCACTACTCTGCCTGTCTCTATAAGCTGGAAAATCAGGTTTCTGTATTATGTAATCCTTTAACGGCCCCTTATCATGTGTCTTTCTTTCATATACAGTAATGGCTCAGGTCCAACAGGACTGAAGATTGCTTCTACCCAGATTACTTGGTAGCCTAGTAGCAACATCATCCTGAGGAATAAGGCGCCACACATTAACCTCTCAGAACAAAGAAGGTATAAAACTGGCACTCCCTGGGCAAATGATCTAACATTTGGCTATTGCATAAAAAGCAAGCCTTCATCCTGTCCTATCAGCTTCAAATAGCAACACATTTTCCCCAGAAGCGTGTTTTCACTCATGCTGCACTCTCCAGTCCCCAGGAATTATGCTGGTGTATCCATGTACATGATTGAACTATATCACTTAATCTCATTTAAAAAAATCAAGCACCCTATGAAAGCAAAAAAACCGAAACAAAACAAAACAAAAAACCACGCCACAACTTAATCACTTTAATAGACTTCAGAAATCCCACTTAGCATACATGTTCACCACCTTCAGCACTAGCATAACCAAACAGCACAAAGGATAGAAATGGGAAGTAACCCCAAAATGATTTGGCTACCAAACGAAATGGAACGTCTAATCACTCTAAATTTCAGTTTTACAAAGAGGCTTTTCAGAATGGTGCCTAGAAACAGAAAAAAACCCCACCAAATGATTTCAGACACATCAGCTCATGCTTGTCTTGTGCATTTCTAGCTGTGAATCTCTGAAGCATCTGGCTTTTCCAGTTCAACAGAACTTCAGTGCGCAGTTTTGCACTGAGAATTCTACTCCTGGAGGCAAACACCTATTAAAGCATGGCAACACCAAGTGTGACAACAATTTGGGTGAGATTTAAAAGATACAAAGGTATTTTGGACATCTTTCCTCCACAAGATCTTAGTGGAGAAGTTGGCCATAAGAGCAAAACCCTCTACTATCTGTGGTTTCAACAAATCCACAATGCACTGTGGGCAAAGATAGGAGAATTGTACTTTCTGGCAACATGACAAACCACCACTACTGAAAATTCATTAAACAGTTTTGTTACAGTCCACCCTTACAAGTCTTTTTGCTCCTACATAACAAATTTTGGTGCAAGTATGTATTACATACCTTTGGCTTCACATACTGTATTTTTTGGTTGCTCATAGTTAAGTTCTAAATCACACAATGGTCTCTCTTCACTGGCAATTGTGCCCGATTCAATAGTCTCAATTTCACTTTGAATCTCCTTCTCACTTTTTGATGTCCGCACCTCTTTTTGGCTTCGAATCTTGTTCAGCAATTTCTTTAAGGCAAGTTTTGACTGAGATCGGTGAGTTTTTGCTTCTTCATGATCTATAAAGAATACGTACTGTTAAGAGTTTGGGGTAATGAGTATCTTCACATCATAAAAACAAAAAAACCTCTTTTTTGTTTTTAATTGCTTACACAGTTGGACAAATAGCTCAGGTATATTACTAAGTTTTAAAAGCTTAACAATATTTTCTCTTACCTGCAAGAGAGAAGCAGTAATTTGTCTCTGCATGCTATAAAAGGAGGGCTAAGCTAGTTGTAGTGTTTCACAGTCAGACTACTCCTAGACTGTACTGTTGCAGAAATAAGTAGTAGTATCCCCCCACCTACCTGCTTTGTATTAGCACTGGCAACACAATGCATCACAGACCAAAAAACTGATTGTGCCAGCAACGGAATGTGTAAGAAATGCTTGGCGAGGCAGCAAAGTTCACTAACACAC
Source organism: Ciconia boyciana (assembly GCF_034638445.1). NCBI lineage: Eukaryota > Metazoa > Chordata > Aves > Ciconiiformes > Ciconiidae > Ciconia > Ciconia boyciana. Next base: position 208,471,674 of record NC_132934.1, read on the forward strand.
TTCCTGTTCACATCACATTATCCTGTGCATGCCACAAGTGAAGAGTACGCATGCACATGCAACTGCTGCAGCCTACTCACAATATGCAGCAACTCAATCACAAACCTGAACATAAAGGACGTACAATAAGTAGACTTCCATACGAAGTCAAGCTTTAACTTTGAAATATTTCAAAATACAAAATTTAAGTTCACATATGAGTATCATGCCATAATTTACACTAATTATACAGGAATTGTTATGGCTACTAACAATGTAGTTCTTACAACAATTAAAAATTATTCTCAGTATACTAATGAACTGAAGTGCATTAGAAAAAGAAGTCACATTTTCATTTTTAAATTCACGATCATTACAGTATTATCATCCATGATAAACATCATAAACCACTTGATACTGAAATACTTCACAGGCATTAAGGAATTTTAGTACTTAAGACATTTCAGTTAATACTAAAGTTAATTTATTTGGTATATTAAACTAAATCTCTTCTCTTCTACTATAAAACCAAAAAGTTTAAGTTAAACGTAAAGTTTAAAAGCTTTACTTTCTGATTCATTGGGAACCTCCTCTTCTATCATCTGTCCCGATTCTTGTCGAGTATCACAAGCAGATTCCGGTTGAGTGTCACAAGCCAATTCTTGCTCCAAAGAGATATCAAGATCATTATCTTTAGATCTATCAGAAGGGGCTGGGAAAGGTTGTGGCTCAAACTGCAGAATCAGGTCTCCTTTCATTTCTAATTAAAAGAACACAGCCACATAAAATGACCAATTGGAATAAAAAGCAAACAACACTGCAAGACTACACTCATGATACACGTCCCTAAGAAGTTCCAGTATCAATAGCTTGTTTCACAACAGATTTAATCCAACTATTTTTTTTCCCAAAATAGAAAATTCAAAATTGTTTAGATCATTAGCCATCTATTAACTGAGAAACTCTACAAGGTTTTCCACTAGAATATGCTATGTCAATTTCAAAATGCAAGTTTATGTGATAAAAGGCTTCTATTTACACAAAAAGCAGCACACAGGAACAGTTACATGCAGGAGGATCCCAATAACTTAATCAGGGAAAAGGCGCACCCTGACCTGGCTGCTCACAGGGCTGTCACAGGAGTGTGACTGATCACATGGTCCAGGTGTGAAATCCTAGAAGATGAGTCAACAGGACTTCTCCCAGGATCACCTCACCGACTGAGGGTGTCACTGCCTACAAGGGGTGTGGGACACATGGGAAGATCATCTTGGGATTGTACGCTTATTGTAGATACTTAGGGGAGGAACCAAAAGGCAGGGAAAGGATCAAGTTAGTCTGGGGAGGAACAAGTGTGAGGAAAAGTATAAGAATAAGGGGATAAAAGGGGCTAGTCAGTACACTTGTCTGGCTATGCACTGTACCTGACAGTCTGTCCTGTCTTCTCACTAAATTCCATTTCTAGCTGTTTTCCTGAGTGAGGAACCCTCTATTTTGTATGCATGTGCATATAGATATATAAGGGCCAGCAACTGGAGCGGGGACCAAAAGTCACAGGGGCACCTACGTCCAGAGCACTGCCAACGACTGCAGAGACCAGAACGAGTGCGTGTTATGTGGGTTTGAGTATCAGCATGCAGTGGCTAGCAAATCACAAGCCAGACTAGCCAGCAAGAATGATAAGAGGCTTAGGAGTTAGGTATCAATCAGCTGTAAGATGGGGCTGGATACTGGAGAGGCCAGGGGATCTGTGACTTGGCTAGTGGAGGGATCAGGAGAATCAAGCATTCAAGCCAGCCAGCTACAGGGGAGACCATTGGGTCTCAGGGTCAGCTAAGAAACCTGCCAGCACACGTGAGTGTGTCTCAGACACTTGGAGACAAGAGGATCCAGTGTCAGCTACTGGGTAGACTTGAGTATTTAAGGTCAGGTACTACAGAGATCTCCATAGCGTGTGCATGTCTCTGGGTACATTCACATACCCAACTGAGTCTGTGTAGCAACAACTGGAGTGGAGCAGCAGACCTTGGAGGTTCACATGCCCAGGAGCCGGCAACTGGGGAGACTAAGGATCAAGGGCCAGCTGCTAGGCAGAGTCAATGTCTAAAGCCACTTACTGAGAGATCCATAGCACATATTTGAGCATACCAGTGCATATGTGGACACACAAGGTAGCTGGAAGGCTACAGGGTCCAGGATGAATTACTGGCTAGACTGGGTGTCTAAGACCTGTTACTGGGGGAATCCATAGTGTGATGGGTGGAGACCTGGGATACAGGGGACAGCTACTGGGTAGACTGAGTGTCTAAGATCAACTGCTGGAGGGATCCATAGCGTATATACAGACGTATATCCTACTAACAGGCCTTCATCCTGATCAGCCAGAGCAGTGAACAGGATGAGGCCATTTGTGCTGTTTGTGTTTAATGCAAGTGCTGTGTTTTCTGTGTTGGCCTGTGTGACCAGCTGTGTGTATGTGTACTGAAAGCCTGTTCGTGCCTACTGTAAATACACAGAGCCTTGCTACCAGCTGGACCTGGGAACAGGCAGCTACTGCAGCAGCCTCTCCTCTGTTGGACTACCAGATTCAGCAACCTCCAACAAATTACTTACTCCTGTCTTCACTGTACATATCTTCAAATGCAAACTCCAATTCTCTCTGCCATTCTTCTTTTATTTCCATGCGTTTGTATGCAGGCACAAAAAGTTGAGGTGGCATCTGCGCTACAATCTGTCTTCTGCGCATCCGATCCATATTCTGCATTTGCTCTAGTTCTTTCAGTAGCCTTTCCCTGTCCTTCAAGTATAAAAAAAAAAAAGGAATAACATAAACATATAGCATTGACATTCAGACGGCCATATGTCAGGACTGATAAAATACTTCCATTTTGTTACCATGAAGTTTGTTTAATCCTTAATGTTTAAACTTAATTTTATTCTAGGGAGAAGGTGCTTCCTCGGTAGAAGGCTGTATCTCAGCCTTAAATGCAAGAGTCATCAATACTACCTAGAGGATCTAATGTTAAAAAAAAAAGATCGGACTGTACACCTGTAGGCCAGCTTTCCTCAACAGAATTAAATCTTCTGTTTTAAGGTAAATGAGTACTTCCTTTGGCAAGTTACTTTTGTTAGTATAAAAAGTAGCAATTGCTGAAGTATAAGATGTGAACTAAATACTCTTGGCACATTACAATTATATATGAAAGCTATTTAAAAAAAGCTTTATTTGAAGTTTAGTTGGGTTTTTTCCTTTTAACTTAAGGAGCATCAGTAATATTTCCACAGTTCCCCATTTTAGTTAGGTTACTCATTCAAGGCCAATCATATCTCCACTAAAAAACAGGAAGCTTTTGCTATTTCTAGCCTCCAAAAATACTTCTGAAGGTAACAGACAATAAAACAGATTTCAGAGCATACTTCTGGGTACAAAGACCTTTCTCAATAGTTCAGTTTTTACTTCTTAAAGGAAACAATTTCAATATTTCCAGACTTATACACTAACAGAACTTCAGTCTTTTTTGGAAAACTTTTCAAAGTTTTTACTTAAAAAATAAAAATAAACTGTTGCCTTCTTAATAATAAACTAATTTTTCCCCTGAAGTACAGAATAATCAACTCCAACTAAAGCTGATGCTGAAAAGTAGAGCTCATAACCTATTAAAGAAGTTTAGCTTGACTATTTCCAACTGGTTAACAGCTGATCAAACATTAAGGTAACAAAAAGTAAAGCATGTTCTTTCATTCTCCCTCCTTCCAGATAGCCAAAATAAGCAAACAGAGTTTGATGTTTTCTAAACACATTGTGAAAACTCCTTTTAGTCCATCAATTTTCCTCCTGTAACTATAATTCATTTACTAATCACCTACCTACAACTTACTTAAAACTGGTCATTTGACATGAAAAACAGGCACAACTACTTTGCCTACCTGAGCCAAATGGACCTTCTTCAAGGCATGACTTCCTCTGAGATGTGCCTTTTCAAGCTGCTCTCTTCTCTCCCTCTCTGCCTCTCTGTGTAGTTCCTCCAAACGTTTCTCCTCTTCTTCAGCAGCTAACCGAGCATCTGGCTGACAGTCAATCAATAGTTTAGTCCCTGAAGTTCTTTGTGGTAGTTTAAAGCATATGTAACAATAAATAAATGAATAATTCTGTAGCAAAAGTACTTTAAAAAAAAAAGACATACAATGCCATATGAACACCCTTGAAGGTTTATAATTCTTGGTTGCAAGCAGGACCAAACTAGTTTTTTAGTTCTGGGAAAAAAAGAAAAAAGTGTATTTACATATTCCATAAGTGTAGGTGTCAAAGTGTTCTACTTTCCAGCTGTGCTAGGGACAATCATTTGTACAATTTATTTGTTATAGCAGAGTGGTTATTCTTCCTACAATACAAGGTAAAATGAATAATACAGTCAATATTACAGATTGACTATTTCTATCCTCATGCTTTTGTTTTAAACAAGGGGGAGAGGGGATAAATCCAGAAGTGTTTTCATTCTCATTTGGGAAACCAGAAACAATCTGCAATTTTTAAATAAGGAAAATATTACTAACACATGAAAATTAAAAAATACTTAAGTAAAAAAAAAAAATCATCGCACATAAGCAAGGCTACAAAGATTAACATTTTGGAATTTTCCATGACAAAGCTGAGAAAACTACAGTATCTCCTCTTATTGTTTAGGCCTAGTCCTTCAATTGTTAAGAAAACCTAAAACTTGATGAATGAAGACTTCATGAATGTACTGGAGAAAATATTCACAAAAACAAATTTATTGAGAGTGCTTTTCTAGTCTAAAAGAGGCTGATCCAGAACAGGAACTTAGATTGTGGTCTCACATCATCAATAAACCAAACTGTTGTTTGGTTCACCTTTCAATAGCATTACCTTAATTCAAAAATAAAATAAAAGCTAAGCTCTTGCTCCATCTCCCACTTTTTCAGGTCCTCCCCTTCTTCTGATCTGACTTTGGCCTTTGCCTGAGTGTATGAGTGTACTGTAAACTTGAGTAAACTTTCCCATTTGGCAAAAATCTATTCATCGTTCTTTTTCCCAAATTAGACTTCTGCCATTTTGGCAAGCTGAAACTGCTGACTGCATGAACAGATGAACACAAATAAGAGGTAAAGACTGGGAGGTAAAAAGAGGGGAAGAGAAACAAGCAGGGCAACTGCAATTATTAATTTAGCATAAGCCACAAAGCAGAAGATTTGGGTGTCTTAACATTATGCCAGTCTTGTGAACTCACCTCCTTACAGAGGTCTGTTCACATGAGACTGTCAGGTGTGATCTAGCAAGTGACTGAGCACGTAACAGGCCTTACAAGTTTCCCCATCTAAGATTCTGATTAGTAAGTTGTGTAATGGCTGCTTTATATAACTTCACATTTTTAAACAAGTTATAGAAAACTTAACTGGTGATATCCAGACACTATGCAATATAGATATATGGAAGAATGTATCACAAACACTTGGAGTTAATCACCTGCTCTCCATCCACTTCTCTGTCCACGTAAGGTTCAGAAATATGATAACGTGTCACTGAAAAGTTGTTAGCACTATAGGGCTTCACTGCAGGAGTCTTTTTCACTTCAAAATTCTAGGAAGTAAAAGTAAAGCTGTATCAGAGAACAGTATCTCTAGCAAATCAACTAAACAGAACATAAGTGATCTGTACACTCAAATTAGTATTAAAAGAAAACCATCCCCCCCCAATTTTCTCCTAAAAATATTGTTGTTTAAAACTTTACATACATTTTAAAATTAAAAAGTCACATCAGCACAAGGCAGATCTAGAAGGCTTAACAACTGAGAGCATCTAACAGCCTAAGGCAGACTCCTCCACACAAACTGACATTCAGAGAGCTCTACCTTCATGATTCAAAAGCATTATCTTAATTTAAAAGCACTTGAGTTTAATGTACTAATACAGATCCCACTTACAACAGCTGTCACACTCACCTCAAAGCAGGGCAACCACAGATCCACAATATAATTATACCTAACAGCAAAATAACGCTTCTCAAGTACAGACTTTCTTTATGAAACTCAGAACCCATTATCTCCAATTTTTTAGGTGACCAGAGAAAAAGAGCATTTTCTGTAACTTCGCTGAAAAATGTCTATTCATATAATACAAAGTTTTTTTTTTTTTCTTTTAAAAGTTTTGGGTACACTACCTCATTTCAACCCTTGTCCGAAAGAGTTTGAACACTGAGCAACCAGACCGTCCCTCTTCTTTGGCTCAGCCTGATGTTCTCAGTAGTGAGATAGCGATATTAGGTAACCCAGTATTCTGCAGGACCTGCCTTTGTACTTCTAACATATCCTCCATTCATTTTCTCTCAGCTTCCTCCTCCCTAGACTTTCTCCTAAAAAAGGATTCTTATCCACATTAACTAAGACAGCAAGTTTCATAGCCCGAGCAGTTGACCGTAAACAAACGCACGTACACAAAAGAGCAGCATTAAGTCTCGGGAATATCTTAAACTTATCTCTATGCAAGGTAAGGCATACAAAATTTCAGTATTGATTATCTCTTGCTATTTTATAGAGACTGTAGAAAGTGAAGTCTTTAATTTAAAATCCCATGATAAGCAACTAGTTTTAGCCTTACCAACAGAACTTCAGTAACTTATTTTATAGTTCTTAAGCAAATGCATGTGTCCTGGTTTCGGCTGGGATAGAGTTAATTTTCTTCCTAGTAGCTGCTATAGTGCTGTGTTTTGGATTTAGGAAGAGAATAACGTTGATAACACACTCATGTTTGAGTTGTTGCCAAGTAGTGCTTACACTAGTCAAGGACTTTTCAGCTTCCCATGCTCTGCCAGGTGCAGAAGAAGCTGGGAGGGGGCACAGTCAGGACAGCTGACCCCAACTGGCCAAAGGGCTATTCCATACCATATGGCCTCATGCTCAGTATAGAAACTGGGGGGAGGTGGCCAGGGGACAGCGATCGCTGCCTGGGGACAGGCTGGGCATCAGTCAGTAGGTGGTGAGCAATTGCATTGTGCATCACTTGTTTTGTACATTCTTTTATCATTATTATTATTATTTTATCTTCCTTTGCTGTCCTATTAAACTGTCTTTATCTCAACCCATGAGTTCTCACTTTTATTCTTCCAATTCTCTCCCCCATCCCACCGGGGCAGGGCAGGGGGGTTGGGGCAGGGGGAGGGTGAGCAAGCCGTGGCTGTGTGGTGCTTAGTTGCCAGCTGGAGTTAAACCACAACAGCATGTTATTCTAGGAAGAAGGGAAGAAAAAAAAGAAAAAAAAGAGATATGTACAAATAAAAGCATGCCATCAAGAATTTCACTTTTATTTGTACATGATAATGCTGTTTAAAAATTGCTAACTTTCTTAATAAATAACAGTAATTGTAACAGATCAACATTAACCGAAAACACTTACAGATACTGATTATAGCTCTGAAAACAGACAAGTCCCATGCCTAAACCTCATTAGTCAGAGCACCACCTGCTTGACCTATGCTGTGTTACTTTCAGAATGTATAATTAAACCTCAGTCTTCTGAATTATTTAAAAGAATGTAAAACTAACAAATCAGTAATTAATAACTACATCTAATAAATTAAATCTCCAGAATTTTATTCAAAAGCTGTGAAGATGTGAGAATTATGTTGGAGGCTGCAATTTTCCAATTAATGTCAAAAGCAATTTAGGTTGAAAAAAATAATACTTGTAACACTATTGCACCTCATGGTGGAACCACTGCAGTTAAGAATCTGTCCGTACTTCCATCAAGAGGTTTGTAATTCCCCCCACTTTTGGTTTTTTCCTTAAAAAAGTAAATAATTCTACACTAAAATCTGGCAAAACTGGAGCAGCAATGTATCATGAAATGAAAAAAAAAAAACAGAACAACAACTCTACAAATGTTATGAACATTCAGGAAGAGTATAGTAACATTTTTAGGTTGTATTTCTGTTACATACAAATCTTACAGATTATGTAAAAAAAAAAATTAAGTTCACAAGAACTGTGACACTTGTCAATAAAATGGTGGTTGCAGTTTAACTTCAATTAAGTAACTTAACAGTTGGTCTAACTAAATAAGGCCTCAATTCCTAAAAGCTATCCTCTGAGAATTAAACTTGATTATGACAATATATCTATAGTAAAACACTTCTTTTGTAACTGGATAAAGTAACAATAATAGGAGTACCTTCAGAAAATGTTTCTTGTATACTAAGTAATCCTGCAATGAACAACACTGCCCTAGCTCCATTTTATGAAATTCTATTCAATTGTTATTGCAACAGAGCATCAGATTATGATTATAGTTATGTTTAATAAGCTCTTTATGTAAATTGATTCAAGAAAATAAGGATGCTTATGCAGATGACCATGTAATTTGCTATAATTCACAGGATTTAGAATAAAGTTAAGCAATTCAAATTCAGTGCCTTTTGAGTAATGCAGTTGCAAGACAAAGCCCCAGATTCCCCCCCCCTGAAATTGACAGTTAACATCTTTTGTTTTCTCCCTCTATACAGAACTAGGAATAAGCCACAGCTCTCATCATCATCTCCGATCTTTCAATTACTTCACATTTACCCCATGCAATACACGGCACCCAGTTACTCTTCCAAGAAAATAACTTTATTCTTCACCCTGTGCCCTCCCAGCAATGTGGGCCTATAACAAAAGGATTGAAATCCATACAGATATGAAAACTAGCAAAAAGGCTCAAAGTCAGCTAATCTTTACATGGATCAAATTGACATGCTGCGCTATATTTAAACAATGCAATCCCTTTCCTGAACAAAAATCCACCATGTCTGCAGAATTCTTGATTCAATCTGCCATTATCAGAACAAGAACTTCTTAAAAGAAACAAAACCCATGTATTGTAGAAAATCCAGATATATGCAAACTCTGCTAAAAACAGCAAAAATCATGTTTGCTGAAAAAGTGAGTAAAGGACATTTGTTCATGGGTGGAAATGAATTAAATTGTAGAATTTAAGGAAAGGAAATTATGATTCTGCAATACTTAAACAGGATACTGACCCAGACCTGTCATCCAACACAATCGCAAATGCAATTATACCAGAACCTGGGGAAACCTGAACAAAATCTTCTTGTCTGTCCCAGTGAAAAAAAGACTAAAGAATGATGTAGGAAATTCTGCATTTGTAAAATGGAAAGACAGATGCATTACTGAGGTTGTTAGATGAAAAGTATTATATAGTACTGTGTCTTTTTAGCTGTTATATCACCTACAAATATGCATGTTGACTGCAGCTGACTTTCGGTCACCAATTAGAAACTTTTTTTTTTTTAATAGAAAGCTTTAAGGATGTGTTTAACATAAAACACATCCTACATTACAAAAGTTACTAGAAAGCAATGCTGCAGTGTCTCGTGCTTTTCCAACAATGCCAAATTGAGCAACACAAGCATCTGAAAACCAGAAAATGAAGAGTCAAATTTTTAACTGATACAGCCTTCATCGGCTCTACAGCAGATACACCAGCAACATGTCATGTGGCACAATGTAGAGAACAGCAGCATAAAAGAGCGTTTGAATTTACCTGAACTGTACCATACAGGACCTTCTTCCTTCTGTTCTAAATTCCAATATTGCATATACCTCACCAGAAATAACCCTAAACGTTACCACTCCCTTACAACATTTGCTTTAATCCTCACTCATATCCAACTTCCACAGTAAGAAAACCCTTGGGCAGCCAGCGAGGAGACCTACAGAGAAGCATGCACTAAGGGATACAAATGAAAGTATACAGGCACTCCTTCTAATCATTCTGAAAACTGTGAGGATCGAACCTTACTCAGTTTTTCCAGACACATCAGTACCAAACCCCTATCATCCAACACACTAGCCTACACATAAAGTGCTGGAGGTAGCTAGGAAAAGCTTTGGTAACTTCACTGGCTCTGAGAGGGACTAGTATACTTTAATCCTCTCTTTTCTTGTCAGTGGTCTGAATATCCCTGAACCTGATGGTGTGACAGGGCACAACACCACATAAGGCAACTTAAACTCTGCATTAATGAAGTTCCGATAAATTAAATTTACTAAAAGTTAACTCCAAAGTAAAAATGCATATAATGTTCTTCCTGCAGTTCAGATCTGCAATCCTACAGTAACTTCTATGCCTATGCAGAATCTCTCAAAAATCAAAGCAGCACGAAGGAGTTATAAAGTTGCCCCTGAAAAGGGTACAGCATAGAATTAAAAATATGTTTTTTATGTACTTTCCTCCCCAATAGCCTTAGGTACTGGTTTCCTATCAAAATTAAACAGCTTACCCTATATTTAGTACTCCCTACGAGAAACAAAGAAATTGGAAGAAAAAAAAAAAAACAAAAAACCCCACAGATAAAGAGGTAGAACTATCTTTATTACAGAACTAAACAAAATGCTACTACTGCATCATTATGACAGAAGGCTGAGGTGGTGTGTACATGCTGAGAAAGATCATTGCAGAGTTTAATACCACTGTGGCTATTAAATGAAAATGAGATCATTATGAAGTTTAAAAAGACACATTAACCACAAAAATAAGATCTCAGATGACAAGAAATAAAATCCACACATAACAAGAGATCAGAAATAAAAAAATACCAAAGTTTAGTAGTAAGAAGTCTGCTAATACATTATTCATTAATTTTCTTGATTTTTGCTGAACCACTCTCCTTACAGTATGCAAACAGCAATTTTGGATATCCTGCTGTGAGAAGTCAGACCAATAAATAAATCATTACATTATATGGTACCCTGAAATTGTGATCACTATTGCATCATGGATACATACCTCAAGAGGACGTGGCGGAGGAGGTGGCAGGCTTGCAACTTTGGCTGCTCTTTGTCTTTCCACTTCCAGAGCATGTTTACGTGCATTTATTCGTCTTGGGGGAAAAAACAAAAACAAACAAATCACACACACACACACACAAAAAAACACAGAAGAGAAGACAGAAGGAAAATTATTCAAGCAACAATGACAGCACTGTGCAAAATAAAAGACAAACCTAAAAATAAACAGATTCAGGTATACCTGAATCGAATGCTTGCGAGATAGGGATGGGCAAGCACACTGAAAAGTCAACAGAACTTATGCTGGAAGGCAGCACTGGAAAATTAATTTATCGAAGTAATGCAGAAATGTTAATACACGCAAGCTTCTAAAGAACAAAGCAAAATCCCTGCTTTTCACTTAAGTTTTCAGAAGGCACTGCATCACTTGAACATATTTTCATTGCTCAAGTGTGGACAAAACTAAGTATTTAATCAATAGGTCTCAGCTCTACTCAAGCACAACTATTCCCAAGAGTACACAGCTCATTTTTCATGCCAGCTCAAGTTTGGTCCAATCTGCTTAAAAAAACCCCAAAACTGCTAAGAAGGAAGACTATGACAAATGCAATAGGTCCTTTTTTCAAGCAGGTAACTCTCTATCAGGAACTGGCCTGAGAACATTTCATTTCATGTGTCACTGAATAACTGTCAGCCAAAAATCTAGACTGAAAATAGTGATATACAGATGAAAGGCCCCCACTCATTGAGAGTCTGTAAGGCCAGCTCGTATACTTGACATTTGTTTTTTGACATTTTGACTTGGTTTTAAAACTACAGTTCTTATCAAAATCCACAACCTTTGTCCAGAAGCATTAATTCTCTAACTTATAAAATTTCAAGATTAAAAAAGCTCCAAGCAAGAAGCATCAAGGTTTTTGCCTTTCACCTTGTGACACTGTAAAATGCATTCTATGCTTAATAAAACTAGATAACTATTGCATACCGGGCTTGCTCACGAAGTAATTTTTCTTTTTGGTACTTCTGTTCTTTCAGGGCTTTCCTATGTCTCTTCTCTGCTCTTTGTTTCCTTTCCTCTGCTTGCTTTGCCAGAGCTTCTAAGTCAGGTTCCTTAACAATAAAATATTGCAAGCACTTAATAGAGGATTTACTCACTTCTCATACTATCAGTGTGATATTACAAATTAACTTTTCTTTCTCTGCCATCTTCTGTATTCTCTTCTTCTCTACCACCAACAGCAGCAAGTTTGCCACATTCCTCAACCAATGTAACCAAATATTGATGTGGAAACCTTAGCCTCTCTCTGCATCTCTTTGATAAAGAGGCTAATATAAATATACTTACATGTTTTAGCACATGCTGACTAAATTGTACAGGGAAAGCATGTCACTACCTTTCAGTCATTACTTACAACAGTCATGTATCAACAGAAACATTTCTTTATGATTAGTTGTCTGTTCCTATGGCATTGGTACCACAGTTTTCCAGAAACTCATCCATCCTAGCATCGGAAAGGACTTTACAAAGAAGTTGATTTAGAGACACTGAGTTACAGAAAAGTATAATGCTATTTTACTTGGGTTGAAAAGCCCTACTAATTCAGGAAGTAAGCTAGTCTGAAAAACTCATGCAAGAAATCTGTGGCACTGCTGGTTTCTATAAGCCTGGTTCAGAATCAAATCTATGGAAAATTTCTACCCAATGATCTCTCAAAGACAGCCCACACAAGTTATAGAATTTTAAAGTGAAAATAGGTTACAGGTGCAGAATTAAGAAGTGACACCAGTCTGCAGTCTAGGCAAAGGCCCCTGATGCCCTTAACAAGACTTTCCATGTCACTTGAGCACCAAAGGAAAAAAAGTTAAGTGTATTTTCTTAACCATAGAAAAGATAGTTACATGGTAGAGAAAAAAAGTTACTATATTACTGGTGTACTGGAGACAATTATTTACCATGTGTAATTTAGCCCAGTACAGAGATACACTATCATATATGTGTACAATCTAACATAAACAAAATAACTTTAAGAGTTTGTACAGCAAAAGCCTTAGCAGATGGGCCTGGTAGACCATTTAATCCTAGTCTTGTGAAAAGGTATCTGCAAAGAAGTACATAAACATTTCTAAGAAGCTTCCATTCTTGAAACACCGTTGTTTTAGGTATTAGGATTGCAAGATCAAGAATGTAAAAAAACCAAACAGCAATCTTCGTATTTCTAGAACGTCAAGAATTTCTCTGACAACAATATTAAGCCGATTTACTTACGTTCTCCTTGGCTTGTCGGTGACCCTCACCAATTGCTCTTAAGCTTGATAAATACAGTTTTTCTAAGGCTTTCATCTTTTGATCCTGTGCTTTCTGCCATTCAGCTCTCAGTGCCTCCTCTAACTGATGTAGTTGTTCTTCTCTCCTCTGCTTTACTTTCTGTCTTATCTGCAAGGCGATATACTTCTGTTGCTCTCTAACCTGTAGAAATAGCATTTATGTTTTGTCAGCAACTTAAAAAAGCACAATATTTTTTTCAGCAAGTCTTTCCACAACATACTATATCGTCCTTTCAGCTTTCCATCTCATCTACTATTCCATTAACAATCTGTCCAGAAAATACTTTAGAGTTGCCGTTATTTATTTCCAAAATTAATACTTAAATAATAAATTTAATCTTAGTTAAACATTTCAGTTAAAGTCCAAAGAGCAACATACAAAAACAAAAATGCAAAAATAAACAAAATGCAAAAACTGCTTGGAATATCCTTCTGTGGAAAAATACAACACAATAATTTATTAAAGACTCCTATTACAATGCAACATGGTTTAAAGAAAATCAGCAACTATACTGATAAATTAAAGACTGTTTACTAAGTTTTTGTTTTCCACTTTGTCAGTAAAACTCTCTTTGCTAAAGAGAAAAACATATCAAGAAAAAAGCCCAAGAGGGGTGAAAGATTAGTATATAGTAAACATCTTGAAGATGTGAAAGACCCGAACAGCTTGTGTAAGACAAAGCAGAGGAAGGCTAAGAAAAGAGTAAGAAGAGAAATGGAGAAACAGCCCTGTGTTCTAACAGCAGGACAGCAGAACAGAAATGGGAGAGAGAAGAGATGATCAACGGACACGTTCTGAAGAACATAAAGGTACTCAGACATTCTAAAAGGAGCAGTACTTAAAGCATGTAGAGCTATGAGGGTGGTGAGGCACTGGAACAGGTTGCCCAGAGAAGTTGTGGATGCCCCATCCCTGGAAGCGTTCGAGGCCAGGCTGGATGGGGCTTTGAGCAACCTGGTCTAGCGGAAGTCCCTGAGCATGGCAGGGGGGTTGGAACTAGATGATCTTTAAGGTCCCTTCCAACCCAAATCATTCTGTGATTCTATGACATATTGCAGCAATTCAGTTTGTCTACTGGAAAGCTGTGAAGTTCTGTATTAGCTGTAGTTGTCTTATTTGTTCTGCATGATCAGTGTGAAAACACCTGGAACACTGTAAGAGGGTTGAATCCTTACACAAGTGACACATCAGCAGGAAACAGAGAACTGCGTGTTCATGGCCAAATAAAAATGGTAGATACCAGGAAGGTGGCAGAGAAGAAGAGATTCTGGAACAGAGGGCAAAGTGAATCTAACGAACAGACATGGTATCACAAGCAAAATATGCACTTAGTAGTAAATAAACATAAGAAAAGGAAAATAATTCACAAACTAAATACCTAATATACAATATTATGACCCTGAAATTTAGTTTACATGAAATAAATTTTTCAGTTAATGTTCCTAAATTATTTGTTACATTATTAAATGAAATACACAACATGCAAAAACACAGGCATACTTGCTGTAGCCTGAGTTTTCTTCTTCTTTCATATTCTTCTTTCAGAAGCATGGTTTCTTCATTAGGACTAAGCCTCAATTTCCCAACTTTTGCAACTTTCTTCTTCATCTTTGGAAACACTGAATAATCAACTTCTATGAAAACAACATGAAAACCAGAAATTGTGCATAAATGCAATAGGTAAACTAGCTATAAAAAACAGATATTGCCATAATCTTACAAATCTATCATGGTATCTAGGAGTGTGAGCTACAACTGTTCACATCTGTTCCAACTGTACTCAACAACATTGGCACTGTCTGTGTCACAGTCACAAGATGTACTGCTTTTGAATTATTATGTTATGTAGCAAACTCTGCAACAGCATTACAGTATCCACATTCTACACTGTGGACCAGACAGGCACATCTGCAAAAGGAATAGCGAACACCCTTCCACTCCTGGGAAGAAAAATTTTAAAAAAAGCCTGCTGAAAACCACATCATACAGTAAAGCAGGCTGGTCACTTAGGTGATTGTCGTGGTTTAGCTTCAGTCAGCAACTAAGCACCATGCAGCTGCTCGCTCACTCCCCCCCACCCCCCCCTCCCCGGTGGGATGGGGGAGAGAATCGGAAGAGCAAAAGTAAGAAAACTCATGGGTTGAGATAAGAACTGTTTAATAATTGGGAAAAAGAGGGGGGGGGGGGGGGAATAAATTGTAATGAAAAGGAAAACAATGAGAGAGAGAGAGAGGAACAAAACCGGGGGCGGGGGACACGGTGACACACGACATGACAACAAAAACAAGTGATGCACTACATAATTGCTCACCACCCACTGACCGATGCCCAGCCTGTCCCCGAGCAGCGATCGCTGCCCCCCAGCCAACTCCCCCCAGTTTCTATACTGAGCATGACATCATATGGTATGGAATAGCCCTTTGGCCAGTTGGGGTCAGCTGTCCTGGCTGTGCCCCCTCCCAGCTTCTTGTGCACCTGGCAGAGCATGGGAAGCTGAAAAGTCCTTGACTAGTATAAGCACTACTTGGCAACAACTCAAACATGAGTGTGTTATCAACATTACTCTCATCCTCAATCCAAAACACAGCACTATAGCAGCTACTAGGAAGAAAATTAACTCTATCCCAGCTGAAACCAGGACAATGATTTGTACCGAAATATTCTCATAACAATTATAAGATATAAGATATTGAGTTTGTTAACGTTTTTGACTGCAGTCCAAGGTTTTCTGCCTTGAAGACTGTGAAACTTCGACAACAGTCTGCATGCCAAGCATTTCACTAGAACAATAAAATTGCTCACTGACAATTTTTTATTCAAGTTCTCTTAAGCAGCCATTTCAAATTATGTTTCCCTGTAGATTTTACCATGGAACCAGGATCTGCTGGTTCTACAGATCGTTTCCCTCACCATTATAATTTTCATCTGCACAGCAAAAAAAGACTTTTTCAGCTTGATATGCAGCCTAGTCCAAAACTTCCCCCCCAGTCTTTATGTGATCTTTAAATATTTGTATCCCTGAAAATACTCTCCCAAAACAAACCAACAAAGACTTTCAAAAGCCACTGTTTAGTTCTAAAAATTAAAAGCTTATTACTAGTGAACAATCCACATAGCACTAACAATTTAACCAACATGTTACACCTGGAAAGATTTATTTTCAGTATCATAAATAAAAAAAAACCAACTCTAAAGAAAGCAGGTGAGGTGTAAAAACAAAATAATTATGCATAAGATACTTTTGATACAGGGTTATTAAGCCAATGAATCCCAAGTTCATTACAGGATAAACAGGGACAGAATATCGTGGTTCCTGCTAGCCTTCCCTTATTCAGCTGATGAGGTACAAAACAGAAGTTTATCAACACACAAAATTAAGGAGCAAATGAGTACATTCCCTGCCTCCCCAAAGAAAGGAAAATTTAGAGGATGAACAATATGAAGTCTAGATCTAACACTTAAAGAACAAGAGCAAAAGCAGATGACGCAAGTGCCACAGCACAGTAGTCAACACGTGCACAGATTCAGTTGCAGTACGAAGCAATCAGTAAATAGACGACAGTTAAAACTAAGCCAGCCTTCCCCGGGAACACCGCACTACTGAGGTTCTTGTGAGCAACGGTAACATCTCTCACTATCCCGCCCACGACAGCTACCAAAAAGCACTTCTCCAAAGCCGGAAAGAGAAGCAGCAGAGTTAAAATGTAACGACGAGCGCAGCGCCCCGGCCGGGGGCTCAGACGTGAGGCGGGTAGCTCAGACCTGAGACGGGGAGGATGAAGGCCACAAAAGCACACGCAGGCCCCCAGGGAGAGCCCCACCGCCAGCATGCTCTGCCCAGGAGGCCCCGGGCCCGCTCGGGCCGCTCCCCATCAGTCACCGGGAGCCGCCACAGGGGCCACGGCCGCTGCAGCTCGACCAGCCCGAGCTGAGGAGGGACAAGGCGGAGGGAAGAGAAAGGAAAGTACGCCCTTCCCAGCCCCAGGACAGAACTCCTCCGCCGCCGCCGCCTCCAAGCGGCCGCGGCCCCGCGCGGGAAGGCGAGAGCGTGGGCGAAATGAAGGGAAGGAAGGGAAGGGAGCGGTCCCACGGCGGGGCTGCCCACACCTACCCGCCGCTTCTCCCGCCGCCAACTGGGCCCTCCTGACCGCCGCCAACGGCTGCCTCCTCCTGCTGCGTCACCTCCAACGCTCACATCGAGCGGCCAATGACTGCGGGCGCAGCGGGAAACCAAGAGCCACAGCGGGACTCACCCACCGCGCATGCAGAGTACACCCCTCGTCGCTTGCCGCCACACCGCCCAACGCTCCAGGCTCGCAGCAGCACGCATGCGCCACCGAGCCACCCTTCCTCGCCTCCCAGCATGACCGAGCCCCCCCGCCTTCTGGTGACCAATGGGAACTGAGGAAAGCTGTGACTGGCCGGTGAGGCCGAAGGCGGCGAATATAAAATGGGCGCTGGGGGGTTAAGGGAGGCGTTTGGCTCCCTCCCCTCCCGTCAGGTCTTCTGTTCTCAGTCAGAATCTTCCCAAGGACTGGTTTAAATGGGGTTACTGTTTTCCCTGCTTAGTCAGGCAATCTCAGTATGTATTTGAAGGGGTTTATTACTATGATTTTCTGACGGTGCTACATCAGCAGGCCTCAGTCAGGGTTTCCGAGTGCTAAAGCTCATGTGGGAGGGGTATTGGCTAACCTAGAAATGGGGAGGGAGCAGAACTAGCTCAACACTGCTAGTTGTACCTCACTAGTTTTACCTCTATGTAGCTTTCTTGTTCAACACTTTTTGGATGCACTGCATGAGTAGAAGGAGTAAATTTAGACTATGACTACCCCTGGACTTGTACTGCTGCTCTGCCTGTCTTCTAGGCTTGCATACGGCTAGCTAAGCTGCTTCTACAATGAGCCGATCTGTGCTGCTACCTCAACCTCATAACTAGTGCCGATCTTCCTTTTATAAACCTTTTTTTTAACCAATGTCTGCTCCTTGTAAGTCTGATGCAATACTTGTTTGCTTCTTTACTTTCATCCTTATGTTTTAGTTCTCTTTCTAAAAAGGACCGTTTATCATATGTGTGAGACTTGCAGCAGGTGGGATTTGAAGGTGGAGTCATCTGATATCCTTGACTTATGAGGAACATAAAACTGAGCAAAAACGTGTTATTCATGTTGAGAGAAACAATTCTGCTGCACATATGGATGAAGCAAGAGAGGCTGTGCTAGACTGTTTCTTTGCATTGAGGATGTTCCCAGGGTCTGAGCTGCTGCTGCAAAAAACAGAGGTGCTTGTGACTTATAACCAACCAGGCACAAAGGAGATAATCGGTTGTCTCATGCTGAAATGTAACTGCAAAATACAGCTAATTTTCATGGCAGTTTCTTCTAGAAAAAATAAAAAACAATTTTGTACTAAGAGCTAACCATCATAGTAACCCACAATATTATGGCCTACAGGACTGAACCCGGGAGGGCCAAGATTACTTGGTAAAACTTAGCGGCCTGGTGCACGCGGATGCGTGGCCGCACAGAAAATACACTAAAAAAAATACAGAATGGCAAAACAGAAGACATGAGCATAGGAAGAAGAGGTAACATAGCAATTGAATATGCTTTCTTCCCTGCCTTCTCCATTTTACTGCTAAACCCCCGCCTTATTCACAGACTTCTGTGCTATGGGAACAGTTAGGGAGATAATTTGCTTTCTGTCAAGTGCTTGCAACTTGCTGCAAATGGCTGACTGTAATAGCTGGTACCGAGTTAATATCTGATTGTACATTAAAGACACCCAGATGTTTCACAGTATGCATATTGAATAAATTAAATGTGAGCAGTGTGCTTGCAAATGTGTTTTCTACTCTCCTTATTGGATTTTTTTGTCCTTCAGCATTTTCATTATGGCAGTGCTCTCCACAATAACATCTCTTCTAAATAGCTTTATCCTGCAGGTCAACAGGTAAAAAAAAAAATTGAAGACAGTCTATTAAGAGAGTAATTGAGATTATAGATTTTAGAATCCTGTACTTATAAAATGTGAAAGAGGTCAAATATATTCCCCTCAATTATACTATTGGAAAAAAGGGATATTACAAAACCTACCTGTGTTGGGTAAGAATTTTGTTTCAAGGGTGTTTTCTAGTCAATGTATTGCAGAACTATTTCTGCTACCACTTAATTTACATACATGTACTGAAAAACAGGGATTTGGCAAACAGTCATTTTAATACTGTAATGTGTTCTACTTTTTACTATACCTGTTAGCATCACAGTATTACAGGCCTGCATTAATTCTTTTCCCTTGTGAAGCAGATGGTGTTCCTTTTGTAAGAGGTGAATAGTGACGCAGCAATATTGGTGCATCTAGCCAGGCATACATAAAACTGGAGATAATGGCTCCCCTGTGTTTCAATTACTGGTCACATTTCTCCTGGGGGAAAAGAATGATACTTGGAGGAGTTATCTACAAATTCCCAAGATAGTTGGGGAAAAATCTGAATTTATTTTCAGGAACAGAATGCTTTCCATACATAAAAAATGTCTTGCAGTGTGAATGTACGTGAAAACACAGACTTAAAAGAAATCATTTTCATTTCTTGTGTTGGAAGTTAAAGAGGGCTTGTATGAATGTGAAGTCTGCTGCTGAGGTGGCCTGCAGCATGCCGTCAGGAGCTCAAATCACAGTACAGGCCTTCTGCTGTCTCAGAAAATGGCTTCTGAGAGTGGGACTGTCCATACTTCCTTATTGCAGATGATGTTTATTCCATCAGCGGATGAACCACTGCAAGAGATGTTGGCACAGGCATGTTGCCTTGGTGTGCTCTGTGGGACTGTTAAGTCTGGATATAAGATCAGTGAGACTGGAGTTGCCTTTGTGTGCTCTGAGAGAACAGATTCCCTGTCTGGAAGGCAGGTCAAGCAGACCAGCATATGCAACCTATACCTCTTATGGCTGCACAGGAGCACTGGCTCCTTTCTTCATTAGAAATTCTTAACTGGCCACTTCTTTCTCTCACTCTCACAGGGGAAGGATGACCTTGCAGGCTTTTCTGCATCTTCAGCGGGGAAGCACCAGTTTTATAGGTTTTCTGAGATCCAGTAATGGAACAGTACAACCACCTGACAGCTCACCCTTGTGCAGGACTTGGCACCCTGCAAGAATTAAGTATTCTCCTTGAAAACCTCTGAAGAAAGAGCTTTAAAGAAAGTGTCATATTCAGACACTAAACCCCCCACCCCGAGTCCTCTAACACCTCATTAGACAGTAATGTGGTTTTCTGTTTCTTGTCTCCTTGCTGATTAGTGAAGTATCTGAATGAAATGAGAACTTGTCTCAGTTTGAACTGGCCTTTCTCAGCATTCAGTATTCCTCAGCGTCACATACCACATTATCGTATGGTCTTAAATGTTTCCCTGTGGTTCATTTTGGTTTGATCTGTGACTACTTCTCCCATGCTGTTTTATCTCTTTTAGCACCTGACACCGGACATCTAATTATCATGACCGCCAGGAACTAACAGGATGTGGTTTTACAAAGGTTTGTAATCCTCCAGTTCACACAGTCTCAAAACTGCAAAGTGCTTTTGTTAAATAGTTTGCATTGTGTTTTTTACCTGTAAGCCTTGCAAACATAGATGGAGTTTCCTAACAAGGAAAAAAGGCTAATCTTTATTTTTGAGACTGACTAATCCACTATGGTCAGCCTGTGCAAGCACAGTCTGTAATAGTCTCTGCCTGAGACTGATTTGGAGATAAATTTTCTTGACAGATGTGGAAGGGCAGCTTTCGTTATTATACTCCATGTCATGTAACAGAAGGCTGCAAAGCTACACTTTCCAGTATCAAAGCAACTGTATCCAGAGCTGTGCCTGTATAAATTTTCAACTTGTGGATTCTATTCATAAAAAAGATGCTACAGTTAAAAAAAAAAAGGGAAGCAAAATATGAGGCATAAAAGGCTAAGCAGCTCATAAAAGGATAACTACATGTAATTAAATTAAATACAACGTACATCCTAAAATTATTGTCATGGAAAGACAAAGAAATGGCTGTAAATTCAGATCTGGTTTTAGGTATAAATAGTGGTGTCTTACAGAAAAAAAATGCATGTTTTCTTACGACATTGGCCAAGAAGCTCTTATTACGGAACCAACAGCAATCCTCAAGCAATGCCCATTCTCTGTCACGAATGTGCCTGGGACTTCAGCCAGCGTCCTTAGCCCAGCTTAATGGTTTGGGTCTCTGGAAAACAACCAGCCTTGGGATGGTAAGAGCAGCACCAAGTGCTTAAGAACTTATTATTCATGTATGACCCATGGTGCTGCATAAGGCCATTTTAACATGGGCTCTCAAACCCTCAAACAAATAAACTCTCCCAAAGCTTGAGGCCAACAGAACTGAGCTGGATTCAGGTTTTTACAGGCAAAAAGGAGCCTTATGTAGCTATACTGCTGCATGTCCTCAGAACCGGTCTGCCTAATTACTCAGTGATGCCAGGGTATACAGAATTCTACAACACAAACTTGGTGTGTGCGCATTCATTTACTAAGATCCTTGTGATCTGTGTTCAGCGTTCTAAAATATTGGAACCATACATAGAATTTTCTCCAATTGTTATAATATGCATAGTAACTATGTGCACAAATAGGCCAATTATGCTCAGTCCAGTGAGTTTACAGCTGGTCTTTGCCAGCTTTTCTCAGCTAGTGTGCTATATCTTGTTTGGCTAACCTTCCTTTGTTTCTTCTTGTAATATCTACTTTTATTCAATTTCAGAAACTATACTGAACATTACTTGCCTTATTGCAGGTAGTTTCGAGCAGAAAATAGAACGGTGCTGGATTTTCTGGTATTTCCTTTAAATAACGTATTCTACTCCAGCAAGATCTCTTAAATGGCTTAAAACTTTACCTTGTAGAAAAAGACGTCTTTATGTGATTAAAAATGCTTTTTTAGTTTAGTCCTACATTAGTAGTAAGCATCATATTTTCAGCATGTAGTACAGATGAAACTGGGAGAAAAAGAATTTTTTTCTAATTTTAAAATGATTACTTTTTCTCCAACCTAAATTGGCTTGTTTTGTATTGTTTGCCTCCTCCTTTTGATTGCTTATGTTTATTACATTGTATACAGGAGCTGTTGGAGCTTTCTGAAGCTTAAATTTCCCTCAGATGTACATCCAAATCCTGTGCTGTAAGCAATAAAATTAATGTAAGAACATCTTGAAGAATAGCTTAAGGCATTAAGTCTACAAACTGCCAAAGAAGAGGTTAAAGGTTCTGGATGAAATCATAAAGAACAAGTGAATGGTCAGGTCCTGCCAATTTAAGGACTGATTCAATCAGAATCCCTTTTGATGTCTTAATAGTCATTTATACATAAAGCAACTAAAAATGTATGCTAGATATTCCTTTTCGTTACCGCTGGCTTCTGCCATCTCTGGGAACTTCTACAGTGGGTGACATACAGTGTAAGATACAGAATGCAGGTCTCCTCTCAGGAAAGTACATGTCATTATCCTTGGATATCTGTTATAATATCTCACTGTTGTTTATGAAATACCAACAAAATGTCCACACTGTAAAAGAGTGGATCCTGGTTTGATCAAGACCTTCACAGTCTAAATCAAACAGACTATATGATCAGACAGACCTGTGATATACAAGATTACACTTCTACCACAAATTAGCTTTGATGTTTTCTTTAGTAGAACGAAACTGATTATATAGACGGAGTGATTAAAAGGCTTTATGGAGGAAAAGTTTCAAAGAGAACCTTACTAAAGGAACGGATGGTGAAGAAAAATTTACAAGGAGCAAGAATGAATTTGCACCAAGAGGAGGAACTTGGAAAAAGCTGCAGAGTGAACAAACTTGTGTTTAGAAGAAAGCAGTGAACATGGAGCTGTGCTATACTGGTTCTTATTGCTCCCATTTTACTCTTTTTAACAGAAACCAATTTCTCTACAGACATGGAAACATTTTCTGTCATAATTTTGCTACATATTATAGAAACCATGGAACAAAAGGTCTTCATGATTGCAAAGCAGTGAATTTAAAGTCAAGTCTGAGAGAAGAAAATGTGGAAGGGAAGTTGATTAGTGACTTAGATGCTAGTTTGGTAAACTGGAGTCTAAGCTTCATTTTTCTGTGAGACCATAGGCTTTTGTGTGTGTGATCTTGGCTTAGTCTCTTTGGGATTGATCTGATAAATGGAACTAAGTCCCAGAATCCTGATACTGAAAACCCTTGTTAAGCTACTAAAGTCTAGAAGAAGTTAGCATTTTTTAATCCTAAAGATCCCTGAGCTTCTAGATTTGCTGACCTTTACATGCTCAAGCTGTTCTAATGTTGACAGGACTGAATGGCTCAAAATCTAAGCCTGAACAAGATTAAGGAATTACTTTTTTTTTAATACAGGTCAACATCTAGTATACTTAAAGTACATGCAGCACAACAACTGCATAGGGTTCTGCACAAAACATGCTACTATTTTCTTTCGTGATCGGAGAGAAGAGGCAATTGGAACCTAGACCTCCTGTTTTCCATGTTTTTGTCTGAACAGCCTGTTTAGAGTCATCTGCTCACTCTCACTATGGCCAAATTAATAGTGAATTACGTTTTGCACAGCGGCATGGCTTCACAGGAAGAGGCAGATGATCCCATCTTCCTAGAAAGAGATATGCTTGGTGGTTAGAACATCTCTGTGGGAGCTGACTCTGACTTGTACAAAAAAACACTGAATCTTTCCCACTTCCTCCACAAGTGCTGTGACCACCAAACTGCTGTTAAGTTGATGCAGTTCCTACCGCCTGCTCCTGTTGGGGAAAAAAAAAAGAGCTTTGCTCAGCTTTTTTTTGAAAATGTGAGTTCCTATATTTAGTAGAGGTTTGAGGCTAAAGATATATTTTCTGAAAAGCGTATCCCTACAGGTCTGAGAGGTGGAATTCAAGATATATTCCTTTTATCAGTATTTCCTATAAGGTAGTGCTAGACAGCTGCACCTTTGACTTTAAGTGGTTCCTGTAAGTGGTTCCCTCACACATTGGTGTGCTCACATCCTTAGATTGTACCTCGAGATTCCAGTAATGCCTAGGTGATGTACCCAGCAGTATGAGTCTACTTCAGCCCTAAAATTGGAGGCGCCTATTGAATCTGGCCCTTTGTTTCAGATATTAAAGTAATACTGAAGTCGGTAAAGCGGACAGTAGCAGTAGTGGAGAAAGACATGGACAGCAGTATCGTTTGCCCCAGTAACGTCCTTCGTAAAGCAAAAACATTTTTTTCCCACTGGCCCAATAAAATTGCCTCAATCTGCTTCCTTGGGTGATCAATGCTCATCTGGAATTTTATCACTGTCCTTTTTAGAGGATAATTTAATTGTTTTACATTTACAGAGGCAAGGTAATAACCTTAGATTTACATAGAGCTAATTTCTTTCTTTGTGAGTGGGTTCTGCAGGATGTGAGCAATTAAGCTTCTGTGGGAGGATACAGGAAACATGATTAATGGATCAAAGAGACACCATCTAAGGCAAATGGGTATAATACCAAGGGAGATAATGCTCCATTTCATAATAGTTATGCAAATATGCCAAATGTTGGAGAATTCAATTAATATTTGACAAATGGATTTTCTGTGATGCAGTGTAAACACATACTGGGGAAAAAATAAAGCTCTGTTGCATATTATCTGTTAGCTTCCTCTCAAGCAGGCTGGGTTGGCTGGTCAGGCATCTCATTCCTCTGCAGGTGGCAAAGAACAGCTAGGCACGAATCAGTGCCAGACAGTGATACTGTCTGGATGAAAAAGATTGACCAAGGTTAAATTCTATGCACACAAGGCCAATCAGTGCTTGTTAGTGTGCTTAGGTCTATTGCTCAGTCCTCTGCTAAAAGTTAAATTTTATTCCAAGTAAATGAAAAGTGGTTTAAGAATGAAGGAGACAGAATTAGACAACGTTTATGTTCTTGATTTTCTTTTTCACTTCTCTTTTCTTATCTGTAAAAGCAACATTAGTAGAAAAAACAATAACCAAGTAAGAACAGAATGCCTGCGCTAGTGGAAGACACTGGGCTGGGACTCGAAAAACCTGAGCCTCAGTTACGCAAGTATAAAATGAGGTTAATACTAATGATATATAAAGGCAAAGACTCATTCAGATACTGTAGTGATGGGAGATGCACAAATAACTAGATTTACTGAAAACATAAGTTTCTTGTTTATTTGCTAGCTTACATACTGGATATTGTATTTCAATCTCTATTCTAAAATACTCTGTTCTCTTACTAAAGATTTAATACGAGGTTTTGTTCTGAGAAGTCCTGATCCAGAGAAGGAAGGCATTTGAGAAGCATAGTGAAGCACATTGAAGAGTTTCTGACCATACAGCTATGGTCGTTAGCTGGGCATTGAGCCAACGAAATGTGGCAAGAGTTATGAAGCTGAAGTTGTAAGTATGAAACTCAAGTTTCCCCTTTAGTTGCACCTGTGCTATAGCTGGGTATCAGGGCTATACCTGTATGCACACCCAGACCCCTTCAAGTCCTGAATTCCCTGGGTGGTCTAGGAGCTCCCCAGCTAGTCATCTACATCGATGGTTTAGATTGATTTGAAACAATGGACTGACTTGAGATAAACCGATTGACTGGACTTCCAGCCACCTTCACAATTAAAAATTTGACTTTCACAAAAGCTCTCCAGGTAGGAATTTTGGACAGTTCTAGAGATTTCCCCAGACAGCTCCTGCTGTCCCTACATCAATTTATATGCTTAAGTGTGTTGATTAACATTCTGGGTGGAGAATCTGGTCAAGAGACTCCCTTACACGGTTCTTGCTGCAGAATTGACCAAACTTTACAGAGACATTTGTAAATAGGCAGCAGAAACTGTTCCTACCTATGCAAAAACTGTCACATAGGACCTTTGTACATACTTAAAACAGTTAGGAGATGTTTTGTATGGAGATTAAGATAATCTGTAGGAATGGATCATACACATGCTGGAGTGGTCATGTAGCACCACAGGCCAGTTAGATTATCTAAGAATTGAGCAAAACAGTGGTTTAAGAAGCTGGATCACACAATCCAGTTAAGATGCCGTTGCAAGGACCCCTTGCATTGGCGACTCCCATTGCCATCTTGACAATAACCAACTGTCCTGTTTGAGAGATCTAATTCACCATGCGAGCATTACCTTGTGCCAAGATCTCAAGAAGCTATTTCTTTTTAGGCAACACTCTGAGTGTCTGTGCAAAACAAATCCTGGGCTGTTAGGACATCCCATGCCTTGCAGTCAGGACGAGTTCTAGAGACATTCCTTCAGAGCCTAGAGACAAGAAGTTGGGAAGAACTTAAGAAATTAATCTTCAAAATCCCGTGTTCCTCAGAAAACCTACTCTTGAAGATTACATGCTCCTACTTGACTTGGAAGCTCTCTCAATGCTTCAAATGAGACTTCTGTTTATTGCTCTTTTCTGTGGAAGTAGGTGCCTACTCTGTGAAAACAGAAGTCCACCGTGACGCAACCAGGAATGACTAAGGGAGCTATAAACTTATATATATATACACCACACAAGAACTGTATTTTTTTCAATGTAAAGCATGACAGCCAAGTTACCCTATATAAAAGTGATACTACTGTTGCTTCTTCAGTGCTGTTGCTTAGTGGTCAAAGCAGTTACCCAGGGTAGTGGTGATCTGGGGTTGATCCTTAGCCTGCAAATGCCCTGTCTCAGGCTAGGAAGGTCTCTTTGGGGCATGCCCTGTGCCAGCTTGGCTGCTGTGCATCCAGGAATGAGACTGGAAAGAAAGCAGACAGAGTGGTGCCAGGCTCTGGAGGCATGGAAAGGTGAGGGCACCTGGAAGTCAGGCAAACATTGAATTCTTCTCTGCTCTGAACTATCAATGCATTTTACGTTAGATAATCATGAGATGAACATTCAAAACTAGTGAGGGAGTTGAGACCCCAGTTTAGGCTTGTCCTTCAGCCATTACTTTCCTCTAGAAAGCCATGCTCGGTTAGGCCATTACAGTGAGGGGAAGGCTCTGCACTGTGTATCCTAAGCAGGTAGAAGCTCCAAAGTCCAGGAAAAGAGAAGTGCTCAGACATGTGTTGTCCTCAGGTTTTTATACTAGCCAGCCACCACGCCCTTGTGTGGCCTTCTGGACTACCCTGGGAAGTGTCTAACTCTTTTCTTTGAGAATATGGACCTTACACACCTAATTTCAGTTCTTCGATTCACCCTGCTGAGACCAGACTTTGTGATGCCTGTAAGAAGTGCATAAATAGGCACTCTGGATCTTATCCACGCATCATTTAAGTGTGCATTTTCCCTTTGCTTTTGACTGTAGGGGAGGATATGAGCCCTATTTGCTACTTGCAAGGCATGTGTTCATTCATTTTGATTCACTATGGTCAAGTTACAAGATCTTAAGAAAATCCTCATCTCTTCTACTAAGCCATCTATTTAAATCAGAGATAATAAATTTTAATAAACATTGATATTTTCCCGGGTTTATGATTTCTTTTAACAAGCAATTTTCCTGTGATCTTTGAGTTATTGCCTCTAATAGATGACTTCCCTGTTGTCAGGGCTGATTCTATCTCAAAATGTATTAATCTAACCTACATGTACACTTCAGTTAAATGTATCTTGGCAGACATCCACCACTGGAATCAGTGCTGAACACCGCAGAGTATTTTTCTAATTGGACATAAAATTCATAGTTTTATCATATGATTCTTTGCTATACAGCGTGTCCAATTAGATTTAATGAGCTCATTTTCAGGACAAGTTGGCCAAACCAGTGCTACTGCTAATTTATAGAGGCTACAGAAAAAGTTACTTGATTAATTTCTTTCCTAAATTAAAACTGTCTAGAAAATATCATGGCTTTTTTTCCTTTTAGCACGTCAATATACAAAAGCCTAATTTTGGAAATAAAATGTTTTCCCAGTGTGTAATGTCCAATGATTGTTGTAATATCTTTGTTTTTTCTTGCAAATGTTTTGCCAACAAAGATAAGTCTAGCATATTCTTGTATCATGTTAATAAAACCAAGCTAAGTAGCGTGATGACTGAGGAACCAGTAGCAATGTAGCTATCATAGCATGAATTGAACAAGACAGCTTGAAATCCTGAGTAAATACTTGGCAGCTGGTGCCCAAGCTACTCTAGCTACACTGCCAGCTCAATAGTTCAGTGTAAAAACATTCTTGGCTAATACAGAACTGGTTTAACAATGTTTTTCTCTGGAAAAATTATCTCACTGGACACAACCACGCTGGCTAAGACAGAAGGAAGCTTTGGCCATTACTGTCTGAATTCACTAGACCTTGCAAGCTACACAAACCTGAGCTGGCCCACACTGGAAAGCTGTCTACTACAGACCCAATTCAAGAGACCATAGTTGAACCTCTGGAAAGATCAGAGCATGGAAAACAACACAGAGGAAGGACTTCATTTGGCCTCCTCGTCACTTGCAGCACTAGCAGAGGGATTACAAAGCAGACTGGCAAGTTGTTAGTTGAAGATGCAATGCAAAATGTCCATGTTAACACATGGTTGAGAAGAGTGGTTGAGAGTGGTTGAGAAGAGTGGAAAAAAAAAAAAAGGAGATCCAAACACTTGAGACAGTCATTCACAAGGAATGGTTCCCTAACAAGCTGATGCTATTTTATGTGGTAGCCTTCTATCTTCTACCTTTCATCTAATGTCAGTGGATAGGTGATGGGAGCTGGTAGGCCAAGGTTCTCTTTCCAATCGCGAGAGCAGGGACGGGAGCAGATCCGTGGGATGGCTGCTGCTGGAAATGGCAGCCCCACTCCCACCCTTCTCTTCTGTGTGCTCAGCTGCATGGCTTCCTCCCACCTCGTTCACTGGTTGATTCGTTTAGGCAAGGCACTTGTCCTAGTAGGATCACTTTCCACAGCTGCAAAATGGGAATAATACACCCATTTTTGAAAAATGCATTGAGAACTACCAGTATGAACCTCAGAACAGGAGTGGAAATTATTGTTATTGCAATTTTACTTGCCCCTACTTGCTTTGTGACAGTGTCACAGGCCATGATCACTTCATAAATTGCTAGTTCTGAGTTATTAAGAATTAAACAGTTACGTTCCTGTTTGTATTGGACAGATATATACTAAGGCTTTCATGCCTGGTATCCTTGCTACTTCTTACAAAGATGTTTCTCATTTATATACAGAAATAACGAGACAGAAAAATGTTAAAAGGATTGCCTGAAAGCTGCAGCTCACTTCTGGCAATAATTAGTTATCTGTCCACCATTTTGGCTGTGTATATTTTATTCTCTCTCGGTGTATATATAACAACAAATTACTTAGCAGAATCAAAGCTGCTTATTTTAAACTTACAGTGCTCTCTTTTGACCTGTACACAAACAAGCAGTATATTGGAGGACATATGCACATTTTACACTTAGTAATCTTTTGATGCTAATTTATTTACATGCATCTGGTTGCTTTCCTAATAGAATAGACCAGTCTTCCTTCCCTAATGAAAGTAGTCATGGGAAAATTGCTTGAGGTGCTATAATGAAAGCCAATATATTATGATTTGTCTTTAGCAGAGTGGGTTAAGCATGAGTACCTTGTGTGTTAACTGTTTCTTTCACCTGTGCAGTACAAATTTTGCACTAACAATGACAATGTATTAGCATTTTACACAGTGAAGAGTCAACGTTAACTAAATATCCTTGCCATATCCCCTGAGAGAGGAGAATGTCATTAACCTCTTTTACAGATGAGGAAACAACATCGGATTAGCATTGTAACTCCACTGACTTCTGTGGAGTTATTCCAGATTTACACCAGTAGAAATAAGACTAACATTAGTCCTCAAAAGAATAAGCCATTTGCTCATGGTTATCTAGTCACAAAGCTGCACTCTCAGGATTAGAAACAGAAGACATCCACGTTTCCTTTGCTGTTATAATAAGACTTCCTACTGAAATAGCATCTTTAAACCTTCAGCTAGGATAATTTAAAAAAAACCACACCACCACAGAATCTTACATTGTTCTCCCACTTATGTCTAGAAATAATTGCCCTGTGTCTAGAAAGGTCTGAATCCTATGGAAATAAATGAACAAGAATAAATTATTTTTTATGAACTTCTACTTGCCCAGAAATGTGACTGTTTTTCTGGGTAAATTTAATAGCAGCAAAGAATAATGGGCTTCCAAAGATTGCCAATGAGCAAAGAATGTAAGTTAAAAGCCTTTTTATATGCAAATACTTCATTATGTTTGTGGTTTTTCTTCTTTTTTCTCTCATTTTTTGAAAGCAAAAGCACAATGGGACATCAGTTATTTCAATTTACATATGAATACCCAGAATTCACTTTCCACTTACAGTTATTCCAGAGTCCTGGTGGTACCTGTCAGCATTTGAGGTCTGGAGTAAAGTAGGACTCTGCTGACTTCTCTAGACAGAGGGCTCTGCAGAAATTAGGGGTCTGCACTATTTCTGCAAAAACAGGAAATCTTTTTGCAAGATATGTGTTCATTCCCAAGTAAGTGGTGGCAACAGCATTATTTCTGAAGCACGATGACTTGAAAACACTTACAAATACAACTATCATGTCTCCTAGTTAAATTATTTCTAATGTATCCATTATAAAAACTCTTAGCTGTCAGTTATAATATGCTCACTGCAAGTCTGGGAACTAGAGCTGAAATTCAGCCTTACACAGAGGATCAGTACTGAGCTTCATGCGTAAGACCCACCCAAAACAAGGTTAAGTCCTGCTCATTAACCTCCTTGCCCTGAGTGGCCCTTATGGGTTGAATGGGCACTGACTGCACTGGCCAGCGTCCCCTTACCATAGCTGAGCAGTACCCTAAGAATTCAAATTCCTTCTTGAAATCAGGTTAGAAGGTAACTGTAACTAAATCTTGAGTATTCCAGATGAAATAAGATCAGATCTGTAAACTGAAAAACTGCTTTCTGGGTCAGAAACCAACATGGAGGCCAAATTTCATGATAATTTCATGTCAGTGATATCACTGACACTACACGGATGCAAATTCATATGGAATCTGGTCTGCTGAAATCAAAACTAATATTCCAATGGGGTTTGATATTCTTCCAAAAATTTAAACTATTTAAAAATTTAAAATCTGAAAATCTAAATAAGAAATAAAACATTTATTTCTTCCAAAATTATTTTTCACATTAAACTCCTTCCAAAGGTAAGTGCACAAGAAAACCAATTATGTAAAAGTCTTTGCAAGAACAACTTTGAGCCAGAAAATTAAATCCATTCAGATTTTAGCAGAACTCTAGAGACTGTAGTCCATTTCCAAAAATTCACAGAGATAAGAATCAGAGGTTGAGAAAACCCTACTAATCTCAAAAATCAAAGGCATCATTTTAAAAAGTATGGACTGATTATTTATAGTAGTGTGTAAGTAACCATCACTGTTAAGTTGCCAAAATATCCACTAATAATTAATATTCAAAACCTCAATTTGCAAAGGGAATTTGGAAAATACTTATCACTGTTTCATTATTTCCATTATCCACAAATGCCGCTTTTCTTTCTCTGTCAGAGATGCCGCTTTCCTAATACAGCTTATCATCAGGTGGGATTTTTATCTCTCTCGCATGGCAGCACTTGAATGCTTGAGAGATGCTGGCAAGTCTAACAGATTTTGTGTGGAAAACTTTTCCTTTGTAAACAGTAATAACAACCTTCCTGTACGATAAATACAATAAATTAGAAAGCCTATGGATTTCCTGGTTCTTGAACTGTATTACCAAATAATCATGAAGATGAATTCTGTTTCATTGGCTGATGTTTGCTTATTTAAGGTAAGGCATATTCACCTTTATTTTTAATTAATTGCACTAGTAAAACACAAGGGGGTTTAGATGCTAAAAGCTGAGCTACAGATAATGAGATACATTCTCTCTAAGGAAAATCTATAATTTACATATGGATCTGTAGTCTTACATGGGGGGGGGGGGGGTGTCCTCATCCCACTCTGTCCCTTCTCTGCCTTCTCCCCCACACCGGTCACAGAGCCACAGAGTGAGAGACTATTCCTTTTCAGGGTCGGTGTATCACCAGATCTGCAATGTGAATAACTTACCCCGGGGTTACATTCACCCACATTTAAAGCACTCAGCCTCCTGTTAAGCTTGTTTCCTAGCAGAGGCTTGTCATAATATAAAATGGCAAGTCAATCTGGGATATGACAGGATCAAGCCAGGCTTAACCAAGAGTGTAGGCTTTTGATTCGTTCAGAATTGCACTCTCTTAGTTGTCCTTGAGGCTTTCAAAAGCACGGACCAGGAACAGAGGAAAATGCATGCTGCCAAGGTGAGCTTACTCACAGGATTTACCTTACGAGTTCCTTACAAAAGACAGTGTAAAGTGCTGTAAGACGGTAGTTTGCACAAGTACTGCAGTAGTGGCCAAGCAAATGTGCACAGCTTTATCACTGCAAATGTGGTCCCAATCTCCTATACCTCACCATTTATGCAAAATTTATTTTGATAACAAAAGATTGCTAGGAGTCTGAAACACTTCTAGGATAAAGTAATGTTCCCAGTTCAGAAACAAGAATTTTCATGTCCCCTCTTTTCAGAGAGTTTTGTGGCTGCTGTGCCACAAACCTTTGTGTCTCTGCCACAGACCTCTTTTTTGGGGACCTGAACAAACCGAACAAGGACAGCTCCAACTCCTTCTGTAGTCAATAGGAACAACTCCAGTTGACTTCAGTCAGATTGGTTCAGGCCCTTCATCTCCCTGAACGTATTTCCATTTGAACAAGCGGCCGACGTTGATATTACCAGAGAAAAGGAGGGTGACATGAATCTATTTCCAAACAAAAGAGATTTACGAGCCAGTTGGAATTACAGCACATTCATCTTCTTTAAAGTTAATGAGCAGCATGATCTAACAATAATTGTATCTTATGCTTTTCATAAAGCTCTTAAGCATTTCATAATCAATTAACAGCTCAAGCACGTCATCATTACAGAACATTTTGCAATAATCCATTAGGAATTAATGTAGAGTGAGCTTTCCATCATCACTAAACAAACTGCTACACAGCTAGGATCCACGCCAAGCAGGCAGGCTTTGAATTTTCTAATGAAGATTATACATTCCCTGCAAGCATATCGCCAGGACTTCCTATTTGCCTCCTCCCCACCACCTACAAATTTTTTTTTATGTTTAGCCATTTCTCTGTACTCTGGTGAGATTAATATAATCCAGTGTTTCTGTGCTGCATAACCTTTAATTCAGATATTTAGGACAAGATGGATCACAGAAAATGCAATATGGAGTAGTTATACTCCTGGATTGAAAATCAGTCCCTGGAGTGATTTCATGTATTTCTGAAGTCTTTCTTAACAGCTCTGTGAGTAAGACTCCCAAATAAACTTCTTAAATCTTGCTACTCCTCCTATTTTTCCCTGTTAATAGTTCTGGACATATCCATACCTCCTCAGATCAAATACAGCAAAGAGGAAGAGAGCACCTATGTAGGTTTTTCCAAGCTGTTGTCAGACCTGGCAATTAAGTGCCTGGCTCTCACAGGTATTTTACAGCAGCAGTAACGCAATCAGGCTCCTTATATTCCAGAGATAATGTCTGGATCTAAAATTCAAGCTTGCACCTAAACAGCTCCCTCGCCTGGCAACAGCAGGCTATTCCCTCTCCACCTCAGGTGTTTGTGGCTTTCCACGCTAATCTTCTGCCCAGCAACAGTTTGCCCCTTCCTATCTGCAGCAACAGTCTAATGTAAGCAACTTGCCCTGAGATCAGCAGCAGGAACTTACAGTATGATTTACAAGGAAAAAAGCCTCTTCAAAGATTAAAACTCCTTTAGATGTCTGACATTGGGCCCCCACACTGACAGCATCACACAGGATGTAACTTCTAAGCCGTTTAAGTGAGACATGTTTTTATTTTATAAAGACAGCACACAGTCTATTATTAATCTTTTGCATGAGAGACATGGCAGTTTCCCCACTGTTATGCCAGACAATATGGTTTGATTGCTTCTGCCTCCTGTCAAGTCTCCAGCTGGAAATGTGTAATATGAAATGAAGTGCAGCAAAACAGATAAGGATGTGCTAAGGTAGTTAAAACAATACTGGAGTAATTAAGGATTGGTATCTATACTAGAAACAAAATAAGCCCACTGTTTGGCTGGTTCGATTAACACTGCAGAATTGTAAGGCTACTGATGACACATACTCTGTACAAAGTGGAAGGAGAAAAATCATCTTAAAATAGGAAAGTTTAACACTAAATGGCGCACACTGGGAATATTTAATTTATTTAAAGGTTTTCAGGAAAGATTCTCTTCCAAGCAGAAACAGGAATAGAAAATGGTTCTTGCAGCAGCTATAGCAGCAAGTTATATAGCGAGAGGCCACTCTGATCTTTTTGCTAACATGTGCTGCATCATTATTATGCGCTTAGACCTGTGGCAAATGTAGCAATAACGAAGGAGACTGAATGCCAGTGGCAGAAAAAACTAGCAGCAACTGACTACATAAAACATGAGGAATTCCTTCTGTGCATGCCTCATTTTTTAAAAAAAGCCAACAGCTCCTTCCTTCCCTGCACCAAAAAATGATGAAGTACTGCCTAGAAGAGCAGTGATGAACCATGGATTGCTCTTATTAATGCTATATCATGCAACTTCAAAAAACAACCTGCTTTGCTCCAGAAGGCACCAGAATCCAAGCAATAGAGTGAAGCTTACTGCTAGGTATCTGATCCCTAACTCCTGTTCTTTTGCAACTCTTTATAGATTACATTTGCCCTCAGTACACTGTAACCTTACAAGGATCGGTTCCCTCCTGTGTCCAAGCTGCACTTCTTTGACTATCAAAGAGAGTCATTAATTCCTGAGTCTTTAATTCTATATTTACAAAGTAATGCCTCTTCTTTGGAGAAGAAATACAGACTGTGCACAACTGTTAAGTTATACCCATAGCTGTCCAGTGTATGCAGTGTATGTGGGAAAAGGGGAAAAGGTGGAAGTATAGATTCCCATTGGCTTCAAATGGGATATATGACCAACAAAGGAAACAAACTCCCCTTCAAAAAGATCAAGGGAAAATGAATGAAACAATTCCCTCCAAAAGATATATTGCCTCTCTTTCTTCTCACTCCTGCTAATCATGCCTTGTCTTGTACACAGTCATAATCTCTCTTTTTGATGAGTGAGGTATTCATGTAGTATAGCCTTGCTCAAACTGAGAATATTCTTACTTTATTTCCCAAAGTGAATGTATCAATTGAACCAACTCGTCAACTGGAAATTGCTGTGCGTAAGCCAACCCCAGCTTTCTGTGTTGTCAACTGAGTGATGCACATTGCTGACAAGCTCGACAAAACAGGCCATTTCACAGTTGTGAGCTGCAGAGTGATTGAGCCGATGTAGATTTCCAGCAGTATGCTTTCCTAAAGAACTACTGCTTTGCATTCCCCTCGTGACACAGCAGTGTTAGGGACGCTCTACCCTCATTCCTTCTGTGTGAAAAAAAAATACTGCAGTGATTATTTCTAAATAATGATTAACACCAGAGGAAAGCATATTAATATCAGCAATGGTCTTGTGACTAGTGTACTGCTAGGAGGTTGCTTAGATTAGGTTCAAGGCTAAGCTCTGCTGGGCCTGCTGGATGGTCCTGATAAGTGTTTTACCCAACAGCTCTCTGATAAGGATCTGAGTTTGAATGCAGCCCAGGACAGAATTGCCCCAGTTGCTTCTTTTGCCTTAAAGGTTTGAGCTTGTTTTCCCACGGAAGTGCCATAATGTCCAAGTTACAGAGCACTCTGAATGTCTCTCTTGGCCACCTTTGCTGAAGCTGTCCCATTCTGCGTAGAATAATTAATATTCACAGGGACCTGAGA
Organism: Ciconia boyciana; assembly: GCF_034638445.1. NCBI lineage: Eukaryota > Metazoa > Chordata > Aves > Ciconiiformes > Ciconiidae > Ciconia > Ciconia boyciana. The sequence continues at coordinate 208,507,683 of NC_132934.1, forward strand.
GAGTATGGCTTGTAACTTGGTGATTAAGGTAGGCATCTGAAGAGAGGATGGGGTTTCTCGTCTGTTCTCCAGGGAGTATATGAGGTTTAATTTACTAAGTATGCGATTGAAAATTTAAGATGAATGCTAAGCAGGCCATGCACAATGACATAGACTTAAATTTGGTCATAACACTACTCAGAGACAAACTGCTGTGGTAAAGGAGCATCGTCACCACTCGCTTCTCCGATGTGGATCACAATTGGATTCTGGTGCCTTCTGAAGTGATTTCAAACTGTGATCAGTGCAACATTCCAGGGTAATCCACATTTCTGTAGTATCAGATGCAACCGCACAGGTGTAGTGCAGTGGAGTAACTTCCTCTAACTACAACTAAAGGAGAAGAATCAGGCAGCTACATGCTCCTTGGATGCACATAGGGTTGTTCAATCATTTAAATCAGCTCCCGTTACCTTGCTGGGCAACAAAGTCAGGATATGGCAAGCTTCAGTAGGTCTCAGATGAAGAGAAACCTACTTCCAGTTGCTGGGATTTTTTTGGGGGGGTAATGATCTTGACACATAACACTTAGCAAAAATGACTGATTCAATTTTCAGAAATTAGTAGAAGATTCCCATCTATTTCAGAGGGTGACAGAAATTACTCACTCCAAAACATCAGTCTTCACCTTTGAGAATCAGTGATAAACTAGACCAGTCACACTTTTTAATATAAACAATTTTCTTTGGAAAGTGCCATTTCTACAAAAGTGGGGGTTTTATGTGAAACTATCAATTTCAAACAGTTTCTATTAGGAAATAGTGAAAATCTTCCTCTTTCAGTATTCTCCAAATGAGAAAGGTTGACTTTTAAATTCAATACTGTTTGCCATTTAGTGACAAAGCTCATATAAAAGACGTTTAAACTGAAACAAAATATTTGGAACTCATCTAAAATGAATTTCTTTTTATGTAACAATTTAACAGAGACAACTCTCATCCCACTCATCTTCCTGCCCCTCAAAAAAAGGAGAAGAAGCTTTTGTCCCACTTGGAATAAGGAAAACTTCTGTCCTGTTGGGAATAAGAAGTGCTTATTTCAAGATTTTCACAGACTGAAAAAAATATTTCCAGCCAACTCTACCAAATAGACTCCTGTGTCTCAGAGCTGTAAATACAGTTTTCAGATCTTGCATCTGTTTTTTGTTTACAATGATGGTAAGATATCTGTAGAGGTAAGTCAGGTTTTCCATGACAACAGTGTGTACTTCTACATGTCTAGCTAGTGGTGGTTCTTGAAAACACAAGAACAGGAGAATACAGAAAAAGAACCTTACAGAAAAAACAGCAAGAATCTAAAGAGGCAGAAATTAGGTAATGCATAGAGTAGCTGAGCTTGTTCAAGTAGGTAATTGTATTAGTATTGACTCAGTGTAACCATCTCTCTTTCATAAATGAATGCTTTGCATGACTGGTTTTCTGTGAGTATAAATGCATTGGATTTTTTCTTGTTATTGAATTTTATAGAAAAAACACAACTACATAGATGGAGGCAAGAGAGCTAATCCCTAATATTTTATATGAGAGGAAGTATGAAACATACATAGCAGTGAATCCAAATGTAACTAGAGATTATATGAACTGCCAGGGTGCATAATCGTGCTTATGTCCACTGGAAAAAGATCTGAAACCAGAACTCCAAATCTGAAGCCATGAGGAACGTACTATTTCAAATACCCCCACCCCTGACTGTGAGCTCCCATGTGAGTCCAGTTTCAAAACAGCATTTCATGCCTACCTCACCTTTGTGAGATTGCTCCTGTAGTCCCTGCTCACGCTGAGCAGCACCTACTCATGCAAGTTATTAGACTGAAGGAGAAGGGGGTAAGAGCATCTCCCCCTTCACTTCTTCTAACACTGCAAAAAAAGTGCAATATATATCTTTGCATTATAAATATAAAACCTTGGGGGGGAAAAAAGAAAGGTTATGAACTTGGCCTCTGGGATGCACAGAAGTGAATTGATAAGAACATCCACAGATATAATATTAGATATTATATCCACGGATACAATGTACAGAAAGACTTTGGAATTGAGCCCAGAAAGAACTGCTGATACAAGACAGAGTTCCTTATGCTTCTCCTAAAATCTCAAAGTCTGATATTAATAAATAAAAAGGTTTTTAGGCTGGAATTAAACTTGCATAGTTTTATGAGGGACAGGTCTTTACTGCCTAGTTCAATCTGCATGACATTATAACCCTCATATAAGTCAAGCTTTCGAGAAATGTGGTAGTTGGAAAGGTCTTTACAGTCAAGTCACAAACTTCTTTTTGGTAGGAGGTAAACAGGAACCAAACATTCTCTTTTTATCATCTTACGTATGAAAATGTGTTACAGTGACATCATTAGTGATATCACTGGAACCAGCCGATCTATAGCCAGAATCTACTCCACTCCTCCACCCAACTGTAAGCATAATCACTCGACCTCTCTCTTCTGACATAAACACATACGTCCACCTTACAGTCTGAGCCTGGCTGATCTCTCTTCCTAGGCCCAAAGCTAGCTTGTGAACAAGACATCCCAGCCAGCCAGTCTGAAACCATCACCCTCTCTAGCCACCAGTCCACTCAATCCAGCATCTCACTTTTTATGGTTTTGGTGCAGGAAAATATAAATAAAAGTAGATCTGTCCAGTTCTGTCCAGGCAAGTGAGGGGGCAAGGAAAAGAAAACTTCCTAATCCCTTCAGGAAATCATCTGAAGTCCTGAGAGATGAGGTTTAATTACAGATACTGGCCTAATACAGAACTGCAAGTACTATGAGCAAAGCAAGGACTACGGACACAATTTGGCTTACTATGTCATGACCCATGAAGAAAGGAAATGCTCCACAGATTCATAGTTCCTGAGACCAAAAGGAACTGCAATGTCTCCAGGCCATAACCTCAGCATACGGGCTGTAAATTTCTTCTAGATGATTAATGCATATTTTGTAAAAAAGATACTAACTCCTACTTTAAAAAAAACTAAGTTATAATAATCTACTGCTTCCTTGTTAAGGCACCCTACTGTTTAATTATTCTCACAGATTGCATTTTATTTCAAAGTTGACTCTATCCCGCTCTGACTTAAAGCTTTTGGGTTTTGCAATGTCATCAAATGTGAAGGCCCATCACAAAAAATTATAGTGACATCTATGTCAAAAAAGCACAGGACCCATCTCTCTACTAAACATGCTAAGCACAAAGCTGGACAATACTGCTATGTGATTTTCTCACGTTATCTGGGGATACACACACTCCCTTTAATTATATTATTTTACTTCCCCAGTCACTATAAGGTGATCATCAGGGAAGCAGGAGGAAGCAGAAGGCTCCGTTATGTGCCAGAAAGAATAAAGGACATGCTGTAAACAGTACCTATGTGCCAAATTCTACTGGATCTTTCAACAGATCATTGAGCAGTCAACAGCTCCAGTCTGGAATTAGGCTGATTGTTTAGAAAAAAAGTCCTCAACCGAATCAGCCATTTGGATATCTGGCTGCTATGATTTAGGAAAAATATAAAAGAGCTCACAGCATTAGTATGTTTGTATAGATAAGGCCATTTATCTCCTGAAAGTCATGGAACTGTACATTAACTTTTAAAACTAAAAGCTTTTTACACTTAAGTTTCTCCAAAACATTTTGTCCTCTAACACTGAAGATAACATCAACAGCAACAGAAGTTGATAGCTGGTGTGAGAATCCTAAAGGAAGTGACAGTAGGTGTTTGCCAGTTAAGTATATTTTTATGTCAAGAAGAAAAAATAGAAAATGTCAAACTACACCTAAAAGTAACTACAAATATGTAAGCTAATAGAATTAATTTGCACTTGATTCTTTAAAAGTCTCAGCTCTTCCTGTAAATAGTCAACTTCCTTCAATTCCTAAAAGATCAATAGGAATTGAAAGCATTTCATAACTTGCAGGAAGTTGCTCAGCACTACACCATGGTGTTTATAGTGCAGATTTTGAAAGTCTGGTTGGTATGACAGATTCTTCAGAGAGAAAGACATCTTGAAGCAAAGAAAATCTTTTCTCAAGCATACATCTTCAGGGATTCACCATAAGTCACATAACTGTTAATATATTTATGATGATTTAATGTGAAAATGTTATACGTAGACATCAACTTTCAAAATGGTTGTGATTAGAGAGCTGCAGGTGTTGCTTTTGTACATTTCATACAGTTCAGTGCCAAAAGAGGAGACAGCAGATCTACTAAAGCATTTATATCAAGTCTGTACTGAGGAAAGCTTTGTCAACGCCTGTGACTTATCTTTCCACTTCTGTAACACATGGTACAGATGTAACTGTCTAATCTGACTTTTAGTCACAATATTTAGCTGCCTGAAAGATAATGTAACACTATACATTTCTCCTCTTTCAGTCTTTCTCAGCTTTGGAACTGTGAGCCTTTGAAAGCAGACGACATACTCAATTATTATCAAGTAAATTTTGTATCTGTCATTTCATCACTTGTGACAGCAAATGAAATGTAAAAAGACTAAACGTGCACTACAGAATTAGCCTGCAAAATATAATAGTTATTGTAGTGTATTCAACATACAAAATGTAAATTATCTGTCAGAAGTTTCTAAATAATATTTTTATGCTTTTCAGATAAGATCGGCCAAAGTTCTGTTGATGTCACATTTCTATAGTATCTTTCAGAATATTATACATCCTGTCCTACTGAAAAAGGAATTTTGAAGTCCAGGAGTCCCACGGTAAACTGGAGTTCTAGGGAAAAAGGATAGTGTCCTACTGTGTTTCAGTCTCAGCTTCAAATGTTCATAGATCAGAATTTCTCCTTGTGTAAATCAGTATAATTTCACTGACTTCAGTGGAGCTACGCCAAGTTAATAGCAGCAGATGAATCCAGTCTTTTGTTTTCTATCACAATTCACATTTTCTTCTAAAGGTTATTTTAGGCTCTACACTGAGCGAACCATTGTGATTGTGAAACTGTTATCCAGAGTGCAGAAGAAAAGAGTTCTGCAGGATGGTTACTGCTCAAACCACTTCTTTTACCTTGTCAATATGGACCAGCTTTCCATTTGAAGAACTTATCCCATAGTTTGTAAAGCCAGAACAAAGCACTGTGATAATTTACTCTGACTTTCTGTATATAGAGATCATCAGAATTTCTGGGCTCAATTCTTGAATGAACTACAGCAATTTTTTAAGGAAAGCATCCTGTCTCAATTTAGACATTACCAGTATTGACACTTTTCAAGTCATACCAGATGTATATTACTGTCCCTATTTATTTGCTTGCATGTTTTCAATCTCATTCTTAGTGTTAATACGTTCAGCTTTAACTTTAATCTGGGAGACTGAAGAGTCTGTTCCTGAAATCTTGTTCCCCACATAGGTACTTCCAGTTCACTGCTGATTTGCTCCTTAAAGCATCTCTTTGATACACTTGGTTCCACCACAGTTAGACTGAGCTCCAAAGATCTCCTCTCCAGAAGAGAAAGGGTACTGTAGGCTCTGGGACAGTTCGGTGAGTGACACCTATCATGAAGTCATCTCTGAGAATACAGATGAAGAGCCAGGTGGATTTCTCATTTTTCAGAGACTACCAAACTACTTTCAGACAGTAGTAACTAATGGTCACTTGTGTTCCGAGGTAGCTACTGAGCTAGAAAAGAAGGCATTCGTTATCCATCACCTCAGGTACCATTGTTACCAGGACAAAAAATTTCTGGGCCTTATCTTTCAGTACTGAAATGACTCAGATTTTGTCTTTGACTTCACTGGCAACACAGAAGTCTCATGAGATGGAATTCATCTCACCCCACTTTAAATGTCTAAACCTCATCTACTTCTTACATACTTTTTATAGTCAGTAAAATATAAATAGGCACTTCCATGGCACATCCCTCCCATCCAAAATTTGACAGATTAATATCACCTAGCTTGAGTGTTTCAGGTAACTGTCCAGGAGATTTCCATGTTAAAGCTCTCTATTTAGCAATGAGAGAAAGAAGACTGTGATGATGCGATTCAGGGGAGGTGCCACAGGAGTATGGTATGAACAGAGAATAAGGAAAACAAGAGCACAGAGTAAATCTGAAGAAAGTGTGGAACCAAAAAGAAATCAAAGAAGGGCAAAGGAGTTCTTGAAAGGTAAAGACATCAGCTAAACCCAGAGGTGGAACTGCACAGAGGTGGGAAGGATTTGCTGTAAGAGTGCTGTGGCTCCAGCACCCTTTGGAGAAAAAAAAAGTCCAGAACTGCTGGAGTCTCTGAAAATCACAAACCCAAAGAGACTCGACAAGCAACATTTGTTTTTTATTATCAGGAAATATTTTACCAGTTGGGAAAGACATCATCTGGAAGGTTTTGCCACTGTAAGTTCTCAGGGAAGAAAAAAATTCTCCAGGGAAAGGCCCTTGTAGAGTATACATATATGCACCCATACAATTACATTTTGTGTTTGAACTTGTAACTACTACCACAGTTATTGCACTTCAATTACTGTTTATGTATGACTTTTTCTCTCCATACACACACACATATGTAAAAGCATATGTATTTATTAAAAGACTAAGCTGCTGCTATCACAGAAGTAGGATACAAAAAAAGGAAAAAATACTGAATTTGGTAACAGCATTTCCCATCCTTTTACAGTACTACATATAAAATCTATAAATTCTGAGCAGGTTTAAGGGGAGAATACTGCACACTGATAGCTCAACCTAAAAAGACTTTTTTTTCTAGATTAAAAATAAAATAATAAAGATTATAATATAATCCTGGCAGCAGATTTTTACATCTACATCCAAAGGACATGCAGGTTTATTAAAGAACAGTGCAATGTCTTAAAATGTGAACCGAACATTTTACTGAGCTGTACTGCAGACTCCACTGCTGCAATCAATACTCCAAACAGCCCTATTTTTCTAGGACAAAAAACATACATATATCTGACATTTGAGGAAGCCAGGTGAATAAATCAATAGCCAAACAAGAATGTACTTAATCATATCTATTCTGGACAGATGCAGAGTGGAAAATCCTATATGGTCCATGTATTGCCTTCTGCTTAAAGCTTAGAAATGACTCTGTGTTTCCTAAATGACAATGTCCTGTTGCTAGAGCATTGCTGAAGCTAGAGTGATTACAGTAGCAATTAACTGTGTGCCAGCCAGCGTTAGACAGATCTATTGCTCAAACTTAAGTTCAGATATAGTTTGTCGTTAGAGTACTTTAGCACAGATACATAACTTAATAACCAACAAATTATGTACTTTATAAGTGTAACAGCTTTACTGGAATATGTAGGAAAGATTCACACATTCACTTTAACCTTAAATCTACCGGGCTGCATTTCTTACCTCGAGTCAGCCCAAGGAGGAATTTAATACATACACATACTTTGTCTTTCCTTAATGGTTTTAAGCGGTGACCGTTATTGGACATTTCTCATGGTTGTTGCAGGTGATCATTAAACATACATAACAGCCTTACTAAATGATTATAGATAACTCCAATGACAAAATTTTCTATATTCAAAGGTACATTTGTGCACAGAACGGCTGCTATGCTTAAAGGTGCTCCTTTACTTGACATTACTTCATAAAGCCCTTTGAGATAACCACAGTGTGAGAGATGTTTTAGAAAAACACAATTTTATTTCTTCTCTGCTTTAGCCCTAAGCGGTTCAGCATTATTTGAACATCAGCAACAGCACTTCTTTCTAACTTCAAAGTCAGATTCTAATCTCAAATTGGCAGTGCACCTCGAGATTAAAAATCTGCCCGCCACTGGAAGAAATAGATGTTTTCAGCAGAAAGAAGAGCAATAGGAGGTAACAACATGACAGTCTAATATCACTCAATTAGAAGGTATATTAAGGTTACACTACGGTGCCTGACAAATTCTTTCCTCTTATAGGAAACACTTTAAGAAAGGCATGAGGAAAAGGATGACACCATTAAGCTTGAGATGAGTTTTGTAGTTGTTATTAACCTGGAAGAAGGGTGAGATTCCTCCCAACTGACCTTTTCAGCGAAAACCTCTGTGTCAGGCACTCTGCAACCATGAAGCCCAAGTAATATCTTCTGGTTTCAAAATGTGTAATCCTGAAAAGAAGAAAATGCAAATACACATCTGAGGTCTTTTATTTTCTACCAGTTACACCTACTGTCTGTTTAGGAACATGGTGAGAGGTCTCTTCTCCTCAGTAAGAAGAGTGTCTCTGTGGTGGAGCCAGCCTAAGCCATGGAAACTGGGAAGCTGCCACAGCTGTTTTGGGGTCCTGCCGGTACAGAGGTAAGAGCAGTTTGGGCTGGGTGTGACAGGGTTCCTCAGCAAATTCAGTCCTCCTGCTGTCCCCAGTCAGCCCTGTTCCTGGAGGATGTGGGGAGTGCTCTCCATTTTTATTTTAGGCCCATTATTGCAATCTTTCATCAACTTAACAAGTGCTTCCATCCTGCTGATATGCAAGGAAGCAACTGCGGTTGTGATTTCACCTATTTTGGCATTCTCCTTTTTAATTCACCAATAAATGCAACATCGCATGACTTGGAGTAACGCTTTCCGTGCAGCACCGTACGAGATTTGCACTTCAACTGCCAACGATTTCCACACTCGCCTCTCTACCCGGCTCCCGCGCACCTGTCCCCCACAGCCAGCGGGACGACACCTGAGAGGTCCCAGGCGGGAGGGGGCTCGGGTGTAACTCACCCAACTTCACAGACACCCGGGGTTTCCCTTCAGGCGGGCACTGCTCGCCCCCCTGCGGGCCGCCGGCTCCCGCCCGCCGCGGCGGGCGCTGAGGGGCGGCAGCGCCGCCGGCGACTCCCCGCGCCTCGTCCCTCAGCTTCCCGCCCTCGCGACGGAGCTCTCCTCAGCGCCCCGCGCCGCCACAGGAGCGCGGGCGGGCCGCGTCCCCGCCGCGGCGGTAGCGCAGCCGCGGCTGGGGGGACTGGGGCGAGGCTCGGGGGCAGCGGGTCCCTCGGCGTGCGGCAGAGGGCGCCCCGCATTCCGCCAGAGCGGGGCCGGGAGGAGCCTCCGGCGCGGCGCGGCGCGGCGCGGCTCGGCTCGGCGCGGCCGGGGAGGGAGCTGCCACGTCCTCTGCGCCGAGGGAAGCCAGCCCGCGCCTCAGCCCCACGTGTGGCGGAGCGGGGAAGTTGCCGGCGGCCAGCTCGGACGCTGCCCCTCTCCCGCCGCTGCCCGTCCCTTCCCGTCCCTCGGGTGAACGCAACTCCAAGTAAGGGCGCGCGGCGGCCCGCTCCCGCCCGCTGTCCCGGGGGAGGCCGGCGCGGCGGTGGGTGCGGGCGGCAGCGGCGTGCTGGAGGCGTTGGGAAGGGGGCGGCGGGGAGCGCTGAGGGGGCGCGGGTCGAACCCGCTGTATCTCCGGGGGAGCCGCGGGGCAGCGGGCTCGGCTCCCGGGCGGGCCAACTTCCTGCGGACTTTGCCTCCGAGCGCTCCTTCCCGGGGCAGCGGGAGCCGCCCGGGGTCCGGCGGCCGGGGCGCCGCGGCTTAAACCAGAAAGTTTTAAAAGCCGGTGTGCGGGCTGGGTGCCGCGGCGGAGAGTCGGGAGGCGAGCGTGGCGCGGCGGCGGCGGGCGGGGGAGAGCCGCCGCCTCAGCGTGTGTGGCGAAGCGGGGGCCGCGGCCGGCTCGGGGCGCCCTCCCGGCGTCTCTCCGCGGGGCGGCCCGGCTGGCGGCTGGCTCCGAGCCCTGGAACGAAACCGCCTCGGGTAGAGACCCCGCCGCGGAGGAGGCCCGGGCGGCGCCGGTCCCGCCGCTCCGGGCGAGGAGCTCAGGTGTGCCGCCGGCTTAGCGGAGCGGGAGGCGCGCCGCCGGGCCACGACGTTGGCGTTGAATCGCAGCTCCCGAGAAGCACTGCCGAGAGATTAATGAGGAAAATAACTCTTAAAAAGACTCGCAGAAGTCTTTCAGGTTTTGTGTTTTTGCGGTTTTTTTTCTTCTTAATTTCGGTTCCCCAGTCGCGAGTACGATTGTGCTGAGAAACGACCGAGACCTGTGTTTAAGCAGCCTATTGAAAAAAATACCAGGAAAGCATTAAAAGGTGACCGAGGAAAAAAATCAAGATAATCCGTTCTGAATGTAAAAATGTGGCTTTTGTCTCCTTTTTTTTTTTTTTTTTAAGCACCATGCCTTCATTTGTCCCTGCGATGTGCTGACGTGAGTTCGGTTTGTAGCTTTTTGGTTCTCCTTATTGTTGGGTACCTAAAAAAAAAAAAAAAAAATTATTTTCTGTTATGTTTCTAAACCAGTTATGGTTCAAACCTTCTTTTAAAGCAGCAGAGAAAATAAATGTTCTCGTGTCACAGAGATTTACATTCCGGGGTCCCGATCCTGCCTGAAATTTGTATGAGCTTTTTTATCGGTCTGTGTAGTACCACCCGGGCTGGGACCTCCTGGGGTTTACATGTTTCTCTCAATTTTGAAAATGTGATTGTCAGTTATTTTTAGCTTTGTTAAAAATTTCCTCCTTTAAATGAACCACAAGTCTTGTAGGAATTCCCTGATGCCCTGTTAAAAAAAAAGTGAAATGAGTTTCTCATTAGTACATTTTTAATAACTTTTTGTTCTCCCTCTCTCTCTTAACTGCCTTTTAGTGGCCTATTTATAACATACAGACCTCCTAGACTGAAGTTAAGAAGAAAGCTGGTTTTAGACTGTTCTCAACCTTTGTAGGTAGAAATTTCACTGATCTTTGTCAGATAAATGAACTGCTTGTCACAGCAATTTTAGTTGCTGCTTTCCCTCATGCTTTGTGGGAAACTGAGAAGGGACATCTGCCAACAGGAATTTTGGGTGCAGCTGTCAAATACCCCTTATCGCATGGGAAACTCTAGGAACTACCTGTTTCTTTAGTGTTTTTTCCAGCGTGGACTTGCACACTTACTCTGCTCCTCAAGAGGGTTTTGGTGGAGCTGTTGACCACAAATGCAGGGTGATACAGAAGAGCACGGACAGCACTGTCAGACATACAGAGATAAAGACAAGCCATTTACAGAGCTGGACATCTTCAGATGCTGCCAGGGTGGAGTCAGAAAGCCTTCCTTCTAGGGAGTCCTTAGCATGCTTAACACCCTTTTGGGATGTGATTGGTGTTCACAGACCTATGGGACTGCTTTGTGTGAGACATAAGATATTTAGCAGTGGCCGCATGCCCACACCTCCTGTCTGTGGAACACTACCTGAGCTTTGAAGCTACCCCAGAGCATCAGACCTGCGTGGAAATTGCCCTGTGTGAGGTGACAACCCTCAGTCACGCTCCCTAGCTGACCACTGGTTCGTTGCTGCTTATTTGGAGGTGTGTACAGTAACAGTGAGACAGTGGACTGTTTCCTTGCTGGTCGCTGCTATATCTGTATGCTAGCAAAATAATCTCGATTATTTTTTTTTAAATCTAATCGTGTTTTTCCATGCATTAAATACACAGTGAAATGCTTTTGCATATATATATGATATACGTGCTGATTAGGTGATATGAGCTGGTTTATGGGACAGTAGATAGACTATACGCTAAATATTTTGGCCATGGCACTTAATGTGTAATGTAATGCAGTTTCCTTGTTCGTTTTTGTTACAAATTTTCTTCCTCCATCATCTTTCTCCCTTGCCTGTTACTCTGAAGCCCAACAAGGCTTGTCCTGATGGTGTGTGCACTACCAAGAAGCAGTGGTGTAGAGGAGCTGAAAGAATTTCTCTGTGAAGAGTCACGGGAGACCTGCCCTGGTTCAGCAGGTAGCACTGCTGTCATGGGGACTGCCCTCAGGGAGAAATACATTGCTCTTTTACAGTGGCATCAGGGTTTAAGAGAACTGAACACTAACTGTCTCTGCTGAATTGGTCTGGGTTTTGCATTTACTGTTACAGCTGTGCCCCAGTTACTCCCAAAGCTATCTGAGCCCTTTGAGAATGGATCTGGCATCTCTATATTCAATTACTTTGGTCCAGGTCCTCCAGAATAAAATGATCTCTGTCTCCATACTAGTCTCCATCATGCACTGCAAGAAGCATCGATGGGTGGATTGATGTCCATGAAGTCCAGTAGCAATTTGTGTTGCATGGCAATCTGGTTTTATCTATTTTTTGACTGATTATGGAAATTTTACCATGCTTGGAGAAATGTCCCGCAAAGAGATTTTGGCTGTTGTCTTCTCTGGAGATCCCCCAAGGCTGATTGTTGTACAGGGCCACCAGAGCAACGGCAGGGCTGCTCTGTGAGACCACAAGTTCTGTAACTAGGTGGCATTTTTTTCACAAGGTAAGAGATCCTGAGTGGTCTCCATGATTGTGCTGTTCTGTGTTGCTCCCTTTTTGTGTGGGGTTTTTTTTGTTGTTTGTTTGTTTGTTTTTAATTATCACAGTATCAGCTTTCCAGTAAGTGCTCCGTAAAGCTGAGAAGTTACCTTCCTTTCTGCCCATTATGGGAAAGAGTTATGTTGACAGATGTGGGCTCTGTGAGGATTTGCTGAGCTCTTAATCCTGTTTGTGGCTAATAGGCCATGCTAATGTGGAAGGGCATCTCTTTCAGTACGTAAAGGTCTTAACTGCTTGCTACCTTAGGGAAAGGTGCTGTTAAAATGCTGTAATTGTCTTAGCAGTAGTGTCAGGCCATGAGGTTGTCGATGTAAAACTCTGCAACATTGCAGGCCTCCCCCCACTTTTTTTTTTGAGAGAGATTTTTTACTTGTTAAGACAAGCCCTAAAATAATTGCTGTAGGCAATAGAGGAAGCAGGCTTTGTATGTTGAATGTGGCAAATGGCCAGAGATCTGATATTTGTGAGCCCTTTAGGGACACGTGTATCTTGAGGGGATGAGAATGTGTGATAATATTCTCTTTGTTGTCTTTTACGCTACCACTAGTTTAGTTTCAGGGTTTTTTTTGTCTTCTCCATCCTGCTTCGTTTGATTTCTTGTACGCCGTTTTTAGTTGCAAAGAAGTTAGTCACTTCTTTCTCTCCTTAAAATGTGAGCTCTGTGCTTTTAGATGTCAGTGCAACTAGAAGTTTCTGACCACTTTCGTCATTAGAAGTCTTGTAGAATTTCTTGAAGCATAGGGCATGCCCCAGTCAAATTATTCTGTACTCAAGTTCTGAAAGTATAAGCATAATTTTACGTATATTAGCAACTTGGCAGAGACTTCTCCATCTAGTCCATCAGTATGCTGGTCAAAACTTAATCTAAATAAATGGTGTGCAGTGGTAGGACTTTCCCCTGCAGTTTCAAGTGAGTGTAGAAAACACCACTTTCCACCTCATATAATTAATGTATGCTATTTAAGCAGCTACTTTATTAAAGATGGGGGCTACATGCTTGAGATCAAAGGTGTTGTGTTGTGGAGTTTGCTGGTGAGATTCTTTGGGGCTGAAAAGCTTCTGAGCAAAGTAACTGTTTGCTAATATGCAATATTAAAGACATATGCAAGGTAGGGACCTTAGTTCCATGTTAACCACATGGAACTAAGGTCCCTGTCTTTGGTTTGGTGGAGGATGTTGGTAAAACCAGAAACTGGAGCTGGGTTTGTAAATGGAAGACGGAGGGTAAGTGATTTGTGACACTAACTTGCAGTATGCGGGACACTTGATTTTTCTCTTGAGCGGAGGTTGCTAACAGTGCCAAAATACTTGTATTTTCCCCCTTGTAGCAAGTACTATCTGTAACAGCTGCAAGGGAAGGCTTCTTCTGTGACTATAATGTATTCTCTCTCTAATTGGCTTATAAAAATTAGGCACGGTAATAGGGAGACTCAGTGTAAGTGTCAGTCTTGAGGAATTCTTTTCTTCCTTTCAACAGGTGGTGATAATAATGCTGGGCTTTTCTCAGTCCTTTGCAGGTGCATGTGGACTTCCTAAGGGGAAGGGACTTTGAGAAGGAGTCTGTCTGCATGCAGAGTGGGTGCATTCTGGCCCACTCAGGTGGGCGTTGACTTTCTGCATTATGGCAGAAGGTCAGAGGAGACAAGCATACTAGGTTTTGTAAAATGGCCAGATGTGCCATAGCAGGAACGCTGAAACTCATTATCAGACTTACCAATGCCTGCGAACCAGGCTAGAATGTGAACTCTTGACTGGTGCCTTAAGCCTTAGTGCCAGCTAGCCTCTTATCTGCTCCCTTTCATGATTTTTATTTTATCTTGTTTGGATTGCATATGTTTTCCATTAGACTTCTTCTAATGATCCTTTTCTTTGCCACTATAGTTATCTGTATTTTTCTTTCCTTTTTACCCCCAGCTGTTCTTTGTCAGTTTGTCTGATTTTTTTTTTTTAATTGCATCATTAGATTTTTATCCTGTGCACCCCCATGTTGTTTACATTTGTTCTTCCTTTATTCATCTTCTTATATTTTTCCCCTTTTAACTCTTATCCTTAGAGGAACCAGTTTTACACTTGGAGACCAGCCCTTTCTTATTGATTGCCAGCTGCTTTTATTGAAACTAATTTGCATTCTCTGCTCTTATTGTGCTAGACAGAGGACTAGTGATTGTGAGTAAAGCTCTTTCCCCAATGGCTTTGCTCAGAAATTGTCTCTGTATTTCACAAAAAGAGTCGAAAATAAAGAGCAGCATCAGTGCAAAAGCTGCTTCTGCCTAAACCAATGTGTTTGTGTCTTTGTCACATGAAGAGTAGAAATGTGGCCTGCCCTGCTGCAGGCACAAATGACTTCTCCAGGCTGAAATGAGCTGGTGGGTTGGGGGGAGTGCAGAATGATGTGGCCTTATATTTACTTATATGGGCATCCCTTAGACTCTGGGCAGTAACAAACCCAATCCATTTTGACTGGGACTGTGTATTGCCTTGGTACTTTTGTTTACAAGCACTTATGTAGCTGTGATTTTTTTTTTTTTGACCATAGGCAGCTCTAAAAACACTTATTAAGAGTAAAGATATACTACAGTTAAAGAGTTGAAGAGTCGTGGCTGCGTGATGGTAAAACTTGGAAAAAAACTAAATCGGAGCAGGTGGCTGGGGGGGGCTTCAGTGCTCGAAGTTCTATCTGCCTTCAGATAGGCTCTTTGATAAGGGTCTTTAATAAGGCTCCTTGAGCCTTATTAATTGCTAAATATAAAAACCTTGTGTTCAGGCCATGTTGATTTTGGGCTTTGTATCATGCTGGAGGTATGGATAATCTTGATTTGGATGTACCAAGCCTCAGGGTGTATATCTGTCGTCTCCTCAGACTGCCTTCTGTTTATAAATTGGTCTCATTGCTTTTTCACCCAATGCCAGTTTGTTTTTGTTTGACACCTTGGCTTTGTTTGTATGTTTGGAAAAGGAGTTGTCTGACTGTGGTACAATGCTTAGTATTAGGTCTGGAGAGGAGGTGTGCTGTATAAATCTGTTATTAAAACTCACTGAAGTGCTTTGCCTCTGAAGTGTTTGTTCCTAGCATGGCTGCTTACTGGTAGTTAGATGTCATTAGCATCTTACACTTTACATGGCATCGTTGCATCGTGAAAGATCTTGTGCTTGACTTTGACACCCAACTAGAAGGATAACAAAAATAAGGAATTGTTCAGGTGAAGCTGCAGGATACAGCTTTTAGTTATAAAAATGCACCCTCAAACATAGCTTAGGTACATGGCTGTCATGATACAAATAAGATTCAAGATCCCAGAGCCTTTTATTAGACCTTACTGGTGCCAGTATAAAATACGGCTCTGAGCCTGCAGCCATGCCACAAAAAGGCTCAGGGAATTCACCTGTAGTTCTTTGTTTTTGCAAACTTAGGTCTGCTTAGAAACCAATACACTTGCTGTGCTGGGTCTCACCATCAACCCACCACACCCACCATCACAGTGCCGCCTACTTTGGATGTGAGAGCATACATTTAAACTCTATGATAGTTTAGGACAGAAACTGAAGGATAAACATCTGTCTTAAGTGGGTTGAGGAGTTTAGATGGCGATGCTGCATAGCATCAGAAAAACTCAAGTTTACTGACTTGATAACTGTTTAAAGGAGTGGCTTGTAGTTATACTATTATAATCTATGAAGTATGCTTGGAGGCTTGGAGTTACTTGTGGTGAAGGACTTTAGCATGGGCGAAAGGGGTGCATGTCAACTTCTTGTCTAAATGTTTGGGTTTTATACTGTTGTTCAGAAGTCTTGATGCTGGTTCTTGCTGCTGAATTGAGATCATTTCAGTCTGCAGAGCAACCCTTAGCCAGTTTCCCTCCATTGTTTAAGTCTTTCCCACAGTGGTAAGAGAAATATTTAACAGGATAGGAAACAATGTCTGTGAAAGTAAGATTTGCTCTGAAATCTGATTGCCCGAACTACTTCTAAGACTTTTACGTTTCTAAAAGTTGAAGCTGACTTACTGCTTTCTGTTGATAATTTATTTAGCATGTTAACTCATTGTACAGTCATCTCCAACAAACACGCTTTTGCTTT
Organism: Ciconia boyciana; assembly: GCF_034638445.1. NCBI lineage: Eukaryota > Metazoa > Chordata > Aves > Ciconiiformes > Ciconiidae > Ciconia > Ciconia boyciana. Next base: position 208,524,096 of record NC_132934.1, read on the forward strand.
TTTTTTTTTTTAAATGACATTATAAATTGGGGAAGAGAAACGGAAATATTTGTATACAATCATTTTATTGTTTTTTCCATGTCTTCCAGCTATAGCACTGCTTTCCTGAGTAGGAGAAAGTGAGACCTTTCTGTTCTGTGTCCAAACAGAACAAAATGCAGAAGCCAATAGTAGAAGTAGGAGTGAGAATCCATTTGACTTTTCAGATCCTTACCTTTGTTAACAACAGGATGGGTTATTACTATTGAAGATGATGATTTTTTAAAAAAAGGAAGTTATTAAATTTAACAGGTGCTTAAGGGGGAGCAAGGGGAGTTCCAAACACCCAGAGAAACCTGTAGGAATAAATCTTTGGAGCAAATTCAGTAACAAGCAGAAATATTCAAGTTGGTCTGTATGTCTTAACATTGACCTCCTCCTGGACTAATTATGCCCCTCTTAACACAGACAGGGCATAGCTGTACAGTGCCTTGCAGACTGACCTACACTTCTCTGCCCACACTCTCAAATAATTAGACAGGAGTTGGATCTTCTCTGTAAGCCTTCTAGCTTTGTTATTTCAGTGCTGTGCTCAATTGAAAATGCAGTGCTGAGAGACTGGCCTTTTTTAGCTTAGGCACAGCACCAGTCTAACCAATCGCTGCAGCTTTTGAACTGGAGCTGCTTTGCATCTGATCTTCTCTGAACAGCAGTGAGGAAGATTGGGTCTGCCTGCGGTGTACCATCCCGTTATGCCCCATCACTGGTGCTGGTAAATCAAAGCTGTTGACAGCTGGCTTAGCTGTTTTTCATGTTCCCTTCCTCATTCTCTGTGTATGTTCCTGAGATGCCCAACTGCCAGTGGGAGGTTAGTCTCAGCTGTCCTTTGTGACTTTGAAAAACTTCTGTGGGGTTTGGTTGGTTGTTTTTTTTTTGGGGGGGGGGAGGGTGTTAGGGTTTTTTGTTTTTTGTTGGTTGGTTGGTTTGGGGTTTTTGGAAGAAGGTACCTGTGTACTTGGTGCTTGAATTTTTAATATCAAGATGTGTTTTCTTGGCAAAGATTGGTTTTCCAATGCCAAGAAAAGTGAAAAGAACCCACTGGCCCCTAAAGCTTTTCTACTTAATGCACTTCCTTGACCTTTTCAACCGCTTCATGCTTTTGCAGGGATATAAACCTGGACATTTTACATATCCCATGTTGCTGAACTAAATGACAACTTTGGGGTTTTGAGACGTATGAGCTTTGATGATAAATGCATATTTTTTCCCTGTAAAACTTTTGTCTTTATACTCTGTGCTGGGTACTCCTGAAGGAGAAATTCAGTGTGAAGAGAGGTCTTCTGACAGTTTTGGCCTTAGCAACCATTAGAAGCACAGGAGAGGAAGAATTAAAGGAAAGACCTGCAGTGTGTAGAGTCTGAAGAATTAACATCAGTCCCTTTTTCATATAATGTAAGGAACGAGGTGACTGGAGGAAGAAATCTTTCCCATGGTACTAGCAGAGAAGCACAGACAGTATTTGAGAGCCAGATAAGGCCCCACAAGCGGCAGAAGTGTATTACACTGCGGAAGCTTTCTGGGCTGTGATCAGTGTTCTAAAATACAGTTTAAGAAACAGTCAACAAAATATGTTTTCCAGGGGTTGAAAAGACTTCCAATTAGTGATTCGTCTTCATCTGCAAGCTTCAAATGTATTTGATAATTCCCATATAATGCAATTCAAAAGTATTTTTAAGCTTAACCTTATTTTAATTAAAAAGAGGCACCATGGCAGGATATTCCACATTGCATGTTTGCTGAACAACATATACTATCTGGATAAATGACTGAAAACTTTGCTATATGGCATTTATTTGCTGCTGTCTTTTGTGCCACATTTTAGTTGTTGCTGGGTTTTTTCTTTTTTGCAAAATGAACGGGTATGAATTTTTTTCTGAATATTTTTATTCTGTGAATGTTTTTATTCATTGTGTGAAAATAATATGCTGTGTTACTAAAAACAGAGAAAATTTAGGTTGTAGGCATATATTGTAATGTCATTGGCTTTTTTTTTTCCTGTAAGAATTACAGTAGATGCTGAAGGTTTGTTAAACTTGAGGAGGGATATAGTTGCTTTCCAAAATAAATACTATTTATGAAAGTTCATTTCAAGTTATCTACAGGAGAGTGAACATGCAAGGAGGGGGCATATAATGTTTTCTTTGGAACATACCTTTGCTAAATATATTTTTAAAGGTTGCTAATCTGTTTCCTGCCTAGGAAACCAAAGGAAGTCAAAGAGAGAAGGAGATTATGGACATAGCTGTTAGTTCAATGCTGTGGCATTTCTATGACTTCCATCTCCTGTGCAGTTACAAGCTCTGCAGGAAAGGGATATGCATCTTATGTTGAAAACTTTCAGGTTTCCTGTTTCTCTGAGCAAGCTGGTTTCTGGCTGAGCCAGTTAACTTTTACTGCTGGGCCGTCTCGCCGTATTTTCCATTGCCCTGGAAAATTCGTGGTCTCTACTGTTCCTGACCACCCTGGATAGGTAGTGATCTCTTCCCTATCCAGGCTCACAATACCAGCAGTGTAGCGGCATTAGCAATGTGCAAGTCCCTTTGAGTTCTTCTGTGAGTTGTATTTCTTGTGAATAAAGTGTTGCTGTTACAGAATTCCAGGGAGCCCTGAATATAAATGTATCAATTATGTGTCAACACAACAGCATCTGTCGTTGAAATTGGGTATCATTTATTTGGCATCAGCATAGCAAAGATTTGGCTGACAGCCAGAGTAAAATATTCCAGCAGAAACTGCTGCAACAAGAGCCATCTCTGAAGTAATTCTCTGAAATTCAGGTGCTCTAACATAATCTTTTAATAAATTCTTAAGACATCAGGGACCTTAAGTAAAAAGCCTTTCAGGTTCCACATTTTTGTCTACTTTTACTTCTTTATGTCCAATTTTTTTTTTTTTTGTTCCTGCTCTCCAAAGAGATACATACAAGGTTCTGGGATGTATATGTCCTCTGATTTGATATCCTTTTTTTGGCTTTCCATTTCATATTCCAACACTTGTTTACATAAAAATTCCAAATGAATGCAATCAGTGATGTTTTCTTTGGGGAAACTTTGCTTAACTGTGAAAGAGGCAAGGCTTTCAAAATAGGAGAGTAAGAAATTATGTCCCTTTTCTCCTAAGAGATATGTACTTGTTTGTTTTTTTCCTCCCCCCCCCCCCCCGATCAACTTAGTCTCTCTAATCTTCCTTGCTTTTTCTTAGACCTTATCTAAGTAAGTTTCACGTTCCCAGAGATGTGAGTGGGTCAAAACAGTCATTTCAGAAAGTTAGAAAAGCCCCGAGTCTGTAAGACACCTCATTTGCCACAGGCATAATTGCCATGGTTCAGTAAATATTTTAGAGTACCTGTGGGAAATCAGAAACTCAGATCACTTCACTTTTATGGATGATCCTTATCATACTTGAAGGAGGTAAAGAAGTAACTCGTTTAATGGTATAGCTTGTAATGGTCAGCTGGTCGATTCTGATGTAAATAACTCTTTAAAAATTAAAATGGGAAGATCAGAGTTGGAAAGTGGAAAATACGGCAGAAAGACTTGGGGTTATGTAACGTATCCAAATGTTTATCTCGTGTCTCTTCACTGACTAGGCTCCAAACAGTCCCTGTCCCTTCATCAAATTAAAGTTTTTCACTTGTGTGCTAAAGAAACTCCTTTCTAGGAAAGTGTTAAGAACAATAAAGAGATAACAGTAGTTGGGAGAAAATATGAGTTGGATTTTCAGTGCTGGAAGAAAAGCTTGTAGAATAAAAATGAGCTGGGGTTTTTTAAGGTTTTTGGTTTTGTTGTTTTTTTCCCTGAGGTTTGAAGTCCTGTGAAGTTCAGTTTCTCTTGGAGGGGAGAGAACAATGAAAGGGAGGGAGGTCTATCATATTCTCTGCATTTTAAATGGCTTGGTTTCTGTTTGGGTAGAAAAGAAATAGTAAATTCGTATTAACTCTTAAGTTCATATTCTCAAAAGAAATCACAAATCTAGAGTTATGAAACCTTTTTAGGAAAATCAATGCTACCTTTATCCAAGCTCAATTTATTAAAGAGGTCAGCTTTGTTGCTGCCCTGGCATAGCTTGAATTTAATGATTAACCTCTGTGACTGTTCATGTAACTTCTGGCTTTCCATCTGGTATTTTATATAAGCATAAGCCAAGATGATAACAGAATGCTGTGGTAGAGTGGTATGTGCTATTTGGGAAAAAATCTCTTTCCAAATCCTATATGCAGTATGCATCAGCCCCAGTGAAACTGAGAAGCCCATTAAGAAATCCGATTAGCTGTCTGCTCTCTAGATGAGTTAAAATCTCTGTCCAGTGTGGTAATCAGTGATGTCTAACTCGTAGCTTATCTGGTAATAGTGCTGTCGCCTTTTATAGAGGTGCCTTCTCTTGCAGTTCTGCCAGGCATGTGTATTCATTTCAGCCACGTATAACATTGAGCGTTGAAGTGATACCCTGTAATAAATTTTAAAATCCTTTTCATTGCTGAACCTGGCACTGTCTTGTTCTGTTGTGTCGCCCTTCCATTCAGCAGATTTCCTTGTGAGATCTAAAAGTGTCATGTAAGCAGTAGCATACAAGAGGAGGGAGAGTATGCTTTGTGTGAAAGCAGCACTGAAAAGTGCAGCATTAGGTTCAAGGTTCAAAGCAAGGTATTGTCAAGTACTAGACAGTGTGCTTGCTCTAGCAGTAATCATCTCTGTAATTTTCTGCAGGTTAAAAAAAAAATCCATATAATTCTGGGAAGTAAGTATGAAAAAGATTTCAAAAGTAGCTTTATTTAATGTAATAGCCTGTAAAGTCTAAATTGTTTTCCTGTTAAAATGGAGAATGTGAGGAAGAGCAATTCTAATGCCAGCAGTCTTCGATGTATTTATCTCCATAAGATACAGATCTGCTGTCTGTTCCATAGATGCTCATGTTCACGGAGAGACCTGGCTGAAACCTGTGGAGCACTGTAGTGGCAACTGAGGCAGGTTGCCAGATGGGAACTGAACTTATCAGCTCTTGCCACATGTACATAGTCCTGTATCTTTTGAAGGTGTCTTCTGTTGGTAGTTGTTGCTTCCCATCAGTGTTTGTTCATCTTCCATCTTTCCTTTCACTTGCAGGAGGTGAATTTTGACTGCAGCTGTCCTGATGGTTGTTTTTTTTAAAGTGCTGTACACTTTTTGCTCTTGGGTTACATCAAGTTACTGTGAACTTAGCCAGTGCTTTATATCTTATTTTGTATTTAATTCTAAACTTGCTATTCTGAAATATATTAATATTGTGTCATTTCTGTCTAGAGGTTTATGAACAATTTTGACCTGTTGCTAGAAATCCCAGTTGATGGGAACTTTAGCATGCCCTCAAGGAAAGTGAGATGATACATATGGTACAGTACAGTAGATAAAAGGCTATGCTTCTCCCTTCCCCTTCTCCAAAATCTGCTTTGTGGTTGTAGTTGTAGTTTCAAGGCTCAGTTAATTCGCGAAAAAAAATCTCACTTCTCTGTTGGACAGAGGGGTAAGCAGTGGTTGATGGCCTGTATCGTAGGAGGAGTAAATAGATCTAGGTATCTTCTGATATCTCTAGCCCTTTGTATGAAAAAAATGGTTCTCGGAGTCGTGCTGGAGGCGATGTGTACTGTCCTTGCCTCCAAATGCGTAGAATGTGCTTGTTGAGTATCTTGGTTTTTGGAGAGTCCATGCTCAAGAGTATGGATGCATTACATTTTACTTTATTTAGAATATTCAGGTTCTGGACTGGTTAGTAAGAGGCTCAGTTAAACCAATGCCTGGTTTTCTGTCCGGATATTTGGTTTATTTGCCTCTCTTGTGTTGAACCTCTACCCCTTTTCTTAGTCTCCCCTCTTCCTCCCAGTTCAACTTAGTGGCAGTTTTTGAGGAAAATAACATTTTCCTTTACGCTTGCACTAGAGATTCAAAGGACAAAATGCCCCTTCTTCAGTCTTAGGAGTGAAGTGCTATTTTATAGTATCCTTAGATTAAACACTGGGGTCGCTGAATCTACTTCTGGCACCGCAGCTCTTGTACTGAGGAACAGCCTCTTTGGAGCAGTGTTTGCAAAACCATTTCAGTACATCTCACTATTACCAAGTCAGTACTGCAGCCTTATATAAGCCAGTCTCCATACACTTAACTCCAGGACAACTTCAATGATTAATATTTATATAAAAGCTTTCATGTTTCCACAGTGAAATTGTCTTACTCTCAAAAGAAAAGGTGGCTTTTTCCCTGTTGACTCAGTGTGAAAAATCTTGCAAAGGCTTTCAGCAGCATTGCATCCAAGACAGGCATCAGCAGAAAAACTAGGGTCGTCTTGAATTCGGTATTTCATTTTGTGAAATTGCCTACTCTGAGAGAAATAAAACATTTACATGTATATTAACCAATGTTTGCCAGCTCTTGGAATAAAGCCAGTTCTCTCAGGGCCAAACAAACGCTCTGAGTGAATGAGTAATAATCTGCTATTGTCACTCCTAATTTATGGATGGGTAGATAGAGCAATGTTTGCCATTTTAAGTTGTCCTATTCGCTTGAAAGACTAAAAATCACGATTAGCTATCGGCTTGGAGTATCTATAGCATGTCTGTTTATAGCTGATTTACTCAATATAGCTGTTGCAAAAGTTCAAAACCTCCCCACGTGATAAGTAATTGTGGAAGAGGGTGAGAATGCATGAAGGTTACAGATGTTTTGGGACAGTAATTTGGAAGCTGCAGCCAGAGGCTGAAAAGATACATAGCAGCATCTCTTTTTAAATGACGTGCAAGGTCCCTGTGCCTCGTTTATTTTCTGAGGAAATCTGTATCATCTCTCTCATGTTAATAGAAAGTTAAAAATCTATGGATTCCCAAAATAACGACTGTATTGAGCTTTTGTTGTTGATAAGTAAGGGGAGGGAGTAATACTGAGTACCTTACAATGATGGTCTCCTGTGTCTCTGAGCCTTTTCATTTGCTTAATTTTTCAACAAATGCAGTTAAAAACAGTTTTGAAAACTTGGTTTTATGCATTTATGAGTGTGCTTTTCTCATGAAGTTAACAGGAATCTTGGCAAGATTCAGCTGAATAAAAACAGCGGGATTTTCTTTTGTTGAGAAAGATGCGTGTTTTTAATGTGACTGCTTAAAATCCCACCCCTTTAAGGCCCGTGTTAAATGTTGCAGAGAGGCAAATAGCACAGCATCCCTCTGGAGTGTAGGAGTTTGAGGCATCAAGAGTCCTCTTGAGGTGAAATTGTCCTCAGAATGTCCTGTGGTCTTCTGTGAGATCTCCTGGCAGGTTGTGGAGGAATGTGCTGTATCACGCCTAAATACATAGGTAGGAGATGGATGAGAAGTACAAACCTCACTTGTCAGCCACTAAGAGTAAATAAACACAGTGCAGAGATGAGAATGATAATTGATGTCAGTCTTCTCCAACAGATTGACTCTTTGTCTGCTTCTTTTAGTCTTTATTTCACTTCATGCAGCTTTTCTTCCACGCACTGGTTTCTTTCCTTTTGTTTCCCTTCCTCCCTTGCACACGAAGGGGGCTTTCCTGCTCTTTCTCTCTGGGCTTCATTATCTCACTCACCTACTTGTGCTGCATCACAATTTTTTTTTTTCTTTCCCCCCGCTGCCTTAAACTTCCTACCTGTGGTCTTGTTAAATGAAATAACAGCAAGAGCGGTTGGTGTTGATGTTGCAGATACCAGGATGTCCACAGCCCAGGGTGCAGCCATTAATATTCTGTCTGTAAGCTGTGGAAGACAGACTCTGAAGAGACGCCTAAGGACATGATTCCTCAGCCTCTCTGAAAGGTCAGACGTAGGACTTAACTTCTGTACTGTGCAGCCTTAGCTGTCACTTGGTGTTCACAGGCACTTGGATAAGATTAAAAACTAATATATCCCCGGTTTGAGAGAAGGTCAAATAATATGTCATTCAAACCCTATGTCTACTGGATCATGGGCAGGCACCTTTAAACACCTATTCCCTGCACACCCACAGTTCCCAAACCATCTGTGGGCCCCAACGCTGACTTGACGTCCATTGTTAGGGGTTCCCGGTACAACTTGAAGTGGTTTGATTGTTGAGTGCTTTCTGTTGCATTGACAAGAGGGATCTACTGAATATGCCAGAAGACATACTATTGAATTTGGCTGATGTGAACAATGAAGCAAAACGAGTTGTATTTTTAAGAGCTGGTCAGTAGCATCTTAATAAAAATGGGAGGTGGGGGGAGAACCAACCGCACCACAAAACCAACAAAAAAACCCCCCTAAAGACACAAAAAACCCCCAAAGACCAAAAAAACCCAACCAACCCATCCAACAGCTTGGAGCAATGTTTCTTGAAATTGCTCTAAGATATGAAACTATTAAGATTAATCTGAATTAATCTATACAAAGTAAGAAAGATACCTGCTTAGATCTCAGCAGCAGCAGGTGCTTGCAGTATTATAAATAGAAAGCAATACAAATTGAGGTGCTTATTAAATTTGCCTTTATGATGCTTTGAAGTATTGCAGTGGAACAGAAAAGAAAAATTACCAAAGGCTCTGGCTTAGAAGGGTGACTTAAATAGCTGTGCTGCCAAAGGAAATGGAACATAAAATAGGATAAGTGATAGACTTGTTCAAAAAGGTTATCTAACAGCGATTTGTCCCTAGCATGGAGAGATTGGCCGAGAGCTTTGGAGGGATGTGATTGAACAGGGGAGGGCTTAATTTTTTTGGACAGTTTTAATACAGTATTGAATTTTAATATATTTTCCAGGAGATTGCATTGTAATCGTTTCTAGCACTTGCGTTTCTCAAATTTTTCCTTGTTTCCCTTTTCCCCTTCCCCCAGCTGACAAAAACTAATTCTGCAGGAAATGTTCATATTTGGGAAATGGGCTCATTCAGAATTTTTGCTGCCTTTTTGGATAAGGCTTCGGTGAGGATCCTGTTTGTCTTTTAGCATTTTCTAAAATTCTTGAAACACTGTAGGGCCTCTGTAGAGAGGTGGCTGAGCAGAGCAGCTAACAAATTGTCAAGTAAACCAGATCAGAGCACCAGGCTCAACTGGCAGAGAGACTATTAAAAATTAATCAAAATGTGCAATCTTTTTTTCTTTAATGAGATACTCTGATTTAATTTGGCAGGGAACGTACTAGGAATCGTAGCGTGGGAAAATCGGTGCTTTGGGGAGCAGTGAATTGCCCTGCATGAGATCCGAGATCCTCCTTTTTAATGTAGCGAAACAGAAGCATGCTTGCTGGTGGAGAGGAGGTCTGCAGTGGCACACTGTCGATCCTGTGCCCTTCTCATCTCAGTTACTCACTTGGAAAATGCCTGCGTACAAACAGTGAAGGCATCTAGGTTAGAAATGGTGATAACACACGTGCACAGGCAGAACAGGTAGAGTCATTATCACAGAGCGAAGGGGGAAAGGGAACACATGCGGACAACAGGACTCCTGGCATCCACGCCCAGGTCTCCCTGGTGCTGCACATGTGCGCTTACACAAGCTAAAGTGGCTTGTATGCCATACCAAGCATTTAATATATTTTACCTGTGGTTAGGAATTTGGCTGCATCCATATGCTTATGAGTTGCACAAAAAGATGACTTAGGCAGTGCACGAGCATGACTACCCTTAGAAAAGCTTGGATCTGTTCAGCAGGGAATGAAGCTGGTACCTTGTGCTAAGCTTGCTGGGGTTAATGCATGGTTGTGTATTATCGGCGACTCTGAGAGCACTGTGAATATAGCAGATTGCTTTAAAAACAACCCAAGTGGAAAGGGAGGCTGTACAGGAATAAATGAGAAGAGAGAATATGAATACTGTTACGTAGGGAGATGTAATGTTCTGGTCTTGATAAGTACTTTAAAAGAAGGTCACTCGTACTTTACGGTGGTTGAACTATGGTACGGATCGATAGCTGTTTGCTGAACGTTGTAAGGGCACTTCTGAGACATCCTTCTCTGAGTACCTGGGCTTGCTTGTAATGGACTTAGTTACACACACGGCTCCATAGCGTTTGCTTTTGCTTCTGAGTTTTTGAGCTGGTGGAAGGTCCTGGCAGTAGGACTGTAAATAGGAGTACATAAATAGATGGTGCAAGAACCAGTGTTGCAGAACTGATTAGGCAAAACCAGGCTTGTATTTAGAGGGTGGCTTTGCTGGGAAACTCCCTTTGGTTAGACTGTGCAAAACTTTCTTTCTTTTTGTCCCTGTAATTTTATTAAGTCTTAATTAAACTTTCTGCAATTAAATTAGTTTACATTAATGTCACGCTGTCTTATTATGTGTATATTGACAGACACTAACAGGGATTTGATCAGCCTAATCCAGCTGTATGTAATTATGTGCCTTCTCCTTAAATAATTGCAAACAGAATCTATCAATCACAGCAGGAAAGCCTGCTGCTTTATTATAATGTGGGATTGTTTAGTGAAATGTAATAAGACTTCAGGTTTAAGCTGGGAAGTAAACAGAATGAGATTTTAATGAGACCAATGATAGGAAGAAAAAACTCTCCCCACCCATCCTGTGTCTCAAGTTTCTGTTCTTATTTCCCCCCCCCCCAAAAAAAAAAAAGGTGTCCTGATTGCATTGTTGTCACGCTGATGTTGAGAACATTTCTGTAATTTGAAAGGCATTTGGGAAAGGTGCAGATTTCTGGCTGCCAGAGGAAGACCTCTAGCTTAAACCTGTGGTGCTGTTCCAATGTAAGGTGGAGGTTTTTATTTCATTCATTGATAACTTGATTACACGGATCAAACAGGAGCGTGTAGAAGGCAACGGAGGTGGGAATGAAATCTGCCACACCGCAGCGCTGCACAAGCTCTAAAACACCTGCCCCACGTGGAAAACAAGTAAGGGCACAGGCACCCACTTCAGTGATTGTATTTGGGTTGATTTCTATGTGATTTAGTTACTCTCCAGTGTCATGCAGTCCTCCCCTGGCACGTGTACAAGCAGGGAGAGACAGGCATGGTGCCAGCAGTCTTTCCTCAACCTCCTACTGGAAAACCATCTGTGCCAAGAAAAGCTTGAAAAACCAGAACTTCAGACAAGCCCTGAAGGGGGTGTGTTTGAGATCTGAACTCCTTGTTCAGTGTGCTCTGGCATTGCATCCAGCTTGCTTTAAATCTGCGAATACCTCCAAGTTACTTCATAAAATAAAATGGTAAGTGCCACTGTTGGTGAGGTGCTGTCCATTTTTCCCTGCAGGACTGTCTCAGGAGGGTTTCAGGAGTCCAGGTGCACACCCATCTTACTTTCTCCTGTTGCAGGTAGTTCTGTATCTTGCACCAGAAGAGGGAGATATCCCTTTGTGCCTTCTGAAGAAACAAACTGTTTCACAAATAGTTTGAGTCCAGCATATACAGATTGTCTTGTGGTCAGGAAGTACAGATGTTGTTTCTAGATGTTGCCCTGGTATCTTGGGAGCTGCTTTTCCAGCTTTTCTTTTCTGTCGGTCACTCTCCATTGTTCCCCTCTCCAGTGCACACATGCGCATGTAGGCACGCACCCCTGCTGCCCCAGGCTCATCCCTTGCCTTTGCATTTTTTGTGGGTTGAGATTTAACAATCAGTTCTTGCTGTAGGCATGGATTTTTTGCCTGCCAAGTTTTAGCCTGGACTGAATTTTCAGTGCCAAAGTTTTAATGACAGTAGAATTATAATGAAAAGCAGTGACAGTCCCTCAACTCTCCCGTTTGCATTACAAAACTGTAACATCAGGCTTTGGACTTGCTGGCGTCCTGCCTGGTGTGTGTCTCGGGGATCTGTTTCAAACACTTTTATAGTGATGCTGTCTCACAGAGTGACTGTGTTGGGAACCCAGTAGTTTGAACGGGAGAAGTAACAACCATGCTGGATTGTAGGAAAAGTGTTTCCCATCGAGGTCATCATCAGCTGAGAGGATTAGTGCTGCTACCCTCTGGTGACAGTTCAGCTTGTGGTGTGAGTTAGCCGCGACAGTCCAGGTCTCAGTGGGCTTGTGACCCTGAGGCAGCTGTGCTGGAGAACAGAAATGTTATTTTCACACTGGATTCCTATTGCTGCACCTTCTTGCAGATGCCAAACACTTGAGGTTGGTCTGGGAGAGCAGTACATTAATTTTGAGGAGCTCTGACACCAGTGACTCGTTTATTTTTATTTATTTATTTAGCATAGCTATTTAGAAACTGACTGAATTTCCATAATTACACTGGGAAGATGTTTTGTATCCAAAGAGTCTTGTCAGGAACAGCTGAGAAAATTACTTTTTAAGAAAACAGCTGAGCGAACACATAATATTAAGTCATATGCTAGGTGTTGTGGTTTACTGCATTTATGTACAAGATCATCTGTAGCTGTATAAATGGTGAATGGCAAGCTCTTCTTCTACAGCCTCCCCTAGGAACTGAATTCATGCAGCGACAGAAATGACGTTTGTTTTTCTTGTGTTTTCAGTAAACATTAGTTGTATTTCTTCATTGGACTGCCTGTTGCAAAAGTTGTCTTGATGCTGTTTTTTTATCTACAAAGAAATATACGGGTTATTTATCCACCTGTTCATGGAGCAAAAGGGCTTGCCTTTTTTTTTAATTGAATTCTGTTCTGTTTCTTTGCTGCATTCAGGGCAGATAGGATTGCATTGCAACGCCGTATGCGCCAAAAATACTGTCACCTCATCTCTGTTTAACAATGCCTTCCCAGATGCAGAGATCCATGGGTTTTTGTTTCTAATAGAGATTACTTACTATATCCAAGTCCTGAGAATTGTGAAAATCGGATTGAAATAGCTTTTTGCTTTGGCGGCCTTGCTATCTCTGACTTTCTGGCAGCATTCAGTGCTGGCTTTCATTTTCCACATGCTGTGAGTATTTTGGAGACTCTCAAAGCTACATTTACAGTAAATGTGATGTTGCAGTAATGATGGGTCAATTCAGATTTAGGTCTGTAATTTGGAAAAAAAACCCACCACCCCTCACTAAAAAATGTTAAACTGACTTCAAAGAGCATCTTAATAGTTCCATATTGTTATGTGTGTAATTAAAAGCTCTTACACTTGAAAACAGTGTTGTTTTGATTTGGTAATCATAATTTCTTGCTACAGTCAAATAGACTGAGGTAAAGTTTTATGATATTAAGAATTGGCCTCATGCTGTAATGTGAAAATCCATTTTTCACAGAGCAAAAAAAATTTCTCTTAATGCTTTTCTTCATTTTTAGCACACTCTGAAATCATGACGGATAGTGTCACCGAAACATGAAGATCTCAAATGTAGCATTGCAAGCATTATCTTCAGCTATGCATCAATTCTGCTGTGCAACTTCTGTTTAAAAGTAATGAGCTGGGTGACCCAGAGCATTTGACAGCGCAGGAGCCAAAGTTATTTGTGTGGCTGTTCTGCAGAGTCCTTGCTCGCTTAGCTTGCTCTTGTTTCGCTAGGGGGATGGCTTGTACAAATGAAAAGTTTCTTTTTTAAGCAGGCAATAATAATTTTCCCTTGGTAGTGGTCGCACAGAGCTGTGTTTCGGTACCAAAGGGAGCTGTCCTGCAACTGGAATATTCACTTCATCATGGGGCCGCTTTTGTGTTGCTGAAAGTGGGTTGGCTGGGGAGGTTTAGGGGAGGGAGGGAGGATGTGACTGGGATTAAAGTGTTTTGTTAATCCTCTGGGCAGGCTTGCTCTTTAGGGTTCAGCTCTCTTAGTCAAGTTGGCAAGTCTCTGCTCTATCCATCTTTGTCACCCACACAAGTGATTACACAGAACATTTTGCTCCTTTAGAGCCTGTCAAATTATGAAGATTTTCTTAACTATCATTTTACATTTAGCGTTTAAAACGGAGTGTAATAATTGTGCTTGAATGTGATGGAAATAGTGCTGGACAATCACTACTGCAGTTGCATAAAAACTGTTACAATCAAGCTTTTTTTTTTTTTTAAAAAGCCCACTCCTCAGAGCCAGATTTGCAAGGCATCAGGTACCTAATGCGTCTGACACAAACACAGGAGCAGATTTAGCTTCTGTCTCAGCGTTGGAGTTGGGTGCAAACTGGTCTAAGTGCTCGTGTAAATCCTACCCAGGTAGCAGCCATCTGAAGGGATGAAGGCGTTCTTCATAAAAGATGTGAGGATTGTTATTCTCTTACGCCTGCCAAAACTGAAACACAAGGAAAAAAACAAATGACGAAGTTGGACCTGTGTGAATGGAAAGGCTGCGTGCAGAACTGAGGTCTCTGGAGACCCCATCTAGAGGTCTGTGCACAAGTATTCCTCTTGGTAAATCTGTCCCAAGCTCCTACTGAAATACTTTTTTAAATTCCCATTTAGCTGTGTTTCTAAACTGGCTGTATCACCGTAGAAAATGGTGGCCTTGCTGATGCTGCTCTGGCAATGGCCAGAAATTCAAGCTGCAGGGAAGAAAAGTCCCTGTCCAAAATGTGGTATTTTACCTCGAGGTAAAATCAGTTATGGAGTAATGATAAAAAAAAAAATATCTGTGTTCCATGGGATAGTCTAAAACAAGTCTTGTCCTTTATTAAATAGTACCCAGGGTTTGTGTAACAGTATTACATGCAGTTCAATCATTTATTAAAAAAAAAAAACAAAACATTTGCATGGTTTCAAAGATAGGAAATAATGTGTTAATCTGTTGCTTAGACTCCACTGTAATTAAACGTAGAAGCAAGAATGATATTACTTCAGCCAACTTGTTGGTCCCAGGCTGCCTATGCTGGCTGAGGCAGCACATCAAGTTTCCTTCTAGTCTGTCAGGACCTGCCATCTCCTTGTGGTGGCCACTGGCTCAGCCGCAGTGAAGTTGCACAAGGTAAGGGGGGATTAAAGCCTCGTGTAGGAGACCCTGCACAGCTGCTCCTGGCTGCCCAGAGCCACTGTCTCCGCACAGGGAATGCTCCTGTTTTAATGACTGCTCAGTGCTTAGCACTGGTTCCCTGCTAACCAGGCTTCCTCTTGCCCCTTGGGTCCTCACCTCCTCCTCTTTCCGTCTCTTGGACTCCACTCTTCTCCCAGCCTCCGTACAGCAGCTCCAGCTGCACTACCCTAAAGTAATCAGCCTGGTAGCAGAAATAAGTAAGAAGCTGATAAGATTGTTGGTTTTAGTTGTTCTTGCCTCTGATGCTGGTGTGTGTCCTGGTGATGGGGAACTGCTGGATTTGGGGCTTTAACTCTAAAATAATCTGAAGAGTATTGTCCGCTTAGGTGTCTTGTGCCCTTTTTCCCCACTGCTGGCAGGCAATTTGAATACAGTGTGTCCTGATTGTCTGCTGGTTTGTTGTCTGGTTTTGGGTTGTTTTTTTTTAATGTGCGAGTAACATCCATGGCCCTAGGGGAAGATTTAGATGATAAAAATTAATTCTTGTCAGATTGTTTGAATTTCAAGATGTTTTGCTGTTCCAGAAATGTTACAGTATCAGTAGCAGGCTAGACCAGGTTAATCCAAATTGGCTTGCAAACAGTTGTAATTTTGGATTTGGAGAAAAATTATTCAGTTTAACAAGGCTAATACATTCATGCTGTAAGGTTGGTGGTAAGTTCTTTAGACATCTAGATGTGCGATTACACTAAATGCAGATAAACAAAAACTTTTGTGCCTGTGTCACATGTAGAAGGAGATGCAGCATTGCAATACTCAGCAAGCGCTGGTGTTGCTGGAGTCAGGGCTGCCGTTCCTGGCTCACAGGAATAGCTGTGGGTAGTGTGAGGAGCTTTTAATTGCTGATTACTAATGGTCAGGGTTAATTTTACAAAAACAAAACAAAACAAAAAAAAAACAAAACCAAAAAAACCCAAAAACAAAACCAAAAAAAACCACAGCCGATTGCCATAGATTCTGGTTGGAAGATTGTTGATTTTGAAGGATACTAGTCCCCACAAGTTTCACTACAGCCTTCTGGTCCAAAATTACCCCTGCTTGACCATAGCTGACTTGCTTTAAGATGCTGGAAAATGCTTCAGCATTGGTATGAGTGACTTCAGCAAGTCCACTGACTTATGCTCTTAGGTTTTGAGGCTGGCTCTGCAAAACAGTTCAGAGTAACTTAACCCAGAAGGTAGAATGAAGAGCACTTTTATATATAAAAAGCTAACTGGATGATGGGCAAGGAGGAATGAATGTAATTGCTCTAGATGTCAAGCCAGGGTACTAAATTTGTGAATTTGTATTATGTTGAAGAGCAATGTCTTTAGGTTTGTCTTCAGTAGCTTGAACTTCTTAATCTTTTGTTCTGCTTGAAACTTTAGCTTTTCAGCGTCAAGTTGGAGCACTGCAGTGTCAGAGAGAAGAGGTAGCCTCTGTGAAATGGATGTTTCAAACAACTATACCAAGCCAAAGCTCATTTTCTTGACTTGGCAATCGAGATGGTTTCTTTCTAGCCAGCAGATTCCTGCTTTTGGGGGAAACTTTGCTATAGTGACCTTAAAAATAATCTCATCACCCCATGCAGTTTTATTACCAAATTTTAAATTGCAAAATTCATAAAAGGAAAGTGAAGTTACAGTCTCTGGCTAGTGCCAGATTCTTGTCACGCTGTTGTGGACTATGGATATTCTGCTTTTGCTAGAGTCTGTTAATCCCTTCTATGCTATACCTATAAATGTCCCAGTTGAGCGAGTCGCTGACTTTCCAGTAAAAGCAGTAGTTGAACTAGTTTGGTGCTTGTTTCCAGCCTTGGCAGATACTTGGGCCAGGTTGAGCAGTTACCAGAAACGGGAAGCAGCCTTAGGAAGATGCGTACGGTCTGCAGCAGTGAGCCCTCTCGTGTTTGGGGGAGACTAGGAATGGAAAGGAGACTCAGCTTCTGTTTGAGGAGAAAACGTGAGTCTCCAGTCCTTCTGCAGTGTGAGCTTAGCTGATCACTAAGGTTCCAGTTCCCGCAAGATGGAAGTATCTGTGGGGCATCAGTTTCTCATTGCCCTTCTGATAGCTACTTGCTCTGAGACATTTTAAATGGGCAGTGCTAACTAGACTGTTAATTAAACCCATCCCAATGCTATATTATTTCCTTCCTCTCTTTGAGTTTTGCCTTCTCAGTGTGCAAGCAGGGTGATTACTGGCTGAAGGAGGATGTAGCTCAGTAACATGAAATAATTTGTTCTCATGGGCTGTGCACGCCACGGGAAACGAGACCCTAATGTTGTAATCCCGGTCCTGGCCCTGACTTGCTGTATGTTCTGTATCTGTTTCTTCCTTTCCATAATTGTCAGTAGTCACCTGCCTTCCAGTGAAGTCCATGGGTGGCCAGTAAGAGGCTTGGCAGTGGAAGGGGATAGCTGTGGCTCTCTTACTCCGCTTGCACAACATGGGCCATAGAATTCCATCTTCTGCAGCTGAGCGCTGGTTTTTAAGTGCTGTTTCGTACCAACGTGAACATAGCAGCATGTACAACATCCCAGACCGTTCCTGTGGGGGAGTGTTGTCTCTTGCAGCAACTGTCTAATACTGGCAGTTGTGTCCAGGCTCCTAGCAGCAGCAGGGGCCTGGCAGCAACTTGCAGAGATTCACTGCTTCCATTTTATGGATCAGTTGAGATGAACCCTAAGGCTCATCTCTCTGAAAACTGTGGGCCAGTTTCTGTGCAAGTCCATCTCTGCCAGTAGCAAAGCCAAGTAACCCAATCTACTGGAAACATATTTGGAGATTGATGCCAGATTCCCAAACTGGAGAGCATCAGCTTGCAATTCAAGTGATGCTGACATTTGCAGGAAGGCTTTCTGTTCTAAGCCGTCAGATGTTAGCTAGTCTATGTAATTAACTTGGTATAATTTTGCTTCAGAATGAAATATTCATTCAAAAGAGTCTTAAACATCCTGATGTTTTTAATGTCTGGATAGCAAGTGGTGCTGCATAGAGGAAGGCATACATTTATTGTCAGAGAGATTGGTTTCGTGGCAACTCCTGTTTGTTACTATGGTACACAGAAAGTCCCAAAGGCTTTTACTGTCCATCACTTCTTGGGTCTTGTGCGTAATCCAGACACAAAACCCACTGACGTACATTAACAGTGGAGACAGAAAACAATATGAAAATACTGTAGCCTGAAATTCTCTGGTTGTCTAGTTACCCCAAAGGGCAAATGTAAAACTTTATTTTGCATAGTAGTTTTTCTAGAGTTTGGTAATAAAGCTTGTGACTGGAACAGGAGGAGAACGAAACGGAAATGGAAGGGGAAAAACAGATTTCTTTTGCCCGGGAGGAAATTCAAGGGTTAGTTAGAGAAGTGATAAACAACAAAACCAACCCAGAAACCCATAGCTTGCAGAAGGTGGAACACGAAGGACTCTGCCCTGAATCAGTAAGAGAGCTGAGGATTTGCTGAGAAGAAACAGGAAAGTTTAGAAATGAAGTAGTCCCGTTTGATTAAAAGACTGGAACAGGGTGTTGTGTGTAGTTGCTCCATCCAATTCCTATTTACCTCCTCATTATGAAGTTCACTGACCACTTCTGGTTTCTCTAAATCTGTTACGTATTTTGATTCTAATGCTGCAGCTTGCAGAAGGAATTGGTTCTTTCTCAGACTTGAACTTTATTGTTTCCTCTCTTGAAAGTCATCCCAGTCACCAAAATTTCCCTTTTATGCTTTATCAAAACTGAAGTGTTTGCCTCAGAGCCCACGTCGAATTGCCAAAGTTTATGATCAGAAGAAAACAACTGCTTGAAAGGGGTGTGCGCATGGGATGCAGAATCGGTGAATCCAGCTGAACGCTGAGATCCGGTCACACTTGATGGTGTGTTGTTGTTGTTCTAGATTGTATCCAGGAAGGACCATGTAAAGACAGAAATACTGACCCATTGATTTGCTCTTGGTTTCCCAGTACCACATGGTTGCTCTGATAGTCTGGTCACTTCCATAAGTTTGAGTTAGTAGAGTTATTTGATATTTTACACGAATTGATGCAATATCTCACCAACCTAATTGGCTGGATGAGATTCACAGCAGGCAGTTGCTGCTGTTATGAGAAAGGATGAAAACTCCTTTGTAGTTGCATGTAACCTGTAGGTGGGGATTCTTGTTTTGTATGTGGGCATTTGAGTTCGGTTTTGCTTCTGTGGTCAGGCTGACAAATAAGGTTCAGGGCTGACAAATAAGGTTCAGTGCTAACACCAGCAGAAAGCATCCCACTTTCAGTAAAAACCACTTCTCTTTTTTTTTTTTTTTTTTTAAAGTAGTCATAAGACAACTTGTAGCATTGAGCAGAGATGACAAACCAAGAGGAAATTAGGTCTGTGGTGCACTGAGCGAGCTTTGCAGCTTTGCTTGTTGACACATACTCCTCACCTACAGCAACATGCTAAAATAGTCTTCATATTTTCACATAAAGAAGAAGGAAAGAAAGAAGGCAGTTACATTAACCCACTAATTTCTTGATATCTTTTCTTCTGAGTATGTTAGGGAGTGATGCAAAACAGCAGTTCATAGTTTACTTTCAATTCAACTCAGTATTTGACACCAGTAATTGTTACCCTCCAAATCTGTTTTTAGATAATCTGGCCTGTATCCAGCTATTCTGCTGCTGCAGAAATGGGGGATGTGGCAAAGAGGAAAAGAGCCAAACAGTTGGCATCTTCCCTCCTCCCCGCATGGTCAGTGAATTACACAGCTGTAGGCAGCTTAGGGGCAAAAAACTCAGGGTATGGAAATATTAAACACCTACTAATTCTCCTTATTTCCAGAGAGGCTTTCATACCGTGTGGTGTTTGTGTTAATCTCACTTTATAGATCCTTCTGCTTTTAAAAATTGGTCTAGTAGATGCTTCAGAGCAACTACCTTATTAATGACTGCTTGTCTACACCAGTCATTTGTAAGCAGGCTCGTTATCATTTGGGATCTTTTTCTTATAAAAATGACAGCTGTAATGAGGGTGACAGCACCGAGTCATGTTATGGCTTAGACTTTGTTCTATGACAGCAGAACCAGAACTGTAAGTTAAGCAGCTCTTTCCCCACGTTTCTTCCTTGTAGAATACCCTGTGTTCCAATAAATACCTGGTGTGGATGATAAACGCTTAATGCTTTTCTTTATGGCAGGGTGCGTGCTTGCCCTTCCTCGTTCTGTAGGTTTGTGGGGAGCCACAGACCATTAGTTGGGAGCCTGCTGCTGTCACAAGAAGGGGCAGCTGGTACTGTGTTGACGCAAGACTCATTTGTATTATTTTCATTAAGTCTTTAGGTGTGTTACCTTGTTTGCCTTGGAGGAGAAAATGTGTGGTGCTGGGCTTTGGTTCTGGCTTAATGGAGTGCAAGTTCAGGGCTCTTGGGCAAACAGTGCACCGTGATGAACCGCTGTAGTTTTTATGGGGAAAGTGTTAGTGATGAGCTGAGCAAGCGCACTGCGATTCTGTTTCCTTGAAAGAAGCTGCATAGATATTGGTGCCAGTTGGATAAAAGATTTACCAAGTGGAGCTGCAAATGGTTTTAATAACTAGAATATGTGTAGATCTTGGTCAAAAGAATTGTTTTTTTCCTCTCTTGTAGTTTCTTGCACAGCCAACCACTTGAAGGAGAAAGAATTCTTCAAGTCCTTTTTTCAAAAGACCTTGGACTATTTTCTGCTGCTGAACTCCCTTCGCTCCCCCATTTCGGTGAACAAAAGATCTGAAGAGGAGGATGAGGCAGCTAAGAGGAAAACCCAAAAAAGAGACCTCCAAAGATAAAAAGGAGAGAAAGCAGGCGATGCAAGAGGCCCGGCAACAAATCACCACTGTTGTGCTTCCCACGCTGGCTGTTGTAGTACTGCTGATTGTTGTATTTGTTTATGTAGCGACTCGTCCAAATACAACTGAATGATGCAGCTTTTCAGACTTTCTAGCTTTGGGGTATTAATAATTTTATCAAGAGCCAAAAGGAACTCTCTGCCACTGTTTTAGTACTTTACAAAGGAACTCGCTGGTATTTTCAGTCTTTCTCTTGGTTCGGGTCCCGCAGTTTCTCTTTAGGAATGTAACATAAAACGTATTAGTGAATGTGCCAGTACGTTTTATGGTCCAGTTCATGTGCCTTTCAGACTTTTAAAATAGTGTTTTTCTTAAATCTGTTTGAAGCTCTATATTGTAAAAGGAAATCGTGTTCTGCTATAAATTTGTAAAAAATCAGCTTTCAGCTTTTATCGCTGTTATGGATAATGTTGCTCCCATGAGCTCTTGTGTGTCTGTTTCAGAACTTCCAAAGAAGTACATTTCTTCTTTGTACTTAATGTCATATGAAGTGCTTTGATTCAGAAAGGATATATTTATTTTTTGAATAAAAGACAGAAGTCTTACTTGGAATCTTCAAATTATTTTGCAAAAAATGTGACTTATTGTGAAAGCCTACATCGTCTAATAATTTTTTCATTGAACACTATATAGTTCACTCAAAAAGAATTTCTTTTTGGTGTGAGATGCCAATATGCAAAGTGAATACTTCAGGATCCGCCGGAAGGAATCTTAAAGAAGTTGGGAAGGGAGATTCTACCAGTTTATGGTGAAGTAACTAATAACAAACTACATAAACAGAGATAATTGTTTATCTGAATGTTAAATATTTAAGTCTGTATAAAGTGGCAATAAAAAGGTGATTTTGGATACAGCCCTTGTTTTTTTTTTTAATTATCTTTTTTAAAGGAAGGAAAAGCAGCACCAGTGTAACGTAGGTCTCTAATCTGTTTGCTGAAGTGAGCTGCTGTCCTGTGACATCCCCCTCTCCCCCTCACTTAAAGGAAGCTGTGAGCACAGCTTAGGCAGTTTTATTCTAAGAAATCAAACTATAAATTCTGATCAAAATGCTTCAATAATCCTGTATTCTTCTACAGCCCTTTATCATCCAAATATTTTAAGGCACTCATTAAGCTTCAGAAGACTTTGGGGAGGGAATTTGAGAACTCTCAACTGCTGTTTAAATACAGGCCAAGGAAGGAAGAATGTGATGCTACAGTGCACTGAAGCGTAGCAGGAAATACTTCTGTGCTGAAAGTCAAAGACCCCTCGAATCCTTACTTCACATGCTGTCTTTCAGCATGGGGATAGTCCCAGGGAAGTCGATGGGACTGTTCTTACGCGTACTAGCGAAAGACCGTGCCTTGCTTCCTGTGTTAACCCTGTGTATTGTTCCTGCGCAGAATGCTACTGCCAACCAAAGTTGTGTTGCAAAAAAATGATTTAGGCAAGCAAATGCAATTCCCTGCCCTAAGGCACATGTTCCCAAAGTGGGGTGAGTCTATGGCCAGGTATAGACTAACCCAGTTCAGAATGAGACAGATACCCAAGGATGCTGGGATGGCCACAGCTCATGACGCCCGCTGTGCCACTGCTGTCGGTACTGCCTGGAATTAAGCTGGCCCTGCAGACTAAGGCGTTTTTGAAAAACAAAATCTGCCAAGAGGTAAAAGGAAGAGTTTGGATGAACTGTTAGGTTGTTCCTCCCCCCCAGCTTGGAGCATAGTGGGGATGTATGCACAACAAGCTACGCAGACAAGATGGTCATCGTGGTGTGCCCAGAAGAGTGTTTACCCAGCCAGTGACGAGCAGGAAGGCTGCTGTGGAACCCCTGTGCTCACTGAGTCATGCATGGAGACTGAAAATTATCTGTGCTTTGGTACTGAGAGCCGCTCCCATCAACCGGAGAGATCTGAAATGATGCATCTGTAAAAGCCATTGCTTAGTCCGTGTTGTCTCCCAGCTGTTTCTGTTCTCCCCGGCACCAAATCCTTTTTGTCCTATTTTTATTTTATCCTCAGTCAGGGATGGCTGCGATGGAGCTCTGATAGTTTGCCCTTTTTTTGAAAGGAGGTGTTCAGCTTGAATGAAATTTATGCCTGAGGAACCGACCAAAAGCGTGTGTAGCTTAAATATGTGTGTTCTGCAGGGTACTTGGTGTCTTGGGCATCTAGAATAGGAGCAGACTTTCCGCTAACCTCTTCCACAGATTGCTCTTCCTCCCCTTCCTCTTCCACAGATTCTTAACCAAGGTTTTCCTATCCCTGCTCATTCTGTGATACTTTCTGACGGCTCTAACAAAGTCCCTGTGACTTTCCCATCTCTGAGGAGCGGGTTTATTTCAGTCCGTTCCGCCTGCAGGGCTTTTTTATCAGCCCAAGCAATAACTTTGTAATTCAGAAAGCCTTCCCTGAAACTGTTCAGAGTCCTTATGTGAGGTTTTTTCCCCTTCATTTTCTGCAAAGTTGAGTCTGTGACACATACGAGCAATTAACTGGCTGATAACAACTGGAGAGGTAAAAGGTCAGTTGGGTTCGATAATATTTAAGATTACTTCTCTAATGAGATGTTTCATTTCTGCTGCTTTTTCTTATGCCCTCCCTTTGTCTCTTGTCATCTGCAGATTCTTCAGGTCACGATAATCATCTTCTCAGAGCCAAATGTTTATTAATATGAACCTATAGCTTAATGCTAATAAGAGACTGTGTATTTCAATTCCCTGAAATGTGCAATTTTACTGAGTGCTAAATTGAGAGGAAAATAGTGTTACACATTCTGAATTGTTCCTTATGCAGAAGCTAGAATTGATTTCACAGTTTGAATTGTTAAAAAAAAAAAAAGTATTTTTCTCTAGTAAACAATGAAGTTGGATTCTGACATTTTCTACCAAATTCCCTTTTACTAGTACCAGATGTGAGAACACGCATTTGGAAAAATGGTTTGAAGCCTCTGTAGACAGAAACTGTCAAAAATCGCTGAGAAATAATCGGGAAGTAAGTTAATGGCAGTTGCCCAAATGTCAACTCCTGTGAACTTCTCAGCCAAAGGTGTAACTGTGTCTCTGTTTTTTTCACTGTATGTATTACTCCAAGTGTCAGTTGCCTTCAAAAATGTTTTAGAAATAGAGTTTCAAACCTTTTCCCAGCATACAGTAGCTTGTGGGCAAAATTGAATGATTTATTACAAGCATTTTACCAGAAAACTCATGCTGAGATACTTCTTCAGTAGCGTCTTACGATATGGTTTCCAAGACCATATGAGGTGAAGTCATTAAAAACCTGCCATTGCTTTCTGATAATCAAGTTATAGAAGCAATTTTTAAAAAATAATTTTTCAAAGCATAAATAAAATCTCAGTCAAATACTTAAAGATCAAGGTTTGAATGGCGTTTTATAAATCTCTTCCAAGTGCTAAGAAAATTAAGGAATCACATCAAGTATTCCCGCAATGGGTGAATGCCCAGCTGTGTTATAAATGGCCCCAGCTCCGCAAAACCAAGTGAGAGAAGCCAGCGACACTGCCCGTGGTCTGAAGGAAGAACTACATGTTTTCAGAGCTGAGAGAAATTGGCTCTCGGTCTTCCGTTTCAATCCATCGACAACAAAATGTTTGCTTATTCACATCCTGATGTTCAGAAAACAGCGCTTTTAAATACACGCAGCAGAGGAAACGCACCATTCTTTTTTCAGAGTGTTAATGTTCGGTGCCCGAATGGTACGCATACAGGTTGGAATGCTCCCGTAGCTCTGGAAGATGTGAACTAGAGCCTACACTTTGACTCTCTGGTTTGGACCTGTGTCACAGAGCCATTTCTTACCAGGAGAAGTTTCTTACCAGGGCAGGGAGTTCCAGTTCACAGGCTATGCACCAGTGAAGCGAAGTCCTGCCGTCCATGTCCCAGCTGAGTGTCTTCATCATCACTACAGATGGAGCTGTTAGCTGATGTTGTCTTCTGTGCACCACCTTTATTTGGTTGAAAAGTTTCAACCAAAAAGTTCTTGTTACGGCGCTTACGTGGGATACTGAGGACCAGGACTTCTGTAGGATTTCTTGCTCCATCTGGGATTGTACCAGGGTTGACATCAAGTCAAGTAAATCCTACATCTATCGCAGGAAATTCAGTGACGGGATGGTTTGGGACTGTTCTTTGCACGCAAACACGTTCTCGTAAGGTAACTGGACAAACACATTCTTGATAAATCTGTTTCAAAGCCCCTAGCAGTTTGGTTAAGAGTAGATTAGAGGAACAAACTGATTGGTTTATTGGCTTAGGAAGGGACACTGGAGCACAGTGCATCAGTGTCTAGGGGCGTTGCTCAATCCACTAGTGGAATTTTAGATGCAGTACATTAAATTACAGCCTATTTATGGATTTGAGGGTGTCCATGTGATTAAATAGTAACTCAGACACAGTGAACTTTGAGATCTGAACCCTACAGTGAGGAAAAAACAACACACAGTTCCCACATTGGTTTGGCCAATTCAAACGAGCTCTGCTGTGAACAACCTTTAGCCTAGAATTTTCTCAGCAGACTGCTGTGTCTGAGAAGAAAAAAACCTCCCTAGCAGAAGGCAGTTGGTGTGATAATAGTAGTAGATAGCTATTTTGCATAGAATTAAATGGCAAAAAAAGCAAATGTGAATGATACCACTGGCTGCTGTAACATACTCTCATCATCTGTATAATACAGGGTAAGGACCTTCCCCCAGTGCCCTCTGCCTCCTTCCAGCGGTTCGGTCTCTGGGCGACCCAGGGGCAGAGAGCAGCAGGACTGAATGGAGTTCAGCACACACCGGAGCTGGCTGCGTAAATAAAGCTTTGATGACTGGCATGACGTACCATGGATGCGCAATCACCTGGGGCATGACATACCATAGATGCACAACCACCAGGGGCTCATCTCATCAGACAGTCCCTGTTGAGGACTTCTTTCTCATTCCCACTGGTGGTGGTTAGTTTTGAATTATTAAGTGGTGGCGGGCTTGATTCTGTGCGCTATTGTACTGCCGTTAAATCAGGAATTATAACCAGTTACACTATGATAAAGCCAGAACAGTGAGACTGGGGGTTTAGGCTCTTTCAGTAGTATCTCTGATCGCAGCACAGATTTATTGGCCTTTGACTGGGTGAGCTAAAGCCATTGTTTAAGTCTACCCATCGGAGAAGCAAGAAAGCCGTGCCTGTGATTTTTTGTAACGTTTGTCCAATTTTGTGTTCATTTGGCGCTGTGTTTTGCAGCTGTTGTTTGCATTCCTCCCCACATGGTTCAGAGTACCCGCCATCTCTCTGTCACCCTCCCATTCTCATACTCCTAAATTTCCCATACAAAAAAGAGAGTAAGAAACAGTAGGAAGAAAATGAACTAAATACCCAACATTCATGTGAGCCACTTTTAAATGTGTCTTTTAAATGTGTTCAGTTACTGTCATTTCACCGACAGCCCCATCAGAGTAAGTTTTGGGAAGTGAATTGGACAGCAATGGTCTGGCCGCTCTTTTACCACCAACTATTTCAAAATTATATCTCAATGAAACATATTGGCAACTGTGTGTACATGACCTCTGGTTTTCCTTCAGCGAAAAAAGCTGGTGGCAGCCTGAACCATTGTTCTTCTTATTTAAAACAAGTCTTTCAACTGAGAGCCAAAAAAATGCTTGTTGGTAAAGCTTTGAAAAATCATAAAAGAAGTCCAGCAGCTTACAAGAATTTTCCATTGCCCAGCTATTCACAAAGTAGAACAGAAATTTTCTGTGTGTTTTGGCTAATCCTTAGCTCCCGAACATTGCACCTTGTCCTGTCAAATGAACTTATGATTAATAATTCATTTTTTTCATTTTTATTGGTGCTTTCAGACATTTATAGCCTTGGACCCTTCTGAATATTCCTTTTTTTGACAATACACATACATCTCCAGTCCCTGTTCATAAGGTATATCATTTCTCAGTCTTTATTATTTCTGCTGTCCATCATTCTTCAAAAAGTTTTCCAAATAACTTGAAATGTGGTACATGTTGTACACACTATTTTTGGCATGCTAACATCAGGAATATGTATTTTCCTTCAGAAGCCTCTCACCAGTTCAATCAAGTTTCTACCTTTTAATACAGTTAAAAGTATTCAGAACCAGCGGCGTGGCTCTGACTATGTCTGGCAGCAATGGGCTCTTGTTTAAATTGGGGATTGACAGATGAGGAACTTTTGCTGATTTTGGCTGGCAAAGAGAAGGGTGACCTTTCAGGTAAGTATGTGTTAAAAAAACGGCCCTTTGAGCCATCCTGTCTCAGGACATTTGTGGCATAATATGCTCCGAGGAGGAAATAACAGTAAACGAGTAGGCTGCTCAGATACAGGTACTTTGCAGTTTTCAGTGCTTTTCATGGGGAGTTTATTACATGGCATTACACAAAAGCCAGGCTGAAACCAACTCTGTTGTTTCATTAGCCAAGGTTAGTAGCTTGGCCAGATCTTAAAAAGCTTTAGAAAAAAATCTTACTACTTTTTTGATAATCTCATTCATTCATTCATTATCATCAGACAGACCGGTATCATGAGAGGGATCCTCGGGCCTGGACTGGACTCAGACACACAGGTTTCTCTGAGGATCTGGAGCATGCTGTCTTGTACGTTTAAATCTTGCAGTGGCAAAAGAATCTGGCTAACTGGCCAATAGCCCATATTTTTTTTCTCTTGCTCTCCTGAAAGACAACATTTTGCTGTCTTTTTGCTTCTACAGATCCTTCCCAGCCTAAAATTTAGCTTCATTTCCAGAGGTTCCTAAATGTCTTCATTAGTTCTTTTAAAACTCCCAGATGCATCTCCCCTTGAGTCGAGGATGCATATATATTTAGTTTGTTCAGATGTCCTTCCATCATCTTTTTATTCAGTCCTCATTCCTCCAGCTGAGTCTAGTAATTTTCCTGAGTTTTCCTGTAAAAGGTTCTTTGATGTCCTCATTTTCATTACTCATTTTATTGCAAACCGAGCCAAACTGGTATTTAAAATCTTGGTATTTTGTGTAAGTGTGATGTAGTGTATTTTGTCTTAATGGAAACATAGCTTCCAAAAACAATTTACATTTTTGCTGTGGCCTTGAATATTAATGAGACTTCTTTTACTCACAAACTGGAGCTGTTTGACAGTCTGATATTATTTTTATCCAGATTTTTCCAGGAAGTTGCCAACAGTATATGCTGGAAAGCACTTCTTCAGTATCTCTTTCACTGAAATTGGTGGTTCATCAACACTGTCTGTAATTTCTGTTTCGCTTGCACAGCAATAGAATTCAGTATGAATTGCAAATAAAAGGAATCTCAACATTATGCAGTTTTTTGGCACATGGAGTTGAATTAACTCTGCTCAGTTTTAAAATGTTTTCTTATGTTGCAGAAAAATATAAAGAATTTAGGCCCCTACCTGAACCAAGTTGTCTGAAGTTAAAGGTTTTTTCCCTATTCCAATGTAGTTAAACAATGAGCGAACACAGTATCAAAACATCAGTACCAAAAGAGGTGCTTTTGAAGACAGGATTTAAAAATCGTGACATATTAATGTAAAGCATGTAAAGCACTTGAGATCAGGCTCTGCCCCAGGTGAAGTCTACAGGTCTGGTAAAAGGGGCAATACAGGTGGCTTCAAAATATGTGCTTTGTCTATTCAAGTTCTCCTCACGGACCTGCATGCCTCAGAGCACAAGAAAGAAAGAGCTCAGACTTCTAATTTCAAGAGTCCCAAGAGCTATTTCTATAGCCAAGAATAACCAGAGCATAGATAAGCTCTTTATGCTGGGAGCTATGACACGGCTAAAGGCCCCTATTATTCTTGTTCTGTGCAATCTAGAGAATTTCTCTTGGCTGATTATATTTTCAAGGGAATAATTCCACTTATTAGCCCTCTGTACATCACAGAATTGAAAGTATCTTTCTTAATTTACAATGCTGCACACAATTTAACTATGCAAAACCAACCTGTATATTTTAGAATATGTTTAGAGTACGATATTTTGTAATAGTCAAGTTACAATATACCTAAATCTGTAGGATAATGATTATCTTATTGAAACCTTGGTGTTAAAAATACATGCTATTGGCAATGTGCCTAAATACATTAAGCAGCTAGTTGCAGATTTTAGTTCTAAGAAACTCATGGGTGATTACTTGCTTTTATTTTCTTAATTGTGTGGCTGGCTTAAGTATGCCTGCTTTGCTGTATCCTGGCATATTTTTTTAGAGTATTTTCAGAATGTCTTTGCAGTTCTTC
Source organism: Ciconia boyciana (assembly GCF_034638445.1). Taxonomy (NCBI): domain Eukaryota; kingdom Metazoa; phylum Chordata; class Aves; order Ciconiiformes; family Ciconiidae; genus Ciconia; species Ciconia boyciana. Next base: position 208,553,068 of record NC_132934.1, read on the forward strand.
AAGGTGTGAATTTAAACGTTCTTCAAACTCTCTTGTATGTTTCTCTTCCTCCTGAAGGAACTTTTCTGTTGTTGCAAGGAAGGACATCTCAGAGGGAGACTGAGCAATGAATAGAAAATCATGGTTAGTAAAAACCAGCAAGTACTACAACATGTTTACATTATCAAATTTTAGATTTTAAAAACATCTTAACCTATTGCAGCTAATAATGTTATAATGCTTTATGTCTCTCCTAGAAAACATGAATTTGGGCATACATTTTTAAAGGCATTCTGGTGCCTAAATGACATCATATGAACATGATGTTTGAATACCTGTGATATTCACAGCATTAGGATGTAGATTTGCCATTAAAAATTTAAATATCCCATTAGACAGAATTAAGCTGCTTCAGAACCTCCAAAATCTTTGGATCAGCTAAAGGTTGTGTTCGTCATTTGTATAATTTAGACCAGGACAGAGGACAATAATCTGTTTTTTGGAATTATGGAATATAACTAGTGGTGAGTACTGCTGATTGCCTCCTGTAATTTTAGCTCTCTGCTTCTGTGATGTGATGCTTTCTAAGGAAAGGAAGAAAACCTATGCTCATTTCAGTACTATCAACTTCAAGCCCTGATATTCTGGAGAATGTACTAAATTTTATTCGCTGCAAGTAGTTCACTGAAAAATCTTCTTTCCATTTAATGAGCATTTAGTAGACTGAGACATAAACCATAGCAAAATCAGTCTTAAAATGGTTGTCATGGGATGCAGAATTGTATAAAGCAAAGGACATGAGTGAGTCTTTGCTGGAACAAGTTATAAATTTTTAAGCATCAATTTTTGTTAATTCTTTTTGCTAATACTTAAGATGCATTCATTGGAATGTCTTTATCAAAAGAAATATGAAATAATTTTCTTTGCCTGAAGATACTGTGCTTGCTTAAATAAATTCAATGTTTATTTGTATAGATAAATACAATTTTATGACATGAATTTTTAACAGTCAACTGAGAAAAAACTTAGTATAGGAGCTGTAATACTGAATAAGAGAAAGATGATTTTCTGTCTTTATATGATCATATATTGAGAAAGATGATTGACATTTATTATCTCAATTAAACTGTATGTTAAATAGTTTTAATAACTGATTGAGTTATTAGTCTCTAATCTCTGGTTTTGTGTTTCCTAGAATGTAAAAAGGAGAGTTTACCTGTCAGCACATCAAATAGGAATGGCTTCAAGTCATTTAAATATTCAAATGTTTTGTGGAAAAGGCCAATTCTATTACACCTGTAAATTTTTATTCTAGGGTCCATTGTATCAGAATGGGATATTCCCCATTTCCACAGCAACTAGAGGCAGATTTGGTCTTTGCTTTCAGCCTGGTTTAAAACTGCCCTTGAGCAGCTTTTCAGGCCAAAAGATACTAACTAGAGAAATGCTTTAAAGCACTATTCTATTCAAACTCTTTGCAGCAGACCTTGAGATGAAATTTTGAGATTTCCTATAGGAAACCCCTTTTCTTTTCAAAGTACAGCAAGTATGCGATAGCTGGAAATAAATTCTGAATGTAATACCATCCTTCTAGAGTGAGACAGGCTTTCTGATGTATAGGGCTCCTAAAATGAAATTCACAGATAAAGCAGAATCTTCCTTTTCTCAGTCCCTCCAAATTAGTGTTTTAACAGGGCAGGGAAGAAAAAGTGACTTAATTTGCCATGTAGGAATAAGGAACCCAAAGGTATTGGATCACTTTGTGCCGCAACACTCTTCTATCTATCCCTGCACTAGCAGGGATAAGAAAGAATGTGAATCTTCCAGTGTTTGAGAAACTCTGGAGGGAGATCACTGGCCTTCTGGTTTTCCTCATCATTGAGGAAAATAAAAAATCATCATTGTTTTCATATGAAGAGTTGTTCCTGAGATTTTGAATGCTATGGCTATATGCACATTTATTCCTTCATGGGCTAGGTCACAAATATATCTCCTTGTGACATTTGGATTCAATGATAGAGTTGGCAGTACTATTTTGAAGTATTTGAAGAAGGCTTTTGTATTATGAAGAAGACACTGGATTTAGAGGATTTACTTAAAGAATCACCATGTGTTTCACTTACTAAATACCAGCTCTGAAATCACTGATTCAATACTGAGCAAATAAAATACTTCCAGTGTGAAGTGTATGAAACTGGGAAAATGTGAATCTGAAATATGAATTTAATAGGTGTCATCACCTAGAGAAAAAAGAGTCACGTCAGGCTTTTCCATATGGACAGCAGATTTACACGAGTGCTAGTCTTCAGAAATGTTATATCAAGTTATGAGAGATTCTCAGAGATTCATTATAACAATGTTTACAATTGCTGACTTGTCATTAGAAACATATTGGCCTCATGATCAAGGTATCTTCCTAAAATGCTAGGGACCTTTGCTTCAACTTGTACTTACTTTGATGTGGTTTTTCTTGAAATACACTGTAAACTTCAAATGAGACATTTCTGAATTTCCTCAGAGTTGAGAGAAGAATGTTTATCACTTAGAATAAGCAGATCATGGTTCCCTACAGCTCCTTACCCGAGGGTCAGACATCACTCTCACTTCAGATAGGTCCCTAATGCACTGGTTTTTATGCACTTTGAGAGAAGGTAGTCTCTAAACAGGTCTAAAAGGCAACATTTCTTGTTAGCAACTAAGCTTTGCTTTCCAAGCATCTGGTCTGTTCTTTCACTATGTTCTTTATTGTCTTTATGTTCAGTGCCTGAGGAAGAAAAACTATAAAGAAACCGCTTTAACCCATGTCTCAGATGAGATTCATGGTCCCCAGTTTTGAATTTCTTTTCCTCAGATTACACTTCTTTTATGTCTTTCAGTTTTCTAACTGGAGCTGGATAGAAATGGGTTCATTGCTAAGCTTTCACCCTAACTTGTTTGGGTAGTTAGGCAACAAGGAGTCTACTTTTTAATTTCTACAGTGTCAGCTGATCCCATATTTCTTTGGTGTAGACCAGTAATGAGAATCACCTTTTTGCCTCATCATTTGCTGGAAATGAGGGAGTGCACCTGATAGAGATGCATATTTCCACATATGAAATATCTGCTAAATATGTCTTCTCCTTAAGCAAAAATTACCCAAAGTGCTTTTGAGTTAGCTCTGGATTGCTAGGGAGAAGCACTTCAGGAAGCTAGGTCTATTCTCTCTCACAGACTGCCTAATTAATTTGCATAGGGTTAATCTCTGTCTTGCCCCATGAGTTGTCTCAGCAGGGCAGCAAGAAAGCTTTAACACTTGGGATATTCTAACATTTAGTGGTCAAATCATGAGTGGTCAAATCCCAGAGTGTTAAAGTCTTCTCATGTTTAGCCCCTTCTACTTTCCAGGAAAGTTCTTGTAACACTAGGACTAGAAATTGGTCTGGCTAATTTTAGTCTCACTGCAACTAAATTTGGGGGCTTTTGGGGGTAGTTTCCTCTAACCCTACACTGCAATACATCTTAGGCAGCAGGTACAGATGCCTGTCTTCAACATGCTCATATATGAAAATCAAAATTCAGATGCCTAGGAAATCACCAAGCCATATAGGAAGGTTTTTAGAGGGCCTAAGTACCTAACCAGCTAGGTAATAGTAATGCCTAAGAGTGAGAGGCATGGACCACAGCATGCCTCAGGGTAGGCTCAAGACTGCCAAAATCATTCCTAATAATGTCCAGTGGTAGAATTTCCACAACTTTCCATTGCAATCTATTTATTAAGCAATTTCCCATCGTTAATGTTAGAACGTTTCCTGATGTTTAATTTAAATTTTTCTTGATACAGCTTAAGTCTTTCTTGTCTTTCCAAGTCTTGAAAGCAAGAACAGACAATGTCTATCCATCATCTGAAGACAAACATGAGAAGGTACTTGTGACTACAAGTTAAAGACCCAGATTGGGAAGCACAATGTACATAACTGCTTGCTCCAGCTGAAATGGAGAAATTGTAGAAATAGACTAATCTGAAGCAGCAAATAATCTTATTGCCTATTTTATTTATTTATTTATTTATTTGCTGTGGGAAAGATTAAACTTGAAGCTGGACATTGGACTGTTCTATGGAATAGTCTTCCCAGAAACTGGGAATGGATCAGGCAACTATTTTCTGAAGTTGTTCATTTCAGAAACAGAGCACACCCCAAAGTACTGTTCAGAGAAAGAGTATTTCCCTAGATTTGAAAACCCTTGAAACAAGTATTTTTGGGGTTATGGGAATTTCCAGTCAATCCCAGCTGAGCTTTCTAGTTTACTCTAAGGCAGGAGTGACTTTCTCTACACAAGTAACCTCTTAAGTACGAACATGAAAGGACAGAGGTTCCAGTGGAACATTTACTAAGGTTGTCTGAAGACTCTACTGGGAGGAGAGATATAAGTCTTTTTCTAAAGCCCTAGAGACTATTTTCTCTCCCCTAAATACCAACAGAGTAATTTTGGTAGGTATCAGGACATCACCTGCAATTCCGATGTTTTCAACTGGTGCTACAAATATTCTTCAGAAAAATGGGCCGTTATAACATCTTCAAAAGTTTTGAACATACTGCAGATTTCACTTAGGTGAAACATCAGTCCTGAAAACTCTGTCCAAGAACTCTGGTTTACAACATATTGTATGGTTTTTTCCTCTGTCTCCTTGACGCAATGGCTTTCCATTTGAACACAGAGGCCTAGAGTTGTTGAATCATCTCTGCACTAAAGCTGTGGTATCCAATGTCAGTCTGAGTGATGACTTTTGGCGATCTTCTGAACTTGTACCTGCTTCAATGCCACTGATTTGGACTTAGACACTGTATGAGAATTATCCCTTGCTTAATAGTTTCATTATGTACTTTGCCCACACACCAGCTGGAAAGTGTTTTCCTTATAATCTAGTCAACTGTCTTGGCATCGACCCTGTCCTGAGTGCCAGCTGGGAAATGGTTTCCCTGCAGCTTGCAAAAGTGTCTCAGAATGGACATTTTCCCTGGGCTGGCTGGAAACAGAAGCTTTGTGGTCTGGTGTCTCTGTCTGACACTTCTGACAGAAGAGAGGAGAAGAGCTGGTGTTTATCAGACTCTCCTGAAAAAGTCCAAACAATTCTTTTCGCGATTAGCAGTTTAAAGAGGCAGACTCCGAAGCCATGAGAAACCAATAGCCATTTACTTAAAATTCCTGTGAAGCATAAGAATAGAAAAATGGAAGTGAGGTCAAACACCCAGGACTATCTGGTTCTCTCCCTGTTCTCTGACTACTGGGACACAGCTGCCGGGACCATGGTCAGTGAAGGGCGGCACTGCAAGGGAAGGGCTTCCCAGGCAGGCCATCGCTATGGTGCTGCCTATCTACAGTGTGATTCTGGACTATGAAGACAGTCTTCCAGCAGCCATGTCTCCGACAGGAAAGGATGTGCAACCATTTCTGAAGTGGACAGCAGAACCGGGGTACAACAACCATAAACTGTTTGAAGATGATTGTTGGTGTCATGATGCCTCTTCTCTCCTACTTAAAGTGACGAGTGGCAAGAAAATTGCCGATTGGTTGCCCCCAGTCAATGCTGAAGTCTTCCTTCTTCACTCTTTACAGGCTCAGCCACACACCTGCAGTTCAGGATCTGCTGGGTACAAAGATGCACGTATCACAGCTGGACATAGAGATGGCTACACTCCATTCCCTATTAACCTGTTAGTTCCATTATTTAATGATGGTGTGGCTGCATGGTTTGAGGTCTGGAAAACAAGTGCTAAGTTTTCAAGTGGAAAAAAATAGTAGCCTGTAGTGAAGGCCTAAGGAAGAATAGAATATACTAAGGAAGAGGATAAAACTCAAAGAGAGATCTAAAGTCAAAGAATTATGGAAAGGTTTTCCTAAGAAGTTGCCCTAGGCAAAGTGGGATTTATCCCACTTGTCATGGAGGTTGGTAATCTCCAGCCTATGAAGACTGAAAGAAATAATGCTGCACTATCACTCTTTCATTTCAAGACAAATAAGGATTACAGCAGTTATAATTTCTGTTCCTTTTTGAATACAATAGCTAACACATAGAAAATAGTTGCTGCAATTCCTCTAATTTCATCCATCAATCGAATGCTGTAGAAACTTGATTTGTCTAACAGCAGTTAAGGCAGTAAGTTTGCAGACATTATGGAAATACACTTAAAGCAGGGTGCCCTTACAGAAGGGAATATGAAGCAGAGTGCTCCAATATAGAAGGCAATGAGCTGAAATGTAGAAATCTCTCTCACAGTCATGTAATGGCAGGTAATTATCAGCATCGTTATTAGTACAGAGGTATGGCCCAGTAGGGGATGTTTAATCTCCAGAAAAACTGCCTTTATGTTAGGATAAGGTATTTCCATTTTTGCTGGGCTGGCACTGGATAAATAATAATGACAACAGGGGTGATCTAATTTTTGGCTCCTCCAAGTCTGCATTTGGTCCACAGATGGATCTTTGAGAATATATGTGTTATAGGAAAATAGTTACTTACTGATAATTTGATTTCTTCTGCATTGTAAGCAGGTCTCAGTAAGCTGCTTGTTCTGTCCTTTTCAGGGAACGGCCCACCAAAGCCCAAAGGATACCCCATTGGTGGTGATGGACATTTATAATCTATTTTTGTTTCATGACCTCTGTGAAGTGTACGAGAAGACAAAGCGCTATCACTTTTTGAACCGGTGATATCACCTTGGCCATATAAAGCAGGACTACAGTTTCTGTGGTATCCACTGGCTGTGAACATAGCAGTCTGCTGACGTTCCATTTCCCATGCATCTTTCTTTTGAAAAGTTCTAAAAGAGAAAAAAAATCAAAGTATAAAAACCAGTTAAAACTCTAAGCTATCACAGCAAAGCCAAGCGTTTTTTTTATTTTACTTGTTTGTGCAATTTTGATTACTTAGCTGTTCAAACTGCTTCATGCATGAAGTTATGGGCATAAGATTAAGCATTACCAAGTTGCAGCAATTTAGCAACTTTCCACCTAAGTCACTGTAAATGTCTGAGTGTGCATGCTCTGTCTGCTTCAGCTGTGACCTAAATCACACTAATTTAAAACCTTTCATTGGAGCTAAAGTTGAGTGACCTTGTCATATAATTGTGGCAAGACAAGAGCTAAAACACAAACTCGCTTCAGGTATTGAAGATACCAATACTCCTTAAGTGTTTGTCACCCATCCTTTGCCAAAGGTTATCATCCCTTTAGCTTTTCAGAGGAAGAAGCTATATAAGTACTCTTCAGCCATGTCATGATAACTTAGCTTATAGTATAATAGGAACTAGAGTGAATTTAGCCACACAAATAGAGGAAGTGAAAGATGAAAGTGTAAGTCAGATGGGCAGCAAAAACTGTTATTAGTGGTTGGATAATTAGTCAATATTGATCTAATATCACCTTAAACAACTATGTTCAAATACCTAGAATTTAGAATAAATGTTTAAATAAGTTAAGTAAAAAAAATAGTACAGGAATCTTTGATCCTGCATTTTTACTGCAATACTAATTTTGCCACTGATTTAATGATAACACATTGGAGATTAATATGAGAAATACAGAAATTTTTAAAATACACTTTTTAAAAATTGTACAAGAACATGCTTTTGTAACAATAAGTGAAATCTTCAAGCTTACAAAAGAATTTTTAAGTATTTTATTATGATGTTCTGTAACTCTTGTATCCCACTTACAGTGACCAGAATAGATGTGAAAGCATATATTTGTATTCATTTGTAGTTCTGTAAAGCAAAAAATATTATGGTTAACAGCAACTTAAAAAAAAAGAAAGCTATTTTCTTCTCATTCAAAAGATCTTCTTTTCCTGACTGTTAACTGAACAATTCTGAAACCATATTGGTAAGAGCAGAGAATTTTGAGACTAGCTTGCCCAGATGTCTGCTGAATTAGACTAATTTTCAATTGCATCTTTACTTGTATTGTATACCAAAACATGCAAAAAAATTAAATTATTTCAGTTTTTATTACATTTCTATTACAATAGTTCTGCTGAGGTAAAAATTTCCATTCTACTGAGGTCTGCGCTTATGATAAAATTGAAATTTTAGTCTTGGGAGGTAACTACTATACTTAAACATGATAGCTGTTTGAAAAGATCCTATCATTGCAAATATCCTGAAACACTTTACTAATTTGAAATGCAGCTATAAAAGCTTTTAAAGATCAAGTTCTCAGCCACTAAAATATAATTATTATAAATATTCAAGAGTATGCAGTGCTGCTCAGATCCAAGCTTTTATTTTTAATAAAAACAGGAAAACAGGGTTGGTTTTTTTAATAAAAAAGAATTTGCCAAGCACAGGGAAAGGACAGTGCTTTCTGCAGAAAGATCACACCATCATTTTCTAATCTGAATTTAAATATTTGGTGCTGGGAGAGGGTGGCTGTGCAGTCTTAATGGACCCTGCTTGTACATAAGCCCTGAAACATGAAACTGAGTACTCCATAAATGGACTGTGCAGAACAACTCAGAGAACTAATGAAGAACATATTTTTCTCTGATTATAAAAGAAGTAGTGATTAAGATACTCTGAATGCTACAGGAAAGCAAATTATAAGCAGGACGCTATAATATTATTATTACTATACATCCTGACATAAAACTCTCTGAGAATATTCACCAAACCTTCCAGTTTTGTAAATCACCTAAAATGTTTACCTTTATGGGGGCAGAGTTTTCTCCTTTCTTTCATGCTTTTCTTTAAATAAATACACTGCTCTTTGGGCACAGGAGAAAACCTTTTTTCTTTTTTTCCCCCCCTATTTTAAAGTCCATTCCATCTGTTGTTTGGATGAAGGGCACAGTGAAAAAAACTGCCACAATTGAAGATAGATGGCATGAATAATAAAATCACAGATCTTTTTTTTTCATCTTGTGTTCTGACCTTTCTAGAAGTAATTTCCTCTGTAAACCCCCAGTAAAGTCTATGTGATCTGTGTTCTTTTTTTCCCCCAGAACTGCTTCTCTATGTATTTAATAACAGTTATTACTGTTATGTTATAGCTTACTTCACTAAGACCAGAATTTTCAGACTTGGGTGCCTACAGTTATGGTAGCTTTTAGATAGTAAAACCAGATACACCCCAAAAAAGGACTGATTTTTTAAAGGAACTCCACTTCCTACTGTAATCCATAGGATTGCTGGGGCTGTTTGCTATCTTGAAAAAACATGACACCTACATTTAGGTGCTTTGATATGGATACTATGCCTTCACTTCAGACAGATTTCACAGTTGGGGTTTAAATTTCTGCCAGTTCAGTGCAAAATAATATCTAAGAACAGAGTTCTACTTTGAATACAAATGTAAAGGTAAGCAAATATCTGCAAATTTGTAAAAAACTGTCCATTTGTTAACACTGGCAATGCAAATACACTGTAACTGCAGTTGAATAACTTATGCTTTCAGTGGGTTTACTGTCAGAGAGTATTTAACATATACACATACTTCACAAAAATAATATCACTGTTGACATGGCGACATAGGGGACAAGAAGTGAAAGAACAATGTCCTTGCAAAGGGAATTTATATAGACAGGTGTTGCAAATTAAGTTTAGTTAACTAAATTCTTTTAACTGTATTCTTTTGTCTGAGTAGTTTTGCTCTAGCATGAGTAGCTAAAGTTGCTGAAGGCTTAGGCCCCAAGCTATGAACTTTCACCTAGAAAAAGTTGAACTTATCTTGAACTGTTGCTTAGTTATGTGAAGGATGGCCTTGAGACCAGTGCAAACTGGAAGATAAGGAGGCCAAGGCGGTCAGCAGAAGCTGCAACCTGTCCAGATAAGAACAGCTAACAGCCCGCCTGGAGTTGGAGAAAGAATCCATTAAGGAACAAGAAGACCCCAGACCAAAAATTACCACTGGACCGAGAGGCATGTGAAGAGCACATGAAGAACGGCTGCATGGATTGTAAGAGTATAAATGCCCAGAGATTTCTTTGTTCTGGGTCCCTCTCCAGAGGCACCCAGCTTGAGCTGCTCCTATTGCTGTACCACTCAATTAATTTTTTTTTTTTTTTTTCCTGGGATACGATGTCTGAGACTGTGCTGCGGGAAACCTAGGGCAAAGAAATTTCTTTAACACAGGATCAATTTTTGCAGACTCATATATAAAATCAGCCTGGTCCCTATGCGATCAATTACTTCAGTGGTGCAAAACACATTCCTTACACAGCTTGTGCTGGTTGACATACCTAGTCTTGAGAAAGAAAACAACAGATCTTTAATGACCAGAATGTCTTCAGAATTCATGTCGTTGCTTTTACCTTGCAAGTATAACTGCTAGCTTGATTTTAAAAATGGTTTAAAAGTATTTTCCTGAAGAGATTGTTTTCACTGCTTCCAGTTTATTTACTGCAATACCTGATACAGTGGTGAGTATGACTAAGAGTGTGTGACCTCCAAAGGGTAGTGAAAACCTCCTTAAGACAGATACTTCACTGTCAACACAGATCCTTTAAGCAATCCCCAGCTACCTTAGCAGGCATTCAGACCTAGCCTTTACCCCCTCACTTTTGCCACACGATGAAAGTGCACTTTGGCTTGACCAATTACCTATTTTGTGTATATTTTTATGGTAAATAAGTAGCCTTTCATTTGGGAACTCACATGCATGTTTTAATTTTGGAAGAAACAGGCTGAACACATCAGCTTCATCAGACAAAGCCCTCTTCAACCATGCCAAAATTTAAATCAACTGTATGTGGCCAAGGGCTAAATAAAGGGTTGAAATCTTGAGGGTGGGGAAAGCTTATGTAAATGGCAATTAGAAGTAAGTCAATTATCATATATGAGAACAGTAATTAATTAAAGTGGTTATAGGTAGGATGTGGCCACAGTCTTTTTTAGCAAAAAGATGCCTCTCCTGCATATCTTACTTTGTAATATTTAGAAATTCACTGTACACTGAAAGAAAGGAGAAATCATGACTCTTTCTAAATCGCTAATATAACTTCCTGCAATTTCCTGTATTTTCTCTAGAGGTCTCCTATCTAACTAATGACTGTGCCCATGCCTAGGATTCTCATACTGATTGTGAGACATGACTGAAAAATATTATAGAATATACTTGGTTGAAGACATTTTTTGTCATCGTGCAAACCTTTCTAGGTTTCTGAATGCAAATAGGAAAAACAAAAAGTACAGCTTCTGAAAATTACTGTTTAAAACACCAACACCCCTCCCGCCTTGCACAAACACCATGTTTTCTATTTTTTTACTATGTAAAAAAAGTCTTTGTGCCCTTTCTCCAGTGCCATAATTACCATGGAAACAGAACTGCAAATTAAAACAGAAATAACATGGTTTGTGCTCACAATAAAATAAAAGATACCCCAGAGTTTAACTCAACCAACATCAAGTGCCTGGTTTATCTGCATACATTTGATGGTTGAAACTTTAATTTTAGTTTTCTGAGAAAATCTTGAGGTAGTTCCCTGTTTGGGAACAGAGAACTGACAGTATAGAGAGGACTCAGTCTTAGAAAGACTGGCTGGCTGATGTGTATATACAATACACGAGGAATTTGCACATTTTTTGAAATCTGTGTATGTATTTATTTAGCTAAATAGCTTTTCATTTAGGGAATCAAATGCATGCTTTAGATCCTGAAAACCAGGCTCAATATATCTCTTTCATCAGATTAATTAGAATCATAATTTAAATTGTGTTCAGTAGTGTGGTTGAGATTTGTGTTGTGAGGAAGGTTAGCTCTCCCAGATTTCTCTCTCCCAGTTTTGGTTTAACGTCAGTCTTCAATGGCTATGAAATCAAAATCCTGCAAATTACCTGCATAGTTCTATTGTCTCTTACACTTAAATTCTCATGAATGAAATTTCACAGTTCCTCATGTACAGCAAGTGTAATTCCTGAGAAAATGGGAAAAAAAAAATCTTACTTTTTCTCACTTAAGAAGAGTGGAAGTGTGAGCAAAAATTGCGCTGACCAATTTTTGGTGAAATTATGAGACCTACAGGTGCAGAATAGTCTGTATCTTGCTTTGTAAGTATTTGTTTCAGCAAAACCTTCAACACCATTTGAAGCTTAGCAGGAAAACAGCCATAGCTGCACTTCCGTACATATATGTGTGTGTATTATGTATATGCATATATATATGTACATGCAGACATATTTTATTTATATATATATATATATATATATATTTACATACACATGAATACTACCTCTAACACTAAACATCATATTTAAAAGGAAATTTTAGGCAAGAATGTAGCTACATATAACTGTGTGCCTTTCCATTTTGCAGAAAGAAAATCACTTTCAATTTTGCCAAAGACTGAATATATGAGTTTGAAATCTTAACCTGTACAATTTTGGCTCAAATTATTTAAACTTTGCTTCACAGAATTATTTTATATTAGCGCTATCATGTAAGTTCTTTATTACAAATGATCAAAATATTTAGTTTCCTATTAATTTTTACTCTCCTGTACTGTGAAATATTGTTTAGCAGGGAGTTTAATTTTCTTTTTATTACCGCAATGCCATGATTATAACATGTTTGAAGGTAATTCAGTGCTTCACTGAATACAGGGAATTAAGAAGGAAGTCATCACTACAATATGTTTTCTATGAGTCTGAGTATTCTTAAGTCTCATTATTTTTCCCTAACAAGAAGTTTAATGTAGTAATGATTTATTCAGGGCATCTGAAATTATCTTTCTTTTAAAAATCAGGTCACCCAAGAACACCAAAACTAGACAAGGCATTAAAATACATTTAATGAAACTTCCAACAAATGAAACTGGCAGGACACAAAGCTTTTCAGCAGGAGTTGTAGTTCAAACTGCTTATTAAGATAACCTCCTGTGGAGCAGTTTACCTCTCATGTTGGTTTTTATATCCTTTCCTTGTCTTGTTTTTATTTGTCAGTAAAAATACATTCTGTCCTGTTCTGCAAAACCCGGAACTAAGAATAACTTAAGCAGCACATAAAAAGTTTTTTAAGCTGTTTCATGTGACAAATATTAAAATAATGATCAAACATTTCTGGGACTTCATTTATTGCCAAATTCAGTTAGCCACCCAGAAAAATGTAGGAAATGCTTACAAATATACTAACTAGGTCTGATATTTATGTCGATGGGAGTTCTGAATGAACAGAAACAGAAAAAAAGCTTAACAGTTTGGCCCAGTTAGATGCTTCCCAAAAACTTACAGGAAGTTTCATATATGTGTACAATCTAAATATTACCTCTCTTCCTTTTCTTGCATCTTTGAATGGGTTTGGTAGCTGTGCTCTGTTTCTCCATATGTATCCATGCAACCCAGTATCGATGTTTCTGTGTCATTTTGTAGTTTAACAAGACTATTTTGTAATCTTACGTTCTCATGTTCCAGTTTGTGAATGGAATCTGTGAAATTTCCATGCTCTTTGTTAGATAAATCTATACTCTGTGAAAGGAGATAAAACCATCATTAAATAGTTATTTTTTTCCACAATAAATGGATGTTAGTATTTTTAACAAGCAAAGACAAAACAATGTTCTATGCTAAAGAAAGACCTAGCTACCATATGTAATCATGCAGCATTTATAGCAAACCAAGAGAATTGCCTCCAGAAAAAACCCACTGTAGATAAACGGAAAAGAAGGGATAACAGCCTCTACAACACAATAAAACAAATTAAAATTTCTCAACAAACATGCATTCAAAATATTATTGTTGTAAATTCATCGCTCGCTTTGTAAAACTTATGACATAAAAGCAACCATAACAGCTATAGCTGCAGACTGTATTGCTCCCTCCAGTAACAATTCCACCAAAAATAACATGAAAAATTATGGAAGTTCATTACTATACTAGATACAGGGTATGTCTACAGGCACAATTTAATATCTGTGTCAAGATACAGTCACCTTCAGTTTCAGAAGCAGTAAAGTAAAGCCACATTAGCACAGTGCTCTCCGTCTGTGTTACTAAACCCTGCTTCTCAGTTGGGTTAGCCCACATGGTATACAGGTCAAAATACTGAAAATGCATGCAACATGTGCACTGCGAGCAGGGGCTAAAGAGGCTCACCACTAGGATATCAAGAGGGGAGGATGGAGATTAGCTCTGGAAGTTGACTAGCCAGGATACCCATTCCTTTTTTGTCCTGTCACTTATTTTATCAAGTCTATGCTGCACACATGAGCTAGCTAATTTGGAACTGCCTCTCTGCAGAATACTGCATTGCATTGTGTAAATATATTTGCAATAACAGTATACTGTCATCAACAGAAAATTCTCAAAAGGTTTATCAGATTACACACAAAAGACTAAAACCCCATACATTTTATTAAGTTGCGCTTTCATATATTTCTAGATTTACCTCATTCTTTTGGAACCCAGTAACTCATGAGTATTAAGGATTTAGTTCTTAGTATACTACTAGCACAACTGGGCTCCTGCACCTGAAAGCTTGTCTATTCCTTGCACTAACTGGTCTGATGTCATCTCTTCCTGTAAACCTTGCCTTGCTTAGCTAGTTTTAGGGGAAATTTATGAGCCAAGCTGGCATGGAAATGCCAGAAAGTATAAGAAAATTTAGTATTTAGTATGCAAGGATGGGGGGCAGGGGCTCAGCTATGTCTCCAGGTGGAGAGGAGTGACAGAACAGACGAAGAAGTAGAGTGCTAAGTCACCCTACCACCAATAGCTCTAGAATCAGCAGTACGGTTATAATGGCATGAACCCCAAAACTGAGTGGGCACAGATAAATTGCTTTTGAAATCTAAACAAGTAACCCTGCCTGATGACGATTATACCATACTGACTTAGGCTGGCACTGGTTTGAGGGGTCTGCGTAGTGCTCTACTGTACCGTACAAACACACCCGTAAAAATCTCTCCAGTCCCTGCAATCTTAATATCAAATACCTCACAATCTTTAATGTTTAGATGCTCACAATACACTAGTAAAGTAGGAAGGAATTATTAAGTCCACAAACTCATTGATATGTGTAGTGACCTTGGTATATCTAGTAACGGGATTTTACTGTTAAAATTTAACAAACACGTGATATCTACAAGGATTCTTGTCAGACATCTCTTCTCCATCTTTGTGAAGAATATCACTGTGGAGAAGAGCTAGATAAGCATACACACATCCATCTATGTTTCCACAATAATATATCATATATACACATACAAATATCCATAATATTGTATATGTATGTATAGGTAATACATCACTGATAGACATATATTGGAGTTGTTCAGCCTGGAGAAGAGAAGGCTCCAGGGAGACCTTGTAGCAGCCTTCCACTACCTGAAGCGGGAGAGGGACTTTTTACAAGGGCATGTAGTGATAGGGCAAGGGGTAATGGCTTTGAACTGAAAGAGGGTAGATTTAGATTAGATATAAGGAAGAAATTCTTCACTATGAAGGTGGTGAGGCACTGGAACAGGTTGCCCAGAGAAGCTGTGGATGTCCCATCCCTGGAAGTGTTCAAGGCCAGGTTGGACAGGGCTTTGAGCAACCTGGTCTAGTGGAAGGTGTCCCTGCCCATGGCAGGGGGGTTGGAACTAGATGATCTTTAAGGTCCCTTCCAACCCAAACAGTTCTATGATTCTATGATACGTGCCATTTTAAGGGTGTGGAAAAATGTGACATTCTTTCATGCATTTGTCAGTCTACAGTAAGACAACTAACAGGCTACAAATCCCCCAAAGATGTATTTACAGCAGTATTTACAAGCAATCCAGTGTTTTTTCTAGTGATAGATACAATAACTGCAGATGTTCTGTAAGCAGGGGACATTTTGAAGCTTTTTGTGGAAGGCAGCGTATATAGTATTTATTATATCCATATAAACTATAGTTCTACATGATATTATGGCACACTTTTTATGAATTAGACTTTAAATAACCCCTGTTTGGAGAGAAATAAATACTGAACTCTGAAAATAAGCTGGGTGGGGGCAAAACGTGTCCGTTTTTTACACTGTTATTTAAATATCCTATGAACAAAGGGGTAAAATAGTAAAAAAGGGACATATTTCTGTATCTGTGAGAATGATGACTGTTTAAAAATAAATATTTTCTGAAATAAGTGACATCACTTACAAAAAAATAGGCTTCCAGAAACTGTTTAGTGTCTAGACAGTTACTGAAAAATTTAGCTTACTTCTAGTTTAGTAGAATTAAGGTCAAAA
Source organism: Ciconia boyciana (assembly GCF_034638445.1). Taxonomy (NCBI): domain Eukaryota; kingdom Metazoa; phylum Chordata; class Aves; order Ciconiiformes; family Ciconiidae; genus Ciconia; species Ciconia boyciana. Next base: position 208,569,223 of record NC_132934.1, read on the forward strand.
TGATTCCTAGCTACGCCCGTCTTCAGGCTGTGTGTGAATACCACTTGGTTTTGATTATGTCACACACCTTATTTTTATTTATTTAGTTTACACAAGCCAGAAATCTCTAAATCTGCCATGATCTCAATCTACATTTACAATAAATATCACTAACTGTTTTGCATATTGCGTAGATTAAAAAAAAAATACCATGCAACTTTTACACTCCTGGTTTTCCACCATCTCTTTTAGATATGTGTTTTCAGATTGGATAACTTTGTATCGGAAATCCATCAACTAGGAAAAGATTAAATTCTTAGTTAAATACGAGAATATTACTGTTACCTTGAAATAACACTGAGTATAGATATATGTAAGTTTAGTTTTACAAAATATACATAAAGAATTATGAAACTAACTATAATATTTTTCTTAAATGCAGCAATACTAAAGCAGAAAGAAGTCTTAAACCAGCTATAAAAAATATACAAATGCAACACCTCTGATTTCATTTACCTTTTTGAAAGAAGTAATGACTTAGGAAAATAAGGGAGTTCACATGCAGTTACGAGATACAAAGAGGGACAGATTTTGTAGGCCACTGAAACGGGATTAAATCCTAGTCATGAAGCCTAGGAATGACATCCACTCTTTTAGTGATACAATAGGGAATATGGCCTGGTAAAGAGTGCCATACAGTAGCAGATGTCTCTCATTTTCCCAAACACTAACTTTCCTATTGTCAAAAGTAAAGTATTACATTAACCGCAATTTTCAATATGCAGTGACCCTCTCAGAAAACTCAGAGATACCCAGAAACCTCTAAATATGAAGGTTCTTTTGGTTTACAACACTAAGTAATGAAGATAACGTATTTGTTTTAAAAACTGAAATTCGCCATTAAAACACTAGTATCTCACAGTTTTCAGCTTTAAAATTACTGGAATTTTCTAAGCAGATTTGAAACATACTTCAAAAAGCTTTAAAAAAACCTGAAAAATTAGGAAACGTTCTAGATAATCTAATAAATGGTTCTAATGATAGAGCACATATAACAACAACAAATTGGAAGTTTTCAAGATCTTTTGCATGTTAAAATGGTAACTACATTTGATGGTCAGAATGAATTGCAATTTACATGTACAGTTGACATTTACTGGTGCTTTCTTGTTCCAGTATCAATTTGGCTGCTTTAGTAAGACTTCACAGATATTACAGCACTGCTGATGAAAGCTACAGCAAGAAATGTAATGTCTTTTTTCACAGAAAATGTATGTTATTATCAATAGTATGGAATAAAATGATCTAGGCTGGTTTTGCCTGCTTGCATACCTGTTGTTTTGCTAACAATTTGTCTTTTATCTCTAACTCCATTTTTAACTGTCTTTCCAGAAGACTAGCTTTCTCCATGATAGTTGCTATAGTGATCTCCTGATGAAGCTCTTCTGTCAGGTCAGAGATTTCTGTCTTCATTCTTTCCTGCTCAGCGCAATGGGACTGCTCCTCTTGATAAAGATGGTTTCTTATCTGTAGCAAATATGTTTCAAAAAGAAAAAATGTTGTGCAGTAAATATGATTGCATCACTTACTACCTACTAGTGACTTTTTTGCTGTTGCTTCCAAGACACCAACTCTTCTAACCAAATCAGAGATTTTTGAGATTTTATAATAAAATGTCTTCATGAGTCAATGCACATAGCTTTATTTTTACATCTTTTTTCAACCCTTCTCTTGTGTTTTCATTTGCCTATTTAGTATTAGAAATGAACAAAATACAAGGCATTTAAATTAACATTTAAAAAGAATGTAACAAAAATTATGTTAATTTTAAGAATTGGAATTTATGGAAAAGAATATCCAAGGAAATATCCATTCAATAAACCTAAGTATGATTTATTTATATTGCTCCTAAGTTAATTTAGGTTTAAAATAAGTTTAATGCAGCCTAAATTAACTTGGGAGCAATATAAATCAATCAATCTAGAGACTCTTTAATGAGAAACTATGTTAGAAATAAAGAGTATATCTGGTAAATCACTTTATGAGAATCTTTCCTGCCATTATATATAAAATTTAAGGTCAAGCTTTCTGCACTATCTCCTGTGCAGTGTTCTCCAAAGAATCAACACAAAGATTGTTTTAATAATCTTTCTACTATAGCCAACAATTTAGTACTGATAGATCTTTGTATTCTGTAAGAAACAAAACTACAAAAGCCAGCATAACAATCTTTAAACCCATTTTAATAATTCCTCATAGTACTGTACACAATCACTAGCAGATGGCATTTCATTTTTATTTATGCAAACTGCACAGAAATACTGGAATTGTAAACAAATAGATGTAGATGCAAAAAATCTAAGAGCTAGATCATGACTATCATGCCAAAATTGCTGCATCCAAGTCAGCTGCACCCAATTAGAGATATTCCTGCTTACACTGCTACTCAGCAAAACCACAACATGCCTGTAAGAGGAGTTCTGAGCGTCCTCTACTCCCAAAGTGTTTTGGCCTGCCAAGCCATATGCCATTCCACAGTGCCATGCCACTACTGCTTGCACACAGCACTTCTGAAATGTGCAATGCAATGTGATGCACAGTTCAAACAAAAGAGCACTGCCCTAGACTGTGCAGCAGGTGACTGATTAAGCTTAGCCTTGTGTGGGTACCTGCCATAGTGACCTGTATCAGTTGATCTGTTAGCATATCTTACATCTGAGACCACCTACAAACTACTACTTACCTCCTATAGCCTATGAATTACTCATAGCCTTGGAGGGTTTATTACTTGCAAGGTATTATCTGAATCAGTGATGCTTTGTCATGGTCTCTTCTATTATTTCAATGAAGTAGCTAGCTCTGTTGTTAGTGCACAGAATGAGAATGTCAGTTGTACAGCTATACAACTACCTCCAGAAATGCAACCATATATGAAAACTTTTTCGTATATGAAAACTTCATACTCTCCTACAGCTACAATTTATCCTCCTGCTGTCTTCTGCATATACACATACCCAAGGTCAGTACTCTGCTCTCTTTAAAATCCCACATTGCAGTTAAGATCTGGAAATACTTAACAATATGAAATACCTTGTTTAGCTCTTCTTGTTGGTGTTCTTGACTTTGTGCCAATAGTAATAGCTCAGTGTTTTTATTTTCTAGTTGCTCAGTAAGTGGTACACAAGATGATTGATGCCTTTAAATAAGAAATAAACTAAACATGAAGCAAGCAGAATGTTCAATAACCTTTACCTTACAGTATCCTCTCCTCAGTGTAAAACTGTGGAAGACCTGCTCACTAACAAAAAAAAACCAAAACAACCAAAAGATTTGTCCTAAACCAGGTTCCATCTTGGAAGGTATCTAGAGGTTAAGGACAATGCAAGTGTGTGCAGAAAGAATCCTGAAATGTCTGGCAGATTAGTATTTCATATAATCTCAAATAGCTATGGTAAATTAGATAAACCATAAAAAGATGAACATTTTATTCAAAGGAAGTTAGGGAGAATCTTAATCACACTACTTCCAAAGTGTTTTAATGCTGAGAAAATGGAAGGCACTGTAAACATATAAATAGAAATAAATGAAATGCATTGATTTGTAAAGATCTAGGCAGCATTAAAGCCTTTTAACAGAGCCTGCATCTATTGCCTGCAATCTTGTAATATATAATTGCTAATGAAAATGTTTACTCTAAAATTGTTTAGAATCTGACATTTGAATCCAGAGTGTCTCTTTAAACAGACTTAATTAAAATCAAATGTAAGAAAAGTTATTAGCTCAGAAGTACTTGTTAATTTAAATAGTCTTCAACATACATACTTTATTTGAATTTCCTGCATATCTTTATACTCTCTGATTTTCAGTAATTCTTTATGTAACTGTTGGCATTCTAGTTGTATCCTTCTCCAGAGAGCATCCCGTGACTGCAGCTCGTTTCTCATTTCTGATAAGCCTGCCTCCATGTTCTAAGAAACAAGCAAACACATGAATAGTTAAATAAAATGAGACAGTAGTAGCTCAAAATGCTGTATTTTAACACATAATTTTCGATACCTGTGTGATTTGTATGAAAGGACATACATGCTTTTATTTTGAGTTTCATTTCTGAAAAAGGCATTGCTTTCATGTCAGTTCCTTTCTCCAGAAATGTCATCTAAAAAAATCAGATGCTGAATATTCTTCAGCTCTTGCAATGTTCCAATGCATATGCCTCTGAAGCTATCATAGGAAACATCATTCAGAAGTTCTTTATTGTACTAAATGCTTCTAAAATATACAGTCTGCTTGTTTCTGCATCCTAGAACATGCTTCACATGCAGGAATAGTGCCATAAGTAAATTGCATTTTCTATTTTCCTAACAGCATTTACAAATTTATAAGCTTGAAAACTACAAAGCTATAGAAAGGCAGGATTAAGTGCATGTCTTCGTTTAACATTGCCTGGAAGCTTGGAGCAGATATATCTGGACCTAAGTACTTAGATAAGGTGTGTGCTCAATCATCTCCAAAACTAGTTCTATCTGCATGGAGCTAATTGCTTATTTAAATGAACATCACAAAATTTTAAACAATCACAAAAAGATTTTTCTTAGGGACTCCACAAATCTTGTCTCTATTTTACCTTTAATTTCTTATTGATAATGTGATAGACAACCTGAAGATAGATGTTATATTTGGCATCATAAAATCTGAATTCCCCAAAAAATCAGAATTCCCCAAAATATACTTAAAACTAAAGATAAGAACTTGGAAATATAACCCACAAATAACAAAAGTAGCAATAATAATCAGATTCTTGCAATAATAATATCCAGAGAATACTTATTTCCTCTCACCCAACATCCAAAAGCATGTTCAAGATTAAAAAAAAAAAAGATTTTCCAAGGATGTTGATCCTTTGCTTTTAAAATTATTACACTAAAACCACTAGTATTTTTCATAATTTCTTCATTTTATTTTAATAGAGTTTCCATGTCTAAAAGCAAAAATAAAGCCTTTAAACTTTCAAAAGACAACTGGAATCCAGAAATGACATTGCAAGCAAGGAACTTCAAAGGTTTATTTCCCTTAGAGCCTCATATTAGAATGACCTTCCTTCCAAGAAGCCTGTGGTTTTCCTCTGGCTGGAAGGGCTGCTGAAGACAGATATGAAGCGCTTTTACGTTTTTTATAGGGACTGCATATACAGATTCATTCATCTTATCCTTTGTTAAATTAAGACTGAGAGAGCTTTTTTAAACCCTGAAACGCAAGTCTGGACATATTCAAGTGAAATAAAGCTTAATGAATTGTTAAAATTGTCTGCAAGACTTGCTTATGATCATCTTCATGACTTCAACATTCAAGAAATATCCACAATTATTTTATAATATATGAATTTGGGAGAGGGTTACCCCTCTGATTTCAGTGTGGGGTGGATAAGAGAAATGAATGCTGCACAATTGTGTGGTGGAAGTCATAGCATCTGTGGCAGACTGCAGTCATCATACATATTTACATATATTGTATTTTCTTCTGTGAATTGTAATAATAGCAGGAACAACAGCAGCCACAGCAGCAGCCACAATAATAATTGAAACAGAACTTCAGGTCAAGAGTTTCACACATCACTTCAAAAAAATCATTTAGATATGTACCACTTATTATTTTAGGAAATATCTATTGCATCTAGTTAAAACACCAAAATGAAAATTAATTTTGAACCAGAAAACTTCAGGGTTTTTTTAGAAAATATGTAATGAAATATAACTTTTTATATTTCTATTTATAAGAGTCTGTCTCAAGTTGAAAAATTTACCAAATCCTCTCTTTTCTTCTGTGAAAAGTTTTGCTTCAACTAGCTTGCCGTGTTTGATATCAAGTCTCAAAAATTTCCTGATCAGCTCCTGTTCTAATTCTACTCAAAGTTGTTCAACCTTTTAAATACAATTATATTCTGTATTTCTATGTAAATTAGTGTCCAGCAGCTGACTTCATGCAGACTTTCCAAGAACCAAGCCTCCTGTGTGATGTTTTCAGGCTGCCTCTCATGTATGGCTGCAATTAAGTTTGTCAGACCATTCATAAGGTGGAGAAATAGTCTGCAGTCTCAGTTTGGATCTTCTAAAGTTCATATTTTCTGTACAGCCAACAAATTGGTCTTCCATACATTTCACTTCATCACTGTTTCCTTGCTAATTAATAATATGAGAGAAATATTTAGAAGCAGAGATGAAATGGTCATCGGCATAGAAGATCTATGAGGCACAATACTAGGCTTGCTGCCATTGCCATCAGCCTTCTCCCCACCAAGATCCTCATCTACTCCTCCCTCCTTTACCCACATCAGGTCCAACTATTCCTGTCCTCCACCTAGCACTCCTTCACGCAAACCTGCTTACTTCTTCTGGCTGACAACAGGCCTTGCACTTCCTTCTTTCTCATACAGACATTTCTAAAAAAATATTTTCTCTGAGCTACACATTTTCACCATACATTGACTTTATATCAGTGTATATGACTTCTGCAGCTATTTGCAAATGTGGCTTTTCTAACTAACATAGCAGTATTCCACACCACCAGCACAGTTATTCTGCAACTTTCTGCCCTTTAGCTGATACTGTTATGTACATCTAGCTCCACTTTTACTTAAAATGTCTTCAGTGCTTCCTACAGCTCCTGTATGCTATTCACACAATTCCAAAAATCCTCTTGGTTGAAGATTTTCTTAAAGGCTATAGCACAATGACATCTACTCTCTCTGTCATATAGCATCTATCCACCTGCTCCAGTTGCCATAGACTAGACTGGACTAAACTAGACTAGAATAGACTATTTCAGTTGGAAGGGACCTACAATGACCATCTAGTCCCACTGCCTGACCACTTCAGGGCTGACCAAAACTTAAAGCATGTTGTTAAGGGCATTGTCCAAATGTCTCTCAAATACTGACAGGCTTGGGGCATCAACCACCTCTCTAGGAAGCCCATTCCAGTGTTTGACCACCCTCTTGGTAAAGAAATGATTCCTAATGTCCAGTCTAAACCTCCTCTGGCATAGCTTTGAACCATTCCCACGCATACCATCACTGGATACCAGGGAGAAGAGATTAGCACCTCCCTCTCCACTTTGATTTATTCCACTCCATATTCTAGTCCCACTACTTTTGATGGCAGCCTTTTTAACAGGCCCCAAAACACAGGCTTTTGCTTGCATACCGATAACTTGTTGCTGTGGTTTAACCCCAGTCGGCAGCTAAGCACCGCACAGCTGCTCGCTCACCCTCCCCCCCACCCCGGTGGCATGGGGGAGAGGATCAGGAAAAAAAAGTAAAACCCATGGGTTGCGATAAAGACAGTTTAACAGGACAGCAAAGGAAGAGAAAATAATAATAATAATGATAAAAGAATGTACAAAACAGGTGACGCACAATGCAATTGCTCACCACCCGCTGACCAATGCCCAGCCCATCCCTGAGCAGCAATCGCTGCCCCCTGACCAACTCCTCCAGTTTCTATATTGAGCATGATGTCATATGGTATGGAATAGCCCTTGGGTCAGTTTGGATCAACTATCTTGGCTGTGCCCCCTCCCAGCTTCTCGTGCGCCTGGCAGAGCATGGGAAGCTGAAACGTCCTTGACCAGTGTAAGCACCGCTTAGCAACAACTCAAACATGAGTGTGTTATCAACATTATTCTCTTCCTAAATCCAAAACACAGCACTATACCAGCTACTAGGAAGAAAATTAACGCTATCCCAGCCAAAATCAGGACACTTGTATACAGGTAAATGACTCGGTGAACTAATGTGCAAATGAAAAGTATAAGCAACACATGTGCTATACTTGCCTGTTCCGACAACACCTGAAATCAACCTCCACCACATATATGTTAATTCCTATAAAGTATATTGCATATGAAGTTATAAGTCTTCAAGATTGTCTATAAACAGAAATAGATTATCTTTCTCCAGAAAGAGTTGAAGTCACTGTAGGCCACTCAATATATTACTGAACCTTGAAGTGCTTAAATAAATAAGCAAAAGCATAATTTGAATATGTTACTTGGAAAAAACAGCAATGAGAATCTCATTCCTGATCTGTTTCAAACATAGCTAATAAAAAAGGCTGTGAAGATCTTGTATTATCTCTGTCTTGTCAGAACTCATGACCAAAAGAAGAGGCCCAAATGGCTGTCCTCATAGATCAGTGCTACGTTGAAAAATGGTACACTAGGGATAAAATAAAAATTCATGGTTTTTCACATGGCTGGCAACTTAAAAATTCATTGACTGCAAAATCTTCTCTCAATAATAAAGTATACCATACACTTTTCTATATACTTATTTACTAACTCTATGGCACAGTGTACAACAAGGTGTAAATCAAATAAAGAGATTTCATAGAAGTCATTTATATACAAGGAACCAAGTGAATGAGGCTAAGTTCCTGTAGATGCTATGGATATAGGAAAGTTATAAAACCCTAGATACACAGACAAGAATAAAATATACTACAACATATCAAACATATTTCTGTTTTCTCTTTGTTACTCAAAAAATTGTACTGTTCACAGCTCATTCTGTGTTCCTGCAAAGAATATAGCGAATGTACAGATCTTTTATATAGGCATCTCCATACAACTTTTTGAAGTATATTCCTAAATAATTAATGCTCCAACATTAATTCCACAGTCATCATGAAAAAGAAAAACTATTACTACCTGGCACTGGTTTTGGTACATTTTTAGATCCTCCCGGAGTTTCAGATTTTCCTCTTCTAGTTTATTCTTGTTCATTGCTATTTCATTCACAGTTGCCTTTAGTTTTTCAATAATCAACTCATCCTTTTCACTTTCGGGCTGGCCATAGGTAATTATCTCTTCTTGGTTTTGTTTCTTATTCCTTATTTGGAATTGATAATTCTGGGTCTGCTTCTATAAAACAAGAAAATATTTTAAATGAAATTAAATAATTATATGTAAATTGTTAGGACCAAACCATTGCTACTAAAATCATAAAGCTATTTCCATTTTCACCAGTATTTGTTTACAAAAGATAGCACAATTGGTACAGTTTGCATTACTTCTCTAAAGGATACCTCCTTTTTTAGTCTCAAGTTCTTTGCCCTCAGTAAGAAAAATGTTTCAGAAACTTTCAAGGACACAGAATTTTTTCAAGGATTTTTCTCCTCTGCTGTGTATTTCCCTAGCACTTAATGTTAATTAGCCCCAAATGTGAAAAAGGTGATTATGATGACCTACTCAAAGCAGTTACCTATAAAAAATAATTTGAGAGAAATGTTCTTCTTTGATTCATTGAACTCAGTAGGAGTTGTGTGTGTGTGTGCCTCAGGATGGGTATTAACCTTTGACTAGAGGGCTAGCATTACATAGTTCATGTATAAACAGCTCAGTTACTACAGTAACTGTACTTCTTTGATATCGTTATCCTTACTTAAACCTGGGGAAGAATCATTTGCACATTCTGCAGAGTCCCACACTCCATTCAGTTTCTTGTACTAATTAAAATCCTAAACCCAAAACTTGAGAAAATTTATATTGCCAGTATTTGTGAATTCACAGGCATCGTGAAGAAGCATAATTACTATGGTAACTGTTTCTGCTGTTTAAAAAATTATCCACATGGATCCCTCTACTGGGAGATTAACAAGCAGCAGTACTCCTTCAGAAGACTGAGAATTAGCTGAAAAATTACAACAAAATGTAACTTGTAAACCATATATCATGTGCAGAGATCAAGTTGAGCAAGAAAATGTGTATAAAAAATAAATAGGGTTACAAATACCATATTTCATTGATAAGGACTGCAAAAAGGCATGCTTTAGACAGCTTTTGATATCATTGACTATGTTCCCATAATTTGTGTTGGCTGAACACCTAAGTAGAACTGACCACTGGCTGCATATCAAATAAAAAGCCGAAGAAATTTGCAGGTAAGTTTAATTTTTACAGATAATTAATTAAGGTCCCTCTGACATCTAAGTTATGGAGTCTGACACACCAAAATGTCAAAGCATCCTGTGAAAAATATAGTGCAAGACTCCAGCTGGAAATCAAAGATCTCACAAAAGAGGAATTTCAGACAAAGATACAGGACCAATTAATGCTTTTGAAACACTTAAGGGGTAACAGTCCATCAGACTTCTAGTTAATGAACTAGTCAGTGTTATGTTACAATTGTGAAGAAAATTGCCTTCAAAGAAAGTTCACTGATGGCAGTGATGTAAGCCTCAACACAAAAATGTGGATGATCACCCTGAGTACTCTATTTTGACGTGTCTAACTATATAATCATGCATCAGTCGGTAGTTTTGTCTAGTCAAAGCCTTGCTTTTTTAACACATTTGTATGGAAGTTCAATAGTTCCAATGCTTTCAGCATCTATAAACAAAACTTAACTGTCATCCTTGGAAACTCTGGATACGGGTGAAGAATCTCATAGGAATTGTTAATAAAGTGTTTCACTAGATTAAGATCCAATGAGCTTAGTAACAGTGGAAAAGGGGATTACCAGTCAGCAACATAATTGGCTTCCCCTTAACTTAATTTTCAAGCTGTCTTGTGGCCCAGTTAATTTGTAAGTTATTTTGTAATTTTTTTTAGAGCAGGATAGGTCATCAAGACATCATTAAATCAATATTTTGTTCTGGAGTGGAAGGAATTAAAAAAATAAAAATATGCTAGATCAATAGGCTATATAAAAAAGTAATAAGCAAATTGGCAAGTAAAAAAGAACCACAAAGTCAACCAAGGACTGAATGGTAACTTGAAAGCTGGAAAATATGATAAAAAAGGGATAAGTAATCCAACAAACAACTCCAAGTGTGATTTTGGAGTAGCATATAGAAATTCATTTTTCTGCATAAATTATATTAATGTGTATATATGATCTTCAGAAAAATGAGGGCTATCTTAGATTTGAGGGCACTTTATATTTGAGTCAACATAGTAATGGCATGTATTACTTACTTGGTAAGATACTTTTCAATAACTTGTCATCACAATTAATTGCATATTAGTAAAAAGCACAGAAGATAAAAGTATCTCCACAGTATACTTAAAAAAGTAAAAAGGAACATGCACTGCTTTTTGCAGTTTTTTATCAGAAATATTGTAATTTTCATCATGATTCATGAGAAAAATAAAATTAAAATAACTGTATGCATCATTAGATCTTTCAGTATGGGTCTGCCTTACCTAAAGCAATATATTCAATACCAATATATCCATTTATTGTCAGATTCACTATAAGCTTAGTGGTGTTCAGAATTTTCAAATTAAGTTAAAATAACTCTAGCTGAGCTTAAAGCTCACTTTCTTCCTAAAGCAGGAAGGTAGGAATTTTACCTGAAATAAATTACATTTCTCAGACAATAATTTTTGTTGAGCATGTAAATAAATGAGATAATTTTGGCAGATTGTCCCCTTCTTATCCCATTCTCTTGATTTTGCCTTAAATTCCTGAAAGACAGCAAAACAAGGCTAGTAAACACAAGGAAAATAACTTTTTTCCTTAATCTAAATAACTTTGTAATTTGTATAGTTCTAAGAAAAACCTGTTTTTTTAATTAATACATAATCTTTCCATAATTTTGGACAGAGGAAAAAACCAATGATATAAACCAGCCATTCAGCCATCCCCACCAGAAAAAATCCAGTCTTAAGGGCTGTTAATCTGAAAAAATTGGGCAGTAAACATAATCATTGAATAAAATGATAAAGTATTTTAAATCACTTCCATTGCTGTAGATCTTAGAGTTATGACTATAATACACCCATTTTATTGGAGGGTAGTTCCTGTGACTTTAAAGTTCTATTAGTGTCAAGTAGACTAATCAGCAAGGAATCAAATCCTTAATATTCAGACAAATGTTTTGAGTGCTTGCTTTTTTCTTTTTTTTTTAATAAATGGGACATCAGCTACTGTGAATAAATTTTACTTCTTGCTCTCTTTATAATTGCTGCTTCTGGTTCTGAGTTCACCTAGTTTAAACAAAGGCTTGTTTAACAAATTCTATTACATCAGATTTATCTAATACTGGTTTTGTATTTGCACGTGTATTCCTATTTGTAGTGTATTTGAATTTGTTCTTAAATCATACCAGATCTTATAAGTTCACAACTAGACTTTAAAGGCAGTACCCTACAAATTAAGTAGGAGAACTGCAGTTACTAGAGCCGTTGCTCTTTTAGTTTGAAGAATTAGCAAAATAACAGTATACTGTTTTATACAGTGAAAACTATAATACTTATAAGCTGTTATGAGAACTTTCTTTTCACAATGGAAATGTTGGTTCAAAAAGATAGATGATTTCTTATAATCATCCTAAATTGGCATATTCCCCAAATTTTTAAAAATAAGATTTTATTTGCTACTGAAACAAAATCGAATGCTTTCCAACATAGATTAATACAAATCTTCTCTTATAGCTTTCCTAATATCTGCTTTGGCATTTTAAACCAATAAACATCTTCCCATGTTACAAAATGTGATACAAATGGAGTTTCAGACTACTTAATGAGGACTGAAGGTTCAAGGCCTTACTAAAGCACTGCTGAGCTTAGTAGATTTTCAACACAGTAATTATTTCCTGAATACTAGAATTTGCTGAATATATTCCAAGCACTCATTTTTCATACTGCATAATTAATAAAATTATAGCATTGTGTTACATTATTTTCATATTTTAATCTTGAATAAGGTCATTCTCAAATTAGCTGGATCAGACAGCTTCATAGTGGTGATATATTTAGTCAATGATAGATGTATAATCCATTCATTATTCTTGTGGTAGCAGATGTTGGCAGCTATGCTGCAGTCCAAAGCATAGTAGCTTTTCTGATGGTAAGGACTTTTCCATGTGGAAGAGACAGCAACATTATGTAGAGCTAGGATGTGTCTAGGATGTGTCCTGTTTTGTAGGAACAGCCACATGAAGGTCACAGAACTTAGTCCTATGTCTTACAGAATAACATAGAAGACAGGCAAGTCCAAAATAAAGATCCTAAAACCCTTCTTAATTGCAGCTTAAGGATGAAAGTACTTAAAATCTATTAGATCTTAAATGTTTGAGTGTCAAGTTCACAAAGTATCTAAATCATCTAGATCATAAATCTACATAAATCTACACCATAAGCCTGTAAGTCTTCACAATGGTTAGCAACTAGACAACTAGCTCACACTTTCAACTGGTATTCCTCTGCTTACTTTCCCTACAGGACCCAGTTTAGTAAACGCTCGAGGTACACACTACTTTATTATGATCTTTACAATGGATGGCCAGAGAAAATGTAAATTTTTTCTGTGATCCTCCTATGCATCATCAGACTAGTGGTTAGACTGTTCTCCCCATATGTGAAAGACTCAGTTTAATAATCTCTCCAGACAGAATTTGAACCACAATCTTCCCATGTTTATTTTCTACCTAACAAACAAATGTTTTTCAATAGGCTCTGGAATGCTTCCTTTTGAAGTTGTTTCACTTTGCACAGGATACCAGCAAATTTATTGGGTAAGTAAAAATGAAGAAGCAAAAATTAGTACAGCTAGAGATTACATCACTCAGTTATAAGAAACGAGACTGGATATCAGTTTCTGCAGCGGTGAGTGTAGCCAGAAGAGCATATGGGGAGAAGCCATCACTTGGAGGCACACTCTCTATATGCCAGTTCTCTGTGCTGGCTAACTCTCCTGTTGGCCCAATAAATATTAGATTATTCCACAGATCATAAAGTAACTTCTAACTCTGAGATGTCAAGGCCAGGAGTTATGATCAGAAATCAGTTATCTTCCTGTATCCAAGAATAAGTCGGCTAAAATCCATTCTTTGTCCAGAGGGATAGGGAATATGACTGAATCCTGTCCTGAGCATCTCATAGTATGTAGCCCCCACTCATTATGCTGGATTCTGTGGAAAGTATTTTTAAGTGCCTAATCCTTCTTCATGTGTTACCTAAGGAAACTAGGTACTGAGGTCAAGGTTGTGGATTGCCTCAGGCACGTGGGTGCTGACCAGATATGTGTATAACAAAGTTTTCTAATCCTCAATCCTTTTTCTATCTAGCCCTACATGGTCAAAGTTCTCTATAAAACTTGAATTAATGGTAGGTATTACGTGACAGTATCCTGCATATGTAAAAGGTCTCATGCCTCAACAGATTATATTATCCAGTACACATATATCCATCGGGAAAAAAGTAAAATTTATTTATAGTTATACTTATGAAGAAAATTATCTACATTAACTCATAAAACTACTAAAAACACTAATAAAACTTGGATAAAAGAACAAACCCTGAATACTAAACTATGCACCTTTTCTTGCCAGAGCAAGAAAATTATATATTTTTTGTAGAATTATCAGGAAATTAAAGTTTACAACTGTAAACCACAAATCAGTTCTAAAGGCATACTAAAAGTAGAATATAATAACAAAGTAATCTTACCTCCAGTTTCTTGTATAAATCGCTCTGTTCAGATGGTGTCTCTAGGCTTTCCTCACATTTTTCTCTACTTTCAACCTTTTTTTGTTTTAACTGATGTGACTGTAGCTTTTCATAACTATGTGCCAACTTTGAAAACTAAAAATGAAAGCAGAGTTGAACATGCAGAATCTATCAAAGATGACCACGTGGCCGAAGTTTTCTTTCACTAGAATAGCCAACTGCAGCTTCAGCATTCTAAATATTTAATCAATGTAACAAAGAATCAATTAATAAAGTTAATTTCTTAGAGATGAACAAGACTAAGCTCTGATATAAATGTTAACTAACTGTTCAAACGGGTTCATTTGACAGCTACTTAATTCTGCCCAAGTTCTTTATGGCACTGTTACCCACAGTGTCATTTCCTCTACAATGTTTATATGAAATGTTCTATACTTGTTTACTGCCATCTTGTGTTGACATTTTTAAAGGGTGCTTCACTAGCCAGAATGAAGGATTATCATTAACATATTTTAAACTTGCAGGTTTCTTTTTTATAATGAAAATTGTTAAAACGTTATGTATGTGATGACTGCATTCTTCTGGAACCATTAAGTACCAAAGAGAATTAGACAATTAATACTGTTGTGCCTATTGATCTTATCACGAAAGCATGACTTAGGAGTCAGAGGCAAAGGAGTCAGAGGCAGAGAAGGGAAGGTACCAGTATAAGTACCAGCCTCTTCAGAAGGTTACCAGCCTCTTCAGAAAAATGGCCAGTCTGATCAACAGTTAGCTATACTGCACAAGCAAAGGGGCTAGTGGCCGTTAACTGGTTTGATACAGCAAACTGACATTGTCTGGTAGAGATATATACATCTGGTTTTGAAAAAAAAAAGGAAAACCAAGGATAGGAAACACTAAAGGAAACAATAAAAATATGGTCTTGAGGGAAGAAGAGTGAAAGACCTTTGTGAAGAGTGTTGACTAGAAAAGAAGCTTACAACTACGAATACTGATCACGTCTCTTGTTGTTTTGTTCCTTTAAATTCAGGTATATACGATGGTTTACATTCCCTGTAATAATTACAGCCTTACTTAAAAAATTCTGACCCTAACATAAAGTTCTTTGCCTAACCAAACAAAATCCATAAAATCTCATATTTTTGTCAACTGCTCAAGCGAACTACTGTCTGGAAAAGAAATTACTTCCAAGGAAGTAATTGGAAATGGAATGGAATCCTATTGAACCTATCTGGAATGAGCAATTGAGGTCTGTGCAGATAACAAAGACTGCCAAAAAAGTCCAGAAAAGATACAGAACAGAAACTGGAGTTAAAAAATCATCTGGAAACTTCCTGGAGACATTTGAGATTATTTTGGGAACTCATAATATGGAACAGCAAAAATAATTGAAGAGATGACCAGAAGACAGATTGTTCTAGGTTAGAAGGTTTCATGAAATGGGGAGGTCCAAGGATTGATTTGACCAACTTGGAACTTCTGAATAGAAATCCTGTAACATGGACTTACAGAGCTGAGATATCACCTTCAAAACGAAATCAAATCTTGCGGAGAAGCTGCCTATATTTGAAATTGACCTTCCCAGAGAACACAGTTAAGATAAAATACTTAAAATGGATCAGATTATCCAGGCTCAAACAACATGGAAATCATTGTGTTTGGAAGAAAGATATCCTTTTCCAGTTAACAGGATTTTTGCTCTTAAATATATTATGGCACATGTGAACTGCCTAGGAAGAGCAAACGCAGAGGAAGACAGGTATTTGACTGTTCAAGCTAAAAAGGCTAGGAAATACAGGACCCAACACTTCAGCAAATCAGTCTAAAAAGGAACAGAATGGCCAAAATGAGAAAATTTAGTTTGAATATTAGTTTTATTTAATGAAAGATAACGTAAGATATTTCAGACAGATTATAGTGTGGATGTTATCACAACCAGAAACTAGACTAAAAGCCAAGAATCTTTCCATTTATTGTTAGATATTTGCTTTAAAAATAAGGCCCAAGTTTTTCTATTTGCATGTTGTACAAATGAAAAAAAAAAAAAAAAGATGAGGCATTTTAGTGAGTTCTGGGGTAGGATTCATCTAAGTTCAGATTTCTGAAAGTTAGACATCTGAGCCTGGGCTACTCTGCGTTAGAGAAAGCTGCCTCCAAATGCTTAGTCATTTCAGCTATTTTAGATTCTCATCATACACTGACATGAATGATATTCTAGGGGTGTCCATTTCCCTCCATTGATTCTAAAGGGAGCCTGAGGTAGCTCAGATGTAGCCATCTAGCTTTTAAATGTCTAAAAGTGAGGCAATTAGTTGCTAAAGTGCTTAGAGCAAGAATGGATTCTTGTTCTTTTGCTGAGGGATTTCTGTCATTTTCAAAATGAGAATAACTACTAAACATTAATATAGAAAAAAAAGAAGGAAGAAAGTAATGAAGATGAACCTCTAAAATTTTTGCTATTTAAATATGACAAAATGTTGTACATTTGAATAAGTGCAGCAGTGTGGCCTAAGAGTTTCAGGTTACATATCAGGAATTATTTCCCTAATACAAGAAAAATACAGGTTTTACTGCATTCGACAGGCAAACAATCAGTTCAGTGGGAATGTTGCTCATTAAACAGCTGCTTTTATCAATAGCAAGGGTAAAAAGCACTAAGGACCACAGAAGCAGTATATCAGAGAGAAATTTGTTTTGCATAGCCTAGGATTCTTAGAGCTAGAAAAAGTGATCCTTTCTATTTCTACCAAGATGAAGAAGGAACAAAAATTGGGAGGGATTTTAAGAATACCTCTGCAGAGAAAGATACAATGCTACTGGTAAACAGTACTCACACCATTTGTTCAAAACTAAATTGTAGCTTGTAGGATTATAGTGTAGAAGGAGGTATAACTTTCAAGTGAGGATAAGAACCAAAAGAAGGGAGACAAAGGAGATAAGGCAAAGATTAATATTGTCAGGGAAGCTCTATATTTTAGATACGAGTTTGTGCAGCTGAGAATCGAGGACATTAAAGTCATTCTATTGTAGACACTGCAGCACTGTAATTTAAGAAAGAAACTCAATAAGGAGACGTAGTAAAAGCTAGAGAAGCAGAGTGGGATAGTCCTACTCTCTAGCATGGGTGCTTGGAATTGTTCAGACAGGCAAACTTTCTGTTTATCACCTAGAGAATCTAGGCAGGCCTCCAGACTTAGGCACTTAATAGTTTCCTTCTTCGGTCAATGTGCACTGGATGGATATTTCATGAAGAAATATTGTTTGGTGAAAGGGGAGGAATGGGAATCAGAAAATAAAATGCAAACGGCATCAGTGCTGGAACCTTTGGTAAAATAAATAGGATGACTGAGAGAGAATGAAATGTTTGGAGGCATAGATAGGGAAAGTGATGTATATTCTAAAGAGCTAGAAATCCAAACTTCTTGCATAAAGATAAAAGGAGAAGCAATCAGGAAACTCAAAGAAAGGTTAGGTGGTCTGAGTGGTAACTAAAAAGGAGAATCTTGGCAAGAAGTATAACCAGGTTTACAGAGAGAAGCGTATAGGTTAGGAAGTGTCAGACTCTTTAAAAAAACACAAAGACAAAACAGATTGTATTTGCCCATGTGTATTGGGTTTTCGTGGCAAGGTTTTGGTAGCAGGGGGGCTACATGGGTGGCTTCTGTGAGAAGCTGCTAGAAGCTTCCCCCATGTCCGACAGAGCCAATGCCAGCTGGCTCCAAGACAGACCCGCCGCTGGCCAAGGCTGAGCCCATCAGCGATGGTGGCAGCACCTCTGGGATAACGTATTTAAGAAGGGGAAAAGAAAACTGCGCAACAACAGCAGCCAGAGAGAGGACTAAGAATATATGAAAGAAAAAACTCCACAGACACCAAGGTCAGTGAAGAAGGAAGGGGAGGAGGTGCTCCAGACACTGGAGCAGAGATTCCCCTGCAGCCCGTGGTGAAGCCCATGGTGAGGCAGGCTGTCCCCCTGCAGCCTATGGAGGTTAATGGTGGAGCAGATCTCCACCTGCAGCCCATGGAGGACCCCACGCCAGAGCAGGTGGATTTGCCCAAAGGAGGCTGTGACCCTGTGGGAAGCCCGTGCTGGAGCAGGCTCCTGGCAGGACCTGTGGATCCGTGGAGAGAGAGGAGCCCACGCTGGAGCAGGTTTGCTGGCAGGACTTGTGACCCCACAGGGGACCCACGCTGGAGCAGTCTGTTCCTGAAGGACTGCACCCCGTGGGAGGGACCCCACGCTGGAGCAGGGGAAGAGTGTGAGGAGTCCTCCCCTGAGCAGGAAGGAGCGGCAGAGACAACGTGTGATGAACTGACCACAACCCCCATTCCCCATCTCCCTGCGCTGCTGGAGGGAGGAGGTAGAGAAAATCAGGAGTGAAGTTGAGCCCGGGAAGAAGGGAGGGGTGGGGGGAAGGTGTTTTAGGATTTGGTTTCATTTCTCATTACCCTACTCTCATTTGTTTGGCAATAAATTAAGTTAATTTCCCCAAGTCAAGTCTGTTTTGCCCATGATGGTAATTGGTGAGTGATCTCTCCCTGTCCTTATCTCGACCCATGAGCCTTTTGCTATATTTTCTCTCCCCTGTCCAGCTGAGGAGGGGAGTGACAGAGCTGCTTGGTGGGCACCTGGCGTCAAGGCAGGGTCAACCCACCACACCATGGAAAGGACTTGTAGGCTAATTAACAACTTCAAAATAAAAATCTTTATGAAAAATGACCTGGAGTTTCAATTTCAGAAAGTTCAATTTCAGTGAAGATCTTAGCAACAACATGTAACATAAAACCAGTCATTTTTAGTATGTGATTAAAAAAAAAAAAAGTGAAAAATATTGCAGGAGATGTGATAAAGGATGAGAAAAGAGAGATCTGCTGCTATATTTTGGGGGATAGTTCTGCATTGCTAAAGGTACCTTACAACTTATACGTAAAACGTAACACCATTTTTCATTGTATGATTTTTAGCTTCTCAATAAACATGCTCAGATATTTCTTTTTCTGGTAATTTGTGTAAATTATAAAACAGCTTTTGTTTCTACTTTCCCAAATGATTAAAAGTGTTAATTACATAACAACCAAAACATTCTCTGCTTACTCACAGAACTGTTTGCCAAATAAATTTCCATATATAAAATAAAAAATAAACTAAAGACAATATAACCTTAAAAATAAGTTATACATTTATTGGTTTGATGGATTTGGGTGGTAAGTGTTATCATCTCTAAATGAAAATAATGATATCCAATTTATGCAATCCAAGATGATTCTACAATAAGTGTGATGATTAGAAATTTTTAATTACTTCCAAGGAAGTAATTGGAAATGGAATGGAATCCTAAATCTCTGTTAGGAGAATCCAGTGAAGGAAACAGTAGAATAGCAGGAAAAACAATGTAGAATTGTGTATGTTAACTTGTTACAATCTGAGAAACAGAACAGACTGAATTTTGCCAAGAATTTAGATTCATGATTGAAGTGAAAAGTAATGAAGAAACAAAAATACAGGCACAGAGCAAACACAGCCAAATAGAATCATATAATCATAGAACCATAGAATGGTTTGGGTTGGAAGGGACCTTAAAGATCATCTAGTTCCAACCCCCCTGCCATGGCCAGGGACACCTTCCACTAGACCAGGTTGCTCAAAGCCCCATCCAACCTGGCCTTGAACACTTCCAGGGATGGGACATCCACAGCTTCTCTGGGCAACCTGTTCCAGTGCCTCACCACCCTCATCGTAAAAAATTTCTTCCTTATGTCCAGTCTAAATCTACCCTCTTTCAGTTTAAAACCCTTGCCCCTTCTCCTGCCGCTACTTTGGTAAAAAGTCTCTCTCCATCTTTCTTATAAGCCCCCTTTAAGTACTGAGAGGCTGCATAAGGTCTCCCCAGAGCCTTCTCTTCTCCAGGCTGAACAACTCAAACTCTCTCAGCCTTTCCTCACAGGAGAAGTGTTCCATCTCTCTGATCATTTTTGTGGCCCTCCTCTGGATCTGCTCTAACAGTCTTTCTTGTGCTGGGGACCCCAGAGCTGGACGCAGTACTGAAGTGCACACTGAAATAAGCAAAGCCAAAACAAATTCCCAATGTCAATAATCCAGGGTACTCTAGTTTTGATACTATGTTCCCTTATGGGAAGCTATCAGACCACTTCAATAATCCCTGTAAATCAGGCAAACTACAACCAGAAAAAAATTATAGCAAATACAGTTTCAGTCTTAAAATTCCTAATGTGCATCAGAGTCTTATTAGCATGAATCTAATTATCTATTTTCTTCATTCACCAAGGTTTTAGGTTATTAGTCCAAAGTCAGGAAATGGAGTATCTATCTTCATAACAGATGTCACAATTACATCAAAATCCATCCAAAGAGCTTGGACATGTCAGTACAGAAATGATAATGGAACCTGGTAGGAAGCTGTAGTCATCCTCGCTTGTATGACAAAATTCATCTTTCCCAAATCCATAAAGGTACATCTATACCATTAGGCATGTATAAGCTCTTTCTACTGCAGTCATAAAATAATGAAACTGACATTTTTCTTACTTGAGATTTCAGTGCTTGAAGCTGAGTTTCGTAATTCTGAGCCATTTCATCTTTAGTTTTCTGTAAGTCTTCCAGTTTCTGTTGAAGTAGTTCCACCTACAGTTAGAATAAGCATTCAAATTTACCTTTTCTGAAGTGTTCCAAAATACATCATTTTTGGAGTAGTCATGTGAAACTTTGAAAGAAGACTGTTGCTTAAAAGATAGATATTAAAAATATAAATTCATTCTGTAACTTAATAATAAAACTGGATACCACAAACCCAGATTGTATCAACATCAAGTTAGGGATTTTATAGTAAAAAAATCTCATATGATTTAGTGATAATACTGTATGATTCTGTCATGAAAGACCATTTAATAAAAGCACTTCTGACCCAACTACACAAATGAACTGCTGTGCCCTGTTGTGAAAATTTTGCTTGAATGGCTTATATAATCATATAAATGACTTTCAACTACTTATGTAAAATTATTGGGAGACACTGTAGACTCATTTCAGCTCCCTAAGTACAGTACCATTGAGATATCTTGAATTATCTGAGAGTTTCACAGAGATCTGAGAAATATGACAGCGTACATGACACCTATGTTTTTCTGGAGGGGCAGCTGGAAGCTAGGTGGAATTGCTAAAATATTTCAGATAAATCTCCGTACAGGCAAATAAATTGATGCTTTAAGGATTGGCTAGCTGAATTATTCTCTTGGCTCCTCTGACTGCAATGACTAAAGGCAAGTTCCTAATTGCTCATTAGGGAGAGTTATTTCATTTTCAAAACTCCCACTGGCAGTTTAGACACCTAGCTCACACAAGGATGCCCATGTGTAAGCTCCTAACTTCAGATGTCTTGAACTAGAACTGAATGCTGTGCTAGGATTTACTGATGCTTCTGAATGAATATTCAGCAGACAAGACTGTGAAGTACAGACAACATCAGGTACACTGGGGCTTTCAGTTTGATAAGCAAGTCTAAGTGGTAATACAATTCTAATCTTCACTATTAATAATAAAATTATCATACAAAGACAGTATATCATGTAAAATGATAAAAATCAGGTATAAACAGGAATTACAAAGGCATAATTTTGTGAAACTTTTTGAACTGTACATTTCCATTTAAAATTTCTGGTGAAACTAGAAGTGTTGGCATTTAGAAAAAGCATCAAATTATCTTTTTACAGCTAAACTGAGAATATTTAATTTAGACTTTAGGGAAACAGAAGAAATATGAGACTTTCAATGACATTTTTACAATCACTTTTCAGAACAGAAGCACACTTTAAAACAAAACACTAAGGATAATTTGTGACCTTTAAAGGGTGTTTGGTATTTTTACATGATAGAACAAACAGGTCTCCTTATAGAGCTTTTAAAGCATACTATTAACTAACTCCCAGAGTAAATACTTTCTTTATAGAATGTGATATTCTTAAATACCTCTTGACCTTTTTGATCCAGTTTGCTTTGGGCACTTGCTAATTCTTTATCCTGGATATCCATCTTTGCTTCTAAAGCTTTCATCTTCCTTTCCCATTCCACTTTCTTGCTGTTTACCATGATGTCAATTTGATGCACTAATTCCTGAAGTTCAGCTTCACATGGAGAAGCTCTAATAATATATAAAAAAGATTTATTTTTTCAAATAAAGAATAGAATAAGAGAGAAAACAATTTTTTATTTACATTGCTAAGATTTTATTTTAATTCTGATGGAAATAACCACTTTTCAACATCAGAAAGAAACAAATGGGAAAGCTAAATGATGCCTTCAAATGCAGGTGGAATCTCCCTTCATCTCTCTTAAGTTTGCCTGAAGTCAAAATCAGACTATTTAGCATGTTCTGGACTTTTTGCCTAGCTTAAATGCTGTTTGATATCCTCTCACTTTTTCAGGGATGAACTGTCAAATGACCATAAGTTGAGTTGAAAGTATCCAGGCCCAAACCTCAATGGACAAGAGTAGGAGAAGATGAATATTAAGTTGCTGAAGTATTTTTTCCTGAAGTATTTTGGAGAGTTTATTACCCAGTTAACCTCGATTGTTTTATGAACTGATAGCTTCTCTCAATCTGTAAATCTATAGCTGGCATTTCAGATTTGCAATGATTTATTTAAAAGTCAGAATCTTTCTAGAACTCATGAATCTTTTCAACTTTCAGTGAAACATTCCAGTTGGAAAAAAAAATTATATCACAATTAAATACAACTGTTTATTGAAATGTTCCTGAACACTTTATTTTCCTGACTTACTGCCTCTTATCCACTTAACCTAGGATTCTAGGCTTTGGGAAAAAGATAAAGGACACAATGTACACTCCTGCCTAATTCCTCCCCGTAAAATAAAGAAGGGGAATTTTATTCTATTAACACTCAGACCTGCTTTTGGACTGTTACAAAGAAGAGTTAGCTATTGAACTAATTGCTTAACTATGTATATAAGCCCATACATTTTCTATAAAACTTAATTTTCATAAAGTCATATGGAAAAAAAATCAGACTGTTTTCTATAACTATGATTAACTACAAATCACCAAAAACAATCTATCATTTGTCAATCATTAGACTTCAATTTGATCTCAGTTTACTTAAATTGAGATACGAGATCAGAATTAGTTAAGACAGTATTTTTGATAAAAGCCTTTAGCAGACTTACCACTGTAATGCCTGCTTCATATAATTTATTGAAATAAAATTATTTTTATCCACTTCATTTTTTAAAAAAATACCACAACTTCTAAGCATTTTTAGTATGTTCAGAGCTCATAGAATGTTGGATGTAGATATTTTTATACTAAGTACCAAAAGGGGCATGTATCTCACTGGAGTCAAGGAAAACCTTTCACTGATTGTTTTTAGGCAGTGGAATAATGTACTGAACCTTCAGACTTTTCAGGAGTAGCATCTCTTTCATTTCACTTTCTGTAAACATTTACTTTCCACACAATTTTTTTAGTGGCATCTGTTATCTGCATATCCGGTTCTCATATGAGTTAACTGTTGATAAACTTTTCTACTTCTTTTCCACTTCTTTTTTAGAGCTTTTTTTATACCTTTCTTGTTTCCTGTTATAGTTTTAACTGCTTTACATTTTTTTTTCTAAATACGAGATTCTATTTATAAATTACCCTAATATACAGCTTTATTACTTTCTTTAGAAGACATACTTTTATCTTATCTTTATCACATATTGGAATGTATTGAAATGTGTCATCTTTAGTCATTGCAACCTTATCTTGGCCATGAAAAAAAATTTCTCATTTAAAGTCTTCAAACTATTCTTTTCAATGGTATGATCTGATCATTGTGAAAATTTCTGCATTTTTCCCTCTGCAACAATGTAGAGATTAGTGTATCCAATTACTGCCATATCTAAATGAAGGTACAAATAACAAAATGTTGTTTCTCCACTGTCAACTCTCTCTCCCTTATCTCAACCAGTTATACTGTTAATAAACTTAGGGGTACACCTGCTTTCTCTTCACTTTTTTCATCTGTCACAGTGACTATTCATTGTACAACTGAAGTTTAACCTGCATTTAATTTCCATTTCCTCATACTATTGCATAATTTTCAAGTATCTTCTTTCTTTTTATGGTTTTGATTAGAAGCCTATATTGAATTTCCTGTTGATAAAACCAGCAATTGTATTCTTTCATAAATTTGTTAACTATCCCTCCTGATATCTAAGCTGATGCAAAAAATGTATTGTAACCTATTACTTTTCATGGTAATAAATTTAGCCTTCTGATAAACAAGTTTCTTCACTTAAAATAATCTAAGAATGCTGTGACACTAAGTTATGATATGTTCCATTTTCCTCTTAATAATATTATTTATCTCACTGACATTTTCCCCAAAAGTAAAAGTGATAGCCACTGGTTGTAATTTAATTGGTTCTTTAATTTATAAAAATTTAAAAGCTGTGTATTCTCTTAATTGCTGACAGTACACACCTCTGTGTGCACCTCTGTGTGCCCATAAAGTGCCTTTATAATCGCTAATCAGTTTGCAGTCATTCTAATAACTCTATGGCATGATGGTTTGTTAAAATGAGCAATAGCTATTCCCTTAAAATGAGCATAGCTATTATTTTATGAAATAATTGCCATAGAGACAGTCACACAGAGACAAAAGATGGTGCAGCACCTGAATAATGTAGCAGCAACCTACAAAAGGGTTAATGATAAAAAGCCTGTAACCGCTCCATCCTAGGAAGTGTTGGAGAGGATTTCAATACCCCAAATTAGCACAGAATGCCACTTTGTGTCACGAACATTACAATCTGGCATATGTTTTTGGGGGACATTGCAACCAAGAATGTGCCAAGCAATTAGGAACTCTACTTCCGCAGAACCACGCTTAACCAAACACAAGCTGAGCCACGCACTCAGAGGTAATATCCCTATTGCCAGTGAGCCTTCAATTGCTAAGCATGCTGCCAGCACATTGCTGAAGAACAGTAAGCTAACTAACATGTTCCTCTTATGTAAATAGCTGTGCAAGCCAAGTTTTAATTTAAAACTGGTAGTTGATACCACCATCTTGTGTGAATGCTAGCATGAAAATGCTTCCTCTCTTTTCTAGTAATCTTTCACACCCCAGCTCTTCAACCAATTCTCCAAATGTCTGCTCTCCCAGTGCCCATGCAGACACACTGTCTGTAGTCCCCTGTCTGTAGGTTGTACTCTGGGTCAAGCACTGGTCTCACACACAAAAAGAGTTCCTTAACATGGATATGTGTTTATTGAATATATTTTTTTGGTGCTTAAATGGTGCATATCCCTTGTTTTGATAATTATTACAGGAAATTGGAGCAAATCTGTTAGATTTACTATATCATAATTAAGATAGGGGACAAGAGTGACGGCGGCAATTCCCTTCCCATACAAGAGCAGCCCCCAGGGAGCTCGAGCGACCAGGAGCACGGCGAACAGGACGGGCAAACAGGGCATGGCGCATGAGAAGGGTGTGGCACATGAGAAGGGCGTGGCACGTCAGTTTGCGTGGCAGTTCGTGCAGGCAGGGCGTGTAGGGAAGGCGAAGGCACCCTACTAGCTCAAGAGGAACTGTGAAAAGTGAGTTCATTTGGTAGTCCCCATCCTTTCAGAAGAAACTAAGCTATGGTATTCACTCGTCAGAAAGCGATCCCCTCTGTGCTCGCCAGAGTGGATGTGGCTACCCAGACAGAGCTCCCACAAAAACATGCGGCCACCCAGGGCTCGGGCTGCAGGGAGTGCCTGGGCCTCTCACTGTTCACGCATGGCAGCCGAGTGGACAGCTGTGTGAGGTGTGACCAGGTGGATGATTTGCTCTGCATGGTGGCAGAGCTTCGGGAGGAGGTAGAAAGGTTAAGGAGCGTCAGGGAGGCTGAGAAAGAGATCGACTGGTGGTGCCATGCTCTGCCCCCCCCGAGACAGGAACAGGAGCAGCAGCAGCCACCAGTAAGAACCCACGATCAAGGGGATCCTGTATTCTCCCCACACCGGGCTGAAGGCAGCAGCTCAAAGGAGGAGAGTGAATGGAGGCAAGTCCACGCTCATGGCGGCAGGCAAAGGCCCTCCCTGCCCACCTCTCCTCCCCAGGTGCCTCTGTACAACAGGTATGAGGCCCTGGAGGTGGAAGGCCAGTCAATGGAGGATGGGGATGACGGTCCATCTACACCAGAGGTGTTGCCCAGGTCAGAAGAACGTACCTCTCGTATTAACACCACCTCCACAAGGAAGAGAAGATGGGTTATAGTTGTGGGTGACTCCCTTCTGAGGGGAACCGAGGGTCCAATATGCTGGACAGACCCTCCTCTTAGGGAAGTCTGCTACCTCCCTGGGGCCCGGGTGAAGGATATCACGAGGATACTCCCTAGCCTGGTACAGCCCTCGGGCTATTACCCACTACTGCTCTTCCAAGTGGGGGGCGATGAAGCTGCAACACAAAGTCCCAGGGCAATCAAAAGAGACTTCAGGGCCTTGGGACGGCTAGTAAGGGACTCCAGAGCACAGGTTATTTTCTCCTCTCTCCTTCCAGTTGTGGGCAGTGACAGTAGAAGGAACAGAGGCACCCAATCTATTAACTCATGGCTCCGTGGCTGGTGTCATCACCACGGATTTGGTTTTTTTGACAACGGGATGGCCTACACAGTACCAGGTTTGCTGGCGTCTGATGGGATTCATCTTTCTCAAAGGGGAAAGAGAATCTTTGCTCAGGAGCTTGCGGGGCTCATCGACAGAGCTTTAAACTAGACTCGAAGGGGGAGGGGGATAATATCAGGCTTGCCTGAGGGAAGCTGAGGGATGACGTGCCACGGTTAGAGGGAGCGGGTGCCAGCGAGGGCACTCAGCCTGTGTCTCTGAGATGTGCGGGGTACGCTGGGGCACAGCTAAGTCGAACAGAGTTGAGCTAGGGGATACTGAGGCAAGAGGAGCCAAGAGGGAAACACCAGTGAAACACCTCAAAGCACACAAGGGGTGTTCCTCTATGAAGGAGACATGGACAACAGCCCAGCTGAAGTGCCTCTACACCAATGCACACAGCATGGACAACAAGCAGGAAGAGCTGGAAGCCATTGTACACCAGGAAAACTATGATATGGTTGCCATCACGGAAACATGGTGGGATGACTTGCACAACTGGAGTGCAGCGATGGATGGCTATAAACTCTTCAGGAGGGATAGGCGAGGCAGGAGAGGTGGTGGGGCAGCCCTATACGTTAGGGAGTGTCTGGATAGTTTAGAGCTCGATGATGGTGATGTTAGGGTGGAGTGTCTGTGGGTAAGAATCAGGGGGAAGGCCAACAAGGCAGATATTGTGGTGGGAGTCTGTTACAGACCACCTAACCAGCATGAGGAGACTGACGACCTATTCTATAAGCAGCTGGGAGAAGCATCACGATTGCTAGCCCTTGTTCTTGTGGGGGACTTCAACTTACCAGATGTCTGCTGGAAATACAATACAGCAGAGAGGAAACAGTCCAGGAGGTTCCTGGAGTGTGTGGCAGATAACTTCCTGACACAGCTGGTGAGTGAGCCAACTAGGGAAGGTGCCCCGCTGGACCTCTTGTTCACAAACAGAGAAGGACTTGTGAGCGATGTGATGGTTGGAGGCGATCTTGGGCAGAGTGATCACGAAATGATAGAGTTTTTGATACGTGGAGAAGCGGCGAGGGGGGTCAGCAAAACTGCCACCTCAGACTTCCGGAGGGCAGACTTCAGCCTGTTTCGGAGACTGGTCAACAGAGTCCCCTGGGAGGCAGCCCTAAAGGGCAAAGGAGTCCAGGAAGGCTGGACATTCTTTAAGGAGGAAGTCCTAAAGGCACAAGAGCAGGCTGTCCCCAGGTGTCGAAAGATGAGCCGGCGGGGAACAAGACCAGCCTGGCTGAATTGAGAGCTCTGGCTAGAACTCAGGAAAAAGTGGAGAGTCTATGACCTCTGGAAAAAGGGGCAGGCAACTCAGGAGGACTACAAAGGTGTAGCAAGGCTGTGCAGGGAGAAAATTAGAAGGGCCAAAGCTGAGCTAGAGCTCAGTCTGGCTACTGCTGTAAAAGACAACAAAAAATACTTCTTCAAATACATTAGCAGCAAAAGGAGAGCTAAGGAGAATCTCCAGTCCCTAGTAGACAGGGGAGGGAACACAGTGACCAAGGATGAGGAAAAGGCTGAGGTACTTAATGCCTTCTTTGCCTCAGTCTTTAATAGCAGGGCCAATTGTTCTCTGGGTACCCAGCCCCCTGAGTTGGAAGATAGGGATGGGGACCAGAATGGAGCCCCCATAATCCAGGGGGAAATGGTTAGTGACCTGCTGCACCACTTAGACACTCACAAGTCTATGGGGCCTGATGAGATCCACCCGAGAGTACTGAAGGAACTGGCAGATGTGCTCACCAAGCCCCTTTCCATCATTTACCAGCAGTCCTGGCTAACTGGGGAGATCCCAGTTGACTGGAGATTAGCAAATGTGACACCCATCTTCAAGAAGGGCTGGAAGGAGGACCCAGGGAACTACGGGCCTGTCAGCCTGACCTTGGTACCGGGGAAGCTGATGGAGCAGATCATCCTGAGTTCCATCACACGGCATGTAGAGGATAACCAAAGGATCAAGCCCAGCCAGCATGGGTTTATGAAAGGCAGGTCCTGCTTGACTAACCTGATCTCCTTCTATGATAAGGTGACACGCCTACTGGATGAGGGAAAGGCTGTGGATGTTGTCTATCTAGACTTCAGTAAAGCCTTCAACACGGTTTCCCACAGCATTCTCCTGGAGAAACGGGCTGCTCATGGCTTGGACGGGTGTACTCTTCGCTGGGTAAAGAACTGTCTGGATGGCCGGGCCCAAAGAGTGGTGGTGAATGGAGTTTACTCCAGTTGGAGGCCGGTCACAAGCGGTGTTCCCCAGGGCTCTGTGTTGGGGCCAGTTCTGTTTCATATCTTTATCAATGATCTGGACAAAAGGATCGAGTGCACCCTCAGAAAGTTTGCAGATGACACCAAGTTGTGCGGGAGTGTTGATATGCTTGAGGGTAGGAAGGCTCTACAGAGGGACCTGGACAGGCTGGATCGATGGGCCGAGGTAAATTGTATGGGGTTCAACAAGGCTAAGTGCAAGGTCCTGCACTTGGGCCACAGCAACCCCATGCAACACTACAGGCTTGGGGAACAGTGGCTGGAAAGCTGCCCAGCAGAGAAGGACCTGGGGGTGTTGGTTGACAGCCGCCTGAATATGAGCCAGCAGTGTGCCCAGGTGGCCAAGAAAGCCAATGGCATCCTGGCTTGTATCAAAAATAGTGTGGCCAGCAGGAGTAGGGAAGTGATCGTGCCCCTGTACTTGCCACTGGTGAGGCCGCACCTTGAATCCTGTGTTCAGTTTTGGTCCCCTCACTACAAGAGAGACATTGAGGTGCTGGAGCGTGTCCAGAGAAGGGCAACGAAGCTGGTGAAGGGTCTGGAGCAGAAGTCTTATGAGGAGCGGCTGAGGGAACTGGGGTTGTTTAGCCTGGAGAAAAGGAGGCTGAGGGGAGACCTTATTGCTCTCTACAACTACCTGAAAGGAGGTTGTAGAGAGGTGGGGGTCGGTCTCTTCTCCCAGGTAACAAGTGATAGGACGAGAGGAAATGGCCTCAAGTTGCGCCAGGGGAGGTTTAGACTGGATATTAGGAAATTTTACTTCACTGAAAGGGTTATCAAGCATTGGAACAGGCTGCCCAGGGAAGTGGTTGAGTCGCCATCCCTGGAAGTATTTAAAAGATGTGTAGATGTGGTGCTTAGGGACATGGTATAGTGGTGGTCTTGGTAGTGTTAGGTTTACAGTTGGACTCGATGATCTTAAAGGTCTTTTCCAACCTATACAATTCTGTGATTCTGTGATAATTAAAACTCAATATGATTTTTTTAAGTAAAATTCTTTAAAACTTTTTGATATCAACAAATCTTTGAAACTTTAACATTATCAATGTTAAGCTTGGAAAGTATTTTTAAATACACACTTAAATCTTAATGCCTTTTTAATGTTAAATCTGTTAGCAATGCCATTTTAAAATTTAATATGAGTCATAGAATGGTAATAACCAAAGTGCAAGCAAGTAGTACACTGTGATGTACGTATCACAAAAACAAAAATGACCGCTCCCCAGGTGCCTGAAACTCATCTCAAAATAGCATTAATGATGCAGCAAATTTTCATTCCCTCTAAGTGGAACATAAAATGGGATTTTAAAATCAGAAGATGAAGTGATACTGCATCAGGACTACCTTTTCTATGACACTGCTACAAGGACCTGTGCCCTTCCAGCCTCATGGCAACACTTTGGTGAACCACCAGCAATGACTCAGCTATTTGGTTTTAGCCTTCAGAAATAGGTACTTTCTTTATTGTGTGTCACGTGGCTCATCTAAAAATTTCAAAGGAAATGCAACCTCTAGCCTGGATCATCAGGTTACCCTTTCAGACCCACCATGGCTGACATCCTTCTCTCTTAAGTTTCACCTATCCTTTTCAGATCATCCCGCGCAAGGCAAGTTCTGCAGCTGTTGCTAGAAAACTTTCTTTGAATAGTTCTTGCATGTTTCTTGAACCTAGAACCACCAATATATAAAAGGAAGCTGTTGAAGGAAAAATCCCTGCTGAAACAGCTTCCCAGTCTACCTCCACCTTCTCTGTCTACTTCCTTACCTAGATCCTCTAGGTACACCTGCAGCTGAAAAAGGAAAGCTGTACCTGAAGCTGTAGATTACTGCTGCTGTTCTACTACCAGAACTACTCTGTATCATGGCTGTGGCATTACAAACAGATCTGCATAAAGATGTATTTGGCAGTTATCCCCACCAAAGCACAGAGGTACTACTAGCTGCTGTAACTATTATTTTAGTCCCTTCAGTGTTTTGAAAAGAGTGCTAACTATCCCCCTCGGAATATGGCCAATGATATAGTAACACAATCATGATAATTTATTTTGATCACTGGATGTGGAATGTGGAAAACTCTGGTATCCTTTGTTTAATATGCCATCAGGTAAACAAGCACACAAAGAACAAGTTTTCCCATAAAACAAGGAAGTATACATACGTTTTTTTACCCATGTGCATTCAGCATCCCCACTTTGCTGAACACATTCATCAAATTGATTTTTCATACATGGAAGTAATGACTTATACTTAAGCAAGTGGCAGCTATTTTTTTTTTGGTTGCGTTTGCTTTGAAACAGCCCAAAACACTTAAAGGTATCTCATTTTTAAAGTGATGTAGGCAAGCTCTTAGTCTTCTTTCATTCTATTTCCATATTGGTGAAAATAGAGATTATTCATATTCTGCTGTCATTAATAACTATTTATCTTCATGTAAAATATAATGTTTCCAAATTTAGAGAAACCAAAATCCAGATAGTAAGTTTTACCAACTCCAGGCCTTTACCTTTATCACAAATGATTTTTGCACTAGATGTTTCTAGCTCTATTTATCTGCCTTTTGATTTGGAGTTGTGCACAGATCTGTATTTTTCTGATTGTTTCCTAATAGACATAGAAAGAATATTATTGTCCATACACTTTAGAATAAAGCTGTAATTTAGAAACTGACATGTTAAGAAATGTTTGGTTCACTCTGTCAGTCTCCACTTCATGCCTTCTTCCCTTATTACTCAGGTTTGCTGACAAATAGGAAACTATGTATGACCATATTTATGCAAACACAAGCAAAACCTATGCAGAACAATGTCAACAAAGATTTCCATCTTACATAGTACATTCATTAGTTTTTGATCCTTAACCCAGCTTTCAGAGCCAATATTCATTCCTTTTCTCTTCTTAAAACTTGCTTTAGAAATAGGAAATATATAAACCTGTTGTGATACAATAGTCCGTTAGAATCTTCTACTCCAAAGTTCCATTATATGAACTACAACTAATTTATTTAACAATTTGCAGCCATACAGAATCATCCACATCTGTGGATGGATAATTTGTGATTTATGAGTTCTTGCAGCTGGGATGTAATAGTCATAATTTCTACCACCATTATTTAGCCATCTTCCCAAATTTTAAAGCTATCTGCACTATTTCTGGAATACTGTCAGCATAGACTGAAACAAATGTCTCCTATCATTGCATGCGCATTCTAAACTACTCTTCCAGATTCTTTGTATAGTTAGTAGAAATAAATAGTTACCTAGAATACTGGTTTATGATGGGACAAATCACTCTCTAGATTCATCTGCAATGGCCTGAAATTTTGCGTATGTCAATTACAACAAAGACCAGGCAGGATCTGAACTCTTGAAATAAGCTTCTGATTTGTTAAAAAAGTGTCCAAAGAATAGCAATATTTTGATTTTTTTTAAATTCAAGTTTTTGTATGACCATATTTACCAGTCATATCACTGACAAAAAGAATGCCCCTCAAAGCCAAAAAAAAAAGGGCCACATTGTTCAGAATATAGTATTTTAATGCAGCATTTTTTTTCTATCACAGAAACTGCATACATTATTCTTCAGTACAACAGAGCACACTTCCACACTTTACTGGGCCAGAATATGTGTGTTTCTGTTATTTTAAGAAATACATTTACACTTAATATGCATCATATTACCTTGAACTGCTTCTTGGTAATAATGATAAAAGAAACTGGTTTATATGAAAAATAGGTAATAAATTTATTTACAAATTATGGTAGGTAAATATTCTATTTAGCTCATTATATGGGGAAGTACTTTTCATAGTGCTGTGTTCCTTGAACAGGCTGGATGGGATGAGGTCCTACATCAAATCTCACCCATGTTTACACTTCTTTAGAAAGATTTTCTGCTGTACTAATATTTTTTTAGATTAACACTAAAAGAACTACACCTGGATTATGTCAAAAAAAGATGATTGCATTGTGATGAAAGGTGCACTTAATATTTGGTAGGAACAATTGTGGTTATTATGAGTGCAAAATAAGACTAAGGCTTTAGCAATTAATAGCCTTGTTTTTAAGATTTTTGAATGTTTTAAGAGCTGTGATATGTAAGTTTATACTGCTGTAGCCTAGCAACTTCAACTATTTTTTAAAACAGTTTAGAATAACATTTCTTAACATTTTAGTAAAACTGCACAGAGCTCTCATTTTTTCCTCTTTTGTTCAGGTATGAAGATTTAAAAATTTAAATAACTAACAGAAACTGTCAGTAGATTATTAGCTAAAGCAATAAGATGTGTTGTCTTAATTATCAGTAACTCCTCTAGTTTGCATAGAAAGCAGCAGAAGAAATTGAGAATCACATTTGCTTCTAAAATCATTAATATTTTGTGTTTCACATTTTTAATAAACACATATATTTCAATTGCATTACATATTCAACTCCCAGACAGTAAGTCATTACTTACTTAGCAACAGCTTGTTCCTGAAACACTTCTAAGTCCTGCTCCATATTACTGATTGTCGTTTTAACCTGTTGAAACAACAAAAATCAAATAATTCAGATTCTTAAATGCGTGCATTTACACAGCCAAGTAGTGCATACTGGATAGTTCTATGCTTTCCTTTCAATTTCTCTAATTTTCTCATTGCAAACAACAGGGGCAGGGGAATGTAGCTCTAATTACAGGCTGGAACGGGCAAGACAAAAACTTCTGGAGTCAGCTCAGCAGCTCTCGCACTTGGTGTAGCACTGACATTACTAGAGGTGGTGCTAGTTTGAGGATAGCCCTGGATTTCTATGTGGAACAGTTTGGTTTGGATCATTCCCTGTTGTGTGATGTCAATGATTTGCCAAGACACTCTAAAATACATAAACCTAAATTTGTCATAGATCTATGGCTGCATTCATCAACCATTTCTCATACCTTCACACACCCTAATTAACCTGTACTCAGGCTATAATTGCTCTCAAACACAATTTTGGATTCCCATTGACTATTCGCTCCCTTGCTTAGCAGATGTGGCACTGACACACACAGCCCTCAAGTACCTCGGCAGAAAGATCAGAACAAGACTGTTGCTGGGACCAGTCCGGTTCTGCAGGTCCAGCAGGACACAAGGACGTGGAGCAAGCCTGGCTGCATGCAAGAACAGGAACCAGCCACATTACAGGTGACAGGGTGGCATGAAACAGCCCTAATTCCTCGTGGGGGTGAGCAGTAGGGCTCTCCAGGACATAGGTACCAGTACATACAGATGTGCGGACACCACCACATGGCACTGCAGCCTTGGTTCCACAGGGGCCTGGCACTTGAGGTGACACTGCCACAGGGGCACTGGCTCCAAAGGGGCCAGGCACCTGAGGTAACACTGCCACAGGACCAGCACCCTTGGCTTCACAGGGGACCAGCACCTGAGGTGACACTGCCACAGGAGCACTGGCTCCACAGGGGCCACGCACCTGAGGTGACACTGCCACAGGACCAGCACCCTTGGCTTCACAGGGGACCAGCACCTGAGGTGACACTGCCACAGGACCAGCACCCTTGGCTCCACAGGGGACCAGGACCTGAGGTGACACTGCCACAAGGGCAGCCGTGTCTCTAACAGGGACCAGCAACTGAGGTGACACTGCCACAGGATCACCACCCTTGACTCCATAGGAGACCAGCACCTGAGGTGACACAGGCACCGGGGCAGCCTTGGCTGCGCCGGGCACCTGAGGAGACCGGGCACCCACGGCGCCCCCCGGGCCCCCGCGGCGGGCCAGGCGGCGAGGGCGGCGGTGCCGCGGCCGCCCCCTCCCCGAGCGTTACCTGCCGGGCTCTCCCCGCCGCTCCTTTCGCACCCGATGTCGCTGTGGTGGCGGCATGAGCTCCGCAGCCCGCTCACTCCCGCTCGCCCATCCCGCCCCAACTCCCGCCCGTCGCCGTCTCCGCCCGCCGCGCCCAGCGGCCGTTGCGGGCAGCGCCGGGCGGCTTCTCCCGTCGCCGCGGTAACGCGAAGGGCGGCAGGGCGAGGCGGGAAGGCGGGAGGCGGGCTGGACGGCCGGGGGCCGCGGGGTGGGGCGGGACGGCCACCGGAGCAAGGCGGGCGGTGGGGCAAGGGGCGGGGCGGGGGTGGTGGGGGCTCGAGGGGAGGACATCAGCTCCGGCTGGGTGCTGGAGGGCGCGGCGGGGAGCTGCTGAAGAGCTGAGGGAAGGGCGGCGGGGTTGGGGCAGAGCCCGGCGGGCTCGGGCGTGACAGGGCTGTCGCTGCTTTCTGCGAAGGGAGGGAGGGTGCGAAGAGGCCCCGCGGGGCCGCCACGGAGCTGCTGTGGCGCAGGGGGAGCGGCGCGGGCCCCCCGGTGTCACCCGTGTCTCTCGCAGGGCCCCGAGCCTCCAGTAGCCGCCCATCGATTTGAAGGAAGCTGGAGCGAATTTCACCTCAGGCAATAACACCCGGGATACAGAACATTTACTTTTGCTTTAACATAATTTAAGAAATCAGTAGGCAGAGTGGGGTTTTTTTCTCCCCCCCCCCCCTTAAAAAGCTATTATTACTAGATAATGAAAAGGCTGAACATTACCCTTTTCTTTCTGAATGACTAGCTATGCTTTTGTAAAATGGCTTCGAATGATTTTCAGATTATTGTGCAAACGACCTAGATTTGGATGACATTTCTCTACATTTTTGTGAACTTCGGTCTGTCTTATTCAACAACAAAACACTTGAAGGCTCACAGCTATTTCAACTTTTTACAGTAATAATTTGTGCTTCCAAACTTAGGGTTTATAGATCTATTCAAACACCAGGGAATTTTTCTACCTGGACAGTACAATTCACTCTGTATTTATTGTCCTGAAATTGCATGGAGCATTTTCAGGAGCTGCTAGTCTATTTATGTACACTAAATTTTGAGCTTTTGGTTTGTTTTGCTTGGACTATTTACTTAAATTAGCCGAGTGATCTGCATTTTTAATATTGGTTCTAAGGAATAATCTATTTCATTTGTTTCCTACCTACTGTGCTAAGGCAGATGATTTTCATGTCAGCAGAAATACTGTTTCAAGCTGTGAATTGTGAAAAGTATTTTTTAAAATGAAAGATTTAAATAAAATTATATGCAGAGTTTCAGGAAAGTTCCTGATAAAGTTTGCTTACTCACTCTAGAAAATAACTGACCATTTTCCTTTGTAGTTTTCTTAAAGATGACTAAAAATGTTTTTATTTTTGCTTTACACTTTTTTCATGGCTGTATTTCATTCCAGGAGTATCCCAGGAATGCTTTAGATCTTTGTTTGTCAGGCAGCAGCAGGAGCAGCTGCTGGGTGAGGGCAGGCGAGCCCAGAGCTGAGGGTAATGGTGAGGTGCAGGGCACTGCTCTCCCCAGCACAGCGCAGTCCCACAGCACCCGGCCAGTAGAGCAGAGTGGGGACAGGGACAGTGACTGAGGTCCGCCACAGCCAAGGGATAGCCAGACAAGCCTACAGCAATGGGCAGACCTAAGGTGACTCTGGAAGGCAAGTCAGCAAAATTAGGAGCAGCGAGGTGCGGTGCTGAGCACAGGCACAGCTATGGTGTTGCTCAGACAGGGCCCAGGGGTATGGCCCTGAGCTAAAAAGCTACTCCTGAGCTGAGGGCACAGGCCCTCAACACAGCATCTCATGGCTCTGTCTTGTAGCAGCCTTGACCCCAGGTTATGGCTGCACCATGTCAGAGCTGGCCTTGAGGACAGACAGCCAAACCTTTGGGGAAGAGGGGAGGAAGTTGCGGGACCTGTTGCTGCACTCAGAGCCCTGAAGACATTTTCTTCGTTACACTTCTGTAATTACACTTTTCTTCATTATTTACTTACTGTGATAGAATTAATGTGAAGAAATCACACTGAAACATTTGATTCTTGATACCTGAAATGTTTCAAATATAATTTCTTCTAATTGAAATACTGTTTTAAGGTTTTTTTAAAAAATAGTGAAATTTACAATCATTTTTTTAAATACTTCAATTTAGGATGATTTAAAGTCTTATGTACTAGAAATAATTTTTAATGTATCTGCCAGCAAGTTTCTATTTGTTCATCTGGAGCAACTGAAGTGAACTTTTCAGCCATATTCCCAGTGCATATATATTAATTTCCTTCCTGTCTCATTGTCTCTCAGTGGTAATCAGTTATTCAGAAATTTAACTTCCATCTGTCATGGTCAAATAGAATTGGGGGGGCAACTTAAAAAAATACAGAAAAATGATTTTAAAATTACATATCAACATTTTCAAAGCTTTTTAGAAGGACAATTCCCACTGCCATTAGCCAGAGTTGTGTTTCTAACTCCCTGATGTGCCTTTAAATATCTCATTCACTATATTAAAAAAAATCCCATATCAAATTCTTGACATTTTCTATTTGCTTTTGCTCATCCACATCATCTCTTGACTAGAGCTTGTCTTATGAGACCCCAAACTTTTACTTGTTGACTTTAAAGAACATGCTTTACACATGCTTTACAAATTATGATAGCCAGCAAAAAAAAAGGAAACTACTTTCAAATCAGTTGATAGATTAAAATTAATGGAAAGCTATAAGCACATTTCTGCAGAAAAAAAGGAGGTAGATCAGGGCAGGAACACAACAGGGTATGACCAAATGTCAAACAAGACAAGGTACAACATTGATATTTCTACAAAAACAAGGGGAATTAGCTAGGAAGATACCACTGTCACAACTAGCTGGTAACAAGAGAGTATAGGGAAAGCCAAGTAATGATCCAGAGGATATAATGTTCTATACCTTCAACAGCATGCTCCTTGCTCAGCCTGGTCCTGGAATGCATGCACCAAGGTGAGATTATACAGCTCCAGTAGAAAAACTGGAAGAAGTAGTGTAAAGAGAAATATTGATCTTTCAATGTCTGCAACTCTGAATTTATTTTCCACTTTTTCTCTTATGTCACATTGCAACACATAATTGGCAGGTATCCTGTCACCAACAGAGTATATGCCACAGATGTTCCTGTTTTGGAGAGAAGCATGGAAAGTGAGTCTTGTCGTACAAGATGTCTTTTGTCACTGGTGTGGGCTTTACGTGAAGTCGAGCTCTTGTTGATAATATTTGTGAAGCACATAGCTATTTTAACAGACTTTGCTGAAAGAGGGGAAACATTAATCCTGTTAACAAATCCATTCCACCACCAAATTGTAATAAGAGATTTTAAAGAAGTCCTAAGTAAAGCAAAATGCTTTTAGTCTAATAATCATTCTGAGAATTTGGTACATTTCTAATAATATATCAATAATATCCAATTCAATATAGCATATTTCCAGAGCAGAATAAAAGAAGTGGTGTTAAGGGAGTAGCATAATTGAGTTGTAATTTAAGTGATGAATGGTTATATACCTACTGGTTATCCTTCCTAGATATTTGTCACTGAATTCTTCAGGATGTGTTATTTTTGTAGTGTAATATGTAATGGTAGGTAAAAGCTAAGTGCATTTGTGTATTTAACTTTAAATACAGTTTTTATTTACAGGATATATTCACACCTTACCTTGCAATCTCAGATGACAAATTTGATTGAACATTTTGTTGCAGTAGGCTCAGTGTAGCTCTCATAAGAAACAGGCTCATTTCTTTAGCATAGAAATCACAGGGGTTTAGTGATATTTACGTGATGGATTCCTAGCAGGTCTATGATAGTTTAAGAATTACATTCTCTATGTTAGTTTGGATGTTTATGAACATACCAACTTAATTTACAGAAGCTCTGTTAGAAGTAACAGACAGAAAGGAAAAAGAATAGCTCAGTATAAGCCATCCATCAACAAATGTGCAGAAGTCACTGAGAGACAATAAAACCTACCAAAAAATCCCAAAGACATAAGCAATAAGAGAAGAATGACATTTAGAAAAGAACCTTTGCAAGAGGGATTTCCATTTGTGAAAATTAGACAGGCATAAAATCTGCCTGAGGATTCTGAAGGTGCCTAAGTAATTTACTGGCAGGAGATGACAAATCCTGACATAATACAGACATAGAGGCAAAGTGCTGTTTCTAAATATTTTGTTTCTAGTTTAAACTGAAAACTACTCTTTTCTTAAGCAGCTTATGAGATCACTGAAGGAAAGAACAGAAAGAGCTTGGATTTAGTTGGATTTGCCAGGTAAACCTATTGATGAGTCATACTGTAGGCTGAGACCTAGTCTAAAAGTGGAGAACTGTAAGAATTTATCCTGTAATAGGAAACCTGAAAATTAAGGGTAGTGCTCTGAGAGAATGCAGAAAGGGGATAAAGGTGCCATTAGGCCTGTTGCTGTGACAATTACAAGTTAATCCTTCTGTGTCATTCTTTAATGATGACAAAAAATAATCATAGAATCATAGAACCATTTACGTTGGAAAAGACCTTTAAGGTCATCGAGTCCAACCGTTAACCTAACACTGCCAAGTCCACCACTAAACCATGTCCCTAAGCACCACATCTACATGTCTTTTAAATACATCCAGGGATGGTGACTCCACCACTTCCCTGGGCAGCCTGTTCCAATGCTTGACAACCCTTTCGGTGCAGAAATTTTTCCTAATATCCAGTCTAAACCTCCCCTGGCGCAACTTGAGGCCATTTCCTCTCGTCCTATCACTTGTTACCTGGGAGAAGAGACCGACCCCCACCTCTCTACAACCTCCTTTCAGGTAGTTGTAGAGAGCAATAAGGTCTCCCCTCAGCCTCCTTTTCTCCAGACTAAACAACCCCAGTTCCCTCAGCCGCTCCTCATCAGACTTGTTCTCCAGACCCTTCACCAGCTTCGTTGCCCTTCTCTGGACACGCTCCAGCACCTCAATGTCTCTCTTGTAGTGAGGGGACCAAAACTGAACACAGGATTCAAGGTGCAGCCTCACCAGTGCTGGGTACAGGGGGATGATCACTGCCCTAGTCCTGCTGGCCACACTATTCCTGATACAAGCCAGGATGCCATTGGCCTTCTTGGCCACCTGGGCACACTGCTGGCTCATATTCAGGCAGCTGTCAACCAACACCCCCAGGTCCTCCTCTGCTCGGCAGCTTTCCAGCCACTCTTCCCCAAGCCTGTAGTGTTGCATGGGGCTGTTGTGACCCAAGTGCAGGACCCGGCACTTAGCCTTGTTGAACCTCATCCATGTAATGCTAGATGATGTATGCACAAAAGAAAAATCTCTTTTTTTAAAGCTTTCTGATTATTTTTTTCTGGAAATTCATAATAATGTTTAGCATTACTGCAACATCTTTTAGCATGGCATAGTCTTTCCTTTGTAGCTATTGCTACTGCAACATAAAAATAATACTTTATGGTTTAGCAGCATGGGGATGGTTTCTAGTGCTCTATAGACAAGAATATTTCTTGGTTAACTTTTTTTTACTTACAAATATAAAATGAAATAGTCTCTTGTCTGTGATCTTGTCTGTAATTAAAAAAAGAGAAAAGACTCTGTTAAACTTCATATCGTGCATTTCATCTGTTGCTATATATCGTGCCACAGTTGCTTCAGTTGCTATATTGTGCCACACTGACATAAGGATTTATTAAAAATTATTCTAGTTAAAATAGATGTTATAGAAAAATATAAGCTCTCTAAAGCATAAACTTGAGTTTGTACTGTCTGAAGGGATTACAGGAAACAAATTGTGCATTTTGTTTCATCTTAAATTAAAATTATTTCATGGTATCTCCACAAATTTAGTTTTCAATGGCATGAAATTTGATAAGGATTGTAGAAGCTACTTTTGGTCACATTTAAGTTTGACAGCTGAAGGGTGGATAATTGGAACTTTTGTAATCTTGCATAGATTTAAGATTTACTTTTTTGACTCAAGCACATTAAGTGAATATCCTGTTGAAAAAAACTTGTAGGGAAATAATTAACAGTGCTGACATTTAGGTTGTCATTCAGGGTTTCAGAGTTAGCAATTGAGGAGATGACATGGGAGTTCACATTACTCACTTGCATAAGAATGTATTCATATAGAATGCAACACTATATTGGTTATATTAAGATGGTATTTTCAGGTTATGCTTGGACGATCATGTACTCTGCCCTAACTAATTTTATTTCTTTTATCTTTGGGTTCACTGTTTGGTTTTCTAATGATCTGAATGTCGTTATTTTTAGAATTAGTATTGGGGTACAGTGATAGAGCAATTAAAATGTATTGCTATGTTACCTTCTACAGAAGTTCATTATGAAGCCTGAGCTATTTGGCTTCTCTGGCAAAGTTAAGGCCCTGTTTGACTTGACTGTAAAGGAGTATTTGGTCAGTCAGGTTAGGGACTCAGATATGATAGATATGACTCAGATATGATACAGGCAGATATGATACTGGCTATGTCACTCTCTTGCTTTTCTCTAGAAACAGAGAACTGCTTTTTAACAATCTAACATCTAAACTCAACCTTCTGACCTTGGGAGTCATCATTCTATTTAGAGTGCAAATACCCGTATCACAGTATCACAGTATCACAACATTTGCTTACTGTCTTTGCCTTCTGCAGGCTGTTGATCGTTTGCATGCTCAAGGCTGAGTTTGGACTGAGCAAATACTGCACCTACTTGAACATAAAGTTCTGCTTAACAGCTGGCAGTTCACAGTGATGAAACTTTGGTTAGTATGAGTGCTCCTTGCAGGGCCAACTGCATTCAGATATGTAACAGCAACAGCAGCAATGGAAACTTTGCTTCAGCTTGCTGGAAAAAGCAAAGGCAAGCAAGACTTTCCTATAGAATTTGAGCTAACAGAAATACTCTGCATTTTCTAAAAGCTGAAAATGAGGGTTGGAGTGCTCACCCACTCTTCAGCAGAGGAACCAGATGACTTCTAAGGGTGGAGCCTTAATCCTCGACTTTCCCTCCCAACCTGGACACCACCACCTCATAAGACCACAATACAACTTTATCCCAGGCATCGCTAATTATTATATTGTAAGCATTATGCTGTTATCTAAAAGAATAACTGGTCAGATATAAGTCACAGTCAATTCAGTTTTATTGAGAGTAGCTGTTCAAATTAGAGGGGAAAAATGTGCAGGACCCATGGGGAAACACACAGACACGCACATGTATGCAAGCACACACAAACCCAAATGTGCACTCTGAATCTTACACCTGTTCTGGGTGATTGACTGGCCAGGACAAAAGATTCTTGGAGAGGCATGGCTCTTGAAGCATCTGATTTCCCAACTCAGTAGGTGCGGCAAGACAAACACTACAGCTGACTCTGACCTCTGCCCTTTCATAGCTTTGGGGTTGCTTGGCCAAGTTGCTGCTGGACATTTCTGGGGCATTAGGCGTAGTTCTTCTCAAAGGAGCTGCTCTTGCTGACCGCCCTGGCGGAACTTGGCTGAGCCCTCTTGGGTTGGGGGCTGTGTTTTTCCTCGCTGGTATATTCAAACCTGCCTTCTTCTGCTACTTGCTGGTTCCAACCTGACCTTGACCAGATCTCAAGGCAAAGCAATGAAGATACCAGCAGCAAAGACTGTATATCCAGGGAATGGTTTTCTGATGCTACTGATATCAAAGACTGATTTTACCTGGACATTGTCAAATTTTATGTTTTTCTTGTGAATAACTGGCCAGAGTTTGCACCAGTTTTTCAGTAGCATAAGAAGGAGCATCACTGTTGAATTTCAAGAACTTCAACCTCTGATTAGTCACCTTTTCCATTGTCCTTCCTAGGAAACAGCCATTAGATCTGTTTTTCTTTTGTGTGCATACTTTAGAAGCTGATACCATTACTGTAAAGTGGTGACAAGAAAGTAGGAAAGAAGTCAGCCCTGGTTTTATTTCTGTCTCTGGCCTTTGCTCAAAGGGATTTACTTTCTGCTTCCTTTTTCCTGTCTGAAACACAAGACTTGAGAAAGAAGATGGTCCTGTAGCAGCCCTCACAGACACCAGAGTGGTGTGTGAAAAACACCAGGATTAAGGGAAGACCTGAGAAAGGCTGAGGAAGGACTAGGTAGATGAAAGAATAAGGGGAATGGGAGCAGTGCTGGTGCAGACAGGGTAGATACAGAGCACACGTGTGAAGGGAGTTGGGAGAACAGTAGTTCGCTGTAAAGTAAGAGGAATGAGATTCTGCCAGTACAGACCAAAATCACCTTTGTATATTTGGGGCTGTTTGGGATGCGAGCTGCTAGCTATACAGACACTGGTGCTGGGCAAAGGGGCATTCAAAAGACAAATTGTATCCATAATACAATGCTTATGCTTTTTGGTCCAATTTTATGATGTACCTGTGTTATGTAATTGTTGAGTCCATCGTGCATGCAAGCATGCTGCCTTTCATGGCTCCATTGCTGCTGGAGCAGGAAAGGATTACAGGTCAGCTGAAACAGAGGACTGAACAAATAGGAAATGGAGAATCAATCCTCCTTTCAAGCTTTTGCAACAGGTACGAAGGAGAAAGTTTGAATGGTGAATATAGTTTTATTTCCAGAACTAAAGTAGCTACTCTCATAATGTTCCATTAAAACCAGATGTACTGTGGACATAGGTCTGCAGAGAAGGTCTTGGTTCAGTAAGAACATAATTGTTTCCTAAATAACAAAATAATATGGTTATTTAGTAACATGAGAGCCACCATGGAATTGTTCTATAGTGATCCTTTCACAATCTTGAATATTCTTGCTCTGCCTTAAAACAATTCCAGTTCCATCTCTTTAAAATCTTCCATATCAATCCTTCACAGCTATTTTGCACATTCTTGTTTAGGAACACTCAGGCAAAAAATTACCTTTGACTAGAAATGCTGTATTCTGCATCCTCTACCATCTCAGGAAAGGCTCCACTTTGTTCC
This sequence comes from Ciconia boyciana, assembly GCF_034638445.1. Lineage (NCBI taxonomy): Eukaryota > Metazoa > Chordata > Aves > Ciconiiformes > Ciconiidae > Ciconia > Ciconia boyciana. Next base: position 208,613,381 of record NC_132934.1, read on the forward strand.
CTTTCTGGTGCCACTTACTTTTCAAATCCAACTGTAGAATAATTAAGTTATTGACTTTAAGGGTTGTCTAATCATACGCTGTGAGCACAGGGGTTTGCGTATGAGATCAGTGAGCAAAATGTCCTTATTTAGTCTCTCGTTCTAACTGGTTTTGCATTTCTGACGAATATGTGATTGCTGCAATCTATGATTGAGTGAATATACTTTTCTTTATGAATAGCTTGTCGATGTCCTAGGATCCTCTGGGACAAAGGCAGCTGCATACATATAAGGTGATATTAGTATTTTCCATCTTATCAGAAAAAGTCCACAGCTGGGGAGATATTAAAGCAATATTTTCAGCTCTCCACATTCCCAGTAGTTTAAATTGAAAAACCAAATATAAAATTGCTGACTAAAAATAGCTTTCCCCCCTCGATTCATAGTATTATAAAGAACCTCCTGCATTACCTACTTCTCTCAAGGTCATAATGATCTTTAAAGGCCAATTCTAATGATCTTTATATCCAGGCTAGATTTTATTGACTGAAACAGTGGCACTCTTCTGGAGGTTTTCTTCAACAGGTAGATAGATCTCACTGGTGTAAGTATTTTTTGGGTCTTTGTCCAGGATTTTCTTTTACTTAGTTTCACTTCTCCCACCCAAAAAATTCCTCTTCCTACATAATGTATAGACCAGTGAGGTGGGGTCAGCCACACCTACATTTCAGCAATTTTCCTGAAGCATTTCATGCTTTGTGCCAAAACCATGCACTTAACGCCAATGGAACTATTTGGTAGGATAACTGATCACCTGAAGTATCAGAGGATGCTTGAAAGCAGTCAGTCTGTGTGGATTTTAGGACTTCTTATATATGGTTATTGCAAAAAAAGAAACTATGAAGGCCAAATTTATTCAGTCATAACCTTTAGCAAATAAGGAGGGTGGTTCTGTGAACTCATGAGTTCTGGACTCAACTCTGAACTTTGTCATAGGCTTTATATGCTTTTCAGCAAACCATTTGGATTAACTTTCAGATATGGAAAGTTGATGTAATATTAATTATATTCTCATTTGTCTATCTATCCTTTATCTTTGGCTGTTGCAGCAATGACCATTTCCTATTTATTGTACGTGCAATATTTAGGAAACAGAGTCCTGGCTTCGTTAGCAAGTCCTCCCATTTTATCCAATAATTCTCTTGGCTGGGATTCAATAACTCAGTGGCCATGACATTAATTATTCATTTACATTCTTCATTCACAGATTGTTCTTCTTACTCACTTCAGCAAAAGTAGTTTAATGGAATTTCATCTTGCCTGATAGAGAAAGATAAATCCAAGCCAAACTAACGTTTCTGTTAATATGCTGTAATGAAAAGGCTTTCTGCATTCTCATCCCGTTTCCAGTGTGGTTCAACACATTTCATTGATCATTGTACAAAATGACTGTTAGAGGTGTATTGAAATTATAGGGATTGCATTCAGACTATCAGAATCGGTGGGATATTGGAAATTTTTATATGGCCTTCAAGCATTACCACATCTGGAAATTAGTTTTTTAATATGCTTTTCAATGTCTTTATTTAAATAATAGTTTATTTGTGTAGAAACACTGTATTTAGGTCTTTGTTGCGGTTTAGCATCTTTGTGCTAAAAAGCAGCCAGTTTTGACCATTTAAGATTAAGCTGCTTTCATGGTTCTTGTTATAGAGTGTAAAGGGTTTTTCCCACAGAGTTTTCTGCTGGAAAAATTCCACAAATCAAAGCATCAACTGACATGCTGATGAAGATTTTTTTGTGTGTTCTCCTTGCATTTTTTCAAACCTTGGGGAAAAAAGCTTGCATTCTTTTGAGATGTTGAATTCTTTATCAGTGCATAGAGAGTAACCATGTTTGCAAATTTACAGTGTGCTTTCCGAAAAGATTCACAACATTGTTCTCCTTAAGATTTGGGAAGTGAATGTTACTCTTTTTTTTAAGAGCGCTCCCAAGCCACATGGCTAGTCATCTGTTACTGCCACATGGAGCCAAATCTGCGAGCATTTCTGTTTCTGCCCCCTGCACCTTTTCAGGGTCTAGTAGGTTATTTTTCATAGTTATAAAACTTGACATGTGTTCTTGTACACATGGTGGATTTGGAGATATCTTATATCACTTTTAGTGTGTACTCAGGCTTATAATTCTGCATCCTTCTCACTGTCTGGAAAGCCAGTTATTGTTGGTATATGTTTGGTATGAGCATAGTTTGTCTAAGGTATAGTGTGCATAGGTGGTGTAACACAAAGTGGCCTAAGGTGAAATCTTTGAATCAAGAAGAGGATTTTACTCAACTGTATTTGAAGAAATGTCTAAAGGAATGACTGGTCAATTGTTAATACATTATTACCTTATTAAGCAGTTCCCGGTTACAACTCCCTTTTTGTTATCTTTAATTTTGCACGTATAACCTCTGCACTATTAGCTTCAATAAAGACAGATTGCCTATTGCTACTAAGGATTTTTCCCAGGCCTTATCATCCTTTGTACCTCAATAACACCTTGCAATGAGAAACATGAAAAACTAATTTTGTAGCTGTTTAACTTACAGAAGGACAAGCATAGTTTTTAAAACTATTTTATAGTTCTTTGGAGGCAATTGTGTGAGCATTTTTTATTTCAGTCAAGTCAGGTCCAATTGCATTATTTTTATTTAATTAAATATCTTTTGTATAGCAGTAGGTTCTGGGTGCCAAGTTGTGTTCTAGACATTTTAACAAGTTACTGTCTAGCAGCTGGTTCATAGTATAGCAGCTGGTTCATAGTATAGCAGCTGTTTCATAGTAATCTCACATCTTTGTGTTCTTGATATGCAACAAATGGGAAGTAATTTAAGGTGGTTTAGCCTTCAATTAAGGAAGCTTCTGGTAAGAGATTCCTCCCATAGAAATGTTATAATTTAAGAAGATGAATCATAGAATCATAGAATAGTTTGGGTTGCAAGGGACCTTTAAAGGTCATCTAGTCCAACCGCCCTGCAATGAGCAGGGACATCTTCAACAAGATGAAGACAAAGATGAAGATGAAGAACAGACAGAGGAGGAAAAAGAGATTGCAGTGATAATAAGCTTGCTGTATATTCCATGATTTTTCCACTGTCTTTTTGAACCCAAGAGAAATGATATGTAGGAAGTAAAGAAGAATACAGACAAACTGTGTGCAATTTTTTTCACTTACATTATATCAATTTTATAATATATGTATTGCATAAAAATATATTTGCTACATATGTGGGTTTAAGGTACCTATACCTTTAAAGCTACAATTAATGAAAACACCTAGATGTCATTTAGGTATGCAACAGATTCCTCAAAATCTGGTTAAAAATAATGCTTCTTTTCTATTATTCTAGGTCAAATGATGTTAATCAAACTCTCAAGACCATAAAGTTCTACATAGTAGTTGTCTACAGCTGAAATTTCTGACTTGCTATCCCTTGACAGTCCATGAGAAGAGACAAGCATTTCTAGGCCCAATTCATCTCTTCCTAATGTATATATCTAAAATGAGGTTGATGAAACTTGCCTTCAGAGTCCCTATTTCCAATAACTATAAAGGGAAGTTAGGATGCCTAGTTCACATATAAAACTGTATATTATATGTCTAAAGCTAAGTGAACTGAATCTTGAACTCAGGAAACACTTTTCACATTAGTGTGATACTTTCCACCATCTAAAGTAATTAGAACAGCAGCAAATACTGCACAGGCAGTTTGAATATATAGTCCTCTTACTTAATGTGACATTCCTTTCTTTAAAAATGCTGCTGCTAATGAAATGATATAGGGAAGCTTGTCAAACAATGCCTTGGGAAGTGAAAAATGTGATTTAATAGAATTTTGATTTCTTGACTTGCTGTTTTTTTTTTTAAAGACTGCTTTTTGAATACAGTTTTGAATCCAGGGGAACAGGAAGTGATAAGTACTTAATCCCCAGCATGAAAAGTAACCTTGTGACATTTCTAAGAGTAAGTTATTCAAGTATTGTTTATTTGGTTTAACTGTAGAGGACTGTAACCTCTCAGAGGACCCCAAAGCCAGATGATTATTGACATTTTATTTCTACACATTTCCTTTTGAGATCTAAGACTTTATATTGGGGTGTTTCTAAACAGCATATAATGAATGAGAAGGTTTCCCCACTTAGAAGTTGTTATTTTTTAGAGGCATTACACACAACTAATTCTGATTAAGAAGATAGTACTGCAGTTAAGGTTGTGTGATTTTTGGGGTATTTTTACATTCTATCATTTTCCCACTCTTTTCTGATACTTTCAGAAAGTGTTGCTACTTAGATGTGGAGTGTTTGGCAAACTTGGTATTGGTTGCTTTGGATCCTATGGATCATATTCAGACATCAGTGTTTCTAGAATACCATTTATTCTCCGAGAACAGTCATTTGTGAGCGGGACAGTGAGCTCTATCTGTTGAAATTTTTGTTCACTCTGAGGCATGCATTCTCTTTAAGTAAAAATAACTTTCAGCTTTTTTATCCGTTATACTTCACTTGGGAAGCTGAAGGTTTTATTTTTATTTTATAATTTTGGAATGCTTTTAATGAAAGGAAATATTGAAACAAACCCATCAGAGAGTTCTACAGTTCCTTGCTCTGTGTATGTCTTTACTTGTTAATTTTCAGTAATAACTTTGCCAGTAGGGTCACTAAGTCACTCTCTTTCTGTTGTTTTATTGGCAGATCTTTTGCCAAGGTTGCAGTCATACCAATAATCAGTGGCTTAGACAGTTCTGTCCTAATCTGTAGGTTCTTTTTCAAGAATCCATATATTACATGTGAGTATTTTTCTAACATTTTGAACAATCATTATCTTCTACAGTATTACAGATTAGCTTTTACTTTTGGCACAAAGTTAATGTGAGTATATGCTGCATTCTCAGATGATTATTCCTCTGTGACTGCCCTGCTTATTGAAATCTAAGGAGCTTTGTGGTAGTTTTTGAAGTTCTGTAACTACCAATAATGCAATAGTATGTGCCACTAGATGATTTTCTCATCTGGATGTGTTCCTCTGCCCCTGATTATTTTCCTCTATGTTTCATATATGCTAGCAGATATCTCAGTTACCGTATGGTGTCTACTATGGTACCAGACATAAGTGTTTAGGCACCCAAACCCTACCTTTTTTTTTCGTCTTGTCCTCAGCAAACAGAACCAACTGATTTTTGCTCTTTTGGAAATGGGATAAAATGATCACTTTGGCCTTCTGATTTATGGCCTCTACAGCTCCATGGTTTACCTGGATGTTCCAGCATGCTATGGCTCCCCTAAAGCTCATGCGTCAACTTTCCATTCCTTTTCCTTTTCCATCCAGAAAGACTGACTATGCTTTATAACACCCTTTCCTTGAGGCAAGGGTGTTATAAAGAGAAGAGAAATCTGTGTATCTTCTGTACAGTAAGTTATGAATTGTCTTAGATATGTAATATTTTTTAGAGATTTTTTCCTGAAATTTATTTTCATTTAGAAAGTCTGTGATTAACTTACTTCAATTTTATTTCTATTATTTCTTTTTTCTATCTCTTTTTCACCTTGTCCCCTCCATCCTATAAATAATTATTTGCATTGTAGTGACTCCTACAGGATACACACAGGATCTGAAGCCTCATTTATCAGACATTATACAGAGATCCCTGCTCTAAAACTTAAACCAAGAAACAGAGAAAAAAAATCAAAAGGCATGGACTTTATTCCTAGTTCAAAATTTGGAATTTTTTTACTTTGCTTATCTATAACAAACATTATAGGAGGTATGATATATTAAAAATGTATACTTTTTTAGCAGACTGTTCAACCTGACCATCTTCATTTGGCAGTTACCATTAGATATCTTTTGCTTCAATAATAATACTTTCTGTAAGCTTTGCATTTTCTTAAGGCTTTCTTAAATGAGAAAACAAGGCTTTCAAAAGAGAGCAGAATTTGTATTTCCTTTGATTTAACAGTCTGTTATCTTTCCTCACAATAAAATGTTCTATTGTGATCCAAGATGACTGATACTCATAATTCTGCAGAGGATTTTTGTTTCCAGAGCTACATAGTGTTTCTGTAGAAACATTGTGGTTTTATTTCAGTCCTTTGTGATACTAGGTTTTCTGTAAGACCAAATTGCTATTTTATTTCTCGAGAATGAGGCATTCAGCATGTTTTGCTATGTCTTAATTCATGAACGCAGTCACTTTTGGATAAATTAGTTGATTTTTCATTGCTGTTTTGTCACAGAATCACAGAATCGTTTAGGTTGGAAAGGACCTCTTTAGATCATCAAGTCCAATCCCCCTGCTGAAGCAGGGTGAGTGAGAGCAGATGGAATTTCATGTTTTTTAATTTTGTGCCCATTACCTCTTGTCCTCTCAGTGGGCACTACTGTGAAGAGTCTGGCTGCCTCTTCTTCATTCCCTCCCACCAGGTATTTATACACATTGATGAGATGTCCCTGAGCCATCTCTTCTCCAGGCTGAACAGTCCCATCTTTCTCAGCCTCTCCTGGTATGAAACAAGTTCCAGTCCCTTAATTGTCTTTGTGGCCCTGCTCTGGACTTACTCCAGTAAGTTCATATCTGTCTTGTACTGGGGAGCACTGTACTCAGTACTCCAGATGTGGCCTCACCAGTGCTGAGTAGACCCTCAACCCCCAACCTAATGCAGCCCGGGAAGATGCTCACCTTTTTTGCCATGACAGCACATTTCCTGGCTCATGGTCAGCATTGTTGTCCACCCAGACCCCCAGGTCCTTGCCTGCCAAGCTGCTTTTCAGTCAGTCAGCATGTACTGGTGCCGCAGTCAGCATGTACTGGTGCCTGGTGTTATTCCTCCCCAGGGGGAGGACTTTGCATTTCCCTCTTTTGAACTTCATGAGGTTACTCTCATCCAATCTCTCCAACCTGTCCTGGTTCATCTTAATGACAGCACACCAATCTGGTCTAGCAGCCAGTCCCAGTTTTGTATTATTTGTGAACTTCTTGAATGTGCACTCTGTCCCATCATCCACGTCATTCATGAAGAAGCTAAAAAGCGTAGGTCCCAGTATCGACTTCTGGAGCATACCACTAGTGACTTGCTTCCAACTGGACTTTTTGCAGCTGATCACAACCCTCTGGACCTGGCTGTTCAGCCCATTTTCAATCCACCTTGCTGTCCACTTATCTAACCTGTACTTTGTCAGCTTGTCAATGAGGATGTTATAGGAGACGGTCAGTGTCAAAAGCTTTACTAAAGTTGAGCTAAGCAACATCCACTCCTCTCACATCAACCACCAAGCTAGTCACCTTGTTGTAGGTGGCTATCAGGTTGGCTAATCATTTCCCCTTTATAAATCCATGCTGACTAGTCCCAGTCACTTTCTTGTCCTTCATGTGTTTGGAAATGTTTTCCAGGCTTATTTGCTCCATGACCTTCCCAAGGACTGAGGTGAGCCTGACTGGCCTATAGTTCCCTGGATCTTTCTCCTTGCCTTTCTTGAAGACAGGAGTGACATTTGCTCTCTTACAGTCTTCAGGAACCTCTCCCAGCTGCCATAACCTTTCAGAGATAATCAACAGTGGCCTTGCAGTGACATCAGCCAGCTCCCTCAGCACTTGTGGGTGCAACCCATCAGGCCCCATGGACTTCTGTATGTCCAGTTTGTTTAAGTGCTCCCTCATCCAGTCCTCTGCCTCTGAAGTTATGTCTTCCCTCTGGTCTCAGACTTTCCCTCTGGTGTCAGAGGCCTAGGATTCCTGAAGGCCAGGCTTACCAGTGAAGACTGAGGCAAAGAAGGTATGGAGAACCTCATCCTTTCCCATGTCATTTGTCAACAGTTCCCCTCCCCCATTCAGCAGTGGGCCCATGTTTTCCCTAGTTTTCCTTTTGCTGCTAACATACTTGTAGAAACCTTTCTTGTTGCCCTTCATATCCCTCACCAGATTCAGCTCCAGGCTGGCCTTGGCTTTCCTAACCCACCCCTGCTTCCACCTCTTGTATAACACCCTTTCTTGAGCTTGGAGGTGGTGATCCCTGAATATCAACCAGCTCTGCTGGACCCCTCTTCTCTCCAGGGCCATACCCCATGGGATATGGCACATTGTCACATGGTTGTGTTCAATGGCTGCCACATTTTTAATACATTTTGAAGCTTTTGGTTATAGTTTATTGTCTCCTAATCAGAGAGCCAAATGTTGGACTTTGACAGTAGTGGTGTGAGATATTTCTTGCACCACAACCTTGTGGTTAGAAAATTTTAGAAAAAAAACAAATTTGCAAAACTGATCTTACCCTTCCAAAGTCTAGAGGATCTCTGGTAGGGTGTACTTTCTATCACTTTTATTGGAGCTTGATCGAGCTACTGTGTGTAGAAGAATTCAAGATTAATGAGACCAGAGGGAAAAAATAGACAGAGCTGGATTTTGCAGACTGGTGAGAATAGGATGTGCTCTGATAAGAGGAAAGGAGTCTTGCATCCTGATCCTTGTTGCCTGTCTTCATATATTTTATATGACTTAAAGACTAAATGACTTCCAAAAAACTTCTTATTGTTGGATTACAGAGCCTGGAATATAAGTATACCCATATAGAGAAGAGAGTCTAATGGTACAGTGCAATCTAAATAGGTGGGTTAGACAAAGGCTTGAAAGAAAATCATGTCTAATTAGTATGATGGTCACCTGGTGCCTGCTGGTTTTAGCTCCTGTTTCATCCAATTTTGAATAAACTTTTTTTCTAAAAAGGCTGTCTGGATTTCTTCGTGTTACTTGGGGAAGGTGGAAAAATTATAAGTAGATGTGTTTGAATGTGTGGGGAATATTTCTTCATTACAAATCATTAGTCTATCTATCTGGTCTATATTGCCACCCAGCTGTGATCAAAAAAACTAAGACATTACATGGTTTGAATATTTTGCTTTCGGTTCTGTACAAGAAACAGATTACAGGGTATTCTTTATTACTGCAAATATAGCGAGTATGAACAGACTACAACATGAAGGATGGAAATGGCATTTTTAGCATTAGTAGTCACAGTCTGAACTTGTAAAGAAAGAGAATTCCCTCAAAGGACCTGGGGGCTGTGCGGATCCTTATCCTATATGTCATTGTGCTTGAACATGACAGCTGTCTTTTGCTGCCTATGATAGCTCCTCTCTTCTCCCCTTCCCTTTGAAACATGTAAGCTTAAGCCCATAACTTTAGTCTGCATTTACATTTTAGTTTTACCAAGTCCTAAAAGCATCAAAATATCCAAGTGCTTTGTTTGCTGTGGTTTATAGTGGATCAAACTGTGTATCAGTACATCTCATTCTGTGTTCAGCACTGAAGTAGGTCTGGAAGGAAAATATGAACGTATGTATATGATGAAATGCATACTAATCACTATACAAATAAGAATATTGTAAAACTTGCATCCAGTTTCCAGGTTTATGAACATACAGGCTTAGAGGGTATAGAGAAAAAAATCATTACCCATATTTGATGAGTAGATAAAGTAAGGAATACAAAATAAAGACAATTATGCATCCATGTTTTACTTACATTTTTTTCTTTCAGTTTTTTAGTTTTGTTGAAGCTACAAAGGAAAAATAAGAATTTGCTGTAGATTTTACCACAGCTGCAGAGTAGAAATTGTCTTGCCACACAGGTATGTAAGATGTAGTACCTACATAAAGGTAGCCAAATTGCCAAAGTGTATTTGCTACCTTGCTAGCTGCATTATTTTGTCATGTGTTGAACCAACTATCTTCTATTACGATAAACTTAAAAAATAATGATGTCCTTGCGACATCAAATTCCATGAATACAAACTCCAGTGTTAGTGGCTCATTTTTGCACAGCTTCTTTCAGATCAGCTGCACTCTTCAGTCAAGTGCTTTTTTCTGTTTGTCCTTTCAGGCTCTCTTCAGAGTTTCTCCACACCTCATGCTAAGTTTGTTGTATGGCAAGCTGATTTCCTTTTCCAAATTAACTGTATATTGACTGTGAGATTAGTAGCTCTTGTGTTGTGATATGCCATGATCTCCAGCACAGGAAAATGACTCACACTGGTTCAGAATGTGTCCAATACAGTATGAAGAGTAATTCATCAAGGAGCTGCAAAGTTTGAAAGTGGATGCAAACGGTAACCATGAGCTGAGTTTTTCCAGAAGAACACTGACTCTTTTTATTTACGTTTGTGACAATTTCACCTGAAAAATCCCTTAAATGTTGCGGGAAATATGTGCAGGTAGATTTCTAGACCACATAATTTTGAGTCTTCCTTGAGTTTAATTTCTTAAAAGCAGAATATAAGTTTATAATTAACAAAGGATTGAAACTAATCTTTCTGGTGATCTGCTTTTCAATGTGACCATTAGAGCATTGTGTCCTCAGCCGGCTGAATGCATCTGTGTCAAGGACTACTCTGAAAGTACAGTGAAAGTCAGAAAAGTGGACTGAATAGAATGGTTACAGTTGTGTGAATTCAGAACTACAACATATAGGAACCATGCTGAGTGTTTCATGCACTTTCTGCACATGTAACATTGATAAAGTTCTTTTACTTGTACTTCTGCGAGTGCTGCATGGCAAGAGGCATTCCATTCCTTTACCACCACTGATAAATGAGTTGAATTATTAGGACTGAAGACATCAGAAGCAGAAAGAACTTGGCATGATTATCAAATCTATCTGCAGCAAGTTTTAGGACAAATAACAGTGTGGTCTTTCAAATATGCCAGAGTAAACAGCTTGCATTACAGGCCCCAAGGAGACAATAAAAGGTGCATCCATACAGTGCCATTTGGGGTTTCTTTTCAGAATATTAGTTTTCAGAATATTACTGCCCTTCAAACATTATGACCACACTCACAATTCAGAGATGAATTGTGAATGCACCAGAGGGCAGATCATACTGGATATGAAAATAAATGTGAATTCCTGAAAACAGTAAAGCCAGTGAAGTTCTATTACAACAGGGACTTTTAGGGATTCAAGGGTCTGTTCATGCCCTTAAGGAGATCACAGTATCCAAATACCAAGCTGGTTATGAAGTACTGGGAGTGCATGGACATCTGGTAACTAAAATCACAATATAGGGTAGAAGGAGTCTACAAATGTGCTGAAGGCTCTGTGTCTGCTTTGCTGTAAGCCCTCCTGCCTACAGAAGAGAAAGAGGATTCACACTCCAGGATGCACTGCTTTTTCCAGACTAGTCTGTTCATATTTTGGAGAAGAGAGCATCTTGTTTGTAATTACATATACAGAGTAGCTCACCTACCCGTCACCAGAATTACATTTGTTGTCTCTGTTTTCCCCTCTGTAATAAATTCAGCATAAAATATTTCCTATTTTTAGTTTGCACTTCCTCTCATTTATTTGTCATATTCATTGTTTCCTCTTTTTTTCCTTGAGAACAGGTTCAATTATTTGCTATGTGTTGCTGGAGTGCCTAATAGGATGAAGCTGAGGCACTGCAGTATTCCTGCAGTACAACTAATGAGTAATAATAGTGCTGGTAGTAATAGAAGGACTGGTTTGTTTAATACATTTAGAAGGGATTAGTATAGCTGACTTAGAGTGGAGCGAATGCTGCCTGACATTTTCCAGGGAGACGTTAATCATGTTGTCTTCCTAGAAAAAGTAAGCAAAACAAGAGAAAAAAGAACTACAGACTAGTTAGTGCCCTTGGGGCAGAGACAATATATAGCTCCTACTGTGAAAAGGTACAGGAAACCAGAGTGCACAGAGATGTTAAATGGCTATTAGATATTAGACGCTGTCACAACAATGGACTGTTCTGGGCACCTCGATATCAGAAAGACGTCGTGAAGAATTCAGAAATGAAATAACAAACACCATTATGTGCTTGAAGATACACTTTTAAAAAAAATATTACCGAGCTAACTCACTTCTCTTGATTGATTTGTTACCTTGTCTTTTGCAAAGGAATATATGGATCCAATTTAATAATAATGGTTTTCAGTTGAAAACTTTTCACTGAAGCAAATTTAAGACATTTGAGATGTATTTGCTTAACTACCTTAAGCAGGCCTCTGAGAAGCAGTGCAGAGATGCCCAGGTGAGCACCCAATGAAAGCCACTGGTCTAATAATATAACTTTATACAACTACTTTGCACATTAATTAATGTCAACAGAGGTAAAGAAGAGGTGGACAAAATCTACTGCATATATTCTGCTAGGTGGACAAAAAGCTTTTGGTTGCCACTGAGGAACCAGGGGCTGTTCCCATCTGCTGTAGATCTGTTCTCATCTGCAGTTATCTGAAGGGCTTAATGTATAGGATGGAGCATAATGGTTCAGTGTCATCAAGACAGGGGACAGGACATGATGAAGTAAATCTGAAGAAACTCAGATATAGCTTATAAGATAAACTATCAGCAAAAATGTTAACAGTTATATCTCCTATAGTGAAATTTTGGCCGAAGAGTTGGTGTACACTCATTGTTAGGGTAATTTGGAATTGGAGTTGTCAAAGTATTCAGAAACATCCTCTAAGAATCAATCCTGAATGACAAAGAAGAATTAGACTTACTGAATGACAAATAGAAGTGTTATGCCTTTTTTAAAAATCTTTAATTTCTATGCTGTAATAGATATGGATGATGTCTAGCAATAGTAATTCAGAAACCTTATATAGTTTTAAAACTGTTCAAGAGACAAAAAGATATTGAAGTCAGCTAAATGTAAACTTAGCAAAGATTGATTCACTAGGATTCATCAAAATGAAACTGTGGCTGATACGGTTTCATTTCTGTAAACCTATTTGAAAGCAACCTTGAAGACTGTTTTGAGAAAACTATTTTCTACTGTCATTCATAAAGCTTTGTATGTCTAGGCTGACGGTGTAACATCCCAGGTAGTAACTGAGCACATTAATAAAAACATTCAATGTGGTGTTTTATCTTTGGTGTGGAATCTAATGAGACAGCCAAAGAAGTCAAACTCGCAAATCACTGTCTATGAAAAGGCTCTTTGCCGTAATGAGTTTTCTACTCAACCTGTAGATAATCCATTGTTATTTTTCTACATATATGCAGGTGGACAGCAATTAAATCATTTTAAAATCCTTTCAATTCCTTAATTTTAATTAAAGAATCAGGTACCTCATTTAATGAAGTAATTACATTATTGAAAGATGGTATTAGCACAGTGAGGTTTCTGCATTGTTACCTTGTCAAATGGCGATCCATCCTATTATGGTACTGCACAAATAATATCATTTCCACATGCAGTTTAGAAAGCAAAATATCTTGCAGCTGACCTTTTACCACTTCCATTGAGTCTGGCTGTCCCTAGTGAGGAATTCCACTTTCAGCTTCAGTGAATTGGATGCTCTGGAAGCTCGATCTGATCAGACACTATTATGAAACACCAAATTTGTGTGTTAAAATTGAGACAAAGGGCAAATGACAACAGAAGTAGAAATGCCACACTTGATGGACCAGATTCTCATTTTATTTCAATCTGCAATGTAGTGGAATTACTTCAGCGCAATTCTGCGATAAATAAACAATCACGATGTTATCACTGTTAGAGAGGAAGCAGTATCTAGTGAATAGAAAAGAAGAATTATTTAATTTGCTCTAATGATAGCCACATATTTTCTGCATGATCTCGAGAAAGTGACTTAGTCTTTGTCATTCTATTGTCCTGCGGTTTAGATAGGTCACGCTAACACTTTGCTACCTTGTTGGATTGTTGTGAGAATAATTAAAGTTTCTCAAGCACTTCAATACTTCCAGGTAAAAGGAGTAAATAAATATAACTACATAATTTTTCTAGGTTGGATTGAAAAGAGGAGTTGCAATTGGCAGAAGTTTATTTATCGTTTCGGTGGTTGGCATAATGAGCCCTTTACATCAAAGTCTTGTAATGCAACTGGTTTTGTGAAACTTATGATTGAGCATATAAATTAGATCGTAATGTCTTAAAAGGGACTGGATTAGTGTGGTTCAAAAAGATACTGATTAATTTTTTTTAATGGAATGGGAATGATGGGATGATTCCTCTAGGATGTGGGAAATGCTGCATTATGGATTCGTTATGATAAAACGTACACTTGAAGGGTATGGAAAAAGCAGATTTAAGTCACAACTTACTTTCCACTTTTCTGCCTTCTTGATCTTTTAACTTTCCACAAATCAAAGAATCTAGGTAATTATGCAGATTTACGCTTGAATGCCTTATTCTTTTTTCTGTTACCAAGAATATAAAGAATATCCTTTATACAAAGAGAAGGTACACCTCGAAGCATCTGTGGCTGTGGATAAGTCCATGCTGCAGCAGGTACACCTTGATGCATCAGTGGCTGGGCATGAGGTCATGCTGGAGCACCTCAAAGCATGTGGCCACGGATAAGCCCATGACAGAGCAGGTACAATCCTGGAGGGATTGCAGCCATGGGCAAGGCCATGTTGGAGCGGGTTTAGTTCTGAAGGGACTGTGGCTGTGGGTAAGGCCACACTGGAGCAGGCATATCTCTGAAGGCATTGAGGCCCATGGAGAAGGCCATGCTGGAACAAGTGCACCTCAGAGTGACTGTGGCTGTGGATAAATCTATGCCGCAGCAGGTATACCCCTGGAGAGACTGTGGCTCATAGATACGGCTCCACTTGGAGCAGGTACACCCCTAAGGGACTGCAGTCTGTGGATAAGTCCAAGCCGGACCAGGGGCAAGGGGAGGAGTTCATTGCAATGTTAAACCCGATGGTCTGGTCCAAAGGGACCAGGGGTGGAGATTGTAATGCAAATACCTTTAAATTGTTGTAACCCGGGATTTGAGTTGCATGTTATGGGAATTACGGTAGCAAGAACCCCTTGTTGCTAGCCAGGCTAGGAGCAAGGGGAGGAGTTAATTCCAATGTTAAACCCTGTAACCTGGCCCAAAGGGGTCAGGGGTGGGGATTGTAATGGAAATACCTTTAAATTGTTGTAACCCATGATTTGAGTTTCATGTTATAGGGATTACTATAGCAGGAACCACCTGAACCAACAGAGGACAAGCCTTACGAGAAGCAGTGCAAGTGCAGCAGTGACCTGACCTGAGCTGGCTTTGGTGCCCAATAACTCAATGCAACACACCATCTCTCCTGGCCTGAGTGACCACCATAAGAGATGGAGCCCAAAGTCATGGACTAAATGAACTCAGTGGACATTTTGTGGACATTTGTGGACATTTTACAGACATTTCACAGGGCTGGTCCATAGACTAAGGGAATGGTATCTGTGTATTATATCAAAGGATGGGAAGGGTGATGGTGGGTAATGAGAATGTATTGGATAGTATGAGACCTGAGCATGACATAAACAGTATGGAATAAGGGGTGAAGAATGTGCTAGTTTGGCTGGGATAGAGTTAATTTTCTTCATAGTAGCTAGTATGGGGCTATGTTTTGGATTTGTGCTGGAAACAGTGTTGATAATACAGGGATGTTTTAGTTGTTGCTAAGTAGTGCCTCTACTAAATCAAGGACTTTTCAGCTTCCCATGCTCTGCCAGGTGCAGAAGAAGCTGGGAGGGGACACAGCCAGGACAGCTGACCCCAACTGGCCAAAGGGCTATTCCATACCATATGGCGTCATGCTCAATATATAAAGCTGGGGGAAGAAGAAGGAAGGCGGGACATTTGGAGTGATACCGTTTGTCTTCCCAAGTCACCGTTACATGTGATGGAGCCCTGCTTTCCTGGAGATGGCTGAACACCTGCCTGCCGATGGGAAGGAGTGAATGAATTCCTTCTTTTGCTTTGTTTGTGTGCGTGGCTTTTGCTTTACCTGTTAAACTGTCTTTATCTCAACCCATGAGTTTTCTCACTTTTACTCTTCGGATTCTCTCCCCCATCCCACTGCAGGGGGAGTGAGCAAGTGGCTGCGTGGGGCTTAGTTGCCGGTTGGGTTAAACCATGACATCCTCTTTCTCCCTAATACTCATTCAGTGGTAGGGATTGTGAGGGACAGGTCTAAGGGCTATTATAAAACCATAGCAAATTACATTTACTAGTATCTAACTTAAAAGATCCTTCTTGCAGTTTAATCCTGTGACTTCTCATCCTGTCCATCACAGGAATGCAGAACAAGTTAGTCCTTTCCACTTTTTTGGCAATATTTTATATAAATGCATACAAACATGCTCTCTTTTCTTTCATTTAAGCTAAACAGTCCTGGTTCTTTCAACTTCTTATGGCACGCCATATTTTCTGAATCTCTTACCATTGCTGCTGCTCTCTTTTTGAGTGATTCTGATAAACTGACTCCTTCGGGGGTACTGCCTGGGGTTCCAGTCTTTTTTGAGACCAGCATGTATCTCAGGAGGGGGATAAAGGGACTGCCAATAACATAAGAAAAATTGTCTCACAAACCAAATTCTACTTTCAACCCCCAAATTACATTGATTAACATAGCGTGAATGAGAATATAATCATATAATGATATAATGAGAATATAATAAGACCCCAGGTGATACAAGCATAGCCTTTTTGTATCTTTAACAGTAGTTCAGCACTGCTAAATCCTAATAGTTCCAAGAACTGTGATTTGGGATAAAAAACCCTACAGATTTAATTGATCCTTTTGTTAGCTCTTTGGTTTTTGTCCCTTGGCATGCTGCTTTCTCTTTAGCTCTAGGGATTAGAAACTTAATTTGGCTTCCAATGAAGCCTGGAATTACTACATTATTACTGTATTCAGAGAATCTGGAACTACAAGAAAAGCACTAAATATTACAAAATTTATGATTAAATTTAGAAAATTGGTAACATTAGTCATTTTCTTAAAGAATATCAATCTGACAGCCATTGATTTGTTAAATAAGTCTATTTGTATATAATTGTTGGTAATCTACAAATACATTTTAAACTCAACTAAAAATAGCTTTCTGTCATACTGTTTCAGACAGCAATGATTTCTTTGTCTTTTTCATTCAGAATGTTGAACCTATAAGGTACATTTTTTACCAACTTTCCCACTTGCTTTTGGGCTGCTCTGTTTCCAGTTGAAATAGCCTATATAAGAAATGCAGAAAACAAAAGATAAAACATGAAGAATGTTTATTTCTGTATGCAGATTTGCCTGCATGTGCAGTTTCACACATCAGAAATATGTTTATAACTTCCATAGGGTAGTTTTCCAACTGTAGGAGATATAAACCGATGAAGGTGATTGAGATTGCTTTTTGTAGTATTTTCTATTTACTATTAATCTGTTTATGTTTCTGAAAGACTTGTTCCAAGGTCTATTAAAATAAGTGGCAGACTTCCATAGGCTTTGGATCCATCCTTAAATAACTAATAACATTGATGATGTTATTTCACTTGAAAGCATAATGTTGGCATAGTATTTATTGTTTCTCATATGGGCGAAGCTCTTGACTGAGAATTGCAGTTTGTCTAAGCCAGCTCAATTTTAATAGAAAAATTAAATTTGTGACTTACAGATCCTCCAAGACTGATACGTTTCTGTTACTCAGCACTGGCCAAAATCTGTCTTGATTTACAGTCTATGAATTCTCAGTAAAATACTGAGATTTTACTGTGTTTATGTCAAGGCAGAATTTGGCCTAATATTCTAAAGTTTATTTATGTGTCTTCTGAAAGAACAGTTTCCATTCATGCATGGAAATCCACACATGCATTTTTTTAGAAAACAGTGATAATTTCCTAACAATTTGACAATAATGTTGCATTTTAAATACCTTCTAGCTTCTAAAGCACAACTGTAGAACATCAATAATTCTCATACTATATTGAGACTATAAAAAACTCTAATCTAGGGAGCGTTGTCCTCTGTTGCAGACACAGAGGCAATAATAGTAACTTCACAAATGTTTGTTTTCAATATACGGAATCCAAAAGCACATTTGAAATCAGTGGAACTAGATGTCTATATGCCTTTTTGAAAATCCTGTTAAGTACCCTAGCTGCAATTTTGCACAGCTAAAAACCTGCGAATCTTGCAGCATGGCATCAAACAAATATAAAAACTCTAGTGAGCTGTGAGATGTCTACTGAGTGTATAGTAACATCTGTTAGTGCAAGGTGTCTAGTTCACAGTTTGCTGAAAAAGCAAATTCTACATCTGTGAAAAATAGTTTTGAGAACTGGGACCAGAAGTTAATACCCCAGAAATTTTAATGGAGCCAAAATTCCTCAATATTTAGCTGCAGATACACTCCAGGTATCTGGAGGGATCCTGTTTCATAATATCCTGCTTGGTAGCCCGTGACAGAGTCTGAAAGCTTTGGAGTTGGAGGTCCAACAGGCTTTCTTGTTTGGGACAGGATGAAGGTCTTAAGAACCTGAATGCAGAGGTAGCTATTCAAGTGCATGCTCTTTCATTAGTCAGCCAGCAATTTTCTGAAGAAGCAGTGAATTTTCACTGTCATGTTTAATCCTCTGTAGTCACAGAGCTGAAAAGCTAAGGACTGTGAAGTTTTTTGAGGTCTCTTGGTGGCTGCTGAGGAAGCAGGCAAGCTAGCATGAAGCCAGGCAAGTATCCATCAAAAAAGTAATGTGAATGAAAGACTCCAGTACAATTTGTTACAGAAAATTTCTGAGCAGATCAGGTGTCATTTACAGATTCTTGGTATGAATGAAAAGCACAATCAAAAATAGCCTGCCTGTACTGATGTATACAATTATTATGCACTAGAAATTCAGATGCTCAAATTTGGTCATGAAAGAGAAGAAAAACTATGCAGAAATGCATTTCTCGTCCATCTCATCTTGCTGTCTAAGGTGTTATACTTATGTGATAATGAAGAAAACTATGTTCTGCTGCTCTCCAAGCATACAGTGAGGTAATTCTGAAAGCTGAAATGGAAGAATAGGAGAAAACAAGACCCTCCCAAGTAAATGTCTTCAAAGTGTTTGATAATATTTCAAGCTACTTGAATTATTTTCATTATGTAATTGAAATTATTTGCCGTTATGTTCAAACACTGTGAAAAGACCAGACATCAGTAAGAGTTTCTTGGTAATATATGATAATACAGTCAACTGGTAGATGGAAGCTAGGGCAAGGAGTTTGTGAAAAAAATTAGGGCAAACAGGCGAATCTGAGCAAGCCATGCTAATTCCTAACCTTAATGTTTAGAAAAGTCTTGGGGTTGGTCTTCTTTTACATGATTAAATTTTGGCACACAGTACAAAAATGTCTTCTGCACATACTTAAGAGGTAGTTATCTTTGATATCTATTTTTAAAATGGGAGTACTTGCCCTTCATTGTCCATAGGGCCGCAAGAGACATACTTTTATATTAGATTGGTAAGGTTAGGTGAAATTCATCCTATCTTTAAGAAAGAGCAGCTTAAAAACAAGATTGTGGTTGTTTTTTATTCACCAAGCTATGAATACATTTCATTACTGGTTCTTGAACAAGTAGTAGGTCTGTTTTCTCTAAGCTGTATATATATATATATATATACACGCACACAATCAATTCCTTTAAAATCACCTTTAAATTGAGTTGCAAATGACAAATAATTAGAGAAGTTATTTTCTTGTTTGTACTCTAAAGCTATGTACTGATCTTCATTTCTCCAGTATGATCAAATGTTTTAAATGAACCTCATGTCATGTTTAAGTTAAACCAGCAGATGTTAAGCATTGCTCCGGTTATCAAAGAAACATGCAGATGTTGGTGAGTAACCAGTTTCTAGGCATGTTTCTCAAAAGAACTGTCCATCAGAGAGCTTTGATATTATCAGGAAATAATGTCTGAAGTTTATGACACTGCTACATTTCCATCTGTCCCCAAAATTGATGGTGGCATGCGTGTCTATCCATATGCCATTTCGTAACGAGCTGAAGTTTAGAACCATAAATCATTCTGTTGCTGCAGTAGTGACAGGTGCAGGATAACAGATGCAGTCTCCACTATATTAAGAGAATGCCATGATTTATTTGCATTAAGGCGGTCTGGGGTTAGCAATCTGCTTGAAACTAGATAACCATATGGTGCATGGCTGCTAGATGAGAATATTTGCCTGTAATAATGTACTGTATTAAAATGCAAGCTCCAATATTTAGCCTTGGAAAGTGTCTCTTGACACCTGTGTCAGCTCCCTGAGGTGCCTGAAGACAACATTTTGTGCGCTAAAGTGCAAAATGTCACTAATCTTGTGACAGCAAGCTTGGCAACTGGGTGCAAGTGTCCAATAGAGTGAAGTGTTTAAACATGCAAATTTTCCCACTGGCCTCTAAGTTAGGCAAGTACCTAACAACCTAACTGAATGAAGACCTACAGAAAGAAGTTTTCAAATGAAGCATTAATTGTCGTTGTGCTTCTTAGTTGTTAGTAAAGACAATGACACTGAACATATGGGCAAAGGCAGGACAGCTCTGTGACTAAGAATATAGAAATAAAAATTACCAGAACTGAGGTGCACACAGAAACGTCAGAGAGATTGATGAGTTCAGGTCAGGGAGAGAGTGTCATCTCCATTTCAGATTTCTCTGCAAAGAGACCTGAGAATACACAAAGCAATTGGTCTAATAGCAGTACTTCCAACACAGATCTCAAGTCAGGGAAAGCATGAAAATGCAGTGATGTTATTTAAGGATGGTTAAAAGTGGTATTTATGTAACTACAGGCCCATTATTCTGATCTCAAAAGTACGAGAAGTTTAAGAACATATTGTCAGGGAACAGCCAGTGCTGGTGGTTCCTGGAGGAGCTGTAAGGGGCGGGTGGAGGCCTCAGGCGAGGCTGGTCAGGGCAATTAAGGCCTATTAGTGCCCTCAGGGCCCTGACACATATTTTGACAGAAAAAGAAACCGGAGACAATGAAAAAATGGAGAATGAGATAAATTGCAGCTTGGATTTACTGAATGTGAATCACATTTGAATAGCGTGACATCCTTCTTTGATAACTCATTTTCTAGACAAAAGAAATGCCATCGATGTCATCTGTCTGGCCTACCACACCATATGGGAAATTGGAGAAGACGCAAATTAGCAGAAGACATTTCAGGTGAATAAGGAATTAGTTAGAGGAGAGAGAGCAGTAGGTGCTTTTGAAGGGAGCACTGAGTGAAGGAGTACTGAGTTGAAGGAGTACTGAGTGGAGGAAAGTCAGGAGTGGAGTTCCTCAAGGAGTAGGCTAGTGACTCATTTCTGAAATATTTTCACATCATTTTAACATGGAGATGTGCTGACAAAGCTTGCTTATGACATTGTGTTATGGGAAGTGATTAATATAGAGGAGGTTCAGGACATCACACAAGAAGGAGGTAGATGATCTTTAGCTTCAAAGTACTGGAAATGGGAAAAAAATTCCACAGCATAAAATGTCAAATCATGAATTTAAGGAATAACAGAAAGAATTTCTGCAGTCACCCAAGAGGACATCTCTTGAAAACAACTGAGAAGAAGGATTTCAGCAGACTACTTTTTCACAAAAAGATTATGAGCAACCAAAGAAATGCAACTCCAAAATTGTACATATAATGCTAGGACATTGCAGTTACAGTATGATTAGTAGATAAGGTACCAGATAAAGATGCCCTTGTGCAGGGTAGTGTCCTAACAGTTGGATGGACTGCTCTTCAAGGAATCTGTCTCTCTCCCTCTCCACTATAGCAGGAAATTAGATGTCTGAATTAGACTCCTACTTTCTAGATGGGTAAAACGGGTGAAGTAAGTCACACCCCTAATAATTAGCTGGGAATCAGGAATGTTTCATTTGCACTGATTGTATAAAAGAACAGTAGCAGAACCTGACCAGGCACCCCTCCACGCAGCTTCCAGCAGCTTCCCTCCTCCGCTGTCACCAAGTTCCTAGATGTGGTGAAATGAAATAAGCTGACCTCACAATGGTCTAAGTTTAGGACCTATTTGATCATAAAGATTTAATTGTCAACAAGCTGGATCTAACAAAAACCATTCATACTTAGCTAAATCCCTTCTCATCTCTAGAGTCAAAGTACTTTGCAGACAACAGTGAGAACCTGGTATCAATGCTCTCTTTACCACAGATAACGAAACTAAGGCACAGAGGTGGAATAAGTGGCCAGAAACCACAGAAAAGGGAGTCAAGCAGACAGGAAAAGACCCCATCAGTCTTGAGTCTTAGTACACTGCCTTGTCTAATGGTGCATGCTGCCTCCCACAACAGCCTTGGTAAAGTATAGCAGGATCTTGAGGTGATACTAAAAATGCCAAGATTGCACTTTTACAGGTATACGTGATAAAGACTTCCACCCCATTTTTCATCATCTGAAGATGCTATAAGGAATTATTCTGAAACCTTAAGCTTAAAGGGTTATGGGTAATAAAACAGTTTGCAGAGATGACCAGTAGTGCTCCTGACACAGTAACTATCCAGTAGGTATTCTTCCAGGCTATTAGATGAATGCAAGAGAGGCAGAGAGGACAGTTTTTTGAAAGAAAAAATGTTTGGCTCAGAGAGAAAGATACAGCATTTTGTGGATGAGACTTTTTAAATGCAAAAAGAACAGACAAGAAGAAGCAAGACCTTTTAGGCTCGTTAGGTATTAATTCAGAGGAAATTGTTACAAACCTAAAAGTGGGAACCCTAGGCAACCTAGGCACCAGCAATAAATCACTGAAGTCACTGATTACGCAGCTGTTTTATCCAACAACATCCACATGGATGTTTTACAGAGAGTGTGTCTGGATATGCCTGATGATATAAAGAACTGAGGGACATCAGCTCTGGTGGGAATGGCCATTTTCAAGGAAAGACTAAAAGAACCACAAATTTAAGAAAGGGGAAAAGAGAAAAGGGAAAAGAAAAAGGGAATGGCAAAGGAAAAAAGGAAGGAGAAAAGGGATAGGAGAAAGGAAAAAGGGAAAGGGAAAGAGAAAAGGGAATTTTCCATGGCAGCTAGCTGGGAGGTGAAGCAGCGGTGGTGGTGGTGGGCATTCCCAGATGGTCTTCCTCTCCAGTGCAGCTGGTGATCCCTCGCAGCTCTTTTTCCTACTGTAACTATATGGTTTCACCTTGATGCATGCCACCTCTTTATTAGTCGCCCTTACTCATTACGATAATCATACTGCTCAGAGCACGTTTTGATCACACACGCGTTGCCCATGCTAACTGGCTTCTCAGCTTTTTGCAAATATATTACTGGGAAATGCTTGTTGGCTACCTAAAACACTGCTATCTCCTATTGGCAGCTACTAGGCACTACATGTTCCCTAACATAATGTTATACACTAAAAGCCACAAAACAAAGGGTGAAGAGGGAGAGAAGGCCAAAAAGGGTGGCTCACACAGTGGTAGCAATTGCTTCTCGTGAGAAATCCAATGCAACAGCCATGGCTGTGGTCCAGAACTGGGAGTGCAAAGCTGGGAGGATGACAGCATTTTGGATAGAGGGGTACAAAACTCTGCCCCAGCATCCTCCGGGTATGAAGGTGCACAGCTGCACAGAAAAGTGACCGGCAGACCACAGTGTTGCGAGGGAAAAGCAGCAGAGGTGCAAATGGAAAGCCCTTGGCATCGCACAAGTTGCAGACTCCTCTGATCGGGGCTGCAGCAGGGCAATAAACCCCCTCTGACCCTCCAGGGAAGCAGGTGATTTCTGCAGTCAGGGAGAGACCTGGGGTGCCTTCCCTAATGCCACTGCCTGAGCACTGAGAGAGGACTTCCCAACAACCTCCCCTCTCTCTGCCTTTCACCCTTCCCATCCGTCTTGGCTTTTGGAAAACAATTCCTTCTCCTACATCCTCCCTAAGAGGCACTTAGATTTTGCTCCCTACCTCGTGGAAGATCTTTTCATGTTAGTATGTGCTCAGAACTTTGTGATTAAGGAATTGTGTCATTCGAAGATGCCCTTGCCTTCTTCTGTGTCTTGTTATGGGAGTAAAACCAGGGCTTATGTTCTGCAGTCACTGTTGCTGTTTATGTCCTGACAGAGCTGTGAGAACTACAGGATTTATGTGAAATCCATAGTTTGGAAAGAAGGATTTGGTAAAAATAAAAGAACCAGGACCTAGTTGTATTCCGACTTTTATCATGTCCTGGTAGCAGCATAGCTGCAATTCTGGGCACATATCCCAGGTTCACAGCTTCCAAGTAGGTCACCCAGAGGGTAGCAACAACTCACAAAGTCTCTGGCATATGATTACAAACTCTTTTAAGATGTGCAAGTGGGCAGATAGAGAAGAAGAACATTGTCCTATTAATACCTCAGGAAACATAAAGAAGATCATGGTATGAATGACAAGCAGTTGGCTTTGCATAGGTGTCATCTGGTATTCATAGATTCACAGAGTTTAAGGCCAGAAAGAAGTCTTAAGTCATTTTTATTAACTCACTGCCTGTTAGAGGTTAATACGTTTCACCCAGAGAAGTGAGCAATTTCTTTTTTCAGGCTACAATGAATGCCATTGAAATACCTTTGCCCACTATAGTTTCAGGTGGTGCTAAAGCTATTTTTCTTGCACCAAGTTTCTCGGGGATCCTTCTGTTTATAATTCCTACAGGAAACTAAAAGCAATAGTGAAATATTTTTGACCTTGTGATCCTTTGGCCAGCTGGGCTTTTTTTCAGCTCTCACAAATGTTCCATCTTCTTTTGTTAGGACAATTTTTTTAATACAAATTTCTGCCATTGCACTAACACAGTGTTCATTAAATTTCCGTTATTGTTTTTAATTAGACCACAGAAATGTGTTACTGGCTGTGACTTCACATAGCATGGGATTCTACATAATGTTTGGATCTCAGTGGCACCCCATTAGCCATTATCATTTTGGCTTGGCTTAATTGTGGTCATCTTCAGGGACAGAATATAAAAGTGATCATCAAATATTCTTCTGTCTCCAGTGAAGCTGAGTAATGAGGGACTCCTTTGCTGTCCATTTATTTTACAGTTACTGCCGACCCCAAATGGCTCTTTCATTGCTTCATAGCAATGCACAAAGTGCCTGGCTTTGGAAAGTGTCCAGTTTCCCTGAAATAATGATGGGCAGCAGAGAATTAGCATTCACTGTGTTTTTTCTAAGTCATCTTTTCTGTCAATGTCTCTGCTAATGACTGTCATCCTCTGGTGTTCCTCTGCCATGTGAACCTGGATCTTTTTGTCTCACAGCATTCTCACAATCGTCGCATTAATAAGACTACTTGCTGTTATTGTAAGGACATTTTTTAAGATGCAACTTACTTTGTCTCCTAGGAGAACACAAATACCTATATACACCTATATGCACCTTTGTTACACAAGATTTTTGACATTGGTTACATAGGACTGTGTACAGGAAAATGAATAAAACAAGCATGATTCAAGTTAGGGCACTATGATCTGGATGGGGGTAAAACTAAACGGGTAAAAACTGGTTGCATGATTGGGCTCAAAGGGTCACGTTTAATGGGTCACACTCTACCTTGGAGGCTGTTAACATGTAGGATACTGCAGGGACCTGTCCTGTTTAGAATCTTTACCAACAGTCTGGAGGAGGTGACAGAGTGTGCCCTCTTGTCAAATTTGTGGAGGCCTCAAACCCTTATCTCAAACCCTTCGAGCCCCATGTTGGGTGCCAAAAAGGGCTGCTGTGGTTTAGCCCCAGTCGGCAACTAAGCACCACACAGCCACTTGCTCACCCTCCCCTCCCCTCCTCCCCCCGGTGGGATGAGGGAGAGAATCAGAAGAGCAAAAGTAAGAAAACTTGTGGGTTGAGATAAGAACAGTTTAATAATTGGGGAAAAAAAAAAATTGTAATGAGAAGGAAAACAACAAGGGAGCCAGAGAGGAACAAAAACACAGGGGGAAAAAAACCCCCAGTGATACAACCGCTCACCACCCACCGACCGATGCCCAGCGCGTCCCCGAGCAGCGATCGCTGCCCCCCGGCCAACTCCCCCCAGTTTCTATACTGAGCATGACGCCATATGGTATGGAATAGCCCTTTGGCCAGTTGGGGTCAGCTGTCCTGGCTGTGCCCCCTCCCAGCTTCTTCTGCACCTGGCAGAGCATGGGAAGCTGAAAAGTCCTTGACCAGTGTAAGCACCACTTAGCAACAACCAAAACATCAGTGTGATATCAACGTTATTCTCATCCTAAAATCCAAAACATAGCACTATACCAGCTACTAGGAAGAAAATTAACTCTATCCCAGCCGAAAGCAGGACATCACTGAACTGGGGAGAAATGGCAAAGGAAAAAATTTTTAAAGAGAAATACAGTGCAGGAGAACATAATTGAGGTTCTTTTGAAACTCTAAAATACCCCCAATGAGAAAGAGTCAAGCAAAGAGAGAGTTATAATGACAGAGGTGGTGTGTGTGCGTGTGTGTGCAAGTGCATGCACATGTGTGTGTGTCTGTATATGTATGTGTACATATGAGAAAAACTTAGATGGATTAATCAACCCTACCATTGTACTTGTGAGCTACCTGGTGCACAAAGCTACAATGAAGCAACCATTAATTTCAATGCCCAGTGTGCTCACTGAGATGCAAATTTCTGAAGTGTTTGATAGTACCTTAACAAAAAGGTACTTTCAAAAAAGTGCATCTTACTGTATGCAAAGACCTACTGCATATTTTAGATCAGTTAAGGAGTGAATGCTCTATCGTTTAGTGATCTGAGATCTCTCTGATGTGTGTTACACAGTCAGAAGTAAATGAATGTTATTAACATTGCAAGACTAGCACTAAAAAATGAAACATTGCACAATCCTAAGTCAGACTTCTTGTCCAACTACATTATTACATAGTTCTTAATTATGACATGCATTGCTGAATACTTTTTTTTCTCTGCAGGAGCTCTTTCATCATCAGCTATACAATGTCTTGCTTTTCCCTCATTCAGTGAATGACCCACATTCCTTATTGCTGTAAAACTTTAAAAACCTGCTCTGAAAACAAAAATTATTAATTTCCTTTTGATATTTTCCACATGGCTTTTTATACCGCTTCATTTCATGCAGTCATTTCAGAATATTCAGGCATTTATTTACTGTCACAAACTTCTTTAGGATGGAGGGGAGCTATTCTAATTTTATGGAATGAGAATTGAGGAACAGAGATGAAACAAGGGACCTTCACCTGGTGAAACAAGGGACCCAGGTGGGACTTTCTGAACTCCCACCTAGAAGCCACTGCTGCGTCAGTACAACCCTCCACTTCAGAATAAACCACCAGCATCGGCTTCCCAGTTGCTACTCCAACATCTGGCTTATTTTAGACCTCTTCTTTAGGACGAAAGCGAATCCCAGCCTTACTGGAGGATGGCCAGTCTAAGTGGCTGGCACTGCATGGGAGCACTAGGGTAGAGGCAAGGGCAGGCTACTGCAGTGCAGGGCAGTGGTGGGCTTCCTTCGTCTTGAGCCCACCCTTTCTCTGGGCTGCCCCCCTCCCTGGCACCTTCCCTGCAAATGGCCACCTCTCTTCTTTCCCCACACCTACCTGCCTCTCACTCTTCCTCTAACAGTAGCATCTTTCTGTGGCATAAATGCTTATGGCTGCATGTCATTCTCCACCCTGATTTTTCTTCTTCATTTTCCCTCCTTTTATGCAGTAGCATGCACTGAGTTGAAGAACTATGCCCAAGTACTTCAGCAGTGTGTTTTGTGTCACATTGGGCACATTTCCAAGTGTTTTGTAGCTGTAATTGGGGCCACAAATTTAAGTAAGCTCAGTAGCTCTCAATATGACACTTCGGGCCCTGATTAATATTTAATTACCATAGCCCTTAAGCAATGAGTCATTGCATAATGTTTCTTTTGCAACCTTACCCTGCTTTTTGTTGCGTGATTCATGTAATCTTTTGTGAACTCTGTCACCCCCTTTACCACCATGGACAATAAACTCCCAGTTACAGTATTGCACCGTTCCAGTAACAAAATCAGAAGCTGTTGACAGAGAAAATAATATTTTGACAATATTGAATATTTACAGTTTTTAATGTAGCTGGGAATCAGAAGAAGGTACCAACTGTATTTTTTTACCTCTACAAACTTCTAGCAAGTGATCCATGAACCAAGGCTTGAGAACTTCTTTCACTTTTATACTTATTATAGCATTATCACCTTTTTCTTTGGGAAGACATTTAATATGCTTCTGAAAGTGGCAAAAATAATTATTCTTTTGAGTAATAATTAATGAAGAAGCTCTTACGGGTGTTACAAAAACAGGGATTTCCCCTGGTTAGCCTGACTCTTCTTGCAGTGCTCCACGCACTGGCTCTTCGACTCCACTGACAGCGATTTCCACGTGGTGCTTATGTATCACAGAGCAGATTTTTCAAGTACTTTTTCAAGGCTACGTATTCAAGTGAGACCAACAGCTGTCACCATGATGCTTAAGAACCCAGCTAAAGGACTGAAGCTTCAAAAAAAGTTTAATCAGTTTAATTTTCTCTCTGCTCATTTTAGAAGAGAAAGCAGAATAACGCTGCCAGCCCATTCTATAAAGGATGCAATGAAATCAGCATTGAGTGGAGAGAGCTGGGTTTGAGGAGCAGCTTCACCCCCATGCTGTGCTAAATGTTAATGCAGAGTGAAAGGAAATATAAAGTATTGGTGTTTGATGGGCTTAAAGCTATTGAGTTAATGTGTAAATGAGGTTATATTAGTTTTTCCCCTCTCCACTTCTGTTCTTTTGCTTTAAGATCTTAGCAGGTTGCCTTCTGCTTATTTATTGACACTGCTGTTTTCAACAGATCTGAATCCCTACATAAGAAGAAATAAAGCAGACTGGTATGATACAGTAAACAGTTTGATCGGACAAGCTACCAATAGGGAAATAAAACAGATAATATCTGGGTTGTTAAGGCCTCCCAGAAGGGCTGCTGCTCATTTTTCAGTAGGAACTCAGAATAGCATTGCAGACATCAAATGTGACATTTTTAATAGGGTTTGTACCATTGAAACACAGCTGTGCTCAACAGGCAGAGCGGCCAAGCTTGGTTCTTTCATGAATTCTGTTTCTTTGCATTATTTGCACTAATGTGCTTCAGAACAGACGACTGGGTCAGATCAAAGGTCCGTCTAGCTCAGTATCTTTCCTCAGCACATTTCCATAAGTACATCCGCAGGGAGCAGAGAAAGCACGTGACAATAGTTCACCAAAATATTCTTCTAGCCTTCAACAGTTTGCAACTTGGGGACTTCCTGAGCCAGAGGTGATGTCTATGTTTTTAGTCATCCTCTAAGATTTCTTTTCCATAAATTTATCCCTCTAGCCCATGTAAACTTTTTAGTTTCTGTAATATTCTGTACAAAGGAATTCTACAGTGAAACTAATTTTTATTCTAACCTGCCGTCTGCTACGTACATTTGATATTACTTAGCTTTTGTATTGGGAGAAGCAGATAACAACTGACTCCTGTTCACCATCTCCATTTTACTTGTCATTTTGCTGATAATGCTGTCAACCACCTTTTTTCCCAGAATTAAGAGTAAGATGAAGCAGATCCAGTAGGTAGATATGGACCATTTTCTTTTCTGAGGATTAGTAACTTTGACAAAACTGGACATTTCAGTTAAGCGAACTGTGAGGTCACATCGAATCTGATAAATAGTTAACACTGCAAAAGAGGAGGATAAGTTGTGAAAATGTCAAAATGTTTCATTTTGACATTTTCAGAATGAAGTATTCTGTATTGCTGAAATGCTTGTTTTGACATTATCTATCTGAAACTTACAAAGTTCTGAATTCTTAAATGGCATCTAAAAAAGACCTCTTTTTTAAACAAGAAAGTGGAGCACAAGACCTACAAAAAGATCAAATAATCAAAAAGACAACTAAATTAAACACTTCATTTAGGGTTGAATAAGAGATTTCCACTTAAACCAAAACTATTCGTCCCAGTTTACTTTGTAGAAACATTTGAATAGAAATGTTGTTATATTTCGATTCAGACCAAATTACTGCTGTGATTTTTTCAGTATGGCTGTGGAACAGAGACATCTGTCATGTTTCCACCCCTGTTTACAGGGCTCTGAGTGTCTTCTCCTTTTTCCCAATATTTTTGGTCCTTATTTTCAATTGCCATTCTTTTACTTGGTCGTACACATTTGTGCAATGGAAGGCAAGTACATGCTGATTTGATACTATTAATGCAGAAAGTTCTGGCAAGACTTTGGCTTGTTTAACCTTCCAAACCAAAGGTTAGCAAAATATAGCTGCTCCATATAAATACATCAGGACAGACATGCCAGGGAAAGGAGAAAATATTCACTGAGTGAAGATGATTTAAACTGAAAGACAAAATTGACAAAACATCCCAAACCACCTCATGTGGAAGAATTTAGTTAGGAAATGATAAAATTTTTAACTATCTGAGAAGCAAATTTAGGGAGACTAAAGGGAATAGAGAAGCATATACTTAGGATGGAACCTGATCAGTTTATGAAAGACTTATATGATATAGTAGCCTGGGATAAAAAGCAGAACTTTGTGACTGTTTTGTGCCTTATACACACTTTACAGAAGTATAAGGGTTCAGTTCTCTCATTTGCTACAAATCCGGCATTAAATGTGTCAAAGGATCACAGCACTACTGCCACGCGTCATATCCATATGGCATGGATTAATATTTTGCTGAAATCTGTACGCTGGACTGAATCCTTGATGACTGAATCCTGGGTAAACATGAACCAGAAAAGCTGATACGTAGTTTCATTCCTAAAGAAGTTGAGCTTTGCAATATAAATTGTCTACACTAAACTAAAAACAAACTATCTCTCAGTGGGCAACATTAATCCTAAACTTTTGGAATTGTGGTTTGGTCTGCAGATGTGGTTTCCACATCTTTTAGGAAAAAACCCTAGAAGCTGCCTTTGCCTTCCCAGGAAAAACCTGCTGTCAGAGAGATGGGCTGTGCCCCAGAATTATCGTTGTGAGAGATAACAGCTGAATGGTGATTTTATGTTTTAGGGTGCTTGGATGGTCACTGTTGGTGGTGGTGTGATTTGTGCTGGAGTGTTGGCCACCCTTGCACCTGATGTCAAAGGGAAATGGGGTTGCTCCTGCTAAAGAAGCAGTTAAATGCCTGCTGTTTGCTGTTCTCCTTGCACTCATCGGATGATGTCTAGAAAAGATTTCTACACCATTTTCAGTCTTTGAAAACATATCCCATCCTCAGTAGTGGCTATATGCAATACATACTAACACCAAAAGTCTACAAGGCAGAAATTATTTTACTAGTTTGGTTTTTAGCATATTTTCTCATTCACATCTGTGGGGTGAATGTAAATCTAAATGTGGTAGCACGCAGCAGCCAGCGAGGTAAGTCTCCATGTGCTGTGAATGGTACAAACAGAGAAGTCGCTCTCTGCGCCAAAAAGATGGTGTACGAGTGTGCGTGTGTTCCCAGAGGGAGGGGGACCACATCATTCTGCTGGTCCGAGTGCTTATACACACTTTGCTGCAAAGCAGCTCATCTTCAACAGCGGTGATGGGAAGGCCTCACTAAGACCAGCCTATACTTGTGTTGTTTGCTCAGGTTTGTGGGAAACGTGAACTTAATTCCTGACGGACTGAGACCCGCCCATCGCTGCGGGCTGGTCTGGCCATCCCTGGGCTGTGGCTCACCCCGGTCCCCGTCCCTATCCCGGCTCTGCTCTTCTGGCTGGGCTCTGTGGGACATCACCATGTTGGGAAGGGCACTGCCCTTGCCCTCACCATCACCCTTGGGCCCCATCTCGCCTGCCCTCGCCCCACCGCTGCCTGACGCTCTGGAGGGACATCTCAATCTATACATGGTTTTAGATATATGTACGTGTATAAGAAATGACCCTGCTGACTCAAACACCTCGATGAGGTTGAGTGATGCTCATTTCTCACAAAGACCAGA
The DNA here is from genome assembly GCF_034638445.1 of Ciconia boyciana. NCBI lineage: Eukaryota > Metazoa > Chordata > Aves > Ciconiiformes > Ciconiidae > Ciconia > Ciconia boyciana. The sequence goes on from NC_132934.1 coordinate 208,645,140, forward strand.
CTTGCACGACTGCTCACCGGTTGCCCTAAGGCACAGTCCTCAGTGCAACATTTTGGAGGAGCCGGCTTTGCCATCAGTGACTAAGGGCAGCTGCCAGCTATGTTCTGCTGCTGGTTGTCCATCCTCGTGGCCTCTGGGCAACACCTGAGGCGTTAATACACCAGCACCCCCGGGTCTATGAGATGGGGTCCTTCGTGTTTATGCTGGTTTCCACTTGATGGCAGCAGAGCCCACAGCAACGGGGCGCGGGCAGGGCTGTGAGCACGTTTCTGTTTATTATTGATGGGGGAATGGAAGGGAATGAGCGCTCACAGCAAAATGCTGGCTCTTAAGAAGAATAGTCAGTATATTTTGGATTGTGAATGTAATGGCGATGAGACTGGCTCTGACAAGGACTGGAGTCCTCCTGCCTGTTTCCCAAACTGAGAGGCACAAATAAAAACTGAGAGGTCTTTTGCAAGAGATTAAATCTTCGCCACTGAAAGTATGTATGAGACCAGATTTACTCTAACTCCAGTCCATGTTCTTAAAAAAAAACTTCAGTGGCTTGGGGAAATATTTCTGAATTCAGGTTTGTTTTGCCTGTTTTCAGTACAAATGGTTTGTTCTGAATTTCTGTGTGCCATGCAAATAGAAAGCAGCCAGATGTTTATAATTTCTGACACTGAGCCAGTTTTTGGTGTTGGCTTTACAGTTGTTTTCAGGCAAGTGTCCACAGAAGAAACTAAAAGAGAATAATTTCAGAGCATAAACAGAAGCACAGAAAGGACATATAGTTACAGAAAGAATATTTTCTGCAAGTTAACTGGCTGCTCTGTAAGCAAGTCAGTGTTTTAGTTAGGTCTATATTTGCAGGTGTTTCCTAAGAGCCTAATCAGCTTTTGGGGGAAAGCATTATTTGGTGTAAACTAGAGGAGCTTGAACTTTTCTCAGCTCTAGCTCCAGCTCAGGACACACATGTCACCTGGCAGCTGCATCATTTACCGTGGTGTTGGTTGAACTCTTCTGGCATATTGCAAAGTCTGGAACGGAGGCTGCTCTTCTCGTTCTTGTCTTTGTTCCAAGGTTACATTAACAGAAATAGTATATAGATATTTCAAGTCGCATCAAACACCAGTGTAAAAATGAGACTTAAACATTATTCTCATCTTCTTGGAAATGTTTGCCATTGCTAATTAATTGCTCTCCATTTTCCTGCCAGGATAAATAATAGTTTTTAAAAAGGCTGACTTATTCCTCATTGTAAAGATATGCACTCTGTAAATTGAAGGAAAGAGCCAAAATGTCAGCTGCATTGGATGTCTCTGTTTTCGTGGCTTCTGGTGGAATCGCAGCTGGCATGTTCAGCCTGGTGCTTGGAAAGCAGGGCAGAAAAGTTCTGATGGAGAAAATCAGAAGTTCCCACAAAGCCCATCTACTGCTTTCCCTGACAAGTTAATTTTTGAAAACGTTTGCTCTTTGTGAAGCTAGATACAATATGTCACTCCACCGTCTTGTGTCCCTTCAAAAGCACATAAACTCTAGAAAAACAAAGCCATAGTAAAAAGGACTTTCTTACAAAAATTGAAGAGGTAAACAGATAGGCACATAATCCCTTGTCCAGTCTTACCTCTATTTATTGCAGGTCTTTGGACTGGAAATCTGGTGTTTCACGTACTGCAGGGGCCATAGAAAGAGCTAGCAGGAATTGCAGTGATATTCAAGACTGAGTTACTTACTTTCAGGTTCTTCACCTGGTTTTCATGAGAAAGGCTCAGGGAAATGAAGTAAGACGCTACAGAGTGGACATCTCCAGCTTCTCCTTTTGTTTGGGTTTCTTCCTGCTTCAAGTTCTCCCCAGGACTAACTTAATGGAGACTTTGAGAGCTTATGGGATGTGGGGTGGGATAGCAGTCAAGGGAGCTGCCAGAGGCGCTGGACTGAGGCACAGAGAATGATGCTCGCTTTCTTTCTCTGAAGCTTTTTAAAATTACTGCTTCCAAAGATGTTTCCCTACTTCTTTTTTTTTAATTTACTGAAGCATATATTTGTGGTTTAGTAACTTCTGCACTCTACAGGTATCTGTTGCACTAGTCAGCGTTAACTCTGAAATGCTTATTCACTGCTTTGAGACAGGTTATGAATAGTGGTGTCTGTGTGAGAAAATCTGTCCATCATCTACATTGACACACATTGTTTTTTGGCCTAAAACTATTCTATGACTGCAGTGCATGACACATTTTTAAAATTCCATGAATCACGATTTATTTTAGTCTTTGGGGAATGTGGGAAATATGTTACAAGCCTCTGACACAACTATCACAGCCAAGAATGCCAGTTTTAAACCTGCCTAGGTCTTTAGATTCTGTTCAGGTAGGGTTTATTAAAGGGTTAATACATTATTAATCGTTACAAATATATTACAGTTGTAAATCAAGCACAGGCACATCAGAGGTGTTTATAACCTGTGGTCATGAACAAGCTGTTCACCTACCGGAGTCACAAAAAAAAATCTATATTGGCTGAAATAACCATTTATTAGGACATTTATTACACATGCAGTAATGTTTACAGCCCTCCTTTGCAGGCAACTTTGATCCAGATCTAGTTTTTAAAGTCTGAACTTTCTTGGTAACAATTTCTGTGAAACTTCTCATGAGGCAACATTCAGTGTTAGTACTAGATCGCACAATAGGGTGTTCATCAGGCAGCTGTGTTGGTCGTACAGCAACTGAGCTTTCTGACAAACACACAACACTATTGCCAGTGAGAAAAGATCAGATCTAAAAGAAAGTTGGTGGCATGTTCCAAAGGGTAACAACAGGAAAAGGCATTTTTTTTCTCCTTTGCTCTATTGTCCAGATTAGTTTGTTATGTATAAATAATTATTTTATCCTGCTGGCTGTATTCAAGTGTTGCTCTCAACTGAATATTTATTGCTTCTTGGTGAATATCAATCTATTGTTCTATGTTTAATTATGTATTAAGGCATTTGGAGTTTTCATAGGTATCATTTGATTGTTATTCAAATCAAAAGAATGATATAGTAAAACTTTCCTTTGTCACTTAGTACAGTCTGCTTTAAACATAATTATTTATCCTTATATAATATTGTAATCTTTAATTTAATTAGACCCTTCCATATCTTCATTTAGGCATCTATTTGGTCTTTGATATTATTTATAGGGTAACAGCCAGTGGCGTGGACAGATTTCAATTACTCTTACTCACAAAGATTTGAAATTGTGGCATGAATTGGAAAGTGAGCTGCAAAGGCATTCAGGTTAGATGCTACTTTTCTAATAGATAAAGAAATCTAATATTAAAAAAAAAAACCCAAACAAACAGCTTTTTTCCACATTAAATGCTCAGGTCTTTTGAACCCCATACGGTTCTTTATGGTTTTGATATTTGTGAAAACCTTTCAAGAGATTTGGAGAGTTTTTTTAAATTCAGAGAGAAATAAAGAAGTTCAGGAACTGTGAAAGGCTTTTCTGGATCAGTGGGTCCAGGTTCTCATGGTACAGAAAGCCATCACACATCATCCTTTTTGTTACTGGCAAAACTTAAAACCCGCTTTCCTTCCCTTCCCTTATTAATCCTCTTTGAAGCTTTTTCCAACCTCAGACAGAGTTTTAAAACATTCTTCCAATCTGAAGACTAAAACTTATTCATAACCAGTTCTAGCTACATGTTCTTTCTTTACCTTAAATATTTCTTCTTCTCGCTGTTTATCTTCTAAGCCAGCTATGTGTCAGCTCTTGTTTTGGTAGACTAAGCAAGCCCAGCTCTGAGCTTTCCTCCCAGAACAGGTTTTCCCTTCCTCTGACTGAAATAACCATCCTTCAAAGCACCTGTTTCAGCTGAATTTATCCTTCTTGGCCTGGGGTGTGTGGAGCTGTACACAGGGTTTTGGATCAGAGCTCACTGTGATTTCTGCAGTGTCGTTACCACCTTTCTCTCCTCGCTGCCTGCTTCACCTAACGCTAAAGCTGAACACCACTGGGAGAGCAAAACCTGCCAAGCTGAGTTTGCCTGTGACACGGCGAGGGCAAGGACTCTCGATGGGAGCTTCTTCATGAATCCACATGAGATGGATGTGGGTTCCTCCACTGGAGAGAGGACAAATTCTAATGACAAGTAATCTTTTGGAGATAGATTTTTCTACCTTGTTTTCTGAAGCAAATAACGCCGAGTGCCACAGTTGGGACATTTTATCAGGGAAATGCGTTTCAGAGACTAAGGGGCAGCTTATTTTGAGACCTGCGATGGGGACTGGGCCACCTGCATTTCGCTTTCTGTCTGACTCTGGTTTGGCAGAAGGTGTCCCAGGTATTCTGGGGAACGACACAGCCTTGTCCACAGAGAAGCATGAAGCCCAATGGGAGTGGGGAATGACGGTGCTTCGGCACAGCTTCTCAGTATCTTCTCTCGTCTCCTTGAGCCACATGCAGAAATAAAGACTCTCCAGGTACTACTTGGTGAGTAGGCAGAGCTGCTCTTACAACTCGTTGCGACCGCCCTCACAAACCAAGATATGGTTTTATACTAAGCCCTGATGCTTACTGCTCCACACACCACCTAACATCTGTATAAAATAGCATAAAAATTCTTCATTTACCTCTAGTCTTTTGTGCAGTTTAGTCACTTAATTAGAAAGGGTTTAAAGGAACTGCTCTTGGGGAGTTAGAAGTACTATATAGCGTATGAAAAGATGCAATCTCGAACTATCAATCAGACAGGGGCTCTGAGCTTTGCTTCTAGAACTGCTCTAGAATAAAATGCGAATAGACTTTCTACCTCCTCAGTTGTTCAGTGTGACCCGTAAATGGGTGGTAAAGAGAGCAATAGAAACACCACTGCCTAATGCATAGCAAAATGTATCCCTGCTATCTCCGGGAGCCACTGCTGCAACAGAAGGCGGCAAATTGCGGGTTATTCTGAATACTGGCAACTGCTAGTTCTTATCCCAGGGCTTCATTAGGCTGTTTTCTCAGAGATGGGCAGGATCTAGGCCGCACTGTCTTACAAAATTACATATTTCAAACCTTTCAAAACATTACACATGACAATCAGTCATTCAGACCCACCCAGCAAGGCAAGCCCCATATTTTTAAGTCTTTCTTTGCCAAGTATGTAATTTTCTTGTCAGACTAGAGTCTTCTTGAAACACATACACACACACACATAGAAAACTCCTGCTGTAGACTTTTTTTTCTGGGAAGGATTCCTTTTCTTTTCTTTTTAGGAATAGCCTAAGTAGCCTAAACACTGATTTTATCACTTACTTATTGCTATGTGAGAGGTATTAATTACCTACCAATTCCACCTTATAGGGGTGAATAGTTTTTGAAGTTGCTTTATAGTGACAGAGAGATGAGAAACACCTAAGTTACAGCTAGGAAGCTCTGGAGACTAAATTTCTTTTATTCAGCTATTATAGGGCTTTTATGCCCAACACTTTGAATCATTTCTGGGTAGATTAAATAACAAAGCTCCAGTTAAACAAAATAGAGACTGTCTTCTGCTCATGCAAAGTCCTGTACAGGGTAACAGGAGCAAGAGAAATTATAGAAATTATTCTGGTCAGAGGAACAAAAATATTGCAAAGAATCTCTGTATCATTCTACTTTCATATGGAAATTCATTTCTCAGCTGGATTCCTTCAACTGAGATGCTTTGTCTCTCCTCATTCACACTTCTATTCATCTTTAAAATGAAACAAACAAACTCTTGTTCTTTTAACTTTTAAAACCAAAATACGTTAGAAGTTTTCATAGTTTCATACTATTATATAAATATAGTTTCATACTATTTTACTAAAATAGTTTCATACTAAAATAGTTTCATACTATTTTCTTTCTTCTCTTCCCCTCTTCTGACAGTAGATGTAATAGAATGAACAGTCTTACCAGTTTTCAGTTTTCTTTTTTGCCCCTTTTAAATTGAAAAAAAAACCCCAAAACAGCTTGGCAAGAGGGAAATGAAACTCTTCCAAGTACAGAGAAGATAAATTTACAGAAATAAAAAAGAAAAAAAAGCAGAAAAAATGGTGAAAACTTCCTGGGCAGCTTTATTCCACTGAATCTTTTGGCCAACAAACCAAAAATCTTCTATTTCCTCACCTTCCTGTGACTTAAAAAAATTGGAGAAGGGAGTATGGGGGGGAAAAAAAATCAAAATGCTGATGAATTCAACAAATATATGTTTGGAAATCAAACATCAAATATAAATAATGTATTTCCAAGAATATCTAGATCTCACTTATGTCATTGTAAGTCAGAAGTTGTTTAAGTGAAGTCATTTACACTGGCACAAACTTTTTGTAGCACAGTTAAACTTGGCTGCCGTCATAGGTATTTGTCCTATCCTCATTGTCTGGATTTTCTGTTAGGAATTAAACTTTTTTAGTCTGCTAGATGTAAAAGCTGAAAGCCTCAGTGTGCATCTCTCGGTCTCCTTTCTACCTGCTCCAAGTTCTAGGGTTTTTTTCATGCAGGAGTGATATAAGGTGTCTCCAATCAATGTGCAACAAACACAGCTGAGAAGGAATCTTTGTCCTACTTTTAGTTAGAGAACAAGGATCACTCCGCTGGTCTCTGCCAATTTCAAAACGGGAGTATCCTTCTTACCTCCAGCTGCACTTGTGGAGAGCAAGAGAGCCATAGGATAAGATCATTTACGGCTAGAATAAAAGACCTACACATGTCTAAAGATGCTCTGATAAAATTATTCTCAGATAATTCCAATCATCTATATTTTTAGACCATTATTAGCTTTTAAGTCTTAATTGGTGCCGGACCTGCCCATCATGTTACCTGTTATATCATCTGGCTGACAATTTAAAAGTAATATAATGGGGCATAAAAGCCTAAAATTAAAGAATACTTAATGGTACTCACTGTATTGATCTAAAAATAAGAAATTACAAGGAAGAAATAGTACCAGCTGGGCTGGTACATAAAAGACCTGTACCATCGACCATGGATGTGTCTAACAAATTGGTGTACTTTTACAAATGGACCAAAGCAGCAGCTGGTGTAAATTAGTACCAGTCCAGTTACTTCAGCAGAATGAATGTAGCATTGGCACAGAATCTGACCCTTTAAACTCCACTGAAAGCAAGATGAGAGGTGATTGCTACCTGGATTTCTACTGAAACTTTTATTCATGAATGATACATTAAATCAGTAAAAATAAAGGGTGCTACTATAAATGTTTTATTTATATTATGTAGCACTACTTCTGGGCTTACAGCCCAGTAAGGCTGGTGCTCTCCAAACATAACTAAACAATTCTCTTTGCTCTAGAGAGCTTCACCGTCTAAATGAGGAGTAAGTTTGAAAATAAAAGTAGTTAAACTGTAAAGAACTCCAAAACTGAAGATGCAACCTTAACTTAGCAGTTTTATCCTGCTTTATGATTCAGTTGTTGTAGATCTTGCTCCTGCGGGTTTTTCCCAAGTTTTGGTACTAACTAGAGGGTACACCTCAACTGTGTCCTCAGGCTGTGAAGAGGGCTTAAGCCCTGAGACCTATATCTCATTACCATCCAGACTGCATGGTGAGGTCACATTTACATGATTAAATGAGTGTGATCCTTGACTCTCGGGCCAAGTCCACATAGTTGAAGGCAAGTTACCCATCTGTATCCACACTGCCTCGCACTTGGGCACAGGTCTCCCTTGGATGCCATTTGGTGCCCCTGTAGCCCTGCAACGAGGTTACTCTTCTGTGTATTCATGTTTTGGGGTATCTGTAATGTTTTAAGAGCTGATTCTGAGCCTACTGGTCTGTTGTCTTCATAGCATGAAACTGCAGGTACATGTTGCCAGGCCTAACACGTGGCATGAGGGCACTTGGGAGGTGTTTGGTCTTTCTGCAACAGCACTGGAGGACCAAGGCAAAACCTGAGACCATACTGTGTTTTGGCAGCTGTCCCAGGAGTGAGCTCTCCCCAGATCCCGCTTCGGTATTGCCTTGCAGAGAGCTAGCTGGGATTTTTCCAAATGTTTTTGGCAGACCAGAATTAGCTCCATAATCAGAACCACGTCTTTGAAAGCTTCAAGCTCCAGGAAAGGCATGAAAATAAGGTCTCAAAAAACCTCAGCACTTGAAATGCACCCAAAAATATTTGACCATGTATTTTGGGCCTAAATGGAAGCTAAGTTATTTTGAAAGTCTGGTCTTGTGTAAGATGACACACAAGTACAAAGCTTTGAAAACATTGGTTGTGTATATGTAACCAGCGTGACCACTCTGACATCCAAATACATGTTTTATGGGAATTCCAAACCTCCAGTCCTCAAATCATGTCGGTATCTATTTAATTCCTCTACCTTTTGTTATTCCAGACACTGGTTACCGAAAACCAGAAAATGGTTATTGATCCCGTGAGAGTCAGGTTCCACCATATTCTAATGGGAACTGATTTAAAAATTGCCATTAATTATACTAACTAATTGGGTGACTTCAGTTAAGACTGAAATTGATATTTCTAATTGTATTGGTTCCAGCCTTAAATGAGGTTTCTTCAACAGTTTTGTTAGGACAATAAATGAGGGAGAGAGAACTGTGATAATTAAAAAGACACAGTGACTGTGTATCAGATGAGTCTCGCTATTATTATTCTTAGTACTAACTTGACAACACATTTTCATCTGGAAATGCTGCAGCTATCTTTGTTGCATTTATCTTCTACTGATTACTTAGTCCAGTAAGTTTTGCCTGGACTAGGCAAATTTGCATAGAAAAATCTTACTTCGTCTAGGTTAACAATTGGACTTCATGATCTTAGAGGTCTCTTCCAACCTAAATGATGATTCTACGATTCTATGATTCTATGATCTATTTCCTTTCATATTGCCAGTTCCACAGTTAATCAGCTGGGCAATGCCTTTCCCTGCAAATGTGCAAGATAACCCTGTTTCAGAACTAATATAAGAAGATTTTTAATGGAAAAGGAAACATACAAGCCAGACTATTTGCCAGGGTAATTAGGAGAATAAACAGGCTAACAATTTTAAAGAAAAAAGATTTAAAGAATAAAATCTTGCCACTGTACTGAAGTACTTCAATTTTTAAAACTCCGATGGATAGTGTCACCTTAACTTAGGAATGCTCTTTGTTGTCTGCCTGGCCCAAATACTTCAAGACTTCAAATAACCTGCCAAAATCCAGTCTCTGAGTGAGAAACGTCCCCTCATTAGGCACTGGCAAATTATTGATATCTGCTTGTGGCTGTCCACTCCTGCACGACATCCTGCTGAAGCAGCAGCACTAGACTCATCTAGCCTAGCCCAAGTAAAAAAATAAACTATAGCAAAATTTCCTTCACTTTTTGTGCTATGCAGAGTTTCACTACTGCATAACCTGTAACAATTTCAGGTTCATACAGGCTTAACTTGTTCAGAAGCCTAAATCTAAAAACATATTTTACAGCATTCTTACATGCCTGAAAACACAAATACCTATTTGGATTTTCAGCTGCTCTTAGATGCCTCATACCTGTTTATTGCCATGATAGTTGCAAATAGCAATATAAGGTATGTAGATATAGATATAAAGTAGATAGTATATATTATGTGCTATATAGTATATTAGCATAGAGTATATAGTATAGCATATATATATGCTATAGCATATATAACTATAATATAGCATATAGTATATAGCACATATATACTACATATTTGTAGTATATAGTATATATTATGCACTATATAGTATATATTATATATAATATAGCATATAGTATATAGCACATATATAGTATGGACTATATACCTACAAATACATACTGTATATGTATTTATATTAAAAATGAGGGAATGATTGCTAGGACAAAAAGGAATAAACTTGCATTTGAGCATGGAAGATTCAGACTGAAGATAAAAAGAAACATTCTAGTGGTCAGGATGGTGAAGCACTGGAACATACTGGGCTGGCAAACTGCCTTCCCTCAAAGTCCGTAAGAACAAGTTAGGAGGATCCCAGGACCATCTTCCAACTGGATGATTCTGTTACTATAAATGGATGCTTTTGCTTTTATGATGCTAAGTTACATACAAATAATTTTCAATCAATTTACTGGAAAATATGCTTCTAAATGACAAGTGTATTGAAATAGAAAATTTGCCAAAAATATTCAGATAAGCAAAAACAATGTCTGAAATAACCCAGCAGTCTCTGATTCAGAGTTAGATTTGCTGTCCTCTGAGAATTTTTGAATACCTGATAAGAATAATCTATTAGTGTATGTTACTGAGGGAATATGTTATTTATGCCCTTCATTGTAACAGATGGGTTTTCAACATAATATGGTGAATAATTACACAAATACTAAGTATTTTAGGAATATTAGGTGTTTTTGTTTCTTTTTGGCATATGTGTGGCATGGTTAACCTTAGGTAAGGCTGCACTATTCTTAGATTTGTTCAAACAAATTCAATTTTTGTCTTTCTAACAAGTCTAAAGCTGACCAGGATGGCCATACTGGTGCTTTTCCTCAGTGTAATCCATTCTTTGCTCATGATGATCTCTTGAATCTCTTTCTAGCTCGTTACATAAATTTGGGGATTATTTATCTGCTTGCAGAAATGTTTGCAGTGCTATTTTGAGGTCTCTGGCAATGTGTTGATGATGAAGAGAGGACTGTGAGTCAGCAGTGAGTGAAAGGGGCTGTGGGAAGCAATACCACTGTGAGCGGGGCGGTTGAACAACTACCTGACATTTCACAGCTACCGGTAAGCAGGTTAACGTGACTGCTGGCACTCATCTATGGTGTAGGAGGCTACACAGTAAAAGAAGCTGTGATGTTCAAAGGATGTGAACAAAAAAACCAGATGTCAACATTGACGAGTGAAGGGACTTGTGCTGACGAGTGAAGGGACTTTGGTTCTGCCATGAGAAACTGAACTGCCGTAACGGAGAGGCTGGGAACTGATCAGGGTTTTGACTGTGATCCCTCCTGGTTTCCTCACCCATCTCTCCAGGCCACAGGTGTTACAAACCTGGGGGGCAGAACGGCATGGACATCCAGGATCCACGTAATGGCTCCTGATCTTCCTTTCCTTCACCTGCAGAGGAGCAGCGTGGGAGGAAGGCAGTGCCCTCACAGACCTCCATCAGAGGCACAGCCGATGCAACACCAGCTGATGCCATTATGCACAATGCAGGGAGCAGGCAGAAGGACCACAGTAAGTCACCAATGTCCCCGGTCACTTCCTTGTCCTTGGGTGCCTCTCTGGCACCACGGGGGGTCCCAGGTCCTCCAGGCTAGAGTCAGGGGCTGGACATGGCCAGCGGGCGCACAGGAGGGCTGGCAGCGTTTCAGCCCTGGGAGGGTGGGAGCACCCTGCTGGCCTCTCCTGCCTGTGCTGCTGACCATCCTGCCTCTCCTTACAGCCTCCAGCACGTAGTCAGAGATGACCATGTCCAGCACTACGTGCTGGGCAGCCTCATCCTGGAGCAGCAGCCAGTTGGACTAGATTGAAGTCCAGGCTGCTCACGGCTACCAAGAAATTAAGAGCCAGTGCTGCCCCACCTCAGCCAGGTGGGACAGGGCTTGCAGCACCCCATGGATGCGACCAGTGCCCAGCCCCTGCAAGGGGAGCCCCATGGGGACTACCGCACCCGAGAGGGATCCTGCCTCCCCACCACGGGGAACCACGCTCTGTCTTACTATCAATACAGAAAATTGTGTTCCACTATCATGGTGGGAGCTTAAGACTTTAAATTATAAGGGATACAAGGATGAAAGTTGACTTTGTCCTATAGTTAAAAATTGCAGTGTACCTGGGTACAAACTGGGTACACTGAAGTCTTTCACTCCCTCAGTGGCTCAGGAGCATCCCAGCTGGTCTCTGCATTGATGAGACAATGGACTGACTGTGGACAATGGACCCACCAGAGAACTCCTGGCTCAAACAACTGGCACAACCAAGCATTTCACTAATTGCCACAAGAGCTCTCCAGGTGGGAATTTCAAACACCCATGGAGATTCCCCATGGTATCTCCTGCTTTGTCTAGATCAATCCATAGGCACAATTTGTGTGTTTCGGTGTGCTGACTAACATCCTGGGTGGAGGATCTGGCCATCCCAGAAACTCCTTCAGGTGATTCCTCTTACAAAATTGACCAAACTCTACATGGGTGAGACACCTGCAAATAGTGTAAACTCTTCCTGCAGAAGGAGAAATGGTCAGATAGGACCATCTTCTGTTGACAGTTATGATTGATAGTTAGGAGATGGTTCTTACACAGTATCAGGTGTGATGGATCTTTTATCCGCTGGGGTGGTCACACAGCAGCACAGGCCAGCTGGCTGTGGGAACATTATACAGCTTTTACAGTTTGCTTAAAGGGTGTTTTAACAATTCTTTTCTAGGGTCAGTTTGTAATTTCTGAGGGATTTGCCTCTTGTTAAACATTGTTTTAAAATCTCCAGGTATTTCAGAACCTGTTTTGTCCTTTAGACCACAAGTTGAGGCATGCTTGGATAGTATATCTATCATTATTACCACCATCACTGTGTTTGGAAAACTTGCATATCCACAAAGTCTGCCTGCCATTGTGTATCCATCTCTGCCACCACCACCTTGTTTCTTTTAAAGCTTTTTCTTGTCACCTTGCATAAGCTGTAAGCATCCTGATTTACAACCCAGGTTGCCACTTAGCTTCTGTTCAGACCAGCAATTTTCCTTTTAGTGGCAAATTACTCCTTCAGAAAGGGGATTTATAACCCTGTGCTGGTTTTGGCTGGGATAGAGTTAATTTTCTTCATAGTAGCTAGTATGGGGCTAGGTTTTGGATTTGTGCTGAAAACAGTGTTGATTACACAGGGATGTTTTCGTTATTGCCGAGCAGTGCTTACACAGGGTCAAGGCTTTTGCTGCTCCTCACCCCACCCCACCAGCGAGTAGGCTGGGGGTGCACAAGGAGTTGGGAGGGGACACAGCTGGGACAGCTGACCCCAACTGACCAAAGGGCTATTCCATACCATATGGCATCATGCTCAGCATAGAAAGCTGGTGAAGAAGAAGGAAGGGGGGGACATTCGGACTGATGGCGTTTGTCTTCCCAAGTCACCATTACACGCGATGGAGCCCTGCTGTCCTGGAGATGGCTGAACACCTGCCTGCCCATGGGAAGGAGTGAATGAATTCCTTGTTTTGCTTTGCTTCTATGCACGGCTTTTGCTTTACTTATTAAACTGTCTGTATCTCAACCCACAAGTTTTCTCACTTTTACTCTTCTGATTCTCTCCCCCATCCCACTGGGGAGGAGTGAGCAAGCGGCTGTGTGGGGCTTAGTTGCTGGCTGGGGTTAAACCACAACAACCCCCACAACAACTACCACGCAGTAGCACACTAGCATACACATGCACAAATGAAATGCAGGACAATCAATTCAACTCTTGCATACAGACACTTGATTGACAACTCACCAGGAGTGCTGGTTGCCTGCCAGGCTTCTCCAGCCTTTTTCCCTTTTCCCTTGCACGTTCCTGTCCCTTCCCTGTCTGTTCTGCTTTCTTTGCCTGCTGCAGGCCCAAACAGGGTCGTTAAACAACCTTTGGTACCTCAGCTGGTTTGTTCAAAACTGGCTTCAGTCCCTCCCATGGCAATGAATTATATTTTTGAGACTGAACCAGCGGACTCCAAAGGAAGGGCTGAAGCAATTTCACCTGGCTGTCAGTATTATTTCAGTTATTGTAACTCACCCCTGGGGAAAGGTTACCGTTTTACATCTGTCATGTACTCTCCTAAAGTGAGGACAAAGAAAGCAAAAAAATAATATTTAAGGGTAAGAATCTCTGGAAGGGAGGGAGCAGCTATTCTTTTTGCTACCTGAAACCACTTCTGGTGGTTTACCTGAAACCACTTTATTGAACATCTCCTGCAAAACTCTTGCAATGAAAGATCTGGCCACCAGGATTCTTCGTTTCCTCGGAAAGGACCAGTAGAACCCACCACACGTCTCTGTCTCACAGGGCTAGCTGTTCACTTGTCCTTGGCTGGCAATCAAGCCATTGGCTTGGGTGGGTTACTTGGACTATAGTCAGGATTTGGATAACAAAGCAGTAGGAAGGATGAGGTCAGATGATTCTTGCATGTATGTGCATATATGATGTACAATGAAGTAGGCTGAAGTCCTTTCCTTGTCCTCCGTAGAAGGCAAAAGACAGATTCACAAATATTCCCTGCCTGGTTATTTTCACTTTGATCCTAACACGATGCTTTACTCCACAAGGCTGTGGGCCGTGTGGTATGTTTTGGCAAGGAGCATGTGCTAACCCTATAGATTAACTCCAGAAGGTCTCCAGCAGCCCTTCTCTGACATATGCAGAATTCATCATCGGCACTTGGGCTCTCCTCTCGGCTTTGGCTCTACCAGCTTACTCCATATGAAAGGAGCTATGTCTTCTGGGCATCAGACTTCTCAGCTGTGTTAATTAAACCCTACAGGCTAACCTATGTCAATATAATTTCTTTATATCCCTTATTCTTATATATATTCCCTTATTTCTTATATATGGTCAATAAATAGTTGGCAGGAAAAGATTTTTTCTTTCCAAAGAGGGTCAATTAGAGAAATAATTTGAGCATTGCCCCCAAGAATAGCTGGAAAGAAAATGACATTGCCATTACTGGCAGTTTTCCACCATTCATCTGTATTAGCCATGTGTTGGCTTTTGTCAATAAGATTTTATTTTTGTCCAGTTTTTCCTTATAGATATCGGAATTCTTTACAGCCTGTTAGGCTACTATGAGATATATTTAGAAACACAATTAGTGATCCTAACGCTCCATTCCTCTGTCCCCAGGGGAACTCCATTGAAATTGTTTCAGGTTTAGGCCTGTGTAGCAAAATAATATGGCTTATCATATGAGGGAAAACATTTTGTGCAAATAAACAGAAATTAAAATACAGTCAGTGAAAACTGCATTCTTCCTAGGCACAGAGACAAAAGGTTATGTGGCCAGTGTTGTAAAAAATGCATTGTTTTCCAGAAAGGAGGCAAGAACCAAACAGAACTAACATGCAAAAGCTATATGAGAACTTGCTTTCCATTCCATGTGAGTTTGGAAGACTGTATTGTAAAAATAATTTCTGTCCAAATAGCTTCTCACCTAACTTTTAAGGAGTATTTGGACTACTTGTAACTTATAAGGAGTTTTCAAACATAATACTGAGGACCAAATAGCACAGCACGCCACAGCTTGACTCCTCCGTCATAAGTACTCTCTGACTTGTTCCCTGTGCCCCCTTCAACTCCAGGTTAAGTTACAGTACAGAGGTGAGAGACAATAGGTTATTGTGACCTATCTACTGCAGATCTGCTGTTGGTGGAAGACCAGTTCACTGAGCATTAAATAACATAACCTGTCATAAACCCAGGGTTTATTTAGCCCATTTAATATGGAATGACGGTTCCCACTGTTGAGAGTAGAACTGGACATTTTATGTTTCATCTCTAGGAAGTGTGTGATAGACCCACCAGGGAAATATTTCTCCAGATTTACCACACTTACAGTTCCTGAAGAAGTTCCTTTTCTTCATAGCAGGTTGGAAAGGCAGAAGAGGCTCCCTTGTGGGATGAGCTTTGTGGAGAAAGGCAGCATGGGAGCTACCTCTTCCATCACAGTGGAGAGATACTGGAAACATCTGTGATGGCCTTAGATTGGAGAGATCAAGACAGAACCAGGTGCACACACATGTGCAAACACACATACACACATCTTATGTAGCGTACAAAATCTCTCACAGGACGTACTGTCTGCAAACTCAAATTTTAAAGATGACTGATGGAAAAAAACTGTTTTGAAATAGAAGGTATAACATGACTTAAATCATAGGATCATAGTTGGGTTGGATTTGGGTTGAATGGTTTGGGTTGGAAGGGACCTTTAAAGATCATCTAGTTCCAACCTCCCTGCCATGGGCAGGGACATCTTTCACTAGGTTTCTCAAAGCCCCATCGCTCAGTTGCTTTTCCCAGCCAACTGAGGACAATTATTTTTAGTGAAGCTACCTTTGGATTTGAGGACATGAAAACTGTAGACTAACTGAAATCACAGCAATAACTGACCCTAATAATTAAATGCCTAAACATCTTCTCCCAGTGAAAGGCACTCCACTGGGAAAGCATTCAGTGGAAACAAGTCTTTGCCGCAGAGAGTGCTATGCTTGCCCCATCCATCCGCAGGCATTCCTGGCATCTCTCTCCCTTCACTCCCTGTGCTGTAGCATGGGAATCAGCCAGGGACCCCCTCAGGGCTAGGCTGGCCAGAGCACTGGCTGGGAACAGAAGCTGACTGTAAGGAGTAAACGTGACTCTGGAAGAGCTAAGCAAACTGAGGAGGGAGTATAAGTGTTTAGATGTTGTATATTTGAGAAGTGGAGGATTTCTATTGAAAATTACTTTTTAACCATTTTTTTAATGATCTGTTTCAGTGACAATGCAAAAGGAACAAAGGTAGGATAAACTAAACCTCTGTTTAAAGATTAGATGGGAGACAGGTACTACATGAATGCTCAGTGATGAGATGAATTTGCATTCCTTGCCAGCCATAAATACTAGATTGATAGTTTTGGTATTCCAAATATAAGCCAATCAATCAGAAGCACTTTGCAGGCAGAATTTGAAGAGAGGGAATAGTCTGTATAAATTCTTGCCCAGTGCACCTGTGCGTGTGAAAGGCATGCATAGAGACATGAACATTACTATGAGTATGTGAGAAAAAAATGTGCAGGAAAAAAAGAAAAAATGTGCAGAAAAAAAGTTATTGGAATTAAAACAGAATAAAACATCCCTGGAAATCACTTAGGAAAAATTCTTTCTGCACTGCATGCTAAATGCACTGTCTTCACATTTGTAGAGGAGGTACTTTGAATTAAAAGTAGGTTCTTTAACCTTTTTTTTGTTTTTAAAAAACAATTTTTCTTAATGGAAAAAAGGCATTTTTTTCAGCACATGACGTTTGGAATTGAAGAGGTGTTGTTATATTACTGTGGATAATGTTGCTTTATCTATTTCTGCTGATTTCATTGATTTAAGGAATCAGCTCCTTTCAATGATTTATTTGATTTACGGAGTCAGATCCTCAGAAAAGCTGAGGATCCTCTTAGATTCTTTTAACTGAAGATCCTTAAATTCTTGTGCAACACTTCCATGCCCTCCCACAATTTTTTTGATAAGAAGAGAATGCATTACCCTAACAAGTGTTGTCTAACAGTCACAACTCAGTTTTTTTCTCTCTCCTTTCCCAACAGTTTAATGAAACACTACTGACACTACTGTATGAGCTGGAGCAAGCCACGCAACTTGCCAAGGTCTGACATCCGTTATCTGTAAAAAAACCCTACCAAAATATCTCAACAGAGTGTTGTGGGACTCAGCCTTTCAAGCGCCTGTGCATTCCCTGGCGCTGAGTGTTACGTACCTGCCGGCTGTTTCATGAGTTTTGTGTTTCAGGAGTGGCAATGCTGATTTACCTGTACTCTACATTCACTAAAATGCTAATCAAAGAAATATAGTCTCAGATGTAGATTTTCAATTTCTTTGACTCTTCCCACTTAGCAGAGCGGGGCAATCCTCCAGGAGGAATCGGCAGGAGAAGAAATCTCACTAGTTTACGACCGAGCTCAATGAGTTTGCAAATGGCATTACATGGCAAGTCCATCCCATGATTGCAGGCAGCCCAAATGTCCCACTGAGTCCCCCGTCCTCTAGTCTGTAAAAAAAAAAGAATCAGGGGAAAAAAAGGAACATCTTTTATTGACTTGGGAACAGTTTTGCTAGGGTTCACCACCTGCATCACATTAGCACTTCGGGATACCCTTCCCTTGATGCTTATGCTACCATTGCAATCACACTGCCCGACTGATGACAGAATAGGGCCTTTAGCAATCCCCTTACTGCTGTCACCAAATGGTACCACAGAGCAATACTGTTAGCAGCTGTTTTCCTCCACATGAGACATTTGCCATTTTGCTCTAATTTGTACAGTTTAACTCCTATAATGGGAGCCATTACAGTATTTCATTAGGACTGTTCCTTAACCATGAACTCCTCAAGGAGCAGAACATTACCAAGCAGCCAAGACCAAACAGTCCTGTTTATTGTTTGGTTATGTCTTCATCCTGTAGGGATTAAACCCATTAGGATATCATTGAAGAAACTGGCCTAGCTATGACTGAACCTTAATAAAAGCAATTAGTAACCACGAAATAAACCTTTATCTTTAAAGAAATGCAAACATGTTTATTTAAGCAAACGTCACTCACACAAATGCCATTGGAACCTCCAACTAATTTTCTTCCAGAAAACTATCCAAACACAGGCATTGGAAGCACTATTGGCTTATATTAAAATATGTGCTGTCACTATCCTGTGCTGCTGTATCTGGATAGTATTTAGACATGCGCTCTCTATCTAGGAATGTTTAAGCTTTTTTCTCTCTGCTTAGAAGCGGCCCCCGTATTTTGTGGCCAGCAATGAATTGGAATAAAGATACTGATTATTAAATGATGAACCAACCAAGTCTTACAAGCCCAAGAATGGCTATAACTACTGGCATATTTATATCTGTTACTGACAACTCATTGCTGAATGGAAACAAATTCCAAGATCAGGCAAGGCCTTGAAATTTTGGGGTTTTTTTAGGATTGCTTGAAGTGACCTGGATGGATATGCGTGGATGTTGCAAAGGGATCTTTCTGTATGATGGGAGAGAATATTTTAGAAGGGATACTGCTAATTAGTGCTGTTACTTGTCTACCCATATCTACTGGTCTGACTGTCCTAAGTTTGAGATGGAGCAGCTCAAGATGTAGAGGCGTACAGCTCCTAGACATAGACGTTCTTTGCAGAATATGTGTATATCTGAAGTAGGCTTTTTCAAGCAGAAGAAAGGCACCAAGAAGGGCATGCACATAGTTCTTCACACACTACCTATCAACCCTATGTTTGCCACAACATAACTGCAAGCAGCACAGATGAGAGCTGTTTTTTGATACAAAGTCCTATCTTTTATGGATAGAGTCTAAATCTTCATAACACAGCAAAGGTAGCTGGTTCAGCTCTACAGAGATTCAATAATTATTCTGCAGCAGAAATCAGAATGCTGTTTTATGGCTTTTCCTTCTCAAGGGCTTGCTTACACAGGCTTGTGCTTTAACACATCTGGTGTCTATGTAGAAATCTTGAGCTCACTTAAACTTCATTTCGAGAGCTTGATTTCAGGCTGTGAAGATGTTGGGCCAGCACTCAAGAACAGAGTTCCAGTTTCCTGCATAATGCTACACTAATATGAAAAATAGCTGATGCTCAGGTTCTGAAAAGAAATAGCAGTTAATGATGCTGAGTTCACATAAAAATCAATTCTGGAAACCATGCTTCTATAAGGAATATATTTCGCTGTATTACCCAAACTCTGGATCACTTGAAATGCCACCAAGTCTCAGCTTCTAGGGTTTTCCAAGTTTTCTGCTTTCTTCTCAGTCTGCTAATCTCTAGCTTTAACATCTAATGGTGGCTTTTTTTTTTTTCCTTACTTATTCAAAGTGGAACCTAAAAACATGAAAGTATATCTGCTTCCCAAACTCCCCTCAATGGACCTATGAGCATCTCACTATTTATGCCAGAAAAATAGAGTAGTCTCCTGTGTCAACACCACCAGTGATTCCCAAGAGTATAATGTGATTTAATCAAATATGCAACCAAGACAAAGACATAGGACAGAATACCTTTATAGGGATAAAAGGAGTTAAAAAGTCTTTGGAGCTAATTGCTTAGAGGTAGTTAGAAAGGTTAATAGAATATAACATAGCGATATATTTCCTCCTTCTCAGTGGAAATAGCATTGCTTATCTGTATTTACACTACAGTACACATCAGCACAAAACCATTATCATCACTAGAAAACCACGTACCATTTAGACAGGCTTCAACACGTAACAAGTTGTATGGTTTGGATATAAACTCAATGGGCTTGACATGTGAAAATGAGCTCGATAGCTGTATGCTATCTTTGTGTCGACATCACACTGAAGACCCTCATTTGCTGAAATCTGCAAGGATCTTTTTATTTTCCAATCAATCTCAACACAAAACTACTACCAGAGATAAAGAGACAGCCGGGACTTCGCTGCCAGTAATGCTTCAGACTCTATCTCAAGCAGAGCACCAGTCACACCATGGCCACCACTGTAGCAGTGTCTAGAGGAACTCAGTTTCTAGAAGAACAGCTGATTGCAGTGGAAAAAGGAAAGTATACCATGGTGATTTTTAACGTGCTTTTAAATTTTTTTCCAAACGACATCTTCTCCTGGGACCTAGATCTGGCCTTTGACTACTACAGAGGTTACAGATTTGCACATCCATCCTTCATTAGTGGAAACTGGATTCAAGGATCTTTGGGCTCTAAGGATATTTTGTTTGGGGACTCTGCCTGGAGTATAATTTATTAAACAAATCTGGTTGGCATTTATGATGATAGTATGTTATTTTCCCAAACTTGCTTGATTACACTTCTGCCTTGGATCAGCTATGATAGTATTTATTCCAATGGAATCTCATTAGTTGCAATGCAGGAAATGATTGCTACATTAACTGGCTCAAAATATTAGTTCTGCATATATTTACTCATAGAGCGATTTATAAAAATCCTTGGGCTCAAGTAAGTATAAGATTCTTCATTAATGAAGTGAGACATTCATATTAGTACTTCAGTCTTTTGGATCTGTCACTATTTAGGGCCTGACTTACTGAAGTTGTAGGAAGGTTCCCATTATCTTTGGAGCACTTTAGATCAGACTGCTTATGATGAAGCTCCTTTAGATCATGTTAGATGTAAAAGAGAACAAGGGTTGTAAACGAGACTAAGGGTCAGTTTTATACATTTGCAAAGCTGCCATTTAACTTTAAAAGCAGAAATAGATCAAGCAAGATTTGCAAAGTGAAAGAAAAAATGGCTGATTTTGGAATAAAATTTAACTAGGTAACTTCTTAGGGAGTTTTAGAAATTTTAGCATATCATTTGCAGTACTTCCTTTTCAGTACTTTTGTTTCTTTTCAGGCCGATGGTACTTCAGATAGATAGTACGTTTTAGATCAGGATACTTGGTGCATTTAAGAGCAAGTAGTTAGAGGACTCTAGAAATTTCCAACTTTTTGTGCGTTCATTTATAATCATCCAGCATTAATTCTTTACACGCCTATGATACATTAGTCACTCTTGTAATTCCCTAGGCAAAAAGCATGGTTTTCTTTATCCATGGTCTTTATTAGGTATACAACCTAACCAGGACTGGTTAAAAATATTGGACACATTCTCAGAGTTATTACTTAGATCTCTTTGGAACTAAATTAACTAAATTGAACTGAACTGTTGGCTTTATAAAGGAAATGCTTCCCTATACCACTACTCCATAAAGATCTAGAACACTATTCCTTACTGAAGAATACACATCACCAGGGGATTTATTTTCCTTTATTTAAAAAATAGCAAGACAAATCAGAAATTAAAGCTACATATAAATTTTACTATTTCCTTGCGTTCTCAGGAGACAGGAGGATTTTTACACACAACTGCTCCAGTCGCTGGTAGCACTTTTGGACTCTGCAAGCTGCTTGCTTCAGCAAAAAAAAAATCTGATTTCTGCAACCCATGATGAAGAGAAGCTGTTTACAGAAGCTCATCAAACTCTAGAGCTTATGTATGCAGGGGGACATTATTTAAACTTTCAGTCTGCCTCTTTTATTTCCCAGCAGCATGGATGTAGCCAAAGGCAATGCCTGTAATCCCACATTAAATGCCTTCTCCGACACCGGGGCCAACTTTCAAACTCTTTTTTCCCTCCAAAATAGAGCGACCATTTAATTGAGAATGGTGCATGGCCTGTGCCAAGTCCTAAATTATGCCTGAGAGTTATTTAGGAAAGTTTGAGCATAAAAATACCCCAGGCTCTATCCTAACAATTAAACAATATAAACAATCACTTGCTTGTGTCTAAGACTGTGCTCTGGCATTGTTTAATTTACTATTATTGCTAATAGGAGTACATGCTGTTAATCCAAACTATCTCAGATTATATCAATTCTGAGCCATGCTTAGATGCCACATATAATTCAGAAATAGACAGGCCCTACATTGGAATAAACCCCAAAGGAGATATTTCCTACTGAAGAACTAGAAATACCGATGGATTAGCTATACAGGTCAGCATATTCTCACATGGGATAACTCCCTGCTTTGTATTCTGCCTGCTATACTACTCAACAGGGTGAACGATTAATATTTATAGATGTCCAATAAAAGTTGTATTCATTTGGGTAGTTATCCCAAATGGGTAAGAACCCAGCTGAACCAAGGCAGCCAGAACAACCCCCCTGGCTGCCCAGACCGCCCCTGGACCCTGTTATCCCCTAGCAGCACCTCTGCTTTGCCCTCCCTTTCCCACAGACAGCAGTTTCTCCCAGATGACGGGTGCTATTTCTAGCTGCAGCCCTTCCTGTGAACACGCAGTTGCTTTTTTGGGAGCAGCGAGGAGCCGGGCTCGGCCATTTGGCATCCTTCCTGCTACATCCTTGCCACAGCTCTGGAGGTGTGATCCACACTCCAGTCTGACTTCAGCCAGTGCGGTTCTTCGTTCAGATGCTGTAGCTACAGACTCTGCCTCCTTGGGAGACAGCTTGTGCGAAAGAGGGAGGTCAGCTCAGAGTCAGAGGAAGGGAATTCCTTGTTCGCTGGAGGTTTTCAAGATGCGACTGGACAGGGCGCTAGATAATCTCATGTAGGGTCCCCTTCCCATGGAAGGTTGGACCAGATGACCTTTGGAGTTCCCTTCCAGCCTGGGCTGGTCTAGGGTTCTATGGTTGTTGCAGGATGTAAAGTCAAGAGTCTGTGCTCGCTCTTGGGATTTTATTGTTGTTCTTTCAATTTCTTAGGTTTTCCTTACAGGACACTGTTCTGGAGGGAGTTTTCCACACAAGATTTTAACCTTGCACTTTGAGGTGAAAAGTAAGCGTTCTGTTTTAATGGTGGCAGTGAAGGGTTTGTGGACATGGCTTCCTTACAGGGCTCAAAATCATGGAAGTACTAGAACTCCACATTCAGATTTATTATTTTAATCTGCTAACTCTGAAGCTTCTGTGAAGACTTTTGAAGGAACCAACAGTATTTGAGTAACTGCATTTACCGATAGATGGAAAAGTTCTTTAGAAAATTCCGAGAACGTGGGCTATTGCCTTACATTATTCTACTACAGACAAGGTTCTTACTTGTTCCGTACATTAATTTAAAAAAATGAGAGTAAAATACTTGGTGCATGGATATAGCCACTAGATGGGAGGCAAGAGCTGGTTAGGAACTGGGAGCATCAGCACCATGGGATGCACCTGGGGAGCCCTCAGCTGCCACTGCCAGCTGGGACATGCCACACTGGAGCTGCACACTAATCCATCTGGGCCCACTTGTACAAGTGTACACAAGCAGGTTATTCACTGCACAGGAAAGGTTTTTTATGAATTTTAGTGGTGGTGGTGAATTGTTGAGGGAGCGGGATATTTTAAAAATAACAGTGTTAATTCTCTGCCTTTAAATGGCTTTGCCGTAGGAAATTTTCCACTTTCATCTGCAGCGCTGATGGAAAGGAACATCTTTCACATTATCTCATCTACATGAGGTCTATTAAAAATACAGCCACCAAAAGCTTTTATGGGGCAGGAGTGGTATTCACCTGTGTGTTAAGAGCGTGGAATTCAAGTCTTTACAATGTCACAGACTTTCTGTGTAGCTTCAAGCAAGCTTCTTTTTTCCTCTGTATTTCAGTTCTTCCTCAGCTTCTCTTTTTTTTCTTATTTAAGTGGCATATAATGGAACTTCCTTTCTTCCCCAGTGGAGATTAATACTATAGACTGTCCTATCATAATACTGTACAATATAGAAATGTCTTTGAGCAATTTGTGGGTACACTTTTTAATAAGAAAAAATCTGACTTTTTCACAGTTTTGTGTGGCTCCTTATATTTAACTTTAGCCAGGATAACAGAAATTTGGTCCAGCCTGTTGCCTAAAACTATTTGTAAAAACTGACCAAAGCAAAAAGACGAAGAAATGTAATAATTTGAAACAAAAAGACATACTGATCTCAGCCAAAAGGAGTGTGGGTTGACTAACCAGTGGACTAAGCTAAGCTGGTCGTGTAAGAAATTAAGAGTAACGGATGAATAAAATAAGAAAAAAGGCGGTTTAACTCAAAACCATTTGCTGAAGTTTTTAATATAGTGGCACAGACAGAAAGAAATATAATTTGACACCTCTGACAAATGACTTCTATAACATCCTGGTAGGACCTCGAAGTGCACTGCAATACCAGTGTGCTTTCACATCCCCATCTTGGGAGTTACGGTAACTTCACTGAGACAGACAGAGGGACCTGAAGGATCCCTCATCCCCACCTTTGCCAGCTTTGGCAGTGTCTTGATATTTGACCTGGAGTTTCTTGTGCCTTTTTTCCCCCTCTTACCTTTTTTCTATCTTTTATTCTTATCTTACCTTTTTCTATCTTTTTTTTTTTCTTCAGCCAAGAAAGTCTGTTCAGTAACTCTGCCGGCAGAGTTTTCCTGGGCATGGAGCAGCTAATTGAATCATATTAACATATGTATTCTTCAGTAGAAAAGGTACAAATAAGAACACCAAAACCAGAACCTATACATCAAGGTCCGTGTTGGAGTCTGGCTGCCTGTGCTCAAGGCCAGCTTTCACGTGGCCTCACCGGGGACCTCTGCCCTTCAGCTTGGGCTCAGGCTCTTGCCCTTGTTTTTTGCTGATCTTGACCTGCTGACTTGCTTTGCTGACTTGCTGGCCCTGCTCTGCTCTTCTGGCCGGGTACTGTGGGATGGTGCCGTGTTGGGGGGGGCACTGCCCTGTTGCTCCTGCTCCTCCCTGACACTGTATTTTCCATACTTGCTGCTTTTTTCTTTCTCCTTTTGAAAATTTGTCTTGCTTTGTCCTCAAGAAAACAGGAAAGCAACGTTAACAAGTTCAGACCATCTCAGTGAAATTGTCTTTCATCTTCTCCCTACAAAAGACTATCTAAATGACAGTCATATGAGGAAAGTTTCCATAAAAAATCCTCTCTTTTACAAAAGAGAAAGACATTAAGTCATGTTGTTAAAATTAAAACGTCATCAATATTTTAACTATCTTTCCTTTAAGAAGTTTTAATAATGTTTACCATGAGATGAAGCATGCCCAAATCTCTTGACTCAGACCTTCATATCGTTTAGTATTCTAATATTCTCCTTGGGATGAGTCTTACTGATGCCTTTAACTTCTGTACTCATTTGGTCCACCAAAACTACCATAAAACTGGTTATTTATCAAAGCTATAAGCCTTTTTGAAGCACTTTTCCCTGTCTGAGAATGTACTTAATCTAGTCAAACAGAAAAGATTGGTAATTAATAGATCTTGGATACCTGTTGCTGAAATGATGCTTTAAATACGATACATGGAGAAGGTGGATTGTACTTTGGAGAAGCAGGAGCATATTCTGGCAGACCAGAAACAAACCTGGGCTTCCAAAGTTCAGTTCCCCAACATGTACAGTCTAGTCCCTTCTCCACTCCAGATATTTTAATGATTTCCTAGGTGCAGTCCTTTGCTAACAGTAAGGGTTAGCATCCCTGGGCTAACCACTGCAACCCTGCTGTTCAATGCTGTTCATTATCTGCTGCTGCCCAAATTCAGACAGGTGTGTCTGCATCCCCCAAACGAAATAATTGCCTGGTCTGACCCTGGAGCTCCAACCTCTAATAATGCTGCAGAGGTTAGAGTTTGATTAGTGGTATATGGAGATGTCCCAAAGGAGCTGCTGTCCTCAGTGGTACCTGTGATATCTAGGAAGGCTGAGGCAGCCACCTTTCTTACATGACCCACTGTGCTGCTAACACAGGAGCATTAACCCACGTTGAAAAGCCTTCTGTGTCCTCAGTACAGCGTTTTGAGGTCTTCGTGGAGGAATAAATAGCATTTAAAGCCCTCATACTCTTTGACTAGGCATGAAGATAGCTTTTCCTCTCTCCTTCTGGTTCTTAAACCAGCTTTATTATGCAGTGAAGGAAGGATTTGTACAGCATCATTTCTTAGCCCCCCAGTGTTTGGTCTCTTCCTCTGCTTCTGCCTCTCTTCTACATTAATAGCCCTTCATTAGCAAAATTTTACTTCTGGCCAAATTGTGACAAACTACTGCATACCTAGAACACAAATATACAAATGGACCTGGTTCATTTGTTTCTCTCCCCTCCGTTCCCCAAGAAGTGATAGCCTTTCTTCATGGAACCTCAGGCTGCTTCCTTGGCCTGGATTATCCCTTAAGAGCAAAGGTGTTGTGCTGAACAGGGGAACAATTTACACAACACTTTCATTTGTGAAATGCTATTGAACTGCTAGTAATTATAAGGCTGTAGTGTACATAGGGGAAGTTGACCCAGATTGGATGAACTGAGCAGAAATCGCATCCATACTTTCCTTAAAGCCTCCCACTGCTGTGCTACCAGAACAAGCAGCTGGTAAATGTCGGCAGCTAATATTTTTATTTTCATACCATCTTAATTTGTCTGAACAGGCCAAGGTAAAATTAACTATGTCCTATTTTCACTAGTGGTTATCACTGGCCTGGCTACCACTGAGTCTGGTGCTATGGAGCAAGCTATGACTGAAAAAAGGCGTTACAGACACTTCTACTGGGAGTGGCAGGGAGAACTGGACTCGGGAGATTCTGACCTCCATTTCTGTGTCCATTGGCTACACCAGAGATGGTTAACCCGTAACTCCTGGTATGATTCACAACATTTCTTTACACAGGAAAGAAGCAACTTGCACAGCAAGCATCTCCTTCCTCTCTCCACCTTGCCCATGCTCTGCTCTTGTTCCAGCTACAGACAAAGGAGACTCTGCAACTTCTTGGCTCCTTCAGGAACCACCTGCTTGCTGAGAGCCTCTTCAATGCATCTATACCAGTGAACAAAATCTATACTAGTAACCAAAACAGGACAGGGTCTTTTTTTCTGAGCATGAGGTAAGAAAAACTAACAGAACGAATAGAACACAGCCCATATAGCTAAAGTCCATCACCCTCCAAAATGTGATAGCCACATCCAATCTCCTTGTTGGGAATGGTCCACGTGCAAGCTGTGCCTGGGAAAGTGCAAGCTCAGCTCAGAACCATGCCAGGTTTTTTATTGGAATTTAATATAGATAATCACAGAACAGTGGTTGTACCCACCATCTAATAAGCTTACTGGTATAGACACAGTCCAAATGGCTATATAATGGGGCATGTAGCCCACCTACAAACTGGGACGTGCACCAGGCTATCACCTTCCAAATTTTAAAGTCATGATTGCCCATTGCTATTCAATAGCAGTCTCCACCAAATTTTTCCTATGTAGACCATAAATTGGTGATGTAAATTGGTGGATTTCCAAAGATATATATCTTTTATTTCCAGACTGTATGCAATCCTTTAATGCAAACCAATAGAGGCAGAGACATTACTGGAAGCAGCAATGGCTTCCACCAAGAAGCAGCTCTTTCTCGCCTCAGTCCCTCTTTGTAGTCCCACTTTTGTGTAACTGTTAAGTACTTTGTTATTTTGTTTCAGATATCAAGCTTATCTCAGACCCTAAGCTGAGAAAAGAAGAGGAAGAAATGATGAAAAGGGTTAGTGAAGAGAAAAAAGGGATAAAGATAAAAGTGTCATTTCTTTTTATGTCACATACAGGACTGTAACTGTAAATGGATACCAGTACTGCATGAATCAGCTTTCCATTCTATTGTCAGAAGTCCAGAGCTAAGTATAATATTCAGCATTAAATGAATATGAATTATTATTATTTACCTCAGTCTAAATATACAGCACTTGTAAAAGATGGATATGCTTATTATTTTGAAAATTTCTTTGTGAAGTAAAGAACAGAATGAACTTCTGAGTACAAGAGGAGGTGTTCACTGTATTGATAAAGTGAATGCCATTCAAGGTAAGTACTCCAGAAGAAGACAACAGTTGTTAGTGCATCCTTTTATTCTGCTAAATGCTTTATTTATGGGGTTTGGGATACGCAGTTTTATGCAACTGACAGTTCAAAAGCAAACATTGCCGTCCAAAGAATTAGATCTTTAGGGAGAAAAATGTTTTTGTCAGAATGTAGTAAGATTTGTTTCTAATTACAGTGTAGCAGTACTTCTCTATGAATGGAAGACACAATTTCATTGTATTTACACCGAAAGCTGAAATGATGGCTGCTCATTTGTGACACTGACATTCCACGAATCAAATGGGCTGCCTAGAAAATGAAAAAGCATGAGAATTTTCTACTGCTCTCCTTTCCCCTCATCCCTCCTCCACTGTGGTGGGTTGACCTTGGCTGTCCCCCAGGTGCCCCCAAGCTGCTCTATCACTCCCCGTCCTTCAGGAACAGACTGCTCCAGCGTGGGTCCCCTGTGGGGTCACAAGTCCTGCCAGCAAACCTGCTCCAGCGTGGGCTCCTCTCTCTCCACGGGTCCACAGGTCCTGCCAGGAGCCTGCTCCAGCGCAGGCTTCCCACAGGGTCACAGCCTCCTTTGGGCACATCCACCTGCTCCGGTGTGGGGTCCTCCATGGGCTGCAGGTGGAGATCTGCTCCACCATTAACCTCCATGGGCTGCAGGGGGACAGCCTGCCTCACCATGGGCTTCACCACGGGCTGCAGGGGAATCTCTGCTCCGGCGCCTGGAGCACCTCCTCCCCCTCCTTCTTCACTGACCTTGGTGTCTGCAGAGCTGTTGCTCTCACATATTCTCACTCCTCTCTCCCGGCTGCTGTTGTGCAGCAGTTTTTCCCCTTCTTAAATACGTTATCACAGAGGTGCTGCCAGCGTCACTGATGGGCTTGGCCTTGGCCAGCGGCGGGTCTGTCTTGGAGCCGGCTGGCATTGTCTCTGCCCGTCATGGGGGAAGAAGCTTCTAGCAGCTTCTCACAGAAGCCACCCGTGTAGCCCCCCTGCTACCGAAATCTTACCACGCAAATCCAATACATCCACTTTCATTCATCGTGTTCTGGATACCATTTCTTACATACCTGGGATGCTGTACTGGTTTTGGCTGAGATAGAGTTAATTTTCTCACCCACGCTGTAGCAGTCTGTTCCTGAAGGACTGCACCCCATAGAAAGGACCCACGCTGGAGCAGTTCGTGAAGAACTGCAGCCCGTGGGAAGGACCCATGTTGGAGAAGCTCATGGAGGACTGTCTCCCCTGGGTGGGACCCCACACTGGAGCAGGGAAAGAGTGTGAGGAGAAAGGAGCAGCAGAGACGACGTGTGATGAACTGACCACAACCCCCATTCCCTGACGCAGGGGGAGGAGGTAGAGAAATCGGGAGTGAAGCTGAGCCTGGGAAGAAAGGAGGGGTGGGGGGAAGGTGCTTTTTAGATTTGTTCTTATTTCTCATTATCCTGCTGTTTAATTGGCAATAAATTAAATTAATTTCCCCAAGTTGAGTCTGTTTTGCCCGTGACGGTAATTGCTGAGTGATCTCCCTGTCCTTATCTCGACCCACGAGCCCTTCGTCGTATTTTCTGTCCCGTGTCCCATTAAGGAGGGGGAGCGATAGAGCGGCTTGGTGGGCGCCTAGTGGACAGCCAAGGTCAACCCACCACAGTGGGCTCAGCAGTACCTCCAACGTGTAAAGCAGAGCAGCTGGAAAAAGGAGCAGAACCTGAATCTGTACTTATGCAGATCCAATGGGCAGGAGTCTGCATGCAAGGAGCAGAAAGGGTGTCTATTCTCGAGTACAACAGCTATATTGCAGCGGTCCAGATGGACTACTGCTTGCTCGCAGTTTGAATCTATTATGCAGGCAGAAACAGGCCATCAATTAATTTCTGAATTACTCATATTGAGTCTGGCTATAAAGACAGTGCATGCAATTGATTTTTACCCTGTTTAATAGGATGGCTTCCATGGATGGAAGGACAGCTTCTAAATGCTTCCTGAATATGAGTGGCTGACCTGAATTTCTAAGATAAATGCCAAATGGTACACTTCTTAGTTTTCATAGAACATTAAATAAAGCTAAGAGCAGATGAAAAAGAGCTGGATTACCATATTCACTGAACAAATCAGTACCACTGCAGGTACTTGTACATATAGAGCAATTGCAAATTTCAGAATAATAAACTGATCCTGGCAAAATCCTACAGATGTACTTACTCCAGTGCTCAGTTGTCTGATGATCACAGATCTCCTAACATCTAGTACTTTCTGGCTCTTTCCAGGAGGTGCTATTTTTTTGTTGTTTGATTTGATTTGGTTCTTCCTCAGAATTAAATGGAAATGATCTATGCAGCTATTTTTTAATTCCTCTAATTAACATTTCCTGCAGCTTTAAAAAATATTTTCAGTATCATCCTTTAATCACTAACGGGCTATGGTTTTACGGTGTCCTACAACTACTTTTACTTCAGGAAGCTCAATAATAGATAATCCTCCCCTTCACACTCCTCTTTGAACACTACTTCACAGGAATACAAGGGCCATGAAAGCTTTGCAGCTGGTGGAGAGAGAATCCCCCCAAGATGCATGAAAGGAGTCCCTGCAGTGCATGGTGCGATGTGGATTTTCAGTTGCTCTGAGCTGTAGTTCTCTGGAGGTTTTTCATAAATTAGAGCAGGCTCTGGGAGTAATGCTTTATGCCATAGGCTGTACTAGTTCCCAAAGCTGATGTGAATCATAGGAGTGGGAGGGTGGCTGACAGCTACCTTAGGGCTCTGCTGGTGGGCCATGTCTTTTTGTGATATTACAGCCGTGGGTATCAAAAGAGACCTGGGCTGATGTATTATATCTAGCTGTGAAAACTATGAATGGTAGAATTCCTTTTTTAAATGGGAGGGATTTGTCTTACACCACCACAATTCTTTTCCCTTCTTCTGTCATCTATTTTCAGTTCTTTTGTGTATACTACATGCCCTGGAAATATTGCATGAGGACTGTTTTGCATGTGGGCTGTTTGAAGGTGCAAAGTCTGCTGGAACAGTGTTGGGGGACTGTGGAAATGGAAGGAGGCAGACTTTGTGCGTTCTTGTCCACAGTGCTTTTTGGGAGCTGACTTGAAGAGGACTGTCCCCTGACGGTGCCTGGACATAGTCTTGGAGAAATCTGGTTAGAGGTTCAGAACAGGGCCACAAAGTAAGACCTACCTGGTCCGCTTTTATTACTGAATACTCTAGTGCAAGACACAACTGACCATAAATTGGAGACAGATGTCAAGACCTGAAGTGTCTCTGGTCATGTGCAGAACTTTAGACATCTAGCTAATTTCACAAGCATAAAGGTAGGTCCATGCAGATGCTTAGAGTAAACAGAGTGTTGTACTTCTAGGACACCCTCAGAATTCAAGCACTGTTTTTCAGTTTGTAGCACTGGTGAAATTAGCAGTTTAAAATGGAAGAGTGTTGTAAATCTGAAACACTGCCCAAAATTATCATATGATCTCCTTTAGTGCAACTTGGTAAGTTTGTCGTGCACTGCATCTGTTTTTATTTAAATATTTAAGATAAATGACATAAGAACTGACAAAATTCACAAGCATCTGAATATTTACGATATTTTCCCAAGTGACCTACTTACTGAAGGGATGCTGTACTTCAACTTTGAACTGTACTGAAAGAAAGTTGACACTGGCAGCCCACCAAATTAAACAACAAAAGTGAACCTTGATGTTGGCAACGCTTGACTGATAAGTCCCAGTATATACAGATCTGTATGCAAATATAGATCTTTTATTTTCATTAAGTGACAGAAAAAATATTTTCCTTTAGCCACATGATAATGATTCATGCTGGGAAAAAGCCTGGCAGCTTTCTCAAATGTTTCTGATATTTGAACTGTGCTGATAATTTCTATTTGAAGTATGAACCACCAACAGCACTTTTGACAACTGCAGCATCTGCTGTAATCATATTTATTCTTCATCAAAGCTTAGAGAGTCAACACACACCAGGCTTTTAACATTTTGTTACTGAACAGCTATGTTTTACAGATTCCAGTGGGGACCATCTAACATTTCTGTGTTCATCACAGCTGCAGCAATCAAACTTGTGAACAGCAGTTCTGGAGTTTGAAGCATAGCTGTTGAACACAATGGTCCTT
This sequence comes from Ciconia boyciana, assembly GCF_034638445.1. Taxonomy (NCBI): domain Eukaryota; kingdom Metazoa; phylum Chordata; class Aves; order Ciconiiformes; family Ciconiidae; genus Ciconia; species Ciconia boyciana. The sequence continues at coordinate 208,677,316 of NC_132934.1, forward strand.
TTATGATCTGTGTTCTTAATCGGTGACATTGACAACATGACTGCCATCTTCAGCCACACACCTCAAGAACAACCCCAGGCACAAGTATATGCTGGCAGCCACCCAGCTGGAAAGCAGCTTGGCAAAAAAAGACCTGGGGGTCCTGGTGGACACTAAGTTGAATGTGAGCCAGCAATGGGCCCTTGCCGCAAAGAAGGCCAATGGTAACCTGGTCTGCATTAGACAAAGCATTGGCACCATGTCAAGGGAGGGGATCAATCCTTCCCCTCTGCTCAGCACTGATGGGGCCACACCTGGAGTACTGTATCCAGTTCTGGGCTCCCCAGTACAAGAGAGACATGGACATATGGGAGAGGGTCCAGCGAAGGGCCACAAGGATGATTAAGGGACTGGAGCATCTCTCCTCTGAGGAAAGGCTGAGAGAGCTGGGACGGTTCAGCCTGGCAGCCTGGAGAAGAGAAGGCTCAGGGGGGATCTTATCCACATATATAAATACCTGAAGGGAAAATACAAAAAGGATGGAGCCAGGCTCTTTTTAGTGGTGCTCAGTGCCAGGACCAGAGACAATGGGCACAAAATGAAACACAGGAGGTTCCCTCTGAGCATCAGGAAACACTTTTTTACTGTGAGGGTGACCGGGCACTGGCACACATTGCCCACAGAGGCTGTGGAGTCTCCCTTTGTGGAGATATTCAAAAGTTGTCTGGACAGGTCCAGGTAGCCCTGCTTGAGCAGGGGGGTTGGACCAGATGACTTCCAGAGGTGCCTTCCAATCTCTACCATGCTGTGATTCTGTGATTCTATGAAATGCAATGGAAAATCAACCTCTGGACCTCCTTCCAAAAGACTTGTCATGGCAAAGAAAGGCAGGCTGTTCCATGCATAGCATGAAACTTCATAGCAAGATGGAGTTACAAAACAGTCCCTGATTCAACACACATCAAACTAACTCCTTCTAAAAAAACCTTAAGTCTCCCAGTCTATTAACTGCATTTTTTTTAAGATGATAATCATTAAGACACTGACTTTTTAATGACAGTTCAGGATGTTCAGTGCTTGATATTTGTACCAAGAAAAAAGCAAATATAGGAATCCTTGGAAATGGGCCATTACAGACCAGAACACAGAACTTAAGGAATTTGTGTGAAAGGAAGCTCACGATTGTGACCAAGGAATTGGAAAGAGGTAAAGAGATATATACATATTTTCACATCAGTGATGAAATGACAGGAGCTATTGCTTTTTGATACACAGATGAGCAATATGCTATCCAGGATCTAATGAAATGCGGATGCCGTATTCACATTCAAGGTGATTTAAAAATGCGCTCTTAGATATTAACCAGTGATACAAATCTTGGAAGAACGCCAACCATTTGCCCATCAGACAGGATTATAGTCTACTGACAGACAGATGGCAATATAATTGAGGTCTGCCGATGGCTCATTAAAACATCATACAAAGTAATCACCTTGTAACTTACTACCTGAGTAAAAGTTAAAATACAAATTGTTACAAAAAACAGAAGTAAAAAACAGTCAGATGTACACAGAAGGGTTTTTAGTGTCCTTGTATGTCTGCAGTTCTGGTGTCCTCATATGCAAATTAACAGGACATCTAGAAAAGACAGAGGAAGGGGACAGGAATGATCAAAAGCATGGAATGGCTTCTCTATGAGGGGTCTTAGACTAGGAGTCTTCAACCTGGAAAAGAGATAGGAGAGAGAGTATGACAGTGATCTGTAAAACCAAGAATGACTTAGAGAAGGGTAAATGCAATAATTATTTTTACATTAGAAAACTAGGGGTTATCAGATGAGTATCAGGTAGCAGGCTCAAAAGGCACACTTTTTTGCACAATGCATAATTAAAGTATGGGAGTCACTGCCACCGGATGGTCTGGAAGCCAAATATAAAGGATTGCAAAAAAAGATTCCATGAAGAAATGGAAGAAAAGTCCCTCAAGACTTGAGCAGTCCAAAAACTAAAGCTAGCTGACATCTGTGTAGAGGGATTGTATATTAAAACAGTATTTCTGTATATTTACTCTGTTCTTGTATTTTTTTTCCCTAAAAAAGTGTGGAAATTTAGCCAGAGATTAAACCCGGATTTAGACACACCTAGCAGATCAGCTACTCTAAAAAGGAGCATTTAAGCAGACAAAAAAATTTCCTGAAAATGGCCCTTGAAGATTTCAGGGTTAGCTTTTAATAAAAAAAATTAAAAATGTAAGAAGCTAGGTATTGTACTCCATCTGGTCTTGTTCTGAACCAAAAAGCCAACATGAGTTGAATCCATGATTTCTAAGAGGCAAGCTGTATATGCTATTCAGAATATGAAGCCTAGAGTAAATAAGCATTTGGTGACTGCAATATTCACGTCATGAAGTAATTTTGCGTTGATGGATGGATGATCAGAATTTAACCAGATGTTTGCATTAAAGCAAATACTTCTATTCTTACCAATGAGAAACAAAACGCATATTCCAAAATTACGAATATTCATCACATTATAATATCTCCTGTGTTTTCTGAATATTCATTGATCACCACTTGTTACTCAGATACTTGATATAATTTTTGGAGCATATTAGAAAAATCTCTCTAAACACCTAAGAAACCTCTTCCCTGAAGAAGGAACTTTGATGCAAACACTGGCAAGTACTAGAAACAAATTGTCTTCCATTGGAGAGGATGTGAAATAAAGATGTATTACGTCCATAAGTCTTTTCAACATCTACACAGGATTTACTCTGAGCCAAGTCCTGAAATGCAATGACAAGGTAGAACGAATTAACACGCTTAACTGAATACAAATTTTGAATATACATTAATGATGCAATATGCTCGTATATGTATATAAGCAGAGGATTTCTAAAGCCATGCTGCTTCACACTTTCACTATCTGCATTTCCCTGACGTTTATTTTGTTTATCAGTGAAGCTGTTCTTGTTCCAACAGTTGATCCATCATTAACTACGATTCTCACAAGTGTCCTTTTTGAATCATTTCTTGTTTCACATAGGGAAAATAATTTGAACTTGGTGAAGCTGATTGGCTTTCAGGAGGCCAAACTGCAAATCACTGACAAGCTGAGCTGTCAAGCACTGCTGAACTCTTGACTCCCACCCTTGTTTTCAGTCTTTAGTTATTAATTATGGCTCTGTGCTTGCAGTGCCTTTTCCGAAGCTGGGCTCCCCAGCCTTGCAGAGGGTGGTAGATGTCAGCAGGGCTTTATGGGGCCGTCAGACGTGGGGCTGCAGCAGACCCATGGAGCAACGCTAATTCCCATGAGGCAGCCTGTGCTGATCTAAGAGCAGCTGCTCCTGAAAGGCTCTGAAGGAAAAACAAGGATATGAGTTAATTTGCTAGTACTGGAGGGCAAACACAAATTACCCAGTGTTTTGTAACTGTACGAGCTGTTGCACATGGCAAGCCACTAGCCGCACGCTTTGTCTCAGGCCCTGCCGCTCTTGCCGACGGTCGATCATGAGAGGCCTCCGGCATCCCGTGGCAGGGAAGCCGTGCAGGGGCACTGCAGCACGGCTGGGCCGAGGTGCCCAGGAGGCAGAGGGAAGCTCTGTGGAGAGTGAGGCCCGAGGGCGTGAGGGGGAAGCCTCCTGCAATGGAGGCCCAATGCGAGGCTGACTCCCGAAGACCAGCCCATGCAGGTAGGCCCCAAGCGTAGGAAGAGGCTCATGTATTTTAAAGGACAGATACTTAACAGGGCACCCAGCAGCGGGGTTGCTGCTGGGTCAGGGCATAGAGGAAAGCGCAGGACATAAGTCATGAGGCGACAAGGAGCTCGGCATGGCTGCCCGCTGCACACCCAGCCTGGAGGACCAACACCCACCCTGCCCCATGCAGGTCTTGTCTTTCCGGCTGGTATCTATGGTTCGCTCCCGCGGGGCGCAGCCCGACGGGCGGGGCGCATGCGCAGCGCCTCGCCGCGCCGGCCGGCTCCACATTGGCGGAAGGGCGAGCGGAGAGCTGGCGGGGAGATGGACGGTGCTGGCAGGGAGGAGCTGGGTGAGGCGTGCTCTGCGGCCTGGCGGCGGGAGCAGCCGAGGGGCAGCGGGATGGTGGCTCACCGCGGGGCGGAGAGGAGGGAGCGTGAGCGTGAAGAGCGGCCGGCCAACTTCCACCCCCCTCCCATCGAGGCGGAGTGGTTCGGCCCACGGGGGATGCGCTGCAGCGCTCAGCGCATCGAGGCGGGCGGGATGAACCATCCCACCTGGGGGAGGGGTGGGCCCTGTCCTGCCTCTCCTCCGCGTCAGGTCGCCGGCGGCCTGGGCCTCCCCATCGCAGCCCGCCGGGGACGGGGAGGCGGGTGGCGAGGGCTGAGCGCCCCGGAGCAGGGCCGGCGGCACCTGGGGCCGGGCGGGGCTGAGGGAAGCGGAGCGCGGCGCAGGGAGGGAGGGAGACCCTCTCCCTCAAAGCGGGAGACCCGGCCGGGGGCTCTCCTCAGCGGGGCAGCGGGCAGAGAGCGGGCTGCGGCCCCGCTTCGCGGAAACCCGCCGCTCAGGGCGGCAGGGGCGGTTCCCTGAAGGCGTTAGTCTCACTTGGCTGGCTCTTGATTTCATTGGGAAGTCACGGTGTTGCATAGAAGTTCAGGAAATACTTTCTCTTTGCATCGTTAGGTGATGCTTTTATCTACGATGAAAGGTTGTGTGGGTTTTTTTTTTTTGTGTGTGTGTGTGTTGATATATTAGCTGTATTTATTGGAGATTACTCTTCGGACCTTTAAATCTGATTGTGGGAGGGCGCATATTTGTTCACCTCTCAATTTTTCTGTCCGTAGATGGACAAGAGATAACTCGTAGTGGGTTTAGTTGTATAGGTGATTCTGGGCTGGACTGGGCAGACTGAAAGCCTCATGTCAAAGCTGTGTACCACTGTAATCTCGAGAATGCGTGCTGTCCAGTGGTAATGATGGGAAGCAGGAGATGTGCTTCAGATTTTATTGTCCCAGAGGCTGATCCCTCTTGCAATGACAGATTGCCACCTCTGGAGCAAAGGTGGCAGAAAGAAATTTTAGCTCCCCCCCCCCCCGCCCCCCCCCAAATTTCACAGATCTGACAGTTTCTCTGTTAGAAATGGGAGTAACTGTTTAAAAATGCAGATCAACACCTAGTAAGATTTCAGAAGTTTTGTACATGGTTTGGTCCTATTGAATACTTAATAAAATTTAAATCTTACCAATGTGTCATCACTTGAAAGTGTGTTAATCATGTAGAAATGCGTAGCTTGGTTTAGACAGGACAGTGGGTTATTTAAGACTAACATCTTTCCAAATAAATGATCCATTGTGAGTGGGGATAAACATGCTCCTCTGAAAGTGTATAATAACCTATGGAGACCAGTGTACGCTTTGGTTTAATAATTCAGATGTCTCATTTTATTAGCCTTCTGGATTTGACAGTTACGATGCAAAAGCAAACAGTTCTTTCTGCTTACTGAGTGGCATTATTGACTTTCAGCATTTGTTTAGAAATAACCATTCTCAAGATTAATAAATTCTAGCATAAAGCAGAATAAATCTACTTTATTAAGTTACAGTCTGTAATGAAGAGAAATAAATGACACAAAGATATATTTTCCAAAGAAAAATAACTGTACCAAGCATAGCTTTAAAGTTCTTGAAAAACAAACACAACAAAAGCTAATGCTAACTTTTACTATTCTGAAAAATGTAATTATTAGTATATAATAGGAATTTTTAAACCAGATGAGTTTTCCTTTTAAATTTTGATTCTGGAAAATACATTTTCATTTGAGGTTTTTTTTTTTTTGTTCTTTTGTCTCTTGTATGCAGTAGGAGTTGTGGTAGTAGAAAATAAAAAGAGCTGGCTTGTGTGTGGTTGAATGGGATTATCTGTTAGCTCCCCCTTGAACTAGAAAAAGCTACAAAAGTTTTTCAGTCTTGACAAGCATGCCCCTAGCACTACCATTCATAGTCACTTTGTGTTGATCCATAATTTCCTTGGCGGTTGTGGAAGCACATGACTGAATAACGTGGCAGATCCTGCCGGATTCGCGTGTGTTTGGTGGACAACGCTGTACTTTATAGTTTGATGCCTTCTGGAGGAATGCTGGGAAGGTTATTTACAGGCTGAAGTTTGGGGAGTGGAGAAATAGGTATTTCTTTCTGTGGTTGAGGGAGTAACTGAGAGTTACATGGCGAGCTGCTTACTGAGCCAGTTGCAGGTTCTGAAAATAGTTAGTGACAATGTTTTCTTTTAACTAATTTTTTCTTGAGAGCCCTGGTTCAGAACGCTGAATTGAAAAGCTCTGCTATTGAGAGACTTGATCACTAATCTTGTCCCATAAGAGCAGCCACAGGCTTGGTTAGGTGATAGAGGCTCTGGGCATGCCCTCAGGGTCATAAATATGGCATTCTATAGCCTGTGAGAAAATATGAGCATAAACCCCCATTTTAGGCTAGTGTGTAGATTATGTGGTTCTGATTTTTCTCTTTTATACAGCAGTCAAAAGAGCTGCTTATTAAATTGAATCTGTATCCCTATTACAGAGGCACTGGGTCACCCGCTCTTTAATAAACACATTTCACAGGACTGTGAGTCTTGTGCTGTGTTTCTGGCCATGCTAGCATGTTCTTGTGTAGAAGCTGTGACTAAGCAGTGAAGTAGCTATAAGATCCCCTTTGCCTACTGCTTTTTGCCAAGCATTTAATATACATGTGAAGTGGTGCTCCAACAAGACCTATGTGTTCCTTCTGCCATAAATGAGTAAAAGCAGCTGACATAAACAATGATGAGCTATATCCTGTCCCCCAAATCTTTTTATGCTTGTATGTCAAATCCAGTTCTTTCTGTTTGATGACACTGACTCCAAAACCCTCATGGAAAAAAAACAGATCATATTGCCAAATTGGATTTGGAAAAGGGGTTTTAGGTAGGAGTTTGTCTGGGAGGTGACCTTCTCTGAAGGAACAACGGGAGGTTGTATTTGGCTTTGTTTTTAATATGTCCTTTGCCTTTAACTTGCTGTGCAGCCCTGGCAAACTGCTTCATCCTTTTGTCTCTGTTTCACTCATAAAATGAAAATGACAGAGATTAGTTTTGTCCCTTGTGGTGCTAAGAGGTTCAGTTAATTTTGGAATTGTTAATTGCTTGAGCAGTATAGAAAAATTAACTAAAAGTTCTCGGCAAAAATTAATTTCTTTGCAGAGCTTTTGAACGAAGGGATTACTTGAGTGTGCTATAAAGGCTTTAGAATTAAGTACATTTAGTAACAGTTCAAAGGTTTCTTTGGCAATATGTCCATAAATGTTGGCAAGATGCTGGCAAATTCTAGGAGATAGAAAAATACATTTGAAGATACAAAACTGGAAATAACTGGTCATAACAATGTAAACACTACAGATTTAATCTCGCTGTGTAACTAGCGGTTGACTAGTGATTGAAATTCTTCAGAGGACTTTGAGGATATAATGTTGATGTTTATGCATGATTATAGTGTGACGTTTAGCTGTAATGAATCAGTGATTTAACTCTCCAGTGGGGTAAGGAATCAGTTTAACATTGCAGTGGTAATTTTGGGAGAAGTTGAAATGCACTTTGTGTTGCCTTGTGTGGTGGGTTGACCCTGGCTGGATGCGCCAAAGCTGCTCTGTCACTCCCCTCCTCAGCTGGACAGGGGAGAGAAAATATAACGAAAGGCTCATGGGTCGAGATAAGGACAGGAGATCACTCAGCAATTACTGTCATGGGAAAAACAGACTCAACTTGGGGGATTAATTTAATTTATTACCAATCAAAATCAGAGTAGGGTAATGAGAAATAAAATGGAATCTTAAAACACCTTCCTCCCACCCCTCCCTTCTTCCCAGGCTCAACTTCACTCCGGATTTCTCTACCTCCTCCCCCCAGCAGCGCAGGGGGACAGGGAATGGGGGTTGTGGTCAGTTCATCACACATCGTCTCTGCAGCTCCTTCCTCCTTGCACTCTTCCTGTGTTCCAGCGTGGGGTCCCTTCCCACAGAAGACAGTCCTCCATGAACTGCTCCAATGTGGGTCCCTTCCAGGGGGTGCAGTCCTTCAGGGACAGACTGCTCCAGCGTGGGTCCCTCACGGGGTCACAAGTCCTGCCAGCAAACCTGCTCCAGTATGGGCTCCTCTCTCCACGGGTCCACAGGTCCTGCCAGGAGCCTGCTCCAGCGTGGGCTTCCCGTGGGGTCACAGCCTCCTTTGGGCACAGCCACGTATCTGCTCCACCATTAACCTCCATGGGCTGCAGGGGGACAGCCTGCCTCACCATGGGCTTCACCATGGGCTGCAGGGGAATCTCTGCTCCGGCACCTGGAGCACCTCCTCCCCCTCCTTATTCACTGACCTTGGTGTCTGAAGAGTTTTTTCTTTCATATATTCTCAGTCCTTTCTCTGGCTGCTGTTGTTGCACAGTTTTCTTTTCCCCTTCTTAAATACGTTATCCCAGAGGTGCTACCACTGTTGCTGATGGGCTCAGCTTCAGCCAGCAGCGGGTCTGTCTTGGAGCTGGCTGGCATTGGCTCTATTGGGCGTGGTGGAAGCTTCTAGCAGCTTCTCACAGAAGCCACCGCTGTAGCTGCCCCCCCGCTACCAAAACCTTGCCATGCAAACTCAATACACCTTGGTTGATAGTAGCAGTACCGGCAGAGTTTTTTGGTGTCCTTCTTACATAGGTGTTCAGAGAAGAAAGCAGAAACAGAGACAAATACTTAAATAACTGTTAAAGGCAATCTGAAGATAACATTTGATCTGAAAAGACGTTTCTGGTGGCACGAGGAGAAAGGGAATTCATATTAGCTGCAGGAAAGACAGGGCTGAAAATTGACTGGTACTTTGGGTAAGTAAAAACAAAAGGGTGTGTAGAAGTGAATTTCCTCATTCTTAGTTCTGCTGAATAAAGATGATACAAAATTTTCAGTGAGTCCTGTGACTGAGCACTGAATTGGATCTTTAACAGTGTATGGTGTTTGGACGCAGTCTGGACAGCTTGGTGGAGCATGGACCTAAGGCAGGCTGAGGTGTCCTCTGCACCATGTGCTTTGTGAGGTAGCAGGCAGCCAACTTCACCTGTGATTCAGGTATGGCATGCATATGCTGTTCTTGTAGTTGGAGTCTGAGATCATTTTTAAACTGCACATATTGGACTTTTCCAGGAAGAAATCAAAGTCAGTGTGTGTATTCCATGGTGATTTTCTGTCAGTGACTGTGGACTTTCCAGAATAGTTAATTTCAGGCTAGGTCCAAGTATGCGAAGCACTTGCTGTTCTACTTTGTGAGTACGTGCCTGCTTTATAGGGCAGAGAATGCTCAAGCGTTCTTGCCTGGTGTGCTCTAGACCACAAGTTTGGATCCATTAAATTTGGGTGTTACAGAAATCTGGATGTCAGTGTGAGTATGGACTGTGCAGTAGGGACATAGCCACAGAATTCCAACAGTAGAGATCTATTATCACATGAAAAGCCATGCTTAGAAAGTTGCGTGATCCAAACCTTGTATTATGTCCCAGTACTATTACTGTTAATGGATTCATATGTTTCAGGCCAAAGCTATACACCAGTCAGGGGATAAAGGAGGGATGATGGGGAAAAGAGGCAATTCAAGAGCATTTATATGGCTACAATAGTGACCAAATATCATTGTTGGAGTATTTTATATAATGCAGTATTTCGGGGGAACCTGTAGCAAGTGTAGTTACCACAATATGAGTTGGTGCTGATTGCTGTTACCTGTGTTTTAAAACTCTTCTAGTAGAATTTATTCTCAAATGAGCTATTATGTTAGAACAGGATCAGCGAACTGCCAGCCTGAGTGTACCGATAGGAAGTGGATATTCTGAGGTCTAATTTAAACTATTTCTGAGAACATGGGTAAATAGTTGACCTAATCTACTCTAGTTCCCTCCTTATCTGTTGTGCAGGACTGGTATGCTAAAGGACGGTTGAAGAGATTTCAAGCTACTGTTATCATGGTTATGTACTGGTCCCACAGGACAAAAAACGTGCATAAATGGATGTATATTTTAAAGGGTTATTGTTCTGTGGAGTCTTACAGGCACAGTGTTCTACTGGGTGCTTGGTCTAAAATCAGATTCTTTCACTCTAGATTTAATTTCTTCAGAAGAAGTCTTGGATTTCTACTGTTTTTTCTGCTGACCTGCAAATATATTTTAGAGGCAAGAGATTTAGTCTGTGGCAGTACACAAAATTTCTCAAGACTTACTATGACCTATACACATAAAGGACACATAACTTTAATTTGTGTTGTATGGGGTAGTGTATTTAAAAATAGTAATGTTTTTCTCTACTGTTGTCTATATAAAGTTCAAATCTGCTGCTTTGAATCTTGTTTTTAAAAAATGATTTTTTTTGTTTCCAGGCATATGCTCAGACAAATAAATGTCTGTGTAATACCTGAGTTAGGATAAATGCGTCTCATCTGGTAAAAAAGGCCAGGCATAGAAGATAATTAATTAAGCCTCCTACTGTGCTCTAGTTGCGTGCAATTTTGCTGCGGTTGTGACCAGCTACCACATCAGAGAAAATCTGATGGCAATGATGTTGGAGCTTTGGAAGGCCTGATTGTATTTTTGAGATGCATTAGATTAACTTTTTTTCTTTTTTCTTTTATGGATTATCCATTTGATCAGTGCTTTAGAAGTACAGCAGTGTGGTAAACTAACAGCAATAAAATCAGTTACATAATGCAATTAAGGTTGGCAAAGATTGTAAAAAGAAACATATACAGATGTTTGTTTTAATTGAATGCAGCTTTAAAAAGCTTTTTAGTGGGACATATGGGGAAAATCACCTTCTTTCTCTGTGGTCATAGACACATTTTCAATGTTTAAGTAAGGTGAAATCTTCCCTTCTTTCTGGAACAGCCGGTGCTACGTTCTTCACATCAGCAAATTCCCTGTAAAAACATTGTTTAGACACTTACCAGCTTGGCACGTGAGTGTTGTCTGGCTTCTTCTGCTTAGCTGTGTTTGAAACAAGCATGTTTGAAGAAATGCCTAAGATCCTGACATTCTATTAACTTTTCTAGACATTCAAGTCTTAGTTCGTTTCAACCTGTAGACCAGTGATGATGGACAGATTAGCATGATGTGCTGCAAGCAGAATGTAGGTAACTGTAATATGTATCAGAAAGTGGTATGTGTGCAGAAGACTTTCAGTTCTTGCATGTAGTGACTATGGAATAGCAGCTGCTCCTTTCAAATAGAGGGTTCCATGCTATTGGGACTCAAGTTTTATATGAAATGTGTTGCCTTCTACATCGAGCCACTTCATAAATAAAACTTTAATGTAGTTTTTCAAAGTAAATATTTTTTATGATGCATTGCTTTTCTGTCGTTATCAGTGATAGCTCATGGCTTTCAGCTGGGAAGGCATTTGAGTATGAATTTGGGATGTTGTATTGCCTAAGTGACACTAATAAAATAGCAGAATGGTCTGGGAAAACAGATACTAAAAAATAGGTAGCTTATACCTCCCCAGGATTTGGAAATATTCAAACCAGCATGATAAACGTATGTGCTGGTTTTGACTGGGATGGAGTCAGTTTTTTCCGCAGTAGCTAGTATGGGGCTATGTTTTAGATTTGTGCTGAAAACTGTGGATAATGCAGGGATGTTTTCATTATTGCTGAGCAGTACTCACACACAGTCAAGGCCTTTTCTGCTTCTCACCCCACCCCACCAGCGAGTAGGCTGGGGGTGCATAAGGAGTTGGGAGGGGACACGGCTGGGACAGCTGGCCCCAACTGACCAAAGGGCTATTCCATACCATATGGCGTCATGCTCAGCGTATAAAGCTGAGCATGATGTCATATGGTACGGAATATCATATGATATGACGTCATATGGTATGGAAGAAGAAGGAAGGGGGGGACATTCGGAGTGATGGCGTTTGTCTTCCCAAGTCACCGTTAGGCATGATGGAGCCCTGCTTTCCTGGAGATGGCTGAACACCTGCCTGCCGATGGGAAGGAGTGAATGAATTCCTTGTTTTGCTTTGCTTGTGTGCGCGGCTTTTGCTTTACCTATTAAACTGTCTTTATCTCAACCCACGAGTTTTCTCACTTTTACTCTTCTGATTCTCTCCCCCATCCCACTGGGGGAGAGTGAGTGAGCGGCTGTGTGGTGCTTAGTTGCCAGCTGGGGTTAAACCACGACAACATATTCAGGCAGCATTTTTACCCTGAAAGGATGGTCAGGTACTTTACCCAAGTGGCTTAAGTTAAAAAGTGGGACCTATATTAAATTCACTGTTGCCTTCCTTTTTGGTTAAGATGATTGTGTGGTGTGGAAAACTTTGCAGTGATGAAGGAGCACAACTATGCTTGAAGAGGTCTAAAGTTGGAATAAGAAAATATGCCGAGAGCACATGCTTACAGTTGTTTTTCTTGCCTGTGAGAGACTGTGTGCTGTGCTGTAGTTCAGAGAACTCCATTGTGTTTTTTGCAGTTTTATGGGACTTCCTGAATCTTACCAATGAATCTTGAGAGGGCACACTGTCTGGAGAAAGCTTCAATTACAGAAGAGCATATAGCAAAAGGCATAAGGAGAAGTTACAAAGAAAATCTTATAGATGTTTGTATTGTATGCAGAAAAAATGAATAGTTACAAGGCTGAGAAGAAATGTAATGTAATGGAAGCAAGTGCAAAAAAGTGAAAACAATCAAACCTGAAGTTTTTATGTGGTATTTTGATACAGAGATAATTTAGTGGATCCAGCCGAGAATGCCTTGATGAAAAAGAAGAACATGTTGTAAAAGTTGTGCATGCTTGAAGGTCATTTATCTGGGAAATCATTTAAGTGAAAGCTGAAGAAATAGCATGAGGACAAAATATTCCATCGCAAAAATTCAGGGCCAGTAAAGGCTAGTGTATGTGACTCGTGCATAGCTATACTTTTTGCTTGTGGAGGGGAACTTTTTCTCTCTGTGTGGTAGTAGTACACGATTGGAAATGCAAAATCTCTCCTCATGCAAACTTTAAAAAAGTGATATGATGATACTGATGTTAGCTTAGGAAATGGTATAAAAATTACCACCATATGTGATCTTCCTCTGCTCTGCTCTGGTGAGACCCCCACCTGGAGTACTGCATCCTGCTCTGGGGCCCCCAGCACAAGAAAGACAGGGACCTGTTGGAGTGGGTCCAGAGGAGGGCCCCAAAAATGCTGAGAGGGATGGAACACCTCTCCTACGGAAAAAGGCTGAGATAGTTGGGGTTGTTTGGCCTGGAGAAGAGAAGGGATACCTCATTTCAGCCTTTTAATACTTAAAGGGGCTTATAAGAAGGATGGAGAGAGACTTTTTACCAGGGCCTGTAGTGATAGGAGAAGGGGCAAGGGTTTTAAACTGAAAGAGGGTAGATTTAGATTGGACATTAAGGAGGAAATTTTTTTCGCTGAGGGTGGTGAGGCACTGGAAGAGGTCGCCCAGCAAAGTTGTGGATGCCCTGACTGGAAGTGTTCAAGGCCAGGTTGGATGGGGCTTTGAGCAACCTGGTCTAGTGGAAGGTGTCCCCACCCCATGGCAGGGGCATGGAACAAGATGATATCTAAAGGTCATAAACCTTTAAAGGTTTATATTGACTATAGGTATAGACTAAAAAAAAATTTGCATATAATGTCTTTTGGTGGAGAAGCTGGTTATCTTTCTTTTGGATTGTTATACTAGGTCACGGTTGGTTGCAGTCTCGAGGAGTAAATTGTATAGTGAAAATTGTATGTGAAAGAGACTTAAAAACTGCATCATGATCATGTAGATGTCGCCTTAAAACTCAGGTTTACTATTATCGATATCAGGCAGAGAAATAGTCTACTACCCAAGTGACCTGCTGTTTGTCCAGGAGGCATCCCTGAAAAGCATAGTGGTTACTGATACTTCAAATAGCAAAGGATTTTTTTCCCCGTAAGAATTAATGCATTGGAAGTGGTGGTGCATGAAGGGACTTAAGAATTTAAATATACGAGGACGGTATCTGTGATGTGAAGGGTGGAGAGGCAGGAACAGGCTCATCAGCTAGGGCAGAGGCTGGCTTCTTGAAATGGATCACTGGTGTAAATCTTGTAGTGTGAGCTTTCTTCTTGCCTCTTTGAGAAGGCAGTAATGAAAACATAAGCAATCATCTCGCTCCTGAACGAAGATCAGGTAAGTCAACTGAGACAAAGATGAAGAAAAGGGGTAATGGTCAGGCATTTAGTCTCATAGATGAAGAGGCTGGCTTCTCTCTGAATGATGATTCAGTCTGGAAAGACAGCATCTCCTCCATTTCACGGGTTATCTGTCATCCTTCGTAGTCTTCCATGACAAATACAATGAATTTAAATAAATCAGGATAGTATATTTTGTCTGACCTGCATATATCTTCCTTCTATTCCATTAATTCTTACATCAAAAAATGCTTTGCTTTTTGTCATAATTGGTCAACTGCTGTGTGGGACAAATGAGCTTATGGCTCAAGATCAGAGGTAAGGCCAGCCAGAGGAATGGAAAGGTGAGTGTCTGCTACAGACCACCAAGTCAGGAAGAAGAGGTGGATGAAGCCTTCTTTAAACAACGGAAAGAAGCCTTCTGTTCACAGGTCCTGGTCCTTATAGGGGACTTTTACTACCTAATACCTCCTAGGGAGGCAATGTGGCAGGGCCCAAGGAATTAAAGATTTTTCTGGAGTGTTTGTAGGATGATGATTTCTTTCATGCCATGCTTAATGAGCCAGCTAGGGAAAACGTGTTGCTGGTTCTGCTACTCATGAATATGGAAGAAGATGGATGGCAGCCTTGGCTGCAGTGACAATGGATGATGAAGTTGAAGATCCTGAAAGGAAGGAAGGCGAGTTCCAGATTAAAGTATGCTCTGTGAGGTTGAACAGAATCACAGAATCGTATAGGTTGGAAAAGACCTTTAAGATCATCGAGTCCAGCCATAAACCTAACACTACCAAGACCACCACTAGACCATGTCCCTAAGCACCTCATCCAAACATCTTTTAAATACCTCCAGGGATGGCGAACGTATGCGTGTTCAGGTCATCTTGACCAAGAGTCTAGTAAGAGTATAGTAAACATTTTTGCTCTGTTTATTTTGTAATGGTAGAGTGGAAAGTAAGAACTGAATTGTGTATCTCTCTAGTGTACACAGGGAAGAAACCTTTCTTTTTATGATGTAACCTAGAATTCACATAGATGCTATGCATTAGTTTCTAAATAGCTGCTCTTTTATTTTCCTGCCAGAGTAGAACCCAGAAAAATTCAGTGCATTTTGCAAGTCTGTGCTGTTCTTTGGTGACAAAGAAGTAGGTAACTTCTTTGACAGTGTCTGGTGGAATACCGATAACTAGGAAAAATAGACTTGAACTTCTTTGAAAGTTCTCTAAATATCTTTAAAATTTATTGCAGTTAAAGATTTTGATACTGAAATCTTGTTCTGTAGTGCTTCAAATTTTTGTTTGTTTGAAGATGTTTCTAGTGTGAATTAAATCTACCAGTTATTGCAAATACGTGTATTTTGCTTTGGGCTTATTTGGTACAATGTTTCATATGCATTTGTGGAATGTAGTGAAATAATCAGGGCTGGTATTTACATAGATGACAGAATAAACCATGAAAACACTCAAAAGCAATCTTGTTTAAGGACAGCCTACTCTGAAGCAGTCCTTCAGTAAGCTACAAAACTACTTCACAGGAAAAGTTAAAAATGACAAATGGTTTAAAAAAATAACTTTAAAAAATAGCACAGTAGGTGAACTGAGGATGATTAGATTGTAAACTCTTTAGGGCAGAGGCTGTTTTCTTATTTTGCGTTTCTGCAGAGCAGTGAGTTGCTTAGCACTTCTAGACACAACAGTAAGTTAAGTAATTATCAGAGCTGGGATAGTGATAACAATAACCCTTACATGACTAGCTTTAGGCACGGGCAGATGAATTTTTGAGGGACAAAATAATGTCTTTGAAAAATTCTTATTACTTAAAAAATGAGGGGAATGGTTGAGTATGTCTAAATCCATTGTTAAAGGACTATCTTTGTGATCAGAAGAAGGGTCAGGAAGCTGGGAGAAAAGTAAAACGGGACGTCTATAAAATTCAGAGTCTTCGAAGTGTGATCTGGTTGCATGGTAAACAGTGTGGATGTATGTATATATCAAACGTTTCAGTATCAGGCTGGAATGGAAGAAGAGAAATTCACTTTTCTCCCTTGACTCAGCAGTTGCTGATACTTACCAGTGCTGTTGGTCTTAAGAGTCATGCTGGTCCCCTCATACTGCTAAATAGGAACCTTACTTGCTGCATGTTGTCATTATTGTTTAGCATTACAAATAGCATCCTACAAAATGTGATGGAGCCAAAACTGGAAAAGTAATTTAACGATGATTTCTATTATATGTTGCTGAAACTCATGTGATCACAGACTTATATGCTTGTAGTCTGGCTTGTTCCTAGTGGAAACACTTCAGATGGTTAGTTTAGACTCAATATTTTAAAAAATGAAAATGAGTCTGATCACTTGCCTACTGGGTGAAACTTCCAGTGTTGGCACTTTGCTTCCTCTGACCCCTGAGGGGACAGACTTTTACTCCAGAACTAGAGTACGCAGGTCTTGGTGAGTGTCGGATGAGCCCAGCAGTGACTCAGAGCTGAGAGAGGGTGGTCATGGCATCCTCAAGAACTAGTCAACACAATGCTGTGGGAGTAGAGGGGAGGAGCTGCTTTGCTGACCCTTCTTTTGATCAATTCATAGACTATATGCCATGTAGTGAAAGACGATTAAGTCTGTCTTGACTTGTCGACGTGGTTTAGCCCCAGCCGGCAACTAAGCACCACACAGCTGCTCGCTCACTCCCCCCTGGTGGGATGGGGGAGAGAATCAGAAGAGTAAAAGTGAGAAAACTCGTGGGTTGAGATAAAGACAGTTTAATAGGTAAAGCAGAAGCTGCACATGCAAGCAAAGCAAAGCAAGGAATTCACTTCGCTACTTCCCATCAGCGGGCAGGTGTTCAGCCATCTCCAGGAAAGCAGGGCTCTGTCACGCATAACAGTGACTTGGGAAGACAAATCACATCATTCCGAATGTCCCTCCCTTCCTTCTTCTTCCCCAGCTTTATGTACTGAGCATGACGCCATATGGTATGGAATAGCCCTTTGGCCAGTTGGGGTCAGCTGTCCTGGCTGTGCCCCCTCCCAGCTTCTTCTGCACCTGGCAGAGCATGGGAAGCTGAAAAGTCCTTGACTACTGCAGCAACAACTAAAACATATATTATATTATCTATATCTATATTATATCTATATATTTATATCTATATTATCTATATTATATTATCTCTATATTATCAACAGTGTTTTCAGCACAAATCCAAAACATAGCCCCATACCAGCCGCTATAGGGAAAATTAACTCTATCTCGGCTGAAACCAGGACACTTATATAAGTAGAATACCACTGAGTATAAATTTGCTGTACAGTGTGCTTTCTGGTTGAGTCTCTGACCTCTGCTCTCCACTGGGAATCTTTGCTTCTGTCAAGTGCTTTCATTACTGGCTTTCAACTTTATTGACACTAAATTCAGATGACCGTTTGCTGTTTTCACGAGAGTTTGAGCTATGTACTTTTAATTTCAACTACCTGGTTAGCTGCCTTCTGCTTTATAGGATATATTACACTTGATCTGCAGTTTTTCTTTGTAAGTTCCTCTTGCTTAGGTTTGGCTTCAGTGCCCTGCTGATGGGTTAGACATTTTTAAGGTTTCATAAAAACCTTAATGATTTGTTGAATGGCTGTGGTGGGTTCACCCTGGCTGGATGCCAGGTGCCCACCAAGCTGCTCTGTCACTCCCTTCCTCAGCTGGACAGGGGAGAGAAAATGTAACGAAAGACTCATGGGTCGAGATAAGGATGGAGAGATCACTTAGCACTTACCATCATGGGCAAAACAGACCTGACTTGGGGAAATTAATTTATTGCCAATCAAATGAGAGTAGGGTAATGAGAAATAAAACGGAATCTTAAAACACCTTCCTCCCACCCCTCCCTTCTTCCCAGGCTCAACTTCACTCCGGATTTCTCTACCTCCTCCCCCCAGCAGCGCAGGGGGCCAGGGAATGGGAGTTGCGGCCAGTTCATCACACGTTGGCTCTGCCGCTCCTTCCTCCTCACACTCTTCCCCTGCTCCAGTGTGTGGTCCCTCCCATGGGCTGCAGTTCTTAATGAACTGCTCCAGCGTGGGTCCCTTCCAGGGGGTGCAGTCCTTCAGGGACAGACTGCTCCAGTGTGGGTCCCTCATGGGGTCACAAGTCCTGCTGGCAAACCTGCTCCAGTATGGGCTCTTCTCTCCACAGGTCCACAGGTCCTGCAAGGAGCCTGCTCCAACATGGGCTTCCTACCCGGTCTCATCCTCCTTTGGGCACATCCACCTGCTCCGGCGTGGGGTCCTCCATGGGCTGCAGGTGGAGATCTGCTCCACCATTAAGCTCCATGGGCTGCAGGGGGACAGCCTGCCTCACCATGGGCTTCACCACGGGCTGCAGGGGAATCTCTGCTCCGGTGTCTGGAGCACCTCCTCCCCCTCCTTCTTCACTGACCTTGGTGTCTGTGGAGTTTTTTCTTTCATATATTCTTAGTCCTCTCTCTGGCTGCTGTTGTTGTGCAGTTTTATTTTCCCATTCTTAAATACATTATCCCAGAGGTGCTGCCACCATCGCTGATGGGCTCAGCCTTGGCCAGCGGCGGGTCTGTCTTGGAGCCAGCTGGCATTGGCTCTATTGGGCGTTATGGAAGCTTCTAGCAGCTTCTCACAGAAGCCACCGCTGTAGCTGCCCCGCTACCAAAACCTTGCCACACAAACCCAATACAATGGCTAATTTTCAGTACGTTCTGTATTTCCTGTCTGGTTTTGTGCATGTATCTTGTATTCAAATTAAGTAGTAGTTTTTATCAGATTGAGCATAATAACTCCCCAAAATAAAACTCGTATTTGGTAGGTTCATATACCACTATGTACTTTAAAGATGTCAGTTGTCCATACCTTCTTTTGAATGCTTCTGCATTCTCAGCAGTGTTGCAGATTTCACAGGTATTCAGTTAGCATCTATATTTTTCTTACACAATAAATAAGCTTAGTATGGTTAAGGTATTTAATGTTCACTCAAACTATGACATATTTTTGCTTGCTGAATAGTGAAGCATGTTTTGATGTAGCTTTGTGGTATTCTTTTGTGGTATTCTTCAATGTTTTCAGAGTTCCGTGAATAATGTGATAATTCAGTAAGGTATGCTCTTGCACACTTAGAAATACTCAGTAATTTTTTTTTTTAAATAGGGAATGTTAAAATCACAGGGATTTTTTTTTTTTTTGTGAAAATGATGGAAGTTGAGGCTTATTCAACACCTTTTATGACTGGATACTGTGGTAGGCAAGTGTAAGATAAATAATCTTTTTGCTCTTTGCAGGATTTATTTTGCTTAACTGTGGTTAATTTAAAAATGGTTGTAACTTAATCAACACTAAACTGCGTAAGCTTTTAGTTTTGCCTGAAAGCAATTTTGTTCACTGCTGGCTGCTTGCTGTTGCTTGATGCTGTTATTTAGCTGGATGGCAGGATTACATTTGTTGACTGTGGTGGCAGTTTATGCTACTTTAAAAGGTTCATGAAATTGCAGCTTTCAAAGCATGCAGCCTAATTCTGTTACCTTGGTTCTCTTGCCAGTGACTGGAGACATCTTCTGGGGTGCCTATCTTACCTGTCCATTTTAGCATGGGATGAGTTGGGAGGGTGCCTTCACTCACTACTGATAAGAAATGGAGAGTAGCTTAGTTTAACAATAGCTAATAGCAGTTAAGATGAATCTCATCCTTTTGTAACAACGGATGACTTTTCTGTTTTGCTGTATGTTGTATTAGCTTGCAGAATGATCTAAACCATCAAGATTTTGATGATACAAAGTTGTTTTTCTTAATGAAAAACTGTAGCGTTTGGCCATAATAATGATGATGATGATAATAATAATGAGACTGTGCCCCTATAAAGAGAGAGTTTCCTGTGTAAACTTGTGGTGCATGTATCTATCTGCCTAAATCAGTGTCGTAGTTAGTAATGCCCATAAACCTTATGGCATGGCAAAATATTTGAGTCATGTTTTACTGCTAAACTATAAGTTTGTTTCTAATGCTTAATTTGTGTTAACTCTATTGTATAGACATGGAAGTAATGAAGCCGTTAATTGATGAACAAAATTCAGATGGCATCTCAGATGAGGAGCACGAAAATAATTTCCTGCCAGTTGAGAAGCATTACCAGCTTGATAATGAAGAAGGCATTACGTATGCATTACTCCTACGTATCAGCTTGTTAAAAAATGTTGCCTCCAACTTGTTTCTCATGAGTAGTTTACTGAAGTCTTAAGGGGTTTTCTTTCACCCACAGTACAGTTTTGTTGTTACACTTTAGGACTTCGCATAGTTTTGCCAAAAAGCAGCCCATTTTGAGTAGGTGTTCTGTTCTTTGGAAGCTAACGACCTACTGGCTGTAAAATATTCCAGGGTGCCCATTTGTAAAGTGATAGGTTCACTCAAAATCCAACCACTGTTTAAAGAAGATTTTGATTGATTTTATTTTTTCATAAAGAAACTTCAGAAGAATTTGGAAATAATCTATGTTAAAGTTTAATTAGAAGATCTTGTAAAGGGTTGTTGTTTTTGGTTTTTTTTTTTTCCTTTTGATACACTTTGGCTGTCAGAACTGTGATTTGTAGCTAGTAATTGTTTTGAATGTTATTGATTCTAAAATAACATTGATGAAAATTGGTAATTTTGACTCGGACACAATAAAATTGCACAGCAAATAAACTTTCACAAGCTGGAGGAAGGAACTGAAGATCAGACTTGTATGTTCAGTTGGAGGGAGCTCACATCTAAAGATTAATAAGAACATTCTTTGAATGTGCTGGACTACTTTAAAGTAGTTGAAGTTCACAAATTATCCCTGTATGTTATAAATGATAGAGAATGTGGGTTTGTTTTTGTTTTGTTTTGTTTTTTTTTTCCCCCACCAATCTGAGTGTACTTCTAATGTGACTTTTTCTATTTTTATCCTCAGGTTTATACAAACACTTACGCACCTTCTCAAGGGCAACATTGGAACCGGGCTTCTTGGTCTTCCACTTGCAATAAAAAATGCTGGCATTGTGGTAAGAATTCAGCTATTTTTCATAGATTAGAAAAATTATCTAGAAAGATCTATGGGTATGTGTCTGAGCCTGGAAAACTAAAATCTCGATAGTTTTTGTTTGTCACTACCAACTTCAACAGAATTGTGTTCTATTTTTCCTCTTTGGTTTGGTGAAGTTATTACTGAAAATTGAGAGTTGTTTTTTTTTTTTTAAAGTTGCTACTTCACGCTGCAGACTTTATAGCATGTACTGTATTTTTGCTTAGCAAAAGTGTTTTTCTGTGGAAAACAAAATCTTTGTCAGAAAAAGAGATTTTGATTCACTCAGACTCCTATGATGTCTCATGGGAATTGTTATGGAATTGTCTTATCTTTGTCCAGACTTCTCTCTAGCCAGATCATATGTCCTAGGATGTGGCGTCAGCTTGTTAAATCAATCTTATGTTTCCGCAGAAACAGGGTATAGCACAGGCTAGTTTATACCAGGTAACAAACAACACATTTCCTAAGGCAGGGTAAATTTAATTTAATTTAAAAGAAACCTTTATTGTCATTAACATTGCCACTTTAAAGTGGTTCAATATGCAGTCTTCTCTCTTGACAAATTTCTTTGACAAATATCTTAATGAAGCTTTTAGAGGAGTGAAGTTGTTCTCGCCCATTTGGTATATATGGCTTGATTGCCCCTGAGTAGCCTTCTGTCAAGTAGTGAACTAAAAGTAAGGAATGCCATAAAACATCAGCAGCAAGTCTTCCTCTGAGAGGGGGAAAAAAATCCAGTTGCATAAAATTTTTAATTCTTTATTTATTTGCTACAATGTGAAATTTTTGCATGTAAAGATTTTCCCCCAGCATATTTTTATGAAAAATTCTGTTTATCTCCCATGTCCTCCCTTTTTTTTTTTTCCATACCAGATTGGACCAATCAGCCTTGTGTTCATAGGAGTTATATCTGTTCATTGTATGCACATCTTGGTACGTTGCAGCCACTGTCTATGTCAGAGGTAAATGTGGAACTACTCATTCTCTTGCTGAGTTTGAGTATTAATTTTTCTTTCTTCTTTTCTATTTCTAATTTGTGGCCTACAGAATGTCCTGATGCTGTAGCAGTTTCTTCAAATCAGAATCTTGTACTTCAAAGAAACAACACTCAAATGCTTATCCTGCAACTGTAAATGATAGCTGTGCTTTGTGCAACACTGCTTTAATACATTGAAAAAATATTTATTCTCTGCTCATATGCAAAATTAAGTTGGTTTAACTTGTATTGCCTGGTATCTTGTTCCCTGTCTTAGCTGGCAAATGATCAGATCTTTCTCATTGCGATTTTGATTGCTTAGCTTCAGTCCTTTAGTCCTTCTTTATCTTCATAGTTTCCTTTATAGCTTCTGAATCTTCATAGCTTTGAAAAGTGTCCAGTTTATAAATTACCAATTTATAAGTACTTTATGGGAATGAAAGATGAACTAAGAATTGCCGTTAATGTCTTTCATGATTATATGTGAGCTCTGTCTCTTTGGGTTGTGACAACTTGATTCTTCAAAGTTGAAGTAGTAGTGCTGAAGGAATGTGTTAAAATGATTCTGGTGAGCAGATAAACACTAGATACTCCTCCAAGTGAGATGTACAATACCGGGGGGGAAGCAGTTATTCAAATTTGACCGATAGAGTATTTTGATTAATAGTGACTTTTATTAAACATTTTAATCTTACTGTCAGGTGTTAGAGAAGCAGTGGGAGGGTCTCCTATTTAAAAAGTGCGATGAAGTTTTTGAACTGAAAAGAAACAAAAAACTGTTCGTGTCCCTGTAGCTGGAAAAACTCTTATCAGTTTAATGTGATATTGTACTGTGAAGGGGTCCTGTCATTCCTGAATTCTTTGCTTTTCTGCTGTAGTTTTGCATGGCCTTTGAAGATGTACATAAAACTTAAGATCACTGAAACAATTGTGATTGACTGCTTGTCCGTGAAAATCTGTTGAATCCTGTTGAAGTTCTTTGTGACTTTTAGGTTTGAGATTAATTTCTTAAGCTGATATTTTAAGAATCTAATTTTGGATTAATTTATCAAGAAAGTTGTTCTGTAAGAAACTGATGTAGTACTGTCGAATTAGAGAGAAGCAGCATTGTGGTTCACATGCTTGTGGGGTGCTGAATAACCCTTCCTGGGGGAAAGAAGCCCAAACCATACCTCTAAAATTCAGCAGCTGCAGAATGGTGCCATAGGTGATTACTTATTATAACACTGGGAGGCCACCAGCGTTTTCAAGGTAGGGATCTAGCTCTTCATAGTTTCTAGTAACTCCGTTCTTTCTTCACTCTTTGATTTCAGGATGAAAAAATCCTCACTGGGGTATAGTGATACAGTTAGTTACGCCATGGAAGTGGGGCCCCTGACTGCTCTTCAGAAACGAGCTTCTTGGGGACGGTAAGTTTGCATTAGAATTTAATTCAGTAAATTTGTTATTAAAAATTAATGGCTGCACTTGGGATGGTTAGGAGATTTCCTTTTTACTAAGATGTTACCTGCTTTAAGAATGTGTTTTCCGTGCTTGAAATATTTTTATGCAGTGTTACTTGTTATTTCCTGCAGCTAGTAGTGGTGACATGAGGGGACTGGGGAGCGTCTCTCTCTGTTAGGCATTTCAGTTTTCAGGCCTACGAGAGCTGTGAAGAAAAGACCTCTGTTTAGTAATATATGAAGAGATGTGGTATAACCAGAAATGCATTCTGTATTGTCTAATGTAGTGAAGTAATTTAAGTTTTCATTCTCTTTTACCATAGACACATTTCTCTGCATCAGAATTCACTCTTTAAGCAGGTTGATGATGCAAATGTAAATTACTTCAATATATTTATTCTGAAAGGAAGGAAAGCAATTCTTTAATTCCTGTTTAAATATAACATAAATAATGGAGAAATATTTACTATATTTTGCAATAATGACATGCAGATATTAATAGTTTGTTGTCTCTCTTAAATACTTTATCCCTCTTTTAAAAAAAGACCATTATTTTTTCTTTGCCATTTGTTGCTGTATAGCTGTTTATGATATGACTACACAGTAGTGAAACTCAAAAACTCAGACATGTTGTTCAACGTTAATTTAAAGTTGTTTTTCTTCCTCACTCGAGGAAGAATTTTTTTTGGTCCTGTTATTTTCAAGGATGAAGCATCTTGCATCATGTGTTTTGGCTATTGCTTTGTTTTGAATAAGAAAAAGGTGAGCTAGTCTTTTAAGATCTTTTGTGATGACTTCATAGGAATGGAGTAGAGCTCAATTAGAGGGAAGATTGGTTGGTGAAATGTAATGACAATTCTGTAATACACCAAAGAGTTACAAGCCACAAATGGCGATTTGATTTCCAGAGGCACTGTGCTGCAGCAAATCCATTCTCTGAGGCAGATCTCCGCTGTATGCCAGACTCTAGCATAGAGTTTCATTAAGTGTGTCTTCAGGCCTCCATTGTGTGTAACATTTTTCAAAAACAATCTTAATCATAGTTTAGAGTGTTTCTTCAGTGAGATACAGTGTCTGAATGTGTTTGGATACATTGATATAGACCCATTTAGATGTGAAAATGTTTGTTATCTTGAATTGTTGAAACTTATATAATTTAGGCTGTATAAGACATTTAATGTCTGGTCCTGGTGGATAACTGCTGTGTTGGGGGCTAACGGACCCCAGCAGAATTTATATGTGCATTGAATATGTATGTCTGTTGTTTATATTTGTACCACATTGTTAAGTCTTTGAATTTCATTTAATGCCCCTTTAAAATATGAGGGCCTTCTTTTTTTTTTTTTTGAGAAACTTCGATGCCTGCTCATTGTTACCTTAAAAAACAAACACAGACAAAACCACTGTTTTGGTGTAAGAGGAACCTGCATTGCGGTGCCTATGAGGTTAATGTGGCATTTGAATCTAGCATTTTGACTACTGTAAAAAGGAGTAGTAATTGCGTATTAGGTAGAAATGGGTTAATTGTTTGGATCTGAAGTATAATGTATGTTTGTTTTTTCTTCCTCAGGTGTATTGTCGACTTTTTCCTAGTGATAACACAGCTGGGATTTTGTAGCGTTTATGTTGTGTTCTTGGCAGAAAATGTGAAACAAGTGAGTCATGTTACTGTATGGAAACAGTTATGTTTTAGATTCATTTTTCCTCACTTTTATTTCCTGTCCTTATAAAGTCCAACAGAACTACTTGTAAAATGTAAAGTTGAGAGATGCACGGAATGGATTCTACCACAGTTTCCACAAAAGAGCTTTTGGTAAAAAGGAGCAATGTGCAAGGTGAACTAAATTCAGATCTTGTGCTTCACTGCCCTGCCACTGCCACTTTTTGTGGCTTCACTGCCCTCTGATTTGTTTGCTGAATTTAAAAATGAATTGTGGAAATGATAGAAAATAAGGCTGAAACTGGTCTAGGAGCCAGTTGTCCCTCTTTTTTTTTTTTTTTTTTTTTTTTCCCCCCAGGCCTTCTGCTGACTTCCTTTTTTTCCCCTGACCTCCTGGGCATATTTTTCCCTTTTCATGGAACTGGAATCTTTCTTTGATTGTTGTTTAGTCTCTTCCCTTTTTTAGAATGGTCTCATCTGCCACAGAATCCATTGTATCTAAACAGATCCTGATTTTTGTTCTTAAAAATGCCTGACGTTGAAATTTCCGCAATGTCCTAAGTAGTCAGTTCCAATGCTTTCTTATCTGTTAGACAGCTTCTTCTTTGTAGAAGCTTAAAATTTCTTATTGGCATTGTAAGTCCTTTATTTTGTGTTCTAGCTATAAGTAATTTATTCTTTTCTATTTGTGGATACCTTTTATATTTTTGAATATTGTTATCATGTCTCCCCTCTAATAGAGGGGAGCCATGATAGAATTTAGTAATTCTTCTTGCTTTTCTGTGAATGCTCTGCAGTTGGCCACATCTCTCTCTTTTTTACCAAGTTTTATCCCTGAAGTTGGTTATGCTACTCTAGTTGAAGTTGTGCTTGTGACCAATAGAGCTGAATGGTTATTTCACAGGTCTTACAGATCATATTCCAGACTTGACACTTCAGTATAATGATCATCTTGCAGTAGCATGTCATTGCTAACTCATGATTGACTTGTGATCCACTGTGATCTCTCGATCCTTTACTGCAGAGCTGCATTTTAGGCAATTCTTCTGGTTGTTCTTTCTGTACAGGTGGTTTCTGCTTACCTATAGAATCCTTTATTTTTCCTTACCAGATTGATTTTTAACAGTTCTCAAGGTTGAATTTCAGTCCTGTTCTTCAATATTCTTTCACTTTCCATCTGGAATAGATGTTTAAACCCTGCTTACTACAGCATCTGTGTTATTAATGAAAATATTGAATAGCACTGCTCATGTAGCATTTCATGTATTTTACTGTAAATACTATTACACATATACTATGTAGTATTAAACATATGCAAACACATTTCAATGTTTTGTAAATGAATTGAATATTAATTATTAGAAAAATACTGTGATTCATTTGTGCAAGTTGATTTATTTAAGGATGTCTAAAAATTGAAATATTTTGTCTTGCCTTATTTATAAAAAAGTAATTTAAAAATTGCAAGTGAACCCCCACAACCACAAATACCTATACACCTTGCAGACACCCCCCAAACCTTTTGATAAAATATCCCTTTACTCCCCCACAACCATCCGTCCCTGATCAAAAACCTATGCCTATTACTTTCATGACAGCTGCTTCTGCTTTCATCCATGTTTTTTGTCTCTCGGTCTCCAGTCCTTCTAAGCTCTTCTTTTTCTCATTGGTGGAGATTTTTCTGTTGATGGGGTCCCTGATGTCTGCTGGTCCTTCCTCTTTGCACACTCGGCAGTTGCAGTCAGCGGTCTGTGTGTCTGAGCAGGTGGTCCGTGGGAGGTCAGCCAGCACAGGTTAGCTGCTCAGACAGGAGCCACAGGCACTTTGAGCTTGTGGTGCTCTCTCCTCCTTATTAAGGGCTTATTAAGATGCCAGGACTCTACCAATGTACTCTGCTGTGTTTTCTGCTCATAAGATTATGGTTAGTCACTTGACATAAAACTAATGAGGATGAATCTGGGCCTGTGTCTAAACATGTGTGCTTCTGTAATTAGTGAAGTGGGTGAGGAATAAGATATGGCAGGTTACTGAGCATTAATCATCCATATAGACTCTTATTCTATCCAAAAGGTGTCTTTGCATAGCTTAACTTACTTTAATTAGGAAGAAGAGTGTCCCCTTGGGCAGTTAGTACATAGAAGATAGTATGTTTTTTTCCTCCCCTTGTAGATGAGTATTTGTATTGTGTTTAAAAAGTGTTCCAAGCTCTAGGGATGAAGATCCTCTCAAGACGAGGTGAATTTGTGTTTTTTGGAAGCTGGATACTCTGTAATTTGCATCTTGGGAGAGAAAAAAACCCCCAACCTTAAAAACTACAGTCCCACTGTCACAGTCTATCTCAATACCTAAAAATCCTATTTTACATCTGGTGTCCTTTTGCTGGCCTTCTGAAGTGGGGATTTTTATTGCATCCTTTGTAATGTAAGTTTGCATTGAAACCTTTCCTGTCAAAGACGTATCTGATCAACCAGTTGTTATATATGTGTTTTAACCTTAAGTAAAAGGCAAGACTGAACACTTACTGACCTTGGCTTTTGTAGATTTTGAAAAAAAACAAACAAAACCAAAGCCTTTTCAGGAATCTTGTTGCTGCTTTCTTGAAGAAGGGTTGAAAGATCTTATAGAAAAGCAACCTCTGCAAAAGCAGTGGCTGCAGGGACCCATGACATGTACCCTGTAAATGAATTAAAGTCATCAGCAATTCAGAAATCCCACTTCCAAGTGTATTTGATTCAGATTGCCCTGTGCTCTTTCCTCTGGGAGGGAGAAGGCTGTGGTTTCTTCCTGGCAGCTTTATGTTGCAGAAATCGGTCCCGTAGAGGGCACCAAAGAACGGAAATTGTTACTGCTTTAAATCTAATTATTTGGTGTAGTGGAAGGATGAGGCAGGTGAACAGAGGGAATGGGGGGGTGGGGAACTAAGATAAAGGAAAAACATAGTAATACTGTTACTAATACCACTCCTTGAACAATACCTCTGCGTTATGCTCCGTACTCTTCTGATGAAGTTTGCATGTTGGTGTATGCAAATTCAGCCCACTGGAACCAGTGGGAACTTCCACTGAGATATTTTTTTTGATATTCTTAGTTAAAACTAGTACCAACCCAAATTTAATAGTCTCTTCCTTCACTTTACTGTTTTAGAGAAGTAAGATGTGACAAAGCATTTTAAAATGGTTCTGGCACATGAATGGAATATTCATCAATCCAGATTACTTTGACGTGAATATTTAGCTAGACACACAGTGGTGCATGTGAGTCTAAACATTTATTTAATCTTTCGAATTCTGTGAAATGTTTGATATACCCTTCTCACTAACGGATATGCAGTGTAGCTTCTGGTGCTGAATCTTTTCTGATTAGTGTCTGTGGGATTATAGCAATGTTGGCTGCATTACATTAGTCTTTTACAGACACTTTGTGCTACAAGACCCTATTTCCAGTTATATCAAATTTCAAATGAAGCTTTTCTGAAGAAATCTTTTCCTGGGGCACCAAAGAAACTCAGGTTGGTGGCAAGAGTTCTGGTTAAGTCTGGCAGCATGCAAATAAGGGGCTTACGAGTGAAGGTGCCTAGAATCGGAGAGGAATGGTGAAACTGGAACAAACAGCTGGAGGCTGACGGCCGCAAGACTGGAGCAGGAACACACTGGGATAGAAAAAAGAATCTGTGCCCAAAAGAGCATGATCCCCTTTCATGCCATAGTTACTTTGCTTTTCCTGCTTGAGCAACGGAAGACCTTAAGTCAAGAGTCTTGGCATTTATCAACTCGCTTGTGAATATTTGCTGAGTTCTCTGGAAAAGTGTCCTTTTCTTATTGTTTGCTGATAAAGCTAGAAAATGAAAACATGTTCTTGCTGTGTGGGAGCACGTTATTAGATCTTCAGAACTTTGAAGATGACCCATCAGTGGGATGCTACATAATGGAATTTTGATTTTTTTCCAGTTTTTGTAAAAAGGAAAAAAACTCCCAAAACTTAGGAAATTGTACTTAGACATAAAACTAGAAGTGTTAAAAATGATGCAAAGTTGGGTAGTGAGTAATAATGGAATACCAGAACTAAATGAACTGTGAAAGATTTCTTTGGCCTGTTCATGACAAATTACAGGATTACAATATAGCCTTTATCTGCCTGATAACGTAAGTGTTTTGTGCCAGATCTGGCCTTGTGTATTGTACTGGCTGTTGCTCTGAGCTGAATAAGGAAGGAATTTGGAGGAATCAATGAGTTCAAGGGCTACTCTTTTTATCCCACTAGATGTTGAGAAGTCCGTAGACTGTATGACAGAAAGAGCTGGTTTTGAGATACAGATAAGGAAACAGTGGTCTTGGTTGAAGAGACTAAAGAAACAGAATTATTTCTTGCTTCTGAGATAGTTCTCATAAGAAGTGTGATCATCAGTTGAACTGAATTTTCTGCAGTCACTAGTTGTGCATTAGTCATTTTCTGAGTGCCTGACATAAGGAATCTGATAACCAGATTTGCACAAGTGTTTGATCTTCCTGGGTACAGCTGAAGTTGGTGCATGCTGTGCTTGGGCTATGTAAATGACACATTAGGTGAAGCACTCCTGTAAAGAAAGCTGTTTCAGACATGACACCATCATGTAAGTTAATGCTTGAATAACTGAAGTGACTTCTGATAAAGTCGCCTTGTGACTGGGGACGTCACTATGCCTAGAGACTTCAGTGGCTGTTACTTCCCTTCTAAAACCATAATGATATTTCCTCATGTGGTTTAGGGAAATGTTTGTGGAATTCCCAGGTACAGTCATGATAAGCACAGAACAAAATGCAGATAATGTGTGTTCAGATTGGAAGTTGAACAATATTCACTGGGCTCTGTGACATACAAAAAAGAATATGTATGTATGCCTTTTTCAAGAACAGATCCATTGGATGGATAAGTGAAAAGATTTGTCTAAGTTGGCTGATATTCCAGTGATATTTCAGATTATGTTGCTTTGTTTAGGAAAAAGACAGCGAGATATAATGTCTGCTGTTCTTGGTCCGGCATGACTGCCGTATGCAGTGATGCACTAGCAGAGAGCAGCAGGAGATTGAAAGTGATTGTTGTCCAGAATAGGAATCTGAGATTATATTAATTCTAATATTTAGAAGACTAGGTTAGACAGATAGTGAGTCATAGTCCATCCTAATACAATCAGCAGTAAACTTGCACTGAGCTAAACAGCATATGAGAAAGAGTTTAAAAAAAAAAAAAAAAAGTCCTCCTACTGCTTTGTATTTTGTTACTTGTTAGAACACTTTTAAGTGTTATCTGATTAATTTTTTTTTAAATCTAGTAAAACACTTTCAAAGTGATGGTAATATTAGCCTGCACCTGAACAAATCAGTATAATCTCATCTTCATTAGAGTTTTCTTCTGCTGCTCTTTACTGTCAAATCTCCCACAGCCAATTGCTCCATTCTAAGTGGGAAACTAGTGATCCTTTTTATAATTTTTGGATTTTACTTTCTGACTCAGCTTTCTTCTACCCATCAGTCACTCTTGCCTGTTTGTTTAGCTCTCCTACAAGATTAACCTTTGCTGGATCTTATCTAATGTGCCTCTTCTGAGTCAATGTATAGAACCACTATTCTGTCACGTCTCAAAATCCACTTCTGCAGTATGGATATTTCCTGTGGCCTTGCCTAAACCCGTAAGTGGTACTGCCCTGACTGACGTTGTTAAAGCTGCTTTATTGATATGAAGTTGATTTAAAGGTGTATATATCCACAAAAGGGAATAAACTGTCCTCCTTTGCTTTTATATCAGTATAACTGTGTCCATATTATCATTTACATGGTATATACATGTGTGTGTATGTGTACATAAAATTCACCCCCGAAGTATTTTAGTAATGCAAAAACCTGTGTATAATGGACATAATGAAAACAGCTTGACAGTCAACAGTTGAACTGAAACTTGTAGAAGTTTTGTTTTTTTTTAATAAATTGAAATATTAATTTTGAAGTTATGGGCTTCACATGTTGCTGCACACAAGTAATAGCTAGTGGAGAGTAAATTTCAGAAACCTCCTCACCCAGACAATACTGCTGTCTTTAGTGGTGTTACAGTTCACAGTAACCTCTTTGTCCGATGGCAAGCTGATCTCTGAAATACTCTGCCTGGGATAAGTGTGTGCACTTTCAGCAGTTATTAGGGGATAAGTGGAACTTAACTAACCATTTCACATGTTTTTTCTCTATACAAAGCCGTAATCCTCCATAGGATAGGCTTTGGGAAACAGGGCTGTTTCAGGTAGGGCTCTGATTTTCTTTTTTTATTTATCTAAAGACTTATAGCAGAATAATCCTCTGGGTTTGGTCAAATCTTACTAGGGTGAAGGCTATCACAAATAAATAAGGTTTGTTCCATTTTCTGTGTAGAGTTACAAAATACCTTTATACAATGACAGCTGTGATCACACAGAACAAAGATGGGAAGAGAGTAAGGAATTACCCTGCTTTATACTGTCAAAGTCTGGTTAAAGCAGTGTTACTGCTGTGCTCTGAAGATAAAGGAGGGAGTCTGCGACCAGATGGGCTGTATCCAAGAGTGCTAGGAGAAGCCTGAAGTCTTTGGAAGACCATACAGGTCTTCCTGTAGTGGGGGAGGTCCCTGAGAACTGAGGAGAGGCAAATGTTGTACTTCTCTTCATAAAATGCCAAAAGAATAATTTGGAGAATTACAAGCCAGTCAGCCTCTCTTCAATCCCTTTGAAAATCAGGGATTGAGTCTTCTTGGAGCACGTTACTGGACACATGAGGGAGAATAAAGTGACTGGAACTAGTCAGCATGGATTTACCAAGGGACTGACTAACCTGATTGCCTTCTATAAGAAAAAAAGTCTGAATTTGTACGTAATGAGAAAGCACTAGATGTCACCTTGACTTTAGCAAGATTTTTCATGCTGTCTCTGACAAAATCCTTGTATCCAAGTAAGGCTGTTATGGTCTGGATGGATGGATGGCGAACTAGCTGGGAAAAAAAAAAAGCTGGTTGTATGGTCAGGCTCAGAGGGTAGTTGTCATGATCATGAGCCAGCAGTGTGTCCTGACAGCAAAGGAAACCAACAGCATCCTGGGCTGTATGAACAGGAGAATTGCTGGTAGATTGAGGGAAGTGATTATCATCCTTTATTTGCATTTGTTAGACCACATCTAGAATACTCTGTCAAGTTTTGGATATCCCCAGTACCGGAAAGTCATTGACAAACTGGAGTGAGTTCAGGGGAGAGCTGCTGAAATGATCAGGGCTGGAGCACTTGCCCTGTGAGGACTGGGGAAACTGGGGTTGTTCAGCTTGGAAAAGAACTGGCTTTTGGAGGACCTAACAGCAGCCCCCCAAGACTGCAAAGGGGTTTTCTAGAAAACGGAACCAAGCTCTTTACTGAGGTCAAGGGGGGAGGACAAGAGAAAGTGGTCATAAAATAACACAGGAGTTTCTAACCTGAGGCAAAGAAAAACTTTAAGACAGTCAAGCACTGGAACCAGTTGCCCAGAGAGGTTGTGCAGTCTCCATCCTTAGAAGTTTTCAAGACCCAGCTGGAGAATGGGGAGAGGAACAATCCGGTTTGACCCCGTAGCTGATGGAGCTATGAGCAAGTGATTGGACTATAGACCTCCTGAGGTCCTGTCTAATCTAAATTATTCTATGATTCAATGAATCCAAACCTCCATTTTTGGATGGGGTAATGGAGAAGACTTGAGAATACAATATTTTGTGTAGTAGATAGGAGACTTGACAAGACAAAGTGACTCAAATGAGAGATGGTGTGGAAGAGAGGAAGGGGCAGCAGGAAGACTTAATGAATTTTGTGGAACTGGCGTTTATTCCCCACCTAGAGATGCAGCTTTTGGGTTTAAAACATACAAGAAGTAGATGCTTTTCTTAGCTGGCACTAAGACAGCTGTGACTGCAAATCTGGTTTACTCAAAATATTCATTTTGGTTCAAAATTTCATCTTTTTTCTTCTTTTTTCCTCCCAGCTAGAATGTCTTTGATGCCCTGACTTCTTTTTTTAAACTGTATTTCAAGGAAGAGGATCTGATGCAGGCTCCTGCAAGTCATGGCGTTTTTGAGAATCCATTTGGCCTCGGTTTCCTTCCTCTGGTGAATGCTGGGGCAGGGAAGAGTGAGGGGAGAAGGGGTACTATGCTTACAGTATTGTAAAGCAGACTACAGTGTTGTGGTTCATTGTGGGAATATAATTCATATCTGAAACGTGCAAGTGGGAGGTGGGAAGCTAGGGTCAGGGAGTCACAGTCTGATTATTTTAGTTGGCTGTGTTTTGCCGATTCTGCATCAATATTCATTCAGCTGATGATGGTTGTGGAGAGTTTGTACACAGCTATCGTGTGTTCTTTCTCTGTGCTTTCCTCAGTATTTTTGTGGAAGTAAAAGGCAGATAATTATAAAGGCTATTTTGTATGACCACTCTTACCTAACACAACATGGAGGTGTGATCTCATCTTAAGCCCATCATCAGGGTCACAGTAGACCTAAATTTGAATAGAATTATATAAATATTGTACATTGCTTTTTCCAGCTGTATTAGCCAGTAAACTCCAGTTGAATATCTAGTTGGAATTTGGTGGCGTTAATAGAAAAAAAACAAATATTTCTGATTTTTAGGAACTTTTTATTGGGGTTTGTGTATACAAATGGGATGCCTCTGTCTTAAGAGAAAACTGAAGTGGATGAATGCTTGAAATTATTTGAGTAGAAACTGCTTTTTACTGTGCTATTTTAAAAATGTATTCTAGAACCTGAACTGTATCCTGCCTGCTGGTTTTTTTATATATATAAATATATATATATAAAAAATATATAAAAATATAAAAATAAATGTGTGTGTATATATATAAATGTATATGTATATACACACACACACGAACATATATATACATATACATACAATATATACATTAAAAAAATATATATTTTTAAGGAATAAATATTTTACTGTTTTTTTTCTAATAGTTCATCAAGCTACAGATATTTGTATAAATTGAAGGCATGCTAGGTTAAATATTTATTGTAGCTGAGGTTTTCAATGGGACTTACATGCGCAAATCACATTGTAATTCTTGGAAAATGTTATTACATGTCCCTGTGTGCAGAGCAGCTCTGGCTACCTGCGAATGCACGCAAGCAAGTAAACACATGAGACTGTTGTTAAAGTGAAAGGCTGTTAAAGTGCTTGTTCTGTATTTCTATTTTAAGTATGGTGGGAAAGCAGGAAACTTCTACAGAGAGCTTTACTTCATGTGGCATTAGGGAAGTAATTTGGTTAAGTGTTTGACATATTGCTTGGCAAAGTGGAGTTATTGTAGCTGTGTGAATTCACTGGAATTCAGTTCTAAATGTATTTAGCTCTTCTTTGTAGCTTTCTAAAAATGTTATCTTAATGAAAACTAACAGATGTTAAATGTCTTGTAAGTGACACTTAAGATTCTTGCAAGGTGGAAACTGTCAGTGTTTCTGTAATGACTGGTGTCCTTCGTTCTCATTTATAGTGGGATTTCTGGAAAACATGTGGTTGCAGAATTGTATCTTTTATCTTTCCCTTTTTCATAGTGAAAAAAATCCGTCTAGTGATTTTTGTTACAGATAAAAGAATTTTAAATTAATTCTGTCTTCCTGAGTTTGTGGCTTGTTTGAAACAATGGAAATAAAGGGAATTGTGCAATTTATTTTTTCTCCTAGACTTGTAAAGTCCGAGTTTTGGCAAGCTTGCCAATTTGAATGACTTGGTTTGCATACACTTGGTTTTACGTTATCAACCAACTCCCTCTACCTCATGAAAGTATCACAGTCCCAATGATCGCTTAATTGCCAACCGTATCTCCAGCCTGTCCTCTTTTCTCCACTTTGTCCTCTTCCTCGAAGTAAAAAATTAATAGCCCTGAGTTACTGTGACCTATAAAATAAAATAGATGCTATTAAGTACTGGTAATTGTGGTGTTTGCGTAGGACTGCCGTGGCTACATAAAAACTTACATTGTAACGGTAATACTTGCCCCTTTTATTGTACCAGCTTAACGTGTTTGGATTTTTGAGGCAGGATCTATGATCTTATTATTTTACCTGCACAAATAATAACTGACATTTTAAAGAACAAACCACATTGAAAGAATTGCCCATAAATTAATCAGTCTTGGGACCATGCCTGTGAACTGTGTGATAAGGATAATAATATTTATGCATTGCTACATTTGTAGCAATCACGCTTCCTGGGATTGTAGGGTCTTCCTCTGAGTTCAGTTCTACATTAAGTTTTAAGACTGTGGCTATAGTAGTTGGTTGTCTGACAGTACTTAGGAGTCAGAGTATTGTCTTCAGTTGTTTTGTTATATATTGATTTCCCATTTTTGTTTAAGTCTCTTTGTGCTATAAGGAACTTTTTTTTTTTCACTGTCTAGGTATCTTTCGTAGTCATCAAGCCAGAGGCTTTCTGCAGCATGAACAGATTAAGCACAGTCACGTGCTGATTTGTAGGATGGTGAATGCAATGGCAGGGAAAAGGCTACAGTCCTAGGGAAAAGGCTAGACTCCTAGGGAAGTGTATGGAAGAGGCATAATAAGAATTAAAACAAATGGATTTGAACTGTTATTATTTTGCGGCAAGCAGAATAACCACCAGCTCTTGATGTTTTGATTGTGGTGTGCACATAGCACAGAATATATTTCCACAAAACAAATTTTGGCAGTTACAGCCACATTAACATGTTTCCAAAAGAAGCAATGAGAGTTGTGAATAGTGCCAAACTCGGTCTTCTGAATTGCAACATAGGCAACTATTGCAATGTTATATACAAAAAACCTAGTACACTTTCACATTCTGTACTACTATTTATCTATAGGCATTAATTTATATCAATTTAATGGATACAGGACACTCAGCTCTCTCAGAGCTCATGGTTTTTAAAGTTGAGTTAACGATTAATAAAAGAGTAAAGAGTGAAAAATAAAATAATTTGAATTAAAAGAAAGACAGGCAGGTTCATATTCTAACATTGTTTTGTATGTATGATGCTGTGATGTACATAGCAAAGGCATAAAGTTATTAGGCACTGAACTTGGGTACAATAGCAGTTGGTCATCTAACTCCGTCACTCTCCTTAGGGAAACTCAAACTCTAATATTTAGGTCTAGGTCCATCTCACTTGCATTCATTTTACCAAACTCTCCCTTTCTGAAAGGAATCTGATGTAAACTGCTTATGTGGATTTCCTCTTTAGTCAGTGGTGGGATAAAGGTGCTTTCAGATCTTTCAGGTCCTGACTTCATTATTTGTCTTAAGGACGAAACACTTGCTAAAAGTGCCTTGTCTTCCCCTCTGCACTGAGAGTACAGGGGTCCTGAAACACCTGACACTCAGCAGGTAAGGCAGAGGGACAAATTCCCGTATAGAAAAACAGAGATGTGACCGTATACAGAGACTCAGTGCTACCACTGTTTAACATGTTTTGATTTTTTTTTTTCCTACAGGTCCATGAAGGATTCTTGGAAAACAAGACTGCTCCCATAAACGTCAGTGCCACCAGCAGTTCTTCTGAGAAAAGGAGTACTGATTTACGAATATACATGCTGTGTTTCCTGCCATTCATGATCCTCTTAGTCTTTATTCGTGACCTTAAGAGCCTGTCCTTGCTTTCATTGCTTGCCAATCTGTCCATGGCTGTCAGCCTGGTGATCATTTACCAGTATATTGTTAGAGTGAGTATAAAAAAAGTTCATTATCTTTTTTTCAGTGTGGCAGGTTGTATTTGTTGCATGTGGCACTTGGTCTCTGGTAGATATATACTGGCTGACAATTTCTGAAAGGCAGAATTATCTTGTATTTTATTAAGGCATCTTAATTTAAGGAGGTGCCTTAATACTTGAGACATGCTTTAAACACGAGTTTTAGAGTATTTTTGAAAGAAAGGATTATATTGCTGCACTTAAGATAATAAAAATATGTATTGTAATGACTTGGAGTCCTTGAGTGAAATAACATGTGAATTTTTATGGGTTGCACACAGAACTTGCAAGGTTTTAATCTGTGGTCAGTAATTTTGTTGCAGCAGCAGAACAGTTTCAACAGCATTTATTTCTAGTGTCTCTCCACTACAATCAGGAAAAATTTAAGACTTACCCTTTAAGAATACATATTGTGGACTTCCATCTTCTGAGAAGTTGAATAGTTCCTGCGTTTTTCTGGCTTGCTTCTGTTTTTCTTATTTGGAGGCATTTCATAATGGAACAAATTAAACTGATGACTAACAAAAAATCACATCTAGAAACCTCTACGTTTTTCTTTCTTATGATTTTTGAAAAGTGATAAGTGATAGACACTGTTGCACACATGATGTAGATAAGTGGTGAGTGCCATAGTTGTTTGAGAAAGCTTTCACGTGAGTGTATGAAGTGAGTGGGAAGCAGAGGATGGGGAGGAAGGCAGAAAAGCCAACAAGAGGTATTGGCTGGGCAAGGAGACAGGAGAAGTTATGTAGAAGAGCTTGGAGGAGAT
Source organism: Ciconia boyciana (assembly GCF_034638445.1). Lineage (NCBI taxonomy): Eukaryota > Metazoa > Chordata > Aves > Ciconiiformes > Ciconiidae > Ciconia > Ciconia boyciana. The sequence continues at coordinate 208,715,136 of NC_132934.1, forward strand.
AGAGAATAATTAATTGTTCTGCAGGAACTCAGTATTAAAAAGATTTTCTTTTACTGTCCCTTATGGTTATGAAGAATATCTATGCAGTATGAAAGCAGATTAGAAAATGCAATACTCTGAGAATAGCATAAGTTTGCAGAAGATTAAGCCTGAGGTGTGAGCTTTCCCATTTGTTTTAATTGATGCTCACTCATATACACCAGTGTGATACTTTAAATGTGAAAATTTCTAGTGTCAGTAATATGAACCTAGAATAAATATATCTGCAAGTGTCTGTGTGTGGGTGGGAAGGTGGCTATGAATGTGTATAAAGGACTAAGTTTGGAGGGAAAACCAGGGATTGTAAATAGCAATGTATACGCCACTGTCAACATCTACTGAGTTTTCTTTCGTATAGCATAACGCATCAATCAGAATTGTAGGAGCAGCTAATGTGCTTTACATAGCACTGTTTTGCTTTGTTTTCTTCAGGATATAGTCGATCCTCGAAAACTGCCTCCTGTGGTTGGCTGGAAGAAATACCCGCTGTTTTTTGGGACTGCAATATTTGCTTTTGAAGGAATTGGTGTGGTAAGTGCTTTTTACTGACTCTTGAAAATACATGAATCTGTGCTAGATGATAGGATGCAGGCAGTTTACTCCTGTTATTTAGTTGTTTTTGTTGAAGCACTAATCTGCCATGTTGATATGAAAAGGATTAATTTATCTTGTCAAATAAGGCAAAACTTGAGGACACAACATCCCCATCAAAGGGAAGTTTGGTGAATACTTGTTGCGTTAAAAGTTACTGTCGTGTAGGAGTCTGAGGCGTGGCTGCGGGGGGGGAACCCTCCCGTTGAGTCACGAGGTTCAGACAGGACCCCCTTGCTTTCTAAACTCCTTCTCAGAGAGGAGTCTAGGTGTGGCTAAGTCCAGTCCTAGTCTCAGACTTGGTCAATGGTTTCTTTTCTAAGGACTGTATATGTAACCACCCATCAGAGTCAACGTTTGCCTGTCAGAGCCCTCTCAGGGCTTTCACTGAAACAGCTTCACAAAGTTGATTAAGGCGACAGTGTTAATTTGACAATGTTATAAGTCTGGTCGCATTCAGTGTACTGAACTTTCACGATTACAGATTCACAAATAACCCGATGCACCCCCAGTCTAGTTGTGTTGCATGAACTACCACGGCCACACTTAAAGAGTCTGGTCGCATTCAATGAGAACTATCACGGCTAGATTAATGGAGAGTGCAGTTTATTAAAGCAACAGATACACAGGTTCTTTTGGATTACTGGTGATAAATTCACTGTCTGCAAAGCACATGTAAATACCAAGAGTATGAGTAATACTGCCGGCTACAAATGCGTTAAAAGATATAAAGTGACTCTATAGAGATTTCTAAGTTTCCTGGGGAGGCACTTGGTATAACCAAGTGTTCGAATCTTACCCAAAGGCGTCCCAATGGGGGGAAGAAAGGCTCAGCCCGTCGACTGATCCCAGAGGTCAGAGTGGTACGTGATGGTATCTTCCCTAACATTCTCTCTCTCTTAAGCTATTTTATAGTATACTTCACCTTTCAGGTGGAGCTTGAGTGACTGTAGTCATACATACTTTTGTTAGGATTGGCGTAAAATTTTCTTGCTTTGCTTTTAAAGATATAAACTAGGAAAATTCAAAGCGCAGGCTCAGTGAGGGGTGGTCCCACCTTGGAGGTGGGTAGCTTTTGGGATGGAGGTGTGTTTTGGTATTATAACGATGTTATAATGAGCAAAGTTCACCAGAAGGACAGCATTTTGTCAAAAACATGACAGACTGTTGGCCCAGGGTAGCAAATACGCAGCTTATCAGTTCCATGATACCTTTAAGTTCCCATATTATCACAGAGCCTGGCTGGGGCATCTCCATACCGCTCCACCCTCCGAGCAGTTCCTTTTAGAGCCAGCACACCAAGTTCCCCTGGCGTTGCTGACATCTAAGGTTGCAGGCCTAGGGAACTTCCGTGGAAGGGATTCCTTGCATGTCAGCCGCATTCCACCCGGGAAGCTTCTTCAATGCTGTGCTTTACCCAAAAGTGTGAATATAAGTTTAATTTCTAAGTCACCTCCAGCAATTATTCCACAATACTGATTGCTACTTGGACACTTAGCACCTTCCCAAATTACAAGGATGTCTTTAGTTCCAAATAGATTGAGAAAATAGTGTAATAATAACTACTATCATAATATGCTATATAATAATATAATACTCAGCTAATAATATGATGGTACTATAATTATAATGATTCAGCAGCTCAGTTTTAAGTGATGAGGGTGTAAAAATAGAAATGTATTCAGCATCCTTCTTTTCCTTTGGGATCACAGAGGACAAAGTGATTTATTAGAAATGTATTATTCTTCCTGCTTCAAACTTGTCTATAGATGTGACTTGACAGAGATGGAAATGATAAGAGAAAGGATAGAAATTTCAGAATATTTTTTTGATTCATGGCCTTCTGACGATGAACCTCAGTTCATCATTGTTTCATGAAAGATGTCAATTAAATAGATTTATCACTCCAAAATTTTTGTTTTAAAAAGTGGATCTTTTAAAAGATCTTACTCACTTATTACTGTTTCTAAGGGCTTTCTGATTGTATCTCACGCTAGCAAGGTTAGCAAGATAGTTAACTTGGCATATTTTAAAAACATAGACGAACAGGTTTCTGGGAATGGTAGGTCATAATGTCTTTAAACTGTTGGGAAATTCCTATATACGCTTTCTTTGTTACTAATATAATTACATACTTCAGCAAGTGTTACTGTATTCTTAAAGCTAAAAAACAGACAAACAACACCCCCACCCTCCAAAACACCCCAAAAATCAACCCCAACCCAGCATGCTATTAATCTGAAATGATTGTCATTGACGTAACGCAGGAGAGTTTTCAAAACTCTTTTATTTTCTGGAACTGTCAGCACTGCATTAAACCAGAATATTTCACCCTCCTGCTGTATTATCACTGCCAGAAGAGCTGAATAGGGAAAACTTCTAACTCCTATTATGTTACAAAAGTGTGTTTTCACACACGGTACAGCATATGTGGATCTAGTGACTGTGAGTCTCCGTTTCTCAAACTGTTCTTGACTGTTTCTGAAACTGTGAAATGATCGATGCAGAGGTTTAGCTGCCATATACCTGAGTGTACCTGGACACGTTTCCTTGTGTCATCTGGAAGTTCTGCCATAGGAAATCAGCCATTTGTCTGGGATTGCTTGATGCCTACAGGTCTTGGGCAAAAAACCCATGCTCAGTGAATCTGATAAATTGTATAGTCTGTCCGGGACAGACTGCATTTACTGCATGTGTGTAAATGCAAGTAATGTACAGTAGGTCTGATACATATCCCAGTTGTATTAGATTTGTTGCTCATGTACTGCATAGCATGTGTGTGTGTATTTGTAGCCAGGAAATCCCAAATGCGATCCTGTGAGCCTCAGGAAAGTGTGGAAGGCTTACCATTCAGTAGTGGTAGTTTATTGAATTATAGGTAGGGAATTGTTTTATGGTAATTATTTTCTGGCACATTAGATCCCACATTAGACAGCTCCTTAAATTTATATCAGCAGTAGTAACATTGACTTTCGATGTAAACCTTTAAAGAACTGCCTAGAGCGTTGTGCTTGATTGAATCCCTGGTTGTTACTAATGACATCTTTAAGAACTCCAACCTTTTTTCCTTCTTTTACTCAAAAGCATATAATCGTAGGGTTCATTGAATTGTACCTTTAAAACATAAAAATATTGCTTGATATTGTTAGATATTAGTGTTATACAGTTATTGCCTGTATTTTGGTATAGGCTGTCTCAATTTCTTACTTGATCATAATTTACTTATGCTTCAAAGCAAATGAAGAGTGTATTTTAGTTTTTTCACTTTGTTACTGGTTACAAACTAAATGTTTATGTTCATTGTGGTTTGATATACTTTGTGTGTGTGTGTATGTACATTACACAAGGCCATTAAAATAATGTGGCTACCTTTACAAATTAAAATTATAGTCAAAGTCAAAATCTAGAGCTTAATGTTTCTTCCTTGTAAATAGAATGATATTAGTATGTCTGTGCCTCTCAGGGATATTTTGAACATGAATACTGTTTCCTGTGCATTCTTATGCTGTAGTTGCATGCACCATAAAGAAGATTTGAAGAAAAAAATTATTTTATGTATTTGAATAATCAGTACTAAATAAAGTTGTTTAAGCATGAAATAAAAAAGATGAGTGCAGTGAAAAAAAAGTGAGACACATGTTTCCACTTTAAGTAGTTAATATTTCATACAAGTCTCGGTGATTGATTTAATTGATAACTAGTTATTACAGCTCAGTAAGTTACCATCACAGACTGAACTGTGATATATCTGTATGTGTGTTTGTGACCTCTTGCAAATGTGAAGCGAAACACGTTTAAAAATCTTTCATTGAGATGTAAGCTAATGCGTTTCAATTCACATTACAATGGATTAAGAATATTCACATAGTCAGCTGCTGATTTGTGATAACCTGTTACTCTGTGTCTTAATTACTGTTGTTCTTATATCCATGTGGTTGAATAGTTCTGATAAGGAAAAGAAACCACACCATTGAATTAGACTGGGTCCTCCGTCTGCTCTCTGACTACAGGCACTCAAAACGGATTTCCCTAATCTTGGTCTTGATGTTAGAGACTTGATTTTCAGATTTTATTCTGGAACGTCTTGCAAATAACACCTATTTCTGTGAAGCTATCTGAACATTACATTATAAACAGAAGACTTAAAGTGTTAATTTTATCAGAAAAGTTGATTATCTTTGATTCATTTTATGCAATAAATTAGCCTTAAACACTTACGAGGCTTCATTTTTCCTTTTCCTTGATTCCAAACATACTTTATGCTAATTCACACTGTACTCATCTGTGAGAGCTCCCAGATTATCGAATGTTATGAACAGGGACAGCAGATGAAATTCTGAGTTTTTTGGGCTTGTTAAGTCATCTTAAGCAGAACCTGACAAGAGAGGAAAAATGCCCTCGGTATGGTTTCTCTGTCACCATTGTTCTGTGTAAAATGGTCTCTCCTGCTAGGAATATTTAATGATCAACAAATTGAGCAGAGGAATAAATGATCTATAAGGCACAGTACAAAACAGTACACCTTAGGCATAGCAGTCAGGAGGATTTATTGTCAAAGATACTTAATTGACTTTGTTTTCATTAACAGGGGAGTGGCTAATGTAGAAAAAAAATAATTGGCAGGTCATAATGCCATACTCGTTATGGAAACATGTTTGTGTGGTTTCTTTGAACCAAATAATAGACTGCAGGGGAAATAGTCTAGCACTGATATTTTTTCATCCCATTGTTTCAAAAAGCTTTTTATATATTGATTTTTTTTTTCTTCTTTTCTTTTAGTTTAGCACTTGTCATCACTTAAAGTATGACCATAGTTTTTCAGTAACTCTGTTAAAATTAGTGAGACTAATTAAACAGAGGAGTCTAAAGTCCAGTTCGCTATGGGGAACGTGATTCAGGGAGGTGCAGTAATTCAGCAGATTCCTAGTAAGATTTTCTTCTTGATCTTGACAGAGTGTATTTCTCTTTTAGATGGTGAGTTTAGGAACATAGATTTTGGTTAAAATCCGTCATTAGTTTAGTATTGATTAGCTGTCCCTGTGTAATAAGAAAATCAGCAGTATGGAAGTAATTTGGAGTATTGTTGCTTTAGCTATAGTCGATTCCTAGATAAATAGACTTTAAGAATCTTAATTTTACTGATTTGTGTCTGTAATAACTCAAAGAAGGAAAGGTACCCTGTTTATAATTGAAACAGAGAATCTCAAATAAACCAAGGCAGTGCCTAGAAACTAGTACTCGTGTAATACTAAGAGCTAGTTAAAGATTTCATCAGCCAGTGTTATAAAACTATTTTGAGATATTTTCCTTAAAATAAAAAATAATTAATATGATGAATTGATGATATTAATGTGATGAATTGAGCTCTTCATATCTGCCTGCGAGAGCAATCCAATCTCTTATTTGATGGCAGATTTGAACAGTTTTGTCGTTTTGCTAAAGTCCAGGCAAGTTGTTCATTTGTTGCTACAACTACTGCGGCAGGAATAAGGTTAGTACCATCAAAGGGCTGATTAATGTTAATGTATGCTAAACTCTGATACATGTAACAACAGGATTAAAAAGTGCTACAATCTGTTGCTTGTACTATTAATTTCTTTGCTCCCTGTTTGAGTTGTCTGTAGAAATGGGGTCACTGCTGATTGGTATTAAGGTACCTGCTGCAAATTGTGAATGTCTTGGCAGCCATGTGGTAATGATCGCTGTGTGCTAACAGGAGGCGTTGGCAGCAGGGTTACCCAGTGATCCCTTAATATTGAGTTAGCAAAGGGGAGCTGAGAGCTCAGTACTGTCGATCTGGTGGTTATCATTCCTAGTGTTGAGACTTGTTTTGGGATTTCAACACTTGTGAGTTAAGATTTTAAGATCATCAGGGTGACCTTGTGAAAATCGTATTGACTAGTGGCATCAATACAATTTGTGAAACAGTAGTAGCAACAGAAATGCAGTACTCTTAAGTGGATATAACAGACCATTTTAGATATTCTGTTTTGTTATAATCTTTAAAGTGAGGGTTTCTGTTCAGAAGGCAATAATACGTTGATTAGGAGCTGGAGAAACTATATTCAGCCCTCTGTGGACCTTTTTGAGTACAGGGCTCTACTAGGGATGGGAGAATCTGCAGCTGCTTTTTCCCATCTGTGCTTTAGCTTCTCCCTGGCTGTGGGTTCCCTGTGCCAGATGATGCTACCTGGCAAATTGTGGGGCTGGTGTTCAGGCCACAGAAGAGAAGAGAGTACCAACACTACTTCTTGAATACAGGAGCTGCAGGTGATATAATGGAGTGAATGTGTCTTTCACAGAACATGTAACATTATTTTGTGAGAACCATGTTTGAGAGCCTCTTTCATATTCCAAAGGTGAGCAGGTCTGTTTTTATAATGAATGTGAAATTTTTGTTATTGAATTAAAACGTAACTTCGGACTGTGCTCCTGAGTGTGCCCAAAATGTAGTTAAACCCCTTGAACATACTTTTCAGAAGAGTGTAAAACCAAAGCCTTTGGGCTTGGATACATCTGCAGTATTACCACGTGCAGGTAATAGCTTTGCATAATGTTATGCTTATATAATAGCAGTTACACTTAATGAATATTAAGTGGTGCAGTGAAAGTCTGGTTGGCTTTCTTGTTCCAGGTATAAAAAACATATTCAAATGTGGAAGTGATATTTTAATATAAGCTTCAGGGGGAAGGAGGATGAAATAGATTCATAACGTTTAAACAAGAAAGATAATTTTTCTTCTCTTTTACTTATAAATATGCTAAGTTTAGTATAGTTTGTACAATTGAGTATGTTTGGTTTTTCCCTGTTGAGTGCTGCAGACTGATTAGCCTAGCGAAGAGAAAATGTTACTTTCCAACATTAATTTCAGGTTTGGAAAATAAGGCTTCTGATATTTTAGCCTATTACTTGAAGATGTCTATTCAAATTGCCTTTGAACTTGGATATCACAGCTTCGCAGCAGAAGGCAGGGTGGTATTTGTATACCAAAAGGCAGGCTCTGGAACGACATTAAGCAGCAGCTAACCAATTCCAGGAGATTTTAAAAAGAGAAAACTAAGTGGATTATAATTTTAAAATGTCGTTATTTGGATTTTGAAAGTGATGCAGATGAGCTTGTTAGGCCTGTGGCTTTGAGATAAAAGCCTCTCATTGTCAAAAATTCTTTCACCAGATTAGTATTATCCTTTAAAAAAATGAATGAAACCCAACGGCACTCTTCTGTTGCCTTTAAGACCAGACTGTATTTGTCAGAAACAGACATTTAACAGGTAACATGACATCATCTAAATCTGCTTGGGGCATCTCTAGGGCAGGGTGTATCAATTTCATTGGTGTTCTTTTGAGATGATGCAAAGGCTTGTATCATCAAAATGTAAGAGGTGGGAGTTCTGAGAGGATGTTTTTACATTTGGACACCCAAGTGTAGGTGACTGGATTTGATGACTGTGAAGATGACCTACTCCTAAATGTATGTGGTAAATGTAGACTTTAAATATCTTGTCAGCAAGAGGTGTGTTACAGCTGCTGTGCAAAATACTTGGTTTGGATGTCTTCTGAGGATGATTAATGTAAGAGAGGAGGAAAAAGATTATGGGGAAATGTGTAGAAACAGAATATTGTTAGATGTAGCAGATAAAAAAATGTTGTATCAAACTGTAAAAAATTCATCACCTGCCATATTCAGCTGAATGTTGATAAAATCTCAGACAAGTTGACATTACCTCTTTATCAAGTTAAATATTCCTTACCGATATCCTGCACTTCCCGAGTATGGAGAAACTTCCTTTTACCCTGGAGAACTACTCGTTCGTGCATATTCAGCGTTAATACTTCCTATATTTACGGCGAGTCTTACTAACACAAACAGAAGACTCCTGAGTATAACTTTTTCAGGCAGCATCCCATACCTGATGCTTGCAACATTCAAATGTTTCTTTTTCCTTAGAAAACCTAACATACACATGCATTTACACAAATAGGAAAATAAAGGCATTTATGTTTACTGCTTGCTCTCCTGAAACGTTTCTTAATCATTACATGATTTGGTGACTTGGAGAAATGGGAAAAGTGCAAGAGTGACAGTGTGCCAAGCTGTCATGTTCTGCTTTGCCAGCTTGTGGCAGGTGGGTTTTGGGGTCTGATATGCATGGCTTCAGTGAGGTGGTGGTTTAACCCCAGTCAGCAACTAAGCCCCACACAGCCGCTGGCTCACTCCCCCTGGTGGCATAGGGGAGAGAATCAGAAAAGTGAGAAAACTCATGGGTTGAGATAAAGACAGTTTAATAGGTAAAGCAAAAGCCACGCATGCAAGCAAAGCAAAACGAGGGATTCATTCACTCCTTCCCATGGGCAGGCAGGTGTTCAGCCATCTCCAGGACAGCAGGGCTCCATTGCACATAACAGTTACTTGGGAAGACAAACGCCATCACTCTGAATGTCCTCCCCTTCCTCCTTCTTCCCCCAGCTTTCTATGCTGAGCATGACGCCATATGGTGTGGAATAGCCCTTTGGTCAGTTGGGGTCAGCTGTCCCAGCTGTGTCCCCTCCCAACTCCTTGTGCACCCCCAGCCTACTCGCTGGTGGGGTGGGGTGAGAAGCAGCAAAGGCCTTGACCCTGTGTCAGCACTGCTCAGCAGTAACGAAAACATCCCTGTATTATCAACACTGTTTCCAGTGCAAATCCAAAACATAGCCCCATACCAGCTACTATAAAGAAAATTAACTCTATCCCAGCCAAAACCAGCACAGGCACAAAAGCTAATTCTTCTGTTTAGATGTGACCCTGTCTTAGGTGGAAAACTTGTGTGTCTTAAGTATACATGCAGTAGAGCCAGAGAGAGACACATACTTCTTCGACTAATTGTACATATAATTAAGCAGCATAGTTAAATAATTTCAGGTAGAAATATTTTATGTAATTTATTTTGCTTTTTTGGTGTCAGATTTTTTCGTTCCCCCCAGCCCATCATCCTGTAATCCCTCTAAGCTACTGCTATTTTGCACTTACTTGTAATGGTCTCAGGTAAGATTTCCTCCTCCTTTCCGATATGTCCTGAGTGAGTACTTATCTGCAGTGTATGGAATTGTCTAAGTAATATTTAAATATGAGTCTTCATTATGTGACAAAACTTTTGAATATAGCTGTGAAGATGCAAAAATATTAGTAACTTTTCCTGGAGAGAGCAGCTAACTAGAATAAATACTTGCATCCTTAGTTTTAGAGTTTCACATGTGTCATTTAATTGGCAGCATCTTAACTTTACCATGTGTAATAGCTCCCCCTCCCCCCCCGAACAGCCTTTTCATTGATGAAGGTAGCATTGCAGTGTGTGTGCGCGCGTGTGTGTGTTTATATATAACAATAAATAAAATTTAAGTTCTAGTTTACCTCCTAAATATTTTGCCAACATATTTGCTTTGTAAATTAAATCTACTGCAAGTCATAGAACAATTTACATTTATTGGATCAAGCATGGTGGAGATAACAGTTTAAGAAAAAAAGTTATTTTATTGTGTGGCTCAAAATACTAGATATTAATAGACCTATGATTTTGTCAAAGGACTTTTAAACTCAGTAATCTTGAATATTCACTGACGAATAGTGTTCCTAAGCCAAAAAATTGTTATGAATACACGTTCTCCCAGATTTGAAAGAGCTGTTGAATCCATCCACTGTTGAACACTTCTGCAAGCATCAGTAGTGGCTCCCTAATAAATTGTGGCTTAAAAATCATATCGGTTTGTCAAGAGCAGCAGAAAAAAAAATCCTAAAGGAAATGGGAGAGGTGGAAAGGAAAAATGTTGTAATGGCAAAGGCATTTGAAATAAGATTATAGTAGGAAGTGGTATGTTGTGTATTCTTCAACTTGTCTTTGTTGTGTATTCTCCAACTTGTCTTGTGCTCTAGCTGTTTGCTTCACAGAAAAAGCGATGAGTAGTTTAGCTGTCAAGGCGCCGTGCTCTCATGTCAAATGGAAGTGTATGAAACTTCCTGTTCTTCTAAGAAGAGCAAATACAGTTGTCGATGTCTTCCCTCCCTTCTATTTTGGATGGATTGATTTTTTTCGGAATAGGGTGGTTATTTCTTTTGACGATGGTCGTGTTAAAATATAAGACATGAATTGCAAAACCCTTTCTATTGCTAGGCTTTCCATGTTGGGGTCTTGTTGGTTTTTAACTGTCTCGGTCCAGGAGTGTGCATGGCTGTTTTCAATGTTTCTTGTGCCAGGATAGAGAATTTTCTGTATTTAGAGTTGTAAAACTTTGTAGGATCCTTAATCCTGTTTATTTCCTGTGATACTCATTAATCCTCGATAGAAAACATTGTAATTTATGTTTTCACTTCTGCAGTCATGGAGTTTGCTCAGCCCCATGCAGGACCTTGTGATATATGTATTCTTTGTCCCATGTCACTTGAGAAGCTAAAGCAACATATGGGTGGAAGAGCATTTTGGATAAAAGTCAAAAGACCTTTTGGGAAGACCTTTTTTTTTTAAACCACTTGCATTGAAACAGATTAAAGTTCATAAATTGTTTGGCTCCTGCGTACAAAGAAGCAGATATGGATAGGTGAGAACTTTGTGATCATTATAACTTATTTTAAGGTGACTTAAATTTGATGTGGGTTTGATCCTTGGCTGGCATAAAGGTTTGAGTGTCATTACAGCTTTGGGAAACTTAATTTTTAACTCATGAACTAGAAAGAGTCCAGAAGTACTTGATCATGTACTGTACCTTTATGTATTATTGCAGTGAAATATACTTTCCAGCAACGCTTGTTGTGTTTCTGACTCCTGTTTTCTTTTATCACTTATCCTGTAGAAATTTTGAGAGTAGCATAAATTATGGAGGACATGTTAGAATATAGTACTGTATAGTCTGTAGGCTACAATTCCAAATGCAGTGGTGGAGCAGGGGGGAAGTAAAACTAAAGAGTGTGGCTGGAACTGTCTGATAAATTAGGAACATAATTTTCTATTGACGTATATCTTTTGCTGGATAAAATTGCATAGTAATGTAAAGAACAGCAAAGCATATAGCACTTCAATGATTTTTGACAGGACAAATATTTTAAAATATTAGTGACACAACTAAGATGCTGCTTTTTAGTTTTCAGTTTGCATTTTGGGGAAGTATTTTAGATTTCATTCACGAATAAAGTCAGATAAGACACGATAGTACACAAAATTGTGTAGCTTCTGTTAAATTTCAGAGCAAGCTAAAGATTAAATAAATGTCATAAAGGAGTGATAAATAAGCTCTTAAGCATAAAAAAGTAAAAAGGAAAAAAAAACTCTGGAGAAAACGCTGGGTTCAGATGGCAAGCTAAGTAGGATTTATATAATTTCTTCAAGCATTGTTAAATCAAGGCCATCAGAATTGGGCAATAAATTGGTTTTTTTGTGGATATGAGTAATTCTTTTCCCTGGTGAAACAGGTAGGAAGCTGCTTTGCTGGAATCTGAGACGATTGGTTTTTGGAGTGATTGAAATTGCTCAGCAGATTTCAGAAGGTAGTGTTCTGTAATGAGAACTTTGCTTCTGGATTTATTTATTTTGAATAAACTTTTTACTATAAAAATTGATGTACAGTCACCATTTGTCTTGCATCTTTCCTTGGGTAATAGTAGTCACCCTTTTACTTGCAGTCATGAGGGATCTGTTAAGAAAAATCAGATTGTTTATTGCACTTGTTACAAAATAGTGATGTTCTGTATCTTCCTCAAGAGAGTAAGCTTTAAAAATGTATCTAAAAGTGATGGAATAAAAGCTTGTTGCTCAAAGTATTGCATAAGACTTTTTCTGTACAGTGAAAGAGGACAAGGACAGGCAAGCGAAACATGGCAATGTAATAGGCATATGTTATGATCATTATTTTACCTGGAGAAACCTTCTGCAGGCAGTTCCCCAGTACGCTGTAGGGTTGTAGATCCACCTTTCAGTGAACAAATGAATTCATTGGTACCTTCTGCAGACAAGAAGGAATGGGCCAGGCCTTGGCTGCATTGGTTTACTGAGGATTCAGTCTTCTGTCTTTGGGGGTTAGGTAGCAGAATTTATGTTTACATACCTTGAATACCTTTGATACCAGCTTCCTCAGCTTTTTTGCTTCGAATGAACAGAGCTTTATTTTGTTGCAGTGGAACAAGATTATAGATGGATTTTTTTTTCCTGAGTAAATGTTAATAAATATATTGGTTTTAATTTTCCAAAATTTGTGAGTTCTCTGTACCTTAATCTAATCAAAACATCTGTATATCTGTCTCTTCTACCTGAAATACTTATTTTAGAAGTGTAAGGGATGGAGGATTGCTTAATCCTTGCCATTTTTGTGGTATTTCCCAAAAAAGGGAAAGATGACCATATGTATTTAAACATTAAGCATGTCTGCTCTTAAGTTATCCATTACAAGATTAGTTTTTAGTGGCCATGACAATTAAATCACAGTTTATCTGATTATCTGCAGGCTGAATTCTCTTGTGGGTTTTTTTTGTTCAGTCATGTAAAACGTACAGTAGAGATTTCTGATTAGAATTAGACAGTCCCTTGCAGCTTAGTTGTAGAAAGACTGAGTGTAGCAGGATATTCAAGGCAAGGAATGAGGAGACAGTGGTATTACTGGGGGATGTTTATACCTACTGCATGTAGCTTGAAATGAAAGGGAAGATACTTTGCATAAGGGATGATGGTAGATTAGCCACGTTATTTCAAAGATTTGATTATGCTTCTTTGCCAGTAAATTATAGGTAGTTTTTACTTTATTTGGTGGATTAAAGGAAGATGGATTATGCTTTTATGTAAATTAAGAAAGGTTGATAGTTACTAAAGGAATTAAATATTAAGTTCCAAGTAAAATAATAGTAGTGACATGTGCCAGTGTCTCAGAAATTATAGGAAGATCTCTGTGAAGCAGGGGACAGAGAAAAAGATGGAGAATTTATTCAATTAATGAGGGAGAAAAATGACGGATAATAAGAAATTATGAAAATAATCCATTTTGGCTAAGATATCTGATTACATAGGTGTTCAGGGCTATGTCGGGAACTAGTGTGAACTGGGGGAGAAAGAGCGTGAAGGAAGCAGAGCATGGAAATCAGAAGCAGGGAAAAGATCCATTAAAAAACAGAAGTTAAAAAAAAAATCTTCAAAACTCTGAAACTTAACTCATCTAATGGATCTTACAGTTCTCTCGCCTCCAGCATCTGCCCCCGGTGACCTTGCTTGGGAGAGAAGATTATTCCCCAAAGTTTTCCCTCACCATAGTATTTCCCATCACTAGGCTGTGCAGTGGTTGTATATATGGTGATAGGTTATAGGTCTGAAGAGTGTGGGAGCTATTGGACTAGATTAATGATACTGCCTGTTATAGCAGAAATGGTTGGTTGAACAAGTGTAGAGCAACATCGAAACCTTAGTGTGAGATACTGAATTAATGCAGCACCCCTTTTGAGAGAAGATGTTATGATGCAAATATTGGACAGATAGAGAGAATTGGAAGTGTGCCTTTTTTCTTTCAGAGCTATTCAGTCATCTAGGTAGGGTGTTAGCTTTTTAAGAAAATCACTTAAAAGAATTGAAGACTGAAATTAATTTCTGGCTCCAGAAAAAAAGGACAAGAAAGCGTGTTCAGCTTCAGTGTTCCAAAAAGGAAGAAATAAAACCAAAACTAAAAAGTATTTGTGAAAAGCACCTTATCTCTTTTGCATTCAATTAAAATGTTAGGCTTTCTGAAGTTGTTGCAACAGGGACTGGAAAGAAATTTAGAGTGAAAAATCTATCCAGCAGCTGCCCAACAGTGACATAGTGTCAGAACAAGTACTGGCTCATGTCATACCTCTTGTCAGCCTCTGTCTGCTTATGAACACTTCATGAATCTTTTGGATGCTGATGGAATTTAACAGCTTAGGGAGCAGGGAGTTTGTGTAATATACGTGTAATTGGTTGTTACTGGGCTTCATGTTAATCCTGGGAGGTATAAAACTTTTCAGCTTGTCTGGAATATGTGATACTGGATACTGAATAAAACCTGGCTCAAGTTCTTTGCATAATTTCTTTGGGGGTCAGTTCTGCCAAGGGAAGCATTTCCTGCAGTGACAACAACTGACTCGAAATGCCTGCTGCTGCTCAGAGAGAGTGCCTGAACCTGGGAAGGCTCGTCGCTGAGGCTGGGAAGGGACACTCTCGTGCGGACTGAGTGATGCAGGAGAAGCTGCATTAGCATCCTCATCTGTTCAGTCTGGAGGCGGATCTAGTCCTGATACTAACTCAAGGATAAGCAGGGAGAAATTAGCGTTTTAAAATATAATTTCTCATGGCTACAAAACCCAACGCTGACTGAAAGCATGGAAAACCGTATTGTTTGGCAACTCAGCAGCATTCCTCACTTAAATCAATAGAGCTACTTGTTAGCTTGGAGTAGGCTGCATGCTTCAAGATCTAAGTATGTTAATGCATCTTTGGCTAATGATATTATTATCCTGTATTTCTTTTTGCATATCTTTTCCTTAAATTCAGTATAAATGAAGGTTGTAATGTTAAAGTGAGGTTGATGGTGCGGGAACACGTGTTTAGATGTAGTATGTTTTATTTTGACCTACTCATTAGTGTACATGAAGTGACATCATTGAGTTTAATGAATAAACTTGATTTAATGCATAGTTAAAAAGCAAGAGTTAGTATGCTTAAGAGAATTGTCCTATAATGTTTTTAAATTGCTTTTTAATTTTTTTAATTAAGTCTTTGTTTTCTTGGAGAAACATGGGTCTTCAGACTGAGTGGATTTAAATGCAAAAGATAAAAAATTGCAGTACAGGTAGAAATTAAAAAAAAAATTATATTTGAATGCTTCCTCTGGACTCAAGCACATTGAATATAGTATGTGTCACTGAACTAAATTTCAAATAGACAATTGTATCATAATCTTATCTGCCTGTAAAAAGAAGTTTGTTAAAATGTAAAAAGATTAAAAACTAAAATATAAACAGCTGTTAAGAATAGAATAGAACAATAGTTGTAGGTTGCCTGTGAGGAATTGTAAATGGTACTTGCTCTTTATTCTATTGATTTCACATTACTTCAATTCACATATTGATGTCTAGATTGAATTTTTCATAATAATCACTTTTTCAATTTTTTTCACATATGGCCTATGAGAAATCATAGCATCTTGCTGGAGGTAACAGTGTTCGTCCATAGAACCACAGAAAAATTAAGTAGGAAAAGACCTCTGGAGGTGGTCAAGTCCAAACTGCTGCTCAAAAAATGGTCTACCTTCAGTTGGATTAGTTTCCTTGGGACCCTATCCAGCTGAGCTATGAATGTGTCTGAGAATGGAGGCTCTACAATCTCTCTTGGAAGCCTGTCCCAGCAATTAGCTGTTCTCTTTATAAAATCATTTTTCCTTATGTCCAACTGAAAATTCCGCTTGTTGCAACTAGTGACTGTTGCTTCTCATTCTTTGACAGTGCACCTCTTTGAAATTGGCTCGGTCTTCTCTGCAAGCCCTCTCTTCCTTTGGTTAGCTGAAGGCTTCAAGGAGATTCCCTGCCCTAGCCATCTCTTCAGGATGAGTTAACTCGGCTCTCAGCCTCTCATGTGCTCCAGCCTGCTAGTCACCTTGACCTCCCTCAGCTGGACTTCCTCCATATGTCAATATCTGTCTTGTACTGGGTGACCAAAACTGGACATGGTATCCAGGTGCAGTTTCTCAAGTGCCACAGAGAGGAAGAATCACCTTCTTTGACCTGCTGCCTGTTCTCTTGCTGTTGTAGCCCATGTGCACACACAGCCTGCATAAAGGTGGGCTGCTGACTTGTGTTCAACTTCTTGTCTGTCAGGATGCCCAGGTCCCTTCCTGCAGAACTGCTCCCTAGCATGACAGCCCTCAGCTTCTACTTCTGCATGGCATTACTCTGTCCAATGTTTAGGACTTCGCTTTTGTCTTTGTTGAGCTTCATGAGGTTTCTCTCTGCCCAGTCCTCCAGCTTGTTGAGGTCCCTCTGAACTGAGGCTCTACTCTCCTTTGTATCAACTACTATTCCCAACTTAATGTCATCGACCAACATACTAAGGGTATGTTCTATCCCATCATCTGGGTCATTAATGAGGATATTAATCAGCATTACCCCTACTATCAGCCCTGCAGGAGCAACATAAGTTACCAGTCTCCAATCCCTATCTCTCTAATTTGGTTACAAAGGATGCTGTGGGATCCTGCATAGATAACCTTGCTCAGTTGAAGTAAATGACATCCCCTGCTTTCCCCTTGTCCATAGAGCCAATCTTTTCATTAGAAAGGGCCATGAGATTGGCTAAGTGTGGTTTATCCTTGATAAATCCATGCTGGCTTGGTAATTCAGAGCATGCTTTGTGCAGGTGAGACACTCAGACTTGCCCTGAGGAAGGAGCACCTCATAGTCCCTGTAGGCTCAGATCTGGATGGTGTCTTCCCTCAGGAATTTGTCTTGGTCCAATCCCCTGACATGCCAGGGGTGGCCCCTCAAGCTGGTGGAGGGGACCTTGCCCTGCAGCAAGTCACCACCTCTGTTATTCAGATTCAGCAGCCTCACCCAGTCTTGAGCAATGTCTCCAGGCTTCCTGTGCACCCCCTCCTGCAGCAATGGCTGTGCCAACTGCCTTGGTCCTGGTTGCTGGAGCTCCCTCGGAGTCAAGTCCCTGGGAGGCTGGACCTGAGTCCCTTCACTGCCTCGCAGCATTTCCTGCTCAGCAGGAAAACTCCTATGCTGTCTTTTTGCTCTCAACTGCTGCTCACTTACCTCCTGATGCCGCCGGGTGCTGCATGCTCCTTCCTCCTGCTCTGCTCTCTGGACAGGGTGTGGAACCATTCTGCATTTGATATAAAGCATTGTGTATGTGTAAAATGTCATTACTAATAATAGTTACTTATTAAAATCTGGTGCAGTCATAGAAACATATCTTTTCTTTTAATGTCTTTCTTTCAGAATGGCCATAGCCAGTGTTTGTCATACGTATGTAACGTTCTGCTATTTCAATTGAAGATGTAGCCAAAAAGTAGGAAGTTTCTTTCTCTTCTGCATTTTTGTGAATAGCCCACAGGGCTGCTTTTGTCTGAAATAAGGTATCATAATGAGCAGTCCTGTAGTCTTTAATTTGAGCTCCCTCTGACTGTGAAACCACAGGAAACTTTTTTCTTTCATTAGTAGTCTCCTACAGATTGCTTTTGCTGTCCTTCAGAGGGGCAGCCAGTCTCAAGGATCCCTTTCCTGCCAGGAGTCATGGTGGAAAAACACGATATTGTTTTCATGGCTGGCATGTGTGTCTGAGTTCAGTGCCTTCCTTCTGCCAGAAATGTATGAGACGAATGCCGGAGACTCTGGAAATCAAATGTCTGGGCCAGTGAAGTTATTAAAGAGACTCATGATATCTGTAAGCTAGGCAAGCAATAGCCATTAAAGCACTGCAGAGATAACGTAGCTTGGAATAAGATCTTACTTTAACAATGTATGCCTGTTAAGATTCCCAGAAGCTGTAGAACATGGCGGAACTTATGCAGAAAATATATTCCATTTATAATCACCAGAGAATTAACAGATACATGATGAATGAGCATTTTTATTACTGGTCCAGGCCCAAATGCTATCTGTTTGTAGGAAGTCAAGAATTGAAAAACTCAGATGATGGGAAAAATTGCCTGTAATTTGCATCCTTCAAAGCTCTTAATAAGGAGGGATGTTAAAACAATCTAACTGCAACTGAGGACAAAAGAATCTGAAGTGCCGTCTGTCCTACCTGGCAGTTTTTGATGTGAAATATAAAAAGATTACTTGATACGTACTGTACGGACACAGAAGCTTAATTCATTTAGAGGAATGGACATATTTTGTCTGTGTGGCAGTAAATTAATACTTCTAGCCACATGTCTCCTTTTGTATGTTTCCTGCAGCTCAACACTGTCATTTAAAAATTGATTTAAGTTTTGCTGCTCTTCCTGGTTTAAATTTTGCATTCTCCACCAGATTAAGTTACAGTGCAAGCTCAGATTGCTGTCTGCAGGAAAAACATCAGCAGTGGAGGCTCTGAATTATATAAAGAAGATCCTCAGTTAAGATGTATAAAGTGTTTTAATTGAAGATGTATAATGTATTTTAATTAAAGATGATGAAAATTTGGAAATGCCTCCAAATGTGCACCTTTTTAGAGAACTCTTTGTTCCCAAGTATAAAATGACTTCCTCGGGATTTCTAGCGTAGGAGAAATATAACAATGTGGGGTGGATAGGCAGTGGTGATGCTCCACGATAGGTCAGGAAATTAATATCAGTGGGTGATCGGGAGGAAAGGAATCATTGCCCTATAGAAAATAATATGGCAGCAATTCAAATATACCAATTTGTTTGTTAATTAGTGGATGAAATCTGCTTTTTTCATAATTTACATTGGTTAAATTGAAAACAGTAAATATTCAGTCATTTAAAAGGCAATTTTGTATGACGGACAGTAGTTTTTACAGGGCAACCCTGTTGCACTGAAACTGTTTTGTCTGTATTAGATTTGACATAAGTGTTACCCAGAGGCAACAAGCTTGTTTAATTACAGTGGCATACTGTTAATCAAATAGAACCTGCATGTCTACTGAAAGATGAGCTGAACTGTGGTCTTTATTCCATTGACTATATTGGCTAGCTCTTCATTACCAATCTTCATTACAGAAGCTTAGATATTTTACTTATATGTAGGCATACAAAATTAGGTGTTTTAATCTTGAACTATATCCCATATTGAATATCTGAGATGAATGTACAGTTCTTCTGAAAGACATGGGAAAGTATGCTTGTCTAGAAGCATCCATGTACCTTCAGTTTGTGTCTTAATGGAGACATAAAAGGATGTGTTATGCTGATGAAATTTGAGGTGGGAAGAGCAGCATGTGAGCTTGTTACTTGGATTTCCTACCTTGCCTGGGAATCTTGTGTTGGTGGCTGAAAACTTAAGTCTATTATTCTTTACAATATATAGTACACATAAAAGGCAATCTCTTCAGCAAACTGCATGCAGTAATGGTTGTAATGCCTGTATCTTCACTTTGAAGTGATGGCAAGCCCAGCAAGCTCGCTTGGCTGTAGTTCGGGCTCAAAGCACCTACACTACATTTAGGAAAAGCGGTGCTTAGTGTGCCTGGCCCTATCTCTGTCAGAAAAATGAAAAAGAGCATGGGTCCGTTTTCTGGTAGTCGTGGACTCAAGCTTCCTGTCTGGGGAGAGCTGAGACTGAGCATGAGCTTGTGTGTCAGCCATGTGCATGGTAGGTTTGTCTGTGACGGAGACTGACGTGCAGACATACCTAATAAAAATAGGAGAATTATCCTTGGATTCTGAACAATTCAGTTTAAAAAAAAAAAAAAATCGTGTTGCTCATATTGCCCCTGTATTTTCATGGGCACCATAAGTTTCTCTTGTCGGTTTTTCTAACCTGTAAATACTGCTTTACATTTCCACACTGATGCTGTTTTCCAACCAAGATAGGTGCTTTTCAGTAATTGAACATTTCTATTGGGTGCATAAAACATTGTGTGCATAAAACAGACTGTAAAACATTATTGTAGAGTAATCTGTATTAGTAACATCACCTAGATTTCAGAAATTGGCTTTGAAAGGAGGGAGAAAAGTAGTCTTACTGTGAGGACATAAAGTGTAATTAATTCTCCCTTTATTTCCAGGTACTCCCATTGGAAAACAGAATGAAGGACACCACACGTTTCCCACAGGCGCTGAATATTGGCATGGGAATAGTCATGACCTTGTATATCTCATTAGCCACTCTAGGGTATCTGCGCTTTGGGGATGAAATCAAAGGCAGCATAACTTTAAACCTGCCACAAGATGTATGGTAAGTGCATATGTCACGTAAAACCAGTAATCTAGAAGGCAAAAATGTTGCAAAGGATGTTCCATGCCTCGGTGCTGTCATGCTTATAACTGATAGGTGCTCAAACTCTTTTAAAAGTGTACTGTATATACTATCTCTGTGCCTTCTGCAGTTGAGCTATGATCCTCATCAGCAATTTCTTGCATATTAAAGTGAATTGCATATGGAAATAGATCAATGATCTTATAATAAAGTATTCCGTCTCTAGCAGGAGCTAGTTCCAGGTGTATTGAAGGAGGGAATATGCAGTTTGCAACCAGCTATATTGCACTTCTGAAACCAGTTAGTTTTACCTTGGATAGCCTGGTAATACAGTGGCCTTTTTTAGTGGAGTCACTGAGTTTAGTAGGTAAAAAACTGGAATAGAAGACTCAAAGAGGAGATTTGTAGTTCAGATGCAAGTCAATGGATAATGCATAATAATGGCTTCCTATCAGGAAAATGAAGCTTATGCTTGCCAGTATCTCAGGGATATTATAATTTTTATTTAGCTTTTTTTTTTTTAAATGCTACAAGAGCTCCACATGTCACATGCTGAAGAAACGCTGAATACTATTTCAACTGGTGCATTGTTAGTTCTGTATTTATCTATGGATGGATATATACTGTAACTATTAATTTAAATATAACTTAATTTTTTTACTACCTTTATGTCTGATGGGCCTAAAATTAGGTATCTCAGCAGGGCACAAGTGTAAAAGCTGAAAAATATTTTAATGTTTTTATTCTGATCAAGTAATGTCTTACGTTTTATATGCTTGCATCTACTTGTTCGGTGTCTGTTGTAACATACTGAAGTAGGGAAAACTCAAATTATGTGAAACAAAAACTGCTTTGCTGAACTGAATGCTGACTCCTTTTTTACTCTTTGAAAAAGAGGAGAACACATTTAAAGAATGTTCTTTATTTTCAAGTGTTACTTTTTCACTCTCTTTTTCGATTTTCATTCCTTGGAGTCAGTATGAGCTATGCATTTTTAATATTATTAAAAAATTTTGTTTAATTGCCTGACTGATTCCAATGATAAGTACATTAAATTATAATAAAATGTGTCTTGAAGGATGAATGGTTTTTTGTTGCTGGAATTTTCATGTCTCTGTGTTGCTTTTTTGCATGTTTTGGTTTTGTACTCCTATTGTAAAAACAGAGATTTGGGCCTCAGTTTTTTTCCCGTTTTGTGTTTTTTTGTGGTGGTGGTTGGTTTTTTCCCCTGTTTTTTCCTGTGGTTCTGTTTTTTGGAGCATATTGCTCATGATATATATTTAATTGTGTCCTTCCATTGGATATATATATACATTAAAAAAAACAGAAGTCTTCAAACATTTACTGCATCCATTCTGTCTGTATGATGCATCTGAAAGGGAATATACTTCTATTTGTAATATTACATGGCATTGCTCGTTGATGATATGATTAGTGAAAAGTTTGTTTTAAATGGTAGTTCTGGGTTTATTTGTGCCTTAAGAGAAGTGCTCTTAAAAAAGAAGGGAGAGGAGTGTGGAAGGAGGTAAGGTTGCTCACTCTGTTGCTTTTTATTGTGCTCATGCAAGCAACAGGATGAACTTTATTCTGCTGTAATGTTCTGTTTTACTCTGCAGCCCTGCTGTCTAACAGGGCTGTTTAAATATGAGTTTTCAAATAGCTCTTGGCTACAGTGCAGATGTGATGATAAGATGATATTTATCCTGATGGCTTTACAGACCTAATGCAAAGAAAGAGGTAATAAAAGAGATGGAAACTGGTGTTCTATAAGGTGGAGAATTGGCCTTATAAGTTTAATAACCTCAGAGCTGCTCAGGGCACATATGTAGAGATAACAAAGTCATCTGTTTTCTTCTTACCTTGGAGAGTACCCCAGAGCACCAAACAGAATTAGAAGGAGAAGCAGCTCAGTGGTACGCCCATGGGTTGTGATGTACGATGCTATTGCTGTGCAGTACTGTGGGTCTATCTGATACAGTACTGATGAGCAAATGTGTGCAATTAACTGTGCTAGTAAAACAAATTTCCAGTGAACCATATGACAATATTTCGTTATTTGGTCCTCACATAAAAAGCCAGTAAGTGGCTGGAATGAACTAGAGAAATGCAAGGAGCGGATGAGTTTTTGTAAGAAAGCAGTCACGCGAAAGAGCCTGGGATGTAGCTTAGCAGTGAGACTTGGCTTATGTGTTTAATTCCAGCTGGACAATCCCTGTCTTAAAAAATAAGCCTTTCCTGAGAAAGAAAATTAAAATTGTGCTGCTTTCTGAGTTTTATTTGATGTTCTTGCAGATGAATTGACCAGAAGGCATACACAGACCCTAGACCAGTTAAGTCCTTCAGCTTAAATAGAGGACTGCTCATATTCTTAAAAACATTCTGCTAGACTGGAGCTTTTGGAGAAGAGACTTGTTGTAGTTCTAGTTTAGATTGTGTTTTGGAGTACAAATTGTCACTCAGCATAATATATTCATTAGAATATGTTGACAATTGACTTTATGAAAAGAGAGTAGTTTTCAGCTTGTTTTTGCTAATCTTTAACAACAACTTCTTTCTGGAATCAAAGAATTCTATTTTACTGCATTAAATAATTTTTCTTTTTTTTTACATGCAGTTATGTTTAGCTGCTTGCAATATCTTAGTAATTGTTTTTCATATCCTCAGAAGCATGCAGAGTACCTAGTGACACGAATCTTTTTACTCAGTTCATTGCTGACTGAGCAGAGGACACACAGGCACAGGGTGTAGTTTACCTGATTTATTCATGATAATGAGGTGCCTCCTGACCCAAGCCATGGAGGGGCACCGTTTGCCTAAAACAGCACGTATTTATAGTAAAAAAGTGCATAATTATTGTCACGTGACCATCAGTTCGAACCAAGTCCTGCGACATCTGCAAATACAGATTATGGGAAATTCTTCTTTAGTACTTAGTAGTGTCCTTGGTTGGGGTCTCATAGAATCATAGAATGGTTTGGGTTGGAGAGGACCTTTAAAGATCATCTATTCCAAACCTCCCTGCCATGGGCAGGGACATCTTTCACTAGATCAGGTTGCTCAAAGCCCCATCCAGCGTGACCTTGACCACTTCCAGTGATGGGGCATCCACAGCTTCTGTGGACAACCTGTTCCAGTGTCTCACCACCCTTATCATATAAAATTTCTTCTTTGTCCTTGGCTGGGGTCTCATCTTGAGGCTGAAGGTTCTTTCCACTGTCTATTCTTCCTTAAGACATAAGTTACAGTCTTTGTGCAACAATTCCCTTACTGTGAATCCCAAATGTTAACTACCATACAAATATTATAGCATATTAAAGTTCCTTACATGCTACTAGTTCAAGTGGAAACTTAGCATAATTAATGCCCTGTTGGGTCTAGCTGCATTGATATGCAAGTTTTGTTACACTAGTTCCCAATTTTTTACCCTTAAAAGAGGTACAACAAAATTTGAAATGTAGAATTGAAGAGAGGCAGACTTTTGTTAACTTCTTTTAGTGCATATGAATGATTTAGAATTTTTTTAAAAGGTAGCCTAAGGACCCATCTTTATCTGATTGGACTATAATATTAAATTACTAGTAAAATCACTTTAATAATATAAAAGTTGTTTCCTAATTTGAATCCTCATAGAGCTAGAAAAATAGTTAGTGTCATGGAGACACTTACTTTGAACTACTGTGTATTTAAAGCTTTGAATCCTGTTTTTGAATATCTTTTTTAAATTATTTTTATAAAAGTTTGGGGTGATCTGAAGCCTGAGGATTACAGGCTAATTATAGGTAGCTTTCCTTTTGTTAACCAGGTAAAATCCATCTAAGCTTCTGGAATAAGGACAGTGATGCCAAGCTGATAGAAAAGTGACTGTTTTTTTCTCTAAATTTCTTAAAGCTGTTTGGCAATCAGAAAGAAGTATGTCACAAAAGCAATGGCTTCTAAACTAGCTACACCGTTATTTCACCATGTAAAGTGATGTAATAGTTTTTCTGTCCCTTTGAATATGCCTTTGGGGCTTTATTGAGTGGTGTGCAGTGGTGGTCAAACCTTTGGTACAAATAATTCAGGATCTGTTAGTCAAAATGTATTTTTAGTCAAAGTGTGTTTTTCTTTTTGCCCCATATATACACTTTTAACTCCTTCTGTATATTTGTTCAGCTAATAAAAAAGCTGATTTTTTGTTAGCAATCTTTCGGTATCATCAAAAATTAAAAACTTGATGAACTGGCTTGTAGGTGTGAGATGAGAAGCACGTGAGACCGGGCTGAAAGGGCTGTTCAAGTTCATCAGCTGTATTCCTCTGCTCAAAAGCACTCCAGTATACTAAAACCATTACTGACTGTGTGTTCAACACTTCCTTCAAAATGTTGAAGGAAGGATGATGGAGGCATCCTGTTGTGGTGCGAAAGAGCTGAGCTGTATGGATACAAATTTTGCCATGCCATGCCATTTGGCCACAGGACGAGGGGCCAAAAGCAGTCCTGGCTGGATTTTATTTACTAATAACAGATACAGGCTATGATACTCAATGGGAGTACACTTTGAGCGACCCCTGCTAGGCTTTGAGAGATACAGAGACAAAAGTCCAATTTGTTCTTTCCCTACTCTTGCCGCTGTTTTTTCTTTTCCTACTGTTGCAAGTTGCCTTTGCTTTCTGGTTGCACTTGAACCTCTTTTTCAGGACTGAAGCAAAAAAAAATATGCAGTGCTTTGGTCTGCTCAGCCTCATCTTCTGTTATCAAAGGTTGAAAAATATTTCCTCTTTCACTTGTGTACACACAACACCCCATGGCAAATGAACCAGAACTTTACCCGAAAGCTTTGATGATGTTCTTATTTGCATTCTTAGAAACCAAATCATACCAAGAGACTCATAACTTTTATCAGTTGGCTGTAAACAGACCTATGACAAATACTTGTAGTTTATGCAGTGTGGATTAAAAATGCATCTAAATTTAAAACTGTTGGTGGCATGGATAATTCTTTGTTGCTTGTTCATTCAGCCCCAAGTTACAGTGGTAAAAGTGTCCGTGCTTCAATTTTTTTGGAAGATTTACTCTAGTTTTTTGAGAACTTAACAAAAGTTCTCAAACTAATTTCTCTGAGACCTTATCTTGGAGTATATCTGCAGGCATTTTGTTTACAAAAAGCTGGAGATGTAGGAAAACCTTCAGACAGATCATGAAGGAAAAAACAATAATGCTACAACCATATAGCAATGGATTTCACTGTGTTAAGATAAGTGAGATAAGAGCATGAGCATGATATCTAAAAAACCTTAACTATCTTGGAGGAAAAAAGGAATTTGTTATCTAAAATTTGGCAAGACAGTGCCAATACATGGGTTATTTTCCAACATACGTAAGGAAGCAAGATGCACAAGTCCATGCAAAATTATATTGAAGTTAAGCTGCCAATCCATTCAAGCATTTTTTTCAAATATTTTCCTTATTTTATCCCTGAGCCTCACAGCCGCTTTTATTATATTTCTTACTGAGATACAGTTTTTATGAAGGTAGATGTGAATTTTTTCCTTGATATTTTTTTTTTTTGTCTTCACCTTTGATATAACTCTTTTTTTCTGATAAATACTAATAATCTTTTCCTTTACTCATAGGGTAGGGTTTTCTGGTTCAGCACAGATCTGAAAAAAAATACATGAAGATTAAAGCTGGATGATCTGAAGTCAGTTAATGTCTTCAAAATAGTAAAGAGTATTTTGAACCACTTTAGGAAAAAAGAAGTTAAATGTAGCTGCGCTTTATATTGTTTATGAAGAAACTGTCCACTATGTTGCATTTTCTGAACATTTTTATCTATGCTTTGATGACATGCAGGGTGGAATAACACTAGAATGAAAAGAGACTAGTGAGAATAGACATTCTTCCCTCTTCTTAAAATGTAGCTTGTGCCTTTTACCAGTCTGTGTAGAGATAATTTTGCTTTTTATGTAATGGAATTCTTGGAGTGGTGCAAGACAGCAGCTTGTCTTTCTCTGGCAGAGAATTTCAAATCATCCTACAGTAGCTTTTCAAAAAAATACACAGTCACTTAAAAAAAAAATTATCTTGATCCCCAAAATGTTTGTCTAGTTACAGCAGCTCTAATCCTGTATGTTAGGAAAGATATTCCTGCATCAAAATGAACCCTCTTCTACATGAGCATACCTTCTTTTTCCAATTTCTTTTTTTTAGTAATGTATTCTGCCGGTCCACCACTGGCATAAGGTTGGCACAATTTGGACCTGTAGAACTTGGTATTCCTTTGTGTTGCTATAAACCCTATGAAATTCTGGTACAAACCAGTGTTTTTTCCCATCATTACTGACTTTAGGTATCAGGGCCGTTACTTGCATTTCCATCACCTCTTATCTGATGCAACCCTACACTAAACTTTGGTTGTGTGTCACTCCTTTGTGACATGGCACAGTAATTTAACGGTGTTCTGTACCTAGTGCTTTTGAACAGGAGGGCGTGGACAGCAAGTAAATTTGATTATGGATATTTTCTAGCCTTAAAGGTACACCTTTCAATTTTAATAAATTTCCTGAGATGTCCTCTTCCCAATGTGAAAAGTCTTTTTAGGAACACTTTGTGAATATGCAGAAATCTGGAAGATACTGGCTTTAGTCTTTAAAATGTCCAATGCTTCCTTCCACTGTGAAAGGTTTATCAATGTCTAGATTATATTTGATGTGAATTTGGAATTTTCTTTTCCCAAATAACTGCCTGCTGTGTAACCTGCTCTTCTTTAAGTTTATTGATTTATGGTTGCATGATACTGATTTTTTTATGGTTTTTTTGGGGTACATATTTTGGCAGTATGTTTATCTTCTGCAGTTTCATAGGCAGTTATAACTGTGGCAAGCAGATAATGTTACCTTTTTTGTTTACTGGGAATATATATTTATATATTGCCTTAGTTCCATGTGGCCATAATGATACTTTGAGCATCAGACAGAATCCTGCTACCACTCATGGAAGCGCCTAACACATGGGTATCTTTTTGCACTTTTCCTTCAGTTGATCGTGATCATCGTCACCATAACTATTACTAATTTTTGCACCTCTTTTTATTCTGTTGGAGAATTTCATAGCAAGGTATTAAAACAGGATAGAACATAATCTGTGTAACATTTAGTTCTCTATAACAGGATGACTAGTTTGGCTCTGAAAACTGGAACTGTGGCCCTCCTGAGTGCATACAGTTTTGGAAGCAATAATTGATATGCAGGAAAGGCATCAAAGCTGTCTGGAAAAAAGAACTTCTCTAGGATTTTCTCACACAAAATCACCACATTGCTCTTAAACAGAGACTTCATTGCTTACATCACAATTACAGCTATTCATCTTCAAACAGATTTTTATTTTCCTGTTACTGCTTATGTTACTAAGGTTTTTTTTTTAGTTGTGTTAAGAACCTGATACTCCATTTTGTGTTTGATCAATTGTTATCTGATAGCAAAGACTAATTGTCAAAATGATAGTGCGTGATCAGTTTTTGTTTTCATTAAGAAACACAAACAGGATTGCTTGAATTTTTGGTTTCTCGCACATTAAAATACTTCTGTTGTATTGTTTTGCCCATTATTGCAGCTTCTCTGTTAAAGAAATAATTTGCCGAGAGAGGGATGAAATCCTGTACATGTAACATGGCTTTTATTAGTATAGTAAATTGTGTTAGTATACTAAATTAATAAGATTAGTATAATATTGATCACTGACTGTGTCTTGGCTTATCTCTTGAAATGAGTAGTGGCTACTTTCTGTCATCATGGTCCTCAGCCTACTGCTTAAGGACTCTGTAAGTCACGTTCTGCCTCAAAGCAAGCCTGTAGGCACAGAACCACAGTTTGTGGAGAGACTGGCATGCTGGAGAGTGTGCGGTAGCATTGGATTTCTTCTTTTTATTTCCCCCCCCTGTGGAGCTGGGACACAGCCACTGAACACTCCTGGGTTTGGGGTCTTGGAAGCTATAAATACAGCTTCCTGGGATTTGAGCTGATTTTTAGTTTCACGGAGGCTGACCTAGTGTTGATTTAGTTCTATTGTCTAACGTGCAGGGAGTTCTCAGAGTAAGTAGAAAAACCCTGGCATTCAGGTGTCAGAAGCAAAATTTGAACCTATTGTTCTGAAAAGCCAAATAATCTTTCTGTCCAGATCTTCCTTCTGTTTGGAGGGAGTTGTTATATTTACCATATGTTTTTTGATGTACAATTTTAGAAAAAACCCACTGTTGTTAACCAAAAATACTTAGGGAAAAAAATTATAGTCACTTTACCAGTCTTTTTAGCTAACAACTTACCAACTGTGAGGATTTTTGTAACCCTTAAAGTGAAGAAAAAAAAAAACCAAACACTGAACAGGTTATATTTTAATAGGCCTTAAAGCTTCTTAAATACTCTGAATTTACATATGAGGTAAAGAATCTGTATCTAATTAGAAATGTGGGGGTTTGCTTGCTTAACCATTAATGAATTCTCAAATGTCATATGATAGAAAATTCTTTAAAAGAAAAAAAAATTAGCAAGCTAATTTTTTTAATGAAGAGTTTGCAACTTACATGAACATGTGTAAATGTTTTGAACAGGTTGTATCAGTCTGTAAAAATTCTGTACTCCTTTGGGATTTTTGTGACCTATTCGATTCAGTACTACGTCCCTGCGGAGATCCTCATTCCAGCTGTCACCTCCAAAGTGAAGCAGAAGTGGAAGTTACTCTGTGAGCTTGTGGTGAGAGCACTATTAGTCTGCTCAACCTGTAAGTATGTGCAGAATGTTCATAAAAAAGCTTGCTATTACACGCTGTTGGGGCCTGCTTATTTAAATGCATGTTTTGTTATTTATTTTTCCAGAGGCTAGCAAACCTGAAATTTTGTTTCAATGATTCAGTATGTTTTGATTTTCATGAACAAGTGAATCTAATGTTGTATTTGTATTTTAACCACACTTCTTTTAGTAGGCGTGACCAATTATTTGACATCCATATCTTTTGCCAATAATACTCTAAAGCTGCCAACTTGAAAATAATTTTCTTAGAATAAAAGTTTTTAAGTAATAGACACACATTGCTGTTTCATGTCAGTCCTCCTCTATGTGATCTGCAGTACATGCTGCTCATGGAGAAATCCTTTTACTGTTTTGTCAGTCTGAGGATTAAGCCTAAGGTGTGCTGCTCTGTATCCATACAATAGCACTGACAAACGTGGATGTGTGGTCAGAGTGTTCATGCATGGTCACTTATTTTAGATGATAATGCTCCAAAGTAGTTTTGTACCTCTGCACTCAATGTCTGTTACTCCTTTTGTTTTTCTCACTTGTTCCCTACTGTTCTCATCCCTCCTATTGTGTCCCTGCCTTTCTCACAGGGAGTCTAGGTACCATAGACACTAGTAGTAATCAGCAGTGCTCACTGGATGAGGAGCATGATCTCATCTAGGAATCGATATTCCTGAAGATAACAAACTGAGTAGGAAGTTTAGGTTTGTCTTTACAGCTCCCATCTAAAGTGCTGAATAACATAGGAAGCTTTTCTCAAAGATGTTATAAAAAATTGTTTCCAGTACAAAGCTGGCTTCTTGGCTCTGCCATTTGTACTGAAATGAGCTGTTTACCTTAAAAAAAAAAAAAAAATCAAAACTGCCAAACAAGCAAAAAATGGCAAACCTTGTTTTTTAGGGGGAAAATATTGATGAAAAAGTAGAGATTAGGTTTTGTTGGCTCTCTTCTCTTGGTGAGTACTGACCAGTGGCTAATGTGCTGGACGGCAAGTAATAATTGTCTGTTGTCAAAGAGAACTTGAACATCCAGTGAGACCTTCTTAAGGTCAAGCCTGTTGAGATAAAAAGTTTAATGTTGGTGCGATTTAACTACTGCAGTAAGCAAAGGGAAATACCATTGATCTAATAACTTGCTGCTCTGAAAATACATACATCTGCTATGTGAAATAAAAAAAAAAAAGTGAAAAGCTTTCTTGAATAATGAAGTGCAGACCTCCTGAAGCGCCACATAGCCTGTGTTCTGCTTCAAGTGTTCATGGTGCATAGCAAACCTGTTAAGATTTTAAGATTGAGGATAGATGAATAACTCTTGTAATACCTGGGAGACATCTAGGTCAAAATGCTTCAGGATCCAAAACGCTTTTTATTGGCTCTCCAGGACCCCAGTAAACTCTCCAGTCTTAACCATATCTTGGTGTCATGAGGCCCTCAGCTTCCACTCATTCTCTCTTGTGCTTTATGTGCCCCTTATAACCTGCCCTGGTAATGATACGACAATACATTTGAAAAGCTAAAGTTATTGTAGATCCAAACTGTTGTTTACAGCTGAAGGTTTTGAGAGTTTATAGGTAAAAAAGGTGCTTGCAGAGATGTGTCTGATGAGAAGAGCCTGTGGTAAATAGGTTTAAAAGCACATTTGCCTGTTTGACTTTGGAAAATTATAAATGACTCCATGATATTCAGCCCTAGGGTTTGGTTTTTTTTTTACCCCTCATTTTTATTATTGAGCTTTGTAATTACTGGGTAGTCTGGGAAGGCAAAACTGGGGAATAATCTCCAAGAAAAGGAAGTAGAAAAAGAAAGATAATTAGCTTTAAAATCTGGAAGAGGAGTCTGTGAAAGGTAAAAAGAAATGGAAGCAAATCAGAGGTGGGGTACCTTCTCAGTGGGACTTGAAAATGGAGCGGTTGCGTATTGGCTGTAATTAACTACAGTTGGGTGAATTGGGACAGGAAGAATCTAATCCAGCATGAATTGTGTGGATTCCTTTTTCCCAGAGGTATGTTGACATGTATTCTTTCTTCTTTTTGTTTTCCTGCAATTGTGCATTGTGATTTTTTCAGATTTTTTTTTTTTCATTATAAAACAGCAGTTAATGGCCTTTCTTTTCTGAAGGCGTAGTAAATATTTTGCCTTTAAAATGATTCAGTATGAAGTGAATGCTGTATCTTTATTTCTTTTAGAAAAATGTGTACTAAAATTGGACCTGGTTTGTGCCATTGAAATTTATCTGTGATGTGAATCTCTAAAATGGACTTGCTGAAGTGTTACAGGTGTTCCTGGGATATTTGAGAGTATTAAATTGTTTGATATAAGGCACAGAGAAGTAAAACTAAAAGTTTGCTCTTAAATGTTTGATATTTGCTAGGCTGTTGTGTGAGATATTGTGTTTATCCTAGTTGTCATTTCAGTTTTTTTCAAGTAGTTTCTACAAATTCTATACATGCAGTATCTGTAATACTTTTTCACCGACAATTGTGTGTGTAAGCTCCCATGCTTACATTCATCTTCTGTTTGTCATTTTTCATTGAAGCATTGGTTATAAACCAGAATTGATTTAAATAGTGCTTTGCTTTCACTAGGTGCAGACCATGGTTCCTAAAATAATTCAGAAAAGTGTTTCTTTATTAGAAAGAAAAAACCCAAAACCTTTTAGATTGAGATTTTAAAATGAAATGGTTTTGGTATCAGTGACAGAATATGTTGTAATGTCTGGACCATTCAGAGGTCATGCACTGATTAAAGGGACTCTGCCTGCTTGAAAATAATTCTGTAAAAAGAAACTTCAGCTGTGTTACTAATAACACATTAGCTTATTAAGCGAAGACTTGAAAAATCAGTTATTACTGGTTTTTTTTGGCTTTTGCATTTCTCAAATAAAAATCAATGAGGTCATTGTTTTATTGTTGCAGTATATCAGAAACTTTGCTGGGAAAAAAGCATTCCCTGGAGTGTTTTTTTTGTTTTGTTTGGTAAGGTTTGTTTTAAGTAAGAACTTGACAAATGACTGGAGATGTAGCATGCATCCAGACAACCTATGACTGCTTTGCTTATGGTTTTTCATGATTTACTTGCTCACTTTGGGGCACTTAGCATTGCAGAAGGACGATCACAAGTATATTATGTATTTTTAGATTTGCATGTTCTGCTTCCTCTGCTCTTGTTTCACAAAAGAGACCTTACCTGAAGCATGCTATGGAAAATACACTTAACCCCTGATGTCACCAGTCGAGCCAAACCGTCAAGTCTGGGGCAGGGGAGGAGCGTACCCAGCCGTTGGGATGTGCATGGCTGGGCTGGGCGGTTGTCGCTCTGGGAGTAGGTCAGTCTTTGCTTACTGAGCAGTTCCCGAGGAACAGTGAGGTCGCCTGAACTCTTTTTCTAGACAGGATTGGTAAAGCTGTTCAAAAGATTGTTTTTTACCATATTGGAAAGAAAGTTACAAATAGATTTAAGAACAATATTCGCAGTAGGTGTCTGAAATCTCACATTTATTCTTAGCAACTTTTTCAAGAGTCTGACACAGTATTAGTCGAGATAAAAGCAAATACTAAGGAGTATTTTTGCTGGGAGAGTGCTGGACTGGCAAAAGCATGCTTTTCCTTTGTTTATAGCCCCTTGTTTATACTTTTTGAACAAGGAAACGGTGAGTGGAAGTGACTTGAAAGGCCTTGTTCCCTACTGCTTTTCTCCCTTCTTCCAATTTAGTTTAGTGTTAAAATAGCATCTTAGTATTGCATGGGTAAAACTGCAAGTCCGATACTTTTGAATTTTAAGAACAAGGAGGGAGAGGGGGAGTTTCCGCTTCATTTGATGTTGAACACTTCTCTCCATTTCATTTGCAAGAGATGTACATCTCTTCATCTTTGCTTGGATTTCATAGTGTACGGTGTAGCAAGTTGGAAAATCACACCATACTTCATAAATCATAACACTGAACGGCTGTCTTACAAACCCAGGTGAGCACCTTGTGCACTGACTGGAAGGATGAGCTAGGCTTGTGGTGAAAGTCTAGACTAGAGCTGGAGACTGGGTTTGGTAGCTGTTGAAAGCAGGTAGGAGCTAGTCTTGTAGCTGGCTAGGCAGAAATATGATTGAAAGCTGGACTAAGCATCACCGTGGGGGGCAAAGTGAGGAACTAAGAACACATACAAATGGAAGGAATTGGACGAGAGCCACCATAGGATTTGGAAAGCAGTGGGAACAGATATGGAGGTGCAGTGTTGTGGAGATACTCACTGGCTGCCCTCAGGTCATGCCTGGAAGTTCATCCAGGCACGTACCTAAAGATCTCCAGCAGCTGCATGTGTTGCAGCCTCTGCCTGATGACTTGCCAGCCTTGTCTTTGATGGGTTGGTTCAGCTCATCGTAATAGTTGGAGACACTCCTTGTAAGACATAAGAGGACAGAAAATCTGTCTGATCATGCTCAGACAGTACAGCCACATCCTTGTGGCTTCAGTAAGTTCTGTTACTGTCGCATGTGTGTTTTTATTTTAAGTGTAAATGCTTTTCATTTATTTTTCTCACAGATTTTACTTAGCACTTGTGGTATTTGAATGTCAGATAACTTCAGTACTTTGAAATATTTGTCAGCGTGGAATTTTTATAATGTTGAAAGTATTTACCCTGATTTTATATCTTATAAAACATGTCACAAAAATAGTTTGGATCTGTTTGCTGCATCTGCTTGGACACAGGTTGGGCACCGGGCCCATGGTTCAGCCCTTAGCTGAGCCTGTTTTGTGATGGGGTTGTGGCTACTGCACATTGGGATTAACCATTTGATTGTGATGCTTTTTAGTTCGCTTCTGAAGGAACTGGACCATCCTGGCTGAATTTTTAAAAACTTTATTAATATCTTTACATAGAACAGTATAAATTTTACTTTTATCTTTTGAGACACCAGTGTGTCTGGGAGAACAAGAAAAAAAAAACCTTCTACCCAAATGAGTCCTGGTTAGTGTATTGCTTGAAATAAGCTTGAAATAATTCTCCTGTGTTAACAGCTTCAAAGTATGCTGAGCACATGGAGATTGAGAGGAGATCTGGAGATCATCAGCTTCAACTGCCAAACATTAGTCAATATTGATGCTAAAGAGCATCAAACATATTCACTTCTATTGATGCCTCTCAGTGAAAATTGTGGTTAAAAAATTTAGGATGGGCAAGAATATAAGTTTCTAGTAGAATGTAAATGTAAATTTCTCGCTTACTGTCTAGCAGAGGCTTACTCATGTCTTCTGCCAGAAGGGCACTAAAATTAAATTGTGCTTGCTAGAGGTGTTGGAAGAATAATAATTAAAAAAAGTATTGAGAAAATAATTTTCATCTGAATGGTGGCAGCAAATCCATGAAGAAGTAAAGGAATAAAATACAAAAGAACAATTTAAGCAGTACTTTAGCTTTTAAAGAATAAGTTGCGTTTGATTTATTAGTTTCAAGATAGTAGTGAAAGAATTTGTTTTGTGAATCGGTAAAACCTGCTGAAGAACATCAGCAAATATAATGGAGAAAACTGGAGTTGAGAGTTAATAGTTTCTTTCATCCACACAAGAAATATAGATTTTATTTTTTTTTTTTAATAGCTTAATTTAGGGCTGCATTCCTGCAGCCACGGTGCTCCTGTTAAAATGAAAATTAAGAAGTATTACATTTGAATGTGGATGTGGAGATATCGGTTGAATTGTCAGCTGTTTTGATTGTTAGCTTGAAATGAAACAAATTTAATTGAATCCATCTGATCCAGCTGAGCATGAACTGAGCTCTTAGTGAGCTGTTTTCCATTAAAAAAAATTAGCCTGAGCTTAATGTGTAATTTTACCAAGAGAATAAATGCATTATTCAGTTGAATTTATCAGTTATGCTTGTCTAAATATTTCCCCATTTTAACTGTACCTGGTTTTAGGAAAGAACAGTTCTTGATGCTGAACAATTAGACACAAGATAACATGATGTTTACCAGATATCTTACACTGTTTAATGATATTGTGCCAATAAAATACTCGCCAATAATAGCTGCAGCAGAGGTAACGTGAAGGAATTTTAAGATGTATATAGATTGTAATACATGCTTTTAGGATTAAGTGATAATCATTTATATAGAAGTGGTTTGTGTATCAGTTATTAGACACAGAATTTTTTTAGTAAGAGTTTGTTCATTTTAAAGGGTAATACTAATGACAGGTAAATTATAATGACAGTTAACTTTGTGATTTAAAAAAAATTCCAAGTGGGATTTAGAATATTTGTGTGGACTGGATTTAGAATATTTGTGTGGACAGGCCCCTTGAAGTGGGCTTAAACATAAAATAATTGTTTATGAATTGTCAAAGGAAGAAAATGAAATATTTGATTAATTCAATTTTTTTTCTTTTTTTTTCAGTGTTGGTTTGTATATTTTTTTCTTGGATATGGGTAGCTGATGAGCATAATTCTTATTTCTTAGTAGAAGATCCTGTGCTGTGGTTTTCAGTTGAGAGATGAGAACAAGCATCATTGTGTGGTTTTTAGGCATATACTTAGGCATGAGGAATAGATATGTGAAATCTAGGTTCTTCCAACCTGTTTGAGTATCTTTGCAAGAATAATGGATCACTTAATATCAGGGTTATATCCTGATTATGATTTCTTTCTTTTGATGTTCCATTATGAATTATGGCACATCTTATGAATTGCTGTTGGTGTAGGCATCACTTTATGTACGTATAATAACTAATGTTCTTTCTCACAGTACAAATATTAAACTTTTTTTACCTGATTTTAACATATGGATAGCAAATGTATATGGATTATGGTTACTAGTTAAATGTTATGGATTATTTGAATGGTGCTAGTAGTGTTTCTTACTGCTGGTTGTTCTAGAGATGTTAACTTGTGAATATAAGTTGTATGAGATAACGGGTTGGGGATTTTCTTTCTAAAACTAGCACTGCTCCAGAAGTAACTGTAGGGTCCAGCAGAATGGTCTAATGTTGGTATTCATTAAAGCCTTATGAAGCCAACTGGTTTGGTTCTTCCTTTTGGTCCATCGCTTCAGCTGACATCAGATCTTCTTTAACAGTGACTCTGATATGAACCCAAAAAACATATTACTTGCAAATAATTATATTTTCAAAACCTTATACAGAAAGTTAAGGTTGTGAAGTTTCAAATTATTGAAAACTTTAAAGGTGTCCTGTTTTATTTATTTTTTTAATTACTGCTGTGTCAATTGGACCTCCTTTGGGTCAGGTGTTAATTGGAATTCTGTCAATAAATTCAGATTTTGAAATGCAGCTGTTGTCCAAAATTTTTTTGTAGGTATGGGACAGGACGAAAAGTATGGGCTTTGTGATTGAGGTGAAAAATAGAAAATTTTAGAAGATTGGTAATAAGAAAAATTAAAAAGATTTTAAAATAAACAGCAATGTCTTTGTCATAAAATTTGCTTGCTTTTTCTTTTTGAGACATTTATTATTTTATAAAAACAGTTAAGAACAAATAGTTTAGCAGTGCATTTATGTACTCTGAAATAGCTGATCCAGTTCTGGGGCAGTAATTATTTCCTAGTAAACAGACCTCATTACCTGCCACAGTTTAGTGTTTGCATTAAATATGTATTTTACAACTCTGCAGGAATTCTTGTGGAAAAGCATTATGGTATTTTAATTGAAAATGGGTTTATAGCAGAGCCTTTTTTTTTTTTTTTTTAATTTATGGTTCCTTTTACAGGCTCCTTTGCAAAATTTAAAAATCTAATCTATTCCAGCTTGCTTTTGACACTTTTTTGTATGAATTTTGATGATGTTTATTTTTCTTATTTCTAATTGTAAAGCTACCTTTTCTCTAATGCTTTATGGATTTTCTGCCAGGCACTAATATGGGCTGGGTTCCTTGGGATACCTGGTGACGGATGGGTAGTAATGGCAACGCTGAGAGAAGCAGTGAATTAGGAGCCTGGTCTATGCACTGCAATGAAGGCAGAGTTGCATGGCACCATACTTTTACATGTGCAAGTTTATCTTGTAGATGTGTAATTTTAAATGAGATGAACTTTATTCTCTGTGGTTTATGCCAGTTTCCATCTGACAGGTTTCAATATCAATATAATTTTAACCTGTAAAATCCCACATGGAGTTTTCCTGTCCAATACCACAGCACTATCTTTTCGCTTATTCCCTATCCAGTATCTCCTGAACATAAATCTTACCAATTTTCAGTGACAGTTTAGCTGTAAAAAATTAATGAATCTGCTGTTTTCTAAATTTATAACTTGAACCTTTGGTAAAAAGATGGGAAGTTCAACTTTTTTTTTTTTCTTCTAAAGGAAATTCTAGCACAGGAAATTTCTTGATACACTTCTAAATTTGATGAGAAGGAGTAACACACATGCTCAGTTACCCTGCTGCTATCTGGGAGAGATGGATTTAGTTTTAGGCTGCGACATTCTGTGATACTTGAAGAACTCAGTTGGTCTTCCTTAGTATACTTAGTATTTAGAAGAGTTCCAGAGCCATATACCTGTATTTACTATGAGATGGTAAAGTACTGCAATGAAGGAGTATAGTAATAGAAACAGTGCAGCAAATTCAGATGCCAGTATGTAATACTGAAATTATACATTGTAATATATAATCTATATATCTGGGTGTTTTATATCTGGGCCTCAATAAGGATTCATGCATAGGCCATAACCTCTTTCAATGCATTAACAAAATCACTCTGTACATGGTTAAAAGTGTTTTAAAAGTATTGTCAAAACTAAGACTTAGTATATGTTTTTGTAGTTTAGATGTTATTAGTGCAAAGGAAGCCAGGAAAAAGATGAGAATTATATTCTGTTTGAACAGTTTAGAGGTTTCTTTCTAACTCATGCCTTCAGCAAATACAGTGAATAAAAATTACCAGGCTATGCTTACTAATTTCAGATGTTTTTCGTTACTTATGCTACAGCGACACATTGTGAAGTGCAAGTTAAAGATTCATAATACCGTTTACAGTGTAAACCTATGTGTGCTCTGAAGATTTTAGGTGACATGTGACATAAGTTGCAAAGAGCTACATGGGTTAAGAGTCATCTAGTTTAGCATGCAGAAGTCTGTTCTCTGGACCTCTGCACCTGCAGTGGTCATCGTAGCTAGACTCCTTGTAAGCAAGGGAGAGAAATGGGTGCTTGGAAGGGCACAATTTGTCTAATCTATTTTACATATTTGCTTCTGGATGAGTTGAACTGGGCCAAATAAGTGCTTGTTTCCTTCTTTGGGCTATTTGAAGGAATATAGGTGAGAAATATATCTAGCATTTGGTATGATGAATCCTTCTCAGGAAGAGTGAGAAGTGATGCTGAATATCACGCTCAGTTGCCTGCAATTCTGTCTTCCCTTTCTGACAATAATTTTAAAACTAATCAAGCCTGTTTCATTTTTTGTTCCACTTTATATTTTCCATCTGTATGCTTACAGATATAATGAAATGATGATATGAAAATTGTTTGTCCAAATAACAAAAATATAAATATTCTCTACTTAATGGAAAGTGAACTTTGTAATATGTTCATGACTTTGTATCTCTCTGTTATTTTGGTCTGTTATATTTTTATGCATGAACTGGCTTAGAAGAGAAGATCATTTATGGGGTGCCTTCTTAAATGTCATACACGAGCCAGTGATTTTTCTGTCTTATTGAGTGGAGCAGCTATTTTTGCACGTCCTCCTTATGCATTTTACATCTATCCAGTGGATCTTCTGTAAGATCCAAAGATTCTGTAAGATCCAAAGATTCCTAAGGAGGAAGTAAAGGAAGAGGCAAATGGAAAAATACCCCTTTTTCCTAGTGCCCAGTTACGAGGAAATAGATAATGGTGCTTGACATTGTTAAAAATCTCCCCATTATTTTTAGGAGATTGGCATATGTCTTCCTTCCTCCCTTTTCATATGCAACAACACAGAGTTGAAAAGGTATATTGTGTTAATGGGAATACCAAAAGTAATAGGGTGCCATACTATGCGTACTTCGTGGATCCAAGTTGAATATTATTCAATATTTATCTGTTCTTTTTCACTTGATAAGGTCCCACAGTGTAGAGGTAGTGATTTATTTATTTATTTATTTATTTATTTTTAACCTGGATCTTTTCCTAGACCTGACTTGCACTGTGGCCCTCAGACCTTTGTCCTGACACAACCAGAAGAGCTGTATTCTAGAGTTTAGGAGATGGAGGAGGGAAGAGTAGTATCTTCACAGTACGATTTTATGATACATGAGTCAAATTAACAGTTTACTGCTTACAAATGTAGGATATCTTACTCTTCTGTTCTCTCTGTTTTTCTTTATCTTACCCTGGCATGTAATACTATATTCTCCCTCATGCTGGCTCTGGCATTCAATCAGGAAAGAGCAGATCGGATTCACTAATCAGCACAAACCGCCACGTTCTGTGTTTAACTGTGTTGTGTATTTTTCAGTGCAGCAAGTGATGGAATATATTGTGTTTTGACTTGCAGTAATCGCTGTTCTGTAACACAGCAAAATAAGAATTGTGTCTTGTTCTTTGGAGTTAAATTATGTTTTTATTTCACATGGGCTTTTTTGGTAAGGTTATCTAGACTATAGTTCTTCCTTCGTAAAAAGTATCTTGAATCATGTTACTGTCCTATAAACTGGTAACTCATTAGCAAGGTGTTTCTGTGGTAAACTAAAGCATACGTAACTGATAATCATAAGATATCAGGCAGTCCCTTTTTAATTTTAAGCTTGAAAATTGCAACAGGCTACTTTTCAAGTATTATATATTCCACGGTGTTTCAGCTGAATGTCTTACCTAGTGATACTCCATGTTCTCAGAGGGCAGTTTTGACAAGATGACTGAGTACAGAAGGTATACTGGAAGTTTTGATTCTGCATTAAGGTTGAACTGCCTTAATTTGTGTTCTATTTCGGCTGATTTTTGAGGCAGTGTTTCAGACATACTCTAGTAAGAGGACTTAAATGAAAAGGATATCAGAAGTATGCCTGCACTGTGCTAAAAACTACTGCCTAATATTAAAGACAGTTTTCTAGCAAAGAAAGATGTAGACTAATTTTCAGATTAGAGCAGCATGTGTGATGACTTCTGTTCACCACAGTCCTGACTGGTTGAGGAAAAAAACTGTGTATGGTTGCTCACCTTCCTGCCTTGACCCCTTCTTTTTTTTTTACCTTCATGAGCTTTGTCCTCTAGCTGAGTCTCATAAGGTGTTTGTCTTGCTTAAGTTGGTATCTGGTATGTTCTGTAATTGCAGATGATGGCATTGCTAACCATAGGGGATGAGTTCTGTTATTATGTCCCACAGAAAGCAAAAAAGGGAGGAGGCAGCAGTTTGGGATACGAGACTGAAAAAGTACATATTGTTTCATTCTATTTCTGTTTTCTTTAGGAGCAAGGCAATTTTAAAATTCTCTTAGCAAATTTTTTTTTTTTAATTTTCATCTTGGTGCTTTACCAAATTGCAGACCAGTTCTATAAAGGTAATGAATGTTAAGTTACAGAGAAAAAAATACTTCAGTTAAGACGAGTAGCATGGCTGTGTAGTTGTTTATACAGACAATGGCTTATAAAGACAGTCAATGCAAGATGGCAAGCTGAGACTTCTACACTTTGAGTAAAAAAATTAACTTAGCTTTCAGGACACAGATGTCTTCTGTCTTCTTGCAAGTACTAGGATACCTTATAATGCATGTTATATTAATGTATGGTATGAAGCAGGTAAAAGAATTGCATGAATTACCATTTTGGCTACAGCTCTTGGACATTGCGAGACCTTTGACATTCAGAATCAATTATCCAGGACTACCAAGACCACTGGTACAACTGTCAAGTGAGACCTCTCATTATCTTGAGCACCATGTGTGTCACACAGTTATTTTATTTTTAATTGCTTTTCGGTATTTTTATACTCTGTTTTATTTCCTTTGAAGCTTATTACTATGGAAACGATGTAATTGGTCTAAGCAAAGTTAAGCAGAGTACACAAATTTATTATGCAGTTCTGAAATGTGTTATGATTTGTGCAGTCTTTCTGTCTTGCTTTCCACTAGTCTATTCCATAGTCAACAGACTCTGGCCAGGTAATTCATAAATTACGGTCTTTCAAGGACAAGGAAAGTATGGATATATGAGGGAGCTGAATTTGAAAAACCTCTTCCATCTGATTCAGTATGGATATATAGTTTTTAAGGAAAAATAATTCCTTACAGGTGAAAGTTCCATGTCAAATAAATGTTACTTACTGCATATAATCCAATACCTGTTTGAAATGAGAGTGGAATTAGTGTGCTACACCTATTTTTTTTCTTGAATTATTCCAGCTGTTTACTGTCCTTTCAGTGGCATGGCACGCATGCGCGTTATTGGACCACTGCAATACAGTTAATAGATAAATTGTGTACTTGTATAAATATCCCCTTTCTGGATAAAAAAATCTTTATGACAACAATGCTATGCTCTGAAAATATAAGAAGTTATATTATGATTATCGTGATTACATGAAATATTTATTGCTGGTACCTACGTGAATGTTTGAAAGAAAATCGGAGATATTTAATTTCAAAATATCTTTTTAAGAATTTTGTTGATGCCAAGTGGTTTCTTTTGTATAATTGTGTAGTGGCCTTTTAGAAACTATACATTTCCTATATATCAGTTTAGTACTTTCTTTGACATGCCAGAAAGTAGGACATTCATCTGTTCTGGGGGTAGGAGAGGAAACATTCTTGGGGGAATGTTCTTAAAAGCTGGTTGATGTTTTTTTAATTTTTTTATTTAGTTTGGTTTCATAATTTTGTAGAACTTGACAAGCGGTTAAGATATTTGCAGTAACATTACATTTGTGATATGTAAAAGAAAGTTTTATATCTAGGTCTGTAAATACTTGTGTTTCAGTTTTGAGAGGTTAAACAGCTTTTGCAGTGTTAGAGTCAATATTTCAAGTTCTTTTTAAAGTAACATTTTAGTTTCTTCTTCTTTCTTAAACTCAGTATTTTGTAATCTTGTAAATGTGAATGATATGCCAAGATCATGAAGAGACTTCTTGCCAGGTGCTTTCTACTTGAAGTACAAGGTATTGTGTTCAGGCATATTAGTAGCTTATAAAAATAAGGGAAAAGTAGAAGGATGTGCCAAATGCCAAGGTTGTTTTGTATTGTAAAGAAGAATCCAGGACAGAAAAAATGCTAAGCAATTTCTTCCTGTAGAATCACTTGCCCCAGCTCTGAGTTGTATATATTTTAGCTTATTGCCTTCACTGTGTGAAACCATTTAATAAAAATTAATTCAAGGTTTTCAAGGAAAGTGCGTCTAATCAAGTAAGACGATTGAGCTACAAACATTGATTAGTTTGAAACATAATTTCCCCTACTGAAGACTAGTTGGTTCAAAGTCAGGTTTCCAAAGGAATTAGGTGTGTACAGTTGGCCATCTACAATCAATATACCCCCCACAAGTAGCTTTTAAAATCATAAAATAAAATAGAAGGATTTGATTGGAAGGGACCCTTGAAAGTCATCTAGGCCAACCTTGTGCTCAAAGTTAGCTTAACTTCAAGCTTTTCAGCCACTTCTGAAAGAAGGCTGGTGGTCTGAATGATGACTGAATTAATACAAATTTTTCATAAAACTTGTCATAAGTATAGGTTGGAGAACCAGGTGTTTCCACTGCTGGGAAGACGGGTAGAATTTAATAGTGTGTTCTGTTCGGCATTAGATGTTTAGCCTGAATGCTCAACTTGGACTGCTAATAAAGTATAATGCTTGTTGGGAGGGCAGAAGGGACATGTGGAAGAGAAATTGAGGGAGGCAATTTTGGGAGAAAAGTTAGAAATCCATGAGGAAGTTGAGTGGCAACACTAGCAGAATCTCCTTTCAGGAAAATACTGAGATAGCATATTTCATTTTGGATTACTCATGCATATATCTCCTGGAAGGAAAACTCAGCCCATACTTCACAAGTTAAGGAGGAATGACTGTGCATTGTTTTCAGGAAGCTTGTTGAAAGTTGCTGTAAGCATGCTGCACCATATTATTAGACTCAACAACAAAAAGTCCTAATAGTGCCTCCTGTGCAAATATTTCTATGAAATGGGTGAATTCCAATATCAAGTAAATCAATGAGAAACTTGTAGTTGGACAAAACCGTCTTAAAAAGGGAAAATGTTTCATAGGGTTGAATAACTTGTTGGATCCAAAGACCCTAGGATGGTAAATTTGGCTTCAGAATCTGGCTCCTGCCTACTGGGGGGGAAGGAGGGTGGGAGAGAGGGTAGATGGAGGCAATTTTTTCTCTGGGTAAGTCTTATTTATGTGATCGATTATACCATATTCTGAATCATGGTATCTGAACAGATTTAGCTTGTGCCTCAATAACAGAGAAATACTGCATCTAGGCCACTTTACTGGAGGCTGCCATTTCTGAGAACAGGGAAGAGTGGGATCTCTGTGCATCTTTTTGCCTTTTTAACACTGTTGTGAGTGTGGCAGATCAGGAGCGCTGGCTAAATCTACAGAGCTAGTCATTACCTTTTTGGTTACTCTTCCATCTCTACATCTGTTGACAGTTCTTCTAGTAGGAATCCATCTTATGCAGCTGGGAGTTACTTACACCTATTTTGAACAGTTACATCCTATGATTTTTTTTTTTTTAATATATATATATAAACCCATACATATTATAATATATAATATACACAGAATGAAAGTCACACTCTGCAATAGTGTAACTAGCATATATATACACTATACTATATGCGATGTGGTAGGTATTCAGATTTTTGTTCTCCCATTGGCAGCTTTCAGTCCCTCGTTTACTGTTGACATGATTTTTGATATATTGCAAAAAGTCTGACTGCCCTCTTTGTTAGGAATAAATCCAGTTCTCTTGTATCATGGTCTCACACTGCCAGCTCTCATTCCCTCTTCCCTGACTCCCAGTGTTGCTTCTCATGCTCTAGATTAGCAGAACTCCTGTCTCCTTGTCACACTTCTACCTTTGTAGCCTTTGCTAAATCCCTCTGTCTTTGCTGGGTTAAGACCAGATGTCACACTTTTGTTCTTCTGCACAGTTCAGCTCTATTTCTGTGAACTACTGCTTTTTCAGTCTACAGCCCATGATCTTGCTAATTGCATCCTCCTTGACCTTTCAGATCTCTACCTCCATTTTTACTACTTGTTGGAAAAGCCACTCAGGCTCTTGTTCTGTGTTTATCCACTGTTTATCCAGTATCTGAAACCCTTTTGTTTTGTAACTTTCCTGCATTTATTTTATTTTTTTCTTCTTTTTTTTTATGCCTTTCACTTTATTTTATGCTTTGTTTTAATTGTCTGATGTAATTAATCTGTAATATCGGACAGGGAGGCAGAGCATTATTAGTATAAATGCACGGAATGAACCTCTATTATTATGTGACAAGTAATCAACTTGACAGAATATATTCTACATCTGAAGTCTAAGTGGTTTGTCTAAAAGAGCTGCAATTGCATGGTTTATGTTTCCTTTAATTATCCCTATTTGATAGTTAGAGACTATATTTCTTATTGGAA
Organism: Ciconia boyciana; assembly: GCF_034638445.1. NCBI lineage: Eukaryota > Metazoa > Chordata > Aves > Ciconiiformes > Ciconiidae > Ciconia > Ciconia boyciana. The sequence continues at coordinate 208,759,978 of NC_132934.1, forward strand.
TGTGGAGGCAAAATGATTGCAAATTCTGGCTGCAAAGTGCACTGCTGAGAATATGGTAACAGTTTAATTTTAAGACCTGCTGCTTAGACATCTAGACTAGGCTAAAAATATTTACTGTTCAGTTAAATGTAAAATGGTACATTCTAAAGGTATGTGGAGTTTGATTTGAAATTTCAATCTTGTTTCAAGGTTGCCGTCTAGAAGTTACATATTTTGTGGAAATGTCCAGTAGACTTAACGTGCAGCTCAGAGACCTGAATAAGTTTTGATTGCAGAAGCACATATTCTAGATTTGTCACTCTTGGGAAAACAGGGTAATCATTTTGGATATCATTGCTTAAATTAAAGCCCTGTCTGGACAGTGAAGTAATTTTTTATAATTTTTTAGCAAATTCAACCCAAAATAGTATTTAATGAGCTAGAAAGAATCTGCAAGGCAGCTAGCTGAGGTTAAGGAAAGGCTAAAGTATCATGAATGAAAACTAAAATAATTAATTTTTGTGACTCTTTTGAGCTGGATATCTTAGATCTAATTCTTATTCAGCTTTGTGCCAAATAAACTGTGGAGTAGTGATAAATTAACCTGCCTCCTGGTTAATTATGAGAAACTGTGAATTGCTTGGCAACATTAACATTTCTTCAGTAGAAGAAAAGGGACCAGAACCCTTTGTGTTTTGGGTCTTACCAGGCACCTTTCCATGAGTCAGTGTTTTAGAAATGGCTCTTTATAGGTTTTTTTAATTGCTAGAAGGAGCTGCCATCTTGTGTAACTCCAGTTTTGTCCACTTCAAAGCGGAGAAAAATGCTTGAAGTGTCGGGCATATCAGTCTCGGTTATAAAGGTGACTCTAGTGGCTTATTACCCATGCTGTTTTATTTGTGTATTTAAAAATTGTCCTTTTTCTGTGTTGCATTTATCAAGTTTCAACTTTAAGTTACTGTGCTTGCTTGTCTTTTGTCTGCTAGGTTTAAGGATCCTTTCTTACCACATTTTTTGTTCCTCATATTAATGCAAGCAGGCTATAATTATAGTTGGTGTACTCTTTGGTAAACTAAATAGACTGAGTGTAGGAGGCATTTTCCAATACCTCTTGTTTAAGATAATCTTCTTTTATGCAGAGTATAAAAGAATGTTAACACTCATACAGTCTCTTTCACATCTGCCGAAACAGAAACAATTTTCAGTACAGAGCGTTAACTTCCCTAGTTTTACTTATATTCTTTCATGTTTATGACCATGTTATTGCTTTTGGTTGTAATAGCAGCATCACGTTCACCTGGGTAGCTGCCATGGTTCCCAAGATGGTAAAGCAAAGTCTTTCATTCTGGACTGGAGTCCTGGGGCTAGATCCTATGCCCCATTCCCCAAGTGTCAGCATTGCTTTCTCTAGTTTCCCATTTTCTACAGTGATTGTCAGCTCTGACAGTAAACATTTTTTTCCCTATTTCAGGATAGAAGTGTTAGATGACTGAAGTTTAAGAACTGACTGTTGTTGGAGAGAGCTGTTCAGTAGTTAGCAAGGAAGATACAATGGCTAACCTGTCACTAATGAGTAGTTCAGGTGTCTTTTTTTTTTTTTTTTTGGTTGTCAAAATGAGGCCTAAAGTGGAATTCTTTCTTTTTTGGATGCAGCAGTTTCCAGTTAGGAAATTCTCATAGGGCAGCTACTCCAGCCCCTCAGCCACCTTGGTGGCCCTTTGCAGAGCTTGCTCCAGTTCGTATCAATGTGTCTTGTGCCGAGGAGGCCTAAAACTGGGTATTGAATTCCAGGTGTGATCTTTGTTAATATAGTCACACTGTCACAGGATCACTTTTCTATATGGCATTTCATCTTCTCTCAAGCTAAAACTCCATTTTGTTGCTCTGAACGTGAAATATATGCACATCTGTGACACTAGGAATAGTGATCACTAATTATGAGAATTGCATCTATTGGACATTCACTCATGTTACTGAAAATTAAGTCATGCACAAAATTTAAAAATTCAAAACCTCAAGGTTTTGGCTTATTCCTCCCAAGTTTCACTATACAATAAAATATTAACTAAATTAAATACACATGTTTTTTCCTAAGTAATTATTTCAAGATCAGTATTTTATTTTTAAGTGTTGTAGACCCACTTAGCTAGTTTATTGGTTTTACATACAGCGACTAAATTGTATTGTTAGACTATAACAGTCCTGTTTTTCAGGAACACTGATTTAACGCATGTCTCCCATAAGTGCATCTGTGCATCTGACTCACCATGTTCTCAGCAGAGACTAAGCCACTCTTTGTGCATGTAACATTCCAGTTATATTATCGAATAATGCTAGTTGTAAACACTTCTTAATTACTCAGTGTTGCAAACAATTCTTGTTGAACATCTGTTGCTGACAATTACTGAAGAGTATCGTGTATGATTACTTAGTGTAGGACAAAACCCAATTACTACTGAGTTCAGATGTGTTATTACTTTCTGGAAATCTTATCCTATCAGTCAGACTTACTGGTAACCCTTGGTTTGATTGTAGCTCTGCTGTACTGTTGTGTTTAACATTCACATCAAGTCTGTTTTGTCCTGTCAGATGCTCCAAATTGGTTTGATGCTGCCCCAGGAAAATGTAAATTAGCTATGGCATCTCTGCTCTGACTTCTGCTAATATGTTTAAAAATGAAATTCTTGCAAAAAGGCCTATTGCACAGCTCAATTTTATGAGATATTAGGGAAGAATAATACTATTGTGTTTTTAAAAATAGTATTTGTTTATTCCTATTTTGTTTATGAGTCATTTAATAGTACATATTGTAGAATATGGAGAAGATAATGTCCTGCTTGTTTGCATGTCTTTCAACTCTAGCTGTCTTTCAACTCTTAGCTTTTAATGAGTGAGTTAATAAAGGCCATGCTCTGTGACAGACTTGCGTGGTCTTTCTAGTAAGCAGATCTGGGTTAACATTTTATTTCTCTTGTGGGTGTAGACTCAGTCATCTCTGATTCTATATAGATACTCTATTTATCATAGCTACTTCTGATGTCCTCTGAGACTCAACTGTATTTATCACTCTTTGAATTTTTGAGATTGTAGATTTTCTACAGAATATTTCCCTCATTTAGGGCATAATATGAATGGTGCTTTATTAACAAACTGCAAATCATTATCCACTTACCCTTCAAATCTAGTCTGGAAATTGAATAATTTCCAAGGTCTTTTTTCTTTACACTAGTTTTAAAATGCATTATAAACACAAATGTGTTTTCAGAATTTCTACAGGTGAAGTGAAAGGTGAGTGTTAAGATGGAAAAATAAGGTCAAAGCTAAGTGTTCTTTCATTATAAGTGCTCAATTTTAAGCATTTAGAATATTATTTTTCAGAATACTTGGCATTATATAATGTAATACAGCTCTTCATGTGGCTTCAATGCAGATTCTATTGCCGTCAGCTGCATCTGTGAGTGCTCCGTACTTCTGCAGTCTCCCGTCTTTCCCTTGAATTGCTTTTGTTGTGTTTTGTTTTGTTCTTAAGCTCTCACTGCCAGCATTTCTATAGTCTTATCCATAGGTGCAACACTTGTTCTCATATAAATTAAGAGGGAGCTTAAACTCACAAGGGGAGGAAAGCGTATAATGGTCTAGTTAGATCCTCATGAGCCTCATTAGATATACATGTACTGTCATGCGTTTAATGACAGAGATCCTACATTGTTTTAAGTATCAATGTCTTTAATTCAGTCATAAAGCATAAAGTTGTCATAAATAAATTCAGTCATAAAGCACAAAAGTCTTCTCAACCAGTTTTAACTATTGGAAGATTATCTAGGAATGCAATTTGTCTTGCATATCTCTACATGTGTTTACATCTAAATCAGTTGCGTTGGTTCCTGCTACCGTGAAATAAGTTTTAATCCATGTGGTCAGTGGAGTGTAAGGGGGTAGTGTCTTGCTTTCTGAAGAAGAATTTCGTATTTGGTTAGGTACATTGTACCCAAAGTTTAATTTACGATGTTGACTATATCTCTACCTAATATAATGGAGTCTACACAACTAGCTTGTCTGTAGGCACCCAGATTCAGGTGACAAGAATTCAATTCTATTTTTTTATATTTGTGTAGATTTCCTCTATGGCAAGAGGTGAACTAGCTTCTTTCTATATTCCTGTTTTTCTCCATTAACTTTATTCACCTGACAGTCCTGAAGGAACTTAGTACTAAAATGCAAAACTGTGTGTGAACTTACATTACAAACAGTCCTTGTGCCATAGGACTGGCAGGCTGGCCATCTAATTTCGGTGTATTTAAAAAAAAAAAGGGGGGGGGGGGATGGAGATGATAATCAGACCTTGTGGGTAGTAGAATGCCATGCCGGTGGTGTGGAACTGTTGAAGGAGCTTGCAAAGATGAGAAGCTTGCAGATAGCTGGCAGATGAAATTCATTTTAGATACATTGCTAGGTAACGCATCAAGGGGAAAGTAATTTAAATTGTGCTTACAATAGTGCTGGGCTTAGAAGTACCCATTAAAACTGGGATCTTGGAGTCATTGTCAAGAGGTTTCTGAAACCATCAGCTCAGTATCCACTGGCAGCAAAAAGGCCAATGAAATTGTGAGACAACAAGACACGGCATCGTTTTGCTGCCATATAAAACTTGGCTTCCCACGGCTTTAAGTATTGGTGCAGTTCTGATCTCTGTATTTTGACAAGGATGTACTGAGGTGAGAGAGAATATATGTAGAAGAGCAAGTGTTCTCTGACTTCAGCCCAGGTTCAGCTCTGTGGGATTCAGTTTCTTATTAATACATGCTGGTAAATATACCTATCTTTAAAAGCCATTTCTTGGCAAAAAAAATCTGATAGTTCAATGCAAAATTAAATAATACAGTAGCTATTTTTTCATGTTACTATTACAATTTTTATGGGCAATTATCAGAGGGATAAGAAGATAACTTACTATTTTCATTTACTTTTTCGTTCTTTGCATAGTGGTTTTTTTTGTTTTTTTTTCTTTAGTAGGTGGTTGAACCCCAAGGAAAAGAACAGCTTAGATATTAAATGGTCTGTATATGCATAACTTTGAGTGCTCTACTCTTGCAACGAGAGAGCTGGAATAACAATAATCACAATAAAAATAAACACAGAAATTATTTTGAGCAATTGTTTTAGCTCAAATAACTGTCATTCTGTATAACATAAAATTACAGGGGGTAAGCACGATAGAAATAATTGCTATGATTAAATATGAACAAAGTGCCTGATAGCAAAATAAAGCAAGAATACATTATTACTGATTTGGTTACTGAAGTGCAGTGTAGCATTTTAAATTCACTAAAGATGATCAGCCTTCAAGTTCTTTGTAACAAAGGACTTGTGTATAATAAAAAAAAATAGCATGATAGGCTTTCTCAAAAGGATCTTGGGTCAGCCTGTGGTTCTTGGTGCTGCAACTCAAATTTAAAAGCCATGAATCTATAGCATTCATGGAGCGAGTTCAGATCAATTCACAATGCTGAGTATTGCCCATCTTACTTGCCAGTAATATGGTACATAATAACAGATTATATGCTTAGGCAGGCAGGCAAGGTAATGCTTCTACTGGATATTGAAGACCCTTTCTTAAATAAAAGGGAACAGGGAGAAGTTTTGGCTAATGTTTTTGTAACGTATTTCTTCAGCTCTGTCACTTGGAGCTACAGTTTGCAAATGAAAGATCCTAGAAAAACTGGTATGGTTATATTCAGCATAGTTCATCAAGGCTGATTTTCTGTGTGTTGTGTTAGCAAACATTAGACATGCTGAATCTCTTTTGATGCTTTAGAGGAAACTGGAGGAGGAGATTTGATTTAGGATATCATTAATATTTGCTATTCCAAAACAGGATTTTTTGAAAAGGGTTAGCATTTCCGTAAAGCTGCCTGTTGGTTTATGTACAACTATAAAGTTAGCCCGCAAGCTGAGAATCAAAGTAACTTTCTCTAATAATATCACAGTGAAAAAAAATGCAAAATACAGTTTGTTTTGTTGCATATATTCCGATATATATCTGTATATTTCTCATGCAGACCACAAAACATTAGAAAGAGAGAAAATTTATGACACAGACTCTAATCACTCTTGTATAAAGCCAGGTTCACTGAGTATTTCGCACAGCAGTAGAGAGTAGGTGAGCATTTCTTACACTATAGGCTATAGTCTGTAGTGTATAGACTAAGACTATAAATCACCAAAATAACAGCTGGGGTCAAAAGCACACATAATAGCTAAAATTACAGTTAACTTTTCCCCCTAATTGGTGGTATGCTTGCATAGCAGCATTTCATGCACTAAAATATCAAGGCAGTTTCTGTATTTCTCTTGCAGTAAATGTCTTTCTCCTACCTTAAGACCACTTTTCCTTGACCTGCTTAAAATATCTATAGTATTTATACCAATAAATTTCAACAAAACTGCTTGCTGAGATACCAATAACAATATTTTTATCTGATACTGAAGGATTTAGATGGCGCATGTATTAATACATATATATATATATAAAGAGAAAAAAACCAAAGTTAGATAATAGGCAGCAAAGACATCTGACACGTATTTGGAGTAATGAAAAAAACCAACATGTAATTTCAGTTTCATCATTGTCATCTAAAGGAATACCCATAACTTTTCGTTTCTTCAACCAAAGGCAGTTTATGATACCTCTCTCCTTTCACAAATTCATTGTACTTAAAAATGTTAGTGGATGTTGGACAATGGGTACTGGAAAAGATAGATATTATAAGTTAAAGAAAAATTTGTAAATAGAGTAAAATACTGGCACAAAGAAGTTAATATTTTATATTAATAATTGGGGGTTTGTACCTTTTGAAAGATGTGGCCAGAGTTGGTGGGTATATTAAGCTGGAAAGGGTGATGAAGGGCAAAGCATGTGCCATTATAGATGGTAATTTATGTATGAATGGACTATATGTTTTATGCACAGAGAAGAACATATGTATCCCTGTCAATAAAGACCTTTGATCTCCATAGAAAACAAACAAGAACAGGCAAGAAAACACATGATTAAGTAACTACCCAACAGTTGTTCATCAAAGGCTGGCATTTCTCTGTGTACTGTTAGCAGAGTCAGTTTATTGAGAATTTCCCAGCTATTGTACGTGTAGATGATGCAAAAAGTACTTTGAGGAAAATGGGTTGAGAAGTATATATCCTGCTGCTTCAGTCTTCAGAGTTCAGTTCAGCCCCACGCCAGTGGTTAGTGGCAGAGCTTCTGCAAAGGCGCTGTATGAAGTTGAAGTGGAATTGTAAAATTTACTTTAAAAAATCTGCAAATAACACAGTCCTGATACCAGAAATCTCTCCTTGTTGGCAGACAGGCTCATGAGAAAAGTACGTCCCTTGTCAGTGGCGATTCCTTGGTTGAATCAGGAGTCATTGAAAGTCCTGATACTGTATTTCTTGCGTATGCACTTCAAGTAGCTCTGAAATTAGAGGACCTTGAAGAGACTTTACAGAAACTGGTGGTTGACAATATAACCAAAGAAGGATAGTGCATATTTTAGAGCGTTGGATAATGCACAAGGTGTCAATAATTGCTTCAAGCATCACTTACTTTTCGCAGTCAAAGAAGAGTTAACTCCTGCATGAGGACACTAACATTAGGAAAGTATTATCTGTGTTTTGATGAAGTTCATTGGACTACAGGAAATTAAAAGATAAGGAAGAATTCTACTATTACTGTTCTTTTCTGCATGAAAACACCTGCTCTTTTAAAAAAGCTGTTATACTTCTGTTGTTCTCTCCTTGGAACTCCCTTGTGCTGTGATCTCTGGTGTTGCCTGGGCTATTAAATATTTCAACTGGCTACTTGTATGTATTGAGATGGCTTGGAAGAGATTGTGCTTGTATGTCCTTTCAAGATCTCTTTTATTACCAATTTATTTGTTTCCTTTGCCTTTCTTTTTCTGGTAGCAAAGTTCTTTTGTTTGAAATTCCTACACTGAACAACAGTTTAAAATCTTCTTTCATTTTTCATGTGCATGGAACCATGGAAAATTGGAGTTTCACATAAGTGGTTATCTAATTTCTGTTTCCTAATATAAAAATTCAATGTTTTCTAAAAAAATCCCACCATAAATAGTGTTAAAATAAAGAAGCATGGAAGAAAGTAATTTTGAAGGAGAGTGACTGTTTTAATATTTATAGGTGTTTTACTTGCAGAAATACTGGGACTGAATCATTAGTAATAAGAATGTGTTTTGAGAGCATGAGAATTTATAAAAACAAACATCATTTTCATCTTCTGTATCTAAACAATTCTTCCATCTTTAGTACCGGTAAGTTTACAAAGCTAAACTCTCTTTTGCTTTTCTCAATTTTGATGGAAGTCTTTCTGTGTTGATTTAGTCTTGTGTTGGGGTATTTTTGCACAGAGGGTACTGTTTAAATTTTGGAGCAAAGGAATTGTTTTGATTTGAGTGTATAATCTTTTGTTTGTAGACGAATGTGAACTTTTTGAGGTTGATAATTTCATTATCTAGTTAGTTACTTTTTGAACTCTAAGGTTGCACCAGAATCCTGGGACTTGTTTAAAGTGAAAAACCAATGAGTTACTTAAAATATAAATTAGTTTGACCTTAAATTGAGCTAGAACATAGGATGAAGTAGTTTACTACAGCTCATAATTGAGAATTGAGTTTCTTAGCACATGATAGCTTTTTAAAATAATGAAACTGGGTAATTGGGTATATAATAGTAGTTCCCTTAATTTCATAATTTCATAGCCTTTTCAGAAGATTACACTTTGGTTTTGATCAGAAACTTTTTAATCAGTATAGAGCTGTAATGGAGCAAACTATAATGCAAAGGAGCAAGAGTATGAAAAAATGCTGGTAATTTTATTTGCTAATAGTGGGTGCTGGTATTGACCGCAGCACCACTGCGGGGAGCTGCAGAGTACGCCATCTATTTGCCTGACCTCTAACTCAGTGAGAAGAGCAGAGATGATGGCAAAGCTTAAAACTATCCGTTGGGGATTTGGGAATTTCTGGAGCTCAGGCAGGGAAGGAACGTTTTATGAGGAAAGGTTATGCACAGAGAAGCGGGGCCAAACAGTTGAATGGCGGGAGAAAGATGGTACTTTCATTTTTTCCTGGAGACCTGTTGCCTCCAGGAGTGGGAGAGTGCTGATGGTTCTGGAAATGTTTCTTTCTGATCGCAATGAACTCTCTTCCCTTGTAATTAGCTGGTATTCACATGGATGGAGAGACTAAAGCAGTTTAATATAAGTGTTAGTATTTTATGTGCTAAGCTGGTCAATACATGAAGTGATTATATCGGATTTAGCTTCTTTCTTTACAAGTTCAAATCTTTTGTTGTTCTGAACAAAAATGATTTTTTTTTTTTGTGCTTCTACATTCCAAAATTAATTGCATTATCTGCTATGTTTATTTGGAGATTAAGAGACAAATTGCACAATCTTCTTCAATGTTGTACTTATCCTTTTGGGGAAAAAAAATTTGGATCTTACATTTTGCAATTGGTTATCTCATTTAAAAGCGTAGGCTTCAGGGTCTGAGCTTTTCTCAAGTGGGAAACAAACATTCTACAGTAGTGTAAATGATGTTAAACTTCTGTGATCAGTTGCTCTTTTCAGATAACTTGTTTTACAGATACAGGCAATAGCTTCTTATCCTTCTAAGAGGCAGCAGCGGATTCAAAACTAAGCAATGCTTTCCCTTATAATATGCTTTCCCTTATAATTTCACTGCTCATGTTGGGAACGTGATTAGATTCCATGTACTAGAATTCCTTTCCAAAGTATGTAACGCAGAGATTAGTCTGAGGAACCTTTTTTTTTTTCTTTTCTTCCAACTTCCTATTTTTCACATTTCTTTCAGGCATTATGCTATCGGAGCCAGTAAGTCCCATCCATTCCAGGTTGTTCACAGGGTATGCATGTATGGTGGTTTTCAGCTTTTATTCTGAAATGTCAAGTGCTGTAGTAGTGTTGTACTAAAACCACTCTGTATACTTCTAGTGAGTGACTCCCAAACTGTAAAAAAAAAAAAAAAATATATGAGGAGCACCTAGACCACGGAACAAGACTTGTTTGACTCCCAGCCTTAGGGTCTTCAACAGTACTGTTGTGTATCTCCAGCTTTCTAGTGCAGGGCTTTGCTCTCTCCTGAAGTTTGTCTGTAAGTGGTTGGGCACTACTACAATCCAGGACCTGTGAGAATATTTTTTTTTAAATGATAAGAAGATCAATTGTTTGAAAAAAGTATATTTCAGTGGAAAATACTGAGTTCTTTTAAAGACAGTGCCTTCACAGTACAGAAGTGAAGGCAGAAAAAACAGTCAAAACCAGGCTATACTGCACAGTGCTGACAGTGGCAGCTGCAACATCTGAATTAAGTCTTGTTTAATTACCCTGTATTTATACTGAAATGCTGTATAATCAGATAGTAATTATGTCTTATGGATCAAATCGCAATTATCTTTCAGTTTCCATCTCATTCCAGTGATCTGCTTGTATGAGAAAGCTGAAAACTATAATGTAATTGTAGGGTTTTTCTGTTCCGTAAATGCTGATGCTTATCAATAGATAGTAAAAAAACTTAAAATAAATAAATGAAAATTTTAATTCGTTGTTTAGCAAAAATAATCTTCCTAGATATTGGCCTGATCCCAAGCCAATGAACTGAATGAAGGTTTTGGGACTGAGCCTTCATGTGTGTTTTTTATAGATCCTGAGGCATAAGATGGGTGAGTAAATGTGGGAGCTGTAGCAGTTTTCTGGGGAAGAATGGGAAAAAATTAATCCTTATTTTAGAGAAGAGAAAGATACTCATTGTTATGAGGGGACAAGGGTCATAGTGCATGTGAGATGGTATGTCAGAAAGAAAAATATTTAACAGCTACTGTGGTAAGTACAGGTGTGGAAGTGGACTAGTGCAAATGGCAAAATGCTGTTGATCTGAATTAAATTATCTGAAGTTTCTTCTGAAACTGCCACTGTTTTAGCTTTGTAAAACCAACATACAGTGTATTAAGACTGAAGTTCTGTGATCAGTAATTTCTTTATTGTGATACAATAGCAGAGCATGTAATGATACACACAGTTGGCTCAAGTCTCAATTAGAATTTATTCCTAAATTTCATTCTTTTTACACTCAAAATTTTGCTGGGGGCTAAGACAGAATACATTATACACAGATGCAAGGATTTATTAATTAAGTCTAATTAATATTTTATTAGTATAATTAAAATACAATGCAGTTGTTATTAATCCAGTTATAATGATACTAACACTCATAGTCCAAATGAATTATTACAGAAAAGCTCTACACAATGTGAAATTGCTACAGACAATGTAGGGTTAATCAGCAAGTACATGAGTTTGCTAAATTGTTAACACATATTGTATTTACAGAACTAAGCTAGAACAAGTTAGGCAAAAGTCAATTTGACTGTTTGATGGCTAGAGAATTGCTCTTACAGTTAGAACAAGCTAAAATCAGCTCAGGCTAATACAGGCCCAGACAAGTCCAGAGACCCTGCACTGTTAGGTGTGTACAAAGCCTGTGGACTTTTTCTGGTAGTAACAAAATCATATTTAATGGCTTATGTGTTTAATTAAATTATATTTTAAAATATCATTACGGATGCTAACTAATTGCATACAAAACTGTTGAAAAAAGTTACTTTAAGTGTATCGGAGATTTTAAAGAGTAAATACTTCTGTTTATTCACAACACAATTCTGTACCATCTTTTGGTAGCAACAGAATCTTCTCTGTTCTTGGATGAGAAACCTTCACTTTGTCATTTCCTGACTTGTAAAATGTTCTCCTATGTTCTCATATTACAATATTCTGTTGGGATATGATATATTCATGGAAGAACTGAACATTACATTCCACTATTGGAAACCAGATGTTAGTTCTGAGGCTTCATCAACGTTAAATCTCATTTTCATTTTTTTTTAATGTGGACAAACAGTTATTTCTGTTTTCCCTGTACTACATCAATAGCACCTTTCCTCTGTGAAGTAGCAATGCTAGTGTGTATTTTTTTGTCAAGTGAAGATGTAAAACACGGTACTTATATTATCTTAATTGTGCCTTATCTGCTCTGTAAGGGATGGCCACTGAGCTTGTGATGCATATACATACTGGGAAAATTAGATGTTCCTTTGTTACCATCTTATGTTCTTGCCACCTACTTATTTGTCCAAGTGCTCTCAAGAGGTATCCTAATTATTAGGTACGTCGGAGTTCTAGAGAATTGGTGCCATTTAGCACACATATGACTCGTTACAAATACTCTGGTTTTGCTCGACGATCTTACAGTGCAGTTGATCCCCCTTTCCCCTGTTGCTAGTTGAACGGTTCAGGCTCTAGAGACAAAGGGAAACTCTTAGGTCATTTACAAAGAATCTCTGAGTTGAGATAATGAGACACAGGGTGTCTAGGATAGTATAAAATATGATTTTTGTGTTGTTAATAATGCTGGTATTCACAGTGCCTGCCTTTCAGAATTGTACATATGTTACAACCATACAAGTGTTTAAAGTCTTCTAATGTGGTGTAAAAGCCATGATTCCAGTATGTTAAATTCCTTTCACTCAGTTTATTTTATAGGTTTACAAAAATCAGGTTAGAGAAAACACACAGTCTGTTAAACCTTCAATAGCTATAATGTCACACTGGAAAAGGTAAGTGCTTCTATTACCGAGTTAATGCAAGTACTTCTTGTGCTCTTCAGTCTAGACTTTATTAAGTTAACCTTTATTCTGTTTTACTTTGTGTTCAGTATTACCATTTAAATTAATTGTGCTTTTCTAATCTGTCCATGCAACTCTATGTACTTCATATGGCCAAATTATTTTTATTCTAAGTTGATAAGGTTTTTTTGCTGTTGAAAATATTGATCTTCCAAGTGTTCATATATATGTGTATAGAGTGTGCATGTTATTTTATGCGCCTTTCCAGGCATTATTTCCAACAAGGGCGGGGGGGGGGGAGAGGAAAAATCTGGAAAAGCTGATATGTATAGCACCTGTATATAAGCAGTTCCATTATAAAGTAAATCACAAAATAATCTTCCAAAACATGAAAGCAAATCTGGAATCACAGAACAGCTGAGGTGGGAAGGTACCAATGGAGGTCATCTGCTCTGGTCCCTGTGCAGAGCAGGGCCAGTAGCAACAGGCTGCTTAGGGCTGTGTCCAGGTGGGTTTTGAATGCTTCCAAGGACGGAGACTGCACGGCCCCTCTGGGTGACCTGTTCTGGTGTTTAATCACCCTCACAGTGAAGATGTTTTTTCTCATGTTCAAAAAGAAATTCTTCTATTTCAGTTTTGCCCATTGCCTCTTGTCCGGTCACTGGGCACCACTGTAAAGACTCCTGCTCCATATTCTTTACTTCCTCCCATCAGGTATTGACAAGACACATTGACAAGACCCCCCTGAGCCTTCTCTTCTCCAGGCTGAACAGTCCCTGCTCTCTCAGCCTCTCCTCTCATGAAAAATGCTCCAATCCCTTGTCATCTTTGTGGCCCTTTGTCAAACGCACACCAGTATGTTCGTGAACTATGCAGATGTACATCCTTTGGATCTAAAAATACAATTTTAAAATGCATTTAAGTGTTTTAAGAGCAAATTTTCTTTAAATTCCAGTTCTACTTTTTCTCAAAGCTGCTTCAGCACTTTGAAAATTCAGCCTAACGCTCTGAGACATTCTTGTCTTGTATAGAAGTAAAATAAAGAGAATGCCTAAGAAGATAGGGTCAGAAGGGTAAATATGAGATTTAGCTGAAAAAGGAGTATATTTTTAAATCCCAGTATTTCCTGTATAAGACTGAACCACAACAGAGTGGAACAATGGATATATAAATCAACTTATAAGCCCTTAGAAAATGACACCTTGATTAGTGAGAGAAGTGTGGGACACGAGGGAGCCAGTTCCTAATACTCCTTTTCCATTATAATGGTGAACTCATCATATAAGCATAAAAAGTTTTGATATTTATGGCCAGCCAAATAGTAAGTATTTAACATGGTAGAATGTGTTTAAGTTATAAATTCTTTTATATTTCTGTATTTATTGTCTAGGTTTATAAGATGGACAACATTTTAAGGAATGAAATGCTACAATTAATACAGCCTAGATCTAGACAGTTACCTGATTTTCTGAAGTGCTGAGCCACCCAACTAATGTAATTGAAGAAAAGTGGTGGTTGTTTGGTGATTGGCATTTCTGACATCCAGCAGATGTTTGAATATGGATTTCATAGTTTAGTTCCTGATATCTGTGAGAGATGAAGGAGGAAATTTCTTTATCTGTTCTTTTTTTTGTTGTTGTTGTTATTACTGTGAGGTTATTCAGCAAAATTGGTGCATCCACCCTTAGCCAACAAGATAGATGTAATCCTTCAGCTTTGCAGTCATTTGGAAATGTTTGTAAAGTCGACACATGCACTGTCCAGCAGAGATGATAAAAGAACTTCGCTCTCAGGCAGTGGTTGCAGCTGTTGGAATCGAGTATGTCATGTTTTACAAATACTTGTAGTTTCTGAGTAGTTCCTAGGAGTGAAGAGTGGGTGTACGCTGTGTGTACCTTCCTGTGCTGTTAAACAGGACCTGGAGCTCCATCTTCCTGGTCTGCTCTAGGCTGCTCTTTCTGTTTCTCCCATCCTGTTGAGGAGGGTAAGGCTTTCCCCTTTCCATAGCATTTTTTTCCCTTTAACTGGTGGTTTGTGTTGCCTTGAGACCTAGATAAGCAAAAAGCAGTCCTAGAGCTGAATCTGTCAGTTCCTGTTTATGTAGACAATGTGAATGGTGTTGCAAAAGTGAACTGCGAATTTTTTTACTACTGAAAAAAGTTACAGCTTCCTGATGAGTTGCCTGTTATCATTCAGGGAAGACTCAAAATTGCAGACTTCACAACTTCAAAATTTGCTGTTTTGGTGTCTGTTAGAATTGCATAACATTTTAGCTTTTTTTTTTCCGAGCTACACAGATCAACCTTATCTAGTTTAAATCACAAGACCAGACTCATTCAGCACAACACTAGACACCTACCTCTCATGCTAAAATTAGGAGCATCGGTGCCATCGGCTTCCTTTGGAGGAGACGAATGCAATTTTGAATCCTAGAGGGGGCTCACTTCTGCTTTGAGGGCTGTGGTCTCATATGTACTCGGCCAAAGTCATGGTTGCCACAAAAAGTTTGAGAAACAAATAATAATTAGTAAAGTGAAATACATGACTGCAGACAGAAAAATACACAAACATTTCTTTTTAAAAATATGTCTAAAACATTCCCGAGGTTGTTTTCTCTATATAAGCATGTTTCATGTTTTCTAAATATCTGATGATGAGGCAGATGGTTATGTATAGGGGCTTATTGTGGATGATTCAGTCTTCCAAATTCAGCCCAGTACAGGCATGTGAAAACTTCTTTCCTTTCATCTTATGCTTGTTTCTTAGTGTGACCAAATCTTAATATGGTTCACTTCTCATTTCAGGAAGAGTCAATTCTGCTATTTTCTCTTTTTCAGTAAAGTGTTCCCATTTTAATTCTTTTAAAAATTGCTGCGTTTTGTCAGATGGTCCTGCTAAAGTGGTATATGTTGGAGTGCCTCAGTCACAGATCACTGAGTTCTCTGTAATTATTTCTGCAATAATGTGATGAAATTATTTTCCAAGGGCATTTCCAATGTGGAAAATTGATGCTGGTGCTTCACACGCATGCGTCATGTCTGTAGAGCACCTTGAAAATATTAGTTAGGTAAACATCACTCATGGTAGATAAAGCATTTGTAAAATACTATTGGTCTTGCAGGCTAGACTGCCCTCAGAAAATAGGGTCAGTTGAAATACATAATGATGTTGATTACTTAGTTACCACAAACTTGTCCTAAAATGTCATGCTGTTTGTTTTGCATCCACATTCATGCATATCTGTCTGAAATTAATATTGGAATTAAATACAGTAATGGTATAATGAAAATACCTGTGATTATATACTGCAAATTTGTCTAGAGGAAAGAAAAAAAAAAGTGTGATATGTGAAATCTCTGTAGAAGAAACTATTTGTTTCAGCCAAGGAATTAAAATAACTTACAGCACATTGTTTAAAAGCTAGGGGAACAAAACTTGGCACAAAAATCTGAGTAAGGCCATGATTTATATCCGGTTGCTCAATTTGTAAGAACACAAAGAAGGGGAAGCAGAGAGGCAAGATGTCTAGTAGTGTCTGGAGCAGAGCTGTATTGTGAGCTTCAGGAGCAGAATGGATTATCAAGGGGAGCAGAGTTCTCTGGGGAGAGATTTTTAGCAATTTTGTGAAACTGTTCACTTCAAAACCTTGTTGTGTAAATGGTATTGTAATATTTCATAGTATTGTGATTTTTCTTTTTTAATGTCATGAAGGTCTTCATTGGCATCACCTATGCCGAGCACAAGTTGGAAAAGACATTTCTTATTAAAGAGTATTTGTGAGATGTTTCATTGCCCTCAAATTAGAAATTACTATGTAACAAGAAACATATTATATACATTAGAGCCATGGCATAATTGCTGCATTTTTGGAATTCAGGCTGCTTAAACCAATAAATGAAGCTGAAAATCTTCCCCAGGAGTTTCTTACTGATAATCAATCATGATTCTTAAGCATATCTACTTTAGCTGATAAAGAAGGACACCTGTGACATTGAAGAAATCATGGCCAGGTCTTCTTTTCTGCACAAAAAGAAATATCCACAAATGAAATAAAATAATCAAAATGAAATAATTTTCATACCTTCTCCTACTCCAAAGGAGCAAAGAAAACTGATTCTGTGAAGTTCTGTGAGTTGGTAGATGAAAGGAGCGAACAAAGGGATGAAAGAGAAACAGGTGATGCATACCTACACTAGTCCTTGCCAACAGAAATGCTTCTGAAAGCAGAGACACTTCTTGGGTTGCTTTTGTAGAAGAACAAAATTATAAACAGAAATAGATTCAGTATGGTTCATATCCAGCACATTCCTGTTTAGAAGAAGAATTGTGGCATCCTGAGGGAATAGATGTGTATCATTTGCATATTAATTATCACTGCATTGATTTAAATTGAGTTCTTCAGGAGACTTCCATTTACATTGGAAAATGTGGTGGAAACTTCATTCCTCTTACACTCTGATCAGCAGAGAATTCCTGGTTGCCCTTAGCACTGGCTTCTCAAGGTACTCATGGAAGGCAAAACCTATTGCAAATATCTGGTAGATCTGTGAAGGATGTTTATGCATTCCTGGTGCTGATGGCTTGGAAATCCTGTGGGACAAGGTGTGTTGGAGGGTAGGATTTAGTGGTAGCAGTTCTTAAATGCACTTAACTGTAGTTCAGAAGAGAGTTTACCTGTGGCCCTTAGAAATGGAATACAACTATGGTATTGTCTTGATCGACCTTAAAACACCATGTAATGCCTTGACTGCCATTTGTGATGGCTAGATTAAGAAAATAAAAAAGGAGAAAGGAAAATGGCTGCATGAAGGGGCAGTCCCTGTCCGTAGTTAGCAGTAGTTCTGACTCTTCTGGAGGAAAGCAGAGAATCCTAATGCAGAGAAAAGGACTGCAGCGTCATGGGTAGCATTTTTCAATCTGAAAGTTTGTTTTGAAGCACAGTTGGCCATTCCTTCTAGGCTTGAGGTCTTAATTTTGTTTGACAAACTGTCAGGATTTCCATGGGTCAGTTGCAGAATTATCATGCCCAAGGGAAAGCTTAAGGCTATTGCAGAAACAGAAACCTTGACTTTTATGCTGACAACTGGAGAAATTAGAGGAGTTTCAATGATACGCCTAGCCTTATGGAGCACTTAGTGGTTTGTGTAATATGTAGCTTTAACAAAAGCATTTGCATTGCATTGACAGGTTGCAAGATAATTGCAGTGGGAGATGGTAAATAGATTGCTTCCCTAATCCAGTTTAGAGAAAAGACTCACAAATATTGGTTGAAACATTTGAAGGAGTAGTGACTTACAGCAAGTAAAGCACAAGTTTGTCGCACGTTTTTTTTAAAGGCAGTGAGTTTGAGTTTCTCCCTGCTGTTTACTCTGTGTGCTTCTTTTTAACTGAATGACTTCACCATTCCTGTTAAAACAAACTACATGGAAATTCTGCATTTAAATTGTGCCCATGAAATAAATACTGTTAAACATTTTAAGGTTGACGAGGAAGTTATTTAAAGCTAGTGTGAGCAGAAAACACCTGAGTGTGATGATGGGCTCTGTCAGTATAGATGCTTACTTAAGTTGAAAATGGGGTCTGTGATTTTAGTTTTTTGTTGAAACAAAGAGGAAGGAAAATGAAAAATTTGTTAAATATGGGGTTTTTACATTTTAATCGAATCCAGAAACTAGAAAATGAACATTTACCAAAATACTCTCAAATAAAACTTAGGAATAATGATTTTTCTTGTTAGTGTTGTCCAGCCTTTTTTCTGTTGATTAAATACATTTGTATGGATGATACAGAAACCATATTGGCTATGAATGTTTTGTATGTCCATGATAGCGCGAATGCTGAAAAATTGAATGGATTTCTATCTGGAAAAGTCGCCGTTATTTTAAAAAAGTCAAGCATATTCAATATGCAGCATGCAGTTTTGTATTCAAGTCTGGTCTTGAATTGTGATATCCTGTACAATTCCTTAGTTTTGCTATAAAGCTTTGACATCAAGAAATCATGAAATCAAGGTTGCCTGTATAGTCTTAATCCTTTCTATTACCTAAAGAGCATATTTCTATGAGCATATGCTCTTTCTATTATCTAAAGAGCAAATACATACATTTGTATAATGTCATACTCATTATTTATGCCTACATACTCTTCTGGCTGCCAAAGATTTGTGAAAAGCATTTATATTAAAAATTTAAAGTAAGAGCTCCCATTCTCATAAATAGACCACGAGGGCAGTGAACTCAACAGTACTAATTCTTCCATAGTATGCTTTTCAAGACCAGGGCCTTAAAAATGCATCTATACAATAAGGATGCAGAACATAGTCCTTGCTTTATTTTGAACTCCTACAGTTTACAGTCTCTTCAGCTGTCCCTGGTACAGCTAACAGGTATGATTTTTTTCTTTTAACAGAAGCATTTCACATTTATTGAGCTATCTTTCATTGAATGGGGTTGATATTTTAACCCAAATCAAAGTCACGAAAGTCTATGAGAGTAAGATGCAATATTCTTTCATTTTAAACAAAGGCTTATGAACCAGATAGCTTTGTCAAGCTTTATTTTTCACT
Organism: Ciconia boyciana; assembly: GCF_034638445.1. Taxonomy (NCBI): domain Eukaryota; kingdom Metazoa; phylum Chordata; class Aves; order Ciconiiformes; family Ciconiidae; genus Ciconia; species Ciconia boyciana. The sequence goes on from NC_132934.1 coordinate 208,779,236, forward strand.
TCCTGTCCAATTTAGTCTGGCTTTTAGTCATTGAATTTTTGAAACACCATCCTCCACAAAATCAAACTGTATTTCTACATTATCTTTTCTCCCAGTACAGACTAATGAGATCAGTTTTCAAATTGTTCCCTTCACCTGTTTTTCCTTCTGATCTGCATGTTAATAAACTCTGCTGTTCCAGTTTTCACCTTCTCCAGTTTTTCATCATCCTTTTTGTAATGTACAAGAAATGTACTTTAGCATTGAAGTGCCAACTTTGTTAATACTGAATGAGATGTTAAGGTACCTTCATGTACCCATTCACTTCTTGGCTTCAGCCAAAGATTCAACTCTGTAGAACTGGGAAAATATAACTTAGAATTTGATCTCCATAAGTAAGATCTAAAAACTTCAAATATTAAAAACATTTGAGAAAGTTTAGATGCTGACGAGACATGTTTTTTCTGATGTTTTTCTATTTCTATCCTAGAGTATTCCAAATCCCTGAGGATTTTTTTTTTTTGTTCTTCAAGTCACGCTGCTCTGTGTCTGACACTTAGGCTAAATGCTGTCGTTGAGACACTTGTCTTCAGTTATCCTTGTGCTAATACTTGTAAGTAATTTTAAATTTCAGTTCATCTGTAGGAAGCAATTTATGATATGATGAGGTGCCTAAGTGGTATTTAGCTTTGACTGTATGAAAACACTCTGATGTTCAGATTTAAACAGCTGATATTTTTGTGCAGTGTGCCAGGAAGATTTATTTCATTAGTTTGTCTTATGCAACTGCAGGTGATTAGGCTGTGAGGAAAGCAGTCTGCTTATTTAGATGCCATAATGTAGAGATACAGTACTGGGGAGATTTAATATTGAATATTTTTGAGGACCTGAGTTTGAAAATTTGGACACAGCAAATGTGTAGGATGAAATCATGTTGCAATGATTTCAGTTAGTCTTTCTCCAGTTCAGTATACGTCTAGGCCAACTCTGAAGTAGTAATTTTAGTCAAATTTCCTCAAAAGTCAGTAGTATTTGAATTTTTTATTTAAAATATCCACTCAAACAACTATCAATGCAAATTGCTGAGTGTTCTAATGTCATACTAACTGGGATTTCATCCCATACTTTTCTTTTTTTGTTAGCAGAACTGAGTGAGGTCAGCCATGAATAGTCCAGTCTGTACAAGAATGTGGTGAGGTAACGTGAAACTTGTTAAAATTTAGAGTATTTAATATCCAGTACCATGAAGTTAATTCCAGAAAGTCTGTAAAATATAACATACATACATGATCATGAAGGGCTGTGGCCTTGAAATTTGCATTATTTTTATTTATTCATTTGACATAAGTGAAAGTATTTAATAAAAATAGTTACAAAGCTTTTAGAACTTCTGATTATGTATCTGTCAAGAAAACAAAAAGATTGTACCTCATTCCTTAATGTGCAGAAGCAAATCTCTATTGGACATGGGTGTCGGTGTTATGTGTATTAGGAATGGTGCTTAGGCGAACTTATTTTAGGGTACAGACTGGGTAGTTACTTGAGTTGAAACTCAGTGTAGTCAATGGAGGAGCAGAAGAGGCAGGATAAGTCTCATCCCTAAGGTAATTCTCAAACTGGTAACTAAATATTGAATTAAATTTTAGAAGAAAATCAAACAAACTTCCTGGGCTTCACATTGATAAGTTATTCTTTTTTTCTGTCTTTAATCTGGTAGGAGCTTGAATAACGGCCAGACTGTCCAAGTTCTACTGTACTATTTTTACAGTTACTGTGCCAACACTTCTGGTGTAAAAAATGTGCTTATTGGGATAGTGTTTGATTGTCACCATTCTGCAGCTGCTACATCACACATTGCATAGTTAAGACATAACTAAGCAGTGCTGCAATGTTGATTACAGCTTGTCAAGCATTTCAGGCTGCTCTATACTTAATGGAAGTAGAGATTTTCTAAAAGTATGGGTCTCCAGCAACACCACTAAATTTCAGAAGTTTCTATCTTATACCATTTTAAACTGTAGTATTAGACAGGAAAAGATTTTCTTAAATTGATTTTTGTTTTCTCTAATGGAGAAATGAAATTGTTTTGGATCCTTTTCAGTGTCATTTCTGAAAGGTTTCATTGTAAGTGTACAATTTTATGGGCAGTTGAACAATAATGTAGAGTAGACTACCTTTTTATTTCTGACACTATAATACAATTCTAACAAAATATAAAAATGCTTAGCATTGAAGTAGGCAGGTGTTTCTGTCCTGATGTGCAACTACTACATCTTATATTTAGCTTTTTGTTTGATTATAAATTCTGCAGGGCAGGGACTTCTATGTAATAGGTATAAAGCAGCTTGTAAAAAATAGCATGATTCTGCATCAATTTTATTCTATGATAGGATTAAAAATAAAATTACCTCTTGCAGTCTTTCCATGTTTCTCTGTTAATATCTATTTACAAGAAAATTGTGCTGAAGTTAAAAGTGAGATTCTCATTCACCTGAAGGCATGAGAGATTTTCTGGAAGGAAAGAGAGCTGTATGAAATAAAATTAATAGTGTTTTATATGGCATTTAGCACAGTGAACTCCTGCCATAGTGATATTATAGATGTCCTGTTGTGGTTTAGCCCCAGCCAGCAACTAAGCACCACGGAGCCGCTCGCTCACCCTCCCCTCCCCGGTGGGATGGGGGAGAGAATCGGAAGAGCAAAAGTAAGAAAACTCATGGGGTGAGATAAGAACAGTTTAATAATTGAAATAAAATAATAATAATTTTTAAAATGCAATTAAAAGGAAGACAATGAGAGAGAGAGAGAGAGAGAGGAACAAAACCTGGGGAAAAACCCCCGAGTGATACAACCACTCACCACCCACTGACCGATGCCCAGCCTGTCCCTGAGCAGCGATCGCTGCCCCCCAGCCAACTCCCCCAGTTTCTATACTGGGCATGACGCCATATGGTATGGAATAGCCCTTTGGCCAGTTGGGGTCAGCTGTCCTGGCTGTGCCCCCTCCCAGCTTCTCGTGCGCCTGGCAGAGCATGGGAAGCTGAAAAGTCCTTGACCAGTGTAAACACTGCTTAGCACCAACTCAAACATGAGTGTGTTATCAACATTATTCTCTTCCTAAATCCAAAACACAGCACTATACCAGCTACTAGGAAGAAAATTAACGCTATCCCAGCCAAAACCAGGACATTAAATTTTAATCATCACAATATCTTACCTTATTATTGCATTCATTATCACTCTGATATTTTCTTTCCTTGAGAATCATTACTTTCTCTTTTGTTTCACCTCTTTCGATCTCCATTTCTTTTACTGCAGCTAATTCAGGACTTCCAGAAAAGCAGTACTATGACAAGAACCTGAATCAGTTGGTGCACTGTTGTTTTCAACTACTTATACTGATGCCACTTCATAACTGTCAGACTCAGTATATTGAACTGAGAGTGACAAGTCTGCCAGAATTAAAAGTGGTGTCTGTTCAAATGAAAAAGTGAAATACGTTTCTCTTTACCAACACTGAGAGAATGTGAGCAGAAAGCCATTTAAACTGCAATAGAACTGCATGATACAGCGCTCTTGACAGGCTCTCTGGGTGCATCATCTTGCTGTCTCTGCAACTCCTCCTCAGATGCTTTCTCCTCACTGCTTCTTTTGATTGCATATTATCTATGGAGGAAATTAAACCATGTCTTTTTATCACATTCGCTTAAATTTTCTTCTGAAAATTTTTTTCTGAAAATTTAAGCTGACTTGTCAAAGACATTTTTAAAGTGTAATTTATTAACCTCCTTCAAGAGGAAAGTTAGAGTAAAAATTGTTTTATTTTACTTAGAATTACTTTATTTAGTAAATTCAATAACAAGATTGCAAGAAAAGCTGGAATTTATGTACTCCCTTTTGACATCATAGAGACAAAGAGAGAATATGTTTCCTGATTGTAGATGGAATAATGCAGCCTGTAAGTAATTAAGAGTCTTAAGCTCTGTTTGTCAAAATATCTTTGACAGTGAGTTTTGTTCCATTCCTTAATCGTATGTTGCTTCATATATTTTTAAATTACAGGCAGAGATTGTACTTCATACAGAAAACTATCCACGATGCCAGTTTGCACCTTGCAGTAATGCATTTGGTTTAAGTTTCAGTTTCTTACAGCAGCCAACAAAGATATTGTTGCCCACCCCTAACTTGAGTGGGTGTATCTCCCTTTGGAACTTGGGCTGCTATGTTAGAAGCCTAGTGCAACTTTTATATCCTATTTAAAGCTTAAGGTACTGATGATTTAGTCTCTAAAAATAGGTGTGTTTTATCTATGTTTCCTGTTGAAAAGTTGTAACTTTATTTGCAGTGTGACAACTAAGAATAAGACGCCAAATCACTTTGAATAAGTAGCTAATGTGGATTTCTGTTCCTATTCCTGCTTGGGATCCCCACCCTGTTTATTAAGAAGCTTTAAAGTCTGCCCGTGACATAGCTTTTGAGTAATTGTGTGCCCCATTAGTCCTTTTATTAAAGCTTGGGCCATTAGGTCACAGCTTGTGGACAAATTTGATGGGACCGCAGAGTTTCTGTAGAGCTACAATAATCACTTCTTCAACCATCTTCTAACTATTTGAGGAGTTGAGTAAGAACCTCCTATCATCCCTTCTGAAATGCTCCGTGGGTGAAAGCTACTCTTCATCTTGGTGATGAAGAATAGGAAAATCTCTTCTGAAGGATGATCAGTGTATTGTCCTTTGGAGAAAGAATTGCTGAACTCCTCACTTGGGCCAGAAAAAAAAGCCTAAACATGGCCCCATAGTAAACAGAAGTTCTAGTGTGGTCTGTATACCTAAACTTGCCTATAGAAGGGGGGGGGTGTGTGTCTCAAATTTTAATGCTTTTATTTATGTAGAAAAATAAACTGAAGCTTCTGGGAGTAAATTCTTTAAAGGTTTTCCAGTTAATGTTGTCAATTATGTAGCTCAAGTTCCAAATTGGACTTTGTCATCATTTGTTCCTTGGCAGAGGGATTCTAATCCTCCAAACTTCCTTGCTTTCTCCAGCTACATCAGCTAGTCTAATAAAAAATACTGCTTTTACCACGAAGTTAACTTTATTTTAGGGAATATCTGGCTGCAGGTATGAACACTTATAGTTCAGGAAAGTCAGAAGTTAATGGCTTAAAACCCATGAAGTTTTATTTGTCTGATTTTCTTTATTCTTAGTAGATACTGATCTTTTTCTCTTAAAACCTCAAGTTCTGACTTATTTTCATCCCTTGATGTCAATGACTTCTTTGCATTCCTGTCCCTAGACATTACACCAGAAGAGACTGTTAGTTGATCTGTCTGAATGCATGAGTAACACTGGCTGATGAATTGTATTGGTTTGTTTTGTTTTAGTTTTAGTAATCTGTGTTACACTTCATTTCTTAGACTAGCATGCAGTCCTAAACTGAAGACAAGATGGAAATATTGTACTATGAAGTATTTTCCAGATATACCTGGCCTTGGCTTCTTGCTGTCAGTTTTGTTTGTACCAAATTTAATTAGTTAACAGAACTCTTTTGTGCCCACTTCCCCCTTTCCTAGTCTCAGTTATGTTGTGCGCAGAAGTAACATATTTTTTCTGTCCTGACTTACAATTTTGTGTGCATCTGCAATGAGCGTAGTAGCCCTTTTGCCATAGTATTATTAGGACTTGCTCACAAGTTACTTGCTCAGCCTCACCTGTACGTACTTCCCAGGTGTGCTGCTCTCCTGTGCCGTGTCACCTGTAGGTGCTTCCCAGACATGCTGCTCTTCTGTACCATGTCACCTGTAGGTACTTCTCAGGGTCGCTGCTGTCCTGCACCATGTTGCCTGTAGGTACTTCTCAGGATCACTGCTCTCCTGCACCATGTCTCCTGTAGGTACTTCCCAGGCATGCTGCTCTCCTGCACCCTGTCACCTGTAGGTACTTCTCGGGGTCACTGCTCTCCGGCACGAGGTAACATTCTGTAACTAGCGCCAACGTTCCAGGTCTGAGGCTTCTGTTTTAGTTAAAGATGCGCAAGGTGCACTGGGTCTTAGTGTTGAATGCTTGAGCTTTTCTAAAAAGTGTTGGGTTTTCTAAAGACCAAGTGGGGAAAACTGTACAGAATTTGTTGGTTTGTGATTTTGGGGTGGGGTTTTTTTGGTTGGGTTTTTTTTTTTTTTAAATCTACCAAACTTATAAGTTAGTAAATGTGCAACAGTAAGTTGTCATTAATTAGAGGAAACATCTTAGACGTTGTAGCAAAGGTTAAAGCCATTCTGGGGCAAAAACTTTTTTTGCGGTGTTTAGCAGAGCTAAAGCACATAGCTCAGGAGGAAGTTGTACTGAACTGCTTTTGGTATGGGAGTTAAAGAAGAAAACAAAAGACTTCAGTTTTCTAATGGAGGGGTTTTGAAGAAGATTTTTAAGGGCTAATATTTGAAGAAAATTAGCCCATTTGAAAGCATGAATAAGGATAAAATCACCATAATAATGGAAAGGAAGAGCCAATAAAAGAATGAAAGAACTGTATTCTGAAGATAAAGATATTATTGTGGGAATATAACTTACATAGTAATCTCTTATTCTTAATAATCTCTTTTTCTTAGTGTTTGAGCAGCTAGCTGAAGTGATTGCTTTTGTCGTTGGCAGAAGCCCTCCTTTAGGCTTGGTTTTGTTTTGTTTTGCATTGTTACTAATTCTCAGTGTATTGCTGTTTCCTTGTCCTTTCAGTGGTAGGTTACAGCTTACATCTCAGAAATTCTTAAAAAATCATTTAATTTTATGACTGAAAATAGATTTTCACAGAATGTGCCTGTCTCTTCGTGGAAGCCAGTTGACAGCAAAAGAATAAGAGAGTCTGTTATCCATAGGATGACTTGTCTGTTTTAGAGCACTAAATGAAATAAGTCTACTTTTTAAAACCCTCTTGTTAAAGAAAACATACATTTATGAGGTTTCTGTTTATTTATTTAGGTTTTTTTATTTCTCTGCATAGCAGAAAATGAAGTTTGACATTGTTACTCGGTAAAGTCCCAGGAATTTTAGGCATAAGGATTCTGCCTAGGGCTGGTTTATGTTGTACATCTTTACCCTGTCCAACTGTTGTGCTGCTGAGTTGATCTGTATTTCTTGCAGTATCCCCTTACGAACATGGCTGAAGGAAAGGGAAGCCTAACTTTCATAGTTCTCCCTCATTCCATTGGGATTTATCACAAATTGTTTACTCCTTCTTACGAACTTGTCTCTGTATCTTCAGTGGCATCCAGTCAGCCTGGAGTGACATGAGTGTTTGGTCAAGCGGTCTTCCCTGTGGCTCTGGCTTAAAAGAAGGATGGGATAGCTAGTGAATCCCTTAATTAATTTTCCTCTTTGAAGGACATTTACGTAGCTGGTAGAGACATGCAGGCTAATTACTAAGTTGGAAGATGCTGAACATTGTCCTCTCCTGCTGAGGAGCTAGCTCAGTAAAGGTAAACATTTTAGTTAAGGGGTAGTTCAACTTTGGGAAAAAGTAGGTACAAAAAATTAAACAGAACCAGCTAAGCAGTATCTGCTCAAATAAATTTCGCTGACTAATTGACAGTGATGTCTATCATGTACTTAATACAGAGACTTATGATGTTACTTAATAAGATTTTGAAAGTAATTTAGATACAGTTCCAAGTTGTTTTCAGATACATGCTATAAATAAGACCTATCAAGCACGCTACTAAGCAAGGGAATGAATATGACTGGGGAGCAAAGTAATTCTGTAAGGAAAGGAAACTGAAAATTATTGTCAAAAACATTGAAAGTGTTTGTTTCCCTTCAGGAATTTATTTAAAATATGGATCAAAATGCTAAGCGATGTTATTATCAGTCTTTGCAACTTATATACAGAAGCCATTTTGGAGTGTTGCTTTCTAATTTAAACAAGGAAACAAAATGAAAAGGGAACCATGACCCAGCTATGATCTATGGGATTTCATTTCTCTTTGGATATGCTGTCCTCACAATAAGCTTGTAGAAGAAAATGATCTAACTAGGAGAACTAACTGATTAGTAAAATGTTTCAAGCAATGATGTACACATGGTTTAATGTCTTAGCCACAAATACAGCACATGGAAAAAATTGGCTACTGGGCAAGAAGGAAATTACTTTACTAAACATATCTGGGTACATTTTTGGTTTACAAATTGTTGACATTTTGTTTTAATTTTCTAGTGGTAATTATTTTTCCTGTCTAACAGTAGACCAGCAAGATACTCAGCTGTGGTTCTAGTAGAGGCAAACTGCGGTGCAGTGAATTCCCTGCTATGGACTCTGTCCATGCAGAGAGTTCACTGGAGAATTGACACACACTTCTGTGTGTTACATGTGTGTGGCACCCTGGATATCACTCAACCGACAAGGGGCATTTAGGTAAGATTTTATCCAAATTTAAGAGTGACAGGGAGTCAAACTGATTGCATTCCTTTTAGCAGCACTACTTGGTAGAGAGCAAACTCTGCTTTCCCAGGGAAGGCAGGGGAAGCGCAGTCAGCATCTCCGATTGACTGCAGTCTTGTGTGAGCTCATGTGAAAATGAGTGAAAACTGTTCTCACCCATCTGTATTGCTAGGTTAGCATGAGAGATCGTTTAAAATTTGAACAGTGGAATACCGTATTTAATGTATACTGAGTGAAAAAAATTCAGAAATTGATTAGAAGTCTCTGGAAATGAGCCCCAGCAGGACATCTGCTGCTAAGGTTGGATTGCAACTAGCAGGAGGTCCTGAATGCAGACTTCTAATCAGAAAAGCCCTTTATTTTCAAAATTATTTCCTAATTTTTAGATGAGGAAAAACAGTTTTCCTCATGTGTAGATAGATTCTTGTGCAGAGAGCCAAATGTGCAGTGTTTTTCTTTCAAGATGCTAGAAATGATAGGCAGATGGCAAGTAAGCAATTTGAAGATTGCAAAGGATAAAGGTAGTGAAAGCATTTTGAAAATATTTGAGAGCTTTTTCACTGTATATGGAAAACCATTAGCAATAAAGAAAATACTCAGGCCATCAAAGTATAACTTTTCTGCCAGTTTGTATACCGGCATCCTAGTGCTTCTTTTTCTTTTCAATACAAGTGAAACATTGCTTTGCTTTAAATTGTTTCTTAAAAATTACTTCATAGCTGGAATTAATCACTATAGGCATTTTCTTTGCTAGTGCTTCAAATAAGCATAAAAGCTAAAATATTAATGATGCCTTAATGTTATTAATGATTAGTGGCTTGATATGCTGATCCTCACAACAGGCTTTCAAATGTCTGTCTTGTTTTAGAAAGGATTGGAGAGGAATTGCTGGCTGCTAGCAGCTTGTTGTGTCTTGTGAACTGCCATTGATCAAAATTAGCAATTTTAAAAATTTTATTTTGTTTTGTTTCCTCTACCCTTACCATGTGTAATGGGCAGCAAAGTTAAATTTAAGTCTTGAGATACATATGGAACTGTATGAGAATTATGTCCTCTGTGACTTCATTATAATGACTTCCCCAGCCTGCTGCAGAGTTAGGACTTTAAAGATCGCTTGTCATAATAAAGGTATACAGCCTTAAAATGTCAGAGCAAAATTAAGAAAAAATGTATAGCATATTTAAATGAATTACATCCTTGCGGTGTTACATTTTCACATTACTGTTTTATTTTCTTTTTATGTGATTTTCCTTTCCCTGCCTTATTAAAATATTGCAGCTCTGAAAAGTAAGATGCTTGTGAATGGCTGTATGATCTTCTCATGTCATATACTTGCTAAATTCATGCCATAAAGGGAAGGGATGGATAAGACCTTATCATTTACTCTTCTTCCTCATTGAATGACTTTCTTTTTTACACTATATTCTTGAGTGCTTTGTCTCATCCAAAAAGAATCACTTATCTTGAAAGTGTATAAGATATCTTGTGATAACAAAAGGGAGGGATAAAATATGAGCATTCCTTAGTACAAAAACTGTTCTTCATTTCATTTGTAATAGATCTGTCAAGGTCTTTGGGAGAGGATCTCATAGACCTCCCTGAGATCAAGTCTGGAAGAGCAATCCAATCTTGAATGTGTGCCTAAGCCATCCATATTCAGTGCAATTAGGTACTTTCTTTATTTTTGCTATACCTTTTTGTTTTTCATACTGTAACTAAAGTTAAGTATTTTTATAATTAACTATAATCAATATTATATAATTTATGAAAATCATATAAAATAAGTAAAAAAATAATTAAGTATAACTACCCAAAAAACGTACTGGGTAATTCAGTCCATGGGGTACACACTAAACTTTCATTTACACAAATACGGAACATTACCACTGAGGTATGGATATTTGCTGGTGGGACTGAGAGCAAAATTTTGACCTCCTGTGTTTTCTGACCATGTTAACAGTCCTCCACAGTGCTCTGTGGTGTTCAGCCATGCCTAACCTATAAAATATGATTTTCTGTGATATGCTGTTTACATTCAAGATTGTTCCAACCATCAGTTTTTGTTTATCCCAAAAAGCAACAGTCAATACTGATCTGCCTTACTATAAGCCCTTTTTACTTAAATCCACATCTGCTATATTTTTTGTCCATTTCTTTTACTTATGTTGGAAAATCCTCTTAGTCCATTCTGATACAGTTTGATATTACTCTTCTCCTGTGAGTATTGTCATAATTCCTTTTTCTTGTTTCTTTCATGACTTTTTCTTTAGAGGAAAACTAATGAGAGGAAATTCTTCCCCATCTGATCTATAAACAGCAGTATCATCTCTTCTAATTGACAAAACTTGTGGCAATTTTATGTTCTTAATAATTCACTTGTTTTCTAAATTGATTCTTATACTGACAATTGGTAGATCAATATTCTAACTCCATGGTTATAATTGCATCCTTAAATCAATATTTACAAAGCTCTTGGCAAGGAAGAAACTGCTCCCTCAATCTAAGTTGATAGTAAAGCAGTGCTCCAACATCCACATCAATGTTTTGGGAACAAAAATCAGTATAAGATCTTTACTTACCCCACAAGGTTAATTTTGTTTAACAAAAGTACTCTAAATTTGAATATTACATTATGAATAGTGTGGTCCAGAGCTAACGATGAAGTCATTGCATCAGTTTTTTTGACCGTAAAAAGTTAGGGGTTTGATGAATTTCAGATATACCATAATTCACTTTTTTGTGTTAGTTTACACTATTGTTAGTAATATGAAGATCATAGAGAACAACTGTACATAATAATTTCCACAAGAATATTCCAATAAATTTTAATTAATGCAAGTATTTGTATCAAAGTATGGAGACGGTATTCCATACTTGGAAGATTTTTTTGTTGGCTTTATTAGTTGATCTAATTAAGATGCCTAATTTTGGGCTTATCAGAAGTAAGATGAATCTTAGCAAAGATGCGACAATGAAATTTACTTATTGCTCTTAGGAAGTGACAAGTGTTAACAGTCATGCAAAATGGACATATTATTTGAGAGGTCTCAAATAAGAAAAAGTTGAATATATGATTGCTGGCAATTAAAATAGTTTTATGTAAAATTGATTTTGCCAACTAAATCCATTTTTTTAATATATGGGATTACCAGATTAAAAATAATTTATAAAGACACAGATGTAAATTTAGGTTTTCATCACACAAAATTATGGTAATTTATCATTGTAAAGTAACCATTTCAGATGAATTAAATAGTGATTATCTGATATCTCATAAAGATGCTGTCATTGAGGCCAGATACAGAATTCAGGCTATTTTTAAAGGGTATCTGGTGGAATCAATACTAGATGTGACACCAGTTGGTGCTTTTGCCCATCCTCTGAAAATTAGAATTAAAGCTGATAGAATGTACAGACAATACAAAGAGCAACACACAAATAATGAAGAATACATAGCACATAGGCATTTTGAATAGTGTCTTATACAGCTGTGGGAAGATGACATTCTAAGAAGAAAGGGGGTGATAATAATGTAATTAAATAGTTGAACCTGAGCTCAAAGTACTGTGTTGTGTCTGAGGAAAGGACATAGTACTAATGGTTTTTAGGCAGAGGAGTGTCATATATTAATAACAATATACAACAAAGAAGATGATGGGAAGTATGCTTGACCAAAGAAGGATTAAAATGTTCGGCTTCTGATCTATAACCAAGAAATAGTTAAGTGATTTTTGATAGTGGATAGAGCTTTAATAATCAAAAACAGATAGCAAAGGATACTTGTCTGGAAGTTGACATCACACAAATTCATATTAGAATATTGGAAAGCGCAGAATTCCAGTGGTGAGGGTACTCAGCCACCTATGGAGGTAGGATATCTTCTCGGTAAGGACGGTATTCAGTTCTGTAAGGGACTCTCTTAAGTTTTAGGTGACCAAGTGGAGGCACATACACTTACAATGTTGTGTAAGTAGATGTGTAGTGTAATTTCATTTGCGTTGCATCTGTCAGTGAAATGTCAATGACTAACGTGTAGCCTAGGACATCAGGGGACTCAGCTGGGGAATAGTTTTGATCTTATACCCTTTGTATTTCATATTTTCTCTGACACTGGTTTAAAAAGAGGGCAGGTGATACTTATTTCCCAGTCTGTTCTCTCGCCTGATGCTTGGCAGTGTCCTGGGAAATGGCTGGCAAGCTTGACTTCTCTGAGATGTGGTATTGTGCTGGGCTCAGCACTACAGGAAAATATTAAGCAGCATCAAAAAAGATCTTTGTTTCAGGGTCTGGAAGGGTTATAAACAAGGAGATTATGAAATTCAGGATCCCAAAGAGACTCATGTGAGAAATGAGATTTTAGGTGCTCAGGTTAGTTACTGCGATAGCACCTGTGGATGTGTGTAGCAGAAAACCAGCTCCTTTTTTGGGCCTTGTCCCAGATGGCCAGGATTCCACAGAGCATGATGCTGTCCCTTGGTATCACCGTCATATAGGTAGTGCTAATTGAAAGAGAAGCATGGTGGTTTTCAGGGACTGCCTGAATTGGCTCATGTTCTTCAAGGGGATGGGGTTTTCTCATAAAACCTTTTCTCCTGCAGTACTGAACCACAGTATTTTTTCCTAAGTTCAAGGGAGAATGTTCTCTGAAAGCTGTATCCAGCCCATGCTGAAAGAGGTCAGTTGAAGCCAATGCCTGTGTTCTGTGTCTCCTTTTACACGTCCTTTTATGTTGACGTGTAAACATGACGTGTAAACTTAGGGGTAACAGAGTAGTTTATATCATGAAAAAGAAAATCCTATTATCTTTAATTGTTTATTGTTTAATTATGCTGCTAAGTAAAAACCTAATACCTAATTTAAATTAAAGTTTATTTAATGACTTTTATCTGAAATCTTACCTTTTTTAGACTTTTTTTTTTTTTTTGAGAACGAAAGGGAGATTGAGTTTAAACATTGACAGTAACTGTTGGGGAAAAAAAAAGTTGTTGCGTTTTTTCCCTGTGGAAAGTTAGATATTGATTATATAAAGAGCTGTAGGATAGACACCAGCACCATGCTTCCCACTCATCTCAGATGAGCTATAACTGGAAGCATACTTACTCGACTTGCCAGGTTTCTGCATCTTTATTTGGAACGCTACCAGCAGGCACCATTTTTACTTTGGGTAACTGAAACTTTCAAGGATGTTGGCAGCAGTGGTTGTAATGCCTGCTAGTTAAAAAAAGGCATTATAGTACAGTAATATCTTGTGCTTGATGTTTAGTATGGCCTTTTATCCTGTGGGAGTCCATACTGCTTTATAAAGTATACTTACACAGAATTATTTCACTGTCCACTTAAAAGCATTACCCAAGGGTTATGGTAGAGTTTGGTATGGGAAGAAAACCATCCCTAAAACAGAATGCAAAGCATTTGAGGATAGCCAAAAAACAGTGTCTGATCACGTAACATCAGCTCAGTTCCTTATTTACCATTTATCGTGTAGGCACATGGACAAGTAGGAGTAATGCTCTTTGATATCAGAGTTCCAGCATAAGTATTAAAGCTCTAACAGCTACTGCTATGATACTAAAGTTTATTATTTTTGTATTGTTTTTGTCTATCACTGTCAAAGTGCCTTACAAAGGAACTGACTATTATTGTTGCCATCTTGCAGATAAGGAAGCTGAGGCATGGGGAGGGGAAGTGATACACCCAAAACTACTAAAGAGACCAATGCGAGTGAAACAAGCTGAAAACAGGTTTCCTATGCGCAGATTAAAAGCTTTATTTCTAAGGGTACAGTGCCTTCCCTTTGCTTATGGAGAGATACAAAATTACAGGACCTACAATCCGAAACATTACAGCCATGGGGGATTTGTAAACTGTTTGAGAGATCGTCTTCTTCTGGTACTTTTACAGTGTTGAAAATCACTTTCATTGACCATTTCTTTAGACCAGCTGCACTGCTTGTCTCCTGATAGACTTTGAAAATGTTAATTTTCCAGTCTGTAGTCCATCCAGATGCTTTCTGCTTCTTTGCTGTTTTTCCTTCTCAGATGCGCTTGTTTGGTGCGCTGCAGTTTCTGAGCAACCTACATCCTATGACGACACCTATGCAGATCCATCAAATCACTGGCTCTTACGAGTACTGTTTTTAACAGAAAATTTCTTGACGTGAAGACTGCCTGCTGTTTTCTGTTGACCGTTATAGGGCAGGAAACTAAACTGCTTCATTCATAAGTAAAAAGCTGATTTGAAATGTAACTTTAAGTTTGGTAAAATTGGGAACAGTAGAAAACAAGTTTATTTCAGAAAACTGCTTTCTCAGAAGTCATAATGAGACTTTGGCAGCTAGATCGTTTGTATTTTGATAACACACAGAGGTTTTAAAATATTTTCTTTCCTTTAGAAATGTCAAAATGGAGCTGTGTTTTAAAAACCCTGCAGAAAATCTGAGAATTCCTCTGGCAAAATTCAGTGAATCAGCAATTTAGGGACCTTTAAAAAAAAGAAACAAACAAACCACAGCTTGAATAATCTTATGACTCAGGAGTAAAATTAAATTTTTGGCAAACTTCTTTGGGTGATGTAATTAACAGTATTATGTTTAGAAAAAAAATTGAAAGGTGATTTTGTAGGTGAAAACTATAAACTCAGTGTTTGGGACACTCAAAGTGGGATTTAAACCTCAGCTCCTTGAGGATGGCAGCGAACCTCAGCGCCTCTATTCCTGGGTAACCGCTGTAAGCATTAGGTTGTTATTTTCCCTCTCCCATCAAGTTGAAAAGATGATGGTTAGCTCTTTGAAAATTATAGCTAAAGGATAGTATATAGCGGTCCAGGCTTATGATATGCCATCACGTATTTATGTTGGGTATTGATTTACTTGGGTCACAAAAAATTAAGAATGAATGCTAAGGAGGGTGACCCCTTCTCTTGGGCATGCATAGTGTACAGGGGATGTTTCCAGACATCTGGCAAAGAGTGACCTGCGCAGTCAGCCCCAGCCTGCAGCGAGCACAGCTGAGTTGACTCTAGGAGAGGACGGTGCTTCAGACACGCTGCGCCTGAATTTCCCTGTACTGAGCTGTAGGCAGCTATGCATTTGGCAGCCAATTTTTCCTACATGATGAAGCAAGCTGCTCTCTCCAAACTTCACTTTGCGAGGTGAAATGCCAACAAATTAAGATTAAAAACATCTGCAGATGACTGCATTTTTTTGATGGATTTGGACTGCAGGCCATAATTCAGTACTTAATCTACCTAAGCCTGTCAACACAGGGAGCTGAACCTCAACTAGCTACTGCATGTGATTCTCTCTGGGAAGCCAAGGCACGTGGTAGCTTGTTTCTTCTATATCATCAATCAACACAGCAGGCTTTAACTAACTCGTGCCTGTGATGCCAACTGTTGCAAAGCATTATTTTGGAAATGCATTGGTCATCCCCCTGCAGTGATTGTTGTCTTTTTATGGGCATTGTTTTTTAATTTACTTTTGATATTTTGCAGTAAATTCACAAGTTATTTATTAGCATGTCAGTAATAATCTAGTACGTGCCATATGCAATGATCGTACCAAAAAACTCTGCATTTTTACAGCCCAACATAAGCAGGCAAATTCAGATACTTAAATACTACATGAGGATCCAAGCATTTGCTTGTTATGAAAAATCTTTTAACATTGTGTGAAATCAGAGTGTGGCTTCCCATTTGAAAGTGGCTAAAATTTCTCTGGGGACTAAAGTATTTAGTTTGTAAGATACTTAGCACTGCTATTATTTAAATAATATGAAGTATCATCTGAAGTTATAAATAAGCAGGAATTATTATATCTTTAAGCCATTTTACTTAAGAAATAAACCCACCCCCTCGTTAAGTCACTGTTAAAATATAAATTTTAATCCAGCTTTGAATCATGATTAAAAAAATCAATTATTTAAATTAATTTGGACTTAAATATTATGTCAGCCCACTTTCAGCACTGTTACTTTGTGCTACAGGGATGTTTTTGTGAGAAATTAGTACTGTAGTGAGTGCATTATCATTTTCTAGGCTTAAAGAACAGCATTCATGTCATCATTTCAAGTGATCATTTCATGTTTTTATCAGTTACGGGAAGCTTTTACTTTCCCTACTAGCTGTAGGATTTTTACCAGCCTCCAGGTAGAGTATGACCCATTAACCACTATTCTTTTGTCCAATGAGGTTTTTACCCATCTGGTTTCCCTCCATCCAGATACAAGAATATTGTGGGAGACAGTGTCAAAGACCTTTCTAACATTGAGGTAAACAACATCTACTGATCTCCCCTCATCCATAAATCCAGTCATTGTATCAGAGAAGGCAATCAGGATGGTCAGGCATGATTTACCCCAGAAAATACATTTTCTGTTCCCGGTCACCTTTTTCTCCCTCTCGTGCCCAGAAATGTGCTCCAAGATGACTTGCTCCATGATTTTTCCAGGGACCAAAGT
Organism: Ciconia boyciana; assembly: GCF_034638445.1. Taxonomy (NCBI): domain Eukaryota; kingdom Metazoa; phylum Chordata; class Aves; order Ciconiiformes; family Ciconiidae; genus Ciconia; species Ciconia boyciana. The sequence continues at coordinate 208,796,096 of NC_132934.1, forward strand.
GAAGCTGACTTGCCTATATTTCCTTGGATTATTCTTTTGGCCTTTCTTGACGACATTTACTTTCCCCCAGTCACCAGGGATCTCCCCCAATTTCCATGACCTTTCAAAGACAATATAGGGTGGTGTTAGAAGGACATTGGCCAGTTCTCTTCAGCAGTCTTGGGTGCAACCCATCATGTCCTGTATACCTTTACGGTTTGACTTTTCTCAAGTAATCCCTGATTCAATCCTCATCCACTGAGGGTAGTTCTTCTCGTTGAGCTCTTTCACTGATCACAGGGGCTGGGAGACCGACTGAGGCAAAGGCAACACTGAGTACCTCAGCCTTGCCTGTGCATACTGTCACTAAATCCCACACCCCATTCAGCAGCAGACTCACACGCTCCTTCAGCTTTTTGTTACCAACATGGTTGTAAAAGCTCTTCTTATTGCCCTTGGCATCCCTTGAATGTCTCGGCTTCAGTTGAGTTTCAGCTTTCCTGAGACCATCCACATATGTTCATGTGATGGTTCTAAATTTCTCCTTCGTAGCTTGTCCCTGCTTCCATCTCCTATATGCTGTCTTTTTGGAGTCATGAGTTCCATCCTTAGGCAAGCTGGCCTCCTGATAAGTCTTCTTGTTTGGAAATGTGCAAATTAATGTGTTCCAGCTAATGGAAGCTGTAGCACATACAACACCCCCAAACACAGGTTAGAGATTCTTAGCTCAGAAGTTTTATTGCAGTTATCCAAACAGAATCTCCTTGTTCTGTAGTTTATTTAATACTTGGGGGGAGGAGGGAGAGCTAACTTAATCTGTTATTTAATAGATTTTTTTAGTCCTTAGATGGTAATTAGAGAAGAGAATTTATCTGGCACAGCTATTATGCTTTTTGGCATCCTGATGGATTCTATTTTGACAAAAGGATTCCACAGTAACATAAATATTTTTTGTTGTCTTAATCAGCTGTTCCTTTAATAATCTTTAATAAAGAAATGTAAAATTTGATTATTAAATAGGACAAGAAGCCTGAAGGATAAAAATAAGTAATTTTAACTATTCTTAGAGGTGTCTTTGGCAATGTTTCTCCTTCATATGTACATGTTTAGTATTTATGGAGCAAAGTACAGTAGTTTAAGATTAAAGGTAAGAATGTTCAATTTAATCTTAATTACATTATTTTTTTCTCACTTTGTGTAGTAATCAAAAGGTATATAATGAAATTTTTATTTCAAGGTTGAGGGCAAGACAAACTTTTTTATATAAAATTATTTTAACTTATTTTTAACTTGCCTGGGTCTTGCTTTTGTTATGAGACAGCAAAGTAGCCATGGATCACTGCCTACTTTCCTGTGACATAGCTTGATATACATAGTGCATCCTACAAGAGACAGGCTGGGGAGTATGGAGTGATGACGGTGACTGGCGGGAAATACGACTTTCCAGCAGCATCGCAAGCAGCGTGGCTGGCTCTTCAAGGCTTTGCCGCGGCTCTCAACTCTTTTCTTCACCTCTGCTCCCCATAGCAAAAACAGTCTTGTCCTTGGATGAGCAAATGTTAGTTTTTGCTTTTGCTGTTGGGAGCCCTTCAGCTGTCTCAGAGTCACAATTTATTTTAAGAGACTGAGACAAAGAGGACAGAAGTTTAATTGCAGACTCATTTCTGGTGGGTCCACAGAATCAGATGTCTGAAGGAGAGTGATTGGCAGTGGGAACCATGTCAGTACCATAATGGTATAGGATCATCCATTTAGAGCTCCATATTAATGAGTTTTGCTGCATGCTTTACATTCCTTTGTTGAATCTAGCTGCATATAGCAGTTGTTTACATTATTTCACTGAAGTATGTCTAAAAAGATTTGTATGATAAAGTATGGGTAGCAAAAGTCTAAATTTACTGCAGAGACAAATTAATAAATACAGTGTTTCAAATGTAGCAGTCTAACCACATGTCATTTGTGAACCCATGGATTGCAGTTAATTAAATGGTGAAATACGTTTGCGCATAATCCAGCGTGTGCTGCGCCAAGCACCTGTGCTTGCTGGTTTTATGAAGATCACTTGGTGTTGCAGCTCCAGGCAACCTGCGGCACAAGGACCTTCCTTGGTGTCTCGCCGCCTGGTTTGCTTTATATATTGCCATCCAAGAGGGGTGCTTAGTAAAAAGACATTAATTCTGAAGATCTGATGAGGGGCAGACAGAACAGGGTGAGGAGGCCGAGCAGTTTATTAACTACCGCTTTGAGCTTTGACTAGGAGTGAGCAAGTCACTCTGAGTGGTCCTGAGGAGGTGCACGGGGGGAAGAATTGCCTTAGAGCTGTGTCACTGCTACTCCGTCCCTGTCCCTGTGAATCTATACCTGTTCACACAGCCTCCTCCTGCATGAGATTGTTGTGACACCAAATTCTGCTTAAAATGGGTGCAGATCCTGGAAACTAAAGTCTGAGCGTATTACACTACCTGAATTTTGGGGTTGTATAATGCACAGACAACTAGCTGGGAGAGATTTTATTAGTGGAGCATGGAGGGAACGCTGTTCTGGAGAGGGGCTCTCGTACCAGTGGTATGTGCCTGTCCTAGCTTGGGTGTAGGTATTTTAGGTAATCTGGTAAAAAAACTGTGGACTTGATGCCTCTGTTAAGTCGCTGTTTGGTCTGATGTAATTCTTTATGCTTCTTTCTGCAGAAGCAATAAAAAGAATATAAATAGAAAAGCTTTTGTAAACAGCTTTGAAATCTCTGATGCAAAGTGCTGTAATAAATGAATTTACTTACACATCCTTGAGAAACTGATGTGGAGGGCTCTGGGGAAGGGATGGATCTGCCCATTCCCTGTACAGGTTATTAGGGCTCTGCTGTGTGTCGGGACAGTGTCCTTGGTTACTTCTCAGTGTGAAGGGTAAGGTTATTTAAACCATCTTGTCCTGTATGAGTCTAGTCTTTCCTACTGACATAGGACAAAGCCATCATAAACAGTGAGTTGTAGTGTGAGGGCAAATGATGTGAAGTACTTTCTATCTCTGCATACTGTATGTTGGAGGCAGATAATGATGAAGGAGTTTTTCATTCCAAAGGGAATAAAGCCAAACCATATGATGTGTGTGGTTGTCGTGCGTGCAAGCTGTATCTCTCTTTGCCTCCAGTGTGAAAGTAGAATTTGTCACCTTGTAGTATAACTGCAATTTATCTTCTGCTTTGTTTCTTTTTCTGTTTGGTTTTGGTTTTGAGATTGAGCTTGTATTTAAAAGCACACTTTTCAAGAAATTGGGTTAAGAAAATTATTTTTGGCGAAGATTGAATCTAAATAATTTTTAAAGAAATTATCTTCTGTATGTATCTTACAGTCTTTTGATGTCTCAAAGAACAGCTAAAACAAACACCACCTCAAACCCTATGTTAGTTGTCATTTTTAGCCAGAAAAAATAATTTTCTAATTCACAGTTATGTAATATCAGGATCTTTATCTAAAATCCTTTTTTCTAAACTGCATCCATCAATATGTAGATTTTTCTACCTGTGTGCAAAGCTCTGTCAGTTATTCGCAAATGCTCTTGTGTGATTATTTGCATTAGCTTATCTTCAGGTTAATAACAGGTTTCTACTTGGTCTTGTATTCCTTTGTACATACATATCAAAACATAGCTTAGTTTCCATTCTGGAACTCCCAGGGAAGGCATTACTTTCTGTTATTTATTTAAATGAACCGCTTTTTCTTGAAATACTAAGTTCTGTTAGATTTTGTCATTTATTTTTAAAATGTGAATTGTTTTAATTGTGACATAGTATGTTACTGTTTCATAAAAGAGGCATAAATGATTTCTTGTGGTTCTCTAAATAAGTCTGCAGTGTTCAGCTGATGTCCAAGGGGGTAGCACGCACTGTTTTACCTGCCTTCAAGTCAAGGTGGAAGATATAACTCATGTAACAGAGCATGGAAGTGCCTTTGCATGGAAAACACAACACAGACCCCCTGATCAAATGACCACTTGAGATGATGTAGATACCCTGACTTCCTAGTTGTCCAGCCTGCACACGTAAACTCCTCGCAGCCAAACCTGCTAAGCTTTCTGGGGTAGTCTGTAGCAGAGAAATGGTTTTCTATTCTCTTAGGAGGTAAAGGAAAAAAACTTGGGCAATGTGGAGAAGAGTGGTGCAGAAAAGGAGGAGTGAGTTGGAAGAAAATATGAAGGTGCTGCATTATGGAAGGGGATCCAGGAAACAGTGCAGTAAGATGAAGGGAAGAAGAAGATGCTAGTTTGACTGGCTGAGCACTAAGGAAAGTAAGGAAAGATGGACAGATTGCACAGCCTGGAATATTGGAATAGGAAGGAGGATTCAGGCTGATATTTTGAAGTGCTATTTTGCCTACAGCCAGAATTCTTTGGCAAACATTTAACTGTAGGCATTTTTTCTTCCTGGAAGAAAGCATTTTTTCTTCTTTGCCGTACCATAGGCATCTGTCTGTTAAAAATACAGTTTTGTTTTGTGCTTTTGGAAAGTTGCATGTATGTCAAACACACATCTTTAATACGTCAATGCTCCAGTCTTCTGATGTGATCCTGGAAAAGTGGTACAAATAGAGAGTAAGTTTGGGGTGTGCTGACTTCCTGCAGAACAGGGACCTCTTCAGCACTGTCACTGCCTTTGAAGAAACCTGGTTGTATATCGCTTGAGACAATTATTTTGCTCTTCAACTGTGTGAAGGTACCACTCCCTAGTAATAGCCAACATTTCTCATACTTAAGAAGCCCTCAGTCTTTTTGACCATATAGATTTATAAAATCTGCTGTTACAACAATTTGCTTGCGCCATCTGGTAACATATGTATTACTTCTTTTCTTCAGATGCACATGTATAAATACTGCTGACCTGCTTTTTGTCAGAATTATGTTTGAATACTTAGATAAAATCTAAAATCTGGTGCTACATGAAAAGTAATTTCTTTCAATGATTTTAGTAAAGAAATATTAAACAGCATTATTTTTGGGCTAAAGGAAAATTTAGTATAAATTATCAATATTATTAGACTTTTAAATTTCAAAATTGCTTTCTGGCATCCTATAAGATGCTTATAAGTAAATTAAATCCTACTAGAAACATGGAAAAAAGGCTTTTTAAGTGAGCTGTATCATTAAAATCTCCTGATGAAGTCATAATATGTTTTGCTTTTGATTTGTGTATGGACAGGACCAAAATTATAATTCAATCTTTACTTAGATCAATAGATCCTAATTACATCAGTGCCCATCTTGCTTAAGGATTTAGCATGGCATATGCATTACTTTTTGATAGAAATAAGGTAGCTCAATATTTGATTACTAGAGGAACTATTGGAATATGGTAATCACATATTTGACTTCATCTGCAGTTAGAATGCACTTAGGTTGGGTAGTAATAAAGAGATGGCAAAACCTTTTTTTTTCCCAGTGGTCTCATTGAGATTACCTCAGCAAGCAAGTCTGGCTAGTAATGTCCTGATTCTGTAACAAGGAGAGAAAGTTGTAAAAGAAGCAGCACTATAATATAAACAGAGTAAAATTAAGGGTATCTTTCCACTGGGATGATATGTCCCTTAAGAAGATAGAAACATTCTACTATAGTGTTCCTTTCCCAACAAAGCCCCAACGGACAGAAATAGGTGACTGCATGGCTGACGTGGGCTGGATAATCCGTTATTACTGGTTTTTGAGATTAGACTGCAGAGTTAAGGTGGAACTAGTATGTTGCAGTCTCTCGTTATCTCTGCAGGATGCTTTGTTCATATAGCTCTTGCTGTTCCATTCAAGCCTGAAGACAATTTAACTGTTGGCCAAAAATAAGTGTCATATTAATATCGTAGGACTTACTTCTTCTGTTGAGATTCCCAGAGCTTCCAAACCAGAAAGTTTCATGACTGTTGATAAAGGTTCAGAACTTCTTCTTGATATTGTATTTTTAAAACCTATGCATGGCTGGAAAAGTTAGGCTCCCTACCTGTAGGAATGCCCTTTGTTTACTTCTCCTGGAAACTGAGCCCCTTTCTTAACTCTTGCGGACATTCTTTGGTAGGTAATAAACATGGGCTGTATTTCTCTTGGATTGCTAGAGAATGAATAAGGCACTAATTAAAACCTTGAAACACATTTCCAAACTTCCTCCCACAGCAATATCCAGATTCATACAAATTTGTGTGAGCCAGACAAATGTTTGACGAGATCTGAACCAACACACAGAATTTTGCTTTTCTGTAACCTGAAGCAATTATAAACTAGCTATTTTTTTTTCCAGTTAAAAAAGTATGAAAAATATTCTCATTATTTGTAATAAAGCAGAACTTTTCAAACAAAACTATGAACTATAAATTAATGAGTACCTTCTAAATTCTGGATGCATGTAGAATTGAAAGAGGTCTATTACAGAAGTTGAAAATGTATATTTAATGAATACACCCACTACATCTATTAAACTGGCAAGATAATAAATGTGCAGCCCTCTCTTTTGCTTCAGAAGAACACATTCAATGTATTCATTAGCTGAGAGTTTTACCAGTCATTGCAAATATACTTCATCTGCACTTTTCAGTTACTTATGAACTGTGCATTGCTGTGCAAGTATCAAGCAAGCTTGCCGCTCAGTCTGGACTGAGCGCTCATCCTATATTGTTTGGGCACTCACAGTGCCTACTTTTATGGCTTGAGTGGAGTTACGGCCACAAAAGTTATAGACATAGGTACTTTGTGACTTTTATTAACTTTACCATAATTCCTTTCTCATTCCATTCAGCTTTGTCCTAGATGATGCATAAGAATGTGGCATTTCTAGTCTTTAAATGTTATGTTCATGCAATGGAAGAAACAGTTTGGCATTGAGTAGGTCCATCGTATCAGTAGGATAAAAGACTTGGCTTATCTATTTTTGAGTCTCAGGGTGTCCTGAAGGACACCTCTGTCTCTGCCTATGCTTCCTTTGGCCACATGGTGCCTCTCATATCTCTGTAGAATCACAAAGTGTTAAACTATAGTCAAGACAAGCAAGAACAAGTTAATTGCTTTTTCTTGGCAGATGTGTACATGATATGCTTCTTTCAAATAGGATGGGCTGGAGAGTCCTTTATCCCTCTATGGGTTTATGCCTTCAGTCTTACCTCCTTTTTACGTGAGATGTCTGTAGTTAGAGGTTTTAATGAAATGTGTAGTGAATAGTTACCTGGTAGCAGCAGATAACTGTTGTGTTCTGCAAGTGAATTGTGAGTGTATTTGCCAATGCAGATTTCCTCAATTTATATATTCTCAATGGAGAAGATCAGCACTAACATAACTTGAGTATGTTGCCTTTCATAATCAGATGTTGTCAGAATCCGAGGCAGCTGGTGGCATTCAGCCCACAGCAAAGATGCTCTGCAAACAGAAAGCTCATCTTGAGAAATTATAAAGCTGATACGCACCTTCTGGTTTTCATCCTCACGTGTTATGTGAGAATTTCCTTCCTGCTTGTTCCATTTGTTTATTGCCATAAGCATTGTTTACATAATGTTTGGTTGGTGAAGAAGTTGCTCTAAAACCAAACATGCTTTTATTATGGCTTAAGAGTTAAGAAGGGACGTATGGAAGAACCAAAACATATTATGTGGTATTTTTGATTTGCTGGTGGCTTTTACACCAGTTTTCCCCATTCCCTTTCTTCCTGATTGCTTCCTTGTCCTGATGAGAAGTGATAGAAAATGGCAAGCAGGCAGATGCTGTGGATGTTTACGACAACGTCTGACAGCTAGAAGGCGATGTATTCATGGAAGGGAAAAAAGACAGACATTTCCACCACATACAGGATATCATATAGAGAACTGTGCTCAGCTGGCCTTTGAAAGCTGTTTTCTAATACAGAACTGAAAACATTACATGACAACTGGTCTATCTGAGTTAATACTAGGGTACCTTGCCTAGGCTTGCCAGCCAAAGGGGTTAAACCAGAAGCAGTTCTGGTTCAACATGATGGATTTTGTTTCTATGAATGGTGTAGTTTCAGGAGGTGAGACCAGCCATGCCGTGCTAAAAAGCTTAGTGGGCCTTGTGTGCAGACTTCTCCCTTGGCAGAGCTAAGTTCTTGCTTAGTTAACTGGGCAACTATTATAATGGCATTTTACAAATTGTATAGACCAAGATTTTTCACGAGGCAAGTTTGTAGGTAAAAGTGACTTAAATGATTGTGAGACTGCCAAGTGGCCAGTGGGTTTGGTTCATTTTGAATAATTTTATGTCACTTTTAGATTACTAGTAATATATAGTAAATAATAGTAATATATTTTTGCTCACTGTCTCCTGGGCAGCATGCAACAGCCCTTTCCCCTGCTCTTCCTGAACTTTATTCTTTCGTCTTAAAAACCCAGCAACAACCAAAGAAGTAAAACATCTCCATACAATTTCATATTTCTCATTTCTCTATGATTTGCAGGCCAAATTTATTTACACTGTAAGTACAAGAAAGCTTTCACTTGAAGCTCTGCCAACTCATGCAGAAATTCAGAATTGAAACTGAGTATCTCACATGAGCATGAAGATGTATCTTACTCACAAATACATGCATTAATCTATATATCGTACACTACTTCTAGCTGGAAAAATAGTGAATGGTAGAACTTTTTAAAAAGCATGAACCACTAGGTTATGTGTTTGTCACAGTTTTGTTTTTCATGAGGATGTTGAATCTGAAGCCACTGTTACTGTTCTTGTGTTTTAGGTGCTGTAGCCGTTTTGATCCCTCGCCTAGACCTGGTGATTTCTTTTGTCGGAGCCGTCAGCAGCAGCACTCTGGCACTGATTCTGCCGCCTCTGGTTGAAATCCTCACTTTCTACAAGGAAAACTTAAGTTTATGGACGATATTTAAAGACATTTTTATAGCTGTCATTGGAGTTGTTGGATTTTTAACAGGGACGTATGTGACGGTTGAAGAAATCATTTATCCTGCATCCACAGTTTTAGCTAATGCAACAGAGAGCATCTCTGCGGATTTAAATGCTACAAACTTGGTGGTTGGTTTGAAGTAATAACCAGGCACTGTGAACTATTTTGTTCCTTAAAAAGAAATCCTAGATGGATGGCAGACCCACGTGTGGGACAAATTCCATTTCCAAATGAATTTTTGAAAAATAGCATGCAGCCCTTTCTCACTCTGTTGTTTGTTCTGTCCTTCATTCCTTCCCACCTGCTCTCTGAATTAACCCCTTTGCTCTCAACCTTTGCTCATCTAGTGAAAAACTGAATTGATGTCAGGATTTAAAATATATACATGAATATAGGAAGGAAATATGATTTTAGGTTATTTGCAAGAAAAAAAGAAGAATTTTTCTAAGGAAGTCAAGATGCCTTCCTCAGAGAAGGTAGAAGTCAATCCATTCATCATATCTAGGCACCAAGTCTAGGCACTACTGTTTTCACTCCAGCTCTGTTGTAAGGGTTGGAGTGAGAGCTCAGTGATGCATAGACCTTCTCTTGGCTGTCTCTGATGGGGTGAATTGCACCCCGGTGAACCAGAGACACTATAGTTTTAGAAAAGAGCAGCTGTGTTTTTCATTTCCATTCTGGGGACTTAGATGTTTGCTGTGGAAAAGTTTTTGGGTAGTTGCAGTTGCCTGGCTCTGGTTCCTGGGAGTCAGTATGTTTGGAATTAGAGTGCACTGTGCAGAATGACTGTGACACTTGTTCAGTCTTTTCACGTTGGCTCCAAGGGGAGTTTTTCAAGCGATTGGAAGGACCAAGCCCTCCCTGGTTAGTATAGCAGACCACTGCTGGTGGTTGGTTACATGACAGTAAGCATAAAGGCTTTTTTTTTTTTCATGCCGACTGTCTTAACATTTAAGCTGAAGAATGGACAAGACTGTAGGGTAAGGTTTAGAGGTAAAGGCTGGATCTTTTATTAGACCAAAAGATAGCCAGTTAGGAGTGTTCTTGCCATCTTACATGGTCTGTTACTCTATGTTCCTGTACAATGAGCTGTTCAGCACGGCCAGACCCCTGCTCCAGGGAAATGGCAACTGTGATGCTCAGTGGAGCCACAGAGGTCTGACTGTCCAGAGCAGCTTAAAGATTCATGATGTTAATTTGTGTATGAGAAAGGAAAGGATGAGACAGTACTGTCTAGAATGGAGCTTGTGCCATACTTTCATACGTATAAGCTGTGGGTTATTTGTGAAAGAACTTGTGATTCCACCGCACTGTGAGCTGGGGGGCACCAGGGATGTCTGCTTTGGAGCCCTTTGTCCCTACAGTGCACCACCTGCCTGCAGGTTGTCTGAAGATGTGGGTCATCTCAGGACTTGCTTTTAACTATTGGTACTTTGTAGAGAGGTACAGCTTATATGAGACATAGGGTATACATGTGAAAATATGATATTTTTTTAGAATGTAATTATAGATCCCTTTTGGATTTTGAATGAAAAGTTACAGGATGTTGTTTATCAGAGCAATATTACTTTCTTTAAGAATGCAAAAACATTCAACACCACAAATGATAAGTAGCTTATTTTTGTACATTTTGGTAACTGCTGTCCTCACCCATTTTTTACACCATTTCTTTGTCCTTGATTTCAACTATACAAATGTATGAAATGCTGTATTTTTTTTACCTATTGCTAGAAGTCTGTAGACTGCCTATCTACATTTCTATTGGAACATATAATAATTATTTTTGCATTCTTATGTTGTGCCTTAAATAGAATGTAACATGCCCTTTACTGATTTTTGCTTCTTTTGTCCATTTTGGAAGAAAAAAAAGAACAAGTTAAGTTGGTAATTGGGTAGAAATGAGTTTTGTTCAGCAAGCCTGCATGCTGAGTCCCCAGCTGGAATCCTGATCTTCAGGGTTCTTATTTGACTTTCTGGCTCACACTTCATAGATGACTTTCACTCCAAATGCCAAAGCTATATTTTTGGTCTTGTTTTCTAAAAACACTCTATATTTTGTACAATAGTAGAACTGTATTTATCATACTCATTCCTGTTATGAAGAAACTCCTTTTTCTAAGGGATATTTTTAATTATAACATTCCCCAAAAAATATGGTATGCCAAAACCTCTCTACTGTATTCATACAAATTAAGATATAAATATATGTAATATTTTGCTTGCTTTCAGTATATTCCTCAGAAATCTACCATTTGGTAATTTACCATTTGGCATTACAGTCCTAAAATAATATAGTGCTAGGTATATCTATATTTGTATTTTCTCTTCAGAATACTTCCCCAGTCATCGACCATGTGGTGACTGTATTGGAGCACTTTCATCTCCATGTTGATGAGGGCATTTCTGATAGGCATTTGTTACAGCATGTAGTTCAAACTGCATGTATTTGTTCAAGCAATAGTTCTGAGCAATGGTCTTGTTTTCATTTTATTGTGGACAAAGTTAAATACTTGGCAGACACTTTAAAGGGACGAGTCTCTGCAGGTGTGATACTATAGAATTAACCTTTTGTATGAAAGTGCCACAGAGGAGCAAACACAGGTAGTTAGCAGAGAGGCAAAAGGTAACTTCAGCTTTTTGTCTTAAAGGTTTTTTAGTCTTTGAGCTGTTTTAAAAGACATTGAATCTAAGTGCTTCCATCTGTTTCATAATGAATCTGTTGTTTACCTAAACCATACACTACACACTGATAGAATATATTTCTGTGCAGCATATTTTACTTGACATTAAATACTTCCACGTGGAACATTTTTAGTAGGACTGATAGGATTTAAATGAAAGTTGTTTTTCCTGTTAGTTTCACATCTTCTACCAATGTGTGTTTGGAGAATAAAGGACTGTCAAGTCCATTCATATCATCTCTTCCGCATTGATTGTGTCCTAGTGAGCAACTCTGAGAAGGTGCTTCTGCCAGGGTGCAGAAGGACTTGACCAGTTCAGAGTCTGGTGGTGATTTTTGGCTGGTGCAAGTGAATACTGACATGGTGCTATCAGTGAAGATTTGCTGAGCTGGGAACCTAGAACCTAAATAGGTGGCCTTGGTACCCAGGTGAACGCAGCATATCTTTTTGAAAGTCAGGCAATTTGTTTAGAAGGTTGATAGGTTTGAGGAATCTAATCTTACCCATCAAAGTTTGGGTAACCTGGCCCAAATACAAACCCTTACGCACCTTACTGCTGTGTCTGACCGGGGAGCAGCCTGTCAAGGAGCAGATTTTCAGACCGATGTATTGCCGCTGACTGACCACGTGTGAAGTACTGTGTTTAGGCAGTGAGCCAGTGTTGCCATGTCTAACAATGCTGTATCTTTTGAATCTTTAAAATGTTTGTTAATATATTTTGCACAATGTCGATTTTCTCCTACAGTGTAGGATTTTTGTTGTTTTAACATTCATACAGTGCATTTCTGGGGCCTGCTCTTTCAAATAGAGAGAGTCAGGAATCAGAGCATCTTGCTTTGCATAAGACTAAAATGTCACGTAGTGAAAAACTACTAAGTCTGAATAATAAGAGTGTTCCTGTGAAACATTGCCAAAGATTTAAAAGATAGGAAATTCTGACAGAAACCTCTTCCGAATAATAAGAGTGTTCATTCAGCTTTTAAAGTACTATAATATAAATTGCAAGTTAAGATGCAGGGAGTGAAACTGAGAGATTTAATAGGTATGGTTTACATTAATATATATTTAAGATGGAAATGTACTTAGCACAAGCTAAATTAAACTGAAAAATGTATGTGATTGGCTTATGTTCCTGACAAGGAACAGAAAGCTATTGTATTTATATACTGTACATGCACTTATATTTTACAGTATAATATTGTTAACAGTTTTAATGTAATTTAATCATTAGCTGCAGTATAAGTAATGATCATTTTCTTGTCTGTAACTGTTCATCCTCAAATATTGGGCAAGTAAGAGGGTGGGTTTGCCTAATGTTCTGTAACTTAAATCTTCTGTATCAATAAAGACACAATAATATTATCCTGCTAGCTCACTGTTTCCTGCCTGTCACCACGACTACATCACTAGAAGAAATATCTGTCTTAATTTGTCTACCTTTGTTTTTCTGTTGAAGTTATCCAAGGAATGGCAAGTGAGTGACTTGAGACTGTCAGGCAAGCTCAAGCGCTGACTTTTTATTGATAATAAATCTCACCTCAAAGTCACATAGGCACTTCTGAAAAATCTCACCTCCACTCCAAGTTTTTTCATGAGGGCACACTCAAAGTTAGGCTTCTGCATCTTTTTAGAGGTGCTTTAGTAAATGAGCAAATTTCTAAATGTACAAAGGCAGCTAGGAATTCCCACTGAAATTCCAGTTCCCATTTGGAAAACTGCAAAGAAAAAGCCAGACTTTTTAAAATTGGACAAGCCCTTACAAACTTGGTATGGACTTGGCCTTAACTTTAAGTATGGAGCGTTGGAAGGAATTGATATTAAAGTTCTGTACTTTCTATCTAAATTTGAAATTACTAGTTGGAAACAAAAGTGGCAGCATAAGCTTTCATGTTCTCACAAATTATGAGATACCAATTTCACAAAAGTACTTGTATTCCCCATTTTAATACAAGGCCCTTTGAAGGTGTGCTCAGTGAGGCATCCAGAAACACCCAACCCGTTATAGAGTTGCCTGTATAAATACAATTTAGACAGAGGTAGTATACAAATGTCCTTGAGAGTGATCCACCAAAAAACCTGTTTTGTAAATAAGAAACCTAGAATGGTCTGAAAGTCCCCTACCACCAGCAGAGAGAAGACTAGCTGTTAGACTGGAAAGATGGATTTCAGCCACATTCCTACTTCTGAGAGTCCAAGTCCTTTTAACCCGAGTTTTCAGTTCCTAAATTTTATGAGTGCTTTAAATCTGTTTATTTCTTTTAAAAATTGGCCCTAGGTGGCTAGTTATTGGGAACACTAGATATCATTATTCTCCTCTAATATGTGGAGAAGAAGTAATTTCTAAAAGGTTAGACAGGAATGCACATTATAGCCAACACTTCACATTTTAGATTATTTTGTATATCTTAGATGTCTGTGAGACAAAACTCCTATTTCACAAGTGTAAAACACAAAATGAATGCAAGAATATAGTTTTCCTTTTTCAAATACTCATATTTATTAGGCTGAAAATTAACACTTATAAATTGTAGCATGTGGGAGGGAAATTAATTTCCAAGATATGAAAAGCCTCTGTGAGAGATTTGGGTGCATGTGAATCAGAATGTGAAGCAGCAATCAGAAATGAGTAAGATTGTGTAATAATTTTCATCCCTCTCCAATTTCAATCCCTGATCTTGCAATGAGCTTGAGGCATATAGACAAAATAGTGAACTGTTGTTGAACTGGACTGAAGAAGTATCAATACAAATATTCAGGCATAAAATATGTTGCCCACACATAAGCACATCTTGTCATTTTAGTCACTGTGGGATATCTTGCATGACATTGACTTGCTGTTGTCCAAGAAAGGCTTGGGCCTCCTGTAGATCCTGTGTCATACTGACCTCTTCTGTAATTACAGATGTCTTAGATACCAAAGGGCATTTCAAACAGCAATAGAGAGCTGTGGTCAGGCACCTGAGTCATAGTCTTAGAAAATACCAGTATGAACTTTTAGAAAGAATCTAGGACTCAAGTAAGTTGGTTAAATGCAGGTATTGGTGCCAGTTGAGATGCATGAGAGCATCTAGACATCCATCTGCAGTTTGTAGATGTTGCAAAAGACCTGAGCCCTTCCTGATCACCAGTGGGAGACAAGGCAAGGTACACTAGGGCATCCCAATGGGCAGTGCATGTCTCTGCTTGGCAGCTGGAGTGAGTCCCTGGACAGCGTAGGTAATGGAGCTTAGAGTAATTTAGCTGAGCAGGTGCTATGGGGGAATTAATTTGTCTAAATATAGTGCCTGGTGCCATCTTCAGGTGTTACTCCAGAAAAGCACAGGTTTCCCATAAGTCCTATCTTTGGTCTTATCTGTGCACCTCCATGCAGAAGTCCCATGTGGCATCACAAATGACACTAAATGCCTGTCTTGAGGCTTGGTCTTGATCCATTCCTATGCCTCTCAAGTGTGCTGACTTGCTGTCTAGGCTTCAATGACTATTGTAGGAGATTAGACACCCAGGTCACGTATGGACATCTATGTCCATGCTATGCTATCTAAATTTAACCTAGATCTGAATACCCCCAAAAGTCATGCTGCTTGCAGTGGCAACGAGTACATAACTCTGAAATGCTAGTGATGGTTTACCACTCTGTCTTGCCTTGTTTCCTACTGCTGAGCAGGAAGGACTCAGGTCCCTTGCCATATCTGCAAATCACACATGGATGTCTTGATGCTCTTGTGCATTCCCAGTTGTTTCAGTCATTGCTTATGGCAATAAAGATTTGAATTTTTTAGACTGGTTTTCAGGAACCCTCTTTCGTGGGGTGGTGGGGGGGGTGGATTTCTCAGCTAGAGGTATAGTATAAAATCGAGATCATGATGTCCGTGTTCTGGGTGACCCAGCTCTGTAGTAAACTTTGAACACCTGAATAAGGACCTCAACATGCAGACCTATGGAGTAATTTGTTTTAAATATTTTGCTACCAGTTTTGCTATAATATTTTCCATATGCTTACCTCAGATCATACTGTAGTTGCACATATCCTAATTCCAGGTTAAAGAAATACATTTAAAACATTTCCAACCAGCATAAGACATCACTGGATTGGTCTCCTGAAATATTCCATTGTGCCTCCTGCAGAACTGCACCATTTATGTATTGTTTCTTTTCAAAATGTATAGGTAAATGAAGACGAATTCAAATAGGATTTGTGCTATCTGAACTTGTTGACAGGGATGGGAAAGTGTTACTTGGAAAACTACCAGCTAGAAGTGAGGAATGAGATTAGTAAATGAAAAACCTGAAGGATTCCACTCAGATCATCTTAGGTAGAGTGAAAGGTAAGAGGGACATCATGGACACCCCGTGGGACATGTGGGAAGTGTATTTTGGGATTGTACACAACTTGTTATGGACATTTAGGGTAGGAACCAAAGGTGGGAAAAGGGAGGGATCAAAGTGTTTCGGAAAAAATAGAGGAATTCTGTGAATCTATGAATGTAGAGAAAAGGGGCCACTCAATCACATGTGAGCCACACAGTACAGGTCAGTACAGGTGTCTGTCTGTCCATGCCCTGTGCCTGACCAGTGTGGTCTCCTGTCTTCTCACTAAACTCCATGTATAGGTGTTTTCTTCAGTGTCAACAGCTGGAGACTGAATGTCTAAAACCAGAGCTGGAGAGGTCTGTATTGTGTCTCTACATATATATATATGTGTATATATGTACATATATATTTATATTTTTTAACTAACAGCCTTTCATCCTTATCAGCCAGAGAGGGGAACAGGATTAGCCCATTGGTGCTGTTTGTGGGTGTGTGAGCACTGTGTTTTCTGTGTTCTTTGTTGCTGGCTGTGTGCATATGTGTGGATGTTGTCTACCTAAACTTTAAAAAGCCTTTGACACCGTTTCCCACAGCATTTTCTTGGAGAAACTGGCTGCTCATGGCTTGGACGGGTGTACTCTTCGCTGAGTAAAGAACTGGCTGGATGGCCGGGCCCAAAGAGTGGTGGTCAATGGAGTTTACTCCAGTTGGAGGCCGGTCACAAGCGGTGTTCCCCAGGGCTCTGTGTTGGGGCCAGTTCTGTTTAATATCTTTATCAATGATCTGGACAAAGGGATCGAGTGCACCCTCAGTAAGTTTGCAGATGACACCAGGTTGTGCGGGAGTGTTGATCTGCTGGAGGGGAGAAAGGCTCTGCAGAGGGACCTGGACAGGCTGGATCAATTGTATAGGGTTCAACAAGGCTAAGTGCAAGGTCCTGCACTTGGGCCACAGCAACCCCATACAATGCTACAGGCTTGGGGAAGAGGGCCTGGAAAGCTGCCAGGCAGAAAAGGACCTGGGGGTGTTGGTTGACAGCCGCCTGAATATGAGCCAGCAGTGTGCCCAGGTGGCCAAGAAAGCCAATGGCATCCTGGCTTGTATCAGAAATAGTGTGGCCAGCAGGACTAGGGAAGTGATCGTGCCCCTGTACTCGGCACTGGTGAGGCTGCACCTCGAATGCTGTGTTCAGTTTTGGGCCCCTCACTACAAGAGAGACATTGAGGTGCTGGAGCGTGTCCAGAGAAGGGCAGCGAAGCTGGTGAAGGGTCTGGAGCAGAAGTCTGATGAGGAGCGGCTGAGGGAACTGGGGTTGTTTAGCCTGGAGAAAAGGAGGCTGAGGGGAGATCTTATCATTTTCCACAACTCCCTGAAAGGAGGTTGTAGCGAGGTGGGTGTCAGTCTATTTTCCCAAATAACAAGCAATAGGACAAGAGGAAATGGCCTCAAGTTGCGCCAGGGGAGGTTTAGATTGGATATCAGGAAAAATTTCTTTACTGAAAGGGTGGTCAAGCACTGGAACAGGCTGCCCAGGGAAGTGGTTGAGTCGCCATCCCTGGAGGTATTTAAAAGACGTGGAGATGTGGTGCTTAGGGACATGGTTTAGTGGTGAACTTGGCAGTGCTAGGTTAATGGTTGGACTTGATCTTAAAGGTCTTTTCCAACCTAAATGATTCAATTCCGTGTCCGCTGGCCAATCTTTGACTCCTGGCCTGATGGATTTATTTGATTTTGAAGGAGTGAATTCAAAGTACTGTAGTCAGTGAAGTCCTTTCAGTTCTGTTTTAGCATAGGCACTCAGAAACAAAGTCTTATTTTGGGAGCACCCCCATCTGTGTCTGCACACAGATACTTAAGGAGAATTGATTGTTCTGTATTTTAGTTCTCAGCAGCTTTCCAAAATGGTATTGCAAACACCTCAAAATTCAAATAAATCCTATCTTTAAAGTATCCATTCCTCTAAACGTTGACATAAAAATGCCATTGGAAAGTTCAGAGTTTATTCATTTTTTTGACCATTTTCACATCTAATACAATTGCTTTGCAGAACAGAACAGGTTTTTTTGTTGTTTTCAACTGCCAGCCCTGAGAAACCAGAGTCCTGGGAAACCAGGTCCGGTTCTCTGTTTTTCATACTTCACCATGGTTAATAAAATCGTTGTGAGGATTAGTTAGTGTCTCAGTGTCATTTGTGCTACACCATCTTCTTCAAAGCCCATGACGCTATTGCTGTTAATGCATTCATGCTGATGGAAAGTATTGGAGCAATTGTCCTGGCACACAAGGGAGAGGATCCGTTCATTGCCACCGCTGGGCAGGCTCTGGACGGCGTCAGCCTAGGGCTCAGCAAACTTATTATCACTGAATTGACTAAATATGGCTCAGCTGTATGCAGGGAATAAGTCTGTCAAGCGAGAACTTGGCCTCTGTCACCTCATTGGTGTTACAAGCCACCCCTGAAAGAGTATGTAATATGTGGGTTTTCCTGCATATTTATTAAATTTTACAACACAAGTACTACTTTACTTTAATCTCCATAACCTTGATCAGACTTTTCAAAACTTTTGCATGGAGAGTTGGATCAGATTAATCTCCTTGCTTTCCCCTCTCAGTTGACAGCTCTTTGTTGTCTCAAGTTTCTGTCAGAACCTGTGGTATATACACTACGTCTGCAGGGTTATTGCGTCAGAGAGCTCTCCCTCCTGAGTCTGATGAGGCCATGGATACTTTTGTGCCTTCCCATCCTAATGCTTCACCCTACCTGTCACTTAGGGGTACCTTCCTTTGCTAATTTTTAGCTTGAATTCTCTGCCATTTAAAGTTCTATATTACTATTATAATTGCTGAAGTCACGTCAGCTTGGACGAAAGGTTCTTATTTTTTATACATACATAAATATATTTCATATATTTTTATTAAAATTACCCATTCTCTTCCTGCCTAAGCAATTCTCTTGCAAGTCACTGCTATGCCTTGCATCCAGTCATGTTTCCTGGCTCAGAGGGCAAGGCTTGCTCTGTCCCTGGCTCTCAGTTTTTGACTAAGTCATGCTGCTTGTCATCATGCTGTGGGCTGTTATTTACATTCTGCTTCGTTCATTCAAAACACCTCTATATCATAAATGCATATCTGAATTAAATTTATTCAAGAATCTCAAATTTCTGCTTGTTTTGTTGAACCCAGTTGGCACAGCTGATTTTAGATTATGAGAATCAGAGGGAGTTTAAGGGCTCAGTTGGCAGTGATGCTAATAAGAACATGTGCCTGCATTCAGTGGAGTTGTCTAAGAAACGAAACGAGGTATGTTCAATTGTTGTTGTGGTTGTTACTTTAGGTGAGAAGCAGGAAAATTCCTTGGAAGGCTTCCTGAGCCACATGTACCCTTTCTGTTCCAGTGGTGCCAAAGATCACTCTAACAACGGTGTCGCAAAGATCACGTGCAACAGCGGCACGACAGCCCTCAGCCAGCCAGTGGACCTGTGTGCTTTCTGAACACAGACATAATGGATACAGGCACAGTGAATCCCTGGCGAGGTCCCCGTTGGCTTGATAGACCCAACCAACCATGAGACCATGTGCCTGCTGCCCACAAGCATAATGGTTGTAAGCGACAACCCATAGTGGATCTGGATACAGGGTTTTATTTGCCGGCGAGCTGAGAGCTTTTACCCTACTCAGTTATCTCACACATTCATTCTCTTGCTCCCCCCCCAGCTCTACGTTCACCAGGTCCTGGCTTCCCCTCTCAGCTGGGAGGTTGGGCACAAAGTTTTGTTGGTTGGTGCTGCAGTTACCAGTCCTGGGTATTACTGGCTGAGGTCCCTGGGCATCCCCCATTGTTTGTGTTCATGCATCTCCCCCATCTACAGGATCTTCCCCACTTCCAAGATCCTTTCTTCTGCCAGGATCTTCACCTTCTTCTTCACAGAATCATTGAATCATAGAATGGTTTGGGTTGGAAGGGACCTTTAAAGATCATCTAGATCATCAGGGACATCTTTCACTAGATCAGGTTGCTCAAAGCCCTGTCCAACCTGACCTTGAACACTTCCAATGATGGGGCATCCACAACTTCCCTGGTCCTCTTCTTTCCAAGACTACTTTTCGGGAAGACTTCTTTTCCACCACTGCTCCCTAGTTTTCCTCATCTGAATAGTCTATGTGCAGAAGCACAATGCATAATCAGCCTCCTGACTGGTGGTTCTATCTCAGGTTTCTTTATTAATTGGAGGATTCAGGATTTGCCACTTCTGTTTAGTCCAGGTGTTATCAAAATTTACAGCCAGCCCATACCAGTTGCAGCAAGCAAGTAGCAGCCTTCTACTTCAGAGTTCAAAAGCCCAGTTTTGGATGTTCACCCCCCAACACACATATATACCTAATTATCTGCTGCCTGTTAGCATTCACAATTTAAGCTGGTTTTGCCTACAACACAGACACTAAATGTCCTGCCAAGTCCTACAAAGTTGCTCAAGGCACCGGACAGAAAAGATGATCTCCTGGCATGCCCTGAAATAACCTGAGACACTAATAGAAAGTTTGGCTTAGAAACTGGAGAAGAGCTGGAGCTCTTCAGATGAGGACTCCATGGAAGAAGCCTCTCAGGTGTACCCTTGATAAAATCTTAAAATACCAGTGCTCTTGTGACTGCAGCACAGACAGCTCAAGGAAAGGCTTGCTTCATTGTGCTCCCTCAGGTAAGCCCCAAAGGTTGTTCGCTGGGGCACTCAGGCTGTATCTCAAATATCTATAGGTGCCCTGGGGTCTGAGTCTCCAGTCACCCAGGTCAAAGACCTGGCCAGAGTGGGTCATGCCTCTCTTCTGGAAAACCCACCATTTGGGCTGGGAAGGTAGGAGGAGAGCAGGAACAGCACGGGCCATGTCTCAGCTGAAATGCAGCTGAAAAAGCTGAGATGAAGATCCAGGCTGGAAGCTGGAAAGCCTTTCTGGATGTAGGCCAAGTGCATGGGGACAACCCATGGAGACCGTACCTCACAAGACCTGATCTGCTCTTGAGAAAATCCCACAGGAACAAGCAGTGGCCCCAGTTCATCCCTAAGGCCTTTACAAGCTGCTTCTGGACTCCCCATCTTTCCCACCTATTTTTTGCAGCCTCAGACTACGTAAGTTTGCTGGATCTTGCTTTGTTCACAAAAATCTGCATCAGACAGTCAAGCTCTTGTTCTTCCTGAGATTTCCCTACCTCTCTATTCAGCACACAGCTTCTGTTGACATCAGTTTCAGCTAGCTCAGCTGGTTATCTTTCCTCTTTACAAATGCATTTCTGCCATGTTACATTTTATTTCTGTAACATGCCTCGCCTTGCACTATCACATGCAGTAGCAGCTGCTATTTACAGCTTCTATGATTTTTGTCCTGTAAATGCTGGCATTTTCTTGTTTTGGAGGCAATGCTGCATTTTGTAAGAAGCTTGTCAAACATTTTAATTATAGTCCTGGGCCTCCGCATTGGAGATATTTTATTCATAGTATGGAAGTTTTTTCCTTTGTTAAATTGTAGTGCTACGTTTCTTAATTAAAATATAGCAGGATGACCCTTCTCAATGTCCTGAATGATAATGCTCTTAAATTTTGCTATAGAACAGGGCTATGAATCTTGGGACTGCTGGAGGCCAGACTGGCATCACAGTTTTCCTACCACAGTCATGTTGTTCAGCTCAAAGAGAAATGATGCCTTACAGACATTGCAATGGCAGCAAAATTTGTTGATATAACAACGTTTCCCCAATTTATTTCTTTGGGGACTTAGATAGATGAAGAAATGTGCAGTTTGTCCTGCAGTGAGGTGAACTACCCTATGGTAGCAAACAAGACTCCGGCTTGCCTAGAGACTTTCCCTTCAAACTGTGTAGCTTCTGGTTTTGCAGTGGTTGTTGACTGCCATATTTCAGTCTTTACTGCCACATCTCTCTGTATTTGTAAGATAAATTGTTTATTTTTTTTGGTTGGGACTGTATAGGTCACGTCTCCTTCTCCATGTTGTGTTAGAGTTAGTTGAGATGGTCAGGCAAGAGAAGTAGTAATGTTCAATAAAAATATATGAATCAAAAGATAAAAAGATACAAAGCCATCATGGTATTGTGAAATCAAATGAAGTAAAGCTCTTATTTCCCTTCTTTTTTGCTACTGAAGGAAGACACTTCAAGAGCAATAATACAATGTATTCCTATCAAAACATCAACCTAGAGGGGCAATTACTGAGCACTGTCTGAAATACAAGCTCTTTGTTGCAGTATCTCCAGTCAGGCACACAAGTGAGATCCCCAGGTCTGCTAGTTGCTTTTGAAAATCTTGGCTTACACTAACACAGTTATAGTTAGGAAGGGACTGTCCATCAGATAATTATGGCAGACGTTCAGTGCTCTGCATACATAAATGTGGATATGGGTGGCTCACTTCAGGCAATGTTTGCTGCAAGCTACAGGTATTTATTAGCTTTTGCCTTCCCTATACAACAGATTCTCCCCTGTAAAATAGTACATGAGCATTTATGTGGGTATTGTCGTCCCATGTTTGATTACCTCCATCGAACTTTGGCAGGCAACATAATTTTCTGTTTGCTTCATCCATGTAATGAACAAATGTCATTGCTGCGTGCTACAAAATACCTCCCTAGCCTTTATTTGTATCTTCCCCTTTTTTTTTAACAGAAATTTAGAACAACATAGAAACTTTCAGTAAGATTCTCCCACATTTTTCCTAAACTCTGGTAGTGATATCGGGTCATATTGTCATTAGCAGTATGAAGGATTTGTAACTAGCAAAGGATAATGTGCATGTAAAGCCTCTATCCTTCTTTGAATATCTCATCTGTAAGTGTAGCTTCACTCTTCATTTGCTTAATTCATGAATAATCACTTCTCTCTGCAGCCATGTGAGGAGCTCTTGGTTCAACAATATTTTTGAAATATCTAAGAATGTTTAGACTTGTACTACAAAAACAGTGCAATGCAACACAAGGGACTCCAAGCACAGCCCTTAGCATGCATTGGACCAACACCCGCAGATCTCGGCCTGTCCTCTCCTCTTTCTTTCCTGCTGGTGTACAAAACACATGGCGGGTGCAAATACAGGCATTAGGAAACAAATCTGTCTGCCAGATCATCTTGAGGAACCATGACCTGATGTTTGCTTGTCTCAAACATCCATTTCCACTGGCTCTATTGCTTTTCATAACCCCAGATAGGGGTGTCAGAACTTCTATCCTTGTTTTATTGCGGTGAACGGAGATAATGGAAGAAGGTATCTACTTCTTTCTAGCTATGGGTACATGAATAACTAGGTACTTTCTTTAGATCATGTGTGCTTCAAAACATTTTAAATCAAGAAAGTTCTCCTGTAGCATATTGCAGGACACTCCAGATCCTGAAGTATTGGCCAAACGTTGGAAAACTGAAAAATTTTCTAGACTTTGTAATTGCTCATTTCTTGGGCTTTCTGTTCTGGAGAGACATGGAGAGAAGACCCTGGAACTAAAAGGTGTTATCCAAAGACAGAAAAGACTAAATTTCACAGTCAGTCAGTTGTAGTGCCTAATCCAATACTCCAAGAGAACAAATTGTGAGTTTTACCTCACTTTTTTTCTATTTTTCTTCCGCCTTTCTCATAAATATTTATGGACTCCTAAGCTATTAATTTTGAGAAAGGTAAATTTATTACCTAGGGGTGAGTTTAATTTTAATTTATTTTGCAGTTATCTGTGAGTAATAGCTGTGTAAATGCACTCTCTGTGTTCTCAAAGGCTGGCTTTCCACGAGGCTGCTCCTGGCAAGAACCAAACACCTTTATGTTTTACCGCAGCTGTTTAGGATACGGCTGCTTCAGAACTGCAGTATTTTCCGCTTAGTCTCTAGATAGGCTGTTACAATTCCTTAGCAGACAGGTGGCTCCCATCACACATTGAGGCCCCTTTTGCATTAAGTTCCTGTCAAGAAGTAATTCCTGCCTGGAAAACAAATAGAGGACAAAGAAATGGTGGAGGAAGAAACAGGGTACTCAAGAAGTACAGTCACTGGGCATGGACCATGCAGGTGAATATTAGGCTTGGGTGCAGATGCCTGATGGTGTGACTAGTATGCTTTCCTCCATCTGTGCTGTGTGTTCTCCAGAGGCCTTGAGTTCTTCTGTTTTCTCCATCTAGGTAGAATTTCCTAGCAAAGCCTAAACATAGATTAAATCTTATTTTTAGGGCTCAATACTTCCATAGTAAGAACACAGGCTGTTTTGGGGCATGGCATGTCAGTGAACTTTGTTTTGGCAAAACTTCACCTTTCTTTACTTCACCATGGAGACATCTTTTCTCTTTAGCTTGGTCATTTTTCTGGACTCTGCTTATCACTTTGGAGAAACTTGAGGGCCTTTTGAGGATCTTTTTCCTGCCCCAGCTGTAGAGAGTACTGGAGATGGGCCTATGACACTACACAGTCAAGTGTCTCCAACAAGATCTGCACAGCTCTGCAGCTGAGGTGCTGGGTTTTCCTCCTGCTGTGATCGTCTCTTTCCCTGTTTTCACCAAATGAAGTATTGATGTGCTCCTCTATCACACATCCCATTGCATGCTCTTCCAGAAATGTTGCGCTGTTTTCCTCCCCACTCCTGCAGCAGCAGCGCAGCTAGCTCTTGCCCTTGATGGGATTGCTCAGGGTTAGGAAGGAAGCTCCATGCTCAGAACTAGTTTGATGAGCTTATTGTTGTGTATCCAAATGTAGTTTGAAAGCAGAAACAGAAGAAATATAAGGCATCTAGCTCATCCCTGCCAGCAGTTAACTGTTGCTTGAAAGCCCTGCTTTGTCTAGTTTAGTTGTAAATATCTGCAAGTTGGGAGTTTGGAAGCTCTTATCCAGTCTAATACCTCTTTCTGTCAGCAGATCCTGATTAAGGCTGGTTGAATTGTTCATTGGGAATACATTTTTCCTTTGAGCTGACCCTTCTTTTGCCCCCTCTCTTCTTGCAAATCTCCCGCAGCCTCACTGGAGACTGCTGTTATCATCTGCCTTTTAAATGGTGTCTTTAATTGGAGCTTGAGAAAGATAAATGCATCCTGACTTCCCTGTAATAATTGTATTACCTACAGCTCTGAAATCTGAGCATTTTTAAAAAACTTCTCTATGAAATCAGTCTTTATTTGAGTTATAATACATACAGAGACAAAATAAAGATCTACAAGAAATAATGCAGTTCAGGATGATGACATGCTGCTGAAAAGCCTCCTAGGCAATATAAGAAAAAAAATACAGAATATATTTTGCAAAATGCTGTATAAATACACAGAAAATACACTTCTACTTTGCTGGTTTCACTTCATACTTTGCAGAGTTTAACTGGCATTTGCAAAAAATATGAAAAGGTGTATAGCCCAGGAGAATGAGTAAGGGACTAAGACATCTTCTTTTGCTCATTACTGGATAATTCAACTGTTGGAGCAGAAGTGGATATGTATTAATAAAACATGCTCTGCTTTTAGTAAGGCTAGGCAAAAAGTGTTGGATTCCTTCTCAATTTGGCTAAAGACTGAAACAAGAAAAGGAGCAACTGTGGAAGTGTAAAGGCAACAATATTCACATATTTATAGAGCTTAAAGATGAAAAAGGGATCAGAAGATCACCAAACCTGAGCCTGGTGCATTACAGAATGTTACCTGACATCCAGTAACCTTCGCCCTTAAACAAAAAGGCTTCAGGTCATTATGTGAGAACATCAAAAGGATGAAAATCCAATACTTCTGTGCTATTTTTTCCTCAAGAGTTTATTCCCCCTTGCTGCTAGAATTTTGTTTGTAGTTTCTAATTTATGTTTGTCTCCTTTATGTTTTCAGGCATCTTTTAAAAAAAAAAATAAAAAATAAAAAATTACTCCCCACCAGATTAAAGCCCCATTCAGGGGGTTTAATAAATGCCCATACAGAACACTGTATTTTCTCCCATAAAGGTATTCTAACATTTGAATGAGATAATTTATTGATTATCTTTGAAAACAGATTGAAGTCGTAAGTCTCTCACTGAAGAATAACCTTTTGTGATCTTTCATTTTTGTAGTCTTTCACCACAGATACGCAGTGTGTGTTCACATTGAACTGCCTGTCCACTATAACCCTTACAGATTTTATTGTTTCCCCTTGGTGCATAACTATTATATTTCTTTTTCCCAGGCATATGAACTTGCACTTATTTGAATGAAATCACTTTCCCAACACCAGCTTTCTCTGCATGATGTCCTGTCTCTGTTACTGTTTTCCACTCAGTCGTTTTTTCCATCAACTCTACAAAACTTATCTGCAGTGATTTTATATTTACTTGTAGTTCCTTGATGAAAATGTTGAAGAGTCTAATATTGATCCCCAGCTGTGACAGTGAAAACATTTTCAGGCTGACAAGGCAGTGAGAAGCTCTGGATAGTCTGGATGAAGGTCCAGGCCAGGAGAATTTGAGGTACATGTGAAGATGCCAGGGAGTGGCAGCCCTGGGGCGGTGTTACCGGACAATACTGCTCCCAGAAACCAGGGTGCGTTGCTGCATGGACCTGTGCTGTATAAACACACAATGTTTTTTGTTGGTCTCACAGAGCCACCGTCAGGGACAGAAGGTTTAAGGTTCAAGCCCTCAACTCTGTTACTGATCTCCTGGGGGACTTTGGGTAAATTCCCTACATCCCTTGTGCCTTAGGTCCCCTGGTAGGAGA
The DNA here is from genome assembly GCF_034638445.1 of Ciconia boyciana. Lineage (NCBI taxonomy): Eukaryota > Metazoa > Chordata > Aves > Ciconiiformes > Ciconiidae > Ciconia > Ciconia boyciana. Next base: position 208,822,642 of record NC_132934.1, read on the forward strand.
AATAAGAGGGTATTTGAATAAGAGGGAATTGAATAAGAGGGAATTTGAAAGAGGGTATACCCACATTCTCAAGCTGCTTTGAGATCATTAGGCTATGGCCACTACAGGTAATTTTGAACCACTATAAGGTCAAACTAGGGTAACTCAGCATTGTGCTGGCCCTATTTTAAGCCCTGCATGTTGGCATGGACACGCGCAATGGCACAGAATCCCTCGTGATATGAGCTCTTTGAGAGAAATACTATGTATTTCTGGTTTGTGTATTTGTAGATGCTAAGGCCAAAATATGGCCTTATGATAGTTAAAATGAACTTTTATCATAACATGGAAGGTCTTGAATATCCAATAATTCTTGCAGTGGCTTTGGGGTGGAATAGAAAATATCTTTGTAATAGTACTTATTGTTGTTTAAAAGCTATGATAGAGACTTCACCTTCTCAGCACTGCATCTACTCTAATTGCCATGTCAATTCCTGTTTAAAAGTCATCCCTCACTTCTTAAAAACTGCATTTTATTTCCAGCCCTATAGTCTTAGCTTCAGTCTATAATCTTTGTGCCTTGCTATGGCATTTATCTATTACAGAGGGAATCCTTTGCATCCATTCCTCAAGGAGGTGTGAATCAATCACACCTGAATTATCGCTTAATTTTCTTTTTGATAGATAAATATGACAATTTTCTCTTCTCTCTCTCCAAAGTAGCTTGCATATGGACTGCACTATTTTCTCCCTGGTGACATTTTCTTCTGGAAATTTTGAGATTTTTAGCCTGATATGGCATGTCAATGGATTACATAGTTTCATATGTGGATCTTTGCCTGTCATATCACCTGACCTCGACACATTCTGGCCAATTCACCAGTCTGGCAGAGGGCATAGCTATCACCTTTAAAGCTTTGTCAAAGATACTCTTTAAAGTTTTGTCAAAACTGTGACTCTGGGAAAGGCATTTAAATGAATCCTGTGTGATTGCCCTCTGCTCTGACTATCACACTTGCCCGTGGAGTGTGCTGGTCCAGCGGCAACCCTCCCAAACCTTGCAAGCAACCACAGCTTGCACCAACTTCTGCTCCTTCAGTTTCTAGGAGATGGATGGGGAGTTTTGCTAAAGGAGGGAAGAAAACAAGAGACTGTAAGCATCATTAAACATATCTGTGTGATATCAGGCTTCATTAGATTTATTCTTCATGGAGGAACCTGTTTACATAGTCAACACCAACTGTGATAACTGGGGGGATGAGGTGGATTAAGTTAGTTTACTTGGCGTTTTTTATTGTTCTTGGGCCTTACTCCAGAGTCTGTTTGTATTTATAATCTTTCATCTGGAAAGTGAGGGAACAGATAGGCTATAAAATAGAAAAGTGTATTTTCAGAGAACAAAAAAATTACTAAAAGAACATGGGGCAGATGTATATGGCACTGCATTTTTTTTAACTTGGTTTTGAAAATAAAAGGACTACTTGTGTTGATAATGTCCCTTCAACAAGGGCTTTGATCTTATTACCACAAAACCAGAAAAGAAATGTGAAGAAACTAGACAGAGAATTCTCTGGGCTGTAGCTGTTAAGTAAAAATAATTGGTTTATGCCATTAGTTTCACACAGGCAGAACAAAGCATTGATGATCTTTCTTCTATTGATTGATGTAAAGTCTGGAAAGCATTTCTACAAGAGTGGTGATGTTTGCAGCACAAAGTGCTGAAGCACCTTTGAAATGTTCCCTTTGATGGGAAGGCCAGAGACCAGCAGGTCTCGAAGGCTTATCGTTAGCTTGTCATGGAGCAGTCTTCATGTTAATTGACTGGTTTTCTGAGAATTAGGATTATTTTTCAAATGATATGTGGGAATAAGGTATATTCCACACAGTGACTTGATGGCAAGAAGTATCAACTCATAGATTTAAGACCTGTGGCATAATTATTACTACTCTATATAGAGACAAAATTAAACTTTTTTTTAAAAAAAAACCTCTGTGTTTTAGCAGCTTAAAAGTTGATTTAGCTTGTAGCTGTGCCTATTGTCTCCTTTCTTTGATGGTCTGGAAACAACTGTTCTCTTTGGAAAGGGCTGGAAGGGCTCCAAGTAATTTCCTTCTCCTGAGCTCAGGTCATCTGTCCAGCCACCTTTTGAAGTAATTATGCAAATATTGAATGAAGAAGAGAGCTTTTGTTCTGAGACTAATGTTCAACTCCCAAACGATGTGTCTTGCACGAAAGCAAGTATGTTTTCATTTACTGAAACACCTCTAGTCTGGATTTGATTCAAGTTTGGAAGACTTTTTTGTAACTTTGGAGTCGAAGTGCCATTCACAATTGGAGGAGGAGGAAGATTCAGAAGACCCAGGATGGCTGGTTAAAGTGGAAGAAAAAGCACCAGGTATAATATCAGCTTCTTATCCTAATGAGTACAAACTAAAAATCGCAGCTATTACAGTGTATATTTTGCCCTCCTACATGGCCTCCATGGCACAAAAGGATAGATAGTGTTTTGAGTCAGGTTTGTATTGCATAAACCTAATCTTTCTCATGTTCCTCATTTCAGTGATTTCCTCTGGGACAACAACCCATCCTGAGTCTGTGAAGGACAAAGTATAGAAGGATGAAAAATGATATTTTGTTTTAGCACAAGTAATATAACCACAGATGAAGTGTAATAATTTTCAATAGTGTAAGGGAAGGGAGGGAGAAATAGATTGTCTATGGAGCTGTCTACCTGTATGTGCTTCACTAGCACAGTATCTGAGATCTTAAGTTACAGTAGCATATTTTTCCTCATAATATACCTGCAAAATAGTGAAGCTGTATTTGTATTTCATGGACAGTGGGAAAGGAGGAAAGCTGCTATGTTTTTAAATTTGCTAGTACTTCTGTGTGTCTAACAAACAAAGGTGTCAATATACTTGCAAATGAGATCCAAGATGTCTCAAAATGAGTAGCCAAACTCCAAAACAAGAAAAAGTCAATATGTTCTTTTGGAAAATATTGATTAAGGTCAGTATCCAAAACTTCTTGGCTATAAAGAAGAGGAAGAAACTTTGATAAAATACCTAGTGCAAAGTTGGCATAATGTTATTTACTTTTATGGAGGTATTCCAGCCTAATAGAGAAATAGGTTACCAGCCTAACAAAGAAAAAGATTTGGTCCTTAGAAGCATGAGGAAAAAAATGAGTATGTTTATAAAGAATAAATCTTGCCAGATTTTTTTCATAGAATTACTAAGACAGTCATTGAAAGCAAAGCAATTGATCTAGTTTATTTTGCTATTGGATTACAGCACATCATTTCATTAAGCAGTGAGCATGAAATACAGTGTATGAAAAACTCACACTCAGAAAGAATTCAGATAAGTCTGAATATGAGCTCTTCTGGGATTGAAAATGACATGAAGGGTCAGGTTAGGACTAAGGGTAATATTTTTCGCCGAGCAAGGTGATAAGCCAAAGATCTTTGTAATTTCTGTTGTCAAGTAATTTCTTCAGTAATGATGCAGAAGGAAAAGAAGAATGTGTGTTAATGCAATTGAAAGTCCTACACTGAGAGGAGCTGGGCAAAGACAGAGATGTTGGAGATGGGAGTGAGAGCAGAAGTAAAACTAGGTACATCTTGTGGGGGAGGAGGAAAGGGAGAAAACATAACATTGGAAACAGAAACTACTGAATGTTGAAGATTCAATGTGAGGTGGTTTGGGGCAGTTTGGGGCTGACACAGTCCATGGGTCAGGGCTCCACTAACTGTTGTGAGAAGTTAGGCAATGAAAGGCTGGTCCCTGCCCTCCAAATCTAACTGCTAAACTATACAGAAAACACAAAGGATGGAACTAGAGAGACAACAAGAGGAAATATTTTGCTTAAATTTGTAAGCAGGTCAGCTGTAGAGCTGCTAGTGAAGCAGAGGTAATCTATCTACCAGACTGCAGAAGCTCTTGAGTATCCTTGAGGCATAAAGTAGCAAGTTTCAGTGTTTTGGGAAAATTCATTGGGAAAATAAAGATTTAGGGAGTACTGGAGTTTTTCTTGAATTTATAGGGAAAAGTAAGCATCCAGGGATTAACAGGAGGTATCTCAAAAGACCTGTCACTCTAGTAAAGGTGTATATGGTAAAACACAGAACTTTTAGAAGGCCGTTCATGCTCCTCAGATAATTGCAGAGCAGGAATTTTTTTTTTTTAATAAAGTCTCAACTCAAATTATAACTTAAGTTACTAATAAATTGTGACTTTTTCCTGTTTGCTCTCAATGATCTTATTTTTTTTTGACAGATCTTAATAAAATTAATATTTGTATAAGGGAATTTTAAATATGAGCTCTTTCCTGTAGGAATTCTGACCTTTCATGTCTGAATGTGTTCATGATCTGTGAGCTGAATACAGGAGCAGGCTGGGAGGAGTATTTTATTCTGCTATTAAATCTATAGTCAGTGTTAGGGTTAGAAGAATAGTACACAAATCAGAAGATGAACTCCTTTGGTAGGCTGCTAGAACAGATGACCTTGTGAGGCCACTCGCAAGTTTATATATTTTCTCTGGCTTTTGGAATTAATACACACACCCCCCCCCCCCAGGCTGCCCTATACTCTTTTGCAAGGGACCGGTGTTCTCATAAAATCCCCTTAAAGGCTTTTGTAAGCATTCTTCCTTATTTATTTGATTTCTTGCTTTTTGTTTTCCTTTTTCTTTCTTTTTTTTTCTTTTTCCTGACCCTTAAAATTTGAAGATTATAACTTTCAGAATTTTCTCTCTTAGGTTCAAAGCATCCTCAAATTCTTTAAAAAAGGAATAATTGCTTAGAGGGATGTTTTAGAAAGGGCTCCTAATTTCCTTGCTTTATGTGAACCTGAGTCTTTTACCAGTGTCACTCTTTGATACAGATGGGAAACTGATTAGACTACCTTTGCATAGAGGAGTACTCCTATGTTTGCGATGAGTTTTGACTTAAAGTCTTTGAGAAATAACACAGATTTGGGTCTTCCCATCCTGTTGGACCTGAATCTATCTCTTTAATAAACTTTGATATAGGTAGATCTTGGAATAATTACAAGTTAGTGAAAAAAAACAAGAAAGCCCTGCCTTGCCCCAGAAAAGCATCATTAGATATGCACAACACCTCCCATGATCAGAGATGGGATGAGTTTGGACTGCTGTAAATCCACTTCTGATGGTTTCTCAGCAGAGCTGCTCTTTTGGCAGTGATGTGGTCCAGTGATGTCCATTTCCTAAGTTTTTCTGACATCCTTTCTTGAAGAATTACTTTCAGTGGTCTGCATTCTCATTCAAATGTTGTATAGGTGTAATTTCTCATTAGCTAAGAAATGGTAATTCTTTATTACCTGGAGGCTTCTGGCCAAGTAATACTGTTTCTTTTAACTATCATAGTTAATAATTTCCTTTCCCTTCCCTCCTCATGTTTTGTGTACCTTTATGTCCCGGCTAGCTGGACTCCCTTGGTCTCTCTCCATCTCAAGTGTGATATTCATTGTAGTAGGGAGAAGCAAGATCAGCCGATCAGACCCACTCCTCCCTGCATTGCCTGCACCTTTCTCCACACTGAAACTGAGCTCTGGACCTTTTTTTCTGACACACTTTCAGCATCATGCATCAGCTCATGTCCTGTAAGCCAAAGGCTCTGAGGGCCCTATGCTCAGTTGATGCAAAGTGGTTTATCTCTATTGTATCTATATGGACATGATGTGTTGAGCTACCTGAGACTCACTGGAATCCATATTTTCTTTTAAAAACAAGGTTCGGACAGAAGTATTTTCTTCTTGTTATTGCAAAGGTACTTGTGCATAAAATATCTTAGGTGTTATCCTGCAAGAAGTACTGTGTACTTGCGTACTAACATCTCAGCAAAACTCTCCAGACTCTTCAGAAGATGTGAAATACAATGAGATGTATGATGCATTCAAAGGGCAGTTTGCAGCAGGATCTCCCAAATCACAATCTTGAGCTTAAATTGAGACCACCTTTCTCAAGGGCACCGTGTTTTCCTGTAACATAACAAAGATTTCATCCATGTCCCAAAGTGCACCCTGGGATGTGGCACACTGAGACAGCCCTAGAGACTGTAGGAGCAGAGAATGAGCCGAGGCTAACACAAAGAAATGGATCACTTTGCAACAGGCCAGTTAGTTGGGGTGACCTGGTCTGTACTGAGCTCTGTAACATTAAGTGAAGGTGATGAATGAAGGGCACAAGTTATCAGCTGGAGAGTGTGGAGGGTTTGTGAGAAATATTTTTCCCATTATACTCCACTCCCAATATTAGTATGAAGAAGTTTGGATGTCCTTTGTATTGTCACAGTGAAATGGTGAAGTGATCTGCCATGGACATACTGCGCTGAGTAGCAAGGATCAGGAGGGGAAACAAGAAGTGGGAACCTGGTCCTGGCATTGTGGTGGGAGCGCCCAGCCTGGGGGCTGCTCTCAGCACTGCTCTTGGACCTCCAGCCTGGTGTAAAGGGAAATGTGCTTGGGGCATCCTGTGGGTTTTACATACCTGAATTTTGACATAGACATGTGTTACGTAGCCCAGATCCACGTAGTACTGGACAATTGAGAAAACCGGACAATTTGGGGTTGGCTTTTTTTCTGAGTTATGCCACATGTCTGCTTTGTGCCCCACAATAGTACAAATGAGAAGAAAGAAATCCTGAAAGGTTTCACAGGTTCATTGTAGATTTTGCAACATACCACCCAGTTTTGGATATTGATTCAGATCAGGTGCTGGAAAGGTTTCAGTAAACCTATTCTCCAGAGAACTTATGCTCTCCCTGTGTTCACTTATTTTCAGTCTTAGGCAATTGGGCTGTGCAGTGCTAGCAGCAGGAGGAGTTTGGCTCCAGTTGTGCAACTGCACACTAATTGGCTGCAAATAGAGAGATAGATGTAAAGATGTCAGTGAGTTCCCTTCTGGAAAATAATTAAGGAGAGCCATTCTCTTTCTCCAAAAATTGCTGTCATTCAATTTGACTGAAATATTCCCTCCTCCACCATGCATTATGTCCAGCCAAGCAGGAGTTAATAGTGTTCCACTGATACAGCAATTAAAGTAATTTTCATTGATGATGACACAGCATGCTCAAGAAACTTTGCCCCCGCTTTCATTTTTTCCTATTCTTCCAATGTGATTCACCCTCCTACATCTTTTTTTCCATTGCCTCATGAATAATTTCTCTTTATCTGCATCAAGCAAATGAAATGCTATATAAAATCTGGAAACTTCTGCTTTTGTGCTGTAGTTACTATTAATAAGACTCTGGTGCTAACAGTTCTCTAATCAACGCATCCTGATTTTTCCTTTGTGAAATGTAAAGTTCAATTTTTAAAAATTGGAAAAGATACAAATCAGGCATTTATAGTTTCTCATAACTTGAGCAGAGTCTCAGATATGCCCTTTGCTTTAGTTCGTCATTAGTAAAAGTAGATTCCATGTGCATACCCTTGTCAAGATAAATATCATTCCTGCTCTGCAGCAATATTGTTGGCCATGTAGTAGAAGCGGTATGAGAAGGCACACCAGTTGACACAGCATATATGTTGTCAGCTTTGTCGTCAGTTTGGGACATGGAAGGGATGTTCCATGGAATAAGGAGGTGCAGCAGCCTGGGATTGTCACAAGGACTTGTTGAGATATGTTCAACAAAGTCTAGCAATGTAGTAGCAGTGGTAAACAGGGAAGCCACTTATGAGCTATTTTCAGCTCGTTTAATGGCAGCCCTTTAAAAATAAATCACGAGCCTCCCTTTGTTGTCAATGGAGAGACACAGGCACCTCAGAAAGTAAATCATGCAATCCATGGGTAAGACAACGCTGTGAAGGTACCTGTTTGTCTCCATTCAGTGTAAAAAGAGTGCAAACAACTGTGAGTAATGCACAAAACTAGGCGAGAATGATTCTACTTTGCACTGTATAAAACAGAAATGTCAGTGGGAATTTCTAGACCCTCAGTTCTGACAGAGAGAAGAGCTAATCTGGTGGCCAGTTTAAATAAATGCTGTACCTTTGCTGGACTAACTGAATGAACTTGTGTGCTCCAACAGCTCAGAGAGGAGTACTATGCCCATAACTTTTCCCTTTTAACCAATGCTGATGGGAGAGAGAGAGGGCTGGGAAGTATACACAGCTCGCAATACAAAGCTTTTTACACAACAGCCAAATGCCTAGAGTGATATAATTTTGATCACATGTATATGCCTTAGACTGAAGGCCTTCAGTGATGAGTTGGAAAGGAACATTTAATTAGTCGATGTAAAACTGAAGAAATAAATACATTTAAATTTGTGATTCCAAGAGTTTTGTACCAAGAGGACAAAGTGGGAGAACAGCCAAGTCAGAAGAACAAGTCAACACTTGCCATCCTGTTATTGCTGCACCCTTGTACTGAGCCATTCCTGCAAGGTATTGAACAGCTCCTGTGGTACATGAGTTATTCTAACTACTCCCACAGTTCCTAACACTGCTCATAAACTTTCTTCAGAAATTCAAATTCTTGCAAGGTTTGGCCAATCAGTTGTTAGAAGTCAGCGGAAAGACTGCTGTTGACTTTGGTGATTGCTGGAGCCGGTTTGGCATTCACCCCACCTAACTTTGGCTATCTGAAAATAACTATCAAGTTTGAGCAAGACATCCAGGCCCATTTTACAGCCAATGGCAAGGGAAGACGAAGGCATGGGAGATGAGGACTTCATCTCACCTGTCTTAGCCCCCATGTTTTAGAATATAAGGAGATGCCCTCCAAAAGTCTTTTCCCACTTGTTTTCTCTATTTGGCAAGTAGGGGAGGGAAAGAGATGCTACATGCCTGTTTTAGACTGTTTTCACTGACTTGAAGATGATTATCTTCAAAAACAACTCAATGTTTCCTCTCTGGAGGAGACGACTAGTCCAGCAGGGGAAGCAGCACTCTGAGAGAAGTTGACAATGGCTTGTGGAACTGCACGAGTTAGATCAGCACTCAAGAACATACATTGCATGGGTGGGAAAGAAGAGTAGCTCCAGCACACTTGTAATTCAGGTCCTTTGCAGCAAATGAGCAATGGTTATGTTGCTCCTATGAAGTCCTTGGAAGCAAAAAAGAGGTTGGATGGCAAAAGGTTACTACCTTGTTTTTGAAAAGAAAAACAACAGAAGGATTGTAAATGTAATAAGATTGGATTATTAGGAGGGATTAAACTTCTTCATGAGCCTTAGATTTTTTCTGCTTCAGACTTAACTGGGTTATTGAAAATCTTCAGAAAGGTCAAAGGTTCAACAAGAAACTATGAAGCCGTGGAAGAGCCATCTGCTGCTGGAAGATCCAGATTATCCTTCCAAAGTATAGCAGCAGGTGCTGCAAGAAGAATTACTTTTAGTTATTGCTCTGGACAATTTTCAGAAGAACCCAGGTTGTGGCTCCCAGACTGAATACAGGATGTATGAAATCTCCACTGTGCCAGAATGCTACTTCTGCTACATATTTTATCTTCTCTCTGATATTATCTTAATTCTAGGCTATTGATGCCCTGGCAACATTTCTATATATAAGTTTAACAAAACTTATATATATATATATATATAATTTCTAAATTATTTATTTCTGATGAGCAATGATTTCTTGCTGTGAGCAACCACTGCCCCTGCTTGAGAGAAAGCAGCCCATGTTTTCCTTGGAAGGGTAAGCACTACTTTTACCATTTGTCTCATCTTTTGTATCTTTTGGGGAATCTGAACATCTCAGTGCCATATTAGCCCTAGTGACACTGCAACATTTTATTGTGAAATGCTAAAATACATGAAACTATTATTTTAATATTAAGCAGTATTTTCCTTTAGGATACTGAACTCAATCAGAGACCAAAAGATGGAATTTTTTAACCTGGGTCTCCATCCATCCATCTCTCCATACTTTAAAGACCTGTTGTAAAGCAATTGCAGAGGTACCCTTTAGACCTTGCCCTGGGTGGAGATGTTGGGAAATGACATTAGCTCCAGTGAGGATACAAACACAAACCGAGTGCCTTATTGGTGATGAGAGATTGAATATCAAATGGCACCTTATAAATAGCTGATGCTGCTGTTGCTCTGATTCAGTCATCACTTTCCCTAAAAGCCTTAATCAAAATAAGGCAAATTAGAAATAAGACTGACAGGAGGGGTCTAAAGCAGGGGTGAGAGCTGCAGAGGCTCACTAGCTTTAAATAGATGACACAAATGAGAAAAAACACAATGCAGCTTGAAATGTTCAAGACCTCATTTGCTTCAGTTTTCAGGCAAAGAATGAATTGCAACTAAATCCTTAACACAGCATCAACAAAGTGAAGTTCAGAACAGGGCCCAAACTAGCAAAAAAGCAGGACCAATGGTAATGAGACAGGTTAAACATACTAAATTCGTCTGTAAAACATGTTAGACAAATTAATCTGGTAAAATCTGTTGTTTGCGGATTGTTGAAGAAATCTTAGAACTTTTACTGATTACCTTTGAGATGCTATGGAGGACAGATGAGGACTGGAGAAAGGCAAACATACCTCTTGTCTTTAAAAAATGAAAGGAAAAAGAGGATCTGGGGAATAATGGACTAGTCAGCCTTATTTCAAATCCTGAAAGACACTGGTACAGATGATTAAATGATAAATTTGTAAATCTCTGAGGCGAGAAGGGAGATAAGAGAGAGACAGCACAATTTTGTCAATAGCAATCTGTGTCACACCAAGCTAATTTAATTTCCTTCAGTATAATTGGCCTAGGCAATAAGAAGGAATCCATTATTAGATATTTTAGCTTTAGAAATGATTTTGGCACTCTCCTGTTGCAGAAGGCAATATGGCCTAACTTATGTTACTATAGGGTGGATAGACAGCTTTTGGCATTAAGAAAAGTCCAGGAACAAACTGAAATATTTTCATAATTTTAATCATCTTTTCCTATGGCCTAAGGAGATGATTTGAATTTGCAGGTGCCACTTGCCCAGGAATGGCGGTAGGCAGCGTTGGGAACAGGGTTAGAATTCCCAGGTCTTTTAATTAGAAAAATGGTCTGAAATCAAAGTTACAAAATTAAATTAAAAAAGAGAATGTTGAGGGAAGTACATAGACAAATAGGAAATAAAATGCACAGAAAAGAACTGGGAAAGTAGTGAAGCCCTAGGCCAGAAGAAAAGGATCTGGGGCAGTGTGAGATGAGTTAACGTGAGTAGCAGATGGGACGGTTTTGCAGAGAAGGCATGTGCTCTCCTTGGACAGCACGTACACAGTCTGCAACTGATCCATATTTGCTTTTTCTCATTCTTATCTTTATCCTGGCTGATTTGGCCTCTGACAGTGTTGTCTCATTTAACATAATGTTTTTAATGTACTGATGTGCATTTTTGGAAAGAAACATATACATAACCAGAAGACAGTAGGAAAATGGTACCAATAACAATAGATGTAGAAAGCAGAAGTGAAGGCTGAACAGGTTACTCTGCTTATTCCTGAAAAGAAAAGACATGACAACTGCATACAATAAGTTTGTTATAAGGAAGGCAGTGTTTGATTTCCCCCACTGTGGGACAGAGGGAGAAAGAATTGGTTCAATGTGCAGTTGGATACATTGAGGTGAGATATTAGGAAAAGATTTTTAACTGTAAGGGGATTGAAACATCAGCACAAGTTATATGGGGAAATGTTGTCATCATTAAATTGGCATAATTTAAAAACTTCATTGAAAGATTTAAAAAAATGATTGGACAGTGATATGTCAGGGATGGCCTAAATATACTATGACTAGGATGCAGTGACTCACTTTTACAAGGAGAAGAAAAGCCTGCAGCTGCAGGCTTGCCTGGAAGCTTATGAATCCCACTGGAAGGTAGCACAGGATAGCCTGAGCCTTTTCAGGCACCAAAAAGGGCTGAAATCCACTTGTCCTCTTTCCAGCAGCGCTCCTTGGTCATATTTTTGAATTAAAGGTATTTTGCAATACTGTCATGCTTTGTGCAGGATTCAAGGCTGTCAGTGTGAACTCAAAGCTTCTAAGGAAATGCACTGGTTAAAATTTGATACAGGTTTTTAAGATTGCATTCTTCAGTTTAAGTGCCTACCTACATTTTACCATGGGTTTAAAGGAAGGGTCTCAATGCTTTGGGTCAGAGACTGAGTTTTGCTATTCAAACACTGTGTCCAGAAACAATAGGATTCCAGTTAAAGCTTGGACAGTGTTGTACAAATAAATGCAACAGGCAGATGCTGGTCACCATGGACGTGTTTTTTCTTGCTTCCCTCCCCTCTAATCACACTATTTCTTATACCCGTGGCAAACAGCTTGCTGTTCTGGTACCTGTTGATTTGCAGGCTGTGTTCTGCCATGGCTGAGCGCTGTGGCCAAATGACAGTGTTTTAGGTGAAGCGGACTAGCAAGAGCAGCAAGCACTCAGGGTCTGACCTCAAGGTACTTTCACTTTGATTGCACGGGTGCTCAAATGGGTAGTGAGGTGAAGTATGTTGAAAATCAGGTGGGAGATTTATGAACAAGCCTTCCTCTTGCCAGCTCCCTGTTCTGTTTCTGGGCTGTTGCATGAAATGGAAGGCATGCTCCTGGAGGGTTTTGGATGAGGGTAGGTTGGCTTGGTTGGGTAGGTGTGCTTGGAGAACGCCCACAAGAAGATCCCCTGAGTAAGAGGGCTAAACAGCCTGTCTGGGCTTGGGTGGGAGCTTAGGCTTATAGAAGCTAAGGGTTCTCGGTATTTGTCTTAGGTTTTGCATGTCCACACACTGAAAATGATCTGAAGGAGGCTGTAGCCAGCAGCAGGAGAAGGCAGTTGCTGAGAGAGGGTTTTGTCAGATGCTCAGTGCTGGATGCAGGCACTTGAGTGCTTTTCTATATCAGGCTCCAAGTACCTAAACGCACAGATGATAATAAGGCCCTTTATCCTCTTTAGCAATGACCTAAGAGAACCCTTGAGATATTGTTTTAACATTTTAGAAAATAGTTGAGCCTATATTTGAGCCCATCCAGCTGCAGGAAACATACGGGGTTCTCTGCTCTTATTACATTAGTGCAAAGGCCACAGTTTAGGGCTATGCTTTATAGTGTACACTGCAGCTTGCTGGTAGAGAGAGCTGAGCTTGCATTGAGTGAGCTCCCATGTCTTCATGGCAAAACACAGTGTATGCATTTATCCCAGAAGCAGCAGAGCTCTGCTGACTTGTTTGTGCACCTTTCTGAAATTAGCTTGGGGGTCTTCTACAGAGCGTGGTGTGGAGAGCTCCCCAGAGTCCCCGAGTCCAAGCCCCTACCTTTAATTAGCCAGGAACAATCTTGTCCTGCATTCTGTACTGCATACAGAAAGCTAGTAATTGTTTTTAATCCCACCAGAGATGAAATATATTTCAAAGTTTTACAGAGTCTTGCAGCTGGTTTGCAAGCATTAGATAAGAGGTAAGGAGCAATTAGGATGCCAGATGGACTTTTATTAGTTGTGTTTAGGGCTGATATGCAAGATTCTGAAGATTGCAAAGCTATTTTTGAGGATGGTTCTTCAGCTGAATCTCTGTTCCTTAAGCAGGAGAGAAACTAAACAAAGTGGGTTTGATTTCTAAGAGCTTTGAGTGGCTGAGCTGAGCTGTATTACAAAAATAATTGAGGGAAGTGTGCACATGAGCCAGGAAATAAAAGTTACGTGATAGAAGTGATAAGGGATAATAATTTATTTTCCCTTAGGGGTGTGTATTTTTTGGAAAGGTTTTACCTTTACATGGGAAATAGTCTGAATGTAAAGGATTTTCTGCTGTAAGTGTATGAGTTATCTATTGTACTGTTTAGAAATATAACATATATTAACACATTTAATAGGTGTTTTGCAGAGCAAGAATAGATCTGATTTTCTATTCCAAAGCTTTTGGAAAGTACGAGTTTAAGAAGTGTATTAAACAGATGGATTGTTGATAAAATCAATAAATAATGATACTAGATAAAACAATAAGAAAAGGGGAACAGAAAACATTATGCCAGTGAAGACAGGACTCTGAAAAAGGTAGAGGGAATCATACAGAAAGAGGATTAGGAGGCAAAGTGAAATGAGAAAAACAGAAAATGGAAAGTTCAGTAAAAATATAACATGTCAAAACCAGCAGTGAACTTGATACTATTATAAGGCATGCAATAAGGAAAGAATGTCTTCCAGCAAAACAGCCTGTGGCTTGGCTAAAGGACACTGCTTATTTCAGGTGTGAAATACTGCAATGCAGTGTGTATTTTCAGGACTGAAGTCTCCAAAACTGGTTAACCCTACTAGAACATATTGCTTGACCTCTCATCCAGAGCCTGCTAAGTCAATGCAAAGACTGGGAGAGTGGAATTCATTTGACTGCACTTAGATATCCACATCTGGCTGGTCATATGAGACTGCCTCTATATGCCACAGGGAGAAAAGGCCCCTGTTGGAGTGATGCATCTTGTACTAAAGCAGATGACTAAAATAGGCTCGAGGAATCATGATCTGAAAGGATGTTTCTCCCCATAGATTATAAGTGGAACCTAACATATCTGGAAATCTATATTTAGGTAAGATAAACTTCACTGCCCTGACTTCAGCAGGCTCTGGCATATTTTGAAGGAAAAGCTGTGTGTGACATTTTATTAAAACATTGTTAGTCACTGCTGCCTTCTGCGAGGGCTAGTGTAAATGAGCCATTACTGAATATTTATTTGTTATCATTAAAGCACAATTAGACCTTTGGGGAGGCTGCATCTGTAAACAAATGATGAATGGCTTACATTCTTTATCTCCTTTCTACTTATGTGCCCAAGATTGAGGACTTTAAACAATTTCTGTAATACACTTTTTTTTGATGGAAATACACTTGTTCAGTCAAAATGGCTTTTCCACTAAGTGCAGAGCTGTTTCACTGACTTCTCTTGAGCTCAGAGGACTGCTGGCACTTCACAGGAGACTTTGGGAAACATTTAGGTGAGAAACAGTCCAATTTCTTTAGCAAATGTTGAGGAAGAGGGAGTTTCTTTCTTCCCATTCTACTTTTCTGTCATCCTTTTATGAGATCAGGGTGTTGGCTTCTGTTCTGCGTTCTCTTTTGTAAATCTGGAGATAGATCTGCTGGAGGGAGATGGACCTCTGATGGCAGTAGGTTGGAAAGCTCCTTGGCCACTTCCATAGTATGTCAGCAAGGCAGAGGCTGCAAGCAGACTCCCCCACTTGGTCCATGCTGACCATGAAGCTGGTACTGTGGGGAAGCCTGGGTTAATAAAACCCTGACTTAGCTCACATGGGACAGATAAACCAGGGTTAGCTATCTTCAGCACAGCACAGGGCCAACTCTCATCTGATCTGCTCCTTGCTTTGGTCTGGGTTTTCATGGCACTATGTGCCTGTGGACTTGCTGGCTTGTGTCTTTCCTAGGTTAGTTATTTCTGTATCACTTTGCTTTTCAGAGGGTGGACAAAATCTTCAGGCTTAACTGGAGGCAGCCATCAAAGTATGTCCAGAGGATCTCTGTCAAATCTTGTTTGCATTGGCAATGCATTTTGTATCTGAAGTTGCATATATTTTATTGCCTGACTTCAAATACTGAAACTACAGACAGGTAGCATAAACTGTTGATGATATAAATGAAAAGTATTTATTAGGGTAAGGAGTACTGTGCTGTTAAAAAGTAAGTGGTATTTTCAGCTCCTCTTCTGCAGCTCGTGTCTGTGTTAACAGGCTGCTGACTGCTGTCAAAGTGGCAGCAGTGAGGGCACCAGCAGTGATCAGAATTTTAGGAAAAGAGGGCATTTAGCAAACTTTTTTAAACCATCTTCTCATGCAATCAGTAATGTTAATGGTCATTGATTTTTGTATAGCCAGCAGAAGGCACATTGCTGCTATTTACAGTTATCTCCTAACAATTTAAAATGTGACAGAAACCAGAGTCATGCCCCAGTAGTCATTGCTAACTTCTACAGGGGCTGGAGAATCCTGGTCATTCTGAGAGCCAGGCTGTGCCCAAGCACCAACGGGAAGCATTGTTTTTACCTGGAAAGGAGGAGAGACTCAGAGCAAAACCAGCCTATAAAACCCTAAAATGAGAGCATCTTAGCCCATGCCCTACTACACTGAATTGCTCTCTACCCTGGTAGAAAAGTAGGTTTGCAACCTGCCCTCCAAGGAATCGCTACCTAAATTGGTGACTTTGCTTACATGTATGCTATTAAAGAGCTTAGACTATTAAAGAGTTTAGGCACTAGGTTCCTAGCAAAGAGGTTAAATAGATCCTTAATTCTTGTGGGTATAGCACTACAAACATCCTTAGCGTGGCTCTGGTAAAGAGAGGAAGACAAGGAGACGTAAGAGCTGTATTGCAAATAGCTGTGGGCCTGAAAGAGGCTGAAAGTGACTCCTACTTCTTAGTATCTTAACAAGTCCAGTGTGGTACTTCTGAAGTGCTTCTTGTAGATGAGGAGCCTGGCTTTTTTTGCAGGCTTTCTCTATGACCTTGAGTGTCTTGTCCGAGCCAGATCTGCAGAGACTGATCTGGGGTGTTCCCTCACCACTGAGCATCTCTCTTACCGGGTTGAATTCACAGAGCTGAGGGAGGTGCAATGCAGAGGAGAAAAATGTGCTTGCAATCCCACTTAAACCCTGAATATTAGGTTTCTTATCTCAGGGAGACTGAATGTGTCCTGTACTCTCTCTGGGTCTAGGCAACTATCATCCTTTAAAATATGGCTAATACATCATTTCCTTCCTTTCAGGAAAGTAAGGGCAGTATTTGCACTACCAAGTTTTTATGTAATAGCTTAGTGAGTAAAACACTTATCCAGACATGAGGGATTTTTACTTAATAACACCTGGTCCTGGCAAAACCCCATTTTATAATGAATAAAATATTCCCTGGAGGGACAAAGAAGGAAAAGAAAAAGGAATAAAAATCACATTGACTTAGCTCTAGCATGTGAACCAAATTACTTTTTTTTGCATTAGTCTGCCCAATTTCCTCATCAGAGCTTCACAGATTTTTAGGCAGCATTAGTATTGTCCCAGATCTTATCTCACATTTATTTGCAGGTATCACATTAATGCATTAAGGGAATAATTTCATTTTGTGCTCACATAGTGCAAAAAAATTAACAGAATTGTAATTTTCTCTGCAGCCTTTTATAATGAGAAATACTTCAGGAATAAGCAATTTTAAGGAGCATAAACTGCTTCTCCCTCTAGTGAAAAGTCTGCAATCACTGATGAAAGGGGCCTTCTCTTCTGCACTGCTAATGAACAGGCAGCAGTATGAGCTTCTCTAGCCACCCAGTGTAAAGGCCATCAATTCATGCCAAATATTCTTGGTACTCTTATATACCTGTTGGGAGAGGAGCAGCCTCCAGAAACAGTCACTGTCTCCTTTTCTAAAGCTTTGACTTACTCCAAATCTGCTTTCTCACATTAAGTCCCCCCTTCACCAGGAGGAACTCCTTCTCCTAGAGGAGATGGCATTGCAGTCTGTAAGCCAGATGCTGGGGCTAGTTCCAAACTTTATTTCCCCTGCAGGTGATACATGGGGATGGGAAACCATTTGCTGGAGAGATCCTCCTGTTGGAGGGGAGCAAGAATGATCAGCCCATATACACTCTGCAACAGGGAGGTGGTACTTTTGCTTTGTTATTAGGTTGTGTTACTTTATGCTGCTTTGTAAGGGGATAAGGGAAGGAAAAACTTAAAGCAAACTATCACAGAATATTTTTTTTGCTCATTTCAGCTAGAGCCAAGTCATACTGGGTATGACATCAGACATGAATCAATCATCCCCTGAAAAGAGACGTCAAAAAAGGCTTCCAAAAATCCTTCCCACCCTTCCACAAAGAGCTCTGACTTAAAGACCTGGTGGCAATATTTGTGAATAAGAATTTTTTTAGTGTGAAGAAGGTTACAAGAATCTGTTTTTTTTGACTAAAACCAGGTGCTGGATCCTTTCTCTTATTATCAGTCTTTCTGAGCTATCAAGAACTCATTGCATTAAGTTTTCAGACCCTCCTTCAGCTCTTTCAATTTTGCAGTCCAGTGGAATAGGCTGTCTCACTGTTATAAATGATTTTGCACTGTACTCCAACCTTTTTGTGAAATTTGCATCCCTCCAAGCAGTGTTCAGTTGCCAGCCTGTTATCTCCTTTCTCTGGCCCAATTAATCGAGCAGCAATCAATTTAATCCTTGAATAGTTTGCACAGATGATTGCATCCTTCCAGGTCCCGTACATTTTTCTCTGAAAGCTTCTCTGTTGGTGATACATTCTGTGTGTCAGCCCATGTTGGACATTCAGGGGTACCCTTCTTCCATAGAGTTCATGACAGCATCTCGGATAGCAAATAAGGGTTGTCTTCATTCACGCAAGCTTAAGCAGGGTTAAATTCAACCTGTCCCACAGGATTGACACAGGAACTTGTATAAAACCAAAGCAACAGGTTTCCTTTTGCTTAAATAATTTTGTTTACAGAATGGCTTTTCACACATCTAGCTACATATTTGTGTATCTGAATCATTGGGGAGAGAGGAGAAAAAGAGCCAAGGTAGTTATTTCCTTGAGTCATTTTAAAAACTGTGAGGCCTTTTGTCAAGGAACATTAGTGACTTTCTGCGCTCTGCAGCAGTGCTTTTGAAGGTATGAACCTGCTGTCGGTAGTTAAATGAATAGTGTTCTCAAGCTGAACCTTTCAAAAGGAGTTTTAAAGAAGGAATTGGTCCAGACCCAGAAACAGAGCAGAAAAAATGGAAAGAGCCACAGAGTAAAAAAGCAGCAGGAGACTCAGTAGTGGGCAGTATTGTGGGTAGCATTAAAGATGGTGACATTTATACTGCAGTAGCATTTAAAGTCTGTAGTCAAAGGAATGGCCCTTTTAGACAGGCCCTGTGAATATGTGAACAGCTAAGTGGCTGACGGGTGCTGAGAAGTCGATAGAAGAAAGCAAAGTGGTGCACAGGGAGTGAGAGGGATGATTATGATTACCTGAATTATCTGGTCATAATCCATCCAACCCTGAGCCTCCCATGATCGTTATGTAGGTGTAAATTGTTGAACAAAATATCAGCTCTCCCAAAGCAGTGCTAGTATTTTAGTAGCTGGTTGGGTACTTGGAGGGTTACCGCAACCCCTGTCCTGTGCTTGGATCCCATCTTCTGAAATCCTATCCATTCATAGAGGCACATAAATTGGAAGGGACCTTTGGAGGTTGTGTAGTCCTCAAAGCAGGGACAGTCTTCAGGCAGGTTACCTTGCCAGGTTGAGTCAGGATATTTCCAAGGACAAAGACTCCACAGCCTGTATGGGCTTCTGTTCCAATGTCTGACCATCCTCATGGAGATTTTTTTTCCCTGTTATCTATCTGGAATTTCTCATGCTCCAACTTGTTGTTTGTCTCTTGTTTTATCACTATGCACCTCCTTAAACAGTCTGTATCTGTCTTCTCTATATGTCCTGTTAGGCAGTTAAGACAGCAGGATCCTCCTCCCATGGTTAGCTTTCTCTTTTTAAGGATGAGTAAGCCCACCTCTCAGTGTCTCCTTGGATGCCATGTACTCCAGTCCCCTAACCATTATGGTGGCCTCAGCTGGACACAGTCCAATATCAAAGACATTTTAGCATAAAGGAGACAAAAACTGGAAGGCACTCCAGACCTAGTGTAACAATTACTGTTCAGCTTCAGGATGGTGGATCCACCCATAAGGATGCTATTGAGATATTGGACCATACTTTACAAAATAGACTAGAGAGCATAAGGACACTGTAACAGGATTGTAAGGACACCCATTGATAAAGGAAATGCAGGGACAGCTGACAAAAACAGGATTGGAGCCAGACTGTGATCCCAGTAGGGGAAAGGGAGTGAGATTTCATGTAGGACATGAACACAGATTCCTACTAGTATTCATGAGTTGGAAGCCAGATAGTCGCACCCTTAGCAACTGTTACAGGCACAACATTAATAATCCATAACTGTGGCTATTTGAAAATCTCAGTACCTCTGGTCTGCGCTTGCTGCTTGTAGATTCATCAGATTTTGTCTTCTGTAATGATGTTCCTAATTCTAAGACTCTCTTTTGTCATACTGTTAGAAGTTGCCAAATCTGAGTGATCACTCTCCTGCAACAGCTCTGGGAGAAGCTGGTTCAGGGGGTCCATTTCCTTTGATTACGTTGTTGGGGTTCCTCCATTCCTTTGTGTTACAGTGGCTGGTTTTTAATCACACAGATGGACACTATCCTCATTCCTTGACATTGTTCTAACAGATGTACTCGTCAAAAATCATTTGCAAACCTTGCTCCTTAGAGATGAACTCTTAATAAGATTTTCCCCTACGGGAGTGAAAAAAAGGTAATTCTTTTTTTCTAGAGCTTCAAGATAAAATTTAGCAACAGACAGAAAGCCATTTAAACAAATAGGAAAATCTTTACTTCCACAGACCTTCTCACTGGAGTTACGGCACAGGGTAAATGCTTAAACCCAGTGACGTATTTTTCATGTCATTATTTCTTCCTTCTGCTCATTGTTGAGTTCTACGTGTTAGGTAGAACTGATACTGAAAACAAGTATTTAATAACTTCAACCTCATTTATTAGCCAAGAGTGTTCATACCTCTGTTTCCCAGAATCACGGAATCACAGAATCGTATAGGTTGGAAAAGACATTTAAGATCATTGAGTCCAGCTGTAAACCTAACACTACCAAGACCACCACTAAACCATGTCCCTAAGCACCTCATCCAAACGTCTTTTAAATACCTCCAGGGATGGCGACTCAACCACTTCCCTGGGCAGCCTGTTCCAATGCTTGACCACCGTTTCAGTGAAGTAAAATTTCCTAATATCCAGTCTAAACCTCCCCTGGCGCAACTTGAGGCCATTTCCTCTTGTCCTATCACTTTTTACCTGGGAGAAGAGACCGACACCCACCTTGCTACAACCTCCTTTCAGGAAGTTGTAGAGAGCAATAAGGTCTCCCCTCAGCCTCCTTTTCTCCAAGCTAAACAACCCCAGTTCCCTCAGCCGCTCCTCATCAGACTTGTGCTCCAGACCCTTCACCAGCTTCGCTGCCCTTCTCTGGACACGCTCCAGCACCTCAATGTCTCTCTTGTAGTGAGGGGACCAAAACTGAACACAGGATTCGAGGTGTGGCCTCACCAGTGCTGAGTACAGGGGCACGATCACTTCCCTAGTCCTGCTGGCCACACTATTTCTGATACAAGCCAGGATGCCATTGGCTTTCTTGGCCACCTGGGCACACTGCTGGCTCATATTCAGGCAGCTGTCAACCGACAACCCCAGGTCCTTTTCTGCCAGGCAGCTTTCCAGGCCCTCTTCCCCAAGCCTGTAGCGTTGCATGGGGTTGTTGTGACCCAAGTGCAGGACCTTGCACTTGGCCTTGTTGAACCTCATACAATTGACCTCAGCCCATCGATCCAGCCTGTCCAGGTCCCTCTGCAGAGCCTTCCAACCCTCCAGCAGATCAACACTCCTGCACAACTTGGTGTCATCTGCAAACTTACTGAGGGTGCACTCGATCCCTTCGTCCAGATCATTGATAAAGATATTAAACAGAACTGGCCTCAAAACAGAGCCCTGGGGAACACCGCTTGTGACCGGCCTCCAACTGGAGTAAACTCCATTCACCACCACTCTTTGGGCCCGGCCATCCAGACAGTTCTTTACCCAGCGAAGAGTACACCCGTCCAAGCCATGAGCAGCCAGTTTCTCCAGGAGAATGCTGTGGGAAACCGTGTCAAAGGCTTTACTAGTCTTTGAAGTCTTTGAAGTCTAGATAGCATCCACAACATCCACAGCCTTCCCCTCATCCACTAGGCAGGTCACCTTGTCATAGAAGGAGATCAGGTTGGTCAGGCAGGACCTGCCTTTCCTGAACCCATGCTGGCTGGGCTTGATCCCTTGGTTATCCTCTACATGCCATGTGATGGCACTCAGGATGATCTGCTCCATCAGCTTCCCCAGTACCGAGGTCAGGCTGACAGGCCTGTAGTTCCCCGGGTCCTTCTTCCGGCCCTTCTTGTAGCTGGGTGTCACATTTGCTAATCTCCAGTCAACTGGGATCTCCCCAGTTAGCCAGGACTGCTGGTAAATGATGGAAAGGGGCTTGGTGAGCACATCTGCCAGCTCCTTCAGTACTCTTGGGTGGATCTCATCAGGCCCCATAGACTTGTGAGTGTCTAAGTGGTGCAGCAGGTCACTAACCATTTCCCCCTGGATTATGGGGGCTCCATTCTGGTCCCCATCCCTATCTTCCGACTCAGGGGGCTGGGTACCCAGAGAACAACTGGCCCTACTATTAATGCTGAGGCAAAGAAGGCATTAAGTACCTCAGCCTGTTCCTCATCCTTGGTCACTGTGTTCCCTCCCCTGTCTGCTAGGGGCTGGAGATTCTCCTTAGCTCTCCTTTTGCTGCTAATGTATTTGAAGAAGTATTTTTTGTTGTCTTTTACAGCAGTAGCCAGATTGAGCTCTAGCTCAGCTTTGGCCCTTCTAATTTTCTCCCTGCACAACCTCGCTACACCTTTGTAGTCCTCCTGAGTATTCAAGTGTTGTGGTTTAGCCCCACTTGGCAATTAAGCACCACACAGCGGCTTGCTCACCCTCCCCCCCGGTGGGCTGGGGGAGAGAATTGGAAGATTAAAAGTAAGAAAACTCATGGATTGAGATAAGAACAGTTTAATAATTGGAACAAAATAATAACAATACCAATAATAATAACAATAACAATAATAATAATAAATTGTAATGAGAAGGAAAACAATAAGAGACTGAGAAAGGAACAAAACCCAGGGAGAAAAACAAGTGATACGACCGCTCACCACCCGCTGACCGATGCCCAGCCCATCCCCGAGCAGCGATCGCTGCCCCCGGCCAACTCCCCCCCAGTTTCTATACTGAGCATGAGGCCATATGGTATGGAATAGCCCTTGGGCCAGTTTGGATCAACTATCTTGGCTGTGTGCCCTCCCAGCTTCTTGTGCACCTGGCAGAGCATGGGAAGCTGAAAAGTCCTTGACCAGTGTAAACACCACTTAGCAACAACTAAATCATCAGTGTGTTATCAATATTATTCTCATCCTAAAATCCAAAACACAGCACTATACCAGCTACTAGGAAGAAAATTAACTCTATCCTAGACAAAACCAGGATATCAAGATTCAAACAAGAGGAAACATTTCCTTTTCTTAAAGTCACAACTGTCTTTTCAACTAGATTTTCCGTAAAAGCATTCTCTCTCTTAGGCCTGAATTCACTGTACTTGTACTGATTGCTTTCTCCTTGTCTTTTTCTTCTGTCTTTCTTCATTTCTGTTTCCATAGTATTTTTCTTTTTTTTCCTACTGCGGTAGGTTGACCCTGACTGGCCGCCAAGTGCCCATCAAGCCACTCTGTCACTCCCCCTCCTTAACTGGACAGGGGAGAAAATATGACCAAAGGCTTGTGGATCAAGATAAGGGCAGGGATATCACTCAGCAATTACCATCATGGGCAAAACAGACTTGACTTGGGGAAATTAGTTTAATTTATTACTAATTAACAACAGAGTAGGATAATGAGAAATAAGAACAAATCTTAAAACACCTTCCCCCCACCCCTCCCTTCTTCCCGGGCACAACTTCACTCCCTATTTCTCTACCTCCTCCCCCCAGCAGCGCAGGCAGACGGGGAATGGGGGTTGCGGTCAGTTCATCACACGTTGTCTCTGCTGCTCCTTCCTCCTCACACTTTTCCCCTGCTCCAGCGTGGGGTCCCTCCCACAGGAGACAGTCCTCCACAAACTGCTCCAACATGAGTCCTTCCCATGGGCTGCAGTTCTTCATGAACTGCTCCAGCGTGGGTCCCTTCCATGGGGTGCAGTCCTTCAGGAACAGACCTCTCCAGTGTTAGTCCCTCACGGGGTCACAAGTCCTGCCAGCAAATCTGCTCCAGCGTGGGCTCCTCTCTCTCCACGGGTCCCCGGGTCCTGCCAGGAGCCTGCTCCAGCGCGGACTTCGCACAGGGTCACAGCCTCCTTTGGGCACATCCACCTGCTCTGGTGTGGGGTCCTCCATGGGCTGCAGGTGGAGATCTGCTCCACCGTTAACCGCCATGGGCTGCAGGGGGACAGCCTGCCTCACCACGGTCATTGCACTGTCTATGCTTTCAATCTTGCCTGCTTTTTTTTTGCACATCATAGTTGGTGGCTTTTAGTATTAGGTCGTAATAGGTTCATGGGAGGGGCTGGGGAGTGCTTTGCAAGCAGCTGCACACAGGGACACAGAAGGTAGATCTGCTGCGGATCCACCTTGCTTTAGCATTCCTATCAAGGCTGCCAGTGATGGTAAGGTGGGAGGCTTTGGTGATCCTATCCCCCACATCCCTAGGTTCTGTGGGGACAAGCAATGTAATTGTCCCTGACTGAAAAAGGCTTATAGGCAAAATATCAGGTGAGGCATGCCTGCAAACTAGAGATGAGAGGCTCAGAAGAATAACATAGTCTGGATAGCTACTGTGCTGAGCAAAGGCAGAACAAAACAGCCTCTTGATATTTCCTAATAATTTTTTAAATGTCTTTTTCTGGTACGGAGAATATTCTTACTGCCCAGTGCTTTCAGTCAAATTTAGGCTTTGGTAGTGTTCCATATCCTACCATTAGCTTAAAAAAAAAAAAAGTGTTTCACACCCTTCCATCCCAGGTTAAGGCTTGTGCAAGCCCCAAAACAACCTCTCTGCATCTTTGGATTTCAGCCTTTTTTTAATTCTTCCTCAAATTACCACTGCTGTCAAAAATAATTTTGATTTCATCTAGAGATGGCAGACAAACCTGAAGTGTGATTCTCGAGTGATGTTGATTAGTATGATTTAGTGAAGTTAGTGTGCTAATTTAAACTCGCCTTCCCTAAAATTTTAGCTTTCGTTGTTCAGACTTTTTTTCCTGGTAAAGGCATTCTGCGATGGCCAGCACAGCCTTCGTTGTCATTCCAGTCAGTAATAAGAAAAGTTTGAACATCATTATTTCATTAGCCTCTGGTATCCTATATTTTATTTCTGAGTGTTTATTGATGTCTTCAAGTTGCAGTCATGTCTCTTAGATGATTCACACTTTCAAATCAAATGGCACTTTACTCATGGCAAAGTGATTATCATAATTTTTTAATGGATCTTTGGATATGAAATTTTGCTGCTATGATCATCTTATGTTAGAGTCTAATAAATCTCCTTCTGATAAATTATTCTTATTTTTCAAATAAATTCATCCACAATAAAAATTAATTTAGCTGTGCCTAAATTGAAAACAAAGAAACATTAAAGAGGGAATTGAAAAAAACCAATTATCCATTTAACAGTGCTGGTTTTATAGTTCATCAGTCATGATATGCGCTGCACTCTCTCTTGAAACATCTCAGATCCGACTTGTGCATTATCAAGAGATTTTTCTGGTTGGAGATAAGTAACTGGAGCGAACAGGAGAGACAACTGCCAGAGGAGCTTGTAATACTGTCTTTATGGAAGTTTGTACAAATGAGCTGCACCTATGTTCTTCCACTGTGATGAGCTGAAATGGTGCCCCAGAGAATCTGCACCATCCTCAGCATCCACAGGCTGTCCTTGTGGCAGGGACCGAGCTCACTCATAGAGGACAAACACAAGTGGAAATGAGACATAGTTGTGTACTGTGAATTAGGACTTGCAAGAAGTGGTTGGGTGCATTCCTACTCACTCTCTGAGCCCCAAAGGCCTCCTTTTTGTAGGACATTTGACATAGTAGGTTTTGCCCATAGAATAACCAAGGCTGTAGCTGCCAATCCAGCTTGCACTGGCATCTCAAGATGCTGAAACCCGCTGGTTTCAGCACGGTGGGACATGCTGGTGTGCAGTTTGGTGCCACTGCACACAATGCTGACTACTGTATTCTTCCACCAGCAGTCTGTTTTTGCTGTGTATTTTCACCACTTTGCTGCTTCCTCTTTGCTCTGCCTTCTTTTTTTTCCAGCAGGGCTCATATTCAGCGGCCCCTGCAGAAGTTACCAAGAGACACTCAAGCACAAGAAACATCAAGAGTCTGTAGTAATTTTTTATTCTCTGACATAATATACACACAATTATACATGGTGATATAGATAAGAATTTAATTATACATTATTAAATTGATCTGCCGTGTAAACCTGAAATATAGTATAATCCAAATTAAACAGGAAAAAAATATTTGCTTTCCAATATTTTAAAGGGGATTTCAAGGCAAACAGAAAGAAATTCAAGCCCACAGAAGGGTGTAATGCATCTCACTAAGCTTCTCTTATGGGCAGTGCAAGTGTCTATGCTTAAGCTAGTCACCTTGGGCCCTCTTTTTAACTGTGATGGGTAAAAGATTTTTTTAATCAGGATTCCTCTTTACTGTTTTAGCAGTCTCTTCATCAGCTATAAAGGGATCCCAAGGTGATCTGCTTAAATACAGGCACCTGCAGTTTCAGGTGACTCTCCACTCTAAACTTCTCAAGCCAGATGTAAGCATTACTGACAAAAAAAATGGCTGGAAAGATGGGGCTGGCATTTGATTCTCTTGCCTAGCCCAATTTCTTATGATTAGACAATACCTTTATTTAAGACTTTTTTGAGTCACAAACACAAGGTTTTGAGGCTGTTCCCATCCTCCTTCTCCCTGTCATCTAGGTCTCATGAGGGGGAGTGGGAGATGTGAACTGCTGACGATGGCTTAGTCCATGGGCAGATGCATGGACAAAGATCACAAGAATGGCTTTCTACTGGTATATATGAGTGCCTGACCCAAAGACAAGTGACATGTGAATGGAAATGCTCCTAATATCATCACTGAGATTTAAATTAAGCTCATTGTTTTGCTGACCTACATCGTAGGTACATATCATTAGGGCAGAGAAATATGAATGGCTAATTCACTGATCATTTCTTTCTAGAAATCTGGGTTCACATACCACCTCTCTGCAGTTGTGGCAAAGGACGTGTGTTACAAAGCACTCCTGTCAGCTTAGCATGGTGACAAATGCAATACATCTGGTATATATTTAAAGAGGAGATTGGGAAGATGATTCAGTGATTAGAAAAATGAATTGTGATGGGACTTAATAGTTCTGTACTGAGGATCCCCAGAGATGCTCTAGCAAGAGCTGAGTGCCAACTCTATACCCGCAGTGAAGAGGACATCGTTGAAAACTGGGCATTAATCCCCTCATTCCATTACAGTTACTGGGCAACTGCAAGTATTGTGATAAAGGTGAAAAAATGGGTAAGCAAATAAATTTTATTTTTAATTGCGTTCTCTCTAGACAGATACTTATATTTACTTCACTTTTATTAATAGCATTGCTAAAAATATATGTGTCCTGCAATGTCTTGTCATGTGAGGATGATGAACCTGATATGTCCTTTTCCTCTCTAAATTCTCTCCTGCATTGGAATCAACATCAGGGTTTTTATTTACATTTATATGGCTTTTTTATTTTAAAATCTTGCTCACTAACTTAGTCAATTAGTTAATGTCATTGTACATCAAGGCCAAGGAGATGCTTTTTTAAAATGCAACTTACAAAATCATTAACCCTCTTACCTTCTTGTTGCAGCTTAAATATTCACGTATCTTCATTGTACATTCAGTCAGACAGCAATAAGTTTCCCAAAGAAAAGCGTAAAAATCTCATGTTGCCAAACTAATCGTTTGGCCAAGTACAAGAACAAGATGGACAAGCCAAGTAATCATCCTAGAACACACTGGTCCCAAAGAGGGCTCTGTGTTTATAGGGACCTGCATCTTCCAAAAGTAATTCGGAAATGTTTCCTGTTGTGTATTTCAATAGAAAATAAAATGTAGTTTCTAATTTACTTTCCACAAATAATAGTCTTAAAATGTTGAAAAGTGCTGTAAATGCCATCTGCTTGGGATGTGTCCTGCATATAGTGATAACACAGGAAACTTCTTGCAGAAAGTTCTAAAATGTTAAACGTTAATCCAGAATCAATGGAGCTCCCTTTGCAGAACTGCTTAGTTTTGTTGTTTTTGGGTTTTTTTTGTCTCCCCAAAATGTGTTCATGTGTCAAAAATTTTTTCTAATTAAATAATACTGGAGACAACACAGAAGTAACAAGAAAATTGGCACACACCCCAGTGCGAGCAGGAGAATAGGGATTCAATTTACTACCCAGCCTGTCACAGTGTTCTGCAAGGGCTTAGGAAGTAACTCATTGTTTCCAAAGAAGTTCGGACTTTTTTGCTGCGAATTTCAGCTGTGGAAAATCTGTGTGGAAGATCCATAACATTATATTGCTATGCACCTGGAATCCAGATAACTCTTCTACACTTATGTATGTTGATATACAAGGCTGGGCTTGTAGCTTGGTACACAGGGTGATAGGCCAAACTTTGTCTCTGTAGCCTTCTGACGTATTCCTGATTCTCCCTATTCTTATAAAACTATATCACTGATAAAGCAAAAAAACCTTCTTGCATTCATCTTCCCTCCCTTCCAAGCATTGCAAAGCCCTGATGCACTCACCTCTCTTTTCTGTGGTGATCTTGCTGTGTTTCTTTTGTCATTCTGCGCTTATTCCACATACTCATGGAGTTCTGATTCCAGTTTCGGGTAGATTTCCCTCTGCAGAATACAGATTTTATATGTACAGGGTAAACATACCCCTTGCTTTCTTCCCATGCTCATTACTTACTTGTAGTAAGCTGTATGGTAACCCTAAGCATTTCCAAGCACACTTGGGTGCAACTGTAGAGAGTATTATACCCACATAAGTAGGTGGCACTAATTCTGTAGATCTTACCATCTAAATAGAATATAGGAAGGACAAAAAAAAAATAAAATAAAGTGGAGCGAAGAGATGAAGTGGCAGGTCATACAGTGGCAATGGTACCAGCATGGGAAACAATTGCCAGGAGCTATGGTTCCTGCTTTGCTCTGCTGGCTGCAGCTGGCTCCTCCTGCTTTAATTCCTTGAATATCACAGATGTTCATCTATTACCTCTAGTTGTACCACTTTTATACATAGAAAATGTGTCACAGGTGCAAAGGAGGATGCTTACTTGAAACTGGGCCAAGAATAATACTGTGTTTAGGTGAACGTAGCTCAATTTTTGTCCCTGGAAGTTGTGGTTTGTTTTTTTTTTAAAAGATTTTGCAGGTTTGAAACATGTCTGAATTTTAATAGTAATCCCAAAGAGATTTGGGTTAAAATATGATGTGATCAGGTATGAGAGCAGAACTTGGTCTGCTGTTCTCAGTGGCTCTAGGGAAGGAAAGAATTTGGTGCCTATTGCTCAGATTGGCACTTATAAGATTAAGAAACATTGCCAATAACATACATTTGGCCTGAGGATATCACAGTTCTTCAGAAACACAGTTAATTAGTCTCACAGTACCCTTCTGTGTAGTTAGTGCAAGCTTTTATTATGCTTATTTTACAAAATACAGTGAAACACAGAGGGTTAATTTATTAGTCCAAGATCATTCAAATCAGTTCCAGAAATGGAAATCGCATGGAGGATCCCTAACATCAGGGCCCTGAGGGCACCAATGGGCCTCACTGGCCCTGACCAGCCTCACATGGGGCTCCCCTCACGCCTGTCCCCAGGTGCAGGACCCCATTTCAGCTCAGCTGGGCGCCTCAGTTTGTGCTAGAGCTGCGTTCTAAGTGTGCTGGTCTCCAGCTCTGCTGCTTTTCTGGATGGACCTCTTCGACTCACACTGCAGACTTGTCTCCAGCCCCATCTCCTGGATGGGCACCTTGGACCCACATTGTAGCCCTGTCTCCGGCCCTGCCTTTGGTCCTGCCACCTAGATGGACCTCTTTGACCCACTTTGTAGATTTGTCTCCAGCCCCGTCTCTGGCCCCATCTTGTTTTGCTCCTGACTTGAATCCCTGATGGACTGCAGCCCTGGTTTATTGCATGCCATGTCTGGGGCTGTCAAAGGACCCTGTTACCAGTCCCTGGCTGTCCATGCACACAAGGACATGCACCGACCATGCACACAAGGACACCTCAGTCCAAGGCATATTCTATTGCAGTGTTCTGGCACAGAGGGTTCAGTCGGTGTCAGGGGATGGAGAGTTGTATGTGGACCTGAAAAGACCATGCATGATATCCATGAAGCAACTTTTGCCTGAGAGGGATTTAGCAGAGGCTCTAAGTAGTCAGGGCAAACGGGATCCATAGTAGTTTTAATGGAGAAATAGCTCTTAAGTGTGAAAATTCAGCACTGAACAGCCACAGCAATGCTTTGTGTGTCACAAAGGCATTGCCCTAGTGTTGTGGATGTTTATTTTGGTGTGAAAAGGGAGCAATTTCTATGATAGTTGAGAAAACAACTCAAACCATGGGCAAAAAGAGGTGACTGCTTCATCTATGCAAGGGGGAAGGGAGTTGCAAGTTGGACGACAAGTGGATTTGACTGGGAAATGTTTCATTTTTTCCAGGAAAGCTTTAGCTTCAAACACATGAGAAGATTAATCTTTATTGTCAGTTTTCTTTGAAATGTTTTAGCTTTTCATTAGAGATAAATATTTTCTCAGAATAGCAATTGCATTTCTGAAGACATTTTCTGTTGGGAAGACTGATAGGAAGTTTTTGACTGGCTTCATAATATTTACTATGTTTTTTAATAAAAGAAACCCTCTGGTGAACACAAAGGAAATGTTTTCTGAAAAAAAAATTCACTTCTAAATAAAAAAAGAAAGTTCAGTTCAAGATATTTTTGTGAATCTGTCCTGTTTTCACAGATGTGGAAGAATAGCTATGAGAAGAAAAAAATTGCTTGACACACAAACAGGATGCAAGCGTTTATGCTTACTGGTGAATTACATGAGTCTTCTCAGTCAGCAAACACACACCTTGCCCACTGCAGGAGGGAAAACCTGAGATTTGGAGTGATTTAGAGCGTGATAGTGACAGCCTTATGCATTCCAAGGATCCTGTTGAAAACAGAGGAAATACCAAGAACGGGACCGTCTACAGGTGTCTTGTCTAAAGTAGCAAGGAACAAACCTAATGACTTCTGATATTTCTACCTTGAGATCCCATGTTCCGCTTCCTGTATACTCCTGTGAAGCCTGAGCAAGATTTTTAGAAAAACAATTCAGTGCAGGACAACACTGTGTTATTTATTAATGTACTCGCTATATAAAAGGATGAAGCCAAAGTGATAAGAGTATTCTCTAGTTTTGGCCTGAAAATTCCCTTTTCAAAAAAAAAAAAAGCCCCCAAAATAAATTAAAAGAACATAAAGCAAGAGTGATAAGGTACTCTAGGGAAAGTTTTATAGGTCCATTACAATACATGCTTCAAGGCCTTAAAGGGAACAAGGCCTTGTTGATGTGCATAGAGTAGCTATAGAAAATATGCCCACTTGTGCCTTATTGCATAATTAAATGCTATATAAATTATTGATGTGCCACGATGGCGCACAAGAGAATAAAAAAAAATAGTATTATAGGAAACCATCAGTTCAAACCAGCTGTCTCCTTCTACAGATTAGTTGATGTTTTCAACACCTAAAAGGAAGCTAAATGATGTATGAATGAGAGAAGGAGCAGACAGCCAAAAGCAATACCATTAGTATTTTGTTGCTGTGTTTTTAAAAGTATAAAATTGCCACGAATAGTGCTGCTTGGGGGGAAAAATTTATTTCTGAAACTCAATCTCAATGAGACGATATTTTGCAGTTAAAGATGGCATTTTTCAGTTGAGGTTCTACAAACAGTAATAAAATTCAATGGCATCCGCCTATTTACACCTTTAATGAGTCTCATCAACTCAGTTTAAATGAGTGTAAAAGCATTATGTTAATTTAGGTTTTGGAAGAGATGTATCTGTTTATAGTGAATTAAGAAGCATGGAGTGGTTACAATGACTGGTCCAAGATTACTCAGAGAGTCAGAACCAATCTGCCCAAGAAAAAATAGAGACACTCCCTTTAAGTCATTAAAACAGACAAAAAAATCATTCCGGTATATAGACCTATGACTGTCTTATCCACAGAAGCCGAAAATTGTGGTGGAAGAACCATTGGTTTCCACTACTCCACTCTTATAATCAAAGGGATCTTGATTTATTATGCTGATGTTGAATTCAAATTCTGGGCTTTCCAGCAGTGAGACCTGCACTCACTTTGAGTTCTTATTGGCAAGTCAAGTCTGAAATACAAGTTTTACCAAAGAGAGAAGAATATAGAGGAGGAGTTTCAGCTATGGATCAGGTTAGAGCAGGGTGAAGATTCAGTGCACACTACCAAGATAGGACATTACTTCTTTTTTCCTACATTGCATGTTTTTGTTGTCTCTGTTGCCTATGTGATGAAGGTTTCTTAGTGTTGGGCTCTACAAGCAGTAGAAATGAGGCTGGAAACAAAGCTCACACTCATCAAGGACACATTAGATGAGCAGAGTCCACAAAATTCCATGCCAAGAGGGAACTCAGCACAGCGGCCACCTCTACACCAGCTCAGATGCTTGACTTCAAGTTGCATGTTAGACATTCCTGGATCCAAAACCTGGAATTTTCTTCCTTGGAAAGCCTCAACCTAAGAAATATCTCAGGTGTCACAGTCTTCACCTGAATTTGGGTTTTTCTGGCCTTCTGCTGGAAATTATTTGACTTCTGAGAAATACAAGGATGGGCAGGAAAGAATAATTAGTTATGGTCATTTGCACTCAGATAACTCATCATAAAGGATTTGCTAATACACATCTTGCTGCCCTCCACAAGATACAATCAGAATTGTCCATTTGTTATCCATGAACTCTGACATTAATAGTCAAGAGATTCAGATCAAAATATGATTTTTTTTGCCTTAAGTTTGCCATAGGAAAACCTAAATTTTGATTTTTTTTTTTCATATGGAAATAAGAATGAAACATTTCTTTTCAGATTGCTTTTAGCCAAAATGTCCTTCTAATGGCTAAATACATCAATAAAGTCAATGTTGTGAAGCATTGACTTTTGAATCACTTACAAACAATGGAGTGCATTTCTGTGTAGCACATTTCCTTTGGGGATCCCTGTTACCAGGGATCTGTTTTATTTATTTCTGGGTATAGGTCTCTGGAGACTCATAGATAATGTGTTGTTTTTTGTCTGACTAGCTATGAGATTTATCAAGGGCACTGGGGATATTTTGAAAGTAGCCCGGGGAATATGATTAGGGAGGCAATGAGGACAGATGAACAGCTTATACAAGGCAATAGCTGAAACAAAAATGTTATTAAAATTGAAAAGACTTCTAACAATTATTTAAGTGTGTCCTATGAAACAAACAGTAAGTGTCAATATTGTGAATTCCAAAATGGGTTATTTTGATGATGCACATCAAAATGCAAGTTAACATTTCCAAATTCATTCAGTGAAAAAAAAAGAAGAGAGGGTAGCTTTCTCTTGTTTTTTATAAAGCCAAATGTGGAAATGACAGAATTTCCCTAAACTGTTCAGATCTTTCTTTGTTTTACTCCTCTCTGTAACAGATGCTGACTATACACATTCCAGGGGACAGATACTTGGCTTTAAGCACTAAAAGCATGGGGATCTACCCTTGGACTAACAAACACCTTTGAGTACTTACTGTGCTTTCTGTGGCCATCTGTCAGGGATACCCAAAATATTCTTTCTGTTCAGACATTTTTTTTAAATCCCATCCTTTTCTGAAAAGAAAGACCCACCTTCTGCCTTTGTTCTCTCACTGTATTGCAAAATGGACAAAGTATACAATATGATAAAAACCAGAGGGTCCTTCTAGATGACAGATTCTGTATGACTGCACATTTACAAATAGTGGTTGGATTCTATTAAAAATTGTCAAGTTGCTGACATTATGTTATGAACAGTAATGGTTAATTCAGTAATGGGCTTTACTTTGTTTTCTGTCACTGCCTATTGCAGCAGACTTTTTTGGGAGGGGAGGGCCCTCCCAAATGTGTCCTTCCTTTTTATTCAGTTTTTGCTTTTATCTTTTTTCTTCAGGACATTTGATAAAGTCCTAGTCCCCCAGTGCAGATTTTGAAATGAGCTCCCTTGGAATCAAATGTCGTTGGGATCATTTGCTTTCTTGAGGAGACTGGGGAAGAGGAGATTTGGTAATGACATGTAGGGATTTTTCTTCCTTTGGAGCTCATATCATGGGACACTTAAAGAACTGGTGAGCACTTTTTTCTCACACTTTGCTGTGCTTGTGCATAAAGGCAGTAAAATCTAGTTCCCTGTAATAATAATTAGAAAATCACTATGACAGTTAGAAGTAATTGCATTTGTAAGTTTATCAGATTCTAAAGCTGGTGACATTTCTGCTCTTTCTCCTTTGTTTTTATGACAAAATCATATTTGAGTCAATTGTTTGCTCTCAAAGGCAAAATAATTGTAAGAACTTAATTTCTGGGGCAGAGAGGAAAAATTAAAATGAAAAGTTAAGCAAAAGTAGCAGCATTTATTTATTGTAATTCTAACTCCCCCCCCGCCTCCTTTTTTTACAGTGTGATTTGGCAGAAAGGGACGGCTGATTCATCTTCTTCAGGGTGGTTGACAATACGATTACTGCAGCGTGCCAGATGTTTAAAGCCCAAGCACAAGAGGGAAAGAGTGAATAATTTGGTGGTGTTTCTTCTTACTCTGAATAGTCCACATCCCCCAGGACTGCAGCAGTGCTGAGCAGCCAGAGGGTTTCATAAATCGGTGGCTCATTCAACTGGAGCACAAAGAAGACAAGCAGAGATGAAACTGAGATAATAGTGGCTTTTCCACAGGTATATCACAAGGAAAATGAACTATCCACAGATGGGTGCTGGAGAGATTTTCAAGGATGGTAGGGGTGCAAAGACACCAAGGTCACAGGTGTGAAAGGGCAGGCGGTGGAGGTAACGTCCCAACTGGAGTTTGATTTCGTAGGTGCAGGACTGAAAGAGGGCAGAGCCTTAGCTACCGGATTTGGGAGGCTGCAGACAGCAAGTCTGGCTCTCTGGCAGAATGACTAAAATGAACTTTCAGCCACACCCATGAAGGCTCTGAGGCACGAGAGGGTAAAATAGTGACTAGTTCTTGATTAAGGAGAGCTGAGGAATTGTACAGCATCAGCTCATGCATGACCTCCTGGATAAAATGGGTGGCCTTTTCCTTAGGTGAGTTCATAGTAAATATTTTGGTAGTATTTTAAATATTTCTTACTCCTCTGGAAGGGAGTAATAGTATTATGTCATGCCAAGAATAGTGAAAGGATCCCTTGGAGATGACAAAATCCATTTCAGGGCTGTTTCTCGCAGCCCTCTGTGCACAATTTTCCCTGACCTCATAGCTTGCAAAAAGAGGGTTGTTGTTAATTGATTCACTAATAGTTTGATAATGAAGCTCTCTGTCATTACTGGGTGTTGTTTCAGTATTTGACAATGCAGCATTAATTCCCACCACCATATTCTTGGGAAAAACTGTGACAGAAAACTGCCTCTCCCCTGTCCCGTGGCTTTTGCCTCCCCACATGCCAGGTGGTGATGAGATTTTTTTTTTTTTTTTGCATTCAAGGTAGGATGTTAATTTGGTTGTTCTTATATTCAGTCACCTTTTAGTTAGCATTTTGGTAAAAATAATATCAGCTTTCCATCAGCACTGACTTTGTTGCAGTGTCTTTGTGCTCTCAGTTTTATAGTGTAATACCCGTGGCAAAAGTTTTCAAATGTAGTGAAAGTCCTGCATGAAGAAATAAGCCAGGTATTTCTCATTTTCTGGCCCAATGAAAGAAGGAAGAACTTTTCTTCAATCTGTATTATGAAGATTTTTTTGGCATTTTTACCTCCAAGTTAGTTACTTTCCATAGGGCTTTCAAAGGAGAAGGCAGAGGAGTTGAATCTTTGTCACTTTGCAAAATATCTTCATTTAGACTGGAAACGTTTGGAAGGAGGCACATATTTTTTCTATGCTGTTTACACAATGTAGTCCAATGTGGACAACATGCCCTGGCCAGTGTAATTCCAATCTCTGATCAAACTCCTTATTATCATAGTAGAAATACTGACCCAGTCAATGTCAGAGTCCCACTGACCGCTCCTGCAAATGCACACATCCAGGACCATATTTTCTGTGGTGGTAACATAAAGTTTCTTTTTTCATGTGCTTAGTGTTTTGCAACTTTTTCTTATTAAAAAACCAAACCAAACCAAACCAAAACCAAACATAAAAACAAACCCACAGCAAAATAGAGGAGCAATGATAATTTCAGAATTGAGGTCATTTTGAAATTACATCTATGCAGTACATGTCAATAATACTACAACAATTTAACCTTTCCAAATGGAACCACTTAACATGTATCACTGTATTGCAGCAGAAAAAAAAATGAATGTTTTCTAAGAATAAATATTACCTGAGGCTTACATACATAACAATTGTGACATGGGAAATATACCACTTTCTATTTCGTATCAAATTTAATTTATGTTTTATTAGTAGATAACTCGGGTATAATCAATTCAGTAACATGCTGTTCCCTCTGTCATGTGGCAAATAATGTTCGGCAATAAGTCAGTCCAATGATGTTATACTAAACTAAATTCCCCTATTGCCATTTATACTAAGTAACCATAAAATGTTACCGGTTTACATTCTGCAGGGTTCAGATACATCTTAATGTTAGCAAATATGTTTTGTGCTTTGCATCAGTCCCTCAGGGACTTTTTTCTGGTGTCTTAAGAAAAATCAAGCTGATCTAACATTAGGAGCTTGTGTGGACAAAAGGGCAGAACACTGAATTCAGAGGACCTAAGTTCTGCTTCTGTAGGGCCTAAATGACTTCCCCTCCCCATGTGTAAAAAGGGAGCAAAGATACTGATTTATTCTGTAAAACACTTCCAGATTCATGGAACAGCTGTTGATAGGCAGGTTGTGGCAAAAGCCCTTTCAAACAAAATGCTCCTGAACTGCTCTCAAGGCCCGAAGGAATTCCAGTACCCCAGGGACAGAGGTGCAACCTGTCTAAAACTGTGTCACCTGAATGACATAAAAAAGTACTGGGACAGGATAGGATGGCATGTGTGAAGTCAGGTGGGCACAAAGCCTTATCCTGTGAATGCTAAAAAACCTTAAAGGCAAAAAGATAAATCTGCTTTTCAGTGGCTGCTTTCTTGGTACAAAGAGTAGAGCAATTGGATGAAATCTCTTTAATGCATCCCTCTGGTGACAAAAAAAAAAAAGGTGGTTTTGGCACTGGCTGCCGCCAACACATCAGTCTTTTGGGTGTATATAGCATACCTTGCAGTTAGCCACCCTTGGTGCTGTGCGGTCATACATCACAGTCATGACAGTAGCACTACAGCCTGACCACACTCTTAAAAATAGCTTGCTGAAAAGGGGTTGTGTAAAAGTAGTAGCAGATTTCTGCTCGCTGTGTGTTCAGGGTCCTTTTTGCTGATGATAAGGCAGGGTGGGGGGACAGAGGGAGGTGGGGGAAGCAAAGGGAAGAATAAATTTACAGTTTCTTCCCTTAGCCCTGCAGAGCCCAGGGAGGAAAACGGTTGCATTCCTTCCCATGCATGATCAGCCAACTCATCAACTTGTGCCCATCACTCAGGGATCTGCTACAGCAAGTATGGAGTTGTACTGGGGTTAGGGAGGGTATGGGGATAGTGGTGTTGCTCAGGGGTCATTGCAAACAGGAATACTCATAAGGGGAGGAATATATCATAGAATCATAGAATCATTAAGGTTGGAAAAGAGTTTTAAGATCATCTAGTCCAACTGTCAACCCAACACTTCCATGCCTACTAAACCACGTCCTGGAGTGCCACATCTACACGTCTTTTAAATACCTCCAGGGATGCTGACTCCACCACCTCTCTGGGCCGCCTGTTCCAATGCTTGATAACCCTTTCAGTAAAGAAATTTTTCCTAATATCCAATCTAAACCTCCCCTGGCGCAACTTGAGACCATTTCCTCTCGTCCTATCACTTGTTACCTGGGAGAAGAGACCGACACCCACCTTGCTACAACCTCCTTTCAGGTAGTTGTAGAGAGTGATAAGGTGTCCCCTCAGCCTCCTTTTCTCCAGGCTAAACAACCCCAGTTCCCTCAGCAGCTCCTCATAAGACTTGTTCTTCAGACCCTTCACCAGCTTTGTTGCTCTTATCTTGATAGCTGGTCTCCAGCACAGTCCACTGGGCTGTCCGGTGGCACTAAGCTTATATACATAATATGCTGTTGCGAAATGGAGAATTTAGGAGTCCTGATGTCATTGCATGTGACGTTGTTAATCAGGATATGCAGTACACTAAGGGACAATTAACTTCACCTAGTTTGAGCCCTCCAGGTGTTAGACATCCAGACTAAGATGGGCTCCTGCTCAGGTTATTGGCAGAATATTGTGCACCTCCAGAGAATAGCTCAAGCCATCCTAAGACAGATGAGAAACATAGACAGGATCATTCTGTTTTACATTGGGGCTCTCTGATATCTCTTTTGCCCAATGAGGGCTTGTGGATAACTAGTTTAGACAAGATGACTCAGCTCCAGCCTTTTGTGGTTGAAGTTACAGGAGATATTTCCCTTAGGTAACCAGAATTTAGCCAGGAGGGCAAATATGATAACAGGATGCTTTATCCTGAAGTTCCCAAGTAGAGAAGTCTGACCTGAATAACTAACTGCTAATGGAGATCTTTACATGTTAATTAGTGATGTTTCTTTCCCTTAACAGAATATAAATTATTGAATGCTCAGTTTTTCTGACCTTATCCAGAGAGAAAGCCGTTGGTAATAGGCTGTAATAAACCTATTAAGTCTATTTTCAGGAAGATCTATGGCATGATTTTGAAGCCATTAATTTAGCTGTTATATCTCTTAAAAGCATGATATAAATCTAGACAGGAAAAATGGAGTAGGGATTGACTGGTAGAAACAAGCTGGAGAAATAACAACCTGAAGTTGAGACAGTAGGAAGGCTTTGTCATCCTCCTGCAGCGTGAGAGGAGAGGATGACTCTGGTGTGAAGCTGCTGCAAGAGAAGAAGGTAAGGGTGCAAGGCAAGACGCTGGGAAAAAGAGGGACAAGACTGTGCAAGGCATGTGGGAAATGCCCTTCAGAGAGTCTGAGTCTGGATGCTGAGGTGCCCAGCAGCCTCACAAACCACTGCACCCAGACACATCTCCAAGAGGTGAAAAGGTTATGTGGAGCTGAAGTTGTGTGATTGTCAGCATCAGT
This sequence comes from Ciconia boyciana, assembly GCF_034638445.1. Classification (NCBI taxonomy): domain Eukaryota; kingdom Metazoa; phylum Chordata; class Aves; order Ciconiiformes; family Ciconiidae; genus Ciconia; species Ciconia boyciana. The sequence goes on from NC_132934.1 coordinate 208,861,796, forward strand.
GTAACCACTGCCAGGGAGAGGCAACAGTCTTCACTTCTGTTTCATTGTCCATTTGTTTCCTCCCTTCTATTTTTAATTTTAGGATACTGCTTTTTTCGCGATCCATGATCAAAGGCAACACAGCACCACTAATCAATGTGGGTCAACAACTGTACAACTGTGTAGGAGTTACTGTAGTTTTAATAACCTTAAGCTGAGAGTCAGCCGCAAAGAGCAGATTAACAACTTCTGGAGTGTCAACTCTGCAAAAGATTTTGCTAGGAGAAGTTTGAGCAGATGAGAATACAAGTTTGGGTGAAGGATCTTGAGTGGAAGATGAAGTCTGAAGATGAATAACTGTTAAAAGTCAGCACACAACAAATGGTTTGTTATAACAAGAGTTTATTTTGACTGCTTGTTTGCTAACTTTTGACTTTAGCTGCCTAATGGGATTTTCTTGGTAAGAGATAACAAATAAGCTAAATAACTTACTCCTAATGAGCTACATGTAATTGCAGAAATAAGTGGATTACAATGAGATCGCGTCCTATTGGAGAAGTACAGAATTCCCATTTTGTCCTTCTTGACAGACTAGAAGACTAAAGTAAATCCAAAATAGCTTTTAGGTGCCTCAACTTTCACTGACTTCACTGGAAGTATGCGTGGGAGAGCAGAAATTAGATGACAAACACCTATTCAGTTCCTGACTTAAAATTTTAATGGAATTATTTCACTTCTTGTTTGGAGAAAGTGATTTCATACAGACTTTTCTGTTATGGCCTTCACCACACTGTCAGAAGCAGCTCCTAAGTAAGAATATGATTATTCTTAAAATAAAGGGGCAAAACCAGATTAAGGCTGGGAACTTTATTGTAAAGCAGTGGTGTGACAAACCACGTTTTCTTGTGGCAGAGAAAGCCCTGTGCCCTGGACACTTCAGGTGATCTGGATGTGGTCCACAGCCCTGATGTTTCTGGGGTGCGTTGGGTTCCCCAGGCAGTCACTCCTGACCACTGGATGCGTTTAGCCCCTTGCCTGCCCTGCGGCCACATCCCCACTTGCTGCCAGAGTAGATGCTCAGGAAAAGCCTGCTGTTGTCAGAATAACTCACCTGTGGGAGACCCATGGCAACAAAAACCAGAAGGCATAGTGGTGGGGCTAGACGAATTGCCTTGATGGGCTCAGGCAGTTCCCAGGGTGTAGGGGGATGCTCTTTTTTAAAGCATATATATTGGGGAGCAGAGTTCAGGGTGCAAAAGTGAGTAATCGCATGATGATATGACCAGTTTTTTTTATTTCTCTCCAGGGCCCTGGATAATTCACTATGAGGTTGAACTGGGGTCAGATGAAGACCCTGCACTAACCCTAACCCCCAGCTTTCTTGAGCAATACTTGGGGTGCTCAGAACTAGCCAAGTGCTGGTGAGCCATAGGAAGTCTAACAACCAACTGGGATAGCCAGAAACAAAATATATTTGTGAAAACATATGACTTTGACAAATAATGATTTTTTTTATCCTGTTCCTGAAAATCCAACATGCACCCTAGGGGATGCTTTACATGCCTGATCCCTATGCTTTGCCAATAAAGAAGTTGTTAAGAAGTTGTTAAGAAGGAAAGGGTAGCTGAAACATTTGGGGGTTTTTTTCAGAAAATCTAATCACAGACTGAGGACAAACCTTTGAAATGTTACTGAAGGAAGAAACGATTGCAAACATTAACCTGTTGCAAACTTGGAAATAAATGTCTTGGCCTGTATGTGGCATTTGTCTGCAATAGGATCCAGGTGGCTGTAGCCTCAGATGGAACTGGGACACTACAGAGCCATGAAGCTTGAACATGATCGTATGCTTTAGGACAATCCCTGGCATCATGTGCAAGGCTGCAGCCTTCTTCAGTCCAGAATAAACCAACAGCTTGGGATAAGTCTGTACTAGAGGAGAAAGAAGTATTTTATATATATATATATATGTGTGTATATATATTTATATATACTTGCTTGTCCTGTGGTGACTGTGGTTATAGGAAGACTTTAATGGGTTAGGACCTCTATATAATTGTTGAATAAGCAAAGAACAAAATAATTATCTCTGCCCACAGGAGTGCACAGCTTTAGCCTGCACACCTTAAATTATTTCTTTATTTTGAGGTGGATGTTTTAAAAAATTACCCCGCACAGGAGTTTCAGACATCATGTCTCTTAATCTTTCTAATTAAATGAATAATGTATTGCAAATCACCTCATAAGTTATTTTGTCTTGTTAGATTTCCTACATCCTTCAGCTTTCCTTTCTGTACACATACATCAAGAAAGGTAGTGTTGTATATGTGTAAATTGGGCTAGAATTAGCTTGTAAGAAATACGCTTTAGGTAAGGAAAAAGTATTAAAGGATTAATTCTGGGTTTCTGCATATGTGGTATTTACTCCCCATGTTGCCATAAGCACTGAGGTATGAAAACAGGGAGAATGGTAATTTTTAAGAGAGTCTGCATTGAAAATACAATTTTTATTTTGATCACTGTCCTGCTCCAGATATAAACAGCATTAAAACTCTCATTTCCTGAAATGTGGCTAGTTTTATAGTTAAAATAAACAGGAAAAGAGCACTGGAACAGATGCATATGTATAATAAGGAGGAATAAATAAGAGTAGAAAAAATGCTGCTGCTGTACTGCTGTCAGGACATAGCTATGGGAATTTCACAGGTAGTTATTATTACATTTTACATTCTGTTGGAATGAGATAGGCTTGAAATGCTAATAATGCTCAGATAGTAAAACTGAGTAGGGTTCCAGCATTAATAAAGCAGGTAATAATCTTCCCTTTGCTCTGATGCATTTGCAAAGTTTATCTACCATCCCAGAACAAATCACTGGAAATAACACTGTATTTGACATTGGTTCATTTTGACTGTGGCCACCAGTTGGAGGGTGCAGTTGGGGGAGCAAAGGATGAGAAAGGAGTAGGGGGTGCGTAGGACATCGGGGATTTCAGAAGAAACTTACCTTATATATAAAACAAGAATTTATTGTTCATATGATTGAAAGCTTAATAGTCTAATCCAAGAATCAATAATAGTCCAGATCTAATTATTACATAAATATTCTTTTAATGCAGAAAAAGATTCAATAATAATATAATAGTGATAGTAACACAGTTAAAATTATTATTCTCACCCGTCTTAGTTTCTAGACCTTTTCTGCCTCACCCTTCCCCTGCTCCTCTGGGTCTTAAGGTCAATGGTTTAATTTTGGTGGTGGTGGCAAAGGAAGGGGAACATGGCCAGTTGTCAGCATCAATCATTTGCTGAGAGGAGTAAGATGTTCATGGTGGTGATTTCCTCTCCCTCATTTCAGGACCCATGTAGGGTCAATGTTTATGTGTTTGCTAACACACTTTTACACCTTACTCTTTCTTCATTGCTCTGCAACTCCACATTACATCCAAATTTACTATACATGGTGCATTTTACATGTGTTAGAAATACTTGTTCTTTGTTCTCTTTGTTAGCCCTAAAGCCAGTTTTGTCTAGCTCCAGCTTGTCCAGCTTGTGCAGCTTGTGCAGGTCAAGGAAAGCTCAGGTAGAGCAAGCCTGACCAGCCTTCTCCTGAGGCCTTAAAAGCTCAGTACAAAGCCTGTGGCTTGGTAGTGGCAATGGTAGTATTATATTACAGGGTTACATGGTAATTAATAACCTGACCATTTTCTGCAGTCCATTCTCCTCATGCACCTCATGCCTGTTACAAATTTTCTCTATAAGAAACCCTTAATTTTAGATGTAATTCCAGAGAAGAAGAAATTAAAATTTTTCAGAGATAATTTGACTTAAACCTGCTTTTCTCTTTGTTCTTTAGATCTCCCAAATTAACTATATGCTTAATCCGTTAAGTGGTGGGTTAAAGGACCAACTGGGTTAAAAGAAAGAAAGTGAATTCATTAGTTTTTTCTCATATTGCAAACTCTGTGAGAAAGGACCATTTCTTCTTAAATGTCTGTAAGAGCATAAGCACATGAAGGTGCTCATGTGGTTGGAATCTCATCCAAATTACTTGGCAAGGGACCACTAATAAATCAGATTAGACAGATAAACCCACTGTTCCTGTCATTTTTAATTAAATTAGTTTTCAACAATCCTATTTCTATCTGTTGAAGATATTCCAAGGTGTTCAGTGGTGACTCAGTCCATCTCAAACAGCCACCCAAAGAAGAGGGAAGACAAAACTCACATGAAGGGGAGCACAGCTCACAAAGGGCCTGAGAATATTTAGTGCTTTTTATGTGATTATCCCTGGTGAATATAACTTTGGTTGTCATAGAATCGTTTTCATAGAGTAATTTAGGTTGGAAAAGACCATTAAGATAGAGTCCAACCGTAAAATTATGCTGAATTGAGACATCTACAGCTGAGCTAGTCATTCATTGCTCTCTTTGTGGTTAATGGAGAGAGAAAGGGTTGGCTTTTTTAGGGTGCAGTACATGTCATTCAATGCACATGCTGTGGGACCTCGCAGTGCAATCCCTGGTGTGAAAGAAAATGAATGTACTCTTGAGGAAACAGGGGCTTTGGTTCAAGTAACAGAAGTGTTTCACAAAGCACAGTCCTAGCTCTGTTTGCACAGGTTTCAAAACTCCCAATAAATTCATCAGGAACAGAGGAAAAGCTTTGGTTTTTGTTGCTGTTGTCACTGTAGTGATTATGTTTCACAGAAAACTGTTAGAAAGCCCCGAGTCTGAAACCCACCCAGCACTCACGTTACTGGTTGGTGATGGGCGTTGCAGTGGAGCACTCCAGCACTTTTTTTCCCAGTGGTCATCTTGCCTTTGAAGTTGAGTATTTTTATATTTGCAGCCTTCCAACCCTCAGCCTGCTCATCTCCTGGTAGAAGGGGTAGAAGTCTGTCCTTTCAGCAGAATTGCACCTTCTGCTCTCCAGAGGGCATCTTTGGGTGATAAAATCATTCATGCCTGGCTGCCAAGTCATTATTTCCAACCAAAGCAACAAGCTGACACCTGTTCTTTTGTCACATTGCAGTTGGATTTAAATGGAGAGGAAAGAGGTTTATGGAAGCCAGCCTCACCTGTCCTCATTTGCACCCGCCACTCGCACACGCAGGTTCCTGATCCATGAACAAGGGCCAAGCCTCACAGCCCTCATGTTCAAGATGCTCCAATTAAATAAGCAAGCAAAGCATAAAAGTCCAGTCACAGGCAAGTTGCAAGGGCTGTACAAAAAGTCAGTGGCAAAGGTAGGTTTAGAATCCAAAAGTCAACCTTAGCTGACAATGTCACACTTAATCCTCTGGAAAATGCTGCTGAATTAAAGCAGTATGATGGGTGCCACAGAAGAAGGGATTTAGCTAAGCAATAAGGAGCAAATGCAGTCTTTTTCTCCTAGCTTTTGTTTAATGATTTTGGGCGGGGGAATTGCGGGGGAAAGGAGAGGAAGGATTTAGGCTTGTGATGAGTTCAGTTTTCCAGGTAAACTTGTGTATAAGGGTATAGTCTTTGGGATGAATATCCTACAGTCTTCAGGAGTTTTCAGTTCTAGTAGCTAAATGTTGAAGTTCACTCCTCTGTATGCTTTCATGGACATCCATTGTCCATGAAAGGAATTCAAGCATCTTTTCTGTTTATATCTCTAGTTCAAGATCAAATATGAGATAGGAAAAAGTCTAGAAGTATTTCATGTTTAATAACTCAGTGGCTCAGTACTGCCAATTTAACCTAAATAACTTTGTATCCTAACTTTACTCAAGAGTGTTTTCTTAAAGAGGGTTTAGAAAAAGATATAGGGTTGTCCATAAGCTGAATGGATCCAAACCAGAAAAATGTCTTGTGGTAGTGATACTTTCCCTCCAAAATGTCTTTCTCTTGTACACTGGTGCAAGGGAAGTGCTATGAAACTGTGCCCTGACCCTGAGGAGGTCTGTAACCTCCCTCTCTGCAAATCTCTGGGACTTTTTCTTCGTAGGACTATTTCTGGCTGAAAGGCAATAGCAATATTTATCCCACCAACAACATTAGTGAGTTAATTTTCTTTAAGCTTCAAGCCATGGAGGTAAGCACATGAATGAAGTTTCCTTGCAGACAGAAGTTGTTGGAAGAGACAAGATATAGCTAGTGGCTAAGGAGTCATGAAAGAGGTACTGTATGCAACAGCCTATGTCCTGAGAGCAACCATCTCCCAATGCTTGTGCATCCCAGAGAGCCCCAGAATGGAGGGATTCCAGCATGCACAGCTAGTGCTTGGTTAATTGTTTCAGGACTTTATAAAAGAATTTACTCAGTCCATGCTCAGCAGCAAACTTTCAGTGGAGTTCAACAGGGATTCATCTGCTTACATCCCTCTATTTCCTAAATCCCTCAAGGCTTCAGTAGAAGAACTGCTGAACTGATAGAGGTCAGCAACTCTCAGGCTAGACATTAAAAATGAGAGCAGGGAGTCTGCTTCTCCTGCAGTCTCAGCTGGGACCAAGGAGGAAAAGAAGTAAGGAAAACAAAGGGAAAGATGTGAGCTGTGGACTGGGAGAAAAATGAGGGTGAAGGACAAAAGTAGGATGAAAGCCTCCCAAGCAGAGTACATGCAGATGGAGCAGGGGAGGGAATAAGTTAGCTTAGATCTGATACAGTGAATGTCTAGGTCAGAAGACCTATCTGGGGCAGGGAAAGGGATGGGCATGTTACCCATTTTATCTTGAAGTCCTTGGTCTCATCTACTACACAACTTTCAAGTCCTACAAGCAACAGCCTCCCACCATACAGCTTGTTTCCATCCCCAGAGGAGAGCTCTCTGAGACCAGTTGAAGACTTAGTGTAAGGTACATAAGAACTAACCTTGCATGGACAACTTGATTTTTTTTTTTTTAACTCTTCCTTAACTTTTGATCACTTGATTTTGAAACTGAATCATGATCCTTTGATTCAACCTTGTGTTTCCAATATAACAAGCACAAAACACATCAAACAGTACATTTTGACAGAATTAAAGTGTCGAAGGAGGTTTTTTTCTCTCATTTTTTTTTCTTCGTGAAGTCTTCATATTTAAGTTTCCACGGACACTTAAGGAGATAATTGATGCAAGCAATCAAGGTAAGTTTAGCATCATTAGCATGTCTTAGTGCTAATGACATGAGAGTTGCTTTGTTCTAATTAATTACCACATTTGCATCCCATTTAAGATAGCTATCAGAATGTGTTTCACTTCATAGCATCAGGTAACAAGTTTATGTTTTAAGGTTGTTATGGTCGGATAATTCAACAGCATGGGAGGGAACGTGAGTAAAAAGGGTGGATAAAATCACTCAGGGACGGACACACAAGAACAGATAATTTATTGGTATGCAAGTTATGAAAGAAACTAAACAGTAGTCTTGTTTTTGTCTACAGTGAAGAAAAATATCAGGCCAGATTGTGCTGTCTTCACTAGCTTGGTACTCTCTGGATGATGTCAGTAGAACTTTAAGGGTTTAATGCAAGTTTCAGAAGGAAATTTATTTCTGGAATGAGGTGAAGAAGGACTATAAGGGATAAAAGAGCAAAAACTCATAGGACTGGTTACTTCTGATGCTCTGAGAATAATAAATTCATTCTCTAATTAACAGTGTAGAGTAATTCTAATGTACAGAGCTAATCTGTTTGTCAAGCAGCATAAAATCTAACGATAATCAGCAAGAGACTCAGGTGATGATTGGGAGCTCTCATCAAAGCAAATCCTACTGCTTTCTTTGAACTATCCCAGTGAATACTGACAAACATCAGTGATAGGATGAACTGTCAGAATCAGGGAACATTATATATGGTAGGATTGTGTAACCAGATATTTTTGCCATGTCCTAAATATGAAAGCTCATATATTCTTCCATGTTAGCCAGTGACTGTGCTGGGGTTTTGACAGTAATATCCTGTTACTTGTACATCTAAATGCTTTCAAGTCATGGTAATGATCCAGTGTGCTAACAATAAGGTGGAAAGCACTTGCCATTTCAGGTGTCTATCTCCTTGCAACTAGCCAATTAATTGCAGCAGGGAACCACAACATGCCCACAGAAATCATCAGGAGGCATTAAGAGTAATTGGGAATTTCACCTGTTATTTCAATTAGCATGCTTAATTCTGAATGCTGTCTGGACAGCATAGCGGGATAGCATCAAACTCAGCATTTGCAAAGATGTGCTTTAGACTAGACTGCATAGATGAAATGTTAGATTGAATGGAATTGCCTGCTATCTGGATAATTATAGTAGCACTGATTATGGCATTCAGTGAAACATGACTATATTTGGGTCACACTTCAGCTCAGTCAGGGTGTCTCTTTGGGGAACGCAGAAGTAACAGCCATTGCAGTGAAGTGTATTTCTCTGTTCTACTTGCTGATACAATTCCTACAAGTGATTCTATCAGAGCCACTGGAACAACTTCTACTGGTGTAACTGGTGAAGGATTAATCCACGGAGGGAAATGGGGCTATGGTCTTGCCTCCTTTCCAAACTTTTGGGAAGCTAGCACCCGAAGCCCATGTCTTGTTTTGGGGCACAGAAGAATACTTCCCAGTTTCAGGGCTTTGGCTTGTATGTAGGTAGTTCCTTGATGGTAAGTTATTAGGGAATTTTTTATAAACAACCAGCGGCCTGACCAATTTCCTCAGAATCAGTGGGGGTCTTTGCGTTTGACCATGATGGACTTTTACCATATAATTTGAAAATTAAGCATGAAAGGGTCAGCAGTTTAACCTCAGAAAAAGTAGTCAAACATATTTTTTTCCCCACTAATGGGATTTAGCAGTTAGGCATGAAAGTAATCAAGATTTTATTTCTTTCATTTATAGTATTGTAGCACACACAACACCCTTTTAGATGAAAAAATATCAGTGCAGATGTTAGGTATTAGCATTTCCCTAAAGAGTTATTTTTTCTCCTTGTAGTTTTCTTCCACCTGCCTTCCACCTTTTTTCCTAATAGATAGAAGAGGTAATGTAAAATCATTCCTTAAAATGACTTTTTTCTTCAGAAAATTGTTTGTTTTCTCTTTGGTAATGCATATGTAGTGAACAGTCCCCTCCTGCTAGTGGTAGATGGCTCAGAGCTTTTGCCTCTAAAAGCTAGTGACTGAAGTAAGTGCTCAGCAGGTATTTCAGTACCAAGAAAGCAGGCAGGTTTTCAGAAAGGCTGGGAATTTGGGATGCTGAACTCCCTTGAAAATCTGACTTCAGTGTTTCTATCAAAGCATCTATGGCCTTGATGGAAGCTGAACTTTTTTTGTGCTCTTCCCAATTGCTAGAATTGAACCCTTGAAAAATCATTTCCCAAATTACCTCTTTTAAAGCCTGCCTGAACCAACAGGAATTTTGTCTCTGTTATTGATTTATTGAAAATTAGCTTAATGAGTCTAACTCAGGTGTTCAAAGATAGTCACTAATTAGCTAATGTTTTAATGTAAAATAAGCAGTGGATTGAAGAGGATAGAAATACATTTAACTACTAATGATCACTGGGGTTAGGATATGGTACACCATGGGAGGCTTCCAGTCTGCCTCCTGTTCAAAAGCCTGCCCTTGGCTTAGAGGAAACAGGAACAGATTCCCTCCAAAGCACTGTCCCTCCAAGGGGAAGACACAGTCTGCTGGGAAACAGCAGTACCTCAGTTCTGTTCTTCTTTTTTATCTGGGTTAACATTCTTGATTACTGACCAAACCATTATACCACCTACTTCTTCAGACTTCCTCAAAAGGAGGAAATTCCAAGCTGAATGAAATGTTGTGATTTTGATACAACAGGCTGAAGTCTCATGGGTACACGTGAGGTTGTTTCTCAGGGTGAGTATGCCAAACCTCCTTATGCTACTGTTCTGGTAAGAGACATTAACTGCTTGTGGTAGGTTGACCTTGGCTGGCTGCCAGGTGCCTACCAAGCCACTCTATCACTCCCCCTCCTCAACAAAACAGGTGGAGAAAATATAGCAAAAAAGCTCAAGGGTCGAGATAAGGACAGGGAGATCACTTACCAATTACCATCACGGGCAAAACAGACTCGACTTGGGGAAATTAATTTAATTTATTGCCAGTTAACAACAAAGTAGGATAATGAGAAATGAGAACAAATCTTAAAACACCTTCCCCCACCCCTCCCTTCTTCCCGGGCACAACTTCACTCCCAATTTCTCTATCTCCTCCCACCAAGTGGTGCAGAAGCATGGGGAATGGAGGTTGCGGTCAGTTCATCACACGTCATCTCTGCCACTCCTTCCTCCTCACGCTCTTTCCCTGCTCCAGCGTGGGGTCCCTCCCATGGAGACAGTCATCCATGAATTTCTCCAATGTGGATCCTTCCCACAGTTTGCAGTTCTTCATGAACTGCTTCCAGCATGGGTCCTTTCGACGGGGTGCAGTCTTTCAAGAACAGACTGCTCCAGCGTGGGTCCCCCACGGGGTCACAAGTCCTGCCAGCAAACCTGCTCCAGTGTGGACTCCTCGCCATGGGGCCACAGGTCCTGCCAGGAGCCTGCTCCAGCATGGGTGTCTTGGAGCCAGCGGAAACTGTCTCTGTTTGACATGGGGGCAGCTTCTGGCATCTTCTCACAGAATCCACCTCTGCAGCCCACACCCATTGTAACTTGCCACAAAAGCTTGCCACATAAACCCAATACACTACTATTTGCTCTCTCTTCCCAACTTGGAGACATCCAACGTGTCCCAGCTGCAGCTACAGAAGCCGTCAACAAGCTGATGGTTGAATCTTCATGCATGAGCCATTTGGTCCCTTAGGCTCCTACCTTATGAAAGTTTGCAAACAACTTTGTGTTGGGTTATACAGTTGGCTTATTTAACCTTTGCTATTTATATGATAGAATTAAACCCAAATATACTTCAACCGATTTGTTGAGTCCTGTCCAAGTAAACACAAATTCAGTCTTTGGGAAGGGACAGTCCTTTTTCAGAAAATTCATTTCAGTATTGTTCGAATTCCATTATCTCTTTTAGACAAACCTTTTAACATGCACTCTTTCCTGTGATCAGTTCTACAACTGCAAAGGCCCAGCAAAACAGCCAGAAGTTTACTTGAACTCTGATGATAGTTTTTTCCATAAGAATGCTTTGCAGAGTGAGCACCTGAAAAAAGTAGGAAAAAGTGGTTTAAAGGGGGAATAACTTGAATTTATTGTTGACATTTTAAAAGCTACCTCAGTGAAATCTATCCATCCGCTTACTCCAGAGTTCTGGAGAACAGATACTAAGATGTATTGTGCCATCACCTTCTGAAGGTGACTGGCCCACTGATTGTGTTTGAAAAGGCCAACTTAAAAAATGGTGCAGCTAGCACTGGGTAATTTGCATTAAATGACTATCTTTTTGGAGGTAGTTTTTCTGAAGTTCAGGAGCACTAATTTGGAACATTATTTTGAAGACAAGACTCCCAGAGAGAGGACACGTTGTTAAACAGCCAAATTACAAGGTGCATCAGAACAGTTTTTCTGTTGTTTCAAGCAGATTTCTAAAGGGCATTTTCACACTACTTGGGCTTGAATAAAAAAATCAAACAGAAAATGAAAAAATAAATGCCACATTTTTAATATGTACGAGGTATGGAACTGTCTAACTTTATGGAACTTCCTAACCTTGAAAAGTTAAAGAGAAAGTCTTATAATTGACTTTATGGAAAAGGTGGCTCAAAGAAAGAGTCTAATTTCAGTGCTCAAATGCATCACTGGAAGATCCCATCTCTCCCCATAGACTATATAATCAAGGCAGGTTAACTTGCCAACTAAGAACTAATTTGTCTGTAACATGAGGAAATGAAGTACCAGGTGTCCCCATCCTATATAGCCTAAATAGCAGCAATAGGGATTAAGAAAATCAAATGGGACAGCACATTTTGTGGACAGCTTGGGAAGGCCGTAGAGGTCTTTCTTGCTCAGACAGCCCAAAGCAGGGCAGAAAGCATCTGACAGCAATAATTCTGGATGCACCATAGCTAAATGATAGTTCTGGCCTTGGCTGCTGCTGGTATAAGTTAATGATGTCCTGAGCTAAAGGGTTATGCTGCTTGCACGCCTCTCATCCTTCATGGGTTAGGCCAGAAGGACCACAACACATATTAGTCAGTAAGCAGTGATGATTCAGCACCATCCTGTTGATGGCAGGTTGTGAGATGAGGTATGATGCCAACTCATGACAAAACCCTGGGGATAGCCAAGAGATCTCCCTGGATGGATCAGGAAAGGGAATTCTCTTAAATCGTATGAGGCTGCACCTCTACAGCAGAACTCAGATAAAGACAAGTTTAAAAAATATATGCCCAAATAGAATTATTTAAATTAAGGTCTTTTATGCATAATGTTTTAGCAACTTGTAAGCAGTTCCTGCACACTGTCCTAAGAAGATTCACAACTCTGATTCCTCTTAAATCCCGAAAAAGAAAATTAATTTCATGGTCAGTGTCTCCATAAATATTTTCCAAGAGCCAATTTCAATATTGCACAATACCTTATATAAATATTGGGGTTTTTTTAATAACTTTTTGAATCCTTATTTAGGCTAAAATACAGCTAGTATGAATAACAGGAGATATGCAGAGTTCTGCATACCTCCTTAGGTATAATTGTCTGCAGATAATTGTCTGCAGACTTCCTTCTTTCTCATTAAATATAGTTTATATGCAGATTGTAAAATGCAGTAGATTTGCATAAAGTCCCGATGTACCTGTTCTAAATATTATCAACTGCTGAGGCTGCCCAAATTTACAATAACACATAAACTGGTGTGTTAACTTTAGGATTTAATTTTAAGCATGTAACCCCTATAACACATATGTCACTGTCTGTTTGGGTCTCTCAAACTTACAGGACAATATATTCTGTAAATTAAACTTTATTTTATGAGCTCATTTGGAAAGAAAACAAGTAAATACTTCAAACAAAGGCTCAGTCCAACAGGCTAGTCTAACATGTGAATTCACTATTTCATCACTTAATTCATGAGGTTTCTAACTCACAAGGTCTCTAACTCATAACTTGCAACTCTTAACTTGCAACTCACATGCCTGTGAGCAAAACAGTTACCTGACTGACAGTGAGCATTCATTCTTCCTCTTCCATCACGGTGCAGGTGTCCCTTGTATCACACTGGGAAGCACAAAAGCCGCATCAGTCCAACTGCTGTTGGATCTGCTGGAAAAGCTTTTTGGGTAAGCTGACGTCGTTATACCTTCCAGCTTGGAAGTTTGGTCTATAACATTTCCATAAGTTGGTGGATTCTGAAGAAACTTCTAAACAATCAATATGCAAGGATGATTGCTGCAGGAGACAGTGAGCTGCAGGTGATAATGGCTGCATAATGATCTTTAACCCTTCCTGGCCACTGTGTCCTGCCTATGTGTTGCTCTTGCTTTGACCTAACAGTGCTGCTCCCAGCATACATCAGGCCTTAGCGAGAGCTGTGTGTTAGCCAAAACCTGATCAGGAGTTGCATAAACAGTCACACACATACTTACAGGCTGCCTCAGGCCGAATACCTTCCCTTTTGTTGAGTAAAATTTAATACTCGCATCTTCCGAATAACATACGTGTTTGGACAGGAATCCAGTTTAAGCAATACCTGTCCTTCATTAAACTCTTTGGTTAAACCTACAACAGCTGTAACTGCCATGACTTCATTAGACACTGTATTGCTCAAAAATTTATATATTCTGTTGGCCTTTAATCACAGAGGGATTGGTCTCCAATGCAAGAGACTTCTTAAATCAAACCTTCATCACACATTTAAGACAAAATTAAAATAACTAGCTAAAAGAACTTAAATCTTCAGTGCTTTATAAGCGAATGACCTGAAAGTGGATGAAAGTACATTTGTGCGTAGTCAGTAGACTCCTATGCGTGGACCTTGAAAAATTTACAGCATTTAATAACTCTTAGACTATTTAGATGTAGGCTACTTAGACTGAAAACCTTCTTTTTCATTATTTTTCTCTAGTCCCAGATTGGCAGGTGTCATAGGTACTCTGGGAGACTGTTGTATTAGTGCAATAGATCACTGATATTAAAAAAGCCCAAGTCTCAATAACAGAAAATACATAAACATATAGAGGTCAGGAAATTAGAACAAGAAGTTTGTGAAATTTTGGAAGTGTTCAGCTAAACTTTAAATGCTAACCCTTACTCTCCTCTCTTATGCATGCTGCTTTGGCTGCAGGGCTGTGTCCTCCTTTTAGGTAATTATAGGGGGAATAGCTAAAAGCATTGCTATCTTAACTGCTATGTAAAGTTTCAGTAAGAGCATTGCCAAGAGACTCCAGAAGTCATTATGGTTCAGTTGCTTTCTGACTGCTGCCTTCTATGTGTGGGGTAACAACTTGGTCAGTCTTGATTTCCTGTCATGTATCAAATAGTTTTGCCAAGAGTTAAAAAACGGAACATTTTGGGATTTGCCATCCTGGCAGGAATCCTGAAGTGAGGAATAAGCATGTGAAAGATTGTGACAGGGTCTCAAAAATTCAGTTTAAATGCTATTATTGTCTGTTTTCTTAAACTGAAAAGCCAAAATCTTCTGAAAGAGAGCAGCAGGGTAGGATACTAGAAGTCTTTTCCAAACCTGCATATCTCCCTTTTCTACTGCCCATTTGACAATAGCTCCACCTTCATACACATCTAACTGTATGTTACCTCTCTTTGAGGCTTAGTCTTCCAAATTTCATCAAACTGTTTCTCCGAATGGTAAAAAACAACAACTGAACTCTTACAGAATGAAATATAAAAAAGTAAAGATTACACTGATAGTAATTTAGTACACAGTGTCAATAATTTAGAGCTGTGTTTGAAACTGGCTTTATGACAGAACATTTCAAAAAGTTTTAGCTGCAGTATTTCAAACACAGCTTCAAAACCATGTTGAGCTCCCCTTTCAGACATTACCTCCTGTGGTCTCTTCACCTCCATGCTGTTTCTTGGTTTTGTCCTTTTTGTGGCAAATACTCCCCTTAGCCAAGGTGCCTGGTTCTCTACAAACCGTCAAACATAAAAGACCTGTTGCTGCTTTACTCCCACTCTCTTCAAGCATGACCAATTATTTTCCATTTCCACAGACTGAATTTGTCCTTGGCTGAGCTATTTTGAAATGAATTGCCTTGCTGGCAAAAAATTAGAATTCAATTAAGAAAAGTCTGTAATGATTTAATGCTCAAATATTTATTTCGAAGCAGTGCTGCTGATTTTTAGTCAGAGGAAAGAAGAATATGTAGCTGAAGTGAATGCATGAGGAAGGCTGTTTTAATGAAGACAACTAACACTAATGACTGACTTTTGATCTTACACCCTTAATTATGCTTTGACTCAGTTTCTTATTCTGAGGTTTGGAGACAACCTGTGCCTTGTTCAAATGGGCACTGCATTTGTCAATGTCCATACGTACAATACGCATTTCTATAGGCTACATTTAACTAATAAGTAATATTTGTGTCAACCAGTTGTACAGCCCCATAAAGCCACAAGTTAATTCGGTCTTTAATATTTCTCTCCTGCTAGTCTCTGTCTCCTGTTAATATACCCACCTCAATAATTGATGTTAGTACTATGTGTGATGCCTTTCACATAATGACCTCAAAGCGTATTAAGGACATTAATTGATAAACCTCATCCCGTGGTAGTTATATAAGGGAATAAAATGTGTCTGCATTATTCATGTGGATTAAATAAGGCACAGAGAGGTTAAGCTATTTCATCTATCAAAGCAGCAGTGAAACTAGCAATAAAACCTGGCAATCCTGATTCTCCTCATCCCATTTGCACGTAATACTCACTTTCAATCACTAAAACACCCACAATATCCCAATGTAGTGATCCCACCCTTCCCCCTACAGCTTCCAATAATGTGACAAGATGACCTGATTTTGACACTCTCACTTAGGCTGGTTGAAAGATTATATAAGGGAAATAAGCTATTATTCCTTTTCAGACAGAATCACAGAATCACAGAATGGTTGAGGTTGGAAGGGACCTCTGGAGGTCATCTGGTCCAATCCCCCTGCCAAAGCAGGGCTACCTAAAGCCAATTGTCCAGGACCTTGTCTAGACATTTTTTAAATATCTCCAAAGATGGAGACTCTGCAACCTCCCTGGGCAACCTGTGCCAGTGCTCAGTCACCCTCACAGGAGGTGAATGAAACACAGAGGGAACCTCCTGTGTTTCCATTTGTACCAATTGCGTCTCATCCTGTCAATGAAAAGAGCCTGGCTTCGTCCTCTTTGCAGCCTCCATTCGGGTATTTATAGACCTTATTGGTAAGATCCCCCTAACCAGTCACAGCTCTCTCAGCCTTTCCTCATAGGAGAGGTGCTCCAGTCCCTTAATCATCCTTGTGGTCCTTCGCTGGTCTCTCTCCAGTATGTCCATGTCTCTCCCATACTGAGGAGCCCAGTACTGGACACAGTACTCCAGGTGTGGCCTCACCAGTGATAAATAAAGGGGAATGATCACTGCCCTTGACCTCCTGGCAATATTTTGTTTAATGAAGCTGAGGATACTATTCACCATCTTTGCAGCAAGGGCACATTGCTGACTCTTATTCAACCCGGTGTCCACCAGGCCCCCCAGGTCCTTTTCTGCCAAGCTGCTTTCCAGCTGGGTGGTCCCCAGCATATATTAGCGCATGGGGTTGTTCCTCCCCAGGGGCAGGACTTTGCACTTCTCCTAGCTGCGCTTCATGAGGTTCCTGTCAACCCATTTCTCCAGCTTGTTGAGGTCCAGCACTAAGAAAGCATCTGATCCATATCATTGTGAACCATTACTGCAGGACTGTGTTAAATTGAATTGACTCCTGGGGGAGCATTAGACAATCCATAGGCAAAGTGAACTCCATGACATGACACTGTCCTGGCAGTATGAAAGTTTGATGTCTGTGAGTTGTAGGGAATTAATGGTCTGAGACTTGCTGACAAGAAAAAAACATGAAAACAGAGCTAGGTGCCAAATGAAGGGTACCAAAGGGGAGTTGAAAGCTGGAGAAGAATTTACCACAGGAACAGCAATGAGAGTTGATGTGCTCCAGCTCTGCTGGAGCTGCTACTTCAATGGAGTAAACAAGGACAAGCTCCAGGACTCACACAAGCAAATGGCAGCCAAAAATACCCACAGCCCAGAAGGCAAGGCAGAGGCAAATCTATTTTCCAGCATTCACCCTGTGTCTTTGTTTTGGTTTTTTTTTTGGGGGGGGGTGTTTGTTTTTGTTTTTGTTTTTTAAAGAGAGGGATAAATGAGGAAATAGCATTTAGAAGGCAAACTGGAGATTGTCATTATTATTCTGGTGCTGGGACTAGGAAATACACATAACATCAACACAAGATAACAAACTATCACCTCTCTAGAGCCTTGTAGTCTAAAGGGTTACTCCTCAAAGTGAGAGTACAGTCCCATCAACTCCAAATGGTGTGAGGTATGGGAAAAATCTGTACATACCTAAATTTAAGGTGAAGCTGTCACTGAAATGTGTGTACCTAAGTGCATATGTGGTTAAGGGGAAGAAGGAGAGCATGGTATGATGGGGTGGGGAGGAGGGCACACTTGCATGAGACTGTATTTTGGGTTAACTTATGGGGTTGGGTGACTGTGATCATTTAATTTTGGTATCAAGTGAGTGCTTGGTAAGATCTGTGTGTACAGGCATTTTTTTTTGGAAGGAGCTTTCCATCAAGAACACCAGTAATAATTTGCTTCAGTACATTGTGAGGTTTAATCAGAATAGACAGACTTTATGTCCTGGCCAGATAGGAACAGTATCTGGCAAAATGAGCAAAGGAATAGATTTTAATGCTATGAACACTAAGCTTCACTCACTTCAGTGTCCTGATTAATGCCTCTGAATGCCAGAAAGTTGGTGTGACCTTTTGTAATGCAAACCCATATGACGTGGAGCCCTTACTGATTTATGTTATACAGTTGGCAGCTCTCACCAGTCCTGGATCCTGATGGTGCGGGATGCTCCTTCGTTTTTGCCCCTAGTAAGGAATGAGATATAGAGTGGAAAATCCAGGCTGAGCAGTTTTACCTATCCATGTTTGGTCACAGAGGTATCTGTTGTGCAGTGGGCTGTGATGTGCAGCTGAGAAACTCCTAGGCTAGAAGTGAACATGATCAGCACAGTCTTGAAGTGAGTGAGGGAAAATCCCATAACAAACATTCACCTTGGCAGTAAGTATAAAAAAGCAGCCTGCAATGAAAACAGAGAGTTAGAAGCCAGCAGTTTCTGACAATTTGACTTTTTTCTTTTTGTGAGTAACGCTGATAGCAGTATTTGGGACTGATAGAAGCTGAGGTGCAAGGTTATCTGAGCATCTCAGCTGTACTGCAGGAGGGAGGGGACAATTTTATTGTCTGCTTTGAAGACGCATCATGTGCAAGGAGATAACGTCACTTCCAGTCAAGCATGATAAGAGAAAACTACATGAAATCACATTTTGGTTTTGAAGAATCTAGGATACATGTCCTTGGGAGAAAGAATAATAGAATCATAGAAACATAGAATAGTTTGGGTTGGAAGGGACCTTTACAGCTCATCTAGTCCAACCCCCCTGCAATGAGCAGGAACATCTTCAACTAGATCAGGGTGCTCAGAGCCCCGTCCAACCTGACCTTGAATGTTTCCAGGGATGGGGCATCTACCACCTCTCTGGGCAACCTGGGCCAGTGTTTCACCACCCTCATGGTAAAAAATGTCTTTATATCTAATCTGAATCTATCGTCCTTTAGTTTAAAACCATTACCCCTTGTCCTATCGCAACAGGCCCTGCTAAAATGTTTGACCCCATCTTTCTTATAGGCCCCCTTTAAGTACTGAAAGGCTGCAATAAGGTCTCCCTGGAACTTTCTCTTCTCCAGGCTGAACAACCCCAACCCTCTCAGCCTTTCTTCACAGGAGAGGTGTTCCGTCCCTCTGACCATTTTCGTGGCCCTCCTCTGGACCTGCTCCAACAGGTCCCTGTCTTTCCTGTGCCAAGGGCTCCAGAGCTGGACGCAGTACTGCAGGTGGGGTCTCACCAGAGCAGAGTAGAGGGGCAGAATCACCTCCCTTGACCTGCTGGCCATGCTTTTTTTGATGCAGCCCAGGATATGCTGGCTTTCTGGGCTGCAAGCACACATTGTTGGCTGATGTCTAGCTTTTCATCCATCAGTACTCCCGAGTCCTTCTCCTCAGGGCTGCTCTCAATCCCTTAATCCCCCAGCCTGTATTGATACTGGGGGTTGCCCCGACCCAAGTGCAGGACCTTGCACTTGGCCTTGTTGGATATCATGAGGTTCACATGGGCCCACTTCTTGAGCATCCCATCCCTCAGGTGTGTCAACCGCACCACGCAGCTTGGTGTCATCTGCAAACTTTCTGAGGTTGCACTCAATCCCACTGTCTATGTCATTCACAAAGGTATTAAGATAGATTGATATTAAGATAGATTGATGAAGATAGGATGATGCTGAATATAATTTCTGGTGGCAGACTTGTAGTCTGCCAGCTCCTTAAGTTGAATCACATCCAGAGACCCTATGTTTTGGCAGGTGAAGCATAGGCATTTCTTAATAATCTGTTACACAAAGTACTTTGAAGGTCCATGGGAATCATTATAATGTCTTTTTTTTTTTTTCCTCCATATGATATTTTGGGGTCTATTGAATGCTTTTTTGGGAAAATCCAAAGAGAAGATCTCTAGTTTTGTGTAAATACACTCAGACCTATCCTAACTGGCAGAAGAGAGCCTTTTTGTTTCAGTCATACACTTTAGTGTGTAAATCTTGAAGGTTAAAAGACGGAAGGCTCCTAGCAGAAACAACTAGGGCTTCCAAGTGTTATCTTCTAAATCTCATGATTTATAAAACTCTGTGTTTGGGGGATATCATCTGTGATTTTTTACATGAGGGTTGGCCAGACAGTTCATTCTGTTGACTGCTAGTATCCAAAACCTAGACACCAGACAAAGAGCTGGATTTTGAAACAAGCCAAAGAAATCGAATGTGTCAGCACGTACAATTAGAAAGGCACTTTGATCATAAGATTTGCCTACCAGGACAAAGAATACTTCTCATGGGCTGTCTGAGCAGCTAAGCTACACTTTGCTACAAAGGCAATATCTATCCTTCTCTCTCAGATACGTATGTTTTTATTCACTTATAAAAAGGATTATCATAACATGACACACTCTCTTTTGGTCTGTAGGATGGCTGTTGGGAGATTTTTCATGGCAGTAGCTTGATTAACCTCTGAAGACTTGCAAGCTAAGCTGGTAGAAAAAGAGTCAAACAACATTGTCTTATCCCTTAACACAGAATAAATACTCTGTCAAAGACACTGCTCTCTGCAGCTTCTCTCTTTTCTGAGCTAGGCCACGGATACCTGGGATTCCTGTCCTTCAGGAAAAGCACAGCTTTTCTTCATTGGGGTTCTCTGGAGCTCTTCAATGTTATTGTCTGTCAGGTACGATGGGTTACCTGGCCATTGTTCAGTCTCATAAAGAGAGAAGAGAGACTCGTAAAACTGAGGAGATACAACAAGAAGAGTGCTTACTTTTGATTAGTTAGGCTTTACAACCTAGGAGGTGTGTGGTTTCCAGCTCTTGCCTGATAATCCTATGATAGCAATGAACCACTGCCCTGTGGTGACCCTCAGTCCCCTAAAGCTGTCAGCAGTGCCTGGTACCTGGTCTGAGATTGCTTCAAATTCTGTGTTAACAGATGTGATATGAGATCTGTCTTAAAACATGTAAAGCCTGGATTTTAAGAAATTATATTAGAGTCATA
Source organism: Ciconia boyciana (assembly GCF_034638445.1). Lineage (NCBI taxonomy): Eukaryota > Metazoa > Chordata > Aves > Ciconiiformes > Ciconiidae > Ciconia > Ciconia boyciana. Next base: position 208,882,543 of record NC_132934.1, read on the forward strand.
ACAGATCAAAGCAGGAAGCCAAGTCTAGTACTTTCAGGGGAAAAAAGGTTGGGATTCATTGAGAACTTCAGCTGGTCACTTATAACAAATGGGTGTTTACTGAGAAGTTCAGCTTTTTGGAAATGCAAACTGGGAAAAATTAGGGCTAAGAAAATTGCTTTGTATGAGGGAGTCGCATGGTAGATATGCTGACATACAGTAGTTATCTGACTGCTTAGAAAGTTTATAGAGGTCTTATTTATTGGTTAGAATATAAACGTGATTATTTTTGTTAGCATGTTTTATTTCTTTACTAGACTTCGTTTTGGTTAGTAATGAAATTCAAGATAAAGGGTACTAATAATAAAGCTGTGGAAAACAGTAATAAATGCTAATATAAATAAAAATTATTAATCTAGACAGTAAGAGTTGAGGCCTAACCATTAGATTAAGAAACACTTAGAAAACAAAAATGCAATAGAAAAGCATGTAAAAGACATGCTTAAAGTAAGTTTTTTCAAATCATTCTCCAAATTGGAGAATTGTGGTATCCAAACAAAAGCTTTTGGATACCACAGATTTGTCCGGATCCTTATCTCTACCTCTTGATCAATACTTGCCCATAATGCTTTTTGCAAAAATTTTGCTGTAATGGTGAGAAACAAATTTAGGAAAAATAATCAGTATTATCTAATCCAATTATTACCAGTTACTAGCAGATTTGCTCCAAAAATGGGACTACTTAACCTGAGCTGATGTGTGGCATGAGTGAAAGAAAAGATAGGACACAGAAGGATTTAGGAAAACATCATGTTTGCTTTACATATATACATTAGAATCATGCTTTATGATTTCTTCTTATAGGTGATTGTTTCCAAACCTTGTTAATATAATTTAAAAAACATCATGCCTTGCCAATGAAGCTTGTCTTCATTTTCTTCTGTAGTGCTGGGGAACAAGGTGAACTGGGGTGAAAGAGGAGAACTGAGGGTGCACCACTTCCACGGTGGCCGTGAGTCAGTGTACGGAGAAGATGTCCCCAGAGCCGATGCGTGTGAGCAGTGCCATGTGGGGCTCGCTCTGCCAGATGCCTGCTTTTGGGGAGATGTTCCCCCTGGCAGACAATAACAAGCATTCTTCCTGCAGGGAGCAGACGGCTGAAAGTCATCTGGCTGCCCTAGGCATCCCCAGGGTTCACACAAAGGCACACTACTTTCTCATTTCCATCTCACCAAGGAGGTGTCTGACCATGGTGGCTGCAATCTATGCTGTTTCTGCCTCCATTAGTCACTGTAATGTGCTTTGCAGAGAGCTATGTCTTGAAGCCCTCAGAGAGGGATATTTTGCAAGCATTTGCAAATGTTTGCAAGAGAGTGCATTTTGCAAGCACCTCCTTGTTTGAGGGAATTTCTTGGGAGTGCACAACATCACTGCTCTGACCTGCAGTGGCTGATGTTGGTTACAGAGAAGTCAGGAAAGTATTAGTATTGATGAGAGCTGAAAAAAAGATGATGTAGCTTAAAGTGATCATACTTCTTTTTAATGTCCATTTCGTGCATACTGAAGTGCGATAGACTAGCTCTGTTCTATTCTTAAAATGTAGGCTGTTCATTTAAGTGGCCAATTCTGGAAAAGAAAAGCAGAAAAAGAAAAAAAAAAGAGGATGGACAGAACAGGTATAGAAAGGGAGAAAATAAAACATACGTTTTATTTTCTTTCTTTGTCTTCAGTTCCATTTTCAGCTTTCAAAACTTTCCGGATTTTGCGAAGTTACAAAATGCCAAAAACCTGCTTAATTTTATTTTTTGACCAGAATCTTTTTTTTTGTTTCCAAAATTGAGAAATTTCAAAAATAACATGGTAGTAAAATAAAGAAGAAGAGGAGAAAATATCTGTTTATATGTCATCTGTTCCATTGCACACTCAGGGACAGCTTCCAGGGCAGGTTGAAAGTCAGCTCAGCTGGGTAGCCTGCAGTCCCGAAGAGGCAGAGACCTAAGTGAGTGAGTGCATTTATGGCTTGGGAATTTGGGATCAAGGATCTTTGATTTACTTATGCCACTGTCCTGGTTTTGGCTGGGATAGAGTTAATTTTCTTCCTAGTAGCTGGTATAGTGCTGTGTTTTGGATTTTAGTATGAGAATAATGTTGATAACACACTCATGTTTGAGTTGTTGCCAAGTAGTGCTTATACTAGTCAAGGACTTTTCAGCTTCCCATGCTCTGCCAGGTGCACAAGAAGCTGGGAGGGGGCACAGCCAGGACAGCTGACCCCAACTGGCCAAAGGGCTATTCCATACCATATGGCGTCATGCTCAGTATAGAAACTGGGAGAGTTGGCCGGGGGGCAGTGATTGATGCTCAGGGATGGGCTGGGCATCGGTCAGTGGGTGGTGAGCAACTGCGTTACGCATCAGTTGTTTTGTACATTCTTTTATTATTATTATTTTTATTATTTTCTCTTCCTCTGCTGTTCTATTAAACTGTCTTTATCTCAACCCACGGGTTTTACACTGGGGGTGGAGGGGAGAGTGAGCGAGTGGCTGTGTGGTGCTTAGTTGCTGACTGGGTTTAAACCACGGCAGCCACCAAGCAAGGGACTGGGACCCTGCAAGGCAAGAAAAACTGAATGCCAGCAGCCCAGGGAACAGGAAACTAAGCAAGAGGGGATCCTGGAGTTTAAATGTGGGAAGTCAAGGGGAATCAACAAGGATCTGAACGGACTGTGTAACAATAGTGAATTCGACATCCCCTGCAGGTGCAGTTGGTGCCGCATGCTGCACAGCATGAATTCTAGGTTTCAAGGACAGAGAAGTGTGCAGCTGCAGGGTCTGCAGCAGGGCTGGCAGCAGAGTAAGACTCAACCACTGAAGAGAACAGGAACCTGCTCCAGGTACCCGTTGAGAGTGTGCACAAACACAGCTCTGAAATGCATATCTATCTCCACTTGTGGTGGAGCAGAAACCGCACACCACAAAAGGTGGGAGATTCAGAGCTGTCAGCGTTTCCAGGGAAAAACAAAAGGCTGTGATGACTACAAAATCCCATGTGAGGAAGGTAGGGGATAGCTTCTGCTCAGAGGCCCAAAGACTCCTTGAGATGTGCCAGAGAGTACCTGGGAGGTGAAATATCACTGAAGGTTGCTGCGGCACATCCAGACCACCAGCCAAGGCATGGTTCTGCTTGGTCATGTGAGCCCTTCTAATCATCCTACACTGATCCAAAGTGACTGCGAGATACTGGCAGGAAAAGTGAAGGACTAGGGACTCCCATCTGTCCCTCCAGTGAAGGGACAAAGATGCATCCAGTAGACAAATGTATGGCCGAGCAGATGGTGCAGTCAGGAGGGCTTTCATTGCTTCATCTAAGAATATTTCATGAGTCATTCATTGACTGATGACAGAGTCCAAAACAAATAGAAGAGGAAGAGAAACTTTGAAGATTGCTTTGCAAATCTATTGAGGATAGTTTTAATTCAAGACCAAGACTAGTATGGGACAGTGGACTACAAATGAATATAAACAGTGCTGACTTGCTGACTCGGACAAAGGTGAAGAAACTAGAAAAGATATGTACTCACTATAGGGTTGTAGGAGTAACAAAGGGGATTGTAGTGTAGGCTGCCAAACATTTTAGATTTCTGTATATAAGATAAAAAACATGGGAAATACATCTGAGAACCTGAAATTATTCATGCAGATGATCAGAATATGATTTAATTTATAGAATAGACTTGGTGAGAAAATTGACATAATTGGCGTATTAATATAAAAGGGTATACTCTGTGCATGGAGAAAAGGAAGGAAATGTTCCTTGCATTTCAAAGACATAGGCTTGGTCTGGGGTCTTGAATGTAGCAGGTGAGTAGTGCTGAAAATCTCTGGGTAGGGATGAAAAGAAAAAAAATACATATGACACAGGAGTGGGCCACCAAATGAAGAATGTGGGTGAGACTTTGTGAGAAACAAGCACAATCAACCAAAACACAAGTCTTATGATAGTGGGAAATCTTCACTAGCTGGGAAAAGAATGCAGGAACATAGAGTTTATACCTGTTCTGCTAAACAGGAGACAAGGACCGATCTCTGGGTCTGAAGACAAGCACGCACACTGGTTTGCTTCCTTACCGTTGAGGACAAACCTTGTTTAGAGCAGATGGACACTGTCTGCACTTCACAACTCTTGGTCTTGAGTCTACTCTGATCCCCTGCAGCCCAAGGCATAATCATGATCTTATATGACATCTTCCTTTGCAATTCAATGTGTCTGAAATAATGCAAGGGCTGTGTTATAGCTCACCAGGCTGGTGCTTTCATAGCGTGAAACTGAGAGCACATGCTGCTTACCTTGGGGGTAACATGAATGTGGAGGCCTTCAAAACCAGGTTACATAGTCATTTGTCAGGTGGGGTTTAGGTGAGGTGTTTCTTCCTTTGGAAGAGGAGTAAAACCCAGGTGGCTTCTTATGCCCTGTTTTCTGGAAATTCCTTGATTTACTGGCAAGAAAAGAAGAGGGGAAGAGGAGACGAGAGAGAAGAAAATTTTAAAAATAAATAAAAATAAAACTATCAATTCTGAAAGGAACATTTTAAATAAAAAATGTAAAAAGCCATTTCAATGTTTCCCAGTGAGAAATTTCAAAATGGAAAAAAAAGTGTTTTCCTACAAAAAAATATTTTGCTAAACAATTTTCTGTGGGGAACTATGTTGGTCAGAAAGTCTCAAATAATATGAAAATATGAATGTCCCTAAAATGTGAAGGTCTCATATTTTCCCACTTCAAAGTTTACCTTTTGCGCTCGTTTCTATAGTTGATGTTCTACAGATTCCTTCTGGGCTTTGTACACTTGCATTTTCTGAGTTAGGTCTGAAAACTTGCCAAATCACTTCAACTTCTGATTTGAAACAGGACATATGAAAAACCTATATCTTTTTCTGGCTTTTGGGAAGAGAATAGTTATCAGGATTTGGGATATCAATCTGTGTTTTGGGAGGTTGCTCCGTCTGTTTGCTGCATTCATGTGTTCTATTTTTAATGTACAAAGTTCCTAGAGCACCAGCAAGGCAGCTTTATTATTTGTCTATAAATTTGAACAAAGAAATAAACTAACTAAATAAAGGAACCAAGAAAACCAGAGGGGATTTTGGATTTAGTTACTGAGGAAAACCAAGGTATGATCAAAACCCTAGAGGCTCGGGTACCTTTCCTTATGTAATCATAAGGCACAGTACTGCTACACACCTATAGATAATCCTATAGGTAATTCCAAAGTAAACTAACAATCACCTTCACTTCAAATAAATGTAAGCTGGCTTGGATCCCACTAATGCTCCTTGGATCACACTAATGCTCTGTTCAGAGGAAGAAACTTCCCATCTCCCTCGCCATAGGTAATATTCGTTTCTGTAAGAGCATGACTCTTACTGACCCACCTACTTCAGGGCCATCCCTTGGCCTCTGTGTGGCTGTTGTGTGCCAGAAGACAACGGGGACCACTGTGTCAGTCAGCATGTTCCTCCTATGGTCTTCAGGTATTGCTCACCCTACAAAGCAGCCTATGAGCACACCGAGACCGTGCAGTTGTCATCACTGTAGGGTCTGGAGTCTGCCTTCATTGAAGGCATCTAATTTCTTACTGAATGGTTTGGTCTTCAAGAAAACCTGTGCTACTTATGGGACATCACTGTCTGTTCAAGGCTCTGCAGGAAAGAATTCCTCCCTTAGAACACAGTCTTATGTCTATTCAATTCCACAGGATTTCTGAAGCCAGCTCTAGCTTGACTGTCTTTATTTTGGAAAATGTGTACAACTAACTCAGACCATGCCATAACATGCTTTTCCCCACTTTACAAACTGGGTCCAGCTGAGATTCCTGCTAGCCTTGCAGTGAGGCTAATACAAATAACCAGTCACTCTTTTCCTGGCAAGAGACTGATTTAAAATAGTAGTTTGCATTGTACTCCATGCAATCTCTTACATGGCCAGTAGCTTTGCACTATACTGACATTGTCTAAAGAAAAGATTATTTGACATTTTCTTCCATTTAAAAATAATTTATTGCCATTAAAAATAACTTTATTTCACCACTCATGAGGGTGAGTATTGTCAGGAGGCTTCATATTTGACAAACGTCTTGGTGAGGTTTGCTGGTTGAACAATTTTGTCTGGTCTCACTAAGATAAACAGACCCATTTTTAAGAATCAATTTGCTTTAGGGACCTTCTTTCCACAGGGTTTAATATTTAATTAATATTTGGTGTTAGATACATCATGCTTCTAGTAGTGAGAAGTACTGGTTTACTCACACTGCTCTGCTTTGGAAAAGGAGAATGAAAATGCAGTGATTTACTAGAAATAGCAAGCAGAGGTTTGCAGCACAAAATTAGTCAGAAGGCCTTAGTGCAAAGGAGTGGAGGTGCCAGAATAAAGGCTGGGGCAATTTCGTCTGCTGCCAAGGAGAATGCCTCTTGCAAAGCAAGGCACACACTTGACTTGTATGCGTTTAAAGCAATATAATTAGAGAAGACATACATGCTCTTCTTGGGGATTAGGTAATGCTTTATGCTTTGCTGATAAACTTCACAAGCTCCTAAGTGTGGTTCCTCTGCTTTATAACACAGTTTTAGAATTGAGACACTTAAACTCACCACATTCTAAATAAAAAGAGCGGGGTGGCACGAGCAGGGTAATTTACCATTTCATGTCTCTCTACATAGGTACATAAATTATTTCTGTCTGTGTCTGGTCATTTCAGATAAAACTACCATTTGTTAATCTCTTGCTTTAGCAGGGTTTTCCTTTATGGGGCCATGCTGACACAGTACTTCAAAGTAAACTCAAAAAAATTGTGTAGCTCTATTTAGACAAAGAATAAGGATGCTTGATCTTATGCTCAACTCACATGATTTCAACACATTGATTACTGGTCCTGCTCATCTGCCTCAAAAACAGATAAGGTCATTTCTTTGTGGAACTTGCTGCCTGCAAAGCCAAAAAATGATGTTGTTTGGGGAAAAAAAAAAAGGATGTAAGAAAGGAACAGAGGAAAGTCTCCAATTTGCATTTCCACATCCCTAGACAATTTTGTGGAAGTGTATGTTTAGGAAAGAAGGATTGGGACAAGCAGCTAACAGTGGGTTCCTTACTTTAGCTTTTTGCACGCATGAGGTAATGTAATATATCGGAAGGGGAATTAAGAGAATTTCTGAACATTCAGACAAATCTTTACCCTGATGAATGTAATGAAAAGCAAATCTCCAGCACTGGTTAAAAGATTATTTCAGAAGGTGATTTTTTAATTTTTAGACAAGCGGTCAGGATACTAAGTTTATCTTGGCATATCTCAGGCTCCTTCAGTTATTGTACTGGATTTGCCTCCCTTACTCAAACAGTGGAGCATTTTTTTGATGCCCTGATTCATCCTCTTCCTTCACACCTTCTTTAAGTGTTAGTGGCTTATCTATCCCAAATGATGATCCCAGAAGGATGTAATAATTTGAGGTTTGGCCTAACTTTATAGTTCTCACGAGTTGAAATTAAAATACATTGAAAAAAGAGGATACAGAAAAGAAAAAGGAAAATCACTCATTCACTGAATTCTCAGTCATCTCTGGTGTATAAAAATACCCCTGAAGGAATTACTTTTTATCACATTCTTGGTTAAATGAAGCACATATTTTAATTACAATATTAAGCAAACTTATAATGATGAAAGGTCAAAGTAATCAAGAACTATCTTTACTCACAGTGTAAGTTACCCATCCTTATACAAAGAGCTGGCTCTGCTGGCCCCCCTCCCCCACTGCCTGTGATAAGGAAATTAAGCAATTGTTTTGAAAGGAAGTAAGAGCGAGTGACATATTACAGCTAATTAAGATATTGATTTAACACTTGCCCACAGGGAGAATGGAGAAGAATGCAAAGATTTATTTTGTTTCTCTTTCTTTCCTTGTAAAACTTCATGATCTTATTTGCAGTGAGTAGACCCTGGCTTTGCAAGCTGCAGCTGGCTGATTTGGACTGGCAGAGCCCCATCCTCAGTCCCTTGGGGACCGGGGGATTTTGGTTCCACCACAGAATAAAAGAGTGGGGCACTGATGCAAAATGTCCTCGGGAATCCCAGCACTGTGAGCCCACCTGAGGCCGATAGACTGACTAGATGGTGGCAAGCACTGAAATTTACAGTAATCTCCATCCTTGGAGATATTCAAAACCTGACTTGGTGTCCTGAGCAACCTGAGAGGTCCTTTCCCACCTCTGCCATGCCGTGATTCTGTGATATGTTTGGTGCCAAGTGGAGATGCCGATATAGCTGTGACCTTTTCTAGAGGCAGTGGGGAAAAGGAAGGTGTGCCCGTCCTTATTCCTTGATTCGCTTTTGTCTTGAATGTGGTCTTCATTTATATCAAACCTATCTCAACATCTGTCAGGTCAAGAGGATTCACATATGCTGGGGCACATCTTGCATAATTTGCCTGGTTTTCTATAAGTTCAGTCCAAGTAACTGTATTCAGCCAAACCATACACCACTTTTACCTGCAGCCAACAGAGCATAGAGATTTGTGCCTCGAGTTGTAATTCCTGCACTATGAGGCTGTCTGGAGCCGTCTTTCCTTCTGAACAGCAAGCAGAGTTAAGTCTCAGTCTTTTAGTTCTGTGTCTTTAGTATTTCTAATCCAACTGTAAATTTCTGCCTGCTGGACACTTTTAGGCAGAGACTAGAAAGAATATAGTAGAATAATTAGGCATCTCAAGTACTGTACTGTCTCCTCAAGTACTGTACTGTTCCCCTAATTTTGTTGAAAAATTATCACTCTTAATCTTGATGAGAGAGATGTCAAATATACACCTTGTAGATACTGGAGTGCTTCTGTTAGGTCCACCTGAATCTGTCTCTGCTCTAGGCTGAACAAGCCCAGCTCCCCTAGCTTCTCCTTGCAGGTCAAGTGCTCCAGCCCTCATCATCTTCATGGCCCCCTGCTGACCTTGCTCCAGTTTATTGATGTGTTTCTTGCACCAGTGGGGCTAAAACTATATGCAGAATATAGATATGGTCTAATGACTGTTCTCATTTTGGATTGCTCTCTTGTGGATTTAAGTGCTCCCTTGTGAATTTAATATCTAGTAACTGAGCTCAAGCTCATACATCAAGTATAGGAAACTTGTGATCAAGCTGTAAACCTTACCATATGTTAACTCCATCCATATAACAGGAGACGTCTTGGTGCCAGCAATCAGCTCCCTCTCCACCTGTCAGGGTACTGGTGACAGATGGTTCAGATGCTCTTTTTAGATATGAAAAAAAAGGAATAGGAAGCTGTTGGCCTGAGGAGGTGAGGAGGTTTCTCACATCATAGATGATTTCTTTAACCACTATATGTAGGGAACTTCTTTGCCTGTTGTGCTGAGGGTTTGGTTATTTATACAAACTGGAACAGCATAAACAGGAAAGAATAAGATATCCTTACTAGTGTAGCTTTGGCATGCAGAGCAGTCTAAAGGTATATCTGTGGAGATATGTATGCCTGAGTTAGCTGTGAAATAGCTATCTCAGGTGGTGGTAGCCATACAGTGCTTGCAACATGGAGTTCAAAACAGACTGCTATTTACACACTTTCTGTATTTGCTGTGGGGTTTTTTGTTGTTGGTTTGTTTTGTTATTTTAATCAAACTCTTGATTTGTTTAAGAATAAATGTGGTCCTCAAAATTCCAGTGCCTGCAGTACCTAGTGCAAAGCTGTCTCTGTTGTGGCCTATACATTGACTGCAGTATGGATGTGTCTCTGAAGCAGAATACTAAAACCTCCATATGCCAAGCTCTGATTTGTGATATCTGACATTTCAAGGTGGGTACAGTTTGTACTGTTATATCAAGTATCACAATTATTTCATATTACTCAGTAACAGGGGACCTAACTAAATTACTGGGATTTGCTTTTCAAAGGTTAGATTCCCCTTGACTCCAGCTCTCAGATGGTAGCCTACAGCTTTGGAAATCCATGTTCACTTCCTAGTTTTGCAGCAACTTTGCACCACTTTGAGCAAAACGCTTGCTCTTTCCTGAACCCTGGTTCCTGTTTATGAAAGGGAGATTATAATCTTGTTTTTCTTCCACCTGCTGTCAGCCTTTAGACGCAAGTTTTGCAGGTCAGACAGTGCTGTGTGTGGATAGTGTCAGAGCACAATGGGGCTCCGAGGTCCCTAGCAGTCACTAGCCTCTGAGCAAAACAAGTTGTGAGTTAATTAAAAATGACAGGCTGTGCAGTTGTGTGAATGTACAACACTTGCAGTGGGGCCTTGGCTTATCTGAAAGCACTGGGGATGCTTTCTCCTATAAAAAGAAATCAAGACTCCTCTGTTCTAGTCTTTTTTTCTATCTGACTTTCATAAACTGCTTACCTCCCAATGCTTTAGTTTTTAAAAGTGGATATAGCATTTTCTAGTTTTGCCTTTTCAGCACAAAGTCATTAATGAGGAATAAGTGTGCAAGGTAGAGCAAAACAACTCTTGCTCCATAGCTAATAGGCAAAGAGCTATCACAGAGTGAAGCTGAGCTTATAGAACCAGAAAAGATCTTTAATATATGTACCTAAAGGAATGTAGGTTAGCAAATTTTCTTAATAGTTTGCTACATGATTTGACCACTTCAGGATAGTCAGCCTTCTATGCATTTACAATCAGATTTTTAAAGTTCAAAGCTGGAATTTTCAAAAAGACTTCCCCAACTTGCTTCAGCTGGAGTAAGAGGATTAAGTAAGACAATCCAAATCAGCAATAGAGTAAAACATCTCAGCATTTTCAAAAATCAAAATGATCTGAAGACTCTTTTTCCAGTTCTGCTGTTGACTGAACAATGCCACCAAACACAACAAATTCTTAGAAATTAGTGAGTGTCATAGGGTCTGCATGGGAGGGCTTCTCACCACCAGTTCTACAAAAGCCTTCAAATATGAGTCACAGGGACAAACTCCCAACTTATTTAAAGATCACATATGTCATTATGAAAGGCATATGAGAAGGCATGTGGGATAACAAAGGACTGGATTTAGAGGGCCAGGCTTACGTCTTTCAGACATATGTTCCCTAAGTTCTTTGAGATGTTACTGAGAATCAATCCTTTAAGAATCTGATGTACACACTGACTGGTTTGGTCTGGTTATTTAAATTTTACTTTCATATTTAGACTCTTAAATGAATGTCCCAGTTATGAGACATAACAAACAACATTTACTCCCTTTGTCCTTAAGTACTGAGATTCCTAAATTGTGGAGTCTGAAAAATCTCCCCTTTTCTCAGCACCTGAACAGAATCATTCAGACTGCGTAGGAAAATACTGGTTTTAGCAGTATAGGTGCTTGTGAAGTACTTAAAGAGAGGGAGATGTTCTTATGCTAACTCAACCTCATCAAAGCTGCTGGAAATTTCATAAAAAATATTATTCTCCAAATTTCAATCATGCCTCTAATTTTTTTTATAGTTAGGAGTGAAAAGAGCATTCTTTGGATGATCACAACTATTTTTATAGTGATAAGCAACAGCATTCATTGTTGGCAGTCTAGGAATGTGACCAGATATAAAAAGTAAGATACACAACTTCTCTGAAATCAGAGTTGTAAACAAGTACTGGAGATGTAATATAAAAACACTGATAAATTTATAATGCCATGTACAGTGAGGTAAGGACTATTTTTGTTGCATGCTGAGTGATAACAGGAGACAAACTTACGTTTCTAAAATTGAACTGGCACTTTATTAAACAGTGAGATGTTTATCAAGATGATGTGACTGTGTCCTGGTTTCAGCTGAGATTGAGTTAATTTTCTTTAGAGTGGCTGGTATGGGGCTATGTTTTGGATTTGTGCTGAAAACAGTGTTGATAATACAGAGATGTTTTAGTTGTTGCTGCACTAGTCAAGGACTTTTCAGCTTCCCATGCTCTGCCAGGTGCAGAAGAAGCTGGGAGGGGACACAGCCAGGACAGTTGATCCAAACTGACCAAAGGGCTATTCCATACCACATGACATCATGCTCAGTATATAAAGCTGGGGAAGAAGAAGGAAGGGGGGACATTTGGAGTGATGGCATTTGTCTTCCCAAGTAACCATTACGCGTCATGGAGCCCTGCTTTCCTGGAGATGGCTGAACACCTGCCTGCCCATGGGAAGTAGTGAATGAATTCCTTGCTTTGCTTTGCTTGCGTGCGCGGCTTTTGCTTTCCCTATTAAACTGTCTTTATCTCAACCCTCGAGTTTTCTTACTTTTGCTCTTCCGATTCTCTCCCCCATCCCACCAGGGGGGAGTGAGCGAGCGGCTGTGTGGTGCTTAGTTGCTGGCTGGGGCTAAACCACGACAGACTGTTTCTGATGTTTCCAGCTACCGGCAGCCGCAGCTCCCTGGCTATATTTTCTGCCCTTTGCATGACTCTTGGTTCCAGTCAAATTGCTGCTGTCACTGTTACCTTCTCTTTCAGCATTGGTTTTGTTGCATTGTGGAAAGCTTTTCTACCCAATTGTTATGGGCTTTCAGGTTAATTTCAGGTTAATGCATTTTTCTGATAACTTACTAAAATGAATAAAGACACTATCCTGTTTTAATAATGTAAAAGCCCAAAGAAGAAAAAATGTAAGCATAGTAAGTGATTATTAGCTCCTTTTCTCAGAAATTAATTTAACAGTGAGCTCTGTAGGACAAGACCCTCTTTTTGCAGTGTGTTTGTACTACAGCACCTCACTCTCTCTAGACTAGACCCCTTAAGTGCCATGACAACTGAAGAACAAAACCTCGTAAAGGCCAAGCAGTCACAAAAATAAGACAAGTTTCAAAGCTTGTCAGGATGGTCCTAACAGAAGGATGTAAATGCTGGGTGAAAAATGCCATTTATTTTTGTGTTTTGTTTTGCTATAAAAACTCACAGCCACTGTCCTGGTTTCAGCTGAGATAGAGTTAATTTTCTTTATAGTGGCTGGTATGGGGCTATGTTTTGGATTTGTGCTGAAAACAGCGTTGATAATACAGAGATGTTTTAGTTGTTGCTGCACTGGTCAAGGACTTTTCAGCTTCCTGTGCTCTGCCAGGTGCAGAAGAAGCTGGAAGGGGACACAGCCAGGACAGCTGACCCCAACTGGCCAAAGGGCTATTCCATACCATATGGCGTCATGCTCAGTATATAAAGCTGGGGAAGAAGAAGGAAGGGGGGACATTTGGAGTGATGGCATTTGTCTTCCCAAGTCACCGTTACACGTGATGGAGCCCTCCTTTCCTGGAGATGGCTGAACACCTGCCTGCCCATGGGAAGGAGTGAATGAATTCCTTGCTTTGCTTTGCTTGCGTGTGTGGCTTTTGCTTTACCTATTAAACTGTCTTTATCTCAACCCATGAGTTTTCTCACTTTTACTCTTCTGATTCTCTCCCCCATCCCAGCGGGGGGAGTGAGCGAGCGGCTGTGTGAGGCTTAGTTGCCAGCTGGGGTTAAACCACGACAGCCACTCATCACCTCTGTGTCAGAACAGGGAAAGAAGAGCAGTCATTGTCCCCTGTAGGTCTGCAGCTTCTCTTGTTCCTCTGTTTAGCAAGTGTATCCAGCTCACGTGTGCTGTCCTTGAGAGTCTGCAAAGTTCAGAGCCATGGCATCTTGCAGCTTTTCAGGCCAGTGTCTCCATCTCTAAGCCAGAGCCGACCTTCAGACCAAGTACATATTTGCTCTTTGAGCCTGGTTCAAGACCTGAGGTCTGTCTTTAGCTTGGTGCCAAAGAGGCAAATAAGAGCTGAGGCTCTTTTGTTTTCAATTATACCACTAACAGTTCAGCCCGAAAGTATATCATTTGATTACAACCTTTTGTCTATAAACCTCCTTTGTGTCCAGTGTGCTCATTTGTGAGCAAAGACTTGTCTTACTATGTTTTGGAAGCTTTGTGTACAGTCTGGTCTGGGCCACATGATAAAGATGATTTACAGCCCAATCCCTCCCATATCCAGATGAAGAATGAAAAAGAGAAGTATTCAATGCAGCTGGAAGATCTCAGCCCATACCTTTCTCCCTGGTGAACAGCAGCAAGTGAGAAGCTGATTTGACCAAATTTGCTTCACTGCTGGTAAGCTGTTAGTTCCCTACTGAGAGCACCTCTCGATGGTCGGGGCAAAATGAGACTTTTTACTCTGGAAGGTAGTTTGAAAGTCTGGCTGATATTTAATATGTAGCAGCTAAACAAGACAGGACAGAAGTACACAAGCAGCACTCCATCAAACAACAGTTTTGTTGCATCAGATACATCATGGAGTAAATTAGTCTTTAGTAAAGTTCAGTAACTGCAGCATTAGATAGTATGTCAACAGCTTTCTGTTGTGGACTGAAATTGGCTGCTTTTTATTGCAATACCAGAAGTTTTTTGACTGCAAACCAAGAAATGATATTGCTCATATAATAAAAAAAAGACATGAAGAACCCATGAGATGGTCAATGGGGAAAATTATTTATAAAGCACATAGTTTGATCCAAAAGTACGGTGGTGAGGTTTTTTTGGGAAAAGCAGAGTGCCTGATTCTTGAAAGAGACTGATATCCTTGAACTGTAGAGAAGCCTTGTATGTGCCCTGACATAGAACACTTGAAATAATAGCCTTTATTTTTTCCTTCCTCTCACACTATCTGCTGGTCCATTCTCTGTTTCTAAATCAGCACCTGATATCATACAACTCTATATTTTCAGTCTCTTATCTGACAGCAGGGTTTTTTTACTGCACATCAAAATATGTAATTGCATCCCTTTGCAGAGGTGACCTGAAATGTCACCTTTGGATGTGCTGATGTATAAGATATCTGATAGTCTAAAGAACACAAAAAGTACGACAATAATCTGGTTGAGAGGTGGGGTATCCCCATGGGAAGGCCTAGCAGGCAGCTTGATCTGGAGAAAGTTTTATTTGGTTCCCATGTGTAATACAAGGGAAAAGAAGATTTGGAGTACTTTAGGATGTGATGGCATATGATATTTTTGTGTTGTTTTAGACAGCTATAGCTTTATGAATGTTTTCCACATACAGAGAAGTCAACTGAAGAGATTCATGATTCCTTCCCTACAGTTTATTTATAATGGCAAGCTTTTGTTTTCATTTTGCTTTAGCCAAATAGTAAAAAGTAGATGCAAAGTATAATAAATTTGGCTAAGGGACTGATAATCATCCAATAGAGTGGTGCCCACTGTCCAGCACTGTGAAGGCTTCTGAGTTGGGAATGACAACACCAGAAGTTACTCATGGGACATGCTTCATTTTGAGCCTCTGCAAAAACATAGTGCTCGTTCTCCAGTGGTTGACAAGTGGTCTGCAAGCTTCCTCCCATAATTATTAACTGAGTGATTCTAAAAGTAGTATCCACATGAAGATCTCCATGGTTTGGAAACTTATGCAGTAGTTTCAAAGCTGTGATGTTATTCTTCAAAAAATTACTGCAGTCCTCTTATGTAGGGTGAGAGGACTATTAGTCAGTGAGCCATTGGGTGTGGAGATAAAAGCCGTTTGATATTGATAGCCCTTCCGGTCCGATGAGAAGAAACCACTCCAGAGTAATGAAACTCAGGATTGTCACTTTGGAGTCTAACATACAGTGTTCCTGGGTTGTCAAAATCTGGTAAATTTATCCCTAAATAGGGAAAAGAATCACAGAACCGTGGAATAATCTGGGTTGGAAGGGACCTTTAAAGATCATCTAGTTCAACCCCCTTGCCATGGGCAGGGACATCTTTCACTGCATCAGGTTACTCAAAGCCCCATCCAACCTGACCGTGAACACTTCCAGTGATGGGGCATCCACAAATTCTCTGTACAACCTGTTCCAATGTCTCACCACCGTCATTGTAAATAATTTTTCCTTATACCTAGTCTAAATCTACCCTCTTTTAGTTTAAAAATGCCACCCCTTGTCCTATCACTTACAGGCTCTGACAAAAAGTCTCTCCTGCTTTCTTATAAGCCCTCTTTAAATACTGAAAGGCTGCAAAAAGGTCTCCCCAGATCCTTCTCTTCTTCAGGCTGAACAAAACCAACTCTCTCAGCCTGTCTTCACAGGAGAGGTGTTCCATCCCTCTGATCATTTTTGTGGCCCTCCTGTGTACCTGCTTTAACAGGTCCATGTCTTTCCTGTGTTGGGGACCCCAGAGCTGGATGCAGTACTCCAGGTGAGCTCATGAGAACGGAGTAGAGGGTGAGAATCACCTCTCTCAAAAAGAAAATACATGAGAAAAAGTAAGAATTATTATTAAAATCCATTTCAACTGTGTAAAACTTATTCAAAGAAATAGTTTAATAAACCATCATTTTGCCTGGTGAAGAACATCACAGCAGATTGGAAATCTAAACTTAACGCAGACATGTCTGTGTTGCCATATAGATGCTTTTGTTGCCCATCAGTGCTTTGGGCGAGTATTTTGTTTGACAAAGTGCTGCATACACAGTGAAGGGATGGAGTTCAGCTTGTAGAGCCTAACCCCTAAGAGAGTCAGGAGCAGTTGGAAAGAGCTCCCCCGACACATGACAAGCAGTGAAGAGGACATGGAAATGAAAGCCAGTAGAGCATATTTTCGCTCCAGTTAGCCACCCAGGCAAGAAGCAAAGCTCAGCTGAGAATTTCCTGGGTCCTTCTTAACATCATGATAAATCCACAGGGCCACAAATGTAATTCCTTCTTCCTTACTCCCTTTCTCTGTTCTAAGTTCAGTATTGGCTGGTTGAGTGACCACCAACATCTGAGCTCTGTTGCTGGCAGGTAATTTTAATCTTCTTAGCCTGAATCCAGTTTACTTCCAGCCCCAGTCCTTCCTTTGATCTGATTTTCTGTCAGACCCTATATAAAAATTACAAGTGGCTTTTGCCTGTGTGGACTGAGTATAAAGTCTTCAGCTAGGTGGATCTTAGCTCCCTGCAAAAAGTGTAAGGGATGATCTGGCCAGTCATTCCTCAGAGTTTATCAGTTTCACATCTCTTTCTAACAAATGATGTGGTAGGAAGCTCTATTGTTTTTTATCACTTCTTCAGCATTGCTCTAATTTGAGACTCATCTATGAGACAATGATTTAGCAAGACCACCTCCAAGAATCCCTGTGTGCATTTAATCATTGTAGCCAAGCACTTATACAGCAATCACTAATTTCTTAAAAGACAGACAGATAAATAGCAGGAACTGTCCCTCTGTGTTGACATTTGACTGGACAGGCTGAACTATACGAGTGCAAATTTGAGCCCTCAGACTTTGATGTAGTGACATCACCTTTTCAGTCCTGACCTTGTGGCTGGACTCTTGTCTCTTGAAACTGTTACTATTAGACTTCTGAAGTCTACCTACTTAATGTTGGAAGATTTAGCTTTACTCTGTCAGAAAACACATACCACCTACTGCTTACTAGCAGAGCTTGTTCTTGGTTAGATATCTCAGAAGTAAAGGAGAAGAACAAGAGTCTGAAGACATATTCTGGTACCTCCTAGCTTTTCTAAGGAAACAGCAGAGAAGAAGAAATGCTATCAGAGCTGTGGGCTGCACTCTAAGCTGAGTTTTTCTAAATTTGCATAAACATTATTTTTCTTTCTTTTCCTCAAATCCCTGAAATAAAAAGGAAATTGAACTCATACTTTTACCGAAGGCTGAGTCCAAGCCAGTCCCTTTGGCAACTGTGAAGATGTTTCAACAGCATGTAATAATATTTTGTTTACCTGCTTCTACACTTCCTAGTCTCAGGCAGAGGTGCCTGGTTGGAGGACAGGTTGCTACCAAGCCCAAGCAGTCCAGCCTGTCTGGAAGGCACCTGGAAGGATGTTGGTTCTTCCTGCTGTGTGGAATCACAATCCAAATCACTCCAATTCTCCTTCTTCAAGTTCTTACTCCTAACAAAGGAGACTAAAAGCAGATTGTCCTGTGTGATTTCATACCATGTTAGTTATCTGTATACAAAGAAAGATTCTCCATGTTGTCTGCCATCTGAGGTCAGATGTCTCCAGCGCCTTGTAGAGCTTCACTTGCATCATTCTTCATTGAGCTACTGATGCTGACTCTGAACCTTTGATCTGCCAGCATAAGTGCTTGTGGAACTGCTACCTAATCCAATTCATTAGACATGATCTACCTTCTCTTAAACAGTTTAAAGTAGATCTCTTGTAGTCCTAATTGTATTGAATGAATTCTGCTAGGAAGCAATTACATGGACAGTTATGCCGATGGATGTGAAGAGCAGCGACCAGCCGTTGGGCATAGGCCAGGGACAGAAAAAGTTTCATCCAAAGCCACAGCCAAAGGCAGGATGTGTGACACTAATCTTATGGTATTTTGCATACAGGTAATATATATATATAGACTTCTGGGGAAAAGAGCCTGGTATTGAATACACAGCAAGTTAACACAAGTTAACTTCTGGGGAAAAGAGCCTGGTATTGAATACACAGCAAGTGAATACACAGCAAATTAACTTGGAGCTATAAATTATGGAAAAGTCAGGATTGAGTGGTTGTTGGGATTTAATCTAGCCTAACAGGCAGCTTAAAGGGAGAACATCAGTGATATAAACCTCATGCCCAACTTTAAGATAGTTCCCTTCTTGATAAGAGTGGAGGTATTTCGTTTGGTTATTTTTGGAACCATTCTTTTTTCTTCCTTAGAGTGCTGACGTTTTATTGAATTATGTGTCAAGTCCTCCACAGATCAGCTCTACCCATCACTGACACCTGAGTTAAATTTATTAAGCTTTTAGCCTGTGTTGTGTTTCTCAACCTTGGGAATTGTTTCTCTTTTGGATGTGATTTTTCAGCCTGAGGTCTCTGCATCACTGGTGAGTACAGACTTCTAAACTGGTGACTACAGACAAAAAAACCCCAGTTTTCAGTTAGCCTAATTGGTTTTGTAGGGGTCCATGGTTTTGCTGGAAAACGTTTTAGAGGTTTGAGGTCCTTTCGTAAGAAAAAGACAGAAAACTCACTGACATGCTTTAAATTACATCAGACATAATTATTGTTGTCAATT
Source organism: Ciconia boyciana (assembly GCF_034638445.1). Lineage (NCBI taxonomy): Eukaryota > Metazoa > Chordata > Aves > Ciconiiformes > Ciconiidae > Ciconia > Ciconia boyciana. The sequence continues at coordinate 208,901,521 of NC_132934.1, forward strand.
ATTTTTAATTAAATTTAATAAATTTATTTAATGAAAGTCATTTAATTAAGTCATTCACTTATTAAATGTAGTTGTTTTACTGCTAGGTGTTTGCATTAAAGATGTTTGTGTAAAATGAAGCTGTCAAACTACTCATTATCTGAACTGCTTTCTCCAAGAAAAGTGGTGATTTAGGAATATAGAGAAATTTGAAAACACTGTATAGAACAGACCCAGTTTTGAGGGATGTAGAGACGATGCTCAGAGCTAAGTGGTCCATGGCCTGTGGAGTTACCCATCGCTTTCCAAATCTCCGCAGCCCACTACATGACAGCAGGGTAAATTCGAGGTGCTCTTTGGTGTCAGTCTTTCATTATTTACCTTGCAAAGCTACATAATGTTGCTAATTAATGAAAGTAATTCTTTCATTATGAACGTTGCAAAGCTTTAAAACTCTAAACATTTCCATTGATTTTTACATATCAGCTGCCTACCTGACTTAGCTTGATTCCTTGCTAGATTCCCTGCAGAAAATCCTCCTTGTTCTGGGGGTGAGCAGCCCCTCTGAGTCAGCGAGAGAGAGGCAACAGGGAGAGCTGCCCACATCTTCGCACACAGTATGATTCAGATCTGTGTGGGAGTGTCTCTAAATGCTGTGTAAAAGGCTCTTGCCTCCATCCTGATGACATAATACAGGGTTTTAACTTACCTGCTGTGGATGTGCTGTATTTGTTTCCAAACGAATAGTGAACAGACTGCAGATACTATAAATATTCTATGTAGTTACTTAATAAACCCAAATGGTTGTAAATAAAAAGGACCTTTCTAAATTAGTGAGTAAATAATAACTGCTCAAAGCCTTTTTGCCCCAGCAGACCTCAATTACAACTGCACAGTATGTCAGAAACATTTAATTACCTTCCAGAGGGCTCTGTAATTCTGCTTATAATGACTACCTTGCAGAGGGCTCTGTAATTCTGCTTATAATGACTAGACCTCCCTATTACTCCTGTGCAAAAATTACCCCTCTGATGAGTTTTTGTTTTGGTTTTGTTGCTGTTTTTGATTAAAGGAAACAGCCCTAGGAGGGGTCTTGCTGCCTGTCCATCAGTCCCTCTTGCCCACCAGAAAATTTGCTGTTGCTTAACCCCTTGTTTTCAGGGCTGCGTATGGTGCTGACACTTCAGTGGGATCAGATCTGATACCTGACAATTTGGTGGGATCAGATATGACATCAGCTGAAGTCAATAGCAGTAGGGTTCAGTTCTAAATTAAAACATCAAAATGAAAATTTTCATATATGAGCCAAGTGTCTAAGCTCACATCTATGAGAGGTCCCCATAAAACCCACAGAGGACTGAAAGCAAATTGGCTGACCAGACATGAGGGGCCCAATTGACCAACCTATGCAAAGGCATTTTAAATGATCTGAAATGCCCTAGGGTTTCTCCAGAAACGTACACATTTCCCACAGGCCCTTTGTCATACATGCTGCGGTGGTTTAGCCCCAGCCGGCAGCTAAGCACCATGCAGCTGCTCGCTCACTCCCCCCCGGTGGAATGGGGGAGAGAATCGGAAAAGCAAAAGTAAGAAACCTCGTGGGGTGAGATAAGAACAGTTTAATAATTGGAACAAAATAATAGTAATAATAATAATGAATTGTAATGAGAAGGAAAACAACAAGAGAAAGAGAGAGGAACAAAACCCAAGGGAGAAAAAACCAGTGATACGACCGCTCACCACCTGCTGACGGATGCCCAGCCCATCCCCGAGCAGCGATCGCTGCCCCCCGGCCAACTCCCCCAGTTTCTATACTGTGTTATCAACATTATTCTCATCCTAAATCCAAAACAAAGCACTATACCAGCTACTGGGAAGAACATTAACTCCATCCCAGCTGAAACCAGGACATCAGGAAAGAGAGCTGAACCCATAATTACCAAAACACCTACTTAGTCGCTCATAGGTTTCTTCATTTCTGTCAGACATAGGTGCAGTTTGCTATAGGCCATGCTCTCCTGCACTTTGCAATTAGTACCATAAAAATCCTTTCTAGAGGAGGGCTGCACTCACACCATCTGGGAGAGAAATGCTCTCTACAAGCCCCTGCGAAGCATAAAGGGTGACTCCCAAGTGCTCAGTGTTGAAGCCAACTTGCTCCAATACCACAAGACTTGGAAATCATGCCCTGTACGGCATGGCCTCTGTCACCACACACATGCATCTGGAGATACATCATCAGACAACAGTTTGGGTGATTATTCAAAGCAATATTCCTGGTATTTTTCAGCCACTTATGTGCTGATGGACAAGTCCAACTGCAATAAGCTAAAACCACGTATAACCTGACTTGCTTCTCATCCCAGTTTCATAGAATAGGTCCTTTCTAGCTACAAGGGCCTGAAGCAAAATTATTACTCTCTATGGAAAGGGTAAGATATCAGTCTTGAGACATCTCACTTTAGGGGGTTTTATGTAGATATCTGCATGTGATCTGGGTGTCCAAGGTCTTATTACACAGAGGAATCTGTACACCAGTTCAGCTCACCCTACAGTAGATAACCAAGATATCATCCAGTTGCCTAAAAATAGGTATTTAATGCTGTTTTGAATAACCTGAGATATCTGAGGCTATATTCTAATGCATGTGTCCTGGTTTCAGCTGGGACAAAGTTAATTTTCTTCCTAGTAGCTGGTATAGTGCTGTGTTTTGGATTTTAGTATGAGAATAATATTGATAACACGCTGATGTTTTGGTTGTTGCTAAGCAGTGTTTACACTGGTCAAGGACTTTTCAGCTTCCCATGCTCTGCCAGGTGCACAAGAAGCTGGGAGGGGGCACAGCCAGGACAGCTGACCCCAACTGGCCCAAGGGCTATTCCATACCATATGGCATCATGCTCAGTATAGAAACTGGCGGAGGTGGCCTGGGGGCAGCAACTGATGCTCGGGGACGGGCTGGGCATCGGTTCGTGGGTGGTGAGCAATTGCTTTGTGCATCACTTGTTTTGTACATTATTATTATTATTATTATTATTATTATTATTATTATTATATTACTTTCTCTTCTTCTGCTGTCCTATTAAACTGTCTTTATCTCAACCCATGGGTTTTACTTTTTTAATTCCAATCCTCTCCTGCATCCCACTGGGCAGGGGGAGGGTGAGCGAGCGGCTGTGTGGTGCTTAGTTGCTGGCTGGGTTTAAACCACAACACTGATCATAGTAAATAGTACTTTAATCTGAAAGGAAACCCAGTCACCTTCATGAAACTGATATATCATTTAGCCTGTGAAATACCCTCAATTTAAGATTAAAGATGAGTATATGTGCCCATGAGTTTAAAAACTGAAAATTAAGATGAAAGAAAGGCAAAAATAGGTTTGATCCTACTGGATTGGTAGTGTTTGTTTATTATGGATTTCTACCAACATGATTCTAGAATTATCTATTTCCCTGGAGTTTCTACTCATCTATGGAGGAAGACTGTACCTGATATTTAATATCAGGAGCCTGTTAAGATGACGGAGCATAGGTGAACCAAAATCAAGCTAAAACCAGTGAACCTACTCACTGCATCTTGAGGACTATCCAGAAACTCATCATGCAGCTTACAAATGTGGCCTTGTGGCAACTATGAGGTGCCACCAGGATATCTGCAGGACCCTACATGCCTTGATGAGCTTGGTGGCTTAATATGCCTGATAGGTGGCTTAATCCACTAGCAAAAAGACATTAACATGCTGTCTGGTGGATGCTCATATGACAGCCTTATTCACAGAATCAGGCAAATCTAAAAGCACCTTGTGCTCATGGATGGTCCAGAATCCAGTCTTTTGGATGAAGTCTGTGTAGTAACAATAACCATTGTGCCCTTGTAGCTGAGCCCTGAATATAGGGAGAAACGCCAAGTGTAGCTAGATCTTCCATACATCTCCTACTGTTTCAGGAAAACAGAGACAAAATTGTGTGGATTCACTGACTGAAGGAAATAGAAAATAATGAAAGGAATTGGCAGGTGATTTTTTTTTTATATTACCTTTGAGCTCCTGAAGATTTTTACTTGATTCCACTCTGGTCAAAAGACCTCCTTCCCATTTTACCATGACAGGATGAAATCCCAGGATGGTTTTGCTTGCCTTTTATTTACTTAGCACGTATACTTGCAGCAGAACAGATGCCATATAGTAGCCATGTATGATTACTGCTACCCTACTGAAAAATGAAATCTGTAGTGTGGAGACTCCCTCCTACACCAAAAGGCAGCATCACTGTTACCAGTACCATTGGCAGTTTGGACCTACCTGGGTCTGGAAACTGTACAAGTGTCTTGCGTAAATACATCAACTGTACCGATAGATTGATATTACTTATACAGCATGGGATGAGGCTTCTAGCCTGTTTTGTGGCTGCATGGATGATTTAAATGGTCTTTTCCAAGTGCCTTTCATAAACACTAAATGCAACCTGAGAATGACTGGCCTCTATTTCAGTGTAGCTAATCAGTTAACAACTCAGCTGTGACCACAGGTATATTTTCTTCTGCTGAAACCCTTGTCTTCCTCTTTTCTCTATGTAACTATGGAGACTTCTTTCAGTATAAACTAGAGGAAATGTCATTCCAACATGAAAACCTTCATCGTGAAGTCTGGAAATCATGCAGCATTTTAGAAGCTTGAAGTTTAGAAAATAATGTATTAACATTTAAATGAAGTGTAAAAATAGTAGACTGCTGCTGAACTTCAAAGTTGAGGATGTGAAGTTTTTACAAAGGGTACTTGCATCTTCAAAGAAAGAATCATGGGCTTTTGAAACTCATAAGGTCAATCTTGCAGCCTATGACAATCCAGTAAATATAAATGAAAAGAGCTATGACGAAGAATTACAGGGGCTCCATAACAAGCTATGCAATAGTTACCTTGAATGAGAGCATCTGAAAAAGATCTCTTAGGCTTAGTTTACTCATCCTTTCAAAATAAGCTAGTTTAACACTTGAGTTACTAGAGGATCCTCAGTCAAATCTGTAGCATTTGTCTCTGCATGAAGAGAGAGCCATTATCCTTCCAGCAGCTAATGTCTCTGAAGAACCATAGGAAATGATTCAGTCCTTACTGCTGTCAGATCTCATATAGCAGAGAAGAAATATGAACAATATGAACAATATTTTATCCTGCTTTCCTAAACATCACTTGTGTGCCTGCTTCTTCTTTTTCTGGTGCTTCACACCACAGATTAAGAGGTCTGTCATCAGCATGTCTAAAGGCAAAAGAAGCCATACATTAAGTATGAGGTGATAAAAAACCTGCTTGACGAGTGTTTTCTTTTAAGATATTTTCCAAAATAATTTTTCTTCATTTTTAAATACTATGTGTTACAATTTATCCAATTGACACTAGGAAGAAACTGCTTAAAGGCAACAGACAGGTGAGCTGTCAGCCACTTGGAAACAAAGGATGTGTTAACTACTTATGGCCTAATGAGAGAGGATTATGCTTACCCTCCAAATGCACACACACTTTTTATAATACAGAACTTCTAAAGAAATAACTAATTTCTTAATACAAAAAGCCCTATAAAATTTAAAGTACATATTGTTAATACCTATGATGTTTTTTAAAATATAAATAGGCAGTGATGTTTAGGGGAAGAATGAAAGAAACTTAGTTTTTTACCTTCGTGACTACAAGTGTACTTTGGTATCTTTGTGTTTCCAGTGGAAAAAAAAAAGATACTTTCCATGTGCTCTTGTTGAGAGATAAAATAGGGTAAAATGTCATTTGTGTTATAGAACTGTTCATCCCTTTATCCCATTTCTGCCAATGTAAGTGATCATTTTATCCTAAATTTGAGAAAATAGGATTACAGGATGGAGTGGGAAATTTCAAGTGAGATTTTTCCACGGTATGGGACAAGTTAAAGATCTAAGGTCAGACCTTCCAACACAGCTAGTATGTCTTGCTTTCTTAATTGTATCCCTCCTAAAGGCTCACAGTGGTTTTGCAACTGGATAAATAACAGTTTAATCCCATCCTGCTTATGTTGAGTCTTTTATGGCATAACAACTCCAAGGAACTTGTATGTCTATGTATGCTATTATATGTCCATATATATCTGTAGCTGATATTTATTAGCTATCTTTATGTATATGCTGCTACCATACTAAACTCTTACAGCAGCTTTGCATGCTACATCTTCCTTCACCCATATGTATGGGCAGTATAGGACCAAGTGGGGACCACAGCTCCCAAAAAGATTCAAGTTCCTTTGAATCATGAGGAACATGGAACCACACGTTGTGGAGCCATCCTCTCTTCAGCTGCTTCAGTGTGGCCCATAAATGCCTGAGGTTACGGAGTGCCTTTAGGGTTTGGGTGGGAGCAGAGCCCAGCACCTCAGCAGAGCAAATCTAGGAAGCCAGAAGTGAAAGCTGGCTGAAGTGTTGACTTCTTGCCCTTACCTTGATCATGAGGAGGTCTTCACTAAGCTGGGAATACTAACACTTGTAAGACATCAAACCAATACTCCCTACCTTGAGTTTTCCATGGAGCCAAGGAAAATACTGCATGTTTTAGCTTTGTGTCATTAAACTATAAGGCATCCCATTCAAACTACTTATAAGAAATATCATCTAGAAAAAAAAGAAACAAAATACTCCCATTTTATTCTGATTGTTTCTAACACTCGTGGTTTTATCACGTATCTCATGATAGTTAGGTTTTTTCTTTAGCATCCAATCTCATGATACAAATGTTAGTGGCAGCACTAGAGCAGGAGGACAGTAAATATTGCTGACATAGCCATTGAGGAATTCTGAGCCTACTTAACCATTTTCTGAGCAACCTGGTTTTGTAGACATCTGCTTGTCTCCCAGAGGAGGGTGTGAGAAGTTCATAGAGACTCCAAGGTGCCTATATTTGTGAATGTGATGGGAACAGAGGCCATTTCCAGAAGCAGAGTCTCATTACTCTGAGGAGCAGAAATATGTCTTTCATTTGACCATTTATCTTACAGCAGCTCACAACAAATTCATCCTCATAGCCAGCATAATTTGACCTTTTACTTGGATCTCTGCTCTCTAAGGCAGTAGGATTTGTAGTGTCAGCAAATCTGTAGAGATCAATGAAAAAAAGCAAAGGCAGAAAATCTGCTTACCTGGGTTTCATTTTCAGTGAGCCATGTAGGACTTGTTATGCTAATAGAGTTTTCTACTGCTCTGGACAGTATTCAGTGTACGCAAGTAATCGCATGTGGATGGTGTGTGACATCTAGGAGGTTCCCATACTATGGATTTAATTCCATGGCTGTAGAGACACCTTTTATGATCTTTATTCATATGTCACAAATAAAAATTATGAGACATTTAACCACTCTTTTCATTAGAGAGAGCCTTCCTGGAAGGAATCTGAGTAACACAGATGTATTATTTAATAAGAACAACAGCAACAAAAATTCCCCCTCTCCTATTTGCTGCGTACTGGACTAAAGACAGAATGGATCATGGTTTGCATTCATGATCTTTGGCAATTTCTGTAACTTCAGATTTCAAGCTATGAAGAAGACATCACTGTTTCTGATATGTTTTTTAATTACATTTAGCTGAGAGACCCACATTCAAATTTCCTGTAAAATCCTTTCCTAGTTCCAAGAAAATGAACACATGAGGGAGAATCGGTCAGACTGAAAAGGGCATGGGATGAAAGCCTTGTTGTAACAAAATTGTGGTCCTCTGGGGTGGAGTGTGGGGGACGCAGAACTAAATGCATCAGTAGCACATCAAATTGTTTCAAATAACACAATTTTTGATTCATAGGTTTCAGTTCAATCCATGCAATTTTGTTTTGCATAGGAAAAGTTAAGATGATAGCAGAAGTTGTTCAACAAGCAAGTGTATCTTTTTGAAAAATAGCTAGAGAATGAGATGGAGCATAAAACTCCAGGATCTGTATACTTTTTCCCCTAAGAAATGGTACTTGAGGCCACCTGGTTCCTTGCATGTAATGCATTTGAAAGATGGTGTCTCTATATGGGACATTGTCATGTTAAGTTTTGTTTTTTGTTTTTTTTTAAATTGTTCTCCACGCAAACAAATCTGGGAAAAAAACCCCATATGCAGAATCTCCTTTAATACAGATGACTTGAATGCCATATCAATTGATGATATACACCAGAGAGGGCTATTAGAGCCATTGTATTCACTTTTTGTATTTCCAGCTGAAAGCTGGGCATTGTAACCAATGGCCCAAGAGTATCCAGTTCAGTCACTGTGGTATCTTTTTGATAGTTCGTGCCTGCTAATTTGTGGCGGTGTGGTCCCCCCCTGCTCCCTGCACAAGCAATAACCATCAGTGGGAGTCATCCCGATAGCTGCATCCAGCTTATGCTGGACCTTGAGGACGGAGGGCAACAAAGTAGCCAAGGGCTGCCTGAAGCAGGAATCTAAACCCCTTGCTGATATGCAAATATGACCATAAGTCAATCATCTTGCTCCTTAAATAGTGGACAGCCCAGGGCCCGTTGAGCTCTCCTGCACGGCAGCGGGCTGCACACCAGGATCTCCCCTTGAGTGTGGACACCTCTCAAGGTTCCTCCTCGAGGCTGAGAGATTTCTTGCTGCAACAGATCCTTGGTAAGTGACTAATAGCATGCTAAACTTTGAAATCTTAGCTAAGTGATACAAAGGATTGATTGCGCACATATCATCCTTCAGACATAAACCGCTGACCAAGTCTGGGACTAGGACTGGATCCAGCCGCACCTAGACTCCTCTCTGAGAAGGACTTTAGAAAGCAAGGGCGTCCTTTCTGAACCTCATGATGCAGCGGGAGGGTCTCCCTGACAGTTTTGTCTGACCCTGTCCTCTATGCAGTAAATAATCAAGTGTACCTTGCCATCAAATCTTGTTAAAACACTGTCACATTGAACTTTAACTCCCTATTCTGTATCAATAAACTATATTTTTACTTCTCTTTTGCGAGTGAAGTGCACGCTCACTCCATCCATGACATAATTATATAAAATACTCTAAAATACTAAATGTCTGCTTGAAATTTAGCAGCAGAACAGGCTTTCATGGTATTGCAGTGACACCCAATTTAAGATTAGTGCCACTTCAGAGCAAAGGGAAAAAAATCTTTTGATGCACTATGTTTAATGATGTAATGTTGCTTGAAATTCCTACTTCCTGCTGTGCTATTGTGTAAAGTGCTGGACTAAGACTAATTAACCCTTGCAGGAATCTAGCCCTTTGAACACAAAATTTACATTGATTTCCAATGACATAACAATTAAAGCATGACAAAAAGGTTGCAGTTGATTAAAGACTGAATTAGGGCTTACTATTTGAAAAGCATTGGGATCACTGGCTCTTGGCTTTATGAATTTTCATATATAAACTAAGGCATGTGGGGTTGGTGAATACATTACAACATGGAAAATCTATCTTGTATTTTTAAAATTATATATATTGCATATACTTCATATAAATATTTCTGGTTCCCTGCATTTTAAACAAAGTGAATTATAAAGGAAATAGAAAAAAGGTTTGCAGCAGTTACTATGGCTAAGAACAACTTTTGACAAGGATGCTTTAACGTTAAGACACATAACTGCTTCAACCAGGTTGATGAAATGGGCTTTCGGTGAAGTTCTGCTTGAGAGTAATGAAAAGTGCAAGATATGATAATAATATTTTCAATGTCAAAAATATCTTTTAGAAGTCCCTAGATTGGGATTGAAATATAAAATGAAAGAAACCCAAAGCCTGATCTTTCTTTTTGATTCATTTCTTCACAGAAAGATTTACTTCTCAACACGCTCTAGCATTTGATCAAAATGTCATTGTCAAGGAATACTAGATGACTTGCCAATACAGTCTCTCTCCTACTGGGCTATGCATTCAATTTGGATCATCAAGAATATCCTGTGCCACCTAACCTTTCTCACTATAGGAAGCCATAGAAAACAGTGCCTACTTCTCCCAGTTCCAATGGCAGGCTGCTGGAAATAGAATGGAAAGGGAAAGGCTTCTCAGACTCTGGAGCACAGAGATTGGAATTGAATCTGTGCAATAATCTCCTTCACACGGTACATAGTCCAGGAAGGAGCAAGGTGAAGAGCAACAAGGAAGGTCTCTATAAATACATTGGTATAAAAAGGAAAGGTAAGGAGTGTGGGAGCCCATTTGTCAGTGGGGCAGGGAACCTAGGGAGAAGCTACAAGGAAAAGCCTGAAGTACTCAATGCGTTTTTTGTCTCAGTTTTCAGTGGTAAAGCTTGTCCTCAGGCATCCCACGTCCCTGAGCCTTCTAGCAGGATGCGTGGGAGTAAACCAGTACCCACAGTAGAGGAAGAAAGAGTTAGGGATCACTTCAGCCTCTTGTGCATACACAAGTCCATGGGACCAGATGGGATGCATCTAAGGGGGTTGCGGGAGCTCGCTAATGACATTGTGATGACACACTGCATAATTTTTGAAATGTCATGGCAACTGGGGAGGCTCCTCATAACTGGAAAAAGGCAAGTGTCACAACATCTTTAAGAAGGCTGAGAAGGGGGATCTAGGGGACTACAGGCTGGTCAATCTCACCTCAGTCTCCAGGAAGGTGGTGGGGCAAATCCACTCAGAAGTAATTTCTAAATTCATGAAAGACAAGAAGGTGATTAAGATCAGCCAGCATAGGTTTACCAAGTGGAAATCATGCCTGCGCATCCTCATTGCTTTCTATGACAAGGTGACTGGTGCTGTGGCCAAGGGAGGGCAGTGGATGTTGTACACCTTGATTTTAGCAAGGCCTTTGACACAATCTCTCATAATCTCCTTATCACTGAATTTGTAAGATAAGGGCTGTATAAGTGGACAGAAAGATGGGTGGAGAATTGGCTCAACTGGTGGACCTGAAGAGCTGTGATCAGTGGTGCAAAGTCCAGCTAATGGTTAGTAACTAATGGGGTCCCTCAAGGCTCAATAATGGGACCAATGCTGCTTGAAGTCTTTAGTAACAACCCAGGTGATGGGACAGAATGCATCCTTAGCAAGCTTGTGGACAACACCAAATTGGAGAAAGCAGTCAATATCCTGAAGGGCAGGACTGCTACTCAGAGGGACCTGGACAGGCTGAAGAAATGGGTTGCAAGGAACATCATGAAGTTCAGTAAGAGCAAGATACTGCACTTAGGATAGAATAACATCATGTAACGCTACAGGCTGTGGTGCAACCATCTAGGAAGCAGCTCTGCAGAAAAGGACATGAGGGTCCTTGTGGACAAGAAGTTGACCATGAGCCAGCAACAGGTGCTTGCAGTAGGGGGCTGCATTAAGAAAAGTCACCAAGTCACCATTCACCAAAGTCACCACAGGTCAAGGGAAGTGATCCTTCCACTTTATGCAGTGCTTTTAAGACCACATCTGGAGTACTGTTCTGGGCTCTCCAGTGCAAGATAGGTACTGATACACTAGAGCGAGTCCAGTAGAGGCCACCAAGCTGGTCAAGGACCTGGAGCACAGGCCATATGAGGAAAAGCTGAGAAAGCTGGATTTGTTCAGCTTGGAGAAGAGAAGCTGAAGGGCAGACCTTACTGCTATCTACAACTACCTGATCAGAGGATGACAGAGCTAGAGTCTTCTTGAAGGTGCATAGTGATAGGATGGGAGGCAATAGGAGCAAGTTGCAATACAGGCGATTCCGAATAGATATTAGGGGAAAAAAATATACCAAGAGGGTGACCAAATATTGGTGTAGGATGTCCAGAGAGGCTGTGTAGTCTCCATCCTTGGAGGTATTCAAAGCTGACTGAGCATGGTCCTGAACAACCTGACCTATTTACATCTGTTTTGAGCAGGGGATTGGACAAGATGACCTCTGGAGGTCCCTCCCAACCTAAGCTATGATTCTGGGATTCTGACAGTATTACTGAGATTGTGAGAGAAAATTTACAGCTACTCATATACTCATTACTGCACAGATATGAACATGTCAAATTAGAGGTAGTCTTTATTTTAAAAACTCTTAAAAATGGTTGTGAGGGTTTTTTTCCTTTTTGGTAGTAATTGTTCAAAAACAGAAAAAGTACTGACATAGAAAGCAACAGGCTGTGAGAGAGGTTGTTCTACCTGGAAAAGCTTTTTTTGTCAGCTGTAGAGATAGCTTAAGGCTCTTTAGCCGTGTAAGCAAATAGTTCTAAAGGCTGGGGAAACAAGGCTGGACCAAGCTGCTCCTGACAAGAAAAAGGGAGCAGCATGAGAAAGAAGTACAAATGCAATGCAGTGAAGAGCCAAAAAATAGAGCCCTGGAAATTTGCTGTCAGCACAGGATGAGAAGGAGGAGACAGTGACATTATCTGTTAGAGAAACATTCCTATTAGCAATAGCTATGGTCTTATCCTCCCATAAACCATCCTCGACAGCAGCAGCTGCAGCAAAAACTTGGATTTCCAGAGTCTTTCCTGGGCCTGGCATATTCATGTACTTCTTTTGTGTTCACAGTAATCAGGTAAGCTCTGGTTTGTGGACAAAATAAGAAGAACTGAAATTCTCCATGTCTGGAGATTGTTGTGCAATCATCTTCCACATTTTGCTCTCATGTTATTCTGTGTGTGTCTTCAGTGTCTCATGGGGACTGCTGAAAGTTAGGAATTGCAAAGTGCACGTTTCTGCAGTAGCGTATCTTTTGTCTTGGAACAGGATAATATTATTTTATTTTTCTGAATTTTGCAAGGCCTTTTGAGTTTTTTTTTCCAGGATGAAATGGTTACATTTACACTAAACAATGCGAACAGGTGATCTGCCACAAGGCTTCTTTGTGAAGCAATTTAAAGTTATGGTCACATGGCTTGCTTTCACAGGCTTTTTTTGTTGGTGGTGGTTTTATTCTTTTTTCTTTTCTAAGGACAAAAACTCACTGTTCATTAGTTTGTAATTAAAATAACACATCTGGCATCAATGGACCTCACTTGCCACTGCCTATAATTTCAGTTGGCACACATTTAGTTGATTTAATCACATAACTGTAGGTAGAAGGGAATCTCCATAAATTTACAGAAGAGTAAAATTAGTTGGTATGTATTTCAGACATAAAATATGATTTTAAAAATGCTGTTACCTTGGCTAGCTGTTCTTTATTCTCCCAAAGAATGATTCTTTATACAGCAATTTCAAGGCTTCATTGTGAAGCCATTGAACTATTTGGAGTTGTGCCTGCACAATGACAGGAGATTAACTTGTTCTGTGAGTGGACACCAATAATATATCCATAGGACCTTCCCAGCTGTCCCCAAGGACTAAAGGCTTCAGGGCTGAACACAAAAGTCTCTACAGTTAGTGAATGTGACAGTCCCAACTCTGTGACCAGGTCCAGTTGGAGACACAGTGGGTCACATTCTTTGTGGTTTCAACCTCCAACTCCAGTTGTTAAATTCAGAGTATCCGTTTTTTGGCAATGGATTTAATGTGGTTCTTACCCCAGAGTAAGTTTATGCCACAAAAATATTTATAAAAATATAGATTTAAAAAATGTTTTTAGTAATTTTTTTCTTACTACAGCTCGAGGTGTTACTAAAAAAAGGATGAACAGGAATCAGTTATGTGTTCTACAACTGACATCCATAGCGGTCTCTTTGCATGCTCATTATAACTTGAGGCAAAATGTTGATTTATTATTATAGACTAGGTGTGCAAGATCCAGTTAAAATAGCATCATATCAATAGATGACTGAAAATAAATTTTCTTCCACATTTTCCATTGAATCTGTAAATGCCTTTAAATGCAAGAAATTGTTCAGATGACCAAAATTGTGTTATATACATATTAAGATATATATACAATCTTCTGTAGATATTTATTCATCGTGAAATTCGCAGACTTGTGCATTTTTTTAAAAAATACAATTGGGAAATAAAAGTAATCATCTTTTATCTAAATGTATTCTTAAAGGAAAAAGTGGAGAGACAGAAGTGTATTTCTGCCTCTGAGAATGAGCCAGACAGAATTGTTCTATTCAGCCAATAATTTGATGTGAAAACCTGATCTCACTGAAGTCAACAGTAATAGGATTGAATTCTGAGTTTTAATTCTTCCTTGAGAGTGAAATTTTCACTTGCACAGAGAGACAGAATAAGGCTAATGCATCGCTTCAGTCTCATTTAGACTTTACCACACCTCCACTTCCCTCTTTACTGAAACAGAATTTACAAGTGGTCTTCACCCATCTACATAAGGGTAAGCTTTTTTCTAATCAGAGTTCTGTTGTAAGAACAATTCTGGAATACATTAATTTCTTTTAATAAACAGAAAACACAACACTTTTTAATCAAGATAACATTAAATGCTTGAAAACACTCCAAATTTTCTGGAAACACACTTTGTCCCTGAGGCCCTGGTTTTGCCTTCACTAGTTACCTTGTGCAGAACACAGGGTCTATCTGACTTTCTTCTTCCTTTTTCTTAAAGTGTCTATATCTTATATGCTGGTATAAATACTTTTATATAAAGGAAATAATAATTTCCTCAAAGATGCATAAATCTGCACAGAGCTGATATGTTCTTCCTGAGTATACGTTCAAATCATGTTATAAGCATATCACTTATTTACCCTGATGGTTAGTTACATTTTATATTGCACTTATAATTTTTTCTTCAAATGTAAATTGAGGGAAAATGGATTTTGAGTTGTAATAAGAGAGGGAGAAAATTAATTTAAGGCTTTTGATGTAGGTAGATGGATACATTACTATATGGAAAAAGAAAATGTTGCTACATAAAGAGGTTTCACCATGCAAGAACTGCATTTAGTCACCTAAATTAATACAAATTTTATGAATTTGATTGATCTCCAGGTCAACTCAAATGCAATGCTTTGTAATAATACATGGTATAACAACTTACTTTAACAGATGTGCGTTATTCTCTGTACAACAGGACTCAATAAGTAACAGTACCTGGTGCACTAAATAGCTCCATTGGCTTTGCAGACACCATACAGATCAGGATCCCACTCAGGAAATGTGGTGGTGGCAGAATCCACACCTAATAATTTAGCACTGTTCCAAAAAATTTCTGTCATTTGTGAGGAAGGATCAAATTTTGGAACACTTCTTTCTTTGAACAATGCATTACTGTGTTCAAGTACTGTGTTCAGCTCTGGGGCCTCCACATAAGAAAGACATGAACCTGCTCAAGCAGGTCCAGAGGAGGGCCACAAAGATGATCAGGGGGCTGGAGCACCTCCCCTATGAGGACAGGCTGAGAGAGTTGGGGTTGTTTAGCCTAGAGAAGAGAAGGCTGAGGGGAGACCTTTTTGCAGCCTTCCACTACTTAAAGGGGGCCTACAGGAAAGATGGGGAGGGACTCTTTATTACGGAGTGTAGTGATAGGACAAGGGGTAATGGCTTTAAACTGAAAGAGGGTAGATTTACATTAGATATTAGGAAGAAATTCTTTACTATGAGGGTGGTGAGACACTGGAACAGGTTTCCCAGAGAAGTTGTGGATGTCAGCTCCCTGGAAGTGTTCAAGGCCAGGTTGGATGAGGCTTTGAGCAACCTGGTCTAGTGGAAGGTGTCCCTGCCCATGGCAGGGGGGTTGGAACTAGATGATCTTTAAGATCCCTTATGACCCTTAGCATTCTATGATTCTATGTTTCTACTCTGTTACTCATGTAAGCTTCATTGAGGATAGTTGAGGAGGTACCAGCACAAGTATTCTTAAAAGTGATCTTTAATTTTTAATGTGCAGAGATAATTTGTAAAATGACTTCATAAAAATTTCAAATCTTCTTCGCATGAGTATGCAGAATTATAACTGATCACTTTTGTGACCAAGCAAGTGTAACAATGTTTAGATTTGTTTTATGGAGCTAAAACAATAATGGGAATTTGATCCAAATTCTGGACTCTATTCTGACTTGTGTCATCAAGTGATAAATGGAAGTCAATAAATTTATTTCTAATACTAGTTCATCTACAAGTCAGGCAACAAATTTTGACTTTCGAGTCACAATTTTGAGTACTCATAGAAGTCAGAAAAAGCAGGATTGTCAATGAAGCAAACTTGATGTCCTTTCCTGCAAGTTTCCCAGACTCTTGAAACTCATTTACTCTGGGGGAGGTTTTGCCTGTAGACATGTGTATTAGTTCTGTGTTCAGTACCTTGGTGTGGAAGTCACGAGGAAAGACAATACATATCAAAACCGTGTCAGACTTGCAAAATTATGTTGCAAGTAAAACCTACATATTAATGATTGTTACTTTTAGCTACAATATTTTTATTATCTACCACTAGGTTAAATTTGTCACATCTCTTTCTTACCCCTCCTCAGAAAGTTTTCAGCTTTCATCAGGCTGCTACTCTATGAGTCCTAGGGTACTGAACTTCAGAGATTATCAGAAATTATCTGAAGAACATGAAAGAAGCTAGAAGAATCATCACATCTGTTACTTTCTGTACTTTACATAGACTTTGGGCAAGCAAATAAAATATTTAAAATACTGTGGTTCTTTGATGTTTTTCTGTAAGTATAGCAACATAAGGGTGATGTTTAATACATCTTCCTGGCTTCAGGAGCAGTATATTGGCTGTACAAATTAACATTACTACAGAAATATTTTTCATAATAGCCAGGTCAGAAAACCCAAACTAGAATCTAATAGCAACTTGAATTCCTCCTTTTCCTGTTTCAATACCTGACATGGATTTACCTCTCCCCTGAACAGCGCTACTAAAAGTAATGTGCATTTCAGATCTAATAATAAAATAACTTCATTGACTGTGTGTTTGCACACAGATCCCTAATCTGATTTAGAGATAATGCAGACCACATTGTGTAAATTACTATGATGCTGTGGGGTATAACCCAGATTGTAATCTGCTCTGTACAGTCACTGTTACAATGTGTTACCTGAAAAAGAAGAAATCAATTTTGAATTTGAGCTGAGTTTGAAAAGAAAATGGAAAATCATCTCTTATTTTATGAACTGTGCAAATATGATCTGTTGGTACACTAATTATCGCATTGAGATCACCTATCTTTGCCTGAAATGTGTCCACATGAGCTGCCTGATCTCTGTTACAGTCAATGAAGATACTGTCAGCGAGTCCTGTTGATCAGTTCCCCTGACCAATAAAGATGATTGTTTCAAGATAAAATAATTTCCTAGAACTCCATGGACTACAGTGGGAATTTAGAAAAAGTCACGTGCAAACACCTACACTGGAGACATCCCAAATTAGGCATGATAAATTCCAGCCTAGCTATCCAAAGTGAGAAGTTTGAACTAGTAATCAAAGCTCCTTCTAAAGTCAATGAAAGGAGACCAGCACCTCCACAAAACAATTAATCTCACCCTTGGATGTGTGTTTATAACAGATGGAAGGAAACATATCTCCACTACAGGGAACCTTGAAGGTTAGTTTAGATTAGACACCAACAGTGGACTTTGTTCAAGATTAGATGCAGACATGTGAGGGAAGTATCTCAGCTACCATTATAGTCAAAGGGGCTTCTTTTGGTCTAGCATCATTTGAGATGATCTAGGCTATCTTGCCTGGTGTCCAGTTGCCACTCCAGACGATCACAGGTCATATGCCATAATTTCCAGCCTGTTGCAAATGTGTAAGGTGTGCTAAAGTGCATCAAATGACATTGGATGTATATATTTAGGTAACTAAACGGAGCACAATGAAAATTCAATCCTCTCTAAAGGAAGAATATTGCATAAAGTAAATGTGTAAGAAATCAACCATTTGTATTATGTTATCTACCATAACATCGACCACAGAAGATGAACAGAGTAAATACACTGTATTCCTAATCTCAATGTAAGTATGAAAAACCTGTGAGGAAAGGCTCTAAAGTTAATATTTGCTTTTACACAAGCATTCTCTCCAATTCACAAGTTTGCCTTAAAGATACTACTACTGCCACCAGTAACATGCACTGAAATGTGGTTTGGCCTATGTGTGGAAAAGAGAGTATCTGCTTTACCCTCTTTGTTCAGATACAGGAGGGAGGAAAATATCACTCCACAACCTTGATGAGCTGCTGTGCCCATAGACAAGTACCATCACTACATCTTCTAAGAACTGAATCCTGACCTTGTATAAGGAATGCAAAACTGCCACTGAAGTAAAAAACCACCTCATTCGTATGTCTGGGAGCAGAATTCAGCTCTCAGAACTCAACCAGCTTGCACTCATCTGCTGCTTTATTTCTGAAATGCATTTTCAATTGATATCTTGTATAAATCATGAATTGAGAGCAATGTGCTTTACCAAGAAGACAGTATTCCAGTCATAAAGTGCCATCCAAATAGAAAGCCCCCAAAAGTAAGCAAGAATGACCAGAACATTACAACTATATTCTTGGAGTTCTCCATGACAGACTCTTGCATTGACTATTACACATTTACAAGGTATCAGTTTTCATTTGGTCATTGTTGTTTAAAGCAGGAGAAGGCTTGCTCTTCTGACCATCAGTTCCTCCTTTGGATGTGTCCTGGAAGAAAAGCCTTGGCATCCACAGCGACATCAAAATTCGTTTGTATTCATTCCGAAAATTCTGGTTAAGAAGTCCATATATTATTGCATTAAGGCAGCTGTTGAAATAGGCCATGAAGTAGCTTATAATGAATAACCATTCAGGAACTTTTGGTGCCATTTCCGTAGGATCGATGGCTACGGCCAGTCCAATGAAGTTTAGAGGTGCCCAGCAAAAGGCAAAAATCACAAAAACCACAAACATGGTAAGAAAGTTTCTGAAGTCACTTGGCTTCAGTCTTAGTTTTGTTTCTGACTTGACTCGTCTTCTAACTTGAAGCACTAAAACCCAAATTCGAAGGTAGCAGAAGCTCACAATGGTAATTGGGACAATGAAGTGAATTACCACAACAGCTATCGTATAGTAGGAGCTTGCAGTCTGAACAAATGTGCATGAATAGACGCGTGGATCATACTTTAAAGAGCCAACAAAAAAATTTGGCACAGTTGCAATTACTGTTAATACCCAGACTAAGGAGACGTACAGCATTGTGTTCCAGCAGCTGTACACTTTGTCATAGGCAAAACTATGACATATATAGCAATATCGGTTTATTGCAATTGCAGTGATGTTGAAAATAGAGCCTATTACACTTAGTCCCATCACAAAGCCACTCACTTTACAGTGCATTTCACCCAAAGTCCATCCATTGTGGAAAATAGCTAAGAGCACCAGTGGGTATGGATACAAGGCCACCACCAGATCAGCCAAAGCCAGGCTCACCACAAATGCATTACCTGGGGAAAAAGAAAAATACATAAACATAAGCCTGAAAGCAAGCATAGTTGTGACCAAGAAGAAAATATGATATATTATTTTGAATATCTGCAATGCTAAATTTTTGATCATGTCAGCAAGCTGCAGGTATATAGGACCAATAGATCTGTATTGGAAATGATTTTGCAATTCAACTTAGAACACCATGGAAATACCTGCAGCAACAAGATGTTTCAAATCTGTTGGTGACTTGATTATATCCTCCTTTCTATTTTAATATTTAATAAACATAATCATCAGCAAGCCATTACATAAGAGTGTGTTGAGTTGTTTCAGTGTAGCTAACTCCACAGCTGGATGGAATAAGGAGAAAAAAAAGTCTAAATTGTGCCAGGTAGGCAGGCTATCATGCCTTTCTAACCTATCACTGGAATACAACAGGCTCAACAGGTATCAAGGGAAGTGATATGCAGGTCTGTAGGAATTAGAAGGATGTGTTGGTTTATGTCTAAATTGCTACACGATAGTCTGTAGTATAGATATTTTCTGCATGAATGGCCTACCCGTGCTGCAGTTATTTTCCCACTGGATTGACAAAGAAAGAGTGAATTGCCTTCACCTTCATTGCCTCTGTTGAAAGGTATATTTAATTATACAAAGGGACAATGCATGAATGCAAGAGAAAGTATTCAAATTAGGAAAAATTTATTCACCAAAAGGGTTGTCAAGCACTGGAACAGGCTGCCCAGGGGAGTGGTGGAGTCACCATCCCTGGAGGTATTTAAAAGACGTGTAGATGTAGCGCTTAGGGACATGGTTTAGTGGTGGACTTGGCAGTGGTGGACTTGGCAGTGATCTTAAAGGTCTTTTTCAACCTAAATGATTCTATGATTCTATGAAATTCATGGGAGTAGCCTTTAGATCCTTTTCTGCTGATGGTATTTAAAGAAGTTTTAGTGATATGCTTGAGACTTACTGTCTCTCTTTAAACAGTGTCCTTTTCATCAGTTTGAAATTTCTGGACATTGTATCTAAGGATACTTTAATAAAATAGTGAGATAGTAAACCATATTCCTGAAAAATGAGATTCTTATCATGGTCAGTAGTGCCTTCCTTGCTTTTTAAGAAAAATGTGAATTAACTCCCTCCAAACTCCCCAGGAGACAACAAACAGAGGTAATAATTCAGATTCTTGGCATTTAGGTAGCATAAAACACATTTCTAGTTTGCATACTCACTTTTTTGCTTTAAGTCCTTCACAGCATGAACAAATGTGCAAAAGACCCAAGTAGCTTTTAAAATTGTGTGTAGAATGTAATTATTTTTTTAAAATATGTTGTGAAAAAGGCAAACATAATTTTCAGATGCATAACCAGAACTCTTTGAAAACACATAAAGTAATTTTTCTGTCATGCTGAGGATTGCTAAGGCATTAGAAAAATGTCTGCAGTTTGGGACTTCACAATTCAAGAAGGAATTAACCCCTAATTAGAGCTAATCTGGAGTAAAACAAATATCTACTAGTTTTATGATCTGTGAGGAAATATTGAACAAACTAGGGAAAGGATTGAGGGGGACATGATAACCTCAAATAAGTGAAGCAGGAAGGATATAATTAATTCCCATGACTATGGTGAACACAAACAAGCTTCAGTCACAACACAGAAGTTTCAGATTAGACATTGAGAAAAATGTTTTAATGGCAAGAAGAAGGAAGTGCTGGAACATCTTGTTTTGAGTCTGCCATTGAAGGTGAAAGAAAAAGTTAAAGGAACATTTGTCAGTACTGGCCTAGATACAGCTGATCCCCGTTTTGAGCATAGGAAGGATGAGATGACTCTGAAGGCCTTTTCTGGACATATGATAAATAGGATAAAAGACAAGACTAACAAAGGAGCAGGGGCATCTTTATCAGAATGTATTTACATCATGGCAACAAGAATTTCTCTTATGTTTTTTCATCACTGTATCTGACATTAGAAGATAGAGAAGTCAGAAGAAAGAAAGAAAAAATACTTCTTTCTGTTTTAGAAGGCCTTTTGGAGAAAGATAGAGTTTAGTCTAGGGTGTGTGTTAAAATTAATCTAATCTCTAAGGCCTCCCAGCATCAGTTTATACCTAAAATGTAATCATTCAGTTAAAATCAAGTGGGCATTCAGCTCTTTCAATCATATTTGGAAATTTACTGTAAAGTACATTTGGCAAGAGAATTTAAAAATTGTGTGTGTAATTTAGGACTTCTTGAAAATTCCAGCTGCAATGAATAAGGACAATTAGCGATGAACTTGTCAAAAACATAATATACCACCTTACAACACAGAAGAATAATGGTGCAATATTTTAGTAGCAGTAGCTACTAAAAGCCAAATATCTAGCCAGGGACTCAAAAAGATACATATCTGCACCTTTTTAAACATTGATAGTTGGGCTTATAGAAAAGAAAATAAGTTCTGACATTGACTTTGGGTACAATGGAACTAGATAGATTGATATTTCATGAAGCATTCTTGCATTTTCGTTTTGTTACCCCAATTAAGAGGAAAAAGGGAACTTTCACACCTTCTTGCAATCTTGATACGGCTTAGTATTGTGGGAATTTAATCACAGAACAAGCTTTTTGGTAAGGCCAGGACTTCTAAGATCTTCTAAGCATCTGCCTTCTGAAAAGACAATTGAGTTCTAAGTTGCTTCTACCAAAACCAGAAGCAATTGCAATCACCAACTATTTTTTAAAGGTTTTGCTTCTTTCTTTGGTTTCAAACTGGCTAAAATTATTAATTATATATCATGGTGTTTTAATTTTTTATCGGATGATTTTTTGGTTGTTACACACTAGTTTAACAAGTTGTTATACATTACATACAGACATCATCCTCTTAGCTCTATTTTGCCCTGGCTACACTCATGTTCGTCCTTGTGTACTCTTCTTCTGCATCCATTACTCTTGTCTTCTTTAGCATACAAAGGCCTAGCTTCAAGACAGGAAAATTGTTTCTACACAGCCTATTGTGCAGACTGTTGCATTTTTCTCTGCCCCCTCCTCTCCTACTGTAGAACTTGGGTTGCTGTGTAGCAACAAATGCAAGGAGTAGGGACAGGCAAGGCAGAAAGTGAATGAATATCACAGAATCACAGAATCATATAGATTGGAAAAGACCTTTAAGATCATTGAGTCCAACCGTAAACCTAACACTCCCAAGACCATCACTATACCGTGTCCCTAAGCACCTCATCCAAACGTCTTTTAAATACCTCCAGGGATGGTGACTCAACCTCTTCCCTGGGCAGCCTGTTCCAATGCTTGATAGCCCCTTCAGTGAAGTAAAATTTCCTAATATCCAGTCTAAACCTCCCCTGGCGCAACTTGAGGCCATTTCCTCTCGTCCTATCACTTGTTACCTGGGAGAAGAGACCGAGCCCCATCTCACTACAACCTCCTTTCAGGTAGCCGTAGAGAGCAATAAGGTCTCCCCTCAGCCTCCTTTTCTCCAGGCTAAACAACCCCAGTTCCCTCAGCCGCTCCTCATCAGACTTGTGCTCCAGACCCTTCACCAGCTTCGTTGCCCTTCTCTGGACACGCTCCAGCACCTCCATGTCTCTCTTGTAGTGAGGGGCCCAAAACTGAACACAGGATTCGAGGTGCAGCCTCACCAGTGCTGAGTACAGGGGCACGATCACTTCCCTAGTCCTGCTGGACACGCTATTTTTGATACAAGCCAGGATGCCATTGGCTTTCTTGGCCACCTGGGCACACTGCTGGCTCATATTCAGCTGGCTGTCAACCAACACCCCCAGGTCCTTTTCCACCGGGCAGCTTTCCAGCCCCTCTTCCCCAAGCCTGTAGCATTGCATGGGGTTGCTGTGGCCCAAGTGCAGGACCTTGCACTTAGCCTTGTTGAGCCCCATACAATTGACCTCGGCCCATCGATCCAGCCTGTCCAGGTCCCTCTGCAGAGCCTTCCTACCCTCAAGCAGATCAACACTCCTGCACAACTTGGTGTCATCTGCAAACTTACTGAGGGTGCACTTGGTCCATATTTGATCACTCGATCGAATATGACTATAATGTATTGGCAGACTTTTTTAAATACCAAGGATTGATGACTCAGGATGGTTATTTTATTCTTCCATTTCCATATCCTATCCTTAAGGGAAAACTCAGAGTTACTCTTGCAGTTTTCTTACTTCATTATGTCTTCAGTTGGAATGTAAGTGGGAAAGCTCTTTGTTTGGGCTTAAGACTTAAAACCCCCTCTAAATAATCAGTACTGTTTATAATTAAATAGCCTTTTGTACTGGCTGAGAATGATAAGAACTAGAGTTTTTCTATGATATCACTCTGACAACTACCTGTAGGTATTTATCTGTACTAAAGGAAAAGGAGAAAGATCTTGACTTCATTGAAGTAAATAAGAGTCCTATCATTCTATAAAATGAAGCCAATCATTCCTCTGCAGAGTTTACAGTAATAGACATCTTCAGGAAGAAGTTGGACTACAGACTGTTTGTCCATACACACTAGGCATTTCTCTAGTGCTAGCTCACCCTTCAGCCCCCTTTTCTATTCCTCTGCCAGACTCAAAATTAACTTATAAAAGAGAGTTCTGGAAGGCTTCTGATAGCTTTCTTGCTGTGGTTGATGTATAAAGACAGAATCTGGGCTCAGTTTCTAGACAGCCTTATAGTCAAAGGCACAAGATATCACTTCAGGGATGCATGGTGTCACCCATTCTGTAAGTTACTTTTATGTAAACAATAAGCATACAAAATGCTTTTTGCTCTAGTTTTTAAAATGTTCACAAAATACACACAGTGAGTCTAATCTTTTAGTTCTTTTCTGCAAGTCATTAAAGGAAAAAAAATATTTACAGTCTCAATCATAATTCCAAATTTCTGCAAGTGATATGCCATTTGCATACAAAATCCTTCCTCAGCTGTGACATCACCTCTCTCTAATAAAGGTAACCTTGATCTTGATATTAGGCTTAGTATGGAAGTTGCTGGTGGCTTATAATTTTTGTTTCTGACTACCAGCAATTTGTGGAAACAAAATGTTATTTTTACAGTTTTAATCTTACTGTTATTGTCTTAAATTATATTATATTATATTATATTATATTATATTATATTATATTGGTGTAAATTATCTGCCTTTTAGGCCTCTTTAATGACTGTGGAAGTTAATGGGAGAATTGTCATAGACTTAAAGGAGACATTAATCAGATACAATAAAGACCTTTCATTAACAAGAATATGAAATACTGGAAGTATTTGGTCCATATAACAAGAGCAACAACAATGAAAAAAATGAAGCACTTGAAAGAACAAAAATCAAAGCCTAAACCCTTTCAGAGTTCCTACAACTTTTAAAAGAGCAGATCTTACCTTCAGACAAAGAGAAATAGCAGTGCGTTAATCCCAAGGCATGTTAGCCAAGATTCACTACAGCAGGTGGCTTATTGGATCTATTGTTTGAGTCTAGACCAACATGGAGATTGAAGAGGCATCTGTATCAGCTCAAAGAAAACAATCAGTCCTTCAGTCAAGAAGACTGTCTCTCTTTAATCTCCCCTTGTCTATAATTACTAATTAGTAATAGAAATTATGCAGCTCTGATGAAGTATTGTCTTGAACTTTCTTGTGCAACATCACCTTTTAAGAACCAGGCTTAAATATAATTTCCAGGCTCCAGACCCTACTGAATCCTCATTAAAGTGAGTCTCAAGGTCTGGACCAGATAAAACAGGAGCATACTTAACTAAGAGCAAATTGGTATAAAATT
The DNA here is from genome assembly GCF_034638445.1 of Ciconia boyciana. Taxonomy (NCBI): domain Eukaryota; kingdom Metazoa; phylum Chordata; class Aves; order Ciconiiformes; family Ciconiidae; genus Ciconia; species Ciconia boyciana. The sequence continues at coordinate 208,926,525 of NC_132934.1, forward strand.
GACTTCACATGTTTATGTCTCCACTCCTGGTTGTATAAGAATAGCCCTGATACTGAAACTAAGGACCAATCTGCTCAGCCAAACCATTTAAGCAGCAGATTATTCTAAGTGTCAGCCTGAGTCTAAACCTGAGCAAGGTGTGAGCAGTTTTCCAGCTCAGAGTTCAAGATTTTGGCAAAACAGACGATCACTGTGATGGAACTGTGTAGCTGGTCCCACTCCTGCAGCTTCTTCATTGTATGTATGTCCATGTACACATGGAAACTTATTACTTATTCAGCTGATTATCTTTCCCAAAATTTGAGTTAGTTTTGGCATATTTTATGGAAGAATTACATAACAAGATAGAAAGTTATGCTTTCAGAGCCAGGATTTCTGCTAAACTTCCAGGTGGTGGCTTTTAAATGGAAGCCCTGGTCACCTTATTGCTGGTTCTTGATGCTGCCAGGGACACATTTTCTGACCTATCATATATTCCACTGGGCTTCAGTTCCTGTAACTCTTGCAGCTCATTTCAGGCTTGGTTGTGGGGGTTCTTCTTAAGGTTTGCTCTTTAATGTGGAAAGAAAAACATGACTCTGGAGGGACTGAAGAACTGGCACCAAGTAGGCAGGCAGAACTAAGGACTGGGTAGGTTTTTGTTTCTCGTTCTGGAGTGGCTCAGCAAATATGGCTCAAATGGCATGCAGGGAGATGTTAGGTACTCCTGGAAAAAGGCTGATGCTTCTTACTTCCTCACTACTAATTTTTGTCTCTAGTTTTGACTTCTTTGATTAGTATTTTTTACAGTATTTAAGCTCTTGTAGTTACTGATTTTTTGTTTAAATAGGTAACTTTTAAATCTGTTTAAAATCAACTGTGTCAACTCTTTTTTTTCTCACAATCCATCAGAAAAGAAAAACCAAACCTGCTAGCCTAATTCAGATGAAAATTCATTCATGTCAGCAGGAATGAAGCCACCAGAAGTGGACACCAGCAGCAGGTGGAGCAGAGAATTAAGTCTTTCACACACTGACATTTGAATTCCCTGTGACACTACAAGCCAATACCTAGCGTAATCTTTGATTTACTGAGACATGTTAATCTAGTATAATGTTCAACAGTGTGTTAGTAACAGAAGGTTTAACATAATGCTCCAAACAAGTGCCAGATGGGTTTTTGTTTTATTTGAATATGACAGTTTAAAAGTGGTAATACACTCCTTTGTAGTTATGTTTCATGATTTCCAATATTAGTGGGATATACTGCAGACTTTGATGTAATGGAAAGGGATGGGCAACATATTTTCACTAGAACCACAGTGTTTTAGAGACTTTAGCAAAAAATATAACATAGACAATGAATCAAGGCTGGTCTTTGATCTATAGAATGTTCAGGTTATTTCTTTTTAGGAAATGTGTGTTCTATGGAACTGTTTAAAATATTTTGTGAGTATAATTATCCTATGATACGTAAAAGGAAAATTATCTACCATCACTGGGAGTAGAATCGTAGAATTATTTAGGTTGGAAAGGACCTTTAAGATCATCGAGTCCAACCATAAACCTACCACTGCCGGGTCCACCACTAAACCATGTCCCTAAGCACCACATCTACACATCTTTTAAATACCTCCAGGGATGGTGACTCAACCACTTCCCTGGGCAGCCTGTTCCAATGCTTGACAACCCTTTCAGTAAAGAAATTTTTCCTAATATCCAATCTAAACCTCCCCTGGAGCAACTTGAGGCCATTTCCTCTTGTCCTATTGCTTGTTACTTGGGAGAAGAGACCGACCCCCACCTCTCTACAACCTTCTTTCAGGTAGTTGTAGAGAGCGATAAGGTCTCCCCTGAACCTCCTTTTCTCCAGGCTAAACAACCCCAGTTCCCTCAGCCATTCCTCATAAGGCTTGTGCTCTAGACCCTTCACCAGCTTCATTGCCCATCTTTGGACGCACCTCAGCACCTCCATGTCTTTCCTATAGGGAGGGGCCCAAAACTGAACACAGCATTCGAGGTGCGGCCTCACCAGTGCTGAATACAGGGGTATGATCACTTCCCTAGTCCTGCTGGCCACACTATTTCTGATACAAGCCAGGATGCTGTTGGCCTTCTTGGCCACCTGGGCACACTGCTGGCTCATATTCAGCTGGCTGTTGACCAAAACCACCCTTTTCCTCCAGACACCTTTCCAGCCCCTCTTCCTCAAGCCTGTAGCGTTGCATGGGGTTGTTGTGACCCAAGTGCAGGACCCGGCACTTAGCCTTGTTGAACCTCATACAATTGGCCTCAGCCCATCGATCCAGCCTGTCCAGATCCCTCTGTAGAGTCTTCCTACTCTCAAGCAGATCAACACTCCCGCACAACATGGTGTCATCTGTAAACTTACTGAGGGTGCACTCGATCCCTTCGTCCAGATCATTGATAAAGATATTAAACAGGACTGGCCCCAATACTGAGCCCTGGGGACCATTGTGACCAGCCGCCGATTGGATTTAACTCCATTGACCACAACTCTTTGGGCCTGGCCATCCAGCCAGTTTTTTACCCAGTGAAGTGTATGCTTGTCCAGGCCATGAGCAGCCAGTTTCTCCAGGAGAATGCTGTGGGAAACCGTGTCGAAGGCTTTATTGAAGTCTAGGTAGGCAACATCCACAGCCTTTCCCTCATCCACTAGGCAAGTCACCTTGTCACAGAAGGAGATCAGGTTGGTCAAGCAGGACCTGCCTTTCATAAACCCATGCTGGCTGGGCCTGATCACCTGGTTGTCCTGTACATGCCATGTGATGGCACTCTGAATGATCTGTTCCATAACCTTCCCTGGCACCAAGGTCAGGCTGACAGGCCTGTAGTTCCCTGGGTCCTCCTTCCAGCCCTTCTTGTAGATGGGTGTCACATTTGCTAATCTCCAGTCAACTGGGACCTCCCCGGTTAGCTGGGACTGCTGGTAAATGATGGAAAGTAGCTTGGTGAGCACTTCTTCCAGCTCCCTCAGTACCCTTGGGTGGATCCCATCTGGCCCCATAGACTTGTGTGTGTCTGAGTGGTGCAGCAGGTCACTAACCATTTCCCCTTAGACTAAGGGGGCTTCATTCTGGTCCCCGTCCCTGTCTTCCAGCTCAGGGGGCTCGGTACCTGGAGAACAACTGATCTTACTACTAAAGACTGAAGCAAAGAAGGCATTAAGTACCTCAGCCTTATCCTCATCCTTTGTCACTATGTTTCCCCCTGCATCCAATAAAGGATCGAGATTCTCCTTAGCCCTCCTTTTGTTGCTAATGTATTTATAGAAACATTTTAAATTGTCTTTTACAGCAGTAGACAGATTAAGTTCTAGCTGGGCTTTGGCCCTTCTAATTTTCTCCCTGCATAACCTCATTATGTCCTGGTAGTCCTCCTGAGTGGCCTGCCCCTTCTTCCAAGGCTCATAGATTCTCTTTTTTTTCCTGAGTTCCAGCCAAAGATCTCTGTTCAGCCAGGCCGGTCTTCTTCCCCCCCATCGTGTCTTTCAGCACATGGGGATGGTCTGCTCCTGCACCTTTAAGATTTCCTTCTTGAAGAATGTCCAGCCTTCCTGGCAAGAAAGCCCTTCAGGACTGTACTATATGCAGAGCAGAAGGAGAGTATTTACTGTGGCAGTTATCCTTTTATTGTGCAGCTACCCAAAGGCTTTGGGAGAGCTTTCTGTTCAGAAGAAATCCAGGCCTAGACACCCTGAAAGTTAGACACCTGTGTTTTCACAGAAAAGTCTCAAATTCAGACTAAATAGGGTTTAAACCTTAGTCATCCACTTTCTGGATGAAAGCACTATGCTGTTATGTAGAAGATGAGAAGAGGAACTTTTTGTTTTAAGATGAAACAATACAAACACCCCACTCTGGGATAGTTTAGTGGAGAATACTCTGTACACCCCTTTTTCAAGCTGTGCTGCAATGAAAAGAATGCAGGATTCACCGGAATAGAAGCTCAGCATGTAAAAAGGAGCTTGAGATTGTGGCTTAGTGACTTGCAGACTGCTGGACTGGGACAGACTTGTGTTCTTGGCCCTACATCTGCAACTATGAGTTGGTGCTAGAAACTACATTTGCAGGAGCTGAATTTTAGGCTTATAAGCCGTAGCTCTCAGGTATCAACATAGTCTTGCTGAAAAGAGGCACCTAAGGTTGATTAATATGTTTCTGAGATCATGATTTTGGTGTGCTTGGCAACTAGGTATGAATATAATCCAGTGAGCAAACCCTCCGTTTTTACTGTGTGCTCAGGCTTCTTCTCCCTGTGGTTAAATATGGGAGCACCGGTACTTGCTGTGAGTTTGCTGCCATGAGTTTCATAATAGATTGCAGGTGCAAAAAAATATTTCTAGTGCTGTGCTGTTAAAAACTTAGTAAAGTCTTGAGATTCGTAACCCTTAGGTGTATAATTTTGCTTGCCTGGGGCTTGCTCTGGTGCGAGTAGGGACAGTGGTGACTCTCTATTGCCACCTAGTGCACCAGCCACAACAGAGACAATACATCGCACCATATACCAGGACAGAAGGCAAAAGCAAGTGGTTGGTTCTTCCAGAGCAGAAGTCTGGTCGTTAATCAGATAGTACGTTTATGGGGTGATAAATACTTTTCTGGGCTTCTGAGACTGCAGGAACTTTCCTGGTACTGGGTGTTTTCAGAGACAAAAGGGGAAGCAGAAGAGGTGAGACAGGCTCTTCTAGAGAATTCACTATTGCCTAGTGGTTAGGACACTTCCATGGTAGAAGAGCCTTTCTTTGAAAAAGGACTTGAGCCTATGTGTCCCATAGTCCCAAAAGAGTGCCCTACTCACCAGCCCTGCTGCTCTTCTGGGGTTAGCCTGCTTGTCTCTTTTTAGGTTATGTTCAAGAATTTCACCCTAGAACCAGAACACACAGGTTATCACTTACATTGTAGAGTGGTCTTCATCAGTATGTTTCAAAGAAAAAAAAAAACCCAAAACCTTTTCATAGAAGGGTTTTCCCAACAGGTGGGAAACTGAGATAGACAGGTGCAAGGACTCACTCAAGACAGATTAGGAAGAACACTCCAGGTTCATGAGCCTTGCTCTTCTCTATTAGATAATACCACCTGTATTAGGCACACTCTGGAAAAAATGACAGCACCTGTCCAGCTAACTGCTCCAAAATGACACCATAGTGGCATACTGGTGCTGAGGGATGGAGCAAATAGAAGAGCTAGAGCTATAAAACGAAGCTAGTCAAATTCAAAGCAAACAAAAGGGGGTGGTTGCTGCAATAGGTAGTAAACATGTGGAACTCCTTAACAGATCTTGCAGATGCAAAAATTTTACCTGTATTCAAGGGAAGGCTGGAAAAGTACTTGAAAGAGACATCAGTTGAAGGTTACTAAACAAACATAACATACTAGGTTCAGGAAATCCTCTGAGCTGGAAGGAATCACAAGTTTCGAGAATGCAGGAGAAGTATCATATCAGGTTGCTCTGTTCTCTTTTTTTTCCTGAGTGCCTTCTTACATCTACAGTTAAAGACAGAGTATGAGGCTAATTACGCCCTTGGTCTGTACCAATACAACTGCTTTTATGATGAGGACAGTAAGTTTCAGTGACACCATTCAGAAGCACAGCTCCTTCTCCGGCTCCCCTGTTGTGCTGATAGTGAGTGGTACGGTGTGACATGCTCATTCAGGTCCTTGCCAGCCACTCCTCTACACAACCAGCTGGGTTTTGTTGACAAAATGTTTGAAGGGGCAATAACCTTGTTTTGTGTGGCTAGTCACCTGCAACTGAGCTGTATTTTGCAGCAGGCTCAGGGGTGAAGATCCCTTATACCAATGCCCTCACACTGAAGTCAGGATCTTGCCTTCAGGGTAGTGTAGGATGGTGAAAGGCCCCTGTTGTTGCTGAGAGAATGCCTCTGTCTAGGCTACTATTGTTTTTCATGCAGGGAATGAAGCCAAGACATTTACTCTGAGTGCTTACCACTGTGGGCACCAGTGATGGCCCAGCTTCAAAACTGTTGTTGAGTTGCTGGGCACAATCACTGAATAACAACAAAAACAGCCTGTTTTTTTCACTAATTCATGAAAGAAGTCGAGTTTCTTGTATCTGTCAATATATATCAGTTTAATTTTCTTCACTTGAAGTAATCACAGCTGTTGATTGCTTCAAACAAGGAAGAATAGTAAACCTACATGAACAACTGCAAGTATGAAAACTCATTTACTGCTGACAAAGGGGCTAATATGAAAAGCTGTAAAACACAACAGGTACAATCTAGTGAGATCCTATAAATAGCTAGGCAACCTATTGTTGTTAATAATGGGTTTTTTTTCAGTCTCCCAACACTATATTGCATTTCATAGAAAAAAGTGAAATATGTAGCATTTTGTAGGATGTTATTTTGTTAAAAAAAAAAACAGAAAAACTAAAACTTGGTTCAGATCAACTATAAAAGACTGGAGTGTAGAAGCAAAAAAAGTAAGGACATTTCACTGCTAAACACTCTGGACAAAACTTCATTGTGATGGCAAAACTTTAATGTCCTGGCAGGCATTAATTTATACTGTGTGAAAGGCTAGCTCATCTTCTATTACCTTCACTATTACCTTCTATTACCTTCATCTTTGCTACTGTCTTTAGCCTGAATTTGTATCAAAGGAAACTACCTTGGGTTTTTTCTGTGTTACAGCAACAAAACAGCATTCAGGTCCTTAGAATAACTTATCTTCCACCTTCTTTTAGAAAGAAGGACAGGAAATTGAAGAATGCAAGTAATTTTTTGCAAACAAAACCCATGTTTTGTTTTGTTTTGTTAAGCTGGTTGGTTTGTGGGTTGGTTTTTTTTTTAATATTCACTAGCAGATTAGTTGAATTAAAAAAAAAACCAAACAAAAACAAACCAAAACCAAACCCCAGAACACAAAATAATTCTATATTGAAATATAAGGCTCAAGATATTACAGAAGATATTCAAAATATCCAGCAGACATCAAGTGAATAAAATTGGGACTATTGCAGACTATGGGACATATTCAGCACCAGTTAGCCAAGAGATTTGGTTAGCTACGATAAGGTGCATCTTGTAGCTTTGCCCTGTAGACCCATTTAAACAGAACAGAGCATTTTGACCAGTACAAATGTTGGGATCTCCTTTTATGGAAAAGAAGACATGTGAGTGGTAATTTCCACAGTGATTTACTCAACTGGTCTGCAGGGCTCCAGATGAAGGACTCGCAGCATGTGATAGCTACACAACCAGAAACAAGTACATGCAAAGCATGTGCATGCAAACTAGTTACAGCTGCAGAAAGAAATAAAATCTAAGCCCATTATTGCTGCTATGTACTTTCAGGGGTCTATGTGCTTTTAGGGGTTCCTATGTTCAACTCCTAGACACAGTGGGGGATCCTAAGATAGTCTTGGAATTCTGTAAAATGGGATCTGATACACTGCAGTAAATATGGGAACATCTAATATGGGAAACACTTAGGTTGACAAGTTGTCAATGCTTCTAACTTTCTCTGGAGTCCCTTCATTATGATCTTCTTTTCCCTTCTCATTTCCTATTTCACCAAGGAAGAATATAGATGATACTTGATAAAAGTGGCCATTACAACCTTTCAGTGAGGAAAAGTCTTACCCTTTTTGTTCTGAGCTTTTGGAAGGCCTCATCACTGTACATGCATAGGGAGATGAATGTCTTCAGAAGCTGTTGTCAGTCTGTGCCATCTGCTTCTTTTGGAAACAAGGTCTTAAAGCAAAGTACACTGGCATGATTCATCTTATAATGATACTCACAGGTCTGTAAACAGCATGTAAACAGATGAGTAAATAAAATGCTTTTGCAGAAAGTGATTGTGTGTTCCCTTCTAAAGTATTGGCTGGTTTGTGTTTCACCTCAATAAAGACAAAGTGTGTAATGATCATTTCCTGAATTAAGGTCTTCTCTGAGAGCCAGTAGAAGCCTTGCAAGATGACTAGACAAAAACTCTGTTCTGGCTGCTCCTCTGAGTCATGATATCGGTGAGATAGTTAAATGAAGGGTGACAGGCATAGGCATATAACCACAGAATCATTTATGTTGGAATGGATCTCTGGAGGTCATTTAGACAACCCTCCCGTTGAAGAGGGGACAACTACAGCAGGTTGTTCAGGGCCGTGTCCAGTCAGGTTTTGACTATCTCCAGCCATGGAGACTCAACAGCCTCTCTGGGTGACCTGTTCTAATAAGCAACAGGTATACAGGATATTTACTGTTTTCACTAGGGAACAGGGGGAAGATGCTGTTGATTTTGCACCAGATGAGGGCTCTACTTGATCTACTAAATAGCAGAGGGTATCTAAGATCATACCTGCTTCTATGTAGGTACAGAAAAGACGTGGTTATTAACAGCCAGCTAGAGCTGCTCGGTCAGAAGAACAGGTCCCAGTGCAGATTATAATATGTGGGGCTTTGTTTTGTTTATGTTTGTGTCTTCAGAATCCTTGTGGCAGCAGAATCTGAACAGTCTCTGACTGGACATAATGGTCTGAGACCAACAGAGAATCTGGACCAGCAAACATTTACAGACCTGGGGGGTGGAATGTGGAGTGTGGTAAGGGCTGCACAGAAAGAGGGAAAAGGCACCAGATTCTAGCAAAAATATTTTTGGAAACCAGTTCCCACTGATTTGAGCAGGGCCAGAATTTCCCTCCTTATCTAGATACTCAAATACTAGGTTCAGCTCAGCCAGGTTGCAGAATCTTTTTCCACGTGTTACTTTGATCACCTTTGAGCACTGTGAACTGCAACTAGCCATTCAGACTGACTCCTTGTGGAAGTCCTAGCTGTGACCCAAGTGAGTGACCGGGTGGCCACAGCAGTGGGTGACTTCTGTCTGCATGAAGTACCAAGTCACACCTCTCTTACTGGGTGAATACACCTGCAAACCAGGACAAATCAATATCATTTTTACTAAATCAGGCTCAAATGGAAATCACTTTTCTCTATATTACATGAGAATGTTGTGTTTGAAGGTCATGTACTTCACTATTTTGTTTGCTCTCCATAAACAGACCAGGTATTCTTGCTTCATATTTAACCAGGAAGCTGACTGTATAGCAAGTTTTACAATCTTTATGGTCCTAACCTACCAGATGACTAAAGCGGATTACATTGTTTTGAGATTATCTAACTAAAGGCATAATTACAGGATCTCAAATTAGTCAATTTTTGATCAACTTTGACGCAACAAATGTCCAGTGCTGAAATTAGACTCTGGATTGTGTAGTTAATGTTTCATACCTGGGACCATCATCATAGGTAAAATCTTTTAAACTATTTCAACCTGCTTACCAGTAGATAATTTTTTTCTAGGCAAATCATTATGGTTAAACCATCTTTTTACAAGGTCTGCTTCAACATCTGATTAACATTTTACACATTTTGTTTCTAATGACTGCAAAAGAAAGCATAAAAAAAGAAAGGAATATTGTGCTTAACATGAAAACTGATTCAGAAAACAATCTGTCGCCCATGGGGTCTAACCCCACCTTTGAATCTAATAATTATTTTTGCAGTCATTTTAGAGGTCTCACAGATAGACTTTGTGTCCTTGAGTAGAACTGCTCTATATTTCCACAGCACAACAGTCACTTTCTACCACTATATTTTATGCCAGTAAATTACCTGGAATATGCCAGTGTAGTACCTGACTTTCAGCAGGTGACTTTGAATTTTAAATTTTCTTTCTATCACGACCTCTAATGTAACGAGACAAAGGCATATAAGGACACCAGTCCCCTATTAATCAAATAATTGTTCCATTAGCTAAGAGTTAGGCCTTTCTATTTAACAGAAAGTTCTTTAAATATAGCATTTTCTGTCAGGTGACTGTGCTGATGTAATTAAAAGTGTAAGAATGGGTGCTGCTTTGTTTTCTCTTTTGGAAAACTATTTTTATGTTTCAGTTAAGAGTTGGACCTACTGATGCAGAAGATTCATGAGAGTTTACCTCCCAGCTGCTTTCAGTATCACTGTATCTGCAAATACAGAGTTCTGCCAACACAAACTGTTCTCTTCCTATTACTTATCAAAAGGCTATTCCTTGCTCAACAGATGACATGCAACCAAAGGCACTAATACTACTGCAAATATATTTCCATCTTCACTTGCTTTTCTTATTTGGTCTTTTCCAAACTAGCAATAAAGGAGCAATAAAGGAATGGAAAAACAGTGGCAGTAAGAAATAAAAGGCCACATTAAAGGCACAGGAAATTTACCATCTTCAAACATATGTGCGCCGAAAAAAAAAGCAAGCTTTTCAGAAATCAGGGATCTCAGGAGTCAAGATGAGTCAAAGCCTACCTATGTGTTGGTAAGCCAGTGCTGTTAATAGAGTTCTGCCCATTATGTCAAATGAAAATCTTTCCACCAGTACTTAGGTTAAAATACAAGTTTTTTACAGCAAATGATGATGTCATGCTGGAGCCTTACAGAATCACTGTTTCACTGACTCTCTTGGGTTGGAAGGCACCTCTTGAGATCATCTAGTCCAACCCCTCCTGCTCAAGTAGGGCCAGTGAGAGCAGGTTGCCCAGGACTGCATCCAGTCGGATTTTCAGTGTCTCTAGAGATGGAGACTCCACAACTCTCTGTGCAACCTGTTCCAGTGTTTAACCATCCACACAGTGAAAAAAGTTTCTTCTGTTCAGACGGAATTTCACGGGCTTTAATTTGTACCCATTACCTCTTGTCTTCTCAGTGGGTACTACTGAGAAGAGTCTGGCTGCTGCTTCTTCACTCCCTCCCACCAGGTATTTATACACATTGATAAGATCCCCCTGAGCCATCTCTTCTCCAGGCTGAACTGTCACAGCTCTCTCAGCTTCTCCTCATACAGGAGATGCTCCAAGCCCCTAGTCACCTTAGTGGCTCTGTAGTGGACTTTACTCCAGTAAGTCTGTATCTTTCTTGCACTGGGGAGCCCAGAACTGGACATAGCACTCCAGGTGTGGCCTTATCAGTGCTGAGGGGAAGGATCACCTTCCTTGGCTTGCTAGAAACGCTCTGATGCACCCCAGGAGGCTGTTAGCCTTCTGTGCTGCAAGGCTGCATTGCTAGCTCATGATCAACTTGTTGTCCTCCAGGACCCCCAGGTCCTTTTCTGCCAAGCTGCTTTCCAGCTGGGTGTCCCCCAGCATATATTGGTGCCTGGGGTTGTTCCTTTCCAGGTACAGGACTTCGCACTTCCCTTTGTTGAACTTCATGAAGTTCCTGCCAGCCCATTTCTCCAGCCTGTCCCCGTCCCTCTGAATGACAGCATGACCTTCTGGTGTATTAGCCACTCCTCCCAGTTTTGTATCGTCTGTGAACTCACTGAGGGTACACTCCGCCACATCATCCAGGTCATTAATGAAGAAGTTAAACAGTATTGGTCCCAGTACTGACTTCTGAGGCACGTCGCTAGTGGCTTGTCCTCCTGCTGGACTTTGTGCCACTGGTCACAATCCCTCGGGCCCAGTCATTCATCCAGTTTTCAATCTAATCTACCTCACTGTCCACTTATCTAACCCCTACTTTGTCAGCTAGCCTATAAGGATGTTACGGGAGACAGTGTCAAAAGCTTTACTAAAGTCAAGGTAAACAACATCCAGTGCTCTCCCCTCATCCACCAAGCTAATCACGTCATTGTAGAAGGCTATCAGGTTGGTTAAGCATGATTTTCCATTTGTAAACCCGTGCTGATTACTACCAATCACTTTCTTGTCCTTCGTGTTTTTGGAAATGGTTTCCAGGATTAGTTACTCCATCAACTATTCTTTACCTTATTAATGAATCAGAAGTGGTACCTTCTTATAGAATCCTGCAATTTTATTGACTGCTTGTCTTCCAACCATTAATTAAGTGTTGTGGTTTAGCTTCAGTTGGCAACTAAGCACCACACAGCTGCTCGCTCACCCTCCCCCCCCACCCCGGTGGGATGGGGGAGAGAATCGGAAGAGCAAAAGTAAGAAAACTCGTGGGTTGAGATAAGAACAGTTTAATAACTGGGAAAAAGAGGGGGGAAAAAATATATATAATAATACATTGTAATGAAAAGGAAAACAACAAAAGAGAGAGAGAGGAACAAAACCTGGAGCGGGGGGGAAGAAGCGATGCAACCACTCACCACCCACTGACCAATGCCCAGCCCGTCCCCGAACAGCGATCGCTGCCCCCTGGCCAACTCCTCCCAGCTTGTATACTGAGCATGAGGCCATATGGTATGGAATAGCCCTTGGGCCCGTTTGGATCAACTATCTTGGCTCTGTCCCCTCCCAGCTTCTTGTGCACCTGGCAGAGCACGGGAAGCTGAAACGTCCTTGACCAGTGTAAACATTACTTAGCAACAACTAAAACATCAGTGTGTTATCAACATTATTGTCATCCTAAATCCAAAACACAGCACTATACCAGCTACTAGGAAGAAAAATAACTCTATCCCAGATGAAACTAGGACATAAAGTCAAACTTTTCTTAGGTTATGATATAATTAATCTAAAAAGCAATAGCTGAGAATGAGACACTAATTGGAAACATCACATATTCTCATAAGCTGAGGCTACCCACAGGCCTGTAATCCTGTCTTGAAAATAAATTATACATTAAATTTCTGGAAGTGTTGTGGAAGGCATTTCAACTCTTCAAATAAGTTATTTTGGCCTCAGTGGTACTGGCAATGTTTGGGGGTAAAAGAAGTAATATATAGCTGCATCTCTTATGGTTTCCAAAGTATTTATCTCTCAGTCTTTTGCAGATGATTTTTATTTACATTTCATGAATGAAGCACAGGGGATCTGAAAGAGCATAGCATTTTACTCAGAACAGAATGCATGATCAGCTTGGATGGAGCTTTGAATAGTATAGTTAGCTGGTTTAGTGTAGTTACCAGTTAGTTACCTGGTTAGTTACCTTGTTTAGTGTAGCTACCAGTGAAGTTACCAGTTTTATCTGGTAGTTAGCTACATAGTGTAGTTAGCTGGTTCCTGTAGGAAAGCTTTGGGAAAGATCATCTATTTGCTTCAAAATGTACACAAGTATTCCTTGTGTAAAGTGATTCACATCTGCTTTTTGTGAATTCTAACTCTGTAGATAATGGAATTAAGCAATTTTGCACATAGGTGTAAAGTGGGGGCTGTTTCTGAACAGCTTGATGCCCAATAAGATCTTTGGCTTGTGAACACTTTGGGAAATCTGTTATTTTCATTTCCTGCTTATGTAGAAGTAATGGCATGCTGACTCTTTCTGCGTATCTCTGTATTCAGTACAGTGGGTAACACCCAACATTGTTAATAGCTCTTGGATACATGAAGGATGCAGTCCTTAAGCCTGAACTCAGAATTGTTAACAGCCTCAATGAATGAGGCTAAAAATGCCCTCATCAACAAGTGGCTTCACTTCACAACAGTACAGTAGCAGTTGCTGTGTAGTTTACTACATCAGAACGGTTTTGCTGAGGTGCTTATAAGAAAATAGAGGAATTAACTTTTACCTGAGAGGCTAAAAAGGATGGCTCTCTATTTTTAAAGGAAAACATGTAAGAAAGTACAAAGGTGTGTTAAAGTTGCATGCTGTCTTGAGTTTGCAGACCAGAAGGTTTGTTTGAGTGAAGATGGAAATTCCAGCTAAGGTGTTGTGTGAAACATTTCCTCTGTAACAATCCGAAGATTACACCTTGTGCATTCCAGTGAGAAATGCTTGATTTCAAATGAGTTTGCTGGAATGCTCAGTCTCTTGAATATAGATTCCCAAGAGTCTTAAGAACCATAAGTTGTAGTTCACAGAAAGGAGGGATGGGATAGCTCCCAGTTGGCACGTAGTGACTACACCACCTGCATGTCTTTACTTGTCTTGAAGTGAAGCAGCATGTTTTAACATAACATCCTTTTACTTGCCATAAGAAAAGCTGAATAGAGTTGTCTACTTCTAAGAACATCTTTAAAAAGCCCTAAAGACTACAACGTTGATGAACTTCATCATGGGCAGGATCGGCACAGCATGAGTAGCTTGAATAGACACTTTTTAAAAAAAAAATTATGCAGATAATATTCGGCAAGTAGATTATTTTTACTTGAATGAAAAGTAGGAAATAAAAATACCTAGACTGATTAGATTACACATATTCATAGGTGATAGCCATCTGACATAGGGTCCTTTTCCCTATTTGAACTCAAATGAAATGCTGTGTATACTGAGGTAATTGGAAAAATTGCACTGGCTTTAGTATGAGAGGACACTGAGAATTTCAGGCAGGATTTGAGCAAATCTTAGAGACATGAGGATGTCCTTTATAGGTCCCTGTCTTTTTTGCAGTGATATATTTTACAATTCGATGCTAGCTCTGATCTTACAATTAGTTAACATAATTATATTTACAAGGCTGATGTATTAAGCAGATATTTTTCCTGTTAATCAGACTGCTAGTTCCAGTAGCTATATGTGGTATTTTCTGACAACAATTGTTGCCCTCATTGTGCAAATATGGCAATCTAAACCAACAGATGAACACATGCTGTCCTATAGCAGAAAGATGATAATGTTTGTGGAAGTGTCATGTAATATTATCATAATCTTCATACAGCTATTTAAACATTGAAAATGAGCCAAGTCCATAAAAAGCAGCTGAAAAAATTAGTAACTTTGTGAGAAGGGTTATGTTTTTTCTTCAGACATAATTTAAGCAGCATTTATAAAAGTGTGATCAAATATCTCTATAATTAATAACTAATTGAAAAGAATCCCAGCAATCAAGATCCTAGGCTGTTGTTATCCGTTGTCATGTCAAGACATAACTGTTCCATATGCAGCTGTGGGAATGTATGGAAAAGCAATGTCAGGAAATCATTGAGTCTGTGATATAGCTCAGTCCTTATCAGTATTGAGACCAAAAGTAAACCAGAAGATTCCAAAGCAGCTACTGGTGTTAAGGAGGACAATGGAGTTGCACCCACAGTGATTTAGACATATTTCAGTTAGCTTTTACTGGCATGAAATCTGTTTCATGCCTATATCAAGGTGGGAGTTTAAGAACTAGAACAACTGCTCAGATTGATTTTTAGGAAGATTAAAATTACCATAGCATTTCTTCCATTCTGCAAAGGAAAAAAAAATGTGTTGTTTTATCAGCTCAGGATAACATAGCTGTTTTCATATGTATTCTTGGGACCAAGGCAATGTACTTGACAGTCTACATCAAGGTACCAACATGTGTTTGTAAAGGATAACTTATAAGAAGCTAAAATCTGGAGCATATCTTCAGATTTTATCTGAAGATACCAGTACTCAGAATAGGACTGTATTGGAGTAGGAGTAAAATTTACCCTAGAGGCAGAGAATAGGTTATCATTGATTTAATGAGATGAATGTAGTCTCCTATAACATCCTCAATAGAATGGTTCAAGTCACCTGGTGAATTTATATCTGCTAAGAACAGTTGAAAAAATTAGTCTTTTAAAATGAGCTGTCCTGGCTCTCTGTGAGTAGATGTGGTCTCTTAGCTCTTTGGCTGATTGTGTCAAAGAGCACCATGAATGCTTGAATTGCTTCTGCTGGTCCATCCAAGAACAGAGCTTTACTGCAGAGAGGTCACGCCTCATGCAGTCAGTGAGTCTTGCAAAGGAAACTCCAGTCCAGAGTCCAGGAGATAGCTGTCAGCAAAGGGAGTGCTGCTAAGACACATTGGAGTTGCCATACTACCGCTGCCAAGAGGTCCTTCGAGTTACCTGTCTCTGAGGGTATGTTTGTGTTGGTTATTTCAGGGAGATGAAAGGAAACTTATTCATACTCCGAGTTGAAAAAAAAAAAGCTGTGTGAATGTGTTAGACTTGGACCTATGGAGAGCCTGGGTATGGTGTTGCAGGCAAAGCATCACACTAACATCATCCTTTGGTTTCCCTTTTGCTCAGAACATGGGTAGAGTGAGCTTGTGCAAAATGAAATTCACAATGTAAATATACCCTTAGATTCTTCCATTACAGGTTCAAGAACACCCTTATATTTCTCCAGTTCAACTAAATGCTTATCATTCTATTATTTCCTCTAAAGATAAGCACACCAATAGCTCCATTTACCAAATGGAACAGAACTTAGCTTTTTATTCTAAAATAAAAGTGTCTTGGAGCTGATCTTGGTGATATAATTCCTATTCGCTTATCAATAAACTGATCACTTCCTCTACAGGATAAAAGAAAATTATAATTTAGAGCTGTCATCCAATAAGGTATTGCCAGGTGCTTCAAAAGAGGATACAAAGTACCCTGTAGACGTAGAATAACCTACCTCAGATTACAATTTTACCCTAATCCTTAGTTGCTAGAATTTGGTTTACACCTGCCACTAATACATTCCATACTTTCTCTGATTTTTGGTAGCATTAGCCATTATGACTTCGAACACTCAAACTCTTCACAGAATAGCCAGTAGTTCTTTAAATTTACAAAATTCCTGACTTCCACAGTTTACTTAGAGTTTCAGAAGGTGACTTTCATTTTAGTATTCTCCATCTCCAGATTATGCTGAACATGTCCTTGGTCTTGTGTCATGATTCTCTAGATGATGAAAAAAAGATTATTCTAGTCCATTTTCTCTAAGGCTATCCATTTTTTTATATACAGTGTCACATAAAGCCGTCTCCTATTGCTTTTGAATAAAATGTTTCTCAGGATTCTCTGGGATGCAGACTGATACAGAAGTTATTTTTCTCCTTTATGATGTTTCTGTATTCCTAGATGCTTCTTTCAATCCCTTTACGCCAATAATTTCCTTACAACCTTTCGACTTCTGGAATATTTTAAAATTCTATATTCATTAGATTTCTTCTCAACTAAAACATTCTTAGGTCTCTGATTTTAACTTTTTCCAAATTTACTTGCAAGGTTTACTTCCTTTCGCTGAAGGATGCTTCCTTTGTTAAAGTACTTTTCCTAATTTGCAAATGAACAATACTGACTTTTCACTTTGCTCTTCCACTTTTGGAATAATTAACAAGTTAACAAAGTTTAAAGTTATTATTTTATAAATAACTTTGAAGATTTATTTTCTCAGCCAGTTACTGTTTGAACCAAGTCTCACAGAAAAGAGGATGGAGTTGGTGATGAACTTAGTCTGTTTCCTCTCCAAGAAGAGAATAGAAGTGTAATTAGAAGTATGAGATGAATCATGGGCACATGACAGAATAATTCTAGAAGTGATGTAGAAAGACTTGGAGTACTGATCATTTGGAGGTATTCTCTGAGAAGAGGTTTCATATCTTCATAGACAGACTTCACCTAAGCATATGGGATAGCAGCTTGCAATCCAAGCTGGCAGAATGAATAAGAAGAACTTGAAATTGAGAGATGGGAAGAGAGCCTGAGAAGGAATCGTATAGTTTCTCCATTTAACACCCAGGGCAGGGGGAATTTTGGCTTCAGGAAGGTGGTGGCAACAAACACAGAAAATAGGAGCTCAAAGACTGAGGAGTTCGACTGAAGTGGTAATAAGAAAAGCAGTACAGTTAGTAAAAGAATGCCAGGAACCCATGCAACAAAATAGAGGATCCAAAACCAGTGAGAAATTAAAATCAAACTTCATGGAAATAATTCTGTTAGAATGGAATTGCACCAGTGATCAGAGAAGAGAAATATTAACTGAAAGTTGTACAGTCTTCATAAAAGAAAAAAAAAAAGGTAAAAAAAAAAAAGAGAGAGGATGATATCCTGGTGAAAGCCAAAATTACACTGAGGAAGAGCTGTAAAGGCAATGTGCAGGAAAGGACACAGAAGCTTGCGGTAGGATGAGATCACGTCTGTTTTAGTAGGGAAATACTAATGGAAACAATTTAATGATGGGACACTGCAGCTCCTCATACGTAAAGGAGATAATAAACATACTAATAGCTGTTGCGTTCTGGACATACACTCAGTAGATTTCTTCAACACAGAGTCTATTTGCCAACAAAGCCCAGCCTTTGTTCTGATAAAGAACAAAGACATCCCTGAAGAGCTTGTCATAGAAAATAAGGTTGTACTCAAAGCAGATGAGATTATTTTGTTTAAATTAGATGGAAGAATAAACAAAGTAGACTTAAATAAGAAGGGGTTTTGCACATTTTGATAAATAAAAGAAGGTAATTAGGAAAGTGAAGTCAGCTGTATTGAGGAGCTTAGGGACTTGAATGCAGAGGAAGCTTGGCATTTCTTCATATTAAAGATACAAAAAAATTATCTGGAACTTGTATCCAAAAGAGGGAAAAAAATATAAGAAAAAGTTCCAGATCTAGCTGGAGGAAAAGTTGTCTCAGCAAGGATACCAGGGGCAAGAAATGAGGCTAGAAGGAACAGGAAATATGTCCACCAAAGAAAACTGCTAGGGAGAGCAAAAATGAATAAAATGGGAACTGGCAGAAACCTAAACTTAATTGGCTTTGCAAAGGCTTCTAAAACAAATAAAATGCCCTTTCACCACATTAACAAAAGGAAAAAGCAAAGAGGAGTTACTGGGGGAAGGGGAATCTGAAAATCAACTTAAAACAGCTGCTGGTCTGAAGAAACATTTTGCTACAGTTTTTATTAAGGACAATAATGGTGGGCTTGGGGACAAGACAGGCTGGCAGATGAGGAGTTACTGTATCTACAATAAAGCAAAAATGTCGAGATTGAATACACTTGATAGCAGGAATTTTTTAACATGTTATCTCAGATATGGTGTCATAGGTTCTGAAAGGACAGAGAGCTACGTGTGGGACCTGTAGAAAGGGGCCAAATGTGTTCTCTGGTCCTCACTGCCAGTAGGGAAGTGCTGATTTCTCTCAGGCTGTAGCACAGAGCTTGGCTCCTGAAGAGCAGTTTTGCCATGACTTGCCTGCACCTGTGGTGCTCCCACACTTTAGTACCCATTTCCTCCTCCCTTGCTATGGTGCTGGCACAACTGCTGTTTCTTTTCGCAGGAATGGTGCTAGTAATAAGTCAGAAAAACAATTTGGGAGTGATAAGAAAACTAAAACAGTGTTAGCCACCCCTGGAAGATCCATTTGTCTACCATAGAGTATGTGCTAACATAGCACTTGTATTTAAGGTGGTGAATCAACTGCAAAAGAAGAATGAATCAAGAAATCTTAGGGCTTCTTAATCTCATTTTAATTGTAGGCAAGGCTGCAGAAACAAGTTTGGAAGGAAAGGAAAATTAAAGATGCAGGTAAAGACAAACAGAATAAAATTCAATGTGAGCTTATACAAAGTGGCTGTACCAACTAATCTGATAATCTTTATTTAATAAAAGCTAGACTTCGACTTTCTGTACCTGGGAGATTGCTCTAAACTGATCTAGCCTTGGAAGCACGTATGCTAGGGTACCACACACAGTCTGTTGCTACCACTGCCTGGATGGTGATGAAAGAAAATTGTTGGACCAGAGGGAGGTAACCTACATTGAACTAATTTTGGTAAGAAGTATTATGTCAAAAAACACAAAGAGAACTAATGAAATTTTGCGATAATACAAAGCTGAGAGCCCACATTGTTACAGGGAAATGTCAAGATCTTTTTTTCTTTGAGGACTAAAAGAGCAGAAAGTGGATAGAGTATAATAGCATGAGGTATGAGGTCAGGTACTGAAGGAATAATAATTGTGTGGACTGAAAATACAGAAGAAAAAGAAGAGCTGCATTAGCAAGTGACTGCACCAAGAAGAGTCATCTATATGATGCTATTACCTAAAAGAAAAATGTGGCTCCAAGGCATATCAGGTCCATTCTATCCATCCAGGAAAGGACAGAACAGAATAGAATGTTAATATTATTTTCTTTATGCTATTGGTGGTACTTCACGTGCATTACTGTGAACAGTTCAATTTTCTCTTCTTCAGGAAAGATTAATTCAGCTGGGATAGGTGAACTAAAAGGCCTAAAACAATCAGGGAAATGAAGAGCCTGGTTAATTAGAGGAAACTGAAAGTGTTTGACTTGTTAACCATACAAAACCAAAGGTTGAGAGGTAAATACGTGTTTATTCCCATTAATATGGCACAAGAGTTCTCATCAGGTAGAGAAATGATCCATCCAAGTTAAATGACAATTACAGTTTTACCAATAAAAATATCCACTATAATTAGCAACTAACAAGCACAAGGTTCAAATAAAAAATGTTTGAACCATGGTATTATTATAAAGAGATAGAAGAGCTTTATTTTAAGTGTTAGGTTCAATGAACTTTTGTGAATGTTGAAGTCATATTCCTATGAATTTCTTAGTATTGGGCAGCTTCAAGGCTAGAGATCCTGAATGTGAGAGAGAATGTGAAGGCCAAACACACACAATCCCAGGGCTAAGAAGTCAGGAGTACAAAAGTTCTGCTAAGCATGGTCCTAGCTGAAACCATAAAGAGTGGGATCTCACCCTCTGCTCATCAAACTATATTCTTGTCAGCATCACTGGTGATATTAAAAGACAATTTCACCAACCAGTTTCAAGTCCCAGGAAGCGTATTGAATATTTCAGTTGTATTGGTATATTTTAACTTTTTTTTTATGTCAGTCTTATTTGGATCAATATGATCTCTTGGAGGACAGGTGGCGAGGAGGAGGAAAATGTGCAAATTTAAAAATAGAACTTGACAAGTTACGAGAAGATTACATGATGAATTCTGACTTCATATGTTGATTTCTTCTCACCTAAATGTAGGTGACTACACTGAGATAGTCCCTCTTCATTCTCTTTGTTTTTAGTGGAGCCGAATCATGTCATCCTAATGCAGATGTCAAAAATAAGTTAGATTAACTATGCCCTAAAAATGCTTATTGTTCTCCATAGATTATAAAGGGACCCCAAGGGAAGAAGTTCAGAAACAGATACCTCCACTGTAGTCTTCTAAGACATGAATTCCACCCCAGGAGAAAACTGTCCTCTATCCCAGTGGACGGAATAATAATTGGGGAGGAATAAAGGAAAGAGAACTGGTGTGGCCAAAGTGATGACAAGTAACTGAAAACAGCATAGAACAATGGAGAAAACATACCCTCAGCTATATTACAGAGATGTGGAGTGAAGGCTATGGAAAGGGAAATAGCATGGAAAAAGAGTACAAGACTTGGTTATATTGCTGAACATTTTTATTTAGTAGACAGGCAAGTATCAAAATGACAATTCTATGTGCAGAAATGTTTTATTTTGTATGGATGTATGTCTGAGAAGTATTGTCCATCTCTACAGCCAAACACACATTAGATAAAACTAAACATGCAAATACACCCATGTTCTTACAGGTAAAAGAAACAGGAATTTTGATTTAATTTGTGTTGCAACAGCACCTTGCAATTCAAATTGAAATCAGGGTCTCATAGTGCTGTGTTAGCTGTTATATATAGAAAGGAAAATAGTGGAGACAGTGAAGAAGGTTGACACAATGCACTAAAAATATAACTTTCTGCTAATGTATTCTTTGGCAGTGCACCAAGGTTAATATTAGGCCTTCTGCCGAAAGTCAAAGGGTCCCAAGTCCTCACTACTCTTTGAAATTATATTGAGTTAATGTGCCTAATTCTCACCTCTCGCTGATTTTATGCTGGTTTTAAGGCCAATGAAATAAAAATGGTTTGCTTTATCTCCCTCCTGTGGGAGATGCCTTGCCAGTTCTCACCTTCTGAAGTGCTTCCTACTGCATTCTTACCCCAGCTCATAATGTTATGGTTATAGCTATGGCTATAGAAATGTATCCTGAAATTCTTAAAAGCATGTAGTGGTTTTGATTGACTTGATGCACCTTCAGGATACTTGACCATCCAGCAGTGGTTGTTCAGCACATGTAAACTTTAGCACTTCAAAAGTTTAGCACTTTAAAAGCTGCCTTCAACTGGGCATACTTAATTGAAGACACGCAAAATCAATAGTTGCTTTTGAAAATTTGGAACACATTTGATATTTCAAATAGAAAGACAGGCTAATTTATTTTATTATTCTCATATACAAAGTTTTATTTAATTTTGTAGTGTGTTGGACAAAATTACTACCTTCCCAAATTAGAAATGACGAAAGCATTAATTTCTGTAAATTTAATCACTTTTAGAGATCAGAAGTTGCTCAGCCTCTCCCAGAAAGACTGGGTGCAGTTATGTAAGAAGACAGGCATGTTGATTCATACCAATTATGCTATGCATTACTTGGAAGAGCCTTCACAAATTTTCCCCTCCTCCTTCAAAAACAAATCTAAATGTGGGGAAGAGGCTTCTATATGCTATGAAACAATCCTTCTGTTGTAAGGCTGGCAAAATTCCCACTGTTTAAGGAGTGAATAAGCAATCTCTAAAAGTACCAGTCCTACCCATTCTCCATTTCTCTCCTGCTGAGCATAATACTTACCAACATAAAGGCTAATGGGTCATTTTATTTCACTCCATTCTTGTGCCTCATATAACAACATTAAAATAAATTTGCTTTTGATCACACTTTAAGGGAGAGTGATGCATAATTACATTGTTTGCAATTATCAGATTTATCTGTAAAGCCTAGGTCAGAATAGTGTTGATAAATCCTGGAAATATGCTAAAGCCTTGTTTTGCTTTCTGAAGGGAAGATTACTATTTGTACTAGAGAAGTGGGCAGAGCTGCTTAATTTATTCCTCATACACCTGTGGCTTATTTGAAGTCCCAAACTCTCATCCCTATCCAAGAAAATCTCTCATTAGCTTCTTCAAAGAGAATTGAGTGTTCATAGTGCTATAGCTCTTCCTTTTTTCTTTGGTCACCTGGATGCCCTGTCTCTTGTCACAACCATTCCACTAGCTTCATCTCTCTCTGACATCCCTTATTACAAGTCTAACGCCTTTCATGCCGTTTTTCCTCACCGTTTCACTTTCTACCACATCCGCTCCCCTTGTGAGTATGAACATGTTGTTTCTGATTTGCTCAGAAAGGAAAACCTGTAAGTCCACTTGCTTGTCCATCTTGTTTCCTTGTCAGACGCTAAGGGCTCCCAAGCACTGCCTTAGCTCTCCACCACCTCCCCATTCCCTCCATCACTCCACCCACATCACTTTGCAGTCCTCTTCCACTCTGCTCCCTCCTTAATAAATTTTCTCTGAAAAGACCTCTGTGGACATTTACCAAACTATCCTCTTTCAGCTTCATCCCCAAGGGCCATCTTTCCCTGATGGAAAACTAAGAACTGGCAATTTAAAAGGTATAGGACAAGAGGAAACTGCCTCAAGTTGCGCATGGGGAGGTTTAGATTGGATATTAGGAAAAATCTCTTCACCGAAAGGGTTGTCAAGCATGGGAACAGGCTGCCCAGGGAAGTGGTGGAGTCACTGTCCCTGGAGGTATTTAAAAGATGTGTAGATGTGGTGCTTAGGGACATGGTTTAGTGGTGGACTTGGCAGTGCTAGGTTAATGGTTGGACTTGATGATCTTAAAGGTCTTTTCCAGCCTAAATGATTCTATGATTCTATGATTTAACTTTATGAAGATGACGCAGAAGGAACTCCCTGCTGTTCTTCATGGTACTTATCAAAGATGAAGAGATCCTTGGGACAGGGTCAGTGACATCACATTAAGGATGATCCTAGAAGGAGATCAATTAGTAGGTATTTGAATTAGATAAGAAGACCACGTCTTATTTCAACAGTCTTAGGACGCCACAGAGCACTTCGATCAGGATCTTGAAACGTACTCTTCCAGGCACCACTCTCTTCCAGTCCGAACCCTCTCCTCTGCTGCCGTTCGAAACGGCTCAGAAGAGAGCCCCTCTCCTGCTCCCCCCTCGGCCGGGGTTTGACGCCTCGGGCCGGCCGCGCTCTCCAGCGAGAGCCTGTTCGCGGGGCGCTCGCCTCCCCGGAGCCCAGGCGCGAATCCCCGCGGGAACGCGCCTTTCCCCGGCGCCGAGGGGCCGGGAGGGCGCCGGTGGCTCACGGGGGCTCCCTGCCCCGCCGCGGCCGTGCGCCCAGCTCCGCTCGGCTCAGCCGGCCCGGCGCTGCTCGGCCACCGCGGCCCCGGCTCAGGGAACGGAGGGCTCCCGCTCCCGGCGCTGCGGGCTACCGGGGGGTGCCACCTTCCCCGGCTCGGCACCGGCTAAGGCTTCACCGACCTCGGCACGGCTCTGCTACTCTCAGCAGCGGCTTGGCTCCCTTGAATGTACAGCCCAAGTACACGCCAAAGGACCGCGCCCGGTGCCCCGAGCAGCTCCCTCCCTGTTTCTTCCCTTGCTCGCCCAAACCACGCTTTCAGACGTCCTCACGTTTGGCGCTGCTCCGTGGGGTGTGATTGCTCAGCCCCACGTAAAGGGGGGCATCCCCCGTATGCAGTTAGACGTGTAATGATTAGGGAGAGGAAGTCTCATCCCTCTACAAACTGCTTCTGTTCCGAAGCATCATTTAATGTAAGGGCGAATGAGTACCTATTAGCTCCAGCATAATAAGTACCTATTAGTACTAGTTAGCTCCATTTCCAGGAGCTCTGGTCACTACACGTGAAACACCATAGCGCTCGGGCAGCGACACCCGTTAAAAAAACCCCGCAAACAAACAAACACCGCCCGGGAGAAGCAGGTCAGCAGTTCTCCCTCCTGCCCCGCTGCCTCTTGGGTGTGAAGCTGGACCGATGTGATACAGAGCGCGGTGGCTCCGAGAGCACAGGGCATGCTGTGCACCTGACTTGCTTCAGCCCTCGGCAAAGTTTTGTTACCCCGACCTGCGAGCGCATGGCAAAAGGATGGCATTCCAGACCCGAAGAAGCGATCAGTCTGGGGAACTGCACCACTTATGAGAATTTTAGTAGATACACCACTATTTCGGGGGTAGCACCTTATACTGCACCAATACCCTAACTACAGAGTTTTGTAGTCTGAGACACGTGTAAGTAGCCCAGCAAAGATGAGAAGAGAAAGCGAGTGAGTTTAGCAAATAAAACACGCAGAGCCACATTTGAGCACACACGAAGAAAAACTATAGACATGATTCAAGAAAAACACCCCATTTTATTTGCTGCTTTCTGGTTGAAGGATATTCAGTGAGGAGACAAGAGGAAAGACGATTTCATGAAAGATTATCGTGAACTCCGATGAAGACTCCGGAGCGTGGGCTGAGCCGCTTTCCCACACATGCACAGCACCTCATCTTCAGAAGTACTCTTGAGCAAGTTTTAAAGTTCCTTCTTTCTTCCTCCGACCGTTTGGGCAACGCTCTCTGCCGCCGGTATTTTAATCGGATAGCACCGATTCCCCTCATCACTAGCTCCATAGAGACTACACAATGCCTCATTAAGAGCCACTTAATGACCCGCATTCCCCTCTTAAGGGCTAGGGCAGGACAGAGCACAGGCTAAGGGGAGCGCAGGGGCAGCGTGCTAGGCAGGACTGCCACAGGACTGAGCGGCTGGGGGTCCCTGCACACACTGCAGGGCAAGCACGGATAGAGGGGGACTCTTTGGTCCCCCGCCTTTAGCAGGCGGCCCGCCCGGACCCCCCACGCAGGCTGGCCTCCTCAGGGCAGCTCGAAGCGGGACCGGGGTGCCCGTGGGGCTCTGGGCGCTCGTTGCCACCTGCCGCCGCCGGGGCGGGTGCCGGGGCTCGAGCCCTTACCTGAGTTCCTGAGCTTGCGGTTCTTGAAGACGGAGACGATGACCAGCAGGTTGCCCAAGATGTCCACCACGGTGGTGAAGATCAGCACGCTGGAGAGCACCGTCACCACCCAGGCGGGCCGCGGGGCACCCGCCGCCTCCCGCTCCGCCAGGCCGAAGTGGCCTCGCCCGCCCGGGTCGCAGCAGTTCCTCAGGGAGCCATTCTCCAGCATCGCTGATACCCAGTCCCAGTCCCAGTCCCAGTCCCAGTCCCAGTCCCAGTCCCAGTCCCAGTCCCCTGCGCTCCGGCCGCTGCCCCAGCACCGGCGCGGCGACCCCGCTGACTGGCCGGCCGGGAGGCCGGGAAGGCTTTTAACGGCCGCGCCGGGCGCGCCGCGGAGCTGCGGGGCGGGGCTAGCGCCCCCCCGAGGCGGTACGGGAAAGCCCGGGGGCGGGCACTTCGCCTGGGCCCCGCCCCCGGCCCCGCCCCGCCCCGCGCGCGGCGGCGATAAGGGCTGGGGGCGGGGGCGGCGGCCCTCGGCGCGGTGCGGGGATCCCCGGCGGGCGGGAGGGCGGGAGGCAGCCTCTCGGTGCTGAGGGGCGGGAGGCGGCGGCGGCAGAGCAGGGAGGTGCCGGGGCGGGGACAGCGCCCACGGGCAGCGGGGGGGGCCGTGCTCGGTCATCCCCGGTGACGGCTTGCGTGGCTGGAGAGCCCGGGGGAGCCGGCGAAGGGCCGGGCGGCGGCGCCCGGCGGCGAAGCCCCTCTCCCTCAGCGCCTCTCCCCGCAGCAGCCCTGGCCCCGCCTGGCTGCAGGCGGCTTCCCGCCGCCGGGATCAGCGCAAACCTCCGCCTTCCGCGGCGGGGAAACGTGTTTATTTCTGAGGCTCGGTCCGGTGTGTTCCCGGCAGTGCAAGGCCGGGAAATCCCCTTCCTCTCACCGCCTCCAGATGCTCGGTGCGCCCAGACGGGTTTTTCTCATGCATTCCTTCCTTGAGTCTGGGCTACAGATCTGAAGAAGTTTTACACTTACCTTGCTGTGGCCTTGTGCTTCGCGTTCGAACAAAACAGTCTGTAGTCTGTCACGTCAGGCTGTGGTGGTTTAACCCCAGCCGGCAGCTAAGCCCCACACAGCCGCTCGCTCACTCCTCCCCAGTGGGATGGGGGAGAGAATTGGAAGGGTAAAAGTGAGAAAACTCGTGGGTTGAGATAAAGACAGTTTAACAGGTAAAGCAAAAGCCGTGCACGCAAGCAAAGCAAAAGAAGGAATTCGTTCACTCCTTCCCATGGGCAGGCAGGTGTTCAGCCATCTCCAGGACAGCAGGGCTCCATCACGCGTAACGGTGACTTGGGAAGACAAACGCCATCACTCCAAACGTCCACTCCTTCCTTCTTCTTCCCCCAGCTTTCTATGCTGAGCATGACACCATATGGTATGGAATGTCCCTTTGGCCAGTTGGGGTCAGCTGTCCCAGCTGTGTCCCCTCCCAACTCCTTGTGCCCCCCCAGCCTACTCGCTGGTGGGGTGGGGTGAGAAGCAGCAAAGGCCTTGACCCTGTGTCAGCACTGCTCAGCAGTAACGAAAACATCCTTGTATTATCAACACTGTTTCCAGCACAAATCCAAAGCATAGCCCCATACTAGCTACTATGAAGAAAATTAACTCTATCCCAGCCAAACTAGCACATTCTTCACCCCTTATTCCATACTGTTTACGTCATGCTCAGGTCTCATACTATCCAATACGTTCTCATTACCCACCACCACCCTTCCCATCCTTTGATATAATACACAGATACCATTCCCTTAGTCTATGGACCAGCCCTGTGAAATGTCTGTAAAATGTCCACAAATGTCCACAAAATGTCCACTGAGTTCATTTAGTCCATGACTTTGGGCTCCATCTCTTATGGTGGTCACTCAGGACAGGAGAGGTGGTGTGTTGTGTGGAGTTACTGGGCACCAAAGCCAGCTCAGGTCGGGTCACTGCTGCTCTTGCACTGCTTCTTGTAAGGCTTGTCCTCTGTTGGTTCAGGTGGTTCCTGCTATAGTAATTCCCATAACATGCAACTCAAATCCCAGGATAAAACTATTTAAAGGTATTTCCATTACAATCTCCACCCCTGGTCCCTTTGGGCCAGTTCACAGGGTTTAAGATTTTAACGAACTCCCTCCCCTTGCCCCTGCTCCAACTTGGACTTATCCACAGACTGCAGTCCCGTAGGGGTGTACCTGCTCCAAGTGGAGCCTTATCTATGAGCCACAGTCTCTCCAGGGGTATACCTGCTGCGGCATAGACTTATCCATGCCACAGTTGCTTTGAGGTGCACCTGTTCCAGCACGGCCTTCTCCATGGGCCTCAATGCCTTCAGAGGTATACCTGCTGCGGCACAGATATAACCATGGCCACAGACATTTCAAGATATACCTGCTCTGGCATGGGCGTATCCACGGCCACAGAGGCTTCGGGTTGTCCTGCTCCCACGTGGACTCATCCACAGGTCACAGTCCCTTCGACTCGAGTTCACACCGGAGTTCCAGCCTGTCCAGTGCAGCAGCACAGAAACAGCAGCGATGCCCTGGCCATCTGCCAGCCCAGGCGCATGGCCATTGCTGTTATCAGAATGTTCCCAGGCACAGCACAGTAAGGTGATCAGCAGTACAGCAGCACGGCAAGCAGTGAAAGCAAAAAGCAGCCACTAACGAGCCCTAGACTCTAATATACAGTAAGGCAAGCAAGCCTATGGCAAGCACAGGAGCCTGTCAATTATTAGCTAAACAGCAATAGCAGCTATAAATTCAATCTAGCACATTCCAATCAAATCTGTTGTTATCTTGTACCCTTCGAGCCCCACGTTGGGTGCCAAAAAGGACTATCGTGGTTTAACCCCAGCTGGCAACTAAGCCCCACACAGCCACTTGCTCACTCCCCCACAGTGGGATGGGGGAGAGAATCAGAAGGGTAAAAGTGAGAAAACTTGTGGGTTGAGATAAAGACCGTTTAATAGGTAAAGCAAAAGCCGCACATGCAAGCAGAGCAAAACAAGGAATTCATTCACTCCTTCCCATGGGCAGGCAGGTGTTCAGCCATCTCCAGGAAAGCAGGGCTCCATCACGTGTAACAGTTACTTGGGAAGGCAAATGCCATCACTCTGAGCATGAGCATGACGCCATATGGTGTGGAATAGCCCTTTGGTCAGTTGGGGTCAGCTGTTCCAGCTGTGTCCCCTCCCAACTCCTTGTGCACCCCCAGCCTACTCGCTGGTGGGGTGGGGTGAGGAGCAGCAAAGGCCTTGACTCTGTGTAAGCACTGCTCAGCAATAATGAAAACGTCCTTGTATTATCAACACTGTTTTCAGCACAAATCCAAAACATAGCCCCAGATTAGGTACTATGAAGAAAATTAACTCTATCCCAGCCAAAACCAGCACATAGATCAAAACTAAGGACGATGCCTGTAGGGAGATAACTGCAAAAGTCACGGACAGGACATGCTCCAAACCAATGTCAACTTTGGAAAATGTGTGCATTTCAGAGGTTATTCCTTTCAAGCAGCAGGAGTAGACAGCAGGGCATTGATGGACTTCATTCTGAAATTGTTTGAAACATATAGCTTCATTTGGGATCCCAAAGTGACAGATGCCATATGCTCATTTGCATTAAATAAATAAGATGCATGCAACAAAGGAGGGCAGACCCTGCTTGTCTCCGTGCCTGGCTTCCAGCATGGCTGGCACAGTTACCAGGTGCCACTGACAGTGTATCAGTGGGTTCCCATACCATGTGCTGACAATTAGGGCTGCTCACAGCAGACATAACTCGGACGGGTTTTGCGTCCTACTTTGCATTGTTTTCAGGCCAACCAGGCCACACTGGATCATTGTCCTGCTTCCAGGTTTCGCCCCACTTTTGAGAATGATGCAGGAGCTACTCCTGCAGAAGTGGTTACTGTGTAGCTGTATTCTTCCTCTTTGTGTCTGCTCAGTGCAGAGGAAGGTATGCCCCATAGTTTTTCAAGAATTAGATCTTGAGATAGCCTGCCTTGCTGAGTTAATTTGGAAAAACAGGGCAAGTTTCTGTCCTTTCTAATAGCGAACAATTTTTTATGGCACATCGCTTCTTTGAGACTTACCTCTACACAAATGTGCACTGGTGTAATCAAAATACTACAAATTATTGTGTGGACTTCTTTTTCCAAATTAGAAATAGTTTATTGTTGTTCAATTTAAATGTATTCCTAATCAATTTTAGATACACTAAAATAGTCCTGGTTGGAACAAACATAAAAGTGTACATGTGGATTTTTGCACCAGTCTTATTTACACTGATTTAAAAAAAATCATACCTCAGATGCTTTCTGTTTAATGTAGGCAATATGTAAGGCATCATGATCCTTTTCAAACTACAGATGGAGTTATCATGGCTTCATGGCTTGAACCAAAGAAGGACTGTCTTCTGAGAATTATCACTCCTGAATAGTTATTTTGCAGTTCTGCCGTAAGAAAGTAATGATTACACACTTGACAGAACAGGTTCGTTCTTGATGGAAGCAAAATTTTACCTGATTTTTCTTTTTCTTTCTCCAGAAGTTTAAAAGGAAGTTTACCCAAGGAAGTGCCTATTTTCTGTATTCATCAGTGCAAAGAAGGATTTTTCTCCAGTGAAGAATAATCTACCTTTAAGAAGAGCTTTTGCGTTACAGTGTCTCCCTTTATCTACCTCTGTTCCAATTTCCTCTTTCAGAAAGCTGGTATCCTCACTGCCCGTTATCGATGTACTACTCTAGTCTTATCGACTTATTATGGAAAACTTACAGATATTATCATTTATTTTCATGCCTCGGGCTCTTTCTGGGCATCTTTCCAGAGTCTGTATAAGTGCTTTTGGGAGAAATGTACCATTTTGTTGTCTGTTATTCCTACAGGATTTATCTTTAACTGTTTGTCAAAAGCTTAAACCGTCCCTGAGCATAAATGTGACTTTTCAAGATAGGCTTTGCTCCTGGCATTCTCCAGGTTTGCAGTTCGTCCACACAAGAGGAATGCTATGTATTTTCCCTGCCACACACAATTGTTATGTATCGTCACTCATTTTGTTTTATAGCTCCCAAAAGTGTGCCAAGTGATTTAGAGAAAAATGAGAAAGCTTTGGCCTGAACTTGGCCTGAACTATGAGCCTGCTACAAAATGTGAAATAAAATAAGTGTTGTTGGCTATGTAACAACAGTCTGTCTTTTGTGACTGCACTGGCATTTGACAGTAGGAAAACAAGTATGTAGGAATCAAAATGGTAGCCTATCTGCCTCAGCAACCTGTAAAGAGCAGGTTCTTCATCTGATCTGAATTCCCACTCTCTTCATTTATATCAGTAACATAGGTCTGAATTATTATTTAGAGTTATCTATAAAAGGATAAGTTATGAATGTTAATCATATTTGCTGTTTAAAATGATTGATTAAGCTTTGTTAAATGATCTATGGATGTTCTTACTCAGCTTTTTAGTAGCCTTATTTCAAATTAACTGAATTCTCTTTGAAAGTGAAATGCGTGTTTAAGCCTATTGATTGTTATTGTTAATATGAAATAACTCATTGTTGCAGAAAGCACTCCATCTCAAAGAAACGGGTGTATTTGTCACAGCTGGATTTTTAAGACCTTTTTATTTTTAAGTTTTGGGAAATTTTCTTCTAATTCTATGTCTAGGAAAAGTAACTGTTCTGTGATTCTTTTTGAAAGCAATCTAAGTTTTCTAAGGCAATCTATATTTGTGTTGCAGGATACGACCAGGAATTGCCTGGATGGTGGAACAATCAAATATTCTATGCATCGCTCTGCTGCCGGAGGCTGTACTCTCGTTTGTCTTTTTTTTTTTTTTTTTTTCATTCTGAAGACAAGTGGCTGCTTCCTAGAGATGCGTTCATGCACTTTGTTTTCTGTGTTTTGTTGATTCGATTTTCTGAAGGGACTTAGCTTTAATTGGTCACAGAAGTCAAAACTCTTCATAAGCATGAATGAAATTTCAGGACAGAGGTTCCTATTGGTGAAATCTCTTGAATTTGGGGTATTCCAGTAGAACAAAAGAAGAAATTATGTCTCTTCTATGTTTGTTATGTCAGCACAAATTTCTACAAGAAGCACGCATTTCTACAAGACCAAAAGGCACTTAGAGGCAAAATACAGAGTCTCCAAATAACGTTGCTACTTTTAACTGTCTCAGTTTGAGTTGACTGTTTTCACAGTGTACACCATGGCAGAGACTGGAGTTTGGACTTCTATACCTCTTCAATTTCTATCCAGGTCTGACTTTTTAAAATAGTTCTCTATATATTTTTGAGTCATCTCGAGCCCAAGTACCATTGTTTAAATGAAAGCCCGTTTGCCTGTCCACTGCTGTCACAAGCCTGTACAGAAAAGTTGTATCTCGCTTAATAAAGAAGAGTCTATCTTCTCTGCAGAAACAGAAGATCCACTTACTAACATTTTCCAGTCTGAGTTTCATCTTTTTCCTGTGCAATGTTAATATTTTTTAGGTAGAAATCAAAGGCTTAGGGGGGGAAGGGTTATTTTGTTGTTCATAATTTTCCAGCCCCTTTCTCCTGCTGGAAATTGGCCACAAAATGAGATCTGTCATCTAATTCTCAGTGACATATTAGTATTTTAGTCATATTGAATTTCCGTGGCACACAAGAGGATCCTATTGCTGCAAACTGTCAATAAAAAGAGTCACTTGGTTTTGAAACTTTAATCTAAATAGATTGGGCAAAACAGAGATGGGGAGTGGGAAGGGATTTAGGTTGGGTACATCTCAACCTAAGAGAGAGATACCTGCTTCCAAAGGACAGTGTACTTTTGTTATACTGTCGTCATTGGGTAGGTGTTGAAGATAGGTGGAACAGATAACCTTGTGGACGTCTTTCTGCCAAAACTGAAGAGGAGCTTTGATGACTAGCTTAGACCAGATACTTCAGTGTTAGGTGATTAAAGGTGACTCTTGCTTGCTGAAGATTACTCCAAGGAGTCATAGCAGGGCTAAAACTAAACCTCAATCTCCTGATTCGGATTCAGTGTCAATATTTCAAAGCTGTCCTATCTCTAAACATGACCACCTATTCCACCTTCCCTATTCTTTAGTGTAAGTAGACATAAATATATATAAAATATTTATATATACTTTCTATACTATATATATATATATACAAACACACTATCTGTGTATACTTGTATACAGCCTACTGTTGCTATTCCACTCCTGGGACTGTTCTGCCAATTTGTGTCTTGGTCTTCTAACATGTAAGCGCTAGGCTGGAATGGAAGAAACTGATTTTCATTCATGACCCAAACTTAATATTTGAACTTACATTTTTCAGGGGTGAAAGGCTAATTCCATAATCCCCCATAACCCTTTGACTAATCCTTTTTAAGATGGAAAACAGAGCCAGAAGAAAATAATTGGTTTATATTATTAAAGGGAGCTACCACAATCCCTTGTTCATGTAACATTCAGGTGCTGTTATCTCTGTCCTTCAGCTTGTTTTGCAAGCAGCTGCTAGTTTTGTCACAGCCAGAAGGCCAATATGGGCTGGGGAGGGAGCGTTGCACTGGCAAGCAGGCGGTTCTGAAGTTATAGTGGTGACTGTCCCATGGATGTGCCCCGGCACTGGGGATAACTAACTTAATTTCTTTGTCTCTTTTGTCACATTAAAATGAGGCTAAGGAAACTCTGTTACGTATTTCTTGGAAGGGAATTGAGAGTTAGTTAATTAATGATTTAAAATATATTTAATTTTGCTATGCAGCTTATTATCTTTTGTTTAAGTTAATGCAAAGCAGTCATGGATGGCCTAAGCTGCATAAAAACAGCCTGTAGTTCTCTGTCAATACCAGCAGTAACAGATGGTCTACTTCACAGGGTTGACCATGAGTTCAACATGAGCTGAAATTTGGAACCACAGAATAACTGGGTTTGGTGAATCAAACGAGGTCACAACTTAAATACAACTTTTTTATAAAGAAAGGGGTCAAGTTTCATTCTTCCCCACCAGTTTCCACCAGTGTTGTCCCAATGACAGTATGAACTGTGCTGTCTTGAGCTCTGTCACAGCGTCAAGGTGTCAGCTGAGATATCAGGTGTCACCTGAGATCACTCAGGTGGCTGACGCAATATGCACAAGACACAGTTACAACTGCCTTTTTCTCAAAGGAGTGGAAGTCTGACTCTTTCTCTTCTAGCCACCTACTGATTTTCGCAAAACCTCTAGAAGTATAATAACCTCAAGGCCTGAGGCCATGACTCAAATCTGGTGGAATTTAGCAAAAGTTTAAAAGTTGTTGGGAGGGGCTAACAAAAGGACAGATGTGCTAATAGAAGGCCTGATTATCCTAAGTCCCATTTCCATAGGAAGTTTAGGTTACAGTGGTCCGGTACTTAGGGTGCTTCCATCTAGACTACCTGGTGCTGTATCCACTTGGTTCTTGTATGCCAGGGAAATAAGGACTGGGACTGGAGCTGGAACATGATGGACTGATGGGAATAAACAGCAAGTCAGACTCGGTGATTGCTTGATTAGAATAGATCACTTTCTGATAACCACCATCACACCAACAAAGTAACATGCTTAGCTGGGTTTGTTTTTCTACTGTTACTTATGATTCAGAGGCAACAGTCTGGCCCTTTCACTCTGGTAACTAACAAGAGTACCAGTGAGTCAACAGTGGTTGATGGTACAGTGCCATTCAGTTGCAATGTAAGATGGATCATGTCTCTCAGGGCTGGGAGACAGAACAATAGGTCATTGTGTAAACTGGAACTTATTGTCAGGATTCATTGCCTTGCCTGAATAACAAAAGCTGACCCCCTGAATTATCTGCCACCCTAGGTATAGCCGCTGTTTGGGGGTAATGCATTTAGAGCCATGCATCTCTCTTCAGTGACAGTCAACATGAAGTCTAAATGCCACTTCAGTTACTGTAATAGTGTTTAAGAGAGAAACATTATTGTAGTACCTGAAGTGGTGTAGTGCCTTTGTGATGGTCTTCATTCCAGGTGAGTTTCACCTATTAAAGTCTTTGAGGTGAAGTGTGGTTTTATGGATATTAAATCATTCACTGCACTATGTCTTCTACTTAATGTTGAAATTATACATTAGTTTAGGTTTTTGGTGTGTCAGTTTCAGAAAGGGTTCAAAAGAATCTCCAACTACTTTTTCATCTAGGGTGCAGTAATAATCATGCTTTTCTTCTGGCACTCTCCTAGCACAAAGTACAAAATCATATTAGAGGACAAAGTTATATTACTATTCATGTATTGACTGGAATTCACTAACTGGACAAAATGCCTGGAGGCATATTTGTGGAAGTGGCTCAGAATTGCTTTTTAACTCAGTATGATTATTAACTCAAACAGTGAAAAATGAAATACTGCTGGACTTGGTATTGCTGACATGGAGGATATGACTGAAAGCAGAACATCAAATGAAGAATTCAGGAAGCAGTTTGGAACATGCTGTGGTGGCACTATGTTTAAAACTAACAAAAAGGAAAAAAGTGAGTGTGTCTAGCTTTATGAAGTGAAGCTTGGCTGGCAGTAGGTGAGGGCTGTATGGGTTATAGAGAAACGGTACAGGACATGGATGAAAATTAGGAAGGGAAGAGATGACAAAACTGGCCTTTTTTTCTAGTTTTGAGTTTTAATTAGTACATTACTGAAAACAGGATACTTGAAAAATGCACTAATATGAAGGAGTAAACAGGTTCATAAAGGGATAGGCAATTAGAACTATTCAACATTTAAGGTTTCACAGAAGGGAAGAAAAAACAAAATCAATTCAAATTTTAAAAGTTAAGGACCTTAAAGTAGCATATAAACAGAAATAGAATATAAATAGTCTTTTTCAGTCAAGGATCTCAGAGGGGCCACATTCAAAACATCAGTAGGCCACTGAGATATGCAAATTGACAATAAGCGATTATTTTGGCAGGAGAAGCCTAATAATAATTTCCCCCACTGTTGGCATGATTCACTTGTGGAACAAGTCTGTCCCTTACAGATAGTAAGTTGTCATCCAAAGCTGTGTCATAGGGTCACACAAAAAGGGTTGAATTCAGATTTTACCAACCTTAATTTTGCTATTTGTCTGACCCTTTCTTCACTTGCAACCCTAAGCTGCAATTTTCTGGAATTTTTTATATGTCATGTCGGAGATTTATTTTTAAGAAAGAAAACTGAACATCAAATATTCTGTCATTCATGATTTATTGACCTTTGTATGGGCTGTCACTGATAGTGAACATTGTATATTAAAATCTTCTCTACAGCTCCCTTCCCTTCAAATTAATAAGATAATGGCTAGCCACAATCAGTTGTCATTCTCTTTTTTTCATCAGCATTAAATCAGTCTGAGGCTATTGAGTTTCATGGCCACTTGCTTTCAGCAGAAGACTGGTGATACTCAGGAATCTGGGTTTCATTCTGGAGTTGGGAAAGGATTTGTTTTTATCGTTCTGATCTTTCAACCTATTTCTTCCATATTTGTTCCCTTCTGCTCTATCCTACCCTATTCCTCCATATCTGCTCCCTTCTGCTGTATCACGCCTTGTTCCTACTCTAATCTCTTTTTTCCCCCCTCCCTGCATTGTTCCTATTTGCTTTCTCAGACAGTCCTTGTCTCCCCTTTTGTAATCTCTCTTTGAGATCCCAGTACCTCCCTTTCCTCGCATGCAGGGAATCTCCTTGCCTAGCAAAGCCTAGTTCTACCATGAAAGTTTTGTCTTACCCTTTTCGCTACTTGTATGGCTTCCCAATCTCACCACCCTTTTCCTGCACTTCAATATAAATCAGTCTTGCATTTTCTTTCTCCCTTGCTGCTGATCCCTCTTTCTCTCCCCAGGTACCTGTACCTCAAAGTATCTTGTCTTACTGCTTTGTTCACTTTTCATTTATGAAATTCCAGCCTAGGCTTCCAGAGCAGGCTGGCCCTTGTACCAGCCTTGCCTGGCAGATTGTCCTAACCTTTTCCTCTCATTATGTCCACCTTTTGACTTGCATTGGATTGATTTTTGTCCTCTCCACACTAAGTGAAGAAAACTTCCTTTGTGTGTTTAAGGGTGTTAGTATGGTTTGAGGCCAATAAGCACATAGGAGATTTTTTGCTTTTGTTTCCAGTCATAAACCCAGTCCAGTTGCTCTTAGGACAGGCATTTCAGGGGAGACCTTTGGAAGAACCTGTAACCTTCTATTGAGCTGTGAACAGTAGGTCAGTGTGAGTGGTAAGGAGGGGATGAAACACATTCAACCAATCTGTTGAGGTGGCATTTGCAATAGTGACAGAGGGGAGAGTGCAGAATCTCTGCAAGTTTTGGGGGATTCACGTTTTAGTCAGCATTAGAACTTGAGGAAAGCTCATACTTACTCAAGGAGAATAATAGGTACAGACAGGGTTGCCCTGTAATTTTGGGGACAGCATGACATTGGCCTAAAATTTGGGTCTGAGCAACTCAGTTCCACAGGATGTGTCAGCAGCTCTTTATGGTGTGGGGGTGTGATGGGGTTCAGTTAATATCCATATGTGCTTTTGTGTCTGTCTGCTCTGTTATCTTAAAGCTCTTTTTTTGCCACCCTTTGGAATAACCTGGACCCCTGTTTTCAGCCAGTTTTTTAATAACTATGATTACCCTTCCTTGGCTTCACTCTCCTTCTGTACTTATTTTTATAGTAGGGAGTTTCTCCATTCCTGAATTTCCATCTCAATCCTTGAAGAAGTTTTCATAATCGCACAGGGATTTCATTTATTTTCTTATTCTTTGTCCTAAAGCTAGCCAGACTTCAGGGAGGGTAAACATCAAGCTTGTCATAGATAATGCTGGTGCTGTAACTGTAAGAGCAGAAAACTACGAAGCCACCTTTGGTGCATAGCAGCTGATCATGGACCAAACATACAAACTTTTTGATCTTGTGGTTTTCTTTTTTTTTTCTTTTTTTTTTTCCCCACACCAGCATAATTTTAGAAAGCTGTTTTAAAGGCTTCCTCAGAGACCTTTGAAATGACAAGCCTTCTCCTTCTTTTCTCCTGTGTTTGAATCATGATGGCTCACGCTGTTACGTAAGTTTGCTGTTTCAGTCTTCCATTTGTGATTGTGGAGGCTGCATTGTTTCAGAGACCATGGGACCAAGTAGGTGAAGCTGGAGGAGGATAGCCTAATGGGTCTAGCAGAGTGACAGCATTTATACTACCTTGTGCAGTTCTAATTAAAACTGTGCCCCTGAAACATGACAAAGCAGTGAAAAAAAATCTAATTGGAAAGGTTAAGGAGAATACTGTAAGATATGCTCTTATTCACCAAAATAAGATCTTCTTGTCTTCTGTGAGACTGGAAAGGCTTCAAAAAAAAGGGAAAAGTAGCCCTGCACAGCCCTGCTGTGTCATAGGACTTTCCTGGGTTTGTAACTCCTGCAGAAATACTGAAAGTTCACTACCCCATTACTGCTATGTTGCAATGAGGTTTTGGCACTTAGAGAGTAATAGTGCCTGTGACCCTTAACCTGCACTTTGCTACGTGCTGCCTGCTTGCATTTCTGGTCTTGCTATCCCATGTCCCATAGTAAATTTAAAACTATTGTTAAAAGCTTTACTTGTTTGGAAAAAAATCGTGTTGGCCTGAAATAAAGTATGTCTGTCTATAAATTTACGTTTGCGTTGGCAAAGCCTTTCTTAAATTCATGTTTATATAAAACAAAGGTTTTACTGAAACAAAGATCCCACTAATAGTTTTTAATATTAAGACTCTAAACCATTGTACTTGAGGTCAGGATCAGGACCGGGCAATGGATCTTCTTCAAGGCTTTCACTTTTTCCTAGCTGGTCTTGTGATGTGATAACTTGCAAAGGTCTGAGGGCAGTCCATTGTTATCTTCAAGTATTGGTTACACACCAGCCTGCTAAGCTTTGAATTTTTATAGTCTATATAGTTTGCGCAGTCACCAAAATCACCCTGATGATTTTTCAGGCATGAGTTCCAACTCAGTCCACCTTTTGAGTACCCTTAGCATTTGTTGCAATTGATTAAAATTCACCCCAAAATTTACTGGCCTGTTATAGCACACAATTGCAATGATTTCTTTAATAAGTGTTACTTTAAAATGTATGTAGTAAGAAATAACATCCTTCCATAGAGTTTACACTAAATATACACATACATACGTATTGCAAATTAGACAACTTACAGTATTTTTGGACACAAAACACGCACAAAGACAACTGGAGCCTACATAGAAAATTACAGATTGATTTGAAATAGATAGGACAATTTCATAGTCGCTCTTGATCATGTTTGAAGCAGAAAGCTGTTATTGTCCCAAGTGTAATGCCTGCCTTGCCCTGCTGTTTGCTGTCTTCCTTCTGTAGAGGCTGTCCAGAAAATTCCATCTTGTTCCATAGTCCATCATTGATGCAGAGCTCTAATCTCAGAAGAAATATCATTATATATTCCTAAAATTACCTGATCAGCTCCTTGATAAAAATTTGAGTTGTTCCATCAAATTGCTACAGATTGCATATTCTACACATATATAGTGTTTTGATATCTCCATAGTTGTGAAACCTCTGGTTTCTACCCTATGCTACTTTTTACTTATCCCAGGCCCATCAGCTTATTCATAGTTGTTTTAAAATGTCTTGGCTGTAGCACTACACAAATGTGCAGTCTTTTAAAATACAACTGATACATTTCTGTATCTAACTGATTTACCTTCGCTTTTCAACACTCAAAATATTAAGTTCTATAAATAGACAAAATCATATCCATGTGCATTTTTATATTACATACACACCTTTATGAGCTGGTGATCTATTAATCATATTCACTATTAATAAAATAAGACATATCCATCATCACTGAGAGAAACAGAGTTTCTTGTGTTTGTAGATAGAGACACCTTTGATTTGGATCCAATTTTCCCAGTTACTTTTGCTTGTTCATGTTTTTCTCTTGTCTTATCTTCAGACAGGGCAATTGACCTATAAAAGTACTGTATCTATCCCTTTTCAGATATGATAATGAAATGAAATTAAAATCAAGTGAAACAAAGTCAAGCAACTTATAATTAATAATATTGATAGAGTTGGAATGGATTACTTTTCTGCCCTACCTCTGGAAACTAAAACAGAAAGGATTGTTATTATTAGTTATCTGAGTTACTCCAGCTTAAGTATCTCCCTCCATAGGATTTTCTAGTGATATTAAAGGCCTGATTACCTGCATTTTTGCTTTTTTATTTCATACAATTCATCAGCTAATATCCTCATACTATTGTTTATAAGTTCTCAATCCATTTTTATCATCCATTTATTATCTATTATTTATAACTGATAAGCTTGTTTCAGCCTAAATTAGCAGTTCTTATTTATACATAGATTTCTACTGTCTTTCCTTTCCTTTTTTAGTTGTTGTTTTGTTTTTTTTCCATTTCCTTCTCTGTAGTCAAAGAAAAAATATTGGTTTTCACATGTCACTTAAAATCATACATTATACTGTTAACTTCAGTTTTCAAGTGTTACATCTCTCTGAGTTCAATAAAATACCTGATACCTCTCTCTCTCTCACTCACATGTTTCACTGAATTTAACAATACTATCTGTGAGCTTGAACTGCTTGTTTTCATGTTAATTGTATTGCATGTTTGGCTTGTTCTGCAGTTTTAAATATTTTACCTCTTCTATCAGTTAGGTATTCTTTTGTATATGGTTCTCTTTTTCTTCCAAAACTTTTCAGAATGCATGTTGGATGAGTCTCAAAGCTGATGCTTCCTTTTCTCTTCTTGTTTTCTAATTCTGGGGTTCATGTTTGGGTCTCCTATTTATATGATGCTTCACTCTTATCCCTCTTTCTTAGGTCCGATTGCTGCAGATCATTGTTAGCAA
Organism: Ciconia boyciana; assembly: GCF_034638445.1. Taxonomy (NCBI): domain Eukaryota; kingdom Metazoa; phylum Chordata; class Aves; order Ciconiiformes; family Ciconiidae; genus Ciconia; species Ciconia boyciana. The sequence goes on from NC_132934.1 coordinate 208,966,946, forward strand.
ATATTAAAGCCCTGACTCATTCCTGACTCACTATTATCCCTTTGAGCCTTTTGTTCATCTCTCAAAATTTTCTTTGCTTGTTGGAACCTCTGTGCTAATTCAACCAAAGAAATGGTTACCAATCTGATTCAGTGGTTGCTGCTGCTCATCGTAGGTTCCCATACTGCTATCCCAATGGTTATCTCTCATTTAAGCCATCACTCCATAGAGGTATCCCTGTTTAAGAGCACTGTCATTTTTGTTATTGCTTTAATCTGTCTGGGACTTCAGTTCCTTGCGATAGCAATTTGCTTTTATGTCTCTAGCCCTTCCCTTTTACTACAGTCTTGATGATTAAAAGAGCTATTGGTTTTCTCTGCATGGTTGTCTATATTGCAGAGCTGGCTTTGCAATAGCACACAGTGTGGTGAGTAACTGTTCTTTTCCAGATTCCCCAGGACAATTATTATTAGCAGTCCCTAGCCTGGATGGGTCTGTATCACTCTGTCTCTCTCCATCCTAGTGTTCCAGGTCTCCCAAAGAGCTGTAACAAACCCGTTATGACTTTGAAACTGTGCTTACAGGGCCACTGTGTGTTTCTCTCATCCTTTGTGGTCAGCCCCTGCAGGAGGATGGCAGGGATCAGCAGCCTGACTGATTCAAATGGAATATTCAACTTCTCTTTTGTATGCTCCTTCTCTAAAAAAAGCACAAACAACCCTTTAGCACTTCATTCGGTTCTTGCATTTACTCCATCAGAGTAGCTTGATTGCACTGGGCACAGCCTGCCCCTGGTATTCAAGCTTCCTTTGTTACATTGATGGATGTGCTGGTACCCGGCAGTTTGTTTCCTGGTCACCCCTTAGCTCCACCAGGATGGTGGGCCTTCTCCAGTGATCCAGTTCTAATCTGACCATGAGCCATGGGAAGGGGAGGGACAGGACTCCCAAGACTGTCACTAGGAGGGAGAGGATACAGAGCCAACTTTCCTCTTTCCTTGCACTGATCTACATGCAATACAGCAGAATGCTTGTTGGGGCATTATCCCAGCAATTCAGATTGTCCCCATGCTTCTGAAGCATTTTCTGTATATCTGGTTGTCGTGGTTTAGCCCCAGCCGGCAGCTAAGCACCACACAGCCGCTCGCTCACTCCCCCCTGGTGGGATGGGGGAGAGAATCGGAAGAGCAAAAGTAAGAAAACTCGAGGGTTGAGATAAAGACAGTTTAATAGGGAAAGCAAAAGCTGCGCACGCAAGCAAAGCAAAGCAAGGAATTCCTTCACTACTTCCCATGGGCAGGCAGGTGTTCAGCCATCTCCAGGACAGCAGGGCTCCATCACGCGTAATGGTTACTTGGGAAGACAAACGCCATCGCTCCAAATGTCCCCCCTTCCTTCTTCTTCCCCAGCTTTATATACTGAGCATGATGTCATGTGGTATGGAATACCTCTTTGGTCAGTTTGGATCAACTATCCTGGCTGTGCCCCCTCCCAGCTTCTTCTGCACCTGGCAGAGCATGGGAAGCTGAAAAGTCCTTGGCTAGTGCAGCAACAACTAAAACATCTCTGTATTATCAACACTGTTTTCAGCACAAATCCAAAACATAGCCCCATACCAGCCACTCTAAAGAAAATTAACTCAATCTCAGCTGAAACCAGGACAGTATCCACCCCTTATTCCATACCATTTACGTCATGCTCAGGTCTCACACTATCCAATACATTCTCATTACCCACCATCACCCTTCCCATCCTTTGATATAATACACACATATCATTCCCTTTAGTCTATGGACCACCCCTACAAAATATTAGTAAAATGTCCATAAATGTCCACAAAATGTCCACTGAGTTCATTTAGTCCATGACTTTGGGCTTCATCTCTTATGGTTGTTACTCAGGACAGGAGAGGTGGTGTGTTTCTTGGAGTTATTGGGCACCAAAGCCAGCTCAGGTCAGGTCACTGCTGCACTTGCACTGCTTCTTGTAAGGCTTCTCCTCCATTGGTTCAGGTGGTTCCGGCTGTAGTAATTCCTATAACATGCAACTCAAATCATGGGTTACAACAATTTAAAGGTATATCCATTACAATCTCCACCCCTGGTCCCTTTGGACCAGGATATAGGGTTTAACATTGTAATGAACTCCTCCCCTTGCTCCTAGCCTGGCTAGCAACAAGGGGTTCCTGCTATAGTAATTCCCACAACATGCAACTCAAATCCCGGGATACAACAATTTAAAGGTATTTCCATTACAATCTCCACCTCTGGTCCCTTTGGACAGACCATCAGGTTTAACATTGCAATGAAGTCCTCCCCTTGCCCCTGCTCCAGCTTGGACTTATCCACAGAATGTAGTACCTTCAGAAGTAAACTTGCTCCAACATGGCCTCATGCACAGCCACAGATGCTTCAAGGTGTACCTGCTGCAGCATGGACTTCATCCACAGCCACAGATGCTTCGAGGTGTACCTGCTGCAGCATGGACTTCATCCACAGCCACAGATGCTTCGAGGTGTACCTGCTGCAGCATGGACTTTATCCACAGCCACAGATGCTTCGAGGTGTACCTGCTGCAGCATGGACTTCATCCACAGCCACAGATGCTTCGAGGTGTACCTGCTGCAGCATGGACTTCATCCACAGCCACAGATGCTTCGAGGTGCACCTTATCCAGCGTGGACTTATCCTTGGGCCACAATCCCTTCAGAGGTATACCTGCTGTGGCACAGACATAACCATGGCCACAGACGTTTCAAGATATACCTGCTCTGGCATGGGCTAATCCATGGGCACAGACGTTTGGGGTGTCCTGCTCCCACGTGGATTCATCCACAGGTCACAGTCCCTTTGACTCGAGTTCACACCGGAGTTCCAGCCTGTCCAGTACAGCAGCACAGAAACAGCAGCGATGTCCTGGCCATCTGCCAGCCCAGGCGCAAGGCCATTGCTCTTATCAAAATGTTCCCAGGCACAGCACAGTAAGATGATCAGCAGTACAGCAGCACGGCAAGCAGTGAAAGCAAAAACAGCCACTAACAAGCCCTAGACTCTAACATACAGTAAGGCAGGTGTCTATGGCAAGCACAGAAGCCTGCCGATTAATAGCTTAACAGCAATAACAGCTATAAATTTTATCTAGCACATTCCAATCAAATCTGTCATTATCTCAAACCCTTCGAGCCCCACGTTGGGCGCCATAAAGGACTGTCGTGGTTTAGCCCCAGCCGGCAGCTAAGCACCACACAGCTGCTCGCTCACTCCCCCTGGTGGGATGGGGGAGAGAATCGGAAGAGCAAAAGTAAGAAAACTCGAGGGTTGAGATAAAGACAGTTTAATAGGGAAAGCAAAAGCTGCGCACGCAAGCAAAGCAAAGCAAGGAATTCCTTCACTACTTCCCATGGGCAGGCAGGTGTTCAGCCATCTCCAGGACAGCAGGGCTCCATCACGCGTAATGGTTACTTGGGAAGACAAACGCCATCGCTCCAAATGTCCCCCCTTCCTTCTTCTTCCCCAGCTTTATATACTGAGCATGATGTCATGTGGTATGGAATACCTCTTTGGTCAGTTTGGATCAACTATCCTGGCTGTGCCCCCTCCCAGCTTCTTCTGCACCTGGCAGAGCATGGGAAGCTGAAAAGTCCTTGGCTAGTGCAGCAACAACTAAAACATCTCTGTATTATCAACACTGTTTTCAGCACAAATCCAAAACATAGCCCCATACCAGCCACTCTAAAGAAAATTAACTCAATCTCAGCTGAAACCAGGACACTGGTCTTGCTGAGTATCTTCTTCTGCTGTGTTATTTCTTAGCACTACCTTAGGGTTTATGCTATTCTGCCACTCTTTACCACCACACTTTTACCACTTACCCTGAGAAAGGGTATTGAGGGAATTATACTGTCAAAGGTAACAGTTTGTATAGCTTCTAAATTATTCCTCTCCCTAGATTTTTTTCGTTAAGTTACTATCATTTACTTTTGTCCATGCCACTGCTGTGTCTCTTAACCAAGCTTTTAGTTTATTCCATACTGGCTTCCACAATTACAGATCCTAAAGTTGCAGACCCTTAGCCCTGGGGACAGGCCATCCACAACAGTTGTTTTAAATGTAACCTAGTCATAACTTGGGGCTTGTCTGCCTTATTGTTCAGAAGACCACAGACAGAGCCTAACAACTTTTTCAACCCCACATATTCCTCTCTGCTCTTATTTGGCTTATGCTCATCCAGGTAATACAATTATTCAATTTCTGATCTTCCATTTAAAGCTTGCCCAGTGCAACACATCCACCCAGCCTGCTAGCACTCCCCTCATTGGTTCTCAGATCCACCTTATACTTATTTATCTGGGGTTTTTTTTTGCTTTCCTAAACCAGTTTTGCCCAGCCCAGAAGGTTGCACTCCTTCAGCGATCAGTAATTGCCTACTGTGATTTACGTTTACAGCCTGGGCCTCTGGTACTGTCTTTCCTTTTTTTCTCATTCTGCTCCATCTCACTAAGTGACCTCGGAGTTTTACTTAGTCACCTTACACCATTTGTATTTATAAGGTGAAGAAACAGCCTTCTATTTTGCACAGCCACATTCCCATCTGGGAATGCTAAATCTGGCACTTCCCAATTTGGCACATTCTTCTAAATTTAAGCCTGCCTTTCTAAAATGACTCCTCTGACCAGGGTCATTTGAATGCACCTGAGCAGTTGCCACCAAGCACCTGGGAACTGGTGGCATCCTCACAATGAGGCTAATCAAGTTCTAGTCCAACAGTGTTACAGGAATGGTCTCAATCCTAGATGCAAGGAAGCATGTGCAGCACTGAGATGTACAGAAGCTTCAGGCAGCTGTTTGGTCCTGCTTGCACATTGTCTCACAACCAGGACAAGCAAATGCTGTTTTCTTGCACCGGTGCCCTCTCAAACACTTGGACTTTAGTTTTGCCTTGAAAAATACATCCCAACAGCAATGACCAGGCTGAGTGGCAGAAGGTGTGCAAAGAGGAGCTAGCATTTGATCTCAAAGAAGTGATGTAAACGTGAGCAAAGTGCTGTTTCTATCTTCAGGAAGTTTCTGACCTGCTTCTTTCCTGTCAGTGAGGCCAGCGGTGGGCTGTCAGAAGGGATGTGTGTGGGGGGAGAGATTGCCAAGTGTTGGGAGTGCAACTGATTATAAATGGAATGCTTTCACACATTAATATTTATGCAGCGTGCCCAAAAATGGCAAAGGAAGGTTAATTTTAGATTAAGTTGTATTTCAGTGGAATACAAATCTGAAGAGGTGTTGTGAGACTTTAGTGGCACAAATTATATGAAAAAATGAGGTTTTTGTCTGATCAGTAAGCAAGGGAGTTTTATCATATTAAATCTATAGGTTTTCATGAATGGCTGAAGGTACATGAATTCCTTCATCAGTCTCACAGCCTACTGCAGACAGATTTTAGTGAAACTGGTCACTGTGCTATTAATTATTAAATGAGACCATATTATCCCTAATGGGCTTGAACCATCACCGAAAATATTTTAGCTTTGTTTTTGACCATGCTAATAATAGTCTCACCTGTCTTGTTGCATGCTACAATTACTGTAATGTTTTGCTTTCTGACTACTCTAGAAGCAGCAAAACTTATTTTGGTAACATAATGGTAGGATATATACAAGTTACAATACAGTTTTGATCTGTATTCCCTTTTCAAATGCCATTATGTCAAATCCATTAAGTGCTTACAATAGACAGGCTGAAAAAAATTACTATCAGAGAAAAATAAAGAGGTACCATATTTCTGTGTCTCAGTGACTCAGCAGAAGATCTGCTGAGTTCACAAAAAAAGTCTAATTTTTAGTCCTGCAAACTCAATTTCAACTCTGATAGTCAACTGGCCTCTTGACTTCCCAATTATCACCATCACTAATAAAGAAAACGGAAATGAACACAACCATGCTGTGTTCTTTTCATTACCTATAAAATTGCTCTGACAGCCTCCTATCTTCTCCATGAAGATATTTTTGAATTGATTGTGAGACTGTGATTAGCAAGGACAAACCTCACCTCCAGAACCCCTTTCCAGAACCCCTGTTGAATAAACAGGATTTGCAGTTAAAAAACCCCATAGTTTTAAAAATTTCATAGAATCATAGAATCATAGAATAGTTTGGGTTGGAAGGGACCTTTACAGGTAATCTAGTCCGACCCTTCTGCAATGAGCAACTCCCCTTCAACCAGATCAGGTTGCTCAGAGCCCTGTCCATCCTGACCTTGAATGTTTCCAGGAATGGGGCATCTGCCACCTCTCTGGCAACTTGTTCCAGTGTTTCACCACCCCCATCATAAAAAATGTCTTCCTTATATCTAGTCTGAATCTACCTTCTTTTAGTTTAAAACCATTGCCCCTTGTCCTATAGCAACAGGCCCTGTTAAAAAGTTTGTCCCCATCTTTCCTATAGGCCCCCTTTAAGTACTGAAAGGCTGCAAAAAGGTCTCCCCGCAGCCTTCTCTTCTCCAGGCTGAACGACCCCAACTCTCTCAGCCTTTCTTCCTAGGAGGGGTGTTCCATCCCTCTGGTCATTTTTGTGGCCCTCCTCTGGACTGCTCTAACAGGTCCATGCCTTTCCTGTGCTGAGGGCTCCAGAGTTTGCAATCAGTGAAAGAGTAAATACAGAACTCCAATCACCTTGCAGATTCCTATAATACTTTAGTTGGTTTAGCACCAATTCTAATCCAGAAAACAAGTATTTAAGTTTGAATATGTTTTAGTTTGACTGTGTGACTGACTACCTCAACAAGAGGTAAGAGGTAATCTTGGTAGTGATCTGAATCCCTCAGAGCAGAGACATGAGCTCCAATGAGCAACCCCTTCATGAAGCTGTTTAATGCTAAGCTCCAAATTACATATCCTGGATTGCTCTCTCATATATATTCTAATAAGCTAAAAGGAGGATTTGTTTTAAATAAGCTAATTACCTTTAGGCAAGAGATCAGTATTGTTAATGGTAGAATTCAAGCAATTCCTGTACTTAATCACACCCATTTTCACAGACCAATGCACCTACATGCAGTCTGTTTAATAAGACACATTCCCTATCTACTAGCTGCAGAGATTAGACAGTAGCTGGATAAGAAGAAAAATGTTTTTGAATTCCTTTTTCTTCAGAAGCTTCTCTTCCTTTCCACAAAATGGTTAGGAGGATGGACTCTGAAAGGCAATGATATTTTTAATTAAAAAAAAAAGTTTGGAAAGGGTACTTCAGAGCAGTAGTTCATTCTTGTCCAGTTTTAATTTTTTGAACATACAGCACAAAGATCACAAGGGTCTCGTAGGGCTTGTGTTGAATTCTCTCTGTGAACAGGCAAGTAACTCCCTCTGAGCTCTGTTATTCTGATCTGCTAACCTGCATGTAGTCATAATTCAGAAGGAATTGTTCTAACAAGGCATTCTCAAAACATGGAATCATTTTAATTAAGTCATTAAGAATCACAAGCAGCACTTTTTCAAGCTTTTATATTTTTTTCCTTATCTAATCAAAAAGGGAAGAAGGAAGAAGCTTTTAGTCAACCGTAAGTTTAGGTGCTTCATTACCAAAGCTACTGCACTGGTTAAGCTTTTTGAAGATGGTGTACAGATTCCATTAGAGTGGAACGGACATTAGACTGTGAGAATATCCTACAGTTGTAGTTGCCAAACTCTTAGGTCACAGGACACCTCAGACTTTTGTGTGAGCTCCCAGCATTGCAACATACAGCAGGTCCATAAACTCTGCTGTTTAATATGGTTTTGCAGACTTCCTTAGACTACACACTACAGCTTCAAGGTTTTCCAAACACTGTGGGAAACCAAACTGATAAAAATTTCCCCCCTATATGATTATAGATTATGGATTGTAAAACTGCTCCCAAGGTCATCTGAAAATTGATAGGCCATAGCTGTGCTTTCATTGTGAAGGGTTCAAGCAGCTGTTAGCTCTGCTTTATCACCATGTGATATATCACACCATTACGGCCATATATTTTTATTGTCTCTACCACATGCAGTGTGCCTGTGACTTTGTCTCATCAGGCAGAGTTAGATTCAGAGATGCTATTCAAGGTAGCGAGCTTTTTTAGATGCCAGAAAATTGGAATCTAATAAATTGGTGTAATTTACATGAGAAAGCAGGAGTGGTGAGAGGTGGCAGGAAAAGTAGCCAACAGGGAAGTACATACAAAATAATTCAAGACAAGTTGCAACAAGACACAAAAAGATGACTTTACAAATGTCCTTTTTATCACCCACCATAGCTACTTTTTTGGTCAGTTTTGTTATTAGCTGGCAGCAAGCCAACAACTTTCCCTCCAGTTAAGCTGTATTGGCTCTTCAGTGCTTTAGAAGGCTGAGCTGGATTCTCATCATCCTCATCAGTCAGTGAGGAAACAATGGGATTTTAATTGTTGAATCTTCATTGCTGATAATAAGGGAAGAGGAATAAAGAGTGCAGGTGATTTTCAGATTCCAGATCTGTGGTTGTTGATAGTTATACAAGTCATATTCTAACTTCTAAAATATAACTGCCTTGTTATCTGTGAAATCCTGTTTTGTCTTTCTTCCCTTTTATTACATGAAGGTTGTCATTCTTTATACCTTTGGGATCTTGCATCATCATGTCACTTCTTTATATTTCATCTCCTCAATTGTTAAGTTTTGCCTTTTCTGTTCACATAGCAGAGCCAGTTGGAAAGTGCTCTGTCCCCTGCCCTAGGAATGCTTTTCTGAGCTTATCTGTCAGCCTACAGATCTCTTTTCATTCAAGTACTTTCCCAAAAGTTATTTCCATTCTTACAGAAAGTCAACTACCTACCAGTGAGTAGGAGACACTAAACAGTCACTCCCCATAACATAAAGATTTGAATAAGCAAAAAATTGTTTTGGTCATTTTCCCCCCAGCATATATGTTCCCCTTTCCTTATTGTCTTGCCTTTTATCTCTTTAGATGAGTAGTCAAGATTAATTCTTGCCAGAGATTTCTTTCTTTCCAAGGAATTTTCCAGAGATTTTTGGAAAATTAAAAATCCTAATAATTGATAATACTGGGAATGTCATAGTACTGAAAATTGAAGTAGGAAAAAACCTGTAGTCAAACAAAAATAATTTAATTTTTATATCACTACAGTCACATTTTAATAGCTCATGTGACACACAGCACCTGCTTTTGAGAGTCCTCATATTTCCTCTGTTATCCCAGCTTTTCACTACAGCTCTTTAAGTTTAGATTCATATTTGGACATGAATAGTGAGTGTATACAGCATTCTAGGTGAGTCATGTCATACACAATGCTTCATGCTCTATAGGGAAACTCATGGACTGATTTACTGCAGGATAACCTTTTCCACTTTGGTGGCTTCTGTTTATCCTGAGAAATAACCAGAGCTTCATCTCCTTCATTTGCTTCCAGTAGATGACTTCTCAGCTTTCAGACAAAATTCTCATTATTTTATTGGTACTTAGAGTTCCATTCTGTACTGTTCAATGCTCATCCTATTTTGGTTACTCAGAATCACCTAGTTCTTCATTTGTACCTCAGTCTTCCACACTGCTAATACCAGCTCAATTTGTGTTCATGTCAGTGTATTTATCCACTCTAATCTCCTTCCAGTTTGTCTTCCTTCAACAGTATTCATTGCCACTCACTCCTTTGCCACCATGCAATTTTTACACCTCACCTATGATACAACTTTTATGCCACTAGTTGGAAAGGCATGAGTTTATGAAGGTCTCCACTTCCAAATCCAGTAGCTGGCAAAAGCTCAACATAACTGCAGAAAAGAATGGATGGGTAGAGATGAGAGCAATCCAGAAAATGTGAGGCAAAGAGCCAGAGACTTCTTGCACAGAGCCTGAACCACTGCTGTAATGTGCATAGGCTCATCGGCAAGAGTGAATCATCCTAAACCAAAGAAGGCCACCTTACACAGCAAAATCATGGAAGTGTTCAAAGGTAACATTGTTCCATGAACAGAAGATTACAGTGAACAGCTGGACACCCCAACCGTCCACAAGAAAACCTCAGGAACAGTGGCTGTTAACTTGATAGTATCTTATAATGGGAGAAGTCACTGGAGGAGAGACATCAGGAGAAGGTGCAAAACTATGGCCATGTTGAAGAAAGGCTTTCAACGCTATCTTCCATAACATCCTCATAGATCAGCAGACAATGTGGTAGATTGAAAACTGGCTGAACAGCTGATCTCAGAGGATTGTGATCATGGCAGGAAGTCTAGTTGAAGGTCAGTAACTAGCGATGTACCTCAGGGGTCAACGCTGCATCCAATTCTGTTCAACATCTTCATTAGTAATCTGGGTGATGGGACAGAGTGTACCCTTAGCAATTTTGCTGATGACACAAAACTAGGAGGAGTGGCTGATATTCCAGAGGCTCGTGCTGCCATCCAGAGGGATTTGGACAGGCTGGAGAAATGGACTAGCAGGAATCTCATGAAGTTCAACAAAGAGAAGTGCAAAGCCCTGCACCTGGAGAGGAACAACCCCAGGCACCAGTATATGCTCGGGGCCACCGAGCTGGAAAGCAGCTCGGCAGAAAAGGACCTGGGGGTCTTGGTGGACACCAAGCTGAACGCAAGCCAGCAATGTGCCCTTGTCACAAAGAAGGGCAATTGCATCCTGGGCTGCATTAGGCAAAGTATTGCCAACAGGGCGAGGGAGGTGGTCCTTCCCCTCAGTGCTGGTGAGGCCACACCTGGAGTGCTGTGTCCAGCACTGGGCTCTTCGCTACAAGAGAGACATGGGCATACTGGAGAGAGTCCAAGGAAGGGCCACGAAGATGATGAAGGGTCTGAAGCATCTCTCCTCTGAGGGAAGGGTGAGAGAGCTGGGACTATTCAGCCTGGAGAAGAGAAGGCTCAGGGGGATCTTATCAATGTCTATAAATACCTGAAGGGAAGGTGCAAAGACGACTAAGCCAGGCTCTTTTCAGTGGTGCCCAATGCCAGGACCAGAGGCAATGGGCACAAACTGAAACACAGGAGGTTCCTTCTGAACATCAGGAAACACTTTTTTCCTGTGAGGGTGACTGAGCACTGTAATAGGTTGCCCAGAGAAGTTGTGAAGTCCAAGCATGGGGTTTGTTGGAAGTTTTCAAGAGTCAATGGGATAAAGGCCTGAATAACCTGTCCCAATCTTGTAGATGACCCTGCCATGAACAGGAGGTTGGGCTAGAGACCTCCTGAGGTCCCTTTCAACCTGAATTACTCTGTGATTCTATGAGGCTCTCATATATTTATCTTTGAACCTCTCAGATATAATTCTTGGATTTGTTGTTCTAGCACATGGCTACTTTCCCTGTGATGAAAATTTTTCAAGGACAAAAATGCACCCATGATTAGTTCATTGCAGAACCAGGACAGCAATGAGCATAAAAGCCCGAACGCATAACATGATAGTTGCATGGCTGCTCCATATTTCTCCTATGTTTTTCAGATTTCAAAAGATGTATCTGATAGCCAGCAACAAACTCAAAATCTGCAAAAAGAAAAATGAGACTGTCTTCTTCTTGACCATTTCATTATCTTAACACACAAAAAAAAAAAAGTTTAATTAGAATTTTGCTTTCGATCCAGGAGAGCTGAGTGTGGCTCTCTCTTCCCTAGCACACCAGAAACAATACAACTTAATTAGAATAGGAAGATCTTTTGCCCAGTAAGTATTCTGCCATCTCAAATACATGGGGTGAACAAATCTGCTAAGAAAGCGACATTATTAGATATCTTCTTGTCTGACCTTTGTTACATTTTAGGCATACTAGAGATGAGAAATATGTGTTTTAGCTGGCTGATGTCTCATTGTGGTAACAGAGCTAGATTTCATTTTAAAAGGGAAGGATAGTCTGAGCATTTCCTTGCTACCTGTATTGTGTATTTTCAACATGGTAGCAGTGAAAAAAAAGGAACAGTGACGAGGCACATATGATTGATACTGCAGAAATGTCTGAGGTACACAGTGCTTCATCTGAGTCAATGCAAAAAAAGGCAATGATGTCAACCGTCACCAGGTACTTAAATTAATTTTAATTACAATATAGAGGTGCAGAGCAAGATAGAGCAGGGAGTCATTAAAGACATTTAGGTAAGTTAGATGGATTCAATTTGTTCAGACCCACTGAAATTCACTCTGAAGTCATTAAAGAACTTAACCATTAAAAATTGCCTGCAAGAATTTCTGTAAGTGAGGAGATTTCAGCAGACTGCAGAGAGCAAAATTTAAAATCAACAAGATTAAATTCAACAGAGACAAGTGTGGAGAATGACCATTAGGAAATCAAACACACAAATATAAAAATGGTGAGTAACTTAGCTGAAGAGCTGCAGAAAGAGGATTTAGGGGTGCAATAAATCAGAAAGCAACCCAACAAGTTAACATATCAGAGAAATTGAGGCACAGTGCAATATTGTCTCCAGAAATGCAAGTTGTGTTCTGTGATGCATTAACAGAAGCAGAAATGATAGGACCGAGATAAGTTTTTCAGTCTACTAAGCACTTAGCTAAGCTAAGCCTTACTGAAATCCTGTGTCCAGTCTAAGCATCGTATTTTAAGTAAAATATAAACAAATTCTGGTTGCTCTCAGAGGTCTCTTCAAGAATAATTAAAGGATTACATAACAAGACCTAAGAGGAAGGTCTAAATGAATTTCATGTGTTTAGTCAAGAAAAGAAAACATGAGAGAAAGAATGAAGACAGTATTCTGGTTGTAACAAGTTGCTATAAAATAGACAATGAGCAATGGTTGTCCACATTCACTATGACTGGGGGAGACAGGAAGAAGAAATCTGATTAATTACAATAAAGAAAATTGAGCTCGTATTTTAAGAAAAGCTTTTAACTAGGGATTGGAGACAGCTTTCTGTGTGGAGATAATGAAAAATCTAGATTAAGAGAGGCAAACCAAGCTCAGAGAACAGGCTTAAGGTTTGCTACCAGAGAGCTAGGTCCTAGGAACAAGGCAAATTTGTACTCTAAAGCAGAATTTGTGGAGGTTCTTGAGTATAAATCAAAGAAGGTTATAACTCATTCACATCCTCCCACGGACAGGCCTGTAAAATGTGCAATTAATTATTCATGTGCCTGGCAATGCTGATGTTAAAGAGAGTGACTGTATAAGAAATGACACGCTGTGTGAAATGTGGAGTCTGATGTGGAGCAGAATGCATATTAAACAATGAATGGAAGTACAGAATGCAAGATGGCACATCACTTCCGAAAGAAAATGGAAATATTTTAACATCACTACTACTCTCTTCTGCATTGTAATTATGTTCCCATTTTGTTCCATTTGCCGTGTACGTCAGGAGTCAGCCTTAGAGTAGGAAGGGGAAAAGGGTGGAGGAGCAGGAAAGGAAGCTTGGAGAAGCTGACATTGTATTTAGGGCTGCACTCAATGGCAATGTGTGTGCCTGTGAAGGCAGGAAGGACTACAAAGCTGTTACAGAATCCTTTAACTGGAAGTGATACTGCCGTCAAATTAACACCCATCCCCACCCCATGTGCCTGCCTATGAATGCCAGTAGGGATGAAATATTACTATCAAGGAAGTTTATGTGACAAAAGATGCCTGGGTTTATTGAGGAAAGGAGGGATCTAGGAGTAAAGAAGGAAGGGACAAGCTCTCTATCTACCAAAGTTAGCTGGTTTTGGTAATAACAGAACAACAGCTGTTGGAAAAGATAATTAAGGCATGAAGTTTACAGTATTGTGAAATATTCTATAAGGATGGATAATTGTATTAGAAAAACACCTCTGATGCTCAGTGGGGAGCAGCTCCATGCCTGAAGAGTCTTCAGAAGTGTGAAATATGATGACTAAGTAAATATAATGGATAAAATGCCAGTTAGCTCAAACTTTGATTTACATGAGGGAGGCTGACATCCCTGTGAGTCAGGTATGTGGATCTCATGTGCAGAAAGGATTTATTGTTTGAAGAATTGCCAAGGTTTATGGAATCTTGCCTCTGATATGTTCAAAGGAAAATTTTGTCCAGAATTAAAGCTGGTCTGGGTGTCTATAGGTCTGTGTATGCGTATGAGTACGTTTTATTTGATCAGTAGACTGCATTAAGAACTATTGTAAAAAGCAGGGAATAGGAGTTTATCATTTAACATCTTTACATAAAAAAAAAAAAAGAAATGTCCAAGTTACTCACTTAAAGAAAAGTAGATTGTAGTATATCTTCATGCACTGCAGAACTCAGTCCCTCCATCAACCAAATAATTTTATCAGTGAATTCATGAAATAATTTGTGCTGCTAAAGGAAATAATGTGTTTAAAACAAAGTGGTTTCCCCCCCCCCCATTTTGCTCTTATAACAGATGTATCGACACATTTGTCCAGAGGACAATAGTTCATGGATTATTTCTCTATTAATAGGGTGAGAAATGCTATGAGAAGGGGGGTTTATTATCCTGTGAAGATGAGGCCTTGTGATCTCAGTGAAAGTTTGCAACAGGCCAGTGTGTCTGTATGTCCCAAAGTCTATCTACCAATGTCAACAGGCTTGAATGCCCATGCGTCCAGAATGGATGACCAGTAAATCTGAGGTCAGCATGAGTAATCTCTTCCCTGAAGGATAAGTTTATGAACTCATAGTTAAGCTGAGGAGCAGAATGATTCTTCAGTTTCATTACATTCCTTTTTATTTTCCACCCCGGGTAACGGGTGGCAGGCTGTACATAAACACAGAGAACAAGCCAGAAGGTATTTGTGTTAATTCAGCGCTCTTGCTCATGCTAATTCTTTGATGCCTTGAGTGGCTGTTCTTCCAAAATATCTGCAAGGTGATGTGGAGTATTTATGAATATTTGCAGAAGGTATCTTGCTCATTGTAATTATGCTGATGCTAAACTGCTGAGAGAAGCAGATTAGTTTGCTGTATCATCACTGTGCTGATGACAGCCACTCAACTACTATTCTAAAGGAGACTGTGCAATTTCTTTGCTGTCTCATTGTCTTGCAAAGGCTATCAATATTACACAGTGTCTGTTGAGCATTGGCAGTGTTTAGTGTTGTTTAAGACATGAAACATAGTTGCTCCTGTTAGAAATTAAAATTCTAAAGGAATCTGGCATGCAATATGCAATCTCACTGTGAAACTCCAAAATAAAAATGAACACAATTTTTAATTGTGCATTTCTATAGCTTTTATTGACCCTTTTCTTGAGGGCAGTATGAATAAATATAATGGAACTAGGATAAAGCTTGAGAACTGTATAATTCCATTTATCTACATTTTTATAATTTTATTCTTTAGCACAGCAGGTAAGTGTCTTCTGCATTGAAAACAATGTGTCTTAGGGCTGATTCATCTGACTGTGATATTTTCAACTACTGTTGAACTCCTTGTTCACAATCCCATTAACTGTAAATTAGTGAAGCAGGAATTTCTTTGGTGAAATTCCTTTTTTTTGCTGAACTAGATATTTAACATAACTCAAGTGAAGCACATCTCAGTGCTTTCACCATAGACATCTACGGTTGAGTTGTATTAGATCCTTGATAGCTTGCTCATGATGACTGATTGCTTGCTTTGGCTGAGTGCAAGAAGAGGTATTCTGGCCACAGCACAGACCTTCAAAGAAGCGGATAAATGGGAAAACTGGGAAGTAGGCTGGCTTTTTAATAATAATTATATACCAGATGTTGCTAAAATTAATGATATGCATTTAACTGCTTTCAAACTGTGTTATGCAGGTACTAGATGTGAAACCCAGCATAGCCAGTCTCTGATAGGGCAGAAACACAGATTGAAGAACATTTTGCCTACATTGACATCTACACTTGAAGAGAGTTTCTCTCTTTAAAGGAAGCCCAGTCTCACTAGCTCTAAAGTTAGGCAAGATGAGTCTGTCTCAGAGAGTACTAAGAGATTATTGCAAACTTGTAAGACCTGTGTGACTGCAAAGATTAAATTCAGGTTAGATAAGGCAGGGATGAAGTAGAAGAGGTGAGAAAGGCAGCATTTGGCCAAGCTGAGGGGGGAAGCAAACATCCACTGAGTGGGGAAAAAATGCATTTACCTTTGCTAGCTTGGTCCAGTGCTCTAGCTGCAGCCCTTCTGTGATCTGAGGACCTAACAGCCACCACCAAGGAAGCTTTTTATTAAGTCTTTCTTAATGCTGCTTCTTTCTGGAAACATATTACCCCAAACATATCTTGCTTCAGTATAAACAGTGCTTTTTTTCACATAATACAGCATGTGACAAATATCACTCTCCACTTTTTTTTTTTTTTCTGTGAAAGAAAACAGCAACACAGCTCTGCATAGTTCAGCTCTTTCTCATTTTAAAGACCACAGCCACAGTCTGGAGGGGCATAATTCTCAACCTTAAAGTATCTTAGGCAGATTGATGGCATGTGCTTTTGCTTTCAGCCGTGCTCACACAGGGGTTGTTTGTACTTCTCAAGTCTCTCCAGGGGTTATTAAGATTTTTGCTGGTGTACCTTGAAGAGTTAGAAAATAAGTTTTAACAAAGATTATGCCCAGTGCCCAAACACTGATCAATACCTATGTGTGGGCTCTACTGTTGTATAGGAACACAGAACTGGGGTCATCAAATCAAATCCCATCCTCTGTAACTGGGGGCAACTGTGTAATGCGTTAAACACACAAGATCCCACAACATCTGTTTGGTCCACAGCACTCCTGTCCCATACTGCAAAAATCCTTTAGTAGATCAAATGTCCGTAAAAAATGAAGCGTGTCCAGGATGATTCTCCAGAGCAGGAACAGTTTATCAGTATATACCTGGCACAAATCAGTAAGCATTTTCACCATGGTCCATGTGATTTTGGCAGTTAGAGCTCCAGTAACATTTACTCCTTGAAATGATGATAAGAAACACCTCTCACACAACATAACTGGGTTTATCACAAATATGACTGAACTGAAGTCCATCCTCTCAAATTATAATTATAATTCAAGCTATGTGGAAGCTGAAAAGTTATTTTCTTTGATGACTTGCCAATTAACTGAGCCGAGAGATATGTACCACAGTGAAGAGGGTGTCTGACTGGCCATTTATTCTTGACAAACAGAAATGTTTCTCACTCTTGTTTTTCTTTTTTATTTTTCTTTTCATAGCTTTTAGCAGAAATGAGTTTTCTAGTCAGAACAACAGCTAAACAATGCAGTTTGCAGCAGAGTGAATAAAAGTTCACGTAATGTCTTCACCATGGTCTAATGACTCATGTAGGTGTTAATGATGAGTAAGACATGACTCTTAACTCAAGATCACTAGGTCACTGGGTTCATGTATTTCACACTCTCTTCCTCAGACTGTCAGTGAGAGTGTGATCATGTACTGCAGTCACCACTCCTCGTTACACTGAGTGTCACTGCTCCTCATTATACCATATAATGGGCATGACTGTAATCTCATTGTCTCCCCTACACAGCTACTAGTTTTGCTTTCTCTTGCTTTAAGAATCATTGACTGTTTTAGGTCATTCTACAGTTTTCTGAAGTTGGCTGACCTCATCTATGGCATCTGGGTACACCAAGCTTGGTAAAGCACACACCAGAGTTAAGACAAAACTGCGAAGGATTCAGTTTGAAATTAAGTTCTTTAAATTAGGGTGTCTTCACATAGATGTTTATATGTGAGGTATGTGTCTAGGCTCTGATTATAGTTTGGAGAGGTCTAGGGCTCTTTTCAGTTGCCTGCACTTCAGTACATGGTGTTATTTGAGATCCTTGAGGGTGCCCAAAACCTCTGCTCAGGGCTGGCAGATGTGACAATTGTCCTACAGCAAACCTGTGCCCCTTTGGAGTGGCAGCTCCAAATAGCACCCTTATACCACCTCAAATTACACTAGACACATCTGCTTAGGCAGATGAATTGAGCTCCTTTTCATTATAGTCAAGAGAGCCTGGATAGAGCAATTCATTTCATCCTAAAGCAGGCACCTACTGGCTAGCCATTCATTAGGACTTCAGTTCAGTTGTTGGAAGATAGCTCACCTGCTTTGAGTATCCAAGGTATCCTGCCTTGTTAGCAGCAACCAGTCCAGAAGGGCACAGCTTCTTTTAGGTTCTGTGTTGTATTAACTAACGCCATGCAGGTGCCTTAAATACCATGGGGCATCTACAACAGCACTAGAGATTTACGTTTAGGCAAACAACTTCAGCCATTGGAGCCCAAGACTTTAAAAGGAGCTTACTTTGTATGCAGATATGCACAGAAGTGTCCAAGATTGTAAGTTAGCCTGTAATTGCTCTCACCTAAATAAATCCTCAAATACTAAGCTTTCTATTTAGGAACAAAATTCAGCATTTAGGGGCTCTGTAAATATAAGCATTGAGTACCATTTGAGGGGTTTAGATGTCTGAGATACCAGTACCTGGGCCTGGCAGGTATGACAGCTGGAGGCCAGGCAGGGTGCACTTGGAAATCTCAAGTGGCACTAGATGCTTATGTATATCCAGGTTACTTGACTGGAAGAAGGGAAACATTGTCCCCATTTTTAAAAAGGGTAGAAAGAATTACCCTGGGAACTACCGATCTGTCAGCCTCACCTCTGTGCCTGAGAAGATCATGGAACAGATCCTCCTAGAAGCTATGCTGAGGCACATGGAGGACAGGGAGGTGATTTGAGACAGCCAACATGGCTTTACCAAGGGCAAGTCCTGCCTGACCAACCTAGTGGCTTTCTACGATAGAGTTACCACATCAGTGGACAAGGGAAAAGCAATGGATGTCATCTATCCATCTATGGACTTCTGTAAAGCCTTTGACACGGTCCCCCACAACGTCCTTCTCTTTAAATTGGAGAGATACGGATTTGATGGGTGGACTGTTCAGTGGATAAGGAATTGGTTGGATGGTTGCATCCAGAGGGTAGTGGCCAATGGCTCAATGTCCAAATGGAGATCAGTGACAAGTGGTGTCCCTCAGGGGTCCATACTGGGAGCAGTGCTATTCAATATTTTCATAAATTACATTGACAGTGAGATCGAGTGCACCCTCAGCAAGTTTGCAGATGACACCAAGCTGAGTGGTGCAGTTGACATGCCAGAAGGACGGGATGTCATCCAGAGGGACCTGGACAAGCTGGAGAAGTGGGCCTGTGTGAACCTCATGAGGTTCAACAAGGCCAAGTGCAAGGTCCTACACCTGGGTCGGGGCAATCCTTGGTTTCACTACAGGCTGGGGGATGATGTGATTGAGAGCAGCCCTGCGGAAAAGGACTTGGGGGTACTGATGGATGAAAAGCTGGACATGAGCCAACAATGTGCACTCGCAGCCCAGAAGGCCAACCGTATCCTGGGCTGCATCAAAAGCAGCATGGCCAGCAGGTTGAGGGAGGTGATTCTGCCCCTCTGCTCTGCTCTGGTGAGACCCCACCTGCAGTACTGCGTCCAGCTCTGGAGCCCTCGGCACAGGAAAGACAGGGACCTGTTGGAGCGGGTCCAGAGGAGGGCCATGAAAATGATCTGAGGGCTGGAGCACCTCTCCTATGAGGAAAGGCTGAGAGAGTTGGGGTTGTTCAGCCTGGAGAAGAGAAGGCTGCGGGGAGACCTTCTAGCAGCCTTCCAGTACTTAAAGGGGGCCTATAGGAAAGACTGGGACAGACTTTTTAGCAAGGTCTGTTGTGACAGGACAAGCAGCAATGGTTTTAAACTAAGGGAGGGCAGATTTAGACTGGATTTAAGACAGAAATTTTTTACAATGAGGGTGGTGAGGCCTGGAACAGGTTTCCCAGAGAGGTAGTGGAGGCCCCATCCCTGGAAACATTCAAGGTCAGGTTGGATGGGGCTCTGAGCAACCTGATCTAGTTAAAGATGTCCCTGCTCTTGCAGGGGGTTGGACTAGATGACCTGTAAAGGTCCCTTCCAACCCAAAGCATTCTATGATTCTATGATTCTATACTAGTAATCTTCAAAATCTCTGCTACACTGTTGCCTTACCCAGTTGGTAACTCCCCTTTCTAAATCTATTTCCGTAACGAATCCTAAAGAGTTTTAACCCCCTCCAGACACACACATTCACAAGGAAGTGTAGGTTACAAGCACAAGCCCCTTTTTTGGGAATGTGGTGTCCCCTACGCTTAGGTTATGTGATGACAGAGCAATCACAGTGAACATAAAGACCCTGGGGGGAGCAATGACAGGCAGGGGAACCCTAGTAACCTAATCACAGGGAGAAGGTCACCCCAAACCAGCTACCCCTAGGACCGTCAAAGGAGCAGGATCAGCCCATCGTCCCACCAGCCAAGGCAGCCAAAGGAAATCTCTCCCCAGAAGGCTGTGCAGACTGAGGGGATTATTGCCTACAGGGGTATAGATTCATTATGGGAGGTAGGTGGAACTATGCAAAACTTACGGGATGTTTTAAAGGCATCACGGGAATGTGTGAAACATCTTATGGGATGCTTAGGGGAAGGATCAAAAGCAAGGAAAGGGAGGGATCAAGATGGACTGGAGAGAAAAAAGCATTGGGAAAGAGACAACAAGGACCTGAAAGATTGGATGTAAACAGGGGCTGGTCAGCATGCTTGTCTGACCGAGCCCTGTCCTTGGTCACTGCAGTGTACCCTACATTCGTATTAAATCCTCTTTCTAACTATCTCCCTGATAGAGGCACCCTCTCTTCTGGGCTGGTGTGTGTGAATGTGAGTGAGGAAGGTGAGAGGTCTTGGTGTCTGTGCTGGGGAAATGCTGAGGACCTGCAGGGCCCCAAGGTCTGGGGGCGAGCTGCCAGGAGAGAGCAGGTCTGGGTGCAGCTCCTGGATACACCAGGAGTCTCAGAGCGGATCCTAGAGACACCTACAGCCTGTGTATGTCTGTTCCATTGGAAGCCTTCAATGTTGTCAGCAGGACAGGAGAAAGAGGTTCAGGCTGTTGAGGGCTGTTCATGTCTGTGTGAGCATGATGCTAATTTCTATGGGTGCTGACAAAGAGCACCTTGTCTGCGTTGATCTGTGTGGCCAGCTGTATTAGCGTGTGTGTGGGAGGTGTGTGGACACAGAGCCACAGCCACCTCCATCAATACTGCCAGGACAGGAGGAAGCCCACTGAGGCTTGTAGCCTGCTGGAGTTGGCCACCTCTAACAGTTAGATGCCCTCCTGGAGATGTGGTGCTCTAGTTTTATCTGCACCTGTGCTGCTTCCTGCAATCCATCAGTCCACACACTGGCAAGAAAGCAACCCACAAGGACACATACCCGTGGTGTGGGTCCCTACTTGTTGCACCTCAGACTGTCAGTCTACCAGCTGGATGAAGGCTCATGATAGCATCCTCATAGTATTCCAAGTTTCAGATTTTTTTCCCCCTGTTACAAAGGATCATGCTTCTTTTATACTTCTTTTCATGCTGATTCTTTCTTTATTTCAAAAGCCTCTTTCTATTTCCTTAGTTACTGTTTAATACAGCTGATGGCTGCCTTTCTCTTTAGCATCATCCCAGTTTTTGGGCAAACACCTCTCAAGCAGTTTTGGGTATTCCATTCACGCACATACTTTTTACGATCACATCCCTATTTTATCAGATACTCTTATCCAGACCACTTTGCCAAGGCTGTGCCTTGTGGGCACCCCCATGCTGGAGTGCTGAGAGACCGACCCAGGCAAGATGCAGGCTGGAAACATGTCTCCGGTCTCTCAAGCCAGTGCTGAAACTGCTGCAGTGGTTTGCGAGTTATGACCATTGCATACCTGTTTTGAATACTCTCTTCCTTCTCCCATGTCACCGGGGATTCAGCACTGCACTCTACAGGAACACCACTCATCAGCTTTGCTAGACCTAACACCCCTTCAGGCTTCCCTGTCTCCAGCACAGTGGTGTTGGACATTTGCTACGCCATTAAGTCAGGTCATACTAGGAAAATAAAACAGTTTTAAATTTTTCATACAGTCTTTTATTACTTTTTCTCTAATGTGCCTACTGTTTGTATAATAATACACTGCTCAAAGACCAGTAAGATAAATGAGTTAAAAATCTTTCCTTAGGTCACTCTTAACTTTAAAAATATCCTAATGATATTAGGATAAATATATTAGCTAAAATCAATGAAATTGTCTGGATATTTACCAGAATTAGTCACTAGAGTTGTTTTTAATGTTGATTTAATTAGACTCTCCAAGTGCTTTGAGGTCTTGATAACATTTTTGTTATTATTTCCCAGAAAACAAAAAATTATTCAAACCCCATAAACTGCAATATGCTATAAATAAAGAACTGCAATAAGCCATACAGAATCTTCATACACTGGAACATATTTTAATGCTGTTTTGAAAATCAGTATGTTTATTTGCAGCTATTCTTAACTGATTTATCCATAAAGTTTAAATTATAATTAATTGCAATTAGCATTTTTTCCAAAATAAAGTGTTGGAAGGCATTTGCCAAAGGCATATGAGAGGAGATTACTTTTATCATTTAATCTACCAACAGTCATCTAAAATGGCAATTACCATCTAACAGGCGAATAACACTTATCTGATAAACTATGTGTTGGTACTTCATGTGCTTCTCTAGACTCTTTGGCATTATGAAGATCCGCAGTGTTGCAGAGGTTTTACAGGCAGTTAGCACTTAGCATTCAGAACAGCAGGAGCTGCTGTAAACTCATAATAAGACTCAGAGCTATGAGATGATCCCACTTGTTTAAATTTTATCTCAGGAGGAATGCTAGATCCTCTGCTGGCATAAACTGTTGCAGTTTAATTGACTTATAACATATACCAGCTGGTGATTTGGCCATTTTTTTTTGGTTCGCAGTGCTTAGGATTAGAGTATTCATTTCTCAGTCCTACACAACTTGAATAAACAAAATACGTGGCATAACCTTATAATCTCTGCTGATTTTTCTAGAAGCTGAGGCAAGGACTTAGCTCTTGGACTTGGCAAGATCAATTCTGAAATGAAATTAAGGTGAAACTGAAATAAAAATGTACAGATTCAAGCCCTTTTTTATTCTAGGTATCTTTTCTATGCTAAGTTGTGCCAAAATCTTTCATTTAACTAAAGAATTTGTTGAGGAAGCTGAACGTGTGAATGGATTGGGGGTCTCACTAAGCACCAAAAGGTAACCAGGTGTCATGTGCTCTGGACTCTGTCAAGGGGAGCTGCAGGATGCCTTTCAGTCCCACCATTTAATCGGTTCAGGTTAAATCAGATCATTAAATGAACATACCTCTATGGTGGATCATGCAAAATCGGCTGGGAGTAGGATGCATACAAAGTGATATATTCTTTAACTTAGGCTCCGTAGGAGAAGATTAGCAATGTATTCATGATAAAGTTTAAAACAGAGGTTGATATGAGCTTTGGAAAAAATGTACTTGGTGCAGAACTTTTCTAAACCTGAGGAATACTAAGACACGGAGGTTTCATATTAGCTCATTCTTCTTTAAACTGAAGTATATCTGTTGCCTCTTTTTGAACCTGCAGGTCTATAGAAAATTACATTAACCAGCTTTCATAATTGACAAGTGAACATCTTTTTCATAAACTGCCTTTCAAATCAAATATAAAAGAAATTGGCCTGGCTTATAAAAAAGCTGAATTCAAGAAGAGTTTTTTTCCCATAGGTTGCTTTTAATCAGGCCTCAAGTTATGAGTAATACTGCATGGCTGATTCTTTACTTCTGTGATTCCATCAAAGTCAGGCACTATCAATTTACGCAAGTGCAGCTCAGACTGTCAGATGTTTCACAAATTTTTTCTAAATGGTGGGTCTTTTATTTATGTGAGTGTCCTTTTCCTTTTTATAACATAAGTACTGGTTTTGCTCCTCTCCACTTCTTAGGAAAAATTGGTTCAGAGATGACAGGCTCCATACAATTTCTGGTTTGAACTCCATTGGGTTTTGCCAACTGAAATTCATTATTTAATGTGTCCTTTCTGCATTCTAGCCCACATTCTTATCTCCTTGTTGAAGTTCACATGAATCATTAGTAAGCTGTTTTTTCCAAACAAAAATCTAAGAAGCTACTGAATACTTTAGCCTTCTCTGCATCATCTATTATTTGCTCTGCAAATAACATCAGGTCTTACCAGATCTATGCTCCCCTTTGTTATTCTCATTTCAAATACATTTGTAAGAGTCTTTTTTTATTGCTTTTATATAACTCACTAAGTGAAACTCATTTTTTTTTTCAGCTTTCTGTTTTTTTCACTCATATAAGCTTAGGGCATTCTTTATTTCTTGTGATAGTCATGCTCTCTAGTTCCCACTTGGTATGATTCTCTATTGATTTTGAAGTCTTTAAAGACCTCTGATGCAATCATAACAATCTCTATATTTTTTCTTCTTCAGTAGGATGGTGTGCTATGGTACATCTATTTCAGTAACTTCCAGATCTTCTGCTCTCATATATCTCTTGGATTATCCCAGGAGATTGCACCTCTTAGCTCCCTGAGTTTGACACAGACTGAAGTTGTTTGTTGATTGCAAGAAAACATGACAGCAGCAAAAGAATCACAAAATCATTCTGTTTGGGAGGGACCTCAGGAGATCACTAGTCCACCCCCTGTCTAGAGCAGGGTCAGCATACACAAGTGTGAAGAGCCTGGCTCTGTCTTCTTGAAAACCTACTCATAGGTACTGGCAGGCTGCTGTTAGGTCCCTCCGAAGCTGTTTCTTCTCCATCCTGAACAAGCCCATCTTCCTCAGCCTCTCCTCACAGGTCAAGTGCTCCATCTCCTGGTGGCCCTATGCTGGACTTGATCCAGTTTATCTACATCTCTGTTTAGAGACCTGACAGCTTCCCTGAGCATCTTTTTCCCTCACTGCTGTATCCCATGGGATCCCACCTCCCACCTTCCTGAACAAACTGAAGTCTGCTTGCCAGAAGTCCAGGCTCTGTACTCTCTCCTTGTCTTCCTCAGTCCCCTCAGGCCCTTGAAACCCACTATTTCTTTGTCACTACAGCCAGGATTGCCACTGAATATAACCGCCAATGTTCCTGGCTAGTGAATAGCAGATCCAGCTGCTCATCATCCTGGTTGACGCATCCAGAGACCCGACACCCTCCAGAAATCTTCTGGATTACTTGCATCTCATCGTGTTGCTCTTCCAGCAGATGTCAAGGAGATTAAATTTCCCATTAAGAAAAAAAGATCTGTGATTCAGAGACTTCTTCAGTTAGTTTCATAGTTCTCCTATGGTTCTAATGATACTGACACAAAATGTATTTCTCTCATATTTAATGATAGGCATCACTAAAAGCCAAAACAACCGTTCACTTACAGTTAGGTGTATTACAGTTTACATGCTCTCCTGGTAAGCTTTGTTGGCCTACGTGTTTAAAAATAATGTTTACAGATTCTAGCTCATCTAAATGCTCATATCATTTTGTTATGCTTAAATAAAGGCATGTATTTACATCTTGGCTGGTTACTATAACTGGAAAAAAAATCACTGTGTGAAAGATACATGATATTGCTCAGTTACTTGTGAAAATTTAAACAAATGTATGAGTTAAGAAAAATATATAACAGCCTCATAGAACTGCATGTGTTTAATTTGTTAAATAATTTAACTGAGCCACACTTTAGATTAGATTTAGTGATAGCACAAATTAGAAGAGACCTGGGTTACTGAAACAAGATCTTGTTCAGCATCAGGTTTTCTGAACATTCCCCTTACTGTTTCTCTACTCTCTGTGGATAACAGCAATGCCATTTTTGACAGGGTAACATATGGCCATTCTGTAGAGTTCCTGGAAGGAGAAATCTAGAAAGATGACGAAGTATGGGCTTTCCCAGATGCTCGTATTTGAAACCCTGTAAAAAGGGACAGCACCAGACAGTACCATTTGCCTATGCAAAGGTACAAGTGCCATGAGCCAATGCAGCTAAATCAGAGAGCTCACTCACAGAGGCAGCTGTACTTCACTAGCGACTTGTCCTCTATAAATACCCCAGGTTGCATGTGAAGTTAATCTTACCAGAGGCAGTCTTTTGCTCAATGACAGTCAAAGTCATTGTGCAATCACAGCATCATAGGATAATTCATGTTGGAAGTGCACTCAGGAACACTATTTTGTGCAGTCAGTGGTATCAGTGCAAAATATATTTTAGAGTAGCACACAAATCCATCATCAAACAATGCAAGATCACTGCATTCAGGCTTGGGTGGAGGCAGAGGGTAAGCAGATGGCTCCATGCCATGTGAACTAGAAAACAGTGACACCAGGAGGACCTAAGGCACATGAATACTCTGTCTTCCCCTGTAAAACATCCCTGGGTTGACCTTTTCTATATTCCACAATAAACTTCTTTCTAAGGCTTCTTTAAGTCTTTAGAGGAACGTGTAGGATATATTCTGTACTTGTCATAATCTTCCTTGAAAATCTGAGCTCTGAAGTTTGTTTTGATAACTGCTTCATTATATAGGTTTATTATAAATCACAGGGGTAGTTAGATGTAAGATCTCTACCACAACTATGGCTTACGCCTCTGTAGATGGAAGAGCAACAGTCTGATCAAAGTTACTGCAGATTTATGTGGAAGATTTTGAGTTGAAAGTATTTTCTGTTCCCTTACAGCTGGTGGGAATGATTAGCACAGGATAGCATCAAAAGTCTGTATACATCTCCAGATGAAAACATACCCTTTAAGTGAAACCTTGTGGGTGGGAAGAGAAAAGGCTGTGGTCAGCGGTGGGAGGGCACAGGGAATACCTTCTGGGCTAGAGGAAGCAGCTTGGGGAGAACAAGAACCAGGCAGTCCAGATTACCTGTGGAGTCCTGGTGTTCATACCTGCTCAGTGGTCAGCTTCAGTCCTTTGCCATGGAGGATGCTCATGTGCCGAGGTGTAGGGCCTCTTTGGGGACTCCTGCAGCCTGTGGAATGATCCCCCATCAGAGCAAGTGACCTTTGAAGACACTGCTGCCCCTTCTGCTGTCAGTGCAAGGGGTATTTCTGTGACCAGGCATTCTCTAACAAAGCAGACAGCAACACGTAGCACTGAACAACACACTCCAGAACAATTAACTCTGCACACCTCAGCTGCTAGAATTGCCTCAGGTGGGAAGGTACTAAGAAATTACACTGCTGAGCACAGAGTAAAAATTCATCAAGAACAGGAAGAACTGAAATAGGACTTGTGTTTCTCCATGTTTTATTTTTTCAGCGTAGCAACTGTGTACTCAAAATTAAAAGAAATATAAAGGTCTTTTGCTGTTTTATTTCAAAATTCCGGCATATCTGCTAGGAGATTACTGATGTCCTGAACAGAATCAGGGTGAGAATATACTATTTGTTTCTGTGTTAGCTTTTAAAATTCTATTTGGATAATTAAATTGACAACAGTTTAAGTGTTGCCACATTAAATCTTGCCTGGTTAAAACAGCCATGGGAATTAGATTGTTACAGCCCTTTTCTGTGAATTGTATCAACTTCATGTTAACACACATAAAAACTCAGCAACCAACTAACCCCATTTCAGCAGTGCACCTCAGGAGCCAGCTGGCCTATAGACCACATACCCTCTGGGCTCTAAAACCACTAGTGGGGACCTCAGTGTGGTAGTGAACTCTCTGGACTTCTCCCTGGAAGCTAAGAAGACCTACCAGTGACCTACAATTGGGCTTGTGAAACCTGGGAAATGGAGCCAAAACACAGACATGTTACCTGTCTGTATGGTATCACATGCTCAGTACCTCTGCGAGTTAAGCATTGCCTGAGGAACTGAAAATAAGGTATCCAGGTAATTTCCACTTTGGGTAGTATCTCTGTGCATACTCTGAATTATTTTCTAATCACACCAGACTGCCTGAAGTTCCTCTTTTTTTCCTTTTTTTACTGAATAAGTCGTAAAGCATTGCTGGTGTCTTTTTCTGCACATTAATATACCTTTTTGCAATGGGGATAGTAAAATGTGGACTACAGCCTCCCCATTGTAGTGACAAACTTTGTACTGATTTGTACTCACACTTGTACTAAGAAAACAACATGGGGTCAATTCTGAGAAATGAATATACTTTAGAGCATGGGTGATCCTTATTCTAAAGTTGTCTTTTAAAGCAGATGAGATAAATTACACCTTCAAAATGCCCATTTTTCCCAGATAACTGAAAATTGTTCACTGAGGGACTAGCTCTTCTGTAGACATCTGCAGTGGAGGCATACACAGTGAATTCCAGTTCAGTGCTTCGAAATGTGAGCTATTCAGCTAAAAGCTTGATGTCATGGGAATCGCAGAACGATAGAATATTTTAGGTTGCAAAGGACCTCTGGACATCATCTGGTCTGACCCACCAGTCACAGCAGGGCTGACTTCACAGTTAAATAAGGTTGGTAAAGGCCTTGTCCATCATTTACTTTTTCTCAACTTCCCTTGCTTTTGCAGATTTTCTTGTGGGTTAAGGTGTCCAAAGTCCCAGGAGTTGCAGTCACAAAACCTGCTTCCTGTTCTCTCATCGCAGGTTGCAGAAGGGTAATGTCATTCAGTGCTTAGTCAGGATGAATGAATCACAACTTGTTTTAAGATCACTTACTGGGGATTACCTCTCTACCTTTCTCCCCTAGCATTTGCATTAATTGAAATGCAAAGGTTTGGAGAGGTCAGAGCATTGCTGTCTCATATCCAATTGCAGGCAGTAGGGAGCAGCTACCTCTGGGCTTCATGACACAACATTTGGGAGTGAGAGGAGAGCTGTGGGAAGAGAACAAAAAATGTGATCAGAGTAGGGAAAATGGGAGCGGTCAGATAAGAGAGAGAAAAGAAAAAGAAAATATTTTGGAAGAGCAAAGAGTAAGAATCACTTTCCTGTACAAACCTGAAGGAAAAATATATATACTGGCCACAGCAGAAGCTGAAATAAAGGGGAAAAAAGGAATTTAACAAAGGCAAAAGTGCACCTGCAGAATAACAGCAAATGAGGGAGTAGCTCCAGAGCAACTCTGAGAAGCACAAGCTTCACAGGAACAGCTACTACAAACAGTGGGAAAATAATACAAGAGCAGTAAAACAGACTCACAGAGGCAGTAGCGTACCCAGCTGCAGCTCCATAAAAACATTTAGCTGAACTGACACACACATAGGTTGGCCTGGGAAATGATGTAATTTCCAGATAGTGTTAAGTTTCAGCATGAAAATATGAGATGCCCCTTCCTGAAAGAGAATATTTGAGAACTTTACTGCCTGGCAGGAAAACAGCACGGCAAAACCACTAAGGATTAGGGTGGTCATGCTGTCTTAAGGAGTGGCCATACTGTCTTAAGGAGTCAAGTCCACACCACAGATACCACCTTGAGGGAACATTCCAAAAACAGTAGCTATGAGAACTACATTATTGCAATTCAAATGCACCCAGGATTGGAGGAAGGGGAACTGGAAAGGCATTTTATGTAATCTCTGATCTTTCTTCTTTCACAGCTAAGAGCTGGGAACACCCAAAGAAGGAGCTATGACTTCTAGCAAGGTTTAATGATGGAAAGTGCCATTAATGACTGAAGAAGCAAGGAGAAACAATAAGCTGCAGCCAACCTTCAATGCCCCAAATTACCGTAGCATTCCTATGTCAAACAACAATGTGCAACTCTTTAACAAACAGTTCTACAGATTCTTGCAAAACACATGTTTTCCCATTTACACAAAGAAGTGAGAAGTGGTGCATCCCAGTGGGTTTAAAAAGAATAAACTATTGTCTTAAATGACAGTCTATAAAAAAGTGCAACCATCATGACTGAATTTACACTTTCCACTCACATTTCCTTAGTGTAGCTGATGCTAAAAGACACATGGCTGGGAGAATGGCAGTATCACGGGGACTGAGAAAAGGCACAAGTATAATACTCACAAAGTGACATGGGGAAAGAAGCAGCTCAGTGAACAGGGACTGTGAAGGTGGAACTGGGACATACAGATTTTCCTATACATCCCTTTCAGGGAGAATGCAAGTTTTATGCAGCGACTATGGGAGACAGAGTTTATCTGAGCAATGAACTAGACAAACGGGTGGAAATAGTTTGGTTCCATGGTTTCAAAACCAAGGAATAAACTTCCATTTTGACATTCCTACCCATGTGAATAAACAGCCTGGCAGATATGTACTTATGTAAGTGCAGTGAACAGCTCCACAAGTACCACACATTCTTAAATCTGAGTGTAACTGTACCTGAAAGGTAGTTTCATCAAACCAGACTTATTTTGAATAGAAAAAAAATTTACGTTTTCATAAAACTTGTTCATGTGTAATTACTGGAACACACGGACAACGTGATTGGTGTGGAGTCTGCATTAACTAAACCAAGTGCAAGTTCAGACATGTAGGGATGCAGGGAACCTCAGAGATGTTCACACACAGGGTAAAACCCAAATCTGTTTGAGATGCAAAAGTGTTCAGTGAATTCATTCGTGAACATGGACCCTCCAACAAGCAAGCAGTGCTTTTGAATCATTTGGTGATCATTTGGTGACACTTTGACCAAAACAGAGGTAATGGGTTGAGCTGAGCTTGGATGTATAGTAGTATTAGCAGAAAGAAAATTTGGCTATTACTCTTATATGCAGTAATTTTGGTACACCATCACCTTTACATGTAATTGACAGGTTTGCGGTTAAGATTACAAGGCTTTTTTGGGTCAAGTTTCTTGGAATGACTCAAAGTCTTACACACATGTGCTTCCTTGATGGAAGAAATGTCTTCTATGAGGAAATGGACTTTACCGATCTCTGCAAATCCTAGATTAAAAAAAAAAAGCTAAGCAGCTAAGGAATGTCATAGCAAAGCAAATAAACCGGAGTGTCTGTAAGTGCTTTATTTTACAGTATTCACACACTTGCTGCTCTGCTTCTGTTTTTTCTTAGGAAATAGTCACATATACTGTATCTATCAGAAGTTGGATGAACAATGTTCCCTTGACATGTATAAGACAGATGTAAGGAGATGTAATAGCATCTCCTGCCCATTCAGTCTTTCATGCTTTATGGATAAGCCATTAGTCATTAAGCAGTTGCAAAATATGTACAGGGAAGACTTTTTTTTTAAATTTTTTTTTTCCAGATTTATACCTGTTCCCTGTAGGTACCTTACTTTCAGGGTACTTTTTCTGGAAAGTTGTAACTACCTTTTTGCCTAAATCACATTCAAGCCCATTAGTAAAGCTGAAAACATATGCCATTGCCAAATCTGATTCTTCTGCATTTTTTTCAAGCTGAGTTCTTATATTATACCAAAGTCGTTTGCCTCTTTGCCAGCAGGGTTACTGAAAGATCCTAGAGGTGCGCTATTAATTTTCTTTAGCAACATATCTCTACCCCAGTCACTTTTCTATTGGTGGTTTTAAAAAACTATGGATGATTCTCTTTTATGTCTTCAGCAATTTTATAAGGTCTGGTGAGTCAAAAGGTGATGATATTGTCTAAATTCTTTCTCTGCCTTTTAAGGTAGCCATTCATCAGAATAAATAAATTACCAAGAAGGATTGTACTAGATTTATCTCTGAAAATGACTGGTTTTCAGTGTGTATATACTGCTGCTTTGCTTCTTTTAAGGCGCAAATTAAAAGGCATTACTTAGTCTCCCACCTTCCTCTTTCTGTCACAGGATCATGCCATCCACTGGGTGTATGGTGGAGCATCTGCCTCAGCCAATTCTATAAAAGAGATGGAAACATTAATTCCTTCAAGAACGTGCAATTCTAAAGGAATTACCTAAAACACTCCTACTGTAACTCTTGCTACTACACCTGAAGCATCTCACTCTGTTGGAAAGTGGCATGAATTTTAGTTTGTCTAGATCAAATGGTATATGAATAGAGAGACAGATACATAACGAGACAGACATATAATCCTGAAGGCTGTGATGTAATCAGGCCTCTGGTATTTTGATCTCTCTTCTCTGTTTTCAGTCACGATAGACAAAAGGCTAGCAATAATGTGTAAGATGTAAGAAGTAACTAAGGTGTTAAAGGCATGGTAACACCATCATTTCTTCCTCTTCAAAGTCAGACTTTGATATGTTTATCTGACAGTCCTTCCATGTCTCACAAAACAGACCAGTCTTGGTGTTGAACTCTGCAGACTTACTTTATCATATGACCCTGGAATCCGAGGGCAGGACCATTCTGCTGTCACAGTAAAACCCACCTAGAGAAGCACCCCTAGCTGAGCTGTATGCTCTGCTACCTAGTAGAACTCAGGTTATGAATATGTCACATGTGTCCACATGTAAGGTATTTTGAGAAGCAATAACAGATTACAAATTAATAGTGAGGTTACCGAGCCATTCAGTTGTGTGAATCCTTTTATTTCTCTTGTGTAAGCATGTACTCTACAGTCGTCCAAGTCATATGTAATAGTTTAAAGTTCACCTCAGTCAAAATATAGCCACTTGTTGAATCTCTTCTGTGAGTTGCTCAGAAGCAGTGGGATGAGGCCTAGTGTCACTGAGGTGAGTGAATCCTGGTGTCCCGTCCTCAAATGTGGTATGGCACATTGGCCACTGCACTGCAAGGTCATTGAGTTCTGCCAAAAGACTGGGGACCTCGAGTCAAAAAGGCATTACCAGATTTCAGCAACATTAGATTAATTTATCCCAGCACAGCCACTTAATTTCCAGTATTTGTTGATGGAACGATTGGTAGCACTGGGAGAAACACCTGCAGCACATTTAGCATCCTCAAAGTCTTTCTTAAATTAGAGTTTGTGGATAAAAGGGGTGATAAATAATCTGCTGCTGAGTGGACTGGTGCCCTTAAGCAAAATGCTGAGGTATATGTATTTGCTGCATAAGATAGCATCTGGATGATATCTGCCCTGGACTTTTGCATTGTTTCCCTGTTCTCCGCATGTTGTAGGTAATTCAGAGATCTCTTCTCTGCAACTTCAGGGTATTGTGGGAGGGTAGCAAACACATGAAGAACATTACCAGAGATTTACATATCATCTTACCCTTACTTTCTGTAATTAAAAAAGGCATAATAAAAAATAATGACAGAAGAAAGCTCATTCAATACTTTTATGAAGTTTACAAGGATTAAATAAGTTTCAGACTAGAGGCCGTTGTCCAATTGACAATAAACATCAATTTACATAAAGCTTTATAATTTATATAAGCTACCTATGTGTGTATATTATATATATGAAATTGTGTATATTCTTTTTGTTGAATCTATGTACACCGTTCTCCCAAAGTTGACTATTTGGGAAAGTAAAGAAGAGTAGAAGATTGAATTTTAAGAAGTGCATACTCTCCTTCCATCTTGCTCTCCTCTTCCGTCCATTATTATTTTAGGGCATCTTGCCCTCTTTATCCCTCCACTTGTTGTTTTTGGGCAAGCAACTTCTTTTATGACACCTACACTGTGTGTGGGGGTTTGACATAAACGGAGGTCCATGAGCTACTCTATTGCAAAGAAACAGAGTGAAAACAAGTCTGACTCTACCAAGCCAAATAAAAATTGGATAGACATTCTACAACACAAAAATATTTCCTGAGCATTAAGAAATGTCCAGGAGATGAGGATGTATAAGAAAATTCATATACATCTCTGGAAAAGTCACCTGGTGCTGTATGCAGTCATCATTATTTGTTTATTTGTTCAAGTACGGCAAGGTACCAGATCCAGGAAATGTCACTGTGAAATACCAGATTATGGAATCGAGGCAGTTTGTAAGTATCCCCTTCAAGAAAGTGTAGGACACTTATAAGGCCCAGTGAAACCCGAGCAGAGATACAGCATACACGAAGAAATGTAGTATATGTTCCTAAACCAATAAATATAGCTTTACAATGTGTAGGTATTAACTCCAGGACTAAAGAAGAGCTTAGTTGTGTTTGGCCTTTCTATGATCAAAATAACTAGTTCTCCTAAAGTCTGAGATGCTTGTATATTACTAGTAAAACTATTACATGTTCCAGAAGAGTAGCTAAAAACAGTAATTATCCTGTCAGAAATAAAGGTTTCAGAGAAATGAGTGCCAGTACATATTGATTCTGATGGAAAATATCCAAAATCTACCGTGCAATTGCCACAACAATAGGCAGTTCGGATGCGAGGCATCATCAGCTTATGACTCATCTGTGTCCTTTGAGAGGTCAGAGTGTGTGGGACAGAACTGTCTGTGGGTTTCGTTTCTTCTTGGCAGGAATGGAGCCACAGGACATGATCAGCTGACGCAACAACACAAATAATCTCCCAGACTTCATTAACAATTACATACTACAAAGAGACAATGTCAGAATAGATGAAAACCCACTGAAACCTGGAAGAGGCAGATCATCAAAGCTGGCACACAAATGTAATTGCAACTTTCTGCTTCAGCTTGATTTGCTATATTTCATTAGTATTACAGCACTTTCAAAAGGGAACATGCCAATGAATAGCTGGACTACAAAGCAGACTTTATGACTCCGTTGATATGCTAATGTAGGACAGATATGCCAGTGAAAGTCAAAAAGTGATGATGAACATTTACCACTTGTCTAAAAGTATATATGCAGCCAAAGTGTGGTCTAATGTAATTTAGGACATAGGACATAATTTACATATTTCTTTGGTAAGTGTGAGAACATGATTCATGCCGTCAACTTGGTGACCAGACACCCTTCAAAACCTTCTGGCTTCAAAGAACAATTTTGTTAATGGTCTTCCTCGGTATCACTTTACTGAGTTCAATGAGTCTATCAGGAACCCCCCATTTGAACATGACGCATTTTGTATTCTCTAACAGTCTTTTGCACAATACTGCCCTGGAATGGGAAGACCACAAATCAAGCATCAGTGGCTATCTCCTTTTTCTTCTTCAAATCACTATCTGAAATACAGAAGGCACACATGA
This sequence comes from Ciconia boyciana, assembly GCF_034638445.1. Taxonomy (NCBI): domain Eukaryota; kingdom Metazoa; phylum Chordata; class Aves; order Ciconiiformes; family Ciconiidae; genus Ciconia; species Ciconia boyciana. Next base: position 209,001,690 of record NC_132934.1, read on the forward strand.
AGACACTATAAGCTCGAAAAATAACTTTGGGGGATTAATTTTACAGAATGTTATTGCAATTAGCATCTATGACTTCCTAGTGATAAAGCCACCAGGACTGAGCTGAACATTTGACAGTTTTGCTGAGATTAAACTGTCATGCTTACTATATGATTAATAGATTTATTAGGTGAATAAAAATGCTGAATATGCTGGAAAACAGCTGTTTTTATGTCATCTGTAAAGATAAGAATGTCTTCTATGAAGCCAAGCCATGAGCATTCAGAATTACATATGGAAAACATGGTAAGAAGCAATATAATTATCAAAGATATTCTATTAATGATGTGGTAACACATGCAATAGCACGGGGCCCTGTATAGTTTTTAACAATAAGGTTGCTGCTGAAAATTCAAAAGGACCTCCAATGCATTAGTGCCATGGCATATTCTTCCTTAGCCTACACAAAAAAGAGAAATCACATGCACACACAAAATAATCACTTTTGAGGGAAAAAATTCATTAATATTAAGAATGTTATATAAAGACACAGAACAGAAGAGCATTTCTCTGTCTTCGTACTCTAGATAAACCAGGAACTACAAACATTCAAAGGAGATGTGACGATTTGAGAAAAATCATTGTTATGTACTTTTGCATATATTTCATAAGCAGATGATGTGAGCTCACAACTAGAAAAGTAGTGGAAAATTGCAATGTATGCCAAATAAACCTTAAGTCTTCAATCTTAATTAGGTCTGGCATTTCACTACAGCAATCCTACAACAATGGCAAAGAACTTATTCTTCCTGAATATAAAAACCATGCGTATGCTTTTTCTCTATGTGCTGAAATGCCCAATTTCAACAGAAAATGTGTTCCGTAATTCATTGAGTGTGCATAAACATTACTCAGTTACCTGCCACTACAGTGATTGCTTTCCAAGACTTTGATTTGAAACACATGACAAGCTTTCTCTGAGGAAACAGGAAAATGGAAAGAGCCAGGAGAATGGAAGATCTGTTCTTTAAAGTGTAACACTCTAAGAAGCATTGCTTGAGCATGCTGAAATTCTTTGGTGTATGTCGTTTGTGCAGCAGAACTCTTCAAGGGAAGGTGACTTTTTCCCTTGTAGCCTGTGGTTCTATAGCACTTAAGGCAAATTAATGTCTTCCACTGTGGACAGTCAATAGTATGGGTGAGGAGCTCCAGCTGCCTTATTTAAATGCCTTAAGTTGCATTTGTGAATATTCTCCCTTGCTCTTCTTCAAGCAATTATAATGCTGCTGTAATGGTGATTATCAAATATATTGGGCTAAAAAATGACCAGTAAGTTACTCCAAAAAGTTACCATGCAATATTATTCTTTTCCATCTGGGATCTATTTTAGTGACAATCAGTGATCTTGCATTGAAGCTCCTAAGTCAGAAAACTATCAAGACCTCCATGTTGCAAAAATGATGGTAGATGTTTCTGTTACTAGATAAGCATGTAAGAGAGGCACAAATAATGTAATAAAGTGTTACATTGTAGGGGGAGGTTGAGCAGAATAAGTCCAATACAGCTCATTATTGTTTAGTTTTCGGTTTCTCTCTTGAAAATAACTACAAATACTGTTAGTATATAGACAGTAAGCGATGAGAAGAATTTAGGCAGGGCATGCAACTGAATAGAGCAGCCATCATTAACTGAATTACGGAAAAATATTTAGGATGAAGACAAGTAAAAAGAAATTCTAACAAGAAAGCGTAGCAGACAAGTATCATAAACTGCTAATGCTTCAGCCTAGGAACAAACCCCTTTCTAAGTACGGACAGAAAGAATCAGTCGTGCTTTAGCTCTGTGAGGACTGCCAGGTTTATTCTCCCTCTAAGAGCCATATATCTATTTTCAGCATGTGTGTTTTTTTCATTGGTTTTGGTCTATGTATTAGACTGCTCAGAATGGGGAGCAGTGAAAAAAATTTCCTGCTGTTATTGATCTATGACCATATTAAAAACAGTGTAGAGTCTCTGTTTGAAGCAGAGTCATTCACAGAATCACAGAATCTTATAGGTTGGAAAAGACCTTTAAGATCATCGAGTCCAACCATAAACCTAACACTACCAAGACCACCACTAGACCATGTCCCTAAGCACCTCATCCAAACGTCTTTTAAATACTTCCAGGGATGGTGACTCAACCACTTCCTTGGGCAGCCTGTTCCAATGCTTGATAACCCTTTCGGTGAGGTAAAATTTCCTAATATCCAGTCTAAACCTCTTCTGGCACAACTTGAGCCCATTTCCTCTCGTCCTATCACTTGTTACCTGGGAGAAGAGACCGACCCCCACCTCTCTACAACCTTCTTTCAGGAGGTTCCATGAAGACACGCCTGTGGCATGAGCTAGGAATAGACTAGCTGGGCTAGGAAGCAGGATATCTGGGGAAGTGACCTCAGGGCAAACCTCTGTAAAGAGAACCTGCATGTTGGAAAAGTGATAGAGCCCTTTACCTGGCAAGTCTCAGAAATAAGCATGTAATGCTAACAGTAAGATTTCCAGCCTCAGGCTTGCTCCCTATGCCTTTGATCCTTTTACAAAGGGAGGGAAACACAAACCTGCTGCTGCTCTCAGTTCCAGCCCAGGGACCCTGAGGCAAGTGAGGGATAGAGATGGAGCAGTTTTAGCCTTTCAAACTGTTGTTTCTGCCTGGCATCAGCTCTAGGTACAGCATCATGAGGAGGGTCCTGTGGGAATGCAAAGCCATGGTGTGGAACAGCTCTCTACAGGACATACCTGGTGAGAAGAGTCTTTCCCACTGGTTGTCATTTTTCAGTCCAGGATGATGATATGATGAGCTCTAAATTCCCTCACTCCGACCCTGATTTCCTTCCTCCCTTTGTCACGCAATCTATAGCTGCTGAAACCACCTTCCCAAACCTCGCAGTATCCTGTCTTCCCACAGCTGCAATGTCCATACTATTCCTCCTTTTCCCCTTATAGTCTTGCTCTCCCCCTGATACGTTTCAATACCTTTCCCACTAACCAATGTTTCCAGCAACACTGAGTTGCCCCCTTTATCACACGTTTCTTTCCACCACATCCTCACTGATGATGAGTGAAATACATGTCAACCCATCTTCTTCAGAGAGTGCTTTCCTCAACTCTTCCTATGTTCCTACTTTAGAGATGCCTGCCCTTCTCCAGTTTCCTTTTGCACTCCTCCCACACTCACATCCTATCACTCCTCTCTTAACCCTCCCACAACATTCGTCTGGTATTTTTGCTTTGTTCAATGTACTACACAAACTGGGGACTGGAGACAACTCTATCTCTATTTAGAATATTTGACTTTTTGCAAAGACATCTGGAAGAGAAATTTAGAGAGGTTGGCCCAAATTCTCAGTTAGTGCAGCAAAACAATGTAGTTCCACTGAAATCACCAGTATGCATTCATTTGCACCCCTTCAGGAACAGGTCTTTCTTTTCAGGAAGAGTATCCTCTTACCCTACTCCCATTTCTATTTGATAATCAACACTGAGCAACAGAAGTCAGGAAGACAGACATATTCCTTTCCAAGAACCTAATTTTCTTTTCCATGTCTATTCCTAAAATGCAACACCAACTCACAAAGCAATCTGTTTTATTATACATTTGACTCACACTAAGACAGTAAACATGGCCTATTGGCCACTACCACTGTAGCTGTATAAAGGGAGATAGAAAAAATTGCACTTTAAATAATAAATACTAGAATTCCCTTCTTTATTCATACAGTGAATTTGCACTTGTTTTTCTTCTGGCTGAGGCAACCAGAAAGTGCTGATGTGGTGGCAAAAACAGCATCTGGGCAACTGTAAGTTCTTTCCGGGCAGAGAATGGTTCTAAACTAATGTAAACAAAAAATTAATAATAATACTGAAAGGGGTTTTTTTATCATATCTAGAAGTCAATATGAGTGTACACAGAGACAGGAAAGAGTGCCAAGAGTTGCCCAGGAAATAAGTAAACTAGCCCCAGAGAATGCTAAATGCTCTCTCCTTCTGTTCACATTCTATTAATATTGTGAGCTTTGCTGATAAATCTGTTCTTGGTAATTTATATAAAATATTCATATATCACCATAAATGCACATGATGCATTGCAAGCAAGGATCAAGGTAAGTTCCTTGACTTGAAGACTTCCAAGTGTAAGGAACCAAACTCAAACATGACAAAATTAGGACAACAGAGCAGTTGAAATTAAAGGCCTGAGAGAGAAAGGAAAGAGAGATGAGATGAGATGAGATGAACAAGGATATTTCAGAGTACCTGCATCTTGTTTTGATCCAGCCTATCTCCCAGACAACCTCTCAGCAGTCACCAGCCATCCACATTTTCTATTCAAACCAGAGTGCTACTAATTACAATCCTATTTATTGCCATAGTACCTAGAATATTATGCAGCGCCAAGTTTCCTTTTATAATCACCACACAAATGTAGGACAAGATGGTAAGACAGATGTTTGCAGGAAGAAAAGGAGCATTACTCACAAGGTGGAACAAGAGCAGTGGTCGTTTCCAAATCCATGAAGCAGGCAAGCTGCAGAAATAAAGAAAACTGAGATAAAACCTTCAACTCTTGGAGCAAGAGTTTACAATGGCTGTAGTTTAGCAATGGGGACTGACTGGATTACAGAACATTCTGATCATCAACCTATTATGTTGGCCAGCCTTCACATTCTGGGTTGCCATATGTTTTCTTTCCCCAACCCCTTGCAAAAATTGTCAGTCACTGTGGCACCTTCCTTTCATTGACTGAAGCTTAGACTGAAGCATGTGGCCTCCTCCACTGTGACCAGGAGGTGTTTTCCATGGATCCTCTGGCAAAAAAACAAAGTTTCAATTGAGTCTGAGTAAAGAAACACAGTTAGAGACATCTTTATGAACTTCTAGTGCATTCTCAGCATGAAGAGAGTCCCTTAGTGATATCCAAATTTTATGCACAAGCAGAAAATACACACAGTCTGAGGAAAAAGACCAACAACATATTGTTTTTATGAATTACTTAATGTACTTAATTATTATGTTAGAAAACTTCTGAAAAACTTTGTACTTTTTAAAGACCTGGTACTAGCCATCAAAAAATGTTGGTCCTGGTAGGATATAAGATTGCTGCCTTCAAAATTTGACTATTTTTATCTTTTTTCCTAGCTTGTATCTTTTTTTAAAAAAAAAAAACTATGTCCCTTCTGATGATATTTGAAGTGATCAGAATCAGCACCCAAACTTTTATGAGACTAAATGCTCAGGTTTGTTGTCAATATTGCCAAAATCTTGGTATGGATGCTTAGGGCCCCTGAATTCCATGGGAAATTCTGCCACTGATTGATATAACTTGACAAGACAAAGCATGAGGGAGAGGGAAAGTCTAGTAAATCCCACTCCTCAAAAGAAGGATGGAGGCAATTAGAGATTGATCAAATTTCCATTACACCAATAGCTATCAGGATGACTAATTGTGTTGTAATGTTTTTTGTACTCCCTCCTGCCTGTTTTCTTGCCCTGTGCTTAGATTGCAAACTCTTCTGGTCCATGGAGGCAGGATTCATCTGACCACCTCCAAGTGTTGCATTGCAGACATTCACATCTGAGTTAGTTAGCCCGATTTCCCTCTATAGTCAATACCAAGGCACTTCTAGGGCATGATTCATCTCACTCTGATTTGATATCTAAAATAGGTCACATGAATCATTCCCTGGAAACACCTGGAAACACCCCTCCATTGCCTAGCTGAGATGTGGGTGTCTCTAGCTGGGTAAGATTTGTGCTAACCAGATTTCTAGACGTTGTGCAGGGTTAGATCCAGAATCAGGACCCCTAAGTAATTAGCTAGTCAGTATTAGGCATTAGTTATCAGAGTTATACATTATTCCTAAGAAGTTTAGTCTTATTTTAATGCTTGAAGCACTGCATCAGTATTCCTTTCAAATACAGGCAGTATTGGGTCATGTCTATGGTCTCTGGGGTTTTTGCTGACCACAGACAACAAAACTCTCTGCTTATAACTATAAACATGTTAGGGAAAGATTCCACATCTCCTTATTCTTGGACCAGTTCATTCTACATTGGACTGTGCTCTCTTCTTCCTTCCTAAGAAGACCCCATTTCAGTTAAAATTTCTGCTAATTGCAACATTACTACTGCAAGCCAGCAGTCTCCCTTCAAGCTTAAACCTAAAAATACCATGAAGTCTGTATGAAGCCATATGATTGCAGTCTGACTAGATAATACATGGGCATATCTGTGTGTGTGTATGGATTTGTTACATGCTCAGCTTTGTAATGTGAACCTTGCAGGTTGAGCAAGGTGATTCTGCCCCTCTACTCTGCTCTGGTGAGACCCCACCTGCAGTACTGCGTCCAGGTCTGGAGTCCTCAGCACAGGAAAGACAGGGACCTGTTGGAGCAGGTCCAGAGGAGGGCCAGGAAGATGATCAGGGGGCTGGAGCACCTCTCCTATGAGGAAAGGCTGAGAGAGTTGGGGATGTTCAGCCTGGAGAAGAGAAGGCTCCAGGGAGGCCTTTTTGCAGCCTTTCAGTACTTCAAGGGAGCTTATAAGAAAGATGGGGTCAAACATTTTAGCAGGGCCTGTTGCGACAGGACAAAGGGTAATGGTTTTAAACTAAAAGAGAGTAGATTCAGACTAGATATAAAGAAGACATTTTTTACCATGAGGGTGGTGAAACACTGGAACAGGTTGCCCAGAGAGGTGGTAGATGCCCCATCCCTGGAAACATTCAAGGTCAGGTTGGACAGGGCTCTGAGCAACCTGATCTAGTTGAATATGTCCCTGCTCATTGCAGGGGGGTTGGACTAGATGAGCTGTAAAGGTCCCTTCCAACCCAAACTATTCTATGATTCTATGATTCTATGAATGTGAAAAGTTTTGTCCCCACTGAATGAAAAAACAATTTTCAGGCTGTATGATTCTTCCTGTGGTGATTTTTCTCTCTTTCTCTTTCTTGTCATACCCAGGCAGTCAAAGAGCTAAAAAATATCAGAAGTAGATTGCCTGAGAACCAGGCTAACAAAGTTGTCATGTTATTTTAATAATACAAGGAAACAACAAGAGTATTTCAGCAGAAGATGACAGCAGTGCATTTAGGAAGGAAAGTGCTTAATCTTCCCATTATATCAAATTTTCATGTTCTGTTTCCTCCTTTAATTTAAGAGAGTGAATGATGACATCATGATAAAAGTAGAGGATCTTTCAGGAAAGAATCATATTGAATTTTTTATTCACCATGTGTCCCAAATTAAGAAAAAAAAAGATTATACTTCACATCTACAAAAATCAGGAAAAATTCTCTCAAGTGGCATGCTGTGATTGCAGGGGAAGCATTATCCAACTGATCACAAGGCATGGTAGTGTCCCAAGTTAGGGTGGGGTGGGGTGACTGTGCACACTTCCACAAGTCAGCTGGCCAAAGCCTGGAGATTGCAGGAAGTTGGAAATTGGAACCGGAAGACTGGATAGTCTGACGGACTGTCTGATCCATCCCCAGTCCCATCCAATCCCAAGAAAGGGATTCCAGTGACTTCTGTAGGTTACAGATATTTGTAGATATCTCATCCTATAAAAGCTATGAGCACTCTTGAACAGTGAGCTTACTGAATCCAAGCTGCCTAAATTAACTGCATTCTTCAGCTGCTAATGGTACTGCACTGATGATACCATGACAGCAATACTTCTGATGTGCTAATGAATATTTCCCACAGTGCCACTGATAAAGGGCAACTCTTACTATACTCATTTGTATTGGGGAAATGCAACACAGAAATTAAGTAGGATGCAGCTCCAGAGGCAGAGATCTAAATGTGTCTAGAGATAAGCTGAGTCTGAGCTCCCATGGCAATCAAAGAAGTTCAGAGAGCAGTGAAGCTCACCCTACAGCAGGCATCACTAAATTGCTTTGTAGCCTACATTCACTGTACTGTTCATTCATTGATTATTATTAGTTCATTCATTGGTTATAATGGGAATGTAGACACTTAAAACTGTTCAGTTATTTCAACATAGGGCCATCTGAGATCACCAGCTGCTTTGGCAGAAGTAGATGGGTCCTATATGCTAATTCTGTGCAAATGTGTCAGGTCCCCCAGAGGATCTCAGTCGGACAAGACTCCTACCTGGGGGCAGAAGGATCAGGCCTAACAGAGGGAGCCAGGGCATGTCATTTGCAGTTTGGTTTCTGCTTCCAGCTGCCTGAAAATAAATCACTGCAAACTGGTGTATTTGTTTATAGGAGGAGGCTCCACTTATTGTTAGGAATCAGTTTAGCTCCCTAAACATCAACAACTAGTAGCTGGGATACTGTAAAGTATTCTGCCTAACTGCTGGTTATAGGCCTTTTCCAGGTCCTGTGCCAGCCTTGGGTGGCTGCACCACGCACCCCGTCACATCTTAAATGACATTACATGTCTCTGTGTGGGCAATTGAATCAAGCCTTTCTTGTTGACTAAGGCACTGGTTTGTCCTTTTTGTTGATAAGCACTCTAGCAACCACATTCTGTGTTTGCTTATGTCTGGATCCCTGAGGTTCTACTGCATTCTGCATGCTCATTAAATATGGTTTTATTTTTCTATTCTAAATATTAAATAATAACTCATTTGAATTGGTAATGGTTTTAAGCAGAGGTATTTCAATCAGAAGCAGCAACTCTGCACATTCTTTTTATTTTCTCTGGCTGATGCATTTATGCATAACCGAGCTGGTTGAGCAGAACAAAAGTAATTTCTTCTTGTTTGTGAAATGTCGGTGTGGTGTCCTGGGCAGGGGGTATTGGAGTCTCAGGAGAAGCTAAGTGCAGTGAGTAACTTTATTTTGTCCAGAAGTGGAGCTGCACCCATTGGCTAGATGTGTATGACGCATTCTCCACATGCCTTATGTGCGTGCTGTCGTTGGTGATGGGGCAAAAATGACTCACTACTGTGTGGGTTGGCTATCAGCTCAGCCGAGCCTTCTAACTTCACCGCAGCTTCTTAATTGACTCTGACAAGTCCATATCTATCTTTTATATAATATTTTATAATGCCCTAAGGTCAAAATAAAGTTCTGCTTCTGTTGCCTAACCTTCTTTTACAAAACATTAAAAAAATGGACTAAACCATCTGGAACTAAGTATTATTTACGTTAATGTACTGTAAAGTAACATTTTGTTTCTTTGCTGACAAACAAACTCTGCAACAAACTAAATAACAAACTCTGTAAATATCAGAAAACCTGCGTTGCTTGTTAGGGAATGTAAATCTGGTCAAATGTTGTTCCCTGAATGGATGGCAGGTGCTTTTATTACTGGTGTTGTGGTTTAATTCCAGTCCGCAGCTAAGCCCCACACAGCCACTCACTCACTCTCCCTGGTGGGATGGGGGAGAGAATCAGAAGAGTAAAAGTGAGAAAACTCATGGGTTGAGATAAAGACAGTTTAACAGGTAAAGCAAAAGCCACGCACGCAAACAAAGCAAAAGAAGGAATTCATTCACTCCTTCCCATGGGCAGGCAGGTGTTCAGCCATCTCCAGGAAAGCAGGGCTCCATTGCTTGTAACAGTGACTTGGGAAGACAAACGCCATCACTCCGAATGTCCCCCCTTCCTTCTTCTTCCCCCAGCTTTCTATGCTGAGCATGACGCCATATGGTATGGAATGTCCCTTTGGTCAGTTGGGGTCAGCTGTCCTGGCTGTGTCCCCTCCCAGCTCCTTGTGCACCCCCAGCCTACTCGCTGGTGGGGTGGGGTGAGGAGCAGCAAAGGCCTTGACTCTGTGTAGGCACTGCTCAGCAATAATGAAAACATTCCTGTGTTATCAACACTGTTTATCATGTTTGTGTTATCAGCACAAATCCAAAACATAGCCCCATACTAGCTTCAAAAGCTTTGAATACTGATGAGAGTGGAGGAGGGAGAATGAAGTAGTGCAGCCCACAGGCTCAACAATGATAGGGTACATGGTGGGGAGCATGAAGAAGTTAATCACATGAATACAAGCTGCTTGCCCTCTCCCCTCCCCTTTTCGCCTATTCTCCAAACACACACCTCTAACCACTGCTCCCCACCCATTTCTTGACCTATTTTCTTTGTCTGAACACACTGATCGTTTTTATTCTTAACTGTGTGGGAAGACTGCTCTAACCATATTTCAGGGTTTACTAGGTTACCCAACTTCAAGGGATAATTAGCTTGCCACTGCTCTTCAGCACTTCTCCCATGGGGAATGGGGATTGCTGGCTACTTCTTAGGCCCCCTAAGTGGTTTACTCAGGGCTCCTAACATTGCTACAGGCCTGTGAGATGCTGTGCTGACACCAGTGAGGAGCATGAGACAGGCTCGGAAATCTTCCTGCTTAGAGCCACCACCTAGATGAGGACCTCAAACAACAGAGCACCCAGTACTACAATTCCATATATGATACATATGAAAATGACATAATTGATTGGCCAAACTGTTCTGTTTTTGTTTTGTTTTGGTTTTTTTTTTAATAACTGTATCAAAAGAGTGTGAAGACAAATCCGTGATAGATGAGGTCTCTTGCTAAGGAAGCTCCTCTAATATGAAGCTGACTACCCCTAAATGACTGCTCTTTCTTGGGGCAAAAATTTTGCTCTTGGTTAAAACTTACAATTTCACATATTTAATTTAACAGAGTTCTAATTACAGACAATGATTTAACAGTCTGTCAGGAAACCTTATTATAATGACTGTTTTGTAACACAGGCTGTCTCTCCACAGTGATGGACACAAAAAATCTGTAATTTGAATATCTGATGTCTTAATCCTGTTTTTGGAAGAATTTTAAATCTCAAGTTGATGACAGTCATCCTTCCCATCAGGCAATAAAAGCACTGTTCCACTTTTTAATACATCAGGTAATCAAACATTAAAAATTCCCTCCCAACCAAGCTGTGAGCCCCAGAACTTGACAGCAGGCAGTCCAAGGGATATTTAAAACATCAGATGACTGTATGAGACAAGAAGGCTTGTGTGGGCTGGCAAGTTTATAAGCACTACAATATTTAGTAAGTCTCCATGCTTAATAGCAGTTTCTTTATTGGAATAAGATATTCCAATTTTATTGGAATATCTTAGCATTACTGTCATTACCCTGCAGCAAAGCCTGTCATTACTCTGAAGTACACGTTTATTTTAATCTACTTCCACCCAATTCCATGTTCTACTCTTGAGTGCTCCGGAAACCCACCCTCTTACAACATGCCTCTTTCTGAAGATCTCTGATCACTGCACGTTCAGCAGTTTCACCCTGGCAGGTTACGGTCTACTACAACACCAAAGCTGTTTCCAAACCTGACAGAAATTAGTATGAATTTAAATTTTTTTTTTTATACATATCATCAAATATACCTACATGGATTTGACTATTTGCAATTCTTAAAAAATCCAACAAATGTCCTTGCACTTTTCTATTGATTTTAAATATACATTAAGTTAATGGCTGTCCAGCAAAATATAACACAGTTCTTCACCTCGACTTTATCTGAAGTCTAACTTCAGTGTAACTATAGCAGATAAGAGGAAAAAGCAACAAATCTTGGAGTTGCTTTTCCTTACCCTTCATACAGGATGTAAACCTACATATATTCTCCATCTTGAAAGAATTAAAAAGTTAAAGAGTAATTTTCAGTATGTATGTAGTTTGCAGGATAAATACTTGGAAAGAGGAACATCTGTGGCCACCCCAAAATCTGATATAAATCATTAAAACTAGAATTTACATTAACCTTACAACATCTCTTTGTGTCTTCGGCTATTTAGTCACTTCTAGGAAACCAGGCCTACTCAGTGATGGAGAAAATAAATACTGGTAACTCTGACAGTGATTTCAATAATTAAATTTCATCCAAACTCAAGCCAAAAGTAAGTACAGCATTGGTGGATTATGAGTACAGCCCTGCATTTTGTAATTACAGAATGAGAAGTAATGCTAGGTAGTTTTATTAGGGTGTCAAAACAGTAATGTCAGAGATCACCCTAAGCAGTCCCTACACGTTGTTGTCTAGGAATGGTTAGTGACACAAATATGTGTCTCACTCTTTCTTTCATTCTTGATGTGTTTGTGACAAAATGCTCAATTTCTTTATCCTATTCTCTGCTGTAAAATGGCGTACTTTAGACTTAAGTGAGTTACTGAGGATTTTCTGACCAGCATGACAGTGAAAGAAACAGCAGGGACTACATAAAGGATTTGAAAAACCTCCACAGCCAGGACTATGCACCAACCATTCATCATCATGTGCAAGAGGGCAAATTGTCCCTTGTCAGTGTCCTGGCAGTGTTCACTGTCCCCACTCACCCAGTGCTGGCCAGTGTCAGAGACAGGATGGTGGACTTCCCAGCATGTTCATTCCCATGAGCCCAATTTACTGGGGATCTCAGGTCATTGTTTCTATCCTCCTTCCTCACTTTGATTCCTCAAGGCAGGGATGGAGCTAGTGGTAACTAGCCTTGGAGCTAGTGGTAATGAAGAAAAAGGAAGAACGTGGCTAATTTTATATCCTCATTGTCTTTACAACGCAGAGCAAAAACAATTGGTTTGCAAGGATGAAGGTAAAGGTAGGATCTGGCATTTCATCTGTAGCTTTTTCTACTTCTTGCCACTACTAACACTCAAAATCTTGTTTATGAGCACAGAGGAAGCACAGCTTATATAAATATATGTATATCCACTAATTTATTTTTAGTATACTTGAAATGTTATCATTCTAATCACTGTTAGTCCAGATAGAATTGTTACAGAAAAAGAAAGAATAATAATGCAGTTACATGTGAATTTACATCCGGGTCTACAGGACACAGAATCTACACATGGTAGCTTTTCCATCACTTCATGACTGTAAGTCAAAGTTGCATAATCTTCTAAAAATATTCTGCAGGAAGGAAGGAAAAGGAAGGATGTAAAACCTGCTGTCAAAAATGACACAGTAAAATCATGTGAGTTTCAGTTCTGCAGGAAGGCAAACAAACTTGTCTGTCTTATCAAAATTATGCTGTCTCCCAAAGCAGGAGCAGCTGTTTGGCATCAGTGATGAGAGGAAGGTGTCCTCAGTTGCTCTCTGAGGAGGATCACTGGACATCTCCTTTCCTCCGAGATGAGATGGAACAGGCACACAGAGCCTTACAGACAGCTTTCATCTCCTTGTGCCTCCGTTAAAAAGCAAATGTGCCTGAGTACCCATCCCATGTCCTGACCACCTTCCCTCATCTCCAACCTGAACTCCAACTTCATCTCTATCTGCTTTACTTGCCTTATCTTTCAAGCAGGGCATCCTACACTCCTATCCTAAACCGTATTCCCCTCTCTCCCCAGACAGCTGTGATCTCTGCCCCAGATGGAGCAAAAGCTGATGCCCACCACCATCCCCACAGTAGCTCTCCGTATGCAGACGCTTCCCTAGCAGTTTTCCAGGACTAGGGCTCCCTTCCTATCATGGGAAGAACAATTTCCTTCTGTGTCATTTGAAGCTTGGATGAAGCCCTGGATATTCCTTTTAGCCATTACTACTGATATTCAGAGATACCCTATGTGTCTACCTGCTCTGTCACCGCTTTCTATGTACCCTATCATATCTGTATGGGCCTATCACACTGTTGGCTTTAAGAGGAGACCATGAGGCAATGGGAGAGGCCATGTGAAGTTCTGGTTCAGTTGTAACTTGTTTATACAGACTACCTGGTACTCAAGCAGTTTGTCAGATTGCATTTTTAGAAATGCAGTATATTTCAAATAAATAAAAATTTTAAAACTAGCACCACAGAGCAAAATTTCCAGTACAGCATAATATCCATGGGATGCAATAAATGGAGTTAAATAGATAATTTTTTATTTAAAATTGCTCTGAAATGTGTGGAGGGAAAGGAGCTTATAGGATACTATTTTTATAAAGAAAAAAAAAATGTGAGAAAATTTTGCACTGAAGAAAAGAGAAAGAAAGTCTAATCCCTGTAAAAATGATGTAATTGACACAACGTGTATACTTTTCACTGTTGTTTAAGCAATGTGTTTATACACCCTTGATTGCTAACCTTTCCCATGCATCTGGGATGTTTCATAGACCCCTGTGAGTAGTAAAACCAGACATTAATGCTGTGGACTTAACTATCCTTCTTAGTCAATCAGGCTTGTGTCCTGACATTTCTGAGTGATACTTGTCCGCAGATCAGATAGCATTTTCTCTGTTCTCTTCCAATTTGGACCCATTTCCAAATTATCGTCTTCCACTGCTCAGAATGTCACTTGAATCACTCCAGTCCTCAGGGTTTCATAGATGAACTCACAGATGGTATAAATCTAGAAGCTTGATCTGTTTATGAACAAATTTCTGTGCAACAAATGTCTGCAATAGCAGCAAACTAAACCAGGGACTAAAAATGTCTCTTCTGCTGCCATATTCATACTGGTATGAACTGAGTACAATAAACAAAACATTAACCTCACCCGAACAAGTTAATATCTGTCAGCTTAGCCAAAGTAACTCATTATAACTAGCATTGTGGTACAAACCCAAATTCAAACAGATCAGCTTAAACTGCAACACAACTGAGCATCTGTCCATATCTTAGCTACCCTGTGATCCATCCATACTGTGTGTCACTCAAATTACTTGAACACAGAACAAGTTATTATGCTGAAGCTTCTCTCGGTATAAAATAGATCTGCTATTTTATTTAAATACCTAGGCCTTGGAGTCAGGTGAATGCTATGGCATCTTAGTTTCTTTATCAGTAAGCTTATATGTGGAAAAAAACAATAAAGCAAAAAAAAATTCCTTCAACACATAACCCAATTATTTTCAAAAGCAAGAAGTCAGGTAAATAAAATGCTGAATATATTATTTTTAAATGTAATTATTTTGGTCCAGTCTCAAGATTTTGGAGTGCTCTAATTAAACATCACCTGGATGTCTTATCTCCATGGCTATTTCTAGTTTGGAAAACTGTGAAGTCAAAGCAATGAAATGAAGTTGTGTGACACATATTAATCCCATCACTCAGGTACGTTTGGTCTATTTGTGCTACTCTATTCATGCAAGTTGATCTTGCCCAGGAGCACACGCTGAAGGAATCACAGAATCATAGAATGGTTTGGGTTGGAAGGGTTCTTAAGGATCATCTAGTGCCAACCCTCCTGCCATGGCCAGGGACACCTTCACCTAGACCAGGTTGCTCAAAGCCCCATCCAACCTGGCCTGAACATTCCAGGGCATCCACAACTTCTCTGGGCAACCTGTTCCAGTGTCCCACCACCCTCACAGTAAAGAATTTCTTCCTAATATGTAATCTAAATCTACCCTCTTTCAGTTTAAAACTATTAGCCCTTGTCCTATCACTATACTCCCTGATAAAGAGTCACTCCCCATCTTTCCTGTAGGCCCCCTTTAAGTACTGGAAGGCTGCTCCACGGAGAAGGCTCTGGATCTCCCTGCAGCCTTCTCTTCTCTAGACTAAACAACCCCAACTCTCTCAGCCTGTCTTCACAGGAGAGGTGCTCCAGCCCCCTGATCATCTTCCTGGCCCTCCTCTGGACCTGCTCCAACAGGTCCATGTCTTTCCTGTGCCGAGGGCTCCAGAGCTGGACGCAGTACTGCAGGTGGGGTCTCACCAGAGCAGAGCGGAGGGGCAGAATCACCTCCCTTGACCTGCTGGCCACGCTGTTTTTGATGCAGCCCAGGATACAGTTGGCCTTCTGGGCTGTGAGTGCACATTGCCGGCTCATGTCCAGCTTTTCATCTACCGGTATCCCCAAGTCCTTCTCCTCAGGGCTGCTCTCAATCCATTCATGACCCAGCCTGTATCCATGTTTGGGACTGCCCTGACCCATGTGCAGGACGTTGCACTTGGTCTTGTTGAACCTCATGAGGTTCGCACAGGCCCACCTCTCTAGCCTGTCAAGGTCCCTCTGGATGGCATCCCTTCCCTCTAGAGCATCAACCACACCGCTCAGCTTGGTGTCATCTGCAAACTTGCTGAGGGTGCACTCAATATCAGCCAGTCCCAGAGACAGACTTTGGGGACATGGTTGCAGGGCAAATGGCATAAGAGATAGCACCCACACAAACACACACACACACACATGCAATATGGTTGGAAAAGGGACTTTGGAGTCCATGTCTGAATATGAAGGAGGGAAAATTATCCACTGAGGTGGGTACAGTGGGTGCAATGGGTAGTGTTCTTGGGAGACAGCAATAGTGGTAGGACAGGCCTTGTTAAAGATGGTTTTTAACTGTTAAGCTACTGGTTGTGCTTTAACAGCAAGAGTCCCGAGCCAGGCCAAGCCACCTTCATTTAGGCAAAAAGGAGGTCAGTCACTTCCAGGTGGGTGTTTGGGAAAAGGCCTTGGGGCTTTCGCACTAGGAAAAAACCCACTGCCCCCCAGAAGAAAGACTTGCCAGAGGAAAGGAGGGAAAGATGGACTAAGCCTGGCACAAAGGTGCTAAATGCAATAGCTCCCCTCAGAGCTTTACAGCATGCAGCATGGTAGAAGCTCAAATTTCTCTTTTCATGCATACCTTACTGCAAAATCTTCCATTTCATCAGAACTTCACAGGAAGCTCTATGCACAGTCTATGAGATTCCCTGTTAAGGGATAATTTTCTTCACAAAATGTAACATCACAGTGTACTTTATGGTCTCTGCCCATGCTTATTCTTATGCGGGCCTCTTTCCCTGCCAGTACTTCCTTCAACACCACTATAAATCCCATTAGGTGAAGTTACCAGCTTGAATGAAGAAAAATGTGCTCTTATATACACTTCCCAGTGTCACCCCAGGCAAAGCATTTTTATGGCAGGCATTTGGGTGATCTGCAGGAAAAGAAACTAGGTCAGTTATGAATGCTTTTGAAAAAAACCTCTCAGACCATTACAGGCCACAGAGCAGTACTCCGCTGTTACTGCAAAACTATCAGGTGTGATGACAGCAGCCATCAGTTACTGTTGCCAAAATTCCACCTAATGGTCACTTTGACATGGGAAGCTGATCATTTTTGGAGCCAGAAGCAAGTCTTGAGCAGGTGCCCCATGAAGAAAGGTAAAGCATTGGTGTTAATGTTATTATTTTCTTGAAGGAACACATCTTGTAAATTACAGGCAATCAAGTAATTTTCACTGAAAGGAATGTCACTTGTTGCTTTAAAAAAGGTCATAGAGGCTTTACTTAAAAGTAGCCTTTTAAAATGTAATACAACTTATCCTATTTCCACCTCCTTCTGATGAAAGCAATGAATCAGAACCTATCTGAATAGTCACACTTTGAACAGTGACACATCTTTAACTTTTTTGCACTGCTGGTATTTACAATAACCAGTTTCAGATTCCTTCCTGTCCTTTGAAAACAACAGACAACGAGACAGTGTCGTGTCCCCCCCCAATACCTATCCATTTAGTAGTGGGGCCACCTTTTGGTTTTAATAGTAATTATTGGCTACGTTTTAAGAGTTTGCTCCACATAAACACCTTTGCATCTGTTTTCTCTGCTTCTGTAGAAAGTTGTCTAAGACATTAAATGCTCATTACATTGAAATATCAGTGTGTTCTGTGAGCACTTACGATACTGTCTCCTGTGTTTGTCTCCTGCACGTTTGGATGCACTGCCGCCAACAGTGCATTTAATACATAGTAGCTTCACTCTCCCTTGATAATTTTTTCTTGGCCTTTTTTTCAGTGTGCATTTGTGTTACTTTCCTTCTTTGATATATTCCCACAAGAAACTTTTCTTAGAACCAGAAGACAGAAGCAGAAGAACTCTGTAAGGTACCACATAGCAGGAACTTTCCAAGAAAAATGAGCAGTCACATGTCAAACTGGGAAATTACATTGCATGTTGGAGACTAGTAGTGTATTCCCTTTGACTCCCATCACATATGCTTGCTAATACACTCCTTTTCTGATGTTCCAGTCTCCTGAGCAGGATAAAAACCAATCTTTTTAAAATCCTCCCTGTTAGAAAATGGTATTCTGTTTGTCCTTGCAGATAAACAAGTTCTCCCTACAGTGAATTATTCTTTAGATCAGCTTTACTGCAAGATGATTAACACTCATTTCTGGGCCAGTAACGTGCTTCCAATATAGCAGTTTCAAGGTCTGAAGCCTCATCATCCTGGAAGGCCAGAGACTATTCCATCACGGGGAAGCACAGACCTGGAGTTTCTGAAGAGGACATATAATATTTGTTAGAATTTTGAAGATATCAGATTATCGTCCTTGAAAGTGACATTTTCAATATAGAAACATCACTTTGGACGAGGTTTTATGCATCCTTCTAAGCTTAAATTTTTGGGTTAATGAAAGCTGAGGCATCTAGCTGCATGTGTGAAAGGACACAAAATCTGAATATTTTGAGCATGAAAAATATCTAACATCTAAATATCTAAATATCTAACATCTAAACATCTAAAATAATTTTTCTGTAACCTGTGCAGCATATGTGTAACAGCTTAAATTTATTTGGCAGACTGAGATTTGCTCCACAGGCTTCAAAACTTTGTTTCCAAAACGTTTGAAGGTAGACTTTCTCAGTGTGCACTTATTTGGCAAAATTTCTGAAAAATTCAGCTATCATCTTCCATGACAAAACTCTAACCTGTGCCTAACATAAATGGAGTTCTTCACGCAAAGAAGACAAGACAAAAAAACCCAATGAGAGGCAAACACACTGAGCAGGTATATTCAAATGTCATTTATGTATAGTATTCGCTTCACTGTAACTTTTTTTTTAGGTAAAAAACCAGCAATTGGCCACACAGAAGTTAATGTAGATAATACGTTTGATAATAAGGATAAAACTGTCTTGTAAGTAATTTGCTTTCAAAATCATGCACTCCAGGCTTCTTTATCAGGACAGTCTTCTGAAATTCAGATGGTTACTAATTTAATATTCTGCTATTTTTGAATCTAGTGAAAACTCTTGCTACTGTTCATCTTTACTGTACATATTCTATACAAGAGTGACTCAAGTCCCAGGGAAAGTGGTAATAATTACACCTAGCCACATCACATTGTGGGGAAAGTAGATACTGGTGGAGCTCAGACTAAGATTTATCACTTCATAAAACACAGGATTTAGATGATACATACATCTAGATACATCTAGAAAGATGTTCTTATTGGTATAAAATTTGCAAAACAATCCTGGCTATCTGCATGCAGCACAACATCACTGGTGACAACTCATGGAACAGAAGTACTGCAACTGAATGGATGTCACTGCAAATGCATTTGCCCAGGAGAAGCTTCTGCTGAATCACCTTATGTGCTATATATTGAAACAAATGCAAAGCAAGGACCTTCCCAGTCACAGCGTGTTACGGGAAATTCAGTATCAGAAGCTATCTGTGCTTTATAAAGGCAAGTAGTGAAAGCTGCCTTAACTGTACATACTGCGCGTGCTGCTCTCTTTTCAGGTGAGATATACAGGAAAGCAAGAAAGCAATCAGATAAATACAGTCTTTTGGAACTCAAATGCATTAAATGTACCAAATCTGGAAGAGCAGTTTGGGATATATACCTTCAGCTAACTTAAGGAGGAGACTGGGAGTTTGCTGAATTAAATGCTTGACAAGAAACCAAAGTTGTAAAGCCAGCTCTGCCATCCCTTATATGAGTGTGGGATGTGTGGGAACTTCGAGCATAACTGGCTTCCAGCAAGCTGCAGTGTGGTTGTCTCCAAGCACTGTGCTGGGAAGCTGTCCAGGGGATATTGACTTCTGGTTTTCTGGATCCAGGAAATAGTACTGTCAAGTCCTGAGGGGTAAAACTAATCCTTATTTAATTAAGAATTTTGATTAACTAAGTTTGGGTAAACAGGATGTTAAAGTAACCAAAATATCTTGAAAGCAGAATACGGGAAAGGAGAGGCATGTCCCTGTTCAGCCACTTGTCAGTAAAGATACATTCTTTGTCTCCCTGCCCTTGCAGCTGCTGGGGATAAAACTGCCTGTGGAGGGATCGGTGTGAGCACAGCTGCAAGAAGGCTTTGGTAGACTTCATGAAAGGCATCTGTCAGCAGTGTTTTATAGCATTAACTGTGCTACCAACTGTGTTAGAAGAAGAAATGAACCTTCATACTGGGTCTCCTTGGGATGGAGGTAATTTTCTTCATAGCAGCTTGTAGGGCACTGTGTTTCGGATTTGTGACCAAATCAGTGTTGATAACACACTAATGTTTTAGCTATTGCTGAACAGTGTTTGCACAATGTCAAGGCCTTTTCTTTTCCCCACGCTGCCCTCCCTAGAGAGTAGGCTGGTGGTGCTCAAGAGGCTGGGAGGGGACCCAACCAGGACAGCTGACCCAAGCCAGCCAAAGGGCTATTCCATACCATATGATGTCACGGTCAGCTATAAAAGCTCGGAGGAAGACAGAGGAAGGGGGGATGTCTGTGGTTATGGCATTTGCCTTCCCACATAACCACTGCATACAATGAAGCCCTGCTTTCTGGAAATGGCTGCACATTTGCCTGCTGATGGGAAGTAGTGAATTAATTCCTTATTTTGCTTTGCTTGTGTGTGCTGCTTTGCCTTACTTATTAAACTGCCTTTATCTTGACCCATGAGTTTTTCTTGCTTTTGCCCTTCTGATTCTCTCTCCCATGCCACTGGGGGGGGGAGTAAGCGAGTGACCAGCTGGGGGCTTACCTGCTAGCTAGGGTCAACCCACCACAACCTTGCGATGAGGCCCTCACGACAAGCTCTTCCCCCACCTCCCCCCCAAATCTTCACCTTTAAACGTTTTTCCCTTTTAACTTATACAAAAAATACTCAAGAGATACTCAGTAATGGACCTAAGTAAGAAACATGTAAGTATGCAGCTGCACATTTAATTCACGTGCACAACTGTGAGGACACATGCAAAGGAAGCACTCAGAAATGAAGACTGGCATCTCTTGAGTGAACTGCTCGTTTGATTCTGAAACAATCATTTTCCAAAGGTTATTTAATACGAGTGATGTAACTGCTCTGTTTGTGTGACTGACCTCTTGGAACACTATGCCAAAGGCTGTCGTCAGTCGTAGCCATGCAACTGCATTGATTTCAGTGCGGTTGCACAGGCATGGCTGCAGACAGAAGCTCACCTCCGTGGTGTAGCTTCTGCCACTGCAGAATCACCCACTGTTTAGGTCTTATTTTTGCCATCACAGTTAGTTACTGCTCGCACAACTAATGCAACAGTGTATGGGTGATTCTGTTCTCCGGTCTGTACAAAGGCATGTTGTCTTGAGCCCATGCCAGGTCATCCTGGGAGGGCTTCCTCCTAAATTATTTTCTTTGCTTCCTCACTCAGTAGCTTATCAGCATACTCTTTGCAATTTATCCGACAAAAATATTATTTTGCTTTACAACAGTGTGAAAAGAACTAATTTAGAATAGCAATGATGGAGAAATGTTTGATGAACCAAAGTTCTCTGTCAAAATTAAAGGTGGATTTTTGGAAGAGCTAAGTGTTGAGATCATTCTGGTCCCACAGCTACTCTCTCTGTATTTCAAATCCAGATGAGACCATTACGGTGCAAGCAGACCCACAAACTTGGCTAGCTAATTTGCTTAATCACCCTCACTGTTAAAAGCTGTCACCCCATTTCTAGTCAGAATACACCTGTCTTCAGCTTCCAGCTGTTGGATTCCATCACAGGCCTGAATTTATTCCAGCGAGGTTATCTGATCTGGGACCTTGCCAACTAAGGGAAAAGGGGAAGTCAGAAACCAAAATATACAGAGACACAGACCTGACAAAACAAACACGGAGACAATGACAAGAAACAAACCTTGCCAGTCATACTAATTGATGGGCTATGAGGAAACTACCGGCAATGCTTCCAGGAAGATCAACTTGGACTTTGCAACTGATAAGACTGTAAACCAGGAGAGAGGGCAGACACTGGGCTGGGGGGGTGCAGGAATTGATAGAGCTGTACAAACCCAGGGGGGACATGCAGGGGGAAGAGGGAAGAAGGAAGAACAAAAGCGGGGGTAAAGAGAAAAGGGTATAAAAGATGCCTGTTGCCTGTAAAACGGGGCTGGTCAGTATGCTTGTCTGGCTGAGCCCTGCACCTGATCACCACAGTCTGTTCTATCTTCTTGTTAAATCTTTTCTCAACTGTCTCTCTGCATAATCCCACTCTTTATACCATGTGTATGTTTGCTGAAAGAACTAAGAGCCTGCTACAGGTGAGACCTGTGGTGTCAGCTACTGAAGTGACTGAGGGTCCCTAGTTGGACAGGCCACAGCTCTCTGGCCCTACAGACTCTGTGCCCAGAGTGCCAGCTACTGGGAGGACTAGTGTGAGTGCACTGAGTGCCAGCTACTGGAATCAGATCAGGGTGTAGGCACCCCTGGCCCGTGGCATCAGCTACTGGAGTGAGTGCAGTCTCAGCCTCAGCTACTGGAGCAAATGGGGGTCTTGGCCGCCAGCCACTGGGGTGGGAATCCTGTGTGTCCCGAAAACCAGCTGCTGGGAGGGACTGGCATGAGTGAGGAGCGTGAGGGGCTCAACATCAGCATCTGGACCAGGACTGCAGGTCACAGCCTGTGTACCTGGTGCCTTCTGCTAGGGGGGGAGACTCTCTGTATTTTCCCCAAACCTGGTGTGTGTGTGTGGGGGTGTGTGTGTGTATTCGCTAGCAAACTTCAAGCTGGACTAGCTGGTGAGTAGGGTGGCCTCAGGTCTGGGCCAAGGTATGAGGCAGACAAGGGTCTGTGCTAGTATGCTCAGGGGGACTTGCAAGTGTGGAGTGTGGGATGAATGTGCGAGGGTGTGCGTGTTTGCTAGTGAGCATCAAGCTGGACTAGCTGGCAAGCAGTGGACCCATGAAGCAGGTAAGAGGGCCCAAGATCTGGGCAGGGCTACCAGCTGAAGAAGAGGAGCAAGGGGAAGGCAACTTGGCTGTCTGTTTTGTTTTATGTGATTCCCATATGTGGGTGCTGTTGAAGACAGCGCCATGTCTGTGGCAGTCTGTGTGACTGGCCATGTCAGTGTTCCCTGTGTGTGTCCCTCTATGCATATGTCTCTGGGATATGTGCTCAGCTTCACTGCTGGTTGAACCTGCAAACAGGAAACTCACAGCCACATCCCTCAGCCTGGGCAGAAGTCCCAGGTCCCCAGGCATGCTGGGCTGGGCTCCAGCGGCTGGGCAGGAGCGGTCCTGGGCATGGAGAGGGTGGAGGTGGCAGCCACATGTCATAAGATCACTTAACAGAATCGACCACCACTAAAAGGACAGACATGCCTTCATTCCCAGGGAGGGATGAACACAGTCGCGCTCCGCAGACAGATGGGCCCTATGTGCAAGTGTGGGCTGAATAGGCCCCTACTCGAAGAAACGCATTGATTTTTAGGGAGGGTGACATTGGCCTCCGCTTCAGGAAGACACATCCATTAATTCCCAGGGAGGGCTGAATAGGCTCCCACTCCACAGACAGGCAGGTGCTATTCTCTGGGAACCTATTTGCGGGGATCTGTTTTGCCCACACCCCAAAGAGACACACACATTAACTCCCAGGAAGGGCTGGACAGGCTTCAGCTCCACAAAGAGACACACATTACTTCCTGGGGGGGTTGCACAGACCCACACTTTTGCAATAGGCATGTATTGATTCCCAGGAGGGCTAAATAAGCCCGCAAGGAGAGATGTGCAGTAATTCCTAGGGAGGCCTCTACTCTAATGATGGGCAGACATGTTATTTCCTAGGGAGGGCAGAAGACATGCCTTGATTCCCAGGGAAGGCTGAATCTGCCCCTACTCCACAGATAAGCAGGTGCCATTTGCTACCGCAGACAGAATAGGCCCCTGCTCCAAGGAGAGGAAGGGTTAATTCCCAGGGAGGACTGAACAGACTCCTGCTCCAAGGAGAGGCACGCATTAATTCCCAGGGAGGGCTCCATGGGTCCCCACTCCAGAGACAGGTGGGCCCTATTGGCAAGCACAGGCTGAACAGGCCCCTGCTCCAAGGAGAGATGTGCAGTAATTCCTATGGAGGCCTCCGCTCTAATGACAGACACATGTTAATTGGAAGGGAGGGTTGAATAGGCCCCCACAAAAAATCAGGCAGGTGCTGATGCTAGCACAGGCTGAACAGGTCCCTGCTGCAAGGAGAGATGCGTATTAATTCCCAGGGAGGGCTAAATGCACCCTGCTCCCATAGATAGGCAGCCCCTATATGTACGCGTGGGCCAGACAGGCCCCTGCTCAGGCCCCTGCTCCAAGAAGAGATACATTTGCTCTCAGATATATGCACAGTGGACTAGGTATCCGAGAACGCCGAAAAAGCCACCCTCTGCTCTGTATGAAGACCCCAAAGAGCAGCATCCAGAAAGTGTAACTGTTTCTCCTCTGATCACTCCAGCAGAAGGGTCTCGGTCTGTCTTGCTAGCTGAACTGAACAAGATGAAGGAGGTCATAATGAGGTGTGTGAGCAAAGATTATTCGTCTGCCCAGGGACAAATGTAAGATGAGACAAAGTACACTACAGTCAGAATCCTACAGTGTCACTGGTGCAGTCTGTGCGTAAAGGGCAACTTGTTGCTGTACAGGCCGAGGAAGATGCCTGGCAGTGTGCTCAGGCAGTTTCTATGGAAGGCACCAGGACAGCACAAGGAGAGGCACGCATTAGTTCCCAGGGAGGGCTGAACAGGCCCCCACTCCACAGAACAGCAGGTGCTGTTTGCTAGCACAGGCTGAATAGGCCCCTGCCCTAAGGAGAAACACATAATTTCTAGGCGAGGCCAAAGAGGCCCGTGCTCCAAGGACTGACATGCATCGATTTCTAGGGAGGGTTAAAGAGGCCCCTGCTCCACAGAGATGGGACCCCACACAGGGCCTGGAGCCAGCGCTTAGCCAGGCCTCCCAAGGAGCCAGTGCCGGACGGTCCCGCTGCAGCCTCGCTGGGCTCCTCTGCTCTGTCCGGTGTGACAGAACATTTCATGAGGGCTGGCAGGAGAGAGGGCTACCCGTGCAGTGCCTCGAGCTGCTGTGTTTTAAGGATAACTTATCGCAAACCCCCTTTGTGTTACGAGGGCCGATGGGCTCTGCTGTGTCCCTCAGCGGGGCTGTTGCAGGGGCAGCTGGAGCCGGCTGGAACCGGCTGTGCCCGGCATGGGCTGCTCCCCGCCTGCCCTGACTTCTCACAGAGGCCGCCCCTGCAGCCCCCCTGCTGCCGGCACCTTCCCACGGACACCCAGTACTGTCACAGACATGGAGCCCCAAACACTTAAATTCATTCATGTAGCATTGCCAAACAACAATATTTCATGCTCCTTTGTGGTAAGCGCTGTACAAAACCCAGGAAACCTCCAACCTTAAAAAGTGAGGCCTATGAGGAGTGTGAAGCAAACAACATAGCTGAGGAGCAAAGTGAATTTCAAAGGTGTTTAAAAGATGTTTGCAGTTAAGTTTACATGCCATCAGTTATTGTTATCACAGTACGCCACCACTCTCAAGACTACGTCTCTTTCTCTGTCTGGATTTTTTTCATCTTATTGCGTCCTCACATCACACCATTGCAGTCTCATTTTCTGCTCCCCTGGATTCCTCCTGCAGTCAGTCATCCATGCGAGGTACAATGCCGTTGTATTTTTCATCTCTTTCCCATCTTCCCTTTTCAAAGCTTTTCAATTGAGTGAGGATCTTATTTCAGAAACCTCTTTTTTTTCTTGGCAAAATCTGATATTCCCCCCGTCCTTGATAAGTAATATGTGCCATTACTATACACAGCCATCTCCTCAAAATGTCGTTTCAAAATACACCTGAATGGTTTAGTGCAGTCTGCAAATGAAGGACCAATTTTATAAATACCTTGATTTTTTTCAGCCTTTATCTGTCACACCATATGTCCTCAGCAGCTTTAATGACCTGGTGGAGGCAGAAGGCAGAAGGATAAAAAACAACAGTGAGGAGAAAAGTTTAGTAAATACACAATTCAAAGCCCATTTCATCTGAGGCAATACATTAGCATCTAATATCCACCTTACAACCCATGAGACACAATCTGAATAACAGATACTTCTATCTAGATCTTCATAGCTAGACTTCTTGCGCACCCAGTTATGCAGAATAGCAGAGATCAGTGTCATCAGGAAGGCAGTTAATAGCATCTTGATGTATTCGTAGGCTGAGACATAGAGTGCAGCAGTCTGGAGGCTACTTTAATAAACTACCAGCACATTGTACCTACACAAGATCAGCTGCTTTAGCCCCTTCTCAGCCTGACAGTTTGCTCCAGGAGGTATCAGGGGCAGAAGAGTATTGGCACTGGCAATGCTGAGTGTATGCATCAGAGCAACCAGCACCAGCCTCATGGCCTTTCTGCCTGAGAGGAGCGAAGTGATCCTCTGTATAGTGGGATCTTAAACATGATTTTGTCACTTTTTCATTAAATCACTTTGATCAAGTTTTACTGGGTTTTTGATTGGGCTCCTGCCTGCAGGATTCCTCAAGGGCACTCCCTTCCTCTCTCTGCCCCTGTATTTGCAAGTTGGGGTTTCCACAAACCTAGCTTGAATCCTGAAGAAATTAGATGCTGACTTTCAGTGAAAGTCACTGTAGACTACAGTGGCCCAAGAGACCTTGTTCTCAGAGAACGAAGTGAGCTGAAAGCTATATGAGAGTGTTGGGAGGAGGGAGATGAAATAAGCTTCCATGGGAAGCAGAGGACAAGAATAATAATTCCCTTAGGTTTGTTGTTCAAAGACGACTTGATGGTTTGAGTCAATTCAATCAACTTCAACTGCCTGAAATCTGGATATCTATTCTTAGTAAAACATCTTTTTTAGATACTTAAACTAGGTGTCTACCGTTTCACTTTTCAGAGGACCATGGATGTCTCACTGAGAATGGACATTTCACTTTTCAGAGGACCATGGATGTCTCACTGAGAATGGACATGTCACTTTTAGGAAGTAGCTGTAGGATGTGAAGAAACCTGCCCTTGGAGGACAATAACTCCAGGATAAGGTTAGAGAATCTGCTCTGGGCTGGGTTAGGAAGAGAAATCTTACAAGGTAAAGGTCAGGTGGCAGGTATTGTCTGTGTTTCCCTCATACTGTGCTTCACACCTTTGGATAAAAGGCAACAAAACTCCAAACTGCTCCAAGCTAATTCATGTCAACAAATGGAGCACAGGCATCCAGCACATGACCCAGATGAACTGGGTCTCCAAGGATAATGCTCAGAACTAGTTACTGGCTCCTGCCCTCAGCCTTCCCCCACCAAGGAATGTACCTCTGTCCTTTGCCTCTCCTTCCCCATCATCAGAGGTTACAATTTGCTCCTTCCTGTGGATTTACATGGTCATAAAACTGTGCCTGCACTCAGAAGTGTGAAATAATCCAGATTGTAAAAAATACAGTTCTAAGAGAAGTCTTTTTCAAAACTGGTATCATTTGACAGAAGCAGGAATGAATGGGTGGGGATGGGTTGGGGGTGGGAACCACCTGACATAGGTGTAATAAATAAATAGGCTTTTTTCTGTGCTCTCAGTCTTGTTCCTTTGACTGAGACCTTGCCAGAGTGTGCAGCTCGCTCTCTGTAGGTTCTTCTGTAAGAACACAGTCCTGTTTAAGATGCTGAGGTGGAGCATTTGCCTAGGGTGAAAAAAAAAAAAGGGCAAAAAATAATAAGTAGCTGATCTCTATTTACTCCACATTATTTACTCTCTATTTATCCACATTATACGGCTGAGTGTATCAGAGCAGCAAAAGGACAAGTTCCTGTCCCTTAAGAGGAATTTGCAAGACCAAGACCAAAGTAACCCTGGGAGCTACATTTCATATGGCTGTGATTCTGTTGCCTGAATAGGTGTTCAGGGACATATTAGTCACAACAGACTATTCTGCCTGTCTTCCAGCTGTCCACCTAGAAGAGCATGAGTCTTACATAGGACTTATGCCATATTTGTTATGTTAGTACAGATACACTATAGCATCCTGATACCCTATGGCATCTCAAGTGGACAAAAAATTAGATATGAGCCATCAAAGTGCACTTGCAGCTCAGAAAGCCAATCGTATCCTGGGCTGCATAAAAAGAAGCATGGCCAGGAGGTTGAGGGAGGTGGTTCTCCTGCTCTATGCTGCTCTCGTGAGACCCCACCTGGAGTACTGTATCCACCTCTGGGGTCCCCAACACAAGAAAGGCATGGACCTGTTGGAGCAGGTCAAGAGGAGGGTCACAAAAATGATCAGAGGGATGGAACACCTCTCCTGTGAAGAAAGGCTGAGATAGTTGGCGTTGTTCAGCCTGGAGAAGAGAAGGCTCCTGGGAGACCTTATTGCAGCCTTTCAGTACTTAAAGGGGGCTTATAAGAAAGATGGAAAGAGACTTTTTACCAAAGCCTGTAGTGATAGGACAAGGAGCAACAGTTTTAAACTGAAAGAGGGTACATTTAGATTGGACATAAGGAAGCCTTTTTTTTCAATGAGGTTGGTGAGACACTGGAACAGGTTGTCCAGAGAAGTTGTGGATGCCCCATCATTGGAATTGTTCAAGGTCAGGTTGGATGGGGCTTTGAGCAACCTGATCTAGTGGAAGATGTCCACTAGAGGAGGGTTTGGACTAGATGACCTTTAAAGGTCCCTTCCAATGCAAACCATTCTATGATTCTATGATTCTATGATTCTGTGATACTGTCTAGTCCACTTCTCTTTAGGCAACCAATCCTGCCTCCAGTCTAGCTCCTCATTTTTTGGTAGGGGAAGTGACTCAACCATAATTGGAATCTTGGAGGAGATAGGAACACTGTAAAGGTAAAGGGAAAATACAAATTTGAGGGCAGATGAAAGGACAAGAGTATCTATGAATGGAGTGATGGTTTCTGTGGATGCATATGATGTGGTTTCAACCTCACTTCAAGCAGATCCCTTCCTACACATGGCACAGTTCAGCTCCTCCTCCATTCAATGCAGCTGCTCGTGGAACTGCTCTGGCAGGAAAACCAGCAAGCAGTTGGACAGCTCAATGCATGGGACAGTAAGTTGTGGCTCAGAGGCAAGAAACAGTGACTAGAGAAGAAACTTCATATCATCTATAACCCTGGAGAAAAATCTGTGTGAAATTTCTTTAGGTGAGCTCAGACTCTGGAAATCCTCTATCCTGAAGACAGACTTATATGAATGTTGCCACTGCATTTAAGAAAAAGGGTTATGAATGATCTGATGGAAAGGGGGAATCAACTTACATTTTATTATGAGAGAAAACTGTTCATCTGCTGTCTCAAGAAGGCCAGTAGTCCAGCTCTTAGTGCAAACCCTTATACCTCTCAATGCTGTATCACACAGGCATTTTACTGCTATTCATTACATGTAAATGTTTCTTTGTCCCAACGGAAACTTGCAGCTGTCAACACAGCCAACGCTAACTACCAGGAAATGATCTGAGAAGGAAATGTTGCAAGCTATCAAGTCCCCACAATGTGCTAAAACATCTGTAGAGGCAGACTGCCAGGGGTTTATTATGAACTATGGATCATATGTTCTCTTGGCTTCCATAGTTTTGAACAAGGAAATGTGTCATCAAATAATCCCGAAGGGGAGGGAGAATGCACTGTGCAGGGGAAGAATCATAATGATACTCCACTGGGATGGTACCCCAATATCTTCTTTCCTGAAGAGTGTGAAGGCTAAAAAGACCAACAGAGATATGAAAAGGGGTTTGTTACTAGAGTGTGGATAGGAATAAACTTGGCAGGAGCTCAACCATATGGCAGCCTCAGGAGATGTGATAGATGTCTGAGGAAAACCGGCTGTCACTCATGCTGGTACAAGAAACAATGACCTTCTAATGTATGTATCTCTCTTGGCTGTAGTCAGGACAGGTATGTCAAGACATGTATGTTTCACAGGACTCAAGGTGAAGCAGATAGGTAACCCCACCACCTAGTCTTGCTGACCATGCTGTTGAACTAGCTCCACATATATGCCGTGTAGATACGATTGGTGTTGAATAAGAACTGAGTCTGGCAAGACAGATCCACATAGGAAGGAGACTGAACTGGGGCTACATCAATCTTTACCATCCTAAGCTGGTAACATTTCTTTATAGGCTAATGTTTTTCTATGCTGATACCAGACAGTGCAGATAACACTGCCTGTTCCACTCCTGACTCCTGCTGTTTCAAAACACTGAGCTGCATGGGCTATGGCAAATTTTTCTCCATTTAACTGACAGCTGATGTCACTAGTACCCAGAATGACTCTCACAGTTCAGTGCAGAGCCCTTCAGAGCTTGAAAACATGTTGACAAGCAGGCACTAAGAGCAAATCAGCAGTGCCTGAGGTGGGGAGACCAATCAGTCCATTGGAAACAGAGATTGCAGGGCATGGTAGGTAGCTTCAAGCATATGCTTCTTACTAGGTAAGATTAGGGGAGAAGCCAAGTTTGTTCTTGCAAAGTATGAGGTTGGCTGATTGATTAGAAAACAGAAACATAGTTATGAAAACCACACAAACCAAAACAAATTTTGCCGTAGCACAACCTATCTTAATCTCAGCTTTGTTCTTAGCTGCTCTGTAGGATTGTGCTCCAGGAGCAGTCTTGGCTGACTGTGCAGAGGGAACAGCTCCAGCAGCACCTCCACCCTCTGAGGTGATACTGACAGAACTGAAACTGGTCCTCTCTTCACTAAAGATCTTCTAATGCCTTGGCTGCCTTGAGGGGCTGGCCACTCTCTATTTGCTTCTTAAGGTTAGTAAGCATGCAGAAATTCTTATATAGAGGATTACATATATAAAAGGTTCTCAAATATGTAAGAGTTCCCTCCTAGGTAGAACAGATTCCATGACTTTTGGTATAATATCCATATTGGGGTTTATACCAACTACGGTGGTGAGCACTTACACCTCCTTCACCATTTCTTGGGGTACATAAAACAAGCTCAATAAAGGGACATTCAGAGGGACATTTCCTTACTATTTTCTTGTGTGTGGAGGAGGTCAGATTTCTTCCTCTTTTTCTCTAACTTTTCTAACAATTTATTTCTTTGTATTCTTTAGTCAGGACATTCTTTCTAATTTTAAGATAGGTTTTTTGGTTTTCAGCAGTTCTGAGATTGCACTTAAACTTTCTGAAAAAAAACATGGAAAAAACCACTCATAAACCATGGAAAAAAGTTATTTGTTAAAAGCATGATTTTCAACTTGCAGTGACAAAGGTATATATATTGGATGTCTGTGGCAAGGTTTTGGTCAAGGTTTTGGTCCATGTAGTTCCAAAGACCAATAGATTTGCCATTCAGGGATGCCCCTCCCATGCACCCTTTAAAATGGGTCACCTCAACAGCAGGCGATGTCTTGATTTGCCCTCCAAGTCCTCCAATAAACATTAGGGTTGGTTTGTTAACATCCAGTATGCTGGCTGTCCCTGGAGAGGTTGCAGATTTAGATGAAAGCTTCTGCAGGGGTGGCTTTTGTACGGACAGGTCGGGGCTGCCCCATGCCGGACATAGCTGGTTCCAGCCAGGTCCAGCCAGCTCCACAATGGACCCACTGAAGAACACAGCTAAGCCCATCAGCCAAGATGGTGGCACCTCTGTGGAACCATGTTTGAAAAGGCTGAAAATGCCAGATGGAGAGAGGAGGAAGGAAGACAAAGTGAGAAACAACAGACGGAACACCAAGGTCAGAGGAGGAGGAGGTGCTCCATGGCATGGTGTGAAGACCCCATGCCACAGCAGATTTGCCTGACAGGACTACAACCCATGGATAACCCATGTTGACGCAGAGGAATGGTGTGAGAAGGAAGAAGCAGCAGAGAAAAAATACTATGTATTGACCATAATCTGCCCCCTCCACACCATGCCGCTTACGGTGGGGGTAGAAGAGTCTGGAGTGAAGGACTGACGTTCAGCCTAGGAAAGGGAGGAGGAAAGGTGTTGCTTTAATGTTTGTCTTTTTGTTTCTTACTACCCAAATCTATTTTAATTGGCAAGAAATTAAGTTCATTTTCCCCAAACTGAATCTGTTTTGCCCATGGCAGTAATTAGTAAGCAATATTCCTGTCTTCATCTTGACCCTCGAGCTTTCTTGTTCCTGTTCTTTCTGGTTTTTCCCCTTTCCCATGCCTGTCCTAGCAAGGTGGGAAGTGAGCAGGCAGCTGGGTGGGAGTTAAGCTGTTAGCCAAGGCCAGCCCTCCCCAGTATAGCACCCTACATGGCATATGCATGACAGACTTAGCAGACTGTATATTTTTTCTGCCTTATCTCACTGTCCCAGCTTTCATCATTTTTGGAGTCTCCTACATGCTGGCTTTTAGAT
Source organism: Ciconia boyciana (assembly GCF_034638445.1). NCBI lineage: Eukaryota > Metazoa > Chordata > Aves > Ciconiiformes > Ciconiidae > Ciconia > Ciconia boyciana. The sequence continues at coordinate 209,033,941 of NC_132934.1, forward strand.
GCTTAAAATGATGTCAAACTTAAGAGCTGGGCTGAAACCTGCAGTTCCGTGTGTTTACATCTGACATTTTGGAATAAATATCAGCAGTCCTAATTAAAAAAAAAAAGAGGTTAAAAAAATAAAATGTCTGCTTTAATATAAACATTATTAAAAATTCATTCATTAAGAAGGTCCAGCATTTCTGTGCTTTGAGAAAGTACCTGTAATTTAGTTGATGGTCTCACAACAAAGTTGTGCTTTTTGAAATCTCTCTGAATAGCTCTTCAACTTTGTCCAGTTACAAAGTTTTAGACCTTCAGTTTGCATGTGCTGTAGAGACTGGGCTAAAAGATTGCAGTTCATTTCTCTGATGACTGCATTTGCATGATGCATGACGTGACCAGGACTTCCCTTGTCCTTTGGAGCATACATAGAGTGCATGGATATAGTGACATGCCGGTGCTTCAAAGTGGCATGCACAGCTTGTAGTCAGGTATTATTTGAGCTTATAAGGTTCCTCTTTCATTCACTCAGTTCATACACATAAAAATAATACATAAATGCTGTGTGGGGACAGTCCAACATGATGCTTTTATTTCAGCCTTAAATGCCACAAGTTATGTATCTCCCAGCTAAGCATGACTATGCCAAGGGATTCCTTCCTGTCTCTTGACTCCCAGTATACTCTGCCTCTGAGAAATGTGCTACTTGTTCGTTTTCCTGAACTGGAACTAATAGAACTGACGTGGTGCAGCTGTGGGAGTGACTCAGCAGAATGGCTCTCCATCTTCATGCACATGACATCCTGTGACAAAAAAATCTCACATTTTCAAGATAAAAAATAACTTAGTTTCATTAATTTCTTCCTCAAGGGAAGCTAAAATTATTTTGAAGTGGAAATAGTAAAATTGAGATTCCACTACACCAATCTGTCAAGATGGCAAACATGAAAATAATGTCAAGGATATGTTATACTTCAAATTTTATTGGATTCATAATTATTTTCGTACTTTCCAGGCAGAATCTAGGAGTATCTAAAGTAAGGCTTAAAATGCAAAACATACGGCAGATGAAGCGATGCTGATAACAGTGGGGACTAATGAGAAGAGAAATGTTTTGCCAACAAGTGCATTTTACTTTGTAGATTTTTCCTCAGGATTAAGGAAGAAACTTGGAATTTGATAGCTGGAGGAGAAAAATGGTAGAAATTCTTCAGGATCTGAGTATTTGACCTCTAAAACTCCAGGGTGAATGGTCTGTCATTTTCATTTAACAGAAAAAAATAACAATGATTGATGAAAGAATCTGTTGAGGTTGTTTTGTTGTTTTTTTTTATTTTTTGTTGGGTTGTTTGGGTTTTTTTCAGAGACCGTTTTGAGAGTTCTGCAAGGCCTGACAGTAGAAGAAAGATTCACCTGCTTGAAAATATATGTTTGAAGTGGCTTTAGGTGGTTAAGTTTCCATCTGCAATTCTTTCTCCCTCTTTCAGCATTTGCATCTAGGGCAATGCACAAGGGTTTCTAGATGTCTAACTCTTTGACATATGTTCTCTCTCTTTGACATATGTTCACTCATATCACCTCAAAGACAGACATCTAACCCACACTCAGCTTTGCTGCACCAAAGTTCCCAATATCCAGGTATTTAACATCGGTACTAACTGTGGCAGACTGAAAAGACAGCCTGCAAACAAGCCCTGATACAAAACACGCTCATTCTGCTTTGGGGTTAGCCAACAATCTATACTGCAAGGAAGAGAGGATGGCAAGGACAGGACTTTCCCCAGACCCTTTAGTTTAGGTTATCATGGCTGGTGGGACTTTAGCATCTGGATAGGGACTAGGCTAGGGATAGTGTAGATCATTAGGCTAGAAAGGGGCAGCAGTGAGAATTGAGCTTGGGGGGTCAGAACAAGGTGGGTGGAGGACATATGCAAAACCTGAGGGCAAGTCAGCTGCTATGTGTACGCTAATCTTCCGTGTATCTAATGTTCCCAGGACTGTTATCTGGGATGGAGAAGACAGATGGGCACAATCATTGTCTATCCCTCCAACAATGGGTGACCTCTTGAAGCCACTAACTGGGAATGATCCTGAGTCCTTGCTGAGTCCAGGACCCTGATCAGTTATCGGTTAAGAGAGCCATTGGCCTTGGCCAAAACCATGCTGGAGGCATTGAAACAATTTCACAGTCCAAAGCTCCGGGGCCCCACAATATTGCTAAGTACTGTTTAAGTCACTAATGTAGACTTAGCCAGCATGTTCACTTTGGTGAATGCCCTTGCCTCGCACCACTTAGAAGGAGGGTAACTCTGTGCCTGCCTTCTGAACTTCTGTTCGCACTCCTGCTTCTTAGGCTTCATGAGCAAACTGCATCAAACTCCAGGCTAAAGACAAACACCATTCAATTCTCATGTGACTTCCTTAGAAAGGCTTACCTCTCAACAGTCCAACCAAAGCCACCATAGTCCCTGCATGCCAGCACTGTGCCACAAGCTCCTTTCAGCACCAACTATCTAGTCAATGGCTTCTGAGCTTCTGGGTAAACTCATCAATATTTGTCAACTTGCATTTATTCTGTCTTTGAAGTTCTATTACATCATGCACTTCAACTTTATCCTCATGAAGTGCAAAGTCCTGCACCTGGGGAGGAACAGCTCCATGCACCAGTATATGCTGGGGGCCACCCACCTGGAAAGCAGCTTGGCAGAAAAGGACCTGGGGGTCCTGGTGGACACCAAGTTGAACATGAGCCGGCAATGGGCCCTTGCTGCAAAGAAGGCAAATGGAATCCTGGGCTGCATTAGGCAAAGTATTGCCAGCCCATCGATCCTGTCTGCTCAGCCACACCTGGAGTACTGTGTCCAGTTCTGGGCTCCCCAGTACAAGAAAGACATGGACATACTGGAGAGAGTCCAGCCAAGGGCTACAAGGATGATTAAGGGACTGGAGCACCTCACATATAAAGACAGGCTGAGAGAGCTCAACTGTTCAGCCTGGAGAAGGCTCAGGGAGGATCCGAAGGGAGGGTGCAAGGAGGACAGAGTCAAGCTCTTTTCAGTGCTGTCCAGTGACCAGAGGCAGTGGGCACAAACTGAAAAACAGGAGGTTCCCTCTGAACATTAGGAAACACTTTTCCTGTGAGGGTGACTGAGCATTGGCACAGGTTGCCCAGGGAGACTGTGGAGTCTCTCTCTTTAGAGGTATTCAAAAGCTGTCTGGACATGGTCTTGGGCAACTGGCTTCAGGTAGCCCTGCTTGAGCAGGGGGGTTGGACCAGATGGCCTCCAGAGGTCCCTTCCAATGTCAATTATTCTGTGAACATTAGGAAGCCATTCCTTCACAATGCTACCACATAAGGACCACACAGAGTTGCTACCTATGGACCTACATGACTAATTCAATGGCTATTTGTAGCAAACCCCGTCACATCATAGAGATTTCTGCTAGACTCAAAGGATTTGACCACAATGAAAAAAATCTATTCTCTGGAAAACTACTTTAGCTGGCCAGAGGAGGCCTGATCACAGTGTTAGGCCTATCTGGTGGGGAAAAATCCACTTTCCATCTCCTAGAGACATTCAGTTGAGATTTAAACACTAAAAAGTAGGTGTAGGGTAGGTATTTAAAATCCTATTATAGACAGTAGGTACCTGGATCCTCATTCAGTTGCCTAGACATAGTATGTAATGCCATTGGAATTTCCCTATGCAAGATACCTTCATAGGGCTGGCAACCATGGTAAAGAGCCTATAGGAAACCCATATCTTTTTGAAGAGGTGGCTGGAGGCTCAAATGGTGCTTTAGGTGCCTAGGTATATGAATCCCACCACTACTGAGTGCAAATCAAGTGAGAGTAGAAGGCAGTTCAGTAGAGATCAGTCACGAGGAGTGGGGTCCAGGTGCCCACATCTAGTCTCAGTGCCCACATCTAGTCCCGGCTGCTCTGTATCCACAATGTGTTCATGGGGCCGGTAGCTTTGTCACAGTACCTATAGGATACCTACATATTCCTGAAAGGCTACCTAAAGGCCAGGCAGAGTACCCTGGCTTGTTTACCTTGATTGATTGGCATCTGCCAAAGTAGTCAGGGCAGTTAGGTTTCTGACTGTCAGTAATGGCAGTGCAATGAAATGCAGTTTGGGAGAGTGTCCACCTACCTTTGTGAGGGCCCTGTTAATGAGGATGAATCCTAGTCTAGAGGACAACAGTTTTCAGGAGTCAGAGGTTGCACAGCTTGTTGTATCTGCTGTTGTTTGTGTGTGCTCAGTGCAGATTTACTTGCAGATGTGTGTATGAGAGCATTCTTGAATTAAAAATACATCTTCCAAAAGGTGAAGAACTGGCTCTGTGTATCCTCACAGTGAAAGCCGAGGATAGGCTGAAGTAAAAAGCCTTTGCTTTGTGTGGGAGGAAACTTAGGCCAGTGATACAGAATTACCTCCCACACTTCGGCTGGTATGTGTCACACTTTGAAAAGGGTATTAAACATTAGATGAGACAACGGAAAAACTTTCAGTCAACTGGCATTTTGTTCTGCTCTGTCTGCACTCCCTACACTCCTCTGAATGCCATCCTAGTATTTCCCTTTTGGCAAAATTCTAGGTTTGATAAATCTTCCATGGATCCAATGAAGTTCCTGCAGGTCTCCTTGTTTTGCAGGTGATGCCTGGATCACTCTGGCAGTGTCCTGTGAGAGCAATGCTCTCCCCATCCCACCAGCTTCCCTCCAATGCCTGGCCTCCATCTTATCATGGACAACCTAGCCGGTCTCCCGTGCGTATGCCAAGATCTTGTGATTACAAACTTTGGCTAAGTCTGCAGGAAGTTCAATCTCAAAAGCAAAGTGTGATCTGTAAGGTACAGAGTATAAGGACATAAGACATGCTCTACCTTGCCCTGTGGTCCATCTGGCCTAATGCTGCATCTCAAATAGTGGCAGTGAGAGATGCTAACTAGGGAGAACATGTGAGCCTGGCCTGTGCAGTCAGTTGTTTAAGGGTATCAGTGATAAGTCCCTCTGTTGTCCTTTTACTATCTCTTTATGTACCTGCTTTCCAAGAATTTATCTATTACCTTTTTGGACCTGCTGTATTTCTACCTGCAGGGTAGACACAGGCATGAAGTCTAAGGGCTGAATAACTTTCAGGTCATCTAGTCCACTAAAGATAAAAAATCATCCAGCGTCCTCACCTCCTTGTTAAGTCCAAAGCTGTAAATTACAATAACCTATTTAATTTCTCAGAAAAACAAACCGTATCCCATCCCACAGGGAGAAAACCCATCCTCCTTGCTTCTAAAATGACAAATTCTGTAAGCCCACATCAGAGTACTGACCACGCTATATGGTTTTCTTTTTCTGGCTTTGGCTGGTCCTTGGTTATTAAGAGAAAAGCAACTAAAAGAAATCTAGGCTCTCCAAAGGCAAGTACTACTGGGGAAAAAATAATTTATGCTAGTGTAACTGAAAACAAAATTTAGACATATCTGTCTTTTTCTCCCACTCTTATCTTTTTTCTCCAACCAGCCTCCCACTTCTGTGCATCATTTATCCTCTCCCTCCTCCTGCAAGGTTTTCCTTAAATCATATCTTCCCTCAAGGCTTTGTTATGTGTCTTTTCCAAGAACATTTTGTGTTTGAATTCCTCTGGTGCATTATACTTGTCTGAATGAGGTAGCATATTTGTCAGGACACAGGCCCTGCCTTTTAACTTGGTGTGGAGAAGTGGGGAAATTTATAACACTATAGGAATTATTTACAAGTTTAAGCTCTGTGCTGCATTTTTTCTTCCATAAATACAATTTTTGTTCTCATTAACGATCATGGCAACGTGTCACAGTTATAAACAGTTATCATACCTTCTGATTACAGTTGCATAGCAGCACTTCTAAGCCAGGGATCTCAAAAAGGTTTGCAGTTGCGTCGTACTCCATTTTAAGAGACAGGTAAAGTTTATTATTGCTTTCTGACAGACACTGAACTTCAGTGGTTTGCTCAAGATTTGTCAACAGCTGGACTAAAACCTAATCCAAACATCCACCACTTGTTTCTCTCTGAGTAACTTTCAGTAAGATTCAGCTTATCTAACACTAGCATTCTCAGGATTGGGATGTGGCTTTTGCTGTTGAGTGCAGTGAGATGCTGGCTTAGACCAAAGCCTAATATTTATATAATAAAAGTCAGGTCAAATGAATTGCAGGGTTGGTTGCCATGTCATTACTGAAACCTGGGAAGTTTCTTAAGACAGAAAGAAAAATAAAAAAGGATAAGGATCTGGTTATATTTATATTGCCAAAGTGGTCCAAGGCACAGGACCGATGCTGCATTGCTAGTGTGCCACGGGCTGACTGTGCTCTCTGGCACACTGCCCAAGTGCTGTACAGGAACAGCACATGGCCTGACCCACTCCTGTTAAACCAGCTGAGCACGACTGCCTCAGTTTTGCTTCCCTCTGCCCTGCACAGCTCTCCAACAGTGCCCCCAGGACTCCCTTTTCACGGTATGCAACACAAACCCTGAGCTTCTGCCGTGGGTTGACCCTGGCTGGACGCCAGGTGCCCACCAAAGCCGCTCTGTCACTCCCCTCCTCGGCTGGACAGGGGAGAGAAAATATAACAAAAGGCTCGTGGGTTGAGATAAGGAGATCACACAGCAATTACTGTCACGGGCAAAACAGACTCGACTTGGGGAAATTACTTTAATTTATTACCAATCAAATCAGAGTAGGATAATAAGAAATGAAAAACTAAATCTTAAAACACCTTCCCCCCACCACTCCCTTCTTCCTGGGCTTAACTTTACTCCTGATTTCTCTGTCTCCTCCCCCCGAGTGCCGCAGGGGGACGGAGAATGGGGGTTGTGGTCAGTTCATCACACGTTGTCTCTGCCGCTCCTTCCTGCTCAGGGGAGGACTCCTCACACTCTTCCCCTGCTCCCGCGTGGGGTCCCTCCCACAGGAGACAGTCCTCCACGAACTGCTCCAATGTGAGTCCTTCCCACGGGCTGCAGTTCTTCATGAACTGCTCCAGCATGGGTCCATTCCATGGGTGCAGTCCTTCAGGAACAGACTGCTCCAGTGTGGGTCCCCTGTGGGGTCACAAGTCCTGCCAGCAAACCTGCTCCAGCGTGGGCTCCTCTCTCTCCACGGGTCCACAGGTCCTGCCAGGAGCCTGCTCCAGCGCAGGCTTCCCACAGGGTCACAGCCTCCTTTGGGCACATCCACCTGCTCCGGCGTGGGGTCCTCCGTGGGCTGCAGGTGGAGATCTGCTCCACCGTTAACCTCCATGGGCTGCAGGGGGACAGCCTGCCTCACCATGGGCTTCACCACGGGCTGCAGGGGAATCTCTGCTCCGGCGCCTGGAGCACCTCCTCCCCCTCCTTCTTCACTGACCTTGGTGTCTGCAGAGCTGTTGCTCTCACATATTCTCACTCCTCTCTCTGGCTGCTGTTGTGCAGGTTTCCCCCCCTTCTTAAATATGTTATCCCAGAGGCACTACCACTGTCGCTGATGGGCTCAGCCTTGGCCAGCGGTGGGTCTGTCTTGGAGCTGGCTGGCATTGGCTCTATCAGACATGGGGGAAGCTTCTAGCAGCTTCTCACAGAAGCCACCCCTGTAGCTGCCCCACTACCAAAACCTTGCCACACAAACCCAGTACAGCTTCCCACTGTGAAAACAGCTTCCTACTGGACTGAGACCCACAGCGTCACATCACCTGTGGATCTGAACTTGGAAAAAAACCCACATGAACAAAGTAGTAATTATGGTTTAGGGCCTTCAAGGGACACACCACGTTGAACTCGGAAGAGACCCAGGGCCTAGGGCTATGTAGCCTTTCTCCCTGGCCTCGTGGCAAGATACTCTCTCAGCAAGATGCTCCCTGACTTCCATTTTATATAGCAAGACAGATGTAGTCTATGATGCAGATGTAGTCTATGATACAGTCAAGAGTATATAAGCAAGGCACAGAATTTCGTGTATTGACTCGTACATCCTGAACATAGCATCTCTTTAGAGAAGGACCATATGATGATTATTTGACCCAGCTCTGCTCTGCACCAAAGGTCCTGAACATGAGCAATATTTAGTCACCCCAGACAGTAAAACTAATGAGACAAGAAGAAAAACCTTCTCACATTTTTAGAAGAATAAGAATGCGCTATTTAAACTGAAATCCTGTACTTTCATGTTTTCTGAGCTTTTCCTACAATTTAGAAGACATGTTCAGCCTGTGCAAAAGTGATATGGATACTTAACCAAGAGTCGAACCCTCATCAGTTTGAAGTGGCATGGTTCCAGCTAAGCCAGTGGCATTATAGCAATTAAATTCAAGTACGAATCTAGCTGAATAAACAAACAAACAAAAAATCATGAAATTGTGACTGAAATTGTCTGAACTGATAACTCATCAAACAGCATTTCAGATTGTTAGGCCAGCGTCAGTTGTAATGCAAGAGAAATTGCAGGGTTCTTTTGAAATCACATTAATGAACAAGGGATGTTTTTATCTCGCACATGGATGATCATTCCATTGCAAAGGAAAATTGCACATCCTCTCTCTCTGCCTCACACTGCCAGCTAATCACTCACGGCGGAGGACAGTGGGGATTCCCTGTGCTGGCGTGCAGCCAGCAGCAGGATAATGCAGATGAACTTGAATGGAAGGACAGGATTCAGGACATTTCAGGACGATTTCCATTCTCAGCTAAATGTCAGCACTCAAATTCAGGCAGGTCAAATCATGTCCTCTAATGAGCCAAATGCAGATTGCTGCCATTGCCACAGCAGCGCAATGCTGTCCAGGCCCACCGTTTGCTCCACGTGGGATACTGAGTGAAAGAAAAGCTCAATAAATTGTTAATGTATTCATTCTCCAGGCAGGTCAAAAGATAATTAACCTCATACCCATCCCCGCTGCTTTGAGAGCTAACTCAGTATCTACCATGCAGCTACAATTTGATCCAATAACTACCATACAGGAGAGGTGATAAAGGCATTCAGAGCATCACAGAAGCTGTGAAAGGAAGGGGACAGGCTGAACAGGCACCTCTTTGAACAGGGTGGACCCAGCCGCAGGAAGCACTCTGCGTAGAGGGATTGCTGTGGGCAGTGGGGCATCCTAGGACGCACGGGTCAGTCTCTAACACCACTGTGCTCCCTGGAGCCCTGGCTTTGCAGTGTCAGCCAGCCCTCCGGATGTGCAGGGCCAACCGTGCCTAATGGATAAGATGTTCAGAGGTGGCTCTGCTGATGGATGTAGATGCAAAATAAAATGCTTCTTTCTCAGGCAAAGAGTTTCATTACTCCCATGGCAGCACTCCCACAGCAGTTTTTCCTTTGGAGATTTTTCTGGAAAAGCTGGACCTGCAAGTGTGTTTTCTGCAATTCTGCTTCTCTCTGGCAGAGACATGAAGATCCATCAGCAATAAAAATAGGCTTGGTGCCATGTCTTGGTAGCATCCTTGACACTGCACTGTAAAAGTAGGAAAAGGCAGGAAGGGTAACTTCCCCTCCAGGCAAAGCTGCTTTCTCTGTCCCCTTCTGCTGTGAAAGACTATATGCTTTTAAGGATGAGCTCATGGCAACTTGTGTTTGTGGAACAACTGGCCACACCAAGAATATATTCCCCTCCTGCTCCAAGCACAACATTTTAGCCTTAAAAGTCTATGGTATTTTATGGAATTCACAGGAATTTGCCACCCCGGGTTGGCAAACCTAATGCTCCTTTGTCATTCAAACACCTGCTGAAAGACTGCTTGCCTGCCCTGCTTGTGGGATTACTGGGAACTAAAACTGTCCAGAGAGGCCAAAGCTGTGGAATAGAGGACTTTTCCTGTAATGCTCCATAGGTCACTGTCTCAGTAACACTGTCTTGGCTGATTTTTCTGCCGGCAAATTATAAATGTGAAGAGGCATTGAACATTGAACTCTAGTGCTGATCAACTTAAAAATTAAGCTAAATCTAGTCAAATTTTACCACAGAACATAGTAAAAAATAAGCTCAGTTAACATAAATAAATGTCAGTTAATCAGTGAGCAGTCAGTTAATATGTTACATGGAATATGCCTGTTATAAAACATCCCATATAATTGCAAAACATTCAACAGTACTGGAGTGATACCGGCACTGAATTTTCCACATTTTCTAACAGAATGAGCTGCCTCTCCTTTAACATTTGTATGCAGGGCTGAATGGGCATGTTAAATACCTCTGTGAATGCACCATGGGGTAGGGTACAGGGTAGCAAGGCCATTGCATGTACCCTACACTGGAAAAGATGAGGATTATCCCACAGTTGGAAAGGCCTCAGCTATGTCTAAGCAAAGTACTTGGCTCTTACAGCAACTATTCCTCATCTGCCTGGTACCCTGTGTTAGAAGATGCTTGCTAGATTTCATATAGAAAATTCCAATATTCTGCTGGTTTTCTCTTGCTGAATGGTTCTGCAAAGGCAAGGACTGTATGCAGCAGGGTCCTGCTTTCCTTTGGTTTCGACAGCCCCTTGCTCTGCTGTCCCAGTCTTTGCAAGTCCTTGGTGCACTGAAGATAGACACTCTGCTTTTAACTAATAACTTGTCCTTTTCTGGTGACACACTGGTGTTCAACTTGGCCAAAAAAAAAAAGAAGGAAAGCATGAGACTTGCTGCACTTTCATTCCCCATGTCTTAATATGGATTATAATTACTGCATCTTCCTTAGTGCACAAAGCTTCTGCTGATTTGTTTAACTTCACATTTTGTTTCTGAGGAGTCAACAATGAAAAAATTAAACAGGAGATTCAATAGTAGACCCTCCCTCTCCCAGCTGTTGAAATTATCTGGCAGTCTGGAAGAGCACCAATGGAACAGATGAGGCTATTGCAAACTGACATTCATCATACATAGGGTCTGGACTCTGCAATCAAGGATTCTCCTGAAGCACAAGAGTTTAGGCCCAGGATTAGAGGCTGATGATATAAATTGCACTTGATGGGACCAAACCTTGACCAAGGTTTAAAACTGACTCTCAGGGCCCTGAGGCCCACAGGTTTGGTCTGGGTTCTTTAGCGCCTGAAATAGCTTCCCTAAAGAAGACAAGCCAACTCTTGGACTGGTTCATGGTGGTTAATCAGTCGTCATCTCCAAAACCACCAGATGTTGTTATTCATTGGATGTTTGAAAAGCAAGGCATGTGAGTAGAAGATACTTGTCAGTAAAGCAGCAAGTAGATTTTCCAGTCTTTCTTCACCACCACAGGTAGCTAGTATATCTGTATGCCATATCAGATAATGAGAATTGCATATCTCATCATTTTTTCTGTGCAACACAGATAACTTCTTCCAATGTCTGAAACATGACAATGGTCAAAATGTGTTTAAACCAGCAAAAGAAAAATTAGATCACATGAGCTTACATTAAGGTTTAACACATGGCCCTGTTCCCCGTGAAAGCAATAGCGCTGGGCTGCAGAATGCATCTCAGCATGTTTCATACAATTAGGGAAGAAGCTGTACCCAGCCACAGAGAATCAGCAGGGCTCCTGCCCTCACATTACAGCTGTTCCAGTGAAGAGCAATACTAATGTTCTGAGGCCACCTACCGTTTATTTTTAACACCTACATGTTAATGTATAGGCTACTGTCCAAGAGAAGTCTTTTCTTAATGACCAGAAAATATTCCTGGTATTCCTTAAGGAAGTCAAGGTACATCAGAAACAGAACTTGATCTACTTTAATTGCCATTGTTTTATAAATATGATCATCCTCAACTTGTTAATATGATTTTTAATGGAAAATAAGTATTACCTACTTGATAATTTTTTACTTCATTAACATCTTCTGCAATCTTCATAAGAATACCATTAAAAGAGCCAGATCCTCCCAGAGCTTCCACTTTCAAGTGCTGAGGAGGAGTTTAGATGCACAGAGTGAAATCCCAGCTCCACTGACTCACAAGCAATTACTCCCCTTTGCATCAATAGAGCTAAGTTAGGGTTTTTTCTCTCTCTCAGTTCATCATAACAGGAATTTGCCAATCCCATGCTGTTAAATCCATCTGCTGCCGCAAGCTTTGGCTTGAAGCACAATGAATAAAAGACAAAGAGAAAAAAGGAGGAGGAGAATCAGAAGCTGTTATCTACAAAATGTCCCAGACTGAAAGCCTGAGCCTGTGGAGGCCAACCACTGCAGTACAAATGGAAAGAAAACTGAAACTCCAGCCACTACAATAATCTACCTATTACTAATAGCAGGATTCAGTTGACTCTATTACACAGGGACTCCCTTCCATTTACACATTTGTTACACATTCTCAGCTACTGTTTAGGCATGGGCTCCCAGTTCTTGCTGTAACACAGGTCCCACTTTTCTTCCTGTTAAACAGGGTCAATTGGATGCTCAGCCCTCCTCTTTCAGTCTAATCTAGCAAGCAATGGGACATTCAGGTCTGCTAATAGCAGTCCCTCTCACCAGCATCTGGCTTATAAAGGCTTCAGAGCATCAATCAATCAATCACTCAATCATCAATCAATTAAGGCATCAATGGCTTATTCTTTTTTGTCAATTCTACTTCACTAAAGCTCTCTTCTATCTAAACCATATTCTTCAGAGACCTGTAGAAATCTCTTTTCCCAAAGTTATCTCTCCTCAGTTTGCTGTACCTTGCTGGCTAGCTGTATCTTGACTGGATAGGAGGTCTAGTTGTGCAGAACCACTGCTGCTGGGTACAGTCTACAAATCCTAAGAGAGAAGTTCCCTACCATGTTCCACACAGCTGCAATCACCCATCTCCAAGGAAGATTAAAACAACTTGAAGCATGTATAGTCTCATATTCTTTTTAACATTCTTGTTAAAATGGGAGAAAATGGGGAAATCTTAAAGTATTGGCAAAGTGAAGGCAAAGACTGAGTATTTTTGCTAGCTATAAACACTTCAAAAGAGTAAATACAAGGAAGGAAAACCAGAGGCATAAGCTGGAAAATCACATTGACATGTGAAAAATTCTAGATCAATCCTAAATCAAAGCAGAGGAACCATGACATCTTTCTCCTAACATACCTGTCTGTAACTTATGGAAAAAAAATGTCTTTTTATGAGGAATCTAAATTCTGTAGACATACTGGTGTTCCCATAGGCAGTGTGCTCTTCAACTGTGAGCACCAAATCTAATACATCTTCATGGCCATGTATAACAAATCAGTCAATGCTAACTTTGCACAGTGCTTCCATATGCAGTGAATGTGAGCCCTTAAGTGATCAGGATAGTAAAATCCCACAGTGTTGGGCTCAAGTGCCTTCTTTAGCAGAGAAAAGAGATCAGCCAGTGAACATGAACATAGACACTGATAAAAAATAAAAATGGGAAAAATAGCACTATGTAACATGTAAATTATGCATAAAACTAAGGAAACGAGAGGGGAAAAATATAATAGTGCTAGCAATAAAGAAACTCTACCAATGGCAAAGTCCCATTATTAGGTGGAGAGAATGTAATGCTGATGTTCGGAAGGTTGCAAAATGTTAAGTAATATTTCCATTCCAATCTAGGTTTCCATTCTACTGCTAAAGGTAATGATATCTGTTACTTGAACTCTTTACAGCATTTAACTGGCTTTGGCATTCCTGTTAGAAATCAGTACTGTGCCACAGAGCACAAACTGAATGGATTAAGCCCTTAGTAAGTGAGGTTACATTCATACCATCTTTTCAGAGCCACCACATTTAAAACTGCTGGAGACCATTCCACTTGCTTATCCACTTCCATGCAGCCACATTGCCACTTACAGGCAGCATGTGAGCCACGTCAGGTGTCCACACTGCTTAAAGGCAGTCTGAGAGGAAGCTGTCTACCCATTTCATCAATCTTGGCAGCAAACAATGTGGGGTCCCTCCAGGAAGGACTAGCAATATGCCCCAAGATTTATTTCATAACCACCCTTGATGTGGATCCAAGCAAGAAAGCAGATTGCAGTCCAGAATCAAAAAGAGGGTTGGCTAACACTCTGTGTAAAGGTCTTACATATAAGCAGTGGTAGGAAACATGAATGACATCTGAGACACTGGTATTATCAAGTGTAAGCCCATTGAGGTAGTTTAAGCCATTAAATTGTTTCATCCAGTCTCTGAAATTACTGCAGACTGTCAAACTGCAGACTGTCAACATAGTCACCACAAACAAGAATGTGCAGACAGAATGACTGATCAGGACTGCTTAGTATCCTTAGTTCATCCCAGCTGTGTTTTAATGCAGCCAACAGCAAAGTTACATGTGTAAATACAAGTACAAGGTGGTAACACCATATAGAGAACACACAGAATGGAAGAGTGATTCCTAAGAAGCAGTGGTTGTGAGTGTTTTACAGACTGCCTTGAACAAATGTGGTAGTACAAAGAACTAGTATCACATCTGAATCTGTAATCAGGGCAATAATTAGTAGACATAGTCAGACTGCTTTTTCCATTGTGTATTTGGGATAAATAAACCCAGCACTGGAGTACTGCATCCTTTCAGGATTGCTTTTTAAAATCTGTAGCTGATCAGTAAAAAGCCACAGAAATATTTGAGGGCTGAGGAAAATTCTGGGACCAAATTAATGAGCTTAGTATGTTTAGTTTGTTAAAACAAAACCTGACAAATTACTTCTTTCCAATCTTTAAGACCATCACAGAAGAATACTGACCTTTAAAGAATTAGAGAGAAAGGAATAAGAAGAATCAATGCCAGAAGATGGAAACAATCATTTGCAAATGAGGAATTAGGCAGAACTTTTTCTACTGGAAGTGGTTAACGAAAGCAACAAACCAGCAAGGGAAGGAATGGGCTCTCTGTTCCCTGATATCTTCACATTTGGACTAGATGCCAGTCTGGAAGGTTTCCTTTAGTCTAGCACAAGGCTTGTCCATGCATACCTGGGTGAAATGCAGTGGCCTGTGTTATACAGGGCTTAGTGAATCACTGAGTATTTTGTCTTATACCCTTACAGTTCTGTCTTCTCTTGCCTCCATCTCCAGCTTGCCTGCATAAACACTGAGTATAGGAAACCGGAGCACTTCAGACCACTCATCATTATTCATTTTGCCGCAGGCCCTCTCCTTGAGTGCAGACTGCAGTGATCTATTAAAACATTAGGACAAAGCTAACAGACAAGCCCTCTCTTGTCTTACGCTGATCTGGCATACACCTTTCCCATGTTACGAATGTACTGTGCAAGGATTGTTGCAGAGCTAAAAGGAAGCAAAATTGTAGTGGATGCACATTTATTTCTCTCTCTCTTCTCCAATGGGAGGAGAATTTCCCTCGATTGTCTTCATCCTGTTAGCCCCAGAAGGAAGGTAGAGAAGGTTACACCAATACACATATTTAAATGCTTATACAAGCATAACATAAATTATGTGTACATACAGACACATATTTTAAGTAAATCTGTAACAGAACATCCAAATAAACTGCAATACATGCAGTTTTATTAACAGGCAAAATTTCTTAACAACCCATGTATTAATAATAAAGTTCTGTAATTGTGAGTTCCATGCCTTGAAAATCACCTGGTGACTCATGGATGTTGTCAAGTTATGCGAAGTTCGCAAGACAGCTAGTCTATTCAGTGATTTCTAATTTTAATTTTTTAGCAGTCTGCCTATGAAGATTCCTTATATCAAGTATTGACATAGGAACAACTGACTTTACTGAGAAATAACTAGCATCTCCTCATAATTAATACTCCCTAGTCATATGCAAGAGCACAACCAACAATCAGGTTGACATTTGCTTCAACCCATTTCCAAAACATTTTTACCTGCTATAATTACATCTACAGAACAAATCTACCCATGTACAGAATGTATGTGCTATTTTACTGAAGGTATTGCCAAACTAAGGAAAAAAAAACAGTTTACCATTAGTTGTCAATTTACCATGCCCTTGTTTATTTTTTCAATGTTTTAGTCTCTACTATAGTAAGTCTAAAGTTAAAAATAACTTTGGATGCCAGTTCTTCCCCAAGGAGGAATATTGACAAGAAATCTCACTTGTTTCTCTATCAATTTGCTGCTTTTTCAGAACATTTTCTGGGGAGCATTGATATACAGTGTGTCTGTATATACACACTGTGGCCTTTTAATATATACAGTAGGCTTATAAGGAAGATGGAGAGAGGCTTTTTACCAGGGCCTGTAATGACAGGACAAGGGACAACAGTTTTAAACTGAAAGGGGGTGGATTTAGATTGGACATAAGGAAGAAATTTTTTACAATGAGGGTGGTGAGACACTGGAACAGGTAGTCCAGGGAAGTTGTGGATGCCCCATCATTGGAAGTGTTCAAGGTGAAGCTGTACAGGGCTTTGAGCAACCTGATCTAGTGAAAGATGCCCCTGCCCATGGCATGGGGGTTGGACTAGATGATCTTTAAAGGTCCCTTCCAACCCAAACCATTCTATGATGCTATGATTCTTTGATCCTAATGTAAATATGGGAAAGAAAATGAAGACATAAGTCTGCATGTATGAATAAACTGATCAAAAGCACTTGAATGCAGAATAAAGAGACAGTGAGGCATTATTTATCCTCTAAGAAAAGGACAGTGTCTATAAATGTGGGAGTGGTTAGGTGATTCATGACTCCCTTTAGTTTTTGTGAAAGTTTATTTCAGCTTGAAAGTCGTGTTCTTCTTCTTCTTAGAGTGTGACAAAGTTCCTTTTAATGTGAGTTAGCCAATTTACATTCTGTGGTGAACGTTACAGTAATTTGTTGCCCACTGCTGGTGTTGTGGTTTAACCCCAGATGGCAACTAAGCACCACACAGCCACTCACTCACTCCCCACTGGTGGGATGAGGGAGAGAATCTGAAGAGTAAAAGTGAGAAAACTTGTGGGTTGAGATAAAGACAGTTTAACAGGTAAAGCAAAAACTGCGCGCGCAAGCAAAGCAAAAGAAGGAATTCATTCACTCTTTCCCATGGGCAGGCAGGTGTTCAGCCATCTCCAGGACAGCAGGGCTCCATTACACATAACAGTTACTTGGGAAGACAAACACCATCACTCCAAACATCTCCCCCTTCCTTCTTCTTCCCCAGCTTTCTATGCTGAGCATGGCATCATATGGTGTGGAATAGCCCTTTGGTCAGTTGGGGTCAGCTGTCCCAGCTGTGTCCCCTCCCAACTCCTTGTGCACCCCCAGCCTACTCGCTGGTGGGGTGGGGTGAGAAGCAGCAAAGGCCTTGACCCTGTGTAAGCACTGCTCAGCAATAATTAAAACATCCCTGTGTTATCCACACTGTTTCCAGCACAAATTCAAAACCTAGCCCCATACTAGCTACTATGAAGAAAATTAACTCTGTCCCAGCCAAAATCAGCACAGCTGGTATTTTAACAGAGTAGGCCAAAACTGCAACCCGTTACATCATGTGCAACCCCTTTGACTTCAGTAAGACTGCATGGACTATAAATAAGTACAAAAATTGGTCCAAACTTTGTAGTCTTCTTTTGGGAGCATGTAACACATGCACTGGTACAAGAAAAAAACCATTTATTTGATAGAAGAACAACCACCTGGACTCCTTAATAGCCATATTAATACAATAAACCACTTGAAAAATCAGTGTCCTTGGATTTTCATGCAAATTGAAAGTGCCATTTTAAGTGGCATGATTCATAACTACTCAAATTCTGTAGTTTTACAAAGAGCATTTATACATGAACTTGGTATACGGGGTGTTAAAAATGAATAAGTAGTGCTTAGGGTTATTTTTATTAGAATAGATCACATTAATTAGCCCTGGTATGGAGGGGAGGAGAAGTTTCTCTTGAATGCTCTACTCTGCAATGCATTATTAATTTTCTCATTCGTTCCTTTTTAGCTCATTAGCTTTTAAATGTTATAGTTTAATGCTGAGGTGAGGCTGGAAGTATCTGTTCACTCTGCCATCCATTTCAAGCCATCTCACAATCATTGTCACTATGATTAATTTATATTGTGGTGCTACCCAATCTAGGGTAGGGGTGCTATCAGCACAGCTTGTGGTGATGACAAAAATGAACTCTTAAAGAGAGACTTCTTTCTGTACCATTTTACGACATTTTAGGGTTAAAGTGAATTAAAGAATGAATTAAAACTAGAGTAACTTTCATTTTCTAAATGCAAGCAGAGGATTGGGGGAGAACAGAAGTATGCAGTGGTGACTCTATGGCATATGATGACTGGTATCTGAAACACAACTGAAGACTGGGAGATTTCTCCTCCAGGTAGAGTGTTGCATTGTGTAACCTACAACTTAACACTGTCTTTGCGCTCTGACTCAAGGCTAAACAGTTAAAGTTTAACAACTCAACTATTCTTGGGACAAAGCTGGAAAAAAATACATAGTAACAGCCCCATAAAAAGTAATCAGCCTCATTGAAAATGTAATCTGGATGCACAAGGGAAAAAACAATATGCTTACATACTCCAGCAGTCTCACCTTGTGAGACAGAGGAGCCTGACTTTTCATTCCTTTCCTCTGATAGCTAGTCATTATAGCACCAGGGCTTGGTTCAGCAGGACCTGAACCTCGTGTAGCGCTTTAGTCAACAAAAATGCCTTAAAATGGAACCAACCTGTGATACAGCGGAGTTTTAAATTCAGTTGTTACAGGAATGCATAACTAAAGGCTGCTGTGAACATCTTCATTGTCCAAATGCTGATTTTTTATATGGAAGCTTCACACCATAGTGCCATATTGCCTATGGAAAATACATGTTAGCAGATAGGACAAAAGCAACTGCATCTACCCTTTGTAGGCAGCAAGCTCAAGAAGGAAGATTATTAGAATACTAATGCAAGTATTCTGGACTGGCACGCACAATACCAGATATCCCTTCAGGACCTTTGAGCTGTTACCTTCATTTTGCAGGATACCCCTTTGATTAAAGAATTACTAGGCTCACACTTTTGGAAGTGATCTCCCATATGAGATCGTACAAAATTTTATGGCCCGAGGCTGTAAACAGTCCTTTTTACACTATTCTTTTGATATACGTCATGCAATGAATGTCATAGAGCTCGTCAACTGACTTACAATTTCTCAACCTGCCTGTAATTCTCCCTTTGTCAAAGACTCCGTTAGGTACACTGCAGAAAGTGGCTCCCTCTGCCACTGTAATAAGGATTACAAGTACCAGGAGCTGGTGGTTTTAGGAGACAGCTGAAAATGTGAGTTGTCTGAGAGCACTGTGACTCTGCTTTTATGTGTTAGAGTGTACTACCGAAAGGATTATACAGGACGACAAGGAAATATTTTCAGGCAGGTAAGGTTTCTCCCACACTGTGAAAAACATATGACTCACTTCATACTAATCACACAGTATTTTTGTAGCAGTACGTGATAGCAATTTCTTCAGTTCTTGTCAGTAATTTACTTTCCTAATAAGGTGGACCTGCTGAAAGGAACTGAGAATCAATAGATGTTGAAAGTCAGTGAAATCTGAAATGTGAACCTAATGATGAATCTCTTTAGCTTTACACTTTCTCCCATGCTCCCCGCCCCCCCTCAAATCCCTTTTAGAAAACTCCGATTATTTTAATCCCTCCTTAACAGAGGTCTCAGAAGGACTTCTCTGCCACATCTACCTTGCTCACAAGGGGACCAACAAAGTATGGCTCTGCCCCTGACAATGTGTAGTGAAAGAAGTCCTGGATAGACACCACTGTGCTGAGTGTCCTGGGCAGCACAGCAACCTTTTCCCATCAAGACATAAACTTTACGTGCACCAGATTGTACTACTGGGGGAGAGAGCTTATTTCAGTCTTGCTGAAATCTGTGTGCAAAGTCACAAAAAGTTTATATCTTTGGAAAAACTGTGGGGAAAAGGTCTGCTGCTTTCCTGGTCTTTACCTTTCACTCCTCTTCATATCTTCACAACAGCATTGCCACCAGCAAGCGCCCTCTTTTCCATGGCCTGTTTTTTTGCATAAAAAATAAATAAGCTTATAAAATAGCTTATGTCCTGCTTTCCTGATCCCAAACATCATGTCTGAAGTCCACTCTACATGCCATATTGCACAAGTTGCCACAAAATCTGCGCTCTATCCCTTTCCCCCCAAATATCTGAAAGCTTCATAACTGCTCCTTTGGAGAGCTGATGATTTGGCTCCTGAGTCTGGCTGTACCTGTGGTTTATCTGCTGGAAGCACAGTAGTCTGGGGTGCTGCAGCATCTCAGTTCAGATCAATATCCCTGTTGACGGAAACAAATCTCTAAGTCTTGATGCGGGTCTGTTGCTGGAGACTTTCCTTACAGTTTTATAAGCTGTAAGCTTATATAAGCTTTTATAGCTTTTATAAGCTATTCATTGTGACCCTCTCTCTTCATCCATACCTGCTTCAGCCTCATGGATCAGTCTTGAACAGAGCTATGTTTCCACCAAACATAACACCTGACTGCTGCCAAAAAGGGGGAGTCCCGCTTCCCCCTCCTAGCCACACGTTTTTGCTTCTTATCTTCTGCCAGCCATTTCTGGTGCTCTTGTAATCACCTGGTAAAAATGGTAGATGTTCTTTTGCTATCTTAGCAAGCCAGGTGGTTCGCAATATGCTCCAGTGAGCACACAGCCATTGTGCTCACTCACAAGAGTGCATGGTTTGGAGCAGAGGAGGGAGAAGCAAGACTTGCCTTATTTGATGGACATGATTGAATCAGCTCTCCTGCCCTTGGATGCCTGCTGAACATCTTGCAAGTGTTTTATGGCTTATCAACAGGGGCACCTTATTACATGCCTTTGAGTTCACTACCTGGAGATGACCGGTAGTCAGTCACAAATCATCTCTGGACACATCCTCACTAGGAACTGGAATGCAATGCAGAGATACAGAACTAGTAAAAACCTGAGGCAGTAAAGCTACATGATGTGGTACAAGGTGGCATGGACTTGCTACTCTGTGCCTGGTAACAGCACAGCCTTGCTTCCACCATGCTGTGTGCAAGACAGGGTACCTTGCTTCCTTAGGGTGACAGCCCATCTGTTTGGAAAGCAACTGGCCCCAAAGAACACAGCTGCAGAGGGAACTAGCTCCCACAAATATATGAGGTCTGATCAAATCCTGCATGCTGAGAAGGCTGAGGGCAGTAGTCTTGCTCCCACCACAAATACGGTCTCCAGGAGGCTGGCAATATGCTACGATAATGACTTGCCAGCTCAACTTCAGAAAGGGGTCTGAATGGTGCCTCCCAGCTCAATAGTTCAGGCACAGTATCACCCCAAAAGAGCTGTCCTACTCGCAGTGAAGGGATACTTCACAGACCTCCACTTTGGGGTTAACACACAGCCCTGGAGTGAGCTCTAAGCCTATGGCATAGGTAGTCTGAGTCATGTAACCCTCATGGGCCATTAGGTGACACTTGAAAAAGAAAACATTACACATATTATAATGTTCCAGGGAACAAAGAGTTCATTCATTTATAAATGACTTTGTTAGCACAATTCTTGAAGTTATTCTTCAAGTATTCTTGAAGTTATTATCATGCATTGAGATTTTTTATTCCTCTTTGCTGTGGTAATAGTTTTAGTTAATTTCACTACAGCCTATTAGAAATTAAAAGTTTCCAGCCTCCAGAAATTAAAAGTTCTGCAGGTTCATTTAAGAAATGCAGTATGCTACATCCTAGAAAAAATAGTGATCATGAATTCATACAGTTACCACTGTTACTGTTTAAAATAAATGGAGAAACCCCATTTTACTTATAAGTTTAAACAGTGGGGACATTTCTGTATCGGCAGCTAATTCAAGACAGGTAAAAAAGGATGTTGATGCAACAAAGACATGCAAGCCATATGTCTCTGAACTCTCTTACAGATCAGAAAGCCTCTTACTTCTAAATGTTCTCTTATTCTCTTCTTGGAAATATCAGCTTAGTTTCTGAGTCAGCCAAGACCACCCAGGTTGATTTAATCACCAAACCCAGTGCATCTCACTGACAATTTCCACAGCACTGAAGGAGGTCAGACCCCTTCATCAGACCAATTACTGCAGCCCCAGCTTCAAAATCTGGAAGGTGAGAGCTCATCTCAAAATCAACAATGATGTGGATGGTTCTCTTCATTGCACAAAAAAATAAACCACTTCCATGCAATTCTCCAGAAATGCTGCCACCTGGAAACATCACTGGCAAGAATTTTGTCTATTCATGAATGCAAACAGACCTTCTGGAAAGGAAGACATGTGAAAGGTAGCTATTTTTATTTTAACATTAATGGGTTGAACACACTAGTTTTAATACCTATATTTAAGTGAGGAAGAGTATGACAGCTAGACAGTCACAGATATTTGAAGAGTACTGTCTTCTGAGAAAGAATGATGCATTTGAAAGGTATCAGCTTGATAGAAGCCAAAAGAAAGGGAGGGAGGAACTGCTGCATCATTTATAACAAATTTGAGATTGCAGAGCTGAATATGCAGTTTTTAATGTTTTGCAGAATCTGAGCCCAGATGGGGTATCAGGGACTCAAAAGAGAAACAGAACTGCTAAAGTTCCTTTTTAAGCTGAGGAAAAGCAGTCAGAATTTGTCAGGCTGCAAAAAATAGCTGTTCAGAAAGAAAACAGAGTAGTGTGTAGTGGACTGCAAGATCAGCAAGATCCAACAGAATGTTCAGAGAAAAACAAAATCACATATCCTAAGAAAGGATTTGCAAAATAGAAGTTGGATAGATTTGCAAGAAGAAGCATGATAAGCAAAGTAAGAGTTTATTTTGATGAGAGCCAGTATGGCTGAGAGCCTCTACTGAGGCTCAAATACATGGGGTATTGCGCAGAGAAAATTGCATCTGTTGGAACAATGAGATAAACCTCAGATCTTACAACGGAAAATCATTCTTTGTGATTGTAAGTCTCCTAGCTGTAAAAAAAAAAGACAAGAAATAGTTAAAAGCCAAAGTTTGAAGTTCTTTCTGCAAACAGATTACCTGTTATTAAGTGGGAACACAGCTTGCATGAGGGCTAGGAACAGTCTCACCCAACTTGAGGTGTCTGCAGTGTAGACATCTACACCTGAGCTAGCCCACTGGGTCCCCTTTCATGAAATAGAGAAAAAAACTTTTGTAATTCAACCGATGCATTTATTTTATGTGTCTGCATCAGGATACAGTGAACTGTGCCCTCAAATTGCCCATTTCTCTCTGCCTGTTGGGACACTAAGGGAGGGTGACTGACACATGAAGTCTGATACATCCCACTGAAGGTCTCAGTGACAGGGTTCGTGCTTTAGGAAGGCTGAAGCCCAGAAGGTTGCAATCATCCTGTTTTCTGTATTCAGCAGCTTACTGTCCCACGTATAGATGTTCTCAGGGAAACATTACATTGTGAGTCCACAATCAGGCTTGTTTTTATCCACTGAGGGGAAAAAAAAAGCAGCATATCCATATCAAAAAATAATGTGAGCTAAACAGGCCATATCCTGTCTGAATATACATTTACTAACAATGTAGACAAGCGATACCACTTCTGGTAATGAGATGATCATCACAGTCTAATTACTGTCCTTGCGCTGTATGAAGTCTGATCTGAAGGTACTTGGCGTTGCAAGTGAGTGGAACACCAAAACACGGATGTTCCCTCTCCTCCCAAACTAGCAAAGACAGTGAGTGCACCAGTGAGGCACCCAAGAGAGCATCTGTTGTCTGAGGAAGCACAGTGATCTCTGAAGCCTCCACCCAACATAGCGTAGATGTACCCATGGAGGGCTGCTGCCTCACCCATGGGCTGCACTGTACGTAAAGAAAGAAGCATAAAGAGGTCCAGTAAGGAGATTGTGGGCTTCTAACAGAAGATGTGTACCTGGTCTTTGAGGGGCATGCTAACCCAGGCTGCACAGTTTCATGGTCTGTTCAACATGCTCATTTCTTCAGTTTGGCTACTCTTTCACTCCAGTTGCTTATCTAAGGCAGATAAACCTGCCCTGTCAGTACTGCTTGCCTCCACACAAATGTTTTGGGCACTGAATTAATTCAAGATACAAAATGAGAGCAGCAGTCATCCAACTTGACAGTCACATGAATTGTGACTCATATTGCCAAATGGGATATAAATTAACTTGCTTTTCTGGAGTGTATTGAGCTCTTTTATTTCCTGGAAAGGTTAGGTTTGCAGTTCAGAGTAAGAGCTCTTGTTTGGGAGGGCACAATAGGGCTTATTCTTGTGAGATGCTTTGCATTTTTCAGGGTAAAGCTGACAAGCGAGGATTTATAGTGTATCATTGGAAAAGACGAGTTTTCCTTACATCTGTGAAATGGTAAATCTGTTTCCAATAACAGGTGATAATGAATCACCACATAAAAAGAAGGATCAGCCATTTTGTAATCTGTCATGTTTTTGAGAAAAGTGGTATTTTGCTGCCCCAAGTAAGAATCTTGCAATTACCTTTCCTATGACTGTGTGTTCCCAGGACTGGATGAATTTTGAACATGCTGGATACCAAACTAGAAGAATCCTATTGTGTGCTAATCCTTTCAGCAAACACATTTTTGTGAATATTACTGCCCAGAGATAAAGACAGACACTGTCATTCAATAAAGGTCTCCTTCATTCTCCTTCTATGATTCTATGATTCTATGATTCTATGATTCTATGATTCTATGATTCTATGATTCATTAACCATGTATTTAGAAGTGTACAAGCCGGAAGGATAGAGAACAGCTCTATCGATCCAGTCAGCAGGGCTTGAAAAAGCTGTGCTTGCAAATGTGGTTAAGCCTAGTCTGCCAGGTCAAGTTGGCCTAGCAAACTGCTGTGGTGATGTCAGATCTGCAAAGGTTTGAACTGTGTCTTCAAAGGTTTATTATGGCCCCTTCCCCATTGGAGTGGGTGAAGCCAAGTGTGTGCATGGGCTTCAGTTCTCAATGTGCATGCCATGACTGTGGGGCAGCAGCTGAAGCAGGGACCTGGGCTCCTTTCTGCTGACTGTTCAGCAGGGACAGTAAGTATCAGCAGAAAGGTGGAGCAGGCATCTGGAGACATCAGCATCCTCACAGCAGAATTTGCCTAAAGCTGTATGAAAGCCTTAGGCTATGTCTGTGTGAGAATCAGGACTAATGTTGGTTGAGAGGGATCTCTGCAGGTTTCTTCTCCAACCTCCTGCTTGAAAATCACTAGCATTAAAGCAGTGTGTCTCAAAAAGCATAATTAAGGTTATAGTAGGGTCTTTATTAAGGGCAATTTTATTAAAGGAAGATATTGTGCTTTTATTATATATTGCATTCAAACAGGAATTCAGTAAAGTTCTATACTTCACGTGAGATCAGACTAAAAGTTTTTAGGGATTCCCCGAAAATAATTTATTCTTTCCCAATAGTCTTTACCTTAACTATTTAGCCCCAGAGTAGGGTAAGGAGACATCAGGTATCTCTTTGTTCCTTCATGTGGCTGTCTATAACTCCATTCTATAGAGATGGGAGAATCTAACTGTTAAGAAGCTGCTGTTTCTGTCTCAAAAATGTTTCGACATATAGAAAAAAAATCACTAGCTTCAAATCTGAATGATAATTCTAAATCTAAAATTTTCTTTGTGAACAGAAATTATGACAATATTTTGGTTTGAGCTAATAAAAATACCATCTTCTCAATCATCAGGAGGGTTTTAGGCACATTTTAATCCTAATTTTAATTTTAATTCTAATTCATAATGTTCATGGCTCAAATTAAATCTCTAAAGGAAAAGCTATTTTCGCCTGAAGAAAACCAAATCCAACAACACTGAAATTAGATGTTTAGACAACTTGTATTGTCTAGACCTTCTTCTAGAAGAAAAAAAAGTTTGGCTTCACTGCATGGGCATTTATTGAGAAAAATACAAACATTTTCTGGCAATTCTTATTTGCTTTCCTGAACAAAGTACCGTGTATTTTCTCTAACATTAACTGTCTCAACTGTGTTGGTAGAGAGGATGGAGTGATGCTAACCAGATAAGGACCTGGTTAGCCTAACTTCCCCATCAGCGTCTTAGGAATCAGCAACTGGATATTTTGGCTTAGTCCCAGTAGGAAAGACTGTAAAATCATTGAAGCTTATGATAAAATCTTTATTGTATGTCTGCAAGGCATCATGTCGAAAGGAGCTTTACTCTCAGTTGGGGTGTTGAAGCAGAACTCTGATAAGAAAAGATAATAATTAACTGGAAAGGAAGGAAAGCAGAAACGCAAAATTTGGGCCTATGGGATCTCTCTCGTGCTCTTTAACACCAATGGAGGTGATTATCTGCCATGTATATTTTTCAGGGAATAAAACCTAACAGTATTCAGATAAAGAAATCTAAAGGGTAAGTAAATCTTGTACCATCCAATCCACAGTAGTTGCGCCAGTTTAGGTAAGCTAATTGCAAGTGAATTGGTGCAAATGTTGGGCATTCACAACTGCTTAGGGCTAAGCAGTCACGTGGGAATAGATATTTCAGCATAACTGTTCCTGAATAACTATCTGCATAAAGATGTTGACTTGGGTATAAGTATTCAAGCATGAAAAAGCTACTGTCCTTTACCTTCATAATATATATTAATCTGACTTAACTGCTAGATTTGGATGGACACACTATAAAATTCTCATTTTCCATCCAGAGGTTGAATATAGGTTGGAGACACAGTAAAGGATTTAGTTAGAAAAGTAAAGCTTTCCCTTAAACTGAGCTGCTGCATCAGATACATCCTGTGGCTTGTCCTTAGCTCAAATATATGGTGGTGAGTAAACCTTTGAAGTCCCTGCAGAGCCTCACTTCTGCTTTTAGTCACTGCAAGATTCTGTCCATTTCTGCTTTGAAGTTTCCAGTGGTCTGGGCAACAATATCATCCCTTTTCTGAAGAATATGCTACAGTCTCAGGGTAGAGCTCCAAAGTATTTTTTCCCAGCTTCAGGGTCCCCAAGAGAAGCGTGTTTTTTTCCTTGCTTTGTTTTAATCCCAAACCAAACCACACCACCGTCCCTCCTGATCCTTTTGTAGCTCTACTGGCAGAACAGGGAGGAGAGGGAATTATGATGCTCAGGAGACTACACCATGAGTGAGAGGACATTTGAAATTAGTAGGAACACTCATTTTAACCCCTAAAATCTTTATAATCTTTTTGCCTCTTTGGTCAAGGAATTGCTGTGTTCCTTAGACTGCAGATTCTGCTGCTGTACATGGCTCATTGCTTTTTAGGCCAAGAAATGAAAATGGCCCCATTAGTAGAAAGTTACATTAATTTTATTAGATTGTTATTCAAGTACATTAGAAAATATTAATGTCTTTTTATGGTTTTATTTTTTTAAGATGCTTTCTATTTTATCAACAAGGATCATTAACACTAAGAGAACAGTTCTGTTTTCTTGCACATGTTGCTAAACAAGTCATAATATTTCAGGTATATTACACAGTACACATTAAAATGAAAGACCTCACTTTTAAAAGCACACAGTAGCCTCATCATTATACATGTCCAAATTTTGATACTCTTACTTACAATAAATATGAAATGAATATATTATTCTGGAAGCTGCACCACTAAGAATAATGGAGTAGTTTACATAGTAATATACTGCTTGCCAGGAATAAAGGTATCTGCACTGGTCCCTATATGTTGATGATAAAATAAAGTAGGAATACTAATGTAGGCTTATGCTAAAATAAAATGTGCCATCAAACATTATGCTTCACAGGAGATAAGCCTGCTTTCTACTTTTCCAGACTGCTGTTAACCTCATCTTGTAGGACTAGTGCATTTGTCGTCATGTTTCTTGCATTTACCACAGAGGTCACACTCCATTATATTGTTCATCTGAGCAAGAGTGGTAGAAGTCAGCCTGGTATTTAAGGCTAGGAAGAGATCTAAACAGAGATAAGTGGACAGTTTATGAGCAGAAACATCCTGCTCTAGGCACACGCACACCAGCCAGTCACTTCTGTGTGTGAATAAAAGAACCATAATTGGCAGCACTTTATATAACGGACTGTTTTCCATTTTGTCTTCAGCTGCAGACATTAATTTTCTTAAGCTGCAATGATGTGACAGGCCTTTGTGCTTAGGTGAGACTGAAGTGCTCCAGAGGCCAGGGTCTCCAGGGAGAGTATTGCCTCCTTCCATTTACCCTTTTAAGCATGCAGAAGTAATATGCATATTGTTGCTGTCCCTTCATTCCCTCCCCACCACCAGGTTCTTCTCACGCTGCCTTGGAGTTTGTGCCAGCCCTGTGATGCTTTCAGCAGGTCTCTGTACGGCCTCCCATGTCATCACCAGGAGACCGAAATGTCCTTTGGCTGGAGAGGACTGTGCTTTAGTAAACCCCCAAAGGATACAGTTTTTTTCAAACTGTACCCCAGGAACCTCCGAAGAGATCTGTGGGTGATTCTCAACCTTCAGAAAAACAAGCAGCAGGAGGTTAGAGAGAAACATGGATCGGGGAGACAATCTCTGTTACAGCAAGAACAGTCAGAAAGGGAACACAGTGAGAAATCTGAGCTAATACCTGATAGATGACTGACAGTCCTTGCTGTAGCCAAGGTCAAAACCACAGCCTGATTCACCCAGGGAATTATTAGAAAGGCTTTTTCCCCTGGTTCGATATCTGTTGAATTCAACAGTAGAGGCTCAAACCCTAGTTTCTTATCGCTCATCCCCAGGTTCCCCTTCTCCCTATTCAATGCAATTGCCTCACTCAAGCAGTCCCCCCCTGCCCAGCCAGTGTGGAAGCCCTGCACCCCACACGTGTGTGTAATGTGGGAGGGGGCCAGCACAAACCCCCTGCCTAGCAGTTGAGATGCCTTCCTGAGCTCCTCTAATAATGCACCTCATTTTTCAGTGTAGGTGTGTGTACAGTCGGCTCTTTTCTTCTAAGTGAGTGGGTTTTTGTCCATGATCAGGAGGTGACTTGACCTTTGATAAAGAGATCTGAGCACTGTGTTTGCCAGCGGGACACAGGGTGACACATATGCTATTTTTACTCTGTGCTATGCTTGGTTTCTTTCTGGCCATGGGTACATAAAAGAAGGGGAACTCATGGATTTGACTGATGTGCTTGGTAATTCTTTTCAACCAGAGCTCACCAGTGCAGATATGTATTAAAAAACAAATAAAAAACTCCCTCTAGTCTCTACTGGTAAACACATCTCCATGTCTGCATTGTCCCCATTGCCAAGCCTCAGTGCTGCTGGGGTGCTGGCAGTCTGTGCAGGAGCAGAAATCGGACCCCAGCTTTCTTTTGTCATGGGTTCATGGCTTCCAGATACTGCTGGCAGGTTCTCACAGTTTGTATCAGCTTTCTTTTAGGCACTGGAAACAACAGCAGCTGCTGTATGCTGAGCATTGCTGATAAAATCATCAAACGTGCTAGCATTTTGGTAAATATTGCTCTTGGTGGAAACAAGCAAAGACACAAACAGAAACCTGGGCAGTGGTTTGCAGATACAGCTGGTCCTTTTCGCCAGAGAGCACAGAAGGTGGCAGGCCATGCAGTGGACTGGATACTAGAAGGGGTTTTGGGAAGTCCTTGTCAAGGAATGGACTATAGACTGTATGAGCCCCAGGGTGGGCAACCAAGCACCCCTTTGGGAGGAGTCCCCACATCACTGATGGACACTGTTATGTCTCAGCCCCAAATCTGTCATGGACACCAAAGGAGAACTGGGGACCAACAGCGTCCATGTTTAAAAGAAGAAGGCAGCAAAGAAAGTAGAGGGTTGGACACAAGGAGAAAACAAGTGAAGCCCAGAAAAAGAAGGGAAGTGTAGAGAAATGGAGATAGGGATGCAGGCAGCCATATCACCTTCTTCTTCTGCCCCCTTAGTCACACATCCTGCCTCTTCCCAGCCTTTTTTCCTCATTTTGTCTCTTCAAAATGAGTTGAAGAGCTCTAGCTAGGGGATTAGGAAAATCATGGTGAATCCATCAATCCAGGCCAGGTTTTCCCTCTACCTTTTTCATACCTTTTGATATCAAAAGAAAACCCTCACCAGAAGACAAGAGTCTTAAGTTAAGATGACATACAAAGGGACTCCTGATGGAAAATAACAGTTGATAAGGAACTGATGCTCTAATGAGTCTGTGAGCTGCTAACAACAGCATTGCTCAGGCACTTCTATAAACCATGTGCTATCCACAGCAGACATACTATTAGCAGATAAAATCCACACTTCCCTGATGAACTGGATTATAAATCTAATCCAGAAAGACAGGCTTCTAAGACTTTGCATTAAAAGGTAACTGCAGTTGTCCACTCCTCAAGACCACGTGGAAAAAGAAGAGCAGGAAAAGGCAAGATTTAGGATTTATTCCTTGCACCCGGAGACTGTAGTTTTCTGTCCCTGAATGTCATGCTTTCAGAGGTCTTCTCACAAAGGCATATTGGGATGCCTGACTTGGAGCTGTTCACGGGAGCCCTGCCTAAGTAAAGTGCGACAGCCTTTATCAGAAAAAAATTACTAATGAGGATGAAGTTTCTACTCTGAGGGACCTACAGGGCCTGTCCCTTGGTCCAAGTGGAGCAGCTCAGCTGCTCTTTCCTGTTTAGGATTCCCTTAGCAGGGAGTCTTGTGGTTGGGAGCTCAGCTGTGGAGTTGGGAGGCTGTTCTTTCTCAGTTCTTCATGCATATGACATGTCCTGAGGCTGGAGCAAAGTTATGCAGTCCTTACACAGGCAGGGGAGTACCTAGCATTTAGCTCTTCACCTTGGGAGAGCTTCTTCTGATAACTGTTACCACTGAGTGCCTGTGATCCTTCCATGTCCTGCTGAGGACCTCTCAGCCTGTGCATATTTGGTGGTCCTCCATGCCTATGTTTGTATCTTGCTTTTGTAGTGGGTCTTGGGAATGCATTTGAGCGACATACAAAATCAGCTTTGTGCTGTGACATAAACGATGATTTGGCTGTTCATCATATGAAAATCACATGCATTACATAAAATCCAAGCTGGCAAGACAGACCTAAAAAGATCCTCATGATGCTGAATAATTCATTCTCCTGCCCCAGATCAGACTCACCATTATGACACTATCTGCCATGTGTTTGCTCAGACTACTCTTGTAAAGATTGCAGTGATGGAGATCCACTGCTTCATTCTTCTTCCTCTGCTGCATATTTCCTTAATATCTAACTCAAAATCTTTTGCAAACTCTAAATCCATGGGACTTGCTCAGAAGATAAACTTTCTATCTTTCTTTGAGCACATGGTGGAAAACAGGTACATTATTGTGAAGCAAAACAAAAATATACAAACTCAAATACAAAGCCTGAAGGACAGAGCACCAGGTATGGTAGGAGCTTCCAGGCAGTGTGTCAAAAGTGATGTATTTTTCTGTTTCTAGGCAGAGGGAGTGAATTTCTCATTGTTTCAGGTTCCCCCAAGAAAGAGGAAAGACAAATGGCATTTACAGTAAGAATAGGAGTTTCATACAGGAGTAAACAAAATGCTCAGTTTTTCTTGGAGGATTCATTTCATCCTGGAAGAGTCTCTAAACTGTTATTCTGGGAGATCCTTTGCTTGTCCGTCATAATCAGCATTAATCTATGTATGTCTGTGTCTTCTCGTCTGCTGCAAGTACTCTTGGGATTACTCATTTGAATGTAGGGTTGTATCTTGAACTAACTGCCATGCTATTATGAAGGCCTCTGGAGAGGGATTTCTCCATTCAGGAGTGTCATTGCAGTATATTTATTTTGCTTTCCACCACATTCTTTAATAGACCTTCAGCAATTGTAACTGCCAATGCAGATTTACCATTTGACTGGCCATGCTCTGGTGATGACTAAGTGGTGATGACTAAGGGACCATTTCCAAGGAAAATGCACAGTCATTCCAAGCAAACTGAGATCCTTGCTCTGAAAATGGCACAGTTGGAGACACTTTGCTTGCTGAAACACTTTGGTGGTTTCCCTGCCATGGTCACTTAGATACCCTCCAGTAATTTCTCATTCCCACGAGGGTGAATATCAGTGTCCAAAGAGGAGTTACAGTTTGTGCAGTTTACTGTGAAAATAAGGTCTTGTTTTCTTTTTCCCCTAGATGTGCTAGCAATGGCATTTCCTTGGCAGGGATATATTTACTATGGAGGCTAATTGTGATCTATACCACAAGAATATTTTTTTTTTCAGATAGGCTTATCTTTGGTGCTTTTAACAGCTTGAGATCTGCTGACTGTTCACATTTCTAAAGACAGGGCCTCTGTCCATATCGCAATGCCATCTCCTGAGACACACCATATGTCTTTGGTTAATGTGTCACCACTTCCTTGCTATGTGAGATGGCTACATGTGAGGAGATAATAGTGTGAATCCTGCCTCCTCAGCTAGCAGTGGCTTCTTGGGGCCTCCAAGAGTCCTGGAAGTCATTTTGTGACTACCTGCATTTACTTCATTAGATATGGGGACCCTCTGTCTTGCTTTTACCAGGAAAGGGGGTCAGATCATAGATCCCAGGAAAGAAGATCAGCAGTGTTTCAACGGGGAAATCTAGCAACGCTTCTTGGCTCAGGAACTGCATGCCCATCTCCTGACTTAACATTGAAACAAAGTTCAGCTATGCACAGGCAACCTCCCTCCCTGGATCTACTTTGCAAAAACTCATCTGTGTGAGCAAGAGGACAGACATAGTACATCCCAGACAATCGGGGTACCAGCTAAATGCTCTGGAAATTTTTCATCTCCAGGTTAGTTGTGCCAACATGTTGTATATATGTGTGATACTGAAGTCAATCACAGCATTATCTTAATTTATTCCATTTTGGATTTACTTCCCAGGCACTTTCTGGCAGACACAGAAGGCCTCGGTGATGAACTGCTGTCACTTTCTTCAGGGCAGTAGTCTGGAAATGTCATCTACTCAAACAGAGACCATGCAAGTTTTACTGCTGGGTTTCCTGCAACATGGCAGTTTGCTTTGGTTTGTTTCCAAAAACACCAAACAGTGTTTTTGACTGCTTCCATCTCTTTCTTGTTGTCCAGTGTGTGGCAAGGTAGCTGCTTGCTTTATCTAGAAGAGGTTGCCAATATTTGTCTGTAACATCCTGTACTGAGAATATTATTTTTTTTCTACTGGAGTTGTCCTGAGTCAGTGGAGGACATTTAGCAGTAAGTTCTCTGTAGTGCTTTGCTTAAATTGCTACCTTAATGTTTTCCAGGTTATGGGCTCTGTTTCTTTAGTAAAAATGACTGCTTTCTGCATTTGTTTGGTTACTCTGTAAAGCAGGTGATACACTACTGAATCATTCATATCTTTTCAGATGTAATATGCTTAGACAATATCTTTCAAACAAATCTTGGCAATCTCTTAGCAGTTTAGTTGCGGAGGAGCCAAAATTCTCTATGTGCTTTGATATTTTTGTTTTTCCATCTGTCCTGTAGATACCTGTTCCAGTTTAGGCATTGGGGTCAGGTGCTCTGTAGCTGAAAGAAGACACATCCCTGTTAGCCTCTGCCTGAGTCTCTATGCTTCAGGTTGAGGACTAAATTCAGGTTCTTTAATATTTTGCTGTAGGTCTGTAATCATGCCCCCCTGTTGTTTGGCTCAACATTTGCCTGACTGATGTTTCACTTCCTTTTCCTGTAGGAAGTTTTTGTGACAAGGTAGATCCTTTACGTGCTGCTGACTCCTTGGTGCTCAGCTTCCTATACAGCTGGCAAAGGTCCAGAGACAAAAGCAGAGCAAAAGCACAGACAAATGGAGAATGAAGAGCCACCTTGTACCCCTCTGGCTGCAAAATCTCATTCTTTTGGCCAATGCATCTGAGGTTTTATGCATTAACTGGTCTGTTCTTCTTGCTGGAGGCTTTGGCATAACAATTTTTTTTCACGTGACTACTACTGCATGTGACTTCATATGCAGAACATTTTTCTTTTCTCTTTTCTCTTTTCTCTTTTCTCTTTTTTCTTTTCCTTTTTCTCTTTTCTCTCTTCTCTTCTTAATCTGTTTCTATGATTTCACCATTTTGTGCTGCTCATCTTCCCTTGCCTTCTGTTTGTATTTTTGTACAAACTTATGTTAAGTTCCCTTGCTTGTGTTTGTACATTTTGGTAATTTCTCTGCTTCCTCCAGGCTACTGATGAATCATTTCTCCAGTTATTAACAACTCCAATTTTTCTCTCCATTTGAATGCAAGTTTGTTCAGTAGCCTTGCACAGTCTAATGCTTGTGCCAAAGTTTGGGGGTACTCTGTGACCTTTCTTATTTGACTTCCTGTAGCTTGCACACTGTTGGGGAATTTTTATTTGCCCTTGAGCCAAATTAAACATGTTTGTGCTTAAATATAAAAAAAGAACAATGCATTGGACAGAGCCCTACTGCCATAAGCAGTTCTACAAGGAGTCTGCAGAGATGCATCATGAGCCTGTTCCTTACATACACTTGGACGAGCACCAATCCTGTGACCACTGTCATGGAGTGCCTCAGTCCGGTGTTGGATTCATCCCCCAAAGCCAGTTCTGCTGCCTAAAGGTGGCCCTGAGCCTTCCCATTCCAGGATGGCTACAAGACAATGCTGCTCTGGTTCTTATCTCATGCCAAGGGAAACTTCACCTCCTTGCTGGGAGTCCTTCTGTCTCTGGCATTCCTGCTTCCAGCCAGTTTAACCCCTTCTGCAGTTGGGCCTCCTTGCCCTCCATGCCAGATCATTCCTTGGTCACAAATTACCACTGCTGAGCAGTTACAATTTTAATTTCCTTTAATGCCTAGTCCATATCCTCCACTGCAATCTGACTGCCTTGCCATCAGTTTTGTCAGTTATGCCAATACAGTGATAATAATTTCTTGATCATAATTTTTAAAATTATAGCTTTTCCACATATAGCTTTTTTGTGGATTGAAAATGCTTTTGGAGAGCTGTGTAAATACCATCACGGGCTCTTCCGACCTTTTCCTAGCATACCAGAGCACTATCATTTCCCATTATGAAGGTAGTGTGACTACTCATTTTTTACTGTTGTATCCTGCCCCAATGTAGTTGATTTTTGAAAGTGATGAAAAGACTGTACAGTTGTCTAAGCATGACATGAAAGTTTCTGCCTCTTCCTCTTACTACATAACAAAACAGAGCCATGAGTCTTACTCCTACGAACTTTCTAGTTGGGTAGTTCCCTCCTTACTCCCAGTGTATTATTTCAAGATGGTGCCAATCATCACCCTTTTCATCAAATCTAGAATAGGAAATTTATGTACTGACTTAATTACTTTTCTCTCTGTGCTTCCCCGCTCCTTTCTGGCTTCTTCCCCATCTGCCATCCCCACCCAATATATTTGGTTTCTAATTTCACATACACTTCTGACATCATGTTGAGAGTCTCCGTACAACATTGCAGCTTGCTTCTTTCACTACATATACTACATTCTTCATTAAGTACTTCCTAAAAGTAAAGTTTTTTTCCCTCTTGGTCATTTCCTTACAGAAAGATGGGGATGAGATGGATGTGTATATACCACTTAAGAGAATAAATGAGAATTTTGTCTGCTGGTAGTGACAGTATTACTCTTTAAGGGGTCAGAATGGTATATAAGTGGTTCAGTTCAGCCATGAATATATACTGCCATACTGTAAAACTCCTAGTTTTACATCTATCTGTCAGTAAGTAGCTGTAAGCCACCTGTTGTGTCTGAATCCTGAATAATGTATATCTGCACAGCTGTATTGCTCTTCCTTCCCTTCCCCTTTCAGTGAGTGCTGCAGAAGCACAAGCATATACTTAACAATGTCAACTTCAGTTCGGTGTTTCACCTGTTTCTATAAAACATTTTGGATTTGGGGTCTATATTCTTTAAAAAATGAGCAATTGCTGAAGCCCATCTGTTTCTGATCAAAGAAGGGTGAGGTAACTCAAGAGTCTCCTCTATGAACTTCTCATAAACAAACTTGAAAAAAGAAAGATTCTGGTTTTGTTTTTAAAGTAAGCAGAATCCACTGATGAAAACTCTTTAAGCATCCTTATATTTTAGAATATAGTGTGTTGCCAAGAGAAAAGAAAATGAAGTGCATTCCTGCCTCCAGATACTCGCTGCATATAATGAGTCATCTACTGAAATGTCAAAGCAGATGCTTGAAATCGGACTGAACTTGAATGTAAGGAAGTGGCCTTCTTGTACCAGTAACCTATAGCATAGTGACTTGATACGGTAGTTGCAGAGTCTAAATTCCCTTTCCTTTTGAACAAATAACCAGCCACCCTTGAGTAAAGTTCACATTTTTTGTCTCTTCTGTCTCCTGATCCATCCTCTTATTTCTTTTAATGTGGAGCTTAAGGGGCCCTCCCAGAGAAATAGTGCACAAAGCATATCCTAGAGCACAAAGATATAAAAAGTTTGTTCTTTGGTGTGATGAACTCACATTTTTAGGAAGAGCTTGAAGTGAGATTATAGATGACTGGCCTCCTAAATCATAGTTTTCTTTTTTTTTTAAGAAATCCTCAGGTTTGAAATAAATTTCTTCTCTTCCTGTTGCGTGGCTGTAGGCACTTGGCACTGCTATCACCTATATGAGACCTAAGACAAAGACGTGAGATTGCAATTTATTTTGTTTGCTTGTCAATAAGAGTTGTCTATAAATAGCATTTATTCTGCTGTGGAATGAAAATTATAAGAGCCACTTTCATGAGCTCATTATGGAGTATAATTGTTTAAGCCAATTGTAATTTTTTCCATAAAAATGTTGTTCTTTGAGATAAGAAAAGCTTTTATTCACCATAACAAAAGGTTGAAGTGAAGAGATATAGGAAATATCTCTCAATATTTTAGGAAGAGAGCTAATGGAAATGAAGCTGGGTCTCAGTGGGAGAAAGTACTAATCCATTGAGTGATATTCAAACCACCAACATTTTCCTATGTCCTAATTTAAGTGGCTTCTTACTCATCTAAAGCTCAAAGTGTTTTTAATTTGAAATCAAAGTTTATTTGTTGATACTGGAACAGACAGTTTCAAATGCTCTCTTCCCACTGCAGCTGCACAGTCAACTCATTTCATTCAGTTCTGCTTACCTAAAGTGATGTGCTGAAGAAGGTGAGGTGGTAGGGCCAATGGGATTTACAATACTGTGATTCAAGCAGTTTTCAGGGAGCAAATGACTTGGCTCCAGGCATTCCTTAAATGCCTGAAGTGTTGATCCTGTAAGTCTTCTGTTAAGGGAATCAGAGCTGGGGGACTCTAAAACTCAGGGATTTCATCTTTCCAGTACCATACAGCTGATGCTGGTTGGGTCTAAGACCTCTGGGGCTCCTCCAGTCCCAGTCCAATAGATGCAACTGCTGGAATACTGGCACCCACACAAAAATAAACTTTACTCATATAAACATGAACAACAGAGACAGCCTGATCCTGTTTCTTCCTTAGACTGTTGAGGGCATGAGTTTGCTAATGACCTCACACACACACACACACACACACACACACATCCATCCCTCCAGGATCTGGCACTAGACACTCGGTTTATCTACTGACTGGCCCCCCAAGCCCTGCAGTTGCTGGACTCCAGACCTATGGGCCCCTATGAGCTGTGGTCCTATCTTCAGTTGCTGGACCTCAGACCTCTCATCCTGCTTACAGTATAGTCCACCTTAAAGTTCACTGGTAGCTACATATGTATATACACATGCACAGACAGGAGAGCACTCTCAAAAAAGAAAAAAGTCACAAAGGTTTTAATAAGATGTGAGAGCCTGTGGTGACCAGATGCAGGGCTTGGCCAAACAAAAATAAAGACCAGCAGCTTGTTTACCCATGACCAACCCTGTTTATGCCCCTTCCTCTCCATTTGCCTATGCTTGCTCCTTCCTGACCCATCCTGATCCCTCTTTTCCCCCTCCTTTGCTCCTTCCTCTAAATGTTCCATAATACATCTTGCAGATTCCCACATTCCCATTAAAACATCCCATAATTATTTTTATATAACACCGCAAGCCCCTCCAATCTAGAACCATAGAACAGCCCATGTTGGAAGGGACCTCAAAAGATAAACTGGTCCAACCTTTTGTGGGAAAGGGAGACTAGATGTGATTATCTAGTACCCTGTACAGTCGTGTCTTGAAACCCTCTAGTGATGGGGACTCTATCACGTCCCTGGAGAGGTTGTTGCAGTGAATGATTGTTCTCACTGTGAAAAATTTCTTTCTTATATCAAGATAAAATCTCTCCCAGTGCAACTTGTACCTGTTGCGCCTTGTCTTCTCCATGTGGTTTCTTGTGAAGAGAGAGCCTCTGTCCTCTTTGTAGGCATCATTTAAGTACTGGAATACTGTAATGAGGTCCTCCTGAGCCTTCTCTTCGCCAGGGAGAAAGGACCTAACTATTCAGTCTTTCCTCATAGGGCAGGTTCTCCAGCCCTTTGATGATCATTGTGGCCCTCCTTTGGACCCTCTCTAGTCTGTCTGTGGTTTTTTTGAATTGTGGGGACCAAAACTGGACATGGTACTCCAGGTGCAGCCTGACAACTACTGAGTAGAGTGGGATGATCACATCTCCATCTCTGTGTGTAATGGCCCCATGGATGCAGCCCAGGATCTGATTTGCCTTTGTTGTTGCAGTGGCACACTGCTGACTCATGTTCCTCTTATTTTCCACCAGAACCCCCAGGCCCCTTTCAGCAAGGCTGCTCCCCAGACATACAGATCCTAACCTGTATTGGGTTCTTTGGTTATTTCATCCCAGGTGCAGGACTTTACACTTGTCTTTGTTAAACCTCATACAGTTCTTGCTTGCCCAGTCTTCCAGCCTGTCCAGATCTCTCTGTAACATGGCTCTCCCTTCTGACATTTCTACCTCACCACCCAGTTTAGTGTCATCAGAAAACCTGATGAGGGTGCTTTCGATCCCATCATCCAGATCACTTATGAAGATGATGATATTTATGAAATTTCCCATAGTAAGTTTGCTTTTACAAATGAGACCCATGCTAATCTTATTCCCACCCTTCCTAACTGTTCTGGTTGAACCACCTCAAAGCAACCCTTGAGTACTTCCTTCAATAAACCATCAAGGAGGAACCCAAGGGCTCTGGTCTATGATATTGTGTCTTATCCATAGTGTCTCAGGGCTTTTGTAGCTAGATGTTTAATCTATTATTTTCCTTGTTTCTTGTCTTTGTTTCCTATGCTGAATAGCTATTTAGCAGGTATTTTCACAACCAGATATTATGAGAATATTATATTTTACATATGCATGCACCCATGCACCAGTATATGCTGGGGAGCACCCAGCTGGAAAGCAGCTTAGCAGAAAAGGACCTGGGAGTCCTGGTGGACACCAAGTTGAACATGAGTCAACAATGTGCCCTTGCTGCAAAGAAGGCAAATGGAATCCTGGACTGCATTAGGCAAAGTATTGCCAGTCTGTTGAGGGAGGTGATCCTTCCCTTTTATTCAGTGCTGGTGAGGCCACACCTGGAGTGCTGTGTCCAGCTCTGGGCTCCCCAGTATGAGAAAGATATGGACGTACTGGAGATAGTTCAACGAAGGGCCACAAGGATGATTAAGGGATTGGAGTACCTAACATATGAGGAAAGGCTGAGAGAGCTCGACTGTTCAGCCTGGAGAAGAGAAAGCCAAGACGGATCTTATCAATGTCTAGAAATACCTGAAGGGAAGTTGCAAAGATGATGGAACCAGGCTCTTTTCAGTGGTGCCCAGCACCAGGACCAGAGGCAGTGGGCACAAACTGAAAAACAGAAGGTTCCCTCTGAACATCAGGAAACACTTTTTTCCTGTGAGGGTGACTGAGCATTGGCACAGGTTGCCCAGGGAGACTGTGGAGTCTCCCTCTTTAGAGGTATTCAAAGGCTGTCTGGACATGGTCTTGGGCAACTGGCTCCAGATAGCCCTGCTTGAGCAGGGAGGTTGGACCAGATGGCCTCCAGAGGTCCCTTCCAATGTCAACCAGTCTGTGATTCTGTAATTCCTTCACAGAAGACATCTCATCTTATGGGTCATAGATACAGTCTCAGCTTCACCTAGTTTCTCTTTGGATCCTTAGCTAAGCTCAAATGCCCTCAAGCTAAGGAAGACCCAATATCCCGATCACCTCCTCTCTGGGCAAGTACAACTTCCAGACTAATGTACAAAGACTATTGTATCATTGCATCTTCCTTTGCCTCTTTTGTTAACAATCATTCTCTGAAAGGTCTCATTGTTTCCACTGTAGCCAGCAATGCCCATAATACAGGTCCTATTCAGGCCCATACTAAGACACAGTCTGTGGTTAGTTTTTCTTGCTTGTTGGTTCTTGGTATCTTTGTTGCTCAGTGTCAAGAAGTTGTGAATCCGTCTGTAGAAGTATGAAGTACTTAGGCACCTCATTTAGTCAATGTAGAGAAGCAGGTGCTTTAAATTACTGTTGAGAAGAACCAGCATCTCTTCAATGAGTGTCTAGGGCAGCTAAGTGCCTCACTTAGGCACTCTGAATTTTTGAGCAGTGCAATAGCTAAGTTAGGTACCAGAGGTGTCTAGCTCTGAAAACAGCTCCCACTTCCCTTTTACAATTTTCTTGTCAACAGATGGGTCAAGGGGAAATGAAAAGCATGTGTATTCCCTCCCCATCCACTCCTAAGGAAACAAGTTTGCTCTGTCTGTGTTTGCATGAACACAAGTGTCTGTCAGCACCCAATAATGATGTTTAATCTATTGCTGAATTTCAAATAAGTCTGTCAGAGAGGTAGAGGGCTAAACTATAGGGAGTGCTCACAAGATTTGTGAAGATATGAGGCCGGGCAAAGAAGAGGCACCCTAAAAATGCCTCTACAGAGGAAAGGCTTCAGTACTACCATTTTAGACATTGCCCACTCCTGAGACACAAAACTGTTGGCAAAGAGATCCCATTGATTCGGTTGCTCATGGAACCACTTGTTGCTTTTAAGCATTCCCCTTTCTTTTTCTGAAACAAACAAACAAACCAAAACAAATCATAGAATCACAGAACCATAGAATCATAGAATACCAGGTTGGAAGGGACCTCAAGGATCATCTGTTCCAATCTTTCTTGGCAAAAGCACGGTCTAGACAAGATGGCCCAGCACCCTGTCCAAACAAATCTTAGAAGTGTCCAATGTTGAGGAATCCACCACTTCCCTGGTGAGATTATTCCAATGGCTGATTGTTCTCATTGTGAAAAATTGTCCTCTTGTGTCCAATTGGAATCTCCCCAGGAGTCACTTGTACCCATTACCCCTCATCTGTAAAAAGGGAGTCTCCATCTTCTTTGTAGCCACCCTTTAAATACTGGATCACGGTGATAAGCCTTTTTTTTTCTCTCAAGGCTGAAGAAACCCAGTTCTCTCAGCCTTTCCTCATATGGCAGGCTTCCCAGTCCTTTGATCATCTTTGTGGCCCTTCTCTGGACCCTCTCCAGCCTGTCCACATCTTTTTTGTATAGCGGTGTGCTGGTTTCAGCTGAGATAGAGTTAATTTTCTTTATAGTGCCTAGTATTTGGATTTGTGCTGAAAACAGTGTTGATAACACACTGATGTTTTAGTTGTTGCTGCACTAGTCAAGGACTTTTCAGCTTCCCATGCTCTGCCAGGTTCAGAAGAAGCTGGGAGGGGACACAGCCAGGACAGCTGACTCCAACTGACCAAAGGGCTATTCCATACCATATGGCATCATGCTCAGTATATAAATCTAGGGGAAGAAGAAGGAAGGGGGGGACGTTCAGAGTGATGGCATTTGTCTTCCCGAGTAACCGTTAGGTGTGATGGAGCCCTGCTGTCCTGGAGATGGCTGAACACCTGCCTGCCCATGGGAAGGAGTGAATGAATTCCTTGTTTTGCTTTGCTTGCATGCGCGGCTTTTGCTTTACCTGTCAAACTGTCTTTATCTCAACCCACGAGTTTTCTCACTTTTACTCTTCTGATTCTCTCCCCCATCCCACCAGGGGTGGGGTATGGCCTGACATATTCCAGGTATGGCCTGACAAGTGCTGAGTAGAGTGGGATAATGACTTCTTTATCTCTGCTGGTGATGCCCTTGTTGATGCAACCCAGCATCCTGTTGGCTTTCTTTGCCGCAGCAGCACACTGTTCACTCATACTGAGCTTGTTGTCCATCGGGACCTCCAGGTCCCTTTCCACAGAGCTGCTCCCCAACTGGGTAGATCCCAGCCTGTGCTGCACTCCTGGATTATGTTTTCCCAGGACCTTATACTTGTCCTTGTTGAACTTCATATGGTTCTTGTTAGCCCACTCTTCCAGCCTATCCAGGTCTTCCTGCAGGGTGGCTCTGCCTTCCGAAGTGTCCACTTCCCCACTCAGTTTGGTATCATCAGCAAACTTAATCCGGGTGCACTTGATCCCATCATCCAGATCACTTATGAAGATATTAAACAGCATTGGGCCCAA
This sequence comes from Ciconia boyciana, assembly GCF_034638445.1. Taxonomy (NCBI): domain Eukaryota; kingdom Metazoa; phylum Chordata; class Aves; order Ciconiiformes; family Ciconiidae; genus Ciconia; species Ciconia boyciana. The sequence continues at coordinate 209,076,181 of NC_132934.1, forward strand.
TATCGATCCCTGGGGGACCCCACTTGTGACAGGTTGCCAGTTTGAAAAGGAGCTATTTACCACCACCCTCTGGGTGCGGCCCATCAGCCAGTTCCCCACCCACCACACAGACCACTTGTCTAGACCGTAACACATCAGTTTCTCTAGGAGGATGCTGTGGGAAACCATATCGAAAGCCTTGGAGAAATCCAGGTAGACAATGTCCACCGCTCGCCCCACATCAACTGAGCAGGTTATTTTGTCGTAGAAGACAATCAGGTTTGTCAAGCATGATTTGCCCTTGGTGAATCCATGCTGGCTTTTCCTAATCAAGTGCTTCATTTGACTTGCGATAGCCTCCAGGAGGATTTGTTCCATAACTTTCCCAGGGACTGAAGTAAGACTGATGGGCCTATACTTTCCTGGATCCTCCTTTAAGACCTTCTTGTAGACAGGGGGTGACATTAGCCTTTGTCCAGTCTTCTGGGATGTCCCCCAGTCTCCACAACTTCTCAAAGATTATGGAGACTGGCCTTATAACGACGTCAGCCAGCTCTCTTATCACCCTTGGGTGGCTAGCGTCAGGGCCCATAGATTTGTAGGGGTCAAGCTCCTGTAATAGTTCACATACCAACTCTTCCTTCACTGACGGTGGGTCTGTGTTTGCAACCTGGATTTTTGTTCCCAAGGCCTGGGGCCCAACAGTGCTCGTAAAGGCAGAGGTGAAGAAAGTGTTGAGAACCTCTGCCTTTTCTGCATTGTTGGTGACTAATTCACCTCTCCTGTTTAACAGTGGGCCAGTATTTTCCTTGTGTTTCTGCTTGTTGTTTATGTACCTGAAGAACCCTTTCTTGTAGTTTTTGACATCTCTGGCCAATTTCAATTTGAGCTGAGCTTTTGCTTTTCTAACTGCATCTCTGCACGCCCTGGCAATGCCCTTGTAGTTCTCAACAGGTATTTGTCTGCTTTTCCATCTCTGGTACACTTCTCTTTTGGTTTTGAGCAGACTCAGAAGCTTGCAGTTAAGCCAAGGTCTTGCTCTGCCTACTTCCCTTACCTTTAAAGGGGATGAACTGTTTTTGTGCTTCCAGGAGAGTGTTCTTGAAAAACTTCCAGCACTCGCTAGCTCCTTTATCCTCCGTGGAAGCTTCCCATGGAACCCCTCCCAGCTGAGCTCTGAGTGAGCTGAAGTTTGCTCTTCTAAAATCTAAAACCTTTGTCCTAGTACTAACCTTCAGCGTGCTCAGCAGGATCCCAAACTCCACGATATTGTGATCACTGCAGCCAAGGCTATCACTAATTGAGATATTACAAAGCAGGTTTTCTTGATTTGTGAGTAGCAAGTCCAGCAGTGCCTCATTCCTGGTTGGCACATCTAACATTTGTATGAGGAAGCAGTCCTCTACGCGTTCCAGGAACTTGATGGATGACATGCAAGCTGCTGTATTGTTTTTTCAACAAATGTCTGGGTAGCTGAAGTCACCCATAAGAACCAGGTTCTGTTGACCCAAAGCTGGCTTAAGTGACCCAAATATTGCTTCATTGGCCTTGTCATCTTGGTTTGGAGGTGAGTAGCAGATGCCTACTGTAAGATCCCCCTTGGAGACGACTTCTCTGATCATGACCCAGAGGCATTTGATAGGGTTTCCACAATCGCTGTAGTTGAATTCTATACATTCAAGTTTCTCCTTAACATAGAGCGCGACTCTTCCTCCTCTTCTTCCCTGCCTTTCTTTATGAAACAGCCTATAGCCATCCATTGCGATCCTCCAGTCATGTGAGTTTTCCCACCATGTTTCAGTTATTCCTATGACATCATAACTTTCTGACTGGGTGCGGAGCTCCACTTCCTCCTGTTTGTTCTCCAGGCTGCTTGCACTGGTATACATACACTTCAGGTGGTTGGTCTTCTGGTTCTCATCTTGGGAGGCAGCTAAGGAACATTGGTTGCTGCTCTGGTTGGCCTGGCTTATTCCCCAGCTGGTTGCAACGGCATGAGCATTGCCACTTTGGACCCTGCCCCCACAGTCCTTCAGTTTAAAGCCTGCCTCACAAGTTAGCCAGCCTGCTGCCAAAGTTTCCCTTGCTGCTTGTAGATAGGTGAATCCCATCCCTCCCTAACAGGCTATAGTCATCAAAGAATGTCCCATTGTCATAAAAGCCAAAACCCTCACGATGGCACCAGCCATGAAGCCAGAAGTTGATTTGCATTATATGTCTATTTCTGGCTGCACCCTTTCCTCTAACTGGTAAAATGGAAGAAAAGGTAACTTGAGCACCTATACTTTTTGCTTGCACCCCCAGGGCTTTGTAGTCTTCCTTGATTCTGCCCAGTTTCTGGCTTGCGGTGTCATTTGTGCCCACAGGAAAGAGTAGCAAAGGATAGTAGTCTGTGCTCCTGACAAATTGTGGCACCCTCTTGGCAATATCTTGGATCTTAGCTCCCGGAAGGCAGCATAACTCCTGTGACTCCCTCTCAGGCTGGAGATGGGCGCCTCAGGGTCCCTTAACAGTCACCCACTACGAGCACTCGTCGTTTCTTTTTGTGGTATCCACTGTCAACATAACCATTCCTCAAACATCACAGAAACACAACTTTTCCTTTTTGTAAAAATGAAAAAAAACCAAAAAACCATGAACAAAATGATTTTTTTATGTCTTGCAAACCTTTTTACTGTGAAATATTCTTTTTTGACATCTCAGATGCCTTTTTCTCACACCATCCCTCCCAACTGCTAAGGCAGACATGGTGAGGAAATGGGATTATGTCTACCTAAATTTGTAATTTTAATATATTTTCTTTGCATGTTTCCACATGAAGGTTAAGGATAATTATCCTAGCAGATGAAACACCTGTTGCTAAAAGCAGAAAGCAAGTTGACAGGATTTATGACATTTTTCCTTTTTAACAGTGAGATTAGGTACTCGGTAGATTTTTTCAGCACTTGAAAACTAAAAGCAGCTCACGCTTCCTCTTACGTAGAGCCTACAACAAAGAGAAATTTGGTTATGTTTAGATATATCTACATAGTGTTTGAAAGCCTCACAGCCATTAAATTATTTCATCAGCACAAAAAGCTGTGAAGTACTGCCCCAGTTTTATTGAAAAGAAATTGGTCAAATCAATATGAACAGGCAATGAAATCCAGCTTGTGTGAGCCCCAGATCTACCTCTTCTCAACAGACCATCCTTCCTACACTGCTTTGTAGGAGGACTTTCAGTCTATTCCAGTAAATAAAATGGGCTAGAGCCAGTTCTTTAGTCTTGAGGTATGTGGCATGGCACAACTTGACCTCAGAAAAGGGTAGCTCCATCCATGCAATCTATTGAGAAAAGTCCCTGGCCTGTGCTGTCCATGTACCTGGGCATTGCTTGGTGAAATGGCAACTGGCATGGGCCAAAACCATGCCAAGGAGCATCCCATTGATTGAGCAATGCAGAAGATCACGTGCCCTTTCCTGGGGCTGTTTAGTGTAAGAATATGGCTATATCTACATGGTGCCATGCTGAGGTTCTCTGGAGGGGAACAATTTTCAGAGAAGCCGGAAAAGTGACTTAGTTCCTCCTCTCAGAGATTGATCTTGATTTTTTTGTCTGCATACTCTATGTCCAGATGTCATGCTGATGAGCACAAAAGCAATGTATAATTAATAATGATGAGCACTGAGTAAACAGTAATTTCTGAGGGAATTAAAGTCACATTGGGCAAAAAATTCTTTTGCTAGCATTAGCAACATTCTCTTTAGTCTTGTGATTTAGGAAACACGTGGTCACCTGTAGGTGTTTAATGTGTACTTTTGATACCATCACCTGAGCTCTGGTTGTCAACAGTTTGTGGTGCTTATTTCAGGCAGCATTTGCTGCATACGAAGCATGAAGCTCCCACTCCATGCAAAAATATAATCTGTTCTCAGAAACTGAGATTGCCACTGACAGTGTCAAGGCTGGAACCACAATATTCACTGTTTGATGTCACAGCTATAAGTTATGAATATTTTTTAGTCATTGCCTCCAGACTGGAATGCTAACAAGCAAGTGCAATTTCTCCCATTCATTTACTATGAGTGTTAATACAGAAAGGCCTTTTTACACACATTTAGCTATAAATGCAGAGAAGTTTTTCATCCATAATCAAGAATCTTTAAAGTTCCTTACTATGTTTTAAGCAGCTGTTATGCTGTTTTCAGTTTTTAAAAGAAACAATTATTTTGGCTGCCTGTGTTTAGGATGCCTCACTATAAGTCTGATTTTCTCAGCCCTCAGCATGGGCTGAAAGCCTTTGTAACCACACCATGCCTCAGAGCAAGCTTCAAAAGCCTGAAGAACAATATGCACACACATTTTTCTAGCCACACAAATAGCTGTTGGGAGTGTACAGCTCACCTGCTCAGGATATCTAGTAGTAAACCAAGCCACTAAGCTTGTTTTTTGTTTTTTTTTGTCAGTGAAGTTTATTTGCAGTTGATTTTAAAGAGACTGTTCTCTAAAGGCGTATGCCATTCCAAATCCAGATGTACATGCATATTTATATGTATATGTGTGTGTGTAGATATAGATAGCACATCCAGGCCATGTTCAAGATAAGGATCCTGCTTTGCGACTGACTATATACCAGTATTGTTACATGCAATGTTTTCCATCCAATCTACTGTGTAGGATAAGGATCCATGGAGTTAGTTGTCTTGTGCTGTCTGGGGATAGCAGATCATCATCAGTGACACTCTTCAGGACTGTAGACACTATTGAGCCTTGAGCCCCAGGAACAGAAAGCCACGTTTGTGCCATACCTTTTCCATCCAATCTATTGTGTGTGAGACCATCTGTTCCCCACCAAGCAGATGATGAATCATGTTGATTGGGCTAGTTCACTGTCAAAGACAGGACTAGCTGGGACATGTTAGCACCTGGGATCATGCAGTAGGTGAGGCGGTGATCCATACATTGAATTTTATTTGTTGAAATTGGAGTAAAAACATAAAAGCTATTGAATATCTAAATGTGTTGCCAGGGACACTGTCCTGATGCTTCACAGCTTTTTTGTCCTCAATCAAAGTGGTTGCAGTCGTGTAACAGGTATTTAAGCCGGAGATGAGTAATTTAGATGAGATGAATCCCACCCCTGAAGACTTGCTATTTATACACTTGAAACTGGTCATCTAATATTAAGCCATCTTGAGCAATTTTTAACAGAAAATTTTGATTACAGACCCAAGTTTAGGAAATTGAACCAATCTGTTGTTTGAAAGCAACTGGCTAGAGACCAAAAGGAAGAACTCTACTGAACATGCTCTTCACCAGGTGTACCCTCTTCAGTGATGCTCATGTCCAGTATGTTGTATCAGGCAACTTGGAGATGAGAGACTGAGACACACTTAAGTGAGGCTGTTTGTAACCTAGCTAACATTATTTCAACCTTTTGGTACAGAGAAAATTACTATTTTATTTAAATGTATGACAGTAAAATGTGGTTTTCCACAGACTGAGAGAACCATATCTGTGCTTCACAGAAGGCATCGTAGACCCATGCCATGCCAGTAAGATCCAGTGTACAGAAAACTGGAGAGGGTGAAACTGTGGAAATAGATTTTGTGAAAACACATATTCTCAGCAGTCCTGGGCAGTGGAGAATCCTAATGAGACATGCATGGGTGGAAAATCAGCTTCAGAGAAAAATTACTCCTTTTTTATACTGAACTTAGTACTGAAAAGTACTAAGCATATAGCTTATATCACAACTCCTCAATGATCTGATGTTTCAGCAGCTCTCGCAGCTCTGACAGCTGCACTTGAATCCATCTAATCAGTGAAAGCTATAATTTATTCTGGGAGCATGTCACCCAGGTCAATCGAACCCAGGAACTGTACAGAACATCTGAACTTCAGATGAGCCTTTCCCAAGAACTTGGTGGCAGATGAAGTCAGCAATGGAAATTAATGTAAATGAATGTCAATACAATCAGTTTTAAGTGCCTAATATTCAGATCAGAGCTGATCAGCAAGACTGTTATTCAAAATCTTGAAACACTTAGTTGAACACTGAGTGTATCATCAGCTACAAATTCAAAAAGCATGGTTAAAAAGTAGAGTTGTGATTTCAACTGTGGTAATGTAATTAATCTTGTGCAAGAGAAATGTCACCTGACAGAAGGCTACCTGAAATCAGATCACTTAGCTAAACCAAAAAGCAGGTAGTTCTTGAAGAGAAATTGATACAAATTAGGTTAATACTGCCAACTCACATTATAAGGGAGCACTGGATTTTGTGTTCCATAGCATATTAAATTATGAATGTAAGAACACAGGACTGACGACCCATATGTCCTGTCTATGATGGTGACTAGTACAAGATGCTTAGAGAAAGAATATAAGAAATAGGATAACTCCCAGTATATAGTGATTCTTACTACTGGAGAGGGCTGGGGAAGTCTCCTAGGAAATATCTGAACCAGAGTTTTCATTCAAAAAATTTCATTTAATAGCCATCAAGGGATCTAAAAAGCAAGTTTGCTTTTTAAACTTAATATGATTCTGTTCCTCTTTTAAGCTCTATTTATGTTTTGGACTCCATAACTATTTAAGCAAAAGTTTCACATGCTAACTATATATAAAAAAATTACTGCATTCAGTTTGTTTCAAAATCATTGCTTAAGAATTTCATTGGATTCTGTATTAGGAAAAGCAGTGAATGATTGTTTCCTAGGCATGTTCTCTGTACAAATGTTCAATGTTTCAAGTGTTTATAGGACTTTATCATAAAACATTTTGCTATTTCTTTCTAAGATGAAATAACTTAATATACATTATCTTCCTGTATGGTAGAATACCGCTATTGCTGTCCTTTTCTGCACCTTCTTGCAGTTCAGGTATGTCCTATGTGAGATAGAAGACCAGAAAAATACACAGGGTTTTGCCACTGAGGGTTTCTTCCCCCCTCGCCCCCTCACACCTCCCTGTCCCCAAGAATTATTGCTCTTTTGCAGATGCTGGACATGGATTATGTCTTTTTGGAGACACCTGTGCTCTGGCCACAGCAGCCAGAGATCCATGTGTATTAGCCTTGTGCAGACTTCAGAAGTGGAGCAGGCATCCATGCAGTGGGGTTTCCATAGGTGTTCCAAGTCCTCACACAGCTTCTCAGTCCAGATTGACCTTTTACCTGAGCTATTATGGCCTTTTCTACAGTCTTATACATGTAGGCAAAACCCCAGGCAATACAGTCCCTAAATGCATTCAAGTCTTACTCCCCTACTTCAGTCTTTTTTTTTTTTTTTTCCCCAGAGTATTTAATTTTAAAACGATAGGTCATTTCTTTTTGCAGATGGAAAGAAAAAAATCAAAACTTGATTTTTATTTTGAGGGTAGCATGGTGAACAGTAATAAATATGTCAGCACTGGAATCTGTCACCAGCTTTGCCACAGACTTTTAGTGTAACCCAGTTCCTAAATTCCTGTTGTAGATAGATTGATTTGGTTCATTGAGAGTTAAGTATTTCCATATTGAGCTAAATTCTAATTATCCCTTGTACTGTAAGTACTCCATTTATTTTGGGAGACAATGGGCTCCCTTAGCAAAAGGGCAGCGAAATTATTGCAATATTAATAAAATGCATCACAACAGTTGTGGAATAAACTATTAGGCTTTAAATCAGAGAAGTAATTACAGGCCTATTATCCAATATGGCTACAGCTGCTCTGTGTATTTATACACACAATTGCTTTCACATATACACCAGGAGGATTAGAATGAAATAAAACCCATGAAAGAAAGTATTTATCCAGGGAGTTAGAGTAAAAGCAAAGATTTCCTTTCCCTACCAAGAAAAACGGAACCAAGCAGCTGCTCAGTTATTTTGGATTCTTGTTCTTGCTTGACAATGATTAAAAATGTTAAGAGCACCAAAATGACATGTCAAGATAATAAATGAGGTTTTCTTTGTAAGCAGCATCTGTCATCAGAATTTCTATTCCTCTCAGCAGTATTTGACTACTTATCAGAAATTCCTCCTTCCAATAAAGATTACATTATATTTGCTGTTTCACATAAATAACTCCCCCCCCCGCCTTGAATATTGATATCTTTTTCATCGTAAGACTCTGGAAATCCAAAGAGGGAAATGAGGAAAATTATCAGTAATCAGGGATCTCACAAATTGTCCATTTTAACTGAATGAAAATCCAAAGCCCAAGTAAGCAAAATGTTCATTGGTTTTTAGGAAATCAGTGCCGATATGGCTATGAAGTTCATTTTGGTCTGGCAGCCAATTTCCTGCATTTCTGTTGTGGCCATGCACAAACGTTTCTACCACGCTTCTCTTCTCCAATGTGATATTCAATTGCATTCTAGCCTAATTCACAAATTACATTTTCAAATGCCACTTATTTACTGCTCATGTTGCACTTCGGTTCAGGGTAGTTCCGGAAGGGTGTTTTAGCCACTCTAATCCACTTTCAGAGAAAGTTTTTTTTTTAAAAAAAAGCTAACTTCTTTGAGGAGTAAAGTTTTTGTGTTACAGTCAGGAATTGGGAGAGGGCAAAAGATGAAAAGAGACTGTATGTCTGGCGGCAATTTCATAATCAGCCCCACTGCAGAGTTATCTAGCTTTTGCTTGCGCTGCATTCGCAGGACAGGCATCGCCACCGTGTGCTTTAGGAAGTGATGCAGCATCTGCGCCTGGAATAACAAACCCCTGATCTCCTCGGGCAGAGAGAGCACAGGGAGGAGGAATGCCTCCGCTTACCACAGCCACCCCAGGCATGCTGGCTCCTGATAGCACCATCTTACCGTGTCCAGAACAGCAATTTGTTCCTCTCTACGCCTAGAAGATCAAAGTAGCTTAGCTTTGAAAATAGTTTCTAGGACAAAAGCAGGTGTCCTGGGATCCTGCCCTGACAGAAAGCCATGCTATAACTGACACCATGAGCCCAGTTTGAAGACAAGAAGAACCCCCTTGGTGTGAGTAACAGAAATGACATAGCAATAGGTGGTGGTGCAGAGGCTGTTTGTTAGGGGGATAGCTACACAGATGGAGGGCACGTGGGAGGGAACCAGGCGTCAGGATGCAAAGGAAAGGGCATATGCAGGCAGTTGGCTGGTGAGCCACCTTGCATTTGTGCATTGGGCCCACATCAGTGCCAGCATCACTACCCTGGTTTGTACCTAGCAGCCCCCACTGCTATGACTCACCCATGTCATGGCCAGAATCTCCAACCAGACAAAATACTGCAGAGAAAACAGTTCCTTCAACTTGACTGTTGTTTCCTCCCTGAACCTTATTTTAGTTAAAGCTGCCTTGTCATACACAGTCTCAACATGGTTTCCCTGGGCTATTCTTTCCCTTCATCTCATCCTGCATCTTTGTTTATATATTCTTCTGCTTCTTCATCCAGACAGGAAAGCAAAGGTTAGAAAGAGGACAAGAATTCAAGTAAGGACTGATGCAAGGTCCAGCCTTTCAGGAAAAAGGAAACAAGAATGTTGAGATGGCAACAACAAAAAGACCCAAGTAAGCATGGAGATGTCTTAGTGCTGGACAGAACTGACAGCTTCTGCCTCACTGCTTCCTGGCTAGTGGAGACTTGCTGTTTGCCTGTCAGGTTGCTCAGTGCTCCAGGTAGGAGGGCAGGAAAATATGACAGAAAATACACAGCTCAATGATTGGCACCTTTCCTGGCAAATGAGGAAAGAAGGTGTAGGAATACAGTTTCTCCATCTTCAGCCTCTGATATGATTCTATGATGTGGGGGAGAATTCAAAATAGCCCTAAATCAACAGGGAGAAGGATGCTTTTGATTTCCGCTGAGGCAGCTAACCAACAGAAGAGCATTTCATGGGAGACATTTTTGGGACGAGATAAGTTTGAGATGAGTAAGTCAATGTATATTATTTCAGTGTTGCCTATTACATACTAGGTACTCGACTACACTTTCATAGAAGTTTTAAATTATTGTGCATTGCTTCACAACTGGAAAGGGGTGTTGACAGCATGTTGGAAGACAGTTAAAAGGTCAGCTGAGATATGGTAACTTGTTAAGGGATTCTGACTTGGTTAGGGTCAATTATACAGCCATAACTTAAAATACACAGCTTGGATTTGTTGAGTTTCTCAGGACCATCACAGAACCAGGATGGGTAACTCTGCATTGTTTATCTGCAAGCCTTCAAGTGCTTATCAACACATACATGTTTGTTAAATGGGTAGCTGATCTTCTTCCAAATCCTGAAAACCCATATTGACACTGAGTTTTTCAAGAGGCCATAACCCTGAAATTCAGTGAAACATATGTACCTAACTCAATTCAGCCCCATGCAAAACTCAATAACTGGCTTCTGCTGTTGGGGCCCGTTAGACTGTGGTAGCGTCTTTGTGAGCACTTACACAGCAGTTGGCACAATAGTTCTGTGAGATGCAGCAGGAACACCTTACACAACAGTCTTCCCTATAACAAATCTCAAGATGTCATTGTCATATCACTGCGACACATATTCTAATTTGAGGACCTAGCTGAAAGCCCCTACACTGTTGTCTTCTGTGCTGCCAAGAATGTAGCCATTATCCTTCCTCATCTATCTGTGTATGGGAACATGCCAGAGCCCTTTTTGTTATCTAAAACATTTGGAGTCAGAGCTTCTATTGAGTGCTTTTGACAATTTGAAGTTTTTCTCTCTTCCTTAGTTCCTGTAAGCAATGAGTAATTCTCCTTCACATGATGAACTCCATTGCCCCCTAAAATTAGTCTCCTGTGAAGAAACCACGTCAAAGCAGTCATCTAATGTCAAAAACATCTCTGGCTCAAGAAACCAGAGTAAACAAGATAGATGAAAAAAAAAAGAAAAAGAAAAAACACCTTTCCTGTCAATTTGGAGGAGAATTTCTTTCTTCCTGCAGAGTGCATGATGAGTAATTCCTTTGCAAATGCTAAATTCCCTCAGAAAGTGTTTTGGAGTAATATTGTTGAAGTTTTATGCTTTCAGTATTTCAGTCAATATAATGAAATGTCCCTGGATTAAAAATATGATTTAAGAAAGAAAAAAAGTGGGTGGTGAAATAAGAAAGGAGTATTACGAGTGACGAATTAGTGCTCATAAATCAAGCCCCTCTCCCTCAATGGCTCCTAGAAAAGTTCAGCACTGTCGCAGCTCCCGCGCCCAGCTGCACACCTTGGCCGAGCAGAGCAGGAGTTCTGCAGTGGTATTCACCAGGCAGACACAGTCTGTGGGGTTCTTCCAGACAGGGACTGCTCAGCACCAAAGGGAATTTTGTATCTCACAGACTTTTCATTTCCTCTCTATGTGATTTTTTTATTTTTTAATAATAGAAGGGATACATTTTGACCACATTGACTAGCTTTCTGTTTACCTCAGACCAAACAACTTTCCTGGGTGATCAGTCAGTTCTGTACTGATCAACTTTCACCTGAACCACAGCTTATCTTTAAGAGATACAGATGGAGACTGGTTTAAGAACAGACAGATTTAAGATCAGAGTGATCTAAAGATATCCAGTGATGGACACCCAATCCAAGCTCTGAGTGATTTCTAGATGTTAATTCTCTGCATTACTACAGATCTAGTCTGAAATAGACACATTTTTGTTTTCTCTAGTAATTTTAACTCTCTTTTGATTACTAAATAAATGGAGCTCCCAAAGTTGTGTTTTGTCACTAAAGTTTGGATCCCAACTCTCAAATCAGTCTAGTAGTTTTTCTGAATGCTCTGCAGATTTTCAACATCCCTTTTTGAACTGTGAGGATTTGAATGAGTCTTAGTAAAGCTGGAAATATCATCTACCTACTTGCATTTGGTATTTCTACTCTTATGCAGCCAAAGATTGTTTCTCAGCCATAGATCAAGCTCCTACCATCACACTTAAAGTGCTTATTCAGAGGATTATCTACTACATTATTTCTGAGTTCTGTTTACTGAGACACAATACCAACTCACAGTTCCTCTAACTTGTAGAAGAGATCTATGTTCACTTGTCTGAGATAAATGACTTTGCTTATATTAAAAAAAGTAGTCTCATCTCTTTGAGACCATTCTCAAATGGTCCGGGTTTGCTGTATGCTCCATCCTGCTCTGTATAACCAACCAGCTTCCATAATTATTTACCTTTCACACAATAGTTCTGTGTCTTTGCACCATCTATTAATTATACAAGCAAAGACTTCTGTGTATTTCCAGATCATTTTTTATGAGTGAGATTGGGCCAAGAAGAAAGCTCTTCTATGCTCTTCTGGAAACATGTTTACTGGATTGATGATCCACAATTGTTTCATTTAATACCACAAGTCTGATGTTTAAGCTATTTAAGATGAACTTCTGTAACTGTCTTTTTTCTTATAATGCTAGTATTTTTTCACCCAGTTATGTCAACTCTCATTCAACCCTAAATGCTGCGCATATCTGCCTTCCCATGGCTTTTAATTGAGACCTCATTCAGGTTGAGCTCCAGCTTTGCCCACATTAGTTGCCATATACCCACTGAACTTTACAGTAGACTAATACGTAGTGGCCATATCTTCAAACCTTATCATACTAAGGAGGAACACAGCAACTCTACACTCACAAAGCAGGGAATGTCAAACTCTGTATGCTGCAGGGTTTGGAGCTCAGCCACAGAACTGGATGGACATGGCCATGGTCAATGCTTTCTGGTTGGATAAAAATTGCTGCCTGAGTTCATGTGAGTTATGGAAATTGCAGGGAAGAAGGAGCAAAGAGATGATTGTGGTGTTCTTAATTACCATGCACCTGCAACTGCAGCCCAGCAGCACTGCCATTTCAACAGTGACTATCATTCAATTCCCCTTCAAGCAGGAAAGGAATAGGAGGAATGTGGGAAATTAGCTTTTTCAAGGAGTTGGGACTGAATCAGTTGCCCAAATACAGAAAACTGAACATGCAGTCTTTTAAGTCAAAGACATAGGTATAAAGCTGCCAAATTTGGCACAGGATCTATAGTCCTGTGCCAGGGTCTGTCCTTCCAGACCAGAGACTAGGTGGGATAACTGTCATCTGAAATGATACTAGAGTGCTATATGTAAGTAACTGAATCCCACCATAATCTTATTTAAATGTAGGTGTCTGTGGGACAGCCAGGTGTCTAAACACTGATTATAGTTAGTGGTGATCTAGTCAATAGTCAATTACTCTAGACAGAGATCGAACAACCCAACCCTTAAGGACAAAATAGTCAAAAGGCATTTACTTTTCTTCCTTTGTGTTGAAACATACAGTGTAATGATAATTGTACTCAGTAACACTGCACAGGTCTATAATGGACTATGTATTCTGCAGTTTCATTCTAATATCTTCTCAACAGTAAGGGTAATAATAGTTTGATATAACATCTTTTGGGTTGGAATAAAGCTAGGCAGATTGTACTTTTCAAGGAAGAGATACAGTGGTAGCAGAGAGGACAACAAAAAACCAATTTCCTTTAAGGATTTACCAGGCAGAAATGAGACAGTATATCTTGGGGTTATCAGAGCCCAGCACAACCTAACAGGACCAACCACAGCAGCTCAGGCAGAGTTTTGCTAAGCTTAGCCTGAAGGAAAGAGATGTTGGTACCAGAGGTGCCAGATTACTTGCCAGAGTGGTGAAGGTCTCAGAAACTTTGCTCAGAGGCAATGCAGCACTCTTTAGGGTAGTAAAAGCTGTGGAAAGATGTGGCAAGTGACTCAGTGCTAGCCTAGCCTGTCTCTTAACCAGGAATCTAAGACAATATATGGCAATTGTTGCAGAAGATAATGAGCTTTCTTATCACGGTAAAAAGAAGAAAATACCCAGATCTCAGGGGAAGGAGCAAGAGCAGCAGCTAAGTATTGGCACTGTGGCTAAGACAGTGTCTGCATGGAGGGCAGCAAGACAGTAGACAACAAAATGAGGGCACTGTGTTGGGCATAAATTGCAGGGTTTCAGTGGCATGGAGGTTCAGGGGTGATCTGTGTGGAAGGAGGTCAGGGGCTGCCCTGTGCTGGTCACAGCTGATTCCATTCAGCTCTGAAGATGATGCAAACAACTAATCAGGTGCCAAAACCTCATGCTCAAACATATTTAAGGAAAAGTGTCAGCTACAAGGGTTAAGACACATGGGAAGAGAAACATGAGGAAGTGTGGGGAAGGTGATGTTATTGCGGACATGGATGGATGGATGGATGGATGGATGGATGGATGGATGGATGTTGGGGACATGGATGCTCTTGGAAAGAAGTGCTCCATGCCAGAGAAGGTACCTCTGAGGGGACTGTAGCTGTGGGTGACCCATGCTGGCTTACTGACTCCCCTGAGGGACCTTGGCCATGGGCCACCCACACTGGGGCAGGGACACCCCTGAGGGACTATAGCTTGTGAAAGAGGTGTTCCCTTAGGATTTTGTTTAATTGGTTATGTTTTTATCTTTTTTTTTTTTCCCCTTGCTACCTGAATCAATAATCAAAAGTTTGTGTTAACTAGCAATGAATTACATTAAGTAAAATTCCCTAAGTAGAGAGTGCTTTGAGCATGACAGCCTACGTAGTATCACCAGCTGAAGCAATGCAGGTCTCTGTGTTCTTCAGACTCTTATCTAGGGAGCGCTGCCCCCACACCTATCTACATGCAGCCTGAGGGAATAAGCTGACAGGGTGACAGGGGCTGTTGTGCAGTGGCAAACATCTCTTTCAAGAGGGTGACCAAACTGCAGTATACGACACTCCAGCTGACCAGGCCTTCAGGTACTTTTAAAGGTCAATGATTATGTTCTCCTGAACTTACTTCAGTTTGCTATTACTCACAAGTCACTTTTTCATTAAATGGCTCCAATTTATCACTGAAGAATAACAATCAAAGGAATTAAACTAGCCTTACCTCTAGCCTAGGAAAAAATGATGCCATTTTCCAAAATGAGAGGGCTGTATAGCACACACAAAGCCTGGCACTTAGCAGTATTACAGTGTTGTATTTTCCTGCAATCCTGCAGCACTGCTGTCCTACTGGTACCTCTGGCTCTCGCTCTGCTGTGTTCTGAAGAAATCCTGCATCTCTGCGAGGGCAGGGCAAGCTCACATCCTCTTGTCATACCAGAAGTCACCTGTTTTAGCTGATAGGAGATGATTATGGAAATGATAAGAGAATGGTCAGTAGCTTTTCCTGTAAAAAAGGTATGCTTTCTTGGCTGCCTCCAGACTTTCTGTTGTTTGACCTAGACTCTTCACAGCTTAGGACCTCGTATGCTGACTTAGGACCTCTTGATCCAGGATATCCACTGCTTCTTATTTGAATGGTAGCATCAGCTCTGTGAGTACATAAGCATCCCACTTCTTGCAGTTACACTAGTTTAGGTTGTGTAGACCCTTTACTCACAGGTGGAGGAAATCCAGCTCTTGAAACATGAGATTTAGGTAGTGAATGTCTGTCCAGGAATCCATACTACTTGGTTCACAACTGTAGTCCACTGGAGAAAGCAACATTCCTAAACACTTCCAGGTTTTTAAGAGAGGGAGGGAGGAAAAAGTGGGTTTCTGGTCAACCTGACTAACCCTGAGTGCTGAGCAGGTCTCCCTGCCAACCCAGGTACACTGGTGTACAGCTTGAGTATGGCTGGTTACATCAGGCTATCTGTGGATGATTCAACAGCAGACACTAAGACAACATCTGTTAGCAAAACTTTGAAATGGAAAACAGGCCTTAATCAGAGCATTGTCTTCTTGCTTTAGGAATATTTTTTTTTTCATAGAGTAACATGGTTTTGAGGTTTGCATTAATTAGTACTATTAAAACTGAACAGTAAGCAGAGATAATACAAGGTAATTTTTCTTGAGGACCTACTAAATAAGATTTATGTTTACAGTAATTAATGAAAGGCAAATAATATTTATACATGGCAATGGAGGAATTTCAGTAGAATAGAAAACATATTTTATTTCTTAGGACAGAAAGCACAGAAATAGATAGAATCACAGAACAAAGTAAGTTGGGTCCCTTAAATTCTCCCCATATGTCATATATTCCAGCCCCTGACCCTCTTAATAGCTCCCTTCTGACCCCTCTCCAGTTTGCTAATCTCTCTCTCTTGTATGAGTAAATATACTTAAAACAATTACACGAAACAATTCCCGATAGCAAATCATGTTCTGGAGGTGGAATCCATAGGATCCAACTAGAAGTTAATGGCTGAGATTATCATCTGGAATCCTTAATGGTCACTGAAGACAAATAAGCTCTTCTCAGCTGCTGTCCTTCTAAAGTAGACGTTAACAGTAGGTTAGATGACTTTGCATCCTAGTTACCTGGTGCCAAGGATGACTAGCTCAGATGGAGGCACCACCACCACAGGTATCTGAGGATAGATGACAGGAATCCTCCCCCCATGACTGCATTTTGGTCTTTGCTGGGAAGGAAAGACAAGGCACACAATTTTATACTGGAAGCCCTGCAGGCAGCAGCCCCAGTACTCCAGGTATTAATCTTTGACCAAAAAGATGCACAGAAACTGTTAACCCTACTTTGCTCTAAGTGGGATGGTGAATGGCAGAAGCTTGGCTTCCTTACAACTTGCAATTTACATCTAACATGAAGTAGCATATTTAAGTTTCCCTAACAAACAATTTCCAGGAGAAAACCTTCCTGCTTCTATTTAGGCAGTGGTAACGCCCCAACCGCTGGGTTACAAACATCCCATTCTCAGGGAGACTCCGTGAAGTTACTGAAGACAACAGGAGTGACCTAATGGACTAAACAAAATCAGCACATCACTTTTTATATGTATTAAGGCTGAATTACTTGTGCTGTTTGAATCCTCACACATTGCTTTTTAAAGATATGATCACCTTATAACATTGTGTTAACAGTAATTAGTGCATTTAATTTTCTGTTATTTTAAATAAAATAAATCCCTTAAAATGACTTAAAGTTTCTCTTCACAGTTTCTCTTTTTTA
This sequence comes from Ciconia boyciana, assembly GCF_034638445.1. Lineage (NCBI taxonomy): Eukaryota > Metazoa > Chordata > Aves > Ciconiiformes > Ciconiidae > Ciconia > Ciconia boyciana. The sequence continues at coordinate 209,093,082 of NC_132934.1, forward strand.
TTCTCTATACAAATGGCCTTGCAAACGCTCCCACATAACTGCTCAGTAGGTTGTGGCAGGCAGCTGCTTTCTCTGCTTGGCCAGTTTACAGCAGCATTTTTCCCTTGAGAGTGATTCATGACATGTCTGAGCAAGCCAAAAACTAGCCAAGTGGGACAGCTGGAATTAGTTTCTGTGCAGCTGATTCTTTGTACCCTCTTTCTTCGCTAGGCAATAGCTTCAGAGTAGCTGTGTCCACAGAGCTCGGTGGATTTACCCCTAGCTTGTACTGGAGAACAGCTCCCATGGGGGGTGCCCATGGCTGTCCATTGGCTCTAGTGGGAGATCAGGTTAGGTGTATTGTAGAAGGTTATTCCAAAGATGCTGGAAGCTAAAAGTCATATAAAACGGGTATTGGACTTACAATTCACGTGCCTGTGAATTAAGACTCCCTTAACTGGCTTGCATTTGATTGTCCCTGGCAATACTTCATCTATAAGCAACATGGCAGTGGCCTTAGGGACGCTGTAGGGTTTTCCCTGCCGGGGCTGGTCACCGCATCTCCATGTGTCTGGCTCATTGGGTCCTGTAAGAAGCCCTATACTATACCTCTTCTCCACTCCAGAACCAAGGGCATGAGGGTTTCATGTGCTGGAAGGAGGAAATTTAAGTAGTCACTGGAAGCCTAGAAAAGCAGGTTTAACTGGGGATATGAGCTAAATATATGTATAAAAAGACCCTTGGTACTGCTGGGGAGAACATACATCTGAAAGAGTGAAACTAAGAGAGGAAGATCTCTACATTCACCTTCTGTTACATTTTCCTCACCTCCTCTCCTACAAAACCATGCATGTTTCTCTCTGCAGCCAAGAGCCCTTCCTCCAGCAGGCTGACGTGCCTTTTGGAAAAGGCTTTCTTCTTTGTGGCATATGACTGCTGGCTGAGAAGAGGTAGGGGTTTTCTAAATTGCTGTCTCTGAACTTGAGATAAAGTCACAGTCATTGCACTGAATTTTTCCTCCATTGCATGATAAGATTTGTGGGCAGGCAGGATGAAAAGTGGAAGCAGGAAGGGTGTTACCAGCAGGGAAATGTCTTTGATCTGAAAATGGCGATGCTCAGTATGTTCACAGATAGGAAGGACTCTCTCCTCCTCTTTAAGTCCAGCTAGCTGATCCCTAGAATACTGCGGCAGCCCCCCGAGTGTTTCTGAAGGGCTGGAAATGCCACAGACCTAACTCTGATTTCTACATTGTTTTGCATTACAGATGTTTCTGTGGAAATAAAGAAAAAGCTTCTGTGTGAAAAAGCTCCAGGTCCAGTGAAATCACTAGAGCTGTGGTTTTAGTGTCTGCTCCTTTTCATGTTTTCTCATTAGATGTTACCTTAGTTTTAGACCGCAATGGCTTCTGCTGCTCTGTGACTTTTTAATCACTGGCTGCACTGCAGTGTTAATGGGGGGAGGCGGTTTCCACCATGTTGGGCTGGATATGCTGCAAGTTTACACAACCTGTTACTGTAATACATGGGAAGAAGAAATAGCTTATTTTTGGCCCAAGTTAAGGGGACAACCAGTGGTGGTGCTTCCATTTTGACAGGACAGTTATGTGTGTTTTGACCTGTTTGCCATCTCTATTCTCATCTTTTCCATCCTAAAAGAAACACTGAAACACTGATGTCATTCCCTATCTCTAGCTTTGGACATTAAACAGAGGTGAGAATTCTAAGTCATTAGTCTTGAATGTTCTCCAAACTAATCTTACTTCCTCATATACCGCTCTGCTCCACCTCACTATACCAGTGAGCTTTGCTGAACTGCCGTGCTACTTCTGCTGCCACAAATATTTCCCTGAGATTGTGTCAAACTCTGTTGGGAAAGGTGGAAAAGAAGAAGAGCTCCTCTACAAGCAGGGAATATAGAAATAGAAAAATAAATAGGAAACTGGCTTAAGCAGGGGACTCATTCATTCCAGGAAAAAAACTTAGGAATTCTTGGGGGAAGAGAGACTTCTAATGTTGACTTGGTATTTTGCCTTTCCATAGCTTAAACTTCTGTTTCAAGAACGTTGAGAAAGGGTATTTGTGCCCTGGATGGTGGGCTTGGTTCAAACACTGCTCTGGGTCTTACATGTTTTAATGGCATATCATGCTGCAGGCAGCATTCCTCCTCCCCAACAGTGCGAGGTGTGCTCCTGACTGCGTCCTGGCAGGGCATTCAAAGAGCTCTGGAAGGAAATCTTCCCTTCTTTCTACACTGCAGCTGGGCTAGCCATGCTTCAGTCCACCCCAGCTGGGACAGCTTGAGCTGTGGAGTTGAACAGATGTGATGAAGGAGAAGTAAACGCGGTATAGCTGAATGCAACCCCTGAGCAGACTGAGTATCGTGCCTAGCACAATGATGGCTCTTTTCTGGGGCAGTTCTTACACACCCGAGACTTCCCACCTGAATTTGTCCCAGCTGGTCCTAGCTGCAAGTGCCATGATGCTGGAGGACAGAGATGCCCATGGCAGGAGGCAAATCTGTCCTGCCACACTGCGGAGCGGGCTGCTGCTTTACGCACCCGTCCCTTGTACCCCCACTAAGCAGCTAACACAGGACAGCCGGATTGTCCCCTGAAATTGTCGCAGTCAATGGAGCTCACTGTCTAGATGGCTACATGATGTGATGATGCCTTTTGCATCATTTGAGGATGTGAATTTAATTAGGCAACTGCCTTAGCATACACACACCAGCTAAGCAACTCTTGGTAAGAGAGCTCTGCAGTGCGAGTGGGGGCCCCTACGGAAGAATTGCCATGTAATAATGAAATCAATTTGAAGAGTCCAAAAAAGTAGCATTTTCTGCAATCCTGTACAGATAGAGGCAATTAAATGCTACACTCCTTGCAGAACTGATGTGTCTTATCTTGTTCCCTCCTTTGAAAGTAGGAGAAAAATCAAGAAATAGTCAACACAGCTGGGCTTTTCTTTTTGTTTACTTGGAAAACTTGTTTTAACCATCAACTTTAGCAAATTTTGGCAGTTACAAACCTGTACACTTTTTTTTGTTGTTTTGTTTTTATAGCAAAAGAACACAAGACAATACTGCCAACAGCAATTATGAAGGAACAATTAGTTTTCGGATGAAGGACTATACCCACTCAAAGTGATAAACCTTCCCTTTTGCATAAGGTTGACTTTGTTGTCATTGGAGAAATGACATCTCTTAATACCTACTTGAAATGGCATAAAAATCATATCTCTAGTTTTTTGTGCAAAACACATTCATTTAAAAAAGTCAATAAAAAACATCTTCTTAAAACCAGAAAAAAGTTAAACAAAAAGAGCTGAACCCAAAGGAAAGTTACAGTACATTTTGAAATTATTAAAAAGTTTTCAAATCTAAAACTTTTTTGTGTTTTTTTGTTTTTTTGCTGTTACCTTAAAAGTTTAAACCAGCTTTGATGACTCTTTAGAATTATATCAAACAAACAAACAAACAAACAAAATTAAAGCGACCTGATTGGCATCAAATATCTACAAAAGCCTGGTAATTTGAAACCATTATATACATTATTTTATAAACTTCTTTTTAAACACCAAAACATACATCTTTTACAAACCAGCCTGCTTGCGACAGGTAAAATTTACAAGACAATCTTCTCTGATACAGTGCGTTAAAGAGAACTGCTTTCACTCCTAAACATCTTTGTCACCTCCTGAAAAGCGGCAGTATGGGCATTGCATTGTTAAATAATAGCGATTCAGGTATTCCTATGACAGAAGAATGCTACAGTTCTGAGGGCTCCAATCTCTTTCCATAACACAGTTCAAGTGCATTCTTAACACTGGTAAATATTACTTATGGCCTTTGTGTAATACGACATATTTGCAATTATTGCTTTTCATTATTACATAAAGAAATGAATTTAATTTCATTTCCTCCCCATCTGCCCATCCCTTGGATGATGCAGCTAATTCACTAAGTGAATGGCCCTTCTGATAATGGAGGTGTTAAATGTCAAGTTTATGAAACACAGGCTAAAAGCCATGGATAATGGGCAATAGTCTAAATTTCTAAGGCTCAAATCACAGTTTGGTGTATTGAGAGGAATAGAGATGCAAACAGGCAAAAACCACAGTTTTACTGCATGGTAAATGATGGTAAACCATCACAGAATGAACCTGAAGATGTAGCTCTCATTGGAAACCTATGAAATGTCTATTATTACTCAGTGAATAGCTCCAAAAAATACCAACAAAGCACAGAGGTACTTCCACTACTGGTTTTAAATAGCTGGTTTTCTCCATTATTGAGCATGCTACCTTTTCAAACGAAGCTTAGCAGAACTGGTCCAGGGCACCTTCAACTCTCTCTCCCATGACTGCAATTATTATCAGCTATAAGGATACACTATGCCATCCATTTAGCTTTTTCAAGCAGGAGCTCGATGAGGAGTAAAGCTGTGTTCTTAACCATTTGTCCTGTCCAGCCCACATTTCTCTTTACAATGGAATTTATATTGAGCCAAGAGCAACAATTTTTATGTCATATTCTCAAAGTTTACCACCTGCCAGGCTCACAGCGACAACAGGCTGCTGCCTCCCCAGTAATCAGCATTTCAGTGGAACTGCATTTCCTCACTGTGCTGCACCCCGTCTGAGTTTCTGACTGGAGAGGGTACCAATACATCAAGGCTAGCACTACTTCAGACTACACTAGGCAATTTAGAAAAGGGGAGAAAAAAATTCTGAGGACCAAAATTTAACTTGTCTTTGGGACATGCAGAGCGGGACAGCCTGCTTGAGAGATGGAGCACACAACTTTCTGACTTCAGGAAAACAGTAGCAGTGAGAAGCCTTTGACTCCTTCCAGCCTTGTACTGCAACTATAGGCTAAGGAAACCCGTGGGATAATTCAGGATCAAAGATGTCACCGAGCTTTAGGAAAATAGCTTGACTGCCTGGAAATCACAGCACTGTAATGCATCTCTGCATTGCAGCGTCTTCCTAGTTGCCTTTATATGCTGTGTCCTATAGGAGCATCCTATAGGAAGGCTTCTATACCATCCTATACGGTGGTCTTCTAGTGGGGCTGTCCATTTGGCCCCATGGGAAGGAAGTGATGCTGCGGCTCCTTGGTGTCACCTTTGACCCTTTGCCCTGCTATAAGATACTGGCTCAGGACAGCAATCACATCCAATATCTATGGTTTTGTTGCGGGGTTTTGCCTTTTTTTTTTTTTTTTTAATAGGATGTTTATAATGCAGAGGCAAAATAATTAACATATTTAAGAAAGTTACATAAGCCTAATTTTTCCTTTTGCACAAGGCCACTAATGTGGTATTGGCAGCATAAATTATGTTGTCAGTCACTTTAAGGCTCCTTCCATTGCCAGAGTTATCAAAAAGGCTGTCAATGTGCATGACATTCTCAACCTGATCAAAACGCAGACAACAAGCACCCTTTCACTCAGACTCATACAACCTTGGCAAGTCAGTGGTTTCTGATACAAGCATGTATTTGCATTTTAATAAGTTGCTTATTTCTTTTGTTGTTTCTTTACAAAAAGCAAAGACTGTCCTGATCCTAAGAGTTATAATCCACTGGTACTCAAAAGTACTTTATTAAGTCTATGAAACCTCTCCTACAGATGATTCCAAAAGAAAATACCGTGTAGTGGAGCCATCTACAGGAATGTGAATTGAAATACAGACACACAGGATAAGCAGAGGTGTGAGGGGAAGCTCTAACAGAACCAGGGACCTGGCAATGACAGCAGCAGCAATATAAAAATCATCGTATGGCAGAAAAAGAATTATATATTGGATGGAATAATACGAACACTAATTCTTACATGAGGTTATGAATGTCTTGTTATCTTCCAGGTTAGAAGATTACGGCTTGTCCATGCAGAGCAGTAATTAATAAGAAAAATAAAATCGTTTGGATTAACAAGAGAGAAGTTAATATGAAAATCTTACTCCCTAAGAGGTATTTCACCTTAAGATCTGCATTCAGGTCTTATCACTATCAAAAAGAGACAGAACAAAACCAGAAAGGCCACAGAAGTACCAATATTCACAGAGGGGCATCTGTTTGAAGATTGATTAGGCCTATTTGATTTGGAGGGGAGGAGATATTGAGGTATAGAAATTATAAGTGGGACAGAGAAGGCTGAACGGGTGATCCTTGGCACCTTCCCAACAGCACTTTAATAAGTAGGCGTTCAGTGAAATGAAATGGCAACAACATCAAAACAGAAAAAGTACTATACATTGTATTTATGCATATTTTACTAGTAAAACTCACTACCAACAAGATATTACTGAGGCAACAAGCTTGGTAAGAAACATTGATTTGTTTTTTGTATGGCAATTGCTAGGGTCCCATGGTGTTCTCCCTCGTGACACTTTTGATATGTCCCAGTAAAGTTTTGATATCGGTGTCTCAGGCTTACTCAAGAATTTTCACTACAGAAAACAGATGACAAGTACACTTCATAACTAGCTGGGGGCTTGAACAGAACTAATTGCATAATGGATAAAAATGTCTCACACCAAAACTGAGTAGGAGCAAACCCCATGTAAACTGCAGCCTGATGACAGGAGAGTATTACATTCTCAGAAAGTCATACCAGCTTTAAAAGTGCAGCTAAATTTGCAGCTTTGTTTTTCAAACTGAGATGTTCCTACTCTTGAAGAGACATCAATCTAATTGCATCTGCTTTCCTGAAACATAGACTTCATGAACAATGCAATTCATCCTCTGTCTGTGCCTCTAGGCTTGCCAAACCATTTAATGGCTTATTGGCAAATCCCTCAGTTCCTTGCAATCGCAATACAAATTTCCATATTTTTTTTCTTCTTGAAAACACAGAGATAATAGCAGGGAAAAGGGGTTGAAACGTACCATGAGCACATTTAGAATGTATCACTGTTACAGAAGCATGTTTACTTTGAGAAGACCAAGTGACATTCATAAATTCAATGGACAGGAACTATTTGCAGACAAGTACTTGATAATACTTGTATGTGCAGTACATGGTCTTTCTAGAAGTTCACCCAATTTATTCATGTACCTGTATATTGAGCTGTTTTCTAGTGAAGAATTGCTGCATGATCCCAAAGAAAATATCTACACCAATCTTTCACAGCTACATAAGCTATTGGAGGGAAGCAGCAACATACTGTACCTAGACCAAGAATTTTAGAAATCCCGTTTTATTAAAAGTGTTACAAGCTGCAATTATTTAAATTACATTCTATTAATAATTTCTTTTTGTTGGGGGCAATTTGTCAATAAAGACTTCCTGTATGTCAAGAAATGGCCCACAAGTTAATTTTGAGTGAAACTCAAGTCAGTCAAGAACATGTTGCCCTGGAATACAACTGCTGAAACTATTCAGTTAAGATGTTTGACCAAGAGACAGGCCATGGAAAGCAGCAGAGGAAACCTGTTAATGAATCTGTTCATCTATAACAATGATTTATGTATTCAATAGCTTTTCAGAATGACTGAATTATGCCATGGAAGGAATGGATGAAACCCCAGCAGTAATGCAGACTGCAGACTCACATTCACTGTATAAGGTATACAGATGCTGTAAAATACAGTGGTAAAAACATTTTTGTAGCACAGAGCAATGGGTATGCATAATCTGCTTCAATACATTGAGTGAAAATCCCATATTTCCATATTGCACTTAGCTGCTCAGGCCAAATCAGTGTGAAAGGCCATTTACTTCAATCAGGCTGAGGGAAGCATAAAAGCATACTGATGCCGTGGTTTTCCTCATCCCACAACAATATTCTGAAGTCTGCAAACAACTTTTGGAAGTCCTCAAATCCTACGAAATCACACATCCAGCAGAAAATCTAGGGCCAGATCTTTGGCCGCAGCCCATCCGTGCAGTTCCGCCGACTGAGTCAGTTTACAGCAGCTGAGAACTCATCCCGTAAACTCTAAGGATGGACATTTGCCAAACGACCCAAATGATGTTAAGCTAACGATTTGAGGTTACAGCAGCATTATATGCAACTTAATTGCAACTAATTTTATTGCAATAATTGTAGCACAATGACTGCTGTTAAAGAGGTGATTGCCCAAGCAAGGGATTTCAAAAAAATCAGCAGCACGTTGTAGATAGTTAGGTTTCCCGATGTTTTCAGACACATGTTCACGTTGCATACGGAAGTCAAGGGATTCTGTGCATATGCAGCTGGGGCAAAACTGGGCCACTACTCAGCCAAACTCTGACATTTCTAGAAGTCCTCATGGGTGAAGTTATGCACACACACCTGGCATCAGGTTTTAAAAAATGGCAACCAAAGTAGGCCAATTTGGAGTAAATATACGCTGTATATAAGTTGCTCTATATGCACACAAAGTAGAATGAAATGCTATGTAACAAACAAAACTATAGATAAATATTTATGGACAAATGACTGGTCGCTTGTCTTTGATAGGTCAATTTGTAAATGCTATTTTTTCAGCCATCTGACGTGTTGTACACAGCAGCCTCAGCGATCAATTGCTTTCACTCTTTCGCTGACATAAAATTTCATGCAACGGTGCATCTTTGAATGATCCATACCAGTTCCTTAATACTGTGGGGACATCATAACACTGTAACACTTTTAATAATACTAATTTTTTTTAATAAAAAAAAATCAAACTTTGGAGGAGAGAAAGAAATTATTTAGTAATTATTGTTTTCCCCTGCCTCAAAAGCTGAGTTTTACTCTTGGTAATAAATAGAAGGTACATACTCTCCAGATTGTCTGTAACAATTTTGTGATGTATAATACTTAACACAATTGGTCTCTTCGTGTCTGCACATACAGTATCATTTCTGAACAAGTTAATAATGGGTTATACTGTATTTTTGCCTTGCCCAATATATATAGATACACCTTCAGCAAAATTTCTTCTCAACATTTATACTATTAATTGGACCAAATGACCAAAAAAAAAAAAGAAGAAGAAGAAGAGGAGGAAGAAGAAGAAGAAGGGAGCTTCCTTTACACTTGTGTCTGATGCTGGGTCTCCACAAATGGAATGTGAACATTTTCTAGGTTGAGTTCCTCCACGCTTTCATAGTCACTCATGGCTACTTCGGAGTCATCAAAGCCGCAGCTGGCTGAGACGTCAGAGGAGGAGGCATCTAGAGAGTTGTGCAAGGATAAGGGCATCTTACCTGCACTAATATTTTCTGTGTTCTGGCTTGGGCCAACAGCAAAAGTACTAAATTCATTCCCAGTCTGAGACCCTGCGGTGTCTGTCTCATTGGGGAACTGGTGGGGAGGGAGGTATTGGCTGGGGTGGAAGTGCGGCCGTCGCCTGCAATCGGGGCTGAGTGTACTTGCCATTGAGACCGGCTGAGAGGGTGGGAGGGTTTCATATTGGTCTGGATAATCGTCTGGAAGAGGAGGTGGTAACTGGTCCTGGCTTAAAAATTCCTCTTCGTGAGGGGGAGGGTAGTCGCTGTCAATGTCGTAGCCACCAAGGTAGTAATCTGTTTCCAGCTCTCTGGTGCTGCCGTGATGAGCCGAGCCTCCATCTGCTGTCTCAAAGTTGGGCACTTCCTCAATGTCGGACAAGCGAGCACTTGGCATCCAGTCAGAGGTATCCCAATGATACGCTGCAGCAGGAAAGAGAACCACAGCGCTCCATTAGGATGGGGCCGCTAATGAAAACAAGGTGTTCTGCATGCACTCGCCTCTTAGTCCTCACAGCAGGTTCAAATCACAGCATGCACCACAGGCCATCGACACAGGTCAGCCATGCTCTGACCAGAGGGGCAAGGGAGGAGAACAAAATTGTATTATGATGCTAATGCAAACAAGCAAAGAAACAAAATATGGCCACTCTCAGGCATTTCGCTTTTTAGGATGCTACTAGGTTGTGCAAGCAAATAATCTGATCAACTGAAAACTGGATCCTGAACTAAAAAAAGTGGCTGGCCATTCTCATGCAGCATTTGAACCCAACAGAATTCAAACAAAAGAGGACACGTGAAGCAGTTCAAGAAAAAACAGATCAAGTTGGTGCCCTGCCCACCCCAGCCCAGTCCAACAGGCAGAAAGTGTCTCAGAAAAATCACCTCTGTTGTAGTTCTGTCCTTGATCCATAACAGACACTGTCAGATACAAAGTGAAAAGTAAAAACTGGTAACTTGGAGCTTGTTACCAGCATAGTATTACATGTGAAAATACAAAACTCTGCATGCATATTTCTAAAGTACAGCGGTCTCGGTGTCGTTTTAATAGGATTTTTAATTGTTCTTTATTTTAGCGTACAAGATAAGCTTGCCCAGTCAAATGCAGACATACATAAAGATATGATTATTTCATGTGTATTATATTCCTTTTCTATCATATCTTAATTATTTACCCTCACTGAAGAGATATGGAATTACATTAGAGATGGAATTCTTAATACAAAAAGGGCTATCCACCATCTCTACGGTTTATAATTGCAAATTACATTTCTCTCTCACTTGTTCACTTTGAAACAGAAAAATAAGAATCTACCATTCTCAGGGCTGGTTCAAACAAATCTGGGCCCACCTGGGCTCAGATACCATGGTGATGGGCACGGTATAAGAACCTGAATAGAATAGAATACAAAGCCATTTAATGGGGCCGTCAGCTACAATGCCCCACAACCCCATACCCACCTCCCACCTGCACTGCCATGCTAGCCGGTGGGGAAGGAGGCATTCCAGTATGGAGAGGGTGCAGGGGTTGGGGAGAGAGCAAGGAAAGAGGTTTTATGTGAGACAAGAGCGGGGAATAAGCTGCAGCGTTTTCTAGATGAGATGCTCTTGTTCAGCCACATGTTATTGGGCTTCATGCAAGAAGTCACTGGGCAAGGTCTCTGGACTGTATCGCTGGAGGACGTCTGGCCAGATAAATAGACCTTTATGGCATTACAGTACTTAACCTCTGGGGCTCAGCCACAGACGAGGGCAGAGAAGACTGTTCTCCAGGCCTCCATCTATTAACACCACTCTTGCCCTTGTTTATCACCACATGGCGTATGTGGTGATGGTGGTTTCTTCATTAGCTCATTAGCCAGACAGTAGCTTTCTACCTGCTCTGTGTTAGCCTGGGGTGAGGAGGGTTGGGGCTACTGCAGGTTTAGCAGCAGTATCTGAACCGGCTCTAACCACTCTTCTCCTTCTTCACTTCTCTCTTTTTTGTAAAGCAGATTTTGCTGTCTTTCAGTCAGTGTAATGACATTGCACCCGAGATGCATCAGGTCCCTCCGAGCTGTGTGGTTTCAGGATCCAGGAGAACCTCACTAATTTCCTGACTCGCACAACCCCCGGTAGCTCCCTGGAGAAGGAGCCCCGTCCTCCCGCAGCTCCGCGGCAGCGATTCTGCCTGCCATGCACCGGGAGCTCCGGTGCAGCTAATGATTCACTGCTTTCAACAGCTCCACTGCAGAGCGTGCAAGGTTCATAAGTCTCATATATGGAACTGGGAAGTGGACACAGCATTTTCAGTGACAGTCTCTTGAAGCTGCTGCCAGACTTGCTTTTTCTGACCTGTAAAGCATGATGGGGAGCCAATGTGTTTGCTTAAGCTTTGCTTTTGGAAGGCAAGGCCATTTACAGTGTCTGTGCTTTCTTTTCAAGGTTATTTTCTTATTTTTTGAGTGGGACTTTCTTTTTGAATTAACCTTGGCTAGTTAATTTTATTTGATAGTGAGAAGAATGGCATTCTTACACTTCATGGAAACAGTAAATATATGATAGACAAATACTTAAGTGCCATCACTAGCTAGGAGTAAAAGTGCTTTTCAGAATTACCATGACACTGGCTCATGAAAAAAATCAGTCGTTTCACAAAAATAATTTACTTGATCGTCTTTAAGCATTATGCAGACTGGATTAGCTGAAGTCTGCAAAACCTGGCTTAAATTTGCTAGAGACAAATGGAATTTTGGATTTGTGGATAACTTGAGATGATGTTGAGCTGACATTTTCCGAAGGATAAGATAAATGTTGTATAAATAAATAAAAGTAATGTTTATCTATGATACATCACATTTCCTCAGTGCTTTAAGGAAGAGGAAAATAGTGATATTCTTGTTTTACAGGTACGGAAACCAGTTCACTTGTAGTATGATGTGCCTGAGGTCACCCAGGGGGTCAGTGGCAGAGCTGAGTGTTGGGTCCTTGGACCCAGCTGCCACTCTCTATTCAATGGGCACATCAGCACCAGGGGAAAGGCAGTGGCAGGCAGGCTGCCTTGCTACGTGGCATCCATGGAGTTGTGTCTACAAGTCTTCTATCTGACACTGTGTTACCTGGGAGAAACCAGCCATCTGCCTACCATCACCTTGCTCCTCTCCACATGGTCCTGTTGGAGTGCATAGCCCAGGTTTTCTGCAGCCTGGGATACTTTACGGCCTTCCTGTGTCTTCTCCTGTTTCCTAGCCTCTGCAGCCAGGATAATCTCAATGATTGGGCTCCATTATCAACCTAACGCTATTCTCTCTGAAGGCAATGGGAATAAGCAAGCAAAAACATTGACTTGAACAGAAGAGGATGAAGGCCTTGACAGCTTTTCTACGACTTCCAATTACCCACAGATATTTTGTGGTATATCCCTCTGGTGTTCTTGTGTTTGCTGGTGAACATGCTGATCTGCAAATCCCCATCCCCGCCACGGGTTTGCTGGTCAGTGTAGATTAGTGAGGTTCTGCTGGTATGTTTCACAATGAAAATAGGAAGCATTGTTGCATAACAAGAAAGAAAAAAAATTAAATACCTTCATTTTCTATAGTGTCAACTACATTGTTGACAAGCTGTATGACAGTCACTATGGAAGCTTGCAGGGGAGGGAAAGCAGAAAATAAAGGGAGGGGAAGGACAGCTTCAGGTTAGTATTTAAACACACATCATATGTTACCACAATAAATTCTCTCAAACAGACAGAACTGACATTGAAAAAAAAAAGGCTGCCGACCAATGCATGATTTATGCAGTGGGTTGCAGGACATTTCATTTCAGATAATCCCATACATTTTCAGAGTGGTGATAAATTCCAAACCAGCATTTCCAGAAAGGCATACGGGATGATGTGTATCACCTCATAAATTCAAGCAGACTGGCCAGCTGATTCAATTAACCAGAGCAGTATCTTGTCTACCTGACACTAATTTCTAATTCATTCTTGCTTAAAGGTCTCCGGGTGCCATGTGCTCCAAGGGATCATTATCTTTTAGACCATCACACCACTGAAACAGTGCTAAGCTCAATCTATTTCCTAAGAGGAATGTTTTACTTATTTACTGTTTGTGCTGTGCCATGTAATACCTCTGGGACGTTAAGCAGGACTACTATAATTAGGAGGACACGTCCGAGTAGGTTTGGTTCAAATTTTGATCTGTGTTTGACAGAATATTTTCACAAATGCTTTGTGTATTCTCTGCAGGTCTTTTACCAAAACATATTTTTCCCTTGAAATAATTAATATAGACTGTGCAATTGTTTAACATGGAGTCCAACAGGCCTACAATGTGTGGTCCTCTAGATGACCTGCATTTTGGACCAACTAATTTCAGGCCTTTGAGGACCTCAAATAAAATCCACCAAAATCAGAGGGAAAGCTCTGGTTCAGTGGGTACTGGATCCGTCCCTTCTCCTTTGCCTTTAATTATGAGAAAGACAGCAGGCTTTGGAGCTGGCTAAGAAGGGGACCAGAAATGTTGGACAAGACATACTTTTTTGTTTCACACAGCCAATAGACTTAGAGGTCACAAGAAACATGTTAACAGTAATAGTGCCATTCAAATATATGTTGAACATTTTGACATCTTTGTTAAATTTTGGGGATGGGATCAAGGATCTCATCGAATTTCCTCACTCTTTGTGAAGGCTTGGCAAAAAGAGCCTTCATAAACCAAAGAAACCATGTTCTATGTCTATGTTGAGCATGTTTATGCCATCAACAGCATTGGTAATTGTACAAGGGAGACTTGGATCGGCTAATGCATAATAAACATAATGGAAAAATAAGTGATTCCATGTAATTAGCTGCTGCGTGGCTGGGAAAAGAGGTGGAGGGCAGCCATAAACTGTAACAAGAGAACAACCAAGAGTGAAAAACAGAAGGTCAAAAATGAGGGCCAGTACAATCTTCATTGCAACTAAGGGTTGGCTCTGCTGGGAGCTGAGCAGAGCGTGTAAACAGAAGGGAGGGAAACTTCTACCCCAGGCAGCTCAGTGCAAGGCAATACCCAAAGCCAGCATTGCTTGGGGGTAGAACCTTGATGTCATCAACAGCAGTTCCTTGGACTTCCCAGCAAAACCATCAACTGGCCTGCAGTGAAACAGTAACCTAAAAATACACTTTTGTCATGTCCCCCCCCGTTCAAAATAGCTTACCATGGAAACCTGTAACTTGCCTTTGAAATGACTTCTCAAAATATTATTGCTGAAAGTCGGCAACTATTTTTTTTTAATTTGTGGCTAATAAAAATTTTTGGGTTTTGATCACAAAAAATACTAACTACTCTCAGCAAGACTAGGAGAGCTGAGCAATTTAAATGCAGTAGGAATAAGGTGGAAAAAATAAAAGTAGGCTCAAAATCACACCCAAAAAGACTTTGCACGGTGAGACAACCCCTATTTGACCCAGCAAAGGAAGGCTCCAGGCACCGTGGAGAGGGTGAGTGGAGGCTGCTTGCACCTGATACAAACTGAACAGAACAGGGCTGTTCACACCTTCAGCGGGATGCATCCCAGTGCTTGTCAGGTGCAAAATGGGTTTCCCCAGTCGGAAGCGATTAACCAGTTTCACAAGACAGTGTTGGCATGGTCATTTGTACAGCAGCACGACACAAGCCTGTCCCCACTGCTAGCCATGTGAGCACCCAGCAGCATTGCTCTCAGCTTTGGAGGAAGGAGTTTGGAGAAGGAGCAGCCTTTCCTGTCTCCCCAAAGAGCGTGGATGCTGAATTGCATTTGTTGTGGTTTCACTGACAACCTTTTAACCTCTGCAGGGATGTGAAGCACAAAGAATTAAAATGACAGGAAGGGAAAGGATTTATGGCTTCAAGAAGGATATCCATTAGCCCCTATGTACATGTATATGAGCATGTATATGCTTACTTATCCCTGTATTTATATTTTAAGCTCTTTCACTGCAAACATCCCCTGCCACTGCAAGAAAACCAGAGCATGCAGTCTTGCATTGACCTCTGCAAAACGACTCAGATGAAGTTTCTTCCCTAATTCTCCCTGAAGATACGGATTTGTTTAGACCCTGAACTAGAATTTTTATCTCTAAAGGCCATATTTTAAATACAGCTTTCACAAAAATGAGTGGGCACAGAAGGTCCAATCCAGCTTCAGAGGGTACCATGTCACTGATTTAAATGGGAGCAGGATCAGATGCTTGAAAAGTCTAATTAGAATTTGTGAGATACAAAAAGTAATCACGTACAGTAAATGACCACCTGAATAATTATTCTAAAGCTAATTATAATATAAATATATATTATTAAAATAACAATAATTCTAATAATTATTCTAAAAAACACTAAAGGGTTTTTTTGGGAGTGCAGGGGCAGAAAAGCAGTGAGAAGCTTGACAAAAATACTCATGATGCTTCAGCCACAGCTGAACCAAAAGGAACTGCAAGTGCACTTCTCTTTAAGTGCTTTTTCCAACATTTAGGAGTACCTAGGGAAGAGCTGCATGACATGACTGAGGAACTGAGTCTCCAGACAGTTCATTAACTGGTGGCTGAGGAAACTAAGTGCAATTTCTTTGCGCTAATCTTTTTCTGTGTATCTGAATGAGGCTTCCCTGACATCCATCATCCCTCCCTGGCAGAAACATCTTGCCTTTTCTCAAACCCACCGCTCAACATACATGGGCCATAGGAACAAAGGTTTGCTCTGACTTTGTAGGCCTCTTTCAGACTGTGTCTGGCTCTGCCCATGTCACCCGCTGAGATAATGATGTAGGACATGAGAGCGGGCAACGAACATGCACTGAACAAGGATTTAATGGTGCTCTATTGTTCGCTGAGCAGTGATCGCCAGGGAGAGGCCAAGCCACCAGGGACTGGCTCCACTTATTGTTGCTGCTGAGCACCAGCAGAGTTTTGTTGGGACCATGAATGAGACCTGGCAAATGGCACACAAATTCCCTTTCATTTGACTGATGAAACATGAAAGTCATCCTCTTCCAAGAGGGAAAATGATAGAAATACTACAGTTTCACTTGCAACCTATTAGTCAACTTATATCTTGGCAACGTGACTCTGCTGTATCACACCTCTAATTCACTGTAAAGCTTGGTACTGACACAACAGCTCCAAGCATCAAGATTTTAATTATGTTCCTATAATCTAAAAAATGCACACAAAGTGAGAGTTTGAACTCAGGACTTTCTGACTTCTAGCATCATTAAAGAGTTTTCTAGATGTCACCTAAACGTTTTTAATAATATTAGAAAGAGAGTTAAATAGTTTTGTCCCTAGCATAATCAAGATAAAACCATTTCTTACCATTATCATCACCGGAATCAGACTGGAAGGAGCTGAGGGACTGTACTTCGGAGTTGCTGCCTTTATTACTTCCTGCAAAACAGGTCACTTCTTCAGCGTCACCAACCCCTTTACCTTCATTGACAGCAAAAACAAAGCAAAATGGTACTCTCTAGGTCTGCACCTTTGTCTATTTATACCACAGAGCCATTTAAATCCTGCCAACAAGTAGCCTTCTGTTATTTTTGTCAGAATAAAATTATTTCCTTCAGACAGAGGAATGACCTATTGGTCAAGAAGGCAGCTGATGAAGATACCTAGACTTCTGAAATGACTGAAGCCCAAAGAGTCTTTCAAGTGGCCGACACCACTGTAATCAAGGAAGAAACATCTATATTCAGTATCACCTTTTTTAGATGACATGAAGTCTCAGCAGCAAAGAAAATGATCACTTAAAAATGTGGTATAAACATCTTATACAAGAGATTACAGTTACATTTATCTTTACTGTTCATTTCCTAATATCAGAGCCTCATTAAAGGCTCATTCAATGCTCAATAAAGTTATTGTGCATCTTTTTAGTCATATCAGTGGCCCTTGGATCAGATTTTAATGGTTTCAGCACTGACATATAATAGATTATGCTTCAGTTTACATTGCTTTTCATCAGGGACATTCAGTCTTGACAACTCTTCTACAGTTTAGAAATGTAACTGCAGCCTACGGTATAAATTCTCACGTAATTAAACACACATGAATAAACACATTCAGCTATACATTATATGATTGATAATAAGGAATACAAAAAGTTATCGCCCATGGTAAGCACTGAGATAGATACCTGAGCTAATTACGAATGAACAAGCTCAGGTGCGGCAAACATGTAAGCACAGCTCTCCACCTGCTAGCTGTGGATATCTCTACCCAGCATGGGGCACCTCCATACAGTAAGGGCTGATTTGCTCCTGCTGAGAGGCAGGGTATGTAGTAGATGGAGCGAGTGCTGCAGTAACGAAGCTGCACTGCTTCCCACTCCATGACAGCTGAGGTCCGTCTCCATGGCGTGGCCTCATGCTGTGCAGAAATTCATACAGATACCAGCAGCGTCTGCGGCAGAAACACCCAAGAGAATACAGAGCAGAGCACGTACAGGGGTTGGCATGCTGATGCTTTCAATCAGCAAAACTGTATTTAATGGTTAAAAAGGTCAACCACAACACAACTGTGAAATACAGCCCAAAGAAATGAAAATTAATTCCTGTTTTTCACTAGAAGACCTTACCCAATGATGTGTTGCCTTAGAGGAAAATGTGCAGGTCAGGGCACAGGTATGAGGCAGTGCCAGATACTTCTCTCTTTTCCTCAATTCCTATTGCCTAAAACTATAGGACTGTGAAAGTGTCTGGATCAAGGAGTTTTATTTGACAGTTGTGGTTAAGGCTGTGTTGCAGTGGGGTTGAAGATACATTAGGGAAAATTACCAAAAAGAGAAAACATAAAAAAGCCCCGTATGCTAAAGCAAACATCTCCCAGTCCATAAGACGTGTTCTGACTTGCAAGGATAGACAACGTAGGGCTGTAACTCTGTCCCAGCAAACTGGTATTTCCTGCTATGACAGAATATGTGAAGTTCGCTTGCATCTTCAGCAACTTGTTCAGGAATGGAGGGGGCACTGTGTTATCAGGTGAGAAACCATCAGAGCACAAATAGGGTAAGTGTGGGGATCAGAAATTTTGTGACCACTCTGATACTGAATGCAGATGGGAATGCAATGGACTGAAAAGGTGATCCCATAAGCAGTGCATGATTTTCTACTTCATATCATAGACACTGGAAGTAGAGAATATTAGTTCATTTGTCCCTGTTGCAAAACACGACTGCTTCTTGCAGAAGGTTTTTAACTCTCTCCGGAGACAAACTGCCCAAACCTAGCAGAGTTTATATTTGAGAATTCTGCTTCAAATTCTTTTTTCCAATAGAAAGATGATTACATTGTATCACTTGAGGAACTAACGCTCAGAGCACTTACTCATATGTGCTTTCTGAACAAGTGAAATAAATGCGTTTACTCATACTTAATCCATAGAAGTAGAGGTCTTGTACGCCTAGTTTAATTATAACCTTTCAAAATTAAACCAAATCACTTCTTGGAGAAATGTAACAATTGCAAGAGTATGAGGTTGGAGCACTAAGAGTACCTGTGCCACTGTACTTGCTGCACCCTGAAGGCAACCCTTACCTATGGCAAGGAAGAGTGACAGCAGCAAGCAGCAATACTTACTTTCCATCCCAGCATCCCATGTGCTCTTCCTGATGGAGTCGCAGTCGGAGCGACAGGGAGACACAGCAGGCAAGTTTGGAGCTACGCTGCACACCACCACCCCCCGCCTGGCCGTTAGTATTCGAGGGGACTCAGGATGAAACGTCGTCATCTCCTGGTGCTCCACGCCAAGCCCATCCACTATCTTGTCCAGGTTATTCCTCGAGTCACTCTGGAAGCACGGGGTATAGGCCATTGGCCTCACTGGGACCTGTGGAGGCCCAACCTCTTGGTAGATATTTCTGCTGTCTCCACTGTTCCTGATGTTTTTGAACTGGATGCCATTGCTCTTGTTGAGCAGGGCGGCAGTAGCCGGATCCTGTACGAGCGTGATGTTGTTGCGGGAATAGTTCTTCCTGAATACTTTCTTACGAAAGATGATAAAGAGGATGATCAACACAAATATGACAAACAGGACCACAGCTATTCCTATCAGCTCCTCCTTGCCGACGTATGAATGCCCAGCTTGTATATTGGGAACAACCACAGGGCGAAGACCACAGTATTGCCCCACATAGCCAGGGGTGCAGTTACACAGAAATGAACCGAATATGTTGACGCAGGAGCCACCATTTTCACATTCTTCTCTTTCGCACTCGTTGATGTCTTCTTCACACCTTAAAAGAAGAAAAGGAGAGTTTGGAGTTTGGAGAACACCTAGCAAACAGCCCAGCTTGTACATGATGACTTATCATGTCAAAGCGGTACCATTACAGTTAACACTTTGCTGGTTCTTGGCAAATGATCTTATTATTATCATATCATTTAATGGTATTTAATTCTTTTCTACAGCTATTCCATGGCTTTTTAAGACAATAAAATGAAAACATCAAGAAGGAAATAAGAGTTCAAAGCATCTGATAGGAAAAGGTTCCTTGACCCTAATGAGGCTCACGGAATGTAATAGAGAATCTCAGCCTTTTTACATTGTTTTTGGACCATCCCATGGGATTCAATACAAAATATTAGGAGGATTCAAGGAGAAAATAGTTGAGAAAAAATATAGTAAAAAAAATCAGAGTACTTATTTAAGAGAAGAGGAGGATATACTGACTGTGTAAAATTATTTAGGGCTGGAGATAAAATGAGCAAATATTAGGGAAACAGGAAAAAAAGAATAGGAACCTTAAAGAGAGAGGAGAATTGGAAAGAAGAGGTCATAAAAAAAAAAAGGGCAGAACAATAAGTACAAACAGTAGACAAACTAGATAAGAAAAAAGCATGTTGACGGGCAGGCCAGGGGATTTTCTGTTTCTACACCAAGTAGATCAAGGCTGTGATTTAAAAAAATGAATGCAATAAATTAGTCTTTTACGTGAGGGCTAAGGTGACTAAATAATTGATCCATTTAAAAAAAAAAGATTACATAGCAGCTTCCACAGGCTTTATGGGACTGCTCAAAAAGCCTCTAACACCAAGGTGTGCATATCTCACTGAAAACTGTCTGGAGATAGCATCCTGAAACAATAATTTAGGAGGCCAAGTTCAGAAAAGCATTTCTGAACATGCAAGCCTCATGGATTTCTCAGCTGTCGTTAGCTTAGACTTGAAATAAGCAGTAAGTTTTGGGTTATTTTTTGCTACGTGAATCAGCTTTTGGGTACAAAATGCCTGATCAAAAAGCTCACCATCACTGAATTGAAAAGCTCCCGGTGCCCACCTGGAGAGGGTCACTTACGTTACTCCTGTCAGGCCATTTTTGCAGTTGCAGATGAAAGCGTTGCCGATGGGATCGCACGAGCCTCCATTCCGGCAGGGATTTGGGAAGCAGGCTGTGATCTCCGACTCACAATTCCTTCCCGTAAACTGGGAGAGGCAATTGCACTGGTAGCCTGGGAGGTGAGGGACACAGAGAAATAAATCAGAAGCCTACCCCTGTCTAAAAGCAAGGGGATCCATTTGGCTACTTTACTCCAAAAAATATATTGTACTGCAGGGGAAAGGGGATGTTTATACTCATTCTGGTATGTCTGTGTGGTCCACACTAATGCCAGTCGAGGGTTTGTTTATCCGGGATGTCTGGGCAATTAGAGCTCATGTCTACAACCAGGGACCAGAGGAATTGCTGCAGCCCAGACCATCCTGATCATCATGATTCAGATAAGAATAAATGTAATCCACGAACCAACTTTGGTCACAATAAATATTTTAGATCAAGGATGCATCTCCCAATATTTTTGAAAATACAGACCGTATTTGCTGATAGCAGCAGCCCACACTCCTTTAGGGGCTTCGGTGAGGAACAAGTACATGAGCTGAGAGCTCTTCCACATCTGCCTTTCAGAAGGACGACACAGGAGGGATGTGACAGTAATAAAACACTTGATAGTGATACTTACCACTTTCATAAAGCGTATCATCCAGGCATGAACTATAAACTTCATAATGCCAGCTGACCTGGCCAATGCCAGCCCTAATCAGAGCTGATTATGTGCAGTGTGTGCTATTAAGAGACTGATTAATCACTGGCTGCAATACATGAGACGTAACGGCACTCAAGTGGAGGGGGACCCTGTAGGGGATCAAAGTCCTACTTACACATTTCTTGTCGACAGAGGAGCAATGTCAGAGTCAAAACCCGTTCTTGAAACCATCAGTTCTCTCTGCCAAGTATCAAATGACAACCTCTTTTTTTTCCCTCTCCTTGTGATTTCATATGGCACAATGCCATTAATAAAAACTTTATTTAAGGTCATAAAGAAATCCAGTGAGACAACGTGTCTCTTCATATTGTGAACTGGATATTGAAATCTGAGTGCTTTTTCATTCAAAAAGAGCAAAGAACATGTAGGTTGTGAAAGCCATTAATGGTTAAGGCAGTCCCTGGGATGGAAAGAATCCTAGATTAGAGATGTTGAACTAGCAAAATGTTCCTGGACATCTGTAAAAAACTTTGGCTGATTTTTTAAAAAACTACTTACAAAATCCAAATGCCCTAAACAGATGTGTAGGCAAGGTTCAAGCTCCAGTTATGGGGTTCACATGCTTACTGAATATAGCATATTAAGCAACTGGAACAAGGAACCTTCCTGCCATTAATACTGCTGGAATTAGAGCTGAAATGGTTGAATGCAACTCAATTCAGTGTCAAGATTATTGGAGATCAAGCTGATGTACCTGAAATATCATCCCTCAGTGGTGAGCTTTTTAAACATATTTTTTAAAACCGTCTATATCTATACATCCGAAAAAAACCCCTGAACATATTTTAAAAGCCACTATTCTAGGAAACAAAGCAGGAATTTCCAGCACAATTACAAGGAAAAGAATTTCATGGAAACAATATGGAAAAGCCCAGTGGAGGCATGAGGCAAAAGCAATTCTGCATTAAGACTCCCACATCTTTTATGTCCTATCCAGTTCAATTTGCGTTGTTCAGTTACTCTAATTGAATTCTTTCATAAGGACAGGCTTTAGAGAGCAAACTTGGAAGCAGGCTTGCTGGCGTACTCAGTCAAGAGTCCAATCCTATTTAATTGAAGATAAATGAAATAGATACTCAAATATCATGCTGTTTCATTGTCCTGCTACAAGAAGGGAGATAGAAGCACTACTGTTTTCAAGGTTGCAGAGTTAAGAAAAGAAATGACTTGATTTTGGGGATTCCTAGAAAGCATGTTTGGTCAGCATCAGCAAGATGGGATTATTTTTTGGTGTCTTATACATATCTCACTCAGACAGTGCAAAAAACTTTCTGGACCTGTACAGATCTGGGTCTGAAGAATTACAAAACTGCAACTGCACCAGGCATTGCATTTTGATGCCATCCCTACCGAAGATTTATTGTTAGTTGGCAAAGTAGCTGATCTAGAAATACTGTAGGTAGAAATCACGGCATGAATAAATAAGGCTGTTTCAGTGCTTCATTTTATGACTGAATAGTGACATCTATAGTTCAAAAATTTACAGTAATGCTTTATATATTTTTTATGGTCTCAATGAGTTTAAGCGAAATAAAAATGTTCATTTCAAATAGAAAACATTTTATTCATAAACAAATCTATTGCCTTATATAATAACAGATTAGGTATGTTCTTCTATTTTTTATCTGATATTTTAAACCTACGTAACTTTAAAGTGACTTTAAAAAACAACTTTCTGTACCTAAATTACTAGTTGCCAATCATTTGTAAGACAAAGCCTTTGAATCACTTTCTTTTCACATCTTGTGTTTGTTTCAGCTGATTAAGTTCTGGGTTCTCACTCTGTAACATATTCTGTTACATTTATTCACTGTAGAAAACTTGAGAAATATTGATTTGGTAAAAAAAAATAATCCTTTTACCATGAAGTATAAAAGGAACATGGATTTATTATTTATTTATCATTTTATTATTATTGCCTATTGTTTATATTAAAGATGCACCAACTTCAATTAACATTTCATACTAAGAGGAGATGAAACTGAATGCTCCAGATGGGTCAGAGCTCTATTGGGCAATGTATGAACAAGACCAAAATGAAAAGTCTGCTTCTGAAAGCCTACATTTTTGACTGTATTTGATTTAATGATGGTGGAACACAGTCAGCTATTAGAAGACTGAAGTATTTAGCACAGATTCTAAGTTTAGGGATCAAAGTTAGAAACAAAAAAGGCAATAAGACAGTATTAAATTACAATATTTATCGCTGACTTTTCCTCCCGTTGGAAGCACTGCCATACACCTGCCAACTCTGAGCCACTGGCAGAAGACACAGAACTTTCCTGTGGCACACATGCTCAGAGCTGCAAAGCATTCACCCGGGAGGTCTCCAACACAGCAAAGCATATGTCAAAATTCATGGAGTAAGGAAGTGAAGAGATGATAGGATGGCTCAGTACACAGCATATATTGACTCGGCCAGCAGACTTGCCAGACCTTTTATGCTTCTCCAAACCTCTCAGCAGAGGCTGTAATTTTGCCCGCTACTGCAAAATTGTAGTTGCAAAGTGTAATAGTAAAGAAAACCCTTTTGGTCAGGAGTGCATCTTGGGTCTAACAAAGAATTTTTATTACACCTTTAATTTAATATCCCTGTAATGTAGCATGCATTTTTTCCCACCCGTTGAGCACAAGAATAATACTCAAACTTCCCACATCTGAGGACAACAAAGCTGAAGAAACGGCTAAGTGCTCTGTCCTCTCAGCAGGGGATGGAAAAACCCTTTTGAGCAATCTAGGGCTTGTTCCTGTTCACAATGAAGGCACTGAAAGTCTTGGAAATTCATCAACGTTTAAGATCATACAGTCCATCCGAGTTCCCTCCAAGAGATACGAATATTTCATTTTGCACACTGATGCTGGAAAATGTTGATCTGCATTCTCCAAGGCAGCAAATTTTGTGATATCACCACTGTATTGCTTCAGAGGGAAACAGTGTAAAAAGATAGAAAGCTCTGGTAAACACATCTGCAGTGCTGCTGGGGTGGGACCACAACACTCAGCGTGTGCCACAATAGCCTGCACCAACAGCTGACCTACGAGCAACGACAAGCTATGGGCAGGATATAGCCCTTTTAGGCTATACTTACATTAGCAAGCCCTGCAGAGCAATGGCAGTGGGTCTGTGGAACAAAACAGTTGGTGCTGAGGACCCAGCACCCTCAGTGCACACATTTCAGGGCCTTAGGATTACATTAGCTGCGCTCCTGGTGCACGTCTTCCAGCTCAGCACCGTCCAGGGGGAAGCCTGGTCCTGCCCTTCGAGACCTAACCTCTCCACAGCAGGAATCAAAGCACAGTGAGAGGGGATGATCAGAAGATTCACCTCAAATCACATTCGTGATTTTAAACATTTATTTAGACATAGCCCTCTCTTGCCTACACATAGTCTTGGGCTTTCTGGTTGTTTTATAAGGCTCCTCCACTAATCTGAGTCCCCGCTATGTAGCTGAGTCTCACCTTCTCACTTTGACTCCAACAGCTTCTCTTCCTGCCTTGTTGGCATGTCCCTGTCCAGAGGAAAAGGGATTTTTCAGCCCTGACCTTACCGAAGAGCAACATGCTGTAAGTGAGCACACCCACACAGCCGTCCTGCCTATACCTATGTTTGCTTGGCACTTAATAAGCAGAGACAGTGGCAAAAGGCAGGCACGGTGCCATCAGCAGATGGGATGCCGTTATGCAGCGAACATCTCTGTTGGTAGCATTCCCAGCCTGAGCATCTGAATGTCTGTCTATCCTCAGGTTTACTTGGCTTTATTAAAGAGGATGCTCCGAACTGCTGCCAATTCTTTTTTTGAACATGTGTATGCTCCTGTTACTATCTATCACATGCAAGAGGAGCTGGCTTTTATCTGTTATGTGCTTTGGCTTTTGCATTTGATCTCCCCATGTAGTTTCTTTCCCTGCTGTGCAGCTAGACCTGACAAAATCAATGTCCAGAAACGCCTGCCCTTGGCCCTGCTCACATAGCATACCATGGCAAGTTAACTGATGAGAAGAACTGAAGGTGAAGAGGACCTCTCCAGCATTTGTATTTTGGTATGTTTACAGACATACCAGGCCACCTTCAAGAACTCTGTGTTCTTCAGCCATACATATTCCTGCCACTTCAGATTTAACTTATCTGTCTTTGAACAGATGATTGCCTCTTGCCACGAGTTGGTATGAAAATGAACCTCAGTCTTTGTTAAACTAGTGCTTTCTATGAAAGGATTGGCATGTATGTGCTTCGAAACTGGGAATTTAAATCCAGATGTCTAAAAGCATAGGTATAAAAAAGATTAAAACCCCCAAAATTTCTAAAAAGCTTTTAAAAAATAACTGATGTGCATTTGGTATGCTCACATTACAGCATGCTGGTTTGTTTGTGTGTGTGAAAAAGCAAGACTGAGAACATAAGTAAGACCAGGTCAGTTCATGACTATGGTTTTAATACACCCATTTTTCCCTAATGTCGTTCTTATGAACTACCTAATCCTCCAAACCACCCCTGTGTCAATGTTGCCAACATGCTTTAAAACAGGTATTAAAACCACCACCTAAGTTCCAGGTTGCATTTTTCCCTCTCTTTGCATTTTAACTCTATTCATAAAAAACCTAAAAAAGAAAAAATGAGGAGGGGGAAAGCAATGACTTTCTGTCCTCACACTCTGCCCACAGTCCTTGACTCAGTAGCTATTTCTGCTCAAATGCTTCATGTTCAAATAAAATTGCCTACTCATATAAGCCATTTACTTCAATCAAAGCCAGATGTATATAGGATTGATCAAATTAAAAGGAAGTAACTATACTTATAATTGCAGGCTTTACAAGCACGAGGTTTCTCTCCGTGGTTGAAAAGCTTGGCGCAGTGTTTGGATTTGATTACAGTAAAGCTTTCTATTGCTGTGATTGCTCATGTTGTTATTCATGCAGATAAACATACATTTACTATTGGCAGACCTGGTAACGTCACTCTATTATTAAGGTTGTGTGACATTTCCCTTTTTAAGACCTCATATTCAGCAGCTTATAGCTTAACCACACTTTAAACACTTGGTTGAATTTTCTTGGGAAATTTCAGTCCAAAGAGCCAAGCTGTTTCTAAAAGTCATGCTGTTTGTCAGGTTTCAAAATGCTAACAACTTTATTTAAAAATAGCTTCACTGACCTGTATTTATGGGTAGGGGCTGAAAAGTCTGGAATAATGTGGCCTGTATTTCAGGGCTGTGGTTTCCAGTGTCTCCAAGAAAATTGTCCTAAAGCCGTATATAGCTCTCAGGAGTCTCCTGAGCTGTCAGACCTGGTGAATGCTCATCACCCTTTCTCAGCCCTTTTGAAGCATGCATGGGATCTCCCCGCAGGGTCCCTGGACACACAGTACCCTCTCTTTAACTGCCGACAATGCTGGGCATACACTGCTGCCGTGGGACTTGATTCGGACTCGTGGGAACACATGAGTGCAAGCAGAGATTCATGTCATGGCTGCTTTCAGCTGGCCCAGAAACCAGATTTTGAAAGCAGAGAGGTTTTTCTGTGCTCTCAGTGATGTCTCAGAGCACCTGAGCTACCCATACACTCTTCTGCAGGCTAAGATTAACATCTTGTCCTCCTGTTCAATATGCAGAGAGGTCAGACAGAAAGAGCCAGCATGGGTCAACTAGCCCTGTGCCAACTCTCCTTTTGGGGCAATACCTTTGCAATCAGTCCCAAGCTCTGTGCAGCCCATGCACAGCACTGTCCCGGAGTCAGGAGCTTCGAAGTTGCTGTGACTTTACCCAGACGAACCCTAACAGCAGCAGCGGGGACACTCCTAGTGCATGCAAAGCATTGCTTTAGCAATTCCACAAACAGGGCCGTAATATTACCCTATTCCCATAACTGCAGGGTAAAGTAGAAGGTAATCAGAGGCAGCTTTTTATTAATGGTGAACAGGGCAGTAGGCATTTCTGTTGAAAGGAAGATGTCACAACAGGAATACTATTATTGAGGTTTGTGTTTTAGATGATCAAATTATGCAAATTATATGTAAATTAGACATAGCCCCTTTGATTTCTGGCATGTAGCCAGCAACTCTTTCATGTTATAATGTTGGGTAACCTTTGCTTGACTGTTTCCTTTTAAAGTTAGCTATAAATCTGAGCTTTCTTTTTCTCTCTCTTAATTTCCTTGTAAAACACAGTAGGGTTTTTGTAAGAAAAAGGATGTGAACGGTATATGAAATCTGCTCTGTAAAATTCAAATTAGAGGATTTATTTATTAAAAGAAATCCTATCATTATGCCAAATACTCTCTGTTTAGGAAAAGGAACATTATTCTCCAGAAACTTTAATAGGAGGCTAATATCATAGAAAATATTAGTCAAGAGATCCTGATGCTACTGAGTGCCCTGGGATTGGGAAAAGGACCTTTTCACAGTACATTTTTGAATGCTTCCCCCCATCAAAAAAGAAAAAAGCTGCCATTTTCTTTCTTAAGATAAAAAATGAAGAGTTCTTACTTTTTTTTTTCTATTTTAAATGAAAGTCAGCTGCTAACATCTATGTCAGTGAATACAATGGCTGATGATTCTTAAATGCATGTTGCAATTTGTGGCTCCGCAACCAGCACTGGCAATGCTGTTGGGCTCTCTGCTCTACGGAATTTAATTACATGGCCTTTTTGCATATGGAGGACAGGAACAACAGAATCGCTTTGCCTGGTGGAAACAAAAATGCCCATGCCTTCTCCTTGTGGGCTGGGCTGCAGAACCACCGATATATGGTCAGGGTCCATTGTGCTGGAATTATGGCTTTATAACAATCCTTTATTTACATACACTGCTGAGGCAGTAAAAACAGCAAACAGATTTTTTAATGGCAGGCAGCCGAAACATCCCCGCAGGGCACATGCCCCCTCACCGAGGCAGGAACGCAGGCAAGTTAAATCAGTTCCATGACTGCTTTGCAGCAGCGAATTATGTTGACATGAAAACGGTGCGTGCCATTCCAGTAATAAAAAGGGTCTAATCTTCAGCGCCGCCTGTGTCTCCCCTGCCCCACTGCTCCCCTCAGTTTGACTTGGCATGCACATGGGAGAAACAGAATTACTGTAAAGCATTTCGTTAGAAAGGTTTCAATTTACTCATCATGAGATTGCTGAGCTATACTGTAAATAGACTCAAATAAAATCAATAGAAGGAACTGTTCTCATGCTTCCTAGGATGCTAGCCTGGCGAATGGTTAACCTCATTTATTAAGTATGGAGTCTGAATCAAAGCCATGTTATGTCCATGTACATATTACAGCAGTATTTCCTAGGGATTTAAATAATCTTGCTTAGCAATTCTCTCAGTGGCTGCAGCATCTGTCTGCCTCAATGATTTTCTTTTGCCCTTGTTGTGCAGCACTCCTTTCCTTTCCTTCCCTTGGTAAATGAAGACCCTTAACGACACACACAAGCAGCATTTGTCCTTATGCTGCACATAACATCCTGGCTTGCCAGTGCTACGTTTCATTCCTCCCATCTCCTTTGACTGACAGCAAAGCCAATAGCGTCCTGACGCACCCTTTGCCCTGGCATAGGAGAAGTGGTGGCTGAATCAAAGCCAAGGATGCAGGGGAGATGCTAGCTGAGATATCTCAGCATCAGAAAATCCACATTGTCAGGGCTTACTCTATAAGGGCAGGATTATCCAAATGAGAAACTTTTGTCTGACAGTCAGTTTCAGCCTTGAAAACTAAACTGTTCTAAAGTTTAGGAAGTTCCTAAAGTTTAGAAAAATCTGCTTGGGGGAGGGTGATCAGAAAGGAAATATGAGAACAAAGCTTAAAACAATGAAAAACAGAAATAACAATTACAGGTGAAGGGGAACTTTCCAAGCAGAAAGTCCTGGACAGTGGTTAAGTGCTCCATAAAAAAGAGTTTAGTGGGAACTTCCCCAGGGAACCGTGACCAAAACCACTGACAATAAGTGGATGGAAAGCTCTGAACTTGCAGAAGACCTCTCTGTTGAGCATCCTCCTTTTTGGAGGAAGTTTTAGTCTGCCAGAAAAGGTGAGCAGTGCTGCCTGCTAATACAGTATGGGGAGCTGGAAGGGAAACCTGTATGCTGCAGAGACAGAACAGTCCTAGAGGAAAGCTCCTACATGTATGCCATTTGCTTTTTTTCCTGCTAAGATGCTGACTGTTCTTATGGTCTGGTAACTTGTGCACTACATTACTGGGTAGTAAGTCACTGGCACCCAATCACACAAGCCACCAGATAACCACTGGATAGGAAACTCCAGCACGAGCACAGTTTAAATCAATGCCCTATAAACTTTGGATAATATTACTTAGACGTGAAGCACTCAGGCCTCCGAGGAAGCTGTAAAATATACTTCAGGTGGGGTTCTAATGGGGCGGACTCACTACTTTCCATGCAGACATGTAATCAAATTACTCACTCACAAAAAGACCAAGGTGTTTGTGGACAGCTCAATAATTATTTGTGACAGCTTCAGGAACAGTGAAAGGCAACAGTGCCATTGCATCTGTGATGGACGTTTGAAATCACCATCTTTGTGTACAGCCTTTGATGTTGTAAATGGATCCTGAAAAATCCAGCTGAGCATTACAGTAATTGTAATTCTATTGGTTTCTATAGAAATGGGATTATCCTAACAGCCAATAAATCAATTTCCTCCTGGAACACTAATGCAATGAGAAGGGGCACCATTTCACCGTTATTTATAGAGCAAACAGCTTTTACACAATTTGCAATACCTATCAGAGTTTTATAGAGTTCATGAGATTTTTCAAGCATGTTGCTGCATAAAACCATCTCTGGCAATAAATTATGCAGGAAAATGGGGAGGGGGAAACCCATAAAGTAATGCAAAATATTTACCACCAGATGGCACGCTGGTACAGGTGCCGCCGTTCTGGCAGGGATGCCTCTCGCAGGCATCGGGGTAGAGGACGCAGCCAAGCTTTAATTCGGTCAGGCCAACCACTTCTGCAAAGCTGCTGCGCTTGTTTTGGAGTGGCAGTTCGTTGTTATTTAGGACAACTGAATCCAGGCAGCCCTGAAAGCCGCTCAAGACCTGCGTTGTTCTCTTGTCGGTCAGGCTGCGGATGTTATCCACTTGGACCTGGGCACCGAAGTAGACGGAGCTATCTGTGCTCAGAGTCTGGAAATAGAGGGGGGCTTTGCGGCGCTCCACGTAGCTGTCGTCCAGGGACAAGCTCGTGAAATTGCGATTCAGCTCCAGGAAGACCGAGTGCCAGCTTCCATCATTAACGGCCCTGCCAGAAATTCCCAGGATTCCTGGTCCACTTCCGCAGTCCAACTGGAACCACAGTTTGCCATCGACAATCTGCGGGAGGAAAACAAATCAAAGTGCTTCAGGCACTCAGCCATCTCATAATACAGTCTCATGGAGAATGTGGAAACACAGAGGACTTCTAGACAGTCTCTATACAGTGTTAAAGCTGCTCTCCTATATAACACTAAAATAGCAAAAAGCTGTGCCTTTATCATCAGAAAAAAAAAAAAAAGGTGATAAATACCAGCTTACTTAGAATTTAACCAAAGCCAGTTACTGCAAGCAAACTGAAAACATAGAAAAAAATATAGATGCAGAACACAGGTGAGGACCGGGATAACGGTGCGTCTCACTGAACAGGGCATGGACCGGAGCACCCATGTTCTGCTCTTGGCTCTGCCATTGAGCAGTCGTGTCTCTCTGAGCAAGTCCCGCCATCCACCCGTGTGCTGCGATTCTGCTCCCAGTGGTTGATGCTACCAAAAGGACAGTCAGGGCAAGGGACCACCGCTGAGTGTTTGAGAGAGGCTTGTGGCAAAGTCAATGGCCACTGCTTTCAGCTGGGCATGTTAGGTGCTGTGCCTCTGTAACCTTTTGGAGCATCTCAGCAAGGTGCGGATTTGTCCTTAAGTGTCATAAGTTCAGTTTCCCTAAGTACAACAGTAAGATTCTGATTGACCAAAAGGGTGCTACACTACCTGCTCTGTGTATACCTCACAGATGCTACATGACCTGCTCTGTGTATGCCTCACAGATGATATAAGATGGCTTTTACCTTTCTTTCTTTCCTCATATTTATGCTGGGTTCATGGCTTTAGAGGGATTGTTAGGATTTCTCTCTCTCCCTCCTGTCCCTCACCCATCTGAAGTCCTCATAAAGGGAAAATCTGTGCTAGCCTGCTGGGGCTGGCAAAATGCACAGTGAGGGAATAGGTATGAAGTGCTGCTTTCCTGATTAGCAGTTTACCCAAAGATTTTAGGTTTCTCTAACAGATGGCAGATAAGTTTGAAACGGCTGACAAGGCTGGAAATAATTTCTTATGACACATTAATTGGATTCAAGCTCCCCGAAAGCTCTTGCAATTATTTTACCTTTATGTCATGCTCTAGGAAGTATTTATTTCTGCAAACCCCATCTCAAGACAGTTCTGTCCCATTATTTATCCCTCTGAAAAGTTCAGGCATTGTGTCCTTTTTCATCCTTCCCTGCAGCACACGTCCTCTCCCTGGTTTATCTACAACACAACCCTACTGCTCTCCCCCAGCAGAGCAGAGTTGCTATAGCTGTCAAGAACCCCTCCGAGCTTTGGTGGCCTGCTGAATTGGCAAGGCTAATGCAGATGTGAGGATGCCGCATTGTGTCCATATGTCTTTGGCCATTTTTGGCCGTTTCTGGCATGAATAGTCATTTAAAACTGTGCTAGCTAGAGACATCCCTTGGCATGTGTCTGAACTGGTGCTCAAACTCTTCTCTACCAGATTTTCTCATGTGGCTTGAAGGTAAATGGGATACTGTTAATCTACAGGAGCAGACTGTGCTGTCATGTCATTATCAGCATTTTATTGTCCTTGGAGGTTCACAAAACTACCTGGACAAAAGCTAAGGGTAAATTCTTGAGTTCTGATGATCTCTGGACTTCCTTCTCCTTTCCAGACCTCAGTCTCTTGACCGGCTGAATTTGAACTGGGCTGTAACCTCAACCCAAGTCACACTGGGCAGTTGGGGTGCCCACTCCACCGCTCTGCAATCACTTGGAGGGGGTGGACACAGAGATGCTAAGCACATGACAAGCTCCCTATACATGCCAGCTACCTACTTACTCTGCATGGCATGAGGGGTGTTAGAGGAATACACATGTGGAAGGAGCCAGAAGAGCAAGAATTAGCCCCTGCTATGGGCAGCTGGTTATTTTTAAGTCCTTGACCTGTAGGATGTAATGAAACTGAGAAGAAATGAGATCTATGATTGTAATACAACATGCTTGAGGAATGGATGTTGCTTGATACTCCTACAGCTCAATCAAAAAAGGCTAATGGATGCATAGAAAAATAAGTCTGGATCATTTTTCATTAAAATTTTTTTTCTTACAGGACTCAAAACTCAGCTGTAAACTATTTCTGTAGATTGAAATTGGGCCTATTAAAGCATCTGCTCAGGAGGAATCTCAGTAAACAAGATGCTCTGATAAACTGAGCTGGTTTCTCTCCAGAGATAGAGCAATAGTTTCTTTTCTCCCTGTGCAACAAAATAGTCCACAAACCTTGAAGCCGCTGCTCAGAAAGTGTGGTCTAGCTCAACAGGAATACAAATCAAACAGAAAAATACATGCCAACATATTACACTTTGAAAACCAGCCATCATCGAATAAGCAGTTAACTTGCTTCTTATTCAAAAGGCTTTTTCCTATGGAAACTGTTCTACTGATTGTGTATAATATACATATACCTCCCCTAAGACTACTTATACCCTGAAGGACCTACTGCCTGCATGTCTATTACCCTTACTCACAGAACATGCTTTTCCAATTATCTTTATAAATACAACACCACATATGAGCACCTGGGATAAATATTACACCATTTGTATATGGGAAACGATGATCTAAAAGATTTGCCATTAAAATATGTTTTATACATCTTTCTCATCCACTTTTATTTCTTTTTACCAGCAGATGATCTGACATACACAGTAAATATATATTGTCTGAAAGGCTATGTTTCCTTCCTTTTATTAAAAAAGCACTAGTAACCTCCACCTTAGGCTAGAGTGAAAGATGGAAAGGATGGTTCAACGCTTACAGTACTAGTCTAAGATATGATAGATATGCATGGGAACCCACACTCTGCAACACTCTTCCTCTGGGATCTCAAGCAAGTCATTAGTTTCAGGTCTCCATCAGTAAAAGAGCAATAACGTCATTTCCCTACCTCACACCACTGCTTTACGGACACATACATTAAAGACTGTGACATGCCCAGATACCCCTAGCAGTGGGACCATAAAAATACTTTCATCAATCAGACGGTCACAGGCCTTGCTGTAGTGGGCAGGGAGGAAATATTTGTCCCCTGATGGCCCCATGCCTCTAGGAGGAGGAGGAAGAGCAGGAATAGCCCGCAAGGAGCCAGGGCTGCAAAGGGCTCCTGTCCTGCCTATTTAGCAGCTAAGCTGGCCACGCAGGGAGGAGAAGGGTCCTCCGCTCAACAGGGCAGAACGATGTCTCCACTCCTAAGCATGGAGAATTCAACCACAGGTCTTTGGTTCAGCAATTAATCCCTGGAGTTCCCGTGATTCCCCATAACCGCAGTGATGTCAGGGACTCTGTTCAATCCTCAGACAGGGCTCTTTGATTATAGCCTCGACCTTGGTACCAAGAAAAGCTGAACTTCAAGCTAATTTCCTACTAAATGAGGTACATTCAAGCAAATAGTATGGAAATCCAATGAAAGGCCAATGCTGCTGCCCAGGCTCAGCAGTTATCCAGACGATAACCTCAGTGGGATGACTGGTCTGACTGAGGGTTGGCAGCATCAGACTCTCAGTTCAGGACTGAATGTGTGGCACCGCTTTTTTCTCAATCTATGTGATGCAACACAGCAGAGAGCTTGAGTTACTCCATCTCACAGCAGAGAGATGCAAACTCTGCAACCCCTCGCCAATGCAGCGCATGGCGCCAGCAGAGACCCTCTGCACCAAGATGAAAGCAGAGCAGAGCTCATCCTAGCTGGGCAGAAAATTCCCACCAAGCTTCCACTCTGCAGCGTTTTCTGGGCTTAGTTGCAGTACCTCTCATTACAGCTGCTAGGACAGTGAGGTTAATGCATACTCAAGCATGTATGCTCTTACAGATACAAGATTCCTCACCTGCATAAAATGGGTAAATAATTCCTCACCTGTATAAAAGTACAAAGAACAGACAGGGCTCCAAAAGCTGATGCAATCTGTTACATTTCAACAGTTTCATTCAATGAGCAAAATTGAGCCAAACACATATTGTAAATTATATTAGAATATTAGTCTGGCTAAGATGTTTGGCTAACATCCATATTTATGTATCAACATAGGTAATAAAATGATCAAATGGTTCTTCTGAGACCACCTTAGGCTCACACAGTCCATCTGCAGCCACACACCATGGATACAGCATGCTGCCTACTAATCTATCTGGGGAAATATTTCGTTAGCCGAATTACATTTCAGGTTCGTTTGTGTAAAACAGTATATTTAATTAAAATATTACTCGTTTCAACTCTAACCATAACTGGGATCATATCCAAGCTTCAGCCTTATCCAGCATAAGCCATGGAGCAGTAATGCATCAAAATGTATAATATACACTTAACTAAACCATGCAAAGTTTCACAGTAACTGCCTGGACAGGGGAACATATGCTTGCCTTTTAACATTTAATAGCTATATTTATGGCATGATGGGAAAGTCTTTCTTTACCTATTTTTAATCCTTTAAATTTCACAAAACAAGTTGAATCTCCATTATATTCCTTGAAAAAAGAGAAATAAGTTATGGAATTCTCTTCTGCAATGGCCTCGTAGTGCTTTAAATTGTTAAATATTACTTTTCACAGACAGATGCTACATAGGAAAACGGAAATGGTGATACTGTTTTTGGCACACGTAGTCTTTTCAAAGGGAAAAAAAAAAGGCCATCGACCTGCATGTCATTTTGCTCCAATTGTCTTAAAAGCAAGAGCATGCAATGAAAAAAATAGCCGACCTCTCAAAATCGATGGACGAGTTGCTTTATTAAAAACAGCTGAATAAATAACACCCTTATTATACTGTATCAACACAATGTAGCTGGTAGGCTTTCAGCAAAGTAGTAGACAAACAGTTTGCTCTATGGAATTTATTATTCATCCAAGAAGGACACCGTGTTATGATTATGAAATATTTCCATCCCTGGAGTTATCACAAATGTATGAGCTCCCAAAATTAAGACGGTCATTTAAATACTGAAAACGATATTGCAGCATTAATTTTTAATAGACTGCAATGGCGGAGACTTGCTTCAAAAAAATCAATGCCACTATATGCCCCAAGAGTGGGGGTGGTTTCTGCTTGTTCTCCCATGGGCTCATACTATGTGGTTGGTCTAAATTTCTTCCACCTCTGTCTTTGTTTGGAGCTCAGTGTTGGTGGTGGGCCCTCTGGTGCTAATCCAGCAGATACTTAAGTACATGCTTAAAATTAAGGTATGTGAGTAGTTCCAATTGCCTTCAAATACAGGAAGTTAAGCAAGTGATTAAGTGCTTTGCTGGAGTGAAGCCAGAGTGCTCAAAAGAGCACAGGATCCCATCCTTTATCCTCTATTTGGAAAGCTTCTCCTCATGTTTAATTTAATTGAAAGCAATGCTCAAATGATAACAACTTCACATTTATAGACCTCTAATTAATCTACTTAATGGCCTCATTTCTGAGCACTTCCCTATCTCACAACATACATACCTGGTTAAAAACAAAACAAAACAAAACTAAAAAGGCCTTACTTCTGGTTTACAAATTAAAAAACATATGCTTAGGAAGGCTGAGGGTAACTTGCTTGAAAGCATCTCAGTTAGGGATCCCCAAAGTACAGTTTGAGTCAGCTGCCATCCCTGAAGAGACCTGCTACGGCTACATCCCTTGAGCATAATGCCATTCGTCTTCCTTAGAGCACTTTTGTGAGACCTTAGTCTGATGTTCCTCTGCTAAATGACCTTCACGAACAAAACTCTAGCAATTCCTGATCTTTTAAGTGATGCCATTTCTTAAAAAAACATGCTGAATGTAATGCTTTACTTTTCTTTAAGCCCTATGCTTATAGAAGCCAAGGGCTAGACCCGGGAAAAGGACGTACCCACTGCAACACCAAATCCTGCCCTACCTAAAGCCATGAGGCTCTGGGAATGGAATTCCCTGTGTCCTTCCCTGCCCAATGCATGGGAGAAAGTGGAGCCCTTGCATCCATAACACCACATACAAGACCCTGGCCCTCTCTCATCAGACACATGAAGCGGCAGCTGTGTCTGAAGCTCTCTACTAAGTGCCACATGAGATGGGTTCAGAGCTGGAAATCCTTTCTTAGAGCTAGGAAGCAAAAAAGAGCATGACCTGGTTGACCTCTGAGATGGGAGCAGAGTAGCCACAGCTCTTGTCGCTGCTCCTTCAAGTATTATCTTTTCCTCCCAGTATCTTTCAAAGCAAAATGATCGTCATTGTGTGAAGCAGTGACTGAAAACACGTAATTCCTACCCCACAACTAAAACCTCAACCCAGGTGACTGCAATGAGGGGCTCTCATTTATTTTTTTGTAATAGCATGAATTGTCCTCTTGGTGGCAAGATCTCCCAGCTTCAGCTGGAGATTTCCACTCAGTTGCCTATGACCTGACCTGCTGGACTCCTTAATCATGATAGTGTTATACACTAAACTCTAACAAAATAAATTCTCCTATCATCATTCTAACTCCATTACAGCCTGTCTCTGTATCATGTCCTATTGTTTTCACGTGGCACCTTTCACCAGGGCCATTTGTTTTTTTCAAGCATTTTTCAAAACTACAAAATTGCAAATGTTCCCTACTGATATATGCTAGGAGTAACCACAATGAAGACTTCAAAGAAGGTCTTCAAGCCTGCAGTTTTGTTTTGGGTGTTTTTTAACAAAAAAACTACACTGAAGAGTTCAAACTGTGCATTTCTATGTGTCTCAAAGCAGAGCTTAATTGTCTTGTACAAATCTGAACAATGCTGAGAGTCCCCAGTGAATGACAGACAGTACTCCTGCTCATGAAATATTTCAGTCTAACAGCTATAAAATTATTTGTTGCCCATTAATAACTCATCTAGCCATTTCAACATTACCTAAGCCTTCAGCCAAAAGAACTCTAAAGATTACAAATACAGACACAAAAGGCTCTGTGCCATTTCTCCCACTGCTGAATTATAGGACATGGCTGAGTTACAAAAGTCAGTGTCTTAATTTTGTAACTTAGAGGCTCTAGCAGAAATACTATACATGCAGGCTCTTGAATGAGCCCAGCACTCCCTTTCCATCCAGCAGATATTTGCCATTCCACGGAAACCCAACAAAGAACGAAAATGCTTGGAGAGCTTATCAACTAAATATTGATTGGATATCAATTGCCAGCTACCCCATGCCTCTCTCAACAAATAATCTTAATTCACAGAGTGCAGGAACCTTCACATTCAGTAGGAGACACGTTCTAAGCAGTTGGTTTCTGGAATTAACTTGACAGCAGTGAGGGCATATCCTCTAACCATAGGCACGGACACAGGGGAAGAACAGCTATTTCAGCATGCATCGTTTTGACTATATGGTCATATAAATGGCCAAATCTTACATCTCATGCAAATAGGCTCCTGCATGCAGACACACATAATGTTCTTATAATGATCAGCACCCAATGGAGCATTTTCCAAGTAAAGTACCACTAACAAGCTGCTTTTTTGATTGTTGGTGGTGGTGCCATTGTCGAAATTGTTGTTTTTCCCTGTTGGCATGAAACAGATCAGACTTCATCTTCTCAATCTACAGCTGAAATGAGAACAGCATTCCCCAAATCGAGAGCCAACAGAAAACACAGAATCAAGAAAAACAACTGTGGAAAAGATAAGTTATTTTAATTACCTTCAGAATTATACAGGGATTTGCTCTGGTGTACATTATAATCCCATTGCTTTGCAGGGTTCGCAGACGGAGAGCCAACTTGAATTCCTCTTTCTTGCTATTTTCAGAAACCCGGTATTTAATGTAGCTATTCCCAGCAAAGCTAAGGGAAGTGTGGCCTGAAATAACCAATTTGAAAAGACACATGTTCTTTTAGTGACACATGAAATAATTCCTCAACTGTCAAGTTAATTAAAGAATTTATAGAGCTAATGAGAATGTCTAGGAAGAAATAAATAAAACCCAACTTTGATGGGAAAAAAAGCTGGCACCTACTACAAAAACATATTGTATATTTGGGGAAAATTATTTTTCAGGGGATGGAGGAAAGTTCTATGTCTCCATACTTATAAAAAAGAGAGGTTTCTCCAAGTATTCAGCATTTGTAAGGTTATAAACCCCTGGAGGCACCTATGTTGCCTCACTGATAACAGAGGGAGTCAAAGATAACCATGCCTGTACAGTTGAGTGATAACCATGACAGTTGAGTTATGGGTATAAAGTTAAGTGTGAGCAGATGCCAGCCAAACCCTTGCAATGAGTTCCCTGCAACCACTGCCCAGGACCACAGTGATACAGCTCAGTATCTGTTGTGTTTTCATCAGGGAAATAGCACATGTCCTGTGTCAAGCAGCCCTGGATTCACTGAAGTCAACAGAAAGCTTCACTTCACAGGCTCTCCACCAGGCTCTTTGTATCCCAGGGAACAACACAGCTGCAGAGAACTAACAAATGTCCTGAAACTTTCTTCTTGGATGGTGTAGAGTTTTCATTAATAAAGACTGGAATTTTAGAAATCTAAATTGTAAGCAGAAGAGTTAATTATAGAACTCTGCCCATGGCAGGAAAACATCTGGCATAACAGCCTCTAGGAAAAGTCCTCTTTTCTCAGCAGCCTGTTTTGCTGATCTGGGATTCAACCAAGTCAGTGGGAATTTCCCAATGGAAACTGGATTATGGTCTTCATACAGCCCCATAGCCAAATATTTTACAGGGCTTATAAACAGATGCACCAAGTGCCAGTGCTGAGAAGGGTGAAGCAGTACATCTTCTGTTGACTTCAGTGGCACATCTACCTACAAAATGAGAATGGCAGCACTTTGTTGTTCAAGTATATCCCCCTTTACCGCTGTGACATGCACCTGAGCATTCGCCAAGCTTTCCTGGTGGGCACTGGCAGATGAACGGTCTCCGGTTAGCTTCATACCCCACACACTGCATGTCCCCTGGACACGGTTTCTCCAGACAGGGATCATTAGACCCTGGGCAGAGTCCTCCTGCAATAAGTTAAAATACTGTCAGGGATACAGTGTAAAGCATGATCTTCAGCAATAAGAGAGTAATGAAAGACAATTATTGATCTCACACTTCAGTACAAGCAAAGAACGTCTTAACAATAACAACAAAAAAAATAAAACCTTCACAGAAGAGACGTCCTTTGGACAAGTATGTAGCAAAACCATTATGGTTCTTCTTCAAAGGCTGCCTTAAAACCCATGGCAACATATTATAAAAACCAACTATTATGAGCAGTAACTGGTTTATAATTGGTGTTGTGACTCTCAAGCCAGTCATTTTCTCACAAAGCCTCCTGTGCAGGGGATTTAGGGATATGAGAAAACAAATGACATGAAGCTACGCACTCCTTTTGCCCCAGCACACCAATGAGAAGCAAATTTAAGGAGGTAGAGTTCCCTAGGAGACAAAATAAGAAGAAGCCATTCCTGGGCTACGGAGTGACAGCTGGACTTTTCATCCTCATACGGCACAGGACACGCTGCCAGCCTGATTGTATGGCAGAGGCAGACTTGCCCTGTCCCCATGTTCCTCCTCATGTTTCTGAGATCTCACATCCTATTGTGCGCCTTGCCCAGGCTGACAAAACCTATCCTCCTTTCTTCTGGTTGTGACTACACAAGTCCTGTTGCATCTGGATGTACATATGTCTGGGGGGGGAGGAAGTGGATTACTTGCTCTGAACAATAAGAACGCAAAGTGAAGAAATTTTGAAAATCAATAATAATTTGACTGTATTTCTTGACATTACCCAATTGAAGAAAGAAGAAGCTTAATATTCTAAATAGCCAGTTGCTATTTATAATTTAAAATTGGGCAAAACATCCATGTCCTTTTGTATTTGGGGAAGAGCATAATTTGGATAAAATTATTTTGAATACTAGTGTCAACTCTTTCCTAAAAATCTTTAATTAGTATGGAATCTAATTCACAAGAATAGGTGAATTCAGAACTACTACTAACTTCATAAACTAAGTAATCTGAAGGGACAGATAAATACTGAGTTTTAAATTTGCTTAAAATACTTGTGCGACACAATTACCTTACGGTTCTTCAAAACCTCCTAAATTCTTAACATCTATCAAGCTGAGCATGTCAAGGGCTTACTTTAAAGCCTGTCAATGTCAAAGGAACTTCTTGCATTCCATGGGGTTTGGCTAAAACTTCTATATAACTTCTAAACGTGTCTAAATAAACCTGTTTTGATTATCCTAATCTTAAAAGATTTGCAAACACTGTCTACAATAATGCAAACCACAATACTACTATTGCTGCTTAATATATGAATTCTCAGGAATATACGACTTCCACAACAGTTAGCCTTTTCTTGGTTGCAATAAGGAACTTCGTAGATGCAGGGTCAGCTTCTACCTTTGGACGTCTGTGTGCGGCTGCTATGAAAGTAGCCTTTAAGTGCAGGAAAAAAGGCACTCCTGCCCTTGCTTCTGTTGATTTGCAGACAGAGCTTGAACAGAGGGAGAGACACATGCTGGGAATGGACAGGCGTCTCTTGTTTTGCTTACCAAATTCATTTACTTAATACATGCAGGTGATGATTTTAACAATAAAAAGTCAGCACCTTCCTACCCATCACTTTCTGAATATTGGCAGTTCTTGTGTATTGCAGGACCCTTATCAGATTCAAAAACTACTTTATTTTTTGAGCATAGGTATTTTATTTACAATGCATAAAGGAAGAAATCAACCTGTCATAGAATATATGTCCGAAAGTAATGAAAGAAAGAATCTTATGGCTCTCACACTTTAGTACAAGCCAAGTAAGGCTCATAGTAAGCATAGCTGAAATCACCTGGCACTGTAAGTATTTTCTGGAAAAAGAAAAATTACCACTGTAGGTTTGAAAGTGGACATGGGCTGACTACAAATATGGCAATGACTGTAAATGTCTTGCTTGATGTACAGCACAGTCAATTTAATCTTTAACATCCTCCCCTCCTTTGTCAAACATTTGTTTGAGAGGTCTATGCAGTAAACGATTTACAGTACTGCCTGTAGCACTCTTAGAAAATGATGCATGGCGATCTTTATTAATGACTTTAGTAGGTAACATTAACAGGAATAACAGCTGCAATATACAGTCACATTTTAAGTCTTATAGGGTTCTGTACTGCAGAACTATATTCTATTTAAAGGTAAGGTCTGCAGAATTTAACAGAGAATATGATGTTTTCTGTAGATTTTTTTTTTTAGAAAAAAACCCCCACATTCTTCGCAAGTAACAATTATTTCTGAAATTATAACAGGGGGTTAAATATTCTATAGGCTGCCTTGTCTTTTCTACTTGGTTCTTTCGGCTATTTTAATTCATTCTATGTGACAAATACACAGCATTCTGCTGTACGCAGAGTATATCTCTTCTCTGAACACACCTAAACCTTTTGTGAGGCTGTAATTCAAGTGAGCCTCTGCGTAGGTGACAGACAAGTCATTTGGACAAAAGCCCCACAGCTTGTCAGTGTGCAGCAGAAGGGGGCACTGAGATTTCCAAATGTGGCTCCACAAATTTTCTCATCCCTTAACCCATGACTGTATCTTTGAACATGAAGCAATAAAGCAATAGCTTACTTTGTTATCCATCTCTGCCAGTTTTTTTAGCTGATTCAAACTCTGATTTGTACTTTGGAGTCATCCTTCCACAGTCAAAATATATATGGAAAGGATCTAATGTATTTAGTGCAACTGTGGAGATACACTAAAGAACTGCTTATCCTGGCAGGCCAGAATAGTTCTTCTGGTAAACTACAAGCAAATCAACTTTTTATTCATCCTGCTGCAGCAGGATTTCATAGCTGTCACAAAAGTTTTAAAATATTCAGACTTGGGAGAAGAAATGCTCTATGCGTGTCTGTATGGTTATAAGTACATAAGCTACAAATCCGCATTATTGCATTGCCCTAGCTAACACGCATTTTCAGGCTGATTTCACAACTATGCGGAGCAAAATTGTGAAATCGTTCAAGGTTATGTTGTCCACATCAAAGATTTACAGCCTGAGTTTAAATAAAATTATTCTAATGTTGCATTTCCACTCCAAAGAACAGTCTATTTACCACCCAATAATAGATTCAAGAAATATGGATTTGAATTGATCTTTTTTTTTCTGTAGGCAAGTCCAGTCGATCCACCGCATTCCCTTGAAACTCACATTAGTATTAGTAAAGCTGTTCTCCACAAGGTATCACAGAGACACATGAGCTAGCGTCAACCAGTGCATGGCAGGAAAAGGTGGAACAAACTCACTTGATTTTGACAGATCATCTTCAGTTTAATCATCTAAAAGAAGGTAAAAGTATTATAATCTCTCTACTAGTATACTGAGGAAGAAAACACTCTTCCATTGCAAAATGAGAA
The DNA here is from genome assembly GCF_034638445.1 of Ciconia boyciana. Lineage (NCBI taxonomy): Eukaryota > Metazoa > Chordata > Aves > Ciconiiformes > Ciconiidae > Ciconia > Ciconia boyciana. The sequence continues at coordinate 209,135,920 of NC_132934.1, forward strand.
GTTTAATTCCTCTCCATCCAAAGAAGGATCGCTTCCAAGCATGCGTATATATTTTGAAAATTGAGTGCTTCAACACCTTTAACTTGAGCCTTAAGATATTTGGTGTTTTTCTGTAAGACCGTTCTCCTGAATCTGTATGAATATTAAAAAAGAGTGTTTCTCTTGCTAGCAGAAGAAAGCTTGAAAGGTGACTCCTGAAGGCCAGAGTCCCAGAAAGCATATAAAGCAAAGCTCCAAACTTACTTTTAAACAACCTAATAATTAGTTTAGTGGGGCGGGAAGACAGTCAACTCATGAGCTGCAATTTGTTTTTATTTTTGGAGCATGGTGACCAGGTATTGTAAACAATGATTACGATATACACCTAAGTGCAGATACCACAAACTTGGTTCTGCACAAGTCAGCCATGGGTTTCAGTTAGCTCAAGTGCCTCTGGAAAACTTTGTGTCACACAGTAAGTCCTAGTGAGTCAGATTTTCTCCCAGTTTTAGAAGAACTTAGACATTTGACCTCTTCCATCGACTCCTTGATCACAGCTTCCCTTAAGACCCCTTAAGTGATAGATAACAGTTGCCCGATTCTACAGTCATGCCTCCACTTGACACATCAGCTCTCCCACGTTTTATACGAGATTGTGCATTCTCAGTGTGGGACTAAAAATGGGGGATATTCACAGGGAGAAACATCTCTCCTTACACAAGTGCAATGTTAAAAGGACTACAGCCAAATCAAATCTATCAAATTTATCTGCAGTTCTTTGTTCCCAAGCACAAGGCAGGACACCTTCTTCTTCAGTCTTGCTGACTACCTTGCCAGGACAACTTGAGGCTCATTAGTATGTGTGTGCTCCCTGAAAATGGGAAAAGCAGTGCTGTACACATAGGAATTGGGTTCCTGATGCCCAATCCTGCAGAACACCCAGGACTCTTTAAGAGGCACTGTGTGCTCTGTGGAGCTGAGGACACAAACCACCTCTGAAGATTAGGTCCTATATTAATAGCAGATCACCACAGTCTATGATTTCCTTTTGTCAGAACATTCACAAAATGCTAGAAGTGGCTCCATAAAGTCTGAATTGCCTGGTTTCACGAGAAAGTGGTCCAAGGCTGCTATTCACTTGATTAAATAACGTGGATGTGAGTGCCTGCACTTTTGCTGAACACTTCTGGGTCTATTAGAAAAATTCTTTCAAATTATTAAGCCAGAACCATATTAAACACTTGAAATGGAATTCATCTCATCTAACTTTAGGGCATGATTCATCCGACTGATTTTAGACATCTAGGGAGAGATGTATCACATCATTAAAAATACCTCATTCTTTCCACTGTGTGCAAATGAGGCCTGGAGTGACCAGCTCAGATGTAGATATATACCCACATTTGTCAAGATGATTTCAATCCAGCCCTCTCCCATAAACATATTAATGTAACCTCACTTTTGTAAGATTATAATGCAGAACTACTCTATAGGAAAGTAGTCCCAACAAAACCTGCTTCTTTCCTGTATCTTTGTCTCAACACAAAAGAATTACTTTGCATCATGAAAAAAAAAAAACAGAATAGATTTTTGCTTCTGAAAAATGAGAATGTCATGAGAATTATTTTACATGAATATATTTATTTCAGTCCTCCTATCTTTCTTTCCTGCAAGCACTGACAGATGTTTGCATACCTCATGTCATGTGATGGGAGAGTGGCAATTGCATAGCCCCTATAGCCACACTGAAACAAACCCCAGTTTGTTACAATATTTTTCATACAAACACAAGCAGATGAGCTAGAAAGCTAAGGACACAGTCTGTTATTGGAAAACTCTTTAGTTCAATTTTATTGATTTTAAAGGCTTAGATTGATGCACCTGAACTTTCGAACTTATCCTTCCAGAACTGAGCTGCTGAAGCTCTGAAGTTCACCCACTGCCTGCTTTTGCAGTCTCCCTACATTTTCATGTTAGATAACTCTGTTTGCTCACAAAGGTAATCTAGGTAAGTTATGCACAGCTGGCATGCATAAATTGTGCGTATCTGTGATATCTGCCAGTGGGAAAAAACACTCCAAGTATGATACATATTTCAAGAATGAGAGAATTAGTCCAAACTCAAGCTTTCTGGGTCATAATTGAATCAGATCTCTGGAAACATATGCAATACTTTAAAGGCTTTGTCATAATTCAAGCTATTAATATTTACTGGACTGGATCATGAAACTATCCTAGTAACAAAGGAAGTATAATACTTTTATTATACTGATAATATCTTGCTAATTCTGTCTTGTTAAACAAGGCAAAAAAAAATTTATTCTAGTATTTTGTGCTCTTTTTCCTGACTTGCTGCATTTATGTGCATGTACAAGAACTACCAATCAAAGAAGTATTTGCATTTTTCTAACTCTTTTATTGGGCCTAGTCTTTAGCCTTCATGAAAGCAGAACTAGACATACATTCTCTAATTAATATACCCTCAGAAGCCTGTGTTACCTGCTATGTGATAAAACACAGTGTGTGTCTGTGTATTTACCTAAATACGAACATATTTCTTCTGGCTCCTTTAATTAAAAACAGTAGAAGAGGCTGAAGCATTAACTAATGTGGAGAAGGGCAACGCATGGATTTTTTTACTTCCCCTCAAGATCTCTTATCTCTGTGCAAGTAATAGGCACCAAGGCTTTCACCTTTCTGGCAGCTGTACTTAAATCAGCAGCTCTGGACACTTTTGCTACAGGCTGGATGGTGGACTGGACATGCACAACCCCACCCCAAGTCCTGTGGATCACCCATGGGAAATCAGCACATAGTGGCTCGAACGGGAGCTATGGGAACCCATCCAGCTTTCCAGCTGGACCAGGACAAGCTGCCTGTTGCAGCCGTTTCCATACAGCAGTCTTCAAGGCTATGATAAATGGTCCAGAGGCTAGGGACCACAGATGGTCTGCAAAACCACACTGCCTTTCCGTCCGCCTGCCATGCATTTTGAGGATTGACTAGTACATGGCAGAAAAATTTGGAAATCGCTGGCCCAGCTGAATTTTTGTGCTTCCAGTGCAAACTTGCTGTGCAGGGAGGAAAAGGGAGAGAGCTGCTGCATCAGAACTGTATTGCATTGCAAAATCCTTTTTCTGGAGCTAAGCTAAGGGATTATGAGGCAGATGCACTTGCTATTAGTATCTGAAGGGAATAATACATTATTATTGACTTTAATAAGTAGTGAAATGAAATTATAAACAGTGAAATTTTTGGCTGCCAGAAAACCAATTTCTGACAGTGAGGGCTATCACTATCCCCATGGAGATGAGGATTTGTGATTTCTTGGTATAAAAATGAGACAAAGCTATGAGTTAGAGAATATAAAAGTGTTTTGCAGACAGTGCTCCTGCACTGGCTCCTGGACTCGTCTGGAGGATATTGCAGCATTGTCCCTTTTAAACGTGTGAAAATCCTTTATTTCAGAGCGTTTCATGTGTAACAAAATGCTGACTGTTTTTATAATAGATACATCTGTTTGAAACTTACAATGCTATTACTTAAAAATTTACCAGATAGTCCGCTCTTGAATGCACATGAAAATAGCTCAGATACAGAATTCTGATATTTTTACAGAACTGAACTTCTATGGCATTATTATTCACGTGCCGCAGGAGACAATGATTTCTAGTTAAGTTCTATGCAATTTATGCCTATTTTCAACCCCACTGAAGTTGACGGTAAGACACGAAATCCTGCTGACTGCTGCAGAAACAAATGTTGGTTACTGAGAGACATGGCTGCTGGATTCTTGCACTGCTCTGTGTGTGTATGTGTGCATGTGTGCTTAAGATGAGGGAGACTTAGATGTATTGATTTTACAGCAGCTTTTTTCTCCGCTCTTAAATGAAGTGGAATGAGGAGTAAGTGGCCTAGCAAATAAAAGAAACAGAACTATTATTATAACTGCCTGAGGTTTTGTACTCCAAGTGCAGAATCACAAGGAAGATTGGCTGTTGAGTCTATTTGTCATATATGCCCCTGTGAAATCTCTGCCAAAATGTGGAGCAGCCTGAAACCCAGCCAAAAACTCACCGTCACCTACTGTAGCATTAAAGGTCAGAAAGTGTTTTCTTGCAGTTATTTAATAAAATACTTCATTGGTTTCCATGCCTCTCTGCACAAATGGGACTGGAAAAGCCCTTTCCACCTGCACTCCTCAGGTCAGGGGTCCTTTTCGTTGGAGACTGCTGGTGCATCGTTGCAGACCAGGCTGTTCTGCTACGGTCACGCTCCAGGTTTATTCCAGTGGTGGCACCGACTGGGTGGGAAACCACATCCCTCCCTCTCTTCTCCCTTCCTCTCCCCTTCCTTCCCCTCCCCTGGAAATTGGTTGATGGCTCTGATTACAGAGCCTCCAGGAAAGCAGTCTTTGTCGTAAAAGGCCAAAGTTCATCAACTTCCATTTACATCAGTAAACATGAACAATTCTTCCTGAGCCTGAGAAATCAATTCCCACAATACATCAGCCAGTCGTGCTTTAACGGACCGAATTGAAATGCCCTTTCTAATCTGCATCAGAGGAATAAAACCGATGCTATTGCATAATGTGTAAAGATGGGAGGGGAAGAGGGAGCGGTACTCACCATTGCACATGCAGCGCACATTCCTGTAAAAGCGGGGGCACACAAAACTAATTCGTGCCGTGCTATAGGTCATCAGGGAATGTGAATCAATAGATAGACTTTGCTCACAGTGTTGTTCCTGACAATCCAGTCCAGAGCAATTCTTCTCCAAGATAGCAGAAATACGAATCACATTTTCCAAGTGTCTCCTTGCATTGGTAAGCTTCTGAATCAAATAGGCAGGCTTATAGAAACCACCGTTGTGCATCTGAACTGCAAACAGCATGTCAAGCTGATTGCTGCCTGCCACTGGCTGAATACTGATGATGTGCAGGCTGTCTTGTTTCTGGGAGAGCACTGCGTTTCGCAAGGTACGCCTGAACCCGTGCATGTGAAGGCCCACAAAGTCTTCCGGGGAAACATTCTCAAAACGGATGGTGACTGTGTTCTGCAGCATTTCTTGTAGCAATTGCTCAACGTGGACAACAACGTCGATGGGTACCTGGAACCGGCCATCACTGACAGAGACATTCAGGACATACTTGCCGTTATCAAGCCCTCCAAGGGCAATGATCTTCCCATCATGGCTGTTGACCTTGAACAAACTTTTCTGCTCTGATTTTAGCGTATATGTGAGGACATCGTACACATCCTGATCTGTGGCATGAATTTTCCCAATGACTCCCCCAGGAAAATCATCTTCCATGGTGACAATGAAAATCTCCAGTGGAATGGCAGTTGGTTTGTGAATGCTTTCTTCAATAACCCTCACCTGAATGTAGGTGTGGGAAACCTGCTGAGGCTTCCCAGAGTCCTTTGCCTAATGTAATTTAGAAAAAATAAAATAATAAAAAACAAAATAAAACACACATATAACACAGCTAACAACCATAACTTCTTGCTATACATATTTTCACAGCATCAGTATTTCTGAAGACCTCTGAAAAGAACTTCCCAAACGCATTTGCAAAATACATATGCAAAGAAACGTCTCAGGTGTTTCTAGCAGTGGAAGTTACAAACTCTTTAGGGAAGCACAGATATCTCATCTAACTGGATTGCAGAGAGAAATGTGTCAGCAGAATGTCTCATTACTCAAACTGAAATGTTCCCAGGATCCCACAGCTATCACTTGTCCTCTTCACAACAGAGCCATTTGAATGTGGTATATTCTGCATCAAATGGCATTTGGGCTCACTACTGCTCTGGAAAAGAGACTGAGGTCCAGTGAAATACCAGCATCACTTTCTGCATTGCTTGGTGTGCTCCAAAGTGCATCAGACCCTGCTTAGTTTGCGTGGATGTGAGGGAGTTCAGAGTTTTTCTACAGCACTCTGTACTGCTTTACCTGAAGCAAGCAAGAAACGTGCTTGAAATAAATAAAATTTATCACCCTCCAAAAATGAAATAGGGTGCTTGTGCTGTTACTAACGATAAAATATGAGAGCAGCACTGCACTTGGACAGATGACTGTATGACCCAGAGCACATATGATAGCATCATTTGCACTTTTTTATGGAGAGTAAAAGAGCAAGTATGACAAAAAAACCAAGGCCATCTTGACAGAAAGGTGTGCAAACTTGAATCAGTATCCTTTCCTGCACTAAGAAAAATGTTTCATTGAAGTCACTGTTAAGATATACTGCTCCACACATTTATTTGCTCCAGAGAAGAACAGAAGACTAAACTACAACTGGGTAGAGATGTAGCACACATTCAAAGATCTTTGTATTTGGACATCGGGAGGAAAATTTGCAAGCTGAAGAAAAAAAAGGCAGGATGGCAATAGTAATATGGACTTTACTAGGAAAGGATCAGTAATTCTAAGACACTCTAAAATTCATTCATCTTCACTCCTAAAAGGGCTGTGTGGAGTATTTAAGGAACGATTTTATGTATATGTGCACACACACACACAGAAATGCACAGAGATTACCTCCCATTCCACTTTCAGTTTTAACATTACTTTTTAATAAACATAACACAGGAGGAACCTGATGTTGGAAAGCACACTGGCACAGATGAATGGAAAGAAACATTTCTATGGTCTATACACAACAAGAAACTATATAGTATGTTTTCCCTGCAGAAATCCCTAAAGAAAATAATACTGGGAGGAATTGAGCCTCTGCAATTCAACAGCGTGGTTTTCTGAACCTGTTGGTGCATCTCAGACATTGAGATCTGTCTAACACTTTGTTTATATGACATACTTGGATCTATATAGCTAGAGGATGCTGCTTAAATTTAATTCTCATGCCCAATTTTGGCTATGCAGGAACTTTGGCTAGCAAATTGCCCTAAAAGCAGAATATTTAGGATGAAGGCATGGTAAGAAGGAAAGGTGAGGTTTTTCTATTTTCCTACATGGCTCAAAAAATGGGTTGCAGGAATATTAAATGGCAAACTTGTAAAACATTACTTTGATTTGAACTGTCAATTAGCATTAGAGCTTATATTTTTTGAATTGCAAATTACTGAGGATGCTACTGGTAGAAACAGCATTAAATGTGCTTGTAAAGGAGCAGACAGGCTGTATTTAGAGAAATCAACCCTGGTAAAGCAAGTGGAGGAAGCCTGCATTTCAGACTTAGATTGTAGGACTATGTCCCATTCCAACGAAGAGGTGTAGTTCATTGCCTCGACTTGCATATTTACTGAACCCTACTACATTTTCTCTGGCAGGCCTGAGAAATGTGGACAAATTACTTTTGGATTTACAGTTTTTTGTAATCAGAATTATCCTGGTTACAAAGTTCCTCAACAATGACTCTAAAGCTAAGTTTGAGCTGGACTTCTATTGCATATCTTATTTTCACATTCTTTAAAAGCTAAGTTGACCTTGGAAATCTGATTTCATGAATTCTTGGTAGGCTTCCAAAAATTTATGATTAAATTTATGACTTAAAAGCACAAGTGATTTTCCTTCCTAGAACAATATTTTGCTGTCACTTGTTCTGTGGTGTATTTATATGTATATAATGCATTTTTCCTTATTTTCCTCGCTTAGCTACAGAAAAAAAAAAAGATGAAAATCTTAAATCATAACGGCTGCTGCTCAGAAAATCCATTTCAGGCGGAGGAAATTGGAAAGGTGGCTGGCTACCTATTTATATTTATATGAAATTAGGTTTAAGGACATCAAAGGAAATATACTATATTGTGCACTTGTAAACTGGAATGCATGGTATTCACTCATAGAACACAGTCAATTAAAACCAACCCATACAGGCAATGTACAGATGACCTACCACTACGAGGGTTTTTGTTTCTGTGCAGATGCAAAAACCAAGCCATACCTGCACGCAGAGCACATATTCGGTTGCAACCATGTGCTTGAAGATGACTGCAGATCTCAAGACGCCATGAGGGTCCAGTGTGAACTCCTCCTCTTCATTGCCAGTGAGGATGGTGAAGGTAAAAGGGGGGCCATTGTGAAAAGAGTCCTTGTCTGTCACTACCAGCTGCAAAATGCTTGTGCCCACTGGTTTATTTTCCTTTACACATATACACAGCGTATAAAGAAAAGGATTAAAATGTTACATATCACAATCATAAAACACCACATATTGCTATCGAGAATATTCAGCTGAATGCTCTTTGCCCAAGACAGCATTTCACAAGCAGTGTTTATTTGGCACCGCTTACGCCCCATGGACTGGTAGCAGAGATGGAGGTGCCCACCACACCTCCAGGGATGCATGAGCTCTGCCTGATACTGTGTCTGATCAGGACTGACTAACCACTAAGACTTGCACCCTGAGCAAGATGCAAAGAAGTGCGAACTCACCCCAGCTCAGACTTTTTGAGGCCAGAGTACAATTTCTGGCACAACAGGGATGAACATTAAAATGTGTGACAGATGCTGAGGTTAAAAACAGAAACTTACCAAAGAGTTAAGAAAGACATGTTTATACTTTCCTTTAAATAAGATCACTTGATATATCTTTGGCAGATAAATCATCAAAAGCTACTTAACTGAAACCAAATGCTTTTGTATTTTAAAAGTCAGGGAAGTTTTGGATGTGCAGGATAAACTTACTTGAATTACAGCTGTATAGTTAGCTGGAGTAAATACAGGGCTATTATCATTCACATCGGAAATGTCCACGTTGACCGTCACAGATGAAGACAAAGGAGGGGTGCCGCTGTCTCTTGCCTGGATAACTAATGAATAACCAGATATCTGCAAAAAGGTGAAAACATTAAATCACCATGAAAGCGGTCCTAAATTTTAACTCACGTTCTTTACACCCAATGCACCACCTACCATATTCTAAGGAAAGCTGTTTGGCGTCATTACCTTCCCTGCCCTTTGTATAACATTATCCTGTTTATTGCCAGACTGTGTCCCAACTTCTGTTTTATAAGGCTATCAATAAACAGCTTCACTGTATTAAAATAACCATATCAGATTATGCATTCCTGAAGCAAAGGGGCAGGCAAAAAATAAACGATGGATAATATCCAAACTCAGACATTACTACTGTAGCTAACATTTTCATTTCTCCTAGGTGTCAGCTGGGATATGTGACCTGATTCTACATATCTTACGGTTGGTTTCCAGGATATTATATAAATTACTTATTAAAGCTAACCTCAGTTTGAAACACAGTGTTTCTAACATGGTGATGGAGAACCAAGAAAAAGTTCACAGACAGTTGGCTTAAACACACTGGAAAACATTTGGGACTACTAGGGACAACACAGTCTCTGTAGCAACACAGTATTATCCACCATTCAGTAGAAGATACATGTTTTTTAAGCATACTTGTTTGCAACAGCCGCAAACTAGTCAGCACGGTGTGGGCAGCTCAGTGCATCACCCAAGGGCCCTCTACGCACATATGTGCCCATGTGCGAGGTGTGAGCGTATGTGACAATTTGAAAAAGCTCTGTCTACACACAGCTTATGGATGACAGTTTGGTTTTATGAACTGCATCCTTATGTCAGCATCCTTACGTCTTACGGCTGCTTTTCACTGTATATCGCGGCACACTCCCCAGGGAGACCTGCTGACATGTCTGCCTGTGAATCCTTCTACGGGGGAGCGAGCAAAGGGAAAAACGCGTGCCAGATAAAACACGCCGTTCCAGCCTCTCGGTGCGGGGCTGGAAAGGTGAAAAACACGTCCCTGCAGACGGGAACCATGTAATGGTAAAGGGGCTTTTTTGGGGTGAGAGGAAATCCAAAGCCATTTGAAAAATAAAAGCCATTTGGGTAGGAGGGAGGAGTACAGGCTGAGCGTATGAAACAAGGGGGCTCTTCTGGGATGAGGGACCAAGCTAAAGAAAAAGGTAACAGTTTTTTGGAGGGGTTGTATGGAGGAGAAAGACTGAGATTTGGTGGGGGTGTAGTGGCAGAGGAGGGAGGAAGAATCCTGAACTATGGAAAGTCAAGAAACTGAGGCAGAGAATTAATCTTCTTTTTTTCCCTTTCGAGCTGTAATTTCTACTGCTAGCTAAAGTCAAGATTGACAGTTTTGTGGGGTCTTTCACAAATTTTGTGCATGTTTGCTTTCATTTCCATGTATCTCAGAACGGTGGCAAAAGTCATGGTTTCTATGTGATTACAGCTCTGGAAATGAGCTTCCTTAAACCCCTGAAACCTGGGAGTCAGCACTTCCTTTGGGGATCTACAGCAGATGGGGCATCATGTATCATTGTCCCTGAAGGGGTCAGAAACACCTGTGTCTGGGAAATGTGCCAAGGAAGCAAAGATAAAGACAGTATCACAGCTTATTTTAACTGAGGGAAACTGAAAAATGCAGATCTAACAGAGCTGGCATTAAACATGCACACGCCGGAGAGGATGAATGTGTGTGTCTGAATGCAGATGTACATGAGTACACTTCAGAAACTAAATAAAATCATATTAAGAAATTAAGCCTGTGCCATTTACGAGAAATATATTACAGCAAATTTATAACATGCACAGCCATTGTTACTTCCCTGTCCTCGACAGTCTGTGGTAAAGTAACTCTGCCACCAAACTCTGACAATTTAATCCTGCCTTTGTGATAATACAGAAAGGATATTTGCCGCTGTTTAAGCAGTAACCCTGCTTCCAGTAGAGAGCTTTTCCAGCTGAGCCCATGTTCTGAGGACAGCAATCAGCTTCCCCAGTTTCGCGGATGCATTGCTCAGAGGCAGAAGGCATGGATTTCTTTATGTGTTGCAAGACTTTTGAAGCCATGTAGCACCCTCCTGCCCTGCTAGTAGCACAGGCAACTGTGTTTGTTTGTTTTTTTCCAAAAGCTGCTAATTGCTAGCTATGGCAAAATGGTGATAAATCACCCTGAATGAATAATCTAGTGAGCAAACAAAGCAGCAGAATCTGTTTAATGAAGCACTCCTTCACTTTTGGTACAGCCTGGCCACTTCATAACATCACCTCCCCAGTGACATATTTTGCAGAGCGCTAATTAATGGCTGAGGTCTCAGCTCGGTGCTTGGTGTCACAATCTGGAGTATGTTGTAATCACTCTATTGCACACACCGCTGCATGTGTGTGCTTGCACGCGCAGGAGAGAGGAGGCAGCTCATTAACACAGCAACAGCTGCCGGTAGCACCACAGGAAAAATCCAGGGTTGCTTTTTTCCCCGATCTGGCCTCAGCTGCTGTGTTGGTGCAGGACGGGAATATTAGCAGAGCAGTTGGCTTGTAGATAGGATTGGGGATAGGGTTGGGGTGGGAAGAAGTGGAACAACATTAGAAAGACCTGTTGGAGCATCTTAGGCTGATCGTTGCAGAGTGTAAAAGAAGCTTCTTCAAAACAAGCTAGCAGCAGAGTTGAGATCAATACACATCTGTAAGTCATTGTAAGTTATGAAGTCCCACATCTTACCCTTTCTCTATCCAATTTCTTTTTAACCTTCACGAGTCCCAAAACAGGATCAACCGAAAATTCATTGTCTCGATCCCCATTCACTATGGAAAAATGAATCTGGCCATTGGAAGGACTGTCCAGATCTTCTGCTATCAACTTTTTTGAGAGAAGAGTGAAAATTAGCAAAACAAGTATTAAGCCATCTGTATGATACATTAATTGCTCAACACCCCAAAAAGTAAGACTTCATATTCCATCAGACTAGATACATCTGAACTGCACACCTCTACAGCATCAAGCCAAACATCAAGCCAATCAGTTTTTGATAGGAGGCTCTCCTTGGACCTTTTCAAAATTCTAGCCTTGAAACATACACAATATTTTAATCTTAATATTCCATATAACACTTTCTTTCTGGATCCACAAGTTCCAAGATGAGACTATTGTGAGCTTTGGGTATGGCACACTGCATGCCAGACTTCATAAATACTATGTATTTCACTGAAAAGTTGAATTTTGCCTTTCCAATAAAACCCACTTGTTTTTAGCTGACTCATGAAGTGCAATGCCTTAAACATGCCATTGCTCTTTGACAGCATATTGGGGTTAAAAAGAAACAATCAGTACTACTACTATTTTCTTTTAGGGGAAAACTGGCAGCAGCCTGGAAAGCAATAGCAGACGCAGAGTATTGGCTAGAGAACAGTTTGGGTGATATAAGATGCAGTAGTTATCATTATTAACCAGTGCAGCAGTATTTTATTAAAGGTCATGTGGCAGAGGTCTTCATCCCGCCTAAATGCTGCCCACAGCCTCTCTCACCATTATCACCGAATCACCAATGGCAGCGTCCTCGCTGATGACTGCGCTGTACACCACCTGGCTGAATTTCGGTGCGTTGTCATTAACATCTGTCACGTTTACGTTCACAGTTGTAACGGCGCTCAGGGCTGGAGTACCTCCATCTTTTGCTTCTACTACTAAGTAGAAATCCTTACACGATTCATAATCCAAAGCTTCAAAAATGGAAATCGCTCCTTTGAAGCAAGGGAGAGAATGTCAACAGCCAGCGAAAAACAAATAATACTACGGACTAAGGGATTTGACTGTAGTAAGCAGTACAGCATGCTATTTATCACCATGGCACACATACAAAATATGTTGTTCTAACTGTAACACTGCCCCAATCCAATAAAAATATTTGGTCAGGTTTCTACTGCTGTTGTTTGATTAAAGAATGATGCCAATTGCACTTGGGTTGCCTCTGCAGAAAGGACCTTCACAAGGCATGAAGCAGTGAATGGTTTATCATGAAAATAGCTTTTATTATATGAGTATCGTAGACAGAGAAGTGGGGGCCATATCCATCCATTTGCTTGGGCTCATGCACAGAGCCTGTGGGAGAACTGGATGCTGACTCTGGAAATCAGCCCTGACAAGTCAACAGAAATTCACTCCCACATAATTAACTTCTCATGAATTAAACACAAATGAATGGGGTATGAATACCTTTGAGAAATCAGTTGTCTATCATTTATGTGATTAAACAGGGACTTCCCCACTCAACTAAGTTTATAAATTTTGGGTTCCCTCATGACACAATCAAAACTAAGATTCTCTGTAACTTGAATCACTCTGTGCACCCAGACCCCTTCTAGGATAGAAATGATTTTTATGCAAGCCCTCCACTTGTTTCCCATGTACCCATAACCTTAACAAGAAGGGTGGAATGAGTTGTGCACAGATTACTAGTGATGCCTTGAAGGAGGTAATACTGGGCATGGCAGGAAAGACTTAAAAGCAAATCCTTAACCTTGGCAAGCCAAATACTTTTCAATATAGACCCATCAGGAGCAGGGATGTATGGGGCTTAAAGGTCATTTAGTCAACTGCTGCCCAACACAGGTCAGCTAAACCTAACCATTCTTGAAGGTACCCATCTCTAATGTTCTTATAAACCTCCAACAACATCAGTTTCTTAACCTTCTTAGGAAATGTATTTCAGTACTTAATAATCATTACAGCTAGGAATTTCTTCCTATCATTTAACTGAAATAATCCAAATGCAATTTAAGCCCATTCACAACTTCTTTTCTCATGAGTGGGCAGGGAGAACAGTTTATTGCCCTCCTCTTTGTCGGTACTTTTTACAGGCTTGAATACTAACAGCATGTCTTCTCTTTTCTAGCTTAAATAGCCTAAATTCCTTCAGTCTTTCCATAAACCACATTCTACAGACCTCAGATCATTCTTCTTAGTCTCGTCTGGGCTCTCTCCAAATGAATCCTACCTTTCAGCCTGACTTGCTGGAAGCAGGAGCCCTGAAGAGAAGCTTCCAAGTGGCTAGCAGAGAGTTCCCACTGATAAATGGTGTGAAGGGCATTATTTTTCAAGTCCTGATCAGGCATGCTACATCAGCACCTGGCTGTCTGGAAACTGAGCTCCTGCCTCTAAACCGATAATAATGGAGCTGTCACACATTAATGAATAATAAATAGGGTTTTTTTTTTCCCTGTGTGATTAAGCTTCATTATGGGTTTTTATTGATTTATCTCCTTGGCTTCATTGTCAAATGTGAAGTTAAGTATCACTGCCTAGGTGTATTTATGTTTAAATTTTGTTAGTACTAATCAACATTATGAAGATAACAGACAACACATAATTATGTTAAGTCCCTTACATGTAAGGCAGTGGCCTCCGCAGAGTGGAAAGAGATTTTTGCACACAGTAATATAAAAGACACAATGCATAATTTTGAGATTTTCCAGGTTACTGGTTATTACAGCTGCACTCAAACAAGTGTTACCTTCAGCTTTCAAAATCAAGATTGTTTTGCTCTGAAGCTCTGGTGGCAGATTTGTACTGGTCATCCTGAATGTTATAAGAATAAGGGGATCCACTACAGGAAGCACAGAAGAATCATAGCTTACTGTTGATGGATTAAAACCTCAATAAGGATAAAGAATATAACTCACTGAGGAAATTCAAAGAAAATGAGCCATTTGCACCAAATAAGGTAGCTTTTCTTAGTATTTCTTAAAGAGAAGCAGAAGTATGTTTTTAAAATCTGTGATGTATAACCAAAAAAAAACCCCAACCAAACCATGGCTGAAGTCAACTCTCAGACAACACAAATCAGGAGCAATCTAAGTCAGTGAAGTTGCATACAGTTGTATAAACAGCAATCACACATTAGGAGTGCCAGCTATTTCATCCTGATAGCACTGTCTGATGCTTGCTAAGGTCCAGACAGTTGAGGCTGTACTCAGCTGGTAAGTAGGTAAACATTGCAAGTGTTCGTAACTGTAAGGGTTGCAGAGTTTGGCTAATGGGTCGTCACATCTATATTGACTTCAACAGACATCCTAATGGAGAAACGTATTCTCCATTCGAGCCAGGGCAGCTGAGTGTGACTGTAATTTACATCACTCTCCAACCTAAAATTGTTTTTTAACTGTGCAACTAATTCCACATTGACAACCTCTGAGTCTCTGTTTTTGGAAATTTTTTGGTCCAAGAGCCTTCCCCAAAGCATTCACATTTTTCTGATGCTTTCTTTTTGCATTACAAGTAAGACCCACTTTACAAACCTGTTTTTGAGTTAATCCTGAACTTCCCTTTCTCATTCCCTGATCTGATGAGATAGGCAATCTCAGCATTAGTACCAATGTCTTGGCTTGTAGCAAAAACAGAAAGGACCTCAGTGCCAGGTGAGGTGTCTTCAGGTACTGTAACAAGATAATCTCTTCTTTCAAACACTGGGGGGTTGTCATTAATGTCTAGCACTGTAATTGTAACGGTGGCAAACGAGGACAAAGTCAGCACAATGCTCTGATCTGAGGCCTTTACACTTATGTTATAGGAAGACTGAAGCTCTCTATCAAGTGGATGCTCCAAAATAATGATTCCTGATGACCGGTCGACTGAGAAGTAACCATCTGCGGAGTCTGCCAGGGAATAGGTAACTTTTCTGTTCACACCTGAAAGAGAAGCAAATGTGAAAATGATAAAGTGAAATAAAGAAAACAACAGCCTCCTCCCATCTAACGGAAACCCTAAGCAAAATCTGCTGTCACACTGATCATTTCCAATTGGGGTAGAGCACATGGAGGTAGGAGTACCTGTGGGTACGGTATTGCTGGAAGTTTGGGGGATCAGGACATGCTCTTCTCACATGTCAAAACCCCAAGGATAAGTTAAGTTCCTTCCCTCATCATGATACTTTTTTAAAGATCACTTTGCAGAACTGCTGTGTAATGAAACTTGAAAGCAGAATCCAGATATGGTCCTTACCCAGAAAAGCTTGCAATTGAATTAGATGAGACAGGCAGAATGCTGAGATTGGAAATGTCTCAAAGCACATCTTGAAGGAAGAGAAATGTACATAAGGGAAAAATAAACCCATAAAAATACATCAGGTGGCACAGAATGTACTTGCCTTGATTCCACTGTTGAGCAGCAAAATATTATTATAAGACAATACCTGTTAGACAAAAGCTGCATCAAAGAACTCCTGCCAGAATATGGACATTTTAGAAAGGAAAGTCCCCCACTCCCCCAATTTGAGAGCAAAAATCGAGTTGTACGAAAGATATCCTGTGTTTTCAAATCCTGCCTGTATTTCCCAATACATAACACCTATCCACCCGGCTGCTGAATACGCAGATCTATGCTAAGGTTGTTGTTAGTAATAAGGCCTGAGGGGAAGGTACTGACTTGGTTGCTTGCTGCACTACAGTAGGATAGCCATTTCAAATCTAATTAAAAGTAAACACAGATACAGCCTAATTCAACTCCCTTGATGTTGGCTGATTTTGTGATTTGGTCCTGGGTGCTTCACTAAAAGATTATAACTAAAACACAAAGACCGACTAAAATGGAGAGTCTCTGTTTTTAACATCTCTCACTTGAGCATTTGCTGCCCTTTTTGTTGGAGAACAGACTTTACAAGCCTGACATTAATCAGATGAACAAGAGCTACCAATCCCTTCTAGGCATATTTTGTTAATTTAAAATTTGTGACAGTATTATTCTGCTTTCCAGCAGCAAAGCATTGTAGAAATGTCTGATCAAAAGCAGCACAAATCACAGTTGTTTTCTGCTTGACGTAGCAGGAGTAGAGCATCCACACAAGGGGGAGCTGGGAGACTCTTTCTTCAATCACACACACATAAAAGCTAGAGCAACTACAAAGTCCCAGACCCTACTTGGAGAGCGTTAGGAATTACTATTTGGCCTCTTCAGGGAATAAAGTTTTTATGCAGTGCTTGAGACACCAGAGTATATTTCAAATGTTCAAATGTCTTTAAAATAAGGAAAATTTTAAATGGCAATATTGCAATGAACTAGTTTTGTTTGGTTTTTTTGTTTTGTTTTGTTTTTTTTTTTTAATCAAAGCAGACCTTCTCTATTCACCATGGTATCTCCAATGTGAAAAATACAGAGGATCTCCTTAAGCAAAACAGGCAAGGCAGCCGAGGAGGTGGCTCCTGTCCTACAGACCAGGAACCGAGCTCAGCCCATAAACTAGTCAGAGGCTCATGTTTTGAAACACCTAGACTCTGAATACCCTACAGCCTGCTGGAGACCACACTCACCTCTTCACTTAGCCTCTTTATGCTTGCATCCAAATGCTCTGTCAGCTGGCAATCAACCAAACTGACAAAAGTGAAAAAGGAGTAAAACCCTCTGGAAAGTGGAAGGTTTTGAGGGTCTGAATGGCTGGAGGTGTGTCTACATTTCCAGCAGGGGAGGATCTCCTTCTGCTAGAAATCCTCCCCAAACTTCCACTTACAAAAAGGGACAGACCTGACCAGAACAATTAATGAGCTAGTAATTAGAGCTGATCCCTGGGCATCCTGGAAAAGGGGATTTTGCCTGATTCAGAGCATGCAGTTGAACACCCAACCTACACATGAGTTTTAACTGTAAAGCTATTTAGTATTCTGTACTGGGCTCTCTTGATGTCTGCCAGTTTCTACATAGAATTAAATACTTCTCTGAAGCAGGGACCTTAACACACACCTTCCATGCATATGTGCCTGTGACTGCAGGAGAGCCTTAGTCTGATTTGGGTTTTTTCTGACACAAACCCCCTATTTGATACTCACTACAGCATACCTGGGCACAAGACAGAAGATTCAGATACCATAGTCTTTAAAGGCATAAACAGCTAGAAAGGAGATGGCCTACCCATGACTTGTGTCTTGAAACACCCCAAAACTTCAGCAAGAATATCTTGCAATGGGGAGCGGGGAGAGACAGAATTTGGTGCATGTGACACCACGTAGGGTGAGCTTACCTACAGGAAGTGATAACTCCGGTGATGGCAATCTGATTGATATATAAACTGACCACTGTCCTTGTACTCTACTTCCTAAAGGTGATGTCCATTAATTAACAAAATATGAATAATGTTTTTTATAAGTGATTGCTAGTGATCCTACAACAGAGGCAGTTCAGATACAGATTATGGTGTTCTGGTTGCTAACTCTAATATAAGGGATTTTTAGGCAGAAATGGAGAGAGTTACTTCTTGAAGGCAACTGCTTTTGTTTTTCCTTCTTGGGAAACAAGAGAGGAATACAGAAGTTCCAGGGATGTGGGTTATCCTGTACCAGTCTGGTATGATGATGAAAACAGTCTTATTTTTCCCATGAGACCTGGAGGAAAAGCTCTTACAGGTGAAAATGCCATTTTATGCAAGCAGAGACAGAAGATCAGGGCAGAGGACGTGAACCCGGACACGTACAGATATCAACCCTTGGTGGCTTTCAGCCTGAAAGCAGAGGCAGAATAGAAGGAGAAATACAGAGGCAGATCTCAGCTGCCTGCTGACCTTCTCCCACAGTGTTTTGTGGGGCTTAATGCTTGCTTCTTGGGGGGAAAATGAATTCAATGAAAAGCTGTGGCAGAAACAGTACTTTGAAGAAAGTGTGGTGTTATATCAATAGCTGTTTCCACTCAGCTTCCTGACCTGAGGCTGGAAACAAAATGGGCATGAAGCAAAGGTGAAGTAGGAAGTAAGCTATTTCTACTGAAATCCAAAATGCTTTAGTCCAGGGGCTACCATCTGCTGAGAGAGAAGAGTCCACCAGTGTGTGTCAATGGCATCCCTGCCGTGGAGGTGATGGTAGATTCTGCTGTGACTATAAAGGAGATGTTTTCTATGGAAAGGAAACAACTGCTCCAACACCATGGTTCCTGCACTGGTGAAGAGAGCAATCCTCCCACTCTGCTTGCCCACAGCTGTTGGGGGATTAATGTTTCTCAGATTTCTAAGGTGCCAATCACGAACATAAGCTACTTGAACATGGAAAGCTTTGCAGGAATTACTATTACTATAAGAGGATTGCAGTACATTTTTTTAAATAAAGGAATAAGCAAGCACATTTTCTATTTAGACTTGTATTAGCATTTGATAGAATATTACCCTTTGCCAAATCTCTGATGTGAAGAGCCTGTACAACATACAGCTGTCTAGTACCTCAAATGCCATCCTTCAAACAGGATTTTTTTCTTGTTTTCTTCTGCACTAAAACAAAGGGGCATGCACTGAATGTCACACAATAACATCTTCTATGTCATTACTACTTTAAATAGCACCAGGGAAATAAAATAACTTCTCTTTATAATTCAGGAGTATCAAATTCCTCCTTGTCTAACTCATAGAATCATAGAATTGTAGAATCATATAGGTTGGAAAGGACCTTTAAGATCATCGAGTCCAACCATTAACTTAACACTGCCAAGTCCACCACTAAACCACATCCCTAAGCACCATGTAGATGGTGCTTAGGCTTTTAAATACCTGGCTTTTAAATACCTCCAGGGATGAGGACTACATGGCTTTTAAATACCTCCAGGGATGGCGACTCAACCACTTCCCTGGGCAGCCTGTTTCAATGCTTGACAACCCTTTCAGTGAAGTAAAATTTCCTAATATCCAGTCTAAACCTCCCCTGGCGCAACTTGAGGCCATTTCCTCTCGTCCTATCACTTGTTACCTGGGAGAAGAGACCGACCCCCACCTCTCTACAACCTCCTTTCAGGTAGTTGTAGAGAGCAATAAGGTCTCCCCTCAGCCTCCTTTTCTCCAGGCTAAACAACCCCAGTTCCCTCAGCCGCTCCTCATCAGACTTGTGCTCTAGACCCTTCACCAGCGTCGCTGCCCTTCTCTGGACACGCTCCAGCACCTCCATGTCTCTCTTGTAGTGGGGGGCCCAAAACTGAACACAGGATTCCAGGTGCAGCTGAATTGAAAATGGTGGAGCTGTTAGTTACAACACGGTTTGATCCAGACCGACACCAATTAAAAGCCTGAGCATTAACACAACAGGTGCATCCCCATATGACAGTGAGTTTCTGCAGTGGTCATTATCTGCTGACTGCATCACACACAAACAAAAGTTACACGTATTAAAGACCATACATCGTGTGTTTCTCCTTTCTCTTTTCATCTGTCACCCTGAACTCTTTATATAATGTGTAACCCCAAGTATAGCTAGCCCACTCGTTCTTGTTTACCTCTGGAAAATTATGCTTAACTTTGTCATCTGCTCTTTTTCATTTTGAAAACCTAGTGAAAGAAAAATTATGGCAAGCATTAAAAATAAACAAACAAGAAGTAAAACAGAAAGCCGTCCAGAAAGAGAGCTGTAAAAAAAGTTATTTATCCATTTAGCAGTGATTTGCAAGCTTAGTATCTGATTATTGTGCTTCCTCTTGCCTCTGTCTTTCATGGTGTGACTATTAACACTGGCATGTGCCTATGGCCTTTCCTGACTACCCAAATGTTAATCACAACACCAGTTACTGGAAATTAAAAGTCCACAACTTAATTAACAGTAAACAAAAGACGAATACTAAACCAGATTTTATAATACTCTACTCCATCATTTTGAGATGAAAGAGAAAAATCTTGCCAGAAGTATCTTGCTGAACTGTAGAAGAATATATAGCCCCATAGGGAAAGATATTTCAAGTGATTTTTACAACTTAAGCAGAAAAGCTGGCCAAGTTCAATCCATAACACCGCTACCGAGACAGGCTTTCACTGCTTTGTCCCTCTTCTGTGGGGAAATGATAGCCTTAACCCCAAAGGCCTTTACTCACACCAGTGCTCCAGTGGAGTCATGATACGATGGGATGAAAGCAGGGCCACAGAGGATAGAGATGAAGATAACCAACTCCTTACTGAAGGAAAATATTGGACAGAAATGGCAGGCATAAGCTTTTAGTGGTATGATACCTTCCACAGGTGTCTAAAAGCCTGCTTTCTGTTTCAGCTGGGTCAGGTGTTGTCTTTTTTGGTAGGAAGATGAGATCTGGATGTGTGGCTCATCCATCTTTGGCTCACTGTTTTCTAGCAGAGATTTACATAGCCCAGGGTACTGGCTTACATGACTTGACATGAGTACTTGTTTCCATCAGTGCTCCTGAGTGATTCACTTCCTTGTGCTGATCAGGCATAAGCTTGATTATTTTTCTGAAGTGGAAGAGGCCGTTTTGCATACATCTGATTTAGGGTTACACATTGCAGCTGACAACACCAGGCAATGTAGCCTGAAGCAATGGAATGCACATGTAGAGAGAGAGATATAAAAAAATATATGCATGTATGTATGTATGCATATATATAGACAGACACACACACACATATATATGTTTCAGTGATCCAGTTTAAATACAGGGCTTATTCAGTCAACATAATCCAAGAGATGATACAATTCTCCTTGTCTATTTTTTTTCCTCCATGTTGTTAACAATGCCTTGGAAATCTCAAAAATTAAAGAAATTAATAGAAATGACAGAGTATAAAGATAGCAGGAATCCTGTGAGGTCATCTAATTTATCCCTGAACAAAGAAAGGATGGACGCAATTTATCCCCAAACACAGGCCTATCCTTTGATCATGAACTTGCATAACGTCCTTGGATAACACACCCCAGTGCCTCACTTTTCTTACAACTAAAAATCTTGTTCTGACTTTTTGCTGAGATTGGATAAAAATAATAAAAGATGAGAGGAAAAAAAAGAACCAAGGTTGACTTCCTTCTTCAGAGCTACTTGTCTGATATCTGAAGACTGTTATACTTTATCATCTTGGTTCTCTTTTCACTGGCACCCCCTCTCAACTGTTTTAATACTTCCTGGGAGCAGACCTGTGATCTTTCCTGTAAATCTCCAGGTAGCTCCCATCTTCCTGGAAGCGCTGTACCCAAAACTTGACACGGCCTTTCAGGTCAGGATTTTGCCAACACCAAATAAACAGAAAGAACTACTTCTCTTTTCCAGCATTACTCTTGTTTACCCATCTCATTAAAGTATTTGCCTTTCCACACCAGGACGGAAGTGTAAACATACATTCAGCCTGTGATTCACCATACTATAGCTGCTTCTCTGCAGTTCTGCTGCCCAGTCAGTCATTACCCAGACAATACTGGTGCACTTGGTTACTCTTATCGAAACAAAGGATTTCACATTTACCTTGATGACATGCATTTTATTTTTCCATACCACTTTTCCAACTGTAAAATCCCACAACTATGACTTTGACACTATCCAGGGTACTTGCAGCCCCATTTCTAGCTCTGCTTTCTAGCAAATTCTGCCCCATTTCTGACATCTACCAATACAGACCTTATACCTACTTATCCATTCAGGAATGAAAGTAAGAGCAATGCTGCACCCAGTACCTTTCCTAACGTATCCCTCCAGCCTAACAGTCATTACAAACTCACCTGATAACAGTGTCATGTAGACCATGCTTCCCTAGCTTGCTTATAAAAATGTCATGCAGTACAATGTCGAAAACCTCACTAAACCTAAGCCATAACATTTATTTCTATATGGCCTCTTCACATGTTGCAGAAGGAAATGGTATTGGTTTGATGACTTCTGCTTGCTGAACACAGACTAGCTCTTAGTCATCTCAATACACATATACTCATTATTTTAATGTAAGCTGGGTGACTAAGTTCCCCTGACTACCTATCTGCAGCTTTAAAAATCTGGCCCTTTGAATGATTCAGCAACAGGGTCACATAGCCTGACTGCTTACAGGATTCAGTCTCCTAAGTGCCTAGGCATGGGAAGCAAAATAAACAATATGAAGTAGGGCTTCTTTAGGTAGAAACCTAAGCTTTCTATCATAATCCCCAAACACGTTGTTTGTTTACCTCCTAACACTAGGTAAGTCTAAACTCCACAGATCCTGACTATTATTTTTGATTTGGCAATTTTTCAGGGACCCAATGTGCTGCGTCTCTGCGTTCATACAAGTGTTTCTGCCTTTATTCACAGGTAAAAGCTAGGTTTTCTCCTAAACAACTCCCTGGGTGAACTTGGACCTGTAGGTGTCCTCAGGACTGGCCAGCCCACTGGGGGATGTAGGGCATTGCCCTCCCACTCTCCTTATGGAACAGAAATCTAATGGTAAGGACACCTTTCCAGGAAGGAGGAGTACAAGTGTACATTGCCATAGACTATTACTTGTCATTGAATAAGCCCTAGGGAACAGAGCTCAGAACCCAAGCACCCACCAGGCTATAGAGCAATGCTCACTCGTGTCTTTTTTTTGCTCTGGCAGATTCCTGAATCCTTTTTCAAAACAGCTTCAGTGACAGTGGAAAGGACCCCCTACTTCAACTATAACCCCTTACTTATGCAATGCTGTTTTGAATAACTGCAGAAAGAGGAATTAATAATTCAGGTCTTCCATATCCTGCATTACTGCACTAACCCCTGGACTATTTTAAAAGTCAGTGAAGCAAAGACGTGGGTAAAGATACAGGAAGCTCCATGTATGTTTTAAAAAGAATGAGCCATCCTCTGGAAAGTATCTTGTTATATCTATTTTACAGAATCTCAGGCAATATCCAGAAATATAATCTAGCTAGTGCTGGCATCATTGCCAAAGTTATCTGCCTATTAACTGCTGGGTTTTAGTAAATCTTGTGTCCTATTATCTCTCTTACTCTTCTTATTCATGTTTCAATCCTTGTTTTCTTCTTTTTCAGATCCTGAATGACTCAAAAGTTTCCAGATCTATTTTAAGGGACCTGCCCAACGTAAACAAACATGCAAAGTAGAGGTTTGCTGTATACTGTCTTTGCCAGCAAATGCCAAAAGCAGTATCTATTTCAGCATTTTTATTATTTTGTTACTTGCCATTATATGTAATTCAGAGAACTGCTCTTTAATCAAGTTGTGACCATCTTGCACTCCTCTCTGACACTTCTGCAATTTCACCTGGCAACGTGAAATTTTACCCTTCCCCAAGCCCAGCTGTGTGGCCCAGATGTGTGTGCAACAGGCTCATTTGCCCTAATTTCTTCAAGAGCAAAGCCCACCGTTGATAAGGTTGAAGTCTGTATTCATTACTTCCATGCACGTGTTCTTGAAAGCGGTGACCCACTGAACAACCTAATGGAGTGATTTTTTTCTGTGCTGTGCTCACCAGCACTTTGATGCCACTTTCTACAAAAAAGTGATAAACCCCAGAAAACTATCTATGTTCCTCAGTCGTTATATCTGATAGCTATTTCATTTTTGTTGTTGTAATGGTTTCTTCACTTTTCTCATTGACCTGAGGAGAGGACAAGAAGAAAAATAAGATCTAATATGCTTGCTTCACCACCCTCCTGGAGGTAGATACATTCCAGACAGGACTGACTGAAACCTAAAGGAGAAGTTCTGTTACCATTCTTCCCTAGAAAAGACATTTCTTATTTCCTGTGCACCTGCCTTATGAGTGCATATGGTAAGGGGTTTGGGTGTTTTGGTTTTTTTTTTGACAAACCAAGTCTTTATTGAAACATCAAAACTCATTGAGACCAAACCTTGCTGGGAAAGTATCAGTTTTGTCATAGATTGCTTTGAAATCCAAGATAAAACTTTCCATCAGAAGCTGAAAAAAAATGGCACTCCTTCCTCCAGTTCACCAGATTCCCCAGCCCCTTGCCAGGCACATGAAGGGCCACAGTTCGCTCCCCTGTACTTGGAGGAGAGGACTGGGAGCAGATGTCTCATAGTGAGAAGGTCAAATGGCTTCCCAGAAGGGCTGAATTCCTTCTGCTGCAGCTCTTCCACTTTGCGTGGAGGTGAATAATTAGTCCCCCACACCAAGAACCAGGCTGATTAGAGACTTGATTGATTTAAACTCTCCACATTAAATGCAATTGCACTAATCAGACGACTACAGAATCTGTCTCATAAATCTTCATCCAAATAATATTTAACTCTATACAACTCTTTAAAAAACACAACCAAATTCAAACACAAGTGACCTATATAACATGGCTGTATAAACTTTGGGAGAGCCTCAAGTCTTATCCTGACTCCCTAAATTAGACTTTCAACACCCATTTTTTCCCTCACACCCACCTAAGTACCAAAGCTTCAAATACGGAGAACTGACAAATAAACCTCAGATCATTCTGCATTCTGCTGTGAGGCTATAAGCCCTGCAGAAGCTGGAACACATCTGTAACTCTGGGCATCCTATGCACAGAAATGTGAGAAAATGCTTTGAAAAAAGTAGCACACTGCTTATTATTTTTCTAGGTTGCATTACTGAATGCTATTAAATCTGCTATTAGATACGGGAAAATATTTTCCCAAACTACACTTTCTGCAAAATCCTATCTGCCATTAATCCTTGTTCTCTGAATTATGTCCAGCTTGGGAAGAACTGGCAGTCAGAGAAGGCATCAGTGTGTGTTTGCTGCCTGTCTGCACTGCTCTGCCAGGTCATGGTGAGGATGCTATGCTTTTGCCTGTATCCACAGTGCAGGTCTCCGGTTATTCCCAGAGGGCCCCTGGGGTGCCCATGCTGCACAGCACTCAGGGGATATCTCCATCCTTGGAGACATACAAAACCCATCTGGACACAGTCCTAGACAACCTGCTTGAGCAGGGTGGTTGGACAAGATGATCTTCCAGAGGTCCCATCCAACCTGAATGGGACTGTGTGAACCCTGCAGCATGACACCTCTGTATCCACAAGGCCAGGAGACACGTTTCTAGCACGGCTGTCCGAAGTGCTTCACCTCTGACTTGTCACCACGCACAGCCTTGTGGTCCTCACCTTCAGCCCACAGTGAGGGCCCTTCCTGACTCATTTGCTATTTGTACATGCCACAAAAATGGGGCAGGGGAACACAGGGTCGTTCCTGCTGGGAAGTGGACTGTAAAATGAGACAAATACAAGGCATGGACAAAACTATGCCAAAGAATAGGGCAGCTGGCAAAGGAGCACTGCCTGGCTGGGCAAGTGAGTGGGTGCAGGCTTTTGCTGTTTGGGGTGTGACTGCTATTCAAGGAAGAATCGGATCAGTCAGAATTGTGTTTCTGAGAAACTCCTAGATTTGGCTAGCCAGACCATACCCTGGGCACCAGCTGGCTCCTTGCAGGCTGCATGTCACCACACCTCCTGTGCAATGTACTTGTATGGGCCCTGGGGCTGGAGAAGGGGCATGGGGGTGAGGGACAGCTGAGGCCAGAGCAGGGAGGTCCGTGCACTGCAGGGACCAAATAAAGGCCACTCCTGGCAATTTTTTCTCTGCCTACATGCCTTTGTTTTCCTGCACGTTGTCTGCGTGCAATACAAGGTGCAGGCTCCAAGACAACCTAGTTGGTTTATACAGGTTGGTTGTGTAGGGAATGGGGGAGGACCTGCACGAGCACGTACAAGCCATGGCTTTGACCACAGGATAACGCAGAGGCTGGAAGGCAGTGGTGGCAGGCAAGACAGGGCTGGCTGACAAGGTTGTTCCCATTCTGAGAAAAATTTGAACCCCATTTTATCGCAAACCCAGGAAAAAATCAGCAGGTCAGTGAAATCACTAAACTGACTACAAATGCGGATGGTGAGGAACTGCCAGTACCCCAGTGGTGATGAAGAGGGCTGCAGAAGGACAGATGATGCACTGTTCATATTTGGTACAGTAAGTGCTTCTGCCTTCGGTAGACTACACCATTGATCATCATGGAAACAGGCCTGAGCATGGAGGTCATTCGCAAGGCAAAGCAGCTGCAAGTGAGGCAGGATTTAACCATCACTCAGAACACTGCTGAGCTTGGACCACGTTGTCATTCATTCTTGTGTTCTGCGAGTGAAGCCACAACACTGTATGCATGCAGAAAACAAGAGCAACACCAGAAACGAGTATGCACCTCCAGCTCAGCTTTGGGCTCCAGGTTTATTTTGAAGTTTATCAATTTTTTAATGTCATCCTTGCCACAAAGTCCCATGTAGGTTTTCTCAGTGTTACTGCTCTAGCATGACCCTAATTCCTTTGAAACAGGCTGATATTCTAGTTGTCTGCTGGGTTTGCTCAGATAATTACACCTCAGCATTCACTCCAACTCTTCTTGTGCCTTAATTTGAACAGAATGGAGTAATTTGGCACTTTGATTTGAAGACAGTGGGAGGTGGAAAATCCACTGCTTCCTGTGAACTTCTCTAGAAAACTGTAAAATCAGCATTTCTCTTTCATTTCTTAGTTTGCACATTTCCCAGCCTGATGGTGGTGAGTTAGTAGGAAATATTATCTTGTGGAAATATTAAGAATTTCCAGTGGAAGCAGGATGGGAGAAAGAATTGTTTTATATTAAAGTTACTAATATGTCTTAACAAAAGCACCTATGTATATTCTCTCTCCCTCAAGTGACCATTTAATTTAAGATACCTAGCTACATGGAGAGGTTATGTAAAATTAACTTGCGTGCTACTAGAGTTAAAAATCTAAAGCCATTTTCTTCTGTTGAATACTGTGAATAAAAATCACATCTCTCCTTCAGTGTGTCCAGCTGGTACAACTAGTTTCTAAGCATGTATCCAAATTACAAATATATTTCCAGTCCTGAAATTTCCCAGGATATTTTGAGTTCAGGAACTTCAAGAGATATCAAAGGCACAAGGCAGATATAACACTATTTTCCTGTTAACTGGAAATTGTCTTAATTATCCAACAGTGTCTGACCACAATATTTTCAGTTTCATGTTAAATTGTGTTTAGTTGCAGACCACAAATTGAATTCTCTCAAGTTTTATCTCAATGGCTTCTATACTGGTACTCCTATCCTTACAGTACATGGCTCTTCAAAGCCCAGAGCAGAAGAACTGGCAAATTCTAAGACTGATGATAAGATGTTTCCTGAATGTTAAAAATTGATTTGTATGATGATTACTGACTCTGCTGATGTTGTCAGGATAATGCTTCACAAAACCTTACAGGAATATCATAGCCATCAGGAATATCAATAATACATTTTTCTCTGTGATGGGAACATTATACTACCTAAACTCATTCGTTATGCAGCAATAGGGAATCAGTGATTTTAGTATGGACTAATAGAACAGTAATTAATAAAAAATCCAATTTTAGAGACCAGAGTCACTTTCATATGATACAATGTCTTGTTTGATATTCAGGTCTAATCATTAAGGAAGTACATAGGCCCTTCTCATTCATCACATGCATCCCTCCCTTTAACTTATCTAGTTTCAGAAGGAAGATGTAGCAATTAGCTCATGGGATTTTTTTTCCATTGCTAACTATCTTATTATGTTAAGTTGGTGCTAGCAAGAACTTTTATTGACAACTTTTTATTCTAGTTCTTTCTGTCTCCTCCCTCTCCTTGAATGTCATCTCAGGTATGAGAAAAATGGGAATTAAGACAACAGTGGAAAACTTTACTACCAGTTCAGTACTTTACTACCAGTAATTGGCTTTTCACTGCAGGACGGTATCATAAATTTTAATTGTGATTTTTAAACCAAGGCATATAATGCAGCTCTTTACAGATACATTAATGAATGCTTGCTGCTCCTTTACTGATTCCTGTATATTTACATTATCAACCTTAGTAACAATTGAGACTTCCAGCAAACTAAAAAAAATATTTTAACATGAAATATTTTTTCATTCAATTAAAGGTCTGCTTTTTCTGTGAAGCTACTCAGGCCACAGTTTTTACAAAACATCTCCAAAACCAGAGAAAGAAAAAATAAACAATGGGATTTATTTATTCCAACTGAAGTGAATGAGATATTAAAAAAAAATCTGATATTCGGCAGGTTTTACCCCTGTGTTATGCAAAAAACTCCTTTAAATATTTATAATTGGGCCCAGATTTCAAGGTTAAGGTCCTCATATAATAAACTATTACACTTTTAAAGAATGCACAGTTAAATAACCAGAACATTTATAATGTACATTCACAGTGTACAACAATAGTTTTATGGTAAGGTAACCAGCTGGAACAAATGGGAGTTATAGCAGTATAAACTCTAGAAAAGCTGTGATTAATCAGGTATAGGTCCCTATGGCATGTAACTATATTATTTGCAAAAATAGAGGCATGGGTATTCAAAAACCATAGCTCAATAAAAGAGGTGAGACCACTGGAGGAAGAAATTTGAATTTACCCCCAAAATTATCATTTACTCCTAAACATAGCTATCACAGATCAAGACAATGAAAGACTACATGCTTCTGTGGCTGCTGCAATGCTTTTCTGTTTGTAACACCATAATGCCAAGCTCATGCCATGAGCATTCCGATGTAAAGAAACAGAAGAGAGAAAAATGGGAAGGCTGCAGAAGCAAAAGGAGAAAAGAATGAGGAAAGGCAGCAATAAAAAAATTAATCTGCATTGCAATTACACCAACCCACAGAGTTTTCCCGAACATTAATTATTGTTCACAGTGTTACTCACTTACCGACATCAGGATCAGTGGCTTGGACTCTTGTTAACAAAGCTTTAGTGGCTGTATTCTCATAGACACATGCGGTGTAGTGATCAGATGAAAACACTGGTGGATTATCATTAACATCTTCTAAAATAAGATGGATTTCTGACTGGCAATACCTGCCACCACCATCTGTGGCTCGGGCAACCAAGTTATACGCAGGGATTTTCTCTCGGTCAAGAGGGGCCAAGGATTTCAGCTCACCTAAAATTGATTAAAAGCAGCAGCCATCATTACTACTGTAGCAACATCACTAATTCTAGATAGTGTGAATATCTCAAAAACATGTATTTCACAGGAATAGAAAAGAGAAAAAAAAAATCAACCTTGCTTATTCCAATGAATGGATTAAAAACTCACAGCAGTGTCACTTCTCACTCCTTTTTACCCAACAAAGTGAGCTGTCAGTATGGGAGGACAGGGGGGACAAGCCACTCATGGTGGCCTTCAACGGCTTACAACTTCACCCATATGAACACCACCATGTTTTTCCAAGTCTGTCTTTCTGTTACTCTCAAGATTTATAGGTTCCTAGACACAGAAACACATCCTGAATCTGATGACAGTAGCCATGATGAACTCTAAAGTTTTCTAATGCAACTATTCAAAAATAACATCAACATCCCCCCCCTTCTCCCCACAAAGCAATCTCCAAGCAGCTCTGAATTCCTGTAGATACTTCTGGCATCTAGTTTGAAAAAAACTTCTTATTCTCACACAGAGACGGGTATCACAATAAACATTAACAGCAATGAAAAGGCAGCTTATTCAGACTGTGAGAGCTTTACCCATGATCCATTTTGCACTGCACAGATAAACAATCGTCAAACATTGCCACATCAGCAAACAGCCATCACTAGTCAGAAGATAAGTTTTGGGTTAATTTTGTAAAAGGTGTAATTTGCAGTTAAATACAAAATTTGTTCTTGAAGATGGCAATACTTCCCCTTCCACACACTGCATAGATCTCCAAACATCTCCTCTTCCATCAGTAATGCTACGGCAATAGTGGGCGCTGCCTCCTTCTAGTCAGGCGGAGGAGGCATTGCACAGGGAAGGACTTAGTCTATCATTATGGAAACCAAATTCCTAAGAATAACAGAGGGGTGGGATTTTTATTCATGGGAAAATGATTTTATTTAGCTTTACTTCATAACAACCATAAAATCTAGATCTTAGCAGAGATGAGTATCTTTTTCCAGACAAACTGCCAAATGTACAAACCATTGTAGCACTCCACTGTGCCCACAAATTCACTACTGATACCCTTTCTCCCCCAAAATCTGTGTATGAAAGGAATGCCTTTTTTACAGGGTCTAAATACCAATATATCTAGACCAAAGTGGAAGAAGTGAAGTCCGAAGGTGAAGGAGGACCATGCTGGCATCTTCCCCTCTTCTGTAGCAAAAAGACTCCAGGAGAGGCACATGAAGGACAGGGAGGTGACTCGAGACAGCCAGCATGGGTTCTCCAAGGGCAAGTCTTGCGTAACAAACCTAGTCGTCTTCTGTGATGGACTGACTACGTCAGTGGACAAGGGAAGAGCTACGGATGTCGTCTATCTGGAGTTCTGTAAGGCCTTTGACACGGTCCCCCACAACATCCTTCTCTCTAAATTGGAGAGATACAGATTTGATGGGTGGACTGTTCAGTGGATAAGGAATTGGTTGGGTGGCCGCATCCAGAGGGTAGTGGTCAATGGCTCAATGGCCAGATGGAGATCAGCGATGAGTGGTGTCCCTCAGGGGTCCATACTGGGACCAGTACTGTTTAATATCTTCACCAATGACATAGACAGAGGGATCAAGTGCATCGTCAGCAAGTTTGCAGATGACACCAAGCTGAGTGGTGTGGTTGACACACCTGAGGGATGGGATACCATCCAGAGGGACCTGGACAAGCTGGAGAAGTGGGGCCACGTGAACATCATGAGGTTCAACAAAGCCAAGTGCAAGGTCCTACACCTGGGTTGGGGCAACCCCCAGTATCAATATAGGCTGGGGGATTAAGGGATTGAGAGCAGCCTGCAGAGAAGGACTTGGGGGTACTGGTCAATGAAAAGCTGGACATGAGCTACCAATGTGCACTCTCAGCCCAGAAGGCCAACCATATCCTGGGCTGCATCAAAAGCAGGGTGGCCAGCAGGTCGAGGGAGGTGATTCTGCCCCTCTGCTCTGCTCTGGTGAGACCCCACCTGCAGTACTGCGTCCAGCTCTGGAGCCCTCGGCACAGGAAAGACAGGGACCTGTTGGAGCAGGTCCAGAGGAGGGCCATGAAAAAAGATCAGAGGGACGGAACACCCCTCCTGTGAAGAAAGGCTGAGAGAGTTGGGGTTGTTCAGCCTGGAGAAGAGAAGGCTCCAGGGAGACCTTACTGCAGCCTTTCAGTACTTAAAGGGGGCTTATAAGAAAGATGGGGACAGACTTTTTAGCAGGGCCTGTTGTGATAGGACAAGGGGTAATGGTTTTAAACTAAAAGAAGGTAGATTTAGACTAGTTATAAAGAAGAAATGTTTTACAATGAGGGTGGTGAAACACTGGAACAGGCTGCCCAGAGAGGTGGTAGATGCCCCATCCCTGGAAACATTCAAGGTCAGGTTGGACGAGGCTCTGAGCAACCTGATCTAGTTGAAGATGTCCCTGCTCATTGCAGGGGGGTTGGACTAGATGACCTTTAAACATCCCTTCCAACCCAAACTATTCTATGATTCTATGATAACATCTCTGACCTAACTTGAGGTCTTGTAGGGAAACAAAAGGGTTGGTATCCATTGTTCTGATTATAATATTCAACCTGGCCAACAAAGACATCCCTCTTTCTCCCTCCTACCACCACTGCTTCAGAAGTGGTCATCTATGCCTGCCATTACTGGAACAACTGGCTGACAACCAAGTGTAACCTAACTCTAGTTAAGGAAACTAGCACTCACTGATGTCAAGGGATTAAGAAGGCTATTCAAAACATTCAGTTGTCATCTTACCATTTTCTGGATCTAAAAAAAATTTATTGTTCCCAGCACCATAGAGAGAATAGCGAATTTCACCATTGGACCCAATGTCAGCATCTTTAGCACTGATTTTAAGAATGACTTTGTTGGATGGAATGTCTTCAGGAAACAGTGCTGTGTATGCAACCTAGAGACAAAAACAGAAATGTAAGCTATGCTGTAACAGTATTTTATAGTCTTTGCACAACCTTTTTTATAAACTCTCTATAGTGCATTTTTTTTATATAGGAAACAATTTTCATTTATGTAACACATTCCTAGAAATTCAAATCACTGCTAAGCTTTGAGGTGTCACAAAACCAATGCCAAATTACGACTCTTAATAGGGCTCATGTTAGGTGTTAAATGCTGTCTCATTTTCTATCTTCTGTTTGTTTCATCAACACCCATGAAATGGAAACTTTGATGAGTGTGCTAATGAAGACAACTGTTTTTATTGCCTCATCCAGCAGTGTTTGAGGGAGATACAGACTATCATTCCCCAGAGTGGTGCTTGCAATGACAGTGGTCCATCAGTGATAATGTAATGACAGGAATTACATGACTATATACATACATACATATATAAGATTCAGTGAGCAGTACCGTTAAGGAAATCTGGGTTTCATAGTGTCTTTTCTTTCACACAGATCTTTTTATTGCAGTAATATCAGTTCCCCACATTGCCTTTTCACAGAATAAGAGACAGCTAGTGCTGTGAAAGCTGTGGTCAGGCCACGCTGCATGCATGCCCAAAACATGGGAGTAAGCTACATTCTTCTGCCTTTTCCACTGGGTTTCTGACATCTGCCAGGTTCAGGAAGGCTGGAGTTAAACTAGGTTGAAGAAATTTCCACTTTGGTTGTGAAGGGAAAGCACATTTTTTCTGCAGGGGAGGAGTGGCTGCCCAGTGCCACTCACAATGCTTCATTTTTTCTGAAGACAACTAAGGCCACTGTGGAGAAGACTCCTCTGCTACCTTTACTAGACCATTATCCTTTCATCTTGGCTTCACAGGACTGTTTCAACCTGCTCCTCTCCCAGATCACTCCAGATTCTTCAATTAAGACCTTAAGGATGAAAATGGGCATCACCTGTGAATACCTGTAAATAGCAGGGACACCCATAGGGAAACTATCGCTTTCAACACAACAGTTGATTGCCGTGGGTGTTGCTAACTCACCTGTTCACAAACTGGATTATTATCATTAATGTCAGTGACGGTCACTTCCACAGCAGCTTGGGTTACAAAAAGGCCATCCGTGGCGGTGATGTTCAGATAATAAAGGTCTTGCTCTTCCCGATCTAGAGGCCTTTTGACATAAACCTTCCACTCATTCTGAACCAGTCCCAGCGCAAACTTCCCTTTGGGATTCCCTCCTGCAACGAGACAAGCAACATGCAACGGGCTGGGCCATCCCTTCAGAGCTCCCACCTAGTTTAAACACACAGATGCATCACAGAGGACCTGGTCTAAGCAGCCGTCATTTGTTTTACAGTGATCGGTGCTTTCAAACTCGCAGACTCAGGAAATCTGTAATGAGATTATGCTCCCTGTGTTTATTGCCCCCTGAACGCCTTGTATGAAAGTGAACCAATAACTTTCAGTGGAAACAAAATCCATTTAGCAGAGCTGAAGATGATCTCTTGTTTAGTTCCCCGTAAGGGCAATCAAATTCAAACTGTGAACAATCAATAGTCCTCTCAGGCTGGTACAATTGTCTTTCCACTTAGTCTCAGGAGAGGATGTAATACACCGTAGCTCTTGTTACCAAGACAATTTCATTAGCTGTTGATTATGCAATCAAGAACTGGAAGTGGGTTCTATTAAGGAATCCTCTAATGAAAGCTTTATCATACAGCTGTGCCGTTCTTCTGCTCATTAAAATTCTAGTTTTAAAGAAGTTTACATGACACAGGAAGACACATTAGTATTAAATAGTCCTAACAAGAGGTCATTTGAGGAGCAGTTGGAAGATAAGCAATACAATTAGATCAAATGTATTGGAGAGTGAAAGCTGGTGAAAGGGGTGCAGGAGACAAAGCAGAACAGCTTTTTATCATGCCATAACAGTGACACTGAACCTGGCAATGTTGCTCTTCCACATCATTAAATTGCCTGGTGACAAAAGCAGGTTGGGAGAGGGAAAGTTTTGGTCCACATCATCCTCAGGAAGGAAGAAAGGACGGACATGTCAGACGCAGAAGGGTACAATAATCAAGGCGGGCACAGTTGTTGTTAATGTTTCCAACAGTTATTTACCCTTTCATCTAAAATGGTACAGTCCCCTGCCTGCTCCATGAAGAAACCACCTTCAATCACCTTTCTCTGAGCCTGATCTCAACCCCCTGTCAGACCAGACAGTAGAATCTTTTAAATCAATGTGGCTTAACCCCAGCTGGGAGCTAAGCTGCACACAGCCACTCGCTCATTCCCCCCGCCCCGCAGCGGGAAGGGGGAGAGAATTGGAAGGGTAAAAGTGCAGAAACTCATGGGTTGAGATGAAGTCAGTTTAACAGGTAAAGCAGAAGCTGCGTGTGTAAGCAAAGCAAAATAAGGAATTCATGGCAGGTGTTCAGCCATTTCCGGGAAAGCAGGGCTCCATCACCCGTAACAGCTACTTGGGAAGACAAACACCATCACTCCAAATGTCCCCCCTTCCTTCTTCTTCCCCAGCTTTCTATGCTGAGCATGACGCCATATGGTATGGAATAGCCCTTTGGTCAGTTGGGGCCAGCTGTCCCAGCTGTGCCCCTTCCCAACTCCTCATACACCCCCAGCCTACTCGCTGGTGGGGTGGGGTGAGAAGCAGCAAAGGCCTTGGCTCTGTGTAAGCACTGCTCAGCAGTAACGAAAACATCCCTGTGGTATCAACACTGTTTTGGTTACAAAACCAAAACATAGCCCTATACCAGCTGCTATGAAGAAAATTAATTCTACCCCAGCCAAAACCAGTAAAGCCAACTACTCAGTCTGCTGTGCCCAGCATCTAACATAAACTTGGTCTGTAAAAACGTATCTGCACATTTAATAATTTAGGACAGAACACTATAGTCATAGCAAACTTATGTACTATAGAAACTGAGTGAGGACATAGAAAAAAGCATCACGCTGCTCCACTGGGTGAACTCTAATTCCAGCTAACCCGCTACTAGCTCTTTCCCCACCATATTAAGTTTTCTCCTGTGCTCGCCCATGCAGAAATGCAATCTGAGAACTACTTTCCATGTTTTTCATGTATAAAAGTGCTATAAAAATATTAAGGGAATGCTTATTCTTTCTTGTAACAGGATCAAGAATGTCAAGCATGCTAGTGTACTTTTGCTTACAACTTATTCAGGGTCCTGACATGTGTCATGGGATCTCTCCAAGCTCAATGGAAAGACCAGGTTCTTAAACCTTCCTCTCTAGTACTTGTGTTGAATGTTTCAGTAAATAAGTATTTAAGAAAAAATCCAAGGCTGAATCTATTTGAGCTGCCTCTGCTGTCAAGCAATTAGGTGTCATTGTTGTTGCTTCTGATGTCACAATTCTGTCAGTTCCCAGCAAAAAAACTTTCTCAGCAAAAAAACAAGGCAGAGAAGATCTGAACTTGAAACTGAGCTTAAAACCAAGCAAGAAAGTCTAATGCACATTTCATACCTTCTTTCTACATCAAAAAGCAGAAAAGAGGACACAGGCTGTAATCCATGCCTTCTTTGTTAGCTACCAATGACAAGATAGAGTGGTTTCTATTCAATATGAAAACTAAGTCAGCTGAGACAGGCTGAGCAAATCTTTCTTGTTAAGCATCACCATTTGTGCTAGCTGTAACTGTGTCAAAAAAGCATGTTGTAATGAATAAAATTTCCAGAAAATTAGTCAGATAGGCATTATAATTATAAAAGGCCCTCTAATCATACAGAGCACAAAACTGATATATCAAACACAGATATTTTCTGTTGATAGAAAATCACCCTTTTCGATCACAAAACCAAGCAGATCCCAATTTTCCCACTGATTTCTACAACAGTCTGGAATAATCATCAGAGGACTCAATTAAACCTTGTTTAATCTGTTGTGTGATATAAACACATGTTTCTCCTAAAGAGGGTTACACAGTATGTTGATGTGCACTACAGGCCAGATCTGAATACAATCCAAGGCAATGAGAATCTGTCCATTGACTTGAGTCTTAATGTGACTTCAAAGAAGGTAGACCCCTGCTGATTGGCATTAAATTTTCTCTATTCAGTTCCACACCAGCACAAAAAAGCTTAACTCTCCTTTATAAAAGGCTGTAATCTTGTCATAGTGAGTTTAATGTTGTAAACCATTAATAAAAATGGTCTTAAATATTCTTATTTGGCTTTGTGATATCAATCAGTGCTTTCCTGCATATTAGTCCTTTTGTAAAAGGAAATGATTAACTGTCCCAACCAACAAGCAATACACTCAAGGTATGGGTGTCCCATTGCTAAGAAAGGAGGAAAGGTAAAATCTAATTAAAATCAGCTGGTGGTTTTTATGGCTGGCAGTAACACTAGCTTGGAGCAATTTTAAAATCAGTGTTGCTTTGTTGTTGATGGAATGGCTTTTAAATCATACATATAGGAATTTGGGGAGTATGTCTGAAAAAAAGGTCCTTGGGATCCCTTTCCCCCCCACTTTACTCCACTAGTAAAGGATCAATTTGAATGACCAAGAAACCTGTGCAAAGGAGCAAACATGTGTAACAGTTTATCTGCATGCCTTTTTCATTAGCGCTACCTTTCATTTGTTTTTCTTCTCAGGACTAGCTATATACTTTGTTGATGGAACACAAAGGTGGAAGTTGTACTATAAAGTGTAACAGAAATAATGAGATGTAAACACTAAAATACCGTCAAGGAAATATTTTTAAAAAAGGAAAGGCAAAAAAATCCACACTGTGGCCCAGGGAACCATTTTCTAGTACTTATACATATGTCTTGATGCAGATCTCATTCTGCAGTCATTAATTAACTTTTTCACTAATATATGTAAGCAGATTCAGTTTCCTAGGGGCATTCTAATTAATTAGTTTTTCACTCTGAATAATGTAGCTTTTCTAAACGGAAGCCTCCTGACTACATGTATTAATGGATTCTTTAAAATCTTTTGGCAGTTTTCTTATGCTCTACTTTGAATGTCACAACAGTGAAGTGCTAGCTACAAAAAACACTCCAGTAACTTTTTGGAAAGGCTTTGAGGCTAAAAGAATCAGCATTATCTTTTATCTTTTGTTACTTGAAGTTTAAATAATGCTCTCTCTCCCTCCCTAGTCAGCAAATAGTACAAAGCCAAATCAAGCTCAAGTTAAAGTAAAGAAAGAAAACAGCCAGATACAAATGAAATGCAGAGACACAGTGATCCAAAATAAACAAATCCTGACATACATCATTACTAAAGCACACACAGAGGGAATTATAACGGCTAAAAGGGAACTGAAAACTAGAAGCCAACAGTATCAGTTTTCACTGCAATGTCTCGATCTGGGAGGGGGAACTGAATATTTACTAACTTAGTTAGTTAGTTTCTCCCTTACATTTATGCATTTATTTAGATACTTTCAGTTCCTAATTAGAATTCTAGGCATTTGCATCACATAAAATCAATAGGTTTATCCTCTACTCCCAGTTTAAGATGTTGCATGTTTACTGAGCTACTGAATTGATAAACCCAATCCTCTTAACTTTACTATCATAAAATTGCAGACACTGTTCTTCAGCCTGCAGCACAAGTCCTCCCCAAACACTGAAACATCCATTTCTCCAGAACTCCAGGTTCTCAAATATAAAACAAAAACAAACAAAACCCATCACTTTGGGCAATCAACCCAGCAAAAAACCTACTGTGTACAATACCAGTTCTTTCTTCCAAAACACACTGTCCTTCTCCCTTGTATTCAGCTGAACCAAGCTTAAAGACTTGGTTCAGACTGTCTGTCCTTAGATTTAAGTGCCTGATGGAGCCTAATTAACATCACTGAGGAACACAAAACACTGTATTGTACTAGAAATTTTGTGCTA
Source organism: Ciconia boyciana (assembly GCF_034638445.1). Lineage (NCBI taxonomy): Eukaryota > Metazoa > Chordata > Aves > Ciconiiformes > Ciconiidae > Ciconia > Ciconia boyciana. The sequence goes on from NC_132934.1 coordinate 209,174,110, forward strand.
TTGTCTTAGCAACAGACATTTTTCTGCTGGCTTTTCCTAGTTTACCACTGTTAAATCTCAGTAATATCTGGCTGGGTCTAGGCTGGCTAAACATCCTAGCAGAGCGCTGGTTTTAGCCTAACTGGCTCAATGATGTAGGCAGTGACCTCCAATGAGCCTTCAAAAGAAAACTACTGTGCTCCCTATGTGCATTTCTGTCATCTGCGCTTCCTATTGATTTTCTATTAATATTTATATATAGTGCTTTTGCTTTGTGAACATCTCCAGCTGCTATCAAACTACAAATTACAAAGGGTAAAAGCAAAATTATTTTCCCACACCATCAAATGCAGATGACGGTGGATTTGAAAATGGCAACTACTTGCCAGTAATCATGGAAACCAACCCTAAACTGAAGGAGTTCAAATCAGAATACATATTTACCCACCAGAATGTATCTAACCCTTTTCAAAGTTCACCAGAAGACTGCAATAAGCATTTGTATATCTCAAAAGAGTGCAAAGGACTCTTCAGTGATCACATCAGACCCAGAGTGTTTATTTCTTTAATTTCCTACATTATTATTTTTTCCATCTATCTTCTGTGTGTTATTTTTCTCCAGGTGCATTTGCACAAAGCTGGTTTTGGTGGATCCACATGTCATTCTCACAATTTGTTTTGTTCTCCCTTTTTGTCAGTGTCCTGTTTTTCCTCTGAGTTTGTTTATTGTATTCACAGAAGTTCCTATGGCTCAAAATGAGCTCAAGCATTTGAATAATCATCTAGTTAATCTGATTCCATGAAATATTCAAGTGCAGTTCCTGAGTTCAACTTGACGTAAAGTGTGAATAGACTATTTCATTAGTTAAACTATACTTTAATATGTTTTGACATTTTAATCAAAAGAAACAAATTTCTCCTTCTGCATTTCCCAAATTCAAAGGATATATTCAAAGACAGTGGAATTTCTGAGCTCATACACTTTAGTAATTGTACAGCAGGCATTAGAGAAAGTTTTGGGCTTTGACATCTAATGTTTTCAGAAACTAAAATACCAGCAAAATATCTGACATATTTTGAACTGTGATAGAAATCAAGGTACAGAATGATCTATAATTTTTGAGTCACATGTCATGTGACACTTATTCAAAAGTCCAGTTTCTGCTAAATTAACAGCACAAGAAAACATGTGTGAAGAAAACATTATTATGTAACTAAAAGCAAAATTCATTATAAGAGATGACTGAAAGACTTCAGAACAAAGAGAAAAACAATACCTTCAGCAAATGATCACGGTACACTAACATATCTTTGTTACAAACATGAAGGGTTTGCATTTCTATACTGGGATCCCCAAAACTCCTTCAAATATCACAAAATCTCTAGGATGAGGCACTACTTATTTACTTTCAGCTATGTGGGAACTGAGGCACCGGCAGCTAATGCACCTTGCCCAAAGCCTCCGAATCCTGTGCTTTATCCACAAGACTATTTTTGCCTCTACTTCTAATATCCTACAACACATCACACTATAAACACAGTCTTTGCAAACCTTTAAACTGAATCCAGACTTTTAAGTAAATGGTCAGAATGAACTTCTGGTTGCTTTGAAAGTGATGCTACTTCTGATGTGTAACACAGGCGATCTATGGCTAACTGGAATATCACACCTCTCTCTGCACACCATCCAACAGCCATTTCCAATTTGATAGCTAATGAAGGGGTAGGAGTCTTATCCTCCAGAGCAAAATATACAAACTGTTATACTGTTAGTTGTCATTTTTGCCCATAGCCTGCTTCCTACATGCAGTCTTGTGTAATTCTAATCCTATCGACTGACAAAAATGTGAATTTGTCCAACAATCTGGTTATTACTAGGTAATTAATATTACATCTTGGATTGTGAAGGTTGGGGGGAGTGACAAAGTTGTTCCCTAACAAAATCTATTGGACAATGCAAGCTGTAGGCAGAATAGTAACTGTAGCACCCCATCACTCATAACATACTCGCACAAAAGCCAGTCTGAATCTAGGAGAAAAGAATGATAATAAATATAGCACAATAGCAAGGGCAATGTTACCACACTTTGAAAAATATGTTAGTAATGTATATCGAAATTGCCTTATGCTGTATATAATAATGCATGGCATCTAACCAGTGCTTCTAAGTGGATTACTATTTCCCTGGCCAGAAATCTGTGCTGATAAGAAATGGCATCCCCCTAGTCCTTCCAATGTGAAATTAAGTCCTTTTTTTTACCCTTCACCATAAACAGTGGTATTTCAAAGTGGCTCCTGCATGCACTTTCCTATCTCAAAAAGAGAAATGCTATTTAAAAAAATTTTAAATGGTTGGAAATGTAAGGATTTTCTCCTTAAGAATAAAATGTTCTTCTTCTCTTGGTTGAAACATTAAGTCATGATGGTTTCCAAGCTGACACATCAATTATGATGGGTTAATGGGTCACACTACATTGCACTGCAGCAAATCATGAAGCATTAATCTTGGAAATTAGAGAGAGAATAAGCCAGCCAGCCAGCCAGACACACACTCCCTTTCCCTCTTTTCAGCTTTGCTAGTTGCTGAATTAGTTGTCCAAATTAAAAAAAAAAAAAAAATCAAACAGAGATGCAATTGTCTGATTCACAGTGATAATTTAGCTGAAACCCTGCTAAATGTTCACCTAAACTGGACACATGCACAGTTCTTCAGTAAAGCTGGTTTTGGGAAGAAAGCATGCAAGTTGTTTCTTACCTGTAATATGGTAGCTAACCTGCCGGTTGACATCAGATGTGTCTTCATCCCAGGTGCTAAGAACAGCCACAACTTCCCCTGGAGGGTCACTCTCCTTCACTGACCCTCTGTACACCTCATGCTCAAAGACGGGTGCGTTATCATTTATATCTGTCACAGTAACTGAGACCAAGGTGGTTGATGACAAGGATAAAGCTTCCCCCAGATCTGAGGCCACCACTGCAAAGGTGAAAGCAGCATCCTTTTCATGGTCCAGATCCTTCAGTGTGCTGATCCAGCCACTGTTGCTATCAATGGTGAACGCTTCTGTAATCTTCTCCAGCTCCGATTCCACTGCAAGTGTATAAGTCACCTGCCCATTTGCACTCGAGTCTGCATCAACTGCTTTAACTTGCATAAGTTTTGTTCCTATAGGCATCCCTTCCATTATTATAGCATCATAGCTAGCCGTTTCAAATATGGGCTTGTTGTCATTTACATCCAATACCTTAACTTCCACATCCACAGTCAACACAATGTCTACTTTGTCTAACGGAATGGTGGCTGCAACTTTGAAGTGAAAAGCAGGATTTGTCTCATGGTCAAGTCTCTTATCCAGTTTTATGAGCCCCGTGTCTTGCTCTATGATGAAAACCCCATCTTTGTTGTTTTCAGTCAGCTCACCATTAACTGTGCTATACAAAGCACCCTGATTAGGCAAAACATGCAGAATGTCAATGGTACTACCTATAAGGGTGTCTTCTGCTATGGTGAAAGAATACTGGGGTTGAGAAAAGGAAGGCAAAATAGTTTCTGGGGGTAAAACATGGATGTAGACAGGAATGAGTGAATGCTTTACAGGAATGCCACCATCAACTGCATTGACAAAGAATGACAGAACTGTGTTTTTCAGCTGGCTAAAGCTACCCTTGGTGACCATCCATCCATTGTCTGGATCTATTTCAAGCAGATCAGCTACTGAAACAGAGGCTTCACTATACAGAGAATAGGTAATTCTGGAATTGGCTCCATCATCTGGATCTACTGCTTGCACTTGGGTCACCAGGTAACCTTTCCTCACATCTGCTTTGACACTTGCTCTGTATTCGACCGTCATAAATTGAGGAGCGTTGTCATTCTCATCCACTACTATCACTCTCACAGTGCAAAACGTAGTCCTGCCACCTCCATCGAGGGCTCTCAAAAATATACCGATATCACTTTCCAGCGGGTTCTCCCGGTCTAACTTCTCAGTTGTCAGAATCTGCCCATTGCTATCAATCAAAAATCGGTCCTTGGCAAAGTCATTTATTATGGAGTAGCTTATCTGGCCGTATACACCTGAATCCCCATCTGTTGCCTTCACATGGATTACCTTAGTTCCAGGAGCAGCATTTTCTCTAACCTCTGCAACATAAACACTCTGTGAAAACACAGGGCTGTAGAGGTTGGCCCCAAGGATCTGTATGTGCACCTGAGCCGTGCTGGTGAACAGCCCGTCTGACACGGAGACATTTAGGCTGTACATGGGCTCCATTCTCTGTTTGCGATGGTTGGAAAGGGTGATAACACCACTCTTGCTGTCCATGATAAAACTGGTCCGATCATTTCCTGATAGGATGCTGTACTCTAGTCTGTCAAAATCAGAGCTGTCAGCATCGGAGGCTTGGACACAAGTCACAAAATGACCCCGAGGTGCCAGTTCGCTCACATATGATTCATATATTAACTGGTTAAAAACTGGAGGGTTGTCATTCATATCTGTTATTGAGATACTAACAAGAACCTCGCTGCTTAGTGGTGGGAATCCATTATCAGTTGCCCTGACTTTCAAGCTGCACTGCTGTATGAGTTCATGATCCAGCATCCGGGCTGTCAGAATTAGGCCACTGGTGCTGTCTATATGGAAATAGTCCGTGCTGTTAAAGGTGTCCTGGACTATCTGATACTGCACAATCTTGTTATTGTCAGAGTCAGCATCAACAGCAACGACCTGCAGTACAGGAGTCCCAATCAAAGATGCTTCAGACAAAGTAGCATTATAAGCCGACTGATCAAAAACTGGAGGATTATCGTTAACATCATTAATGATCAAGTCCACAGTGACCTCAGCTCGAGCACCAGTGAGGGCATCGCTGGCCCGCACCACCAGCTTGAAAAGAGAATTTATTTCATAGTCCAGTGGGCTGATGACACTCAGAACTCCAGTATCAAAGTCGATATTAAACTGGTTGTAGGGATCTCCATCGACAATGATATAAATGATACCCTGGCCTTCTGGACTGGTTGCATTTATGCTTAAAATTGGCGTGTGCATTTCTACATCTTCATTCACGGAAGCTGTATAGAAGGGCTTGTCAAATACAGGCATCGCTTTGTTAACAATAGTAATGGGGAGCTCTACCAAAGCAGACAACGATGGGTTACCGCCATCTTTTGCAAGAATGACAACCAAATACTCTATATTAGACAAATCAGAATTGAAGGCTTCTTTTAAAGTGACACTACCAGATCCTCTATCAATTTCAAAATGTCCATAGTCTTCCTTCAGAAGATAGGACACCTCACCATTTTCACCCTTATCTTTATCAATAGCCGTCACTCGATATATCAGGGTACCAGGCTCAGCATCGACTTGCACAGCAGCATAGTATGGAAGCCCTACGAACACTGGGGCATTGTCATTTATGTCCTCAATGTAAACCCTTACCACTACTCGAGCGACACGAAGGTGATCTAGCTCACGGCTTGCTTCCACCACCAACTCATACAGCTCTTGTTCCTCTCGGTCAAAGGGGATGCCAGTTGTCTGAATGACTCCTGAGGTGGATTTGATTTTAAATTTGTTGCCTGGGTTTAATATACTGTATTTCAAAGGCTCATTGAGGCGGTTACCAACAGCATTCACCACGGCGATTTTTGTGATATTGGTACTGTTTTCTGAGATAGAAGTGGAATAAAAATTTTGTGTGAAATGGAGCCCACTATCCATGGCTTCTTTTACCATTATTGTCACCATAGCAGTGCTATAAAATTTCCCATCAGATACTCTTACTATTAGCATATAATGGTCTTTGGAGAGGCTATTGTTTTTAATGGTGAGTACCCCCGTGCTCGAATCAATTAAAAAATGGTCCATATTGCCTTCAATTAGACTATATGTTAGTTCAGGAGGGATCTCTGAATCTGGGTCTGTAGCCTTGACTTTGAGAACCTCAACACCAACATATGTGGGCAGGAGCAAGACTGTCTCAAATACAGCCTGGCTGAAGACTGGTGGGTTGTCATTGACATCAGTTACCTCAATGGTCACTTCAACTGGGCTCTCTGCTGTAAGCTGGGGATTCCCACTGTCTCTAACATGCACGTGGAAGTGGAAGTGGGCTATTGTTTCATGATCTAAATTTGCAATTGTTCTGATTGCACCTGTGCTGGAATCTACCGTGAAATACTTTTTTGCAGTAGATTCAACAATCTGGTAGACAAGCAAAGCATTCTGGTTGCTGTCAGCATCAGTGGCACGTATCACAAGGGGACTGTTATTTGCACTTCGGACTATGCTATTTACAGGAGCAGCTTCGCTTATGCTGCCCGAGTACTGAGAGAAGAGAAAAACTGGTGGGTTATCATTTTCATCAACAATCTGAATGTTCACAGTGGCATTTGATGCCATGCCTGCCATATTTGTTGCCTGTACGATGAGCTGATAGAAGGAAGCACGTTCATAATCAAGGGCCTTTTGACTGGTGATCACTCCAGAATACGGGTTTATAGTGAAGACTCCATCCACATTCCCATCTTTAACCTCATAAACTAATGTGGACTGACTGATTGCAGAGAGAGAGATGACAGAAGTACCAATATCCACATTTTCATTAACCTCCGCTTGGTATTCTTTGAGAGTGAACTTAGGGTGGGAGTTATCTGCCATCGTCACAGATATTCGCACAATTGCTGTTGCAGACAGTGGTGGAGAACCTTGATCAGTCACTTTGACTGACAAAACAAACTGTCCCATTGTGGTTAAGTCTGGCTCCTTCAGTAATGTAATGATCCCTAAAACTGGTTCAATCTTGAATGTGTTTCCTGTATTTCCTAGAACACAAATATTGGAAGCAAATTAGAAATGAAATACAACACACTTAATGATAATTTAAACCAGGAGCAATTAGCTGCAATTTCTTAAAGGCAGTTATTGAAAAAAAAAAAAACCAACATAAAAGAATTCTAAAGGCCCTTCCAGCCTTTCTTTCTGAAAATCAGGTATCTCAGTAGATGGTATAGGTGTTCAAACCTTCAGAAACTCAGGTGCTGCTATCTATATTTTGCTTCTGAGTATCAACATCTGAGCAAGTGCTGCATGTACATTACTCCTACTGAAGTAGGAAAAAGCATCCCTAAATTATGGGAATTAGTTAAATACATGTACACCTAAGGCAAAGAAACTAGATCAGAGGCTAACAAGCCAATTACATGACAAATGGATAACAACTCAGACTCTTAATTGAAGGGGATATTAAGCAACCGTAGAGAAGATTACAGTAGTTCAAGACTCAAAGAACTGAATATAAGAAGGTTAAAGTGGCATTTAGAAAAATAAAACAGAACAAATAGCAGAGAAAAGAGATTCAAGTATTTTGTGGCACAGAGGTTTATCTGTTATAACATGAAAGCAGGGATATCACTGACTGCATAAAGGTGAAAACAGTGAGTTTGGATCAAGAACCTTCTTTGGGGTCTTTTTTTCTTTTTAGTCCTTTTGCCAACCTCTTCTTTAACAAGACAGATTCAAAACTTTTGCTATGTATACTTACCCTGTAATTAGAGATCACCTTTATTAGGCAATCTGTATTTTGCTGGTTCCTCCCGTGCCTGCTTAAAGTATAGGATGCTGTGTGTGTATATGGCATGTACAAGCATACAGACTCTTTTTCTGAATTTGATTCTAAATACAAACAGCATGTACTGAATTACAGCAATTCCAATCATTATAAGATGTTCCTGCTATTGTAATTTACACTTTAAAATCTAGAACTGCTTCCAATCTACAGTCAAGCATCCATCCATGACTTGGAGAGAAATATGTCTCAGGTAACTGGTTAGAAACAAGAGATTTTCTTTTAATGTTGATTGTTACAGAGGCTGTGCACAGAGCAGTAAATATGAAAATTGTAGCTGGAATACCAAATACATGGAATCCTAAATCAAGTGAGTTAATGTGAACTATTTTTAAGATGTGATTCACTATCTGTTGTAAATTCTGGGGCTTGGAGGCTAATTTAAGCTACATACTACTGTATGTAGTTCAATACTGGTAGTGGCTTTCTATTTATATCCATCCTTTCAGATCAGTGAAGTTTACTCTACTAGCTAAAACAAAAATTGTGCTAGTCACTGAGGAGCTGAGATTCTGCCAGAGCTACAAATTCTCATAAAGATCACAGTATCTGTCACATTTGCAGACACTACAAATGCTGCTGCAGTTATTTTGTCAGTGCTTGCTAATACAAATAATTTTTAGCCACTGACTGCCTCATTTAAGGCCAGAGTTGGTTCTTGTCCTTTAGGAATTTCTTATGAAATTACACAAAAGCTACTTTCTTTACCAATTGCTCTCTTCATGTGTAAGGTGATGTAGGTAATTCCCCTGAATGAACGGACTGTGTACAGTCTGAATGCTGCAGTTAAAATCAGTATCCTCAACTGCAGATTTTATTCTGTAGAAACTACAGCAGCAGAAGACTGAATTTTTATGCATCTGGGATTGGAACATCTGTGGATAATGAAACTGGGGGAGTGCATGGCTTACAGTTTGAAGTCTGACACTGCAGGGAGAGCTCATGATGAAACAGAAACAGGCTGTAATGGAGAAAAACATGCAGACTAAAAAAGGACCATCTGATAGCGAAAGCATCCTTTCTAATCATAATATTTTTCTGTCTGCATCATGTATGATTCTATCACCAGTGTATGGGAGCCATAGTCCTAGCATGTCAGGACTATGACTATGCTCTTTACATTGTAGTGCCACCTATAGGTGATTGGGTTGGAGCCCATAATACTAATAAGGTGTCAAGAAAATGCTGGGAACAGCCTTGAAAAACATTGCCTCAGGAACCTGATCTGGTCTGCTCAGAGTTTGTTCTGTAAGGCACAGTGTTGTCCTGCCTGGGCACATGTAAAATTTCCCCTGATCTAAGTTAAAGGCCACTGGAGAATACTGAGAAATAACTGGTAAGACCAAATGCAGTGCATAAAGGAAATATTTGTTTTGTAGGGCTAAGATCTTTGTAGGACCACAAGGGTCTAAGTTCAACACCTTTAGCTGCAGAAGACTTCACTTCTTGGTTTGCTTAAGGGACTCTACTTCCACAGAGCATACAGGGTAATGACCAAAAAAAGTTCCTTGGGTCTTCTCTAAGCTTCAGGTTCTATCAGCTTAATTTAAGGTGTGAGCTTGAATTATATGAAGTTAAATCAATATGAGATGGTGTAGATATTCTTATTTCATTACTTTTTTTTTTTGTCATTTAGCCTGTTCCTAATGGATGTAAGCCATCCTAGCTAGTGACAAGTCTATAATAATATAGGGATAAATAATGACCCTGTAGGATCAGAGCCTAATGCTGGGAAAGGCTTGTGATCTGATTAATATGGGGACAATCTGCAGTATATGAGACTTCTTTTTAGGTCAATATAGATGTCAAGTTTTGCTATTATTACAATTGAAAGATTCATATTGCTAAAAGAACCCCTAGAAATGAAAAATTAAAAAATCCAAAGCTTACAAATTTCTACTTCCTTCTATCTTTTTCCAGGCACCCCTCTTGTATATATGTTAATAGTTTATCTCAGAGATAATTCTTAACTTCAGATCCATATGAGCCAGAGAAAGTTACATTCACTTGCATGTGTGGCAGAGATAATGCAAATTTATCATGACCATGCTGTTGCACCAGCAGAGGAATGTTTTTGCTGGTACAGATTATGTGGTGAATGTAATTATCCAGAGCTTAACAGCAAAAGCAATTTTAATCTGGTATCACCATGCCCTCCCTTAGTGTCAAGAGACCTTGTGCCATTAAAATGCTACGACTCTGCTGACAGAAGTTTTGGCAAAGATGCCAGGAACATACCAGCTGTTGTGGCATTTGCTTATGGAGGATCCACTGTGTGCTAGACTGAAGCCAGCAACCTGAAAACAAGTCACTGGCTGTAGCTTTCAATAACTATCTTCTGTGATGGTTTTGATCCAATGACTTAGAGGTAAAGGCTCTGTAGCCATATAGTGAACATGAATGAGATTCTGTTCTGACAGGTTTTAGGTATAGTAGCTTCAAAATAAAAAATGACCAACAAGAAGGTGTCTCCTTTGCCCAGCTCTACAGGAGAATGTAGACCAAAGAAGTTGACATGTGCGTCAAGATGGATTACCATCACAGCACTGCTCTGTGTATGGCATGAATCACGATGATACATTTTCAGCCTCTGTCCTAACCTGCTTCAATAGTGTAGATAAGCTCTGCATTTTCTCCTTTGTCTTTGTCCAAAGCTGTGACCTGCAAGACTGCTGATCCAACTGCTGCTGATTCAAACACCGAGGCTTCGTACAACGGGCTGGTGAAGTACGGACTATGGTCATTGGAGTCTTCCACATTTATGATGACTCTGGCAAGGTTTCTTCTATAAGGGAATTCTTGATCTCGGACCTGTAGAACAAGTGCATAATACACATCTTGATATCCATCTAGTAAAACCTCATAAATATTACTCATCTGAGTGCTAATAATACTTTCAGTTCTATTTAATACAAAGTAATAAAAGAATCCATTTGTCCCAAAGAACAGTCTAAAACACATTCACATGTGAGATTGTAGGTAGTAGAATTAAAGAAATGGGAAGAGCTTAGGGACTTTTTTTTTGACTTGTGAAAAAATGCATGGCAAGTAACCATCATGACATGAATTTTTAAAGTGGCAACCACATGACAACTTAAATTCAGTTTTAGGTTTGCAAGAAATACCTTTTTTTTTTAACACATGCTAAATGGTCATGCCTTTGCCCTGCCATTCCCTGCTTTATAGTATAGAGACAAATATACCTTGCTCATTGCTCCTTCTTTCAAAGAGCTACAAACAATTTTACCCACTATGATCAGTCGTGTGTCAGTCTAGTGCTTGTGGCTGCCAATGGACTTTTTCATAATTATATATGTACATACCTTTTTGAAGATGATGATACCAACTGTAAACAGAGTAGGAATTACCTGAAGTGCTGAGCACTCCCAACAGAGGTATCATTTATCACACCTCCCTCAACCCCATACAAAATATCTCAGCACTGCTACACTGATAATCCTGTGTCGTGGTTTAGCCCCAGCCAGCAACTAAGCACCACGCAGCCGCTCGCTCACTCCCCCCTGGTGGGATGGGGGAGAGAATCGGAAGAGCAAAAGTAAGAAAACTCGAGGGTTGAGATAAAGACAGTTTAATAGGGAAAGCAAAAGCCGCGCAAGCAAAGCAAAGCAAGGAATTCCTTCACTACTTCCCATGGGCAGGCAGGTGTTCAGCCATCTCCAGGAAAGCAGGGCTCCATCATGCGTAGTGGTTACTTGGGAAGACAAACGCCATCACTCCCAATGTCCCCCCTTCCTTCTTCTTCCCCAGCTTTATATACTGAGCATGATGTCATGTGGTATGGAATAGCCCTTTGGTCAGTTTGGATCAACTATCCTGGCTGTGTCCCCTCCCAGCTTCTTCTGCACCTGGCAGAGCATGGGAAGCTGAAAAGTCCTTGGCTAGTGCAGCAACAACCTAAAACATCTCTGTATTATCAACACTGTTTTCAGCACAAATCCAAAACATAGCCCCATACCAGCCACTCTAAAGAAAATTAACTCTATCTCAGCTGAAACCAGGACATCCTGCCAACACAATCCCCAAAAGTTTGGTTCTTCTTAAATAGAGCAAAAAACCTGTTGTATCAGGTGGAGATCAAAACCAAGCACCAGGAAATGACCTCTGTCAGCCATGCCTCTCTGTGATTCAGTTTATACTTATTTCTTAGTCTGCTCGCCAAAGAACTTGCAGCTCGTTACTCTGTGAGCTGAGACCCCACTCAGCTCCTGCTTGCTGGATCTCACAGCAGCTCTATGATTCCTAGGGTCCCTTGCCCAAAGATGGCCCCGTACCTAACACGTCATGAGCTGTTCCTTCAAAGATCTCTTCTGCAGTAGTCTTAAGTGGTTAAAGAAAATAGCAGACTACAATGTTTAAACTAACACAGGTTGTTTTTTTTTTATTGACCTCCACTCCATAATATACAATCTTCACTTGAAAACAGACAGACTTATGTTCTGTAATTTAGGCATACTGAGCAAAAAATGGTAATTAATTTTTTTTCTGCATACCCAAATATTTCGAAATGTATATGAAAGCTACTTTGTTTATCAACAGTTTATGAACGGAAATAAGTCTGTAAAAGTAAACTATAAATGAGGCTTGTGTTCAGAAAGACTGTAGCATTCTCTATGGCAAGAAAGCAGTTATCTCCCTGTGAATAACTTTTCAAATAACTTTCAGCCTCACTTCAGAAACTCTGAAAATTACCTTGAGGAAGAGGACCAGATGCCAAGAGATTAAATAATTTCCTGCTTGCTCTCCCCTGAGATAGCAAATCATATCATATTCCATACAATGAATTCACAATAAGTTTCCCAAAAAGCCCAAATAAAAAATGTAAAATAAATACACAGCAGGGCAGGCAAGATGAAATTAATGACTACTCACTGCACTAAGAGTCCTTTGCTCATGGACAGACTAAGGCAGGTATGCACCTGAAGCAGCAGTGATTGTGTCCTGACCCAAGTGAATATTGCATTCTTACCATGACATTAAGGATGTGCTTATCTTGAGCTTCGTGGTCTAATCTCTCAGCAGTGTAGAGCACCCCAGTGCTGGGATCAATTCTGAATTTTCTCACGCTGACTGTATTGATGCTGCTGTGAATAGTGTAGCTCAACTTATGCTTTTCATCTCTGTCTATAGCTTCAATTTGCAGAATTTCAGTATCAGGGAGGATGTCCTCTGAAATGGTGACATCGTAACTTGGGTGAGAGAATTCTGGGCCATTATCATTGTTATCCAACACTTTGATAAGAACCTACAGTTAGTAAAAGAAAAACATTTGAAGTTATTGAAGTCGTCAGATTACGGAATAGGCACCTTGAGAAATGTAATTTACTTTCGATGGCTGATGATACTATGCTGCTGTATGGTGGGACTGAGAAACATCATTTAATATTAAATGCTTACTGTTCAGATCAAAAGAAATACTAAGGATATGACTTTGGAGGCAAAATGTTCCTAAGTGTAAGACCTACTCAAAGCGTGACAAAGAAGTCCATATTTTCAGTATCTATAGATTGGAAAATATTCCTGCAATGGTCATAGGAAAGGTTTCGTCATCCCTTGTAACTGCTCTAGTTACAAGAGACTTCTAGAGCTATTATGGGATTTCCTTTCCCCTTCACTATTAACAAGGCTATAAAAGAATTCTTTTCAAGTTACTTAAATCTTCTTTTTATACAATCAAGATTTGGCTAAATCCTGTGTTGTTTTCTGCCCGATATATGCGTTGGGACATACTAGCAATGTCAAATCATGACAGCAGTGGAGACTTCAAGTTGCTGTTACACCTTAGGCTGTGTTAGGAATGGTGAGACTTGATGAGGCGAGAACAGGTGACATGACCTCACGACCATGCAAGTCCACCCCACACAGATCAATACATACCACCAAGGACAGGCAATGTCAGGGCACTGGTGACAGGGAAGGACTATTTTTATGGTTTCATCCTTGCTCTTCCTTTGCCAGTGATGGTTGTCTTTATTGCCAACTTTCCCCTCAAACACCTATTTGCCTCCCTTCTGTTGCAGTTTATGAACAGTAGGACTTCTGCTACGAATGTGAATGAACGCTGTGCCATTTGCTTCAAGTCTGTCTTTAAAACCTCGGTATATATCCCTAAAGAAACTTGGAGAGGGCGAAGGCAGCCAGGATGCTGCTGTTGCTGCTTATTACACCCATTTCAATATATCACAAGCTGACCCTGGTAACTAACAAGAATCACTATTTTCCAGGCTTTGCCTTTCAAAATTTATGTGACTATGCAATGTTGTGTGTGTGTGGCTCTGATGAGGTTTTGTGGTTTTCACCATTGGAGAAGTCACTCCCTGGAGAAAATTTGCTTTCCAGACTTTGTATGCTAGAGATTACTTTGGGCAGTGTGGCAGCAAAACCCTTGACACACTACATAATACTGAAAGACAAAATGCAAAGAGTTGCCTCTTTTTCAGTACTGGAAACAAAAAATATCTATCTTTTGCAGAATACGCCTGTGAAAGCGCACACCTAATTTTACAGTGAGTGAAATGGAACAATCTTTTTATTCAAAGGCTTTGAAATAAGAAATAGTCCAATGAATGACATGGGAAAGTCCATGCACAGGACTCTTCCCTAAGACTAAGAGACTTGACCCATCCCTCATGATATTTTCTTTGTTGTTCTGAAAAGTACTTGGCTCTTTTTTAAGCAAGTATTTTATTAGTTCGCTTGATCAAGCCCTGTTCACCCATACTTTCTTAACAGAAGAAAAATACAGTTATACTTTCACTGCAATATTGCACAAACAGATGTTGGCCTCAGAGAGAAATGAAACTTTAGATTTCCATGATATGTGGAAGGGTTTGCAGAACACATTACCAGAAGGAACATGAGCAATTGTAAGCAGCAGCCATAATGAACTAGCCTGGGAACTGTTTAAAAGACAGCTGAAATAAAATGCTCTGTAAGTTAAATGGCATAGGACTTCAACTGCGCATTCCATACGATTTAATTTTCACCAGATTATGGTATGCCAGAGTGAAGCAGGGCGAAGCCTATATTAAGTTATGCTTCAGTCTTGGACAGATACCAATAAAAGTGGGGGGAAATATACATTGCTGGGCCTATAATAATGATGAAGAGTTACTTAGCTTTTTTATTTTTGTTGTTGCTATACAGTATATCAAGGCGTGTTTCTGACCTGAATGAGGAAAAAAAAGCCAAACCCACGTCTGAGAAATATGTGAAGAAATGAGTTGTAATATATGAAAGAAAGCCCGAGGAAAAAATGAAAAACTTCAGCTCTACTCTAATGGGACACAGAGTCAGTGCTGAACCACTTTTGTTAGTGTAAAGAAGAGACACTGAAGCAATATGAGTTGGGGATAATCTGATTACTAGTGTTTAATACTTAAAAGCATCTTCTCAAGCAGTTTTGATACTCTCAGTCCTTGCCAGGTACCACTGTAACATGGCTGGATTATTTTACTGCTGCATTGTTAACACAGAGAACACCACAATTTATTTTACTTTTAATTAGTGGCCAAAACCTTTGTCATGTAGTGTTTTACACAGTCTAACAGAGAAGTAAAAGCTTTTCAAATGGATTCGACTGAAAATACCAGGAGTGTTTGACTCTGCTGATGCTAGCACAGCATGGCCTACCTTGAACAAGTAAGCTACCATGTGAGGGACAGGCTCATATCTGTGAATTTGTTTTTAACATTGCTGTGTGCAAGCTCAAGCTATTCTGTAAGAAAAAAAAAAGTACAGATGCACACCAGTGTGTCTTAAAGGTTCTGCTACAGCGGTGGCATGCTGTTTTGTTTGCGTGGTATGTGATCACCCTGGTGGCTGGGGTTCACTTCCATTATGTCTAATGCATTTTGGGATCACTGGAAAATTGGGAAAGCAGAGGAGGGCATAAAGCTTTATCCACCACAAAGCTTGCACCGTGACTGTGCAAGCCATGGCTCTGTGGTTTATGCCTTCACTAGACTGCATAAACTAAACAGGGTGGGACTGGATCAGCATCAGAGACCAAGGGTATGAGAATATGGAAATTATAGTGTGGATACCCAAAGCAGCATTTCTTCCCACTGAAAAAGGTATAAACTAATGCCCTGACACACCGATATGGACCATAACAGTGCTTGGGGAGTGGAAGGCATGGAGAGGGGAAAAGATAAAAAAATTGAAGTCCTCATTCACTGTGGTCATCAAACTTACAGGGAACTATGCACTTAAAATTGCTTTGATAGTTTCCAGAAAATAACTTTTTTTTTTCCTTTCACTTCATATCTACTGTAAAACTGTTCAAGTGCCTGTTTAAGTGGCAGGCATCTTCCTCCCCAGAGATGACAGTATTTTAATGATTTGTCAAGTGATCCACATTGAAATACACATTATTTATTACATACTCTGCATTTCAACAGCCACTTCCATCTGGAGATGGAAGGCGGTGGGTTAGAGATGCTAATGAATAAAGAGGTCATTACTGATTCACAATTTCTTCTATTAAAGCAGTTAAGAGTATTTCTAATTTTTGTCAGCTGTCCCTCAAAATCCCCGAGAGTCAACTGTAATTTTAACATTACGGTCTCTCCTTTACTAGAGGGTGGTGGATTTTCCTTGCAACAAAAGAAAGTTAGATTATATATGGGAATACTGACTATACGGAGCTCTGTTAAACCCACAAGCTATGGAAAAAGAGAAAATGGAAGTCTTCTATGTTCTTAAAAATTTAACTGTCTTAGGAGCTACCTGAAACAAAATCAGGTAAAATAAAATGGAACTTAAGTGCCATTTTAAACAGATATTAGTCCTTCAATCCTTACAACATTTTTGAGGGGCAAGTGACTATTTTTATCCCCATCCTTTGCCCGGGTAAACACTGCCTTGCAGCAAGGTTAAATGACTTACCAAAGCTACATGAGAAGTGCAGTGGCAAGCTGAGGAAGGCATTTTAGGTTTATTTTTGAGCCATCCTCCTTTTATTAGGTCACCTTAAAATGCCACTTTCCTATGCAGAAGATTTCCTGCTCCACCAGGATGACTTCTAGTAAGGTGTTACTTAAAAAGACGGGGCAATCTTTTCCTTTAATAACAGACAAATGTTACACTGACACGAACACCAGGCTCATAGAAAACCTGATCCTACAAACATATGTGAAGTTGAGTAAGCCGAATTCCACCAGATTGTTAATATGAGGAAAGTTACTCAAATTCATTTAACGGCTGCCAAACTTAGGCATAAAATCTTGGTACTACTGGCAAATTTCCCATTGGCTTCAAAAGGGCCAGCATTCTGCTCCTTGAAGCCTTAAGCTGTAGCCAGCCTGTTGCATGTCTTTCACCCAAAATCAAGCGTTATCCTACTGAAACCACTCAAAGACTCACAGTGTATGTGTAATTTAATACTTTCTTCATATTTATTTCCAAGGAGAAGATATGGCAAGAATGAGCTGTGGTGCATAAATATTCTTTATCATTGTGTAGGTGCCTGGGGTGTTAAGCTGTGACAACACACATTGCGTAAAACCAAAGACAGGCTTTAAAAGTTTCCTAACACATCTTCAAAAGGTGACGAATGGAAATGTTTACTATTTGTTTGCTGCTAAGTAGGGATTCCTCTTTGCTGTGGACTGTGCAAGGTTACTGACTAAACCACTTTTCATAGACAAACATTAGCTGCAAGTCTTTTTCCATGCTCATAAAGCAAACATGCAGCAAAGCAGCCTCTGCCCAGTTATCCTTGAAAGCTCATATCTTTTCCAGCGCGTCGCGGGCTCCAGAAAGGCAGGCTTGCCTCCTTCTGCTTCCATTGTGCAGAGCCTAATTTATAGTCTGAACAAGCACCTCGCTATAAAAGATTTGCTTCTCCCTGCTCACTTCCTATTTCCCACAGTTAAAGCAAGTTTCAAATAAAGGATTCATGGGCCTCCAAGCTTACAAATTAGGCAAAGTAACACTCAGAGCATTAGCAAAGACTTTGTATTCAAAATGGTAAGTGAAAGGCCTAGAGAAATACAATCAAATCAAAGCAGGACAAAACCTAATGCAGGAAGTCTCTCCAAAGCTGTTTTTAATGTTGCCCATCACAAATACCTTTGGTTTAGGCACAAACGTATTTGAGTGAAAACTGGATAAATGCCAGGAGCTGCTTTAGAGACATTTGAAGCTGGAAGAATCTGCTTGGCTAATTGCTTGGTCTGGGCACAGTGTTGTAGTACAACCTATTAAGTGCCTGAATTGCTTAAACTCAGGTTACGCTTTTGTATGGGTTTTGAAAACCTATTTTGATTTAATATTGCTTTCAACAGTGTTACCACACAGCTTTATTTGCTACTTCTTGACAAGTTTTTCTCTCTCCCAAATCCCAACTTTAACATAAAAATGCAAACCGTTTCCCTACCGACCTCAGTGGCCTGTTATTTATACTTCAGCATGCCCCTTGTGTTATGTTAAAATGGGGGAAAAAGTCTTTATTTCACAGGCAAGGCAATACTGAGATCGCTGGATGGGACAGAAAAAAATCAAGGATTGGGTTGGTTCTAGTTTGGAGGAACCATTCAACTGAGCAAAAGTGAAAAATTGAATTGAAACACCACGTCTTCTTGCCCGTCCTAGAAGAATCCACAGTCCAGAACCTCTTCTGGTGGGCTCTAATGTCTTATCTACATTTTGGCCATGGTCCTCTAAGACGAGCTTTTCACCATTCAGTTAAAAGAACGACCCTCCCTCGGGGTGATTGATCAGCTCCTCTTTCTTAAGAAACAATCTTATAAAGAAAAGGTGTTCTCTGAAAGGTGAGACCAAGTTTGGTATTCTGAAACTCGCAGCTAAAGGTCAATCCTGAGCAGAAGAATAAATAAAAGTCCACAACCTTCTGCAAGGAGAGACAGAAAGGGGCAATGAGCAGTAACTTCTCCTGTCTGCTCTTCCAGCCTGGCTGGCTCCAGCTGAAGGTATTACAAGCCACCATGTATTGATCTACAAAAACTTTTCAGAGGTAACCGAATGTTCCTCTCAGAGTGTCCACTCTACTGGGAAATAGTGAGATGGTTTTGCAGTAAGTGAAACTGAGGCACTTTTTGCCTCCTAGCTTGGAAGCATGAGCCTTCATGCTTTAAAGAATGTTTTTTATAGCTGTTAGGGTGATGAAAAAGAAGGAGAAGGCAAGAAAATAAGCAAGAATTAAAACTGTCTTTTTCATATAATATCATGACTCCAGGAGGCTGTTCTTAAAAAAAATAATTATCTGCTAGTACAACATTCTCAATAAAAGTGAAAAATTATCATCACTTAGATGATTGTTCCCCACTGTACTGTACTTCTGTGGGTATTTTAGCAAAACTCAGCAGTATGCACTACAAAGAAATAAATAAATGTTATTCTTATGTTGTGTTTGGATGTAAAGGATCTGAGTTGTTCAGTAAAAAAAAGGAGGCTTTGGGATAAACTTGACTCATGACCAAGAGAACCTCTAATGTTACACAGTCAGTCAAAGTTGTGGCAGGAGCAGGCATTTAGATACCGTTACACTGATTTCTTGCTGGGAGGTTCCTCTCTCTGCTCAAGTGAGGGCAAAAGACCCTTTCCCAGCCCAAAGGCAGGTGGGTGAGGTGAGGAGCAGGGTCTCTGCGTGGAGGTGCTGTCCCAGCTCTCTCCAGCATGTGGGATGCAGAAGCCCCATCCTGTCCCCAAGGCCAACAGCTCGCCTGGCAGCTGCAGGAATCGCGTTTCACGGGGATTTAGAGCCAACGTACGCCTTCAGCCTTTAATAAATTACTGTGTGGCCTTGAGCAATGATGAATTAAGCTAAGGGAGAAAACCAAACGCTCTCCCTGGCTAAGTCAGGAGACTTAGCCTTCCTAGAAGTTAATCAACGTGACAGAAGCTTTATACCCACACTCCAAATATATAAATCAAGTGAGTCAACATTTCTTCATCTTTGCCCCCTCCACCCCTCCCCATCACGGCTGTGCTGCCGGGATGGCTGAGGCTCAGCTGCACGGGCAGCACGGTGAGTGGCAGTGGGTCAGCAAGTCCTGGAACTTTTGCTTCTTGCTTCAGAGACTGTATTCCTGTTTGCAATCCTGATCATGCCCAAAACAAATAGGCTTGCAGTGACAAAGGAATTTTTTTTTTAATATTCCTTATGCTCTTTTCACCTCTTTTCACAACAGCGAACCGTTAATACAACAGATGTAACTTTTAAATCAAAATTATTTCCTTCCTCTCACGGTACGGTAGTGAACCATGTGCGCAGTAAGGCATGAAGGAAGCGAACAGTTTATCGGAGTTTAAGGCATGCAGGAACATTGCTGAAGAAACTTCTGCAAGTCCATGCTGGGGATCATGTTACTGAAGCAAAAATCTTTGGCATTTTTACACTGTATTTTACCACCTCCAACTGTGTAATAGACAAAAGGCCAGGAAGAGATAAAGGGAAACAGGTGGGGTGGAATAAAAAGCAAGACTGTTCCATTTGGCACGGCGATGATCAGCTGTTTCATAATAAACCATCACACTTTCGGGGGGCCTTATATTATTTTATTGTTCTACAAGTGGATGAATTTATACATTTGCTTTCCCCCCGCTTCCTCTTCTACCATATCTTCTTGCAACTATAGTTAAAAATGCAGCTGGTACTATGTATCTGAGACAAAATACTTACAATATAATTTTAACAAAACTCAGAACAAGGCCACTGAGAGCTGTCAGTAGATTTTTTTTTTTTACTATTTCTGTGACATATTTTACTTAACCTATCAGTTTGATTTTTTTATTGTTGTTCTGAATGGAAATAAAGATGAATAAGGTCACCAAAGGCTCCAAAGTACGGTCAAAAATACAGTATGAAATTTTTGTAAAAGGGAGAGATAATTAGGCAGGCCATAATTCTGGCAGCTTTGAGATAACGATCGCTTTTGAAATCTCTGTTGTGAAGACCAAAAGAAAGACATTCTCAGATGTTGTCCAGGCCACAATTAAATACTTAAACAGTATCCACGTGGAGAGAAGGAGGTGGAGGAAAGAAGAGGCTGTACCCACAGATGATTAATGCTATACTATTGCAATCTCAAATGACTATCTTACATTTTTAAATAAGTAAAATCACTGTTACAAAGAATGCTCAGGCTTCTTTTAGAATGCAACAGCTTTACTGAAATACGTTTTTAGCATATGTTTTAATTAAAAATGTAGGGTTTTCATCAAAACAGGTTTTGAGGACTTTCATAGGGGTCATTTTACTAAATCATAAGCAGCAAAAACAATAAACATAATATCAATGAGAAGAGAAATTACTTGTATCCAGCATGTTTGAAATTCCCTGTGCTTTTTAATATTTGTTTGGCTGAAATATTTACAGAAAAAAAATGTCATGTTAGGGATTCAACTCCACATTTCTGAAATGTGGACTGAGTGCTGCCAACATTAAAAACAAAGCAAAACAAAAAACTACTCAGGGGCTGAAGAAAATGCCTTATGGAAAGGGAATGTAAAGAGGTCAGTCATTCTCCTTTGCTTGTCTACCAGAAGACTGGGAGGTGATTTGACTATTCTGAGTAAGTGCCTTCCTGGGGAGAAAATACTGGTTTTTAAAGAGCTCTTTAATCAAGCAGAGAAAGGCATAACAGGGAATACAGGCCAGATATAATCAAGTTAAAAATAAGGGATGTTTTTAGCAGAGATGAATTACTGAATTAATTACTGAAACTAACAGGGAAAATAGCAGATTTCCTACCACCTAACTTACTATCAGCTGATGTTTTCTTACCAAGAGAGGATTATCAGAAGAAATTATCAGATAGGGATACTTAGACAGAGATTTTAGGGCTGGTTATAAACAGGAATTCAGATTGAGAAAGCACTCAGTGATTTAACAGTCTCTTAGGGAAGTTGGTGTTGTGACTCAGTGAATATAGATTTACATCTGAACCATTTGAGCAAAAAGGCAAGGTAAAACAGAAGCATCTGCATGTGCATGCATATATGTAAATATAAAAAATGTTCAGGCCTTCCTTCTGTATTATAAAGAAGCAAATAACATTACAAACCTATTTTTTTCATTTCCTCTATAAACCACATTTAATCTGGGATTTGAGGCTGCATACAGGTATCCTCTACCAGTATGTATTTTTCCCTATGTGTCAAATATTATTCAGGCTATAGGCATACTTTACACTTGGGCAGTAATTCAGATGTAGGATTTCAGGCCCTAGCTAATCCATACCCCACAACTCCACCTCGTATTGAAGAATTTTGCTCTTTGGAATCTCCCTTGGTGCCACCTGGACCGCAGAGTCCCTGTCCCGGTGCCATGACCCTGATCAGGTCCCAACTCCAGACTGGTTCCCACCAAACAGATACCCAGGCTCTGCGTCAGGATCTCTCCAACAAGGATGTGTCAGAGCCAGCATTATCCCAGCCCTTCACGTTTATCTGACCTGACTTTTTAATTGCTGAAAGGCACTGACCCTGATAAGCAAGTCTAGTTTTAAAGGGTTCAGTGGGGCTGTTCCCCAGAAGACAATGTAATCGCAGGCAGTGACACTAAAGGAGAGATCCTTTGAATTTTAAGTTTCCCCTCTGAACAATTTCTTCTCTGAACAATTGATCCTGTGTCCCACATTTGGGTCTTGAGAGGATGAGAGGTATAAACTCCATTTAATACGATCAATAGCAATATTCCCCAACACCACAGAAGCACTATTGTCTTTTGGACCATTATGGGGTGATACAATTGTCAAAATCTAAGCTTCGCTGCCTGTGATAGGGACTCCCTCAGCTGGAGAAAGGCGAATTACTTTCATGTGAGCACGAAGAGGACAAAAAGAGAAATACTGCTTTGAAACATTCAACAGCCGATTCTCTACAACCAGATGGAAAAGCTCTGAAAAATATCCCCTCCATTAGTTAACAGTGGTCTCAAAGGATGAGGTTTGATTTGAATGGCAAAATTATTAATTTTTATAGCATATACATTCCACTAACAAATTAAAAACTTGCCAAGAAAGGAATGTGATATTCTACCTGAGTCGTGGCAATGTTTGTTCCATCGGTGACCTCCACAGTCATATTATATATTGACCTCTGCTCTGCATCCAAGGGCTTTGCAATGACAATAGTGCCCACTCCCTTCTCCGCGTCGAAAGAACTATCGTAATTCCCTCCTAATTGTTGCACAAAAATACAATTAAATTAGCCATCTCTGGAAAATTTCCATTTAAAATGTTCCTAGAACTGGGCATATCTGTTTACTGGCATCCATCTTAACGGTTTGCCTTAGCATACACAGTACATCTACTGATACTTCTTTGTTCATAACTCATTTATATTTCAAAGCACAGTTTGTATATTGGAAAGCAGATATCATTAAAATGCACTGCAAGAAAAAAAATCTAGCAGTATATTTAAGTGAACCATAACTGAGTCTATAAAAAGAATCAAATAGCTATAAGACCGTAAGATGTGTGCCCTTGTAGTTTGGATAATGAACAAGCACAATTATCTTTTTGTATAAAAACCATTTTAAGGGGGTTTTATTCTGCAGATTTTATTT
This sequence comes from Ciconia boyciana, assembly GCF_034638445.1. Classification (NCBI taxonomy): domain Eukaryota; kingdom Metazoa; phylum Chordata; class Aves; order Ciconiiformes; family Ciconiidae; genus Ciconia; species Ciconia boyciana. The sequence continues at coordinate 209,197,274 of NC_132934.1, forward strand.
TCAGGAAATTCTCACTGATGTTCGAGAGTGCAAAGAGTCAACTGAGTCTTTAAAAATTACAATTATAATCAATTTAAAAAATGCAAATAGAGATTTGTTATGTTAATTTCAAGGACAATGATAATTACTGGCAGCAAAGGTCAAATTCTACTAGTCTTTTAGGAATTATTTAAATAGATCTGACAGGATACACATCATAAATTCCTTTCCATTAAAAAAAACCTCACAAAGCACTGTTCTGAAATGAATAACCCCTTATCCTGTCACACACTGAATGATGCAGCAGTGGGAAAACCCTCCTGAGTCTCACGTGAAAGACAAAAAAGAAAAAAGAAAAAAAAATTCCATTAAAAAGTAAGAAAAAGCCATAAATAATTTGAGATTAAAGGGTTACAGGATTTCTCAGCCACAGCTATAGTTTATAAATTAGAAGCACTCATTATGTTCAAAAGTAAAGCACACACTCCCCGCTGCTAAGCTGCTTCTTACTCACTCATCTATAAAGTGGAATTTATTATGAGTTGAGTCTGAAATTTTTGGAGGCTGGGGACAGGGAGAGGTGGAACACAAAACTGCTGACAAACGAACTCTTAAGGTATATTCATCACACAGCAATGCAATGCCACTAGCTACAGTCTCTGACAATACAGTTCTACGAAGTGGAAAAGGTTTTCAAACCCCACTGGTTATAAAACTTGTGTAAGAGCTGCTCAGACCTCTTGGGATTAGATCCACAGGTAGAAAAACATCCATTCCATTGACGTAGCTCTCGTGCAATATATATATTTGAATGGCTGGTGTATTATCGCAAAACGGCTCTCATTTTAGGACTGGGGACAGAGAAGCGAAGGAGACAGTCTTTCTTGCTCTACCATCAAGTCTTCCATCTCCATGGTTTGCTGACCAACAACCAGCATTATCCTCAGAAACAGTCATGCATTTAGTGATAGGAAAAAGGTTTTGGCATTCCAAGAAGTTGAAGATTAGGAGAAATCACAGTGAAATCACAGCCCCTGAATTCCTTAACATGAAGAAACCCTCACTTTTCTCTACCTCTTGCACAGGCTATTGTAAAGAAAGTGTAAGCTAGAAGAATCACTGCTCTGTCCATATCTGCCTTGGAGGCCATTCAGGGAGGGGGAGAAGAAAGGGGGAGGAGGAATAAGAGAGCAGGTGATCTATGCAAAGGAAAGGTAGAACTGGTGAACTTCTGCCCACTGAAATGATCCAAACATAGTTGTTTCAGACATGCTATCAGACTTCCCTATGCTGAATATATGCATATACATATATATAGCTCTGAGCCTAACAGATGCAGCTGTAGTTCTCCAGGAAAAGACTGACACTGGATCTGCTGTGATTTATGGTAGATAGAAACATTGTTTATTCCCTAACCTCATTCTGCAAGCCTGAATTGCATACATATTTTTCTCAATTTATATATATATATATAAACACTGTCAGACACTGTTTGACACTAGGAAAAAAAAAAGCATAATTGTCCTTAACATTTAAGCAATACCAAGGTATTTGGACATTCATCATATCTTCAGTGTTTTGTTTTGTTGTTTTTTTTAAAAAAAGTTAGTCTGGAAGAAAAAGATGCCATCTCCCAATTAATGTTTTAAATTGATTTACTTGAGAAAAATCATGCCATGAAAACCAACTCTGAAAAAAAGCCTCCTTTGAAGAAGAGTTTGAGATTCTTGCAAGGAAATCTCTGCTGAAACGAAGCTAGCCTTGGGACAGGCACTTTACAAAGAGAATGTTTCATACTGATAACCGTGAAAACAAAATGAAAGCCTATACTTCAAGATGCTTAATAACCATCTTAATGAGCAATCAAAAATTATATGCTATCAACTGGCATACACTTCCTAAGAAACCCTGCCTTTAAAACTTCCAAGAAGTAAAATGGAAGGATTAGCAATAAATGTTTTAAATGTCCTTCCTCTTTTGGCTTAGAGCTGGGTCTGCAGGTCACTACACAGTGTATTGCCAATATATTGACTTCTTCAAGCCATTTTCATTAAGTGCAGCATATTCTTCCCCTAAAATAAGAACTGAATCCATCATATGAATCCATCATATGAGTTTTTTATATGCTATTCACATCTTCCAAAATGGTTTAGTGACAAACAAATAAATCTTGGTTGCCGGCCACCTCACTATAGCCTACACTTGTAACTCACCAGGCAATGCACTTCATTTTACATTGATTAATTTTCTATTAAACAACGCAGAAACTGCATCAAACACTGAGACAGAGACGGATCAGAGAACATCCTGCTGTGAGATTTGTGATTATAATCTCTCTTGGAGTGAACTCCTGATTTATTCCTGATTCAGTCTGGTACATTTTAACAGACCATGGTCAGCTGTTGACAATGAAGATCCACTCAGATGGCTGAACTTCTGGGAATATTGCCTGAGATATTGGGTCCTGCCTCTCATTTGGAGTACTAGAGGTGGTCTGGAAATGCTTTGTACTGCTCCTCAGCCTTTATATACCCGCAAAACAGCTCCTCATGATGAATGCTTCTGAAGTTGCACTTAAGCACTGAAGAATAATTAATGAATTAGGTATAACTGCTAAAATGTGAGAGCTTTATAGATGTGTTAAGTCTATGCAAGGCCTACTATCAAGGACCCAGAGAAGCACCCAACAGAATTATCTTTGAAAGATAGGTGTTGAAGGGGTATGGAGAGAAAGGCGTGTAAAAACAAACAGGACTTTTAAAAACTCCTGCAGTTGAACTATTCTGGGAACCCCATGTGAAACCACTTCCTTCTGAAGGTGCTCACGTTGAGGTCGGAGGGCTCAGCCCGTAGGAGGTGATAGCTGAGGAGGTGTCAGCTTCACACATTTCTGGGGTACTTGAGGCCGGTTTTTGAAAGCATGCTGCCATGTAACTCCCAATCTTTTGAAGAGAGCTCATCTGCAGTGCTGTAAGCTCCTGCAGTATCAGTTTTACCAATGTTACTATTGGCCATTTAACATTGTCTTTGATCACAATCTTAGGATGAAAGGGGACTAAGGATGATGAAATTTTGTTCAGCTGTTCAGTTTTATTAATGTGAATTTTTATTACTTATTCCATTTTCCGACACATGGCACATGCTTTCCTTTTTATTGTCTACTAAAACCTGCTTTCAGATACAAGATATGTAGAAGCTGTCTTTACTAATGTGCTTGCAATTGCATTAGGAAAGAATTATTTCAAATGAAGATAATACACTGTGAGTTCCTTGGGCACTTTGGGAAAATCAACAACAAAGAAGGCAAGTTGATTGAACTGGCAAGTTGGCTAGACAGGTTGTCCTGAGAAAGCATTTTAACACTGAATGACCTCAGAGAGATGTGGATTAGCCGTTGTTTGTAATACCATTGCAGGCTAAGATGTAACGCTGATACATCTTCAATACAGATTAAAGACCTTCCTTAAAATACTCTGATTAAACTGAAGCACTTAGAGTGGGATTTCAAAGTCCACATCTACTTGCAATGCCATCTTTGGATGAGAAGATTTATCACATTGGAATGATATAAATTCATCCAGAAAGTGCTTTTTCTCTGTAATTGACTGTTAAGATTCCCAAAGACACCTAGCACAGATGGTTATGGGTATACTTTGGACACCTAAAGTTAAGTGAGATGACTTCCACCCTTACTTTCTTGAGATTGATCTTAATGCTCTTGCATAAGCCCTGGAAACATTATATTTCTACAATTAGGAATTTTTTTATGTTATTTGAAAGCATTTTACAGTTTATATAGGATTTTACTATATAACTCTAGCCAATTCCAGCTGTTATCAAACTCGGGATGGCTGCAGAAACAGCACCTGGTACAAAAGATCTTATTAGTTGGCCCTCACTACAGCTTTGTGAGACCTTTCTAGCACAGCCCTAATCTTCAATTTAACAGATGGTATAGTATGGTCAAGAAGGAGATCTCAGGAAATTGAACTGAGACACCTCTGAGCCAAGAGACTATAGGTTGTGCTCTTGGTATAGAGTATCCTTGGTTACACGTTCTGGCTGAATCCGGAGTGTTAACTTGGTTCTTAGCTTGTTTCTTGGCTTCATAGTCACTATGAACATATTTTTCTTCTGACAAAAGTCCCGTATGCTTCGGAAAGAATTAATTTTCCTCTTAATTAAAAAGATAGTTTTAAAAAAAACAAAACCAAAAAAACCTCTGAACCTTGTATAACTAATGGTAGAGGATGTTCTGATGTAAAGCTTACCACTCATTTGGTGCAACAGACAGGCCAAGGAAAACTTCCTGAACTCTTAAAAGGGGTTTCTAGAGGTCAGCTGGAGAATTTGCCTAAGGCAAGATACAACACAGATCTGGCATTCCCACAGAATGTGGGTTCTGCAACTCTGTCCCTTTTGAATTCCAGTGTGTTTTTTTTTTTTTTTTTTCCAAACCTCTTCTGCTTGTATTTTGATTATTGCATTTACTGCAAGCAATGAAGTTTTTTTGTAGTTCTTTTCCTAGATGGGGTTCCTTTTTGGGAAGATGCTGAGCCTTCCTGTGTTCCTATCAGCTGCTGATACACAGTTTAAGACAGGATTATGCTGCTGTGAGCAGCATAAGAGAAATGAGAAAAAATAATTTCCTCCTCTAAGAAAACATGTCAGCAAACCTGGAGGACTTGTAGGCAAATGAGTCCCATGCGAGGGCCTTTCTCCCTCTTTTCCAGTGGAACGATCCAGAAGAGCGGGATTGAATATGCACCTCAGAAATATCTGATGACTGCGGAGAATCAGACTTGTTCAGTCTTAGATGTAAAGATGGATCACACTGAACTCTGGAGGACACCCCCAAATCAAATACAGCTAAAACCTGGCAAGAGTTTTCCTTCACTGGTAGATAGCAAAGAACATACATGCTCCATGTCCAAACTTAATAAAGCCAGGGTATATTGAGATCTTCACACAAGCCTCATATGGCCTACCATGCCATGATGGACAAGTGGAGAAGAAGAGAAATACAGGAGACGATCTAATTTAGAGAATAGTCCCCTAAACCACATTTTCTCAGGGAAGAGAGAAAATTACTTGTCTTGCCCCAAAGTAAACTAACACCACCAAGGACAGTGATGATGAATTGGGCCAATAGCTACAAATCTCGCATTGCTCAGAGCCGAGAATCAGAGGAAAATGCAGAAAGCTAATCCACCCTGAAACTCAAGGGTGAGTCTGAAGTACCTCTAGGATTTTCAGGAAAAAAAGCACAGCCAAATTTTCCAATTTTTCTGTTTTCGAAAAAGATGAAATAAACTTAGTCACTGCCTCAAGAAACACAAATTCAGCTACAGACTGTTGTTAATCATAACATCATAAATATTAGTAACATAACATGCAAATATTTATTCACTTAAGTACTATATCATGCTAAGAAGAAGAAAATAATGCAGACTGAATTTTCAGATAAAACTATTGTAAGGAGAGTCAAAGCCTTGGGTTTGCTGCTAAGAAGCTGAAGGTAAGGGCATAAAAAGCAGAAAAGAAATCAGGAAGGTATTTTAGCTAGTTCTCAGCAAAGATAATTCAAAGGAGGCTAGGGAGCTACAAGTTTTTGACATTAATGAAAATTCGCAGCACTGTGAAATAAATGGACAATTAATTAAAATTAATAGATCTTAAAATTATTGCCATTTAAGCACCCTTGATAAAAAGTTCTGATGTGCTTTCAAAGTTTGGCTGCTCTTGTAAAGGCATAGGCTGGGGGAAAACGGAAAGATAGAGGGAGGCCTGATTGAGAATCAGAGAGATGTCGTGCATCATGCTACTTAAGCAAAAATTAGCACCATGCAGCTTAGCTCCAGTGTCAAACTAGTCATCACACCATTCCCACCACTAACAAAGGAAGAGACAGAGAGGGCTCAATTTACCTAGGAGAAATAAAGACCTCTGACTTATTTTGGAGTTCCCATTGAAAAATAGTTTCTCATAAATGGCTGAAGAAATTTAACACAACTGAAACAACCTACATTCATGTCTTTCACATTGTGGGATCTGCATGAACTGAGAATGGCGTTGAATGCAGTCTGAAAACAGAAAGCAGGTATGACATCTCAACCATTCCCAATTAAACAAACAAACAAACAAACAGGCAAGCACCCTGTTCCTCTCTAGTCCATGGGGGGAAGATGATCTCCCTGTCTGCAAGGCACCTTCCTCTCTTGGAGCTGATTAACTCAAGAACTGAAATAGTTATTTAAAGTGTATATATTTTAGGTGCAAATTAGATTCTGAAGTTAGGCAGACAGAATACTACATGGCCAAACTTCATCTGCCCTCCATCCTTTATTTTAGCTGGGAGAAAGTGCATGTTATGCATTAAAAAAGAGGTACTCTGGAATTCCAATGCCCATTTAGTTTGAAAAGGTCATAAATACAAAGGTCAAGCTGCAAACTCTATATTAAACCATGCCTCTATATAAGCCTTCAGGGCTTTTGTTGACATTACTGTGAACTGTGCAAGGAGGTCCAAAATCACAAAGTACCAGATGGAGCAGGATCAGGTCTAGGTTTTACAGCAGCACAGAAACCATCTCTTGCATCAGCAGTCCCATACAGCTTTCCATACATGACAACTAACTTCTACTAATAACCCGCATCTTTCATTGGGCTTTTCAGCACTAGACCTCAAAGTTCTCTCAAAAGGAAAGTATCAACATCTTTTTTTTCCACATTACGATATTGAGGAACAAGGAGGAAAAGTGGGTTTTGTACTGACACTGACTAAAGGCAGCAAAGATAATCTAAACATACAGTACTCTGTCTATAAACCTCTTGGGGTGGATTTTGTCTTTGCACCTTGTATGTAGAGCATCTGGAACAACAGGGTCTTCTGCATGTGCAGGATTGTTGGCTATTCCTATTGCAGAAATGAGTGCTGTTGCTAGTGATATTATTTATAAGAGCAGTAATATTTAATGACAACATTCATACGGTAACAGAACCATACTGGATGGTCAGGGTCACTGATTTGCCATTAAGTGTAGGGAAGCTCTGTCTCCATGACCCTTGGCAGTGATGCAGCATCTTGCAGCATCAGGAGCTACAGCCTATAGGGAAACCATTAGGGTTGTTTAAATAGCAAAAATCTTCTTCTAAACCATTTAAACTATTTTAGCCATAAAGGTCACATTAAATGACAAATTAAAGGCTTAAATTTCATAATGCTCTCCCCATCATCTCTGTTTGGTAAGCAAAAAATGAAATATTACAAAGTGTTGCTAGATTGCAAGTGACTCTAATAATGTAAAAGAATGCAGTAGAAGAGCAAGGTCTTCTCTCAGTGCTTAACACAGGCAGCATTTTAATGAGAGTCTGTGAATTTGACCAAAGGCTGCGAAAGGCAGAGGAGGCCAGCAAAAGGTTCAAATGGGAAAAAGTGTCAATAACATCAATAAAGATGGATTTCTCCTGGGAGGAAAGTTAGGGTCAGTGAGGAGGAGAAAGGGAATGTAAACATTAGCTAATAAATTGCATGTAGCATACTGAAACAACCAAGGGAATGGCAAGAAAACCTTAGGAAACATATGCTGTCCTTCCCCAGGGGCTAGCAGGAACCCTAGAACATGATAATAGCTTTGGGTTTAATTTTAATGTGGTTGGCACATCAGAAACCATGCTACAAATTCAAAGAGGAAATGTTTCTGCTTCTGTCTTTCATCTGCACAAATTGGCAATAAAAGGTGGATGAAAATGACTCTGACAGACCTTTCTCTTGTGGTCCTTGCCCTTCCTGTTGGCTAAACCCATCCGCAAACAGCTATGCTGAAATGAGAGCCAGGCTCAATCCCTGTAAATAAAGACTGCTGATGCACCCTTTCCACTAAGTCTGTGGCAAAGGCTTTTTGTTTCTCTCATCTTCCATATAGTATTTGTTTTATAACCCTTAATTTAAATAACACCACTTTGTGCAGACACTGTTTTACATCCAAAGATATACAAACATTACATACAAGTATCTGCAAATATTAAGTAGCACAATACCTTTGCAGGGTCCTTGTGCTGCTGGGGAAAGTCTCATTTTGGAGATGTTAAATAAGTTATTTTAAATAACATAACTGAATCAGCAGCAGAAGCAGGAAAGCAATGCTTAGGAACATTGATTCCTGTTTCTCCACTGCAATCAAGTGAGACCCTCTACTCCCTTTTTGGCAGCTATATCCTTAGCTGCATTTCCCTGCAATTTTAAGACCATTACTTCTATGGCTTCTCCTCCTCTTTGCTAAGGATATTTCTCCCTCCTTATTTTTATAAGCAATTTTATGTAAGGCAATTTTGTGGTTGAAATCTCACATCAAAACACATTTCTCTTTTTCAGCTTGCATTCACGACAAACTTTTGGTGGCTCCATTTGTAACCCATATGTTGATGCATCCCATTCTGTTTCACAGTTAAATGGATGGCACTGGACTGTGAAAAGTTTGAATTAATTATTTGTGATAAACTGTGGAAAATCCGTGAATAAAATGATAATAATTGGACACAAATACGGTAAAAGCTGTCATAGAAAGGAACGCAGCACATCCATGTGTCGCATTGCATCCTGTCACAGGCACTTATGAAAGATGTAATATAAATTGTCTCAAAGAACTTGCAAAAATAAAAGGCAGCCTGGATAGTTGTATTTTAGCAAATGTGTTTGCACTAAGGGTACCTTCTGTTGAACAGTTCTGCCCACAAGCTGTCTGTAGAATATAGAACATCTCTCGAGCATGCTTGCCACCTTGAAGCAGGGCAGTCGGAAGCAGAAAAAAAAGAACAGAATGCAGAAAAAAAGGTGAAGAAAGAGAGAAATGAGGGACAGCAAGTCTAAGTACCATAAATACATTTAGAAATGAGATTAGCAAAGTATGACAATAGAATTTAAATGACAGACAACATTAAGATTGCAGTAAATAACATAGTATGAAAAAAAACAATTCAGCCATACAGCGCTTTTTTTTCAGCTTAGCTAAAGAGTCATAACAAAAGCAGGAATATTATTATTATTGTTATTGCTAAATTAAAATAGCATTTTCATTTCAGCATTACGAAAGTGGGTTTAATTTGGGGGGGGACAGTTCACGGTTAGTTTTTCTTGCTCTCAAAACCACACATCCATACGCTTTGCTTCTGAAGCTTCCTCCTTATGCCACTGGCTTCCAACTTACCGACAATATCAAACCAGAGAGGAATGTTAGATGGCTGCACAGAGACCACCCCGACGATTTCTGTCACTTTATCGCTTTCCATGACAGTGAAGTTGTAAAAGGGTTCATCGAAAGTCAGGGGCACGGGCGAGGGCGCAGGCTTTTTTATCCACTCAATATGGAGGCGTGCAGTTGAAGATTTTTGGGGCCGGCCGTTGTCCACTGCTTTTATCTGGCAGGTACAAAGAAAAGAGGACTCAGACTGAGCATCACAGCTTGGCAGTTCAGACCTAATTCTATCGCATGACGATGACTGCTTGGAAAATGGCCTTTTTAATCCTCGACGCAAAATCCCATGAAAAAAAGAGGGAGATAAGCACTTCTTGCTCAATTCTCATGTTTTTCCACTACACTTTGACTTTTTACTGAAAATACTGATTTCAAACTGAAATGTTTTGTTTCAGAAATGCTGGTGCGAGGCCTCCTGGAGATGCAATTGAAGCGCTCCCCACACAGATCCTCCTCTCCAGAACCAGCTTCCCTCTCCGATTTCATCTTCCACCCAGTTCCTTCTTGCAGCAAAGCTGGGAGCTTTATAATGACCCTGTGGGAAGTCGTGCACTTGCGACACATGCTCACCCAGACCACGTTTGATTGCTTTTAAATGGCATCTATATTGCAGATAAGATTGATATTCCTTACACTGCCTTCTTCAGGATCTTTAATTGAGTTAAATAAGTTTCAGATCATTTCCCCCGTTCTCCAAAACAAATATAATTTAAAATTTTGCCATATTTATTTTCCTTGCTTTCTCTTCTCTGTCACGTTCATTAAGAGTTGCCCAGCTTGATGCTAATTCTTTTTATTACAATGTCCTCTAGAGGGATGGATAGACTTGATATTTGCCTGGCATGCTTTACGGTTTTAGCACAGAAAAGACAAGATGAGCAGCAACACTGTGTATAAGGAAAGGGAGAATGTAGGTTACAAAATGGGTGCTTTGGTGAGTAACATCAATGTCAATCAAATGGATTTTCTTTTAAAACTAAAGGAAATGTTTCTGGATATATAGGACCATTAGTGTAAATATGTTGTTACTATGCCGGTTAAGAATGGGAAACATTTTCCTGAAACACCATACCTTATTTCTTTCTCTGGAAATGTGTTAAGTGGGATTGGTGCTAACACTTGTTCCCCTGCTCCGTTCAAGGCGGGCAGGCCCTTAGTGAAAAGATGCTGAGGGTCTGATGAGCAGTTTCAAGGTAGAAAACCTTCAGCTGTTGCATTATAATAAGGCCAGATCCCAGATGTGACTTCCAGCTCTGCACAGGAAAAGGCACTCACTCACCCAAAGGGTGCTGTACTCTGATTTCTCAATATTTTGATATTTATTAATTTTTCTGTCACAGTTTCCAACCCTGTGAAGGTATCCCAACAGAGACCTGTTACTATAAGTGACATTGCTTCCTTTACTATGGGCCAGACCGTGGACCTCTGACATTTTTTTGTCAACTCCTTAACTACAACTTGTTGGCTTATTGCTGTAGATGAAGAGGTCACATTCAAGTCTTATATTGCTTTATATCACCACCACCATCTTGTATTCTTTCTTTCTTTGACCTTGTCTATATGGTTTGAGTTCTGGCAGAAGTATTTTGACTGAGATTTCTTTTAACTGAAATTGCTGCCATACTTACACTCTTTAATGTGGTAAGGGTACTACAACATACTGTACGCAGTACTCCTCCTCCCTGAAGCTACCTAACTTGGACAGTATAAGGACTTTTCAATGAGGGCAAACAGTTGTGTCCACACAAAAGGTGAACAACCATTCATAGCAGTATCTGCCCAGTTCAACATGATATAACTGTGAGCAGACAAGCCCTTTGTCTTCATTTCTGCGTATTCAAGGGAATGACTTGCATCAACAATTTGCAAGTTGACTGAACCGTCTGAGAATAGTTCACTATGTGCAATAGCATGAACACTCTCTCAGACTCCATTTTTCGGCAGCAGTTGTATGTGAATACTAGATTTCTTAATACAGTCAGATCTTACATATAGGTCACACAATAAGCACAGTTATATATCACTCTTTATACAAGCGGGCCTATTTCTAAAACAAAGTCAGTCAAACCATGGGTTGGTATGTTGATGGAAGAGCACTTACTGTTAAGATGTCATAACTCCCTGCTGTGAACTGCTTTCTGGAAGAAACCATCCCTGTTTTGGGATCAATAAAAAATTTCCCATCATCGTTTCCATCCACAATGCTGTACGAGATTTCTGCATTAGGGCCTTCGTCTTTGTCAAAAGCAAAAGCTCTGTAGATCGGCTCCCCTCTTTTCTTACGGTCCCTCTCTGGCAGCTTGATCTGATAGACTTTCTCTGGAAACTGAGGTTTGTTATCATTCTCATCCAGAACCTGGACCACCACCCAAACGGAGGACTGCCTGGGAGATGTGCCCCCATCTGAGACAGTTACCTGAAAAACAACAGCAGTAGAGGCATTATTCTGAATAGGTACAGTGGACTTCATAAATTGGAAAAAAACATAAAACATAAGGAAACACCTCTCCCTCCCCAAACCTAACCTGCAGTTTAGACAGTCTTCTCTGTACACAAGACACGTTCACTACAAACATGCTCAGCGCCTAACTCAAATATGCCCACAATGGCAAAGGAATCAGGAAGATTTTTTACTTTTGAGATGAACTGGGAACGGGGAACCTGCAGACTAGGAATCTATTTCTCAAAACATAAAATCCTTTTATCTCAAATTCTGCAAGTTTATCTCAGAAGAAAGAACTGGAATTAACCCATTAAGCAGGATCCCTGCTTTTTTGCAAACATATTTTAAAGTTTCTTCAGTCACACAACGAATTTGAAAGATGCATTTCTTCTTAAATCCTAAAAGAATCTCTGTCATTTTTTTTCTATTAATTATTTGGATTTTCTTAAACAACAAAAGAATTTCTGTCAGTTCTTTTCATTCATCACCTGAGATTTGACAGCTCATTAATTCCAAAACTGCTTTATATGATTGTAAGGGGCACAGAGAGGCAGGTAGCAAAAAATTTCTGCTGCATTGTGTAAAGAGCACACTGTGCTGGCAGAAACACGTAGGAAAATCTTTGCGACAAAAGTTAATTAGTAATTTAGTTGCAACTTAAACAGAATTACTAATAATTTTCAGTCTGAAACACTGTGAAAATGAAACGATCCAAGATCAACAAGCACGCAAGAGATTTAATAATATGCCTTCAAAATGCAATCAATATGTTTCAAACTTCTCCCTCAATATTTCGATTGCATTTTTTAAAGAGAAAGAAATAAGGCAGAAAGTTATTTCTGTTTGGATGTAAGAAGCTCAAATTTCACTTTCAGCTACATATGCTAACATGTCAATTCCCACAGTAGCAATTTTTGATGATAGTGAGCCAAAATATTACATACCCTTCCCTGCTCATACTGATCACTGCACATCTATTGCTTTGCTGGTTAACTCTTCAATGCTTTATTTTTCCTTAAACGTTTCTGTGTCCCCTTACAAATCATACAGTCCTGATGTCCAATCCTTAGGCAAACCAAAATTTTCTGGGAATAATGTCCCTTGCCATTGTCCCCTCCATGAAAGAAGAAATCTAAACTTAGGGTAACCCAAATTTAGTACTGAGATCAGCAGAAAAACCACATTTTCTAAGAGAAAGGTAAAAGACCTTTTCCATTTCCTGTATTTAACTATACTTTTGAAAACTGATACAGTGGAAAGGAGTGGACTGATGGCCTTAGGGACTGAAACTCCTTATTTACAGAAAAATAAATGGTATGGCAATATATAGCAGCAATGAAAATCCTCCAAATCAGCCCATAACTCATTTGGAGAGTGGAGCCTGTCCTCCTAAAGACACGTATCAGCCTCAGGCCTCTCTCTCCTAAGACTGTCACCAGGGTTGGCAATTAGCACTTGTTGGGATCGCCGCCTCATGACGGGGATGACTGTCTGCTGAGAGCCGGATGGGGACCATCCCCACCCTGCAAAGCCACCAACGTGCCATCTGTTAGTCACCGGCGAGGGGGTGCAGGGAGAGGACCCGCAGCTCATTACCAGTGTACTCAGCCATCCAGTTCACACTTGCTACACTTTCCAAAATAGCATTTATAACGCCGAAAGGCTGCACACATGGCTGCGAATCTGCCTTTCCACCCAGTGAGAGCAACACCGCCGGGGACCTCAGCCTCTCCACTGCCTCGGGAGAACTTCAGAGCTTCTGCAGCAAACAAAAAGCCAATTCTGCCAATTCTCCTATTACAGGCTGTCAGCAATTAAAAACTTTTGCCCCACTTAGAAGCTGAACCCCTCTATTTCTGTTCTACTCCGGTGCAACTAGCCAAGCTCTTGGCAAGAGCACAGGTTAACAAAGAAAAAACTTTTTCAGGATTTCTGCTGACTCCACAGATAAAATAATCAATGATGCCAGGCAGTACAGGCTGTAGTACACAGAAACAATCAGAGACACACTTATTTAAATGCTGGTCAAAAATACCAAGAAAATGCTTTTTTGGGGGGTAATGTTCTTAATGCATAGAAAATGCTAGCAAGATTCAGGAAACTCTTGTTTTCTGAGCAGAACATCATTCAACTTTTACAAAAAAAAAAAAAAGACATTTTCTTCAACCTGCTGGCAGTCATCTACAAAAGAAGGTGTTGAGGATGATAAAAAGTTTACAACTAATAACAATAATAAAATCTCTGAAAACCACAGTGGTATAAATAGTCAAGCGACTATGATGAAAAACCTACTTAAGACAAAAGACTGCTCAAGAAGCGAAGCTGTCCTCCTGTCTTACCAATACACAGTCTCACAGTTTGTTAGGTTACTGCTGAAATCCTGACTAACCTGGTGGTGTGGCAGTAAAAACGTGCATGCATTTGTTTGTTTTTGTAAGCCCAAACTTGTGGGAAATCCATTCAATAACAGAAAGGTTGCACTGAAAATATTTGCTGACAGCTAATTGAAAATAGTAATGGCTGTAACATGAAATGTCAGCTAATTAACAGAAGTTAACATAGAAGGCCCGAAGTTAGTCAGTTCTACTCTGTCTAAAACTTTACGTCCCCGGAAAAGAAAATGCTATGTACCAGCTAAGCCTTTTTCTCTGGGTGACACTCAAAACTTTTCAAAATGACAGGCTCCAGCTCCGCTTGAAAAGCTTTGAGTGCCAGACATGGGAGCTGAAGTGTGAGTTAAATCTCTCTCTTTGCAGGCATGTAAATTAATTAATTAAGCTGCCCTCACACCAGCGATGTGATTATTTCCCTAACTGTAAATCTGCGTCCCGGCTGACCCCTCTTTTCTGCTCCATCAGCCTGACCCCAGCCCGGCTTTTCAGGTTCTAGCTATAAACAGGGTAAAAGAGCTGCAAAAATTTCCTCTGCCCCTACAGAAAACAACTCCACGACAACACATTAAAACAAAATAAATTGCTGCTAGTTCAAAATTGTTCCCAGACAAAAATAGGGAGGACCGGAGAGGTCATTCAGCATGCCGCTCTGCAAATACTGTTTCCTTCAGGACACTGTATCACACCAGCGCTTAGGGGCCCCTCAAACCAAGGCAATTTTGATTCAAACATTACCACAGCTCTCAACAAAATCCTTAAACAGCTGGAAATGACAGTGAAAAGTAACCAGGGAGGGGAGGGAGGTTGGGACGGTTATAGGGCAAAGATACAAAATCTAATTCACAGCTGGTATCTCTGCAAATGTGAAAGGCAGATGTGCAAGGCACAGGAGAGCTTGCCAGGAGAGAAGCTGTAATTCAGGACCAGTGAGGTTCTTTTGTTTAGAAACCTGGAGATGGCATGGTAGGGAAAAAACCAGAGAAGAAAGGTGATCCAGACGAATGACGGACTGTCTCAATATATGCTTGTAAAGATGTGCCATGAAAAACCCAACAAGAGGTGAATCTCACAGTAATCAAGATGGAGAAATGGTGAGGACCAGAATTAAAGCTTTCCCAGAGGAGATCAGGAATGGCACCTTGGTCAGCATGTGCTTTCCTAAATGCTGAACACCTTCTCCAGTCTATGTGCCGAGTCTGGTATCCAGGTGGTAATGGGTGCAGACATGCCGCTTCTTGCCCATGTGCAGCCTGAGATGGGCTGGCCAGCTACTATCCCCTCTGCCCTTCTGTTCAGATATTGCTGCTAATGCTGTGTCAACAGAGGATATGACCTCCCAAACCTGGGATACAGACATGAAAGCAGATGAGTTTTGTCTTTCTGACCAACCATACAAAGGGTTGGTCCATCACCAAGGGTAGAGTATCTTAAAAGGAATGGTACAACATGTTTAATGGGATCTGATGGAATCAGACAGCAAGAATAATATGAACTTTATATACCACTTTAATGGTGAAATCCTAAGCATCACTGCTGTTTTCCCACAACCTACAGACAGTTCCACTATAGTTTTCTTCATAAAATGAGCACTTTATGCCAGGAATCTGCATTTACCCATTGGCTTTGATGCTTATGACTTTACTGAACCATGTCAGCCAATACACATACACCACACATACACACTGGTTACCTGGAAATGTCTTTGCTAGAGTAACAACATTCACACATCCCTTACAATGTTTCCCTCAGCTGGATGGACCAGGACAAGACGTCCTGAAATTCCCTCTACTTACATCAGATGTGTATTTTTGGAGAAAACCACACAAAAATATCTCCTTCTGCAGAGCATGACAAATTCAGTATAATAACAGAACTTTCAAAATCCAAGTAAGGCAATTTCCATTTCTTCTCCAGGATCTACTTCAGTAGGTTTGGTCTATAGACATTAACACTACCTTTCCTACAGGACTGAGAGATATTCTTTCATATTCATGTTTATGTTCAAGTCCACAGATCAACTACAAAGAGATTTCCATAGCAGTGGACCTTCTGAGTGAAAACCAAGGTCAAAACTAACTGTTAACACACAGCAGCTGGAATGTCAGATATGAAAATTTCTTCATTTTATGACCATGGAGAAGGCTTGGAGGAGACATCTACTTTGAAAGTATAAAACACCGCGTCAGTCTAGCAGACCTCAACACTGGTGACAAAAATAATTTTGCCTTGAGACAGTCACTCTTCCTATGAATTGGACTGTGACACTTAACTGAAGAAGGATTAGCTCTTTAATTTTTTCAGAATACGAATGCAACTGTGAGGACCACCCTCCTGAATTAAAAGTACAATATTGAGTCTCATTAACAAAAGCTCATGACTTCCAAGATAATTATTAACTCAGCTGGAGAGAGTAGCTAGCAGGGATCTTACTTCAACAACTATAACAAGACGATCAGCAGGTGTTTAATGTGAATTATCAAGCCTTGAGAAGAACAAGAATCTTCTTCCTTATCATTCCTTGGCAGGAGGAAGTACTCAGCCTACCAGTTTTTAAGTTAAGAGGAACTGCCACATTACAGTCGTTAGCATTGCAAAATGCTGAAGATGTCATATTTGCTTGTTTATTTTCGTTCGTGTGATACTGCTTAATGCAAAAAGAGTGAGCTGAGATGCCTGCGTCTCATCTGAGGAGTGTGCTTAATGAGGGTTTCAGGTAAAGGTCTCTCCCTTCCCCCAACCAGAAATGCCAGTTTTGCTTCAGAAAACTTTAGAAAAGAGAATCTGGTTGAGTTACTGGAGACAGAAAAATGATCAAAGGGAGCCTGAGAGCTGAGGCATACCCCTGCTGTTAGTGACTAATGGGTTTGTTTCTTCTGCCAATGCGCAAACGAGCTGCAATACCTATTGTAAAAGTCTCTGGAATTCAGCCCAAGTAAGAGAAATAAAAGATTATAAAAAAGAGCTCATTGAGGGATGACTTTAAAGTCAAATACACTGAACTACTATCACTGCCTACTTCAGAGAGAGACTAAATTTGAGGCTAAATTCTTACAAGGAAATATTTTTCTGAAATGCATTATATTACTGAACTACATGTCGGATTACTGCTACAAAGTGGAGGCAGCGTAGCTCAAAGATAGACTGGAGAGAAAAAAAAACTACATAATTTTTTTTTTTCAGTTCAACACAAACACTGAGTTAGCTGTAGTAAACTAGATGCCTTCTCTTTCTAATCCTTTATTTGGCAACTGCGGAAAGGACGTGGGCAGCTGCTTATTTCACTTATCCTAATAGAATGTAGTCCTGTCCCAAAAGATGAATTACTTAAACACTTCCTGTAGGAAAGAGTGCCAATCATATCAATATGATCCATCTTTCCTTATTTCCTTTACAATGTGGTAATCTGGGAACTCTTGTTTCCAATCATAAAAAAATTAATACATTCACTCTGGCCAGCTATAAGAAATAAATAATTTAGAGTACATTTTAAATACACATTATTACTGACACAAACACTCTAGGTGGCTGATTAGGAAAGTCAATGGCTTCCAGCCACACTCAAGGTAGAAAACGATGCATAATGGTCTGTTATACCATTTGAGAATTAATGATGACATCAGGTAATTTCAACGCTGTATTGCCAAAAGACAGGAAGGAAGGAAGGCAGGCTTTTTCATTTGGAGTTAAATGCTCCCTACAGTATCTGCAAACCTAAATATTAGAAGAGTGTACTGAAGAAAGTCTTAGAGGCTTCAAATCTTAACTTTTGTCACACTCACAGTACTGAGACCAGTAGATGGTAACCAAATGACCCAGCAGAATGAAATATCAGAATGGGTGACTTAAACGTCCAGAAATGCTGCTGCTGCTACTGCTACTACTACTACTACTACTACTACTATTACTACTGCTACTACTACTACTACTACTACTACTACTACTACTACATTTATTCGGTGTCATTCTTTATTCTACGAGCTTTTTGAAAATTGAAACAGTAAACAAGAGTCATAAACTCTGAAAAGAAACTTAAGACTTGTATTTTAGCTTTAGTAGCAATACAGGGAAGGACCCGCATAGCTCTTGACAGTGACTCTCTAAAAGAAAAATAGTAATTTTCCATGGGTATTACTTTTAAAGTTCATTACAGTTTGGAGATCCTGGCAACCTTTGTGCATCAGGCTGTATTTATAATGTTCTTGAATCAATACACCCTAAGATAAGTGCAGAACCACCCACTACTCCATTAAATTCCCAGGACAACAGAGCAACCTGTCCTATGTTAAAACAAACTCCTTTAGGCAATCTCAGAACAGTAAAAAGAAAGCTATAGTCCTCAGGAATGTCAAGCTCATATAATTTTGCTTTTGACAAACTGTAGATAAAACTTTGCCCAGAAGTGACTCTAAGCCAATCACTTTCGAGAAGTCCAAATGTGCCTCCTACTTCCATTGGTGGAGTTAAATACAGATAATCTCGCTTCTACTGCCTAACAGTAGTGTGTAATCACTTAAAATTCAGCAGAAATCATCTGGTAAGAAAAAGCATTGCTCAGCTAGGACTTTTCCTGACCTTCTAGGTGATAACACCACCGTCAGAAGTGGTGCCTGAAACTCTGTATGTATTATATCCCACGTTAAGCAGTTTGCAAAGTTTGTAACTAGAGGATTGGAAAATTTGAGATGATCGTAGTAGGAACATCAAACTCAGTCTCCAAATAACAACTGTAAAGGTCTTTTGAGTACATCAGGAACTTCCTTTCTTTGTTCATGAGGCTACAGCAATGACTCTCACTACCCCAGCATATAATGAAGAAAAATTTGGAAAGCAGAAAGATACACTCCAAATAGTCCTCTGACAATATCTGGACCCAAAGACATTTACCCACCTTCAGACTGACACCTTACAAACAAGATAAAGACTGATATGCGATTGCTTAAAAATAATTTTTATAGGCATATAGAACTTCTTTAGGAACAACTTATTACTAAACAGAAGAATAACTACCCTCATAGCCTCTAAATGAGAAAGAAGATAGAAGTTGTGTATTGATCTTCACAGTAAACTTTGAAGAAGGTGTTTAGCTCCTGCTGATAGTGATGATTACAAGCAAAGAGTTTTGTGAACAGAAAATGAGGAGTAGTCAAATCTGAGAATATTTCACTTCAAGCAGCTTTAAATAACATAAAGCTTGCAAATTAAGATATTTATGCAGTTTAATGTTAGTAGTAATCTCTGTGTCAATTGTAATTCCATTCATACCTAAATATCTACTTCAGCCATTTGCGGATTTTACTTTTCTTGCAGTAAGAAACACTTGTGATCAAGTATTGGTAAGTTCCCCTCTACCAGATCTACCTCTACAGATAATGCGCTTCTCCAAAAATCTTATCTCAGCACTCAGGAAATACAGTAGCTCTCAGTTTTTGTGCCTCAAGAGGTGTGCATCAACTTCTAAGCTCACTGCACTGGCCTTTTCTCAAATATTCAAGTACCCTTCATTTTCTATCCACAAAAGTCACTTGATTCTCATCATCACTATAAGCAGGAACCAAAAACCTACTTCAGAGTTTCCTCAAAATTATGAAGATTTTTAGACATCCCCAATCTTTTCTTTTTCATACTAAATTAATCAATATGTGTAATTATGTGAGAAAAACATTCTGGCTATTGATAAAGACACAAGATTTTATCCATGCTTCCAAGATCTTTTCCTAATATTAATAATTTATTTTATTTTTTAACGATCAGCAGAAATGCTGAGCTCAAAAATATATGCTGATATATTGCCAAAATTTAATCAAGCTATAGTAGTAGTCACCGTGGAGTTAATTAATCAAGCAGCAAAACGATATATACTTTACATGTTGCTTGGCTGTGCAGCTGTATCAGTTTGTGGTATAGGTCCCCAGATACTCAAACTGATGGGAAATTAAGGTACAGCAACTCTTTTAGCAGAAACTCTCAAAGTCGGTGCAGGTGATTTCCTGTGTGTGGCAATAGCCCTCCATCTATTTTGCAGTAAGTCAGCAGCACTGCCTCATGCTAACGTGGTACATGCTCTTGAACATACTCTAAGAAAAGACATAGTACGAAGGAGCTTGCTCTGCATGCCCTTAGAAATATTGTGGCATGCAGTTTCTGTTACAATAGAGTAATAACTTCAAGCTAAAACTTTCAGTCTTCAAAAGAAATATCTTCTCTCCTAAACTACAATATTAAAACTTACTTCTAAACGGCTTTTGTCATGCCAACATCCAGTGCCTTCTGATGTTGGATGAAACACCCTTACGTGAGGGTCTGTGATGGTCTAGTCTTGAAACAATATTGTTATTACTTAGGAGGTAATACATTTATTTGGCCACCAATGAGATGAAAGACATACACTGTAATTCCTTACAGTTATTTACTTTATAGGTACACCGCATCCAAGTTCTACACTGCTATATGAAGCAGAACCAAGTATTTTCAAAAGAAAGATAACACTTTTTCTTTTTTTTTTTTTTAAATTGCTCTAACAAGCGGCACTTGGTTGTGCTAATGGAGAATGACACCACCAATTTTTCTCTGGCAGAAAGGCAGATTAAGATGCATCCAGCCCCATCTCCAGCTCCTCCTCCAGCCATTTGTTCTTCCCCTGTCATCAGTTTGCAGCCACCTTCACCCGTCAATAAACTGTTTGTGCATCTGTGCTACGAACAGGGCTACTGAAATAACCAGGGTTTAAAATGAACTGCCGAAAGAAAACAAAATCCCCCAAAAGGCAGATGGTTAATGAGTGATGGCGGTGAGAGAGTAAAACAAGGAGAGGGATGCCAGGTCCCCAAGGCAGGGCGGGGGAAATTTCTTAAGACGTTTTGGCCACTGAAGGAAAATGCATTGTGTAGCTACATTTTTGGTGATGAATTCTGCAATTTCACTACAGATAGTAACACACTGTCTGCACCCCCCTCCCAAAAAAAAAAATCCCTACCATAGAATTCATCACTTACCAACAAGTCTTTGATCAATACCAAAGCAGGCAAAGCCAGAACCAATGATCTCAAGGTAAAAGACTTTGTGTCCCATCAGTAATTGCTGAAAATATCCAATTTCCATCTTACACTATTGTTCCACAATATGCAAGAAATAATGAATGCTCTTCATCCACACATACACGTAAAACATTTCAAAGAGTTTTATTGCTGATAGTCTGACGAGTAGCCTCTGACATTTAAATGCAATTTAGTTTTTTCAGGGTAAAAAATGAAGCTTCTACAGTTTTATGTTCAAAATAAAGCTTACCAGTTAAAAATCTGATTAATGGATTTCTTAGCCAGGTATAAAATCAGACCTTTAAGGGGTACAGACTCTTCCCAATTTTTGATCCTGTAGAGATACTCTAAATTTGCAAAAGGCAAAAATGGACATTTTTGGACTCAGAAATTTATCTGGCATTAGTGAACTGTCACTCTGAAAGATTGCTGTGACCATTTTCATTAATCTAAAAGGAAAAAATGAAGATATTATTTTTTTGTGATATTCAAGTTATCTGATAGAAGTTTCTTTGGTTAGCAATGAGATGCAAAGCAAAATTTTAATCAACTTAGAGGACAATATGATAACAATTACTCATGCATGTTTGAATAAAGTAATTTTTGTAGTCAGATGAGGGCTACATCCTAAAATATCATACAAAGCAGTATAAAAATGCACAGAAAATCAGTATGAAAAATAAGTAAAAGAAGGTAAAGAAGAAAAGCATGAATAAGGAGGTTGGTTGTTGGGGCTTTTCCCAAGGCAGTTTTTTGTAATGACAATATCATCCTGTTTTTGTCAGACCAGGTTAAATTAAAACAAATCAATAATTGCTTCGATTTTAGCAATAAAAAATTCTACTTGACTTCTTTATGCCTACTTCACAACTTTCTGTGACAAATTAATTTTAGACAGATAATAAGCATTAATTGGGCCGTATTTAATCACAGTTTCATCTAATAGGCAACACAGACAAGCCTTATTATCTCAGTCTCCACTTGTCTTTGATTCTAACTGTCCTATAAAAATCTACTATCCAGTTTACATTGACATGGGATCAATTTTACAAGCTGGTTGAGAATCAGCATGGGACTATATGTAGGGAAAAAATGCAGATTCTGATTTTGAAGCCAAACTCATATTCTTGGACTACCTTTTTACTTTTTCCAAATTCAGTTTCCAGCTTTGAAAACTCAGCCTGGAAAACAGGCTCGGGTATTACATCCAGTGCAAAATATGTGAAACTGAAATTCAGATAACTGTCCTGCTGATAAAGGATGAGAGCCATCAGCTGCTTCCCTGGTGGGTGCATTAGCACTCTGTTTCACGCGACATAGCAAAACCTTAGGTTTTTTTCACTAGACAAGACTGACACAGCTAAGTGTATGTTTAGAGACCAGTCCACTGTAACCCTGCTTTTCACATAGTCAGTTTGGTTCTCTTTTCAGCTCTGTTGAACCTCTACAAACCTCCACAAACACCCGAACAGCCTCAGCATCCCTAACCACACCATAGATGGTGGGGTACGCACGTGCTGCGTGGCTAGAGACACACAGGGAAAGTCTAAAGACAAGTGTTTCCCTGCTGAACTGAGTTCATGTTGTCTGAGCAGCCAAAGAATTACATGTATCTTCTGGGTGGAGAAGGACCTGGCCAGCTGTGAAATCCTCTGACTTGGAAATCAGTGGGAATTTTCCCATTGACTTTGGTGAGAACAGGGTTGCACCTACAGCTCAACAACCTCATTTCAGCATGTTTTTATTTCTCATTCAGCTTTTGCCCAGCCCTGGTCTCCAGCTGCATAACAAGTACCTGAAAGCTGTAATCCTTCAACTAAAGGGTAGAGAAGATGTGCCCCACCGCAGCACCACCACCAGTGTATGCATTATAACTGATGGGGAAGAATTTTACTTTAACACCCAGGCAAATGTGGGGTTTTTTGTTTACTTTACAGAAACAGCAATTTAATACGTAATTCTTTTCTTTAACATGATTTTTTTTCCTGTTGGTTCAATCTGTTACACATATAGCCAGTGATCCTGTGAACAGTGATGTATATGAACGATTTTCAGAATGTGTCAAGACCATGCTGCCGCCATAAATAAGTAGGTGTGTGTATAGGAACAAGGTCATTTGGGGGTAACAATATAACAGGAAATGCTGTCCCAAAGTTTTAACATTCCAAATGTGTTGCAAAAAAAAAAAAAAAATCCTGGCCCAAAAAGTTAATTTCCCTGAGTAACACTCAGAACGCATTAAAAATGTTCAGGTTATTAATATTAATTAATCAATTAATACTATTATAATTAATTAATTACACAGTGCCTGGAGTCCTGGTAAGGGATCTTTATGTGTCTGAATAATAAGAAGATGACATTCTACTCCTGCAGTGCAGGAGGAATTTTAAAAGATCACAACTTTTAAAATATTCTTAGCACTTTGATTCTTCTGCAGAATTAGTCTTCAACATGCATTTGTTTTTTGCAGCCACAGGATGGCATTCACTGCTGTGCAAAGGGTCAGTGAAATGTAAGTAGAGCCTAGGAAGTGTACTTTCCATCCAGGGAAAGGAAATATTTAATAAAAATTATTAATACAAATTTACTGCTTTCTACTGATGACAACCATTTATTCAAGAATGTAGTATCAAAATCTTACCAGGCACAGCCCTTAAGGTTCATGTTCTCGCTATATGGACACCAAGGCTCTCAACAGATACTTATCTTGCCTGACTTCAGTAAGCTGGGACCTTCTAAAAATACAGAGCAGCAATTCTAACTTGGGATACGAGCCACTGCATAAAGCACTTCAGTTTCACTTCCATGGTTTATGGAGTCACAGTAACTCTTTAACGGATTTATATAGGCTCATAATTTACTGTTTATTTTCCCATTAGAGCAGTATACGGAGTAGGTGTTGACACATGGCATACCAATGGGAGGACAGTTGGACTGAACAAATGGCCAAGGTGACCGATAATTGGATTGCAAATGTCAAAGAGTGTGGTTGAAAAGCCAGGTATATCAACCCACACATACTTTTCCCAATTGTGAAATGAACGTTAAGAGCAGGGACAATCAGCTACAAGTAGTTACGATTTATAGAGTTGGGTTTGAAGTCAGTGGCAAGCAGCATCCAATTAACTTCAGCAGAGATGTCTAATGCCACTGGTAAAACGACTGGATTTAGAGTGATGAGCAAGAATGTCAGACCAAGAGACAACCTAGTAATGCTATTAACCTTTGTGAGATTGCCCTGCCGATAATGTGATCTGGGGGACAATAAAACACTGCATGAGACAATATGCCCAATTTGGTAGTGCAAGACTGATACATGGGAGAAGAAGGAGAATTTTCCTGGCTTCATTTTATGGGCCTCCAATTAGTGCTCACTAGGTGAAGGGAGAGAAAGGGGGGAAACAGAAGGAGTCCCTCTAATGAGTTGCTTTGTTGGTTTGTAGCAGAAGAGATTGAAAAAGGAGTTTTAGGAGCTGCTTTGCTTTTGAGATTGTCTCAGGAGGTGTTAAAGGGGCCAGGTACTTTGTTGGAAAATAGCCGTGAGAAAGCTCCTAATTTATGGGAGCTCTTGAGCAGCACAAGTGCATCCTGTCAGGATCAGTACAGGAGGTGTGATCCCTTGGCACAGGGAGATCAGATATGTCAGCCCCATGTGCTAATCCCCATGGTCAGATGCTGGGGTCAAGACCGCAGACGCTTGCTCACAATGTGGAGCCCTGGCTGACACCATCTATAGATGCTGCTGTTGCTTCCTTTGAGAAATTATATACAAAATATAAATATGCTTGTTCTCCAAAAATGCATCCAGTCTTAGAAATGGGGTATTAGGAGTGGGTCTAATCCACGGATTACTGATCTGACAAAATATCTAAATCTTATTTATGGGCTCAGTGAGGCAAAGGCAGTTTGTCAATCAAGTTAAGTTTAAGATGCAATTCCTGTTTTGCTATGTAAGCCTAGTGAATGTCTGTTCAATAACCTTTAGAAAACAGAGCATGAATGTGTAATTTATTCAGCTACTACTGTTTAGGCATCCAAGGGCTAATGGAGTGTATTGCACACCCAGAGAAACCAGGGGGGGTTCTCAAAGTAGGAAGTCCTGAGGTAGCTCTCAGTCCATACTACAGCATGGAGGAGAGGGAAGAGACACCAAATTAGCCCTGCAAGAACTACACGAGGTACTGAAAACACAGCCCACAGCTCCGAGTAGGGTAATTTGCTCTGTCAAGAAGCAGGATAAATGACTGCCTCACACTGAGCAGCATGCTGCAGCAGCAAGGATTTCTTTCGGTAGCTCAGCAGCTTGCTGGAAGTTGGGCGTCCCATCACCAGTGTGATCCATCACCATTCACCCTCCCAGTGCTGCAGAAAAACAAAATCTTCTGTATGCTTCAGACTTCTTTTTATTAAAAAAGCCACAGCTTTCAATTGATACTTTCACACTGAGAGCTGGATATTATGAGAATTAAATGCCTGAAGAGAAGAAATTTAAAGCAAATATCATTTTACTTTTTAAGACTGCACTCAGGTGGTATCTGGTGGTTTGCAACAAAAATAGTGAAAGATCCTTAACTGTACATATACTTCGTAAATGACAGCGAAAAGAAGGCAAAACCTGGGCTTTAGTATTCAATTTAATCCCCAAAACATATGGCCAAAGCTACACAGAAAGAATTTGTGCAGGTCCATTTGAACAACAGGGTTTTGGTGAGGAGGATAAGGACTATATGCAAGCGAACCTCACGTGTCAGTCAATATTTTTATTCCTTCTGTAAGACATTATGGTCGTCTTTTGAGACCAAGCGAATGCACTTGTCTCATTGCCTTCTGCATCTCTCTCAGTCAACAGAGGCCATGCCATTTTGGCATACTTTGTTGTATCACATAATAAAGCATCATCTCTGCTTAGCTAAAATGTGTAGCCTAATACTTATGACTTTCTAGAAATTTTTTGAGTGTTTTTTAAACTGTGGTAATGTGTTTGTTTTTTAAAAAAGTGTGGCAATATAAAACCACTTGTTTAAATTCTCCATGTTTTTTTCAATTAAGTCTTTAAAATAGCAGTTTGGCCTTAAGGGTTAAGAACACATTTTTATTTATTCAACACCTTAAAAATTATCTGGAAGGATAGTGGAAGGAAACAACATTCACAAGGAAAAACAAATATATTTGAGGCTAGGACAGAAAGTATTAAGCTATTTGTTGGTATCTGGATTAAAGATAACATGCTGGTCCTCAGAAAAGTCAAAGCCATAAATTGAAAGACTGCTATTAGTAATATTTGTATTTTTTACTTTCCCAGGGAATGTGAGAAAAAATAATTCATTATTTTGATTCTGACATTTTTGCTCTCAATTATTCATGTTAATCCTTGCTTTTGAATATTTAGAATATTCTTTGCCAAAGAAAGTATTATTTTTTGCCAAAACATAAAATGTACTCTAGAACTGCTATGATAACATTTTCAATGTCTCTGTATCATGAGAGATTAGCAAACAGCAATATTACATTTCAGAATTAGGAGATTAATCTGTTTCCTGACAACTGAAATTTGTTAGGCTAGGAAAAGAAAATTACTGCTTTTGAGGGCAGATTTTATAGCACTTGATGCTTCAGGGCCTTTGTACTTTTCTGTTTAAATCACATCTTCATAAAAAGTAAAAGAATTGTTTGGTCTCTGATTATTATCAAGCTGAAGTCAGATAAGAAAAGCATTAGGATTCTTATGTTCCATGATAATATATTTAGGGAGAAAAAAGGTGTCAAATATGCTTATTAAACTGATTCGCAACCTGATTAGCAGTTTTCTTATCTCTAGGTGTCTAGTAAATACTTTAATTTGTGTCATGTTACAAATTATGCTGAATATTCCAATCTTATTTCAGCACATTTCACACAATGATGCACTTTTGCCATAACAAATTATTTTTAAAATAAAAAAATAAACACGTTTTTTCAGACTACCATGTTTTTGCATGACATTTTCCTACCCTTTCCAGTATGTCTTTTTTGCTCAAGCTGAATATTGAAGGATTATGTGGTGGAGGGACAGGGTGGCAATCTGGGAATATGAAAGGACAGATAAAAAAGGAAAATACATGATATTGAAATATATTACAGGCTATAGTGAGAAGACTGTAAGGGATGCGATGAGACGCAAAGAAAATATTGTGTACTCAAGGTATACGAGGAAGATGTTCTCACCAAGCGCATGGACTGGTGGGGGCAGCTTTGGGCAATGAAGAGTTTCAGTACATCACCAATACTGGAAAGTATGAGACCCTGGATAATAAGAGCATTAACAAGGTGGAGACAGAAAAAAAAAAAAAAAAGTCAGAGGAAGAAGCACTGACAAAACCCAGATGATGTGACTCTAGACTGACAGTATGACTCAAGGGAGCAGACCTCAAGAATAAGGATGATCTTCACCATTATGCAGAAGAGAGAGCTGTAGGGAAGACAGTAAAATCCAGTAGAACTTGCAAAAGGAAATAGTTGTTCCAGTTTTTCCCTTGCGGAGAGGCTGCCTATAAACTGAAGGGCTCACAAGTGAAGATGATCTGGGGAAGGGACTGCTTAAGCTGTGGGTGTCCTGGGAACCACCTCCAGTCAGACTCCATGGACCCTGCAACAGCCTGTGATCAAAGAGCACGTCTCAAACCAATCCAAAGTCCACTCAAGTCAAAGGAATTGGAGATTTAGTGTTGGGATCCCTACATGACGTATTGCAGGGTAGTTGGATTTGGTGCGTATGAACAGTGGCAGCAAGTGATGTCACTGGGAAAATATCCCAGAATTAAGGATTTTTAGAGATAACAAGCATGAATTCCGAACACCTGAGTACAGATCACCCTGAGAGAAAGGACAAATGGATGAAAAACTTGTTTAAGGGCATGGTTCTAAATGATGGATTAATTGAAAGGCATACTAGGACTTCCTATGCCCAGAAAGGATTTTAGTACAGATGCAACGTATTCCTACCTGAGGAAGAAGATGCTCCCCTGCCTTAAATGCAATGCTCAGCTTGGTCTTAGCGAGGAAGGCAGAAAACTGAGACCTCCACAAAATGTGCATGTGCATGTATGTATGTGTGCTCATGCTCTTACAGACATAAATTAACAGTCTGACAGCTGATGGGTATTGCAAATGCTACAGAAAACACGATATAGCACTAAAGCAGACATGCTTCAGATAACACAAAGGCTCTGTACATCTAAAATAGATTAAAATCATGTGAAAGATTTCCTGCTGCTTCTGCAGAAGATTAAAACTTTGGTACATTCATAAAACAAATGGGAAGACTTAGCAAAGCAGCGTGCCCTTCACAATGACTCTTTGTCTCACCAAGCATGGAGCCTGGCAAAAGAGACACCCTGAAAGGGTATATCCGACCAATTTTGGCCTGGTAGGTGGGCTCCAGCCCACATAAAAAGAGAGCTACAGATCCTAAGAAACATACAATGAAGAAAAAACTGTTAACTCTGAGCTAATCTGTGAGCTAATCCCTCAGCGAGAAAACAACATTAGACCAAACTCCTAAATCCTGACAAAGAAGAACTTGGTATAGATTAACCACAGAATTTGCCTACAGAAGCCTAGCATGAGGAATGATTTATAAAATGAGAAGGAAGACCATTAATATATCCCTCTCTGTTTCAACAGCATTTAACACATGGGTGCAGACCTAATTTTCAAACCACACAATAATGTTTGGTGTTTTAATAATACTTTTCCATCTCATTTGCATTGATCTAATGCTCTGCCATCTCGTAGTTCTGCAAACAGAGGAGAAGAAACAGGTGTTGGGTATATTTTAAATTGCTTTTCTCTAATATGTTCACTCACCCATTTCCAGACATATCTGGGGAAACGCAGCCATGGGCGTTGATGTCTAATTCTCTTGTCCTGGGTATTATCAGGGATAGCTTCAAGAAAATTGATGTTACTGAAGCCGGACTAAGCACACCACTCAGGGTAAGCAAAGGAACTCAACTAGCCCCCAGGATAATAAATAAGACTTTCCCCTCTCCACAGTGACATCACATATGTCTTAACATAATGCTAGTTAATAAAACGTCACTTTCTTGCACTACTTGACTTCACAACTGCATGATGCTAAGTCCAGTGAGATTTTAACTAGGTCCAGAGGGTCAAGGAAATGCTGATACACCTCTAGGCTCTCAGGAGATGCTCAGGACCTTGCAGGGTCAGATTTGCTTCTTGGCACAATTCCACCTTCTCTGTTATGCCTTTAAAAGAGGTGGAAAATGCGTGATAAGGCAGCACCCGAAGCCCATACGCTGAGTATCTCCTTCCATGCTTGCATGCGATGAGGTGCTTAAAGCCAAGACCTGCTGCTAGATTGCTGTGGGTCCACAAGGAAAATCCTAAAAGAGGCATTTGATGCCCAGCATGAAAAAGCCGACAGCGCTGTGCTTTGCAGATTTTCATTTCCTCATTTCATGACCCAACAGTTCAGGTCAGTGATTCATGAAATCTGTAAAAAAAGCTCTCTCCCCCCTGCAAACTCCAGATATATGCAAATCATTCCTTAACTAAGGCAAAGCTCTAGGCAATCAGAAATGTGATTTTTCTAATGAGACACAACAACTGTGGTAGACAGCAGTGTGTGAATCAAAGCCGTAGCCCTGGACAACTCTGATCTTGCCATGCTTTTCAACATATGAACCTGAATTTGTACTTGCAAAATCATCTGTATTAGACCTTTATTTAGGTATATTTAGATACTGGGTCAACTTTTCATCTAAATGGCTAATAGGCTTTTAAACCTGGATCGTAATATCAATTGTTCCCTGCCCACTTCTAGCAGACTCACTGCCTGGTGAAACATGATTTTGTGGATAATATACTTGGGGCAGTATGCCACTGTAGACGGTGACTCTGTTATCGTATATGTTGATGAACTGGGAAAATGAAATCTGTTCCATGAGCTAAGGAGTGACTAAATAATAAATGAGCTGTGCTTTTTTATTTTAATACTCAAATATATTAACACAAGCTTACAATACATCTATAAAAGGTCTATAAACTATTTGACTAATTTCTATAATTGTCAAGCATTCATAAAATCCCCCAAAGTCTTGCATATTGAGTCACAAAGATTTTTGATTTAGGAAGTTCATTAAACATAGAAAAGAGTACTGCTTTTCTTCATTACTATTGGTATCCTGAATCAATAGAATGGATTAACCAAACAAGTGAGAGATTTTTAATGCTGGACTAAAATCCTGCCATGTAAGAACTTCCATACAGTATCAGATTAGCTGGACAGTTTAAGTACTCTCCAAGAGAGGCCAGAATCAGATACTGGGATGTAAATAATGCACTAATTGAGCTATCATCAGTAGTGTGTTTATCCTTGACATCATCCTGGTGTTAGCATGTGCAAAACATTTTTAAGAGAATCAATCTAACCTTGCGAGAGTTAAAAGAATTAGATGAATAGTATCTAAAAAAAATAAAGACTGAAATCAACCATTAGCACAAGGCAAAAAGCAAAAAAGCAACCTCAGGGTTGACTTAAAGTCTACAGATTTTGTGGAAATGTCATAGACATTCTTTGCGCATCCAGTCTCTCAAGGCTATTGGTATTTCATTGAATAACTGAAATGAGGTGAGGATCACTGCCACTATTCGATATATGTGGACCTGTTCTTGCCCCTTGCCTTTGGTACATATTATGTCATCAGAGTTGTGTGTACATTTCCTATTGGCTACCTGAATTTAACATGGAATATTAAGGAATTTAAATACACAACTTTTTTTTTTTAATTCAAGCTTATTTTGCCCTATTATTATCATTTTATGAAGAGGTTTTTCTTATTTAATAAGAAAACAAAATTTAAATTCCACATGCATGAAGAAAAATGTTATTAAACTCAGTTTTTCCAACGGTTAGGCTTCGTCGTCTGTGTTATTCTCAAGTCACTATCTAAAATAAAGGGACATCTGGGAGCTATTGAAATTTGCAATAATCAAAGAAAAGAGAATAATCTGTAAAAGTATCATGCCTTAATGATTTTGCAGTTTAAAATTCCTGTTCATATCTTCTGCACAGAGGATACTCAGTTAACAACTGAACTAGTAATATTTTCAGCGATTCACTTGATAATTCTTCATTTTATCAGATTACATTAGTTAGAGACAATAGTCTAATCGAGGAGACCACTTATCACTGCAGACAGATGAATCACACCAGGACTTTTCCCATATTTTGTGGTGTAAGACTTTCTGCCTGAATACATATGAGAAGCAGTGTGCAATGTCATATGCAAATCCATCTCTGAAAGAGAATTTTAACCTCTGGTCATGTCCTGCCTTTGGAAAGTTGTTGGCTACTTCTGAAAATAGCAACTTGATGGAAAAAAAAAAAAAAGGGGAGCGGAAAAGGAAGGGGGCTAAGTGCAGCCCATGCATCTCTAGAAAGCTGGTGCAGAATAACAACTTCCGAAGAACACAGGGTGCAGGATGGAAATCTGCAGCGTGGGACGAGCGAGTTCAGCATGTGCCTTCTACACCAGGAACTGGGGTCTTTGCTAGATCCACCACCACACTGACCTGTCCTACAGGCGACTTCATCCTCTGCTGATAAACCCATGGAGAGTCAGTACGAGATGAACATCCTTTTGATTTTTTTTAAACTGTTTATTTTCTTCCCTTTTCTTCTTTTCCTTTCTTTTCTTTTTTCCCTTTCTTTCCTTTTTTCCTTTGCTTTTTTCCCCCGACTTTGAAGGTGACGTTCAAGTTCAATGTGTTGCCATTTGAAGCTGCCATTATGAAACAGCTTTCATTGTCTTTTTAGAAAGTTGCCTCTACATACTTACTGTTCCATTAAAAATCCTTTCAGGTGTCCTCAAAATAATAACAAATAGCCCTCTTATTTCCAGCAAGCACAGCCAGTAATAATTTTTAAGCTCAAAATGGAAATAAGAGGCTGTTTACCTATTTTTTTAATTTCCCTTGCATCATCTGATAGGCTTCAATGTTAAAAAGGGAAAGGCATGTGCCTTTGGAGCCATTTAAACCTCAGACAAAATGTTCAATCAGACACACTGCCTCATTTTTACCCCATCACCAGCATGTCACCAAGAAAAAATGCAGCTTTCCCTGCCAAATGTGGGCAATGCTAAAGATCCATGAAACAAATGCTTACACAGATTCATAATCCAGGATTTAAGCAATCAATGTTCTGTAGAGTACTATTCAGCTACATAAACCCAATGAACTTCAGCTTTTGTACTTCTGTAAATATATACATGAGCATATTGCCACATGGCTGCCTATATTCTTCAGAAAATGCTGCAGTTTCTCACAAAGGACCACTGACTTCAGGCATCACGACTAGCAAAGGCTTTGAGCCTACCTGAATAGGCTCAAAAGCAAAACAAAGTTAAATCTCTTAAGTTCTTGCGTGGGAGATGTTGGAGAAAAAGAGGAGGATGGCAGAAAATGCAGCACCGGCCCAACACTGAACCACCAGCGTGGTGTTTGTGGGAAGAACTGAGAGGCAGTGCTATTTTAATATGCTACTTTTCAAGACTTTAAACCCCCTCTCCCCTGTAAACTGTGGTCATAAAGTTTCCAGCAGCAATTTCCCCTGTGATATTCCAGACCAAATTCCAAGTGGAATAAAATGATAGTCACTCCATCAAAAGCCCCCGCACAATTACAACTTCCCACTAAATGAGTGGAAATGGGAATTCTTTTTAGAAGGCTACAATTACAGCAGATTATTATGCTTCCTTCTAATTCCTGCATATAAATACATACCATGTAACACAGTTTATTGTACCCTGTTAGTGTACTTACAGTAAATAAAACCCAATATGCTTCATTCAGCCCATGTATTTTCACACTCACATCAGATTTACCAATCTATCTTCATTACAACCCCTTGCACTGTTACTGACATCCTTCCCAGAGCTACGCTCAAGCATCACAGCAGGCAGATTGATGAGGCTTGTGTATACTGATTTGTGACAAAAGCAAGGCACTTGAGAAGCACTGTTACTATTCTGATAGCACTAAGTTGGCTAAAAATTAGCTGCACTAAGCCAGCACACTGCTCCCACTTCTCCTCCTCATTAATTATGGTACATTACTCAGACCTTGAAAGGCTATGGCTGTTGTAACAGCATTTTTAAACCTATTGTCTTCAGTTGCTTTGTCACTCTTGGAGAGGTTTAAAGTTCTGACCATGCTTATTAGCAACTATTTTTATTCTTTAGAGAGGCTTTGAATAGACAAGCTTTCCACCATGACAAATGTTAAAAGATAATTTCTGAATGAATCTACAGTGGTAAATTTAAACATAGTTTGGAGGAACAGAGAGATACTATGGATACCATTTTCAAAACTGGCTAAATGACTTAAGAGCCTGCACCACATGTACTTACCAAGGAGAGACTAAATAGCCTCAGCACTTTAAAAGCACCAACTTATTATATACTGTTATCAAGAGGATGAAGAGGTCATCTCTCGCTACAGATGATTTATCCCTCCAATCATAAAGTTTCAAAGACTGTTGTTAGAATTTCACACTGAAGCCTGTAAAACTCTTTTGGCTCATTCTTTTGCTAAATACAGGTCTTGCCCCAGCAATTCCCAGCAAACTGAACTCCCCAGCAGTGGGTGTGTTTTGCAGAGGCTTTCCATGTTGGAGGCATAAGTAATCCAGCATCTGCAACAGTGCGTTCAGAAACTGCTCAGGGTGAGAAAGCATGCACTCAGATCCACTTTCCAGGCTGAACACAGAAGTCAATGAACTGTAGCCTGGATTCAACAATCCTCTCCCATCAAGCTGCACATGTACACTGGAAAGCAGACCAAGAATTATTCATATTCTGGACATCTCAAAAACAAAAGGATGCAGATCCTGCATGAAATGGTTTAATATTTATGCTTATTATTGGAATTCCATCACTCCAGCAGCTGTTTGCATAAAATCACATAGCAAAATCACTAGAGTTTGTAAACCTGTCAGATCAGAATTAGGAGGCATCTACAAAAAATGTGGGCAGAAAAAACCAGCCAGCCTATTTTCTGTGTTTTTCCATAGCTCAAACTCCACTAATATTCTCCACTTCTAGCTTCTTCTTTTTAGTAAATCAGCATAATACAAGAGCAGATAGAGTTAAGTGTTAACATAGAAATCATTAGAAGACAACACATACCTAGAAGAAGAAGGAAGTAAAAGAAGAGAAGGAGGATGATGTGTCCAATTATTGAAGGAGAATAAAGACACATCACCTGAAACCTGCAATTGCACCTCACTTTGAAATATATCGCTATTTTCGTTTACTTGCAAAGCAAGCAGGTAACTCTCAGAATTACCTTTCTTGTTTCAGATGGATATTTAAATACTTCATCCCAACTACAGAATCTTTAAGAAAGTCTGTGAAATAAAATAAATGCTTTTGGCTTGCTTCATGTGAGAAAGTAATGTAATCAAGTGGTCATTTTCCTCCCATTTCAGGCAGAACCATTCCATTAGTAAGAATTCACTAAAGCAAGAGACCTTCCTGTGTAAAATCCAGTGACATCCAATTTAAACCTAAGCAGAAAAATTCCACCTGATAACAAGCACTGAATAAAACCTTCAGCCTTGCAAGACATTAAAAATGTGTCAAAAAAAATTAAGCCCTCAACTTGGGAGCTGAAAAAAAAATAGCATTGACAATGTCACAATCAATGAAAAATCTGTGAGAAGAAATACTTCTTCTTTTCGCCTCCCAAAAAGCCCAAAACAAAACAAAAAAACCCTTCCCAAACAACATCACCAAAACAAACAAACAAAATCTCAATTATTATAAAGGGGAATGTATTTCTGACTTCCTCATGCATCTTTCAACTACGGGTCTAGACACGTTTCTGCGCTCACTTTGGCACGTACTCTTTGGTAAGTGCGAGTCCTGTGACAGCAGCCTCGGGTACCGTTAAAAAAGTCATGCAGACACAGGTCCATACATCCAAAGAAGATAATTAAAGAAGGAAGGAAGAAGTGATGCACATCCGACCTCGGCTCAGTACTGACTTTGCAACAGACTTCTTGTGTACTTACAAGGGGAGTCACTTAGATTCACCTTTCCTAAGCATAGCATTCTTAAAAATACACAGCCAGTCCTCGCTGGTAATTCATGTTTCCTCCGATACGGACAGGGACAGACGACTCCAGAAGAGCCACCCTAAGCCGTCACAGGCAGCGGTCTGGAGACAAGCATTGGCACTACACACAATTACAATGACTAACATCTGCCATCTTATTTCACCTCGTTTTCCTAACAACTTTTGCGAAAAAGGTGGAAATACTCTTAGTAATGGAATTTGCTCAGTAAGTACTGGATGGTATGGGTATAGCGTCCCTGCCAAATTCAGGTAGGGAAAAGACAGGCTTATTAAGAATAATTAAAAAGTTGTATTTAGGAAAGGTCTGTCAGTGCCTCACACACGCACTGGGCAAAGGGGAGGAAGGGTTGCCAGGTCAAGCACTAATCAGAGCTTTTCAAAGGGAGCCAAGTTTACTCTCTTTTATACCAGACAGACTACTGCAAGAAGGGTATGAAATGCAGCCAGAAGGGAAATACTGTACTACCAGGAGACCATGGTTGTCTCAGCAATTAAGGCCTCCCCAGGGGGTTAATTACACACAGACACAGCCAGGTATTTTAGAAAATGTTTTCTGAGTGTGCCACAAGAACGAGCACAGCTTGGCCAGCCTGGCTCCGGACCCCCAGCAGCTTATTTGCTTTGAACCCCAGGAATGCAGCTCCCAAGAGGCGGCGATGGTCAATGTTTCATCAACAGCTCAAAGGGCTGATTTGGCCATCGGGGCCATGTCCCCGCCAGAGTCTGATTCCCTTTCCCTCACACCATTCCTGGGTGGGTTTTACAACAGTGCGGTCCTCTCCCTACTTCTCCAGGACACCCTGCTCAGGTGTTTCTCTTCTCCATAGCCTGCCCTCCACTCCCCATTCACAAGCCTCGGAGTACCCTATGAGACCTACCTCCCTCTAGTGCATCTTCAATCCTCAAAATCTTGCAGATGGTTGTTTTTTCAAACATGAAAAAATCAGAGGAATATATTAACTTGTAGTGATGACTAAAGCCTAATTCATGTAAGTAATTATTTTTTTTTCCTTTAGCTATTAAAAGTAACACTTCCCCATCTGTATGGGAATCCTCTGGCTGGCAAATGTGAATTTGGCATGTTTCACTGAGGTCTCTGAGGCAAACACATAAATGCGAAAGAGACTTACAGACCTAAGATTCTCGTCAATAGATATATCTCAATATCAATGCCAATTTCATTCAGTTTGTGATCTTCTCTGACAGTATAAACTGGAAAGCTTGTGGTTATTGGAACACATGATTACTTTACTAACTTTCCAACTTAATAAATCCTAAAAAAGGGAAAATCCTTTCATTTCCCTCCATTTATTTATGGCCTGGAATTGTAAGAAGCTAAAGTGAATTATCAAGACACCCCCCCCCCCCCCAACTTGTACAGTAATAAATTAACCCTTCTCTCCCGTGTTCTGCACTAACTAAAATAATGTGGGATTTCTAACAAACAAAAATAACCATGGAATAAGCAAAAGTTCATTTTACTACATTTTGCTGCCAGATAGTGATTGCAGTGGGAACTATTTTGTCCAGATGTTTTTTAACTTGTATGGATTTGAAGAGAATTTCCTAAAATACATAGTAGGAATGATTGATTATGTGGGACAATATGGTTCTTTTTTAATCGTACCAACACGAATCAAGAATTCCTTATTTCACAAATAGACAAGAGAATATAGTCAAGGATCTTCTACCCAAAGGAAAAAAAACACAGCATGGTGTACAGCATTGTGAAAGAAAACACATGTGGTAAAACCAGTAGTTTACAAGTATATCATTCCATATCCAACATATGTGAGCTACTTACTTATAAAAAGAAACATTCATCTAAGAGCCAAGGGAATGGTTTAGACACTCTTTTAAGAGGGCAATTTTTAAATTGAAAATTGTCATTAATAGTCCCAATAAGTGAAAGCTAAGAAATTATTCATTGATTCTGATGATGCAGTGAATGTGAGCAAGGCCAAAGTTTGCTTTCATCCAAAAGAATAGTTTGTATGTTAGTTCTGAGATGCAAAACTTTAAACATGTTTAACCTGAGAGACTGAAAATCTTGGCAGGGTTAGGGTGATTCCACCAATTAAAAAAACATATTTTGCTCTGGGTATTCTAAACTTCTGTCACAAATAAAATTTAAGGGCTACAATAAAAGATTTAACTGAAGCAGATTAGAGGTGGAAAACAAGTGTTGTGCATATTTGTTCAATTTTTTCCTGTGCTTGTGAATTGCAAAATGTATTCTTTCTTCTGTATAATCAGGCAATTCCCAGCTTTGTGCGAGCCTGTCATACATCGAGAGAAGGAGAATACCACTCTCCTGGAACAGGAAGAAGTGATTTTAAACTACAAAAATCAGTTAACCTCTTAACATATATTTTCCACTTAATCTTACCTCCAAAAAATGCTCTGCTTGCTGTTCCCGATCCAATTTTCTTGATGTTGTTGTAATCAGACCTGTGAAAAGAGGACGATATTTGTCAATATACATTGAAAAATATATGTCTCTATTGACCAGAAGAAATAAATTCAGTTTTCAACACTCAAAAGGAAAAAATCTATTTGAAGCTATATCAGACACAGATTTCTTGACATCTGTCAAGCATTTTCTTTCTCAGTGCAGCCATTATGACTTTCTGACTAACAATGAATCTTTAAAGAAAAATGCTGTGAGAAAAGTAACTGAAAAAGTTAGCTGTGTATCTACAGTTAACATGCTACATTTATTACAGTGAATAAAAAAAACTTACTAAAGAATCTCTATTTGTCTTATGATTAAGTGCTTCAATCAATCATTTGCATTTGACTGAAATCCTTCCATAAAAAAACTCATTAAAGATTTCAGAGTTCTCGAACAATTAATGGGATAGGATGCTGATTGCTTCCACGCCAAGAATACTTGACAAAGAAGGTTATTTCTGTAATAACTACTTGTATACATAATGATTTCCAAATGTAATCATTCTAATGCATTAAAGGTTTTGTACTACAATTTCATCAATTTGTTCCATGCTCAAATTGAGTCTTTATAATAAAGTACCCTTTTACATGAGGATGATCAAGATATCTTTTTTTTTTTTAGAGCAATAAACTTTCACAAATGATTAACCTCCTGTGAGATTTAAACCAAGGAAAGAAAATGAAACACTTCCAAAGTTCCCTCAAGAAAAGTGACGCATATCTTCTATGAACATAGCTTAGTTTTTTATTTTGTTCTCACTAGAGATTTAAAGGGCAGATTTGAGTTTTCCCTCATACAAAACACTTCTTTGGATAGGAAAATGCATCATGTGCTTGTTTTGTGATAGATTCTGATGAGCGTAAAGGGACTAACTTTTCCTAGAGATAAAGCTGGTTTTGGAGACAATGCCAGTGGACAAAGTTGTTCTCAATAATTCCTTGTCTCTAAGATTACCGAGGAAGACAAGAAAATAAATACTCCCTGGATTACCTATTATACTTATTTATTTAGTCAGACCAGCCAAACATCTAAACACAAATCCATGATGACCCTAAATTCTTCAAAAAAAACATCAGCAACATCTTATGTCTACATAATACCTCTAGTCCCAGAAGGCTCCTACAGCTACAGCTCCTCCCAGAAGGCTTCTACAGCTACAGCTCCTCATACACTGTTGCCTTCTCCTGGGAGGAATCACTTGATCTATTTTGGTGAGAAGGGGGAAAATATTACTTGAAGTAATGGGATGAAATGAACAAAGGAAAGTCCACTCTGCTTCCAATATTTCAGATTCATTACAAGACCTATTAGATCACAGAAGCGACACCCAGCAGGAGGTCACAGAAACCAGAGTGGATCATTACAATTACATGGAAGATTCTGGTGCTGGCAAAAGGCTGAAAAACCAAAACAACTGGTATTGCCTGCATCGAGCAATTGTAAGTATTCAAAACAGTTACACAATATGGGAGACATTTACTCACTGCATGACATCAATGACACAAATTGGTGTCATTCACACAAGATCCCCCCATGCCTAGAGAGAATGCAAAGATACATGGAAGAAGTTCCTAATTATGAAAGAAGTTCAGCCCCAATAAATTGACAAAGTAAAAGTTTCAAATTTGAAATATCCCTGTTCATCACATGCATGGTCACTATGGATATTTATCAAGCACAACCTAACCATGGCAATGAATATGATAATTTTTATATCATATTCTGCTTTCTTCCTTCCTAATGTGCCCTATGAACTCCACCTACTTTCTTCTTAAACAAGAAACGTCTAGCTGTAAATTATAGAAGGTCTCTGTCCTCATCATCTTCAGGCAGACGAATTCACATTCCTTTTGAAGACCAAGAGCTAGCATCTGAAACTGAGTATCACTGTCAGAAGGAACAGTACTTGTCTTTCATTGGTAAAACTAAAACTACTCCTACTACTACTGCTCCTCTTCACAAAACTACTGTTATCACTAAGGGGTTTTTTTTGTTTTCCTTTTTTCAATGTAGAGCCTTTTGGACTGCAACAATGGTCAGAGTGCCCTCAGACCTGAATTTCCTTCTAAAAGAAGTGTATGAATGTATGGCAGGTCACTACGACAGAACCGCCTATATTTTAAATGTAGCAGATCTTAATAGTTTTAGCACCCAGACTTAACGGCCGGTCCTAAAGGGCAGGTAACCAGATCATCACCATCAGTTCTGCAGACCTGATCCTGAAGTATGGTGCTAGCACAACTAGTTGGTTTCGCTTTAAAGACAGCTCTACATACAACTGCCAGTTCTGGGCAGTTTCATTAGGTTGTCACAATACTCTATAGAAAGAATTGGCCATTTATGTGTGCAGTCGTGGGGCCTCTAGTTTCCATTCCTGTTCTCTGAGGAACTCTCCCATCTGACATTCATGGTGTCCCCATTGCAGTCTCCTGGCTGCTCACTTCCACATACGTTCCTGAAGTCACAGATAGATCACACTACACAACGCTACTGTTTAAAATATGACTATACATAAAATCAGATCTCAACGACTTGATGTTAATATTTATTTAATTATGGTCACGCATTAGTATGGATGTGAATCTGGTCCTTTCAGATTATAAAACTCTACTTCAAGGAATTCTGTTTAAGACAAATCATCAAAACTGAAAAAAAGAAATATATTCCAGTTATGTCTAAGACTACCCACAGCTTTACCACTCCAGTCTCAAAGAAGTTAATTTCATGGGTTTTATGAAAACCTTGCTGTGTCCCTCCCTCCTGTATTCAGTACTCCATGCCATAGATACATAATAATAGTAATATTTAGCAGGATGTAGAACTTTATTTTTGAGATACAAGGGCAACTGAGAGAAACTTGGCTTTGCACAAGAGAATATAACCCAGTTTTAGTTCTTCTCTAACTGTATTAAATCATCATACTCTGTTATGGTGTAAAGGCATTATCTAAAGAAAATAACTCACAGAGAAAAATAAACCAAAGAAATGATGTTAGGCTGCACTGCTGGTTATGATATAAAATCACATGGGGACAATGATAAAAAATGACCCTTTCTTTTTTCCCGTCTTCAATATGTGCCATAGCTCTTCTAGATACAGCCATCTGGACAACTGTCCAAAGCCAGCTGGGAAATATAGCACGCATTTCTCACAAAATAGTCAAAAACACTAACAAGCTTCAAAAGTCAGAGCACACCTCTCAAATGGTTTCTCTCAAATTTCCAGGGAAACATCATGGTCCTGCTAAGGGCAAGAGATATTTATAACTGTGATGATTCTTTAAGAGCAACCATGAAAGTGAAGAGGAAAACTGGATCCGACAGAAAAGTTATTTACAACAAAACCACCAGCTCACAAGCAAGGTTATGTGATTCTGTTCCCAGCATTTCATACTTTTCTTTGACTTTCTGAGTTAAAACGTCTCTTTGTGTGCATCCTGGCATATCTGTTCCTCAGGCCATATAAATGAACTGTTTTGTGAAACTCCAAAACATTGCTTGACCCAGTATTTCAGCTTGGAGATAACTACATGTTCTTATATAACTTACTTTTCTACAATACCTGTTACTTTTGCTATTGGAGTACTTTTCCCATCCTAATAAATGAACAATTACTATTCTCCTCCCGTTACAGAGTTTGGAAATGCTGCAAGGTGAGTAAGCTCACCCCACACAACATATCCCATTATACTGCAGGGCATGGGGACAAGTCCCAGCTGACACCGACCGGGGAACGTCCTTCCAACACCTCACTGTACACTGGATAGGATCATCATCCTCTCCTGCATCATCCCCCTCTAAAAGGAAACTCAGCATGTGGAAGGGGAAGAAATAGCAGTCTCCTTCACCCCATCACCTTATAATCTGGATGGGAGAACCAGAGATTTGGGGTGGGCAGCAAGGCAGACCTGCCTTACAGCTTAGGTGCAGCCATAGTGACACAGAAGAAAGAACAGGACCAAGACTAAGAAATCCTGATACTTTAACCAATACATCAGGCTATACAATCTTCAGCCAATGCATCATGTTGGAAACAAATCACCAGTTATTAGGGCTCAGACGTGTGATCAAGACATTTGAGCAACACTTATCACTGATGCTTGAGATGTTTTTAGCACATCACAGATGCAAAGTGAAAAAAAGAAAAAGTTCAGTGAAAGAGATCAAAACCCACATGAGTTACTTCACATTTGCAATGAATGAAGCATGCAGTTACTAGAGTGCAAATGAGGAAACATAACTTATTAGCAAATGGTAACTTGATCATAGGTCTGATGTCTTAGAATTAATACCAGGTATGTGTGTGGATGCATGCGTGTGTGTGTGTGTCTGTGTATAGATGACTGAAGATGACATAAAATCAGGAATAGTTATGAATTCAACAGTATGACTAATGCTTTATAATCATTTTTTGTAGAAAACTGCATCTTTATTAATAATAAAGCCAGCAAACCTGAAAGAGAGAGCAGCAGCTTGTTGGTTCTATTGTGTCAGCTGAGGTATGCTTTGTTATTCAAAAGTGGTATAATGTTCTGTGTCAAAATGGGTCTTTTGTGATATATTGTATTTTTCTGAACAGTAGTTCTGTTTGTATGCTTAAATATGTGGCTATGCTAAATGTCTATATCTGAGGAATACCCAAAAGTACACATTGCTCTCTGATGAAATGCAGGTAACAGGCTCAGTCTAGCACAATTCCACTGCAATCAAAGAAGCCCTGTAAATTTATGCTAGCTAAGAATCTCTCTCAAATGAATGTAATATTTGCATTTTTATTTTTAGTCAAGAATATGTGAAAAAGCATAGAAAATTATTAACTTATTTAACATAAACAAAGCAAGGCAAACAAATTTATATTCAAATGTAATTTGAGGCCAACGTCTTTCATTTCAAAAAGTTCAGTAACTATATTTCCACTTGCATATCCAAATTATTCCTTCCTCAGGAGGTTGTGATACTGCCGTGTAATCCTACCAGAGCTTCAAAATTTAATTTGAATTCTGATATTTTTGCCAATCTTTATCAAAATTTGTTTGTATGCTACTGGAAATATATTTTATAGGATGGCCTAAAGCTAACATTGATACTTATTAGAGAAGTAACCATCTTAGAGATGGTTATTTTTATTATTAACTTGACAAGAAATGTGGGATAATATGCAAGCAAGGTGAGACTCTTGAGAAATGCAGACAGAATAAAATCAAATAGCCACTTTTCAAATCTTAGGTGAATTTGATGCTGATAAAAGTGAAGGTGACAACTGAAGATGGGGGAAATAATGCCAAAACTACACTATCCCAAATTGTCATCTGAGGGTCATGTATTTATTCAACAATTTTATGAATTGTTGGATAAATTCAACTATTTTATAAATTCCATAAATTATCAACTAGTCAGCCAGAATAGACTATGCACATAAGCCTTAATTTATATGCTGGAAAAGTTAAGTGTTTCTTTGTTTTCTTAACACTTTCTGTTCTGGAAAACTCAAAGCATTCTCTACCTCTGTTCTTGCAGTCAGAAAGGGTGATGGCACCTGGACAAATGTGAACCTTGCCTGCTAACTCTGCCTCCAATGCTTTAATTAAAAATGGCCAATTGCCAATTAGGATTTTCCAACTGAATAATCCATGCTCTGCCTTCATTTAGCTCTCTGGTTTCACAGAATGGTCTTCATACAAATAAAACCTCTGCGTGTCTGTGTGTGCTTAAGTTGATAGACCATGCTATACAAATACATACATATGTACTGTGTATAGTCAAATATTTGAGTATGTATATGTATGTGCGACATTTTACATATACCCAATGAGGTGAATGTTAAAAATTAGC
Organism: Ciconia boyciana; assembly: GCF_034638445.1. Classification (NCBI taxonomy): domain Eukaryota; kingdom Metazoa; phylum Chordata; class Aves; order Ciconiiformes; family Ciconiidae; genus Ciconia; species Ciconia boyciana. The sequence goes on from NC_132934.1 coordinate 209,240,808, forward strand.
CTAAAATATACATATTTACAGAGGTATATTTAGCTCTGATGTTTACCAATGTTCATTCTTTCAATATAAATGCATTATTTGAAATATTTGTGTTGGAAACAAGCTAAATCATGGTCTTAGAGAGCCACAGAAGAAAAATTCACCAAGGGCTGTTAAATGCAAAGGCAGAGGAAATTTCTAAGCACTGGAGAGCTTGAACAATAGTACACAGAGGGAAACAGTGGGTTTGCTTCTTCTGATGCTTATTCTCTACGCGTCCAGATCAGCCCACGGCTGTAGGTGTTATAGTGAACTAAACTGACCTTTAGCTTAGAAGAAATTCACATATTTTTCAATACTATGGCACTTAGGGACCAATCAGTTTGCTGCAGGCTATTTTCTAACACAGATTGAATTTCCCTAATATGGCTATGAAGCCAAGGAGAGTTCAATAGCCTTCTCCTTATGAAATTAAATTATTTTCCTTCAACCTGTGGATGGATAACCTTACCTGAGCTGTTTCCTGAAGTACTGCTTAAAAGATAACAGAATCTGGTATGGAGAGACAGCATGTTTTACTGCTGTCTCTGGAAGTGTTGCAAATTTTATGGTATAAAGAATAAATTTTTAAAAAATGAAATTTTAAAGAACTCTTTTATTAATTTCTTATTTCCAAACTTTGTTTAGATGAAATATGAAAAGAGTATATGTTTAGATGAAATATGAAAAGAGTATAAGACTAAAGTAAAAGAAGCCCAATATGTTACTCTGTTTTAAGCCAAAGGCTGAGTGTCTTCATAGAGATAGGAAGCTGAGTAAGAAAGCAAGGTTTTTCCCTTCCCCGGCAAAAGACTAACAGGATACAATTTACTGCATGTTTTATTGTCCATTATTAAATCATCTTTTTTTTTTTCCTGTTATGCATAGTCATAAAAACCATTTTGTTAAAAAAATACAAGTGTGGGATGGGTTAGAAGTATGACTAGGGACTTCAGGTTATTACGCAGGGTTTGATTGAAGCCTCGGAATATACTGCCTGGCTGCAAGTCACAGCAATACATGCTTTACAACCTCTCTACTCGCAGTGTTAGGGTCTTCGACCAGGACAGCCAGGCAGCACACGACCATATATGTCAGGGCTTATACATCACACCCACACAGAAATGGTCTGGATGGATTAGCCAAGGTCTCGTCTCAAAGCTTTGTAGTGCCTGGTTGCTGGGGGAAACTTTCCCCTCATTAAGATACTGATCCTCATCTTCAAAGAAAACAATTTTGAAATGGAAACAAGAATATTAAATGAGAGCTTTCTCGGCAGCGTTACTGTGCCTCGCGAGATGCTCTGAACATCCTGCAACGTTGATGCTATCATCTCGTCACAGTCCAAAGTGGATGAGGTTCCCAATCTGCCTTTATCAAATACTATAAGGAGCAAGGATACAGACAGAAAACCACATGAAGATATCAAAAGAAACGTTCTGTAGAGTTACCCTTGAAGGCACTGCTTGGGGAGAAAAATGCCTTGGGATTGTTTGCTGAAAATATGGGCCTTTTAACCCAACAAGTTAAACAGACAAAAGGAATAAGTAAAACAAACACTGCTTTTCCAAAAATGTTCCATAAATTCAGCGACTGGTTATACACACTGCTCATTCATCAGAGCCCCTAGACTGAATTTGAAGAAATTCATATGGGAATGTATGGGTTTACTGATGAGTTTACTAGAAATCTCAAATATTTATTAACAGTACACACAAAGGTATGAACACAGCCTTTCCTTACATATACTGAACACAGAAAAGAGTGCATAGCTGTTCAGAAATACAGCCATCAGTTGTCAACTGTCCTGCTACGCTTTGAAAGTAAATTTAGGACTTCAGATGGAAAAAAAAAAGGGCAGCCACAATAAATAGCATTAGGATTTTCCACCTTATATTCAGGAAAGTAAAACTATCGCATATTCCTAACCACTGAAATGTTGAAATGAATAGCAATAACCAGGGTAATTTTATTACCCACAGGCAGTGAGAGGCGTTGTAAACACTCTAACAGCACATTCATCTCCTGCAATAAATTAGGGATCGACAAAATGAAATTGAATTTCAAAGATAAATGATAGAAAACGATGTACATTTTACTTGGAGATGTAAACAAACATATCATTTTATATAATTACACATGTAAACCTCTAATTTAGAAAGACTGCATTCTGATCTAAATGAATGATACTTCATTGAACAGGAAAGAGAACCCACCAGGCAAGCCAGTGCAATTACGTGGAGGACTGCTGCCTTATTGTTTTTCCTGAGGTGACAATGAGAGTGAAATGACCTCTTTGAAACAAGACAGGTATAAAAAATGATTGCTTTTAAAAACAGTTACATTTTCTAATGTGTGGTTATGTCTGGGGAAAAAAAAAAAAAGGAGAAGCTGAAGCAAAACCTTTTTATTCCTCTTTGGTTGTCCCTTCTGTCTCTTGTTAGAGTTCCCTCAGCTTATTGCTGAAAATATCAAAACTCTGCACAAAATGCAAAGCAAACATTTACTTCAATGAAGAATTTGGATTATGCTTTCCTTTAAAGGGAGATTATGGCTTTTTTTTGTTCTTAGAATCTGTTTAAAATGACAATATGGTGTGCCAGTCTGTTCAGCCTGGTGGAACAGCAGACTCGGAGGGACTCCCTTTCATCCCTTCAAAACTCAGTCAGCACAGTCCTCAGCAACTGCAGGCAAATTCACCACTCTCCTAAATATTTACCTCAATTTTAAAAGTGGCCAGGTTTGCTGTTCCCCGTATTCCTCCTGGAAGGCTGTTTGGGAACGTGACCGCATGGTTGAAAGCCCCTGGCTTCCAGACAGACTGCGTTTATGAGCAATTTGCACCTTCATTTTGGTCAACTAAACAAGCCAAGCTCCTTTGGCTTCCTCTCACCTAATGAACTTGCCATTGCTCTTCTTGCATTGCGGTTCCAGCCCTCATCTCTCCTAAGCCTGATGGATGGAGGCTGAACACTCCGCTCCAGATAACGTCTACGCAGTCTGGCTAAAGCAGCCTAACTACTGCCTCACTGCCTCCAGTGGATGCACGTCTAGCAGAGAGCAGCAATCTTGTTATTAGTCCCCAAAATGCACCATTTCCTTTACTCTGCTAATGAATTTCTACTCTTCGAACCCTCAGGGATCCGTTATTTCTTCTTTTTTTCCCCAACCTCTCCTGTTTGGATGATGCCTGCTAACTCTGGATCAGAGCAAACTCCCACTTTTGAAGCCAGCATCATTGAAGAAACCACCAAACAAGATAATTTGTCTAGCCAGTACTTGAAATAACCTGTTAATGTGTGCCCTTCAGCATGCAAATTCCTCTTTCAAGACTCATCATTTTTATTTCCTCTTTAGCCAGACCCATATGCACATATCAATTTGACTATTAATCTCCATGTCCTCGTACCTCATAAATTCTGCAGTGCAACCATACCAACTGTATTACTGAAGTCCATGTAGATGACACACAGAACATTTCTTAGAACACCATTTATCTTATCAATGACATCAAGATAGGCTGATACGATTTACTTCTGGTAAACCCATAAGCACTTTTACCCCATTTTCTATTTATTTCCATGTTTTTAATTATACTGTCTTTCAAAATACGTTTGAAAGCCTTGCCGATGACAGAGGTCAGACAAATAGTTCTGTGACTGCAAGGCTTATTTCTTCACCCTGTCTTCCTGCTCTTTACCACTGACATTTTATTTATCTCCCAATTGTATGGTTCAAATCCTAGATTTGATAATACCCCTCAACAGTTACTTGCTACAGGAGTTCAATTTAAGGTGCCAGTTCTTTCACATTTCTGGAGTGGAGATTATCATTGTTATTCTTACTTGCTAAGAGAGTGATGGCAGTGAAATGAGTTTGGCCAGGAAGAAGCCAAACCCCAAATAGCTCTGGACAGCAGGACACAGTTTGAAAACCTGCCTGTGCCAAACCCCAGTCACCACCTGACTGTGGTCGCTTTGGACCATAAATAATCTCGGGCATCTCAGTGAATTGCCTGAACTCAGGTGGGATGAAGCTAGTGCACAAACTGCCACCCCAAAAAGCCTCCCCTCAAAAACAATCCCTCAGGGAAAGGGCGGTGGAGCCACCATCAAACACACAGAGTCTGCAATCCACAGCTGCAATTTTTAAATGAAAAGACTGATAATACTCAAAGTGCCCAAGCTGCTCTGGCTTCTCCAGAACAACTGACGGGCAATTTCTCCGCTGTGTCATTGTAGCCTGAGTCATCTCTTACAGCTGCGATGCTCTGAAACAACTGAGCAAATGCCCTTGAGGGACTGTCATGCAGGGGCTTAGATCTCCTAAAACACTTCACACGGAAGTTCACAGTTTGTGGGACAAGAAGGTTTTCAAGTTCAAATCCTTTATTTAGGCTTAAATGAATACATAAGAATAGAAATAGCATTCATATCTTGTTTTCTTCCCTTAAAAAATGCAGTGCCACCTAAAAACCTAATTGCTAATATGATGCCTCAGCACAGATTTTAACATCCCCCTGCATTGCTTTCATTTTCAGGGAGAAATTACAGAATTCTATTTGGGTTATAATTAGCATATAATTATTACTGGCAGGAATAGCTATAAATATATATAACTGGTGGCTAGCTTAGTAACCAGCACACATAATCATTATACAATTTTCTTTAATTTTTCTATGCACAAAGGCCTCATAATTCTGCAAAAGCGACAACTGAGCCTAACTAGACTCTGGTTATAATTTATGCTAATTAATTTCACTGTTTGCAAGAAAGAAGAGTTATATAACATCCATGGCGGGGGTAGGTGGTGCCACTTTCAGTGGAAAGGGGATATGCAAATATTCTGCACCTTGGGCCTGAATACATAATGAATTATTGTTCAATCTCCTTCTCTGGCATATTATGATGTAACAACAAAGGAAGGAAAAAATAATACTAAAAACATCTCCAATGTATGCTTTTGTATAACATATGCATAGGTCACAGCATGATGAAGTCCTGGTATTTTCCTTTCTCAATTGTGGAGGAGGTGTGGAGGGTGCACGGGGCACAGCTGTCAGATTTTCCTCCTAATCTAGACACCCTCATTACCTTTTAAAGAGAAGTGATTTTGCATTTTTCCACACACACCCTCAACCGAGTGCTGTTCTTGACAACAGGAAAACAACCCCGCTTTTCGCCCAACCGCACTCAAAAGAAAGGCGTTGATCCCTCATTACCAGCAATTGTCTCCAGCTCAGCAAAGCCACAGCGCTGGGATAGCGGTGCCTTGTGCTAACTGCAGATTCTCCAGGTCAAGTCAATCTCATCTTCATCTCTAATAAAAAAATGATTCATTGTCGAGGTGACCTTCCTGATCCAGAGGCAGAATGCAGAGCTGCGGAAAGAAGCCTCATAGAAAAGATATATGGCCTTGTTTCATGACATGCAACTCACAGATAGACCTCAGCACTGTCAAGATCCACTGCCCTTCCCAAGGTGGTCTCCTGCCTAAGAAACCATACTGAGACACCTCTGCTTGGTTTCCAGCTCACACTCTATATTGGTCTGTAACCTTACATGAGACATTTTATGTCTCCATGCTTCATTTTCCCCTTCCATAAAACTGGGATAATTGATATCTTTCTTTGTAAAGTGCCTTGTGATCTATAAAGGAAAAAATGACTTGTGTAAGAGTAAGATATTATTAACTAACAATCTCATAAAGCTCAGTCATAACAGCACTAAGCATTTTCCAAAATTTATTGTTAAGTAAGTAAAGAAAGTCATTTCTTTAAAGACTGAAATGAATTTCTTTGCTTTCTAGGGTTTTCTGCTTTCTTTTTTTTCACTTCTCTATGCAGGGATTTATTTAAATTGTTATCAATCGGTAAAATATAGTATTAGCTCTGACATCCCACTTCAGTGGCTCAGCACATAACAAATAGCAAAAATGCACAGTAAAACTAGAACATGACCAGTAGCTGCTTTTCTCTGCAAAGCCAGTCTAGTACCTCAGCTGTGCCAACAGCTGTCAGAGCAGAGAAGCAACAGAGTGGGTCCTGGGTACCAATAAATCTTCGGCCGAGGAAGAGGAGCAGAATCAGTTATTTGCAAAGAGCTCTCTCTTGCTTTGTCACCAAGTCAGAGGTGGGATCCTCAGGCTGAGCTCTTTCCACGTGCAGAGGCACATGGAGCGGAGGGAGGGCAAGCAGACCCCATCTTCAGTTGCCCAGTCAGGGGTCTCAGCAGCACCCAAGCACCATCCCTGCTGGCTGCTTTTAAACAACGGTACTGATTTATTTATAACTCCCAGAGTGACTGGGGAAGAACCTGAAGGGACTGGGATGAGAGTATAGAGGGGATGGAGGAATGAGGAGATATACATTGGGGGAGGATGTGAATGTGCATCAGTCCCGGCAGAGAAGGAGACTGAAAGCAGCACAGGCATTAAGCAAATCTTTGCCACCAATGGGGTTGATGACAGAGGAGCAAGGGCCAGTCATCACCTCATGAATGACGATGGAGACGTGCTACCACAAGGACTGCTTTTGGGACAGAAGATGTAGGAGCATCCAGAGGCTGTGGCAAAGCTGCTGCTGGAGGTGCTGTAGCCGTAAGGACAAACACCACCACTTGCTTTTTACTTTCTCCTGGCTGAAGCCCCGCCCTGCTGTTTTGATCCATCACTGCTAATACACTCCCTCTGTTGTTTCATCTTCTTTTTACTTTCTACTTTCTCCTTTCAACTCTTGGTTAATGCATAGGTCCTCATATCCTACTTTTTCACTCTCTGAAGGCCCCAGATAATGACATTCACCTACCCGAAAGAGGGATGTGTGTGACTTGATCCAGGCCTCACCTGTGCTTCTCTCCTGGTCACACAAATGGGGCTCTGAGGTCCTCCCAGACCTGCATGGCAGAACTGTGAGCCCAAGGAGCAATCGAAGCTACTCTTCTATTCCTTCCTTAGTCCTTCCAGTTGAGGAAATCGACTCTCTTTTTTAGCTACCTCCCTCTTGTACAGATCCCTATCAGAAATCTTAAGATGGATATGGATGAAACAGGAATGGAAACGTATGTGTGTGAAAGCACCAGAAGAAACAACGGTCAGGTTTAAAAGAATGGTCTATATTGATAAACCAAGGAGATGACTGACAGGTGAACTCTGGGGAATGTGCTGTTTACATTTGGGCAGAGGGCTCTGATAAGGTCCCAGCAATGATGACTTGTCAGCAGAAGACCTGTGGTCTGGTAACAGGAGGGCAACAAGGTTACAGCAGGTCACATATACTATCACCCTAAGAGAAAGACAGATAGCCCTAAAGATATCCAAGATGAGGAGATGAAGAAAGCGAGCAATGATTTACAGAGACAGAAGTAAGCAAGATTGTGATGCAAAGGTAACTGTTAATTCCTAAATATTTTAAAAGACCTGTCCAAAACTCAGTTCCTTCTCAGTCAAGAAGAACCCAAGAGACACAGCGAGGACTTCAGTTTCCCACACAAGTCATCTTGGCCACAGCACTTGGATACACATGTTTTGGTGTGTAGGGTATGAGAGTGTGAGTAGGTAAAACCAACTTACAGAGCAAGTTAAAGAAAATTAAATGCCCTTCCCCCTTCACAAGGTCTGGCACTGTTTTGTTACACTTAACTGTGACACTCGTATTTCAGCTAGTTTTAATCTACGCGGCTTCTCAATAAAATGGATGCCACATTTAACTATCCTGCTGACCACAAGCTGAGGAGAACCATGAGGATAATACACATACCCATTGTGAAACCTATTCTGTGCTAACCTATCATGACTCAAAAGCTGGTTGTTATTGCACTACTGGATACAAAGGCTCTGAAGCAGAGTGGGATGCTTGGTGTGCTCATTTGCATCTCATTACCCAGCATGCTCTTCCTCCTCAGAGCTATTTTCATAGCGGCATTGTTGTCCGAGCCCTGGGAACAAGTGGAAAGATTTGGTGACTTTGGATGCATGCAGTTCTTTTCTACTTGCTTTGCTCCCTCTTTATAATGAAAGGCTTTGCAAAGTGGTGAAAATGAATCAATTTTCCGTTTTTAAGGCTGTATGGGTGGGGTTTTTTTTCAGTAGTTTAAGCTATCAGAAGCAAATCTTGAATAACAAATAAGATTACAGAAATGTGAGCCTAATGTTCCTCTCTACAAGGTGCTCAAGCATGAAGGTTTTGATAGGAGAGTAAGAAATGAGATTTAACTTTCTTCTGATTTAAGTTTCGTTTGTACAACAAACCTATTCCAGCAAAATGTGATTGCAAGCTCATATATTCAGTGAAGGGCAAATATCTTCAATCGCAATCCAGCATGATCAGCAGCTTTCTCTGTGTGTTACAAGCCTCAACGAGGAGAACTGAACATACTGGCTTCTGTCATTGCCTACATCTAAGACTGTGATGATTTCACCCTGTCCAATTCCTTTCAAAAGCTGTAGCTTCCAGTTAAAAGTATAAGTTGTCAGCCCGAATAAGCGTCTATGATTTGAGCCAGAGCAGTTTTGATTTCTGGCAGTTTTACTGCATCAAAGGGTTGATTTACAGATCAGTTACAATTTTTTTATTCAGTACTAAAGGGAATAAAACAGCCTCAGACACAGGACTCAAACCAACAGTAAGTTACTTAAGTTTTCCATAGTTTTCGATATGTTTTATAAAGTTGGAAATAAAACTTGATTCCTCAATGACTTTACAGTTTTCAACAGGCACTTAAAAATAATTTTAAAAAATATATAATCCAGGAAAATCTAAGAACCTCAACATCATGTTTTTTAACAACCTCTAGCATACAAAGATTACATTGTACTTCATAAATGTCAATGAATTCAGCACAAAAAGCCTGTGTGAGGTATGAGGTTAGCTTCTCCACAGGTTAAACAGATTTCTCCCATTTTACAGATAGGGAATCTTAGCTATAAAAATAAAAGTACATGTTGAAGACTGGTGCAAACCATAGCAGCAGCACATTTAAAACTCTTATCTCTCAGGTTTGTGTTTTAAGAATGTGAGCAATTTTGACACTCCTTCTTGGGATAAAAAATGGGTAAATATGGGTAAAAATCATGTACAAAAACATGACAGAAAGTCTCAGGGCAAGGAGAAACCACAAATTTCTGGGGTTTTAAGGCTAAGACTCAGTACCTCCTTAAAACATGTTTGTTCCTTGGGCTTCATGTGGCAGCAGGATGAGTGGCATTTCACAGCAGGATCCCATGATGATGCTTTTAAGTGTTTATGCTGTATAACCCTTGATGAATCAGTTACGCATTCTCACTCGCCCAAATTATTCATTTTACAAGCACTATTGTTTTTACAGCAGTAGCACCCTAGGTCTACAAGCTGGTCCTGTAGGATCCAAAAGGGTGGGGTTACACCTGCTGTAGGTACCTGGGATGTGCTTGGTGAAAGTAAAACAACCCAAAGATAAAAGGCAAATGGATTAGGTATTTAAATATTTTAAGATGGAGGAAATCACTGTCAGCCTCTTTAAAGCCCAAATCTACCCCAAGCACACTGCACTGAGCTCAGAGCCAGTGTGTTGGGGTATCATGGAGACATGCAGGAACTGGGAGCAGAGACTGGAGACTGCTTGGCAGCTGGGACGGGGCTCTGTCAGAGCCAGGTTAGGCACAGATTTAATCACATGAACAACAAAACATGATTTCCAAAAAGACCATGATATCTGGTAAGCACAGCAGAGAGTTGAGTGCCCTGTTGGAGCACCTGGACAATGCTGGTAGCTACTGCAGAGTGGTGATGGTGGTGCAAAACCAGGGATGCACGAAGAGCTACAACAGCTATTTCTCTTCCAGAGGCAATGCTTGTACAAGCAGGCAGAAATGAACTGAGGCGGCAACAGTGCGAAGTAACAAAAAATGAACAATAGTTCATTAAAAAGTGAAATGAGCAACAGTTCATTAAAAGTTCACTAAGACACTCTATGCCCGAAAATAATTTTGCTTTGTCAGTCAAAGGAAGGAAGACAAAGAAGTAAGTTCAAATGCATTTTTAGTACACAGATTTTTCCAAAACTCAGTAAGTATTCCCCCAGCCACACCACAGAAACCCCTCTCAAAGCCAAGGGTTAGTGCAGGTGACACAGCCCAGAATAGGATCCTGGCTAACCAGTACAGGTAAGACTCACTGCACTCACCTTCATCCTACCTGGCTGGCAAACCCCCTTGTAGAGTCAAAGGAGAGAAGGAGGCACTTCTTAAGCATGATTTATATAGTTTATTTTAGATATCCAAGCTAAGAGGAGATAAAATGCAGTTTAGGGATGTCTCTCTCTCTCCAGTCACTGTAAAGGCAGTTTACAAAACTAGCTCAGGCGCAGATGACTACAGAGTTTGATAAGGGGAATCCCACCCTCTGCGTCCTAAGAGATAAAACCCAGCAGGCAGGCAAGGGAGGCAGAACGGGACTGTCTCTCACCCCAGTTCCTTCCCGATTTGGGGCTGTCAGCGTGGCCTTATGACAAATTAGAGCAGCCCCAGAAACTGTCTGGGAGCTGTGAAGCAGCTCTGAATCCCATATTTTAGGCTACATCACTCTTTTTCCCATCATTGATATTTCTCTGGGATCCTCTGGTGGCTGGCCCCTTTCCACGTCTCTGTGCGAGGAGGGACCTCTCCTGTCCTGCAGCTCAGACGGCTCCCTCGTCCTCTGGCCACTGGAGTTCAGGCAGGGAGATAGCACCTGTGACCCCTATTTCTGCCGCTGAGATAAATTCAACTTTCCATTCAATTTTTATTTCTAGGTCAAGACAAGAATGATAGATTAAAAACAAAAACAGCTGAGCATTCAGTCTGGAAGCTGCTGCAGCACTGCAATTCCAGCCTGCCGGACCCCAGACAGCCTCCTGCCTCCAACTATGCCAGTTATTGATTTTTGTACCAAAACATTTACACTGGCAAAACCCCCAGTGAGTGCAATTCTATGGGTATAAAGGTGCTTTATACTAGCATAGATTATGAGATAAACAAGCTCATTTATACTGCTGTAACTGCATTCACTTCAGGGTATTTGTACTGCTTTAATAATACCAGTGTACTTAAAGCAATACAACTTGTGTCTACAGACAAGACCTCAGCCTAATGGTAATTAACACAGACATTTCCAGCCACCCTGAGCAGCTGAGGTTTATGTTAGAAATAGCAACTGACCCATAACAATTTGCAACAGCATCAGAAACCTCTATAAAACAGCTCCACCTTCAATTGCTTTTGCCACATTTGCAGGAAGGATGTTTATTATGCCCCTTTTAACAGGAGGCCCCAAGACCTAAAAGTTGCTAGTGGCCACTTTTCTCTTGCATCTGGACAGCAAAACAAAAAAAAATAATCAATTCAGCCACTGACATTTTGCTGTGAAAGAGCTAAGCCAGCACAAAAACGCTGATAAAAGTGGCGGTTAACCCTGTGCTACCCTTATTGTCCTTTATTCACCAGCACCGAGCGCTCAAGCAGCCCATGGAGAAGGGGCTTTGCCATCTGTTGCTAGGGCTGACATCACCCCTGTTTGCTCAAGCGTCGCTGCTCGGGGCTGTGTTTGCATCATTAATCAGCACTGGCCCTGTGCTGGCCCATTCAGCAGGGCCACGGCTGTCAGCTCTCGAGCACCTCACTGCAAAAGGGACCTGCCAAACTGCTTGGCCTCACTTCCAAGCGAGAGGTTTGGATATACATCAAGATTACTTTGGACAGAGTATTTGTCAACTCGTCCCGCGAGAAATTGCACCCTGCACGGTAGGTAACTTGACAAAGGGGAAAAAACAACCCCAGAAAACCCCCCCTCTCTCCCATAAGCACCCTCCACGGGTTAAACTTAACTCCAAAACACAGAAAAACAGATTGCGCTTTCCGCTGAGACTGGATTTGCCAAGAGGCTGCTGAACCCATCAATGCGATAATGGCTACACATTTTGCTTAGCTTTGTACTCCCGGTCTCTTTATCTCTTTTCCCTGAATAATACTAGAACAATATCATGGGAAACTACAAGAAATTCCTTGTCCAGAAAAAAATGAGGTTTAATAAAAAAAGGGGCTGCCAATGCAGACAGGGAGGAATGCTGCCGTTGGACAGTCAGGAACTGAGGCACAGAGGAGCTTAGATACTTGCTGAAGGTCAAACACATAGATATACATGAGCAAGGAAAGACCGAAGCGCTATCTACAAATACTGCAACAGCACAGACACCAGCTAGACAAACGGCCTCCTCATTTCCAACCATCTTCTATTTTCCCAAATGTCTGAGTGGGTCATGCAACATTAGGATAAACAAAAGGCACGTCATGTTTAAAATATATATGGCATAAATATGGAAAATGCTTAACAAAACCAACACATATATTGAACACATTTCCAGAAGTATGCAGAATTTCCATTTGGAGGTGGTGTGTTTTTTCCTTAGGGATGAAGAGGGGAATGGAAATACAGTTTTCTTTTGCAGGAAGCAGATCTGTAATTGAAAAATTAGTAGTTCTCTAAATGTGAAATATCAGATGGGACTCATCTTGAGAATAAGACACCTACATTTAGGTGTCTGCATGCGAGGTATGGAGCTCATCGGTACATGTGCAACTTGGTTGCCTACACATAAGCATCCAGGGCTTTGGGTACTTCTCCTGGCCACCAGCCGCTGCACTGGAGAGATGCAGCTCTCCTGCAGGTCCTGCGGATGCCTCAGGTATCCCAGAGCTTCTCATTTAGCACTCCATGCCCATGTCTGGAGTGCTTTTCTCCCAGTTTGAGGGAGAAAAAGAAAACGCTACTTTGCCTGCATGTTCCTGCAACATGATGATGGGGACAAATCACTGAAGGACAATTTAGGTTCCTACTTTCAGTGATCTTAATTTCATTTTTATCTTATATGATCTGTTTTCCAGACCCTAACTAACATCAAGCTGTGCTAATTAATACCTTCCTATACTGCTCAGCACCAGTGATAGCCTCTCTCACAAGTGTTTTTGACAAAATTGGGCACCAAATGAAGTGCTTTTCTCACTGAATCTCAGCTTTCCAACAGTTGTGGGTTTTTTTACAAAAACCCACACCTCTTCTTTACAGTGTTTTAAATTTCCATATTTTTTCTCTAAAATTAGGAGTTTGGATTTGAGGATCCCACTGTGCTGTCTAATAGTCTCTCTTCGTGCCTCGATGCAGTCCGAGTTCCCACAGCCCTCATATCCCAGAATCCCAATGGGACAAGAACTGCTGCTCAGAGGAAGCTGTCTGAGCGGGTTGCCCAACCCAGAGGACCAGGAGCTGTAGAAAAGGCATTGGGACTGCTATTCTCAAAAGACCAAAGAAGTATTTTAAATTTTGATTTGTCACCCCAAAAATTTCAAACTTGTATATAGCATTTTTTAATGGGGGGGGGGAAGACTCTGACTCTCCTGTGCTTTATACAGTGATATGTAACTTTGTGGCATGCCACCAACTGAAAATCCTCCTTGAAGAAAGGGTTTCTTGGCTGATACATATTCGGTTTTTGTAGCACTGTCATCCCCTGACTGTACAATATGTCCAATTTGGAAGGACTAAGGAGCTGAGTTAGACCCCAACTAGCCCTTGAATGAGTGGGTACTCAGGGCTGCAAGCAGGTATATCTATTTTCCTGCCTTTCTCAATACGTAGCCACTGATGACACCAGCTCCTGAGGGGGAACTGCTCACTTTTTCCCTGCCCTGCTACCCCAAGGGAAGAGGCAAAGGGTTGGCTTCAGACAGGGGTCTGCAAGATGCATCAGCCACAGGAGATATCGCGTCTCAGTTCTTGCTCCATACTGCCCCTTCCACAGGAATAATACCACCAGAATATACAGCCTTAAGTGAAGTTTTTTGATAGCTCTATACTAAAACATCTTCTAATGGGGAACAAAACCCACCCTTCCAGTAATTTTATGAGCGCTACACCATGGTGGCTCCATGCTGTCACAGGAATAGGATTAATATTTCAACTGATATGATGCCAAACACCACATGGGATGAAAGTCATCTTGTCTAGTTTTGGCTAAGTAAATCTGGGTGTCCTAAACCTGTAACCCAGGTTTCTGCTGTAAGAGGCACAGGAAGGGCTGCTCAGCAGTCTGGACCACCACTCTCTCTCCACTACCTACAGATGAGTCTGGCTTAGCAAAGATGCCTAACTCTGAAACGGTGACATTAAATAAGGTTAATCCCATCCTTCATGGCCAGTAGCACCATCACAAAAGCTGTCCTCACTGCTCCATGCTCTTCTCCCCTCTCTCCCCTTGCCCATTCAGATATATTTGGTAGGTCCCTGGGCAGCAGCACACCGGTATTCAGAAGTCTTGGTTTCTTTTGGCAATTTAGTCCCGAGGTTTAGCTGTTTATACAGGAAGACTTAATGAGTACAGTTACTTGTGTGAAAACACAAGCATCTGTGGTTGTGATTATGGCTAAATTCAGCCTGCAACCTCAGCTGTCAATGGTTTATTATCTTTAAAAAATTATAGTAAAATTAAATCACATCCCCTAATTATAAAGGGACTATTTTGAGAAGTCTGAAAAAGGTGACCTGCACCTTTTGGGCAGGAGCACGCTTGTCTTGTGACCTTCCCGTCACCCTAAGCATAACAAAGCAGAAATAATTGGGAAATTCCCTCCGATGTCACCTCTCAGATTGTGCTTGCTGCTTCTCAAGGCTGTCATCGCGCTGCCGCCTGCTCGCAGTAATCGCTGCTGGCACAGGACGTGCTCGTACCACGCTGCATTATTAGCAAGCTGTCAGACACCGGTGACGCAGAGCCCCAGTGCCAACACAGAGAGAGTTTAGGGGTAATAATGTTGTTCGTTAGGTAAAAACAACTGAACTTTTAGAGTAAAAAAAAAAAAAAAGACAACACAAAACCCTAGCCTTTGGTTAAATGCTATATTATTTCTTTTCCTGTGCCGAGCTCAGGAATGGGTTTACAAGGTGGATACAAGCTGATGTTGAAGAGCAGTAATTTATTTGCAGAGTTCTTTCTGCAAGCCTACAAGGGTTGCCAGGGGGGATTACTTGCTATGTTTTAATTGCTTTTTATAGGCTGGAGAGTGTCTGTAAGCCAAGCCCTGAGTACGGACTTGAACACAACCTGCACCCCAAGGAGAGGAGCTCCAGGAGGCACCGTGGCTCAGACACATACTCCTGAGTCCCACTTACCCCCACACTTCCCTGTCGTGTCCCGGAGGCAGTCACCCACCATGGACCCGTGACATAACACAGCCCGGCATGGCTCCCTCTGCCCTGGCTCCCTGGAGAGTCCGGAGGCAGGAGGAGAAGCCGCCCACACGGTCCCCAGCCACCTGCTCCCAGCATGGGGACAGAGACGTGGGCAGTGACCCCCTGCACACCCGGCCCTGTATTTTGAGCAGCCGGCAAAGGAGGGGGGGATTTGCACTCTCCTGTAAAAAATATCCATCACAAGTCAAAGTCCAGCTGTCAAACAGTTCATTCCTTTATACCATCTTCCCCTACATAAGGAACAGCCTCTCAGTTCAGTTTTCAACCTAACACCTCATTCAAATCTCTCCTGAAGCCCATAAAAAATCTGTGAAAGGCAGTAAATATTTCAAGAACAACAACTCCAAGTTATTTCCCTCTTACCAACTTCCCAGCATATCCTTTCCTCCACTTCTCCTGTTTCTGTTGTAAACCCAGGATACAGGAATACCGTCAATTTGCAGCAGTGATGACTGTCCAAGTATTACAAAGACAACGGGATAATAAAACAATTTATGAGTAAGTTGAAACACTTAACAGCTGACCTCCTCTCTGTGCCAATTAAAACAATAGCCAAAATTTCCCCTCCTACAACAACTGTAGCTTAGGAGTTTGGTTACTGTACTTCACTGCACAGTGCCTGCATCTGTGCATGCGCGTGGTGTGCAGGGCATGTAGCATGGAATGCTGTCTTTCCAAAGGATATGTGCTATATTAAATGGAAATAAAATATGACCATATATTTCCTATCCTCTCCAAACGACCGAATGTAAGATTCATTTACAGACACAACTTAGGAAACTGGACAAAATCTGTGTCACTTTCAGCAACAACTGAGAAATATATTTCTGGAACATTTATTTCTTGCTTATACAAATGGTCAGTACTTGATTTGAAAGTGGCATTTTAGCCATCACTATTTTTTAAACTGGCACTTAGGAGAACAGTTTCACACATGACCATCCTGATATTGAAGACCTATTTTACAAAAATGAGCAAAGCCTGGGTAGATGCTGGACCCATAAGAGACAAATGATAATTCCTCTCCCCAAAACACCTCTGAGAAAGAAGATAGTGAACAGTATACTGGACTTATGTGAGTCAAACTTTAATTTGAGTTTTGGCTTTTCCATATCAACTCACTAGCTAGTTGGCAAAGGGATAAATGATCAGTCATCCCTGCCTGTTCTGTCAAATCTGATCACATTTCTTAGCATAGGAATAAGACATGATGTGCTGATGAGGTTTCTACCTTCACAAGTCAGAGCCAAAGGTCAAGAAGAGTGATCACCAGTAACCAGGGCTTGCATCTCCTGAGCTGCACAGGGCTCCATTCTCTTCCACTTCCATTCAAAGTCCACATAAACATCTAGGTCAAACTATTGACCGAAACTAGGAAAGACCACATCCTTGAATGGCAGAAGTGCATCAGCATGCTGGCAATGTCTCCATCTGAGCCAGCTGGCCAAGCAAACAAATCTGCACCTGAAGGAACTGTAGGTAACTGAAGTTAAGGCTCATCAGGATGATTTGAGTTCTTATGCTCTTAGGAATAAGGGATGAAGCCATATTTCAATAACTACTTCTAATTTTCAGATGTAATAATTTGGGGTGCTACAAATGGAGGTAACTTAAAGAAGTCAGATGTTTAGAAGACTGAAGAACAGCATCTTCTGAAATCAGATTCCCATTCATTGTTTCATTTTGGGTGCCCCTAAACTGAAGTAACTATTCCATAATGAACTATTTTCATAATTAGTCGTATTTTAACTAATGACTTTAAAATAAGGATAAATAACACTTGTGTGTTTAAATTTGGCAGATGGGCGTAACTCTTAGGAGTGAGTCCTATCTGCTAAATTCCTCTTTTCATGCTGAGGTCAGGTACAGATTTTACCAGATATGGCATCCCTCCCATTAATTGCTGAATGTAAATCTGATGCTTTTAAATCACACGGTGACAACTGTAGCTACTGATCAAAGCCCACAGGTAAGGACTATCTGCAGCTGGAAGCCGTCTACTACAGAGGAGCAGGCTTACTGCTAGAGCCACTTCTTCACACCTGGTGCTTGTGACTCCAGCTGCGAGAGGTCCAGGCAAGAGTGTCCACCTTTACAGGCAATGAAAAACTGGAAGGAAATCCACAGCTGCCAGAGGAAGAGGAGATACAAAAGTTGAAGGCTCCTGAGTGATCTTTACGGACATTGAGGCAATATGAGAGCTGCTCTTTAGACAACCTGGGAAGCACATAAAATGGGGCAGAGTGGGGCAGAACAGCTATAACTGTTGCTCTTCTTTGGATAGAAAAGCAGGGGAATCGAGACAAGAAAAATATGAACACATCTGTATACACATACATATAACGAATGCAATAACAGAGCTCCAAGGCTACAACCTTTATAAGTCTAGCAGGGAATATATTAGGCTTCTCTGCTGAACAAGGGTGGGAGGAGAGCAAGAAGAAGCAATGGTGATGGTGGCCTCTCCACACGAGGCAGCTGATGGATCAGATAGACCTGTCTGACTCTCCTATTAAGAAAATTTTACCAGCGTCTGTACTTGATACACCTGTCAGAACATGACGGGTCCAGTTAGTCAGTGATTGGACTGACAACAGCATCAGTTTCTCCTTCGCTTGGGTAGCTCCAAGGAGTAATCAAAGCTGCTGTCAACTAGAAGCCATGATTTAAATTTGGGGATCAAGCACATCTTTTCTCAGTAGTTTCACAGGCACCCTGTTCAGTGCCTGTTTGCAAACGGGATGATATTTTCTCAGCATAAGTTTATCTGAGATCTACACTTCTGCTTATCCATCTGGTCTTATGAGATAATTCTTGGGCATCTTTTGTTCTCCTTATTCTTAATGCACTCTCTTCTTGTTTAGTTAAGCAGAGGAATAACTCAATTTATTCTGCCCTCAAAAAGGAATATTACAGAAATCTGCTTCTTCCTCTGAAGATGCTAAGCTACCCCTTTTATAGACAAAAAATAAAAGGTCATGAAAAATGCCATTAATATGTCCTCACATGTATTCTTCTAACAGCAAAATTAGGAGGTGAATGTCTTCTTTTGGCAGTATCAGTTTTTAGTGGACAATATTTTTGTGTCCCATCAATCTCTTCTTCTACTAAAGACTGGACTATCAAGAGGAGTGGCCAAAAGTCCATCACCAGACCTGGGAACACAACTTTACATATCTGTTCTCCTATAAAAATAAACCTTAGCTAAGACAGATTGGAACAGCATATAAGAAAGCACTATTAACTTCCAATACTATAAATACACCAAGGCAGATATTCAGTGCAATACAATGCACACAGTGGACCAACAGGAAGGATTTATACAAACCTGACTCTAAGCTTTCACATCTACAAAGCTTGTTTTTCAGTCTTTGCACAGAGTATGTTCTTTCTCACACACACACACAAGAACGTAAAAAAGTGGGTGAGTTGTAGCCATATGGACCAAGTTTCTTTGATTTTTCAGGAGGTCAACGTATTTTATGCTTAAACCTATGAAAGTGAGGATCTGTCATGGCTGGACAATGTAGCTAGCAATCAGTAGCTCACTGAAAGCTACTCTGGGGATCTCTATTCAAAGTTGTAATTATATTTGCATCTGCCTGGACAGTAGGGAAAAGGTGGAGAGAAGCAAAAAGGCAGACTGGTGCAGATAACAGGCTGAGTTATAGCTGCTCTGCAGCTCTTCCCTAAGACGAATCCTTTTGCAAGCCTGTAAGAGCAGCTCTGCTCCAGAGCCACTGAACCCTGAAAAGATCAACCCATCTTTCCAAAGGGGACAGAACTAGGGGTCAGGAGACACTACTCTCTTCCTCTCTCTGAAGATACATTAATCCGCACATAATGCAGAATACACTGCAGGTAATCTTTATTGATTTAGGTCCAAAACATGAGACACAAGTTTGAGAAAAGCTGTAGGTGGGTCAGCATATCTCAAGAACAGACTCTGGGGCATTAAATATAAATACAGTAAATTTAGTAACAAAGCCAATGGAAAGGTGATTGGACAAAAAAGGTTGTTTCCAAATTGTTAGGTTTTGTAGGGAAACTCTTCAGCACAATTTACCATGTCATAATGTAACTGAAGACAACAGCCCTCATTCTCCAATTTTATACTAGCTTAGCTCCACTGACTACTCTGCGGCCACTTCCCATTCATGCTATTGTAACTTGGATGAGAATTAGACCTAGCATCCTAATGAAATTTTAATTAATCATTCAGCACAAGCCCTCAAGAACATTTTTAAAACGGCAGCAAGCGGAAGCAAGTACATAGAGTAACCGGTTGGGAATGCTCTAATGCAGAGACAAAGAGACATTGTGTCAAGCCTGTTTTTGAAAGACTGAAGCAGCCCCAAAGAATACATCACTGACACAGAAAATTACCAAACATTTATAAATAATACAGTATGCTCAAACCTATCACACTGCAAACAAAACAGATCAGCAAGCTATCAAGCAGCTGATGAGAGAGGAAGACATTAAGTCAGACAGCCTGAAGTCAGCCAACTGATGACAACTGGTGTAAGCGACAGGGCAGGTGAACCGGGGTTTTAACAAGGGCTATAGCAAGGGGGGCTGCAACGGTGCGAGCCGCCTTCGCGCTCCTGACTGTTCTTATAACTACACCAGGCTTCAGCTCCCGCAGCTACAGCCATGGCTGACACCCCTCAGCCGCCGGCAAATTCTGCGAGAAAACCAAGGTAGAGGGAGCGGGGTATGGGAGTGAAAGGAATAGTCTGATGCCGGAGACTATCTCCAGCAGCAAAGTGGAAGTGACATTGAAAGTAAGCTTCACTGATTTGACTTCACAAATGCAGTCAAGAAATCCTAAATACTACTAAAAGGCTCTGCGAATGTATATGTCTATTATGAGAAGCAATATAATTGGCTCTCTTGAAGTCTGAATGTCACTCAAAGAATTTAGCAAGACAAAGAAGTACTAAATTCTGTCTGGAAAGAGATTCTTTCCCCAAACCATCACTGAACAGTAATGCTAGATAATAGGTCATAATGCTACAATTTAGTGCTCCTGTCAGACAGAAATTGAGGTAAACTGGCATTGCTTTATTTACAGGATTTGACCGCCAAGGTCAAATCATCACATCAAATCAAAATTGGTAATGAAACTTAATAGATTCTAGCTATATTAACTAAACCAAGATGTAAAATCCACTTCCCTTCTCCTCTTGTTGACATCCAAGTGCCACAGGCAGACTGATATTCACTTCATAACATACCCTTAGTTTAGGCTTTTTTTCTGAGGTAACAAGATGACAAGACTGCACTGCCTGATAAAAGCCCTCAATCACTTTTATTAGGTAATTTCAACAAAATTTAACAGAGGAATACAGGTCTCAGTGATACTAATTTGATATAACTTGTTATACATTTCAGGAAAACCAGCAGCTGTAGACAGGAGAGACACAGCACGTTCAGGAAGGTGGTGGTGGATCTACCCATGGTGACAGGTAGAAGTCTCGGCACTAGTGGACACCAGCAGGGATGGCCAGTCCTGAGTTCCTGACTCTGTCTGGGGTGTGAATCCAAAACCTTACGTCCTACTTCCTCAGAGAACCGCCAGCCCAAACCTCAAGGCATATGTGTGGAAACACACAGAAACCTCCTTGTCCTCCTGTGGGCACTGCACCACAGAAAAATATCTAAAATGTATTGGCTCTGAGAGAAAACTTAAACTGGATCACCAATCTAGGAGCTCATTCGTGGAGAATCTTACCTTGGAAATCCTCCAGTTTTACGTTAGCCATTTTAATCCAATTAAAATGGCTGTGGTTCAGCAAGAAACACCAAAGATGCCTCATCAGTAGAGAAGAGGGTCTGGACCATTCCCTCCCAGGTAAATGCTCATAACACTGCAAGGGAATCATATTTTCTCTTGCTCTCTCTGCAAGACTTGCTTTGCTTTACTTCTCTTCTTCTATTACAGACAATCATGAATTTTTTTTTGCACTGAGAGCCAGCAAAAAAGAAAGGGTACAGCAGTCATCAGTATAGTGCCTCTTACCTAGTACACTCATCTCCTGGAAGAGGAGAAATGCCAGCTTGAATCTGTGGGGCGAGAGAACATTAAGCTTTCTGGATAAGTGCTGTAGCCACACTATTAATCCATCAAAGATAGAGCCCCTCCATCCTTCCTACAGACATCTTCAAAAACAGCGTGGCAATGACAAGGTGCAGGGACCCCAACCCTGTCAACGGGTGTCCCTTACACTCACAGAAACCTTCCAGAATCAAGCCCATCCAGTTTTATATGTGAATTACAATGCAGGCTGATCAGTCCTGTTGAGACCACAGTGATCCAGGAAAGAAAATCTCAAGACGTTGGGATGGTGGGAGCATTCAGTATTAATGCAAATGTCCTGAAAAGCTGAAGACGACTCAGGGTTGTGTGTAAGTAATTAAGGCTTTTGGGACTGCAATATTAGATTTAAGTATCTAAATTCTAAGTCTCATTTTAGGCAATCAAGACATTTTCTGGATCTGGCCCCTAGTGGCTGGTCAACAGAAGCAGATTTCCTGTTGCCTAAGTGTATAATAATTACTTTCCAGCAGAGTAACCACCCGAGCATCCCTTCACAGCCAATGGAGCCTGGCTCCAGAAATGCTGAGTTTTTAGAGTTCAACATTTGTTTGAGCAATCCCACCCCAGGTGTTCATTTCACACACAAAAAAACAAAACTAAGCCACATTTTCTGTGGTCTGGAGGAAGAGCATGCAGATCTGGGGATTACGTTGGGGGGGAAGCAGGCGATGGATGCTTGGATGCTTTCTGGGAGAGCTGGAATGACCACAGGAAGAAGAAGAAGGGGACAACAAAAGGGAAGGTTTTGCCATACAGTCTGAATGCTCCTTCCCAGCACCAGCACTAGCCTCAGGCACACAGCACGTACTTTGATCACCCTTTCATACCACAGGTCCATCCATCTCCCATGCACAACACTACTTTCAAGACTAATCCCAAGCAATTTCCTACAGACAGTTATAAAACGCAAACAAGATGATTCCACAAAAATCCCCAAAGCCATTACAGTACTAAAACACTTTTTTATTTTTTTTCCTGACAGTCTATATTAGGAAGCAAACTCATCCATTGTGGCTCCTACTGTTCAGGTTAACCTTTTGGATGCCAGACATGGTGACAGGGCTGCACGTAGTCTAGGTTTGAGAAGTCACATGCTTCAACACCATAAAATTGTTGTTTCCCCCGGATACAGCCCCTAGCTACAGACTTTGGGTGACTTCCAGGGGCTGGCTATCTGGTTTGTGCTCAGTGCTTTACAACACTGTGGTCACACAAAAGTGATGTGAGCAGGGTTCAAAAGCCAGAAGATCTGGGTCATGGCCTTGCATGGGGAGAGTAGGCGGTTCTCATGTGAAAACACTGAGATTACATGTGAAATTTTAGGACACTCAGTGACATTTACTTAAGGAACACTGTCTACTTCAAATCTGGTCTCTGTAAAAAAAATATAAAATCGAAGGTAGTTTGTAGCTACTGTACAAAACCTTCCATCAGTGTGTCTCTAAGCAATTAAAAAATAATTTTAAACAATACACCCACCTAAGACTTCCTGCAAAACATACTCATTTTCCAGTCTTGTTTTGCCATTTAAATAAACACATGCTCCTACGCAGATACAGATTTTCAACTTCTTTACCCAAAGCCAAGTTTCATAGTGTGGATAGCATAAAGGTTCCTTCACTCCTAGGTGAAGGCAGGGGATCCCCCTGCCCAGGATGGTGATGGGATGGAGACTGGGGGGAGAGGCAGAGCATGATGCCGCAGCCAGGGGAGGCTCACCCTCCTTCATATGGAATCAGGAGGCTGATGGCTACACAAGGTGTATGAATCTGGACACCAGGATTGCATGGGGTACAGTGAGGCAGGGGGGTTAAGCCCTGCACAAGCAGAATGAGATTCTCAGTATCCACATAGGCCAGGTTTTCCAAGAGAAAAAACCACGTAGACACCATGGAAAAAAACATGGAAAACCCACGAAAAATATAGGATATACATATACAACACTCCTGTTCACGCTGCTTGTACAGCTGTGCCCTTCCCTACCTTGCCCTTTCAAAACAGAAAGTTCACACGAGTCTGACTCTGGTTAGAGCCTGCGCACTCTTAAATGATATTATACTGTAAGAATGAAACAGCTTAAAGCACAAGAGGTGTTAGATTCCAAACACTGCAACTAAGAGAAAAATATCTGAAAAGAAAAGCCTGTCTCTTGCACAAAGAGAAGTACAGGAAACTGGCATCAAAATATTTTTTATAAAAGATTCAGTTTCAGGACAACTTTAAATATAGAACTTTTGTCAAATTTCAAGATTTGGACTGACGCAAGGCTCAAGATGACGTTCAGGTGGTCAACAGATAAGGAGATATCTGGAATGAAGTGAAGGGAGACTGGATTAAAACACTTCTAATTTCAGTGAAATAAATCCTGAACTTCATGATAAGTCTCTGATCTGCAACTGGATTTGCACAGGTGGATCCCTGAAGCCTGTGAGGCTCCCTGGGCAGCACCAGCAGGATTGACTACTTAGTCCTTGTTTGGCTGCTACTGAGGGGAACTGTCAGAAGTCATCCAGCAAGTTAAAATTTTCATAAATAAGGAATTGATTAAAATTCTGCACAATAATTTTCCTCTTAGAGAAAAACTCAGAGAACCCCCAAGATGCCACTGGAAGCATCTGGCAGTGTCTCCCTGTGTAGCTCCAGTAAATCACCCAGACTTGACCACATTCAAAACCTCTCTAAGGCTCGGAGCCAGTCTTGCCTCCCCATGCAACTTCTGCAGCTCAGCACCACTCTGCGGCCTGGCAGCGATCCTGCTGGGGCATCCCTGCTGCTCAGGCTGATGTCGCTTCTCGGGAGAGAGGTAAGGAGAGCTGTCCCTAAAGCAGAGAAGGTACTAAACTTGTAACTCCACAGTGCTAATGTCTGACTGTCGCAAGACCACAGAAGGACTTCACGTTGGAGCAAAACCACAGGCAGATCGAGATGGGAGGCTCTAAACCCTGAACAAGGGCATCAGAATTAGTCCTTCTATTGCTGTGATACAGCTTGGAGACCTTAAAACTACTTCACTGCCTGACAAACCCATCTTAATGTATTCATAAATTATTTTTGAACCCCAGAATGCTGGAAAAAGCAGATGGAACAATTTAGGTAAAAAATCCACAATCAAACTCAGTTTAAAAAGCTGACTAATTTGTAGTGTAAATGATTAAACTCTAGACTGCTTTCCTGCACTCCTAGAGTTAGCCAATGTATTTAAAAGCAGGATAAAAACCCAAACCCAGCAACAACCAAAAAGCATTTACAGGTTATTCCCTAACCATGGCTAGATGTATTGCATCATAAAATGTCAACATCAAAACAATATAGAAAAAATAATTACAGACAGTGTTAGTGTTGTAAGCTGATAAGGACCAGATGGTCTTTTGTATTTATGGTTTGCCTTGTGCATACAAATGCTTTTGGGATCTAATTAGCCTTCTACAAAACTCAAACTGGGTAATTACTATCATTATCCCCTTTTCAAATAAATCTGAAGTCTAAACTGCAATTAAGTTTTTTATCTTACAATTCATATCCACGCATTTTAAGACTTGTTCTTTGCTATCTTTTCACAAATCTTGTTCCAGTGATTGACATAAATAAAACGGAAGAGTTTAAAATAATTTTAAAAAAGGATTATTTTGTACAAAGAAGAGTTTTCAGTTAGCAGAGTTAAAGCATTCCTGAGAAACACCACACTCATGGCGAACAGGTTCCTGATTTCCCAAGCATTTGATTCTGCCACCTTCGTGGTTGTTGAATGTCCCATATTCCTATCGACAGCAATCACTAAAAACAAAGAATGAGGCACAACTGGCAGAGCTGCTGACAAATGCATATAGGGAGACATATAACTTCTCCTGTATAACAATGATCATCTTTCATGTGACACAAAGTGGCAGTCATTCTAATTAACTTTTGACTTAGGCAACACATAGGCTGATGATGGGCTATGAAAGGGTAGCGGTGCAAATAATAAGCAAGAATGTCATTTTTATTGGTTTCTTGCCCTGAGGACAGCTAATCACATGACAAAGGTAGCATGCTACAGAAAAGCATGACAGTATAATAATGTAAAACACTGAATTCATTTAATGGAAAATTAATCAAAATGTGTCCAAAAATAGATAGCAGATGAGATTACAATGTTATAAGCTAATCATTTTCCACCCCCATCCCTGACAAATGATTATAGGTTACAGAACTGCACTGCCATTTCCTCTTGCAAGAAAGAAAGTACTGAGCTAAAAGCTGATGCTACACTTCTGGCGACTAGGCCAAAGTTTTGATGTGAATTCCTATTTTCTTGCTGAAATGTTTTCATTTTATTGTACTACTTCTGCGAAGATCATTAATAAATTGAGTATAAAAATCAGTACTAAAATCAGAGCAAAAGCTGTTTCAACCTAGATTGGCTTTCTGATAATAATACCAGTGGTTTCTCTAGATAAACTTCTGCAAACATCACCTTCTTCCTCACGTGAAGTGCTTACTCTGGAAATACATTTAAATTAGATTGTTCTGTGAACAAGGGTTTAAGCATTTTTAACGCCCCCCCAGCTGCATGCCAGATATTTCAGATATAGGACCACAGGATAATTCAGGCTGGAAGGGACCTTGGGAAGCCCAGTTTGTTGCATTTGCCATGGGACTGCTCATCCTCTTGAAGTTAAATGTGTGGTTATGTGCAAAAAACGTTCACAATTGCAATTTTTATTAAACTTTTTCTTTTTACACCACAAAACCTTGAAGCTTTGAACTCAGAAGAGAAACACAGGCTCCTATGCTGATGCAGAGGGATTCCCAATACCCCTGCTCAGTTTCCACCCAGACACCTGAATTCCCATCACTGCCCACGTTCCTGAGCCCACATCTGTCGTGTGATGAGGAAACAGTTTCACGCCTGGCTGCATCTTGATGCAACTAAAATTAGGCACCCATTTGTCTATCATCTCATTTATCTGAGGCAGTGTTGGGTAAGTGTGCTTAGAGCTTGCCTAAGCACCCAGACAAGGAAAGGCAAGCGTGGCCATCTTGCTTCTCCCACCTCCTCATTCAGAGATTAATCCCTTCTGCTAAGATACGTGAAATCGAAATTCGATTTTTCCCTCCTCCTGCCTGATAAGGACCAGAGATCTGAATCCAGGCCTGAAGGAGTACTGCAGTCACCTGACAGGAGTGTTCTGAGACATTCCCTCTTAGCGCATCCCTTTCATTAGGGAAAAAATAATTATATATTCATGGGAGCAGGGGCAGAAAAACAGATTTCTCTTTTCCCAGTTGAGTGCCTGTATCACCTGGCTACTGAGTCACTGTCACTCTTTGTGGCCTAATTCTGTAATGATTTCCATGACAACAGAGCTATTCACTATTTGAATATTGTGGAGTCTGAAAAAGAAAACCTTTACAGATAATAATGCAAAGAAATATCACAGATAATATTAAAAGCAAAAGAAAAATGGTAAAAACAGCCACTACCCAGGAAGCAATCATCATCTTTGACTTCAGCAGGTAATTTCTCTGTGTTTGCAGGCTAGCAAGAGAAACTGCTTATGTGCGTCAAAAGATCTTTTCTGGCATAGTGAGATAAATACATGCTTAGTTGCTGATTTCCTAATCTTCAATTAAGAAGTGCAGCATGTCAAAATGCAGCCTTGCTTGGCTCCTCAGATATCTGTCCATTGTGGGTTTTTTTGGGGGGGATTTTTTTACTTGCATATTTGATGTTTGCGGTATGCAAGGCAATCTCATTTTACATGAAAAAGGCTTCTTATAATTGGAAATTTATAGCTGAAAAATGCATCTCACTTCCCAGGAACTGGAGCTCTTTGCAATGTGCGTGCATTACATGCACATATGCATCCTACCAGGGCAGGGAACGTGCCCCAGTCACTCAGCTGCGAACAATTTTGTTTTCCCCAGTGTTTCTCTTAGAGGGCACATCTGTCCTACCCCTCCATGTGTTGTACATCAAGGGCAGAAAGCTCAGTGCTTCTCCCTCCTCTCTTTCCTCCCATGGCTAAGCCCAGAATGCTACTCCAAGAAAAGAAGGAGGGAAGGCAAGAAGCAGAACATATAGGGACCACACATCATAAAAATATTCCCTGAATAAGTTCTCAGTCTCTGCCAAATGCTTATACAGATGCACAGGCTGTAGCGCAGACCCCAGCTCGCTGGAAGGTGAGCCCTGAAACTCTGAGCAGATGCAGGAGTGCCTTGGAGACGTGTGTTCCTGAAGCCATTGCTACAGCATCACGTTAGGGGTATGTGAAGCTCTTCTGAGAGAGGCTTTGCAAAGGTCAGGAGAAAAAGCTGCTTCATGAGCTGTAGGGAAATAAACTGACCATTGCAGCTGGGTCGAGGTCGGAGCTGCCGCTGCACACCTGAGTGCACACTGAGATCAAATTAAGAGGGTTTTTTGGGCTTATATCACTGTGACCCTGGTCTGTCTATTATTAAGATCCATTTCTATACTGATTTCAGGAAAGACTCCATTCAGTGAAGGTAAAAATCAGGTATCCTTTTACATCAAGCAAACGCGGCAAATCCTCAGAAGTGAAATTAGTAAGCAAAAAGAGACAGAAGGCCTTGCATTTCCCTTTCTCAAATAAGAAGTGTTGTCCAAAGCATGTGGAGGGGCTTGAAGTAATGCTTTTGTCACCAAGGATGGGCTTAATTTGATTAAATGCAGATGTCTGTATGTGGCCCTCTTTATAGTCAATATAGACAAAAAACTAAACCAAAATAAAACATTTTTGGGAGACCTTCATCTTTCCCTAAATTATACATCTGTAAAACAGATGGGCTGTGCCTTGGAATGGCCTATTTCCTTCTACTGATTATAGAGGAATTAGAGAAGCACAGTATAATTCAGGTTAGAAGGGACATGTGGAGGACATATAGCTCAATTCATTGCTGAAATCAGGGCCAGAAAGATCAGGTTGCTCAAGGACTAGTTCAATTTTGAATATCTCCAAAGATGAAAACTCCATAACCTCTCTGGTACCTGTTCCAGTATCTGATCATCCTCACAGTGAAAAAGTCTTTTCTAATATATAGCTGGAATTTCCTGTATTGCAACCTGTAATCTTGGTGTGACAAGGATATGTAGACTGCACATGTCTAAGGGTAGGTGAGGTGAATGCTACCCCAATTGTTCTTCACAGGTAGTGCAAATAATATTCCTCCCTGACTCTCATGACTTTCCAGTAGCACATGTCCAGCACTTGCAGGATCTATAATCTCAAAAGACCAACAAAGTCTTTTGGTATCTTGGCCTTGCAAATCAACACAAAATCAACACAGGATTGTGTTATGTTTTTTTTTTATTCCCCTGCCCCTTCCCCCCAGTTCATCCAGTCTCATCCTTATCTTTAGAGTGCTACACCACAGTCTCATACTTCTTTTGGCCATGGGAAACACTGAAAGAAAAGACAGGTGGTAAGAAAGAGGACCATAGCCTTGTAAGGTGCTTGCCAGCCTTCTTTTGGTTTGGTCAAGGCATGAGTCGTAGACATCTACCACACTATTCCTGTCCATTCTTGTTCTCCGATGGGAGGATGAGACTAACTGGCTGAGTGCTGACTGGTGCAAATGTATCCCTGAGTTCATGTGTAAGCTTCTCTAATTCCTCCATGGGAATCTGTAAAGCTGGACTTCCTCTTCGTGCCCTCCTGCATGCCCCCAAAGATATCCACCTGTTATGTTGATGGAGTGATGACTATTCATCAAAGGAGGGAGATGAGTCAGACAATCTAGAGATCAAATCAGAAAACTCCTCTTATTCTACAGTGATGGAACATAAAAACCAAGCAGGGGAGGGCTTACGATGTAAAACCAATACATTCTTGGTGGTGTGATGTGCTTAGGGAGCCAACTCTTAAGTGGAAGGAGGGCCCACAGGTCTGCGGGAGTTATCAGCATTAAAGGGAGAGCCTGGAAAGCCCATCTTTGTAGGCAATGCCAATGGAGCAGAAACTAGGAACAGTTTCCAACTGGAGTTGGAAAGATGGAGAATTCATTGTTAACACTTCTAGACCAACATAAAACATAGTGGTGCAGTTTCAGCTGCATCATTCATGAGTGTAGTTCTGTGAAATGAAGTGACACCTCCAGATCCATCAATACCGACGGAGAAATGCAAGGAGAAGTCTACCAGCATGGAACACCAATATTCACAGTGCCAGTCTACAAAGCCATGCTCGTGTCAGCCAATTTGTCACTCTGAAACCATGCTCTGGCCTTGGACTTCACTACAAGTTTGCGCTCACTGAAGTTACTGCACATAGCTCAGTCCTCTGCTATGGGAACAGAGGCTGACTCCACTAGGAAAACTAGAATCAGCTCTCAACATGCTCTTTCCTGTCCAAAAAGTGGACAATACACAGACAGCACAATTTCCACAGACATGGGAGTCCACTGACGTGGAATCATAAAGCTCCTATCATGGTGTGCTGGTTTTGGCTGGGATAGAGTTAATTTTCTTCATAGCAGCTAGTATGGGGCTATGTTTTGGATTTGTGCTGAAAACAGTGTTGATAATACAGGGATGTTTTAATTATTGCTGAGCAGTGCCTACACAGAGTCAAGGCCTTTGCTGCTTCTCACCCCACCCCACCAGCGAGTAGGCTGGAGGTGCACAAGGAGTTGGGAGGGGACACAGCCGGGACAGCTGACCCCAGCTGACCAAAGGGCTATTCCATACCATATGGCGTCATGCTCAGCATAGAAAGCTGGGGGAAGAAGAAGGAAGGGGGGGACGTTCAGAGTGATGGCGTTTGTCTTCTCAAGTCACCGTTACAGGTGATGGAGCCCTGTTTTCCTGGAGATGGCTGAACACCTGCCTGCCCATGGGAAGTAGTGAATGAATTCCTGGTTTTGCTTTGCTTGCATGCACGGCTTTTGCTTTACCTGTTAAACTGTCTTTATCTTAACCCACGAGTTTTCTCACTTTTACTCTTCTGATTTTCTCCCCCATCCTACCAGGGGGGAGTGAGCGAGTGGCTGTGTGGGGCTTGCTCGCTGGCTGGGGTTAAACCACAACACATGCTGACCTCAGGAGAGCCACAATGGTGACTGAAGGAGTGTTTGAGTCAGTTAGGAGATGATGGAGGCATCCTTATTCACAGAAGCCCCTTGGTGCCCAGTGGAAGCACATCATGTCTGAATCAAAGCTGACATACGTGGTCCAGCTTTGAGCAGGAGTTGAGCTAGATGATCTTCAGGGGCCTCTTTCAATCTAAACTATTCCATGATTTGGTGGATGAAAATAAATTAATAAAACAAAAAATTAAGGAGATGAAAGAAATAGAAACTCATTCATATGACATATGCAGGGTATGCATGCTCTGTCTTGAATAACAGCGGTCAAGGAGAGCAGTAATTATGCAGTATCATCCATGCACCCTTTGCATGAGGTACTTAAAGCATCTGGATACACACAGGACATAGATACACTAAGCAAAACAGTCTTGGCACTTCTGTGCTGGAGGTACGTGGAGGTCTGCACTGCAGTGTGCGTACAGACAGGCACTCTAAGGAGAACTATATTTTATTCCCCAGCATAAAACTCAATTGTCCCAATAATGGCATGGCTTGCAGCCAACGGTACTGTTGTGTTTTGCTCCGACAATAACTGAGTTGACAGTCCATTTTTTCACTGGGGGTTGAAATATCAAATTTGATCAGATATTAGTACTGATGCCACTCCATTTTGCCAACTTGCCAGTTTTTCTGGATGACAGGCGGATTTGTGATCACAGCACCATGACTGAGGGCCACAGATGTGGCAGGAGATTGCCTTGGTCACTGGTTCAGAAACTGGTGCTTCAGAATGTAATACAGTGCAAGAGTGGGAAAATGGGTCAAACAGACAAGAGTCAGACCCATGAGTGACAGGTGACTCTGTGAATTCATAGTGTCACTGAAAATGCCGTGGTCTGTGATGCCTTTGCTGCCATTTCCCAATCAAACTCCTGTCCCCTCTGGACTTTGGATGAATTAATATTTCTAAAAAGAGGGAAATGCAACACAGATAAGGAATATTACAACATGTGTCTTTTCTGTAGCTCAGTGAAACTTAAGCTGGTGATTACATTTGAACCTTTCCAGTCATTGGTTTTCAGATTTTTTTTCAGGCTTTTATTCAGGGAAACACATCGTGCATATGGTTTAGTCTCCTTGTTTTCAACAATATGCTTAGTTTTAGGAGTGTGCCTAAATGCCTTCTCAAACTGCTTTGTGATATGTGCCTTAACGCGGGCTGGCATAACTGCTTAGCCATGTAGCAGCTCACCCAAAAAGTTTTTAACTGCCCAGATGGCTCATTACACCTCTCTTCTGCAATCTCTGCTGGATGCCAAATGGCTCCTAAGTGAAGCTTAAGGAGTGGTACTTGACCTTCTAATGCCATGTATAGTTGATATTGCTTGGGAAGCCATCCTTCTTCCCCTTTATAAAAGCCAAGCAATCACACTCCCCTGATGCAATGGTGGTGAACTAAGTTGCTCAGCATAAAAGCTTCATGATTTGAAAGGGATGCGAGCAGGTAGGGAGTTCCTAAATATGTACATCTTGATGATACTTCCTGGACTGTGAAATGTAGAAGCTATACCTGCTAACATGCCGCAAACCTCAGACAGTCCCCGTTTCCAAAGAGCTGAGAGTTAAGTGAACACATTATGTGTGCCTGTCGTTCTTCCCCAATAACATTTTTTCTCTCTTAGCCAATTTAACCTTAATTTGACAGAAAGAGAGAATTCTCTATCCAAGTTCCTATGAATCTGATGAAAACAAGCAGCCAACTAAAAGATGGAGGCCCACGTTACTGCCTCCTTGTGCTCAAGCTGTAGCACAACTTCAGCTGACTTAGTGGTGATCAGAGAATCCACGTGTCAAAAAATGAATTATGCATAGAGGAGTCATAGGAAACGTGCAACTCATCAGGCACCAGCAACACCAGATACTTTTTTTTCCCAGAAGCCCATGGTGAGCACAATCACATGTTTCATGCGCTTGCTGCATCCTTGATGCTCCTGTGATTTTTATCCTTTTTGGCCAGTATTAACCAAACATGACAGAGGGACAGCTAGAAAAAGGAGAAAAATGCCCAAGCATTCATTTCAGTTCACTTCTAAAATCCCATCAGCTGCTCTCTGCAGCTGTATGTAGGAGCCCATGTGTCACTATCAGAATACTCTGAGAATGGGAAGATAAAGGAGGGGAACTTTAGAGATGTATAGAGAGAGAAAAGAAAATTCTGTTTTCCAAACTTTAATTTAAAAGCATCTTTAGGGTTTTTTAAGCATGATTTTGATGAATATTTTTGTAAGACAGAGAGCTTAGAACAAGCACATCTGTGGAGAAAAAAAATCTAAGTGAAAAAATTATTCTTAATAATTATAGCTCATTATCATCACTCTTAAGCAGCACAACTTTCTTACAAACTGCTATCAGGTATTGAGACTAGTTCATTTGTGCCAATTTTGGGGGTAATAGTAAGGAATTTCAATTGGTTGGTTGTACGTGCCCACAACCAGCAGGACCAAATACATTATTTTATGGTATAAAACCAGTAATCACTCCATTTCCACCCCAGTAAAAGAACAGGATAATTGCACCCAACTGACACCAATGAACAAGGAGAACCACCTCCCTCAGTTGTGGATCTCCCCTGTACCTATCCTTTTTTGAGGAAACCTCTCCCAAGAAGCAAGTCCCTAGATGATGCTTGCAGGCTTACGGCCCTTTCTGGACTGGAAATGTATTTACACCTGCAAGCTGGGGAAGAGGTCCCTAGGCAAACCCCCAGCATGTGCTCTTGATTCTGGTACAGAGCTGAGCCAGCAGCTCTTCTAGGTACTTAAAGACTCTCTCTGTCTTGTTACAGTGCCCAACTCAGTCAAATACAGGAGGGCTGTAAGGTGCAGTGTGCAATGCTCCCCCAACCCCAAAATATTTGCACCCATAGCCTAACAAATTGAACAGATGTAAGCAGAATCTTAAACTGAATTTGAACAGGCCAAATGAGCACAAAATCCTATTTACTTCTTCTATCAACACTAGATGTTAACATTTTTCTGTTGGCCACATTGCTTTCACAAGGGATGAAGTTAATGCATGCCCTACTGGCCCCTGTAGTTCTTCCAAATAATGATATATTCACAAACATCCGCCCCAAGAGATCTCTCTGGAGGAGAGATGATGACACAATTATTACAAATGATCTTGCTTCATTTGCCAAGCTGATTTGCTTCAGAGAAATGACTGAGAGAGAAACTCAGTGGAGTTTCCATAGGACTTTGAGCTAGAGCGAACACAGAGAGGCCAAGCTGTGTGTCAAACGGAGCATGCTGCTAATCCAAAACCACTGGTGCCGGCTTCCCAGTGGTTGAGAGCATGGGTGCTTCTTAACAAATTAGAAATGACAAATTTAGTGCAAGTTCAAAGGGAACAGAGTACTGATGCAGGAGCCAGGGCATCACATGAACTCTTGTACTAATACTGATGCTTTGGTTCAGTCAATGCTCCCTACATGCAATGTACCCCACTTTGTCTTTTTTGCTCTAACCAATGGGTCTTTCACGCCTCAACACAGGATACTTGATGTTATGTGGCTCTGTGCATTTCTCCTGGCTTTTCCATTCACATGTCAATCTACCATTTGCTTGCTTACTCCAGTTTCCCCTGGAATTCAAAATTAGTGCTAACGTCAGTGCTCTGGCAGGCAGAAATCAGCTCTGCTTCAGTGAAATCTCCAGTCAACCCAAGCTGTAATAGAGCAGATCTACTATAAAGCTCTGAAGGATGAACTGGAAGGATGAGGCTGCCTGTGCTCCTTCCCTCCCCGCAGAATGTCCCTCTTGCAGACCAGCTCCCCCAAAGAAAGCAGAGGGTGCCCCTTGAGTTGGAGCCAAATGACAAAAAAAAGGACTAGAGCTACACAAACCCCTCCAAATGTTTTCCACTAAAAGTGCCTGGCAATATGCAGTCAAGTCCAGAACAGTGAAGTAACACTGTGTGCTTCAAGCATGAAGGAATAATGTGAAAAGACTTTCAACGGGGAATTGTTTAAGACAGAACCAAGGGCTGCCAAAGAATTCAGGTTCCTAATGGTTCTACCACTTCATGACAGTGGCATCTCAAATGAACATCTGTATTTGATTAGATTATACTGTAATCCATGTGCAACAACTTTAAGGCAATAGATCTTTGTATTTGCAAGTACTCCACACATGAATGTATATGACCACGGGTAGCCTGCTACTGAGAGCACATTGTCCGCACTCCAGCATTAGGAGCTTTCAATCTGTTAAAATACAACAGAATATATGTCAATATATCTATGGAAAAGGGCCATCATACTTTCTATTACCCTTCCTTTTTCATTGCCAGCCTCTTTCGGAGCCAGGGAAGGATGTTTCTTTGAGCATTTGTGTTTCACTGTGCCTTCACTTCCATCAAGACACCCGTAACACATATTGCAGTCTGTTGCAGGCTTCCTTATGCCCCGAGGGGAGAGAGGGGTGTGATTTGTTCAAATCCAAATCCTCACGTAAACATGATGCAGCCTCAGAAACTGAGCCCCTGCTGCCAGTGGCAGTCAATGGGAAAGCTACGGCACACCAAGCATCGTTGGCTGCAATAGGTTTGGGTGGTACTGAAATCCTGCGTGTAATGCCAGCGGAGGAGCTCCTGTATGGATTTAGCACAGCAAGAGCTGTTGCCTAACCTGGGACACAGCTTGGCAGCCGAGACACTTCCTGGGAAGGCAGGAGACCTGGGTTACTGTCCTGGGTTTCAGCTGGGATAGAGTTAATTTCCTTCCTAGTAGCTGGTATAGTGCTGTGTTTTGGATTTAGTACAAGAATAATGTTGATAACACACTGATGTTTGTTGCTAAGCAGGGCTTACACTGGCCAAGGACTTTTCAGCTTCCCATGCTCTGCCAGGTGCACAAGAAGCTGGGAGGGGGCACAGCCAAGATAGTTGATCCAAACTGGCCAAAGGGCTATTCCATACCATATGGCCTCATGCTCAGTAGAGAAACTGGGGGGAATTGGCTGGGGGGCAGCGATCGCTGCTCGGGGATGAGCTGGGCATTGGTCAACGGGTGGTGAATGGTTGCATCATTTGTTTTTTTTTTTTTTTCCCTGGGTTTTGTTCCTCTCTCTCTCTCGTTATTGTCCTTTCAATTACAATTTATTTTTATTATTATTATTATTATTATTATTATTATTATTATTATTACTATTTATTTTTATTATTTTGTTCCAATTATTAAACTGTTCTTATCTCAACCCACGAGTTTTCTTACTTTTGCTTTTCCGATTCTCTCCCCCATCCCACCAGGGGCAGGGAGGGTGAGCGAGCAGCTGCGTGGTGCTTAGTTGCTGACTGGGGCTAAACCATGACAGTTAGAGACCTCACAGGCGCAGAAGGGAACTGAACCTGGTTTTCCCTTCGGGAGGATTTCTTTAAGCATCAGTAAATCACGCTGCAGAGGGGTAATACTTTTGTCTCCTTTAACTCTGTTTTTGTTGCAACTAAGTCCTTCTCAAACTCACCTTCCTGCAGTCCTGAGAAAGGCAGGACTCAATATACCCCACATGGATGTGCCCTGTGGCCCAGGCAGAGCCCTGTTGTTAAATGCTGGTGCTTGTCCCATACCTCAAGTTTTACAACAATAATTAGCTGTATGAGCTATGCATAGCTCCAAACCTTGTTAGGCCTTGTCTGGTCTTGAATGTGTTTTAGCTTGATTTTCACTGTACCTGCAAAAGTCAATACATTTTTGCTGCGCTTGCCATTTGTTCTACAGTCAGATGCCTACTGTCTAGTTTGGCCTGCTATAAAGTAAAAATACCCTGTGATTATTTGCCTGGTGATGCCTTGTGGTTTTGAACTTGGTTTAGCTGCATCGTTACCTAATTTACTTTAGCCTCGGTTCTTCTTAGCTTTGTGCAATTGCAGATTCTTTCCCTCCCCCAAAAAAGAAATCAAGCTGTATACAGAGAAGGATTAGCAAAGGTAAGTAAACGTGGTACAACTAACCCTGTGAATGAACAGGAGAGTGCAACCTATGAACTACTGTGATGTTAAATCACAGAGAAAAAACTAATTTTGAGTGAACCAAAAACTCAGGAGAAGGAAACCCCCATCATCAACATCACATTCCACTCGCAAAGAGCAAGCAGTGCTGACAACTCACCCTACTAATGCATTAGAGGATGGACGTGTAACATCAGAGGAAAGGACAGATACTTGTGCACATAGTTTTACTGTACTACTAATGATCCTTTACAGAAATTCTGTGGTCTAGATTCTTGTTATAACTGGTCTAATAATAAACAGTTGTTGCATTTTGATTAGACTGTGAAGACATTAATTAGAATAAAAATAAATTCTGATTTTTACATTCTCATATTAGATGTGTTCTTTTGGTTGCCTATGTTTTGTATGGAAACATTTGGAATTCTGTATGTAAAAATGCGCACATGTATATATACACATAAAGTGATTTACAGAAGACTTTTATTACACAGAAATGCAGCTGTGGAAACTATCACAAAGCTGATTCATGAATTTAAAGTAAATCAGGCCAAGTCAATTGCTGGAAGATCCTACGATGCTATGAACAGCAGTAGATAAAGTACATAAAATATCTGTGAAAGTGATCCTCTGAATCCCAGAGTTAATATACTTTTTAAAAATGGACTATCAGGAATTGTATTCTTTCCATCACTTAAAAATATTTAACTATAATTTGTGTTGCCAAGATCACTTCTCCTTCTTAGGAGAGATGATACTGGATAAAATAGAAGGCAAAGACTGCTTTTATAGCAAAAAGGGACCCATCAATCAGTTCAGTGTTGTTCTGAGTAACGGCAAAGCTCTGAATTTAGTCTTCATCCCACACAAAATACGTAAACCAAAACAGTCTCCTATTTCTCTATGTTACTTAAGAGTCACTACCAAAAGAGATGCTAGTTAAATGAAAAATCTTATTGAAGATTTTCAGTGCTGACCCTTTCAATGATCTTAATTTTTAGTGTCACATCAATCTCACTCTCATTGTAACTATTATCATCAAGCAAAGATGATCACTCCTTATAAGCAGTCAAAAGAGGCTTCTGAGGGTTGCCAGCAAAGAATAGTTAAGGGAAAACTTTTGCAATTAATAGACTATTTTCCTTTTCCTCCTGAAGACATAAGGTTATAAAATCTCCTTTAAAAATAGACTAAGGTGAAAAGAAGTCTTTGTGATTATGGGACAAATTGCATTTGAGAAAAGGTCAATGAGTGCATTCTCAATTCATTATTAGACTACGCAGCAGAGGACCGGATGGTCAACCCCCAGCTCTTGCCACAATCATCTATCCCAAGGTAAAATAAAGTCTTTCATTTCCCCTGTTGTTTCATGTTGCTCAGAGGGCAATGTAACACCAGTACAATCCTCTGCAGATTTGTTCTTGGCCCTCTCTTGCCCCGGTGAGTGATTACTAAAAATACTATAGAGATACTCTGCTGAAGGATTTATTCAGGCTTGCAAAGTGTGCCCATTTTACCAATGCTTTAATCACCAATTAGTACCCACGCTGCTGCTATTAACTCAGTACAGCTTTACCTAAAGTGAATAAAAACTATCAGCTTGCTTCTGCTTTAGAAAAAGTAATGGGAATGATCAGCACAGGCCTGGCTGAGCTAAACAGTAGCTCTGCTTTTATGAAGGTAACCATGTCATGGGTTAGACAGAAAGCAGCAGGCATTCCTAGTTTTCAGGGACTGGACAAATTGCTTCAAAACGCTTCAAGGTCAAAAATCTTTTAAAATACATTCCAGCCAAGCTCAAGACACATCATGTCTTTTACGTTGTGCTGTAGACAATTATGGAGCAATACCAAAGTAATGCTATATGCAGACATAATGGTGAGCTGAAATCCTAAACCATTTAACAATATATGGTTTTATTACACCTTTCTTTCTGTGTTATCTGATTCCTATTTTATATATACCCTGGTCACTATTTCACCCATGTTTTCAAGCATACATCTGACTTCCTGCTTCCAGTCCTATACAATTTCTTTTTATATATTTTTTCCCAAGGAAGGGGAATCATTCCTCCACTGACTGATTAACAAAACTTATATCCACATAAAAATCTAATGTTCCGTATAGCTGCCAAACAATGAGTAATCAGCATCTTCATCTTTAAATTTATGATATCTGACCAGTGCCCTGAGCAATTCTTATCTCTGCCACCCTCACTTTAACAGGGATGAGTACTGGATGCCCCTGCAGAAGTTGCAGGAAACCATCAAAATATGTACCCTGTGTGCTGTGCAAGTTTCTTCATACCTCCCTGCCAATTAATGGCTCGGTCTGAAGCATGAGGGTTTATAATTCTTGATTTTTTCTCTTTATCCTTCCTAGTACAACTGTGGATATTCTCATTAGCTGGTTTCCTATTAAGTTCCATACCTTGAGGCCACAAGCAGCACAGGTTCATTATCTGGCATTACTTTTAATTCTGATTGTTCAGTGCTTGAAAAAATGAACAGTAAAAACTTCTAAATGCCTTAATGACATGAGATTCTCTAAGGGTGCTCCTAATGGGAAATAAACCCACCTTTTTCACAAGGAATAAAGTACCAGAGGTGGAATAAGGCTTACCATGACCAATGATTGTTCCTTACAAGCCATACACATGCTTTTACATTCCTAAGTTTTTCACTAAACATTTGTTATGTGGATACAACTTCTCATCCTACATCTTTGCTGAAGATATTTCAAAATCATTTAAAGCCCTAACAGCTTTAGTTTCTTCTTCTTTTTCTATTTTTACAAGAAAAGCTGCAATTTAAGTCCAATAACAGACCCAACAGATTTGCATTCAAAATATGTGACTTGAACACAAAAACAAGTTCAGTCTACAAACTGATGAATATACTGTACCTAACTGTTATGAAATATTTAATACTACAGGCTATTTGCAGTTCACTTATAAAAAGCCACTGACAACTCTGAGGAAACTGTGAAAAACATACTCAAGAATTCTGCTGATGAACTACATTTTCAAAGGGAAGAGTCATTCTTCTGTTTTCCTAACCAACAAGGTTAGCATTAAGAAACTGCTTATTGTGACTTTGACAATACCCTCCTGTGGTTTCGTCCTCACCTGCCTTCATAAGCCGTGCGCTTGTAACTGTGCCATCCCAAGTACTACGCTGGGAACAAAGAATCACAGATGTCTGAGCAAGAAGTAGCAGAACATTTGGTGCAGACGAGGTCTACAAAGACTATTTTTTCAGAAGCTTATGCCAACAAGAGTAGCCTTATCTCATATATATCCAAACACTAAGGTCCCTCTCAGTGTTACAGCTCCAAATTAAAGGAGAAATTTGATACTGGGAGAGAAAGCTAGAAATGACACAGGCAGAAAGGAAGGACTCAAGATACACAGAAAGAAGAAAGCTCTCCCTTAGTATCCAAAGTGAAGAGGCACAGCCAACATGTTTTAGAAGAGCTGAGCTAGAAAGGGAGCTCAAATGAGATGCGGCGCTGCAGGGACAAGGATGGTTCAAGAGAGGCAGGGGGTAGGAGTCCTCTAATCAAATGCAGGCATGTAATGTGCAGATCTCTACAGCTTGCTTAGCACCCCAGCACAAATTTGCAGTCAATGAAGAATATCCTTCATCCTCACACAGATGCCTGAATTGGTTCTTGTTTGTTTTCACTGAGCATTTAGGGAATCCCAAGGAACAAGCTCAAATGCAAATATCTGTATTACGGCTTTTAAAAATTAGGTGACATACATTCTACTAAGAAAATGGTTCAGCAATGTAGTTTTTTTGAAAACAGATTCCTGAGAAGCTGTTGGAAGTAAAGTTTAGAAATCTGAAAACTTTGTTTCTGACTAGGAGCAATTTTTAAGAAATGTCAATGAAATCTAAAATTTAAGACTTCTCATAGTATGTGTTCAGTGGTACTTACAATTGCAGCTTCTTATTAAATAAAACTCCCAGGAGTCATCAGAATGTTTATGTAAATCAGGAAAACATAAAACTTTAATTTGATAAAGCAAAATTAGTCCAACCTCTAACACTTCAAGCATACAACCAGCTGCTAAGAGCACAACCTTAACACAAGCCATGATTTAATGACATGCAGATTTTATCACACATACTGCTATTGACCTGGACATACAGCCTGGATATAATGATTGAGTACTGGTAATCTGTCAGTGCCTTCAAACCGTTCATCTGATTTACCTTGTCACATGCCTCATTCCATCGCAGTTAAAACTTAGGGCTGTGAACGCAGTCATAACAAACTTGTCATCCACAACTACTCAAGAGCTGTACGGTGCATCAAACCTTCTCCTGAGCCCAAATTAATTTTATATCCAAACCAAGATCATGAGCAGATGAAGACAGGGGTAACTTCAGAAGTGGCAGGGAATAAAGTTTGTGTCCCGGCAGGACCTGGATGAAAACTGAGGCTTGCAGCCCAGACGATCAGGTAGAAGATCGCCCTAGCAGCTCAACTCAATCTGCCACTGATAGAAACTTCCAACCATGGCATCTACATTAGGCAGACAAACTGATCCAGTATCTTTACAAAAAGGGCCAAGACTGCAGCAAGACATTATGGGATGTGTAGGCCCTCAAGCTATGAGCATCCTGGTGCAGCAGTAGGGATTTCTCAAGAGCAGATCAAAGTGCTTTACTCTGACCCAAGCCTCTCATACGGCTTGTGCTCCCTCAAGTAATGCAAAACAGACACTGAGCACAGGAAACTTGTTCCTTTGGGGTTGGCCATCTCACGCTAGGTTTTTAGTGATTCTGAAACTACCCTACTTTTGGGGAAAAAAGTATGTAAATGTAATTCAGAATTTCATGAAGCTACCTGTGCTGCAGAACACACATCCTTACAGAAGGATGACCAGGAAATTTCACCTTTACGAATCATGCAGTTATGTTATTTACATCAGCAGCTTCCCAGATCCAAACATTAGTATCGGGGAGGAAAAAGCCATACTACAGAGATATACAGTTTTATTTGTATTTATATAATTCAACTATACATTTATGCAAAAACATAAAATAAAAATAAATTAAATTAATGTAACACTAAATAATATTAAGAATTACCATATCTGAACAAAGCTACCAGTGCCATTCTTCAATGTTGTCTGTGAATTCTAGCCATGTGCACTTCAACACAAGCACAGAAACATCAGTGATTATAAAATCAGAGAGGGTTTCCCAGGAATAAAAGCAAATGTAAGAATGCACCTGAGTATTCATTTATATCAAGAATAAAACCAGCAGATCTAATACTTATATAGGATCAGTTACATGACTGCTGATATTCAGCTGCCTACAAATGCTCCATGCCTGAAAATATTCATTATTTACCTTTCTGATCTCTCTATCTAATAATGACAAGCTTGGTAGCTGGCTAGGAGTTATTTACTTACACGCTGCATTTCAGAATGGCTGGACTCTTACCCCTTACCACACAAAAAAATAAAGATGCCCTATTTGCTGGTCCTGGTGAAAATACAAGAGATCCAGTGTTTGGCAGCAAGCAAGTCAGTAACAAGGCTTTCAACCAGGTTTTAGAGATGCTGGCAAGGCTGGATGCTCTCCCTTTTAAGTCTTCTCAGGACCTTCTTGACTAATGAAAATGGACATTTCCCTTTGGAAATGGCTAGTGTCCTTCTCAAGGTCTATTTATATCACCTTTATAGCCTCCCCATTCCAGTAACTCTGGTCTTTGAAAAGCCACAGATCCAAATTTTTATCAAACCAGTAGCTGTGAAAACACACCTCTTCTGACACAGCTGAGGTCAGGCATTGTCTCAGTCATCCTAAAAAATCCTTACTGAATTCCTCTTCCTGAACATCATGCAGGGTAAAAAGCCTTCCACCTGCATCATACTTTGGGGTTCAATTTGCACACTGTCTTATGCTGCTGAGCCTGGAGATATATATATGCGCACACACACACATATATATATACACACAGCCCTGATCTCATCAACGGAAAGTCATCACTGCCTTTTAAAATGCACCTTACTATGCCATTCTTTTTATTACACATTTCATTGCTCAGACACCCACATCCAGGGTGAACAGTATGTTCAGAACAACCCATTAATCAACAAATTTAATAAAAGAATATGGAAGACAAGACCAGAAGGACTTTAAGAAGTTTTGTCCATCTCATGGCCCCAAAGATGGATCAGCAATACCTAAACTCTTCCCAACAGATAATCTCCTTACTGCTCTTACTACTACAGATATTCTCTTACTATATTACTCCTGAGGATGTTTTGTGGCCTCTCACATTTCATCAATGCAGTGCTTAGCTATCCTTATGGTTAAAAAGTTTCCCCTAAAGTTTAGCTTAGATCTCTCTCATTACCATGACACTTACTGAGAAAATGAGCCTGGCTTTTTCTTTTGATCACAAGTCCAGTGAAAAGGAGTCATATAAAAACTGATGTAAGAAAATCCCTTGGAAGCCTCCAGCCTGAATATCAAGTAAAGGAGAAGAGCAGGAGTGATACGAGCTGTTCAGGCAGCGCACACTTACAGACGGGGCAGCAGCATCACCATCTGCTGGAAGGAGCGAATTTAGCTAACGGACCAGTTGCCACCAAAGGAGGAGTGAGAAATGCCTTTGGCAGATACACAACAAAACAAGAGGAACACGGAGAAGTCACACGCTGCCCAGTTCACAAGAAGCGAAAAGTTTAATGGCTTTCGCAGGCCACAGAGCAGACTAAATCTACCCTGACAGTCTTAATAAGAGTAGTTTCAGACGTTTTGTATTTTATCTATTAAACACCATTTAGATAGAAAGCACAACCTTTTTAAAATTCACCTCCCTCCTGGTAGAGGCCATCTGCTATGGTGGAGGACTCCTGGTCTCCTCCGCCCAGGCAGAGCCGGAGCAGACTTCCTGTCGCTGAGGCGGAAGGTGGGCTCAGAAGGATCAGGCCAGCAGGCATGCATGTGCTTCCTGCCCATCAGTGTGCCGGAAGCCAAGAGCAAAGGGAGTGTGAAAGGCTGATAATCACCTCAGGAACAGATTGGGCTCCTGCCGAAGAGGAATTTAGCGCTTCTCTGTAGGCACTGCCTGGTCAGATGGTGCTCCTTCGTGCTGCAGCTCTCTGCGTGAGGCCAGGCAGCTAACGCTCACAGTATCTTCCCAATATCTGTTCTCCTCTTTGCAACTGCTGTAGTAGCTCCAGGGGTCCTGAAAGAGGGGGAAGGGGAGGCCTCCGCACACAGCTGGACATGGGACACCCTACAGTGGAGCTTGGGGGAAAAAGCTGGGGAGATGCCTCCAGGGCTGCACGAGATGCCACGGGAGCATGAGGCAGAGTGGTGCTCTCCGGAGGGACTCACGACATCACAGGTGACTTCCAAGCAAACCAAGGAGAGAGCAGTGTCCCAGTGCATTTGGCCGCTAGATTTGACAACAACAGCTTGGCTCTCAGTGCTGTCGTTTGAGCCTTTCTGAGGGCTCACGCTGACAGCGCTTTGGAGGCAAGTTTCTAACGCGCTGACTTCAGTAGCCTGCAGTGTCGTTTTCGGTGGTGAGAGCCCAGTCTCCGAGAGGTGTTGAAGAGAGTCAATTAATGTCACCTTTCACCACTGACGAATGGTGTTGAGAGGTGTTGTGAGAGGAGAGCTTGCAGACGCGGCACAGGAACAGCCATCAGGGCTCTGATAGCCACTTTTTGTTGGGTTTAGCAGTAAAAAAGGCTGAGAATTGGGGCTGAGGGTAGGATCTGAATCACCAAAAATAGTCATTCATGCTGCAATGCTTACCCCTCACCCCCCTTTTGTACCATCAAACCTTTCCAAAGTTGTGGTCACCCAGGCCCTTGCGCTGAACACCGATGAAACTCAGCCAGGAAGGCTTATATTTTAACTGGAGGACAACCTGTGTAATTTATTGCAGTGTAGAAACAAAGTGGTGACAAGGCCTTTTGGCCCCTGTGGAGGTATGGAGGATCACTGCTGCTTAGCTTGCTAACAAGCAGCGCAGGGAGGTTGTTACCACCGGAGATTTTAGAGCAAAGAAAGCACTGTATGATAGCTGTCTCTGGGGAAAAATAAAATAACGCATCTGCCTTTGTGTCAGCAGAGGTGGCCCCCGCATCTCCTTCATGCTCCTGCTGATGCAGTGCGGGTTTGCAGCGTCTTCTCCCCACGCCACTGGTCAACTGCCCCAGTCACAGCCCCACCGAGCTCCCAGCCAAGCACCAACACCCACCTGCTCTTCCGATAACACGTCTCCTGTCACAGTTGCTTCCCTACTCTTACCAGAGAAGCGTGTGTCAAGGAGTCCATTCCCGTCCTCGAGATCTAACTATGACATTGCATTTAAAATATTTTTGTGGTATTGAATAGCTGTAGCTATCGGCAACCCACATGTTGCAGACTGCTGAAAGCTGGCTTTGCGCTTCACCAATATCTAATATTGGAGTTGTTTTTAAGACACATTTGTTTCTTGCTGTAAGAAAAGATCAAAACCTCACCATTTAATGCCTCCTCAGAGCCCAAAAGCAAAAGTGATTATCGCCATGTGC
Organism: Ciconia boyciana; assembly: GCF_034638445.1. Lineage (NCBI taxonomy): Eukaryota > Metazoa > Chordata > Aves > Ciconiiformes > Ciconiidae > Ciconia > Ciconia boyciana. The sequence goes on from NC_132934.1 coordinate 209,285,778, forward strand.
CTGAAATTGCTGTTTTATTAAAGCTGGCGTGTCACATCCAAAGAAATTGCAGCAAGCAGGCTGCCTCATGGATGATATTACAGTGGAATCGCAACCGCGAGCGTGGCCCCGCTCTGCACACTGCTAGGAAGGCTGATCAGATTTCAAGTCTAATAAAAGGTGGGATACTGAACTCCTCTTAGGCCTTAGTGCTAATTGCAAAAAGCAACACCACGCTACTGATTGAGAATGGTTTGGGAGCAACTACCCAAGATCCCAGTCCCCAGCCTGTTATAAACGGCATGAGATAAACCTCTATTTACAGAAAACAATATTGTCATCATCACCCTGACATGCTCAATTATTGTCCAAAAAATAATGGTCAAGTACAGCAAAATATAGCCCTGCACTATTGACATTTTAGGTGATACATCTACGTCTGTATTGTCAACCACTGGTGGCATTACCCTTCTGCAACCTGTACAGTCCTGGTCTCCTGAGCTGGACTGGACACAATGGGCGCTCTGAGAGTGTAGCTGAGATTCGGAAGAACGCAGAAGCATATCACTAACACCATGATGGCTTACTATGATGCTCCATACCTGTGGTAGTGTTTTGCATACTTAGCAGCTACCAGCTAGGTCCAGGAGTATCAGAACTAAGTCCTCTCAGGTTTCATGTCTTGTGAGATTGATGCTGGGGTCTAAGAGGATGAAAACCTGCAAAAATGGTCTTGGTTACAATATCTCAAACTCCTTCTGCTTTGCACCCTTCCACCTTTTGACCTGATTGCCCATCATGCATCTTTTCCAGTGTCCAATAAGTCACGAATTTACAGCACTTGCTTCTGTCTGTTCCTTTCCTCCTGTCATTACTTTTCCTTATGTCACCTGAAAGAACTTCATCATCTTCAAGATGTCTATCTTACTGCCAAGGTTGGAGCTGGTCAATGAATTAAAAAAAAATATCGGGGATACACTCAGCCACAGAGACAAAGACACAAATCAGATTATCATGGAATAACTCAGGCTATAAAAAATCACTGTATGGTGGAAATATACTTGATTTATACCAGCAACAACGTCCTTCCTGTCAAACCTTTTTTCAGAAAGCAGACATAACTGATTTGAGAGATGAAGAGCATAAGGATCCTTTTCAAATATTGCCACGATATTTCTACAATATAGAGGTTTGGGTGTATTTAGAAACATCTTCCAGAGCAACTCTTTGTATTTAAGAAGGGATCTCCAGAGGGTGTTAATTCTGAAGCAAATATAGTATTACAATGGAAGCTACTTGTAATTCACAACAGCAACTGAACATGATTTTTTTCTTTAAGTATTTACAGTTGCAGGAAAACAGCACTCCAGAAATACACCTAGAAGCAAGCAAGCATTCAGACCTAGACTTTCAGTTGCTCTGCACCCTGTACAGTCACTGGAAACAGTGAAAATAGGGTATTTATCATTGCAAGCGTAACTGAAGAGCATGTTGTGTTCATTTCACAAGGGCATGGACAAACTGCTGGGCTCTGTGGCAAGTCAGGCTTTAAACTGCTTATTCATTTAGGACATAGAAAGCTGATGCCAGTATTCTCAGCTTGTTATTTTGTGGTTAAAAGGGCTCTGAAAGCCAGACACGTTTGTCTGAAAATAATATACTTGACATTACTTTCAATAATGAATACTTGGAATTGTTTTTCTTATTTCTTTCAACTGTTATCTAGGTGTGACATTAAGCAATGCCAAGCAACAACACTTGTGAAAAAAGTAGGAATTATAAACACCTAAAAAAACCCCCAAACCCACAAACTAAGTGATGTAGAAATCTCAGTTAGTGCCCCAGTGAATATGCCATTTAGGATAAGAGTTGACTTGCAGAGGTATTTATGTCTCTGAATATCCAGACAGAGACTTAATAGGATATTCAAATGCACTAAAATAAAAATGGCAATCAAGTGCCTAAGACTGCATCTTTAGGCACTGAAGTAACGCCTTTGAAAACGCGGATTTTAGGCTTTTCTGAGATTTTTACTCACTACCCCTTTAGCTGAGCATAGTACTGGATTGCAAAACAGAGACCTCTTCTAGGGAGGTATCATCAATTTTTAAATTAATACTCTGCCCTGTTCACAAGGCTGCCTAGTGGTCACCATAATAGTGACAATACCTTTCAATAATTATGACACTATGGTAAACAGGCTACCAAATATTCGTGCTCCAATTTAAATGATTTTCAGCATGACTCACTTCTGGTATTACCACCCTCGTGAAACAACCATGTATTGTTACCCTGATCATACCAAGGAACCAGATAAGTGAGTTCAGTGTTCCCACACATCTGGGAAAGAGATTTCAAGAGCAGAAAAAAACAAAGGACTAAACGATATATCAGCTGGAGAGAAGAGACTTAAGAACCATGCAGCTGTTTATAATTCAAGTAATATCAAATGTCTGCTACAGAGGAAATGTTTTTACATGTGGTAAGACTGACCCAGCCTTTCCAATGCAGGTCCCTAGAAGGTGGACTGATTTCAGCAGTGCCAGATAGCTGAGGTTTCAGCTCTTCCAATGGCCATTTACAGGCTGCTCAGCACTACTGAAAACTGAACCTTGTAGTCTGGTGTTCACAGACAGATGTAAGGGTCTACCAGTGGGACTACAGTTTTCCCCATCTTCTTTCTTACAAATAAATAAAACTCCAACTCCAAACCCCTTCCCAAGAAAAGTTTTTACCATCAAAAGGGAGAAATGTCAAAGACTTTGTGACATCCACTTAGGACTTTGGCTTGTGAAAGACTTAAAACAGAAATGATGGTGGTACCTACAACAGTGGTACATACAACGACATCAAATTTGGAAAGGACAAGTGGCTGAGACCTGCTGTTGTCCAGGAGTGCCAGACAACAGTTCCCTGCACAGCCCTTGGACAATCAGTGGGCACAACACCTGAGCAAAGCTTTCAGAACTGGGGTTCAAATACAGCTCTCAGCATACACCCACAGATCGGCAGCCTTGTTGAACACACTACTTGAATTTTTAATCACCCTCTTGAATTCAGACATCAGAGCAGGAGACTAAGTTTGACACTGTAAATCATCTGAATATGAGCTATGTAATTGCTTCTGATTTTACATGGAAAAAGCTTGGATAATGTTGAGAAAGGTATCAGAGACATTTGAATAATGTTGTATTAAAGTAAGTCAAGCTCATGAGCAACAGAAAACAACGCTCGGAAAAAGCAAAACGTGTAATAGTGTCAGAAGGAACCTCTTCACCAGATAGTTCATCGAGTCCCATTTGATTCAGAAGCCATTACCCTGCATCTGTATGTTAACGAAGCAGCTGTTCCACTGCTAATTGCTGCTCCGAAAAATTGCTTTTTTCCAATTAAGATTTTATTATCGGATTTATCATTGCAAACAGAAATAGATGTATTTCAATTTTAGAAAGACAACAGAATGGTGCAATTATCCACCAGTCTTCCAGCAGGGCATAAATCAGAATCCGTAATTCCAAGGTTTTACAAGTTATTTAGAAGTTGAGCAGATATCTAGATACACGCGTCTTCTGTGAAAGTCTGCCTCCACATGGATGCCCAGATCAGCCTTTTTAAATTGGGTTGCCTCAAGCCAGGCATTTTAACCCTTATCTAGACATACAGGTAAATGGCTTGATTTTCAGAAATGAATACTTACAAACCCCATCCTCATTTCAGTTTGGTAGTCCTGATGCCACAAGGTGAATTAATCTTAAAGTAATAGTTAGTTTTCTTAAACAATCCTCTACTATAAGGCTTCCTGTCAAACTGGTAACTAGACTTTCAAATGAAAATTAATAGACTTTTAAAACTGAATTCAGCACTACTTTAGAAATATGAGATCTGAAGAACCTCTTAATAAGTGTACATCTTAAAGTTCCTCCAATGGTCCACCATGGCTGGAAGCATATTCCTCTGCTTACTATTTCTACATGTAGTAACTTACAGAAAGTCAATGAATACTGTGTTAACTGCAGCAGATGTGTAAGTGTGGTATCCTTGGATGGAAGATGGAGGCTTCGCAAGCCTTTGTCCAGTGTTGCACCAAGACCCCAGTTCATGAAGGTGCTTTGGTTTGCAAGTAGCTCCACTGAAGACAGTGGAAGAGCTCCTGTGCTGGGCAAGAAGACACTCAGCTTTGCTGCACTGGAGGAAGCTGTGCATGGATACTTGGGACTGTGGGGGATAAAACAAAAAGTAAGTAAGGAGGAGACTAAAGCATTAGGCAGCAAAAAATAAGGATTTGGCAGCTTCATAGAGCCAGACACGTGATTTGGGGAGGATAACATTTCTAAGACACTATAGTGGTCTCAGGAGGAGAGGAGAAGAAAATTTCTAAGACATCTATTTTTTCTATTTCTTCTATGAAGAAACTATGCTTTATAAACATCTCCCTAGCTTGCAGAGATGGCATAGAAAATTCATGCAATATAGAAGAATGATCTCAAGCTTTCTGATCTTTGTGTACTATATGCATCTTTCAAAATACTGTTACCAGGCTCTCAAGCTGTGTCTTCACTGGATTGGATGGATAATGGTATTTTTACTTCAGAGGAAAGTCAAATAGTTATCACAAAAATAAAGTATTTATCATCCTTGCAGAAAGATCTGAACATCAATTCCCAGTTCAGAAATGGGGTGCACAGGCAAACAAAGAGAATTTCAAGGGGATGTCTGCTTTGTACCACTGCTCATGGCAAATGTCTCTGTGAGAGGGCAAACAGCAACCAACAATAATACACAGTAATATCACAACTGCAATAAAGATGGCCAGTGCCAGACAGCTGCCCCTCTGTCACTGGTGATTAGGAAAGATTATGGCTGTTTTTATCTTCATATTAATTTGTTGTTGTTGTTGTTCTCTTTATGAATATAGAAAACATTTCATATTTTTTAATTTCAAAACACTGTAAGTTTTCTAAACAGATTTTACTGGCTTTTTAGACAGCTGGAAATAACTTTAGACAGCAAATTTATAACTGGAGAAATAACTACTTTAGATACAAACAGGGCAATAACCGTCCATCTATCAAGCACCAGCTTAGAGTAATGGATTACAGAGAAGAGCCACTTTAGTTAATCAGGTTGGACTTTGTAACACTTTTGTGTTCCATAAATAATATTCTAACAGGAGCTTTACTGTTGGAGACCACTTTGAGCAAATGGTGAAAATGAGTCTGTCCTTTACTTTGTCAGAAAGCATCAAATGAAAAGACACACTGATGGCTATCTCTGCCCTTTGAAGCAAACTATTAGAAAATCAATCTTGTTAAAGATGACCTGCACCAGCCCCAGGAAAAACCTAGCAGCTTCAAAATCATACACTGACTGTCCAAAATAGCAAGGCTAAAAGGGCTAAGTCACAGAGATGCAAATGTGCTTATTTTCTCTACTTAAAAAAGGGGAAAAGCCCCACACTAAAAGTTTCAAGGTCTCAGAGCCAATGACTAGGGAATACAACATTCACCAAGGAACTTTGCTGGAGACTACGAGGGGTATGATTAAGTGGTCATGTAAGAATAGCATGCTTGGGTCCTTTTATGTATTTGTTTTCACCAAAATTGCCTGTAATACATCACACTGAGGTGAAGTGTGGCAAGGCCAACAACTTTCTAGAGACTCTAGAAAGTAAGTTTTCCTAATTATGCAAAACCTTTGACTCCCTAGGAACATTCTCTTGAGCTACCCTTAGGAAACCTATCAATAATGTAATAATAGCAATAAGTTAAAATGATGAATCTATTTACGGCAGAGGAGTCAGGAAAGCTTAGAAACAATGTGCAGTCCTGACACCTTCAAGCTCCACATGTCCTTCAGGAAGAATTGAGCCTGTTATGATGATCAGAAACTCAATGTCATTCGAAGAGATGTGCACTGCCAAAGAGACATTCCCCTGATGGATAGCTACTAGAGTGTTGAAGGCTGTAGGCAATTAGTAAACAGCACATTGTGCAAGACAAAATTCTGTCTTAAGTGATTTGGCAAATTTCTACTGTTACGGAAAGTGGTAATGGACTGTAATGGCCACATATATCAGATGGGGTCTCAGTCATTAAGATCGCATGCAGGAGAAGAAAACACAATAAAATGGCTAGTCTTTAATTCACATAACAGTAAAGGATAAACACTGAGGTGATTCTGCCAAGATTTACATCTGTGGTTCCAGGAAATCAAGGTATTTTTGGCTTGATGCTTAAGGTTAACAATCAATCTCATCTGGCTATTCATGTATCATCTTTCATCCTGAAGTATTCTATAGCACTTAAAAAATAATATACAAATCAGGATCTCTACTCATAGGAGCATTCACTTCTACTCTTCACGTTTTAAGAGCTCATAGCATGTACAACAGAGAAGTAATGGGCAGAGGCAACTTGATGTTTTAAGGCCAGCACAGTTCATTTTCTGCCACTGTTACCATTAAATAAACAGACAGTCATCCAAGCTCTTCCACCAACAAGTAAAAATTCAGTCTGGCTCCTGGGTTTCTGCAGCTTGCTTTCTCTTGCTTTGACTGCAGGCCATAATCAGAATGGAGACACACTGAAATTAGGCATTAAATAAAAAGACAAACCTTGATGAAAGAGCAGGGTGAACACATCCCTGTCCATCATTCTTGTATGTTTGAATATTAGCCACTATTCCAGAACACGACAGCTACTCTGACAGGTCTATAATGAATGCTACTGAGATTGCATGGAAAGTCCGTGCTGTAAGGTTAGAACCTCCAAAAATAAAAAAGGATTAAAAAAAAAATCTCTTCCATGTAATTGGTTCCTATTTCACAAACTATGGCTTTTGTGAACTCTGTCTGGAGCTAGCCACAAGGACTGCTAAATATCCACAACCAAAACCAATAAGGATGTATGAGTTTTACAATAAACGATGAACCTTGCATTCCAACGTACATACATTTTTAATTCAAGTAGCCCGTATTTTGCCCTTCATTAATTTATTCGCAGCTTCCCTGCTTAGCTGGATATTATATCTCCTATATCATTGTTAAGACAATACCAATCTTATCTGAAGACTGGTTCACTGAGAGTAATGTAGCATTACACTTCCAACAATGCCCAATGCTGGATGCTTCCCATGGATGTGCAATATACCTCTCCATGGAAGGCTAGTCTCAATGGAGGCAAACAGTCTTTTTAACTCTATCAATCACAAGCATAGAATTATTTTCCCTTTTTCCTCAAAGCATAAAACCTGGTATTGCTTATTATTTTTATCCTACCAAGTGTAACAGTGATTGTAACACCAAATTTCTCCTCTCTCTCTTTTTTTTTTTTTAAAATAGTTCTACTTTACATCACCAGAATTTCTGAACACAGCTCTGGGAAGCTCTAGTACTATGACCGCTGCCTGAACGAAGGTAAAACCTTCAAGAACCTAAGAGTAAACCATGCCTTTTAAACACTACTCTGTCAACTCTATCAACTCTCCCAACATAAGAAGAAAGAGGGCTACTAGTACTTGATAGTTGGATTTGGAAAAGCAAGTGACTGAGGTTCAAGGGACTCAGTCAATATTAGTTAAAAATAAAACAAAATTGTGGGATAGTGACTCCATTTTTATTATTATTTTTTGCTATGTTCAAATTTAAAAAAGACAAAGTTCTAACTGCCAGCCTGATAAAATCCACTACAAGGAGAAAATACCTAGGAAACTGTCTTGGAGACATAGTTTGACATTTTATTCTCCAGGAATCATCTCTCCCCCAAATTCTGTTGCATCACTGAAACAGACAGTAAACGTGGTCCTAATAATACAACTTTGCATCCAAAGCAACTTCCCTGGAAGTCAGCAGGATTTTCATTATCAAGTTCATTAAAAAAACTCAACCTGAAGAGCTGTCTTGATGAAGTTATTAATAGCTACAATAATGAGTTAAGGGAAATAAGCACTTTTCTATAAAAAATGAGCCCATATTCACTCTAAACAGAAACCATTGGCTCAGTGCATCACCAGAAGTGCTGGTTAGCACTTCTGAACAGATTGCCTATAGGTATCTCCACTGGAAAATGGACCTGGGACCTGGGAAGAGGCATTTTTTCAGCAGGTCCCAAGGTATCATGGAGATGCATCTGTCTGTCCTACTTGTGCTAATGCCATAAGCAGCTTGAAAGCTCTGACACAGACTGGTTTTGGTCCTTTTTAAAAATTTAACCAGCAGAATCATCTTCAGCAGCAATAAATAACATATCTAAGGACACAAGTAATGATTTTTTTTAAAATCTACCAGAAAGAAAAAAAGAAAGAAGAAAGGCAAGTAAACAGCAGAATGGCACGTGCTCTTCCTGTTTCTAATGCAACTGAAAGATAATTCAACTTCCCAATTTAAGTATATCAGGAAGAATTTGCCAGGTATACTCTATTTGATTGTGTGTTAATCCTGAATTCTTGGATGAAGCTTCTGGCCTTTCTATCTCTTCCTAATTTCACTGTGGAGGTAGTATCTGAGACCCTTCTCCCCTCTGCTGACTCAACATGTGAGAAGGACAGAGGGAACTGAACACCTCCATGTGCTTCCTCCCTCTGATGCAGCAAGGCAATTCCTGGCCATCCCTGCACTTACTCTTGAACCTGACGGCTGCTCTTCAGAGACTAAATTGAATGCCCTACCTAATCCATCACTTCACTGCAACATGAAATTTCCTAAGAAGCACGCACAGAAACCCCAGATACAATAGTTGCCTGATAACACTTCTGAGAATATAAATGATTTAACCCATTTATAAAACCTTTTTTTTTTTTTTTTTTTTTTTGAAGCTAAAGTGCTATGTAGTATGAAGACCCAACAAATCCTGCTCATGGCTGCGTAGGCAGACCACAGTAAAAGCTCTCCTCCTTTGCCAAGGCACTCTTCCTCCACCATGGCCATGCAACAGTGGACCACTGACTCCAGTGCCCAAATGCTATCAGTAAACCTGTTTTGGAGAAGGTGCGTAGGAGTTCTGCATTCTCATTAGCTTCTGCAAGATTGATTTCCTTTACTTATGCCTCCTTGCATGACAAATTGTTCTTGATGCAGAGCCTGATGGAAACATGAATGGCCCCACTGCAGATTCTCTTTATTAAGGATGTATGAGAGGATACACAAGTTGTTTAGCCGGAAGAGAATGACTCAATCCCTTCTGACACTAATGTAAAAATCCTTTAATGTGTAGGTCAGTCGCTTGGTTAATTTAGGGACACTGACAGCATAATATCAGTTCTTTAAGCTGCAAGTCTTTGGCTTTGGGTTTTTTTGTCCCTTCAAAGAAATGCCCTTTCCTTGAGGAAATTCCACTTACTACTCAGTAGGGCTGGATCCCACTAAAAGACTTTTTTCAGGACCAAACTCCAGCTACGTTATGAAACCGCCCCACATAATTACAGTATGTGATGAGATGATAACCTTCTCAACATCCTTAACCCCAGGAGTGCCATTACTGCTCTTTGACAGGTTTGAAACAAGTACAAAGAAGAGAGGATAGCACATTTTATGTTCCCCTTTGCATTACACATCACCAAATTTACTTATCAGAAGAATTACAAATGTTCCAAACAGGAAAAAATAACCTTGGATGTTTGACTGAACAAAATCTGTGCTTTTCCCACCTGTTTAAAGTCAGTCAAAGAGCTTCTCACATTCATTCTTTCAGGCTTTAGGCAACTGATATTCAAAAAACTGAAGATTTCATTATGATCTCTTGTATTTTCAGTAATGGTTTGATGGAGATTAACCTCTAGGTTACAGTGAAAGCTCTCATGTCTTCTGTTTCAATGACTACAAGAACTCTCCAGCTGCATAAGATTATTCTCTTAAATGAACAAAAAACTTTTACCATATGAAGTCAGACCATACCATACTAAGCCATGCTAAACCATGAGACAGACAAACAACCATAAGCAAGGTGGAGACAATCAAACAAATTACTGTAGTTTACAGATTTATCGCTGAACAACTATGTGCATGCTCCTGCTCTGCTGCAAATGCAAAGGAAAGCATGCAAACTTTAAACCACCCTCATGGTGATTTTTGCATTGGAATGAGTCAAGAGCATTTGACATCCATCACCATGCTCTGCTGATGAGAGTAATTAATTAACTACAGTAGCTGCAGTATTTACATCTGTCGATATCCTCCTCCTACATAGTGCTGGGAAGAGTTGTCTGGGAAGACATCATTGCAGTGAGGAAGAACAAGTAAAACAAAAGATGTTTCAGACAAAAAAAAGAAAATCAATACGTAGGTTGAATAAAGAGGCCAAAGGAAACAGTAATTAGATAACCTGTGATACAAATGTACTTTGTTTAAGCAGAGGGAGAAAAAAAATCCTTGAGTAACTAGTCAAGGGAAGAGGACTCTGAAAGTTAATTGTGGTTTACTAGGGGCAGTTCTGTCATTCTGGGAGAGGAAATGATGTCTCTGGACTTGGATTGCCAGTCTCCAAGCTGCACAAAATGATATAAATAGAAGTGACTTAAATCACCCATTTTAATCATGATTTAAATCAGCAAGCAGGAAACATTCATTTAAATAATCAATTCTAATCTTGTTTTGCAGCTGTACTTTTTAGTTATTTCCCTAAAGTAAGTTTCAGTCCAGTGGTTAGTAATCACTAAAACACACTGAATTGTAACTAAACTGTAACTATACACTAAATTGGAAACCTTTTTCTAACCAGACCTGTACTTTGCATCTGCACGCACTTTAAAGCAGTTCTATGCTTGCTATGCTAGATTTGTGAATTTTTGTATTAGCCAGATTACTTTTATTACTTCATTTAATATTTTATTCCTGTATCAAATTGCACTGGGAGGCAAACTAGAATTCAATTACAAAGTCCATAAACAATATTTTAAAATCATGCGTTACTTACTATGAAATGATAGATTAAGTATAGGAAAAGTACAATAAAAACTAACTGATTTATTAAATTAATGAAATGCTAGTCAGAGAACTGAACTGCTGGTTTCTAGTCACTGTCTCTCTGAAAACTGCAGATTTTGTGAATCTCAGTCTGTGCCTCTCCAATCCAGTCTGACATCATCACACGAAGTCCAATTTCTTGCTTTACGTACCTCAGGCCTGTTTTAGCTGAACAGGACACCGAACTGAACCAGCAAAAAACAAAACCAAACTAAAACTAAAGTAAAGGCTCAGACTAACAAGAATTGGTCCCATTTGCTGACTTGGCAACATCCACCCATTCAGAGATGCAGATTAACTACTGCATTGCATTTCTCTTGATTCAGTTCAGGGGTTGGAGAGTGCTCGTCTGCAAAGCTCTACTTGGGAGACCCGGGGACAGTGCTCAAGCAGGAGGGCATCATCATCCTCCAGCTCGTTCCTTGCAGTCTGAGCTATCTACTGCATGGTGAAGGCAAGGACGAGGTCTGTTGGTTAACTATAACAGGAAAATGGAGGAATTTATAGCTTTGTCCCAGGGCCAGTGCTCAGGAACGTGAGCCCGTCTGCCATGTGCGAGGCTCTGGGGAAGGCAGCAGAGTTTTGCAGCTCTCCCAGTGCCTGAGCAAGAGGCACACCACAAGCTTTGGTAGATTTGGGATAGATGAACTCATTGGTTTTCCTAATAAATACATGCAAGAATCACTATTTTGAAAGGTCTACCGCCATACAAACATTACTGGATTGCTCTAGGAGACAGTAAGAAGAAACTGTCAGTGAGACCAGAGTATAAACAGATTTATTATTCCAGAAATCACTGTCCTTTTGTGATTGTGCTTCTACATAAAGCATAGACAAGGATATTGGTTTTCAGGCATTTGTAAAACAGGGATGTTAGAGAACATCACAGAAATTTATTACTCATCTTACAAGAAGCTGGCTGAATCTGTACAGTATTGAATACCAATATATCAGTTTCATAGATTATAAATTGATTTGGATCATGCTGAACATCGGAGTGACATTTTATATAAGGTATATTATTTGCACAAATTTATTCTTGCTTGCACTCAGTGTATCTTAGTTCAGAGACAGCAGCAGCCAGGAAAAAGTACATCATCAATACAGGGCAAGCGTGTTTTGGTGCCTTATGGGCAAGATGCAGCCCAAGGGACCATCCCAGCCTCCTTCACTGCGCAGCAAGTGGCTGTGCTCAGGCAGAGAGCATCCTCCTAACGGCCAAACAGCATTGACACACAACTGTAGCCATTTAAAATGCAAATGTAATTAATTTTACTTAATGATGTACCATACTTCAGTTTGAATACTTACCATTTGAGTTCAACGTACTTAGTATTTTATGCCCCTGCTCTGAGCATTCAGCAAATACAAGCAGTGAAACATGTGAAGGGGCACAAAGGTTATGCAGTCTAGCTTAATGTGTGCTACTGAACAAATGTGACATAATTACTACTACCAAAAGAATTAACTACTTTATTATGAAAAAAAAAAAGCCAATTCTCTTTCACACATTATCTTTACATTAGAAATTTCAAATGTTTTTTCTATGTATGCATAAGGTTTTTACTGGATTATGCAATGGGTGAGGATTCAAAACAGCTTTACAGCCATTAGTAAGAGAAGATGCAAACTATGTCTTATCTTAAGCTGCTGCAGAGAAAATGACTGACATGAGGAAAACAACAACGTAATAACTGGATTTAACGAGTTGATGTTTCACGAAAGAGATTCTGCTCCAAATTTGGATCTGTATTGTAAAAAACAACCAAATAAAATAAAGCACAATTGCAGAGCATCACCTCAAAATGAAGATTTCGTATAGCTCTCTGCCTACTAGCCTATTAATTAAGTGGGTGAAGAAGAAATGCAGTCCGAAGGCACAAACAGCAGCCTGTGGGGTTTTCAAAGATGATCCCATGGTGTAAGGGCTCTTTGAAAAATGTAACACATTGTGCTCAGCAATACATCTAATAATGCTACTAATTATAATACTAGAATATCATAACTGTAGTCATTCTGAAAGACAGTGGTAATTGCTGCCTCTCATTCTGGAGTGGGACTAATCGACTTTTTAAATTGTGTCAGATCTAAACCTCTTGGTGGGTTGCAGACCATAAAACACAAGGGAAATGGTAGCATGTTGGAACATTGCCTCTGCTTTTAGGATCTTAATGTCATTGCCTGCTTCTTTTAATCTCAAAATGTGGTCAGAGCTAGACAAAAACAGAAGGGGTTGGTTCTGACAATGATGATGATGATGACGACAATGATGGATGGATCAGGTGCAACCTGATCTAGTGGAAGGTATCCCTGCCCATGGCAGGGGGGTTGGACTAGATGATCTTTAAGGTCCCTTCCGACCCAACCCATTCTATGATTCTATGATTACATGATAGTTTAAAAGTCATGGCAGGTCTGAGTTTTAATAAAGATAAAATATTTACATTACATTTATCTTCAGTTATTAACTATACTTATCAATGTTCTCTTCCATCTGCACTTTCTACAGAATACTCTGCATTATTAATGGAATAGAAAATTGCATTCTTAATGTAAAGTACTGACAATACTGAGGGTTTTTTGCACACATTCAGAATTATATATCCATATATTCAAAACACAAATTACAGAACTACACCAGACAGAAATCTGCAGAAGTATAGGTTATTCCCTCTTTCCTATTTTTCTTCTTACCTTACAAAGAAATGAGTACAATAATGTATACATATATATATATGTATATATCACAGCATATTTTTTTCCACTTTTGCTATTCAGTTATTAATAATGCCAGGGACCAATTCTATGCTGATTTTTAAGCCATATGATCCTAACTAAATCAACTGAGTTACACCGATTTGCAGTCAGTGGAGAATTCAGTTTTCAGGCACTGTGCTATATTCAACCTGTATTTGTTGTACACTCTCCTTTTGCAATAATCAAATCAAATTTCTGTCCTCATAAGTACAAACACAGCTAAAGAGATTTAAAACTCTTAGATTGGAATATACAAATACATTCCCACAGAAGGGAGATTTTGTTCTATTTATTGATTTTTAAAACATTCAGAGGGGAATTGCATTAATTTCTTCTGCTGGCTCTTATTTCTTCTTGTGTGTTCAGCTTTGGCCACAAACAGGGACAGCACTGAATAAAGTGATGGTAAGAAACATTATTCCAGTAAAACAGATTATTCCACAGACCTTTACTTGGGTGGGAAATTATGTATGCAAATTCAAAGGGCCTTGGAATAAATCGTCTCCTGGTAGGAAATCAGAGTAAAAAGTGAGACCCTGAAGTCCTGTCTTTGAGCAGATGGGTAAGACCTAATTCAAAGAAGAACTTCCTTCTGTCCATTCCAACTTTTGCAGTTGAAAAATATAACTTAATAGTAAAGACACTGTAAAGACAACAGTGATGGTTTCCCATACTCATTCTTAAAAAGTCTGAGAGCCCAACTAGTGCTTTCCCCTTTCTTGTTCATAATGGATGAGATTCAGGCTCAAGGTACAGAATAAATTTCCTCTTCAAGGTACTGTTTTAATATCAATGAATGCACCAGCTGCTGCTCTGTTGCAGGGTGGACATGGCATTACAGACGGTGGTGGCTGCCTCCGAGAACCACACAAGAGACTTTCCAGAGTGAGTGAATGAAAGAAAAAAGAAAAGAAAGAGGTTGGTGAAAAGGAATTTGAAGATCCTATTGGATTTCTTTCTCTAAATACTAAAGGAGTAAATGTAGCCTGCAAACCCAGAACTACAAAAATACTATTATGTTGTAGAAACCCTTTATGGGGACAAAAATATTGGACAGAGAACACTTCACAACTTTGGGTTTCTAACAGACTTTGGTGAAAGGCCTTTTAGGAAGTCTTCCAAAAAACCAATATACTCTATCAACTGGATTTATCCAATTCATTTGTAGAACTCCAGTAGGTTTGGGGACACTGATATCTTTTACAAAAGCTACACTGACTGTTTGTTGGGTTTAGCAGCCTGAAATTCCTGGAAGCATCTTTTGAGATGTTTCTGAAGAGTGCTGCTAAACACTCTAGGTTAAGCAGAACTGAATTCTGGGTTGGGAGTAGTCTTATTAAAATAATTTTTTAAAAAGTTTGTGATACTGAGACTTGTAGAAAAGGTACCATGTACCACAGTGGGAAAAGCTATGAACACCACTTCTGGTTGAGACTACCTTTGGGAGTAAATGCATTAGTAAATTTTGATCCAAAATAGTCCAATAACACTAGCACAGAAAAAGATGCTATAGGTGAAAAGACCTTCCTTAAATCAGAACCCAAAGCAAATCTAAAATAATTCCACCATTTAGCTCTCTTGTTAAAATACAATCTCAGATATGTCACTGTCTTGCACAGATAGCCACCTTTATTTGAAGAAAAAAAAAGATGTTTAACCTGCATGTGGAACACACAGCGAAAGACAAAAGTGACTTAGCATGCAAAATACATTGTCTATCTTGTCTTGTACTGAAGAAGTGACTAGAATCCCTAACGAAGCTCAGCACACCTCTCTCTTTCATATGCTCAAAATGCCCTACTTTCCTCACAGTGCTGCCTGCACTAGAAATGTCACCCGTGCAACCCAGCTTCTCACACCAAGCGCACTGCACTCTTTTCCAAAAAAACTTATCTACAGCAACAGACTCCGGTTTATTCACCCAAATGTTTTTATTGGATCCTTCTCTCCTTTATCCTCATGCAAACTTGAGTTGAGAATAATGCACATTTGTACTCCGTACAAATGCACATTTCTCACCAGCAGTTGTTGGTACTTTCTACGTGCCGACACCCAGGGAGTATTTTTTGAAAGCCTCAGGCAAACTATCTCTTAGATTTAGACGTTTCTTTTATATTGAAGAGCTTGTGCCTCTCCTTGAACAGTTCAGCAACTGCAGTATAAGGTGTGTCTTTAGGTTGCTGCCTTGTAGCAGTTAATAAAAGTCAATCCTGACAACCTAGACAAACATAAGAAAAGGGATTACAATAACAACAAATAAGAAAAGGTGTGCATATGCCTTTTCAGTCTGTATGGCAATGAATTCAGAGTATAGTGTCTCTTTCTCCACATAAAAATAATTCAACAGTACTCTGAGGTCTTGCTGAACAATGAATTTTACAAAGCTGTTTCTCAAAAAATACAACTACAAGTGCTAAAACTTCTTCCCCAGTGACCTTTCAGCACCAGACTACCAGGTTAACTGTAATGTAAAACAATTCTTACCTTTCATCTTATGCTTGCAAAAATCCAGTCATTTTTTTTCTGGTAAGATTAAATTAAATAGTTTAATTTATAACACACCTTCCGTGCATGCTATAGTTCATGCAGTGAATCTCATCTATAGCTTTATCCACAGTCCACATTTCAGAACTGAAATGCCACAGATTTAGTTGGCTCTGTAAAAGAAATGACCTATAGAAAGTTTGCTCTCAAAACCCACATGGCCACAGAGCTACAGCACACTTTCAAAAAGGCAGAAAATGCAACAACTAGAGCATATGTTGTGACATCATTAAATTTTCACAAAATCAATGCCTTTTAACCGAGTGCCTCATTTTCTCTCACTCAGAGTTAGTCCTAAGTGGTTTGTTACAGAATACTAAACTATACACTAGGTGTCGAAAGACTGTCCAGAAAGAAATTATTTTTAATTAAAAGGTCCTACAGATTGAGTTCTCCTTCTGCTATGAAGAATAAATGAGGGGAAATGCTTTGACCCCCGCTACATTGCCTCTTCTGCAACAAAGAACACAGCCTACCTACCTTTTATGTCTGCTAGCACAGCTAAGTCAGCGGATCTTCATTTCCAGATGTCCTAGCAGAGAAAAACCTCAAACACATACTTAATGTGGAGCAAAAACACGCTGGTGTGCTCTTTGTGGCATGTGCTTGTGTGACAAGGCACCACAATGACAGAAGGAGAAGCAGCCGCAGCTTCCGCTAACCCTCCTTCACCTTGTCACTGAGACATTAATCAGGCTCTGCTCCTCTGCAAGTACTTCAGGTTGTTTTGGTCAATGTCAACACTGGGAAAATGAGAAGTTTGCCCTTTTGTCAAACTTGCCTTGAGAGATATCTTCACCAATTATATCCAGGGGCTGTTCAGAAGAAAGCTCAAACTATACGTGATTTGTACAAAGGTACTTGACAGCATAAAAAATGACCAATGACTCACAGAGTTCCCTTTCCTGTGTTTTACTATCTCTTTATATCTTGTTCATAAGTACTACGCAAAGCTATATTGTTCATCATTAATCCACCTCCTAACAGGTTACTGTGGAGCTGAGGAAAGCTACCCAGGGCACTCTGAAGCTGCGCTCTTTGTTCTTTATAAGCCCAGAAGTAATTTTGATCAACAGAAGTACGATGCTGGGACTCCGGTCCCAGACAGTCATTTTAGGTTTTAATAGCATGAGAGGGTTGTTCTCGGCATGCCAAGGCAGAGCAGGCAAAACCAGCAAAGGACGCTACTTCACTATTATCAGTAATGTCAACCTGGAGAATTCAGAAACCATGAGTTTGCTCTAACCAGAATGAGATTTATAAACAAATGTAAGCAACAAAACACACGGGGTGGGCAGATAAGCTGTCTTCTCATTTTCAATGATTTATGAATACGGCCCCCAGACCTCACAACATCAAGAAGGTCAGCAGACGTTCCCCATCCCCTTTCTTCAGGCTCACAGAATCACAGAATCACAGAATTGTATAGGTTGGAAAAGACCTTTAAGATCATTGAGTCCAACCGTAAACCTAACACTCCCAAGACCACCACTAAACCATGTCCCTAAGCACCTCATCCAAACGTCTTTTAAATACCTCCAGGGATGGCGACTCAACCACTTCCCTGGGCAGCCCGTTCCAATGCTTGATAACCCTTTCAGTGAAGTAAAATTTCCTAATATCCAGTCTAAACCTCCCCTGGCGCAACTTGAGGCCATTTCCTCTCGTCCTATCACTTGTTACCTGGGAGAAGAGACCAACCCCCACCTCTCTACAACCTCCTTTCAGGTAGTTGTAGAGAGCAATAAGGTCTCCCCTCAGCCTCCTCTTCT
The DNA here is from genome assembly GCF_034638445.1 of Ciconia boyciana. Lineage (NCBI taxonomy): Eukaryota > Metazoa > Chordata > Aves > Ciconiiformes > Ciconiidae > Ciconia > Ciconia boyciana. Next base: position 209,303,787 of record NC_132934.1, read on the forward strand.
CCAGGCTAAACAACCCCAGTTCCCTCAGCCGCTCCTCATCAGACTTGTGCTCCAGACCCTTCACCAGCGTCGTTGCCCTTCTCTGGACACGCTCCAGCACCTCAAGGTCTCTTTTGTAGTGAGGGGACCAAAACTGAACACAGGATTCGAGGTGCAGCCTCACCAGTGCTGAGTACAGGGGCACAATCACTGCCCTACTCCTGCTGGCCACACTATTTCTGATACAAGCCAGGATGCCATTGGCTTTCTCGGCCACCTGGGCACACTGCTGGCTCATATTCAGGCAGCTGTCAACCAACACCCCCAGGTCTTTTTCTGCCTGGCAGCTTTCCAGCCACTGTTCCCCAAGCCTGTAGCGTTGCATGGGGTTGCTGTGGCCCAAGTGCAGGACCTTGCACTTAGCCTTGTTGAACCCCATACAATTGACCTCAGCCCATCAATCCAGCCTGTCCAGGTCCCTCTGCAGACCCTTCCTACCCTCAAGCAGATCAACACTCCCGCACAACTTGGTGTCATCTGCAAACTTACTGAGGGTGCACTCGATTCCTTCGTCCAGATCATTGATAAAGATATGAAACAGAACTGGCCCCAACACAGAGCCCTGGGGAACACTGCTTGTGACCGGCCGTCAGCTAGAGTAAACTCCATTTACCACCACTCTTTGGGCCCGGCCATCCAGACAGTTCTTAACCCAGGGAAGGGTACGCCCATCCAAGCCATGAGCAGCCAGTTTCTCCAGGAGAATGCTGTGGGAACCAGTGTCGAAGGCTTTACTGAAGTCTAGATAGACAACATCCACAGCCTTTCCCTCATCCACTAGGTGTGTCACCTTGTCACAGAAGGAGATCAGGTTGGTCAGGCAGGACCTGCCTTTCCTAAACCCATGCTGGCTGGGCTTGTTCCCTTGGTTATCCTCTACATGCCGTGTGATGGAACTCAGGATGATCTGCTCCATCAGCTTCCCCGGTACCAAGGTCAAGCTGACAGGCCTGTAGTTCCCTGGGTCCTCCTTCCGACCCTTCTTGTAGATGGGTGTCCCATTTGCTAATCTCCAGTCAGCAGGGACCTCTCCAGTTAGCCAGGACTGCTGGTAAATGATGGAAAGGGGCTTGGTGAGCACATCTGCCAGTTCCTTCAGTACTCTCGGGTGGATCTCATCAGGCCCCATAGACTTGTGAGTGTCTAAGTGGTGCAGCAGGTCACTAACCATTTCCCCCTGGATTATGGGGGCTCCATTCTGGTCCCCGTCCCTATCTTCCGACTCAGGGGGCTGGGTACCCAGAGAACAATTGGCCCTAGTATTAAAGACTGAGGCAAAGAAGGCATTAAGTACCTCAGCCTTTTCCTCATCCTTGGCCACTGTGATCTCTCCCCCGTCTACTAGGGGCTGGAGATTCTCCTTAGCTCTCCTTTTGCTGCTAATGTATTTGAAGAAGTATTTTTTGTTGTCTTTTACAGCAGCAGCCAGATTGAGCTCTAGCTCGGCTTTGGCCCTTCTAATTTTCTCCCCACACAACCTCGCTACACCTTTGTAGTCCTCTTGACTTGCCTGCCCCTTCTTCCAGAGGTTGTAGACCCTCCTCTTTTTCCTGAGTTCTAGCCAGAGCTCTCTATTCAGCCAGGCCGGTCTTCTTCCCCACTGGCTCGTCTTTTGGCACCTGGGGACAGCCTGCTCTTGTGCCTTTAGGACTTTCTCCTTAAAGAATGTCCAGCCTTCCTGGACTCCTTTGCCCTTTAGGGCTGCCTCCCAGGGGACTCTGTCGACCAGTCTCCTAAACAGGCTGAAGTCTGCCCTCCAGAAGTCTAAGGTGGTAGTTTTGCTGATCCCCCTCATCACTTCTTCAAGTTTCAAAAACTCTATCGTTTCGTGATCACTCTGCCCAAGGCGGCCTCCAACCATCACATGGCTCACAAGTCCTTCTCTGTTTGTGAACAAGAGGTCCAGCGGGGCACCTTCCCTAGTTGGCTCACTCACCAGCTGTGTCAGGAAGTTATCTGCCACACACTCCAGGAACCTCCTGGACTGTTTCCTCTCTGCTGTATTGTATTTCCAGCAGACATCTGGTAAGTTGAAGTCCCCCACAAGAACAAGGGCTGGCGATCGTGAGGCTTCTCCCAGCTGCTTATAGAATAGTTCATCAGTCTCCTCATCCTGGTTGGGTGGTCTGTAACAGATTCCCACCACAATATCTGCCTTGTTGGCCTTCCCCCTGATTCTTACCCATAGACACTCCACCGTAACGTCACCATCATCCAGCTCTAAACTATCCAGACACTCCCTAACGTATAGGGCTGCCCCACCACCTCTCCTGCCTCGCCTATCCCTCCTGAAGAGTTTATAGCCATCCATCGCCGCACTCCAGTTGTGCAAGTCATCCCACCGTGTTTCCGTGATGGCAACCATATCATAGTTTTCCTGATGTACAATGGCTTCCAACTCCTCCTGCTTGTTGTCCATGCTGCGTGCATTGGTGTAGAGGCACTTCAGCTGGGCTGTCATCCGTGTCTCCTTTATAGAGGAACACCCCTTGTGTGCTTTGAGGTGTTTCACTGGCGTTCCCCTCCTGGCTCCTATTGCCTCAGTATCCCCTAGCTCAACTCTGTTCGACTTCAGCTGTGCCCCAGTGTACCCCGCACATCTCAGAAACACATGAGACACAATGATGGCTCTTCTCCATCATTAACTTCTTTCTGCACCACAGCGGGGGTGAACTGAGCTTGCAGTGGATCTGCTTCTCTTGAAACGTGTCCACCACAAGTTCACAGTGCTGGGACATTGTAAGTGAGTGCTACCATGCTGCTCGTGTATGGTCTGGAAGATTAAAAAGCTTCCCCTCCTCTCCCATCACACACCTTCCCCATCACCAAGCTCCCCCAGCCATCACCCATCCCCTGGCCTTCTTCTCCCCATGCCTATGCACACAGCCAAAGCTGAAGCACTTGCTGTGTGCTATTTCTGAAAATGTTAAGCTCTGGTTCCAGGAGCCTGAACAACAGTAGTTTGTGCAGTGTTTGGATTTCAGCCCATACCTTATGCCTACACCTACACAGCCGTATTTAGTCAGCCTCTGCGATGCTCCCCATATCGGTAGTTAAGTGCTGACCGGCTGGCTGAGTTTTAGCAGCATATGATTTAAAACTTCTACACACACTCATCTGAGAATGGCAGAAGCTATGTTAATGGAGTCATGTGACTATAGCCCAGAAGTTAAGACAGTAAATATAACATGAAGTATTTGTTTTGTTAGAAAACCACTGTGAGATGTCTGACAAAGCTGAGGCTAAGATGCAAGACAAGTGCCAAACAAGATTGTCCTGAGGGCGTATATATGGTGCCTCCTTGAGCTGGCACAGAGATTCTCCCTTGTTAGACAAGTCCCTGCTGTGGAGAGGTCAGGAAATGCAATTGAGCATCACCTATTGCAAAAGCCAATGGGTTTTACAGTTTCTTCTCCAAACCTCTGGCTGCTGCTTGTGCAGAGGGTCTCCACCACCTCACCCCTTTCTCCTCTTGGCTGCTGCATGTGGCCACCTGGCCCCAGCTCTGCTGCCTGCCCCTGCTACGCTTCCCCTGGGAAACACCCCCAAACTGCAGAAGGCTGAAGACACCATGATCTACGATAGCCTTCGCAGCACAGACTCCTGGATAAACCCACGCAGCCTATTTATACACCGACAGCTGCAGCAGAGGCAGAACAGACTCAGGAAAATAGTACAGCCTCATTTCGGGAGATCATTGTAATACACAAAATGTATAGCCCTTTTTCTTCATCTTTAAAGAAAAAGCTTAAACTGATCAATCTGCTCTGCGCGATGGCTACATCGTGTGCCTCCTTAATGACTTCTGGATAGCGAACATTTGCTAGAGCCCAGAGCAACTGTGGAGAAAAAATACTGAGACCCTGATTTAAAAAATGACTGGCAATTTTATCTGCTTCAATACCAGAGTGGTGTATGTTTGCAGTCGATTAGTCACTGCAGCTTACTTTTCAGCCCACGTGGCAACAGTTGGTTTTTTTTTTTTTTACTGAGAACAAGGAAAACCATGCCAGAATGGTGAAATTCAAGTCTAATTTTCTGATGTCCTTACAAATATGAAATTGTCTGTTTACCTGTAAAAAATGCAGCTACATATATTAAGGGTATTACGATATATATTAAGGGTATTACAATAAAAGTAAGAATTGGTGATTAAAATGGTACTTTAAAAATTATATTAGGATTCTTTTAACACATAGGAAAAGGATAAAAAAACCAACTAAAAAGCCAACCAATGCCTGGCACCTTATTCCTCTCAGCTTTGAAATCGAATCATTAAGTAGCATCAGAAGAATATTATTTCTCTGGACACTGTCTTCTGAAAGACAATTTAAGTAATAGCCAGATTTGCTATGTAAATTAAACCTTGATAAGTCTCACTCAACATCTTTTTTCTGTGTAACCTCTTCAGAAAGATGCATGCTCCATTTTACATTTTTCATTAATGCACCAAATCACAGTAGGTTGAAAAGGTTAAAGATGTTTAATTGTTACTAGATGATAATCAGTCAGAAACGATATTCTAGCGTGTAGCTGGCTGGCAAAGATGTTATATTTTCAGATACAAGCCTCCTAATTCTTTCCCTTTGGAATTTATCATTAAGCTGCATTTATGTGTCTCGCATGACACGTACGGTCAGGAATCAATCTGAAAAGCCAAATCTGAAAGCTTCTTGTCATTTCTCATTTTCTGTGACCAAGTAAGTGAAAAAACCTACATGACTTCTTTGGTGGAAGAGACCAGCTTTGCTATTTTCATCGTTTATACTATGGCAGCCCTCAGAGGCCCCAAATGTGGACCAAAACTAATTGTCCCAGACCCAGGGCAAGCAAAAGATGAAAACAAGCTGGATGCCAAAACATATATATATATATATTTCACAACTCTCTTTCCTCTCTCTTTCCTGAAAGTGTTGCTAGGCTGGGGCTAGAAAGGAAAAGGAAAGGAGAGTAAAGGGACTTCTCATGCTACTTGTCCTGTGATGCCCAGTAGTGGTGGGAGATGGGGGACGAGAGGAGGATAAAAAAGACAAAGTCGTGGCAATTCCCACCCTGAAACCTCCCCCTCCTTTTTGGTCTTCTCCTGGTCTGGAGCCGCATATCCTACCATGCTGGTGGTGAGGCTCCAAACAGCTATGTTAAGGCACTTAACCTCTTTCTCTAGGACCTTCAAAGAGCCATTCACCCCTTCGAACTGAAACCAGGATGGGAAGAACTGCCCTCTGGAGGGGTTTCTCTCTGCGCTTTCATTACAGAGGGATGCTGAAGGGTTTATTTAGGCTTCTGGTTTGTATAAGCTCTAATGCAACTTGAGTATTGAACAGTATATTATTTCTTACATAGAACAAGTCTGTATCTTCCTGGAGATGTTAAATGGATTGGTTAATGCATTTTTGAAAGGCATTTAGATGCTGTGGCATTAAAGGTTCATGTAAAAATCTGAATACAACAAAACAAAATTCAATTTAATAGACACTACAGTACAGACACTACAGTATTTCAGGCACCAATTTAAGTGGCAAATGGTATTTTTTAAGAACCTTACATCTGCCTTTGTTAAGAAAAAAAAAGAAAAGATAAATAGGCACAAGAGCACAATAGTCTTGAAAACTGTAAAATATATAAAAGGTCATAGAACTGGATGGAACAATGTCATTCAACTTGCAGGATATTTTGGAATTTGTTCTTTTCCAGATACTGAGCAATACTGCAACATCTGCAAAACCCTCTGTGAATGGATATGAGCTGAGGCCCTTGGGCAGGCTGGCAGGGGCATGTACATGGAGAGCCCTGGGAGCCAGCAGGGCTCCCAGACCCCACTTCCCCGTGGAGGGCAGGGGCTGGCTCAGAGGTAGCAGTGCCGCTGCCAGTACCAGGGAACCAGTCCTGTGGGGTTGGGCCCTGAGGAGGCAATGAAATCCCCATGCTCCTCCCCCCAAAAAATGGGAAACTGTTGTTTCCCTGAATGGTTGTCTCAAACCACAACAGCTCCTTCTGGCCTTGAAACCTACGGCAGCAGGTGTTGCTCCCTTCTCGGACAGAGAGCAGACCAGGCTGTTAACAGGTGATCATCACCTAAGAGTAAAGCCACAGTGAAATCTTTGAAAGCAATCACAAAAATCTGTAAATGGCTGGAGTCAACCACAGGGATAACCCAAATAGCATCACGGTAGCCTCTCGGCACAGAGCAATACAAAACCAGGCACTGATGGAAACCGGAGGAGGACAGGCATGGTACCCTGAGGCAAAACACCTCGCCCTGCACCAGGGAGCCCTGGTGAAGGCGAAGATCTCAGTGAAAGTGGAGAACAGGTGAGAATAACCAGGGCTGAAGCTGTGTCCTACCACAGAGCAGGGGGCTGGGAGGTCACCACGCTGCACCATCAGCTCCGCAAGAGCTGCTGAAGACAGAGCAGCAGCAATGCCAAGTGTGACTTTGACTCTGCAAGTTGACTTTGGTGATGGAGAGCATTTACACTGAATACAGATCATGTTTCCATGAAACCCAGTGCTGCAGCATATTACATCCTTCTAAACAATATTATTAAACTACCATAATAATCACCCTGTTCTTCAATCCAAGGTCTCAAAGCACATTACAAGCAGTAATGAAATAACTCACACAAGACCACTGCAAGGAAGAAGGGGATCATTACTGCTGCTGCTCACAGTCATAAAGTTGTGCTTTCAGACACAGAATTTCATTGAGAGGAGCCAAGCATACAAGTGTCACCATATACTTCACTCTACTGAAGTCAGGTACAGATCCTGTCAAGGATTTATCATTGCTTTCCTGATGCTCACTATTTTAGCTGAAGTTCCAGGTCTTGAGACTCTTGTAATTACAAGAGACTCTCAGCTTTCATTTACAAGAAACAAAATGAAAACAATCCCCAGAAAAAAGCTATATTTGTGGATCTGAAGTTGGAAAATCTGTTCAGTCTACCCTAAGACAGAAGGCAACCAAAACCAAAAAAAATGTATTTTCTTTTTGTGCTTCAGATACTCCCATTCCCTTAAGGAGCTGCAATATCTTCTTGAGGGCTGAGTCAGGATTTCTGTCCATGCGTGGCTACCAGCCCTGCACTGCTGGTGTGAAGTCAGCTGGATGGGACAAAATCCTGACCTCTGCGCAGGGGAAGCTGCCCCAAGAGACAATTCCAGATCACACAAGAGCCTTATGGCAGAGCTAAGGAGGGAATCCAGATCTTAATTGCCCCACACTTCACATTAACAAGGACCTGTTAATACAGAAGCAAGTTAATGGGCAACTCGCTAGAGCAAACGTGATGCAACATCTTGCGCTTCAGACTCGTAGCTGGAGTTCAGAGGAGCCAAGTTCAAACTCACAACTCTCCCACTGCTCTCCTGCATCACCTAAAGCCAACCCCTCACCCATGATGCCCCATTTTCCAAAAGCATGACTTCCTCTGATTTATTACATTGGCTTCTGTGCCATCAGCAAGGTTTCGCCGGTGGGTAAGGAAGCGAGCATCATTCTGTACGTAGGACAGAGCCCACGACTGGATGAGAGAGCACCAAGCAACAGCCTGGACATCAGCGCTGGCGCTTTGGTAGGCAAGTGTGTGACTGCAGTGCTAAGACGATGGATCAGACTGGACCATTCCTCTTGTGCACTACACAATGTCCCTCATTGACTGTGATAAACCCACATCGGTCAGGCTTGTGATGTGTGCAAACCTGAAATCAGTGGTAACAAAGGGGAAACAAATGGGAGTTTCTAAAAGTGCCTGCCATACATTTCAGAAATATCAGAACTTGGGTCTTCATCTTCTTTTCCTTAAAATACATATTGTGAAGTATAGAAAGCTAACATCTGTCTAGGTTCCCTACCCCAAAATGCTTGCTGTATGTTTAGATGCAACACCAATTTTTCCAGCTTTTGACAGTAAAAGAAGCATTAAGTGGGGTGACTGCCCCCCAAGCCAAAAAACTTTCATCTCTAGCCATAAAAACAACTGAGTAATTTGTCCTTGGGGAAGGGGGGAATAGCCACGGTGGATGACAAATGGTTAAGCCATATGCATTCACTTCCTAGCTACACCAAAAACAAATTAAGCAGCTATCAGCCTACCGTGGAAGCCAGAGCCACAAGCAATAATTTTTGTGAACGATAACCTGGCACGTCTTCTCTGCTGCATTGGCAGTTGCTGTTGCTCATGTTGGGAAGGTCCTTGGAGCTACTTCGGACCCCCACATCTGCACATGACCCTGGTCTTTCCTGCATGCTGGGGACTTGGGGAGGAAGGACTTTGGAGGTCACTGTTGGACTGTGACCATGAACGGCTTTACAGAGGCAGAACAACCTGTATTTTCCTACATATAAGTCAATGACAATCTGGCACTAATTAAATCAGTGCTTCCTTTCCCCTCTCTGCATTAAAGAACTATACTGTGTTTAATTAATTAATAATTGGATTAATGCATATAAGTACCTGCACAGGGAGAAATTACTAGGAAGTAAAGGGCTCTTTATTCCAGCAGAGAAAGGTACAACCAAAGCCAACGGCTGAAAAGAAGGGGCAGACAAATTCAAATGAAAAATAAACCAGATATTTAAAAGAATGAAGGAAATAAGCATCAGGAGAAAAGGGTCTTGCAGCCTTTAAATCAGTATCTTCCCAGAATACAGGCTTTAGTCAAACACCAGCTAGACATCTAAGTCCACGAGCAATTAGGTGACTTTCTACAACTTGAACTACGTAGGGGGTCAGAGTAGGTTATCTAATAACCCTCTGACCTTAAGACTATGAATCTGTTCATTCACTGTCCTATCACGCTGCAAAATCTCTGCAAAACCTCTGCTTCCATCTCTAAAACAGAAAATATTGCAAGCAGGAGAAATAGAGGAGCTCTCATGCGCTATGCTGGGAGGTCTAGGAAAAAAATCGCTTCCATCAGCAAATAAATAAATAGAACAGTATTGCAATAGTGAATAGCACAATAGTATCAAAATTTGTAATAGATTAATAGTACAAAAATAATGGTATTACAACTATAGGAAAAGAACTATCATCTCCAATCAATTATTTTTTTCCTAAAGTTAAAAGAATTCCTTAAATGTAGTAAACTGTTGAGGGGCAGAGAATTAAAAAATTGGCTTTTTTTTTCTGTTACATTATAATCCCCTTAAAGGGAGGAGATATATATGGGGGGAAGGGGTATTTCATACTTATGACATGATTTATGGTCAATATGCTGGTAGGCCATGGAAATTAGCTCCAACTGTTATCTTAGATGAGAATTTGTCTCTAATAGTCTCATATGAAGCCAGCTAAATATATTTTCTCATTTCACACTCAGACAATCACTAAGGGTTCAATCCCACACCCATCTGCAGCAATGGCAGAAATCCCATTGACTTCAGTAAGAGCAGGATAAAACTCATTCCTTGAAGGTGTTACAGCACAATTATAGTCACTTTTTCAAAAGTGTCCATGAAACAAAAGAGTGGGTTTTTTTGTTTTTTTTAAGAGATTAAATTAGCAGAGAAAATGAAGTTGGGGTTCTTCTACACCAGCTCTAATGTAGACCGCAACATCCTGGTGTAAGTGCCAAGTGCACAGCACCAAAGCATTCAACCCAGGAGCTACATTATGAGACCACACAGAAATCTGGGAAGTATATATTTTCAAAGGCATCTAAAATGGATTCTCAAAAGTCACTTCTAAAAATCATTCACAGGCATTTTTTGATGATTTTACTTGTGGTCGCTGTGCCACCTATCCTACAAATCAATTTTGACCGAACAGAATGAAAGATTGCAACACAATTCAAGGTGGGGAAAGGATAAACTCTAAAGTAATAAGATCAGGCTGTTATTCATTTACGGTACTTTCACATCCTGACAGTTCCACAATTTCTGGGAAAGATTTATCTTGTCCTAACAAAATCATTTCTCAAGTGTCATGACTCAAGTGAACCTCTAGAAGGGGCAGGGCTGAGGACTGGGTGCCAGGTGGGAGCTGGTACAGTGCGGTGTGCATGTACCACCGATAGCATGGATGCACTGATGGAGCTGGGATGTCTCTGTCTGGAGGGTGGGAAAAGTGATCCTGTGGTGATTCTGAAACCACACCAGCACAGAAAATACTACCAAATTGGAACAATTTCGTCTGATCTTTAAAAAAAAAAAGTATACGCAAATTGCAATTGCAATTCAGTGAATATTTTTGGCAAAGACTCACTTAGGAAGGGCACTTTGTGGACTCTATAAACCATTTCTAAGGCACTCAGAGTTGCATTTATACCTTTTTTATTTTTAAAGGCAACTGAATATTCAAATGCATTTTTGTATTTTAAGTGTAATTTCTAATTACATGCACAATTGCTAATCCATCTGTTTACTACATACTGTAAATGTCTGTAGTTATATATGCTTGAATAATTATTGAAAATTAAATATTGTAAACAGTCAAATTAATTTCTCTCAGCATACCAAATTGCAGGAAGGCTGCAAGATGATAAAATATTACATGCCCCCAGAAATGGAACAAGTCACTCCTACCCCACACCTCTCTGAATGTGCTTATTGCTGTTCTGTAACAGATAGGAAACTTTTTAATCCAAAAATTTGTAACAAGAAAAGTCTGAAAAGCTCCATTACACTCTACTATCAGTGAGAGAGTGATTTAAAAGGAATGTGGTCTGCAAATGTTTCAGCTGTGTTGGAACAAGAAACTCATGTTTGTTATGTGAGGCAGGTTGGTGTTAACGTTTTCTTATTTCTATCCTGTTAGAATCACCATAGGAATATATATAACAAAATTTTTCTTTTGTTGATTTATTTATAACATTGCACAGCAATAATGGTATTCAAGAAGCCCAGAGCAGGAAAACACAGGAACACACAATATTTGAATATACATTATCCATTCCCAGAAGAGATATGGCCTTTCCTCCCAGCTTTCTGTGCAAAACAGAGCTGTGCCAGAAAGCCCCTCTAATGCTATGGTCATTTTTGGCTTACACTGTGTTCGTTGTGCATTAATAGGTTTTCAGTCCAGACAAGATCGTCTATTTTGAGCTCCCGGATAACAATGTCTGGGGAATTTCACCACTCAGCTCCTGTATCTGGACCATAACTTTGGAATAGCACCTTTACAGCTAAAATTATCCTGAGCCAGAAAAATAAGATTATTTCTAGTCTGAATTTCTCTAACTTCACCTTCCACTGGCTTCTCTGCCTTTTATCTGTTAGATGAAAGAAAACTTTTGTCAGAAATCCTATCCCCATGTAGGCACACACAAACTATGAAGGCATCACCTCTTAAATTCTTGACAAATTATACAGACTGAATTTCTTCAGCTCCTCATGGTAAGGTAGTGCAAATTTTAGGTTTTAAAAAAGGCGATTGAGAACCCCAGTGATGTGATCCTTTTAAGTAGATGGCTTGACACAGGATCCAGACATGTTTGAAAAGAGATGAAAATCTGGCTCTAAATGTCTGACTTCATCATTTAACAGAGAGTCCCACTGCCTACACAGAGAGGCAGCTGAAGAAAATTTAGCATCTTAACTCTGGTACGTTACACAGCCATCAATGAGAAATCGGGTTCCCAGATGCCTTCCTGGATCCTACCCTGGCTGTAGACAACAGGTCTCTCTCTAAATCCCCTCTACAAAAACCCTTGAGCTACAGTGTAGGAGGAAGGGATGGGGATGCTCCATTAGATATTTTATTTTTTAACTGTGGTGAGGAGACTAGCCAGCTTTTACAGAATATAAAGGAATTCCACCTTTCAGGAGCACAGCTGGACATTGTGTTTGAAAAGTTCGGCCTTCCTTGGTGCCTCTGCCCTCATATCCCAATGAAACAGCAGCTAAGCCCTTTTATTGTAAGAGTGTCACTGACTTTCTTTTCTCATGAAAAAGGAAAAGAAGAGGAGAACAGGGAAAAAACCTACACTTACATACATGCCATTAAAGGAAAAATAAAAAAACCCGAATGTTTTTGCTGAAAAATCCTTTAATTTAAAAAAATGCAAAATAAAAAAAGCCTTTGCAACTTGTGCAAAATTTTGGAAAAAATATATAACTTAAATATTGTATATATATACATGCACAACTCAGAGAGGGGGAGGGAAATCTCTCTATAGATATAGATGCAGGATATATATATAACCTATATACAATCTGGGGCAAATCCCTTGCACCCCCTCCCTTCCAGCTCTGCAAGATGCTGGGAGCTGCAGTCTCAGGATGAAGCCCATGGCACACAGGGGCGTGCCAGCACCTTGCCAGCGAGGGACCAAACTGCCTGCTCCTCAGTTTTAAAAGCCTGGTCTCCACTCCTTCTCACACCAAGAGTGCCCAGGAACAAACGTAGCGCTGATCAATACCGCCTTCGTTTTTCTGTCGCATCCCCATCTGCTTTTTCCCATCTGTTGTCTCAAGCTCCCCTTAAACTGCAAGCTTTTCAGTGTGGCAATCATCTTTTACTCCACTTATCCTGCCAAGCACGGCAGGGTGCTGCCTCATGACTGCAGCTACAAAGGTGCCACAATATTGCAAATAAATATTAAAAAAATAAGTCATCGTTTCAGCTTACCACAAGGCAGCACAGGTTCTGCTTTTCCTTAATGAGTTCTTAGTTCTGAATTATTTTTAATTACTAAATGAAAAAAAACCCCAAACAAAAAAACCCCCACAATCCCTCTTCCTTTTCTTGCAGGACTCAATGTGAAGAAATTAAGGTATCTTGAAGATATGTTTCTGGGTTGTTTGGTTTTTTTTACCCAAAGGCACTATCAGAGGTGAGGGTGAGCATTCATGATGACAAAAGCCAAGTCCATGCACAGTTCATATATGTGTGAAACAGTCTTGAACATGGAGTATTTTCTGTGTGATGCAACTGTCTTTATATAGTCAGTTCAACAAAATATACATTTTCTTAATGTTTTCGTCTCTTTTCCCTATGTTTGTTTATAGGAAAAAAATGAAATCTCTACAGAAATTTTCCCTTCTCTGACATTTTTGTTTTCCCATTAAATCTTTTATTACATTCTCAGTGCTGCACTTCTGTTGTTAACAAAGCAGCCAGGTAAAGAGGTTAGGCTGGTGCCTTGCAGGGTGTTTGTAAAACCCCAGCTATTCTGCACAATGCCTCCAAGTAGAAAGTAGAAACAGAAGTTTTGGAGCTGGAGAGGAAGCATCTTCCTGCAGGCTGAATGAATAAAAAGCCCTTGAGATCATACCTCCTCAACACCAGGTAGCGGGAGGAGAGGATGAAGCAACAGATTGGAGCTGAGCTCACAAGCAGGGGGTGAAGCCCCTCCATCCAGCTGACCAAGGAAGGGCTATCTCTAAATCCTGCCTGTTTGCCGTTCTGACGCCGGGCTGTGCATCACTCAGTAAAGGACTGTCCTCAGCAAACAAACCCAACTCAAGCCGAGGGGTTTCCAGACATACAAATTGAGGTCGTGTGTGCATCTTATTGAGTCAAAGCTGCAGTTTGCCCCGGTAGACTACTCTAGTGTTGATTTTAGTCATTTGGTTGCTTTATTTTTTCTCCTTTAATACATAATATTCCCTTAATCAGCTTGGATTACATTAAGTGTTACAAGTAAGAAATAAAAAACCTGAGAGAAATCCCCTAAGAAATTACAGACTTACTTGAAAAATATCTACAGCATCACACATATCTAAGCTGTTAATACCATCTAACATTTTTCCATCCCTGCACCTACTTTGGGTAATCTTGTGTGTGTTTATTCTCTGTTTAATCAGTCTAATTCACACCCACTCAATAAATTAAATTTAGCAACAATTATTCTTTGTGTCACTTGTAGTATGTTCCCAGATCTATCTCAAGAACTGCCTCAAACACATAGAATAATAAGGAAAAAGAGAAAATTCTCCATCCCTGGTTGCCTCTCCTAAAGGATCTCTCTGAATAATATGTGATAGGCATACAACATTTCTTAAGAGATGTAAAAACCCCAGCTTGTTCTCACGTTAACAAAAATAACTTGAACATATTTGAGCAATGACAGCATCTTTCTGTAATAATATCTTCTTAAGGATAAGATGGTCATATTCTCAGGTGGCATAAACCATATCATTCAGCTGAAGCTGTATTACCATAAGCACCTGTGCTTCTTTAAGCAACTGTTTTTTTTTAATAGTGAGCATTTTATTACTTATTACATAGTGTCTGTGATTCAAATGAAGGTCAGAAAATACAAGCATATGGTGAATGGAGACAAAATATTCTCTTGCAGAGCAGGCTCGCATTTATCTTTTGGGTATTGTGGCTACCTTAAAAAAATTGCGAATGTGCACTGCTGTTCATACGGTGTTGTTAAGTTAAAGTTCAGGAAATAATGCTTAGTTTTCAAACCAAATCCCTTCAAGATCTGAAAAGCTACTTGCTAATTACCATACAAATAGATCACTGCAGCACAGATTCCTCACACGTAACTCATCTGACAAAAACATGAAAATTCTCTTAGAAGGCAACAAACCCACAGCAGATCATGACATTGACTCATATTTACAGGATGCCACAAGCAAACATGGTCTTGCACAGTAATTACCAGCAAATGTAATATTGAGAAAGAAAGAGTACGATTATTTGGGGGTAGCCTGGGACTTCAGGGCTCTGGGTTTGCCTCCTTGCTCCACAACAGCATCAGACAAGCTGCTTAGGGCTGTGCCTGCATTAGGCTGACGGAGAAGGGGTTTGCTTCACCCACCCAAGAGACTTGAGTCAGCTCTGCCGTAACATGCCCGAGAGGCTTCATTGGAGTCATCCATGCCTCCTTGCCCCTGTGCAAACTGGTATCCTTCCTTGCCTGTGGGCAACTCAGGCTTGCCTTTGGGCAAGAGAGAAAGCAAGGCAAGGAAGGGCTGAAAGGCAGGGATGGGAAATGGTGGGGTAATTGGAAACAGGATAGGAAATGGGACAGGAGAATAGGTGCTCCTGAGGCTCTCTCACACCAAGATAACTTCTGCACACATGGCAGGGAATGCTGGTGTTGGGTCCGCCTTGCTTTCAAGGTTCAGCAGGGAAGGCTGGGCTGGACCGGTGCCAGTAAGGCTTTGCATTACACATGGCCAGTGGCTTTGAAGGGAAATTAAGACCATATCTTTATTGCTGGCATGAGTTAGCCGCTCCCTTTGCCTCGGTTTCCTGCTTTTTAAAAAAGGAACAACGGTGCTGCTCTACCTTACCATACAGTGTGAAGGACTTAGCTGCCACAGGAAGAGAAACCATCTAAGTACAACAGGTGAGGAAGTGCAGGCATAGCAGAAGCCACGTGATGATCACTGTAAAAACAAGGTTACAAGAGCAGGGTCTCTTGTAGGGAGATGTTTTTTAAGATCTAACTTCAGAGCTCTTAGAGCTCTGCAGAAAGTTTTGTATAACATGAAAGCTGTGATTAGGAGGGTCTTCCGATATTTAACCCCCAGACACTGCTTTATTTTTATACATATACGTCTCCTGTTAAATTAAGCTCTGTGTGTCTAGACATATGGTGATGCGATCTGTACAATTATACAGATAAGGTCACATACTTAACTGGCAAGAACTGGCAACAGCACTATTAACTTCAAAGAAGTTGTGTCAATCTTCTCAGGGAGAGAAAAGCACTCTCATTAACATAAAGGGAAGGGGGAAAGAGAGGGGAGAGTAATTTCACAGAAAATAATTATCTTTGGTTATAACAGCGTAACTCTGATGGAGACAGAAAGTCATAGAGAGAACAGGAAAAATAACACAAATCTGCTGTTAACCTTAATTTTTTAACAGATAGGTTCAGCTGCACTGAGAGGTGATGAGGCTTTGGAGGTTTAGTAGGTGTTGACACAACCTCCTATGCGATGGACGACAAAGAAGAATTAATAGTTGCTGATTACTGACATCATGATGGCTTATGCAAACACACCTGTCTTTACCGTTGCCTCTTCTTATTCCAATTTCACAGCCATTTTTTTTTTAATATTCACATGCAGCATAGGTCAATCTCATTCTCCCAGCCAGGAAATATCTCCCATCTTTCTTTGTACCAAGGATCGGATGTTAACTGAGAGTAAACTATAGCTACAGTCTTGCCTCTAACTTCCAATCAATAAAGAGATATTAGAAAGTGCTCACACAATAAGGTGAAGATACGCCATTCAAGCCAATAAAAGTGCCTGTCCTAAGATGACAATATGAGTGTATTCATTGCAACTGAGCAAAAGGGAAAAATGCTGATTCAATACTGTCTGCTTGGGATTTGCAGGGTCCAACATCACAGACACGTGTAGCACCTCTGACTGTTGAGCAAAAGCTAAATGCAAGTTACTTGATTGCCTTAAAAGCAGTAGGAAATAATAATAATTGGGGGGTTTTTACCCCCAACAAATCCCCCCATCCCAAGCCTTCACCTCATCTGGGCTAACATCACAGCTTTATTTTCCTTCCTGGCAGCTCCCTCTCCAGACCCCTACCCCTGCACGAATGCCACGCTCACAGGCTCCACATCTCAGCATCCCTAACTCACCAACCTAATTCATCTTGCCAGAGTTCAGGCTTGGACCACAAGCAATTACTGTAACACAGGGGCATTCACTGCTATTATCATAATAATGTATGGCAGGGTATGACAAGTATCCATAGCATATGCATTGTGCATACATCTAACAGGGCTGTGACTCAGTATTTGTGGTACACAGTTTCACCCAGTAATCTCAGTTATGCTTCTGTCACTGATAATAATTCTATGAAGAGTATTTGGCTACCTGGAAGTGAATGCAACAGCCCTAATTACAAATTAGTGAAGGAATAGTACAGCATATGAAAAAGGTAGATGGTTTCTTGACCAGTTCTGACTAGTCACGGCTTCTGGAAATTTATGAATAGAGAAACTGGACTGACAGACAAGGTAGAAAAAGTAGTTTCACAGCTAAGCTGATAGCCAAAGCTAGTTCTGAACAGGACAGAAGATATGCTCTGCTGATGTTTTTGAAAATAATAAATGATTGCTGTAATGTACAACAATGTAGATTTATGGAATTAGTGGCAAAATTCCTGCTGTTCCAGAATCTGTGCTGGGGCAGGACAGGAGGGAGCATTTTGGTTATCAGGCAGTAACCTTCTCCATCAGCAAACACTGACACTGGCCCTCGCCACGCTGTTGCCCTTCAGACATAAGTCTCTACTGAAGCAAATGGGGAATTCAGGTTAAAAACTGATGTTGCATTGAATAAGTGAGGACACAATGGTCCAGTCAAGGCAATGGGAATACTCCTGAAGCTTCTTACTGTGAAAGAGGACAAAAAAGGTCATCACGGAGATCTAAAAAAAGGTTAAAATTTCTATAAGCCATGTTTAAATCTGCTGATTACAAAAAAATGGCATTTAGGAGCAGTATTGTATCTTTTAATGCCATTTTAAAAGAGGTACTTGATACCAGAGACATCCAGCAATCTCAACTGTATTCAGTGCTTCACGAATAAAAAACCACTGCTAGCAGAAATCAGGCCTGTTCAAGAGAGATGATAAAGCTGGATTTATTATTTTATTAATAGCAGCATTACAGTAGCCTCAACTAAGGTGACACAGCTCACACCTTTATCCCCTCCACAGATAACACATACAGAGTAAGGAGGGAATCGTTGCAAGGGAGGGGAGAAGAGACGGGCTGGCTGAGCCCAAATTTTCTCATTGTCAGTGCAATTAGTGGTCTGGCCACTAGACTACACTAACTTAATCTAAAAAGGTTTTATATTCCTCTTCATCCTACCATTTCAGAAGTGATGCTCCTCTTTGTTTATATGTGCCTATGAGTACTTGACTGTGCGTGGATGCCTGTTAATGCCGAGATGCCTGAAAAATCAATAGGTTGCATTTCCAGAGCCTATTTGATCTGAAAACTGTCTACTGTGAATTAATTTCCAGGACAATCACATGCGGTAAGAAAATATTTCCACTTACACAAAAAAAGAAAAACAGTGAGGTTAGGTGATTCACTGAAAGTCAAAAGAAGAGTTCGTGTCACTGCTGGGCTGCAGCTCAGGAGTTAATTGAAAATTTACTCCAGGGAATAAACGTGCACTGGCAAGCAGATGGACTTGACGATTTACATCCTTTCCTCCCTGTTTTTTTGTGGTTTTTTTTTCTCTTTTTTCTTAATTATTACTATTATTATTGTTATTATGACAAGGTCGTTGAGGCAGGAACTTTGTCTACCATGCTGTACAGTGACTAGCAGGCTTCTAGGTCCCACTGTGATTAAGCATGAAACTCCAACACCCATGGTCCTTTGATTTGCTAGCTGCTAACCCTGGGCTCAAACCACTGGAAATATGGTGTCTAGTAAAGAATGAGCCATCCCAAAGCAGAAATTAAAGCTTTTAAAATGCTCAGAAGCTCGATTTTAAACAGTGAGCATATTATAAGGAAGTCATTAAGAGCCACATTTTTAAATAATATTGAGAAGTGAAACAAAAGAGAGTAGATCATTTAGCATGTGTTGATACAACATAAATTACAGAAAGTGGAAGCCAGCTAATGCACTAAGGGAATTACATTGTAAAAATCTCTATTAGTTATGGATAGTTACATATCAGTGACGGATATATTGGGCTGGACTCTGCAACTGTTGGTGTACTCGGCATTTGTACAAACAGCGTTAAAGACCACGGAAGGAAGGGAGCAATTCCTCAAATTCACCTTTGATTGGAGAGCCCTACAATCAATGTTTTTTTCCTCTGCAAGGTCTTCTATGGTCTGGGACAGGTCAGTTGAACTGCAGGGACACTTAAAGGATGAACAGCAGTGAGCATGACATGATCTGCATAGCTCGTTTACATCGCACACAGAGCTGCCAAACAGGGCTCCATGGCCAATGCATGTGCGAGAGATGCCACCAGGCACCCTTCAGAAGGAGCCTCCAGTGGGAGGGAGGTGATCTGCAGCACCCTCAAAATTCAACATATGTTTCCCAGTTTGATCATTATAGCACCTAAAATGCACCCTGGAGGAACACTGCAGGTTAGACTACAAAAACGAAAAAGCTAAAGGCCTCATTTACAAAATGTCAAAGATCTTATTTCAGAGGAAGTTTATTAAGAGTTTAGCGGCATGCACAGCATCAACTGCAGCGTCAGGCAGGTCCCCCAGTAATGCAGCCGACCCTCCACGATGGGGTGGGAACAAAGAGAAGCGGTGGTAAAGAATGAACATATAAAGTTTTCCATTCTTGAAGAACAGACTTAAAAAAAAAAAAAGTAGCATGAAATGCCTGCTACAAGAACAGAGTGACAAATTGACCAAGGTAGTACTAAGTTTAGCTTGCTATTGTTGATCCAAAGACCCTTAGAAATGTCATCAAAAAGTAATTTGTTTAATCTTTTCAAATGGTCCAGCATTTACCTTTAATTATTACACGGTAGAAGGTTTTAAATGCCCCTTGCTTTACAGAACCAATGTATGTGAGTCTTTCTCCTCACCCAATGCAACTTGGGTTTAAACCTGAGAGATGTGCGAGGCTGTAGTAGGGACTAAGTTGCCTCCACTTCCACTCGTTGTCCGTATGACCCTTGCATCACCTACAGTAGAGCAGGAATGTTAATAACTGGATTATTAAGATCACTGAAGTTTGCCTCCCAGAGCAAGCTGTGTTCCCTTGAGATGATATCTGCAGCAAAATCCCAGCAGAACTGAAAAATTCTGGAGTATTTAACAGTCTTTCTTCCTCTGCTGGAAAAAAAGACATGACAAACATGGGCCTTGGAGAACAAGAATTTATCGCAGAGTCCCAAGAGTGCTCTCCTGAATATATAAACCACTGTTCTTTCTCTCTCCTCTCTAGCATACCTTTATTTCTGGGCTGAGAAGAGGCACTGGGTAGCCAGCAGCTATACTGCTTGGCAACCTTCAGGACACAGTGCAGCAGCAGAGCACTGGATTTGGCTCAGTCTGTGAGAGCGAAGACATGTGTGTGGATTTCTTGGGATAAACCAAACAAAAGCATCCATAAAAATCAGCATGTATGGCAGGAGGGTGAAGCACTGTTTTAGCATGGCAGGGCAAACGTGGCATTCAGCCCCAGCAGGATCCTATGCCGGCTGGCTTAGTGAGTGCAAAAGAAAGCAAAGCCCAGCCTACTGAGAAGAGTAGCATTCATATAAATTAAATTCTGACACTCACTAACCTCATATTAGCTTATATAAATATTAATACTACTTCAGCATGAAAATATCCAGTCTCTTTCCAAATCTAGGTGCAGATGTGACAGTTCAGAGACGACTTGCAGAGGCAGAGAATTCCTGCTCTGGAAAGATGTACTGACCTACATATACTACTTCTAAAGACACTAGTGCATCCTGCCTTAAATACTGCCGCAAATAATATTTCGGGAGTGCCAGGGGCCTGCATCTGTTTAAATGGTGCCAGCAAGAGACTAAGCAAGGTGTAACTGGATTTTTCAGACACACCAGCATAATTTTAGAGTAAATTCATTAACATCAATGTGCACAAGAGTGAAATTCCATGTGTTGGCATGTTAGTTAAAATATCTCTTACACTAAACTACGTAAGACTGAAGGGAAACTTATTGGGTTTGTCCAATATATGTGGAACACTAAACAAAATAATGTAATGGTTTGAATTAAAATTCATTGTTTTCTTCAGAGCACAGAAAAGTAATAAATCAGCACAGTAAATTACCCCTGTGCTGTGCTGTGAAATTAACACCCATATACATGAAATAAAAATAAGAATTTACGGCCCTAATCAATCAATTTTTTTTTATTAACTCCATCATCTGATTTATTTACCTTCTTCCACATGCCTCTCACCCCAAAATAACTCACTCGGCTCGGGGCGGCTGTGGCAATCCCATGGGCTCGGCTGGGAGCCGGCCAGCCCAGCTGCTCTGCCAGCAGCTCTGCCTTCCTCCTCCTCCTCCTCGGCCCCATCTCACACCACTCACCAAGGAGCAAAGCCCTGTGACCCTGTGCTCTGCCAAAGCAAGCCTGAGCCCTCCCCAGCACAAAAGTCAGGCTAAGAGGGAAACGTGTGGCTCCCCCAGCAGCCACACCAGGGTTTAGGCTGACCCATGGCTGCTGGAGGTGCCAAGCACCGGGAATGCCTCCATCGCCACTGCGTGTGCAACGCAGCTGGGAAACAAATGCACAGGGGATGCCTTTCCCTGCGGTCATGTAACCCATAGAGTCACTTCAGCTATTTGAAAAACATGCTACCCACCCCCCTCAAAACTGTGCCTTGCAATACCTCTTGCCCGCTACAAAGAAAAAATTCAATTTGCTCTCTTGGACATGCTAAACTTAGGCAGCAGTCTCCACCAGGTCGTAGAACAAGGCTGCCTTGTTCTCCAGCATGAATGATTCACGGTTTCACACGTACTCATGTGCTACATTATTCGCATAGTGCTTGTACCTATGAATATCGGCTCACGAGATAAAAGTGTGGGCCGAGGCACAAACTGATGCTCGGCTGTATTTTAGAAAAAATAATCAAGGTGAGAAAACAAAGACCTTCATGGGAGATTGCCCACACTGCCTTTCCATACCTGGAGAGCTGCACACAGGAGGGCTGCTCATGTTCCTGTCCTCCTCCCCCAGAGCACCCATATAAACCCCAAGCCCACAGGGGAGAGCCCCCGCCACCCACGTGTACTCGTGCTCCCGCAGCAGAGCCAGCCCCCGGCAAGAGCACGAGCTGCCCAGGGTAACTTTGGTGCCAAAGTCTTGCTCGCAGCAGCTGTTTAGCAGCTCTTGGTTCCTGCAGGAGGAGGTTCTTGTAGGAGGAGTTCTTTGGTTCCTGCTCCTCTCTCCAAAACCCATAGAGCAAATTGCAGGTGATAATCCTGAAAGGTCTGAAGACTGCCTTCAAACAGATCCAAATGCACACGATGTATTTGCAGTTCGACAGTACCTAAAATAGCCACCCAGAGCTGTGCCAGTCTATAAAAATGTAGGAAGTGACAGGTTGTCTACTAAAAGGTTTCTTCTACCTACAGACACAGCATACAAGGACTATTGTTGCTTCCACTATCCAGATAATCTATTAAGATTGTAAGATTTGACTGCAATTATGATCTTGTATCAGAATCGGGAACAAAACCTGGACTCCCTATGTCCCTGCTTGGTGCCTTGATCAGATGGCAACACACGTAGTGGTACACGTGCCTCCAGGAATCTGCATGACCTGCATGAGCTATGAAGCGGCTGAAAGTGAGGTCCAGAGGAAGGCAAACAGTCATTGCTGAGCTCCAACGACCACTGAGAAGGAGCACGAGACTGTGCAAAGGCGGAGAGGGACATGCCACGACCAGGGTGCAGCAGCACTTGGGGCATTCCTCTTTGTGCTGGCAAGGACCATCTAAGAAGATGGGATTACCCACCTTGCCCAGGCTGTGCTATGCCCATCAGCGCTGCAGATAACCACGTCATCTGCAGTCAGGGCAGAAATGTCTGAAATACCACCCACCCACCAGACACACACCATAAGCTATGATATACCCTGTGCACTCTCTGCACTTTGTAACAAACCCAACTTAGTCAGTACAACGCACCAAGGTCTAAAAATAAGAAAGAGGGCACAGGAGGCCGGGGCTAGTAATGCCTTATTTTCCAGCAATAGTGGGAGATTTCTTGCTGCAATACAGCCAAGTAATCTTAGGAAGTGATCTATGAACCATGATCCATGATTCTTCTCAGCAGAGGAAGCCAAACTCCTCTCTCCCACCCATCTTCCTGAGCCTCTGAATATTCTGCGCTTAGGGGATACTCATTTCTGACAGCAAATCCAGCGAGAGGCTTAACCCTGAGCACATTAGCAAAGCCCAATCAGTTGGGCATCAGAGTAACTTCTTAGTACCCCAGGAGCATCCACACACTCCAGCCAACTCCCTGTCTGTAGTCGAGGCCAACTTCTGCTGCTTCCCATGAAAG
Source organism: Ciconia boyciana (assembly GCF_034638445.1). Lineage (NCBI taxonomy): Eukaryota > Metazoa > Chordata > Aves > Ciconiiformes > Ciconiidae > Ciconia > Ciconia boyciana. The sequence continues at coordinate 209,326,756 of NC_132934.1, forward strand.
GATGTAAAAAATGTAGGATGCTGTCTTCATGTTGCCTCTCAGCACCTGATTACTCACAGGAGAGAGATGTCAGTTTTCTGGCACTGTTTAAACTTCCAAAGTGACACAAAATAAAAGATCCCCGTTCTCACAAATGACTGCTCTCCCCCGACAGCAGGAGCACGCTCACTCAACCCACGTATGCGGCAATCACCGCATATTTGGGTTCACGTTAAACCTTTTCATCTTGATTATACAGCATGCTGTCACATTCAGGGCTGCTGTGCAAAGCGCTACGTGAGTCATTGCTGTGCTGAATCTCAGCGAGCATATGGGACCGGCATGCTATGAACCTCTTCTGTGTGTGCAGAAGTTGCCTGTATAAAACAACCGGAGTGTAAATTGCTGTCTTAGAAAAACTAGTGTACTGCAGGGTGATGGCTGAAAGGAGCCTGGCCAGAGATCCCCAGGGGAACTCTCTAGGAAAATCCATTATGCTTTTATTCCTTGGACATCAGCATCCCACCAGGACAAAGCCTCCCGATGTTTGAGGCCAGGCAGGCAGAGCTCACCACATGTTGATACTTCCCAAAGGAGGACAAAATCCTTGTGTTCAAAATTATAAACCTCCCTTTTGGGACACGGCATCTCCGTGTACACACACTCTGTCAGCCCCATCATTTTAAAAGGCAAAAACAAACTAAAAGAGGCCACCTTACCCGGCTATCACTGCTCTGGGTTTGGCACCGAGGTGGATGGAGGCAGATGGTTTATCCCCTCCATGACAAATCACAGCCAGCCACCAGCCAGGATGCTCACTGAACGCAACGAGGGCCCTTTGGGAGTTGCCCAAGCAGCAACATTACTCATCCTGAAGCCTTTAAGTTCTCAGACAGCAATTTCCACAGTGCAAAATGAAGATGAACCATCTTCAGTGTTAACTGTGAGAATGAAGATCTCCTTGTTAGGGAAAGGATCCCTGCCCACTCCTCCAGCGGGACGAAGAGCCACCCCAGAGGGTGTGCTACCAGGCTAGGGTGCTGCGGGGCTGCAGCACGCCTGGCTCCAGTCCTCGTCATGGGCTCACCCTGGCTGCTGTGCGGATAAGCAAAGCTGTGCCGAGCAGGTTGCTCTGCGAGAAGAGCCGACGGGAGGGAAGCACAAGCATTAAACACTGCGGAGTCCTAACTCTGCTACTTTGCCCAGATGGGATTGATGAGGTGGGGAGGGGGAGAAGGGATGCAGATGGAAGAGCCATCTTCGGCCATTTCAAGTGTTAAAAATAAGTGAGATAAGTGCCTTAGGGCTCAGCAGATTGAGCACAGAGATTATACATGCTCCATGATTCTTCACCTGGGCTTATGCCTGAAAAGATCCTGACCCCTTCTTATGCCACACATTGCAATAGGATTGCCCAGCCAAATGTTGAAAACCTATTTAGTGAACATCATTTTCCTACACCAAATAAAAATGTTCCCTCTCAGGTCTATTCCTTCTGGCTTTCTAGCTGTTTAGAAAATTGCAGCAGATATAAATAAACCTTTTTTAAAAAAATCAAAACCCCAGAACAAAACCAGGAGCATTACAACCAGCATAAGAGCTGTGTGAATCCTCTGAACTACTTTGATAAAGATCAGCCTATTGCTGCAAAAGACCCCACCAACTCTCTAGCTCCAGACCATGCTGGAGGGTCCCTTGCCAGCCAGATGAGTGAGGCATGGCTGGGTACATGCTGGAGTGAGGGCTGCTTGTGACCAAGCACAGGTAGGCACTCAGCAGAGCATCCATGACCTTGGGCTACGTCTCCTGGAGCAATTTCTTCATCAACCAGGCACCCGGGACACCTGGATCAGCAAAAGCACCAAGGGCAGAGAGATGTGCAGAGCCGATCTGCATGGGCGCAATGCTCCACCGCCAGCCAACAACAGCACTTTAACTTAAAACAACCACCCCCTCTGCAACACTGCACGCACAGGCTACATCCCCAGCTGTTACAAATCGATGCAGACACACAGATTTTTTTTTTTTTTTTAAAACACCAGAGGGACTTTTAGGTCATCTAAACTGTCTTTTTGTATAAAACAAGCTGTAGAATCACATTCATCTACTGTAATGCAGAGCCTAATTACATGTTCTGGACAACCATCATATCACTCACTTCAACAGTGCTACGCCAGCTTACAAAGGATGAAACATTGCTCTGTAAACTGCAACAGCTTGAATCTGCTTCCTAGCATTGCTCTGCAGACTCGGTGTAGCAAAGTCTCATCCCTATAGACACAGGGAAGAGGCAACAGCCAGCAGCTATTTGGTGACCTACAGAAGAGCGATCACTGCAGCAGCACATTTGCAGCATGTCATCTGCCAGTGCACTTGTGTACGGATGCAAAAGAGGATGCTTTAGACACAAACAAGATGCTTTAGACACATAACTAACCAGAAAACAGAGGTTTGGAAAGCAATGCAATGCCAGTGGATCCTGAAGGGGAGCAAGCTGATAAATATTTAAATTGCATTCTCCCACCACCCTAAGGCAGCAGGATTTTGTTACCTGTTTTGGGATTGATTACAAAGAAGTTCTGGGGATTTCCACTTGTAATTCGGTAAGTCAGTTTTTCATTAGTGCTGGAGTCAGGGTCCTGGGCTTGGATCTGAATGACAGATACATCCTTTGGGGAGTTTTCCATGACGGCTGGGTAATAGATAGGTTCAGAGGTGAGAGGGGCGTTGTCATTCACGTCCTCCACTTCAATGTAGACTTCGATGGTAGTGTAGAGTGGGACGACACCATGATCAGTTGCATACACTGTCAACCAGTAGGATTTGGTCGTCTCCCGGTCAAGAATATCTGCTGTGTAGATAACTCCTGCAGAAAAACAGCAAGCAGAGGATCTCAGGAATAGGATCAATGAAACGTCCCACCTATTTGATTTGGCTGTACTACAGAAATGTGTTCTGCATATAACAAATGCTCCACCCTTAGAAAAATTAAAGTTGTGCATAAAATGAAAACAGAAACTTGAATTTGGGCATTGTTTCCTGAACCCTGCTCAACACCTCAATCCTTTGTCCCAAGAAATTCAGGGAGGGAGGTAAAAAGTTGGCTCTTCATAAGTGTCCTAATGTCATAACCAGTTCTTTACTGGGACTGCAGCTGGCAGAGTAACATAAGAAACACCATCATTTTCTGCTGGTGATGTGAACTTGTATAAACCTTGGTAGAGAGGGATATCACTATTGACAATGAATTGCACAAGAGGAAGTGGCTTCTCTTTTCAAGCTCTTGCCAGTGCCCTTGCTAAAGAAGAAAACCTAGGTGGCAGTTTAAAATAAATCCATTCAAGTTCAGAAAATAGATGGTAAATTTAATAATGAGATCACTCATTCCACAATGCCAAAATCCTGGATAACAAGTAATCAAAAGCTCACATAGTAGAAGCTCTTAGACAACTAGTATATCCTCTTTTATCATGGAGGAAGGAAGGGTTTGGCCACTTTACCTAGTGGTGTAAGAAAACATGAGCTGGTTTCCTACCTGGTCCTAAGAAACCACGAGATAAAGTGTGTTTGTGTATAACAGAGCCACAGAGAGGCAGGGCACCTGCCACTCCATCCAAGTACTACCCCCATGCCCACATGGTTCCTCCTATGAAGGACTTCCACCCACCTCATTTATGCCTAAAGTGATTTAGAAATCCATCCTCCTCCTGACATGAACACCATAACTGTGACGACTTTTGTAAAAACAGATATAGGGCCCTTAGACCAGAAACACATCCTAGCGCTATAAGACCTGCTTGTATTTGCATAGTCCAAACCTCCACTGACTTGAGCACTGACCACGAATGCACAGAGGACCAAATACACCAAATACGGGCTTAGGTCTTTTTCTAGTAACATCAGATCCGTATCATTCTTGCTCAGATATATTATTCACCCAACAAAGGTGAGCAACGCAGCACTGGAGGACAAAGGCAGAGTGTATTCTAAATATTCTTGTTCGCACACACAACCATACCAGCATCAAAATAAGCAAATGCACTTTCCCACCACTTCTGCAACACATATACCAAGAACATTTTCCTCTCCTAATAAAGCATTATTAAATCTTGGGTGACACATTAATAGAGTGGATCTCAAGCTTGAGAAATACTAAAAAGGACAGTTTGCAGACCATCAAGTCATGTCATTAGTAGATGGAAACTGGTGGAGAAGTTGCAGGGCAAGACAGGAACACAAGAAACCTGAACTTAGTCTCAGATGTGCTTGATGCTACTTAGAACAACATTATCAGTTAATCATTAAGGAAAGAGGTGCTCTAAGATCAGCACTAATACGGGATGTGTGGGTCTTTTTGGCTTTTGGGTTTTTTAAGTATCAGACTGCACTGAAAGTTTCTATGACAGCCTGAAGTCTTAGAAAAGCTTTAAAGACACTGGAATAGGCAGAGAGGTGTTTCGGGCAGACTTTGGGCACTGCTAAGGAAGGTGCAGGCTCCGTGCTCAGCCACTCTGCAGAGCACGGGCTGCCAAGAAGGGATCCTCCTCACCAGTCCTACCGGGAATCCTTCTTAATGGGGTATGTAAAGTTCAGATGCAATTTATCTGCATTATTCCTCAGCCTCAGTCTTACCAGTTATGCATCAAAATTGGCTTTCTAGATTATACCAGCAATTAATCCCTTTATGACACTGGATTCAGACAAGACCTTTGGTTTAAAAGTTAGCTGCTAAGTCCTTTCCATTTCTTGAAGAGCAGCCATGAAAATGATGGCCCTGTGCTCCTGAGACATCAGAAGAAGGGATGGATTTGATGGCCTGATAGAGCTTCTGATGTCTCACAGTATGAACAGCCCCAGTGCAAGCTACCCCAGACATTTCATAGCAGAACACATTCTATACTGAAGTTTACTGGCAAACATACTAAATTGCTTTTATGAGGGGTAGCAGCAAGAGGCAAATGGCGTAACTTCTGTCCTAAGGGACTACCACCCCTGGCGTAAGACAGAGAACCCCACCAAGTGAGAAGGGATGCTGCCTGTCCCCAGGGAGTCAGGCTGTGGTTCCCAACATCCGCCACCCAACTCTGCTCTGGGCAGGAGGCAGCACAGAACCCACCACACAGTTACAGAGATGCCTGATGTACTTGCACTCGTCTTATAGGACACATCTTTTTTTTAATTTTCTAAATTTTTTTTTCAAGTTTGGGACTTTTTAATTATGTTTTTTAATGCTAGTTTGAACTGACAAGTATTTTCCTACCATTTGATCAACCATATAGAGAGGAAGGGGAAAGGACCAGTACCAATTCCAGCCATGTACGGGCTTAGGTCTTTTTGTAGTAACATCAGATCCATATCCTTCTTGCTCAGATATATTATTCACCCAACAAAGGTGAGCAACGCAGCACTGGAGGACAAAGGCAGAGTGTATTCTAAATATTCTTGTCCACAGCAGCCTGTGCTACGTAATGACCTTCTGTAGAAACATGGGTGAAATATGTAGTGAGCTGTGATGAAAATGCCTAGAAGCCCAGAAGAGAAATTACATTGCAGGGATGAGAAGAGCCCATAATAAATGACACCCCGTGGAAATAAATAAATAAAATAAAATCCACATGGGCAAGGATGAGGCAAAAAAGATGAACATTAGTGCTCCTAGAGATGTTGATTTATTCAGAAGACAAGAATTATTTTAGATCTTTAAACAAAATTTGAAATAAGTAAGGTTTTCCCCCAGTGAGAGCACAGAAGGTTTTAGCAGATTAACCTCTGTTTATGAAGCTGAATTTCACCAATACTGACCTGACAATAAATCTATCTTCTGAGTCATTCCTTCATTTTATGACTCCTGGCAACAGTTACTTTCCATTTCTGTATTTCAGAAGGAAAGGTTCGTTGAACAAGTGTTAGCAACTGCCAACAGGTCTGCTACACTGGGTCTTCTTTTTACTTTTGATTTATTAAAAGGTCCCAGATATGAATTAATTCTTTTTCCTCAATATGTCTTGTCATTTCACCTGTCACCACCACACAGCAGCCTGATAAATAAGGTCTTTGTTCGCTGTCAGGTTTTCCATGTGGAAGCCCTCCCGTTGTCCCGGGAACACCTTCTACTGCACTCTCGAATGTCCTGCACAAAGTGCCTCCTTGCTCTCTACCCAAATATAGGTCTAAAGTTAGTACCCACAAGAATACGCATGCTGCCCGAATATTTAACCAATCTCTCCATGTAGGTATGGGTGACACCTTCCAGATGAATGTCAAACTTCATCTTCATATGAGGTGTTAACTCTGAACACTAACGATGACACTTGATTATCAGTACTTTTTCTTCATCACTATGGCATGAATGCGAAAAGGCTGACAAAGCTGGCATCAGGAGCCGCAAAATATTCCCTGGAGCAGTCCATATGTAGGCTCTCACTCACTTTAACTAAGTGAAAGTATGGGGAAGGATGAGAATATCCCTGGGTAAGACCACAACACATTCAGAAAAGACCTCACTTACTTCAAAGCTTATAGATATTAACAGATATTAAAGAAAGACAGAACATTGTTTTCAGGACCAGGAGAGCAGAGAGGAGGAGAGGCCTTTCGGAGCAGCTCTAAGGCTTTTCTCGGACAGCTTTTGTGGTGCACTCTTCCCAGCTGCCTGCTAATTAGAAGAGAAACATGAACAAGGTAATGATGCCTGAGCTACACAAATCAAGAAGTAAGAAAAAACACCAGCAGAGATCCTGAAAATTTCAAAGTGATTAAAAACCAAAAGGTTCCAAGATTTTGCAGATGCATTTCTGAACGAGGCACAAAAACCAGATGTTCCTGTCCACTGGGATGCTACGCCACGGAGGCACTACTGCATTTCTACATGAGGCAGCTGAAATCCAACCGAGCAGTCTGTAATCCCACTTTTTATGTCACCCTTGGCCATATTTTGCAGTATCCCTGAAGGACTGAAGCCAGCACTTCCTCAGGCCCAGGGCAGCCTCAGAGATAAAGCCAGCCATCAATCCAAAAAGCGGTGCCACCGATATGCTTGCCACTGCATTCCTCCAAGTACATTTGCCCTATGCGATTTGCCAAGCACCACATGCATTACGAACACTATAAGTGAAAAATAACAAGAGTGCATTAATCTCTGATTAAAATCCTGGGCACATTTATATGTAAATTAAGTGCAGCCCTTGGGCTCGGCATTGTGCCAGCAATGCAAAGGTTGTGTGCTTGTTTCTCTTAAAAGCTTGTTTTCCCTCTTTCCCTGGGAAAATAATGAGATAATGTTTTATCCCATTACAAACTGGATTTCGGCAAACTGGATTTCCCTCCTTCCTCTTCCACTGATTTGCTGCACATCTTTCAGCAAACCACTTCAAATGACGTGGTCCACTCAAAAATTATCTAAAAGTTATGTATTTACTATAGTCACAAGAAACCTGAGAGGTTCTTAAAACAAAATCATATTAGAGAAAAGCAGTGTTTCTTTCCTCGCCTCTTTTTTGCCCCCTGTTTGTTTACCCTACATGTTTGACAGTACTTTGTGTGTAGGTCGTGTGATGAATGGACCTGCCACAGCTCTGCAAGAGAGTGTTTACTGGAGCTGTCAGCCTGGGTGTTTACATAGGTGCCCATCGCCATGGATATCTGCTTTGCACATACGTTTCTCCTAAAAGTCAGATCATCCTTCATGAATACTCTCAATAGCGCAAACATTGAAAGGAGTTCAATTTTGGTTAGGTTTTTTTCAAGGCGAGATTAAAAGAAAACTTGGTGGTCTGTAAGAAGCTGGGCAAGGAAGAGACAGAGGAGAGTAACGAGGCTCTTTAATCTAGCTGAGAAAAGCAAATCGAAGTCTGATGGCTGGGAGTCAATGGCAGAAAAAGGAGAGTGCAAATATCCAGTGTGGAAGATATCTGGCAGGAGCAACTGCTTGCCAGGGACGGGCCAGAATCTCCCATCATTTGGCGTGTTGGTACTGGGACAAGACAATACAAGTTATTCTCCTACCCAAGTTATTGGCCTAGATGCAAAAAATAATGTAGCATGTGATTTTGCTGAGTGACTCAGTAGCCTGTGTTACGAAAGTTGCCAGTGTAAGTAGTCATACTCTCAGTTTCAGTAAAAGATGAACAAGATGCGGGGAGGTTCCTGCACAGACAGAAAGAGGACTGACTTGGAAGTATTTGTTACTCTTCCAAAAACTTCTATCACATAGTACTACAGAAAATCCCTTAATTATCTCTTTTTCACAATACTTCAGTGGTTTTGCAGGGGGACATCTTGCTTAATACCATCAGCTCAGTTGTTCAGTTGAGAAGAGCCTCAATGACAAGATGTTGCTTGTTCTTCTCATCCCTTTTCAGGAATATGAGCTAATTGCACAAATCTGCATCTCAGACTGGGAAATTAGGAAAGGCCAGCCAAGGTGAACAGCCCACTTATTCCCAGAGCCTGACCCAGGAGTGGCCACAGAGGAGGGCAGGAGGAGCGGGAGGCAGCAAAGGCAGAACCTGTCCTCTGCACAAGCTGCAGCGTGGGATGGAGGTGGCACTACAGCAGCACACCCCCAGATGTTCCCAGCTGCTAAAGTGCGGCATGCCCCTTCCCACCCAAAGCCAGCTCCTGGCTAGTGCAAATGTAAGGTTTAGTGGTTAAAGTAGCTATAAAAATATATAATCTTTAAGGTGACTGAAGGACTAAGGGTGATGGATGCACCTTCCTGACTTCAGCCCCCAGGGCACCTGCAAACTCACCCTCGATATGTGCAAGGGCCACGTCAGCTTCTGCCATGCAAAGTGCTACAAAAATGCATTTCTAGATCCCTAAGTCTGCCTCTCCCCGCCCCCCCAGCTTCAAAACAAAGGGGCTCAGTGCAAAACAGCTACAAAGTAGAAGCTGGTTTATTCCCAAATTAAGATGACAGGAATGAGGAAGTCGGGAATGCCTACTGACAGTCAAGTATTCAGGGCTCTGTTTCATCCCTCAAAGGAAGAAAAGAAAAAATCACTGATTCCAAAATGCTACTAATTATTCATGACCCTCATCAAAGAATCCCTGAGTCTCGTGCCAGTAAACACAACACCTTGCCTGTCACCGAGCTGTCAGCCAAAGGTCCTCACTTGCATTGCCTTGCTGGGAAAAAAAAAATAAATAAATGCAGCTTTAGAAGAAAACAGTTGAATAATGACTTTTTTTTCAAAATTTGTCCATCTAAAATACAGAGAGGGAAGAAAGAGCTTACACACCTCATCCAGCTGCTCCAAGACAAAGGCTTTACACTCACCTACCCGCGCTCCTGCCCCCAAGCTCCGTCCGGATCCTGCCCCCACACATCGTTGCACAGGGAGGCCACAGAAAGATTTGTGAGTGTAAACACAAATGTCAGAGCTAATCCGGATTCCTTGCATTGAGCAAAGACATGTATTTTGAAGGACACTTAGCAGAGAGCTATCGTAGGCAGGAAAAGTTTAAAAATACTGCAAGCCCATTATTCATCAAACCAATGAATGTAAAATCAACCAAAATGGCATGATTTGTAGACAGGAATTTCACACCCAATTAAGGAAGAAAATTTATGATTTCAAGAAAGCTAACATTACGCCTAGCCCATATATTTTTTTATTTAGGTCCTTCACATAGAGTGGCTCTGTGTGTATAAAAGCAGAGTGCATACCTCTTTTAGGGGATATTTATTTCATTATTTCCATTAAGGGTAAACTGTAAATATAACCCACAGGATTAAACAGTTTTAGCATAACGAAGACGTGAACCTGAGCACTGATGCCAGACCGATTCAGCACGCTGGGGCCACCAAAGCCAGTGAGAAATCAGAATAAACCATACATTATAGTCACCCCTTTTTTAAGTCTTCTCGAGCCATGAATCACCAGTGCCAGTTCTGAATACGGACGGCGGTATCACATCAGCCACAAACTCAACCAGAGCATGAAGGAGACCTATTGCTCATCCCCCCCACCGCTTGCAGCCAGCAGCTTTGAAAATCAGGCTCCTTACTCTGGTGATTAAACGTTATTTCAGCGCCTGCATTTAAGCCCCCCCATTGTGCAAAGTGTGGCCTCCCGTTTTTATTTTATTGCACAAATTTTGTAGGCTTTACTGCATATTAAAGTACAAACCCAGCTCCTATTGAAGCGAATGGAAATATCCCCATTGACTTAAATGGAGATTAGATCATGCTCAGGAACGAGTCCAAAAGCAATATTAACTTTGTGAGGCTATATATACCTAGAACTTCCTAATATTCTTTTGTCTGGTTTAAATATAAAACATATATAATAAACCATGCTTGTCAAACAACACAAGACAGGTAACATTCTTGTCTAGGGCTTAACCTTTAATTTTCTCTTTTTTACTTACGTTTTGAATGTACAAATTTACTGTTACCTCAAAATGCAGTTTCTGCAGTGAATATTATGTCTGAGTTCCCAGAGCAGTAAAAAAGAATTAGGAAGCCAATCCTCAGCAATGCTGTTTCCACTGACACTGAATTAGCCTGCAAATATACCTTTTACAGTGTTATTACACACAATATCATGAATATCATAACCAGCCGCGATCGCGACAAGGACATTCAAAATGCTAATAAATGTAATATATCTGCATGTAATAGATAAGTAGGTAGATAATGTACAGGTTTACAGCTCTTACTGGACACAACATGCCACCAGGTGTTTCAGGGGCAATTTCAAGTGTGGGCTTTTTCCAAAGGAGGGACCACTGCTGCTGTTGTGTGCCCAGCGTTGGGTGTACAGAAGGGCTGTAAACCGCTCGTGCTCTTAGAAGAAACCATCACCATGCAATGGTTTAGACCAAGCACTGCCAGTTGGTCTGAAATCCAGATGAGGCACGTATGGAAACTTCCTCTGACCTCTGAGGTCCTGCGCCAGCCAACAGCCCAGACAAAGTCAGGGACACTCGTGTGACTTGGACACACAGTGGAATTGCAGATCAGGTCTAGCAGGGGTCATTAAATCAGGTACAGCCCCATCATCATGGTTTGCACGGGCTCAAAACACAGGCTGCAAAACACAAACATAACTTCATCTACTACAGGTAGAGGGGAAGTTCAACCAATCAAAGGTGATAACCAAGTTTAGGTCTGGCCAGTGCCCCCTCAAATCAAAATAATAAGAATAAATAAATAAATAAATAAATAAATATGTTTACATATTTGTCGCTATTCATATATATGAATATATTAATATTTATGAATCCATTAATATTTATATATAATATATCCATACATATATGAAAATCAACAAATATGGAGTATATGTATGTATATGTATTCATATACATATGAATGAGGTGATTCAAAAGGTAAATGTTGCATACCGAATGCAGTGCCACGCACCATAGGGACTGGGTTTTCTCAGGGGTCTGATCGCAGCTCCCCAGGTGCCCCAAAGCAGACACCAAGGCTGCGGGACTGCTGCCACGAGGGCAGACTTCCCACTAAAGCAGCATCTTAACGGCAATAAAATAGAGGCACATCTCAGACTAGGTGCTTGACCTTCCAGGTTACTTATATTTTGAGTTTTGAGGTGAGATTCTTCCTTCTTTACCTTCCAATGACTTAAATTCAATGCTGCTGGTTTCCTTTACTTGCTTTATTTGGGGCAGGGGGGGAAGACTTACAACTTCACATCAAAATGAGCTATCACTTAAATACAACATCTTCAAGGTCACTTACACATCAATTTCAGAGCAATTTTCCAAACATATTATCAAGACACTGAACCAGATTAGTCAAATAAATTCTCCATCTTCTTCCATTTATGAATTAAATGAAATAAGATGTGCCAACATTTTCACCTGACTAGGCTTTATTATGGTTTCTGTATCTTCCATCACATCCCTCTACTTATTTAAAGAAATATCCATATTCAACTTGCTTTAATATTTTTTGCTTGAGCGGAAAAAAAAAAAAATAAATCTTACATGGATAAACAAAAAATACACAATGGACAACTCTGGAAGAACCAAATTACCTTCAAAAGTACAAATACTGTAAAGAAACCCTCTCATTTATGAATCATCCCTGTCAAAGCTTAACACACTCCATCACTGCCGAACAATGCAATAAAACCCTGCAGTAAAACCAGGCTGTCAGGAGCCATGAAGCCCCAGTGATGACTAAACCGCTGCCATGTACCGTTTCCTACGTGCTACAAGCGCTTGAGAGCAAAGGGACAAACTGTGACACTGCTCTGACAAATGGGATGTGCTGCGAGCCCACACGGCTTGAGCCCTATTGTTCAGCTTTTATGAACGTGGGCTGCTGTTAGCATCCCTTTAACCCAAGTAGATCCACCTTTGTCTTCGGTCTCAGAGGCACAGCAAAATATGATGCCTATTTATGGGATTAACATTGTGCTATTTGCTGGACACACGCAGGCTCAACTTTTCAGCCAAAGGGGCAAGAAAAATAAATGAAAAGTGCAATTTTGCCACTGTGGTAGGTGTCGTACAAAATTCAGATACCTCAAGCTTTTATAAAAGCTTGCAGGAAGATCTACTGTGGGAACACATGCTTAACGTAACTCAGAATAACAAGCAATTGATGGTATAATTTCATTCTATTGACTACACTTTTAACACTTTTTTTAAAGCACTTGTGGCTACTGTGTTTCCAGCCACACATGAATTACAAACTGTGAATTCTCTTCAGTATTATAACCCCTCTGTATGCATTTACCCCTCTGTATCTGTTTGTCCCTATAGCAAGTTTTCTGAGCACCACTGGGATAACAAAACTTTTGTGTGCCTTGTGCCCACCTCTGCAGCCTTCCCAACCAAGCCGAATGTGCGGATGGTACCAGCAGAATTCCTCACGTTGCTAGCACCAACGATGAAAGCTGTTAAACCTCGGTAATAACCTGTTTGTACAGAGGCATTTTTTCTCAAAGGGTCTGGCTAATGCTCAGAGTAACCCAGATTTTCTGTACATCCTCTTTAGTAGATTAATAAAGAGATCAAAGTCTGACCCATGTGTCCTCTGCCAGCAGAACTGGGAAGCTATTTTAAAAAGAAGGGTTTGCTCCTGGTTATTTTAGAAACAAGATCAGAAGCGGAACAAAGCTGGAACAGGAAGAAGAGATGGAGAAAAAAGGCAAAGGATGCTCAAAAGGATCTCGATAAAAGTCCTGGCAAGGGACTTCTGTGCAGGGTCTTCTTCCTTTACATGGAGCTCTGCGTCTTTTGTACTGCCTACAGTATGAGAGATTGTTTTGGGAACCCTTCTGCAAAATCTATGTCGATCTGCTTCAGCTGTCGAACTGCCCTGGAGAGCGAGTGATCCCTCATACCAAGGAAGGCAACGCTCACCTTCCCTAGGCTCAAGTGCAATGTGAACAGGCACAGGCTCTTTTGATGGATCTCAGCACTGAGGAGTATCGGCCTGGGATGGCTAGCCAGAGCAGAGAAGGGACTATTGGGAATATTCCACCTAGTAAATGTCTTGCACCTTTTAGTTATATATATTATACTGGAAATAGAGTATTATTATATATTATATTGGAAATAGTAATCTTTTTTCCCCTCCCCTTTGTTGCTGTTTCTTTCAGCCCACAGCAAATGGGCAACCCTATGAACAGAGTAACAATATTAACCCTGAAATCTGCCTTTATCTTTCTCTCTATCCAAACATAAACCCAGAGGAGCAGTCAAAAAGGAGAGAAAGAGTATCTCTGAAAGGGCTTTAATAGCCACGCTGCACTTGAACATCAACACTGCAGGGAAGAAGGGAGTATGATGCACAGAGAAAGCACTGAAGCACCATTTAACCCCCCTGCATGGCACAGCTGCCTTTCCTCAGCTTGGAGGTACTGTGCATGACTCTGGAGTCTATTTTACAAAGCATGTCAAAAAAATGGAGAAGATGTAAAAAAAAAGAGCTCCACAAACAGCATGAGGAACTGTCATGGTTTAACCCCAGACAGCAACTAAGCCCCACACAGCCGCTCGCTCACTCCCCCCAATGGTGGGATGGGGGAGAGAATCAGAAGAGTAAAAGTGAGAAAACTCGAGGGTTGAGATAAAGACAGTTTAATAGATAAAGCAAAAGCCGTACATGCAAGCAAAGCAAAGCAAGGAATTAATTCACTCCTTCCCATGGGCAGGCAGGTGTTCAGCCATCTCCAGGAAAGCAGGGCTCCATCACACATAACAGTTACTTGGGAAGACAAACGCCGTCACTCCGAATGTCCCCCCTTCCTTCTTCTTCCCCCAGCTTTCTATGCTGAGCATGACGCCATATGGTATGGAATGTCCCTTTGGTCAGTTGGGGTCAGCTGTCCCGGCTGTGTCCCCTCCCAGCTCCTTGTGCACCCCCAGCCTACTGCCTGGTGGGGTGGGGTGAGAAGCAGCAAAGGCCTTGACTCTGTGTAAGCACTGCTCAGCAGTAACGAAAACATCCCTGTATTATCAACACTGTTTTAAGCACAAATTCAAAACATAGCCCCATACTAGCTACTATGAAGAAAATTAACTCTACCCCAGCCAAAACCAGCACAGGAGCAGAGACAATGATTTACAGTAAGAGAGTTTAAGATTTTGATCTGCTAAGCTTATTAAAAAGAAGATGGAGAGGCAACTTGATTAGAAAAATCCATGTAAAGTTCATGGGGAAATATTGGGAAGTAAAGGGCTCTTTAATCTAACAAAATAAGGTGGAGCAACATCTAATGATTGGAAACCGAAGCCCGGAAAAATAAAATTAGCAATCAGCTTGATACCCTTCTTTATTATTTATTTTTCTAAAGCGGGTGATTCATTCCCAGAATAATTTCTTCCTATCTCTAGCTATCTGTAAATGAGGGCTACAAGCTGTTAGGGGAGAAACATTTCATGGCAAATGTATGCTATGCTTTAGTCGGAGAAAAACCACTCAGTATAAAGAGGTACAAAAGATATAAATAATACACAGCGATATAAAAGGGATGAAACAAAATTATTTGGTCTCTTCTGGCCTTAAGCACTATGGATCTGTGAACACTGTCCAGCTGTTTTCTCCGAGGAGCTTGGAGAGACAAGGTTCACTGGACAGTGCTGGGCTGCCGCAGTGCTCCCAGCCTGCCCAGCTCCACTCCCATGCTCACTCTTTTGTTGTCCCAACAGCTTCTGCATTGCCATCCCCATGGATGGGAGAAAATACACCTAATGAAAAAACAGCTCCTGATATCTTCTCACTGTCACATATGAGGGCACGCAAGAAACCGAAAAGCCTGTTCTAGAGATGAGCGCAAGGCATTAGAAGCAGCACATCTGCTGGCCGTGACCACCAGTGAGCCTGGAGCAACGTCCAACGCTGAGGACCAGGCTGAGGACGGGGAAGGATGTACCGAGGGGGTGGCAGGCAGTGAACAACCTGGTCCCCTTCTGTGCTTGAGGAGAAACTCTCAGATTACAAGAGGCTCTCAGGCAGCCAACCTTGTGGCTTTGTAAGAACTATCAATTGCCCTTGTGTCTCTTTGAGTGAATTTTCCAGTGGATAAGGGCTCTCCAGGCAGTATATACTTGGTCAATATTGTCCATGATGCTGTAGCAGAACACTGCTATTTTGCAAGGCAACACGCTTTGTGTTTCACTGTGAAACGCAGACTGGGTGCGCTGAAACCTGAAGTTTTATCTAGACACATTTGCAGGACTCTCCCCAGGTCTACAGAATGTAAGTTTTTCCCTGTATCCCGCTCGCTTTGCGTACAGGGCCCAGGGTACGCAACAGCCAGCATGTCAAAAAAGAGGTGACTTGTTCTGAATCAGGACTACTGCTTTAAACTGCCCAGAAGCAAAGCATTTAATTTTTTTAAGTATGCTTCTAGGTGTACTCTGTTCTCTCTTCTCTAGAGAGGCTGAGGAAGAGACACACACACCCCTTTCATCCTTCATGTCCAGAGGGTGTAAAAACACCTCAAGCTGCTGCTTCTGCTCTGGGCAGAAGTTTTGATGACTGCAGCAGAAAAAAATGCAAGAGGGTTACCTGGAGGCCAAAATGTAGTTCAGATCACCTGTCAACACTGAAAAGATTAGGAGCATCTCTTGCTGTTCATTTCAGGAAGGACGGGAGCTCAGTTTCCCTTGTTGAACAGACACAAGAGGGGCTCTGGTTGCGCTCCTACGCACAAGAATGGGTCTTACACCCTGGATCTTTCACTAATGGAGAATTACCTTCCACAAAGAAGTCCCCATGAGACACCCTTTGCATAGATGCTGAACCTCTGAAGGGAAACCACACTGGCATCGTGTTTTCACCCGCACTGTCATTCCAATATTACCCAAAGGAGGGACACAACCATCTGCGCATGGATGGTAACTGCTGGTTGAGAAGCTGATATCTACCAGTTCATACCACAAACCACACAGCAAACTCCTGATGCCTTCATCTGAGCTGGCAAGCTAGAAGGCCACTGACAAACTGGGTTTGACTCTTCCACTAACTGAGGCCTGAACTTGCAGACCTGCAGAATTAGCAAAAAGGGCAGGACAGGACAGTCCAGTCCTCACGTTGAATTTAACTGTAGCCCTGGTGAAGTAACTGCAGAGTTTAGTCTTTCTTTTGAAGCCCAAACCCGTAGGCTGAGGAGCTGCCTACTTAGAAATCATCAGCTTCTAAGTCACTTTTTGCACAACTTGACTGGCCCAAAAATCCTGCCCTGAATGTAATTAAAATGTTCTCACCTTCCTTAAAAGCTTGGGGTTTTTTTAATGGTCTTATTTTGTGTGGAAGACAGTAGGCTGCTCCCGCAACTTTCTTTGAAACTCCTTTTCTCATTTCCCCAAATCTACCCCAATGGCATACATCTTTCACCAAAAAAAGTCATCAGTGTTCAAAGACCACTCACAACTGAGCTGACTCTCTACTAATATGGCAAAATTATGCACAGAAATTGCTAAGAGTAATCCCAGATGCTTCTAAGCAACTTTCTAATAGGAAGGTCTTAGAGACAGCTACAAGCTTTGCATGGGAGGCACCTCACCTACAGCCATATCTGTGATTACAAAACGTAAAATAACTAGAATTCATTTCCATGCTGGATTTTTTCCAAAAAGCCCTTGAGCAACCTCGTGGTAACTGCAGGAAAAAACTGCATGTGATCATTAAGATAGTCAGAACTTTCATTTTGTATCTTGCATAGAGGAAATGGAGCTGGGGTTATAATGGCAAACCTAGCCCAGACCCTGCACAAGCAGACCCTTCTGTTTCCCTCTCCATACTCTGTGTGACAATAAATCCAAGGGTCAAAGAGCATATGGGAATATGCTGAAGTATATTGGTGGAAAGTACCATTCTTTCAATCTTGAGGAAGTGTTAGTCTGACATTTATCTTCAAAAATCTTCTACAGGTAGGATACTCTTCTTCAGACAAGAAAACAGAAGGGAGCAGGAAGCTGAGATACACAAGGGACCATGGCAAATCAGAGAAGTACGATAAAAGCCTTAATGCAGACATCCCTACCGTGACCATTGGGAATGGTGCCAGTGACTCAGTGGGTGCTTCCTTTTGGCTCTGAACAGAGTGAAGCAAATAAATGTGCTCTGGCTGCTGCTCTCCAAAGTAGCCTTTCATGTAAGACATAAAACTCAGATCCTTATCTCACCAGAGTCCTCTGAAGTCATGATACTTTCTGCCAGCTTTCCCTGCCTGCTTCTCCAGGAGATGCTGTGGCTCTACCCAAGACGCCGGGAAGCAAAGTGGGCAGCCTGGCACCTAAGGGGTGGCGAGACATCGGCACCCACCCAGACGCTCCCTTGCTTATTCGGGGCAAGGCTCAGATGCACTCAGTAGGAGTAAGTATTGCATTCCCCAGCTGGTGTATGCATACATGCACATAAACTGCAGCAGCTCAATTTTAGATTGTTTTATGATGAGGCAGACTAAGCTCCCTAAAGAGGTGGGGAAAGTCAACGTCTTGATAAAGTAAATAATGAAACGTTGCAGTACCAATATATGCCATGTGATCCCTTGAGGGAAACCACAAGCATGAGCCCTAATGAAATAAGACACAGAAAATAAGGGCTTTGCTGTGGACACAACCCTTATGTGCTCATTATGCACCGCAGCGACTTCTATCACTTTATCACATTTATTCATCTCAGTGAAATGTTGTATATATGTACAGACAGATATGGTATGTATAAAAACACATGCACATACACTTGCACAGGGAAATACTCTAAATGAAAGAGGGCAAAAGGAAAAGTGATTTATTTTCATTTCTGTAAATGGCCAGGCCATAAATGCGTAGTATGCTTTCTCTGCATGGATTGCTTTACAAATCCATCATCATATGCAGTTTAAAGCTTTCATAAACACTTAGCATTTGAATTTGCATTTGTGAATATTTTAGCTTTTAAAAATGTCCTTGTATTTTATGCTTTAATTTCTTAAACACTCAGTAATACCAGTGTGGGCTTTGCTTAGGGCTAATCGATAGGCTGCACTTAAGACAGAAAAAGTCTATTTGTCTATTTATACACGATTTTGAAATGGATATTGTATTTTCCCTGTTTGAAATGCATCAGTATGAGCAAATTGTAAAATTGAATTTAATTATTTATTTATAGCGCAACTTTGCTGACTGTGGAAGCAATAAACCCAACCAAACAAAAACCAGGAAATCATCCCAGATCCAAGAGCAGAAGAAGCATGGCTCCCTCTAATTGAGTTTCCTTCACTCTTATCTTCTCAAGATCCCTTAGATTGTTTTCCAATTTTCATTTCCATTTCTTCCATTAAATGCCTCTAACCTATGACCTCCATTTACTGCCACCCATTTATCTTCCATTCTTAATTGAGATGTAATGTGTCCACTTGTCCAGCGCTGAGCACTAAAACTCTGACAGCACGCTTGATAAATACTGGCTGGTTCAGGAAAGCTTACTTGAGAAAGTGCTATTCAAAACTCTAGTCTTAGTTTTGAAGTCTCCATTTAAACTTGAGTTTACCTTATAAACATACCGTGGTGAGGACCAAAACCCCAATAACTAGTAATAATATCTTTGGCTTTATTTGCCTTTTCTGCTACAAAATGGAATTATATATTTATTTTGACCCTGGGAGGATACGGGGTGACAGGGCCAGTGGGAGGAAAACATGTAAGGCAGCTTTCAGCAGTCAATAATTTTTTACTTTCAAACAGAATAATTTTAAATGTGGTGCTTTGCAATCAAACTCCCTCCCCCGAGATACAGTGTGCAGGAATGTTTGAAGGATGGCATTGTTTAGAAAATAGTCAGACCTTATACAACATCATTTCAGGAACTCTTGAGCAACATTAATAAAACTCCCAGCAACCAGGTGCTTCTGCAGCCATTTAATGGAGGGGGAAGCCCAGCATCAGAGAGTCAGAAATACAACAGAAGGGAAAGAGCAAAGCTCCAGCTACCAAGCAGTCATTTTAATCTCACGGAGCAATGCTAAACTAAAGCAGGACAGAACCAAACAGCAATATTTTAGCCTCTTGGAGCAGTAAAGTAAAATTAATACAGCACCCCGGGCTGCTATTAAATTGTAAAATTTAAGAAAACATATTGTGGTCAGGCATTCAACCTC
Organism: Ciconia boyciana; assembly: GCF_034638445.1. Taxonomy (NCBI): domain Eukaryota; kingdom Metazoa; phylum Chordata; class Aves; order Ciconiiformes; family Ciconiidae; genus Ciconia; species Ciconia boyciana. The sequence continues at coordinate 209,346,306 of NC_132934.1, forward strand.
TCAAAATAAATAGATGAATCACTCCATGCTTATTCTAAATGACTGAATGTTTGCACCAGTGATACCAAGTAAAACACAAATTCGCTGGGATCCTGAAGGCGAACATCCAAGAGGAAAATTTTTCATTCAAAAACATCATACCAGGGACTAGGCTGGAAAGCTCTGCGGCTGAAACGTCTGAACGGAGCGTGCTCCTATTTCATATTCCAGAGGTGTGACTGCAAATTTTGCTGATATACCCCAGAGAGCTTTAATTTAAGGTTAAGGCTTGGTACTGATAGACTGATATTTGTGGCAGTAAGGCATGGAGAAGGCTACACGAACAGCAGCAGGGTGGTCATGCCCAAAGGCTGCCCAGCAGCAGCACAGCCACACCACTGCATGAGGAGTGCCAGGAATCTCCCCAGACACTCCCAGGGGTCAGTACAAAGCGGAAAAAGATATCCAAGGAGGTTGGAGCACTTTAAGTAATGTCTAGAGGCAGCCAGGAACAAGAAATATAGGCTGCTCTATCTCACTTTCTGAAAGAAGGTGACAGGCAAACTAGCTCTTCTCCCTGTTTTGCAGTAGAGTCCTCAGAAACTGTCCCAAGGAGTATTTTGATATATATGGGTTCCATTCACACACACACAGTGACACCGACAATCAGGTATCTACATGGCTCCCAGCTGAGCAGAATATTAAACTTTATATCACAGCCATTTATAAACCGAACACTATGCTGGAATTAATCCTGCTGTCTCCCTGTGTCTGGGTGTCTGAGGGCCACAATGAATCCCACCTCAAGACCATGTCACCCATTGCCTGCATGCCCAAGTTGACTCTCAAAGGCTTAGGTCTGGATAGCTGTTGGCACAGGAACAAGTTAGTTGAAAGGACCTCTTTTAACTAGCACTGTGACCATGCCATTGAATGGCAGCACAGACTTTGCCTTAATCCCAGTTTGCAAATCCAAAGAACTGTGCTGTCAAGGTTTCTGATCCCGCATGCCATCAGAGAAGATCATGGGAAGACATGACAGCATTACCCCGGCTGGCCAGTAATTTTTAAGCAATGCACTGGGACAGGCAAAGCAAGGTCTGATGGAATGGTCCTTGCAAGGGACTTGAAGGCACAACTAAAACGTAAAGCAGAGGTTGAGAATGAGGAGAGACCAAGGATGTTCACTGCAGAAAGCATCTCTCCAAGGACAAAATGAGAGGGGAAGCGGCAATGGCACTGCGACAACATTGGCATTCCTGGCATGAGCACGCCTTAACTCGCTCGCTACCAAACAAGCATCTGGTGCCACCTCATTAAAACACCAGTTCCAGGAGGTGACATCCGGCATCATGAATCAAATGAAACATCTGCTAATTCTTACAACAGCCAGACAAAACAAGCCTAAAAAAGGCAAAACAAACACGCACACACACATTACTAACTTTGGCACTGACATCCCGACTGAACATAAGAACCACATAAAATTCCCACATTATTAACCAGTGCATCTTCAGTTTAACTGATTGACTGTGCAAATTTGCCACAACACATGTTCAGCTGCTCAACGGGCAAAAATGGATCAAGTTTTACAAAAGTGGGTGAGCACGCCTCACCGCACAGCATTGCACTGCAGAGGGGAAGCCTCCCTCGAGCTCACGCAGTCTAATGGCACAGGCTATTAACTCAGATGATTAAAGGACTGGAGACTGCAGAAATCTCAATACATGCAAGGCCTATAATAGCAAAATGGAGGGTGTGTTTTCCCCAGTGACAAACAGATGCTTTATTTTTATTTCTGCTATAAATAATTGGGGTTTTTTAATAGGTATAGATAATCAGGCATTTACATGGTTTCCAGCAGAGCAGCAATATTAAGCTACTACGTTATGGCCATTCATAAACTGAATACATCGCTGGAATTACTTTTTACTGTCATTATTATCCAACAATCTCTACAATATGCGTTGTTACCGCAGCAGTAAAATGATTAGATTCTGAACATTGCTGGAAATCTGTAAGTAACACCACGGAGGTGAACCCTTAGTGAAATCAAGTATTGAAGAAGAATTTTGGATGGTCTCATGCTGAACTCTGTGGGCTTCTGAAAACAGAGCAGGGATACAGTTCACGGACTCGGTTCTGTCATCTTTTACACCATTTTTTACACCAGCAACATTTCATGTACATGGTTTAACCCTACAAATGAGCCTACTGTACATGTGTGTAACGGCATTTCTCTATGTGCCTCATTTCAATATATAATCTCATTAGCGCTTTGTTTATTCTTGCCTTCCCTCTTCCCATTACTCTTACACAAACTTGTTGCCTATCTTGCTTTGAAGTTCTCTTTTTTTTTTTTTCCCCTCTACTATAAGACTGTAGAAGCAGAGGCTGTGTTTAACCAGAACGAACCCTCCAGAATATAATTGTGCCTCAACTGTGCCTCCTTGCTCTGTTACTGATTTTTAAGCAGCATTTTGTATGAAAGAGGTAATCAGAAACCGAGCAAAAGGACAAAAGATATTCTACATTGACTCCAGAGATCACTAGGTCAATCTGGCACTAAGGGTGGAGATACATGAAGACAGAAGGAAAATCCTACAGTAACCTTTAAAGACCTATCTATGCTCAGTCAAAGAAAAAGAGTTGGTTTTGGTTCCCCCCCCCCGCCATGATGGAGAAGAAAATAGGAATTTCAGGAAGGGATAATACACAAGCTGATTGCAGCAACTTGCAAATGAACTAGCAGGGGGTGTCTGGGAATAGATACCAATTTCCATTCCAACCGGAATGGAAGTTTCTATATTAAAGGGTATTATTTCTGAGCAGTCAGCGCAGAAGGAGAAGCTGATGCAATAAAACACTTGAAATTTCTAAGTGATCAGGACCAGAAAGAGAAAAGCAAAGTAACTGAGGCTGCAGCCTTGCTAAATACTAAGATGGGGGGATATGGAGAAGATGCAGCTGCCAAGGCAGTCACTGAACAACACACTTCAGAGATAAGAGGCACCAGCCATTCTTCGAAGCAATCGTAGCTGCCAAGAGCTACAGAGAAAAGAGTGAATTGAAGGGGATAGAGGGGTCAACTGCAGTGAATACGAAAACAAGTCAAGGCCAAGGACAGGCATGATGCTTTGGGATTTGGCCAGGAGGTGATAATTTGTGGGTTTAGTCAACTGCAATCTCAGTGGAGTAGAGAGGGCAGAAACTTGACGAGAAAAGAGAGAGTTGGCAGCGGAAAGATGAAGGCAGCCAGAATACAGAGCAGGAATAAGGAGCTTGGGTAGGAGAGAAAAGGAGAAGGGGCGCCTGGCAGCAGCAGATATGCTTGGAGAATTGTGGATTTTTCTCAGTCCAGGGACACAAAGGCGGATCTGAAAGCTGAAGTGATGCCAAGAGAGAAAACAGGGTTAAGCGAGGTGGCAAGAACAGCAACGACTGAAAAAGGTCACAAGGGATCGAAGGAGGAGCTCAAGAGAGCAAGTCAAGAGCAGGAAGAATTAGGTTTGTCCATCGTGGGGCTCACATGAAAGAGCAAAGAAAGAGAATTCCCATCCCAAAACACTGTCGGTCGCTACTCCTCAGCCAGGGGGAAGAGCTGTGCCCTCCAACTGCATCCTCCTCAGCTGGTCCTCTGAGGCCTCTGTGTGTCAACAGTTTGGGAAAAGTCTTCCAGAATTTCTCAAAGAGAAATGGCATCCTTTCACACCTTCTGTTTTAAAATCTGAACTAGGTTAAACAAGGTACGGTATATTTTTATTTTTATCTTCCTATGACTTCTAGTTTAAGCTCTGTGGCTATAAGAAGCAATGACTTTGACTTGCTGCCATCTGCACTTACTACACTGACAGAGGAATACCACGTACCAGTCCCGAGAAGTCTATTTGCCTGAATTTCCATTAAGACTATGGCAATAACCTCTAAGCAAATGTTGCATGAAATCATAACGCCATTCACACCAATGCTAAATCTCTCATGCCCTCTGAAAAAATCCAGATCTCACCCTCCGGTTTTAAAAGCATCCTGTAAGGGCAGCTATAAAACTTCTCCACTGGTCATGATATCATATATGTGTCAACCAGATCACTGTTCACACTTGATATATTTATTATCAACTTCAGGATACAATTCCTTATGCTATTTATAGAATGCAAAAATATGTCCTGACAGTTTATAGGGGAAAGAACTGTGCTATGACTAGACAAGGACAACAGTATTACAACCACAATTACAACAAAGCTGCACTTACTGACCCCAGCAACAAAGGAAGAGTTGGAGGGAAAATAGTTGCAATATTTTATATCCTGAGCTAATTAAAGATCTCATTCCCCAAACAGCCAGATAGCAAACATAAGCAGTGCCTCCAGATGAAGGATTCCTGTTTTGATGGTTACTGTAATGAGCACATTCCCAAAGGAAACAGCCAATAAAAAGCATCTCCTATCTGGAGGATGCTGAATGAAAGTTGGACTTTTCTTAATTTTACAGCAATTCCTTATTGCATCATATCAGCCTCTGCCAAAGGTCTCAGTTCAATTTTTCTGTAATGAATTTGGAGACTCAAAACAAAAAATCCATCCCATCTTAGCTGGCTAAATTTCTCTCCTTGACTTAGAGCTGACAATGATTACAAATAAAACACCATTTTTACATCACTGTATGCAGTTTTAATTAGAATTTATTAACTTGAGAGAAACTATCTCCTTATCACCAATGGATACTAGAACAAAAATGCCTTTCATTGTGTTATTAAACTGATGTTTCAGACAGAACCATCACTACAGCACGCTGTAGCTCAATTGCCTAGTGCAAATTAGACTGATCTTTTCCTCTGCCCCCCCATTCCTTTCACGTGCATTGTCCCACAGGCAAAAAAGATCACACTAGTGCCTTCTGCAAAATTTTACACCTACAGCCTGATGTGTCTGCTGAATCACACACAGCTTTCCTTATCAAATTGCTGGACCACTTAGGAAAAAAAAGCTATGTACTTTGCCCAACTCTTATAATAAAAGAGCAAATACCAGGGGCCAGGCTGTGATGCACCAAGCCCTGGACCATGTGCACCCCGAAAGGATCTTTGGAGTCACTATTTTAGAGTGAAAGCTAGAGTTAAGAAAGCCAGAGGAAGAGCACATAAAAATAAGAAAAACTTTTAAAAAGACTTTTAGAAAAGCAGAAAATTTTAAATGCCAATGAGTATCATGATGGGGGGTAGGCAGTAGGGAATGATTAAGGGAGCTCAAAAAATAAGCAGTAAACCAGGAGAACACAATACTCCAAAGTCCAAATGGGAAGAGTTGAACATGTTGGGTAGATTGTCAAGATGTTATTTGAGATGATGTGACGAAGAGAAGAGTTACTAGTGACCTGACTAGTACCTTCAGTGACAAGGAGACAGAAGAAATTAAGAAAATCCCTCAGAGAACCCGTTTGAGGGACTTGAAGGGACATGCTGGAGGTGTGATTACAAATGAAACTCCTTAATCCAGGATAAGGGCAACGAAGAAGAGGATGTCACTGGAGCAGGAATCATACTGAAAAGAGAGACATGCTGGGGGAGGAGGTGAAAAAAGAGAGAGATATTTCCCAGGTTAGATGGTAGAAGAGAGCTGTGGGACCAAAGGCTGGTCAGCCAAGTGAGGCAGGATGGGGCATGACTAAAAATAAGAATAGAAAGGAACCAGCAGCACTCTCAGCAATGTAACTCTTAAAATATGATTTTACAAGTGGGTTTTATTCATAATGTCTCTCTTGCATGGGGTGGAGAGGAATGGGGACCACAGACAGAGATAAATACAACTATCATGACCACTTAAATATATTTTTTCTTAAGGAGCAAAACTGGGGGAAAAAAAAGGCAGAAATGGCAAGGAGGCAAGGGGAAGGTTTTTCTCCTTGGTGGAGAGGGAGACAGCGGCTTACTTGGTCACTGGATAGAGCACAGATAAGCACAGAAAGGAGAGGCACCCCAAAGGGGGAAGGCTCACTGGGCTGAAGTGGTTAAAGAGGGAATAGAAAGATTATGAAGAAAAGTAGAGCGAGGAATCAAATTGCTTCAGTGATAAAGGACATTCAAGGTGAGAGACAATACACTGGAATAGGTATTTACCATAGCAGATTGAGTGAAGCGGGATCATTTACGTGGGCTTTGAAAAATAGTACAAACACAGCAAGCAATTACACCACAATAAATAAACCAGTAGCACACGTGCAAATAAGGACGCCTAACAGAGTGTGCACAGGAGATATGGCAATTGCCAGGAGACTCGATAAACACTCCCTGGAGCCCAACTTCAAGGGGCCCTGACGGTGGAACAGGGATGCCGTCTCCATCAGAGGCAGAAGGAAGCAAGTGCTGCCCTGCACAGCCCTTCCTCTGCCAACCTGCTGCATGCAGATGCAGAATGACAAATGCCTGAACTTGGAAAAAAAAGGATGTTTTCAATTCCCTTTCTCACCTCCCTCAAGATAATCTGCAAAGTTATGCAAATGCTGAGTTAGTTCAGGTTGCCAATCATGAAAATCAATCCACCTCCATCTAATGGGATTTGGCAATTAGCCACATCCAGGTTCCAGTAATTTTTTATGGCTTCCTAACCAGCTCTCAAACAATATTGTAAAAGCACAAATATTCTCAAAATCATAACCCTTCCTCCTGCAATGCGGTGCTTGTCCCACCATTTATAGCTAGTACAGACTCAAGAAGACCTCTGCCCTACACATGGATTCCTCCCTCTATGTGTGCTACCAGCCATGCTAAAATATCTCTGAGTTTGGTCTCATGCAATATGGCTATTTTCATACATTATCTAACATTACCAGCTCTTAACTCACCTTTTCAGCTTGACCAAAAGCCCACACCAAACTCCTGGCAATCTCACCACCCGTTCTGGCTGGTAGCACTTCAGAACACCCCAGTCCATCCCAAGCCATGCCTCCTCCACAGAGAGCACACTTCTTGCCAGGAAAGGTTGAAAGTTGATAAAGACAATCAGTTCATCCTACTTAAGTAAAACCTAGGCACAAAACCACAGCAACATGAGACAAAAAACCTCTCCTCCATATCTCTACCCTTAGTTTGAGTTCAGGAGCCCTCAGGTCTGGGCTAAAGCTGAGGGTGATCCCAGGCACTGTAGAGAGCATTTGCCAGTGAGAGGATGAAGTTTAGAGAATTAATACTTATTTTATTCAAAATCCATTAGTTTTACTCCTTTTTGACAGGGCTGATCATGGAATGCAAACCAAAAGTGTCCTTGACTTCATGGCTTCCCTGGAAGTTTCTAAGTAAGTCTAAAAACCTCTTTTATGTCACTACTCACTTAAGGCACTCCTTATGTACTGGCTCTTCTTTTGGCTGCTCAGTGCCTGGGAGATAAATAGGATAGCTTTATGCCTAGCTGAAAAGAAATCATGTTGAACCCAAAAGATGGACTCAGCCTGACGATTCCTCAACCCTTGTTGACTGACCCTCTCCAACCACCAGCTGAATTGTGGCTGTGCGGTTGCACTGGAGCTTTTTGGAAACGATAACCTGTCAGAGTCGCTCTGGAGGTGTGCAGCATTTCGCCTTCACCGCCTGCCTCCCAGCAGCATCTCCTCTTAATAACCTGCAATTTATACTTGCACAAAGCACTTACCCACACAGCATTTCTGTGACTCCCACATTTCATGTTGCACTGCAAGGTGTCTCTAAAAATCCCATCGCCTAAATTAATAGCACAAATGAGTGTTTGACATTAACAGGACATCTACCTACTTTTTGGCCATTTATGATGAGGCTTGGGGTGGGAAATCCTACCTTCAGAGGTATAGCCTACACACAACTCCACTCACTGGGCTAAAGAAAAGCCTTTGTCTTCTTTACTCACAACCATTATGACTTTGTCAAACTGTCTGTCTCATCTGAAAACAATCCATGTATTGATTGGCACTGGGATGGGTTTTAAAGCTGGCAGGAGGAAAAGCACTTCCCCACTTGTAAGCTCAGTGAATTTGACAAAGAAATGTTCTTGGACAGCTACAAGTCTCTTTTTACAAAGTCAGTTTTCAGAATAAAATCACCCAGTAAAGGCTTTCTCCTGACAGTCACAAATAATTCCAGCAGAATAGTTATAAAGTGTCTAAAAGATGTTTTAACCTGTCTTGAAGAACCCGTATGACATCTTTGGCTGCCATGAGAAGGACAAGGATTAAAAACATGGTTACCAGCATGAGGAGTTACTCGTGGAAACTGGAATAACAGGCACACCAAAAAGATATATAGAACAAAGCAGCAAAAAAAACCCCAAAAACCGAAACCACAGCTCTGGGAGCCTCTCGTGATGAGTCCACGAAGCAGACACTACAGCACCTTTCTCTGACCCAGGAGCTGGGTGTTATGCATCATCCCTAGGACAGAGAAACCCCAGGAGAAACAAGGTGCTTGTGTCCCAACCTCAGCCACACGTAGCTGTCGAGAAGTAAGTGACACTTTATTGAAGAGCAAAAAGAAGAAACTGCAGCAATGCACTTCACTTCTCTAACCTGAATACAGCTGGGGAGAGGCATGCTCTAGAGAGAACTGAAAACTAGCCATGCAGTCCAAAAAAATAGTAGTTTTAACCATTCATTAATCAACCCCTCAGCTCTTCCAACTCCAAAAGCCTCTCTAGGTACCATCTTGTCTTCTTGCCCCTCCAAAGCATGCGTCTCTGTGCTGACCACTAACATGCCATAGCCACCTAGTCACACGAAGTCTGAAGTACAAAACACAACCACACAAATCACAAACATATAGAAATCCTGCATTCAAGCTCATCATCATTACTTAATCACATGTTAAATGAGCTAAGAATTAACAGTTAACACATGAAAAAATTTGGCTTTCCATCAAAAGCAATTATAATTAATTCCTAAGAAACGTATTTCTGGATGCCAAATCAGATGGAGGAATCAACTGGGGAATAGATACACTCCTTCCATAGCTCCACTCAAAATTCTAATTAAGACCAGAAATACAAAAGTGGTTGTGGTGGAAAGGTTAATAGAAGAGGAGGAAATCTCAAGAGAAACCATGCCAGATATTCAGTCCCTCTTTTTGGCTCTTCCGCACTTTTTCCCTTAATAGACAGTCCCTAGAGATACAGATATGCAAACACACACACCCGCTCTATCACATGGATATTTTAGCAAAAATAAGATGACCACAAAATCATGTGTTCTGCTATCCTAGAGATCTTGTGGACAAAGTGGCTTTGAAATCTTGGTCTCTGCTGCAGTAAAAAATCAACTGCCTCAGAAAAGTTGATATCCTCGAGCTATTGGGGAACGGAGAGAAAGGATCCGTAACTCTGAGGATGCTGAGTGTGCAATCTGCTCCCTAAGCAACGGCGATGCTGAACAATTACAGTTCAGACAATAGAATGATGGTGCGTGGTTCAGAAGAGCAAGGAATGCTTTTCAGCTAAAAAGCCTTTCTTTTACATGGATTCTCCTGAAATATTCATAAGATAAAAAGAACCTGTACAAAAGCAAGGAGCTTTCCAGGTGAAACCATCTCCAGGCTGGGAGAGAAAATAAGATGTGAGTGCTTCCAGCAATGTTTCTCAAAGCTTATGGTCTCCCAACTAGGATGCACAAAGGAAGCTCAAGATACGGGAGAGGAGAAGACTTCCCTGACCTCCCTGAGATACGTTACTCTTATAAAAACCTCCAAGCCTGGGCTGGGTGTCCCCAGTTGGCAATTTCTGACTAGGTTTGCAAACAACCTGATTGCAGTACCTCTGAGCCATGAACTACCCCCTTCATTTCAACTGCAGGTATTGCAAATACCAAAAGCAACACTTTCAACGTGCTCACCATGAGTAAAAACAGCTTGGTTAAAACCAGGCCTTTCTGAGGACAACAAAAAGAGGTTTTGGAGAAAATTATCAGAAAGACACTTTTTAAAATTTTCATTTTTCTACCGTTTCTCCCGTTCATCAACGCTGAAGAAGACAGGGAGGAACTAAGACATTCAAAACCATCTCTACTGCCATCTTCCAAATCCTTGTGCGTATGCTGCACGGTGGGGAATTCTTCTGAGGGAAAATACAGCTTTCAAAGACCTACAAAACACTGTCCTGTGGGAAGGGATTTCACAAAGGATCATAAGATCAGGGTGGTTTTCTGACTTCCATTTAACATATTTTCCTCTGAGAAAGAATCTCCTCTGGCAAATGACCCCACTGTTGTCACTCAGACCCACCCCATGAATGGCATGAATGGAACCTGGGGTCACTAAATGACTCAAATTAATTTTGTAAAAAAACCCTTATTAATGTGCTTCTTTTGATGACTCAAATGTCATTCATCGGGAAATAAAGTATCACAGAAGTCCCACTGCCTGTGATTTCCATAAATATTTAGGCTGCTTAACCAAAGCACTGTGCATAAAGGTATCTTCAGGATTATTCTATACTTGACATATTATCAGGAGAAATGCTTCCTTTCCTATTATTTGTCTTACATAAAGTGAGCCGTAGTGCTGTTTTTCTTTTTTCTTTTTTTAAGATTAATTTATTGGAAATTCTCTGTCTGCATTAAAATTAGTTTAAGCCCACTAAAATTGATAAACTGTTGTTATTGGTCTCAATCCACACTACCTTTTAAATCTTTGGATTTTCATTCCAGGGCTCTGATGAAAGATTCATTCAAAGTACCTGAAGTAATCTCTACCTTCTACTCCCTCTCCTACACGCCACTCTTTTCCAGCATAATCCATTTTATGCTTTCAGTTATAAATACATAGTTCTGTCTACCTGGCACTTTAGATAACAGAGGTCCCTGTATAGTACAGTCTGACTCGACCATGTTTAACGTCAATCACAGGGACTTTCTCTCTTACTGATGCTGGTCACTTCACCCTTGGTGTAAAAGCAGAGGGAAGAAATATTTCCATATTTAAGATGGAACGACAGAAATCATGAGTCTGCATCAGGTCTCCACACTTCAGTAAAGCACCATAAATAAAACATTATAAATCTGTCGGTTTGGGGATCAAACTTGGTAAAAACTGACACCCAGAAGAAATTGGACAAACTTTACTCAAATGGAGGTTATTTCATGCTACTATTCTTTTAATTAACTGAAATGGAAAATACAAGCCAAGTGCTATGTACAACACTTGTTGCCACTGAAAGCTATGAATCCAAGTGGAGGGTTTCTGTAAAACTACTTTTTCAACTACATTTTTTTTTTCTTTTTAAATTAAAAATCTCAGCACTCTGGATAGTTTTTTATGCCACAGGAAATAATTATCTGCAAACAAAAATTCTGTCCAGCTTGCAATATACACTAATGCACAGGCACCAACACAGTTACACACTGAGAGTTTTAACTATGTGGAAGTTGGGCATATAGTTGAATTAAAGCATACACAGGTACATCATTTTATGCCAAATAGGCACTACAGGTAAACTAATATCTAGTACCTTAGTGATCTAGGGCAACAAAAACCAGGTCACAAATGTAGAAACTTCATAATACAGTATTTATACCAATCAACTTTATTTTTTATGACATCTTGCAAGGCATAAAATGCTTTAGAGGGTTAAATAATAAATGATAGGAGAGAAATGAGAGGGAGAAAGTTTTAAGGACTAAAATTTTTATCGTCTGATGAAATATAAACCGACATGGACTCACTGAGGGAGGAAAATACAAAGAAGCTGGCCCAGATAGGGAAGCCTGCAGAGGCTCTTTAACGTTAATAGAGCCTGTTTCTTTGGTTTTATCTTGAATCTCATTTTCATTCTAGGATAATATGGTATTCACAGGCCATCTCAGGGGTAAGAGCTTTGTCAAAGGACATTTATTAAGTTAATATCAAATATTCTCCTATTCATGTTCTGTGGTGTTTTCAGATCTTGGATCACATTTGGTTTTTTTTTTAAACAAGCTTTGCAGCCGGTGGGTTGTTTGTGCACACAAAGGAGGACGAGGGCACACGGGCACCTCCCAGACCTCACGGGGTTATGGGAACGTGGTAGCTCAGACACACTTCTCATAACTATCATGATGATATCATTTATTATCATAGCATTGATTATTATTTTATTGATTATTGTAATTTATTTATTATTATATCATTGGTTATATTATTATTATTGTTGTTGTTGTTGTTGTTGTTGTTGTTATTATTATTATTATTATTATTATTATTATTATTATTATTATTATTATTATTTTTCATTGATTGCCACCTCTGCTGGCAGGATCACATGCTTCAGTGACCCCAAAATACCCCTCTCACATGCTCCATTTCACTGACGATCAAACTCCAAGAAATATTGTCACCAGATCCAGTGAATTACATACAACACCAAAGTTTCCTACTTATGAGAGTATTGGACTTCTCACTGAAGTTTCAGCAAGATGGTTATGCAACTGTGCTACTGCACACAGCTCTCACAAGGTAACACTGCATAAATAACAACTATTTTCTTAAACAGGTCTTTCAATTATTTAGAGATACTTGGCAAATGCGCTGCTAACAGCTGTTTTATAACAGATTTCATGGTACCGTACACCTGGTGCTAATGCTTCAGCATGTCTAAATGGTTTTCTAAAGATTACACAATCAAACATCGTAAGATAAAATCACTGTAATTGGAGCCCTCATCAAAGAAGAAATTACTGTTACACTTACAAACCATACATGCTACTTTCCAAAGCTGAGCAAAAGGTAATACTACGATAGCCACAGAACTAAAAGATCTCTCTTGATCTTATCCCAAATTTAGGGGTCCCACTTCTTGCTGTCAACCTGCAACAGGCATACAGGGTCCAGGTGATAACACGGAACATGAAAGCCATTTCTGATGCAACTACTCTGTTTTAAGTGAAATAAAGATTCCAGCTTAAAATCTAAAGCAGAGTAACATCTCAAATACTGTGCCACAGACCTCTTTTACTTATCTGGTGGTATCTCTAAAAGTCAAAATTTATTGGTGACCTTTGAGTCATGCCTTAAAAACTTATTTCCTCAGCAGCGACACTATGCTGAAAGCCTTTATTCTGATCCCTAAATACTACGTAAATAAGTGGACATTTTTTAGATGCTGAATATCAAAGCGGTGCTAGATAACTGTTAGCTTCACCCAGGTGTTTTCAATAAAACAAGCTGGGTAAGAGTAATGCAATACAGATTTGCTGAATCTGATGATGGCTTTAGAGAATGTGCTATTAAAACAACACACAGGAATCACATGTGTACTTCCAGGTTTATAATCTGCCTGGGAATCCATAAACAGGACGAGAACTTTTAACTCTATTAATTTTTGCATATATTTAAATGCTGTAGGATTACTGTGGGTGTGATTTGCACAGAAATGGTGGCTCTGCAGGTGTTTAGGTGCACTGATGAAATTTCACCGTGCCGGGTGAAATCCTAGGTTTATTGAACTTAATGCTAACATTGCCACTAACTTCAAATGGGATTTTGAACACAAATAGATGATGTTAGATGAGATCACATTAGATCACAGCAGATCAAAGACCACACGAAGCTGAACAAAACAGAAAGAGGACAATTGTTGGGCAAAGCCATGGACACGCAGCCACGCGGACAGCTTCTCCTGAGCTGTGAAAGCCAGTAGGGTCAACTGGGAGAGCCACCACTCTCCTCAATTAATTTGTACAAAAAAGATGACGATATTGGTCAACAAATGAAGTAGCCTCCTCCTTGCTCCCAAGCATCATTTCACAGGGCACTTGTAGAGTGGAGCAGCAACCTCGGTGCAGACCTTTTCACCACCACCAAGTTTAAACACTCGGGTTGTAGTCGGCATGAATGAAACTGAATGCCCACCTGCTTCTCAGAGTGGCTCAGTAGTACTGATTGAGTTAAAATAAAAGTTATTCTGATTAACCCCCTTCTGTTGTCTTCCCCTCAGGGAGTCGCACTCCCACTCCAAAAGGCTGGAAATAAACTGTTTTTATTAAATCACATTCAATTACAGCAGTATTTATTAAAACCAATAACTGCAACTGGTAAGAATCCCCCTGTGCTTGTTTCTAGGTATTTAAATTAAGTTAAATGCACAATAAACTTTGCATTGTTTCAATTTACATGACCCCAGAGTTTTTAGACATCCCGTAGGCAAAATTCACAGACTTATAAACTGCTATTAAACATGAACATATGGTGGACTCAGCGTCCTGTGCTGTTGCTGCTCTTACAGGAGGGTTGTGAAGTGCCTTGCTGCCTCTAAATCCACTAAAGCAGCCTTACACCAAGCCAAAATCCCCCTTCATTCCAAGGAAAGGTGCTTTATTTTCAGCGGCAGCTCCAGTGAAACAGCAACAGTCCCACCAGTGAGACATTTGTTTTCCGTATGCCCTGGCACGTGCCGGGCTATGGATGTATAATTGGACCTGCATTTTCCACAGCAGATTCACCAATGTCCCAGTCATCTGGGCCACTACCACAACTCATAGACCTCAGAGTTCACCAGAAGCATGGATTTGCATGAGCTCAGTAACATGAGAAAGTCTCCTTACAGAAGGATATCCCCTACATTGCAGTTGAGGAGGTGTTTCTCATGGCTTCTTCCAGTACTCTCACGAACTGCTCTCTGCGTGGTACCCAGGCTCCCTTACCCACCCAAAAACCCCAACTGCTCATATTCAAGAAGAGATTCCTCGCCTTCACTTGCCATCCTCTCTCACTCCTGTGTGAGTCACTGCTCTGCATCAGCTTTGCTTGGTTTCCCATTCAGAATAGAAGCAAATCACTGAATTTCTCTGGCCAGTTCTTGACCCTGCTCTTCCTTCTGCCTCCTCCCTTTCGAGCCCCATTGCAGGATTCAATTCAATAATACCACATTTGGGAAATATCCGGTTTCATTCCATTCTCTTGGTAATTCTGCCCATAACAATTCTCTGAGGCTCAAAGTTTCCCTAAGTTACTTTTCACACCAAATTTTAACATTTTACACATCTTTCCCTGAGGAAGTGCCACTTAGTTTCCCTGATATTGAGTCTACACTAAAAGCAAAGCCTAAACTACACACAATATAACACATCTTCCCTGTACAACAGAAAGTTCAGACAGTATTTTCTGAGAACTCACAAATAGGGTCATTTGTCATTTTATGAGCTAAAAATCAATTGAAAATGGGTTGGTAGCAACCTTCCTCAGACCCTATTCTTACCATATCTTCACCCTGCAGGCACAACTTAAGAGGAAAACATCATTTAAAAGACCAATTTAATCTGTTCCAGGACTTTAAAAAGAATAAAACCCTATTATTCACTTACCATAATTATATAGACATTACACAACCTCAGTACAGAACAGAGTCAAGATTCTTTGGGTGAACTGATTGTGCATTTCCATTCCTTAACATGTTTGATTTCTTTTAAGGTTACTCTTAACTCTAGATATGTTGCATTTATTAAGTTTGTTTTGGAATAATTGCAGTATCCCTGTAATGTGCCCAGCCCTAAATTACTTTCACATACTCTAATCCTTATCTGCATTTTAATAAAACTTTAATTTTGGAATATGTTTTAAATTATCCCTTTGCAGAACACAAAGACTATTCAAGTTTACTTTGACTCTATGACTCTTAGGAAATCTTTATTCGAAGTTGAATCACCTTTCAATGTGTCCGCTCATGTCTCTTTTGCGTTGCTAAGTCCCTACCTCACTTCAAAGGCTTGAGAGTGTCCAACCAAACTCATTTCTTCCTCTGAAAACCAAGACTATACTGTTCCTACTTATGCCATCTGTTTCCTATGTGGTTTTGCTCTCCTCCTGATATAAAAAACCTTGCAAAAACTCATTCTACTTCTAGCAACCGAACTCAACACCACGATATTTGTGTAATACGCTGGTACAGAAAGAACACTATTTATTCAGTCATCTACACGATCGCCTGTAGTACCTGGGTTCGTCACTAATGGTCTCTCCCCAAGTACTGATTAAGTCACATACCGCTTATATTCTGACAGGTGGCATTACATGGTAAAACTCAAAGAATGAAAATAATAACCCTAGCCCATCTCACAAGAATTTTAAAATGTCCTTGCCATTAATCACTACGCTCCTTTCAGCAAACTTTATCTGGCAGCAAGACAAATCACCAAAGCCAGAGCCTGTATCTATATTAAAAATAGAAGACCACAGGAAATGTCCCCAAAGAAATCTGGTACAAAGACATAAAACTCAGATTCTACTTATTAATTTTGACATTTTTTCCTCTAGCCAAATAGTATCATAACCATGAACTGTGTGTAACAGATGTAGGCTATCCATATCTGAAATGGATAATGGCACATAATAATAGCTTTTAAGGTCAAAAAGGATCATTAGATCACCTAATCTGACGTCTCATATAACACAGACAACATAATTTCACTCATCTGACCCTCGACTGAACTTCAAAACCTGGGCTATGCAGCTTATGTATTCCCTTAAGGCTTATTTTCCTGAAGACACAGGAAGATGGGGTGTAGGCTGTTCCAGTGGTGGGTCACGCTCTGACATCCAATGTCAAGTTATCTGGCTGCAACCTCCCCTCTTTTAGGTCTTTCTTTTCCGCCCTTTCTCTGCTGCAGTGAAGATCCCCATAGCACCTGGCACTGTCTCTGGGTGAAGGCTTCTACCATGTTCACCAATCACTACTTCATCTGTTTTGATAAACTAAGCAGAATAAACTCTACAATTTTAAGATTTCTCACTGAAAAGCAGTTTTCATTACTCCCATGACTCCAGTCATTTTTCTGTTTCCTTACCAACTCTTTTGACTCAGGTGGGGGCGCAGATATCCTCTCCAAGATTTCATGGACCATATAGCAGCCACTGATTTTTTTTCTCGTTTCCTTTTGCTATCAGTCAAAGACCAATTATTTCAGTAAGGTATCATCCAACCCAAAACTTCAGCTCTGAACAATATAAAACTAGTCAAAATATAAGTATAGGTCTAGAGAAATAGTAAGCGGGCTTCAATGGCTGTTATAGCTTGAGCCAAAAAGACAGACATTTCCATACACCCAGTACCATACTGTGCTACCAGCCTTCACGCTTGTAAACTTTACTATCCTGTTTGATTCTTAATCACCAACCAACTTGGCAGGCTGCAGTGTCCAGCAGCTATGAAACGCATAGAAAAGCAAAGGAAAAGTGAGCTGCTGTCAACTGCTTTAGTTGACCTCAAAAAGAGCAAAAAATAACAGATACTCAATATTGTATCCTGTAACAATAACTGTCAATACAGAAGGATGAAGAAAAACAAAGGTAAATTTATACTTAAGGCATGTTGCTTCCTTTTAAGCTGCAAATGTAATAATTATACAAGCCCCTCATTTCATAAAGTCTTAATATTCTGTGGCATTTGTTTTCTTATCCTCCACTACTGAAACGCCTTCATGCTGCCATCTGCTTCCAAAGGTCCATATCCCCCCTTCCTTGGACTGAGCAATAGTCTCCTGCTCCTGCAGGCCTTAATTTCCAGCCAAAATCCAAACCAAAACAAAAAAAAAATGGCTAGCTATAATACTGAGGTGAGGAAAAACCATCTGCAAGCTTTTAAAAGCACACGTGCGCACACACACGCAGATAAAACAAAGAAACCATTTCAAAGTGAAAGCTATAATAAGAAAAGTTTGTATTAAAGTCAGAAAAAACTTATGGCAGGAGGCCTGGAACAACCAACAGCAAAGGAAAAAGCATCTTCTCAATTTTTTTTTTCTTTTGATAACTTAGATTCAAATACAATTTTTTTATATATATAAAAAAAGAGGGGTTAGCAATTGCTAGCTGCTGGGTGCAGCCATTAATCCAAGGGACCACGTTGATGTTAGAGGCAGCACTTTCCTCTGATCTTGCTTCACGGAGGGAAGGTGCCGCTGCTCATTTAGTCTCCAGCTGCTCGAGGGAAAGAAACTCAATGAGCTGGACCAAAAGCAAAATTGCTTTTGGGATGTTGCAGGAGATGTGCATTTTTTAATCTTTTTATTGAAAATTCTTTGCAAAGCCAGGGAAATTAGCAAACTTGACTATGTGTATAGATTGACAAACACAGCGTCTATGAACTGACACATTATTTGACCATAGAGACTTGTTATACTAAAGTTATAATAAATAATTGTATCTGGTGAAGTCAGCATGTACTATATGCAACTCTTTGTCATTGTCTCACTGATAACCTGGTGTAACAGAGCAGCAGGGGAGACAGCACAACCCGCTCAGCAATCCTCAGGTGGAGCACTGTCCCTGCCTCCTGCCTGGGGCTCACCCCGGGACTTCCCAAGTGTGCAAAACCCAACTGCTGCACTGCAAGCGACTCCCTGCTGTCCACGCACAGTTTTAAGGTATCTTAGCACCCTCTGAGTCAGCATGAGTCTTTTATTTGGCATTTTTTTACTGGAAAGGTTTTCCGAGCTTGAAGTCTTACCATAAAAGACTATGAAGAGGACTCAGGTCATGGGTAATTGCCAGTGACCCACCTCATGTGAGATAAATGATTCATATTTGCCCAATTATATCTTACAAATTTTATCTTCCGCTCCTTTGCTTTGCCAAGGAAAGGCAGATGGTAAGCCAGCCTATAACTAAGACATGAGAAAAGAAAAAAAACCTCTTCAAGACAAATGAGTGCAAACTGATCAAACTCTCCAAATGAGAGTTTTAAAGAGTTCTGGGTTTTAATTACAGTTATATTAAAGCAATGTCTCCTCAAAAACTTCTAAAAATATTAGAAAGGACTAATTTAAAAGCTCAGCAAAACAACAGACGCAAGGAGGGCTGGACCAAACCAAACCATGAGTTCCTTTTTGCTGCTGCTTGGAGCCAGAGGTAAGGCTACGGCATGAGTACAGGGAGACCTTCCTGCGCGGACCTTACCAGCTTCTGGCAACCTAAAATTAGAGGATTCCTGAGCCATGAGAAATAACTGTTTCTTCGTAAGTAATAGGTCTTGAAAGGCTTTTAATCCATGACTTTCTGTAGTCCTTTTGTGAGCCCATTTCGGTATCCCTAGACCTTTAGCAGGCAGACCTGTGAAAAGTCACTCCTCTTTTTGCCACTTCGGAAATGCTACCTCTGGCATTTCCACCCTATGTTACCTCTCTACAAGCCACAGTCCCTGTCCATTTAATCTCCTCTCGCACAAAAACCATTCCACGCATGTGAGCATCGCTGTCTCCTTGCTGCAGCTCCCCCATTGCCACATCCTTTTGATCCAGTGACGGCTGTATTTTTAGATGCATTTCTTATTTTTTCAGAGTCTCAGTGTCTTGGCAAAAGGGTAACACTGATGACTCAGCCTCGCACGGTGCACACACAGACGTATGCATTTGCTCACACACTACAGAAGGGGAATGTGCACTTCAAGTCCATTCACCATTAACATACACATTTTCAGCTGCAGGACTCTGCTCCTCCACACTTTGCCAAACTTAAATGAGTCAGTATTTAAACTTTTGTACTGGATATCTGTATCAGTGCAAATTAATTATCATCACTTTATTTTAGGCCAAAGCAAAATCAGCTACTATTTTTCCAGATGAAACGCTTTGTTTTTTAAATTTGTTGAGGAAAATCTCAGTTTTCATGGGATGAGTAGAGATGCCTTTGTGTTTGACTCGTCAGGATGCTGTTGGTGTCTGAGCTGCAGATCCAGGGTGAGATGTCCCTGTAACTGCTGTTCCAGCTGTGGCAGTGCCGGTCACTCAGCAGGGGGGAAGTGGTATTTTTATATGGTATATTAAGTGGTGTATGATCATAGAATCATTTAGGTTGGAAAAGACCTTTAAGATCATTGAGTCCAACCATTAACCTAGCACTGCCAAGTCCACCACTAAACCATGTCCCTAAGCACCACATCTACATGTCTTTTAAATATCTCCAGCGATGGTGACTCAACCACTTCCCTGGGCAGCCTGTTCCAATGCTTGATCAGGAAAGGGAAAACTTGGGAGCACTGGATTGGGAAGACAGAGGTGGACTAGGACAGACAAATGAGATTGGGACAATGAAAAGTGGAGGCTTGTGACAACCCCTTTCCCCACACCTGGGACTGTAATCCAGAAATCTCAGTCTCACCACTTCAGAGTGCCTGCAAGTACCTGCAAAACCCACAGACAGGTCTCATCCCCTGCTAGCCCTGTGGGGCTTTCCAAACACATAGAGGAAGAATAATAATAATAATAATAATAATAATAATAATAACAACAACAACAACAACAACACCACCACTAAGAATGGTAAGACTGCAAATTCAAGCAGTCTAACTTAGAAAGTGCCAGAAGTTGCCATCATACAAAACTTAACTCATCCCCAATTCACACATTTATTTTTTCCAGCAGCTTGTGTCTTGTATTAGGCATCAGAATGTTAGTCTGTTCCTAGACGTGGGTCCCACAGTATCATCCCACCATAAACATATGTGTTCCCTCACCACGTACAAACCCAGTTTAAATTATCAGCACAGTAATTCACCCTGTTTATTGCCTAGCACACAAAGGCATCCTGGCTCCTATCCCTATACAAAGGAAAAAATAACAGGAAGAACAATATAAAAACTCTACAAGCCCTTTAAATAGTGCCTCTGTGTGAGACGATACCAGTGTGGTGCTATGCAAGGATGTATAGGAAAGGGGAGCAGCGTGCGCGCACACACACACACACAGAGCTCCAGATACAGGCTTGCCTACAGGACCCAGCTGAAGAAAAGGAAAGGAGGCCAAGAAAGCAACTCCCTACAAAACAAAATTTACCATCAGCAACTTCTGCCATAGCGTTACAATTTTGTTGTTCCCGAGTTTTGGTTATTTTCATTTCTCTTTTGAAAGTGGGGAAGAGATGAGGGACCTCTTCTATAAAATGCTTCTGTGTGCTGTATTAAGAAGCTCATTTGCACTTTAAAAATCCTGGTAGTGTTACTCAGTTTGCTTGAACTTTGTGGTGCAAAGCAAATGGGAGCCTCTCAAGACTTTCAAGACTCAAATATAATTGCATTAGTTTTCAATTAGCAGTTTGCCCACGTACATGCAAAATAAATTGATTTAGCACCTTAGTCCTGAGATACCAAAATCTAAATGGAGGGGTTTTTTCTTCCTCTATTGTATCCTGTCTGCAAATATTAGTTACCATAACAGAATATCACGTAAATCAAATAACTGCCTCTTTTTCATAATCACGCTGGCAGCTGCAGTGCCATGTTTCAATGGCTATCCACTGGAACTCATTAAGAAAGCATTATGTATAGCAAATTAAAATGCAGGGTCTATGATCTGCAGACAAAAGGATGACAAAGCTTATCAAATGTGTGCTGTAGACTTCTCATTAACTTGGAGCTTTAAATGGCATTGTCCTCTCTAGGCAGGTTACTGTGCTCAAGCATCTTTCTGTTTGTAATGAGCAGTCTGTATCTGGCCTCATGGAAATAGCTCTGAAGAAAAAGATGAAATTTTGATTGGGATGAGATTGTACCCTGAGTCAGCTACTAGATATTCGGTCATTGCCTTCCACACATTTGAAGAGCACCAGCAAATACTTTGACTCATGGCAATGGGTACTAAGCAGAGATGAGCAGCGTTTGTGAGGACTTGTCTTTGCAACCCCTCATAACTTTGGGAAAGTAAGAACTGCGGCACGGCAGCAAATGCAAGGACAGCCAAGAGCCTGGTCCCACCGAAATCACCAGTAAATCTCCCTGGGTCCATAGGAGGGTTTCTCCTCCACCCTCGCAGGGGACCGTGACCAGAATCCAGCCCTTTCTATTTGCAGGACAATGGGGTTCACTCTGTCTGCATCTCCTTTCCCTAACACAGTTCTGGGCTGCTTCAGCAGCAACGCTGCAAGGGATGGATGCACGAGGCTTTCAGAGCAACACGGGAAAGTTAGTCATGCACTGCACAGAGTTAATTCCTTAAGCAAATCAAATCCCATCCTTGTCTTATAAAATGTCACGTGTTAGTTCCACACACCGTGGCAGTCTTATGTTTTCCACTCTGATTTTGTGTTACGGATGATTGTTTTTTACATTATAGATGGTGCACAAAGCACCTACGCCTCACGACATGGTAAGCTATTGTGAAAACAACCTGAAATCCCAACAGCTGACACAAATTTTCACAAGTTTAACACAGGGATGCACAGAGCATTTGTCAGTGCATCTGACAGATACATAATTAGCTTTGCCCATAAGCTTCGCCATAATACTGCTGGACTTGCGCTGAACATGACAATGCAGACAACACTGGTGTGCTTCAGTACATCTCTGATTTCCCCAATGACAGCTCTCTTCAAAGAACATCATTCATTCACCAGAAAATTAAAAAACACATCAACAAACTGCCCAGACCCTGGCAAGTGCTTAATTATCTACAACCTCTTTAATACAACTAGGGGCATCAACATTGATGCTCCTTGCCTCACCTCCAAAAAGACAAATAAATTATTTATTAATACCAGTCATCGAGTATTCATCTGGGCTGCAAAATTCACAAGCAGAAAAAGGTAGGGAAGGAATAAGTGTTAGGGACAGGAAGGTAAATAGCTGATCTTTGAGCACTAACCAGTGAACATCTCTTAGACCTTAATAATAGAAGGAGAAAATTATGTGTTTTCAATGGATTTTTCTATCTATTTTCAATGCATCTGAGTAATTTCTTTTTGTTACTTTCCAATGCTAGGCATGCTGACAAGCAGTGCTTTGTAAAATACAGCACAGCAGCAGGAGAAATAGTGCACGGCAGTGTCATGTCTTAAAACTACACAACAGTTTGGCGCCTGTTCAGATGCTAACACAAACAGAGGTTTCCTGTCAGAAAGCAGCCACCACAATGCCAGCAAAGCAATCTCCAGGAGTACCAGCTTCCAGCTCCAGCAGTGTTCCCAAACCTGGATTAAGACACTGGCAAGACAAATGTATTCCTGTGGTCACCCTATTTCCATGTGCTAATGCCTCCCTCCTGCAGGCTCTGCACCACAGGTAGGTTGTCAACCGATTAAACCAACTGGGCGCCCACACCAAAGTGACCGCCTGAGCTCTCCCTATTTTCCACCGTTGGCTCTTCAAAACACCCTGATGAGGCCTGATGCTGCCAGGAGCCTCAGCCAGGCGTCCTCCCACATCACCTCGGCCTCTCTGCGTCTCTGTGCGTAGAGTGTCATCACCCACAGGATGGACTTCTCGGAGTCCAACTACACCCAGTCTTCAGAAATTAAAACGAACAGGCAGAGATGGGATCCCAATTAATTTAAATTTGTTCCTAACTCCATGGCATTGGTATCTAGCAAGTATTTCTGTTCAATGTAAAGGTATCAGAAGCTCTCAGGTGGAGGATGCTGAGCAGATGCTCCCTTGCCCCAGCCTGCACACCACATGAGGTGGTGGGACAGAGCATCTACAGACTGTGTAGCCCCCAGCTCCGCTGCAGTAAAGCCAAAACTGGGTTTCTGAGCGTTATCAGAATTCTCCTCGAGTCAAACTTCTGGAAAACTCTGCTGTGTGGCCAGAGACCACATCTAAGTCTGTCAGTCCACCCTGGAGAAAAGGGGTCTGGTAAGACCACATCAGCTCTTCATCAACACCGATTAGCTCCTAAAGACCCATAAAGTCCAGCTCCTCAATGCAATCTAAAATTACTTAATTGCATTATTTTTTCCCTTCCTTTTTCCCCTCTCTTTTGGCTGTTTTCTACTGCGAGACTGAGAAGGTCTTTGTATTTATTCACATGTAAGGGAGATAACAACATAGCCAGAGCAGGAACGAGAAAATGAAGATTAGAGCCCCCGAGCTTTGCCAAATGAGTGAAGCTTATACAAGCATTATAGTTTTCTCCACTGCGCACAGATGTGACCGAGGATGTGGAGTTGTTACTGCTCTTCTTAAATACTCATAGGACATTATTTAATATTGACTGACAGTGTGGAGGCTATGAGACCCCACAGATGCAAAGACAGGAGAAACCTGGTGACGTGAGGCGCTGCTCCTGCAATTTGGCGCATGCTTAACAATTCACATGCCGCGTAACTTCCCAAGAGGTTTTTACCTCATTCCTGAACTGAGCCAAAAGTTTTGGAAAACAGCAGTGACGGAAATAATTTTGATGCCAATAACACTGGAAAAACATAGGAATTACTGATAGCTTAAAAATTCTAGTCAGTAAAGGCCATCAATATAGCAGGACAGAAAACAGGCAGGTTTTCCAAGAAAATAGTTTTGACAGGATAGGCAAAAGAAATAGAAGATTTGGTCAGCACGAAACAGGCTTTTGCATTTTCACAGTGCTAGCAAGTTATGAACATCCCTGTGCCCCTAAATCATGGGTGGAAAGCCGAGCAATGCACAAATGCTGAGCAGTGCTCCTGGAGAAGAAGGAGGGGGAGGAAGAGGAAGAAGAGGAGGAGGAGGAAGAGGACAAGGAGGAGGAGGAGAAAGAGGAGGTGGGGAGTTCATCCTGTCCGGCACTTCATTTGTGTTCTACGTAGTATTCAACCCTTGCCCCAGGGGCTTCCAGCGGAAGAAATGTCCTGCTCCTGCTGCCCAGGAGCCCTGTCCAGGTAGACAAGCCAGGCCGCTCCCCGGGGAGGACCAGAGGTGGCAAACACCTACCAGAAACACAGACACATGCTCCTGTCATGACACCCTTAGGAAGATCTAAGAAGAGGAAATAAATGGCTTTAGAAATAGGGGTGGGATGAACTCAAGGACACCACAAGACCTGTGTTTTGAGATCTCACGCAGATTTTTCAAGACTTTGTGCATTTGAGGACTTGGTTGGGGCACTGGTGTTCAGTCCTGCTCACGAGACATATAGAACGGGACCCCTATAGAGTTAATCACCAGGCAAGGGCTCAGCCTTCCTGACAGAGTTAATACTCAAAACAGTAAAAACACTCAATGGTTTTAATCTGCACGGATCTCCTTGCAGAGCTAAGGCGGCCAAAGCAAACCTGAGCTGAGCTGAGCCATGCCATCAGACAATGACGACCCCACTGTGCCTGAGGCATTTTATCGGCTATGACCCCAGGTCATAGCAAGCAGACTTTAAAAATATTCAGATGTGGGGGTTGGTTTGTTTTTGTAAACATTTCCTTTTTTCTTGTAGGTGTCACTAGATGGCAGAGCCTGTCACTGGGCTTCCTAATGACACATTCCTACAGCTTTCAATATTTGGATTTCAATTAAGCTGTAAATTCCTGGGGTTTTCAGTGGCTATCTCTGGGGTAATTACAAAATCAATGTCCTTTAAAACAAACAAAGAAAGCTTATAGGTTAATGATATGAATGATCGACCCATCTTAATACACTCCATGTTTGGGATGATGACATAAATTTACCTTTCAATTAAAAAAATATTTAAAATATCATGCCTGAAGACCGAGGAGCCTCTGAGAAGGCACTATTTGGTGTTACAAGTGACCCAAAGGTCTGAACCTCCCGGACACTCTCTGGAGCAAAGGCAGACAGAGAGCCCAAGCTCCTCGCGCTGGGAAGCTTCACATTGCCAATGCAAAGCAAAACACCCCAGCCTGGACAGTTAATCTGCAGCTTGTTTATGGGCTGAAGTTATCGACCGCAGAAGACAAAAAGGAAAACTCACCAGCACCAGCTAACCTGGGAAGCAACCTGCATAAATCCCAGAGTGAAAAGTTTGCAGAGGCTGTGTCCTGCCATTATTTAAACCACCTGGTCTGAAAGCAGGTTTTGACAAAATGCTCATTTATTGTGTAAGACTCATTTAAAATATTAGTAATATGGAGTCCACTTAATCAAGAGACCTAATCACGTCCTTGGCAAGTCCTGGCATCCGCAGGGAACCCCGCCACCACTTGAGGAAGGACCTTTGGTGCAGAACTGAATCCTCTGGCTCCAAATTTGGTCTCCAACACAGGCCCACGATTGCCAGTCACAACAATTTAAATATGCCCATAGAGAGACACACACAGAGGTATGATATATGTAGGAACAGAAGAGAGCAGCTCAGCTACCAACTACTGCTAGGAACAATGGATTGCTCAAAAATGGCAGCTTCCTGCTGTGCACATCTCTGAGTTGTTTTGTGTTTGTTTCCATCTATTTTCCAGTAAAGGTTCCCCTTCATAATATAATTTACTGTAGGAAGCTATATATTAACTGGTTGTTAAAACTCTCGGAAAGGAAGACAGAGGCAATCGGTATGTCAGTCAGAGTTCAGCTGGAAAATTTTGGCTTTCCTCCCCAAAAAAAGCGAGTCCAGAGGAGGGCGATGAAGATGATCAGAGGGCTGGAGCACCTCTCCTATGAAGACAGGCTGACAGAGTTGCGGTTTTTCAGCCTGGAGAAGAGAAGCTCCAGGGAGACCTTACAGCAGCCCTGAAGGGGGCCTACAGGAAAGCTGGAGCGGGACTTTTTACAAGGACATGTAGTGATAGGACAAGGGGTAATGGCTTTAAACTGAAAGAAGGTAGATTTAGATTAGCTATAAGGAATAAATTCTTCACTATGAGGGTGGTGAGGCACTGGAACAGGTTGCCCAGAGAAGTTGTGGATGCCTCATCCCTGGAATTGTTCAAGGCCAGGTTGGATGGGGCTTTGAGGAACCTGGTTTGGTGGAAGGTGTCCCTGCGCATGGAAGGGGGGTTGGAACTAGATGATCTTTAAGGTTCCTTCCAACCCAAACCATTCCATGATTTTATGATTACATGACAAAAAAAAAAAAAAAAAGGGGTTACACAGCTTGTGGAAAATTGTTCTCCAGGAAATTAAATCTCTGTTACACCTTCATCCTATTAGTCTACTTGGCAATTACTTGCCTCCCCATGATTACAAAGTGCTCAGAGAAACGAACCAAGCTGGAAAAGCGACATGCACCTGCTATACCTGATAGCCCACCATTACCCTGCTCGTGACAAGCCAAAGCCCTCCTGTTTCAAGAACTGCTCCTTTTTTTTTCCATAAACGCTGCCTGCTGGGACAGTCAAGCATTCCAAACCCTCCTCGCTTCCCGGCACTGTGGATGGCCAAGGGGCACTGGTGGGATGATCTTTTTGTTCCTACCCTGGGACGCCGAGGGCTGCCAGAAAGGCTGTGTACACTGGAGTTGTCCCATGTTGGAGGCACTTCTTTCTCAATAGCAAAAGCAAAAGGGTCCCAAGGAATCCAATCATCTCTTAAAAAACATAAATTTTAATTAATATCTCTGGTGTCAATGAAAGTAGCACCATACTCAAATCCAGGGATTATCGATTCAGTGCTGAGCAACCCAGTTGAATCCAGCAACGTATGCCATGACAGAAGCTCAAAGAGCCTTAAGAGACACCAAGGGTAGAAGATACACCTCTGAAGTCCAATCCTACATGGTCCCTTAAGGTTGCCTACATTGAACCCTTCAGGATAGGACCAGAACTGGTCAACAGCAAAACTAAATGGCAATATGGGACCAGCGATCCTAGCGTATCTTTGCTGGATTTGGATCTAGTGGTCAGCATCACGGGTGCCCATGTCAACACCCACAGGAAAAAAAGGCAATTTCAGTAAAAAAAACAAGCTGGCTGTGTTACTGACTAGATCATCTCTCTCTCCAGAAACCTGCTATTCCAGAATATTTACTTTAGGACTATTTACGCTTAAGTGCTGGCTTTTTATTTCATTTGCCCCAGAATTTCTTTTGCTGCCCAAGGAAAGACAGCTCTGGTCACTAAGTGCATCCAGAGCTGTTCTGTGGTTATCTGCTGGAGAGAATCGTGTCTCTTTAATCTTTCTCCTCTTCTCCTTTTCCCCCTTTTTTAATATATATTCAGCTCCTTCACACAGCTCATCAGAAAAGCCTACTAGTGATAATGAAGCATGTAAATCGCCTTAGCTAACCAAAATGAAACAGCTCCTTGAATATGCATGATACACAACCATAGGAGCAGTTTTGAAGGACATGAGGAGAGCTGACAGTATCTTAATTTTATAAGTGCTGTGGCCATTGGAAAAGAAAAAAAAAAACCTAGGTGAAAATGCATATTCACCATTTAACGGTGTATCAAACCTGCTAGAACACCAAGGAGCAGGAGCATTTGTTAGCAAACCCTTAGAGGAATGAATGGCTCTGTGAAATGATTGAAGGTATTAGTCTTTCAACTTTCTGTCTGCTGGTCTGAACCCCAGGTTACCAGCAACAGCAAACCTGGCTCTCATAGGGCATAGGTTGGTAGCATCAGCACAGACCTAAGCTGAAAGGGCATGGAAGAAGTACTGTTCTTTCTGCAGGCTACCCTGCCATGCCAAATTTTCGGGAGGAAGCACTGTAAACAATTGCTCTGCATTGATGACATGGGCCCATGTATGGGAGAGAAATTCTGGGAGTTGAGGTGTTTTTTTCCTGTTTTAAATATAAATTTCCTTTTAAATATAAATCCAATAACAGAAGGAAATTGTACACATCTAAGAAATCCCTCCAACCCGCACCCAGATACTCTAAACTTTCACACATTTTCTTGGCTGATGTATTTGTCACTCAGTTCTTGGAACATGATTTGCCATCCCTGCTTCGAACACTTCAAGGAATGATTTTACCAGAAAAGCTTTCATGAGACCTCACGCTACTCCGTGTGGCTTCCCCCTCCCGTGCCTCCTTCCCAATCTCTCTCCAGTACCCGATCAGCCTGTTGGCTGTGATTCCCAGGTCATTAAGATAGTCTTTAAGTAAAAATAGTATTTAAATAAAAATAAAACAGTCTTTAAGTAAAATAGTCTTTAAAATAGTCTTTAAGTAAAAATAATATACCTATACAGTCTTTGATTTTAGTATCTGTATCAATGCGATATCCTCAGCAAGTAATACCTCTCAGAATTTGGATGTGAGGGTAACAGTATCATAGTTATTGATAGTAACGGGGTTTGTTCCTCCAGCGCAGTCATACACAGCCATACACAGAAGCTTCTGTTCACAGGCTAAAGCTAGAACTCTGCAAGCTGCCATTAACCTGATGTCCCAACTGCTCACCTGGCACAAGGAGATTCATAACTCTCCCTGGAGCTGCTAAAGTAGGTTATTTAAGGATGTGGTTTTTTCTGTTTGCTCTGCAGGTTTGGAGGCTATGTCAGGGATGACCCATAGGAGCAGGCAGTGTTAGGATCATTCGAGTAGAGTGTAGCTGGAGCACAAGCATGGCTTAGAAAAGCAACCACCACCTTGATTATGGATCAGATATCACTATTTCCAAATCATCTTCCAATGGCATAATCTATTGGTTGCATATAGGCGTAGAAATACCCTGTTACATTAAAGATTTATTAAGTGGCAAGACTTCTTTCTGAGCAGGAAGGAGGACTGTTGAAAGATGCTGATACGCACATTTCAGTCGATGTTAGAATAACAGAACCACAGAACAGTCCTGGCTGCAAGGGACCTCAAAAGATCATCTGGTCCAATCTTTTGTGGGAAAGGGAGCCTAGATGAGATTATCTGGCACCCGGTCCAGTCGCATCTTGAAAACCCCCAGCGATGGGATCTCTACCACCTCCCTGGGGAGGCTGCTCCAGGGATTGATTGTTCTCACTGTAAAAGATTTCTTTCTTATATGTTTCAGCCTTTCCACCTGGCATCACAACTGCAAACCGAAGAGCTCTTCCATTCTCTCCTCCCCACCGTAGCCCAACCTGCAGAAGATAGGTCCCCCATGCACAGTATTTATTTTTACAAATATCTCCACAATTCTCTTTCAACTGGAGTATGTGACTGTATAAAATATGAAACCTTGTATTTTAAAACAAGAACAAAAGTATAAATTTGGAGTCTTCATTTTTAATCTCTTAAATGATGGGGTTTGTTGTTATTCACAGATAGAGAATGTATAAAGCCACATGCATGCAATTATACTATGTTTTATAATGCCTGTTTCCTAAATTATTTTCCCTTGGGACAGGATATTATACTGTTACTATATTTGTTCTCCCATTATTTATATTTCTTCAGATTTATTGCAAAAATCTTGCAACAGATTATAAGTTTCTGGCTAGGAGTGGAATTTTTCTGAGAAATGTTTTGTTA
Organism: Ciconia boyciana; assembly: GCF_034638445.1. NCBI lineage: Eukaryota > Metazoa > Chordata > Aves > Ciconiiformes > Ciconiidae > Ciconia > Ciconia boyciana. Next base: position 209,376,288 of record NC_132934.1, read on the forward strand.
CATTTTGTTAGAAGTGCAATTACAAAAATATAAACATGCAATTTACATACAATAGATATTTAAAAAAGTCAGCATGTAACCCACTTAAAATATTTGGCAGGATATTTATCTAAACTGTTTCAATTTAATGCAGATGTGTCCTAACAAATAAAATGTGTTTTGAAATCTGTTGTCATCCCCAGCCAGACAATCAGTTGTCCATATCCTTAAATTGCTGCATATTTAGCATTATAAAAAATGTTGAGGACAGTGATAACAGCACTATTAATTATTCTTTATTTACTTAGTGTTCATCCCTCTGATATACTCCAGTGATACACTCATCCAGTAAAAATTAGCAAATGCCCCACTAAAACTAGCAAAAACCCAGAATATTAGTTACACCCAAATAAACAATATCAATACAGAAAAAAATAATAAAAAGTAAAAGTAAAACAGTACCTCATCCTACCAGATGAATAACAGCTCTTTCAATTATTTTTAAATGGGATTAAATATAGGAAAATTATTTGAAGGCCTAGGATATTTGGACTAACTTAATCACCGAGAAGCACACGCAGTCAAGATGTATTTTCAGCTCTCCCCGCAATGTTGCTGCCTCCCCTGACCTCAGGTCTGGACCTGCATGACTTCAGCCATGCCAGTCCCTCATCGCCTCTGAAGGGGCCCTCTTAATTCTCAGTAGCTGCACAGGATCAGGAAGACAGAGGAAAAACCTGGGCTAATACAGCCTTGCTAAGGCTTTCACATTTCCTTTGAGCTTGTAATTTAATTAAATTAGGAAGATTATTTAAAAAAAAAAAGAAAAAGAACGAAAACACACCAAACTGCCTCTGCAGCCAAAGCCTGCTGAATTCAGCAAGAGTCTTTGCTCTGTTTCTGGCGGATTTTGACATGGGCTTGTCTATGGTTTTCGTTCTCAGGTGCGTCCTCCAGTGCTCTCCTGGACTAACCCCACCTGGCTCCTGTGTGCCCACAGCCTCTCCTGCGCAGACGGTGGCTGCCCCAGGCAGCCCCAGCCGTACCCTGGCCGGTGGGGTCCAGGTGGCACCCTCGGCAGCATCCCTCTGCTTGTGTTAAAAATGAAGGGCTTAATGAAGCTATATGTAATGAAGCTGTATTTAAAGAGTAACATATGGCCTCTTCCTCTATTGTTCCAACTTTCTGTTATCTCAAAAACATTGACATTCACACTCTGGCAGCAATTTTAGAGATTTTGGGTTTTTTTCATTCACCAAGACAGGACTTTCATGCAATTTGACTAAGTTCAGCTGTACAAGGTGCCTGAGCACGATGCCTGGGCCATAAGCATCTGCCTCAGGCACACTGAGTGGTTTTTACAGGTCAGCAGCGAATGCATTTCAGGAATTTCAGTTACTGGCATCATCTGACAAGTGCCCGACAGCTGGGCAAAAAGGGGACAGGTCATTTTAGGGAATGAAAGACATTGTTCTGCATTAATTTTTCCTAATGTTGTTATAAAGTCTCATAAGTGCCATGCAAAAATAAGGCAGAGAAATTATTCTTTCAGGAAACCAAACCAGTTTTCACTAACAAACTTCCCCAGCCAGATAGTTTTGAAGGTTATTACAGAGAGCACGCACTTCAGCTCAAATCCCAGCACATTTGTAGAAAGACCCATTAAAGACAACAGAAGTGCTCGATCAATAAAAGTTTCCATTTGAGTCTTTGCAAACACTGCAAACCTTTTTTTGCTCCACACCAACAGCTCGTGCAGCAAGACCTGCAGCAGGTCCCACGCAAGCTGGCCACGGTCCTCCTGTCCCAGGCATGGCAAGGGGCCACCCTCCCAGCCACGGCCAAAATCTGATGCAAAACTGAAATGAAGTTCAAACAAAGCTCAGACGGACAGGAGCACAAGCCGCCCCTTGGCACGGTTCAAGGGGCACCTTTCCAAGATGCTGGCTTACCAAGTGACAAGATTGCCGGGGTCTCAGTGCAGTCAGCGATGATTTAAGGTTAGGGTGCAATCCACGCCCGGTGTTGAACACTTCTGAGCAGTGTTTACTGTCTCCTGGTGATGATTTATGGGGTTTGATTACCCATTTTTCATTACGACCAAAAGTGAGATTAAAATGTTTCAGAGGCAACTGCTCGGATTAATCTCTGCAGCAGAGGCTGGGAGCGGAGCTGTCAGTCAGGGAAGGAATGGCATCCCAGCTGCCAGCACCGCTACAAGGTAAGAATCATTAAAAGCAAATACCTTCTCATAAGATAGACTGGAGACAGGGAGAATTACAGCCAGCCAAAGAGGGTTTCTGAACGGTAGCCAACACACACACAAAAGCAGCCAAAATTCACGGACCATCCTCTACTGATTTCATCTCAGGAAGAAAAAAAGCACTAAAACAATACCAATGCTTTGTATAAGAATAGCACATGCATTTTAAATATCTGCATTTAAATCACCTGTTCCTTCCTTTGCGCCTAATAAGGAGCAAAACTTAAAGCGCAGGCAGGATTAATAAGCTGGGTTGGAAGGAGTTGCTTTGGTGAGGCACCAAGAAATTTCAGCTCCAAATATGGAGCAGTGAGATGTGGAGAGGCGTGGGCGAGCAGCAGGCAACCTCCCCGCTCCCTCCCAACCTGAGCCGTCTCTGGCCGTGCTCAGTGGGAAGAGTTATCTTATCTTTCCAGGGTGAAGAGGCAGGAAAAAAGAAAGAGAGAAAACATCAAAGTAACTTCTCGCTAGACTTCAAACTGCACAATAATATCCTCTCCATGTGGGAGAAAATATTAAAAAAAAAAACCAAACCCATCAACCCACAAGTCATTTTGTTATGTTCAAGGGATTTTGCAAATACCTGAAAAATTGGAGTTATTAACAGTAGCTACATTTGGGTACCTGATCCACTGCAGTAAGAAATGCAGCTCAGAGGGGAGTTCAGTGTGCTGCACATCAAAACTAAATAAATCATAATTATAGACTGCTCTGCTCTGTCACAAGGGGAGACAAACATTGCTTTCTCTGCCTATCTGCCCACCCCCCTGCCTGACACCACCTTCTTTCCTTCATTCCTGAAAATAAAAAACTAAAAACAAAAGCATTTACTGTAATAATTTACTGCTGAGGTCAAGAACGTGCTCCAGGGGTGGTAGTGGCAAAGAAGAACTACAGTGGGAATACAAACAGACACTTTCCTCCTAAACTGCTTTGATGTGCCATTCCTAGGAAGACTGGCTTTCTTCCCTTATAGCTTTGGGGCTGTGAAGACTTTACACTTTTTTTTCTTCTTTTTTTTTTTTTTTCTTCTCCCAGATATCCTTAACGCAGGACCCTTTCCCGACCTCACAGTAATAACAAACCGGAGATGAAAAATCCATGTGCCGCCTTATCAAAGCCATCTGCAGAATTTAAGCTTTCATTTAAAAATAAAAATTAAGCTTCTAGCCTTTAAAGGTTGTATAGATAACCTTCTCTACGTGAACTGATCCACAGCCATCCTCTAATTCTATCCTCCTGTGTCAGATTTTCTTGAGGTCTATAACTGCTCCCCATAGTCAAACTGACTATTTGGGGAAAACTGTTTCACAGATAATGTTGTCTTGTCTTTCCCAAGTGAAATAGCGTTGGTTTCACACTGCTGATGTTCAAAGCTCATAAGCAGAAGCAAAGCGAGGCTTTTGCTCGAATCTCCATAGATTCACAGGACCAAAACATGGACATCTATAACACATCTGTATCTGAGCTCAATGCCCATGAGTCTCCTTATAGTTCAGCAAGAGAAAAGACCACTTTCGGGTGGGATTCATCTCGCCAGCCTCCCAGGTCTGCAGGCAGAGGCAGGCACTTCTAGGTGGGATTCCTCAGACATATTTCAGACATTGACCTTAAGGTGAACTGCTCTCAAGATGCCTAAGGCTGAAGGAAAAAAATTGCCTTGGTGGTCACAGCCCCTACTAGAGACATGGCAGGGAAATGATTAGGGAAGATAGGGCAAAAATGACTGCCCCAGATGACAGATGAGCCCCACTGCAGAGATGAAATTTTTCCAAGTTCTCTGTTAATCACACCAGGGAAAAATCTCTCCTCCCTTCATACAGCCGTCGCTGTGATCTTGACCACAGAAACAAGCCTCCCTGGACAAACTGGCAGGATCAAGCATTTGTTCATCGTGTTCAGTCTCTTATCTCCAAATGAGGTCCCTCTCTCCCCAGGGAACAGAAAAAAGAGAAAACCCAACCAAACAAAGAAAAAAACAGACAAAGAGAGACCCAGCACATCGCCACATAATTACATATTGAGAAAGAAAGTGGCAATTCATCCACTCTGACCCTGGTAGACAACAAGTTTGAGAGGAGAAACATGGTATTGATTTTATTTATCAGCAGCACAGAGAACCTCAAGTATTAAAAATTTCCTGAAGGCTACACAAGTAATCTTCACTCTCTTCAAGGGCCATCAAGGGCCAGGATGAGCAGGTGGATATATGACTTCTAGATTTCAAGGTCAAGAGCACGAATCACAATTGCCCAGTAATATATATATGCTTTTCTTTTTCAGAAATAACGAAACCTTTTTGAAGTCTCCAAGCCATGGGTCCATCACCTTCCTTTGCAACCATTCTGATATTTAGTGACTTTTATTATTAAGTGGCAGTCCTATTTCAAAGTAAAAAATTTCTCACATCAACTTTCAGTCAGTGGATCTTGTCATGCTTTCACCAGGAGAACCACAAAGATGCCAGCCTTCAATAACTCTTTTATGTGTATCCACATGGAGGGATGAAGACACCAAGCAATGTCCTCTTTGATAAAAGTAAATACATTGAGATCCTTGCTTTTGTATCTTTTTGCAGTGACTGAAGTCTCCTCTGGTCTCTGCTCAGTACGGCATTGCCAGCACCAGAATATGATAATTTTTTTTTTTTGTAGTGGCCAGTTTGGAGATGAAATCTCTTCTCAGCTTCTTCTTTTATGCATCAGAGGACTGAATTAGCCTTTTTTGCCCACACTGACAAATAAATAACCTCCTCATTTTTAGCACCCTCACCTATCTTTATACCATCTGCAAAGTTTTCATACCATTGTCTAGGTTGCTGCCAAAAATATTGAGCAGCATCAGCCCAAGAACTGTTCTCAGAAGTATCTAGTGAGAAACAACTTCCTCACTGATAATGTCCTAACAATGACATCTTGACACACATCATCAAACCAGTTTTTAATCCATCTAGTATGTGCTGTTATGTCTACACAAGTTTAATCAAAAGATGTGGTGGCACCAAGCCCAATGCCTTGTAGATATGCAAGTACGCTATAAGAGTAGACTTTATGTTATCAAACAGGTCTCAACCCTGGACTGGCAGGAACTATCTTTATAGATGTAGTATTTTCATAATGGAGTGATATTAAAACAGGGAACTTTTGTTTTACCTAACAAAAAGGCGAAGTATGGAAGAAGATGCAGAAAACGGAGTGAAACAAAAAACCAAAAATAGTGCCATATTGGAACAACGGATAAAGGGGAATAAAGAAGAAAATGCCAGCAAACTGAGAGTAGAATTGAACATTTTATTCACAGTAAGAGTAAAAAAAATAGCTCTCATATTAAACTGCAAGTTGGTCCATTGTTTCCTAGACCAAAACTGTCTAAGCTATGCGTGCTACCATGAAGCTGAAAGAATCACTGAGTAATATACTGTTTCCATTATTCAGAAAGATGAATAATGGTCCTTTCAGGTCTTAAATTCCATGACTTTATCAGACAGAATAAGCCTATGCCTGTGATGCAATTGCAGCGGGTCTGTACAGCAAAGTAATGGGTACTGAGGAGCCCAAAGCCATACTCTGTGAACCAGGGGGATGTGCTCCAGCCTGCTCCCATGGCTGCATGCCCACGCTGCTGGAGTGCACCAGGTGCACATCTCCCAGTTTAGTTTTCCAAGAAGGAAGCTGGTTTGGGCACTCTGAGACCAGCCTGAACCAAAGCCCAGTAAGTGGGGACAACCAGATTTGCTTCCAAAAATCCCTCTTGATCCAAACATATCCATGCACATACATACAGTGCAAAGAGTTGAAGGAGGGTGAAGGCTGGATGCAAAAGGTGAGCAGAGACCACTAAAATGGCCAGAATATTTTAAGAATTGGGAAAAAAAATTCTTTACTAGTGTGACATTTTGGGGCTGACTCCATACTGACAAAGTTTAAAGCTATTAGTAACAGACATAAGTAGGAGAACATAATTAATAAGCTTATCAGTAACAAAAATACCTATAGGACACAACTGGCACTGGGTCCCACCACATCAGCCATTGCAGAAATGGTGGGATGCTGCCTCAAAGGGAGTGAACAGCTTGGTGATCTAATCTCAGGATATTAAAATATAGGTACCTCTGCCTGAATCTGTGGGAATTACTGTTATTTTTAAGTCATGCATATCCCCCAGGATGTGCCCAAGCACTCACTCCCACAGCTCACCACCTCCTGTAACCATCGTGTAGGAGAGGAATGTGGTCTCACCACAAAGCCCTCAACGTAGATGAGAACGAAGCATAAGGCACTTACTTGGACTAAAACTCCCACTAAATACCACAGCATTTCCAACTATTTTTTTCTTTAAGCCTTTTTTTTTTTTTTCTGGTAGTCTTTGTCTGAAATTGTCTGAGTATTGGCCAATATATTTGATTATTTCTATTTTTACCACAAACAAAAAAGGCATGATCCACAGAGTGGGGCACACCCCCTCTTTTTTTTTTTTTTGGCTTTCAAAGCAACCATTTTCTCCATTAGATCATATTTGTTTGCTTTAGACTTCAGAAATAAATAGCAGATGACATTATGCTGCAGTTCCTGTATGTGTTTGCTTTATCCATTTTTGTATTTATTGCAATGAAAATTTCCATGGGTGAATGTTTCTCCAAATGCTAACACCCCCCCCCCCCCCTATTAATTATACACCCTGGAAATGATGTGCCCCATGTTTTCAGAGACAACCTCACACCATTCCCAAACACTGTGGTCAACTGTATGATGTACCGCCCTTACAGTACTTAGGGGTCTGCTCTTATTTTATCTTGTTTTAATTCAAAATTTGCAGGTGTTCCTTTCACCCAGTCTTCCTTAAGGGACGGGAAAGAAACTGGCCTGGGTTAGTATAAGCTGAATGGTTGTATTTAAACAATTCTCACAGGATCCCGCTGGAAAACAAAAGAAAACAACAAAAACCCCAAACAAACAAAGCTCAGACTTGCCCTGCTGCTAGTGCTCTTTGCTGCTCTGCAACACAGAATGCTCCAGAAACCTTCCCTGAAGAAATGGGAAAATAAAATTTAAAAAAATAATCACAGAAAGCAAAAATCCCAGCACAGAACAACAACCTTGAGGACCCTCCCAATAAAAGCCACCGATGGTGGCTCTGGCCATCCTCTGGACATGGCTTTCTGCCGCTGCGGGTCTGAAGGCTTTGACTCAAAGCAGTCAAAAGCACGGGAAGAACTGGGGTCCGACTGATGGGCAAGGCTTCGGGCAATTTCACAGCAGCCAAACGCCTGTCTACTTCAGACCAGATGCTGTTGTGTGCCATGAGGTGGTGGCAGCATCTTCTTCACCCACCTCCCCACTCAGCATCCTGCTCCCTCATAGCAGCCTCCAGGTCCCAGGCTTGTCCTTGGGGGAGAGAGAAAAATATGTCCTTTCTCTCTTTCTCTGTCCTCATAAAGAAGGACTGCAAAAGGAGGAGCCCAGCATAGATGCTTCTCTTCTGTCCTGCTTTTCCCCATCCAGCAGAAGAGATGTGTCTACCATAAGGGTTAAATCAATGAGTGCTACAGTGAGAGCATCCTCAGGGCGCAGTCCAAGACTGCAAATTTAATTCCTCCAGGAATACAGGCATGGAGCAGGCATGCATATTTAAAAACAAAAAGCAAAAATGCTACCAAGCAAAACATTTCCCTGCACACACATGCTGCTCCGTGCGGGCAGGGAACGAACCACACAAGACAAAATCTGGCCATCTCACTTAATGCCCAAGATTATAGTTATGAAAGCAGGGAGGGAGGCAGCTCAGCCAGACGATCCAATGATACATTACAGCATCAGTACTAAGGCGTAATGTAAACACAAGGGGACTGCATCTCAGAAGTATATTTAGATTGGAGGGAAAATGGTCTCACTACTGAAAACCTAAGGACATACAATGGGTAATGTGCTATGGAGTTGCACCTTGTGCAGTACGTGTTTGCATGCTATATAATCACACTCATTTAATCTTACAGCCAATGTACAGATTGAGGGTTTTGTGGTGGAGGGAGAAGTGGAAGGGGAGGGTTCCTCTAATTTTTGTTAGGATGGCTAATGGCTTTTTGTGTTAGAGAAATATAAATAACCATATCATCATGGTGCAGAGATTAGATCTAAAATATTCCTTGGAATGTGAAAAACAGATTCTCGGAAAGCTCTGGTTTGGAGCATGTGGAATAAGGCCATTATTTGACACACTGCCCAAATAATTGGCATTTTGTGGAGGAAAGATTAATGCGAGCATTCCTCTCTGAGACAGCAAAGACAACACTTTGCTCTTCAAGAAAAGAAACATATTACTATCTCATCTGGAGCAAGAGTGATTTCACTCTTTAATATGCATGTGAGAAGGCAAATAGTTCACCCTTAAAAGTCTGCTGGTTTCTCCATGTAATGAATGTCAAGCTCCACAAAAAAATGATTTTGTTGGTGGTGCAGTTTGTTTGTGTGCTAGTTTTTGTTCTCCTTTTTTTAACAAAAACCCTGAAATTGTCAATATTAATTTCCTGCTAAGTGATCAGTGATCCATTTAATATCATCTTCTACAGGGCAAAGCAACCTTAGGATGGGCTCATTGGACTTTAGCAGGTGCAGTATCAAAGTCTCCGCTGATTCCTTTCTCACTTTCTCCAGGGCGTCCTAGAGCAGGATAACTGGCAAGTTGTTAAGCTCTTAAATGTTTTTTCCCAGGATGATGAGTCATAGTAAATATGCTCATAATGAAAGCCCTGATTAACATTTTCTTCAGAAATCTTGACAGTGGCTTTAGTAAGTCTTTTAAAACCTTGAGCACCATGGATACCCTCTCCCACCTCACTGGCAATGCAATGCTATCCCAGAGTAGGAAGATGCCCAAACCCTGTTTTTAGCAGCAGGGAATCCCAGTCAGACAGTGTGGTCAAGCCTGTCACTTGCGTGTGGGAGCGAAGGAGGACTGCAAGGCAAAGTGGAGCCTCAACAGCTGAATACTTACCAAAAAAAGCACATTAACTCTGCGCTGCTGTACCTGGAATAAGCCTCGCAGTTGTTGACATCTGCTGGTCTCTCTTTTTCTTTCTGCTGATCCATGCAATGAGAGAGGGTCAATTTTGAAAGCTCATCAACCCCTACCATCATGACAAAGTATATGCACTGCCTCCAGGAGAAAGGTTGTATTTGCAAGAGTATTCCCCAGCGGAGCTGATGTTTCATTGTCCCAACCAATTGACTACAATGGAAACACCATCAAGCCTCAAGTGTGCTCTTATCCTGAGAGGGCTCTCATCTCCCTTGTACTGGAGGACCTCACAACAGCTAATGTATTTATCACCAGCATCACTTCTGTAAAAAAATGCTTTTATCCCTGTCTGCAGATAGAAGCACAAATCCGTGGGAATATTCCATACCAAACTCCCTCTGAGATCAGGAGAAGCTGCCTATATACTTTTCAGGGGATCTGGACCTACAGATTTGCTGAAAATCTTCCAATGTTTCTTACCCTTCCAATGTAGGGTAAGAAATGGAGCTCAAAGCCCCCACCCCACAGCAGTTCATCTTCTCCAGGGGACCCACTGTCCCGTGAGCGGGAGCCCGATTGTGACTGGCAGGGTGCAGTCCCCGGGTGCTGAGCGCTGCCCATATTATGTGAATCTACCCCAGATCTGTTCATGGATGCTCTCCACCATACCCATGAGCTGGGCAAAGGAGAGAGGCACCAAAGAGCCACAGATGTCTCATCACCATAGGCAGGGATGTGTTAGTCCACCCACGAGTTGAGCTAGAAACGGCCTGAGTTATTTGGAGAACACGTGACAGCTTCATCCTCCTTCCCCCCGCATAGGCTACAGGATTTCAGACTGGGACAGTATTTCAACACTACAGATGAGCACAGGAGTCGCGTGTGGGCAGTTCGCTTTGTTATCCCTAGCTCAGCCCTGGCCAGCCTTGCCAAGGCAGCACTTCCTTTAAAATGACTACAAGGTATAAACAGAAAATAAAGCTATGATGTTTGTAAGTTCAAACAGTGCTATAAAAACTATCCACTGAGCACACTGAAAGCTAACTGGCAAAAATGGGTTACTCAGATGCTATGTGTGAGGGTCAAGTTCTCCCCTGTTCTTGTGCAGTACTGTTTCATTTAAGCTGTTCTGACTTTCACAAGACGAGGACCTGGTCATGTATACCTAGGACACATATAGCACACAGACAGATGGACAGATGTAGGTGGACAGTACATACCATGTACATACCATGGTGTAGGTGGACAGTACACCATGGATCACGCCCCTGTCATTTTGGTTCACACTCCTTCAGTGCCTCAGCTCTATCTAGTGCAAAGAAGGACATGGTAGAAGAAAACTAAGGCGAGAGATCTCTTCTTAATGCAGAAGTCTTAATAGTCTATTTAACAGGTCTCAGTTTTGAGAAGAAAACATGGAGTTTTGAGGAAAAAACAGAAATATCAGGTAGCACAACTAAAAACTTCTGTCTGGTATAGGTTGTTTTTTCCTACATGATCTGTTTACTCATCATGACCACGAAAAGATGAAAAAAATCAAATAAAGACCATGAATAAATATTGTATATGGGTACCAAGATACCAAAGAGTGCCATTAAGTTTGGATCATGCTCAAGCTTTCTTTATTTGTAGAACTACCTGGTAGGCTACCAGTTTTCCATCAATAAGAAATAACTGTTTATACTATATCTCTACTGGACTGTCAGATCTTAGGCTTCCTCTAAACTGAAAACACCACGTATATACCGCATGCAGACAACTGAAATATCACATATCAACTATGTGTGATACCCAGACAGGATGCCAACAACTGCCTTGCAACAAGTTTATGGAGTCCTCAAAGTATCTGCTCCCAGTGGTGCTGGGACAGCTTTCAAAAAAGGGGAAGTACAAACAAACTGAAGTATAAAGCACATTATTTTTATTGTGTAAATCCAATGATATAAAGTAGCATGATTGATGGAACTGTTACAAAATCAGCTCCAAAAAAATATAGTTGATGCTCTGCATGTTTTTTTTTCCCTCTAAGTAAGTGAGCTGCAACAGACTATTCAGCTGGTTTCTCCCTCCCCCCTCCACTTTTCTTCTTTTTTTTTTTTTTTTTTTTAAATCCCTTGGGGCAGAGCCAAGAATCTCAATGTGCCACAATAACCACGTTTACTTATTTCCAACTCCTGTCTGTAGTATCACATCATATCATATCATACCATATCAGCTCAACCTGGCATCAACATGGTGCTCTTCACTGATGAGCCCAGTAAGGAATCCAATCTGTTCCTCATTATGTGATGCTCGGGAGATATGGGAGGTAAAAAAAACAGAAAGGAGAGAAGGGGGAGCTAACCAGGGCAGCAGTGGACAGAATGAGAAATAGGAAGAAGGTGGACAGAATGAGAAATAGGAAGAAGCGACTAATGACTGACAAGAGTGTGAAGGAGGAATGTGATGCCAGGACATAGAAAGAATGAAAAATAAAAAAGGTGAAGCAATGAGGGAATGGGAGGGATGGGAAGGAGAAAAGCAACAAGATAGCCTGAGTCAGAGGATGGGGAAGGGAGAAACCCTAAAGAAAACAAACCCTCCTGAACAGACTCGCATCCCTCTGTAAAGCGTAGGCTTTCTGAATACTTCTTCCCAGAGCTTAATTCACTCATGGAATTGAAAAAAAAACAACAAAAACAACTTTCAAGGCAGGTGAAAAGTGCTCCCACACCAACCCACTCCCAACAGGCCATGATTTCCTCTAATTGCAAGTGAATAATCAGGTTCCCCCTGGGCAAAATGTTAGTGAAAAACCAGAATGAACTGAGCGAGGGAACACCTGCTTAATGAGTGGATTTGCCTTTCCAGAAAGGCTGGCATATAGGTGCATTATGCAGAGCCACAGCAGAGTTTAGGTGTGGGCGTGAGCTTACACAGTCGATTAAGCATAATTTAATTACATTTAAATAATTAATAACAAAGCATATTTTAATTGCATATAATTTATTTGTTGTGCAATGCTGTGCACCTTGCAAAGCCCAACTCACAAACACTCAGAAATGCCAGATTTCAGCATGCCCAGGTTATCCACAGCCTCCTGTACCCTTCCCTTTGGACATGGGATGCAATTAGTCCAACGCATGTTATTACTTCCTCCACAGCCCTGCCTCCCATAAGGCACAGAATGGGCACAGCTCCTGAAATAAAACTGCCACTCAACATATGTTTTAATCTGCCACATTACATTGCAGGCCACCTAAAAGATAAAGGCAGAGGCAACAAGATCCTGACTATCTATCTAAACTGAGCTTAAACTGGCAGTCAGGTAAATGCATGCATGTGATCCCGAAAGCCTGCTCCCTGGTATGGCCTAAACCTACAGATACCTCCCAAGAATTTCCTCCTCAGTCTCCCCACAAGGCTCCCTGCTCAGCACACAGATTCAAAGATCATTTATTTAGGCACAAATCATGTATTTAGGCACAAATCTCTTTTTTTTCCTCTTTTTTTTGGGATACGATAAGGGAATCTAGATGCTTCATTTCATTTGCCTTCTGGTGCTCTGTGCTTACTGCTAAGGCTTTATTTAGCTATCAAAAGTATGCAAGGATAGCTCTTGTCCCTATGCTTTAAAGTCTCCCAAAGATTTCAAAAGCAGCTGCTTACTAGGTTTGCCATATACGGTTTGCATGATGGTGCGATTAATATGGGTTTCCTTGGAACTAGCTCAGGTTGGTTTCCACACCTCAGAGCCAATTAATCAAGAAGCAGAAGAAGCCCTTTTGGGCCAGAAGCTGACACATATAGGAGATCCTGAGCAGAGCGCAAGATAAGGGCACAGAGAGATGCCTGAGGCCTCTGCATTACAGGGGAGTGGCTATTTCACTCCTTTCGGACACCATCACACTTCTATGCCAGCTGTGCCCGGACACAGTGAGGCTCCAGGTCAACTAGATTATGTCAAAACCCATCAAAACCAAAAGTAAGGGGGTCTCTGCACCAATGTGCATGCACAAGCAAGCTAGAAATCAAGGGAAGGAACATGATGGATAACTTGCGAAGAAGTACGGATAAGCATTTGCCGTTAAATTCACAATATTTAAGTTCAGAAAACTCCACCAAATCCTGTAAATTGATCTGCGCATTACAGGTAAACATATATCTCCCAGCTACTGCCACACAGATCCCAGTAATTTGTGTTTCGTTGAAGCATAGTTTTGTTGGGCTAAAACAAGAGTCGGCAATACAGCCAGCCTTAATTTCAGAACAGAAAGGAAAATCCAACACTTTCAATGATAATTTGTTCCAATGGATTGTAATTATGTTAAAAATGTGTCCCACTTCCCATGAGAATTTGTCTGCCCCAGCTTTCAGACACCCCTTTGCAATATGCCTTTCTCTGCTAGATTGAAGAGCCCTTTAGTGGTTAATGTTTTCTCTCCTTGAAGGTCCTTAATGCCTGCAGTAAAGAACTAGCCATTTCAGACAATTTTCCTTTCAAAGCCTGTTATTTCAGAGTAACTGCATACCAAAGTTAAAAATCACAAAAAGTGTCTAGACTAGCGTATTCCTTCTGATAATATGCTTACTAAGCAGGATTACTGGCTAAAGCTCGATTGAGCTGGTCAACTGTATAATAGCATCTTGTTTATTTAATACTACTTCCAAAGGCTTTACAAATTGCCTATATAAAGAAGTCTGCCCATCACCGAAATCGTCCTCTTCTTCACTGCAAATTGGTGGCTGAGTGAGCCTGAGCAATGCTCCGTAACGGGGAGCGCAGACCAATGCCAGGCTGCAGCCTGTCCAAATCACAGAGTGCCTTCACCGGACACGACTGCGGACATCTATATCTTGCTTTTCTAGGCTACTCCTTCGATAAATGTTAACTATCACAGAAGTTATTATATTCCAGCATAACAACAGTTCAAAACCAAGCTGAAATTTTAACCTTAATGCATACCACTCCTACACAAGAAAAGATTTTGTTCATTGCCAGATACATTAAATGCTATATGGAAAATAACCAGTTGTGCTATGCGAGCACATGCACAAACTCACGCTTGTTAGAGCTGGGGTTGGTACCACCACCTGGTGTTATGGTTGCCCAAAAATGCCTTATACAAACACTGTTTTTGATGGCTTACCTGCTACTTGTCCAAACTGTAACCACTTAGACTAAGATTTTCCAGGCCAGACTGCCTGCATCATGGTGAATACCTTCAAAATTTATTGAAGACAGAACAAATATTTCATTATGACTGATAATAAATCGGATCCATCTGAAAATTTCTACTGTCCATGTGTTTTGGAAGATAGACTTTGAATTGGCACGTGAGCCACCTCCGTGTTAGAGATGTATTTGATTTATTCTCTGTTAAAATGTGGTCCATTTTCTCTCCCAAATTATAAGCCTTCAAAAAACTGTCACTCACAAATGCTTGCTGCTCATTTCCTAAAAGCTCAGAGCGATTTCTGTGATATCCCTGCAAACCAGGTGTGATTCACTCCACATTAAATAGGACATCTCATGCTATTGCCATTATTGGCTGTACTGGGCTTTGCTACCTGTTCGTCCCAGAGCTGAGCGCAGGCACTGCGCATGCCGGTGCTCTCGGCAGTCACTCAAGACAGTAAGAAAAAGAAACATTTCTAAAAACATACAAAAAATTGAAAAAAATTAAACCTGCAAGTGAAAATAAGGGGGAGAAAAAAGAGGACAATAAGGGGAAGAAGGTTTGTCAAGGATGCTGAGGAGGAAAACCAGGGAATGAAAACTTGAGAAGCAGGACGAGGAGATTTGGGACTGTAACTACAGGAGGAAGCTGGAACTCCCACAAAAACAAGAACACGGCTTTCTGGACATTGGAGAAAAAGAGGTCTGTGACTGCGAGCCAAGGAAGAAAAATAGTGCAGTTATAGCATCCAGCAGGACAGACCCTGCAAAGCAATGAATGCCTTGCTGAGGAGGATGGGACTGGAACAAAATCCCAAATAGTGTGAAGTACAGACCACTAGGCTGGACAGATGAGCCAGAAGAGAGGACAGAGAGGGCTAGAGGAGGAGAGGGTAAAGAAGACCTGTACCGCAGATAGGCAGAAAAAGCCTGTGCTAATAAGCTCTCACTCAGAGCCTACAGTGAGAAAAGTCCTGAATCTCAGTATTTCAAGGAAAACAACTGCAAAGACCAATGGAAAAGCGGGTTGCATCCATCCCTAATGATGGCCCACACCACAGTCTGTTACTAAATGGAATTGCCATTTATGACTGCCACACAAGGGTATTTCTTTTATGTTTTCTTTTTGTTTTCTTTTATGTTTTCTATTTTTCTTTTACGTTTCTCTTTCCAAACCAAGGAAATCACATGCTGAAAACTCTGCTGAAACAACACGATCCCTACTGCAAAGTCAAGTGCTGGAAAACAGAAGTGAGCTTCCAACTTCTTTTGACCCTGAGCTCTTCCCCCATGATCGCTGTCTCCTTGCCTGCGGGCGATGAGGCTGCTCTCAGATAAGTCAGGATCACAGAGCTGCAAGGGCTTGTTGTTCACAAGGATGTTCACACTTGCTGCATGAACTGGAAGGCAGGCAGGGAGGAGGAAAGGGGGTTAGAATAACAGAAGCACAGTTGAAGGCTCCATGGGCAACTGCATCCCAACTGTTCTTCTGCCGTAGACAAATACTCTGAACCAAGGGCTTCATGGGCAGCTTCTACCCACACACGCCGCACCTCCCATCTACCCTGGCACCTCCAGATATGGATGTCCTCACCAGCCCCAGCTGGCGCCAGCTGTGCCCAGCACATATCCAGTGCTTTCTAGTGGCACATGTTCAGACAAGTCACATCTGAAATCATCTATAGAAAGACGCCTTTTGGGAGGTTAATCATCCTCTATTCAAACTCTGCTCTATAAACTTCGATTAAATAAGGGCCATACTTGGAATATGGAGGAGAAAAAAGTTAAACAGTCATTCAAAACCCAAGCACCACTCAGGGAGGGAACCGAATAAGGTAAACAGCTTACAGCAAAAATGATTGTGTGATCCTTTAAATTCAAACCCACAGATAACACAGGGCACAAGAGAGGCAGAGTACCATGGTGTCCTTGTTTCAGCTGGGATAGAGCTAATTTTCTTCCTAGTAGCTAATATAGCACTGTGTTTTGGATTTAGGATGAGAATAACATTGATAACACACTGATGTTTTGGTTATTGCTAAGTGGCGTTTACACTGGTCAAGGACTTTTCAGCTTCCCATGCTCTGCCAGGTGCACAAGAAGCTGGGAGGGGGCACAGCCAGGACAGCTGACCCCAACTGGCCCAAGGGCTATTCCATACCATATGGCGTCATGCTCAGTATAGAAACTGGGGGAGTTGGCTGGGGGGCAGCGATCGCTGCTTGGGGACAGGCTGGGCGTTGGTCAGTGGGTGGTGAGCGGTTGCATCACTTGTTTTTTTTCCTGGGTTTTGTTCCTCTCTCTCTCATTGTTTTCCTTTTCATTACCTTTTTTTTTTTTTAATTATTAAACTGTTCTTAATTCAACCCATGAGTTTTCTTACTTTTGCCCTTCCAATTCTCTCCCCCATCCCACCAGGGGGGGAAGGTGAGCGAGCGGCTGTGTGGGGCTTAGGTGCCGCCTGGGGCTAAACCACGACACACAGGGGCAGTCTTCATCCCACCACTACTGAACTTTGAGCACTTGTCTTCACCACCTTATTAATATTTTATCATAATTGTTTGCAAAGGATTAGCAAAACCACCAAATAACAGACAACTTGGCTCCGTTATGACTGCGACAACTTTCTTTTTATTTTATTTAAACAAAATAATAAATGCATATCATTGTTCTGAAATTTACCTACCCAAACCTAGACACAAGTTGTGTTTGCTTTTACTATGAGACATTGTTTTCTAACAGGAAGGCAGAATTATCTGATAGGAAACACAGCTAATGTAGCACAAGCAAGTTATTAAATGGAGTCCAACTGGGCACATGATGAGCAATGCCGAAAACACAGTTCAAGGGGGTAAAACACCACCATGCAACTGAGCATAATAACCTGCTTGCAAGGCTTAGAGACTGCGTGGGATAGAAACAATTTTAAATCAATTGAGTTACTGTTTCTTGGCAATTTGATAGAAAGGAGAAACAGTGTAATTGGCAATCAAATACTCCTTTGGGAGCTTCCAAACAGCCAGCTGGATTTGTAAATGCATGTTAATCTGCCAGGGCCAAATCCTGCAGGCGCTTAAACAGTGGGGTAAATTGCATGCTGGGTGTAAATTACTCCAAAAAGGGATGTAAGCAGTAAAGGAGTATAACTCGCATGTCAAAGGAATGATGCTTTTGTCCCTAAAAGTAAATACAAACCTGCTTTCACTCCCCTGTCAAAACAGAGAGTTCATTGAATGTAATCAAGCACAGATCTACTCACCCTTTACTTGCTAAGCAGTAACCAAATATAGCTCAGGGACAAATATGCAGTCTGCATGATTAATTAGCTGGCTTCTTTATCTAACTTGCCTTCAACCTTCATATGCTTAATAATATCTATTTATTAAATCAATGAGCTTATGTATAAAACCAAGTCCATTAGTTTATTTTAAGTCACTATATACAGACTGGATTTCATTGCAGGAGCAAAGAGCATGGGCAAACTTTAGCAGTCAGCTGGATCAAGCACCTGGGAGGAGTGAGGGGGGACACAGATGCTGATCTCAACTCGAAAGGACACGCATTGCTATGGTCCTTTAAGGATTGTTTCAGGGTTTGCTTTGAAAAGAATAACATTCCAACTGAGCTAATAACCTTACTGCATTCCTGGAAATAATTTCCTTCTAGTATTGATTGTCATTATTTGATAAACACAAAATTTACCTAACATCCCATGCTGTGAAGGAAGATGAACTAGAAGTGACCTTTCTTCCTTTCTGATCAGACTGTTTAGATGAACCATTTCAAAGAGAAATTATCTTCAAAGGGAAAGACGCTTCTTGCCCATGATTGCATCTCAAAACCATTCAACCATCCATCTCAGGTACCCGACTTAGGAGTGACGGCATTGCCTCCTGCAGAGGCCTCTCTCTATTCATTATGGCAAGAGCCCAGACAACTACCTAAGATTACACATTTAACTTCCAGACGGCTAAAGTCAGGTGAGATGAATCCCACCCCACCCTGGCATGTCCCTGAAGAAAGGCAGACCTTCCACAGGGCATCTCCAAAGAGCTTCACTTTGGTGGATTCCTGAGAGAAGCCCCACTTTTACACAAAATTAGTGAAGGTTTCTGCTGTCTTTTTTTATCCATGTATCTCCTCCAACTGTCCTGGAAAGGAGAGACGGTGCTGAATCTTAGTCCCATTGCTGTCTTCTCTTGAGACGTGTTTGAAGTCACTCATAAAACCAGACCTTGTAGCCGTAGGGACAGACATCCTGCGAATAAATCCTCCAAGGTTGCTCGCAGAGGCTGTGGGATGCCAAGCGGCCAAGCCAGGCCAGCATCTTCTGAATGTCCCCAGGCAGTCTGATATCACACTTAACCCTGCACTGGACACCAGTGGTTTCTGGGGGGTTTGCAAGCCAACGTTGGTCAAATATGAGCAGTTTAGGGAATAACAGCTACTGTGGGACTGGTACTTTATAAGCAACACAAAAGGTGGAGAAGAATAAATTCTTCCCAGGTGAAGAATAAATATAACATACATCCTGCTCCATGCATTTCTCCCCTGGTAAAGAACACATGCTCCGAGAGGCCAAATTTTCTCTGACCCCATAATATGCAGCTCTTCATGTTAAACAAGGCAAACTGAAACTCTACAACTGCAAAATTATTCCTGGGGAGAAAAAAAAAAAAACAACCTTCCTCTGAGGAAGCAAAATCACGTTGTCCATGTCAGTTCCAAAGGTTCAGAGTGAAATTAGCTGCCTCCAGGTGTAGCAATTCAGCAACACAGAAACTGAAGATGACTTTTGTTATTCCTGAGCCATTTGAGAAAGATTACTTCACTCTGCATCTGGCCTGAGACTGTTATCTGAATGCCTCTCAAGGAAAGTGCTGTAATGTCCACAACAAGCAGGTGTTTTAGAACTAAAACAGACTAAACAGTAGAAAATATAACGGGAAGTAAAATACAGCACTTTTTCCCCAGAGATGGCTCTATTACAGCCTTCAGTAGTGCAAAGTACCACAGGATTATTTCCTTTCTCCTGGTTATGATTAAACGCTAATTTGGAAAAATGTACCATAAAAAAAAGAAACCTTAAGAGTTGAGAAAAGACTCCAATGATCTTAAAGTCAAGGCCAAATCCCATCACAATTGATACAAGCTGCTGGCTTCCTTTGTTTACACCTTCTTTTTCTTACTTTCCTACGTTTGTACCTTTTTCTAAGTTTCTTTGCTGGCAAGCCTCCAAATTGTCCCATCTAAGCCCGCAGCTTGCTGGAACACCTCCAGCCGCTCTTGCTTTACATAATCTTTCCTGTAGCTAAAAGGTCAGTTAGGTAAATCTCCCTTGGCATGCCAGGAGCAGGGCTGCAGGAGCAGTGCCCTGGGGCTCCGTTCTTTCTTGTGGAGGGATCCAGATGTGGGTGTCCAGGCACAGCACAGCTGGTCCCTGCTGTTGGGTGATTATTGGCACGGTTCAACCAGGCACTTCATAGGGATGCAACCAACAAGGAGACACTGAGATGCATCCCCTAGCCTCTGTTGAGCTGGATGTAAACCAGCAGGCATTGGAGGTTTGGGATGAAAAGTAGGGAAATTCACTTTTTCGCCCATACGAAGAACAGATACTGTGCTAAAGACTAAACTGCAGTATGCCACTGGGAAGCAGAGCTCTAGCATGGGTCTATTGCACAGAAACACGAAACCCAGGAGTCTCCTGAGATAAGGAGAAAGAGAAGAGCTCCCCAGAAGACATGGGAGAAGAAGAAGGGAGCGGGAGAAAACAGTTTATTTTTGGCTATGACTAATACAGCATTACAAATAAGTGCTTCACACCCAACTTGAAAGAGGAAGAAAAAAAAATATTCATTTGTCTCTATTACCAACCATAAATACAGTACTTCAGCCTTCTCTTTGACTAACACTGTGATTAAAAGGTATATAAAAAGAGCAGGGATTTTACATTTGAACCTGAACAGCAGGAATGGAAATCGTCTCATTTTAGCTGTTTAAAGATTAGGAAGTCTATTGTAAGGTAATCATTTCAGTTCCCATTATAATTCCTGAAGAAAGAGGCCCCCTACATGTGCCTCCAAAACACAACTTTTTGACTTACAACATTAAAATGCTATGAATATTGTTGCTACTAACCTAAGAGATGACAACGTGAAACAGTCGAAGACTCTCCTCTCAGTATGGCAGCTATTTGCTCTCCAGATAATATATGACATTTACTCATAGGAAGCTGTATGCAGCGGAGAAACTAGAAATAGTTTGGAATTTTACTCAAAAAATGTTTTGTGGTTTCCTTCCTTCCTTCCTTCCTTCCTTCCTTCCTTCCTTCCCTCCTTCCTTTATCTCTTCCTTTCCTTCATTCTTTCTTTCTACTAAAACTGCAACTAATTCAATGAATTCAGAATTTGGAAGTTACAAAAATTAAAAATAATAAAAATTTTCTACTTTGAGAGGTTCAGAATGAAAAATTCAGTTTCTCAGTTCATTGCAAAAGTTTAACTTAAAATGTAACATTACATACTATATAGAAAATTAAAATTCTGAATAGAAATAGTTGACTTATTTAACCTTGTCCCAAATTTGCTGGATTCTTAGTTTGTAAAAATGTTCAGGTTTGGCTTTTTGGATCAATTCCAGAAGGGAGAGCCTTCAAAATATCAAAATAATCCTGGGTGAAA
Source organism: Ciconia boyciana (assembly GCF_034638445.1). NCBI lineage: Eukaryota > Metazoa > Chordata > Aves > Ciconiiformes > Ciconiidae > Ciconia > Ciconia boyciana. Next base: position 209,397,385 of record NC_132934.1, read on the forward strand.
CCAAGTTCTACCAAGAACACACTTTGTGGCTCCTAGCCACTACACATTTGGGGCAAAATTAAATGTAGGCAACCAATATTCTTGTTAGTCGCTTGGCTTTCAAATTCTAGAAACTTCAGCGAATTGATAAAATAATAATAAAAACTAATAGAGCTCCCTCCCTCATCTAATAGGACGTACCTGAGCAATCTCTGAACTCAGACTTTCATTTTATGATGCCAAATGGACTGTGAAATTGTTTACCTTAATGGACAGTGCTAGTTTCTTTTAGAAAAAGAATGAAATTTATTGGGTAATACAAACCAAAACCACTGGATTTTATTCATTTTTAGTGAAATTGCTTCTGTCGTTTCTCTGTTCACATGGTCGATATAATTCACTGGGGAAGGTGAAACTTTACCAGTCGCATCTGCACTTCTGTCATACACAGGCAGTGCTAGTACAAACTGCTGTGCTTGGAGTAAGAGGAGCTCACCAAATCCTTGGCACTGACACCTACCAACATGGACAACATGTCCTGCTAAATGAAATACAGGGCACAGCCTCTGGACTTCAATTTCTGAAGCAAGAATTGTCATTTTTCAGTGGCCACACAATTTTATATACTTAAACCTTCAACTATAAAAATAAAACCCAAAAGAAGGTAAACATAAAATAGATAACAAAAACTGAAAAATCACCATGTTTTAATGTAAACAGGATTAGACCCAAAATACCTCCAGTTTACTGGCCTTCTTCAAGGATTATATCAGTAGGTCCCTACAGAAATACATGGAATAATCTCCTCTCTTGAAAGAGTGCACCTGGACAGCAGGAAGTCACGCATTGGTCTAACCCAGAGCCCAGGAACCACAAGTAGGGTTATGGCAGTGACAAATGGGGTTACAGGCCATCCAGACTTCAGTCTCATTTGATGTTTAGGTTATTAAAGTTACATAAGGCCACAACAGAAGATAATTCAGAAACTGTTGGATGAAACTCTGAAGCACAAGATCCAATATCGCTTCCAAAATTGTTAACATCAATAATGATAAATCTTCATACCCTTAAAAAAATCCCTTTTAAAATACAGGATACCTTTAAATCACTTCCTGAAAGCTATCAAGCTGATATCAGATGGCAGTGTTATCAGCCTAGGGCTATAAATGAAAAAGTCTGTTTCTACAAACAACACCATAAGCCCTTACACATTTCTTCAAATTTCTCTTTGGAAAATGCTGCGAGAAGTAATCCTGCAACACAAGACAGTACGCATCACGCAAGGAGGAAACCTCCTCCATAAACCCCGGCACCTCTCTTGAACTGCTGAAGCAGAGAGCTACAGCATTTGAGTTCTTTATTTCATTTTAATTTTTGAGGGAACGTAAGAGGAAAAGAAATTCAAAATTGCTAAAGCTGCTATAAATACCAGATGGAGAAAATAAGGCAAGCTGTAAAAGATGCAGGGTAGAGACAGAAAACAGGGAAAACTCCAGGGTAAACGATTCTCTGATTCTCCATCCGCCCTGACTGTCCAACACTATGGAAATACAGGAATACAAGAACCTCACAGCATGAAAAATAATGAAAATGAAGAGCAGTTGATTTTCAGTAAAATGTAAATGCCAGAAATGATACTCTCTAACTCCTGAATAAACAAGTTCAAATCCAAGGAAAATTAGAAGGGAAGAGTTAAAGCTCTTTGCTATTTATTCTCATATAATTTATACAAACAATTTACAGAACATATCCAAGTCATTCTACAAGCCTTGCTTTTAAATCCATCTTCCTTTCAAATTAAAAGGAAATAACATACTTCGGCGTCAAATGCATTTAAATTAGGGTCTTAACCTTAAATCAGCTATGGAAAAAAATGCAAGACCTTATCTCGAAATCTGCTGGAATAAAAGCTCCTCTTTCCAGCTCACAAAATTCAGACGATTCTGGGTGAAAGAGGAGGAGAAAGAAAAGATTCCCCTTCTCCACTCCAAGGAGACAAAACCATAAAAGAAGCAAAAATGCTGAAGTTCCTGCAAAAAAAAGAGTAAAATTACCTGGATGTTATCATCAAGCTCCTCTATTCTGAAATTACCTTTTCTAAAATCTCAGAAATGTAAAACTGTAGTAAAACTAACAACAAAACAAAGAGCCCATAATGCACTGAAAATCACGGCAAGAAGAAAATGAGATGAAGAAGAGGTGAGGTCTATTCAAACCAGACGGCAGCAAAACCAGGAGTAGAAGGGGAAAGTCCACTGGACCTAAACATGGAGCTGGTGGCAGAAAGAGTTGCTCCTTGGCTTGATAACTCAAGGCTGACTTTGACAGATGTGCATCATCCCTAAATCTCACCACACGTGTCCAGAAGGTTAAGAAATTTCTGGATTATATTCCTGTTACTTGCATCATTTTGCCAACACATCAGCTCCTTCGGATGCACTGCTCATCCTGCCTTCCACGCCAGGGCCCAGCTGGGCTCCCCTCCATGGTCATAATGTGCTTTACCTGGTCGATGTGACTTGGCCACAGCAAAATAAACAAATATTAATAAAGACTGCAGACTAGAGAGCCTAAAAGCCCAAATCAAAAGGTTCCCGGTCCCAGTTTCCTAATGAGAGAGGCAAATGTTAAGCAACACAACCAGTGTCATTTTCTGCATTTCTGCATTTCTTCTGGAAGTCAGTTTGTATTTGATTTAAGGGTACAATTTCTCTCCAACTACCCTTATATGTCTAAAAGTTTGGTGTCTAGTCCAATCTGGTCTGATAGACTTGCTGTGCAGCTAGTGGCGAGAGACAGCCATTTCCAGAGGGCAAACCACCCGCAGCATTTCAGAAGGCCCATTACACAGGAAGATCGAGTGACTAGATTAGGCACAACACACAACTTCTAAACAACTGATCTCAGGTTAAACGCATGCTACACCATCTGACTGGCAAAACACAATGCCAGCAAGTGTATCAAATACATAATCCAGAGTAGGCTGCAAATAAGCCTCTTCTTGATGTACTCTTGCTCCCACAGTTGGGCAGAGTTTTGGTCCTTCCCACTCCATGGGGCTCAGACTAAGACTACTCAACACAGAGAGGTTAATACCAGGTATCAGAAGCTTTATGAGAGAAAAAAACAAAGTGTGCTGACATTTATCCTCACATAACTGTGAAGAAGTTTTCCAGTAAATATGACAATTATTTCAAAGCAACTTCTAATAAAAAAGAGTCCTTCTGCTGATTAACATATGCTAATTAGCAATGAAAACTCTCATTATAGCCATCACAAGTCACCTTTTCAGTTCAACATTATCATTACAACCATGTCTGCTTTCCCTTTGCAATCATTACATTTCACAGCAATCATTAAACGTAGTTTATTTCTATACATAACTTAGGGAAATAGCCAATTTCCAAAACTGGAAGTCCTCACACTTGGCGTTCCTCTCATATCATAAACTAAGTGTACACATGTAATTTTATCAACACGTGTTTTACTAGCTTGGCTAAAACAGTTGGGCTATAGCACTAACACTAAAATTGCTAGAAATTCATTTCAGAAGCATCTCTCTTCATTTGTTTGAAAGTTCACCCTATCACTAAGCATTTTTTTAATAAACCTTCTATACCACATACCTGCCTTTAATTCAACTTTTTCCTGTATTTCAACAGGAATTAAATTAATACCATCTTCAAGAATAGCATCAGTGAAAAATATTTTTAAATGTTAAAAAAAATATAAAAGTATCTTTTCTATGACAGGCCATAGCATTTCCATGATTTTCACTGGGGAAAGGGTCAGAAGTGGCAGGCAGGTACAGAGTCAACCAAAGTCACTGAAGACCTCGGTCCAGGCTGCTGCTGCCCAGGTTGGAGCCGGCTGCAGAAGGCAGAAGAAGGGAGAGCTCCCTGTGCTCACAAAGTTAGCAAAATGTGCTCAGGAAGCCAAAGGCAGCGTGAGAAGTTGCTAGCCAAGAAGAAAATGCTGTGAGGGGTAAAAGCACCCACCCAGGAGCACTTAAAGAGCTGCCAACGGGATGTGCCAGTGGAATCCAGATAGTTAATGCAGGAGTTGCTGTGGTTTCCAGCTGAGAGCCTGTGGTGCTGGATCAGTGTGGAGGTACCATGCTGGGCATCTGCAACACACTGTCCTCTAAAAAAAGAGGAGGTGGGTGGAGCTCTCTTTCAACTGGAAGAAAGCTACAGTTATAGGTTGCAGTACTCATGGTGGATTTACTGTGGCCAAATCAAAGCTTTACTTCATCAAAGCTTTCAACATGGTTTCACATAGACCCTGTAGTCTAATTTAGGGGATCTCAACTGGATGGGTGGACTACAAGGTGGATAACTGGCTGGACTGCTGGGCTCAAATAACAGAGGACTGTAATTCAAAGTATCCCTGGCTCATCACACATTCATGGGTTCATCATGACCAGTGTTCCTAAGAGGTCAGGATTGAGACCATTGCTGTTCAAATGCAACCTGGATGGTGGGATTTAAAACACCTTCTGCAAGTTCTAAAATGACACCAGTTTAGGAGAAGCAATGGATATTGTGGAGAGAACTGCTCTTCAGAGACACTGTAATAAGATGGAAGAACAGCTGACATGAAAACAGTTGACAAGAACCAATCAAAACTTCAACAAAGACCAATGTCAAATCCTGCACTGGGATTCACTATGCATCAGTATGGGCTGGGGCCCATTGGGAGCAGCTTGGGAGAAAAAGTCATGGTGGTCCCAGTGGGTAACAAACTGAGCGTGAGCCAGTGGTGTGTCCATGCAGTGTTGATGGCTAATCACACACTGGGCTGCACCACCACAAGGGTAGCCAGCAGGTCAAGGGAAGTGAGGCCACATCTGGAATAACAGGTGCAGTTTTAGACTCTCCAGTGTCAGGAGCTAATGACAAACTGGTGCCTATCCAGTAAGAGAGTCAGGGTGCCCAAGCATACCATCTATGAGAAGAAGCTAAGGGGACTGGGTTTGTTTAGGTTGGAAAGAAAAGGTTAATGGTGGCAGAGGGCAATCTCATTGCAGTCTTCCCCACCTAAAGAGAGGTGGTAGAGAAGACAGAGCACAGAGGGGCAACAGTCATGAGTTGCAGCAAAATAAACTCCTATTAGACATAAGTGAAAACTCACATCCATGAGTGTGGTTAAGCACTGGAACAGGCTGCTCAGAGACATTTTCTCAACCAGTTTGGACAAGGCCTGGAGCAACTGGAGCCAACACTGAGGTTAGATCAGGTTGGAGCAAGAGGATGGGCTAGAGGACCTCCTAGTCTAAAAGTTTCTGAAATTTTCTGATGTGCCTTGAAATACAGATTGCTGTATTTTCTGAAAAATCAGCCCTTCAAATTTCTGTATATATTCTGTCGTCATTTCTTTGGGCCTCTGCTCCCCATCTGCAATGTGTTAATAACACTAACATCAAGGATGGAGTCCAAGTCCAGATTCAGATTCCCAAATGTAGGTGTCTCCATGTAAGCCAAACACCTCCACTTCCCTCATGCTCAACGAACGTCTAAAAAATCAGTTCCCTCCACACTGGCATCTAGTGCCATTTAAAGTTCCCCAGCATATCTGAGACATCCTCAAGGGACTGACAGATATGACAGAAATCATGCATGGACCAATACTCCTCTGCAGTTCTAGCAGGAGACCATGTAGGCAATGCTGGGGCATACGAAATGACCCCGCTAGCCCTTCAGCTGACCAAATGCAGGTTCATACTCAGAAACCTCTGACATCAAGCTCACATGTCTACACTTGCAAGTGTCAACCTGGGGCTGAATCCTAACCCTAACTTCCACAGCCAGTTAGGGTTGCGATGAAAAGAAAGCAAGACACAGTGAGGAGTGAAGAGCATCAAAGGAATCCCAGTTAAATGTAATATAATTTATCCTGTTGGAGAAGATCCTCAAGAATGTTAAAAAACAGTGACTTGGGCCACCATAAATGAATGACAAGGGAGGAGCAAAGCAATGAACAGTCCCCAAGAAACTATGCTTTGAATGAGCAAGTTCATGCAAAAATACTACAACTAATAATAATGATCATATAATTATAGAGTGCCCAATAATGCAAACAGAGAGTGGACAGACTAGATTTGCTCACGCATTTTCCTAGCTTCTGAGTTTTTTGATTTTGCAACCTTAATCATACTCTTTCAATGCACTTTCAGTGTGCAATATTCCAGGCACAGTCATGAGTATATGAATACTAAAGGGTGAAGTTTTCAAAGACACTCAGTGTTGGATTAACATTTCTCTCCCTGAAGACCAGGGTAATTTCTTTATGCTTCTGACATCTTCCTCCCCCTCCTCCCCTCCCTGGCTTGAGATTTATAATGTAATTTTATACAGCCTTACTTTTTCTTCTTGAAATCATTCCTGCAGCTTTATGAATTATGTCCATAACATCATGTTCTGAATACCTATTTTAAGGAGTTTCTTTTGTCCTAATAGTTCATACAGAAAATTGGCTGAAGCTGGCAACACTCCAATAAAATCCACATTCAGTTACTCTATTAAGGAAAAAAGTGAATACTTTTGCATATGCACTACCCTACAATATAAACTAGCACATAGCTGTGAAATACTGTCATTATTTTACAGCACTGATCTAATTATCTACTGAATGCCCTAAAATGAAGGGTTTCTTTAGAGTAAAAAATACAAGGACTTGAACTTAAAAATGATAATTTGACAGCACTTAAGTCTTTTTCTAAAAATTATTTTATTTCCTATCATATCAAATAATACCAACGGACAACAGCTTTACATGCTGAATGAATTCAGATGCATTTCCTGACTGTAAAGAATCAGAGAAATATAATGTGGCAAGAGACTGGTATTATGCTCATTAGATCACTAAGCAGCAGCGCTTATAAACAGAATATTTAACTAGACTCTACAAAGATATTCAAATGTAGCTGCCAGAATGTACTTTGAAATTTTCCACCTAATACAAAAATGCAAGAGATGAGAAATTATCTCCCTTTAAAGTAGAAAGTTCAAGGTGAATGTTACCTGATTAACTCACTTTGTTATTAATTAAATTCAATAAAAATCCCAAATTATGGCATGCCATCCTTTATTAGCATTTCTGCAGAAATAAGAACCAGGCTTATCATTCAGCCAACAAAATTTAGTCAGAATTAATGAAATATCAAAGAATAATAACATAGTGGATGAAGGACTTAAGTTCAAAACATGACACTGAAGAGAAAAAGCTAGTGAGGTTTATAAAGAACATGAGGAAAAGTAATACTATGTAATTTGCATATATTTATTTATACATATATAAAATTTATATATACATACTATACTATTACATACTCTATATGTACTGCATACTATAGAAATAGTAATTTCTTCAACAGTGCTTAAGATATTTTAAGGGGAAAAATGTTCATCTAAGAGCGAGAAAACATCAGAAACATGGTTCCTTACTCTCCTCCCAGTCTTAACTGGACTTCGGTTTTTGATTTAGTCGTGAAATTCTTACCTCTTACCATATGGTGCAAAGATTCATTTATCTGTAATATGAATTTGCCAAGAAATGGCCTGGACAGTATTTGGCTGTGAACTCACTCCAGTTTCAGCACTCATATTAGCCACCTACCACACTTTTTCAGTAGAGAAGACGGATTTGTGTTAGCATGGAAACTGGGCAACGTTGCCCTATTGATTCTGGACATTAATGATGAAGTGCTCTGATTAGTCTGATTAGCATCTCTGCTGCTCTGCCAAACTTTTGGGGTATAAGTAAAGAACTATAGTCTTCATAGTTGTCTTCTTTCAACAATACAGACATGAACATTATAAATATGCCATATAAACCTATACTTCCATGTAAATGGAAAATTAAATTAGTTGAAAATAATTTTTTTTAAGCTCGAAAGAATTATTCGCCGAGAAGATATGTTCCCAGCAGGAGGAACTTTCCATGGTACAACCTTCTTCTAGCATCAGGACAAAGAAGGATCTCTCCAGGTGTTTGGGTGGAAGAAGTAATACAGCAAGACTCACTTCACAATTCAGCAAGAATTAATGCCCACTTAATATAAAAGCATTGCCAAATCTGTGACTTAACAGAAAGCTATAACGGGTATTAATTGATGTCATCTGTACACAAGGAAGAATCCATTTGTGACCCAAATGTCATGAAAATCAGCATAATTACACACTTTATCATTTGAGTGATTTTTTCATTAAATTAGGAGTTCAGAGTGTGACTACAGTTTCGTCATTTGATTACCTTTATCTCATGGTGAGCATTGTATTCTAGCTATATCCGGAGAGCAATGCTGAGAGTTAAAATACATATGAGCAAACTGTGAGACATATGAAGGACATTAAAAGCTGAAATATGCCATTTTTCAAGTTTAGGAACTGGTAGTCAGCCAGAAGGTACCAAGAAGCTACCAAATTATATCACATTGCTGGAATATAAGAAACTGCTAACTCAAGCAGGGAGAATGGTACCCTCAAAGGACCAAGGAGACCATCAGGAGAAACACTAAGAAACTTCACCCCGCCTCTCCTCAAGGAATGAGACAGTGGTAGCCTCCAAAAAAAGAGAAATCTCCAAAAATGTGAGATTTGATTCAAAACATAAACATGCCCCAAGCTAAACAGTTATGAAAAATGTTCCCAGTAAGTTTATCCATGAGACAAATCCATGATTTCCGTGCAGCCTGAAACAGATTGTATTCAGGAGACAGAGAACTGCATTTCCTCATGGTGCAAGTAATTTGGGAGGCACCATGGTATTTACTTAGGGAATGACTAATTGGGTATGAAGACAAGGGGGAAAAAAGGGGGATGGGGCTCTAATGTGCTGAAAATATAATTATTTATAAAAATGCATGAACTGCAGCTAGAAACATGGTCTTAGGGAGAGCCCAGGGACTCATCAGGATTCAGCTTCAGCTCTCTTGAACTACTGGTGCGTGAAAAGGATTATTTGTCACCATGCCAGACACTTGGACGTCACTGAAGTAATGATGAGGCTGAGGAAGAGGGGCCTGGGTGGCAAAAAGGAAATCCCCCTTAATCGGTCCAGTGTGCACTGTGGGAAAGAGGAGCAGGTATCTGGGCACAAGGCAGACACTGAGAAGGGGGAAGGTGAAGGCTTCCCACGACGGAGAAGGAGAAGGCTTCCCGTGATGGGCAGGGCAGGAGCGCTCTGCACTCTGATTGAGCATTCAGAAGTATTTATAAGAAAAAGTAGTGTAGATTTCTACCCCCCTGCCCAAACACAGTCACACGTCCCTGCGCTAATAAAAATCTTGCAGTATGAATGGAAGAAGCCCCCACATTTGGGAAATTTAAAATGAGGGCCCAAGGTTATAATGCAATGGGTCTGGAAGAGCATAAAATGACCTAGGAGGTCAAGGCAATTCCAATCACTGATTTTTACAACTTCATCAAGTACTCAAAAAAGTCAGGAATTGAGTTATTTCTATCAAAAAAATACACCATTCAGCAGGCTTCTGTACACCCACGCATGCACTTATCCAATGTATTAGTCATGTACCACTACCAAAACAGAATAAAAATATGTTTTAACAAATCTTGCACAAAGTCAAAACATCATTCCTTTACAGACATGTTAGTCCACAAATCTGCTCTTTCGTTCAGCTTAGGCTGCCAGAATCTCTTATGGACATCTATATCACAGATCTGCCAAACACATAATTCACTTCTTGACAGTAAGTAATAAATACATAATGCAGACACACATTTGTCCTTTTCAAAATTCAGCTGAAATCCATTTCTTTAGATAAGAGCATGACCTGTCCAAGTCACCTTCCAAAATTCAGAAAATCTCTCTCTACTGAGTCATGCACTCCAGTCTTCACATCCTGGCTCCTACTTGAAACAGGAGCTATGTACATCCAGGCATTTGACATTAAAATAGGAATTTATGACTGCTTTGCATGCCATCAGCATGTGGAAGTGCCATTCATAAATCAGACACTCATGGCAGTGCTCACTGTACAGGGAGAACCGGAGGACACCAAGATCCGTAATTAAAATTTTCACAAGGAAAATACCAGGCAGGCTGCTCCTGAGCCCAGGAAGTGCTTCGTTTTAACGTGTTTAAGCTTGCACAATTTCTGTTAGCCTGGAGGGTGGTGGGTTAAACTAATGGCGAACTTTGCACTTTGCAAACAGTTACACTCAAAATTGTTTCCTTAAATTCACTTCTAAGAAGGGATGTTGATGTTGAGACAAAAGTTCACATATAAGGAAATATCTGGCTCTGTACTGCTTAAAAACGTAAGCATTGCCTTTTCAGGGCTAATGTAGCTAGAAAGGGGTCTGTACTATACAACACTTACAAAACCTCACGCATACCAGCCCTGCTGATTAGTGCTTCAATTTTGTAGTCAAATGGAGGTCACTGCAGCAGGTGTTTTTCAGGAGAAATGATTAGGATGGGGAAGGATGTAAGGAGGATTTGCAAGAGATGAAAACAAATGACACTGGCCTTGTAATAAAAATTCTGTGTGCAGCAGGGAGGGGAAGATGTATCATCATTAGCTCATTTACCGGTTGTGAACTAGCGAGGGCTCATATCCATGAATCTTTCCATGCCACATGCACATTTTTAAGAAGGCAGCAAGCTCTAGCACGCACCCATAAGATCAGACCCAATGATCACATGAGTAATATGCACCCAGAGAGAAAAATAACAGTTGAAGTTGTCTAGCTGGCGTACTTCTGAAGTCTGCTGCACTTCAAATGGAGCAAGAGCCACAGCAGACACTTGCAAAAAATGAGCCGTGCTCTGTCAGGGGAACTCTTCCACTGGAAGAAGTAGAGCACTTGCCAGCTACTGCTGGGCAAAATTAGGACTAAGCTTAGTGAAGTACTTAGCCCTAGTAAGTTCAAACACAAATTCTGACCCAGAAACACACAAAATTAGGCACATAGGAAAGCATGAGGACATTGGCATTCTTGTGGCTCTTGGCCTTACTACCCATACAGACACAAGGTTGGATTTTCAAACGTACCAAAAAAAAGATTTAGGAAATCTGACTTTCAGCGGCACTTGTGCTCCTTCATTACATGGGCTACTCTGAAGAACAGCAACAGCACAATAAGGCTGACATTAATAAAAGAAAGAGGAGACTCTGGGTCCATGCAGGGCAAGACCCTTTCAGGGGGAGCTACCACTCCATCTGCCTGGAAAGAAAAGCCTGCAGTCATTAGGAGAAGACAGAAAGAGATTGTTGCAAGAGACAATGCAAGGGTCTGGCAGCAATTCAATGCAAAGATTTATTGGTCTTGTTTTGTGAGTAAAGGCAGAAGACATCACCACGCTGGCCCCTTGTATACAAGGAGTAAAGACTTAAGGATCACGCAAAGGAAAGAGAAGAAACAAACAGCAGCTGTGAAAGGAGGAGGAGATGACGTGGGAAAGAGAAATCACCCTCAGTAAGGACATCTTCTCGTTAGGTGATGTAAATTAAAACATTGGCATTTACATCAAGGCAAGGCTGGCCGTTAACTTCTTCCCCCATGCTGAGTCACTTCTCTTCCTTAGGTAGAAGCAAGATTGTGCTGGTGAAGAGGAGAAGACGGACCCAGCAGGATGGGCCAGTCCTGTGACTGGTTCACTGGATTTGAACTCTGGCAATAGGTGTTTGGATTTACAGAGGAATTTAAAAGCCTAAACCATACCGACAGAAGGCTCCTCAATATTCAGTGGTTGCAAGCTGACTGCGAGCACATCTTTCTTCTCAGTGGCATCTTCTTTCTGGCTCAGCTCTCCATCTACACATTGCTACACAGACTAAAACACTGCTTGCATAAAGGGCTGAGTTCAGTAAAGTTAATCCTCTTCCAAAACACTCAGACAGATATTTAAATCCCACTGGCTTCATTGGGTTAAAAGCACTTAGCTGAATCAGGGCCCCACGCTGGTGGCAGGGACAATAAGAAAACCCATGACAGACAGACAGGTGGAGAGGACGTACCAGGATATGTATGAATTTGCTAGAGAAGGTCTTGGAAGAGAATAAGAGACAGAATTAAAAAATGGGAGAAAGCTTTCTAGTTAATTGAAGATTAAGAAGAAGTAGAAATAGAAAGTGTAACACAGCTGAAGGTATGATAGGTTCACAGCAGAAGGCAGGAGATTACTTAATAGTCTTATACAATTAAATTAATTCCTTTTAATCTTTTTATACACATTGTAAACAAGATCTCTCTATCCCATGAAAATTACCTTTTAAAGGCTGGGTAAATACATTAACTAATCCTAAAATCCCAGAAATCCCAATTTAATTTTTTCTTTTTTTGAGAAAACAAAAGCCAAGCAGGGAAGAGCTCTGTAAACAGTTTTGACCTTCAGAGAGCCTGGCACTCTGTTTATTTATTCCAAAAATGAAACACTGCTTCAAGCAGCTACGGAAAAAAAAAATGGTCATTTAAATGGAAATGACTACACCTCATTTGCAGTAACCAAGAAGATGGACCCTAAACATTCGCAATATTACACGAAACCCACAGAGCAGATAACTGGTACCAGCAACCGGAAGTGAAGTCAGGTGGAAGGTAAAACTCTCACTTCTCTTTTTTTGGAAAAGAGTTTAAAAATCAGTTTAAACCATCCAGCATGACATGGCAGTAGAAGTAATTTTGATGATGACTCTGAGTTTACTATAGACAACTACTTAATTGCTACTATCCCTTCATGTGTCCATTGGCAAGAATTGTAATTCCTGCTGACATTAGCACATAACTTGTACTTGTGCCCCAGGTGAAATAGCAGTACCCTGCACTGGCAGGGGTGCAGACCTGATGGGTGCATGTGCACCCATTTCAGACATTATGGAGAGACCAAGGCCACCCTCAAGGTTCATCATTGCCATGGCCTGAGCCCTCGGGGCTGTAGGTACTCAGCACGACCCGACCCCGTGCTGGTGGGCAAGGGACCTCGCACTCTCCCACCATCACCACAACACAGTCCTCTGAATTGTCTAATTTCATTTTCATGGACTGTTTTTTCAGAGCAGAATATCCCGATGAATAATACAAATACGCTACACTATTTCTTCGTAAATTTAATTAAGCAACTGAAGGGAGAGTTAAAACATGGCCATGCAGTGTAGTAATCTACAGCTGCTTTGCCACTCGTGCCTAGGAGAGCAGAAAGGGAAATTAACAGCCACAAAGAAGTTTTATAGTTTTGTTTCCAAATATCTGCAGTGGTGAAAATAAAAATCAGGATAGCAAAATGTGAGATTTAAAAAATATTGTCAATATTATCTAGCAAAAAGTATGTAATATAATATAAAGGAGACTGTATATGTTTTACTTTGGTCTAAACATGTAGACAGATCTGCTCATTTTATATAGAGACATATAGGAATTTTGATTACAGCCTAAATAGTTCCTATTCCACCCTAACATCAAGGGTGGAACCACGCTCAGCAACCAATCACGCTCAGCAATATGGAAATCTCAATTAACAACAAAACAGAAACATTGATTTATCTAGGAGTTCCTTCATGAGAACAGAGATATCCATCTACTGCTTACTGTCCAGTTCCCATTCAAGAGAGAAACTGTATCTAAATAAATAACTAGAGATGAAAATGCTGATGCCTCCCAGGGTGAAGAGCTCTGAAGGCAAATCACAGGAAGGTTACAGGACGCAGATATTGTCACTGACGAGAAACGTGGTCTGGAGGATTTTGAGTTGAAGTTTCAGGACAATAACACTCAAATTCAGCAGCTGCTGCCATGTTATAACTGGCAAGACAGTACTTTTTTTTTTTAATTTCTTTTTCATCTGCAATACTGTACATTTTGCTGCCATGACAACTAAACATCTTCTGCCCATCTGTATGGTGACAGAATAGATATATACATCTGTTCATGAATCTTGTTTTTAAAAGACAGATAATATTTTCCCAACTTTTGTATGTTTTTAAAGCTCTCTTCAGAATGAAGCAGAGTATTGCGGCTTCTCTAAAATAGTGGTCCATAAATCACACCATACAGGCAGTATGTTGCCCAGGAGACACTCTTAACATTGCTCATCGCCACCACAAATGAAAAAGTCAAAACGGAGGCTGGTGACAAGGACCCGGGAACATTACCTTCAGCACGCATTGCCTCCGCGTGTTGCCTTTGCTTATGACCATTAGCAATATCACTACCTAGAGACCTCCTTCCTTACTGGCTGGTTAGAAACACAAAGCCATTTTCACAAAAAAAAGGACAATATATGAATGATTAGGGACAGGGAAAAGCATTTTATTGCCATGTCGTTTAATAATTCTTTAAAGTCTTTGTAATATCTTCCATCCCAAGGCTTCCACATCTTTAGAACACATAATTCAATAAATAAATTAACTTCAGTGACATCAAGCAACTCAACCAAGGCTGTAGCATCACTAATCTTTGCATTTGCCTTGTCCTTAGGCACTTCCATTAAATAAAAACTCCTTTTCTGCACTACCGAGGCCTAATCCTGCACAGCCAGGTCAGGCTGTGACACTGGCACATGAGATTATTCCCAACCACGATAAGCAACAGATCCCTGAAATCTTTAGGAAGAGTTCCATCTCTGTGCTTTAGTTCCAGATTAATGAAAAACTGAAGAGAAAAAATAAAATGGTTCTGGAGTTAAAGTACTGCAACGTGGAGACAACAGGAGGTTTGATGGGGAGTAGCTTGAAATTTAGATTGTATTGGGAAGGAAGACACTTCCACACACTGAACTAAAAAACCCCAACAAAATAAAACAAAAAAAAATCCAACAAAACCAGAGAAGGTCAAGCATCACATGAAAGAAAGGAGAGGTCTGCAGCGCTGATTGTGGGGTAGAAGTCAATACGGTTATTGAAACAGAGTGGAAAAATGGGAAGAATATGAGACAGCGGAGCATTCTTCCCTAAAAGAACTACTACCCTCTTTTATGCCACATAACCCAGCAAACGTTTTGGCAAGGCAGTGAAGCCATGCTAGATGCGTTCCTTTAGCACATTTTTGAGCCAAAATATCACGTGCTGCAGGCAGCATTAATCTGCTTCCCCGGCTTCTGCGTGCTGCCTCGAACCACCTGGCCTCAAGCCCAAAAATGGGAATTTGTTGCTCAGATTAATTCCTGTCACCTCTCTGGTGAGCCTTGTACTGGATTTAAAACAAGGACACCATGGCAGGGCTCCTTACTGACATGGCAATTACTCTAAGCAGGTAGGTTAGCTAGTAGCTGCCGAAACTATTTATTAAGGTAAATGAAGAGAGAAGTATCGACTGAGCTCCCAGTGTGCCTTGCCCTCGCCTATAGCCTTCCTACCTTGCTATGCTCACGTCGTGTGCATCAAACCACGGCACGGATGCAGAGGCAGCACATTTTGGATGTGCTCTGCCATTGGCTGTCCCGCAGCCGGGGGTGGCCAGCACTGCTGGCAAGCAGCTCACAGCTCGGGCACGCCGCCGGCTGTGCAGGGCTGGAGGTCCTCCCGCTCTCCAGGGGATAACCCGGCACAAAACATCTGGTTCCGGTTAGTAGCAGAGCCCCATCTCACCCCGTACCCTCGATAAATTATTTATGGTATCACAGAAAGTATTATCTGGCTCAGGAACATCCAAGCAGCTTTTTCCCACAGTGCCCGAGAGGCAGGAACACAACTGCTCCAAACACCGCCAAGTCCACCAAAATGGTCTCCCATTATTTCTTACAAGGAATGTTTTACCAAGGGGAACGTCCAACAGCCCTTTCCACCTCTAGCCATCAGCTCCACAACTGGCAAAAATGGCTAAAAAAATACTGTGGCTGCATTTTTTACCCCCTTAAAGTGGTGCATCATAGGACTAGCTGCAGCATGGAGCTACAGCCAGTCCCTTAGGCCAAATGGAGACACAGCGGTTATGGCAGGCAGGGAGCAACAGTACATATTCGTCTCATTTAATCCTGAAATTTATTTTCTCTTTTGTTTCCATCCAACACTGCAGTAAGCCAGGTTTTGGAGCATCATTCAGCCCCAGAAGGCCGAAAGGAACAATCGGGCAACCTGAGCTCACGGCTGTTGGGTATGTCCAGTGCAGTCAATGTAACATTTCTATAGTTAATTATTTGGAATAAATGTACTAGTTTAAATAGGTCACTGCAATGCTACAGTTCTCCTTGGAGATTAGACTGGGAAAGAAGGGACTCCTGAAAGGACTTCTCCTTTAACACCCTCCAACTCCCAATACCAAGTGACTGCATTACACACAACTGCTGCAATGCATTTTGATACATGTTTCCATCAAGATCACTCATAGCATTTTAAAGCCATTAATCATGCAAGACTCACAACTGGGACAAAAATGCCTTTGACAATGTGATGATCATTAGACTTATTGTACAGACAGGTAAAGTGAGGCATGAAAAGGTTAGTTGCACTGCCAGAGGGATTTTATCTCTCTCTCTAGCATATAGTAAGCAGCTTTGTCCATCGGATAGTTGCTCTGACTTGTGATTTCAGCTTGAGGCTCAGGGGCCCACACCATAAACACCACGTAGCAAATAAGCATCCTAATCAGCTAACACACTGAATCCCCGTGTTAGCACACATCCTGCTCGCTCCATCACAGCTGCTGCTTCCACACCAAAGCCAGGACAAAGCAGAAGTTCTCGCCCTGTATTATTTCCAAGCCATTCCTTCATCCTGCTAAAATAACTTCTGGTTTATCAGGACGACTCTCCATCGAGCAACCTCTACAAAATAGGGAGTTACAAATTTCCTACATGGACAAGCTGGAAATGTCTATATATGGCTCAGTATGAATTTTAATGACATCAGCTATACCAGTGCTCTCAAACCCATGGTGTCACAGTCATATTAATCCAGCATAAGGTCACACAAGCATCAAAAGGGCAACCTAACCTTAAACTTTATACCTTTTCTACCTTCTCCCTTCTCTACCTCCACCAAAATGCCTAGTGTTTGCAGGGCCCATAAATCCAATCAGGGAACTGATCCTCTCACTTCTTTTCTCCAAAACAGTTGAGTTCTCCTCTGATTGCCCTCTTGAACTGGCTTACCAAGTGGCTACATGAAAAAATAGCCACTGCACAGAGGTGGCAGGAAGCAGCAGTCAAGGCCAGGAATGGGCTGCCTTTATCGCAGTCAGAACAGGTTAAGGGGAGCTGGGAATCACAGGGTTATTTTACTGCAAAGATGGGATTCTTCACAAGCAATTCAAGTTAATGCAGAAAAAGCTGGTTCTTCTGTGTAGACCAGCCCTTCCGGAAACATGGTGGGGAAGACGGTATCTCCTGGACCTAAGTGACCTGGGGAAGGGGATCACGGCTCCTTTGCCAGAGGTTCCCATCCCCTCCAGGAACTTTCCGGGAGCTGAAACCCTCTTGTCAAAGTGTACTGCATCATGACCAACAGCGTAAAGCAGCGTAGTTATCCTCCCTGTGACCACATGGTTATTTCTGACCACGTTCAGTGTCTAGACAGAGCTTCCAACTGGTATTTAGAGGAGTTTTAATTTGTGGGTACAGAGAAAGAGAAACAGATTTTCTGAGAATTAGCTGGATTTTATCTTTGCCAGTGACAGATTAATGTTCATTATGAAAGATTAAACAATTAAAGGAAATCCCCATGAAAGAGCTGAAACATATGCAAAAAGTTTCAAACACTGGTATGTTTACACAAAGACAACACGAACCCTTCTGTGCTCCTAACGATACAGGAGTACGGCACTTTGCATCACAGCAATGGCTGCAGCCAGCCACCAGTAGAATGTTTTTTTCCACTTCCAGCATCAACAAATTCAATCTTTATAGTTCAGATAATTCAGATATAATTTAGATATTACCTTCCATCTTTAGAGAGAAGCAACAATGGGTTTTGACAATAAATTGATGGGGGGGCAAACTCTAGAGTCAGAAGTCCTAAATTCGTTTGGTCACATTTATTAAAAAGATTTTGCCATTTACCCTTTAGCCAGCATAGCTAAGTGCCGGTCCTGTTCCTGCCTCATAAACAGTCCCCATCTCATCTCCAAATGTCACCGTAGGCAGAATCTTCCTTTTTGATTATTTTGCTGTTCTCCAGAAGGAGGGTTTGCACCTCAGAAGCAGCTTGCTGCCCACACTGAACTACATGTTCCTAAAAGGAAAATATCTCATTAAAGGTAGAGCCACACTAGGATGCAAAGGAGCCGCACGCTCGCAAAAAGCACCTCATCTCATTAGCAAATGGCTGGTGTAACTGCTCGTCGCAGAGATGAAGACACACTATTAATTTGCTCTACATGTAGGCGCCGAAAGCACAGAACACACTTCCCCTTCTCTGGTACTGTGGGAGGAAAAATCACACGTTAAACGTTTGTGAGGATTCTAATGGAAGTAGCTCACGTGGGCTGAATCTGCTGTATTCAAGATTTCCTTAAGGAGAAGGAATAGGCAGGTGTCTCTGAAGGGCAGTGCTGGGCAAGGTTAAAGCGAGGGAGGCTGCCCCATCCCTGGGAAGGACCCGCAGCCGCTCAGAGCACCCAGCACCGCCCAGAAGAATCAGCCCCGAAGACCCGCTGAGGTTTCACTCCAATCCCCCTCTGGCTGCCAGCAGCCCTGAGAGCCGCTGTGGGCAGCCCAGGACTCCGGCTATCCCTGGATTGGGTCACGCTGCTGGTGCTTGCCCGCTATCCAGTGCTCTCCCTGCAGCGGCAAAATATAAGGTTATCATCCCATAGGAAACTGCGTTAATCACTGATGATGGCTTGGACTGCCATCTGCCATCACCTAAGAGCTACTGCTTAATAATAATTAAGGCAAGGTAATAAACTCCACCTAATAGAGCCAACAGAAATAGTGCAGCGCCAACCAATTCATCTTTAAACACCACCTCAAGAAGAAACAATAAAATCCAGTCCTTTTAAAACCAGCTCCAAGATCCTGTATAGCGTAAGAAGGGTGATCTCGCATGGAAAGACATGCTGGGAGTTGGAAAAATCTGTCCCATCCGCCACTGTATGCTATGGCCTAGTACAGCTTCATCACAGAGATGCTGAACACCTCAAGTTCCCACTGTTTTTAATGAACTTCTACACTGTCATTCCTCCGCCCCCAAAGAAAAAGAATCAAACTGCTAACTTATCTACACCTCTCACACCCGTTCAGTAAAATGGGAAACTACATAAACGTTGTACATCAAAGAGCTTCCTTCATTAAAATGTGAAAAATAATTTGTGTACTTTAGATGAAAGGTGTTCTGGGACTGTGAAGTATTCTGGCAAATTTAATTAAATCCCATAGTTGTTCTCTCATAAAAATAAAGCTTTTGGGGAAAAAAAAGTTATTAAAAATTTAACTGATTCACAGTTATGGTTTGTTTTTTTTTTCTTTTTGCAAAATCTTTACCTTATAAAATGAACCAGTGGTGAGAAGCAAAATTATTTTTAATGACCTATGTGTAAAGTTACATTTCCAAAACACAAATTCACAGTAAAACTTTCAAATGAAGAGGAAAAACCCCCAAATAATTATGCATATAATTCATTATGGGCTGCAATGATCTAAAATCAGAAATGAATTTGTTATGCAAATTTTAGTAAAATTGAAAAACCGAAGGCTTCAATTGTGAAAGACAGGCACATCTAGCCATCACACTGTGGAAACGGAGAGCTATTGAAACCACAGACAATCAGATTACTCTCAGGCGAATGTAAACACTTCTTCCTAATTAGTCCTGACATAAATTAAAGCAGGAAAGTTTAATTTCATTCCTTTAGTCGCTAGGATGATTATTCATCAGTGCTAATGACCACGAGCTCAGGTTTATAACTAAAAACTGATTTTCACTGGCAAAAGCATCCACCTAGCTCAAGCCAGACCCAAACCTCAGCATCTCCTTAGCCCCAGAGCTGCACACCTCTCCAGTCCGTCACTCGTACATGTACAGTGAGCACATTTTGCTCAATTCCAAGATGAAAATATCATCAAAGTAACTGAAAAGCATTTCCTAAGAGAAGCATCTTCAGGCTGCCTCCCTCTCGAGGAGGGGTTGTGTTATCCAGACTGTCACCACTGGGGAACAGCTGCAAAGCTGAGGCGTAGCTGGCTATAAAGATGTTGTATGTTTACTATCTACAGGACAGGGTACAGACCTCCAAGAGCAAAAAAACAACATGTGTGTCTAAATGGAGAGGCAGGTAAGCTCTGCAGCACGTTCTTATGTCCCCAGGCATTTAGACAGGGGAATGCGCTAGAGGGTAGCACGGTCTCTGCAGACCCACGCTCCCCCTTTTCTTTCCCGTTCCCCTGATGCAGAGAGCACAGAGGAAGCCAAGCACAGCCCTACATCTTCACGTGCTTCCCACTCCCATGGTACACCACAGCAGGGCTTGCCCAAGCAGAGGGCAGGTACCATGGGCAGGACCCACCTGACCACGTTTCACCACCTGGAGTAGGACTCATCTCACCTGACCTGAGCAACATGTTCATGTCCAACCTACATGAGATATTCAACCAGGGGGGCGAAGCCATATGAGATGAATACTGCCCCATGTTACGTGTCCAACTTATTCCCCACATCACCTAATCATGGTGCCAGGGAGGGCAGCCCCGGGCTCAGCTGGCAGTGAGTGATCAGGCAGCTTCCCACCCCACGTCCCTGCCCTGCGCTCTGCAAAATTCTGGAGGCACAGAGCCTGCAGAGCTGTCCTCAAAACATTTCCATAAAGAGAAAGAGGTAACAAACTACTAAAGGGATCTACCCCTTTTTTCTTAGGCACAGGCAAAATGATCAGGTTGACACCAGTGGACAACTTAACTCTGAGAAATACGAAAATTTTTTAGTGTGAACACCTAATTCAAACCAACTGCAATTAAAACTCCCTCCCCACATGCACTCAGTTTGGCTTTCTCTCAGTTATTTCTTACTGGCAACACTTCAATGCTAATAAGACACCATAAGTGTATAAAATGTAATAAAGATGTTTACATTAAACAGCAGACTACAGATTAAAAGAATCTGTTCCATGAGCTATAGAAGCTCATCTCCCAGCATCTATTTTCAGGTAAACATGTACGTACAAAGAGAAAGAGATCTGACAGCGAAAGGACTTGTTTTTGTATTTTCTTTTTACCTTGCTGACAAAAACCTAACGAGTTCCAAGACTCAAACACTGAAATTAGCCAAACAGCCTTAAATATGACACAATTTTTTAGCAATGGGAGCAATGAAAGATTGGAAGAGCTTTCCAGACAAGTGCCTCATTTGCCATTACTTGTAGTCCTTGAACTGCAAACAGCTTCGTAAAAAGCACCCTTTACTCCAGCTTCCAAGGTAAATCCTGGAGCCTGCGTATATACTGAAGCAGGGGAAGAGATACATGGACTTATATTTTTGATAGTCCAGTGTTACCACCAGTCTCTGCTCCAAACCAGACCCATGACCAACTCTGTGCAGTTCTCCTGCTCCCTAAAAAAGCCACACAACCTGCTGCAAGGGTCAGACGGCAGGATGTGTCTTCGATTTTATTTGCCGCTGGACATTCCTCTCTCTTGGACTTGTTTCAGGAAAGGATTAGGCAGTACACCAAAGCGGCTCCACATAATCTTAGACACTGTTGAAACATCTTCCTCTCTATGTCCCAGGAGGACAGCACTGCTCATATTGCCCTCCACATGCTCATAAGCTTGCAATTTTGCATTAACAACATCACTTCTCAACACCCCTGGGCTTCCATTGGTGCCTTGGAAGAGCTAAAAGGGATTTTTCTCCAGTTTCTTTTGAACTACCATGAATTGCTCACATGGGAAGGCAGATCATGGTCTGAAGTGATGCCAGGATGAAGCCCGTGCTCAGATGCTCAGACTGAACACCAAACACTGGAATTCAATTTTCCTCCAGTCTCATCTAACTGGCTACCTTGTGGCTTGGTCCCACCACTGACACTTTGGACATAAGCCTTCTGCAGAAGCACTTGTGTATAATTTAACGGACTGTGATGCACAGGAAAATGTAGGGGTCACTTCTGGGCTTACATGCTAAGGGAGAGAATAACACGACAGTACAAAATACTCTTGGAAACAAATCTCAAGGGTGATAAAGGTAACATCTAGGAGGAAATACAAACTGTGCATTTCTTTATTAATAAATAAATTACTCAGAGATTGAGACGAAATGCCCTATCATCAGGAGCATCCTGAATAATAAGGGAGAATCTCTAGACATTTTCCAAAGAAGGGAAAACATGCAAATTACAGCTAGCTAAAAAAATTGTACATCTTGAGCTGTTTTATGGGGTATAAAGCCAAGAGAGCTGAACAGCTTGAATGGAACAATTCTGCATGACTGGCCTCACTTAGGAAACTTTCAAAGTATGTCAGAATGATACTAAGGCCCTTTAAAGTAAATATTTTCATAAGATGATGCACTGTTTTAGGGTTCATATTATTAAATAAAAACTTAAACAAATTCACTCCAGTGAAACCAAGAAAAGCCTTGTTCCTTTACTAATTTACAACTACAAATGACAGGGAAATTATAAACACACAGACACAGAAGTTATCAAAAAACCTTGTTTTTCCACCACAACTAATTTTAAAGAAAAAGAAAAATGTTAACAATTACTTTCCTAATATTGGAAATCATAAATGAAGGAAAGCTTGCGCTATTAAAAGCTGCCAGAGATAACTCACAGAACAATGATAACACAGGACCGCAGACTCAGAAATAGCTGTTCCCAGGAATGCTTTATTCATGCCTGACACAGATACAGGATGACAGACCAGCTTTTGGCCAGGACCGTGCTCTGTGATCCGTCTGGCATGCTCCTTCCCAGAGAGGCTGCTCAGGAGAACCACCGTGGCCAGGCTGAGGACTGACGAGCTCCAGTCCCAACTGGCGGCTGCAAATGCCTCCCTCACGAGCATCCCCCTTTCCTGAGCCACCTCCCAGCAACACCCACTGGCACTTCTCTTGTATGGCCTGCAGTTACATTAAAACTGGTTTTAGAAGCCTGGGATAATTAAGTGGCTCCAAAATACTGGCTCTGGCCAATGAAATTTGCATACACTCACCAGGAAAATGAAGAACATATGTAATACTAATGCCTCAAAACTCTACAACTAATTCAATTCTACAAGTGAGTCTGCCCAGATTTACCCACTGCCTCCTACACACTTTCATAAAATTAAACAATGAGGAAAAAAAAATCATGTATCACAAACCATTTTCATTTTTACTTGATTTTGTTTCAAGGAAATGCTAGTAATGGTCCCACATAAATATTTATCAGACCACTCAAATTGTAATAAATAAAAGTATCCTTCATTTGCATACACAATAACTGAAAACTATTTTAGAAGACGGTGACAAGATGCAAAGAGTCTGAAGCAATAAATTTATTCCCTTCTGCCAGACAGATATAGCAGTGCAGGCAGGTCTGGTTTAGTGTAAACTATATCATCTGGTGTTTCTAGTTTCCATTATTAATAGTTTGAAGACATGATTAGGGTTTTCCAACACCGACTGGCTTCTTTTTAGGCTCTAGCCACAGTTTGTCAGGAATTTCTATCACTCATGAGGTACCTTAAAAGGTATCAAAATAGAAGATCCAACTGCTATCCTTGGCACCATAAATAAATCCATGGAGTCTGTAATAATTTGCACTCCACCTCCATTTAATAGTATCTTTAAGATTTCAGCACCATGAAAGACAGGCTTGGCTTATTCATTTGAATTTCAGGGCTGAAAACACCTAAAGATAACAAGTTAACAGGGTAATCTCCAGCTCATGTTCTTATCAGGGGGCCTCTACAGGGGTGGAAATTAGCGCCAGCTAATGCCTAAATTTAAATTTCCAATGAAAATAAGGGGACTCAGACTCCTGAATAACCTTAGGAAATGAGGTTAGTAAGTTTTGAAAGAGTTGCTTAAGTCCATGCTTATGGGCTTTCCAAGGACGTTAAAGATACCCTAAGCATTTCATTAATACCACTATTTTATCTCCATGTTCAGTTTCAATGGGACTTAAGAAGATGTTTCAATGCTTTCCTGAGAAGCAGAAAAAGACTTATTGCTTCAGTTTTCCCACCTATGCAGTGGAGTTAGTCATTCCTTGCATCCTGGGGCACTACCACACCAACTCGGATCAAGCCTACAGAAGACTCTGCAGCAGAAGATGCTGAGCGTGTCTAGTCTCTCTGCTCCTCTACAACTCATTTCGTTCATTTGCTATTACTAGTACATCCACGGGTAGCGTAGGGGTAAATATAGAAACTCTTTGAGTGCCAGGCTGTTACATCAACTGTGCACAGAGTAGAAACACATGCCAGACTAAAAAGTGGAGCTTGAGTCAAAAATGTTGTTTAGCTGAACCGCAGATCATTAAAAAATGAGAAGGAAGACGTCAGCATTTAGGCTAGGACTGATCTCATCTAACTCAACCTTTTGAGAAGTCAGGAAGTCTCGCTAGCTGTCCAAGTCCCCACAGTGGCCAGAAAAGAGGTACTGCTAGATGGCAATTAGTCACCCAAGGTAGGTGGTATCATAAACCCATATGCATTTGCTGGAGTCACCACCAGCTCCTGAGACAGTAAAAACACACCATTTTGCCGTGGTATCAGCACTATGAGGGTGTACATACCTGAGCTGAGAAAATCCAGGGTTTTATGAAGGCAGTAGAGGACGTTTGACAGAGACCATTTCCAGAAGACTAGTTATATCTATTAGAGCCATCGCTAGGATGAAAACTCAGAGAACACTGTCATCCCACAAAAATCTTTAACAGATCTCTGCTCTTTTTGTGTTACAACAATCTGGAAATATAGAGGATTTTTTACACAATTCTCTTCTAAGGAACTGCAATTAGCAGACTGGCAAGGAGTTCAGAGAAACACACCAGGCGGGAAGCAGTACTAGAGATGAAGAAATGGCTCAAGCTTCTCCATAGCCCCTGAGTTATGTAATGGGAAGGTAACCACGTACTTCCGCAAGTAAGGTCAAAGCATCAGATCTTAATGGCTTTCTATAGGTGGCAAAGAGGGTGGGATGCTCCTGTCCAGCACTGTATTCTCAGAAAATGAAAAATCGTAAAATATTAGCTGCACAATTCTCATCTCTTATGTTCTTAAAAACTTTATTTCCAGCTCTTATTTTTAGAAGTACATTTATGTGCAGGCTTCATATTGAAAGACAATTCCCTGAAATTAGGCTAAAACCAACAAACCGGTAGAGAGGACTCTACACATATTATCTAGCATGTGAACCTGACAGCATATATTCTTGTTTACAGTTGGGTTACAGTTCACAGGGATGGGTCACATCTGACCAAAGCAAGGTGTTTAGTGTAGACCTCTACCTCTGAGCTAGTCATACAAGGACCTTTCAAAGTTCTAAAAATGCACATTTTTAGAGCATGGTTCATCCAACTTATTTCATGCTCTTACTTTAGGGTAAAATGAATAATGTTTCTCAATTGCCCATTTCTCTGTGTTGACTACAAGGAAAGCCTGCAGTGATGAGTTCTGACTGTAGATGACTATATTTCATCATATAGCTTACATCTCAGGAGTCCAAGAGAATGAGAGGGACACAAAAAAAAAAAGCGGTTCTGAACAGGAGACAGGAGAAAAGGGAATCCATAAATGGCAGGATCACATTACATGTCCCTCAATGCAGGGATCTTAAATGGCAAGCTTGTGACATTTACACCAACAGTCAATAAACAGGCCAATGAAGATAGGAAATAAATGACTTTATACTATACACCTAGGCTGGTGACAAACTCAATCTCCATTGAGGCTTGAATCAACAAATAAGTCCTCTATTAATAAAAAAAGCTCCTTTTTTTTTTAACCTCTAGAAAAGTCTTAAACCACTTTTTTATCTATGAACCATGAGTTGAGCTGTAAACCCATGAGAAATTTAGTCTGCTGGCTAAGGTACTAGTGGGAAACCAGGGATGAAGTTGAAGGAGGTCAGGAACTGCTGCCTTCTACTTCAGGAGAGTTTTTATTGATTTACAAATTTGTACTGGCTCTGCATCCTGGAAAAGGAAAGTAAATCCACTGAAACAAATTTGGAAGTGATTCACAAGGCTGTGGGACCAAATACATGTAAAATTTCACTTCAGCAAATACTTCTAGCTGGCAAACGCTTGCTATGCTTCTGGTTACTAACACGTATGAACCACAGTATTTAACAGTGAATGCTGTAACGCAACAATAATCCTCAAAACCGATCATCTGTGACACAAGGCAAACAGCAGCACTGTGGGAAGGAAATCCCAGGCTCACCCCCATGGCACATCTCTTATCAAACTGCAACAGCACCAGGATTTGCATGTATACCCTATGCAGAGAGATCCATATTGGCCAACATGGAGGAGACTCCCAAGCTTGCTGACCATGAACCACTGTTCAGACCTGAATGGAGAACAGCTTATTGCGGCACCCACACCACAAGCCAGGTCAAGTTCAGTGGAGTTAGATGCACCTATATGCACCTGTATACATCTATAGTGGAACAAGAATAAAGCCACCATGCCAACAGGCATGCGGCAGCGTGATGTGGTGTGGACCTCTGCACCGCTTCCGCTCCTCGGTATCGACGTGCCTCGGGGAGCACAGGCACATCTCACTCTGCATATGGGGTGACACCATTAAGATGGAATGTTGCAGAAGAATAAAAATAATGCACTTGAGCAGAATTTTGCTGAAAGCACAGACTTGCTTGGAGTCCAGCCTGCTCACATATCAGGATGAATTTGGCCCAGTTTATATCCTAATGATTATAATGGATACCGCAGTCTTCTTTTCATTAAGGCAGCAGCCAAAACTATTGATTTGTTGTACTTCACACTCCTGCTTACCTTCACAAATTTCAGGAGAGACAGTGCATAAGCCAATAGAGTTGGTCAGTTTAAAAGTGACAAATTAACTGCGCTGAAAGTAAATAAACAGCTATCGCTTTGTAAATTAATTCAATATGTGACTTGAGCTCTTTTCTACAGCTAGAAATCTGATTCATCGTTCAGCAGCATTTAAGTTGCCACCAGTTCAATAGCAGAGTATTAATGCTGTGTCCTATTTGACACAGCAGGTCAAATTCTGCACTCGGGTTACAACAGTGCAACTCAGAGTAACTCCTGAACCCCCAAGCTCTGCTCTCCCCATTGTCCTGGCTGCAGCTATGCACCCAAGTGCTCCCCAAGATGGTTTCAAGAAGGCTTAAGTTGTACTGAACAGTTGAGGAAAACAAATAGAAAAAGAATCCAAAAGAGTATTTTGATCTGCTGGATTATGAAGTGTCTTCTGGAACAGTTTAGTGAAACAAGACAAGTGATAGGGTTGGTTCACTTTCATGAAAATACTTGTGAAAGAGAAAGACAGACAAATATATGCAACTTCTAAAGTTTGGGGTGTGGTTTGTGGGGTTCCCCCTCCCCATTAGATTTCAATTCTGGAAAGAAACTAAGTATGTTTAATATGGAATACTGAGTACAATTCCCACTTATGTCAAAACATGATTTGTGCTTTACTGAACAGGAACCCTAACTTATTATAGGCTATCGCCCCTACTAGTCTAGACACAGGGTAAAAACCCTGGTTAATTTATTAATGAGTGACATGCACTAACTTACTCTCCCTAACAATTCCTTTCAGTTCAATAAATATTGAATCTTGAGATTTTCAGACCAACACTGCAGCATTTGGACCAGTCCCCCACTGCTTTATAAAGAACCCATTTATCTGAAATTGATGCTACTGAATAAGCAGGTAGGCCAAAATTTTCAAATGCAGGAGCTTAAAATTGAAATTCATGTTCAACTGCCTAAGTAATGTTGCCCAAATGCCTTCAACTGCTATTAGCACTGTAGGACATGTGAGTTCTTAATGCTTCTGGAAATTAGAGTAGGCGTCCTCTTGACTTTTGACACTCAAGTTTGATGTTTCTGGACACAAGGTATTGACTGTATCATCTGTGCACAGCTGCAGCAGAGAGACTATAGCACAAATAGAGTAAAAATATTTTTCACTGCTTATGCTCAGACGCGATCCACAGCATTTGTAATGTCGTCTGTTTTTCATAATGTTCAGTTTAGAAAGTTGACATTTGATTAAACAGTTTGATTTTGCCAAAACATACATTTTAATCTTATGTTTTAATACCACATTCTCAATTAAAAGCTTTAGAAAAAGACATACAAAGTCTGCTTAAAACACAGTAAACCCACAGACCTAACATATTTAATATAATTTCTGAAACTGTTGACTAATATTTTCTAATTTCCTCACTACTTCTAGTACCACAGCTGCACCATTACTCCCAACAGCTATCAGACATTTAAACAGCCAGAGTGTAAGTGTTTTACTAGATAGCCTTTTATACTTAGTATTTTCTACATTTTCCAATAGGGTGGTGCAGTAGTGAAGTTCAACATCTTGAAAATCTTCACTCTATTAATACCATTTTCTAACATTGATGTTCATACGCTACCACCTCCAACGGAAAGTTAGCACGGTTGGTTTACAGTTAGCATCCTTCCCTGTATTTCTACCTTTACACAAGCATGCCAACACTGATGAACACCATGCTACAAGAAAGCGTATTATACAGAATGGCATATCATTCCAGACTGCTAACTCCCATGAAAAATTACTCCCACCAACAATAAGAACAAGACCACAAATAGGTTTTAGGATGAAATAATTCTTGTTTCATGCTCCTTATTTCCTTTCACTGGGTTTAACACCGCATTCAAGGTCATGAGCGTTGTGACTCTGTGGAGGTGACCTGAGTAATTCACAACGATCAACAGATAATACAGTGACTGGAAGCGAGTCATACCATAACTATGACTGCTTTCTAAATGGAGTCATCACATAGCTGCTGAAAAGGAATGTGTATTATTTCACATCCACAGAGTGATGAATGTAACCAGGTAATTAAATCATGTCATTGCTGTGCCTGGAAAATCCTTATTTATAATTTTATCTTGCCTTCTTATGAAGAACTGAACTTCTTGTTAAGGGTAGAAAATAATTATGCCTAAGCTTTGCTCTTGCAAAAACCTCTACGAAGGGAAAAGGAAATTAGAAACAAAACTCACCAGTTTCTTCATCTATGCTGAATCTCCCCAGGCCGCTGCCATCCCTGATGGAATACTGGATCTCTCCATCCCTTCCAGAGTCCTCGTCTCGAGCAACAACTTGCAAAACACTTGTACCAATGCGGGAGTTTTCCTTTACAGATCCAATGACAGCAAAGTCAGGAAAATAGGGGGTATAGAGATTTTCGTTAACATCCACCACTTCAACTTCCACAAAAGAAACAGAAGAGAGAGAAACCGGGCGCCCCTTGTCCTTTGCGCGCACAGTCAGGTTGTAGAACTGCTGCTTCTCATAATCGAGCTCTTTGTTCAAGCGGATGGCGCCGCTTGCTTTGTCTATCTCAAACCGCCCGTTGTAATCATTCACCAGTGAGTAACGGACTTGACCTCCCAAGCCGAGATCTGGATCATGAGTTTCCAACCAAGCTATTACAGTGCCAACTGGTAGGTCCTCAAGGACTTTCACATTGTAGCTAGACGGTATAAAGGCTGGAGAACAATCATTGACATCATCCAAAACCACCTTCAGAGGCACAATGGAAAACTGCTGATGGCCACTCTCTGCTTTGTCCCTGGCCTCAATCTTCAGTGTGTAGTTGGCTTTTGATTCTCGGTCTAGTTGATCAGACACATACACCATTCCCGTGGAACTGTTGATGGCAAATTGCTGGGTGTCGGTCAGTACTGAGTAAGTCACTTCACCATTGGATCCTAGGTCTTTATCTCTGGCTTCTACCTGGATAATCTCTGTACCAAGACTTGTACTTTCTAAAATATTAACTGAGTAACTGTCCTGTAAAAAAACAGGCATGTTATCATTTGCATCCTCCACAGTGACAGTCAACAGTCTCCACGCAGACTTCTGTGGATTACCTAAATCATAAACAGTAATATTAAGGAGATAGAGCTCTGTTTTTTCACGGTCCAAGGGCATAAGAACATTAAGTACCCCCGTCTCCATGTCAATATTGAAACAACTATCTACATTACCATCAGAAATTGTATAAACTACTCTCCCATTAAAGCCTGAGTCTGCATCATAGGCTTTTATCCTCAGGATGGTGGCACCAACTGGCAGATCCTCTGAAACCTTTACATCAGTAGGGAAGGATTTGTCAAAATGTGGTGCCTGCCTGTTCACAGAATAAAAATCGAGAAAACCATCTTCCAAATTCAGCTTCACATTTGCTTTTGCCTTTTTGAGTAATTTTTCTGCTAACTTCTGAGCAACTCTAGTTTCTCTACAGCTGAAGGTCTTTGAAGACACTTTCCCATGAACTACCGAAATATTAACAAACATAGCATCAGCAAAGTTCTCTCCATCAGTTGCTGTTATCTTAAGGCCAAAATTGCTGTTCTTTATGCCAGAATTAATTAGAGATTTTTTAAGTTGCAGGACACCAGAGTCAGGATTTAAATAAAAAA
Source organism: Ciconia boyciana (assembly GCF_034638445.1). Taxonomy (NCBI): domain Eukaryota; kingdom Metazoa; phylum Chordata; class Aves; order Ciconiiformes; family Ciconiidae; genus Ciconia; species Ciconia boyciana. The sequence goes on from NC_132934.1 coordinate 209,427,867, forward strand.
TGCCAAGTTCATTTCCAGAGATTATTTTGTACTTCACAAGCTCTAACTCATCTATGTCTATTGCAGAAACAGCAGTGATGTGACCACCAACGGGAAAATCAGATGAAATCACTCCCTGACACGCCACTTTTTCAAAGAGGGGTTTGTTATCATTGACATTGCCTATGTATATGGTGACATTCACCTCGCTTTCATGGCGGTAGGGAGAACCCCAGTCGGAAGCTCTCACAATGAACCTGTAGCTTTCTGGTGAGGACTCAAAATCCAGTTCTTCAGATGTGCTGATGACACCTGTAAACTGGTTTATTGTAAATGGTAGTGAGTTCAGACTGGCAATGCTGTATGTTATGTATCCATTTTCTCCCCTATCTTTATCAACTGCTGAAACTGCCAAAACGCTAGACCCCACAGGGACGCTTTCATTGACGAACGAGCTGTAGGAGGGCTGCTGGAACTCCGGAGTGTGATCGTTGGCATCTTCTAACCTGACAGTAACCTGCGCTTTTAAATCACCACCTTTGTTCGTATATACTTCTAATTCATAGAGGTCCTTCTCAACAATTTTCAAAGGATGAGCAGTAGTAATAAGGCCTGTGTTCGGATTGATCTTAAAATACTCAGCTTCCTCACTTGGAGATATTCTATATTCCACACCCTGTGGTTCAGGCATCAGCTTAACTACTGCAACCACCACACCAGGAGGTGAAAATTCACTGATTGAAACATCATATGCCTCCTTTTCAAACTTCATGGGGATACTTTCCTTCCTGGGACTAGCAATGTGGACCAGTTTGACCGCAGAAAATTTCTGAGGAGATCCTTTGTCCTTGGCTTGGAGAGTCAGGTTATAACCATATGGGAAGCTGTCCCAGTCAATAGGCTTTCTTTCTTTGATTTTGTACTCATTCATCCATTTACCTTCTTTAGTCAGAAAGAACTGTTCTAGCGGATCTCCAGCCACAATAGAAACAGATTCTATTTCTCCATTGGCTCCTTCATCTAGGTCGTCAATGTTAACAACTGCATAGGTAGGCTCCTTGTCTGATGGGAAGGGAATATGGGTTACTACATTTATCGTTGGGGCATGTTCATTTATACGTTCAATGTGAACATAAAGCTTGGCAGTGCTGCTTACGCCATTGTTTCCGTAAAGCTTCATCCCACGGTCCACAGCCAAAATCTCAAGATCATATCTGTTTTTCTCATCATAGTTTAACCGGCCACTTAAGGAGATAACACCACTCGTAGGATGAACTGAGAAGAGATCAACTTTGTTTTTGAAGTAATAATAAAATTCACCATTGGACCCAATATCCGCATCTGTTGCGGTCACTTGTGCAATGCTAGTCCTTAAAGGAGTGCTTTCCGCTATCGTGACAGAGTACGTGGTTGGTGAGAACAAAGGTCTTAAGTCATTCATATCCAAAACCTGGATGTTCACTTTTGTCCATGCTTCCAAGTCCTCTCCTCTGACAGACCCTTTCACCATCAATAAATAGTTGTCCTGGATTTCTCTGTTCAATATAGCAGAATTCCCACCTTTAGTCCTTATTCTTAGGAAGCAAAAGTCAGCAATGATGACTTCCTCTGCTTTAAAAAAGCCCTCGTCATCGCCAGACACTATCCTGTATTTGATATCCCATGAAAGGTCGGCCAAGGTAATGCCCATCCTCGTTTGACTGTTGACATAGGTCCTGGCTGCCGAATTCTCATACACCGTAGCATTGTAAGTGGAATGTGTAAAGTGAAAGCCAAGCGGGGTGGTCCCGTGAGCTACCTGGCAAATGGATGCCAGGAACTTGACAATCAGAAGGGCAAGGCATGACGGAGGTGGCCGTGAGCCTGACCAGCGGCCCATATTCACCTCCATCACATCATTCTTTCACCCTGTGACAGAGAAAGAAAACAGAAAATAGTTGATCGAGAGATAAAAACTGTACCATGAAGTGTCATGTCAAAATTATTTATTAAATTTCTAATTAAAATAAAATATATGCAATAACTAGTCACTGCATATTTAACAAAACAGAAAGGGAGAACACTACACACACACACACACAAGCGCACCAGTTTTGGATTATATTTTTACATGTGTGTGAGTGTGTAATATGTATGCAGACACACATACATGCACATAATACATAAATATATATGTATGTTAACACACTTCTTTAACATAAAAAACCCTATGAGACCCTACCACATCTATACACACATGCACACAGTCCAGAATAATAATCACATTGAAAAAAAATAAAATCAGACACACACATCTGAATAAGTTTATATAAGAGGATGAGCCACATATAGAAATTATTTGGTTTTTTTACCAGTAGCTCCAACTAATCCTAAACTTGTTTGCTTTCAGAGCATATTGGAAAACTCATTTTTAGTCACAATGTTTGGAAAGGAGACAGGATTGTCCTTATGTATGTAGCACTGTGATAGTCAAATGTTATCAGTTTTTTTAAGGACAGTTAAGAAAGATCACATGGTTGATGAAATTTGAGCCACCAAGAACAAGTAGTACATAAAAATCACTACGCAGCCATTACTTTAAATACAGATACCTTCAGAAAAATCAAAATTAAGGAAGAATTATAGCTAATTAAATGGAATTGCATACACATATATGTATGCATACACATACCCAGATACTGAGAACAGACAAAATACAATGAAGAAAATAAAACTGCTCGATAAAGCTCCCAGGTGAAAACTCAGGTTAGGAAGCAGAACAGCTGAGCTAGCCTATAGGACTTCAGTCTACTCTTGTATATGTACCACAGTGCATCTGTAATTATGGTCACCACTTTCCACCAAATACACTGGGTAACGTACACTAAATGAGGATACAGATGAACATTTTTTTTTCTGTATGTCCAAGAAATGCTCCATTCACTGTGTACTACTGCCATCGAACCTAAGAAGGGTAAAGACACCTTCCAATCTACTGCCTGTCCTGCTGCCAACGGGCCATCCCAACCAGCAAGAGCGTAAATGCATCCTTGTTCAGATGGAGTAAATTTGAGCTTGCATCACATTTCAATTTGGCAACCCCAAGCAGAATTTGGCTACAAATAAGGCATATGGCTCCATCGCCAGCAATGTGTCCCAATCCAGTCTGTCCCACTCCAGCCACCTCAAAGCAGTAAGAGCCTTTCCATTGATTTCAAAAAGCTCATTATAAATGTAAGTATTCAAATGCAATTAATAAGCAGCCATTTGGGGAAGATTTGGAGTTCCTCCATACAGTCCTGTTGTGGAATAGCCCCAGTGCCTCGCTTCAGGGATCTAAATTGGGAGGTTAAATGGAGACAAGGTAAGCAGAGACACCAGCTGAAGGTTGCTGGAGGGTGCTGCAGAAGCTGTGAGACAGGCTCCTGCTTATTGCTTCTCACTGAAAGGAGAGGAAAGGAGCCTGAGGAAACTAGGCAGGTGCGTACAGTGAGGCAGTGTGAATAAGCTTCTTTGTTACAGAGCACATTTGCTGCTACTTGTGAAAATCATAAAAATCAATTTTAAAAGGCAATTATTGAAAGACCCACCGCACATGTACATTGTTCTCATTGTCATTTAAAAGCTGCTTGAAAACGTAGTTTTCTCCAAGCTAGAATACAGAGTGGAAAAGGATAGGAAAAGTTGTCGATAATGACAGGGGTTAATTTAAATTTCCAACATGATTTCAGCATCCCCTAGGAGATTTATAAATTGCATGCAAGTTTTGGAATATAAATTCATGTTAGTTATCACTCCCAATATAACTGAATGACTATTGCACTTTTAAGTACTAATGACAATCAATTTATCGCACTGATGTTATAATGTTCACACAAAACACTTAACTTCCTGATCCCACAGTCTATATCCCATTGCTTAACACATTAATCAATTTGATCAATTATCAAGGCACTCATCTTTCAGTACACTTATTTTCACACGTAGCTCTCCCCTCTCAACTTGTTGCCTTCTTATTTTCTTTTCTACTATACCAACAAAATAAGCAAACTCTTTAAAAAGAAAATTAAAATGTAAGATTATATCACCTCCTGGACCTGCATTCCCCAGTAACAGGCAAATCCCCACAGAACTATATGTGGCAGTTCCGTTTCTGAATATGCCCACTCAATTTTTGTGCACTTATCATGCGAGCCCTATGACTAATATTTCAACCCATACAGTTTATACATCTAATACATACAATTCTCCAATATGCTTTGTGTATGTGAGAGACCAGGTCTCCATGTGCTCTCCGCATGCTCAGATGGATCCCCAGGACACCCAGGATGGAATTTTTCTACTTCAGCTAGGAAAGATTTTTTTTTTTATTGTTGTTGCCATTTCCCTCAAGTAAAAGATCACAGCAGTGGCTCCTTATTTTTCAGCACAGCAAACATTCATCAACTTAATCCACCAGTGTGAAAATATCAAAGTCCTTTATTTTCATGGGGCTTTATGTGAATCACTTCGAGTACTGCCACTAAAAGCTACTGCTTCAGCCTAGCATGGGAGACAACGCTCTCAAGTAGAAAATACAACCAATATACAGTACGCTGCCGAGGAAAAGCCAGACAGGGGGAATGAGAAATTCTAATGAGAGTGACCCAACTCATAACAAAATAAAGGGCTATGCCTCTTCCGTGATATGGCATTATTAAAATACTCGACAGACAAATCACTGTGTTGCTGCCTTTTACCAAGAGCACTTCAGCATCTTCCCACTATACTGCAATACCAGCCTCTCCCCACTGCTAAGAGAAAGTGGATTTTTGCTGGCTTACAATGAAGACTGACGCTATGTTTCATATGAACACCCAGACCTTATTTCACCACAGCTCAGCAGCTTCCCAGAAATAGGTATCTTTGGAGTCATGAAATTAATCATATTATTTTATTTACACCTCATTTGGTGGTCTAGTTTCTCCTTTCCACACCATAGTTCAGTCTGAGCTGGCTTCTCTCTGTCATTCATGGCCATCAACATCAAGTTTCCAGGTGCACCATAATCAGAAATAAGTTTTCCTGAGAAATTCATTGCTACAAGCAAAGATGATTTAAAACTTTACCTTCAAGTTATCCATACCCAAGGTTACAGACTCAGCGTGGCAGACAGGCATCAAAGTAGATATTTACAAAGCTATGTGATGAGGTGAACTTAATGAAAAAGTTGTGTATATCCTAGGCAATATAACATGACAACCTTAAGATCCCATTCCATTTATCTATTTATTTTTAGAGAAAGTGAGGGCTAAGACCTAATCTCAAATACACTGCTGTAAATCCAGTCATGTCAATAGTCTACAAAGTTTCAGTGGTTCACTGCAATCAGAATCAGTCCTGAAACACGAAATTCCACCTAGAAACAACATATGTATATGTATGTGTGTGTTTGTGAATTTGTGTTTTAGTTATGTATACATATGTATACACAAACACACAGTTTGTGTATTTTTAGGTATAATTTCAGGGTTGGCACTGGAAAAATTGGACCTTCACATCAGGCAGCACTTTTAGAGCTTGATTTCATTTCAGATGTGGTATGCAGAGTTGTAACAAGCTCCTCATTGAAGTTATTCATCTATCCATATATTTATATGGCCATCATCATTATATTATTTGAAAGTCCCAATGGATGAGCTATTAAACTGCCACTTGGGCTACCCAAGAATGTTTTATTCATTTACTGAATTCCTTTCTTCTGGGATATTTGTTTTTAAGAGCTCATAATACATACATACTCAACGCACAGGAAATGTAATGCGATAGGTTACAGAAACAAAGTACAAAGCAACCCACCGTAAATTAAGAGGCATTTCTTTAAAGGCACTTCTTGTCAAAAAAATGTTATGGTTTCAAGTGAAGAGAAAGGTTGTGATTACTTTTGCTTGATTTTGAAACATTTGGGCAGGAGCTACTGAAAAAAAAAAAAGTCCCCTGGTACCACTCAACATCGTCAACCTGAAGAAAAGAAACAGCTCTAACAAGAGCAGAGACTAAAAGAAAAAACCTCCTTCTAACTACCCAAGGAGGTGACAAGATAACACAAAGTAGGAGTCCAGCATCTTTCCACTCTAGCTCACATTAAATACTCTGGCCTTGAAGTGGTAAGGAAGGTATGGAGAAATACAATGGTGAGTCTTGATTTTTAATACTCTTTAAAGTAAACTTGAACATCATGGAGAACTCTACAATTTCACATTCAGTTCTCCACTCAGTCGCTTTCCTTTGCTCCTTGAACAAAGATTAACTGCCTAACCCTGCAGAATAGCTGCAGGGACCTGTAGGTGGCTCGTGCTCCTTATAGGAATTGTGAGACGTGTGAGAGTCCTTCCTTTTTCTCATCTTGGCTCTGGCAACCTCCAGTCTGGGTTGCATCCGAACATAACACCCCACCAGACTGGGAAGGAAGACTCAAGTCCCAGGAACTGCCAGGATTCCTGTACACCAAAATCGTGGCTCTAATTCAATGTGCAGATATGAAACAAGTGCTGTGTGATCCTTTGATTTGCTCTCCCAAGGCTAATTCTTCTAATCCCAAAGATCTCCATACCATGAAATACTTGAAAAAGAAAAAAATGCATATACCTCTTGGGTAAACTCTGAAAATACTAAACAAGTGCCAAAAGCACTTTCAGAGAATATAAGGAATATAGCAGGTAAACATCTTCAGCTGGCAGAATGAATAAACTTTTAACATGCCACAACAGGGAAAAGAAAAGTGCCTTCTCCTCTCTCCCTACTTGCCCTCCAAGCCCAATTACACCCTATGAGATAAGGATTTTTCCTTAAAATAACTTAGGCAATGTGACTAGCTAATACAATAAAACACAAGTATTTAAGACTCGCTACAAGTTCTTTGAAAGAGAAGAGAGAAGAAACCAATCTGTGCTTCAACGTCCATCTTCACCACAAGGACCCAGTGAAGCTCTTACCTATAGGGTCCTCTGCGCTAGGAGGAATAAAAACAGTTTCTCAACTTCAGGTGGCAAATTTCTGAAAGTCAAGGTATTTATGCACCTGTGTGCATGGAAAAAAAGGGTCAAGAAACCTTGGCTTAAAGGTTTTTACTTTGATTGGTGTTTTTCCTGGAGAAGTTGGGAAATGGAGGGTACCTCATCATGTAGGACAGAAGTTGTGACCTCATGGTATGGAAGAATACTAGAATTTGGAAATATTACTCCTTTCTCAGGAGACTTGTCACAATTCTCTTTCAAAGGGTAGCTATTTAAAATCTAGAAAATAAGCAGCTTTACAGCAAAAAGGTATATTTGAAAATATAAAGGTCTTTTTTAGGAGGCAGGAGAACATTAACTTCACATGCACATGAAGGCTAAATAGTATGTAGTGAAGTGATGCATCTGCAGCAGGAACAGAAACTCTTGATTTTGTTGGAAGTGACCTCAGTCTTACAAGTAACTCCTTCCTTTCACTCAAATAACATCAACATCGTCAGTAGCCTACCTATTCTCATGGTCTAATAATAAAACACCAAACCTACAAGCCTGTCACATAGGCAAATCCATGCACCTGAATGGAGCCTCTTATTCTCAGTGCTATTTTCTATCAATAACAGCAATCTGCCTGCACAAAAACTTCTGCATGACCAGGCCAGAAGGACTTGCAAAAAGGGTGCAATTAAGGTTACAAAGCATCTTGATTGGTTTGTAGTTGTTACCTATTTAAGGCTTATGCCAAGCTGCATCAATGATAGGAAAAGATGTTTTTCACAATCTGTTGTTGATACTGCAACAAGGAGGTGGGAGCGCATGTACGTCAATGCCCTCTCCTGGAAAGAGCCTCTTCCATAGCACAGAACTATGGAAAACTCTTCCAAGCTCATGGAGATTCAGATTTAAGGCACATGGAAGATATCGACCTAGGAGTTTAAAGACCAAGGCAACATTCTACCAGCAAACCCCTGGCACAGCCTAGAGATAGCCATGGATTTTATACAATCCCCTCATTACGCAGGCAGTATCATTAGCATGTTGTCAAATGAGAATAGGGAAAAAAAGCACGTTCAAACAGCACTTCCTCTAGCCAGACATCTTCCTTGAGCTACACCCCACAATAATTTACCCAGCTAGGAAAGGCTAACAATTTACTGGCTAGGAAAAGAAATCAGAATATAGAATAAGAACTTAGAATTTGTGCCATACAGAAATGAATTAAAAATGTGTGTTCAACTCTAGGCAGGAGGGAAAAAAAGCTGACTGACACCGATAGATTTACAACAGGGGATATATTAATGGGGCTACCTGCTCCCTGATGAGCACAAAGATATGATTTTCCATATATATGATTATATCATGATGTGTTTATCCCAAAAAGAGAAGATGAAGACAAAACGACCATTTCTGCAGAGTAAGCCCCTGCAAGAGACAGCACTATAAATCCTAACCTTCCTTAGAGCTGCAAATCCTCCTGCTGCCTGCATATAATTTCACACAGGAGAAAGGCCGCTCAGCATGTAGCAAGTGTAATTCCAGGCCATCCCTAGGAAGTGAAGATTTAGCCACCCAGCCGTGTGTTATGAATAACTTTGTTTTGCTAGCAGGTGCTGGGGATTTTTCCATACAACACCAATTTTTGCCAAGTATCAGTTCATCAGCAAATGCTTCCACTTGCGAGCGGGAGCCAGGTGTCGTTTGTCTTCCCGGGGAGCGGGTGCAAAGGGTCTGCCGGACTCTCCCTTCCCTTCCCCCTCAAGGATGAAATGTGGCTGGGGGAAATGATAGGGGGGAGAGGGGAGGAATAATTTGCCGCCATGTGAGATCTGTCAAAAGGGAATTCCTGGGAGCCACCTTACAAGGGATTTGAGCTTGTCCCTTGGTGGTCTGCCCCCCGGGAAACAAAGGCTGATAGCCAGTCTTCATGCTTTGTGTATCTCCAATCCCCCGGGCTCCTGCTTCTTAATCACTGTAAAACGGCGAAGCTTTGGGGCAGTTTCAAAATGAGACAGTTATTTTCATGGGGGCTACGTGCTTCCTTATGAAACACACTCAAGGATACTATTTCTTGTTTCTTTGGCTTTTTCTTTTTTTTCCTTAAGTTTATCTCATAAATCTACTTTGACCACCATCCAGGGAGCCCTGGTTTGAAAGCCCTCTCTGGGTACAATGTCAATGTAAAAAATGCAGGACTGGTGAGTCCTGCTCCTGTCACTGCTAGTCTTTCCCCGGCTCTCCCTTCACCACATGTTAATTTGGATCCCCCCAGTTCTTTACTGAGCTGCACCCCTGAATCTCAGGGGCAAGGGCTCTGCCCATGCACCCGGAGGGCTGCTGAGGACCGGCAGGCAGGATCACACCCTGCCGTGCAGCACCTTCCAGCTGCATACATGGGGACTTCAGTGGTGATTCCATTGGGCTCTTTGCAAATCTTACCCTTACTATAATGCAAGTAATAAATACAATTCAGACCAGAGAGTCTTTTGTATAAAACCCTAGAGCAATCTGATCTCCACTTCTTACAATGCCCGGTGAACTGCAGCAATGAAATAAGCACTACGGGAGACGAAGCGCAGCACCAATGTGAATGTGGTGTCCCTGCAGCTGAAAAAGCATCTTCCACCTTTCCCACACAAGGCTCAGTTCCCACCCTGCACTCTCTTCCGTGGTAGTTTTCCTGCAAACACATTCCTGCTAGTCCCAGGCGCTGCCGGCCGGTACTGCCGGTCTGCTCTGTGTTCGGGATACTGCACATACTCCCTCTGACAGCTTTCGCAGGCTCGTATAAACTATTTGGATACAGTTTATAGTAAGAAAGAAGTCTGTGAGATTTACAACTACTGTTTCCAGGGCCATAATAGGTATGTAGGTGTAAGGACTGGGGTAAGCTGTTACTCTCAGAGGAAAAAAATACTATATATCTCCCTCAGACACTCTGTGTGTGGAGGTAGGGCAGCTCTAATGGTCCAGACCTTTATATATGGGCAAAAGGAGGGTGGTTGAAAAAGAGATGAATATATAAAAGCTTCTTCCCAGTTGACAGCTCCACGTAAAAAACACAACATAAAATGGAGACCAGGGGAAGACTGGGGGGGCTGGACTAGATGATCTTTAAAGGTCCCTTCCAACCCAAACCATTCCATGGTTCTATGATTACACGATGCCAAGTCAAAATAATTACAGTCCAGTAAGGATTTTACAAAGGGACTGTGGGATTAAGTATTTCACTCCACACCTGACCTTGGGATAAGCCCAACTCCAGGTTTGCCCCAAAATGAATGACAGAGAGGTGGTGTCAGTGGGATTGCTTCCTGCACTGGCAGTTAGTGCTGAAGAGGCAGGTATGGGTGGAGTCAACAGGAACAAGAAGGGACAGTCAAGGGAGGGATGAGCAGAGACAAAGCGTGGGACCTGGTGGGTGAGGCAAGCCAGGAGGGCTGGTGAGCAGCACTGAGGGACATGTCCCCCTAACCAGCACAGTGCCATTTACCACACACAGAGGCAGAGGCATGTTCTTGCTCATGGCATGCCAGGCTTGCTGTCCAAAAGTTCAGCCAGAGTTGCTGATCCTCCAGTTTCTACCATAACTTGATGGTGTTTGGTCCATGCAGGAGCAACACTCATCTTGACCTGAGAAAATGGCATTGCCTAAGCAATCCAGGAAAAAGTCTCTGAAGAAGACATATGGATGCATCCAGGTACCATTAAGAAAAAACCACAATTAAACAGAACAATCATTTGAGAAATAGCTAAATCTTATGATTCTGGAGAAAAAGAAAAGAATTAATATTTCTTTCTTGAGACTAGGAACTGGATTATTGGGTTTGCAATGCCATTTCTCTTCGAGATGGCTGTGACACATAAGAATAGAGAGGTCATGCTTGAAGAGCAAGGAGCAAATATTTTGATTGAGATTCTCAACACTTTTGAGGTTTGAGAACAAAACCTAGCTTTAGCAGTGAAGGTTTTTCTTTCAACAGGGCAAGAATCTGCAGGGCGCTGGCACTTGCTGCTGTGCCACAGGCATAACACAGAGCCGCTTCTGCTTCTGGAGCAACCCACTTGAGCTGTCTACAACCAGCTTAGGACGTCTGCATGGGTCTGACTTCCAGGCACTGCAGAGCAACCACCTTTCTGAAAGGCAGCTCCCAAAAAATGACCTCCCGCTGGCCCTCTGATAAAGTAGCCTCTGAAAATTTGGACCAACCCTAAGCCCGCAACTGTTCACAAAAAACCCAAAGAGAAACAATCATTGATGAATACAGTTTCTGCTTCCTAAATCTTCCTATGTAAAAAATCAGAAAGGTTGCAGTTTCTTCAAACAGGCAGTGTTTAAAGAAAAGGCTATTGCCATCACTTTTTAAAATTACTTCCAGCTCAGGCCATGGAAATTGGTTAACCTGCCTAAGTAAGATGCAATGCATGGATACATCAGGTCAAACACATCACACTTTCTCTTAGATAAGTGGAATCTACACTGCAGACATCGCGTGGGAAATAGAAAAGTAGATGGAGTCAGCCTTAAACCAAACAAAGTTACGACAAACCCAGAAATTTCCTTTCCAGCCCATGTGCTAAGGCCAAAGCACTGCAAGGAACAAAGCCTTCCATCAAACCTGGCCTTGGACTGCTATCTGCATTAGAAATACCTGAATCCATACAAAGTGCTGAATCCAATTATTTTGCATGGGATATTATAACATGCTAATTCTGGTGCACACAAGGAGTGCTGGTGGCACGTCTGAACGAGAGAACTGTGTGACAGACCAGAGAGATGTGCCCTGGCTGCACAGGAGAACCTCTGGTCCCACCCCTGGTCCCACTTCCACCAGGTACCCTCACCCCGGCACACAGCCATCGAAGAAAAGGCACAACACTGAAGTCTTCTGCACACTGAAACTCCCACCGCATTTAAACGAGTTATCCATACTGAAACCACACATGCTTCTGCCCCCCTCCAATGGTTGGCTCATGCATAGATATTTGAGACGATAACCACTTTTTAGCTAACCAAACATTAACTCAAACCACTACGGCTTCAGCTTTCCAACTCGGCCAGTTCACTCGCCACAGCTGGGAGTCCCTCAAAGCCTGTTGCATGTTTGGAAAGGTCCAACTTTGCAGGCACAGCCCAATTAAAAGCTCCACAGAGCAGAGATCACTATTTAAAGCTGAACTGTTAGCTTTTATTTATTTATAGCAAAACCATTAATTGCTAATCACATATTTGTTTGCCGGAAAACCAACGCTCCAAAATAAACACTAAGTTTAAAGACCATTCCCAGAACACCGAATGGTATCAGGAACAGCACTAAAAATGTAAATCAGAAACATCAAAACACATCAAGATTTCAACTGGAGGAACAAACAACCCATTATTTCTGTGCCAGAAAAGAGGTTACCCATAAGCCGTCAGTTAGCCGCACAGTCATCTACAGTCCAGCAGTTATTTATGTCCTGGAGAATGACAGACACCACTGCACAGTATCTGTTGGAAATATCTTCATGGCAATCAGCATATGCTAGATTAAATGAGGTATCTGTTAATACAGAGTTTCAACAATCACCTTGGAAAAGTGCCTTTTAAATATTTGGCATTAGAGGCAGAACCTCAGAAAGAGGATCATTTAATTTATGAGCCAGTTTCATATGTCAAAATCATACAAAATTGAAAAAAAAAAAGTTGGGGATTTTTAGCCCTCTTCACTAACAGAGCTCCATGTTCCCCTCGAGAGAAGCATGTTCCCTCAAATCTCTACCTCCTGAAATCCTTATGGATACAGGGCTTCCCTGAAGCACCCATATCCACTGGCTGTCAGAAAAGCTTTGACTGCAAAGCACCTACACTGACCCTGAGAGTGGTGCCCTCAAGTTCCCTGATTTTCATGCATATTTGAAGGACAGGTAAGTGCACACACTCAGCCCATTTCCAGATTAGGAAACAGGCACAACAGCTCAATCCCCTTGCTCCAGGCCACATAGGAGACCCCCCACGTACTCCAGCTGCCAGCTCTCACTGCCTTGCTATGCTGCCCTCTGTACCTGCACGATTTAGGGCAGGAAAGTTTCCCTCCAAAGCAATGCTAACCAGCATTACTGGCCTAAATTTCCAAAACAGGGGGTCATACAGTTATGTTTCTGACCACCATTGCAGTGGCTACCATTAAAAACTCATTTATTCACAGTTCAGGAATTTGGGTTCAGTCTTCAAAATTACATCTAGATCTTGAAAACTTAATTGGCAACACTGATCATGAAATGGAGACCAGTAAGGCAGTGGTAATAATAATAATAATAATAACAACAACAACAGTGTCAAGATTCCATTATGTTGAAAATGGTAGCCACTAGGAAGAACAGGCACATCTCTTAATGCCTCACCCTTCTCCATTTGCTCTCCTGGAGACAAGATCATCTGCGATCCAGGGTCAAGCTGCAAAGCCTATACTCTCAAATCCTGGACAGAAAGCAAACACCACATGCACACCAAACACTGGTTGTGGTTAATCACTTAAACACACGAGACGGGGTCAGGCTCGGTCCTGCTTTCCTCTGACCGTGCTTTCATCATGTCTCACCCCGGTTTACTGCCAGCCGCCTTGGTCTGGACTTCTCCCCGCTTGCTGGGAGCCCACGCAGTGGTAGTGCCACACCAACTCCCCACAGCCCCAGCAGATAAATCTTCCTAATGGGAGCCACCCCATTCCTTACACACTTTGACAAGCATAGAAGTTGTTAGCAAGGTGGACACCTCACATCACACGGTGCTGAACGTCCAATTTAGCGCTTGCCAATGCAAGCGGGGCAGGTCACACCTCCCCGAGCTGCTGATCCACATCCTGGAAACACAACCAGCCACTGGCTCCACGTCTTCTGTTTGTGCACCGGGAAGGGAGGAAGCAGTGCCAGCAACCCCGTATCATCCCACAATACCCCTCTGTGTCCCCGAAACCCAGGTGTGGCTGTGCCAAGCTGCTCCGCCGCTCCTGCCCCGTGCCAAAGGAGCTGTGCCAGAGCGCAGCTCCCAGGGACTGCCCCTGCGCAAAGGCACGTGGATGTTCCCTCTTACAGCATCCTGCAGAAGCAAACTCGCACCACGTGCCTCCCAGCCACATGCTCATCATTTTCCCCATTTTTTTGTTCTGGCAAGAGATGGGGAAAGCTGCTCACCTGAAATAAAAGGACTCCATAATAACTGTTAGCTCATGCCCAGTGAGGTTCACTGCTGCTAAATTTAAAGCCTCAATTTAAAATGGCGTTTCACATAGCAAGGTGCTACTTGCATATCGTTTTTGTTCCTCAAGCTCCTCTATGCACCGACTGAAAGTCAGTTGCAGTTTCAACCTCTGCAAACCTCCAGAAAGGTTAAAAAAAAAAAAAAAAGCTCTGTCAGAGAGCATCAGGTCAAAGATCAAAGTTAGCAGAAATAACTTTGCCTGATTTGAAGCTCCGCTGTTTCCTCTGCATTTTTAAGATGAAAGTATAGAGCAAAAAAGTAAGTTATGAAATAGCAATGCCTAAGAAATAAGCTTACCTAAACAAACGCAGCAAAATTACAAATCCATACAGAAGGGGGAAAAAAGAAGCATGTCTCACTTGTGAAACTATTATGGATAAGGAGAAAATGTCTATGGCTATAATATATTTCTATACCACTTTCATAAGAAAAGGCTCTCAATAGCTTTTGGCATATGAAAGCCACTATGAGGACTGCAGTAAAATTGAGTGTACTGTAAAAGAGCCATCACACATGCATCCCTAGAATTTATGTTCAAATCCTACTGTATTAAATTCTGTATTCTGTGGCTTTTGGAAAAATGATTTTATTTTATTAAATGAACTATACAATATATTGTTTCTCTGAAGAAAAAGTATCGGTAGGAACATAAAGTAGTTCTTTTAACACTAAAAAAAATGTTTCTAACTTAGAAAACGTTTTCAGTAAATGAGCACACTTCTAGTGTGAGTGGGGGTGTACACACACACACATACAGCCCATTTCATCATGCCCAGCTGCCCTCATACCTCATGTAACTACACAGCCTGTGACAGTTACAGTCATTTAAGAGTTTAAATCCTTGTTGCTGTGTTTCTAGGGGATATCCTAAGGTCCAATGAGGTCTCAAAGAACACAAAAGCATTAATTTTTTTTTGACATGCAAAAATATTGCTCCTGAACAGACATTCCTCAAGTGAATATAAATGCATCCTTTGCAGCAAGCGGAACAAGCAGACGTATTGCACGCTGTGGACGTAACAGGCACAGAGCTGCAGGCTCACGTGCAGGATGGGCCACAACGCGTGGTGCATCACCGTACATCACCATGCAAGCCCGGGCATCACAGCCTGATGCTCCCACCAACTTCTTCGCAAGAGCTGCAGGCACTCTGCACAACTAAACCAAATGATCTTCAGGCACAATCATTTCATGCCACAGCTTGGTGATCACTTTATGGCAGGATAAGGCACCGTGGCCACCAAAGCAGCTGTCCCGGGCTCACCCCCCCTTTTTTTTTTTTCCTTTTCTTCTTTTTTTTGTATTTTTTTGTTGATTTTGATCTCACTGGGGATTGAGCTGCCCTACTGCAAATATGCCTGTGAACAAAAGGGAGGGAGGGAGATGGGAACGGGTGCCTGGGGCAGGCGGGAGGGATCCTTTCCATGTCCATGGCAGCTCAAAGTGTTTGTCAAACAACAGCCGGAGTTGAGGCAACCAAGATGGTGTGTAAAGAGCAGAAAGTACCTTCGAGAAACATACTGAACACTATCAAAATACCCAAGTCTTAAATAGACACATGAAGTATTTAAATGCTTTCACACCCATAACAAATTTTGTTTACTGCCCAGCATTTAAACAGCTTTTTCTTTACTATTGTAAGATTGTTCCCAAACAGTGTGAATTTGATGTTGCAATGAATAGTAGCACTTCAACTCCTATTTACAACCCATTCAGCGACATAATTACACAAATAGCATGCAGGATTTCCACACTTTATGAAATAAAACCTGTTCTTGGCTCAAAAGAAGTTGTGCAAATTAGCTGACAAAAATCACTTCCTTTTGTTTTTTCTCTCTGATATAGAAAATTAAAGGAAAAAGAATCACTAACCAAGTAATATGAAAACCATTAGAACCACCAAGCGTTGTAAACGTCCCTCCTGTAATTATATGCAAAATGCTCAGTATCCAAGGAAACAGTGTAGTAATGAAGTTGGAGACTACTGTATAAATGCACCTTCTAAATCACCACCAAGAATGCCTTTTCCAGAGGGACTGGCCAGTTTATTAGTGTGTGACACCCTGATCGCTTCGACATGCTACAGCTTAAAAACAAAAAGCTAACAAGCTACTTTTGCATAAAGGACCCTTTTGTCTGCCATGTATGAACAGCCCCTTCTTAGCATCTAGTTACAGAGTTTCTCTGCAGAGTTGCACATTTCTCTAAGCCTGTATTCACCTTCATGAGAGTTGTTCAGAAATCTGTAACGATGGCCACTAATTAAACTGCATAACCAGCAACAAATGAAGCAGAGATGCTGTCCTTTGCTCCAACTTCTCAGCAAAGTGAAATGTGCAATAGGAGAAATACTGAAACTCCACTCTTCTCCAGAGCCCATTGGTCTGAAATCCATTTCATTAGCACCAAGCACTAACACAAACTGACATATGCCCACATTATTAAAATTAATTTTAAAATGAATACTTATGCTCCAATATCAACAGCTCATTCTCAGGGATGTTTCCTAGGAAGACAGGCAGGTCTACAGTAAGGAAGCCAACGCAAAAGTAACTCCTGCTTTTTGGTGTTAGCATTTAGATCATCATGCCAAATCCCTAGTTTTTAGGCTCAATTTCAGCAAGCATTCATTTATTCTCCTGATTTCTGTGGCAGCTTATTCCACCCAGCAACCACTGAATAGCAAGCAGTTCCAGCCAGGTTCAACCACACCGTCACTTTGTGGATGAACTTTGGTATTCCTCCCTTCCAGTGCATGTGACAGCTTTATAGGAGCACATACCTCAACATCCCTGCTTCTTCCATCGGATGCCCCTGTAATCTTTTTCTGCGACCTTTACATTCCCTTTGGCTCATTCTTTTCCCTGACTGTAGCACCCTTTATATGAGTAGATAGCCTAAGCTACACACAGTATTTCCAGTGTGGCCTCAGGCAGAGATAGCCAAGTGCTAGAATAACCAGACTGCCAGGTCCTGCCCGACAGCACATAAAGTCATACAACTCCGTAGCTTTCTTGGATGCTCTCAGGCACTGTGCTGATTTGGTAAAAAAGGCTCCATCGCCTTCACGCTGCCTCCTCTTTTGTGCCTTGTCTCTTCGGTTTTCACAAACTTTACTCCTTTCCCGCTGTAACCTTCATTGCCTCTGTATGCAGATCCAAAGGCAACTTGCCTGCCCTTCTCTTTGCACCCACACTGCTTTGGGGGGGTCCTGCATCATTGAAACGACATTCACATCTTCAGTAAATTCTGTCGCTTTTCTTACACTTCCCCTCTTCCAGATCGGCGTGCGGCTGATCCTCGTTTGTCACCACCACAAACAGCTTCATCTCATGGAACACCTCGCTGCTTTGTCTGGTGCTTTCTCCTCTCAAGCTCTGAAGCTCACTTTCACACACCACAATAACTGATCTTGCCCAATTAACCTTTTTAGCTGGCTCCTATGCCTAAGACGTTTTCTTAAAAGGCTATAGAAATTAGGGCCATAGCTTTCTCTCACTACTCCTTTTTTCTCTCTCTTTGTCAATATATCCCAGTTGTACAGCATGCCCTAACGGCAATTTCTGCATTGTATCAGTATATCTGCAAATCTGGCTTATAGTACCGTAACTATCTGGTGCTTCCCCAGATCTCTTTTTAGATTGCTTTCTTTAAACCCGCTCTATAATTCCATAAACAAGTTACCAGACTGGCTAAAAACTTTATGTTTTCTAAAGGCATCGTCTTGTACTCTTGTACTTGAAGCAGCTGTGCACTTAAAGCAGTTAAGCAAGTGAACTTTCTCATTCCTACCCCATTTTACTGTACTGCCAGCTCATTCACTTCACCAGCACTGTTTTTTTCTTTTGCCTACAACCAACAGTGACCACAGCAGTAACCTTGAGAATACCAATCCTCTGTCAAAAGCCACATCAGAGATGGAATTACTAGAAACACTACACCAATGAAGTCAAAACCCAGCAATGGTCAAAACCTGTCAGCACTGTGAGAGCTGGTGCACCTTAGTGAGGCACCTTCTGCTTAACACAAAATTATACTTAAGAGTTATGATTCCAACCAAAGCTGGTTAATTCAGAAAACTCAAGTCTGGAAGGGTAAGAGGACATTTCAGTAACCTTCCAAGATGCTGCTGCTTATGCAGACTCACCAAGAACTCACCAGTAAGGAAACATTGAGGGGATCTGAACTAATTTGATCTCTAAAAGGCAAGTGGATGCAAAACTGCAAATATTAACTGCCTGCACAAAGTCCATCTCCAAAAGGGTAGCTCTCCCTGCGAAGTCACCAGCGGCCTCATTTCCAGAGGTACAAGGCACCTATAAGTCCATTCAATGGGAACTTTCACTGTTCATTACCATGGGAAAGTTGAGCTCTTCACCTCTCTCTGGTTAGGTTACTTATTGTGGTTCATGCTTATCTGCCTGCCATGAATGTCATGAGGTTTAATTAGTTTTGGGCTGTAAAACACACCAAGATCCCCCAGAAAAGCTGTATATGCATCACAGTAGGATCCTTGCAAGATAATTTTCTTGGCATCGCCGGAGTAACCAGCATGAGCAGCCAGAGGACAACTCCAAAGACGAGGTACTCGAAGCACTAAGCTGTCTGCAATCCTGATCTGTATCTGGAGGATCAAAAGTTTCAGGGGCAGCATTTTGGTGCAACACATGCTGAAACTCATGTGGGAGTTAACAGCAGTTTTACAGAAGAACGCTGACAAAAACATTCTCATCAGCATCTTTCAGCAAAAATAAAGTCAGTCAAAAAAAAGCCCACCTTAAAATGGTAATAATAGGGGGAGAAAAATGGAAATCAACAACACTAACAAAAGCACCATATGGGTTTTTTAAATATCCCAAACAGCTTAAAGTTGCCCAGACTTCTGTATTCATTAATTGCTCAGGACACAGATTTATTTATTTATGGCTCAGGAAAGAATTCCCAGCTCAGAGGCTTTCCAAAGAACAACCCTCCCCAGTTCTGCATGGCCACCTCGGCCAACTCGCCCTGCCATTTCTTATTCTGATGCTAATGCAGTTCAAACAACCCAACCCTGCATTTTTTAATCTATGCAATAAGCCTATCTTTAGGTCACTTAGTTGCGTCAGTTTAAATCACAACATTCCCATAGAGAAAAATCTGATCATTTTATTTACTTTTGGGGACAGAGAAGGGAGAAAGAAAAAAGTTCATTATAAAATGCTTTTTTTGTTTGTGGTGCCTAATTCAAGCGCCACTGAAATCTGCATTAATTTAAACAGCAGTTGAACCATGAGAAAAAATACATTTTAATTAAGACTTGCACAACTACCTTCAAGACAGGATACCCTGAAAATATCTGACCGTGCATAGTCATATCATATTATATAATTATATATATTATTAGGTCTTAGCCAAAGTCTGCTGGAATAAAGGCCGAGATCCCATTGATCTCTGTGGGCTTCAGCTCGCTCTCTTTTGTAAAATAAGCCTGGATTCTGCCACTCTGACTTTCACAAGCATCCACACAGGGATATTCACAGGGCTTCTCACAAGAGAGAAAAACCATGAAGTTGAAGCCGTCCATGAAAGGTACTGGATTTATTCCAGATGTGCAACTGTTTTTAATTAATTTGGAAGCATTTGAAGTATTCGCTCATTAAATATGCTTTGCATTTCACACATGCACGTAAGAGAGTAAGAAAACCCAAAACTGAAGCCAAAATCATAATGTCTTATTAAAAAGACTCTGACACCACTTTTAGCAAAATTAGGCTCACACGAAGACAAGAGTTACAGCACTGCCACAAGACACCACACCAATATTCAAAGCACACGGTTCCTGCGCTGCCAATCCCCAGGAAACCTCACCTTGACTTGGAAGACTCACTGGTCGGGAGCTCTCCCACCTCCACTCAGCCCTGCACCTTCCTGCACAGGATATTTCCCAGTGTGCCCATCCCCATCACCCAGGGCAATACTTTAAGTTCAAGATATCTGTCCTCTAGAGAAGGATGAAACAATTTATGGCAAATCTATGTGCCAAATCATCATTACCAGTAAAAATTTTGCACATGATCATATAGAAGAAGATTCAAGTAGCCAAGAAGGGAGGAAAGACACTTCCTTCAACTTTTGAGATCTTGAGCCAATGCCTACCAGCCACCTGTTACCATTCAACTCCAATCAAAGCAATCTATGAGCATACCACAGTCATCTACAGATGTGAGAAGAAAACAAAAAACTTACGACCTCCTGCTTTTGTCAAGTTCGCAGCAAAAAGCTCCACCACAGAGACGCCAGAGTGAATTTGGATGCCTGCACCAAGGCTGGGCCCGTTCCCATCCAAGCCAGGCAAGAGGGAGGTCATGCACAGTGACACTCAGGCAGGTCCACACACAGAAAACCACAGACCCTCCAGCGCAGACAAAGCACAGGCACGTTTCTGCTGTACCTAAACTTGTAACAGGACACCATTCACCCCAGAAGTGGGGCGTTCCTTGAGGAAGAGGACCTGTATCAGCCCATGCTACGCCCCACGCGACCACCGCTGGATGCTTCCAGCATCCAGAGGATCCAGATTAGCTCAGGTATTTGCACTGCACGCTGCAAACCCCTACGTAGACATCATCGTACCTGACACTCCGTGGTAACAGGCATCAGCACAACGCAGCTCTTGTCTCCCCTCTAGTGGCTGACCCACCACAACTGCTCGCACGGCTTCTGCTGCCGCTGCCAACGGCACGCAGGGCTGGAGCGTGTCCCCTGGCAAAGCCACCACAAGCGGAGCGGCTACGTCTTCCGAGCCCGGGCTCAGTGCCACAGCCAGGCAGGGATGTTGTTGCAGAGGGAAAATGCACAAGGCAGAAATGAGCACATCTGGGCAGCAGCACAGCTCTTCTGCTTTCGCGAGAGCCCAAGACTCCCGGTTTTGAGGTGAGGTGAGCAAAATCGCCATTTAGTATGAAGAACCACAGCGAAGTTCAGAACACAGCTGGGGTTTTTAATTATTATTTCTCAGAGACCCAAAAGAATCAGGTATTTGGTGACTACGAAACACTCAAACTTTTCCTCCCCAAAGACTAAGTTTTCTATCTGACAACGACGGTTTTGTCACCAAGGGTCAAAATTAATTCTAGTGATCACCAGACAAGTCAGTGTCTCAGATCTCTAATCCATCTTACCAAGTGCTACCAAACTGTGTGTGAAGCTCTCCTGTTCAAAACCAGCATACAAACATTAAAAAAACACAAAACTTCACATTTCTTCACAAGTAATTTTTTTTTTTCTAAAAAAACAAGCAGGAACATTCAAGTTTCTTTCTTTTGGTTGCCAGTGCTAAAATATGCTAACAGCATTAAGGCAAGGGACGACTTGCAGAGCTCACAATCTGTATTCAGCATAATTAGCAGATGCCAATTTAACTTATTACTGCTTCTTCCTTTCTATATTATAAAAAGGATGTCAATGAAAACCTGTTATCTAAATGACTGTTTTCTCAGTGCTGATATAAAGCAACAATCATGGGAAAATAGAGTCACAGAGCATGTGTTAGGAAATATCTGATTTTGAAATGACATTATAAACAGCTACAGTAAAGAAAGAAATTAATGCCTGCAGACAGGACTTTTCTCTCTTACTTCACACTTTGCATTTTTAGACTGTTTTTAAACTAATTACATATTTGGTGGCATTCCTAGTTATTCAAATAAGCAATGAAACATTCGAGGTAAAGTGATATTATTAAATGAGGTTGCTCAACTGTCTCAGCCACTGATCATTTCAAAGCATGAGAAATGAACACCCTTAGGATGCCTTTTCTATGCAGAGAACTAACAGCTAAGAAGTAAGTGCACAAATACCTGCAAAAGAAACCAAAGCAAGTCCTAAAAAACCAGCCTCTTCCAAAATGCCAAATAACGGACTGTGTCACAGCTAAGGGGACAGTTACAGAGAGCACTTCTCCTGCCTGCAAAGCTGAAACACATTTTATAAAACAAAGCCCTCTTGAACTAAGAGGCTGTTGAAAGATGCATCCAGCACACACACACAAAAAAGCAGTGCTCACCAAGGTTATGGATTAAACAGGTTTCTAACACATAAACAATATAATGATCCAGTCCAGGCATCATCTGCTGCTACTTCTGCTTGGCGAAGATGCCTTCCCGCTAACATTTCTGCATATTACAATGCA
Organism: Ciconia boyciana; assembly: GCF_034638445.1. NCBI lineage: Eukaryota > Metazoa > Chordata > Aves > Ciconiiformes > Ciconiidae > Ciconia > Ciconia boyciana. The sequence goes on from NC_132934.1 coordinate 209,450,227, forward strand.
GTGCAAAAAAATATTTTAATAAACTATGTTCTGACTCTCAGGGCTAAGTTGAAAAGCCTTGTAAGGCTATGCTTCTCTGCAGCTTTAATCAATTTCAGCTATAACTTCATTTGTTATGCCTAACAGACAGTGTAAACTTTACCCTTCCCAAGAATTAAGAAAAAAATAACATTTCATACTCTCCTATAACCAGCATATGTAAAGCACAGAACAGAACCGCTGCACACATACCCCCAATTAAATTGGTCTCTGTGGAAACTAATAACTTTCCACAGTATGCACTGTAATCCAAGTAATAATTTTAAACAGGCATAAGCTGCAGTGTGCTGAACTAAGGCATTCTTACCTTGCAAAGAGTGCTTGAACACGGTTAGTTACAGTAAAAGAGGAGAACGCGCATGTTGCCAAGTATTGCCCATGTAAAGGGGATATGCCTTACCCCACACATGCGCACGCACACACAAACTGGGTGCGTGTGCTTCGTAGGTAGAGAAAGAGGACCAGAAAAGATAAGCAGCACCGATAATGCCTCGGCTTTATGTCTCAATCAGTAGCGAGTAAAGCTGGGGGAACCATTTGAGATGAAAAGGGGAAAAATTCCAAGAAACAAGGGGTTTTTTTCTCCTCTGGATGCAAAGAGCTTTGCTTGGGTGACCTATAATACCTTAGCACAAAAATTTTCATAACCCACCTCCCTCCTGAGCCAATTAGTTGCACATGTCAAATGACACTGCACAAACAATGCACAAAGACTTTAACAAAAAATATTAAAGAATCCCTTACCTTTTAGTCAGAATAAGTGACAGATAACAGGCATGAGAAACTCAGTTGGCACAGTTGCTGTACATATTTCTCTGTGGACTTCTCTTTAGTGGTCCCAAAAGCACTGAACACAAAAAAACTCCAGCCTGCCTGCTTCATTCTTCAGCAACAGAGATACATGCTGTCACGGTAACGCGAAAAAGCAAAAAGAACTACAGATCTTAGTTTTTAAAGCCTTTGTGCTTAAAGGGAAGAAAAAGAGGGAGCGAAGAAAAGGAGGAACAGAGCAAACACTTTTTCTAAGAGAAATCTGGTCTTGGCTGTAGAAGTAACCACAGCACAGAATCATTCAGTTTGAATTTCCCTGTTTGCAAGCTCCTTGGGAAAAAAAAATAAGATCAGTCTTTAGGGAAAAAAAATCAAATGCACGGATGGGGGGAAGGGAGAGGAGGAGAAGGAGGGTACTGCTCCTATGTGACATACATATGGAATGAGCATTAGAACAATGCTGACAGGACAGCTAAGCAACTGCACTCTGGGGCAGCAGTTTTCAAAGCAGAGCTTTTGCAGCTTTGCAGAAAGGAGAAGAAAACAATAAAAAAAAAAAAAAGCCCTCCGCAAAGGGAAAAAAAAGAAAAAGGAAAGAAAAATAATAGGAGAGAAAGGAGCTGTTAATTCAAGAAGAACTACCAGACTTAAAAAAAAATGAGTTGCCTAATTTCTGAAAGGGGGGACGGGTGGGAAACACCGCGACTGCTTTCCAGCGATGCAAGCAGAAGCCTTGATGTCTAGTGCACTTACATTTTATGCGGCGCACAGTGGGTCCCCTCCTCCCTGCCTGCTTCCCTCCTTCCCTCCCTCCCTCCCTCCGCCCTCCCTGCCTAGGAAGCTCTCCCTCCCAGGGGACAAGAATTCCAGTGGACCCAATTAACACTGTACTTCGCTGGATCCTTGGTATGATCAATATTAAATAAGCTCAGTTTTAGCAGCACCGAAAAATAAAGCAGCCATGTAATGTGTGGCTGATGGAGACTGTGTTTTTTTCCCCCTACTTCCCTACTCCCTCAGTCTCGAAACGATCCAACGCAGCAGAAAAAAAAAATTTAGAAAGCATGTGCCAGTGCCAGTGACACAAGCTGCATCAGATATTTGTATAGAAACTTGATGGAAGCCGAACATCGGTTGCTCATTTCACTAGCTTCGGCAGTACTTTATTAAAGTGGATTTACAAATCAATGGAAGGAATCCAAAGGTTCACAAACAGGCTCTTTCATCAGGTCCGCTGCCTGACCGTACAGGAAGTTTGCTGAAGGGGTCTGGGGGCTGTTTCACCAGCACACTTGTTTTCAATGGGCTCCCAACAACATGACTTGTTTGGTTTGGTGAAAGAAATGCAGTAAGAGGTTCACTGCTTTAAGGGAATGCAGCCTAAGTGTGTTTACTGCTTCATTCCCGCAGCATGTGCGACAAGGCACCCTACAAATTGCAAATTAAAATAATTTGAAGGGGGAAGTGGTTGGGAGGCAGTAACCTTCTTTGGTCCTGTTTTCCCTGATCTATCAATCACAGATTGCCATGTAAAAACAATCTACTACAGGCTCTCTTTATAGAGGAAAGGCAATTACTACCATTAACTCTTGCCATTGCGAATTAATACAATACAGTCCACAACTGATATAGAGTCTGCCTGCAAGCCATTAATCTAAGAATAAATGGGTGGTTTGCTTAAATCCAACTGGTCTGAAATTCTCAGGTTAAGAGCTTCCCTTCCGCTTTCCATATTTCTATTTGTGTTTGTGAAACTCAGTGGAAAGAAAAGAAAACCACATTTATTTGCTAGGGCCAGGACAATTCCAAGCTAACAATATCCATCAGTGAACCTCCTTACAAATACAGGATTTCACCACCAGTAGTTGCTTTTCCTTTGTTGTTTCTGGGGTGGCCATAATCTTCAAACCAAACCCAATAAATAGCACTGAGCAAGATCCTTGACTGAACAGCTGGGTTGACCAGTGACTTGAATCCATCTTGTTAAATTAATGCGAGATTGCATTTCCATACAAATAAGATCAATTAAAAATACTCGTAAAACCATGCTACCAAAGGCAGCGAAGAGTTAAATTAATTAACTCAAAAAGCCTCCAATTAAATAATGTTAAGGTTATGATTCTCCCTCTAGCTGAGGGAGGAAAAAAACCAACAGCAGGACAAAATACTACTAGTTAGTGACTACTAGTAGTAGCCCCAAATGCCACACTGTTTGTCAGAAATTCTTTATGATGCCTAGTAACATCCTTCACAGTTAGATAAATATGGAGTATACAGAAATCCCAAGCAGTGGTCAACCATCCCAACAGATATCACAAACCAAAGGCTTATTTACATGGAAAGACACCAAAGAACGCAGATAAATTGCTTATGTACATGAAGTCCATGTTTCTCGAGCTACAGTAATTCCAGGCTCCTGTACTCTTGATGAAGATGCTGCACTTTACATGTATTGCCTTCACAAATATAATCTAGCTGACATGTTTTTTTGCTGCAAGAAGGGTTAGGGAAGATGTACCCCTGAGTAACACGGCACTAAGCAGGGCAACGCTGGGTTGCAACTTGAATGACAGGAAAACACAAAAACATTCATAGGAAACCACTGAAAATGATGCAGATCTTCATCATAGTCATTACTGACCCAGCATTACAGCATGGCAAACATACTGGATTTGAAATGAGATACAGAGATCGCTGGTAATACCAGCCTGATGGTCCAGAGTCTGCAAAATTGCATTCCCCTTTCAGTCCCCCACTCTAAATTAGGGGGCAATGTCAATGGGTTAAAGTGTCCCTGAAAGTGGCCTCAATCTTGTACAGAACGCTTCTCTTTGCAAGGGGATCAAAGCACTTGGCAAGTGCTTTGGGATCCCATCTGAATGAAAGAACATATACATTCCATCTGCCACAGAAAATGTGCCCGCCTTCCATGAAAGCATGCAACACAAAGCCAAGCTCCAGCCAGGATAGCTGCAAGGCTCCAGGAAAGTCTTGCAAAAAAAGGGAAACACCCTCAAAGGGCACCTGGCAATGGCCCTCTTCCCCACAACTATAGTCATGAACCATCGATGACTTCAAGTCCCATCTGACAAAAGGCAGGGGAAACTCACCGTGGCAATCAAATTATTTTCACAGGGAAACACTGTAATAAGGATATAATCCACTGAATACATCCAGGATGAAGATGCCCAGTGGGTAGCTGCATTTTGGGAAAGGCTGAGGTTTACAGCTGCAGAGGGGATCGTAAGTGCCTCTTGGAACCCATAAATGATCCATCAGTCGATCTGTCATCTCAACACTCCGAGGCACTAGGAAAGTCTTTATTATCCCCATTTTAGAGATTATTATTTGAACACTGAAAGCCTAAACTGCCTCCCCAAGGAGATGCAAGAAGTGCTGGAGAATAGCAGGGAACTGATTCCAGGCTTTCAAGTTCCTTAACTGTGAAGACTGTTCTTGTTTCAAACACAAGCAACTGAATTTGACTTATTTTGAAAGTCAAGCTATTTGTTCCTTAAAAAAAATATCAGCATCATTCTAGTCTACTCTTAAGTATGAATCAAAGCACAGTTCAAGGTATTTAAGGAGCTCCTGTGCTGCTTAAGAAATCCGCATGTGTATACGTTGACAAGTTTTGTTCCAAATAAAAATTCATAATTCACATTATTTTACTAGAAAATAATACAAATATCATTCCACAATTAGAATTACAGTCCCAGTTTAGTAGGACTTTTCAAGCCAGTGGGGAATTGCACAGAAGGACACCTCATATATGTGAAGAAAAACATATAAAAAAACATTTCTCAAAATAAGCAACTACACCAGTATCAGACCAGGTTACCAGTTAATGTCTGGTTAAAGGAAAAAGTCTTGAGTGCCACAGTGAAGGTCCCAGTCCCTAGCTGCCAGCAGAACAGCCCTTACTGTTGCTGGAGGCAGGGAAAGAGGGATGTGTTGTCAGCCCTGACCTGGTTGAGAGGCTCCTACAAAAGGTCTCCCATGCACGGATGCCCCGGTGAGCTGCCTGTGCTGCCTGGAGGTCCTGCTCTCCCTCGACAGCCCTTGCACACCCTACCTAACGCAAACGGTCCTCAGAGCTCAGCATCACCCAAATGCTTGCATTTGTTCTCAGAATGTGCTTTATTCACATGAAAGCCAACTCTATGAAGCTGTAGAGAGTACGCAACAAAAGTCCAAGCTGGAAAGATGCACCAAAGAAAAAGAGCTGCTACCAAAAGAGAAAGAAGTCAGTATTTACTACTTGAGGGCAGGAACTAATGACTGCTAATAGGGCAGCACCATACGACACAGAGGAAAAGCTATGACGATTGTTCTCTTTTCTCCTTCCAAAACTATATTGGGAAGTCTCAGCATTTACAACACTCTTTGGAGAACTATAATCTATCTGGGTGCTCCCCAAAAACCTATGACCGAAATTGCAAACATGGGAGATTAGCTTCGTAAAGATACACGGTGTAACACAATTTGTAACAGCTAATCCACTTTATTACAGACATCGTCAACTCAGTTCATTATCTAAATGTTCCAATTCAACTGTTCTCAAAGACTACAGCCTTTGGCACTGTTTAAAGTCGTGTACATTTTCTATCTAATATACTAATTTTGATTATTAAAAGGCAAATAAATTGGTAGGTTTTTCTCTTCTTTTATATTCAGTTCATATAATACAATAAATACTAGAAATTACAAAAGAAAAATAAAAATATTTAACTAAATAAACCCTGGCTTCAAAATATCGATAGTTAAAAAGAGAAACAAGGGTGAACACATGGTGATGTGGTCTTTGCTCAAGAATGTTAAAAAATGTCTGTGGATATTTTAAATATTTACCAAATGAAGGGGATGTATATCAGGTTGCAGAGCTTTGGATTACACACACTTTCAAGAGATGATGATTCATGTTAATCTACATCAGTAGGCTTGGAGGTTTTGCTTTGTTCTTTTTAATTTCTAATTACATTTTAGTAGCAGAATAAACAGAAACACATAAAGCCAGAAACAAAAACTAAAATAAAATAAAGGAAAAACAACCTTTTAAGGCACTTAACATCAGAGAAGTTTAGTCAGCCAATTACGATTTACAACTGCACAATAAACCATGTTGAGGTTCAGCTGACTAATGCTCTGCACCATTATGTAGCTAGTACCAAAGATAAAAGGCCAATTTCCTATTTGAAAATTGGGTTTCAGTAACATGCAGCCGCCAGTCTGTGGGGCCGGGTGATTACCTCCATGGCGGCATCCATCATGGAGGCCCAGCAAACCCGAACGGAGCCGTGGCACCCATTGCATCCACTTCCACGCCCGAGCTCTTTGGGAGGTGTCCGTACCCCCCAGCTAGGCACGAAGGGCTCACTGCACTCTATGCCAAAGCAGCCATGCTCCCAAGGCAGTTCTGAGCCAGGTGAAGTGAGATTTGGGAAATCTCATTTAAACCCTCATGCTGCCAACAAACTCTCTTTCCAAAGGTGAGATCTGCAGAAGGGAGTTTTGTAGCGTGAAACCAGATACTGGCAGAATTTCGCACCCACAAAGTGCACAGGCCAGCAGGCACGTACATGGTACACATGAGGTCCCTCCAGCCACCAGCACCCGTATATTGTTCCTGAAGCTTTCTGTGGGTCCTGATATCTTTTTAGGGTGCCTGATTTTCACTGCTTACCGCAAAGGCACTTTATTTCAACTGACCAAACAATCTTTCTGGATCTAATTTTCACATCTTTTAACTCCTTAGTTGGTGGGTACAAAACAGACCCTCCTGAGAAGGGTACTGCACAACAAGATAGAGCACAAACTTAAAAAGCAACAGCTATTTCTCACCATTCCCACCAGAGATGCTCTTGTTCTGTACTAGCAAGGTGTTGATGCTGTACCCAAAATCCGACTGCAGCACAGATAAGCAAACCTAAACTAATTTTAAACTAGACTGAACAGCAATCCTGTTCACACCACTGAAGCTACAAATATCAGCACAGATCACATAAATCTAATCAGGATCCAGGAGACTCTGACCACTGACCATACCATGATAAAGCATCTGTTACCGTGGCTTCATGGCAGCTACAACCACCCAGGCAAGCTTGGTTAAAGCTAGCTGGGACACTTTTCACACTTCTGACTGTAGCATTAGAAATACCTGTAATTTACTGGGGAGGAAGGAGCTCCTTCCAGAATGAACTGAAAGAAAAAGAAAAAAAAAAAGTTGGAAGAAATTCATACCACTTGACTTTAAGTGCTTGGTTGTGGTTCCCAAGGCAGCTGCAGGTAGTGCAGGACGGCTCCCAGGGCATCTGCCTGGCCCCGTTGAGTGCATGGTCAGCCTGGAACAACGCTGCTGCCAGCTTGACGCGGCCCACCCTACCATGTGTTTACGGTTACATGGCATGTATCCCACCCCTACCCTTGATCCTGCTCACACTGAGCCCTAACACAGGACACATCTTCTCAAACAGTTTTTCTATACAACACCTCCAATCGCTTCTCCCAGTGCAGACTGAGTTACCGTGCTCCTCTGCAGCAAGGAAACCTTCCCCCATTGCTCTGGCTTGGCAGCTTAAGGATGAAGCTGGCTCAAAGGCAGAGAGAGACTTGTATCATAACACACAGCCTAAAGAGCCCCATGTTGGTTAGGGCACACCAGCGATCATCTACTGGAAAACCAACAACGTGGGCCCAGATAGTGGGGAGGGAAAATAAGTATGAATAAAAGCATTACAAGTACCTAAGTAAATTGCTATGTAGCGGTCTGTGATTCCACAGAGAAAAACCCAGCTTATATGATGATATGGCTCCACGGCTAATTTTGGTTACTGATACGTCAGGCCTTTCTATAGGATATTGGCATACAACATGGAATATATTTTAAGTGTCACTTTGCTTGAATCTATACCTCCAACAGATGCTAATAACAGTTTAAATGTAAAACCCTGCCACGTCACAGCTGCTCACATCTATTACTTTTGAAGACAGAAAGTAACTGCTAAGCATCGTTCTTCAGAAATGGAGAGAGAATGTGGGAAAAGAGATGGATGGATTTGGCAAGAGATCGCAAATGCCTAGGATTTCTGTCTCCCGCTCACTGCACGCTTGCATACTTTACTCCTTCTCCAGTTTTATTTTAGCAGCAACTTTTCTGAGCATCTTTTGCAAGCCAGCTCAACCCAGCACAAAGTGCATTGGCACATCCCACCACCACAACTCTGTCACTGTGGTCAAGCGGTCAAAATCCTCATCAACATATTTTCAGAATATACATTGCATCAGAGTAGTCAAAAGCACTCCCTGTTATATGTGGACAACTCCTCTGAGAGTCTCCTTCTGGTAAGATACAACTTGCAGGGGGTCTTCACGCACACCAGGAGGGGATTACTACTGAGCTCACCTTCCCATTTCAGAGGCATCCCTGAAGGTCAAGCTGTAGCTCAAATATATTAGTCCCAGGCTAAACAGGCAAAATGACAATTCCCTCCTCTGAAGCCTTGTTTTCCACTGGTTTGGTATCGATTTTCTCACCAAAGCTCTCTCCCCCCACCTCCCCCACATAAATACTTCATATTCTATGATTTGCCTATACAGGCCTCAGTTACCCCTTAGAGAGGAAGGAAGAAAAAGTAAATGGAGAAACCACTCTGAAAGACCATGTACTTCTAACGGGTTTCCAGCATGGCCAGACTAATGGGCCTGCTATTAGGAGAGGGTGGATTAGTGTAATTGCCTTACAGTTTTGACAGTTTCTGTCATCTTCAGAACAGATGTTCTCCGAGTTCTGCCCTATTTGCTAAATGCTATCAAGTAACAATCCCATCCATTTCGGGGAGGACTCCTGAAGCAAACTGTATGGGTTTTTAAAGAGGCTTGTGCTTAGGACTACTCCTTCAAAGGCTGCAAGGCTGGCTGCCATGGTTGCTGGAGGTTAAACCTGGCAGGGCTGATGTCTTTATCGAAGCCAAGCACCAGCTGTGGGAACGAGCCCTGAAGGCTGTGGATGCTCCACAAAAGCAACTTCAGGGGTAGAGGTCCTGGCAAAGTGAGGTGGAAGGGACCAGGTGAAGAAATGCAGCACCTTCTTAGAAAAAGGCAACTGGGATGGTCTAATCTTGGTGGACTGGTAGGAGTGAGGAACTTCCCAATAAAGGAGGAAAATAATAAAGAATCAGGTATCTTCTTCTAAATTAATTTAAATGGAGATGACTCCAAGTTTGGCATAGTAATAGACAGGTATCAGCTCTCTGCTAATTCTGGGACCAAATAGCATTCATCAACATGGGCTTCAAATCCCACAGGCAGCGAGGATGGTAACTCAGCAGGTACAGTCTACTTCCCAAGGCAACCCTCAGCCAACAACCTGGAGGACCACACTGTTGGTTTACTATCTCCAGCAAAGATGTGAAACCAAAGCCCAGGAGAATCCATTATCCTTAGACAATCCCATGTTATTGTTATAAGAAGAGATGAAAATTTGTAGCTTCATCCATTTCCCTAGCACGTCTTCAACTCCGTAAACCCACACAAGGAAGAGGGGAGAAGAGCAGGGGTGGATAAATTTATGTTGCCCTTGTTACACCTTGGGAAAGACAGTTACCATTGTCTCAAGCCATTTTGAACCCATCCTTCCTCAGCAAGTGGAAAGGCCAAGAGCAGGGCTGGGACATCCACTACAGGACAGCCCCAATGGACAGAGCAAGGAGCAGCACCATCTCCACCACATGTGCCATGGCTCAAGTGTGCTAGGGTTCAATGGCCTCTACTCCAAAACTCAGCTTGGGATCTTTAGCTTATACACTGCTATTAACAGTCCAAACCAAAAGTTTATGGCTCCTTATAACACTGGTCCTGCTCTTTTACACAGAATAAAAATGTCAGAGCAAAGGACATCCACACCACTTGCGCTGAGCCGCCTCCCATCCCATCTGAAGACAGTAAAATCCAGTGAAAATGTGACAAAAGTGAGAAGAACTGCTGCCCACAATATCCAGCACTACACAAAAATGAGGGCAGAAAAAGACAGAATAATGGGATAACACGCAGCGTATCCTGTGAGGTTCATGTTGTAGAAAACGATGGAGACGAGATCAGGGTTCACCATACAGAAAGCACAGACTTCAGTTTAATTGTTACTAAACTACATGCTACATGAGTAATTGGGTTTATGGATGTTCCTGGCAGAGACAGAGGGGAACCCATCCTCTCAGGGCAGCTAAGTGCTTGACTTCTGTGTATTTTTATGTGTTTGTCAAACACTTAGACACTACAGGCACTTAGAATCCTTTAAATAAGTAAAATGCATTGGGTTAGTTCAGCGCAGAAGGCACTGTATCAATGCATGTTAACTACTTTCAATGGAAATTATAACAGGATATGGGCACAAATGCAGCCAAAAGAAAAGCCTAATAAAAATTGGGTAGCAGGGAGAAAGGGGAGGAAATATAAGGCTGACAGAATTGTGGCCTGAAAGAAATCAGTAGATCTGAGAATACCTCAGATTATAAAACAGAGAGGGAGAAAAAGCACCTCCCGTTTTACTGTGATTGGGCCAGCTTACATTTCATTACAGGGAATCCAGGATAGGCAATTGTGTAATCAAGAGCCAGACGGCTTTACTCATTTATAATTAATTCAGAGTACTTTGAAAGTGAGCTTAGAAAATAGCCAAGTGCTTCCCTTTAAGGAAACCTCTTGTAATGCTTCTGCAGGGCACCGTAAGCAAAGCAGAAGTTGTTCAGCTGAAGACAAAAGGTTTTCTACTGACATAAATGAATAAAGTGTTACCACAGGCAGTGAAGCAGAGAACATGGCCCATCTTGAAGGAAGGCTTTCATCCAACCACTGTAATTTTACAGCAAGAAACACCATTCTGGACTGTTTTACGCTATTTTAAGGGTCGAGAGAAGTCTCAGTACATTATGGACTGAGATGCAGACTATTCAGTCTTCTATTTATTGTACATAGACAACTGCTCCCTTAGAGGCAAGCATGATTTTTGGCTCCAAAACCAGAACCAGCACTTCCATCTACTCACAGCACTTGCCAGAAGAGTGGGCATTAACCAGTAGAGTTGCACGTCCCCCCCATACAGTCCCCCACCGTCCCCAGCCACCCCACTGCTACATCAACAGCAGAGCCCCGCATCCTGGCACTGCTCATTTGTTCAGATCGTCAGGTATTCATTAGCTGCCCTGTGCCCACACAAATAATTCAGAAAGTTAAATGCCGCCTTCCGTTTTGCGTAGTTACTAATTTATCTACACTTAGCTTTTCATCTGTAATTCACATCGACGTTAATGGAGAGACAAATATGTGTGTAACAGAACAGAGGCAGACCAAAATAAATGAGAAAAAATGTGGTCACCAGAAACCAATTAAACATTCAAAACTGCATAGTGGAAACCACTGGAGTGTTGAAATCAAGTGTGGAGGAAAATGTACCAAAACCACACTTGGACTGGGGGAAGAACGGGTGTGCAGGGACAAAGTTGCTATCACATACAATCAGTCTCAGCTTCATGGAGAAGAATATAAATATTTAGACATGAACAGACCTCTTAAAATACAGTTGCAGAGTCTGCTGGCACATGGACAAACATACAATAAGCCCACCAATGTGGAGACACAAATCAGGTAAATCAGACATGAAATTGGCAGGCAACATGTGCAAGATGCATTTTGTAAAGGCCAAAATGTGTTCACCATCAAATACAAAGATGCATTTTCCAAGTCAATCTGAAGCTGCACTGTAAAAGAAATAAACATTAAATATTTAAGGCTGTTCACCTAAATGCTATCACTTGGAGCACATGGTGGCTTTTTCCTCCACCAGCATTCTTACTCACTACAACAAAAAATTGAAGGCTTTAAAGAGAAATACTTGAACAGTCTTGCTACTTTGAAAACTGAACATCTTCCCAGATGGCCCTGAAAGAGTTAACTGCTTCAGAGCTCAGATATTCTCCTTCCCATGTCTCACGATAAGTACTAGAAGATTTATGTGCAATGAATTTCCAATTACTGATCTGCACCAGCTGGGCTGTCAATCAGCCTGCCTATACAGTGCATGTCTTCATCTCCCCATGTTCTCCTTGCACGTAAAGGCTCCTTCTCCCCCCACAAGCACACACAAAAGCATGTAATTCCCACATTCCTATCAACTGGAGTAGGTTAAATGTTGCTTTGGACTTCCCTTGCTCCTCCACTCTAAGGCAGACATTATTTTCTCACCATGGTGTCCAGGAGAACAGTTGCAGTGATGACTCTGAGACATCAAAGAGTACTTTAAAAGCAGAGAGACACTTCCTCCAAGGCTTTTCCCATTAACAGTCATTGGCAGGGAATGAGGGAAATCTGGGAAGGAAGCCCTAGGATCAGGACACAAAATTCTCCTACACTGGTACACAAGGTCCAGATACAAGGATGAAAAAGAAAACACTCACCACCCTATGGAAGTCTTTAATCATGATTTTGCCCAGGTAAAAAAGTACAAAGCTGCCAGACAACTAGATCTGGTAACTTTAGGTTCTCCAAGAAGCTCCTCAGATTCACCGAAAAGGTATTATCTCCCAATAAATACTAAATGCCTTCATGGGTGTCTCATAGTTTTAGCTCAGTATACATAGAGTTCATGAAAATAGGTGTCCTGCTCAGGGTCAACATCCACCCCATTTTAATGGATTGTCATTTGTTTCTTTAATACTCGGCGTCGCTCTTAGCACCACCACACATCCTTTACTTCATTTTTCAGCCACATGACTAAGGGAAATGCTGAATCAATAAACCTTTGCAGAGCAACACTAAGCAATATAACCAGTGATTAAATCTTGTTTTCAATGTAGAATTCAGCCTGAAGAAACATAATTAAAAAAACCTAACCACAAAGCTCAGAAAAAATATTTTCCTCTCCTGTTTTCTAAGATTTCACTAAGCCATATCCCTGAAATAAAAAAAACACAGACATGGCATCATCCTTGAGACTTTGCCTGTTACAACACGATATTACCCCAGGCTGTTGTTTTTGCACCTGCATTTCACTTCCTAACCTGGGTTACAGAGAAGACGATTCTTGAAAGGTTAATTAGCAGCTATGTAAACAGCAAATCCTTGCTATGTATTGGAGGGAATGTGTTTTACTGTAAAAGTTGAGCATCCTGTGAAGGGCAGGGCTTTGAGATACGGCACCAAGCCAGATCCTCTAGCAGGACCCAGAAGTTTTTTGTTCCTGTAGAGGCCTTACCAGAGATCTCTGGAAATCTTCATCCAGGCTTGACTGCCTATAAATAGAGAGCTGCAGCCCCCAGGGGCTGTGTGGCTCTGTGCTGCTGGTGTGCTCCGAGTTGCTAAGGAGATGGCAGAGCGAAGGCTTGCAAACCGCGTGGGGGAACCAAGAGGAAAGCGGCACTGCTCTGGGGTTTGCCAAGAGCCAGGGAGGTATCCTCCTGTGGGTATCCTCTGGTTCAGAGGAAAAAAAAAAAGAAGAAAAAAAAGGATGGAGATTCTCTCTCAGCCTGACAGAGGCCAGATGCTGGGAACGTCAGGGCAGGCATTCCCATCGACGGACTCCTGAATAATTATTATAAACCATCAACTGTCTGGGTTCTCGCAGTACCCCTGTTTCCTGAATCCAGACCTGGATTCTTTATCTCACAGGAAAGTAATTATAGCTTATATTACACAGCACCATCCAAAAGGAAAAGGAATTTTTGAATTCTTTTATTCACTTCTATGTAGACTTGTAAACAAGACCGATATGCAAAGAGTCAAGCTTTAAACTGTAGCACTGGAACAAACTAACTAAAGGAACTGAGACTAGGATGACTCCTCGTACACAATTTTTTTCAGATCTGAACCAGTTCATTTATCTTGGGCTAGAGGATGCCTGAACGGAGATGGAGTCTGGCTCAAGACATGGGAGGAAAATAAGGGTCATCCTGAATTAAGGCTGTATGCAGATACTACTGTCCATTTCAGCTGGTCAAATGGCATCTTTAAATAGGAGATGACTCACATCACTGTGATCGTAGCAAACATGAGCAAGACTGAGTGCACACCCTGAAAAGAGGACGTTTTGCATTTCCAGCATGAATGGCGATATGATTTTACAGGGATATATAAGGCTTACTTAAAGTTTATGCAGAAGCAACTTTGCAATTGCTCCTGGTGGACTGGGAAACTGCCTGAAGATAAAGCTAACTATAAGAAAAATTCTAGAGTAGTTTCTAAGAACAAAACCCTCAGGAAAACAACAACAACAAAAAGGTGTAGGAATTCCTCAAAAGAAACGGGCAAATACAAAAAGAGCCAAGGTTGTTCCTGCAAATGCAGCAGAAATGCTCCATGGTGTTAGCCACGGTTTCTCACGTAGATCACTTGGTTCTGATAGAAAATTAAATGCTTTTGTTTTCCAAGACTCATCCACAGCTAAAATGATACATCTTAGCAGAACAAAGGCAGTATCTCTTGCCAACAGTGTATTAGCTCATCTCTCATTGAAAAAACAAAGACTTAGCAGAAAAAGTTGTATTTTTCTCTGTGGCCACTGATGTTCCAAGCCACGGAAGTATCAAAGTGAGTCTGACAGTTGCTCATTATTAGGCAGGTGAAAGAGAAAACTGAACCTTCTTCTTTTCCCCAAGACAGCAATGAGACCGCATTAAGAATATCTGAAATAAAAAGCACGTAGAGCAACCGAATGATTTGAACTTTTACTGTCTTCCATCTTTTACAGACGCTAATGCTAACACTAACTCACTAGCGACAAATCGACGGAAAGAGAAAGAACATATGATCACGGCTTATTTCCCAGTGTATGTATTTCTTAATATAGAAGAGTGTATGATAGATCTGCCACCATCTGATCTTGATTGTTGTAAAACCAGTCATTCTGCCTTCATCTGCCAAAAGAGTTTGAGAATTACTGGGGATATTTTTGGCAGCCTTAAGCACACAGAAGCACTGAGGCATAGTCCCAGAGGACAGCTGAAAGTTTCTTAATAATTCACATCTATTAGATGCCAGTTTTGCACATTACTTGAGGATTGTCCAGTGTGATTTTAAGTTAATTAAGGACGATGAAAGTGGGGAAAGTGGCTTCAGGTCTTACTGCTGTTACTGCATTTCTTTTTTCCCCACAGAAGTTTTTTTATGACAGTCTTAAAAACTCAGAAATCTGATCTTGTATCTACTCAATTTTATGACATAATACATTCACTGAAGAGACAACTTACAACAAAGATCTGATAAAATATACTTTGGTCATAAATATAACTGGGGGGGAGGGGGCAGAAAAAAAATTAACAACCCCCTCACATATAAAAACAGGGGGGGGGGAAAAGTGGTAAGAGTTCTTATTCAATGATATACAGTAGTTTTTAATGACCTAACTTCACATTGTTATTTCTGCAAACAAAATTATTTCTAGCCTGATTCAGCCACTTTCCCTATTAAAAAATCTTAATTGTTCAGGAACTTACAAGCACGATTGAATGAATATAATTTGACAAAAGGCTGAATACAAACTATTCTTATGAGGAATATTTTTATAGCCAAGAGGCAATGGGCACAAGTTGAAATACAGAAAATTCTTTTTAAAGACAAAAAAAGGAAAATATTTTCCACCACGAGGGTGGTCAGGCACCGCCACAGGTTGCCCAGAGAGGTTGTGGAATCTCCATCCTTGGAGATATTCAAAGCCCAGCTGGACACGGTCCTGAGCAACCTGCTGTTGCTGACCCTGCTCTGGACAGGGGGCTGGACTAGATGACCTCCAGAGGTGCCTTCCCACCTCAGCCGCTCTGTGATTCTCTGAATATTAAGCACAAAGATTCAAATTTACCAATTGTGTTAAGGCTGAATATAAAATTTAAACTAATTTCAGCTATTCAAATAAAGAATTCTGTTTTGGAAACTTAGGTCATAAAACTGATAATAAAGTGTCTTTTTAAATGCACAGAAATCTTAAGTGATCTTATTGCATATTTGTAGCAATAGAAGAGTACATCCAAAAGAAAAACACCATTTCTTTTTACATACCTTATATTTCCAACATGTGAAGTGCTGTGCCAAGAAATTCTCCATTTTCCAAAGGAGCACATTTGCAACATGGATTCTGGATTTCCCTCTGCACATTGCTACAATAGTGTTGATGGCTATGACCCCTCTTGTGTCAATCTTTATTTCCATATGTCATCTGATTGACTGTCACACTTCCTATATTTCCCTTTATATTTCCTCCACTTCCCAAGCTTTAAACCCATGTAAAGTTATTAAAAAACTATACCACGATAAAGTAAATAAACCATGCAGCCCTTTACAAGAGTAGGAGAGCTACCTATGGAAGCCTCTTCAACTTCCAGCTGAGTCTGAAAATGCCTTTCACATCACTAAATGATGCCCAGTCCAGCATTGACTGTCCAATTCTACAGTTATTACTTAGCCATCACTGCTAATGAAGAAGAGACTTGGAACTAAGTGACATTAGCAGTTTTGCCACCCGTTCAGCACAGGTAGATTCACAAGTATCTTGGACAGGAAAAAATACAGGAGCTCAGCCCCTGCTATGAACACAGGGCTGGAGCACGGACAGGCAACCAGAATTTGAAAAGCTCTGAGCTAAGCTGAACAGCAACAGCTGAACAAGCATTATCTAGACACACACAAATCTGTAAGATAAGCGTGAGCACAGCAAACACAATGGTGCAAGTCACTAGAGCGCAGTGTTAGAGAAGGCAAGTATTTGAGGGCCAGCAAATTAAATTAATAATCCTCTGGTTCAGGTATTTCTACAATGCCAGACAAAGAAACCTTTCAGGCAACACACAGTTTTCCTTTAATACACAGATGTTAAGAATAATTAAAAATGGTGAGGTGGGGAAGAGTCAAGTGAAAATATATTCAAGATAATAACATCCTCACATACATGGTACGAAGTCTTTCAACACTCACTGTGCTGGTTTACTCTGCACATTTCTCTCAGCCAGGCTACTGGGAGAGGGGGAAAACGTGGCCGGACTCAAGGCAACTTTCAGGTTTGCGTGCATCAGCACTGTTGCAACATCCAAGCTGACGAGATGTAAAGGGTTTATTTCTCTGCTGAAGCAAAACCTTTCACTGGTTTAAAACTGAATAAAATTTCCACAAATGTGTGGATTCATACAAGTGTGTTTGATAAAAAGTCTACACTGAGAAGTCTGGACTCCTCCTGAGCATTCACAGCCATCTCCCCAGAGGGGAGAGTCCCCACTGCTGCCCTGCCCAAGAGGCAGGGGGAAAACGGGTGCAGCAAATATCGCTTTGCTGGAAATGGGCTCACAGAGCTTTCAGAAGCTTGTTGCTGTGAGTGCAAAGAGTTAAACACCGCAAGGCATTGCTCTGATCTCACACATCAGTGAAAAACCAGCAGCAGCTCTACCCAAAGCAATGCTGCAAAATAAACACAAAGCTGAATCAGACCCGTAAGCTCTTAAAGAGAACAGTGAGCTAGATATAGATATGGATTTCCCAAGGTGAACCCCTTTTGTACCAATGCAACCTCTAAATATTATCGTTTAACCTTCTTCAGGATTTAGGTTTGGTTTCAGACTAACAACAGCCATTTGGATGAGCCATACAAAGTAAATCTGCAGAGCTCCCAAGTACTGGAAAGGGATGGGGGAATCCACCTGAAACAAACATTTTGCCAAACCTCTGCAGAGCTGAAAAATAAAATTACTGTCAGCAGAGCGGGATCAACATTAGTTACACTCTTAGCAATAACATCGAGTGATCCATTTGCCACCTGAAGGTGATACGGGCTAAGAAATTAAATTATGGGACCTTACAGGCACACCTTGCCTTATCTGGGGTGACAGGGCAGCTATTTAAGCTACAAATAAAACTCTTACAATTTCTTGCAGTATTATCACTGCCCATCTGCAGGCCCCACAGGGTTAAAGTTGGAAAGCCCAACTCTGCTTCTCAGTCTGGAGCTTTTTGCCACTGTGACCAGCTGTTAGAGCTTAGGCATATCATCAGGATCCAGTGACACAGCAAAGGTCTGAAGGCAGACGTACATTTCTGACTCCCAGTAAGCAGAAAGCAGACCAAAAAATTATGCCCATGACTAACAAGTCCCATCATGCCTTCTAAGCCTCTTCAGTATAAACTGATTTGAGAATGTAACGGTGGTCAAAAACATTACCTTTTCTTAGAGAACTTTTTTTTTTAAGTCAAAGCAGGCTTTTTATTCTTTTTTTAGTTCAAAAAATTAAAGATACTCATCTGTGATAGAGACACAGCCATTTGAAAAACAGCTCGATCCTGTTCTGAACCTTGAAAATATGACTAATTTTGCTTCCTTCATTGCTGTAAGGTCAGCGAGAAGTCAGAATTCAATCAGAAGTGCGAGCAGCAGCACATTTTTCTCTCCCAAATAGCTGCCACCCGGGGACACGAGGCACGGCTCAGCCACCCAGGTTTGTGAAGCCAGTCCACCTCCACGCACCATGGCTGCGATGGAGCCTCTCCATCCGCAGGGCTCGTGAGAGGTGTGATGTGAAAGCAAGTGGAGAAAATTGATGGGGGATGGAAAAATGAATAAAAATAAGTATCAGGGAATTAATAACAAGCAAGAGGCAAAGATTTTCTTATTTTCCTCTATTTTTCTTCACTTTAACTTTAAAAAACTGCCAAGAGAAGGAAAGGGAACAAGTGGGATGAGTTAGTGAGCGTGACAGCATCGCTGGAAGACACAAACTGGGAAGCTGGCAGCCCAGACGATAAACCACAGCACAGCCCAGGCAGGGACATGGGGGTGGGTCATGGTCCCGGCCACTGGCCATGCTGCGGCAGACAAGGATACCTTATAGGAGCTGACAAGGTTTCCTCGCATTGCCAGGCCAAGCTGCCCCACAACTGACAAATAAAATCGGGTTTTGAGTGTGAAAAGTGGGTCATGGCTACATTGAGTAGGACGAGCCCAACACTACGGCGGCGTGCAGCAGGCGATGGAGGAGCAAACAGCAGGGACCCCGAGGTCTTTATTAGTGGTGTTATTATGCAAATTTGGCAGCACCCATCAGCCTGTCAGCCTGGTAGCTTAGCTGCCCTAGGTGAATGCCATTAAATGCCTCTTCCCCAGCCTACACTTGTTAACGCTCCTGTCCCTCGGTGAAGGCCACGCTCCTCCTCTCCTGGCTCTGCCCCTCCTGCCCCAGCCCCCTGCCTGCCCCATTCTGCCCTGGCCTGACCCCCCTGTTCCCCAGCACTCATGGGTGATCTTCTCCTTTCCATCAGGGTCCATTTTCAACCCCACATCCCCAGACATCTCCAGCACTGAGCAGAGGGGTGGTTTGGGACAGGAGACATGGGGACAGGCTGGCTCAGTCCCCATCACCCCTGCGCTTCACCTCTTGCAAAGCCAAGGGATGAGGGGGCCGTGAGCACGGGCACATTGATAAGTCAGGACTCTTCTTTAAGCATTCAGTTTTTCCCCCATAGGTTGAAGTCCCCAGATGCATCTGGCTTCCAGGGAAAGGGCACAACCAGGCTCCTGCAAGAGGCAGGCGATGCCCACCTCCATGCCGGGACACGTGCCGGGAAGGACACAAGCACTGCGGTGCATGCAAGCAGCGCTGCGCACAACAGCCTTGGCCGAACCATCCGCTTTCGCAGTCGTCCCCTTAGTTATCATTATAATCTTCACACACAAAAAAATCTGGACTTTTTAAACAGTGCTTAAATGATTCCCTCCCCCAAAGAATTAAATTACCATTTATAGCCTATTCTTCCTATTAAAAATTTATCAATTTATTCATCACTTCTAGGACTGAGACCTTTCATTTGTTTTACAATGAAGAAACCTTTGATCTGCAATTCTCCAAGGCTACCATTTTTTATTCTTTAGTTCTTCTCATTAAAAATAAAATACCTCTATTCTCCAAAATGCCTTGATGGCACTCTCAAAATGCCCATTTTAACAATGAGAAACTTTTTTATCCTTACCTTGTGATAGGCACTTCGGAAGTTTAAAAGGCTTTTTTTTTTTTTTTCCTTAAATCTTAACAGAACTGTACTGCAAAAAAATTAGGTCTAACATCCAAGAATCATCAGGCTGGAAGACTGCAACCAGGCAGTAATTACAAAGTGAGCCAGAACTTTCCCCCAAAGATACAGAAGCAAACAGCAAAAATAGATTTTCACAGAATTTCTTCACCGGGCATGCTGAATTAGGCTAACCTGAAGTCAGTTTGCCCTGGGACACCCAAGCTGCACCCCAGCTCTGCCAGCATGCCTCCAAGCAGAGCTCCTCCAAGACAGCTCCTTAGCAGAGCCCGAGCCAGAGCATGCATTAAGACTCAGAGGCACAACCTGCAGAAGAACATTTGGAAACCATATTTTAGCATTTTCCCCCTTGTTCATCCTGTTCTCAGCAGCTGGACACACAAAGACCCCTCTCAGCAAAACAATCGTTAGCACTTGGGTGTGACTATGGCTACAGAAAGCAGATTTACCCCTACCCAAGCTGCTAAATGTGTGTTTCACATCAGTGGCCCCAGGCTGCTCCTACCGAGAGGACAAAATGTCAAAGTGGATTTCCCTTACTGTACTCCTGGTATAACTCAGACCTCACCTACTCCAAGGAACATACACTTTTGCGTTAGTTTACTCCATAAGGTTTTCTCCATTAACGTTATTAGAGGCACATGGGTTACACACCACCAATCAATAAAACAGGGCCGAGGACCATTCGCCCACAACTGGCCGTGTCCAGCTACATAATACTTTGGCCCCATATGAAGCGCTAGGACATAACTACTATCTGGCACATGGGTTTCAGATCAAAAGTTTGAAACGACCGAAGTATGACCATCCCTTGGGAGAGAGGCACCTTCATGCTCTGGAGAAGGCTGCAGGAGAGCCCCAGGGATGCAAAGTCATCAGTCGGGATTTGGCCTTGATACTGATCCCCCATGACCTATGGGGAGTGGCCCATGGGATGCAGGAGAGTGCTAGCTGGTGTGGGCCAGGCAGCAGGCTACCACATCTTCAAGCTTGTTCTTCTTATTTACAAGTAGAAATGTCACAATAAGGGTCACACTTTGCTGCTTATCCAGCGTAAAGCTGGCGTGCCCGGCACCAGGCAATTCCCTGGCACAAGAGCATCTCGTGGACTCGTGCTGGTCCACCACGCACAGCTCTGCATTGCACTTCGATGCACCACAGAGGGCTTGCAGGGCTTTCACTGCATGAAGGTTTCTGAAAAGGGATTTTTCAATATACCTAGTCAAAAATTTTCCTTCAAAAGCATCTCTTCAGGAAAAATTTGATTTCTATCCCAAATAGAAATTGGGATAGAAATTTCCCTGCATTCGCTCTCCACAGAAACTCTGATGTCTGTCAGGAAGAGCATGCTTGAAAAGCAAAATGTGCTGTTTGCAGTTTGATTTTTAACATAAAAACTTTTTCTATACAATGAAATCCTCTTTTCTGTGCACCTCTGTCGCAGACAGCTGAAGAACAAGCTAAAGCTGAGCTCCCAACAGAGACCAGATCCCATCCCAAACGTGAGTTCAGCTCAGATGCAATGCTGAATCAAGCCCACAGTCATTTTCTGAGAGGTCAAGGAAAAAAGAAACCTAAACCACCCAATTCCCAACACTTACATTCAGCAACACCAAAGCAGAACGACCAACTAACTTGGTAGAGAAACAGTAATATACTCCACTACCAAAGCAGAGCCTATCAGAGGATCAAAAACCACTTAGTGTCCAAGCCTCTGTTTAGTGCAACGTAAACCCTCCAGCTGCTACAGGGAGAGAAAAGGCAGCTTTTGCCAGCAGACACATTTGTGTAGGAGCTCCAGCTATGACCACAGGAAACTGCCGAGTGTACCCGTGCTCCCTCCTCCTCATCCCAACAGTCGAAGCTACCTGCATCAGGAGGGAGCAGAGGAGGAGCAGAGCCAGCAGGATGCACAGAAATCCAGAAAACCGCTCCATAAAATAGCACATGGATAAGTGCAGCTAATTATGCTTTTGTCACCAAATACAAGATGGACCAAAAATATTACTGTCTTGTAAGTCAGTTGCGTATGCCAGAATATTTCCACTCTGCATAAATGGATTCCTTTCAAATATTGTGAAAATGAATTCATCCCAGAAAAACACAACAGGCCTAACTGCATGTCACCAGATGTCACCCGGGCTATGATACAGCCACTTGAGTATGCTCTTCACCAGCATCGCATAGGAGTCGTGAATGTCTGATGAGCCCCAGGAACACGGGCTTGCCAAGCACTTGTCAATCTCCAGTGCATGTTATTCCTCTTCAGTAATCTAACGCCAGCATCTTGTTCCTGTGTACATAAAAGTTTGCTCAGCGTGTTCAAATTGCTATAATTCTGACAGCCTAATCATTTGGCGAAATGCTGCCATATTAACAGATAACAGCTTGCCCTCTCTGCAAACAGGAGGCTCCTACTCTGCATCACTCGTTTCGGGGAAGAGGATGGACGAGGGGGTTTCACCTCCTGCTCCTGTTGGCAGGATAATATTAATGATACTTAATGCCTACTACCCCCAAAGCAGTGCTCAAATACATCGTGGGGGGCTGTTTTTCTTAGGTGAAACAACGCACACATGCAGAAGAGAGGCGTTATTCCCATTTTACAGAGTGCTTCACAGAGACAGAAAAGAACTTTATGTGACAAAGAAAACATGTGGGCTGAGAAGGAAAACTGAATTTATCCCACCCAGTCGTAGTCCAAATAACCATAATATTATTGAATTAGCGCTCTGCTTAAAATGAGTGGAGATCAGAGGCTCCTGAAGTGTGGTTTGCAGTTAAACTTTGCTCCGTGAGTCACAAGAATGACTGACAGAGGTCAGGCCAAAGGTTTCCATAGCCCAATATCCTGCCTGATAGTGGCCCACAACAGCTGCGTATGGAGGAGTAAAAACAGGCAAAATACATTGTAATAACTCTACACAGCAACGTACCGATCTGCAGCACCCACATTTCAGGAACTGGAGGGGATTTCTCTCTTTTTAAGAGCATTTCATGGATTTCTCTTCCATGAATTTGAACAGATGCTGTCTGTTGGCACGAAAACGTCCGGCATCCACAAGGTCCAGCAGCAGCGAACTGCACAGCTTCACTACAGAACTCCATCAGCTCATTTTAAGCCTGATGCCTCAGACTTAAAACAGCTGGGACAAAGAGTAAATAATCCTTCACTTTCCAGCTAAGCAAGTTTTCCTTTCTGATAATAGTTATTTTAGATCCCATTACTGTGCATACAAAGTTAAGGTTATTCTTTGCATAACTTTGCATTCAGGTCCACCCTGCAGAAAATGCTAAGTTCTGGTCCAAAAATGCAGCAAAGTTTTAAGGCAAATGGTACATTCTTATGTATTTTATATATCTAAAAAAAAAAAAAAATATGCAGGAAAGTATTAATGCCTTCCCCTTTCCACAGGGTATGACCAGTCAGGAATGACTCCGATCACAGGAGTAGTCCTGCAGCAGGTCCTCCTAGTACAGTAATTGTAAGGCAAGTGCTAGATTATTTAGGCCAATGATTCCCAAATGGTCTCTTCTAAAGTGTGAACAACATTCACCCCATAGTGCTTCTTTCCAGAGAAACCCCTCCAAGCATTCTTCCCTTAAATAGGGGATCAAGTTATTATCAACCCTATCCTCTTGTTTCTCTTTGCATTTTCTCCACAACTTGGATACCTATGTTAGTGCTCACATATTGTTGTCAAGTCCAAGGCCTCTCAAAGAGACCAGTAAAGGGAATACCTTCACTGTATCAACAATACATTGATCAATGTGCAAGTTGGTTTGTACAGGAAATAAACAACCTCCATCCTGATCAAAGGTCCTGAACATGTAGCTTGACAGACTATAAGGAAATGTTTTAAACACTGCAGGGCACTATGTTTGCATTTAATCTTTTCTTTTTTATTACTTTCCTTTTTTTTAAAACATTTTTCCCCAACCTGTCAGTGTTTGCTTTCCAAGATTTGTTTATGCTATGTAAGCTGTGGGTTATTTCTGTTAAAGACCCTAATTTCCTCCTCTGCTGGGACTATGGCAATAGCCCCAAGGAAGTTTACACTGAGAGAGAAGAGCATGACAGGCAGTGAATTAAGTGGTTCAGAAAGAGATTAAATTAGCTTTCTCAGTGGAGGAAAATGAAGATAAAAAAAGAAATTCTTGGTGGTTCCACTCTCCTGTCTCTCTCTCAACTTCTGCAAATGGACATTAAGAGACAGTCAAAGAAAACAATCATCAATATTTGAAACTTAATATGACATGTGATTTATTGACACAAGACTAACACCAAACTCTGCCCTTACTTTTTTTTTTCTTTTCCTTTTTTTTATTCTTCTTCTTGCAGGTATCATGTAAGACGGAAGATGTTGATTTCAAACCTCCCACTGAGTATCCCAGCACAAACTACAGCAGTTGATCTACAGGAGCTGACTGTTAACACTCCTCCTCATCCCCAAACCTCCAAGGACATAAACTCTACCCGTATGCAGCACCTCCCTTGCCTCTCTCCTATGTCTCCTTGTAGTGCAGACCAGCACCAAGCACAGCGAGGAAGTGATCCAGAAGAGATGTGATGCACATAATTAAAAATATAGTGGGAGAACAGCCAGTTACCTGCAAATGAAGTCATGCACTTGTCACCACCAGACCAGCCACGGGGCTGGAACAGCCCTGGGCTGCCCATTAGAGGCTGCAACACTGTGCCCAGGCACCACCGCTCGTTCTCACCTCCCAGAGCCTTCAGGGTCTGACCTATGGCTGGGAAGAGCCTTTCACCTCTCCGGGTCTTGCTTTACAAGGGATCGAGCTCTCCTCACAGTCCTTGCTCTTCCTCCTGTCCTCCTGCCAAAAATGTCTGTAAGTTCCAGCTTTTTCCTTGGCAATTCTCTCAAAAGGCAAGAGCGTAAGGGAGGAGCTTTTTCCCCTCTTTTTTTTTTTTCCCCCGGCTGGCTGAGTTCAATTCATTTGTTTCTACTGAATGTTTGCTTTTCGAGCTGCTGTAAAATTAGATGGCAGGAAGCCTAGAGCTCCTGCGTAGGCATCTTCCTTACCATCTCCTAAGCCACGAAGCACAGAAATGGTGTGTTCGTTCCAGTGGAGAAAGCCTGGCCAACATTTCCACAAGCCTTACAAATGCTTTGAAACCCAGTGTTGAAAGCTCCTGGACTGATCAGGACTCATGTCCCGCAGGAGAAATCCCAACCTAACAAAACAATAACGCCAGTATTGAGAAGCAGCCAGACCCTGAGAGGTGTTGGAGCTCTAAGTTTGAAAATGCCAGATATTTCTAAATCTGATGCCTAAACTACTAAGCTGTCCCGTCAGGCATTAGTTGAAGTATTTATTATTTTTAATACATGCTGCCTGCAGGCAGAGGCAAACAAAGTAAAAGAGAAACGACAAGTGCCCCTTCAAAGGGACTGCCAGCTGAAACAAGAAAGCTGCGTGTATAGTTCAGACTTTGTACTTTTGAATGCATGTGCACCTACAAAGAGAGACAAAGCATTACAATCATGCTATTCCTGACTCCAACCATTTCTTTTCATTTAAAAATACACAGAATGCCATGAACATTCGTTATTCTTTAATGGCACATTTTGGCCAGGAGAACCGAATGCAGGCGTACTTTTCGCTGGGTAAAAAACTGGCTGGACGGCTGGGTGTAAGAGTTGCGGTGAATGGAGTTAAAACCAGTTGGCATCCGGTCACAAGCGGTGTTTCCCAGGGCTCAGTATTGGGGCCAGTTCTGTTTAATATCTTTATCAATGATCTGGACAAAGGGATCGAGTGCACCCTCAGTGAGTTTGCAAACGACACCAGGTTGGGCAGGAGTGTTGATCTGCTTGAGGGTTGGAAGGCTCTGCAGAGGGACCTGGACAGGCTGGATCGATGGGCTGGGGCCAGTTGTATGGGGTTCAACAAGGCCAAGTGCAAGGTCCTGCACTTGGCCCACAACAACCCCATGCAATGCTACAGGCTTGGGGAAGAGTGGCTGGAAAGCTGCCAGGCAGAAAAGGACCTGAGGGTATTGGTTGACAGCTGCCTGAATATGAGCCAGCAGTGTGCCCAGGTGGCCAAGAAGGCCAATAGCATCCTGGCTTGTATCAGAAATAGTGTGGCCAGCAGGAGTAGGGAAGTGATCGTCCCTTTGTACTCGGCACTGGTGAGGCTGCACCTCGAATCCTGTGTTCAGTTTTGGGCCCCTCACTACAAGAGAGACATTGAGGGCCTGGAGCATGTCCAGAGAAGGGCAACGAAGCTGGTGAAGGGTCTAGAGCACAAGTCTGATGAGGAGCGGCTGAGGGAACTGGGGTTGTTTAGCCTGGAGAAAAGGAGACTCAGGGGAGACCTTATCGCTCTCTACAACTACCTGAAAGGAGGTTGTAGCGAGGTGGGGGTTGGTCTTTTCTCCCAAGTAACAAGTGATAGGACGAGAGGAAATGGCCTCAAGTTGCACCAGGGGAGGTTTAGACTGGCTATTAGGAAATTTTACTTCACTGAAAGGGTTGTCAAGCATTGGAAGGGGCTGCCCAGGGAAGTGGTTGAGTCACCATCCCTGGAGGTATTTAAAAGACGTGTAGATGTGGTGCTTAGGGACATGGTTTAGTGGTGGACTTGGCAGTGTTAAATTAGCAGTTGGACTCAATGATCTTAAAGGTCTTTTCCAACCTAAACGATTCTATGATTCTACGATTCTATGAAAATTAAAGACCCAGTTTGCTATTGAAAATTGAAGGCTTCTCATTAAAAGTTTTTAAAAGGAAAAGTGTAATAGTCAGGAGAAAGTGTCTACTTTTAACTCCCTTCTCTTGTTCCTCCCCAACTGTGCTCTGGGCCATGAACATTAAGAAAGTATTAAGAAAGAATGCGTAATAAAGGTGGCTTTTTCTTAAGAGCAGATTGCAAAAACTGTAAGGGAAGCTTAATCTGATTAAAATAATAATGACATTTACCAAACCAGAAACTCGGTTTTTAATAAGGAAGTCTACATGCAAAACAATAATTTTCACATTTTTGTGAACAGAAGACTATTTTATGATAGACTATAAAAGGCTGTGTTCAGCTGTCCTTGGGATTTACAAGGTGCTAATAACAGATCTCCCATAACTTGTTTACCACACCAGAAATACAGTCAGATAAATGCCATCATAGTGGATGAGTGATGTTACTCTAAGAGGGCTCAAAGTACCCTGGAGTCAATGCACAACCTTTTCACAGTCTTCCTTGGTAATGTCTTATCTGAAATAGGACAGGCATAAAATTTAGATCATGTTATTAACAGCCAAAGACATGACACATGGCACATCCACTTCATGAAGACTAATCCATGGAGAGACAGTAAGTTATTCCCTAGTCAATTTTGTGCACCACAGAGTTTTGCACAATTGAAGCCGGCAGCGTGCAGCACAAGGCTCCCCAGATCCACCCTGAACAGCCCAGCAGATGCCCAAACCTGGACCTTGTAGCATCCCAAGGACTCTGCAAAAGGCAGCAGCAATCAGGTTCCACTCAATTTCTACTGGCACACGCAACCTCTAATTCAGGAAAAAAATGCTACAGGGTGGCACACCCTCGCTGAAAAAGTGCCAACACCTGCTTTACAATAGCCCTTTTAAATTCCAGGATCTCTTCCAGCCAGTTTCATCTAACTTCCATTTCATTTTATTTCTACAGTCTACAGCCTCTTTGCTCACATACCTTTTAAGTCATTATTTCCCGAAGTGAAAGATAATGTACCATTATTATCCTATATCTTAAGAAAATGCGATACAATACTAGATCGATATCCCAGCCTACTATTAAATGGCTGCACAGCCAGCCACAAATCTTCCTGTCCTTATCACTCAAATACTGAAATACCTAAGGTTCTTCTCTCCCACAAAAAGCTCTTCAACATTTAGTATCTTTTCCACTTAATGGCTTTATTCCTTCTTGAAGTCAGTTGCACATATTCTAATGATGCATTTCCTCTATTACTTCTCCATCTGCAATTTATGCATTTGTATGAATTTAACTCTGGTGAACAATAAATTCAGAGACAGAAGAAACAGCGAGCAGTCATTGTACAAGCTTCTTCAAACCCATCTGCCTTAATTTTGGTACAAGAGCAATCAAACATCTAGTGCTCAGTAGGGAGCCATCCTCTGTTCCAGCTGACATATCACAAAGTCTCTGATGACAAGGCCAATGAGAGTAAAATTGTCATATTTCTTTTAGGAAAAGGATCTCAAACTTTTTTTTCTGCTCCACCCATCTCACATAGGCCAGAACTGCCATCCCATGGTAGCAACCTTGATCCAGTGGTCTCCCGAGTAAGGTTTAAAGTGGCCACCAAGGACTGAGCTGCCCTACCCAGATGGTATCATTAAAGATGAAATCACAAACTGGCTGGGGATGCACGTGAGTCACAGACCTCCTTTAATATACAGCTTACTTGGAGGATGGGGTTCCTTTGGAAAGGAAAGGTATGGAGGACGTTTCCTATCATAATACTATTACAACAGTATCATAAAAATTGAAAACAGTGTTCACAAGGTATGATTCCTTACCAGTCTTACAAGTCACCAATACCTAACCTGTTTCACTTGTTAAAAAAAGAAATCTTCTAGATGATAAACTGCAGTTGTTTTGTTTTGTTTTAAATAAAAACACATCTGGTTCCCAAGCACATTCATTTCTGCCTGATCTGAAGAGTTCTTCCAGTCCTGGCCTTTTTTTTTTTTTTCCCTTGCTTTTTGCCCAGCTGTTCACAAAACCATATAAACATAGGGGAAGGTCAGCAAGGAATGACAAAAAGTGATAGCTCAAGTCATCAGGTCACAAACCTTTCCACCACATGGTCCCAGCAAAACATAATCTTAGCATGTCTTTAGAAAACCTTCATCATTTCGCTATTGCCAACACAGGAAAACTACTCCTGGACAGTTTATACCCAAAAATGAAAAAAAAACAAAAAAAAACCCCAAAAAAACCAACTCACTTGGTTTGGATATAATTATTAAAGGATTTTTAATAGGAAAGACTTTTAAAAGGAGAGGAAAAAAAAAGAAAAAGAAGAAAAAATATCAAGAAAATATCTTCTTCCTGACAGCTTTCAGCCAGAGCTGTCTGGAGGGGAGGGCTCATGGACTGAAGCCACCAGTCGGCAATGCCAGACACTCGCTGAGGACGTGTCCTGGTTTCAGCTGGGACAGAGTTAATTTTCTTCCTACTAGCTGGTATAGCGCTGTGTTTTGTATTTAGGATGAGAATAATGTTGATAACACACTGATGTTTTAGTTGTTGCTAAGCAGTGTTTACACTGGTCAAGGACTTTTCAGCTTCCCATGCTCTGCCAGGTGCACAAGAAGCTGGGAGGGGGCACAGCCAGGACAGCTGACCCCAACTGGCCAAAGGGCTATTCCATACCATATGGCATCATGCTCAGTATAGAAACTGGGGGGAGTTGGCCAAGGGGTGGCAATCGCTGCTTGGGGACGGGCTGGGCATCAGTCAGTGGGCAGTGAGTGGTTGCATCACTTGTTTTTTTCCCTGGGTTTTGTTCTCTCTCTCATTTTTTTCCTTTTTGTTACCATTTTTTTTTCCGATTATTAAACTGTTCTTACCTCAACCCACAAGTTTTCTGACTTTTGCTCTTCTGATTCTCTCCCCCATCCTGCTGGTGGGGGAGGGTGAGCCAGCAGCTGTGTGGGGCTTAGCTGCCGGCTGAAGCTAAACCACAACAGGCGGCACAGCCATGGCATACAGGACCCCTCCGCCTTTCATGAGGGACCGATGGGGGGACCCACAGCTGGGCTGGGGAGGGTCCCCCACCCGAAATTTCCCAACCAGCACCCACATTTCTGTAGCTCTTCCAAGCACTTCAGGAGGAAGGGCTCCAGCTGCATTGGGAATATTGTTAATAAAGAGGAAGGGCTCAGATGGCTCCCTCAGCCTGCAGGAGGCT
This sequence comes from Ciconia boyciana, assembly GCF_034638445.1. Lineage (NCBI taxonomy): Eukaryota > Metazoa > Chordata > Aves > Ciconiiformes > Ciconiidae > Ciconia > Ciconia boyciana. The sequence continues at coordinate 209,480,027 of NC_132934.1, forward strand.
GTGTGGGATCCTGCCATCAATGGCAATAGGTGTGGCGGGAGGAGGAAAGGAGAAGAGGAGGTTTCTGGTCTCTGGTGGATAGGTGTCAGTCACCCAGAGGAGACCCAGCACCACCGCATGCTTGTCCCTCCTTACAGGGGCAGGGCTTCCCAGCCAGCAGGGAGCTCTTCCCAACTTCCCAGCTCCGGGCAAAAGCACAAAACGTTGGCTTGTTCCTCAGAGAAATATCACTATTCTGCATTAATTCAATGTAGTATACATCCCCTGTCACCCAGGAGAGTACAGCGGGTGACAGGTCTCCTCAGGCGGTGCCCCAGGCTGGGCGTTCACTGCCATCCATGGCTGCGGCCTGCCCCAGCCACGGCTGCCGCCTGCCCTGGCTGCAGCCACACGCTCTCCCTGTGGATTTTGGAGATAGGGGAGTGGGCAAGATGAGGTCCTCACACAACTCCAGGAATCAGGTCCCGACCCTGCTCCCCAAGATGGTGGGGTTTCTCTTTGACCAAGCATCACCATTATTAGTGCAATGAACTGATGCCTAATCGCAACAGAAAACACCACAAGAAAAATCCTGTGATATCAGTATTGTAAAATGCAAATATTCAGGTTACTTCACCTGGGAGCACCCATGTGGGCATCAAGGGGCTGTGAGCAGGTCTGGAGCCCTCCTGCCCTCTCCTCCCAGCCGTCCCTCACCGAGCCCAGGCACTGCCAGCGATGCAGCGTGAGCTCCGCGGCCGACAGGCACCATCCCAGGCAGAAAACCTCCAATTTAGTTTCAGTTAAAAGAAACTATTTTGAAGACAATTCAATCCCAGTTCCAGCACAGCAATTTCCAGCTCCCCATTTTAGAAAACTCCTCTCCAAATACCGCTGGTCTCTGGCCGCTGCACAAGCTTCACTCCTTTTAGGCTGCGGACGTTAATCAAGCTGCTCTTTATTTTTAGATTTTCTTCATACGACTTTACGCCACAAACTCCATTAACGTTATGTTTTGGAACATCAAAGTTATTCACAGATCAATCAAACTGACAGAAAACGTTCCTCCTGCTTTGGGAGAACTGAACTCAGCTGGCTTTTTAATAGGAGAAGCTGAGAGAAGAAAAAAAAATTTAAAAAAATACCTCACATGCTATAAATCAACCGATCGGACATCCTGGCTATGAATGAAATTTCTCTGAGGACGTGGGGAGGGAGGGAGCAGAGCAGCAATTTTCCCCCCAGACGCCTGTGCGCGCAGGTTAACTGCTCGTCCGCACGGAGCCGCGTGAAGGCGGTTTGACTTCAGGGCAGTGCCCAGCGGAGGCTGGGGAGGGAGGACTTTTCTCTGCATTTCCAGCCCATTTAAAAGCATGCTTTCTCTCGCTTTTGTTTCCTTCCTCTGTCTCTCTCAGTATACTAAATGATAACGCAGCTGCAAGAAACCTCAACCCTCAACACCCCCCCAGCCTAATAGGAACCTCTTAATTCACCCAGTTCAACATGCTGAATTATTCAGCTAATACGCTCTGACCTAGGGCTGCTGCAGGTATGGTGATCCCTGCTGCAGGGAAAAGGGACGGATTGCAACCTTACATCGCACTCCAGCCACCCGTCTAACCCACACCGCAATCATACTCTTCATTCTCCATTTCCCCCACGCCCCTAAGCAGGGTTAAGAGAGACTGAAAATAAAAAGCACAATTACTTCAAACTTTGTCTTTTCTATTTACTGTACTGAAGCCTGCTCTTGAAAACACCCCCGCTCCCTCTCTCCAAAACCAGAAAGAAGTCACAGGTCAGCAACGTGCCCTGTACAAGAGGCTGAATTTTATCTAGATTTCTTTACCGGCACCCAGAAGTACTTGGGAACCTTCTGCAGTGTAGATTTTTGTTGGCACCTGGAGGCACAGGTAAACCATTAATCAGGAAAACCTACCGCTGCGTATGTCAACTGATGGAAGGGTGGGGAAAAAAAAAACAAACTCATAAATGCAAATGAAAGATTAAAGGTATGCTGTCAGCTAGTACTATGATTTCTGATTGGCAAATTCTAACCTGCTACTGTTACCAGTGATACCGTACATTGTGTAAAAGGAAGGATATTAGACTAATTTTTTCCCCCATGTGCTTAATCTGAGCACAAAAGCAGAGCCAGCGACCCTCCCGAGCCCCATGCAACAGCTCACGTGATGCCACAGGCATCCGGGGTGAGACCCAAAACCCAGAAGTGAAGTTCCAGCTTCTATAGATATCAACAGCTGTAGTATCATCAGAGGTATGCAGGGAAGTGTTAGCAGTTACAGACTGTCTGCTTAGACCGAGCAATACAAAGCCAGCCTGGGAGTAATACGACACTTTTTTCCCCTTTCAAAGCAAAAATCCGGGACGCACTGAATATTACTATGTACATTTATTTCTTTACATTCGGTGGGAAGTACTGAGTACTTCTGCCTTCTTTGCACACTTCAGTGTGAGACAGCAAACACACTTGTGCTCTGCTACCATAAAAAAAAACCAAACCAAACAAGCCCCAAACACAAAACAGCAGAAGAGGGTAAATATTAAAGACATTATCCCAATCCCTTGCTAAATTAACATAGGCTAAAATTTCACAGCAGAAAAAGGATACCAAAATTTGGCTATGTAAACCTTCCTCTGTTTTGAATTCCATGCACCAACATGTAATTGGGTTAGTCTTAAAATTGCAAAAACTTAAATGGCAACATTTTGTCAAAGCTACAAACTCTGGGAAAATTCTGTCACTGGGCAAAGCAAGGTGACATTCTCCAATGCTTCTCCAGCTTCACGTTTGCAATGAAGGGGATTGTCCTCAAATTTATCGGCATGAACAACTTCACTAGGCAAACTGTAGTCCAGAACAATACATTCCTATTCTAAAGGTGTTGCAACTGATTATCCTCTAACTTATCCTCTAACGCAGGGAAATTAACCAAAAAGCACCAAGCAATAAGCGGTATGTTCACACAGGCAGCTCTTGGCAAAGCTCCAGGCGCGCAAGAGCTTCCACCCTCGCTGCCCGCACCATCCTCGCCAGGTTATCGGCAGGATCCCGCACACAAGCCACCCTCCCACCACTGACCGGTGCCACACACCAGGGCCCCAGACAGCACATCCAACTTCTGTTCATACCTTCCACATAGAAAGAAAACTATAGTAACTGTTGGCAAACATGGAATTTTTACTGACAAAGCACCATACCTACTGATAGGGGGAGAAAAAAAGGAAAAAAAAGAAATCTAACTAAAGCTGGGCTTATGATTTAAAGACCAGAAGACGAAAGTTTAATCTGTGAATATTTTTGCCCTGTTACCAGTCAAGAATTACTGGTTCTGCCATGTCAAAACACATAGGGCTTTTGCTATGCTTTCTGAAGTGTTATATTTACACATCATGGTTATATTTTTTCTGGCTGCTTCTCTGATGCTTAAGGAATGATAAGGATTCCTTACTGCATTAAAGGGGTTTAAAATGCAGTGCACAGTCAAGCAATTTGGGAAGCAATTGCTATGTTTCTAAAGTGATCTTTAATCTAGAAATGCTCATAAAAATCATATTATGGCATACGGAAACAATAATGTTAATTAAATAATTTGCATTTACATAGCAATCGGTCCCAAGGGCCAAGCATATAGTAGCACAATTCGCGTGAAGTACACCACGTGCTCGGCGGCAACAGATCTTAAATGTTTGACCTGAAGAAACCCAAGTGCATGCAAGAGCTCCTTTCCCTTGCACTTTCTACCCTCAGCCCTTACATGTCCGAAGGAAGCCACCAGTTTTTGGCTGCCTCAGATTATCTAGCAGGACTTTCATGCTTGGTGGTTAGCTGCATGAGAAGTATCCACACCTCTGGTACATTCTATGTTTTGTTTTACTAATCCATACACAAGTACGCAAGGTCTTTGTGTAGCGACAACAGGTCTTTGTGTAGCAAGGAGATGCTTCACCCAAGCACAAGCATCTTGTTTAACTTTCCGTGCCGGGCCCTCTTCAGCTAGCTGGGTGCAGGGCTGCTCCTCTCCAGGTAACAGAAACATACACGGGACTGTCCACCCTTAAGCCTTCTTTCATTTGTTCAACACAAGCAAAGATAACTGCGGAGATACTTAACATACACAGCCAGCTCTAATTCAATATTCTTGGTCAGGCAGGATTTGTACATGACAGAAATAGAACTAACCGCATTACAAGCGAAATGAACTCTTTCCAAGATCCTGCCCATTTAAAGAGCAATGCCAAGCTCCTTATATTTACGTGGGTCTCTTAACAATTTAGGAAAGAATTAGAAGTGGCAAGAACCAGAAACACTAAAAGCACACTATTGTTTTTAAATGAGGACATTGTCAAGATAAATATATATATATATACACATACACACTTTAAAAAAATTTAGACAACCCCATCTTCATTTGTGTTTTTTGTTAGATTTTCTGCCCCATTTATTAGCTCTGTCGGGGAAGCAGCACTAGCTAATTTCATTATTTGTTCTCAGCCAATTTGACTTTTTGGCTTCCTTCCTATGCCCTAACAGAGTTGCTCTGTTTCCAGAGAAGGAAAAACAGCCATTGCATTTCTGGAGATTGGATAGTTTTCCCATGTCCACTCTAGCTCTGTGGGAGGAAAGCATCCCATCAGCAGCAGGCACTGGCACCTGCAATGCCACCTCCAGCCAGGACAAGAGCAGGACATGCTATGAAAAAGCTCCCTGCAGCTGGAGCTGCTGGATAAGTGAAAAAAAGAAAGTGACCTGCAAGACTGGAAAGTCTCTCGGTAAATCAGAAGGACTAGGAAGTGGAAGTACCTAGGCTACATTTTAAACTTCAACTTGGTTCTCAGAGATGATTTTGTGCCATGGAATGGCAACCCTCATTCCCCATGGAGGCTGGAGCCCCAGGGCTTTGCTGGGGGAACATCTCCAGTCCTCACCTTCTTTTGGCTGCTGCACAAACACACTGTACACACAAAGGGGCAAAATGAAACACCTGCAGGCTTTCCTCGTAAGTAGGCACCTGACATTGCATGAAACCAAAAGACTTCAGCTAGTTCCACATAGATGTAGATTTGATCTAAATCACCCAGTTAAGTCCCATTAAATCAAAAAGATGTTTTAAGTAATGCAGATCTTCATAAGCCTGAAGATCCCAGTCTTTCGTAACACACCTCTTTATCAGGCCTATCTTGCCTTTTTGTTTCTGGCAAAAAAAATGCCCCCAAACCCTAAAAACAAAATAGAGGATAAAGAACTAATAAAAGGTAGGCCTAATCTAAGTCCCACAAGTTTCAAAGGGATTTGCATATGGCCCAGTGCTGCCATGGTATTTTTCACATCTGTGGGACATTAAAGGAAATAACCAAATCTTGAAATTAAAGTTGGGTGTCCCTCGTGGCTGTGCTGAGGAACTAAGCCTTTTTCCTTGCCCCTTCATTTTCTTTTCATCTTCAATTTTGTTTGCCACTGCTAACTTAATATACAGGAGTTAATTTCTTTCCTGACTCAAGGTATCACTATGGGAATATTGTGTGTTACTGTGGCGGCTGGAAGTCATTACATCTATATAAAAATTAACCTGTGGCACTACACTAATATTTTTTTTTCTTTTCTTTTTTTCTTTTTTTATTTATACAAAAGCACCTGCCTTATTAATACTGGAGTTGGATCAATTGCTAATGCAAATAACTGAAACTCTAGCTACATTAAATATGCAAATACAAACCCCTAAGCATTTCCCTAAATCAATATAAATAAGATCCTAGTCCTTGAGCTGTAGAACTACGAGTTATCCTAAAGCAATGCAGTGTGCCCCGAGAAGAGATTGGTTTTCCATCCCACCCACCTTCATGATAAACTTTTCATATGAAATCAAACATCCTATTTAAGCCAACCTCACGAGCAAAAAGGGAAACTAATATGTATATTTCAGAAACGGATATAAGACTAACCCTTAAGGAAACAAGTTAAATGGACTGAAAAAGAGGAAATGATGGACAGAAAACAATTCAAGTTGTTGAACACATTGAATATAGTGGTTATATAAATTCAGACATTCAACCCATTAATCCTTAAACTCGTCATTTCTGAAATGAACTCTTCCATGCTCAAATACATACCAGGTCTAAACGTGGGGTGGGGGAAAATCACCACACCCCCCAAAGCTAGCTAATAAGAGTATTTTTATGTATAACACTCTTCTTCCAGAAGTGTTACGAGTACGTCTATACTATTTTCCTAGATGTTTAGTGCACACAAACAGCAGGGAAAATTAGCCTGTGCTGAGCTCCATGCTGCCATTGCTAGATTGCAGCTAGTACCCAATGTACCATTTAAAGCAAGCTGAGGTGTTCCCACACTGCAGTGTATTTTTGGGACTGATGTAGTCATACCTATGAGGTCACCCAGTAAAGAAACAAAACTTTCAGGCATGTTCTCAACCCAGAACTGTGTAACAGTCTATCCAGCCGTTGTCCATTCAAAACCATTTCATCCATTCTAGGGACACAAAGGGCACAAAAGCTCATTTTTCAAGATTCAGTGCCCACAAGAGATCTTATCAAGAAGCTTGGCATGAAGAGATGCTGTGCATTTCCACCTCCCCTGACACCAAAAATGTACATGATGATGACAGAGCATAGATAGCAAAAATGTAACAAAACAAACCTCTCAAACATGCCGAAAACAGAACACGTTCTGTATGTTAACAAATTACATATGGTGCCATCCCTAAGGACTATAGCAAACTTCCTAACCTATGGCAGACTGCAGTTTCCCACAAAAGTATGTTCAAACCAATGCCAAGGTACTGAATAGCTTTTAACTGGGAAGGGATTATTCTCACTTTAAAATTAATCCATCTGAATACTACTCTTGGGGAAGGCTCCCACCCTCATCAGTGGAAAGCAACCAGCACCTTAGCAAGGCAACGCATCCCATCTCAAAAAGACGGGACATACCTCAAAAGATGGGACAAACGACCGCTGGGTACCAACTTTCTACAAGCTACAGAGGGGAGGAGAGCATGGTTCACACTACACTCCCAGCTCATGAATACTGATGTTCAGCAAGATGAAGCCCAGCCTGGTGGACGACCCACTCACTCCAGCAGCACCGCAGGACGGCAGTACTCTCCATATGGCTGGTATTGACTCTGGTTGGAAAAATTAAGCCCTGGGTCACTGGGGGGCAGCTAAATGTTTTTCAAAAAAATTGACATAATTAAAAGCATTGCTGTGCAAGAATGTGAGGTAAGCAAAGGTGGGAAATTACAGTGTGTTTCTGATTGCTCTTGTGTATTTTGCTACACTGAGATTAAAGGGCAGGTCACTTCCCTGCCAGCTCTCAGAGAGAGGGATATGTATTTACCAAGGCAGTTACACAGAGCAAGCTACAGCTGGGAATGTAACGCGCTACCAGTCACCACCTTGGTTTACCCTCTGAAAGCCTGAAAAGTTACCTGACACTTAGAAACTGCAACGCATACATTTGCCAGCCCTGCGCTCCCTTCTCCTGCATCCTCCTTCACCGTCCACTGAGCTTACTTGCACAGATTTGTACTCTTCTGAATCACTTGCACAGATTTGTACTCTTAAACTGGAAACTCCTCCGGCCATGAAGCACATCCCTCTCCTCTGAGCGTGGCATGACTAACACAACCAGTAACAGTGCCCAGACACAAATTAAAGTGCAACCCAAAGGCCATCTCCACACCAGACCTTCAGGGAGACGTGAGACCTGCACCCCCAGGCAGCAGGGCAGGAGGCAGCTCTTGATCAAGAGCCGAGCAGAGATGCTGCTGGCGGGCCCTGTGGAGGAACAGGGTGTTCTGGTCAAGGCTACATGCTGTACTTCAGACCTGATCCCCTTCCCTCTGGTTTGGCATGTGGCTAGAAGAGAGTTTGCAGCAGTCTGCCTTAAACAGTCTGAAATGCATCCTTGCTGTTCTCCTCCAATGCAGTAGTGTTATTGTTATCATTTATAAATGAAAGCGATCACGCAGCAGTTCAATACTATAGATTTTTTATTTTTTTCTTAATTTCACAGGACCAAGATTTTACATATTCTATTTCAGCTAAAGCTTTGACTCATTCCCTGTCCTGGGCATCTGTACTGCAGCAGATGAGAAATCAAACACTGCAGCACCTAAGCACCTTGAGGCTAGAGTCTGAACTTGAACCTGGCTGCTTTCTTCTCCTAAAGCCATTTCCAGAGCAGCTTAAGAAGTGGGAACTTTTTAATGTATTTAATTTTTTGCATCCTCCCCAACCCTACCTCCCTTCAAAAATATGATCCTTCACAAAAACCTCTAGGGATCCTGTCTTTTGATTTATTGGAATAATACTGCAGTGCAAAAGTACAGTGTCAGAGTCTGGGGATATGAAAAATGATACAACTTCTGTTCCACCGACTCTCCCTTTCCTGTAATAAACTACTATTGCACTACCCAAAGATAATAAGACAGTTTTTCTCTCACTATTCAAACTGTTTAGTATCCATCCACAAAACCTGGACTAGATACCTCTTTTTACACTTGTTGTTTGGCATTTTTCACAGTGGCACAAAACCTGATGAATTCCAAAGTATTTCTTAAGTTTCATCACTCAAGCTTCCATTAGCATAATTTTGATAATCATATAAACTATTTATTTATTTATTTTTGCTAGATCAGGTCCAGCTATTGCACTCATTACAGTCAACTTCTAAGGCAGCAAGGTTGCTACTGCTTGGACCCAGCGAAGAGGTAAAATAAGTGAAGCAAGGACCACCGTGAATGGCGGGGAAGACAATTTTTGTTATGACCTGACAGTACTGGGTTTACTTAGGGATGATGTTTACCAACAAACAGTTTATTAGCTCATAACTCTATTTTCAGAGATACAGAAATTCAATTTCTTAATTACTTTATTGCAATCTGTGGTTCTTTATAATTTCAGAATTGGTGGCCATCAGATTCTACATAACCTATCCAACAAAAGTACTGTAGACTGCGGCACCCATTTTATGAAATTCTACTTTGACAGCTTACAGAAAGCTGTGATAAAGTCTCCATCTTTTCCCCTCCCTAGTTTTGACACAACCTGAAGATTTCTGACATTGGGGTTCAAAACAAAGCTATCCTGTTCCATATTTAGAAAAAGGTAGCCTCTGTTCACGTGCCAAATCTGCAACTTTAGTATCTTCTCTTGCCTTCCCTGCTGCACATACCTGACTTTCAGGCCGCTTGTCTGGGTCCGTAACAACTGGTCCTTGTGCGTCCATACATACCTGTGCAGATGGACTGGCTTTGGCTGGGAATGAGAGTTCGATTCCCCTGAACCAAAACCTCTCCCTTTCTCCCAGAAAAAGAAAGACAGAAATTTTCCCAGCTTAGAACACGGTCCAACAGAACACAAGATATCAAGTGCACATGATGGGCTGAATCTACCTCGGAAGGGTTACAGGCAGGAGAAAATTAAGCAAACCAGAAAAGGTCAAGCTTCGAGTTCTTAGTACACCGGTACTTAAAATTTCAATGAAATGTACAACATGTAGGATGTATTAACTACCTTTTTCTCTCTAAAAACAACCTGCCAGCCTGATGAAAACAGCAGTATTTGTATTCAGCTCTACCTTTGAGCACATAAAAGGTTGCAAAATGGAAAAAAAAAAAAGAAAAAGAAAAAAAAGACATAACAGACTGCTCTTTTCTTTGCAAAATCCCACAGAGCTCCCTCCAGACCACGGAGACAGCGGTTTGTGCAGCCAGTGCCCCCCAGCACCGAGGGTCCCTGGGCCATGGCTCACAGGTGAGACCCTCTGATGCTCTTTCCGGATGCCAGAGGAAGCAAACCAAAGCAATGCCTGGGTCATGACTGAAGGAGCACTGTGCTGCTTGCTAGGTGCAGCTTGTTTGGGGCTGCTGCCCAAATGTCAGGGAAGGCTGGGATACATGGCTTTGTTTCCCTGCAGAAATGTGATGCTTTTACCTTGATGGCACCAAAGTTTCACAGAGGAACCAACTGGAAGGCAGTGATGGCTCAGAAATTGATGGCTCAGTGATGGCTCAGAAGACCTCACGGTCTATATTTAAGATCTAATCCCACAGACCCTATCACGCAAAATTACTACTGGCTTTGACAAATCATGCATAAAATTCAGGAGTTCCTGGTGGGAACAGAAAGCGCTGAGTTCAGAGCAGAGATCTTGGGTGACCCTCATCCAGGGGTTTTATGCTCTTTCCTTTTGTTGGGTGATTTCAGCCTGGAGGCTCACAACGTCACTTCTGTGGGGAAAGGTCATTGCCAAGTGGTAGCTAAGCAACAGCTGAAGAGTTGTGGCAGTCAGAAAAAGCCACAATGTTTTGTTTTGTTTAAGTTAACTTTTTAAGAAGTGACGGACAGTGCTCAGAACAGCCAGTGACATCCCCCACTGGAAGCCACTTAAGGTGATTTCTTTTTAGTTCTTAAGTAGTTCGCATATTTGAGCCAAATGAAGCTAGGAACTAATCTGGAAAAATACTGTATAAACATAGAAGAGTTACTTGAATTTCTCCCTGATCATGTTTTATATTATACCAAAAATTCCAGCTTCCTAAAGACAATACTGGGAGGCCAGTGCTGTTGCTTGGAGGAGAGCCTGCTCTGTGCTCCCTTCTGTGCCACTTCGCAGTCGCCATCTGCTCCGGCCAGGACAAGGAAAACACAGTCTGTCCGCTGCTTGCACTGCACAGGTGGAGTGCTCAGAGGCACCGGCCCCAAACCCTTCCACACCACAGAGCACAGGTCAGCATGGCTGGAGATCCTCCACCCTGCTCAGCTCCAGCCGCTGATGCACGAATGCAGATCTCAGTTACAGCTGCACATCCAAGGGTTTGCCAAATATGCCTCGGATTATCTGGACAACAACTGCATTAACCCAGTCTTTGAGAGACTTTGGGTATGCTAAAGCCTCAGGTTGTACAATGACTGACGGTAACTCTGCCATGCAGTTTCTTAATCATTTTCATCCTTTATTTCCCCTTTCAGTGAACACCCTGAGCTCTGTGTTACAGGGTTGGGTTCCCACTTTGTTTGCTTTCCTCCCAACCCCTAGACTGCTGGCTACTACAGCTTTAAAAGGAGGCGCAGGGGATGTCCACACACCATGCAACATCACTGCTGAAATGCAGGTGCTGCTCTGCTGTCAGTGCCTCTACGCCTGGAAGGCCTGAAATCAGTGTCCTGAAGCGCTTTCTGCAATTCAAGCAGCTAGATATTGAGCACACAATTCAGCAGCCAAAAATGTAAATGCTCTTGTGCTTCATCTGTGCTTTGACTCACATACCTGAAGCACTTACTCTTTGGTGCATGGGCAGTCTGAGCAGTCTGCACGCCTGGTGCCCAGTCATACCAAAAACCTCTGGGCCATACTGAAATATTAATAATGATAACAGGGAAGTCAGTAAAACCTTCCAGCATCTCTTCCCCAGTCAACTCCCATGCCAGAAACAGGGACACGAAGGAAAGGGGTGAGAAATGCATCCTGGCTGGTTGGATCCCTGGTGCCTTCAGCTCTCAACACGGCCCTACAGACGTACAAACAAACGCCGGCAGGGCAGTCTGTGACCTACTTTCCCTCCTTCGCACAGAGTACTGTGCCATTGTGAAACTGCCACTGAATTTCAGCTTCAAAACGATGACGAGCGGGATTTCAAGCAGCCACATGCTGTGCAGCTAACGGTGCAACAGCAGCCACTGCCCCGGTGTCCATGCCTTCTGCCGGGGAGCCTCCACTGTGCCGGGCTCCAGCTGCCACATGGGGCAGAGGTGCAGCCCTCCGGGGCGGCACGGCGGCGGGCTCACACAGCAGCCCATCCATGTCCCCAGCACTGCTATTTCTCTCTCCTTCCCCTCAAGATCTGCCTGGACAACTATCCCTAAGTGACTGCACTGAAGCTTCTTGCACATCCTCTCTGCCTTCGAAGACCTTTACACTGCTAAGGCCACTGCCACCTCCCTGCTACCTGGCACAGAGACGACCGTGCCATTAATGCCACAACCAGGCAAAGCATCACGGTCCAGCTGTCACCATTGGTATGCATTGCTTATCGTGGTCCTACAGAAGCCAGCCCTACAGCCAGACAAACTCAGGTATAAACAATTATTTGAGCAATTTACTTTAAGTAGGAAGCATTGGTGCTTACCACAGTTCTGAAATGACCTAATGGGTGCCTAAGTGTGGATTTGGGAGCCTAACTTCAAGCACACGAGTTTGATAAGGTTGGCTGAGGGCCCACATAAGGATCTCAAAATCAGCTGTGCAGCATCTGCACCACATGAGAGCTCACACCAGACAGCCAAGCCTCCTCCAGGCACCAGGAGGCTGCTCCTGCACAAGAGCTGCCCTGCCTGCTGTGCCCACATCACCTCCAAGCAGAACGTTTTTGGGCAGTTATTGTGCGGTGCTATCCCAGTGACACATTCTCCAGACCAGAGCAAGTCCACGAGCTGAAGATGGCGAGCTCGGCCCGTTTGCACAGACGTGCCCCTCCTGCAACCAGTGTCAGCAGCTTCTACATAGCAAAAACGCCTCTCGTTTGTCTGGGCAGGTTTGAACTCAGGCTCATGGAGACCTGGCCGTTTCAGATTCCAACTCTCGTTCATCTGTGGGAAGGAGGAACTGGCCGGGCAGCCTCTCCTGAGGGCTGATGACAGAGTTTCCCTGCATTACCATTTCCCACTTATCCTTGCTGCCCTAGGGAAACCTTCAAGTCTATACTGGTTAAAAAACAGTTCAAATGGGGGTCTAATATGTTAACTCCAAGGCAAGCCTCATCCAGTGCCTCCATATAATATAATGTTAAATGAAAAGGGAATAAGGAAGGAAGTATCTTCCCAGTCTTACAAGAATAGATTGATCCCTAGATGTTTTTCTTTTCCCTTCTGTGACTACAGAATAAGAAACAGCCGTAACTCCCACCTAACATTGCACCTAACTATCCTAGTCCAAATGCACTGAAAGCTATGCTAATATTTTGATAGTTTGATACCTACTGAGGGTAGCAGAGTTCCCTGGAGCACTCTTCCTCCTTTCTCTGCAATACCATCTTGGTATTGCACAATCCCTTTCTTAAAAAAAGACTATGCTATTAACGTAATTAGCTGATTAATCTTTTCAGCCTCACTTAGCATTAAATAATCACCTGGATGCAGAATGCTTTCTCCTCAAAGAGAGTGCACCTCAAGTGTTTATCCAGCACACTAATGCAAGGGATACCACCAGCAGTCGAAATGGTGGTCAAGCAGGAAAGCAAACAGTACCGCTGAGCACACTGGGGACAAGCCAGTATTGAAAAACACATCAAAGCAAAAAACACAATACTCATCCCTTTATACTTACCAGCTCCTTAGGATGAGACAATTCCCATTTTCCAACTATAAAATAATTTTAAAAGAATATTTTAAATATTCTTTTAAATATTCTTTTATTCTGCTGAGCGGTGCAGTTGACACGCCAGAAGGACGGGATGTCATCCAGAGGGACCTGGACAAGCTGGAGAAGTGGGCCTGTGTGAACCTCATGAGGTTCAACAAGGCCAAGTGCAAGGTCCTACACCTGGGTCGGGGCAATCCTTCGTTTCAATACAGGCTGGGGGATGATGTGATCGAGAGCAGCCCTGCGGAAAAGGACTTGGGGGTACTGATGGATGAAAAGCTGGACATAACCCAACAATGTGCACTCGCAGCCCAGAAGGCCAACCGTATCCTGGGCTGCATCAAAAGCAGCATGGCCAGCAGGTCGAGGGAGGTGATTCTGCCCCTCTGCTCTGCCCTGGTGAGACCCCACCTGCAGTACTGCGTCCAGCTCTGGAGCCTTCGGCACAGGAAAGACAGGGACCTGTTGGAGCGGGTCCAGAGGAGGGCCATGAAAGTGATCAGAGGGCTGGAACACCTCTCCCGTGAGGAAAGGCTGAGAGAGTTGGGGTTGTTCAGCCTGGAGAAGAGAAGGCTGCAGGGAGACCTTATTGCAGCCTTCCAGTACTTAAAGGGGGCCTATAGGAAAGACAGGGACAGACTTTTTAGCAAGGCCTGTTGTGACAGGACAAGCAGCAATGGTTTTAAACTAAGGGAGGGCAGATTTAGACTGGATTTAAGAAAGAAATTTTTTACAATGAGAGTGGTGAAGCCCTGGCACAGGTTGCCCAGAGAGGTAGTGGAGGCCCCATCCCTGGAAACATTCAAGGTCAGGTTGGACGGGGCTCTGAGCAACCTGATCTAGTTAAAGATGTCCCTGCACTTGCAGGGGGTTGGACTAGATGACCTGTAAAGGTCCCTTCCAACCCAAACCATTCTATGATTCCAAGATTTTATGAATATATTGAAAATACACACAAGTGATTCATTTAAGCGTCTCACAGAATTTAAGGTCAAAAGCACACTGCTTGACTCATCAGTTCAGGCCATGAAGGAGCTCAGGCCAAATGGCTCCTGGATCAAGCCCATTGTTTCTAACTGAGCTACAGCACCTCTCCCAGAGAAGCATCCAGTCGTGAAAGCAGGTGACAGCCATGCATCACATTTCTGGCTGAGTTCTTCCCAATGGTTAATTGCCCTCACTGTGAAAAGAAAAATTCAAGTGTGCCTTATTTCCTTCAGTTCTGCTTTCCAGAACACCGGGTCTCGTTACGCCTCCACCTGATAGACTGAAATACCATCTAGTCTCAGTAATCTTCTCCCTATGCAGGTACAAACAGACCATGAACAAACACCTTTTTCATTATTACTTTCACTTCCCTTCCATCTGAGAGTGGGCTGTAGGGATTTTTTTTGTTTTGTTTCTCTGAAAAACAACGCCTACTTTCTGGCTTGCAAAATTACAGGGTTTGGTCATCAGGTGAAATTTCCTTAAGCTCCCAATTTTTGTTCACATTGCCTCCTCATCAAAGCTTTTGTTTTCAAATCACTTGCTCATAAATGGTGTAAATTATATAAGATGCCAAGACCATCCTCCCATTTTCCGTGCAAGAAAGATGAGCAGAACATGCATGGCGATCAGAAGGATATGGAGCAATATGCAAACAAGTGAGCAATGCCTGCTACTCATCTTTAATAAAATGCTGGGCTTGTATGTGTCTTCAGAGAATCGAAACTTCTGATACCTCCATTGAAAGATTTGCCTGAATCAATGCTCAGCTGCAACGTTTTAAAACTTACTGTGAAGCTGTTAAAAAAAAAAGCCACCAAAACACAAGACAGCTAGAAAGCATGCACATTCATTCTGCAAACTTCATTAAGAAAGGATAGTTCAGGATAATTACTGCCAGTAATATGCTTCCAGTGTACCAGCGCTTACTGCTGTTCTCCACTCCTGGGTTAGGCTACAATGGAACTCAGATGGCTCTTGTAACCTTAAAACAATCCTGCCTTCCACTTTTAACGGACTCTTAATAAGACAGTCAATATTTCAGACAGGAAAGCTCACCTTGTTTCTCCTTTCACTTCAACCAAGTGTCAAGGAACAAAATGAAGTGGGAGTTAAGTATCCTGCCACCAGGATAGGCATCACAGAGCATCCAGAGCACTCACACGCCTCTCCCCATGCCCCAAGAATATGACACCATCAGTTACCAACATTATATTTAGCTTATGTAATTAATTTAGCTACACACATAGGCCAGTAACAGTATCTTTGGAGCAGAGTTTCCCCCCTGTCACTCATATGGGGGAAGAAAAAAAAATTCAAATTCATTTTCTTATTGTGATTACAAAGTAATATGCACCAGAACAAAAAAAAAGTTTTAGTGATACTGAAGCAACAATCTGCCCCCCAATTTTCAGCACTTCAAGCAAAACACACAAACAAAATCACATTCTCCATCTTGTCTCTGGCTTTTGTTGTTGTTGTTGTTAAGTTCCAGCAAAATCCCTTCAGGCATATTAGAATGCTGCAAGGGCATAATTAAACCTTCAACAACCATGAAGGATATCACCTTCACAACAGGAACAGGAAAGAAAGTCCTATACTTCTCTAAGGACCAGATCTGCTAAGTGTAACACTTACCGGTCCCTGACTTGAGCTTTCATTGTGTAAATGTGTAACTAATGGTGACTAATACTAAACATTTGAGATGTAATGGAAACCTTCATATGCCAGCAACACTGGGACACTGGTGATCCCAAAAAGATCACCAAGGTGTGCTACCATGCATACACCCCTCATATTCCCTGCAGAAATCTCCTGAGGTTGGCAGAAGATTAGAGAATCTCTCCCCGGTAAGAGATTACTTCCTACCCTTCTCCAAAGCAGTGAATGGCTCAAAGACAATATTGCAGTGTCAGTGCTTTGGTCTCTGTAGTTAGCACTGCACTGATTTACAGACTCAACCTGGAGGCTTTTCCCTGATTTCTTCTCTCCTTTCCATGTCTGTAATCAGCTAGGGTGGATAGTCTCACACTATGCTCATGGTGCTTTCCTGCAGCCCGAGGAACCTGCTGGGCACCTCTTGCATCCAGCCAAAAATCCATCCTCCTGGGCACCAGAAATGAAAAAATACAAAACAAAGCCAGCCTACCATGCCTCCTTCCATAGGGTGATTTATGAACTCATAAAACTTGAGAACTCAATCAATAGGTAATGAAGTAAAACAGCAACGATGGCAGGCCGCTCGGCTGATGGCTGTTCCTGACACGTCTGTGCTGAAAAGATTCAGTTCGCTTACTCAGAAGAGCTCTCACCCTCTGACCAATGTTGATTGATGCGCAATGCAAACGCAGTCTGGTACCCAAGCTTTAAACTCTTTTTATTTTAATCACCTTGTTGTTACTTTTTTTTTGTTTTAATTGAACTTCTGAATCACGATCTCTCTGTGTATTAGTAAATTCCATCTTGATTTATCAAGACTCAGGCTTCAACCAGCATATTTAATACCTATGCCTATTTGTTACCATTACTAGCATTGAAATCCTTGTAGCTCTACATGCTTATTGTCAGATTAGTTTAGTCAACATGGTGGATATAATGAGGCACAATGCACTTCAGGGTCATCTTAACATGAGAGAGAGCTTCTGCTCCACATAATCACTGCAGCACACAGGCATATCTGTGATAGAGCTTGAATGAAGGAACATCTAAAGGCTAGGACTCAGCATATCCCCAGCTTCCATTTATACTATCAACACAATCATCCGGTCATCTCTCCTTCTCTTTGACAGCTGTAATATCTGCAATTAAAATCTGAATCAGTGGGGGCTATTTTAAGAACAAAGAAGGTATTTCAGCTCGGTGGAGCACTGCGAGATTGGGTAGGATATGCTACAATTGGCATTCCAGCTCATTAAAAAAGCTTTGCCGAGGACTATTCGTTCTGAAAGTGTTCTGCAACTGTATATACACAACACAGGAACCACTCAGCACCAGCGTTTGCTGAAATCCAGCCAGCTTCGTGCTGCCCTTGCACATGAAGGAACTCAACATGACAGCCCTCTGGGGTCAGATGAACAACCAAAGCCAAGGAGAATTCAAGGGTGGCAGCATGATTCTTCGCTGGGGACTGGGAATGGTAATACCCTCCCCACTTATATGGGGCATCACGGGAACATTGTTCTAGCGACCAGACATGGTCAGGAATTTGGTCCACGTTGCACCCAGGAGGCACCATTTGAGGTGCTCTTGCTTCTCCCCCTTCTCCATGGCAGCAACAGTTACTGCTTTCCTCTTCCAAAGCCCTACACAGCACACTGAATCCCCATCGATAACCAAATCCCCTATTAGAATAAAAACAGAGGTGGTAAGACAACAGATTTTAGAGATACTTAAGAACCACACTTCAAGTGGACTCTGACAGCTTAAAATTCAGGATTTCAGACCCCAAAAGCACATCTGCACTGCAGAGGGAACCCTGAACAGATCCCCAGATGGGGATGTGGCATGGGGCAGACGTGCCCATCTCTCTCCTCTGAACACACCTCAGAGGTGTGGCGAGGAGGGATTCAGCACGGGAGATGCTGCTCACCTTGATTTGAATGGAGACATGCAGCCACGTTGCACACACACCAAAGCACGTTGTACATTCAGCCGTTTCTGAAGGCATGCCTGTACACGTCAGGACTCAGATATGTACGCAAGTTGTCCAATAAAACTGGTTTAAAATGCTACAGTATCTTTTGTCTGTAAAGATACTTAGTAATGTGGAAAAAAGAAAGTCTAGATCTCAAGAAAGAAACAATCTTGCTTGGAAATGGTTTTAATATGGCATTTGGAAGAACACACATTCAAGAAGGGTGAAAACAGGTAGATCCTGTGAGCTGCAGGAGTTTGGTGCAGCTCGGGGGATCGGGGGGGGAACAAAGTTAGGCTTCACTTCTCTCAAGTTGGGTATCCAAGATCATTAGAGAATCGAAGCCACTATTTGTATTTATTTCCCTGTTCTACCTGTTCAGAGTGATGTGTTCCTTAGGGCCAGACACAAACTGCCTACCACAATGCCAGATTAAGGGAGAGAGGTTTTCATTTTGTTTACATTTTTAAAAGCGGAAACAACAACAACAATTACAAAAAACCAAACAAGGAAACTTGAATTCTTCTCTCACTTAGTGTTTGAGCTCCTTTCACTTACTTTTCCAGCTTCCCTTTGCTAAGATTTATTTTAACAATATCCAGTTATTAAATGCACCAGATAGAACGAGACTAGAGATAAGTTTGCAAGACATGACAGCAAAGCAAATTAAAATAGTGGAAGATGTCAGTGCACACCTAACTCCTGTGTAATGCCAAATGCCTGTCCTGCTGCAATGGTACAGTACTGAAGAATTAGATACAAGCACATCCCAGTGCGATTTATCACAGTGAATTTGTTTTAATACATTGCTACCTTTCAACTTCTCTTTATCGCACTTTCTCCTGAAAAAAAAATATTCCAACTTCCTGACCAATGGATATATTAAACGAGCATAATGGATCAGTATCAAATAAATTTCTGTTTTGCCAGGAAAGAATAAAAAATTGTGAAGCACCACACTGCACTAAGATACAGACTGCTTTTCCTCCTCACATAGCAAGCTATCGCCTACTTAACAGAAGCATACAAGAGTTTTAGCTGCCCAAGCGCTGGGGCATGGTGGCATCTTAGATGCATCCTGGAAGCTATGAGAGATCCGTGCCCTTTTGTACCAACAAGGATGTGCTACCCTAAAGGTCTTAACATGGCAGTAGATACCTGCGTTTAGGCAACCCAACTCCAGCTTTCATGCCTATTTAAGCATTGCAATGCTCAGTAAGCATTGCACCAGTTGGCTTTGGGCCTCAGTCATTTGTGTGCTCTCCAAAAAGGGCCCATGGATGCTGCCAGGACAATGGATACTAGTCAGAAGCTTTTAAAAGGAGTTGAGATGGAAGAGGAATACAGGACTGCATCCAGACACTCTAAGAATGACAGACAGCTGATCAGATAATTCCTTAACCCAAAGGAAAATAAAATACTCATGAATTTTCATACCGCATAAAGTCATTACAAAGAGCAAGGCTGGGAGTACGTGGTCTCTGCCAGCGTGGGTGTACTGTTTGGGTCCCTGTATTGCGCACCATCTACTGCACCCATCAGGTGTCCTCTAGGAAGAGATTAAAAACTGAAGCTCTGAGGACAGGCTTTCACTAGATTAGCTCACAAATTCGCTTTTGCTTGCAGATCACATCAACTAAGCACAGAGCAAAGAGAAATGTACTGACTTGGGATGCAGACAGTCCAAGTTCAGGCCCCTGCACCACTTGATTCAAAGTAACTGGGGTGAGAAAATGTGTTTGAGTCAAAAAAGGCATCTTAATTGCAGTACCCTCACACTTCTGATTTCACAGAAAGAAAAGAAAGCAGAGCGCGTTCACACTGGTACAGAGTAAAGGCACATTTCAATCTTTATAAGTTACTGAAAGCACAACTGCATTTCTCCAGTCAGCTCGACCCTTCCCAGCAGAATTAGCACACATAAGAGCACCTGGGACTCAGTCTTGCCAAGTTGCCAACAGTCGCATTGCCCATATGTCTATATAACCTTCTTTGGCTTCCTTTGCCTTTAATGTCCCTAAGTGAATAATCACAAGGACTTTTTCATTGCTGGGTCAAGCACTTCTCTGATTCTTTGCCAGCAAATCAGGAAATTCATCCACTCTTTAGGTACCTGGGGAAAAATGCAGAAAAGCTCTGGAGAACTTATTGGCACTCAGCTGGATTTTGCCTGAGTCCTCGCTGGAAAGTGGGAGGGTTCCCAGCTTGAGAGAAAGCAGAATATGGCCTCGGAGCCATCTCCAGCACAGCCAGCTTGAAAACATCACTGCACGCAAGCAGGGGTTTTCTGTGTGGGCACAGGAGGAGTGAGACCCAGCATTATGAACAAGCAGGAGGCAGCACATACTCTGCAGATTAGGCACGTTACCAGTGAGCTGGGCCAACCCTGCTGCTTCTCAGCACTGGTCACAGAGAAGCAGCTTAGGCTTGGTCAGCACAAGCAGTACCGCTGTGCACCTCAGTTACATCCTGACCTCAGGACTAGACCTCGAAGCTGGAAAATCCAATTCCAGCCCTTGTCTCTACAGCGGCTATAGCTTAATCACAGCAGCACTCTCACTTGCAGGAGAATAATAAATTGGCACAGGTGATGCAACATTCACCATCAGAAAGCCACGACCAAGAGAGGCCAACGCCATCAGCCTGAATGCTACCTGTTCATGCGCAGCTCTTCAAGTAAACTATCAGGAATCTTCTTTAAAGAATGAAAATGGCGAGAAACAAGTGTTTCATTTGTTTGCTTGTTTTTTCCCAAAAGATATCCTTAGTTGATGTCAGGCCAATCTTATTCAATGCCCTGCCTCCCAGAGCAGCTTTCTCACCTCCAGTGACATCCCCTCAGGTGTTGGAATCCTGCTTAAAAGTGAGGAATTAAGGTCACAGTGCCAATGTATAATATGTTGGCAACAGACCAAGCACTGTAACAGACAACGTATAATGTAAAATGAAGAAAGACTTGTACCTATTACATCGTCTCAGGTTTAAAATATGAGGTTTTATTCTTAATGATGGTATGGGTAAAGTGATTTGCATGAATAGCCTGCATATGGCACCCCTTTACGCGGAGGCTTTGAGCATCCTGTTTCACTGCTCCATTACCCTATGGAGGTAAAAAGAAAAAAAAAATGCTATTAATACGTCATACACAGAGCATATTCAGGGTGCAGAGGAGGAGAGGAAGAGGCATCACACTACACCTTCAGAGACTCAAGTTCTCACTCCCTCAAAAGCCGCCTCCTGTCAATCCATCCGCAGCAATAACCACACTGCTCTCTACATTTCATCAGATTCAGAAACTTGTGTTTTAATTACACTTCAGCAATGGAATAGTGAAGTTCAGGTGGGTCTAGGACCTATTGGTGCCTCATGCAAAAACGAGCCAGCAGTTACTTATTCAAAGACAACACATTGCACATGTATTCATTCGTCTTTGGCAAGCGGCGAGGTGCCAGGCACACCCCTGACAAAATTCATCAGACTCCAAATCTGCCACAGTCTCCCCTGCTGGCCTCAGATTCTCATACAGAAAGGAAATAGTCAACTGTCTTGCATTTGTTCTTGACAAGTGTTTTGGACTACATTTTGCTATGGTACACAATAGCCGACCTCTCCTCATCTCATTAAGGCTGTACTGATGTGTGACACAGTCACAAAATACAATTTCACTCCTAAGTCTTGCTTTATTTTCATTCAACGCTATGCCAAGCTCAAATTTAAGAAGGTCACACCACCTTCTCCAGCACAAACAGAAGTGAAGAATAACTTAAACACAAACTACAAACCCAAAATGTTATTGCACTTTTCCTCTCTCAAGCTAGCAGTGTACAGTAAAAAAAAGTCTGGAACATTTCCACAATGAAAATATGTAAATTAATTACCCTCTTATGTTGATTGATGCAAGTTATTTTGGTTGAGAACAATGCAAGTCACCCGCAGTTTACAAAACAGTATGTCAATAAAATGAGCTAGACCTGTTGAAGAAAATATTTGTTGTAGCCTAAAGCTATTTTTACACATGCATAACCTTGAATTACAGTTTTTAGGAAAAAAAAATACCACTTCCACATTCTGATTAGCAACTAGTAAGTTGAGACTTGCTTTTCCTCAAGTACTAAGGAATCTGTTAACGTACCAGACAAAAATACACCAAAGAAGGTTACAGAGAGCATATTATCATCCTTCATGATCCCAGCAAATGAGAAGTGATAAAACTGAAAAATTTACAGAAAAAGCTTATTTATCAAGAAAATAAAAATTCTTCAAGGCATCAAGTGTTACTCTCTCACTATGTTTTCTCCTTCTCCAGCCCCCCCGGCATATTTGTGTGAAGAAAAAAATAAGCTTTATAAACAAAACATCACTACAGATAAAGCCTTGTTTTGCATTAAACCTTTAAAACACTACACAGCACCTTCTGGAATGGCCAGAGCTGCTCGCTGCTCCAGCCAGACCTGTTACACCCACACTTACCCTGGCCGAGAAATAGGATACAAGTCATGGCAGGGAGGGCAAGAGGGACTTATCAGAGGTGTTGGTACAAAAGGGGTTCAGGGCTGGAGACCATCAGACAGCCATGGTTAAAGTCCCTTCACACTTACACACGTGGTTAGAGTCCTATAACTATCCATCAGATGCCAACAGTCAGGACCTGCAGGTACATCACCTCCCAAGATGTGGGTAGGACAAGTTGGACCTTTGCACTGAGGAGCCCAGCTCAGGGCACGCAGGTCTTGAAACCACTACGCAGGGATCACATAAAAATTAAGGGGCTTGCAGGTTTGCTTTTTTTAAGACTTGAGCAAACTAAAATGAGTCATAAGTACCAGAAAGCTTCAAATATGCAAATATACACTGCAAAGAATCAAAACATTTACCCGACACCTGCTTGCTGGAGGATTTAACTCAGTCAACAAAATTCTTGGGTAACTCCCTGCTGAGTACCCAGCTTCTTGTCACCATCTCAGCTTCTGGGAATGAAGGTTCTGGGATTTCTGTCAGAAAACTGTCTCCCAGTCCTATCTATTTCTTGTGTTAACTTTCAAGAGCGAGATGGGAGAAAACTGTGAAGTTTCACATTCCTCTACAATCCAAGTTGCTGGAGAAAGCTCACTTTGTCACCTCCTCCCTCCTTTCAGAGCTTTTCTTGAGACAGAGCTATAGGAAATCTGATTTTATTAACTCTCCTGAACTTGCAGCATCCTATATTACAACCTCTCTCGAGGATAACTCTGGGATCATGCAGTGCTGCTTGCTGCTCCCCAAAAGGACACCAGCCATGAAGGGGAGCCGGGGGACAACCGCCACCCCCACCAGCCACAAAGCTCCCAGAATCAGCTGCAGAACAGACCGTGGGTCCTGCTAGCTTCACTCTGCAGCTGCTAGGAAAAGTATTTCAGCTGCTGATCTGCATTACATTAAGTTGTTGCCCTAGAAACATAAGTGATATTACAAATTCAAGCTTTAAAAAAAAAAAAAATTGTATTTTGCAAAAACTTTGCACTTCTCGCTATACCTTTCCCCTTCCCCCCCTACTTCTTAAAAGGCCTAAAACCCAATAAATGCAAATAAAATCACAGAAACACATGAAGAAGCATTCCAATTACAGACAGGGAGCAATTTCCAAGCACTAATAATACCTCCATTTTATTGGACATCATATTGAGACCTAGTAAACTAAAACAATTTTTGCAATGGGGTTATATTATTCAGGTCCAATTAACAGTGGATGTAAAACTGAAATGAGATAAATACCACTTTATGCTAGCAGTCTTACTGAGTCTGTGACATTACCAAAGATCAAAAGAAGCATCTTAAGCAAGCTATTCTCACTGCAAAATAAATAAATACATTTTAATGAGAAGGAAAGTATCCTGTGCGTCAAGAATTAGCAACTTGAATGTGGAGCAAGTCTGCCTGACTGTAATGGAAAGGAGACCTTAAAAACATCAGATTAACTAGAAGCTTGCAACAACAGCTCACCCTATCACTTCTTAAAGCTCAAAATATGGAAAGAAATGTAAACTAATATATATTCTATTTCTGCAGGATACGTTTTTTTTCTACTCACCTCCTTATAGACGGATATTACCTCTGCATAGGTGTATTATCTCTGTATTTCTATTTCCAGAAAGTAATAAAAAAATTGTATTAATCTCAGGCCAACTCAGAAACAGGAAAAAAAAAGAGTTCCAAAAGTCACCTCCCTACCTCCTCCAAACTTAGTCCAGATATATCAGAATGAAGATGCTAAATCAGAAAATATAACATTTTCAAAAGGCACATGTGACGTGATGGTTTTTCATGACTTTATAAAATAGAGAAAGCAAAGAGAAAAAACTTCAATCTCTTAATAGAAAAAAAAAAAAGTCTTGAAAAATTAATTCCAAAGATGACTGAATAAGATCTCAACTTATGGGTTATACCTTTACTGTACAAAAAGCAAGACAGAAAGAACAACCAAAATATATTTTGGAGTTCTTTTCAACCACTGACTTGCTAAAGCTACGAAAGGCAAAACCAGGCAACAATTAAAGAAAGGAAGGAAGACTTCAACCTAACTGCAACCTGGGCTTGCCTAAGAAATACCCATACTACATCGAAATAAGACCCACACCAAAGAATATAATATAATTATCCTTTATCCATTGAGCTGATGATGACTCCTCCTGAAGTGAAATACTGTTCTGGAGCTGTGCTATAAAACTAATGATATCACAGACTCCAGTTTTGCTTGCTTTATTTTTATGAACATGCCAAGTATTTTCCTCTTTCAATTTTAGGCTGAGATTTTACAGTAAAGCTAAAATTTCTCTCAGACAGCTTCATCTCATACTAGGGATTTTATTAGGCCAGTTTTTCACTTGTATTTGCACACTACCACCCAAAGCCGATATTTTTGCACAAACATACTTCCACGCTTACAACAGGAGAAAAAAACAACCAACCTGATGCAGGAGTACCTAGCCTAAAGAAGCTAATGCCATGTGAGATGAGGGATGTTTCCAGCTGGATGCTACTACCCCAGGTTGAACACAAAGCACCGATGAAGAGGGGGAAAAAATAAAAAGGAAAAGGCATGTCCTTTTCATTGTGAATTCATTGCAACAACTAACAAAGCCACCAAGACACACAAATATGACACTCCCAAATATCAAGTTTACTTTGAGACAGTTGTGCAATGAGGTAGTTCTAAAATCCCCCATTGGATGGGCTGCAGGAACAAGATCCTACGGCAGAGACAGACTGCCACATCCCTCCAGAGGCAACAGAGCCACATCCACACCTCTAATCATTAATTTACGCTTGGAATAATTTATCCCAACACTTCTACGGATTCGTTCAATAACTTGAACGAAGAAGACTGAACTTGCCTTTCAGTCCCAGTCATTTGGCAGGTTGACTTTCATTATTCCTGCAACTGATTCCATGATACAACTGTGTATTAAATGAAGAACAATTTCTTCTCTGAAAAAACCTGCTCCAAAATATAATCCTGTAATGCACCAAGAAATTATTTTACTATGTCATACCCCTTTAGTACCACATCACTAATTTTACATACTTCTAGAAGACTCTAGAAATTGTTTACGTAACTTCCTTAGCCTGCAAAGTAACAGGATGACTCAGTTAATTTATTTACATTTTCTGTAATTTGGCATTTGAGCCCACAGAGACATTACTTTGTTGTCACCTCCACTCAAATTCTGCCTTGTTAGCGTCTAGAGAAATCAATGCCATGCAGCACTTCATTTTTATAACTTCATCTTCTTTCAACCTAGAGCTTCATTCATGTGAAAACTAAACAGGTACACAACTCTCTGTCTCTCTACGCATTAAGTAAATTTATACAGATGTAAAAAGAGAAAAACTAGATGAGGATGCTTGTTAATTCTGTGCATGCATACACTTATTTTTTATTTAAAGTGTCCCATTCAAGTTTATGAAAGTTTTTTAAACTGTTTGGAGAACAACTACAGGTTTTGATGTGCAACAACCATCTCTTGCTATTTCTTTTCCACCTTGTCCCCTAATGAATGGAAAAAAATCTTGGAAAAGTTGGACAATGGGAGAAGTGCACTCTTAAGTTTTAAAATATTCTTAAACAATTCTATTTGGGTGAAAATCCTTTTCTCTCAAAACCAAAGCAACCAAACAAAAATAAGTAAAAATTTGGAGGTTCCAAAGCCTTTTCAGAACAATGGATCACTCAGGATTTCTTATCATATTTTCCACTGAAACAGCATATTGGGCTCCCCAGGGTGCTGACAAGTCTCCTGCTGCAGCTTTGTAACCACCAGTCAGCCCCAGAACACTCCTGGCTGACCAATACCCATGCATATCCCAACCATTGCTGTCATTTCACCAGCATCCCCTCTCTGTGCAATAACAGTTCAGTTCTTCCAGTTGTTTCAAGTTTCCTAGATTGAAACATCGCTATTTTAATCCTTCATTTAATAAGAATTAGTCTGCATAAAGATAGGTTTGAAATTTTTCTTCCTTAAAAAAAAAAGGGTGGTTAATACTAATAGATTTGATTCTTTTTTATATTGACATGTCCATATTCTGACCCATGAATTATTCTCCTCTTCCATTAGCTCTAGGATCTTTCCAAAAAAGCGGTCACCTATACGGTCACCTCCGCCCAGCAACCCCTTTCCTGCACTACCCTATGTGATCCCCAGCTATATACCATGATGATCGTTAACTCCTTTTAAGCACTTAAAACCTCAGGAGCCAGAACTTCATTCATAACCACCTAACTAAATAATGAGGTTTCCCAGTGCAAAATGGAAGCATGAGAACGCTCCCATTTTGCCCTGCCAAACTCCAGTCCCTCTTTCAGTGACCTCCTCATTATGTGCAAAATAATTGGACTCTTATCCTTGTGTTCATCAGGGAGAGGGAATTGGTGTCGTCACTTGCTCATCACGCAAACGGCTTTCTGCGTGTCCCGAATCAGGGCACCTCGATTCCTGCGCACGCCCCGTGACTGCAGCCCTGTGCAGGGGGGTCCCACAGTCCCTCCACCACCCACGCAGCAGCACGGTTTGCCTTGCATGGGACACACACAGAGACGGTGCCTCACACCAAGGTCAGCAATCACATGTGAAACAGAATAATCCTGCACAGCCTCAATTAATCTGCTTAGGCCCTCCATCCATAAAACCCAAAGACAACGGATTTGGCTATCTCTGCGTGGGAATGCAGGGCTGACACCAGCTTTACCTTTATTTCCAAAATCAGAATGTAGGATGTTTTCTGCAATTTTGACTACATATCCAGTACTCTTTGCTTTACACCACCAACCCCTGATTAAATCACCACCTCTGCTTCAGCATCTTTCTTCCAACCTTGCTGTGTGAGAACTGCAAGTCTGTCTAGGGTCTTTCTCAGCTCACTGACCTACTTACTACCACAAAGACAGACATTTATAGAATTTTCTTTCTCTTTTAATTTCTGCTATTTTTTCCTTTCTAATTGATGCTTCCCAGCTACAGAGTCTCTGTAAGTTGTGTGCTTACCTTTGTCACAAACTTTTGTCCAAAAACTACTTTCACAAAACACAACGCCCACATACTCTCAATAGCAGACATCTCCAGCAAAGTACATTAGTAGCTGCTAACCATCCTGGGTCTTCAAATTAAAAGAAACCTAGTAGTGACACTATCTCTCTCTCTTTTATTTTTATTTTTATTTTTAACTATAAAGACCTTTCTTTACTCTTTTCTTTCACCAATATCCTTTTCTAACAGACAGTAGCGTGGTGGCACTACTGGAGGCTGCTGAACCCACACAAGATGATAAGTGGGGAATTTTTCTCATCTGATTTCAGCCAGCTAAAAGTTATGTATCTAATCTAAGTTAGTCAACTCCACTCCCACTGCAATCAGTAAGAGCAGCAGGAATCGCCCACCCCAAGTGCCTTGCCAGATACCTGGGAAGGAAAGAAGGAAAGAATCCCACCTGGAGGTGCTTCTCTTTAACCATACAGGGAGCCTCTGCAACTAGGCTGGGGTGACCCCTCGTACATGGAATTCATTTATCTCCAGCTCTGCTGATGATAAGGAGCCCAAGAGACCTGTCTTCTTCACGGAGGGGCACCAGTTCAGAGCCTGGACTAAGATAAACTGCATCTCTATGAAGGCTCATGGGTGCCTTCTGACTACCTTAAAATCTGGATCTCTTTTCTCTAGAGAAATACCACTTAATTACTTTTATGCTGTTATGAAGTGTCTCTTACAGGAAAGGGAAGAGCAGGAGGGAAATCTTTAATTAAATCAACATGCACAGCATCCTAACCAACATGATCCTTACTTCACTACCATGACAGAGCTGGGCCAAGCTTATGCAATGCATAAACAAGGATGTAACCAGGGGCTTGCACTGCTGGAGGGACTCAGGAGCAGCAAGGCAACAAACAGGGATTTCTTCTTTTTTGGTATCTTCCCTTATGTACTCCTTGCTATACACATACATGCACACTCTGCATAAGGAAAGTCCAAGACAGCACAAGATAAAGTAAAATGACAAGAGGAAAGAGAACCCCAAAGGCTGAAATCACAAAGCTTTCAGAGAAAATGCAGGTGATCCTTGGTTCCAGTCAAGCTGGATTAACAGAAAAAAATGGTGGCAGCAGAAGAATATGGAGCCAAAATATCTTACACCCATTTCTGTGCTCTTCTGATCCTAGACAAAAACAGTGAGTACATTAGATATTGGTTTAAATGGAAGGAAGTGGTTTATCAGCCAGCCTATGACAAAAGGGAGAAGAGAGTTATACCCAATGCAAAAGGAGCTTAGGGGCCTGCAGCACCACCAAACCCATCCCAGGACTGGTCTCCTCCTGGGTCCACCAGCTCTGTATATTAAGTAAAAAGCTCCCACCCAAAGGAAACCGCACAACTACCTTGCAGTGTCTTCTTCCTCTTGGGCAGAACTACTGAGCATAGTCTGCAGCTCATGAAAAAAATGCAGATAGATGATAGAATCATAGAATGGTTTGGGTTGGAAGGGACCTTTAAAGGTCATGTAGTCCAACTCCCCTGCAATGAGCACAGACATCTTCAACTAGATCAGGTTGTGCAAAGCCCTGTCCAACCTGACCTTGAATGTTTCCAGGGATGGGGCCCCCACCACCTCTCTGGGCAACCTGTTCCAGTGCCTCACCACCCTCATTGTAAAAAATTTCTTCCTTATATCTAGTCTGAATCTACCCTCTTTTAGTTTAGAACCATTACCCCTTGTCCTATCGCAACAGGCCCTGCTAAAAACTCCGTCCCCACCTTTCTTATAAGCCCCCTTTAAGTATTGGTCCTGTAACTCACTCAACCACTAAACCTTGTGTGGACATGGAGTAAGTAAATTCATTCGTCTCTGCCTTGATTCCTTCATTTCTAAAATGGGAGTGAGTAAGGATCCTGTCCTTCCTCATGAAGCCTTTTTATATTTACCAGTGAAACAAACTACATGTTTGTGGGCTGAAGCTGTGTCCGCAGTACAGAAGTGCAACTGAGCCTCCAGAAGGGGCTGGCTCTGAAGGCCAGTGAGACCATACCAGACAGCAGCAGTTCAGGGCTGTTTAGCAGCATTTTGGCTCATTATCAGTCATTCCTATCAAACTGCTCCATAAGCTCCCTCCTTCTAAAGGTTCATCTTCTGAAACACCCACACACTAAATACCAAGATATACTAAATGTTTTCTGGGAACTCACTAGAGAAAGCTACCGCTAGAACAAACCAGAATCCCTTGTCTTTGCAGTACCAATGCAGGTGGAGTACAAGTCTGTCCATTTAAATTAAGTGTGTGAGCTTGTTACTAATCCCCGCCTAAGAGATACAGCTTTGGGACTTACTGCTGAGGGTGAGACAAGCCCACCAGGCCAACACCTGCATTGAAAACTTGACCCTCAGAGATATTGCAGAGTTGTACAATACCAGACCTGAAGGTGATGGGCAGTTAACATCTCTCTCCAAATCAATTTGGGAAATCTTCCCAAACTTGTTAGAGTTTCAGGATTTCCACTTTTCCCTTCGGTTTCTTGTTTCAGTGGTCTACACTGGGAAGAACCCCAGCACATAGACAAGGATGGTAAAACAGTTTCCTTGGGGGAACTGCTGGTCCGCAGACTTCTTTCTTCATCCTGTAACTACTAAGTGAGTATCTCTGTCTGGATTTGAGAGTCTGGATATTAGAGAAGAGGCCAAACCTTTATATGTCCACAATACAGCCAGTAATAAAGTCTGCTCCACTCAGGCTCCAAACTCTTAGGGAGGAAAGAGTTATTGCTTTTGGAAGTGGCAAAACCCACACTACTCATTCCTGTTCTTGTCTCAGTGAGACAGTGTCAAAGTCAACTCGTGAATGGCCATGGAAGAGATGCAAAGAGCTAAAAAAGAATCAATACAGGAAAGCAAGCTAGAAAAAGGTTTTTCTTTAAAATTAACAGATTGACTGATAGTTTTAAAACCCAGTCTGGTGTGTTTTTAGCTTAATTCTGTGGCTTTGTTTGGCTCTTGATAAAATAACATTACTTCAAAGGAAAGGCTCTGACTGGCAATGGGAAAGAAGAGATGAGTACAGTCTACGGCATTTCTGCATCTAGATCTCAACAACCTCCTGATTCCTCTTAGCTGCACCTGGGGTTGACCTGTTGGAATAAGCAGTTGAAGTACCTCCACTGCAAGGCATGGCATGCAACTCTGCATGATGGCTGGTTTTAAAATCCTGCTCTGTAAACAGCAGCAGCTCAGCAATCACTTTGCAAAGGGCTCTGCTGCCATCTCCATCCACGAGATGAGCTTCAGCCTTATGCTCGTTGCATCACCCAAAGAGAAGGAAGGAAAGACCAAACCAACCAGCCACATCTCCCTCAGGAAACATGTCCAAAATGAATCCAGCTTTGTCATTTTCACAGGATGTCAGCCCTACAACTTCGTAACAGGTATCTGAAAGGGAGATACTCTCAAAGATTCGATTTTTCCTTTGGATGTGGAACCTCACACTGATTTTATTAAAGCATATTTGATCACATGCCATGCCACAGGAGCTCTGGCTTTAGAAGGCTGTTTTGATAGACCTACAGCTGAATATTACTGCAGATAAAGCTACCCTAAAATCCAGCCCTGAGCTGTCACTCTCATTACACTCAGAGCTGTATAACCAAGCGAGGCCTTAAATTACAACCCAGACTTACATTTTTAAATATTTGTTATAGTTACCCCTGGATACTTTGCTGTGAAACTTGATCAACGTGTTGATATATGCAGAGATTAAGTCATCCAGCCTCTACTGGCAGGGAAACAAACACTCATGAGAAGAAGTCACTATTCGTTTTGTCTGAAATCCAGAGAATCAGATTCTAATCATCTCAGCTTCACTGCAGTGGATTGAAAATGACTCCACAAATGCCAAGAACTACTTAACCAAGAGGACAGTACAAACTAGGACTTCTGCTAACCTTCAGCAACAAATATAGCTATGCCTATATCAGTGCAATAAAGATAGCCCACGCATAAAGCGCACCCTGAAGGTGGCCAATCCTATTATGCATAACTTTAAAACACTTAAGAGCAAAATTATTTAAACTCTGTAAGGATGTACCACAATAACAGCCACAATCCTCAATGTACACATGCACTGCACAAGAACTCCCACTCCACACAGGATAATGACCTACATAATTTCTGCTTAATGATTCCTATTAAAGCCAGTGCATATCTCCATATAACCCCTGAAGGGCACCTGCAAGAATGGCCAAGAGCACAGCATGCTCCCTGGCCATGACAAGCTCCTTGCCCAGCCTGCCTTCTGCACATGGCTGCTGTGCAAGCCGCCAGCTGCCTGGGAGCACCAGCGGCCACCACGTGTGCCTGGGTTCACAAGCTTCTGACTCAGTGGAGGGCTGACCTCTGGCTGCTAGAGAGCAATTTTGGTCCTGATGGCAATATCTGAACAACCCCCAAGATGCAGGGTTGACATACCCAAGAGGACTACCCAAATGAGTAACGATGCTCCTAAGACTCCAGCAACGCATCAATTGGGAGACAAATGACTTTTGATGTAAAAGGCTTAGCTCTCTTCCACGCTGGCATATGGACTGGGGATGCCTCACTGTGGCTGAGCACTGGGGGAAGAGCACACAGTAGATGAAAAGCAACAAAAGTGAAAAAGGTAAATTATATGCACAAGAGATCATTGCAGGATGCTTCAGATTCCCCCCTCTTGCCAGTGATCTTCTTGATGCAGATGTGAGCCAGGCCAGTACGCTGGGCAGACTACCCCTTGCAGGGCATACACTGCAAGCAGACTGTGATAGATCTGTTACATCTGCAGGAGTGATGGAATGCTAAATTAATTTTATAAACGCTTGGGCAAAGAAGTGCTTGCGCAGCAGAGAAATTATGAAGCCAAAAGGAAATCTCTCAGAAGAGTTAGTGAGAGAAGTGATGTGAATTTCTGCAATAAACACGCTCCTTTAGCTGTTGTCTGCCTATCACAATAATGACTTATTCAAAGCTTCTGGGAATAGGTGCTAAAGTTCCTTTATTATTATTATTATTATTATTATTATTATTATTATTATCATGATCTTAATTTTTACAGATAAAACAACAAACCAATAACATAAGGGATGAAACATACCCAAAGTTACCAACACTTTGATAAGAGTTGAACCTGGTTTGGTCTCAGCCAGATCCTCTCCCAGAATCTATGTGCAGACACACTTTCTGCTTACATGTACAGTTAGCTAATGAAAAACTAAGTCTGAAAGCACATTTTAGGCTTGTCAATCTAAGAACACCAAACAAAGACATTAACTATGTTGTTTTAACCGTGCTGAAAATCTCAGGTATTTAAGAGAGCTTAACCCCCCCCCAAACCAGTTACAGTAAAAGCTAATATAGCTAAGACTCCCTATCCATCTTTCTCCCTCTCTCCATTCCCCAGCCAAGTACCTAGCACAGTCCAGGACCCCAAAACTTCCATGTTCCTTTACTCAGTCACGGCCATCAGAAACCAGCACCCTCTCCTGTTTCTTTTCCCATCCTTTGCTCCTCAACGTTTGTTAACCCACGCCCAGACATGGAAGTACCCTCTACTCACGCCTTACTCATCTTGAAATCCTCTCTCTCCTCCCTTCCACTTTCTCCTTAGTCTTCCCACACTAACACCCCACACCTGAAAAAGTCAGCAGTGGATCAACTGATATTTATTAATGTTCAAGAATCATTTTAGCTGTCACTAAACAACTCCAAACAGAGGGAAGCAACTCTGGGAAGGATGTTGCAGGATGCAGCTTCTGGAAACAGCTGAGAAAGCAGAGAGAAAGAAACAAATCTCCGCATCCTGCTGTTTTAACATAGTATGCAGGTCTTTTCCCCTCTACCCTACTAATCCATAGGGAATCGCCACAGGCTTCATTTCCAGCAGGGCCCTTCAGGTTCTCTCTGTCTACGTTATCTGCTGTTTGCTCCAAAGCAAAGCCCAAGCATGCACTGTGCAAGCTCAGAGGACCAGGACCCCAGCACGAATCCAGCTAAACTTCACCGTGTAAATTCGCCCAGAGACAAACCACTGCCAAACAGACGCATCACGTATTGGTGAAAGTCAATTCTCAAAGCCCCGTCAGCAGCGTACGTGCCTCGCCATTTATTACTGACCTCACAATATGGCTGCAAAAGCACACAGAATATTTGCTTAAAGTCCTAATGATCTGTATCACAATGCTTTTTACTAATGCAATAAACCACACCAAAGGAGCCTTGTGGGCATCTTTAAATATTCCCTGCACAACCCATGCTGGGTAAAGAACCTCCCAAACAGATGCTGCCGTGCGAAGTGGAGGGAAGCGGGCCAGCAGACTGCTGCAGGGCAGCAAGGCAGGCTGGTAAAGCCCTGTCCAATGCATCAGAGGTGATCCAAAGCTCACACATCATTTGGAGAGAGCTGTGTCCACACATGGAAGGTCAATAGCAAGACTTTAAAACCAGTCTGCTCCATGAAAACTCACAAGAACTCCAGCATTATCCAATCTCCCAGCTGCAGGCAAGCGGCAGAGGTGCTAGGATGCGTTACCAGCACGCTGCCCCTCGTCTCGGCGCCACCCGTCATGTCACCCTCCAGCTATTCAGTATCTGATAACATTGAAGCCTTTGGCTACTGGAAAGTAGCAGCTGCCTTTTCACTCTGTTTGCATCCTGGCCCTGAATGAAAACCTCCAGCTTAAAACAACAATAGTAATTATTATTATTACTGTTGTTCCATCCAATCCTCTAGCTTCTTTGCCAGAGAAACATTTCCTTCTGGGTAGCACAGGCTTTTTCTAGGTCCGCACCACTACAATAATATGGACACCCACTATCAAGGGCAAAGCAGGAACAGAAAATCACATTTTTTCCAAAGTGCAAGAACAAAGAAAAAGGCTGGTCTTTTCCAAAGGAAACCAGCAATTAGGCTCCCTTGAAGATCCTAACGGTGAATAGTAGTGTCTGAATTTTGACTAAAAAATATCACAGCAAGCCTCTGGAAAAAATGTCCATGTAAAACCTCAGCTCGGGGTTTACTGACTGCCAGTGTATTATCCATCGTATGCATTGCACTGCAGTGAAAATCCATAAAGCTAGGTCATCCCAACACAAGCTGGCAACTCCACCTCACATGCAATCACACCACAAAGATGCAGCCATGCAAGCAGAGACTTAACTCACCTGACTGCAGCATGAGCTGCCATTATTTAATTGCCACTTAGAGGATACAAATGAAAGAATTTCAAACACCAGCTTTCAAAAAAAAAACAAACCACCAAACCCACCCCAGACATGTAAATGTCAAAATTATTAACTAATTATTTCAATATGAAGAGTCATCAAATTATTTCACCCTGTGGCAGAACACAGAGACATCCTCTTAAGACCCTGGGTGCTGTGATTTGTTTAAGCAATATGGGACATAATCATGTTTAATATTAAAAAGGTACCAGTGCAACATATCTGATAGCAAAACTGACATTTATACTGTCATTATATGCACTTGTCACTAAATTTAATCTGCATTATCATGAGAAGTGCTGAGATGGTTCGAAGGCAAAAATATAATGTATGTTCAATGTTATTTAGGAATATTAATAAGCTCCTTTATTTTAAGATGTAAAACATTAATAGTTGTTCTGAAGAGGGCTTACTTTTAACCTTTAACAACATTCAAGTGGCTGTAATTTTTATCAGATTGTTTGGATTTTGATTTAGCCGAAGTCCTGAAGCTACAATTAAACTTGCAGCTACCTTCTCTCACTAGGCTTCCTCCAACAGCTGGAATAATCTTTGAAGTCTACAAAGACATAGAAGAAATGTTATTTACAGCCGGTTTGCACAGTGCAAGCAGAGACAAGTTGTGTTGTGCATTTCCAGGTCTGGTGACAGACCATTTCTCACCAGCACTACAGGAAGTCATTTAAACTATTTCCCCCTCCCCGGATGCTCTAAAGGACCAAGCTAAGAAGCTGGAAATGCTGCAGGGCAGGATTTTAAGTGCCCTGAATGACCCAAAACCAACTCTCATTACAGTCAGCATTAAACCCTACCACCAGCTCCACTGAAGTTCGAGTGGCCTAACTCAGCCTGTTGATGGCCACCTGCCTGGAAAGCCCAACACATCTCAGGATGGGATGCTAAACCCATTTAAAAATAAAAAATAATTTAAAAAAAATCAGAGATGCCTTTTAAAGCAGAGAGAAATCCATTCAGACAGTAGGGGAGAAATATTTCAGCCCAGAGGAGCCACCCCACGTGTTGCCGCATCTCTCCAACCGGCTCTGAAGCCAAGGGACAGAGCCGTGGACTCTGCAGGAGTGGAGGGGCAGCACCACCGAACCCCTGCAGCATAGGCTGCACTGTGTTGTCACGCGTGTAATGATCAAGGCAACGCTCACTGATGTCAAAGGAAGTTACGCCCACGCACTGAAAGCCGTACAATTAGTAGTGTCATCATCCAGGAGAAAGAAATAAAATATTGTTTTCTCCCAGGCAAAGCCACTGGTGTTTTTCATTTGTGTTAACTTACTGTAAGTGCCTTCAGGGTCCATGCTTTGATTTACTGTGGATGACGGGCAGTACAGGCACAGACACATGTAGGTATAATTATTATAGTAGCCAGGCTCATACACCAAGAACAGCAGCAAAATCAAAAACAGCTCAATAAGACAATGGAGAATTTTCCAACACAAAACCCTCCATCCCTCACATCAAGGTCTGCTTTAATCCTTTCAAGAAAAAAAAAAAGACAAACGAGTGAAATCAGGAGGTTTTGAGATCAGTGGTAGCCTTGCTACTAATGCAATGGAACACCAATTTCACCCAAAATTACTCTGTATTTTGCAGTTTTCATATGAAGTTAAGCAAAAAAACAAGCTAAGAACAGTGTGTCTCTCAAACCGCCACATGATGCATATTCTAGTCCAGGACCCAGCAAGTCCTGCCTCCAGCTCCCAGCTCAGCCCTCAAGTCCAAGCACTAAAGAGAATATGGTACTTAGGGTTTAGACAACACAGAGAGCAAAGGATATATTAATGGTTATCATCAACTCTTTGAATTGCACTTATAAAAAAACCCAACAAACCCACAAGCTGGAAGTCTGTGCAGATCCCAGAGCAGAGGTTTGAACGGCAGCCCAGTGGGGTTTGCTCAGATCCCTCTTCACAGCACTGCCATCTTTTGCATCCTGACAGTACTAGCAGTGCCCAAAACTTACTTGCCATTGATACGCTCCTCCAGATTTAACATCATTAGTATGACTTCAGGGTCTGATTCGATGCCTGTTACGATATCTATAATTTTTCATACTGGGATAAAATGAGGCCTATGCACTTACCTAAATTAAATGAGAATTAGGACTGTTTTGTTTTAGCTGCATAAATTCTCATAGCAAGCAAGCTAAGAGACACTAACAAGGTATAATTTATAACTGTTTAAGATATTGTCCTTATTTAAGTCTCTTAAACTAAGGACATAAGGATGCACATGGAAGACAGGCTACTCGGTTCCACATTAGTTTATATTTTCATTCCTTTCGTCGTCATACATGAGCAAAATACCTAAAAGTCTGGGGTGAATGCTCAGTAAAAGAATGCACTGTAAAAGAAAACTGCATGCACTGGAATTACAGACACCAAAGTGTTTCCACTGTAAAAAAAACAAATTCAAAAAATATCAGACAGATCCAAATACCTCAATCCCAGTCAACATTTTTGTTGTATATTAACAAATCCTCTTCTATGCCACTGAATATAATAAACTAAAGCAATGCATTCCTGTTGAAAAGACCAGTTTTATTACATGGCCATGACCTGGACCAGCTTTCAATCAGCACTGATTAAATGCTAATTCTGATATTCTGCACCACACACCTTCCACATGGTAAAAAAAGTATCAAACACTTCCCATTTGTCGCTGTCATTTAACATAAAAATTTATCTGGATGCTGGATATATGAAGTGTCTCTGAGAATAGCTCACTAGATCACATACACATAGAAAACTCACTCAGTGTGCAAGGGCTAAGTAGGGTTGAATTAATGAATGTACTGTTGCTTCACATATTGAATGTCTGTCACTAAACCAATAATTTGCAAATGCAGATTTGCAGAGAAGCAGGGACTGGGGGATGCACTGGCTGCAGCCACTGATGGCTCCCTCCACTGCAGTCTCAAGAAGCTAATCTTGCTCGGTTCAGAGTGCTTGATCCACGCTCCTGGGAATGACTCAGGACATGAGCAACGAGTCAGCATGTGTCCACATTTGGCATTTTATATCCACTCGTATCTGCCCTGATTGCCTTCCCAGGAATGCTGTGCTTGTGAAAAGCACAGCGTGACATCCTAAGAGACTTACATCTTCCCTGCACTAACAGACACAGTCTGGGTGGCAGCAGAAAAGCAGAAGCTTCCCTAGAGCATACACCAGGATTACCAAAAAGAAGGGAGGACTACTTCTGGATTGAAGCTTTGGCCCATTGTCATCTATGGCAAAACTCCCACTGAAGTCAGCATAGCCAGGATTTCACCTCTGTCGCAGAGATTTTGAATCCCTGCCCATTCTGCCTTGGGACTTCCAGCCAGCACAATAAGGGTCTTAACAGTGCCAGCAGCTTTTGTGTTATGAACTGCAGGCAGGAGTCGTGAAACCCTTCACATAAGCAACCAAATACTCATCAGACAGTTAAGTTTAAGACACTGCCGAACGGTAAGGGATTCAAACCTGCATCCAGAAGTATGATGTTTCACATTGGCACACCATGCTAAAACAAACCTTATCCTAACCAACTTTCTGTCCTTCAGAAAAACCTGACTGTAAATATAAGTGGTATGAGTGCAGTTGGCAATTGTCAGAAGACATTTGAGAACTCAGCACAGAAATACATCTGTAGTAGAACAGCAGCTACAAACTGCTCCTAACAAGCAACGGCTAAACACCCTAACTCTCTCCTAATTGCTCACTTAATTGTATTTGACAGAATCCATCAACCAGAGTACATCAGGTCACAACAGCACAACTTGATGGTAGGAACCCTGACAACATAACCTGGTGGAATAGAAGGCCCTCATGTCAGAAACGGAGCAAGCCAGCACTTAGGAAAACTGGTCGTGTTATACCCCATCACTGTCCTGCATACATAGGATAACAACACAGTAACGTAAGACACAGTTCAGGAAGCATCCTGCGTACCATCGGCACACAGGTACAGAGCAGAGTCATTAAGGTGCCAACAGATGCTACGTTAAGAATCAAGCTTAAAAAAATAGGAGCAAAAGTAAAGGAAGAGACAGTATGACTTGCTGCATCAAGGCAAGTACAGCCAACCTGCTGATTTTCTACAACACTAGCACCACCAAAGGATCAGGCAGAGGGATTTCCATAGTTTCCAGCCCTGCAGTACATTGGCTCCTACCTGGCTCTCTCAACAAGACTCCAGTGTTTTCTGGACACAAAGATCACGGCCGTAAGCTCTTTCTCAGCAGCACTCTCCAAAGGCAAGCTGCCTCTGGAGGGGTCATTCCTTCTCTCCTCGCATCCACCACCAAGTCCTCTCCAAGCAACAAAAGTAACTTTTTGTTCAACTGAAGGATAAGCCCTCTGTATGTCAGCAGGAAGAAAAAAAGACAGCCAAGAACTAGCCAGGCTATTTTGCCTTGTTCTGCTTTCCCAGCTAATGCTTATACACTCCCCACAACTGCTCCAGACCAGGAATAAGCCCTCAGTGAAAGCACAGAGTCCGGGCAGCGGACTTCTGCTCTGCATTTCTCATAGCTCACCCTCTCTTGATTTTTAATTCCTTTGCTGAGAACTCAAACCAGATTTCATAAAGCAAAGCGTTTGCTAAATGAGAGATAAGTTAAAATGCCTGTGCCTGTGGAGAAGACTTTTTCTTTCTTTTTGCTGGACAGAGATTGGTTAAGGATCCGCGAAACCCTGATCAAATGATGCACCTCTCTAAGCCTGTCTGACAGCGCTGCAAAGGGAAAGCAAATGAGTAAGAAGGAAAGCATTCATTTCCTCGAGTCTCTTCATTTTAACCAACCTTGATGCTTTAGTGTCTCTGCCGGGATGCCAGAGCTGACTTCCCTTTATGTCCCATTTACTTGCATTTATTTTAATTGGATCTGGGACTAAGGACACTCGGCAACCCTTAATCCTCCCAACAACAAAGCAAGGGCACGAAGACACCACGAACAATAACCAAAAAAAAAAAAAAAGGAAAAAGACACCCACTGATGCGTTTCTCGGGGCCGCACGGCTCTCCTTTCCTCCTGCAAATAATCCAGCGGGGTTCGGAAAGTGGGCAGGAGAGGCTGGATTATTTCCTTTAATAGCAGAAATTAGAGCTGGAGAGCTGGAATCCCCGGCCGGAGCAGGTTCCCTCCAAGCGCCTCCCCACGCATGCACACCCCCGGCATGCACCAGCCCTCGCACACACGGACACGCACTCACAGACACCCACACGCGGTCCGAGTTTCGGGCGTCCCGGGGACGCTGAGGGCAGCCGCACGGCAGCGCGGCGGGGACGGGGACCCTCCTGCCTCTGCCCCGCGGAGCCCGGGGCGACCACCCCGGCAGAGCCCGGCCGGGGCGGGGGGACACGGCTGCGCCCCCCGCTGCCCCCAGCGCCCCCGCCCCGGGGCAGGGCGCTCCCGCCGGCTCCAACCAGCGACCCGGCGCCGGTGCCCGCAAACGGGGAAGGCAAGGCGAGCCCTCCCTTCGAAAAACATTTGGGGAAAAAAAAATACGTATCTGTATAGATAGATAGACAAAAATACGAACAGGCAGGTTCTCCGGTAACATCCCTCTCTCCCCAGCCCAAGCAGCTGCAGCCAGTCCCCAGGCTCAGCCAAGAGCAACTGCAGCTGAAGAGCAGCGACAGACACGCACACCCCCTCTTTCCCTCGCCCGCTCCCTGCGACAAAAAGAAAAAAAAAAAAAGAAAAGAAAAACATTAAAAAGCAGTGAGGAAAAAAATTAAAAATGAAAACGCAGGTCTCGCCTGCATGCGAGCTAAAAGGCGGTGCGAAGCGGGGAGCGAGCCCAGGGGCAGCCGCCCGCCGCTGCACCTTGCAGGGCAAAGCGGGAGAGCGACGCGCCGCTGGCAGGGAAGGGGAGCGGGGGGGTGAAAGCGGGACACGGGGACAGCGCTGGGCTCCGCTTCCCGGCGCAGCGGGGCGGAGGGAGCCGCGGCGGAGCCCCCGCCGCAGAAGTTTCCCCAAGTCGCGGCCGCAGCCCCCGGCGCCCCCGCGGCCGCCGCCCGAGTTTGCCCGGCGGAAAGTTTCTCCGCCATCCCCTCCGCGCCCCTCTCCCGAGCCCCAGGCGGGTACGCACCGGCCGGCTCAGCTCCGGGGGCTGCCCCGCCGCCTCCCGCGCCGGGTCTCCATGCCGCCCCGGACGCCGCCGGGGGCTGCGGCGGGAGGGAGGGGAGCGGGGGCGATCCCCGCCTGGCCGCCGCGCCGAGCACAGCGCAGCCTGCCGGGAGCGCGGCCCGCGCCCGCCTCCCGGCCCGCGGGGAGGGACCGCCGCCGCCGCCCGCCCCGGCCCCGCCCGCCGCGGGGCTCCCACCGACCGAGCCCCGGCCCCGGCGGAGTGGCTGAAGCGCTCCCGAGAAGTCTCTCCCCCAGGGCACTCGCCCAAGGTCCGCCGCTCCCGGAAAGGCGGCGGGTCCCCCGGTGTCCCCCCGCTCCCCTCGGGGGTCACCGCTCCTCTCCTGCCGTCGCGCCGCCGGAGGAAGGCGCTGGCCGGGCCGGGCAGTGCCGGCTCCGCGCTCGCCGGCTGCCGCCCCGGCCCTGCCCGGCCCCGCGCGGCTTTCCCCGCACCCTGAGCGGTGCCGGGGGAGCGGTTCTCGGCGTGCGGCGGGAGGTGGCGGTGGCCGGGCGAGCTGGTTAACCTTCCCCGCCGGGTAACCCCCCCGGGGTGAGCGCTTTCTGCGACCTGGGGCAGGCTCCTGGGTACCAGCGCGACTGCAACTTGCCAGTAAGCATAGTTGCGCTGCTGAGCCGTAGGTCTGTGGTAGTCTGTGACAGTCCACTGTGAAAGCTACGCCCGTCCAAAGAGCTGCTCCCTTCGGCTTTACTAGCGAGGAAATAGATTTAGTGCCTTCTGCGCCTTTGAATTGATGTCCAAGTTCCAATTCTGCCTATTTTAATAGGATGTCGTGATAAGGCACCTGTTTCATCACCCGTTTGTTTCCTTCTCTAGCGCTGGAGCCCAGGCCCCCGCCTGACCAGGTATAGACAGAAAGAGAGAGATCACTTTCACATCATTTTTTCTTTTTTTTTTAACAGTGGCTACCTTCAGCTATCCCCTCCTCTGCAAGAGCTTTGAAGTGCTGCTAATTTTGTTTGTTTTCTAGTCTGCTGCTCTTTCACTTTGTCCCTGCCTCCCACTTGGCTGCAGGTCACAACTGCTAAACCGAAGTACAGTCCCCGTGAGGACCGGCAGCGTAGTGCCCTTTGCCGATTCCATAAAACAC
The DNA here is from genome assembly GCF_034638445.1 of Ciconia boyciana. Taxonomy (NCBI): domain Eukaryota; kingdom Metazoa; phylum Chordata; class Aves; order Ciconiiformes; family Ciconiidae; genus Ciconia; species Ciconia boyciana. The sequence goes on from NC_132934.1 coordinate 209,522,041, forward strand.
TCACATGCCCTGGTCAATCTGCTGCTGTAATTTAGTGTGAAGGTGAAAAAACTAGTGAGCAAACAAAACCAACCAGCAACCCCACGCTAATCACAGGGACCAGCGTAATAATCACAAAGCAGGAGGGCATGGTCTGCGCAGTGAAAAATGAGAAGGAAAATAAATACGAAAACTGCTTGTAAAATTTACCAGCTGAAATTAAAAGTTCTGCAATGGAAGTGTGTAACAAATACCAGCTTTGTCTAAAATCTACAATAGAGTTGATTTTATACCCACCACCTGGTTGCATTGGTCATGGAAGGTGATCTTGTGCAAGTCACCTTTTCTAGCAGGTTATTATCGATTGCATTTAAAAACTACCTGGAAGTCACAAGAAAAGATCAGAGCTGCACTGTGTCACTCACTAAATAAACACAGCGAGGAGATGTCCTATTCCAAAAAGCTCATAATCCACATCGCAAGACAAATTTAGAGTGGGAGGAAAATGTATTATGCTGCAGATGGTACCGAGAAAGAAACCGATTTGCCCAAGGTCATGCAGGAAGTCTGTGGCAGAGCCAAGAACTAAACACAACTCTCCTGAAACCCAGTCTAAAAATAGTGCTTGATAATTGCTCATGAACTCCAGAAAACACACATTACACAGATAATCATCTTTTGACCAGTATTTTGGAGGTACTGGGCTCCATTTCATTATAATTTTCAACTGCACTGATAACTGAACAGTCACTTTCTAAATTTAAACCACATTATTTGAAAGTCCTCTATCCAGAAATTCATATTGTGGAACAAAAGGCACTAACAGATAGCATCTGGGCTAACACAGATGCTTTCCGAGTGTGTCTGCTTCTGCTACCCCCTTCCAAGGGGGAACCAGAAGGGTGGCCAAATCTGCACCCTTGTCTTGGGAGAGGGAGATCCCGCTCCTCATAGGGTTTTCCTGAGGCTCCAAGGGGCCACGTTGCCCATACACACACTTGCCTGGTAGCAGTAGCCCAGATTTGATCCCATATTCCACCGTCCCCTCTTTAGCCTCTTTAAAATATTCCCTGGAACACAGCTTTTATTTGCTTTTATGGCAAACCTGTCTCGGGTCTCAGAAGGTGCCTTCCCTGTGTCCTCTTCCTATTTCTGCTCTCTCTTACTGGTTTTCTTAGCCAATGTAGAGGCATTTCTTGCGATGCAAAACCCACACAACCGGAAAACAACAGTTAACATCATGTTGCACCCTTCAGGCACCCTTACTTGTCACTTAGGAAAGCTATTTACACATACATTTAGTGAATGTTACAATGTATAAATGCTAATGAGTATTAGTAGAAGTAGTTAATGCAGTTTTCCTTATTAATCAATCCTACCAGCGTGGTAATGATATCTGTTGTTCTTCTGGAGCTTCCTCCAGCAGGGAGTGAGCTCTGTTGATTAGCAAGACCATTTTGCATGTATATAACATTTTTGTTCATCTGTAACAATCTCATCATCGTATTTTTTCTCAAGGAGGTGAGCAGTTCCCAACTTACGCTTAAGGAATAACTAGGGCGGAAGGAATCTCGTTGTCTCCCATACCACCATTTTACAGTTGGGTATCTGTGAGGTTCAGCAGAATTTACACCGCTGTGAAAGAGGGTTGGGAGCAGGATGGCTGAGGTGCCCCAAATCGGGTAACAAGTCAGGAATGGCCAGGAGCAAAGCTCCTAGCTTCACACCTCAGAATAATTTGCTATTTTGCAGCAGGTCTTGAAAGGTAAACAGCTTCAACTGACTATTGGAAAGACAGTAGTGTAACTATCGTGTCTGATTAATAATGTCATCATGCTCTACAGATACAGACCAGGAAACAGCTTTTAGGTTCCCGCATCCTGACTAGTGAGAAGAATCTCTCCTCGTTTTCCTGCCAAGATGATCAGATTCAAGAAGATGTGAGTAAACCACTGCGACAACAGAGTATTTCACTTTCTCTTAACTCAGTAATTTTCATTGAAATGATCATAAATAATTCAGCTAGTATAAATAAGAATAAAACCAAGCAGAAAGAAAAGGTTTGCCCAAAGATTCAAGGTCCAGGAGACAGGAAGACAGGTTTTAGACCTGATGTTAACTGAACCAGCAGTGAGCTATTGAAGCTGAATCTCAGCATACTATCATAAATTATGAAACATTGACATTTCACTTTGAATTAATGCAAAGGGCTATTTATACACTGTTTTACAGACAGTTGCCTGGGCAAATTAATACACTGTTTCCTACACCAGGCCAAATGTTAGCAACACTGCTATTTTTCAAAATATCAAACTATTTGCATATTGAAAATGTTTTAATACAATCCGTCCCTCAGGGCTGCTGTGTGAGTTACTTTGAAAAGGTAATCAGTCATAATTCACTGGCTCCTTGATCCAAAATCCAACTTGATTCAAAATACTGCCGATGATTTTCAGTGTGAGAGGTTGCTCGTTATCAGGGAATTGCTTTCTGTTTGTAGGGCCACAGGCCACCAACATGGGAAAAGACATTCAGTGGGTTACAACTGCCTTTCTGGGCTTGCTACCAATAAAAGGTCTGGATAGCAGATAGCAATGGAAGAACTAGGCATAAGCACGTAACAAAAATATTCACTATACTTGCCTGAAATTTGAACTTTGGATGTGACTGCACATTGAAACATCAGTTTATTGCTCATATGTATTGGCAATGCTTTTGTCTTTTTGTTTTTATAAAGAGGGAAAATTATAACACTCCAAAGTGACTTTTTATGAGACTACTTTTTACAGATCAGTGTTTTAGGTGTCATTGCAGTAAAGCATCAGTTAAGCATGTGCTTAAATACTGAATGTTTAGACTTACAAACATGCTTAAGTGCTCCACTAACCTGGGGTATAAAATAATTAAAATAATTATTTGAAATGCCATCCAAATGATATGAAAATCACTAGTCACTTTTAGCAAAGTCCATGGGTTCGGGGTCCATCATTATGAGCAAGTTACTCTGGCATCTCCTGCTCAGAGCCTTTTCTTTATCTCAGAGATAAAATCTCCCGAATCAGAAGTGCCTCAAGACTGATGTGAACAAATCCGCAGCCAAGCAACACAGTCCCATATCCTGCAGGTGGGTTTCTCTCTAACTATCTGATTCCCTGTAGAGAGGCAGCCTCCTGGTCATACCAAGGACTTCTGTACAAATTTATTGCAGTTTTTTTGTCTCTTCTCACCTCTCATGGCAGTACATAACACTAGCGCAGTGTTAAAATGTTAACAAGTAGTGACAGTGCTCATAGACTTCTCTAGAAACGTGATGTGGCAGCACAAGACAGCTCAATGGTGACGACACCAGAAATTTGCTTCGAGGCCATCCTTTGCGTTTCCTCAAAAAGCAATTCCTACACAAATGTTATTCAAGGGCATTGCGTGGCACTGCTCTGCAGGAGGGTCAGCAACAGAGGGGTTTGCTGTCTGCAGGTGGTCCCACAGAAATAATTAAGGGGATAGGTACGGCACATAGCTTATCGCTAGCTAGTGGTGCCATTCAACAAGAAAGATCTCTTGTAAATGCAGAAAACATTGCATTAGGGGTTTACTGTGTCTCTCCGTCTCATTTAGAGACTGCAATGAGATCACACATCAAAAAATCCATTTTGACAGTTCATATTGAAGTATTTCTCTTGTATTATGCCAGATTATGCCTTGCAGCACAAAACTATTAGCATTTCTAGCAGCCAAATGTCAGAGATTTGACTTAAACTCAGAGTGAGGTCATCCCACATAGAAGGGAAACAGTTGAGCTGGTGTGTCTGCAATTTCCATCATTTGAAGGATACAGTAGTATTTGTGAAGGACTAGGTCAGCTTTGATAATTTAACTTCGATTATTTAGGTTTGCTTTTCTTTTTGGTCTGTTCAGTGCCTCCCAGCTGTAGCCTGGTCTCGTTCAAGCCCGGCTGCAAGTAGTGCTGACTTCAAGAGGAGTGGGTTGAATCCACAGCTTCCCTTCTCAGGGAACAAGCCTGCCAGTCAAGGAGGCTTGGAGTGTCATCAATGAGCCGAAGGCAAATCGCGGGATGTGATGCTGGAATGCTTACCCTCCATCAGGGTAATAAGCTGCATTTGATGGCTTGATCTAACATATCCAATCCTGCTCACAGAAAACTGAGATCAGGGTTTTGTGGCTTCTTTTTTGTTTTATTTTGTTGAAACAGATCAGAGAGAGGAAGGAAGTGCTGTGTGGAGCCAGAAGTTTCCCATTCGTCTCACAGCTCTGCCAGTGAGTTTCTAGGTAGCCCATGACCTAGACCTTAACCTCCTTGAGTTTGATTTCCCATTTTGAAAAAATAAAGAGAGAGAGTCACTGGGGATCATAAGACAAGAAAATATTATCTTTTTGTGAATTTACTGGTCAAATTGTAGTTTGATTCCCTCTTCTGCTATCCGTATCTTGTGAGACTTAGAGAAATCACAGGTTATCTCTGTGGCTCAATTTTTCTCTCCGTGATACAAAACCAGAAACACTTTTCGTCTGTCTCCTGTTTTTAGACAAAAAAACCACCCCTATTGTTATATATTTTACAGTGATTTACCTTCTAGAGGTCTGACTTCAACTGAGGTCCTTTAATTTTAATAATAGGGTGCAATAAATAGTTTTGAGATTTCTCCCTGGAACACTCTGAGGTCAGTGGAAAGATGCTGTGGAAGAAGTACATTAGGTTAGTTAATACACAAGGAAGAATAAAATGAAAGCAACTTGATTGTATAAAAATTGTGAAAGGTCCTGCAACCAGACAGCAGAAAACCTTAAGGATTCAGGATACCATGCAGCATAAGGGAAGGACTGATCTTACCCACAATAGTTTTGCATAGCTTTTTCTGTTCATTGTACCAAGAACTGACTCCAGTAAACATTTAAACATGTGCTTAACTTGGTAGATATGAGTGGCTTTTTGACTTCAATTTTAATGCACACTTAAGCTGAGGCATGGCTGTTTGTGGGGTGGGGATTTAGTATGGGATTCCCTGGTCCTTTACACACATGATTTCATTAGGTGTTGTCTGTTTCTGTAGCACTGCCTTAGGGCATGAGCCAAGCCCAGCTGAAGTCAGGGGGAATCTCTACAGATTTTGATGGCATTTGGACTGGACCTTTTATAGGAAACAAAACCAGATTTTGTGGAACATAAAAGCCAAAAAAAAATCCTCCTAAATTTGTGGGGATGAAATACTCATTTCCTGTTTTAGGACTACAGACTTTATAAATCAAACTTCTAACCAGAGAAAAATTTTACCAGCTGTACTATAAGCCGCCGAAGATAAGGGGAAAGTATAACACACTCTTAGCAAACCCTTAGTTTTAACTGAGCAGAAGGCATTGCTTGGCTGCACATAACAGTTCAGCAGGAGGTAATGATCGTGTTTATTTGGGTTCACAAGTTCTTTTGCTGTTGTATGCTTTCACGGTACCTGGTTTAAAAAAAAAATCTATAAAGAATATATTTACAAATGCCAGCTTATCTGTGGTTTCATGCCATAGCTGTCATCTCACATGAGGTGAGATGCCTTTCAGTTGCCATGCCAAGCCATCCTAGCTTAACTTGTATCACAGCTCCAGTTTCTGCTGTTGGCATCAGCTCGTAATAGAGTTACAGGATTAAAAACTTGTCATTCCTGAAAGCCTTCTTGGTAATCAGCAGAGTTTGAGACGTGGATTTGAGTCCTATTTGATTGCATTGTTATTCTCCCTCTTTTGGTGGCCACATTAATGACAGGTTGGCAGGTGCAATTTGTACTTCCAGTGCTGGCTTTGCATGCTGCCCTCTGCCCTCTGCTTCCAGCTGAATCATCCCCTAACCAGAATTCCCGGTGACTGCACTCAGTGAAATAACAAATAGAAATGATGGAAAGCAAGGAGAAAAGAGAGGATAAAAGAGAGAGGGGAAAAGGAAAAAAATAGCTATCCACTGGTCAAATAAGAACATCCAATATGCCAGTGGTGGACTTCATTAAAGACAGGTAAGAACAGTCAATTGTCTAATAAGACATAAACAGGAAAGTAGAGACCATAAAGGATGAAAGAACAGCTGAAATAAAAGGATAAAATGTGATAAAAGTTGATCAAGACAAGTATAGCATTGACAGCTCGGAGTGTCTTTGTGTTTTGAGTGTTGGTACCTGCTGCGTGCCTGCTGCCTCACAGCTCCTCAAAGTACCAACTGGACCTAAGAAGTCAGAAGATCCAGCTTTGGAAGGCCTCTATTTTTTACTGATACCCTTTTCCCAGTTCCCTGGAGATGATAGATGCAAAGGTTACTGTCGCTACCAATTACACACCCAGATGGTTAGTCTCTGTCTGGGGGTTAAGGGAAGATCCAAAGGAAGAACAAGGGCTGAAGATATTTAAAAATGCCTAATTACAGGTGCTGCAAGTTTTGGAGGGCAATTTGCAACAACTAGAAAGGGACCTGGTTAATTGTTGGCTGTTCAATACCCACTGAAAATCAGGAAGCTCTACCATTTCCTTCCATCTGGGAAACTGAATCATAGTTGCAATTCTTATCCTGGGGCCACAAGGGCAGAAATGGATTCTCTGGTTCCTATTAAGATGCAAATTGAGATCTTTTCCACTTTAGAGAAGTGATGGTATCTCTTTGTAGAGTTAATTCATTGGTATCTAGTAAGTCTGTTTCAATCTTTTTCTTCTTCCTTGCAACATAGTTTTATAAGTCTGACAGGAATTTAATATCTTTGAGATCCCTATCCTTCTAAACAGGGATTCAGAAGTTTTGGGAGCAGACTGACTGATAGAGGCAGTCAGACGCAGCGTTGACTGAACAAGACATTTCCTCAGCAAACCAAGCTGCAAACACAGAAAGCTGAAAGGGAGCACTGCATTGAGATCTGAACTGGGGAGGCCCTCGGTGCGTTTGACATTTGTGATTTACACCTAATGAAAATAGGGCCCTTGACTGAAGTAATTTTGCTTTCAGTCCTAAGTCAGTGGTGAAACTTCTGTGATCTTCAGTGAGACCAAGCTTTTGTCTCTTAATTCCCATAGAAAAGAACTTCCTATCACAGAGCACCTGGCCAAACCTATATTAAATGCAATGTTACAAGAAGCTCTGCATCACAAACCACACAAAAGAGCAGCTCTTCCCTTTCTCCCCACCCAAATATGCCTCGCCCAGCCATCCCTCTAGGGACAACACAAACCAAGGCTTTGTCATCCCACCCAATAGAGATCCCATCCTCTTCCTTCACCAGCACCTTTTCAGACAGAAAGGTGTTTTAATCTGAGCAGGTTGTGTGATGAGATTATGGCTATTTCTGTCTGATGGAAGAGGTAGCAATCCATGGGAAGGGCACCCTCTGAAAGTAGCACCAGCTTCTGTGTTATATTTAGGAGGCTACTGTACAAAATACCCCAGTAATCTCAATTAAAGAGTGTGTTTTAATGCAAAAAGCAATCCTATTCCTGGTAGCAACATTTCAAGCCTTTTTAATGTCTTTGTTACTCTCTGCTGTTGCTCCATATATTCCACAGGGCTTCTGGAGCCATTAGGGTGTGTGACATGCATACAATAAGGTTGTCAAGCTACTCTTATTTCATGTATGTCAATTAGCTGCTGGGATTAACTACACTAGAGAGAAGCAGCAAAGACAAACTGAGAGAACCAGCTAAAGGCAAGCTTAGGACAACAGGAGAGGAGACAGAGGGAGAAACGGAGATTTAAGAGGCACACTTAGGAGATAGCTGGAGGAAATGAGAAAGGAAAGAGCTTGAGGAACACAGGTTGGGGCTGCCTAGGGAATGATGCTTCTGTGAGAGACATGTTAAAAGGCTAAAACAAAGTAAAAGCTGAGAGGAGTGGTTGAGGCACTTGAGGCATGGCCTGCAAGAGGAGAGCCCAGCAGGTGGTTAGGAAAGCTGGAGGCTATTTGCAGGGATATGTGCATTCTAAAGATTGGTAATGCAGTGTTGTGAGACAGAGAAGGCCCAACAGATTTTACCAGAGTCTGAAGGCAAAAGCTGAGACTGTGACCCTCTGGACTGCAGGATTCATCATACTGTTAGGGTACTCTTCACCATCTGAAAAACAGGAGCTTATTGCCATTTCATCTGCTACTTGAAGGGCTTGAACATAGCAAAGAAATCTCCTGAACTAAACTAATAAAAAGCTGCAAAAAATTTCTATATATTTGTTTTAGCAAGCATAAATTTCATGGGAGAATACCTAGATTCATCTTCACTGGAGAGCAATCATTTGATAAAGCAAAGTGCCACACTTCATTTATGCATTGCTGCAAGAACCAGGGAGTTGCCAGACTGGACCCAACCAGACACCGGTGGAATTCAGCAGCCTGGCTCTGAGTGTGTCTGCCTTCTGATGTTTTGCAGAGAGAGGCAAGGAACGCCCTAATAGATGATGAGGGAATAACTTGTGGACAGGAATTTTCTTTTGGATAACTTCAGACAGTCATTGATTGGCTTCTGCCCTGAGGCATTACAGTTTATATCCCTAATATCTTTTTATATTGCCTAATAAAACTGTGGCTGTTGCCATTACATGGGTAATGGACATTTATATAAAACTCTTTATGAGCTGTAGATGGAGATCATCCTCTTCACCACACACATGGAGCCACCTCTGGAGTAAAATGCAGTAGCTGTTTAATAGCCTGGCACTATTAATAAACGCCAGTTACATTGAAGAGAAAGTATGACTCCTCATCAGGTGGAGACCACATGAAAAATTTAGAAAACCAGATTTTTCTTCTCCCAGAAGAGGTTAGACAAACACAGGGCCTTTCTCTGCTTCCTGGAAGTCATTGATTCCAGGCAATTTGAGTTTCTGTTGTATATTGCCTTTAGAAAGAGAGAAAACCATGGCATTTCAAGTGTATCATGGGTAGAGGACTGATTTAGGAAACAGTTGCTTGACTCCTCACACCCAATTTCTGCAGTGCTGAGGAGTTCCTCTCCAAGGGTCACCTGGTGCGGTTTGGGTGGGACAGCAGATCCCAGCATCCACTGAATTACTCCAAACATGTTTCTTCAGTGAGATTTGATGTAGAAAAAAATGCCTACTTGAACACATTTGCCTTTAGTCATTTATTATTTTGTACTCTTCATCACTTGAAATAATTTTCTGTGTTTTTATTTTAATTCTGCTTCTGCAGATCACAAGAAATTATTCCTCTAGGAATGAAGAAAAGTCATTGTTGAATCTAGAAGTGATAACTGATTGTCATTTCCTTTCACAGAAACACTGTTCAAAAGACAGAGTGAAATATAACTACAGAAGATATGAAGTCCTCAGTCTTGTCAAGGGAAAGGACTGTCTGAAAGAGATGTGAATAGCTAAAACTTTTAAAAAAGGCAATTCAGGCAATATTTGCAAAGAGTCTACATAACATTTCAAGAGTGTGAGAAGAGAACAATTTCTAGTTTGTTTTATGCAGTATATAACATTTGATACAAAAATCTGTTTCAAAAAGAAATTGATTTTTTTTTCCTCTCATTGCTTTTGTATACTTAATAGTATCCAGCACTCATGTAAAGATTTCTATCTGCAAAAGATGAGAATTAGTTAAAAGTAAATTAAAAAGTTAATCTGCGTAATCTCCCAAGTATAAATATTCCCTTCATATGGCATTTGGGGAAACTGAGAACAGAGCTTAAGTGGATTGCTGAGGACTTCACATACCCAAGCCTGCTTTAGGACAGCAGAGTCCCTGTCTCACGGATTTTCCTCCTGAAAAGGTTGTACCCATACCATTAATTTCCCTGTCTTTCTTAAATACATGCCATCATTATAACATATCTTACCCATTTGAGTTAATCGGACATAAAACATTAACTTTTCCAGAGGTATTAGAGCTTCACCAAAGAGCTCTCACAGATATTACAGAGTAACATCAAAATTAACATGGAAGCAATTTAGTCCTTAAATTTAAATGCCTTCAGCAAAGGATTAAGATTTTCCCATCACCACTCGAGCACTTCCTTACATACTCCCTGCTTATCGTCTTCCCCTTACTTATTGTGCTAGTTACCTTTTTAACATAAAAGCGATGCTGGGAATCTTTCCTTTGGTTCCTGATAGATTCATCATTCAATTCGAAAAAGAAAGTGCCAGTGTTTTTATCAATGCATTGCTTATACTTTTCTCTAGATATTACCTATAATATCCAGATGACTTAATGTTTGTGAAGCTTTCTCCCCTCCAGGGCAAAGACTGAAAATAAATGCTGATATGAGAAGGATTATGGTATGGGGAAGGCAGTGTTCATTAATACATCCCAATCAAGCCTGATGAGAAAGCCTTGCATATCGATGTTGTGGATTAGTAATGAAATAGGATAAACCAAACAATTTTCCTGCTGGTAGAGGTGATAGTGCTGAAAAGGCTGAGGGCATTTTGGCTTGTAGCAAATAAACTGCTCTCCTCTCACAGTGCAGCAGGTGAAAGGAAGTTTTCTACTGTCAGATTACAAGAGATAGTGTAGGTGGAGGTGAACAAATGTAGCCATCAACACATTCCAGCCGGAGAGGCAATCAACATGAGCTTGGTGCATGCATCCATGCCCCTTTAGATATCAGAACATGCATGTTTTAGATTTTTTCAGGTGACATTTCATATCACACACTGATCCAATTTGCCTGGACCCTTTGTATTAACCCACTGCTAGGTCTTTTTTTTTTTTTTAACCAGTACTGCTTGTGTGGTGAATTTGTGATGTGGGAGAAAGTTACATCTGATTGGAGTCTCTTGCTGGTGGGAAGAAGAGAAAATGAACTACCTGAAGTGAGCATCAGATGCCAGGGTGCCCTGGGCTGGAAGGTAAGAGCACTCTGGGTTCAGAGGGACTCAGAGTACATACTAAAGCCTGGTCTGGGAGAGATAACAAGAGTTTTTTGTTGTTTCTTTCTCCCAGGAGCCGTTTAGGTTAGATTAGCACAGGTGGTGGGAGAGCATAGAGTGGGAGCACTGAGATGGCAGGTGTATCAAGGAGAGCTAGAGACTGGATTGGGACAAATAAAGGGGAAGGTACAGTCAGGATTATAGTCCTGCATGGCACAAGAGAGGAGATGGAGGGACATCACGGCAGGAAGAGAGTGGGAGAGGGAACGGATGCATGAAGGCTGGAGCCCACCTCAAGGAGAAAGCAACCATATAGGAGAGGAAATGAGGTTTAGTCAGTGCTTGGACAGGCATGTTAATGGGCAGGAACCCCATCACCTTATTGTTTGAACTGGACATCATCGACACCTACAAGTATTTACTGAAATTTGGGCACCGTAATTTTGAACTGAATTTGGTCCCTCACATCGCTGAGCTCAGAGCAGGGGCACGAGCTTGTTAAGTTAAGAGGGAGGGTCTTCTCATTTCCAGAAAGGGACGTTCACTTGCTGGGTGGTCAAATCTGGTGGCTCAGTGATGAAGCAAATACACATTTCTGAATCTCACATTGTCTCAGCTGCACTGGGAGTGACAAAAGTGGCTCCATGACGTGGCTGTGGCAGTTTGCTGTGGTTGGAAAGATACCCTCGGTAGCTGGGAAGGGGCCTAGAGTTTGGGGTCTGACTGCAGGACAAGTGCAAAAAGTGGGGAAACAGATTTGGAGGGACACTTTACATCAGAGCTAGGAGTCCTTGTGCTGTCCTGTCTCACAAAATTCTGCCCATTTAAAAAAAAAATTGTGTATAACAGCTTGAGTCCTCTTTCAAGAAGAGTCCATGGTGACATCATGCAGTGTTGAGGCTGGTAGGCAGCCCTGCCTTATGGTTTATCCCTGGATATGATATTGCACATTGCTAATGCTATCATTGACTGGGGCCTATGAGGCACTTGAAGAGTGCCAGTGCACAAAGCTGGGGCTGACTCCAACGTACAGGGCAAGCTTGATGTGGTCTGGGCTGCTACCAAGGGGACTTCCGATCTTTCTCTTGGCCAGTGCTTGTAAAGGTTGTTGAAGCAAGAGTAAAGGGATCTGTATATGGATACTTCTTTCCCATTCCTCCCTCCCCAGGTGCTGTCCCAAGCTGCACAACATCTCTCACAAAGCCAGATGTACTTCTTTCGCAGCAGTGCTGACACCAACACGTGGTACTCACATTTCCCCACGGCATCACCAGCCTTTGATCTGGCACTGGGCTTCAGTGCGGAGCACGTGGCATCCCTCCCTCGACACTGGCTGCTGAGGTCAGCTGAAGGAGTACTGCTCTGTCAGGCTAGACTGTCTCCAGGCTATTTAACTTTTTCTTTTTTTAACCTTATAAAATTGGGAGGCTGCCACCAAGCTGTCTGTTGGCCTTTGGTCTGTGCTAAAGTCTGATGCATGGCTGGGAGAAGGTACTTGGCCTGGGACGAGTGATGTCAGGGACTCTCTGACAAGTTAGCAGTGTAGAAGACTGAGTTCCAGCACTTGGGAACATTCCTGGCGCTGTTTGTAAGCAGAAGTGTATATAAGTTTATAAGCATATGTGTAAGCATACTCTCTAACTACTGTTTCCCCACAAACCCTGTCATTTTTCAATGATCCTTCATTTATTCAATCGAGATAGAAGCTGGTTCCTTTGATTTACATTTTTTACACTCTTTCATGCTCCTGCATATTTTAAATCTGGAAAGAGTGTTTGTGATCTTCCAGTCTGATTGCCCATGTAACACTGCATTTCCCCATCAGTCGACAAAAGTGATAGTTAAATAGTTAAGGCGTTCCCTTTATAAGCAAACAACCTGTTCTTTTGGCGCTTTTTGGTGCACTTGGAAATGTTCACTGATAGATTTAAATTAGCAGGATACCACTCTGAATGCAAGTATACCAGCTTTTAGCCTGCTTTCATTTTGAAACAGGGCTTCTGTGCTCATATTCTCTGTGCATCTATCTGTCACTCTCTTCCCCAGGGTTTTTTTGGCTTGTGCAATTTCAATCACATTTAGCAACAGTCCCAAGGAGATTATTTTTTGACAAGTTCTAATATAACAGAGGGTGGATTGATGAGAGAGACACTGTTAATATCCCTGGGATAGGGGCCACAACATGAAGTCAAGTGTTAGTAAGGTATCAGAGAGTACAACTGCAAGGTACAGATCCATAGGAGACCAGGCTCCCCCCGTTACACTGCCTGCTGATAAGTGTGTTGCGTGTTTTGTCCATATTTATCAACCTGACCATAATATAGATCTCTTGGATTTTCTCCAGTCTTATTTTCAAATTCACTCCCGATGGGAGTCCTGGATGAGTGGGATTCCTGCTTTTCCCACTCCTATGCAAATCTGAAGATATTCCTGGATCTGATCCCAAAAGGCCTTTTTCTTTGAAAAATGAGTATGATCTGAATATAGAACTAGCATCAAAAGGCCAGGAAAGCTCGAAACTTTGTTTCTTGTGCAAATAATTAAGAATCTTTCAGCAATTTTCAGTTTGAATGTCTATTCTGTTTATGGGAAAAAAGGGAAGTTATAAAAATATTTTTGCAGTTGAATTAGAAATGGAAAAGGTGTTCCAGAAATCATCTCTGTATCGCTCATGGTCTCTGATGCTGGCACACTGTGCCCCTGGACTTGCTGCTGGGTTTTTGAACAAAAGCTGTAAACTGGAAAAATAAACCAGGTTGTAGCTCCAATTCTTCTATGTCTATGCACTGAACTGGATCCTAGCAAGATGGAAGAGTCTTCTCCTGTAGCAAGTGACAGAATACGAAGCAGCTGGTAGCAACAACAAAAAAAAAAGGCAGGAAAAAAATAGCAAAAAAAAAGGAAAAGAAATTAGAAAAACCTCATGCAAACCCTAGTGAATCATTCCCACAGGCTTTCTGCTTGCCCAGTATGCTTCCTGAGTGCCAAGACCAAGGAAAATCATACCACTTTATTAAGGTAAGCTGCTTTCCAAAAGCAAGCCTGGCCCCTGCACGCTCCATTTGAGGGAGGAAGTTGCAGCCTTAACCCACCACAAAGATGCCCAGATGATGGCATGAGTTTTTTTGGATGAACTGTGCTGCCAGAGTGATAGCAGAGAGTTTACTGTCCTTTCCAGCCCCACTCTGATGACAAGTGGCCTACTGTTAGATTAGCCCTGCGGTCACCCTGCTGTTAGATTGACAAGAGAGCCCCACCATGCAGGAAAGCCTTGTCCCACGGATCTGCTTTCTCACTGTGTATGTGTGCAACAGACACTGTGCAAGTTCACACAGGTGTACCCACGAGGTTCATAGCTGGCACACAGAGCAGCACTTGCAGGCTTTCAAAAGCTATTTTACAGGTTTGGGACTGAAAAGAAGATAAAGATTCATCTGATAGCAGCAAATAGCGTGGGCTGCCCTGCAGTGGGATTGCTCTGGGAGGTGCAGGCAATGTTGCTGTAAATCAGCTGCATCCAGGAGAAGGAAAACTCTGGTTACAAACTGGATCTGGGACCATACGCTTGCTATGTTGGGCAAATGTACAGGAGACATGCTGAACTCAAACCAGATCAGAAGAGAGCCTAGGCTGAATTTTTGGTCCTTTACCCTAGTGGAAGTATCTTGAATGGGAAATGACAGAAGTTCATCATCTGGCCAGTGCTGGGATCAGGATTGCCTGGGAAAAACTCATTCTCACAGGTACTGTCTCTGAGGGCACTCAATTGGTTGCAAGTGCCAAAAGCACAAATGATGGTAGCTTCAAAAGCTGTTCAGTGGGTCAGCTCTGATGGGGATGGTTTACACCTGGTCAACTATGTGGGTAGGTTATATCACCACTCTTTGGAGTTGGTCATGTTTGTTGACTTGCTCCAGCTGCTTTGTGTAAGCAGTGATGCAAAGCCTGGTTAAGCATTGACTCTGAAAGATAATCCTTTTATGAAATACATCATGGCTGGTTAAAAAGGATGTGTCTGTGCCATGTTTAAGAAATATTTATGCTGCTTGTATGCAATGGTGATTGCAGTAGAGTTCAAATATGACAAGATTCCCCATGCAAAATAAATGCTGAGAAAATTAAGTTCAGATTTTGGGACATGCATTGTTAACAAACACTACTCTAGACACCAGAAACAAGTCCTGATGAAGATTGCTGATACACCAAAATGAGTAAGAGTGAAAGAAATAGCTTTCCCTTTGATACCACTGCAGTTTGCTGGTAAATAAATTCTCAATTTCTGGAAATCAGTAGCTAATTATCCTGAAAAATCATGATTGTTTAAGAGTATAAATATCTTTAAACAGCAATTAAAAATAATTATAATTCAAAAGCAATCAACAGATTTGAGAAAAAGAAAATCATCTTAGCTGGTAGAGTACATGCTGCAAATTGAGGAAAAATTTGTGTTTCAGATTTTGTGATAGTGTTTTTAGCACCAGCTTTGTCTACTGCTATGGATTATCTCTTCAGTGCCTGCCTCTCGATCGTGTTTAAGGGACCCACACCAGCTGAAAGGCTCTTGGTGTACCCCTGAACTTTGCAGCATGGTGGGAAGCACAGTCTGGCTTCTGGGATTCACTCTTGTATTTTGGGTTGCAACCACTCCAGTGGGTTTTATCTATGTCATTGCTTTTGAGGAAAGTTGTTTTTTTGAAAAAGCATGTTTTTTTCTGCCTGTCAGTTTTACTGATTTTTTTTTAAGAGCTAGACAGGCTTGAAATTAAAGCAACAAGCAAAGTGTTAGCAGGATTAACTGCTTAATTATGAAATTGGTAGCAAGAAGAAACCCATGGAAGGCAGCCCTTGGTTATACTTAAACCCACGCTCCTCCTCAGCTGTTTTAGTGCCTCAGCTAAGCACTAAACTAGGAAGCTGCAACAGCATTGGATTGTGCCCGCTGCTGGTCTGGCTTGGTTTAGGAGACCTGAGGCTCCATTTGCCTGCTTCCTTTATTAAAGATAGATTCGTCTTCGCTTTTGCTACCTATCTTTCTCCTAACTTCTCCTGGTTGTTCTAAATAGGAATATAATATTAAAATTTATACTAAATATGATTGTGATGACTTACAACTTTCTTCCAGGTCTCTAGGACTGTGTTTCCCCACTGTGTACTATTTTCTAGTAGTTGAATTAGAAAATACAGATATAGCAAGCTGGACCCTCTCTGCTCTCAAGGTGTTTCTCCAAATTTACTTCTCGGTTATATTGCACAATTGTCTAAATTTTTGTCATACCTTGTAAACCCCACAACAGTGTCACATTACAAAGAATTTGGCCTCAAATATTCCTCCCCCCTTACAAAGGGTATTTTTTGCATCCCCAGGCTGTGGTGTGCTGCCTTTCCTCCTGCTGACAGAGCTGTTGTGGGATCGTCCTGTCAACTGCTTCAGGAAACTGGGTTTCTTTGCCTGTGCAACACCTTGCATTGTGAAACCACATCCGTACATGTTATAAAAGGTAACCCTTTTTCAGCCTTTTCTAGTGCTTTTTGCATTTCTGTGATGTTCTGAGAATCAAGCGAGGAAAAGATGGACTAGGTTAAACAACTTGTATGTACATACAGAGCTAATTTGAAGTGCACGTAGGTACGTAAACTCAAAGTCTAAAAATGTCTCACATTCTCCTCAAAACTTGCATGCAATGCTTGATTTATTTTTGGGGTGGGGTGACCAATACTCAAGATCAGTCTGATGTGCCTCAAAGAGCCACATAAATAAAAAGTAAGGAGGATTCACACCCTGCAGAGAACTATGAAGAATTATGTCTTATTCTTTAAAGAGTCTTGAAAATGACCACTGTCCTGTTTCTCACAAGTTGTGGGTGGAAGTGTTTGCAAATGGCACTTGAGATCCTTTCCATCCCTATTGCCTACAATTTCTATTATCTCCTTAAAGTAATTTCCCCATTTAACCTTGGCTTTTCTTTGAAAAGACACATACTGTATTAATAATATAGATGACAGGTAACGCATTTTGAGTAATTTTTCTAAGTTACCTCCTCCCTCAGACAAGCACTTTCTGTCAGGTTTGGGGTCCTGTCATCACAGCAATATTCTTCAAAGAAGACAAAAAGAATTGGCTCCAACTTCAACTATAGATGCCCTAAAAATATCCCTGAAGCCCAGACTGCAAATATATGATGCCCACTTTGCTTTTGTGCCTGCTTCAGCTTAAGCTGTGATATTCATTGCTATGGGTCAAGTTTGGCCCTAACCTCTGTCTGTCCGTCTGTCTGTCTGTAAAAGCCACTGGGTAGTTTGGCCAGGCTGTTGGGTACTGAGTGGGTGAAAGGTAGCTTGATTTAGCAACATGTCATGAAAATGTCCATTGATAGGTTAGGGTGCTTGGATCAGGGCAGTTCTGACAGCAGGCAAAGAAAGACCAAGTTTTTCCAAAAGACTGGGAAAAGACATGGACTTGAAGGTGGCTGTGAAAATAATGACATCTGGGTAGCAGGGCCAGAAAGCAACAAGAAGACCTGAGAAGAATAAGGCAGTGGGTCAGAATAGTCTGAGAAAGACTGAAGACAGCAGGAAAAGGTCCAATGATAGAGCTGCGTGGATGAAAGATACCTACAATGACATGAAGCCCGACTGGCTGATTTTACCTTTTCAGCTTTTTGAGAAAAGCTTCGACTAGGAGGACTGACTTTGTGTTTGCCATATGGCTGCAACTGTGCTAACCCTACAGGACATGACCTAAAGCCAAATTTGCCATCTAGAGCTGTGTCATTCCTTGCATTGGAGAAACTTCACTGAAGTGCAACAGCAGTGTCTAAAGTCAGGGAAGCCCCCAAACTCGTCCCTCGGCCTTGGGCTTAAGGCAGCAGAGGGGCTTAAATATTAGAGCATCTGATGCATGGAGGAGTGTCCTGGTTTCAGCTGAGATTGAGTTAATTTTCTTTAGAGTGGCTGGTATGGGGCTATGTTTTGGATTTGTGCTGAAAACAGTGTTGATAATACAGAGATGTTTTAGTTGTTGCTGCACTAGCCAAGGACTTTTCAGCTTCCCATGCTCTGCCAGGTGCAGAAGAAGCTGGGAGGGGACACAGCCAGGATAGTTGATCCAAACTGACCAAAGGGCTATTCCATACCACATGACGTCATGCTCAGTATATAAAGCTGGGGAAGAAGAAGGAAGGGGGGACATTTGGAGTGATGGCGTTTGTCTTCCCAAGTAACCATTACGCATGATGGAGCCCTGCTTTCCTGGAGATGGCTGAACACCTGCCTGCCCATGGGAAGTAGTGAAGGAATTCCTTGCTTTGCTTTGCTTGCGTGCGCGGCTTTTGCTTTCCCTATTAAACTGTCTTTATCTCAACCCTCGAGTTTTCTTACTTTTGCTCTTCCGATTCTCTCCCCCATCCCACCAGGGGGGAGTGAGCGAGCGGCTGCGTGGTGCTTAGTTGCTGGCTGGGGCTAAACCACGACAGTCCTTTTTTGGCGCCCAACGTGGGGCTCGAAGGGTTTGAGATAATGACAGATTTGATTGGAATGTGCTAGATAGAATTTATAGCTGTTATTGCTGTTTAGTTATTAATTGTCAGGCTTCTGTGCTTGCCATGGGGCTTGCTTGCCTTACTGTATATTAGAGTCTAGGGCTCGTTAGTGGCTGCTTTTTGCTTTCACTGCTTGCCGTGCTGCTGTACTGCTGATCATCTTACTGTGCTGTGCCTGGGAACATTTTGATAACAGCAATGGCCTTGCGCCTGGGCTGGCAGATGGCCAGGACATCGCTGCTGTTTCTGTGCTGCTGTACTGGACAGGCTGGAACTCCGGTGTGAACTCGAGTCAAAGGGACTGTGACCTGTGGATGAATCCATGTGGGAGCAGGACACCCCGAAGCGTCTGTGCCCATGGATTAGCCCATGCCAGAGCAGGTATATCTTGAAACGTCTGTGGCCATGGTTATGTCTGTGCCACAGCAGGTATCCCTCTGAAGGGATTGTGGCCCAAGGATAAGTCCACGCTGGATAAGGTGCACCTCGAAGCATCTGTGGCTGTGGATGAAGTCCATGCTGCAGCAGGTACACCTCGAAGCATCTGTGGCTGTGGATAAAGTCCATGCTGCAGCAGGTATACCTCGAAGCATCTGTGGCTGTGGATGAAGTCCATGCTGCAGCAGGTACACCTTGAAGCATCTGTGGCTGTGCATAAGGCCATGTTGGAGCAAGTTTACTTCTGAAGGTACTACATTCTGTGGATAAGTCCAAGCTGGAGCAGGGCAAGGGGAGGACTTCATTGCAATGTTAAACCTGATGGTCTGTCCAAAGGGACCAGAGGTGGAGATTGTAATGGAAATACCTTTAAATTGTTGTATCCCGGGATTTGAGTTGCATGTTGTGGGAATTACTATAGCAGGAACCCCTTGTTGCTAGCCAGGCTAGGAGCAAGGGGAGGAGTTCATTGCAATGTTAAACCCTATATCCTGGTCCAAAGGGACCAGGGGTGGAGATTGTAATGGATATACCTTTAAATTGTTGTAACCCATGATTTGAGTTGCATGTTATAGGAATTACTACAGCCGGAACCACCTGAACCAATGGAGGAGAAGCCTTACAAGAAGCAGTGCAAGTGCAGCAGTGACCTGACCTGAGCTGGCTTTGGTGCCCAATAACTCCAAGCAACACACCACCTCTCCTGTCCTGAGTAACAACCATAAGAGATGAAGCCCAAAGTCATGGACTAAATGAACTCAGTGGACATTTTGTGGACATTTTACAAATATTTTGTAGGGGTGGTCCATAGACTAAGGGAATGATATGTGTGTATTATATCAAAGGATGGGAAGGGTGACGGTGGGTAATGAGAATGTATTGGATAGTGTGAGACCTGAGCATGACGTAAATGGTATGGAATAAGGGGTGGATACTGTCCTGGTTTCAGCTGAGATTGAGTTAATTTTCTTTAGAGTGGCTGGTATGGGGCTATGACTTTGGATTTGTGCTGAAAACAGTGTTGATAATACAGAGATGTTTTAGTTGTTGCTGCACTAGCCAAGGACTTTTCAGCTTCCCATGCTCTGCCAGGTGCAGAAGAAGCTGGGAGGGGACACAGCCAGGATAGTTGATCCAAACTGACCAAAGGGCTATTCCATACCACATGACGTCATGCTCAGTATATAAAGCTGGGGAAGAAGAAGGAAGGGGGGGACATTTGGAGTGATGGCGTTTGTCTTCCCAAGTAACCATTACGCATGATGGAGCCCTGCTTTCCTGGAGATGGCTGAACACCTGCCTGCCCATGGGAAGTAGTGAAGGAATTCCTTGCTTTGCTTTGCTTGCGTGCGCGGCTTTTGCTTTCCCTATTAAACTGTCTTTATCTCAACCCTCGAGTTTTCTTACTTTTGCTCTTCCGATTCTCTCCCCCATCCCACCAGGGGGGAGTGAGCGAGCGGCTGCGTGGTGCTTAGTTGCTGGCTGGGGCTAAACCACGACAAGGAGTCTCTGTAGTGAGGGTACCTTGTGCTTCTGCAGCAGATACGGCATCTCAGTTAATGTTGTGCCTTGCTGAATGTGTACTCCAGGATGGTCGTAAGGCCTGTGGAGCTGGCAAAAAAATATTTCGTATTTTGTGCTGCTCTATTTTACATTGAAAAGACTGCATGATTGGCTGTGTGGTGCTTAGCTGCCGGCTGGGGTTAAACCACGACACTTGCATGACACAATACCACATGGAAGATGAATTCCTATAGACGTTATATCCACATGCACATACACAAAGGTAAAAAAAGCAGGATACTTTTCAACACGACGTTGGCCCTTAGTAAGGCCATAGTTATGAGCAGCTGAATGCAGAAAGCTCAAGGCAAGGTGGGACCATTAAATCACCGAACTTCCTGCGCATAACAGAGTATTGCATTTCATTCAGTGACCCTGCACAGAGCCCAAAACTTGTGTTTGTCTGAGTCGTAGATTCCAGAAAGGCGTAGAGTCCTGCTCTGAGGCACTGAATGATGGGGAGTTCACCACTTCCTTTGGTAGTTTGTTCAGGAGGTTAAGCACTCTCAGTGTATTAAAAATGTGTGCCTTACTGTATTTTCCTTTTTTATTTTTATTCTTTAGCTTCCACAGGTTCATATTTTGCTTATTTCTGCTAGGTTGAAGAGGTTTTTATAGCTCACGTTGGGTACCCTTGTGGAGCAGTGCAGCTTTTAAGTCATTTCTCAATTATTCTTTTTGATTAGTGGATTGAACTCTGTCGTTCTTTTACCACTAGACCTTTTCTCTGTCCCTAAGATAATTTTGTGTGGCCTTCTAATTCACAGCATAGTTTTGATATCTGAGCACCAGACCAGGATCCCGGATGGCAGATGCTGCCTTGATAATGCAATGCATAGACAGAAAAAAAAAAATCATTTCCTTACTTCTCCTGTGCTTACGTGTACAAAGGCTGTTAGATGTTTTTATCAAGCATTGCTCCAGAGAACAAACCATGGCCCATAGCACAAGATATAGAGTGGCTTATGTATACACATCTCAGGGTGATGCCCTCTAGAGAGAGGCCACATCCCCTTTGCATAGTGCTTGGTCAGGGTCTCCTCTATACCACACACATTTTTTTCTTATGCTTCTAACTATGCTGCAGAGAAATGGAATTTAAAAAAAACCAACAAAACCCACAAGAAATAAAAAAAAGTCTTAATACCTTCATTTTAAAAAGGAAGGAAATATTTAAAAAAACTATGGGGTAAACAAACTTGAATTAAAGCCAGAAGAGATCATCTGTAGCTGATCATGAGTAACTTGAAAGATAGATTTAAAGAGTAACAAACTGAGCTGCAAGAAAAGTCAGAGTGATAAAAAAAAATTGTATCTACCTTTAAGTTTTAATTTTTTTAAATTAAAAGCACAGTATCCCAGCAGTCTTTATATGGATTTTGGTCCCACCAGTTCAGCTTCATCCTGCTTCTAGGCAACCCATCACAAGTATTAATCTTTTCAGCTGCTGCCTTCACTGAGTGTTATAAGTTAACTTTTCTCTAAGCTTCTGCCAGTGTAATATCACACCATAATAGCTGGTAATGCAAAGGAGCAGGATGCCATTCCTATTGCTGATTTCTGGGAAGAGAAGCAGCCCCATTTACTCATTCTTTTGCTGTCTTTAGAAGGCTTATACCTCTGACAGTAGTAGGTACTGGGGATATTTCATGGAAAGCCTCACAAGTAAAGGAACAAATTAATATATCTTAATAAAAAATGAAGTTAAGGTTATAATGAGTGGAGACCACTTGCTCTTCTTCTTACCTCTTGAAGTCACTACATCTTTGTGCCATCTGGTGGACCCTCTCCCAATGTAGCAGGAAGGAGACTGGCCTCACCAAGACCCAGAAGGTACATCAGGAGCCTGGTGGAGATGACCGACCACACAACTGCACAGCAAACTGTCCCTGTCCATACTTTGGACACTGGAAGCAGTATAGCCACCGACGGGCAGCTTTGGGCCCAAGTGCTTAGTGCTGCTTAGCTGTGGATCAGGTCTTCTGGATCAATTACTGTACTGATGTATCTGAGCTGCTTCTGCATCTGGAAAGGGCTCAGATGATATCTCCACCCAACTCAGCACTGTCCCATGGCAAAACATTGGAGCGGTCGGGTGAGTCTGGTTCATCAGCAGCTTATGTACTGGAAAGCCAAACAGGCTGCTCCTTTGCAAGGTCTCCTGGGCATTGCTGAAGGACAACACAAAAGGGAAAGGCACTCAGCACAAACTGTGGAGAGCTTCATATGCTTTCTGCTACGGTCTGACGGGCCGTGAAACAGTTAACGATGTTAGCATATAAGCATCTGAGTTAGCACATTTGCTGTGAGGAGTGCAGCAGTTTGTATTTCTTGGAGCAATTGTTTCAGACTCCTCTGCTGTTCCAAGCCCACACCGCTGCTCCAGTGAAGCTCAGCTTGGGTTTTCTTCACAGTTGTGACAGCCAGAGATGCCTAAAAATACAGAGAGCTGGAATTCCTCAGAACAATTGTGACTTCTGTCTCCACTTTCTCCCTACCTATTCCTTCTGCTTGCCTGAGAGAAAAGTTGGTTTGGGAGTGGATAGGGAAGGGGTTCATTTCTTTCCCTTTTATTTTTGAAGGTTGTTTTTAGATTAAGGCACAACATGAAGGAAATCAATATACTGATAGATGCACCATCTATAAATATACAGTGAATGTGACACATGAACAGTTTTGGAGATTTAAACCACGTTTCTAAAGACCTGCAAAATCCTTGAATTAATATGTTGTGTTGGTATGTAGTATAATATATACCTACACAGCAATAAATCTGAAACTTAATGTTAAAATTATATAGGTCAGATAGATATATTTTAAACTTAGGAGGGAAAAGAGAGACCTTTTTTGGAGCAATCCTTGCTTCCAGAGATGTAATGGCTTCTCAGTCATGGAAAGATTTTTCTTCTGATTCTATACACACCTTTGTTTTGCCTTTTTTTTTTCCCAGGGAGCCATATTGCCATAAGCTACGAGCTTTGATTTGCTGTTTGAGAGCGGCATATGGTTCCTCCCTTCAAGGAATTTCATAAGCATGTCACTTGATCTTTCATGTTTAGTAGGAATTCAAGAAACAAAAGAGATGCCAAGATGCAGGTTGGTAACAGAGGATCTGTTGCTGGGATCATTCCTGTCAGTTTATTATCAGCATTGTACTGTAAATAGTTCCCAAGGCAAAAACAGAAGAAGAGCAATAGAGGCACAAAGTAAGGGACTATCCAGCCAGTTAGAGGGAGGACAGGTAAAGTGAATTCCCATAGGGCTTAGTCCAAGCACACTGAAGTTCATGCTCTGTCATGATTCCTTAATGGTAATATTCTTACTGCTTTTGTGGCAATTGTTACTTTATACATTACTGAGCCATAAAAAGAGATGTACTTAAAAAAATATCCACTCCCAAGCAAAAAAATGAACACTTGTTTGCATTTAATAATGACTAAAACTTGAAATTATAAATTGGATTAATTGTGTCTATTATAAATTGATGGGGGAATAGCTATGCATTAGCGCTGAATTCTGATTACCTGAGAGGTTCCACTTGTAGTATAATTAAGAGCAACTTCATAATAGTGGTAGGTGTATGACTGAATAATACATGCATCCCCTGCTGATGAAATTCAAGGCAAAGTGTTCATGAAGAAGTAGAGCTTTTTTCTTCTTGTTCCTGCACTTACAATACTGAAGGATTATTGCAATTACAGACCATGTTTACACGATTAGGAGAGACATGCCAAAGCCCTTGATGCAAACACCTTCAAACTTCAGAGGGGTTGGCAAAAGAATCCCAATTTTGTGGCTCAGCCCTTGTTCTGCATAGCATCGTGTTCCTGGGTACCTGTGGTGGCTGGTTTAATTAGGAACATAGATCAGAGCTTGAAAGAGGCATGCTTTCCAATAATACAGAGGACACCACTTTGTTGACAGCTCATAGCTTCATACATATGCCCACTAGGTGGCTGTAATTGGTGTGGTCATTTATTAATTATAAAATATTTTGCATGTTCCTGTCTTTGAAGCCTTGTTTACTCCTGTCCTTCGATGACTTCCTGTGCTTTATCTATGTATAAATGTGCCTTCTCAATGTATAACCCCCCACCAACTTGCAGCCGTTTACCAGATTCAAGCCGAATATTCATAGGCTCCAAGGCTGGACAAGTCACTTTGGGTACTCTAGTCTGACCTCTTGTACGGTGTGAGGTTTCACTGCACTGTTACCCACAGACAGGTGTGATTTAAGCCTTCCACCCCTCCGATGAAGGAGGCAGCCCAGCCACATGTGTGCTTCACTTCAAGTGGCCAAATAGTCTCTGTCCTTGGTGAAATTACTCCTGTACTAGATGTCAAGCTGAGATGAAGGGATTCAGGAGTAAGGCCCTGAAGTGAGGGGAGAGGGGAAAACTGAACCATGAGAAGGGGACAGAGCTGCGTGGTGGCACACAGAGGCTGTGTCAGGGGTGCACCCATAACACGGGACTGTCCATTCCTCAGTGTCATTCTCTGAGCAGCGGTTCTGGCTCTTCCTTTTCTGCTGTTCTGTCTGGTACATGTTTAATTTTGAAATGATGCATTTGTCATCCTTGTCACTGCAAAAGTTAGCCATTCACCTAATCTGTTCATTCACTATGTACCATTACAGTGAAGGGCTTATCATTAGTGTGAAGCCACATTTAATCATGTTTTACTGATATCAAAGCGGGGGGAGCTGGGGTATTGCTTAGGAGTTTTGAAGCCCCACTCATGAATTACAGATAGAGGGGCACGAAGAAGTTACCTTCATGTTGCTGCTTTGACTTCCAGTCTCAGTGTCAGAATCTGTGCTCAGCAGTTTTGTGCTGGTTTAATTATCCCAAAACTGGAGTGTGGTCACCCAAGGGAAATGGCCCGCTGACAGCTTGGGCAACAATTCTGAGCAGGATTTAACACAACTCCTTCAGCTCAAAGCTGAATATAATGGCATATGATCACCTGCAAGAGTTTTGAAGCTCTGTTGGCCCAGAAAGTTTGAGAACCACCATGAGTGTTTACGAATATATATTTACACTTGTCATGCATATACAACAAATGATCATGGAAGCCCACTTAGGTATTTGTGAACTCAATAGGAAGAAAACCTTCCTCTAAAACCAGCACATTGTTGGTCAATTGGTGCACAGTCTTCTGAAGTGCTAATGACCTTAACTTTCTGTGACCTTCTTGGCATTTGATGGCACTGTGGTCCTGTCTGCACAGTCATGTTGACAGCACTAAGGTCACTCTTGAGGTACAACACCAAACACCTACACATCCAGTAGCCAATCTCACTGCAGTCTAACCTAGGTTACCGCTGTTGGTTTTAGTGTAGTTAAGGTAAAACCTTGCAAGGCTCCAATCAACATGTGAGCCCTGAGCCACCCTGCTGAAGATGAGACACTGGTACTTCAGAGGAGGTTGGCAGCTGTGCCTGCATGATCATTGCACCTTCAGTAACTTTGGCAAAGCAGTGTCAGGATATGTCATATTTTCTGATTTGCTTTTCTCAGAAATCTTTCTGCTTACCCTCTGAGGCTGAAATCTCAGCTGAACTGACGGCTTCAGCTCTAACATCTCACCCTGGGTTCAAGCATGGTGCTTTCCAAACAGACACAGGATCTTCATAATCCCTGGCAAATTTTTTTCTGTATACAGAGCATATTTTTCAAAAGCACGTTTTTCAGTTACCTAAAATTTTCAAGTGATCTGTGCCCTAAGATTACCTTTTAACTACTTATCCCTTATGTTGTTGGCCATATAGTTCACGTACACAAATGAAATAGAAAACAAAACAAAAAACCCCTAATTTGAAACATTTCCAGAGGCTAATTATATCATGGCAAAAGCTTTCACTTTGTTTAAATGGGCTGAAGCATTTATTCTTTTTTTTTTCCCCTTTTTTGGCTGGAAATGTGTAATATGCCTATCATGGATACTGTGACAGAAAGAGCCAGCCAGCACATTTTCTTCAAACTGACTGGTTCATAACCCAGTGGTACGTTTTCCAGTGTTTTTGTCTGAGCAGCGAAAGTTGAAATTTGCAAACAAGACTCTCTGTATCTTCAGCATATGAGGATAAGAAACAGTAGAACAAGTCAGCAGCAACTTGTTTGTGAGAGACAACACGCTATCAAAAAAATCCTTACCGTCTGTGTGCCTGCAAAATGTTGCTTTGTCTTTATAATCCTTTTACCACAATAGTGATATATAGTGAAACAAAAACGTGGTCCCAGTTTTCTGGTATGGAAGAAGACAGAGTCCCTGTTCCAAAGAATATCAGGAAGGGATAAAAAAGGGGAAACTTTTTCTTAGATATGGCAAAAGTGAAGTCCAGCCTGATTACTTCACTTGCCCCCCATCGCACAAGGAAGCATACACAAGAAACCCTGTAATCAGACATCTCATGTGCTAACTCCAACATTGGTCCTGGTTCTCCTGCCTTGGAAACCTTGCACAGCACCTGTGCATCATTAAATCTCTCTTAGTTCCTTTGCTTTATAGAGGGAAGCCTAGTATCACCACTTCAGTGGGATTTCTTTAGAAACATGGTGAAATATACTTTATTCATTGAAGAAAGTGCTCCATCCAAAAGTTCTCATCCATTCCAAAGCCAGAACAGTCATCTTTCTCTAAAACACACTTTCATCTTTCTTCTAAAAAAGTTTGTGTTTCCCACCCAGCCTGGGCCCACTAAATTTTGACCAACACACACTCTCTTTCTTAGCCGTTTCCATGTTTTCTTGTTTTCCTTATGAGCAAATAATCCTCAGTTGGTAGCTGGGGGTTTGACTGGGGACATTTAACTGCGTGGGGATCTGAGATCCTGTCGGTTGGATTGAAGTGGACAGTCTTCTGCAACTTTCTTCCCTAATCAGTTTCTTATGGCAGTGAGGAAGCATCATTGGCAAAAGTGCTCCTTATCTCTAGAGCCAGTAGAAAGACTGGAACAAAATCCTTCTTGTAGCATCTGCTATGGTCAAGGCAATGGGGGTTGCAGCTGGGGCCACTGTTCCAGAGCAGCCACTCCTTTGATTTGGGGATCAACCCTTGGAAATTGATATAATCCTACCCATTTAAAGTATGCCAGTATCTACAGAAAGGACTAGTCTAACAATAAGGGAGAGGGATGAAAGTGGGAGGATTGTTCGGCTTGTTCCTTCTCAAACACATCTGATCTGTTTAGATTACATGTATATTGGGCTATTTAATACCATTCTCCCACTTCAGCACTGCACATTCTTCACATTCAAAATCTAGGATTCACAGACACCCTCCAAATGCATGAGATAAATGCGGGAGGCTGTCAGATCATTGAAAACCCAATTCTTCCTCCCACCTCTCACTGTATTCTTGGCTTCCCTTTTTACTTGTCTTCATATTTTTCTATCTTCAAGCTTTCTTCTCCAGCCATAAAAAATAGAAACATTCTTAAAAAATGAAAATAAAACTGATGTATAGTCACCAGACCCAAGGATCTGAGGCTTTAACTAAATCAGTAAATATCTCAAGCCTCACTAAAACAGCAAAAGCTGGCAGCCCTGAAGCACTAACCATGCAACCTTATTTATTTTCTGTTATTTCTTTTCTATGCATGTGTCCAGAAAGCAGCACAGCATGCTATAAGCAGTGAAAAATCCTTGGCTCTCCAGAATCCTCAGTGTGACCCATTGTAATCCCATTTTCTTAATACGCAGATGTGGAGAGAACCACGTCACTGATTGGGTCACAAGCCTAGCAGTTTGGGTGCCTGAGTTAGAAACAGCCACATTACGCTTCTGCTGCCATCAGCAATGAGGTAGGTCAGTTTCTTAAGATGTTTTGGATGATTCACACCCACATATGTATAGGGCCAAAGAACATTGCATTCATTTTGACCAGCAAAATACAGATGTACCTCTCCTTTACTCTGTCTCCATGATCCTTTACAATGTGTTGACTACCATATTTCAAAGCATATGCTTTTTTCCTAGCATGGACAGAGTTGATGACAGTTTTGTCTTCTTGGTTCTTCCTTGAACTTGTGCATAAGCATGCATTTCCCCTGGGAGAGGGAAAATATTGTAGAATCTACTTTTATGCTCTCTCTGCTTTGGAGACATGAGGATTTTCAAAATTTCACATGCCAAAAGGTGATGTATCGATGGTAGAAAATGTCACAACCCTTGACATTTGAACAAGCTAATGGTCCTTTCCCTTGGGCTGTCTGACATTGGAAAAAAATGAGGAATTCTGACTTTCAACTTGCTAGAAGTGAAATTACAGATGGCTGCTGAACTTGTTTCAGTGGGTACGAAAATTGAAGTCAGGGGGTAAGAAGGAGAATGGCACAGCAGCTCTGTATTTCCTGCTGATAAAGTGGAAGTCAAATCTAAATGCTATTTAACATAGAAATCTCATAGGATGTAGAATGGAAAAGTCCTCCTCCCCTTTCACCCAAAAGATATTAAGGTAAAACAGTTTTGGAGGTAAAGAGAGGGGGAAACAAAATGTTACAAAACATTTACTGTTACATCCTGTTACAAAAAAATGGGGCAATCTTTGGTAAGTAGGGACAGCTGGAATGGGATGTACCGCATTTAAATAATCCAATCAGTCTTTCTTCTGGGGAAAAAAATACCAATTTATTTGAGCAACTGCCAAGTTCCAAGAGAATAGATTGAAGTAGCCAAAAATACAGTTTCTAATTGTTTATAGAAATGTTGCTGTAGTTTCCCTTCCTGGGGTACCCAGAGGCTATTGGCAGAACCATGTAAACTGTTGTTTCTCATTGCAAGCTGGGCTGTGTGGCTTATTCTCAAGGGATTAATTTTATTTCCTTCAGTTTCCACAAATCTTCCGGGTAAGTCCCTGACCTCCAACCTCTAATGCATGCCTTTGTAAGGAAAAAAAAAAAAGACTTGCTCTATAATAGCTTGTTATAAAATGTTTATGTCATTTTGAGAAGCTTGGGGAAATTGTACCAGGTGAAATCACTTCATGACGTCTCCTGAAAGATGTGCAATTCTCACAGAAGTAGGATAATCTTGGCAGCTGTATTAGCTCTACTGCATCTTGGGCCATAGGCACTGAGTTCTGTTAGATTAAAATCATAGGGCAAAATCTGTTTCTGATAATGTTACTGGGTTTTGTGGGGTTGAGAATATGCCCCAGATGGTGTAACGCTGCAACGTGAAGAATATGTTGGCCCTGATCCAGCACAGCACGTGAAAACCATGTTTCTATAAATATGTGTTTAATCCCCATTTTCAATGCAGTTGAAAGGCTCTCATTATCTCTCAGCACTGAAATTTAAGGGAACAATCCTACTGCTGTTGAAGACAGTAGCAAAACACTACAGACTTAATGGTGAGAATGTGGTCTGGGGTCTAACCTTAGATGTGTCGAGTGGCCGCAAATTACACCAATGTAATAGAATAAAACTAGCAATTAAGAGCTTCGTAGTTCTTAGTCTTATCAGGGATTTATCTGGAAGGGGTTTATACTTTCCTGTTTAAGCTGGAGATACCATGAATGTGTATGTTGTGAGGACTTTTCTTAGATGGGGATGAAGATTGCAATTGATTGGGTACACTTTTTCTCTCCAGTGGGCACTTTTTTCAGCTGCCCTGAACATATCCTCCTAGTGTCTGGGGCACTGGGGCAAGTTAATGCTGTTAGAGTATTCCCAGATGTGAGCTGTCAGCCTTTGTCTTGCACTGTCAAGTCTGTCTAAGATCGTTAGTTTAAAGTCCAATAATAATAAAAAAAAAAGTGGTCCTTCTTTGAATCAAATGCTTTTTTTAATCCAAGGGTAAATGTGAATTGTGTGCATGGGCTGTGTAATTGAAATCTCTTGACTGAAGAACTTATATCGTAGACAGGAATGATCATTTTGTGGTGAAATGAATGGGTAAATACTCAGGAGACTTGCCATCTATTCCTGCTTCAGCAACAGATGTCAAGAATGGTTTGAGACATGTTACTTAATATCTCTCACCAGCCCGTAATATCCTAAACTCAGGGTGGTGGTGAAAGTGTTTGAAGAGGAGTGGTTATTCAACTTGCTTGTGGCAAGTGCTGTAACAGTGCTGTTACATTACTGCTATTACTGAATTTATTTTGATATGTTGCTCTAAAGTAAGCCTGTACAGAAGGAAATGATGTCATGAACTGGAAAGAGGATACGGGCATTTCCTTTTCTTAGTCACTAAATATCCATGATGTTGAGTTCAAGTTACAAATCTTCAATTTAAATACTATTTCTATCTTAACATATGGATGAAAGCTGGACATTAATCAAAGTTACAACCATATGCATAAGTGCTATTGAAGGCTGTAGAAAAATATTAGGTACTAAATGAATGTATTAAAATGTTGCAATTCATCAAAGAGTTCACTGACCTTCTTATCTTTAAGGTTATCCACTAAATATCTGGGACATGTTAAAAATGAAGCCAGAGTCTCGGTTGCGGGAGACAGGCTGTTGCACAGCTGAGAACCAGAGGCGAAAGGCTGCAGAACTTCCTTTGATTTATTCCAGAGAGGAATATAACAACAGGGGTGACTTGCAAGGTGTGTCTTAGAAGTGACTGTCACAACAGAGACTTTCTGTCCTGTGTAAACAGACTCCTGGTGAGACATCTCTGCACATGAGGAACCTCTATCTCCTTCCCTCTCCCTGTGTCCCCTCTTTCATCCTGTGTCCCCTCTCTCAGTCCCTTCTCCACGTCAGGTGCCAGGAGCTTCTTTCAGTTCCTACCACTCCTACAGGCCTGATGTCTCTTTTTCTGAGTGTTAGCAAAAATGTGCAGTGGGGATTGGATGTATTTATTGCCATGAATTCCCTCTTTTCTTCTCCCTTTTCACAGTTCTGTGAACAATACCTTGTCAGGCAGAAGGATCCCAGTTCCAGCTCTGTGGGAATTTGTCCTTTGGAAACATTCATAGTGTTGTGATGAACTTATTGAACCCAACTGGAGCCACACTTTGACTTCAGCAAAACTATTTTTTCAGCCATATATAGGAAGACATGATTGCAGTTAAAACATACTCTAGTATATGACACACACTTGTGAAATCTGGTACGAAAAGGAGCCAGAGTAATAATCTATTCTGACATCCCTACAAGACAAACCACAAACCTTCTCTGACATAATTCATGTTCAGACTGGAGGAGATCTTTCAAACACCAGAAAATCCACTTTTAGTTTAAAAACCATCAGTGGCAGAGAGCCTGCTATAGCCACAGCTAAGTTGTATGAACAAGTAATTATCCTTGCTTATAAAAACACATCCCCTGTGTTTGACTTCATCTGCCTTAACATTTCAGCCAGTGGTGTTCATTGTATCACTGTCTGTGGCACTGAGAGCGTGTTATCGGTGTTTTGTGCAGATACGTATAAACTACGACCAACTCACTCCCTGATCTTCTGATCATACCACTGTGGTTGCAGACAGCCCAGGTTTCCTTTAATTAGAGTCACCTTCTAATAGCTAGGCAAGGCAGATCTAACAGAACTATCAGCCTGATCACTTAATAAATCAGTCACTTATTTTCTGGTTCAGTCAGGTTTTTGAGCTGGTTTTTAGATAATCTTTAGTAGTATTTCTTAACCATAAGATACTGAATCTAAACACTCAGAAGCATTTTATGATTCAGTAAGTGAAAAGGTTTTTGTTTGTTTGTTTCTTTGGGTTTTTTAAAATAAAATCAACAGTTTTGATGCCATTTGCAAAGGATTGTGTCTGGAACTGATTGAAAATTTGCAGTCAGGAAAATCTTTGAAGGAAATCAGGTTTTAACGAAGCAGGTATTTTTATGAGTGTTATCTGCTTTCCATAAAAATCATGCATGTGTTGTGGTAGAAAACACTGAACGATTGAAAATAAGTCCTGAAACGCTGTGGGTCTAATTGCTTTTGCAGCTCAGACATCTCCTGTCTCCTCCTATGTGCGCCATGCTCCTGCACTAGACTTCATTCCCTGATACCCAAGAGGATCATTTTACTCTTAGTGAGACAATCTTTCTTCCCTTTAAAAAAATATAATGGTAGTCTGAGGTGAGAGAGAGAGATTTTTTTGAGCAGCTCAGCTGTTAAAGGAGTATGGGAAGGTGAGGGAGGTAGACAAGCCCATGCAAGAGCACTGCTGGACACCCACGTGCAAAATACAGCCAGTGGGGTGAGACCAGCTCTTCCTGCTGCTTCTGTGTTCCTGCCGTGTTTTAAGTGGCACCTGGTGGCTTTTTATATTCCTCCCCAGCCCAACAGGTTGATTTGGTGCCCTTACACAATATCCCGATCCCTTAAACTGGAGTCTGCTGCCAAACGTTATTGTGATTAAGTGCTGAACCATGTGGCAACGTGTATGATAATCCTGTGGCAGTGTGGATGTGGCAAGTGAACTGGGAAGGAGTGTTGTAGGCTCCTTGGACGCTAAGGGGAATATCCCTAAAATTTTTGAGAGCAGGGAATTTTTGAGAGCAGGGAATACAATTTTGCTTATGCTTATTGGGGTAACCTGTTCAAATAACAAAGTCCTGTTGACTTCTCTGAGGTAATTCTTTTTTGGAGTAAAAGCTTTAGAACAAACAAAAATAAATCTAGTCTTGGTTTCAAAATTACTAGTGGGAGAAACTCACTCCAACCCTTGTAAACTGTCTCAACAACCCTCATCAATGAAACAAGGTATCTCACTTCTAGCCCAAATTAATCTATGTTCAAATTTCAGTCAGTGATGACCAGCATCCCGTTGTCTGTGGGACTGTGTGCCTGTCACCTAGGTTTTATTCCATCAAGGTTTATTTATAAACAATTTCTCCTTTTATAGTTTTGAATACATCTCTGGGGACACAACCTCTTGAAGCAGGAGCATTGCAAGCAACGTGGAAGAAAGCTTTCAGCTACAGCATCGGCAATGAGTGAGGCCAAGAGCTGCTCTGGTGAGTTGTTGCATGAATGAGCTGCAGTGGTGGGAAGCTCTATCAGAAGACAATCCAAGCGATGGTGCAGCTTGGTCGCTTGCTGGTATTCACATTGGATGGAGAAAGTGCATCAGGTTCTTTGGAAAGTTGGAGGCACATAGAAGACCTCATTAAGGAAAAAAAAATCTGAGCAGTGTAGAAAAGATAAACGTTACAAAGCTATTATTAGCTTGTGAGAAACCTGAGAGCAGCTGGAGAACACCAGGGGCACACACTTAAGTTACTGACAGATGCTGAAGGCTTTTAAGTGGAATTCCTTGCCTGGGGCTTGGTTATGTGGGGAGTGTACTCGCAGGCAGCAGTGGAGACTACCCGGATAAATAACAAGGGGAAAGCATTGAAGGGTGGCATGAGAGGGACAGCTGAGGTCTTTGATTCATCCTGGTGCTTAAGCACCTATCTAACCATGACTGCTTGAAGATGAGGAGACTACTTGTGTGTTTGGATACAGTGCTCAACTGAAGGTTCAACCCAAAGCCAATCAAGAGAAATGGTGGTGGTATATTGCATATATGATTTTCTATAAAATACATATATGTTTTCTGTTTCTCATTTCAAGATGAGCTTCCCTTTATCCCATAATTGTTCATGTCTCCTCCAAGTCCCACATCTGGTTTGTAGTAGAATGTAGGGTTTCTCTTTTTTGGGCACCTTTCCCCCTCTAGCAAGGCTCTGTGTTCATATGGCTTTGGACCGAACGATGCGTCATCTGTTACTCTGATGCTTCCCTTCGGTTCATTAATTCCCTTGTCGTGTTTTGCGTTCTGTAGTTCCAGTTTTTGCCATCCCTTATTTCACTTTCCACACACCTAGAAAACAGAACCTTAGCTTTTTTCTCCCCTTCATTTAAATAGGGTATGATAAATAAATAAACACATAAATTAAAGTGCTTGGGAATCACTCGGCCTCTGAAACTTTTTCCCACTTAACTTTTTTCCAGCATGAAGATAAAAGGTCAATTTGTGGCTCCTTTCTGTGTGTTTAGTGCTTTGTGCAGCCAGTTTTTGATACAGCCAGAACCAGCAAGTTCTCCTGCAATATTCATTAGACATTAACCTCACAAGGAGAACCTTTCTGAGTATGTGCTTGAAGCTGAAAGGCTCCAATGTCTATTGCAACCCTTTTGTTTGTTTTTAACTGGGGCAGTGGCATAGTTAAGAAGTTTCTGTGTTTAGCTGGGGTGGGAAACATATTCTCTTGTTTACTTTGGAGGAGTAATAGGTTTCTTTTCTAATGGTATTTCTTGCTATGTCTCTGCTGCATTTGCAGAGATCAGGAGATTTCTTGGACTGATTTTGGGAATGGTAGTCCCAATATCCATCCCACTGAGAACCAGTTGCTGCAAATGAAGCCCCAGTATACAATCATAATTAACTTGACATGCAGCTTATGTCTATGCCCTTTGCAAAAGGAAGTTATAGAATATGCACACTCATTTTTATTGAATGTTTCTTTGAGTTGGAGGCTTTTTTTCCCTGTATGAGCAGCCTTATCTTGTTCAATCAGTGCTGTTTGCATGTAGTTATTATACATCGCTGCTCTAGGAGGTTAAAGATAAAAGGCACCACATTTGTTTTGGTGTTAGAAATTCACAGGTTTTGTGTTTTTGGGGTTTTTTTTTGTTTGTTTGTTTGTTTTTCCCAGGAACAGGAGAAGCCATATTCCAAATAACACAGGGTTTCCATTTTTAGACTCAGAGACAAAACGTACATTTTATGAATAACAGAGTTGAAGAAGAAAATATTAACTATCAGACACACAATAAATGAAACACTCTGTTATGGTATCTAGTATTCTTCACCTCAAGTGATCTCTGCATGTGAACAGGGATATTTAAATTGCACATGTGGTCTCTTCATCCACCATTGAAATGCATCTGTCTCTGAGGGGAAGCTTCTTAAATATTTGACAACAGTGTTTAAAACCATCAGAAAATGATATTTTAAATATGGAATAAAATTGGTTAAGTAGGAATATGATCCAACATCAGGATGGAGGCTGTATTCTTACATATAGTATTCAGGGATCTTCAGTGATAATTGCCAGAGCTATCATTTTATTTCATGTATGAAGAACGGATGTTTCATATCTTGCTTTCTCCTCTCCTGGTGATTTCAAGTTTACTTTA
Source organism: Ciconia boyciana (assembly GCF_034638445.1). Lineage (NCBI taxonomy): Eukaryota > Metazoa > Chordata > Aves > Ciconiiformes > Ciconiidae > Ciconia > Ciconia boyciana. The sequence continues at coordinate 209,557,521 of NC_132934.1, forward strand.
GAAATTCAAAGAAAACCAAATTACACAAAACTTCGCAGGTGATGAAACAAAGGCACAAAGCTTGTCCTGCTTTACATCCCATTTATCTCACAGCATCGTTTACACCTGCCTAAATGGCTGTTCTGATTTAAAGCCCTTTTGCATTGAGACACTTTGTTGTGGCACAGACAAGACAGGAGGCAGAGGAGAATATAGCTTTTCTTTCAAAAAATCACCCAGATCTCTGGAGAAGACAATTTAGATGATAACCAATTCTCTGGCCTACGAGATCAGGTGCAAGAGCATCCTTCCTTTCTTCTAGGAGATCCAGGTGCCTAAAAGCCCATGCAATCTTATCTGAGGATCAGGCAAGTGGCAATTTCAGCTGATGTAACCTGGCAGCTAATATAAATAAATAAGAAAGAACAAACTCTTCTCCCGGTTTGAAAGTCCCCTTCAAAGTCCCAGATAAGCTCAGGGGATATGTAGCATAAGTGCAAATCAGAGACTTAATGTGGTTACCCAGTCCTCTCTGCAGATATGTAAGTGCAAAGGAGTAAAGGAGAAACTTAAGCTGCTGAAAAATTTGAGTCCCTGAGCATTTAGACATTTGCCTTTTGGGGGGAGGGAAAGACGCCATGAGCCTCTCAGAGCTGCTGAGAGCTGTGGTGAGACATAAAGGTTCGGTCCTTGTCTGCTCATATGTGAAAGGCAACCACACAGAAAATCAGTGGAGGAAACCTGGAGCTGAAGAAGGTGTTACTTTCTATTTGTCATAGGTAATGAGGAGGCAGATGGGAAAGAAGCGATATTTGCTGTGGATTGATTAAAACTTATTTTTGGAGAGGAAGAGAGATTTCCTTCTCCCTTTCCCCTGTCCCCCCAGTATCTGTGGCTGTAATTCACAGACGTGTGGGTGATTTAGGGATGCAGTGTCATGGCTGATCTCTGTCTCAAGAGTGGTTCAAACCCATCTCTCAAATCAGAGAAGCTGCTGTGCTGTGTGCACGTACGTGTATGCATATGTGCAGTGTGAAATCCAAATTTAAATCCAAGTTCACTTCATCCCATCTGTGGTTTTAACTTATTTGGATGCCGTTCAAACCCTACAAAAATGAAAGTCTTGAACAAAGTTTCAAGTAGCAGAGGGGCTGGCCCTCACCCAATCTGCAGGGCAGCCCCTTCTGTGCAAATGATCCCCAGAGTGTCAGGCCTGTGGGTCGCCATCGTCCCCAAGCTGGAGGACTGCAATATTGCCAACACCTCCGGCTATCTGGTCGGGCTTTTGCAGCTAGCTAATGCCTACGCAGAGAAGGAGTATGTGCACACCATGCTGCTTCAAAGCATGCTACATCCGCTGCCAGGGTGCCCGCTGCTCAGTGCTCCCCGAGGAATCCCTCTGAGTCATGCTTCCCACCCCAAACATGTGCAGGGCTCTGCTTGTGGGAAATGCAGAGCAGCAATTATTTACACATGGATCTTTTCATTTCAACAAGAGGGAGTCAGTTTTTCCCTTCATCATAGAATCATAGATGGCTGCAAACAGCAATGTTATCCAAAGGTGCACTGAAACATCCACAGTGTGCAAACATGCATGTGAATCTCCAAATTGCATGATCTTTCTTGTTCCTCAGCATGTGAAAAGCTTCACCTGAGTCAAGTGACTGACCTGTGTAACTGTGGAGGTAATGGGGTGCCAAGGAGTGTCCCTTCTGCAAGGGATCCTTTGCAGATGGAGACCTTCTCTGGGACTCTTTTTCTCCCCAGCTTCTGGGCAGCGTGGTCTTCAGGAGCGGTACTTGGTAGCTGTCATCCTGTTTTGAGACCCCTCATTGTGTACAGGGGAACCTGAGGAGGTCACAGAGTGGGAAGGAGGCCCCAGAGCCGCATTTCTGCTCTGTGGGGAGGAATAAAGGGGAGGAGTAAAGAGGAGGAATAAAGGGAGGAATAAGGAGGAGCATGGCAGTTCCTCAGCCCAGCTTTGGCAGGGCTTCACGTGTATGCACTGCGTGGCTGTGGCTGCATGCGCTTGCAAGGATTCGCTGTTTGGCAGGCATGATTTAGCTCTGTTCCTCTGAAAATCTGACTCCAATTTTCAAGGAAAAATAGAATATTTTTTTTTCCTTTGAGCGTTGCATTTTATATGATGTTGCTACCAATGCCAGATGACAACATTCCCCCTGCAACTGTGGAATGAAATGAAGCAGAAAATGTGGAGACAAAAGGGAAAATTGTTTTGATCTGGAAGCATTTGTTAATGATTCCCCCTTTGCTTCCAGGCTCGGCTGGTTTTCTTCCCTCGCTGCTTTGCATGTATCTAGGTATGGAGAGACTGCATCAGGCAGCCTGAGTGCCCGGGTTGCCATAATTTGACAAGACAACATTGCAGAGATACCATTAGCATTCGTGATTATCAAAGAGATGGCAGAAAAGAAATTGTCTTACTCTTGTCGTATGAATAGATCTATTTCACAACTTTTTTGAAGGCAGATATGAGGCAATCACTTGCGAGGGTGGATTTTGAAGTTTCGCCGCCACTCTGTCCTATTTTTATCTGTCGCTTGAGACATCTCGTCTCCAGAAAAATCAAAAGAATTGTAAGATAAAAAAATTCTCCATCACTGATGAAATGGCCTCATATCTAAGTGTCAGTGGGGATGTTGCATCACTGATAAATTCAGTATTTAACATATTCAGGGTTGCTTGCCCTGGGGAGGTGGGAGAGAGAACAGGTTATTTCACCTGATACCATCAAGTGATGATTTATGGCCTACTATCTTTTCTCTGACATTTATCTAGAGTTTTCATTGTTCATAACCTTACAAAATGCCTATCAGGTTTCTCTTGCTCTTCTGCGGGTGCAGCAGAATTTTAAATAAGAGCACAATTAAATGGAAAGCTGAATTGTAGCCAGCAGGATGTTCACAATATTCCAGTACACTGGGGTGCTGTGCAGTATTGATCTTCTGATGTTTCAGTGGGAGATGACTTAAAGCCAAGCTTCTTTATAAAGGTGCAGGTTTTTCATTGAAACCTCCCTTCCATTATAATTGTGAGTTGTGCCAGGATCTAAGTTGAAATAATTAGTTCTGATGCAAAACAGAAGTTTGAGATTAAAAAAAAATCTTCCTTGATTGTTACTTAACTTTGTTAGTGACTGAGCTCTGTTGGCTGTGACAATTTCCACTTGTTCATCACCATTTTTTTTAAAAAGTAAATGAAGAGCACAGCCCTCAGCTTAAAAACAATTACTGGCTTCAGATAGAAAAGGAGTGAGGAATTAGTCCATGCAACGACGTGTAAGAGTAGACAGTTTCACAAACAACTTACTTTCTACCTCAAAACTGAGAAACTGCCAATAAATAAATTGGCTGATGCAAACCGAGTTAACTTGTCTATAGAAAGGCACTAAACTCACATACACAGATATTAGAATTTGCACATTTTATAGATTTATTCCCAAAGAGTTGGCACACCCAATAAAGGAAGGAAAATACTGCACATCATTCAGTGTAAAACACACCTAGGGCTCAAACTGCTTGTTTTTTCATTATAATAAACCAAACAAAGGTAGGGCATAATCTTTTATTTTTCAGCCTTTGAGGTGCAGGTCAGGAGATTAGTGTGCATAAAAAGAGAGTCCCTTGCCTCTACAGACATGCAGCATATAAATTGAGTTGTACCATATATTTGTGGAAGTGGGAAAGTAAAGTGGGGAAAAATCCCTCTGTTTGGATTTAGACCTTTCCAATGGAGAAGTCTGTGTGAGAAACAGTCAGTCTTGAATCCCTGCCTAATAAAAGGAGATGAGCAGGAACCTCCAGGGTGTGATTCATCTCTTTCTCAGGTGGATGTCTAAAATAGATGAGATGAAACATGCCTTGGCAGAGGCAATTTCTCTCCTATTTCCAAAGGGCTCTTGATGTGTGACCACAGATTCATTCATCCATCCATCCATCCATCCATCCACCCAGTGCATCCTTCAGCACGTGACTGTATGATTTCAACATAGGGTGCACGCCTGTTAAGTCAGATGTCAGAAGTGTTCATGAATGTAGAATCATGAGACCAATGGCTACAGCAGGGACCTACCAGGTCTAGCTCAGATGTGGAAGTCTGAACAGCAGAGGACTAGGAGGGAGATAAATTGCATCTATGTGCTTGTGGACAAAAGTCTTGGTTTCAAATGAAACAGCTATCGTCAATCTTATTTCTGGTAGATGCAGATCCAGTGAATCATGATGGAGACAGAGGTGAATTTGGCTTCCTTTTTGAAAAGTATTTTATGAGTTTTCCTTGAATTAGTTTAAAAATAAATATATAAATAAATAAAAATGAATTGATGACAGTACCTGACCTTGTTCTGCTCCCTGGTGCTGTTGGAATAGAAAATCATTTATGTTCTCTCCATGCTGAGAGTGCATTCAAGACTTTAAATTGCCAATGTCACCTACGACTTAGGAATTAGGAAAATATCCATCTAAAGATGCCAAAAAGCAGGAGGGGAATAGGATCCTAAATCTTTTTCTTTCAATGCAACTAAAAAAGAAAAAAGAGAGGGAGTTAAAAAATGGGCCATAGACATATCATGGAATCCCGCACAATTTCAGCTGAGTATAAAAACACTGAATAAAGTGCTTGCAATGACAAGATCAGAATCAGGGTTAGTGCATCTCATTATATGAGATCTAATCAGTCAAATGGCCAAACTTATGGTACTGTGATTAATCACCTCACTTGCTGCTGCGTACTCCTGTCTCTGTCTAGTGCTGATACAGATCAGCAGCCCCTGATGTCCAGCCACAACTCCCAAGGTTCCCTTAGACTCCTCAAACATCCAGCTATTTTGAGCAAGAAAAGCAGCATGAACATCTGCTGGGTTTCATTCAGGAAAAAATCATTGGCCTGTAAACTTGGATGGACCATGGCATAGGGAATCCACAGATTAGAAGTCTCTTTCTTGGTTTCCAGGCCTTTTGTAGATGTCAAACCTGACTATGTACACCTCTGGCAAACTCTGTTTCTCCTGACCAGGTTTGTGAATGATCTTGTCTGTCAGAGTGTCCTCTACAAGATAAAGTTACCTTAGACTTGTGGTACCAAACGCTCTGGCGTTTAAAACTCCATATATAAACTCCATTAGTATCATTTAAGCTCAATATATGATGGGACCTCTCCCACTACATGCCTGGCATTCAAGGCAGGTGTTTCTTACCCCGTGAATGCACAGCAAACATATGAAAAAATTGCATATGCCAAAATCGACCATCTTGACCAAATCCTTACACATTCCATTGAGAAGTGGCCAGATGCGTGTCCATCGCATAACCAAAACTCTGGTCTCTTCTGTCACAAGATGGGAATGAGCCAGGCCCTGTGACAGGACATGCAGGCAGTCTTTGTTCGCATGGTCCAGTGTCCACAAACACTTCTGTCGTGTGCCTGGATGGATGTACGCTCACCATATGTTGAGCTCTTAGCAACATATGCCAACAGACACTTTGGAGGAATGGATGAATCTACAGTCACACAGTCGAAGAGGCTCTGAAGAGCCCTCAGGAAACAGAATGATGAGGACCAGGCTGAGGGCTGCCTAAATAATTACTCTGGCTTGCAGCTCAATCCCAGGTACATATGAGAAACAGTTTAGAAAGAAGGCAGCTGGTCTGGGCTCTGGGCAGATGGTTTGTCCCTCTGGCAGCTTTGTGGTGGTACTACTGGAGGCTGCAATGCTGCTTGAGAGTGAAAATTGAAAAGGCTGAAGTCTGGGAATGAAGTAGAGAGATATTTCTGAAATTACTTTGGTGACTGAATCAGATATTGATTGATACTTCAGATACTCAGGGAAAGATCTGCATCAGTAGTTGGGGGCAAGACATAAATCCAACAACTAGCTACCCTGCAGACCTGAAAATATGTCTTGAGTATTTTCTTTCCTTCGTTTTCCCCATTTTAACCTAGAACAATGGATGATCATATTAGAAATCCTGTTAAAGGCTTGGCTTTACTCATGTTCCTGAGACTTGACAAATTGCCTTACACAGGCTATGGAAACTGTAATACCTCACTCCCCAAACAGGCTGCAAAATTTCCTGGAGTTAAGGCCAGAACCGGCCAGTTCATCATCCAACCTGACCTCCGCTGTATCCATCCCAAGATAATGCACTTCATCCAGTTTCCATTGCACAGTCCCAGTAACTTGGCTTAGACTAAAGCAGTTATTTCTGGTCTGAAGGTGAATGACTGCTGACTGAAGCTGCATACTGTTTTCTGTGTAACTATGTGATGCTGATATATTTTGCTCCATTCCAAAATGGAATGAAAGCAATGTGCTTGTTAAAATAATACCCATAAAACCCCTATTTTAAAAAACAATCCCAAGCTTCAAGTAAAGCATTTAATATAAAGAAAACCAAAAGGATTTGTTTTGATAACAAAATATAAAGCATTCCATTTTTTTAAAGTTTCTTCACTTGCTTAATGTATAATACAAATACTAAACATGGAAACAAAATGTAATTGGAGGTCAAAATGTTCTGTTCCATTTTTTTAAATGTTTCATCTTGACTGAAATCAAGATGAAACATTTAGATGTAGACAAATACAACATTTAAACCTTTTAACTCTAGGTGTCTAAGACAATTAGCTGGCCTCCTGCTGAACTTTTTGTAGTTCTTGGGATAGAGAAGATGAGTCAGAGATCAGGGGAACCTGCTTTGCTATGCAATATGGGTAAAGCTGAAGTGGAAATTACATGGATAAATTGGCCCCAGTCTGGGTGCTGTGGTTACCCCCCTTAATGGTATTTTTGGATAGTAACCCAATCACTGGAAAATTCCTCATCAGTCCATCTGCTGAGTTCTCACGTGAGTAGTTCTCAGAAGTATGGGACCCTGTGGTCATTTGGCATAAAAATGGTGTAGGTAGCAAATCTCCATGGGGTTTTATTGTGTGATGCCTTTGCTTGCTCTTCCCAATGAATGTGATTTCTGCATAGGTCAAAAGGATCGATCAGTTGGTGGTTAACAAGGGTGGTGATCCAAAAACATCCAACACATTGCCATACGGTTTGTGACTTAGTCTCTGCTCCCTTTCTCAGCCTATTGACTCAGCAAAAATGGTGAGAGACTGCCTTATTGAAGGGGAGCACAAAAGTTAGGTTCTATATTCCAGACAAGTCCCAGTGGCAGACTCTCATACCTTCCTTGATAAACTGCAGATTATTAACAATGAGTGTCATACAATGAGACTGCACAACCCAAACTATATTAATGAAAATGCAACATGTTATGTGGCATTAGAGGACTGCAAGTGCTTCCAAGAAGGATGTGCCTTTTAAGAATTTATATATACCTAGAAAAATGGGGCCATATCTTAGTACTTACCTTTTACAAGGTAAATCACAACAATATTAGCAGCCAGACAAGAAGAGCCATCATGAGTCAGGGTTTTCTTTGCAGTTCATCTTTCCTGAGGGTTGTTCTAAGTTATTCTTTAAAGGGGTACATCTCACACCAGGAAATCACTCTGAAAGGGTACCCAAGGAAGTTCTGCTGCTTCATTTCTTGTTGGAATATTGGCATTTATGCAAATTAGACACTTTATTTCCCACAAATATGCATTTCATATTCCAGCTGCCTCTTAATTCAGGTCTGAATGCAAGGGAAGTCAGTCCTGAATAGTGTCTGAAGATGCCTGATGTAGAGTATGTTTCATATGAAACCACTGTAGGCACTTCAATGATTTTCAAATAATTTAATGTAATAATCTGACTGGCCATGAGTGTTGGTCGGTCCAGAAAGTCAGCGTTTCACTGAGAGCCACCACAAATGAACAGTGAAAGGGAATTTTCATGAAATGGGTCTGTACTCTATTCCAGAGACATCTGTGCACTATGTTTAAGTTGAAATAGTTTTTTTAAATCTATGAACAAAACCAGCAAATGCTCTTGGAGAATTCCCCTTTCATACAGCTGTCTCTGGTGCTGCTGCTGTTTGATTTGGAGTCTTATCCAGAGCTCAGCTGTAGATTGCAAATCAGAAACAAAGCACCATGAACACTGATCCAGGAAAATTTGGGGAAAGGAGTCATGACCTACTCCCTGGTGTCCCTGATGTGTGTTTTTGATCAGTTATTAGCCAGGCACACAGTGTTCCCCTCTGTGTGGTGACACAGCTCTGTGACCAGGGTAATGATGGGTGAGATTAGACCCGCTGTCCTGCCAGCCCCAGCTGCTCTCCTTGCCATGGGGAAACCCAAGAACGAAGTACCATTTTAAGGTTGGTGTTGAAGGGGAGCGGGGTGAATTTATAGCCACCATTTATAGGTGCCTGCAGGGGCTATATAAGGAGTATAGGTTACATGGTTAAAGATTAAATTTGTAAATGGGCTGGTTAGAAGGAGGCCTTGAATTCTGAGTACACATCTGACAACTGTATTCTCTGGGGCTCTTACACCCCGATCCTCTAAATATCTTGGTCCAGGAACCACCAAAGGACAAGCTGGATGAATGCCACTGTGCTATCTGCTAATGCAGTTTGCTTTTTTAATTGAATTCTGTTCAATGAAACCTAATTTCTTTTGATGTGATATAGTGTCATTTTGCTGGACACATCCATACAGTTCATTTTCAGCTTGTTAATATGACATGAGGAGTTCCTGGCTAAAGTAAGTGTAAATTAAATTGTTCTAAGTGAAGGAAATCCATCCCTCTACAGGAGTTCAGCACAGGACCTATTCACTTCTTTCCATTTATGGTAAGCTGGGGGTTTTTTTAGAGCTTGTCATATATAGGTCACAGAATAATTTATGAGAGTGAGAATATAATTTTCCCATGTAGAAATGTAAAGCACCAGTACAGGGCTTTAACATCTTAGCAATACTGATTGAAGAGCTCACATTTCTGAATTTTAATATGAGGACCCTGCCCACTATGTGAAGCAAGGCCTCAGGTGGTGCATGGTGATATATGAAACGTTTCTTGATCTTCTGTAATGGGATGAATTTTGCCTATCAGAATTAGTGAAGAGCAGTCCAAATTTTAACTCAGTGCCTCATCTGTGCACCTAATTTTAATTTCATTATTACCAGCAGTTTGGAGTCTGCCTTGTTTCGATATTAACAACAAGTATTTGTACAGTAGTCTTCCTAATTAAACTGAAATGTCAACTTTATGCTTGTCTGAGATTTTATTTTCTAATTTAAAGTTCTGTTCTGCAGGAAATGCTTTAATTTAAATAACTCTCTTTGGGGAAATTTATTTCTTTTGTGACTTTCAAGTAAATTATTGTATTTGAAATAAACAAGCCATGCAATAGAACTGTATTGTCTCAAATGTATGAAATGGAAGTTGAACTGTTACAGAGCTGCAGACGAGGGACGTCTCGAGTCTGACCAAAGGGCAGTCCTCCAGATGGGCTGCTGCGGAGTCATGGACCCCATTGTGCCACAGGCTGTGAGGCTGGGGGTTTTAGGGCTTCCTTGCTTTTCTGCTGAGTAGCTGCAGAGATTAGATAGGGACTCCATAGATATCTCTTTCGCAGACAATTTCGAAGTATTGGAACTTTTTTCTGGATCTGAATGGAATTTCAACATTTCTGCATGCCCCCATGAAATATGATGACCTTCCAACACAAAGCTCTGATAAGCACATGCTTAACTGCTTTTCTGAATCAGGACCACACAGGGAGATGCTGAGAGAGCTGGGACTGTTTAGCCTGGTGAAGAGAAGGTGCAGGGGAATTTTAACCATGCCTATAAGTATTTGACGGAGGACATTAACAGATGGAGCTGGACTTTTCTCAGTAGTGCCCAGTGAGAGGACAAGAGGTGATGGGCACCAACTGAAATACAGGAAATTCTGTTTAAACATGAGGAAAAAACCTTTTTGGGAAATCTGAAAGACAACCTCAATATAATCCGAATAGCTGCATGTTAATATTACAGAATCATATAGGTTGGAAAAGACCTTTAAGATCATTGAGTCCAACCGTAAACCTAACACTACCAAGTCCACCACTAAACCATGTCCCTAAGCACCTCATCCAAACGTCTTTTAAATACCTCCAGGGATGGCAACTCAACCACTTCCCTGGGCAGCCTGTTCCAATGCTTGATAACCCTTTCAGTGAAGTAAAATTTCCTAATATCCAGTCTAAACCTCCCCTGGTGCAGCTTGAGGCCATTTCCTCTCGTCCTATCACTTGTTACTTGGGAGAAGAGACCAACCCCCACCTCGCTACAACCTCCTTTCAGGTAGTTGTAGAGAGCGATAAGGTCTCCCCTCAGCCTCCTTTTCTCCAGGCTAAACAACCCCAGTTCCCTCAGCCGCTCCTCATCAGACTTGTGCTCTAGACCCTTCACCAGCTTTGTTGCCCTTCTCTGGACACGCTCCAGCACCTCAAGGTCTCTCTTGTAGTGAGGGGCCCAAAACTGAACACAGTATTCAAGGTGTGGCCTCACCAGTGCCGAAGTACAGGCGCACGATCACTTCCCTAGTCCTGCTGGCCACACTATTTCTGATACAAGCCAGGATGCCATTGGCTTTCTTGGCCAGCTGGGCACACTGCTGGCTCATATTCAGGCAGCTGTCAACCAACACCCCCAGGTCCTTCTCTGCTGGGCAGCTTTCCAGCCACTCTTCCCCAAGCCTGTAGCGTTGCATGGGGTTGCTGTGGCCCAAGTGCAGGACCCGGCACTTGGCCTTGTTGAACCTCATACAGCTGGCCTTGGCCCATCGATCCAGCCTGTCCAGGTCCCTCTGTAGAGCCTTCCTACCCTCAAGCAGATCAACACTCCCACACAACCTGGTGTTGTCTGCAAACTTATTGAGGGTGCACTCGATCCCTTCGTCCAGATCATTGATAAAGATATTAAACAGAACTGGCCCCAACACAGAGCCCTGGGGAACACCACTTGTGACCAGCCTCCAACTGGAGTAAACTCCATTCACCACCACTCTTTGGGCCCGGCCATCCAGCCAGTTCTTTACCCAGTGAAGAGTACACCCGTCCAAGCCATGAGCAGCCAGTTTCTTTGACACCGTGGGAAATGGTGTCAAAGGCTTTACTGAAGTCTAGATAGACAACATCCACAGCCTTTCCCTCATCCACTAGGTGTGTCACCTTGTCGTAGAAGGAGATCAGGTTGGTCAGGCAGGACCTGCCTTTCCTAAACCCATGCTGGCTGGGCTTGATCCTTTGGTTATCCTCTACATGCTGTGTGACAGAACTCAGGATGATTTGCTCCATCAGCTTCCCCGGTACCAAGGTCAGGCTGACAGGCCTGTAGTTCCCCGGGTCCTCCTTCCGACCCTTCTTGTAAATGGGTGTCACATTTGCTAATCTCCAGTCAGCAGGGACCTCTCCAGTTAGCCAGGACTGCTGGTAAATGATGGAAAGGGGCTTGGTGAGCACATCTGCCAGTTCCTTCAGTACTCTCGGGTGGATCTCATCAGGCCCCATAGACTTGTGAGTGTCTAAGTGGTGCAGCAGGTCACTAACCATTTCCCCCTGGATTATGGGGGCTCCATTCTGGTCCCCGTCCCTATCTTCTGACGCAGGGGGCTGGGTACCCAGAGAACAGCTGGCCCTAGTATTAAAGACTGAGGCAAAGAAGGCATTAAGTACCTCAGCCTTTTCCTCATCCTTGGTCACTGTGTTCCCTCCCCTGTCTATTAGGGGCTGGAGATTCTCCTCAGCTCTCCTTTTGCTGCTAATGTATTTGAAGAAGTATTTTTTGTTGTCTTTTACAGCAGCAGCCAGATTGAGCTTGGCTTTGGCCTTTCTAATTTTCTCCCTGCACAACCTCGCTACACCTTTGTAGTCCTCTTGACTTGCCTGCCCCTTTTTCCAGAGGTCATAGACTCTTCTCTTTTTCCTGAGTTCTAGCCAGAGCTCTCTATTCAGCCAGGCCGGTCTTCTTCCCCACTGGCTCGTCTTTTGGCACCTGGGGACAGCCTGCTTTTGTGCCTTTAGGACTTCCTCCTTAAAGAATGTCCAGCCTTCCTGGACTCCTTTGCCCTTTAGGGCTGCCTCCCAGGGGACTCTGTCGACCAGTCTCCTAAACAGGCTGAAGTCTGCCCTCCAGAAGTCTAAGGTGGTAGTTTTGCTGACCCCCCTCATCACTTCTTCAAGTTTCAAAAACTCTATCGTTTCGTGATCACTCTGCCCAAGGTAGCCTCCAACCATCACATGGCTCACAAGTCCTTCTCTGTTCGTGAACAAGAGGTCCAGCAGGGCACCTTCCCTAGTTGGCTCCCTCACCAGCTGTGTCAGGAAGTTATCTGCCACACACTCCAGGAACCTCCTGGACTGTTTCCTCTCTGCTGTATTGTATTTCCAGCAGACATCCGGTAGGTTGAAGTCCCCCACAAGAACAAGGGCTGGCGATCGTGAGGCTTCTCCCAGCTGCTTATAGAATAGGTCGTCAGTCTCCTCATCCTGGTTGGGTGGTCTGTAACAGATTCCCACCACAATATCTGCCTTGTTGGCCTTCTCCCTGATTCTTACCCATAGACACTCCACCGTAACGTCACCATCATCCAGCTCTAAACTATCCAGACACTCCCTAACGTACAGGGCTGCCCCACCACCTCTCCTGCCTCGCCTATCCCTCCTGAAGAGTTTATAGCCATCCATCGCCGCACTCCAGTTGTGCAAGTCATCCCACCATGTTTCCGTGATGGCAACCATATCATAGTTTTTCTGGTGTACAGTGGCTTCCAGCTCCTCCTGCTTGTTGCCCATGCTGCGTGCATTGGTGTAGAGGCACTTCAGCTGGGCTGCCATCCATGTCTCCTTCATAGAGGAACACCCCTTGTGTGCTTTGAGGTGTTTCACTGGCGTTCCCCTCTTGGCTCTTCTTGCCTCAGTATCCCCTAGCTCAACTCTGTTCGACTTCAGCTGTGCCCCAGCGTACCCCGCACATCTCAGAGACACAGGCTGAGTGCCCTCGCTGGCACACGTTCCCTCTAACCGTGGCACGTCGTCCCTCAGCTTCTCTCGGGCAAGCCTGATATTATCCCCCTCCTCCTTTAAGTCTAGTTTAAAGCTCTGTGAATGATCCCTGCAAGCTCCTGAGCAAAGATTCTCTTTGCTCATAATAATAAGCTCTCTACATCATAATAAACAAAGGGAGTGGATATATTTAAAATAATGGTCTTGAAAATTTTATTATTTGTTTTCTCTAATTTCATACCCAGCACAATTATACCAGGTTCTGCACTAAGTGTTTCTTAGAAAATGCTATAAAATGTATTAATAAATTGTTACCAGTGAGATTACCTGGCTTTTCAAACTGAAGGTTTAGAGATGCAGGATTTGCATAAATGTTATCATTGCATGTGCAGTGATAATGCACATGTGCACTCAAGACAAAAAGTTCAATGCGATGTAAGAGCCTGTCTTAATTGACAGCATCCTTTGGATCTCAGGGCCTTCAGGTCCTAAAAGTGAGGTGTTCAATGCATGTCAGGAGCTGAAAATCCAATCAGGCTCGAGTCCTCCTGGAAATACATAACCCAAGCATAACCCAAGCATACTATACACCAAAAATTCAGTGTGAACCATTTACTAGATAATACTGCGAAGAGGATTCTTATCTGAAGAGGAACAAAATTAACTTTGTTTTCAACTCTTTCCATTTGTGACAGTTTATCACCAAAAATTTATTAGGAAATCTTTAAGAATAAGATTAGAATAAATAAGTATAAAACCTCTATTCCACCTTGAACTGTGCAAAAGATGGAGCTCAGAAACAGTGGAAGTTTTGTCACAGTATTTGTTGCTTGCTTCAGCCCAGTGAGATAAGCTGTGTGCTGCAGAGCAGCCACGATGCGTTGTGAAACGCCACTCTGCTCCCTTGCCCTGACAGCTTCTTTAGCCTGGGCAGAGCAAGGAAGCCATTTCATCTCCCTTGTAGTCTTCTATGTCATTACACGAACAGAAAGAAGCTGAATCACAAGCAAAATCAGGCACATTTTGTTCCATTTCCAGACATGTAATATTTAGAAAGTTTTTAATTAACTTAGTTGTTTGCACCATGTTCAGGGAATGAATTCTGTATTAGAAAATGTTTAGTATTTCCCTTCTTGCCTGCCACATCTCCTTGAGATGTGTTCATAACACTCGCTTGTGGTTGGGAGTGGTGAGGAGATACAATCTATTTGATAGATATTTTCTTGAGTAAGGTATTGAACATCTATAACAATTTTGCACAGTTATTAGATTTAGCCATTTCCAAAGAACAAAGCAGTGGATTAACTACCCAGTGAATTTGTCTTCTCTTTAATAGCTTCTAAAACATTTTTTCATTCCAAGTTTAAAAAAAACCCAACACAACCCACCCGTGTTTTCTAAGTAATATCTGTAATGTTGTTTCTTACAAAGTGACAATGCCAGCAATTGTTCCTTGGCTGTGTTCCCAGCAAGTATAATTTAACAGGTGAGACATAAAGTATGTGAGTGAGATAACAGTGTGATACTCTAAATTTAGGTTATATTGAAGCCTTTTTTGTAAATTGTAATTATTCTTTCTGTTTTTCCCCAGAAGGCATGGAGAGTCTTAGTGTCATCTTTATTAAAAAAGAAGAAGGTTCTGGAGTTTGACTGAAAAAAACAGTTCTAGTTTTTCACATGTTGTTAGAAATCAAAGATCAATTCTTTTTTGTTTTGTTTTGTTTCACAGCCTTCTTATGAAAGATAACTCTTCTGGAGCTGGTGTTGAGAAAGATAGCCAGGAGCCAGGGGGTTACTGTAAATGGTGATTATAGATTGTACTTGATTAAATTCCCCTTTTAGCTGGCTGAAGAGTTCATTTCTGCTCTGCAAGAAGTTTGGTGGAGGGCAATGAAGCCACTTAGCTTTCTGCCTTGACTCTTGGCTTGGACAGATCCAAGAACATTAGGTTTGCCCAGTAAGTTCTGGAAGAACTTGCTACCTAAATGCCCTTTTTTTTTAATTTCTGTGTTTTGATGAAGTGACTGGCCATCTGCTGGGATTCTGTGTTATCTTGATTTTCTCAAGCCCTGGTAATAGTGTTTTGGAAAAGAGGAACATCAGGTGGGAATTGGGTCTGTGAAAAAGCAGAGGGTCTGTCCTGGTGTTCTGATAAATGGGCGGCAGATATCTGCCTCGTGGGTTTTAATGGAGGAGCGTATTGAGGTTATGGTAACAGTAGGAAAGCTTGTTTGAGTGGCTCTTTCTTACACAAAGTGACCCCAGAAGTTCAGATCATTTTCCATGAAGACCATATCATGAAAAGGTTCCTTTTACTTGAAAAAGCACATTTTGAGGCACAGCAGAAGACTCTGGTGTAGCTAACTGATATAGCTAAAGGTAGATTAAGACCTGATGAATTTAGGATTCTAATCCTGCATTCCTAAAGAGGTAATAAGACCACTTATCATCTGGGCAAAACTTGATGTTAAGACACGAAGACTTACAGTCCTACATCTTGTAGATACTTTTGGAAGTCTTATCCATTGCCTCTATGACCAAGAGTAATTATGTAGCAACTGTGATTATCAGATTTTTTCAGAATATTAATACAGTCTGTTCATAAAGAGATAATTATCACTGTTTTCCAAGACTGCAATAATTTATCTGATCTTATGTAAAATGCTATCTGATCTTACATGTAAAATGCTAATTGTCATTGCTTTAGAGAGGAAGTAAAATCTCCAATATTCTACATCAGTATCCCAATTTTATTACAGTGAATGATAGAACGTAGCTCTTTGTGAAGTGTATCTGTTCATTTCCAAAGGCCTTTGGTTGCAGAACTAGGAAATAAAAGGAGTCTCTAAAGGACATCTCCCTAAACTTGTTTTAATGTGTCCGCATTTTGTTAATTTATTTGGAAGTGAGTTTTTAAAGCCAAATGTTATTACACTGTAATGTGCAATATTGAGCTTCTTTGATTAAAGATATGTTATTGCTGTGAGCCTATTAAAAAAAAATTAAGCATCTCAACCTTGGAATTTGAATTGAAATATGTAATGATCCATGTATTCTCTGCTCTGATTAGCCTGTTAATCGATATGGCTTTCAATATTCTTATATTTTAATAACTCCCTTTCTTACCTTTTGTTAGCATTTGTCATTTTGATGGTCTCCATAGATGTCTTAAAACCTAAGCACCTTCTGCAAATGTTATATTCAGAGTATAATAATAAAACTCAAACAACAGGAAGTCATAAAAATGATATTCATGTTTTCTTTCCATTTTAACGAGCCAAAGTTTGATATTCTTCTTTCACCACTATCTCTTTACTTCAGGAGTTATCCCAATGGTTTCAGTAAGAAAGTTCAGAGAACAGAATACTATTCAGTGCCAATAAAATGACAGAATATAGGCTCAGAATACAGTAATTTTCCATTATTAAATATTCCTACTGTAAGTCTCTTTAAAAATAGAGAGAGAGGAAAAGGTGTAGGGAAATAAACTTCCCTTCATATTCATGGAGAAGCTAATGGAGTTGTTCACTAAGACAATGTTTTCAGTACTAGCCATCTTTTATGTTAAAAAGAAAGAAACAGCTATTTTAGTTTCAGCCTCTGAACTTTTTCGATGACTGCTGCCCATTCTGTTTAGAATATCAGTTACTATATAGTTATACAATTCATCACAGTTACTGAAATTAAATATAAGTAGAATTATATGACTTAGCATTTCAGAATCCTTCAGCTGAGTTTATAGTTCAGTATAGTCCTTTGCAGACATGACTGGTTATATGTCAGGCTGAGAAAGAGGCTGGATCAGAGCTAAACTAATCTGTGGATATCTTGGCAATACTTCTCTATTGCCTTCAACCCCAAAACAATCAGTTTTGGAGATGCTACAGTTTCCTGAATGCAAGTGAAGTGGAGAAAGGCAAAGGACCTGAAGCTTCAAAAATACACAGGTAGACATCACTCTGGATTTTGACCATGATGCTGAATTTCGGGGGCAATGTGTTGTACTCATGTCACACAGATTATTTCTGTCTGTGGCTTAGAGATCTATGCTGTAAGTGGCATGATCAGTCTTTGCTCTGGCTGCTGCAGCTTTCTGTAGGTGGTTACACTTTATTAACTGGCAGGACAATGGTGTATTTCCTTGGGAAGGAGTAGAGAATATTAGTTTGCCTGTTGATGCTCCACAATGTCATCTGGAAGGAAAGCAGAGTATAACCACCTCTCCTCTGCAGTGCTAGCAATAAAGGGTTGAGATCTCTACTCTCTGGGAACTGGCTGTGAGAATATAGTGAGCTGATATATTGACTTCCCTGCTTACCTTGCTGAATGACCTTGTTTTATTATGAACTTCTAAGTCTTACATCTACATACTTCTGTCATTGTGTAGCTGGGTTTGCACTCTGTCATACAAGTAAGTACCATGTAACCATTACATACATTAAACACCTAATCTATAACCTGTGGTTGGTCTCTGACCCACCAAGAGGGTTCATCTGGCCTGTGGCCTGCTGCTGACATCCTTGTGAAGGCATCCCGAAAATGGACAGGTCTGCAATTTCATGCATGTCTGCCCAAAGCTTTTGAGGAGGAAAATGAGTTCCTGTGCATATGCTGCTCAGTCTACATGCATGCAATCACGTCACTCATTGTGGCAGGAAATTAGGCTAAGGTGTGCACCATGGCAAGGGGTGTGGGTACTGCTGGCCTTGCACCAGGTAGACGAGGTCTCCTGGCTCCATCACAATTCAAATATGTAATGTCACAGCTGACCATAGATATGAGCTGGAAAAAGAAATATTCATAGAGCTTGCCATGGAGAAAGCCAGACTGTCAGAGGAAAGGTTAAACAGAACTTTACTTGAAATTTCAAACATCAGTATGATAGGTAGCTCCAAAATAATGCAATATAAGACATAAGATGGTCTGCACATGAAAGAAATATACAATCTACTGACAGCAAGCAAGAGCAAGAAAAACAAATGTTTAATACACAGAGGATTCAAAATTCCTCCTTAGAAATCACTGGTAAGTTGGCTGGCCTATTAAGAGAAAAGATAATGCTTTTCAGGGACTGAGTTTCAGAAAAGGTTTTGAGGCATGTGTAGATGCGAGTTTCTGCATGAACATGTTCATTTAAAGCAGAATGCAATATAAAGCTGTTAATTCTAACTAGTTATTTGTGCACAGGCTTGTTTCTCTAGTCTTGATATTGGAAGATGTCAGCTTATCTTTCATTCTTCATGTCTCTGTTCTGATGTTTTCCTCTTGTTTTATGACATGATAAATGTGAGTGGCTGTGGGGACTCTGGCTTTAGCTATCTGCCTTGCGCAGCTCCACGAAATGTCTGAGCCTGCGATGGTGCATGTCCAGGCTGATGGACATAGTGTCCCTGCTCCTGGGCAGTGTGACCAAAAACATTGCTGCCAGGCTTGCTACCCCACCGGAAAGGAAAAGTGAGCTGACAGGAGCTTGTAGGTTTGAAAAACACATAGGTTTCATGTTGCTAAGCTTGCTGTGAAGAAAGAGGGGGGAATTTGTGGGAATATTTTTCAACAGTCAGCTTTAAGGTAAAAAGAAACGTTAAAAAAAAAATTAGTTTCATTAGAGCTCTCTAGTCTGACTTTCAGGGATGTGATTTGAGGATGATGACCTTGTTGGGATGTCAATCTGAGACAACACAAATAAAACCACTAATATCACTGCTATAACCAGGGAGGGAATTGTTAAAGGACAGAGGAGATAAAGTGGCTGCAGGCCACCTCTGTTAGGAGGTGGATGTTCTCCTGGTCATGGGGTGGAGAGGCAGCTGAAGGGCTGAGGTCCCACTGTGGCTGCTGCTGCTGACACATGTCCTGCTGGAGCAGTGGTGAAGCCTGTCTGTAACTACCAGGAGTTTGTGAACATTTCAGTTGTACCATTTCTATCAGCTTCACATTTTTCCTCTGTAAAAGTAAACAAACCAAATATTTCTGTGTATAAAGGCAGATTATCTGCAGTTAGGAAGGCCTTCTGTGCTGATAGTTACAACTAAAAGCAGTTTCTTTGCATTAGGAGGAATGTCTGAGCAGTGGATTTGTCATCTGTTGGGTAAATTTATAACGTTTTATTTTATCATTATAGATATAAAAGACATATCGAGTAAGCTGGTACTAAATAGAGTTATAAAACAGACAGAAACCTCATCCAAAGGGCTGGTAGCAATAACTCAAAAGCAAATCTATCAGGGAGCTCGAGGGACCGGGAGATAGGCAGCAAATCTCAAGGACAACCCAACCATCCATCTCCTCTGGGCGCTCGCCTGGGGGATATCAGCTGCTCACCTTGCACATGTGCCAAAATCCTCCACCTGATCCCCCTTCCCACCTGTATCTCTTGCTCCACTGCGAGGAGACAGGCTCCTGCACGAGGGGCCCTGTGTTTTCTCTCTGCTTTGTTCAGCCGCACGGTTACCTTCCCATGCCTGGTGCCCACAGCCCTTCCCTTAAACCACTGGTGGGTTTTTGGGTACCGAAGTTCAGGATGCACAGAGCAGGGCACCAAGCTCAGGCTGGGAAGATCAAGCTCCCGTCCTCACTCTGCAAGTGATCTCTCCACCCAGTGCTCCCATTTCCCTCATGCTTTTGTTTCTTCCTTTAGATTGATAACTCAGTGACTAAAAAATGCTTCTAAAAATATAGTTAGTGTAGGCTCATCCTAAAGTGGCCTTGGAGCTCGCTGAGGCCTTCAGGAGCTATGGAAACACCAGAAATACTATTTTCCAGCTGCAACTGAAAAAAAGTGCACGTGACATACTTTTGTTAAGGTGACTGATCTTCGTGCTTGGGAAAGAGCTGACTGGAGAGCCAGTGCTCTCTCTTTGGGAGAGCTACTATTTGCTGGCAGTAAGCAACACCGTCTGTCAGCTATCTATCAAAAAAAAGAAAAAAAAAAGAAAAAATCATCGCAAGCTTTGCACAGTACAGCCTTGCACCATTCTGGGCAATGGATGGAAGTTATAAATGGGATGCTGCAGTCAAGCATATGGTTGGGACCCAGTAGGAGATTTCCTTTTGGTAAACCAGCTTTTGGGGCATGAGCTGCTGGTACCCAGAAGCCACATTTTGTTGGGTACTCTGCCTCCTGCACTGGAAAGCCAATATGAAGCTGGCGGCTGGCTCCAGCCACAGATGATTTTCCACAGGACATAGGAACAGAATATAAAACTATGGAAAATGGGGAATGTCACTGAGTAGCTCAGTGTCTTTTACTGGAGTTTATCATCAACTGATGTACTCCTTGGATTCAGTTTGGCTACTGTACACAGATTTTGAAGGTGCTTATCAGGTTGCACTATTCATGCTTTCATATGTCTTTATCTGACCCCTTCCACTACTGCAGCTGGTTTACCTCAAAATAATAGATAGGACACCATGGTTTAAGTTTGGTTTTTTTTTTAAATCCTCCCTGCCCAATTAAAAATGATAACCCATGGCAGATTCATTATTAATTTGTGAGAAGAATGCTTAACAACTACACTTACTTTAGATACTCATGGAAAAAGCTCATAGTTTATTTCATCTAGGCACCTTACAGACATCATTCTTATGTGTTGTCTGTCCCTTTTAGTTTTCATGACCTTCATGCGATGATTAAGCCAGGTTTGGAAAGCTATCACAGTGAATTCAAGTAGAAGATGTGAAGAACTGCGAAGACTTATGTTGGTGCATCAATCAGAATCCTTAGAAAGCTTTTTTTTTTTTTTAATATTTGGCTTATTGTGACTTATCTGAGGATTATTTGTAGGGTGTTTTATTTTATGTGTCTGGTTTTGGTATTTTTTTTCACAATGACTATGGGTAAGTGGAATGCAATTAAGCATTGTAGAAACACTTGGGTAATACTGTAGTCAGAAACAGTGATGTATCTGAATACCTTGCAGGTTGCTCTTCTGTTCCAGTGTCTGTCTACAGATATGGTTCATTTAAGATTGCTATAAAGCTGGAAATGCTTTAAAGACAGCTAACTAGCACACTTTCCAGAGCAAAAGGAGATGAGATAAAGATGAGTTCACTCCATCAGAACAAGGAAGGAAAACCTGGGAATCCAGAGAGTTGGTTTTGATTGAATGTCATAAATATACAAATGGTAGGATTTGGAAATAGAGGGAAGAAAGAAAGGAAGTGATCCTCATGGCTCCAACTCTGGAGGAGAAATCTTCCCTTAAATTTGCTATTCTTTCTTGACTGCCAGATCAATGTAAGAAGCTGGTGACAAGTAATGAAATGGATTGGTGGTAATAACTATTAATAAATATGATAGTTGCAATAAGGTCTAGTTGCCCTTGGTATGTATTTAATGGACTCTTATTGTACAAATACAATGGAAAGAAATATATCTTGTACAAGAAGTATCAAAAACATAAAAGTAGTGGCAGTCCTCAAGCATAGCTCTGAAGTACAGGCTAGTGTGGGAAAAAAAGATTAAAAAACCTTAGGGTGTTTTGTTTTTTTTTTCCCTTCAGTATTTCAGCTAGGAAATTCACACTTGAATCAGAAGGGAAAGTTACACAGTGTGGGTTAAAAAAAAACCCCAGAATTTACAAGGCTGAGTTACACCACACTTCCCCACATGATTAATTAAATGCTACTGTAAGTCCTAATAGGTCAGTGTCAGTTTTACAGGAACTCCTCTTAAGCTAGTTGAAAATGTCTTGTCTCCATTTCATCACTCAAAACATTTGTGTTGTGTTTCTTTTGCAGCTAAAAACTGTTTGCTTTCTCAAGATACGTTGTTGTACTTCCCAGAACGTGCTCTCTGTTTACTGGGAGCAAATGGTCCAGGGGAATGAGTGCTCAACGTGATGGGCAACATATGGGATAGAGTGAGACATCCAATGAATGTGGATGCAGTAAAAGCTGTTCTTTTGCTCAGAGTGAATGTTAATGATGTTTCCACGGTTCATGAATAAACTCACTCAGAACATGAAGTTCTCAGGGAAAAAAAACCAACCTCTCCTGTTAAAGAAATATGCCTATGTTGCTATTGAATCAGAAGCCAGCAGTAGCCACAACAGTTGCTGACAATATTAAAAAAATAATAATATTGTGCATTTTTTTCATATGGTCAGTTCAAAGTCCTAAAGATATCAATGCAGAAATATCCTAGCTCTGCACGCTGCCGGTATGTGGTCCAAGACCACAGGATCAGGGCATCAGCCAGCTCCTATCTCTGGCTGTGTCAAGACTTGTTGACTTACCTGGATCCAGATCTGGGTTTTCCTGGCTGCACCGTATGTCCAGATTTTCTTTCTGTGGATAGCAGGGAAATGAGACGTGCTCCACAGTATTGTGTCAATATGCAGCCCAACAGCAAAGCTGGAACATGCTTACCTCCCACATCTAACCTCTGCTTTCTCTCATGTCTGACCACTGTGACCATAGATTTCATCTATGAAGATCTCCCATAAAAGCACCGTTGACCTGCTCAGCCCTTCCCTCTTTCTTGGTTGTGGAAGTAATGAATGAACTCTCCTCTCCAGTCATCAGCAAGAGGCTCTCTCACAAAGATGTATCTGTGCCTTTATAGCTTGGAGAAAAATAGAATGGGTATGAAATTTGGGGGTTTTTGTGTGAAACAGCTGCAATCTGGAGCTGGTGAAGCTTTTGGTACCATGGAGCTTTGGTCAAAGGTCAGACTGGTCAGATATTATTGTAACATAAATAGATACCTAGAAACTACAGTCATGGTTCTAACAAATTATTATTATTATTATTATTATTATTATTATTATTATTATTATTATTATCATCATCATCATTATATGTTGCTACCAGTAAGAAGTATCTTCATCAAATAAATGAATATAATTTCTTTAAAGAAACAAAATAGGGAAAGTCTTTCCATACATTTTGATATTGCTGCAAGTGCCACCAAAACAGCAATCACTGCCTTCATTGTGAACAGCCTGGTGCAAGGGCAGCTCTGGGGAAGCCACAAGAGTGCAAGTCCACACCAGCACCCTTTTCACTTGTTCTGGACCGGGATGAGAGAGATGAAGATCTCATGAGCTCTCATGGAGGTAAGCTTTGAGGATGCTTCTAAGTGCTGCTTCACTTTTATACCTACAGTGGACAAGGTTTCTGAACACTCTAAAATTCAATGCATAATTCTGACAGGAATGAGGGGGTTTGGGTGTTTTTTATCCCTGCCTGGTCATGCTGGTGGCAACACAATCCCACTGGCCCTGCTAGGCTTTGGTTCCCATCTCACAGCTGCACACACAAGGCTCTGCAGGCAGGGTGCCACATGCAGATTTGTTTTCCTATTAAATGTCAGAAGAAGGTAAGAATGGTAAAGATATAACAGCTTGCTGTGATCTCGTAAAATGATGATAATCTGTAAATGCTGGGTTTTGGCTTAAGTCTGTTGCTCACTTGTCTTTCAGGTGTAAGTGTTATTGGTCATTTCTGAAAATATTGTCCAAAGTCTGCCTTTAGAGAGCACCCTGAAGTCCTGTGGTCTAAAGATTTAAAGTGCAAAATATTAACCCTAAGTCAAATCCCTGAGATTTCAACTCATGTCCACTGTGATAAAAATATATTTATATAAACTCTACTGCATATAAATTCATTATGATGGACAACAGCCTTGTTTTCTTCCTCTAAAAAGAAACAGTTTCAGTAAGGAAGTATCGAGTAAGAATGAGCTTCCACAGCTATAATTTACAAGAAAAGCATGCTTCATGATGAACAGGAGATAAAAGCTGCCTTGAACAGCTTACAGACTAAATAGACAGATAATATATCCAGAGACAGGGTCAATCATTCAATAAAGGGCCAAAAAAAAGCTTTTTATTGAGTGTGGATTTGATTTCACTCAGTGTATTTTCATGTTACCAAGCCATTCACATGTGTTTTTTTGTCTCCTTATCTGGATTATAGAATAAGGCAAGTTTTCCTAAACAGGCTGCATCAATCCAGGCATTCCAGCTCAGTGCAAAATCCTGCAAACTGCTGCAAATTATTCATTATTGGACACATCCTTTACCATTTCTGAAGCAAAGCATCAGATAGGAACAGGAAGACTGCATAGCATTTTAGTGATGTTTTTATTAGACAGAAAGAAAATATATGACTAATTCTTAGTTGAAGGAATTCCTTGCAGTTATGTGGTTAACTTCTAATTTATTGCCAAAATTTATTTGCTGTTAGGTGACATTGACCCTGGTGACCAATGCCTCAGATTATTTTTTAAGGAACAATTTTATAGCTGAAAAGACTACATATTACAGAGCCATTTATAAAGTTTAAATGTCTTAAGCTAACAATACATGATTGCACAGCCAAAAGTGAAAACATTATGGCTAGCTAGGAGAACTCATAACTCTAATACATGGTTACAAAATTGGGCTTACGACAATGAAAACACAGCTTATGTCAGCACACTTCCTCTAACGAGGCTGCAATTGTAATAGAAATCTCTGTGCTTCATCTTACCTAGGCGCTCAGCTTATGCCTGTTCCGTGATTGTTCTGATTTCATGCAGTCACACTATGAAGCTTTTGTATGAATATTTAATACTGCGATTTGCATTACATTGGTGCCTCATTGTGCGAGGGACTGTACAAACCACATAGTGAGAGCCAGTCTTGCTGCAAAGAGTTTAAATTTAAATTGACGGGAAGACAGAGAGAGTGGGAGAGGAAAGAAAAGTATAGAGAAAGAAAGTGGCACACCTATGGTCTCCCTGCAAATATGTGGCAGAGAGAGTACTTCTGAGCCCTGTGTCCTATTCATTCCCTCTCTAGGAAGCTTATTCATGTCTTTGAGTTGTGATAACAACATTAAGCACTCTTGATAATTTACATCTTTACTCATTAACTAGATATTGGCTCCTTCAAAGTGATTGTGTCTGTTCGTGTTGTAAGGGACATATCACCGGTGGAAGCAATACAAATATTTCATTCACAAAAGGAAGCCCACGAAGAGCCTGTTTTAAAGCCACAGAACTATCACCTCTTCTCATACTTCGTGGGCTTTTGTTCTTGGTCTAACCTACTTTATCTCCATTTTTGCCTTATCTTGTGCTCAACTACCAGTACACAGTGACACCTGCAATTTCACAGCAAGGCTATGAAGCCACTGAAAAATTTAACACTTTTTATTTAGATGAGACCGATAATAATGTCAGTGGTTTCTGTGCTAAAGTGATAATCTTTTCTTCACTCCTTTTTAATCAGCATCATTCATCTATGTCATCGTGAATGCTAAAACTACCTTCAAGAGGAAATTTATTTTGGGAAGTAGGTACAGAAATTTGTAATTTGCTATTCCCAGCCCATATTTTATTAATGGTTTTAATGTTGCCAGTTATTACTTCAATAACCTTCCATTCAAGCAGTTAAAATGTAGATGATATATTTGTCTCATAATGGTTCTTCATCAATTAATTGGCAAGGCTGGAGATGCTTTGAGCCAAATGATAGCCAAACGCTCTGATGAGCTGGGATAGAGGAACACAAATGCAAGTGAGAAGTACTTGTTTGTGATGTGATATATATGAAGGAAAGTCAATTGAAAGCCATATTTTTGAAGCGACGAAAAATCACATCAGAATTAAACTTCACAGTGATATAGACACTGTAGTTTATATGCTGTTTTAATTTCTTTCAGTGGACCCTAGTGTTTATACTGTGTATCCAGACTGAGGGCAAACTCAGGAGCTTTGCTGGCTGTCTAGAATAGAATGGAATAGAACAGAACAGAACAGAACAGAATAGTTCTGTTGGAAGGGACCTACAACGATCATCTAGTCCAACCGCCTGAGCACTTCAGGGCTGACCAAAAGTTAAAGCATATTATTATGCTTTAAAATGATTTTATTATTATAATATGGAACAGGCTTCCTAGACAGATGGTCAATGCCCCATGCCTGTCAGGGTTTAAGAGATATTTGGACAATGCCCTTAACAACATGCTTTAGAGGTACACATCCTTACAGAAAAGTGTGTATGTTTTTGTGAGTATGCATGTATGGATGTAGCTGTCTGTCTATCAATCTATACCTCTGTCCACTTGTGGATTTTAAGGCTGTCACTTTCCTAAAGGACGTGACCACTTAAAACTTCACACCAACAGTAAAGGGAGAGCTTAGTCCATACACAACAGTGTGCATGTGGATAGATCTAATTCTTCCTACTAGAAGGCAGTGATACAGATGCTTTGTATTACTATTTTTATATATTGCTATTATAGATGTATATATACATTTTTACATCTATGCATGCTTTTCTATATATAAAAGGAAGTGCTCCAGGCAGGCTGTTCAAAGTCCAATCCAGGGCTGGAGACTGTCTTTCAGTAGGGGAGCAAAGAGTTGTGTTTACCTTTAATGCAACTGAAACAAAGACGTTTTAGGATCCAGCCCTGTGGTTCACTTCTCTTAGCCATGTAGCTTCTAGAAAGATGCTATTTACATCCTTTGGCCTAAAACTTATCATTTCTTATCCATTTTCTTAGCCACACCTTTAAAATGCACAGGAAACAAAGTTGTGCTTCTTTGTAATAAAGTCTTACCAGACAGTCAGTTCTAAAACATTATCCACACATACACACAAAAGACCAGTGTTTAATCACAGAGAAAAATCATATGTGTCAAGGTGGAATAAGAACCACAGGAATTCTCATTTTAAAGAATCTGTAAAAATGTAATATCAAAAATGTAAGTTGTATCCCATTCCAGGAGAAGGTGCCAGAATTGTTGGTCTATTCTTGCCTCTTATATATATTGTTATAAATGCTTCTGCATAGAAAGTGAATAGTATTATCATCTCCAGGAGGAAAAAATTAAAGAAAAAAAGAAAGCCCAACAACAACAGACACTTCCTAATCATCTTGCTTGAAGAGAGATGCTAGCTGTGAGCCATTAGTGTGTGTGGAGAGAGATAATTAGAAGAAAAGCAGAGATTAAACAAGAAAATTTAATTTATGTGTGAAAAGGCAAATGCTCTAAGATAAATGTTTAATCCAGAATATTTAACTATTTCATTGTTCAGCCTCAGTCCACCAGCTGAAATGAAATTGAATGAAAAGAAATTGGAAGCTCATGCTCTCTTTGTGCTTTCCTAACTAGATCCACTTCTTGTCTCTTGTTTTATTTTGGGATGATAAAGTCTGAAAGGTAAGGCTCATTTTCCCCCTTTTTTAATACCTACATCAGCCAAAGTCTCTTGAATGCCAGTATACAAATGCATATGTTTATTTATAAAGTCACAGAGTAGCTACCCTTTGTGATAGTTCAACACATTATCAATACACTGAGCAGCTAGTCATTTTTTCCAGGAGAGTGAGATCCTGAAGCGGAAAACCAGGCAGAGACGGGTCCAGTGTTCAGTTTTGGGCCCCTCACTACAAAAAAGACATTGAAATGCTGGAGCATGTCCAAAGAAGGACAACAAAGCTGGTGAAGGGTCTGGAGCACAAGTCTGATGAGGAGCAGCTGAGGGAACTGGGGTTGTTTAGCCTGGAGAAAAGGAGGCTGAGGGGAGACCTTATTGCTCTCTACAACTCCCTGAAAGGAGGTTGTAGCGAGGTGGGGGTCGGTCTCTTCTCCCAAGTAAGAAACAATAGGACAAGAGCAAATGGCCTCAAGTTGCACCAGGGGAGGCTTAGATTGGATATTAAAAGACATGTAGAAGTGGTGCTTATAGACATGGTTTAGTTGGTAGACTTGGCAGTGTTAGGTTTACGGTTGGACTCGATGATCTTAAAGGTCTTTTCCAACCTAAACGATTCTATGATTCTATGGTTCTATGGCTTTGTATTCCTTGGCTACTGAACTCAATGTCTACTCTTTACCTCACAGATTTTTTTTTATCTTTTGGAAGAAAGGTGCTTCTGAAGCTGAAGCTACAGTGTGAAAATGATGTTGTTTTCTGGCTATTTGTAGGGTGTGAATTATGGAAACTGTTCAGCTGTGCTGCAGTCATGCTGGTTCCTGTTCAAAAATCATCCAAGGAGTGGGGTGCTTCCCTCTCAGGCATCTGCCAGACAGACAGACAATAGAGACAGGTAGGTCCTGACTGCAGAAGATATTATTGACCCAGGGAGAGATAGCTTTGGACTTCTAGTTACCTAAATGACTTTTTCCTAAATCAACTCCATTGCCAAAGAATGAATGTAAAAAAAAAAGCTGAAAAGTGTCAAATTCATCCTGAGATATATCCTTATAATACAATAACAAGACAGTGCCTTGGCATCTATGTAACTTACCATTTCTGTTATCCTGACTGGAGACTGATTCTTAATCTGCCATACCATGACTCCTTTACACTGTTCTGTAAAAACCTGGGATTATTCAGTAGTCAAAATGTGTACACATATGACTCAAACACACTGAGAGCATAAAAATACTTGCAAAAAATAGCGAGATTAGGGAATGTTTAGGGCACATAGGGCCTTGCAGTTTTGGGATGTGAAGCTCATACAGCTCCTTTATTGGTTCCAGTATTTTTCTTGACTGCACTTCTTCTGTGTGACATTATTGACCAGGTTGTGATTTACAGCAGTGTAATCAAATTGAGAAGCCAGACCCTAGCAAGCTCAAAACACAAAGGGCTCTGACTAGCTCTGAATCTCAGCACATCTAGCACTTTACTGTTAGGGTTGTTTTGAAGATTTATTGGGAAAGGGAACACATTAATTAAAAACATAATTTTGGATCATAATAGGTGTGAATCTGAAGTCTGCCTGGAACAGAAATATCACAGTTCCCCTGTCTGGTCTTGTTAACCTACTAATGAAGTGAAGAGCACTGAATGCAAGGGGTTTTTGTTTTGACTGTTTTCTAATTTCATTTAAGAAATCTTTCACTAAGGCCTATTTAAGTGTATGCCACACTGAAACATGCAAAACTGCAGGGGAAGACAATATGATGCGGATGCACTGAATTGCACTTTTTATCCCCTGCCAAGGGGAGGGTGACTGGGTCAGCTGTAGATGCTGCAGGTAGGGGTCTGCTCAGTCAGAGGAATCTCACCCAGACATCAGTGAGATCTGAGGGCAGTTGCTTCTGGGC
The DNA here is from genome assembly GCF_034638445.1 of Ciconia boyciana. NCBI lineage: Eukaryota > Metazoa > Chordata > Aves > Ciconiiformes > Ciconiidae > Ciconia > Ciconia boyciana. The sequence goes on from NC_132934.1 coordinate 209,586,510, forward strand.
ATGGTAAAAGCTTTAGGGAATTTTTGGTGTCAGTGAATTAAAAATGAAAAAACGTGGATTCAGGACTCAGCGGGGCTGTGAGATGCAGTGATGAGAGAGTGACAGGAGTGCGTTGCTACACGTGTTAACAATTAGCATCACTTGTAATTTCAGGTACAAGAAAAGGCGAAAGAGCAAGGGCTGTTAAAAATCAATAGTGATTCCAGGTTCAGTTATATGACAGAGGGGAATTTTTCTAAAACCTGACATATTAAATCTGCTATTATAACTGAAATCAGCTGTTAATATACATGGATATAGTATCAGTGCAACTAAAGAAAGGGATGTGTACAGGCCATAGCAAGCTGTTGTGAAATGCAGGTGTGAGTTTGTCGCATCTAACTTTTAGTGCCCTCAGTACAGTTCAGATGGCAACAGACTGGAGCCTAGGGAGCAATTCTCATCAGCAGCTCATCACACAGTAGATGCCTGTTTTTGATCCAGATTATCACTATAAACTCCACTCACTGTATTGACTCCATTTACTCCATATAGATCTCAGTTAATAATGGAAGCAAAGACACTATATTAGCCATCCACAAGGACAGGACCTATATCTCAGTTAATAATGTACGCTATCTGTAGCTAATAGCAGTCCATCTGCCTTCTGACTGGAAGCAAATCTATGATACAGGTTTGGTCTTTTTTCCTCTGCAAATTAGATATTTAAACCAAATATTGCTAATATGCTGGCACTGTGCCATGGAAGAGCTGTCCATTAGGACGTGTGCCTGCTTTTAAATAGGCTGGTGAGTATGTGTGTGTATGTGTGTGAGTAAGGCAAAACTCAGTTTAGTTTATGCAGGTGCATTATGCAGATGTCCTGAACACTGCAGAGCATCACCATCTGCAGGTGGTGCTTTATGTGACATCTGTCAGAAGCAGATCATTCTCTCCTGTCTCAGCCTCAGGGCAGAATTGCATGATGACTGGCTTGTTGCATTTTGCTTTTTTTTTTGTTGTTGTTGTTAAATGCTGTGGTTTTATCTGGAAAAGGAACGTCCAGGCAGCAGAAGTGTATTCTCAGTGACTGAGCATCACGACACCAATACCTAGTGCTCTAGATCACGTGAGACAAAAGGGGCTGCAGTGGACCACATGGCAATGAAGAGGTTGTGGCGGTGTAGTCCTGCCGCCGCTCCCTGCACAAGCAATAACCATCAGTGGGAGTCATCCCGATAGCTGCATCCAGCTTATGCTGGACCTTGAGGACGGAGGGCAACAAAGTAGCCAAGGGCTGCCTGAAGCAGGGATCTAAACCCCTTGCTGATATGCAAATATGACCATAAGTCAATCATCTTGCTCCTTAAATAGTGGACAGCCCAGGGCCCGTTGAGCTCTCCTGCACGGCAGCGGGCTGCACGCCAGGATCTCCCCTTGAGTGTGGACACCTCTCAAGGTTCCTCCTCGAGGTTGAGAGATTCCTTGCCGTAACAGATCCTCGGTAAGTGACTAATAGCATGCTAAACTTTGAAATCTTAGCTAAGTGATATAAAGGATTGATTGCGCACATATAATCCTTTAGACATAAACCGCTGACCAAGTCTGGGACTAGGACTGGATCTAGCCGCACCTAGACTCCTCTCTGAGAAGGAGTTTGGAAAGCAAGGGGATCTTTTCCGAACGTCATGACTCAACAGGAGGCTCTCCCTGACAGTTTTGTCTGACCCTGTCCTCTATGCAGTAAATAACCAAGTATACCTTGCCATCGAATCTTGTTAAAACACTGTCGCATTGAACTTTGTTAACTCCCTATTCTGTATCAATAAACTATATTTTTACTTCTCTCTTGCGAGTGAAGTGCACCCTCACTCCATCCGCGACAGAGGCCCAGAACCAACTTTCAGAAGGAAAATGTACTTTTTTATGGTAAGAGGAACATGGCCCCTGCTGCTTTGCAGCACCGTGGCTTCTCTCCTGCTCTGGTACTTTATACATCCAGTACAACACGCTCTACACAGGCTGTGAAACCTGTGAGCTACCAGCCTTGCTGCAGGGTGCAATACGGGAAGCACGTGTAGGAGCAAATATTGGACTCCAGCTTGATGCAAGATTGATCAGGCCTGAGGGCACGTCTGTCTGGAGGGGTGCAGACAGTTGCGTTTGCGTCTTCCCCACCTGTGCTTTGATCCATCTGGACTCCAGCCAGCTCTGATATGGCAGCCATGCAATCACAGTTGATAAGACAACACCCGAACCAGAGCTGGCTTGTGTCCAGCTAGTTTTGAACCATGAATGACTGCTGGCACCTTCCCGCACATACTGAGTGCTCTTCTCCTCAACTCTCCTTGCAGAGTGCAAGCTTTGGAGTGACCTGTGGGTTTCTTTTGGCAAATTTGTTCCAGAGATTCAGATCACCTTTCTTAAAGCTTTGTCCCCTTCAGAGCTAAGGGTTACCTCAGGGTTGAACCCTCTCTGTCTAAAGGGCTTTCTCCTTAGAGGTCTGGATGTACAGGTCTGGGTGAATAGAAACTCTGTGGCATTTGTGAGTTCATGTGAGCTGACCTCCTCCTAGGAAAACTTGGGGAAAGGCCAGGGCAGTGAGCCGCCTTCTCCAAACCCAAACGGCAGCCTGATTCAGCAGCTATGGTATAGTCACGCCTTCTTTAAGCTCTGCAACAATTTCCAACTCCAAGGATGTGTATTGCCTGCTGTCCCATTAGGCCTATGGGTTATCCTTATCCCTAAGCCTTTAATATGGAAGAGGAGGAGAAGAGCACTTTTTATATTCTTCTGCGTGCCCATACAAAGGCCAAGGACATGCTGAGCCGTTCCTTTAGAGCAAAAGGAAGGTCTCTGCTTAGACAACTCACTTGAGGGCCTTCAGAGATAAATCCTTGAAGTGACCCTCCCATCTAGCTGTTTGGCATTTGATAACACCAAGTCAATGCTTTAAATATGTCCTGTTAGTATTACTCTTTGTTAAGCACTGACGATGGATTTAACAGCCTACAAGGAACAGCATAAGATGCCATTATCTGGTACTGCCAAGGTGGAGAATGTGGACACAGGGCAATTGGCTAGTTGTGTCCCTGGGCTCAGCTCTGCATGTTTTACACAGCAGTAAATGTGACATCAGGAACAGTATATTTTTTAAACACTGCATCGCAGAGCACTGTAAGATGTTACCCATGAAGGAGTCAGTCCTTCAGCTGAGACTTTATGGTAGTGGACTTGAACATCTGCCCAAAGACTTTGAGGTTTGCTTTTGCAAGAGGGCTGCCAGATCCAGTTGGAGGACCTAACTCCTAATTATTATTCATGGAAAGAACAGTCCATCTGTCATCAAGATTTATTTGGGGATAAATATTAAAATTCACTTCTGATCTGAAAGGATAGTATCTGTCTGGTGTATATTCCCTAAGGATGGCAGTCTGACTAGATGTCAGTGTGGTCAAAAGTCAGCCTGTTTCAGAGAGGGAGCAAGAGGAGAGGGATATACATGTACATATATATGCACATATATATGTGTGTATTCATGTATATGTAAATATACATGTAAATGTGTATTTATACATACTGCAAGCAAAGTCAACGTTCCTGTCAATACTGTATGCTTTCAATGCATGGAGGGTGAAAACATTTGAAATCTTTCTTTCCTGGCCATTTTTTTTTTCTGCTAAACTCTTCTTCCTCCCACCAAACTACTGGAGTGACAGAAGCATCCATCTTGCTCATGAAAATAGATATTTCTTCTAAAGAAAAAATAAGATGCACCTTGGATTCAGATATGGACCCTGAGTTGGTATAAAATACCCTAATTAATAGAGCTTGGATTGCTGCAACAATTTACATTAAGTTATTACCTTTTATTTTTATGTTATTTGGTTTTGAGCAGCAGTAAATTTTAAACCAGTCTTCCCCCACCATTTTTGTATTCTTGCCATTGGTGAAAGATACATTTTTTAAAGACCTTACAGGATTAAGCTGTTTAGGGATCATAAAATGAATCTACCAACTTCATCATACTGAAATATGACCTTTTTCTGCTTAAAAAATCTTAAAATAATTAGGTCAAAGTTTTCGTTGTTGATATTTGTGCTACAGTAATTCATGGCTGATAATTTAATTGAATTTTCATATGTATGAAGCAGATGTTATAGGTTCTTTGCTACATCACTATGGTAGTGTTAGTCATGCAGATTTATAATAAAGCAATCTCTTATTGTTCCTTCCCGCATTTATCTACATTTTGTGCTGCAGCTGATTTTGCAATTGTCTCATTTAATTATGAACATTGACATCATTTACAGGATTTATGCATCTAATTAAGTGGGCTCTAATAGAGAAGTTTCAGACATAACGCCAAGAGACTAATATATGTTTGCTAGTGGTTACATTGGTTTCTATTGTTTCTCTTAAGCAAGAGGAGTGAGAAAAAAAAATAGTCTTTTTTTCCTGATATCAGAAGGAGTCTTAAAATATTTTCAGTCTTTTCAGTCATATTATATATGAAGGAATATTTTAAAATCTTAATTTGATTGTTAATAGTAAACACTGTGTAAAAGTAACAGACCAGAATACAAAAGCAGAAGTGGTAGTGGGAGCAGAGAAGCCATGGTTATAGGCAGTCTGTTGACCACGGAGATTTTATAACAACTGGTAAACTATTTATTAAAATGTATATTTATTCGTTGAATAAGTCTTTATAAACTATATGTGTGTGACATTAATACAAAGCGTGAACCTTTTCATTTTCCAGGCAAAGATAAAATGAAAGAGATTTGTTGATTAACAATCCTCTAAACTAGTGGAATGACCCAGCAAGGTCAGGAATGAGAAAAAATCCAGTTCATTAGTCAGCAAGTTTTCCTCCTCATGGTTTTATTGCTCAAGCTTGCTTATTTATTGGTCAAGACAAGGGAAATGAAGAGGAAAAAGGCCAGCTAGGGTTATAGTCCAGCTCTGTAACAGGCAGATATGGCTTCCTGTGCTTCAGGAGTTTCCATTTCTGCTCATCCCCCAGCCATGAAGTGTTGGTGTAGTCACTATTCGCTGAAAACCACAAGTAATATTAATTCAGTCTGACCTCCATCATAGACAGGACAATAACTGTGTTTGTTCATTTCCATAAATCTGTTTAAGCTTGATGGTCATTCCTGTTTTAAAGCCTTCAGGTGAAGGGAGGGTCTACTATGTCCAGATGCTTTGTCTGGTCATTTATTCAGGACCAGGCTCACAACCATGAGCCCTTTCTTGTTAAATATGACAGTGGGGTAGTTGGGGTGCCATTGGTGGAGGTGCAGATGTTCAGAACAACCTATGTGTGATAAATATTTCCTATCTCATGGTAATACCTCATAACTTAATAAGTCTTAAGGAGGTAGTGGGCATTCAAAAAGATTTGAACCCGGAGTAATCCATAGCTGATGAAAAATGATGCTTGGTGAATCATGAAAGAGCAGAATTCAGAGGAACATAAGTTATCTAGCCAGCCTCTCTGCCCCAACCATTATCCCTCTTTACTTATGCTAACCTTCCTCTTCTCCCTCCTCAGTCACGAAATTCAGCAGTCTCTATAGGCAATCTGCTTGCATGAGTAATAGTTGGGAATTTCTGTGAGTTTAAAATAATTCTGTCTTGTATTGATTTAATTCTATAATTTTTGTGTCCATTCCCAGAAAACATGAAAAACAATTTATTGCTTTCTTTTACATATTTGAAGGTTTGTATGTCTCCTTTCAATCTTCTGTAAGTTGAACAGGATTCATTTTTTCTAGTAGGGAATGGAGAGAGGTATTCAATATCCATGAATTGAATACCTATGTACAGTATTTTTTAATTATGTAGCTGTCATCTGTCTCCCCCAACTTTTCAGCATAATTGTAATGAATAGTATTTCTTTCCATTCTGATGTTTTCATCAAAAACTTGTTACTTTTTTTGTTTTCATTAAAGTCACAGCTCCAGGAGTCATGGGATTATTTGAAACTTTCAACTTTTCTTAGAACATTTCAGAGAGAAGTATAGTGCAGAGGGGGGAAAAAAAAGTTTATTCTGGGCCAGCATGCACATTCTTCTTCTCCCTCCTCACCCATAGAAAAGACTATTTTTTTTTCTCTTTAAAAGAGCAGATCAGCAAAAGGTCTTATTTTGTTTATTTTAGCAATTCATGTGAAACAACATTTGCTAACATTGTGTTGGCTAGCAGACCGCACAACAGATGTGAAAGCTTCCCAGCACCTACGGTCAATAAGGAAATGGCTACTGTACTAGTTGACAAACTGCAGTGTTTTTGAGAAACTCATTACCTCCAGGAGAACCGTGGTATCATTCTCAGAATGGAGGAAAATCTGATGTCTAGAGGATGGTATTTTTCATCTGCATGCTTTCAATTTGAATAAAAAACAGATGCAGAGGTACTAGCTTTCATTCCTCATAATATTGTCACTCTTATCAGCAAGCTGAACTGATAATATGTTGAAAAACTGTATCTGGGTGGCCATTACATTTAATCTTCCAGCAGTTATTTTTGCCCTGTTGTTTCTCACCCTTATGAAGACTGCCTTCCAAATACCCCACAGTTTATCCACTGCCACTGAGCACATATTTCTGGTGGAGTTCTTCTGTAATCACATGGAAAGCAGATCAGGCTAGCTGTAAAGTAAAAAATGGATCAGGTTGTGTGAGACCCACAAGGTGACTTTACAACAAGAGTGCTATCAAAGAAGGAGAGGTGTGACTAGAATTAAGCAGAAGACAGCTGTGGCAGCGGGGTGCCAAATGACAGGATGGAGTTGTCTGTCTGAAAATATCTTAATGTCTGCCACTTAAGCATACACCAGTGCTTGAATAGGTAATTTATTAGAAAGTTAGAGTATTGCTCTTCTTGTTTATGTTCCTCTGCATATTAGAGGAACAGGCATGTTTCATCTTAATATGCTGAATGTGTTTTTCTTCTGTCCACAATCCACAGTTAAGTGATTTAATTTTCATGTCTGGCTTCTATTTCTTCCACAGAGCCAGAAATGTTACATCTGTAATGGTCTGATGCAAACTCCTTTAGAAGTCAGTGGAAAGACTTCTGCTGACATTAATGGGCTTTAAATCACACTTGAAATCAAAGTTTTAAGTGAAGAATGAATTGGTAGCCTCTGTATTTCTACAGATTAGTTTATTGATATCATTGGGCTATATTTTTAAGAAGTGGAAATTCACTTTTCCAAAAGTACATGTAAATCAGCTAATTGCTCTTCTATGTGCAATGTCCAAAAATGAGCATGCTCTTTTCTCAAAGCACAGTGGACTTTTTTTTTTCCTCTTTTCTTAATGTGGTTCTATTGTGTTAAACCAAAAGGAAAATTAAATCATTTTATTGCTATAAGTTATTCATATTGTTATAATCTGTGTATCTGTCAACCTTGGATATTCTTGAAGGGGATAGTGAGAGAGGGGAATGAACTCATCTGAACTCAGCAGGAAATTAAGGAGGTACTTGCAAAATAAAATGAGCTACAAATAGAAATGCTTGCAAAGAGGGAAGCAAGAATTAATGGGAGAAGCATCTGGAAGTATAGAAGAAAGAGTTTATTGCTCCTAAGCTAAGGGGCCATGCCCAAAGTAAGGATGAGAGAGGATAGGTGGGATGTGGGAACTTTGTTCTTCTCTGCTTTCCCATGGGATCTAACAATTGCTGATGGGAGGGATGCATGAGGTTGGCTTCCTGCATGCTCTAGTGTGCTCTGGCTTTGGAAGTGTGTGAATTGCCAGCAACTGTCAATCTAACAGAGGTTTTTGCATTCCCTTTTTCTGCCTTTTGCAAATGCCTATGAATCTGAGGACTTCTGTTCTTTTGTAGGTTTTATCTTGTCTCTCTGTAAAGGGAATAGAGAGGAAAAGAGGTGCTTGAAATATACTTTAGACAGTGCTTGGATAGAGGAGATGAGAACAGGTACCCCTGACGCATATCACAGACTCTCATGTGCTAGCACTGCTGTGTAACAGTGATAGCAAGAAAGCGGTTCACAGCTTTTTGCGCTTCCCTCCCCCCATCTATATTTATACCCATGGATATTCTCATTCTGCTGAGAGAACCGTATTTAGAGAGATGATTTTCACACCTGTAATTACCACTCATTGTTCCCACCTTGGAATAGAAGTGCTAACATGTGAGGACATAGACTACATCTGTGATTTTTTTTCAGGGGTCTAATTAACCCTTTGAAAACATTTCCAAGCATATTCATACTCTCCAGACCATGCTTACAATGTATATAACAGACAAAGGAACATTTCAGAATAAAGTTGTATCCTTTATTTTTATCCAAACAAGGTAGTAGCTCCATGCAAAACACCATAAAAAACTACTTTGTGCTTGATTGCTATCTTGTCTCATGGATACAAGTTCATCATGGGTACAAGTTACTCCTGGGGAGATTCTGATTTGAGACAAGAGGAATTTTCACAATGAGAACAATCAGTCATTGGAATAATCTCGCCAGGGAAGTGGTGGATTCCCCAACATTGGACACTTTTAAGATTTGGCTGGACAGGGTGCTGGGCCATCTTGTCTAGACCGTGCTTTTGCCAAGAAAGGTTGACCAGATGATCCTTGAGGTCCCTTCCAACCTGGTATTCTATGATTTTACGATTGTCTGAGAAACAGTTTTTCTTCCTGAAACAGACCCCAATACCCTGCTACCCTTCCAGCCTTCCTCCATCAAAAGCAGGCAGGCAAGGTAAAAACCAAACTACCAAAGGAAGTGAACCACCTCCTTGGAAACAGAGTGGCAGAACTTGTTAGTTACACACGAGGCTGCCCACGATGCCCTGTGTCCTTCTGCAGTGTTGAGTTCACCCATCTCGAATCTCTAAAAGCAAATGCAGGTGAGGAGCACATCCATAATTCTGCCTTCTCTAAGTGATATACTGTGCCTTTACCACACACACGTGCTCCCTGTCTTTGAAATGAATAGAGCGGGAAACGCCTGCTGTAAAATACTTTCCATGCTCTGAAAAAGCAACACATCTGCTAATATTTATGGTTCTTCCATTTCCTTTTGTAATCCCCTCACCCTTCATACACGATGCCATCTAACGCTCCTCTTTCATTTTCCCAGCATAAAACCCACAGATTTCACTCATCTCACATTTAACAGATGATAATCCCCAAGACAAAAAGAGAAATTATGCTAAGCTTCTGGCACGATCTATTCAGCACACCGGTGAAATGAGGCACTGCAGCTTCTGTTGAGGTGCATTTGCAGCTCTTCCTTTCTCCAGATACGCCTGAATTGGATGTGAGGATGTGATGATGCCTGAAGCACCTCACATCACAATCACATCTCTCCTGATTGCTCCATATTATCTTCAGCCCTTCAAGACACTTGTAGCTAATAAACTGGGTACAGCTAAACTACTGGCAGGTGCTTCCTCCTTTCTATCACTTCACTCAGGGTCAGCAGAATTAAAGATGTTTGGGTAAATAGTGTATGTGTATGGCTTATCTCTGTTATTTCCTGGCTTTCAGAGGTCTGAGATTTAAGAGCTCAGTTGCGGAAAATACTGTTGGTAGCTGCAAATAGCACTGGGCTTTTGGGAAATATTATCTGTCCCGATGACTCTGAGTATTTTCACAAGAACATGAAATTCCTCCCCAAGTATACAGCCTGAATTAATATGCTGGGCATATTTTGTACCCCAACGGCAAGAAGTAAAGGTATTTTCCTTTCCTGTCTGAGTTATAGTTGAAGTCTGCATGAGGAACAACATGATTCTTGTGTAAAGTTCTTGTCTTGCAGGTATTGCATGGAAAGAGGGAAACTATCTTCAAGCTCTCACCCTTCAAACACCAGTCCCAGGCATCGCATTCTCATGTTACAGACTCTGAGAGTCACTTCTACAAAATGCTGAACGTTTCTTTCAACAGCTGAGCACACCCTGGGTTCTCTTTTCATTGGTGGGCATTAAGGAGCCTCAGCAACTTCCCGAAGTGCCTGCAGCAGCACTGACCACTGGTGGGATTTCTGCACCAGGGAAGAGCCCAGGAGGAACATTGCTTTTTGTGGTGCTACACACTGCTCCTGCACAAAATTGACCCAGGACAATGCCCATGGCCTCAGCACATAGCCTTCTCCTTTGTCATTAGGAAAGCACAAAGATGTTTGTTGGAAGGGTTACAATCACAACTATCCCTTTAAGGAAGTAGGACATAATCTGTCCTTCATTAGCTTTAATAGGTAACTTATTTCATCTTGTTTTCACATGAGTTAGCTAAGTATTTCAGGCCTCTCTTCTTAAACCACATGGAAATCCCATAAAGCTTGGATAAAGTAAAGCAGCCATTCCTGTAAACCTTCTCTTTTGGTGACGAGATGTTTTTGATTAAGAGATGTTTTTAACTTGTGATCAGAGGGTCCTTAACAGAGCTGTACTGAATAGCATCCAGGAGCTGAGTATCTTTTGTATATGCTCTTCATATCCACAGTATATCTGGTTCTGCTGTGTTCCAGCGTACTGGTTCTGCTGTGTCCAAGACTGATCTCCCCTTTCACTCAAGGCATCATTTTTCTCCATAATGAATAGGTGACCTCAGTGCTAGGATGAAGTGCATGGTGATTTTTAAAGCCAGGAAGGTGGGCCATCTCATATTTTCTATATGTACCTCAGTATATTTTGTATCAAAATATACTCTAGTCTGCTTAACATAAACTGACCTTGCTCTGCATCTTCTGAAGTAAGGCACATTTACCTGACCTGCGTCTGGAAATGGAGTTGTAGCTCTTCAGACAAATTAAGGATATCAAAATGCCTGACTTCCAGGAAGTCCTTCACCACTATGTTCCCATATATCACTGATGTGATGGCTGTCTGAAGCCATACTCAATGACCTAATTCTTTACTTAATAGAAATTTTCCTATGGATTTAGCTGGTGCAGGAATTTTTTGTGGGGAAATGAATTATGCCAATATAAGCAGAGTCCTGTCAGTAATGTTCATTTAGTCCATATGAACCAAAACCATAAATGCCTCAATTTCTAACAGTAACCACCAAGACTCTGGTTTTTGCTATAACTCTGCTGGATCACTTTTCCAGTCCTTTTGACTGATCTTTCATATTCATGTCCTGTGTGCTTGCAAAACACCGTTGCAGTTAATTTTGTGTGAGTGATAATTCCCATGATTCCCATCTCACCCCTACACTTCTGCAATTACTCTTGTTCCTTCACTACAGAGAATTAGTCTCACATTTTTATATTATTTTTGAAACATTTCGCACATGCAACTCTGCTTACGTCTGCAGATTTAAGACCTGTTCCAGCATGCTGTACTTGTCCTGCCCTTGATTTACTATTTGAAATAACAAATGCGGAGCATTTATGTAACACTTTGCCTATGGAGGCTACACGGTGCAGAACAAAGAAGGCAGGTAACACTACCCTTGTTTTACAAGTGGTAAAACATGACATAACAGTGGTTTCGGCCGTTTCAGGCAGTCCTAAAATTAAGGCTGGAATTCAGTGGAGTTATACCAGTATTAGACCTGAGCAAAGCAGTGTTGAATCGAGCGTTTATAAACCACCAACCCTGTGGTATCTCCTTTCACTGACACAGGGCTGAAGAACAGCAGTATTGAGACGGAGGGAGACAAAGTGCCAAAACAAGCACCTACTGCTGGGCACAAGTATAAATTGGGTGAGGAGTGGCTGGAGCGCAGCCCTGCAGAAAGGGATCTGGGGGTGCTGGTCGACAGCAGGCTCGATACAAGTCAGCAGTGTGCCCTGGCAGCCCAGAGGGCAAACCGCATCCTGGGGTGCCTCGAACACAGCGTAACCAGCCGGTCAAAAGAGTCGATTATCCCACTGTATTCAGACAGGTGTTTCACATACCTTTACCCTGCCCTTTGACACCCCTGGTATGTATATTGAGATCTTAGGCCGGGCTAAAGCAGCGTAGCTCTACGAAAGCCGACAGAATGACACCATTCAGAGCCAGCTGACAGCCTCAGTCATAAACACCCCTCCTGTGAAGAGAGAGACAGAGTCGAGCTTGCTTTTTAAGATGCAGATGAGATATCGATTGAAGAAGAGATGAAGACCACCTGGATAGTTTTGTTTCCGGTAAAAGCATCAGTCTTTGTTATAGGTTTAAAGCGGTGTGTCCATGCAATAGCTCCATTTCTATCATCATTTTTAATCGCTGCTGACTCATTGTTTTGCCTCCAGCCACTTTGCTGTGACAACAATGATTAATAAGGATAGTTCAGAAAGACATGTTTATGGAGAAAGTACAATTTAATACCCGGGTGACAAACATATAACTTACCTTTTAGAGTGAGAAGTCTAAAATTAAATTAAAATTTAGAAAATACTGACAATTCTGCAAGCCATTCTGTGCTTTTATGTGACAAGCAAACTGTAACCCAATCATGCTAACAAATCACTATATAGTTTACACTAAATAATTAAAGAGAAATGGGATACCATATTAAAAATATGCGTGGGTTTCATTTTGGTTAATCACAAGCCATTTTCAAGATTAAAGAATACCAGTAGCAAATGGCCATTCTGCAATTCCATGTGCAGTCCCTGTAGAAATCACATTCAACTTGGAAATGAGGCATAACCAGAGGATTTTCATAAGGAACTAACAACAGCCATGAACTGGAATCCAAAAATCCTTTTCACATTTTAGATACCACCTGATGTGACAAAGAATAGCCACAACCTGCTTCTTATTTCAAGAAACAGACGCAAACCATGAATTGCAAAGGCTTTTCTCTATTTTGTTTCAGAATTTATTATCTCACTGGCTGAGACGTTATAGGTACTACCTTTTGCAGATAAGATTCAAATAATATACTTTCTATGCCACACAAGGCCAAATTTTCAGCCACATTCAACTTCTGCTAGTGCAAACACGTCAGCCTGGTGTTTTGTTTGCAAACGGATGTTTGCATTTTCCAGGGGGATTATGGGAATAATCCATCCAATATTAAAGACTGTCAGACAGAGCTTGGTCAAAATTTCCAAATCTAACATCAGACTTCTGAAACTCTACACAAATAAAACGAGATTAATTTTCAGGAACACTAGAAACCTGTCACTGCCATTGACCTTAGCGGGAGTATGGGGTACTCCACAACTTGGAGAATGAAGACACTTTTATTTAGCTGCCTAGATATGAATTTAGGATGTTAATTTAGATGCTCAGTCTATGGCCACCCCACCAAGTTAAACATGTTGGGAAAAGCTGCTGGGTGTGGAGGCCAATCACCCTGGAATAGCTCACATGTACACTAGTTAGCTGCTCTAGCCATGAAGAGAGGGTGACTAAATGACAACTATCTATTGGGAATGGTCCCCGGGCAGTTTAACATCCAGGACATACCTGGGATTTCAGTAAAAGAGATGGTGTGAAAAGCCTATACACATACTGGGGAACAGTCTAATGGTTTATTAAGAAAGATGACCTTGATCCATGGTGCAGGAATGTTCCTGGGTACACTTGGATTTATTACCATTGATGCAGTGTTTTGTTTCACAGTTTTGCTTGGAGATTTTAGGAGAGTCAGGTTTAAGCTAATGCATTGGGGTAATCCTGTGGTTTTTACTCTGTTGGAACCTTAGCTTTCCAGGAAGTTAATTTTTAGAAACTTAAGTTTATCTGGATACCTTAGGGTGCTCAGCTACCCATTGGTCTAAACTTCTACCATCTCTGTGAAGGACCTTGCTTCACTCCATGTGATACACAATAGGAAGCACTTGTTCAGGAATAAATGATAAAAATGGTGAGCAGGCTACAGTTGAGCACAGAAGCTGTACATAGCAAAAAGCATAAGTATTTATGTTCAGTGTGCTATCAGTGATATTTCCCATCCTATCCGAGCAACTATCAGGCATCTCACTCCCTTGTCTCCTCCTCCTTTTCAAACACAAATATGGGTGCCTGGTGCATGGTGTGGAGCCCTGCTGTTTTGGAGTCTCGCATTTTACTGAGTGCCTCATAGCCACTTGCGGGCTCGCAGTGAAAGCAAAGCCTTTACAGGGAGAGCTGTCAGCTCCGGCTCAGCTGAGGTCCCAAGGCAATGTTGAAGGACGGTTTCTCGCCTTGGCTATGGCTGAACAAGGGTATGATGGAGTTACAAGAGAGTGGCTTTAAAAGTCTGTTCCTTTTTTTTGTTTGTTTTATTTTTTTATTTCCCCTCAAGGGTTAAATTGGGGAACCATTGCAAATCTTTAGCAGAGGGAGTGAGCTAATGTTCAGGAGCACTTATTTGCAAAGCCCATGTTTTCTGTTCTTTCTCTCAAGGTTGAAGTCAAACCTCATGACATAAACATCTACTCATCTTGTACAAGGTGAGGGAGATGCAAGTCAAGTTCGCACACCTTCCCCACTCTTCTCCTGCAGCAAAACCCCAGAGCTGGAGTGGGAAAACCATCCTCTCTGTAGTGCGTTTCTTCTCAGTCCATAGAGCAACAATGTGATGCAAACAACAAAGTTTGCGTAAGAGCAGTAGGTAGCACTTAGTGCTGTCATTGTACATGTGAACTGAGACCCACTGCTACCTCAGATTTGAATTCCTCAAACTGAATTTCTCCCTTCCTTTGCTCCTTTCTTTAATGAGATGATATGAATTTTCCGCAGTTTATTATCAAGTCAGAAACATGCCCATAATGTTGGAGAACTGTTGGGCACCTGTTCATCCAATAGCCAGACAAGTTATTAGCTGCCCCATCTGAGAAAGAACACAATAAACACCTCCCACAATGCTCCAAAGAGGGCATGCACACTTATCTAAAGTGGATCAAGAGAATACATGCATCTATACCACATGTTCTCTTAAATTAACAAACACTTTAACAGCACAATAACTTGTATTCACAAGATGTGGCTGAATGGAAATCTGACTTTAGACTTATTGAAAACCCCTCTAAAGAGAAATTAAAGCTACAGAATGATCTTATCGGAAAGGATTCTGAACACTTTATTTGGACTGAGAAACAAAATCCCTGAATGCCCTTTTGTGCTCAGAGTCACTGAACGTTACTGGCTTCTTTAAGGAACATCTTTAGCTGGCTATTAAATGAGTTTGGAACCAATCAGACAATCTCTTGCTGATGATTTCTGGAGAAAAGCATGAAAAGAACGAGAGAATTTGATCCCACATTTCCTCTTCTGGTCGTTTCATTCTGTTTAGCTCTGCTCCCTTTTTCTTGTGACTGATTAAACAGCATTCAAATGTCAATGAAGGGAAGGAAGGTGGGATGTGTTTTGAAGGCCTTGGCCAAAAAGAAAGTTCATTAAGTTTCTTTGCAAAAACAGCTAAACACCTCAGGGAGGAATATCTTTGTATGTTTTTTGAAACACAGCTCCTTGGAAAAAAAAAGAAAGCTGTATTTCCTTGGGCATCTTCAGCTAAGGAATAGAGAGAGGATTATCAGAGGAGCACTTAGGAGCACAGTTTCCATGGACTCCAATATGTCTGTTCAGTTTTCTAAAAATCTTCCACTGCCAGAAAAGGAAAAAATATTTGTCAGTCTTTCCAAATATGAACCAAATAAGAAAACCATTAAGAACATGCAGAGTTACTCTCTTCCTCTCAGAGAGGAATTTCTGAAGTGGCAACGCATGAGTGCATCAGAAGCACTATGAAATGTGTCTCACCAAGGTTTCATAGACCAGGCTCGCAAGAACACATTGTGCAGAAGAAGCCAGAATTTGGATCTATGGAGCTTGCCACAAGCTCCATCAGGACTGAAATTTAGCTGGCCTCTAAAATGTTCAGGAGTGTTAGTGAAGAGCCTATGAATTCTGAGCTGCAGATTTTTCCTGGCTTTGTAACACTCAGGAGGTATTTCTTCAGGCTAAACAGATGACTTACAGACCTCTTAGAAGTACCATAAAAATGAATATTAGGAAATAATACACTCGACACTATGTTGGCTTTGTGTAACACATTGCATAATATTTCTATGCACAGTACACTTTCTTTGTTGTGTGAAATATTCACAAGCTTTTTCAGAGAGATATAATTTTTGTACTGTGGCATCAGCTGTGTAATCAGTGTTTTATTGGCCAAGAAGATTGAAATGCAGCTCGTTCAATATTATGTGATTGAGGTTAGAAATCCCTCCCCTGCCCACAAAATAAAGTATTAGATAACCTTTATTTAATATTCTAGTGGTAATTCACTTCAACTGGATACTTATAACTGATATTCACAGACAGGGTATTTTTATAGCTGTAGAGGTTGGGACAGTGGCACTGCACATATGTTTAATTCTTTATCATCATGCTGATCAGCAATGTTTGTTTGTTAAATGCAGGTGGGATGAAGCTTGGAATGGTAGAGATGTGGCAGCAGTGACAAATCGTGTACAGTTTCCACTTCCTTTCATCTACAAGATCCTGGGAAAAACCTGCAAAAGCATTGGATCACATCATATCAGTTTTGGCTGCCTGCTCTGAATAAATCTGTCTGAGCTAGTCACCATCAGCTCCCTTTAGTCAGTGGAAAGAATTAAGCATTTAAGGGCACAAATTAGATGTCTCATTTTAGGTGTCCCATTTTAGATGTGTAGTTTAGGGTAAAATAACCCATACTATTTCAATGCCTATATCTCTCCAAAAACTATAAGGGGAAGCTAGGAATCTACCTTGTATGTTGAAGTCAACACTAAAGACATTTAGTCAGGTGAAATCCCGCTTAATGAAAAGGCCAAAATGAATACCAAAAAGCTCTTTTTAGCTGTATAGAATATTGGCAAGGAGTCAACAAATCATCTTACAGCAAAGAACAAGAAATAAAACACTCGCTTTCCAGTGGAAATGGCTACTACACACTTCTGTTTGTGTTTCCTGCTTTATTGAGAGATTTTGTCACAAAAATGGTAGGAGAAAAAGAAAGAAATGAAAAGTACATAGTGGAAATAATTTCTATAATGTTATGCTCAACGCAATCTTAGACTGAATGTTCTGTCCCCAAAAGAGTGCAGAAATAGAAGACTTTGCAAGTTGCTGTGCACAGAAATAATCAGATTGAGCACTCATCGCAAATTCTTTCAGTGTAAAATAATTCACAAACAGAAGCACCTTCAGGTTGTAAAACATTTTGTCATGCATCTTGAAACATGTTGATGTGACAAGTTACAAGATGAAGCAATTTGGCAGGTATACATTAGGACAAGTATTATATCATATGTAAATACTTCACAGTTTTCAATAGAATTTAAGTTTCTAATATTCCAAAATGCTTTTGAAAAGCCCACATGAGCCTCTTTTGGCAACGTGGGCACAAATGACTGTGTTATTCCTGAAAATGAATCTAAAGTTACACATGATGAAATGCAATCAAGCCATGGAAACTCAGAAAGTTACCACTCATCATCCAGGCTCCTAGGACTGATTATATGTACCTTTTTGGCATACAATCAAGAATGATTGAATCACTGTGGCGTAAGAAATCATTGCCCAGCAGCTGGGTGGTAATAACCGACTCTTCATGCTTTTCCCCACCACTGGGGAAACACGTTTTGCTTCATCTAATGTATTCTGTTTCATTATTGGAATAAGGCAGGAGGCACGACTGGCCAGCTGTGGGAGCTCAGCTGCATAGTGGCAATTTGTTCACTTGTCATAACTCAGCCTTGTTAGATCATGTGTCCACACCTGCTGTGCTATTGGCCCTAGACCTGATTCTTTTAAAGTGGGTCTTTGAGTTCTAAAATGTAGAAAAATTTTGAAAAAGTTTCCCTTGTGCGTCAGTCAAACAGAATTTTTAATTACAGTCTAAACAACATGGACATTTCAATCACAACAGACACAAATAAATAAATCCTTCCATCAGTTCAATCTTCTGTCCAGTTCTTCTCAGGATTTGGTTTGGAAATTGTAATCTTTTCTCATGGTGAAAAGTTTCACGAGAATTAAGTCAGGGCAAAAGTTTTAAAAACTAGTTATGTTAAATGGTGATGAAATCCATATGTAAACTTTCTTCAGAAACATCAGTACAGATGAAAGAAGGATCAGAAAGCTCTTTTTTCCTACTATTACCCTCAGAAGAAGATCTTGATATGGAAAATCAGGCTGTCCCTATATTTTTATGGGAAGGTGGTCTTAAACTCATGCCCTGAAATAACCTCAAACTGTAGAAGTTGTCTTCAATCTGTTTTCTTTTGCATCTTCTGTTTCAGTAAGCATCAGCAGCAGATTCTTTCTGAAAGCCTCAGGGACACTAGAAGTCAAGTAATTCCTTAAGACTATCCTTTGGGACACATCACTGAGAAAACAGGACAGTGCAAACTGTAGGAAATGTTTTCTATAAAATACATAGTAGAGCAGTAATGCAGGATAGGACTCCATGAATAATTGATTTCTTGGTTTGGCTGCTAAATGGAAGAGGAAGTTTTATTTCAACCTGCATTTTTTTTTTTTTCACTTGTCTAAATAAAAAAACCCAAAAAACAACATTCAATAAAAAGTTTGAAACATTTAATTTGACCTGGAATGAAAAGACTTATTTTAATTTTGGACATCTTTAGGAAAAATTATACCAGTCACTCTGCAGGACTTTGTTCAAAGCCCTTTCCCAAAATAAAGGAAGAAAGGGAAATGTGTCCCTTCTAATCAGTAGATCAATATCAAGGGAGCTTTTTCAGGACTGAGAGACTTGAACTCAGTTCCCTACTTTGTCTAGGGGAAGGAGGACTCACATGTCCTATGGATGTTTCCCTAGTTAACTTGCTACTGGGCTTTTTGGGTGGGTTGTTCTCCAACTGTAGTTTCATAATTGGTAGAGTCAAGTGGAAGATCACCTTGCTGATAAAAGCTACAGGATTGTTCTCTCTCCACCTTAGCCTCGGAGGACTGTTCCCTTTCCCTTCTTAGTGCTGCTGCTAACACTTGCGTGGCCAGGAATATGACTTAGCTGCAAACTGAATCCATGTAGAAGAAAAACATAATTGCTTCTAACTGGATCCAATCCTGTCTCCAGTCTTGCTGCTCAGCTGCCCAAAGGCTAGTGCTGGTGTGAAGGAAAGAGTGTGACTGCACTGCTGAAGATGGCGATGGAGCATGCAGCCCAGGGTTTTAGCTGTCTGTGACCCAAGGCCTGGGTTTGTGAAGCTGAGCTCTTTGGTTTCAGCTCAGTTTTACTGAAAAAATGTTTGTGTTGAGCTCTAAGGGAACATAAGCCAAAGCCATGCAAAGTAAGAAAAGTAAAAACACAGACAGAAGCAAAATTGTTGAGCCATAAATTAAATACTCAGGAGAAAACTACTGACATGTGACGGTATAAAACTCCAAGAAAAAAAATGAGAGCAACTTAGCAAGGTCAAGGTTCAGTCATTTCCAACAAGGAGGTTGACGCTTCCCCATCTGACTGACGGCTTCCTGGACAGCAGATACTCACGGGGTGCCTCTGTCGTGGGCAGCGAGTGTGCTCGTGCTGAGCCTAGTAGCCTGTTAGCCCTGGCTGCCTGCTGTGTGTATTAACTGATAAATAATTGTTGTGAGCTCATAAAATGTTTATAGTCCTGCTTGCAGTGTCTCTGCACCAGGCAGGCTACAGGGCTACCCACACCCCCTCTTCTTCTGACTTTGTAAATATAACACCGCATTGTGCACACTGGAGCAACGTCTATAAGAGAAGCTCACAGCTACTGACCACATCATCCTGTGTAATGGGACAACTAATACAATCAGGGAGATGTTTTGATCCTCTCCAGCAGAGCTGGGAACCAAGCCTGAGTCAAAGCCCCAGCCACTGTGATCCTGGGTAAGATGGAGTGACCATCAAACCGTGCAAACAGTTAATTCACAGTGCTCTGCTGCAGCCTGGCGAGAGCCGTCCAGTGTGATGTGTCCTCTCCTGTTGCAAATTAGCACATGGCCCACCACCAGCAGAGACAGACATCATATTGCTTGTAATCGACATGCGTGGAGCTGTGCCAGTTGACACCAGCTGAGAATCTGGCTTATGTACAACTTGCATTGAATTTATTGGCAGCTTGGTTTGTGCACATAGGCTTTGTCTTCAGTGCAGAGAGGGGTGTTTCTGCAGGATTTACAGCTATCTTGCTGTAAAATACCAGTAGAGACTGGATGCTGGTAGTTTTTGCTGCAAATAAGTAGCCAAAATTGATTGCAGGTGAGGATTGTAGGGCTGAGTTAATTTAGTTTTACTGAGGTTACAGTCTGTGCTTTGTCATTAGGATTTTGCAGCAAGAGTGGTCTCTGCATAGAAACAACCATCACTGCAGTGAAGACAAGCCATAGCTGACACCAAAATTCATATAACTGTCTTGGTTTCAGCTGGGATAGAGTTAATTTTCTTCCTAGTAGCTGCTATAGTTCTCTGTTTTGGATTTAGGATGAGAATAATGTTGATAACACACTGATGTTTTAGTTGTTGCTAAGTAGTGCTTACACAAATTTTCAAGACTTTTCAGCTTCCCATGCTCTGCCAGGTGCACAAGAAGCTGGGAGGGGGCACAGCCAGGACAGCTGACCCCAACTGGCCAAAGGGCTATTCCATACCATATGGCGTCATGCTCAGTATAGAAAGTGGGGGGAGTTGGCCAGGGGGCAGCGATCGCTGCTCATGACCAGGCTGGGCATCGGTCAGTGGGTGGTGAGCAATTGCATTGTGCATCACTTATTTTGTATATTCTTTTATCATTATTATTATTATTATTATTATTATTATTATTATTCCTTCCTTTTCTGTCCTATTAAACTGTCTTTATCTCAACCCACGAGTTTTACTTTTTTTTTCTGATTGTCTCCCTCATCCCACTGGAGGAAGTGAGCGAACGGCTGTGTGGTGTTTAGCTGCCTGCCGGGTTAAACCACGACAATAACACATCATGTTTCCCCCATGGAAAGAGCACACGCTGGGATGAAGATGAAAAATTCACTGATACGTACTGTTTGGTTTAGTAAGAAGACACATTACATCTCTTTTGCACATTATAACAGTGAGCTAAATTGATCCTAAAAATGTACTGGTCCGTACAAATGGGAAAGCTGCTGTATTCGTATGTACATAATTGGCTCATCCCTGCTGGGGAGCTAGCAATAGGTTATGCGTAGTTGAGAATCGACATGCCTAATTGCTTCACCTTGGTAATCGGTGACAAAATGTGGGGCGAGGAGCAGAGGGAAAAGTAGCAGAGGTGGCTATCAGGCAGACTAATGCATTATTCAGCTATTTCTTCTCATGAAGCTTCGTTTCCAAACTAGTGATCCTCACTGTAACTCCCATCCTCTTTTTCATTTGTCTCATTAGACCCACTGGACTCATTTACACCTGTTCAGATGAGTTAACTTTCAAAGGCGATAAATGAAGGAGGAAATGAAAAAATTGCCTACTCCCCAGGGGTATTTTGGTACTAACCCATTCATTACTGCTTGACTAATGTCCTGAAGCATGAGATTTTATACCCTTTACGTGCTTTTATTTTGTTTTATGTAACTAGCTGATATTATCCCTATGTCTAATTAAGATTCCCATTCCTTAATTCTGAAATAGAAGAGAATTGCTGCTGTATTTCCTCACATAAAACTATTTTATGAGCTGGCAAAATGATCTTTGTTCACAACCTGTAAAACTCTTTGCGCTTCTTGGGAATGAAAAATGTTAGCGAACTTTTCTGGAATATGAACATAGAAAGGAATATATGGGCATTTACAGGCTTTCTATATTTTTAAATTCAAATGAGGGAATTGAAATCAGTCAATTGTTTAGTACTTACACGGCAGATAAATGAATCTGCTACCTACTTTTTTTTTTTTTTTTTTTTTAAGGGGAGGTATTCAGATCAAGAAATAATCAGCAAAATTGGCAATCAGCAAATGAGCCAAGTAGCATGGTCATTGAGTTAAACTCCTGAAGATACATTGCTCCAAGACTGAAAGCTTACTTTGTGGCTCCTTTATAAAAAAGTATTCCATCTTCTTTCATGAGCTGTTTTAAGTTAACATTATTTTCAACCACTTATGTGGTTTGAAAATGCAAAGAAAACCTGCATGAAAACATTTGCAACTCTTTTAAAATTAGCTCTATTTTTGCTCACATGTTCTGAGAGAAGCCTGTTTGCTCACACAGTGTCTTCTAAAGGCTTTACAGAAATGTATCATATTTCAAAGTTTCCTGTTACAAATTTTGCACTTGGAATTTTTCAAGGGGAAATTTTTTTGTATGTCTACGTTTGAGGCTTCTTAATTTAAATATTATAATAAATGGAAAATTTTGCTATTATGAAGAACCAGATGGAAAGCAGTACAAACTTTGAGGAAGATAACTGTTAATTTTTATTGCTATAATTTTAGTATTCCAGTGCCAGTCTTCTGTCCCAGTTCTTTTGGCACTGCTATAGTCTACAGCTCATTAGTGTCTCCCAATGCATTTTCCTTTATAAGTGTATTTAGTCTACAGAAATGCAGATGCTCAGAGTCCTGCCCTTTCATTTGGTTCTTATTCTTCACTTGTGCAGGCTTATAATCATACTGTCCCAGAATATAACTTTGATCTATGTAGGCTCTGACTAACGCTAAAATGGTAGATTTTAAGTATCTTTTTTGTGTGTCGAGGTTCTCTGGAATCTCCTTTAGCAATTTTTTGATAGCAGCGCCTGTATAATTTAAAGAGCATACAGGATATGCTAATGAGGTGTTGAAAGTATTAACAGATTTGTGAAATTAAGAATTGGAAATTAGTCTCAAAATAAGCCCTTTGAATTTAACTTAAATTTGCAAGCACAAATGTACATATTTTCTGTTAGTGTCTTTACAAAAAGTACATTCTCTGGTGTTTACAATGTGATGAGATATTATTTAGCTGACAGGAATTTATCAAAATAGTGTGGGGTTTTTTACCACATTTTGTCTTGGGATATGTTTTCATGAGAGGAGAGGGAATGTTTGTAGACATATTTCCATCACACCATCTTCTGCTTGCAGAACATAAAAGGGCTCAAAGTGCTTGCTAAGGGTAAGACTGATGGATAACCTTCAACTTTAATCTCCACAACTAAACAAAAGATTCTCCTGCAGAAAAGAAAAAAATAAGAGATGTTTTTAATGAGCACCTGGCACCAACCAGGGCAGGGCACCCTCTGCTCCCTCCTCTCCCATGCTGGCTATCATCAGCCAGAGAAGACCCCTAGTCCCAGGGTGACCATCCGTGCAGCGCCTTGTGTGCAGCACCCGCCCCAGTGCAGGCAGGAAAGGGAGCTGGGAGCATGGTCGGGGGGTTCAGCCCCTGTCCAGGAAAAGCCAGGGGATTTTAGCTCCTTATTTTCCCTCTGTCTGGCGCTAGCAATATCAATATTTCAGTGTGTGAACTCACCACGTGCATGTCCCTATGTTGTGTAAGAAAGAGGAGTTTTCGTATAGCTGTGTTAATGTCTAACGAAATCTATTATAGCAACAGCTTTTTCGCACTGGGGCAGCCCTTCTGAAGACAGATGAAACTGCAGAGCATGGCTTTATCCATGCACTTTTTGTCTGTGTCTTTACTTTGCCTGATACTGATCATAATTTGCAAAAAGCTGGAGGCTCTTCTGGTTTTCAGTGTGTTTTTTCTTGATCTTTTTTGAATGACCATCTATCTTCTATATCACAGAGTTTTCTATAGCATCCATCACTGTTCAATCTACACACTTCCCTGCTAAATCAATTCTACGTTGTGAAGTCCCTGCAGGACTCTGCGGCTGTTTCTGCTCAAGTCCACAGTCTGCTTGGGGAATACTTTGTTTTAAATCATCATCATTCTCAAAACCTTTTAAATTGTGCCAAAGTACGACTGTCTTTCTAGTATGGACAAAAAAGGGCTTAGGAGTGTGTGTTTGGAGGGATATGAGATAATTTAAGAGATGTGGTTTTGGTCAAAATGCCAAGATCTTTTTTTAAAATCAATTTATAGGGAAATAATTCTCTCTAAGCAATGTTATTGAATCTTCATTGCCTTGTGTGGAATTCTTCACTGTTTCAACAGGGGCTTTGCTAAAGGAAATAAGAGAAATGAAAGAAGAAAATGTGAGAAAAAGAGATGCTGTGGCTGAAGGATCTGTTTAGCCTTGTTGTAAGGTTCTGGCAAAACAAATTCTGAAATACAGATACTTGCTGATTTGTATCCAATGAGCCATTGGATTCTGCTGTCAGTCACAAACTCCGGTGAGTTGTAAGAGGATAAGTATGTGAGCACAAATGACAAAAAAATACTGCTTTGGACACAGTTGTTTCACCACACTGCTAATGCTCGAGCAGGTATTCAGCGATACTCAGTGCTGAGGGTGTTAGTGGAAAAGAATAAAAGATCTGGTGGCCAGTTTTGACCTTGCTACCAACTGGCTGTGTGGGGTAAGGCATATCTCTGAACCACTCCACTGGCATGAAACATCTGCCCAGGAATTAGTTTCTGTGCACATCTCATCTATACAACCACCTATTCTTATTGCTGTGTCTTTAGTTTTCCTTCCCTTCCACTCTGATTTCTGTTTCGCTATCAGCCTCTGCTCAAGTTGGCTCTGATTTTTGCAATCGTGGAGGAGAAAAATGCTGTCTCTGCACAGAGCCCCTCTTGTAATCGATAGAGAGCCTGCACAGGGAGCGGCATGTTGCCAGTCGCCAGGATTTAGCTTGAACTTAAAAGCTCTTGGAGTCAGGGCTGTCATCCTGCTGTTTGTTTGTTCCAAAAAGTTGTAAAACAAATGGAGCTCCGATCCTGGACAGGGCTTTGGGCAGTATGGGCACTAAGGAGAACCCCATGAATCAATGAGAAGCAACCTTCAACTTGAGGGAAGTAATGCAGAACCAACTTTATTGAGTGCTTTGAGATCTCTGGCTCAGGAAACAAGAAAACAGTGCTTGTATCAATATTTCATTGATGTAAGTAGGTTTAAGTGGACTTTTCCTCGGAGGGGTAGTTTAAGCTCTCCCTGACTAATAATATTCAAATCTATTTTCATTCTAGTGTTTCAGGTAACTGCTTCCCACTGATGAGCAAAAGCTTCCCCTTCATTCATTTCTAATGGAGGGTTTTGTTGTCCCTACCCAAGCTCATTGTCTCTGGTCATCTCTCCTCCCATGGAGGATATGTGATGATTAAACGGTCAGCGGGTGTGCCAGGAAAACCCCCAGCCCTGCACACACGGTGTTACTGAAGAGACAGGATACAACCCTGTGAATTTATTCAGGGCTGTCCAAGAGTGCAGAGCATCGAGAGCCTCTATCAGGTACCAGAGAGCGTGGCAAACGCCTGGAGGCTGAATGGGATAGTGCCAGATGATGCACAGAGGCTACGGTCTAACACATGAAACAAGATTGTTCTCCCCATTAATTTCCTTCCCTATCTCATCTTCCCACATGTTGTCTCATTTCCCTGCTGAATTCGTCCACCCTCCTCTTCAGTACAGGGTCTGTATGGGAAGGGGCTTCCCATGGTTACTGCCCTGCCAGGTGTGCAGCCTGACGGGACCGTGCTTTTTGCCTCTAGGCTGTTAATTTCTCCTGCAGTAGGAATGAGGAGTGGTAATTCAGGAGAGAGATCAAGCCTGGGCTGTGGGGTGTGAACTTGCTGTATATTGAATGGTCTGCAATAATTGTCCACAACGATTTGTTCTTTCTCCAAGACAAACGTTTCTGACATAAATGAGAGGCACCTTTCTCCTCTTATGTTGGTGGTTTGAGTAGCTGGTATATGTTGCCAGATAAAAGCATGTCCATAAGCACATCACAGACCAACTTATACGCTACCTTACAAGTTCACAGCCAAGATTATCCAAAGGAACCTGTCCCTGTGTCCCTGCTCTAAAAAAATATTGCTTTGCAGCTGTCTTGATTTCCAGTTTGTCTTTTGGGCATTCCCAGTAAAGTATATTTCTCCTGCTGACAGTCAGTATTGCATTCTCATTAGTGACTGAGTAATATGTTTGAATTGTAGAGAAACAAATATTTACAGCTCATAGGGGTAGATAAGAAAAAGCATTAAGGAATAAGACTCAACTATTGAGGCTTGTTATAATTATGTGCTCCAAATTCATATAGGGTTGCCACATTTTGGTATTCTTGGTGAATGAGTCGCTGTATTTAGAATGGGAAACACCATGGAACCAGTAATATTGTTAGGCTTGTTTTTTTTTTTTTAAAAAAGGAAAAAGTTTTCAATGCCTTTGTATGGTGTACAGTTACCCAGAGGGTATGAAACATCTGCTTTTCTGTGGTAAGTAATGAATAACTCCAGCTGAGCATCCAATCACAATATTAATCTGCATTTTATGATCTGTATAAAAGACACCAACAACTTAACACTATTTAAGATTATATTAGGCTGTGTTTTAAGGAAAATTTGGAAAGCTGTATTAAGCAATTAAATAAAACCAATGCTTAAATAAAACACTGGAACACTTGGGACTAAATAGTCTGCCTAATTTTTTCAAAACTCGAGTTCTGTTATTGTTTTGCTGGTAGAACTTTCACTTTAAATTGAAATGAGAACTAATTTTGGCGATACCCAGAAAAAGAAACAAAAAGCAAAATAAATCTTTGTGCAAACTGAAAGGATGGGAAGGCACAAAATGCTCAATCATGCAGTTCAGGTGCCTGTTCATGTAAAAAAATACCTGTGACAAAGCTAGGGACCTATGTTCCAATATCAAAGAACAGGGAAATGAAACTGACTTCAGACAGAACCAAATTGACAAAAATTGCATTTAATGGAGGGAAAAACAAAAGAAAGTTAAATGAAAAAGCAAACAGGCAAGCAAAAAAAAGTGGAAGCAAACTAGATATGGATTTTGTTTACCTGGAGAATGTTCCTTTATACAGGTTATTTTAATTGCATACATACTATTTTCTTCCAATTATTCACATTACATTTTACTTGTAAGTCTTTAGAAGAGCGGTTCCAAAGCAAGTTTTCTTTTTCTTTTTTTTTTTTTTTCTTTTTTTTCTGGTAAGTGAATATTGATTATTTTACTCTGTTTGCAGTGGAGCTTGAAATGAATATTTTTGATAGTTTCCTTGCTTGTGCACCAGTGTTATCAATAATCCTGGCAGAACATTAGTAAGAGGAGGTGAAACTAGGCCCAAGCACCTTGATTTGCTTGATATAGCTATAATGACATAAGTAGGCTTGGTACTGATTTATACTCATGTGATTAGGACCAGAGCATAAATGTTGCATTTGACTAGCCTGACTTTAAGGTCCAGGGCCTATTCTTGCTGATGTCCATAGCAAAGCCCTTGGTAACACCAATACATGCTGGTCTAGACATGTTTTTTGTAATACCATTCCTAGCTTTAGTGAGAAACATTTTCTTTATACTGGACTCTGATGGAAGTTCTATGTCTCCATGTTCTTCAGGTGATTAGAACATAGGTATTCCTGCAGGTAGATGCTTTAGACTTGTAGGATGAAGTCCTTGTCACCTACATTTAGCTGTCTAAAGTTAGTCTAGTTGCCTACATATCCATTGAAGGTGAGAGAAAAGTCAATCCCAGAAAGTGATCCAGGCCAAGACAGGCATTTTCAGAAGTGACTCCCCAGTTCCTCCTACCCCACCTATTTCTCTCCTTTGAACAGAGCAATCCAGCCTCTTCGAGACCAGCTCAAAAGTCACGGACATGGTCCCTCCTCCCCTTCCTTCTTAGACATACTGTCTTCTTCATTTCAGGGTATATGTAACACACTACATGATGGAAAATATTATTTCTACTCTCTGTATCTGTAATGAACCTCTTACAAGTGCTCTCCTGTCCATCCCACGCTCCAGAACACCAGAGGAACATTTTCCGCTGCTGCCTTTTGCTCTTCTTGCCAGGATTCCCCTCAAGCCGCATTAAGCTGCACGTGCAGCAGGGACCAATAGCCGTGCTGTTTAGACAGGGGATAGCTGTCAGTCTGAGGCATGCTATAACACATGCTATAACACGTTGGGTCACAACTTTTCAATTTCAGTAATTCCAGAGGTTTCAATATTGCAGAGTTAAAACTGATTACGAAAAGTAATTACATTTTGATTTGAACTGGAATAAATGTTACAATAGATACAGGATTCTGCATTTCAGGCCAGTGACAAGAGGAATGAGGAAGATAGTTACGTGCGCATAAGAGAAGCAAAATAATTATTTTGCTCTACCTAGCACTGCTGGGATTATAGCTGGAATACAGCAGTCTGTTACAAGCACCATGCTTCAAAGAGAACACAGAAAAATTAGGGAGAGTTCAGAGGAAAAGTAACAAATACAGACTAAGTTTTGTGAAAGAAAACTTCTCTAGGTTTTCCAGAGAAGTTCAAGAGGAAGAGGCCTCTTTGCATATGATGAAAGAAGGCTGAAGGGAGAGAGATCGACTAGCTATAAACACAAAAAATGATAATACAAACCATGGTACCTTGCCCTTGCGTAGCACCTTGGTATTGTTTTTTCTCATTACAGTTGCTCGGCTGGGGCCAGCCTTGCGCACAAGGTCAGCCAGCACGGTCCTAATGAGTCCTTCAGCCCCTGCAACCCACCTACAGTGCTGTGATCTACAAAAATGCAGAAGAAACCTGGCAGCAGCCAAAGTGCTCACAATTTTCCTCCCAAGGATCTGTATGTGTTTACAAACACATAACCAGAGAAAAAGTAATAGAGGGTATTAGACGTCATTACTTGCAATTCGTTTTGTTTATGGTGGTTCAAAACATACATACTTTTCACTCCATGGCTCACAGTGATGGATAAAAACAAAGTAAAGCACCATGGAAAGACCTCATTTCCTCCAACACTGCCCAAACGAACTATACTACAATTAAAAAAGCCAGTATTATCCCTATAAATACTCATCTGTCTTTGCACTTCTCAATCAGCCTTTTTCCTAAAGCCTTTCTGAGCCCTGTTATTACCAGTTGGAAAAAAAAAAAGAAAACAATTCCTTCTTATATTTTATTGGGTTAGCATTAAGCTATGCTAAGTGAATCCTCATATAAGACAGCTGTATCAAGCACTGCAGAAATATTCTTGAGTAAACAGCTGAATATCTTGAGCTGCTATAGATACTATTAATTAGAGATGAAAACAAGGCTGCAATGAAACCTATTCTATTAATATTTTGACTCACCTTCAGTTTTCTCCAAAGTATCCCATCTTTCCCTGTTGAAACTCTTAAAAACTATTTTAACTGGTGTCTGAGTTTATGGCACAAAAGGCACCTGATTGGTGGTCAGAAATTATGCAAGTGGCAGGCTTGATCTGCTGGGCAGAGAGCTCCCTGTGCAAACGTTGCAGCCCGCGCAGAGCTGTGTGCATACCCAGCAAGGGGAGATCACTCCTAATGGCCCCATCATCCAACCAGCAGATCTGGCAGTTCAAACACCCACCACGTTTAGTGCTTTGCTAACTTAATAAGCAGAGGTTGAACCAGCACATGCTGCTTTATTCTGCTTGACAAATGCTGCATGATGCTTCTGAGTTATGCTCCAAGCTGAGAGGAGAGATTTTGGTTAACATTTGCCAGTCCATGCCCTTCTCATTGCTCATGCCTGGGTGTATGGTGCAGCCATTGCCATGCAGGCACGGGCTCATGAGCTGCAGGAGCATGTAGGGTACCTCTTACTGCCTTCCTGAGCTGCTTCTGCCAGCGAGTGGCATTCCCATTACAGCCACATGTATCCCCATTTTGCTTTATTTTCTTTCCTTCAAGCTGTGCCAAGAAAACAGCCAGCTTACTCATTTCAGAGGCTGGAACATCCAGACGACTGATGGAGTCTTACCCTCCCTCCCCTTGCCATCCTGTCTTCCTGCCTAAAAAGCTGAAGTTTCACATTGCCTCACCCACTATCATTTCACTCTACGTGTGTTTTGCCCAAGAGCTAACCAAGGAGACAACAGTCATTTCTGGCCTTAGTACCCCCAGACTGCCCACTGCACTGAACAGTAGCATAACCATCTTGGTACCATCTGCAGCCACTGCTCTTCCTGCAGATACCAGCCCATGCCCGATGGTCTCTTAGAGGAATATGCCTGCTGGTATGTGGATACAGACCACTGATGCATTCCTTGCTCAGAAAGTAACAGCACAAAACCACACTGTCTCCCTGAATATCATAATTGCTTGCTTTATAGTTAGGAAATTAAAACACTTCTGTCTCAAAGATGACCTCTCAGCAGAGAGAGCACTTTGGACAAGGGAAAAAAAAAAGACTCTTATTTTTCTGACTGTGGATTATCTCAACCTGAAAGAGAAGAAAGCTTCTTTATTTTTCTTCCTAATTATATTTCATAGATGTCCCAGAACAAGCCATTTCTGCAAAGACCCTTGAAAGTGCATGGGGTGATGTGAAATATGGTGTGCTTTCCCAGAAGAGCTATTGGAGTGCCCTTTCTTTGGCAATACAAAGTACACACTTGAGCACTCAAGGGGCAAGTGCTTCCCTTCAAATGCTTCCCAGTTGAAAAGGAGGCACTGAAAGAAAAATTGCTTTCTGTGAGCTTTGACATGCTGTGTAAGGCAAAGAATGATCCCACAGAGACTTACTGGACTCAGGGTATATCTGCACTGCCCTCAGAGCAGCTCACAACACTATATTCTGGAAGCTTTCAGCTAAGTATCTTGGGCGCAACCCACAGCTTAACCCCCGCTGAAGAGAGCTCAGTGCTGCCTGCAGCCCAGCAGTCACTGTCTGGATGGTTTAAAGTGAGTTTCCCTACATACATTCTCTGCATACATCTCCCCGTTGCTCATGGGAGGCAAGTTCAGTTCCCCATAGTGTTAAAGCAGACTTTGTGATGTTGGGACTGTCATGGTAGGAGGAATACCTCTCCCCAGACAATCACTGATGGAAAGTGAGGCATCTAACTCGAGCCTGTGGCATATTTGTGGTGGTCAGAGATGGGTGACTAATCCCAACCTGTCTAAGCATATAAAATCATTAGATCGAGATGCCCAGTTTATGATCAGCTAAGGTGAGAAGAGATGAATCTGAAATGAATCTTATCCTCAGCATCTCTGTATAGCAGGGGAAACTGCACTTGCAGCCTTCCTTCCTCTGTTTTATCTGCTTCTAGTCAGAAATATTTGGGTTGAAATAACTCCTTTTCTGTGCTCTGGAAATCTAATCTTAATAGTCTTTCCAGACTTTCCGGTGGGGACCAAATCTATTTTCTGTATTTGTACAAGAAGGTCATGGTCCTTTACCCTGTCTTCTGGGCACTGTTGTAATCAGACAGGCTCAGAAGGACCATACTGTAGAAACAGAATAGGTCTTTCATTATAACTTTTACTGGTTTTGGTTTAATATATTCAGCTTAAGCATATATGTCATGTTATAAGAAAACAAGATGTACTTATAATAAATAGAGTCTTAAAAAGATAAAGCTGATCCTATTTCTTACCTGCACACTCTTGGGATTACCAGAAGCAGCTCACTTCTTCCATTATCTGGAGATGAATTGGATGTAGCTCTGAACTTAAGAAAGGAAGCCAGACTGTGAAGCTTAGATGTTCAAAACTGAACAATCTACGGGTGAAGGTACACACCTTTATAAATAGGAATTAATTTTCAGATTTCCTAGGCCCTGCTTTAATTTTTAAAGGTAGGTACCAAGGCCCTCTGAAATTTGGCCTGATTTTGTTTAAATCCTTAGCTTTGGACTTAGATATTTCAGTTCAGGCACTGAACTAAGTAGAAAACACACCTCTTCACATCCACTCCATCTTTCCTTTTGTGAAGCAAGGTCCAATCCCCATACCTCTACAGTCAGAGACAGGACTTGCATTGATTTCCAAATGCACAGGTTGACAGCCATAAGGCCTTCTCCAGATGATCAAAAGTAGGGTTCATTTGCTTGGATGTCATGCTTAATTTGCCACCACTATTAAGTAGCTGCACTAGCTACCAAGAATTGCACAATTGTGCATTTGGCCCCCTAATTGCTACTTCATTTTCATTTTTAACATTCATTTTGTGAGAATGTAAATGAAATTAAAGAGTAATTAGTGGACCAAATACACAACTGAGCAATTCTTTGGTCCTGTGTCATGTAGGCCAACGACTACAGATCTTGAATAAAAATGGCAAAGAAAGCATGAGTGCTTCACCATTTTTGTGCTACTATTTCAGGCCTTTGGAAATGTATTCAAAGATAACTGCGTTGCTGATCTTCTTCTTCATCTATGAATGCTAGCAACAATCCACCTTAAAAGGGTGGTGGTTTTCAGTTTTGCATTTTTTCTGTGGAAGCTGAGTCCTTTGATAAATGGTAGATATCTTAATTTGCTTGCTAACAGATAGGAAACTTCTAGTGTAACACAGTGTATTAATTTTTCTGGACAGTGAACACTTAAAATATGAAAACCTGTGAGACTTACAATGTGTGATGGTTTCTGATACTGGCTTTTGAAAATAAATATCCTTTAGGCTTAAAATATATGTTTGATCCATAAAAGCTTTCATCCCAACTGGTCTAAAATGTACACAATAAATCACTCTGTGCTTGAAGATAACCAAGATTTTGTTGATAAAATATAATAGAATATTCAGTTAGCAACAAAAGGAAATGAGCAGAAAAACCTCTCTGATGAACAAACCGAAAGAATGGCTCAGTTTTTTTTCTACCCTGCTCTTTCTGTAGCCCCAGGTTAAATCCATCACAAGGAGTGCTCCCAGAAAGCAGACTGATAGGTAAACCCCATTAATAGAAGATTAAAATGACTTCAAACTGCCCTTGTTCAAGGAGGAAACATATGGGGAATCCCAAGTGGAAGAAGAAAGCACTTGATATTCCATGGACGGCAGCTGGAAATGCTTCCTTTTGACTTCATGTGCATGCATTCAAACAGGCATGACCTTGGATATTTTTGTCCCTTGTAGCACACAATTAAAACTGTCCAGATGATAGTTTACTAGTAATTTTTAATTGTGCAGAAACTGTGGTGTTTATAGTGAAATGGTATGTCATTGAATTACCATAAAATTCATAGTAATTAAATGCTTGATACCTTTTAGCAATTAGGGTTGTGTAGTAACCTGTTGCTATTTCCTACATTTATTTTAATATTTAACCACACATGCTCTGCAGGCACAGGTTTGAGCTCTCCTATGATTACTGGAGAGGGAGGGAAGGGGGAAATGGGTGGGTGGGTAAGAAATAGTGATAACAAAGGGTTTATTTCATCCTGCAGGTGACATTGAAGACATATTGCCATCTGGCATGATAAACATTATAATATATCAGTGCTTGTTTGCCAGATGTTGCTAGACGCAAATAGACAGTGGTTCAGATGTATAGGGATGATTTAGCAAAATGAATCTTGCAAAATTGGAGTATCTGAGTTGTCACGTTGCATCTTGCTTCTACTGGCTAGGTATGTAAAGCAGGAGGGAAATCAGAGTTATTGAGAATTAAGAAAATTGTATGGTAAAGCCAATCTTCTACTGCAGACCAACAGAAATAAGGCCACTCTGTGTAATAGCTAGTTCAAATTGATATTGTCATTGAAATAGGCTAACACGTGACAGTGTGCCGTGCCAATGCTTCATACATTCATGCAAGCACTTTTCAAACATAGATTGCAAGATGAATAAATGTTTCTACCCATATTTCTCAGTTTTTCAAACCAGAACTTTTTAATTTCCATTTGGATCAGTGTGTGTGTGTGTGTGTGTGTGTCTAAGTGCATGTCTAGGTCCCTACTCTCTGGGACTTTTTTCCTCTTCCTGAGCTGAGACCAAGAATGTCATAAACATCAGTATGCCTTTCACACAGAAAATCAAATATTTTCTGTCCTGACTTGCTTACACATTGAATAAAGCCAAAGTGGTAGGGGACCCTGGACCCTGTGAAAATTGAACGTGAGCATTGGTAGGCATTGTAGAGACTGGAAGGAAATTTGAGTGGCAAGAATTCTGCATTACCCTGAAGGTACCCTGTTATTTTAATCTGTATAATAGCTATGCCAGGAATCAAGGCAAACTGGAAAAAACAAACAAACAAACAAACCCTGGAAAAATTCCTTCCTGATGTCAGTCTTTTTGTATCAGCCCCATGGGCAGCCTATGGAAAACATAGGAATGAAAAGTAGGAATGAAACAGGAATGAAAGGTCTCTTCATTCTTGTATCTTCTGTATAATTTCATGTCTCCCAGAAACATACTGTCTGTTCAGGATAAGAGATGGGGATGAAAACTGGGAAAGTTAGGAAATGGCAAGGAATATTCCACCCTGATAACGCATCTATCTAGGTCTAGACTGCTGCTTTGACGTCTTTGTGATACTGATGCTGTGGACCAGACTGATGGATGATATCAGCAGACAAGAAGAAAAGAATAAATAAAGCATTGCTATAGAGATCTCCTCAAGACAGGGCTTATGTCACATTATTTCATCTCTTAAGAAAAAATGAAATGCCTTGCCGGGATAGACCACTGGCCCATGTAGAGCAGACTTCTGACTGACAGTGGCAGAAAGTGAGACTGTGCGAGGAGAAATCATGAGCCCAGCTATCACCTGCAGTATGCTTTCCCTTCCCCTGTATGCCCTTAGTGTGCACTGCTGCAGTCAGTAGCATGCTAATATCTGTTTGTGGATTTGTTACCTATGTCTCATCTGTTTTTGAACCTGTTGATCCTGTCTGCTTCCAAAACTTCCTTTGGAGACAACTTCTCTACTGGCTACATGAAGAACTACATCCTTTGAACTGTTTTAGACCAACCTCCTACCAGCTTCAGCGAGTGTCCCTTGTTCTAAAATTGTGGGATTTGCTGAAAAATAGTTCTGCATCCTGATAATCTACTGACTTCGTAATTTTTCAAATTTCAATCATATCTTCGCTGAGTCTTCTCTCAAAACTGGAGAGCAGAGATATTTTTAATCTTTCCAGATAAGACAGCTCCATCTTTATCATAATTTCCTTCTCTGTATCTTCTCTATAGGACTAGGGAAGTGATTTTCCCCCTGTACTCAGCACTGGTGAGGCCGCACCTTGAATACTGTGTTCAGTTTTGGGCCCCTCACTACAAGAGAGACCTTGAGGTGCTGGAGCGTGTCCAGAGAAGGGCAACGAAGCTGGGGAAGGGTCTGGAGCACAAGGCTGATGGGGAGCGGCTGAGGGAACTGGGGTTGTTTAGCCTGGAGAAAAGGAGGCTGAGGGGAGACCTTATCGCTCTCTACAACTACCTGAAAGGAGGTTGTAGAGAGGTGGGGGTTGGTCTCTTCTCCCAAGTAACAAGCGACAGGACAAGAGGAAATGGCCTCAAATTGCACCAGGGGAGGCTTAGATTGGATATTAGGAACTACTTCACGGAAAGGGTTGTCAAGCATTGGAACAGGCTGCCCAGGGAAGTGGTGGAGTCACCATCCCTGGAGGTATTTAAAAGACGTGGAGATGTGGTGCTTAGGGACATGGTTTAGTGGTGGACTTGCCAGTGTTAGGCTTATGGTTGGACTTGATGATCTTAAAGGTCTTTTCCAACCTAAATGATTCTATGATTCTATGATACTATCTCTGCAATGTCCTTTTGGAGGTGTGGAGATAACCATGCACAGTAGTCAAGATGCGCATGTGCCAAGGTTTTATACAGTGGCAACATAAAGCTTTGTGTTTTGTTCTCAGAGCACTTTCTGATGATGCCTATTGCTTTTTGGTCCCAGAGCTTATCCTTGGAGGACCTATTTCCTGTTTTTTCTCCACTTTGCGAAATGACCATTGAGTCCTACCTTCTGTTTCCCATCCTTTAAACAGCTTCCTGCCCATGAAAGGTCTTTTCCTCCAACCTCCTTCTGCTTCTTTGGTGGTCTTTGGTGAGGAACCTTCCAAAAGTCTTTCTGGGGAACCAAATCCATTGGATCCCCTGTATTAGCCTACAGACACCCTCATTGAACTGAGGCAGGAATTGCCTCTACAGATGCCATGCTGGCCCTTTCCCAACAGACTGTCTTCATTCACTTGCCCTGTGACCTTTCTCTGTATTACAGACTACTGTCACACTGAGGCTGGAAGTCAGCAGTCTGTGCTTCCCAGAAACCCTGCTTGACTCTTTTCTGTAGACAAGTCACCCTGACACCCCACCACTCCAGTAGCACAGGGGATGCTAACTGTGGTGTATTTGACGTGTACCAGTTGCAGCTCTGCAATTTCACATTTTCTTCAGTTCTCCCAGGTAAATGCCATCCAGTCCTGGTGACATGTTAATTATGTCTAGAGTGTAAAACACCCTGTGTATTATTAGTATCCTGTCATGCCTCTCTGACCTATCTACTACAGAAAAAGTTGCATGTGGGCATTTCCCCTGCGTAGCAAAGGCTGGTGCAGAGAGTTCATTGAGCTTTTCCAGTGTGGACTAACTATGCCCGAGTCCCTTTTTCATACTTTTGTCATCAAGTAGTCCCATTGATTATGTCACCTGCTTCCTGCTTTTGAAGTATTTAATAAACATGTGACGATGAGTAAAAAAAACCACCCCGAGCAAGGCATGCTTCACAGTCCTTCTAACCATTTTAATGACCTCTTTCACTTTTGACCTGTCCTCCTTATTTGAGTAAGCTTTCAATTTTTTAACTGCTGACCTTTTCCCTGTGACAGCCTCCTTAACTTTCCCATTGAGCAGGGGGATTATTAGACTGCTTTGTTTTCTTTTTGAATTATGGCACATATTTTATCCGTGCTCCTAATACAATATTTTTCAAAAGTCTTCTGGATGTTTATAGACCTCTTTGTTTTGCAATACTCCTTTTAGGTTGTGTTTCTATTTGCTTTTCTGGATCAATTGCCTCATTTTTCTGTAGTCTCTTTTCTTTTGTGTTTTATCTATGAGAAACTGATTCTCTTGAAAAGTTAATAGGGGATAGCAGGTCTTTGCTGGAGGTCTAAGTGGATGGATAAGAACCAACCGGGGGCTCTGAGTCACTCACAACAGCAGAGCGCATATTGTTACTAGCAGTCTCCTTTTTATTGTTTTAAATCAACCCCAAACTACTTTTTTAATATTCTCCTTTCCTCCAGTGTCATGTTATGTCCACTGTTCATTCAGACATTCCCCAAATAAATTTTACTTTTTATATATATATTTTACTTTTTTTAAAGAATGGTAATCCTTCTTGGCATGCTTTTTCCCTAGAATTCTCAGAAAATTAAGATTTCCTTTTTTAATGAGAAAGCTTTTGGGAAGAATATTTTAATGATTTTTTTTTTCCTCCAAGTTATGCATTTTGATGTTTTTTATTGTTGATTCTTCCAGTTTTCTGAATTTTTATGGTGTTGTTTAATGCATTGATACAAAGCATGCCTAGCCCACTACTCTGTCCTTGTCTTTCTGCTTCTCATGCATTTTTCCTTTCTCTAAACCTCCCCCAGTTCAAAGTCCTTAGCTCTTTTCTTTGCTCTGTGAAAGTTTCTGAGCATCAACAGGGAAAAAATAGAATGAAAAAGAGGATGGACCTTCACGTACCCTGAGCAGGATAGACGATATTTATTGTGCTTGCTAAGTGATAGAGTGAGAAGATGGGTGTGAAGAGGCCTTTCCAGTGCAACAATATTTCAGCAATAACTTTCCATTTCTTGAGCAGTTCTGGGTTGATTTTTTTTCTTTCATTTAGTGTTTTATTTATGTCTCCAAAGTTGGGCCTCTTCTTGGGCCTCTCTTCTTTCATTTTTCTGTGGTACAGCATTGCTAAGTGCCATCTCATAGACAACGAGTACTGTAGCTTCAGATTTCACTGTTGGCATATCCAAAACTAGGAATCACCTGACTATCCAACATAAAAAAGAAAGTATTTCATGTCAGAAATGACTGCTATAGCCTGTTTCTTTTTCTGACTAAATTTATTCTTTTCTGTATAGTTAAAATAGCCACTCCCCATAGTACTACACGTCAGCCTATATTTCATCCATATCATGAAACAAAGGTGTGAGTCATTGACTTTTCACTTAAGGGACATTAATAGAATCTGTGTATAAATTAGAAAATATGTCTCAGATGACACTGTTCATTCGAGGAAATGTCATTTAACTTTACATGGTGCAAAGGGGATTTCAAGGAAATTCAAATGAAGAAGGGACTGATGGAGTTAGTGAAAGATGAAAAAATTAAAGGAATGACATATGAACAAAGAATTAGAAAACTTAGCATAGGCTGGTGGCTTCCACTTGGGTCTTCATGAGAGAATAAGATCTTCTGTACGTGTTCCTGTACTGTTGCCTGGAAGCCCTTTGGTTTGTTTTTGCTATGTAGGTTTCTCTGTCATTATCAATGAATAGATGAGCTGCAATGAGACAGTGAGATAAAAAAGAAAATAATTAATATATACTAACCATCACAGGACAGTCCATCTTTAATGAAAATCTAGAGAAAAGCAGGTGTAAGAGCTGATGCAGTCTCCCATAACTACTATAACTTACAGGCTCCTGCTGAACTGACCTTGGTGGCTCCATTTCTTTGCAGTGGTGAACAGCTTATCACTGATTTCTCTGAGGTACAGTAGGGCCATGAGGTTTTGGTTTTAGAAACAGCTAACTAAAAACAGTCTCAGTTCTGGATTCTTCTCTGTGTGTGTGTGTGCCTCTGCAGGAGATTTGTGAACAATTATAATGCACCACAGTCACTACTGAGAAATATGGTCAAGGATGCTCCATTTAGTTTAAAACCAGTGTGGTCACAGAAAGCCATCTTTGTTGCTGACAGAAGAAATTTGCACCCACATGAGCTATGAAATGCATCTTGCTAGTTTGCTGGGTACTTTGGTTGTTCCTTTTGTGTTTTGCATTTTGGAAAGGACCATCTGGGTTCAGAGAGGAACATCTAATGAGAATGATAAATGTCTGCTGAAAGACTGGTAACTTTCTATGACTTTAGTAGGTACTTTAGACATTCTTTAGCCAGAGGGTCTGACAGACATTAAGGTTCCTTCTTTTAATAATGACTGCTAAGGTTGCATGCCCCATGCTAATATTTAATACCTGTAATAAATGAACTGATTTTCACTGGCACTTGGCAATTCAAAAAAAATCGAGGAAAGCTGAGTGTGTATGGCACATGTAAAAATATCTTATATTTTGCTTTGACACCCAGATTTAGTGCATGAGGATTGAGCGAGTTGTCCTGAACCTTCAGTAGAGGCAGAATGCATGTAGGAATTGTCAGTTCTTATTGAGTGACCACTGCTCACATACCCTGACTGAACAGGCTCCTTTTCAAGTGACATAGGAGGGAAGCTATTGGCAGGATCATCTTGTTATGCCATATAACAGGCAAGAGTCAGCCATGAAGAACACTTCTGATCCGTTTGTCTTAGTCCTCAAACTGCCTCTTCTCCAATGTAAGGTCTAAGTGACTGCATTCAGAAACTTCCTTACCAATTCCTTTTTTTTAATTCAGTACATGTATTAAAAGAGCCTCCTAAAGAGCATTTGTGTGGTTGGAACCAATTGCCCTACTTTTTTCAACTTGGCAAGTCTGATTACTTTTCCTAGCCATTCAAATGATCTTTTATGCTTACTTGCAGACTTTTTGGGGACAATACTTCTGTGAAACTAAGTTGTGCAAAAAATTTGGAGGCTTTTGGTATTTTGGTTTGGTTTGGTTTGTTTTTTTCCTAAGTAAAAGGGGGAAAACTAGAAATGTCTATCAGTGCATTTAAATAGGAAATATTACTGTGCTGAGATAAAGATACACAACTTCTCTGTCACTCTAATGCAGCTGATTAGTCATAATTCTTGGTATAGATCAGAGGCAATAAGTTTGGATGATATATGTAATCTCCTGGGAAAGGAAGCCAGCATGTATTGTACCTCTGCAGATCTGCTGAGCAGTGACAATGCAGTCCTAGTGGATTAGAGCAGCTTCTTCACTTCTTTCTAACCCTGGAGAAGTAGTAGCTGTTAACAGCTCCGCTCTGTAGAGGCACTGCAATGTCACTGTAAGAATATGCTTTCATTATAACCAGTGTAAACACCTGGATTGTTTACAGGAAAGAAAAGGGAGAAAGGAAGGGAAAAAGAGAGAATGATCAAATTAGAAACATGCTGAAACTGAATGTAAATCTTTCAGGGACAGGTTTTTGGTTGAAAACTCTTATTGGTAATAATGGGTCCAGTACTCATAGCTCCAAGTTAGAACAGACTGAACAGTTGCTATTCAACATAAATGCTGGAGAAAAGAATGATCCTGAAACAAAAACTGGACTTGAAACAAAGATTTAATAATTAATAGTTGCTGTGCTGGTTTTGGCTGGGATAAAGTTAATTTTCTTCATAGCAGCTAGTATGGGGCTATGTTTTGGATTTGTGCTGAAAACATTGTTGATAGCACACTGATGTTTTAGTTGTTGCTGCACTAGTCAAGGACTTTTCAGCTTCCCATGCTCTGCCAGGTGCACAAGAAGTTGGGAGGGGACACAGCCAGGACAGCTGACCCCAACTGACCAAAGGGCTATTCCATACCATATGGCGTCATGCTCAGTATATAAAGCTGGGGAAGAAGAAGGAAGGGGGGGACATTCGGAGTGATGGTGTTTGTCTTCCCAAGTCACCGTTAGGCGTGATGGAGCCCTGCTTTCCTGGAGATGGCCAAACACCTGCCTGCCCATGGGAAGGAGTGAATGAATTCCATGCTTTGCTTTGCTTGCGTGCACGGCTTTTGCTTTACCTGTTAAACTGTCTTTATCTCAACCCTCGAGTTTTCTCACTTTTACTTTTCTGATTCTCTCCCCCATCCCACCGGGGGGGAGTGAGTGAGTGGCTGTGTGGGGCTTAGTTGCCGTCTGGGGTTAAACCATGACAGTTGCTCAGTTTGGAATCAAAGTGAAACGTTGGGCTTTAGCTCAGGAGGAGACACAGAGGGAGTGTGAATGAGGGGGCTGAGATCCAAGGCGGGGCTGAGACCCAAGGACCGATTCCCAGGACACAGGTCAGTGGAAATGTGGGCAGGATGAGGAAACACGACACACAAGTCTGCACAGCACTGTATTTTGGGGTATCTGCAATTTTGGAGGGAGGATTTCAAAGGGGTGTTTGTGCTGGCCTGGAGATTCAGGGCTACCTGGAACCATGTTAGGAGAGTTTGAGATGGTGGCTAACAGAGGTAATAAGGTCCCCTTAGATCTCCCCAGTGAATCAATATCTAGTTTTAGGTAGCTTTAAAGGGTCCCTATACAAGGTCCTGAGAGACTACACTATAAGAGTGTACCTTCATAAGCCTAAATTAAAGTGTATACTTAAGAATGTTAGTATACATTTAAACATGATGTAGGACTCAATCTTCTTTTGACTCACTGTTGTAAGCAGTTCATATCGTACTGTTCCTCCCACAATGCCAAGTGGATTTTATAAAAAGCCAAAAAGCAATAGGATATATGAGAGACAATTCTTGTTACAGTCCATGGTAAACTCCTGTTGACTACTAGTGGAGACAGACTAACGAGTTGAATGAATTTTTAAGGATTAGAAAATAACTAATCATTTTCCTGGAACATAAATGAATGTGTCTAGGAAACACATTTTTCCATTTTATTTTGTTTTGTAATAACACTTTCACGGATCATCTGAATTGTGTGAAATGTTGAGAATCTGGGTAAAGTCAGAGGAGTTGGTAGCATTTGTTATGACATTGGGTTGGGATTTTGGGTTGGGGCCAAAACTGGTTTTTGATTATCTGCAGCTGAGGGTGTTAGAATGAACTGCTTGACCAGGATTGTTCTAGAACAAATGCATTCTGGTGGAAATAAGGAGATAATAACAACTAATATCAAGTCCTTCATAGAATAAATTCAGTCTTTTTTGATGTTCATGAATTGTTAATGAGCAGCCTGTGATTTTATTTGAACTTCTAAATTAATTAAATTCATTTTCTCAATATTTTTGATAAACACTTTTCTTTTTCTGGATTGTTTATAAACAATTAATTGCAAGTACTCCTCAATCAAAATTTCTTTGATGTTCATTAGATTATATCACAGCCAATGTTCTGTGTGTTATACTTAGAGCTAGGCAATAAATGTTTCTTCCATTTTCTTTTTGTTAAGATTTAAAAAAATCCTGTTTCTTGTTGAAAGCAGACATTTGGAAATTTCTCACAAAAGAATAACTAGGCTGTCATGGTACCCAGATGGTATCCATGTGGACTGTATAATTCCTACGTGGAACAAATCTTTGGTCTTTATATTATGGACAATCACTTGGGATATTGCTTCTTTGGGGTTTCTCTGTCTTGTATTTTGACCTAGAGTCTTGTACCCAAGAAATCTTTCTTGATGAACATTTTATTGTTGCCAGAAAACCTAAAGAAAAAATGTTTTGATTTAAGCAAACAGTATTTCCAGAGGAAAGTGGTTTTGATTAAAAACTCTCCACTAGCTCAACTATAACATACGTTTTAAAATAGAAATGGTATAAACTTCTCAAAATCAGGGAAAAAAGGCACCATTATCTGTTATTTCTTCAGTTCAGCCTTCAGAGAATAAGCCAGCCTAACTATTTGGCACTGGAGGAAAGAAAAAAGCTTTCCTGGTAAACAACTTCCTATTTGCCTACAGCAACAATTTTTGTACGCTTGGGTAAGGTAGGTGAGGTGGGATTCATCTAGCAAAAAGGAGCTGTCTAAACCCGAGTTAGTCAACTGAGGTGCCTTCTAAAGGACATTATTTGTCTTATTTTAAGATAGATATCTAGAATAGGTAGACTGTAGGTGGCATGGCAGTATTTTGGACCCAAACCTGCTAGTATTATCTGAAACCGTTGTTTATATGTCTTTTGCATAGTTGATAAGCTCTTAAGAATCTTTTTCCC
This sequence comes from Ciconia boyciana, assembly GCF_034638445.1. Lineage (NCBI taxonomy): Eukaryota > Metazoa > Chordata > Aves > Ciconiiformes > Ciconiidae > Ciconia > Ciconia boyciana. The sequence goes on from NC_132934.1 coordinate 209,629,251, forward strand.
AGAATAAATGTTCTCATTTGCAAGTCCCTTAATCTCATGCTCTGTGAATTCTTTTAATATCCATTTAGAATGAAGCATTTCTTTGAATGCCTCTTCCAGCCAATTTGTTCTCTAAATGGCTCATGGAAAGGAGGGCAGGCAGTGTGTTTGATGTTGGGATGAATTGTGGCCTGGCTAAAGCCTTTGAGATGGAACAACTTCTAACTTTTAAGACATGAGTGCCAAGAAGCACCAAATATTTATAATCTTTAAAGCCTTTATGTTATTAGAACACAAAATAACAAGCTACCATGACATAACTCTCTACGTAGAGGATACTTGGAGTGAGGCAGATGAAATTAAAGGCTTAAAAGAAATCTGTCCCCTTCCCCTATCGATTTTGTCCTTGCAGGGTAGGTCTTTTTCTTTCTCGCAGTCCTTTGTGGATGTAAGAAAACTCCACAGTATTCTCAGGATCCCTAGGAAAGCCTCCTTTCCATCACTTTTCTAATTTGACTTCAAATATGTTCTCTGCTGCCAGTAACCCTACACCTACGTTCAGGAGTTTCCTGTTCTGCATTTGGACTCACCGTATATTTCTAAATCTCTTTTTGTCCTGTTGCATTCCAGAAGCTTCACTCAGCTGTGATTACTCCATTACTCTCCAGGAGGATGCTATTTCTCCTCTATTCAGAACAAATCTGAGCATGTAATTAGCAAACAGAGACCAGAGACCAATGAAATGGCTGTACCATCTATTGGAGATATGAAAGCAAGTTGTGATTTGCTGTTGTATCTCTCTCTGTCCTTTAAGCGCTTCCCATAATCTCCATCATCGATGTACTCATGCAAGGGAAGTAGGAGTTTGTTTTATTCTGCAGCTTGCAGGGCCTGTGCTTTTGCACAGCTGTTGACAAACTTGCAACTGCAGTACATGCTCTTGCAAACATACAGCTTCATTACGCTGGTAACCACTTTGCAGGGCTCCTTAGTTTCAGAATTTGTTTGGGATGCTGGGGCACAGTTGTTCTTTGATCAGAGTTGGTAAATAAAAATACATACATAGACAAACTTACACACACACACAAATATCTACATGTACACACCTGCCTTGCATTTTTTCATCAACAGACTATATAAGACTTGAAATCAGCCAAGATTTCTGAGACAAGTCAACTGAAAATAGAATAGCAACCCTGATACTTTTCAGTTCGTCATTACTACCCAAGTGGTCCTACTGCAGTTTGAAGACTTGCTACAATTTGCTTGACACTTTATGCTTTATTAAAGAAAATATAAAATGATACTTGAAAAGTACACTTTCCATGCTGGTTAAAAATGTAAGAGATTGACAAGATTTTTCCAAGGAATCGCTACGAAGGTCTGTAGTTGACAGGAGGACAGGACGCCAACAAAGTTACAAATGGAAATTTCTATAGGTTTAATTCTTAGCTCATCAGCCTTAGGGAGAGGGTTTTGTTTGAAACCCCCAAACTCAGTATATGATGACAATATGTAGTTTCCTCTGATTTTCCTGGGAGTTAAATAGAAAGCATGTAAATGCCCAAGAGCACATGCACTGTAAGAACGAACCTTAGGAAGTATCCATTCCTGGTGGAAAGAGTCAAGAGGAGGAAGAACGCGAAAAGACATTAAATTTGGGTGTCCTACTAACTTGGGTCCCTGGTATGGTAAGTGGTAAATCGTAGTTTGGAAGAACATAGATGTTATACACAAATGTGATACAAACTGTGTGATACAAATAAACTCAGAAAAAGACAGCAAATTAGCAGTAAGATCCCCCTCCTTTCTTTCAGGAAAAAAAAAAAGGACAAGAGACTGCAGTGTTTGTCTTTCTCAAGGCAGATATATACATAAGGAAGTGGGTGTTTGTTTTCTTATATTTAGCTGGAAGCTAAAGAAGCCAAAACCAGATTGTTCTTTCTATAATTGCAGAAGAGCATACACACTTGCAATAGCTGACTGCCTTTTGCTACTTCAGTGTGACACTACAGATGTTTTATTAAGTGAATTGTAATATCCTCTCGCCTTTAGAGTCCAACATCATGTGGTGATGTAATGGGATGTTCTTCCTTTTATGTTCTTTCTGATTCTTTTTCCCTTTTTATTCATTTAAATGCTTAGACAGGTGGTTTGAATAAGTGAGGAGTACTACCTTTTTATGTACTTTCTATCTTGTATCCTATGTTAAACAGTTTCTACTGAGTAATAGGAGAAGGGGTAGTCTTTTGTATGAATAGATTTATGCATAATAATCCTACTCTGCGGCACAAGGATAGGTGGGTTAGCAGAGATCCGTTCCAGGTCTTTTTCTACAGTTTCAGGAAGGTGTTTTTTATATGATCTGCTATTTCAGATATTCCTGATACCTGCATCATGGATTGACTCAAAATAAGTGTCACCTGTTTGAGAATTTCACCTGTCTTTAATTTTGAATGCAAGCTTTTAAGGGAGAAGGGATATTTTTTACCAGACCAGTTGAAAGAGCTGGGGAAAAATGGATGTTATTTTATGCTCAAAAATTCTTCTTTGGGTCTGTGACTCACCAGGACTCTGAAGGTAAAGCCTGCCCATTTTTTTTTCGTTTGTAATGTTTGGTTTAGTAAGAGATACCACATGTCTCTAACTCTTCTACCTTAGGCCATGGTGGCTACCACACCTTTATTTTATTTTTGGTGTTTTGTTTTCTGGCTTGTTTGTACACAGTGATTTGTCCGTGTAGGAATCTCTTCTCATTGGTTACCCATTTGCTCTCTTCATTGCAATTTTCATCAGCTTGTATACAAGTCCTTCTTTAAAAACTTCTTGCCTTTATTACATAGAATATAATTTTGCTAAAAATTATATTTCGTATCGCTTTACTGCTTTCATTATGATTGCTCTCTTTTTTTTGTAGGAAAGCTATCTAAATGGTCGTCCCTGCTCTCATGGTAACAGTTTTCATATACTGCTGAAAAGATTTAAATAATTGATCTTGTTCTCCATATAAGTCACTGAGTCATCCAGCTACTGAACCACCATCATTCTTATGCCAGTTTTTGAGCATGTCCAGGATTGGGAGCATAGAAAAATTTTTATGACATGCTCCTTTATAATGAAAGGTCTATTGAAAACTACTTGGCAAGGAAGGAGTTCTGCAAGATTTCCAACTACATAAAGGACTATCACCTAATCCTGATTAGACCAATCTGTCAGCCTAAGCGTATGTCCACTGAAGGCGTAACAAAACCTCCTATTACTCTCAAGAATATGATTCAAAACCTATTGCTTCAACTAAGGACTTGATCTGACTGTAAAAAAGCATGTAAATAAAACTGCTGTGCCTGTGTGAAATCTCACCAGCACTGATGGGGAGTTTTATGTCCAGGACAGTTTGGTTATACATTGCAATTTGGTGAGGAGAATAAGCTGTTTGACACTAAATCAACACAGAGCCTAATCAGCCTGCAGGAAATAAACAAACTCCCTATCTCTCTGTGAAGCTATGCAGGGCAAGGCTAAGCAGCACTGGGAAATCCCAGGCTTCAGATCAAGATGTGTGTTGGTTGTAGGGCTTTGGAAGCAGAAAGCTGACCTAACTCAGCTGTGACACAAGAGATCACTAGCATGAAGAGCACATACTCTGGAAAACAGCTCAGCTGTGGATGTGGGTGGCAGCTTGCAAATGAATGAGAGAGGTCTGAGAGCGTGAACGACTGATGTTGATAGTTACTGGAGTTAAGTGCCTGTGGACAAAGTATTGAACTCATTCAGAATTGCATGAGGGCAGATCATAACTGAGAGGAAAGGACTGGGCCATAGCCCGCAGCCCTTACTCTTGGGCTGCTGAATGGTTTGACTCTCCTATACTATGCCATTATCACTGTAATATACTCCCTACCTACCATACTGAGAAAATAGGGGCATGTAGAGTATCTGATGCAGCTTGTGGATCAGTCCACATCCATAACAGCTAACAGGTGAATGATAGATATGCATGGAAGCAAGAGGGATCAGAATTGAGTCATAGAATCATTAAGGTTGGAAAAGACCTCTAGGATCATCTAGTCCAACTGTCAACCCAACACCTCCATGCCTACTAAACCATGTCCCGAAGTGCCACATCTACACATTTTTTGAACTCCTCCAGGGATGGTGACTCCACCACCTCTCTGGGCAGCCTGTTCCAAAGCTTGACCACCCTTTCAGTAAAGAAATTTTTCCTAATATCTGATCTAAACCTCTCCTGATGCAACTTGAGGCCATTTCCTCTCGTCCTATCGCTTGTTACTTGGGAGAAGCGAGCAATAGGACGAGAGTCCATGCTGCCATTTTTGACTCATCTAGTGCACTATTTAAAATCAATTTTGAATAAATTGCTGTTTCTTTTGTGATCCTTGATGGAGATCAGGGCATCCTTTTGGCAGATGCGGCACACACTGAATACAATATATATGTGTATTAAGAAGTATCTTCAGCTGGGGAACGTATCTCTATATTACTCCTGTATACCCATGATACAGGCAGAAAATACACAGGGAAGGATCACTCTTTCCTTTTCCTGTCTTTCACTGTAAATACTGACTGATGCCTCGGACAGTGACAAGAGACTGAGTCAGCTAGACCCTTGGTCTAACCCCAGGTGACACAATTGTGTTTTATGATTTTTGTTAAAGCATGCCTAGTAAAAGTAGAATTTTTGAAAGCGCAGACTGACTTGGGAGGCAAAGTTTTATTTCCAAATCTGGTTACATCAGTTCAAGTCAATAGTATGTCTCTGCTCCCTGACCAATCCCATCCCATCCCTAGGGCTATTTTGCTGACTGCCTGAGGATGCTTTGTCTGGCTGTACAGACAAAAAAAGACAGTAGCATGCTATACTGAAAAGAACTTCTGGACTTACAAGATCCCACATGCTTCTTTGTCCATGAAAGGCTTCCAGAGTTGCTGTCTGAATGGAAAATCAATATGATATAATTCTTATTTGAATTAGTGGCCTTAAAAATGCATACATTGGATAACATTTGCAGAAGTGTCTTAAATATTTGGTGAAGATCAAGCATCAGCAGCAAGGACAAAAATTTAGAGTCCCTAAATGCCCAATCTCCCAGCCACTGGCTGGCCTTCTGACAGCATGTAAAATTTGGTCACATAAACAAAACCATGGGCAACAAACAAGGCCTAGGAAAACTATTCACAGAGATACACACATGTATGTGTCTACAGATACATTTTGTGGTACCCACAGGGTGATGGTCAGTGCATAACTCCACTCCAGTGAGACTGTGTAGATCTCCTAAGAGGTTTGGGACAATCTTAAAATATTGGCCTCCATTGTTCTTGCCTCTTTTGGTTTTTATATGAGACTATGCACTGGATACTGGCTCCACATCAGTAGTCCTTCCTCCTTCTGGGGACTTCTTCTCCCAGGAAAACCGTTCTCTTGCTCCCCTTATCCCCAACACTTTGTACTGCCAAAGTATGGTTGGTGGGTTTTGCAGCTCTAAGAGCTCTATATTTCTTTTAATTTAAAAGCTTGTCGGACAAAAAGTGTCTGGCTTTGATGGAAATGAGATATCCTTCATGACCTTGTAAGAAGCATCATAATTGATAAATAATGATGTTTTAAACTCAGTGGTAGGCAAAAGTCTTTCAATTCCATTGAAGGAATTGTCTTTCTATCAGTATATGTGAACAACATCGGTACGGATCTTCACAGTTCAGGATTTCTGGAGACATGACACTGTATCCGATGCACAAGACACATGGACAGAGACATAGACTTATGTTACAACATTATAACATATATTATGCATATATGGTACTATTATATTATATTATATTGTATTGTATTGTATCGTATTATACTATACTATACTTAAGAAAGAGAGAGGTATGACCTATTTACCTGCTGTGGGCCATGCTCACATTCCTCTAGCATATAATGGTCTTGCTTATAGGCTAGTGTGGTTCATAATGGTAAATGATTTTTAATTCAGTAGTTGCAAACTTTGATCCCAACATCAGACGAAATCTCAAATGCACGTAACAAAGCTGACACTATTTTTAGACTGCAGTAATTCTTTATAAGGAGACAATTCTTGTACAGTGTATATTAACTCCTCAGAAAGCCTTTCCACGTGGTAAAATAGATTTGGAGAACAAAAGCGCTGAACATTGCAACTTGAATAAGAAGATGGTCTTTTATTGTTAGCTTTGAAGCACTGAACAATGTCTGCAACTTGTTCTGCAAAAGAGAAAGGGAGAAATAGAGACTTTCACCTCCATTTACATTCTAATGTTCTCCCAAAATAGAATTCCTCTCTGGCCCTCAAATAAATACCATGCAGTAGCTTGGGGATATTGCTTTAATTTATGTGGCTGGTGACAACAGAATTAGACACAAACAGTTCCCTTTCTCACATGTTTATTGCCACTGCTTGGGTGGGGGTTGAGCGGGAATCAGCAGTAAGGTGAAACTTTGCACAGTAAAAGGGGCTGCCCTGGCCTGACAAATCACTTTGATTCTGATTATTAAAATGATAATCTGGCATGGCTGGCTCTAACAGTAGCCTTTCTGCAGGTAATAAATCCCATGATGACGGGACGATGCTTCCCATCAGACAGCCTCATCAGAGGCGGGAGCTGGAGCAGTGGTGACAGCAGGGGGAGGGTGGGGAGAGGGCTGCTTGCATGGGAAGACGCGGCAGATAATAAAATGTGACTTGGGCTTAGGGTGTTGTCCTGCTATTTAGTTTCCTTACAGTTCATTTGTTTCTAATAATTTGTTTGATTAGCAAACAGAAAACCCGTCAAAAAAGAGAGGGAGAAGGAACTCCTAGAGGAAATCCATTTGCTGACAGAGAGGCATGTAAGGTTTTGGGTTTGTTACAGCTGAAGCCTTTTTACTCCCAACACACATTTGCATACTCTGTCTTCTGCAGGCTATCTACTTTATATCTACCTGCAGCTACTTAGCCCTTGCATGTATGTATCTGAACTGCTGTCATGTTCCATCTTGCCAGCACCACTGGGACAAAGCAAAATCTGAAAAACTGTCTGCCCTTTTCTGACTGTGACAATCTATGGACTGCTTGGCTATCATTAGAGTTGTCAGCATGATGCACACAGCTCAGTGAGGTTTTACCATGGTTATGATTGTTCTCACTTGGCATTACTGTCGGTGCAGGCACATCAGGGAAAACAAAAGAAACTTGTATACTGGCTTAGGACTGCTGCTTTTAAGCTGATTTTAATTTAATATGCATGAAAAAAAAAATCTTTACCCTGCATTCTCAATAGCAGTCCAGTAGGAAGACTGCTGGACATAGAGAAAGAGTGATCAGGTTATCTCACCACATAATATAGGCTAGATGCAGGCAGCATTTAGTGCTTATTTTTTCTCTGTGGTTAGTACATTAACACAGGTAATCCTGGGTGTTTTCAAAGCTCAGCTCAGGGTTTTCTACTGCACAATGCATGAAAAACTATTGCAGACCAATCATTGGGCAAATTGGATGCTGTCCAGAAAAGTTTTTTTCATAATCTCTGGGTCTTCTAAAAACAATTTTTTTGGCAAATGCCATGCTATTCAGTCAACTAATTTGGGACATATTCAGAAAGTCATGCTAAATTAACAGTTCCCATTCTTATAGCACCAACTTGGCAGGCTGGACAACCAGAAGCTTTAAGATTGACATGGCTTTTTGACTCATTAGTCTTTCACATGTATGTGAGTGTGTTTGTGTGAAAAAAAGAGAGAGGCTGTGTTTGGACCTGTGCAGAGTTTATTGTCTAGATTGTTCTGTATGTTACTGCCTCTCCCTTGCAATTTGGTTTTGCATGCTTTGCATTGGAACTAGTGAAAAGTTGGCATGTATTGGTGAGGAATTAAAAATAGTCTTTGGGAAACTAGTGCGTGGAAAGTAATTCTGGAAAAAAAAGGAAACTGCAAAACCACTTAAGATTTTCAGAACTAATTTGGCATTGACTGAAATCCTATCCTCACTTGGGGAACCAGTCGACAGAAAACTCAAAGCAGATGCAGCAGATGACATGGCTTTTGGTGCCCACTTCATTCTCTGTCTGCCCCTTGATGATTTAAATTTATAGTAATATTGTCCCCATTGCTGTGTGTCTTGCTTGGGTCCCTTTAAGATGTGACATCTGGCCAGGTCAGGATAATGAACGGTGGGTCAAGTTCAAAAGGTTTAGTTCAGATTGCACAATTATTGCAAAACTGAGATAGTCCTCAGAGGACTGCAGACTCCAGTTCAAGCTCAGCTGGGTCCTCATGTAGAGCAATAAGACCTGTTACTGGTTCATATCTCCATTGCTGTGAAGCAGTGTATGGGGCTGGGAGTGAACATATCTACTGGTAGTCTACTGCTCAGCTGCATCTGCATGTTAATTTATAAGGGGAAAAAATGAGACAGTCTCAAATAAATTTATCATCATTTGTCCTTGCTTGGCCTATGACCGCTGTTTTGCTGCTGTGCTAGCTGATGCCCAATATCATCTCCAAGATCACCTGTCCTCTTAGGCTCTCACACTCAGCCTCTATGCTTGCACAATTGCCTTTCAAAGGGTGCAGTACAAGAAGCCCTGATTTGCATGTGTGGGATTTAAGCTGTGATTGCCATAGCAATCAGAATTAATTGTGTTAATACCTGATGGCCACAGCATCAGTTCTAAGGTAAAGAAAATTCCTTCTCTCTTACTTCTCCTCTAGTAATTACTGAACCAGCAAGTTTTAAAATGTATTTTGAAAAAATTGTTGAAAACCTTCCTTAGCAGTCTCCTGTCAAATGCATTCAGACTAGTAAACACTTAGAAAATAGATAAATTGGTAACTTCTTGGTTGCAATACTTTCCCTGTTCATAGCTAAACTCAGGGGAAAAAAAAGAAAGAGAAATTTAGGCGGATCGTCTATAGTTATACTTGTACAATTCTTTGAAATGAGTTTTGCTCTATGGAAGACAGTTGTACTGCAGTTATTGATTCCTGTGGAAACAAGTCCATGTGTCAAAGAAAGGGCCATGCCATGGAGAGAGAAACTGCCCCAATATCATCTATTATATTGAAATGTTTCTGCCTGGGGGCTGAGGTACACCTGAGCGTTTCTCCTGCTCCAGAGGCAAAGGTACCAGATGTGACTGCTCAGCCGTATCGTGGAAGGAAGAGTGTGGCCTGGCTCCAGAGACAGTGGTGCTAGGGTTAAAATGTGAGCACCATGGATGGTCAGTGAGAGAGCATGAAACGTGTGAGATGCGCCCGTTGCATGTGTGAAGTGGGAGACATGGCAGGTCTGACTGAGAAAGCTGCTCAGGGAGATTTGGCTTTGTCTTTCTTCACGCAGGTGGATCATAAAATACATAGAAGGAAGCAGCAGTGAAAAGCAGAGAGGGCAGAAGGGAAGGAAGTAAATAAATAGAGTCTAGACAGGTAAATCTGCTTGTCTTTGGCATAAAGGCATGTCGTAGATGGAGTGATGCACTTCACTCATAAGAGAGAAGCAAAAATATACTTTATTGATATAGAACAGTGAGTTAACAAGGTTTAATGGTAAATGTGACAGTGGTTTAACAAGATTCGATGGCAAGATACACTTGATTATTTAATGCATAGAGGACAGGACAAAACTGTCAGGGAGACCCTCCCGTTAAGTCATGAGGTTCAGAAGGACCCCCTTGCTCTCTAAACTCCTTCTCAGAGAGGCGTCAAGTGCAGCTACATCCAATCCTAGTCCCCGACTTGGTCAACAGTTTATGTCTAAAGGATTATATACGCACAATCAATTCTTTATATCACTTAGCTAAGGTGTCAAAGTTTAGCATGCTATTAGTCACTTACCGAGGATCTGTTGCAGCAAGGAATCTCTCAACCTTGAGGAGTAACCTTGAGAGGCGTCCCTACTCAAGGGGAGATCCTGCCGTGCAGCCCGCTGCCGTGCAGGAGAGCTCAAAGGGCTCTTGGGCTCCTCACTATTTATGGGGGTGAGATGATTGACTCATAGTCATATTTGCATACCGACCACAGGTTTTAGTTTCTTCACTATGGTTAGGTGGGCGCATCGCACAATAGCCCTTGGCTATTGTATTATCTGTCTCCCGAATCCACTTTGAGCCAGATGCAGTGATCAGGACCAGATGCATCCATTACAATAGCCACTGGTGGTTATCACTTGAGCAGCGTTATGGGAGATAAAGGTCGGGTTCGGGGGTGGGGGGGTAGCACACCATCACAAGGCTGTGGGTAAAACTGTGAGAACAGCTGTGGTCACCTGCAGAAAAAGAAAAGCTTTGCCTGCAGGATGAGGGAGGTGATCCTTCACCTGTGCTCAGTGCTGGTGAGACATATCTGGAGTGCTGTGTCCAGTGCTGGGCTGCCCTCTGCAAGACAGACATGGACATACATGTCCAGCAAAGGATCGCTAAAGTAATTAAAGACTCGAAGCATCTGCTATACAAGGAGAGTCTGATAGAGCTGGGACTATTTAGCTTGGAGAAGAGAAGACTCAAGGGGATCTTATCAATGTCTATAAATACCTCAAGGGAGGGTGCAAAGAGGATGGAGCCAGGCTCTGTTCAGTGGTGCCCAGTGAGAGGACAAAAGGCAATGGGCACAAACTGAAATACAGAACTTCCATTCAAATATAAGAAAAAAGATTTTTCATTGTGAGGGTGACTGAGCACTGAAACCATTTGCCCAAAGAGATTGGGTAGTCTCCATCCTTGGAGATATTCAATACCTGAGTGGACACAGCCCCAAGCAACCTGCTCCTGCTGGCCCTGCTTTGGGCAAGGGCTTAGACTAGATCTCCAGAGGTCACCTCCCACCTCCACGATTCTGTAATTTTGTGGTAAGGGGAATTTCTTATGAAAATATGGATTTTATTCACCAAAAACAAGTGCTAGCCCTTCTGTGTGCGATGCTATTTTCAATAGTACTTGAATCTCAAAAGTGCTTTGTAGAGCTCATCAGCTTAGGATGAAGAGCCTTAGATACGGCCCAGAGAGGGCCTACAGATCCTCACTTTCCTTTCATTTCAGTATCTAAGACCTTAAATCATGTAGCTTGCCTCTGAGAGTTTCACTGATGGAAACTGAAGATTAAAAAAAAATAAGAGGGTTTTTACTTTCCTGACAATAACACAGAGAGCATCATAATGGATTTTTATTACATATTGACATAGAAATTTAGTGCCTGCATCTTCCTTAATCCCTCAATATTTTAAGAAGGTAGAAACAATAAAGGAATCTCAAAATTTCTTTAGTAGTCCTATGCAATGTAAGAGATGACTATTTCTGACTTATTCCATAACGTCTGATTGATATCAATCTCTCCCAAAGAATTTTATAGGATGTTAACTTGGCTTTATACTAAGATTCTATTAATAAATCATATGTAAGGGGTTAATAAATGATTGATAGTGACTGTAAATATTTTATAGATTTGGGCCATGTCTTAGTTATAAGCACATCAATAGATGACAATACTGAGTTTTATAACAGCTAATCAATCAAGCCATTGGACTGCATAAAATGTACATCCATTCTTTACCCATTTCTTTAAAGCTCCATTCGTCCTTTATTAACCCTTTATAAACCACTTAGAAGTGGAATTTAAATTAGAAGTATAGCATGGTATGAATAGGGATATCTCTGACATTTTAAAACTTTGAATATTTTTTATATAAGGCCATTTGATGCTGGTCCAAGTGCTACCCATGGCATCTGCAGTTGGAGAGGACTGGACGTAATCATTTAGAAGTCCTCTTCCAGTCCTGAGTACTGAACTTGTGCTTCTAAACTTTGATGGGCCAAACATAAACTGAATACATTCCTGTGCTGGTTTTGGCTCGGGTAGAGTTAATTTTCCTTATAGTAGCTAGTATAGGGCTATGTTTTGGATTTGTGCTGAAAACAGTGTTGATAACACAAGGGTGTTTTCGTTACTGCTGAGCAGTGCTGACACAGGGTCAAGGCCTTTGCTGCTTCTCACCCCACCCCACCAGCGAGTAGGCTGGGGGGGCACAAGGAGTTGGGAGGGGACACAGCTGGGACAGCTGACCCCAACTGACCAAAGGGCTATTCCACACCATATGGCGTCATGCTCAACATAGAAAACTGGGGGAAGAAGAAGGAAGGGGGGACATTCAGAGTAATGGTGTTTGTCTTCCCAAGTAACCATTACACGTGATGGAGCCCTGCTTTCCTGGAGATGGCTGAACACCTGCCTGCCCATGGGAAGGAGTGAATGAATTCCTTGTTTTGCTTTGCTTGCATGCATGGCTTTTGCTTTACCTGTTAAATTCCCTTTATCTCAACCCACGAGTTTTCTCACTTTTACCCTTCAGATTCTCTTCCCCATCCCACCGGGGGCATGTAAGTGAGCAGCTGTGTGGTGCTTAGTTGCCGGCTGGGGTTAAACCATGACAATTCCATTAAATCAGCGGACCATCATCAGTTTCTGACATCTGAATAGGTGCCACCTTTGCTCCCTTCCAAACAGACTACCAATTATCTAAAAGACCTCTGCTATTCTTCAGATGATGAAACTATTTATGTGTATTGTATATTTATTTCTTGTTACACACCAGAGTTTTATAACTGAGGAGCAGAAACTTTTTCCCAATATTATTAAAATGCACTCTGTAAGATAATGATCCTAGGTACTCTCCAGACAAGATAGCAGGTGTAAAACATAAAGACAATACACTGAAATAAATCAAGTAAACAAATTCCTAACTTAGCCTGAAAACAGTCAGGCACATCTGGTGTTCTTTAAGATAGAATTTATGAAATTTCAGTATTAGTATGCTACAGTCGTGAAGCAAGCAATGATCTGCCTAGAGCTCAGAATAATATATTTGAATAAATATCAGAGCTTCATTTAGATATCAGTATGGTGTTTCACATGTTTCTTGAATTGTCACCTCCTGAAGAGAAGTTGGTTGGAGAAGGCAAAGGTTGGTTTGTTATTCATGGTCATGTCATGCCCGGCCTATGGCATAGGCTTTGAAAAATCCTGCAGTTGTGAAGTACAGAGAACACAGGGCCAGATCTACAATCAGCTCATGTATGCTTGGCTTTATTGACCACGTAGTATAGCTACTGGTTAGCGACCAAGGAACAGCTCTCTTGGAGTCATGGAAAGAAGCTGAAATACTGGTGAGAGGGAAAAAAGCAGCAGAAGTTGCCACGTGCTCTGACTCAGTTTTGCACCAGGTTTTGCTCCATTCACCAACATCAGCTGGAGAAAAGTGTCTGGCTCACATTAAGTCCATTAAAAAATGAATTAAATATATTAAAGAAACTCCAGTAGCCAATTTGAATCAAACCTCAAATAAGGATAAGAAGGTGAAGCCACAGGTGGTGCAAAACCAATTTACAGCAGTAGAAAATTTGTCCCACTGAGGTGTATGGAAGTAAAATATCAGTATTGCTAACTTCCTCTCTTTGTTGTGTTCACCACAAAACATCACTTCATTGGTCATGTGAACATGGAGTAAATTTCAGGAATTTCATAGATTTGATAAGTGGTTTGTTCTTTTTGCTCTATATAAAACAATCTCCATCTAAATTATCTTGAATAAATGTTATGATTAATTGTTGGGGCTTGTGAATATTCTTAAATGGGTTTTCATCTTAGACACAGAAGGGTTTGGAGGCTGTATTAACCAAACGATGAACCTGTTGTGATGACACCTCTTTATTGGGACTACACCATGTTTTCAAACTTCAATAGTTTTGATTGGCTTACAGGGGAAACATCTTCTTGGAAAAAATATATGTTTTGCCTGGATGACTCTCCCACATCTGTGTTTTTCTAGTGAAATCCCTAAAATAAATATTTGATAGGGACCTGAGCTCCTGGCAAGGCACTGTATGCTGCATTTGGAAAGATCAGAATTGTAAAATTAATGTTTTGAAAAAAGCATACAAAAATCCTTTTGTGGCCCCAGTGTAAATGGAGAGCAAGAGCTGTCACATGGCCACAACATGTCAAGTGATGGGTTTGCACAACCATATTCTTTACTAGCGGCAGGACTGTGTATGTGTAGGGGACTACAGTCCTCAGCCTCCCTCTTTAATCCACATCCATAAAATGAAAGACTTGGGTCTCGAACTATTATCTTCATGTCTATACCCCCTTGTACTACTTCTTGTCCTTTTAAACTCTGACTGGAGAGAAGGCTTTTGACTTGGAGTGCTGCTCTTAGCTTCACCAGAGCCTTTCCTGGTGACGCCAGCCAAGTCACAGTGGGAGGGAGTCTTCAATGGGAGCTTTGAGCCAGACCTGCAGCCTCTGTGTGCTTATGGATGTTGTACAGATGGGTGCTGCTCTTTCTTTTCTTGTGTGTTTCACTCCATAGTCCCTAAAGTCTTCTCTTTGTGTTTTGTCAATGCCTGGTTTAGCTGGACACTAATCTTACCTTGGGCTGCAAAGCACAGTACCTGTGTAACCGGGACTCTATCCCACTGTCCACTGAGGAGTGCTTAATAACAAGCACAAACAAAATAAGGGTTGCTCATTTGATCTTAAATATGTCATGACTATGAAAAATAGTGTCATAAGGAATTTTGTTAAAAGGCAGTGTTTGACTGAATTCTGTGTGTGTGAGTTTAAGTAGAGAGGATTAGGAAATTCAAGTTGATTACTCAGAGAAGTAGCATTTTTGGGACAGGCAATTCCCTCTTTTCCTTTGTCTTCCCTCACTCTCCATGACTTTAACTCTATCTGGGTATTGCATGTTTGCATTCCCTAATTGACTGAAATACAATATCCAAAAGACATTGAACTGGGTGGTGCAGAGATCTGCTGGTAAAAGAGTATAGGATTTAGTGTATTAAATAAGGACTGAATATACCTGTGTTAGTGTGATTCATTTGGGGTTTTCATTTTTCCTTGCTGTTTAGAGCCAATTAAAGTCTCAAGCCAGGTTCTCAGCTGGCATGAATCAGTCAAGTAAAATGAAATCAATGAGGCTACATTGATTCATATCCACAGAGGATCTAGTCCATTCATTGTTGTCAATTGAAAAGGCGTATTTGGCATAGCAGATTTTGGAATATAGGGCAGAAGTATTCACCATAAAAGCATTTTCAAATTATCTCTTTGACCTACAAGAATACACAGGCATTGGAAGTTTTATAGATGTGTCTGGCTTCCTGGCATATGAACAAATAAACAAAGATAAGCATAGGGCTGCAAATTAGAGCTCAAGTACTCTCCAGCGTGACATTTTGCAGTTCTACAATGTCTCTGAGCATGCCTGCAACCAGAAACTTAGAAGAAAGAACCATGCAGCAGACAGATACATGTCAGTCTGCCTTCCTGATTTCTAAATGTTAAATTTTCTCTTTGCTCTGCAATACATGAATGAATAGACTTCCAAAGTTTTGGTTCATATTAATGATCATAATCGGATAGTTTTATTGTTTGATATTGGTATGGATAAAATATCAACTGCTTTTTAGGTTGTGTTTATTTATAGCCACAAGAGCTTCTTGTGGCAATGAGCTAATCACAAGGCATGTATTAGACATGTATTTCTGTGCATAGGTTTTGAATTCCCAACAGTTAATTTGCATGACCTTTTCTTCCCCTTCTGTTCTCTTCAGACTTTTCATTATTTTCATTGTGTTACCTCCCATTCACACAAGTAAAAAAAAAAAATTGTGAATCTCTCTTAAACTCAGTCTTTAGACTTGTGCTCGTTATTCTGTTCTGAAACTCTTCTAGTTCTGCCATATCACTTCTGAGCTATGTGGCCTGTAACACACATGGTCATCCAGAGGTTCTTCTGCTATGGATTCTTTTAAGAACATGACAATATTTTTCATGCTACTTCCTATCAATAATCCTTCTGGATCAACATTTTCCAGGACTGAATTTTGTCTCATAGCTGTTGTTCATTCATTGCATTGCATTCTTTGGCTATTAAACAGTACAAAATAATCCTCAGTTTTAGGTCCACAGAATATACATGCTTGTGGATGGAATTAGAACTGCATTTGTACCCTTTCCCCACTTGATGAATCTTGATTATCATCTTGATGTTTTTGTTTGTTTATCTAAGTTTAGGGGATTATTTATTTTAAAGCAGCTAGTGAAGCTATCACACTGAAATAATTTTAAAAAGATTTATTTTGCTTTTTATCAGTGAAATGAATTCTCAGACCCAATGTTTTCTCATCAGAATAATAACAGTTGCGTAATGTTTAAGAGTGTTGACTCATGTTTTCAGTTCCATTATTATTCAGAGACTCCTCCATTAAGCCATGGGGCAAAATTATGAGCTACAGTATGTTAGAAGATTGGTACTTCCAGTGGCATCAGGCTGTGCAGCAATGAAAAATAGAAACACAGTGAAACATTTTGGTGTCCTCTTCTTCAAACCTCTTCAAACCCTACCTTTGAGATCCTTTTGGATGTCACCATCACAAACCCTTTGGCCTAGGTGGCAAATTGAGGCAGGAAAGTTAAGGTTCTTACAAGTCCTATAGCTGCTAGGAGCAGGAAGATAGGTTTTGACAACATGCTTATATTTTTCTAAAAATACATAATACAAACAGAATAGAAAGAAGGAATGAGTTAGGTCTGCTCTCCAAAAAGCTAAATGCTATGGGATTATAGCTATTATCCAACTTTCAGCACATGGCTGGTCAGTTCAGCTGCCAAATGTCCCTCTGTTTTTTACAGAGAGTTTGGTTAGGTTCCTGCTCAGAACTTATAAGCACCTATGCTCCATTGCACATAGTGCTTCTTGTTACTCCTGCTTTCCATATGAGGTTAGTTAGTTGATCATGGATTATACTGTGAACTCTTCTGTCAAAGGTGAGCCACTGGGAGGCAGGATGCAGAGCAGCAATTGTCCTTCTTTATTGTTTCAGTGCCAGTTCAAGCATATTGTCAGTCCTTGCTCTCCCCTGTATGCATGGACTACTCCTTTCAAGTGCTCTTAGAGTGTTACTTCACAAAGGTGACCAAAAAAACCAGCAAGATGGGTCACTAAGGCAGCTGTGTTGTTTATCACTAACATCACAAGCTAATTCAAGAGTGATTTTTATTTATTTCCTATGACAGTGAGACTTTTCCAATAGATTTTAGAACTATTGTAATCATGATAGAAGGGGCTAATGTGATTATCTCATGTGACATCCTACCTGGTGAGACTGGATATCACCAAACAAGCTCAACATTTATTCTAGAACTCAGTATGAACTAACAATTGACATCTGGCTAATAGAATAAGGTACTATCCAAGAATTTGGCAGGGAGTGTTCTTTCTGAGTAAACAATATTTGAACTGTGTATGTGAACCATTTTGCTGATAACTTCTGTAGTTGACCAAGAAAAACATGCTACAGATCACTTATCTACTGTGGTAAATGTGTGATAACAAGCAACAGAAATTTGCCATGGACAACTGTAAGTGTAATATTCTACTAGCATTTGCAAAAGGAATTCAAGAAAGTTCCTCACTGAAGACTCATAAGGACGCTAGGATGTGAAAGGATAAAGGAATAGGATAACTCACTAAAAGATAGGAAACAAAAGAGGAATAAATGTTCATTTCCCACAGGGAAGTTAAATTACCAAAATAATCCCACAGCGACCTATGCTGGGGCCTGTGAGTTCTCACATTTGTAAATGGTCTGGTAAAAGAGTTGAGCAATGAGGTGACAGTTTGCTGACAGTACTAAGTTATTCAAGGTTGAGGGTTGACTGAAAAATTGAAAAAAGTCCTTGCCTTTCTGAATGACCAGGTGAAAAAATGGCAAATGAAATTCAATTTAGATACTCTCGTGGGGGGAGGTGGACCCCAGCTTTGCAAATATGATGATAGTCTAAGCTGACTAACAACACTCAAGAATTAAATTTTTGTGACTAGGATGGTTAAGTGTATGGAAACCCCAGCTCAGGGTCGAGGAGCAGTAAAATAATACACAGAAAATTGAAAAGTAGGAACTGTTAGGAACAGAAAACAAAACAAAACAGAAAAAGCTGTCATGTAGTTGCAAAAATCCAGGATTTGCCCTCATCTTCAGCATGGTATGGGATCTAGCCTCCTCAATCCAACCAAAAGGTACACTAAAAACAGAAAAAGATACTAAGCATGGAAAAAATCAGTCAAAGATACAGAATGCTTTTGTACAAATAGTGGTTGAACAGATCAAAACTCTTCAGCCTAGAAAAGAGATGGTGAAGGTCCGTACGATCATCAGTGAGTATAGAGAAAAGTAGGTAGAAAGTTTTGCAGCACATCATAAGTTACAAGTGCACTTTAGAGAATCATTTGGAGGTAATGTTATGGAGATATTATTGTAGGCTATTATTGTAGGGCTCAGAAACCACTTGCCAAGCTAGAAAGCAAGGAATGGATGAAAAGTTGACCTTGTAACAAAGACCATGTTACTTGCCTTGACCTAAAGTAACATAAAGTGGATTGAGTCAGTTATGAAGGCCATAAAAAGGAGGTGGCTAGGTGAGGGTGGTCTGTCCATAATGGACGTGCTAAAGCCTCAGACTGGATAGAAATTTGTTCTGCATAGCACCTAGGAGTTTATAAAGAATGAGGAGGAAAAAAAAAAAAAACCAAGAAAGAAATTCCTGTCTGAGTACCATCAGGATCTGAAAAAAACCTCAGGAACCTGGACTCCAATCCACAGAAATATAAAATCTGATGAAATCTGGCTTATCAGTAGCTCTGATTGATAGCTTGCAGTAATAGGGTTGATTTGATATATCTTGTAGTTTTGACAATAAAGTTACACCTTAGGTGAGAGCATGCTACTCCATTTGTGCTTTGAAGTGCTAGGATAAGCCAAAACAGCTATTCACTTTCACTGTAGAGATTTCCTGGTCCATCTGCTTTAAGAACCAGCCAGTGAGTGGGCTGAAAGTATTCTCTCCCTTGGGTGGCTGGTTAGTGAGTGGCAGTGCTCTTATAGGTGGTCCTCCTGCATTTTTCCAACACATGAATTAAGATTATCAAACGATACTTCCATTTAACATCTTGAAAAAAAATAAAAGGAGGTTGTTATAGTCACACAACATGAAGTTAAAGTGTATAATGCATTGCCAAAGGCTGTTGCAGATGCTAAACATTTACATAAATGCTAAATGTTTCAATGGATTGCATGGATAAATTCATGGAAGAAAAACATATTCAAAGCTATTATAAAGACACTAGTTTTGGCTCAGGGGCTTCCTGTGTTACAGACTGTGGAGTACTAGAAGAATATTCTGGGAAGTTGTAATGATAATTGCCCTGACTTTTAACTATTTCACAGGCATCTGCTCTATTACTGCTGGAGACAGGGTGTAGGGCTGATTGGGACCTCACTATGACCCAATACATGTGTTGTTTTGTGAGCTCACCTCACGGCAATAGTTTTGAGTGTTCATACCCAGGGCTATGCAGAGATGTGCAAAGGGCCATGAATGAGCTCCTGGCTGTGCTCTGCCCAAGAGCAGGAGCGAGGGATGGAAGAAAGGGAAGGGGCTGACAACAGCAAAACCTCTTGAGCTTTGTAGTAGACAACATGCCCGGTGCCCCTTTTGACCTCCACTTCTGTGCTGTGGTAGATACCACCAGTAGCTGTCATTATTCAGGATTCCTGTATTCCGCCTAATAAAACAGGATTGCATTTCCAAGTTGTATTACTGTGTTTAAGACCCTATATTGATGGAGATTTATGTTTATTGTCCTGGTGGGAGTACAGGAATGCAGGCTTTCATTCACAACTTACTTTGGTGCCTGATGAATTATACTTCTGTCCAATTTTTCTTACCATAGACATATTTGTACCATTAAGAACACTGTGAAAAACATTAATTAAAAAACTCTTGGATTTTTAACTGAAGATAGAGGAACATTTTTACAATGAGCTTAGTTTTGAAAATTTCTATAAATGCAGTCATGTCAGCATGTGCTTAAAAGGCTGTATATATTACTTTAAAGAAGTGAGGACATGAACAAGGGAAGATAAGTAACTGACAGTCATGGAGGTCAAACTCCTATAGAGCAGAGGTAGCAAAGGGAAAAGTGCAACATGCTACCCCCAGTAAGTTATTCACTCAATTCACTAAATCACAACCTGGAAATGCTACTGAGGACTTCCTGGAGTTCCTTTTTCAAATAAAAAAAGATGAAGCTGGAAATTATTCCAATCTGGCCCTTGGCTTACTCTCTCCACTTGAAACAGTTCTGCATCATGGATAACATTGTGCAGCCCTGACCTGTCTTGGAATGAGTCCTGTCTTAAATCAGCATTAAGAGAGAGAAGAACATTTGCTAAGATGACTGTTAGAGTTGTCTAGAGAATTGCTTTATCTTTTATGTATAGTGTAGCAATATGATAAAACAAAACAAATGCTTACAAAACCACCAGGAAGCAATTAAGTATCTGAAAAAGGGGCCAGCAGAAAGAACAATAACACAAAGCTGTGCAGTTTGCAGTGAATGCAAATCCTTAGGAGGAGAATAAATATCCTTGGTAGGTATTATCAGGCTACTTAACCCAATGGGAACATGACCAGCTTGTTCTGTGTGGGTGAACATAGCACTTTGTGATGATTTTATAGAGAAAAACTCCAAAGAGGATGCGCCTGGAGTAAGATTTTATGTCTCATTGAGCCCTGGTTTAGCACAAGAGCCCACTTGGTACAGTTATCTGCAGTGACTTGATGTCTTTACTGTGCTGCTTTCATTAGCCAGGTCACTTAGTGAAGCAGAGCCTTTCCTACCTTGCCTCTCTTAATGTCTTGGTGGTGAAGGAGAGAGAGAGATTCTGTTTCTTTGCTGTCTGAAGTGACACTGACGATCAATGAACAGCTCATCCACAGGAACAAAATTGATTGTCCTTACGAGCCTGTGCAGGGAACGGCTTCATGTTTATGAACTGCTTTGAAGAATCCTATGTAGTGCCCTGCTCATGGACATATCAAGCTGACTTTTATGACACCCAAGTTGTTTTTTGTTGCAAGGATTGCTAAAACTAACCGTATTCACTCTTACAGTTGTTTGTCTGAATATTGCTAAATGGGTCCTGTTACGCATAGGAATCAAGTGCAGTTTATGCCCAAAGCAACCAGTAGCAGCTGGAAGCAAGAAAGTTAAGGTAAATTTAGGGTCAAAAGGGTCCCTTAAAATTATCTGATTTCCTATATGAAATAGACTGCAACTTTCATTTGACATGTTCCCAAAAGAAGTACATGATTTCTGGTTAAGAAACCAGGAGACATGTAAAAAGAAATATCCAGCTAAATCTCAATCCCCAAATGGAATCTGCTTGGGGAGAGAAAAGTTATTTCTGATTAAGAAGAACCTTCCATCCTGATAAGACTGGAACATTTCTGCTGTGGTTTCACATTTAGTGTTACATTAAGAACACTCCAGATGCTTTCTGGATCACATCGTCAAAGCTTCATCATTGTATTGTATGCCCGAGAGAAATTAGCAAAAGCCCGAGGACAGTGAACTTTCCCTTCCTCTCAGCATGGGTGAGACAACATCTAGAGTGCTGTGTCCAGATTTGGGTTCTTCAGACAATGAAGACATGGACATTCTGGAGCAAGTCCAGCAGAAGATCACTAAGAAATTCATGGAGCTGAAGCATGGGATGTAAAAGGAGATGCTGAGAAAACTGGGATTTTTCAGCCTTAAGACAAGACAAAGGGAGATCTCGTTGTTGTCTGCTGCTACCTAACGGGAAGCTGTCTATAAGATGGTGCCAAACTCTTTTCAGAGGTGTATAGATACAGAGGTGCTTACGACAAGTGTCAGTAGACACAAATTGGAATATGGGAAGTTCTGATTAGATGTAAGGAAATACGTTGGAAGAGGTTGCCCAGAGGGGTTGTCAAATCTCCCATTCCTGGAGATCCTCAGAGCTCAGCTGGGTGAGTTCCTGATAAACCTGATTAAACTGGATCCAACTCCAAGCAGGGGGCTGGACTACACAACAGCCTGCAGAGGTTCTATTCAACCTAAACTATTCTATGATCATTCTGGTATATGTACCATGACCTCATGGACATGGTGCCTTTTTAAGTTCTAAGTTTCCTGCAGAGGTCTGCCTGGGAATGAAAAGTTCAGGTTGCTGTTTCTGCAGAAACAGTTGAAAAGTTATATAAACACTCATACTAAATGGTCACCCAACATCTCATAGTCCCAGAAATTAAATTTTTATATATATATATATATATGTATATGAAAGACAGTTGCCACTGGAGTACCAGTTCCTACTTGCACATATTTGCAAAGTGACAGAATCCCTTCTGGATTTCCCAATTGCCAGGTGTAATCTTGGTTTATGTTGGTTTCTATCCGATTTAATCTAGTTGAAGCTCTTGGGAAACTGCAGAGGACAAATGAGAAATATTTATACAGGCTGTGTCTATAGGCAAGAGATATGGCAAAGATAAAAATATTCAGAAGTTGTCCAGTTTGGCAAGAGTTATTCTGAGTGCTACAGCAACACACTGCAATAAAAGAAATAACAGGACCAGAGAGGGAATGGCTCACTAGCCTGGATGTTAAGACAATAGCCTAAGTGGTGGAAGTTGGTTGAAGATCTCGCCTGAATGATACAAATAACAGATCTACAGTTTTTTAGGATATACTTTGTGTTGAAAATCAATACCTACCTCAATTAATATCTGAGCACATTGTTTAACGTCAGGTAGCATTAGCTGGAGATATTCAAAGTACTCTCTCAGCAGTATTCTTGAACCCAGTGTTTATGAATCTGTTTTGTAATCTGGGAGAAGTGTTCAAACCTTGTTTAGCCAAAGAATTTAACTTGGACTTCTGTGCTTGGAACAAGTATCAGGTGCACTGGGGTAAAAGTGTCTCCATTCAAATTGTTTTCCTCCTTTGTTGTTGTTGTTCTGTTTTTCCCCACTCAAATCTATTTGGTGGTTTTGACCTGAGTTCACTATGGTCATGGTATGAAGGGATGGCACTGTTTGGCCAAGAGCATATTTACTAAAAATATCCCTGTCTTTTTGTGTTTGGAATTGTATTGATGGGGGTTTAAAGTACTGGAGGTTTTGCCTTCAGAGAGAGGTTATGGTTCTGGGAAGTATAATTGCAAAGGCTGAATATCCTAGTCAGAAAGTCTAGGCAGCGTATGGAGACACTCTAAAGTATATGCAGTCAAATGGCCAGATATTAAAGTGCAGGTACGTGAGCACTATAGACCCTGTGACTTTTTGAAAACTGAGATGCGAGAGGCTGAATGTATGGTGAGAAACTTAGATACTATAGCAATGGGAGCCATTGGGGAAAATGCAAAGACAGCTTTTTTACATTACTGAGCAGAATCAGCAACATGACGATGACTTAACTTCCATAGGCAGTTTTTCTGGGGCAGGCAGAATTCAGTCTGGGTGGATAGCTTTCAATGGGGATTCAGAAAAGTAACACTCACCCCCCCCCCCCCCCCCAAGTATTTGTTTCTGCAGACAGGAGAAGAAGAATGTGCAGTGTCCTGATCAGCTACTCAATTTATCTAATCCTGCTAGGCTAGGCTCCTGGAACAAAGATGGAAAGTGTGCTCAGATTTGATTTCTCTTGATATTTTCAATTCTCTTTGGGTCCACAGGGTGACACCAGTATGAAAGGAGGAGGAATTGAAGAGTCATTCCCTTTACTTTTAAAGTAACTGCACTTTTCTAAGTGAGATGTTGGGAGAGTCATCTAGGTGCCTACATTTAGGAATCAGTACCATTATGGATGCTCTGTGATGTCCAAAATGTCTGTATGATACTGATGGATATAACACCCTAGGGTGTCTCATCTGGCACTTAGACACACTTGTTTAGACAGTCAAATTGCTTTTTAGAAGTCTAATTAAGTCTGCCATCAAGGTCTCCTCTGTAGTCAGTGGAGAGGGATGAGATGAGATGAATCATTCTGCAGAGGTGTCGTTCACTTTCCTCTGATTACAGAGGGGAGGCAATAGCCTAAAACTCATCCTGTTTCCATCTGGCTGCAGTTAAGTGAGATGAATCCTGGGGTGTTGGTATGAAATGTGGTGGGCCTGGATAGAAGGTCACTGCAGCTGAATGGGGGAGTTCCCACTCCATCCTGCTATCTCCACCTTTCCTCTTTACTTCTAGCTGTGTGTCCCCGCCACTTGCATTGTGCCAACTCTGGTGCACAACAGATATAATGATTTAATTCATTAGTATAGAGCCAAAAAAGCTAGATTGCTTTCATGAGTTGAGTTAATGATGTCTCCTGGGCACCAAAGCGGTGCAAGAGATGGAAGGGAGGAGGACAGAGCAGCAGCAAGCAAGGAAGGGGAGAAGGAGGACTTGTGGAGGGTGATTGTGGAGGGGACATCCCTCCCCTTTCCATGGAAGGGGTTGATTAAAGTAGCTTGACTGCCATGCACCACAATCAAAGTGACAAAGACCAAAAAAGTTGCATACTGTAGGCTGAAGGTAAGTTAGGCACCTTTACCAGTGCCAGTGTGATATGTGCTGTGACTTAGAATTTGAAAAATTAACTAAGTCCTTTAAGCTTTTAGTGGATATCTCAGTCTGTATTGGATATCTCTGTCTTAGCACAAGCTTAGACTGACCTTAAAGGGACCTAATGAGGTCTCATCACTTGATGCTATAGCTACAGTCACATGTAGCAATAAATTACAGGAAATAAGAATAATTTATCAGTGATGGGATCTATTCTGGGCAAACCATTCTTTGAATACACTTTTTTTTTTTCTTTCTACAGGTCAGTGAATATATCCAAACACATTGCAGTGCAACATTTAATTAAGAATAAAAGAGGTTTGACAGAAAGGAAATTGCTGTACAGGTCACTCTTGACATTATTCTCAAACAATCAAAATGCTGAAAATAAGGCTCTGAAGGCCCACCATGCAGCCAAGGAACACACAGAGGGCATGTTATATAAATATGTGTTGAACAGTAGGTTTCCATTCTATTTGGCATATCACAGAATCATCTGATCAATAAAATAAATAAGTATCGAAGATAATCGACAGAGTGAGAAAGAGACAAAGTGTGCATGACTGAAACTTTTCAAATATCACTTTAATTATATATACGCTTTGATGTAGACTTCTCTCCGTAGCTCTGTAAAAGTCAATTTTTGCATATTTCCCTCTTCTTCATGTGCCACTAATGTAAAGACTGAAGAATGATATATGAGTTATTTCTGGTACTGTCAATATGTATGTCTCTATCTGTCAATGGAAGGAGTGTGGGGATGATATGTCATTTAAAAATGCTGATACATAATAATTGTTACTGACTAGAAGCGGATAACTGCTACCATACTTAGCATTGCTGTAATCCTTTCCATCTTCTAAATACTTTCTAAATGTTAATTAGCTACTGTAAGTCACTAAAAAATTTATGTTAAAAATGTTTTTTTGACATCCACTTGGGTTATTTTCTCCTGGAAGCAGATAGTTTTAACAAAAATGGATGAAACTGACATGGAAAAAAATTCAAACAAGAAAAGGTGTACAGATAAAACCGGAAAGATTTCATTAAAAAGTCTTGGTTGGTGTCTTGCAGTAATTGCAACCAGTGTTCTCATATGCATGCTTTTACTCTATGAGGAAGAAAAGACTAGCTCAGCCATGACTACATGGTCTGTGACATACTCCAAAGTAATCACTTAATCTGCCATGAGAACAAACTGAAGAGTATGTCCAGAAACATAGTCTGGCCATGCAGCCTGCACTTAGATAAGAAACATGCACAAACCATGCCAATACCACCTCTGTTGAAGAAGTCAGACAGGCTACAGATAGAAAAGTGGAAAAACTCCCTGCTTGAGAGATGTGCATGAGATACAGCAAAGCGTGTTGGAGATGTGCGAAGAATAGCGTGTAATGGAGTGTGTTGAAGGGAGCCCCGAGGTAGCATGAAACAACTCTGTAAGGTATGGTGGACATATTGACTGCCTTATCTTCCTCTTGCAAATCCTGGACAGAGATACTGCCACATGTTTTGGGGTGACGCATGCACAGTGATGGTGATGGAGACTGCTGACTGTAGCATGGCAACATGGATGCTCCGAGTACCCGCAGGCATGTGCAGTGACCTCTGGAGGTGCTGGGCTCAGAGTACCACGGTCCTCTCCTTCCCTTCCTAGGCTTGTGCTGGGCATTCTGACCTGTCTTGTCCCACATCTTGGACAGATGCAGAAAATACCCAAAATCCCCACAAATGAGATATTCAGGTTGAAATAGAACCAGGCAGAATCTCAGCAAATTTGCCAGGCAAAATCTTAGCATATTGTAGGTATAAATGCAATGGAGGGTGGAGGGACTTGCGTGGGTTTTAAGAGTTGCCACAGCTTCAGTCAGTATTGCAGTAAAGTGCTGGGGGACTCTGAACTAGGCCCTCTTGCACGGTGTGCACAGTTCAAAAGAGAACTGGTTTCGGCTGTACAATGTATTTTCAGGTTTTGTGACGATGTAGGTCTGTGTTTAAGTATGGCTCCCAGATCTTAGTCTTCCATGGTCTTAGAAAACAGCTGAGGAACTGAACTTGTTCTTCACTGCATGTCTGCTGGAATTTTCTCTCCCTTTTCTTCTCTCCATTCTGGCACGCATAGCAGAATAGGATGGATGTGTGAATCTCTGCTGCTTCAGTACAAACTCCAGGAGCTTAATTTAACTACAGGTGAAAGTGTGCTTAGTATCAGCCTTGGCACACTTTGTGCTGAAATACATGCGTACACTCCTGCTTCAGTAACTCTGCTATGAAGGATAGGCTGGGGGGTGACAATAAGCAGTTCTTAAATTGTTAAACTGCCCAAATTGTGTTCATTATTGATGATCTTGGACTTTGCTCCTCAAAATGTTGACGCATTGTGCAGTTATCTGCAACCTGCATATCAAAATTGGACAGAGGATCAGTTATAAAAGTATGTTTCTTTAGTGTCAGCCAGGGGCCCTTTGTGCTGGACTCTGCCTGCACGTTTATGTGGCAGGAGCCATTCTTTGCCTGGAAGATGAACAAGGCCTGACAGATAAACCAGGCAATGGGTGATAAATAGAAAAAGAGGTGAAGTGACTTCTCCATGGTGATACAACATATCTGGAGCAGGTCTACAGCAGTCCTTGTTGCTTCAGAAGTTCTTATATTCCTGTGCTCTGCTCTGTTTCAGTGTTATCCTCTGTCTTAAACAATTTTCAACAGCATGTGAAGTAGTAGGCAATAAAGTAATTCAGTTGCTGAGGGCTTATTACATTTCCTAGAATTTTGCAGAAAGCCTATTTAGGGAAGGCGACACATACTTACCAATGGATTTAGGATTGCTATTCACTAGTTAGACACTGTAAAGAGAGTAGAGATCATGTTGTTTGTGGAATAATGTTTACTGTGATTGGATTGAAATGCAGCTGCATACTTGTTTTTGAAAAAATAAAATGGAGATGACAGTTTGAGCTAAATGTCTCAAAAAACATTTCTATCATAATCCTTGGGTGGGCATGCTGGAGAGAGTTATATCTATCTTTGACACTGCTTCTGCACTAAAAAAAGAACTGAGAAATATCTGCACATCCCGAACGGAGTAAATGCTAATATTGTCAAAAGTCTTGACAGTATTCACAAAACAAGCTTGCCTTTTTGTGCAGTGAACTGCAAACTTTGCAGAAAGGTGTAGCATTACCAAAGCTTTCTCGTGGCTCCTGAAGAAAGATGCTCGGCTGTCCCAGGTCTGCTGGAGCACTCCCGAGTCTGTAATGGGGTCTGCTATGGTGTTTGGCCTGAGCTTTCTTATGACGACATGAAAATGTCCTTTTCTGTCCCTTGTGTGATAACTGTTTTTAAAATGGGGAATCCCCCTTTCTGCTTGGGAATCCTAAGAGATTGGTTTAGTCCCCTGACTTTTTTTCCCCTCAGTAAGGAAAAATTGCCCCTTGGTGCCCTTTTGCTACCAAATGATCACTCTGACATGGGTTCAGTCTGATGTAGTTCATTCAAAAATGTTGAAAGGTCACCAAATGCCATTAGTTATATCATTACTGATGACCTGAGGGATGGAGCTTTGGCTTCAAATACATAAATTTTCAGCTAATAATGATCATTAGCAAGTAAAGATAAATGAGGGATGTTTAATGGTACATCTGCACTTCATCTGCTATACACAGGTAGTACATCTTCTACCGCAGATATGAAACCACCCAGATGAAGTGGATGACGGAATACTAAACTCTTTTTCCGTCTCCAAGAGACAGTTTCTGGCTGGAAGAAAGTACTCATTGACAGTAACTGGTGATAGAAAGAATTTAAGAGCTATTGGACAGTAAATGACACAAAATCTCAGCAGCAAAACTGATCAGTCAGAATGTACAAGTGTGATCTCTTTTCACGGCCTTGGCAGCTAATGATCCTTTGGGACACCAAAATGACCTTGGAAGTTAATAACCTACTTCTTGCTACAACAAATAAAATTAAATTCTTCTTGTTATGATGGACCATTTTCAGGATTGTTAATTAGAAGACCTGGCCCTAACAGAGATACAGGATACAGGAGACTGCTTTGTGCTTCCTGCTGACTTTTGGGGACCAATTCAAATCCTATTGGAGGCAATGTGTAGACTCGATAGGGCTTTGAATTAGGTCATTAAAATTAGTATCTATGAGCAAGTCACTTTATCTCTCTGAGCCTCTTTGTTTATGTGTTCACATGGGGACTGCTAATAATTACTTACATCAGGATGTTTAGAGCATTTTGGGATGTGTCCATGGACAGCGTTATAGAAGGACAAATTAGTCATTTAAATGTGCATAATCTATTATTTATTCTAAACTATATGCAATAAATATCATAGCTCATGATGGAATTAATATCTGATTCTATAGTAATTGGTAGTTAGCTGTAAAGGGATCACAAAGAAACACAAATAAAACAAATTAACATATATGAAGTAAATAATTTGTGAGAATATCTAAAATCACATAAAAACTTAATGAAACATAAAAAATAATTATGATACAAGCAGAAATGGCACTAAACTATGATAAACCTGTGGTGTTAGTAATTCTCAGACTCATAGTTAAGTGGTGATAAGTAAGTACAAAATATGCAGAAAATCTTATTGTGCAATATAATGAACACAAGACTTAAGAAAGAGGATCAGATACAATGGTAATTAATGCAGGTTGGATTCTACCTTGGATTAATTCAGCCAGCTTCATTTAGGCAGTTCCAGGAAGGAATGTGAGCTGCTTATGCTGTTAATATTTACTTTGTATGTGGCAGAAATTTTTCTAGTATTTTTTTAAATTATTTTGGGTAAATTACCCCACCCACACCCACCCCTCAATGAATCAATTTTATTGCTGCATTCCAATGAAAGTGTACATGTATTTGTAGAAAGGCTTTTATTTACAGAAATATTAACCTTGGGACTGTTCATGCCCTCACCCTGGGGTGAGACTCAGGCCAGTGCTACTTCTCCTCCTCTACCTCATCCCAGGTTTTGCACAGGAAGGAAACATCAGCCTGGTAGCTCATACCAGTAGTTTTCTCATTTGATGATGGAGAAAATTCCATCCCAGCATATGAAGTGAAAATCCAGCAGCCTACGTGTAGGAAACATCAACCATGGAGCAAGCAAGAAAACCTTAGTCCTACTGAAACCTATAGTAAAACTTCTGCTGGCTTTGCTAGGACTAATATCTTTCACAGACTTCTACTGTGTTTGTTACAAAAGCCAAGGAAGCTCCAAATCTTCCCTCTTTGTATAAGACTTCTCCTTGGGGCCCATAGGGCAATTGCAGCAAAGGGTGCAGTGGAGATCTGCAGAAGAGGCTGTAGCCCTACACAGAGGCAATATTCTTCCCTGGCAAACTGGCTTGTAGATCTAAGGTAATTTGGTTACTGTCATGGTTTAATCCCAGTCGGCAGCTAAGCCCCACACAGCCGCTCGCTCACTCCCCCCGTGGTGGGATGGGGGAGAGAATCAGAAGAGTAAAAATGAGAAAACTCTTGGGTTGACATAAAGAGAGTTTAACAGGTAAAGCAAAAGCCGTGCACACAAGCAGAGCAAAGCAAGGAATTCATTCACTCCTTCCCATGGGCAGGCAGGTGTTCAGCCATCTCCAGGAAAGCAGGGCTCCATCACGTGTAACGGTGACTTGGGAAGACAAATGCCATCACTCCAAACGTCCCAAGTTTCCTTCATCTTCCCCCAGCTTTCTATGCTGAGCATGACGCCATATGGTATGGAATAGCCCTTTGGTCATTTGCGGTCAGCTGTCCCAGCTGTGTCCCCTCCCAACTCCTTGTGCCCCCCCAGCCTACTCGCTGGTGGGGTGGGGTGAGAAGCAGCAAAGGCCTTGACCCTGTGTCAGCACTGCTCAGCAATAACGAAAACATCCCTGTGTTATCAACACTGTTTTCAGCACAAATCCAAAACATAGTCCCATACTAGCTACTCTGAAGAAAATTAACTCTATCCCAGCCAAAACCAGCACATTCTGCACCCCTTATTCCATACCATTTACATCATGCTCAGGTCTCACACTACCCAATACATTCTCATTACCCACCACCACCCTTCCCATCCTTTGATATAATACACAGATACCATTCCCTTAGTCTATGGACCAGCCCTGTGAAATGTCTGTAAAATGTCCACAAATGTCCACAAAACGTCCACTGAGTTCATTTAGTCCATGACTTTGGGCTCCATCTCTTATGGTGGTCGCTCAGGACAGGAGAGATGGTGTGTTGTGTGGAGTTACTGGGCACCAAAGCCAGCTCAGGTCGCATCACTGCTGCACTTGCACTGCTTCTTGTAAGGCTTGTCCTCCATTGATTCAGGTGGTTCCTGCTACAGTAATTCCTATAACATGCAACTCAAATCATGGGTTACAAAAATTTTAAGGTATTTGCATTACAATCTCCACCCCTGGTCCCTTTGGGCCAGTTCATAGGGTTTAACATTGCAATGAACTCCTCCCCCTGCCCCTGCTCCAGCTTGGACTTATCCACAGACTGCAGTCCCTTAGGGGTGTACCTGCTCCAAGTGGAGCCGTATCTATGAGCCACAGTCTCTCCAGGGGTATACCTGCTCTGGCATAGATTTATCCACGGCCACAGTTGCTTTGAGGTGCACTTGTTCCAGCGTGGCCTTCTCCATGGGCCTCAATGCCTTCAGAGATATGCCTGCTCCAGTGTGACCTTACCCACAGCCACAGTCCCTTCAGAAGTAAACCTGCTCCAACATGACCTTACTCATGGCTGCAGTCCCTCCAGGAGTATACCTGCTCTGTTGTGGGCTTATCCAGGGTGTGACAGGTATGCTCCCCCCATCGGCCGATAAAGATCTGGGCTTTTGGCATAAAGATCACCAGCTTTTGTGCTCTGCTGTGCCCCAAGGCACGTACACACCTCGGCAGGGGGAGCAGGAGAGGCGGGACCCCTTGGTCACCAGGCGGGGTCCACAGCCAGTGAGGTGCTTTGGCTCAGAGAAGCTTCTGGATCATGACCAATTATGACTACAGCTCAGATCTGACCCAGGGTATAAATGGGGTACCATCAGAGACACCCTTTGAGTGTGGTCTCCTTGGAGCAGTGGGCCTATGTTTGGGACCTCTCCCCTCGAGCTGGGATGACACCTGAGAAAAGTTCCCGGGATTGAGTGCCCTCACCTCCTTTGGTGAGTGATTTATTCTGGATATATCCTTGAGTGAGCCCTCACCCCCTCCCTGCTCCAAGGTCAGCGATTGTATCTTCTGGGTATCCACGAGAGAGAGAGTTTCCCCCTTTGTGAGTGAGTGTGTGTGTGCACTTTGGATCATCATTCTTGTATGTATTGCCTTGTAGTAACAATACCCCGACTGACACCTCCAACCTGTTATGTGTTAAATGTTACCAGAGTATTGACTGATAGCGATTTACCCCTGTTTCTCATTGGTTTCTGTTGTGTGGTTTTGGCTGTTTTGTGAAATAAAGTTGTTTGAGCTTGTCCTTCATTTGAGTTAGTTTCAGTGTACCTTCGTGACACATGGCCACACGCTTTGAGGTGCTCCAGCATTACCTCATGCACAGCCACAGGTCCTTCAAGGTCTACCTTCTCTGGCATGGGTTTATCCACGGCCACAGAGGCTTCGGGGTGTCCTGCTCCCATGTGGACTCATCCACAGGTCACAGTCCCTTCGACTCGAGTTCACACTGAAGTTCCAGCCTGTCCAGTGCAGCAGCACAGAAACAGCAGCGATGCCCTGGCCATCTGCCAGCCCAGGCACATGGCCATTGCTGTTATCAAAATGTTCCCAGGCACAGCACAGTAAGGTGATCAGCAGTACAGCAGCACGGCAAGCAGTGAAAGCAAAAAGCAGCCACTAACGAGCCCTAGACTCTAATATACAGTAAGGCAAGCAAGCCCCATGCTTGCCTTACTGCCCCAGAAGACTGCCCATTAGTAGCTAAACAACAATAGCAGCTATAAATTCAATCTAGCACATTCCAATCAAACCTGTTGTTATCTCGAACCCTTCAAGCCCCATGTCTGGGAACAGTCCAAAAAGGACTTGAGTGGTTTAACCCCAGCCGGCAACTAAGCACCACACAGCTGCTCGCTCACTCCCCCTTGGTGGGATGGCGAGAGAATGGAAGGGTAAGAGTGAGAAAACTCATGGGCTGAGATAAAGACAGTTTAACAGGTAAAGCAAAAGCCGTGCACACAAGCAGAGCAAAGCAAGGAATTCATTCACTCCTTCCCATGGGCAGGCAGGTGTTCAGCCATCTCCAGGAAAGCAGGGCTCCATCGCACGTAATGGTTACTTGGGAAGACAAACGCCATCACTCCAAACATCTCCCCCTTCCTTCTTCTTCCCCCAGCTTTCTATGCTGAGCATGACGCCATATGGTGTGGAATAGCCCTTTGGTCAGTTGGGGTCAGCTGTCCCAGCTGTGTCCCCTCCCAGCTCCTTGTGCCCCCCCAGCCTACTCGCTGGTGGGGTGGGGTGAGAAGCAGCAAAGGCCTTGACCCTGTGTAAGCACTGCTCAGCAGTAACGAAAACATCCCTGTATTATCAACACTGTTTCCAGTGCAAATCCAAAACATAGCCCTATACTAGCTACTATAAGGAAAATTAACTCTATCCCAGCCCAAACCAGCACAGTTACCTTAGGAGATGAAACCATGGTTCATGTTATTTTAGAGCAAACTCTTCACAGAATTACTCTGGGGACTAAAAAAGCCAGAAAAAGAGTGTTTTCTCTCACCAGAAACCATCCTAAGGTCACGTCTCTGGCAGGGCAACAAAATTTCTTTTTTATTTCTCATGAGACGTCTAATTATAATTTTTGTTGATGAAACACAAATGCTAGTAATTAGCACCATTTAATATAAGGAGTTTGGGTGAGTCTGTCTTTTCAGTTCCTCCTCTTAGTACCAAAACTTTATTTTTTAGACACAGAACAGCAATCCTTAAATTGCTACTTAGAAACTTTAAAACATTTAAGGAGAAAACCACAAAAAATACTTGAAATTAGGAGGCAAAACAAGCTAATCCATCTCTAATGTCATCTGGTAGTGTCACCACCACTCTAGACAGAGAAACAACCAGATCCCTAATTATGTGTAGTCTGTGCTTGTATGCGAATAGGTTTGTGTGGGCCAAGCTGCGTGGGCCTGAAAATGACTTGAAAAATTGTGAGTTTTCACTGTTATTAATAAGGTCAAAATGTTCTTTCTTTTAGTTAGGGAAAAAAAAAAGAAAAAAAACACCTAACACCTAAACAACACTATAAAAGGGAAGTGCAGCAAATCCAGAAGTTAATATAAAATCCACATATCAATCTATCTGTGGGAAGTATTTTGAAAGCCAAAGGCAACTCAATAAAAAGGCAGAAGAAGCAGCAACATTTCAATTAGGTGAGAAAAGAGTAGGCCCTGACAGTTCATTACTGAACTGGCTCTTCCAAATACTGCCTTTCTTTTTTTTTCTTTTGTCCCAGTTAGTTCATTAATGCTGGTCTTCAATTAGGAACAATATTTCTAACGAGATCTCTAGTTAGTAACCTCTGCTTTTTTTTTCTGCCCATTTCATAAGTACAGTTGTAGAATTGTAGTGCAACTTTTGAAATCTGAGGGCTGAATCATCTTTAGTGACGGTACATTAAATCACTGAGCCCCAGAGAACAAAGATGTTAAGCAGTGAAGTAGCAAGAACAGGAAGAAAGAGATGGAAAGAGAGAAAATCATGGCAGAACTGACCAGTCCTTGGTCTTGTCAAGTGCACCTGCCTTTCTTGCAGCTCTCTTGCCTTTAGGCATCGCATAAACTCTGGGAAGAAGTTAAATCAGTCTCAGACTTCGATGAGGACTGTGGCAGCAGGGATCTTTGCTTACTGTGTCTGCCTCTGCAGCAGTAACTTCAAGCGTGTTTGCTGCGCAGGCTGTAGAGATGTCACTGCCACCTCCAAACCTGACAGCTCGGATGCAGGAAGGGGTAACTAGTATGCTAGTCATCAAAGTATTTATTCAGGATATCTAGCTCCCTATAACTGCTTCAAGTCCTCTCAGTGGATCTGTTTTACCCTTCTTTAGTTTCCCACTTCTTGGCTGTCTAGATGAGAGAACAGAGCTAGGATGGGAGTCAGATAAGTAAGATAAGACAGATTTCCACTCCCCAGATACCTGCTGAGTGGTGAAGTGCTTCCTGTTTTAAACTTGCTGCTTTCTGATTTCTTTTTAATCTTAAATTATGATGCTCAAGAGGTAAAAAACAGTGTTGAAAAGATCCAAAGAAATTGCACTGACTGAAAAAAAAAAGTGTAACACCTAATTCCATGTTAATGAACCCCTCTCTTTGCAATTTCATTCAAAAATCTGCTGGCATACTTGCAAAATAAAAAGCTTGTAAATAACACATCTAAAAGCTTCCAGTTCCTGAAGGATAGATGTATTTTGTCAAAGCAAGAAGAAAGTATTCAGCATAATACAAGAAACCTATCTACTGCCTAGCCATGACAGTTTATTTAACAGGCACATCTATATCAAGATGTATAAGAAATAGGAACTAAAAATTGAGCTATTATAAACTTGGGAACTTAGTATTTCATAGGTATATTATGCTAAATGGCTTACCCCTTATTGATTCACACAGTTATTAATCAGAAAAGCCTGAGTATATAATCCCACCTGATCTTTAGGTCTTTGGAAATGACAGTTAAAGCTGGCAGCTGGCTTAGTGCAAGAATGGTGGGATGAAAAAAGCAAATGAGTATCATGTTGCATTATTCATATAATTTCACTAACAGAGACAGAGGACTTCCATTAACTGTTGTTGCTCAAGAGCAGGACTCAGGATAAAAGTAGTGCTGAAAATACTAGTATGTGGCTTTGCAAGCCTATTACCATATTTTTCTGGGGGGGGGGTTGTTGTTGTTGTAAATATTTGTGACCTATGACAAAATATTGAGGTTTTAACAACTAGTTTCTGTCTGACTGAGGCATGTGCAGCTCCTTCTGACTTTCCTTGTGAGTTATACAGGCATATTTAGATATTGCACTTGATCATGAAAAGCTGCGCCAGAATGAAGAAAGAGAAACTGGTGTGGCAAGTGCAAATCACCACCATAAGCAAAGCGCTGCGTATGTAAACAGCTAAGGCAGCACAGTATTTTTGATGTTCAGCCTTACCCAAACATTACTGTTATTATAACAATGTCCAGACAACACAGACAGGAGCATGGGACCCTGTTGTATTAGCTGATTACAGTTTACATAAATGAAGGAGGGAAGGAGGAAAAGAAACATGAATGTATGAAATGACTTGCCTACTTTCACTGAGCAAAGCAGCAGAGAAACTGGACTGGACCTTACCTAACCTTTTATTTCTCAGTCTCATGCCTTTGGGAGGGATTCAACTCATTTAGCTTCAGTCTGTACAAATTTAGCGTTTAATGTGAGCTAGATATCTAAATCCAGCCATAGTCTATGCAGAGGCATATTCAAAGAGCTGCTTATCCCATTCTGAGACAGCTTACACAATATGGGAGAGATGAGCTCTTCTCTGGCAATGCCTCTCTTTCCCCCTTGACTACAGAAGGAAACTAAAGGATTAATTTCAACTAGATGTCTAACTTTTAATGAAGTTAGTTCAGATGAATCCCAACTTATTTCATTGGCTCACAGTACAAATTTCAATATCCTAGATGTACAGTATTGGATCTTCAGATAGATATTGGTCAAAAATCCAAGATACAGTCAAGTACATGTGAGCATAAAGACTTCTTAATTTAAACTTTTCCACCTACATGTGAATGCCTAAGTAATAGATCTGATTTAAAATGTAACTTGATCCTCTTGTTCAAAAGCTTTGCCGTCACCTAACATTTTATTTTTCTCAGGATTTATTTTTAAAGGACTTGTTACTTCCTCACACTGCAGTTTTCCAGTACAAATTTACACTAACAAAAGGTTTATGGTATACTGGTGTCATGTCTTTCACTTCTGTAATTACAGAATATGAATACAAAATTAAGCAAATTGTACTACGGTCGATGAACCTGAAGTCTTTACCAAAAACAAATCCCCGTTCATTCCAGCAGCAGGCATATGAACTGCAGGTCCTGACAGGCGGGGAATGCTGTTTAACTCGGGGCTCTACCCAAGTGGCATACCACTGCATGTTTTTCCGGCTGCCTTATTTTACTGTGACAAAGAAAATAGCTTTCTCTTGTACTGGTAATGTGTATTTTATGTTCTATGAATAATGTATGTTCCCTGTGTAATTCTTCACTTCAGCTTTTGAAGGTATAGCATGCTCCAATTTCCTGTTTCATACCATGACGAGGACCAGCAATGATTATAGAGTTCCTGAAGTTGCTCATTTGTTCAAGGAAATAACTTAAATTCATGCAAACACCTTTGCAGCCTTCTGAGATGTGATTTTTGAGGATTAACACAGAGCTCAAGCCACAGAGAATGTGTATAAAGAAGGTCTCATGCTATCAAGTTCTCTGCTTCTCAAATTCATTAATTTTTCACACACATCCCAGATACAAGTCATAGTTTCACTGATATGTTTCTATGCCCATTGCAGATATAAGTCAATTTATGTCAATGAATTAATGTTTAGTCAACAGTCAGTGGGATCTCAGGGGAATATATGCTATTAAAAGGATACGCCATCATCACAATATTTGGGGATTTTTCTTTTTGGTCCAGAGGACAGATAGTTTAAAGCTATGTGGAAAGGTATGTGCTGATAACACTGCTCATTACATCTGGTCATTTCTGCAAGCAGATCAGCAGAGCAGGATGTGGGAACTGGATGCACAGTTTGTCACTGCATCTTCAGGAAGCCAACCTGGGACTCTTGGAAGGTTTATTGGAGATGTTTAACTTTTGTTTGGATTTTTACCACAATCATAATTTTGAACACAGAGAAGTAACAAAGGAATAATTCTCTGCTTCCTGAATCTTTTGCTTTGTGCCACTTCTCTAGCACAATGATATCCATTCATGGCTGACGCTCCTACAGAGAACCACAGCAACAGGAACAAGACTTGGGTCAAAGCTTCCTAGCAGCTCCTTGCCCCATGCAGAACCTGTCCAGAAATGGCAATTACTGAGGTGACTTATTCCCTGCCTTCCTCTTTACTGTGCTCCATCATTTCTGGTCAAAAAGCCTATTCTTTTTTTTTTTCCCACTTGATATGCTTTTTCCTGTTTATATAGAGTTTCACAAGGCTAGAAAATAACATCAAATACAGGAAGCAATCGGTGTAGCACTTAGAAAATGCCTTCCACATAGAACACAATTTCTTTTTACTTCACATCCCTTGTACATGATATGTGAAAATACTTTACAGAAATTGGTAGGACAGAGAAGAGAAATGAGTGGGTAACAAAGGCACTTGGGCTGCTAGACAAGGAAAATAATGTACAAAGACAGAGACGGAGATGAAGGAAGAAAAAGTTGGAATTTAAAAGCAGCAAAGGTGCCAGAAAAGTATTCTTGCAGACTAGCTACAAATGATGGGGAAATACAAAGAACAGAAATGGTGCTTAAAATTAATCAGAAGCTAAAGTGAACAGGAAAGCTTTAAGGTGACAGTTTAAAGAGGACTCGGTGGTATGGAGAGGGTCAGAGAGAAGAAAGGGCTCCCAGAGGGTGCAGCAGCACAGCTGGGAAACAAATCCCAATGAGTGGAGCCTCCTAGAGCAGGTGGAGGGGACGAAGGGGAACAGCACGAGCGAGAGGGATGGGATACAATGCCAGGTGGGGTGGATGCTCTAAAATATCACTGGATTGAGTCACACAGGTCAGGGTAAGGGTAAGTGTCCTGGTTTCAGCTGAGATAGAGTTAATTTTCTTTATAGTGGCTGGTATGGGGCTATGTTTTGGATTTGTGCTGAAAACAGTGTTGATAATACAGAGATGTTTTAGTTGTTGCTGCACTAGTCAAGGACTTTTCAGCTTCCCATGCTCTGCCAGGTGCAGAAGAAGCTGGGAGGGGACACAGCCAGGACAGTTGATCCAAACTGACCAAAGGGCTATTCCATACCATATGACATCATGCTCAGCATATAAAGCTGGGAAAGAAGAAGGAAGGGGGGACATTAGGAGTGATGGTGTTTGTCTTCCCAAGTAACTGTTACACGTGATGGAGCCCTGCTTTCCTGGAGATGGCTGAACACCTGCCTGCCCATGGGAAGTAGTGAATGAATTCCTTGCTTTGCTTGTGTGTGCGGCTTTTGCTTTACCTATTAAACTGTCTTTATCTCAACTGTCAAGTTTTCTTAATTTTGCTCTTCCAATTCTCTCCCCCATCCCACCGGGGGGGAGTGAGCGAGTGGCTGCGTGGTGCTTAGTTCCTGGCTGGGGCTAAACCACGACAGTAAGTTAGGTAAATAAAGTATATTGTTAAAGCCACTCATATGCACTTTTAAATTAACATTTGTCCCAGACTTACTATAAGGCTAATTGCAATTTTGGCTTGTCCTGTCTGAGACTCTTTAGTTGAACTTGAGGAACAGGAAATGAATCCCATTTTAGAAGACCGGTTCAGGGATGAGCTAAAACTTGGGCAGTCTCAAGGTGGAGGAATCACAAACTGATAACCTGTGATAAACGGACTAGGTGGTTCCTTGGCTTTAGTTGTGTTGTGCTTACAACATGGACACCTGTTTGCTGTTTTAATTGCTTGGACTCTGAATGATCATGTTTAAAATTTCTACATTTCATGCAATAAAGAACATTTTCAGCCATAACATAGAACTGTACATTCAGGCTGGGTTACACCTGAGGTTAGTGCGTCTTGACTAAATCCTTCGAGCTTTGATAAAGCCATAACTTTGATCTGAAAAGGAAAATGAAGAATGGAAGTTTCTGAAAAGCTACTCTGAGCAGAGGAGAAGCCTGCTTTGGTAAAACGTAAGAAAATATCAGAAACAGGGGGAAGGAATATAAGAAATACTTTTTATGTAGGGTTGAAGAATAAAACCCCATTTTTTTAAGAAACCATGGTGGTTATTTGTGCACAGAAAGGTTATCCCCAGTTCTGGTCTCAATATTTGTTTAGGTCTCAATCTAACAAAGCCTTTAGGTGAGTAAAGCATATGAAAAAAAGTCCTGCCAGAAGCTGTGACTAGGAACTTATCCAGATGAAGCAATTGCTTAGAAGCTTTGCTGGATCTTTGCAGAGAATTGATTTAGTTGTTAAGGTGATGTCCATACTAGTAAATAAAATGGGTGAGGGACTATTTTCTTGGCTTGATGAGGAATGGCATGGCACAGCTTGCAGCTATTATGCTTGTGGCTGAACTTGCTTCTCCTCAAAACTAGTGGCTGTCCACCAAGTGGGGGCAGCCCTGGGGCTGCTCTCCTCTGGCTTGCGGCCCACTGGGTTGGACCACACAAGTCGGCATGGGCCAGAGCTGCACCAGGGCCGTGCTGATGACTACTGTGAGCCTGGGCTCAAGACTGCATTCATTTGCTGGTTAGTTTAACACTATCATTATCCCCTTTTAGATTCTTCACAGACCACTTACTGTAAAAACCTGAAATGGTATGTTTTTTCATGTACTT
The DNA here is from genome assembly GCF_034638445.1 of Ciconia boyciana. Taxonomy (NCBI): domain Eukaryota; kingdom Metazoa; phylum Chordata; class Aves; order Ciconiiformes; family Ciconiidae; genus Ciconia; species Ciconia boyciana. The sequence goes on from NC_132934.1 coordinate 209,669,295, forward strand.
TTAGTCTTTGCTAGCATGGATTCCCTCACTGTGGATGAGGACTGGGTCTCTGAGACATGACTGCCCTGCAAATACATCATATTGCAGATAGTACACTGATAGGTATGGCAGGCACATCTAAGACGCATAGGTAACGCACCTGGATCTATGGAGTCACAAAAGGTGATGCAACTCTATGCAACAAAGAAGATAAAAATTGGAACACTCTTTGGAAGCCTCAAATAAACAAATCCTTCAAGTCATGAGGAAGATGTCTTAAAAATAAACCTACTGGCAGGTAAAATGATGTCATATAAAGAAGAGTTAAATGAAAGAGGAACACTGTCTGGCTCAATAGCAAATATATGCAGCTTGAACTCTGCTTTACAATAAAGAGAAAATATGCTGGCTGTAAGCAGGAGCACTGTGCAATAACACAGCCCCACTACATTTCAAAGCTGGTTTTACTGAACACTTGCCATTTATCTAATTCCTTCTCTTCAGCAGGCTTTCTGGGAATTATTTTATGATTGTTTAAAAGAGAAAAAAAATACAAAACAAAAAGAAAGCATCTGACTGTCTCCAGTATTATGAGTTTAATTTTTTTTACTCACTTTCCTTGGTGTAAGCAAACTGCAGTACATTTTTGAGGAAATAACAGACAGATGTCTGTAGTGGGTTAAATTAAATAATATTAAAGAACTTTAAAGGAGGTAGTTTTATATAGGAAAAGACAGATAGTGCTTTCCAGATAGTACTGATGAATTCAATTCAATGATACAATGATTAAATGTCATTTAAACTAAAATCAAACTGGACCTTACAAGAAGTGACATATATGGTATGTGAAAGTATTTTAAAATTAAAATTCTAGCAAAGCCTGATGGAGGAAGACTATTTTATACTTTATATAGATGGTGTTATTCTGTATTTATCTGAATATATTTTCATCAACGAAATGGGATATGCAAGAAGAAAAGGATATTAAAAAACCAATAAAAATACATGTTATGCTATTGACTCCAATAGGAGATGGACTGAACCTATATTGTCTGTCCTGCTACAGTTACTCAGTTTGGGGTTCATCTCATGTAGCTTTGGGATGGGTTTTAGCTGCTTAAAGACAGGTTGCTAGACCTATTTTGGATGTCTAAGGATTATCAAGACATCCAGATAAGGATTGCAGATATGGCAACGTTAGGCAAGTTATACACCTTTCTGGAATGGCAGCTGGAGGCCAGGTGAGATAACCTGCCACATACCAAATGTTGCTAGATGCCTACTTTTAGGCAACTAGATTCCTTGAGTGGTGTCTACAATTTAGAGGTGGTTCCAGCTCCAGATTCAAACACCTACATTTAGATGTCTAGATGTCTAAATGTAGGATACTCTACACCCTAACCCTAACCCTAACCTACATTTAGATGTCTAAATGTAGGTGTATAAAGGTGTGTTAGTAGCTAACACTAGTAGCTGTGAGTACTACTACTAGTCCCACTACTCACAGGGTTAGCTGGAGCTACTGTCCCTGCTGGCAGAACTATCCTGTTTTTTGTACTCCAGCACAAGTTTTCTTAGCAGAAATCATACTTAGCAGAAATCAGACTGAAGTTCAGAGATGACCAAGAACACATGCATTTTGCAACTGACCAGCAGTGGAAGTTACACTTTGTGATTGTCACAGCTTCACCAATTATTTTTAGGATCTTCCTCATCCAGTAAGAACCAAGAAACTCAGCTGGCTCGATCCAGAAAAATGATAACTTGTTTTGATGGCAGGATCCATCACTGTAGTGCTAGATGAGCTAGGTGGAGAGAAGACACTCATGTTAACATAGATGTCTAGGTGAGATTCTGTTGCCTGAACATGGACGTGTAATAATATCTTAGGTGCTGTGGTTCCATCCAGCAGCCCAGATGGCCACTAAAGGCCACAATGAAGCTTGGACTGAACCTTGTGCTGCCAGGCTTTGGTACACCTGTAATTGCTACCATCACACGTCTGGATTGAGGAGTAAAGAGACCTGTCACGTCACCTTCCATCTGGTAAGGGGTAAGCTGCCATTGAAGACATACAGCTGTGCATGATTGATTGTCAACAATTCTGTATCATTAAGAAAAAAAATAGCAGCTAGCACCCTGGATGAATTTCCAGATGGTTATTTACATTTCAGCTATCTACAACAAGATATATGTGTGAATATAATACAAAAATGCACTCAGAAGTCTGAGAAAATTCCAGCGAAAACTTACTTAACTAAGCCAGTTATTTTTTAAGTCTGAGGATATGTTGTAAGACTCACACATTTTATTTTGATGTCTGCTAAAAGAAGCCTGATATTTTTAAAGGTGCTTGCATGCTGAATTCCCACTGTTTTCAGTGAGAATTAGCCATCTAATCCCTTCAAAGCCTTCTCCCAGTTGCAGGGTTTCAAGTGCAGCCCCTGCACGTTCTTATTTCCATGCTCATTTCTTCATTTCTGTGACAACGCGGTTTCAAAGCAGGAGCCAAACCCCACCATCCAGCTCTGAAGGACACCAGTGCAGAAAGCGAAGCAGATATTTTACCTCCTGGTGATGCATATAGATATTCCCAGTATGTTCAGGAGCAAATGGACACCAGGGACATCGGGATAGTTGTGCCTCCAGGGCAGGCAGGCTTGAGTGTCCAGCCAGCCAGGTAGGCAGGGTTGTATCTCCTAACTGGTGGGGGGGACAACCAGCATGGAGCCTCTTCTCTCTATCAGGTGCAGCCACTACCACCAGCAGAAACAAGTTTTTTCTTGGGAGAACAAGAATGGCACTGAATGGCTTCCGGTGGCATTCTCCCTTGGCCAGATTTCCCAAGAGATTTTAATGCCTAAGGATACCTGTAGACCTGGACTTTACAAAAGCATTATTGATTTAGGCAAATTCCTTCAAATTCTTTGCTAGGAATATGTTGTAATCCTGGTATATGTTTCCCTGCTCCTATATGTGCCTAAATTACAGACCTGCTTGCAAAAGCAAACTTTGCACTAGGGGATGTTAACGCTTAAGACTACGCTTGCTTTTTTGCTCTGAAGCAAAATCAAAATATGAAATATGGACTGTCTCGTGGAATAAAGTTGCCAGCATATTTAAGTTCAATTAGTTACAAGTGTTTAATTTTTTACAGCATTCTAACATGAGAAGGTAAACATGCTATACAGTATTAATGATAATATAAATATATGCAAGAATGAGATTAACTTCAATACAGTATGCAAGTTGAAGCAAGATCCGAAGTATTTTCACTATAACAAAAGAAACTTTTAAGGACATTAGAAACATTTTCTTGTTTTTCCCCACAAAAACATAATCAAATTCTGTATGTTTTCACTGAATATATCAATACAGAGGTTACCACATTTGCTAATGGAAAATCTGTTCTGCTGGAATAACCTGATCAGTCTCAGTGAAGCCATTCAGTCTGGCCCCATAAACACTTACTTTCCTTCTCCTAACAGCCCTCTCATATACCTCTATTGAAGGCACAGCATTCTTTGTAATTTTAAAAGCTTTTTCAGTCTTTTTTTTTTCTCCCACTTGGTACATTATCTGAAGAATATGTCTTTCTATGCTTGTGGTTTACAAAAAGCTAAATTAAAATTAGCTGGGCTAGAAGAAAAGGGAAGAAATTTTCCTACATTTGGCAATATTTCCTTTCTTCTTCTTTTTTTGTCTTCAAAGCAGTTGGAAAATGGGTCCCCTATTTATTTTTTAATCATGCACACCCACAACTGTGTAAAAGAGGTGATTGCTCACCACTGTTACTAGCTAATGTCACAGTGCACCACTCCTGCTGTTTAGCAATGGGAAGAGCTTTCTAACGAACCTGACATCGCTAGAAACCATGCTGGTTTTAGATAGTCCAGAAGCATTGTTTAATATAGCCATGGGATTAACTGCCTTCAAAATATATGGTTTTATTTTCTGGACTTCCCTTCTTCAAAGGCTGTGGTGTGATAAATGTGATCATTAAGACTATGTGACATATGCATGGTGAGCTTTCAGACCAGGAATCTCTTCTCTGTTAATTGTGCAGTAGTTATTATTTTTTTCCACTGGGATGTATTCCTTCAGCAGATAGAAAATAGCTGTTCACACCCCTCTTCTGCCTTTTTCTTGAATTCTTCTTGTTGTTCTTGTTGTTTCTATTGTTTATTCTCATTTTTAGTGGTAGAATTAGCATGCAGCAATGCCAGAAGAGAAGGGGTTTGAGAGGACTATGACAGATGTAAAGGTCTTAGCCTGTGGTGCAGAGATTTAGAGGGAATATCTCTACATGGAAAAGGCCAGCAGAGAAGGCCAGGAGCTCACTTTGAGGTGAGTCAGCTCCAAAGCTTTACAGCCAAATTAGCCTGGCCTTATCCCCTGTCTAGGGCAAATGTTCTTGTGTGCCAGCCTCAGATTTCCCCTCCCGCTACAGCCTCCATGCCTTGCTGGAAGTGAAAGGAGCAGGCTACAAGATGGGCTATGATTAGAAACGTTAAAATCCTTTTAAAATACCTTACTCAATTCCTTTTCCTTTTGTGCTACATAGCAAGAGATCATATCTGGGGATATAAAAGAGCCTATGTGCTCAGAGGTGTGGCTCTGTTAATGCAGCTGTATCTGGCTCATAGCATGGCAGAGCTCAAGCACAGTCAATGCAGGGACTGTCAGCAGCCTCCCTTGTAGATGCACTCCAAGGTATTTTGAAACCCAGATCTGTCTCACTCAACACTCCTTCCACGTATGTGCAGAGTGTGACAACGTTTTTGTGGTCAATAATAATTTGTTCCCCAAAGTAAGCATCAAGATGTGCTAATTCAGGTTAAATTCAGCAAATAATTTGACTGCTGAAAATGAAAAACAAAAATGAAGTGGATTTTTTAAAAGATTTTGTAAATGAAATTAACTGAATTCTTGTTTTGAAATGATGTGTTCATAAGTTTAAATTGGAAAAAAACCCAAACTAACCCAACTTTAGAAACAAACACTTGAAAATTAACCAAATTTTTTCTTTAGAGTTGACTGAGACTTTTGTTTGATCCAAAATATATTATATGATTTTTTGAGGCATGGAAGGAGGGAGACAAAAGAAGGGAATCTGTTAAGTCAATCTGATTGATTTTGTCTTTAGCTTTTTTTTTTAATTTGGCTACTGTATCAAAAATTAATTTATTCCCACAAACCATAAAGCCTTGCTAAATTTGAAGCTAAATTACTGTAATTGCTAGCTGCCTCAGACCCTGGAAGGATGTGCTGATATCTGGAAAGAAAATCCATAATTCACAGACAGTATAAAAATGACCACGCTATGTAGATTAAAAAAATAAGAAAAAGCCCAAACTAGTACTCATGCATACACATAAAATGCTATAACAGTGGCCCCATATACTGACACTTTAATCTCCTGCCTTTTATGGAGTAAAATGGGTGACTATTTTGTAGCAGCAACAAACACTTTTTTTGTTTTCAATTATAAACATTTTATTTATTACTGTGCCTGTTCCAGTAATACCTGGAAGAATGAGTTGGGACCAAGGGCTTCACTGCATTGTAAATTCAGGGATTAGAGAAGGTTTGGAGATTTTTCAACCTAAAATAGACAGAGAGAGGTAGAAGACAGTTAGAAGACAAGGTTTGGTAATAGGTTGGTAACAGGAGTCCCTGGGCTCGGACAAGGAAATGAGGAGTCAGGGGGAAATGACAGGGATTTTTTGAGGATGTAAAAGAAAGAGCAGATGAAGAAAGAAGTAGCTGGTAATTAGCAATGCATGAATACAGTACATCTACTGGAATGCTAAATGTACACAACAGTGTTGCTACCACAATCCTGGCGTTATGACCAGGCTAAGGTTTATCAGCACATGGACCGTGGACCTCTTGTCCAGGAGGTTTAATAGGTGTTGCAAGACTTGATGGTATTTGTTGTCTTTTGCATACCGCTATCAGGAATCTTCACCTCTTAGTACCTTCTGTAGCCCTCACAAATTCATACTTTCCCTCTAAGAGGATGTAAATATGACCCTTATCAGCCACAGGGGAGAGTGAGGAGTCCCTGGCATCCAGGGTCTGGGTTGGCTGCTGGAGGGAGGGGACCCCCCACTGAGGATGGGGACCATCAATTTTTGTTTCTGATGGAGCAGAGATTCAGTCTGAGTGTGGGGTGGGCTGGGGGATGCCCAACTTTGTCCATCACTTGGGCTTATCTTTTTGTTCTGGTTTGGCTTTGGCTTTTTTTGTCTGTGTCTGTATTTTATCGGCTCTAACAGCTGGTCTGGGTATGCTTGATGGCAACAGTTGCAGCAACAGTCCTTTCAATCTGGAAAATGCCAGGGTGGGTGGTACATGTAATTTATGTGCTTTTTCCGATTTGGGGAACTGAGAAGTCAGGCTTGCCTGGTCATAGGAACTGTGGAAATTAATAACAAAGAGGGAAGAGCAACACAGGGCATGACCTAGTCTTTTGTGAAAATAAAGGAATCCAAAGGAAACAGCAAAATATACGATCTCATCACACACCTGTTCCATCTGCCCCTTCTGACAACACATCCCCGGAGACTTGTTGAGCATGGAACTGCTAAGGATTTCTCCATACCCCGATGGCTTAAAAAGCCACTTGCTCTGCAAAGATACTCAGTGTTTTTATTTAGAGGGAATCAATGTGTTCTGGTAGCATCTGCCTTGAAATCCCCTCTGGCATGAAGAGAAGGTGAGGTTCCAGTGCAGTGGCAGTACAAACAAAACACAAGAGGCTCTTCTTCCCACAAAGATTTAATAATTGCACAGCAATGTGTTAGCTGCCTGGGTTAAAAGCTAGGTGGACAGCTAAGCCTGCTAAATATTGCAAGATTCTGGGTGGAGGCTGAAGGCAGAAAAATGTGAACCAGTCTAACTTAAAACAGATTGCTACAGTGGTTTGGGCTACATATATGCAATTTAGGTAGATATTGGTATTTCTACTGGATTCTGTTTTGTTTTCCTCTGGTGCACCCTCAGCCCCAGGCCTCCCAGTCCAGGCTGGGTCCATCACACCAGCTGCTGTACAAATACAAGATAGACCACTCACAGCATAAAGAAAAAATAATCCATCAGCATCCCCATCTTGGAGACAGGGAGCTGAGGTAGCAAGAGATTAAGTGGACCATCTGACGTCATGACAGAAATCTTTGGCAGCGCTGTCAGCAGGACTCATATCTCTTCTGTCCTAACCTAGTGTAGCTAACAATGGGGTCCATCCATCATCTCCTGGAACAACTCCAACTTTATCTATCAGTCCAACGCGGTACGTGGAATTTCTTCCCTTGTGTTATTTACAGAGCCTGAAAATTAAAACACTGTTTGAAACAACTTTTATGACATACTCTTCTTCATTTCTCATTTTATGGATACCTGACTTCCATCTGGGAATTATTTTTCTTTTTCCCCCTTCAAACACAGTAGTGTCTACAGCAAGAATAAGCCATTCAGGCAGTTTGCTCTGCAAAGAAACGTCTTCTATTTATTTCACACAGACAGCTGAGATAATGGTACAGATCAGGAAGTGCCATCATGGTTTCAGCATGCCCCACTACAAAGAAATCATAATACATTCATATTTAGCTGAATCCAAACTTTTTATCTTTTGCCCTTGAAACCCCCACTTTTAAGCATTCTGGGAGCAGGATCTCAAGGTCATTTTCTGTTGCTGCAAGCTGAGACTGTGCGTCTTGTTTTTTCTGCCTTTATAGGACCAAGCCCTGAGGATGGAAGGGCAGTAGGTAGTAATCATGCTGTCCTCTGTGCAGGAGGAGAGAAGTCAGCAGAAATCTGGGAGGAGATCAGATGTCCTACTATGCACTGGACAAATGTCTGCTACTGTGAGGGCAGCTACACAGTGGTGTTTCAGGCCTTCCTACTATGAAAAAGTGGCATTTTCCCTATAGATGCACTTCCTAGTATTTAACTGCAGTTATTCTGATGAAATGACTGCTGCTTGGGAAAAGAAAAAAAGGAAAAAAGAAACATTGACAACTAATCAATTCCACCTATTTTTCTAAAGACTTTGTAAACTCGCTCTAAGAGCTGATTGTTCTCCGTTAAAGGTGATCAGGCTATTGCTTCTGACAATCCCTCTGAAATGACAATACAGACTTCAGGCATTTTTAATGCAAAGCAGTTCAGTGCAGTTCACAGTTAAAATTTTAGCTCGGTTATGGCTTCTTACTAAAGGCCAAATACTGTTCTTGGTGTTGCGTAGCCCAACAAAATGAGGGCTCCTCCTCCACACCCCCATGAGGCCACTCCTCCACAGCTTTGGGTTTGTTCATGAGTTTGCTATGAGACTTGTATCAGGGCACTAGTATTGCAACCTGGTTTCAGGAGCACCCTAAGGAGGACACTGTGAAACCAGGACTACATCTGTACCAGTACTAAACCATGCCAAGCAATGTATTCAGGGTACTTGAGCTCTGTCATCTACGTTGTTTCGATGTCACATTTTCAGAATGGCTCTTGGCATGCTTTTGGCTCATGTCAAAACACCATTCTCCTAAGTATCTCCTAGCTATTATTCAGGTGCAAACACAGGCAAAGCACTGTTCCCAGTAGACAGTGTGCATGCAGCCAGTATATTCTGAAGGGCAAAAGAGTATAATAATGTGGAAATGCACAGTACTCTGCACATTGGACTCCATGCCAAAAAACAGCCTGAGATTCAGTTAATGTTGTGTCAGCATTAACATTTCCATATAGATCAGGAGCCTGCCTTTGCACTGAATCTCCTTGTCCATGCTTTGGTTCACATCACAGAGAAAGCTTGGAGAACCTGAGGTGGATTCTTCTTGGATGATACTAATCCAGAAAATGTCCACAATTAGCATATTCCATCTGCCAGTCTCCAGAATACCAGACTGGAGGTAGTCTGCAATGAGCCCCTTAGATGTGTACAGTGTGGATGCTGGGTCCTTGGCACCATCTCTTCCATCCTACACATCCCTTCCTGCTCCTCCTTGCTCATCCAGACCCAGTCTGGGGATTCATACCTGGATTACACACAGTTCCCCAGGCGGTAGCATGGCCACGCTGTCATGTGTATTAAAGAGGAACTACAGCTCTTGGCCACCTGGAGCTGGAGAAGGATACCCATGGATACCCATGGTGAAGGCCCTTCTTATGCCCTCTAGCATTGAGGTTGTAGATGAATCCTAAATGGACAATGCAATAGTAGCACTGAAAATCTTCCAGAAGGTGTGAGTATAACTCTTATATCGCCACATGCAAGAAGTACTACACATAAAATTGTCATTACAGCCTCTCCTGGATCTATAGCACAGTTGTCAACCCAAGATCCTGAACCTGCAAGTGCTGCCATGACAGTGGCTGCTGCTTTTGAAAATCTTAAGGTATCAAAGGCACTGTGCAGGGCCAACTGAGCGGGCTTGAAACCCACCAAATGGATTTAAACACAGGTATAAATTACAGCACAACAAAATTTCAAGCAGTCGATCAGAATAAGGGTCTGTAAAATGTGTGACCTTAGTCATAAGAAGATGTAAGTCAAAGTTGTGATTTCTTCTCTCCAAGAACATCAGGAATGTTTAGGAGATGGATGTCACAAAGGCAAGCTTAGCAAAACTTATTTTTCTAACATCCTTGACCAAAAACCTGAAGTTAAACATCCCAGAACCTGAGATTGTTTGAAATTTCAGTCTAGTCTTGGGTTCATTTTAAGTGAGTCATGTCAGTGCCAGGATATGATATCTGCCACATGAACAGCTTGAAATATCACTGAGATTCTTTGAAGGCCACTGTGCATTTTCAGCCTGAAGTTTCATACGCCTGCTACTGCAATTGTGGTCCCTGAGGGAAATTCTGTGTACCCATGGGCTCACACTTCTTCCACTGTGGTGTCCTGACTTCGCACTGTTACACTCCCACCTGTAATTTAAACCATGCAGGTGCTACCTGATCCAGGCTTGCTCCTGGCTTTTCTTTACATGGACATTATTTCTGTGGGATTGTTTCTTTACATAGCTTACTTCACAAGCATGCTTGTACAAGGGATGGGAAAAACCTTGATCATAGGCACTATGATCAGGTTGCTACCAAGTCACCAGTGAGATGAAGACTGACTGTTCTTTTTCCCTGTTTACAAATGCCAATACGGGCAATTAGCACATTATTGCTTTTGAAAAGAACATTTGTTTGAGTTTTGACAGGCTTATCTCTTGCATGGAGTGGAATTAAGCCCTTTTCATCGGGTTAGTTTGTTCAAGGGTCAAAGAAGACCCTCTTCTCCCTCTGGAAAAAGAGATAATGATGTGTAGGTCTGTCCTGGCTTTCCACATGTTTTAGTTCCCTTGCCCCATGAGCATGGGGTTTCAAACATGTCCTGTGGGTAGCCAAGTCAGAAAAACTGGTATACCCCAGGAACAGGAAAATAAAAAATACTATGAGAACTATCATGCTAATATTAGCAATGTATCTTGAATTGTGAATCACTGTAGTAGAGGAATTTTGAATTACTGCATCACTGCATCAGATAAAACAGTCTAAAAATATATTGCTGGTGATGCTCAGACACTGGAGCTAGTGATATATTTGCCAACAACTCAAGAAGGAAAAAAAGAGGGCCAGTTCTGGGCCAATTTATTGGCTCAATAAATAATTGTGAATTAATCGTTATTGTCTGCTCATCACAGGAGTAGGCTGAAGACACATTACACTGGTCATAATGAGTAAGGTTCAGGGAAAATCAGTGCATCAGCAGGGATGAGACTTCTCTTCTGGTGTCTTGGACTCAGGAGGGAGATTAAGGGACCCTTTGTGCGGGTCTCCTATGTGACCCGCTGTGTGCAGTCTTGCAGAGAAGGCAAGGGAGCTGGTGGTCCCACGCCTCCTTACACTCCACCAAAGTGCTTGTGGAAACAGTAAACTCTGCCCTGATTTAAAGCGCAGCAGGCTGCAGTGGAAGTCAGTGTATGTATGAGATTTGCTTCCCTTGGAGCACCTGTGAGTCAGCTAAGGTACACAACTCCTTCTGTGGGACAGTGTCAACATGTTAAACTCTGATCCAGTGCAGTTACTCGTCTGATAAGGTGATTGTCACCAAGCAAGGGAAGCTGAAAATTGCCCCTATGAAGTGCAGCAGAATCTCAAGCTCTATTCTCCAGGACATGATACAATTTAAACTACTGTCCTCCCACTTTCTGCTGTTCTCTGCAGCCTACATGTGTGTGCAAAAGTCTGAGCAATTTGATGTGCCCTCTAGTCTCAGGTTTTGCTTGCCAGCCTGAATCAAGGGGGTTTTGCCACAAACAGCTGTCAACTTGCCCCTGCAGGCTGTTAGCTTTAGTGTTCATATCGACCTCAGCTCTGAGTAAACATGAGGAAAGATAGTCCCCAAGTGACTGCAGTTCTGATGGGACATTAGGACGCCTTTTCACAGGACCAAAGCTGAAGCTGCAGGATTTTTACAGTGAGAGCTGTGGAGTTGTAGCAGGGCGATCTTTTCTCAGCAGGTGGAGGGGCCAGGATCGCATTTGGAGGTGCCTCCTTGCCTGCTGAACCACAGGCCACACATTCCCCCTGGAAACCTGACCCTTTTTATGTTTAGAGCTGTAAAGTTGCAGGTTAGGAGAGTGGCAAGGAAGACACACAGAAAGACTGTGGAAGTCAGAAGGGACGGGTGGGGTGTTTCCTTATCTACCAAAATAAATTAAAAAAACAAAATAGCAAGCAGATTAAGATACTTAAGACCATGTTTGGCAAAGGTGACTATGCTGCTGGACATAAACAAAAGCAACAACTGGTAGATGACATACACAAATGCATCATAACCATGATAAAGGTGAGAGATTTATGAAAGCTTAGTATATCTTGTGCCCTTCTTCATCACATTCTGCTCATTTAAGTGATATCAAATGTAAACATTGAAAACCCAGATGACATGCTATTTTGGATATTAGTTCAACCTGTTTATCCTATTATTACCATGGCATTTGCAAGTGTTATCTTTGGGTACCAGAGCATGGATGAATAACTATGAATGATATTTCAGAGCTGTCCTATCACTAATGAAATCCACATTCGTAATTAGTTTCATCTAAAGAATATGAAGTTTCCTCACTAAGCGTTTATGGTTTTTATTCCTGATTTATAACATACTTACTGATGCAGGAGTTAACAGATTAGATTGCTGAATGCCTGGAGTGATCACACAGACAATGGAAACAAAGCATCTTCTTAATCAATCATCTTGCTAGCTATTTAGCTGGCTTTGCTCCTAAGAGATCACTGGACAGAGAGGCCATTACTCAAAAAAGAAAAAGAAAAAAAACAGAGAAGAAAGTGTATTCATTATTATTTTCTAACTATGCACCCATGCATAGTCCCAGCTGCTTATGCAACGTGAAAGACTTTATTTGTATTTCTTGAAGAGTCCCTAATCAGGTTCTGTACTGCTGAATGCCTTTGTTTGGGAGGTAAGCATGTCTCTGAATTAACCTCTCTAACACTTCTCTTTCCCTCTGTGCTGCTCAGTGCACACATAATCCTGGGAACTGCTCATCTTGGATTCAATTGTCCATTGTCAGAACAAAAGACCAGACATCACTTAAGGCTCTAGGAGTTGACTGGCTATTTACAGTATATCAGAAGTCCTTTGGGCTTTCATTTCAGGTTTCAGCAGGGATTTGTGGTGAAACTTGTTCACCTTTTAGCCCTTTCTGCGATGCTGGATATGCCTTTTCTCAAATTCTCTAAATCTTTTTAACTGCCTGGGACATTAATGCTCAGCCCGAAACAATGAAATTACACAAACGATGTTTTCTGTAAAAGCTTGCTTAATGCAGTGTATTAAGATCCCTTTTGGCCTTTTATAAACAAGGTTGTAGAGGGATGTGTGTTTTGTCCAGAACCCAGTGTTGTGCTTTCCAAGTTATTTCCGAATAAAGACCTCCGTGCGGGGTCTGTTTTGTCTGAAATCCTATTCACTCTTTCCATTCAGGTTTTCTTCTCTTCATAAATTTAATCCTCAGCCCTGGAATTCTCTCCTTATTTTCTTAGTTATGATGAGAGTGAACAGCTGGACTGTTTTGCAGACTTCGTTGACAGTGCTTAGTTCTTACTTCGGCCCCCCCTCCCCTTTTTTTCAGACAGTCCCTGGCTCACTTTGTCTGGCTACTGTCTGACATGTCAGCTTACACTATTCCAACTCCCAGCTGTTCTTTCCTTTCATGCTATGGATTGTTCTTTGCATTATAGTCAAACGGGTTTTTATTTCCAGGGGGCTAATCTGTTTCCACAGCAACCTATAAAATGGAGAAATCTGATCCCAGAACTTTTCTTTAAAACTTTTAAATGTGCATATAAATACACATGTATTTGTCCATCTTAAAAGCAATTGCTGTAGCTATGAAATGGAAGCTGTTATGAACACTCAGGAATCAGTAAGTTCTCAAACTGCTTAAGCTACACCATCACATTTCTGATTCTCATTATAGATATTGGCAGAAAATTACTGGGAATATTTTCTGTCAAACATGGTTGCAGTTGCAAAATTGGATATGTTAAACTAAATTATTGGGATCTCCCTGTTTACTCAGTGTCAGATTTTTCTGTGTAAATTTTGCTGGTTAACTATTAATTGTCATTGTCGAATGACACCGCTGCAAACTTACTTGGAACTGAGCAACTGAGCTGATATCCTTCTGCTTGAGCTGTAAATGCTCTGGAATCTAAATGAAATACTGCTATGTAAGGAAAGCAAGATTATCCCTTCCCCTTTTGAAAATCCATTCTTTGTAGCTACTGAAAGCTAGCAGCAGCACAAACTTTCTTTTCTGTTGATAAACTGAGACAAACAGCAAATACCTATCTGTGAAGAAGTCTCCGTTTCCTCTGTATTTGTGTGAGTAATTTTGAATCAAGGTGAACATATTAAATGAAGCAGCCCCGTGTAGAGTCTGTTCAGATGTGATGGCCATGTCTCATCACATGGAAGTTCAGATAAAGTACAATTTTTTATCCTGATCTAAAACTGTTGATCCCCAGGGAAGTTCGGGCAGCTCCAGCTGGTTGCCTGTCTTGGCATTACCAACCCACTCAAATTCTCCCAGGCTGGGTACCATAAATCCTTGGTCCTCATTGTGCACTGGCAGTCAGTCAATATTCAGGCTGAGCCTTCTTCAGAACCCATCAAAGCCTGCCCTGTCTTTATAACCTGGGGCTTGGCACCCAAGTATATGGGAAGTCTTTTGGGAGGTTAGGCCAAAACTTGATTCATCACCCACTTAAGGATTAGCTTCATTACGTTAAAACCAGGACAGTGACCTCATACCTTCTGGGCTGGGACCAAGAAGGACAAAAGGTCAATGAGCCCAGCCGGTTCAGGGTATACTAATTTGATGTGGCAAAACTTCTGGCTGCCTCTAAATCCTTAACCTGGGCTTGTCAGGATGGAAGATTCATGGCACTTTCAGATACTATTGAGAGCGTCTCTTTGCACATTTTTTCACCAAACACAGAGCATTAGGCATAAATGTGTATTAGTAAAGCATCTGAACCAGAGGTGAGTTACATCAAGGCTTCTGAAAATATTTTTAAGTGCTTTTAAGAATGACATCAAATAAACCAATATTGGAATATTTCTGGGGCACCAGTTCACTCCAAACCCATCTCTTGTAGTGTTAAAGAGGAGTTTAGCTCCTTGTTGAATTGTTATTTTAACCAGTATATATTATAGGAATAAACTGTAAAGATTCCCATCAAAGTACTGCTTAAAAGAGGGTCCTGAAACACCTGCTTATGGCACTGACAAGGAAAACCTTGATTGAAAGATTGCCCATGTAACTGTTCATGGACACTGTGCATGTGTTTGTTCTTATGTTCTCTGATCTACCTCCTCTTCCTACCCACTGTCACATCAGACACCCCGCAGACACCCTGCGCACCCTTGTGCAGTCACATATAAAGCCACTTGCTAATGGTGCAGGCTTCCAAACTTGTCTGGACATGAAAGGTCCCATCATCTATGGTCTTGAGAAGAGCCTTAGCAGGACTCCCCAAACACAGCAGTGGAGCTACACTCAGGCAATAAATTAAGATTAAATGTCTTCCTGGAGGATCAGAGCAGAGCTTGGTTTGCCCACTGCTTTTAATTCCTATCTTCATCCTGCTTTATCTTCCACAGAAAAGTCAAACTTGCTCCTTCCTTCATCTTGCTTTTCCCTTTCAGCTCAGTCATACCCACTATATGAATTGTTTTAGTGCCTAAGAGAAGTTTTATTCCTGGGCAGTCCTTGCAAAAATATTAATAGCGATGTGGATTGCTGATATAACACCTCTGGGTGACAGTAGTGTTTAAAACAGTTTGGAGTAAGACTCCTATTTCCTAGCAGAGTCAAAGTCATTGGCTCATGAGTAAAATCCCATGGCAGAGAAATCATTGGCTATAATAAGGTTAATGAAGTACTGTGACTGTGTTATCATTAAAATTGGGGAAATTTTATCGTCCTGGAGGATTTGTGAGTATCTCTAACTAGTCTTGGAGGCATGCCAAACTAGTTTGATATTTTCTTCTCCCTCATGCACTCCTTGTCCCTCACATCTGCCTCCTCAGTCCTTTGGTGATTTGAACAAAACAAAAACAATGTAAATATATATTGTTTTTCTCCTACTTAATAGCAAAACTTGTCTTTTCTATTAAAATTTCTACCTTCTGTTGGAACTTCAAGGGAAATGTGGTGTCTATGTTGACAGTGTTCCTTCTTTTCTTGTCTGATATTTTTTTAATTTTCTCTCTACTGAATTCTTCCCTCTCTGTCTCTCCCCAGCCTTCTTCAAAGTCGGTTGTTAATCTGAGATTGTTCAAAATAATAATTAATTTTTTAACATCCTGGGAGTTTTGAAATACAAGCAAATGTCCCATCAGTGCTTCCAAGGGCCTAAGTCACTGCAGTGTTAACAACAAGCCGAGGAAATACAACTATTACTTTTTTGATGCATGTCCTGTGGTAGTGGAGCCCAAAAAGTTGTGCGTAGGAAGATTCATGACATATTGCTTGAGTGAATGCCTAACTGCACTCACTCTGCCCATAACTTCAGTTGGTCAGGCTACTCGTGCTTCTTTGTTTTCGGATCATTATATCAGAGTTTGCTACCTCTGGGAAGCACCAAGCTGTCTGTGCATTCTCTGATCTATGCACATGCAGAGTCTGAGAGGTTTCAAAAGCCTTAACAGTAATTGCACATGCACTGACCACCTGCAGAAGGTTTGCTATTTTCTGGAAGCATCAGCTTTGCCACATGTGTCATGGAGCAAGTTTGGATACCTCTGGCATTTAAGTAGTTGTTGACATGCTGAGATTTGCATTTCTATGTTGGAGTGAAATACGTACTGTACTGTGCTGTTTCAAGCACCCATATGTTTTCTTAGATCTTTCCCTGAATGCCTCACAGACCCTCACTTATTTATACTGAATAAAGCTGAAAAATGCTAATAAGAACATTTCACCACTGAAGAGATGAAGGACTTGAATTGTAAAGCGCAGGTCCTTAGGCATCTGAGCCTGTGCAACAACACATGCACCAGTAGCAACACAAGGAGCCGCAGCTCTCCTCCAGCCTGGGCTGGCACCAAGACCATTTTGGCACCCATTCTCTTCTTTTTGGGGTGAGTTCCCCGCTGTTTGCTGCCGACTTCTTGCAGCATAAACTATTGCAGAAGTATGGGACAAGGGCTTGTTCTGTCTCTCAGCCACCTGTGTAATTTTTTTTTTTTTTTAAAGCAATGCAGACAAATTTAAATACTCCTTAACTGACACCAGGAGTGTTTGAATGTGAACAAAGGGCTACATCTTCAAAGTGGTTCTTTGTGCTTGTGGAATAAATGTCTCTTCTCTCTACCCTTTGTGGGCCCAGGTGATAAGAGCCACTTTTGGACAAAGGACATGAACTGAGATACATGGGATGGACAGCTCGGTAACTTGATGGGCAAACGTGAGTATCCCACCCCCAATCCTCTTTAACAATTGGACTTTCACAGTACAAAGCCTCCTAGAGTCTGGTTTTCTAATTAAAGCAACTTTATGAAGAAAAGGTCCAAACCTTCACACTGGTATTTTTTTCCTCCCAGGCTGTACATTTGTAATAGCAGCCAGTCTCAACTTGTCAGAGCATGTCTCTGATATAATGAGCCAGAGGAATTAACTAATTTACCACAGCTGGCCTCACTTTTTTGACCTGAAAATTCCTGTATTTAGGTAACGCAGCTGAGGACTTCCATCCATCACAAAAAGAGACTGGGGGACTAGAAAAGAAGAAAATAAAAAGATTGCAACACCCCTCCCACCTCCCCGTCCAAATCTGCCTCTGGGGTTTGTACATCCTGTCCCAGGGTACATGGATTTTGCCTTTGAGGATGCAGCCATGGCAGTCTCGAGTATCTTGATGTATTCTCCTGTCTCAGAAATGGTTATTGTGGTGCACTGGAAATTCCTCCCTTGTGTCTAGTCTTCAGACAATATCCAAGGTCATTAGTAAAGAGCTTTTAACTCACACAATAACAGCTTGAGCTTAAGCTCCACTTCACGGTGCAGGAGTGACAGACATTCACACTTGCCTTGCTGTATTTCAAGAATGCCTACCTAGTTTACACAAAATGACTGAAAATGGAGGAGGTTAAAACTCCTATTAAAACCACAGGCTATGTATTCTGATATTTAGGATTGGTCTATGTTAATATTGGGGTCCATTGTGAAAGTCATCCCCACCAAGGTGTCCAAGCCTTCATATACCTCTTCCTTATTTCACAGTGGCTGCCCCAGCTGCCCCCATAATGTGTGGGTCCTTCAGTGGAGTCCCAGGACTCAACCTCCTTCCAAGCTCCTCTCTAACTACAGGCTATGTAAGAAAGGGGAAGAAAGTGGACCTAAAATAACAAAAGCAGGGAATTTGGGATTGTTTAATAGCTGGCTTTTTGACAACTCGATCTGCTGGACTTTGTTGGATGTATACTTCAGAAGACCTAGAGCTGGGGCAACAGTCAGATGATGCAGAGAGTACTTTTTCTCTCCCCTTTGGTTCATGAGCTCAGAGACGTACCCCTGTGTCAAGCTGGATGACAGATGTCTTAAACAATGGCTCGCTGTGTCTGGGATCCCCACAGCCATGGGATCTCCCATGGGAATATATGAGCTCTCATGGATATGACTTGTAGTGGGCAGGTATGGGCCAACAAGAAAAAGTGTGGGAAAAGCCTGGTCGTATATGCCTCCTGTGCACTACATAGGAGAAGGATGCGATAGCCCAGATTTTATGATGTGCATGGCACTCTTCAGCAAGGCATGTTTGATACCAGGCATCAACATTCACCAGGGTTTCTGGGTCCTGAGATGAGAAACTTCTTGTGAAAATGGTTTGTGGAAATGTTTTGTGTACTTGGACAGAAGGTAGTGCTAAGGTTGACTCTAACTGCTGGTGTGGACCTATGCTGAGATTTCCAGGCTCCAGAAAAGGGTGAAATTTCAATCAAGTCTATTCTCTTTGCTCATTTTTTAGCCATCACTCATTAACTATTTGCATGTTGTCTGTTTTGAGGGTCTGTTTCTCTTTGTGAGCTGAATATAACATAGGGCATTTGGGGATGAAGCTGCTCTCAGTTTTGCTGTTACACTTTGCATAAAATATGTAAAAATAAAAGGAAATAAAGAGAGTGTGACTCACTATGTGGCATACAAAAAATCCAAGCACAAACTTTGTGATTCAGAGCACCAAACTGAAATGCAGTTGTCTGCCTTTCAGAAAGTGCTAACTTTAGTGGCATTCAAGAATAGGAATGTCACATGTTGTTTCACCTTTAGAAAACCTCTAATTCCTCTGTGAGATATGAATTGGAAGTTTGATATTCTTCATACATTCCCTAAGTAACAAGCTTTCCTACAATCAGTCTTTCTGTCTGCCTCCCCCCAAAAGCTAAATATTTTATATAGAATTGTTCAGCTTCAAGAGAAGTGAGCAACCCACACAGAATTTCCTTGTTTATGTAGATTAAATAATTTTTCAAGCTGTTGGTGTGTTCATATTGCCTGAGAAGAGGAGGAATCTGAACTATTTCTCCCATTCTGTGGATGAGGAAATGCTGTTAAGGAATGCTCCAGGTCTGATGTTCTGTAAGAGGCTCACCACTTATGTCGTTTTATTCTACTTTTAAGCCAGAAGCATTGGGGAAATTCAGTCTGAAGTCTCAAATTATTCTGAGCTTTTTTTCTGCTAAGACTATAGGTACGCACACACACAGGGGGAAGGCATGAAGGAAAAAGAGGAAAGAAAGAAGGAAGAAAGGAAGGAGGAAAAAATAAAGGGAGGGAGGAAAAAAAGAAATAAAGGAAGGGAAATAAAAGAAAGAGAGAGAAAAAAGAAGGAAGGGAGAAAAAAAAAATTGATACCAAATTCTTGCATAGATGTTCCTGTCTTTTTAGTACTGTAATTTTTGTTTGCCCACACTTTTCCTCAGTGATATGTCTCAAACAGGTCTTTGCCACAAACATCTTTTCTCAATCTGTCCCTATAAATGAGTAGCCATTCAACACAAAAACTTCTCATTCAGAGGAAGAGGGATTTTAAACAGGGGTGTCCAATCTTTCTCCCTGCTTGGTGGGATTCTGAGACTTGTTGCTTCAGGACAATGCAAATTCCTGACATAGAAGAGTCATTCCCTGCACAAGACAGTTGTAGTCCACATAAACCATAAAGAAGTATCCCACATACGGGAAATATCTTCCCTCAAAATGGAATTTGAAAAATGCCAAAAATATCAGATAAATTTAAGATCTATTTAATATGTACCAATCAATGAACTGTAAAGATTCACAGCTCAATAACCAGAATCTCCAAAACATGTAATCAAATTTTGGCCAGATTTCTCTGCTTTTGTATCCTCCCTGATGCAATAGTCATAATATCTGGGGATTTTTTATTATAGAGCATTTTTCCAGGCATTCTAAAGGAAAAACCACAATTGATCTATGGTTGCCCACACTGATTCTGAGTGTAATAACCCTAAACTTCATTATTAAATGGCACCTTTTTCCAGACACACTGTTGTACTGTGAGGACTTGGCACAAACAAGGATTAATAGTGATTTTTCTTGGAGAGAATGAGGACCTCAGGCAATAGATAAGAAGGTATGAGGACCATGTAAGTACTTAATGAAAAGAAATAATCTTCATTTCAACTGTTGCAGTCAATGAGAAATATAATTTCTCTTCTTATCATTTTTATACAGCTCTAAATTGTGAATGATGCTTTCTGGATAAGTGACATGACAGGTTCCTGTGATATTTAATTTGATTTAACTTAGTAAAGACTATAAACTAAAGAAATTTGTATGGCTACAGTGGTGAATGGGCAATGCTGTATATTCACTAATGTATGGGTCATGTTGACTCCTTCTTCACTCTTACGTATAATTTATCAAGTAACATATGGGGAAATAAGAGTATGGACTGATGCTCAGGAAAGACTTCATCTTTAGAAAGTGATAAGAAGAAAGTGTCCAAGCTGGGCTTTAGGCTGTAGCTCATGGCAGTTGGCAAGAATGCACATTACAACATGTCTTGTAGATAGACCATGAGCTCACAGGATAGGACTTCATTTCACCTCTGGTCATGGAGTGCCAGCTACTGGGAAATCCACATATAATAACCATTAGCTAACAGGATGTGTCCTTGTATGCAAGGGATGCAAGGGATGACTGTATCAGCAGGAAAAATCTGCAATAATTGGGGAGGTTCATGGTGTGGAAACTGAGGCATGAAAGTGGGAAGGAGATTTCCCTCATACTAGTCCAGGGTGAGCCAAAGGCCTTTTGCTTTTCATTTTTCTTTGGTTTTGTGTTGGAGAACAAAATGTGTACTTTGGAAGAGACTCAGGCATAGCCATGAAGCTCTCTAAGGCTGGGAAACATAGCAGGCTTCTGCTTACTCACATTAAACTATGAAGGCCAGTATTTTTTTAGCTGGGAGAGCTTAGTTTTCTACAGGTATTTTTCAAACAATAAAATGAGTTTTCTTCCACTATTAAAAATGCTCACAGCTGTCAAGATGAAAAGTGTAGGGGAAGGTCCTTTTGATATATGGCAGGGTTAAAAAACTGAACGTTTATCTATTTAACAACACTTCACAGTTGCCAGATTTATGCACACATTGTATTTAGCCCAGTAGTAAAATTTATAACTCTCCTTTTGGACAGCATAATTCTTCCCCCTTGCTAGGAGAAAACTGTATCCAGGGGAAAAGGCAAATTTCCTTTAAAGATCAGTCGGTTGTTTTGTGAAATGTTTGATGTATATTTAGGGACATTATTAATTGTGTTAATTATATTTGGTTGTCACTAAACCTGCATAGATACTTTGTCTGCACTGGACATTTTTATTCCATGTAAGGATGTTTGGGGCTATATTTGGAAAAAGTATTTGCGTATCTTGCATGAGACAGGCATTTAGTGAGGTTTTCCAAAACAACGAATGCTTTGGAAGTAATAACGGTAAGAACTAGGGTGCTTTGGTGTTTTTGAATGAGTGCTAGCAGCTTCTCTGAGTTGTTAGGCAGCTACGTGTCTTCCAGACCTCTTTCTATGGTCCTTTATCCGGTATTCCAAAGTCGGGTGTTGTAAGTTGCACTTTATGAGGGATGTAGACAGACCATGTGTCTGGGCTGTTTTGGAGGAGAAAAAGCATGAGGAGGGATGTGGGAAAGAGATTTCTGGAACCAAGGGAAAAGGATAAAAACATCTGAGAGCTCAGAGACAGATTCTTAGGAGGAAAGGAGAAGGGCAAAGACCAATGAAATTTAAACACTTTTGGATTTTCTGAATCTGAGTGAACAGGCTCCAGCAAGTTCCTGTCGGTGCTTTAGATGATACACTGAAATGGGTAGCACTTGTGCAGAGGTAGGTAGGTCTAATCAGGACCTCAGCTCCTCCTTGGATCCTCCTGAAGTAGAGTAGGACAGGGAGAGGTAATGGTAAAAATGGACTGCATTGGAAAATTTATATACTACTCCAAAATTCACTGTAAGAAAGAGATGACACCTGTGAAGGGTCATCTGGTGCTGGGGGTACATGGGGCATGCTCTAAGACACAGAAACACTCTGGTCTCAACTTCATGCTTAGAAATCCTGACAAGTGAAGAGATACTGGTCTCAGTGGTCTCTGTTTTTTGTCAGCTTTCCAAGGGGGCTGCTGAGGAGCCAGTGACCGAGCTGTCAGGAAATAAGGGAGCTCTCTGATGTCTGGAGCTTCACTAGATCAAGCTGTTTCTTCTTGCTGTTTCATTTTCAGTCAGCCTTATCATCTGATGAAAACAAAACTCCTAAATGGCATAGACAGGCATGCTTTTGTAGAACGGTTCAAGGAAATACTGCACTCAGAACCACAGTAAATAATAATCTGCTTCCTTTCAGTGCAAAGGAGAACAAATTTGCTTCAGACAGTCTCTGGCCTAAGTAAATTTCCTAAATGATGTCTCAGAACTTCGTACAGAAAATGATACAAAAATGGGTAGAGAAAAAATGGGTAGGCTCCTTTGTAGGAGCAAAGTTTCTAAGGGCCAGGTTTGTGAAGGTGGTTAGACAGTGATGTAAAGGCAGCTAGATATCTAGAGAGGTTTTCAAGAGCTTCTAGCTGTGCAATTTTCATTTCAAAAAGAGCTAGAGAACCTGGGCACTTATGAAAGTCTCAGCAGACTTTTTGTGTCTTAAGGGACCTTTGTAATTCTAGCCCTGCAGGGCTTGGGACATTTCACTCCATTCTGCTTTGTCCACTTGCAGTTCTTCTGTTGTTACACTGAACTAAATGGTCCTTCTGGAGCCAAATGCATGCTGCTCCACCAGGAGATGCAGGAGTGCAATTGTCTTTCTTAAAGATATGCTTCACACAAATTACAGCTGCAGCTTAAATTCGCATCCAGTCACCACTCAACACCCAATTTTCTGTACAGATATATCTAACCCCACTGAATTCACCCTTTTCATAACTGATTTAATAAAAAGGCAAAACAAACAAAAACCTTCAGGCTTTTAAGATTCTTTAAGGATAAAATTGCTTGGGCAGTTTCCCCAGCAAGAATGGATGTCAAATGAAAACTAAATGATGGTTTTACTTTGATCTTGCATTTTGTCTGAGGCATTCTGAATCAACCCCACAAAGTGACTGAGACTTAAATGGGATTCCTCTAAACAGTCATCATAGCCTCTTAATTCCAGCACTAAGCTACTAAATGTGAAATGGTACAGAATCGTATAATTGCAGCCAGACATTATAAGCAATAATTATCTGTAGTCTGTCACAATACTTCTGTTGTAATTTTATACCTCATTGTAGACATGCTGTCTACTTTACCTTCTACATACCAGCAGCTGTCTGTGGTAGTAAACTGCTCTGAAGCCTTTTTTTCCCCCTGCATTGACATGATTAGTTAGGTAAACTTGTTTCATACTTAGCCTGCCTGGATAGCTGAGTGAACAGAAATATTAATACTGGCGTCATGTTTGCTGTGATTAATCCAGTCTTTCCTTCAGTATCAGTATTTGCCTTGGGTTTGCAGTTTTCTCTGGAATCCCACAAAGATGTCTGCCCTGTGCTAAGTGTGCGTATCGAGTCTTGTTTATTATTATTCAGTGTGACAGTGGGATGACTGATAAAATAAGTGAGGAGAATAAATAGCAGAATTAGTCTTTAATTTCTTTTTCCCTTGATTGCTTTCCTTGTGTGTTTGAAGAGGCATGAAATTATGGTAGCTCTCCTGTATTAAAAATTGCCAGGAATTTGCGTGGATTCACTTGTAGAAGGGCTGATCTCACAAGACCCATTACAAAGAGAGAAGGAAGGAAGGAAGGCAATTCAGAAGCAAAAGTAAAAAATAGCCTTTTTCTTGAGTATTTTGTTTCTAAGCATTCATGTCAAATGCTCTTCTGGCAGCATGATGCTAGTAATGTTTATCACGTGTAAGACTTTCACGCTGATAAGTTCTGTTCATTAAATTCCATGTTTTGCCTGAGTAAATCCTACAATTGTCACAGTCTTATAGGCAAGGCAGGAATTGTGGGTGTATTTATCACTTTGTATTATCAGACACTCATAGGTTTGCATTTATCTGCATCGGTAATATCTTCTCTCTAAAGATATACTGAATCACATAGGCCCAGATATGAAGTTTTCAATACTCATATGATGAACAGTTAAGAAGCACTCCTGTTCATGAGACTAGTGTATGAGCTGATCCACAGGTGAATACGTTGCTTCATCAGGTCCACAAAGCAGAGTGGTCGTGCACACATGCATCTGCTCATTGCGCTCCCTTGAGTGCTGGTCTGACATTTGACTCTAAGGAGCCAGTGTTGCTCTTGTGAAGCTCTTCCGCACTTAAATAAGTGCTCACTTTATTTATTTTCTTATGTGAATGATTGATAAGCATTTGAGTAATGTATATTATATTTTATGATTGGTATATCTGAAATTCAACACCTCCCTGCTAGGTTTTACACCTGTGATTTTATATCAGTTTCCTTTCCACAGAATTCAAATGTACCTTTTTTTTTTTTAATCTTAAACTGAAAAAGCACCAGCAGTTTTATTAGATATATTCTAGTTTATTTGAGAGAAAAGAAAAATCGATAACGTTACAGATCTTTCTTGCTAAAATGTTCCATCTCTATTTGGTGAGCTTGTTTTGATAATGGATTTTTACATTAGCTGGCTCTTAGGAGTTATTTAAATAATCTATATAATACAATCTTTTTATTTATTTTTTTTTAAAGCATTGGTAACAGTTTCTAAAAACAGAACTAAGAGCACCATTTTTTTCCACATTAAATGGCCAGTAGATGGCTGAGGTTTTGTCACTTTTACTCAAAACTGCCCTGGCCTTAAATTCCATCTAATTACTTTATTCTAAAAGTCATGGACCACACCATTGCTAATCACTTGTGCTACGTAGTAGCCAGCATGTGCTTAGTTTACAATACTGATCCAACAGACCATGCTAGCTTCTTTGGCACTGCTGCAGCCTATGGAGTAATCCAGACACAAAACAACCTTTCTCCATCATTTAGTCTTTCCTTATGCTTGTATATAATATCCATGTTTGTGACAGACATGTGCTCACACTGAGAAGAGTATTTCAAAAATGTGGCTAAAAGTAAAAATATGATTGCAAAAAAAATCTTCTAGTCAAGGTTAGAAGCCAATTTGTAAACTTTAGAGCTTATCTACATGTCCTTGATTTAATAAAACATAATAAGCCTAAATTAATTTTACTGCATTATTTAGCAATAACATGTCTCTTGAATTGTAAGCCAAATGCAACTTGTATTTCCTGTGCAGAGATTTGCAATGAAAAAAGAGAATTGCAAACATTTATGTAGAAACTAATTTATACCTGGAGCTGAACTTTGTCACAGTGAAATGGTTGATAGCTTTACAGTGACTTCTGTGAAAGCAGTATCATGCCCTAAAGTTTTTATTCAACTGTTTCCATCAACATTTGTGCATAGAAATCCATCCTACTCTCAACTGCCATCTTCTATCCCAGATCTTTGAACTTTTAACCCTGGAACGTTTATTGACAGGCTGTAAATTCCTGAAATAACAGGAGGCTCTGTTGACACAACAGTAGGCATGTGGTTGAGGGGATGAGGGTAACAGCATGCACTAGGTTTCATCATGACATGGAAAAAAGATGTGGTTGAGGTGTATATCCATACCTGGGAACTCAGTAGGGTGCACACAGACATGGAATCACATCAGTTGTAGGTGTGGAGAAATGCATATCTTTTTACATTTTTAAGAAGATTATTTGGATTTCTCTAGATTCTGATAAAAGACAGCAGCATCACAAAATGGAGGATGCATGTCGCATATTTGATCCCATGATAGGTCTTGTTGCAGTAAGTTGCAATGGAGGGTGTGTGATGACAGCAGGCTTTGCCTGTGAGTATGGTACCTCCCTTACCGCACGTTGAACAGGAGATGTGGGGTGACAGAGCAGAAGAGCAGCTCTGTGAGAGGAGCCTTGGCAGCTAGGGATTGTGAGGACTCTGTAAATACCATCCTCGGTGCATAAGGGCTTCCAAATCTAAATATTTCTCTTTGGTGGACTTTAATGGTCAGGAGATGTGAGAGGTGGGACCTGCAGGAGGTGCATATCTGTCCAGTGTGAAACTGCATCTTCTTCTGGCAGCAGTTAGGGGAAGATGGATCCTGTGTGACACATGTGGGCTAAGCAACAGATTTACTATGGAGGTATTCCATTGTGTGCCTGTATGAATTGTCAAAAGAAAGTTTATTTGGTCAGATTCTAATAACTTTGCTCATTTGTTGTAAAAATAGGAAAAATTGTCTTTTAAGGTCTCGGTTATGTGTTCTCTCTTGTTCTTTTCAATCCTACAGTTAATACATATGCACCACTTACATTTTAGAGACAAGTTTGGTCTCATTTTTCTGGCAGTGACAAATGTTTTTAGAGTTAATAAGAAAAAATTGTTGATTTGCATCACTGACAAAGGAGAATAAACTTTTTTTTAACAGTGATTTGCAATCACCAGCTCCTCCAGGGCAATATTTACATACTTACTAAATAAAACATTTTACCAGTGACTTGGCATGAGCTTCTCCTAAAAAGGTAATGATGTGAAATTGTGATTTCTGGGACTGAGAGGCCAGTCCTGAATCCTACAGTAGTTGAATGCATGTGTTTACTATTACTTCTTCACATGTCTGTTCAATCATATCAGTTAATATTACATTGCAAGACCACTCCGGGTTAATTTTATTTGGATTTTGCTATAGTTTATTTTTCCACATGTTCCATTATTAATGAGCTGCCGAGTACTTTGTTATGTATATTGCATCATGTAATTATTAATTTATGCTTATTTGTCCTGCCTGTTTCCATGTATGTTCAGCATGTATACACAAATTCCAACCTTTTACTGGAGCGATAAAAAAGATTATGTTGCAGATTACGTTAGGCATTATTCTGAATGCTATTTTAAAGAGACATATACAGAACGTCACCCCTCGTTCTCTCTACGGCTTCCAGCTGCAGTCCTCATGACCAGCAAGCTTGTTTCTCTCCTCTAGTTGTAGTCTCCCAGATTGTCCTTATTTGCATTTCTTTTCCCTTGATCACCTCTCTTGATCCTTCTGCATCTTAGTTCAATTTGTCATCCAGATTCTCTGGCAAAGACACTGAGAACCAGCAGGTACACCTGCTTGAAGGTCCAGGGTCCATACTGACCCATAGGAACTGCCCTTTACAGGATGATCCTGGCTTTCCTTTCATAAATATAGTTTTGAGTGTGCTAAGCATATGCAATGTCCAGTACCAAATAAGAGCTGTGACAGGAGACAGAACATGCTCAAGGAGGATGGTGTCCTTCACTGCTAACTGCCAGCCCCTCAGAAGTGAGTTTGTGTGAATTCAGATTCACTAGAAGTTCTGAACTTCTGCATTCCTCCATGGGAATGTCGAAAGGCATGTTCTGGATAGAAATTTCATTTCTTGATGAGTTCCTAGCTAAATTGGAGCTGTTGTTTCACAGTGAAAGCAGATGCAGACTGTCATCTGTTATGGCAAGTTAGTACTGTTTAGGCCAGCAGTGGTTCAAGCAGTTGCTTGCAACTTGGCTCTCACAGGGTCTCGTGGGCCAGTCTGCTTTCCACAACAAGTAGAAACTACCTCATCAGGGGCTCATCCGAGCTGTCACAGCCATTGGCAATATGGCATTCTCATGCAGGAGCAATGGTGTGGTGCTGTTGAACGAAGAAAGTGGCAGTTTGGCACACTCTTGCATAGCCACTCTACCTCAGGCTCAAATATCTATTAAATGTCTCTGAATTCACAGGGCTGCATAGCATCAGAACCAGTCCCTGGCAAACTGCTTTCAATACTGCAACAGATGGAAAAAAAAAGAAAAAATATGCAGTAATGTTTCTCAGCTTGCAAAAAGAAAAAAAATCTCCCATTCTCTACAGAGAAACCCAAATCCATCACACAATTCAGTCCTTCTGCTTTTGTCTGACAATTCAGAACAATCACAAACCCAAAGACCACATCTACAGGAGTAATACTGAGGAAACATGGCTGCGTTTGCCGTTGGCCTAAGGCATGACACTGATTTATACCCACTGATGCTTTCATCCAGAGTCCTTTAGCTTTTATGTGCTAGCCTTGTCAGAAGGATGAACAGAACGCTGAACTGTCTGAGTCTGTTGATATCTCTTTTGCAGTTGTTGTACAAGGTTACAGTAAATTGGATTATAAGATCTTTCTGAAACCAGAGTTTGGAAAAACTTTCTCCGATATCTAATGCACTTCCTCTTCTTTCCAAAACAATGAGCGATGGATCCCCATATAACATCTTAAATTTTTGAAATGAGGGATAACAGCACATCCATTAGGAGAAAATCTCTAAACCATCCCAAAGTTTATCCTTATTTTAATGGTAAATGTTCTCAAATAATTTTCCCCTGACTGGTTATTTAATAGGAGGGATATATTTCATTTTATTTATATAGGGTTATGGCCTGTGCCACATTAAAGTCGGTGTGCTAAAATGTGCAGCCAGGGAGTTGCCTGCAACAAGGAATTGTAGGCAAAGATGGAGAATCAGTTTCAGCCTTTAGAGGACAAAGTAGAGGCTGTAAGGGATGTTGAGGGCAGTGGTACAGCTCACAGCTCGGAAAAACAATTGCATTATCAGGAAAGAAAGAAGCTACAAACTGTGTTAGAGAAAGGTAAGAAATCTGGGTAATGATTTGGATTTGTGAAGAGAGCTGAATTTGCTGTTTTACTAGTGTAGATAAAAGATATTAGCTAAAATAGAGAATGATAGGAGAAGACGATAAACTTTTTTCTCTGTGGTAAAAATGGGATGATGCTGAGACACGTGAAAGGAAATGTTACTAAGAGGTGTGAGAAGGAAAGACCGAAGGAGTCTGAAATGGAGAGTGCTTACAGGGTTATCAGCAAAGAGGTGAAAATTAAAACTAGATGAGAGAGTAAGGTTACTCAGGGGCTGGGGTTAGATCAACCCAGCCAACTCATCTCAAATCCTGCTGGGATCTGCTTCTCTCTTCCCTGATCCATGTTAAAAGCTCTTCAAACTTGTGCTTCTCCCACCCCCGAGCTTTACCTCCCATAACCCTGCTCAGGTGATAAATGCCAGTGATGGTCGTAATGGATGCATCTGGTCATGATGGCTGCATCTGGCTCAAAGTGGATTCAGGAGACAGATAACAAGGGCTATTGTGTGATGTGCCCACCTAAGAAACTAAAATCTGTGGTCGGTGTGCAAATATGACTATGGGTCAATGATCTTACCCCCATAAATAGTGAGCAGCCCAAGAGCCCTTTGAGCTCTCCTGCACAGCAGTGGGTTGCATGCCAGGATCTCCCCTTGAGCAGGGACACCTCTCAGGGTTACTCCTCGAGGTTGAGAGACTCCTTTCCATAACAGATCCTCGGTAAGTGACTAATAACATGCTAAACTTTGAAATCTTAGCTAAGTGATACAAAGGATTGATTTTGCATATATGATCTTTCAGATATAAACCATTGACCAAGTCTGGGACTAGGATTGAATCTAGCCGCACTTGATTCCTCTATGAGAAGGAGTTTAGAAAGCAAAGGGGTCATTTTCTGAACGTCATGACTCAACGGGAGGGTCTCCCTGACAGTTTTGTCTGACCCTGTCCTCTATGCAGTAAATAATCAAGTGTACCTTGCCATTGAATCTTGTTAAATCACTGTCATATTGAACTTTGTTAACTCACTGCTCTATATCAATAAAGTATATTTTTGCTTGTCTCTTACGAGCGAAGTGCACTCTCATTCCTTCTGTGACAAAAGTGCAGGTTATCTCTTCTCACAGTGAGGGGATAAAAAGTTGGCCTGAAGGGATTTAGGTCATGCAAGATCCTGTTCTTGGAAGATTCATCAACATTTATGCTCTTCAGATGTTGTATTCTCTGTGAGATTCATATGCATGCATATGTGGCCATGGATATTTCATGGTTTTCCAAAATACAAGCAAATTTTGTGATATTTAAGTGTAGCACAGGGTGACTGTTGTCTTGATACTAGCTATGGAAGAAAAAGATCTAAAAATAGGATTTTTTTAATGACTCATATATCTGTTTTAATGAAAATATTCTGTTTTAATATGATGGGTACCTAGCAATGACATGATTATTCTGCTGAGCTGAATTGAACAGCATTAGTGGCTCCAGAGTACTTGTCTTGGCAGCTGTGGCAAAACCTAAAGTCAGCAGTAGTTTAGCTGACTGTTTTTACTGGAAGACCCTGTGAGAGGAACACCGAGCAGGCTGAGAAGAGATCCTAGATTAAAAGAGGAATGTTAATTTCTTTAAAAACAAGAGCAGGAAAATGTGTATTTGGGAAGAACCTAATGCTCTTGTGTACCATTCTCATACTTTGCATAATCCAGCTGCTTTCCCTTACAAGACCTTGGTTTCCACAGTTCCCAACCATCACACACTCACCTTGCTTACAGTATTGATGTGATGTAAAGGTAGGCAAGGGAGCAGGACGACCGCTTTCCCAGCTGAGCTACTCAACAACTACACTAAAGGATCAGGTACCTGTTATGTCTAGCTTGATGGATCCCCAAATGTTTCATTGCTGTTTCATTTGACTTTATGAGCCTACAAGAAGTTTTCACTTCTGAGGTGCCTCAGCAATACAGTTAGAGCTTTCCTTAATTTTCTCCTGAATATGTCTAAATTTTGCCCGAGGCCCCTACGTGCTTCTTACAATCTGTTCCATAAGCTTCAGATATGTAGAAGAATTTAGAAGGATCACCTATTTCCAATAAATAAAAAATAAATAAATAAAATAATTCAGAACGGTCCATGTAATGTATTATAATAAATGTTTCTGTTTTCTATGTTCAACAGCCAGCTTAACTATTTGCACGGGGCAAAAACCTCAATAATGAAATTACCTCAGGCTTGATTTCACAAACCAGCATTGCAGAACAGCTATGGATTTCAGTGCCTCAACCACTAAATCTGCTTATGAGAAACAGCCAAGGAGTAAATGATATTTGCTTACTTAACTGTGATAAGAACTGATCCCAGAACCAAAGTTAATACAAGCTGAAGCTTTGACATGGTATTAAGAAGGCTGTGATATTTCCTCATGGAGGACAACAGCTCTTTGTGACTGGAAAAGTCCTCTGGTCCATTCCATATAAAGACAGTTGCCAGGGGTACATTCCAGCTGCTGTAGTCATATTTTGCCTATTTTAAATATATACGGCTGATAACGTCAATGCACGACAATTTTTTTAATTTCTTATCCCCTGCTACAGGATAATGTTGCTATAAGTGCCTTTACGAGGAGTTCTGCATTCCTCTACAGAGATACAGATATGTCACTGGTTTATTTATTAACTCCTGCAATAAAGACTAATTTGGTGACCACAGCAAAAAAATCCCTCAGAGGTCATTGGACCAGATCTATAATTTCTAAATCCAGTAGAAGAAAATGTAAAACACTCTGGGAAGCTTCAGGATTAAACACACCATAGAAATGAAGGATTCCCATTATTAATCTTAAGAAAAATATTTTATTTATACCAAAGTATTACAGTGGAGTGTAAGTAGTTGTCCATTATTTGCTGAATGCTAGTAAAGAGTGTTCTGCCAGAAACTAACGATTCTTTTATCAACGCTTTCTACTTAGTAACTGACCTTTAGTTCCTGTAGGAATAATTAGAATCACTGACGAGAGTTATTCATGTTTTCAGACTCTTGTGAATAACATGATGATGTGATTTCCTGACTAGATGTAACCCAGGAGCATTTTTTCGTGCACTGAAGAATAGCTGATGGTGATTAAAAGTAATTTTATAAGTTTGCCTTTATTTCCTACAAGGCTCAACTCACCCTCTGTGTTATAGCACTTACTTAACTCTCCTGTAGACCTTTACATATCCAGGTTATAGGGGGGTCAGTCATTCATGCTGAATGGTGGGTACAATTATAATAGAGGCAGTTTATCTGCCCTTTCTTTTCAGAAGTTTTTAAAGAAACATCTTTCTGTGTGCCCAGGTCAAGTGATTCCCTTTTGGAATTCCCTGCGTGGCTGTTCCCCAACCATAAAACACCAGACAGAGAGGACAGATCTTTTATACTAGCTTGCATTGTCTGTACAAGGCAATAACTTTGGTCAATGATACACTCCCAGAGGAGATGAGTAGCTGTTTCTTTTAGTATTATTATACGTTAAATGAGCTGTTAATTTTCCACCTTATTTAAAATTCATATATTTTATAGCAATAATATTTTACGTCTCACCTTTGCATTAAAACCTACTTTGGTAGCAGTTCCAAAGTTAATATTAAGAAGCTGTTTCAAACTCTTTGCATTGTTAAATAATCCTTGTATTTTTGCTGTAGTTTTCTTCACATGTCCCTTTCCTCTGGACTCTTTCCAGACTGAAACACCCCAAACATCTCTGTAATACAGAGAGGGCTAATTTTGCACAAGAAGGGCTGGATTGGTTTAGTAGAACCAGTTTGAGACATGTATATATGTCTGTGCCGGCATACATGTCTGTGTGGACATATTATTATGCTGACACCTTTGTTTCAACAATCCTTCAATTCTAAACTAGTCTTCTGTGCATACATGCATATATCTCTCCCATCATACATCTATTACAAACTTTATTAAACTTCTAGAGCCACTGGAACTCTGCCACCTCATGCGTGTAAGGCAATGGTTCTTTAACAATGCAGTTATGAGAACAAATATTTTTGACAGAACTTGAGAAATAATTTCTTAATTTGATGTGTTTATTCATTTCTGCAGACTTAAAAATTCACTCATCTCTTTTTCCTCTGGGTATAAGCAAAAAATAGATACATGTCATAACAAACTCAACTACAAAGAAACTTCTTGGAAATGTCTCCAGCAAAATCTGAGCTATTTTTGCTCTATATTTGGGTTATTTGACGTTAATAGCAGAAGTGATTTTCAGAGCTCTGTGAGCAATTGGAGCAGATCACCCACACATCTCTTTCCTAAAGGTTGTCCAGGTCCCCCCTGCAGTGGTTGTAAAATGCTATACTCGCTGATCTCTTGGGTTGCTTCCTTTAACAAACATCGCAATGGCTTCAGCTGGATTAAACTTTCAATGACTCTTTGCTGCCCAGAACCACATTGCACCCAAGCCCTAGAAAACACCACATTGCCTGGCTGTTAAACAGCGTAGAAAATGAGATGTAGGTCGTCTGCTGCAAACAGAGGATGCAGCATGCCAAACCATTTTGCTCCCCTCCTAGAAGTCTCAGTTGGCAAACACAGGTGATTAAGTGGGTGGGGATCCCCTACCATAGTCCCTGGGAGTGAGAGATGAAAGAAGCCATTGCCACCTTTGAGTGCCTGGGCTATACCTTTGCCATCAGAGCATGGAGAGCTTGCCACTTCCTGGGTCAGGGCACGTGCACTATCCACTTTCTGACTTCCTACAAGGTTGAAACTCAGACCTATCTTAACCATCATCTCACTCCCACGTTTCTGCAGAAAAAGTGTAGATTTGTGGGCCAGAGGTGAGTTACAGTGTGTCAAACACATAAGTTTAGACACAGTCATGGCAGGCAGATCATTTGAATCATCCTATGCATTACACTGAGGTTTGCCATACACAATGAACCAAAAATTCATGAAGTAAAACATGGTCACAGACTTAATCAGCGGAGTCACTTGATGTAAGAGAAAATCATTAAGCAGTGGTTTCTGTATAGGCATTACATTTGTTTTTGGGGCTGAACTTAGAAGACTATGCGTAGTGTCAGCACTGTTTAACCTCCTTGCTGTGCATGCTTGTCCATGTGATCCAATATGCTGATAAATATCTTTCTTGCCCACCTCTACCCCAAACTGCCTCTTCAAAATTGAGCCCAGAAGGTCTAACAGAGCAAACGACAGTGCAATCAGGCAATCTGCTCCTATATTTGTCAGCATTGTCACAAAAGAGAACAATGTATGAAGGGGAATGTATCTGGAAGGACAGTGTACCGTATAGAAGCAGAATGCAATTATTCAGCTCAAAATTAATGAGCTGCTATCCACAGCCGTTCCTTCATCACCAAGCTGTGCTTCTTTGCTGACAGCAAATGGCAAGGCCTTGGGTTTATGTCATGTCTTAAAGAAGCTGCCATGTGTCTTTAATGACCCTAAGTGGCAGAACCTTGGTTTTATGTCTCAAGGCTGATGTCCACTCTCTATACATGATTAATGTGCTTTACAAATAGTAATTTGGCCATAGAAGCCATCTAGAAATAGAAGAATAATTGGACAAAAAAGTTCTGAAGAGCACGGATGAAAGAATTGATCTGACTAAAA
Source organism: Ciconia boyciana (assembly GCF_034638445.1). NCBI lineage: Eukaryota > Metazoa > Chordata > Aves > Ciconiiformes > Ciconiidae > Ciconia > Ciconia boyciana. The sequence continues at coordinate 209,703,698 of NC_132934.1, forward strand.
TTTGGGAGCAGATACTGCATCTTCCTGTGAGTGTCTGGATTTGTCTTTCATGTGTTTGAACACTAGTGTAAAACAAATCAGGAATCATAATAAAGGTGTTTACCAACTTGTAGATATAGAGGTCCATGGGAGTAAATTGCTTCAGACTTGCTTATAATTTTTTGTGCTTTGTTCCAAGTAAATTAAAAAACATGCCTCTGAGCACGTTCATTAGTTTGTATACCTCTTGTGTAATGTTCACTCATTGATCTGCCAAATCAAAAAAAAGTGCATTATGACTTGGTCAGATGGCTTGCAAAGATTATCTTTGAATATTAGGTGTCAGGAAGAAAACAATGGGCAATGTGTTGAATGCTTAACATAGCTCATGTTCAAAATTACTGAATTAAGTCCTAGTCACTTGTCTCAACTGACAAGTAACAGTGCTTTCTGAACTGAGTCTAGAAAATGTCTCCTTTTTAGCCACTCATCTTCAGGTGTCAACATGTACAGGAACAATTGTTGTTACTGTCAGAACTGACATGAAATATCAACCACAATCCTGGATTAACTTCTCTTTGGATGTCTCACAAACTGCTCTCACTAACAGTGACCCAGTCTCTCTTATTTCCACAGGCTTTGTTCTTGCCTTTTTTTTGTTTTGTTTTATTTTGGTTTTGTTATTGATTTTGTTCTTTATTTATGGGTATTGTTATTTGCCTTTCTCTCTAAAATAGTGACTAGGTTGCATGGCATACATAAATTCCTCCTTGAGCCTTGCAGAATGGGAAGAGAGGAGCTGTGGCATTTGTCTGGTAAAACTCAGATAGCCAATGCATTGCTCTGAGAGGCTGCAACCAGAACAAAGGAGTGGAAGCAGAATCTGTGCTTTGCTCAAGCAAGCATCGATGCCATCATTCTTTATTGTCTGAATTTACAGTGAACTCCTCACTAGTGGTCTCATACATTACTTTTACTGCACTGGGACAAGGGCAGGAATGCTTCTGAACCCTGACATTCATTAAGATGAGCCTTAATGAAAACCCATGTCAGGTGGTGCAACCTGCATGGGACATGGCTCCTTGAAAGGTCTAACTACACCAAAAGAATCGCAATGTGACCAGTGACAGCAAATCTTATTTACTTTGCTAATCTTGCTCTTAAAACAAGTTATGCCTAAATGTGGTTCAGCAACGTGTGGCCAATGAATCTTCACCTCTTGTTGGTATGAGGCCCAGTATGCAGTCCCCTTCCATTGCCTCTGCAGCTGGGGCTTGGGAGCTGGAAACCCAGATGTGGGAGCAGGTAGAGAAGGGTGGTGCAATCCCTGGGATGGAGGCATCATGGCAGAACGTACCTTCCCACAAATTAAATGCTGCCTGAATTACTAACTTAATTGTAGCATTAAAAAAAGGCTTATTTTAGATATTCTAATGATAACCTCAAGCTATCACCTCAGTCTAATGAGGTGATAACTGTATCCTTGAATCCAGATACACCAAGGCCAGAGACTCAATTTTTTTACAGCAAATCATATCTGAGCATGATTGCCAAGTTGTTTCTTTTTAGCTTGGATAGAATGACAGATCCACAACTTGTTGAGTTTAGTGGAAGTTTTTCCATAGATTTCAATGGGCTTTGGATTAAGAATGTGATATTTGCTAAGCTGCACAACATAACATTCTGATATTTTAGAAGGAAATATTCACATTTAAATGGTAGAAAACACAGTGTCAATTGTTATGTTTCTCAGCCTCTTTCTGATGCCCTGACTGTTAAAGCAGAATATATATGTGTATATAAACTGCTGCTTGAATTTGCCCGCAGGACCAAATACTTCTTGCTCCTGAGAGACATCCAGGTGCACCTCAGACAAGGGACTAAGTACCTTTATTGCCTAAGTTGACAAAGGATCTGGGGGAACATTTAGATCAGTCTAGGTGTAGCAATTTGGGGGTTTTATCCTTCATGTCCTCACCTCTGCTGATGGCAATTGGGCTCATGCTCACCAAAAGCAAAAGGCTAGAATTTTGTCTGGTGATACTTTAATAGCTCTCAGATGTGATAACCTAGATGAGCATCAAGCTCAGTGAAGCAACTGCTGTAAACTTCAGTGAGTGAGAGGAGAGTCAGAGCCATTCATGATGGTTAATACAAGTTTGCTGGCAGATATTCATTACATACATATTATATAAACACATATAAAATCAGTGTTTGAACGATTTATATATATACATCACACTTTAAATTAAACACGTACAAATCATAGGTCAAGCTCATAAGAAGCAACACTGAAGTCAGTGGAACAAAACTGGGATACATAGACCTTGAAAACTTACTTCTGCTTTATCCTACTTAGATGTTGCTTGGAACAGAATTTTCTTCAGTGAGAATAGTTAAGTGAGTAATGACTGCTTTCTTAAGGAAAAGATTTGAGAGTAGACTGTTTGACTCAGTAACAGAGCAATCTCTTGCTTTCTGAGTATATAACCAGAGAATAAATGAAGCAACTATGATTTCTCATGCACTGCATTTTTGTTTTTCATTTGGAGGAACTAGCGCACATACTTAAAGAACTCTTTGCCAACAGCAATAAAACACTTTGTGCCAGACTGCTATTGCTTATATTATAATATTACATTGTGACTTGAGCTCTATTTCTTGTATTTGATACTTTTTGTTTTGTGCATTGTTAGGTTTGGCTGGCTACAGCAGTAGTGTACTCAGGGCTGGCAGATTCTTTCACTCATTTTACAGGGTAAATATTCATTTTCACAAAGAAGTGATGCTTTTTTTGGCCCAGTGAATTCAAACTCTAGGCTATGCCTTATATAGAATGGTTAGAGGAGAGAAAAATGGGAGGAGACTACTACTAAGATTTTTTTTGTACCTATAGTTACTGTATGAAATGCATGAGGCTAATTAGAGGCCAACATTCTGGTGGCTCTTGTAAGTATAATCCAGACACTTTTATGAGAAGAAAAACAATACTGGATAAGCAAACTTTTTCTTTCTTTCTTTTTTTAATTCCGTTTTGAGTAGAAAGGGGTTTCAGTTGGCAGAAATCAACACAGTTTTATTAATCTCAGTGGAATTTCTCTGGCTAACATGGATTACAGCTGAGAATCCTATCCAGAATTTAAATTTCTCTTGTCTTTTTTTTTTTTCCATGAGACAGGGAAGCAGATTTGCCCCTTCTGAAGAAAACAACAAAAATGCAAGAACAACAAATTCTCAGCAGTTTTTTCCCTAATCATCTACATCACAGGTGTGTTGTTTTATATCTGTTTCACCTCAAATATGCCTAAAAACCCTGAGCACAGCATCTTGGAGAGCCTTTTGTACCTCTGGAGCACAGAGGTTGGCACTTCTTATAATTCCAGGTACATCTGAGAAGTAAAATTGGACTCACATATTTCAGAGGGTTCCACCTCCCTGCAGAGTGCCTGCCTTGAAATATAAAAAGGTCTGCATTTCCTGCTGTAGTTTGTTATCCTTTAGAAAGTTTCTTCACTAATAGGTTGTACCATCTGTTGGGCAATTTGCCTAGATGCTGTCTTGCCAGCAGCACTCCTGTATTTAGTCATGTTGCAATGTGTACTAATAGAGTAGATAGGCACCTGTCTCCCTTTTCGCTGTGTTTGATGGGGTGGAGGGAAAGAACCTTGGGTGGTTTTCTTTTTTATTTTCTTTTTAATAATTTAAATCTCTCTCTTCTGCTTCCTCTGGGTAAAACACAGAGAAGGTTCTGAGGCTAAGCATCTAAACAGATTCTTTAAAAAGTTTTTTTTTTTCTTTCTAAACTTTTCTTTTTTAGGGGGAGGAGAGGGAACGGGATGATAACTGGAATTTTAAAATTGTTTTCTTTCACTTAAAACCATGTCAGTATACTCAGGCAAGTTTCTGATTCAATGTTATTTGTTTTAGGGCTTTTTTCAAAAAGTTAGTGTTTCCTTTGTATCCAACCGGTTCTATCTAAAATCACAAGGATCAGTCAAACTGGCCTCACAGAGAATAAAATAACACCAGAGGTTTCCCACTGTAACATTCAGTCAGAGGGTCAGCTACTGGCATTACATATACCAGCTGGGACATAGCAATGATGCTCCCAAATTCATCGAAGCCCTGCACACTTGCAGGTCGTGGGACTATCTGCCACTCTGCATAGTTGCCATGCCACATGGGTGCATGTCTTCTTCTGGATCTGTGATGCTGATAGTATCCTCTATAGGATAATCCAGTAACAACCTTTAAATTGGCAATAATCTCCTATGAAATACAATGTACCTCTGGATGGTAACATTCACTATACCTGCAGTGGAATATGCCACAGTGAGAATTCTGTGTCCTTGCTGAGTAGCTGAAGCCTCCAATATCTACTTGCCCTTACTCATAGCTGGGAAAAGGGCACTACGTAGCAATGGCAGGAGAAACCTTGTTGTGTTTATCCCCTTTTGTCTTTCTGGATAGTTTTTATCACACTGTGCTCCTTTCATCTGGGAAAGGCAAAAAAAAAAATCATTTAAACACCCCATAAGAAATAAAGCTTGGAGTTAGTAGAGTGAAACAAAAGCATTGCAGGACTCTAAGGTTATTATGAGGAGGAGCTGGAAAGACAGAAATCATCTAATTAGAAGTAAGTGGGGCAGATACAAGACAGAGGAACACATGCATATTCTAATGCACTCAGGACAGTTGTCCCAATCACTCTTTCTTCCCCTCTCTCTTACTTCAGCCAAAATGCTACTTTAAGCAGCAGTGCAAGCTATAGGTTTTACAAACACAGTACTGCTCCCAACTTCGAGTATTGAGACGGGTCAGGAGGAAAGCGCAGTACTTGCAGCTGACCTTTCGGAGCACTGTGTGGAGAATGATTGACAGTTCTTTTTTCGCATAAATCTTCAAGGGCTATGACATAGCGTAACACAAAGTAATTTCTCATTCAGTCCCTATAGGCACATTAAATGTTTCATATTCTTTCAAAAGTCACTGAAGTTACGAAACTCATTACATTCTGTTTTAATTATATCCACTTTTTTCCTTTTCTTCACTAGGTAGCAATTATTGGTGAATATATATATTCAAGAGAATCTGCATTTTCTTTCTAGCCTGAAATCTAATATGCAGTTGCATTAAAATTAGTCTGTTACCAAGAGAATATTCTAATAAAAGCTGGTAATAATGAAATAATTCTGTTTGGATTTAATATAATTCCATATTAAACACATTAAGGGTTCTTCTATAATCTCTTTCCTCCTTTGATTTTTTTTTCCTTTTTTTGGTGCTGTTCACCAGCACAACTCAGGAAGGTAAAATCTTTTCAGTGTCTTTAGGGTGTGAAGTATATTGTTGCATACTGGCTTTCTGAAAATGGGTTGTACTTTTAAACATATCTATGCTGACACTTGTGACTGACCAATAAACCCCTAAAATGGAAGAAGGCTCAGAGGAGATAGGTAAGGGCAATGTACCCATGAAGCTCAGGGAATAAGGCAAGGTGTGACTGACCACAGCTGTTGCAAAGAATCTGAATTTTATCTTAACACAAAAAGGGGACTGGAGGGTGGCCTTTGCTTTAGATAAACAGCTATCAACAGCTGAGTGGATCAACTGGTGGTGTAAATATTTCTCCCTGAGTTCATTACAGGAGAATGAATGTCTCCCTGAGTTAGCCAGACCAGCATGGGGAAAGTGAATACATGGCCCAGCCCAACATAGACTATAAAAACTAAAAAACTAACAAAATAATTTCAAAGAGAGTGACTGGCTTGAGCTGCCTTCAACCCATGTATTCCTTCCTAGCAACTGGGGATGCTCAGTGTCATAATGGTGAGCATATTATAGGGACCAGTAATGCGAATCACATTGGTATTGTGACTGAACTGTGTATTGCAATTGCTATACATTTTGCTAAGTGTAACTTAGATTTCTATTGTGTTATGCAATATATTTTTTATCACTGTTAAATCAGAAATCCCATCTTTAAATTAGTAAAGTTTATATTACACCTTACCCTCTCTACGTGTGGAAAATCTAAAAGAACTTGATCAGAGGGTATTGGATTCTGACAATGCTGTACAGAAATCCTGGGATCAGTCTGAGATTGTTGAGGTGCAATTACTTAGGAAATGAGACAGCAATAACAGGCAGAAAACTAATCCAGAAAGTAGATTCTTGCAAAATTTAGATCAACAGAATAAAATTTCCCATGGTAGAATTTGGTTGGAATGCATTGATAAACAAAATAATTTCTTAGAAAAGATGACTATGTTTGCAAAGATCAGGGCTGTTCAGAAATTTTTCTTTAGGATTCACTGAACTGGCAGAGATGCCTAAACATTACCAGGATTGGCTCAAGGCAAAGAGGAATATCTCTAGAACTGTGAGTCACTTCCTTTAGTTATTTGGGGTTGGTGGGGTTTGGTTAGTTATTTGGTTTGTTTGTTTGTCTGTTTTTTAAGTTCCCCTTCAAAGATTTTAGTCTGTCATTTCTTTCCTTCTTTTCTATAGTATTGTTAGAGGACAGGATCTCAAAACTCATTTGTCCAGTCATTGCTGACATGAGTTATCATGGCACGCCAATCACCACCAGCTTATCCTGTAATGGGACAGTGTAGCCTGGGCCATTGGCCAAAACACTGAAGCTATCTTCCAGTCTCTGTTGTGGGCTACAATAGCTCTTGCCTATTGTAAGCAGCTGGACAAGGCTGCAGAGCTTGCAGACAGCCTGCATTTTGGGGAGCTGATCACCAGATTTAAAGGACATGTAAGCTGCAGCGAAACACCACATTCTGATGGTTCATTTATTAATTTAAACAGTCTGTAAATGAAAATGAAACAGTTTTTAATCTCAAACATTTTGTGTTTAATGAGAACAACACAGCCCTGCCTTTCTGTCTGTCCTCAGATGCCAAAGGTTCATTACCACTCATTGGGACCATGTCTTGTAGTAGTATAATTTAAATAAAAGATTGTATTCACAGTAAGAACAGCTCAGGGAAAATTGAAAAAAAAACCCATAATGCCCAATAAAGCAAGTAAATGTAACCCCAAACCTTGTGAGCCAGTACCTTTCATGACAAAGGCTGAAATGAGAAAGGTGAAAAGCCTTCTTCCTTTTCATGTACATCTCCTTCATCATTCTCTTTCCTTGCAAACTGCCTGGTCATGGGAGATATCTGTTGCTTCACCTGTGCCTGTGGTGTGACTTCTTACTGGATTGAACATGTGTATGTCTTAGACCCCGTGGAAACCACAAATTCCCACTGTTTTATTACCATTATCTCCCTTGAAATTCAAGCTTATAAGGAGCAGCTTTGAGGACAGGGCTAGAAAGTAGAACTAACTGGAAAGACAAACTGATTGAACCATTTTTCTATCAATGTATTCAGTTTCATCAGAGTGAAAATGCTTCATAACATAGTGTTGATTTTGGAGGAATATTATTTTGTGAAAAAGTTTAAAAAATTCCCACAGTGTCAAAATATCCCCTTTCACTCTTTCAGCAAAATCTGCTGTCTTTTTGTTTAGGAATCACTTTTAGTTTTCATTTTTGACTTCTGTATTTAACTATATATTCTTATATATTGCTATATTAGATTAATAATATGAATATATATATTCTCTATATCATAGAATCATAGAATCATAGAATGCTTTGGATTGGAAGTGACCTTTACAGGTCATCTAGTCCAACCCCCTGCAAGAGCAGGGACATCTTCAACTAGATCAGGTTGCTCAGAGCCCCGTCCAGCCTGACCTTGAATGTTTCCAGGGACGGGGCCTCCACTACCTCTCCGGGCAACCTGTTCCAGTGCCTCACCACCCTGGTTGTAAAAAATATCTTTCTTAAATCCAGTCTAAATCTGCCCTCCCTTAGTTTAAAACCTTGTCCTGTCACAACAGGCCTTGCTAAAAAGTCTGTACCTGTCTTTCCTATAGGCCCCCTTTAAGTACTGGAAGGCTGCAATAAGGTCTCCCTGCAGCCTTCTCTTCTCCAGGCTGAACAACCCCAACTCTCTCATGCTGTCCTTGTAGGAGAGGTGCTCCAGCCCTCGGATCATTTTCGTGGCCCTCTTCTGGACCTGCTCCAACAGCTCCATGTCCTTCTTGTGCTAAGGGCTCCAGAGCTGGACGCAGTACTGCAGGTGGGGTCTCACCAGGGCAGAGCAGAGGGGCAGAATCACCTCCCTTAACCTGCTGGCCACCCTGCTTTTGATGCAGCCCAGGATACGGTTGGCCTTCTGGGCTGCGAGCGCACATTGCTGGCTCATGTCCAAGCTTTTCATCCATCAGTACCCCCAAGTCCTTTTCCGCAGGGCTGCTCTCGATCACATCATCCCCCAGCCTGTAGTGAAACCAAGGATTGTCCTGACCCAGGTGTAGGACCTTGCACTTGGCCTTGTTGAACCTCATGAGGTTCACACAGGCCCACTTCTCCAGCTTGTCCAGGTCCCTCTGGATGACATCCCGTCCTTCTGGCGTGTCAACTGCACCACTCAGCTTGGTGTCACCTGCAAACTTGCTGAGGGTGCACTCGATCTTCCTGTCAATGTCATTGTTGAAAATATTGAACAGCACTGGTCCCAGTACGGACCCCTGAGGGACACCACTTGTCACTGATCTCCATTTGGACATTGAGCCGTTGGCTGCTACCCTCTGGATGCAACCACCCAACCAATTCCTTATCCACTGAACAGTCCACCCATCAAATCCGTATCTCTCCAATTTAGAGAGAAGGATGTTGTGGGGGACCATGTCAAAGGCTTTACAGAACTACATATTTGTAAATGTATTGTACGCATTTTATGATGTAGCTTAAAAAGGTGAAAAAATTGAAATGTTTTGATCTGGAAAAAACTTTTCCAGTGATGCAAAATATAATGCCAGAGAGATCAGAATTGTCTTTGCAGATTTTGTGAAGTCCTTCACAAAAATGGAATTTCCATGCTCCGTGCTCCTCCTTTTACAGACACACCTTGAGAGCTCGATCAAAATTGTTCAGAGTAGCTTGAGTAGTTGAATGGAAATAAATTTGTTTTAAAAAAACATTAGTATTATATTGGTATTTTAGGTCTCTCATATCTGGTAACACGATACATCAGAAAATCCTCAAAACCATTAAGATTCTTAAGTGAAGGATATATCCTAAAAATGGAACATTGTACAACGCTCTTGTACTAAACCTTTTGCTGAGTTTCATTTCTTTGTGTGCTTCACAGCAGTGGAGAACATCGGGGTCCACTTGTTCCCCTGTCTTATTTTGACTACTACTTCCCTGAGACAGTCTGTGGGAACAGTCTTCAATCTGTTTTTTGCACACAGAGTCTGGCATGACAGGACCTAGTTCGTCACTCAAGGCATATCTACACCAGCATAGGCTCAGCTAGCATTACCTATGGTTGATAAATTTGGTGAAGTGGTATAGGCCTCGTGAAACCAGTCACTCAGGTGTGGAAGCTTGATAGCCCTGCACTTAGTCTGCAGTGGTGTGTTCACACTCACATGAATGGGACCTTATGTCAAAAGATGTAGGGTCCCATCTCTAGCATCGTCATAGAAAGAAGAGACAGTGGAATAACTGCATTTCTGAATGTCTGTGTCTTTCTTTTCCTTGTTCAGAGGAATGCTGGTGGACCGCACCTTTGGAGCTCATTGGAGCATGCTTGAAGCTGCCATCCTTGACTCTTTTCATGGAGAGGCAGGGTAACTGAGTGCCTGGGTCAGAGTCTGGCCCTGGTCTTACCTGACATGGTAAATCATTGTCGGAGCCACAGGAACCCCAAACACTGACTTCTAGTTTCTTTCCCTGACCATAGAAATATTTTACCATGCAAGCTCTTTAATACAAAAAAAGGTAGTGATAACTTTGACACTCTTCTCATTCTGTGTAACCCAGAGTTATGTTTGTAACTCCATAGATACTCTGATGTACTGCTACAGATACTGTCAGCTTTAATTATGTCTAAGTGTAAGGTGACATATTAAATGGCTAGCTCCATTTGTAATGAGGCTTAAAAAAATAGATGTTATGTCTTTAGTTATATTACCTATTCGTTTTTGAGTTTTCACTTACAAAAAAGAAAAAAAAAACAACCATGGAATTTTCAAATCAGATATAATTGGGTTTTGCTTTAGAAAAGTAGTCTGAATTACTCCATAATTGCACTGATGAAAAAAACCGAGTTAAGATTGTGGAAACTGTAATGAAAGTACAAACTTAAAAGGATTGGAAGTTAATACCTGTGAATCAAAAGACAGCCTTTTAACCTGTAGCCTCCGCAGTCTTCTCTTTAACTTACAGCCATTAACCCTGAGAAGTAATGTTAATAATAATAATTAGCCTATGTTTTTATTCTAATGCACCTATGTCTAAATTCTTTTGAGTGCATGGCAGAGGTGCAACTGTAAATAAACCCTGCAGCTTCCTCACCAGAGGCTGTGACCCCCTCCACGTGTTGTGATTAGCAGGTGCATTCATTGCAAAGCTCTCTTCTCTCTAAATTACACAGCTACATACTGACTGAAATGCCACCCTTACAGCAATGAAGTATGACCTCTAACTTGTGAAATCTCATCTTTATCACTCAGTCCCTGGTATCTCCTGGCACTGGAATAATGGTGCCTTTTCACAGGGAACAGAAAGCCAGAGCTTTAAGGGACAGGAGGAAAAAAGGTACAAGAAAACCTTTTTCTCACGCTCCCTCGCTCTCAGAGAATGGGTTACAGGAGTGAGTCTGGGGAATGGGATTTGTGAAGTGAGAAAGACACAGAGAAACAGGCTTGTAAAGCCCACAGACTGACTGTATGTGGTTGCTTGTTAATTTGTCATCCCTATTCTCCTCTAGTCCTTCTCTGTGAATGTCCAATTTCAAAGGTAATGCTTCTGGATAAAGTCAAAGCCTATTTCATATCCTATGAGCTACTGAGCACATTTCGGATGCGGGATAATCAATGCCTTTGGTGGGAAAACATGGAAGAGCTTTGCTGAGATAAAGCCTTTCATCCAAGATCTTCTCTGTTGTCCTTCTGGTGCTACGATGAGCGTCCCTTTTTCTTATCGTGGAACACAGTCCCAGAGGCTGCTCTTTTTAAACTCTGCAGATATAATGGAAATTTTTGCTACACTCTCCAGTAGCGTTGATCTCTCCATGTGCTTTTTGAGTAATCAGGTCCTTCCAATATTTCTCCAGCATTCACTGGATATCAGGCTGCCAGCTCTGATCCCAGATCATAGCCATGGCTATAGTGCACAGGGGAAAACCTGTCTGAGCTGCTGTAGCATTTGAATGGTGGACCAGAATCATAAACACAGTTGGAAATACATTCTTTTGGCCACTGGAGGGCTCACAATTTGTTCATCAGCTCAGTAGAGACACATGGAGAATGAGGGGGAAAAGTGAGGGAAGTGCTCAGTTCTAGGGAGCTGTTATCTCTGCGCATGGACTCCAAGGTCTCTATGAAAATGTTTATTAAGTCAGACTTTACTTCCCATCTTATACTCCTGCATCCATCACATGAGGAAGTCAGGAGGGAGATAGGGGTCCTCTTGAGGTTATGCGCAGTTTTAACAAACCTCTGTAGGAAATTATCTGTTGATAAGTGAATCTTTCTATGCCTTGTTTTCTCATGGCTATATTGCTTCTGGCTGTGGAGCTTGATCTAGTTTCTGCATTACACTGTGTAGACGTCCTTTGGGCAGGTAAAGAGTTTCTCAAGTGTCCTTAATCACTTTGACAATAAAGTTATTGATAACTTGATTTATTCCCTGCAGTTACCTGGGAACTTGCCTGGGGAAAGCTCTTTTGCTCTCTTGGTGCAATTCTTGCAGGGAAGGATTATAATTTGTTGTTATTTGGCTGGGGGAACTAGTCAGTGCCCATGCTTTGGCTGTAGTCCTTCACTCTGGGCCCCTTACTCCATCACTCACCAGCATAAGAAAGAGTTTTATGACTGTCTGTCATGACATCTTGGTTTTGCTTTGGTATTTTGCATTGCATTCCTGGAGCAATCAAAGCTTGAGTTTGGCTCAGTCACAATTTTATGGACTCAAAGCCGAAACCCCAGAGGCATATCCAATGGCTTGTGTAGTGGAGGACCTCCAAATAGATGCTTAAAATTACTATGAGCAGCTAAAAACCCACCACAAAAATAGCAGGACAGAGAAAGCCTGTCACTGGAGTAGTACATTTCTTTACCAGTCTTCCTTCCTCCTTTTTGAGATGTTCAGCTGCCAAATGCAGTGATACAGTCTCCTAGTAAGATTATTTTAAGGCTAATCGCTGCCATAAATTGTAGCTTATGATTTCAGTCCTCTTGAAGTAACCCACATTTTTCCCCTGATGTCAAGAAAAACAAACTTTGATTGCCATGGTTACCATATCAACTTCCTCTTAATTTGAGTTACACTCCCCAAATAGTTTTTCTCTTTTTATGATAATGTAGATATAGATGTTCATCTGTTCGTGTAAGAAGCTATTAAAATATCTCCATATTCATCTCTGTCTATCAGTCAATGACAAGCATAGATGCATTAATACTGAGAGCTACAGTGGAATTCAATTAACTTATTAATAAGACATCAGGATGTTTTAGAGCCTGTTAGTGCTGTGCTTTGGGATATGATCCACACTCTGATAAATCTTCTGGGATGTGTAGGCAGTGAGCGGAACGCATCTCCTTGTTAGTGACTTTGTGACCATGGATAGAGAAATGCCTCTCATTTCATTATAAATGGCTGTTGCCGTAGTTCTTGCGTTGTCAAGATTTCCGGTGCAATCAGAGCTCACAATCCTTCATGTAAATGATATGACACAGTACTCACGTTGTCTACCCTCAAGCATTTAATGTAAGTTCTTTGAACTGTCCTTTGAAGACACCTACCCCTCTCCAGTGTTTTAAGAGATAAGTGAGTTACCTGTAATAGACTTAAAATTCAAATTGGCTAAGCTCTGTCTCAGCTACAGCCTGTGGTGTCACTGGCCCTACCTGGACAAGTCTAAGCCAGTCAGATAAAGCAGATCAGTCCCATTTTGTAGTATGCAAAGCAAGTGGCAAGATACAGCTTGTACCCAGACAGCTGACCTCCCTCCTCTCCCCACAGGCAAGTTGGCCTCATCCATGGACCCTACTGGAAGGAGTTTCTTGCCTTGGCAATGTCCTGAGCCATGCCTGGGCATTGGCTGGAGGACTGCGAGGTGGATAAAACTGTTTCAGGAGCATACTAATAATGAGAAAATGGTCTGCCATGAGACAGGGCTCAAGGTTTTCCCTGGCCTTGTTTCATTTATTGCTGCAGATGTAGCCCCTGAAAGCAGTCTGCAGGTCAGTCCTTAGAGCCATTCCTCAACATAACATCTGCCAGTTATGTTTACCTTCTTAATAGAAATGTTGTGAACTGCTTTAAATGTGGAGAAATATACAGTTCAGAGACTGGGAGTCTGGATCATGAATTCAAAATCTAAAGGAAAGAAATATCACCTTTGAAAAGAATACAAAGAGCTCTATATCCTTCCTCTAAACCAGCAGGGAAAGGTATGCACACCAAAATTAAATTAAACAGAAAAAAGCTTTTCCTTCAGGTATACCCTAGTATACACCTTAAAATGTTCACTGAAATATATTCCCACAGACAGAATGTTATCATAGTTCTAATTAAATTTGTATTCCTTATGGGACACTGTATTGGGTTTGTGTGGCAAGGTTTTGGTAGAGGGGGGGCTACAGGGGTGGCTTCTAGGAGAAGCTGCTAGAAGCTTCCCCTATGTCCAATAGAGCCAATGCCAGCTGGCTCCAAGACAGACCCGCTGCTGGCCAAGGCTGAGCCCATCAGCGACAGTGGTAGCACCTCTGTGATAACATATTTAAGAAGGGGAAAAAGTTGCTGTGCAACAGCAGCTGGGAGAGAGGAGCGAGAATATGTGAGAGCAACAACCTTGCAGACACCAAGGTCAGTGAAGAAGGAGGGGGAGGAGGTGCTCCAGGCGCCAGAGCAGAGATTCCCCTGCAGCCCGTGGTGAAGCCCATGGTGAGGCAGGCTGTCCCTCTGCAGCCCATGGAGGTTAACGGTGGAGCAGATCTCCACCTGCAGCCCATGGAGGACCCCATGCCAGAGCAGGTGGATTTGCCCAAAAAAGGCTGTGACCCTGTGGAGAGTCCGTGCTGGAGCAGGCTCCTGGCAGGACCTGTGGACCCGTGGAGAGAGAGGAGCCCATGCTGGAGCAGGTTTGCTGGCAGGACTTGTGACCCCACAGGGGACCCACGCTGGAGCAGTCTGTTCCTGAAGGACTGCAGCCCGTGGGAAGGACTCACATTGGAGCAGTTCGTGGAGGACTGTCTCCCATGGGAGGGACCCCACGCTGGAGCAGGGGAAGAGTGTGAGGAGTCCTCCCCTGAGCAGGAAGGAGCGGCAGAGACAACGTGTGATGAACTGACCACAACCCCCATTCCCTGTCCCCCTGCGCTGCTGGGGGGAGGAGGTAGAGAAAATCGGGAGCGAAGTTGAGCCTGGGAAGAAGGGAGGGGTGGGGGGAAAGTATTTTAATATTTAGTTTTTATTTTCTCATTACCTTACTCTGATTTGATTGGTAATAAATTAAACAAATTTTCCCCAAGTTGAGTCTGTTTTTCCTGTGACAGTAATTGCTGAGTGATCTCCTGTCCTTATCTCGACCCATGAGCCTTTCGTTATATTTTCTCTCCCCTGTCCAGCTGAGGAGGGGAGGGATAGAGCAACTTTAGTGGGCACCTGGTGTCCAGCCAGGGTCAACCCACCACAGACACTAACCTTTACATCTGAAAGTTGTGGTTTCTCTTAAAAAATATTAATTTTTATCTAACTTGCTCTTCTGAGGGAAGTGCTGAATGCAAGTTTCATTATAAGATTTACTCTCGAAAGGAGCAGTTCTCAGGAGTTAAATCAGTTGTGTCATACAAGGAACGTGCCCAGGGTATTGTTGTACAAGAACATAAATCATTTACAGTTTCCACAAACATGATTTTGACCACTGGCCTTTCAGGTTAGAAAAGCAAAGTCCCAAGTGCGAATGTGAGAAGCAAAGTGAAGGGAAAATGTAGTGAAGATAATAGAAAATCTTCCTGGGTGGATCAGGTACTATTTAGTCATTCTCAAATGGTTCCTTCTTTTTTGAAATTGGTATTTCTTGAAGAGGGACTGAATTAGTACACAACGACATTTCTAAGCATTTGAGAAGAGAAATACCCAACTGGTGCTTCTTACCAAAACAGGGAATTTGTATCTGTGTGTCCAGAGTTTCCAAGCACCTGTTCTATCATTACAGCCCTTAATTTCTGTGGAAATGACTTACAATTACCTATGAAAATGGAGAGGCAGCTCCTCAGTTTTATAGAACTAGCAATTCGGGATCTTGGAATATTTCTAATGGCTTAAGCTTATAACATAACTTCACATGAACTGCCCCCAAAAGATAAACAAATCATATTCAATAACAAGTTAGCTGTTTAGGTTATTTGTGTTGTCTGATCAGAATGGTAAGGTTTTTTTAGTAAGTTCATTAGCTACACAGCAGGACACTGGCAGCTTGCTTTCTATAATTTGAAAATAATGAACTACAGTGTAATACATTGTAAGCAGAAAATGGACATCCTGATGATATGAATAGGGTAAGGGGTTTTTTTGTATTCTCTAACGTAATGATTGCCAGCCTCTGTAGACACAAAAATAAGTAACTCTCCTGAGTCAAATAAGCCTTTCCTGTCCTTTAGGCATCAATTGTAATTTATAAACCTTTGCTTCACTGCAGGGGAAGTTTAAGGACTTTGCTGGAGACCCAAACTTATACATAGAAGATCATTACACTACAAATGCATCAACCCTCCCTTATCCTTATGCAAACCAAAACAAAGGTAGATTTAATTCAATTTTACAGCAGGACTCAGTGTTGACTAGGATAGTATCTGCTTAGGATGGAAGCTGAATTAGTCTCTCTGCCTTTATTAAGAGAGACTCTGTGACTAATATGGAGGCTGGGGAAAGAGGGGAATCAGCAGAGTTGTTTCGTTAGCTGCTCTTTTATGCTGTTTGGAAAATATGCTGGAAGATATGCAGAAGCAGCCAGACACTTAGTTTGTTTTAGCTGGTTAAATCAGCATTGCTGAAATAACCAATCCACCTCAGGGTGCTCTGTGTGCGTGTGTATTCAGGGAATCTTCTTGTCTTTTTGCTGGAAATATCATAACACTACATTTTGAACTCCTGTTCCTCCAGGCATGAACTGTGAATCCATACCCTACACCCTGGGAAAAGGAGTCTCACTAGGGATGCCCTGAGCAGCTTAATGCCATCCTGCTCCGCTGCTCATCTCTTTCCTCCCAGCCTCTCTGCTAGCCAGAATTGGCTGTTTGAGACCCTCTCCACAATGTTCTCATTTCACTCAGTCCCAAACAATCTTTCTGCAACATATGAGGCAAAGTGTGGTATTAAGCTTATACTGTTACCTACTGGGGATTATCTCTCCTCTTTGTCACCTCTCGATGGCAAAAGGCACAGCTGAGTTTTAGGAATGCTGAGGCAGAGAAAAGGATTAATTGATGTCCTGCTCTCTAAGTGTAAGACAAAGACTCAAAACCAACATGTACCAACACATGGTACATGTGTAGATGGCAGAAGTAGGTTTGACAAGTGTGGTATGGTCAAAACAGTGTGTTTGGGTTATTGCCCTGATTCAGGCTGTGGTGACTGGGTGCAGAGCTGCCAGACAGGTACCTCCATGATTTGCATGTCTCATTGTCCCTTTTATTGTTTCTTGACCCTCCTTTTTGCTGCCCTTGTACCTCCCTTTCTTCACCCAGGCCTCTTCCCAAATAAGCAGCTCAAACCCCCCAGATACTTTTCTTCACTGGTCCCAATTTTGATACATCTATACGCTAACAGAAATTTCTAACAGTGTTATTCCGGTCATCTTAGCCTAGCCAGGTGTGGCTGAAGTGGTTCCCCAGGCCTTGCCAGATCGACTCCCTGAATGTCCCCAGTGCTCCCCGTCAGTGTTGGTGGGGTTTGGCTGTCTCTCACGCAACTTTCCCTTACCCACTGGTGAAATGTCGTCATCCCTCATGGCATTGCCTGTGATTTTGTCAGCTTCTCACATGGCTTTCTATCACTTCTGGCAATTTCTCATCATGTCCAGTAGTTTTCCACATGCTGTTGAATTAGCTTAACCTCAGGCCACAACTTAGACATTGGCCTAGTCATTACCTGCTACCCCAACAGACTCTACACATTTTCAGAACATTTCCTTTTTTGAGGCATTTCCCCTTTGATCTTGCCTGGACTGTGAGCTGGCTGCTCTTTAACCCAAGGATCATTTCCTGGAGGTACGCTGTCCTTTCACTAATGGTGACAGCTGAGAGGTATAGATGAGTGCTCTCAGGATTGTGCTCATAGTGGATCCCTACAGGTGTTGCAGGAAGCAGGGATGATGTGGGATCAGGTTGGTGCCTTCAGTGCTCTCTAACGTTGCTCGAAAGGATAACTGGAGATGTTTAGCCACCTAGTCCTTGTTTAGATTAGCAGTGTCCTGTATGTGCTATGTTAACAGTGGCAGACCAATGCAATATAAAAACAGATACAAACCATCATTAGCTCCTATATGGACATCATGACACTGATGTATGGTGTTTGTGTTTGAGCTAAAACTGACATGTTTTGCTATGGTGGTGGCCTCTGAATACAGGGTACATCTTGAGAAGTTCTTTAGGACATCTGGACCTTCAAGACGTTCAAGGGCAGTAATGCACCATACATGCAACATCTTCTATTAGTGAGCTGTCCTGGCTGCATCTGGCAGGTTCTTGGTGCCACATCCTCCTCATATAAATGAAACTGTCTCAAAAAGTGACCAAAGTTTTGGAAGCCAAATTCATGGGGACAGACGAGGATAAAGTGAGGAAATACCTTGTAAGAACAGAAAAGTCCTCTCTCTGATACAGAGTGGTGGTTTTGTTTTGAGTCAAAAAGAGAGTTTTCTGAGCATTCAGATGGGAATTCTGTCATGTTTTTGGGAGTGCAATGGGTCCTTTCTGCCCCAGGACAGTAGCGAAGGTATAACTCATTGATGTGACTGCACCCTGATACTGGATGTTTAGGTGGGGACATGGTGAGTAGGACTGATCCCCACACAAGTTTTGGAAGCCTTGATGTGCCTGTGATACTACTCAAGGTCTGAAAAACTAAAATTCTGGATTATAAATCATCTACCTTGAGATTAAATGTATGAGTCACTCAGCAACCACATGATTTAGCTATAGCTGGCTTTGATGGACTTTTCTCTGGTATTTATCTCATTTCATTGCAATTTTCTTGACTTCTGGGAAAAAAATGCAGTCATTTTTAACTCAAAATGGCATTGAAACTGTAGGCAGAATTTCTTTTGCTGTCAGTGGGAACAGGATTAGGTTTGCAGTGGTTACTACATCACATTTTCTAATGAAAGATTATTACAGTCCCTTATTAACTATTCCTCTTTCATGATAATTCAGATATAGCTATTCATCTGCTTGCGAAACTCTTAAATATCTTCAAATTCATCTCTGTCAATCAATGACAAAGTGAGCTGCATGAATACTAGGAAAATTACAATGGATTCAATTAACTTATTAATAAGACATTGGAATATTTTATAGCCCAGTAGCAGTGTGCTTTGGGACATGATGCATTCACTGATAAATCTCACGGAGTGCTGAGCAGAAAATGGATTCCTTCTCAGTGATTCTGAAGTCACACTTAATCGGACAAAATCAGATATATAATTCTCAGCTGCTGCCTTATGGAATAGTGATGGTGGAAGCTGCAAAGTAGCAGAGCTGAGATGTTTTGAAGGACTGGGCACTTTCAGCTGAAATTTTTTCTTGATTAGAAGAGAATTTGAGTCTAAACCCTTCATGACACAGACTCCATTTTGATTTGTGTCTATTTCTATCTGTTGCAGTAGAGATGCTCTTCAGGATATTTGTGTGGCAGTTACCTAGATTCATGTGAATCTTTGACATTACATAAATGTTTATAATTGATTGATCTAGTAATACACCAGTAATTCAGACTGCCAAACACCTCACAGATGAGAAAGGTATGATTCATAATGTGCAAATTCTGAGGAAAGTGGAACTTTGTCTCTGTTAATCTGTGCATGTTTTTATAAGTAGTAATGGAACCAGTAGTTTTCTGTACCATGCATTAATCCTAAATGCACAGGAAATGTATTAATCTTGTAGAATACTGTTAACTGACATCTTATTTTATCTTTTATTTTTCAAGATCCTAGTCTTTCCTTCAAAGCTTATTACCAAGATAGAGCTCAAAGAACTATTGCTAGTGCTCAAATACTGTGACTGTGTTTGCTATTGTTTGAGAGACCAAGCAGAGTGTTTTGGCCTGAGGAGGTTTTGTCAACTACCCACAGCAGAGATGGTGAAATTCAGGAAAAACATTAATCTGAAGGACTAGGGTGGGAGGGAGGTTGGGGGAGGCTACTTATGCACATACACACACAGATAGATAAAGTATGTATACATTTTATTATTAGTATCACTGTCTGATTAACTAGAAATGGGCAATCATTTCCTTAGTTTAATCTTTTTAATTTGGGAGTTCCTAACATGGCGAGTTTGCTTTCCTTTGCAAACTTCATTGACTTTTGCTCCCCATCTGTTGGAAACTATCTATGGCTACCTGTAAACTTGAAATAAAAGGAGACAAGGCCTGTTCTTTTCCAGTGGCTAGGTAGCACATCATGGTTTATGTCCATATGGCTAAACTTGTTCTTAGAGCAGGCTGGCCCTGATCCTAATGTTTTTTGGGAATAGTCCCCCATTTGTGCTGTCCTTGAATTGTGCCTGCGTATTGTCCGGGAGCATGCTAGTTAGCATGGGCTGTTGCATGCCTTTACTCCAGCTGAGCCCCTGACTCTGTTCAGAACAGGGTAATCAATAATTCTGTATCGGCTGTTCCTTTCTTTCCATTCTGTGTAGTTTTTATACTGCTTCATGACTTGTGAGTGAAATTGTTACAACTAAGAATGAAAATAAGGATCTTAAAATGTGCTATAAAAAAACCTCACAGCTCTGCAATATAATTGAAGTAATTAAAGGAAATAAATGTACATTTTTTCTATATTTCAAGAAGTTAATTTATTTCCAAAAGTAAGCTTTAAAGTGTTGACACTTTAAAGAAAAAAGCATACCAGAAGTTTTCTGAGGATTTCAGATGGACCAGTAAAGATCTTATAGTGAAGACTTTAGAGGGGCTTGTGCAGTTACAAGCTACAGGATCAGTTCTTGATTTCACAAATACCAGAACTACTTGGCTAAGCACTCAGCTTGCTCTCATATTCTGGAGAAAAATAGCCATGTAAGCTGGCCCAAGATGAGAAACCTCAGCAAGAATAATTTTCCTGATTCCATTTTATGATTTACTGGGTTTTTGATGGAAGGGCTAAAGGGAAGGGACTGCAAGCTTTGTAGGCTCCAATGCCCAGAGACCTTACAGGTATATGAAAGAACCTGTCATCAGCTCCACATCTGCATGGGAAACTGCCTGGGCTTACCTGTTACTGCAGAACAGCACCACTCTACCAAGAGACATGGTTGCTGAATCCAACAGCCCAATGGAGACAAGTCTGCTGCAGCCACATGACCCCAAGGACCAACCATTAGTGAGGTTGAGCAGGGGTTCCCAGCAGGCACATGCACACAGAGCACATATACACAACAAACATAAGCACACATGGTTGGCCACAAAGACCAACATGGACAGAAAACATGGTGGTTACACAAATGCAGACACAAATGCTTTATCCTGCTCCCTTCTCTGGCTGATAGTGGGGAATATATACATGTGTATATAAATGCATATATTTGTAAATAAATGCATTAAATATATGCACATATATGTATGTATACATATATATATATGCACATATGTACAATGTGGATCCCTCCAGCAGCTGCACTCAGACATTTGTCTGCCCAGTAGCTGCCCCTGGATCCCAGCCTTCCCAGTTGCTGGCACCTGAGCATGTGAGCCCCTGAGGCTGCAGCCTGACTCCAGCTGCTGGTACTCAGACTACTCCCCCTCACACACTGTGCTGGTTTTGGCTGGGATACAGTTATTTTTTTTTATAGTAGCTAATATAGTGCTGTGTTTTGGATTTAGTATAAGAACAATGTTAATAACACATTGATGTTGTCCAGAAAAGGGCTGTTGTGGTTTAACCCCAGCCAGCAACTAAGCACTGCAGAGCCACTCATTCTCTTCCCCTGCAGTGGGATGGGGGAGAGAACCAGAAGAGTAAAAATGAGAACACTCATGGACTGAGACAAAGACAGTCTAATAGGTAAAGCAAAAGTCGTGCACACAAGCAAAGGAAAACAAGGAATTTATTCACTACTTCCCATCGGCAAGTAGGTGTCCATCCATCTCCAGGACAGCAGGGCTCCATCATGCGTAACGGTTACTTGGGAAGACAAATGCCACAGCTTTGAATGTCCCTCCTTCCTCCTTCCCCCAGCTTTTATTGCTGAGCACAATATTATATGGTATGGGATATCCTTTTGGTCAGTTGGGGTCAGCTGTCCCAGCTGTGTCCCCTCCCAACTTCTTGTGCACCTCGCAGAGCATGGGAAGCTGAAAAGTCCTTGATTTAGTATAAGCACTACTTAGCAACAGCTAAAACATCCCTGTGTTATCAATCAACACTGTTTTCAGCACAAATCCAGGCCATAGCCCCATACTAGCCACTATAAAGAAAATTAACTCTAATCCAGCTAAAACCAGCAAACACATGCAAATAGGTCTCTCGGTCCACTCCCAGACCCTACAGTCTCTCCAGTAGTTGTCTTGAACTCCCTTGTCCCTCTAGTAACCAGCTTGGATTAAGTCAGATCTCTGCCCCCTTGTACCTATCATGCGCAAACATAAAGTTCTGATTTCTTGTTGCAACTACAAAACAGTCTGCTGGGGCTATGTGCTGGTTTTGGATGGGATACTGTTAATTTTCTTAAAATAGTAGCTAGTATGGGGCTATGTTTCGGATTTGTGCAGGAAACAGTGTTGATTGATAATACAGGGATGTTTTATTATTGCTGAGCAGTGCTTACACAGAGTCAAGGCCTTTGCTGCTTCTCACCCCACCCTACCATCGAGTAGGCTGGGGGGCACAAGGAGTTGGGAGGGGACACAGCTGGGACAGCTGACCCCAACTGACCAAAGGGACATTCCACACCATATGGCGTCATGCTCAGCATATAAAACTGGGGGAATAAGAAGGAAGGGGGGGATGTTTGGAGTGATGGCGTTTGTCTTCCCAAGTAACCATTACACGTGATGGAGCCCTGCTGTCCTGGAGATGGCTGAACACCTGCCTGCCCATGGGAAAGAGTGAATGAATGAATCCTTTGTTTTCCTTTGCTTGTGTGCACGACTTTTGCTTTATCTGTTAAACTGTCTTTATCTCAGCCCATCAGTTTTCTCACTTTTACCCTTTCGATTCTTTCCCCCATCCCACCAGGGGAGAGTGGGCGAGCGGCTGTGTGGTGCTTAGTTGCCGGCTGGGATTAAAGCACGCCAGGATATAAAGGAAACAAGAAATGTCTTCCAAAAAATAAAATAATGTAATGTTTGGCCTTGTTTTTCTTGTAGATGCTAAGTGTTTTCTTTTGTTTTCTTAAACTTGTTTCAGATAAGGAATGAAAGGACAGGAGGATACATATGAGATCTTTGCTCTTCTAAATTCGATGACAAGACTTGCAAGAAGGAAATTTTAAACCATTGAGCTTTTCCAGGTTTTCCCTATGTATTTTCCTTTGTAAAAAAGTGAACCAGCGCCAGAACTTCAGGCTGTACAAGCTGGATTAACTGCATTTAATCAATGTATCTGTTTCAATTTTCCTCAACAGAAGACATGGCCCTCAGTTTCAAAGGCAAGAGCGATAATTTTAAAAACATAAAGTTTTATGTGAATCCATTCTGCTGTTATTAAGGAAGGTGAAAGTGTTACTCAGGAGGGAGTGAAATTAGCTTAGAAATGATTTTATGTGTAGCTACTTAGATTTTTTTCCCCTGGCTTTCTTTTAGCAGAAAGGACATGGTTTCTGTGTCTGTTTTGAAAGGGCTTGATCTGAAGAAGTCCAGAACTTGCTGTTTCACTCTGACAACTATGATGTACTCTCTGGATGCTGGGTTCAAACACCACAAAGTGCCTTCATTACCTACCCCATTCCTGTCTTTCCCATCTTCTATTACTTTAAACATGGGAGCAGTGCTTGATCACCTTTGAACCGAAGCTGTGCGCTTATTACCAGTTTCATAGCCACAGCTGGGTGACTGCTTTCCAGAAGGAAATTAAATCTGCATGGAAGAAAGGGAAAAATTAAGGTCGTTTAAATAAATAAGGTATGTTTTCTCTATCTGGTAATCTTAGGAACACAGAAATTGTCAGACTGAATCATGCTCCAGGTCTGTCCAGCCCAGCATCCTGCCTCTAACAGCAACCGGGACACGCTGCCTCGGAGGAAGACACATGAAGCCCAGCATACGCAGACATGGCATAATCTGTTCCTCTGTGATGTCTCATTTTCACTCTTTGGAGACCTGTATTGGGGTAATTATTGTAGTTCTGGATCTTGTGTTACTGTGTAAACTTCCTGTTCTTTGAATGGGTCTTTTTTCTCATTTTTGGTCTGGGACAAAAGTATATGCAATGATATTCCCATATACCACAACTGAAAGGGAAATACTAGTAAAATCCCTAACTGACTGCTATGGACTTTTCAGACACCTGAAGACCAGGGGGACCATTTTGTAGCTCCTGAGACACAAGTGCGTCAAGTGCAGGTGTTATGGCAGGCTTCTGTCACATGTCTGGTGACAGGACCATACTGGCATGGGAACTTCAGGGTGGTGCCATCATATGGAGGAGGTGAGCCAGCAGGTATGTGTGGGCCTGCTTCTGAAACAGCCTCCATGCTGAGTCCAGCACCATCCTGCCACGTCCACCTCAGATGTCCCTGCTCCTCACTGTTAGGAAACTGCAATGTGTGTCACGGCTCACAGAGTTTTCTGCCCCACTTACAGAAAGGTTGGCCAGCCTTGCCATATGGAGTCATGGGTTGCGGCACAGTGTCTTGTCCTTCTAAAAGTCAAAGGAATATATATGCTTGCTGATTTTTGGCACATTTGAGAATTTCAGCCTTTCAGAGTAATGTCATTTTCTTTAACAGGCAGCCACAACTAACATCCCTGTTTGAAGAATGCAGAAGTCACAGTTCTCTAACTAATATTGGCTAATTAGCCAAAGCGATCTGTTGTTTGGATAAGTCCTGCCAGAGGAGAGTCAATAAAATTCCAAGCCATCAAGACAGCCTGGACATAAGAAGCACATAGGATGTTATTTCCTTTATTACAGGCTGTGATTTTTTTTTCATTGATGAACCGAGACGCATATGTGTATCTATCTTAAGCTACCTAAAGCCCTCAAAACCCACTGCTCAGCTGCTGATTAAGTCAATAGGGTTAAATGCATAAATTTCCACTGTTGCACTATACAAAGCAGCTTATGTGCTGATCCTGCTCCATATTTTATGAGCTTCTTGGATCCCTCACTCAAACTGCAGCCCCAAACCTGGAGTTAATTCCCCTTGTCAGTCTCCCATAGTCCTTCTCAGAGCCCTTCTCAACTGGAGACTGTTCCCAGCATGCCAACTCCTTGGCACATTACTCCAGGCTTGCTGAAATCTCGCTTCCTATTCAAATCATCCACAAAGATCTCCCTGAATAACCTTCTAAAAACAAGAGACCTCATTTATTATAGTTAATGGGAACGTAAGCTCCTTTTTTAACTTCAGTCAAATCCATACTCTGTTCTCCAGACTACTTTCAGGTGAGCGAGGCCAGGATTTGAAGCAGGTACCCTGACTTGCAGAAGTGCCAGGGCCCTGACTCCCAACAAGGAGTCAGCAGGAGAAAGCCAGAGATATGTTCTTGGTCATACAAGGAGCAGAACAAAGATAACATACTGATTGTCTTGAGGAAAAGCCATATAATACGACTTGTTATATGAAACCGAATGCAGCTTACCTCACCTGCAGAATTATTTTCTTTTTGATAGCAAATTTTTTGGAAAAAAATCCCACTTTGAAACATTTAAAATTTTAATTATTTTTTTTTTTAGTTTTCCATAGATGATTTTTTTACAGATATCAGTATATAAAAAAGAAAAAGGTATCTATCATGTATTTCCAGCTCTACTGTACATTTAATAGCTTCCATGGACTCCTATTTGTACTGAGAAATGAAAAGTGAGGTGACTCCTGTATAGATAGTGCAGCCATTCATGCATACAAACATCAGCTTCTTTTGTAAGCATGTACGGTCATTGCTGCATAGGGGGTGAGAATTACTCCATGATGTGTATCGCATCCATTTCCGAAACAGATGTCACCCTAGAGCCGTCTCCTCGCTTTCTCAGGGGGTCTTATAAGCCTACAAAAGAAGTTAATCTATTAAAAAACTCTACACTGTTCATTCTACTTCAATTCCAGTGTCCAAAGACTCAGAGCTTCTGGCCATGATAATTTCTAATACATGCTTTCTTCTATATTACCAATTTGCATGCATATAACCTGTAGGTTATCTGGAAAGAAAGCTGGTGTTTCAGTAGCAGTGTGGGTTACATACAAGTGCAAGAAGCAAAAGGAGTATTTGGAAAAATTTTCTTCCCTAATAGTCTCCCTGCTTCTGATTTCCCATAGACTAATCGCTGTCTCTCCCTTCTCCTCTTATTTGCCTCTAATTTTTTTGTTGCTGGTTAACCAAGGGAAAAGTTTAGCTGAGATTTTATATTCACGTGCTTGTAAGGAGGTAATAATTATTGTAAGTACACCTAGTACTTAAGAATACATGGTTGTTATAAACTCTGCTGATGTAAAGTTCAGCTCTTTCAATTAATACTGTCTACTTTCAATTAATATTTTCTGCTTTCAGAGACAGGACTGCCAAGCCCCAATCCTACAGACATTTTCCCCTGTTACGTTGCCATCACAGAAGCAAATTTACTCAGATTAGCTCCGTAGTCCCATGTAATTTGTGACTTTGGAGAAAGAAACTTCATGAAAGAGTCAAGCGGAGGCTCAAGCCTGGAAAAACAGCTGCAGGACCCGTTGAACCCGTTGAACAGCAGACAGAATGATGTCAATATGTGGAGCATATGAACAGCTGTCAGTCAAGAGGTGCCGATGGGCTGTTTGCACCTACCCCAGCCTCTGTATCTCAAGCTGAATCTCCACTTATCTTTTCTGCCAGCTTTCCTTCTTTTCTCTCACTACTTCCTCCTTGTATAACTCTTTCTTTCCTTAATCGATCATTTATTTGTATTTGTCTCTGCTGAATTATCTTCTCTGAGGTCATCTTGTTCTCTTGTCAGGGCAGAGACTGTGCAATACCCAGCAACGTCAGACCTCCATGTGTCATTTGTCCCCAGGCACCACAGTGGTAGGCCTGTTAATAAAAATACAACCAGTAGAACCAGGAATTTGCTTTCAAAGCATTGATGCAATTAAACTGTGGAGCCTCACATACTTATAATACAACAGACTGCAAATGACCATAAGTCAAAAACTTTGGTCTTCTGAGTTGTTCTGTAAGCAACCAACCATGTACAATAGCTTTGACTGGATATTAATGATGGCACACTTCAGAGGAACCCTGTCTATCAATATTTAATCTCTTTCCAAGGAGGATCTGGGCTGCCCTTTCCACAAAGTGGCCAGAAGCTGTGAATTACCTACATGCACCAGTCCTTGATATTGTCTTTACTGGCTTGTCACCTCTGAAGCAGGGACAGCTTGGGTGCTCCTTAGCTGTACACTACTCACCAATGAGGAGCTGCTTGCTCAGTGAAGACATCAGTGGATTAGATTTTAGAGGTCAGTTAGTACCCTTGCATCCTCAGTGCTATGCTGCTCATTTTCCAAGACATCCAGGTGTATGCTGGAGTTACCAGCTGTGAACTAAGTAAACTTGATATTGAGCAAGAATGAAACCCCTGGTGACTCTGGGAAGACAGTTCAGCCAGAACACCATCAATGCTAGAAGTGTCGCACCAATGAATCAGAGCAGCAACAAAAGGATTGATGGAATGGCATTTAGCAGCAGTGACATCAGGTAAGCAGGATTTTTAATTTTTTTTTTAAATGGGAACATTTAATCTTCTTTCATCCAAAAATCACCGTTTTGTGACAAGATCAATATTTTGCTCTTAAAATGTATGAGCAGAATAACAGCACCGTGTCTTTAGAATATGATATATCATCATCAGAAGACCACGTAAATCCTGAAAAACACAATTATTTTGAGATTTGCAGTCCTGAGCTTACCAGTTGAGAAGCCACAAGAAATATTTATTTTAAACATTAGAATTATAAGTAGAAACCTAAGGGGGTTTTGGTAGGGGAGGGTTTTTTTGAGGTTATAAACATTAGTACCTCAAAACATTTAGTTTTCCACAACTGAAGAGAGAAAACAAAAACCAAAATTCTTTCCAAATTTTGAATACCAGACCCTGAAACACTTTCAATGTAGAGTTTTTTGAAAATGTTCCAGAGCTTCCAAAGGACAAACTCATGTAAAACTGAAATATTTAACCTAAGTAAAAAAAAACAAACAACAAAATAATTTGTATGAATAATAAATTTTTCTATTAATAAAAAAGTCATATGACTTTGAAAGACACAATATTTCCTAACACTTATGTGAAAGTTGGTCTGGGTGGCATGGTACCATTTAAATTTGCTTAGTGTTATATGCTAAAGACAGGTTCTTAGCTGTGTCCTTCTCATTTGAGGTTTTAATAGCTGTCACTTAGCACAACGCTGGAGTCCTCTCCCACAGTGCTGTTCCAGTGCACAGAGGTGTCAGGTTAACAGTGGATTTTAAGTCTGGAACTAGTTAGCAAAGCCAACCTTCTGTTTCTTTTCAAGATTAAACTACTAGCAGTTAATCTATCCAAAGTTTCCTATTCATAAAAAACCAGGTAAATGATTGTAAGGTTTTGATTGCAATTTAATCTATTTATATTAAGAAGTTCTTCATTTACAGTCTTATATTGCAGGGAAGTGTCTCTGTAGATTTATCCTGGTTTTATTCTGTTTCTCTATAGAGTTTACTGTTGACCACTGCCAGAGGGAGGTTAATGGGTTAATTGGATCTTAGGCTTGATGCTGTACTGCTTCTTTTATGTTCCCAGAGTTCCTGTACTTGTTTTATTATCATTGTCTTCTTCTAAATACATAGTTTGTAATTCTGTAATGCTTGTTTCTTGCAGACTCTGTGTTTCACAACAAGGAGGGTAAGATTTTGTTGCCTTAAATATAGGAGGTTAGCATCATCTGAAGCACAGAGGGGTATCCTTTCAGGCTTCCAACTGCTGCTCCTGAAGCCTGAAGGTCTTCCAGACCTGTCCCCGTGCACGTGTTTAGGACACTCTCGGGTGTTCCACATTGCACTAGGAACCTGTAAAAAAGCAGCTGAATCCTGCCCAGACAGTTTTACACTGTTTTATACGTTACACAGTGTCTAGCTCAATGAATCTCATATCCTAACAAGTGACTCTAGGCGCTGTAAGCAATACTATGCACTTTGTGAGACAGCCATAAATGTGAACTTAGAAAAGACCATGGATAGATCAAATCTGTACTGTAAAATATCTTCAGAGTGGAAACATTTCTTTTTCTTGTCAGAATTTGGCAAAGGCAAATACTTTATAGGAATGAGTACATTTTAATTTAATTTAATTTTGAAAACAGGATAAAAATGATCTCAGTAAAGGACATTTTGATTGTCTGCCTCCAAATGGTTTTATTTCCATTTTAAAATGTTATTTTAGATGTATGTACACAAAATGACATATGTCCATATGTCTATATTATGTCTAAGTGTAATGTATGCCCATAATGCAAGAGGTGAAGTTGGAATGGAAACTTTGATTTGTGTTCTCATGGAACATTTACATCACCCTGGAATTAATTTACTTGCATTTCATTTTGTGGGAAATTTTACAAAAAGTTTCCCTTTTGTAACACAAAGAATTGTGTAGGAGGGCTGTTACTTGGGAAAGAGGTAAACTCCAGCTTCTCACCAGCTCCGTGGCTGTAGAATCTCCATAACCTGAGATCATCATGAACCAGTTAATGAGTATCTGTCACAGTGCTTAGATATACTGTATCCTGCTTTGCAGCAAGTATTGGACTAGGAGGCATCTTGGGGTCACTTTCCTATGATTCTGTGTCTCAATGTGTGTTGAAACACAAAAATCTGGATTTACCCACATAATTTTTGACACAAAACTGAAGTACTGAAGATAGGAACATAGTAATTTTAGCCTCCCTATTTAAGCCATAGGAAAAAACTGAAGAAGGCAATTCTGTTCTAAGCTGGGTTGAACTGGGCTCTAAGCTGGAAACGGAATCAGAAATGAAATTTTTCTGTCACTGCCATCTTTGTTTAGGATCTTTTCAATTCATTTCATGTTACGAATATGAATTCTTAAAGATGTTTCAGTGATTTTTTCCTAACCAAGCAACTGATAGTGAGCAGCTATCTCTTTTAACAGATATATTTTTCAGACTAGGTAGGACTCTCCCTAAAAGCTTAGGTGTTTCCTCAATTCAGGGAGAACTGATTAATACAAAACACAGGAATTATCAGTTGCTAAAAACAAAAATAGAAAGTAAACAGATTTATACATTGTTAAGATTTGAGTCATCTCTAGATATGACCTAAATACATTCCACAGAAAAAAACTAATTAAAATCATATGTAAAAAATTGTCTCAGTGGCCCCATCAGCTCAGGAAGGCATGATAAAACTCAGATAGACTCACTCATTGGATGTTTAACACGAAGGAGACTTTTCTGAGCCTTATATGTTGAATACCACTGATTGAATACTACAGTGAATTTGACTTGGAAAAGAACAGGACTATTCATTCCATCAAAGTAAAATCAGTCTTGGTAGAAACCCTTTACTATAGGCTCAGCTCCTTTGCTTAACACATCTGAGGAGAAAATATGTCAGAAATTTTACGTCAACTTCTCTACACTGAGTTGTAATTTTCCCTACTTTGGGAATGGAAAGTTTTTCATTCTGATCTGATTTTGCAATGAATATATTTGACCCATGCAAAAGTAAACAAGAACCACCATCCAAATCATTATTTTGAATAGAGAGCCTTTGCATTTATATTTAAAAGCTTTAAAGGCAGTGACCATAAACACATGTAAGTAGAGCAGAGCAGTCTAGCTGTAACGCAGAACTCATTAAACTGTTTTCCCTGTTTTTTGAGTGCAAATGATCTGTGAATACAGTTGGGAATATATATATATGTCTGAAGTGATTCCCCAAATGTTTCACACGGACGGCTTTCAGCTGATGAATTAGTTTCAAACTCATTTTTTTGTGCTGCTGGTTTTGAACATGTCCTTTAAACCAATGATGTTGTTGGTTATCCAAGTGACATTCTGGCGTTTCACCTCTTTATATGACTCTGTGAAACACGTATAAGCAGGATAAAGTCTTATTTGGGTTGCCCGTGCAGTAAATACTCAAAGGAGTGTTGGAGGGACTATCGCTGTCATCAGGCTTTCATTGTTTGCAGAAAAGGAGCAGAAGGGAAGGATAACCTTGTGATTAAACTAGTGGACTGTGACTCAGGATATCAGAGTTCATCAATTTAGATCAATTCCTGCATCTAAATGTATTATAATACAAATAATCTAAACCTCATCCTTTAGTTTCAATTTACATTTGTCTTTCCCCATCCTCCCGTTGTTTGGTTCAATCCCATTGTGCGGCATGAAGGAGGATACTGCAGGTTAACAGTGAAAGGTTAACGCATTAGAGAACATGTTTTGAAATCAAATGACCTGAATTATTGTTGCGTTGATTAGTATGCAAGAGATGTTGTGCGTGAGTCAGCATCATCCTAAAACAGCCTCAACTAAGTGGAAGGACATAAAAATATTCACCCCCTGGGCATTTTAAAAATATTTTTAGCTTCATTGGTATGGAACCAATATCCTCAGGAGCTGGAATTGAATGTTCTTAACGCAAGGCAGAAGAAGCAAGTGCAGCACAATAACAGAATGTGACATGCCATTAGCAGAGTCCCAGTGATTCTTGCTCTTCCTCATTCCCCAAATAAATGTGCATTAGTCAGTAACAGAAATCTTCCTTTTAAGACCAAAAAATTGAAAAGCATAGACTATCAGGCCTAGATATCACTGATTTCAGGTGCAGTAATGGAGTAACCTGCCAGAGCTGAGAAAAATCCCATGTGTGCAGCAATCATAGATCTCCCTGTTGTAGGGTGTCACTGTTTTTTCCTGTGGGTTAGTGAAAAAGAGAGAGAACAAAGACTGCCAGGGAACAGACACGTTTGATGGCAGGGGAAGGGAAAGTCATAGCTGAGGGAATAGGCTGAGCACCTGATTGCAGACAGGCAAGAGAAAGAAGGAAGAAACCTGTGAGGGATGCTAGTTGTACCTCCCATCACACTTTTTAGCTGGACAAGGAAGGACTCAAGTAGGATATAAAAGAGTGAATTCCATCTTCACTGGATAGAACAGCAGTAAGCAGTAGTGCCAAGGGAAAAAAAAAAAAAAAAAAAAGAAAAAGTAATAAATAGAAGGAAAACCTTTCCAGGTTTTCCTGGAAAGGAAAATGAACTACATGTCTGACCTGCCCCAAAGAGGCACTGTTTCAAGCATCCTGTGACCTAAATCCTCACTGCTTTGTCGTGGTTCCTATTTATTTGGAACAGGAATAATGAATATTCTGTGTACTGTGTCCCCCAAAACTTGTTTTATCCAGAAGTATTGGTCGAATCAAAAGCACTGCCTCCTTTTCTCCATCATCTCTTTAGACATTTGTGACTACAGAAATGCCACTTCAGCTTTCCAGAGGTGAAATGAAACCTTGCGTATCAGAGAGTGACAGTCAGCTTATTTCTTTTCTGCTGCTTTTCACAGCTCAGTGAGCCTCAGCAAAGTTGCTTTTTGCTGTACTTGATTTCCTTTCTCTGCCTTAGCATGCTGAAGAGCACCCTTGTTTCTAAAGAAATTTGGCGATGTCCCATAAATTGAGTTCATTCTTTACTGGCATTGGTAGGAGACAAGGATTAAAAGGATTTCTTTTCCTACAATTACCTCTGGCCAGCATGGCACACAGTCTCATATTACACTTTGCCTGGGGAAAAGGAGGCTGAGGGGAGACCTTATCTCTTGCTACAACTACCTGAAAGGAGGTTGCAGAGAGGTGGGGGTTGGTCTCTTCTCCCAAGTAACAAGCGATAGGACAAGAAGAAATGGCCTCAAGTTGAAAGGTTTAGATTGGATATTAGGAAACATTTCTTCACCAAAAGGGTTGTCAAGCACTGGAACAGGCTGCCCAGGGAAGTGGTGGAGTCACCATCCCTGGAGGTATTTAAAAGACGTGGAGATGTGGTGCTTAGGGACATGGTTGAGTGGTGGACTTGGCAGTGCTAGGTTAACGGTTGAACTCAATGATCTTAAAGGTCTTTTCCAACCTAAACGATTCTATGATTCTATGTTGCTAAGCCAAATGTATTGCAGTTTCACTAAGCTAATCAAAAGTGGCACAAAGCAATGATCAAATTGAGGTCACAACCACGAATGAATCAATGAGTTCAAATGATTAAACTTTCAAACTAATAGTGCAGGTAATCAAATCAAATTATGAGTTTGACACTATTGGAATTAGTTTAAGTCAGTTTTGCCTTGAAAAATTTAAGGAGGAGTTATATGCCTTTCATTTATGATCTTAGCTACACGTACAAATATTTCTGGGGAAGGAAAAAGATTCCCACAAGATGGAACTGTACTTAATCTAAGTGCATCTTCTCTCTCTTAACTTTGCTCATCTGAATGTTAGACATAAAATTTAAAGTAGTTACGTAGTCCTTGTGGAAGTGACAAAGAGAGGCACAAAACAGAGATCTATTCTGCTTTTCTAATCCTAAACATTCAATTTAGGGCAAGGTGAATTGCCCTTTGGAAATCTCTAATTCTCCCCAGTTTGTGCAAAGAGTATGTACAAGATTAGCTTGGAATAGACAACTATTTTAGGTATGAAAAATCCTGCTTTAGACATCTAACTTTTATTTGTTTTTTAAGGTTAGGTAAAATTGATCTGGGCCTGAGCATTTGTTCTAGGTTTAGCCCGTTGATAACACAGTTCAGAAAATACAAGTGATGAAGTCCCTTTGTTCATCTTAGCAGAGTGTGACTAGATGAATGCCATTTGAATGTCTCCTCCTTAAATCTCACTGCTATGCATTATTGTGGTTGTTCTTATTCCACCCCCTAACTTTAGAACAAAAGAACCTTTTCAAAGACTTCACACAGAGGTGATGGATAAATCATACACATTAACTGCTTTTGAATAACACCATTTTAACCTGAAAAATCTATTAATTCTATGCTGTTTACTTTAAGAAAATTATTTAAGGCATTGTTTATGCATATGCTGACACATGCATATAATATAATTGAAAAAATAATAAGGAAAAAATAAAAGATGAAGGCAATTGTCATCACACACAAAAAGACTGAATTCTACTTCATTTCTTGGGAGCTTGCACTCAAGTGGATGTTGTTCTTTGTTATCTTTATGTAGACAGTAGATTTATAGTCAGGATTGGTAACACATTCAGGATATTTTATCGGACTGCAGGTTACTCATGCTGGCTTTACTAGCAAGTCAGGTCCTTCATCTTTCCCTTTTCTGTTTAGAGAAAGGTAGGCAGCTTTGGCTGTGATTTACAACAAAAGAGAAAGACCCATCATTCTTGTGCAAAGGTTTGTCTTTATCAGGATGCTACCCTGTCTGCTATATTCTGTGTATACGTCTGTGGCTTTTTGGCCAGTTAGGTGAACACAAATCCTCACGGCTCAGTCCTTCTGTAGAAAGAAATCTTTAGTGTATGATAAAGAATTCCACGACTGAGTAGCCCTAATGTTTGCAAAACCAGCAATATTGATTGCAGATATAGATACTCAGAGTGGATTTATAAGGGGAAGTCATGATATTGGCCACCTACCTTACAATGATGGATGTTATATAAGCAGTTGACAGAAACTCATCCTTTATACAAATACTTAAAATTTGCACCTCCTGAAAAGAATTTTCACATATTTAACACTTAGGGAGTTGGGTAATTAATATGAAATCATAAGGGGAAAGGCAGAATGTAAGGTTGTTCAGCATTAGCATGTTAAATATTAGGTATCTAAGATACTTACTTGGGTTCCTTCCATGATCTGTAGAGAGTTATAGACCTCTCTAGAGGGCAATGTGTCCTGTCTAATTTAGACATCTCTCTTACTGGGGTATAAATTGTCATCTGAAAGAACCTATATTTGTATTAACTGTGGAGTGAGTCTAGGTAATTAGCTTAGGCTTGGTAGTTAATTTTTAGATGACAAATATATCCAAGTGTTTCTGGCCAAATCGTCTTTTCATTTTTCTGAATATGCCTTTTTCACACTGAATTTTCTGAGGCACAATTCAAACCTCACCCCACCTTCCTTATCAGATGCAGAGCTTAAGCCAACTAGCTCTGTTTAGGCATCTATATTGCAGACATGTAGTCATTCAGTAGCCTAGATGTAGGTTTCTAGTGCCATCTGAGACGCCCCAGGGTATTCCATGTGGCTCTGAGTGGTGCTCCTGTAGCTCATGTCATATCTGTCAGCCTTTTGTGGATGATTTGGACACTTCAAAGCGTTGCAAATTGCACCATATGTTTGGGCAACTGAATAGAGCCTGTAGGGTGGAAGTCAGCTCCAGATTAAGACATTTAAATTCAGACGCCTGCATGTAGGTGTCTACATGTGAGTTAAGTGCCTAAGCTCCTGCTTTAGTCAATGAAAATTTAATCATTACACTGGAGCTTGAAAAGCAATTCAGCTGACCCACTGGCTTTAGCCAGACTTAGGATAAATTGAATTGTTCTAGACTCTACTTCCTATATTGACAAGGGACTTGAGGCCTGTGGCTGGAAGCCAGATAGAAGGCTTAAGGGCATCTCAGATAGCAATAGAGGCTTATGTGAGGAGAAATGAATTGAGTTAGTCTGTGCTGCTATAATAGGAGCTTGGACACTGCCTCACATGTAGACACCTACGTGCAGGCATATTAAGTTAGTGGTAGTTTTATCTCAAACTGAATCACACCCTGAAGTTGGAGGAGATAAATCCTGTGCTTGAAATCTGGGCACATGGCTACAGGTGCTAGATATGTCACCTTTCTCATGATGAACAGTGAATTGTAAGTGCGTAAACATAATTTCAACTGCTTCAGACAAGATGGGCCAGTAAATCACTGGCAGAGCTGGAGTTTACATGACTCAAGGAACCCGGCACAGACTTCTGAAACAGTAGACCAAAATCTAATAGACATCAACACAAGCAAAAATGACAGCGTGAAGCTGAAGGCAATTACTGACTTGAAAAAAATATGAATTTAGTGACTGCACTTGATGAGGCAGACCCAGCAAAGTCTGTGAGCGGCAGACAGATTGATGCAAATGAATGGTGTGATGACTCTGTGTTGCGAGGAAATACTGAACAAAAAGATTAGGAGGCGGAGAAAGAAGCCGAGTAGAAATACATCAGAAAAAGTTATTTTAGAAAGGAGAAAGGTGCCAATTTTGACACTGTGTGCTGAGGCAGGTCTATGGACCAACTCTATGAAACAAGGAATCATTTCTCGTTTATAACCCTTAGCTCATGCACAGTAAAAAACATTCCCCCTGCTCAAATACATAGATCTCCATGTTCATTGCCAATGGTTCTGTTACTTGAGGAAATTTTGGCAAGGGAGATTGACAAATGCAATTAGCAAATATAGCATAGACTGGTTTATATCAAATATTTTGAGACAATTGCCCTTGAGGTTAGCGGGGAGAGTCTTTTGGCTCCCACTAGTAAAGCTGGCTGGGGAAGAATGAAGGAGGTGAAAATAATGCCAGTCCACAGTAATGACCCATCGGGAGTACCGTATGCTCCATACCGTGAGCTGTCAGGGAACCTTTAATTCCAAAGAAATATGGATATTCATTTATGTCTTGCATGTGTCAGACATGTTGGAGCTGACATTAAAAAAATCAAGCTAGGCAAGTGCTGTAGTGTTACATCTTACATTTAAATCATTGTGCTGGCAATAATTTTTTATTTGAGCCTATTGGGGTGTGAAAAATGCCTGGCCAGAAAACTCTTCCATGTCAAGGCTCTATTAATAAAAAGAGATGGTACGGTGACTGAGACTGACAACTTTTGTGGGTTTTTTTTTTTGGGGGGGGGAAGGGGGTGTAGGATTTTTTTGAGGGACTAGTTCATGGTTCTTGCCAAAGAACCTAAGAGAGAACAAATGTTTTTAACAGGCAAAGCAGGGAATTAATTCACTGATTTGTGTTATATGATAGGGTCATTACATCAGTGCTGGCTGAAAGCATGGAGAATACCTTATTCATGCTTTGCTTGAGAGTTTCCTCTGCTGGGAAACCATTCACAAGAACCCTGCACACCTTTCTAATCTGTCTCCCATGAGTAGAACTGGACCAACACGGAAAAGGGGCAGGAGGGAAACCCACGTTATCATCCAACCCATAGATTTACTTGCATGTTCTCCACGGCCACTTAGAAGTCTAATTTTACAGTACTACTTTCAGGTTGAAACTTCAACCTCCTTATGCCAGATTTTCTACAGGTGCACCTTGTATGCTAATCCAGCCTGAAAACTAGTGAGAAGAAGGCAGGGTTATTACAGTAACAGTTGAGAAACTGTGGTACAGAGAAATAATTCTCTTGGAGCATGGCCTAAATCTGTGTCAAAGAAAGGAAAAAAATTATATGTCATACTTGAGTCTAATCACTGAGATATGTTCCTCATTACTAGGTAAATAGATGCACTGTGAAATCGGTATATCTAAGATATTGGCAGTCAATCATTATTATCTTACAGTCTTCACAAGGTGCTGCTACTCAGCTGTTAGTTAACACCTCTCCTGCTGAGAGATTACTGGTCACTTCTAGGACACTAGCGAGGTAAGAGCCAAAGGGAAATAGATTAACTTAAACCACATTCATTACAGAGACAAAATGCTACCTTATTTGCCTAATTGGACTTTTTCAGATTGCTTTTGGCTGGTGGTTTCTCTTTTTGTAACCAATGAGAGGTGCATGCAGGGACTCATATTTTTTCTCACCATTGCCATGCAGGGAACTAAAAGCCACTTTGAACCCCTGCCAGGGCACTTCTTTGTGTTTGGGTTTTGCAGAGCCACAGCATAATTCCTTGCTGAAGAAAACCAAGCTGAGATTCGGCAGAGGTACATGAGGGATGGCTTCCCACAAGTATCAGCTGTACTCTGCAAGGCTTTTCCTGTCTGAGAAGCAGAGGCATGAAAATATTGTTCTCTAATGGGCATAATTGTGTCGGCAAGCTCTCCATACACTTAGCTTTCGGCAGTAAGAGAGAACTCTGCTTAAATAGCTCATGTCATTGTGGGGAAAGACTTATCTACGCTGGCAAAAGAGCAACATCTATTTTCCTGTGCAACTAACTCAGCAACAGCTTTTCTAGCTAGAAATCTTCTGGTCTCATATCAACCTAAAGGCTTGTGTGGACAAACTGAAGATAAAGAACAAGGAATATGAAGGACTAAGGGGTTAAAAAACCAAACCTAAACACCCTCTGGACTGTCCTATGCATAATAACTACGCATTTATGAGGTTTCACTCACCTGTTAAATTCTCTTCCCCCTACAGGCCTGCTAACTAGTGAGTCCAGCACACCTCATTAGTATTTATATTCTATTGAGTGCTTCATTAGACTTGGCATTGTATTAATGATAGCTGGGGGAAAATAACCCAGAAAGGGAAGCTTTGAAATGGAGACTACTTAGAATGTGATCAATTGAATAAATATATAATTTCATGTAAAAGGAAAAACTGGAGGAAAAATTGACCCGAATGTTACTACCAATGGATATAATATATGGAAATGAATGGAGGTATCTTTCTTTGTTCACTGCTGCCCTTGCTGTTTTGCTGATGGAGTGATGATCACGCCCGTACCACCTTTTTGTTTTGCTGATGGAGAGGATGTTTCCCTGTTATTCCATTTATTGACAGGAGTAACTACTGGCCTTTATGTTTTTCATAAGCAGGTGCCCATTCTTACAGTCCATGAACGCACAGCCGCGTTCCAGCCGTTCAGAGTGCGTGCGTTATCATTTCTGCTGATGGACTGGGAAAGGGAGCGGGGGGGTGCACAGACAGACTGTCCTGTGTAATGCTGTGCACACTGACACATGGAAATCCTCCATAAGTGCTCCATAGATGCAAGGGTCTATGTGCCTCCATGCTTTGCATGCCCATGATCCCCACTCTTGATATGCTCCAAGAGGGAAAGTCTGTGCATGTGTG
Source organism: Ciconia boyciana (assembly GCF_034638445.1). NCBI lineage: Eukaryota > Metazoa > Chordata > Aves > Ciconiiformes > Ciconiidae > Ciconia > Ciconia boyciana. The sequence continues at coordinate 209,742,212 of NC_132934.1, forward strand.
TGTGTGTGTGTGTGTGTCCATTATAGGACATGGGATCTGTAATGAGAGAAGCTAGTACACGTTCACATTTAACTGGTGGTGTAACTACCTGTGTTTTCAGAGCAAAATCTGAGGTGTTAGTCCCTGCTGCCAGAAAGAAAGGAGGGGAGCAGGTCTGAGAGCATTAAACTGGGACTTTGAAGACTGCAAGATTTTTCATCTGCGATCCACTGTGAGACTGGGAGTCTTTTCATCTCTCTGCATCAGTTTTTCCCTTCCTCCTCCAGTTCTTTTCCAGAAGGCCTTTGGGAACCAGGGCTGCCTCTTTTATATGTTTGTATCTTTTTTTTTTTTTTTTTAATAATGTTGGTCTGATCTTGAGTAGAATTTTACAGCCTTGAAATTGTAATAATGACTAATAATGATAAGAATTACAGTGTGCAAACAAGTAGCTGCTGCAAAGACCTGCAGTTACTGATTAGTGACCACATATGTTCAAACATGAAATTTTCCTTGCTGTTTGAATATTTCCTGGAACATACTTATAGATACTTATACTTTTTCACCCCTCTTGGACAGCTCAGCTAAATTTCAGTCTGCAGGGACTTCATAGATAGGCATACAGTAAGCTTTTCACATTTTTTTATTCTACTTTGCCCATGATGTATGACTTAGCTGGTTACTGTAAAGGAATGCCTGGGAGTTGCATAGGCTGTTTTTTAAAAAGCATTTCTCTTGTCACTGTTATTGACATGAAATGGTGTGTGTTTCAGCACTTAATTGGTGGCTTAATACGTTTCCAGTGTTCAGCACTCTGCAATTCTGAGATTACTTTCACTTTGGCTGTGTAGAGGAAAATGGGAACGTTGGGGACTGTGTGTCATTCTTATATCAATAAAAGCTGGAAGCTACTGCACTCAGGTCTTAAAAAAAATGATGACACATGAAAGCACTTTGTTTTCTCATCATACCATGCCTTGAACTGTCATGAAATCATGTGTCGTATGTGTCTGGGAGACGTTGCAAAAGCAATGAGGTTCCTGATCCATGCACTCCTCTATTGATCTTCCTGACACTGGAAACAGGAAAAAAATAGGATGCCGTACTTCTCCAAAGTTCCTCTGGAGGACGAATATAAAATAACTCACTCATATCTTTCTCAGTTAAAGCCTTCTGTTTTCTTTGTAAAGATTTAACAATGGATTTCTACTCTTGTACTTTATGGAAAGGACCTAGATGAATTCAGAGTGATTGCTCCCCTTGAATGGGATATTCCACATACAAGTTCAATTTGACCCTTGACGTATTTTTGCAAGTCAAACAGAAATCACATTAAAACATATCCTCTACAAGGCTGCCCTCTGCATAATGCAATCAATATTGTTTAATTAAAGGATGATACTATTGATTCTAATTAAGCAAAATTGCCTACCTCATTCATTTACAGTTCATATGTGTTCCCAGAGACAAGATGATTCAGTACCCTTAATACTACTTTCCATGTACAAGAGAAACATACTTATTTAAAAAAAAATCTCAACTCCAGCACCCAGTGCCTCACGTCATTTTTCTCTTGATGAATGGACAATTTGATGTGTATAAACATAATATTAAAATAATAAATTATGTAAGTGGGCGATCCAAATGTGCAAACATAGGGTTTCAGAAAATTGAATTTTAAAATCTTGGAATCATTAGATTACTGAAAAAGCTCTGCAGCTATTAATGGCACACTTTAATACAGCTTGGAGCTAATATTTTTCACTCCAAATAATCTGTCAGGAAATGGTTTCTGTGAGATGTGTGCAAGCATTGTAGGCTGAGATGTGCTAAAGTGAAAACCTTATGAGCATATTTATCATTTCATTTGAAGAGAGGAATCCTGGTTCTATTGATACAATATGCAATTTAATATAAACCACAGAATGATATTTTATATTCTTTTTTCATGATGGGAACCAACATGTAACCAAGGATTAATGACCTTTGGTTCTCTGAAAAGCTACATTTTAATTCTCATCGGGTCATAATTTAAAGAGGTCACTATATATGGGAAAATTTTTGTGTTAACCCATAGGGTTGGTATGGCCTTAGGATGGTTTGCTTAATTGCACTTTTTTATGTTTTCTTTTTTCCTAGGAAGAGCCATTAGACAGTAATTAGAATATTATGATATAGGTTGAAAAATATATTACCTGAGGGCTCCAGTATGATTTTGCAGAGGAGATATACTATGTATCAAAGAACTGGGAGAGTAATGGATTTGGAAGACATTAAGTATAGAGCATTTATGAGAAAATTTAAAATGAAATAAAAGTAAGCAAAAGCAATGAAAAGCCTGCTGACATTTAATGAAAGCAATGAGGTTTGTAAGTGTCAGCTGGAGTACTTGATTTATTTCTGAGATAGACCTGATCTGATTTATTTTCCTAGTAACACCAGCAGATAGGCTTATAAGAACGGCTGTGTTATCATCTACATGGAAAATTTCAGCAAAGCAAATGTGGAAATTCCCAACAGGCTTTTACTGATACATAATTTGAACCAACACAGTTACAGAGGGTGGGCAATGTTGTGACAAATAGTACAGCATAGATTGTTTAGGCAGATACCTGGAGTACTGAAAGCTAGCCAAAAATACTGTTGCTGTGACAGAGGAGATGCTATAAATTGTTTTATACAAGCCTGCTTGACTTATTTATCAGCTGTTTGAAAAGCTTTGAACTTATAGCTAATTTTGCTGAGGGGGAAACTAGTAGCCAGGCAGTAGCCAATGGACTTCAGACAAATACTTCTTCTGGAGCTGGCCATTCAGTAAAGGGACACGGGTGATTTTATGACTCATGCCCTCTTATTTAAAAAGAAAAACAGAGCAATTAAAAGCTATATAATACAGTTAGTATATTCCAACTCCTTCTTTGTTGCAAAAATGCAACATCAGATATTGTGCAGTCTCTCTTCAAACCCTACGCCTGCAGGGGTGAATTTTGAAAATAGCCCAAAGACACTGGAGGCATGCCAACATCTTCAAAACTGATCAATCTATTCATATGGCTGCTCTTGTTCTTTGGAAAGTTGAATGAATAAATGCAAGAAAACAAAGTAATGAGTGATAGAGGGTTCTTGGGCCCGCCACCTGAAAAAAAAAGCCTTATCAGTTATCATTAGCTCTATTCAAGAGGTCTGGCAGACTAATGAGGGATAGTTTGCTGAGCAGGACTGATACTGGTCATCTGCATTGGGTTTAATAGATAAAATAAACCAGGACTGGTTCAGCAGCGCAGGGCAACTCACAGCCATATGACTTAACTCTTTCTCCTAAGGGGTGACTTTTTCCATGCATTCAGGTGAGTGGGAACAGTCACTGGCTTGGTTTGTGCTATTCCTCTCTGATCCCAAGGGTGGTCTGGGAGCATGGACGCTGGCCACAACTGTGCCAAGGAGCTCACAGGCAGTTATCCAGCATGGATGATCATGCACCAGTGCTTGAAGCTGTGTGCTCGTCCTGTTTACTTTTTTAACATAGGAATAACCAGGGTCATCATCACGTCCTCACAATTTTGTCACTTAGTTAAATCAGGTAGAAAAGTGTTGATTCTGTCTCCTGCAGTACCTCGGGCAGACTCAAAGCACAACAGATAAAGTGAAGCCACTAGAGAGATGAAAAACAGGAAGCTATTATCAAGAGATCAAGATAAGAGGTAAGGTACCTTGTTATGTTGCTTCATGTATCTGCCAGTTTCTACTTATATGTAGTCAAATTGTGTCCCCAGATATAGATAACCGAGACGAGCCCTTACACAGATACAGACCAACACAGAAATTAAACTGCTTGGTACATGAACTCAGATACAATCCCTGTAGGAAGTGACAGCATTGGTTTCGAGGAGGCAGCGATGTGTAGTAAGCCATTCGGCTGATGGAAACATTTTGCAGCATAATATATACTTTATCTCCAATTCCACCTATTCTTTGTTTGCTGCCCTTGTGTCTCCTGCATGCTGCAGCCAGCTATCTGATTACAGTGATGAAGAGAGCTGCATGGCATTGAATTTCAGTTGTGCATTGATCTTGCCGGGAATTAGTAAAAAAAAATAATCAATTGGAGCATCTTGGTCACCAGCCAAAAAAATAGGATGTAAGTGTCTCAGAGTTACTGTATGATGGGTCAGCTTAACAGGTGCTCTGGATAACTGACATGACAGAACATAATGGTTATTGTGGAGAGGTAGTTATAGTATTGACAGGAACACAGAGGCATTTAGAAAAAAAAGGAAGAAGCAGATTGAGACATCTATGGTGATGCCAGAGCCAAGTGATTTTTTAACACTTTCTGAATGAGGGCCACTGCATCTTTGCTACTGGAAGGCTGGTCTGTAGAGTGAATAGATATCTGATACGTTGTGTTTGATAACCTGGACCAAATGCTAACCAGACTGAGACAATTAGAGGATACTTTGGGTAGATGAAACAAAATCCTCAGTTGTAAAAATAATAAACAAAGCACCTGGGCTAGGAAAGAGCCCATTATATTTCTCATGAATTCAAAAACTTAAAATTCATTATTAATCTGTAGATTCAATGTATCAAATCATGCCACAGTTTATACATGGGCTTACAGGCTTGGCTTGCCCCGGCATGCATGAAGAAGGGAAAACTGCCAAGGGCAATTTTATCTTCTATTCTCTGGAAAGCACAGATAATGTGCATGCCTAAAGCTTAATCAGAGAGGCTGAAAGAGATCAGGTCTCAGACTTCCTCCCTTGCACAACTGTCTGCTTATGCTGGGGGAAGCGGGCTGCGTTATATTCATTCCACCATGGCCTCCCTCTGCTTTGTAGTACACTGGGCAGAACCGGGTCCTCTTGTGTACAATACTCTGAAAGTGCATCCACCCTCACTGTACCCTTAAGTAGAGCATATCAAGGAAACATGGAGGGCTTTGAATCTTCAATGTTAGGGTTTATTTTGGAACAAACTATGAGGATAACTGATGAAAAATCTCTTGCTTTCCATCTCCCCTGACTCTTGGCAGGGCCATTTCCTCCCCAAGCTTTTCAGTGGTTTCCCATTTTCTGTGGGTACTGCAGGCTCCCTTATGGCTGGGTTTCTCCTCTCCTGTGTCTTCCATGCTTCACCCAGAATCCCAGAAGTTTCTCCTGGCTTTGCATCCTCAGATACTCTTTGGGAGGTGCCCTTGTCTTTTCTCCCCGAAGGGCTGCACATGCCCCAGGGTGAAGCAGCAAGGAAAATTAACACCTAGTCTACACGGAGCAACAAAATGTTGCAAGTCAGCAAAACACATCTACCTTCTGTCACGATCCATATATACACATTTGTGCAACTTATACACAACATAAGAGAACAGATATCCTATCTTATCCCAAATGGACTGGGTGTAACGGCCTAAAGGAAAATGTATAAAGTGTGTGCTTGTATTTATGAATGTTCTCATTTTCTATACAATCTCCATATGTACTAGTGCTTTAAATTACAAAACTGCCTGAGGAGTCTGTAGACTTCATCTACACTATGGGGCCGATGAGCACAGTGTATATCTCAATGTGCCTTTTCCTTTTAAGGATAAGATGTAGGTGTGCACCACATCTCTGTGAACTTTGTTTTCCCTTAGTAATCATGAATTGCAAGTGCACTGGAATGGAAGCCCATTTTTGAGAGAAACTTTTAACTACAGATAATAGAAGTCAAGATTTGAACTATATGTTGTTGGTTTTTTTAAGCAGGAACCTTTGTGTTATTATTGAAATACACTGGGCCAAACTGATCTGCTGTATAACTCCCTGATTTCAACAGAGTTGCAGCAGGGAGAAAACTGTCCTATTTTGTCCAGTCAGGTGTTGAATTCCAGCCTGTTATGGTCTTTTTAGTTTGCAACAGGGTGATTTTCTCAGCAGTATGCAGGAGATTATCTGCTTGGCTTTTCCAGAAACCTCTTTGATTTCCATGTAACAGCTGATGACCTGAGTTATATTTCCAGTCATGTTCTACGGCAATTCCAAGGGCTATGAAAAAAAAAACCAAAACACACCTTTTTGTTTTACATGAGATTCAGGACAGGAACTGAGTGATATTTAGGCTTACATTTCACAGAGTTCAGTTGAGTTGCTTTATACTCCAGGCTACGATATGAATATCTCTCAGTACTCTCATTCCCATGCCCACATATACCTTGTACCATCATTCACCCACCTCTATTCTCTTTTCCATATTATGGGAGCTCCATATTATAGGAACAACAGCTCCCTCAGCTCTATTGGACTGGGTGACTGGCCAATCTTTTCTCCTGGATTTCAGGGAGGAGTAGGACCTGTCAGGATATGTCCTTCTTTTACGCCTTTCAGCCACTAGGTGTCTCTGATGCTGTAGAAAATTTCAGAAAAAAAAGGCATTTGGACCCTGGTAAATAAGGAGAACAAAAGTGGAAGTTGATCATTGTGGAGACTGTCTCTTTGTGCTGTAGTTCATTTTTCTTTTCTCTAATAAATAATTCTCACTTAAAAAGGCCACTCCTCATCTTTGTCTCATGATAGCCACATACTCCTTTCCTCTTATTACCAAAGGCAAAAAATTAATGTACTAATTTGTCAAGTGTCCTCCTTCTCTACTAAATTTCCACCTGGGAAATAGGTAGTCAGTTCTCACACCTGTGATATTGCCTCCACTTTTAGAAACGGGGCTTGGCTTTTACAAGGGATCTGAAGGGCCTGAGAATGTGCAGTGGACTGAGGAAAGTAGACTCGCTGTTAATAAATCAGCTCAGGATGCAGCAACCTCAGGGCAAATTCAGAGGACTCAGCATTCAAGAGCAGTAGGATCAGTAGCAGCTGATCAACAGGCTTCATAGCATTTTCTCTGTCTCCTCTTTTTTCCCCTTTACCATTGAGAAAAACTTTGTTGACATACCAGCTGGAAGCAGAGGGGAAAAAAAATGGTGAAACCTTAAAAGCATTGACAGGATAAGAAATTATTTTCCTGTCCAAGTCCAGTAGCAACCCATAGATTTTAGCGCAGTGGTATGGTTGGATGTAGAAGTGCCTAAACAACTTTGAAAGATCTGTCCTTAGATTTTAAGAACTCAAGAACCAAGACATTTGTAACAATGATCTTGAAGCTACTGCAAAAATTTGAGTTCATGGGAGTAGAGCAGACTGATCATGGGTTGAATCAAGTCTATGTAACTTGTGAATAAGCCTCAGAAAAGACATATTGGGGTATTTTATTGAGGGAAGAAATGTTAAGCTTAATGGGCTTCCAAATAGGAAGTTATTTGGAATTTTTTCCTTTTTTTGGCTTTCTGTCTTTCTTAATAAACCTTGCACTTTTGAATAACCTTACTTCAATCTATGGGCTAATCTTTTAGAGACAGATCTATGAATTATTTCTGGGGATAAACTTTCTTAATTTCTTCTGTAAACTCCCAGTGCTCACAGACAACAGCATCTGAGTGCTAGGCAACAAGAAAAAGTGTACTCTTAGCTATGAACTTGTACTCTTAGTTATGAACTTTATGTGATTATCAATAGTAAGAATGTGCATGACATTTTATACAGTGCTTTCCGATCTAACACTTTTGTTGCATTTGACCTCCAATAGCCACATATGTGTTCCAGTGGTATTTCCACAATGCTGATCAAAAGAAAAGTGCATAACCCAAGCCTGTTATTCACTTAAGCCTCAACCAGACTCTACAGTGACATGCCAGATTGATGTCAACAGTTCTTCCTGTCTTTTACATAATTTACTGTGTACAGTTCTGTGTCTCCCTGGCAGTGCATATGCCTTCTTTGCTACAGGGGATGTTTACATTGATACTTTCCATCACCCAGTTATTTATACACTTTCAAACTTTTTCTGTAGTTCAACATTTTGTGCTTTGTTCCTTGCTTGGGTCTCCTTTTCTGTTTCCTCAGCCACAGCATAGCTCTTGTAACCAGCATTCCTTTTCTCTTGCCGTTCATTGTTGGGATGTTTGTGCTTTTTGTATCTCTCTACTTATATTTATACATAAATTAAGTATAATGGAGGTTCTCTTTGCAGAGGTACTTGGGACCACTTCCTGCCATTTTGATCCAAGTATACTTGTGTCCTTATATTTCATGCTAAATCACAGCTTGGGAAGCATAATGCATCACAAAAACATTTTGAATTTCAGGAAGCAAATGTAAAAACATAGCTTTTTATGGGTTTTGGCAGAAATTATAAGCTACACATATACTCCCAGTGTTGAAAAGAGGGAATACTATAGGAAATGTTGTCTGGTTATAAGCAGAATAGAAGTCTAGTTTTTATGCCTAGCTACTTATCTTTGAAACAGAGACAGATTTGGTAGACTTGGATAACAGAGGACTGAATTTCTTGAACTGAGACAATGTAGACATTGACTTGAGTTAGTTGCCAACACATAGGTGTCTAGTGTAATTGGATGTGTTGATTGGTAGATATGATGCAGGACCTATGTAAGATCTCTGTCCTGGAGTGGCAGCTGGTGTCCCAGACAGGATACTCTAAAGCATCTCAAACAATACTAGACTGTGTGAGCAAGCAAGTCCAGCCCAAGACACACAAACTGAGTACTGGAGGCAGGATTAACCTCACTCAAATGTAGCCATCTAAAGGCAGAAGTCTAGTCCAAGCTAATCATTCATATACGATGGGCTCAGCTGCCCACATACAAAGTATTTTCTGTGATTTTAGATGACCTAAGATATTCCACCTTATCTCTCTCTACTGTGCCAGAAGAACACCTGTAGATCCTGCGCTGTACCTGCCAGTCCATTGTGGATGTCTTAGATACCCTAGGGTTTCTGAAATGGGATGAAATACATACGTGTGGGCAACTGAGTATCTTTCTTAGGCTTTATTTGTAGACAAGAGAGAGAAAAAAAGATAAAGTGAGCTCCAGAGAGCTATCCGTCTCATTTTAAGGAAGGTTTCTGAGACAGTACAATGAATTGTTCCATAAAGTTGCCTCTGATTCTCCAGTGATATAGACAAAGTATGCATAAATGTTTTATAATAGGTACCTAACTTTTAGAATCTAGATGGCATGGATCTGAAACAACCTGGTATCTCTGGAACCAAAAGTCATCCATTAAAGATTTCTTGATAGGCACCTGTTGTATATATTTTGACTGCGATGCTTAATATTTCCAGTCTAAACCCCATCTTGTTTGGTTTTACCTACAGATCAATGACTATACCCTCCTAGTGATCTTCTTTTCCAATATATAGATAAAACACAAAGCTAAGTAAAAAGTGCTTTGGAGCATAGCCAATGGGGAGAGATGGGTACCTTCAAAGGGTAACTCAGAATGTCAGCATCTTAGGTGCCCCACATTACATGGGATAAATTGAAGCCAAAAGGGCATAGCTTAAAGATCCAAGGTGAGTAGCTTGGAAATGGCTTACACGTGATGTCTCAACAGATGTCTGGCCCAGCAGAACTCTGGGTAAATCCTGTACAGAAAGAAGTCAAAGTTTCTCCGGTATGTGGTTTCCACATGATCAGGGAATTGTGACTGACTACTGGTATGCTTTTAGCTGCACAAGAAGTTGCTATAGTATAGCCAATTTGAACAGAGCAAATAAATACAAGTCAAGATAGCAAGATCCTTGGTCTCCCTTGCCTTCAAGGCAAACTTGTCCCAAAAAGGTAAAACGGAGAGCTGGGAAATGGATGTATGCAGACTGTGATTGCAGGATACGAAGCAGTAATGACAGCCAGCTCTTTTATAAATCACTATTACCAAATGATGTCAAAGTGCTTTAACAGCAGGAGTAAGAACAGTTGTCCTACTCTCCTTTCCACAGATAGCTAAAATGAAGCCCAGAGTTAAAAGCCATAGAAGAGGCTGAAGACAAGGCAGACGGCAGTATGCTGCTGCTGATGATTTGACTACCCTGCCTCCTATGATAATTGTTGTGTGATAATGTTAATTTCAACCATCATTTAATAATATGTTTTCTCCTTATTTAGATGGTGTTTTTAGTCAACTGACAGAGATGAACAATGATCATTCAGAGAACCTGAGCAACTTTTTCATTCTGATTCTTGTTCTGGTTTACACACAAGTTCCTATAAGTACATGTAAGCATCATTTCCTTTTTTTTCTTTCTGATGAATGTCAAGCATGAGATCAGATTTCTTGGCTTTTCTTTTAATTTAAAGAGAGTGTAATGAGCTGGAAAAGCAGCATGTATCAGAAGAAGCAGATGCAACGGATCCAATCCTATGAACACAATTTTCTAAACATCTGCTATGACTGTAAAGTACTAAAACCAAAAGACAAAGACTCAGTAGACTCAAGAATATGGCTTAAAATCTATATAAAAATTGCGCCAAATACACTTTCACAAAATAAGACTCACCCACTGCAATAGACGTAGGCCAGGTGTTGTTTTTCCACCAAAAATCTGTGGGAAAACCTGAAGCAGGGCATAGAATTGACCTCATGTTTTGTCTGTGTGTGGCATACCTGTAGAAGAAGTTACTTCTAATTACGCTTCTGTAGAGGTAGTGCAGGATGGAGTTGTAAGCAAGAAACTACAGGACATAAGACTACATGACCTGGGACTACCTGGGTTTCAGCATCCAGACACTCGCATGGAGAGTGGGGGATTGCATCCAGTACTTCATACTCTGCACTGAGTAAGTAACTAGAGGAAAAGTGTGGAGCCCTAGGAAAGTCATGTTATTTCTCTGTGATTCAGCACCATCTTAGATGAGCTGATTTTGCTACCCAAAGGCGCATGTGTGCTTCATCCGAATGATGTACCAATTCTCAGTTGAACTGCCTGGCAAGAAGACATCTGAAGTAGTAGGGAAATGTCCCTTCTGTGTATTTTTCCCTATATCCTGTGTGGGGCTTGGCAAATCCCTTGTCTTTGGCATGCGTTCAGATAAAGAACTAAATTCCTCAATCTAAATAGTCAGGGAGGATGGCAGCCGTACTCTGTTGTTAATTATGTGCAAGACAACTTTCCCAGGGTCCACTCCTATGTGTTTCTGGTTAGCTATGAAGACCTCTCTAACCACCATTAGTTCATAATAGATTATAACAAAGGAAGAACAACACCACAGGGAGATGAAAGATGCAGGAAAGACTGTGCCTGGGATTACATTAAGTGGTTTTGGGTCGCAAATGTATATGAAACAAATGGAGGGAGAGACTGGTGACTGCAAAATGGATTATTGTCCTCTAGATTTTAATAAAAAACAGCAACCTTCCTGTAATTTTTGACCATATAATGTAGTATTCCCCTTATACACTCCTTACACAACAGTAGAAATATTACCATTCTTCATTAATCTCAGTACAGATTTGGGAGTAATTTCTGTCTGCTGATCTTACTGGACAATTTTATAGGGGTTCATTTGACCAGATGTAGACATATACGCTTGAGCTAGTTGTCTTGGCTTCCTTTGCACTCAGTGCAGAGTAACTACAAATTATAGGGTGTGATTCATTTTGTCCTAAAACCAGCGAGATGGATCTGACTGGCTCTACTTCTTCCTAGTGACTATAACAGGAGTTAGTTTGAGGTGACTGGCTTACATGTTCATGACTGTATTATAAATGTTTGAGGATAGGTGAGAAGACTACACTTTTTGTGTCAATCACTATGAGGCCTTTAGTAACAATTTACTTCTTAAAAAATCCTCCAACTCATTTAGTACAGTTAATGGAAAGGAACTGAAATGTCCCCTGGAAGACTGAGTACTGGTGATTTACAGATGATCCTTCTTAGCTTGGAAAATGGCCATATTTCATCTTCTAAAAGAGAAAGATAAATAACTAAATAATATTTGCTGATCATGCCGAAGTCAAATATAAATGTCTTAATATTAACATACAGGAATTAGACATTTTTTATTGTGTGTTTTCCCTCTGTTTTTTTCTGTGCAGAGGGCTCCTTGATGCACTTTCCCTTCTGCTTTTTGGCTGGGATGCCTACGCCATACTTCTTTGGCAGCTTAATTCCATAGTTAGGAGTGACTTTGACATGGTATATAGCACTATGCATTTATCCATAGTACAAAGCATTTTTTTAAATTATTTTGGTGCATTCCCCAAAAGCTGACAAACCACAGAGAAATTCCTGATATTTAGATATAAAATCCACAAGAAGACAAGTAATTTTCTTCATTTCTGATGAGGAAGAGGTTTTGGTTTTTTTCTCTTCAAAAAGAAGAGTGCTAGAGTAAAGGCAGCATTTACTTATCTATTAAAATGCATTTTTGCATTTAAAATTCCCTCATTTTTATAAAAATGTTTTCACACCAGTGCTCATTTCTACTTCTTAAAGACACTATAAGTGTCCCAGGGCTTTGCCTTCCTCTCCAAAATATTTGTCAAGCTTGCAACGCTGTATGGCAAAGGATTTTCTCTCAGGACCAGGCACAAGCAGCCAGAGGAAGGAAAATGCAGAGTGATGACACAGAGGAATGTGACCAGAACTTATTCAAAGTTGTTTTCTGAATAATGTTCCTTGCTTAAAGTGCCTGAATTGCCAGAATATAAGAAAACTTGATGCAAAAGCTGGAGACAATAGCTTTGGGGAAACACTGCACAGATAACCATTTGTCTCAGGACGTACATATTTTGCTTTAGGAATGGCTGTGGACTGGGCCTAAGATAATTTTTTTTTTATTAGGGAAGATTTACAAGAATGCGTTTCATAATTACACTTTTTTTTTTCCTTGGCAGTGCTGGGTTTTTCTCAGAATAACCCATTCTTGTGGTACTAATTTGTTAGAGCTAGGAGCATGCTTTCTCCATTGCCAAAAATATATCTCTGTAATCAGATGCAAAGGTGAAGAAATGTTGGCAGTTTCCAAGACCACTTGTGTCCTAAGGCAGCAAGGTGTCCGAAGGTACCCCTGAACTCATTGGATCAGAACATGAGTGAATGTCTACTAAGTCAAAAGGAAAAAATCTCTTTTATTTAACAAAGCCCAAGTGCATCTGGGAAATGTTTTCAGGGGAAATTTCCCTTCTACAGCACTCAACTTCTCTGTCTTGTTTAGATTAGCCCACAAATTTGAACTTCAGTTTGGCTCCAGAAAAATCAGCCTACAATTTTTCATTGTTTCCTTCAACAGTCTTATATATCATACTAGAGTAGCATCCAGAAACAGCCTTTAGTCTGCCTTTTTGGGTTTGAGTAGCCTTATAGTTAAATGACAACAAAGGCTGATACCAAAGACAGCTTTGGAAGAATGAACATAAGTGCATGGTTTTTTGTCCATCCTCAGGAGATTATAAGTGATCTCAGTACTTTCTCAGGCTCAAATGAGCCTGCTGGCATTCAAGTTGAAGACTGTAAAGATTTTTAAAATAAGTGCTAACATTGTCTCAAATGGCCTGTTCAATAACCTTAAAAATTAATCACAAGTTGGGACTGAAGGGAGCTGTAATAGGCGACTTAGTACCTTCGTTGTGTTGCACTTCAGACGAGTGATTTCCAGGTGCATTGCTTTATAACTGGATGACTGCTGAGAGCACAATCAGTAACAAATTTTGGCTTCTTTCTCTGTGTAACACAGTCAGTAACTAATCGTTTCACAAAATGGAAAGTCTTGCCGAGGAGTGTAAGCCACTGGGAATGTTAAAGGAACCTTGTAGCTCTGATTAACAGGCTTCCAGATGCTAGATTAATGAGTGGATCTGAAAAGTTTGCATCAGCATAAGCTTCACTCTTGCTGAAAGCAGTAAGCTTTGTTGCTAGCACACTGCAGTAAAGGATGAGTGGAGCTATAGCATGTGGAAGAGCATTTTGCAAAAAATCCCCACATAACATCTAGATACTGAAACGTGTGTTTTTTTCCCCCCAGCAACAAAGCCTCTCCAGGCTGAGATAAATCCCCTTCTGCTGCTCATTTTGGTCTCAGAAGTGCAATGTGTTGTCTTATTTGTATAGCTGTTTCATTTATGGCTGTATTGTTGAGAAGAATAATCTCACTAAAACAAAAAACTGAGCCAAAGATAATAGATTCTGTTTAGTAGTGGCAAGTAACTCCCTTTGCTCCATCTCCTTCCCTTCATGCCTGAAAACACCTCAGCAAAGCAAAATGCTGGCTTTAAAAGGAAGCAACATACCCTAAACATAGACACTTTGGAAAGATGCTGGATAAGATGTTGCTAGACAAGAATGACAAGAGGTGAAAGCAGTGAAGACTGAGTAGGGTTGCATCAAAATTTATCTCATCCTTTTCTGCTTCAATATGCCATAGCAGAGCTCTCACCTGAGCGTATGCCAATTTTTTTACTTATTTTTGTGCAGAGGCCAAGTGCATGTTTATACTTAGGGTTCAGTGGCTGAGTAGTTCAAGCCAGTCAATGGCAGCCAAATAATGGGGCATAAGCTTGTTTATAGGTGTCATCCCTCTGATGTCATTTCTACATATTGCCAAGCAAAGAAAACTGTGTGGGAAGTACCCTGATGATCCATTTGTTTTCCTCTGAGCAGCTTGTATGATGGTGTGAAAGCACATTTCATGAGCACCTACCTTTCCTTTTGAAATTTGCTCTCTGTCCCTGGTCAGTTATTTTGGTGGGTCCCTAAATGAACTTTAGTGTTGTGGCTTGTGCTAAGGTGCATTTATCTGTCCACAGAGGCAGCTTTGGCTGCCAGCTCACACTATATATTTTACAGCACCTGCTGCAAACTTGTTTTATTTTGAACAGTTAACTTGTTCCTTTGTGGAAAGGAAAGATTTAACAAAAAATGGCAAAAATGGTACCATTACCACAGCGATTTATTTCCTGTTCAAAGAGTAGGCAAGCAGATAACAGACTGCTGTCTCTAGGCTAATTTTGATTGGATTCATAAATGTTTGGCTGACATTATTCACACTTTCTATGCTGAGTAAGTTTAAGACCTGTTACTGCTTGTACGTTGTGCTATGAAGTCCTTTAGTTAACCAAGCAAACGGTGCTGTGGTGCGAGCACTGCTTATTTTTTTAAAGCTTCAGGAAAAGCAGTCCATGCTCTTTTTTCCATATAGGATGAAAAGAAAGAACATTGCTGAGAGTAAGTGACAAGCTTGGCTTTTGAAGGGTGCTTTGACAATTTTGAGGTCAAAGTGACTTCAAATTGAAAATAAATAGGGAGCATTTCTCCTCTTTCCTAAAGGGGAGAACATACACAGCAACAAGACATCTCACCAACTATGTGAACAACAGAAGAGTGCCATAACAGATAAAAGGTCGTGGTTCACATTTACAGCAGCTCTTAGCAGCACAGGTCTTCCAAGGCTGCCTTTTCTCCTCTGAGGTTCCCATATGTATCTGCCTGCAGTGCCCCTGGGAATTCACTGTCTGATGGTTCACTGCGCTGTGTCTTACAAAGTGTTTGTCAAATCTGCCTTTCCCCAAAGAGCTAGCCTCTTTACAAGTGAAAAATAGAAATAATTCCCTGTCTTGACCTGGATTTCAAGATGCAGAAAGCTCTCTCCCACTCTGTCGTTAGAGACTAAAGCTCCCTAGGCTTTCCATTGTGTATTTGGTTCCCCTCCTGCAGGCCTGTGGCAGCTTTGCAGCAGTGGAGTTACACCACGGTGGAAGGAGGAATGAGAAAATGAGTGTTTCCAATAGCTTACAGGCAGCATTCGCAGCTGACACTGATGCTTTGCCATCTGTGTGCTTGGTGTTTACAGTACTGACTGCAGTGAAATGATGATCGAAGAGCAGCGCAGTAACATTTTCTGTTGGTCGAGTTTGTTCCAGAGTATCTGCCTCTAGGTCCGATTTGTGACTTCACCTGAACAAGTGAAGTCATCTCAGGTTCTAATTTTATCTTCTTTCTTTCAACGAGTAGCTGTAAATGGCACTTTTCTGTCTCAGAAGTACTTTAGCCCTGAAGCTGACAGTAGCCCACTAACAAATAATAATATAAAGCAAAGTTCAGGGGCAGAAATCTTGCATTAAATAGAAAATTATTTAGTAAAATAATCGAAGGCTGAAAACCCTTCTCAGCTTGCGTACATGTCAGACAATTTACCGTTTGTGGATTGATCCCTCTGGTCTCCAAAAGTACTTATATGTGTAATTGTGGGAGAAAGTTTGTTTGATGCATTTGCTCTTCATCAACCATTATTTTCTCTTTTCATGTCACTTCTGGATATATTTATGCAAGTACAAATGAAGGAGGCATCTCTCAACAGTTCCAGCCCTGGAAAATTTGTTACAATGGAGCCATTGCTTGAAGAACTTTGGGGTTTCAGCCTTTATTTCACAAATTGTTCAGTATTCCCTTTCCAAAACCTACCTGTAACCACTGATTTTAATAAATACAGGAAAACAAGCAAACCAGGCTATTACAAATAAGTAAACAAAGCACTATTTGATATGGGAAAAATAAGTGATGATACTGACTACTGTTATAAAAAGTCCTGTGACTCTTTGTATCTTTTGAGATCACTTACACCTAGCAATTATTGTTTTCTGTTTTGCTGTCAGACCTTGCAGTGCTCCTGTCAAGCCTTGTTAAGCTAGGTTGGAGCCACATAGAGAATAGTAGGAAACGGTACTGGGAACTAAACCGTCAGTGGTCTCTGTGTTGGAACAGGGTGGTTTTAAGGAGCAGTTGCCTCTTTAGCTTTGTTCTTGAAGGATAAAACTGAGATCCTGTCAACCTGACAAGATAGAGTAGCCCCTAAACAAAGAAGGCTTATTTTGGAAACGGTTGAGTTGTTGTTACACATCCTACGAGAAGCAAGTTAACAATGTCTGAAGATACAAAGGGGCCTCTGTGCCTGTTGAGTGAAAGTTCTCAAGTAATTTTTTGCTGTGTCCACATTAGCCACAAATTCCAGATATACAGCTGAGCAATGGGAATCATTTTTTCTCAGATATCTGTGGATAGACCTTGATAGCTGTGTGCAATCCTAATAAGACTAGCCAGTATCTATTAATTGAATCCATTTTTCAGGAAAAAAAAGATGAAGCTTTGTCAACACTAAAATACTTTGCTCAGTTGTCTCAGTTTTAGCAGCTTCAGATGTAAAAAGCAGCAATAGCCATTCAGGGAATGCTAAATCACATTGATTCAAGATGAAGTGTTCCGCTTCAGGCTTCCACTTTCATTCCAAAAGAAGCCTGAATTTGAAATGAAACATTTCACTTCAAGATTGAATGAGTTCCTGAGTTTTAAAAAAATGAAATTCAGACAGATAAGAATATAAATGTAAGTTTAAACATAAACATAAATGTAAATGTAAATATAAATATATATATATTTGGCAACAGTCAGAGATTTGCATATAGCAGAGCAATGAACTTATTTATGAAAAATAAATTCTTCCCTTTTATGAAGGTATGTGGGTCATCTGATTCCCTTGCCTGCTCTGGCTTCTTGGTGCTGATGTTTCCAAAAGCTGTGCTCACAGTTACCTGTATGACTTAAAGGATGATCATAAGATTTGTTTGCTTTGGCAGTGAAGCTGTCATAAGAAGTTTCTCTCTTTCTGCTTGTTCTTACATCATGATCCAGTTTACTGCTATCTTAACGGTGCTGCTATTACTGTTGGTGGGATCATGCCATACACCTGATTGTTTACCACCTGTCCCTTCAACAGACTTATGGTGATGAAAGACAGTGGAAGGGGAACATCAAAGCTGGCATGCTGGATAATTTCACTCCAATAGGAAATACCCAAAAGAAAGTGCATTAGATTAGGTTTCTAAGCCAGGCCTTTTTTTTTTTAAAGTAAAACAAAATGTTTTACATGTTGCTATGTATAGTGGAGTTGCAGAGCCTGAAGTTGTTCCTTGGCTTAGGAGCCTAAGTCATGTATTTGGTAATAGGTAGCTGAAGTTCTATCTTCTGTAACTGCTGAGTGGCTGGTAGATTGCTGCTGCACACAGCCGTGTAATAACTTCGCAGTGAGGTAACTGTGCATGAAGTGGATCTAGTAGGGGGGTGGAATAGGAGATAATCTTTTTTCTTCACTCCTCTGTTGAAGCTGAATGACCACGTAGCCAACAATGTAAAACTCATGGGCCCATCATGAGCAGGAGATGGAGCTGAAAAAGGATCCTGTACTCCACTGATCAATGCAACTACCTGGTCCCTTTCTCCAAGACTCCATGTTCATTTTACGTTAGACAAAGTAGAATCAGCTGAGGGAGCAGACTTCACCCATAGGCACAGAAGTGCTCTCTTTGATTCTGTTCTACCACCTAAATAGAGAAACTGTGTAAGGGGAAAGAAGGAAAATAGGAATTGGTGAAAGTTGGACAATAGGCCAGTGACAGGACTGGGAATACAGCCCACATTTTCCAATTCCCAGATCAGTTATTTGCTCACTGACCTGTGCTGGTTTTTTGTCCCAATAACGAGGGTCCTCTGTGTTAAACTGCCACCAGTCCAGAGCTGAGATAGGAATCTCACTGGCCATGGTGTACATCCATTTAGGTGGCTTTAACATCAGTGGGTACAAAGGTGTATCTGAACATCCATCTTGGCCTTATATCTTTTTGGCAGATATCCACAACGAAAGATTCTGGGTTGACAGTTAAATTATTAAGAGATTTTATTCTGAGATCCTTGATATATTATTCAAAGACAGACATGTGCCTGGGGTTTATATATCAGAACAGCTGGTTTTCTTTCTGAAATTATACAGCAGTATTTCAGGTTTCTAGAGCCAGAAGCCAAAGAACAACCCCATCCAACCTTATAATCACTTTGAAAGCTTAAATATTGGATGAATGTGTTTTGGCAATGGCTAAAGTCTATATTAATTTTATATAATTTCAGACAAGGGGGAATTGCAGGCATTAATGACTGAGTGACATCTCTGGGAGAATTTCTTTCAGCCACAGATCCCCATAGAAACCTTGCAAAATCCACTCCTCACCATTAACTAACTTGAGGAGGCAGAAAAGAGAAATGCAAGTACAAAGGTTTTCTTGACAGTCTTCATGATATTCCTCTCACTTCCCAGATACTCCCCTTCCTGTCTGAGACAATCGAGGCAATAGGATTTTGATGGAGGAGATGAAGAGACATTATATAGGAGAAGGTTGGTCTTTTATTTCCCTGTAGGCACAACAGATTTCAAAAATTTCAAAGTTCATGCTGGAGTTAATACTTGTGAAAGCACTGCTAACTGATGCAGATGTCACTGGGGCCTGTGATGGGAATGTATCAAACAGCAGCTCTGCTTCTGGTGGAGCTGGGAAGGAAATAAAGATCTTACAAATGTGATTAGTCAAGCCTTCAGTGATATAGACCCCAGAGAACAGTGGATTTGGGAGATGGTTTCCCAATAGAAACACTCAATACTTCTTCCTTTAGTAGAATATCAAAAAAGAAACACCTCTTGTTGAGTCTACAGTTTTCTGTCTTCTCTTGGATCACAGATTTTACTGCAGGCATATGCAGTGAAGAAGCCTAACCTTGAAGTATAGCTGCCTGTAACCAAAGCACAGCAATGTTATGCAAGCAGTGTCTTTTCCAGTGAAGGAAAAGGTAGCACGTAGCATGCAATTATTCAGATGCAAGAAAACAAAGCCACTGGGGCCAACTTCACTAGGTTGTGAAGAGGACATGGGATTTTTATTGTGCATAAAAGATCATTGGCTGTGTTTTACGGCTCATTTTAGACAGAGTATCTAGCATCTAACAACACAGTATGGTGTTTAAGTGGTGATT
Source organism: Ciconia boyciana (assembly GCF_034638445.1). NCBI lineage: Eukaryota > Metazoa > Chordata > Aves > Ciconiiformes > Ciconiidae > Ciconia > Ciconia boyciana. Next base: position 209,761,871 of record NC_132934.1, read on the forward strand.
CATGAAGAATGTTTTTAATACTAATTCTGCTTGTTGCAACTCCTGTGATCCACAGCAGTCACCCATTCAAATATTGACCAGGATTGCTTTGAAGACGTATTGAAAACAAAACCAATGGGACTATGTTGCTATCTCTCCAAATCATCTTCATCTCACTTTAGCTCTCTAAAACAGGTGTTTGGTCGAAGCTACCTGTATATCTTCTTGCTATACTCAAAGGAGAGAGACATATCTCCACATAGTTATTAATCCCACAAATTTTTCATGCTTATCTGTGGAAAAGTTGAATTTTCCTATAAACATGTCTGTCATTTTCCATTGACAGTAGTCTGATCACCAATTACTAACTTGGGTTATCATCACCGAATTGTTGATAGCTAAAGTCAAATAATACATATCTTACTCTAAATATTGTATTTTCAAAGCATGCTGTGGAATTTTGAATACTTGTTTCCCTGAGGGCACAAGACAAATTCTGTTTCTGCTGTCTGTCTCCAAAAACTCTTGGGCCTTTTGTTTTCAGTTCATTGCTCTGAAAAACAGCCTCAGAATTAATTTATCCATACTTAGGTCAGGGATTTGAGATTCCACAGTGATGGACACAGTATAACAATACAAGTAGAGCAGAAAAAAAGTAATTATTTTAATGCGGTGGGATGTTCTGACACTGAGTTGCAGAATTTATTGGGAATTTTGACATAGCTTTTAGTGGGACCAGGATTTCCATTCCTAGATGTCCCTGTTACCGACAAAGTGTCAGATCTGGGACACAAACAAATAAATAAAGGCTACAGCTAGAGGGGGACAAGGAAAGGACCTAATAGCAGGTACTAATTTGGCTGGCAGTGTGATTACAGAGTTTATGCCATTTGCACTCATAGACTGATCATTACTCCTTTGTTCCTGGAAAACACAGGGCATGTCTGATGTCAAATAATGTAACTCCAATATTCACACATGGCTTCTGGTTCACTGATAGCCAATACTGCCTGGAAGTCATTTCACTCCTGGCCTTTCTTCTGAAGTTTCTCTAAAACAAAACCCGGTCTCGGGTCTATATAGAGCGAGGACCAGAGTGCATCTAACAGATGTTGCAGTTCGTGCAGCAGTTTCTGGGATCTGCTTCTCTGAGATCTTGAGCTTCTGAGCACTTTGTCTGAGTCCTGGTTTCGGCTGGGATAGAGTTAATTTTCTTCCTAGTAGCTAATATAGTGCTGTGGTTTTGATTTAGGATGAGAATAATGTTGATAACACACTGATGTTTGAGTTGTTGCTAAGTAGTGCTTACACTGGTCAAGGACTTTTCAGCTTCCCATGCTCTGCGAGGTGCACAAAAAGCTGGGAGGGGGCACAGCCAAGATAGTTGATCCAAACTGGCCAAAGGGCTATTCCATACCATATGATGTCATGCTCAGTATAGAAACTGGGGGGAGTAGGCTGGGGGACAGCATCGCTGCTCAGGACGGGCTGGGCATCAGTCAGCAGGTGGTGAATGATTGCAACACTTGTTTTTTTTCTTCAGTTTTGTTCCTCTCTCTCTCTCTTGTTGTTTTCCTTTTCATTACAATTTTATTATTATTATTATTATTATTATTATTATTGTTGTTGTTGTTGTTATTATTATTATTATTATTATTATTATTATTATTATTATTATTATTAATTAAGCTGTTCTTACCCCATTAGTTTTCTTACTTTTGCTCTTCCAATTCTCTCCTCCATCCCACCGGGGAGGGAGGGTGAGCAAGTGGCTGTGTGGCGCTTAGTTGATGACTGAAGCTAAACCACGACAGTCCTTTTTGGCGCCCAACACGGGGCTTGAAGGGTTTGAGATAGATAATAACAGATTAACCAGAGCATATTAAGGAATTTAGATCTGTTAATAGTTGTAGGTCACGATACTGATTCATCTGTTCTCAATATTGGTTTATCTGATCTGCACCATGCTCATTTTTTTGCTGTACATATTAAATATCAGTGTTGGGTTTTGCAGTTTGCTGTGCTCCGCAGTGATTAGTGATGTGTTGCCTGTGAGATTTGTTATTAAAACACTGGCCTTGAGCTTAATTTGGTATCTGAGTTTTGTACTGTAGCCATTACTGTACATTGGGTACCACCTCGTGGAGACAATTAGAAATTATACTTCTTTTTCTGAGAGGTTCTTTATGGAGGAAATACAGAATGGCATACCTTTTTCTATTATGTTTCCTCCTTCTTTACAATAAATTTTCAGTATTTGGAACATCCTTGGGTAGTTAAGATACTTCTATTGGTATTGCTTGGGAATATTGTTTCTGTTTTGTCTAAGGTTAATAAGCAATTTAAGAATATCATCCAGAGATCTGCCCTGAGGCTGGATAGTTATGAGTGGCAGGGTGTGTGGGATAGTATGGGCAAGTACCTAGGACAGTGGGCACCTCCAGTGTTTTGGAACTTCACCCCTGAACAAGTGCAGAATCCTGAAAAACTAGTAAAACTTTCGGAAAAAGTATGCTGTCACCCTGGCAATTCCAGAGACACACAAATCACTGCAACATGCTGCAACCTGGCCCATGCCTACCAAGCCCTGTTCAACATTATTCAGTACCCTCAAGGGGAAGAAAAGGTCTCTGGATCTGACAATAAAGTGACAGGCACTGAGGCTACTCCAGCCGCCCCTGCAACAGGCACTGTGGCTACTCCAGCCCCCCCGTGACAGGCACCACGGCTACTTCCTACTGAAGTGACATGGAAAACCTACCTTGACCCTAGAGGCATGGGTATGTGAGTTGTAAGGAAAAACAATCACAAAAGAGGGTTCTTCCAGGAAAATTGCTGCTTCAGTTTCCAGTGGGCAGTTCCCAGACAGAGCAGAAGGGCTGGTTTTACTTCCGATCTTAACAAAGGGACTTTTGATTCACATTTACAAGAAGTGGGTAACGAATACTATGACCTGGACTAGAGGGGCCCTGCCTCCAGCCAGGTGGAGGAAAGGGACAATCGGGTTTACTGGACTGTGTGGATTCGATGGCCTGGCACATCAGACCCACAGGAATACAAAGCTCTTGTAGACACCAGTGCAGAGTGTACCCTAATGACAACAAGCTGTATAGGGGCAGAATCCACCTGTATTTCTGGAGTGACAGGGGGATCCCAGCAGCTAACTGCATCAGAAGTCAAAGTGAGCCTAACTGGGAATGAGGCCATTGTGACTGGCCCAGAGGCTCTGTGCATACTTGGCATAGACTGCCTCAGGAGAGGGTATTTCAAGGACCCAAAAGGGTACCGATGGGCTTTTGGTATAGCTGCCTTGGAGACAGAGGAAATTGAACAGCTGTCCACCTTGCCCGGTCTTTTGGAGGACCCTTCTGTTGTGGGGTTGCTGAGCATTGAAGAACAACAGGTACCAATCACTACCACAACGGTGCACTGGCAGCAATATTGCACCAACCGAGATTCCCTGATTCCCATCCACAAGCTGATTCATCGACTGAAGAGCCAAGGATTGATCAGCAAGACTTGTTCACCTTTTAACAGCCCTATATGGCCAGTGCAAAAGTATAATGGAGAGTGGAGACTGACAGTAGACTGTCATGGCCTGAATGAAATCATGCCACTGCTGAGAACTGCCGTGCTTGACATGCTAGAACTTTAATATGAACTGGAGTCAAAAGCAGCCAAATGGTGTGCCACAACTGATATTGCTAATGCATTCTTCTCAATCCCTTTGGGAGTAGAGTGCAGGCCGCAATTTGCTTTCACTTGGAGAGGTGTTCATTACATTTGGGATTGACAGCCCCAGGGGTGGAAACACAGCCCTACCATTTGCCATGGACTGATCCCAGCAGCACTGGAAGAGGGTGAAGCTCCAGAACATCTGCAATATATTGATGGCATCATTGTGTGGGGCAATACAGCAGAAGAAGTTTTTGAGAAAAGGAAGAAAATAGTCCAAATCCTCCTGAAAGCCGGTTCTGCCATAAATCAAAGTAAGGTCAAGGGACCTACACAGGAGATCCAGTTTTTAGGAATAAAATGGCAAGATGGACGTCGTCAGTTCCCAATGGATGTGATCAACAAAGTAACAACCATGCCTCCACCAACCAGCAAAGAGGAACACAAGCTTTCTTAGTCATTGTGGGTTTTGGAGACTGCATATTCCAAATTACAGTCTGATTGTAAGACCTCTCTATTGAGTGACCCAGAAGAAGAATGATTTCAAATGGGGCCCTGAGCAACAACAAGCCTTTGAACAAATTAAACATGAGATTGTTCATGCAGTAGCCCTTGGGCCAGTCCGGCCAGGACAAGATGTAAAAAATGTGCTCTACACCACAGCCAGGGAGAATGGCCCTACCTGGAGCCTCTGGCAGAAAGCACCAGGGGACACTCGAAGTCGACCCCTAGGGTTTTGGAGTCAAGGATACAGAGGATCCGAGCTCTGCTATACTCCAACTGAGAAACAGATATTGGCAGCATATGAAGGGGTTGGAGCTGTTTTGGAAGTGGTTGGTACTGAAGCACAGCTCCTCCTGGAACCCCAACTACCGGTGCTGAGCTGGATGTTCAAAGAGAGGGTCCCCTCTACACATCATGCAACTGATGCTACGTGGAGTAAATGGGTCGCACTGATTACACAACGGGCTTGAACAGGAAACCCTAGTCATCCAGGAATCTTGGAAGTGATGAAGGACTGTCCAGAAGGCAAAGATATCAGAATATCACCAGAGGAGGAGGTGATGCGTGCTGAGGAGGCCCCACTGCATAACAAACTGACAGAAAATGAGAAGTAATATGCCCTGTTCACTGATGGCTCCTGTCCTATTGTAGGAAAGCATCGGAGGTGGAAGGCTGCTGCACGGAGTCTTATATGACAAGCTGCAGAAACTGCTGAAGGAGAAGGTGAATCGAACCAGTTTGCGCAAGTGAAGGCCATCCAGCTAGCTTTAGATATTGCTGATTGAGACAAGTGGCCAGTGCTCTATCTCTATACTGACTCATGGATGGGGGCAAATGCCCTGTGGAGGTGGTTACAGCAATGGAAGCAGAACAATTGGCAGAGCAGAGGCAAACCCATCTGGGCTTTCGCATTGTGGCAAGATATTGCTGCCCGGGTAGAGAACCTGGTTGTAAAAGTACGTCACGTAGATGCTCATGTACCCAAGAGCTGGGCCACTGAAGAACATCAAAACAACCAGCAGGTGGATCAGGCTGCTCAGATTGAAGTGGCTCAGGTGGATCTGGACTGGCAACTAAGGCTGAATTATTTATGGCTTGGTGGGCCCATGACACCTCAGGCCATCAAGGAAGAGATGCAACATATAGATGGGCTCGTGATCGAGGGATGGACTTAACCATGGACACTATTGCACAGGTTATCCATGAACATGAAACATGCGCTGGAATCAAACAAGCCAAGCAGTTAAAGCCTCTGTGGTATGGAGGCCTGGCAGATTGATTATATCACACTCCCACAAACCTGCCAAGGCAAGGGCCATGTGCTTACAATGGTGGAAGCAACCACCGGGTGGCTGGAAACATATCCCGTGCCCCGTGTCACCACCTGGAACACTATCCTGGGCCTTGAAAAGCAAGTCTTATGGCAACATGGCACCCCAGAAAGAAATGAGTCAGACAACAGGACTCATTTCTCTAACAACCTCATAGACACCTGGGCCAAAGAGCATGGCATTGACTGGGTGTATCACATCCCCTCTCATGCACCAACTTCAGGGAAAATCGAATGATACAATGGACTGTTAAAGACTACACGGAGAGCAATGGGTGGTGGGACATTCAAACATTGGGATACACATTTAGCAAAGGCCACCTGGTTAGTCAACACTATGGGATGTGTCGACTGATCTGGCCCTGCCCAATCAAAACTTTTACTTACTGTAGAAGGGGATAAAGTCCCTGTACCGCACATTTAAAAAATGCTGTTGGAGAGAGTCTGGGTTATTCCTGCCTCAGGCAAAGGAAAACCCATTTGTGGGATTTCTTTTGGTCAAGGACCTGGGTGTACTTGGTGGGTAATGCGAAAACATGGGGAAGTGCGATGTGTACCTCAAGAGCGTTTGATTTTGGGTGAGAACAGCCAATGATTTGAATGGTATGATGTTAATTGCTATATAACACTGTATGTTATCACTTCTATGGTTGCTAAGAGGTTGCTACACCATATCAACTGTGTCACAGTAAGAATCACACAGGTTAATGAAGAATGAACTTTGATGAAACCAAACAAAATGCAGCAGTGATGGAACCAGGACTGGCTTCAGCATGCAACAATCCAACACCACATCCCATCTCTCCTGCCCTGAAGGACTGTTATGACAGATGGAGACCAAAGTCATGGACTAAATGAACTCAAAGGACATTTTAGAGGGATGGCCCATAGACTAAGGGACTGATATCTGTGTGTATATATCAAAAGACAGGAAAAGTGGTAGTGATTGTTTGGAATGTATTGGAAAGTGTAGGACCTGAGCATGACATAGATGGTATAGAATAAGGGGTGGATATTGTCCTGATTTCAGCTGGGATAGTGTTAGTTTTCTTCCTAGGAGCTGGTATAGTCCTGTGTTTTGGATTTAGGATGAGAATAATGTTGATAACACACTCATGTTTGAGTTGTTGCTGAGCAGTGATTACACTAAGTCAAGGACTTTTCAGCTTCCCATGCTCTGCCAGGTGCACAAGAAGCTGGGAGGGGGCACAGCCAAGATAGTTGATCCGAACTGGCCAAAGGGATATTCCATATCATATGACATCATGCTCAGTATAGAAACTCGTGGGGAGTTGGCCAGGGGGGCAGCAATTGCTGCTTGGGGACGGGCTGGGCATCGGTTAGTGGGTGGTGAGCGGTTGCATCACTTATGTTTTTTTCCCTGTTTTTTTTTCCTCTCTCTCTCCTTGTTTTCCTTTTCATTGCAAGTTGTTGTTGTTGTTGTTGTTGTTGTTATTGTTGTTATTATTATTCCTAGTAGTATTATTATATTTTATCATTGTTGTTTTTTTTTTTTTTTTAATTATTAAACTGTTCTTATCTCAGCCCACAAGTTTTCTTACATTTGCGCTTCCAGTTCTCTCCCCCATCGCACTTGGGAGGGAGGGTGAGCGAGTGGCTGTGTAGTGCTTATTTGCCAACTGAAGCTAAACCATGACAGTCTGGGATCTGGGACTTCTTAGAGGAATGGGAGGGTGCTGTCAGTTAAGGCTATGGGTAAGGTAATGGCAGCTCTAGCAGTTTCTAACAAAATCTGTCAGCTGTCCCTGATCAAAGGGTGCCTGCAGCCTTTGTTCTAGCTGGCCACTGATTAGGAAGGGTCAAACATCCTTTAAACCTGTGCTAGGGGAGGCCTATATAAGAGCCAGGCCCAGAGAGCAGTTCATAGGGGGAGTCAACAGGCAGAGCACAGTCTCTGTGCAGCAGTCCACAAAGAAGAGACCAGCAGACTTTTTCTGTCTTGCATGTGCATCCTTAGCTATGGTGGTCACAGGGCTCAGTCCCCAGGTGCTGCTGGAGTAACTGTTGCTTTATTATAAGTTTCTTGGACCCAGCTGAGGCTTCAGGAGGAGGATGCAGCTCTACAAGCCTCAGGCTGCTGGGAGTGCCTAGGTTCAGTTCAGGATCCTAACAGGAGGGCGCAGGGTGAAAAACAGGACCACAGCCATGGATATCAAGAGAGCAGACTTCAACCATTGCGGAGATCTTCTTGGAAAAATCCCATGCAATATGGCCCTGGAGAGAAGAGGGGTCTAACAGAGCTGGTTGATATTCAAGAATCACCACCTCCAAGCTTAAGAAAGGTCCGCCCTGACAAGTATGAAGTCAAGCATGGGTGACTTGCATGGGTGAGCAAGGAACTCCTAACTGAATTCAGAGTTAAAAAGGAAATGTACAAGAGGTGGAAGCAAGGGTGGAGGAGTATTGAGTTGCTCTCTCATTGCACAGGGATGGGATTAGGAAAGCCAAGGACAACCTGGAGATGAATCTTGCAAGTTATGTGAAGGACAACAAGAAAAGCTTCTACAAGTACATAAACAGCCAAAAGGAAGAACTAGGGAAAATGTGGGACACCTTCTGCATGACGCAGGGGAACTAGTGACAAATGGTATGGGAAAGGCTGAGGTACTCAGTGACTTCTTTGCCTTATCTTTCCTGGTAAGACTGTCTTTCAGGAATCCCAGGCCTCTAAAACCAGAGAGAAACTCTGGAGCGAGGAATACTTCCTCTCAGGGCAGGAGGACTAAGTTAGGGAGTACTTAAGCTGGATATACAGAAGTCCATGGGGCCTTCTCTTTGCATCCATGAGTGCTGAGGGAGCTGGCTGATGTCACTGCAAGGCCACTCTTGATTATCTCTGAAAGATTATGGCAGCTGGGAGAGATTCCTGAAGACAGTCACTCCTATCTTCAAGAAGGAAGATCCAGGGAACTACAGGCCCATCAGGCTCACATCAATCCCTCACAAAGTCATGGAGCAGCTAATCCTGGAAACCATTTCCAGGCACATGAATGACAAGAAAATCATCAGGAGTAGTCACCATGGATTTACAAGGGGGAAATCCTGCTTGACTAACCTCATTAGTCACCTCATTGTAGAAGACAGCTTGCTAGACAAGGGGAAGGGGAGAGCAGTGGATGCTCTTTACCTTGACTTTAGTAAGGCTTTTGACACTGTCTCCCTTTAACATCCTCAAATAAGCTGACAAAGTATGATTTAGATAAGAGGACAGTGAGGTGGACTGGATGGATGGCTGGATACAGAAGGCTGTGATCATCAACACAAAGTCCATTTGGAGGCAAGTCACTAATGGTATACCCCAGGGGTCAATACTGGGGCCAGTATTGCTTAATATCATTGTTAATGACCTGGATGATGAGACAGAGTGGGCCCTCAACAGATTTGTAGATGGTATAAAACTGGGAGGAGAGGCTAATATACCAGATGGAGGTGCTGCCATTCAGAGTGACCTGGACAGGCTGCAGAAATGCACTGACTGTCTGGGAGGAACTTCTGCAGAGAAGAACCTTTGGGTCCTGGTGGACAGCAAGCTGACCATAAGCCTGCAAGGTACCCTCATGGTGAGGAATGCCAACAGCCTCCTAGGCCTGGAGAATATAAAGCTCAGGGGAATCTTGCCAATGTGTATAAATACCTGATGGGAGGGAACGAAAAGGGACCCAGACTCTTCTCAGCACTGACTACTGATAGGACAAGAGGCAGTGAGCACAAATTTAAAAAATAGGAAACTCCATCTGAACACAGGAAAACACATTTTTACTGTGGGCGTAGTCAAACACTGGAATACGTTGCCCAGAGAAGTTGTGGAGTCTCTGTCTGTGGAGGTAATCAAAGCCTGACTGGACACAATCCTGGGACACCTGCTATAGTTGACCCTTCTTGGGCAGGGACTTGGACTAGAAGAGGAGAGATAAGTCTCTTCCAACTTAAATGATTCTGTTATTCTTTCCTGGGGTAGTTTACTGCAGGGACCCCTGTTGCTAGCCACATGGCTGAAACTCTGTTGTGTGTTGGCTCTGTGTCCTGTAGTGTCTTCTGATATTACTCAGGCATGCCTTGTGTTCTCAAGCACTTCCACAGTCTCCTTGGGGCATATAATCCTCATCCTTGATTTTATGCTGTAAATATACCAGTCCATCAGGTTGTGACATTGTTCTTTGCTTATTCTTAGAACCTTCAACTGAAAACCACGTGCAAAATAATAACTATTTTTAGAACATAAGACCTAAACCAAATTCAGTGCCATGGTGTACATGGCCTGTGCACTTGAACCGGTTGTGTTATAAGTGACATGAACTTATACTTATTCTGTACTACTTGACCTCTGATAGGGGATTTGCTTTCTGGAGTGGCAATACCTATTGTTGCAGATACAGCCTTACTTGATAGAATAACATGCAGTAAACAACAAGGAGGTGCTCTCAGCATTCTATTTTACTTTTTGATATCTATGAATGGCTAGGAAAAGCATGGAGCATGGCATGCTTCAAAGCTGAATCCTGTTCTACTGGGGATATTTCCTGCAGAAAACTTAAGATTCTTTCTGGAGTGAAGAAAAAAATATTTTGGAGTACGATTAAATGTTTTTTTTTTTTCAATTTCTGATTTCCAAGAGGACTAATTCCAAGGGAGCTATGGAAAAATAGCTAAAGAAAGTATTGTCAGACAGCACAAATTTGCTATATTGGAAAATTCTGAGGGTTTTACAAAGTGGGGAAAAAAGGTTGAAAAACACTACTCTACAGACAGAAGTGTGAGGCCATGTTCTTTCCATCATGAGGTGTATAAAAGTCTCTTTGTTCTATGATGGACACAGTACAGGTGTGTTGTGAGGCATAAGTGATTCTCCAAACAGAGTTCACATTCTCAGTTTGCGAACAGGCCTTTACAGGTCAGCTGGCTAAAAAAAGACATTAGCCCTTGTACACGGTGACTCAGAGCTCCATAGTGTGAGTGCAAATCCAGAGGAAGTTTCTCTAGTAAGCAGCACTGGGAAAAAGATGGATTTGTTCTGATGTGGGAGCACCATCGACATTCAGACTGACTTGGAACTATGATGTACAATTATGCCAGTAGCAGCTCTTGTCCCCTTTCAAGGGTGTTAAAAATTGACACAAAAATAAATTATATATGAGACAAGTGGAGTACCCCAGGTGTTCTTGGCAAATGCTGCCACAAAAATTAAATAAAATAAAAGCCTTTTAAGGAGGATCTGAACGAGTAATCTTTCGTGTTTCATACTAAAGCCACTTGCCCACCATCACCACCTCACTACAGATGAGGAAAGAGACATTTTGAGGGCTCTTGAGTTTTATGAATGGTCGCAGTGAATCGCACAGAGTGATTTAGCACAGGTGTTCTGTAATTGGGCTGCACAGGAAAAATTCTGAGTTCATTCAGCGATTCTCAATGTCACCTTTCCAGTGGGGAGTTCAAGTGAAAAGTCTGCCGACTAGCATGTGAATAAAACAGCTAAGTGTGGTGAATATACGCAACTTTAGTATTTCCCCTCCTTTACAGTTTTATGGGCTTATTTTTTAGAGGTACTTATTTTCATTTAAATAAAAAGCATGTAACAGGTGGAATACTTTAAAAAGCCCTAACTAATTCTGAAAAAGTTACTACTGAAGCATTTCTGATCACCATGTTAATTCTGAAAGGACAGTGGCCACTTTGCTTGTGCCCCATGGCAACTCTCAGCACCTTGTCAAGCATCATTAAAATCTTATATGATTTCTACAATTGAAATTCGAAGACTAGTTTGAGGGAGAATAAAAAACCCAGGAAAGATAGAAGGGAGAAAAATGTATCAAGATGCATGAAAAACAGATGAATACATCCATCAGAGAGATAAATACATTCTCCTGGAGTGTTTGCTGTATGGGATATTTTGGACTGTCAGAGCGGCGTAGAGATTGGGTTTTTCACAGATTCAGAGTGAAAACCAAAAGCAATGTCATGAATTAAGTCTGGAAACAAAATGGAACACTTATGCTCTGCAGTGCCTGGGAGAAACACAGCGCAGTTTCCACTGGAGTTTCTTTAGCCTCTTTCAGGCTTAACATTAAAGTGTGACTGTTCTTACATACCTTCAGTAATTAGAACCTATTGTTTTTGTGCCAAGAGAGACAGGGGTCTGTGAAAAACATTTCCCCTTAAGAATATTTCTCAGCTCTTTTTCAGCCTCAGCTCTTTATATGTCACATTGCCAAAGCTATAGAGAACTAAAGCTCCCTGTTAATACATTAGTCCCTCAGTGTTTCATATGCTTGGAATACAATTTTCCTTTGTTGAATTTTCCCCTCAAAGCAATCAAAGTTCCAGGTAAATTAAGCCTCATAGCAGTGAGGTGCATGCTGTTACTTCAAAATGACAAATTGAAATAGTTAAGCCTGGTAGTTCTTTACTGCTGAGAAAAACCTGGTCCAAAGACCCTGCTGCACTGAAGAAGCAGTTTCCAGCTTACATCCAAGCTCTGCAAGCCCTGGCTCCACACAAAGGTGGCTCCAGCCCTCCAAAGGACAGGCCTGCCTGCTCCAGTGTGCCTGCTGGAGTACCAGCCCAGGGGTATGCTCAGGTACACGGGATCTCAAATGCTCTGGAGGGTGCACTGTGGCCATAGTGAATTCATGCAGGCAGGTTTGCTGATTGAATGAAATTATCCCCAGCGTATGGGGTATAAATTCCCAAGGCCACAAGAAGTCCCAGGGAAAGACATTGGCTTATTATCCAGTTTGTATTGTAGTAAATGACATTTTCACCCCCTTTGACAAGTAATCAGGCACTTTTCACAGCATCCTCCAACGGCTTTTTGACATTCACTGAGTATGTGGTACACTTGGAACTAAACCTGTGATTTCTACACTACCTCCGAATTGCCAGGCTCATTAGAAAGAAAAGCTTGCTTAGATTCAAAGTAGATATTCTGTCTGTTGTACTGCTAGACTGGCTGATGGGAAGGTGTGTTGGAAAGACTTAGGCCATTATTTGGGAAAGTGCTAGATTGATCCTAGCCAAAACTGTGCAATAGACTGTGCTAAGACTTTGTCTTTGGACCTGAATTATCTGTGGATAATCATGTGCAAAGGCTTGAGTTTATGCACAGGTCCTATTTAGTTTATTAATACGGATATAGACTCAGACACCACCTTATCCCACTGTGCAAGAATGTTTGTGTGAAAGACAGGCAACACTGCTAAAATGTGAGTTTATTTGCACTTAACACAGTGATGAAATAAATGACTTTTTGTTTAGTTTCCATGGAATGGTTACACAACATTGGGATTTGTTTATACAGTAACAGACACATTTTTAAAATTCTCCTTCCCAAAGAAAAGATTTATTTTATTTTTGTCTTCAGAGCAGAAAGGAAGTAGAGACAAGCAAAATGTAGAGAAATGGGAAGCCTCTTTTCAAAACTGCCAGAAATGCATATCTATAACTTGTGAAATCCATATATTTAAACAGATGAACATATGCTTTGCTTTCATGCAATAGAGGGAGAAGACACAAAACAGTCTTTCTATAAATTACTCAGTGTGAGAAGTAGAGGATTGCAGAAAGAATGGTATATTAACATCTTAAAATTCTTAGACATAGCAAAAATTTGACTGATCTCTTCACTTCACCCTGCACACACAAAAACCAGCTTTTCAATGCTCCTTTTGTCTGCTCAACTTTATTTATCCCAGAGAAAAAAATTGTAGTGTAGCTGTAAAGAGCACTACAAGATACAGACTCCAGAAAAGGGATTTGGGATGTTCAGAGGTCATCAGAAAAATAGCAGAGAACCTTAACTCTCCTGTCAAGTTCAGGCTCAATATACTTTATTTTCCATCCTCCACAAGCTGGCTGGTACAGACATCTCAGACTCTCCAGAGCCTGCATTCCTTCACTAGCTATTTCAGTGCTGTATGCTAGGATCAAGTTTTCAAAATAAATCACATTCGGAAATCAGATTCACTAAAGTTTGCAGGTGTTTGGTACTGGATCTTTGAATTTCTATTGAGGTACGCAAATATTTACATCTGGATTAACATTTCCTGCACATTCCAGTAAAGCTTGAGACATTACTTCTTCAACAGTAGGAAGAGATTGCAATGAAATTCTAAAAAATCTTTCAGAAAGCATTTCCATTTATCATATTTCTATGAGAAATACAGGAAGAAGAGTTTAAGAACAGAGATACAGAAAAAGATCAAATTCCCTGAGGTACCTAACACAGAGTTAGTATGCATAACTAGTAATGACTGGAGGTAGCTTACAGTATGCCTAAATCCTCCCCATGTATAGGGTTAGGCCCTTATCTGACCCGAGGTCTCAAAAAGCAATCTACCTCACTTTAGTTAATCCTATAAGCAACTACATTTATAAAGATTCTCCCTACTTATTCTGAAATTTCTAACTTCAGTTGCCCACTGAAATGCAAAAGTGCCTGCCCTGGGGGGAAAGGTGAAAGTTCATATCCCTTCTATAAGCCTCCAAAAGTCTTCTTGCTTGCTGTTTTTCTGAGTTCCCTGGGGTCATGCAGGTAGGCCAAATTCTACAGGATGAATAGGAACACTTTAATCTGGGATATGCCTTGGCATTAGAAGACACTATGATCTATTGGGCAATATGAGTTCAATCCCATCAGGTTGAATGGAGCTGAAATTACTGAACCTCTTGTTTCTCTTCTAACCATCTGGCTATTATGGAAAAGGACTTGGCAGAATGGGAGTAGATTCCCACTGTTTCATATGTTTATGGCAGAAGAGAAGGATCCCTAGCTTAGGTAGACTCGATGCTCTTCAGAAGTGTCTAAATTCCCTATTTACTCAAACAAATACCTTAAACATTCATTACGGTATGGGATGAGTTGCCCATGGTTGTGCCAGTCTCTTGCTCTCCATTAAAGCAATATGTTTCAACTTGACATCTATATTTTAGGCAGTTAACATGAAGTGAGATGAATAATATCCCAGGAAACCATCATTAAATAATCCCTCTTACCATGATACAGTTACACATTGGGGCTGAATGAAGATTTGCAAAAGCAGGACTAATTCTACAACCTCCTAACTTGTAAGTGTTTCAATTCACAGTCCTAACTTTTTTAATACATATATTGCATATATAGACAGTTCCTCAATTTCCCTTAGAAAACACCATGTTACAATGGCATGCTGCTGAGGAGACAAATGACTGCTTGAAAAGCTCTTGCTCAGCTCCCGCAGGAGCGCCGTGCCCAATGTGTGAAACATCTAATGGCAGGAAGAAGCTGGGAGTGGTGGGAACACGGTCAGCAGAGTCACAATCTGTGTAGAATGCATCTGCCAAACTGAAACAAAATCCAATTTGGAAAATTTTCAGAGGCAGAAACTCTTGGGCAGTTTGCTTGCTTGTTTCCTGCTTTTCCTTTTAAGTAGAATAAGCAAAAGGTGTATCTTTGATATTCGGACTTTTCCCCTCCCCTCCCTGTAAAATTTCAGGTTCTTGATGCATTAAGTCAAGGTTCTAGAACTTAGTGAAGTGGTCACGGGATAAATGCATTTCTTATTCTTTTAAGCATGGGGAAAATATACTTTCCACTTGGATATAGCTTGACTGTTTTACTTAAAAATTCAAAATTATTTAACTTGTGGCAGAACCTCAGCATGGAGATTTAAGCCTGTAGTGTTAAAATTTGGCAGGTAGAAGACAATGGAACAGTCTCATGATGGAAAGCATGAAAGAAGTTTAATTCTACACATAGTTGCCTGTGCTGCTTGATATTCAGCTTTGCTCTCAAATCATAAAGCACAGAGAGATGGCAGCTTTTAATTTGGAGTGATATGGTCTGCAGAGTGAGTCTTGCTGTCTAAAACTCTGTAGACAGTCCTGCCTTTATGTTTTTCACTTTTTTACATGGTATGGAAAATAACCCATTTTTAACATTTGAAGAAAACTCAGATATTTTCCTGACCAAATAACAGCCACATGCTCCAATGTTTTGTTCGGGTTTTCCTATGTCTTGCATTTTTTTATGTTGTCGTTTATATGTAAGAACACACAGTAAATTGAAAGAGAAAATTAAACATAATTAAGATTGCACAGACTGATCTAAGTAAAAATATGGTCCCCTTTATTTTATCATGGCTCTTAAGAAAATACCACGCTTTTGCTACTGTAACTAGAATCAGAATGAAAAATAGGTAGACTTGTGTTCCAGCAGTATCTTACCTTGGTATTAGAGAAGAGTCTGCTCCTCCTGCCAAAAAAAAGACATCACACATAAGAAGATATATGAGTTCATCTGTTTTACACGCTACTCTTCTAGGAAATTCAGCTGAGATGGCTTTGTGGAATAAATTGTTGTGTGTGCAGAATTCACAGACAAATGCTGATTCTTCACAGATGTGTTCAAAAACATCTGGTCTCACTGTCAGAAATACCTACCTCTTACAGCTTGCTGTTAACAAGAGCTGAGGATTTTTAAGCTTTTAACTCAAGGCATTTGAAAACAAGCTCTGGTTTATCTGAAGGCATGCGGAAAAGATATAAAATGAGAATGTGCTACTGACTCTTCCTTACTAAACGCTTTTCCATGTATGGAAGGGATCACAGTAACATTGGTGAATAGTCAGGGAAGGACCTAACACTGTAGGAAAGGCATTACTGACAGATAAAGCTAGAAATAAAAGCATAGAGAACTGTCTTTAGGAACAACTGTCAGTAATATCCAGTTACCAAAATCATATAAACATGGTGGACAACTTAATCTGTGCCAAGGAACTTTAAAGATTAAATTAGGGCAACCTTGACCTAATTTAAAAAGGAGAGGCTACACTGGAAGATTCTCTTGGTCTTTTAGCAGCTCCAGTCCTGTCTGTAATAGCTGTGAAGGCTTGCCAATTTTCCAAACCTGTTAATCAGTCATTTCACTGTAGGGACTGCAATTGTAGGATTTGTTCTAAAACAAATAGATAAATAAACATTATGAGTAGGACATCAGCTATGTGACTAGTGCTCAGAATTGTCTTGTCTAAAGCATGTTTCTGGTGTAAAAAATTGGAACCTCTTTAAGGTCTATAAATATTCAGGGAGAATCCAGTGTGTTAGGTTCAAATAACTCAGACATCAAGTTCCCTTGGCAATGAAAAAGCACACAGAGTTTATATGTTCACTTTAAAATCTCACAAGATGCCAGGGAAGAGCAGCAGGGATTAGGGCGTTTTGGGCGGCTGCAGAGAAGATGATGTCTTAAGTACTCTCTTCTGCCTGCTCTGTCTCAAGATGCCAGGGTGTAGCTGTTGATGTTGAAATGAGAGGCACACACTGCTAAGCCAGGCTAGCTATCTGAAAGGAGCAAAGCAACATACAGAACTAAATACAGCAATTGCTGCAGTGTCTACTGGGAATTTGGGTTCAACCTAAGGTTCAAAATGCTCAGCATACTTCACATTTCTGGTCTCAGTTTTGTCACTTTATCACCTGTTTTTCTCTCTTCCTGTCAACAAAACAGAGGGTTGATGTCTCATCTTCTCAGCTTTCAAGAGCTGGCTGGCCTGTTTTAACTGTAATTCAGGGATTGTTTTCTTTTCTGCTGAAGTCAGTTTTATCAGGCCTTCCTGATAACTAGCAAAAACTGCTAATTTTTCTGCATCTTGAAACAGAAAGTTGGGTGTGGGTGGGATTGACCCAAAGTATGAAAAATCTAGTGGGTGTTTTAATTTTCTTGATGATCTATGACCTGCGATGTAGACACATTGAAGGTCCGGGGCTTTTCTTTACATTTTAATTATAGGCTGTATGATTTATTCATCCTTCAGCAACCCTGCAGCGTAGCAACACTTAATTGAACTTTACTGTTATTATCAAAATCCTTTGACTTTTTCCATCACTGTAATAAAAATATCAATCAATTTATCATCACAACGATCTTCTGGAGTACTTTGCTTTTCAACTTTGTTCTACAGAAAGGAACAAATAGTTCCACAAATGTGTATAGGTTTCTAACTCTTACATAGGCACCTAACTCCTCCTGAAGGGAGGAAGGCAAAAAGAGTTAAATGCCTAAATGTCATTCAGGAACTTTGGGTAGGTAACTTGTTTGTGGTTACACAAGAAAGCTGTGGCAGAACTGACCACTGAACGCAGTCATCATACACATAGAGCCTCACCCATTATGCCATCATTTTGTGACTGTTTTCTATAGAATCATACAATTGTTTCAGGTTAGAAGAGACTTTAAGAGATCTCTAGGTCAAGCTTCTGCTCAATGCAGAGCAGGTTGCTCACGGCCTTGTCCAGTCAGGTCCTGAAAACCTCCAGGTACGGAATGTCTCTGGGCAACCTCTTCCAAAGCGTAGGTTCCCCCAAAGTCTTCTCAGCTCCAGGCTGACCAAGCCCAGCTCTCCCAGCCTCTCCTCACAGGACAAGTGCTCCAGCCCTCACCGTCTCAGTGGCCTCCCCTCAACTCCCTCCAGTTTGCAAACATCTTTTTTGTACTGAAGAGCTGAAAACTAGATGGAGTATTCTAGATGCAACGTAACGAGTGCTGAGTAAAAGAAGAATCCTCACTTCCCTCAGTCTACTGGCTGCCCTCATATTAATACAGCCCAGGTGTTGCTACCTTTCACAGCTAGCAGGGCATGCTCCTGACTCATGTTAGGCTAGTGTCCATCAGGACCCCAGTGCCATTTTCAGAACAGCTGCTACCTATGTGTTTAAAAGTGATGGTACCTTGCTTCAGTGACCCCTGAGGGCACAGAGACCTATCCAGGGAGTTCTCACAGCACAGGACTGAATTCACAGCAAAACTGTGCAAGGAGAATAGTGGGTTGTTCTAAGGTGCTGTGTCTGGTGAGTAAGTCCCATCCCCCAGAAGGGTTTATTAGCTTGGGCTTACCATGAGAAAGGCTCAGCTGTTCTGGGCATCAGCCTGTTTATGCATTGATCAGGTGTCTCTCTATGTCTGTTTTAAAAGGGAAGACAGTAATCACCAGCTGGATACATAAGCAATGATGGGAGGCGGAAAAATCACCCTATAACTTGCTCCATGGTGGAGAAGAAGGTCCAGACCAGTAAAGCCAATGACAGGACTAAGGTAGTGTTCCTATCCACTAATCCTTTCTGGTGTTTTCTGAATGATTTGGACTCTTGCTTGTCACTGCAGGTGATCAACTGGCAGGGTTGATCAAATCTGAATTTTCAGATGCAGTTCCTTCCTCTCCTTCCATGGCCTCTCTATGGCTCCATTTTGCGGGTGTGCCTGGAGGTGAACGAAGACCAGCCCTGAGTGAGTGCATAACCTTGTTTACTCTATAAATCAGTGGAGCTTGGCTGATTTGCTGTCAAATGCTGCTGGTAGCTGATGGCTCCAGTATACTGAGGTGAGCCCAATATCTTAATTCAGTGGCTGAGGAAGTATCTTGACCTTTTGTTGCTAACAAATTAGGTACCTGATGTACTAGGAGGTTTCCTTCAGTTCTACTGTCATTTTCTTTTTCCTTTTTCTTTTTTTTTCTCTCCTGTTATTAGCTCACAGCTTGGAACTCTACATCTGAATGTTTCTTTTTACCTCTGAGACTTTCTGAATTAATTTCAGTAGAACTGGGCTAGGACTCAGGACACATGAGACTGCTTTCTGTCTGAGCTGACTTTGGGCAAATCACTTTACGCCCTCATACCTCAGTTTCTCAACATGTAAAATGGTGCTGATAATTCCGACCCTCTTTAGAAGCATTTTGAAAGCTAAGGGTGAAATATGCTGTTATGGATCTGGGCACTACACCTTGCTTTCAGTTCTTCAATTTATTTCAGTTTTGACTTGTTTGTGGGTGATGAGAAAGCATCGGGGAACTCATAAAGTCAATGTGTAAACTGGCAATGAATTTGAGATTCTCCTGGCAACCTTTACCATGCCTGCCTGGGAATGCCTGCCAGAGAATATAAAAGGTTTAAATGAGGTGCAGTTGTGACCATCCTGCAGGAAAACAAGATGTGTGTACTGGGAATCAGCCAAAGGTTACTATCCACAGCTAATGCACTTAAGGAGATCTCAGCTTTCACTGAGGATTAGAAGCAGGTTTCTCTTGATTCAGTCTATGAGAAAACAGAGGAAGAGTCCTCCATGAGTGAAATCAGTTTCCTTCCCTAGGTCTGTAGTAGTGGACAAGAGCCTGTGGTTTTCCCTGGGTGAACTGTTTTTACTTCCTGGGTGATTGCTTGGTCCTCTCAAGAGTCTTTATCAAAGCAGCTGTAACTGTTGTTTGCTTAAACTGCAAGATGGTGAGACTAGCCTACAAGACCCCAGGCTATACCTGTCATTACTGGTAATAGGTTCACTCTAAGAAAGAGTGAATCCTCATTCATTATTGCTGTTTTACTTCAGAATAACTCTAGTGAGATCAATACATTGGTGAATTGATCTCATCTGCATTCTAACTCATGTCTCCTTTTTATTCTGACCTGGCTGTTCCTACATTGTGAGTTAAGGAGTATGCTTATTGTGTCTTGCTCAAAGCAACTAAGGATTGGAATTATCCTTAATTCTCAGATACTCAGGCTTCTGAGAAAGACCGTATGTTTCTCAGAAAGTGTTGTGGAGAGTTGACATGCAAATCCTCATAAAAATGTTTCTCCCATGCCAAAAAGAAAAGGCTTTGCAACAGTGATTAAAATTTTCATACTCACTTTTTGATGCTTTGAGTTGTAACAAAGAAATTGGAATTTTCCTTAATTTCACATTGAAAAACAAAATAAAACAGAAACAATTGTCAAGTTATTAAAAAAAGATTTCTAAATTCTTACGTACCTTCCTGAGAATACAATCAAATTAGAGAGAAAGGAGAAACAGCTACAAAAAGAAAAATATGTCTGAAAGAAATATGCCAGTGGTTCCTTTAAAAAGAAATAAACAATTGCAAAACTAAGTGAATGTTTTTTGCTTTTAAGAAAGTTTTAAAATATTTTTCATGAAGTATATTTTTTCCTATGAAACTCAAATATCTGTTTTTTCAATTAATCTTCTTCAAGGCTTCCCAGTATTTGTATTTCAGTCTTAGGCCAATATCTATATGGTATTTTCCATAAAAGACTATAATATTTTTCATAAGTTAACTTTGAGAAGCAAAGCTCGTCCATTAACTTAATTCTCTCTTTTTAACTGTGTTAGCACTTAGGCTATCTCTAAAACTACCAGAAGCAACTTTTCTGATGTGAAAGGCATTTTCCTGTTAATGAAGAGAGTTTGTCAAAAGTTTTCCATTTTACTAGAAGTTCAGAAGATGAGTTTTGCACAGGTTTTTTGTCTATTATTTTTAATTTTTGCTTTCACCTTTCCCAGACAAATAATGAGCTTTAATTATAACCTGGGACTGAGTAGTGATGTGACACCTGGTGAGAATGCTACAAACGTTTTCAATATGGCATGTGGAGGATGAATCTAAAAGCTGAGCTATGTCAATAGAGAGTGCCTGCCATCTCTGACTGACTTGCTGAGAAATCTGACAGTGACGCTGGTGCCTCCAGCTCCTGCTTTTAGTCCTCTACAAAACATGGAGAAGACATTGATTGTCACATTTACAAAATAAAGTATCCCACCTTTATGCATGTTCGACAGGTAAAGAATACACTAGGAATAAAAACCCACGATGGTATTTGAAATATAACAGGTTAGATCCTCAGCACCTGGCAATAAACTTCAGTGAAGTTACACCCACTTTTACCTGCTTCTGTTTTTCTGCAATATACTATAGGTTTTATAGAAGAAGTCAGCTCTAAGCCTTCCTACTCTGTGTTTTTCTTACACCCACAGAGATCATGCACTGGTTCCTAAAAACTGCCATGCCAGATTAAGCCATTGGTCCTTCTAGATCCATATCGTTTCTGACAAAGGTGAACACCTGACTCTACAAAGTAAGATTCTCTAGTAAAATATCTGAGCTATTATGGAATACTACGCAAGGTATAGGAACAGACAGACATTCCTTTACTGACCAGCACGGGTGACTTGTTTACATCTTGAAATATGAGCTTTTGTTATCTATTTTATTACATCAGCTTGCATGACAGTGCATATCATTATTAAGCACTAACTTATCCAACCTCCTTAAAAAATCTGGACATAGTGCTTGACTTAATGATCTCCTGTGGCAGTAAATTCCAGAAGGAGGCTGCAGGCTGCATATATTACTTATATTCTCTGTTTCTTCTGTATGGACTGCCCTCTCATTTAATCCTCTGCCCTATTGTCTTTGTGCTATGTAACATAGTGTTGTGGTTTAGCCCCAGCTGGCAACTAAGCACCACGCAGCCACTCGCTCACTCCCCCCTGGTGGGATGGGGGAGAGAATCGGAAGAGCAAAAGTAAGAAAACTCGAGGGTTGAGATAAAGACAGTTTAATAGGTAAAGAAAAAGCCACACACACAAGCAAAGCAAAGCAAGGAATTCATTCACTCCTTCCCATGGGCAGGCAGGTGTTCAGCCATCTCCAGGAAAGCAGGGCTCCATCACATGTAATGGTTACTTGGGAAGACAAACACCATCACTCCAAATGTCCCCCCCTTCTTTCTTCTTCCCCAGCTTTATATACTGAGCATGACACCATATGGTATGGAATAGCCCTTTGGCCAGTTGGGGTCAGCTGTCCTGGCTGTGTCCCCTCCCAGCTTCTTCTGCACCTGGCAGAGCACAGGAAGCTGAAAAGTCCTTGACCAGTGCAGCAACAACTAAAACATCTCTGTATTATCAACACTGTTTTCAGCACAAATCCAAAACATAGCCCCATACCAGCCACTATAAAGAAAATTAACTCTATCTCAGCTGAAACCAGGACACATAGTTAAGAGGAGAAACTGTTTAGTCCTTATGACCTTCATAATCTGAATATCCTCCCTTCCCTTAGTCTTCTCCTCTCCAGGCAAATACATTTAAGCCTCTCTGGTTTTACTAATCTCATCTCAAATATTTTTACTATTTTTATTACCGTCACAGCTCCTTATGATCTTTACTGTTTGGTTTCTAGGGGTTTAAGGCCCTGTGGGATCAAAAGAGTAATCTGACCAGCTCAGCCATCCTCAAAAATAGTCTTTAATCACTTTCTATCAGCTGTCAACTGCAATGAAGTTTTTCAGAGGTTTTGCTTCCATCAAAGGTTCTTCCAATCATAGCTGTCAGGTGCTGATTGTCTCAGTGTCTCCGAATGGTGGGTGCACCCAAGGAGTCTAGGAACTTCACTCTCCACCCAGAAAGGCAGATATGTATTATTTAAAAAGAAATATCTCCACAGAAGCCTCTCCATCCTAATTTTTATCCTCTTAAATCTAAGGCAACAATTTCAACTGACAGCTCAGTTTCAGCTGACAGTTCAGGTTATTTGCAAAGAGAGGTCTTGATGATGTTCCCATCAGATGTGGTTCCCATCTTGTTCTTTGCAACACCTAGACCTAGCAGCCAAGATGGGCACTGATGTATTAAACACAAAGGCAAAGACTGGAAGAATAGCAGGGGCTATGGACAAACATAGATGAGTCTCATACATGAACCCAAACACAGATGAACCCAGGTGAGTCTCAGGTAATAAAGCATAGAAAAGACTGACGAGAAATATCTTTGTTAGGATTTATCATTCTAAAGGCCCTTGTTTTCTCCAACCAAGATAGCTTATTGAAGACATCCTAATCTCATAATGTCTACTTTAAATATGTTGGGTCTTGATTTCAAAAGAACTACAAAGATTATCCAGCTGGGATGTTGTAGCTAGCAGTCAAGTCTCACCTGTTTAGCTGGAGGTGAAATGGGTGTCTGACTGTCAAAAGTTTAGGGGAGAAGATGAGGTAAGACCTGGTCTGGTCTTCTCCCCTGAAGTCAAACCAGGCTCTTTCCCTGTGTGGTATTTAGCTCTGTCTCATTTTGCTGAATGGTTGAGTCATTGGTGTTAGACCTCATTGTGCCCTCTCAGAAAGCATATGACCATCTTGCTGTGCTTACCCTATTGCTGCCAGTTAATTCTGCTATTACCCAGGCATGCAGTGAATCAGCTAATCCAAAGAGTGCTGCTGCTTAAGGCCTGATGAACTCTGGGCTTCTCCAAGAGAAAGCTTTTGGCAGCATTCACACTGCAAGGGCTGGTGCTGTTGCACAGAAGGATTTGTTTGAAAGGTGGCGTTTCTTTTTCTTTTACAAGCCAGGGGAGGCTAATTCATCTTGGCTCACTGCAGCCTTCTGCACCGTCTGTGCTGCTTGCATATTAAACACTTGGTTTTATATCCCCTTCTTCCATTTCAGAGTTTACTTCTATTTCTGCTTGGGAAGAAGATTTTCTGTTCCTTTTTTCATCCTTGTGCACTAGAAAGGCCATCCTACTCAGCCCGAGCAGGGGTTATCTAAGATTTAAATCCAACTTCCAGGTTTCCAAGGCCAAGTGAAACTTGTCATTGAATGAATTATGACTAAAGCTGGACACATTATTATCACTCAGTCATCTGGTCCAGGTGCTAAGTCAGCATGAGGTAATGGGCTTGTAATGGCACCCAAGTCTCCCAGGCCTCTAGGATGGCTTCATCTAGACTGTTTTTCCTTTATAGTGAGCTTCCCAATGAAGACCAAAAAGGATTTTAAACATAAAAAGGTAGTTCAATTACAGAATATTTACTTAATCTTTCACACAGACAAAGCTCAAAATTATTAGGTCAGAAGAATAAATTACAAAGGTGGTAAAAACAACTTCTTTACCCACTTGGTACTTGTTTCCAAGCTTGGTTTTAAGCACTTCAGTGAGTTTATGAGTTGCAGTGAATATTGCACAGTCTCCTCTGGTCTCCAGGAAATTTTCTTTTTGTCCCTATGGAGGCCAGGATATGTCTGCTTCTCTCTCTTCTCAGATGCCTCTCTCTCTTGAACAGCTGGTTCACCACTTCTTGCTGTATGCATGTCCCTCTGTTCCTCCTTGCCATACCTTGCAGTAGGAAAATTAACTTTTCTCAGGCATGTTCAGGTTCTCCCAATGGAAGGAACAACCTCTTTCTTTCCAGTGGTCTTACCTGATCTACTCATTCTCTTTGCAAAAGAAGAGAATTCATAAACAGGTAAAAATAGATACTATCTCCATGTAGTGGGTTGACCTTGGCTGGCCATCAGGTGCCCACCAAGCTGCTCTCTCACTCCCCCTCCTCAGCTGGCCAAGGAGAAAAAATAAGATGAAAAGCTCATGGGTTGAGATAAAGACAGAAGGATTGCTCATCAATTACCAGCATGGACAAAACAGACTCAACTTGGGAAAATTAATTTAATTTATTGCCAATTAACAACAGAGTAGGATAATGAGAAACAAAAACAAAACTAAAACCACCTTGCCCCCAGCCCCTTCTTCCCAGGCTTAACTTCACTCCTGACTCTTCTGCCTGCTCTCTCTCAAGCAGTGCAGGGGAATGGGGGTTGAGTTCAGTCCATAACACTTCATCTCTGCTGCTCCTTCCTCCTCACCTCTTCCCCTGCTCCAGCATGGGGTCCTTCCCGTGGAACACAGTTGTTCATGAACAGCTCCTTTCCACAGGGTACAGTCCTTCAGAAACAGACTGCTCCAGCGTGGGGTCACAGGTCCTGCCAGAAAACCTGCTCCTGCTTGGGCTCCTTTCCACGGGATGCAGCTCCTGCCAGGAGCCTGCTCCAATGTGAGATCCCCACGGGCTGCAGCTTCCTTCAGGACACATCCACCTGCTCTGGCGTGGGGTTCTTCATGGGCTGCAGTGTGGGTATATGCTCCAACATGGTCCTCCATGTGCTTCAAGGGGACAACCTACATTACCATGGTCTTCACCATGGGCTGCAGGGAAATCTCTGCTCTGCTGCCTGAAGCAACATCAAAATGAACACCTTTTTTTTTTTGGTAATTTTATTTACATCACTTTTGCTGCTGTGAAATCCTCTTGCAGTGACCAGACATAAACCGGACTAGTGTTCTTTTAATTTTTAAAAGAAACAAATCCAATCAGCATTATCTAGTGCTGTAAAGGCAGTACAGTAGAAATTCTACTGGATTTTGATCCAAAAGATACGATGAATATAAAGAATTCAAATAATGCTTGTGATATAGAGGATGCAATTTTTTCTAGGCTGTCTGCAGTATTTCTTTTACAGGTGGCCAGTAACTGTTTCTTGGTTTGGATGTGTGACCTCAGCTCTAACCTCACAGCTATACTGTCGCTGTTGTGTTTCAGATGTCATATAACACCCATAGGAAAGAATGCATAAAAAAGAAAGTGAATCCATAGGAAATAAGGTGAAAAGATGAAATTTCACAAATACATTGCATGAACTTGTTATTTACATTTTCTCAAAATATCTGTCAGCTCAGGAATTTGATCAGGGATGTGCTCCTTAACTTTGTAATTCATGCTACAGACAGAAGAGGTGACTTTGTAAGCTCCATCTTTGCTATTCTATCGTAATCGCAATTTTGTGCTATTTTGTACTGGTCATAAAGGCAACACAAGGTGTTTGGTTCTGTAGATACCTGCAGTGATTAATTATCAGTGGAATTTTATGGAAAATCCTTAAAAAGCTGGAGG
Source organism: Ciconia boyciana (assembly GCF_034638445.1). Lineage (NCBI taxonomy): Eukaryota > Metazoa > Chordata > Aves > Ciconiiformes > Ciconiidae > Ciconia > Ciconia boyciana. Next base: position 209,787,912 of record NC_132934.1, read on the forward strand.
CTTAGCTTTAAGCACAACATGTGCCTCATTTCTTCAAAAGAAGCATTAATTGGAGCGGATTTAAAGCTTTAGCTTGCAGAACCTAATCAGAAATGACTTGACTTATACCACTGTCAAGTGCAAAATGTACTGAAGTCAATGGATATGAAGGGAAAATTTGTCTAGCTAAATGCATGTCAAGCCAATAACTTCTAGCAGGACTCAGAGCCTCTCACAGAAAACTGAGGAGTATACTGTAGCTCTTAAAAGTTGTAGCAATCCATTCTTTGGGTCTTTCCCTGGGTCACTTCTCCCCTAAACCTTGAAACTGACAAAACTACTCTTAGCAGTTTGTCCATCTGCTCACAGCAATTTTGTTAGCTGACATGTACGAATGAATAATGAATCAGACAAGAACAATGTTCCTCTTAGAGCTACAGAAATTGCTCAGCATGCTTATTTATACTCCATTAACTAAGCATTAAAGCATAAAATGTCAATTCATGATGCTTTCAGAGAAGTAGCCTTAAACCCTTGCACACAGCATCTCTAGAAACGAGGAAGGTCCTGGTAAGGACATGCTCTTTAGATAGGGTTGTGTGCAAGTAGAATGCTCTGCATTATAAAATAATAGACAATCCAATTCCAGCACCTTCAGATGGCTTTTGGAATGCAAATTTCAACTGTCAAGTCTTAATTAAAAACTACCAGTCAGCACTATTTAAAAAGTGGAAGAGAACTAAGTGGTAGGTTGTTGCGGAAAATGTGCAAGTTGCATGCTAAAAGAAGTAGTAAGGTGACAGGTATATAATTATCATCACAGCAAGTGAAGGACAAGAAACAGTCTATGGTTCCTGAAGAGGTGGGGCTTCAGCAATCTTCAGTGTGGCAAGGGGATTCTTCAGAGTTAATTTGTCATTCCATTTATTTCAAAGGAGAATCTCCTTCTCTGCCAAACCTCTGTGAGCCTTCAGAACTGGTGATGTACTGGGCGAGGTTCATGCATAAAGAGGTTAGTGTGAACACAAATGCTTGTGTTTCATGCATCAGTTAGGGATGAGTTTGAGGCACAATGTTGTGTTCAGGTGTTTGGCAGTTTCTGTTCAGCCGCACATCACAGCTGTGTTGTAATCCCTCATTCAACGGAGAACCAGCAAAGCAATGAATCAAAAGCCCACTGCAGTTGGTCATCTGAAGGCAGGGATCTTCAGCATCTTCTGCAGGTTTTAAACCAGCAAAACAGATCTCCTGTGGTATGCTACTAAAAAGTGGAAGTTCTGGGTAAAGGATCATTTTTGCTACCTAAGAAAGAAACCACTCAGAAATACCATTCAGTGCTCCTTAAGACTCTGATATTAATGCTACTATCCTTAACAACACCATCTTCTTCCCCATAGCTACACAGAGGGTGACTTTCTGCAAAGATTTGTTCCAGTTGAACATATTAATGTGAGTCCACGGCAGTGCTCTCTTTGCCCAGGTTTTACAGGTCAGATCCTCTGACCTTCACCCGCTGCTACTGTTGGTGTGTAAGTGCACTGAGGGATAGCAACAGCCTTGTGTCCCACACCCCAAATCCACATGTTTGCAGTCCGTTCTCCCCTGTATGTCTGTATATTAGGTGCTTACATGGCACCCGTGGTGTCGGAATAGTTACAGAAAGTGAAGAAAATTTGCAAAGAATAGGTGTCACTGATAATTCTTCAGAAATATTTTAAGAAAACAGTGCCAATTCAGACTTTGAATTTTCTGATTTTGTCAACTTAAGGCTGAGCGTGAAAAAAAGGTAACTTTTTTATATTTAACCTGAGAATTTGGCTAAGTAGGCTTAACAGTCAAAGCTCAATTTTAGAAACGGCATCACACTAAATGAACCTTCTTCCTCTCTCCCCGGTTAGAAAACATTAGCCTTTAAATCTCGGCAGGTTTGGAATATCCAGTCTCCTGGATAATATATAATCAGTACTGAAGAGGAATAATGTATTAGGTACTCAGACATCTGTCAAAAAAAAATCTTTCTTTAGCAATTTTCCGCATGTATGTAATCTATACTTGACACATTTGACTTGAATGATTATTCATAAACAAAAGTAGTGTTACGGCACTTAATTATTGTCAGGGCCTTGAGGGCCCTGCTAGGCTTTAATGGCCCTGCCCACCCCCGGGGCCTCCCCCGACCCTGCCCACAGCCCAGGACCCCATTTCAGCCCCCCAGGGCCATCAGTCCCTGCCCCAGTGACACCATAGGGCATTGGTCTCCAGCTCCCCACAGCCCTGCCCTGCCTGGCCATAGGCCCTGCCAAGCCATGGACCAACATCCTTGTCCCCATGCCCTTGCCAGGCCATCTCAGGGCTGTGTCTGACCCTGGTTCCCCTCTCTGGGCCTGATCCTAATCCTCCATTGCCCTCCTCCCCGGTGCTGCACAGCCTCTGGCTTCCATCGGGGCTGACCCAAGCCCAACTCCTTCTCCCCTTGGCCCACCTGACCCCTGGGACCCCTTGGGGTGTCTGGGCACCTTCCCCACCATGGTTATCCCACTGAGCTCTTGGCCTCCATCCCTTAACGAGCAGCTGAATCCTGCTGCTGCCTGGAAATTATAGTGCAACACAAATGCTACAATCCTTATTTAAATTAAATTCAATTTTCTAATGCTCAGGTTGTATTGGGGCAAAAAAAGGAGGGAGATAAAATGGAGGCTACTGTAATTCCTATCTCCTCATGTTTGTTGGTTTTACTTCAAGATCTTTGGGACATTTGTGAAGACTGTGTGGGTTGCCTTGGGAAAGATGATTCAAGTTGAAATAAAACTGCTTGGATGGAATTGATGTTGTCTCTTCTTTAGTATAAGTTTGGACTGTTTATGGTGACTGATCTGTTCTTGCCGCTATCAACATGAGTGCAATGATTTCAGAACCTTATAAATCAAAATAAATGAAATTCCACAAAAAGTTGTGTGCAAATACTGTCCTACAAGGTGATAAGTAGCACTGAATTCCCACTTGTCAAAAAGGTAAATAAAATCAATGAGCTTTTAACAGATACATTATTTCATTATGTGACAGTTAAAGCACAGTGTGAAATCTAAACAGAGATCAGACATGGCACCTGCCAATGCTTGTTGAGCTGTGTAGTTTTTTCAAGCTCATGATTTAAAAATCTTAAGAACTGGAATAACAGTCCTTCAGTTTTTTTAAGTATTTTTTTCTCTGAAAATCTCCTGAGAAACGAAGATCTGCATTCGCCAACACATGGATTGTTTTTGATTGCTCAAATCTTCCATGCTGTGTCTCGGTTTCCTGGGGTGTCAGTTGCAATATTGGAAAAGCATTGGAAAGGCTTTCCCTGAACATCACGACACCTCATTGTTCTCTTTCATATGATGTCTTAAACTGTGCTGTTCACTGATGGCTATAAAAAAACCTGACAGGTCACTGCTTAGCTCAGCTCCCTGCTGGCCAAATCGTTGTCATTTTGTTTAGATTGTGTTGATCAGTCTGGTGGGGTTCATGTGACATGACATGCTGGTAAATCAGACCTAAATTTCAGCTGGTACCTACAAGTGTCTGTTCCTTTCCACTCTATAATGGGAGTGAAGACAACTAGTTTAGATGGACTCGCCGTTGTAGACGCCTGAAGTTAGATGAGGTGAATTCAACACTTAATTTTCTCCTAATCTCTGTCTGTCTTTATTCTCCCCTCTTCCAGCACCAATGCCAGTATCTTTCAGCTAAGCAGACATCCTTGACCTGAACCTCCTCTGCGGACATAAAAGGGATTTGGTAGGAACAGACTTCTAATGGCACCCTGCATAACTGAAAAAGGCAGCAGGGTCCCTTTCTTGTCCGCATTCTGACTTGCAGTATTCTATATCTTTTGGTTGTTGTTGTTACTGTAGTATTGGAATAAGCTGGAATTTAGTCATTCATGATGAAGGTTCTGCTGATACTATCTCTCCAATCATTCATTGTTTGTTGCTTAAAAAAACTCTCTGTAAAAGTATAATTTAGTTTCTATCATTTCAGCAGGTTGGGTAAAATAATGACTGCATAAAAGTTAGGTCCTACCTACAATTAGCTCACACTTAAGCTTTTTTTTTCCTGAAGATTGTAGAATATTTTCAAAATAATCCATTTTCCAAAACTCCCAAAGTTCCTGTTAGAGATCTAGAAAAAGTACAACATACTCTAGATGGTATGAGAAAATTGGACTGTTTTCTTTCTAATTTACATGTTGTCATAACTTCTTTTCACTGAATTTTTTGAAAGTGTCTGGCAGTGGTGGGTGGCACTGAACTGAATTACTCATTCACTTAGATGATGTGACAATGAAGATGACTAAATTGGGACTACTAGGAAATATAGTCACAGTATAGCCCTTTGTCCTCATAGGCAGGTAAGAGCAGGCTTTTTAGATCTATGTCAAGACTATTGGTAGCCAGTGCTGAAAAAATGCATAAGAAGAAAAAATAACTTATTCCAAAGATTATTAATTCACTTTTTCCTTATATTGAACTGCTAGAGAAAAATGAATTGTAAGGTTCTGAATCAGAAAAAATTAATTGCTCAGAGGACTTTTTGACCAATATCTGAATTATGGAGGTCTGTAGTGCTGCACATTGAGGCAAGCAGTATCACTGAGGAAATGGCGTGCAACAGGAGGGGCTGCAGTTGGCAAAACAGTCTTCAGCATGTCTGTGGCTCATCTCCTTGTGAGTTTGAAAGCTAGGGATCCTTGTGAGTGTCTTCGTAATACCAGCAGTCACTTACTCAAAGAGAAAGAAATTACCTGCGCAACCATGACTGACGTTCTCCTGGACAGGCTCTTCTTCACCTCTTGAAAGTCTAAAAAATATCTGTATTTTATTTAACAAATGACTTGAGGAAGAGCTGACATAAGGCTATGATGTCATTTCTAGTAAATAAAAGATACCTAGGACTGGTTTTTGATACTGATGTGGAACAGCCCACATCTGTACCACGTATGCTCTGCTTCTCCAAAACAGGGTGGCCACATGCAATTATCCACCTGAACTTTGTCCAGAAATTATTTTTTATGAACTCAGTTGACGTGGAACAAAAACATGCCCGGAAAAGTGTTAGCTCTGTAAGTAAGATGAGTTCCTGTGCCCAGGAATGTCTCCTAACATAATTTCATTAATTAACATAGCTGTAACTACAATATGTTTTTACAAACAATGGATCTCAAATAACCTCACTTTCTGAAGAGAAGTTGTCGGGTTTTGTCTCTTGTTTTAGAACACCAACATTTTGGAAAAAAGGCCTTTTTTTTGTCTGTGTTTGTGCAGATGCTACTATGTGGGATCCTGGTCAGTGATGGGGACTCCTGGGAGCTACCAAATTCTATGGATAATAATCCAAGAAGTATTTCCTGTAGAAGAAGTAGGGCAGATTTCCTGAAACAACCTTACTCACCTGCTAACCTTCTTATGAGAAAGAAACTTATGGGTTCAGATTTGTCCTTGGAAAGTTTATTTGCATCTGCAAAGAGTGAAAGAAAAAAAAAAAGAAAAAGAGAAGAAGAGGCTTAGTTTTAATGACCAGTTTGTCGTTATTTCCAGCCCTTTGCAAAAACAAATTAGGATCTGTACATTTATTGTTTCCCTCCCATGGAGAAGAGAAATATTTAGTTCTATAAATATTTGATCAGGGCTCAGCCACCTGGAAAAGCCTGTACAGGAGGAAATAAACTCCAAGAGGCCAGATCTTCTCCTGGTATCTGGCTCACCGTATTGGACACAGAAATATTGGGACAGATTTCCCGGGGAAGCTCAGGGAATGTTAGCACCAGCTGGTGTGATATGTGCTCCCACACTATATGACATAGCTCTATTATGGAGCCTGCACCTGCCTCTGTGTGCAGCCAGGTTTGTGGGTGGGATTCATCTCACTCCAGTTTAGGTGTCCACATGTTTAGTCTCTGCATCAGAGACAAGTTATCCCAGCTTCCATTTACAGCCAATGGAGAGTAATAGGCATTTTAGAATATGATTAATCTGATTTGTTTCAAATGTCTACTCAGAATTAGACTACTTTCACTCTAGAAATACCTGCTTTTCTCTGTTTATTACAAAGAAAGCCTAGAGTGACCAGTTCATATATGGATATCTCTCCTTCATCTGTTGAATGCCATTCTGTTTCATAAGAAATATTTTAGATGCTGCCATCAAGCTTCAACTGTGGTGACATTGCTGAGTTTTTAAAATTTATTTACTATCCAGGACTGGGTAGCAGGTTAATATTTATGGTTGTCTGTATGTCAATCTTTTGTCTGGGAATTCAAGAAAAAGCAAGGATGTGACATTACTTTTCTAAGATAGCAGCTGTAGGGAGAAATTAAAGAGTCATATTAATGTATCACATGAATCCTATGTCCACGTGCCATGGATATGACCCTTGGGCAGAAGCTGGCACAAGAAAAAATGTTTATTTCTCTGGAAAGGATATTCAGGTCTTGTATTCCTGCAGTATGAAATTTCTTGATAGGAGTTGGGACAGAGGCTTTGCTCTCTCAAGGCAAATGTACAACCTTAAAAAGCATTTCCCTTTCAATGAGTTCAGCTCCTCACTGGTCCCTGTTGCTGAGGTGGCTTAAAGCCACAAGGAAACTATGTCATGCTATGTAGAACAGAGCTGGCTGAATATGTTCGGGTTGCATAATTTACTCAGAACATGCTGCAGTCATATTTGAATGCATTATTCACTGGGTTTCCCATTCCTCCCATCATTCATCCAGTTCATGAAGTGAATAATTTGGGATTATATAGTGTAGTGCAAGACTTTGTCAACCCATTTCAGAGAATATTTCATGTAAAATCATTGTATGTTTTTGGGTCAGGTTTAATAAACACACCAGGAAAGAAGGAAAGAAGAAAAGCTGATATAAGGTTTTCCTGCTGCTTAGATGCTAAGGATGATGGGCAACTGATCAAAAGGAAGGAAAAGCCCTGCTTCATTACCTGTACCAAGACAGACTCTTACCAAGAGTGTTCTTCCCGTCATGACAACATGTCAGCATTTAGTCAAGAGACAGAGTACATACTAGTGTGGTGTAAGTATGGTTCTGTCTGTAGGTTTATTGAGAAAAGGAAGTTTATTGACATCTGATCAACATTGGACTTTCTCCCATATTTAAATGGGTGTTCAGGATTAGCTGTGGCAGAGCTCACACTCCCTGGTGAACCATGAGGTGATTCATCTTAACATTTTGCTTTGGCATGTGTGGTGTTCTGTCCTTAGCACATAAAATGTACCTATAGGCTTCACGAGGAAAGAGATGGCCAGATTTTAAAGCCTCTGAGGTTTTATAGTGGACTTTGGCTTAGGTCCTAAAATAAATAAGCCTGAAGTAGGACTAGAGGAGCATCTGTTGTGTGCAGTGCAGCACTGGGGTGGGAGGATGTAGGCGGAGGACAGAGAGATCTTCCTGAAAGGCACCACCGCTGTTTTTCCTCTTTTGTGTGCTGCTGGGGGAGCAGTTTAACAAGCAAAACATGCAGGCAAACAGTGCAACAGATGGTGCAACCTACTATTGAGGAAACATTTCAAAGGGTAACAAAATATGGTTGAAACCAGCTTACAGTTTACACACTGAATGCAAAACCGAACATGCTGTTTTCAGCAGGCTGTAGCTGTTTTCATTTGTTGATGCCAAGTGCTTTGGGGAGCCACAGCTCCAAAGTGGTTAGTGCAGCAGCAGGAGTCCCTGTAACTGTATAGACTTGACTCAGCTGGGTAGGTAGGGTAGGACTGCATTCTTACCTGCAAATGGGCTTTAGTGCGAGCAGAGGGATCGCTCGGGGATACTTCCAGTGCAGTTTCCTAAAGTTTGTTCTCTTTGTCTCTGTCTTTCTGCCTATGTGCCACTAATAACTTCTAAAGCCAAGAGATCTCGACAGATATACATAAATGGTAAGGAAGATCTCATAAAAGCAAAAAAAAAAAAGAATCCAGGAGAAGTTGTAGTTTCCCAAGAAATCATAAAGTATTTCAGTGAAGAGAAAGGTTAGAAAAAAATATTACAGACCTTTGGCTAGATTATGAAGTCTTTATTCACTCTAAACATTGGGTATGGATAAAGGAGAGGCAAGCACAGATAATTAAGCACACATACAGAGCATCAGGAGCAGGTAGGAGCAAAATCAGAATGGACAATGCAGAATGAACTGTAGCTAGCAAGAGAAACTGGAGGTAACAAGAAATCATTCCTTGACTGGTAGCAACAGAAGGCCCAAAGGAAAGTGTTAGACATTTATTTAGTGAAAAGGAATAGCTATCACTAAATGGTGTAAGGAAAACTGAAAAGGTAAAGGATGGGTTTTTTTCACTGTTCATTATAAAGGTTACTTATGACAAGTGGCAAACTTATTATTGGCAACAATGGGTAACAGCTCAACCTAGAACAGAAACAGATCATGTTTGATACTATTTTGGTTTTCAGTTTGTCTGGGCCTTCTGATCCTGATCTCAGTATGGGCTGAAGCAGTCTCAGAAACATGGAAAGGAGTGATCTTAATGTGTAACTGTATAAAGAGAGGAAAAAATGAACTGTAAATTTATGGACAAGTCAACTTCACTTCAAATCCTAGAAAAAATGTAAAACAAACAGTCAGAAGTGACTTGCAAGCACTTGGAAGATAACAAGGAGAGTAGCAGCAAAGATGAATTTGCCAAGGAGAAGATATCTTGTCAAATTAATCTAATTTTCTTTTATGAAAGAATAAGGGGTTATGTAGACAAAGAAGAAGCAATCATAGAATCATAGAATAGTTTGGGTTGGAAGGGACCTTTAAAGGTCATCTAGTACAACCCCCCTGCAATGAGAAGGGACATCTTCAAATAGATCAGGCTGGTCAGAGCTCCATCCAACCTGACCCTGAATGTTTCCAGGGATGGGGCTAATCGTATATATTGTTTTCACTAAGGCTTTTGACATTACCTTACACTGCATTCTTGTAAGCAAACTGGGGAGACATACCAAAGGTAAAATTACTGTTTGAGAAGAGTATAGAGTGGCACATAACCAGGTAAAGTTATCACTTGTTCCCTGTCCAATTACAAGCATAGTTCCCTTCACTCTGATTTGTTAATGACATAAATTACATAATCAAATCAAGGCTATGCTTATTAAATCCACAGGATTATGGGACAGGATTATAGGAACTGTAAGTATGTCAGAGGACAAGACTAAAATTCAAGATGATCTTAATAGAGTAGAGAAACAGTCTGAAAGAAATCAGGAAACAGGCAGAAATATTCCACCATTTCTTAATAGAATTTTGACCAAAAGTAATTAATAACAATAAAAGTTCACTCTTTAAAACTGACCAGAGGCTGAAAATCTGGGGAGAGACAGCTACAGTGGTGAATGTGGATCAGGTGAAATTCGAAGAATGGAAATCTTGAAAGGGGGGGAAGGATGAAAATTCTGAAACCATCCAGAAATTCTAGCTATAAATAAACACTAGTGAAAATATTAACAGTCTATTTTCAAAAGGAAATGAATGCTGAGACCCATCAAACATAGGTTTAAGTGTCAGCAGTCCTGTTTTAAAGTAGTATAACAGATTAAATGACACAGTTATGTCCTGCCACATTCCTTCCATATTTTCCATTTATTTTATAGGTTTTATTTATTTAAATTATATATATTTATTTATACTATTGAATTTTGTAGAATGCTCTGTAAAGTACATGGAAACTGATGAATCTTAGTCTACTGTGGTTTCAGTCATCTGATGTTATTTTTAAAAAGTGTTTATTATAACAATTTTCTGAGCATTACTGTGCCTATTTTATATTGGCAGATTCTCACAGGGCAGAATGTCACTAATTGAATCTAATGAATATGGCTGGAGACTTATGGTAGACTGGAGGCAATAGATAAAACAGCAGCTACACATCAAGATTTCTGTGGATATTAACAGCAGGAACATGTCCATCAACAGAAAATTGCATCATGGCAACAATTTGCATATGCAAGTAGCAGGAGCTTTGGGGAACTGATATAGTAACAGCAGGAATGCACTCTAGGAGAGCATGATCTTATGGGTTTATGGACAACTTACATGAGAAGAGAGTCAGAAAACATAGTGAGACAGAAAATGTGTAGTAACTTTGAATGCTCAGAAGGATATAACAGGAACGGTTATATCAGTTTTATTCTGGATCCCTCATTGAAAGAGTTGCGTATGACTTGCACATTGATAAAATTGTCCTAAGAATGTGATTAAGGGACTGTTGTTATTTGATCCCTAAGATAAATGTTACTAGAAAAGAGAGTAAATACACAGACTTCCTTTCTGTTGATGATAACATTTTGGAGTGAAAAGAGTTTGCTGTTACCCAATTCTGTTACTAGAGTCCATCAGAATGTTGACTTCCACAGAGGTAGGAAATAGTTAATATTGGTTAATTTTTAGTTATTTCCCTCCATATTTCTACTTAGAGAATGTTTCTTTAGCTTGATGGATGAAGGGATCATTATGAAGGCATCAGGAAGAGATCATGACCAGAAAGAATCATTAAAATCATCTTGTGTTGGGTGTTTTGCCGTTTATTGAGTTGAGTTTCCTCTGCTGAGAGAGGAGAAAAGAGCTGGAGATGCCGTGGCTATGTCTATATAGCTAAATGAGAAAGGCACAAGGACTAAACCCTGCCCTGCATGTCAGCAGTCATGCACTGGTTCAGATCCACACAGTTTTATGGTAGTCCTACAGGGCAGGCAGGCTGGCTCTCTGCTATTAAAGGGATGTTACATACCCCTTGGCCGTGGATGTCCTCTGGGCCCCACATGCATGTCACAGCCTCCTCAAACACTAACAAACTACCTTAAGAAGAGCTAAAAATGAACTTTTAAATGATTTTTTAAAAAATTTTAGTAGAATATTGTTGCACAAGGCTTGATGTTATCAGGAATGCTGGGTTCCTAATTAAGGGATTTGCGTTCATAGGAGTTTGTTTCTTCTGCTCTCTGTATTTGCCTTTTTCAACCACAGGAAAAAATTAAAGGAAAATGCATTCACATAAGGCTATTATTGCTCAATTCTAAAAGAAAAAAAATATCCAAATTTTTGTGTGTAATGAAGTTTTTTAGAACTACTTCAGAGGGTTGTTTGTTTGTTTGTTTTAGAAACATGTCACTCAAGTCCTTGTTATCCTTATTGTGTGCAATACAATAGTGCACAGTTTAACTGTTCAGTCTTGGGACTGAACAGACAGCAGCTGTTAAAAGGTGGGAGCTTGTTTAGAAAATAAACAAGGCTATGCACCAGGCTATCCAATGACAAGAAAGAACAAATAGACCATGAAATAACCATAGAAAAAAAGTCAGTAGGAAGTGTAGTACTGTGAAAAAACATTAACTTTGATAAGAATATTATACATGGAGGACACTTCAGATTTACTGAATACAATGAAATGGGATGAGGTAGTGAAGGAGAGATAGACCTTTCAGAGCAAACTATGTTGTTCATAAAGATTGTTTTGCTAATAAACATGGAAATAAAACAGACCAGTGTGAGTGGTTTGTTATAAAAGGTTATAAGACCAGGAGAAAGAAATAAGTTTTTTGAAAGCCTAAAATATCAGAACGGAAACATAATAAAAATGCATATTGATTGCAGTTTAAAAGTATGAGAATGTGTTCAAGCAAGATTAAGGTAGTAAAGTTATAATAACTTATGCCTTTCATTTGAAAGAATTGCAGTGTTGTTTAGTCGGAACTTTGGCAGGTAAACAAGAAATCCTGCCTAACCATCAGCCTTCCCGGTCTTCTTCTACCCACCTGCTATCTGTTCTTTTATACTGCAAGTACAAACTCCTCGGGGCAGTGAGCATCTTTTTGTTCCTATTTCTATACTGCAAAGGGTGCTTGTTCACTATTACTTCTTTGCATCAGTATCTTACAACTAAAATATGTACAGTCAAATAATCAAAGGTGGGTATTTCCAAAGCCACAGTAGGACATGCTCAAGGCAATCCTGAGATGAATGCTTAAATCAATTGTTTATCTTAAAAGGGAAGAGAAAAACTTTTAAACTAAAATTGAGTATTTCCTTAAATGGCAGAATGGATTGTTCTGAACACCTGATTCCTATGTACCCCTACTACGGATAATACATATGACCCACTGAGCCTCTTAGGTACACTTGCAATGCAAAAATAAAAATAAAAAAATTTGTGATTGTAACAAGTTCTCAGAATGCCAACTTAGTATTTGTCAGATAACACCCTGGGAGAATAGTTCATTGGATTTTGATACACTGCAGTCCCATGTGAATCCTATTCCTGATTCTGGACAGGCCAAAATGATAGTATTTGGTCCCTACATACTGCTTCCCTACAGAGCTGGGATTTTCACAGTTCCTTAGTGGCTCATGCTCAATATTAAATTGATATTACGTGAGCTAAAACCACTAATCAGGACAAAACATATAATGCTCAGACTTGCCATTCTTAAGGTTCTTCCCTTTCCATTAAATCGAAGGTCAGTCCTGTTTTACAGGAGCTGTATTGCACCTGTTATTTTTAAAGCACTGTGCTGAAGATCGAGGATACAGAGAAGACAACAAAAAGGGTCAAACAGATTCTGCAGCAGGAAACATATTTTTGTGTCCACGCTTCAGACAGACTCCAGACATCAGATATCTGTAAGATTAACTCCAGACACTGAAGAGCTCCTAAGCCTGTGTTTTGTCTGTAGGAAAGATGCTGGAAATTCTGATAAGAGGTGCGGATTAAGCAGCATTTCAGAAATGTTTAATGTGATAAAGAATAGGTTTGAGTTCAAAAGTGGGCAACTGCTTCAGAGGAACTAAAGTTCTTTGAGACCATTTCTGAGTAAAGAGACAAGGGTAAAACTGAGACATAATTTATTTAGCTTTCAGTAAAAGGGTTGGTATTTGAATAGAGAAAAGATTCCAGCCCCCTTCCCCTATGCTAATATTTTTGTGTAAGAAATAATTGATAATAAGACTCTTTAAAAATCTAAAGAGAGAGAAAATTGACATTTTTAGAGGGCTATAAGGAGGTTCACAAGGAATATTTGGAAGGGTGAGCAAGGGGACTTGTGCACAGTCCAATGCTAGTCACTCTTCCAGATTTTACGTGTAGATATTGTAAAGCATTTTCCTAGAGAGGAAGATAATATGTAGCAGTGAAATCAGTGGCACCTCCACATGCCATCCTCTCTGAAAGCTGAAGGACTAACTGAGCCTCCTAGCTACAATAATGGATGTCCATGGCCCTGCCACCTGTGTACGCATGTTGTGGTTTAACCCAGCAGGCAGCTAAACACCTCAGAGCTGTTTGCTCACTCTCCCCCAGTAGGATCAGGGAGAAAAATCGTAAAAAAGATAAAACTCATGGGTTGAGATAAAGACAATTTCATAGGACAGAAAAGGAAGAGGAAATAATAATAATGATAAAAGAATATACAAAACAAGTGATGCACAATGCAACTGCTTACCACCCACTAACCGATGCCCAGACAGTTCCCGAGAAGTGGCCACGCCGCCCCGGCCAACCTCCCCAGTGTTTTGTTCAGCATTATGTCATATGGTATGGAACATCCCTTTGGCCAGTTGGGGTCAGCTGTCCTGGCTGTGTCCCCTCCCAGCTTCTTGTGCACCTCAAACGGCCTTGCTGGCAGGGCAGTACGAGAAGCTGAAAAGTCCTTGACTTAGTGTAATCACTGCTCAGCAACAACTCAAACATGAGTGTGTTATCAACATTATTCTCATCCTAAATCCAAAACACAGGACTATACCAGCTCCTAGGAAGAAAACTAACACTATCCCAGCTGAAATCAGGACAATATCCACCCCTTATTCTATACCATCTATGTCATGCTCAGGTCCTACACTTTCCAATACATTCCAAACAATCACTACCACTTTTCCTGTCTTTTGATATATACACACAGATATCAGTCCCTTAGTCTATGGGCCATCCCTCTAAAATGTCCTTTGAGTTCATTTAGTCCATGACTTTGGTCTCCATCTGTCATAACAGTCCTTCAGGGCAGGAGAGATGGGATGTGGTGTTGGATTGTTGCATGCTGAAGCCAGTCCTGGTTCCATCACTGCTGCATTTTGCTTGGTTTCATCAAAGTTCATTCTTCATTAACCTGTGTGATTCTTACTGTGACACAGTTGATATGATGTATAGCAACCATAGAAGTGATAACATTCAGTGTTATATAGCAAATAACATCATACCATTCAAATCATTGGCTGTTCTCACCCAAAATCAAACGCCCTTGAGGTACACATCGCACTTCCCCATGTTTTCGCATTACCCACCAAGTACACCCAGGTCCTTGACCAAAAGAAATCCCACAAATGGGTTTTCCTTTGCCTGAGGCAGGAATAACCCAGACTGTCTCCAACAGCATTTTTTAAATGTGCGCTACAGGGACTTTATCCCCTTCTACAGTAAGTAAAAGTTTTGATTGGGCAGGGCCAGATCAGTCGACACATCCCATAGTGTTGACTAACCAGGTGGCCTTTGCTAAATGTGTATCCCAATGTTTGAATGTCCCACCACCCATTGCTCTCCGTGTAGTCTTTAACAGTCCATTGTATCATTCGATTTTCCCTGAAGTTGGTGCATGAGAGGGGATGTGATACACCCAGTCAATGCCATGCTCTTTGGCCCAGGTGTCTATGAGGTTGTTAGAGAAATGAGTCCTGTTGTCTGACTCATTTCTTTCTGGGGTGCCATGTTGCCATAAGACTTGCTTTTCAAGGCCCAGGATAGTGTTCCGGGTGGTGACACGGGGCATGGGATATGTTTCCAGCCACCCGGTGGTTGCTTCCACCATTGTAAGCACATGGCCCTTGCCTTGGCAGGTTTGTGGGAGTGTGATATAATCAATCTGCCAGGCCTCCATACCACAGAGGCTTTAACTGCTTGGCTTGTTTGATTCCAGCGCATGTTTCATGTTCATGGATAACCTGTGCAATAGTGTCCATGGTTAAGTCCATCCCTCGATCACGAGCCCATCTATATGTTGCATCTCTTCCTTGATGGCCTGAGGTGTCATGGGCCCACCAAGCCATAAATAATTCACCCTTATGTTGCCAGTCCAGATCCACCTGAGCCACTTCAATCTGAGCAGCCTGATCCACCTGCTGGTTGTTTTGATGTTCCTCAGTGGCCCGACTCTTGGGTACATGAGCATCTACGTGACGTACTTTTACAACCAGGTTCTCTACCCAGGCAGCAATATCTTGCCACAATGCGAAAGCCCAGATGGGTTTGCCTCTGCTCTGCCAATTGTTCTGCTTCCATTGCTGTAACCACCCCCACAGGGCATTTGCCCCCATCCATGAGTCGGTATAGAGATAGAGCACTGGCCACTTGTCTCAATCAGCAATATCTAAAGCTAGCTGGATGGCCTTCACTTGCGCAAACTGGTTCGATTCACCTTCTCCTTCAGCAGTTTCTGCAGCTTGTCATATAAGACTCCATGCAGCAGCCTTCCGCCTCCGATGCTTTCCTACAATAGGACAGGAGCCATCAGTGAACAGGGCATATTGCTTCTTGTTGAATGGCAGTTTATTATGCAGTGGGGCCTCCTCAGCACGCATCACCTCCTCCTCTGGCGATATTCCGAAATCTTTGCCTTCTAGACAGTCCATCATCACTTCCAAGATTCCTGGATGACTAGGGTTTCCTGTTCAAGCCCATTGTGTAATCAGTGCGACCCATTTACTCCACGTAGCATCAGTTGCATGATGTGTAGAGGGGACCCTCCCTTTGAACATCCAGCTCAGCACCGGTAGTCGTGGTACCAGGAGGAGCTGTGCTTCAGTACCAACCACTTCTGAAGCAGCTCCAACCCCTTCATATGCTGCCAATATCTGTTTCTCGGTTGGAGTATAGTGGGCCTCAGATCCTCTGTATCCTTGACTCCAAAACCCTAGGGGTCAACCTCGAGTGTCCTCTGGTGCTTTCTGCCAGAGGCTTCAGGTAGGGCCACTTTCCCTGGCTGTGGTGTAGAGCACATTTTTTACATCTTGTCCCGGCCGGACACTAAGTTTAACTCCAGTTGGCAACTAAACACCACACAGTCGCTTGCTCACTCCCCCCCCAGTGGGATTGGGGCGAGAATAGGAAGGGTAAAAGTAAGAAAACTCATGGGTTGAGATAAAGACAGTTCAATAGGTAAAGCAAAAGCTGCACAAGCAAGCAAATCAAAACAAAGAATTACAGAATCAGAGAATCACAGAATCGTATAAGTTGGAAAAGACCTTTAAGGTCATCGAGTCCAACAGTAAATTCATTCGCTACTTCCCATCGGCAGGCAGGTGTTCAGCCGTCTCCAGGAAAGCAGGGTTCCAGCACACTTAACAGTGACTGGGGAAGACAAATGCCATGACTCCGTACGTCCCCCCCTTCCTTCTTCTTCCCCCAGTTTCTATACTGAGCATGACACCATATGGTATGGAATAGCCCTTTGGCCAGTTGGGGTCAGCTGTCCCGGCTGTGTCCCCTCCTAACTTCTTGTGCACCTGGCAGAGCATGGGAAGATGAAAATTCCTTGATTTAGTATAACCACTACTTAGCAACAATGAAAACATCCCAGTATTATCAACACTGTTTTCAGCACGAGCCCAAACCATAGCCCCATACTAGCTACTACACAGAAAATTAACTCTATCCCAGCTAAAACCAGCACACTGGCCAAGGGCTACTGTGTGAATGATCTCCTGTTTAATTTGTTCAAAGGCTTTTCATTGCTCAGGGCCCCATTTGAAATAGTTCTTCTTCCGGGTCACTTGATAGAGAGGCCTTACAATCGACTGTAATTTGGAATATGCAGTCTCCAAAAACCCACAATGCCTAAGAAACCTGGTGTTTCCTTTTTGCTGGTTGGTGGGGACATGGCTGTTACTTTGTTGATCACATCCATTGGGATCTGATGACATCCGTCTTGCCATTTTATTCCTAAAAACTAGATTTCCTGTGCATGTCCTTTAACTTTACTTTGGTTTATGGCAAAACCGGCTTTCAGGAGGATTTGGACTATGTTCTTCCCTTTCTCAAAAACTTGATGCCCCACACAATGATGTCATCAATATATTGCAGATGTTCCGGAGATTCACCCTCTTCCAGTGCAGTCTGGATCAATCAATGGCAAATGGTAGGGCTGTGTTTCCACCCCTGGGGCAGTCGATTCCAGGTGTACTGGACACCCCTCCAAGTGAAAGCAGACTGTGGCCTGCACTCCACTGCCAAAGGGATTGAGAAAAATGCATCAGTGATACCAGTTGTGGCATACCACTTGGCTGCCTTTGACTCCAGTTCATATTGAAGTTCCAGCATGTCCAGCATGGCAGCACTCAGCAGTGGCATGACTTCATTCAGGCCATGACAGTCTACTGTCAGTCTCCACTCTCCATTACACTTTTGCACTGGCCGTACGGGACTGTCAAAGGGTGAGCAAGTCTTGCTGATCACTCCTTGCTGATGGCTCTCCAGTCGATGAATCAGCTTATGGATGGGAATCAGGGAATCTCAGTTGGGGTGATATTGCCGGTGCACCATTGTGGTGGCCATCGATACCTGTTGCACTTCAACCTTCAGCAACCCCACAACAGAAGGGTCCTCTGAGAGACCGGGCAAGGTGGACAGCTGTTCAATTTCCTCTGTCTCCAAGGCAGCTATACCAAAAGCCCACCGGTACCCTTTTGGGTCCTTGAAATACCCTCTCCTGATGCAGTCTATGTCAAGGATGCACGGAGCCTCTGGGCCAGTCACAATGGGGTGCTTTTGCCACTGATTCCCAGTTAAGCTCACTTCAGCTTCCAATACAGTTATCTGTTGGGATCCCCCTGGCACTCCAGAAATACAGATGGATTCTGCCCCTATATAGCTTGATGACTTTAGTGTACACTGTGCATCGGTGCCTACTAGAGCCTTATATTCCTGTGGGTCTTATGTGCCGGGCCATCGAATCCACACAGTCCAATAAATCCTGCTGGAGGCAGGGCTCCGCTAGTCCTGATCATAATATTCGTTATTCACTTCTTGTAAATGCGAATCAAAAGTCCCTTTGTTAAGATCGGAAGTAAAATTAGCCCTTTTACTCTGTCTGGGGAACTGCCCACTGGAAACTGAAGCAGCAATTTTCGTGGAAGAACCCCCTTTTGTGATTGTTTTTCCTTACAGTTCACATACCCGTGCGTCTAGGGTCAAGGTAGGTTTTCCATCCCACTTCCTCGTGTCTTCTCCATAGTCACGCAGGTAAAACCACAGGATGCACCATGGTGTGTACCCACTATATCCTCTCTCTTGAGCAGGGGAATGCTTACTCCTAAGAGCTGAGATACTGGTTCGTACAGGTGGGGAGTAGGGCATCTCCTCTGAGTTGCTGGACCTCCTGGGACGTCTTCTCCACAGCCCATAGGGAGGAAGAGAGACTTTCTTCATACTGCTGGAGTTGGCCAGCCAATTCATCCACCGTTTGTCCCTATCTGTCTTTCCAGGTCATTACAGGTTGTATGAGTTGGCATACAACGATGGTGCACTCTGTAAAAACTTCCGCCACATGGGTCATGTGCATATGGCTTCGTCTGGATCTTTGGATAACTGCTCGTTATCCAAGTCATCATAAATCACCTCCAGCACAGCTAATTCCCTCAGGTACTGGAGACCTCTCTCCATGGTGGTCTACTTGCCTGGGTGACATATAACATCTTCCTTGAAGGGATACCTTTCCTTCACACCTGACAGGAGTAGCCTGCAGAAGCTGAGGACTTGTGCCCTTTTTCCAAGGGGCACACTTTGTCATGCCCCATTCCCTAGAAAGGGATCCCAGCTGCTTGGCTTCCCTAGTCTCTAACTCCAGGCTACTGGCCCCATTATCCCAGCATCAGAGCAGCCCGGTGACAATGTGCTCGCCTGGATGACATCTGAAATCTTTTCGCATATCTCACGGCTCACTCAGGGATAGGGATCGGGTGGTTACCACCCCGTTTATGCGTTCTGCCTCTCCCTCCTCCTCTTCTCATGATGGCCCTGCTTCCGAGTAGCCTGCCTCGTCCACTTCTTCCTCCTTCCCCTTCTTAGTAGGAGTTTCTTCCCTTACTAAACGAGCTGACTTTCGTATCCAATATTTTTTCTTGTGCATAGGGGCAACTGATACCAGCACGGGTTGGTTCTCTGGTTCAGCTGCAGTGGCTGTTGCAAGCATTGGAGTAGCTGCAGTGCCTGTCGCCGAGGTTGGAGTAGCCACAGTGCCTGTCATTTTGTTGTCAGATCCAGAGACCTCTTCCCCTTGAGGGTACTGAATAGTGTTGAACAGGGCTTGGTAGGCATGGGCCAGGCTGCAGCATGTTGAAGTGATTTGTGTGTCTCTGGAATTGCCAGGGTGACAGCATACTTTTTCCAAATATTTTACTAGTTTTTCAGGATTCTGCACTTGTTCAGGGGTGAAGTCCCAAAACATTGGAGGTGCCCACCATCCTAGGTACTTGCCCATACTATCCCACACACCCTGCCACTCATAACTATCCAGCCTCAGGGCAGATCTCTGGGTGGTATTCTTAAATAGTTGTTTAACCTTAAACAAGACCTCAGGAGTAGGAGCAACAAGAACATGCTGGTTTGAACACCCCAAAAATATTCAAAATTCTCAAGAGCTATTGTAACTAGCCTGGAGAAGGGGAAGATGAAGGAGTGGGGGAAAGTGTCCCCCCTTTTCTCCGCCATAGATTGGCTCTCCAAGGAGAAAAGGTAAAGAGTGTAATTATTGATAGTTTCCAAGAGATGGAAACTCTTCAAAGTTGACTAAGATGACAGCAATGCTGAATACAAATACCAGATTAGTCTCACAACCAGTAATTTTATCATATCATAAGCCAGTGTTACACAGTACAGTGAAATGAGAACCTTAATCCAACCCCCAGAGGTGATAAGCAGCACAACAGGGAATATATACAGCAAGTAAGGTGTTACATAACACAACTCCGAGAACAAGCGCAACAACTCTGAGAGCAAATAAATCAACATTGTGACCAGCAACTGTTAACCTAATAATGAATGCTTATAACAAATTTGTTTTAACATGCTCTGGTCAGATCTGTTGTTATCTCAATCCTTTGAGCCCCACATTGGGTGCCAAAAAGGACTGTCATGGTTTAACCTGGCAGGCAGCTGAACACCACATAGCTGTTTGCTTGCTCTCCCCCAGTAGGATCAGGGAGAAAATTTGGAAAAAAGGTAAAACTCATGGGTTGAGATAAAGACAATTTAATAGGACAGAAAAGGAAGAGGAAATAATAATGATAAAAGAACATACAAAACAAGTGATGCACAATGCAATTGCTTTACCACCCACTAACCGATGCCCAGACTGTTCCCGAGAAGCGCTGTGTCCCGTGGACAACCTCTCCAGGTTTTTGTTCAGTATGATGTCATATGGTATGGAACATCCCTTTGGCCAGCTGGGGTCAGCTGTCCTGGCTGTGTCCCCTCCCAGCTTCTTGTGCACCTCAAACGGCCTTGCTGGCAGGGCAGTACGAGAAGCTGAAAAGTCCTTGACTTAGTGTAATCACTGCTCAGCAACAACTCAAACATGAGTGTGTTATCAACATTATTCTCATCCTAAATTCAAAACACAGGACTATACCAGCTCCTAGGAAGAAAACTAACTCTATCCCAGCTGAAACCAGTTCAACCCAGTACACCAATGCTTTCCCTGGCCTTACCTTCCTGACTGGTAGTGGACCATCCCAACAGCAGAGTTAAAGGAGAGAGGAGCAGGAATAGATGCATATTAACTATTAAGTCTTTATCCTGGGGGCTGTGAAGTTGATTTTTGCATATGCTAGTGAGAAGTCTTAAACCATCTGTAGTTGTGCTTATGCAGTACCATGGCCAGGATAACAAGATCTGTAGAAAGTCAGGATATATTTGCTGAGATTCTGCAACACAGTGAGGTATAAAACAAATATTTTATACCTCCTTAGGTGAAAATGTGGCCTGAGAGCTTGATCTGAACTAATGTTTCCCCTGAGTTCACAGATTCTTTTAATCATCATTAGGAAAGTACCTCTTTTCCAAATGCAAACCCTGCCTAATGCAAACCCTGAATCTCAGCACTCCTAACATATCATGGCAGGTAGCAATCTGAGCAATGCAAGACACCAGTTCTGGATATCTCATTCTGAGTTGGAGACAAAAACCTAGCCTAGCTGGCATTCAATGGGTATAGTCAATGGAAGTCTTGATTCAGTTGTCTGCACATAGGCATATAATATCAGTTGAAACACAGTAAGGATATCAGCTGGCCTCTGTGGTTTACCCCACAATGACAGATGTCTTCCATAGATCTTGTGTCATAGCTGCCAGGATTGTACAGGTGTTTGTAAGCCTCTATGGAGGGTTAAATAGCACTAGGAACATATGTTTAGGCAGTTCTATTGCATCTCTAGTCAATACAATCATTGGAGTCTAGAAAGTGATTCATCTATCTGATCAAGTGTAGGTGTCTATATTGATGGTTGTAGGAGCTTACATGTAGACTCCAATGCTGTAGAAATTTGAAGTCAACTGTCTGTACCTGGCATTGAATCTCATCCCTAAAGTTACATGAGATTAATTTCTTGCAAGGAGATGAGAATTCAAATCTCTTCTTAGCTTTGGCATTGACCTAGTTCAGCAATAGCAAGAGTTTAAATTTGGCTGTACTTAAGCAAAAGTTTTCTGACAAAAGTTCTTTAACATGTGCAAAAAGTAGATATGTGTATATAACCCACTGAAGCTGATGTTTAAGAGCTGGTCTGATTAAAGTTATAGTTACAGCAGGAGCCCCAGCTGGAACAGGTATATTATGTAATAATAACTACACAAGAGAATGACAAGAGGGTATCTAGAGCAACTGAGAGTTTCTTAATAGGTTTATGATATTTTTATGAAAGATGCAAAATACTGTTATTATATAAGTTTTAAAACTAATTACTGAGAATTTAGAGAAATTACTCTTTTCCAAAATAACTATGTTTTTGGTTTTCTCATAGGTTAGGAGAAAAAAAGAGAATGGAAAGTAAACTGGTGCAATGCTGCAACAGAGGGAGCAACTCTAGAAAGAACTGGAGCAGATTTATATGTGGGAGGCACTGGGGAATGAAACAAATAATGAGACTTAGTATTTAAAGTGACTAAAACAGAAGAGATATTATGAAGAAGACCAGCTCACTGTTGCCTATGGATAATATGCTAAAAACATCTGCAAATGATGGCAAAAGATAGTAGAAATAGAAAGAAAAAAAGAAAGACTTGTGTCAGCTTCCTGGAGGCTCAAGTCTGGAATACAAATCATCAAACCATCTCTGGCTAGATAATAAGGCACAACTAATTAAATCCAGTTCTAAGACCTGACCCTACAGACATTGCTCAAACAACACTCCCATTGAAGTTAATCAGAGTGTTGACCAAATAATCATACAGCCCTGGGCCTCCAGAGGGACTGTGCTGTGTGCCAAGGCCCAGCCTCACCTGACCTGTTTGCAGAACAGGAGTTCCTCAGAATTGTCCTTAGACAAATTCTTGAGTCTGCTTTGTCACTGACTCTTTTCAGTCCTAAAATTTCTACTCCAGGTTTGCAAAGATATGCAACGTTTATGACTATCTGTGTGGTTCATATGCTGTCATCTCAAGTGCCCAATAAATGCCTGAAAATAAGATAGTGGGAGTGCATATGAAGAGACGTTGAGGCAGGTATTTTGAGGGACTGCAAGGGTTTAACATGAACAGGACAAAAAAAAAAAAATGTGTGTACAATAGATGATCACGCCTGAGCCCTGGTTTTGCCCCTGTAAGAAGGTAACGCCATTTCTGCCTGACCTCCCATATCTGTCCTGGTGCAGAGGTGGTTCAGGCAATCAGCACAACAAATATTTTATACCTCCTTAGGTGAAAATGTGGCCTGAGAGCTTGATCTGAACTAATGTTTCCCCTGAGTTCACAGATTCTTTTAATCATCATTAGGAAAGTACCTCTTTTCCAAAGTACTATTTTCATAGCCTTAGGAGAGCGCTGTTTTGCTTACAAAACATTCGGTGAACATTCTCTGACAGCTTCAAAACAAAACAAGCTTGGAAAAAAATTGTTAAAGTGTATCACCATCAATTTTAAAAACCAATACATTTTTTCCTGGTCTTCAGCTCAAGTGCATTTATCCCACTAGGGATTACTTTTATTTTTCAGCTGTGACTCACGGAATGTATGACAGAGTCTTGTTTCAATAAATTTATTGAGGCTGAAGAAGATGTTAAAAACAGACAGGCACCTGGAAATGCCAAAAGCAGGAAAAAGAGCAAATACAATTTATTTCAAGGGGAGCCATGGCATAGTCCCTGATTCCCTCTGTGTATAAAACAAATATAATAATTCTCCTACTCCTCTATTTCCCCCCTCTTAAACTTTCATATGAGCTCAGAGGATAAAGTCTATTTATCAGTCTGGTAATAACATTAATATCCCTGAAACGCATTTTTGAGAAAACTGGCAGGAGATGTCATTAGCCTTCTGATACACTGATTAAGCTATTAACTTTCCAGAGCCATACTCCTTAACTGTAACACTTGCATTTGGATAAAACTAACTGGGGGGCCGGGGGGGGGGAGTGTTTGCATCTAAGCAGACAGGAAATTTATAGGTTTTAATTTCCTGGCATCAGTATCACTAGCTATTGTGATAAAACTTTTGGAAGATATACAAGGAGTACCCTTTGAAACAAAATTAGTGTAGCCTACCCTCTGGATGCAGATGAAGTTTTGGTATGCTGTGCTAACCTGTGTGAATGTTTTGCCTGACTATTTTAATGTTGGATCCAGATATGCAATAGATGAAATTGGGAATTCTGTGGTGGACAAAAGTTCTGATACAACAAAGCCCTTAAGTACGTGAGTAATCCACTCTTCCTACAATAATGCCTTTAAGCACATATTTAACTCATTGTTTTCAGTGGGATTTAGCCACATGCTTAAAGTTAAGCACATACTTACACGCTTTGCTGAACCAGAGATGCATTGCATGAATTGGCCAAATCTCTTTATTCATGGGAACTGAGGATGCTTAATATCTTAACATTTGGTCTTTTAGTAAAACATCTGTCCTTTACCTGTTTATGCATATGCCTGCATTGCAATCTCCTACTTGTACAGCTATTAGAAACAGGCATGTGATGAGGTGGGATCTTTGGCCAAGGCAACAAAACCCCTTAATGTAGTTGTAGTTATGTTAACAAAAACATCTTTTATTTTTTTTCCCTATGTAGCTTATTTCACTAGCAGAAAGTAGAATAAAGCAGCCAGCATTCAAATTTGCCAATATAGCTTAGTACATGTTAGAAGGGTTTTGTGGCTGTTACGTGCCAAGGTCTTTATGATCAATAAAGTGCTTTTAAGTGGAGCATTAGCTTCCATAGTTTCAGGTTTTAAAATATTTTGGGAGACAATGGAGCAGCTAACTAAGGGAGAGAAGAATATTCCAGGTTATTAGATGAATACTCAATGTTCTTTAAAATTGTGACGCTGGTCCTGTGTGCAGAAATAATTCTGGATGAATTCTGGTGGGTCTAAGGAGATCTGGAAAGCTATTTGGTACAACTAAGTGGTCAAGAAAAATTAAGGATGGTTTTGAATATCAACCTGGAGGGGGAAGATTGCATCAATTATGTGTTTACTGTCTAATATATGTATTAGGTGGGTGAAGATTTACTGCTGTGTCTTTATACTTAACAAAGGAGAAAACCTGAATGTCATTACTGAGTTTGCTAGAAAAAACTAACTTGAATAATAACTGGAAAATCATCTCACTGAGCTTGATGCATTCAGAAGTTAGGCACCTGTCCCTATCTGGTTATCCACAATTCTTCTAAAGTCAGTAGTGGGTGAAATGAGAGAACCTCTCTTGAAAATAAGTCATCCTTGACTTACTAAATAAGACAACTCTTGAGAGGTGGGATGAATAGTCATATGAAAATGCCAGTCTCTCTTGGTTGAACATTGAGGAAGTAGAAGTGCTTGCTTTAACTTGAAGCCTAGCTTTTAGAAATACACATGCCCATCATGTTCATTTTCTAGTGTATTTTAAAGTCTTTGAGATCTGCGTGTTCAAAATCCCCTAGTGGGGCAAAATCTCAGCAGGTGAGCAGGGTGGGGAGCAGAAACCAGAGCTTTCTAAGGTGCTCCTCAGTCTTGCATGATATGTAGAATAAGTCTCTGGGATGTCCTGTGGGATACACCTGCCACAATAACGCCAGAATAATGGAAAGGAAGATGTTTTGGCCTTTTTTGGATCTGGTGAAAGATACATTCTGGGAATTACCTTCAGAACAAAGGGATTTATAGAAATAAGGTGTTACTCTAGATACATTTTGCATTGGAGGCATACTTTGCTGGTTATATTAAAATATTTATTGACAAGCCTGATGAATGCTTTAAGTCAGCTAGATTCTACTGACATAGCCAGGAGCAACATGCACTGGTGCTAGCATTTGTGCCATAGATTCAGCATCACTGCCATAAGATAATGTCATTGAAAAGTCATTTAACATGGCAAAAAAATGGGATCAGAACCTTTGGATTTATTACAATTTTTATTGGTTTTGTAGGCAAGAATTCTTCATTAGATTTTCTTCCTCTACTGGTATCACAGAGAAATTTTAAAAAGATCTGAATACAGAAGAAAGGAATCCTAGGTTGGGCTATGTTATATACAGGAAATAAAGCCGTGTTCCTAAAATACTGCTGTTCTTGTTCCAGCATCAGAGTTAACTTTCTGTGAAAGTCTCCTTGTGTCCTGGTTTCAGCTGGGATAGAGTTAATTTTCTCCCTAGTAGCTGGTATAGTGCTGTGCTTTGGATTTTAGTACGAGAATAATATTGATAACATGCTGATGTTTTGGCTGTCACTAAGCGGTATTTACATTGGTCAAGGACTTTTTTTTTCCTTCAGCTCCCCATGCTCTGCCAGGTGCCCAAGTAATGGGAGGGGGCACAGCCAGGATAGTTGATCCAAACTGGCCAAAGGGCTATTCCATACCATATGATGTCATGCCCAGTATATAAACTGGGGGAGTTGGCCGGGGGGTAGCGATCGCTGCTCGGGGACTGGCTGGGCGTCAGTCGGCGGGTGGTGAGCGGTTGTATATTTTTTTTTTTCCCCCCTCCCTTGGGTTTTGTTCCTCTCTCTCTCTCTCTCGTTGTTTTCCTTCTCATTATAATTCATTATTAATATTATTATTATTTTGTTCCAATTATTAAACTGTTCTTATCTCAACCCACGAGTTTTCTTACTTTTGCTCTTCTGATTCTCTCCCCCATCCCACTGCGGGGGGGAAGTGAGCGAGCGGCTGCGTGGTGCTTAGCTGCCGGCTGGGGCTAAACCACGACACCTTGTTTTTGAGATTACTGCATCCTGTGTTCCCATATTAATTAATGCTGCACCAAAAATGGAACAGAATAGAAAGGAAGAAGTTTGAGGCTGTTTTGGACCTGATGAAAGATGATATTCTGGAAATTGCCTTCACAAGAAAAGGATTTCTAGAAATAAGGGGCTATTCTGTACATATGCTTTGCATTGGAGGCGTATTTTCCAGGCACCTTGCCTGGTTATACGAAATATTTAGTAATAGGCTTGATAAATTCTTTCTGTCAGCTAGGTTTTATTTCCTTGCTGCTGTATCACAGCCTCTAGCAGGAAAAACTCAAAATTCATCCAAGTGCTGAGCACCCTTCTTTCTAGCTTAGATCAGGGCCCTGATTCTGTTTTCATCAATGAAACCTTCATGGAGGGGGGAGGTGGACAGTGACTTTGATAATGTTATTTGAAATTCCCTCTCATGTCAGTGGAAGAAGAATGAGGCCTTGGTGTTACGTCTGTACCCTGAGGAAGGGTGGTCTCCAGATGGCTGTGCAGATGGTACGTTACACCTGCCACTAGCATCCTGTCCACGTAGCTGCCGTATGGGGTTTCTGCGAGGTGCTGGCAGACAGCTTGTCTGGGTGTGCTGCAACGTGTGATTTCATTTGAACAGGCTAAAAACATGGAGACAAACCATTTCATGTGTGTGAGCTTTGACAGCACCCTGAATGGGTGCTCGATTTTTTTGTCTGTGCAGCCTTCACTCCAGTCATGAAGATGTCCTTGATATTGTCCTTGGGGGCAAGTGCAGATATCTCCAGAGGACTTGTCTCAGCTCAGAACATACAGGGTGGACGCATCAGTTTACAGTTTGGCCTGTTTTTCCTAGTCAAAAGTAGTTTGAAACAAGTCTCTCCAAGTTGTTACACTTAGTAGTCATACTTTTTTGTATTAATTTGGGAATGCATGCTCCCATAATGACTTGGACACTAATGGTGATTTTTCTCATTAATGATCTGGATTTGGCTCTGATTAGAAGAGAATTTCAGAATGATGTCAATGCAGTGGATTCAAATCTTTGCTTAAGAATGGCAAAAAGGTGTTTAAAGGATATGGTCACCCAGCTTAAAAAAAAAAAAAGCGTTTTCAGAAGCCTTTCTTTGCTGTGCTTTTTATCTTGTTTGTTTTGTTTTGGTTTTTTTTTTTTTTTCTTCAGAGAGGTGCTTTTTCATCATAGTAATGGGAATGGTAAAAGAATGATTGGAATTGTTTTTCTGGCAATCAAAAGGTAGTTATAACAATATGATTCAAACAGCTGCATCATATTCAAATGTCATTTAGGCAACACTATTAAGTCAGTTTCTATAATAGCTCAAGGGGGTAGATTATCATGGAGTAATTCAATCACTAAGAACTCTTAACTCTTGTAAGAGCAAATCTCTAATATTGATCTCCAGAACAAGAAGCAAACAACAAAAAGACAGAGCAATCTTCATACAGCATGGAATATTTCCTGGGCTGCCTCATGGACCTTTGAAGGTACAACATGAGTATTTATATTTGAAGGAATAGCACATATTGAGTCAGACCTATAGCTGAAATCAATAGAAATCTTCTCTGCATAGATTTTTAATGAGTAGTGCATCTGGTCCATGTCCAATAGTGCTGCATATTTTAACAGAGGTTTGGAAGTCAGGACATCTGAAATCTGGTTCTGTTTAGATTTCTGACTCCTTGGATAGCACTCAATATGTCATGCATAATTTTCTGATCTGTGAGAGTTTAGACTTGGGAGTCCAAGGACGTGAGCACCTTTCAGAGTCCCGCAATACATTCTGTCTCCATTTATCATGATGACTTCAGGTGCTTGGGTGAATAATTCTCCATACACTGAGGATGAGCACTGTTTTCCCGTTGCACTACTAAAAGGGGCCAGGTTTAGTTGCTTAAATACAGGCACCAGTGCCATTTGTGAGACTCTGAGATATCTCAGACAGTTGCATGTGAATGGCAGATGAGGTCTGAGGAAGTCCATGTCCTTCTGGAGCAACAGGTGGAGATCAGGCAAGATTCCTTGGGGTATGTCAAGCAACATGAAACACTTACGTTAGGGAAGCTGAATCAAGTCCTGAATAACTGACTGAATGGGATTAGTATCTCCTAAATTTAGTTGGCTGAATGTTAATTATGTAGCCTGAATTAGTAGTCCAAATTCCTGGAAAGAAATACCTTACACTATGATTCATTCCACCTCTTTTAGCTCTGTTACAGGACAAGATGAATCTCCTTCTGGAGTAGACTGTGTATCTAAGAGAGCATTGACAATCAGCTTTGTTTTGATATCTGGACAACTGGGGCTGAACTCACTTGCCCACAGATCTACTGACATTTGAGAGGCACAAGTGTATCCTTCTTTGCCTTCAGCTATCAGTCTAGTAGGGCACAGATCTCTTCTAGCTCCTGTGACATTTCTGCCAGTCCCATGCACAAGCCTTTGATACCCTAGGACCCTTCATATGTTACTAGATCACTATGCATGGAGAAGTATATCTGCCTCCTGATGTTTGGGGAGATATATTCCACTTCTGCTTTCTGATTTAAAGGACTTACTATAAAAATCCTCATTTTCAGAGGATTAGCACCAGATATAAAGGTGAAAAACAGATATTCAGATTTGAAAGTCATAGTATTTTGTTTAGGTTTAAGTGCTTAAATATCTGCATGTGTGGTGAAAGGTGAGAGGACTGTTTACGGTGGTAACCCTGAAAATGTTTACAATTTGTGTAGTTTAACATTCCCAAAGGAAGCTTCCCTGTTCCTTTGGAATTGCTTTCTATGCCAAGAAATACTTTAACACGGTATTTTGACACTCTAAATTGTCATCACTGTACTAGTAGCAGAAACTAATTAATTGGGATAATTAAAGGTGCACTTGGGCTATAAATGAACATCTTCACAAATGTAGGAGTGTGTTATTGATTCAGGGACTAAATTTTCTGCTGGACAACTGGGATGAAGAGAGCAGATAGAACAAACAGTGGGGAAGAGAGGATGGCAGCATTAACATCCCTTTACAGGTTCAGTGAGATTTTTCTGTGAAAGCATCAGTAACAGTTATGAGCTCTGTTTCAGAACTGCTCTTTAGATTTTTTTTTGTTTGTTTTCAGTTAAAAATACTACTAAGGCTAGGCCGCCATTTGTTTTTCATTCCCATCTAGTCTTAGTTAAGCATTTTAACAGGGTTGGTAATTAGCAGAGCTGGGTGACATGCCAGTCTTTGGCTTCAAGGATTAACCTTGCAGACTTTTTCTGTTGAACTTTGCTCTCTGTGCCCTGAATTGCTCTAACCATATGTTTTATGATGAGCAGTAATAGCAATGGGACCCTGACACACAATTACTGCAGATGGCTTGAGAGTTTACTGATGTCCCTGTCCACTCCAGCTCTGTGCCAGGGATTTCTCTTTGAACACATGCTGGTGCTTTAGTCACTATAGATAAACTCTTCATTTTAGCTTGAATTCTTGAACTTCCAGTGGAAGACTGGAAGAAAGTAAATGTCACTTGTATCTTCAAGAAAGCCAAAAAGCATTATCCAGGGAACTACAGGCTGGACAGCCACATCTAGATCCCTGGGAATGTGATGGAGCAAATAATCCTGGAAACAATTTAGAATAGGATAGAATAGAATAGAATAGAATAGAATAGAATAGAATAGAATAGAATAGAATAGAATATTTCAGTATGAAGGGACCTACAACAATCATCTAGTCCAACTGCCTGACCACTTCAGGGCTGACCAAAAGTTAAAGCATGTTGTTAAGGGCATTATCCAAATGCCTCCTTAAACACTGGCAGGCCCCAAGTGTCTGGGGGCAAACACTGGCACTGCCCCAAGCATTGACCACCTCTCTAAGAAGCCTGTTCCAGTGTTTGACCACCCTCTCAGTAAAGGAATGTTTCCTAATGCCAAGTCTGAACCTCCCTTGGCACAGCTTTGAACCATTCCCACACGTCCTATCACTGGATACCAGGGAGAAAAGAGTCAACACCTCCCTTTCCTCTTCCCTTTCTCAGGAAGCTGTAGAGATTTCCAAAAGCAGGGAGGACAAGAAGGTGATTGGGACTAGTCAGCATGTATTTATGCAGAGGAAATAATTCCTGAGCAACCTGACAGCCTTCTGTGATGAGACGACTAGCTGGGTGGATGAGGGGAGAGCAGCTGATATTCTTTAACTTGACTTTAGCAAGGCTTTGAACACATTCTCCCGCAACATCCTCATTGACAAACTGATGAAGAACAGACTGAATAAGTAGGCAGGGAGTTAGACTGAAAAGTGACTGATCTGCTGGGCTTGAAGTGTTATGATCAGCTGCACAAAGTCCACGTAGAGGCCAGTCACTAGTTGTGTACCCCAAGGCTAGATACTGATGCCAATACTGTTTCACGTCTTCATTAATGACCTAGATGATGGGACAGAGTGCATTCTCAGCAGGTTTACAAATGATGCAAAACTGGGAAGAGTGGGTAATACACTAGATGGTTGCACTGCCTTTCAGAGGACCTGGACAGGCTGGAGAATTTGGCTGAAAAGAACATCATGAAATTCAACAATGGGAAATGCCAAGTCTGGCACCTGGAGAGGAATAACCCCAGGCACCAACAGGCTGGCACCGACCAACTGGAAAACAGCTTTACTGAGGAGGACGTGGGCATCCTGGTGGACAAGTTGACAATGAGCCAGCAATGTGCTCTCATGGCTAAGAAGGTCCACAGCACCCTGGGCTGCATTAGGCAGAGTGTTGGCAGAATGTCAGGCAAGGTGATAAATCCTTCAGATTATCAGTTAGAACCTTCATATTCACTTTGATCAAGCAGTGCCAGACATTATAACCAATTACATGTATTTTCTGATTTCATCATTTCATGAATTTCCACCAATCAGCTGAGCTCTGAGGTCAGTGTGCAGCTTTGAGGACAAAGGTGTTTATAAGAACTCAAGATAATCAGGTTCTCCTAGTAACACAACTTTTCCAGTGATACAAATTATTAGTAACAAATTTGTTCTTAATTGTTGTACAGGTGTGCTGGTTTTGGCTGGGATAGAGTTAATTTTCTTCATAGTAGCTAGTACATGGCTATGTTTTTGATTTGTGCTGAAAACAGTGTTGATAATACAGGGATGTTTTAGTTGTTCCTAAGTAATGTTTACACTGTTCAAGGACTTCTCAGCTTCCCATGCTCTGCGAGGTGCACAAGAAGCTGGGAGGGGACACAGCTGGGACAGCTGACCCCAACTGACCAAAGGGATATTCCACACCATATGGCGTCATGCTCAGTATGTAAAGCTGGAGGAAAAGAAGGAAGTGGGAGACATTAGGAGTGAGGGGGCGGCTGTATGGTGCTTAGTTGCTGTCTGGAGTTAAACCACGACAACAGGAGAAAATTAAGGTCCTATTATGAGATGTAGTATTAGTATCCATACGACTAAATTAAGATCTAGGTACTGAATTGCATTTATCTTTCAATAATTTTAAAAAAATTTCTAATTAGCATTTTTCCAATAGTTAATTTAAAGAGAACCTGCTGATGAGATCTGACATTATTACAAATATTTTCCTCTGCCTCTTGTGCTAAATTTCTGTGTACATGGTATGTAGTTTGCTTAAGTAACAAATATTAAGCAATTATCATAGGAAATTCTCAATCACTGACTTTTTATTCAGGAGTTTTCCCATCAAAAAACTTAAGCTTAACCTTTGAAGGAACAGAAATATAACATGCAACCTATAAACCAGTTTTAATTCTTAATACTCAACAGCAAAATTAATAATTACCAAATTATCTACGGCTCAGAAGTTACCACAGAAATGATGCTGAAAATAAACAGAAAATTTGGATTTTTTAAAAGATAATTTGTAAGTAGGAAGAAAGGAGAGCAGATGTATCCTCTTTTTGCCTTTTCCCTTGTCTACAATCCTGACATATCAGTCATTTCCCAGAGCATAGACAGAACTTTGTTCTTTCTCTGTTTCCTCTCTGCATTACAATTAAACAGGTAGCAGCTGAGCTTAATTCCACTTAATTTAGAAGTTTACAGTGTCAGCATCATATCTGACCTGGCCTTATAACCTGTCTTAAGTAATCACATGAGAAAAAAATAGGCATTTATAGGATATGATTCATCTCACTTTAAGGTAGATACCTAAGAGAAGCCAGAGGACTTTTATTCTAAAAGTGCATCTTTCTCCCAGTTGACCACTCAGATATGGATGTCAACATTGTTGATATCTAAGAGCAGGTGAGATGAATCCCAGACCTTAGGACTTGATTCAGTTCTCCAACCAAGGTGCCAAGTGGCATCTGAGATGCTGTAGGTTCCCCTGCAACTTCAACTTTCTCCTCTCAAATGTTGTAGTGTCCTATGTCATATTTGATATTCTCTTGTGGATGCACTGGATATGTCTGTAAATTGAAAAGGACAATAGGAAATTATATTTATGCTATTGAATGGAATTCTAGGAGTCTAGCTGTGAACACAAGGGTATTTCTGCTCATGGACAGGTTTCTAAAGTTAGGTACCTTTCAGACAGAGTTTTAAAATTGTGTAACTTTGTAGATTTAAACTTTATTAGGGACCTCCAGAATTAGGCACCCTGTAACTGTCCTTCTGTAACCCTGCTGTAAACTGCCCCCATCCCTAGGAGTTCAGCTGTCTGTCTACCAGGGATCAAAGATCCAGCTCTGATATGGTACAGCTGTGTAACCTTGACTCAGATGGCAGAGGAAGTCTGTAGAGAGATAAGAAAGGTAAAATCATGGACAGAGCTAGGACTGGTGATGCCAGATTGGAATTGGTTTAAGGGGTCAAGGTGGAAAATATCAACATGGAAATGTCTGACAGGAAAAAAAGAAGGAAACAAACCCCAAGTTTCCCCAGGCCCTCAGGAATGCTAGTCAGACTAGTTGGTCTAACTGGGGACTAGTCAGGAAGCATTGGGTTATCAGGTCGAGTCATAGTGTCATCAGTGTTGATGGGATTGGTGGCAGATGACAACTCAATAGCAATGAGGTCCTTTCCAAGGACCTGCAGAGGACAACTCTTCCCTGCCTGTCTGATAGTTGCCAGGTGAATTGCTTAAGTGCTTTGTCAGGAGTGGTGAGCATCTGAAGTTAAATCTCAACTGTCTTTTTTATTGGCTAGTCAATAAATAATTGTTTTGTACTTTTAAATTGTGTATAATCTGCTGGCAGAGTATCTTTTTGCCCACCTAAAGGTACCTGAAAAAAACAAAGAAGAGGGACTGTAATATTTGACTTTCTGAAAACTTCCATTTCTACCGGAATCTGCCTAAGATGTCAAGGATACTATCCAGTCTGAAATAGGAGTCAGCATACCAAAGTGCTTAAATGAAACAGTCCATATGGGAGCTAGACTTCTGTATTCCCAGTATAGTCAGTGGAGAACTAGGGCTCAGATCACTTACCCACAAGTAGCGTCTTGAGCCATTTGAAAACTCACTGTAAATTATTAGTTTAATGATACAACTTAAGACATATTTAGCATTAAGTTTTTTCTTAAATAGAATGGATATTAAATTTAAAGTTAATGTTTTTGCTCATGTAAGTATTAAAGTGTGAATGCTTTGATATTTTGACGAGTAGTATGTGCAGGGATTTCAGGACTGCTGGTGGTAGAATGAACTAGTAGTTGTTTCTATCAATAAAGATTATTGCATGGGTAGGGAAAGAGCATGGCAGCAACCTTTACATGAAATATATGCTTTCTTTTTCCTGTTGAACACAGCTTTGAGATTGGAAAAAAAGAATAACCCAAAAAACTGGAAGGGGAGGACAATCTCCCTTTCAAAATCATAGATGTTGAGATGCGCTTTTTTTTTGGTACATCCAAATAGGCTGCAGTATGATGTTTAAGGAAAGTTGTTTCAAAGAAAAGCACCTGTGCAAATTATATACTGAATTGGTAAAGACAGCTGTGATACTGCTAATTTTCAGGGTGTAACTCTGCTGCCAAAACAGAGGTGTGAGTCCCCATAAAAAATTCAGGAAGCTCCATAAATAGCACTCCCAGCGTGAAGGTGCTGTTGACAGACGAGGAGTTGGAATGACAGCCATGCAAAGTGCACTGTGGATACCCCAGAGGCTTTGTAGAAAACTGAAACCGTATTTTTGCTGCTGAGGTGACTGGGAAAAGCAATTGGCTTCAAGCTGCATGGATGTGTTTGACAAACTGATTAAACTGAGAGGATTTGGGGGCGTGGGGGAGGCTTCTAAATAAGCTAAATGCTCTGAAAATGAAAGATGTTTGCATCTCTGCCCAGGACTCTGCTGTCACACAGTCCTGTAGGTTGGCAGCTGCCTTTACAGGTGCTGAAGATAGACTCATTTACATCCTTGGAAATAAAACCTTAAGAGCACTTAGACACTGTTTTTTAAACATTTCAGCAGCTGATAGAAAGTACAAGTTTCCTCTGACTTGTAACATTTTAACTGTCATCTCCACTAAGGAAAGCAATCTACTGCTTTTGGGAATCTCTCCCAAAAAAGAGGTCTTAGTATGACTTGACAGTGTGATACCTTTCTAATCTGATGTTTTAAACCTGGGATATGTTTTGTGAATCACAGCCAGTTGAAAAGCAGGATGCCTTTTGCACTTAATCTTGACAAATCAACATCAACTGCAAAGTAGAGATTACATACCTTGAGTGAGAATATTCTAGAGGACTTTTTAGCTGAGGTCTATTTTAGA
The DNA here is from genome assembly GCF_034638445.1 of Ciconia boyciana. Lineage (NCBI taxonomy): Eukaryota > Metazoa > Chordata > Aves > Ciconiiformes > Ciconiidae > Ciconia > Ciconia boyciana. The sequence continues at coordinate 209,823,057 of NC_132934.1, forward strand.
TAATATTTTAGAAAAGCCGCTGTCAGTCTGGAAACTGGCTCATGTGTACCACTGCAATGAGTCTAGATGGTTGGTAGAGTACAACCTGAACGCAATACTCATGTGTAGCAGGGGTGAAATCTATGCTAAGAACAGGACTGAGGTAAATTGTGGTGGATAATGGTAGATTAGCTGAAAGAGCATGGATTAGAAGATACGTCAGTGATGAATGGAATTAAAATGCTTGTAAACTAATTTACATAGCACAGCTGCTGAACACAGCACCTGTTCAAAGTGGCTATAAGTCACTAATAGATGTAGTAGGTGCATAACTTTCGTCTGGTGAATTTTCTGTATACTCTGAACAAGTGCCTATAAGATATGAAGTAAATTGTGAGAATCCTGTGCATACATATGAATGTTTACTTTCATTATGAAAGGTGTAAAAATAATGAATATTTCTTTTAGCGTTAATTAATATTTCCACTCAGTTCTATAAGAAAAGGTAAATAATGGGACATAGACCTAGTGTGACACTGTAGATAATATTGATATTCTCTAGTTCCTGACAGAAAAAACAATAGTATGAGGCAGATACTAGACTCTTCCACAGGACATTTTAGAGAAGAAGCCTATGCATTATCCAGTGAGGCTACTTCTTCATAACCAAACCCAACAGTGTTCCCTAATATTGTGTGCACTCTGGGTGTGCACCTACCATAATGGTGATATAAGAATTTCCTTTTCTGTTTCCCTTCTCCTCTTTGGTGCCTTGTTTTCTGGTAAAAGAAAATTCAGGGAAGCAGGTCAGGTCTGATAGAAAAAATATGTTACAACAGAACTACAAATTCAGAACGTTCCCTGGCACACAAGTCTGGACATGGTCTGAACTGCCCTCTGGAAGAGCTTCTCTCTCCCTGTTCTCTAGAGAGAAAGCCTGGCTTCCCTACTTAGCTATCAGAAGGTGGATGCTCAAAGCTAGGCTGTGTGACTACCTCCGCAAGCACAGTTTTGCTCTGAGAGTTGTACAGTGCCAAGGAAGATGATGAAACTACAGTGGTGTAAGGAAAGGAGAAGAGACCTAAATATTATATCTGTAAGAAAGCACAAGATTTTTTGGAGCTCAAGTTGGATACGCTATCCTGTTAACAAAAAGCCAAGGTGTAAAAATAAATAAATAAATAAATAAAAAGCATTTCTGCTCTTAACAGAACAAATATGCCCTATAAGTTAGAAAAATAAACACAAAGATTTTGTAACATTATTTTTCAACTTTTACTTCTAAGAGTATAAATGTACTAAATATACTAAAATATACTTTATTGGTGCTATTTATCTCAGCTTCCTACAATTTTGATTCCTTTACTGGTATGGTCAAAAGCCATATTGGTGGAGCTGACATGGCCAAGTTGAGTATTGGCACACTGCTTGACAGCCCTGCTAACAAATGCTGTTATTCTACATTACCAGGACAAAATATGTCAGTAGGTGTTATGTTGATTGCAGATGGCTTTTCCAAACAAATATATGAAGTTTACAAGCAGTTCTCCATCCTTCTATAAGTCTGTCTTATTTTAAAATGTTTCTCTCTGTTAAAATTTTTAGCAGGAGTTTTCTTCATATTACCTTTGCACATAGGTTTCCAGCTACTGCTTTGAAGAGCTGGGGGAAGTATACTCATCTCAGCTGATCCTGTTCAAGTACAGAGCCTGAGAAGTCTTGGAAACAGATTTTTGTTTTTGAATTTTTTTGAAATTTTTGCAGTTTCTGTAACCCTGAGTTTGACATTTCCTATATCTAAAGGTCAGAAGGGACCATTACAATATTTAGTCTGATCTTGCAGCTTTTTGCCAGCTTCAGCCTATATATTAAACTAGTTAGACTTTCTCTAACTTCTCCTGTTAAGATCCTAACTCTCCAGTAAAGTCTTAAGGGCATTTAGGCAATCACTTTAACCAGTGTTAGCACCAACCATTTGCCGCCAGAGGTAGCAAACATACTTTCACATTTATGAATGCATTTTTTTACAAACTTAAGGATCCATCTACGGTTCTTAGAGCTCTCCACTGAAATTCAGGATAGATATTGTCCACAGAGAAAAAATGTAGATGAATGGAATTTTTCAACCTCACTATCATTTACTGTCCTTTTTGAATCTTCTATCTTCATGCTGACTGTGTGTCACTCAGATAGTGGTTCACATTGAAAAGCCAGTGAGTTGTTGCCTAGATCTTCAAATATCCTTAAGTAAACACAGTAGTATGAGGTATAGACATGATGAAATTACTATAACTTAAAAAGTAACTCTGAATCACTTAAAACAGAGCTAATGCTTATGACACTCCTCTTGGTCTTGTCAAACACAAGATAATTCAACTTTCAGTGAAAGAGCACCATGTTACATTTATCGTGGTTGAAGAGCTTGCCCAGAGGCAGCCAGTGCAGCTGAGAATAATAATGGCAACTTCTTAAGAAGCTGTAAGATAGTGCACAGTTTGCAGAGGAGATGTAAATGGATAAGAATGGGTCAGCACAGTTTGGGATTACTCTAGAAATCTCTGAGATAAATTACTTCTGAGAGTGAAATATCTTGAAAGGTGCATGAGATAATGATTAAGGAACCTAGGTAGCATGTTTTTTTGCTTAATGCCATTAGATGAGCATCACAACCTTCTCCTTTGTCTGCGTGATTACAGGCCATTCAAGTCCACTCAGCTCTGGAGATCTGAACACTCTAAGATCTCATTGTCTTCAAACTCCTGTTTGTCTTCTCCTTCCTGACTCGTTTTAATAAACCTGTTTTGTGAAAATCAAGAGACTGCTTTTTAACCTGTTGCCTGCATGTCTGTTCGCCACTGAGGGAAAGGCTGTAACTTTGCTACCCGCAGCTGTGCTAACATATACTTGATCAGTCATCTTCTCAATGGATCAGCTCAAAGCTTCCAACACATCTTGGCTTTTAATTAAATTAAAATGGGAGGGAAAAGTTCCTCTTTTATGCGTGTGTTCCGAAAGGAACAATATCTTGCAAGTGAAGCGCACACAATGATCCTGTCTATTTACAAGTCTGAGAATTAGATGAAAATAGAAAAAAGGAAACTTTCTTCTGATTAGAACGACAGTTTGATATGAAACAAAAAGGGTGGCTTCCTAAAACATTTCAAAAGATGGGTTTTTCTGAAGATGTGTTTGTAATAGAAATTCCCAGCCTACTTCCAGGGCTTTGTATAAGCCAAATAAGAAAAATGAAATTAGTTGTAGGACCTGAATCAGAATCTTGGATCCAGAGAGTAATGAAAGTTGAACGTTTTGCAGTTTTCTGTGTTAAAAAAAAAAAAAAAAGGCATGGAGATCAACATATCCCCTTTAAAAACAGGACTCTGCTGCACACTCAGTCACATTCCACCAAAGGGAGGATTGGTTTTCTTTCTCTGATAGTCACCCATGGACATAAAAATCAGACTTAAATGAGCCACACAAAAATCTTTTCACACTTTTTTTCTTCTCTCTCACATACTGAGTTCTCAGTGTCTGGCAGGGCATTCACAGGTGCATGCAGTGGCTACTGAACTTGGATTCATAATTGGGAGAATGTTTTTTTTTTTCTTTACCCCATAGGCCCAGCAGTGAAGATACAGGTTAGAAATGCACCTTGAGAAATAAATATCCTCTGACTACTTTTCCTGTGTCTCATTCATAACAAAGCTACTTAATATGATGCCTGATTTGTTGTTTGCCCAGTATTTTCTCATCAATGGTACAGCCCAGATAAGCTTCACATAAACAACAGGATCCACCATGTTATTGGTGGTTAAAACCAATCTGGGGATCTCACAGAGGTTATATGTCATTTTGATTACATTTTTTGATAGTGAATATGAATCCTACCTCTGAACAAATGCAAAAATGATGTGATGCCATATTCTGCTGCATGGCAGAACGCAGTTGAACACAGACAGCCATAAAATCTTAATTCAGGAGCTGCAATTGATTAACATCAGTACTACCACTTACCATTCAACAGCCAAGACTGGGGTTGAAAGCTGAAAGTTGTCACCTAAAGCAGGAAGAGATAACAAACTGACAGACAGTATGTTTTGAACAGATAAACAATTGGCCCAGATCTTTCTTTTTCTCAGTGAAACAAGTGGAAAACAAGATCAACAATGAAAGTTAGGTAGGACTTACATCACCGCAAACAGGAGTAGAGAATCACTCTGGCACCAAGTCTGCAGTCCTGACAATGCTCATGAGTGCCTACTGAAAGGTACTGCTATCTGACATATGTTGCTCTAGGTGCTAATTAAATCTCAGGGCTGTGTTCTATTATTAAAACAGGAGTCCTTAGTAGCTACTAAACAGAGCTGCCTCCCTGCAGGAGCAGGGCTATCAGCTGCCTGGGTTTCCCTGTTATGTCTTCCTTTTCTGTCCTTGGAGCACCACCTAAGCAGATTTTTGAACAAGTGCAGACCGTATTGGGGTTTGGGAATTTCCGGCAGAAGCTTTGCAAGGGGCAGGCTTGGCAGACTGCAGTGGGCAATGGCAGGGCAGAGATGAGCTCGGGCAGGCAACGGGAGAAGGGAGGAGAAGGAGATGTGCACGCAGTGCTAGATCTGAAGTGCTGGCAGCTGCTGTGCTTGGCCTGGGTCCACAGAGCCACAGATGTGAGCAAGGCTTGGGTTGGGGGGGAGCGGAGCTTGTGGCAGAGAGGGTGGGGGTTCGGTATAGGAAGGGATTTAGGTCAGGGTGGTGGGAGCAGCGGGTGGAGAGGTATTATGTTACTGAGGGGGGTGTGGGGGTTATGTTACTGAGGGTTGGACAGGGGAGGTATTGGGGTTGGTGGTAGAGATCTTGGGACAAATGAGGACAGGGGTACTGGGGCTCTGGGTTGGATTTGGAAAGTGTGGGAAGCTCTGGGGCAGGAAGCCTGGGACCTGGGCATTTTGGGACAAGAGAGATTTGATGTGGGGCTGTGGGTAGGAGTGATGCTCCATAAGTGAACAGGAGTGTGATATGGCGGCGTTTGCTTGGACACAGTGATTTTGGCTTGGACGTGATTCATCAGTTCCTTTTCAGGAGAGAGCACTGGACAACAATGCACTCCTCCTGCCCCCTACTTCTTTTGGATCCTCTTCTCTATTTTTTACTTATCTGGAACGTGGTTGCATTAATCAGGATGCATTGTACGATCTGACTGTAGTTCTCTCCAGGAGAGAATGCTTCACCCTGTATGGGGCAAATGGGAGAAAAAGCACTCCAGACAATTAAATGTCCCCCCCACACACCTCTTTTCAGTGATTAGCATTCATATTACTAGCTTTTAACCACGCTCATATTCCTAGTGCAAGGACTGCAATGCCAGTGCGAAGTAGATGTCTTTTGCACAACTGCATAAGGGTGCATATAACCTATTCTAAATGAGCATGATGTATTCATAGCAACTTTTATGCTCTGCTACTCATCACATCGTTTATCCCCACTGAATACAGACAGATTCTTTAGCACATAAGTTCCTATCCTAGATGCTTAAACTTAGATGGGATCAGTGTTCCTGATCTGCCTCTTTCTGCATAAAATTCTCAACCAGAGTATTTTAGGAGCATCCAGAGCTGGCTAAATGTTGTCCACATCTACAGCATCTTTTGCACACAAAGTCAAACTCAATCCATGTGCTTGCCCAAAGCTGGTGGACCTAATGCTCACAGTTTAGTGTTGGAAATATGAAACCCAACTTCTCTGCTAGTAGGGTAGGAAGAAAACTTCCTGTCCTTTACACACAACTGATAAAAATGTCAAAGTATATTACGTATTCACTTTGTGAAGAAGTTTGTGCCTCCTAGGACAATGTCCCTACATTGTCTTCTGCCAGAAAAGTATCTCACGCTGCTTGCATTGCCCTGAAGTGGAGGAGATAAGGAAGCTTCCCTCCCCCCCCCCCGGTTCATTTATACATTGCAGCTAACAGGGTGTCATTTGCTGTAACACTCAAAAGATTGATTCTTTTTTTTTTTTGCCAGTGGATCAGCTAAACAGTTCTAGAGGAAGTATACCATAAATATATACACAGTTTAAAAAGGAAGAAATTCAGTAAGACAAATGCAGTATGGTACTCTAGTCTGTCCACACACAAGCATCTGTGGATGGATACAGAAACATACAATTTTCTCCAATTTTAATAAAAAACTAAAATCTTTCATGATGAGTCCCACATAGCCAAAAAAGACGATGTAATCCTGGAATGGTAGGAGTCAGCATGAGGTCACAGGCAGAATATTGAAAAGGTCTGTGTGTGAGGCAGCTTGCTGTTATCCCAGGCAGCCATACTGCAGAATTTCATTTACAAGCTAATTGTACCCTACCTCAAAAGCATGTCATTTTTTAGCTCCTCTGACAAAAATGTTCCAGAGCTTCACTTCTTTTGTTAGCAGAAAATATCTTTGAGTTCTCAGCCTGAATGTATTGCTGCCTAGTTCATGCCCATTTGCCTTGTGCCAAACTCACAATGAATTTATTAAGTGATTTTAACCTCCTGCTTCTCCTCTTTTTCCAGCTGCAGTATTCCTGGCCATTTAAAAATCAATAGTTATCTTTCCTCCTCCCCATCCCAGTTATGAGAATCCTACATAAATTGCAATAAAAATTGAGATTTTTTTTTTTTTGCAGGTATATTACAGCATTTTGTCCTTTCTTTTTTTCTAATTTCTGTCTTGTCTGAGTTAATGAGATATGTTCAGAGTATGTTTTCAAGATTTCTTAGAAACTTAAAAGAAAGAGGAAGACTGTGGGATTCCCTGCATTCACGTGACTCCTGATGGACTCTTCCTGGCATTGATCATTAAAGAAATATGATGTTTGATTATTTGCACAGATTTCATAGGACTAATGATGTTAGAATGAGTTGAGCTGAGTGACACAAAGGACAAATGTGGAGAAGTCTGGAGGAATTCACTGTAGCAGATTCATTTTGCACTCATGCTTTATCTTCAAAAATTGCTTGTTTTCAGTAAGAAATCAAGTGTTTTCATGTAGCAGCAAAGCATTTTAATGGCAGGCTAGACATAGCCAAGATGAAACTTCTAGTTCTGTAGAGATACCTTTTTTTTTTCTTTTCTTTCTGTTGTAATGTAGGTTTCACTCAAGTATCCTGACCCTGTGTCCAATAGCATTCTCAAAACTAAAAAGCAACTGAAAGGTAAACCTGGCTGTTACTTGTCAGGTCTACACATAGGTCCCAGCTTTCAGTTTTCGGTGTTTTGTAACCAGGTCATCTTTGCCATGACTTCAGCAATAGTTTCTTTGAAATCTTGCCTTGAATCCACTAAAAGTTCCTCAAATCTGAGCCACTTTGAACTCCATATTTCTGGCTCATTGCACTCACATTTTTTGATGACACTTTCTTTGGTAGGAAATTTCAGACCGGTTGAATAGGAACATATTGCTGTTGTTGTTGTTGTTATTAATATTATTATTATTTTTCATGTTTATGAAGCAGTCTGTAAGATTGTGGTACCTCCTTAAAGTTAAAGAACATGACAGGAAGACAAATGTTGGAGACAGGATGAAAGAATTGTGATGAGTGCCCTATGTACAATAATTTTCTCATTACCCCAAATGTCTGCAGCCATAAAACAGTTCTCTTTCTTAAGAAAATTACATGGCAACAATGAGGAAAACAAGCCAATGTTCCTTCTGCCCCCTGCTCTGCAAAAAAATTGAGAAGGATTAGAGTGAAGAAAAAAAGCAACTTAGTTTCCTTCTATATCTGTAGTGTGATCAAAATATACATATGCATGCACTAACATATAGAGAAATCCTTATTTCCTGGATGATATCCTTCTTAGGCTTGAAGAATTAGCCTCAAAAAATGTTTAAGCCACAGCAAGGGTAAAATAATCACCGCATGAACAGAGTAGCCCATGGGAAGAAAGACTGAAACAATAGCCTGCATGTAACAGCTTTGAGCAACTACACACAAAACCAGTTCACTGCCCTGGAGAAAAATCATGCTGGACTGGAACCAAACATAAAAAACCAAGGTTACAGCCAATTCACCTTGGTTTGACGTGTTACACCGTATGATAAAAATTTTTTCTCCTCTCCTCAGCATATTTAGAGGGTTTCTATAGTACCCATTTTATTGCCTCCATGGTGTGAATTAATGACAGGACAAGTTTTGTGCCTGTACCATGTTTTTAGGCCCTCAGGGCCAGCCACAACTGTGCAGTAAATATGATGTCAGACACTTTGGACTAAATGCACATTTATTAGATGCTCATGTGGACATGTGCACGTGGGGTACTGTTCAGTCTGTTTGTATTTGTTCTATAGAGGGAGAAGCATTCACGGGAGGGCTAAGGGCTGCCAGGGGTTCTTGGTTGCCTTTCACTGTGGCACAGATTTTAAGCATCCAGGAATATTTCTAGACAGAAGTTACCATGCTCAATAAGAGTTTCAATCTTACCATCTAATTTCTATGTCTCTTTAATGTGTTGAAGGCATGCTGTGGCCAAAAAGATTACAGAGAAGAGCAAGAGGACTTCTCAGTAAACACCCCTGCAGGGTAATAAAGTCACAGGGAGAAAATTTAGAACATTTTTTATTTTTACTTTATCTTTATACTGTATCTTTTTTGGTGCAAGTATCTGCTTTAATAAAAATGTATGAGAGATGTAGCTTTATGCTCCAGGGCATTAGACTTCCATAGAATGCCTCAGGCTTCAGGGAGTCTTTCTGTGTTAGGCACATGTCTTGCCAATTGCCCTTTATGGGATTCTTCCTGCAGTTACTTTAAAAAGCTTCTGGTCACCAGAGGAGGCAAAATAGAGGCCTAAAAGTGCCATCTATTTTGCCCAAACCAGTAATTTTGATCTTCAGTGCTTGTCAGTTATTTTTGCCATTTATGAACATGTTGAGTCTGTAAGGAACAATGGTCCAATATTTATCTCTAGCTCTATATCTCTACATCAATATCTCTATATCTTTGGTGATTTTATTTAGCCTTTAGCATGTGCAACCTAATAGGCATCTATTTAACTCCACTCTGTAAAATGGAAGTGTTGGAAAGGTAATTTTGGTAGAGCCAGGTTAAAGTCAAACAACCATCTGCACCTCTGGCATATGTGATTTACAGCTTACCGCAGTATTATTATGAGACTCACTGTTTCATTTACCCGGTAGATGAGTTGTTGGGGATTTTTGAAAGCTTGACAGCCCCTTCATTTAGGCAAAACTTCACTTGTTTTACTTGGAAATGTAACTTTTTTTGTTCAGTCAAAGTCTATCTTTCCTTGTCAGTGTATTGCAATTTATGCTAACTAAAAAAATGAATAATAAAAACTTGACATTTTTCTCCAAAGCACAGCAGCATTAAAGGTCACATTTTCAAAAGGACCTGTAAAACTCTCCTAACAAATTATGCTTGAGTGTTTAAGTGCACAAACTCTTTTTTTTAGAGTGCAGAGAATGAAGAATGAATGCAATTCTGGTAGTGTGTTTCAAAATTTGGCAATGAAGCTGAATTAATGGAATCAGGATAATTTTTCAAACACACGTATATGATGTAGGAGCCTAGATACTATTTTTCAGGTGTTAGGTAGAAAATCCCTGAAGTACTTACAAACATATAGCCTTTATCATGGGAAATAAGGAAAGTGGCAGTAGAATTTCTACTGTTAATAACAAATGCCATTGTTATTCCTTGTTTTTATTAAAATAATGTATTGGGACTTCTACAAGACAAGAACTTTGTTTTACTAGGCATTATTTAATCACACTGTCAGTCCATCAGAAAGAGCTCTCTAGACTGAGATATGAAATAAATGTGGGAGGGGAAACGGAGGGTTAGAGAGGTGAAATGAGAGCCTGAAGATCACACAGATGGTCAGACACAGTACTTTCCTTTGAACTGTCTATTAGATCTTTCCTACTGTACAGGTGATGCCCTCTCTTTCTTCAGATATCCCATACAAAACCTTATTGATCAGCCTACTATTGAAAAATAGACAGAGAGGAAAGCTGTATTTGTAATTAGCCAGCCAAATGCTATTTGAGTAATATTTACATTTATTTTTAGAGTAATAAAAAAGCACACACTCTGAAACCTTTGTTGACAAAACCTCTCAAAAATTGCTATTTTGGCAGGTGGGGTTATGGTCATTTATATCTTGTGTTTACAGACAGGCTCAAGTTGCTAAAGATAACTATTGTGAGAAACTTGTCAACAAAATAAACCTAACAAAGAATTTCCAGGACATAGTCCTAGGTTTTATTCTAAGGGGCTTGCCTGTTGGGGCAACAAAGAAGGCTATTACTTCGCACTGATTTTGCTGACAGGCTGTGAGGACTTTTGTTACATGAATTGCCTGCAGGTGGGTGGGGTCACAGTGCCCTCCTATTTGTGTTGTTGGCATTGTGAGATTTTTCTGTGATGCAGTATGGGATATACTGGAAAGGCTCTGGAAGGAGGTGCTATTCTGAGGTCTGGGGTCAACGTAGAATCCTTTTTAATTATTCTTTAACATCACTTTGTAGCTGTGCTGTTAATTTATATTTATTCATCTGCCTGGTTTTTGTTTGGTTTTGCCCAGACACTGTTGAGGAGCAATGAGGATGGGAATGCCTTGACAGAAATCATTGAATTTCACTGGCAAGTAAAATTCAAATGTGGAAATGCAGAAGCTGCTGTATCTAACACCATATGGCAAAGAAATGGTGCTCCCACAGCTAGTGGATTGAATAGAAAGCACCTCTGAGATTGGTAGAGCTGTAGCTACTCAAAGCTGTGGTGTGAAAAGGGAAGTGGACTGCAGAAAAGGTACTCTCATTAAGGGTTTTTCATGATATTAAAAATTTCTCCAAATTGTCTTTCATGTGGCCACGTACACCACTCCAAGATGCTTCTTGGCCATTTCTTGGCCAGCTTGGTGGTTATGACAAAGACCACCTCTACAAGTTCTCAGGGTAGACCTAAACTCTAATGTCCCTCTCTTTCTCAGCCTTGAGAAAGGTCTTATCCCCTCCGTTCCCAAATTTCAAAAAGTGGAGAGTTTGCCATACATATATCCTTTCGATTTTTTCCTCGACTTCTTTGCATGACAAAAAGGTATTGAGTGATCATTAGCTCAGGAGTCCTTAGAGAGCTATAATGCTGTCAGACATGTGCTGTGAGAGCAAGGAAAATAACAAAGCTGGTTTTGTCCTTTGTCCGTTTTACATATCACTGAATACCATAATAGGTTGGAGGATTATTTGTTTTGCTGTTGGGGTTGCCAGCCAACCTAGAGATACCATTCTCCCAGCTTCCACCCAGGACTGGGGGACCCTTCAGCCAGTCATTTTACATTTTACAACCATGCATGGATGGAGTCTACGTGCATCAGTCTTTCTAGCAGTGGTTGTAGGCAGTTAGGGGTGTCCTGGACTGATGGTTCAGAGGTGTTCTGTATTGCACTCAGTTGGAGGACAGGACTTCAGGCATTTGTTAGAGAAAGTGGTTTGGAAGGGGTAGATTAGTGGTTCCACTTTGCCTCTTTTCAAACCATTATTACACTGAAAGCCATTTCATCACTGTGAGGGCTCAGGAGGTATAGAAAATAGTAGTTCAAGTAAGTGAAGGAGAATCTTCATGCTATGCATTGATGTTATCCACCAGTGCAGCCATACGTCTGTGCATTCCTGGAAGGGGATAGCCACTTTTTCTGCCTAAGGCAAGACGTCAGCCCTGTCTTATTCTGACAGTATGAGAGTGGAAGCTGTAAAATGAAGGAGGGTGGGAAAGTGAGTGAAAGACGAGTAGCTTGCTAAGAGCAGACAGCTCACAGTTATTCTGCAAGTCCAGTGGAGTGGGAGAAAGGAGGCTTGGAGGAAAGGTAGAGAAGACAAGAGGTCACTCAAAGGACACTAGTTTTTATCCACTAAACACGAAAATGCAACAACTAAAATACAAATACTTCCCATGTATCATAGTAGGACATACGAAATACTCATGATAAGATCAAATCTATTGAGACCAGAAAAAAGTATTAACTGAAAACCCAGTGGGAGACTGAGGACTGTGCTTTTAAACAGGGGTGGGAGGAGTGGTTGGGTAGATTTCAGATTTTTTAGGGGATCCTGTGGTATCTGTCCAGATGCTTGCACACTGCATGAGCATTAGGTTTGAGTGAGATCTTTGAGGAAGTCTGTATTAGCACTACCATACTGGATTGCCCATTGATGAGGGATACCAGACTACATAATGAAATTGTGCCAGTTGGTTCACACTATGAATGGGTGGCAGGAGCACCCCTGGACTACTGCACCACTACATTCTTACTTTCTTGTGAGAAGATTTCTGATTTTGCTCATTACCTATCTTCTGGTTATACTTTTGCGTGGCAAGGTCTCTAAGGATATCCTCAAAAAATCCTTCATCTCCAGAGCTTCCCAAAAGTTTGCCTCACTCTGAAGGAAGAGAAAATTTGGGACCTCCACTATGTAGCTTAACTCCACATCAATATTTAAAGATGGAAATACCATCCTGTTACTGTAACCCCTGAGCAGCAGAAGGTAAATGAATAAACACAGCTGTGGTCCTAGATAGAACACAAAGCAGCTCAGAATGATGACAGGATCATGGCCAAAATACTGCATACTGGAAATAAGCCCGCACACACTTTTACACATGTTGAATTACTACACTGTGAATTTACTTCACTTTAAGATAGGAGCACACTTGTGTTCTTATCAGTTCATCCATACCAATCCTTACATTGATAACTGAAAGACAAGACATTATAATAATCTCAATTCAAATAAAACCTTGCTGCACAGATAAACTATTTAAGGAAGTATATACCTTTACATGGTTATGGCTGCAGCTGGGATCTAGAGAAAACAAATAAGTGAATGTGAGCAAATGTAAGTCATCTGTAGACGTATTTGAGGTAAAGAAAAGACAGGTTTGTATTCCTTCCAGTTAACCATAGATATATAACCAAGGTGCCTAAAAATAGGATCGGATCATCAAAAACTTAGTAGGGAACTTAGGACAGAGAGAGAAAGACATTTCTGCAGGGCAATTCTAGTATCTACATGAGCCAGAAGGGGAAAATTAGCTCCCAGTAGAAACACCAGCAGGGTAGCTAAAGTGGGATGAGTCTGAGTTCTGCTGAGATTTTCAAGAGCATGTAACCACCTCAATACTGTTGATATTTTAAATATTTTCTTGGATTAACCTACAGATTCTGAAGTGATTTATGTGACATGTTGTTTGAGGGAACTTTTTATAACTAGAGAGATGTCTAAATCTAAGGAAAGATATCACTTGATGCATTCAAAGCTTTTTTTTTTTTTTTTTAATATGTTGAAGAGCTCTCCTTCACATGACTGAGTGATAGTGATCTACCTGAGTAAAATCTGACATATATCTCTAATTAGCCTGAAATTAAAAAAGAAAAAAAATATTTGGAAATACCAAAGTGCATGAAACTATTGGAAATGAATTAAAATCTTCATGCAATATGACTTTACTCACTTCTTTTATATTAATGAAACCATTACTTTTAAATGTACACAGTTGAATCATAAAACACTTAAGACTTAAGAATCTTCTTGAATTTGGATATATTTTATAAGCCTGGTCATGCTTAACTACATTTGTGTAGGTACTCTAATGGCAGTGAATATGCTCTAAAAAAAATTTGGTCCTTTTTTTTCTGTAAAGAACTACTTAAAAATAAACAGCAGTACTTTCAGGCAGAGGATACATCTCCACTACTAGATACAAAAGGGTCATAAGAGATCTTCACTTTCCCTATCTGCAAGAAAAATCTTCTATAGAGGGAACTAACAAAAGTAGATGCAAGGTAATTAGTACCACTTGTCCTTGAGGCTAGGATTTGGCTCATAGGCCTCTTTTCATTGGTAGCGTAGACAAAGTCTGTAAGTCTTGGTAGGAAGGCTGTAGTACAGAATCTAAATAGGGAAATGGAATTTTGAAGTTTGTTGTGACCTTCCCTACATAAAAGAAAGGATAGACATAATAGAAGAAGACAGATTATGGAAAATGGCGTTGAAAGATTTATCTCATAAAGATCTTTCTGAAGCAACACAGTAGAGTACTCTCATCAGTAGGGAATATCCTCCCAAGTCACAGAAGATGGAGGTTACAAGGAATTGGGGAAAAAAGACATAGAAAAATGTATCATTAGTTGAGCTACAGCTTGAAGTACCTGGAGGTTCTTGGAAGTGCTCATACTCATAGCTATCATTCTCATGATCTTTCAGTTTTTGTTGTACTGCTGCATAAGTCTCAATTAAGAAATTTAATAAAGCAGTTTTTTTCCTTTTATTATTCAATAGTAGGAAGATTAACTTGATTTTGAGGATCTTTGTATCACTAGACTTCATATAATGATCTCACCTATCAAGTTTCCTGTGTTATTGCATCACTTCTCATTAACTCCCCTGTTAACGATTTGATACTCTTCATGTTGCAGTTTGAGAATGTTATCAAAGCTTTTCTGAAATTAACTACTGTTAGTTCTATTCATTGCTTAAAATTCATCATTGGCTTTTGTGAATTGTTAATGGCTTCATTAAAAGAGCACAGCTAGAATACTGTATTATCCTGTTAAGCACTTGTATGATCCTCATCAACATAAAACCTGAACACTTCTTAGTCATTAATGGATTTTTGTCCTCTCATATCCATAGGAAATAGTGAAACATTATCCCTACTCTGTATAAGGAGAGGTGAAACGGAGTAGATTAAGTAGACTATTCAAGATAAGGAAAGAAAAAAACAAAACTGTAGCTCAGCTTCTGGTTGACCATATGTCTCTTGAACATCACGTTATTCAACATTTCAGAAATTTGCCCATGCTTCTGACTATACCTTTTCAGATTTTTTGAGCTTTGGAAATGCTGAATTTGCAGAAAAACATCATAAACTGAAGATTCTGACTGAAGGGTGATGAACATTTTTAATCACTTTTTCTGTAATGGATGAACTTTCATCAGACAAACAAAAAATACTCTGCTGAGAAATACTGTCAGAAATGTTTATAGGGAATGCAGTTCAGGTGTCCTGTATCCCTATTCTGACTGTTTCCACAGTCAGACTGTCTCAGACTAGATAGCCAAACCACCAAGCAAGACACAAGTCAGGATGCATCACAGACTTCCCACTTTGTCCAAACAGATTGCTTCAAAGAGGACAAGTAGAACATAAGGCATCTAAAATATATTACAGTTATTCTTAGCAAAAACGTTTGCTTTTGTTTACTACTTGTTTTTTTGGTGTGGTTTTTTTTTGTTAAATTGTCTGTGAAAACAGATTTTTTTTAAAAAAATAATTTAAAAATTCCCTGTTAAAAATATTTAGCTTTCTACACTGAATAATAAAGGACCCTTCTTCCAACTGCTTCTCCAGTTTCCTCTGAAGCCTTTTGTTTTCATCATATTCATTGGCAAGGGATTCCATATGTCTACTGCTCTTTCATAAATAACCATTTCCTCCAGCTTGTTCTGCACCTTGCTTCAACTAACTTTGACTAAAAGTTCCTACTATTCTTCTTGTATTAGAAGACAAAATGAATAATGAATTTTTATTCAAGCTTTTCATGCTTTTCATTATTTTATAGGCCTGTATAATATCTCCCCTGAATAATCTCTTTTCCAGATTGAAGACCCTTAGTGACTCAGTTGTTCCTCATATGGGAGGAAACAAAGGTTCATACCTTTGATCATTCTTCCCTCAATGTTTTGCAGTTCTATTATTTTCTTATAGAGCAGGGTATTATAGCTGAACTCATAATTTAAGATATAAACAAACCATGGATTTAAACAGTGGCATAATTATGTTTCCTGTTTTGTTCTCTGTTCCTTGGACTTGCTCTTTTGACTGAGAGGAAGCAATAAGCTGGTGTATTCATGGAAAAAGAAAGGTTCCAACCAAACCATGTGCTTCTTTCTGTGTATCTAAAGTGAAAAATCTTGCCTACCGCACTAGAAATTTAATTTCTTAAGATAGGAGAATAGTATACATGAAAACTAACAACTGGGAGGATGCAGGCAGGGACCAAAGATGCAAATATAGCCCGTAAACATGAAATCAGGATCTTCCTTCTATGAAAATGGATGACAGAAAAAAAACACCAAACGTGCTATATTGCAGGTTAAGCTCTGGATTTGAATTCCTTAATTATGTTTATGCTCTTTTTATATGTGGCCTATACCGCGTTTAAAAAAGAACGAAGCTTCCTACTGTGTTATTTAATAGGTAGTCTCTGAATCACTAGGTAACCAGAAAGTATTGAGGTGGCATGTTGTAATACATATGACATTTATCTAAATCAGTCCTGTACAATATGGCAAATAAACCCCTTCACTACTATTGTAACATTTAGCACCTTTTCCATGTAATTCAGTTCATAGACGTCTAATTAAAGATCAGCGAACCAAGTGTTTAAAAGGCAACCAATTTAATTGCTGTAATTGTATGATTTAGATGAATAATAAATGTGTTAATGATACTGTAATATTAAGTGTTCAAGTTGGTGATCAAGTCAATTAAGATATAATTGTAAAGCAGCAATCCACAAATAATGAGTGAAATCCTTCCTATTGAGAAGGATGTTGACAGGAATAAAACACAGTAACCTTATCACATTTTGACACTTAATTTGATACAAAAGAACATATAGACAAATTTTAATCCCACTGATCATGTAGAAATCAATGTCCATTGTCTTCCCTCTTTCAAACAGAGATGCAGACTTAGTAGTTGGAGGAAAATTATAGGAAGTGCTTTATAAGGTCCTTATTTTAATTCTTGGACTGACCTGCAGTAGTGAGATCGTCAAGAGCTATCTAAATCTGGGGTTATAGCCACAACTGACAGCTCCACCAGAACAGACAATTGCAGTGCAAACTTCATCTGTTTGTCAGAAGCAGCCTCTCCCTAGGAATGAATCAGAAACTGAAACAAAATATTTGCCAGATTTAGATGACTGTGTTGGGGGGACCTGTTCCTCTTACTAACACAGGGGGTGTGAGAGAGAAAGAATAAAAACTAATTCAGAGAAACTGGAGATGCTTCACCCTCATCTTCAGACATCAATAGTCACTCTTGATATTCTCAAGGTCATACCTGGCAGTGTCATTGGTGGCAATCTCATGGATTAGCAGCAAGAACTGATAGCCTGGAGGCCTCCTGGCAGTCAACAATCCCCCTGAGATAATATCAGGGCAGGTTTGTAGTTGGGAGCTTCCATCTTTTGCAGGACTGTCACCTGTCAGCTTTTCCCTCTCAATGTGAACACGTGGTTCAGGCTCAGATGGTTCTGGCCCTGATGGTCTTGTTCCTTCTTGTTCCTGGACCATTACACGAGTCCAGAAATTACAGCTCTGGTGGAGAAGGAGCCTGAAGGACGAATAAGCTACTGCTTGTAGTATTACAAGTGGGCGGTGATAAGAATCATCGTGTGGTATTCATTTTCCTTATCACTGGCCATCAAAAAGAGGCATGTCTAAACAACTCTCTGCTACTTGATAAGCACTTCAAGGGTATGATTCACAGTGTTATAAATACGTGTCTAAGCTGGATAGGATAAATTTCCCGCTGAAATTAACTCTCTCTCCACTAACCCTAGGGGTTAAACATCTAGCTCTCAGGTGGCTTGAGTTAAATGATGTATATCCTGCCCACTTGGACTGGTATTGGACTTTTTCTTACAAATTAATCTATTTATTTATTAAAGGTATTTTACTTCTCCGGAGACTATGCCCAAATTTGCTTGCACTCTGCAAACAGTTTCATGTGCAGAGTCCGGTTTTATAAACCAAAATTTGGAATGTAGCCTAGAAGTTAAAACAGTTTCCTGGAAATCTAAGTTCAAATCTCTTTTCTTTTTGATTCATAGATGATCTTTAAAACAAGATCTCACTGCTACGAAGCGCTACAGCCTCGTAGCATTCCAAAAGACATTCCAGGTCTTTTGGAATGGATTTAAATGCCACTCAATCCAATCCATACTCTCCCGATTTGCTGGCAGAGGCTAGATCAAGTTTTGCCTTACAGGTGGTTTGCAAGGATTGGTTTGTATATGTGTGTTCCAAAAAGGGTGCAGAAGCTTTCTTTCCTTTTTTCCTTTCAGTGTTAATACTTAAGTATACTGTGCAAAGTGGAAAAACTCATACAGAAGAGATTGCTAGTCCATCGTCACTCTATGCTTTCACCCGATGGGTAGGTTATTGCTGCCGCAGGCCTTCATTTGAGTTTTCTCAGTGAGAGAAGGAACTATAGTCTCTTTGTCCTGAATGAAAGTCAGACTGTTGGGCAGGTGGGAAGGAGACAGCCTTCATCTTTCTGTTTTGGAGAATTCCTTTGCTTTTCTTCTACCAGAAATAGAAGGAAATAGAGTATGCTAGAAAATGTGAAGTTTTGATTTCAGAAGGAACACCTGAAAAACTGTCTTTAGTTCAGGTCATACTTTTTTATTTCTTGTGCAGGCTCCAATATGTCCTAGATTAAATATTTAAGGCATGCTGACACCCAGGCATAAGATTTGAATCATTGGAAATAAAGTTTCTACAAATGCATATTTAAAATAATTTTATGTAGTCTAAATTATAAAACACTGAGTAATTCAAGAAGAATGTCACGTAGATATCTTTCATGCTATCTTGCTTCTTATTAGCAGTAAGTAGTTTAATTTTATTCAAGGTGTCTATATTGAGTGTGTTTCTGAGTATATCGTTATTTTAGAAATATACCAGAGTTACTACATCTTTACATAAGGCTAAATGATCAAGGTCATAGACTCAGGTTTTTGGTGGGTGTACATGAATTCACCTATAAATAGAAAAAAAACAAACCTTAAAACTGCAGAACAATTCAAGAGCATGCACATACCTCCAAGCACCGCAAATGCACTTGGTGCCTTAAACTGCCTTAAGGAAAAGCTTCTAAATCTTCAGAAGCCTAAAGAAAGAGATGTCGTATAGCCAAATTAGCACAGTGCTTGGCATGGACTCATCAGAGCTGTCAAGAAACAAGGCACATTGATGTGGAAAGTTATATTGCCTACTCCTAAAAGGCAAACCAGCTTGTGCGTAACGAGCTCCAGTATCTTTGTGGCATGGCAGGCTAAACATATCAAACTGCCAGTCCAGGCTTTATTGTTAGAACTGGTTCTGTTGAACTCAATAATAAATTGAGAGTCATGTTAGCTTTTACAAGAGACTTCTTTTCCCTTGTCTGTTCCTTTTTGTGGAATGAACTATTGTAAAATAAATACTCATAAGCACTGTGAAACTTTTCCTAAGGACAGCCAATATATCTTAGTAATAAGTTTGTACCCTACATAAGCAATTTTCCATCCTATCAAATTAGCATAATTTTTAATTGAATCTTATCATCTCCCTTTTTTTTGTTTTTACTAATGCGGCTAAAGTATAATCACATTAGTCTTTCTCATAAAGCACGATAAAAGAATACTAATGAGACAGCAATAAAGTAAAACACAGAACTATTACCTGGAGAATATTAATTTTTTGCTGGGTGGAAGCCCTGATTTTGTCCATTCCCTCTACAGTTTTTTTGCTTATTCCTGCTACCATCCTCCCAGCGTACCCTATTTAAATACAAGGAATTGTCCCCTCAAAGACATTTAATCCCAGATCTGGATCACAAGACAAGTTGCTGCAGATGGTTGACAGTAGTGCCAAGGGAGATGTGAGAACATATTTGAGGTTAGGCAGGTTCATAAGCATTTTCCTGTATAAGGGCAGAAATACAACTCTTGTCACACATCAATATTATGACTTCAATGAATCTTAAAGGAAAGTGCTTGGTTTCAGGTTATCATTTTGGTATCTCCTCAGAAATGTCATCTCCTAGTTTAAACTCATCACAACTGAAGTATCCGGATATCCTTCATCTTACTGATCTTTTCTCTTATTTACTCTTCTTTCTCAGTAACTCAGACATTTTAAAAATATCATCTTCACTGTCAATGAGTCCAATATGTTGGCCCTCGTTTTGGAAAGACCTCTCTCTCAATGCTGATGATTTTTTTGCACAGCATTTGAAAGACTTATGTTTTGTTCGTAGGTAAAATCTCTCATCTATGTAATTTGCATTTGCATTTCTCCCACTGGAACAATCTTTCCACTGACCTCTCCTACTTTCAATATATTGAAGCAAGGGTTATATTCTACCCATATCATATTTTCCTTTATCTCTTTCCTGTCATTTCCTTTTCTCCATCATAGAAAACACAAACTGCTTTTGGTCTTAATTTTCAAATTCTTTTTTGTTCCTTTCCTTCTTGTCTCTTAGTCTCTCTTACCACTGTGAAAGGCAGTATCAGCTGATTTTCTCCTACCCCAAACCATGTAAGGTACCATTCCTTATCCTCAACAAATTACATTTTCAAATTTTCTAATTCTTTCTCTCACCCAAGCTATGTTGTAGAGATAGGAGAAACACCACAGCTTCTCCATTTCCCCCTTCAATTTTTTCCTAGAAATGCTCTATATTCTTCACGTTGTAAACCCTCTGTAATCTTTCCCTCCTTCCCATGGCTTTGTCTCTCTGTACTTCGAGGATCCAAGGCTGAGGTCTGATATGGCCCAGCTGTGGAACCTTGGCTCAGACTTCAGAGGAAATTGCTAAGCTGTGACAAAGAATTGTGGGAAAGGCTCTAGAGCAGAGCCATGGAAGATAACAAAGGTAAAATTAGAGAGAGAGGCAGGGTTGTTGAGATGGAGATTGTTTGCAGAATTCAACAGGGAAAAAATGAGCACTGAAAAATATAAGATCCCAAAGCAAAAAACAAGGAGCTGACAGAGTTGGTGGAAGATGGCAACTCAGCAACATGGAGAACATATTCTAGTGAGTGGTAGAGGCCACCCCTTCTGCTCCTGTTTGATGCCTGCCTGGCCAGCAAAGAGTATTCAGGTGGCTTACTCGGATGATGAACTAAAGTTTAGGCTAATAGCTCATTACATTCTAGCCATAGTTTGTGTGTTAGCCAATAAATAATTGTTTTATTATTGAAGTTGTATATAATTATGTTGTCGTTTAACCCTGCTAGGCAGCTCAGCCCCACACAGCCACTTGCTCACTCCCCCACCAGTGGGTTGTGGGAGAGAATTGGAAGGGTAAAAGTGAGAAAACTTGTCGGTTTTCATTAAACAGTTTAATAGGGAAAGCAAAAGCTGAACACACAAGCAAAGCAAAGCAAGGAATTAATTCACTACTTCCTATCAGCAGGCAGGTGTTCAGCCATCTCCAGGACAGCAGGGCTCCATCACGCGTAACGGTTACTTGGGAAGACAAACGCCATAACTTTGAATGTCCCTCCTTCCTCCTTGCCCCAGCTTTTATTGCTGAGCACAACATCATATGGTATGGGATATCCTTTTGGTCAGTTGGGGTCAGGTGTCCCAGCTGTGTCCCCTCCCAACTTCTTGTGCACCCCCAGCCTACTTTCTGGGAAGGGCAGAGTGAGAAGCAGAAGAGGCCTTGATGCTGTGTAAGCACTGCTCAGCAATGGCTAGATCATCAGTGTGTTATCAACACAGTTTTGGTCACAAATCCAAAACATAGCACCATGCCAGCTACTATGAAGAAAATTAACTCTATTCCAGCCCAAACCAGCACAATTTATTTTTTTAATTTATGTGTATCCTGTTTGCAGAGATTCTTTGCATGAAGATAGAGTTGCCCAAATAACATGCCCAAAAGCAATTGCTTTGCTGTAATATCCATGCAAATCCACACAGCAAATGATCTATATCCACATTATACATATATGTGAATGTATACATACCCTTAATCTGAGCTAGTCATTTTAGACTTGCTTTATGAAGAAATATGGGCACTGATATGGTGTAAAACACATCGTACTAGAGTTCAAATTATTGAAGTGACTCACATGAATCTCAGTCTAGATATGTTGATTTCTTGTGATTGGCTGTGAAGAAAATCTTAGATTTTGACTTCAACTTTGGGTGACTAAACCATCTGAAGTGAGATAAGATGAATGCCAGGCCTTGTGTACTAAGATTGCTATAGGATTTCTTCATTTTTTCTTGTTGTCCTTTCCGTTGTCAATATCTACCTTTTGTCTTCTGTTTTATTAGATGTCAGTTCTTTGTTAATAAGAGGAGCCTTAAAACTGAAGTAGTCAATAAATTTTCAAGATACTTGTTGCTAGCATAGGTAGTTAGAATCAGGATGATCCTTACATTATCTTCTAACAAATTCTTAATATAGAAGAGCAGAGGGGCCTGACATTTCATTATGCTATGTAAAGCATTCAGCACAATGGAGCATTCATACATGATGAAAGCCTCTGGCTTTTATCACAAGAGAAGTAATAAAACATCTCTGAATCTTGATAAAATTACATCTTTGCTTTTTGCCTATTTAAATGTCATTTGCAGATTAAATTGGATCATGGGGGGGTGTTCTTTCTTTTTCTTCTTTCTCTTAACTTTTTGTAATGTTAGTTTGAAGCAATAATAAACTGCTGAATAATATGAGGCACCTGGATTTCCATCACAGACGATGAAAGCTACCTACAGACCTTTAAAGGGAATGAGGATATGGAAAGTTTAGAGGAGAAGAGGTAAATAAATTAATATTATTTAATTGGAGTTCCCTAACTATATAAGGAATAACTGAGGGAAGTATTCTCTTCAATATAAAAGAAAATCAGATACATTTGTTTCCACATCCAGAAAAATGATTGTTTATACATCAAAAAGCTTTTCTCAAACACATAAAATCACATTATTAAAGGTATTTTTTTCTAGGGAGATCGCTATGGTAATACATAACAAAATATGACAAGATAATATTGGTTACAGTCAATAATGATGGGATTATACATTAGGTAATATTACACTACAATTCTAGTGATGGGATTGCAAGTTCATCCAACTTCATTGAATGAAATCCTTTAAAAAAAGGACAAAAAGAGAAAGTTAGTCTGAATGTGAGGTCCTTGATTTCAAAAGGCAAATGATGACAATTGTATTGTTCGGATAGTCTGAGAAGCAGCTTGGCTAAGGAGAAGTTAAGTGTGGAAAGACTCTAGGATTTCTGTATGGTGAAGGTTCTCAACCCAGTCATTGCCCCAAGCATGGAAGCAGCATAGTCACGATGGCACAATGAGACAATTAGGTCTGCTAAAACATGAACTTTAACAAGTGTGTTACCATGGACAGAGCAGATTGCTTTGGGAGAAGCAGATCCAATAACATGGGGGTTTTAATAGATTTGTCTCCTCTATATCCATCCCACCTACCAGTTGTCATAAAACTTGTTAGACTTCATACTTCTGAGGCCTAAAGCCTTCTTTCAAATCTGGCTGAGAAATATTGGGGTGCAAATATGAGGGGGTCTTCTGGAGAAACAGAAAACATGCTTGTATATTCTGACTGTAAAAATCTAAAACCTACTAATCCCATTCAGATGAATATACAGGAAGAATTTTAGGAATAAATCATATGAGACTAATTTGATAGATATCTTTGATAAATTTATATATTTTCTAGGCAAAGGAAATATATCTAATCCATCTGCACTTTCCAAAAGTATTTGATGTGGTGACCCACAGGAAGTGGGTTTAGCTAAAAGAAATGTAGAGTACAAGGTTGCTAACTAGAACCAAATCAAAGAGTTAACCTGAATAGAAGAGACTAAAGGACTGATAAGCAAGGATTTAGCAAGTGAAGATAGTATAAGAATTGTTAATATTAAACTCAATTACTGTGAAAAATATTCAGACAAATAGCAACAAGATTTTTCAATAAGAAATGACCAAGGGAAGATGTTAGGCTGCATTTGTGTTCAGGCAGAAGGTAGTTTATAACACATCCATATGGTGTGGTAAGGGAAGAAAAATCAAACAGGACGGAGGTTGCAAGAGGAATTCTTAAGAATGTGGGACTGTGCAATTTGCACTGGTGACTTTAGCATAAAAGTTACAAAGACATGTATCTTTTCAAAGAACAAGGAAGAGCTTGTGCAGGTAGATAACTAGAAAGCTCTATGAAGATACTTTTTTCTTTTTCTCTCACAATTATTTTTTTATACATATAAACTTTTTTTTATTGGTTTAGAACACTTAGTTGACCATGTAGTTAATCCTGACACTGTCAATAACCTCACATGGTTTAGTTTTAGATAAAATTCCCATCTGGAACAGCAATAAACTCTGAAGGATGAGTGTAGCTTTACTTGAAAGTCTCATTCCACATTTTATTGAAAAAAATCAATACAGACTGTTTGCACAGACAAATATCATTAGGAACAGTTCTGCTCCTTTATTCTGGGAGATAGCCGAAGTCTTAGAGGAGCTATTATCTCATGCCTCTGGAAAACAAAAAGTCAAGAGTCTGTTAGAACTTAAGGATAAAAGAACCTGAGTCTTGACTCTAAAATAACTTTATAGCACTCGCTGTCAAGGTCAAATTTTGCTCGGATTGACAAAAAGTCAAAAACACCCAGTATTTTTTCTAGGAATAATTTCTTTCTTTTAACAAATTACTGAACCAGTAATGTTAGCTACATTGGCTAGAGGCAAAAAGCCCATCTTCATCAATATGCTCTGTTAAGAGAAGTTTGAGATGATAGAAAAACACTGCTTTATTTGAATTATGTATGAAAAAGTCTGTATAGCTATGGCTTTATAATTCTATAAGGAAATAATTTTAAGTTCTGTCTTTGTGAAGGAATGCTTGGATTAGTATAGGAAACCTATGTGGTTAAAGGACAGTATTTAGTTTGCTGATCCAAACTGAAAAAAAAAAATATATCCTGCTTTGGAGCTGAACTACTGGTGATTGGTATGGCTGATAACTTTTGTTCTGGCTTTTTGCTCTAACTCCTCTTGCATTTTTACTGAACAACTTCACTACAAGTGGTGATTTCCTCAAATATGAATACTTTCAAAAGTAGAGCCCTAAAGATCCCAAATTTCTCTCATACATCCAGCAAATATGGCTGAAAATTTGGGTTTCACACTCCTTTTGCCTAAATAAAATAGAACAAATTAGGTTACCCCTCAGTTGTCCCAATGCCACTGTGACTTACTATTCAGTGTAAGAAAGCTTATTTCCTCTCAGTTTAAAAAAAAAATATATTGAGGTTTGATGACTTCTCTCTATGTAAAAGGCTTTTGATATAGTTGAGTGGAATCTATTTGTGCAAAAGCATATTTGACACAGGCATTCAATTCCTTGCTGGTATTCAGTTTTGGTATCATTCTCAAGAAATTGCTGCAAAAGATTGTCCTCTGGTAATTTTATTTTTTAAAAAGTGAGTCAAGGCAAAGAGAATTATTTGTCTTACTCATTTCCATTTGTGTCCAGCGTTTACCTGAACAGGGTTTTCACTTTCCAGATCCCATTAGCAACCTTCTAAAGAAATATTTCACTGTTGTTTTAACTAATAGGGCATCAGTGCCTGGATTTTTTCTAGACAAGTTTGTTTTTACAGTTCTAAGAAATCTATACCTGACTGACTCTATCCTAAGTACATTTTCAGATTTTCATTTCTCCAGTTTCTATCCACATCTTAACAAAAATCTAACAGTGCCTGAAGAGATACACCTTTCTCTTCTCTAATAGGCTTAAAAAGATTATTTTTCTATATGAATCTCTAGAGAGGGCATCTTGCTTAAAAAGCATACCTTTCAAATTATGTAGTGCAACATCTATTGATATATGTGTCTGTCTAATACATAGGAAGAATCTTAAATGGAGAAGACCTTCAGTTTTTTCTGTGGTAGATTTTGTAACATTAGGGGTGAGATTCAGCTCTTGCTATGGACACCCCAGTTTAGCCAATGATGTGATCTGGTGAACTATTCAGCTGTCTAAAGGTATGTGCCTACTTCAAGTTGACTTGAAGAGCTCTCCAAAGTCCATTCCCTGTATTGACTACATCTCTATGGTCTCATTCAATTTGCTTTAACACAGTTGTATTATGCCAACTTAGATATCCTAAGTTATCCTGCTTAGCTTCCAGTTGCCAGTGTAGAATTATCTTGGTCTCATGTTGAATTTATGTGTGTATTAATTCCTTGGACCCAGTTTGGTATCTTGACAGCTGCATAGTTCTTTAACTGTATTAGCACATAAAAATACTATAATGGTCAAAACATGGTTAGACAAAAGTCTACCTCATCCAGCGTGCTGCTTGTCATAGTGCCTCTAATAACAGAAATGTAGGCAGGGTATTAGAACATGACAATTGACACTTCCTTAGAAATACCTTTCCTAGACGTTTTGGCTTAGGGACATCTTGAGCCAAAGTCAGTGTTTTGTATTTAATCACCATTTGAAGGATTTTTTCTTCTATGAATTTATCTGATTCTTCTTTTAGTCCATATAATCTTTTAATATCCACAAGATCCGGTGGTAAGGAATTCCACAGCTTGAAAAAATACATGTTGTTTGAAGAAACACAACAGCGCTTGAACTTTCCGTTTACTTGTTCCATGTAATGCCCCTATTTCTTGTACTGGAAAAGCCAATGCACAATCATTCCACAGTTACTATTTTTCCATGTCACTGCTGGCTTTATAGACTTAAGAGATGTCTTCTTTGAAGTATGTAATTTTCCAACCAAAAATTCATTCTTAATATGTAAGTAGTTCCTTATGTTTGTCATAATTTTTCTGTACTTTTATGGTACTAAATCTGATGATTTTGGAACTTGAAGATCAAGAACTCTCTCACTTTTGTGATTTACCCATGTAACTAATTTTTACTGCATCTCTTTTCCTGTTGTGTGTTGAGTAAAAACTGTGATAGCTTTGGAGATACTGAATAAAGAGATAATTACAAGTCAATGGTCATAAAAAGTGTAAAAGCATATTAATCCAGCTCTCTATAACGAGCTGGTTGCAAGACCTAGTCAGATACATTTGAAACACAGAGAGGAAGACTGTATAATTTGGTCATTCCAAATCTCCCACTTCTAGTACCGCACAGCAAAACAGTTTAACTGCTAAGACTCTGGAGCTCTAAGAGAGGATTTGAAGTAGACCACCAAGTTTATCTTGAAATTGTCCTCCCCTTTCCTAGTAGGAGGGGGGAAAAGCTAAAAATATGTTCTTTATACATGGCTAGGATCACCTCTCAGTAATCTGGAGTCACAGTGGCATGGAGTGTTTTCAAGAAAGGAAGGATGTAGCTAATACAAAGCTTATTTAAATTAATCTATAGAAACATATTTAATGCATCTATTTTTGAGTTAGTAAATCTTGTAAATTGGTTTATTCAGCAGTTTGACATGGCCTGATATAGGAAGTATGGGCTTTCTGTAGACTTTTCTCCAGCCTATGGTGTTAGGGAGAAAATCTGGTCTAGATTATTGTGCAAGCTGCTAATGCACTTATGAAAAATCAAGAATTGACTGCTTTTATGTAGAATAAATATCTTTATGATGATGGCTGGAACAGAGTGAGTGGTGGCAGGGACGGGATTTGCTGCAATTTCACATTATGTTCCAAATATTTTCCTATAATGATGTGTTGTATCCTGTTATTGTTTTATATGCTTCTTAAACATTTTGTTATATCCTGTAACAGGCACAGTATTTGTGAAGCAGCAAAACATTGTTTTTTTTTTTTTTTCCATGCCTAAAAGCCTTCAGATGAATATTACCTTGAAATGTTTCTTTTCTGCTGGGTGCTCAGGTATACTTGTTTTGGTTGCTGCATCCCCACAACAGGGCACAAGCATTGCAACTATCCTTTGACCTAGCACTGAGGACCTCATAGGGCTTCTAATGTATAAATGATTAAAGCAATAAAAAGTGATTGCAACATTTAAAGCAATAATGTTGTCCCAGATGCAATCTCCAGCTCCATGAATTCCTAAACTGCTGAAAGATGTGAATGTATAACCATGGGGACAGCCATTCTATATCTGCCACTTTCTTGGACTCTCTCTGAGCACTTATGCCATTGCCCCTTACTTTATTTCTGGCAGAAAAGCCTTCACTGGAGTGAAAGCAAGGAGGAGGAGGAGGAGGAAGAGTACAAAGAAAACAAGGTCTCTGAGGGTCATTCTTGAATGGCTGTCCTCCTTGGCACAATCTGAAAAACGCAGAAGCAGGTGAGGTTGGTTCTGGGGTATTCTGTATGAATATGAAGCACAAACAGAATGATTCTTACCATGTTAGATGACTTCTCCCTCTCCCATCTTGGTTTGAGCTTCCTGCACACATAGAAATTGTTGACAGAGAAACCAACAGTGCAATAGTCCTGACCCTCCATCTGGTCTGTCAGAGCTGCTTCCAAGTTAAGTTTTTGGCCCCAGATTCCTCTGTCAGAAGAAGCCAGCCCTGTGGCCTAATTCTCCTTTTTCTCATTCTCCTTTCAGGTTTCATTCAGCCTCTGACTTGATGAGAAATAATTCCTCCTTTCTCCTCTGCCCTGGGCACCGTTTTTTACCTGTTCAAATTGACTAAAAGCACAGCACAGCAAGGATCTTTTCCTCATTTCTATCAGTAACTGGAATTGATAGAGATTGTTAAAAATAATTAAAGGATGATAATTAATAGAGCATAAACATATGAATATTTCAGAGTTTTGACAATAGCTGTGAAATGCAAGAGCATTCAGTGCGAAGTACTGTCTGCCTGGGTCCTTTATGACCACTGCAGTCTCCAAAGCATGAAATTTTTCAGACTTGATCAACTTTTTTCAAGATATTTCTAAGATCAGTAAAGGCCCTGAAAAATCAAATCATTCTGCTGAAAAATCTAAGCACAAATCCAAGCGTATAAGTACTTTTGTCCACATGAGAAATCCCCATTCAACCTCCGGCTGAAATATTTTCAGGATAGGTCCCCTAGATACAGATAGATCAGTTAAAAAAAAATAAATCTTTTTTCTCTGTTCGTTGATAGCTGGAATTTAATTCAGGTGCCTAGTGATATTTACTGACAGCAGATATCTCTGCTGTGACAACAGCTTCTCACTGGATTATATATATCAAGGACCTTTTGGACAGTCAACTGCAAGAGCCACTGCAAGAACTGACTCTCTGGTCCAACCCAGAAGAGTTCCTAAGGCCACGTGCAAAACTTCCTCCTAATTTTTAACATTTGAAGTGAATTATCTCAGTCTTAGCAGAATGACTGCTACTGGACCAGGACACTGCTCTGCTTTCCAATCATATCTATTTCATTGCTTGCAGCATTGTCTCGTCCCACTCGGTGGGTTGCGAGAGGGGTGAATCTTTTCGATTCCCCGACTGTTTGTGTACCGACAAAGGACGATCTCTGCTCGGCAGAGCCGCGTGGTCGGTAGAGTCATGACAATGACCCAGAGGAACAGTCTGGCCAGCAACTTTATTAACTGGCGAATTCCACAAACGGACAAATAGGCTAATCCCCGCCTCCAGGTACGCCCCTTCAGGACTTACATGGTTCTTGTTCTAGAAAGTTCTCCATCTTCTGTGCAGGCGCTGGGGGAGGGGGGTGGTTGCGAGGGGTCTCTCGGGCGGTCGCAAGCCCCTTCCTCAGATGCACTCTGTGTGACCTCGGGCCATACATGGTCAGGTCCGGCAGAACCCGGAACCGCGCGTCCTCCGACATGCTCTCCATGTCCCGCTCTCGCTCTCCCCCGCCCCGTGCTCGCCGACCTGCCATCGCCATGCAAATAGCGCCTCAAGTCGCCACAATGTTTGAGACATTAACTCTTTCAGTCTCTCACAAGCATGTTCCCTCAACTTGCCACATGTGGAAGTCTATATGAAAGGAGAGCTCTATCTGTAACTGCATATGCGATTCCGCTTTGGGTATAGTTCTTCACAACAGGAAACAACAGAGAAGAACTGATTCAGAACAGAAACTCTGAATGAGTCAAGCAATGTTTCCAAAACAGTTTCACGCTGTTTTTAGAATTGCTTTCAATGTTTCTCATGGCCTAGTAGAGACACAATGGCAATGTGTTTTTCCAAAAGCAAACACAGAAATTTCTAAAGACTGAATGGAACAAAATATATTAAGAAATAATAAGGATAAAGAAAGGCTCTTATCCTATTTTTAAATTCAGGTGGCTGAATCTGGCATTTATGAAATGCCATAGAGACAGTACTGTGTGCATGGTTGGTCCTGGATTACTCATTGATTGAGCACTAATTGTTATTAAAGAGCTCACTGATTGAATAAATTACCTTGTATAAAGTTATTGAACCATTAAGTAAGCTAGGAATGACAGGGGAGGGAGAATACAGCCCACAGTCAAGCGAGGAAGTGGCAGGCCAGGTTGGCAAGCAAAGGGTACAGATGATTTGGACAGAAGAGACACTGAAAAAACAAAACAGGGTTGAAGTCCCTCTCCAGGTGTACATACACAAAGAAAGAAGTGCCTACAGGAAAGGATGATAGGGTAAGCTCTCAATACCTCTTCTGGGAACAGGACAGCATGAGTGGGTGCCTCTCTGAAGTGCCTGTACACTAATGCATGCAGCATAGGGAAAAACAGGAGGAATGTGTGCAGTTGCAGGGCTACCATCTCATTGGGATCACAGAGACATGGTGGGATAGCTCACACAGCTGGAGTCCTGTGATGGATGGATGCAGGCTCTTTAGGAAGAACAGGCTGGGAGGCCAGGAGGGGGATTTGTCCTTTATTTGAGAGAGCAGAGGTGATGAATGGAGCTCTGCCTGGGGATAGGAAAGGAGCCAGTCAAGAGTTTATGGGTGAGCATCACAGCACAAACCAAAAAGGGCAACATTGTTGTTGGTGCCTGCTTCAGACCACCTAATCAGGTAGAAGCAGATGACGCCTTCTTCGGACAGAGCGAAGAAGCCTATGTTTGCACACGCTGGTCCTCATGAGGGACTTCAACCACCCCAGAATCTGCTGGAGGGACAAGGTAACAGGATACAAGCAATCCAGGATGTTTCTGGAGTGCATTATTGACAACTTCCTGACACAAGTGATTGATGAGCTGATGATGAGAGATGGTCTGATGGATCTGATACTTACAAACAAGGAAGAACAGGTCAGCGATGTGAAAGCTGGGGACAGCTTGGGTGCAGTGATCTTGCAATGGTGGACTTCAGGATCCTGAGAGGGGTGAGCAGGGCAAAAAGCAGGATCACAAAACTGGACTTGAAGGGCTTTAGCCTTTTCAGGGAGCTCTTCCGTGGGAGATGGTCTTGAAGAGAAGAGGAGTCAAGGAGAGCTGCCTGATTTTCAAGGGTCACCTCCTCCAAGCTCAAGAATGGAGCATCCTGATGTGCAGAAAGGCAAGCAAAAGTGGCAGGAGTACTCACACTTGATGGGGGGGAGTAAAGAAGATTGAGCCAGACTGTCCTCAGTGGTGATCAATGAGAGGATGAAAGGCAATTGGTGCAGACTGAAATACAAGAAATTCCATTTTAAAATAAGGTTTTTGTGTTGTGTTGTTTTTTTTTTTTTTTTCTGTAATGAACCTGAACAGGTTGCTCAGAGAGGTTTTAGAGTCTTCATCCTTGAGGTATTCAAAGCCTGAATGGACACACCCCTGAGCAACCTGCTCTCTCTGACCCTGCTTTGAGCAAGGGGCTGGACCAGATGATCTCAGGAGGTCCCTTCCCACCTGCACCATTCTGTAATTCTGTGATCTTGTTCCTGCTCAGCCAGGCACTCTGCCCAGCTGCATCTGCTCTGTTACAGTTAATAGAGCTTCCAACTGTTTCATCTAAACCCCACAATTCCAGCAATAGCACCTGTTCTTTGGTTATTTCTCATCTTTTAACAGTGGTTCATGTAGCATATGGGATTACTCAAGGACCTTGTTGCTCAAAGGAGAATTCTTAGTTCTTACTTTCCCCAACGACCTTTAAACCCCAGCACTGCAAGCCTCCTTTAGGTTAGGGAGAACATTTACTCAGGCACATTTAGACATAATTAATTGCTCCCAGTTTTAATACCTATAAAAGCTATTAAATTTCCTCAATTTTTTAATTATTTGTTCTCTTTGAAAAGTGATGACACAAATATTATCAAATAAAATTTTTAAACTGAACAGGTTTTGCACATGGCTTCTTTACCCTCTGTTACTGAGACAACAGAAAAGAAAATCCTGTCTTTTTCTTTCTTTTCCTTCCTGCTGCTTTTCACTGTTATGCTTAGCCATTGGTCTTACACAACTACAGTTCTTGCCCCCATACATGTTCATGAGATCAGTTTTTAAAATTACTTACACAGTCTAAGTCATACTGGGTTCAATATGTGTTTGACTCCTAAATAATATATAAATGTTGTTTCCCAAAATTTTGCTGCTTCATGAGAGAAAGGAATTTTTAAAAGTATGAGCATATAGTCAGAACCTTTTTTTCTTCTTAAACTGTTAAGAGTGCTCCATGTGGAAAGGGACTCTGGATCATGCAATGTAAAAACTGTGGTGTCTTTCTGGGATTCCAGTGGGAGAGACTGTGCTAAGAGGGAGATGTTGATAGGATAGATCATGTGTACTGCAATCAGATGAGCATAATTAGTTCTGCCTAGGGATTACGCTTAAAGCAAGCCCTAGATACCAGGAGTTCAAAGGTGGTTAAACATTTCCCTATGTGC
Organism: Ciconia boyciana; assembly: GCF_034638445.1. NCBI lineage: Eukaryota > Metazoa > Chordata > Aves > Ciconiiformes > Ciconiidae > Ciconia > Ciconia boyciana. Next base: position 209,855,615 of record NC_132934.1, read on the forward strand.
TTCAAGCAGGTTGAGACCAACGATGTGGCTTCACGTTATGCTTTATGTGATCCCACTGTGCTACTGATGAAGGAGTCCTGTTCACTCCTACTTTTCCCACCTCTTCCCCACCTTCTCAGCCAGGATTATGGTCTTGCTGCTATCCTGCTTCACTTTGGGGATTATGCAGCTGAGGGGTGAGGCAAACAGCTTGCTGATCTAATGGAAAATAATCCCTCTGGTGTTCACAACACTCTGCATTCACCATGCAGCCAAACCAGTGCCAGTCCAAGGGAGAAGTCAGGACTGTGTGATTAAGGTGAGAAGCCATTTTTGGCATCAGTCTGCCTTAGATCAGTTTAAGAATAGCAAGTCAAGTTTAAAGAACTAGATCTTCTTCCTAACTATATGTCCTGAGATCCTACATGGCTTGAGATCTGCTCTAACCTGAGCAAAGCCAGGGGAAGTTCTATCACAAAGTTTGGAGAGAGCAGAAATGGTACAATACAATAGGAAGTTTTCTGAGACAAAGGGGGTATTTTTGCTATTTGTACAGCACCGAACATCACAGCATTCCCATGTGGGAAATTACTCAGGTACCAGGGCTGACAGGCATAGGCATGTGAAAGATGTGTGAGTTGTACAAGCTGTGTAACACCAGTCAGAAGTCTTGCTGCAGTTGCACTCTTTATGTTCATGATGGTCTCTCCTTCACAAGTTTTGTTGACTTGACCTGTCATTCTATGATAGATGTTTTTGACTGGTAGACATGTTCCCCATGGGATAATATTATTCACAGATGATGTTGTGTCATTTACACTGTGTTGAGGCAGTCTAAACTTTCCGTGACCAGTAAACCAGTCTGTCTGCTGACCCAGTGAGAGAGGATTACCCTCTCTGCTGTGTTTCCTGGATGCCTGTGGGCTCTGGATGTAAAAAACAGTATCTCCTATCTAAATATTACTATGATCTTTGATTTCCTTTTTTTTTTAGAAACACAGTGTGAGGTCTAAAGACCAATGACTACTGCTATTCTCTCTATGGTGATGGTAGTTGTGGGAGACAAGGGGAGGATTGGATTGCAGCAGTCTGTTCACTAAGGACTATAAAAAAGAATCTACCTCCCATACTGTCAGTCTTTAAGTAGCAAATAAATAAATATCATGTCCCATGTCTGATTTGGTCTTCAGCATATGTTCAGGAATAGCTTTTTGCTCTCACTGAACTGAGAAGGAGCATCTCTAGCATTTAATAAAGGGACTAACTGGAATCTCCTTGTCCTTCTCTTCTTCCCTCTCCCCCTCTCCTCCAGTTGTGGTCAAGGACATTAGTCTTTTTGGGAGATTCCTGAGAGGAACCAAGGTCTTATATACTAGACACTGAACTAGACACTGGGACACATGCAAGTTAGAATTAGTTTATAACTCAACTAAAGGCACTCTGAATTTTCTGTGCCTGGATTCTTTATCTATAAATAAGAAATAGGATAATGTGCCTTATGCCTGTTTTTTAACTTTTTTTTTTTTTAATGAAAAGCAAATAGTAAGCCAAGCTTCAAGGCAAAATATTTTTCCAATCTGCAAATGACCTTGCATTTCACATGGCTCAGTTCTGTTTGCTGGCCACTTTTGTTTTTTCCACTGAAGAAGTTCTGCAATGGTAGCAGTTTTCCTCTGTATCTCATGGCGAGACAGCAGTTTATTCAGCATGCTAAGCAGGAAACATGGTTCCTTCAGTAAGCCTTTTCTAGCCAGCGAGACAACTGAATGCACATCTGTCATCTAAAGGTAAAAGAGGAACCATTGATTCCTGGTGCCTGGCAGGGATTATTTTGTGCCATGAAACCTGAAGATCAATCTTCCCTTGTAACATTTAACCTAGCAAAGGATATGTGATAGAAATGCTTGGAAGGTAGGAACACCAACTGGGGACAAGATATGTTGTTAAGTGTTACTAGAAAAATCTTGAAATCTAGTGTAGCTGGGAGTACAGATTCTGCTGCTTTGTTCTATGTCCTTTCTTTTTCAAACATCTTTCATTCTTTACCTACAAAAGATTCTTGTATCAAGCATCACTTGACTAGTGTTCGTCAGGATTTCTTTTGCCTCCTATTTAATTCCTCCTGAAATAATGTCATCACCTCCCCCTTACCTTTTGGGACATATTAACAGGCTGGTATCAAATCCCATCTCCGGTTACAGTACTGAAAATATTTTTGTGAAATTAGATGGAAATGGAACTTGCCATACCTAATACAATTAAGTAAGCAGATAAACAGGAGTGAGGCCAAACTCTATGAGAGGATCCAGAGTTTGCAGTGCAAAACCTACTACACATTGCTTTAGCAACAGTAATGATTTCATAGAGGATGTGAAATTCAGATGCCTGAGGAGGAATAAATAACTAGACACAAGGAACTCTTGCCTCTGAACAAGGATTTCTTGTAATACACAGAAATGGGTAAAACAATTTGGACATGGCTTTCTTACACAAGATTATAATTTAAAATTGACTGTTAGAAATTTTTACTTTTCAAATACAATTTTAATCTTGGAAGAAAAGAATGATAAGTTCGGGTTTGGAGTGGGGACTATTTAGAAAACCAAAGAAGTACGTAAAGAAAACCATTTTTGGAAGAAAACAATTAGTCTCCTATTAAAATAAAAGTGGTTTTAATGCGAAAAGTCAATCATTTCTAATTAGAAGCTATTGAAGTTAGCAGTTGCTTCAGTTCAGTATTATATGTGTTGCTTGTGGGGATAAGGCTATTATTTAGCATTCTAAACTGCATTTTAAGAGCTTCATATTGATAGGCCTTGCTGTTGAGATGTATTGTTATGGTATTAAAGCTTATTTAAGGCTTTCGTGCTGTTCTTTTGTCCTCATGTGCCATTGCTGGTAGCTCTTTCAGCTTTGACTGTGTTTCAGATCCACTGCAGAACAAAGATACTGAAGACAGGCAAGGAACTGTAATCGCTATTGATGAGACTGTGCTGCAGTATATAAAGCTGTGGAGTTCTACACAATATACTCGAATGTGATGGAAGACAGATAAGCAGAGAGAGTTAATTATGCATCTTTTTCTCTCTATCAGAATCAAAAATTATTATTATGAGAAGACTTCTGAAATGAGAAGTTACTGTCTGTTACCTGAATTTCCTGCAGCTTTGGGGAGAGTTGCAGTATGCCTCTCTTAGCCAAATTGAAGCTTAACTCTTTAAATAAGGGAATGGTAGTTCAGTTCAAATGAAACATGGATTTACTAAAGAGAGCTAGTACCACATTGAGTCTGTTTGGGTGAGTGTTCAAGTGACAAGCAACAATGGAAAAAAGAGAGAAGGATTCATGTTCTGAAAGTGAAAAGATTTTTTTAAAGGAAAAAAGAAGCAGATAAGAAAGAGGGAAAACAAGGACGACATGAAACATATTGTCTCTGAAGCAAAGTATTAGAAAACAGGTTCTAAACCCTACTTTTTTATCTTTTCTTGTGCTTACCACATATGAAATGGAGGAGATTGACAGCTTTGAAAATTAAAGCTTACTGTTTAGGATAGTCATTTTCAAATGGGATCTCTTTATATAACAACACTTTCTTCCAAAATTGTTGTGAAGTGATTTAATAGAGCAAAGGCAGGCACTTCAGCTGGGGGAACCTGGAGTGGAGCAGTACCAGGTAACTCAGAATAGTCCACCAAAGCATTTCTGCTGTACTAGAAAAGATCAATTCAAAGTCAGTTGCCATTTCCCCCAGTCTCCCCCGGGTTTGCTAATGTTGGGTTGATACTTGTGTAATAGAGGGCCAGATTTCAGTGGTCAGCTTATCTCATGTCAGAAGAGCAAAGGGACAGAACTGGGACTGGAGACTGAAGATCCAGTCTTGTGTAACTCATTTTTCTTTATGAGAGGCTAAGTACTGTGAGCTCACTGGGATAACAATTCCCATCTCTGTTCAGATATGCAAGAAAGCCCTCCAGCTTCTCTTCTCTGTGGAGTCTGTGGCTCCAAGGTCAAGGAGGAGGAAAAGGGAAGCCCACCTATGGCATCTGCTACAGAGCTGCAGGAGCCCTGGCTGCAGCCAGCCCTTCACACTCAGTACTGTAAGAGAAGGAGAGCTTTTAAATCTTAAACAGCTCATTCTCTGTTCCAAAATTGCAGGAAATAAGTCTCGCCATCACAATTTGTCCTCTGATCTGCTCCCAGGATAATGTAGTATATGAAGCCTCTCATGCACTAAGGTGAAACAGAAGGGGAGTGAATACCCAGCCATCCCAGCCAGGGATGTTTTCTGGGATGGAAGAGTTATGAATTCAGAGATAATACTATTTCAGTTGTAAGGAACATTCCTACAATTCAGACAAACCACAAGTGACATGTGAATCAGCTCCCTCAGTCTTGTGAGTGTGCAAGCAGGGGCTGCACCAGTTCCCCCTTCCAGCCCTGCTGAGTGCAAACACTGTGTGTGGCGAGTAGCTGGCTGTGTCTCCAAAGGAAGCATCGAAATGTCCAGTGATTGTTGAATTGAGACAGGTTCACAGGAACGCACACTTCTTTTGGCAGAGTCCTCACAAGTTTGGGGTGGGCTAGATGGGCTATGTGGAGGCTAACCAGCATGTCCAAGTGGACCTGGCACTAACACAGCATTTAGGAAATCTCACTTCTGTTCCTTGTTCTGCTATAAGACTATTGTGTGTGACTTTGGAGAAGTTGTTTTATCTCTCTTTGTCCAGATTGTCCCTTCAGACAGAGAAACCTCAGTGAGTTTGTGAAAGTCTCTCATGCAATGTGGCCTAACCCCTGTTGCTGTCTCTGCTTTCAGAGAGCTAATATTCCTGTCATTGGTAAAAGGCTCAGGTCAGACTGCTCTCTGTTCAAAAGACAAATGTCTGTACCCCACTTAAACAGAGGCCTTGTGCTGGCTCTCTGCTCTCTGTATTCCACTGGGTACTTTTTATCCTTCAGAAAGAAAGAAAACAATCCATACATGCCAGAAAGACAAATGAAAAAACTAAACATTTCTATTTGCTTGGGTTAAATGCATAGATCTTGAATTGTTTTGGTCCATTTAAACATTACAATGCCAAAACCAGTAATCAGCTCTTCTAGATAATTTTAGAAACTGTCTTTTCAAAAGCCAGCAGTGGTACAGTAGTGTGAGAGTAATGAGCAGTGACAAATTATTTGTGCTATTTCCAAGGGAAACTGTTGGCATTAACTTGATGCAGTCTTTGTTACTTTATGAATAAGAAGTGCAGTTAATATATTATACCCCATGTGTCTTCCAACCCTACCCAGAACCTAATTACATTTTATGGAAAGTTAAGTAGGCAGTAAACTAAGTGGTATGGAAAGAGCATACAGTAAAACTCCGTTGGCTGCAAACACTGAACAGTTGTTTTGTCCTTCTACTTTGGAGAACTTAATAATTATACATTTAGTGCTACTGAGAGATCCACTGTGTAATTACACAGCTCAGCAATAATGGCACCAGTTACTGTGCAAATACAAGGAGCCACAGGAGATTAAAACAAATGTAACAACAGCAATATGTAGAAGACAAGACAAGACAAGACAAGACAAGACTAGACAAGAACTAGTAGTGGGTCCAGGTGTCACTCTGGTAGAGTTTTATGGAGGTTTGTTCAGTTAAGAGGAGAAAGTGTTAGGGCCCAAACAGGCATGGCATTGGCCCAAAGCCTCCAAAGACAGTCAGTCCGGTTTGGTAGGAACCATGCCATTAGCTAATGAAGGGAGGCAATGCCAGGGATATTCAGCTGCACAGCCGGTTTCCTGACTCATACTGTACCAGGAAGTGGGCTGCGGGAGGTGTGGGTCCTAAAGGGACTGGAACAGAGTTTGTACTTTAAAACACACCTGTTGAAAGCACCTAGAGAGTTCCAACTTCTGAATTACCTGAGCATCTCACAGTCATTACTAAATATATTGCCACAATGCCTTTGTGAGACAAAGTGACTTAGATACTTCACCCAACCTTTAGGTGCCTTAATCCTTGAGCAGAAACTCCTGTCCTGCATTAGAGGGAGAGACAAGCCCTTCTGAATGGGATTCCCAACTTTTAGGAGAGCTGTGTGAGGAGCAGCTGAAGCTACACCATGGGAACCAATAAGGAAAGCAGAATTGTTTGTGAAGAACAATGGAGGGTGTCTCAGTACTGGGTCACCGGAAAGTTCCTAAGTCCGACCAACATTTACAGACTGTAGTTGGTGTCCAAAGGTACATCTACATTGACTCTGATCTTTGCAGTAAAATACATGCCAAGCTCTGTTTGTCTAGAGCTAGATACCTTCTTAGGGAGCTTAGCTACCATTTGCTATCACTGCCTGCAGACAACATGTCCTCAGTAGTGCCTTTCAAGACTGGAAGACATTATTGGTTTTGTTTTGTTTTATAATACAGTGGTGATACTTGTTCTCCTTTTCAGCACAGCTTCCCCAGACTTCTACACTAAATCAACAGTCCATGTAGTCTGCTGATCAGAAAATCAAGCCCTAGGCTCTTATCCACCTGAGGAGGTGCATCTCAACATCTTTTATCTACTGGGGAGAACCACAATTACCAAGCTTGCAGCTGTTTCCCAGTAAACAAAGGTTCCACCTCTCTTGCTGAAATTGTGCTGAAGTCCAAAAAAAAAGCAGTTTCCACATGATGGGAGCCAGGCAGAAGAAGGGAACGTGGCTCAGTAGCTCTGGGGTTACTTCATGGACTTTGGAGGTGGGAAGCTGGGGTATTTTTTAGAGCCAGTGGCTTTATACTTGACTGCAAAGCTAATCTCTTTCTTGCTCCCTCTATCTTTCTTTGCCCTGAATTGCTTCCTTGCCAAGCAGGATTGGTATTCCTCCCTTCCAGAGGAGCTCCCAAGCAGTTTCTTAGCATTTGTGACTTGGGCACAGGACCTCTCTTAGGCTAAGAAAGGCTTGCCTTTTCAAGCCGCTTTTGCCTTCTGTACCATCTCCTTTACGACCAGTCCAAGCTCATTCTCCTCGTTTAAGGCCTTGAAGAACACTTTCTACCTCTTTCAGAGTAACTTTCCCTCCTGCAATGCTACCATTTCCATTTGAGAATAGCGTAGGAAGGAAAAAGAAGAATTTAAAGGGACCATTTCCTACAGCTGTATAATTTCCTGTTTCCCAATAAACCTTCTTTCCTTTCTCCATCTCCTTTTTGCAAACTTCTACCTCTGCCTAGCCTGTCATCTCATCTATCATATTTTTTCTGTTACATTGGCTGGCAATGCACCCTTTCTTTCTGGTCTCTTAGAGTATCCTTCCTTTACAGTCTAGATTTACCTCCTGATTATGTTGAATACAATTTCCTCAGAGTACAATTAATCACACTATCCAAACTATCCATCCCATCACAACTATGCCTTGGCTTTTAGATGCAGACAAAGAGTATTCGTGTAAGTATACCTTTAGTGGAGAGCCGATTAAATGCAAGCCTTACTAATGCCTACTACAAGTATTTAACTTACTTTAGTATTGCTATCTAAAAAAGTCTGTACTTTCTTTATGGGAAGATTCTTTCAGAATTAGCTTAAATCAAGCCTGGGAAGAGGCATGATTCAAGCATTCTGCTGCTTGGTTTGCAACTCACTTGTAGACTTTTTTTATGAAGTCTTTATCACATTTATATATCTTGCAAAGTTCTGTTAAGACTGGTTTCCTTCACAGGTGGGAGTGGGAACTGCTGTCTCTCAGCAACTGCTTACCAATTCAAATTAAATTAATTTTATTAAAATTACAACAGCACTCTCAGCATACTCAGCTAGTTCATTTTAATAGAACTCTGAATATATACAGCCTTTTGTCTAGAAACCCTGATGCATATTACATGTCTAGGTCAAATCCGTTCTTCTAATACCCCTGTGAGAGAGGTGAATAGGCATACTTTCAAGACTGATTTTTTCCAGGCTTGGGTTTAGTTATTCAGATACATTTATAGCCTTGAAAAAATCTCAAAATCAGTTTTTGTGTGGAATAAATCCCTATGTTAATTTTCCAGTGTTAATTTTGTTTCTCAAGTGTTTGAAATTACAGACTTGTGGCACTTGCCAGCTGAAAACTAGAGGGCTGGTAGGTATGTGGCTGTATTTCAGATCTGGAGCTAATATAGTCTGCCTTTCAGAAGTGCATAAATTGTAGTTTATTCTTTGGAGTTAGCTCAGATATGGCTGAGATGGAGGAGTCTGGACATGCCATCAGCAAAATATTCTGTAGGTGTATCTCTGCCTATGTCCCAAACCTATACTCCTATGTAAAATCAAAATGAAATCTTTAAATCTCCTTATTATATCTTTGGTTGGCAAAGTAGTCTGTTTAATATTATATTGTTTTATTCTAACAAGTACTTTATAAACCAATTGTCAAATGCATATTCATCTAGTCAACAAATGCTTTGATATTTATCTTTCCAAATCAATTCTCCAGTTTACATTAAAGAGAATTTACCTGTTGTCGTCAATGAGAGTTTGACTACGACTCATGCTGAGCCTACAATATGTCCCTTACCTTTTCCTTTCCAAAAGTTAAACAGGCCAAATGTGTAATTCCATTTTCAGAGACACCTGAATTATTTACAGCCATATTTTATATGTATTATCATTGAATCAGTTCCCCATTCTCATTCATACCTTCATCTCAACTGTAAAAACTGCAGTGTTCAGTGCATTCTACTCATTCATTTGACTTGGAAACAACACTGCCTATGTCAAACTATTTATGCCCATCAGCAGAAACAGCTGGGTATGTTGTTTCATAAACATATGAGACAATTCCCCATCTAAATGGGGAGATAAACAGAATTTAAGTGTCAAAGGCTGCAGCTTGAAGAAACAGGATGCACTAATCTAGCTGTTTACCTATGTTCATGTTTATTTTCACCTCTCCTATTGGCACCCGTTTGTGAGTTAATTTAACTCACTAACCTGGCAAAGAAGTAACTAAGGAAAAGTGACTGGATCATTTTCTTCCACATTAGTGAGCTGAATCAGCTCAGAGAACAATCTGTCAAAAAATTAGTTCAAATAGCTCAAATGAACTATGGGCTGAAGGTGCCCGTTTCTCACATTGCCTTTAAAAAGGAGCACGTGGGATAAGTTCAGAAGTAAATGCCTACACTGTAAACATCTGTCCTAGTTTCAGCTGGGATAGAGTTAATTTTCTTCCTAGTAGCTGCTATAGTGCTGTGTTTTGGATTTAGGATGAGAATAATATTGATAACATGCTGATGTTTTGGCTGTTGCTAATTAGTGCTTACACTAGTCAAGGACTTTTCAGCTTCCCATGCTCTGCCGGGTGCACAAGAAGCTGGGAGGGGGCACAGCCAGGACAGCTGACCCCAACTGGCCAAAGGGCTATTCCATACCATATGGTGTCATGCTCAGTATAGAAACTGGGGGGAGTTGGCCAGGGGGTAGCAGTCACTGCTTGGGGACTGGCTGGGTGTCGGTCGGTGGGTGGTGAGCGGTTGTATCACTTTTTTCCCCTCCCTTGGGTTTTGTTCCTCTGTCTCTCTCTTGTTGTTTTCCTTCTCATTACAATTAATTATTATTATTACTATTATTTTGTTCCAATTATTAAACTGTTCTTATCTCAACCCATGAGTTTTCTTACTTTTGCTCTTCCGATTCTCTCCCCCATCCCACCAGGGAGGAGTGAGCAAGCGGCTGCGTGGTGTTGAGTTGTTGGCTGGGCCTAAACCATGACAACATCCCTAACTAGGGAAGAGAAATCTCACCCTAAGCAATTCTTGCTTAAGCTGAGTAATTCAGCCTGGCCATGATTCTCATACCACGTCAGGCACACTGTCAAGACCAACATCTTCAAAAAGACATGGCCATGTCTTTCCTTGTAAACACATGGAAACATGTTTATTGCAGGTATACAACAGCTGAGTTATCAGAACTAGGTTGTGAGAAACCTACCTTTACTTCATCCCAGACACTCCTCTTCAGTCCTCGAGCTGTTTTCTCCCAAGACAATACATTAACTGTCAGGCTACATGCTGCAGGCAGGAAAGAAAAATTCTGGAAAGTATCAGCCCTCACTCTCTTCCGTTTCTCTATGCCTTTGTTATTATCTTTCAATAGAACAAATGTCAGTTAGAAAAAAATGGGCATTTTAGATGACCTATAATTTACCACAACAACAAAAGAATAAAACTAAAAATCAACTTTGGAAAAGCAAAAGCTTTTTCTTAAGAACATTCTTCGTATCAGTTTAATACCAGTGAAGGAAACTTCATTGCCTAGTTTGAGTAGTGATGTTAACACCTCACTGTCATCATGTCTCTTTCCGTAACAATTATATAAATGAGTGCTAATTTTGATCTGAAAGAGAAGATGGCATCTGGGTGGTAGATAAAGGAATAAAGAAATTGTTTAATTTAGCAGGTTAGCCACCTATTTCCTCTGTGGTCTTTAGCAAGTCAATGAATTGTTCTGTGCCCTAAGCATACAACAGAGATGCTTGTAACAGCCTTTTAAATGCCTTAGAATAAAGCTGCAGAAATGGATTAAAAAAACCCCAAAACTTGTCCTTTATTCTTGCCTTTCATGAGAGAAATGGAAAGCTGAAAGGAATTAAAATGCATCAGATAGATAGATAACATTTTAAAATGAGGAGCTCTTAGCACATGCCAAAGCAATGCCATCGTCAGGATGAATGGGTCTGTGGAGACTGACCTCTCCAGGATAGTGTGTACGCAGACCTGCAGTAATCCTTCACGCGGATAACCACACAGTGGTTACATAAGTGTTGTGAATATTTTTGGCAGTAGTAAGTCTGCTACTGCGAAGAAAAATACGACTCATTTGACATTTCAGTTTAAAGGTATGTTGGGGAGGAATGAGAGAAATGATAAGATTTCTTTGAAAACTTTTTCATGTAAGCAGTTGCACAGAGGACAGTGTGAAAGCTAAAATAAATAAAAATCATATACTTTATACCTTACACATGGATTTTCTTTCATTCTCCTCTCCTCTGAGGGAGAAGAAGGAACAGAAGAATAGGAATGGAGATTTGAAGGGTGGGTAGGATTTCAGCTGTAGATGAGGTAAGATTGAGGTCTGGGGCAACTCTGACCTTTTAAAGGCCTGTTGAACAAGAAAATTGGGGAATAGAAGCCACAAAACCAGGACACCAGTTAACTCAAATTCCTGCATACAGCATGATCCACATCTGAGGTTGGGATGGGGTGACCAGGCCTCAGAGCAACTCAGCTAAGCTGTGGTGGGATCCCTGGTGCCTTGTCCCTGCAAGCTCTTGAGGCAGGAGGTCTTTTGCTGCCGTGTAGCCTACTCCCTCACACCTTCGTCATTGAAGGTCCCAGTTTACCTCCTGCTTTATGTGCTTAGAAGCACATGCACTAATCAGATGACACCAGCTAATATTAGCGTTGGTCATGAGAGGGTTGTTTGCATGTCCCATTATATTATTGGCACATTCATCACTTGACGGAGAAGGTGACAGAGCACACATCTCTTCCTGTGCCTCTATAAAGTACAATACAGCCTTCCCAGTGGAAAGCTGGACACAAGCCGAGGATGTGACTCAGTGGCCCTGAAATCTATCTGATTTCATTGACCTCAGTGGAGCCCAGCAGCTGAACAAATCTAGCCTTACATTTTCAACTTTCTGAACTTCCAGACTGGTTACCTTTCAAGTCAAAATGTTCTCTACAGCTTGGCAAGAAGCATAGTCACAATTTATCCCTTTCAAGAAAACACTCGCTTAAACAATTCCATTTTGTTACTGTTTTCTCTAAGTCCTCATTCTGCTGTAAAGACAGAGAATGCAGAGCAAACAGACAGACATAGATAAATTATTAATTACCCAGCCCTTTGTTGTTTAGCTACAGGCAGACTGTCAGTGTGCTTGCTCAATTCACTCCTGTCTTTTCCTTGGCAAGCCATGAGCTGCAGATCCCTGCTACCTCCAGGGTCAGGCAGAGCTGGAAGGTCATGCTGCAGACTTGGAGACGGTTAGGGTAGCTAGAGCATCTGAAGATCCTGATGCATGGTGGCACTGGAGGAACATGGGCACTAATATGGGTAAGAGGCAACAATTTTGGTATACTATCACTTCTGGGGTTTTTGGCCTTGCCTCTACTGCTTAACAGAAAAAAGGAGCAGGAAAAGATCTCTGTCCCTGAGGAAAAGTGGCACAGACTGGCTTAGGTCATCACTTCTTAGGGCTATCCTGCTTTTGTGGATTTGTCTTGGAGAATGGGAGAGCACAAGAGAGAGAGAGCACTGAAGTGGCCCAAAACAGAGACAAGAGAGACTCTGGAGAGCTGTTAACAGCACTTGAAAACACAATAAATTTTGTGGATAATTTATCTCCCCATTTACTAGAAGCTTACAAAATGAAGCTGAGATTCCCTACAGGAGAATTCTCTCTTGCTGAGAGGTGTAAGCACATAAACAGTCAGGGGAACAGCCCAAGTGGATAAGAATAGGTCTTTTTCAGTGGACCTCTGTAGTTTTGGGTGGAAACAGATGGCTACACCCATAACGATAAACAAAATAGGAGCAAGGACTTTTTCTCTGGCACTAAGGCTAAGTGGTATGGCCTGGCTGCATTCATACTACTTACCAGTTCTCTCTAGCTCTTCTGTGCCCTATGTGGTAGCCCAAAGACAGAAGGGTTTTTTTATCTTCTTTTTTTCCTTTTAAACTTTCTGAAATAACGTGAGATCAGTGTAGCAGCCCATCACAGTAGAGGTTTCATAGCACAGCACTGGATAGCATTTGTGGCATGCTCTGAGGTATCTAAGGGAGCAAAGTTTGCTGGGATAACATGTAAGACTTGTACATGGCAGAAATAACCAATTTAAAGTGGTCTCATTCTTACTGAATTTTAAGAGTACTCTTTAGTGAACTACTTGCGAACAGTTTTTGGTCACAGCCTTGGTAGAGCTAGTTGGAAATGTTCAAAAAAAGCCAGGGAGTGAGCTAGCAACTAAGCAGTGGAAATGAGCAGGGGTCCAGTGCTGACAATATGTGCTTACAGCCCAGAAGGTCAACTGTATCCTGGGCTGCATCAAAAGAAGGATGGCCAGCAGGTTGAGGGAGGTGATTCTGCCCCTCTACTCTGCTCTGGTGAGACCCCCCCTGCAGTACTGCGTCCAGCTCTGGAGCCCTCGGCACAGGAAAGACAGGGACCTGTTGGAGCTGGTCCAGAGGAGGCCACAAAAATGATCAGAGGGGTGGAACACCTCTCCTATGAGGAAAGGCTGAGAGAGTTGGGGTTGTTCAGCCTGGAGAAGAGAAGGCTGCGGGGAGACCTTATAGCAGCCTTCCAGTACTTAAAGGGCCCTTAGAAGAAAGACAGGGACAAACATTTTAGCAGGGCCTGTTGTGATAGGACAAGGGGTAATAGTTTTAAACCATCACCAGAGGCTAGATTCAGACTAGGTCTAAGGAAGAAATTTTTTAGAATGAGGGTTGTGAAACAGTGGAACAGGTTGCCCAGAGAGGTGGTAGATGCTCCATCCCTGGAAACATATTCAAGGTCAGGTTGGATGGGGCTCTGAGCAACCTGATCTAGTTGAAGATGTCCCTGCTCATTGCAGGGGGGTTGGACTAGATGACCTTTAAAGGTCCCTTCCAACCCAAATTATTCTATGATTCTATGATCCCTGGTTCTCTTATTAATTAATGCGGATGTACACTGTGAGTCAACTGAGCCACTCTGCCTCTTGTGGATTTAGCTGTCATGTGATTTCTTCCCAGATCCATCATAAAATCAAGATACACAAGGTAGATCCACAAAAATCTTGTATTGTTTTAATAACCTTGTTCCAGGCTGACTTCAGATCTTGACACTCCACTCAGCTGCTTAAAATCTCCAAGTGTTTAACTTTCTGCTAGAATATTTTCTCTAAACCTGAATGCCAGATACCTAGAAGAAAATCAGCCCTGACAGGATTAAGCCATTTGGTTTCCAGGTTAGATCCAGCTCCTCTTTGATCCTGCCCATCTTGCCTAGGCAGCCCAGTTCAGGAGACCTAATGTTATGCCTAATCCAAAGCAAAATACAGAGTTACTCACCAGAGGTCCCATAAAGCCTGGATCAAGTTTCTTCTTTGCTTATGAGCCATGGTATTTAGTACTATTCCCTCAAAGAGTTTCCAAAGATGGGACAGGAACATCTCTGTTCCAGAAGGGTGTTGTGAGGATAAATGATCCATAAAGCAACAGAAAATATATACCGGTTAAACTTGCAGTTGACAGCAGTTTGGTGATGCAGAAAAAGTAACGCAGACAGCTGGATTAAATACAGGAACAGAGAAAGCACATTACACTTGCAGAACTGGAGACTGCTGGAAAGAAATAAATTAAAGAAAGACTCTGGAATCGTACTCACCTCGCTGTGAGCTCTCAGTGCAGTTCTGTGATCTTAAAGGATTAAAACCATCCCACACAAATGAACAGGGAATCCCTTCAACTGTAGTTTCTATTCACACAGCAGTGATACTACAGAGTATCATGCCCACTTATGTTGTCCATGTCAAGAAGGGTGCAGAAATACTGGTACTCAAAAGGATCCCTGCAAAATGATCCTCAGATTAGAAAGCAGTGTTGCAACATGAAGCTAGATGAGCTCTACTCTGTGGTAAATTGTGCACAGAAAGAACTGAATGATGGAAGAAGACTTTTTTTTCAGCCTTGCTGTCAGAGGGAAAACAAGATTCAGCACCTGAAAACTGAAGCTGTACAAATTAAGACATAATATCCTATTTAGTGAAGTTAATTAAAGCATTGAAACATCTTATCCAATAACGTCTCTATATTTGTGAGGGATGCACTGTCTCCTGAAGTCTTTCAAATGAAATGGGGTATCTGTCAGAAGAGAGATGCCTTAATCCAGCTACAGTTTGTATTGGTCTGGTGGCCCCTTCTGGCCCAGGAATTAATTAATGCAGCTCTAGATCTGTGAATATTCTGCTCAGTTCTGGGTTTGGTCACAGAGAAGGGCAGAAAGCCATGCAAAGTCCTCAGCATACTGATAACACTTGCAGCTCACTGTTTAGACTATAGTGAAAATCAAAGCTCATGAGTCAAGCCTGTAGCCAGTTGCCTTCAGGGTAAAAGAGTGTGAACATGGGCTTTAGGCAATCAGAACTGAGTGAAAGCTAGAACTTTAAGTTTTTAGTAGGAAAAAGTAGCTTCAGGCAGTTTGCCTTGCATGTGCATGCAGTTTCTGTGCATTAACTATATATTTATGTTAAATCCATGAATAAACTTCTACTACAAGGTTCTGTTGCTATTAATATCTAAGGCCCCATGAACTGGAGTGTTAATGAACTTTTGAACCCTTATTAGCATGAAATGTGCTAAGTGTGTCAGGCAGGGGAGAAAGCCAATTAATGGGCTAGTGGACGACATCCAGGTTAGGGAAGGCCCCGTTACTGGGAAGTCAAGTGCGTAAAAGATAAGACATCATGCATTGTCAGGAGCCAGATTTTTTCTCCCAGCATTAAATCTTGTCTAATTAAGACCATCCAAAGACCACTAACAAGCTAGGTTGGTTTCCTTTTTAAAGGCTCCCATAATAAGGAGGCATCTCAACTTTTCTATCCTTTTGTCTGTTAAAGTTAGAGCCCCAAAATCTACTTTAAGAATGAACTTTTGAAAATAGACTGCACTTTAATCTGAGGACAAAAATAGGAGATGAAACTTACTTAGATTCTGACATATAAATCTCTTACACATAAAGATATGAAAATCTATAATGTATATAAAAATGCACACATACACCCTCTCCAGTACTTCCATATTCTCCTTTCTTTATGCTATGTAGATTTATTAGATGTGCTATGTTAATTCATCTTAACAATTTTGTAGTAAACTAAGAAGATTGATCAAGGGGTGGATTTCAAAGGGTGTCAATTGGTTAACTGGACACTGATCTATTTGTATTTAACAAGCAACAAAAAAAAATCATTTTCCTTCCAAAGCATGACTGTCCAGATATTCTTTTTCTTCTGTTTTTCCCCTCATCTTTCCTTCCCAACCTTCTAAAGTGTCAGGCTTTGGATACAGCCAGGCACAGGCCCATAACTAGAATAGATTCTTTCCCTCAGAAAATGCAAGGGCCACCTTTCTTAGTTGCGCCTTGCTGGTAAGCACAGGCAGGACATAGTCTGGAACCTGGAAAAAATTCCTCCCATTCCCTCTCTGGTAAGATTAGCAGGAATGTGAGTATAGGAGAAGGGGTTACATTCACACAGACCATGGGAAAATGTTTACCTGTTAGCATTACTTGAGTAACATTCCTCAAAGCTATTTTGGGCTGTGAGCATTGGTAGCACTGTGATTTCTCTTGCTTTCTCCTGAGGGACACAGGATAGTGATCTGGGACTATGTGACTGACCTCTTTATGGAGGTAAGTAGATGATGTTTGATGGCTTGTGACAGGCACAGTTCAGGCAGTAAAACAGCCTTTTCCCAAAGTGACAGCACTTATTCCACTGCATGATTAGGGCATTTTAGCAGTTGGGGATTATCCTGACATTTAAAAATCACTTTTGTTTTGTGTTTAATGTGATAATTGTGACACCAGTTGCCCCCTTGCTCCTACTTTAATAATGCCCCTTGGTCTTCAGCTGTATGAAACTAAGGAATAGGAAAGATTATATGACAAGGTCAGATGTTTAGGATTTTCCTTGCCATAAGTCATATCTTCATCTTTATAAACACATATTTCTCACTAAATTCATCACTCTCAAAGAGAACAAAACTCTGACCATCAGAGAATATGCTGCTTTTCCCTATTCCTAAAACACTGTAAACACAACGGGCTCAGTCTTGCTGCCATGGTCAGCTGGAGCCAAGGGGAAGAAGGTCCAGGAACATTTTAAATGTATTTGCTGAGCCAGCCATTGAGAAGCCAGTATACTCTTTCCATGCTCTGGAAGCGAGTAAGTTGAATTGCTGCTAAAATATGAAGTAAATATGATTTTTGGCTCTATTCCTCTTCCCTGCTTTTCTACAGCTTTCCACATGACAAGCTTTCTATGGGTCTCAATGGCTGAATGGACTCAAGCACATGTGTTTTGCTTAATCAGCAGTCAGGGTGATGCAGAGACAATCCACACACAGCCCCTGAGAGCTCAGAGAGCCCAACAGCAGGCTTGCATTTGACAAGTGAGTTTGAATTTACTTCTTCCTGCAGCTGTTGAGGAGATTTTAGTCCCTGAGTTTATCACACTACTCCTGAGCTCAGAATTCACATGGAATATAAAAATCAACAAATGAATTTAGTGTCTTGCAAAAAATATGTAAGGAAAGACAGGGAACATTTGGAGGGAGAAGTAAAGTAAAATACAGTTCTGCCCTTGATCTGCTGTATGAGCATAGGTGAGTTATTTCACCCTCAGTCTCTGTTTCTCTTTTATCTTTCTTGTCTATTAAAGTACAGACTCCC
Organism: Ciconia boyciana; assembly: GCF_034638445.1. Classification (NCBI taxonomy): domain Eukaryota; kingdom Metazoa; phylum Chordata; class Aves; order Ciconiiformes; family Ciconiidae; genus Ciconia; species Ciconia boyciana. The sequence continues at coordinate 209,873,041 of NC_132934.1, forward strand.
TTAAGACAAAAGCTGTCTTTCTCTATTATAATCAGACAGTTCCTTGCACAACAGTGTCTTAGCCCCTACATATATATTCTACATTTAGTAATATAAATAAAATAATTAACTTACCACACTGCTAACACATTTAGTTTTGTGTCTGGTTAAAGAAAATTGTAAATTGAGTTAAGTTTTGTTATAAAGGCTTTGTTACTTCAAAATCACTAATGATTATGACTAAAATGGCTAACTGTTGTGTGCTGTTATCTATTCTTAGATGAGGTTCTCTAAGGAAAATAGGTGATTCTCCCCACTGCCCAACAGGTTTTTTAGGTAACATCAGGAACAATATGTTTTTTGTTATAAGCAAGCACAGCTACATTTGGATAGTTTTAATAGATTTATAACACACCAAAATTAAAGATGCTACACAGGAAGTGACACATTATGAGCCAGAACACTCCAGGGCACATCTCCTATTATACACTAGAAGGTGTATAAATTTATGAGCTATGCCAGGCAAGCTAGCTCTGGAAACAGAAGAGAAATAACCAAGTAAGTGTGTCTCTGTGCCCTGGGTAATTACCATTGCCAACAGACCAGGGTAATTAACTTATGTGCTGTGATGAATTAATGCTGCCCTGTTTGCAGGGTCCAATTGGATATCTCTGCTAAGCACTGTATAATATTACGCAAATGTTCCAGCTAGTCCAGCATGATGCACAGCATAGATGCATCCAGAATCAAGCTCTGAAGACTGATCACTCTCATCTTTGAATCACAAGCCATTTATCTGTGTAGTTCAGGAAGGAAAATGTTCACCAACTGCTACATTACCCAGATGTTTAAATACATTACAGGACTTTCCAAACTTCCTTTGAAGCATCAGACATGAGAAAGTGCCAAAAGCTGAATAACAAGTGAGACCCAGTAAAGTCGTACTTGTTTCAAAAATAGTTAGGTAATTATTTTGGAGGTAGAAATACTCCAAACTGCTCAGATTTCAAACATAACTGCTTGTTTTGACTGAGATAGATAGAGTTAATTTTCTTCCTAGTAGCTGCTATAGTGCTGTGTTTTGGATTTAGGATGAGAATAATGTTGATAACACACTGATGCTTTAGTTGTTGCTAAGTAGCACTTATACTAGTCAAGGACTTTTCAGCTTCCCACACTCTGCCAGGTGCAGAAGAAGCTGGGAGGGGACACAGCCAGGACAGCTGACCCCAACTGACCAAAGGGCTATTCCATACCATATGGCATCAAGCTCAGTATAGAAACTGGGGGAAAAAGAAGGAAAGGGGGGATGTTAGGAGTGATGGCATTTGTCTTCCCAAGTAACCATTACACGTGATGGAGCCCTGCTTTCCTGGAGATGGCTGAACACCTGCCTGCCCATGGGAAGGAGTGAATGAATTCCTTGTTTTGCTTTGCTTGCATGCATGGCTTTTGCTTTACTTATTAAACGGTCTTTATCTCAACCCACAAGTTTTCTCACTTTTACTCTTCTGATTCTCTCCCACATACCACTGCGGGGGAGTGAGCGAGTGGATGTGTGGTGCTTAGTTGTTGACTGGGGTTAAACCACGACACTGTTCTTTGAATTGTAATGAGAGGTAATCTCACAAGATAAATCAGGCAGGAAAGACACAATCACCTTTTCCCACCAGCAGGCAGACCATGTTGAGTAAGGATAGTGATGTAGAAGACTATGAGGTTGATAAATGAGACCTGACAAGCACACTGTATGGAGTATGGAATATTGTGTGAAGTATGTGTATTGGAGTTGACCTGTCAAAAGCTGAATAAGAAAGAACCAAGGATCTTCAGCATTTTACTGCATTTTGGAAGGCATGAGCCTCACTAAATATAAACATCTATACTGGAAATGTCTACATCTGAGCTAGTCACTCTCAATTCAGTGGAGAAGATGAACTTTCCGAGCAGAATACAGCTAGTGCAAAATAAGCCATTTAAAACAGTTCCCATGACTCACTATAGACATGCATATTTTCATTTCCCTTGGATTAGAGAAAGTAGCTCAAAATGATTAATTTACATGGATACTTCTGTTTACACTGTGAATGTTTAATATTATGTCAGATGAATCCTATTGTCTGATTTATTCTCATCCAATTTTCATTAATATAATTCCATAGCAATCTGCACTACTGGAATAGTGATAAATATGAGCAAATAGTAAGATTTATGACTTATTAGATGACAATAAATACTCCTGGTCACACCTTGTTTTCCCTGAGGGAAAAAAAATGTGTGTGGATATAAAGGTGTTGTCCTGGTTTCAGCTGAGATAGAGTTAATTTTCTTTATAGTGGCTGGTATGGGGCTATGTTTTGGATTTGTGCTGAAAACAGTGTTGATAATACAGAGATGTTTTAGTTGTTGCTGCACTAGCCAAGGACTTTTCAGCTTCCCATGCTCTGCCAGGTGCAGAAGAAGCTGGGAGGGGACACAGCCAGGACAGTTGATCCAAACTGACCAAAGGGCTATTCCATACCATATGACATCATGCTCAGTATATAAAGCTGGGGAAGAAGAAGGAAGGCAGGGACATTTGGAGTGATGGCGTTTGTCTTCCCAAGTAACCGTTACACGTGATGGAGCCCTGCTTTCCTGGAGATGGCTGAACACCTGCCTGCCCATGGGAAGGAGTGAATGAATTCCTTGCTTTACTTTGTTTGCGTGCGCGGCTTTTTCTTTACCTATTAAACTGTCTTTATCTCAACCCTCGAGTTTTCTTACTTTTGCTCTTCCGATTCTGAGTGAGCGAGCGGCTGCGTGGTGCTTAGTTGCTGGCTGGGGCTAAACCACAACAGGTGTGTGGAAGAAGATACACATATTGCATGTATAGAACACAGCACATAGCACTTCCTAAAACATACAAAGGAGGGTGAAGCATGACTTCAGAGGGCTGAGATTCACAACGGTATTCCCACAGCTGCTCATGCAAAGCCACCTCTGTGGTTCATTATCTCATTAAGAACCAGCTCTGGTATTCTGCAATAGAAACATATTCAAGGGTGTCCAATTAATTTGAAGATACTGTCATTAGGCATACACTCACACTCATCCTCTGCTGTCAACAGAAAGGAAATGGCACCTTCATAGGTCACTTCAGAAAATCTGAGATGTGAGCACCTATCGGAAGACTCTGTCTCCCTCCACTGACTGTGCAAGGTATGCAGGTCTTTGTTATGAAAATTCCCTTCCGTATTATATCAATCAGTCTTTATAGTATGAAAGTGTATTAACTTTGTTAATATATATTAGTTCACATTATACACTGTGATGTAATGAGATAGTGGAATTTTACTGGAGACTTTGATATTGTTCATGTTTAAGTAAAACAAACTAAAGGACAGCCCGGCCCTGGAAATAAAGACTTTGTTTCTTGGAAGCTTAGAGCTGTCCATGAAGGATAAAGGATACCTCTGGACAACCAAGATAACACCAGCATCCTAGCCCTTCTAACATGTCTTTGAAAGCTTTCCAGCATTGGCTGGCATCATAGATAAGTAACTATACCAAGACTGACTCCAGGGATGTCTGGATCAATAGACAAGCAGCAAGAATGCTGCAGAAATATAGTTGCTTTGCAAAGTTTTACTATGATTAGTAAACAGTAGTGTGGGTGTTAGTGATTAGTCAAATCATGTTGTACCCAAATGATTGAAGGGTATAAGAACCCTGTGTAAAACCACATTTGGGGTGCCTAAATTGGACTGGGACACCTCATGCGCATGAATAAATATTTACCTTTGTAATTCTGTACTTTGCATCCTAGCCTCTCTCCTCGGTCAGCACGGGCCAGTTGCAAATTTTTGTAAGGTCTTACTTTAGTATCCAACTAACTCAGGTAGGATGAATTTGGACCAACAAGAAGAGGGGATTTGCTAAAGCACAAATAGTAAAATCATTACTTAATCTAAATTAGAAGCAAGATTACCTAGATAAAACACTAGGGTTTGGACTACAAGGCTATCTACCTTCCTATTATAAGTCTTTGGGTATGCAATGTTATCAATCATAATTAGTTTTATTATCAAAATTAACAGGCCTTGTACACGTGTAAGGAAATATCTTAGATAAAATCTTTTAATGAACTGAGCTCAGATTTGTATGAACAGAATTAGATTGCTCAGTAGTAGCAAGGTAAAATTTTTTTAATAGTGAGCTGAAATCAGCAGCACTGGGAAAGAGAAATGACTGAATCTGACCCTGGGTTTCTAATGATTCAAAAAGATAAGGAGAACTTTTTTTCTTTCCATATTATTAATGGTATTTTGGCCAAACATCTTTCAGAGTCAGGGTATTTTTAAACTCTTCAGTGTTCAATGGTAAAATAATAAAAAAAAACCAACCACAAAACAAACCCTGAAATGGCTATTTCCTCCTGCACATAGTTAATAAATTGTGTGCCATCCTCTTCAACTTTAAGCTTTAAGCTTTAAGCATAAAGTAATATATTCTGAAAAGGCTCCACATCATTGTACAAAACAGAGAAACTGGAACACTAAGCCGTTCAACACACCACCACCATCCTTCATCCTGATTCTCTGCTGGATATTAAATAGAGTTAGAAAGTCTTAATTTTACACTTAAAACTGCCCTTGCCTACCTGAAAAACCACTTTTCTCTCTGTAAACACTGAAGAAGAATCTCTGAAACTATCAAAAACTTAATGGGCGGTGAGGCTGACAGTGGAAATAGAGACATACCCAGGCAATCCTTGTTTCATCAGTATTCCTGAGCCTGTCAGAAGAGGGAATGTAATAGATTTGATACTTTACACTTCAGCCCTTCAGAAGGGTTAAGTAAGGTGCTGAGAGGGGCACAATCAAGGCAACCTATGGGAAACATCTGGTGGAAAGCTTTAGGTGGAATAGGCCACCTGACTCTGGTCCATACACTGATATTCCAGGAGCAAAAATCACTTGGTAGATTTCTGTGTTTACAACTAAAGGTCATACTCTTTCTCACAGCTTGTCCAAAGTGAGAGCAGGCAACAGTTCAGATGCAGTTTGATGTATGTTTTCAGCTGCCATGAGCCAGAGCAGCCATCAGAAGCAGTCCTGCACTGCTCTCACTCCAGCTGCTTATTTGTGGCCCCTTTCCACTCTTGATCTTGTGTTGGCACATGTATTTGAGTGCTGTGCAATGGGAATAACCAGGGAACCGATCAGACTGAAAAATTACCTGTCCACCAAAATAATGTTAATTTTCTCTCTTCTATAACTCAGTGCTTAAAGTGCCCAACCTTGTCTATTCTGCAGTCACTTCCTTTCCAGTGTAGAGGTAAGGTACGCTATGATTCCTTTTTTCCTTAAAACACATATACATTTAGACGGAGGGACTGAAGCTCAAGGTGACATTGCCCCAATCACATTATGTGCTATGTTGTTTGTTGTGTTGCAGTGTTCTTATTACTGCTAAGCCTTAACATGTGAGATATTTGTTCCTTCACCTTTCAGTATACTATTTGATTTCTTACACAGTGCTTTTGCCTCTCTGAAAAGCAAACCTGGGAATGAGAAACACTGATTATTTGTGTCTTTCTGGTCTCAACTTCAAATTAGCTGCCAGGCTTTGCATAACAAGACACAAATTATTCATGTGAGAAAACCAAGAAGTGATTTATTATCATGTCTGATTTCCAGTGAATTTTCTTCAGATCATCCAGCAAGGAGGCTTTCCTATTTTAAAGAAGATAAATTACAACTGACATTGGAATTCAAAACATTACTCCAACATTTCTAGATCTTTTGGTCATACAGAAACTAAGCCCATGAGTTACATAATTGACATCAAAGTTCATTAACAGTGTTTCTGAGCCCAGCTTGAAAAGTCTGAGATCCTTTGCACAGACTCAGCCCTGTCTCCCTCCTACTGCACCACTAGAGCACTTTCATGGGCTTGGGAAGACAGCAATGGTCTTTGCCCCCACCTTACAGAGATGATAGCTGGAGGGGTTACGAACTATCTATAGGAGACAACTTTTTGACTGCTCTGTAGAAATAAATAGCACAGAAAGGTTATGCTTTGGAATAAGCACTACTGAAAGGACAGTGAACCTTTCCCTTCCCTTGCACCCCCTGCACAGCCTAACCAGACCTTGGACTGACATGTAGGAAGGAATACCATTGTTTTAACCACATCTTCCCTGTGGCAAACAGAAAGCACAATTTTTAATCCAGAGCTGCAGAATGTGCAAATGCAGGGGGAATATGAAGAATGAACTGATGGGGGTATTAAAACCCCAAATGGGTGAGTGAAGATTGTGATTATTTTCCAACAGCAGCCATAAAATCTCACTGAGTTCTGGTCCCTCTGTGCTACTTCCATCTGACATTAAATCTGATGCTTTATTTTTGATTTAAAAATGTTTAGAGTTAGTAAGGAACAACATTTAATCAACATGGTGAAGCTGCAAAAGGTCAATTGCTTCCTTTCACCTGTTTTCTGGAGTGGAGTTTTTGGTGCTTCCATAGACTTGTAGTGGTAATTTGAAGGGGTAAGTTTGGAGGCAGGAACTGGAGGAGACTTGGACTACCTCTCTTCAGAGCCAAGAACTAACTGCACTGACAAAAATGACATAGAGTCTTGTAATATAACACATCTAAATTCTCATATGTAAGTTGACATGAATGGACCTGTTTTAAGCAACTAGCTTGGGTGCTTCCTTTAAAGTTATCAGTGAAAGAGAGGTTATAACCACAGTTTAACTTGTGTGCTCTGAGTTGCCCTCCCCAGCTGCCTGCTTCTTTCTTCTGAATATTTTAGTCTAGGCTTTAAAGTCAGCATCTCTGTCCACCACTGAAAGCTTAATCTGATAATACTGTTTTATAGACTTGAATGAAATCACTAGATTCATTCAACTGTTAAAAGTTAAGCAGGTGCAGAAATAATGCACTAGGATAATGGTTTTTTACTTCATGCTTTCAAGGATTGCTGTTTTCCTACAAAGTGTAAACATAGCTTAGGGAAGTTACAAGTTTGCAAATGCTTTAAATATTTTATACATTAGCAGCAATATTTATAATTGAGCCACTGAGTGACCTTGAGTGAGTGACTGAATAAAGACGCCATGACAATCACAGACCATTTCAGGGAGAACACATGCAAACATGTCCTCATAAAAAGCAGTAATGTTGCTGTGTTTAATTACTTAATTTCAAGAAGTTAGTTACAAAGTTACAAAAAATCTGGATGGCAAGTAGATCACTGTTCTTTTCAGCTCCACAGGGAGCCACCATGAACATCTGCAAGACACTACCTCCCACCAGGCAGAACAAGGCAGGTAATGATGAGAACACACATGAGAATAATTATACCAAACACAATTTCAAAAACACAACTGGGGAAAATACCAGAAGGCTTGATAGACCTGAAGTGTGAGATTCCAGTGTCCATGAGGAAATCTGCAGAGTTCCTATGCATTTTATGGAGTTATGTGTCAGTTTTGCCAGTAAGCTAGGATAGAATTTGGCCCAAAGACTGTCCTGTGAAAGGTGTAGGTGATGGAGATGTCTGGCAAGAACTCCAGAGTAAGATACTGTGAGTATGTGCTCTCTGAGGAAGGGTTATTGTCCTTTTTTAGAGAAAGAAAACACTGGAAAATTTTCTGAGATCCTGTGTTAAAAGCTGAGTAATAGGTTTTGAAGCCTTTCATTCTTCCAATGAAGGCCTTCTCCCCCATTGCTTTGCAAAGTCATTTACAGCTTAGGCTGGATATGAAACATAATAATAGACTTCAATTTATTGCTGAATTACAGTAAGTACAGTGCAATGCAGAAACAGTTCTGGCAACTGTTTTGAGCACAGCTGAGCAGGATACCAGCAGAAAGCTGTTGATAATGCTGTTGACATGTGATACTTTTTGATGCGGTCTCTGTGATATGAATGACTCAACCTACTATTTAGAAGAGAAGTACTGTCACAGTGTCAATGTATCCAGGCACAGGCAACTTCTGTGCATCACTGAGAGTCAGCAGGTGTCACGAACTTTCAGAGGAGACCCAATGCACCTGGCAGGAGAAGACCGTAAAGTCACATACCATATTTGAGAAGAACCTGTATGTCCCACCCTGATGTTCCTTCCACACACCCCCTCCCCCCATGAATGTTTACCGCTGGAAAAATCAGCTCCTGCACACACAAAAGCAAATAATGCTGAACTAAAGAAAATGAATTAGGATGGTATGTTAGCAGCAGTGGCTAGGAGAGTAATCTTGCATTAAGAGTCTGCTGTCCCCTGACAAGTAAGCTGACTTGTCTAATAGTTCTTCTGTAAACTGATACTGTAGGCAGAACTGCCTTGAAATTCCCAGTTAAATCCCCATAATCAGAAAATGTTGAGTAGCTGAAACTAGGTATTTCCCTTGAGAATATAAGTTTCAGTGTGAAAAATAGACATGGTTTCTGGTCAAAATGTAAGTCCCTCCAGAATTTAAAAACAAGTCTGAAAAGTAAGGGTCTTGCACATGGCTGTACGTGAGGCTAAGACAGAAATGGGAATAATATGGCTAAGAAAGCAAAGATTTCTCCTACTTCTCTCTTATCTCTGGTGGATGCTCTCACTGCTAATTCTTAGAAGAACATGGATGAGATTGTCTCAGTGTCTGGTTTCTGTGGAAAAGCTTCAGGATGTTTTCTACAGTGTCAAAGGATCATTTTTGAAACACCAAAACACTCCTTGGATAAGAAAGACTATTGGCCACTTACCCTACATAACAATAATATCTCCTCTCCCAGGAATCTTAAGAGACAGTGTAATGAAGACTGTGGCCACAGGTACACCACATTTCAAGCACAGGCTTGAGGCTATGTTTCAGTCTAAACTTGCCCTGTATCTTCACTACATAAAGACAGAGGTAGCTATTCAGCCATGAGCTAGAAGTTACCTGCCTGGCTATTGGAGCAGAATCCTTGGACATAAACTACCCTTTAGCGAGGACACTTCCCAGTACCTACCCCTGGGGTAAATGAGTTGCTGCCATGTGTTTCATCTGCCTTTGTAGTGAGTTTGTCAGACTGTGCAGACCTTTCTGCAAAAACATTGTCATAGCCTACAGCAAGGATGGCCAGAATTTTTCTGCCATCTCATTTATGCTACCTTATAATAAATGTGGATGCAGCAGCTGTATCAGGCTCTGTGGCGTAACCAGTCTGTTATTCTAGTGTGATTGTGTGGTAACAGGGCCACAGAAGTACGTAAGACAGCATAACTCTTTAACAGGAAATAGATCTCAAAACATTCTTTATAAGGATAGGTTCCTCCTTCGTGTTTTTTAAGCTCATAAAAAGAGGCTTGATTTTCAAATGGGTTGATAAACTTTATCCCCAAGTTATTAATTCCAAGTTTCTTAGTATTTTAGAGAACATCAAAGTACAGTACAGATTAATCTTCTAGGTATCACATGGGATATGGGAAGTGACTTTTCTGCTTACCTCTAGGAGGAAAATGTTGAAATGAAGCTGATTCTCCTTTTTCTAACTCCTGTTCTGGTCTCCTGATTGCCACTCTCCTCTACATAAAAATCTAAGATCGAAGATTATTTGACAGCTAGGGATACTTTATTGTGTTTGATGATAGACTCCGATGGATTATTTTTCAACTACAAGCAAGATCACTTTCATTTGTCTGTGAAATTTTAATCATATGAGAAGAGAGAATTGGCATTATTATGCAATACTCCCACTTCTTACTGTGACTGATAGGAAAAAGGAATGAAAACCTCCAGAACAGTCTTCCCTTTGTAAATTTGTTTCTTGTGCTTCTGATTAACCTGCTAGTGCTAATTAAATATGCAACTCAGCATGATGCATAGGAAATTAGCAAAATAATTCTAACAACATTAAAGAATACCCTGAAAATATATCTCATTGTATGTAGATACTTGTTTAACATATAAGTGCAACATTATCACAAATTTTAAGAATATGGCATTTGCAAAATTAAAGCTTCATATGCAGCAAACCTGGCTTGTTTGAACAAATGAACTTTGCACATATGTTAAGAAAAGAATTGCACTGAAGGCATATGATACGCTACAGAGAATAAAGCAATCATTCATAAAAATCCACTTAGAATAACAACATGTATAATGGCTCCTAATTTATTCCAAGAGAATTTGAACCATATGGTCCATATTACTATATTAATGTACTGTATCTGTAAAACATACTTTCTTAAGCGTATGTTATATAGGTAGTATATACTAGAGGAAACGTCTTTAAGCAGCAATGGGCAGTCTCAAAAAACACTGAAATTGGCAAATTCATTAAAAAAATGCAGTGGCCTTAAACTAAAGGTAAGTATGTGGCCCAAAATGGAAACTGCCTCAAAATGTCTTTTAATCACACTGGAAACTCAAATCTGCATCTGAACTTTAAAGCTCAGTTATTTCGCAGCTGCAGGACACGAAACACCTCACACTACATCTACAAAGTATGTGAGAATGGCAAATAATGTAGACCAGACTAATGAGTTCTGGTGATTTAATATGAGACAATTTAAGAAATTACCATCTCCAGCTGTCTGCCCTACCCTTCTGCCAGAAATTACTGGCCCTAACAGAACTGGCAAAATAGGTGGTATGTGTGCTTCTCAGCAAAAACTGTTCTTGTCAGCTGGTGTTCTCTCAAAGTGCTATCACTTTCAGGTTTTGCTCTCGATACTTGCATGAGTACGTGCATTATAGTGTCTGAGGGCTTTGCTTCATCTTCCCTTTTGCATTTACCAGTGGAGGCTATTGGAGGGCGGAAGGTGGGTCACCACTTCTAGGTGTGGAGATAAGCCATTTTGGTCATGAATAATAGGTTGCAGAAGAAGTGAATGCAAATATGATAATTGGGAATTGCCTCATTAATCTTAGCTTAGTCGTGGCCACCACTTTCCTGTGGATCCATCCCACCAGCAAGCTGTATTGCAATGGCTATAGTGTATTGACTAACTAGACTAGGTGATGTGCCAGAATAGGGTTTTCCTGGGCTTAAAAGACTACACTCCTTTTAAAAACACTGCGCATCACAAGCTTCTTCAAAGGTTTCTCAAAGGAAACCACTTTGAGAGCTGGAAATTCCCCTTTGGTGCTTAAAAAGGTATTTAACAGACAACTAAATTCAAGGACATGATTGTCAGGTGCTGGGTGGGCCTGTGGCTCCCTGGGGGCTCAGAGCAGTGGGGGATCCCTGGGGCAGCGGGGCAGGGACCAGTCCCAGGACCAGTCCCACCACCCCAGACAGGAAGGAGGGCAGGCTGGGGGGCAGCCCCAGCCCTGGGTGCTGACGTGGGGACGGGCCAAGGCCCATGGGTGGGCCTGGCTCAGCAAGGACCATGGCCAGGCTGCAGGGAGCTGCAGACCAACATTTTATGGCATCACAGGGGCAGGGGCTGATGGCCCCAGGGTGCTGAAACAGGGTCTTTGGCCATGTGCAGGATGGGGAGAGCCCAGGGAATCTGGGCAGAGCCACTAAAGCCTTACTAGGCCCTCAGAGTCCTGACAGTGATCCTGGCATTCAATGGCCATTACATTTTCATTAAGATCCAGCTTTAAATATCCTTGGCAAATACAGAATTATTTCCATACACATCTAGGAGCAGTGCAAACTAGGAAGCATTCCCAATCAAGCTTGTCCGAGATTTTAGATTACTTGGGAAAAAAAAACCCTGAATTCTGTTGAAGTCTTTGATGGGGGCAAAGCTCTTAGCTGTGATCTGCACAGGCCGAGCAAACAATGCATCATGGACTCCAACCTGCAGCACAGCAATCTCATTCAAAATCAAGCCTGAGAAAGAGATCTTCTATTACAAAAAAGGCAGATGCTTAGAGCACTCACAAAGCAGGAGACATCAGCCAGTTCTCTATCCTCCTTGGTCTCATGCCCCATTGCAGTGTTCAAAGCAGAAGGCTACAGAGCAGGTTGCATACGGACACTGGGAGCTTCTTTGGAAGCTGTGCGAAAATGCTACAGTCCTGGGGCCAGAAGGATGGCAAAAAAAGAAAGAACATAATTCAGTAGCTTAGTTGTCAGACTACTCAACAGGGGTTGGAGAGAGTGTGCTCTGATTCCCATTTCTCAGGCAGCTGAGGGATTTGGCATTCAGATGACATTTGGATGTTTGGTGTCCACTGGCAGAGTGACTAGAGTGCTTGAGCTCGAGAGTGCCTGGCACCCATCAGAGGGGCCTTCCTGATACTCCTTCCAAGAGGAAGCATAGGAGCCAAATGTAGATATTCTGAGTCCTCTGGATCCACGCATCGAAGCATGGATTCACCCCACTGCACACTGGCACTGTAGTGAGGAAATCACAGACAGGAGCTTAACTGTCCTCCGGGGGTCATTCAAATGTTCAGTCAGATGAAACCTATCTCAGTTGGTTGACAACAAAAAGCAGCAAAGATAAATAGGCTTCTAAATTAGGAGCTTCAGCTTGCTACCTAAAATTAAGATGAATCTGAATCCCAATCCTGAGATACTGAAATGCTTAAATTAGAAGTACTTAATGCGGTGCTCTGATCTCTCCCTTTGACTTTCAATGCCTCAGTTTTTCACCTGTAAAATAGGGATAACACTATGCTGTCTTGCAAAAAAATGTTGAAGTAAATGCAAGGCTATGAGGAGCAAGGATCATAGCATTAGCTTTCTCACCTGAATAAGAGAAGTGAGCACAGCTCTCCAGAAGATGCGAGTCAAATACTTCTAAGACATAAAAAAATAAAGTGGAAAGAAAAGCCTTGAGATGAACACTGGTTTCTTATTGATAATCTCTTTGTTTAAAAAAGGAGACTTCAGCAAGCACAGAAAGTTTTTATTTTTCTCAGTTTATGATCTGTGTTCCAGGGAAGCTGAAAAATACATCTGTTCATTCTCAATCTTAAGCAGGAAGCTTCAGCTCAGTGTTTTGGAGATATACATTTTTAACACTTAAATGATGACTGCAGCATTATGTTTTAGGCCTTTTTATGTCAAACTGTTTTCATTGATATTGGTGCTCATTTTTATACACCAATGTTTCACTCTTCCCTCCCTCTCTTTGAACAACAGGTGACTTCACTTAATGTTTTTCCAATATTCAATTATAAAATACTCATGATCAACTGACTAATTGTAAATGAAACACAGTTCCCATAGATGTGTTCTCACAGCTTTACAGCTACAAAACATTGTGACCTAGGATAGAAAATAGCTGGAGGAGGTCTGGCTACAAAATTTGCTCTGTGGACGTTATACTTTGAGGACAGCAGAAAAAAATTTACACTGAACCATTACAAAGCGATTAGAGGAATAAGAAAAAGATGACGAATTGGGAGTTGATGAAAGACTACCTGCAAACACCTTCACTGGTCATTTCAGTCATTTTGATTGTGAATTTTAATTTAAGATGTAAAAAAAAATAAAGAAACAAGAAACCTTGCTAAGGAGGACTGAATTTAATTATATGTTCATGAGTACGTCTCAGGTTTTTTTACAAGTAAAAGCCTTCACTTCTTCTCCTCTGACTTGCTACATGGGGATGAATTTCTTGTCTGCAATAGAGCCCTTCCAGGGGTAATTAGGTTCCACTAACATGGACTAAATTATAGGATAAAATCCCAAGGAAACAATCAGGAAAATGTAATTGCAATAGAGAGTACTTGTGTATTTAAAGATTTGTATGTGGCTTTGTATTTTACTGAATGAAAATTTGAATAATGAGAAGCTGAACATGCAGGGGTTCTCCTCAGCTGTAATTTACACTTATGGAGATAGTCTTTGGGTATTGTGAAAATATGTTTTCAAGCAAGTAATTTGGATTTATTTTTTTTTTACAATTTTAGTAAAAAGATCTGTGATTTTGAATCTCTAGAACATGCAGTCTTTTTGTGATTTAATAGATTTTCATCCAACATATGATCAGTCTTAGTTCTGATTTTGGTCTTTATAGATAAAGTTAAACGTGCATTGAAGAAAACTAATGAATTCAAACTTTTAAAACTGAAAATGCCTGCGAAGCCAATAAGTAAAAAAAAATGTATAGGGATAGAAACATATCCATAAGAAGACATACTTTATAAACTTTTTAGAAAGTCAATGATTTTGAATTCCTGCCTAAGACCAATAAAACATACCTTCAGAAAATTAGCACTTTATTCCATACAAATTACTTCATGTAGGTTCACCTTTTATTCAAAAAAATATTACTTTTACATTTGTTTTTCACTGGTTATATTTATAGACATTTTTTCCCTCTAGTTGACAATATTGAAGGTTTTGAAAGGACAGAGAGCTTCACTAGAAGAGTCTTGAGATGTTTCCCATTGCCTAGAGATACATATTAGTACTTCCTAGGCCAGTAAAGTCACCAGAAGCTTTGTCACTGGTTGCAGTGGATACGAGACTGCCTTCTTGGGGGTCTCTAAATTTGAAGAAAGATGAAGGACTAGACAGGCTAATAACCTGATGTAATATCACAGTTTCTATGTTCCTGCTTCTTCTGTATATCATTAAGCCTTTGTCACAGTTACTATAAACATGGGTAGAGGGTCACGAATTAAAAAAAATACATTAGGAACTCAGACTTCAACTGTAACTTTCAATGCTTGTTAATTCAAGTTTATGCTGATGCACCATAAGGAGGGACCTAACAGGTAGGAAAGTTATGATGTCATATGTTTTTTACAGTTGGTCTTTTATAAGGAAACAGATACAGGAAAATATATATCCTTATGGAATATATCTATCACCTGACCAGAAGAGGCGTATCATATAGCTGACCCTTTCAGCCTTCTTTCCAAATTCCTTCTTATCATAAGCCTGACCAGAGTGTGGCCATATTTATGTGCCCTATATTGAATACTCTATTGCTATCATTTGCAACCCTTTTGACAAAAAATATTTTCATTATTCACTGTAAGTTTGAAGTCTTCACTAACTTCTTTGGAAGTTTTTGTCTCACTAGTTTGTAAGATCAGTATTCATCTAACTTGACTTTTATTATCAATACATGAGATGTCTAGTCTGAGTTATCTGTTGTCTAATTCCTCTACAGTCAATGAAAAGAGAAGGTATCTCAAAACGGCAACTATTCATACTTATCTTAGATACATATTATAGAATGGTATGGACACTAGAGAAGTTTATCTTTCTCAGCTCATGTTAGCCTGTAGCAGCTGAGGTAAGCAATATGAATTTCTGCCCATTTGCAGATCCTAAATTCCAGGCCTGACCTGACCAACAAAAGAGGTCACCTTTACAGCTAGAGTAGTTTCAAAGCGTTTCTTACAAAATAATTAAAAAGCATATATATGCCAGGAAGACAATAGTCTTCACAACAGTTAATTTAGCTGAAGTTTCCTTGATCTGATTTTTCAGTTTGGAAATTTTACTTGCAATTGAAGGGCAGGGCTATGACGTAAGACAATGTTCTACTTGGGCCTTTTTAATTAAATGGCTCATTCCATAAAACACAAACACTTTACATAGAAATAAGTTAATCTAGTACACCTAATTAAACATTATATATTGGAGCCACGCATCAGTGATTTGAGTTACATCAATGGACCGTTTCATTTATCGAGGATGACAGCACAAGTTCTTAAATGCAATGATAAATGACTTCCCTTCAAGGGAATGATACTTCACCTTGGTAGTTCGCTCTTTTTTTTAATGCTTTAGAGACAGCTAGGAGTGATCAGTTCATAAGCATTCCAAGCATGCACTCTTCCATTTGTTTACTTTCTGTAGTCTATCTCCCTCACTAACTCTTCAGAATTATCTGGAGGTGACCATACTTTCCCTTCCAGTCTTGCCTTTACAGTAAGAATCTATTCAGAGGCACATTTGTATAACCATTTGTATAACCATCATGTCTCTCACCACGTAATTTTGAAGACAAAAAGCAACTCTGACTTTGTGAGACACACAGCTGGCTCTGTTTAATGTTGATGAGTGTACATCTCAGGCCAGAGTGGAATTTATTTTACCCACTAAATAGTGCTGAAGAAACATTTCTTTCTCCTCTTTCACCTTCTTTGATAGTATGGAAGGATGTAGTTCTGCCTGAACTCATTGAATTCAGTGAAATAAAACATAAATCTCGTTGATAAAAAGCAAGGTATTGTAGCTCACTTAAAGGAACTTCTTTGGATGAAATCCAGCAAATAATGTCTTAATCATATTTTTCATTCAACTTCATCTTTTTTTCTTTTTTTTCCCCTGCACAGGATGCTTTCTCTTTCCATGAAGGTGTTAAACTTTCACAAAAGACCTAAATATGAAGCCACTGTTCACAATTGGTGTTTGATGGAAGCTATAATTTTGTTGCTGCATGTTTTTATTTTTCTTCGTAGGCTGTACATTTGGCCAGGCTATGTAATCTCAGATAACCAGATACAAGTCATTATACAATGTCTTACTGAAGAATAAGCAAAATAAATGTCTGGCTTAGGAAAGACTTGAAAAAGCTGTTTACTGCCCTTTTACAGTATTTAGGACTACTATCTCTACAATTGTTTTAGAAAATCCTCTGGCTTCTCTTATCATTAAAATTATTTTTATCCTCTTGCAAATCAAATTCCTCTTATCTGGAGTTGTTCTATAATAAGAGCTCTCAATGCTCTCAAACTGATTGTGGGAATACGTGTCTGGCTTACTCAAGCTGTCTGAACACTTGTCTAGTTTTAGCTGGGATGCCCTGGATGTCCCAGGATGTCCGATCTATTTCAGAAAGGCATGCATCTCCCTTAAACCTTGCTTTATATATATTAGCCCTTGGCAGAGGTCTCAAAACCATTGGGGATCTCAAACGGCACTAGATGCCTATGTTCAGGCAAGAGAACTGAGCCCTAACTATTCTTCTTTGTGGGGGTTTAGCTGTGAAATATTTAAAAATACTGTCAGAAAGGTAGCACTTTCTACACTGTGCATTGCAAACAAAGGCTATGTTTATGCACTTTTTACTTTTGCCTGTTTGAGTTGACTCCTCATGTGCTGAGAGCCAGTAAGGTATTAATAAAAGAAAAAACTGTCCTCTGTAGTGTTGTGTATGTTGTTGCTTGACTGTGAGACAAAGACAATCTCCAAGAGGCTATCAGTTTCTAGACAAAACTAGTCTTCATCCAGATATTTCAGGAAAGAGTTTAATCAATTGTCAAAACCACAGGCTCAGGCATAGAGCTTCCCAGTACTGATAGAAACAAACTCTGGTTTCTCTTACAGTGTATGAAAATCGGGCAGGATACTCAGTTTCACATATGGTTACCAAATGTACTTTTTTAACTTCCTTGCATTTCAATGGGACTAGACAGCACAGAGAAATGGCACTCCTACAGCTGGTCCCACTGGAAGATGTAATAGGGTGTATTACAGTGTGAAGCAGCTTTGACCTCAGTTGCACACTGGGGTCCTGCTCCCCTGATTATTTAAAATGAATATGTATTCATTTTCACAACTGTACCATTTAGTGGTGAACCACTGCACTGGGTCTGGTTGAGATGGATTTTTCTTTATAGCAACCCATATAGTGCTGTGCTTTCGATTGGTGACCAAAACAAGTGTTGATAACACACCAATGTTTTAGGTATTGCTGAACAGTATTTGCACAGCATCAAGGCGTTTTCTCTATGCAACTGTGCCCCCTCAGTGAGTTGGCTGGGGGTGGACAGGAGACTGGGAGGGGACACAGCTGGGACAGCTGGCCCAAAGTGACCAAAGGGATATTCTATACCATATAACTTCATGCTCAGCAATAAAACTTAGGGTGAGGGGAGGCAAGTTCTTCCAAAGTAGCCATTGCTCAGAGACTGGCTGGGCATCAGTCTGCTAGCGGGAGGTGGTGAGTGATTGCCTTTGTATCACTTGGGGTTTTTTTGTTTGTTTTAGCTTTCTTTTTGGTTTGTGGTGGTTGTTTTTTTCCTTCTTTTCTTTCCTTCACTCATTGATCTTTCTATCTCAGTCCATGAGTTTTTCTCGCTTTTGCCCTTCTGATTCTCTCCTCCATCCCACTGGGGAGAGTGAGAGAGCAACTGGGTAGGGGCTTAGCTGCTGGCCAGCGTCAACCCACTACAGCCATGTAGCTTCTTGTCAGGCTAGTCCATAGCTCTAGACACTTTAGGGAAGCAAGCACAGGCTCTGAACCTGCAGTGGGAATTAAGCCAGACACACATTAAGAGTGTGCATACTCTCCAGTGCTAACAGTAGAGGCTGGAGGAACACTTGACACATCTTAGTTCCTTCTCTCTGCATTTCTAAGCAGATTATAGAAAACAGAATATGGAAATACACAGTACCTTCAGCACAAGACCAGGAAAATGACCTGTATTGTTGCCCACAAAAACTCCTGGAAGCTGTAGCTCAGAACTGTGTTGGGAGATAAAGCGTAGCTGGAAAGTATCTTAAAGGTCTAACCAGCTTCTAGAGTTTCTCCAAAAAGACTATGTTATCTGTTTCATCCCACAAAATAGCCTGGAATACAAGCACATAATGTTTAGAATTATATTCAAATTTTTCTCCATGGGCTGTCTTATGTCTGAAAAGGAGGTGGAGTACAGTTTAACATTTCTAGAATTATTCCAGCTTTCAGCAGAAATACGTACGGACGAGTTAAAAAGAATATTTATGCTCTGAGAACAGCAAGAGAGTGAACTTGCCCCAGATGGACAGTGGGACCAGTGGCTCCAGGACTGGTGCTACTGACATAGTAAACAAGATGATTAGCTCTGCTGAGGAGTAAATTAGGTCGAGAGCAGAGATGTGCTAATGGAGGTATACTGCCTTCAAAAGCTGGGCTGGGATTTCTTTGCAGCTCTGCTCTGCCTCACAAGGTCAGGGCTCTTGGAAACACCGTCCACCACATGCTGCAGGCATGTCCTTAGCTAGCCAGGAACTGCTAGTCTATGTGCAGGAACACTGATGTATTCTTGCAGGCAAGTTTGAAATAATTACACCAAGGTCATGTAAATTTCAAAGTGCTATAGGCTTCATGCATTTTTTTCAGTCTGGTGTAGTGCCTTCAAAGTGTGGCTGGGACTGTAATAAATACCGTATTTTGCAATTGAATGGGTGGGATACAGTTAAGGGACTACCATCTTGCAAGGATGAAGAGAAACATGTACAGCACAACACAGACCTCTGTCTGTGTATGCATGCTACAAAAAATTCCTCTAAGGAAGAGAAAATAGATGATACCCAAGTAGACTGGCCTCCTGAGGATAGAATTATACCCATACACACATCCATACATATACACTATATATGTATTACAGTTCGAAAGATCTTCTAAGACTTGTTATCTTAAATTAGACCATGGCTACCATGCACAATTGGCAAGTATCTGATGCGTGAAATCAGCCATCTGCAAGATCTAAGAGAAAAGGAAAGCTGAGACAAATTGAGCTCTGTTGGCCTCTCTAGTCTGATTAGTCCATGCTGTCACTTGAAGTGAAGCTGGATCTTTGGATGTCATTCTTCTGTTGTCTTACATGGTGATGTTAGATATTTCTGCTTGTTCCCATTAGTGGTTCCTTGGAGTCATAATTAATTTATATTAGCAAAGACAATTTCCATATGCTATGACAGTTCTCCAGCTCCCTCAGGCTTCTCAAATAATAATAAATTATCTAAATAAGAGGCATTACTTCACTTCTGCTCCAACGTTGCACATTTTGAGGGTCCCTAAACCTATCCACTAATGCATGTTTAACAAATTGGAATTCAAATGGCCTGCTAGTCCTCACCCATATTCCTAATGTGGCATGACTTCAGTGGCTTTTTTTTTCCTTGTAGTGATGTGCCAATCCACTGATCATAACAAGTTCTATTTGGAGACCTACACATGCTTTTGCTGAGAGGATTAAAAGGGTGAATTTATAGCTTCCCACTTGGATGGAAGACTCCATTTTTCATACTTGTGTGCACACACAAATGATTAAGAGAAAAAACATGTTTTGTCCTCTTGACTACAGTCAAAATCAATGATTAGTGTCCCAAATCCATTCTGTCAAATGCTGAACTCATTTTATTTAGCATAATTGCTCCATCACTCATAGCTCATCTTACATAGTTAATAAATTGTTCCTTGTCAGCAGAAAAAGTGAGGAAAAATGCAAATTCTTTGTTGGAAACATTCTGTTGATCTTGCATTTGGGGTTTAAACCAAGCATTTAAATGATTTTTTCTTAACTGCAATACTGGAAGCCCTGCATGCACAGATTCATTCATGTCACGCTCCACCACTGTTGGCTACTGTCAATAATTGCTACCATTTTATTTTCTGACAAACCCTCCATTTTAAGGATTGTGGTTTGGCAGCTCTGTGAAATAAGCTTGAGAGTCTTGCGCTCTCTTATCTCTCATTTCTGCAGAGATAAGTGTCCACTTTCACAGAACCCAAACTGTTGCAGCAGCTGGAGTGATTAATAACCTTGATGACAGTCTCTCAATGAGGTAATGAGTGGAATAACCTCAGGGAACCAAGGATTTGCCTGCTCTGCAAAATGGATGTATGATTGTAGCATGAATGGCAATCCTTGCTGTATCATACCTTGCATGGGTGATAACGGTTGTGAACACAGATAGTGGAGAAGTTTTGGTGTATGAGGCATCTTTTGCCTCATTTAGAGGCTGGGGGATGAAGGGATTGACAGCAGCCCTGCCAAGAAGGACTTCGGAGTACTGCTGGATGAAAATCTGGACATAAGCCGACAATGTGCGCTCTCAGCCCAGAAGGCCAGCCATATCCTGGGCTGCATCAAAAGAAGGATGGCCAGCAGGTCAGGGGAGGTGATTTTGCCCCTCTACTCCACTCTGGTGAGACCTCACCTGCAGTACTGCATCCAGCTCTGGAGCCCTCAGCACAGGAAAGACATGGACCTGTTGGAGCAGGTCCAGAGGAGGCCACAAAGATGATCAGAGGGCTGGAGCACCTCTCCTATGAGGAAAGGCTGAGAGAGTTGGGGTTGTTCAGCCTGGAGAAGAGAAAGCTCCGGGAAGACCTTATTGCAGCTTTTCACTACTTAAAGGGCCCTTATAAGAAAGAAGGGGACAGACTTTTTAGCAGGGCCTGTTGTGATAGGACAAGGGGTAATGGTTTTAAACCATTACCAGAGGGTAGATTCAGACTAGATCTAAGGAAGAAATTTTTTAGAATGAGGGTTGTGAAACAGTGGAACAGGTTGCCCAGGGAGGTGGTAGATGCCCTATCCCTGGAAACATTCAAGGTCAGGTTGGATGGGGCTCTGAGCAACCTGATCGAGTTGAAGATGTCCCTGCTCATTGCAGGGGGGTTGGATTAGATGACCTTCAAAGGTCCCTTCCAACCCAAACTATTCTATGATTCTATGATTCTTGCAATCTTTTCAGCCTCCTGCTCCTAGAATCTGGTACATCAGCCCCTGTAGGTTTATATAGCCTGCATCAAAACCTGTGTTCCACATCATCATTGCTGTTATTACCTCTCCTAGTTAAAGGATGAATAGACAATTATTTTCCTAAGACACAGCTGACATGCACTGCAGACAAAGCCAGTATTGACTTGCCAATGTCTTCTGATAAGATTATACTAATTCTCCAGTGTTTCAGCTTTACACCTGAGGTAGGTGGATGTATCATCCACCCTACCATTTCCATTCAGCCTTCACAAGCTAGGTAAACTGGCAGTTGAGGTTCTTTGCAGTGATTTTCCAGAGAGCCAGTCCTTCTGCCTCCAGTTGTGTGCATATATGGAAGGATGGAAAATATAAAAATATGTATGTGTAATTATGGATGGAGGAAGAGAAGATGACAGTACATATAAGGAAGATTCAGTGCATGGTGGATACATGACGTGAACCATTTACATGTATAAATAGCGGGGGAAGATTTATATAAGTAGAGCTTGGCCTCTTCTACACTTTTTATTGTTATTCAAGCAGGACAAACAGACTTGTGTTTTAAATGGGGATGGAAGATTCAATGCTTTTTTTTTTACATCAGGTAACAAATACTTGTCCATTCCATTCTTGTCCTTTTTCCCATCTTGCATCAAGCCATAGTATAGAGACATACTCTCCATATGAGATGTGCTTATGTAAGATGGATCATGTACCACAGCTCTGAGACAGAGAGAGACGCTTACTTTTTGCATGAGGTGCAACTTCACAACTTTTCCCTGATACGGATCTTGACATCTGTCTCATAAGCTCGCCACATGGGAAAGTAAGTCTCTGCCATGGGGAAAATGAATTTACTACAACGTGAAGGTAGGAGCTGACAGCTAAAGGAGTCATTTAAAACTCCTTTAATCTCCTGCCCCACCCCAACCCTACACAACTGCCTTAGTCCAGCTTTTCAGCTGTTCAGACACTTCTGAAAAGTGCAGGCCCTCGCACTGAAAAATGCCAGTGTTTCAACTCTAGAAGTTCAAATGTCATGAATTTGATTACAGGTAAGACTGAAAAACTTGGCTTAATAATAATGAGAAAATATTTGCAGTATCTGTATATAAAAGCTTGCAGTTTTTGTACATTCAGAGTGCACTTTTATCAACTCTCCCAACTGGACTTGAAACAGGGTTAGAAACTTTGCAGGGTCTTTTATTTTTTCTCAACTAAAAAACATAACCACTGTTTCAAGAACCTCAGGTTTTGAATAAATCTCCAGAAGTTACAAGGCTTAAAATAAAATAGCAAAAATGGGCAACATGGGACCATACAACATAAAAGTTGACGAAGTTCAAAAAGATCTTGTCCCAAATGCATAAAAGGAGAAGAATGGGAGAAAAAACACAAGGATGCCAATAATAAGAAAGCATAGGTACTTAGGAAGGAGACAAAAGCAAGCTTGGGTTAACCAAGGACAAATCCTGATTTTAATAACTGAATGCTCTGCAGATAGCTTATCCCTGTTGCACCCTTGAATGAATCAGATCTAAATTGCTCATCCTTTCCCATACCTGCCTGTCAAAGCCTGCTTCTTCAGTTGCAGCCACTGCTGTGTGATTGTCCCCCGTGGTATCCTCCAAGCTGTGCATCTCCATTGTTTTTGCAGAACGTCATTTGTTTTCCAGAATCTTGCTGTGATTGGATGCTCCTGGTCCCTCATCTCACAGGGCCAAGCTGACAAGGAATTATTACGTATTATTAATGTGGCTGTTTAAGGAATACACAAATAACATGATGTGTATTTCCCTTGGTCTCCCTATATTTGAATACATATACAATATTTTTACACATATAGTTAAAAATGCATCTAGTAATCTATCTAGCTCTAGCTATCTTTACCTATTGTGATAGTTGAAGGTTCAAAACAATAAAATAAAAAAAATAGCCATGTAGCAGTAGGTAGTATATAGCAACAAATATACATTAAAATTTAGTTTCTTAATGTCTTTAATGGAAACTACAGTACATGAGGAAACTTATGTCCAACAGTTAAATATGATAATATATACAAGTAGCAAGACTTCTGAAGATGGTGTTATTCTCATACTTCTTGGAAATGGGAAAATAAAGACTAACAAAAAGTCAGGAAAGTGGAATAAAATATTAGTCTTCATGAGTTCACACTTTTTCCTCATTTGAGAACCTAGTACAAAAAACATAAAACCTTGAGAAACACTAAAAAAAATCTCAATATGCTGCATTTGGTCAGATGAATTTGTATTTACATATCCAAGTTTCACATTTCTAAGCCTTACAAAACATTTCTAACTCTTACAAAATTAGCATTCTTTTTACTTTATAAAGCAACAGTACTGATACTTTCTTTTTCATCACTTCACCTGTTTCAGAAATAGTGTAGCAGACAAAATACATGTAAATGCCATAATGTGCAAAATCAGGTTATTTGTAGGTATATTTATCTATGTATATGTGTTGTTATTAAAAGAATTTGTAAAAGTATATTTACTTGTTTTATAAGAATGTATAAAGACACTTTCTGTGTGCAGATTAAATTATATACAATTCAATTCTCAATCTGAAAGAACTAAATACAGTTTCAAGAACTAAGTAACAATTGCATATATTCTAATTTTGTTCCTAACAACCCTTCTTTTTAAATTAAGTTATTTTTCAATAAATCTTGAAGCTGTGGGGAAGCCAAGTGGTAGAAAGCTAAAGCTGTGCCAATTCTAAAAAAAGGGGAAGGGGGAAAGACACAGGGAATTACAGGCTCGTCTGTCTCAAATTTAGCCTAAGCAAAACAATGAAACAGCTGGTATGAGGCTTGACTAATAAGGAAATAAAGAAAGACATTATAACTAATGGCAAGCAATATGGAATTATTGAAAATAGATTTCCTCTAACTAACTTGATACCTGTTTAGATTAAAATGCTATTCAGATTGATAAAAGTAAGAGTGTTCATGTAATAAACTGAACACAAATTTTCCTTTGAATTTTACTTGATATTACAGAACCACTTATTTAAATGCATTAAATAGCCCCCAGTACATGGATGGGATATGTTGTGGCTATAGGTGTCACACAGTAGTCCAGAGGGGTTATGCAGGTCTTGGTTCTTGTCCCTTTCACAGACCAATGTATTTAGCCATGTTCCATATAAATAAATAAAAAGCCATAAAATTATTACCATTCCATATGGAGGAAACAGAAAGATTGAAGAAATTATAAATAATGAATGAGATGGAGAGCTATGTGGTTCTTTTAGTAAGTAGGGCATAAGTAAAGGCTTTTTACACAGAGATGGAAAATTCTGAATGCAGGAACAAAGAGTGAAAGCTGCACTTCTCCAAGGGGGCTCTACCTCTGAAGCAGTGAGTCTGAGAGGCCCATGGATACATATCTCCTCCTCTACATGTTCAGGCATCCCCTCCAGCTCCTCTCATAGAGGATTTCTGGTAGTTTTCCCTACCCTGAAGATGCACACAAGCAACCTTTACTCCAGGGAGGTAAGTGGTGGCAGTGGCAGCCTTACTACAGCAAGCAGGGCTATAACAAGATCCAGTGGCTGAAAGTGGAAATGAAACCATAGAAAACAAGAATTAGACTCTCATTTTTAAAACAAAGTGTAACTAACCTTTGCAACAATGCTTCAGTGTCTGTGATGGGTTCTCTGACAAGTTTGAATTAAGATTGTTCGTAATTTAAATACTGAAATCAGTCAAATAATTCCTAGGGCTCTATCCTGCACAGGAGGTCAGACTACCTTGTCACAGTGGTACTTCCTCACCTCATAAATGTGAATGATAATACCTTCTATGTATTTCTTAAAGCCCAGTATCTGGGAAACATGATTACATGGGATTTTCATCTTCCCTTTAAAAAATAATAAATTGCATAAAACTAGGATCAAGCTTAAGAAAGCAGAAGGCAAATGGAGATAACTTTATACTTATTTTTTAAGAAATTTTGTAACTTCTGAGCCAATCTTAAAATTTTTTCTATGCATTTCTTGACAAACCCCAGACACTCCCAGTTTTCTACTTCATCCATGGTGGCTCTGTCAGGCAGCAGTACTGATGTGTTTCTGCAAAGAATGTGTCAGATTTATCTATGGGAAGGCAAAACTCTGATTTTCAGTGTAATAATCTGTTTCTTCAGTTCATATTAAAGAGCAAATGTATGAAATTATCAGGTCTTGTCTTACTTTGCAGCTCTGCTTGATGATATCAGGCTATTCTTTCCCCACATTTTCCTGTTAGATTGGGGGATTGCCATAAGCAAGACTTTGCTGCATAGTTATTGCAAGCTTTGAAAGTGTTTCTTGGAGTCACTTACCAAAAGAATGAGGAGTTCTGGGCTGAGCAGCAGGTCCTTACAGACTTGTTGGCAGCATAAATACCCTTCATGCCTTTATGTTTAGTCTTCTTCTAAATATTATACTCTTGAAACAATAGAAATGAATTCAATAATTCACTATACTATAACTATAGTATGAAACTTTTAAAGAAGAAGTAAAATCTACTGTAAGTAAGTAAAATCTGGGCCCTACCTCACTTAAAGAGGAGTCTTAGCTAAGCTGGTATCAGCAAAGCTGGATATCACTCTTATTTTTTCCACTATTTGTTATCTGGCATTGTCTGAGTTTCTTGTGTGCTGTGAAAGCTGGAACATTTCTTCTCCTGGAAAAATAGTGACTGCCCTTTTAAAGCTTGTGAATGGCCTCTCATTGGAGCAGCTCTGTGCAGCTCTGTTTGTTATTGCTCCTCTCTTTAACGATTAGCATTCAAAATAAATTTTTCAGAGAGGGTCAGCTCAGAAGCAGCCCTGCTGTTTCTCTTGCCTTTTTTCAGCTTCCTTTTCCCCCTCAAAATGTAACAGGTAGGTGACTAATGGAAGAACACAGCCATTGTGTTATATGTGTAAGGCCATTAATCTGAGTCCCAGAGATGGATGGTTTTCCAATCCACTCTCCTTTGTTGTACTGCATCTGTGATTACTCTGGAGAATAAAAAGAATGAAAAAGTAGCTCCCTCACCTCTCTTCTTTATTACTCTAGGCACAGAGTATCATTATCAGCCTTAGAGTTGATATAAGAAGAGCCCTCAGGTTAGTCGAAGTACAAGTAGTGAAATAGTAGCTAAGATTCCTTTTGGGCCCTCCCTCCCCACATGATATCACCTGTATGGTTTATTTCCAATCACTTGTCAGCTATGTAGCAGTCAACCAGGATTCAACAGCCTGGAGTATATAAAAATAAATTCTTAATAATAATTGAGCCTGTGCTTTCTACAATAAAGCTCCAAATCTAATATTTTCTGTTTAATCTTAATAGATCTTATTCTGTATTCTGTACTCATAAACAAGCTTATTATTTCCACCTTCCTATTAAATTAATAAATTAGTTAACATTAATAGCATGCCAGTAAACATTCAGTAGGGGAATGGATTTCTCCAATGTGGTGGGTTTTCTTTTTCTTTTACCGCTAATTTAGCACTCATCCTTAGCTTAGGTTGGATAATTTTTCTTCTTTCTCTGAATAAATTAGGAACTTGATTGCATCACCCTATTCCTAATTAATTAAAGGCACAGTAAATTCAAGAAAACCAAGTGAAATTAATCTTTTTGAATTTGTAAGAGAAAGGAATTCAGAAGGAGAGTAGATTAACACAAAGTGGGAAAAAAGTGGGTATCTTGAGATTCTGCTACAGATTTGCCTGCTGAAAGACAGTGGCTAGACTTACACTTATAATGTTGGAATTTGCAAAATTCTGCACTCTGGGATATTCCAGCACTGAGAAAATTCCTACAGAACAAAAAAAAAATCAGTCTTTTTTCTGAAACTGCAATTCGGTGAAGCATCATTTAAGGACATAGGAAACAGTCTCATCAAAGATCGTCATTGTTATAATGACACTATTGCTTTGATATTATTGATTGAAATACAGTATGCAAACTGGCATCCAGTGTACTTAAGTTATCTTATGTGTCCTATGACTAATGAGAAAGGGCAAGATTTAACTTAAGCTTTAGACATGTGGTCTGAACTATCTGTCTTTGATTACACTTACAGTTCACGGAGAGAAACATGCATTTTGAGTTTTTTAGACTATCTTAGATGCTTCTCTTATGATGAGATGAATTGCACTCGAGGTATCATTTTGCCCCCCCATGATTACGAAGGAATCCAGGGTGATTAGTTGAAATTTGAACCCCTAACTTTTAAATGCCTAAAGTAAGGCAGATGAATCCTCCACAAAATGACTAAGTCAAAATTAAATTATTTGTCCTTCAAAACTGAAAACATTTAATAGGTTTTTTGGTCAGAGATTTTGACAGAACACACACGCCAACTAATGTTTCTGTTGGAAAAGTGTGACCAGCTGTATTATCAGCATTACTGTTAATCTTTTTGTTCCCTTTCTGCCTGGTAGCCTAGATCTAGAAGGAATGGCACTAATATGAGCTGAAACTCTTGCTATGGAGCTTCCCACTTGTGCAGGTACCCCTGTGAAGGTGTGTTCACTGAGCCTTAAGGTGCTGATGAAATCACAGAAGAAGGACATCTTTTATTCCAGCTTGGCAAAGTGAGATCCCACATGGGCAAGTGCTGCTTAGTGTGTTTATAATGGAGAGACAATACAAACCGCTAATCCATCCCTCCCCTCTCTTAGGGAGATACAATTTCTGATTACTTGAATTATGACACCAGAGTGAATGACAGTCTGCTTCTCACATAGTGATGTTTTGCAAAAATAGGATTATTTTGAAAAAATACTTCTCTTTCACCTGACCCATTTTCTGAGCTTCACAGTACTTTTGAAAACATAATTTTGTGATCCCAAGCCTTCATTAGCCAAGTCTGGGCTATCAGTGAGTATATATGGCATTCAGTAATAGACAAGATCAAGTCATTATTTCCTGAAAATCAAGTTAACTATGGAGAGTCCCTCATTTGCTTTTACATTGTGTTTTCATTGTTTCATGGGGTTTTGTATGTTTTATAAAAGCATCAGAATATAAGTTGCACCAGATGTGTTTCAGTGTTTGATATTTAAGCGGTAATGAGTAAATGTGAGCTGTGAAGCATGCAGCTGGAATGTCACTTTAATTTGTTTCTAGGTTTCCTTGTGTAACACGTTATATTACCTCTCTCTCCCCTCCTCCATACATGCCTTCTGTTCTTCTACATTTTCAATACAACGTCATTCCACACCCTTGACTGATTACACACTCTTCACAGCCCCATCCTTCCTTTTTGCTGTCACATTCTGCACCTGTATCCACAAATAGGTGTAAAGAGAATATGAGTTGTAACCTGGGGAATATTTTTTTGATAGATATTTGAAATTGTCAGAAACATTCTTGTTGCAAAATTACAGTTTTCATCATGCCTTTCAGCCATCACACAGAGTAAGAGAGATTTGTCCACCCCTGCTGCTTCCAACTCGGCAACTTCTTTTTAAAAAGTGTCTGTCCAAGTTGTTTCCAATCACTTGGCTAATGTGGCCAGAATTCAGGTATAACATTCTGTACTTGCAAAAGCATCTCACATTAGAATTATGGGAAGAAATAATAGCAAAATGTAGGTTCTTTATAGAGTTGCAAGATGGGACTTGATGCAGACAGCAGGGAAAAAGGGCTTTGCTAGTTGGACATGGTACTGGGAGGAGGAACATTGCTGAGACTGAAGAGAAGGCATATTGATTGTAGGTTAGGGAAGGTGCTTTTCAATCACTCCATGAACATGTTTTTTTGATCAATATGACAGTCTCTGGATCGTGCACGTAGGAGTCTACACTGAATAAGCACTATTTATGCAGTAACTGAAGCAGCAAATTCAGGTTCTGTGTTATGCATTGTTTTCTGGTTTTTGTTTTTTTTTTTTTCTGTTTATTCCCTTAGAAACACTCAGAATATTTTCCAGATACTCAGGTAAACTGGTATCATACAGTGGTAACTAAAAGAAAGAAAAGATGAAACAAAATCCTCAGTCAAATTAGCAACATTTAAAGCATAAAATTTAACATGTTCACCACAGAATACAAAAGGTAAAAACATAGCAAGGGGCTAGATCTCATGATTCCTCTTATATCCAAATCATGCCATTTTACAGTTTGCTCTGTTGCTTACTGAAACAGGGAAGGCTTCACAGCTGCCCTAGGAAAGTCTTGGATATTTAAAAGTTATTTACTTAACCTGCAAATTTTTATGTTGATGGAGATGTTAAGAGTCTTCTCTAATAATTTTACTCCTTTTCTTCATAACCTTAAATAAGTGTGGTGTCTACCAAAACGGGAATAAGGGTCTGGAGTATGATTTCACTGATACCAACCAATATTTTTTGAGCAATAAGAAATGGCAAAAAGGTGCTCCAACTCACTGTTCTGTGATTTTGGCACAGGACTTGGCAGGTAGACAGGAAAAGTTTGCAGGGGGTAGCAATTTGATTTGAGCCAAAATAGACTTTTTCCTTTGTTTTTAGAAGAATAACCCCCTTGATTTCTCAATTTGATCCAAAATGGTCTTTATTTACTTTTGACGTTATATAACTATTTCAACTGAACTCTTAAATGTTAGAACAGTTTATAAAAGAAAACTGCTGTTTTGAAGCAAAAAGTGAAAAAGTTTTCCTCCAAAAGATTTAGTACTCCAAAAGAATTAATACTGTAAATTTCTCACCATCCCTGATTATCCACTGAATTCAATCCATTTGCCTTTCCAGAACTGTAACCTTGAAAGGTTTCCTATTCATCAATGAAATATTACCACTTCCATCTTAAATAGCCAAGGGAACATGAATCAACAACTACTAGGAAATTAGTAATTAAAACACCCAGTCAAGGCTAAGAGATACCTAAGTCACAACAGTCCAGAGCTGAGCCTTTCCACTTCATGGGAACCATCATTACCAGCCTCAGTGGAATGGAATACAATCCTGAATTATTCCTTCCATCTTTGGCTGAAAACTGAAGTGTGGAAAAGCTTCATTGAAAGTGCTTATTCTGCAGTCATTACTTGGAGGGAGAGGGGAGCCAGGATTTAGAGACTGGGACCTTCCAAGACCATTATACACTGTGTTTGCTTTTGCATGTAAATTTTTTTTTCTGCAACCTCCTACATCTTTTATTTCCCTTTTTAATGAACCTATCAATTAGGCAGATGAAGCAAAAATAGCATAATAGAAATAGTGAAGTTTTCAAATTCTTTAATAAGGGATGCACTTCCTTAGGGACTTGGCATAAAACCTTTCTAGTTTTCAGAAACGGGAAGGTTATTAACTGTTTTTTGCCTCCATGTTAGCCATGTAAGTTTTTCCACGGGCAAGAGCTGCAGTAGTAAACTCACTGAATCACAGTTGGCAGGGATAAATGTTTTAAGGTCCTGAACTGTGATGGCTCTGCTCTCGTGACTGACGGCTCCATGGTAACTATGGCCAGCAAAAGATGAATGCACATTCTTTTCTGCTGAGTGTCTTCAAAAAAGTGCATGGAGATGAAACAGAACTGAGTAGGATTGACATAGTGGTCTACTGAATATTAAAACTAGTTTGAAAAGCTGTGGGGAAATCTTGATCTAACTGAAGCTGTTGGAATGGTTCCTCTGTGACATAACGGAGCCAGGATTTCATCTTGTAGAAGGCAGAGGAGACTGTTTCCTTGCTATAAAGGTTTTATTTTATTCTATAAATTCAACTGCAAAGATACATGTTTTCCCTTCAGTTCTATAGCAGTATCCAGAAACTATAGAAAAATAATATTCTATTTTCTTTTTATTTTTAATTTCTGGTTTTATCTGCTCAGACTTGGCAATGCTGAACACAGAAATCAAATATAAAGCAATTGAAGATTATGAAAATGACCAGAGACTATAAAAATATTAAAAGCCTAAATCTGAGTTCTTTCATTCTCTCCTACTTTTTGTCAATGTATTTATTTTAAGGTCCTATGGCATTGCCAGAGTCACCAGGGCCCAAACCTTCTGCACAATCCACACTGTGCTATTTAATCCAGGACGTCCTTCAGTAAAAGACAATGTTCTGCTAAACTTATTTTGTTCTCGGGTTGAATCCTTATATCAGTCAGTGCACATTTTCTGTGGGCAACTCCTTAAGAATGGGATTTAGGGATATGACCCACTTCAAATAGCATCTAGTACTCATAAGCTTATTGAGATGTGTAGTGGTTTTGCTACTTTTGACCACCATATTGTCATAATAATGCCACAAATATGCCACAAATAGCTCTTTCTCCCACCCTCCCACTTCTGATTACACCACAATGCACTGCAGGCAGTAATCACACCTTCCTCATTAAGGCTCCAATCACTGCCAAGCAGATAATTCCACATGGCAATTCAGTTAATCAAGTTTCAGGGAAAGCTGAGCCAGTAGGTCTACTAAGGAGTCAAGGAAGCTCTATGGTTCCCTAGCTTTCTGTAATAAATGTTGTTGATGTCTCAGAAGTACAAATTATGGTACTGAACATCTAATATATGGCATACACTCAGGAGCTGGGTTTGCCATAAGAAAAGACAAGATACTTTTATTAGCTGCCTAAGTATATAGGTTCTCAAGTGACTTCTTAATAGATTTCCCAGCAGACCTGCTCAGAGGCCTGACATGGCTTCTAATAAAGCTCCTCTTACACTGACTTTATGCCATTTAATTTGCACTCTCAATTCAGTATGGGTTTCCTGATATCTCAAATTAAAAGAACTATACTGTAGCTCACTGCTGAATTTAAACTATATGGAATTACTTAGCGTAAACATGCAGTTAAGGCAATACAGTTCTTCTCTTCAAGCTATGTATCAATGTGTAAAGTCATGTCTAACGAATGCACATAGAAAGTGTGAATTATTCATGAAATACTCTTGAAGAATCATAAACCTGCAAACTCTTATATTTACTGTTCCCAAAACTTTTGGAAGTGTTGCAGTAAAGATAATCAAACTTAACCTTAACTGGTTTTATCCTCCCATCTTTGGTTTCATCTCTTTCAGAAGAAAAGAAAGCAGGGTCCAGTTCACAACTGAAACTGTTTGAATCACTGAACCCAAAGACGCGCAAGGTCTGAATCTGATGTTGTTGAATGAGAGTTCCTGGTTCCATACCATCTGCTACCTTCAGCATTTACCAGTCCGAATTAAAGACAAGCACTACCAAAAAATTTCTTATTGCTAAAAAATATTGTGGAATATTGATTAATGTGGCATGCAGTTTGGATATTTTAAACTATTTAGAAGAGAGATGTTTGTTTCTGGTCATAGAACAAAGAACATTTTCTAGTGACAGGAAAAGCTTGTTCTATCTTGACTGATAATCAAATAAATAAATCTACTTCAGAAAATATAAATCTAAAAATGTAAGACCAGAAATTGATCTCTTTTGCAGTGTAAACTCAATTGTACATGTATACTACATTGCTCCAGCATGCAGCATACTAGAATCAATGTACATCCATCAGGGCATGTGCATCTGCCTGAACTTACCCGGCAAAAGGAAAGTCTCCTCAGTCTCTTGACTTTTAAATTAACTCAAACAAGTTTTTCAGATATAATGTAATGTCTCTATGTGTAGATGTACAAATATATATATATGTATGTCTGCTTCTAAATATGCAAAATAATTGTTGTAAATTGCAGCCACTTTTAATAATACTAAAATCTGTTATACACAGATTTAATCATTGGAACACATTTTTTGTGATTAATTAGTGGGCTTTTTCTTTTTCATTATTTTAAAGAAAACTTTATATTTTGACAGATTATAGGGATATTAAAATAGATATTCATTCCTTATTTCTCATGGGTTAAGTGAACAATTCTATTATAGAACCTACTTGTAAAATTAATATTAACACTAAGGTTAATTACTTTTTCAGTGCTTAAGCTGAAAATAAGTGTTTCTAGCTTTTAGTTGAAGAAAGCAATGTGTTGGTTTTTTTTTTTTAAAACAGACTGATTATTTATACATCCAAATCATTACAAATTTTTCTGAATATACTGAACAGGTTAAACTGTTTGTCTCCATGGTAACAAAGGTTAATCGGAAGATCTTTTAGTCATCACTTCACATGCATACAACAAGCATAAACGGGAAACAAACTAGGGAAGAAATAAATTCAAAAGCAAGTGTAATAATGAGTGACACTAAAACCTGATCCACCTTTAACAAAAAGTGTCTATCATTTTGTAGAATCAATTAAAATGAAATTCCTTTTTTGATTTATTTTAATAAAGTCTGCTGATATACATATTTCAGCAACATATATGGTCTTATCTGCAACTGCTTCAACTTTCTTAATGTATCCTTAACATTATATATCCGTATACTTACATCCTTATATCCAATATATCCTTAACCCAGGACTGCCAGATCATTGGGCATCTGATTTGGCCCAGGATATGTCAAATAGGTACTTTTCTGAGTAAAGGTTGCATACAGAGTCAAATGAGTATTGTAGGATGGAAGACCTGTTAGGAATCCCTCCTTTCAGGCTGCTTTGGAAGTTCTATCATTTTACAGTATCTTGTAGCTTTTCTTTAGAAAATTATTCCATCTCCAAGGGGGCTTAACAGGCCTTTGAAAAATGTACAAAAAAGAAAGTAGAGAGATTGGAAAACATTGTTTTCCCAGTCCTGTAAAAACTTGTTTCTTAAATTTTGCTGCATTACACTGCTTTTAAAGGAGAATTGCCATCAACTTTTCTCCAACTGCCAATTGGACAAATTTTGTCAGTGTGCCAGAATGACAGCTGAACACAAATGGTTTGTCTGAAAATCTCTCTAGTCCATCTTCAGGAGGGTTAGCAAAGCCCTCCACCAATAACACCTGCAGTAAAAAAGAACTCCTAAAGGGACATAAGCAGAGGCAATGGAGAAGAATATCTCCTTCCCCCATATTCACATGCTGCCTGAACATATCTGCTCAGATATCTCATCTGAGACTAAGAGCTGTGTTTCTTCCCATCAGTACCTCAGACAGAGAAGGTTGCCCCAGGAGGAATGTTTGTGCTAGTCATATAGTTTGAATGGTACAGTAACATTAAGGACAGTGGTAAAATTACACTAATATCTGATGCAAGTGACCAGTGCAGTGTACAATTTGCTACACCTTCTCCTTCTGCAGACCATTATATTTTTAAAAACATTATTTAAGAAAGCATTATTTAAGAGAACATTATTTAAAAGTACAACACAGAGAATTATCAGATGCTAAAAATAATATTGTCAATGCAACTTCAATGCAGCCCTTTGAATGTGGTCATATTTCCTTCCTGTCCACCTCTGTTTTCCCAGGTTTCCAGTAATTCATTCTTTTTCACAGTATATTTACTGAGCTGAAAGTATATCAAGGACGGAAACAAGAAAGCTGAGCGTTGAGGAATGACACTATTATTTCAGTTACTACAGAAATGAAAGTATAGGAATTTACAGGAAACTTTATTCTCATCTGCAGTATTTCTCATGATTTTTAAAGAAGAGCATATTCACATTGCTCATCAAGAAGAACCAAAGAACTTCTGTTGGTTTTTTTTTAATCAGTACTTGAGGGAGAGAATGGAAGTGTCTCTCTACATAAGAGAGAGAAACTACACTTTGGCTACTCTTACATGCAGGAGACACAGGTTCCAGTTTCCACTCTAGTGAGGATTTAATTACTTGCTACTAAGAAGTCACATAGCCCAGTATCTTGTAAGTGCAGATATGCTTTAAGGAGAAATTTCGAATCCAAATAACACTTGACTACTGTTATCAAGACTACTAAAGAATTTTTAAAAAGGGATTTTGTTAATATTTGGAATGTTTTTCATATCCTGCATTTCTGGGCAATACAAGATAAAACAGTGAATCATAATGGGAGTGATTTTAATTGCCTGGATTGAAAATAGCAACTTAAAAGTGCAGAAACTAGCTGTTGCATTGCTTGGTTGCAACGCATACCTGTAACCCCAAGGCATGTGTGTCACTATAATACATCACCAGTCTCATAGAACTTCAGTTTAAGATGCAGAAAATGGGTGATGTTTTCATAAAAGCCACTGTGAGGAACAGAAATGTTGCCCCTGAGAAATTAAAGCAGTAAGTTGATACACAGATATGCTATTCTTTTTTCTCAGTAGATGTATCCTGGTTAAACAGAAGTTTTGGTATATTCTGCATCATCATTCTTGTCGCAATCCTTTCTGACCCTATAAATACCTCTTTTTGTGCTCTTGCTTAAGTTAGGAAGAACAGACAAGGTGTGGAGTTCAAATCCTCCTGAGCAGTCACGCAGAAACCAAAACTGTTTCTAAAGCAAGGAGCTGAGCCATATAAAAGTGTACATACATGCACCGGCTGTCCCTGGCGAGGTGCTGGCAGCGGGGGGCTGCAGGGGCCCCTGTGAGGAGAGGCGATCTGGTTCCAGCTGGTTCCAGCCAGCTCCAACAGACTCACCTCAGGAGAAAACTGGGCCTGTCAGCCAAGTGTGTGGTGCCTCTGTGAAAACATATTTAAGAAAGGGCAAAAATGCTGGAAGAGCAGAGGACTGAGGGGAAAAAAGTGAGACAGAGAAACATGAGCACCAAGGTGAGAGAAGGAGGAGGGAGAAGAGTAGGTGCTCCAGGCGCTGGAGCAGGTGTTGCTCTGCAGCCCAAGGAGAGGACCACAGTGAAGCAGATACCCACGCTGCAGCCTGTGGGAAGGACCCACGCTGGAGCAGTTCCTGAAGGACTGCAGCCCATGGGAGGGATGCCACACGGGAGCAGGGGAAGGAGTAGCAGAGAGGAACAGGCAGGTAGTGACCATAACCCCCATTCCCCATCCCCCTGCACCACGTGGGGTGGGGCTGTGGGAGGAGTCAGGAGTGAAGTTGAGCCTGTGAAAGGGGAGGCTGTTTTCATTTTTGCCTTAGTGTCTCACTACCCAAATCTATTTTAATTGGTAATACATTAAATGAATTTTCCCCAAGTCAAGTCTGTTTTGCCCATAACGCTAACTGGTCAGCAATCTCCCTGTCCTTATCTCAACCAACGAGCTTTTTCATCCTCTGTTCATCCTCGTCTTGTTGAGGAGGGTGAATGAGTGAGCAACAAGGGTGGGACTGTGGCCCTTAGCCAAAGTTAACCCACCACAACTGTGAATATACCTCATCATTGTTTCTAAACCTTGTTCATGACTACTGTGGCCAGACTGGGCCCTACAATAATGAAAGAAATCTTACATAGCAGCATAACATTTTTATCTGCATCACTTTTGGAAGACTGCATATAAAGAGAGATGATGGCAAATTCTGAGCAGCCACTTCTTTTAATAGTTTACAAATATCTAGAAATACATATTTATGTATATATAGACATACTTTATGTGTATAAATACATGAATATTTTTATATGTGTATATATTGCATATTATATATGTTATATATATACTCACACATATATAAATACAGTAATGAAATAAGAATCATAAGGAAAGGCCCGAAAGGTTTCCCCAAACCCCCCCACAAACCCGGAGAGCCAGCCAGTGGGTTCATAAACCAGAAACTTTATTTCGAGGTCAGTTTCGGACAGGAAGGCGGGTGTCGCGGAGCTCCCCTTGTCCACGGCTGTGAGGAGCTCCCAGCTGCCTGTGAGGCCGTGGCATGGTGCAGACTGGGGCTGTGTCTGCTTCCTTGTCCTTGGGTCAAGGGCGCTGCAGAAAGCTGCAGAAACCTCTGGCTGAGTGGTTGAGGAGGGAGGGGACGGGAGTGCGCCAGGGTCTAGTTGTGTCCGTCTGGGCCTGAGGCTGTGAAAAATAGGACAATATGTACAGACAAGGGGAGCAGCCACCCCCGGTCACCATGGGCAGCCCCTGCCCAGGGCTCTCCCAGCCTCAGGCCAAGGCTGTCAGTCCCACGTCTCCCCGGCAGCCCAGAGACACCCATGCTGGGGTGGCCATGTCACCAACCCCACCACCAGCCTGCTGCCCGCTGTGACATGGCCGCTACATTGTTGGAGCTGGTGCCAGAAGCACATAGCTCAAAAATGGCACCAGCCAGGTGTTATTTTGATTCCTTATCTTTATGTCGATGTCCTTGTAGAAAGTTGCGAATCTCTCCAGCCGAGTGGCTGAGGACAGGAGCGTGCCACGGTCCGGTCGCGTCCTCTTCGGGGCCTCTGGCCCAGAAGGCAAAGGAAGAGCAGCCACTAACGGTTGCACCACAGGCAAGCCCTGCCTCCCTCCCTGGGGCCCAGCCGTCCCCTTCCCTGCCCTCTCCCCTGTCCTCTCACCTCAGCCTTTGCTCATCCACCGGCTCGCCTCCGGCCCAGGCTGGCTCACCCCGCAGCCCTTTTTATACGCTCCCTGGGCCGGCCGTGTCACCGACCGCCCTGTGACGTGGCCCCTGCCCACTTTCTGCCTGCTGTGACAGAGCCGCTGTAGGACCGGGGCAGGGGGGTGCCAGGGGCTGATGGAAGGCCCGGCCCTCGGCTGCCCAGGGAAAAAGGGCTGTTGCTCTTCAGATTTACTCCAATGCAGAAGGACAGATGGTAAGTCAGGCCTATGAGGAAAATGGCCAACACAGCCAGCCTGCTGTTGCTCCTCTCTGCGTGGGGACAGCCCCTTGCCTGGGGCTGCGGTCACATCACAGCCCCTCATCGCCCCCAGCCCACCCCACCTCCCCTTGGCCTCCTCCTTGGTGTCAGGGCTGGGGCAGGGGGAGGTGGAGCCCAGCATGAGGGTGCAGACAAATAAATGTGGGCTGTAAACACTGGGGAGCAATTCAGATGTTTAACATACTGACCTAGTGCCACTTTGGCTGTCTGAAAGCTTAATATCCTGTGATCCTAATATCCTCTAATACCCTCTAGTCTAGTTTGTAAAAGGACACATGAACAATCTCTCTGAATATTAATCAATGTGCAGTTATGCTGTATGCTGAAGAAATTGTTTCTAGGTTTTTAATGGTGATTAAATATGTGTTTAGCAAGTGGTGCAATACTTCTAAAATAGAAATTAAGAAATTCCCAGTTGTAATCAGGTGAAATTCACATGATAACCCACTTCGGACTGGAATCCTCAAGCAGAATGCATTCAAGCTCTCCTATTTATTCATTGTTGTTACTAACATGGATAAAGCTTGGAATTCCTGAATGAAGGAACATTCTAAAATAATGTGCTGAGACTGGCAATGACACTAAAATTATTTAAAAGTGAACTTTTAACCCTTGTATACTTTTTGACTGTCAAACTTCATTCCCACCTACTTAAAATCTCCAGTCCTTTAAAAGTGATCAATGAGATTCACTTAATCCTGAGAAGGCTGATTAAACCCCATACCCATCATTAGATACATTTTTTCTTAAAGCAGTGCATATTTTAGTATGCATGTTATTCACCCAGGTTGCAAGTCTGCCTCAGAAACAATAAGGGCAGTATAAAAGGTGAGGAAGACATGGTGTTAAGAAAGAATCAAAAGTAAACGGTGTTGATAAATTGAAAATTAGAAAGCACTATGATGATTGCAGAATTTCCAGGAGAAATCTGAAGCCATTTATGTGAATGTTGAATATCAACTCAATTCACTTACCACTGAATTGAATGTTTGAAATTATAAATTAAGATTATGGTTCCTTAATTCTCTTCTTTAATATGATTGCTTATAAATCATTGTTATTTAGAATATCAGCTGATAAATTTATAAAATGGCAAAAGACAGCCAAAAACCTATTAAACCTTTTCCTGAAAATTCAGATTCTTATCCTGCAATGTTATAAGTCTCTGTATTATGAGTGGTGCCATGCACATATATACTTTTCATTTGTTCTAGAAAAATAGATTAATTAGGATTAATATTCACATTGTTCAGTTACAGAGATTTAAGGCTGTGGAGTCACCATTCATTAAGACACAATACAATCCTCAGTCCCTGGCTCCATGACTCTGCTCTTACAAATCTGCTGGCTCACCTATGACTGTCTGCCTCGTAACCTGGCTTTACCTCCGTTATATGTATTAGGAAAAGGGAAATGAGGTTCTATATCCCTGAGAGTCATCCCACCATGAAACTGTAACGTTAGCAGAGTGTCCACTGGCTTCTGGGAAATGTTCTCAAGTCCCGCAGTTTCAATGTAGTTTTAAACTCCTTACATAACAAGCAGAATACGGTAAGCCTCAAGTGGTGGTGTAGGTCAGTTTTGGAAGACTCCAAGGTTTCCTGTTACCTTTAATGGGATGTTAAGTGCTGGCTAAAATGTGTGTCCATCATTAATACAACTACTGAAGACTTCATTTTATTTCAGCTTTTATTAGCATTATTTATAAGAAAATTAAATATTTGAGTTTTAGTTACAAGCCAGCTAGTAATTTAATTGGAAAAAAATAATTAAATATTTCTGAAAGTATTTAAATGAAAAGTTTGCATCTGCAGTGTGTTTTCCTCATTGCTTTTTAAAAAGAGAGGAGGTATAGAACACTTAAGATTTCCAGTTTCTAAACTGTCACTGGAGCTTAAATTAAAATGGCGTCACTAGGTGATCTGTCATGACTTCTTGCATATCACATATCACACCCCATTGCATTTTATTTAATTACTCCTTTATTAAGCCTAATAATTCATGATTTATTTGTCTTGTCTTTTCAGTAAGTGCTTTGATCTCTTCAGAATAGACTGTTTTCTTGAATTATTCTGTTACAGTCCAGAAGATCTAACTGAGAAGTAGTTTAGTCAATTTAGCTACAAACTGATGAGCATTCTTCTTCATTATTATGTTGCTTTTGAGTCTCCAGATAATCTCTGCCAGTACTCCACACTCCATCTGAAATTCACAACTACAATAAACAACTACCTGTATCTTTGCATCTTTTAGGAAAATTACGTGCATGCACTGAACTTTCTCTATTACTTTTGTCTTCACTGCAGACAGAAGTAAAAATTGTTCTTCTCATTCCTCATAACAAAAGTATCCATTTGACCACAACCATTAAGAATGCCAGCCTTCACCCAAAAGTACATTTTTTTCCGTGAGAGTGCAACGTAGCCTTTCAATATTACTGATGCAAATAGTACAGATAGAAAGAACACCTGTATTGCTAGTGACACCAGCACCTGGCTAGCATTGCATCTTTCCCTTTCTTTTCTAGCAATCCTCGAATGTAACACATTTTATTTACAGAGTCACTCCTCGAGAGAAAAAAACCTGTTGGTGTTCATGAATACTCCCTAACCATATATCTGTTAATCTGCATGGGATAACACCTGATCGAAAATCATGATTTAGGTTTGCATTCATTCATTAATTCTTGTTTTTTCTAAACTCTAGCTTGATGAGTGCCCTGATTATTTATGCCCGTATTCATTAGTATTCTTTGTGCAGTGTGAGAAGCAGGTAACTGAATTATAATATTACATACAATGTATTTGTACCCATATTCTCCTTGCTTAAAATAAATTTTGCCAGGTGATTCCTTTGCCTCTGCAGGAGCCTCAGGTGTAGCACTC
Organism: Ciconia boyciana; assembly: GCF_034638445.1. Lineage (NCBI taxonomy): Eukaryota > Metazoa > Chordata > Aves > Ciconiiformes > Ciconiidae > Ciconia > Ciconia boyciana. Next base: position 209,913,868 of record NC_132934.1, read on the forward strand.
AGACCTTAGTACTGGAGGTACTTTAACTTCTGTAATATAAGCACATATCAGAAATTCCTTATCGTGGTTTTTGAAAATAATGCAGATATTTGTCCCAGAAAAAAGATTGCTGCCAAGAAGCCCAACTGAAGCAATGTACCTAAACATGGCATTAATGTAAATATGCAGAACAGCAATCCACATGCCTTTACACAGTCCTGCAAAAACAGCTAAAAAGCATGAAAATGGTGCAAAACAGAAACTACTCATTGCTGTTGCTTTGATTTGTTGTCTTTTCAAATTGACCTGCTAATTACTTGAATTTACTCCTGTAGAAATATACATATGTGAAAATAAAGTTATTTTCAAAATCCACATTTGAATAGCAGTGTAATAAGACAAAAAACTGAAACCCATTTAATAAGCGTATAGTCATTAAAAAGAAAGGATGAATTGCATAACAGGTTTTCATGTGTTCTTTTCACAGTATGATAATAAAAGAACTGAGAAACTGCAAATGTCACAGAATTTAGGAACATGGAAATTTGCATCTCAGAACTAGCATATATCACCTATGTCTCCCATGTTTCTCATCCTTTTTCAGACCTCAAGTCTTTCTTTTGTGTTTCAAGACCTGCAGTCACATGCACCTTTTCCTGTCCAGCTAAACTTCCTGAAACTATTAGCAGTATGGCAAAGGTCCCAGGTCCCAGACTGTGAACCCATGACATCTGTCTGGAGGTGGGTGGACTTAGTAGATAAATGCATTAAATCATTTTGAGATGCCAGCGACCAAACCCCAAAATGCTAAATGAGGTCTTCCTCATCATGCTTACTTCAAGCTGGTGTTAGTAGGACACTTATAGGGGGCCAACTCTAACAATAAGTTCTACTAATACATCAGGTGGTTATAAACTGCTTAATGTGTCATGCTCTCCTCAGTACTCCTTGGAGGACTTTTATGATGTAAACATCTGAAACCATTAAATTGACAGAGAAAACCCTGCTCCCATGTTTCATTGCAGCTAGTAGGACAAAGCAACTATACCCCCTCTCCCAAATCCATAGCCTAGTGCTCTAAATTTGGTAAGCATTATGAGACTAAATGATTCAAGAGTTCTTAGCAAGGCTAAGTTGATTAAAATTCCACAGTCCTCTATTGCATAGTGAGCATTTTAATTATTCCGACTTACATGATCAGGAATGCTATACTTGCGACCTTTTGCTTTTCTGAAGGTTACACTTCACTCTACACATTATGAATGAATTGGAGTCATAGATGTATTCTATGGGTCTATCCAGCTTTTCTTGTCCAGAAATGTAAATTCATATGAAGATATAGATATATGCCAAAATTATAGAAGACAGTAGAGGAAAATGAAATGTCAGATTTTGATATATATTATTTGATAGTAGCCACCAGTTGCTGCCATTATTTTAAAGGTGATTTCTCTTAGCAAGTCTCTGACATAAAGGGGACAACTGTGTCTTAGTTCTTTGTGATATGAGCTGCTGTAAACAGAAGGAGAATTTTTGTTTACCTTACCCTCTACAAATGGGGTTAATTCTTCTAGCTGTCATAATTCTCTTAAGCTGCTCATTAGACTTCAGGCCAAAATATATCTCATGAGAAAGCCATTTTAATGTACAGCTGTAGAATAAATCATACTACTTTATTGTTACCTTAATAATATTTTTTCCTTAACTTTTTTTTTAAATTAACTATTGCTTTTTAACATAGCATCTGAAGTAATGTGATTTGAATCTCTGGAAAACAAAGGTAATTTTGCATACTATAATCTATAATACACTTATAATAACTTATAATAAACTTACTTATAATACATTAGCATTTGTTGAAACTTCCAAAACTATAGCACTTCCATTTCCACAGAAAGTGTCGATTATATGCTGGTGTTTGTATAAGAGCCAGATGATGTGATTTTTCCCACTGATTCTAAGGAGGAGAAACTATTTTTGGATTGTCAAGCTCATGGAAATCCCCACATGCAGATACATGTTTTAGATTTTTTTGTAATTTTCAAAATATTTGGCCATTGCAATCCCATTCTGAGAGTCAGTGTGCATTGGAGAACAACATAACAGAAACAGCTCCATGACCTAAATGGGTTTCTTGATTGTTTCTGATTCTGAATAAGGAAAAAGCATAAGTGGAAGTGAATAAAGGCAAAGCGATTTGTGATATTTGAAATTATGTTCTCTATGCATTGTAGCTATCCATTTGGAGGGACTCATTTTGTCTAGTTTTATGACTTGTGTCTGTAACAGCTGAAAAGATCAAAATCTTTAATTGATTTTTTTTCTGAACACAGCTTCCATAAAGCGAGGAAATACTATCCCATTTTATAGGGAAATCAGTGAAGAACAGGTACATTAAATGATATCTATGCAATATAAAATACTATAGCTGAACCAAATCTGGAATGTTTTCACTCCCGAGTCCACCATCTTACTCCTTTGTAAACATTTTCTCTTGCCTTTTTTCCTGTACAGACTATTATGCCACAGTTATCTATTACACAGATATGTTAAGCCACACCTGTGATTCTGAGTTCAGTTTATTAATGGTGCCTGCTTACAGTAAGGCACCATTAATAAACTGAATTATGAGTAGTATGCTGCAGTCACCTTATCCATTTGCTATATCTGACTCTGCTCATATTTTATACAAATTACAAGTGATATAGAAGGGCTGGGGGAACATATGGTTAATTAGTTTTTCCAGACACCCTTTATCTTTTCTCATAGAGTCATTCTTCACCTACAGAGGGAGCATAAGGACTCTTATCGCTGTGTTTTGTCATATGTGGCAATCATCAGTTTTACATTTTATTTTTTACCCATTACATTTATTTCACTTGTGGATTCCTTAACATTCTGCATGAATTCCACTTTGACTTATTTGAATTACAGAACCTGCATTTCTATGACTGGAAGAAATTCAGAGGCAGTACCATCTTTAGATATCCCCAGCACAACAGCATTGAATCTGCTTCTTTGCAGCAAATGTGATTCATTAGACTTATCTAATGCATGGCACAACCTCCCCAAATGGCATACACATGACTAAAACATGTAATGTGGGATTAGGAATGAGTGGCCAGAAACTCTTTGAACTGGAATTGCATTAACTCCTCATAGTGTGGGATGAAAAATGCTGTTAAATTTTTCCTTACTGATACTCCTTCTTTAATTTCTCTTGCGTATTCGCTACTTTTTTCACTGATAAAAAATTATGTGCATTAGTTAAAGAGCTATCAGTCCATTAAATAAAGCATGTACTCATGAGGAAAAGGCAGAAATTCCCACCAAAAGAATGGAACCTTGTATTCAGCCCTCCCAGACAACCTCATTAATACTGTGAAGACATTCTCTTTGGAGAATCTATGCCATCTCCTTTCTTTCTTGATCCAACCATTTTTACATTTTCACATTGGAATGCAGTCAAAATGCAGACTACATTTCTTATTTTACTTAGAACACATATAAGCTGGTTGGAGGTGTTTCATTAGTATCATATTCTGACAGAAAAGGCAGCTGAAAAAAAAATCAAAATTATTTTCTATCATCTGCTTAAGCGAGATTAGAATATTTTGAAATATATTGTGTCATTTGTCTTCAAGAAAAAGTATAATGGAGCTTCCCCATCAGCTTATTGCTTCTTTTAAGTATTATATTTGGGTTTCTGTCCTCCCAGATCAGTCAGGATACCTAGAAGAAAACACGTCACACAATTCAGTGTTGTTTTTCCTCTAATGTGCTTGGATAAGTAAGGGGAATACAATCATTCAGGATGGGTCCTTGGATATATAGTCAGGCAGCCATCAAGCTCCAAAATTTTGGGGTAATATTACAGAAATGTAATTTTACATTGAATTTAACTGAAAGTGAAACTAAGCGAAGTCAGCTCATTAAAGCAAACTGAATTTTGCTTCGTTTCCCATTTGGAAATACCAAAACACGTCATTTTGACTTTTTCTAAATCTCCATCTGTTCTGGATCAATTAATTTAGAATTTTTATTTTATTTAAAAAAAAATGTCAACTCTCATGATTTCATTCAAAATGTTAAATCATTAATAAATTATTCAAGATGAAAAATTCTACTTCTTTTTTGCTCTGCTATGTATGAATCTCTTTAAAAATTATGTAGTGAATCCTACAGTCATTTCCTTAATATCCCTTGCAATATAAAGATACTGTCAACAGTATTTAATTTCTTACATTGAATGAAGCAGGGGTCCTCTGCGATCAAAAGTTCAATTATTATAAAAGGGACAAATGATAGTTTTACAGTTCATCTTAATTCAGGCAATACTGACCTTTTGATTAAGAAAAAATACAGAGCTTCTCCAGCTGAGTTCTTCTGTCTATACCTCATTCACCATGAAAGTTAATGAGATAGGATGTACTGATAATCATTTTGCTTCATTAAAGTTGCCTCTCGAGTCTAGATGTTGCCAAGTTCTTCTACTCTTTGCTGAATTCTGGCAAAGCTTGGAAGTGCTTGACAGTTTCCTGAGGCAGCTTTGAAATTGCAAAATGACTGCAAACTAGCGATGAAGGAAATATCTGTGCATCATAAAATCAATGCCATGTGACGCTTTTCAGAGATTTGTGATACCTGTTATACTGCTTATCTTTTCTTTGCAATATCAGAACATTCTTTTAACAATTTTTGGTCTTAACAGTTTGACGCAAAAGCAAATTTAAAAAGTCTTCTTATGTGGATTGTTATTCTTTAATTGACATAGTGTACCTTTCCAGGACATTATTCGAAAGTGATGGAGTCTACTAATCTACTTAACAAAATCCTTTCTCTTACAGCTACTGGACTCTGAGGGTTTGTTTGTTTAAGTCTTTGGAGGTGAATGTAATGGTTAAGACTTTTTGCCAGAGAATATCCACGGGAAAAAAAGCAAACCAAACAAAAATCCACCACTCATATGGCATAAAATTTACGAGACTCCTAGGTTACTTCTCAACCTCAGAAAAAGAACTGTTTATTTGGGAATTATTTGATGCATTGGCTTAAGTGTGATACTTTCAAATAGGATTCCTACAGCCTGGCTAGTTCTACCTTATCTTTACTCCCATGTTTGGGCTTCTCTCTCTCTTGTTCGGGCTTCTCATTTCACTCCCAAACACCTCCCAGACCTAGTATTCCTTCTGCCAACTACTCATCTGATCTGAGCTTCTGTTTAACTGGTGGCCGCCAGGCATCACCCTTGACCAGCCTCCACCTAATTCCAGTCTCTCCAGTCCCAGTCTTCTCTGAATTTCATGTATCCTTGTCCAGCTAATACAATTTTGTCTTTGTCCATTGCCAATATTCTTTGTTCCCCAGCAGCCTATCTATATAAATCTGCCTCTTTACTCTTCACATGTCTGGCTCTTCTGCTTTCTGTATTTCAATCAGGTTTCCCCATTTCTTGGGCCCAGAAGAACAAATGCTGGAAGAATGGAAAAGACAGGTTGCTTGCTCTCATACAACACAGACTCAGCACTGCTAACTCTCTAAGCTCATGTGGGCCTAAGGCTTTAATAATAAAATATGAATTGAAACTTTGGTTATCATAAGGACAGTAAAAGTCATATTGTTGACATAAAGGATGCATCTGGTATACAGATTTCAAGTCCCCAGCCGTTGTGGACAATAGTTTCGCAAACAAAATGTTTATTAATTTGATTCAACATAGGCAAAATTATGTATATGCTTTCTCCTCAGAGGTTGAAGATCTGTTTTGACTTGCCTCTTTTAGAAAAGCTTAGCTTTTGTCAGGCATGCATTGTGGAATGTCTCCATCCAAAGTTTTGCCTAAGTAATGGGTTACTGCACATGCTATCTTTGAATGGCACTTATCCTCAGCAATAGCTGGTGCTAGGAGGTTCTGTATACTAAACTTGATGCCTACCTTTGGCTATAAAAGGCTTAAGTATTTCTTTCTTTTTTTTCCCAAGGTGCCTTTGCAATGGAATTGAAACCAACATTGAAAGTGATTATCGCTATAGTTTAATAGAAGGAAGTTTGATCATCAACAACTCCAGTGAAATGAAGGATTCTGTACAATATCAGTTTTTAACCACCAATATGCTTGGCAGTATATTAAGCAGAGAAGCTATTCTTCAGTCTGCATGTGAGTAACAATTTTTTTAACATGGATAAATCAGATCTTTACATTGCTTGATAAGGTTCTAAATTGTAATTTGAATACATTACACAAAAAGTTACATTGTCCACTGTACACTTGGTTGGGTTAGGATCTCAGGATCAGAAATAAAATGCTTGGTGGGAAAGAGTGGTTTTCTGTGGACTTTTGACTTTGCAAATAGAACCAACTAATAGGGAAAATAACTCTAGTACATGATCCCAATTGCTGTCCTTTAATGATGTACTTGAATACTCCCCAATGCTGTATTTCGCTCATTGCTAATTTCCTGAAACACATATCACTTTGCCAAAGTACCTGAGCAGGAGAGAAAGAACTGCAGACTTAGGCATACAGTGGGATAAACTCCATCTAATTTGTAGCTAGTCTGTACCTATAACTATGCATGTGTGAGCATTAGGGTAAGACCACTGGGCTGGGGTGTGGGGGGCGAGTGAGCGGCTGTGCAGGGCTTAGCTGCCAGCCAGGGTCAACCCACCAAAGAATGTAAAAGTTTTATGAAGTAACTTATGCACTATGTACACATACATTGGTAGATGGTTTTGATCTGTACATCCCATGATTCCTGTTGCTACAAATTTTTGTAATCTAAAGGGAGAATTTAAAAGTTAAACGTCAATATTTATTTTGCAACACTGGCTACTTCAGGCATCTCTACATCAGTTAAAAAGTAAGCACATCTCCTAAGTGACTTGAAACTGATAAGAAACTGAAAAAAATACAGTTTCCAAATTGACAAATTCTGCTTGCCTTTCTGTACAGCAACTCCATGTTTTTGTGCCGGGTTCCACAACCTGTCACTGGAATAGTGTGCTGCAAGTTTGATTATAACAGAGGATGTATTTTGTTCTTACCTTTGCCACATGTACAATCTCTGTATTCCATTAGGTCACAAAACAAAATTGCTTTTTGCCACCAAACAAAATTGCTTGTTGGTTATTCAACCTTTCACAAACCTGCCATCTCCATGGTTATGCTAGGATTTCTCATCCTTTTTCCTCTTCCATTCCTGACATATAGGTATGAATAGCACATCTTGAAAGAGGTAGAAAGGAAGGAACTAAATAACAGAAGAAGCTGGGCTTAGTAAAACAGTTAATTTTATTAAGATGTTGTCTGTGAATTGCCATACTTTCAAATGTTTGTTTTAGGATTAAAAAAAAAAGTGCATTCTTATTTTTTAAATATAAATCTTCAAATTTTGAAAAGACTACATACCACCCAGTCTCTGTAATAAAACTGTCTTGTATACTTTAAAGCACATGTGTGTTTGTGTATACAAATGGCCCATTTTTTTATTGGTTATCTGTTCATTTTAGCTTTTCTAATAATCACCTTAAGTCTCCTGCTTGTTTGTGGGTTGTGTCCTGCTTTCTTCTCCCTTAGGGTGATGTATAGTTCTAGCAAGAGAAAGGTCAAATTGTGATCAGGAGAAGCATAATAACTTCACATATCAATGTACATTTCTTCTTTCTTGACAAACGATCACCATTCCTCCTGAAAATTCCCTGCATCACATGGTCCTCTTTGACCTTTTCGTCAATAAATAACGCATTCTCTCTGAAGTGATTGAACTACCTTATTTGGCTGCAAAATCCCTTATACCAGAAAACATGATACATAGGACAGTGAAAAATTACATTGTGGAAAGACTCCAGTTTTACTATAGCTTTTGGATGAAGACAGATTCTTTTTTATTGTAAACTTTTTTTCTCACTACCCAATAACTTGATCTGAACCGAACCAAAATACCCAGCACTTTATAGACCAAATGAGATTGTTTCTTTTTAAGGATAATTTGGAGAAGTGTTTAGAACAAAAGGGATTTTAAACCTGAACATACTTTTTGGGGGGTTGTTTTATCACTGCTAAGTGACTTGGTCTGGAAACTGTACATTCATAATTTATTGTGTTAATCAATAGCAATTTGTTAGCTGTCTCACCTCACACCCTCCCTCCCCCCCTGAGATGGAGCTCAACATTAGACCTAAGTTCACAACAAAATTGACAAGACCTATTGACAGACTAGAAGATACAACCTTCCATAAGGTTTAGGAACCTTAACCAATTTCTAGGTTTGAGGAGAGACTACAGGACTCTATGGAGGCTGTAGAACTATTAAGCATTCAAAGAGCAAAATATTCTACACGTTAAGATCAATGGTAAGATGAATCGGGGAGATAGCTGATACTGTAGGGTTTCTGTTTGCTTTCAAATAATTAGTTCCTACAAATAAGTGACCTTTCCTATTTATTTGAAGAACAGGATCAAGATCACAATAAATAAACTGCAAAAGCTGAGCTGTTGTCTTCTAGTATTTTGAGTTATTTTAGTATATTTCTGTAAAATGAAACCTAAATTTTAAATCCTAGACTTTCTCATGGCTGTATTTCAGTGTTTTCTAAAGAGATCCTTGACCAAATAAGTACTAGTTGTTTTTAACCTTAACTGCGAGTTAATAAAGTGTTTTGCCTGGAAATAATACATTATATTTCCTACAGCATGGAACTGAGTAGTTCAGGAACACATAAATCATACTGCAACAGACTGTGATGCAATCACACAGTATTGTTTCATGATAGACTGTTGTGTTATAACTGAGCATTCCCTTGTGAAAAAGTACCATTTTTCTTTGCTTTCTAGGCTTTTTATTCTTTCCTTTATTTTTTTCGTAACAGAAACTGTACCTGAAAGTGCTAAAGCTTAAAGCTATCAGGAAATTGCCCTGAAACTGAAAACCTCCAGGAAATTGAATGGACATACTGCATGCAACATCCAAGGTATTATGTCTTGGTTCTGTTTCTTGGGATTTAGTGTTGACGATTTTTATTATACCCAGCCACAGATACATTGCTCTGAACATAGAGTTTTGACTAGCCTTGAAGACAATAATAACATTAGACATATCAGGAGGAGCTCTCATACTATGCAAGAGGTCAGTTGCTCTCCCCACTATGCCTATTGTTGAAAAATAACTTTTAAAGAAAATCATTACAATGGTCTTCTATGTGATGCCTATAGAGGAAACATCTATAAATGTCTTAGCAATATACTGTTAGGTGGTACTGAAAGGGAGATATTTCATCTTCTATCCAGCTATTTCAGGGCAAAATCTTTCATCCAACAAAGTTCCCAGTGCTCTGATCAATAACACTGTTCAGGATGGAAATAAGATTTTATAATACACTTCAAAACATGTACTCTAGATTCTGAGAGTAGCCACTGGTGTAGTGAAATTTTGCTCTACTGCACAATCCTTCAGTTGAGCCCCTGCCAAACTTCTGTAGAGATACAAAGACTTTACAGCAAGACTATAGTTCAAATATTTGCCTTTTCTCTTACTGAGGATCAGTTCAGTATTTCTTCAAAATCTTAGAGGTCAGACATGGTCAGGTCCTCATGGCTGTCCAGCTTTTACTGGTTTCTGGGTCATAATCCTTTCCAGATGGATTTCATTTCACCAGTTCTTTACAGTTGGTCATAAAATCTTTGGCTTTATACCACATGCTTCTGCTTTTGCAATTTGCTACTTTGTTTGCCCTCGTTACTGTACCTGTGAATGCAAAGCTCCTCTTATAGCAATCACCAGATCTTCCTTCTCTGGATGCAGTAGAAAGATTTACATACAGACAGAGATCACCTTAGTCATGATGAAAATTACCTTTTATCCATATCTGAAACAAGGGCAAGAAGAAATGTTCACAGATGTCCTTATGCTAGTTCTCAGGAGTGCCCTTCTGAGAAGACATTATCCCTATTGAGTGAAGTCTGGTCTTCGGAGAAGGTAAAAGGAAAATACTATGTTAGGCGGTCAAGCAACAGTCATGCTTACCGTACGATATTAATATATTTGTAAGGAGCTCTGAAAACACTAAGAAGAAGGATCACAGTGACAGTCTATCCATGAATGATGGCACAGGCCTGGGACATTTTTGAGGAACCAGAAACGTTGTCAGCAGAACACACAGTAAGAAAATATTCCTTGTGATATTTTCCTGGTGTTTGAAAAAGCACTTCATTTGTAGATAAAGAGGATATTCTCTGCAGATAAAGAGGACACTCACGTGCCTGTGTTAAAAGGCTGGTCTTTGTTAGCTCCCAATACAGTCAACAGAGGCTGAGTTCATCACGGGAGGCCTGTGAGCTCCAGCATTGAGTGACCTGCTTTCATCCACTGGATGACGGGGAAGTCCACAAAGTGGCCTTCAAACTGGGGTGGCAATGTGGTATGACTATCAGCCCCTGACATCAGATTGAACATTTTTGTCTTTGTTGAAAAAATATAAAAATATTTCATTAAAAAGGAAGCTGCTCTGAATTGTTTGGAAATTGAAGGGGAAAAAAAGTATTATGCTTTATCACATCGTCTTTTAAAATTTATTTATTTGGCTTATATTCACATGAAATATGTGTGGGAAATGAGAGGGTTTAAAATAGAGAAGAAGCAACCCACTTTTTCTCACACAGTTTTTTCTTATTTCACCTGAAAAACATTGGCAAAACATTTGTAAAGTGGAAAGAAAGTAGAATAAACATATTTCTTAAGTCTTCTGAAATGTGGAAGTGGGAAAAAGTAAATAAAGAAAAAGAAACACTTTCACATTCAATAATGTATTTTCCTGATTTTTAATACAGCAAAAGGAAAAAGCTATGCAAGGAGAAGGAAAAAACCTCTGAAAACATACAGGCTAACATGGGAAATTGAATTTATTTTTGTTTTGCTTGACTTCTATGAGATGGAGAAAAATGACATTTGGGTCAAAATGAAAGATTTTTTTTTTTAATTTGTGAGTGCTGGGAAAAGTTAGGTTGGTAAATGCTGAATCAGGGGAAATAATCTGCTGTGAAGTATTTCTTCAGTCAATCTAATCTGATTTTTTGTCCATGAATTGCAAAACAACACCTTCCTTTGAGGTATGGACCTTAGCTGAGAGGTATGAAGCAACCTGCAGCCTTCTCCTTCAGCTACTGCATCATATATTTTTTTCCTCTCTGTTTTGCTTGGGGTTCAGTCAGACAGACTTCAGATATGACAGTGCTAGTGAAGCCAGTGACTTTCTCTGGCCACTCCTGTGCATGTCTCACACCAGTTACCACCCCAGATACCTGCTGACTGACCTGCTCATGGGACAGCTCCCTAACCCATCCCAGGCTAAAACAGATCAGAGTTGTTAAGGTTATTTAATCTAGTTAAACAAACCAGGCTAATTCATTCCCAAAATAGTTTAGAAAGCAATCCCAGAAGGAGCTCTGCTTGCGAAGGTGGTTTCCTCGGGCTGAGGGGAGGTGATGAGCTTTAGCAGGGAGCTACGTCAGCAAAATTTTCTACCACCCCAGATGGGCAGGGAAGAAGGTGTGGGATCCTGGCCTCATGCATTAAAGATGCATTATCCCACAGTAATGAGGGCCTCAATAAAAGAAGAATGGCACCATGAAGCCTATTCCCTCTCTTTAATAAAATGGATTTTTTTCAAGTTGCAAGGACAGCTAAGCAGGGCCCTGGGGTTTCAGGCCCATACATCTTTCCTTTTTTCTTCTTTAAAATGAGGCAAACCTTTCCTCAAAAGTTATTTGCACTCAAGAATGATGAAAAAACAGATGATTATGTTTAAATGTTGACAGTCTGACAAGAACAAAGCCTACTTGAAAAATGCAGGTCCTTTTTCTCCTCACCACACAACATTTTGAGCAAAAGACTCTGGCACTGGAAAGAATGCGCCAAGACCCACTCACAGAAGCTATTATTTATATAGTACAATATGGTCATATCATCAAGACCTTGCTCTCTGAAATATACACCTCATCTTGAAAACTGTCAGTAGCTACAAGAAATGATATGTTAAAAAAAAAAGTGATACTTACTGTTCAAGCATTTCTGCTTCATTAATACATCTTCACTGAGCAGAATTGCTAATTTATACCTATAAAATAATTAGCATCTGCCAGACTGCCAGACTGTCATCAAGCTATAGGAGAAGTATAGGTTGGTTCACGTGTGCTCTGAATCCAATTCAAAGTAAATGGCAATGTCTACTGATGCCTCCAAAGAATAGGCAGCTGCCACTGCTCACAGTATTGTATTAGGACAGGAAGCTGCTGCTTAAATAATGACATTAAACCTACAGCATTTTCTTGATATGATTGTTTTACCATTGTCTTTTCTATTCTTCAGTTAGATTGTGTTCCAAAAGTGTAATAGTAAACCATGAAACATATTGAACCTGATGAAAATTGAAGGTGGTTCAAGTTCATTTTGAATCCCAAAATATAGTAGCTTGGCACAGTGGCTTTTCCCAAACGAGAACAAGAGAAGAAATGTAAGCACAGAAATGGTCCATCACTGAGAAAAGGGACTTATACTGACCTAAGTACATATACCTGTATCCATCCATATGTGACTATTTTTAATGAAAGTTTTTCTTAAGCACTGTAGATATGGTCAGCCCAAGGATACATGCCTATTTGTCAATGCCAACAGCTGTTCCGGTGCCATCCTTTCTTAGGTGTAAGACATATCTTTCTTAGACATATACATGCATATATTTATTCATTTATTTATTAATAGCAATGTAGAAATGGATATAATAAATTGCAATCATGGTAGACTATCATTCCTTGAAGGGATTCCAAGAATTACTTTGGAAAAGGCTGCAGATGGCAGGAATGGAGAGGGAGAGGAGTACATCACAAGATAAATAAAAGGGTGAGTCAGGAGCTAGAGTCTCAGCAGCGGCAAATTACTGTGGCTTTGTTGACTTCTGTACCCCTCCAGCCTTTCTGCAGTCATATCCTTAGCCTCAATAAGTAAGCAAGGCACAACAGTAATACAGCTCCCTGAGAATGGGGGCTGAGAAGGCAAGTAATTTAATTTTTTCTTTTTTCCCCTAACTTGAGGACTATAGTGAGGAATAAGACAACTTCATGGAGATGAGGGAGATGTCACATTACATTTTTATTTAGAATCTTAAATCAGGTAGTAGTAGGAATAAATTTTTTAATCTGGGTGGTGTTTAGTGGTACTGTCTTTTTTGAGAATCAAGCAACTTGATATCTCTCCATCACAAACCTAAATCTAAAGTTTTCAACAAAGAGAGTCCCCTTTTATGCACCCCTCTACATACATTTCATGACTATTTTATTCTTTGGAATTAGAAGTATTTAAAGAATTTCAACCTCTCCCTACATGGAATACTTTGTAAATACTGATCAGGTTAAAAAATTGTTGCAACAGACAGCTTAAATTAATTTTCACAGATTTCACTAGAGTTAAAAAAAAAGCATTCCATTAACACCCTTTACACTTTACAGTGTGAATAAGACAGAGCAAATATTCTCTGAAGATGCAGTTCAAAAATACTCCAAGAGAAGAGAAAGCTGACTGATAGAACAAACCAAAAAATGCAGCAGTTGTTACACAGTGGAGTGCTGTGATCTTTATGTTTCCAGAGGGTTCAAAGCAACAGAACCAGCTCAGCTGGATAGGATTCAGCCTCATTCTGTCCTACCTGCATAATAAGGAGACCTCTCACCTTCACATGTTTATGTTTGGAAGCACAGATGGGTTCTTCAGGGTAAAAAAACCTCCTTGATGTCCTAATAGCCACCTTGCTTTCTTTTTTTTTAATGCAGCCAAGCAAGCCTTCCCCTTCTTGCCTTCTCCCTCACCTTGGAATTTATAGCACTTGCTACTTTCAGAGTTGTATTTGAACAAAATTAAGGTTTTATCACTATAATGCAATGAGACAAAAACCAAGCTGGTAACATTATGTAAGATAACAAGAGCTTTTTAACACCTGCCAGTGAACAAAGAAGGAAAAAAAAATTTCAGCTTTAACTGTTCCTGTTCTTTGGTGTAGGATTCTTCACTTTAGCATGGCTTTTTTAAAGGAAAGGCTATCAACCTGCTTACTACAGTGACTGGCACAGAACTGGTCAGTGAGAGAAGGATGGGGATTACAATTAAGAGCTCTGGAAATGAAGCTTTTCCCTGAGCAGCAGGTGTAAGAAAACAGGGAAGTTGGTGGGTGTGGGAAGAAGTGCTCACAGAGAGAACAACAAAGGAGGAAGGAGGCAGTCTTGGGAGCGCAGACTGAGATGGTGCATATTGCTCCTTCAGACCTTTTTAAATCAGTGTGTAAGTGTCTCAATACATTGAAATGTGAAGATCCAAAATAAGTAATCACCAGTCCAAATGAGAACTTTGTTGAACAGTTCATTATGCATATGCAAATGCTGGCTGTATGTACATAATTCTTGTAGAATTAGATACGTAGTTACAAAAATGTCCTGCATTTCAGCAGTGTAGTGACAGTGGAAGTAGAGTCATGTGGTAATGTCTAGCACTTGTCTAATGTGTGCTGACTCCTGCTCCTTAGGTTTAATTAAAAGCTCTGTTTAAAAGACACTTAAAATTATTTATGCATTTTATTCAATACCTGCCATACACAACCAAGATATCCCATTTCCACAAAAGCTCCCATCTAGACTGGTGCCAGAATGAGGATCCTTTTTTGCTTTGTTGTTTTCTAACCTCTTTGGTGCATGGAGACACAGTGTCAAGCAGATGACAGAAAATTCTTCTCTCCCAGCTTTATCTCCAGCCAAGTGATCAAGGCACTCGACTGGGTGAAGGTGCCTTTCCACCTCCTTCAGTGTCTGGAACATGCAAAGAATCCTTTTCTGCCCTGCTAAGGCAATGCTTTGTCACCTCTGGCATCATAGTAATGTTCTCGGGCTTTAGCTCCACCCATGCCAGGGCTTGGGGTGGAGCACTGGCATACAGTCATCCATATCATGTTACCCTTGTCATACTCCATGGCACAGTTTAGGTATGTAAGAACAAGCACTCTCCCAGAAAAAGCTTGGCATAGCTCGGGAGCATAGTCTCAGCATAAGCAGTTAGTCAAGATGAGATAAACCTTTTGTTGCAGAAAACAAACTTTAGCTGTATAGAAACGTGTTGGGTTGTACATTTTATCGTTGGGACCAGCAATCATTCCCAGGTAGGCTCTGTCTGTGTTAGCAGATAGTGAGACCCAACAGAGAAGTGGTTGGTGCTAAGGACCTGGTGTGAGCACTGTACATGTTTCGGGTTTTTTTCCCTTGAACTGACCACCTTTTAGAGGTGAGAATGCAGTATGTGTGCTTCTGAAGCACATCTGCTTTAGCCTAACCCAAACGGCACCTTGGAACTGTTCTGTGTCATGAAATAAAGCTCAGTAAATGAAGGCTACTGAGATATTCACTCTAGAAGTGTGCTACGGATCTGAATTAGAAAGCTAATGTAAATGCACCCACAGCCTGCACAGCTAGTGTACAGGGGAAGCAGACCACAGGTGAAGTCTGATCATCTCCTGGTTACCTGACTTAGCTTTCTAATTCAGGTAAGTGAAGTCAAGATGGCCAGGAGCAGGTCTAAACCTTTGATAACCTTACCTGCACACCTGTGACTCCTTTATTACAGGAAAGAAATAACTATGCCTAAGTCAGGAAGTCTGGTAGGTGGTCTGAATTTGGCCCCCCTTCATCCTCGGCCAGCATAGCACGGCTCTGGAAAACATGTATGTTTCAGTGGTGTATGTAGCTTTAGAGCATGCTGGGGAAAAGTGGCAGTAAAAATATCCCTGAGAAAGGATTTTTTTCTAATAAAATATTTAGCTGATAGTAGATGTAAAGTCAGTGGGCCTCTAGTTGAAAGGAAGTGCCTCCTCCCCCTTGGATTCTCTCCAGCTCACAAATCTCCATCTGCTAATTGGCCTTAATCCACAGAAAAGAAAGACTTCAGAGAACATGGAAAATACTGAAATGATACATCGATCCATTTTCATGTTTTAAGCCAAAAAATGCATTGCTTTAACCTGGAAAACTAGGTAATTGTACAAGTAGCTTTAAAACCTAAAACCAGAAGTTAGTGGGATAATTTTTTAAAAAAAGGCTTGGGAAGTCAAGTTAAGAAACATGACTATTAAGTAGTAAAAAAAATTTTTGCTCAGCAAATGTACACGTTGTAAAATAATCAGAATCAGTCCTCCCTCAACAATAGGAGCTGGTAAAAGAATGACACAGTTAATATGTTTTCCATGCCTTCTTGTTCTGCAATTAATGCCTTTTTTTCTATGTTAGAGCGGGTCCTTCTGCATGAACACAAGCTACTCTTTGAACCAAATCCCTCAGGATTTCAGTTATAAAAAACTCCTGATAAAAATAAAATATAAAAAAAGCCCTTTAGGGACTTTTAAGTCAGAATGAAAATTGTGGCTTGCCCTGCCTCAGATTTTTCCACTCATTTTCTTTTCGTATAAGGCTGAACTTCTTCAATAAAACTAAATGATAATAACACATTAGTCAAGACACTTATGCACAAAACCTCTCCCATTAACACACTAAACTTCACTCCCACAGAATTAAAAGATTAAAAATAAACTAATTACCCAGAATTTAGCATCCTAAGTAACCGGTTCCAGCCACCTGGCTCACAGCTGCTATGGAAACTACTCAATTAATCAAAATAAGGGGGTTTTTTTCTGATTATTTAAAGGAAAAAGAGAAAAGAATGAAAACCCCCACACACTCAGTAGGAACAACCTTCCCTTCTGAAATATTCCAGAGAGATTTTAATCAGTCCAAAATGTTAACATATGAATACTACTATTGCAGAGAAGTTGGAGCTTATAACAAGATGGTGAAAAACTTTTATTCTCTTCTCTGGCCTCCTAGCACCATAAATGTATGTACATCTGGTACTAAAGTTTACCCTTTGTGTACTATTTGGTGAAAATCCCAGTGAAGGAATGACAGCTTCAGCTGTCTCTTGCTCTGTTTCCATCACACTGGTGAAGATGAATGAGTGCTTCGTAGCTAACAAACATCCCAGCCTATGTGTGAGAAGTTCTGCACAGACAAATCATAAATTTGTTGACACATAGCCACACTGTATGTGTGGGGAGGAGGAAAGTGTATGTGTAGAAACATGTTTTGCATTTACCTGTGACTTGTAAACAGATTTGCAGGAGACTAGGATTAAAATGCTAATTTAATACAGCCCAACATTTTCAAGAGAGATTAAGGAAGTTAGGTAGTAAACCTCTCACAGGGCCCTTGAAAAGCCAAATCTGAATTGCCTTTAATTATACCAATTAAATGACTTATTATTAAAAGTGATCTGTCAAGCCTTAAACCTGGTTTCGATGGACCTGGAAAAAATAAGTCTATAATGTAGAAAAAAAGAAAGCATGAAATAAAATAGAAACTGGATAACTGGTGTAGTCCAAATTTAGATCTCAACAATAAATCATTATCAAGTGGAAACATTTCTAACTGTGTCCTGCAGTCATATGGACTAGGTCCAACTTCTTTTTAATAATTTAACCTGTAATCTAAAAATATATATGGTATCAGTACTTTTAACCTTGGCAGATAGCACAAAATTTGGGAAAATGGCCTCTATCAGTTAACAAGATAGCCCTACAGACGTCTACTTGGTAAGCTGAGCTTGTTAAAATAAACTGTTCTTCAATACAGCCAGGTACAAAATTGCATATCCAGGGCCAAGAAATGAAAGATAGGTCTACAGAACTTACAGAGAAGAGGCAGGTGGAAGTGCAAGCCTGACACAGATTAATTTCACCAAAATTTAACTGTCTGAAAATGTAGTAGCTCTCTGTGAAAACAAGGGAGAGAGATTTATCTTCAGGGGACAGTTCACGTATCTCTGTTACAAACCCATCCCAGAACAGGATGAATCATCTTCTGAAAATGCCTGTTTTACACTCTTGGCAACAGAGATGAATCTAAACTTTTTAAACTATCTGTCTTTGGGTAGGGTGAGATCACGATCAGAGTGTGTTCAGAGCCAGGAGAAAGACCTGCTTTACACTGCTGTGGCTGTGTCCTTCCAGTTCTCTCCTTTTTTCAGCACCTTCTTTATTGAAGGTGAACTTTTTAATGAACTTTTCTTTATTTTTTCTCATTCTTGTAAAAAAAGATCCTGAAGAGCTTGAAGGACCAAGTGGACTAACAATTAAATATATGTTCTGATGTAAAACTAGGGCCAAAAAGACTAGTGTGATTCATAGCTTCGTAAGTCACAAGCCAATGAGTAGGAATGGTATATAGAAGGATCTCTTTGCTTCCATATAAAACACTGGCAGGACAGGCATGGGAATACTGAATGTGGGTTTAATTTTTACCATTTTCAAAAGCACGCTGAAAAATCAGAGATGATACAGAGAGTAACAATATCCTGATTCAAAGACTGGAGGAAATGCCTTCTAGCAAAAGACGCAGAGATCAGTTTAACTTAGTAAAAAGACAGATTGAGCAGAAACTTGGTGTGTAGCATGTTTTCATGGAGAAGACACCATATACTAAAGGACCAGGCAATGCAATACTTCCTTTTGTTCTTTAGCTCTGCTGAATACAGATATGCCATGCAGCCCTGTCTTGGGGTAGAATTGTTGTAATGTATAAAATAAGATAATAATGTACGACTGTGTTGATCTTGAGCAAAGTGGTATTATGTGTGCCTTATACATCGGTGGGAGATTTTGGAACAAAGAACAACATGCTTCTGGTGTGGAAATGGTGACTGGTAATGTGAGTTAATTTGACTGGACATCAAGGTTGATTCCTTTGGATATCATACAAATTGAAACAAAGGGATCCAAATGGAAAAACAAATAGTCCGTATCACATTGATGTATGCATTTCAGTTTCAGCGAGCTATTTGATCTAACTATGTAGCCAATAAATGTTAAGATGAAAAGTGCTTAGGAACACGCACAGAACAGTAGCAGCTTTTCAAATATTTATGTTTTCATCTTAGGGTTTTTTTTCTCTTTCAAACTATCAAATGGCATGAGTCTGCATTAAAGAGAAACTTTCATGCCAGCAAAAATGTTCAGATCTTTCAAACTAGAAACTTAAATGCCTTTACCTTTTGGTTTATTTTTGTAATTTTCATAACTGGCATTCCACTGGGACTGATACGTGTGCTGGCTGGAGGTGGGTAATGGTCCCACAAGGATATGCTTTGCTTTCTTCAAACAAATACAGGCATACATTAGCTGGAAAAGCATCCTGGGAGAAATTTACTTCTCAGACTGCCAACGTTGCATTGCAACCAGACATTGTTATTGCTTATTTATATTACAGTAGCGTGTAGGGTGGGTGAAGCTGCCATTATTGTAGGCAGTAGAAGATTACACAGCAAAATAAAGTCTCTCCTACAGGAAGTCTTTTATAAAACTCTAAGTATGGGATAGGAATTTACAGCTCAGGGAAGTGAAGTAACTTGCTGAAGGTCACACAGCAGAGCAGAATCAGAGCTGCTGGGGAAGTCCAGGATAGCTGATTTCCTTTGGCCTAGGCTGTTGAACCAGTCCAAGCAAAGATGTCTTCCTATCCCCATTGGGTATAAATAAAGATAATCTGCCCAGACTAACAGCTGGCATAAATCAACCAAAACCCAATGAAGTCAACAGAGATACATTTAATTATAACACCTGTAAGTATAACTTGCTATAGGTTTTGTCATCAGAGTTCTTGAGGAATTCTGATGACAAAGGAAAATGGAAATTTAAAAGAAAAATGGAATTTTAAAAGAACTTAATGATCATAATGAAATACCAGTATAATAACAATTAAAAAGAAATATATTCTGAGAAAGCATAGAACAAATGGGAGATCTGATTTAAAATAAGCTGTGACTGATGGGATGAGCTCAAGGGGGATCCCCAGAGCCTCCAGGAGCCTTTTTTAACATTTTACTACCCAATTGATTCTTCTCTCAGTGATTGCTCATCCCTTTTCCGAATACTGCTAAATCAGCCCTGCCAGATGCCACTCATCCCATGGGAATCTCAAACACTGAAGAATAGCTTGCTTTGTTCGAGAAGGTGTTTGATACCATCACAGAGCAAGTATCTTTTTTCTTTAATTTCTCCACTGTCTCCTTATGCTGAGCTACCAGTTGTCTGCTATATCATCAGCTTGAAATACACACCTCTGATGCTTTGCTTTATTATCACTATTCTCTGTGGATTTCTAAGGATCAAAGCATAAACTACAGGGCTGTAGGCCAACAGCCCAAGAGCCTTCAGTTGGCAAGTCTTCAGCAGGCAGTGCAACTCACCTTCTTCATGCTGGTGGAAAGTTCCATGAGAGTTTTTTATGCAGGAAACTCTTTCCTGCTCAATTTTGGACCAGCCAAAGCTTTGAAACATAGCTGTTTTTAGCTGAGTGGTTTTTTGCCTTCCCTTGCATATTCCCTGATTTCTAATCTTTATTTTAAAAAGAAAAAATGTTTAAATAACAGAAAAAGATTTCTTGTTGTTTTCATTCTCTCACTATTCCAGTTTGATCAATTGCACTCTATGTACATGGAGACTATCAAAAGTCAAGAAGAAACTGTGGTGCTTCCCGACTCAAGATAAACATAGCACATAATTTCTAGCCATTGATCCAAAAAATAGAGCTACAAAAACCAGAGCCTACTGGATGTGTTTGAATTAGGAATTCCTAGGATATACAAACACCTATTCTATCTCCCTGCTCATACGGAACCAGTCCTTGCAAACCAATGAACCAAAACCTCCAAGAGCCCCAAAGTTATTTCCTCTTGCGCTCACTGTAGCATGAAACTGCTGGTCTTCTAGTATTTTCCCTCTGAGATTAGTCTACTCGTTAATTGATTTCACAGTCCAGGCTAATATGGCATGAGGTGATGCCTGCAAATTGACTAGGCTTTGCATCATGATAGTACAGTAAGATGGCACAGTACAATAAACAAAAGGAGAGGAAAAAGTCAGAATAAAGCACAGACATGATGCCCAGACTTCTTATCCCACATGCAAGGAGCTAAAAGGAAAATTCTCTGGCAATTCTGTTCCCAGTCTAACTTTGGGGAGGTAAAAACTTATGGTCTCGTGCCAGCTCTGGCTAATTTGTAGTATCAGGCCCCGAGAGAAGATGACAGCTGCAGACAGTGTGGAAGGAAAGCCACCTTGCAACACATTTTGTCAAGTTGCAGTCTCTGGCATTGGCCCAGGGCCGGTATTGCTGGAGACATGATGAAGTGTGAAAAGTCCTGGCAGGCATTTTAGACAAATAAAAGATGGGAGGCAAGGGAAAATCAGGACCAAAAGAGATTAATATTTGTGAGGTTTATAGCAGAAGAGGGAAAGCAATAGGAAGTAAGAAAACCCCCATAGGGAATTTAGTGCGACAGCAGCAGATTAAAAACAGGATGGACCTGAAGAGGAAGCTTATTTTTTCCAGCTGGACCTTCACCTGAGAGCAGAGATCAGGTTGTGAGCAGCAGTCAGAGAAAAGTAAATAGGCAATAATGAGAGAATTTGCAGCCTCGAAATGTGAAAAAGCTCAGTGAGGCTGTGTGTGTGTGTAATGGGGGGACCAAGGGGTGGAAGAGTGCAGGGTTTTCTAAGCTGGGAATGGTAATGGCAGTATGGCACCATGAAACTGTGTATTTACCATGGGGGATAACTCTGCAGTCTTGGTCTCATGTGTGTGGGTTGGTGGCATCCTAGCTGCATGTGGAGATGCGGATTGCCAGACACTCCTTCCCTTGAGTTCTGGTTCCCTTGGAAAGAAAGGCCTGAGGGTAGGGAGGAAGCTCCAGAAGGAGCTTGATCTGGAGGAGCAGGGATGATTGTAAGGACACACTAGGTGGCAGAATGCAGCAAAGGCCCAACTGGAGTCACTGCCTGACCCCACTGGTTGACCTGCTGGGTGATGGGGTCTGTGCAGTCTGCTGGAAATCTCCTGTGTCCTGTGTGAGCTGGGAATAGTCTGGGGGTTTGGTGGAAGTAAGGCAAACTACATCATCCAGAGGAAAGACAAAACCATTTGGAAGAAATTAAAAAAAAGTAAAATAAAGCCTCAGAGAAGGGCTCATAGGCTGAATGTAACATACAAATTGCAAATTTCACAACAAAACCCAGAACCTGTTCTTGTTTCCTGGCATATGGTAAATTCCCATACTATATTCCTGTGAAAATTCTAGCACTTTTTGTCTGGCCAGTTTATTATATCAAAGGTTGAAGCTTTGGATGAATTTTGTTGCTCGTGGGCCACCAGCAGTTTTAAGAGGAAATGTGGTGCTATTTTACGCAGTAACTTGGCATGGCTAGATTTTGTCCAAAATCAAAGACATTTGAAATCAAAGACATTTTTTTGTCATTATATTCTTCCCAGGAAAAAAGTATCCATTTCTTAATTATGCAATGCATCACTGATAGACCTTGGAGTAGCAGCTCTTAGCAGATGAGACAGAAGTTACTGGTGGAGCATAATTCTCTCTAGTGAGATACAGATATATTGCAGCAAAGGTGACCTACAGAGACCAAGCAACTAAGCCTGGCTTGTATCATGGAGGACCAGGTAGAAAGTACCAGGACTTGGCTCCAACAAATGAGAAGACAGTACAAAGATAATTACACGGCAAAGTCAACAAGAGTTGGCTGAGTAGTCATCCCAGTTGCAGAGCTGGTATCCTGAAATCAGCAGCATAAATAAGGATGAGGCACAGGCAGCCCTTTGATGGGAGGAAGAGGGGAGAGTGGTAGGCATCCATGGTGTATGGCAGTTCTCCTGACTCTTCCTGCTGACTTCAAGTTTGATGAATCCCCACCCTCTGTTCCTTCTTAAAAAATCTTCATTCCAATTTCTTTCTTCTCATGAGTCGTCTCCATTTGTGTCTTTTATCCCTGTTACTTTTCAGTCCCTGGTAGTACTGATTTCAACAAATTTTCTCATGCACCTATTTTGTTTCAGCCTTATCTATCTGCAACTGACAGAGAGGTGTGGTCTCCAACCAAGTGTGAAGGATAGAGAAGACAGACTTTTTAGATGGGAAAGGAAATTCTTGTCCCTCTGTCTTGGAAATATAATTTTTGTCTCTTCCTTCTTCTCCAGCAGACTTTGCAGGGAGTCTGAGCTATTAAGCCTGGCTAGAACAATTTGATTCCACTCAGAAAAATGGGGGCATTTCAGGAGCACTGTGTGGAAAGACTTAAGCTCTTCTCCTGACCTCAGATAAGCTCAGTGATACCTGCCTCAAAGTACAGGGAAGTTTTGCTTTAGGACTTTCCCTAAACTTATGCTGCAGCTGTAGTTTCTTGCTGTGGGTTTGAGTGAATAGTGGGACGCATTTTTACACAGAGGTGGAAGATTTATCATGCCTTCAGGTATCTGAATGGCTATAAAGTCTCTCTCAATGCATTTTTCCTGGTATTTTAATTGCAGTCTTTTACAATTCATTTCAGTTTCAAGTGCCACTGGCATGAAAAAGCCCTTTATTGCTAGGATGTTGTTGAAGCAGTATAAAGATGAGAACCCTTCACTTCTGCCAGAAAAACTTGCTGAAGGGTTGAATGTCTTGAGGATCAAAAGCTGTAAACCTACCTTTCTTTCAGCCTTCAATGAAGAAATTAATGCTAAGGCAAGAAAGGTAGGTTTACAAACTAGATTATGTGGGTGGAAGAAAAACTAGAGCAATGTATTCTGATGACAACATACATCTTCAGGAAGGAAAAGGCTTGACTACCCTGATTGTCCTTGCTCTTCATTGTCTTTGAAGATGGTATTATTTGACAAGAGCACCTCTTTCTCTGCCTGGTCTCAAGAGGATCAGGGATCACATGAATTTCCATCAGACAGCTTGACTTTTGATGAGTATAGGTGTTTGAGAAAACAGTTTTGTGACCATCTTCTCATGTTCTTGACTTGATTGTCCCAGAGCAAATAATTTAATAAAAGGAAGAAATTAATTTCCTAAGAGCAATGAAGAAGAGGGAGAGTAAAGGGGCAGGCAAAACTGAACCACTAAAATCAAGATGTAATCACAATACCATGTCAGGATATAGCTTTGGTGTTATCCTATTTAATACATACCTGACACTTCATAAAACATCTACCATGGAAATATTTATGTCTACTGCTTATGTTCAGCAAAGGTTTGTCCCTCATGTCTGTGCAGGACCCACCTGAACTCAGAGAGTGCTTCAAGCATATAGTTCTGCCTGCATGGATCTGCTAGCAGGATCATGTCCTGGGTTTCTCCTGTTGTGCAATGTGTGATGCAATGCTGTTGTAACAGTCATGCTTATAAGAATCAGTCAAAATCAAGTGTCCAGTGGAGAAGAAAGGTGTTGTCCTGGTTTCAGCTGGGATAGAGTTAATTTTATTTCTAGTAGCCACTATAGTGCTGTGTTTTTGATTTAGGATGAGAATAATGTTGATAACACACTGATGTTTTAGTTGTTGCTAAGCAGTGCTCACGCTAGTCAAGGCCTTTTCAGCTTCCCGTGCTCTGCCAGGTGCACAAGAAGCTGGGAGGGGACACAGCCAGGACAGCTGACCCCAACTGGCCAAAGGGCTATTCCATACCATATAACGTCATGCTCAGTATAGAAACTGGGGGGAGTTGGCTGGGGGGTAGCGATTGCTGCTTGGGGATGGGATGGGCATCAGTCAGCTGGTGGTGAGCAATTGTTTTGTACATCACTTGTGCATCACTTGTTTTGTACATTATTTTATCATTATTATTATTATTATTATTATTATTATTATTATTATTATTATTATTTCTTCTTCCTTTTCTGTCCTATTAATCTCTATTTATCTCAACCTACGGGTTTTACTTTTTTTTTCCCGATTCTCTCCCCCATCCCACCAGGGAGTGGGGGGAGGGTGAGCAAGCGGCTGTGTGGTGCTTAGTTGCTGACTGGGTTTAAACCATGACAGATGTGTAGTAACTAGAGGTCTCCTTGGGGACTTGAGACTTAGTTTTGCACCCCTCACAATTATCCTGTATGTTTGCCTTGGCAAATAATTTTAAATTTTTGTGTATCTGTTCACCCTAAGTGAGAAGACAGTACTTTCCTTTATTAAGAATGCTGTGACAATAAAGTTTTTGAAAGTGTGAGAAGTTCCTATTGTGATAGGGACCATATGTAAACCTAATTGTAAGTCCATACAGACTGTGGTCTGTTTCATCATTGACTGTAACTGCAAGAAGAAAAGGCAATCTTTGTGTCTTCTGCTCTTTCAGTCTCATTTACGTATTATGCATATCCACAGTTCCACAAGTCTCCTAACAGCTTCGATTTAGGCTTCTATGTTTTTCTTTTACTGAGTTCCCTGCAGCATAGAAAGGGTTTGTCCCTCCAAATGACACAGAGAAGATGGTAGAAACCGTTAGGTGGAAAACAAGACTTAAGGACCTGTACTAGGTCCTAATAAATGGAACCAGATCAAACAGTAGGATCTCAAGAAACCATTCAGAGAATAATTCCCACAGGACAGGAGACACAAACAGAAAGCAACAACTTTGAGGCAATGTGAATACTTCTCTAAGTGATGAAGGGGTTAGGTAGAAGGGTAGTGCAATCTCAGAAGTGCCTATAAGTCCTCCTCCACCTGCTTCTTTTTCACAGGGCAGCTTCTCAGACAACCTGCAAATGCATTGCCTGCTTCTGCATTTGGACATGCCTACTGTTACACCAGTCTGTTTACTGTCATGGTGCTGACATAGTAAGCATGGGAATTTGAGCACAGAGGATTTCTCATGTTTCAGAGGATGGGACTCAGTGGTTTGTTACCAAAGATGTTTGGTCTTTTGGGTCCCTGCAGGATGCCCCACATCATACCACTGATAAGTGGTATGATGAGTGCATCATCAAGTCCTCGCATTATTGGAGTATTACCTTATTTGCTACTGACTTTTTTCCCATCACAGAGATTCCCCTATTCTATGTATGGATCCAATGCTTCCATATATGAAAGGGAAAATGAGAATGTGTTCATTTTTTTTGGACTTTTGTTGGTCATGTGCATAGGCACACTGAAATCATAAAATGAGGTAGACTGTCACATTGCCTTTTCTGTGCTTTTCTTTGATGTAATGGATTTTCAAGACTAAATACCATTGAACTAAAAATGAGTACTATAGGCACCTGAACACCAATTTGAGTATGAGAGATGGCATTACAGGATGGACGTTTTTCTTCCTGGTTCTCTTTTTGTTCTTTTTTCACAGACTCTCCTGGTAATACTAACTTAAGTAGCTCACAAGGGTGTTGTGCAGATTAATTAAGTGCTAAGTATTATAAAGTGGCCCACAAACCTAATAAAGTTTGAGTTGAACTTTTGAACCTATGCTGTTCATGTGGGTTCTAAATTAGCTAAACGAGCTTACAGAATATTGCAGTATCCAGATGAAACAACCAGGGTGAATTTAGGTATGTAAATGTAATTACTTGCCTTGGAATTTGGCCAGAACACCATGGACAGAGTACTAACCATGCTATTACAAAAGCAACTGCAGTTTTTTAACCACTACAGTAGTATAATTCTTACTTCAGAAGGATTTTTAAATTAAAGATGATTGGATTAAAGGTGATTACAGGAATATTTTTCAGGTTTTTGAAAATTCATCTCAAAATAAAACCACAAATATTCTGAGTAGAAGACACATGATTTTTTTCAGAAATGTTTTGATCAATCATAAAAATGGGGAAGAAAGTGAGGTTGTGGTTGAGATTTTTTAATCCAGAAAGGAAAATCATGTCAAGCTATATTCTTGATTTAAAAAAAAAAGTAAAGGGCAGTTTGACAACAGAAGTTAATCTCTCAGAAATAAATTTCACTGAAGAGAGAATGCCTTATCCAAGAGAGTGATTCAGTCTGTAAGTGACTGTTTCGTCCATTGGCAGTGCCTTTGTCCCTTGACTATAAAAGAAGGTAGTGGTTCATTCATCTCATTCATATTAGCTATCAAAGTTATCTAAGTCTCAGCCTGAATAATAAATTCCTTCTGTATTCAGTCATAGATTTATAGAATCATAGAATAGTTTGGGTTGGAAAGGACCTTTGAAGGTTATCTAGTCCAACCCCTCTGCAATGAGCAGGAACATTTTCAACTAGATCAGGTTGCTCAGAGCCCCGTCCAACCTGATCTTGAATGTTTCCAGGGATGGGGTATCTGCCACCTCTCTGGGCAACCTATTTCAGAGTTTCTCCACCCTCATTCTAAAAAATTTCTTCCTTAGATCTAGTCTGAATCTACCCTCTTTTAATTTAAAATCATTACCCCTTGTCCTATCACAACAAGCTCTGCTAAAAAGTTTGTCCTCATCTTTCTTATAAGGGCCCTTTAAGTAGTGAAAGACTGCAATAAGGTCTCCCTGAAGCCTTCTCTTCTCCAGGCTGAACAACCCCAACTCTCAGCTTGTCCTCATAAGAGATGTGTTCTAGCCCTCCTCTGGACCTGCTCTAACAGGTCCATGTCTTTCTTGTACTGGGGATCCCAGAGCTAGACACAGTACTCCAGGTGGAGTCTCACAAGGGCTGAGTAGAGGGGCAGAATCACCTCCTTCAACCTGTTGGCCATGGTTCTGGTGGCTTTCTGGGTTGCAAGCACACTTTGCCGGCTCATGTCCAATTTTTCATCCAGCAGTACCCCCAAGCCCTTCTCTGCAGGGCTTCTCTCAATCCATTCATCCCCTAGTCTGTATTGATACTGGGGACTGCCCTGACCCAGGTGCAGGACTTTGCACTTGGCCTTGTTGAACATCATGATGTTCACGTGGGCCCACTCCTCAAGCCTGTCAAGGTCCCTCTGGATGGCATCCCTTCCCTCAGCTGAATCCACTGTACCACTCAGCTTGGTGTCATCTGCAAACTTGCTGAGGGTGCACTTGATGCCACTGTCCATGTCATTGGTGAAGATATTAAACAGTACTAGTCCCAATACGGACCTCTAAGGGACACCACTCATCACTGATCTCCATCTGGACATTGAGCTGTTGATCACTACCCTCTGGATGTGACCATCCAACCAATTCTTATCCACCGAACAGTCCACCCGTCAAATCCATATCTCTCCAATTTAGAGAGAAGGATGTTGTGGGGGACTGTGTCAAAGGCCTTACAGAAGTCCAGATAGACAATATCCATTAGCTCTTCCCTTGTCCACTGATGTAGTCACTTCCTTATAGAAGGCCACTAGGTTGGTCAGGCAGGACTTGCCCTTGGTGAAGCCATGCTGGCTGTGTTGAATCACCTCCCTGTCCTCCATGTGCCTTAGCATAGCTTCTAGGAGGATCTGTTCCATGATCTTCCCAGGCACAGAGGAGAGGTGGACAGGTCAGTAGTTCCCAGGGTCCTCCTTTCTACCCTTTTTAAAAAATGGGTGCAATATTTTCCTTTTTCCACTCGCCAGGAACTTCACCTGACTGCCATGACTTTTCAAATATCATGGAGATTGGCTTGGCAACTACATCAGCCAATTCCCTCAGAACTCTGGGATGCATCTCATCAGGTCCCATAGACTTATGTATGTTCAGGTTCCTCAGGTGGTCATGAACCTGATCTTCTCTTACAGTGGGAGGGACTTTGCACCCCGAGTCCCTGCCTTGTGGTCCATCCACTCGAGAAGTGTGGTAAGAGACGTTGCCAGTCAACACTGAAGCAAAGAAATTGTTGAGTACGTCAGCCTTCTCCTCATCCATTGTTACCAGTTTGCCAGTCTTGCTCATCAGGGCGAGTACACTTTCTCTGACTTTCCTATTCTGGCCTAGATACCTGTAGAAGCCCTTCTTATTCCTTTCATCCCTTGCCAAGTTCACCTCCAGCTGTGCCTTAGCCTTCCTGACTCCATCCGTACAAAACCAGGCAGCGTCCTATACTCTTCCCAGGTTACCTGTCCCTGTGTCCACTGTCTGTGCATTTCCTTCCTGCCCTTTAGTTTGACCAGCAGGTCTCGACTCATCCATGCTGGTCTCTTGCCTTCCTTACCTGATTTCTTACACCTGGGTATTGAGAGCTCTTGCACTGTATGGAAAGCGTCCTTAAAGATCTGCCAGCCCTGTTCTGCTCCCTTGTCCCTGAGGGCAGTTTCCCAGGGGGTCCTACTGACTAACTCCTTGAAGAGCTGGAATTTTGTTTCAGGGTCCTGACTTTACTCTTTGTCTGACCTATATACCTCAGGACTACAAACTCCACCAGTGCATCATCACTGCAGCCCAGGCTGCCTCCAATCTTGACGTCACCAATTAGCTCACTTGTGTTGGTGACCAACAGGTCCAGTATCACATCCTCTCTGGTAAGGCCGTCTGTTACCTGGATTAAGAAATTATGCTCAATGCATTCCAGGAGTCTCCTGGATTGCCTATAGCTCACTGTGCTACTTTTGCAGCAGATGTCAGGGTAGTTGAAGTCCCCCAGCAGGGTAAGAGCCTGGGAGCATAATGCCTCCTGTAGCTGGAGTAAGAAGGCTTGGTCAATAAGCTGCCCTTGATCGGGCAGCCTGTAGTAGACACCAGCCACAAGGTTCCCTTTGTCGCCTTGGTCTCTGATTCTTACCCATAAGCTTTCAACCTGTTTGTGGCTATTCTTCAGAGACAGGTCTTCACACTCTATCCGTTTCTTGACATAGAGAGCAACTCCTCCACTCCTCCTTCCTCACCTGTCCCTTCGGAACAGCCTGTAGCCATTGATAGCCACGCTCCAGTCATGGGATTCGTCCCACCAAGTTTCAGTAATGGCAACTAGGTTGTAGCTTTCTAGCAGCACGGTGGCTTCCAACTCCTCCTGTTTGTTGCCCATGCTGCATGCATTTGTGTAGAGGCACTTCAGCTGGACTGTCGGCTGTGTCACCTTCTTAGAGGAACACTCGTTAATTCCTTTGAGGTATTTCACTGGTGTTTCCCTGTTGGCTCCTATTACCTCAGGAGCCCCTGGCTCATCTCTGTAAGACTTCAAGTGTGCTGCAGTGTAGCCAGCATGTCTCAGAGCAACAGGCTGACGGCCCTTGCTCTCAAATAGAGAGAGATATCACCAGGAGTGACTCAGTTTATCTGTTTTAGATACTGGTCTAGAATGGGATGAATGTCCTTCTATAGATGTCTGCCTCCACCAACTTTAGAGATGACCAAGTTGGACTAAGTGTCAAGCTTTCAGATGACTAAAGGCAGATGAAATGAGCTTCTCCTTAAAATGACTATACTGCTAATTTAAGCATCTCATTTGGGTATGATCAGTTAGGATAAATTAATCTGTTGCTTAGTGTGGATGCCAGGGAAAGGTGCTAGCATAAGCAAAATGCATTCCAGTACTTGAAGGAGCATAAACTTTTGGGATGTAAAACATGATAGTTACTGGGACTTGAGCACACCTTGGACAGAATTTTTACAATGGAAGAACAAAGTCAAAGTCTACTGTGGGACTTAGGAGATCCAAGTATAATTCCCAGGTTTGTGGATTTTATTTTTTTTTTAATTCCCCTCATTTCTGTGT
The DNA here is from genome assembly GCF_034638445.1 of Ciconia boyciana. Taxonomy (NCBI): domain Eukaryota; kingdom Metazoa; phylum Chordata; class Aves; order Ciconiiformes; family Ciconiidae; genus Ciconia; species Ciconia boyciana. The sequence continues at coordinate 209,944,352 of NC_132934.1, forward strand.
TTCATATCATTATTTTAGATTATGTATCTTCATATGGAGGCTTAACCTTTATGTCTACCTATACAGGTTTTTTAAACAACATTTACAATGTTGGGTTTCAGATCTCATTTTATTGACTTTTATAATCTGAACCATAGCAATGTCATAGTCAAGCCACAAGAAGGTTATTATCTTCTGGGTGGAGAAGCCAGGAGCTGTGCATGTAATTTATGAGATCATCTATAGTATGATGCACTTAAGAACCTGAGCCTTTTAATAAAGTTTATACATATAAAAGACTGCTGAGGACTTTGCACACGGTTATTGTAAAACCCGACCTAAACTTTCCTTCTCCTGTGTATAAACAGAGAGATCTTTGCTTGGAAAAGCAAACAAGCAATGACCATCGTTAGCATTTATTATCAGCTACTTTGAACTTAGCACACTCTCTTTTAAGTATGAGTTTGACTAGCTATTTGGCATTCATCTCAAGGGCCTTTTTCCAAAACATGCAATAAAGATGAAATGCGTAATAACCTTCAAAAAGTCTTCTTTTTCTCATGCACATATCTTCGTCCAAAATCTTGGTTTTAAAGAAAATTAAAGCCTGGATCATCCCCATGAAATGCTATTATGTAACAGCATAGAGTTTGAAAGTGTACAGCGCACAGATAACCACAGTTCTTTAAAAAAAGACTTTCCCACTGATACCAGAATTTTGTAAGCATTGATTATTAAGTGAATTCAAGGTAAGTAGCCCCATCCACACTTTTTAATAATTGTTTCACTTTCCTATGAAATAGAAGCAATTTATGTTTTTTTATTTCTTTCGGTCTACATTACTGACTGTATGGTCCTCAGAAGACACTGCAAATACAGAATTTTACAGTAATCCAGGAAACTGTTGTGTCGTTTTATAAATGAAGACATGGAACACAGTTGAACTAAGTGAGCCAAAGTCAAAAAGGAAGTGTTTGTAACTGAGGTGAAAATTGGTATCCAATTTTCTGTATTCTGGGGTACTGTTCAGTCTATTATTCTTTGGTTTGAAATAACTTTGATAAGGAAAAGGGTTTATTAAATATTTCTCTTTCTCTTTGTGGTTCTCAAGAAGAGAGTGAGACTCAACTAAACATATTTGATCTTAACCAGATTCAAATTAAACACTTTCCGACACAATTTATATTTTTAATTTGGAAGACTGGTGCATTTTTAGTCTTAGAAGTGCGTTTTTAGTCTTAGAAGAAACTATGGTAAGCCAAAAGGGGAAAGGATATCTGATAAGCAAGAATCTTTTTATTCAAAAAAAATCTGAGTCTTCATAAGTTTTAATAACAAGTGAGAAAATTAGTGATATTTCAGCTGCGAGATTGGTAAAACTAACCTAGCAGGCAGACTTGTCTTCTGGGAATGTTCACTTTCCTCTTAATATGTGATGATTCATACGTGTAAGTTCTCCTTAACAAGCTGAAGATAAGCCTCTGCTAAAAATGAGTTAAGGCTTTGGTTTTTGCATGTCTTTGCAGTGTTACTACATGGAGCAGCCTTCAATGGCCAGTCTGCCGGCTCCCTCTGAGCTGGCAGACCACTTTATGTTGCCTTGTACGAACATAGAAACTGACAAACCAGTTCAGTCCAATAGTCCATCATGCTAGTATCCTCTTCCTGACAGTAGCCAGTGTCAGATGCTTAGAGAAGCAGAATAAGAAACAAGATCAACGTTGCATAAACTTTCCTGGCTTTTGGCATTAATTATTTTAAGGGCTTGTCATGGTTTAACCCCAGCCGGCAACTAAGCACCACACAGCCACTCGCTCACTCTCCCTGGTGGGATGTGGGAGAGAATCAGAAGAGTAAAAGTGAGGAAACTCGTGCGCTGAGATAAAGACAGTTTAATAGGGAAAGCAAAAGCCACGCATGCAAGCAAAGCAAAACAAGGAATTCATTCACTCCTTCCCATGGGCAGGCAGGTGTTCAGCCATCTCCAGGAAAGCAGGGCTCCATCACATGTAACGGTTACTTGGGAAGACAGACGCCATCACTCCGAACGTCCCCCCCTTCCTTCTTCTTCCCCAGCTTTCTATGCTGAGCATGGCATCATATGGTGTGGAATAGCCCTTTGGTCAGTTGGGGTCAGCTGTCCGGGCTGTGTCCCCTCCCAGCTTCTTGTGCCCCCCCAGCCTACTCACTGGTGGGGTGGGGTGAGAAGCAGCAAAGGCCTTGACTCTGTGTAAGCACTGCCCAGCAATAACGAAAACACCCCTGTATTATCAACACTGTTCTCAGCACAGACCCAAAACATCGCCCCATACTAGCTACTATGAAGAAAATTAACTCTATCCCAGCCAAAACCAGCACAGGACTTCCTGAACTAAGAAGTTTCATGTGGTCCGTCCTGTTAAACAGGAACTCCTCTCCATCAGTATGAGGAATCCTGTTTTGAATCCATTGGCTTTTCTGAACAGCGTTAACAACTTTCACAGTTTAAAATTTCTAGTGCAAAAAAATGTATTTGCATTTGTTTGCCTTTTTTGACCTGCTGCCTGATTATCTGATGCAGTAACTGCTGTTTCTTCATTCTTCATTACTTTCTAGCACTATATCATGTGCTACATACGTTGTCTCTTATCCAGAGATTTATACATTGTTTATAGAAGTAATTTCCAGACTCCTCTAATTCCACAAAACCAGAGAAACCTAGAGCTGTTCAAAATTTAATTTTCAGTGCTGCTGAAAATGTTAGTTGTGATTCAAGAAAAATAAAGTGATGTTTCTGCATTTTTTGACTGGGAAGACTGTTGTCATATTCATCTTTGCTTTTAGGAAGAAAGCAAAATTTACCTGAATATGCCAAAAATGGTGGAGGAAGTAAAGCAGAGCTGCTGCAAAGGCAGCACAGCTCTTCAAGTGCCCCATCCCTGCAACCCAGCTGGAGGGAAATTTGTCAAATTTCACTTTCTGCTGGAAATGGGAATTGACAAGAGCTTTTCAGCTGGTGGTTGACAGCTGACAGCTACTTCTGAAACAGATTTTTCCATCTCCCCTGGAAATACCTTCACAAGGTATTTCTCACTTGTGAATTTTCCTTACAATATGGAGCTTTTCCTTTTTTCCTTTTCCTTTTCCTTTTCCTTTTCCTTTTCCTTTTCCTTTTCCTTTTCCTTTTCCTTTTCCTTTTCCTTTTCCTTTTCCTTTCTTTTTCCCCCTCAAAGACTTCCTATTTTTCTTGTCTCCCAGCTGTAAGCTTTGATAAGGCCTGAATAGAGAAGCCTTAGTGCAGAATTTATATCAATTGTATTTTAGGCCATCATTTGTCAAGTTCAGTTTTAAAGTGGCAAGTGATGGGGATTTGTTTAATGACATTTCTTTTCCCAGAGTGTCTTTGGTGATATTATTTCAAGCTCACTTTCATCCTTCCCTGCTAATTAAGACCTTTTGAGAGGAATATAAAAATTAAACTTCCACTGCTACCTCATTCTTTGTGAACCTCTCTGCCAAGGCTCACTGCCTTTACATAATATGTGATTCTCCTCTGAAATTCAGTGTACAAATTAATATATGAGATTCATTTTTATTTCCTTTCTTGCTGTATTTCTAGATGTCTAGCTACCTTCAAGCAGTACCAGTCTATTAGAATAGACTCAATGACAAATTCTTGGACTTGAGTAACTTTATAAATTGTTCCTGCAAAAATTAACAACTCTCATTATACCAGCTAATTACCTAAGTCTTGCTGTGTATTTTCTTATCATGATCTAATGTCTTACATAACTTAGTGTGCTAATTTTTCTGGTTGATATTTATCTCAAAGATTGTAGAATTTGAAGACTACATCTCTCATTTATTGTTAGAAGAAAAAGGAGGGAGGAAAAAAAGGCCCAAAGGCACAGCTAAAGTCTTAGGTACACCTATGCAAAGCCATTGATCCTGGTTCTTGTCAATCCCAATCTTTCTTCCACTAGATTAAGTTGATTTGGTGCAGAGGTGAAGGCTGCACTCGGTGAGTTAAATTCATTGAAGAAATATACCGTATCTGCTGTCCTAGTGTGAGTTAAGGCGAGGTCAGATCTAGGTGGGGGTGTAAGGAAGAGCACAAAAGGATTATATCCCATGTAGTACTTGCCTCCAGGCATTCAGCAGACTTTCTCGTTCTTCCTGAGGAGGATAGTGAAGCAAGGAGCTTTTATGTTAGAGAAGAGCATAGGTAGGGGTTGCACATATTTGTTGCCTTTTTACAACACCAGAATGACATCAAGGGACCTGTAATAGATATTCAAAGAGGGTTTATTGTGTTCAAATTAAAACCTAAGCCACACCCTTGTAAAAGGGTTATGACTTTGCAAGCTGAACAGGGTTGAAGGGGGCAATCATCTATTTGCTGGCTTCTGAAGTCAGCAGGAGAGACTCAGTGTCCTTGCGGCAGGTAAGAGGTCAACATATTTACACAGTTCCCTTTGCAAAATACTTCTGTTCTCTAATGTGTCTGTATCGCAAACAAAATTTCATGAGTACAGTCTAATTTCCAGATCAAAGAAGTATGAAAGGTTCAGATTCAGATCTGAAGAGTTTTAGGTGTACAATATATTAATATTTTGCTGAATTCTTCAGGATATTTTCACTGGCAATAAGTTCTTTCAGTGTTATTTTCTTAATGATAACAGGTGTTGCTCATATACTGCCTACTCAGTGAATGCTCTTCTCTTGAGTTCTCCAGTTGGCCCATGCACTTATCAGTCGGCATTTTCAATAGGAAATTATAACTTGGGGCCAAATTAACTTGCTTCCAGGAGCTGTGCTGTTATTGAATTATTAGATATAATAGCACCATTAATGAGAGCCCTTGCTGAATGCTGCGTTGTGTGAGGTTTATGTTATGGTTTGATTTGAAAAGTTACCAAATGCTTGTGATAAGGTTGCAAGCTATACCGCATCACATGGGAAAACATTCTTGTTTGGATTTAAGCATGTTTTTGATTATATGAATTCTGAGTTCTGGACCACTTTCCACACCATCTGCAGCCAATCTGCATAGCCTAGGAAATTCAATCAGACATCTTGCCCATCTGTAAAACCAGAACTTCTCCGTTACTGTTTCACCCTAATTAATGGGGTTTATTTCATTTTCTTCTTTGTTTACTGCTAGCCCTGCTCTCTAAATCCCATTAGGAAGAGTACAGACTAGTTTTAGCACCTGATTAAAATGCTTCTAGAAGTATTATCTAAATTATATTTTTAAAAAAATTTACTTGATAAATTAAATATGTCAAATTGGGTGGACATGACAGATATGGGAATGTGCATGTCTTGTAGTTCCAGCCTCACTGTTAGGAACTGTTTCCAAAGTCTCTTTTTAACTTACTACAAATTGGTATTGCGTGTAGTTCTAGGAAATTAGATAATGTTGTTCAAAACAGGTACATTAAAATCAGTGTTGAAGAAGACCAGGGCAGGGGATAGCAGAAGGCTAGAGAACTGCTGCCTGATTTGAAAGGACAAAAAAAAGAATATTAAAATTTGGGGCTCATGCTGCTGATTTGTATCAACTAAATATAAAAGACAAAGCTATTCAATCTGTTTTTCTGAGATTATCCACATTTTCTAGGCTGTCCATTTTTATTAAAAATAGCAACGATGCAGAGGGAGGAAGAGTGAGAAGATGGACCTGAGACATTTATATTACCACATCCCAAAACTGCTTTGAGAGACCTGAGCTTGCTAAAAGGACCATTTGTTTTCTGAGATGCTGCACAAACAGAATCAAAACCCAGCTGCTGCTAGGCTAATAAAAATTATGTTAATCAAACAATAGAAACTGTTAAAAGAAAACCCCAAAACATGTGCTTTGTCCTTTGGTTCGAATTTCAGCTATAAGCTCATTGCCAGTTACAAACAATTTCCATTTCTAACGAAAGCGCAGTTTCCCCTTTTCATTGTTCCATGCTTAGACTGAAAAAAATCCTGGTTGAGATCTTTTGTAGGACTACTAAATCGATAGATTTGTAAAACTAGAGGAAAATCCCTTCAGCTATTTTAGAAGCATAAAATCCCCCCACGCACACACACACACCTTTCTAACCCTTGATGATCTTGAAAGCTTCTGGTTGAGGGTCTCTAGAGAGAGCAGGTCAGGTGTGGGCAGCTGATTTTTAAGAAGTGTTTTATGCAGGGATTTCATTATACCCACATAAAGCCAGATAAAATCCTTTCCTAGGTCAGGCACCTGACCTAGGGTTACAGGATGTGATTATTCTTGTGGTCTTCCAGATAAAGGCACTGCTTAAGCATCCATAGCCTGGGAAAGAGCCCTCAGGGACTGGCAGCAGGCAAAGGCTGCCTGTGACACAAGACCAGCACCTTCTTGCTCTGACTCTGTCTGCTCCACCTTAGCCAGACATAGAAAATTGGGATTTTAAATATGCGAGAGAGACTGCAGCGCATTTCCCAGCACACGTGCATACACCCATTCTTGCTTTACAGGCTTGTTTCTTAACTAAGCCCCATATTGTGGCTTCTGCAGAGCAAAACCTTTAAAGCAAAAGATGAATGGGTCTAATACAGATTTTCAGTGAGTCCAAAAAATAAATACTGTTTTAATGAGCTCTTTTTTGGTCTCTCAGCTCCTTAGGGCAGTTATTTTCCCTTATGAATGTCTGGAAATTGCTGAGAACTTTGTGGTCAGTACCATCAACAACTAATGAATAAAAATGATGGGGGTTATATTACAAGAACCAGAACTCTGAAAAGCTTTAATCACAACAATGTAACAGATTAATTAGAATGTCCAAAACCCAGAAACAATGCATCTGATTTTGAGATGCTTGAGTGGGAATTTTTACAAGTGTACAGAGAATTTTAATAACATGGAAAATCAATTATATTTGTAAGAGGTATAATAATCATAAATACATAGTAAATATTAATGCCAACTCTGATATAATGCCTTGTGTCAGTAGATCTCAAAGCACATTATAAAGGTAGTATTCATTAGCATCATAATGAAAATCAAATTAGTTTTGCTAATTTGCCTTATGTGCAGGGCTGTATGATCTGTGGAAAAGTAGGCAGATAGTTGTGTGTGCAGGTTAGTCAGTAATTTAACTTATTTATTGGGGTGTAGAAAGTGAATAATGGGAGCTGAAATGTTTTGCAAGCATAACAAAGAAAGGAAAAGATGAAAAAAATAAAATGTTCTGGTTTGATCTGGATATGGTAAACTGCAGTGAATAAAAAAGGAGCAGTTGGGCTTTGCCCAGTTTTAAATTGCCTATAACGTACTTCTAAAAGTTATGAGGTCGTATATGATTAAGCAATTGACTTCACACATGTGCAATGGAATATTCTTCCCTGTTTTCAGTAGTTTAATCACCTGGGGTCTGTGGAGTCCTGGTAAATCCATTTGCAAGACATCACGGAAGCAGCATTGGAGAAGAACCTTGAGAATGGCAATCCAGAGGGACTGCTTATTTTCTGTTTCCTGAAATGTACTCAGATTTTTTTCAGTTTGACCTAAGATTTCCTATGTTTACCCACAGAGCTATGGTGTATGTCTATAGAACATACAGTGCAGAAACTTCCTCTGAAGCGCCGTAATCATAGAAACAGTCACAGATATGCCTTAGAGAAATGCCTTGTATTCTGGTCACATGTTTTCCAAGGGAACATTTTTATGCTGGGAAATGCTATGTCACTTCAACAGTTTGGGGACAACTTTTCATTTGGGAATAGGGTTTGGCTGCTATTCTTTTTCAAAAGCTTTTTCATTTTTTAAACGGTTTTTTTTCCTTAATCTCAGCTTCATTTTATTATTGTACATTTAATTTGGAAACTCAAAAAGTTGAAAATTAAGCAAAAAAATTTGATTTTGTTGAAACTATATTCCAGTAAGTGGAAAATAACATCTCATCTCTTAAAATATCCTTTTGTGGAGTATTATGGAATTATCTTTTGTTTTCCTTTGTTTGTTTTCCCAGTCTGGAAGAAAATTGCATAGGAAACTTATGGAATTTTCCATGAAGTTAAAGTTCCAGCTTATTAGCTCCCTGGTATAGGCATCCAAGTGAGAAATTTGGACTGAATGTATTCAGACAATTAAGCTTCATTTTCTGATCCCTAATTGCACACACGCAGAGAGATTTAATTTAAACATGAGTTCCTTCAGTGCTAGCAATTGTGTGACCTGTTGTTTGACCCGTATTTTTATTGAACAGATCTTTGCTTAGGACATTTTTTGAATTGTTCATCTGAGCTCTTCGTAACACACTTTCTGCTTGGCTGTGTTTACAGTTCCCAGGTTGAAAACCATACCCATCCTAAGCTGAGTTTTCTGCGTGACACCTGCTGTAAAGATGCCGTGGAACATCTCTTTCCAAGTCCGTTTTCTTGAGTACATTGGCAGCTGTAACTCATAATCTCTTCATATAACCTGGAGAAATCACTGAAAGCATTTTGGGGATACATAAGGACTGTGACCTTAAGAGTACATTATAAATTAATTTAACAGGTAATATTTATGGACCCTAGCTTGTAATGACAGAGTATTTTTTCCCTCAGCAGCTGTGTGTTTTACTCTCTTGTGCCATATGCTGTTGTTTTCACCCACAGAAATTGTGATTAAAATACTGTCCAAAAAGAATGATGTCCTTTCGCATAGGTTTTTGACCACTTCCCATCTGGAGGTCTCAGGGAGACCTTCAGCATCTCCATCTGGTACAACATTGTATCTCCTTGCTAAACACAGATGGAAGAGGGAAAAGAGTTTCTACTGATCAAACTCATATGAAGGCCAAGGAAACATGAGATTCAAAACCATTCAGATAGTAAGGAGTACTTCAAGAAAGATTAGGGAAATTCTTCAGACATTTATCACAAACTATCCTCCAGATGCTCACTCCAATCTATCAGCATCCTCTGTTAACTCAAGCCAAATCCCTTTCATCAAAATCCTGCCTTGGCTAGCTCTTAGGAAACCAAAGACAAATAAATGGGGCGAAGGCATTGAGTCAAGCAGTGATGTGTGATTTTCCATATTGTTTAAATGCTTGAAATTTTGTGGAGCAGTTTTGCCTGTGCCCCCTACCAGTGTACCAGATCATGTTTGAACAGGCCAGGGACCATACCAGACAGACAGTTTTTCGAAGCCCATCCTGTTCTGAAGGGGAAAAAATTCAGCTGGATGGGCATCAGCAGTGCACGCCTCCTGCCCTCAGGGTCCTGCCCTAGCCCTGTTTGCTCTTCTACTATGGACACAGCCAGGAAGACCACATGTGCAGTGAAGAGGCTAATTTGCAATGTAATAAGATTTTATAGACACCCTTTGAGGGTCTCTGTGCCTTAATTCCCCATTCTGCAGGAAGGAAAGTCTTCTGAGATGCTCAAAAGGTCATTTGGGGGTGGGGGGAATCTGCTGTGGTATGGAGCATGTGCAAAGAAGTGCCATAGATAGCCTGATTGTTTGGCTTATTCTCATTTTTCCTGGATGATGTTAAATGATCCAGAATAGGTTTCTCCCAGGGTTTTTGGGACCCTGCAGTGGCCTGGATATTCTCTACTTGAAGTAGTTCTGGGTCTGCTCGGGCCAGAGCTCCTGCTGTATGCAGGCTAATGTCATACATGTCTCCTTTGTACATGCCTTCATAGCTTCTCTCCTTAAACACGAGCAGGTAATGCAACCCCAGATGAATGTGGTCCATGAATGTGGCCTATTCTTAGCAGGTTTTTTGGGATTCCATGGCTATCAACAGCACCAGAGTGAACTAACATACTTAATCCCCATTTCTTTGCGAAGGGCTGGATCCAGAGTGGTGCTGGGTGCCTCCCAAAAGGGAGCGAACGTGCTCTGAGAAGTCAGTGGGAGGTGAAAGACCTCAGCATCTCTAAGACTGGGCCCAGCATGGTGCAGAAAAAGCACTGTTTCCTACTAGCATGTACCTAATTGTATTGAATTGTAGTACTATTTCTACAGTGAGATAAGTTAATGAACCTCAGCTGATTATGCCCTAGTTTACTTAATAGTTCACATTATTATTTAAATGTGAAGCAGTAAGTATGCCAGCCTATAATTGTTTTTACTATTTCTCTTTTTTATTATAGTGCATCTGTAGTATGTGGTTTAATTATGTTTTACTCTATACTCTATATGTAAATGAAGAGAATGGTCTCTTTTTGTCTTGCATGCAACAATGGTATTAGGGAAGGATTAGCGGCTGAATGGGTGCTCCCAGGAGTGGGAGATGCAGCAGGCAATCTGTGAGCGACCTTCACCAAGCCATGTGGGCTGCATTTTCTGAAGCAGGAGACCAGAGATTGGTCCACTGAGCTGCACTGAGCAGGCCTCTGCCTTTTTTTGTGTGAGAGGCTCTTTGCTGTTGAGGAGAACTGAGCAGCATGGTGTGAAACAGATACAGCTGTGCAATGGCTATAGATTTAGAAGTTAATGGGTAGTTTTTCAGCCCTGCTGAGTGCCCAGAGCTCCTGTTCTCTTCAAGAGAGTCGAAGCTGTACAAAATCAGGCCAATGCTTTAGTTGCCTAAATAAAGATTTAGTTTCCTGGCTGTTATGAGCCTCAGTTCCAGCACAGCCATAAAAAGGATAACAGTCCTCTGGCAAAATATTGCTGCTTAGAAATGTCGCGGTTGTTTCTTCACCACAAATCACATCCACCTGGAAACTATTTGGAGTAGAGCAGGGAGAGCATGGAAACCTGCCTGCCATCAAAGCATGGGCCTCTGCCACTAACTCTGGAGTGACACGTTTAGCACAAATGCCCCTGTTGGATCATTTCTGGCTCTGGAGCTCTCAGGTAGTAGCTTTCCATGTGTGTTCTAGTCTGTTGTCTTTGGGCTAGTGCTGTCCTATCTCTGACTAATGAGTGGTTTTAGCCAGTAGGCAAGTTTCTGAAACTAATGGTTTTTTACCTAGCAGTATAAGCAGAAGAGAAGTTGAGGTCCATACTCATAATCCTGTGACTGGCCTAAGGCAGAGGGAGTGCTTGGCAGTAGGAGGGGAGGAGCATGTAGAAATGCGCAGAGCAGATGGAGAATGGAGCCCTGTGGGACCACCAATGAAAAATACCCCAGGCTTTCTGTCAGTAGCTTTTCTACAGGGTTTCAAGTGAATAAATCCCAGAAATGCTCTGAGATTTGGCTGAAAGAGTCTTACAAAATTACCCCATGTCTTCAAATGTGAGGGGAAAATAGTCTGCATTGATTTTATTGTATTTTGCAGTTAATATACTGTATGTCACGTAATTAGTGGCTGTGTTGTAATGTACATACACAAGTGGGAAAAATAAAAGTAGAGAGAATATTTGGCCTTAATTAGTGCTCCTTAAATGCTAGGTGCTTACATATGTAACCATACTGGAGCATTGGCGTACATGATGATTACTACCATTATCTAACAGAGTATATTTCTCCTCCTGGAGATGAAATCTATCTAATGAGTCTAAAATGGTATAAATATGCCCGGTGTAATAAGGCAGACTGGGCTAAAAGGCATTCAGAACATGGGGGAGCTGATGAATTTTAGACCAACTTTTTTACTCGCTGACACATAAATTGCATTCCTTATTTTTAAAAAGAATATAAACAAAACCAGAAGCCAATAGGATGCTGATTGTTTTGCCTTCTCCTGATCTCACCAGATACCCATTTGGTCCTCGGTGAATATTAGTGTAATTAATTTTGTCCTTATAAGTCATCCAGTTCAAAGCTAATGGTTTATCCTATAGAAAGAATGACAGTGCCAAAATCTGAAACACTTCTTGCATTTTATCACTATGATTCTTGTATTAGAAGTGTGGCCTCTGCCTGGAACTGCCATCTCCTGCTCCTCTGCCTCAGTCACTGGTGTCATCTGATGCTTTCTGCTATACCAAATCTATCTGATCGCACAAACAGAGTTTCAGAGGACACCAACAGCTATTGTCAAAAATCCAGGCTCCAACTGTGAATGGATTTTATGAAGTCTGACATGAGGGCTCGCACTGTCTTACTGTCCCCAGCTTGTCAGAGCAGGCAATAGGCATTTTCTCTATTTTTATCAGAGAACAGTAAATTCAAACCTAGCAGTAACTGCTGCCAACCCTACCTGCTGCACAAAGCTGTTTGTTTTCAGTTAAGAGTTGTTTTGCAGGAGGAAAATGAGAACTGTAATCAAGTGCTTGTGGGGTGGGAGAGGAGGAAGGGAGGGAAAGAGTCCTGTGGATCAAGATTACAAGGTGTTACTGTCCAGCAGAAGGAGATTGTTGTGCTACACTGGAAGCACAAGAGAGATCTCTGCTTTGTAGAGTCACAGTAGAAAATAAAGATGCATTAAACAGACTTCTGATTTTGGCTTGCCTCCATTTTTTACCTCCACAACTGGGATGACCCCAGGAAGGCAGAGTTTTTAAGGCTGGTTTTGCAGCTTTGGAGGAAATGTCTGTTTGGACATGTGAAAATGGAACTCTCTGGACAGAGAGGGAGAGTTGCTTTTTGGGAAACTTGACTCATATTCTTAGAAGCTAAAGACAACTAATGAAATATAACAAAAAAAGCAAATATCTTTCCATACCTATTTCTATTGCAGCACAGTTATGTAGTCTGGATATAATAGAAGTGCTTGGGAAAAGGTTCCCTTTGATTGTTACTTCAGGGTTTTAAAGTGACAGGCCGTAAAGGGTGAAGACTGACTCTTTGATCTTAAAAAGCTTGGTAAGAGGGAGCTTTACTCTGTTCAAATAATTTCAGGTAATTGTAAGTAATCCGAATTGAGTCTCAGGGCTGCAGGGCTTTACATAAGTGATTCGCATTTGAAGAGGTTCTGAATACATACGAATTCAGATTTCAGGAGCCTCCTTACAACATTAGACACTTTCAATAAACTTTGGTTAACCCTCTCAGGCTGAGGCAAGAGATAGCGTACCCACTGTGAAAGAGGCATCAGCCTACAGGAGAAATGAAGACGGAGGCTAGAAGGGTGAAGGAAAAGCCTGTGGTTATGCTGTGTATTAGTGCTAGCCAGATATGCAAAAGATACTGCCCTTTCTTTTGCACCTGGGGAATGGACAAGTCAAGGAGCATTATTAAATTAGCTAGTGTCAGCAAGAAGCATGAACTTGGGAGCTTGGGAGAGCCTTGTCTTACCGAGATTTGTGGGGATACAAAATGTCTCAATGTCCACCTTACAGAAACAGGTGTCCATGATACTGGTGTTCAGCACTGAATGTCTTGTGCACACAGCCTGTCTGCAGCTCTGGGATCAGACATGGATCCAGTGTTCAAACAACCTGATCTCTGCTGGACACAAGGCCTTTGGGTCTTGGGAAGCTTCATGAACTGGAATCAGAGAGATAGCCAGGGACAAACTGTGCCTCAATCATAAATTCGTTTACAGAGGTGGCCTTGAAACCTTGTCAGCTGTGGAAGGCAGACACCTGTGCTCCATCAACAGAATCACTTCTGGACCCTCTGAAGGTAATGACTAGACTTGGTATAAAGAGGCATTTATCAACACTTAATGCTCCTGTTAGGCTGGACATACAAAACAACATAAGTGCAGGAACACTGAACCTCTTGCTGGTGCTGAAAGACTTTGCTTTGGCATATCTAGCTGCCAGTGTGGTCTCCAGCTTCACATAAGGCACTAAGGGTCCTATTACAATGCACTGGGGGAGTTAGTGTCTGTCTGGAAGACAGAGATGTATATATTGGCTCAAAATGAGACATGGACTAATTCTCATCCACCTAGAAAAAGAGACATCTAAGAAGAGTTTTGTTAGAGATCTACAAAAACATGAGTGGTATGAAAAAGGTAAACAGAGTGTGTGATCATTTTCTTTTCCAATATGAGATTTGGGGGACATCAAAGGGAAACCTGCAGACAAAACCACCAAATGGAGCTGGCTCTTCATGCAGCATGTAGTTAAGCTGTGGAATTCCTTGTCACAGGATGTCATGGTTGCTGCAAGATTTAATGAGTTCAAAATGGGATTAAACAATTAACTGAAGACCAAGGAAACCAAAGGCACCACCTCTGTTTTTGAAAACTCTTGAGATGAAAATTAATGGAGACTGGGAAGTTATTTTTAGGGAGGTATTGCCCTGTTTGCCTTGGTTTTAAACGATTGCCTGGACATCCATTTCTGGCTACTGTTTTAGACAGGACACTAGAACAGAATCGGTCTTTGGTCTCTCTTGACCACTTCTAACCCCCATGAAGAAGCAACCTTCTCAATGCTTTCGAACCAGTATCTGAGATCCTGCCTGTTGGGCTGTGGGATGGTGTTAACTTCGTTAGAGGATGTGGGGAGGCTCCAGCTGACACACCACAGCTTGACCAAGCAGCTACGTCTGACTTGTTGGGTTCTGGAATGGGAGAAGGGCCATGGTGGTGAGATGAAAATGTGTAAAAGATCTGTGCCCAGCCAATGCTGAGCTCCTCTGGGGCACAGCACAGAGTCTCAGAAGCGGCTGTAGGATACAACAGGCTGTACGTCATCTCTTGTGTAAGTTTTTCACATTCATTAGTGCCTTTTTATTTTTAAAAGCTGTAGCAAGTTCTAATTTCATTCTTAAATAACTTTATTTTTAGAGCATTTTATCTGTTTATTTATCTATTTATTTATTTATTTTGCAAAGATTTTAGTCTCCTCAAGTTTTCTAGAGATGCCAAACACTTCCAAATCAGATGAAGCACACACCAGGGACTCCCAGCACAGCAGCTACTTTAATTCAGTTCTACAGTTGAAGATAATTAAAATAACTGCTGGCTGGGAAGTTGAATCTAGTTGTAAGATTTTCAAAGAAGACAAGCTTGCTTTAGTGCCCTGGGGAAGAGATTCCAAACTTTCTCTATTGCGTCCAAGAAAAAAAAAAAATCATTTTTCTTCAGGTTGAAACTGTGCCCCTAAAACCAAATTTGTACATATTAGTATAGAGAGGGCATGGATTTTTTCATATGACTTTGGTCTTTATCCACAAAAAGATTTTTGGTGTTCAAATTTTAAAGTAAACAGACCAGATCTGATCTGATCTTTTCTTGGGATGTTCAGAGAAGGGTAGATTAGCAAGTGTTAGGTGTGGGCATGGCTAAAGGTGGAAAATACAGAGAGAAAAACTGACACTAGTATTCATCTGTGCCTGCGTTCCTAGTTTGATGTAATTCAAAGTTGAAGAGTTTGATTTGAATCACCACGCCTATCAACCCACAGAAGCACTAAAGTGTTTTAAATGAAGCCAAGCATTTAAAAATACTCAGTCAATTACACCGTCTCAATTTGAGGGGCAATAATTTACTAAAATAGGATTAACTCAATCTCTTGAAACTGTCTGGCCATAATCTAATGTTTCTCCTTGTTTGTAGCCTTTAAATCAAATCAAGACAGATAAAAAAGGCATTGAAGGGTCAATGAAGAATATTTCTGGGTGGCTGCAAATTCTGATTCATACAATATGAATCAAATGGGAAGACAGGGTGAGAAGGCACCTCTTGTGAATAGGGCAGGGAGCTTTCCACTGGACAGTCTTTCTACTGAATTGTATATACTGGAAAATAGTTGGAGAACATCTGATTTATACCAAGAAATAGAATCAAGAGGAGTTTGTGAAGTATGAATGGAAATCTGAATGGAGGAGAAAACAGTAACACCAAAGGCATTTTTTGAAGAGGAGTGGTTTGGAAGCTGGGCTACAGTCGTCGTATTTCTCCTTAATGTGCGAGTCATTCCATGCACAGCTGCTTCAAAGTGAACATGCAGGAGGACGAAATGCACACATTGAAGAGAGATGGTTTTGGATCACTGAATCAGAGAGACCATGCACATGTCTGTCTTTCTGAAGAAGTGAAGACAAACTAGCAGAGTGGAGGCAGACTATTGCTCAGCATGTGTATTTTTCTCTTCAGCTCACCTGTTTATGTATTTATTAAAATATTACAATTCCATACTAAGCTAATTATCAGTCTACAGCTTGATGATATTGCAGTATCATTCAGTGCATCAGAAAAAGACACATCTATTTTCTTAAATTATTTCACACTTCATTTCAGAAGTTGACAATTTTTTATGTATCCTCAAGGGCATTCTCATTACAGTTATATTTTTGACTGTAATGTCAAGAAAAAGAAAATTTCCTTAGGATTCAAATGATACTTATAAGATGACTTTTACTCACATTTTACTGAATGTCAAACTTTATTTATGGTATTTTTCTTGCAGAAGAATCAGGCAATGACTGTCATGTTAGCCATCAAATAAACCCAGGCCTTGTTAAAGGATAAAGAGTATGAAAAGTGCCTATGGCATGGAGTTACTGTCTTCCCTCTGAAATCTAGTCTGAGAGTTATTAAATCTTGGTGGGTCACTTTTATTATTATAACACACCTTAGAACTCTGGAAGGTCTTAATACTTCAGGCTGTTAATGCAGTGAGGGCAAGCCTATGTAATACAATATTTAAAACATATAAATAAAGTTGCACCTCTTCTGAGTATTAAAGTTCCATTCTTAGAAGAAAAAAAGGGTGTTTGCCCTCATGCCCTAATCAAAATCCAGCTAAATTAACTGCACTAGGGCTACTTTAATTTACTGAATTTGCTGGAAATATCTTTGTTTCAGCTCTACATATGGGATGACAGTGGTGCTGTTTCAGGTGTGCATGTGTTGTGTGTGTGTTATGCAATATCACTGTGTAAGATCGACATTTGCTTGAGGGTAAAACTGAAAGCTAGACTGGGAATAGTTTCATAGCTTGTTGGCTAGAGGTGCACAGGCATTAAGGGGCTATATCAGCTTCCAGTACTTGCGCCAGTTTATATTAAAGTATTTATACAAATAGAGGACTTTCTTCACCTTAGGCACGTGCCATGCCACGATCACTTACTCATCTTAACTCAGTGAATTGCCTTTAAATCCCTGTGAGAATCTAGGCTATAGAACTGATAGTCTCCTCTCTCTCAATCAGCTCTCTCAACATTTCCAAATTTTTTGGCCTTGACAACTGAAGCATATTACTGGGCTTCTGTTAGGTTTTGGTTTTCCATTCTTCAGAGTTTGGTGTCAGCATGCCAGGACTTTCTAAGTGTCAGAAATTGACTTTTGGGTGACTGTAACTGATGCACTTTTAAAACTTTTTTGTGCCATAACAGGCACCTGTGTGAATGTAGCATTCTGGTCATTCAAGGGAGATGGATAATGTGGGGTTCTGTTTTCCTTTCATTCTGACAATGCTCATTGTACACTGTTGGACCGTTGCACAGAAAGAGAAGTCATCTTGGCATCTGCCTCACCAAATGGACAAATATCACTGTGGGTATTATTTTTATCACTTAATTTAAAGTTCTTCATGCATCTACCCTAATTTCATTCTCACTGCTTAAAACCAGGAGTTTATATTCCTTTTATTTTTAATGGACAGTCATATATATCCTCTAGTCACTTGTGTTAAATGATGATACATTCTAGGTAACCAGTAACTGGCTTGTAATGGACAGTCTTTTTGTATGTGAAATATTGTATTTGGTTAACTGGACGTCTCATAAATGTTAAGGACATGTTGCAAGGTGAGACAAAAAATGAGAAATATAAAAAGTAAAATAAAAAGTGAACATTTTCGTATTTGTACTTTCCAAGCTTTATTTATGAAAAATATACTGATGAGAATCAGACAAAGCATGGATAGAAGGGATCAGGAAGGCAGTAAAAGATAAAAGTACAATAGAAAAAAATCTCTATTCTTCTTCCTAATACCAGTATTTCATGGTTTAAAGTTTAATTGGCATTGATATTTCTTTAATATTCTAATGGCATTTATGTTTGGCCATCTGAGGGCAGAATTTGGCTTTCATTATGCACATTTTTTGCCATGCTTTTAAGCAGGTAAATCAGATTAGATTTCTCTGAAGAAAACTAGAGGTCTCCCTTCTATAGGCCTGTTCCCCACCTACATGATAAGTATTTTCTACCTTCCTGTGTGTTGTTAAGGCTCATAATATATATTCTTGTCAAGTAAACTCACCTAATAAAGAATAAACTCTCATCTTAAAAAGCCCGTTCTCATTTCTAGCTGTTCCTTCACATTACCATAGTTTCATGGAATGGTTTGGGTTGGAAGGGACCTTTAAAGATCATCTAGTCCAACCCCCCTGCCATGGGCAGGGACATCTTTCACTACATCAGGTTGTTCAAAGCCCCATCCAACCTGACCTTGAACACTTCCAATGATGGGGCATCCACAGCTTCTTTGGGCAACCTGTTCCAGAGCCTCATTACCCTCATCTTAAAAAATTTCTTCCTTATGTCCAATCTAAATATACCCTCTTTCAGTTTAAAGCCTATCCTGTTACTTACATGCCCTGGCAAAAAGTATCTCTCTGTCTTTCTTATAAGCCCCCTGTAAGTATTGAAAGGCTGCAATAAGATCTCCCTGGAGCCTTCTCTTCTCCAGGCTGAACAACCCCAACTCTCTCAACCTTTCCTCATAAGAGACGTGTTCCAGCCCTCCTCTGGACCTGCTCTAACAGGTCCATGTCTTTCTTGTACTGGGGATCCCAGAGCTAGACACAGTACTCCAGGTAGAGTCTCACAAGGGCTGAGTAGAGGGGCAGAATCACCTCCTTCAACCTGTTGGCCATGGTTCTGGTGGCTTTCTGGGTTGCAAGCACACTTTGCCAGCACATGTCCAATTTTTAATCCAGCAGTACCCCCAAGCCCTTCTCTGCAGGGCTTCTCTCAATCCATTCATCCCCCAGTCTGTATTGATACTGGGGACTGCCCTGACCCAGGTGCAGGACTTTGCACTTGGCCTTGTTGAACGTCATGATGTTCACGTGGGCCCACTCCTCAAGCCTGTCAAGGTCCCCCTGGATGGCATCCCTTCCCTCAGCTGAATCCACTGTACCACTCAGCTTGGTGTCATCTGCAAACTTGCTGAGGGTGCACTCAACCCCACTGTCTATTTCATTAATGAAGACATTAAATAGTATTGATCCCAGTACAGACCCTTGAGGGACACCACTCATTACTATTCTCTGCTTGGACATTGAGCCATTGACTGTAACTCTTTGGACATGGCCATCCAGCCAAGTCCTTATCTATCTAACAGTCCACCCATCAAACCCATATCTCTCCAATTTAGAGGTAAGAATGTTGTGGGGGACTGTATCAAAGGCCTTAAAGAAGTCTAGGTAGATGACATCCATAGCTCTTCCCTTGACCAGTGATGCATTCAGTCTGTTGTAGAGAATGCTGTTCTCTATTGAATTTTTAACTTATATTCACCCATCAGAACCATTTATTTGGTGTGGATACAAGAACAGCTGGTTGGAATGGATAGGGCAGCTGAGGAAAAGAATGATACTGAAATTATGGTCTAAGAGATGACCTGATTCTAATCGATTCAAGGATAAATTTTCTGGTGCTATTTTTAGTAACTTATTGTGTTCAGAAAGAAGCATAATAAAACCTAATAGTTGGAAGATAAAGCCAAATAAATTTAAATGGGGAAAAACTTACATTTTAAAGAGTAAATGAAATCAGGGGGCAATTCAGCTCAAGATGAAAATAAATGACTTTTAGAGTGCTTATGTGAACTATGTGTCTGAACTCCCAGAAGGGTCAATGGAGATCTTGGGCTTGACTTGATTGTCTTCATGGAGAAGTCTAGAACCATTTGATATTTTCTGGCCTGGTTCATAGCTGTTCCTACGGAAAGTTAATGGATCTCCTATAGATCTTGTGTCATACCTGAGAATTTATGGGTAACAAAGGACTTCTCAAAGGACAGTGCAGCCACCCCAACAAAGGAAAGAATATGGCGGGGGGGGGGGGGGGGGAGCATTCAAATAAACCTGCAAATACAAACAAAGTATAATGTAGTCTTGAGAGTGATTCAGCTGATCAAATATAGGTGTCCACTTTAAGAAGAAACAAATCATGCTCAAGGGGTCTACTGTTAGTGATGACTGGATCTCTCATGACTCCACTCCTCCCTCGTGCAGACATGCACCAGTG
This sequence comes from Ciconia boyciana, assembly GCF_034638445.1. Classification (NCBI taxonomy): domain Eukaryota; kingdom Metazoa; phylum Chordata; class Aves; order Ciconiiformes; family Ciconiidae; genus Ciconia; species Ciconia boyciana. The sequence goes on from NC_132934.1 coordinate 209,964,317, forward strand.
GAGACCTAAAATTAAGTGCCTTAATATAGACTTGAGCTCCACCTTGACTGTCAGAAGAGATTGCTAAATAATCCAGTAGATTCTCCATAGGATGACTGCTTTAAAACAAGCTGGGATGTTACTTCTTCAGAAAAGTTTAATCAAAATAGTGATAGAAGGCCTGTTACAGAAGCAAATGGACAAAATTCTATGGCATGGCTTATTCATTGTTCAGATTAAATTGCACCATTGATTCTTCCTGGCCTTAAAATTTTATAATTGAATTACTATGTTGTATATCTGTATATGTATGTTTATAATTGTATAACTATGAATTATACAAATAACATGATTAGATATTATAAGAATGAAAAACTATGAAATATGGTATATTTCATTCATATAAATGTTATTTAATTATAAATGAACTATAAAAGTCTTGCTTTAAGAGAATGGAGAACTTTAAAGGAGAAACTTTTATTTTTTGAGAGAAATATTCTCTTCTACTTTCATTCTGATTGCATCAATACGTATTTTGGCAGTTTTATAAATTGCAGCTGCCTCTTTTACATGCAATATGGAAATACTTTCTCTTGAGGCTTTGTGTTTTGTATGTAAATAGCTCTTTAAACACACATAAGTATGTAGGTAATTCAGATTAATTTTCCACACAAGTATATATATTTAAAAGATCTTCCTTTTCATTTATTTTTCTTTGCAAAACACCAATACTGCACAGGGATTGACAACTTAGTGGAAATTTCTAATCAACTTCTACACATGTGCCGTGCCAGTGGAGCTTTGGCAAGTCCTTTAGAGGTCAAATATGAAGAGCTCTGCATATGGAAAAGACATTTTAAACCTCTAGAAAACAACCAAATTAAAACAGGTTTCCTTGGGATTACATGAAGCCATGGCTGCAAGTCATGCTTCAGTGTCCAAGTTTCAAGTCTCTGTCTTCTCCTGTTGAGCCATCAGAAGTATTTTCGAAGGTTTACAAAAATCCTGTAATAATAAAACACAGCTTTTGCATCCTCAGTAGTAACAACCATTTACATTCAGGTTTTTGAAAGCCATTTGACAGCTTTCTGAGATCAGATTATTTCATTTTTAAAGGTTAAATTTAGAAGCTTGTCGTAATGAGCTTTAGGAATGGGAATGTAGGTGCGATATTAACTTCAGGCATCAATACAGACCATATATAAAATTGAAGTCCAGATGGTGGCCCATTCAAAATGCCAACTTTCCACAGAACATAATGGTGCAATGTTTTATTAGCATAAGACACATGACTCTGATGAATCAGGACCTATAAATTTTTATTTGAAGGAAATGGGACTCAGAATTTTGTGTTTATTATGTGTTTCCATTCCATTGTCCAGTGTGAGATGCAGCTGAGGACAAAGAACACAGTCCCTATCCCCAGTGCTTAATGTCTATACATAAGACAAATGCAGGTGCCCATAAAGAACAAACAGCACCAAGAAGTACTGAAACAATACCTGTCATCATGATCAGGACACAGTATGTTGTACAGAAAACACATTGTGGCATAATAGCTGACATTTTGTAGGCACCACAGCAAACTAAGGTCTTACAGAGATATTTACAGAAGAAGAAGTAGGTGGATTTATAGATGTTTAAGGTGAGCTTCTCCCAGGCAATAGCAGTTTCAGAGGACAAAGGACACTATGGTTCCTTTGAAGTGTAGTGGCCACAGTTCCCTCCCAGGCTTTCAATTCTCAATGAGTGCTAAAAAGCAGGAGAGGGACAAAGACTATTTGGGGCATTGGAAGTGAAGATGGGCAGATGACAGCATGGGCAGAACCTCAGCTAAGAGGTTCAGGTGCAGGTGCTGGGGAAATGATAAATTAGGAAATAATCATTGCAGCAGCTTTCTGGAAGGATACTTGTAGGCAAAGTGACCTGTACGCTGTGAGAAAGGCTGCTGTGTTAGCTCTGATGGGAAAGCAAGACTGTGGCAAGAGTCAGAATCAGATTACACTGATTACACTGCATTATCGCCAATGGTTTTGGAGGTGGAGGAAACTTGATTTCTTTTCTCTTGTTTCATTCAGTTCTAACTTTTACATTAAACCTAATCATCAGTATTAATGTTGTGCTAGTTTTGTATTATATTTGAGAATACGCATGTTAAATATTTAGTGACTGATTAGAAAAATGAGTGCTTGAACTTGAATATTTAGACCTGGATACTTAGAATTCTAAGCTTGAGGTAGTCAATGCAATGAAGAGTAAGTTCTTCCTCTCAACACAAGTGTTTGACCTTGACACAGCCTCTAGACAGCCTCTCTCTGGTGATGAAAGAGAGTTCAGGGTGGCTGGCTGATAGACATCCTGTTTGCCAACACTAAACTCAAGTGAGATGCAATAATTCCAAGTTCTCTTACTTGGTTTCTTTTCAACCTCTTGTGCGGTGTTAGAGTTTTCATCTTGATTCAGGATAATTCCTTGCTCTCTTTTTTAAACTTCCTCTTAATACCAATACTGCTGACAGATGAGAAACCTTATTTTCTAAGCTTCATTCTAGGGGAAAAAAAAAGTTTTGCTGATAACTCCTCTGTGGGAAGTCGTAAGTCAAAAAGTCAAACATGTGCTCTGCTAAACTGAAAGGCCCTGAGGAAGGATACTATCTGTCTGCTATCTACTTTCTATCTGCTTTTATCCTCGCTGCTTAGTGGTCCATAATCATTATTGAGTTGTGTTTCGTCCATCTCCTTATATAGAAGGAAAAAATTACTAATTCTATTCTGAGAAAAAATTGTAAATAGGAGAGATGTGATCTGTAACTTGATGAACCCTTCAAACTCACACAACTTGTCAGTGCACCCCAAGGTGCTGTTTGCTTCTGCTTTCTGTGCCCAGCTGTGCACTTCTACTGTTTCCCATGTACTAGAGCTGAAACTGAAGTGAGTCAGCTGGTCCAGCTGATCTACAGAAAACTAACCTACCACACATGCAAACAAATGAATAAAAAAAGATTTCCATGAAATCTCCTTGTTTATCTAAATCCTTGAGGGGTTTATTTGATTTCACATGGGGAAGGAGACACAACACACAGTTGGAGTAAGAGAAAGGAGAGGAGAGAGTGACTGTCTCTCTTGGCAATGACCTGAAGTGCTACTGGATTAGGTGTAGTGTAAAATGCCACAGGTATCTTCTGTCTGAATCAAAACTCAACCACAATTCCTTCAAGTTCCATATCCTCTCTGTTAGACTATCCCTGTGATTTATTTTCATGGGAGTTAGGGCTGGAGATGAAGGGTCTTTCAGTGATCGGAGTACTTTCTGAAGAAAAGGCAGTAGTGTGTGATTTCCCTGCACCACAATGACCTCTCCCTGAGTTTGCCTGTCTCTCCATGCTCCTGTCGCCACAACACGATGCTTTGCTGCTTTGTGGATAAAGCATAAAGTCATAAAGACATGTTCAGTAAAGACTGGTGTTCAGACGTTGTTGGGTATGGGACTTCATAGGTGTTGGACACCCACATTTAACCTTCACTGTGACTTATTTGGCAGCATCAAAGATCCGATTCGAATTTTAGGGCCTCAATTGCAAATCCCTAGACCAAGACCTTACCTAGTCTCAGGTTGTTGTAATACATTCCCTGGTACTCGGACAAAAAACCAAAGAGAATGGTTAATGAACGCCTGTAATCAAGAGAGGCAATGCATTCCTTACAGGTAGGTAAGTACAATAATTATAGTTCATGCTTAAAGTAAAACTATAACCATAATAACTTTAATATATTTTCCTCTGGAGAGGCAACAGCTAACCCCTGTGTTACATTCCCTTCCCACATCATTTTCAGCTGCACTTGGAGGTTGTTAATCCTTTCTGGGTAGCAAGGCCAGATCTCAGGAGAGCTCATCATTTGGTGACGGCCTAGGTGCCTCCTCTCCCTTGGCCACATACTGTTCCCTGCCATTTTAGGCTGTCCTTTTTGATGCAAGCTCTGTCTTGCACCATTCCTTGTCTTGCTATGGTACCTGCTCTGGCTCCCTCTGTCAGACCTGAGAGTTTTTTGTTATTTTGCATCTTAAAAAAATACAGTCATGAATTAAGACACTCTCTCATGTCATAGGTTCCAAGTAGTTTCTTTTATCTTCTGTCTTCTCAGGGAGGACTCTTACATAAAGTCTCGTCATCTTCATCTTAGGATCACATGTAATTTTCATCTGAGTACTGGAGGTTGTTGCCCTCATCCCTGGGTCACCACTCAACCCATGCACATCTGGATAGAGCTATCTGACCTGGATTTTTATACACTGTTGCTACTATACTGTTTTCTCCAATTTGGAACTCCCTTCTTAACAGAAAATATTCTTACCCACATTGACCCATGCAATCCAAGATGTTTAGGCCTGTCTGTCATTCCTTTTTTATTTCTCTCCCTATAGCTTCACCAGAGGCTGACAGAGTGCCTTTCAATCTTTGGACACCCCTTCCTTTTCTTGGGATGGATGGAGGGTACAAAGGTGTCCCTTTTACGTTCTGGCCTTGGCTACCTGACTACGCATGTGTCAACCATCATTTTTGCCGTGCCTCACAGCCTTTGTCCTCTTCTCCATCTGCTCCTATCTCTTGCCGGTGTCCTACTCCCATGTATGATGCAGTCCATTTTGACCAAGGGGACCTGTGGCCAGGCAGTCAGCGCATTTTGCATACCTCAAAAATGAGATATAAAAATAATTGTCTTTCTGTGAGTAAGAAAGTGAAGGCAGCGCAAAGATTTCTTGATTCTCATTCATACATTTTAACCATTATTCTGTCCTTTTTGCTCTGAAATCATTCATGGTACCTACATGATAAATGTTTGTTAAACAAAATCTAGCTCATCACCTAGTTCATACATTGTCTAGCTTGTAGATAATAGTCAAAAATGACAAAGAGGCAGATGGGAAAAATGCAGGTACAGTAGGTATTTATTTGTGTAACTTTCAGTGGATAATAAAATTAAATAATATTGAATATGTAATTTTGCTAATCACCAAATATATTTACATAATCCCTTTTTCTCACAGTGATTATAGGATTTGTGTGGCAAGACTTACTTTGAAGCAGCACATTATTTATTTCCCCATTTGGTATTCCATTTTTCAGCATAGATGGGTTTTATTACTGATTTTCTCTTGCATACACAATCACTTCTTTTCCTAAGCAGCACTGTTCAAAGCTGAGAAGTACTCTGGGGATTTAGCCTTACTGTATGTACTAGAATTTTAAGCTTTATGCAAAATTATTTGCTATCAGTGCTGAATATCCCTGCACACCCTTAAAATAAATTGGCAGTTTCTAAGAGCTTCTGCCGTCTGGAGGATCTGACAGAGTAAAGAAACACAATATAAATGGTTCTGTTTTGTTCTCCTTCACTCCTGTGTTTGTAGTGTCAACACATTGTCTTTGAGCTCTTGAAGAGACTTGGGCAAATAATTTTTAATGATTCACTCCATAAATTTTGTCTAATGTTTGTGTTTGCAGGTAGGCTGCAAAGCTCAGGTCTCTTCAATAAAGTATTTAAATACTCTGTAAAAGGGTGCCTCCTGCCTTCAATAAGACTAATCCCAAGTTTGAAATTAAACATGAGTTTAAAACACCAACCTTTTATCATAGAGTCATAGAATCATAGAATACCAGGTTGGAAGGGACCTCAAGGATCATATGGTCCAACCTTTCTTGGCAAAAGCACGATCTAGACAAGATGGCCCAGCACCCTGTCCAGCTGAATCTTAAAAGTGTCCAGTGTTGGGGAATCCACCACTTCCCTGGTGAGATTATTCCAATGGCTGATTGTTCTCATTGTGAAAAATTTTCCTCATGTCCAATCGGAATCTCCCCAGGAGTAATTTGTACCCATTACCCCTTGTCTTTTCCATGTGACTCCTTGTAAAAAGGGTGTCTCCATCTTCTTTGTAGCCACCCTTTAAATACTGGATCATGGTGATAAGGTCTTCCCTAAATCTTTTTTTCTGAAGGCTGAAGAAACCCAGTTCTCTCAGCCTTTCCTCATATGGCAGGCTTCCCAGTCCTTTGATCATCTTTGTGGCCCTTCTCTGGACCCTCTCCAGCCTGTCCACAGCTTTTTTGCATAGCAGGGCCAAAACTGAACACAGTATTCCAGGTGTGGCCTGACGAGTGCTGAGTAGAGTGGGATAATGACTTCTTTATCTCTGCTGGTGATGCCCTTGTTGATGCAACCCAGCATCCTGTTGGCTTTCTTTGCCGCAGCAGCACACTGTTCACTCATACTGAGCTTGTTGTCCATCGGGACCCCAGGTCCCTTTCCACAGAGCTGCTCCCCAACCGGGTAGATCCCAGCCTGTGCTGCACTCCTGGATTACGTTTTCCCAGGACCTTATACTTGTCCTTGTTGAACTTCATATGGTTCTTGTTAGCCCACTCTTCCAGCCTATCCACGTCTTCCTGCAGGGTGGCTCTGCCTTCCGAAGTGTCCACTTCCCCACTCAGTTTGGTATCATCAGCAAACTTCATCTGGGTGTACTTGATCCCATCATCCAGATCACTTATGAAGATATTAAACAGCATTGGGCCCAATATCGATCCCTGGGGGACCCCACTTGTGACAGGTTGCCAGTTTGAAAAGGAGCTATTTACCACCACCTTCTGGGTGCGGCCCATCAGCCAGTTCCCCACCCACCACACAGACCACTTGTCTAGACCGTAACACATCAGTTTCTCTAGGAGGATGCTGTGGGAAACCATATCGAAAGCCTTGGAGAAATCCAGGTAGACAATGTCCACCGCTCTCCCCACATCAACCGAGCAGGTTATTTTGTCGTAGAAGACAATCAGGTTTGTCAAGCATGATTTGCTCTTGGTAAACCCTGCTGGCTTTTCCTAATCAAGTGCTTCATTTGACTTGCGATAGCCTCCAGGAGGATTTGTTCCATAACTTTCCCAGGGACTGAAGTAAGACTGATGGGCCTATAATTTCCTGGATCCTCCTTTAAGCCCTTCTTGTAGATGGGGGTGACATTAGCCTTCTCTTCCAGTCTTCTGGGATGTCCTCCAATTTTCATGACTTCTCAAAGATTATGTGGCAGATCACCTGGTCCCCTCCACAGTATGCAGAAACCCCTTATAGTGACCCTAACTAAATGAAGGCATAGCAGCATAGTAAAGAGCATGCTGTGTTTTGTCTCTGCAAAGATCCTGGGAATGACATGGTGAGTATTGCATATTTCAAACCAAGGGTCAAGAAAGCAGCTTTAAAAGCATCTGCCCACTGGGAAAGTTTTTCTGGCTTTCTGCTAGCCTATACATTTGAGGCATAAAAAGTTGTGTCTCTTCAAAATCTTAGTCTTTAGTATTGTAACGAGAAGCTGGAGCTACTTATCTAAGTGTCTGGTGAGTCTTTCCCTGATTGCTGTCCTCAGTGTCATTATGCAGCAAGGAGCTTCACTGTTGCACCTCAGTGCTGTTGCAGTGATAGCACAGCTGTTGCCCCACAACATGGCATTAATGGGGCTCCTGTGTGAGCCACAGCTCCTTAAACACTTCCTACCTGATGAATTTAACCAGGAATCATAGGAATATATATTTTACTTACAAGAAGAAGCACTTCTTGTTGTAGTATACTTTTTAATTTTGTTTTTTCTAACTACTACTACTATAACTGTTGGAAGAGGAACTAACCATGGGTCCCTCTCCTTGTGTGTCTGGGCCTTTTCCTGCTCAAGTGTTAGATTTATACTAATGACTTTCAATGAGATGGGAGTCAACCATATCTAGGCAACAGATTTCACCTAAACTCTGATTCTGTTTTCATTTACATAGGTTTGTTCACATCATGGGAATAATTCCAGTTTACCCCATGGCAATTTTACCCGTCTAAATTACCCCACTAAAGAATCTATTCTTTAGTATTTCATAAATCTCAATTTTGCAAAGCTATTTCAACAATTAGTGTAAAATAAGGAAGTCCTGAACTGGGATTTTTGCTTGTCTGTCTATCTTGAGCTTTACTTGCCTTTTTATGTTTATTTTTTCCCAAATAAAAGCAATGCTAAACTTCCAAGGACATAAGTCTCCTTATGTGTTTAGAAGCCTTGAAAGCAAAAGTAAGGAACTAGAGATCTCACAAGGTAGGAATTCAGCTTAAAATATGGATAGTTTTAACTGTTTTTCAACCTACATGTAGGACGAATCTCAGTCTGAAGTCTCCTCCATCAGACATGCTCCTGCTGTTACACTCTTTTCTATTATGATTAATAATGTCTGAAATCTGAAACCAAGTCAGCTGCACTATAATAAACTTGGTATCAATTTTACAGGTCACAAATAACCATGTAATACAATAACCCTTTATATGTTCCAGACCAACGTGGGACCACATGCTTGTGGGGAGCAATGACTGGGTAATTTAATGAAGAATGAAGACCATATTCAGGGAAAAAACTCTGAAAGCTGAAAGCATTTTCTACAGGAGAGCAGGAGACAGGGTCAGAAAAGGAAAGCATGTTTCCCAGAGATGGTTACCTTTAATGGTATGAACTATCGTCAGTCTTTAAAAAGTGTCTATGCATTTTGGAGTGTGTCCAAATGATGAATAATTCATCCTGAAGAGAAGGAACGTGAACAGTTAAAGTACATGACATCAGACTAGAAATGGTCAGTCAGAAAATCAGTGAGGTAAGATTAAACAAAAAAGTTTGTTTTGAAGATGAGATTTGGGATCAGATATAAGGTGGTCTAGCTCAATTACAGTCAATATTACAGTCAAAAACTACAAGAGATTGCGCTGTCTAAGAATCAGGACCATCATGTAAACGCCTATGAAAATACTTAGAAGAAGGAAAGGATTATATGTTCTATATCTAGCTTGCAAAATGGTGTGGTTAAGTGAGATTCTCAGCTTTCTTTTTATTTAAGAAAATTAAATTTCTTTGGTCACAGGTGTACAGAAAAGCTCGAAAAAGCGTGAACCCTACACACTCGGAAATTAGAAGACAAATAGTGCCCTTTTTCTCATTTAATCTTATGGCTGCAAAGCCAGCTGCATAGCTTTTTAGGTCTGCCTTCCAATTGTTCTGCAATGTGAGCTGACAAAACTTTGCATGAGAAAGACATTCTTTTTTACTTTTTAGTAATGAATTGTACCTGAAGGAACCTTAATACATATCTGTAGGCATTCACAGATCCTTGCCTGTGTCCACCTTGTACTTGTAGCATCTAAATCCCATCAGGACATATGTTTCTGACACTGTTAAAATGCACAATTATACAACATCTGAGAAGATCAGTTGCTAAACTCCAAAGTGATTCTGAGACATATCCTTGCCCATCATATTTGTATGGCCTAACCAGGCAGATTTTTAGATATATGCAGTAGTTAACCTTTGTCATCAGGAAAAAAAAAAAACATAGTGAGGAGAGGTGCAGGGCTTTTCTGTTTGCCAGTTTAGGCAGGTTCTCTCTAAGCATTCTGTTGTGTTGTAGAAAGTATTCTAAGGTGCCATCCATATCAGAAAGTTTGTGAACACATAATTTCAGCCCAAGCAGCAAGGCAAGATTTTGATGATCATAAACTGAGTCTGAAGACTTTTTTTGTAGACTAATAGCAGTATGATCATTTTGGGCTCCCCAAACGTAAAGATATCACAGATCTAAAAATTATGATTGTATGAGCTTCCTGGTTTGCAACACCATTGTTTTTATTCCATCGTGATCTTAGTTGTAACAAATCCTGCCCATTTCAAACAAAAATAGCTTTTGAGTGTAGAGAGAGAACAGAGTATTGTCTCTTGAGGATTCAGCTCTAGGGAACTTCAGGCCATATGGAAAATGAAAAAACAAAAGTAGTGTATTGCAAATGTTGTAGTTCATCCTCAAACACATGGGAAGAAGTAATATGCTAGTAATGCAGAGGCTGAATATTGGAAAAATGAGAATACGATTCTACTTTTATCCCTGATTGTAGCACCTAAGGCTCCTAGCTTAGGTTCAGAGTCCTCTTCTAACAAGTTTTGTGCATAGATGTGATGAGGGACTGCCAAGTTGTGAAACTGTGTGTGGAAGCTCCATGTCTGCAGATGAACTGTGTTTTGGATATGTCTTTAGTATACATATCGTGTGAGACAGCTCCAGGTTTCTGGAGGTATACTGTGGCTCTGGTAGGCGCAAGACCAGAGAAGGGGGCTCAGGGACAACCCTGTTATTACCCACTGGGCATTCTGACACAGCTCAAGAGGTGACAGCTGGTGGATGAGAACAGAATGTTTTGATTCTGGAAACAAGGTACTTAATTTGCATGAAGAGTGTCCCTGAGCAGCAGCACTCTTCTGTTGGCCTAAGGAAATCACAGAAGACTTGAGTTTGGAAGGGACCTCTGTAGGTCACCTGGTCTAACCTCCTGCTCAAAACAAGGTCTTATTAAATTAGTTTCCTCATGGTCTTGTCCAGGCTGCATTTTGAATATCTCCAAGGATGGAGATTTCCCAGCCTTTCTGTTGAGCAACCTGGTACAATGTTTGACCACCTTTGTGGTGAAAAAATGTTTTTTCCTAATAGCTAAACAGAATTTCCCATGTTCCAGCTTGCATGTGTGTTGCCCCTTGCCCTATCACTGTGCAACTCCAAGAAGAGTTTGGCTCCACCTTTTCAGTACCCTTCCATTTGATAGTTGAAGCTGGCAATACCATCTTCCCTTAACCTTCTCTTTTATGTCTGGGAAAACATCTTTCAGCCTTTCCTCATATGTCGTGTGCACCAACGGCCCTGACCATCTTGGAGGCCTCTGCTGAATTTGCTCCTCTATGTCAATGTGTTTTGTGCAGAAGGACCATTTCTCTTGACTTACTGACCAATATGCAGTTGGCTGCCTTCACTGCAAAGGCTTAGAGCTGACCCATGTTCAACTTGCTGTCCACCTGGCCTGTCCAGACAGCAGCTTTGCAGAACACGATCTCGCAGTCCACCAGGACTCCCAAATCCCATTATGCAAAGCTGCTTTCTGGATAGCTGCATCCCAGCCTGTATCTTTGCACAGAGTTATTCAATCCCACAGGCAGGACTTTGACTTTGCCTTCATAAGGAAGGAGAATATGACTCAAACACCAGCATTAGCAGCTGCCTTCTGCTTTACCAAAAGAAGTGCTTTTGAGCATGTAAACATAACACTAGGTATGGCATGGCATGCATGACAAGGTAGTCCTCACACAGGGAGTTTCAGTAAAGCAAACACTTCTTGCAAATTAGTCTTGACTATCTACAGCCTATGCTAGGTCACCACACATCTGATTCAGCTAGGGCTACATGAGGATTAGCAGCACAGTGGCAGGTGCCGTTCAGTCTAACAGTCACAGGTGAGGCCATATGGATTGCTGTAATGTTATAAAAATACTCTCCAATCAAAAGATGTGCATGAACCTCTACAGATGGAATATTAGATCAGAACACTACCACGAGCGAATTTTGTTTCAGGGTTTGTGTTAGACTAAGCTACAGAAAGAAGTTCATAAACCTTCCCCTTCTCCATTATGATGCCTCTTATCTGACATTCCAACCTATATGAAGATAGCCACATTAATTTTTCATCCTTGACTATGGCTAGTAATATTAACAACGTAATTGTGTCAATCTGAAATTAAAATAATTTGAAAATATGTTACTTCAGATTAAATGTTTACTTTTGAAAATTTTTAGCTTGCTTTTTATTTTTTTTTTAAATCTACAAAATGCAATGTAAATTTAGGAACAGAACACTTTTTTTTTTTTTATTTAAAACCTTAAATTAAAGCGGACTCTTCCATATTTTTTTTGTTAAGAATTTACGTTTGTTTACATTCACTTCAGCTGAACTGTTTGGTAAATTAAACTTAATCCTGACATATTTCCTTTTTTCCTATTCCAGTTTTCAGCCACTAAAAAGTATAGCTAAAATATCTCATTTAGTTGTAGAAAAAAACCCTAGAATATATTATATAATCCATACATTTCCCTCTATCCTTGTTGACATTACTGAAGAAAATAAGGAACTGGAGATCATATTGAGGTCATTGCAGTAACAAATGAAGGCTGACAGTATATTTTGCATCATGCGTGCAGAGAAATTCAAACTGGATCTTCATGTCCTGAAATCCAACACACTAGGAAGCATGCTGTTGAGCTATCAAACATGTTTTGAAAACAGTATTTTCCTGTTCATATTGTTCCTTGATTCTGACAACATGATTATACCACTTCTGAAGATGCGCTGCTAAGCAAGAAGCTTTGCTGGGGGACATATTCACACACACGGGTTGCTGATAGCTTGGGGATCTCTGGATCACACACCATAGCTCAGTGTAAAGGGAACCACCAAGCCTTCAAGATAAGCAAAGAAACTGAGCCGGCCTTTTCCATCTCAAATATCTCTAACTTCAATTCCAAGACTTAACATCAAAAATGTAATGGCCAATGCAAGTACTTCATACTGTTGGGGGGGTGAGGGGGGCGGGGGGAGAGGCAGGGCAGTCATCTGACTAAATGTGACATTTGCATGCAGTCATCTACATCCGAGGTAGTTTTACTGTGAGCCCACTTTATGGTCAAAAGAGAGAAATGGGCATTTCTAGGTACAGTTGAACTCATCCTAGTGTAGACAACAGAATAGGTCAGAGAAACCCATCCTTGGAGTGTCTTCTTTTCTCCTGTAAAAATAAGGGAAACACTGGATGTCAGGAATGGACACTTAGACTGAAGATGTCTAAATGGCTTGACTTCTGCCCATGCAAATGTTGACCTCCTGCACTGATGAATGACCTCAGTCAGTTGCTAACATTTGGGCAATATTTTCCAAAACTTTCCTCAGCTGCTTGTTCAGTACCATATGATTACATCTTTTTATTTATAATTAACGCTTCATAAAGAGCCAGTAGAACAATGTGCTTGCTTACTGAAGATGAGTTTCCATAGTGCCCTAGTTACCACCTGAGAGTTACTCCGTGTTTTGCACAGAGGCTCTTTACAAAAGATGATGAAAACCTGATTTATGCTATGCATTCATAACAGTGGGCTGAGATGATTGTAACTGGCCTCCCCTCTTCCTTCATTCATCATCAACAGATTGTCCAGAATATGCAGCTGCTCAGGTGCTGATCTGGATTCCTCCCAAGCAGCATAGCATGTTCAATAATATTCTCCTACAGTGTGGCCCTTTCCTCTATCAGTTGCTTGTACCTTCTTCAGTTGACTTTCGAATGCAGCTCAAATACTCTTTTTCTGCCATCTACTAGCATTTTATGTGTTGAGCACTTGTAGAGTTATATCTTTGGTTTATGTTTCAAAAGGTTCTTGCAATGAAGCCTCTGCTACAAAAGCTTGGATGTTTGTGTGTTTGTAAACCTTACTGAAAACATCATTTATTTATAGAATGACACTTTCTTCTGGCTGTTCTGCTTGAACTGAGGGCTGGTTCATTTGTACAGTTCCTTCCTAGTGTGAAGCTGGAATTTCTCTATTGATACAGTAGAGCTTAAATATAGTCTCAAATACAGGACACTTAATTAAATAAATACACCAGAAGGTCTAATCAATATAACTGAGCATTTGGGAAGGCTAAGGGCCTTCAAGATACACATGGGAATGTGTTCATGGGAGTCTGGAATCTGCTTCTGGTTTCCTGATTTGCTGCTTAATCTTTCACATCTGGTGTAAGTAAGTCTAACTTCATATAGCCAGTGTCAATTCACCAGCTGAGATTCACACCTCTGAAAATATCCACAGAAACCTTGCGGGTTAAATTCTTAGATGGATCAGAGATCGCTTTTTGATACACAGAAGATGAAAGACAACCATCCCTCTGGATTCAGCAGAAATTTGGAGTCAATATACTCAAAGAAGTGATACCGCTGCTGCTGTCCATGTCCCATTTTGACAAATGTTTTCTCCCTTCCAGCAAGATGTGAGACACCATTTATACTTAAGATAAAACCAAGCAAAACCTACAGTCCTGTGCTTCGGCAACATTATGCCTGGCATCTTATGTGGGGAACTAAGAGAGAGAAGAGCACTGTGTGACTAAGCTATTCACTAGCATTTAAAGACTCTCCAAATGGGTTTTAAGAGCTTTTAACTGAAAAAAATAAGTAACCATCAGACGCCTGTATCAGTGTGATGGGCTGAGCAAAACACCTTCCTTGCTGCTGCTGCAAGTTGGCAGCTCTACATGCATGCAGAAGTCAAGGGAATTTCTCTGAATGAATTCCAAAGCAACTCAGAACAGGATTCAGCTCACCCAGCTGTAGTTTTGTTAGGAGAGGCCCTGCTGCTGCCGAACATTTAAAAAAGGGGTAAAAAAAGCTCCCTGTAGCTTTTGAATCACTGACCCCAGATGGAGTGTCAGATATGTGACTCCTCAAGGCTGATTCTTCTAAGACTACTATGCTGATGGGTCTTAGATATTAGCCCAGCACTGCTTGAAAACACAGTGGTTGCAGTCTTCCCTGAGGAAGTGGCAGTATGTAATTACACGTGTCTGGCAGTAGAGAAGGAATTAAAAGAGCAACTTTGGGACAGAAGTAGCACTTTTTCCTCCTGTTGACCTGCACTTCAGTACACACAAGGGGATTCACTGGAAAAGCGTAGGAGCCGGGATGCAACTGCTCTTATGGGCTGCTGTTTTATACAAGGTCAGCAGCCAAAGCAGAGAAATAAAGAGGTGCTTAGCAGTAATTTCTTCCTCTATATGTCCCAAGAAGCAGCTTTTTGAGAGGTCTTTGTACCCGTAAGATCCAGGAGTTTTCACTGACTGATCTTGAAACACTTCAGCACCACTTGCATGTCCCGTTTTCCACCTGGGAAGACTGATACATGAAGCAGTGATGAACATGTATGAATTTGGTGGTGGAGGCACTCTCAACACACAGGGCTGTGAAGGTCCATACCATTTCTCCAGCACAGGCATGTAAACTGTTCTGTTACCTGGGACCTGACTCAATGCCATGTGGAATCAGCACTACAGGCTTCCATTGGCTTCAGTGGTAGCAGATTATGTTCTTAATGGGTACATGAATTACCGGAGAGTGAAACATACAGGTTTTGAGGAGTGACTTTATTGTGTTCTTTTCCAAAGACATTTATTTTATCAGAAGAGTGAAGAATTGGTGGGCTGGATATTTTAAATATAGCTTTTAGCTTGTCATCGATATGCTTTAAAGGAGAGCTGTGAGTTGAAATTTTTATTCTTCTCTCCTCTAACCTCTTTTTTCTTTTTTTCTTACAAAGAAAGTTGTAAAGTATACTTGAGTAGAGGTAGTTTGAGGGTTTTTTCTATATATATACTTGGTGTATATGGTTTTGACCATTATTTTTGATTACCTGTTCTGGCATGACTGAGATTTCCTGTAATATTTCTTTTTCCTCCCTGGGGAAATTTTATGTCTGCTTTTAACATTTGTCCTTTATTTTTATTTTGTGAAAACTGAGGCAGGGAATTAATTTCATATTGTAGCCATATCTATTTCTTTGGTTAATAATACCTTACATTTACAATATCCTAGCCTATAATCTCCTTGGATGACCTTACTGCCCTAACACATTTCTATTGCTTCTCTTTTCTCCTCTTGTGCTACTTTGCTTTTAGTCTTTTTGCTGAATTCCCCTCTCTTTTGTCTACACTTTCTCATCTCTACCTTCCATAATCCACATTTCATCCCTCACATTTGGTCCCTTCCTAACCTTGATTACTTTGTACAAAGCATTTTTCATTCACATTGGCATCCCTTTTCCTTTACAGCATATTTACTGGGTAGGTAGCATACATATACAAGACATTCCCTGAGGCAAACATGAATTTTACTTTGAACGCCTTCCAATTTCCCTCACTCACCCCTTCTCTTCGTCATTCTATTTCTTTCAATTTTACCCAACACTTTCAATTCTAACAAAGCTTGCTCCGCTGAAATTGAACACCTGTATTTTTTTCTCCTGTATAGGCTTGTTTTCTCCCTCGTTAGAAACATAATTAGATTATTCCTCTATTTCCCCTGCTTCATGCATTTGCATACTGTCTAGAGCAACTAACCAAAAGGACATTAATGAAAATTTCTTTTTGCTTCTATTCTTCTGCTTTATATATAGAAAAATTTCCTTACATTTTTGCTTTTTGTTCTCTCAAGAGTCCTCCTCTTTTGTCAGTGATGCACATTTTTCACTCGCTTTGTCTGCCCACTCCATGTGCCTTTTGTCTGTTCTCCACTTCCATTTAGTTGTTCTCTTTAAGAATTTTGCCACTGACTACAATGCAACCTGTGTTTGAACTCATATGCCTTTCCTCCTGTGTCCATTAGCTTGACCTGTTAACAGTGAGAACCAAAGGTTGTAACTGTGTGCCCTGTTGCTTGCACTAAACTTGTTGGGCTCACAAGAAGCACAAAAAATCTCTTCTCTGCTCAGATGAACCCTTGATCATGTCCCTCTCCATTCCACTCCTCACAATGAATCTAGGTGACCTCTGACCCATGAATGTTCTGCTAGGGATTGTCTTTGGTCTGGTGTGTCCATAGGCAGTTTAAAATGGGCTTGGGTGTTGTGTTCCTAAATTTAAGGATGGCCAGTTAGAAATGTGTTTAACAAAATAAAGTAGACTGGATATAGCAGAAATTCTCAAGTAGGTCTCTCGCTATGGCTCTGCCCCTGCACCCTGTCAAAGACATATCTGGTAAAAGACATATCTGGCTGGGTATATTCCTCCTTTGGAGATTTCTGCAGGTTTCCTTTAGGCTGTCTCCCAAGGACATCCTTACAGGACACAGTATAGGGGATAAACAGCTGTACCAGGATGGGTGCCAGCACACTCTACTTCAGAACTTCTACACCGGAGAGGAGCAGAAAAGGGACTGAGCCTTGTGTTCATGGGCAACGCAGCTGAGCCAGTGAGTGGCAGGGAACAGTCCCCATTCAAATGCTTTAGGAGTGTATAGAGCAGATTATTACGCTGCCAGAGAAAGGCTGGTCACTCAGAGTTTGTCTGGACAGGGAAGATAGGGGCAAATTTTGATCTGAAACTGAATTAGACCACCTGGCATTGATTGCACGTTAAGAGTGACCATGAGGGGACACTCATGCAGACTGCCTGGGCACTAGATATTCATGGCCAAAAATGCAATATGGGAACTTCCATATCTAGACAGGCCGTCTGAACTTCAGCTCTGGGCTACAGGTTGCCTGGGACTTCTATTGCATTACTGCAGGCTATTTATCAGCCTTTCTACCACTCTGCCCCAAATAAGAAAAGTCCTTTGTATCCCTAGTTTCTGGGAGGCTAAAACATTTTCCTGGCTTGCTTGTTCAGATGCCAGCTCCCAGCCAATGCTCCACCCTGCCCAGACAAAAGCATTTATCCGTGGTAGGGCTCTTCCTGGACTGAAAGAGACTCATTGCCTCAGGCTTGTAAATATTATATAGCACTACAATAAATTGACTCTCAAAGTCAGCAGTTTGGCTCTCTCAGCACTCAACAAGTCAGCACCCTGTATACATGTGATTCTCTCCCTAGATATTTTCATTTACAAAATATTACATCTTGTCTTGCTTGCAAATCACAGATTTATTCTCACATACATATCTAATCCTCAGTCTCCCAAAACTTAATCCTGTAGTCTACATCTTCCCCCCAAAATACTCTGTCAGGAAACAAAAGAGAACATAAAACAAAATGTAAAGACAGCCAGGAACAGCCTTTTAAAACTCCAAATCAGTCCCATCTGTGGCATGGCTGAACACAATAATTTAATGTAAAACGCATACATAGTACCTATACTTATCACTTACTTGAAAGATGTTGGGTTTTAACAGAAACCCTTTTTTTTATTTGAGGATTTAAAACATATACATCTCAAAATTAAAACAAAAAAGATACCTAATTATTGCAGTTAATTAGTAATAGAGGTAAATTATTAATAACAACAGAGTAAGTATGTTTAAGTCTTGTTCAAATCTTCTGAACCATTTAATCTTTCTGAGATCTAATTTAAAAAGAAGGGAGCATCATAGCCTAGCAGGGTAAAAGCCTTCTTTTTTAGTTTTGATACCTTTAGTTTTGAAATCAACAGTCTGGGTTTGAGTCTGTTTTCAAGCTCATATTCACCAGGTGTAGCTCCACTGAAATAAACTGAGTTAAATGGTGTCATGCCAGAATGGTATCAACTTCTCACTGAGACTCTGCACTTCTTCAAGTCAGAGTAAAACTCAAGAAAACCAATGAAGCCAAAGTATTTATTCTAATTTTATGCAAATATTGGTAAAGAAAGAATCTGTCTGATTAATCAGTCAAAATGATACAGTTCATCCTTTACCATTTGTTTTAAAGAATTAAGATTTTTCTGACATGAAGGAGGCTTGATTTGTGCTTCCTTGCAGGAAGAAGTCAAGATATTTTACAATTAATTTCCATAGATCAACAAATCATACAAAACTAGTTTTTTGGTTACAGACGTTATTCAATTTTTCATGAGGTCTAAGAGTGGAAATAAGAGAGGAAAATGTATGGGACTCTCACATTTCTTTGCTGAAACTTAATGAAAAAAACAGATGGGAATTGCTAGCCTTTTCGCTAGAAGAAATAATATTTCTGAGTGCTGTGACTCAGTCTTTGCAGCAAGAGACATTTGGTAGGTTTTGTTCATTATCAAGTGTCAGGAGATAATTATTCTGCTACTAGGGAGTGAAGGGATAGGGTCCTTTGTTTATGAGTTAGTGGATGTAAGGATCATTTAGCTTTTGCTTACTGAAAGAAAAATCTGTTATAGTGAGTGTATGCTGTTTTGTACACTTGAGGATCAGATGTTCAATTTAGCTCAGGGACAGAATTTCATCACAGTATTAAAAAGACATTTTCAGAAAAGTTTAGCTCTCATTCAGGAACCTGAGTACAAGAAATTCTCAGAAAAGGGAAGAACATGGCTTTGTCAGGGAAAGGGCAGGGAGGTTGTCCCTTTGATTTCTCTCTTTATGTGCCGAGAAGCAGAGAGTGCTTTAGGTGTAATACATTCTCAATTTTATTTCTTCAAAACTGCCTCCTTGATCTGAAAGTATCTGATCCTATGCAAACACATGTATATGTGTAGCTTTGTATAGATTCCTGCAAGGTGGAACTGTCTTATGTTTCCAACATTAGCATCTTTGATTAGCTGATAGCTGCTGAGATCTTTTCTGATAAACCACTTTTAATCCAGGAAAGCTGCTAAATAGAATGGGAAATAAATGAAAGAGGATGTAATTTTCTGGACGGTTGCTTCCTTGCTGATTGCAAGCAGGCTCCTGTCTGCTCTTTCCAGCAAACACACAACATCTACATCAGAGGGTAGTGCCACCTGCAATTATGAAGCAAAACAAAACAAAAAAACAGTTTAAAAGGATACAGAGAGAGGAAAGATCTATTTTTATACCAAAGAAAGACACTAGACAAAAATAATTAAAAATGAGCAGAAAGAGAGACAGAAAGCTAGTCCATGACATCATTATTTATGTTGGTAGAGCAGCTTATTCAACAAATGTTCTTTTCTTTTTGACGCAGAGCAATCTTCTCTTTATTGTAATTTTTACTGCTGTAGCACAGAGGAGGCCCCTTTATGGGCCAAGATTCACAAGGCCCTTATACTGTGAATAATAAAAGACTATTGTTATATTCTGAGGAGTCCCTTATGACACAGGTACTCTTCCCACCGTGCTGCTGGAGATAGGCTAGGATAGTGAGCCCGTGAGGCCCATGAGGGAGGCTTCCCACCGTGAGGCTAGGATAGTGAGCCAGAGCCTGCCCTGGGGGATGACTCTCCATCATCACATCTGAAAAACCTCTTCCCCCACAACTTTGTGGAGCAGCACCCTGCTATTCCTTGGCCATCGTGATCACAGTGTGGGAACAGTAGGTGTGTTTAATATCACTGGTCCTGGGGTATTGGGATGCCACTGTGATCAACATGAATACACTCTCTTCTTACAAGATAGAGAGAGGTGAGGTAAAAGCAAATTAATCTCTTATGCTAAATTGCCAGGTGTAAGTAACAAGTTATTGTATTTAAGAAATCAAACAATAATAAGCTATAATTAGCTTTGATTTTGCTTTTCCATCTGCATGCTTTCCTTATAGTAGGCGATCCAGTCAAACTAAGTTTCAGGACACTATACATAGCTCCCATGGACAGAATTGGGTCTCTAACGAACCCCACTTTTTCCCAAAGTGAATTCTGATCTGGAGTGAACCACCTCAAATTTTTCTTATTCATGGAATCACTTTGGTTGGAAGACACCTTTAGAGGTCAGCTAGTCCAACAAGCCCAGAGCAGGTCTAACTTCAAACTTAGAATAGGTTGCTCAGGGCCTTCCCCAGCTGAGCTTTGAAAATCAGCCAGTGGAGATCCCACAGCCTCTCTGGACAACCTGTTTCAGTGCTTGACAAGTTTGATTGTGAACTGTATTTTCTTTATGCCTAGCTGGTATTTCCCTTGCTGCAGCTTTGACTCCTGCCTCTTCTTTCACTGGGCATCTCTGGGGAGAGTCTGGCTATCTTGTAACTCGTCCATGAGGTAGCTGAAGACAGCAGTTAGGTATCTACCCAGCTTTCTACTATTCAGGCTGAACAAATCCAGATCCCTCAGGCTCTTCATTGGTGTCTCATACTTTACCCATCTGATTTGTCCTCCACTGGACTTACTGCAATTTATCATTTTTTTCTCTAATACCAGGGAGTTAAAAAATGGGCACAGTACTCTGAACATGACTTCAGAAGTGCTAAAGAGATTACAATAATCACTCCCCTTGACCTGCTGGTTATGATCATGCTAATGAAACCCAGGGTGCTGTTACGCTTCTTTGCTGCAAGGGCACACTGCCGACTCCTCCAATCACATTTGTGTTGAATGTAAATTCTTCAACCCCATATTCTTGATTACTGATTTAATTAGGCAAATGGCTCACCTCTTAATTCCTGTCATCTAAACTAGTATTTGTCTGACACAGCTTTCTTTAAAAAAAAAAAAAACAGGATATCATATCCAGCTGAGTGAATGCTGCTTGTCTTAATGCTTTGCATGTTATGAATTACATCCTACGTACAAGTTCATGAGCATGCATCTTCCTGGTAGTCCAATCCACATACCAATTTACATAATTTTTGAGTATACATGAGTTTGTCTACATAGTTTTTCATAAAATACTATTTACACAAACACTTAACTAAGAACAAGAGCTGTGATTCATTAACTAATGAATTTCTCATGGAGATTCAACAGGATGAAAGACAAACACCACTGAGATAACTTTAGTCCTGTTTTAGATAACCCCTAAATGTGTTTTTTGGGGACTGGGAACTCCATGACAACACTCCAAAGAGATACCATCTACCTGTAGGACGCTATATGCAGAGAGAAAGGGAATACAGTATTGTGGGGGATGTAAAAGTCTGTGGTATTTGTATCCCAGAGGCATAACCACTGTCAAGTTTTGTAACATAGGGCACTCTTAAGGAGGATGGAAAGGAAGACAAAAAAGACATATGATAACAATTCCTGAGGTATGATAGCACTTGAGGAGCAGAATGAGGGAAGCAAAAATTGCTTGTTTATAGACAGTGGAGGTTAGCAAAATGGAGGCAGATGTTTAAATATATTGAAACAGGGAATGATGTGTTGAAGGCTTTGCAAGGTAGCTTTGATTTGACATGGCAGAGAAGAGGCAGCTGGGATAGGGGTTTGGTAAGAGGTGTGTCCATGGCCAAAGTAGAAATTGCTTCTGTGGCAAGTTCAAGATAATATCAAGGTAATATCTCTTATGGTTGGATGAAAGTCTGTATCAAAAGTTGATGGATAAAAGCTTGGATTCAAACATATGTTAGCTACCTGCAGATGTTGTGGAGCTGGGAACTGAACAGCTAAAGGATTAGCCAGAGAGCAGCTATCTGCATCTGGTGCCAGAGCAGGCTTCTCCAGGCTGAGCCCCAGACCATCACATAGATGCACCAGCCCACTCAAGAGCAGGAGAGGTTGCTCTGGATGGTACTGCACTGAGCAATATGGCTATACCCAGAGGCCAAGTTTGCACCCAGGCTGCACCATTTGTGGAATGATTTTCACTTAATGCTAAGGAGAATCAAAGATGAGCACATACAATATGGGGAACATTTAAAAAAAAAAAAAAAGAAAATTTAAACTGATAATTTTCTTTAAGAAACTAGAGGCAGAACAAAGCTGTACCATGTCTTTGCATTAAAAAAAAAGATGAGGAAAAAAAAAATGCTTCACCAACCAAAAGGAAAATTGAAGGAGATTTCCTTTGAGAATTTTGATTCTCTGGACTCAAGAGTCAGGGGAGGGAGTTGAACCAAAACCAAATAGTTCAGCTACTGGAAAGAGTAAGGAGTTCTGATAAAGTGGCTACAACAAATAAAGGAACTTGAGAGAGCAGACATTTTAAAAGTCATAAAAGAAAAAGAAAAGGAGAAATCATAAGATTTAATAACCCCTTAAATGAATGGCATAAAGCCTCCTTGGAATGCAAAAGACCTGAATGACCCTATTAAGAACAAGCAAAAATAGGAATTTACCTGAACCAACAGAAACTGGATGGAGTTGTATTACAAGAAATACACCAAGAAACCAGAGGTTGTTAAATTAAAATTGGGACAGAAAAATCACTTACTGCACAGTTTTTCAAATAAAATACAAAATATAAAGCAGACAGCAATTTCAGTGGGGAAAATATTTATTTTATGTTATAGGATATGCCAGATATCCCGAAATATGCAAGATCAGAAAGTAGTAACTGGAACGATACATACTAAAAGCAGTATTTCTGGAACAAATCCCTCGAGAAATGACTCGTATGGATTTTGTCCAGCTGCTGGAAAAAGCTTATGAAATGGTTGTTTCAGAAACATTGCTATGCAGATGGTGGTGTTTTAGACCCATTCTACACTTCTCCTTCTGTCCTGATTTAGTCAAAACTCTCACTAAAATTGATCAGTGAATGGATTACTTGAAAAATAACCCACTTTTACTTTAATCCCTGGTTGAGCAGCTTTTCTTGTTTTCTTTCTCACCCCTATGTGGCTTACAGTTTAACGACATTCCCAGATGAGTTTTAAATTGGATTCCTCAACTGAAGAAACTAACTGCTCATTCACTAAAACAGTGATAGAATGGAAGGTTTTTGGTGTCTGTGGCAACTGAAGCTGATAAAAATTACCAAGGTCAGAGAGTTCCTTGGGTTTCCTGATGTTTCAAGATCTCCATGCAGTATGGCACTAAAAGTGCTCTACTAATGTGATGGATTTGCAATCTGAGGCATTCAAAGTACCAGGATCATTGTGTAATATAGAGCCTGATGGCTGGGCTGGATCAACCAATTCTATCCAGTGCAATCAGTATGCATTTGAGGAACAGAAAATTTAACAGTAAGAGGGATTTGGAGTGAGAGTAGGTGGAAATGAATCTACTCATAATAATTTCAACTGAAAAATAAAGAGGGAGGAAAATTAAAATGCTGAATCATTTTATTTTGACATTTTTAAGTATCTAATATTAAGTGAAATATTTTATCATGGAAACATGAGAATGTTACTTTCAACATTTCTTAGGGAACATCTGTCAATTCTCTGGTATCAAACCAATATTTTTTGGCTTAAAAGTTGAAATGTTTTTTAAAATATAAAGAAAAGGGAAATAAAAGGATTGATATTAAATCACACAAGTAATTTTATTTTTAAGCAAAATAAAATTCATACTGAATTTGTCTTTTAATCGAAAAAAAAGAAAAATTCCTCAGCTCTACCTGAACTATGGATTCTTATTTTCTTTGCATTTTCTTCCCTATTGCTACACTGACCTCAAAATTCAATTTTTACTATGAGGTAGACCAGAAAAAAAGTTAAATGTTGGAGTTAAAAGCCTGTCAGCATGTCAGATTCACCAATCCACTTATTGGAGAGATCCGTCACATCTGCAAACTCTAAATGTTACTGAAGTAAAGTCTAAGAAATGCGTGAAGAAAGTGACTGTCTTTTAGAGAGGATGTACCACATTACAGACAGGAAAAGTGAGACACAGGTTAGCCCAAAGTCGACTAGTCCGTCAGACAGGAGCACAACTCAGTTCTTTGGCCAGCAGTTTTGTTCACTAGGTCAGAGTGTCCAGACAAGAAAAAAACAGGCTATTGTTTTTTTTCCATTGGCTGTGAGGTTCTTTGCATATTTACAGAATGGTAATGGCATTTGTTGGTCTGCTGGAAAACAATGGCCATGTGCCTTCTCAAAACATCTCCAATTATCAGAGGCATTTTGCGGGTTAAAAAATGCCCAGAGAAATACATACTTTTTCTCTTTCTTTAGAAACAATTAATCCAACGTAATGTCGTGAAGGATGATTGTAGGGCTTGTCCATTCCTCAGAGATATTGCCTTTGGGTCATGTCTCTGTGGGAAGATACTTCATTTAGCTCTGAATGCAGTGCACAGTGCTCTAAAGAAGCAAATATATCCTGAGCCTTGGCAAAGCTAACTGGCACAAAGGAAACACATACTAATATATCTGGTTTTCTCCTGATTTTCAGGTGGCCCTGTGCCATCCTGGGTGGGAGCTCAGGTGGTCCAGGAAGCTGTGTTTAACTGTCTGGGTAGGAGTGCTTTCCTCCTTACAGGTCTGCACAAGCCTTGACTTGGCACCAAGGGAGATATGCCAGAAGTCTATAAAACGACGAGAGTCAAGGAGCAGGCCAGAAGGGAATCATTATTTACTGTCTCTTCCAATGCAAGAATTAAGAGGGTTTAAATGGAACTAGCAGGTGGCAGGTCTGGAAAAGTCAAAACAATGTGGTACTTCACATAACTTGTGAAACTCAGAATATTGTGCATGATAAAAATGCGTATGAGATAAAAATGAATGGACCAAAGACATGGAAGGAAAACCCCAGGGAAAAAAACAACAACCAACCAAACAAAAAAACAAAAAACCAGAACAGAAAAGACAGAAAAGAGGCTACCACGAGGTGAAGATTTCTGCAGGCTTATAAACACTGCAGAAATATCTCATATTCTTCTGTGTTGTCCACTACTAGAGACAGATACTGGGCTAATCAGCTCTGTCCTGATTTACAGACATTCTTACAGCTTTATGGTCTTTGCTGATGAAAAGAATCAGACACTAACAACAAAATAGCTCATAAGCATAGAGACATGATGAAGAAATAAATACCATCCAATGCAAATTCAAAATGAATATAGGAAATATTTTTTTCACAGGCACAGACTATGCAGTCATTGTCAAAATAAGCTGTTGAGACAAAGAGTTTCACAAGTTTCAAAAATAGTTTGGAAATATACTTGGATAACAAGAACAAAAAAATCTTGCTATTCAGTGTTTAAAACAACCAAAAGCTATTAGAGTGTGATGGAAATGTGGGCCAGACTATCCGATCTTGTACAGTGCAGTTTAAAGCTTCCTCTGAATCTTCTGGTATTGGCCAACTCTGGTTAGAAACTGCGAATGGGACTGGCTGGTGCAGTATAGTGATTTTTTGATCCTATAGGCATGTTTGTGACAGTGCACACCTGAAGAAATTGAATTGAAAGGAATTGAAGTGAAAAGGAGCAGAAAGGGTGAGTTGAGCTCTAAAGAATGCATAAAAATATGAAAAAACAATAGTATTTGATGGACTTTTCAATTATCTTTGTAGTCTAGATAAGACTTACCAGTTAAACGAGACACTGAGAACTCAAAACTTTTATCCTAGTGTTTCTCCACGTAAAGGTCACTTAAAATGACCTTTCTTACAGGAAAGGATCATTATTTTTGATCACTCAATATTTTTGGCAAAAGTGTCATCAAAAAATTCTTGGCTGCCTCTAGTTGCTTCAGTGCTTGTTTCTCTCAGAGATACACATTTCATCAAGTCTTATAAATGAACGTACCTAACCTTTGCAGTGCCTGTCTGCTCATGTAAGGTGTTAGCAGAAACATTATCACAGCATTTTCACATTTTGAATAGAAGCTCCACATCCATCAGTCCTCCTAGTGTCAAAAGAAACTTCCAGTAGCTAAACCAGATACCTTCCCAAACTACTGGCAATTCGGGAATCATCTTTGTGACAGAGTCTTTCTTCTGTACAGACAGCCCTTCAGCCTCTATTACTGACCCTCCAGGTTGGTTAAATCACGCTGGCAGGATGCGGCTCACCGATGGTGCAGGACAGGGGAGGTAGAAAGGGCACTTTGACAGAGCTTTCACCTAACTGTTGCAGCCTCTTCTTGTGTGTACACAAGGAAAATACAGGTTTTCGTTAAAAACCCCTAATTTTCAAAATTACTTAAACATAAAAATAAGGTTAAACAACAGGCTTGTTAATGAAACATGTCAGATCTCTCCTCTCCTCTGTGTCCCATCCAATAAGAACATGAAACTGGCTGTATCAGGTTGGATTAAAGGTGGATCTGACCCAATATCCTGTCAGTTTAAGTGACCAGTACTGGATTTCTAGAGAACAGTATAGGAGTAAGGCCAGCATGTAGTAACACTGACATATTGTCTTATTTGATGGATGCATGTTCCTTTTTTAAAGAAACCTTATCTCACTTTTCTATAAACAACGGCTTTCATAGAAAAAGAATAAAAAACTATGGCTAAGCTGATAATAAGGATTTGCCTAGGAAATGTCTTTTGCTAAACATATGACCTACTCTTTTTTAAACATTATTCTTAGTGAATCCCTCTTTTTCTTTTTAATCTTTTCCTTTCTCTTTTTTTTTTCTTTTGGAACTGACCCAGTTTTTAAATCCCTGTCAAAGATCTGATGGTTTCTAAAAGAATCCATGCAGTGTATTATAAATCAATTCAGGCCTTCTGTAACTGATGAGGATAGATAGTGCTACATCAGTATCATCTCACCATTGAAGTAGTTAACCCGATACAGAACTTTCTAAAGCATGTTTTTTCATGTGTTAACAATGAAATGAAAAGTCTGAGCTTTTGATGATGGTTGATGCTCTTTCGTCTTATATCCATCCTTCATTAAAAGCTTGAGGCCTCAGTTCTGCAACAAGCTATTGAGGAATTTAAGTGTATCCCTATTCAGCAAAGCATTGAAGCACATATTTATATATTCCTGAGGTCAAAAGAGGGTAAGTACATGCTTAAATATTTGCTTCATAGGGATGCTTAAACATGAATTTGAAGTTAAATCTGTGCTTGGAAACTGTCCAATTGGATGTGAATGAAACTATAGGAGAAACATGCTAATGAAAACTATCCTTACACATATTGCTCCCTCCTGTGGGCACGAGTGTACACCAGTTCAGCAATTCTTGTGTCTGTGGGTTGGTGAAATTAATTTTGAGAACCAAACCCAGCAATGACAGGCTTCAGAAGTGCTGAAAAGTCCAATTTTGGTGTTTTTAGAGAAATGTTTTGATTTTTCATTTCAAAATGTCTTAGGGGAACAAAATCAAAACATGAATGTTTTGATTAGCCCCAAAAGATTTTCTGAAATATTGTGTCATAAAAATTTTTATTTTTTTATTTCAATCTGTTTCTGAATGAAAAGAAAAAAAACAGAATTTTTCAATCTACAGAAACGAAAAATTTCCTGTTAATCTCTGTTAAAGAAGACAGAGCATGGGATGAAGGAGAAACATGATTTTTCAGAAAGCTATTAATGTTTGAGAAGGAATATATTTTCCCAACTATTTTTTTTGTTTCATACTAGAGGAATTCCAATACCTTCATTTTAAACTTCAGTTTACTTTAATTGGGTGAAAGAAATAAATATCTTACTTATTTCCTTAAAACTCGTGATGGGATACAAAAATTAGAAAATATTTTCCTTTAATACAAATAAAATATAAAATAAAAATTATCAGTGTTAAAACTGTAACCTTTACAGACTACAATAAAAAGTGCATAAAAACCTCAACTTTATTAAAAAAAAAAAGGAAAAAGAATCAATACCAATATTTCCAACCAACTCTAAAATGATAAAGAACACACAAAAGTCCCAAAGGGAACTGAAGTTGTGCTTGGCTGTGCTATTATTTTATAGATACAGGGGAAAAAAATCTCTCCCTCAGAGGCCTTTTAACCTAAAGGATACAGACAAAAGAGAAGATATGAAACACAACCCCACAGAAGGAAGGAAACATTGATTGCTTATTTTATATTTCATTAATGTGATTATTAGGTATATGCATTGTATCATTGCTTCAGATTACCTATCAAGTCCTGTCTATGTTACAGTTTGTACAGTCTGATCTTGATTAAAGGCAAGATGCTGTATAACAGTATAAAAAACTGATGTGTTTGCAGTACAATGGTTACAATTTTTGTTCTAATAAATCTCTCTGAGCTTCCTCCATTTTTTTGTTTTTTCAGACAGTCATCTCCACCAAGTGGAACACTTATTTAAATATTTCCCATAAAAATTCACAGCTAAGTGAGCTGGAGAAAAATAATAAATGGTTATCACACACTGTCTATATAAACCTTCATTTCTGATAGGACTACTGGGAGGGCCAATCATAATTATATGATTCACATGGCTTAGTGGGTGCAGCTTATTCAGAAAGGCACAACATAAAAATAAAGAACAGAAAGCCAACCCCTACTTCACATGACAGTTTTTCTTATAATCGCCTTTGAATTCAAAACATTTGTCAGATGGCTATTTTCATTTAATCTGACAGCTGGGAAAGTATTGTCCTTATTTCCAAGGCTGGTGATTTTCAAACCTAACCCTAGAAGCCTACAGAAAAATGGAATCTTTCAAAAAAGATAGTCATGACAAGCTTCTTGTGGCATGGCTTTCTCATAAAGTGACTGTTTGCTTCCTTTGTATCTTCTGTAATGAAAATCTTAATAGAGAGGGCAGAAAGGACACACAACAGGGGACACAGGATGAACTACAGTGACAAAAGGCATTGAGCGAGGCTATTGGTTTTATAGATCCCAGAAAAGACCTTGATAGCTGGCTGGGGGAGCAAGACCCTGTGGGAATCATCCAGGGAAAAGGTGCCTTGCCAAGCTGTACAAAGATGAACCAGAATGAATTTGGCCCAGTTTTGGGCCAAATCCTTTATTCCACTGAGTTCAGTGGATTAAAGGCATATTTTACTTGCTGATCTTCTGAGTTGATATTCATAGCCATATGTTAGTTCTAGTGATGGAAAATTCAAACTGAGGAGGTATTTTGAGTAGAGAAAAGACAGACTCTTATTCACTGAAAAATAAAAAAAATCCAAAGAAGATAGAAGAACCAACTCATGCTCAGACAGTGCCTATGAGAAATGTCCTGAGGCAACTCAGACTGTATCTGTGTGTTTTAAAAAATAGAAGTTGAGCCTAACCACATTTGGAAGCAGACTTTCAGACAAAATTCAGGAGCCTGAAGTTAGACTTCCTTAGCATCACTCATACATCTGCATGTCCACTACTCACACTAATGCAAGATAACACTGTTCAAACATGTCTACACTATATGGCATTGCAAGCACGTGTTATTGCAGTATAGTGCCCCAAGTGATTTTTTTAATTATTTTCTTTCCGCCAGAGTGTGTTATGGCTATTAATTCTGACACTTGGAGATCGTCTCCCATTGCCTCTTGAAAGCATCATGAAACAGGGCTATAAAAAGCACTGATTAATAATCCCTAGTCTTGTTTCATTCTTGGCATTAATCTTGCCTAATTCTTATCTTAAACAGCTGACTTTGTTTTGACCATGACACATTGGAGGGAAATTAAATCCTATTGTTTTATCTGTCTAAGGGCTAATATAGCAGTGGAGTATATGACACAATACATAGCGTTTACAATTGATTAAACACTGGAGCAAATTCCACCTCAACCCAATGTCCAGAAATTTCATCGTTGCTAGAGATCAGACTGAACCAGAATCTGAAATCTCTAAAGCTGCATGTTTTAGAGGGTTTATAATTGAAATGTGTATAATTCAGGTTAGAGGTCAGATCAAACTCAGAAATGGTGAAAATAGCTAATCTCAGCCAGTATTTTGGGGCCAAAAATTGGGTCAGCAGGCTGTAAGATTTTGACACAGTAAACTTTGTTTATTCTGTGACACAACCAAAAACAAAATAAGAAGACTAAACTGGTTATACTGAAAGAGGAGATTATTTTTTACAGGATTTTTTCTTGTTTTCCTGGGGAGTTGTTAGACCTTTGACCTGAAGTTTGAAAACTTGCTGCTGATGCATCATTTCAGGATTCTCTTTTTGATGCACAACGGATTCATAAACTACAAAAGGGACAAGGATACAAAGTTAAAGGGAAGACGAAAGTCACAATATTATAATAATTCCATACAGAAGTCTATGTTTAGGAGTTATTTACATTTTCTTCATTCACAAAACTAGCTAGAACTGTGTGGGTTTTGGTGGCCCGCAAGCTGAATACTTTGAATAAGTAAATAGCAGTCCTCATCTGGGGGGAGGCTGGATTAATGCATCTTTCTAGATAGTGGAAATCACAGTATTTGTGGGGAAAAAAAAAGGAGTCACATTTTCTTAAGTTCTTTTCTCTACAAAATGGATAGATAAAGCTACTTAGATCATTCCTGGTAAGCCATATCTGGATTTGGTTCCCGAATTTCTTGGACAATATTAAAAAAAAAAATGGAAAGCACTCATAAAAGAGCTATAAGAATTGTCTGATATTTGAGAAACATGCCTTCTAACATGCTTGTGCTGATGCTTATCCATGGAAGAGTTAAAGACTTTTTCTAATCAAATTCTATAGATGTCTACATTAATTTGTAAGACTGAAGGCTCTTATATCAATAGAGAAAATAATAGAAAGCTGTAATGATGGAAAACAAAGATAAACTCACACTAAAAATTCCAAGCATTTTTTGTCACTGAGCATGATAAATCATGTTTAAATATCAATATGATCAATTCTTCAGCACTTCTATTCTTTAACATTGATTTGTATCCTTTGCTCAAAATATACTGAAACTTGAAAACACATTATGGACTAGCTGTAGGAATTTCAGAACAAAACTCTATGTCTTGGGATATGTAAAGACCAGCTTCTTTTGAGATTCCTACTGATTTTAGAATCACCAAGTCTTAATTCTTAATTCAGAACTGCATTTTCTGGTTATAAAAATTATGACCAGAATGTGGTCTTAGAAATCAATATTCTTATTGTGCCAGTGGGACTGATCTAAGATCCACAGGTTCCAAAAGATTTTTCATTTGCATGCTGTATTTAATACACTGTTCTCTTTGCCAGGCACTCAAAGAATTGCACTTTGACTTTGAACTTTATTAGCTCTATTACCATATTTTCTGAGTCGGTCTTCTTGCTTTGTTTCAGCAATTTCCATTCCTTTCATCTATCTGTGAGATTTGTGGTGCAAACAAATCAATTTTCTGGGCTGTTGCTCAAGTTTTTACAGGGAGAGGTATCTGCGGTTGCAGTTACTGAGAGCTGAGGAATTTGAAGGGGGACAGATGAAGACACTAATTTCTTCCCTTTTTGGTGGAAAAGATTACTTCTGTGCTGTTTTGCTTTCTTGGTTATCTGAGGCTCTGTGCTCAACATGACTTTTGTCAATTAGGTGTCCATCAGCAGATGGACAAATACAGAATATAAAAGGAGAAACATACCTTAAAGTTGCTATGGGAAAGAGGCTTTGACTCAGTTCTCAATTCTGCTCTAGGTTCCATTGGTGAGTTTGCATAAAACCCTCAGTTCTGTATGCTTTACTTTCATCCTCCATAAAATGGGATTAAAAATATTTTCTGTGAATACTTTCCATGATTTACTTATAGTTAGCGATGCCTGCTATCATTTCTGTTACTGGATACTTTGCTGGAAAATTAATGAGAGCGCATAAAAAGCATGAGAACAACCCAGGGTTTTTATTCATCCAGACATCCTAGCCTCTGTTCTAGTCATTATGTTCAGTTGACTGAAGGGCACTATTTTGTTGTATTTTGTAACAGCACAGAAGAGAATATAATTGTATTATTATCACACTTAGGAGCCCTAGCCAGGGACTTAGTCCAGGTACTGTTCATTTAAAAAATAAAGTGGTTCCTACTCCACAGAAGTTATAATCTCAGTATAAACCAAGAGCTGAAAGAGAAAGAAGTCTGCTGAAACAATAAAGCAATTTAATTGATCTTGCTGTCCACCCTTGTCAGGTGCTTTGGTGCCCCATAGCACCATAAGAAATAATCTGTGAAACTGACTTCAGTTTAAGATACCTACGTGTAGGCACCTGCATGAAGCTGTCACCAGTGAACTAAGTGTCCATGCTCCCATTATAGCCAGGGATGCGAGGCATACCCCAAATGGCCTCCAGCTGCCTCTTGTAGATGGTAGGTCTCCCCTAGCATAGATACATACATGGGACATACATAGCTTACCTTTCACTGACACTATAGCTTGCTAAGATTAATGGAAATACACCACTGTGAAACAGATACCAAGGAGACAAAAGTCAAACCTAAAAGATCCAGTGCAGATTCTTGCTATATTGCTGTAAGTGGTATCTTTACTATAATTCACAATACATTTACAATCACTCAGAAATGCTCTTTTCTAACATGCAACACGAAGTAAATGGAGCAATGATATCTTGTATAGAATACATGACTCACTTGGAACTGCTAAAGAGGATTTCTTCCAGACTTTCTGCAAAGCATCAAGTACATCAGACAATTTGCTGTCAGGGGCAGCGACAACTATACCTCTGGAATTGTTAGATAAAGGAAATATGCCAGGCTGTCCACTGTTGTAATGTAATGGGCCTATTAAATGTTGCAAACTTTTCCCAGAGAAAAAAAAAAGGGCACAAAATTAAATGTAAAACAAATAAGGGCCTTCTTTCTGTCTACCATTTTCTATACTTTTAGGATATATATTTCAAAAGACAAGAAACAGCCTATTATCGAAGAAAGATCCCAATAAAAGGAATTGAAGAGACTTTCCTGAAGCTTCACCAAAGTGCCTCCAACTTCTTAAGCAACAAAGTGGCAACAGAAGAGTTGAGATTAGAGCTAGATTCTTGTCATGGTTTAACCCCAGTTGGCAACTAAGCACCACACAGCTGCTCGCTCACTCCCCCCCGATGGGATAAGGGAGAGAATCGGAACAGTAAAAGTGAGAAAACTCGTGGGTTGAGATAAAGACCGTTTAATAGGTAAAGCAAAAGCCGTGCACACAAGCAAAGCAAAACAAGGAATTCATTCACTCCTTCCCATGGGCAGGCAGGTGTTCAGCCATCTCCAGGAAAGCAGGGCTCCATCACGCGTAACAGTGACTTGGGAAGACAAACGCCATCACTCCAAATGTCCCTTCCTTCCTTCTTCTTCCCCCAGCTTTCTATGCAGAGCATGACGCCATATGGTATGGAATAGCCCTTTGGTCAGTTGGGGTCAGCTGTCCTGGCTGTGTCCCCTCCCAACTTCTTGTGCATCTGGCAGAGCGTGGGAAGCTGAAAAGTCCTTGATTTAGTATAAGCACTACTTAGCAACAACTAAAACATCCCTGTATTATCAACACTGTTTTCAGCACAAATCCAAAACATAGCCCCATATTAGCTACTGTAAAGAAAACCAACTCTATCTCATCTGAAACCAGGACAATTATGTTTTGAGATTGCTGGTACACAAAATGTGTGTGAATCATCAGATGGGCATTATTTTTCTGCACTAGGATTCTGCTAGTTAGAGGTGGAAATTACTAGTGAAAATATCTAGAGAAAGATGTGAAAGAATCGGTAAAGAACTTTAAATAACTTTCCAATTTAAGATGAAATTTCAGTTCCACTGTGGTAGCAAAGCCCCATTCTTATATTTCAAAAGGCTTTTTAGGTCAATGATAAACTAATAAAACTCTCAAGTGGCAGGATCAGAACCTATCTATCCCTATTGCTAACCTCTTCCTTCATGATCTGAAAAAAAAAAGCACAATGGAGATGAAGTCTAACTTCATAGATTTCCCAAATAGCAAGTCTGATCCTGTGATGATCTGTGGTAAAGACTGGGATAGGAAAGAAGGTTGCAAGAAGAAGATGAGAGAAGCTAAAGGATCTGCATTTAGAATTTTGGTCATGCCATGTCTTGATGTAATGACTCATTAGTAAAAAATCTGAAGTAAATACCTAAGCAGCAATCTACCATTTTAGCGCACACTACAGCTGGAACAGGATCGTATAGATACTTTTCTAATCATTATCTCTGCATTCAGGAGTGAAATACAGCAAAAGCTGCACAAAACTCGGTAAAATGTTTGTGTTGAAAGCATCATTACTTCTTAATACTGCTTCCCATACTTCTTATTTTAAAAGAGTTGCAAGTTTTCTGAGCCAAATGAAACATGAGTTACAGAAACTTAAAATACATCCTTAAGTAGTTGGATTTGATCAGAGTTTACACTGAACACCAAGTGTAAAGGGTTGTATAATAAAAGACTTTGTAATAATTCCAATTGTTTTTAAAAGCATCTTGGGAATTTGTTGAATTAACAAAAGAGATATAGCTGAAAGTACAGTAAAAATAGCAAGAACATAGCAAAGCTATTTTAATAAAAGTCGTGTAAAGTGAAGCTTATAAATTATCAAGTACTGCACTTTAACCATATGTCTTAATTCATTAGGTGAATTTGGTGTTCACAGGATGGCTTGGATTTACAGACTGGAAATCAGCGTGGTCTGTGGCATAGTAAAATCTTCCATATTCTTGTTCTAACACTGATAAATCATGGTGTTTTTTAAGTGAGGTGGAAGCTTGTGATTTTTCAGCTATAGACTCTAAGCTGATACACGCTGATATTGTGCTGACATGCCCATGATTAATTGCATGGGAGTTTGTTGCACAAGGGAGGGTGAGACAGGCCCACATGCATGAAGATGTATGAGCAGGGTCCATAGCAGATGTCATGCATTGTCTCCAATGCTGAAAGTTACATTTGGGGAAAATAAAGGAGAGAGAGCAAGAGAGAGAGAGAGAAGGGAACAGGAAAGGGAGTGGGAAAGGGAACAGGAAAGGGGAAACTCTCCAGTGGCCAGGCAGGAGGAACAGTGATGGGTGTCCAGGATGAGTGTCCTGCGGTGGGGGCTCTCTCCAGTGCAGCAAGAAACAGCAACAAAGATGATGGTGATGATGATGACAACAATGACAACTTTCACCACGCTTGTCCCCTAGCATTATGTACTTTTAATCAGGAACTGCTCAAGCTTCCCATTCCTTGTTTCTGCTTGTGAAGCTATTAGCACTGGTTGGAGCATGCTAATTAGGCACAGATGTTGCACATTGATTGGCTGTGAAAGACTCTGCACATGTAGTCCTGGGTAGTATTTGTCAAGTATATAACTGACTATTATCTACTGTGCTGCTTTTCTTGTTTTTGTTTTGTATAAACTAAAATCTGCAAAACAAGAAGTGAAGGGAAGCGAGGTGTTTCTTATGCTAGCAGCAGTCACTTCCCATGAGAACCTGTCATCACACCAGCATCGGGGTTTGGCAGGTACAAGGTTGTGAGGGCAATAGCACCTGAATTTTAGCATGGAAAAAACAAGAGAAAAGTGCCACAGAGACTCTGGAAAACCACTGTTACAGCACCTTAGGTGAAAGGGTACAAAACCGCAAATTACAGGCCCTGAGCACTACTGATGCTAAGGCACAAAAGCATCTTTGCCACTGGGCTTCACTGCTGACCAAAGAATCCTATTTTGTCACCAGTTTGTGTAATTCAAATAGTCAGCAAAGTCAGCCTCCAGGCCCTGGTCCATAAAGGTGCTTATACCTCGACTGAGCAATGGAGAGATCTCAGTGATTGCTTATTATCCTGCAGGTGGAGGTGACAGCCCCAAGAGCTGAGATGTGATAGATGATTATATGAGCATGCTTAGTCTACTTCAGTACAAACATAAACTAGGTCAGCAAACCACCTTTGCCTGAGGAGCAGTAATTAGCAGCTCAGGGCAATGCTTTCTTCACCTGTCCCACCACAGTCCTCATGAGCTGAGCTGTCTGTCCCACAGATGTAGCACAAGAGAAGTAGAAGAAAGGAGAACTGAGCCATTTTCAGATTGCCTAGTGCAGGCATCTGTCCCTCCAGGGACTTAGATGAAGATTTGATACTTCTGTACCAAGCTCTTTCTCTGCTGTTACATAGTTTAGAAGGAAGCAAGAACTACTGAAATTTGGGAACAGTGAAGGGCCCTAAACTTAGACATCTAGGGATCTTGTTAACCCAAAATGATCAGATGATATTTGCTGCTTTTAGAGATTAAGTGTTGCTGTAGAATTTGTGGTTAGATTTTTCTGGAAAAGTTGGAATACAGAACAAATTTAATTAATCTAATACTGTTCTAATACCGTTTTGTCAGCAAACATCTTAAGAAGTGTATAAATACGCGTCCTGAAGAAATTGAGGTTGGGAATGCTACCCACTCCATCTCGTTTTGGGGACTTGAATCCTGAAATGTTGCCTCAGTTGAAGCAATTTCTTCCTAAAACCAGACTTTTTTCTTTACAGTCCTTTATCCAACTTCATTTTTATGTGACATCTAAAGAGAATAAAGAATGCCACTTAGACTGTATCTTCCTCCTGGAAGGTGTTTTTTTGAGAGATGACAGCGGGGAGAGTTGTCCACACAGGAGCGCTTAAGTCAGCTTTCATCCCTGTGGGAAAACCAGTTCTTCAGTGTTACTTCCAGCCTGTGAAATGGGACTGAATGGCAAAAAACTGTCCCTGTGTTATGGGTCTAGGTACAAAATACTTCAAGCACACTGCAGACTTCTATTATCTTGAAGGGAAAACAACTCTTCTGTAGATCCATCAGGCACGTCAATAGCCTTCATTGTACGATTCCAGTGAAGACTGTAGGAAATTGTCTAGCTCACTGTCATCTATAAAAAGAGGATGGACGCTTTAAATACAGCATTAGAATTTGATCTGGTGGCAAAGACACACTTTTAATAAGCATCATTATATATTAGTCTTACCAAGTAATCTGTCAGCATCTTAGAAACTGGCTGAGTTCTGACATACAAAGAAATGAAAGCAGCACAGTAGGACCCAGATGGCATTTTTAGTTCATTAAGAATAACATTTCTTGCAGTACAAACTGTTTGCAAATTCCAGTTATTGAGATGTTCTCTGTGTGTTTGTTCATAGGAGTTCATTCCCAAATAAGCAGAGATGGAAAGACAGATTTTTTCAGCACACAAAAAGAAAGCAAAAATCTCAAAAAGGGTGCAATCCTAGCAGCTTAACCCCTCCCTCAAGTCTGTGTCATTCATTGCATTTATTTTTCATAATATCTAAATTATTCATTTTACTTGAGCTTTTGAAAAATATTTTTTGTTCCACAGTAAATTACATGTTTGAGAGAAAAAGTAATTTGAAACAGAAAAATAAAAATACTGCATGTGAAAATGTCTAAATGGGAAATTTTGACAAAAAAAAAAAAAGATTTTTGTCAAAAGGAGAAATTCATCAAAAAACAACCTCTCAACTGAAATTTTTCAGTTTTGACAAGCAATATCTCTCAGTGGAATAGTGTAAACCACTCTGCATTAGCTTTTCTTATGAACGCAAATATATGAGTCAAAGGGCAGTTGAAACATTCAAGAATTTAATTATTTTCTTTAAATTCCTGATACAGATAGAGCCCTTCAGGAAAATTCCCTTTGCAACTTGTTGTGAAGTAGGGCATCATTTAAAACCTATGAATGAAGTGCTAAGCAGGAAAACTGATCATTTAAGGATTATTTTACTTTCTTGGGTTGGCAACGGTCTCTTGGCACGTAATGCCACAAGGTGACAGGGTGAAATACATGGATTTTTCTCTGTATTCCATTGCTTGGACGACTCTTTAGGTATGAGCCAACATCTATCACTCTACCTTGTATTGTCCCTTGGTAAGTGCAATTTATAGCCCCAGAGCTCAAACAGGCAAAAGGACTACTTGCAAACTAGGAGATTCAGCTGCTTTAGAGCTCTGAATGTGCTTTAGAAATGAATGCATTCAGGACTGAGCATAATCCAGACATTTCTAGGGCTAAACTAACAGTAATTACCAGCTCTTACTGAGCTGCCATATTCACCTTCACATATGGCGTTGCACTGCACAAAAGTGTGACATTCTGCAAAGTGTTTTGGGATAAACTGAATACAACCAGTATTATGTGAAATGAAACCCTCTTCCTTGCAGCTGTACCTGACCACAAAAACTCATCTATTAGCCCACTTTAACCGTGAAAACTAAAGCTGAGAAAACTCTTACCTCATTCTATCATGCTGAGATGGTTGGAATTAGCGTTTAAGATCTCAGCTGAACACTTCCTACACATGGAATTACATGAAACATGATGTGTCCTGCTCAGAAATAAGGTCAGGAATAAAGCTGTAAGGGCTTAAATCTGTGATGCCAATAAATGTAAATGGTTACATGCTTAGACATCATGCTTAGCAGGATCTTCCAGCAGACATCATGCTTAGCAGGATCTTCCAGGTGTTATTGCTCCTGACACTACTATGGATAGAAATGTTAAATGACCTGATATGCAGTACCAGAATGACAAAAACTGAAAGTTGTTACTTTCATTTAACAAGTTGTTACTCATTTTTTGTT
This sequence comes from Ciconia boyciana, assembly GCF_034638445.1. Taxonomy (NCBI): domain Eukaryota; kingdom Metazoa; phylum Chordata; class Aves; order Ciconiiformes; family Ciconiidae; genus Ciconia; species Ciconia boyciana. The sequence continues at coordinate 210,002,906 of NC_132934.1, forward strand.
TCTTCACTGAACACTTGAAAGTGCCCAGGACTCATTTCCCACAAACTTGACCAGAGAAGACATCGATGTATTTCATCATGCAAGATATAAGACTTGGCACTCTGTGTACTCTGGGAGAGAGGAAACTCCTGCGTTACAATATAATAGATCGTCTCAAGTTTCTAAAATGCTCACAGCACATCACACACACCGAAATGTTTTGCTCAAAGAAAAGCTGGATCTGGAGTCAGGAAATCAGCCTCTGAAAATGGAGGCTGTCCTGAACAGGAAGAATCAGCTCAGCCCTGCTCAGCCTGATTTTTCACCAACACACGCAACAGCAACAGCTTATCTGTCACTCTGCCTATTTTAAAGTTTATGTGAAATAATGTAGTGATCAACACAGGCAGTTTAAAACAACTTTAGAAGAAGGACAGAGAATTCCACATCAGTTTAGCAGATATTCCTCATAATTCAATGAAATTATACTTATTAATAAAGTATTTCTACAATTGGCTTAAGTAGTTCAGCAGAATCCTACTGCTGCTTCAGCTACTTCAAAGAAAACTTAGATAAAAGTTATATACCTGAGGGAACAGACAGTTTTTATTCACATCCCATCCCGAATTTCTTCATTGTCACGGTAGCCAATAAAAGGAATATGCATCAATCAAAGAGAATGGGGAGGCTAAATAATTAAACCTCTTTGGAAGGAAAAATTACTCATCAGCAAGTTTACTATTTCACATTAAAAATTACCATTTGAAGTCGCACTGGAATGTGACTATATTCCAGTAATTGATCTTACTGACAAATTGGCCAGAAAACAGGGAGCAATTCATAGCCCTCAAACAGGAAGGCATATATTTGGTAAGTTCTTCCTGTGAATAAGCAGAGATGCACATGATGCTGCCTCGCAATCCAGGGAGACTGGTCTCTGTAGCTACATAATTTTCTCATACCTAAAAGAAAGAAAGGTAATTCTGTTTTTAACAGAGGGATTTTTTAAATCTTTGTGTTACACCAAGCATCAAGACTTATTTGCTATTACAGAACACTTGACTAATGCTTGTATTATAGTTCTGGCTTCTTCTTGAAGTGCTCTGGGTGGCCCACTGGTGTCCAAAAAGCTTCTTATGCCAGAATGCATTAGATAAGAACCTCTTTTGGATTCCTTTTGGAGGTATAATCCTTCAGTCCACAATGTAGTAGTACTTCAAGCATCTGCTTGAGACTGATTGTAGGTCATTGGAAAGGAATACTGGTAGGAATCACTACTCAGAAGAAAGCATTCATCCATGTACAATAAATACTGTCCTGAAAAGTGTTGTCTGGGTACAATTTTGCTACCCACCTCCCTGTTCACCTACCTTTGATTCTATTGTATACTGCAAAGACTGTGAAAGTCCTCCGTGGCAGAATGAATGGCCAAACAAGCTTTTCTAAACTCAGTAAAATGCAGGAAGATGCCTGGATCATGGATTAAAAATAGTCTGGTCTAAAGTCCAGAGTCATGCATGACCCATACTGAGATTCACCCAGCAATGACACAGAGATTTTCAATCTTCTCACAATGCTGAAATCCTCCAGTCACTCTAAGAGCAACTTTGCTTCAAGGGTTCACCTGTGGCCTCTTTCATGTGATTAATTAATCAGTTTTTAGGGTTGTAATTTTTATGCAAAAATAAAAATTAAAAAAAGGTTCATACATTATTTCATTGGGATTACAGCATGCTCTTACCAAGTCATGATCAAATCTCTGCTGGGAAAGTCAATACCCCATTCTGGGGCTTCAGCATCTGTATTTTCTCTCCATGGCTTGTGGTGACACACCAGTCAAGAAAGCTTTCCCCAGACACACTGTGGACATCCACCCCTCTGTGGATGCCTGGGAAAAGAGTGTCGTAGTGGCTTTCCAGTCCTAAGTAGAGTATCCACGTAACTGTTTCTAAATCCTTGTCCAACTGTTTAAACTTGGGTAATTACAATAGATAGACAATTACTAACATGAAATTATCCCTTTTGGCTTCTGAAATAATCCCAGGCCTGGGTAAACCATTTCCTACATTTTCACTTTTGCTCTACTGTTGTGATATCCTGAAATGAAAGATTAACGTCCCTGGAGGCTCAGCTATTGTTAAACACACTGTCTGAGGCTTCAGAGAAATGTGACCTTTTATTGTTCTCCCCTCTGCATCATTCTCTTCTCAAACATGCTTTTGTAACTGAGAGCACAGTCTGAAAGCTTTTAAAGTGATTTTAGAATTTTAGTCCTCAGGCATTGCTCAGTGCTCACAGACTGCTCCAAAATCAGACGCTAGTTTCATCTGGATCATTACATATTAGCTATATTGCTAGTTTAATCATATTTTACCATTTTTAAACAGTACCTTTTGTACTCATTATATTTTTTGATGATATGGCTCTGCTATCTCTTCCTCCTGAGAACAGGGCTAGGTGAATAATTATTTTTTATTTGTTTTTCCTTGACAAAAAAAGTATTTTGGATCAAACCCAAAATTTTCAATTGTTTAAAAAATAAAAGACTATTTGGAATCTGAACAGTTTGAGATCTTTCTCATTGTTATTAGCTTATATGGAAACACTAAATGAATACTCATTTTACAGAAACAAAGTTGGATGAATTATGCTCCTTTTTATTTTTTTCCCCACATTCTGAACAATTTAGTGACATCAGAATGAATTCCCAAAGTTTTTTTATGTTTGACTTACTTCACTAAATTTGCAGTCAAAATGTCATCTGTGAATTCTTCACAGCTGTACTTTCTATTAAATTTGAGTGGTAGTGCAATCAGGGTGGTACTGGAGGGGGAACTTTTTTTTAGATGTTCAAAACTACAATACGCTGGACAAGCTGAAACTGAACATTCAGTAGACTCCCAGAGCCAAGACATCTTGTAGTTGTGTACATTGCAAATGGCTTTTAATTATTTATTGTTGACCAGGGTTTTTCAGCAGCCTAGTTGTAAATTCATAAAAATCACCTGGAAACTTCTATTACACGTTGAAATGTTATTAGAAGCTAAATCAAAAATAATCTAGCCCCTTCTTTCCTGTTACTTGAAGGTATCTTTTCAAAACATACACAAATAATTTATATGGCTTTGTCATTATTATCACTGGTATTGCATGACCTTTATAATAAATGAAAGGGATTGAAAATATTTTTGAGTTGGCCATAGAGAAAACTTGAGAAATACTACTCTAAATGCCCAAGCAGATATATTTTTAAAGTTATCTTAATATCAAGGAAAAACAAATCTATGAAAACCATACTTCAGCCAACTTTCCCCCAGCCTAAATTCCACTTAAGTCGCTGAGCCTAGCATTTCCTATTGGCTGGCTGCCTCTGAAAGCCTAGAGTCAAATAGAGGTACCAAGGCTTAGGTGGAATTTAGGATGAATCAAGGCCTCTGGGGCTAGGTATTGGTCATAAATTAGAGTAAAAGCATCCTTCACTTGCTTTCTTCTGTTCATTTTACACAGTAACACCTCAAGACTGTTGTACTCCCCCAGCCATGCCTGGAGACTGAACCAAGGCTTTCAGTGCTGACTGCTGTCCCTTGCAGAACAAATTTCTCTGGTTTAAATGTTTGGGTGTTTGGTTTTTTTTGTTTTGGGGGTTGTTTTGTTTTGGGGTTTTTTTGTATTATCCATTAGGTTTTCAAAACACCCCTGGTTCCAGAAAGTTAGACATTTGAGTGAGTTCCAAAACTTCCCCCTGATTTGTGAAATTAACCATCCTCCTATTCTGCCTAAGAGCACATGGTGCTTCATATCCTGCACGTTTTGCAAATTCCTAAATGAGCTGCAGGTGATGGGAATTAGGAATCATTAACACAAGCTCTTGCAGACTGACTAACCTCATCCTGCTGACAAGCGAGTGGGTAAAAGGGAGTTAGAGCTGGTGTTACTTTGTGCTCAGAAGTTGTATCATCTGTGCTTTGCTTTATACCATCCCATGCCTTCCTGTTAGCTCACTTTTCTTGCTACCTATGCTTCCACCAGTTTTAGGGTTGAGGAAAGTGCATTGTCATCCCAATGGAGGGATACATAGCAGGAGAGCAGTGCAAGATGACCAGGGTACTGAGAGAGTTGAGATAAGTGAGGAGATGGAGCTGGGATCCTATTTGGAGGGAGATGTGAAGGGCATGTGTTAGGGTAGGGAAGAGGGGAAATAGAGGCCCCCTAAATGTACGTGAAGCCTATCACAGAGGTGGGAACTGCTTCCATTTCCATCAAGACCAATGGTCACATCTTGCTTGCTGTAGCCAGTATTAGTGGCTGCATTTCTCAAAGCAAGCTTGGGAATTCTAACCAATGGCAATTCTGAAAACATGTATCCAGATATTGCATATTCCTGTGCATCTGGGTGGATGTAGGCACATTATAAGGTCCATAAGAACACATGGGTCATATATTTAAACTTCTTCGTACACCCCTTTAGCAACTCCTCTGACTCTGGCAATGATCTGTTAGCTTCCTCTTTCTTTTTTTTCATTCTTCAGTTTCCTTTGTCTTATTTTGGAGAAAATAAGAACAACCATTCTTCTGGAAAAAAGGTTACTATTATACCTGGAAAATAAACCCCTTCACCCTTTTCCCTGCCTAGAAAATACTCTAGGAGGTAAAGAATAAATATTTGTTTCCTATTTGGGGGCATTGTTTTTATAATTCCAGCTTTAACAAGTTATTATCAATGTGAAATCTTTACGCTTTTGTATTTTAAACATCAACCGAAATTTCCACCCATCACACCCACCATACACATAGCCTGAATAGCCAAAGCCTATCTAGGTTTTCTACAAGAGGTACAGTAAAGGAGACACATTGCCACAGGCCAAAGAATGACAAAACCTGCTATCCACCTTCCCAGCACTTATTACCAGTTCAAGGTCAGACAGGGGAGCACCTTCCAATCCTCTATATTATTTCATAGTAAAATACAATTATTATGAAAATAAGAGGAATTCTCAGCTCAATTTCATCATTTTTGCTGTCTGTATAACCAGTTCATCACACAAGCATTAAAGTCAGAATACACTGGCAGGTCTAGCTGAAATGGAGATGGAGACTACTTCAACTGAAGGGAGCATTGCTGTTCAACACAGAAAATGTGCTGCCAATCTCATTGCATGTAGCAGATAAAGTACATTAGTGCCTACTACTTTTCCACAGAAAAGCTATTTTAAAAGATCACAGTCAAGCCAAATCTCTGACATTATCATAATAAATCAGTCATCACCTGGTCCCATTCCTCCACGCCAACCTTTCTTTCTTCCTCTGCTGTAATTCAAATGATGTTAGATACTGCAGAAATGAGATCCCCGTCCCAGGCATCGGCATTCTGCAAATGTTACAAAACAATCTTTCTCACCTCATCAGTGGGGAGTTCTCAGTCATGAATAGCATTCCTGGTATCTAAGAGGTCCCCTAAAATGCACATTAGTTAGTATGATTGACTTTCCCTAACACAAAGACTGTAAATTACATTTTCATAAACATTATTTTCATCATACCATAGTTTCTTACTAGTGAACCTACAGGAGAATTATATGTATACCTAGCAGACAAAGCAGGCTCTACAATAAAGATGGAAGAATGAAAATATTATTATTATTGTAAATGGTAAACAGAATCTTTATCAACATTTGAGTTGATGAGAGGGCACAGTGCATGCAAATAAATTCAAAGATAATAAATAAAACGGTGAATTTTTTAAAGATATGAATAAGTGAACAGGAGATATGATTATTTACAGGGGGAAAGCATCGGGATGACAAAAAAATATGCATGGTAATTCCATACCTGTTACCTTTGGCGGTACAAGAGAGAGATTTTCTCTTACAGTGTTGGACTTTGATCTCCTAATCCTTGTCACATCCTGGTCCTAATAGAGACCCTCAGACTACAAAAATGGCTGAACCGTCACACCTTGGGGCAGATCATCAGTTATACTGTGACTGCTGATACACTGTCAAGTTACGAGGCAATATGTCGGCATACTCAGTAGATCTTTCTGCATTAAGAAAAGAAAGAAAGAAAGAAAGAAAGAAAGAAAGAAAGAAAAAGAAAGAAAGAAAGAAAGAAAGAAAGAAAGAAAGAAAGAAAGAAAGAAAGAAAGAAAGAAAGAAAGAAAGAAAGAAAGAAAGAAAGAAAGAAGAAAGAAAGAAAGAAAGAAAGAAAGAAAGAAAGAAAGAAAGAAAGAAAGAAAGAAAGAAAGAAAGAAAGAAAGAAAGAAAGAAAGAAAGAAAGAAAGAAAGAAAGAAAGAAAGAAAGAAAGAAAGAAAGAAAGAAAGAAAGAAAGAAAGAAAGAGAGTGACCAAGCTATGGCTTTTGAGCAACACAGAGACCTATAATCAGGTCTGTAAAGCTGTGCCACATGTTCTGGCAAAGCAGTAGACACAGGAGCTGCCTGGCTGTGAGAAGGGAGCAAGCAGGGGTTATTTGGGCTGGCATGGTTGGCTTCCTCCATCATTCATGCCTACAGTCCCTGTCCTATAATTTGAATGCCAGGATCCCTGTGGATGGGTAGTCATTTCTTGTCTGTCAAGTGCTCCTGGCCCACCCCATGTTTCATCTCCCCAGTTATGTGATACTTGCAGCTTTGTGGCACACAGCTGTATAAGGAGTTCAGCACACAGCTCCTGGAGCCAGAGGAGCTGCCTATCTCTGAAACAGAAATCTGTTCAGGATAACAGAAGTACAACTGGAGAAAATCTGTTGCTGCTTTAATTTTAGAGAAGGTCTTCAATCAGTGTAGAACTAATTCATGTTTTATATATAATCATCTAGTTGTTGTATGCATGTCACATGAATATGCTGTCACTCACTTCTCATTTGAGATATCACAATAGCTTAGGTCATAGTTCTCCTACTGAAGTCCATGATAAATCACTTTAAGCATGTTAGTTAAATGTACATATCCTTTAAAGTGTTTTCAATTAGAAGTTTGATGCTAAAGTTGCATTGCTGTCTGTGAGAAATGCTAGCATTTCACCACAGCCCATTGATATACTGGTTTAAATCTTTCTTCTAAGTTTTCTTGTATCTTTTATCCTAATGCATAAGACTGAGCTATAGAGAACTGATGGTAAGAGTTCCTCTTGGATCCAGCTACTGTTGGATTGGACAGTGACATTATAACGGTGGATGAGAAATGCAGGAAGAACTATCTATCTGTCAGTGAAGGATGGATTTACACCTACATCCTGAAGTATGATGCAATCATAACAAATTGTAGCTGCTGCTATTGTTTTCCTAACCATAACTTCCATCAGATCTTAGTTCAGATTTTTAAAATGGCGTACATACACTTAAGGCATAAACACCTATGCAAACCGAGCTGTTTCTGGGGGCCATAGAATTTATTGAACTATGTGGTCAAAATGAGCTGCTGTCAGTGCGAACTACTACTTCTCTACCAGCTGATGGTAGAATCCAGTCAATCATAAGTTAGCTGCCTAACTTTGTTATTGCCTTTCTGAAACATAAGTGCTTGAACCTTACAGATAGGGATGCTGCCCAAAGAGCATCTACAGTCCATGTGTCAACAGAATAGATGCCTCCAATGAACTCCAGAGAGATGACAAATTTTCCTAATCTGCGAGAGTAGTACCTCCCCCTGTTCACTGTAGAATGAATCCAGCCTATTAGTTAATCTTTCACCTGGGAGAGGAGATTCTAACATCCCAGGTGTCATATACTTTTTAGTATTATTATTCATGGATGCTCTTATATTTCAGGGGCTTTGATTTGCATCTCCATTTCTAATCTCTTTCTCAACAGGACACCCTAGGTGCTGAGTTGTAGAGAGCCTGTTTTCTAAGAAAAGATAGCTGCAGTAGACCTATTAAAGCTTAGATTAAGAAATAATATAGAATCTTCTTTACTGTTACCCTGTGTACCTAGTGCAAGCCATGCTTGAAAATAAAAGTGTTGCATTGCAGAAAATTTTTATGAAGCAGTACTGAATATGTGACTTTCTATAAATGATACTCTGTATGAAAACAAACAAACAAACAAAACAAATTCAGGAACTTTAAGCTTCATTAGGTTAGTTTACAACATCTTTCCTGTAGAACAGATGTAGTCATTATTGTCCCTTTCCATGATGGAAGCTCTTTGCTGTCACATTAAGTACTCCATGCTTCCTTCAATAGTTGGTATATTAATTATTGTACTACAGATTTTCCTTTTTTCACATTTCTAAAGCATCTTAGTAAAATAGGGTTGTATTCTACCATCAACAGTAGCCAAATTATTATCTTGGGTTTGTTTTCTGTTTCTTTTGAGAATTACAAAATAATGTTTGCAAGAGGAGAGTATGGGAATATGACAAGATGCCCTGCTATTATCATGTTTGTAAGGAAACCCGAAGAGACCATATTCTTTTCAAGTGCTTGTGAAGCCAGTCTTACAGTAAATGTCATTTGTTTTACATAGGCTTTACAGTGTTCAGCAGACTATCTGGCTGCCTATAAAGACAGTGTTAAATAAATCGACTATGTTCACCACCTTTCTCTCATAATCAGACTGTGAACAGAGGTTTGTTTTGAATTTTGTTTATAAGCATGCGTGCATTTTATATATACATTATGTTAAGAATACTGAGTACCTGGCATTTGAATGGTACCTCTGGGATGTTGTGGGCCTTGAAGATAAGGATGGAGACCATGAATCTAATTTGATAGCTTTAGACAAGCAGTATACAGTGTCAAGAACATGCTGTAGTGTTTTCGCTGTGGCAAGCACTCCTGAGGAGTCATGCTTCAGTGCTCTGGGCCAGATGGAAATCGCTGAGTCTGGAGGGTTTCCTCCCAGGTTATACTTCTATATTCCAAAGTAGATGGTATAAATATATTAAATACTAACGCTTTGTTTGGCAAGATAAAACAGTTCCTTTTAACCAGCTGATGTTGGTAAGAAGTCCTCTTCATGAATGCTAGTCAGTGTATCACATCATTATTTTCTTGCCAAAGAGCACACCATCTTCCACTCTGGTTCTGCTTCAACTCCACCCATGAGTTGAATAGGCTCAAGCTTTGAGCTACATGGGTGGTGATGATTTGCTCATACACAGCGAAGGACAGGTAGCATTGTGTAGGTAACACTTAAATCCATGACCTCTGAGCATTTTCCCTTATAGCTGCATATGCATTCTGAGTAAGGCTGGAAAGACCGCAGGTCATTGCAGGATTACAGGCAGGCAGTCATAGAAGTGTGGTTTCTCATTTCTCTTCATTAAACATGTATTTTTTAGGAAAGGCTATTTTGGCATATTCCTTTGGAACATGTGCACATTCCTTTGGAACACCTCTTATAGGTGAGATTGTAATATGTTGTGGTTCTTAGGAATTGAAATGTTTCAGAGAAGTATGGAAAAACGAGAACATCTGTTTGTCCTTCATCTATTCATATACACAGCCACCAACAACATTGCAGTTCTGGGATTTCCCAAAAACTATTTGTTGGATCAAAGATATTAGCTTGGATCATATTCATTAGTAGCTGATCTCTGCCTAACTCCATACTATTTTGCTCAGGAATGTAACTATTGATAATGACTGTAGTAGGGCTATAATCAGCATGGCCAGGGTAAGTTTCTGTATTTTTAGTAACAAAGTTGAAGGGGAAAAGAGATATTTTTTTCCCCATGAAGCACTCCAGATTGTAGTTAGAATCAAAGTCCATTGCTTATGATGCTGGAATATGTGGGTCATTTTTAAATCTATGGATTTTTTCTTTGATATAATAAAATCTAGGCTTGCTTTCTATATAAACTAATATTCTCCTCATATTCCCTTAAGACATGCATTCATGGCTCCTTTTTCTCTTATTCCTTAAGACAATGCTATTAACAAAATGCTAATCTGGGAATAATGTTTGGAGGCTTTGGAACAATTGTTTACTTGTCATTCTGTTGTTAAGCATATTTGTTAAAATCAAGTGCTTTAAAGAGCAAATCTCTAGCTGAAGTGTTTGAACTTTTCTAAGAAAGTAATAAAATATTGTATGAACTAAACCCTCTTTAAAGATATGCCTCTTTCTCCTTTTTTTTCTATAAACATCTGTATCCTATATTTGCTGTAACTGATACTTTCTCACCTGTATACAGTTCCCTGATATAGTCAATTTGATTTAAAGATTTACCACCCCTGTTGGATCCTTAAAGTTAGAATGTCCTGTTAGAATATTTATAAAACTTAAACTGAAGACATAAAAATGGACAAAAATAAACCATGTGGTTTTAATAATGTGCATATTGGAATAATTACAAGTTATGGGGCTAAACCATGCTGGCGAAAGCAAAGATACATTCTTGTTGTACCTGCTTTCTATGTGGACATGTCAAAATTCTTTATAACTGTTAATTAACTTGGCTTCCAAGTCTAAGGAAAATAATACCATTACCTTAATTTTGCATTTAGATGAGATCCTTTCTAAAACTTGAAGGCCTGTGTGAAAACAGACCTCACAACAAATGTGACCCACTTCTAATAAACACAACAGCAATGGAGAATGTAGTGAAGTTTCCAGTTTATCACTGCCATGTGCAGTCTGGCCATAATAATAATAATTAGAAAGGCTCTAACTTATTATGATCTGCAAACCTGTAGCTGGAAATCATCAGCTAGTGAAAATCAATACTGCATTACTTAAGTCTTTCTATGAGACTCTCAACTAGTAAAAACTGATGCACCTCTGCTGACAACAGCGCTTGATTTACACCAGCTGGGAATGCAGGCCACAAGAGGCACTCCAGGTTTTACCAGCTGCATATCTCACTGAAAACCTTTCGGCTTGCCTTGCACATACTGAGAATATGCTGCAAATTGCTATTTTCCAGTTACTTTGGTTTACAACAACTGAAGTTCTTTGCTAGTGTCCTGAGTACTTGAACTAAACGAGATTCTCCCTTACCTCCACTGTTACAGAGGGCACAAACTACAGAGCAGTTCTGAATCAAGGGGGGTAGAAAACCATTTTGCACGGTCATTTAGAACCATAATATTTCTTCATGACATCTGGTTAGTTCCCCCTTGCTGTTTGGGATATACAACTACTACTTAACCTCATCTCTTGGTGGGCCTCTTCAGGACTACTTCAGCTGCAAAGTATTATCTGGGCCCAGGGAGGATATCAAACTATTCCTTGTTCATGTTTAAACTGCTTGCAAGTTGTTAGTGATCAAAATGGGTCCTGGCAGACACTGACAGTGACACTGACAGATGGCCCACCATTCATACTCTGTTCTGGAGGTTATTCTTTCTGCTGCAGCAGTATTTGAGTCAGCCAACTTGCTAATTGGATGGTCTGGATGTGCGTCATGTCTGTGTAATGGATTCATGTGTGGCTTCCTCCGAGGATATCTGTAGTTGACGCAGGTGTGTCATCAGCCTCCACCATCTCACGTTTCCCATTTTCAAGTCTGACTGTGGGCTGTGTGGTTCACTGTATCCTTTATCTCATCATGCATCCTCTCCATCAGTGGGAAATAAAGGAGCAAAAATGTGAGGCCAGTCAGAAGAGCATTTTTGAGAAATCTGAAGTAGACTGCCACTGTTGTATGAAATTGAAACTTGTAACAGGATAATGACACCCAAAGCATTGCCCACGGAAGGCACTGTTTGTTAACGAGTACATCTGATGAGTTCTTTTCTGTCTCTGATCTGGAGACGGGCTGATACAATGCTACAAAAGGGTGTTTGTCTGCTCTTCAGCTTGCCTTGCACAAGGTAATGACCTTTGCACAGACAATCTCCAGCTCCTTGCTATGCAATCAAAAATGGTAGCTATCAAAACTGTGTTTCCCACCAACTCTTATTTTTGTAGAACAGAGAGACCTCTATCCTGAGAGGGCAGAAGAAGGCTGTGACAAGTATAGGGGACTGAACTTCAAAAGGCACTTGGATTTATGAATATGTGAACCAAACTCTCTGAACCAAAGCTGTATATTGTTATTGTCTGCATTCAGACTGGTTTATGAGTTTGCCCTGTTTTATAGAGAGATGACATAAAATGCCAGCTTTACATATTTTAGTTAAATGTATGATACGGGGAAAACCTAAAAGAAGCATATAATGCTTGGAAGAGTGAATATTTTACAGCTTTTAGAGAATATTATCCTTTTAAAAATAATCTCTTCAATACTTATCCAGAAACATATTCACAATTTTTTAAATAATGTCTTTTTCCACAGTGATACCTTTTGATCTTTAATTGAAGCTTTAAAGTATTAGGACAAGTCTAATGCTAAACAATAAGCAAAACAACATGGCCTCTTTAAAGGACAGGTCTTCTCTAAAACTTACACCAATGCACTGAGCAGAGTTTGTCCCCATGTGCTTTCAGAATCATCTCTGCTGGTGCTACCAGGAAATGACGCTTCTTGTGCAGAGAGCACAAAAACCCATACCTTAATTAAAATGCTGGACTGTTAGGCCTGTGTTTGTGTGCACCATCATCACCATTACCAGAACTGCTTGGCAAAATTAAAAATGCAGGACTAACCCATGGCACCTGTATAAACTTACTGAAAAGTGGAGACTACATGAGGGGGGTTTAGTATCTTCACTCACCTACAGAAGCTTCTGTATGGGTGATGAGATTTAAAAGGGTATAAGTCAACTTAGTGGCTGGGATTCAGGTTCAGTTAGCAGAGCTGTCAGTTAAGAATACAAAGTATTTCTTGTCCCCTCTCCCCTGCAGATTTCACTTACAGTTTGGCTTTTATAGGTTCAAAGTAAAAACCAGGCCAGTACTTGAGAGCTGTAAAATCATAAACACAGGCAGTTTCAAATTTGCAGTGAACTTAGGTCAATTTTATATGCTGCGTGAAGGAGATTCCTGTGGACATTCCATAATTCCAAAAATAACATTATCTCATAATAAGTCCAAAACCAGCAAGGCATTGCTATATAAAGATGCAGATACAGGGAGAGTGGGAAATATTAGTACTACTATACAAGGCCCTGGTGAGCACTAATCTGCAAGACTATATTCTTCTAGTCACCCATATCTGAGAAAGAGAAACTCAAGCTGAAATAGGTGCAGGAAATGCTGCTCAGTTATCAACCTATATATGGAATTAAGTTGGAAAAGAAAGTCAACAAAGACCTAGCTGTTAATTTAAGCACTTTAGTGACATGCCTAAGTATAGTGAGATAAATCCAGCCTGGTGTTGGCACAACAGCAAATGAGTATACAAATATATATTTGATCTCTCTCCAAAGTACAAATCCTTCCAAGAGGAATTTTAACATGAGATTATATGACCAGGGTTTAGGATGAAGTTATGTCTTGGTTCCCCCTGAAACATAAGGAATGGGTTTGGTGATTCACTTCTATATTCCAGGGATTCCCAAGCTTACTTTGTTTATTTTCCACCATTTACTGTAATGGAAGCCACGTAAGAAAATGCACATTGCTTTTCTGACCAGATTTTTATTTTATTTTGGGTAGTTTTCTAAACTTTTTCTTGGTCATGTAATTTGCTTCAGCATCATGGATAATATAGTGCAGTAGAGATATTTTTGGTGAAGTAAGAACGGTGCTCAAGACCTCTTATTGCCATAGCTCTGAAATGTACCAATACAGAAAAGACCTTACTTCTTTAACTGCTCCAAGGCCGTGCTTCCTAGGCTAGATGGAAAGAGAAGCATTGGGCAGAAATGCATTCATATTTACAAGTTAATTTTACCTTTATCTTGTGTTCCCTTATTCTCACGGGGAGAGATGGTGTTTGCATATGTAACTTAATTGGTAACTCATAATAATGATGTGTAATTTCAGAAAAAAACAGGAATGTAGACTTAAAATTTGACTTTGACAGTTGTATGCCTGTTCTTAAAATGTGTTTTACATAAGGAAAAAGTATAAAAGAGTTGCAAAAGAAATGCACAATTTCACTTTCTGCTCTGTAAAGCTAACTATAGGCATAAACAATGGCACGCACAAACATGCAAAGTCTTTGCTCTCCACTCCTACATTTTTAAAACTAAGATCATCTAGCAATAGCCTAGAGGTATACAATAACTCTGTATAGTGTGAACATGTGATAATTAACATCTCAGAATTCAGATTTACTTTTAAGTGTAAAAAGACAATTGAATTCTGGGGCAAGCCAGGAAAGAAAGTTGTTTGGAAAATATTTATCTATGTGACTGCATTTTAAGATACTAATCTTATTAAAAATGTTAAGCACTATGTTTTAGATATTTAGATATTAAAAATGCTGTGGATAAATATGTGCTGATTCTTTTTAATCAGAGAAATCCATAAATTCTCTAAAACTGAAAAAAAAAAAGTCTGTTAAAGAATTGGTTTCCTCTCAAAGTCAAAATACCTATCCTTATGAAATGTAAATCTATAAACTGTTAAGTTGTCCTCACTTCAGCCTTCATCATTCACCTTCAGTTCAGTATTTCGGTCTCTGTCTGTGCTATATCTATCCTGCTAAATAGTCGAACTAATTAATGGGGTTGTCCAATGAAATATTGAAAGAAATAATGATCCAGATCTCACCGAAATCCATGAGATGCTTTCTTCTGACAGTAGGAAACAAGACTCAGATTCAAACTGATCCTATAAAACACCATGCATTGCCCTGTATACAACTATTACTTACTCTATAATGGGACTTCATGTTTATTTCCATGCTTAGGTGACACTCCTACTTGGAACCTGCTTATATTTGTCCTAACAAACATAGGGTTGATATGATGGATGGGAAGTCTCTTAGAGCCACAGGAACAGCACGGAGAGCCTAGCTAATCAAATGTAGAGAAGAGGATGGAGAAAGGAGAATTAAATGTATCTTCTATATCATCTTGGTATCAGCTGGGGCTTAAGAATTGCATATATACTCAAAAAAGTCTACAGGGGCTTGGGTCACTCCAGTGTTTAGTGAACATCTGTGCTCTTTAACCATTAGTGTGGCTCCTGATGTGGGTTTTGCCTAGGCCCCCTCTCACCATCCTAGGCTGTGCCCAGGGAGATTTGAGGGGAGAACATACCCAAGCAGTTGAGGGGAGAACATACCCAAGCAGTACTGAGGGCAATACCCAAGCAGTCCCACCATTTCCTTGCTGTTCCTGTGAATTTCCATGTGAGATCAACTCTGGGAACGGGTAACAAAACAGCATCTGACCACCCGAAGACTTCATGCTAAGAAAACCCTGCATCAGGTAGTTTCCCAGGGGCTTTGCCCAGTCTGAGAAATGTGAAGCAACCAGTAGAAGGCAACAATGACTTAGTCTTCTGTATTGAAAAATATCAACTTGGACAATGATTGAGACAGTTCTGAAGACAAAACAGCCCAGAAGCTGGCTAATCTCAGTGTCAATCTAGATTCAAAATGTGCTTTCAAGTGAGTCAGCACATGTCTTTGAATAATGCTCATATTCATGTGTCCCTTTGAAAAGGGATATGAATCCAGTTCACATGTATATATGACAAGTAAACAATCCAAAAACTCTGAAAATAATATCCTGAGTCGCCTGATGCAGATCTGTGAATCTATTACACTACAATAGGTACTGTATTTTAAAACTGCTTCATTCCTGGAATTCCAAAAGAGGGCTGCTGAATTATAGTCAGGGTCTCTTCCAAATTTTGTTTTCAGTATTTCTTCTTCCTTATTTACTGTAATGCAAAGTCAGAGCTTGGATAAAAGACAATTTAAAAGTTTTAGTAAAAAAAGGATTTAATTATGGAGTGAATTTTATCAAAAATATGCCATAGATGTTCCCTAAAAATGCATAACTTTAAATGAGCATTTTCCACAAATAAATGTGATTCATCTTCGACTCCAGGTCTTCGACAAATTGTGTCATTTCTTACATGGTAATCAGTCACAATTTTAATTAGAAGTTGTCATTCACCCCTACATACCACATCTCTGGCAGAGATCAAGTACGATTTTGTACAGCTGCTATCCTGATTCTCCTGTCATCTTTGGCCTGACTTTGAATTACTTCCTCTTTTTTCTCTCTTTTTTAGATAATCCTGCTTCTTCTTCTCACCCCCACTGAGCTGTCAAGAGTTTCAATGCTGTGATATGGAATCATTGCCTCTGTAAGACTGAAAAAAACCCCTCTGCTTGCACTGGATTCTGATCAAAGAGAATCATTTATAGGAGAGATGCAGCAGGAACCTCAGGGAAATTTTTTTTAGCAGCAGGACCATGTGAAATGGGAAAGACAAAGCACCAGACTTTCAAACCTTTTTTAAACTTATAACTACACGATTAAGGTTTTTATTGTACAATGTTTGTCCTTTTTTTTTCTTCTATTCTTGATGTCATGCTATTCAATGCCACATCAAAATGGGGTCAAGTAGCTCCCATGGAAATGCAGAAGCCTAGAAAACCTAGGTATTACAGGACTGCCTTTTGTGAGGAAGAGAAAAGAAGGGAAGAGAAGAAGAGGAAGAGGAAGAGGAAGAGGAAGAGGAAGAGGAAGAGGGAGAGGAGAGGAGAGGAGAGGAGAGGAGAGGAGAGGAGAGGAGAGGAGAGGAGAGGAGAGGAGAGGAGAGGAGAGAGGAGAGGAGAGGAGAGGAGAGAGAGAGAGGAGAGAGAGGAGAGGAGAGGAGAGGAGAGGAGAGGAGAGGAGAGCACAGGAGAGGAGAGGAGAGGAGAGGAGAGGAGAGGAGAGGAGAGGAGAGGAGAGGAGAGGAGGGGAGAGAGGGAGAGGAGAGGGAGAGGAGGGGAGAGGAGGGGAGAGGAGGGGAGAGGAGGGGAGAGGAGGGGAGAGGAGAGGGAAGGGAAGGGAAGGGAAGGGAAGGGAAGGGAAGGGAAGGGAAGGGAAGGGAAGGGAAGGGAAGGGAAGGGAAGGGAAGGGAAGGGAAGGGAAGGGAAGGGAAGGGAAGGGAAGGGAAGGGAAGGGAAGGGAAGGGAAGGGAAGGGAAGGGAAGGGAAGGGAAGGGAAGGGAAGGGAAGGGAAGGGAAGGGAGAAGGAGAGGAATTGGAAATATTTCACAGGGAGGAGAAAGTACTTAAGGAGAGAAAAGAGGTTACCATATTGAGGATGTAATGAGAGTGGGTGAAGACTTTTTGCACCACTTCCCATTTACATTTCTGTCACTCTGGAAATAGCGTATTTATGTTGTGCCACTTCTTGTTACCATCTTTGTCATGACTGTGAAACAAGGGAATGTTAATGCTGAGCTTGCAAAAAGCACCTTCCTGTTCTCCTATCTCAGCTTTTCTGTAGGTTGTTTTGCTGAGGGCTGTTGGGGTCATTCAATCCCTACAGATTGGTGAGGCTGGTTGCCATTAGTGGGACTGGCCAGCCATTAAAATGAAGAAATACTGTCAAAAGAGGGAAAAATTGAATCCATTATTATATTTTTCACACTCTTGACTTAATATTCACATTCCAATGGATCTGTCTTATGCCAAGGCTTGTAACAAATGCAGAAGGTGGTGTGCTGTGAATCTCTTCTTCAACCAGGGATAAAAGAGGATGGAAAATAGAGAAACTTCTAGGCAACTTCCTTCCAAATTTTAGAGTTATTCTGACATTTTTGAGGATGCTGCAGTACCCAAGAACCAAATGTGATAGCTCTGCAAAAAGAGATAGAGAGCTCTATTTTTTTCCCTCTTGCATTTCGCCTGTTCAAGATGATGATACAATGGGAGACACTGGTACATGCTGATACTCTGTCCTAATTTTTTAACTGATGAAATGGACATAGAAACAGCAGAACTGAGACTAAACCTTCTTTGTTGCTAGTGATTACTTAATAATTTACCTTTCACTTACAAATCAAAACTCAACTTAAAGGGAGCTACATGTTGCCCACCAAGCCCAAAGAACTGAAGTCCTTCAGAGACTTGAAGCACAACATCCATCCACCTATACCATTAAAGAAAAAAGGTCTTCCACTTTCACAAAACATCTGTGAAGCCCTTTTTGATGGCTGTTGGGCTGCTGTTTACTTTGGGGCTGAATTGCCCCATGCTTGGGTGAAGTAAAGTTGCTTTAGCTGCCTTTTCTCTGAGACTGACATGGAGAAAGGTGTATGGCTATGATTGCCTATGGGGAGTGTGGTTCCCAGGCTATCATGAGACCTCAGGGATTAACTGCAAGGACGTGCCTAGGACAATGTCATTGAATGCAAACACAAAGGCAAAACAGGTCTCCTGTAGCTTCCTCATACCTAAACAGATCCTGAGATATGAGACAGATAAGGTACAAACAGTGGGGATAAGTGGAGACTCAGACCCAGAGTTTTTGAGACCCACATTCAACAGGCTGCTTAGATATATAGTGTGATATGTAGGTGCCTAAGTATGGGAGATAACTTCATGAAAACCTGTCTAAGCTGGTTAGATACCTGAAATGTACTAAGTATTGGACAGTCCAGCCCAAATCTTCTCTGAACACTGAAAGATGCTATCAGGGTAGATAGCCACCTGACTTGAAAAGTATGCTACCAAGCATTGCAGTCTTAATGGAATTTACTGCCTAAAACAAAACCAACCAACCAAACAAAAACTTGACTAAGTCTGGCTATGAAAACAGCTATCCATGGGTCTGAGTTTCTGGAAGAGTCCAATCAAATTCTTAGATCTTAACTCACTTGAACTATAATGCATACAATAAAAACAGTGGTAGTAGACCTTTTTCCCTTTACTTACACCAGTCATCTACTTCAGATTAATAGGGGATGAGCCCACAGCTCTGACGTCTCACATGAGTATCCAGAACAGCAGGCTACAGAGAACTTACTGCCTACTAAATTTGAATGAGTGCATAGCCAGGAAGGCAAGAAGCTGTAGCCTACTGGTTGGGTATGCAGAGAGGTGAAGTTTGTTATGTTTATGTATTTTTCTGTAGAAAAATCATCCACAACCCAAGGAGCAGTAAGAGGACACCCTGACTCTACCCCTCTCCAATATTGTGTTGCTTGTACTCTAGCTCACAAAACAGCAGGCTTTGATTCGCAGCCTCCCACAGGTGCCTCATCTCATACAGGAGATACAACTGCAGCCACAACCTGGTATTTCTCATCTGTTTTCCACGTCCCAACACTCATCATCTCAACTGTTGTGAATCCCAGCCTTGGAGGCAAACCTCCCTCCCCTCCCATGCTTAGGAAATAAACAACTCAGCAAAGTGAGCTGTCTTTACTGGAGGTGGGTATTTGTACTGTCAGTCATTCCTGAGTTGAATATCACATCCCTCAAATCCTTTTGAGGTCTACATAACAGAGTGACAGCACGCAATGTGTTGGATCTGCCTCACAGGATGTAGCACTTATCTAAGGATGTTGACCTAGTTTATCATTGACTTCTTTGCTCAGTTAATGTTACTGAATTATGAGTTTGGTTGTTTTTTTTTTTATACTGTTGCCAGTCCTTTGGGAACATGACTGAATTCAGCCTTTTAATTTCCCTCTGGCCACTGAACACATAAAGTGCAGCAGTATCTTTCACTCTTTCTTGATCAATGTTTCTCTCCATCTGTATGAACCTTCCAGGCTCTTTTCCAAACAGCTGTAATATATATGTTTTTATCAGTGGTAAATAATACTCTTTGGACTTTTGATAGAAAAACAGAAGTCTTTACTAACACTTTGTAAATTTACTATATGGCTCCATTTATCATAAGAGCCTGCTTTAAGGACTGCTTGTATTTTTAAGTATTTTAATGTATCAATTTATGTATTTTCCAATGTTCAGATAGTTAATATTTTTATAGACATCACACAAAAATTAGAAAAAATCACAGCATTTTCATGATGCATGACTGACTCAAAATAAGCTACTTGAAATGTATGTAAAAAAAAGTGGATATAGTAATGAAAACAAGATCAACAAAACCCAGTGGTAATATTTAATTAAACTAGTGTGTCCAGGCAACTCTGAATCTGATCTGCAAAACAGGACTTTGTACTCCATCCCTTGAAGATGCATTCAAGTTCATTAACTGAGCACATGCTTAATTTTAGGTATATGCAAACACGCCTCTGAAATTAAAGTATGTGCATATTTTCCTTTCTGAACCAATTTCTGAACCAAGACCCAAGAAGATGACAAAATGCTACTGACTGCTCTCAGCCTGGCAATTAAATGTTTATTTCAGTTTGAATTCAGAGCATTTTACAAGTGGTTTGCAAATGGCTCTCTCTTTGACTGCAGTCTGTATTTAATTTATCAAAATTGTGACTAGGATCTCTTACTAGGTATTTCTTCTATTTTGCGTGGCCTCCTTTTTGTGTTTAACTAAGCTGTTATGGACTCTAAGTAAATATTTGTCTTTTGAGTTTTATAATTGTAAGACTATTGACATCGTTATGAGATTAGATATTTAGAGCCTTTTCTAAAAATCTTTCAAGGTCTGTCAATTTACAAATTCAAGTTATTTTAAGAAAGTATGGGAAGCTTATTGCAGAGTTTTTATACTCTATTTATTTTCTAAGTGTATTTTATGTGTATTGGGAATGCTAAAAATTCCTTACCTGGACTGCTGAGACCCTGAACTGGACACTATAATAAAATTTTCTCTGATTTAATCACAATCTCTCTGCCTTGCTATGCCTTGGCTGGCATACAAATTTTCCAGTGAAGAAACAGATGCATAATTTCACAAAATGTCTCACACTTTAAGCTACTACTCATTTCAGACTACTTTCATCATTTTGTAATGTCATAAACAACTTGAATGCTAATGGATTTTAGTCATTACAAATCTCACAGGAAAAAAGGAGAAAAAGGCTGCTTTGGGTGTCCATTTTAGAGATGAAAATCTATGACAGAGTCATCGTATTTTACTTTGTTCTGACATTGTATATTCCACCAGTTTGATAAAATCCTTAACAGCAAGATTTCAGCATTATGAAAATATGGAACAGTGTAGCGAGCATATTAAATAGGTCCCAAAACATCTAAATAAGTCATTTAATCATGACCTGAAATATCATTGTGGTCAAATATTGTACCTCTTTTCTGTAGAAATCCCATTAGAGCCTGAATCTGGGTCTCCAGAGATGGAAAAGTAATGCATATATTACTCTATTCAGATTTTTATTTCGTGCTCAGTGAAGTAATACAAAATGCTTTTCAGGAACGCATTAAGCAACATGGCAAAAGCAAATACAAAAATATGTCAAATATCTTCAGTGTAAAATGGCTACTATGGTTAAGATATTTCTGAGGAAGTGATGATTCTTCATTACATTTTTCCTATCCGTAAAAAAGTAGTGACAATTTTAGAAACTGGTAAGGAGGATGATCAAAAGTCATAGACTTTTATGCATTTGGGATTTTTCACCCTCCTTGCATCACCTTTTACCTGAAGTAGACTTTTTCACATCTGACACTTTCTCCATATGGTTCTGGTCCATGGGGACAGCTGGGGTAGCGGTGGGCTGTACTCACAAGGAGAGGGTCTTGCATTTGATAGGCACTATAGGGCACTTCTTGTGGCTATTCTGTCTCTCATTAGATCTTTTCATGAGATCCTTTCACAGATCCTTTCATAGACACAGCCAGCTCATGAGCAGCTTTGAACACTTGAGGCTGTTGGACACAGTCACTTTCTGTTCCACAGCTGTCAGCCCTACACATTTTCTTGCAATGTCCAATGCCCAGTGCTTCATTACCTCTTGGCATGCCTACTAGTTAATGTGATTTCTGCTTTTATCCCCGTCAAGTAGTTTTACTATGTTTGTGATTAAAAATATTGTTCTTTTTGTGTTGAATTCTACTGCATCTTACATATCTGCTTTTTAAAATGTTCTCCACTTTTCCCATTAATGTTTTTTTCCCCTATGAACACAGCAGGAAGAGAATGGGCTGTGGTGTGCCTATGTGGGAGCTATGAAAGCAACGCCCCACAAATCCTCACCGTGGGATGTATCTGGTTTAGTACATTTTGTTTGGACAGCTTTTTGCTTCCTGTTTTGGTAGGTGTAGCCAATGACTGCAATAGTGATGAAGCTAGAAGTATGAAAATGAATTGAACTAGGACGAGTGACTTTTTCTGTGTAAAATTGGCTTCTAGTGTAGTTAAGAAGACTGTAGGTGGTGTTTTCTAGACATAGATAAGTGCTTCACGTGGAAAAACATCGGGTGACATATTTTGAACATTATCATGCCTTCTGTGCTCTTGCACAGATTTGAGAAGCCTGTTACCATGCAAGCTATACCTTCACTTTTATTTTCTATCAGAGAAACTTACCTGGTGAACCCACAAATAGTGTCAAAAAAGAAGAAAGAAAAATACAGGGGTCATAAGAAGATTAATACAAGTATATAACTGAAGAACCACCAGCTGACAACTGACACAGAAGTATAACATACTGCAAATATTTTCCCCAAGTTTTAACATCTTTCATTACAGCTTTATTGATTTTTACAAGTTTTACAACTTCACTTTGATTTTCAAATTCCTTCCTATTTCATATATATTTTTAGTCCTACTGTTATTCTCAGGATGAACTAGAAAAGAGTAGCCAATGGTCTTATACCTAGTTTTCACTGCTGCTTTTATTTCTTCTCTTTAAGAAGATAATTTATTCTCTGATTTATCCACTAAGCATCTAACCTATGCAATTAGCCTCAAGTTAATAATTTATAGTAGTCAACATGCTTATCATTTGCTATGCAAGAAAAAAAAGATAATCAGGCCCTCTTCTAAGAATAAGCATCTTCCTCAAATTCATGCAAAGGGATCACATTTAGTGCCAGTCCTTTTTGTGTACAGTAAATTCAGTTTCTTTGCAGAGTAGAAACAACAGGGCAGCCTGCATCTTGACTTTATTTCATTCCCCAAAGCTCTTTTTTGTGCTGTTGTATGGACTGCTAAGACTCCTTAGCAGAAGAAACGGGAGAAAATCCATCCAGGCAAAACCTGTGCTCTAAATTATGTTTTACATTATTAACATTGCACTGACACATATGCAAATAAAAACTGTAGAAACAAATTATCACTTCCCACTTTGTTTCTGTTTCTTGCTTCACTGGGGGCATTTCACACCTTTGACACATGGAGGAAGATTCATTCATTCAAATTTAGATGCCTCCTCTGTAAATCCCTCCACCCGAGTTGGTCACCCTGGACTCCCTTTGCAATCCCAGAGAGATGGAGTCATTGCCAGGGCAATTCAATTTAGCCTAAGGCAGATGTCTACAACAGATCAGATGAATCATGCTCTAAAAGAGCTTGTTTCTCCCTGTTGAAAAAATGGACAGCTGAGAATACAGGTTCAGATACAGATATTTACAGTGCAAAGTCAGGCAGATTGAATCTAAGGCCAGAAAGCTCCCCAAGACGCTGCTTATGTCCAACAGAGAAACTAATCTGAAATCTGTCTACATCTTGTTAATTCACTGGTTGAACTAAAGATCTCTGGGTTCCCATCCTATGTTTGGGAGGGGTTTCCATTGTCTGTGTGGGAAAACTACTTAATCTCCATCTCAAAACCTTGCTGGTAGAAACTTCTATTATTTGTTTTGTGTATTTAAGCTGAAATCTCATTTGGTCAAGATCTGTTTCTCCAATATCCAGCACTTTAAGACGTATTCAGCACTTCAAGACATATTCAGCATTTCATACAGCATTGACATAATTTGTAAAACCCACAGATACATGCTGTGTTCTTGCTTCTGATAGTTTTACTTAGAAGGCTTCCATGGCACAAAATGATGTGATACTGTTCTTGTACTCATTTTTAATTTAATTTAGTTATGTTGAAATGCCAGGCAGCCATACTTGAAAATCCTTGTTTTTCTATGTACCCATTAATTTAGATCTTTATGGGGTTTTTTTTGTTTGTTTTAATATATATAAATGAATCCGAGTAAAGATAGAGAGCCTTGCTGAGTATTCCAGGTTTATGATGAAATTCTAATTTACACTTCACAAATAAAATCCCATCATGCAATCATTCCTGGTTTGGATACCTGCAAAATTATTGTGTCAGTGGAGATATTTGCTCATAAATTACTAGAGTAAAAAATATTGCTGCTTTTTGTTTATACATGATAAAAAGAAAATTATTTCTGTACCCAGAAGTATGTGTATATATATTTTTCCTCTTTCTGTCAGGCTGGTAATCCCCTAGACATCGAGTCAGCAAGAAAATAATTTCAGTGACGTTCATTAATTTTCAGGAAGTTCCCTGAACTAAATTGATAATAACAACATGTTATAGGTGGAATAAATTTTCCATAAAGCTATTCACCTTTTATTCTGAGATTCAGAATGGAAACTGTTGGGGCTTTTTTCCTTATAATCAGATTTCACATTATCATGAGGTTGTAGAAGTCTTGTAATTACAAATGTTCTTCTACAAAGCAAATGAAATATAAGACTTCACAAGTATGTCCTGTCCTGTGATTATGAGTTCACTTCTGGATTTCAGACAATGTCTCTGTGTGTTAGATAGGCTTCTCATCTAAGCTGTCTACAAACCGCCACCAACCCTTTGCTGCCATATCTAAGAGAAACACTGCTTTGTGCTGGGAGCTAATACTTCTTGTTAAATCAACTGACGTAGCTGGAAACAAGCAGGCAACTTTTGGGCAAGTAAACTGTTCTTTGAGGCTCCGTGGGCCTCAAAGCCTTTCCAAATACATTAATTGGTCTAATATATATCTTGCTTCTTTTTACAGACTTTGCCTTGCTCATATCTTTTGAATATCAGCACTGTGACAGAATGGGTTCTGCACACATGGGGGATATCTGCATGAACTGGGGGCACAGGGCACTAAGAGCTAGACAGACTCTACGGAGGAATTTGTACCCTAAGGAGACTGTCCCTGGGGTGGAGACGTTCCTGCTGGTGAAACCACTGGTAGCTGGCTGGACCATGCTCCCCTGAGTAGCCAGATGCATGCCTGCTTTCCATTCCCCAGTACTCCAGTTCTCTCCCTCCCTCTTCCCTCCCCCCTTTAACACAGTAACTGTATTACTAACTGTATGTGCCTGTTTGAAAGGGGTGAGTGTGTATGTGTGTGCCATATTTCCAGCTGGGCCCACACATCTTTCCTGGAAGGAGCTGAGTCCACTCAGCATCCTTTGAAGTTGAAGAGCCCAGCGACTTAGCTGGAAGCCGTGCTCTGCTATGTAAGCAGTAAATCTCTGGCTCAGAGGGCTTCTACCCTTTTTTTATTAGTGCTCCAAGTATTCTCATAACAATAACAAATAATAAAAACAAAAAGAAACAGAAGACTCTGGTCAGTAAACCAGTGAAGATTACTGTAAAAATTAAGCATGTATTAAATTCCTGTTAATTGTACTGAGTTCTGATATCAAAATACTTTTCTGAACTGAGACTCTCCTCAGGACGAAAGGTCTTAATGACAGAGGAAACAACGTTGTAAATGGAAAAGTAGCAAAGATGCAGCTGGTCTTCAGATTAAAGGTACCCCAGGTGAGCTCACCAGCAGGTGCTGGAGGGAGGGGCAGAATAGTGTGTCAGCTCTCTATCCTCGTCTTTATGGATCTCTAATCACACAGAACTTCTTTAATTACCACAGAGATCTTCTGTCTCCCTTTAAGGTTGGTTTTTTTTTTGCAGTACTGTTTTTACCAATTTCAGTAATGGAGAGTGTAGACATGGCTCTGAGCCCAAAACCAACATGCAAACGTATGATCAATAGGAAGCTGCCTGTGATGCCTCTGGCTTAATTAGCAGCATTGTTAGCTGTTCGCTTAACTGGGTATTGGAGGGCTTTAGCTCGTTCTGATTGCTGTATTAAATAAAGGTGCCCCCTTGCACCCCCCAAAGTAAACAAAGGATTGGGGAAGAGGCAGGCATGCATGCATGCATGCATGCATGCATGCATTTTCTTTTGTTAAAAATGCATTGTGTGAATTACCTATTTTTGATGTATGATACTTGGAGAAC
This sequence comes from Ciconia boyciana, assembly GCF_034638445.1. Taxonomy (NCBI): domain Eukaryota; kingdom Metazoa; phylum Chordata; class Aves; order Ciconiiformes; family Ciconiidae; genus Ciconia; species Ciconia boyciana. Next base: position 210,028,766 of record NC_132934.1, read on the forward strand.
ATTAAGGGAAGACAGTCTCACATAATGCTTCTGTGGAAATTACCTGTGTAGAAATTTTTTTGCCTGCATTCCGACCTTTGCACAGAGTAAAAGCTGTAGTTTATGCATCTGGCTAAATTTAGATCAAGGAATTTTTCCCAAATGCACTCTTGAATTCCTAGCAAGGTGATAATATTTATTGGAGGATTTTTTGCAATTTTCTACTTATATGTTAGAAGAATGTTCATTTTGTGTCTCTCAGCTCTGTGATCTTACTTCCCTATAAAAAATTTCAAGGGGCATAAAACTCCTAACTTTTGTTCCATACCCTCAGGACACTTTTAAAGATGTTGATGTACAATTTCTCATGTCTAGACATTACTTAGTTGTGTCAAGTTTAATTCTTTATAAAGTGTCAGTGAGACCTGCCAGACTGATTGTCTTGGAAGACAGAATCTTCCTCTTAGCTCCAGAGCACTAAATATTGGAAAAAGGAACATGATTTTCTCCATATTTTTTCAAGTCATGATCTTGGTATGAACAGTCTAGGATACAAAGACAGGACTCCCTCTCCACACTTGTCTTAGCTTGGGCAGACCTCTGTGATACCATGTCTTCTTCTTCTCCAGTTAGACCTGGTTCCTATCTGAGTGCACAAACAATACACTGGAAGAATTATCCATATGTAGGTGTCACATTAATTGCTGGCTCTCGTTAACATGAGAGCTACATTGTAATAACTGTACCTACTGTTGATTCCTACTGCCTGATGATTTGGGGATGCATAACAACATATAGCATGAGATAGTCAGCAAAATGCAAAGTTTTTCTCTTCAGACAGGACTAAAGAGAGCCTGTGGCCTCAAAACAAATTGTTTTGCAGCTTGTTGCAATCCCCTGGGCCATCCAGACATAGCAAATGAAAACCTAGTGCCTGTTCACTTCTCCACTGCTCTGGTGAGCTCATCTGTTCTGGGTTGTCACATGGTTTCATTTCAGTGCAATAGGCACCTGGCATCTCTGATTAATCTTTGGCAGAAACTGGGAGAAACTGGGTACAGACTTCAATGCTTAATGGGTCTGACAAACCTAACTTCCCAGAGCTTGGCAGCTGCAAAAGAGAAGCATTGTTTCACAGCCCTTTGAGATAAATGTAAGTGTAGACTTCTTTTTTAAACCTTAGTTAGATTGTTAGATACCTGTTGGAAAGAAAGAAACCAAACTAAAGTATGTTTTTGCATGCCTACCAATATCATAAGAAGACAGAGAACATTTCATTATTGAAAAACTTTTTGAGGCTTTGTGCTTCATATTTTCAGACTATATTTAAATCCATTCCTCTGCTATTTGCAAGGTTTCCTATGTCTCCTCTGTTTCTCATCTAATGGAATCAAAGACTCTTGCCAGATTTCTGACTCACTGAAAAGCCTTTCACGCACGCTGCCATGCAGTTAAAAACCTGCATTGTGTAACTTTGAGAGACTGCATTGTGTTAAGAATGCTGTGTTTATTAGACGGTCTTGTACAAGTTTGGATCTAATCATCTGGATGACTTGTTGACACTATAAATTTGTGATGAAATTTAAGGTTTACTGTAGCCAATTACTTTGCCATGCCAACAGTACAGGTTCCCTTTCTTTATCTCATTTTCCTAAAATTTGGGAGTATCTGTTCAACAAAACTAGGGGAGCTGAGCTATGTATATGATTTAAAATGGAAATTAACACTGTTGCTGGTTTCACAGCATGATCAAGACATAATTTAGTCATACTGGCATTTTTATATTGCTTATCTAATCGGCTGTGCTTTCACTCTGGATTCTGGGCTGCAAATCTCCAGCATAATTCTCTAGGAATTTGCCTAGCAGCCAGAGCAAAGTAAACGGACTTAACTCTGAAGTTTCCCTTCATTCTTTTGTCACTAACTGTTTAAGTTTGGATGAATTACATAGTCTTCAGTCTTAATAAATGTCTAACTATCTTTGGAACTACTTCTTTTAGTTCCCACCATAAAGCATGTTTCACTTGACTCAAGGAAGTATTAATGTTCACTAGACCACTGACTATTGTTTGCAATTCTTTCCTATTGTGTCCCCATTTTAGATCCAGTATTCAGAAAAAGGCATTTCATTAAGTTTTCATGGCTCATGATTTGATGAACTTCAAATAATAAAAAATATGAACTCAAAAAATCTTTATTTTATGTATCTTTTTAAAATTTGAACTACTGTTTTAAAACTTTCTAGCCTTATATACAATGCACCACAGTTCAAACACTTCCTTTTTCTCACTACCTTAAAACTATAAGCAACAACAACGTGTGAGTCAAAGAAAACGAAGCAAATAACTCTTCTCTGAAAGGTAAACTCATCTTCCCATGTATTTCACTCTTGAGATGACAGACACAGATACTACTTTGATTCCATCTTGGATGGTTTAATGCCTAGAGGTAATTTATCATATTTCTTTTTGCTCATAGACAAATGAGGGAATAATAAAAAATGAAGGTCATTGAATTTAAATATGTTAAGGGGAAAGCTTAAACAGATACTAATTTCAAAAAATGTTGCATATCTTGTAGGTAAAATAGAAGTCCTCACAACATTTTGTTTCAGTGAGAGTTCAGACACAACAAACAGTTTGCTGATCTTCTCAACTAGTGGGAACTGTGCTTCTCAAATAAGTTGTTTAGAAAGGAGTAACTTCTGGCTGGTCACAGAAATGAAGGTAAGCCTGATGAGGGAAAAATCAGATTTTCAGTTAAACACAAGATTTTTATAGCAAAAAAATAATTCTCACTGAGATTGCATAAATGAACAACTTAAACCTGATGGTTCTGACTGTAAGATGCTACTGTGATTCCTCCAAGGATGGTGCCCACTTGGCTTTTTATTTCATAGAAGAAAACCGTCTAACCAATAAGACACCCACAAAAGAGAACTGGAGTGCAAGCAATGTTTTAGGTTGCATTTTACCTAAGCATTGCCATCTTTTAAAGTGGCAATATCCAGAGAAAAAGCCTCAAGGGTTCAGCAAGATCTGTGCAGTGTTTTGCCACCAAATCATTTTTTATGGAAAGAGTTTATTCAGGTAGTATTATAAACTTCACCATGAAGAGCTTTGCTCTTCATAATATAATCACACCTTTATTCTCCCCATCTGTCCCTTTACATCTAGATGATACTGACTGAATACCGTATGGCTGCATCTCTTCCTGAAATAATCTGTTGCTTACATCAAAATCAAGGTATCTCACAATTTTTGTTTAGTCTTAGCAACTGTTGTTTCTGCTGGGATAATAGTGTTCATAAATGATTTGTTTTGAAAACATGCATCTGTTTCTTTGCCTTCTAACAGAGGCATGCTCACATTATTTTCATGGTAAACATAATGTAACAAGTTCAAAACACAGTCACCTCATAACTTGAAATCCCTTATCATAAGTATGCTTTAAGGATATGGCACGAGAACAAAGTTATTTTCCAGGATCTTCATTTGTGACATACTTTTTAAGCCATTATTTTTTTTCTGTAGATGAGATATGAAGCTCCCTATTCACATTTCCATATGAATGAGTTTCACAGAAGTGTGCTGGAGTGTGTTCTGCTTTACCGTGCATCTGCATTTTCTTATTTCATTGGATCCCTCCAACTGATGTCATGCAAACTGCTAGAAGGCTTTGTGATATAACGACCATGCATTTCTAAGACTTGTCTGATTACCTTTATGTAGGATAGGATTGATTGATCCAGAAATCATCAGAGAAAATTCTACATGAATGCAAGGCTGGATTCATTTCTCCTAAGTCAGATGACCAAAGGGGAATAAATCAGCTGGTGAAGGTAGCTAGCTGCTTTTTGTTGTGTTGCCACTTCCTCAGGCCAAACAGCCAATTCCCCTCTATAGCTACTGCAATACTTTGCACTAATAGGATTTCATCCTGAATGATGCATCTGGCTTTTCGCCTGACCTGTGCAGATGGTGGTTGAAGGCCAGCAAAATGTTTTTGTGAATGCCAATGTTTCTCTCTCCCCCTTTAGCCAAGGCTATTGTAAGCAAAGACACATCTCTCACCCAGCATCTTTGTTATTTCAGACTGATCATCAAAAAAGGCAAGTCACTTGCTACTTGCCATAGTCCATCACTAGATGACTGGACACTGCCAAAGTTAAATGAGTACTGAACTTTGACACTATCAGTGGCAAAATGGAGATATCTCAAGGCCCATAGGAGGATCAGGAAATCACAGAGCTAATTAAAATAGAAAGGCCGTCCACTAGAAGGACAGTTGGCCAGGGTGCCCAGAGAATGTTTAAAAGGTCCTAGGGAAAAAAATCCCTCTATTGTCTCACTACCTCTTCTGCCTCTCTAATTTCACTACCTATTAACTCCAAGGTCAAGATGAGCTGGAGAAGGCCAGGGTTGAGTACAACAGTGTGAGTGTTTCAGTCTGAGTCCGTCGGTTACTAGCTATTTATGTGGGTCTGAGATTCAGCAAGAATTAATAGCTGTCTAGCATTCAAGAGACTTTTAGGATTTTGACAGCCTGTAAGGGGATTCATCACAACTGGACTTTAGTCAGGGCTAGATATCTAATTTGGGCAGACGTGGGAGGGTTTGCAGATGAGCAAAATAGGCAGCTTAAACAGCTATGGACTTTCACTTGCCTATATATGGATGAATAGCAGATGCTGATGTTTCCTGAGGGCTGAGGATAGGCAGGATGAATCATGGATTGATACTTAATCATTTAAAACCTCCAGATGGCTAATTTATGGTAGATGAATTCAGGCTTTAGAGGGTAATCACATCACCTTATTTTAGGTATATAAATTAGGTGCCAAAATTAGAAAGCTGCTCTTTCTATGTTCCCTCTGTAGCTAACAGGGAGACGCTGGTCTTCTAGAAGATGAATCAAGATTAGATTTCTACTCTGAACTCTAGCAAAGCGTGCTGCTCTCTGCTGACTTTAGACAATGTGTTGATAATTATTCCTCTTTCTAAGATGACTGGATGCCTATAGACTCTATGAAATCACTCCTTCCCCAAATTGCAAAAGCTTGCATATATATGAGCATAGCCTCAGGATCAAGATTCCAAAAGGCCATAAATGAATCAATTTCTTCGGAGATTGGTTTGAGCATGCATGATTACAATGTGTAATCCAGCAGAAATCAGTATTCTTTAATTTTGGCATGCAGTAGACACAGGGAAACTTTTGCTTGGCAAGCTCTGGAGAGATTTCCAGAAGAGGAAATAGTTAATAAAAATCAAGCAAACTGCATCAATTCATGGGTACAATGCAAATAATTCTGTTTTTCTGTCAGGTGCACAGGCTAAAGCTGCCTACAGGCAGTTTTAATTGACATGCATAGCATTCATGAAATAGATAAACCATACAAATACTGACCTTGCCAGTATGAAACAAGGCAATATTAACATAAGGAAGCCCTTCATCCATTTTATTGTGATTTATATTGAGGAAACGCTGATGAAAAAAAAATCTTATGTGCCCATGTACCTATTCAACATCCTGCATCTATTTTACTGGGGGAAATATATGGTTGTTATAGCCCGTGAAAGGAAAATAAAAATCCTTAGTTTTAGGGTATGAGAGTATCAAGGGAATATAGGATTGCATTACATAAAGCACAAATCTTTCAGTAGGATTTTCACTTACACTGCCAAAAATCCAAATGGTAATAATGATTGATTCACACCTTTGGTTTGAGGTTTTGGGGACTGAAACTGATTTCCTTCATCCTGCCCTGAAGAAGTCTGGTGTGTGACCCTTCTCCCTTAGGTGTCTCCAGCAGCATAAAGACCGGAAGCAGATGCAAAAGCAGCATTTAGATTCTTTCTGAAATCAACATCAGGATGTTCATGTTGGACCACTGCCTATCCCCTGTCAGAGACTGAACTAGGTATTATATACTGCCAATGTGGTAGGCACTATCTGATGAATAGTATGTACAACTTCCAGTGACATTAAAAGAATGAAGAGATAGGACTTAATCCTGTGACCTCTGAGTACACATTAACCTGAAGTGGGGCTTTCATCATCAGTTGATTGGTGTGATTTTTTATTTATTTGTTTACTCTGGCTTCAGTTTCTTCTTGAAAACATGGCACAATGTGTAAGGTATAAGACATCAGTTATTGAAAGTGTGAATGAGGTCTCACTACTTCCTTGACAAATTAAATTTAATATTTATATGAACACATATGAAGACATAGTGTGAAGCTGATGATATGAAATTTCCACTTCACATTATGACCACACACTTCAGGTGATGATGCAGCATGTGTGAAGTTGATCTGAAGAGTTCACACCATAAATGTATCAATGTTGTGAAGACACACTATTTTCTGATTATGCCAGTGATTTCACTTGAATAATTATGGTATTTCTGCATTGTTTATAATAACAAGAACAATAAAAACAACAGTCCTGACAGCTAATGCAACTCATGGCTTATATTTCCAGTTTTGTCCTTAGCTGTAGCCACCTGATCAGTCACATTACCAAGACAGATACTTGTCCTGCTTTTGGCTGGGACAGAGCTAATTTTCTTCCTAGTAGCTAATACAGTGCTGTGTTTTGGATTTAGCATGAGAATAATGTTGATAACACACTCATGTTTTAGTTGTTGCTAAGCAGTGCTTACACTGGTCAAGGACAAAATTGCTCTCAAAGTTGTGTTTGTTCTCAGAGTTGTGTTATGTAACACCTTACTTGCTGTATATAGTGTTTATCAGTATTTATATGCTGTTTATCTCCTCTGGGTGGTGGATTAAGGTTATCGCTTTGCTGTACTGTGTAACACTGACTTATGGTATGATAAAATTATTGGTCGTGAGATCAATCTGGTATCTGTACTCAGCACTGCTGTCACCTCTGTACTTTGGGAGCCATCTATCGGGAATTATTAACAATTACACTTTTTACTGTTTTTCCTCAGAGAGCCAACCTACGGGGGAGACACCTTCCTCCATCTTCCCCTTCTCCTCCAGGCTAATTACAATAGCTCTTGAGAATTTTGAGTAACCTCGGGATGTTCAAACCAGCATGTTCGTATTGCTATGTCTTCTGAATGTGTGTCAGGTTTTATGTCTCCTGAGTGTGTATCAGGTTTTGCTTAGGGTTAAACAACTATTTAATAATACTGCATCTGTTCCAGGCCCCACAACAGGCACTGTGGCTACTCCAATCCCAGTGACAGGCACTGCAACTGAACCCGAGAACCAACCCATGCTGGTATCAGTTGCCCTCGCTCACAAGAAGAAATCTTGGAAGTGAAAGTCAGCTCGTTTAGTAAGGGATGAAAAAGCTTCTCCTAAGAGGGAGCAGGAGGAAGAAGCATACTTCCCTGCCAGAGAGAAGGCAGACTACTCTAAAGCAGGGCCATAACAAGAACAGGAGGAGGAAAAGGAAGAATTTCCCGCTTTCCCCAAGGAAGAACTCGGCAGGAGGGTTCCTCCTCTTCCTTGGAGGGAGAAGAAGAACTCATAAACGAGATGCTAACCACCCAATCTTTATCCCTGAGTAAGCTGCAAGATATGCGGAAGGATTACAGCCGTTGTCCAGGCGAGCACATTGTCACCGGGCTGCTCCGATGCTGGGATAATGGGGCCAGTAGCCTGGAGTTAGAGACTAGGGAAGCCGAGCAGCTGGGATCCCTTTCTAGGGAATGGGGCATTGACAAAGAGATTGGAAAAGGATACAAGTCCTCAGCTTCTGGAGGCTACTCCTGTCAGGTGTGAAGGAAAGGTATCCCTTCAAGGAAGATGTTATATGTCACCCAGGCAAGTGGACCACCATGGAGAGAGGTCTCCAGTACCTGAGGGAATTAGCTGTGCTGGAGGTGATTTACGATGACCTGGATAACGAGCAGTTATCCAAAGATCCAGACGAAGCCATATGCACGTGACCCATGTGGCGGAAGATTTTACAGAGTGCACCATCGTTGTATGCCAACTCATACAACCTGTAATGACCTGGAAAGACAGAGAGGGACAAACGGTGGATGAATTGGCTGGCCAACTCCAGCAATATGAAGAAAGTTTCTCCTCTTCCCTATGGGCTGTGGAGAAGAGGTCCCAGGAGGTCCAGCAACTCAAAGAGGAGATGCCCTACTCCCCACCTGTACGAACCAGTATCTCAGCTCTTAGGAGTAAGCGTTCCCCTGCTCAAGAGAGAGGATATAGTGGGTACACACCACGAGGCACCCTGTGGTTTTACCTGCGTGACCATGGAGAGGACATGAGGAAGTGGGATGGAAAACCTACCTCGACCCTAGAGGCACGGGTATGTGAGTTGGAAGGAAAAACAATCACAAAAGGGGGTTCTTCCAGGAAAATTGCTGCTCCGGTTTCCAGTGGGCAGTTCTCCAGACAGAGCAGAAGGGCTGATTTAACTTCCGATCTTAACAAAGGGACTTTTGATTTGCATTTATAAGAAGTGGGTAACGAATACTATGACTAGGATTAGAGGGGCCCTGCCTCCAGCCAGGTGGAGGAAGGGGACAATCGGGTTTACTGGACTGTGTGGATTCGATGGCCTGGCACATCAGACCCACAGGAGTATAAGGCTCTAGTAGACACTGGTGCACAGTGCACCCTAATGCCACCAAGCTATATAGGGGCAGAACCCATCTGGAGTGCCAGGGGGATCCCAACAGATAACTGTATTGGAAGCTGAAGTGAGCTTAACTGGGAATCAGTGGCAAAAGCACTCCATTGTGACTGGCCCAGAGGCTCCATGCATCCTTGGCATAGACTGCCTCAGGAGAGGGTATTTCAAGGACCCAAAAGGATACCGGTGGGCTTTTGGTATAGCTGCCTTGGAGATGGAGGAAATTGAACAGCTGTCCACCTTGCCCGGTCTTTTGGAGGACCCTTCTGTTGTGGGGTTGCTGAGGGTCAAAGAGCAACAGGTGCCAATCACCACCACATTGGTGCACCAGCGGCAATATCGTCCCAACCGAGACTCCCTGATTCCCATCCATAAGCTGATTTGTCGACTGGAGAGCCAAGGAGTGATCAGCAAGACTTGCTCACCCTTTGACAGTCCCGTACGGCCAGTGCAAAAGTGTAATGGAGAGTGGAGACTGACAGTAGACTGTCATGGCCTGAATGAAGTCATGCCACTGCTGAGTGCTGCCATGCTGGACATGCTAGAACTTCAGTATGAACTGGAGTCAAAGGCAGCCAAGTGGTATGCCACAACTGATATCACTGATGCGTTCTTCTCAATCCCTTTGGCAGTGGAGTGCAGGCCACAGTTTGCTTTCACTTGGAGGGGTGTCCAGTACACCTGGAATCGACTGCCCCAGGGGTGGAAACACAGCCCTAGCATTTGCCATGGACTGATCCAGACGGCACTGGAACAGGGTGAGGTTCCAGAATATCTGCAATACATTGATGAGATCATTGTGTGGGGCGATACAGTAGAACATGTTTTTGAGAAAGAAAATAGTCCAAATCCTTCTGAAGGCCAGTTTTGCCATAAACCAAAGTAAAGTTAAAGGACCTGCACAGGAGATCCAGTTTTTAAGAATAAAGTGGCAAGATGGCTGTCGTCAGATCCCAATGGATGTGATCAACAAAATAACAGCTATGTCTCCACCAACCAGCAAAAAGGAAACACCAGGTTTCTTAGGCATTGTGGGTTTTTGGAGAATGTATATTCCGAATTACAGTCTGATCATAAGCCGTCTCTATCAAGTGACCCGGAAGAAGACCTATTTCAAATGGGGTCCTGAGCAATGAAAAGCCTTTGAACAAATTAAACAGGAGATCGTTCATGCAGTAGCCCTTGGGCCAGTCTGGTCAGGGCAAGATGTAACGAATGTGCTCTACACCGCAGCTGGAGAGAATGGCCCTACCTGGAGCCTCTGGCAGAAAGCACCAGGGGAGACTCAAGGTCGACCCCAAGGGTTTTGGAGTCAGGGACTGTCATGGTTTAAATCCAGTCAGCAACTAAGCACCACACAGCCACTTGCTCACCCTCCTCCAAACCCCCAGTTGGATGGGGGAGAGAATTGGAAAAAAAAAAGTAAAACCCATGGGTTGAGATAAAGACAGTTTAATAGGACAGAAAAGGAAGAGAAATTAATAATCTCTCTAAAATATAATAATAATAATAATAATAATAATAATAATAATAATAATAAAGGAATGTACAAAACAAGTGATGCACAATGTAATCACTCACCACTCACTGACCGATGCCCAGCCTGGCCCCGAGCAGCAATCACTGCCCCCCGGCCAACTCCCCCCAGTTTCTATACTGAGCATGACGCCATATGGTATGGAATAGCCCTTTGGCCAGTTGGGGTCAGCTGTCCTGGCTGTGCCCCCTCCCAGCTTCTTGTGCACCTGGCAGAGCATGGGAAGCTGAAAAGTCCTTGACAGTGTAAGCACTGCTTAGCAACAACTAAAACATGAGTGTGTTATCAACATTATTCTCATGCTAAATCCAAAACACAGCACTATACCAGCTACTGGGAAGAAAATTAACTCTATCCCAGGTGAAACAAGGACAATATCCACCCCTTATTCTATACCATTTACATCATGCCCAGGTCCTACCCTTTCCAATACATTCCAGTTAATCACCACCACTTTCCCTGTCTTTTGATATATGCACACAGATATCATTCCCTTAGTCTATGGGCCATCCCTCTCAAATGTCTGCTGAGTTCATTTAGTCCATGACTTTGGGCTCCATCTGTCATAACAGTCTTTCAGGGCAGGAGAGGTGGTGTGTGGTGTTGGACTATTGCATGCTGAAGCCAGTTCTGGTTCCATCACTGCTGTACTTTGCTTGGTTTCATCAAGATTAATTCTTCATTAATTTGGGTGATTCTTACTGTGGTACCATTGATATGGTGTATAGTAACCATAAAAGTGATGACATACAGTATTATATAGCAATTAACATCATACCATTTAGTTCATTGGCTATTCTCACCCAAAATCAAATCCCCTTGAGGTACACAGTGGACTTCCCCATTCTCCTTCATCACCCACCAAGTACACCCAGGTCCTTGACCAAAAGAAATCCCACAAATGGGTTTTCCTTTGCCCGAGGCAGGAGTAACCCAGACTGTCTTCCCCCAGCATATTTTTAATGTGCACTACAGGGGCTTTGTCCTCTTTATAGTACATAAAAGTTTTGATTGGGTAGGGCCAGATAGATTGGCAGATCCCCTAGTGTTAACTAACCAGGTGGCCTTTGCTAAATGTGTATCCCAACGTTTGAATGTCCCACCACCCATTGTGGTGGCTCTCCGTGTAGTATTTAACAGTCCATTGTATCATTCGATTTTCCTGGAGGCTGGTGCATGATAAGGGATGTGATACACCCACTCAATGCCATGCTCTTTGGCCCACGTGTCTATGAGGTTGTTAAAGAAATGAGTCCCGTTGTCTGACTCCATTCTTTCTGGGGTGCCTTGTTGCCATAAGACTTGCTTTTCAAGGCCCAGGATAGTGTTTCGGGTGGTGACATGGGGCACGGGATATGTTTCCAGCCATCCGGTGGTTGCTTCCACCATTGTAAGCACACGGTACTTGCCTTGGCGGGTTTGTGGGAGTGTGATATAATTGATCTGCCAGGCCTCCCCATATTTATATTTCAGCCATCGCCCTCCATACCACAGAGGCTTTAACCGCTTGGCTTGTTTAATTGCAGCGCATGTTTCACATTCATGGATAACCTGTGCAATAGTGTCCATGGTTAAGTCCATCCCTCGATCACGAGCCCATCTATATGTTGCATCTCTTCCTTGATGGCCTGAGCTGTCATGGGCCCACCAAGCTATAAATAATTCAGCCTTAGTTGCCAGTCCAGATCCACCTGAGCCACTTCAATCTGAGCAGCCTGATCCACCTGCTGGTTGTTTTGATGTTCTTCAGTGGCCCAGCTCTTGGGTACATGAGCATCTACGTGACGTACTTTTACAACCAGGTTCTCTACCCGGGCAGCAATATCTTGCCACAATGCTGCAGCCCAGATGGGTTTGCCCCTGCGCTGCCAGTTGCTCTGCTTCCATTGCTGTAACCACCCCCACAGGGCATTTGCCACCATCCATGAGTCACTATAGAGATAGAGCACTGGCCGCTTTTCTCGTTCAGCAATATCCAAAGCCAGCTGGATGGTTTTCACCTCTGCAAACTGACTCGATTCACCTTCTCCTTCAGCAGTTTCTGCAGCTTCTTGTATAAGACTCCATGCAGCAGCCTTCCACCTCCAATGCTTTCCCACAAGATGACAGGACCCATTGGTGAACAGGGCATATTGCTTCTCATTTTCTGGCAGTTTATTATACAGTGGGGCCTCTTTAGCACACGTCACCACCTCCTCTGGTGATATTCTGATATCTTTGCCTTCTGGACAGTCCTTCATCACTTCCAAGATTCCTGGATGAATAGGGTTTCCTATTTAAGCCTGTTGTGTAATCAGTATGACCTACTTAGTCCACGTAGCATCAGTTACATGATGTGTAGAGGGGACCCTCCCTTTGAACATCCAGCCCAGCACTGGCAGCCAGGGTGACAGGAGGAGCTGTGCTTCAGTACCAACCACTTCCGAAACAGCTCGAACCCCTTCATATGCTGCCAATATCTCTTTCTCAGTTGGAGTATAGTGGGCCTCAGATCCTCTGTATCCCTGTCCTGGTTTCGGCTGGGATAGAGTTAATTTTCTTCCTAGTAGCTGAAACAGTGCTGTGTTTTGGATTTAGGATGATGATAATGTTGATAACACACTGATGTTTTAGTTGTTGCTAAGTAGTGCTTACACTGGTCAAGGACTTTTCGGTTTCCCATGCTCTGCCAGGTGCACAAGAAGCTGGGAGGGGGCACAGCCAGGACAGCTGACCCCAACTGGCCAAAGGGCTATTCCATACCATATGACATCATGCTCAGTATAGAAACTGGGGGGAGTTGTCCGGGGGGCAGCGATTGCTGTTCGGGGCCAGGCTGGGCATTGGTCAGTGGGTGGTGAGCAATTACATTGTGCATCACTTGATTTGTACATTCTTTTATCATTATTATGATGATTATTATTAATTTCTCTTCCTTTTCTTTCCTATTAAACTGTCTTTATCTCAACCCATGGGTTTTACTTTTTTTTTCCAATTCTCTCCCCCATCCCACCAGGGGGTGGGGAGAGGGTGAGCGAGTGGCTGTGTGGTGCTTAGTTGCCAACTGGGGTTAAAACTACAACAATACTGTAGTCATTCATCTGACTTGCACCCCAAAGCAAGGGCACACGTCTGCAAAACTCAGTTTGCAGGCAGACTATACTAAAGAGGTCCAGCAGTGAATGATGGTTTACTGCCATATAATGCTGAGTGATGCCATAAGGAACACATATAATTTTTAAGTAGAGTAATAGCAATCTCAAAATAAGTAAATATCTTGGGATGAAAGGAATTTACTATACAGAAGACAACAACACTTTGACGACATTTCTCACAGAAAAAATATCTGTAAAAAAATTATTCCTTTGGGAAGCATGGCTACATCTTAGGCACTGATCTTCAAACTTTCACCTTCATAACTCCACACAACTGAAGTCACAATTCATTTTTTTCAGCCTTCCAAGGTGCAGTCATCAGCATTCCCACAGTATGTATAATTGTCTTTTTATAGTTATAAAACTGCAGCAATGGAAGACGACAGCTTGTGCTGGTTAAATGGAACCCTGCAGTGCTGTTTCCTGATAACACAGAAGATTATGTATGGCACCTGCACAACCCTGGGATTATGAAAGGCCAGGAGAAGAAAAGACAAATAAAACCTTGGGGAAAAGAGGATAATCTATATTTAGTCAGTTTGTGACAAGAGTAACAGAAACTCTACTGGGAAAGAGCAGAATGGGACCTCAGGCAAGCTTACTCTTTCCAACTAATTTTATGTAGCACGTCACAGTGTGATAACCTTGGTATAAGAACAAGCCCAGAGGTGAAGTTTTTTGTTCAGATTCATTGAAGTCCTTGTGCTAATTAAGCTGTATGTAAACAACTCCACTGTGTGATAGCTCTGGTTTGCTTCCTCACCATTGTGCCTTCCTCTGACATGAAACACTAATGATAACTCTTGCATCCTGGCTGCCCTGTCTTGCATACTGTGTCAGATCTTAGTTCTCCCTGCTCTATTTGAGCCTCTCACTAGGTTTCATCACTTTTTTCCCCATATGATGTCACTCACTCCATCCTAACCACCCTGTAAGAGTATTAAGTGTGCATCTCTCCTTTGGCTCTACTTGAAGTGTTCCTATACACTTGTCTAGACCACTACCCTAATATCATCTTCTAAGTCTCCTGTTTCAATGGCTTCTAAAATGTCTTCCTCTGGCTTTCTATCTTCTGCTGTGTCAACTGTAAGTTCTTCATTTTCTCCTTGAGGTCATATATAATCTGTTGCTCCAGAGGTTTTTAATTTCTGTTTCAGTAGTATTTTCTATAAACCCAGAGCTACATTATTTTCTTGGCCTTAGCTTTGAAAGGACTTCTGCCATGCAGCAGAGTATGTATATTTATGTTCATACACAAGCTCATTCATTGTCATCATTAAGAAGACTTCAATTAGAATTTAATTTTCAATGATTAAATAAAAATTTTCATAAGCAGTAGTGAAAAAGACGCAGGAACATAACATATGCATCATTTCCATATAATTATTGTGTGGTAAATAACATATACTATGCCTTCTCACCTTCTCTGTTAAAAATACAGAAAGGTTTCTGCCCTCTGCTTGCTTTGTAAGTTCTTCAGTGTTGGCAATCTCTTGTGTTCTGAAACATCTTAACGAACAAAGAAAGAGATCTTTTTAATACCCAGAAGGAGTCCATGACTTCTCATTCTGTGTCTGGAGGGGGGTGAATGCTACTCAGCTCTTCCAAGACTTTTTTATAGGGAATTTCTTCAGCCATGGTTTGTAAGTAAGGGATACTCAGATGCCTCCACATGCCTATTTCTAGTATTTCCCATTAAGCACCTGCCTTCTTAGGCAGCCTTTCTCAATGTGTGTTCTGAAACATCAAGGCATGGATTCATCACATTTCATTTATATGGCTGATGGAGATGATGAATCTGGGGAGCAGTTGCCCTATGATCGCTATATAGTCAGTTGAGCAAGAACTGTGCATATTAGATAAACCATATTAGATGTGTGCACTCAGAAAATAACTCAGGTCTTAGGAGGAATGATTCACCTTCTGAAGGTACCACACTCTTGCCGTTTTTTAGTGATGTCTATAATGCCTTACTGATGTCTAAAACGTCTGTAATTTTATGGCTTGCTTAAGTACTTAAAATTTAAGTGATGAATCTAGGTCTTGTCTGTTTCTAAAGAGTCATATAAACAGCATGTACAGGTTGACTGGTTTTAAGATTTATATGTCCTTTGTTGGAGCTGATCCATTGCTGATTATAGAAATTATAATCTCATGAAAACTCTCATTCAGGATGGTCGTCGTACTTTCCTATTATAGCCAGACAGGGACTGAATTGAGAGCAGAGCAGAAATGAATGAAAGTGACAGTGTGACAGCAAAAAGTAAACCAATCTTTTTCAAGTATCTGGGTGGGAACTCTGGAATAGGACACAGAGAGACAAGCTTTCCAAAATAGGCAAGCCTTTTTAAATAGTTTATCCATGCCTGGCAATATAAATCTAGGTGGAAACTTTCAGACCCTTTTAATAACATGGATCAGATTATATTAGCATAATATCATGTATTGATGGCACATCTCTTACACATCTTCTAACTCAACATCTCTTATTAATTCTCCCCACTGCATGGCACTTTTAACTACTATGCCTTTTTTGGATCCATATACAAATTTGTCTAAGAGAAGCAATCTAAGCTACTGATAATTTTTAATGTTTTTCCCAGCTGGAAATTGCTAATATATTTTCATATTTTTTCTGATTAGAAGGTATTACATTCTCATCTCCTGTTATACATTAGATTTTTTTTCTTTTTGTATTTTAAGCAGAGAATATATTGTAATCAAAAGAGCTAAACTCCTTTGCTAGTGTACTGGTTTTGGCTGGGATAGAGTTAATTTTCTTCATAGTAGCTAGTATGGGGCGATGTTTTGGGTTTGTGCTGAGAATAGTGTTGATAATACAGGGAGTTTTTTGTTATTGCTGAGCAGTGCTTACACAGAGTCAAGGCCTTTTCTGCTTCTCACCCCACCCCACCAGCGAGTGGGCTGGGGGGCACAAGAAGCTGGGAGGGGACACAGCTGGGACAGCTGACCCCAACTGACCAAAGGGCTATTCCACACCATATGGCGTCATGCTCAGCATAGAAAGCTGGGGGAAGAAGAAGGAAGGGGGGGACATTCGGAGTGATGGCGTTTGTCTTCCCAAGTCACCATTACATGTGATGGAGCCCTGCTGTCCTGGAGATGGCTGAACACCTGCCTGCCCATGGGAAGGAGTTAGTGAACTCCTTGCTTTGCTTTGCTTGCGTGCGCGGCTTTTGCTTTACCTATTAAACTGTCTTTATCTCAACCCACGAGTTTTCTCATTTTTACTTTTCTGATTCTCTCCCCCATCCCACCAGAGGGGAGTGAGCGAGCGGCTGCGTGGTGCTTAGTTGCCAGCTGGGGTTAAACCATGACTGCTAGTTAAGAGGTATACACTGGAGGGAGCTTTCAAAAAATCAAATCAAGTTTATGAAGTACTATAGACATTATGTCCTTGTACTCTTCTAGGAGAAGAAATAAGAAATCAATTTTCTTTGCAATATTTATTTTTCAAAATAACAATTCTAAAGCAAACTGGTAGTTTATGTGCAGAACAAAATAATTCTTTCCATGTCAAGTAGAGCAATTTTGTCAGACTCACTTTGCTGCTAACATGCATGTCATGCTGTTAAATATAAGCTGACAGAATGTATGACATAACTAGCCTAGATCTTATTCATAAAGGATCAATTTTTTCCTCAAAATATAAAGGTTCTGTCTTTGCAGTGGTTTTGAACTATCAAGGGAGGACAATATCCTGGTAGTAAGGCATCCTCTTAGGCAGTTTGAGACTTCTCAGTGGAGGTCATGATATAGGCATCACTGCCCGTGTGTCGGTAGAGTCCTAATTCTTCCCATCAGGTTTGGGATAGGGCCATCTATGTTAAGTGCCACTGAAATGTATTGAGCGAGAAAGAGAAAGTATAATTTGCTGTACAGACACAATATTTCTCATTCCCAAAGTTTCATTTCTGAAACTGTTTCCTCATGTATGTAAGTGTCACTAGAGCAACTCTAGAACATGGAGTGGGAAGGCCTTATTGTGACAAGCACTGTACCCACGCAGGCAGGTGAAACATGTATGCACACACACATGCACACACAGATGTACTGTTGCTAAATGATAATGTCTGCAATATTAACAAATGAAAGCAATTGGAAACACTTTATTTTTTTTAAATCATGAAGGTAACAACTTCCTTGTGCACAGGGGAGAATGGTGAAGAACAATAGTCACCCCAAGTGGCATAGTTAAGTAGCACAGAGACAAGGAGGTCAAGACAGGATGATCTCAATTCGGAGACAACAAAAAGTGCTGTAATTCCTCAGCAAGGCACATAAGTGGAATCATGCACACTGGCAGTTTTAACATTTTTACTTCATGCTCTGGAGCAAGATAAAAATCGCCATGATCCTTCATCTGTCCCAAGTGCCTACAATAGTACCTACTAAATTCCAGAAATGGTCATTGATGCATGACACAGCCACCTTGTTCAGTGGGAGATATAGTTAGGGGTCTTGCCAAAGACATCTGACTCCAGATGACACAGATTTACTGCTGGTATTGCCTGTTACAACCCACCCTAAGTCTCTGTATCTGACATGGGAACAATTGTGCAGCTGTTCAGTCCTATCCTTTTTTAGACGGAGACTGAGTCTACCCTTGCAACTGCAAGTACAGAATTTGGGCACCATAGCAAATTAATTAATTCAGCATTGGTACAGGATCTGAAGGGAAAGCTAAGGGGGGATGCTTGGGTTTCAGGAGCTTTAAGGGTTGTCATAGACCCTATCAGAAGGTGAAAAGGCTCTTCACATGAGTTGGAGCTAGTCTCAGCATTAATGAAATAATATCAGCTGTTTGCCTCACCAGCAATGAATCTGTGGACAAGAGTTTATGGTATACTTGAAGGATGAATGATTGTTCATAAAAAATCCCAACAGCAGCAAAAGAATTGTGTTCGTCCAGAGAAGGCAACAGTAAAGATCAAGATCAAAGACCTGGAAAGCATATCCCCATGCCAGTCATGGAAGCACACTTAGCTGAAATCCTCTCTTGTAGTAGAAAGGTACTTTATGAAACATTGTTTAAGAAGGACCAGAGATTCTAGAAGAGATTGGAAGCTGAAGATTTAAGATTTAAGTCAGATGAAGAAATCTGGCTTAAAATTTACTTGGTGCTCAACTCTGATGCACATCTAATAAACTAGATCCCAGGATGACCCTTTCATGTCAGTGGAAACTGAGGGAATGGAGAAAAGTCATAAACAAATTGAGACCATACTAAGTAAAATGTCTTTGGACCAATTCTTATAAATGCTCTGGTAGCTGAGGAGAAAGCTTTGAAGCAGATCTGCTCCTCCTCCTTCCCTTCTCCATCTGACAAGGAATGTTTTCTGGTTTGAGGGCCAATGTGTATGGAGCACAAAACTAGCATGTGCATGAAGACACGAGGTATGTTAACCACAGAGCTTTTACCACCCCTTGTTGAGACAGAGTCATGCAAAACTGCTCTAATATGATGATGGATCACCTCTAGAGTGCTCAAATGCACATAGCTACAGAGACGGGGAAGCCTTGCTGAGAAGCCTTCATGTTAGTTGCTCTAAAACTAACTGCAGTTTACAAGTCAACATAGTCACAGGCTACTATGGAGCTTAACTGGAGAATTATAGTGTATAGCATTGCACCCATTTTTAAAGAGGGTACAAAGGAGGACCCTGGGAACTACCGACCTGTCAGCCTCACCTCTGTGCCTGGGAAGATCATGGAACAGATCCTCCTAGAAGCTATGCTAAGGCACATGGAGGACAGGGAGGTGATTCAACACAGCCAGCATGGCTTCACCAAGGGCAAGTCCTGCCTGACCAACCTAGTGGCCTTCTATGAGGGAGTGACTACATCAGTGGACAAGGGAAGAGCTACGGATGTTGTCTATCTGGACTTCTGTAAGGCCTTTGACACAGTCCCCCACAACATCCTTCTCTCTAAATTGGAGAGATATGGATTTGATGGGTGGACTGTTCGGTGGATAAGGAATTGGTTGGATGGCTGCATCCAGATGGTGGTGGTCAACGGTTCAATGTCCAGATGGAGACTGGTGACAAGTGGTGTCCCTCAGGGGTCCGTATTGGGACCAGTACTGTTCAATATCTTCATCAATGACATAGTGGGATCAAGTGCACCCTCAGCAAGTTTGCAGATGACACCACACCAGATGACACCAAGCTGAGTGGTGTGGTTAAGACACCTGAAGGAAGGGATGCCATCCAGAGGGACCTGGGCAAGCTGGAGAAGTGGGCCTGTGTGAACCTCATGAGGGTCAACAAGGCCAAGTGCAGGGTCCTGCACCTGGGTCGGGGCAACTCCCAGCATCAATACAGGCTGGGGGATGATGTGATCGAGAGCAGCCCTGCGGAAAAGGACTTGGGGGTACTGTGGGATGAAAAGCTGGACATGAGCCAACAATGTGCACTGTCAGCCCAGAAGGCCAACCATATCCTGGGCTGCATCAAAAGCAGCGTGGCCAGCAGGTCGAGGGAGGTGATTCTGTCCCTCTGCTCTGCCCTGGTGAGACCCCCCCTGCAGTACTGCGTCCAGCTCTGGAGCCCTCGGCACAGGAAAGACATGGAGCTGTTGGAGCAGGTCCAGAGGAGGCCACAAAAAAGATCTGAGGGCTGGAACACCTCTCCTATGAGAAAAGGCTGAGAGACTTGGGGTTGTTCAGCCTGGGGAAGAGAAGGCTCCAGGGAGACCTCATTGCAGCCTTTCAGTACTTAAAAGTCCTTTATAAGAAAGATGGAGTCAAACTTTTTAGCAGGGCCTGTTGTGATAGGACAAGGGGTAATGGTTTTAAACTAAAAGAGGGTAGATTTAGACTAGATCGAAGGAAGAAATTTTTTACAATGAGTGTGGAGAAACAGTGGAACAGGTTGCCCAAAGAGGTGGCAGATGCCTCATCTCTGGAAACATTCAAGGTCAGGTTGGATGGGGCTCTGAGCAACCTGATCAAGTTGAAGATGTCCCTGCTCATTCCAGGGGGCTGGACTAGATGACCTTCAAAGGTCCGTTCCAACCCAAACTATTCTGTGATTCTATGAACACAGTGAATACAGGAAAGATGTGTAATTAGATATAACAGGTCTTTCCAGGTATAATTTCTATGACTGTGTCATCAAAGTTTTAATCTTCTCTCTTTATTTTCCTACCACCATCTCTTCTCTTTAATTTCATTTCCTTTATGGATGAAGTAGCAGTTAAATAACTTTAAAAGCCTATAGCCACCATTATATTAAGATTGAATTAATATTTCTGCAGAAGTAGAGCAAGACTCCTGTGATTCTTTTATAAGGAAAGTTCACCATTTCTCTCTGGTTAATAAAAATCTTGCAGCCTTGTCCTCATCTCTAGAGACTCACAGCAGTAGGTGTTATGTGACTAATGGCTAGCCAAAAACATATCAAAGAGTACAGCTGTGGCTTGAGACAGAGCATACGAGTTGGGGCAGAAATCTATACAGGGGAGAAGCTTGTCCTGCTGTAAGTCTCAATCTGGAAACAAGTATGTAAACATCTGTTTATGGAGATATTTGTTTAAAAATGGTAGATCAATCTAGTTCTAGAAGATCATCTTTATGCAAATTATCTCTCAGGGAGCTTAAAATAAGCAAGTCTTCTTTCAGGAGAAATGCACATGACTGAACTGTCAAATATTACTTAATAAGAGGATTATATTGGATTTGATTTTACTTAAGACTGCTTTATAGAGAACAGTTTCTCGCTCTTCATTTTTAGCAAGCCCTTTGATTTTGGGATATTGGTTTGGATTCGGCATTAGTCTAAATTGACATAGGTTTAATTATTTTACTTGAGTCCTTTATCATAAGACTCCATGTATCATATGATTTTATACAAATAGATGGCTCCATGCATGCTATAATCCATGTACTGAGATGGAAGGCAGGGAAATAAAGAAAGAAGCCTGGTTTGTGGCCTTAGGCTCATGAAATATATAGTTTGAAACAAAAGAATGTGCAGCAGCAGACTTATATGATTGAGATGCCTGATTTGTTTTCTGTTTAATTCTTTTTCTATTGATTTTCAAAATATATCAATATGTTATCCACAAAACAAACACTTGGAAAATCAATCAGTTGCAAGAAGTTAGGTGAATTTAATATTAAAAAAAAAGGAAAGATGAGTAAAATCATGAACCACAGTAACACAAAAAGAGGAAAAATCGGGGAAGAAACAGATTCAGTCGTGTTTCATCTCATGAGGTGGGCTGTGTGTTATGGGCATTAGCAGACATCCTCAGTTTTGATCAAATGTTGCATCAGACAGTTGCAGAATCTGATCTCGGAAAAAGTGTACACATTGGAGTTTTCTCAGGGTGTTTTAGGACAAGATAACCACAAATTTGTAATACATTAATTTGCTTCTGCAGTTTGGATCAATTAAGTTTACAGCTGGCTGATGGATAAGAGGCAGATACAGAAGGAGATGCAGTTAGAGAGTCTGGACCGCACCCAAGAGGGAAGCTGAACAGATCTGAGGTAAGAATTAATTTGCCCCTAGGAAAATGCTTCTTGGCTCCAGTGAGAGAGTATCCAGAAAAGACAAAATTGGTCACTACCTACTCTCTTCCTCAAACCCTTCTGTGTTAGTACAAGGGCCTGCTACACATTTCACAGGGCTAGAGGGAGATGCAAAGAAAAGAAGAAAACCATCTGCTTGTGAAATCTGTTTGCTTACCCCAATAAGACTGAGGTACCTGCTCAGCTAATCATGGAAGTAGCTCATCCATATTTCCTAACAGCAGCTATTTAGCTGAGAACCAAGAACACAACCAAGTTAAAAAGAAGTTGTAAGAAATCAACAAAAAGAAAGAATTCCAGATTAATTTTGATTAATTCTGTAGCATCGTGCTTTGCCTGTCTGACTTCTGCTTGCCTGAACTTCAAAGAATTTCAAGCAGCATTAGAACAAATTCATCCCTGTTACTCAGCAATTTCATCTTTCATACACGTCTTTGAAAATCTGCGCTTCAGTTCCAAAGAAATAGATGTTATGCAAATTAAAACAGTGTAATTCTTCTGGAATTGCCAGATATGTTCAGTTTAAACCATTGGGAGCTGTACAGAGACAGAAGGGATAAAACTCTGAGCCCTTTGATCCCAGGAGCATTAACCCCCTGTGTCTGAGCTAAAGAAGACCAGGTGCAATGCATACCAACTCCATGGCCCTGTCTACCAGGTTCCTTCTAGTAGAGAGCAGAGGCTATGCAAATTGCAATACCTTAAAAGAGCTTTCAGGCAGGAGGCTGTGTGAGGGGTGGAAAGGAGCTGTAAGGATGAACTAGGTGCATTGGATGCTAAGAGCAAGGCAGAGGTAAAGCAAAGCAAGAGAATTTACTGTTACATCTTTTGCCATGGCACATAAAGAACCCAGCTTACTTCTATACAGTGTCCAAGCAAGGGTTCAACTTCTCCACTTCACTTGGTTCCAGCTAATTGTGTCCACACTGACAGGAGAGGAGTCTGTTGAGTTCAGATATGTCTCTCCTCTTCTGGGAGCCAGCTGTCTAACTCCAGGCTTTAGCCAGAGTGTGAGCTGGCGTGAGTGCATGACAGATGATTGGGGAGTTAGTCATCAAGAATGAGATCCAGCTTTAAGCTGACACAACATGAAAAACATATTACAACCCTTAGAAGAAATAAGCACTTTTCTATGCAGACAGACTCTACATAACTCACACTAAAAAGAGGTCGATCTTTTTCTCAGTTACATGATTGATTTTGATAATGCATGACTTCAGTATTGAGACATGCTGCAGTGAACAGTTAGTTATATGCTGATTTGGTGTTTGAGAGCAATGCACACCTTGCTGGCACACTAGACACTAAAGACATATTGACTTAGCCCTTGTTTGTAGCTGTGAAAGTCCCACACCCTTTGGCTGTAAGAAAACTAATCTACAAAGTACGAATACCTGTATTCACAGATGTTTGTACTTCCCAACTAGATGATAGGTGCTGGGAGATGTGACGCAGAAAAGGACAACCAAGGCACTGACATACCACTGTCATACCTGGTGGTAATGCCCTGGTCATACTCAAACTCTTGTTTATAGGCAGGGAGGAAACATACCATACGCCAAGAATTTATTGCTAGTATAACTGAAATCTTACCAGTCTAATCAAAGTATTATTATTAGTTCAGATGTAACTACTATAGAAAGAGAAAAAATACAGAAAATGTTTCAATAATAATAATCATAATAAATTAAAACTGTTATACACACCCTTTTTCCTGTTGTTATGCTCATCTGTCTGTTGTTCCTCTGACTCCTAGCCTAGGTGGTTCCATTCTGGGGTGGGGTGGGGTTGTTAAGGTGAGTTGTCAGAACCTGGTTTCCTTCGCCAGGAGGAATATGATGTTCATTTTTTATGTTCATGTTTCTTCTTCACTCTAGGATCCATTCTGGGTTATTTTTATGTTTGTTAACATGCTTTGACACCTAGTTCTTTCTACTTTATTCTGCAATTCCATGTTACATCTGAATGTACTATATATGATGCCTTTTACATGCATTATATAGTATTAGTCTGATTGTTAAGCCTAAAGCTTTTTTTGATCAACTCCAGGGCTGCATTTCTTTGGCCATTTGTGAGTTGTTTATAGCCATGGGGTCCACAGTGCTAGGCAGTGCCCCATCTCTTATTATTCCATGCCTGCACTCCTCTGTGCCACATCCTTTGTCTCCGCTTGTCAAGACCTCCACTGTTATACCAGGCCTGTATTTCTCTAAACAACATCATTGTGTAAGAGACATAAATATCTCATTCAACACAGGATAATTGCTTGTTACTGCTATCTATATAAAACTATGGTCATACCTTACAAAGATAACAAAAGCAAAACAAATTAGCCACAGACACCTGTCAATTAAACAAATTGCTGTCACAGCTAAACCAATTAAAACAAAGCTGCAGGCTGGCCAAGTTCAGGCTGAGCAAGCCTGGCAAGCCTCAGTCCTGAGGCCTTGCAAACTAAGTAAAAAGCTTCTAACTTGTTACTAGCAATAGCAGTACTGTATTACAGGACTACACAGATACATGCTGCACATGGTTTCCTCTGTGGAGATCTTAATACAGGCTATCAAAACCAGAGTCTGGAATACACAGACCCAAAGGGGGTAACCCCAATCATCCCAGTTTCCACTGGTCTTAAGATTTCCTTTGAGAATAATATCTAATCCCCCTTTCTACAGATCTGTCCCCAGCTCATTTGAGAGCCTGGCTTTACGTAAGGAACCTTGTCAATAACTCCCCTTCAGGATAACTAGAACAACTTTTTTACAGCAGCCTAATACACACGAAATACCTGGGTTGGAAACCAAACAACGTCATCCCAGAGATTATAAATCATAGCTTTCAATATGTGAAAATGTATGACAGCAATATTTTAAGGCGTAACTTTTCAAGGCGATGCAGTACACATGGGTGCTGGCCCATGTGCCTTTCACTTCATGCTGGTAGTTGACAGTATGCATTACAGTGACTTAATGGTATATTTATCACAAGCAGCATTGTCTAATGAATGAATACTTAATGAGCCTCCATTAAGCTTAGAAGTGCCCTGTTTCAAACCATTAGATCATTACTTTAATAAGGTATTTTCTACTGCAGAGGAGTTAAAGCAAACACAGCAGTTCTTTGAAGCCAGATGACTGCTTAAGGCACAATAAAAAATAAAGCAGAATTATTAATTCAAAGAAATATGAAACCAAATCTAGGTAAGAAACCATACAGAGAAAAAACAGCTTTGAATTTTATTTTTTCTTTTTCTTGTTAGCATTTGCTGCTTTGGAAACAAGCAATTTGTATTGGCTAGATAAGAGCTTTGACTTTCACTACTGGGGTGAAGTAGATTGTCAATCATTAATTGTCTGTTCCACTAGTCTCTTTGCCCTGGCTTTGAATTGGATTGGAATTAGCTAAAAAGCATAGCGTATGAGACTTTTAATGAGGAATGTCCCTTTAGTCATCTTATATTGCTTGGTCTTTTATTGCAGGACATTTAATAACTTAGTTTGGGAAGAAAACACAGTCCAATGTTTAAGGCAATAGAAGCTGGGAGCTTGTGAAACCTGACCATGGAGCTCCCAGGTATAGTGCGATAGGATGCAGAGTTATCTTAAGAATTATGTAAGAGAATAATTATGTAAGATATTTAGATGCCTAAAGAGATAATTTCCTGATGGGATCTTTAAAAGCACTTGAGTCATGAAAAGTTAAATGTGAGGCTGGATGTCCACAGTATATCTGTTTCCCTAGGTGCATACCCAATCAGAGCAATGAAAGATTTCCAATCAAAAGAATTAGAAAGAAAATTATGACCATGGGTACTTTTATTGAACTTCTTCTGATTTATCTATAGACTAATAATTACAGGTCTAATCCAGAGTTCATAGGATTCAATGAAATACTTTCTACTGACTTAATAGACTTTATATCAGGTTTTCATAATTATAGTAAGTCATTCTGAATGAGGAATTAATCTCAGAGAATTATAATGTATTTGTGGATAATATGCTAATAGAAAATGGGCACAAATTTTAAACTGTTGCTATAAATTATTCACCCAATTATATTGCATCTAGATAGACAGATAGGGAAATTATGCATTAATAATTATGTATTCCATATAACCATTGGCAATATGATGAAACAGATTATCATGAAGGATCTATCCATCAGTAGAAAGATTCACTATGAAGTATTTCAAAGACTCCTATTTGACTTCAAGTCACTGACTAATAAACAAAGAATTGCTGGGGGCTGGCACTGTTTGAAAATCAAGATCAGTGAAGGAAATGCTGTGTGGCAGAAGCAGTATTTTTAATACATTCATCTTCTCTTAGCTCCTCTTGCAGAGGCTATGTCAGTGTGATTATTCTTTTAGGAAATGTAGAATGGGAAGAGATCAATGGAGAATATTTAGGTGTAGGACCCAGCCCTCAGGTATTCTATTCTCGTAATTTCCCATAGGGAAATTTTAAACCTAATGATGTCACGAATTAAATTCTTGTTGAAATTAATGAGTTCAAAGTTTCATCCTTTCAGCAGTCCCTGTATCTTTGGTGTGAGCTTAGGATACTTGTCATTTTCCTCCACCTGGCTTGACCTCAATTTAAAAAAAAAAAAAAAATTGATTAGGATCAGTTAAGTCCAAAACATAAAAAGAATTCCTACTAGATTTAAGAGAGCAGGCAATTAATTTTAAATTTAGGAGTGACTGCTACCCTTTTTTAATTTCATGCTTTGCTGTATATGCAGTCCTCTGTGTGTGCATGGCTGGGTGCAAGATTACACCTCTGTGTCCATGGCTCAGCGTGTGTGCACGTGTGACTCTGTGCACCCATGTACCATATGTGTGCACAGCTTCGTGTATTCGTGGCTCTGTTCGACTTCATGACTCCACGTGTGCACGCTGGTGTGCATGTGTGTACACGTCTCTATGTATGTGTGCCTCCACGTCTTTCAGGGTGAAGGAGGAAAGGGGTGTCTTCATGTTTTGGATGTATGTGTAAAATACAAACTTTCTGTTTGTTTCTTTCCAAGCTAAACATGCTGTAGCTGTTTCATTGTGGCTTATCCCACTTTAGTGACCTAAAGAGTTATCTGTAAATGGACATGAGATAATTCAATCTTCATGCTGCATTAGTTCTCAGCAGAAATGCAAGGAAGTTTCAGCTATAGGATTTAGTACTGTGGTAAAGAGGCTATTAGAGTGCATTGTATGGACTTTTTATTGTACTGATTCCACATAATACCATGAAAATAACTCCACATCATCACCCCCAGGATTGTATAGCTTGTCATTTTCAACCTTGGATAACATCACCCATGAATGTGTCTGAGTGCATATCTGCAGAGATAAAATAATTAAAATGGAAATTTGGAAATTTCAGTGTGGATATAAAAAACATGGGAAAGAAAAAGAAAAAGTTCTCATATGGTGCTATTCTGCCCCATTTTCCTGCCTGTGGCATTGTGCATGTGTGTGTGCTATGTGTGTATGTTTGTAGGTATTCACAGCATGTCAGAAACAAGGCTAGTGAGCCACGCAGAAAATGTATAATTCTCATGGCAGATCTGCAGGATGTAAGGAAATAGGCACTGTTATCAGTGTTACTGTGCCTGCCATTCACCCCAGATCCATGTTTCATGGTGAACAAATTTGTGGGCCCTGATCTTGCAGAGAGGTATGAACCAAATCTTTATCAAGGATCTGGACAAAGGGATCGAGTGCACCCTCAGTAAGTTTGCAGACGACACTGAGTTGTGTGGGAGTGTTGATCTGCTTGAGGGTAGGAAGGCTCTACAGAGGGACCTGGACAGGCTGGATTGATGGGCCAAGGCCAACTGTATGAGGTTCAACAAGGCCAAGTGCCGGGTCCTGCACTTGGGCTACAACAACCCCATGCAACGCTACAGGCTTGGGGAAGAGGGGCTGGAAAGCTGCCTGGAGGAAAAGGGGTGTTGGTCGACAACCGGCTGAATATGAGCCAGCAGTGTGCCCAGGTGGCCAAGAAAGCCAATGGCATCCTGGCTTGTATCAGAAATAGTGTGGCCAGCAGGACTAGGGAAGTGATCGTGCCCCTGTACTCAGCACTGGTGAGGCCGCACCTCGAATCCTGTGTTCAGTTTTGGGCCCCTCACTACAAGAGAGACCTTGAGGTGCTGGAGTGTGTCCAGAGAAGGGCAACGAAGCTGGTGAAGGGTCTGGAGCACAAGTCTGATGAGGAGCAGCTGAGGGAACTGGGGTTGTTTAGCCTGGAGAAAAGGAGGCTGAGGGGAGACCTTATCGCTCTCTACAACTACCTGAAAGGAGGGTGTAGCGAGGTGGGGGTTGGTCTCTTCTCCCAGGTAACAAGTGATAGGACGAGAGGAAATGGCCTCAAGTTGCACCAGGGGAGGTTTAGATTGGATATTAGGAAAAATTTCTTCACTGAAAGGGTTGTCAAGCATTGGAACAGGCTGCCCAGGGAAGTGGTTGAGTCACCGTCCCTGGACGTATTTAAAAGACGTTTGGATGAGGTGCTTAGGGACATGGTTTAGTGGTGGACTTGGCAGTGTTAGGTTAACGGTTGGACTTGATAATCTTAAAGGTCTTTTCCAACCTAAATGATTCCATGATTCTATGATTCTATATTTATCTGATGTAGAGTGACATTGCCAATAGATTTATTTCCAATAGATTCACCACATGCTGAAAGCAACACAGCATCCGCACCTTTGCAGGATTAGTGGGTTAGTTAATTAACTTCTCAGTGTTAGAAGCAGGGAGCTGTGGCTTAGTGTATCTTCATACCACACCCAGGATAACAGAGCTGCAATTCTGAATGGGGCTTTCAGGTGCTGCTTGGGATATTGAGGAGGAAAATATACAGGGAAAGACATAGACCTGGTGCTCAAAGAAGAGCCCGTAAGTAGCTACCATGCTACTGCAGTTTACTGCTTCCCTGTGTGCCTGGGTCTGCAAAGACTGCCCTGTGAAGAGATAGGGTTAGTTCTTCCCATTCCTCCATGTTTACTTGTCCTGTCATTTCTCACCTGTGTGGGAAAGGAGAGCAGCATTTAGCTAACAGTGGCTGTCTTTCCTCTGAGGGATCTGGCAGTGCAGGCAGCCCACACGGGAGACTAATGAGACTTCTCACGGACCATTACTCCCAGAGCGGGCATGTGGAAGGACTCACAGCTGAGCCTGTAATTATTAAAGTAGGAAAGTGAGGCTGACTGGCGGGAGATAAGGAATCATTCCTGGGAAGGGAGCAGAAGGCCTGTGTTTGGATCCACCACAGTGATGGAGCAACACTGCTGCTGCTCGCTAATGGGTAACGATTGCAGCTGGAGGAGCTGCTGGGAACAGCACTGCCCAGCTGCTGCCGCACATCTGCTCAGCTGGGTGGCCTCAAACCTTTTCCGCAAGGCTCTTGCAGCTGCCAAGAAGAAACCATGTTCTGCCTCCCGAAAGCTGTGAGGCAAGTCACACATGCACTTGTTCCCGTCACTGTACTTACCAGGAACACTGGAGAGGTGGGAAAGATCTGACAGCTGCAACTAATAAAAAAGACATGGAAAGGAAATAAGAAAAAATAAATGATAGCCACAGGTGATCAGTACTCACTGATGGGTGTGTACTGTTGGTGAAAAGTGGATCTCAGCTTGCTCTCGGCTGTAAATCTCTGTAATACCCAGATTGCTTTCTTGCAAAGACATGACCTGGAACAAACTCTGTAAAATAGCAAGCTCTGAAATTACCTGGAAAGCTGAGTGTGCTCAATTTCCTGACACGGTCCTCAGCTTTTGTTTGGACCTTGTCTTGTTTGAGACAAGTCAAGAGTGGTTGGAAATAAACAGACAGCACTGACTTTCCCAAACTCAACATCAGAATGTAATTCCCTCAACTTTAATCCCACCAAGCTGAGAATAAGCAGCAAGGACAGACAGAAAGCAAGCAGATGGAGTGTCCCAGCAAGCTCAGGGTCTATGGTGCTGTTCGTCTTTCACTGAAGACAGTGTCCCAACATTGAGCCTGTTGGTTGGTCCTTCTAAGTTGTCCAGATATGGAAAACCACCTATATGGAAAGGGACTGATTTCTTCATATTCACTTGAACAGCAGCATTGCAGGGAGAGCAGCTCGCACACTACTCCAATGATAGGAATGGTTTTGCATAAAGCATAAACCTTGAAGACTTGTGTGACACAATCAACTCTTATTTCTTCTACTTTATTACTTACAGGCTGTACACAGCGGCGAAGGTCACATTATATTGGTCTTTGCAAAGGCATACCCACATATCTGTAAGTGTATAAACACTGGGAGAACAGCTGGTCTTCATTTCATTGGAAATTAGTTCAGTGACTCACAGACTGCTGAAAGAGATGCGAGTCTGTAACCATCACAGAGCCTTCTTTACTCTTTTGATTAAATCTCCACTGTCTACAAGAAAAAGAATTTGCAGGTAAACCTAAAAAAAATTAGTTTCTGAAAATCAAACTGTATTTCTTCTCATTCCTGTGCTAAGAATGAAGATTTTGTGTTTGGGTTGTTCAGTGCTTGAGCAGGAGCATGTATCCCTCACCTGTGTGTACATCACCTCTGAGACCCTCACAAGGGTAGAAAGAGATAAACAACTAAGTTAGTTGACAAAGAAGGGCATATAGTTCTGAATACAACAGACAATCAAATGCTGGTTTTACCTTTTCTGAGGATAAAACTTCAATTTAAAGAGAATAGGACACTCAGTTTCCCTTCACCTCTTCATGTAGCTATTTTATGGAAAGAATGAGGCCTGCACTGGAGGACAGGGATAAAAGGGAAACCCCAACTTTGCAAAAGATGAGAAGATTAGCAAAAATGTATAACCACCATGTTCATTACAAATGACATATTCTGCATGTCAATTCATTCTACCAGTGACTATCGGTTTAAGTAGTACATGCACAACTACTGAATTGTCTTTGGAAGGTCTTTGTGTATTTGTACGAAATCTCAAGTGTGCCACAAATGATTAAACAGTCAGAAATTTCCACTTGTATTGCCACCTCTTAGAGGCTTCTTTTTGATTAAAAACCATTGTATTGTCCAAGAATTCAGCTGCACCCAAGAATCTGCTGTGACATAAATGAGTTTTAAGTGGACCAGAATTCACTTCTTGAGGGTGCAGAGAAAGTGAAAGAACCTTTATAGGGCAGGGAAAGCAATTCTTGGCTTTTAGGACTATTTCGGTGAATCAGTGCTGCTAGGCAGACTGACATCAGACTTGGATCAGAACAGGGTAGGAACTGCAGTTCTCAGGAGAGCTGTCAGCTAAAAAAAAAAAAAAGAGAGAGAAAAAGACTAATAAAAAGTCAACACAGAAGCTCCTAGTAGAGTTTTATCGATTTGCAGATCAAATACAGTGGCTACTGTGCCTTCGTCTCCTAATTATCAGCTAATTACATTTTGTAGTCACTAGGAACAGCTCAGTTGTATAAAGTGTGGCTCCTCACATGATGACTGCTGACTTTTTCATTTCCTCCCAACACAACAGATTTGAGTTATTTGGTATTACAGAGTGGTTTCCACTCCTCTACACTCATGAAAAATATTTTATTAGATTGTAAATGAAGTTGTCTTGTTCTCTGAGGTTATTTTCTACAGCAGTTTCATTTCTCCCTTCTTCTGTCTTTTTCTCTTTTATTTTGTTTTTATTGGATGCTAAAGGGTAAAATGTAAAACAGCATCAGTGAAAGGAGCTAAAAACAAATATACCTTTAATGTACTGGGAGAGAGGAATTAAATTGTACTTCCACCTCCTCGGTCTAAAAGCTCGTACAATGTGAAATGGAACAGGGTAAGCTCTTTTACTAGTTCAGCTCCTAGCAGTGTAGTTATAGTTAAAGATGTTTCATGCTTCCCATTATAAATACTCATTTTCAGGACTTTATAAAATGTCATAAAAATTCACTCTTGACTGAAACTTACTCAATAAGGTCATAACCTAAGAACAATTTCAGAGAAACATTGGGTGAAATTGGGTTGATGGAGAGTCAGGTAGCCTGTTTAAGCACACTGAGTTACCTGTAAATGTAATACTAAGAATTTTATCGATATTCAAAATACTGAGGTGTAAAAAGATAACCTGCTGTGACAGATGGAATCAGCACCTTCACAGGGCTCATCTGTGCCAATCAACACAGACCAACAATGCATTGTCAAAAGGTCGCATCAAATGCATCAGTACTTTTTAGGACATTTAGCTAAGGAATGCCTCAAGTATATATAGGAGGAGGGAGGGAGGACGAAGAGCTGGAAGTGAGCAGCCATGTGAGTGTGGCTGCTCCTCTCAAGTAGCTTCTGTCTCCAAGATCTCATTGTCCTTCAGGTTGGAGCCTGTCTAAACAGCTTTTCCTGACATCACTATTTTTTCCTATTTCTTTTTTTTAGTGAACAGGATTAGCATCATGAGCAAAACTGATCTAAGGATCTCCACCTGCTTCCACTTCAAGCAAATTGTGCTGCAAAACAGAATCACGGTACTATATAAACATACATATATATACACACATACATACACAAATATATGTACACATGCATACACAAATATATGTACTTAATGGGAATGTTTCTGTTTCATTACAATCTTTTTAGAAAGATGGATTTCCCACTCAAAATGAGAACTGCTGAAACTTCACTTCTCCCACCCATCCCCAGTCCCATCCCCAGACGTGTTAACATCCCTACAATAGTGATGCAAGGTGTGGGTGACCCACAACCCACGCCTGCTCTCATTCAGGGATACTCTAACCTTGTACCTCTATAAGTCAAGTGTGTATCCAACTTGGGGTTTGGTATCAGTTCTTTGTCTTATGAAATACTTATTTGATTGTACATTGTGGAATAAGTAAAAAGAAGAGACTGAGGATATATATCACAATTATGTGATTAAGGAACTAAATTAGGGCATAGCAGGATCAGGTTAAATGATGATGAAGTAGATACTCCGAAGGAACTACTGCAGTTTCTGTGCTTCCTTGCTTTTGCAGTCTGAATTTGTAGGTTTGCAGGGATACAGTAACTCTCTTCCTTGTAGTTTGATGGTTTTATAGGCTGAGGCCAATATGACCTGCAGAACTAAAACATGTTTTCTTTTTTCAGTGATTTTCTGAGTCACTAGTCTAGTACATACAGAGGCCAGGGATCATTGATTATACCTGCTTGGTTCTGTGGTCAAAGCAGATCAGAGCTATTTCTTTCAAAAATATCTAACTTTGGAATCTGAATTCCATTTTCACAAAGGCCTTAGCACACAGCAGCTGAAGGAGGAGGTTTTCCAGGGCTTCAGTGACTGATACCTACACCCTCTTGCTTTTCTTTGGGATTTTGACATCTGTACATGTCACTTAAATTGCCATCTGTCATTACCCTGATACAATGTTTTATTATGTATCATCTGAGTTCTGATAATTATCAATAACAGCCACATGGTACATGCAAGGTGAAATGGACTTCAGTTGATTCCCATTCTTTCCAATTACAGTGAGCATACCGGGCAGCCCCCACAGCTTGGACGACCTACAGCAACTCCAAGTATAATGCTATTAAAATAGATGAAATTTATCTGAGACTAAACCTGAGAAAAAGTTTCAAAATAAAGGTCTTTGTTTGCTAGTCTAATTTCACATGTCTTGAGGAAGAATGAAGTCCACTTTGCTGGCTTTGCTTCAGGATTTCTTTGCCCATATTAGGTTTTTTTTTTTCCTTTCTTGGTTTAGTTGATAAAATAACAAGAGAAAACATCACCATGGGGTTTGTGGCAAAGAAAAAGGATACTCAGTGATTCATGTCTTTTTGGGTTCAATGATTTCACTGGAGCCTCCCACACGTCTTATTTATTTTTCAGGCAAGGTCATTTTCTGTAAATTATAGGCACAAATGGCAACTTTAAAAATCCTCCTTTCCAATAATACTCACTGACTTCTTACATGAAAATGAAGTACGCCAGCCTGTAAAGAGCACAGACTGTAAAATAATTACATTCATTCTTATTAAAATGGCCAGTCGTTTGCTGCAAAAGTACAATTTGTGGTGGCAGAAAAAAGTAATTTGTTAAATAAGATATTCATCCAACTATTCATAATGCAATTTAATCAGTAGATTGTATGCAGACTTTAAATATAAAATGTCCAAAATCATCATAGTGAATTATTAACAGTTGATATCCTGGGGAAGGGAGAAATACAATGCATATTTGCAATGCTGGGAGAAAGGGAAAGAGGAAAAGATGGATTAGATCAACCAATGTGCACCATTTTTCATTCTCTAAAAAGTTTCTCATCTTCCTGCTGAGCTCAGAGGCCGGTCTCCTAACAAGCACAATGTTTAATTCTCACAAGTTCCTCAGTAAGCTAAGACCTTAAAACTTATCACCTTTAAATAAAGCATCACATTTTGGTGCTTTTGAAGATGTCACTTGAACATGGTTATTAGTCTAATCTACAGCACACCTGTTTTCCAATATCTTGGCCAAGGCTCACCAAATTTCATACATATTGTATTGAAACATATTTTCTGCCCTGTGGTTCCCTCATTTGTTCATATAGCCCTTACTTGGCAAAAACACATGCTTTCTTTCTCTTTCCTGGACAATAGTTGCTAGAGGCTACTCAGGCAGTCCCACTGGCTTATGAGATGAAAAATTAATGTATGATGCATTTACCCCTTTTCAAAATCTGGCACTTTTTATGTGTGTGCAGAAAGATTACCTGAAGCATATTTGGCAGTTTTGCAGTGTTCTAATATGTGCTACCTGTATATGTAAGCAATTTTCTAACACATATGGTAGGTAGAAGGAAACCTTTAGAAGTACTTTGTTTTTCACTCTAGCCACTTTTAATAGCCTGTAGAGATCTACAGATTTTTTTGAAAAATCTGTAGCAGACAAAATATAATTTTATGAAACAAAAAGCAATGCCAAACAGCCATAATATGCTGTTGCTACATTTCTGTATGGTGTCTGGCATATGCCAGACTGTAATGCACAGGATTAGAGGCTTATAATATGTCCTACTCACTGAGATTCTCAGTTCATTGGAAAAAATTACAAGTCTAATTCTGTGCTTGTTTAAAAATAGCACAAATAATAAGAAGCTATTATAATGTGTGACAAGAAAGTACATCAATTGCATTTACTAATCTGTTATGCCTCAGAACATGTCCCTTACACAAAGAAAACTTTTCATTCTTGTGGATCTGATTCTCCAGTGCATGACATCCATTTTAATCTAAGGTAATTTCATCTATTTTAATAGCATTATACTTTGATAACACTGGGGTGATGGAGTAGAGAATTAGTCCCGTTTATGTAAGGTAGCTGACAGTCCTTCCTGCAAAACAGGCAAAGGAGTCGGAATTTAATCCGGTTTCTATTGCTCACCTTCTGCAGTCAGTCAGATGCAGGAAATCATGTACCTGCTTCATTCATGCTCATGAGCATTCATGCTTATACTGTCCCTGGCCTCTCGTTCGGGCTCTTTAGCCTCCCCTGAGCACCGTGCTAGCACAACTGCTCAGCTCTGGACCAGCAGTGGCTGGTGCCACCTGCTTGGAGCATGGACTAAGCATGACTGCCTGAACCTGAATGCTCCCTCATGCTCTGCATGCCCTTGAGAAACACCCTCTGGTGCAAAGTGACTTTGCTGGGTTGGCTTCCCTGAAGTTCTGCTAATAAACAATAATGGAAAATTATGCCAATACACAAAAACAGATACCAAAGCAAAGTATTGTTATTGAACCTTCTTGGTTCCCGTAGCCATTGCTGGGAGTAGCGAGCAAAGAAAAAATCAGCACAGCGTAAAACGCACTGTTCTCCAAGCCTTCAGCAGCCAGTGCCACTCTTAAAAATCTAATTTACGGGCACCAAATAACTGTTTTTATTAAATAGTAAAAGAATAGCAGTGTTTTGCCATTACTGAGAAATGAATTGATTGTAGCAGAGAATAAAATAGATTCATAGTAAAGGATAGGCAGTGCAGCGTGTTTTTGTTGCAGCCCTGAGGTTTCCTGAATAAAAAAAGCATCCCTGAAGGACAACAGAAATGGAGTGATGTCATTGAATATAGTGATATCTTCTTTCTATGAAAATGCTTTATTCTCCAGAATCAATATTGTATGTAATTCTACTAAATCAGATATACAGGTAACATGCTAGCCTCCTAAATACAGATTATAATTAAGTTTCCTCTGAGCTTTCATGAATTCATAATCAAAAGACAGCAATAATTTATTTGGCATAGAAAACAAAATGACAAGACATCCAGAGAGATGCCTAGACAATTGCTCAGTTTCTTACTGCTGGGAGCTCAGTACTTGATAAATGAATTAGTAAAATATTCAAAATGGCTCTGTGTGTGATCACAGAGTGGAGCTGTCTGAAATGACTTATGCTGGCATGTCTGATAGTTCCTAACAGCTATAAAAATACAGCTCTTTGGGTTAGATTTACTAACATTTTGTATCAGCCCAGTAGCCAAAAATAGCACTAATAATTTAAGTGCTGGTGATTATACTGGTAAAAAATAAATGCACACTTTAAGAAATTAAATTAATTTGGTAGCTTTTGGAAAGCACTGGGAACATCCAACAATTTGGATATATTTTATTATTATTATTATTATTAATGAAAGACTGTATCCTGTGCTTCAAAACAATCCCTCAGGTGTGTTCAGGCAATTGCTTATGTTTGTGGAAGGTACCTATCCTCACAAAAGAACAAAAAGACTGCTGATGAGCCATTTCATTTTTAACTTGTATCCCAAATTTCCTTCTCATTTTTGTTAAGATACTTTTGATTCTGGCATTCAAATTCATGTTTAAGTAACAGTAAAGACTACAGTTTGAATGGTCTTGGTACTAGCAAATCCACTTTTAAAAGTGAATTGTGTTTTTGTTTTCCCTAGGTGCAGAAAGGTACAGTTAATAATATTTAAAAGCACATAAGTAACCTTTGGGACAGCTGGTATACTAAAATCTTCACATTCCAAAAACAGACCTAGGGTCCAAAAACAGTAGCATAATTGGCACAATGATGTCATGATTAGAAACACAGGAACAGAAATAAGATCTTAAGTCATCAAGTCAGCCCTGCCTGCTCTTGTCCAGGACAACCACATCAGACAGCCTGGCTAACATACCTAACAAGCTGTTCTTCAAAATTCCTCGATGTTTTTGTCTCCATTACTATTATCATTCAAAAGCTGTTGCAAAACATAAACCCCTGTAATTGTCTGCCTACATTTACTTGTATCCATGTTATACCTATGCATTTGCACACTGGTTTGGTCCTGTAGACTGTGTAGCTCTTCATCCTCCCACTGTTCATTCTCCAGAAACATTTTCAAGGAAAAATCTTATCATCTTTTGATGTTTTGTTTTATGGGTTTGAGCAAAGCTTTTTCATTCTTCTCCCATTTATTGACCACTTTAGAAAGCCTCCTCTACTTCTTTTTCAGTTTGAATTAGTATTTTCTGAACATGAGAGATTGGGATGGTACTGGAAGAGATCTCAGTTTCTCGCAGAATTGTATGAATAATCTCTTTTCGCTACGGGAAAAACCTTGGTGATTTATTGCCGTTCTACGATCATTTAACAAATTTACTTTCTCCTCTTCCTCAGCTGTTTCCAACTGATAATCTCACAGTTGATAATAATGTGCATGAACTTCCTCGCTATACTATTTGTTTTCCTCCTTCTTCTAGTCTTGGAGTTCACCTGCATCTTTTGATGTGACATTCTGGCTGCCCTATATATTAACAATGCACCATAAAATTAAGTCACAAGCAAATTTCATTAGCAGACTAACTTTCAATTTAGTTGAATGGTACTTGGCTATTTCTTTTAATAAGCCTTGCAAAGATGAGTGCAGCCCACATTTTGACAATTCTCTCTTCACCTATATACTTCTTCATATCTACGACATAACCTTCTTTGTTGATGACTCCTTTCTTTTTCCATTTTGTGTAAGCACCTTACTTATTTGCTAGCATCTTTCTTGATTGTTTAGCCATCCATTTAGGAATGAAGTCCCTTCCAGCAAGATTTCCTCCTCTCATTAGGGACAGGTTCTTGACAGTACGGTCCTTTGACCACGAAAAATGTTCAGCTGTCTTTGGCTTCTACGAACCTAGTCTTCTTCCAGTTCACTGCTCAGCAAGTTTCAAAAGCAAGGTCCTCTATTGCAGACATGCTTTGTTCATTTCTACATGTAACTGAAATCAAATCATGATCACCTGAAAAAAAAAAAAAAAGTCTATTGTAATGTCCTCATTTCCTTTCAAAACTATGTCTAAAGCAATAGTATTCTGTGCATATCTTGTGATTTCTTGGAAAACTCTGTTGGCTACGATCTCCAGGAATACCACAGTCATTGTAGTAATTTCTGATCTCTTTCTGTCAAAAAAAGCCTTCCTAATGATACTCTTTCTGTAATGTTTACCTTCCTAATAACATGAGGGAGATCTCTGTCCTTATCAAAATCCAAGCTTACAGTAGCTCAAGTTCATCCCTTTTGTTTCCCAGGCTCTGTGCAGCAGTATACAAATCACTTCAAATCTCTGCTGAAAATTGACATAATTTTTCTCCTAACCACTTCAGGATTCCAGCTACAGTCTTGACTTATATTAATTTTTTGCTTCATTTCAGGTATCTAGTCTCACTTATGGTGCTCCTTTATCTATTACAGTAGCAGTTGTACTTGTCTGTTTTTCCTAAGATCAAGTGTGGAAATATCACATCTCTCAAACTTTTTTCGTATCCTTACTTTAAAGCTTTTTTAATGGGTCTCAGTGACCTTATCCAGACATTGCTCTCCTGAGGTATGAGGCTGAAGAAAGCATGTTCTTTCCATGAAAGTCTGTTCTTTCCTCTAGGTAGCTGAATATCCCTGAACTGTCTTCTTTTAATCAGCTAATCAGTCATGTCTTCATCTTTATTATCTTGTCCTCTCATTTTCTTTCTCAATGGTCTGAAAAAAAATAATGCTGATGATCAGCTGTGCCTTAGCACTGCCAGGCATCTTCTGTGGGCTGACACAGTCATCCTGGAGATAGGATGCTTCTTGATGAATGACATCTGTGAGAATTGTAGAAATAGAATTGCCAAAAGATCTGGAGCAATCAGAAATTTCAGATTAAGACATTGAAAATTTTTCAAGGTCAGGATAGTAAAATTTCCAGGGTGAAATTTCCAGTGTGCTAAAGATATGACACAGAAGTTGCAAAAGGTCAGCTAGAAACCGGTGCAAGAACTAGAAGCAAAGCCTTCAACTGAAATGTTGTAAACGTGGTCTGAAATAAAAACTGTCATGATGTTCTGCTTTCCAGTGGGAAACAAAAGTCAGTGAAGATAGTAATACATAAGACAGGAAAGGCTTTGAAACAATTGTTACTTCTACCAAAATGTTCATGCCTGTAAGATAATCACTGTATTTTACAATTTAAAAATACAATCACACAAGCTTCTTTCTCCCATATCCAGCAATTGTTTTCTTAATTTTCAATAGTAGTAAACGAAGTTTAGAAAGCAAAACAGATTTCAATTTTTGCAATAATAAAAGTCTGTTGCCATTTAGAGATACTCAGAATGCTCATATAAAAAATGAAAAGAAACAAATAATAATTTCTTTAAAATAAAATAATTTTTAGTATAAAATAATTTTTATTACATGTTTGCTAGTTTATAAAATATCACACCATTAAAAGATCAATTAAAGGAATACTTTTGTTTGCTTTGTGCTATAAAATGCAATAAACAGCTGTTGAGTTTGATTAATAACCAAAACAAAGATGAAACATTGATTCAGTCTCAAAATCCTTTGGTTACATAGAAATAGCAGATTAGTCCTACCATACACTATAAACCAATAGGTAGTGAAGAAAAGAAGCTGGGCTGGATTCTGCTTTCAATTCTATAGAGTAGTATTCATCTGAATTAATGTATCCATTTAACCCAAACTAGATATGAAGATTTCCATTCACTACATCGAGTGAATGGAAAGAGGCAGGCTCTTTGAGAAGGTAATTTATCCAGTCTTTCATAAACACCTGTGATTAGACAAATCATCCTCTGGAGATACCTATGTCCCTCATTGATTTGAGAGAGCCTAGACAGCTAGGTCAAAAGAGACACACACTTAAGATGGATGAAGACAGTATGATGCTGACGTGCCCCTTTCACTCCAAGCATGTGGGTGAATTCCTACCCCACTGAAATCAGGATACTTCAGTAGCAACTGACCATCACTACACTTACATCTTCTTCAAGGCAGAACTTTATTATTTTATGTAAAATATACTTAAAATACCAAATAATATTTCCCACTCTGTCATCCTGAGCTGCTTTTTATACTGACTTACTTCCTTGAAAATTCACTGTTTCAGAAGGTACTGCAAAGTCTGCTTTTCTTCCCGAAGAAGGCTCGTGTAGCCTGGCAACTGTAGCTGCTGTCTTGGGTACTCAGGGGTCAGTAAATTTTCAAGATGATGTTTGCAGAAAGGAGTGCAGTGAAGACATGAATATACCCATTCTCTTTTCTTCTCTGAAACTATTGCACAAATTCTTATTTCTCATGACTTTCTAGTCTACTAATTCCCCCTGAACTGGTGGGTAGATCCAAACCAGAGCTCAAAACAGTCTCACATTTGGTCTATGTCATACAGATGCATAAGAGTAAAGGCAGTACCAGGGATTTGTTCTTTTACATGGTTTGCTCCTGATTATCTTCTGAAGGTGTGATAGATGCAGTTTTTAAAAGGTAGCTGCTAAAAACATACAAGAAGGGAGGGCTGAGGAGGGCATAAGCATGAAGTGAGGGTGCCCTTTCCAAATATTTACTGTGTAAACTGAGTCAATAAATTGCAGCAAATGAACTGAATTGCTATACAGAAGGTGACCAAACACCTTCATTTTCTACTGGAATCCTAGGGAAAGTCTGTACTGAGCATTAACTTCGGGGAAAAATAGATTTGGGTATCCTGATCTGGCATGACCCTAGGAGTGACCATAGACTTCTGCTGTGTCTGAATTTTTCTTGAAATTGAGCATATAGCACATCCCCTCCCTCCCTTCCATCACCGGCGTGTTGTTATACTCAGAATATTTGTTAAAGGTTGCGAAAGCCCCTACAAATGTACAAAACAAAAAAGAGGGAATTCATATCTGCAGAACCCTTTGAGATCCATAACTGAAAGAAAATAAGGCAAATTATTAACAATTGATGAAATAAATTTTTATGGGGGTTTTTTTCTGGATTTTTCTATAGTTTAATATTGGCCCAATGCCAATCTCCAATGCAGATATACTGTATCTGAATAAAATGGGACTTGATAAAAGATAAAGTCTAGAGTAAATCAAACTCTGTGGAAGTTTTGATGTAGCAGATTCACATCAGAGATTTATTCTGGTCTAGCTCCTTTTAAATCCATCATTGTACTGAGCCTGGAAATATCACATTGTCTAGAAAAGTCACTGGAAAATTGACAGCTTCCCAGTTGTATATTAGTGTATTTAACCTTATTTCTGTGAACCTACAACTCTTTATATCAATGACTGATCAGCAACATATACCTTAATATAATTCTTCAGTCTCCACTTGGACACAAAAGAGACAGTTTCAAATTGCTCTGTTGTTTTTAGGTCATAAAAATTAAACATTACAGGGAAAACTTGGAACAGATGACTGGAGTTGCGGATGTCAGGCAACAGGCTTGCGCTAATTTTGGCACAGGAAAAGAATCTCTCACAACAAGTATGATGGTGTTAAATGGAGAGCTAAATATTTGTCAGCAAAAGTCAGAAATTTGCTTGTTAAAGTATTTAAGTAAAGAAAATTTAAAAATGAAAGATCCAGCTCTGACAGGTAAGTCCTGTCCCTCGCTCATTAATGAGATACAGGTAGATGCATGCATTTTCTCTGTGGTAAAGAAAATGGATGAAAGATTTGTACAAACAGGGAAGAAAGAAAAGGTCAAGGAAGAGGGACTACAGGTCATGGTTGCAGAGAAGTCACAGAATGAAGTTTAACTAGACAGAAGTCTTTACTGCAGTTGCCACTGTACAGCAGAATTATCGTCCTCTGTGAGTGATGTGTAATGACACACTTTAGGCTAAGGAAAGGCTATTCAACAGCCAAAAGGGCTGTTCTACCAATTCTGCACCACAAGTGATACTTACCGAATAAGTTCTCTGAACTTACCTGTTCAGAGAACTAAACTGGCAGAAAACTGGTAAGGTTTTTATGAGCGCAGCGGTAAGTCAAGGGAAGCAGTAGGAGTGAAACTGTTTTCACAAGCAGCTGTCCATTAAATTGGCTTAATCACCTGCCAAATCACACATGAAACTGCAGTGGAACAAATGCAATAGCTTAAGCTGATGCTAATGAAGCAAAGCTACCTGGAAGAGCTGTCATTTCAAAGGTCCAGGGTAGAGGTGATGATATTCAGATACACTGGGCTGTCATGAAGATTTCACATCCAGAATGCTAGCTGGGAAGCACATGGTAGCAGTTTCAAGGAAATAGTGACATACTAAGTGAAGCTAAGGTGTCAAATTGATGCTGCCAGAACATACATGATGGATTTTTCATTCCTTACTCTCTCCAAATGGTTTTTCTGCTTCTGGTCACTCCATAGATGTTTTCTAAGATAACTAAGCAAACCAAGAGTCAGTAGGCTCAAATTGCAATGCTGAGGTTTGCACTTGATAGTTGCGTAGTTTGCACTTTCCCTTGATAGGGAAAATTTAGCAGTTTGAAAATCTAAAATGTTCAAAATCAATATTATCTACATGAAATTCACAAGTGAGCCCCCTTTAGTCCGGTGCTTCAAAGGATATACAAAGGTATCCAACATCTTTGGAATTTGGTGAGAGGTAATTACCAGTCTGCCTAGGACTTCTCCTTGATTCGGAGCAGATATCTTACTACCCTGTGACGTTAGTGCTCTGAAATGCTCAGCGTATCCTGCACCAACCTCAAAAGGTAGTTTACTTCTACATGTGGAGTAAAAGATTTCTGTGGACTTTACTTCCATTCTCTACTACAGTGCCAAAACTGCAGGAAAAAAATGACTGCTCGTTAAGCTGTGTAGAAAGTCCTGTTTAATAAGGATGAATGCATACATGACACTGAAAGAGCAGACTTGGATTTGACAACAGGGGAATGTTGTACATTTAGGATACTGCCACTCACCAGCAAAGCTTCTCTGGTTCCACACTGCTTTAAAGGCAATGATTACAGCTTCTGCAAGCAAGAGGGGAGAGACATTTGAAGCATGAAGTAATTGTATAATGACAACTTGAAATCTGATCACCAAATCCTCCATCATTTCTACCCTATCCTCATTTCTGTGCTGCTAAGAGGTTTATCTGTTAAAGCTGCGTGCGGGATTTCACCAGAGTGACTCCCACTGAACTGAAAAAGTTTTGTGTTCTGCTTTGGTAACTCAGTTTGCTAATGGACAAGCAGCCTGGACTTTCTAGGGGTTATGGAGGTGATTTAAACATGTAGGATACAAGTAGGTGTACCAACCTGAGTACACAGTTACATGGCAAGTGGCACAATACTGCTTGAATTGGGACTTTCCTGTAATTGCGTTCTTGTTTAGGAGCTTTAATATGAAATAGCATCCTACAAAATAATCTTCTTTGAGAGTTGAATGGTGTAGCAGAGTACTTACATTCCTTAGTTAATCTTCTCAGAGCAAAACCTAACAGTAAATAGCATACTCTAGTTAGAGATCTTTAGTACTATTTTTAATGATGTCATCATTGTGCCTATTTTGGGTTCTCTGTGGCAGGTGCAGTGAAGACAGATAATGGGAAGATAATCCCTCCTTCTGC
This sequence comes from Ciconia boyciana, assembly GCF_034638445.1. Taxonomy (NCBI): domain Eukaryota; kingdom Metazoa; phylum Chordata; class Aves; order Ciconiiformes; family Ciconiidae; genus Ciconia; species Ciconia boyciana. Next base: position 210,072,459 of record NC_132934.1, read on the forward strand.
CAATGGGTGAACTAGAAGCCAGAATAGGTATGCACCAAAAAAAAAGGTAGAAGCTACCAGAAAGAACACTGATGATTGTGTGGGTAAGATTTAACCTTTACTGAGATTAGGATTACTTTTATTCTGCCTATTCAAAATACCAGTTTCTGAAGTATGTTTCATGTTTCTGCCCTTGGAAATCTCTCCCCCAGTGTCTCTTCAGTAGACAGTTCAGCTGAGCACTACAACATTCCCTGCACTTTCTTCTTGTCCAGGCTGATGTTACCTCTCTGCTTTGCCTGCCTCTAAACAGGTATTTTTCACACTTCTTTCTGTTCAAACCAAAGCATTGCTGAAACTAGGGGGGAAACAGTGAGGCAAGGTTTTGGAATCTCTATTGCTGTTTGCAATAAAAGAGCTCAGGATTCAAGGTACTAATTGTATCTTTAGAGAAGAGTCTAACCAATTATGCATATATGCTGTGGCAAGGCAATACGCTATTGTGTGGGAAGCCTCAGGAGCCAAGACTGTAGGGAGTTTATCTCTCCTTTCCATAACTCAGAAGAACAGAGGATCAAAACTGAGTGCTTTATCTAATTTTAACTCAGGTAGTGAATTCAATGTAATGTCATCTGGTAAAGGCCACTATTTGCCTAACTAGGGATGTGGAGCCTGAGGGAGCAATGGAAGTGAGATGAGGATGTACAGTCAATCAAAATGCATATTAGCAAATTTTGAATCTATTATTATAAATGTATTGTAAATTTTAAATGGCTGGATTATAGCTGTGTTTCTTTTCTTGATCTACTTATATATATATTCTGGTGCCAGACCCTTCAGCTGTTCCATTACAATAAGGATGGAGCCTTGTGTCCCAGTTTTCCTGTATTGTCCTATACCTTTTTTGGTGGACAATGAGCTGGCAGTTCTTTTTTTCATGTACGCATTTGTGCACATGTGCACAAATAAATGAGATTGCTCAAAACCATCCCCATGTACTTTTGTCTTCCTAAAGACTGCCCAACTATAAGAACATTCCTTTATCTCCCAGTCTTGGTTTCTTCAGCCCTTCAGTGGTTTTCAGTTTTAATGCACAATCTTTCAAGGAGTCCAAGATATACGTGACCTTTTTCCGCAAATCATTGAGTCTATTTTTCCTAGCTATTGTCTTTATTTAAGCTGGATCCACTTGCCCACATCTCTCCCTCCCATGAAGTTCTATGATTTAAAAGGAAACTATTGACGTTTAATAGCTTAATAGAATGTTTCTTCCCTGGAAGAAACATGACCTTGGCAAGTAATGATGAATTCCCTATAAACTGAAGCATCACACCATCCAGAAGCTGTGCACAGTCAGATTCCCCCTGGATGCACACACCTGGAGAGCTGAAGTACTAAGATGCCTCAAGAGATCCAAGTATTTAGGGATTGCTGGCGTTGCTAGCCCCTGTCTTCAATCCTGTAGGTGTCAAACTAGCCTAGCACCTAAACATTCAGCGCTGAAATCCCAGAGACACTTCAGACAACTGAGCACTGAGTTACTGACAGTGGTTGTTAGCCTAAGCCCTGTTAGGATACACTCCGCTTATTTTCTTTACAGGCCAAACTCACAGATTGTTGAAACCACATTTAATTGTCTACAAGGCTTGGCACAATTATGAACCTCCTCTTTTACAACAACGCTAGCTGTTGGGAGCACTAAATCCCTTACCTGAGGAACCTTGAATAAATATTTCCCGCTTCTGATCATTCGAGCTGTCTGACTTTTAACATGATACATAAATATGTGCAGCTCTAGGTAATGAATTAAGTTGAGTGATGAGCTGCCTGAGCATCCACCTTCTGAACTTAGGCTAGATTTTTCTCAGTCCTGTTCAGCATGCAATTCTGCCTTCACTTTACTTTTGACAACTACTTTAGCTGCACTGTGCAGAAAACATTTGCAGTTATGTGAAAATACTTCTCTGCAACAAAAACTTAGAATCATAGAATCATAGAATCGTTTAGGTTGGGAAAGAGCTGCTCCTCATCAGACTTGTGCTCTAGACCCTTCACCAGCTTTGTTGCCCTTCTCTGGACACGCTCCAGCACCTCAAGGTCTCTCTTGTAGTGAGGGGCCCAAAACTGAACACAGGATTCGAGGTGCGGCCTCACAAGTGCTGAGTACGGGGGCACGATCACTTCCCTAGTCCTGCTGGCCACACTATTTCTGATACAAGCCAGGATGCCATTGGCTTTCTTGGCCACCTGGGCACACTGCTGGCTCATATTCAGCCAGCTGTCAACCAACACCCCCAGGTCCTTTTCCACAGGGCAGCTTTCCAGCCACGCTTCCCCAAGCCTGTAGCGTTGCATGGGGTTGTTGTGACCCAAGTGCAGGACCTGGCACTGAGCCTTGTTGAACCTCATACAGTTGGCCTTGGGCCATCGATCCAGCCTGTCCAGGTCCCTCTGCAGAGCCTTCCTACCCTCAAGCAGATCAACACTCCCGCACAACTTGGTGTCATCTGCAAACTTACTGAGGGTGCACTTGATCCCCTCATCCAGATCATTGATAAAGATATTAAACAAGACTGGCCCCAAAACTGAGCCCTGAGGAACACTGCTTGTGACCGGCTGCCAACTGGAGTAAACTCCATTCACCACCACTCTTTGGGCCCGGCCATTGAGCCAGTTTTTTACCCAGCGAAGAGTACACCCGTCCAACCATGAGAAGCCAGTTTCTCCAGGAGGATGCTGTGTGAAATGGTGTCAAAGGCTTTACTAAAGCCCAGGGAGACAACATCCACAGCCTTTCCCTCATGCACTAAGCGGGCCACCTTGTCACAGAAGGAGATCAGGTTAGTCAAGCAGGACCTGCCTTTCATAAACCCATGCTGACTGGGCCTGATCACCTGGTTGTCCTGTACGTGCCGCATGATGGCACTCCAGATGAACTGCTCCATAACTTTCTCCAGCACCGAGGTCAGACTGCCAGGCCTGTAGTTCCCCAGATCCTCCTTCCAGCCCTTCTTGTAGATGGGTGTGATATTTGCTAACCTCCAGTCAACTGGGACCTCCTCAGTTAGCCAGGACTGCTGATAAAGGATTGAAAGCAGCTTGGTGAGCTTGATCTGTTCAAAATAAAATAAAGCCGAGCCTCACTTTAAACATAATGAGGAATGGACAGATATTCTTATGGATTTTCAGAAGAATCAGGTTTGATTGAAAACCTGTAGTTATCAGAAATCCTCGGCCATGAAAGTACTATCTTGCTTTGGGAGGAATACTATTGCTATTCATGACTCCCTGGTCCAATAATTTCCCTCACAAGCCTTCACTCAACATCTGCTTTAACTTTGGTGTCAAAACTTAGATAGTTACCCTATGCTTCTGTTACAAGGTAGTTCATCTAATCTTAAAACAGGCATATATGATAAACCAGCAAAAATCAGTCTCCTGTCTGTGTCTGCAGTTCAGCACATATCCAGCTCAAGATTTTTGCCACTTTGTGATGGATCATATTGTATCAAACCTTCATGGTGATTGCCACAGTTCATTAGAGTTAGAAGGGGCCATCTGTTCAGCAGCCCTGGTAAGTTTGGCGAACTGCTGTGTTGTGAGACTTACACAATGCTGAAAGTCCCTGCTCTGCAAAGTACCTGCTGATCAAAGGTGGAAAAGTTCATGGACATACAAAATTACGACCTCTTGCTCCAAAGAACATCACAGCAAGGCTGCTCTGGAGGGTTCTTTGGGGTCTTTTTCACTGATGGAAATGCTTCCCAAACAGGCATAAAAATATCTTATTGCCTCATCTCTTCTAAACTGCTCATGCTCAAGGAAGTATTTTTCTTCTGCTTAATTAAACAGTGTCACGATTGCCGAGACTATAACTCTCTTTAAAATAACAATGTTTATGCTCTCCTACCCTTCTCTGCACCTTCCAAGTCACATCTATTCATGTGATATTTACAACTGAATTTGTATTTCATTGTTGCCAACTTTTATGGGCTCATGTCTTCCTAAACTAGCAATGTAATTATAACTGTCTACCTCCTGGTATTTATTATTAATATGAATATAATGAAGTGGGTGATTAAGCAGTCACTGGTTACTCCTGTAATCACCAAACCAGCCCCCTAAGGAAACTGGGTTCAATAACATGTCACTGGAATGATAAAATCTTAATGAGTCATCAACGAGATGCAGAATTGTGGGGCCCAGCAGAGTTCAAGTCCTGTTTATCATAAAAATGAAAGTAGATGAGGCTGGGTGAAGAAGAGAAAAAGCACAAAATGGAGGGAAAGATACTCGGTGCGATTTGCATTTTCTATGTTAGACCTCTGACAAATAAAACCTGCTGAGGATCTGCCCCTCATCATTAGCACAGTAGCTGCAAAATCTTTGGTTTGGTATACAGTCCTATTTCCACACACTTGGCTCCTGCCTGACATCTGCGTTAATTCAGAGCATGTCAGAGATGGGACTACCTCCTCCCCACCTGCCCCCTTAAGCTCACCTCTCCATCCTCCTTTCATGAAGAGTGTCTGTGATAGGAAGTGATTTACAGAAAAAGAGTTTCCAAACCCTCTGGCATCTTCGATCTGCTTATACAAGCTTGTCCTGATTAATTCAAAGTTCTTCTTGTTCTAATAATCCTCTCATTTCAAAGCCTCTTTGTAGTTCCTTCACTATCTTTTGTTGGCATGCAAACGAGGAACCTCAGGTATGGATGTTTAACTTTTTTTGTTCTCCCTTTTTTCAAAATCTTATAGGTTTGGGGAGCTGTGATAATGCTCTGGCTTTTTCTTCCCTGAATATATTCTTCATGTTATTAATAATTCATATTCTTAAGAAGGAAGGGGAGGAAAAAAAAAAAAAAAGAAATTACTCAAAGCTCTGTTAGACATAAAGAAGTGACAATGCTTCCGGAAGAAAGACTGCAGGTCAAGTTCAGACTTGGGAAAAGCGGCTGCAACTCTATTAAACTACTTCCAGATTATTCATAACATCAAGGCAATATGTCAACTACTCAATAATGTATCCTACTCCAACCTTCAATTAACCTTTTTATTCTTAAGCACTTAGCTTGGGAAGTCACGCAAATTAATTTATTGAGAAGGTAATAAACAGTGAGTCACAAGAATCAGGAGCTGGGTGATTAGGTGTTTAGTTATATGGTTTATTATTTATTTAAATTGGATTTTGATGAATTATTGAAGCTTTAACATTAGGCCTTTTTTTTCAAAGTATTGTTAAGATTTTTTTTTCTGAAGTGCAGACATGATTCTCTAAGAGCTGCATATGATGGGATCTAAGGCACATGCATTTTCTTCAGTAATCTGATATTTCAGTGCTTCATGCCCTTGAGGCACAGCTGTGATTCCTACTATGAGCAAGGAATTGATGCAAAAACAAAAACAAGGAGCAATTCAGGTACCTAAATCTAGATGTCTAGTACTTTCTCAGACACCTTCAGCTGTCCAAAGCATCAATGCAAGACCAGTTAACATGACACAGGACCTACAGGAAAGACAAATCTTTCTGCAAGTAAGGTGAGGTATCCCAGAATCTCTGCATTGGCAATATATACCTGTGTTTAAGCATGTTATTTGCTCCCACATGGTCAAGTGACCACATTTATATCAGCTGATACACAGTAACTCTATGTGTGTGTGCATAGTTTTCCCTTGCAGTAGGGGAAGATATTTCAGCTTAACTAGTGAGCAAAGCCAATCTGCATTAAAACTTCCCAGAAATGAGCCGAAGTAGGGTAACCAGTTCACCCTTTATAGCTAGTGACAGAGAGAAGACAAGTTTATAACAGTAGAACTTCAGATCTAACCTACTATAACCTATCACCCTAAATCTAGTCTATGTCTCCACCTTGCCAAACAAAACAAATGGCATCTGATGACCATGGTTAGCATCAATGTATGGCAGGGAATAAGCACTCTGTCATTTAGTTCAGCTCATTTAGAGCTTTCTTCTTGTTTTAAGTGACACTGTTATGGATTTGTTTTTTGTATTGCATACCTGACAGCTGAAAGCAGAAACAAATCTACTCCTGATTCATGGTGGCAAACACTGGGTTTTACAGGTCCAAGTACCTGTGTGAACTGGCAGATTCCTCCCTTTGTTTCCCCTGTCCCAGTTATTCCCTATATTTCAGGATACACGTGGTCTTGTAATCTAATATGTACGTAACATATCTTTTCACATATATTTTTTCTGATGGGTCCAAGAAACTGTCTGCCCTAGAATTTATGAATAAAGATGAGTGACTGTTTTATTGAGTTTGTGTGGCAAGGTTTTGGTAGCAGGGGAGCTACAGGGGTGGCTTCTGTGAGAAGATGCTAGAAGCTTCCCCTATGTCCAATAGAGCCAATGTCAGCCAGCTCCAAGACGGACCTGCTGCTGGCCAAGGCCGAGCCCATCAGCAATGGTGGCAGCACCTCTGTGATAACAAATTTAAGAAGGGGGAAAACTGCTGTGCAACAGCAGCCGGGAGAGAGGAGTGAGAATATGTGAGAGCAACAACTCTGCAGACACCAAGGTCAGTGAAGAAGGAAGGGGAGGAGGTGCTCCAGGCGCCGGAGCACAGATTCCCCTGCAGCCCGTGGTGAAGCCCATGGTGAGGCAGGCTGTCCCTCTGCAGCCCATGGAGGTTAACGGTGGAGCAGATCTCCACCTGCAGCCTATGGAGGACCCCACGCCGGAGCAGGTGGATGCACCTGAAGGAGGCTGTGACCCCATGGGAAGCCTGCGCTGGAGCAGGCTCCTGGCAGGAACTGGGGACCCACTGGGGACCCAGACTAGTCTGTTCCTGAGGGACTGCACCCCATGGAAGTGATGCATGCTAGAGAAGTTCATGAAGAACCGTAGCCTGTGGGAAGGACCCACATTGGAGCAGTTCATGGAGGACTGTCTCCTGTGGGAGGGACCGCATGCTGGAGTAGGGGAAGAGTGTGAGGAGTCCTCCCCCTGAGCAGGACAGAGCAGCAGAAACAACGTGTGATGAACTGACTGCAACCCCCATTCCCCATCCTACTGTGCCACTCGGTGGGAGGAGGCAGAGAATTTGGGAGTAAAGTTAAGGCTGGGAAGAAGGGAGGGGTAGGGGGAAGGTGTTTTAAGATTTATTTTTTATTTCTCATCATCCTACTCTGATTTGTAATAAGTTAAACTAATTTCACCAAGTCAAATATGTTTTGCCTGTGACCGTAATTGGTGAGTGATCGCTCCCTGTCCTTATCTCTACCCTCAAGCCTTTTGTTATATTTTCTCACCCCTGTCCAGCTGAGGAGGGGAATGATAGAGTGGCTTTGGTGGGCACCTGGCATCCAGCCAGGGTCAACCCACCACAGCTGTGCAATTGCCTTTTATAAAATGTATGTCTACTAAAAAAGTGGGAAAAATAAGTAGTTACTGTTCCCTATGAATATTGTTGATCAGTGTCATGAATTATGCATGTATACCTCCTGGGTCCAGTGTCCTCTGGCATTCCTTAAGCAGTAGCTCGATATTTTCTACACTCTGATAAATCATTCAATAGGGAAAGGGTAAGTCCTGATTCTTGAGCCACTGTTCAGAGGCACTGACTGATATGGCTTGTCGAACAGCTTAGTTTTACATTCCACAGCTGAAAGTCTGACACTCAAGTCTTTATAGTCCACCAAGGTCACAGGGACATCGGAGTTCTGAAGTGTGCTTTCAGCTTCTTGGATGCTAGGAAATGCTTGAAATTCAGCAGGAAAATTTCTGCTCCAGTAGAGGAATAGGTTTTTCTGATGTTTTTTATCTTTTTCTTTACAGAGATATGAGATAACAATGGTGTCCCAAGGAGCTGATATTTCTTTCTTTAAGGAGAATTAGGGGTCAGATATTTCTATAATGTTCACAACATCTATGATAAAAACTATTAAGTGAAAATAACCTGGGGCTTTCTTTTTAGGACAATATCTATTCTAGACATCTCTTCTATATATATCATGAAAAAGATGTGTAGGACTGTTGGAGAAATTCTGCTGTTCACAGATTATGGGTTAACTAAATAATGCTTTAGAGAAAAATAGTATGGTTTCATTTCAAAATGAGTGGTTGCAACCCAACCCTGAACACTAACAGATTTTTCCCACTGCTATACACTACAACATCCATTTAGTTCCCCAAGCTAAGTGAAATAATAACAAAGTAACCATGCTAAATACATCTTGACCTCTTAAATGAATTTTCTCTCTCCATATTGGAAATCCTTCTATTCTGCATTTTATTTGAGGCTCTAAGAAGCAAGTTTACTACAGAGAGATTATTTGTAGAATATTCAAAGCAAACGAAATTTAAATGCAGTGTCAGGAGCATTCATGGCAGACAGAACTGGAAGGTTCACATTGTTTCCATCAGGGACCAAAGATAAGCCTCGTGTCCAGTGCATCTATCCAACCAAATGTCACAAAGAACAGTCACAAAGAACATTTGGCAGATATGGTAAAAACATTCATGAAAATTCTCTGACGAACACATCTGACCGATATGAAAGCTTTATTTCAAAGTCTCGAAGAGCATAAAATACATTCTGCACTCAAATACATAAAATACATTCTGCACTTCAAAATATTCATGGAGAAGTATCCAAAAGCCAAAAAAAATTAATGTCAGAACAAAATCTGTCTCCTGGGAGCATTCTGATAAATACAGACAGATCTGAAGATGATGCAAGGGAATAAAATTAGCAAATAAAAAATTATAATTAATGGCTGCAAATAATGTGGAAGATGTGCCAACTATCCCTTGCCTGAAAGAATGGAAATAAGAAATGAGGGAAAAGACTCTCCATCTTCTTAATGGTAGACGCTTAATAGATGAGAAGTTCAATGTCTCCATAAGGCCTTCACACCATTTCTAACACCTTGCAGTCAAGGTTATCAGACTTACTTCCCAGTGCAAGAACTTCCACAGTACCTTCATACCAGCAGAGAAGTCCTGTAAGTATCACGTATGCCACACATTTGACAAGCTGCTTTATGCCACTGTTGCTGATATCTTGGTTATGCTTTTGTCTTGGTGCTTATTTCCTATTTTTATATCCAGCTGGGGAAAGAGCTTGACATGCACACACCTTCCCAATAGGTTACATAGCTGCTTGTTAGTACACAGTAGGGAGCTGATCATAAAGAATCCCAATTCTATTCTTGGCTCTCCGGGAGTGGCATGCTGTGTGCAGCCTGGGGAACTGAATTGTCCAAGCTGATGCAGTTATCCTAAAAAGGAAGCTGGAAAAAGAGATAAATTGGGGTCTGACATATTGGCATGTTGGTTCTGAATCCTCAGGCTGACTGTGCAAACTCTCTGTTATATCATTTTAAGTTTGCTAGCTTCCTTCTAAATTGACTTCTCTGTTAGGTTTATGACCTTAATAATAATAGCAGAAAAATAAATGGAGATTTTAACAGCAGTTAGGAGTGAGATTTGTTTTCTTCTTTTCTATTTCTGGAGAATATAGGAACATTTGCTGAAAGCCTCTCTCTTCCCCTTTGATTTTTGTTTTTCTTTATTTGTTTGTTTTCCTGACATGAAATTTGCCCTCAGAATTGAATCAAAGAATCATAGAATCATTTAGGTTCGAAAAGACCTTTAAGATCATCAAGTCCAACCGTTAACCTAACACTGCCAAGTCCACCACTAAACCATGTCCCTAAGCACCACATCTACACATCTTTTAAATACCTCCAGGGATGGTGACTCAGCCACTTCCCTGGGCAGCCTGTTCCAATGCTTGACAACCCTTTCCATTGAGAAATTTTTCCTAATATCCAATCTAAACGTCCCCTGGCACAACTTGAGGCCATTTCCTCTTGTCCTATCACTTGTTACTTGGGAGAAGAGACCAACCCCCACCTCGCTACAACCTCCTTTCAGGTAGTTGTAGAGAGCGATAAGGTCTCCCCTCAGCCTCCTTTTCTCCAGGCTAAACAACCCCAGTTCCCTCAGCCGCTCCTCATCAGACTTGTGCTCTAGACCCTTCACCAGCTTCGTTGCCCTTCTCTGGACACGCTCCAGCACCTCAAGGTCTCTCTTGTAGTGAGTGGCCCAAAACTGAACACAGGATTCGAGATGCGGCCTCACCAGTGCTGAGTACAGGGGGACGATCACTGCCCTCGTCCTGCCGGCCATGTTATTTTTCATACAAGCCAGGATGCCATTGGCTTTCGTGGCCACCTGGGCACACTGCTGGCTCATGTTCAGGCAGCTGTCGACCAAGATCCCCAGGACCTTTTCCACAGGGCAGCTTTCCAGCCACTCTTCCCCAAGCCTGTAGTGTTGCATGGGAAGTTGAATTGGTATCTTTCACACAGTGACAGAGTTATCATGAAATTAAAATTCCACATGTGTTGTTTGAGAATATATTTTCCTCTGTATCTGAATGGTGCTGAAAACTCTCTGGACAGTCATCACCAGGATCTAACTGTTACCCTAGGACCGAGTACATAAGAAACAATGAGGCCAAAGAAATTTCTTTTCCTTCCAAAATGGTACAAAGAGAAACAGCCCAGTGGAAAACCTGTCAAAAGAACAATTGTTCCCTTCTTTTTCCTCCCATGTCAGTTCCTCAAGTTACTTTAACACATTTTGATTGTGCTCAAAGTTTTAATCTGGGAGACTTGGGTTTTGCCATTGCCATGATGTTTCCAAGACATGCAGCTCTAGTTAAAACTGAGCTCTGCAGCACTACTAAACACCACACAGTCCTGTGGCACTGCACCAATGCATGGATCTCTGTTGCCCACACAAAAGGATGGCATGCCTGGAAGGCTAGCTGCTGCTCACAAGTCAGCAGTGTGCTTTCACACCATTTAGCAGGTGCCTTATCAACAAAACCAGTAAACCATCACAGCTTTTTTCAAGTCAGTTTTGTTAGAGGTCAATGCAGAATGAAGCTAACATGTGGACATAATGTCACTAAAACACAGAAGAAAGTCTCTCCAGGAAAAGAGGCCAGAGTGCCAAAGATACTAAGTTGATTTAATGGTTGTGTGAACTGTCCTGTTCTTAAAATGTGAGATGCTTAGCAGAAGCACTTGACAGTGGCCTAGTTTATCTCAGCCTACCCAGTAAAGGTGTGATTTTTAAAAGAGCCTATAAGAGTGAGGGATTCATTACATCTCATTTGCCATCTAAGATGAGGTGTTTGCTTAAGATAATCATCTACAGCCAGTGGAAAGAGAGGGGAACTGATGGACACCAAATCCTCCTATCGCATCTACAGTACTCATGCTACCCAAGAACTACTTTGTTTACTTGCTTGGTTTTGACTTAAATTATTTAATCTATTGTATGATACAATTTCACAAGTGAAAAAAAGTGCCTTGGCTTTTCATGGAAGGATATTAGCCAGCAATTTTGTGTTCTTCTCTAGCCTGTATACTTAAGCTTGAGGGAAGAACATCTGCTCCTTATTATCATCAGCTATTCAAAATCTCCTATGCTAGCTCTTCAGAACAAGAGTGGCTTGACTGATAGCCCATTAGATCAACAATGAGAGTCGATTTTACTGTTGAAAGAAAAATTTTTACTCTTGAAAATAGATTTCTTTATTTTCTCTGTCAAAACACTTATTTGAACAATAATGAAAAATAAATAACACTTACTTTCAGAGCAAATGTAACCCTACACGATATTTGTACTAACACTCAAATTCAAGTGAAATTTATGCTTAGCAATGAAAATTGGAAATGAAACAGGACATTAACACAAAAGCATTTGTAAAAGTACAAGCAAAAAGGAGCGTCTAATGGTACTATCCCGGATGTCAGAGCAACTGATCAGTGAATCATATTCTCAGTTTATTCTTTCTATGTAGTTAGTGGACAGACAGCAACACGGAAGACGGCACCTTGCAATGCAGATACAATGCCAAGGCTCTGGTTGTCACCTGCTGGCCTTTTTGTCCATATGTGTTTCTACATTGAACATCGATCAAGCCATTTTCTGTTTAGGAGACATTTTCTATGCAAAACACATCACAAAGTCCCAGAGAATTAAAGAGAGGGAACAGGAATATTGGTGACACATTTAACAGTCAGAAGAGTGTTGCGCAGTGTGAGAAAGCAGTGAAAGACTTAGCTGAAGACAGAGGTCTTTAATTTTAATTTAGCTACTTGGAGACATGTGGCAGGGAGAACAAGAGGGCTCTGAGTTGATCAGTTTCTGTGGTTAGGAATCCAACCTGCAAGGGTGAGGAAGGAGCCTTCTCCGATTTGGACTTGCATGAGAAGGGCAGAGAAGACAGACCTAGAGAAGCAGTTTTGACTTCTGCTTGTGTCTTGAGCACAAATGCATGGAAAGAGTAAGAGATCACAGCCACATCCCAAGCAATTGGTCTGTTTGAAGGCTGCCTGAAATACAAGATGAGGGAGAGATCCTAAACCATTCAGAGGAGTAGTAGATACATGGAAGAGAAGAACATAGTGTTTGTAAAATGTCCTCTTCCAGTCATCATCTGACAGTCTCTCCAGTCAAACTGGGTGTTTGGCATCCGTATATGGTAAAATAGTACCATGTACTTCGCCTGTTTCAGAGCCCTGAAGGACCAGGTGAATTGCTGCTGCTGAGAGATGGGCACATGTGTAGTTCCTCCTGTGAAAGAGGAGATGGGGAAAGAGAAGAAGGCATCTTTCATCTAACATCAGTTGCTATCTCCTTTTCTCACAATCTGTTGGGGGTAGCAAAATGAACAGCAAGGCTACCTATCCTCAGAGCTCTGCACCTTGCTCTGTCCTCTCTGTCCCTTTTCTCTGCTTCCCACAACCTGTGGGAGAGCCAATTACAAGAAGATTTGAACCAGCCCTGCTTGCTCTAAATCATCCCTTCCTTAACTCCCCCATTTTGACACAATGCTAACACATCTTTCTCTTCCCCCTCCTTCTTCACAGCAAACCCTGAGCACCATTGCTAATTAAATACTCTGAAGGAAACACGCAGAGAAGATGCAGACCAGAGCAGCAGGCAAATGGTCTGGCACAGCTTTGAAGCAACTAACTTGCTGGATGTGTGCAACAGCAATTTGAGCAGCCTGCTCCTCGTCTGAGTGAGGGTGACCCATGCAAGAGGGTGGCAGGAGTTAGTTAATGTACCATGTGCTCTGTGGGACATGGGGAGAAACTTCCTTAACACAATTTTGAAACATATATAACCTAACAAAGAATCCTTGCCTTCTCTTCTCTTCTCTTCTCTTCTCTTCTCTTCTCTTCTCTTCTCTTCTCTTCTCTTCTCTTCTCTTCTCTTCTCTTCTCTTCTCTTCTCTTCTCTTCTCTTCTCTTCTCTTCTCTTCTCTTCTCTTCTCTTCTCTTCTCTCTTTTTTATCTTCATTTCTCTTTTCTCTTTTCTTTTCTTTTCTTTTCTTTTCTTTTCTTTTCTTTTCTTTTCTTTTCTTTTCTTTTCTTTTCTTTTCTTTTCTTTTCTTTTCTTTTCTTTTCTTTTCTTTTCTTTTCTTTTCTTTTCTTTTCTTTTCTTTTCTTTTCTTTTCTTTTCTTTTCTTTTCTTTTCTTTTCTTTTCTTTTCTTTTCTTTTTTTTCCCAAATGTCACTTTCACTGTGGCTTCACAAAAGGACAATAAGTGTCCAGACATTCTGGGAAAGATACAGATGTATTCAGACCATTTGGGTCATGATCACAGGAAGGGCTATACAAAATCCATCAGCAGAAGCTAGTTCACAAAAAATCTGTTTTTCGTTTGACTAAGACATATTTTTAAAAAATTTCTTGGGGCTGTAACTCATGATTCCTGCATGAAATAATCCCAAATTCTGTAAAAAAAAAAAAAAAATCAATTTCCCTCCCCCCACCTTACACATTTCTGCAGGTAAATAAATGGGTGTGATGTCAAACCCCGCTTAAAGAAAAAAAGTTTCCCAAGCCAATAAAGCATGTTTTTTAACCGGTTGAGGGAATGGATAATGAAAGAAGTAGGGCTGCTTATATCTGAAATCCTTAAATCATGACTGAATTGGAAAATTGTTTTCTACCTTACCGTATAATGAAAGAAATATTCTTAACTGATTGTGCAGAAGACTCAATTGGAAAGATCATATTTATTTATTTATTTATTTATTTTTATCCTGTGTCTTTCTCTCTCCCTTTCTCAGTCTTGCTTGCTTTCTGGAACTGAGTGGAAATCAGAAAACATTTGTGTCAAAACTGTTGTCAAAATCAATATATCTCCATAAAATATTTTGGATCATTAAAAGTCTTGTTGAAATACTCATACTTTTCAGTCTTAAGAATAGGGCACCGTGGCTCATGTTTCTCCTAAAAGGTCCCTACACACCTCATTAGGAAATTTGTCAAAAAAATACTGGCGATTGCTGGCAGTGCTTCAAAGTCTCACATCACTTGCACGGCACTCATACTTAGCACATTCTTGCTTAATGCTGAAATGAAGCCTCACGTTTATCATTCTTCTGCAGGGCTACACTCTGTTTAGTTCTACATGCAGTAGATGCAGGGCTGATGTTTGATGCATGATTGCATGCAGGCAAGCTTTAATCATGGAATTTCTTCCTTCCAGGCATTTAATGACTCCAACAGGTAAATATCTCCACCTAAAATCCTTCCTCCTCTGTCATGGCACACACACGGGCAATGTGCAGCCACCTACACATCCACACACCCTACTGCCTGAGTCCTGGATTTGTAACCCTTACCCGCTTCTGTACTATCGCTGTTATCAACAGTTCAATACAATAGAAATTATCTATTTCTGCATGAGAAGTTATTCTAAGCTTGAAGAAAATTATTCAGGTTATATTTTCATTAGGAATTGTTGAAGCAGGACATGTTCAAACAGTTGAAAAATTTAATCCAAATGACTCTTTCAAACAAGCACATGCAATTTCAGTGTTTTATCAAAAAAACCCCAAATAAACAAGAAAAACCCAAACAGCTCAGAAAGCTCCAGCTCTAGACCTAAGCACAGATTTCACTGGAAGAATCAGTACATTTGGCCTCACACCGCAGTTCCTTGGTGGCCTGACCAGCACTTCTAGATCAGAGTCAGGAAAGACACAGGAGGGTTATTCTCTCCTCAACCTCTTTAAGGTTGACACATTATATATTTGGAGATTTTGATATTTGGATGAAATATAATCAGCAATATCAATAATGCATGCAAGATTCTTTAAAATATGTTGCAGATGAGTGCTCTCATTTTGTTGTTCTGATGCAAAAATTGCATTCTTGGGTTCGAAGTGGGAACCTTTAAGGCAGCTAGTTTCATCTACATGTAGAAACTATGTATGTTATGTGACAGCGTATGCATTTCAAGCTTAAACTGATGGAAAACCTGGACAATCAGTTTACTTGACAGGGAAGCTGAAGAAACACCCTCTTGCAGAGCTTCCTGCAGCACTGGACAATGCCGTTATCACCCACCTGCCACACGCAACAGCTTCTCCTCTGAGCACTCCCATTGCAGAAAATTTATCAGCTGAGTCAGCTCTGGCCACCTCCTGTGGCTGCCCAAGACCAGCCCATACTGTGGTTTAAAGAGATTAATAAGGACTTCTGCAATGCCTGCCTTTAACTGAGCTATCTGAGCACAACTTTCAGCCCTGCTCAGCCAGACTCAGAAGAGGGTGTCTGTCTGCAGGTTAAACAGAAAACTTTGCTAGGCCAGGAAGATGAGGAAACCAGTCAATCTCATTTCTTCTACTGAGGATGGAAAATGTCAGAAAAATCTTCCTCTAGCCCATTGTTTGACTGATTGGCAAGAATATCAGGGAGATATTTGAAATATATCAGGGAGATATATTTCAGGGAGATTATAGTTCAGGGAGAAGCTTTGAAATCACTTTCAATTTCTATTTTCACACTGGATTTAGGCTCTGAAGGGCATCTTCTCAGCATGGCACAACCTTGGCAGAGCCCTTTCCCATAGAATCTGTGTAATTCAGCCAAACCTTTTTCATCAGCACCCTCATACCATGGCTGGAAACAGCATGAGCCAGCAAAAGCAGGTGTCTGTCAATGTGCATGCAGGGTTTTGCCAGGATAAGTAAAAGATTTTTAGGCTGTGGGGGTTATTCTACACCTCTGACTGTCATGGTTTCATGGTTTTGTTGTTAGACCTTTCTGTGGTGACCATGCAAGTGCTGATGGACGGGGCAATGGGACTTGGCATGGGAAGGCTACAGTGATCTTCCTGGCACCCCCAAGGCATCCCACAGGATTCCTCTTCCAGCTTGTGCTGTAGCTGTTCCTGCAGCAGCTGCTATATGGTTTGCAGCACAACATGCAAAGACAACCCCCAATCAGTTCTGTAAATTATGATGATTTAACAGTTATGGCATGAAATGGCTGAACTTCCTCTGTTGTGAGGGTGGAAGGAGAGTCAGCCTCCTTCAAGGGAGGGACAAGACCATCATTTCTTATAGCAAGTGTCTGGGACATAGATACTTAATTCATCTGGGCACTTTTGAACTTTTTAACCTGCATGCCCAAACCTGCTCCCAGTAGAAGGAATGAATTTCAACAGAGCTTGAGAACAGCCTGTGTCAGAGAAGCGTCTGATTGATTTTTGTGTATTTGCCTGCCTAAGAACAAAGGATCTCTGATATACGTTTGAAATCAGTGCACCAGCAAGAAGCCAGCAGCCTTTGTATCAGTGCGGCTGTGAAGCCCCGAGATAGGTGGAAGTGGGCTGACCTCTTGCTCCTTTTGAGCTGGCCTTGGATGTGCAGCAGCTGCTGTGCCACTATTCAAGCTGCTCTGTGCTTCTGTGCTGACAATTTTTTCCAAGGTGTTTCAGTTCCATGAACAGAGAAATTCAGCAAAATGTGGGCATCACCTGTACTTAGCATTATCAATACGGGGGAAAAAAGTGCCATAAAAGTCAATATTCCAACACATAGCAATACAACGAGATGGCTGATCTATAACTACCATGTGTTTATCATACTGATTAGCTCAAATAGCATGTCCACATCACTAATACACATTCAGTTGAAAATATCATGAGAGATCCACAGCTTTAGTCTAGAATAAAGTCTTACATATTGTGATAGACAGAACAAGGACAAGCTGCCACAGACTCATCTACATCTTAATCAAGCTCTGAATTAAACAGGAGGCTTGATCTTATTACTGTAGTCATCTATTTGTAATTTCAATAAGGAAGAGAAAGCAACAGAGAGATTTTCAATAGCCTCTCCCTTGTTCCTTGATAGCAAAAGTCCTTCCAGCAAAGCTGAGGCTTTTATACAGGTTGTGTTTGCTGTGCACATTTTCCAAACAAATGGGCTTGGAAGCTAGGGGAATCTGGGTCAGCTGAGACACTGTGGTCCTTCAAGTGGCTTGTTTGTGCAAATAACTTGTCAAACCTGGATTTTGAAAACTCAGCTGCATTTTCACATTTATATACTCTTATTTTTATTTCCTCATTTTTTTTAACAACGTTTATTACTGCCTTTCTCTGGAGGTTTCTTAAGAGGGAGGCAAAAGTATTTTACTCTTCAAAAGAAATAGGTTGGAAAATTCAATAGTGCTTCATGTCTCTTGCCAAGCACAGTAATTACACAAGCTACAGCAAATATTTAAAGAAAAGAAACACTTTTTTTTTCTCATTGCCAGCTTTGTTGATAGTAATAAAAGAGTGAGAAGATATGAAAAAGCTTGAAGTGAAAATATGGATGGAGAAATTGGAAAATTAATTAGCACACAATTGTCTTCCCACAGGATATCTCCTTTATTTAAGGGAAATCTTCCAGTTTGGGGGAAAGGTTTTTAGGAATAACTATGGATTAAAGATGTTTTATTATTTTTATCTTGTTATCTAAAAACCCCTAAAATAGGCTGTGGGAGTTGAGGGAATGTCCTGGTTGTCTCTGTTAGTCTTAATTTTCAAGGAACAGAAATATCCTTAATGTATTACTCTTTGTAAATTAGGGGACTGTCATTTTTAAGTTTTTTAATTACTTCTCTCTAAAAATGTCTCCCAGACAATAGCAGAAGTTTATCCAGTGTTTTGGAAAGTAAGAATACAAATTGATCATACTGAGGATGGTTTTGCATATTTTTTTTATTCTTTGATAATGTATTGTCTATTTGCCCTCAAAGAATGCCCCTTTGCTGGAGACCCATATAATAAAAGTTATATTTATTGTTCCCTTAAGGCATTAGGTCAGAAACAAGCTTAAATCCAGAGCACTCCCTGACCCCTCCCTGCATTTCCAGGTTGCTACCTGTCGTTGGGTTGCCAATGATTGAATTACCTGTAGTCCCCTGTGAGGTTGACCTTAAATCCTGTCCTCATCTGCGCAGGGCAAGGCTGAGACCTGCTTCTCTGGGAGGAGGAGCATTGCTGCAAGGGTCAGTGGGACAGTCGGAGGCAGGAAGGGCTGGCTATCCTTCCCTGTCCTATAGCTGTCCCTATAGGTGACAGCCCTTGTCCAGCCTTTTCTGCCGGAGTCCCCCCAATCATCCCAAAGCCCTGCAGGTGCATAAGAAGTTCTCATTCAGGTAAGGTCTTCAAGTGAGACAAAAGAGATATACATGCTGCCATATCTATTTTCCTCCCTACCTCACTGTTATTTAAGGTTGGTGATGAGGAATTCTACTTATTTGAGGTGACAAATTAGCTGGAGGGGAAAAGCAGGGGCATGCTGGTCCCTTTTTCAATGTATCTGTAGGTACATTAGCCCTCTGAGCACCCACCTTTCATCCTTTAACAGCTTCTTCATCACTGCTTCATTGACCTCACTTAATGTCCTCCCTAATTGGCATAGATGTTAGAACATTTTTCCTAATGCTCACTTTTAATTTCTTTCTTTTCCTAGTTTTAGACCATTACACCTGGTTTAACCACCTTAAATATTTCCCCCCACTCTTTCATATTATTTCCTTGGAATATATTTTCTCATCGGCAGTTATCATAGCCTTTCACCATTATTTTCTCTGAGCAGCATTAGCTTCCAATACAAAAGGATAATCAGAGACTCTCTGTCTCAGTGCAATTTACCTCTACATAAAAATGGCCTTATTTAATCTCTTGTAATATGCTCTTTATTCTGTTTCTGTATGGAACATCGTAAATGGAAAACACAGAAGATCCACAACTACAGTATTTTTTTAAAAACATTCAGAATGTGCTCATTTAAAAATATCAAAGAAATCCAAATCTGTAGCAGTGCAGTGTTAAGCTTGAATGAAGAAAAGTGTGGCAATTAATAAAAACAGACACATAATCAAGTTCTGCTGCATAAGGAGCTACCACACATCAGCTGAGCATCAATATAGGCTGGAGGCTGTCCAACTCTATCAACCAGTGGGGTCATTTATGCAAACCTCAGTAAAAGAGATTTGCATTTCAGGAATCTCACAGTCACCAGATTATTTCTCTTCACAGACATCAGAGTCTGTCTCAGGACACATAAATGGGTCTATTGGCCATAGACTCCCTTCCTGCAGTGTAACACAGCGAGTCAAGGATGAGTCCAGTTACCATTGCTGTCAGGGACTTAGGTGATTTCCCCCTGTAATATTAGGTAATGTCAATAGTTGTCTTTTTATTGTATGTGCCCCAATGTTCAGAAGCTTCATGCATCACATGGATAAATTAATTAGCCTAAATTTGGCGGACAAGCTATCATTCATGTCAGTGAGATTTCTACATGCAGTTAAGACTTTTTGTTTGCCATTCCTTCAAGGTAATTGTTGGCGGGGGTGCGCGGCGGGTGGGAGGGAATGACACACCACAAAAAAACCCCCCTAAAATGGAGCTTTTATTTCTGTAGAAATAGAATCTATTTTTGGCTTCCTGCAAAGTGCAGAACTGGAAAATGGTGTCTTCCACCACTCCCTGCTTGTCCAAAGCAAATATAATTTTAAATTTGGACAGAAAAACACACATAGATTGTAATTATCAGTTATTCAGCTGGTCAATTGCTGCTTTTCCTTTTTTTTCTTTTCTAAGTCTTCAGAAACTCATAACGGTCTTTCATTATTGTTTCTTGTCACCACCATTTTGATGAAGTTGTACCAAATGAAAAGCAATGTTTAATTAATTTTTCTTCTGCAGCAGCGCAGTGCAGTAGGAAGCTTTGTCTTCTTTTCTGGGTGTGGAGCTGAGATTCAGAGGGTAAAATTTCTTGTCACATGGTCCCAATACAGCATGCCACGTGAAACGCAAGTACAGTCTTGGATTCAAGGTTGTGTTTCAGCCCCTGTTTGCTTCCTCAAGATAGAATTCAGCACATCAGGAAAAAATCAGTGGGAACAGGATGCTGCCACTCAAAGATCCTGCTGTATTTGCTTTGCCAGCTCTATTTTTCTTCTGTATGAGGCAGGAGTGCCACAAGGTGGGTGCACGCTTTGGCTGCTTGCATGGTCCTAGCCTGTTGGTGTCCACCTTGGCCATCCAGACAGCAGACTGGGACGAGGCACCATCCCATAGGAACAAAAGAAAGGTGTGAAGGCAAGGATGCCTCCAGGGCACTCTGATAGGTATCTCAGTGCAGATGAAACGGAGATCAGGAAGGACAAGCTGGGCAGCTCCCAAATGCCATTGGAACCTTCTCTACACTATCGATCACTGATCCCCAGGCTACATCATCTGTCTTCCCCTTCTCCCTCCTGATTGAAAATCATTCAGAGGAGAGTTATTAAGGCCAAAGAAAATGTATGTTGACTCTGGGAGAGGCAACGCAGAATAATTGCTCAGGACCTGCCACTTTAAATGTTTCTTTCTCTGTTTTTAATGCTCCTGCATTTCTGGGGGGAAGTAGTTACAAAGTGGTTGTATATGCCAGTAATTGAAACTGAGTGTAATGCTCATTAAGGCCTAAATAAGGATGAAGAGGATGATCATCAGGACATATATAATTGATGGTGTTGCATTAGGTATTATAAAGCAATTCTAATTATAAAACAACCCCGGTCTTCTATCAATCATCCTTCTGTCGTTCACCTTTTCTGCTTTGATCCCCACACACATTACTCACAGAGCCTGAACCAGGTCCCTTGCCATATCTACTGTGCAGCCCGACAGTGGTTATTGTATATGCACCTTATGAAGAAAGAAACCGCAGCACTAAATGCAGTGCAGACTGGAATAAATAGCTCGGTTCTGCAAGGCTTGTGACACACACTCATCTTTTGAATTCCTAATGCATGTGGTTCTACTACATTTGCCCATTAATGAATGAGAAAACTGCATTTCAGAAACAACATTTTCCAATTAAATCTCAGTTACTGTCGGGAATGGGGTTTTAGCTAGCTTTCAAGGTATGAACTTTGTGTGTGTCGGTGTGCATAAGAATAAGGAGACTTGCAAGAAATTCAGTGATTCCCCATTCTCTTTTGCTCCAAAGTAGAAAAAGAAAAGAGAAAGAAAAATTCAGTTATTGAAAAGATTAATAAAAAAGGCATTTTTAGGAACAAAGTTTTTTTCACAATTAAAGATAAATAGCTTATATATAAAACTTTTTAAAGCTTATTTTATTTTTGAATCAAAATACAAAATTCCACACGAAAAAGTGGAAAGAGGAAGTTTCTGGTTTTCATAACCAATGTTTTACAGTCACTTTATTAGTGACTTTTAGATATTTATAAAAAAAACCTAAAACAGCTAGGCATAGGTTACAAAAAATTATTAAAAGCATTCTAATGAAGTTTTTTTGTCTTGCTGTGCTCCTGAGACCCTCTGCTAGCAAGCAACTAGAGCTGCCTGAGAAACAACACAGGCTTTGGGAAAAGGCCTGAGACCAGCTCTGCACTTCACTGTGGCCACCGAGCAGCTACCGAGCAGCAGGGGCTCTCAGGATCCAGAGCCCACTGAAGTGTACGAAAAGCTGCCCAAGCAATTGCAGCTGGCTTTGATCAGAACACATGATAAAAGGCAATGATAAACAAGGGGTAAAATTAAAGAATAAAAATGTAAAAAAAAAAAAAGGAAAGAAATTGTAAAAGCCACCTTTGGCAAAGTAGTCAGAGTCTTAAAGGGTTTCCATATTCCATCAGTAAATAATTCATAGATTTGGTACCAAAGTTTCAGCATAAAAGATCTAACAAATAAACAATTTGTATGATGATTCTCAAAAAAGAAAAAACCCTTTCATTAGTGTCATTTTAACCAAAACCAAAATATTTAGTTTGCAGTCAGCTTAGCCACAGACTGAGCTTACTGGTGGAGGTCTGATTCCTGGTTTCCTTACTCTTCCCTGTGTTTCCACTGGTACCTCTCTCCTAACAAACCTTCCTGATACACTGTGGGTGCTGCAGGATTTCAGACTTACCATGGGACGACAGCTGAATCTGCATCTCAGAATGGGAGCATGAGGTGTCCATACCGCATCACCTAGGAAGCACCACTGTGCTAGGGGAGCTAGAAATTTGTTTTTTAACTGATTAAGATGAAAGCATCACAGTTCCATTCAACAAATACAAACAAACTGCTTTGACTTTTCTAAAATCAAAAACTAATGAAAAAGATTGCAGGTAAATTGCCTTTTTTGTCTTGTCTTCAGATGAGAAGTTTTTTAAATAGGCAGCAGTGAAAAAAGTGCTCTGAATTTTCTTGTTGAAAAGCAGCTAGAAAATAATGTAGGGAGGACATTATATTGTTATTGTTGTTAGATTATTTATGATAATAACATTAGGAACATGAGACTGGAATGAATGTCCATGTAGTGCAGTGGTTTGCTTTTATAGTCACTACATCAGATGATCCCTGTACTGCACATCCTCAGCCATCCCAGTGTCAGTTAGTTTCTTTTACCCCTCTTAGAAGTGATGGTGAAGTGCTGTACTACACTAAATCCCATCATGTTCTCCCTGAGCAGAGGAGACCCTCTGGGCTTGTCTAGATAAGTCATGAAAACTCTTGCAGCTGGTGGTACATGGGGCTAAGGTAGCCAAAATTTATGCCCAATGACCTCTAGCTCTAAGCTGAAGGAACAGGATTTCTTCTATTCACAGCTCAAATCACTGCCAGTACAGCTTTTGGTGCAAATTGAGAATGCAACCTGGACTTCGCTGTCTGAGGCTGACACCTTAACCCCCCTGGCATTGCATCTCTTTCACTGAAGGATGACCACTATTGTTTTTCCCCTAAAGAATGAGAAATTGCAGCCTGTGTTAGTGCTTTGGGAACCTTCACTGAGTATATATGGATTTCATTACTCTGATTACACTGTAGTGAGATAGCTGGTGATATTGTCCTTCCCCTAACATGCAATGGCATTCTAGTATTATTATAGCAAGCCGTAATACCAGCAGTGTGGAAATGCTGGATGAGTCATCAGGGCCTACTAATGCATTTTCCAGCTGTCTCTCTTGCTCTCTTTCTGTCTTTGTTTCTCCTGTTGTATTTTCAGCATCTAAGGAAAGGGGATAGAGGCTTTAAGATTACTGCATATGACACACTTTGCTTAGATGAGCTTACAGAAGATATATAAAGGCTCTAAACTGAGGGACAATTCCCTTACAGTGCAAGTGATGCTGCTACCCTGCCCCAGGCTGCCTCACAGAAATGGGGGGAGTGAGATAGGGCGAGGACTGCTTTCATCCCAAGCTGCAGCTGTGCAGCAGTGCTGTCTCAAAGTGAGCTCGCCAGTCACCAAGGCATGGTCCATTTTCAGGCAAGCTTGATAACACTTGAAAAATCAAAACTATTCACTATGGTAACTGTTTGGTAACCAGTGCGTTGCACACAGACCTGCCTCTGTCCCCTTCTACAGGACAGGGTCCTATCTTCCATCACCATGGGGTAATAGTGACTGCGATGTAACTACCCCATATCCTAATATAGACAGCAACTCGTAATAAAAGCTTTAGGTAAACTGAAGGCCTGATTAGAAACTTCCTAAGCTGGAATATGTGATGAGACCATTGGGTGTTTAATAGCTATTGATGGATCTTCTCTCTCTGTATTAGATTAATTGCCTGTTGCTGTGCAGTGGTGTCTTGGTGGGTATCTTCATTCTGCATCAGTGAAGTTTATTATCTCCTGGCCTCATCTTGATGTGCCACTTTCTCAGTGTGAGGGCAGGAAAATACTTTGCCTCTCTTTCCAGGATGGGAGCAATCCCAGAAGTGGGAATGATGAGAAACAGGGAGTGACAGACATAGGAAGCTGCTGCTGCATCCATACCAGGCCTAGTGGTCCTCACAAACAATTGCATTTTAAACATTGCTTATTCCTGACTGCTTCAGAGGAAAGTGGAACCTGAGCCCAGCAGCACAAGGATGGAGATAAGTTTTGGGTTTCAAGATAACTGTCTACGAAATAACGGCTTACAGGACTGTACTTCATTCCTAATGGGCAATCAGCTGGGCTAAGACGTTTATGAGACCAAGTCCATTTGTGAGAATTTCAGTAAATGTCGTGTTTCCCTTTGACTGGAAATATACCATTAAAAGGGCTTTTCTCTGACCAAAGCAGCTTCCAGTCTGAACAGAACTGGGGAGGGGGAAAAGCCACATATGAATAAGAATTAAACACAATAACAATAATTAAACACATATAACCTCAATCGCTGAGGGGAGCAGCTCCGGTGCCAGCAGGATCCGCAGCAGAGGGCTCTAGGGCAGTTCACAAGGGGGTTTCCCGAACCCGGAGGACCTCAGGGGGAGCAGAGAGAGCCATCAGGAGCCCGCAGCTCACGCGACAGCGGCTGACAAGACTGGGGCGGGGCCAGGAGCAATGGCGGCCAAGCCCCCCCCACCTATAAAAGAAGCCCCTGGGGAGCACCAGTGACCAGAAACACCGCCAACAGGGTGGGAAAAGAGTGCATGGCGCATCAGCAAGGGCATGGCACGGCAGTTTGCCCAGCAGTTTGCCCAGCAGTTTGCCCAGCAGTTCACGTGGAAAGGCGCACAGAAAGGGCGCTGAAGCTCTGCCAGCTTGACCACGGAGCAATCGTATCCACCCGGCAGAAAGCCATGGCCTCTCCAAGCTCTGCTCCCAGCACAACTGACACAGCTTCCCAGACAGAGCTCCGGCGGGAACACGCTGCCGCCCAGGTGCCAGGCCGCAGGGCGGGCCCTGCTCTTACGCCAGTACCGGAGGGCTGCAGTGAGCACCTCTGGGAGGTGCGCCCAGGCAGAGGAACTCCTCCGCTTAGTGACAGAGCTGCCGGAGGAAGTGAGTAGGTTGAGGAGTATCAGGGAGAGCAAGAGAGAGACAGAGTACTGGAATCGCACCCTACCTTCCCTGAGACAGGCCCAACAGGCAGACAGGATGCATGGTATGGAGGATTCCCTATCATCTCTCCATCTGGCTGAATGTGGTGACTTAAGAGATAGGGGGTAATGGCTACAAGTTCCTGCCCGGCGCAGCAGGCCCCTCTCCTCTGTGACTACCCCACCTTCCTAGCTGCCCTTGTGTAATAGGTACGAGGCTCTGTAAGCAGAACCTGAACAATCACAAAGACAATGGTTCATCTAGCTTGGAGGTGTGGCCGAAGTTAAGTCGGCCTACGCCTTGCATCAAAACTGCTTCTGTGAAGACAAAAAGACGGGTCATTGTCATAGGAGACTCCCTTCTGAAGGGAACAGAAGGCCCAATATGCAAACCGGACCTACTTCTTAGGGAAGTCTGCTGCCTCCCTGGGGCCCATGTTAAAGATGTGAAGAGAAAGCTTTCCTACCCTGGTACAGCCCTCAGATTATTATCCATGTCGTGGTTTAGCCCCAGCCAGAAGCTAAGCACCACGCAGCCGCTCGCTCACTTCCCCCCCGCAGTGGGATGGGGGAGAGAATCGGAAGAGCAAAAGTAAGAAAACTTGTGGGTTGAGATAAGAACAGTTTAATAATTGGAACAAAATAATAATAATAATAATAATGAATTATAATGAGAAGGAAAACAATGAGAGAGAGAGAGAGAGGAACAAAACCCAAGGGAGGGAAAAAAGAAAAAAAAAAAAAAAATTTTACAACCACTCACCACCCGCCGACCAACGCCCAGCCAGTCCCCGAGCAGCGATCACTACCCCCTGGCCAACTCCCCCAGTTTATATACTGGGCATGACATCATATGGTATGGAATAGCCCTTTGGTCAATTTGGATCAACTATCCTGGCTGTGCCCCCTCCCATTGCTTGGGCACCTGGCAGAGCATGGGGAGCTGAAGGAAAAAAAAAGTCCTTGACCAATGTAAATACCGCTTAGCGACAGCCAAAACATCAGCATGTTATCAATATTATTCTCATACTAAAATCCAAAGCACAGCACTATACCAGCTACTAGGAAGAAAATTAACTCTATCCCAGCCGAAACCAGGACATCCATTATTGATTTTTCAGATAGGCAGCAATGAAGTTGCAACAAGAAGCCCGAGGGCAATCAAGAGAGACTTCAGGGCCTTGGGACAACTGGTTAAGGGATCAGGAGCACAAGTAGTGTTCTCCTCTATCCTTCCAGTTGCAGGGAATGATGAGGGAAGAAACAGGAAGACCCAGCAGATAAGTACCTAGCTCCAAGCCTGGTGTCACCAGGGAATTTGGGCTTTTTTGATCATGGATCAGTTTACATGACACCAGGCCTGCTGGCGACAGATGGGATGTACCTGTCTCAAAGGGGGAAAAGGATCTTTACACAGGAGATAGCAGGGCTCATTGAAAGAGCTTTAAACTAGATTTGAAGGGTGAAAGGGATAAAACCAGGCTCACTAAAGATAAGCCTGGGGGTGGCACGCCAATGTTTGAGGGACGGTGTGCTAGCGAGGTCCTTCAGTGTGCTGTCTCAGGGGATGTAGGGGATGGAGATCCATGCGGCAGCAAAGACACAAGGGTTATTGATGTGTTAGAAACCACGGAAGCGCCTGAAAATGCTCACATAGGAATTGACGCTTCTTCTCTCCCAAAAGGTGACAGGATCAATAGCCCAACTGAAGTGCATGTACACCAATGCATGCAGCATGGGCAACAAAGAGGAAGAGCTGGAAGCTGTTGTGTAGCGGGAAAACTATGATATAGTTGCCATCACAGAAACATGGTGGGATGACTTGTACAGCTGGAGTGCTGCAATGGATGCCTATAAACTCTTCAGATGGGATAGGCAAGGAAGGAGATGTGGTGGGGTAGCCCTGAATGTTTAGAGTGTTTTGACTGTCTAGAGCTTAATGATGGTGACAATAGGGTTGAGTGTTTATGGGTAAGAATCAGGAGGAAGGCCAACAAGGTAGACATCATGGTGGGAGTCTGTTATAGACCACCCAAACAGGATGAAGAGGCAGATGAAATATTCTGTAAGCATCTGGGAGAAGTCTCACAATCACTAACCTTCATTCTTATGGGGGACTTCAATTACCAGATGTCTGCTGGAAATACAATACAGCAGAGAGGAAACAGTCTAGGAGGTTCCTGGAGTGTGTGGAAGATAACTTCCTGACACAGCTGGTGAGGGAGCCAACTAGGGAAGGTGCCCTGCTGAACCTGTTTTTTGTGAACAGAGAAGAACTTGTGGGTGATGTGACCGTTGGAGGCTGTCTTAGGAATAGCGACCATGAAATGGAAGAGTTTTTGATTCTTGGAGAAGTAAGGAGGGGGTTCAGCAGAACTGCCACCTTGGACTTTTGGAGGGCAGACTTTGGCCTGTTTAGGAGACTGGTTGACAGAGTCCCTTGGGAGGCACTCCTGAAGGGCAAAGGAGTCCAGGAAGGCTGGACATTCTTCAAGAAGGAAATCTTAAAGGTGCAGGAGCAGGCTGGAGCAGGAGCAGCACCATGTGCTGAAAGACCAGCCAGTGGGGAAGAAGATCAGCCTGGCTGAACAGAGAGCTTTGGCTGGAACTCAGGAAAAAAACTCAGGAGAGTTTATGACCTTTGGAAGAAGGCGCAGGCAACTCAGGAGGACTATAAGGATGTCATGAGGTTATGCAGGGAGAAAATTAGAAGGGCCAAAGCCCAGCTAGAACTTAATCTGGCTACTGCAGTAAAAGACAATAAAAAGTGTTTCTATAAATACGTTAGCAACAAAAAGAAGGCTAAGACAAATCCCATCCTTTACTGGATGCAGGGGGAAACACAGTGACAAAAGATGAGGAAGAGGCTCAGGTACTTAATGACTTATTTTCCTCAGTCTTTAAGACCAGTTGTTTTCTGGGTACCCAGCCCCCTGAGCTGGAAGACAGGGAAGGGGAGCAGAATGAAGCCCCCATAATCCAAAGGGAAATTGTTAGTGACCTGCTATACCACTTAGACACACACAAGTCTATGGGGTCAGATGGGATCTACCCAAGGATACTGAGGGAGCTGGCAAAAGTGCTCACCTTTCAATCCTTTACCAGCACTCCTGGCTAACCGGGGAGGTCCCAGTTGAACGGAGGTTAGCAAATGTCATGCCCATCTACAAGAAGGGCTGGAAGAAGGATCTAGGGAATTACAGGCCTGTCAGTCTGACCTCGGTGCTGGAGAAGGTTATGGAGCAGATCATTTGGAGTGCCATTACATGGCACATACAGGAAAACCAGGCGATCAGGCCCAGTCAGCATGGGTTCATGAAAGGCAGGTCCTGCTTGACTAACCTGATCTCCTTCTGTGACAAGGTGTCCCGTTCAGTGCATGAGGGAAAGGCTGTGGATTTTTTCTCCCTGGACTTTAGTAAAGCCTTTGACACTGTTTCCCACAGCATCCTCCTGGAGAAACTGGCTTCTCATGGTTGGACGGCTATACCCTTCGCTGGGTAAAAAAAGGGCTTGATGGCTGGGCCCAAAGAGTGGTGGTGAATGGAGTTAAATCCAGGTGGCAGCTGGTCACAAGCGGTGTTCCTCAGGGCTCAGTTTTGGGGCCAGTCTTGTTTAATATCTTTGTCAATGATCTGGATGAGGGGATTAAGTGCGCCGTCAGTAAGTTTGCAGATGACACCAGGTTGGGTGGGAGTGTTGATCTGCTTGAGGGTAGGAAGGGTCTACAGAGGGATCTGGACAGGCTGGATCAATGGGCCAAGGCCAACTGTATGAGGTTCAACAAGGCTCAGTGCTGGGTCCTGCACTTGGGTCACAACAACCCCATGCAATGCTACAGGCTTGGGGAAGCGTGGCTGGAAAGCTGCCTGGAGGAAAAGGACCTGGGGCTGTCGGTCAATTGCTGCCTGAATATGAGCCAGCAGTGTGCCCAGGTGGCCAAGAAGGTCAATGGCATCCTGGCTTGTATCAGAAATAGTGTGGCCAGCAGGACTAGGGAAGTGATCGTCCCCTTGTACTCAGCACTGGTGAGGCCGCATCTCGAATCCTGTGTTCAGTTTTGGGCCCCTCACTACAAGAGAGACCTTGAGGTGCTGGAGCGTGTCCAGAGAAGGGCAACGAAGCTGGTGAAGGGTCTGGAGCACAAGTCTTATGAGGAGTGTCTGAGGGAACTGAGGTTGTTTAGCCTGGAGAAAAGGAGGCTGAGGGGAGACCTTATCGCTCTCTACAACTACCTGAAAGGAGGTTGCAGCAAGGTGGGTGTCGGTCTCTTCTCCTAAGTAGCAAGCGATAGGACAAGAGCAAATGGCCTCAAGTTGCGCCAGGGGACGTTTAGATTGGATATTAGGAAAAATTTCTCCATGGAAAGGGTTGTCAAGCATTGGAACAGGTTGCCCAGGGAAGTGGTTGAGTCACCATCCCTGGAGTTATTTAAAAGATATGTAGATGTGGTGCTTAGGGACATGGTTTAATCGTGGACTTGGCAGCACTAGGTTAATGGCAAGACTTGATCTTAAAGGTCTTTTTGTACCTAAATGATTCTATGATTCTATGACTCTTTGACATTCTCAAAAAAAAAAAAAAAAGCTTTTGTTTAGTTTCACATTTTGTACAGTTGATTCACTAAGGATTTCTTTTTTCAAAAGGTGACTTAAGAGAAGAAATAGGAATTCTTTTTATACGTCTTCAATTTGCAGTAATCATTGTGGTTACTGGGCCCCAACCACAGAGTTTGCAAATCAGCCTGTATATTACACAGTGGTGAACTTGGAAGTGGGAGGAAAATGACACCTGGCTGTTTATATTTAATAAGTTTTCTGCTTTTTCATCAATCTACTGAGAGAACTGGAAGTTTTAAAATACTGGTCCATGAAGTCATCATGTGGAAGATGGAAGATGAAGGAGGAGAAAGGAAAAATAGATTGGGTAGATGGCACAGATGCGTCAAATCCTGAACTTAAGGCCAAGGTTTAGAATCAAGGTTATATCTCCATTTATTATAATTAGCTAAACATCTTTCCTGCTTTTTTTTTGACCTCTTTCTTTCCTTACATTTAAGCACGGCTTTGGCATTTGGAGGCTGACTTCAGATTTAATGACCAAGCAGCCTAATGGCAAAGGCTCTGGGCAAATGTAGCAACTTCTTAATTTCTTTTTTTTTTAATTTTACTTTGGTTTTGTAGACACCCTTGAATAATTTTCTATTTACCTAACCAGCTCATGTTTCTGGCTGCTAAATAGTGAATTTAGTTAAACACTTTTTCTACTTTCTGAAAGATAAATTGTATTTCAGTGTCAGGGAAAGCAGAAGTATTTGAGCAGTGGTGTGAGACCTGCTATTTTTAAATACTAGACTCCAATCCATTTGAAGCTACCTCAGAATCAATTCTTGCATTTTCTACTGTGATATCACTGTAGACAGCAGGCAAGCTATATTTGTGTATGTATATAGATATCTTAATTTTCTTGACAGAAAATGATTCAACTTCCACTATCTATTAACCCATGGCTAGCTCCTTCTTGAAGATAGTAATTTCTCTGTGAGCACAGTTAACACCACTGCTTTTGAAAACTCCACTGTGACTATTAGTATTGTTATTAAAGGGAACATGAATTGTAAATATGAGTGGTTTAGATTCCCTAACCTAAGTTAATACAGATCTGCTTATCTTTTAATTCAAGTGAGAAATCTAACTATAGGATCCCTCAATTTTCTTTGCTCTTCTATGTGCTTTGACCGCCTCCTGAAGGACACAGCACATCATTTCAAGATCCACATAGTATCACTTCATCACTTAAAATAGTTTTTCTCACATTGACTTATTGTGAAAATCTGACTAGCTTAATAGAATGAGTTTTAATGAGTTTACCTCAATTTAACATAGACATGCCTGTGGACAACATTTCTGCATCTATATTCTTCATGAAATCATAAGGAAATGTGGGGTCTGCTTAGCCATCTGTTAAAATTTGTTTAATTTAAATTGAACAAGCTGGTTTGCATTAAAATCATAAAGGATGATAGGAAAAAGCAATGAAGATATCCAAAAGCTCAGTTAAAATATGCACACTAAACTTCACCTGGTGTTAATGGTCACAGCTTTATTATAATCTATGCAAACAGCATTCAATCAATGAATAATGAGGCATTTATGTGATCAGTTACTTCTTTGTCAGAGATCATCTTTTTGGTCTGTTAGCACAGTGCCTTTCACAATGAATTCATCTTCATTGCAAAAAAGACAGTGTTGGCTAAATGGCAGTGTTGTCCATCTCCACAGGGACATCTTTAAGCTGTTAAAACAGAGTCATATAAAAGCAAGCAAAAATATATATAACAAAAATCAAACCAGAAATTTCCTCTTCCTTCCTACTTATCACAGACTTTTCTTCAATAGACTACATCGATTAGAGGCTAAGTTACATTGCTCTTACATTGGCATCAATACAACTGCTGGTTTACTTTCAGAGATTGCCAGTGTCCATTTCTATACTCTCCCTAATCTCTCCTAATAAGATATGGACCTTTCCTTGGACCATAAATAAAAACTTACATTACTTACAAGTTCTCAGGTTAGAAACTCCAGACTTTCTCCCATGATGCTTAGCATATTTGGGAAGAATGTTTGAAGCATCTGCACAGCTGCTTCATTACTGAGTTTCAAAGTCTTCTTTATTTTTTTCTTTGTTGCGTGACCTACAAAATACCTCCAAACAGGACAAGAATTAGTCCTCAGGTACACCAAGCCTTATTGTTTACAACAGTGGTCTTCTTGTCATTTCCTTCTCCTGAGTTCCTTCTCTTATCTCCCTCTCTTATCTAGTCCAATCTTTGTTTGCACGTGCTTTTGGGTGGGGATTTTGTTATGTGTTTGCACAGCAGTTGGAAAAATAGGGTTCAGGTCTGCAGCTATGACTATTTCAATGGGATTCATATAACCAAGTATACATTCCTACAGTGGAGACATCTGCATCCAAGGCAGTCACATGCTTCACTTACTACAAATAAACTTTCGGGGTTTATGAGCCAATAATGTATATTTTATAGTCAATTAAAGTTGCAATTAACTATGATATTAAGTAGTGCAGATGCTCACTTGAAATGAACTGAGTTCTACGGTCAACCAGTGCAGTTTCCACTATCACAGGATGTCCTTCTTACCCTTGGCTTTTTCATTCCGGATTTCTATAGGTGTTACCACCCTTTAGTATCCACCAGATTCAACTACGTGACAGATTATAATGACCACCTATGAAGCCTTGTTTCATAATGTACAGGCTGAGTCAGAGCACCTAAAGTTAGATGTCACCCTGGATTTACCCTGCAACATCTCCTTTCTGAATTCCGCTGACTTAGTCTAAGTAATAACAATAGTTGTTTTCAGCAGAGCCTTCTTTTCAAGCTGTTGTCCAACATGGCAACTATTTTGCAGTTATCTTAAAAATGCTCTATGCCAGACTATTTTCTCTCTAAAACTACACTTTTCATATAACCCAAATAAAAGAATAAAATTACCTAAGCCTCTAAAAATTACATGTCTAAGACTGGACTTCTCATCTAAGGGTCTAAGAACCTCAGTGGGTTTGGGTGTAAGAGACATTAAGAAAGTTCAGACAAATTTACTGTCTGGAGGAGCCATTTCTGACATTCACTAGTAAGTGAAGCAAGAGAATCGACCTTTCCTAATTTCAGAGACTAAGATGAGTTAGGATTGTGGACGCTTTAGTGTCTTTCTAAATTCAATCAAGTGATTGTCTATCAAGAAATTAGAAATTCCCTAGGATAGCTGAGATCTTCATGGCTGAAGAGACCTCTAAAGTTGCATAGCATCTTCCACTGACAAAGGGATGAGCTCCTAAATTAGGCAATTCTGTTCAGTACCTGAATCAAGGCAGGATAAAACTGGTCAAGGATGCAAGCATCATAAATGGCTTAAAACTATTTATTCTTTAATTCAGCAAATTCAGACCTGACATATGGAAGTGTAAGGGGAATCTCATTCCCCTTTACAAAGTACATTTATTTCTGGGATGTTCAGTATCCTATTTTTCAAAGACTGGCCCTTCCTTATTGCTCCCTGATTATGTTAATTTATAATAATAGTAATGCAATTTTCCTATTAACAACTCTTTTGATAATAACATCCATATCAGATGCTGCTTTATCTTCTTCTTACTGTGTTGGGGTTTTATTTTGTGCGCTAGCACCTTCTATAGATTGCAAATACACACTTCTGTAGCCTGAATGTTAAGCCTGAATCCCTTAAAAATTGTTCTTCTCACTGGAATTAACATCAATTCCACAAACAATTCTTTCCAATCCAGAGAAACTGATACTTCTTAAACACATTAAATTTTCCTTTTAAGGCTCTTTTGCAGTTTCTCTCCTTGTTACTCGGCATCGCAGTAAGGCTGATACCTTTCACGGACAAAATGACCTGTCGGTGTCTTTCCCCTGTGAGGTTTATTTGCTCCTGGAATGCTGTCCTTTCAGATTTCATCCAAACCAAACCTATGCTGTATTAATAATTTCAGTCTCAAAAGGAAATGAGTGGGATCTTCCAACGCCACTTCTTCTCAAAATAGAAACAACTTAATCCTTGCTTTTTTTGCTTCTCACAGTATCCCCACTGGGATAGAGGAGAAGGGGCCACTTACAAGGGACCCAGTTATAGAATATAGGCTGATTTTCAGTGTAAATATTGTGCCATGCTGAAGGAAGTAGCAGCATCTACTACGCAGAGATCCAGGAGTCCTTATTTTATATCCTGGCTTGCCAGTAACTTTTAATCGATGTATTTCATAACCAACTACAACTGTTTCACCACTCCCCCCTCCCACATTATTTTTCTGAAAACAACTGTGTCGGGGAAGGGCTGTCTGTGCAACACTGATGGGGTAGGGCTCTGATCTCACTGTGCTTCCTGGTTGCTAGTGTAATACAAATAAAACTATGTGAGCAGACTGTAAGTGCGTTCATTTCGATACATGTCATTCAGAAATGTTGTAACTTATCCCAAATGCAATTGTGGGGACTTAAATTCCTCATGCAATCAAACATTCAAGAAATGGTTTCATCCTCTGGAAGAGTTTGAAGCTGGTGTTTTGTTTCTCATTAGCAGTAGACAGATTACATTTATTTTAGGACCTGGATTTCTGCCATTCCATTACTCTGTGCCTCTCTCTGGATCTGGCTCCAGAAATCTTTGTAAGGTCCAAGTACCTGCTGTTACATTTAGAGATAGTAATGAAATTTGGAGTATATACACTGATAAACACCAGGTGAAAATTAAACCAAATCACATGTCCTTAGGGATACTTTATTATTAAATGTAATATCTCTCTAGCTAAATTAACCAGATAAAACACACTCCTTCAGTTCAGCTTCAATCATATTTGAGAGAGGAATTGTGAAAAGATTGTTTTGTTAGCATGCGGATATCAGACCAATTCAGAATTGTAATGAGCACAAAGTAAAGCAGCCTAGCTGGGGAAAGTTACCCAACTGCAGAGGGGTGGCTGTGGATGAGTAGCATATGACTTTGGAAAGTTAGCAGTCTTCCCTCCTTGCTGGCCATGGAATTAGGTTAGAAAGTTGTAACTGCAACTTGTATTGCCAGCTACTGGTATGTTGCACCCTGGAAAGCACACACATTCCTATTTCATAGAGCCTGCAATGAGAAATCCTGGTTCGTCCAGTAGTATTAAGCAATGCTCTGTTGCTCCTGGTCCTGGCAATGTGGCTTGGTAGGAGAGCAGGAAAGAGAATCTGTAATTAAATCTGTCCACTGTGTAATTTCACACTTTTTTCCATAGCTAAGTACAACAGCTAAAGACCAAGTGATAAATCACAGTGGAATTATATGCTAACCAATGGGTGGTGCCATTGAAACCCAAGCAGTATATGATGTCAGCTCATTTTGCTGCCCAAATTTTTTTTTTTTTAAATCTCTCAATGGAGATTTTTCTGAAAGGGGCAGAACATCAGGACATCCAAATTAGCTGTTCATTTGGGTTTTTCATGTTGAAATTACCCCCTTCCTCTTCCCTTTGTCTTATTATTTGAGGTTATCATGTATTGTAACAAAAGGTAACTTTTCACAGTCCCTATCAAAACAAAAAGCCCTTCAGTTCTGTTGACATGAAACATTTCAAAACAGAAGGAAAAAAGTCCTTTTTTTTTTTTTTTCTTGGAGAACTTTCAAATGTGTTCCAATTTGGAAGAAAGCCAAACATCAAAATCCTAAAATCCTTTGCAAAACCCAACAGCCATTGTCTGCAATTGCTGTGCTGCTACTCAGGATTACATTCCCTCAGCCAGCACAGGCTCAGCAACTAGAACTACTGGCTGGGTCTAAGAGATCTGGCATTGGCTATGCCATCGATTTCCTTGGTGAGTGATACTAATCATTTGCTCCGTCTTTATTTCACTTTCCTTATCTACAGAAAAGGAATAAATGATACTGCTTTTCTTTGTTAAATGTTTTGAGATGTGTAGAGGAGAAGGGCAATGCATTCATCTGCTCTCAGCTTCTCCAGAGATTTTGCAGCACAGATGGAATGCAGTCAAAGGGACTCAGACAGGAGCAAGGTTTGCCAAAGGAGAGCGTGGTCTCTGGAAAACAGAAACTGAAGGGATGAAAATAATCAGAGTACATCAAAAAAGAGGTAGATGTTCCCAAGTAGAAAAGACTTCAAGATGTCCACAAATATTTTAAAAGTTTCAGTGACGATTTTGAAAGGCCTCCTAGGCAATCTATTTACTAAATAATAAAGTAGGGTGAATATCATAAGAATAGCAAAACAGAAAAGCCAAATATCTGAAACACCTATACCAGGATAAGTGTTACAGCCTGGGACCCTTTCTCTGGAATACAGGGAGAAAAACTCCAACCCAGAAAACCCCTGGTCCTTCTTCTCCCATTATACAAAGCTGCTAGTCTCTTTTAACACTGCATTTTATGCAGGCTGTGCTAGCTAAGGGGCTCCATATCAAACCTCCTGTAGGGACCATCAAATTTTCCTGCATGCTAAGGCTTTCTCCTTGCCCAGATGAGAACACTAATGAGCACAGCATCTGAAAAAATGCTAATGATAAAAATAATAGCAATAGTAGTAGCAGTAGCAGTAGTAATAGTAATAGTTTGAGCCCAGTGAGAGGAAAATTAAATATTAATAAAGGATTAAGTGTTATTTTCGTGCCATAGCAGAAAAATTGAGTCATCCACTGCAAATATGCTCCTTATACCTATGTCTATCTATAGATACGCATGAAACATCTTCTTCTGTAGACAAAGTAACTAGTCTGGGACCCTTCAGCAATAGGGTAAAGAGGGTTTATTGCTGCTTCTTGTAATACAAGAACTGGGAAGGTCCCAGCAAAATTATTAAGCAACAGGCTAAAAAAAAAGCCAGAAGAAAACTCCCCTCCTCACCACCCCAACTGCAAAATTAAATGTGAAACTCAGTGCCACAGGATGCTGTGGAGATAAGAGGTATAAATAGGCTTTAAAAAGCACATCAGGGGATCTTCCTGAAGGAGTCCAGCAGGGACTATTAAAGAGGATGGTCCAGAAGTAGGCTCCAGCTCAGGAAGTCAGCAAATCTCCAATAATTTCATTCTCCATTTTTAGAGTAATTTCTTAATCATCCATTACTGTCTGTTCCACATCAGGCTATTTGCACCTTTAGTCTCATCCAGTACCTGAGCTGTCACTCAAACTTAAAGTGCATAGCAGTTTGGATTATTTTTTATTTTAACAGAAAAAAGACTTCATGAAGCAGTATGATCAACAAAAGAGAAAATCAGTCTGAAAAAGACCCAGGAGTTGCTCAGGATAGACACTGGCACAGTGTGTTATGTCTGTGCAGTTCCTATGAATAGCTTCTTTATTTTTATAGTCACAGTAAGGTACAGTATGTGTCACCTCTGAAATTTAATGAACCCAACATTCCAGGAAATTAAAGTAAAAAGGTAGACTTTAAAAATGTATCTTTAAAGATGTCTCAGGCAATTAATCTTTTCCAGTAGGGAAATCAGCTTTCTTAGTTTTTAGGTTCACTAAAGATATATCCACAATATTATCCTATATAACATGTTGTCTTAAATACTGACACATCAGCATATAGGCACAGAGAGCTGATATTTAATCTTTGGGGAGAGAAAAGTAACTGTGAGATGACTGAGGGGGGACAATTGTTTTCCCTGTAAGGGAACACGGCAGACTTCTTCAAGTGTTTGATCTTTAGGGATGTCATGGATGGGGAAGGTTATGGACCTCTTTTTTTTTTTTTTTTTTTGGCTGTATTATGATGCCCCCCGCTTAGCAGGAACTCTGGTCAAATTTCACAAAGTCACTCTCTTGCCTTCCTCTTGTCCCTTCCTCAGGAATCCTCTTTCTTATCCTACCTGTGGGAAGCTTTGTGGAGGGTGGGTGATGCCCTTTGCTTTGAAGACAGGGCTCCTGAACCTAGTTTACTCAAGTTTTAGTGTCAACTGCATGCTGATCTAGGTGCTAATGTCATCCAGTACCCAGCCACTAGCTCTTGGTTATGTGCCAGACATTGTACACATGGCTGTACAATGGGTTTAAATGGGTTTCTTTGCTTCGCTTTTCTCTTGGAGTCAACACAAAGTGAGAGAGTTTATATAGCCTACTAGTTGAAAATAACATTCACATAACTACAGGCATATGGGCGACAATCTGGTCCCAAGTTTGAAGAATATCTTTTATTGAATATTTGAATCCTGTGGAGGTCTACTAAGAACAGAGCAGAGCTGTTGGTTGGTTGGTTGGTTGGTTTTTCTGTCTGCTCCTTTAGAAAGAGGTGCCTTAGCCTTTATCAGGCAGAGGAAATTTCACACCAAGGTATGGCAGGCTCTAGTGTGCTGTAGGATAGGCATTACTCCTTATATTATTCAGATTCACTCCCTCAAATGACATAGTTTACACATTTTCATCCTCACCCCCACTCACCTTCAGTCCTGCACAGGACAAGCCCAATGATAAAATAAACCAGCTTTATTAACCAAGATTTATGGTCAGGTTGTTACCTGCAAAACTGCAAACAGGTTACAATCAAAGGAGTGTTAACTGCAACCTTCAAGTAAATTCAACAGCTGAATATTTTTCCAGTTGCTTAGATTGTATTAGATTTTATTACCTTGGATTCCTAAGATATTATTAGGAATCCGTTACGAAGCCGCAGAAGTATCCTGCTTTTTGGATTTTGCCCCCAGGTCTGAAATATTTATTTTAGCACTGGACTCTCAATTATATCAACTGGGCTTCTAACTTATTTTTAAGGCAAATGAGGTATTGAAGCATGTGAATAGCATAAACAGTTGTTACTTTGCTGGTCAAAACATTTCCCATATATCTCATTTCTGTTGTGGGATGCCTTTTGTTTGTTTGTTTGTTTAATTCTACCTACACTTTAGGTGGAGTTTAGAAAAAAACATGTAAAGTACACGTAGAAGACATTCCACTGTTCCAATACTTATAACTTGTTCATAAAACCTTCTATGGCTTTATCATATTTCATGTGTTTCTTCTATTAAAACTAGCTGTTCAGCTCTTTTGCCAAGCTGGTATGGAGTGCATGCATGATGCTTCAACAGTGCAGGGACAGATTTAGGAGCACATGACTTTGTCAATAGACTCCCTCCATCCTCCACACTATCTCTTCATTTTAGGACCTCTAGTGTTACAGGTGATTTATGCTAACCTAGTGACTGCAAGAACCTAGAGTTAAAAGGGTGGACGAGATTATCAGTAATTCATCAATTACTGAGGAATTGATTCACAGCATTTGCAATTATCTAACCATGGGCTATTTAGCCGTAGCTTTTCATTGTCAAATCTGCCCTTTTGATCCACATCCTCTCCTGATGAACTTCTGACTTCTCAGCCAAGCTCTGATGTCAGAGCCCAGCTGCCACACAAGGAGCAACAAGTCACCTGGGTTTCAAGGCTAGCACTGAATCAGCAAAAGCAGTAAACCAGTCCTTGGAAATGCTTCCTCTGGAAAGGGACATTTCTCCCCTCTCACTGCCTCTTTCATATGATATCAGTTTCACAGAAGAACACCAGAGATCCCCACTGATGTGAATCTACCTGCTGTGGAAAAATGCCTAAATATAAAAAGAACAATGAATTAAGCTATTCTTTTTTTTTATTCTACAAAGTTGGAATCCACAAACTGGATTTTTCTTCAGTACTTTAAAAAATGTAGCTGTCTAAACTTACTCACTAAACTTGTAGTTTGGCTTAAAGATCTGTCATCTCTCACTAGGACAGTTTCTGTGCTTTTTTACCTCTTAAATTCAGCCAAAGATACTGAAAACTACTCACAGAATTGTCCATGAATGATGACCAATTCTGAAAGCCATGTAGGTCAGAGAGATTTGAGTGCATTTGGGAGCACTTCTGTGAACTGAGCTTCCACAGAATTCTCCTTGGAAATAATGACAGGTTAATGAGCTATTTTTCTTAAAAAGGAATATTGCAGAAAGTTGAAGTTTTTGTACACTTTTCCAAACCAAGCATGACACATTGTTAGTTGAAGAGATCCTGCATGTAGAAAACTAGAAGAAAATTATCCACAACTATTATTTCTACGGGCTGAACACCCTCTAAGCACCCGTATCATCTTACATTAATTGGGGTATGCTATTGCTTTGGTATAGCCTGATTGCTATCAAGGATACAAAGTCAATCACACTCACTCTTTACTCCCAGATGTAAAGTAGAGGTGATTTCTGCACAGCAAGCAGGTACCTCAAAGCTCCTTTCAAGGTGCTGTATTCCACAGGGGTCATTTTGAGGCTGTCTGGGCCGACGATTTGTTAGTTACAATCAGGAACATGGAGGCATTAGAGTTTCACAGAAATCAAGGGTATTGCCTGAAGCAAAGCCATATACGCAATGAACTCTTAAAGAAAGCTTTCTTTGATAAAAGGTAAAAAAGGGATGAAGTGCATTATTCAAGGTCATTCTGAAGGAATATGATGATGCTAAAGAGAGAGACCATGGCTCATGGCCATAGGGCCACGCTCTTTCCTTAGGGTCACAGGTTTCCCAGAGCTCTCACATGAGGCACCTCTGCATGACATACTGCAAAGCATTCCTAGTGCGGATACTACTATGATGATAAAACTATTTTGTTATATTACCACAGTGAATATCCCTCCATGCAGGAAAATATAATCTATCCTTCTGTAAACACAATTCTGCTGCTATAGTTAGTTGTTTCTTCTGGTCGACCTGTCTCTACATTCAACCGTTCTCAAGCCCTCAGTGACAACACCAAAGACGCTAGTGGAAAACAATCCTATACTTAGGGGCCTCAGTCTCTTTAGCTCAACAAAGAGAAGGTGGTGGGCAAGTTTTGCCTATTAGACTCTACACAGAGAAGGTGACAACAGGGAGCTCTTTAGCTTAGCAGAAAGAGATACAATACTTCAGTACTTAAAAAGTGTAAACTAAATAAATTTAGATTAGAAATACGGTCCAGAAAAAGTAATTTCCAATCCTATTTACCTGGAGAAAAAGTTCTTGCATGCTAGGGGCTTTCCTAACCAATACTGGATGCTGTTTTACAATGTACACCAATATTTCAGACAGTCATTAATTCAGGGATAAACTATGTGTGTGATATACAAAATGTCATATTAGGTTATTACAGTCTGACTTTAAAATCTAGGAACTACTGGAAATGATAAGGGTTTACTCCCAGAGATAGTGGCCTAGGCAGAAATGGGATCAATGTGTCTACTTCGGGGGCCAAGCATGTGCAGAACACTTAAATGGTGCCTTATTGCAAATCCAGGGGACGAATTTAAACCCGTCTCTAGGCCCTGACTGAAGTGAGCATGCATTTCAGTGTGAACAAACCCAAAATTGCATGGGCATGGTGCTGCCCGCACTATGGCTCTGCCTGCTGTGGCTATGAAGAGATGCCCAGCCGAGACCCCTGCGAGATGAAGTGGCTCTCTGAGATGAGTGTCTGACCATGCCATGCCTGTACTTGCATGGCATCTTTTAACTGAGCACTGGCATGCTGGTCTGAGCAGGCAGCTGCCTTCTCTGATATGTATCTTGTCTTGACCAAGAAAAAATCATATTCCTGGCCAAGCATCAGTGATTTTGCTCTTATTGCTGCTCCTACTTGGATACAAGGAGGCTCTGCACCTGCTCCTCAAAGCAGAATTCAACATCATCACTCTTGCTCCTCTGCTCTCGCTTTCATTGTACTGTGTTTTGGCCAAGCCTTTATCTACCCGGTGCAGCTCATCTCTTTTCTGCCCAGAGCTCTTTATACTTCTCACATCTGCACAAGGACAGATAGATTCCACAGAATTTGAGACACCTCTTAACACTTCTCTTACGTTGTCCTTATCCCTACTAATAGGGTGGACCAGGGAGTTATACTTCCTTCATCTGCCCCCATCCCTTGGTGTCAGTGCCTGGCACTCCTGTGACGCCCCAGTACCTTCAGAAAGAGAATGACATTTGAATCGAAAGTTTCCATTGATAATAAATAAAATCTAATCAAATCTAGTGTAAATACAATTATATATTAATATGTATTTTTAATGAATACCTTATATATATTATATAAATAATTATACTGCACTATACTATGTTGCAATGTAATTATAGATCCATTGCAGCAGGAAGTCTTCTGATTTGAGGGGGAAAGAAGAGATTGGAGTTGAATAAATTATAGATTAAAAGGGAAGTAACAAATGGACTGCAATGGCTCAGAGAGCATGGGAATTTGAATTTTTATAAGGATTTATTATGTTTACTGTATCTGCATTAGTAAAAGCTGCAACTGCCTGAGCAAAACTTTTTTCAGCTGACATAGCATATAGCACTTATTTTTCTCTTTTTGCTAAAGAAAGAAGAGGCTTTTTATGAATTAGTGTACTGCAATAATAAGTTTTATTTTATCTATAAACTAAGGTAGTAAAAAAAGTCACATCATTTTAACCTTGGAATGCAATAGGGAATGTGGTGGATGTGTAAAAATTTAATGCCCTCCAGTGTCTGGTTAAGTGGTCAGTGCTGATCAGTGGGAGTTTGCCTCTGTCCCATAGTAGTATATTTTCATTGCTTTTACTTCCAGAGGGATCTCTGAAGTTTGGGCTGCATTTCCAAAGCAGCGAGGCCATACAACTGGTCTGCTGGTGAGAAGATGAGCAGATCCTGACTGAAGCTTTTTTGGCAACCTTGAAGTTCAGCTCAATACCGAGCATTTATCACATATCAAAGAGTTTTTTTCATTGTGCTATGCATCTTGCAACCAAGTTGTTTCAGTCTGGGGGGGAAAAAAGGCATTTATGCCTGGTAGTGGGCATGAGCTACATTTCTCCCTCATACCCCAGGACCTAGAGTCATTCAGGTGCATATGGTACCTGTCTAAATAAACTTGGTGTCATAAGTTGCAGTTGTATGATAAGTATATAAGATAATA
This sequence comes from Ciconia boyciana, assembly GCF_034638445.1. Classification (NCBI taxonomy): domain Eukaryota; kingdom Metazoa; phylum Chordata; class Aves; order Ciconiiformes; family Ciconiidae; genus Ciconia; species Ciconia boyciana. The sequence goes on from NC_132934.1 coordinate 210,115,074, forward strand.
ATGTCCTTGCTATACCAAGAGTTATGTTTTTTACGGTACCTCACTTTGCTGCATTCTGGAAAAACAAATGATAAATAATTCATCATTAAAAGAAAACTACGTTAAAATACATTTTAATGCAAACTCCCACTTCAGTCAGTGACAGTTTCAGATGAAAACCTGAACTGGTCTGAATGAACCCAAAAATTTCCCCTTCTTTTTATCTTCTTGTCTTAGATCAAAGCAAATATGCAAAGCAAACACAGGCTCCCTGTTTGAATAGAGTAAACAAGGCAGTTTCATAAGCATGGGTTTTGAAGAAAGTCATGCAGATGTTTTACTCTTTTAAACTGTTTTGCTGGTTTGTAAAGCCAAGTCAACTGTAGCTGAGCTGGTTGTTTTGGATACCCAGCTATTTACCATTTTCCTCTGGGTTCCTCCCTGTGCTTGCATAAAATATTGCCTTGTCTTCTCTCTGACCGTAACAATCTTGACAACAAAAGATGATGGAGTAAAAGTCCATGCTCTCCATATTTGTGTGTGTGTGTGCGTAGTGTTTGCAAATCCTATGGGATAAGAGCTGCCATATAAATGTAAATATAAGTCATGGTCTTCTTTGAACTGGTGACCCTTTGCTGCTGTCTTTTCTGACAGGATAAGCAGCTCGAATAGCAATTGCCAGATTGAAATGGCACGATAAATCCTGCTCCTTGCTAATTTTTCAAAATCTAGGCTATCTTCACATATTTAAGGACTTTTTGTTGAATTCTTTCTTCAAAGTGAAAAATAAACAAAAGGCAAACTTTAGGCTAGAATAAACTTTCAAAAGCAGCTCTGGACTTGTGGCTTTGATTTGCAGTTTCAGAAATGAAACATATACCTCTGAGTGTAACTCTCGCTGAAAGGCAAGAAAATTGGGCCACTTTTTATTTCTTAGACCTATCATTTTTTCTAGTTTTTTTTCCTGCTGGCTGTTTTCCATAGGCAAAAAGTCCATTATCTACAAAAAAGTTCTGCTGATTTCTTTGGAACTTTGTGCACTCACAAACATTTCCTCAAATACTGTGTTTTGTCAGCGTCTGGGCTCACATTTCCAGCCCGATGTTTTACATGAGACACATAAGCCAGGTCTTGCTTATCTGTGACATTTCATAGCATTTTATTCAAATGCTAAATAAATTCTTAAGTCTAACAACTCTGTACGCAAAGAATTTCTATTACCATGCTCCCTTCTTTTACTAAGAAAGAGAGACAAGGTAGTAGTCCATGTAAGTTTACTGATTCTTGCTTTTAAACTTCCATTTTTACACACAGAAATAGCAATTACATTACAATTGTCTGAACTTGAAATGTAAGTTATTAGGATTTTTGGACATCATCATGCCTCACAGATGTCAGTATAACATTAAAGCAACTGGAAAGAACTGGCATTGCTAAAACTTGCACTAGCAATTTTAGAGTTTTCAAGTTTGGAGGTCTTGTTAAGGTCAAGTTAAAAAGGAAGGTGCCTTTAATCTGCTCAGTAGTAGGTCAAATTGTCATACAAAGTTGGTGCTGCTTCTTTTTTATTTTGTGAGCTGGTTCACTATATTTCTTCCCGACTCCCTTCTTTTTGGCCCATGGCTTACTGGACCTGAACCAGCGACTCCCACTGGTTGAGAACAAAGAGTTCCCTATACTCATCAGCGGTGTGGAAATTTGCCATCTCCATTGTGTGCCACTAGCTTGGCAAGCTGGTTTGATGACACAAGCTATTCCCAGCATAATCCATCTAGTTGTCTTTCCCCAAAGGGAAAAAACACTTTTATTAGAGGCCAAAAATGATAGATGCCACTGGGATCACAGGACTTTTTATTATTATTTTTCTTTCATTGCTGACTAAACTAACACTGCCAAAAGTAAGTGTTTCTCGGGAAAGTGATTGTCACTATGGTTATGCATGGAAGCCAATATCCATTTTTAGCTTTTGACCCCTTCATTCAAACTTCGGATTTGAACAACAACAATCCTGAGTGCTTAGAAGGGACTGTGACTCCTATGAAAGAGCAAATATTATTGCATAGTACAATTAATATCTAATGAATCAAGTTTCATCAAAGAACTGGTTCTTATGTCTTTCTACACTGTATTCTTAAGAAGCAACCGGAGTGAATCTAACACCCATTTACTGCAACCTAGCAAAAAGAATGGGAAGAAGTCAGGCTGGCCTAAAAAAAGTTTAACAGTGATTCAGAAATGCCAGATTTGAGATCCATTGCAACCTAAGAATCACTGTATTGTTTTAGGGGCACCTTGCATGTTGCATCTTTTCTCCAACATCCAGTAAAGTTAAGGAAAGCTCAGGAAACCTTTGCTAAAAGCAGAGGGGTTAACTCAACAGTCATTGCATTGTCTAAAAGAGGTTGAATTAGCCTGTGATACAGATTATATATTCCCTTTTAAAATGTTGTAAAATTCTGGTGCTGACATAACACACAGAATGGGTCCCATCTCTCTGTCACCAGGTTGTAGAAGTGTGCTACTTCTTCTACTACCAAAGAAGGGTACAAGAATAGACCAAGTCCATAATGATGCCTACCCAGGTCTGGGTCCCAAATTCCATATTTTCTGTGGCTTAGACTTTCAGCTGTCTGTACATTATTGCCACTCATCTTTCCGTATGTGTTCATTTGTCTTATTTTTGGTGTCTCAGCTAGATGAGAATTACTTTCTCTCTGTTGTTATCAGTTTCCTTTAGAAGAAAGCTAAGGCAAGAGGAATATTATTTTTTAAATTCCTTCTGTGAACTTTCTTGCCAGCTTGGCTTGTATGGGTTTATTTCAATTGAATTATTCTTGGAAGCCATGGACAGAATCCATCTCACCACAATGCTGATGTCTACATTTAAGCCAGTCAGTGGTGGGCATCTTCAGGGAGCAATTCAACTCATCTGTCAGCTTTAGACATTAACTTTAGGATAAGATTACTCAAGTCCTAATATGCTCATTTCCCTCTTTGGGTTCTGAAAGGAACCCAAGATATACAGAATGTAGACATATATATATATATATATATATATCAGTAATTATATAGACATATGGGAAGCCAAAGATCAAATATAGGCATCTGTATTTGGAGAGAAGAGTCCTGAGCAATGAACATATCAAAGCAGAATGGTTCTTGAGTTCAGGATGATATGACAGAATGTGCTGTCTAAACAGTGTTTGTCCTTTTTTTGTTTTTTTCTTTTTTTTCTTTTTCTTTTTTTTTCCTGCAACTAAAACAAGAATCTCACTTGTCCACAGAAATTTTCACATTTCTGTAAGAGTCAAAATTAAAATATATAGTTTGCTTGCCTGTATTTCTGTTTCCTACTACAGATCTGTACCTGCTATAGCCTCTATGTAGCATTACCAGTTCTTTCTCAAGGGCAGGACAGAAGATAACACTGAACTCTTCTCTGAACAGGCAATAGAAACTCATCTCAAAGAATTTGTTCCTTAAGCATTTTGTTCAAGGTAACTTAAACTGCTGAAACAAGTTCTAACAGTTAATTGCAGATCTTAAAGTTGGTGAACATGTAAAGTAGCTCTGAGCCCTATATGGTGATCTTTGCATTCCTACTTCTCTCAGATATCCTTCAGGCACTCATACAGAAAGATCAGTTGTATTTTTTCAGTTTCACAGGGTATCTCTGAGTTCTTGTATGACAGACAGTGATCTGGAGTGTAAGATTTGATTTCTCCACTGTGTTGACTAGTCCATAGTACATTTATCTTTTTTTTTTTTTTTCCAGTTGTTTCCTGTCTAATGTAAACCTCTTAATTTTCAAGCAACTTAAATGTCATCAGAGTTTCTGGGCCAGTTTATCTCTTTTCTCTGAGTTTTATTCTTTACTTCCACTGTCTAATTCATGACTTAATTCCAAAGAAGGTTGTAGTCCTCACCTATAACAGCAATGGAAGACTCCCGTATTACTTTCCTTTTTACTATTTCTTTACTGTTGCTTAACACCGAGAATAGAGCTTTATTGGCCTCAGTAAAGACTCCTGTTCTGTTTAACGTGGTATGGGGTCACTGAAAACACAACTGGAAGCTTTGAAAGTTTGGTGAGGAGACTGTAACCATCTGCATGGCACTAAGGTCTTACTTCAAGAATAACTATTGAGTATGTTTCAGTTCTATCTGCAGTAACCCAAAAAGGAAAACAATCCTGATGCACCTAGGGCATAAATATTTAATACTTTTTATCTTATCTGTTAAAAGTATTTTTAACTAAAAACTACAGACATTTTTCCTTTTTCCTCCTTGTAGAAACCTGTAGAGGGCAGGAGTTACAATAATGCAGTGTAAAAACCTTACCTTTGGCATTTTTATAGCAGCAACATATATTGCTTGCTAATTGCAGCAGAATATTTTTAGAGCATCTTAAATTTGTTCTTCGTTCATAATATTCCCCAGAGAAATATAGTGGAGGAAGAGATAAATATCAAGTTGCAGTTCTAGATGAAGACACCTTTAGCTCTTCCATAGATCTGTTACCATTAAAAGGCCAAGACTCTTGCCTTTTGTAAAGTAGTATGCAGTCATCTGCAGATCTTGCCTAAGAAGCACTCAGAATGATTTTGTAAATGGTATCAGATTTTAATTTTTAAAGAGGTTTCAAACCGCTGCCATAACTTTTTCATATTTATACCAGTAGGCAATTCTACAACTGAGACAGATTTTATTAAATTCATTCTGTGTTTAACAAAACAAAAGGCAACCAAAAATAACAGTAAAAACTCCAGCTCTTTCAATGCCAGATGCTAACAGATTATTTTTCTTCCAAGAAATGCTTATGAAATTCTGTCAGAATGAAAAAGAAATGGGATTATGTGCAAACCCCTGTTTATATGTGTGAAGAGTTTTGTGTTGCAATATGAAGACACTTTAAACTGTAAAATCATAAGGAATAATCAGGGATCTATTTTTCCCTCACTCTGTTCCTGTCTCATTGATGGGAAACACAATTGTAGATCAAATTAGCTTTGTATAATTTTTGATAGATAGAGTATATCTTTGGAACTATACTTCCAGGTAATACCTGAATTTTCAAGGATCCATATGCCTTCTGTTGGCAGCAGGTGTTTCACAAAGACATTTATGAACACATTTTTGGGCTGCTTTGCAATGCAGACTCAGGGGGCTTCAGGCTACAAACCAGTGGGTGAAATACTCTTCCTTTTTATTATACCTTTTTTGCTGTAATGCGGCATAACTTCATCAAATGAGGTCTTTATATCTGTATTGACCTTGACATAGCGCATATAGGAAGTTGATTATTCAAACATAATAAAGATCTATGTATTTTATTGCTCTGTAATTTTTTTTCTATTTTGCTTTCCATGCAGAAGTAAATTTTTTTCAAAAAACTTGCTCAGTATTTTTCTGGTCATTCTAAACTCACTTCCCTTCCCCCTACCACTCTTTCTCTCTCTCTCTCTCTCTTATCCTCCCTTTGATTTTGAATTATTAACTAGAATACAAATGCCTATCCTACTGCTGAAATGCATTATTAAAAAAAAAAAAAAAAAGGCATCTCCTATTCATGGGGCTGTGATTGACTTGAAAGCGTTTCCCCACAGTAAAAGATGGCTTGATTTCTGGATTCAAACCCTGTTGCTTGTGATAGAAATACTTGTAAAAGAATCGCAGTGTTTAAATCTTACTATTTCTACAAATGCTTTACTTATAATCTGAGGTTCTCTCCTCATTCTAAGATAGAAGTGTGGTATATAAGTTTTTTCGCATATAGGCACCAAGAGTTAGGGAAAACATTGCTGCAGCATAACACACATACATGAAGCACTAGCATAGATAGATACAAATAACTTGTTTAATTATCAAGTATCCACTGCAGTCTAATTCATTATTACTGTTGGTTGTTGTTGTTTTATAACATATCCAAGTACATTCCAAAATGCTAAAAATGGAATTAGGACTTCTCATGACAGATGCTGTAAAGATGTGCAATAAATGTTTATCTAATCTTCAAAACCTCCAGAGGGCAATTCATCCCATGTACTATAAACACTTTTCTATTACAAAACTCATTTTTGTTGCGCTCTGGAGGTGCTTGATCTTGTCTGTCAACTTTGCAGAGAACCCCTTTAACTAGGTTGCCAACACTTTTGTAGTTAAAATTAGGTGAGATGAGTCCCACCTGAAATAAATGCAGATAAATGGACCATATTTAAATCAAAATATTATGTGCCTAATTAAGCTATAAAGTCTACTATAGAGTTTACTATCAAAACAGCAGTGAATAATTCAAATCATCCTTTGCAAGAGAAGTGCTATAACTGGAAAGTGTATGGCAGATGCCTACTGTGCCTTCTTTTTTAACATAGGGTCCAATGCTAAATATGTTCTCTCAGTGTTACATAGAAAGCCCAAAATACCATAGTAATGCAAGAATCTTAGGACTGTGAATGAAGTTTTCAGTCACACTACATTTTCAAGATGGAGAGAGGTAGTCACAAAGGCTAAATCTGGCCTCACATCTTCCTTAGTCTCCCACTATAGTCAATGGAATGAAATAGGATCCTCTGGAGACTATTACTGAGCAGTTGAATTAGGTGTCTGCTCTAAATTGCCCTCTCCATTAACTGCAGCAGGAGCTTGCAAGAGATTAGTCTCACTAGGCTAACCTTAACCTTTTGCATACCTGTTGTGCAAAAGGTGGGACAGAGCCTTCATCTCAGAGGGGGAGCTGTGCAATGGTATCATCATTTTGTGTCAGGTGCACAGGAATCTGTTTCATTGAACAGTGATAATGAAGGTGTCTACAGTTCTCCTAGCTCCCCACTCCTCTTTCACAAGAAATCTGCATCTTGGTATGCCTGCTATACGCATTCAGTGCATGCAGCTTCACAGCTAAAATGCCATGGTCTAGACTGTGTTGATGATTATACTTTTTGCAGGCTAGTGGTAATGTTGTTCTCTACCTGTAGAGCATTCTGGACAACCTAAATTCTGCCCAAAATATTCCATAAGCAGAAAAACATTATTCTCGTACTTTGGCTTCGGGAGATGTAAAGAGCAGGTGTTTAACAGTGACAAGAAATGTGCTCTTATTTGCTAGGTTAGCTTATGGGAGGAGAAGTTTGAGTTGAAGATCCAACTTCCAACATTATTCATAGGCAGTTTGGAGTTCAGTGAATGATATCTATGAAGAAATGGTTGATATCTATGAAGAAATGGTGAATAATTTTTCTTTTGGAAATATATCTACTGTATGAAAGCACATCTACACCATACATATGGTCTACATGAACCCCAGATATTTTTTTCTCCATTATCATGTAGTTCAGCTGGAAAGAAATTTCTACTCTGCCACCTCTGATTTCCCTGTCAGTGTTCAAGGTCCAGGTTCTTTGGGTGATATCAAGCTATGTAGTCCAATTGACAGAAAAATGGCCCTGTCTCACTTTTTGTCAATTTAGAATGATACCCTTTCCAGTTTGGAAATAATTTATGACATCTAAGCATCCCCATATTAGAAGTTTTTGCAAATTTACAGACTATAGTTAGAAATCTTGCTGAAATTTCTTTTCTCAATGAACTCCGGTCATTCCTGTCCAGGGCTTACTGGCAGTTACAACCTTAATGAGGTGCACTGCCCAGAGGCATTGATCACTTCTAAACACTTTTGCCTAATAAATATTCTTCCCGTTTAGCCCATACAAAGGCTACCAGCATTGCTAGAGGAAGAAGAGGAGACCTTGCTTTGATTTGTATCCTTCTATACAAGGGGAAATATGTAGCAGAATGAGGAACTGGTGGCAATTTGGCTATGCATCTTGTAGCTCCCCAGCATGCATGTTCAGCAGAGGGAGGAGAGATCTGCTCCAGAGGACCTGCTGGTCAAAACTATTACCACCTACCAGCTTGCACGCAAGTCTGAGCTTCAAGCAACATTTCTAAATATTGCTCATTAATCCAGCAGGATTGACTCCTCAGAGTAAACAATTAGTGGTAAGAATAAATTATTGCAGGAATGCTATGATAAAAGTACATTAAGACACAAAACTAAATGGTCAAAACCAAAAATTGTGCCAAAGTTATATTTCCATATGAAACTTTAACTGAGTGCTTATGTGAATGTTCATTATAAAGCTATCATTAGTGACACATTCATCTACTCTTTCACAAAAAGGTAATAGCCTATCAAGCTGCTTTTGCTGCAACTTTTGGTTTCCATACATAGCATCTTGAAATTGTGCGCACTGTTTCTCTACCTTACTGACAAGTTAATTTGACTGGATCAGAAGCTTCCATAAATAACAATTGTAACTAGGTTACCACTCTATAGTCCATTTATCCTCTTTAGCAGAGCAATCCAATAAGCCAGAAGGACTCTAGAATTTCCTTAATCTTTCTAAACATGTGCAGTTATTGATTTTTTTTTTAATGGGCAGGAATTGGAAGAAGAAAATTAACGAATTGAGTGATAGAAACTATCTAGTTTAGAACACTAGAAAACTTCAAGAATCCTAATTTAGCTCTGATTCCTTTACAGCTTACTAATTATCTTTTTTTTCCAGTCATTTCAGGAGACGATAATAGAAATTATAGTTCAAACTTTGAAGTTTCCCTTTGCTTTTGGTGTTCTTTGTGTTAGGCCCAGAGCACACATATAGCTATTCTAATAAAAGTCTATTAGTCTCTTGATTGTTGCTCAAATAACCTTTTCTGCAATAGTATTCTTGCATTTTGCAGCTGGTGATATCAGAAAGTTTAAGTAAGTTTAGGAGAATTTCCCGTCTTCTCCTCTGACTCTCAAGAAGACCAAACCTCTGAAACAGAGAATATGGATGAATTAAATGAACTGAGGAGAGACCTGATCCTTTTTGTGAAAACCAAAATGAATCTAAATTGTGACGCCCATGCATTTTGTACTGTAAGGTTAGAATCCTTCTCATCTGAATTTAGACATCTAAATCTACTTGTCTGGCTGGCTCCTTCTATAATCATATAATCATTGGGAAAACAGAAGCACATTTAGTGTACAGTCTGTTTGAACTGTTTTATACAGAGATGTTAGGAGAAGATGAATCGTGCCCTCAAAGTAGCTATTTCTTTTCACTGACTTATAAAGAAAGCCTCCTGGGGCTACTGCAGATGGAGATATCTACATCCTATCAAGTGATTCCTCCTCTGAGTGTCATTCTTGATTCTATCCAACACAGCATATGATTTCAGAAGAATAGGATCAAATATTTTGAAGCTAAATGAAGATACTGTACAACATCCCTCCCCCCCCCCCAAGAATATCATTCTTAGAAGATTTTAAAGCCCATATCCAAGCTTTTGGATAACATGAATGCTTCCATTTTGTCTCAGGTGTTTGCAAACTTATTAAGTTTCTTGCTTCACAGATAGGGAAGATGACTTCTTATGCAGAATAAAAAGATCTATTGTACTGCAAAGACTTCTCTTCCTTTCTTCCATATTCACTGGCAATGTCGTTGATTGATAGCTATGGCAATTCTAATGCAACAATAAAGTTGTAAGAAGGAGGGAGAACAGCAGGGATGGTGTCTTGTGCTCTTATGAGATCAGAATCCACAAGAACTGAGTTACTGATCTAGGCAAAGGCATTGCCTCTGTCCTGGGCAGGCTGCTTATTTCACCTGTGTGATTGCAGTGCTAGTACCCCAGATATTTGAGAAAAGGAATATATAAAATTTAATACTATATAGCCACAGCAATAGAAACAGTCAATAAATACACCTCCTGATGATTAAGATCTTGAGGCCAACCTAAGTATCAACATGGATCTTCTGCCTAACACAGGCCATGGAATTATACCCACTAATTCCTGTAATGGTCCAGGCAATTTCTGGTTGACCTGAAATATATGTCTTAGAAAGACTCAAAGGCTTTACTTGGGTCAGAGGTTTTAAGTGATGGAAAATGCATCCTAGGAATGTTGTCCTAACCTTTGGTGCTAAATTTTTACAGTACATTTCTAGTTTAATTTTGTTGAGCTTCAATTTTCAGCCACTGAATTGTACCATCCATTTGTCTGGCAGATTAAAAAGCCTTGCACTGTTAGAAGTTGTCTCTCTGTGTAGATACTTATAAACGTGATCAAGTCACCTCTTAACCTCCTTTTTCTCATACTATTCTTACAACATTAAATGAAAAATAAAAAAGACAAAAGAAGGTGACATTTTGCAATTAGGTGCATCTGGACAGGTTCTGTTGAAAATCAATGCCACAGATGTGTGGATCTGAAGAAGGAACATGTCTATTAATGCTTTGTAGGATATGGTTTCCAGGAAATTCTGTGAACATCAAATGATCATCCTGCTGTTTCTGTTGATGCTAGCTAAGCAGGTATCACATGCCCTCTGCTGAGGGCAGTATTACTGCTGGCTGAATCAAATGCAGAGCAGTAGCTGCAGCCTTTCTAGCCAAAGGAAAGATGCAATCTGCATTGATTTTTAAAGATAAAGGACTAACAGTGGGATTAATACAGTCCATTTTCTCTCCTATCATAAAACCTCAATTTTAGCACCTCTTCTAAGTCATTTAAGGATTATTTTCTTTCTTTCTTTATGATTACTTTGGGTCAAAAAGGTTTCATTTTTTTGAAATGGCAACATAGTGAGAAATCAGGCTTTTCCTGTTATTGATTAAAAAGTATTGCTTGGATAGTAAGCATCCCCGGAAAGCTGTAGCACTTTTAACTTACCACTGTAAACATTCAACTAATGAATTAAATTAAAGAAGTTAGTCGCTACTGGAACTGCAACACATGCATCCAGTTACCCCAGCCTATCCGTCTTTAGGAATGATTCTAATGGTTTGTGGCAGTCGCAATTCTGCTCTGCTTGCCCTGAACACGAGATCATTAGAAAGCCGGGCTAGTTCTGAGCCATTTTCCATCCTAATCAGCATTCCTCGTGGATCTGCTGTCAGTACAACCTTCTGACTCACAGGAACTTGCTACGTTTTTTAAATGGCCTGAACTGATTCAAAACAAATGAGCTTGGGAAGAGTGTAAAAGTTGTTACATATGCATTATCTAGTCACTGCTCATGGTACAGCTAGTTCAGGCTCCCAGCTCAAACAAAGCACATCCTAGACCATGTTAGTGAGACGTATGTAATTTAAAGCGTCAGTTGTATCAGTCACTCCCTCTGTTACAGGTCTTCCTCTAAGAGCCTTGCAGCCATTTGGAGACAACCCTGCATTTGTTTTAAGTGTGTAAACAACTAAACCAAAAAAAAGCAGGGCAAGTGATAAATATGGTGAAATTCATGAGCTGGACAAAATGATAGATGGATTTTGGAAGGGTACCCAAAAGCAACTTGGGTATATCAGAGCATTTCCACATGGGCAGGAGGGAAGGCCTTTTCTGCCCACATAGAGATAGCCAAATGTGAGCAAGCTCCTATCCAGAGCTATTAGTGTGATGGCTGGGGTCCAGCTAATAAACCCTGCTGAAAGGTAGTCTCATTAGATTGGAAATAGCCCGTGGTAATGTGACTATATCACCTCCAATGTACAGCTACTGCCTATCTCACCAACTCGGGGAGGACTGAGGTGTGCACCTCTGGGCGCATCCATCTGCTCATAAGCGCTTTTAGAGCAGCTTCATCTCACCTAACCTCAGACCTTTGAGATAGCTATGTTAGAAGTGTAACTACTTTAGAGTCCTTCTATAGCCAGTGGGGCAGAGGCATGTTTATGAGAGGGCAGTTCAGTTCCCTACAATCTATCTGAACCATTCTGTGAAAGAGCTTTACTCTTTCCATAGACCCAAATGCCGTTCAAGGTGATGAGGTGTTTGACTATTTCATGATAGGGTTCTAGGCAAATAAATCATATCCATAACACTGGTAATCAAAGGATGCAAAACAATCAGCCTAACAAAACTCACAGTCATCCACTATGGATGAAATTATTTTAAATCACTAACATTTAAAATTGCTATTTTTATTTTAAGATTTTTGAATTTTTTAAAGCAAAACAGTGGGAAATCCCCCCCCAAAAAAAAAGCATTTCCAACTGAAAAATAAAAATGTTTAGGAAATGTCAAAAACATTTCTTTAAAAATTTTTGTTCTGTTTTGTCTTATGAAGTGATAAAATTCACAACACATTCTGATGTTGCTACATTTCAGTTTTATAACCAAAATTTTGCAAGAAAAAAGTCAGCACACCCTTGTCTGCATATCCTGGAACTCCAGGAACCCAAGCCAAATCCTTCCCTCCCTCTGCCCCCAAGCCAAACTTTTAGATCTCACTGTATCTCATGAAATACAGTGAACACTGGATCTGCAAAAGAGAAACTCAGGAACATAAAATCAGAAGACACCATCGGCCTGGAATATAGCAGTGGAGATCAAAAGAAGCCAGCTAGCAAACACTTGTGCTTTCAGAATCACTGACACAATTTACCTAAGGTTGTATAGGCTTACCACTGCAAATATTAAAATTGGGACTGGTTGCTTCTCAAAAAGATATGAACTAATTCAAAACCAAAAGAAAACATAGGATTTAAAATAGGACAGCCATACGTTCTGAGTTATGCATGAGGTCGTTAGATGTTCCCATGTTCCTTTTTAGCCTCAAAGTCTGATGACTTCTTATAGACTTCAACAGAGAGAGGAATATGAACTATCTGGCCAGACATTTCCAACTTAAAGCAAAGTCCAAGTTTACTTAAGGTTTAGCCAAAAGTGCCTGGCCATCTTACGACTGACTTGTGCATAGCTCCCATTGAAATGAACATGCATGTGCATACATAATAGGATAGCCTATTTTCTTTTCTCTTGAAATCTGACTACTAAGGGCTTGCCTTCCAAATTTCTCCCCCTTTTCCCAACTCTTATCTGTCCCTTTCTCTTTCACATATGAACCTTGTGCATAAGTCCTTGCTTCTGAAAAGTGCTTCTGAAAAGCAGGAACAATCCTTTCCTGAAAAGAAATATTCACAGGATTTCCATTTTTTGAGAATTAAGAGGTAATTTTCCAGTGTATCCTGTCTGTCTGAATGTGCACACTCTCTACCTGAAGTTGCAGGAAGCAGATGCCTGAGGAGCCAGGAGAGACAGACTGATGAGAAAAAATAGGTTATATCAGCTCCTGGTTGATCCTGAATGGGATCCAGCCCTAAACTTTCCACCATGTGCAAAAATACGAAGACAACGTCTCTGCTTGCACCATTCTTTTACCACAGAAACATATTTTTTTCTCATTTGAAGTAAATTTTTAAGTACATTAGTTTCAAATGCACTTCCTGAGGAAGTAGGGATCCTTTAAAAATGAGGCTGTTCTGGGTTAACAAGAAACCTGCTAATGCAGGTTTATACAGCTGCACATGTTACTGCTGATAAAACTAAGAAGTCTTTCAAATGCCCGTAGGATGAGCTTGGAGCTAATATGCAGGAGAACAGTCCTTTTCTCACATAAAACTTTGTTTCTATCCTGAGGTTCTGGATCATCTATGCTACTACAAGACAAGAAAAGACCGACATGTATGGATTTGATGCTTGTCTATGCTAATTCTTTGTTTTATGCACATGAATTATCCAGTCTTTGGGTGACAGGGACCTAACAAGGACCAGAACACTGAGCAGGGACCATATGTGTTTATATCTATGTCAGTGATTTTCTGTGACTGGAGTGTCTGATGCAGTGGGACAAAACAGTTACTTCCCATCATCCTTTTAGGTGGTTTTGTATGTCAGTGAATACATGGATCTACACACATGCATTTAATGACATTCTCATACATATCTGTGTGCATATTCATATAACTTTGCGCAGATATAAATATTCATTGTATAAAAGCCTGGGAGAGGTCAAGATGCTCAATTATCTCATTCTCCACTTGCTACAGTCACAGTGTGAAAGCAATTATTTAAAAAAAAAAAAGTAGGGGAAACAGATAGCATTAAGTAATTCCTGCTCTCTCTCTCTTTCATTTCACAGCAGGCATTCTCAAAGCCTCTTACCCAGCTCTGGCAACTCTCTGCATGACCAGGGGAGCTGGAAGGAAACACACGAGAAATGCAGCATTTCAGCAGCCCTTCTGGGTTAGGGAATACAAGGAAAGATGCTGTATCCACAAGAATTTGTTGCTCATGATGCTAGAGTGAGCTTTGCACCCATACTCTCACAGGATACATGCTTGTATTAGCAGGGCTGTTGCAGAATAGTTCATAGATTATGGTTAGAAACTGCAAATTACCTCAGTCCCTGCTTGCAAGTTGAAAGGAAGATTCATCCTCACTCTTAACCTGTCTACTGCCTCCATGCAAATCCCTTTTCATTTTGGCTTTGTGAATGGGAGTAGTGTTGGGCCCTATAAGCTCCTACTCTGATGTCTTCCTGCACAAACCTTGTGAGATCAGGCAACCTCAAAAATATTAAGTCTATTATGAAGCTTATGTATCAGTTTTCATAAGCCACTGAACTGGATAAGGCAACTGACTGTTCTGTGGAAGGCTGAGTTTCACTCTTCCAGTGATAATATGATTTTTTTTTTCCATATATCAAGTAATTTTCCAATTTGTTGTTTGGGCTTTAAGCACAGTTTTTCCAACATACCATCTAACATACACAGGACAAGAGAGATTTCTCTATTTGGTGCCCTTGAGATAATCTCAACTTCTAATTATTTTTTTTTTCCACAGAATCCAGTCTATCAGTACTATAAATGCTGAAAAATGTCATTTTTCACCTCTGCTGCCTGTTAAAATGCCCAGTGCAACATTCATAGAAGTGCTTCATTTCTGTAACTATGCTAATTTTCCTCTGTCATCTTCCTCTTCATGCTGAAATGCAAAAAGCTTAATTCATTAAGGCTTGTAAGGGGCTTTAATTGTGCTGGCTGGCACAAATTATAGAAATGTAGCAAGTTTATCTCCTGTAAAATGCAGAAAGGTGGGGTTTGGATGAAAGATGCTCTTCAGAAAAAATATTCACTGGGTTTTAGCACATCAACATGTTGCATAATTCCATTCCTGCTCACAAAGAATAATGAGAAAACTACTGGCACTATCTTACTCCAATTAGTTTTTCCCTTTGCCTTGGCCTCCCTGGGGCTAATGCAGCTCTATCTCTTCTAAAGATAAACTGTGCCATTCAGTCCTCAATGTATTCAGGTGGACCATAAGCCAATATTCCCTTTGAATTATTATATGATGAATAAGCAGGGCTTTTGTGTTGATAAAAGCTTGAACTGACAGATTGCAGCTCCATCTATAGTCTCCAGCCCAAGGGTGGCTGTGACTTCCAGGAGCTGGCAGGGCATCTGTCAGTGAAGGATCACTATAAGTTTGCCCAGATTTTAGTGTTTTGGAAAGGCAGGTTTGAAGGACTGAGGTGTTTACTGCCTCCCACTGTTTGAGCTGCCCCAGTGCTAGAGTATACCTGAAAGGTGTTTGCACTGAGCTCCTCTTGAGAACTTCAACTCAATTACAGCAAGCTGAAATAAGTGTTGCTTTATATTACTATTCCAAACTGTACACAATGGCAGCTCAGGCGCAGCTTCATGGCCTTATTATATGACACACAGATAAGACAGCTTCAGACATTTCAGTTTAATGAGTTAATATCCTTATATTATTCTCCGAAGAATCCATTGCTGACCACTGTCTGAGATGAGATACAGCTAGAAAAATTGTCTGACCCAGTATGGCAGCTCTTACACTCTGATCTCATGAAAAGTTGCTCTGAAATCCTCCAGTAGATTTGCATGAAAATGGAACAGTAGGATCTGATGCCAGTTTTGTCTATTTACAATTGTTTAATTTTTGGATGCTTTAACAACCATATTATTGTATTAGCCTTTTAATGTTGAAATGCTTTGAAAACTTTATTTAATATGTCCTGCCCAACATGGAGGCTAAAACCAGACAATGGAAGCCTGATTCAAGTAATGAAATTGGATTCTAAAAATAAAAATAAAGAAATGAATCAATAAAAAGGAAAAGTATTGCATTTGTCTGATTATTTCCTTCCAGACAACAGCAGAGAAGAGCAATTTCAAAGTCAAAGAGGGTTGCTCAGGTTTGATGCTGCTGATATTTTTTAACCTGCTGTTACTAGCATTTTCTTTCTCTGGGAGTATGTCACACCTTTCTGGAGTATTTCCCATTGGCAAAGTTGAAGTCAAGTCACTGACTTCAAAGAAGCAAACTAAGACTAATGCTACTTTTTTTCAAGCAATTACTATCTCATTCTAAATAAATGGTAAAACATAGTACAGTAATAGTCCATATCTTTTTGAGCTGTAAAAGTGTTGCTACAGAGGTTTTGACTATTACTTCAGAGACCAAAATCCTTACCCACTCTAGTAAAGGGCATTTAGCTATTAGCTTCTTTGAGGCCAGGCTTCCCTATCAATTTAATATCACTTTCACAGAAGAACTCTCCAAGGGAGGTTTGCAACTAAAGTTAAAACAGAAAACTCTTTCAAAAGCAACTATGTCATGGGCTCCTTGTTTCAGTGTCTTTCTTCTGAACATTGGTTTTTTTGGGGGGAAGGGTAAAGACACGGAGGGAAAGCCTGCTGGCTTGCAAAAGGATTGCTTCCAAACTGAATGCCAACAGGAATGGGAGGAGGCAAGGTGATCAGGCCCGGTCAGCATAGGTTTATGAAAGGCAGGTCCTGCTTGACCAACCTGATCTCCTTCTACGACAAGGTGACCCGCTTAGTGCACGAGGGAAAGGCTGTGGATGTTGTCTATCTAGACTTCAGTAAAGCCTTTGACACCATTTCCCACAGCATCCTCCTGGAGAAACTGGCTTCTCATGGCTTGGACAGGTGTACTCTTCACTGGGTAAAAAGCTGGCTTGATGGCCAAGCCCAAAGAGTGGTGGTGAATGGAGTTAAATCCAGTTGGCGGCCGGTCACAAGCGGTGTTCCCCAGGGCTCTGTGCTGGGGCCAGTCCTGTCTAATATCTTTGTCAACGATCTGAATGAGGGGATCAAGTGCACCCTCAGTAAGTTTGCAGATGACACCAAGTTGTGCGGGAGTGTTTGTCTTCTTGAGGGTGGGAAGGCTCTACAGAGGGATCTGGACAGGCTGGATTGATGGGCTAAGGCCAACTGTATGAGGTTCAACAAGGCTAAGTGCCAGGTCCTGCACTTGGGTCACAACAACCCCATGCAACGCTACAGGCTTGGGGAAGAGTGGCTGGAAAGCTGCCTGGAGGAAAAGGACCTGGGGCTGTCGGTCAACAGCTGCCTGAATATGAGCCAGCAGTGTGCCCAGGTGACCACAAAGGCCAATAGCATTCTGGCTTGTATCAGAAATAGTGTGGCCAGCAGGACTAGGGAAGTGATCGTGCCCCTGTATTCGGCACTGGTGAGGCCGCACCTCGAATGCTGTGTTCAGTTTTGGGCCCCTCACTACAAGAGAGACATTGAGGTGCTGAAGCGTGTCCAGAGAAGGGCAACGAAGCTGGTGAAGGGTCTGGAGCACAAGTCTGATGAGGAGCGGCTGAGGGAACTGGGGTTGTTTAGCCTGGAGAAAAGGAGGCTGAGGGGAGACCTTATCGCTCTCTACAACTACCTGAAAGGAGGTTGTAGAGAGGTGGGTGTCGGTCCTTCTCCCAAGTAGCAAGCGATAGGATGACAGGAAATGGTCTCAAGTTGTGTCAGGGGAGGTTTAGATTGGATATTAGGAAAAAATTCTTTCCCGAAAGGGTTATCAAGCATTGGAACAGGCTGCCCAGGGAAGTGGTTCAGTCACCATCCGTGGAGGTATTTAAAAGACATGGTGATGTCGTGCTTAGGGACATGGTTTAGTGGTGGAATTGGCAGTGTTAGGTTAACAGTTGGAGTGGATGATCTTAAAGGTTTTTTCCAATGTAAATGATTCTATGATATTTGCCTGTTCAGTGACCACAGTAAAATCTACTCTCTTAAAATTACAAGATAGTTAATGATCAGGTTAGCACCTGTTCTGAGCTTATACTCCAACTGAGAATTTGACATTTTGGTAATGTAATGTCAGGATTTCCAATATGGGTAAATCTGAATAAAACATGGTAAGTCCTGTATCAGACTTCCTGCCATGCCCAAATTCTCCGTGTATCACAGGCACAGAGAATATGAAAAAATCCCAGAAGTGTTGGACTTGCCATGCACATATGGATCATCTATATGTATACAGATATGCACAGTACATCTTTTTCCTGATGTTTAATTTTTCTGGCCATGGCATAGCCTGAACATATCCATCTACTGACCTCATGTATTCTTTACATTTAGAGGAAAGAAGAAATGTGAATAGTAGTAGCACCATTTATCTCTGTTGCACTACCAATTTCCAAACAGTGGCATGGCTTTATTTGAACCCTAACAGGATCACATCATATATAGGTCAGGGACTGCTTCCAGCATCCATTGCAAGAGAACAGAGGAGATCCCATTTACCTCCACTGCAGGATCAGGATAGATGACTCTTGAAACTGAGGCTAACTAAAACTATAAATCTGTTCAGAGGATAAATCTCAGAGGGAGATACAAAGCAGGGTAGATTAGTCACAGGAGATCAGGACACTTTGTTTAAGGTTACTTTATTGAAGTAGTAAATAAAAGCTGTTATCTGATGGTCCTACGAGGAGTATATGTGAAACCAATCAGTT
This sequence comes from Ciconia boyciana, assembly GCF_034638445.1. NCBI lineage: Eukaryota > Metazoa > Chordata > Aves > Ciconiiformes > Ciconiidae > Ciconia > Ciconia boyciana. The sequence goes on from NC_132934.1 coordinate 210,133,691, forward strand.
TCCTCACACTGAACAGTCTCATAAACATTTATAGCCCACAAACCATGGCTTCGGTGAACAAGACTGTGCAGCTCTCACCATGACAGATGATCTTTTCTGGAAAACATCTATGATGTAGAAATTTTGTTGCTCATACCATACCCAACCTTAAGATAAATGCCACTGGCAGATGTTTCATTCTGCACAGTGAACCCTCTATTAAACAATTCTCTGAAGGTGTTTCACAAGAAGAAAAAGTGATAGGGTCTGGTCAGCATTTCACATGCCTCCTCCACCCTTGCAATAGCTCCATCTCTCTTCCTCATCTTTAAGTTTCCTCCACCACAACCATCCCAAATTCTCCCTTGTCCATACACACTTCCCTCAGCCTGCCAGCTGAGCAAGCCACAGCCTGTGTTCTGACCTGATCAGAACACTGCACGTGCTGACTGGCAGGCGCACATGTTACATGGGATGAGTGCCCAGCCTCTGCTGTCAAGCAGCATGGAAGGTACCTGAACTCTAAATACAGCCTCTCTCCTCTACACAGTTATCTATAGTCATAAACCTTACAGGAGCTTAATAACCTTGAGACCGTCACCTCTCTGAGAACTTTGATGGAAATTAGCCAAAAGGTTTAAAAATTGTTAGAGGAGACTGACAATGAGTTACCACAAGTCGAATTCCTACAGTATTACAAAGTAATAGTAATACAAAAGTATTACAGAGAACTAAAACCCCTCAGCCCTTTGGGAGGTTGCTCCTAGCTACTCTTGACTGCATCCTTCACATATCAATCCTGTGTTATGCCATTAACATGGGCTCTCCTAACCCAGGAGTTTGAAATTGCCAGGCATGTGAGCATGGGCTGTCCAAGCTGGCTCTGAATGAATTTCCATAAATATTATAATCCAAAAGAGTTTGTAAAAACATGATTCTGGGATCTGCCATATGCATTATTTGGCTTTGATGTGATATCAGCTATAAAGCCATACAGGGCATGAAACTAGCCTGCCTTTTTCTCACATCCCACTGCCACATATTTTTTCATTGGGTTCTTTGTGTTATAAGAGATGACAGCAGAGTGCCTCTTCTGAGGATCTTGTACTTTCACCCCAAATAGAACATATTCTGGGTAGGCTGCGAAGTGTGGGAGACTGGAAGGAAGCTTTGTGAAACTTCCCTTAATGACAATGAAACAAAAAGAGTTTTTCTAAGTATTTACCTGTGTATCAATTAAATTGATATTGATGAAAAGTTATTGCAGTCATTTATAGTAACAAGTAACCTGAGCTTTGGTTAGATATTTATATATATCATTAATGGTTTTTTGATGTTTGTTATATGCATATATATAACAAATCTGAGAATACAGAGATATTGGATCAGATAACAGCCTTTTTTCAAAGAAAATCAAATAAGCAAACACACAAATATCCTAAATAAATTGTATATTAACCTAATATAACACATATTAACACAGTTAATCAACAAGCAAACTAATTGCTTATTCCTGAGTTCTTCTGGTCTGTGAAAAGTTACAGGAACAACAGCAACTTTTGGATCTGTTATTCTTCATGTTCATATAGTAGACTCTCCTAGAGTATACACAAAGCCTCCTTTGAGGCCCTAAAACCTGAAAAGAATTGCAGCCTGAATGCCTTCTACACACCAGGAATAAATGAGGTCTTCCTCTCCCCTACCTTCAGCTGCCCTAAACTTAGTCACTGAGGCTTAACTAGGATTCCGCTGCACCAACTGAAGAAAAATAGGCACTTCTGGTGGAAACTTTTTGGACGTATTCAATACTTGCCTTAGGATGGATGAATCACTATTTGGAGATGCCTCTCTCTTCACTGACTCTAGATGAAAAGACTTTATCAGGCTAAAGGACTAATTGTCAGATTCCTAAAGATGGGTGAAATTAATCCCTCCCTCAGAGATAAACTTTCCACTCTGTGCTCAGCTTGACTTAGATTTAGACTGGTGGCTTTCTGGTGTCTCAGTCATCCTAAGCTACAGTTTGCCCCAGTACTAGGTGCAATAATATGTTTGAGTTGAAAATGTGTTCCCCCAGGAGTGTTCCAATGAAAGTGAAGGTGCAGAGAAATTGTACATATCTCCCCATGCCAAGGGGTGGAAGGGAGATCATTCAGAGAGATCACAAAGGTAATTTTCAGGTAGCTGTTATTTTCCAGCAGACAAAATAGGTAATATGATATATTTTCTTTTTGCATAAGTTAAATGTTCATTTTTGCACCATTTTTTATTTTAAATGTTTGTTATTATGAACAAAAATGCAAAATGGAAAAATAGCCTATCACATCATCTCTCTGTGCCTCTCAGTATCCTGTGGTATTGATGGAGAGCAGGGAAATGTTCTGCACCAAAGATCTGTCATTTTTATCAAATTTCCTTTCAAGACTGGAGGGCAGCAGAGCAGTGGTTAGATATAATGACCTTCCATATCACTTTTTCTTCTCTCTGGGCACTAAAATTTATTTCCTTTAGCTTGGCATGTCAAGCTCCAGAACTAGGCTAGAAAGAGTAGGTGAGAGCAGCAAGACTTAGGGCACCTGATGTGGCAGCTTACAGAAACTGTGATGAAACAGTTCTAACCAAGGAGTATTTGGACACTTGTCGCGGATGGAGTGAGGGTGCACTTCACTCATGAGAGAAGTAAAAATATAGTTTATTGATACAGAATAGGGAGTTAACAAAGTTCAATGCGACAGTGTTTTAACAAGATTCGATGGCGAGGTACACTTGATTATTTACTGCATAGAGGACAGGGTCAGACAAAACTGTCAGGGAGACCCTCCTGTTGAGTCATGAGGTTCGGAAGGATCCCCTTGCTTTCTAAACTCCTTCTCAGAGAGGAGTCTAGGTGCATCTAGATCCAGTCCTAGTCCCAGACTTGGTCAACGGTTTATATCTAAAGGATTATATATGCACAATCAATCCTTTATATCACTTAGCTAAGATTTCAAAGTTTAGCATGCTATTAGTCACTTACCGAGGATCTGTTGCGGCAAGGAATCTCTCAACCTCGAGGAGTAACCCTGAGAGGTGTCCCTGCTCAAGGGGAGATCCTGGCGTGCAGCCCGCTGCCGTGCAGGAGAGCTCAAAGGGCTCTTGGGCTGCTCACTATTTATGGGGGTAAGATCATTGACCCATAGTCATATTTGCATGCCGACCACAGGTTTTAGTTTCTTCGGTGGGCGCATTGCACAATAGCGCTAGGCTATTGTGTTGTTATCTGTCTCCTGAATTCACTTTGAGCTGATGCAGCCATCGTGACCAGATGCATCCATTACAATCACCGCTGGTGGTTATCACCTAAGCAGGGTTACAGGAGATAAAGGTCAGGGGCGGGGGAAGCACACCGTCACAACACTACAGAATAAAATGCTGTTTATATCGAGGGGCATATGATCTGGACTTTTGAAAGATACTTTTGTATTTAATGCAGGGCTGCCCAGATGTTGATGAAGAGCTATAGAACTGCACAAATGCAATGTTAAATCACAGTATCTTCTTATTAGCAAATCCATGTCCATAAGGTGATTTCTATAAAGTGGCTTCATTTAGCTATGAAGAACTCACTGCCATCACCAACATCAATTTTAGGCTCTGTGTTCAGATTATTTGCCAGTGCCAGCTCCATGGCATGCAGCTCTCCCACCTTCATTTCTCTCCTGTTGTTGGTGCTTAAAAAATTGTCATTCTACCAAAGAGCAGACCCAAGGCCAAGGGGTTATGCACACTGCAGGGCATGGACAGAGAATTCTCAGCCCCCTAAAACATTTCTGCTTCCCTACTGAACCATTATGATTGCTTTCCCTACCACTTTCACCATTTGTCAGTCACATTTTTGATCTGGATTGTTTGACATAAAGTTTGAGCCTTTGTATAACCTACTCTTTATCTTCTGTGTGAATAGCACCTAGACTTTTGGGTTACGATCCCTGCCAGCAAGGTCCACGGTTCCCTGGCATGTAAACGACACACAGTAACCTCAAAAATTGCTGCTGAAATGACAAGTAGAACAGGTCCCATCCTATTATCTTCACTCAGGCTTCATCAATCAAAAACTTTCCCTGAGTAGCTCTCAGGAGTAATTGCAATGGCTTTTCTGTGCTGAGCTGGAAGCCAGCAAAGCTTCCTAACCATTGCTGGCTAGCAAATATGATAAACCTTTTTATCCATGAATGGCATGGTCAAGGGATAAACATGTTCCTGTTCCGTAGCAGTCTGGTTTTTCTTTAGTTTTAGATGGTGTAAATCAAAGTGCTTCCACTAAAACTGAAAATTAAAGCCAATGTGTGACTGAATACCTGTCCTGAAGTTTTTATTCTCTGTCAGGCAAGAATATGGTACTGCTAAGACAAGGTTATAATTCAAGATGTTTGGAGACGCTGTAACAAATTACAATAGCTAACCGAAAAAATGTTTAAATGAGTGTATTGGATACTGATGTCCAGATAATAATCTTTGGCCACCTTATTCCCAGAAAGTAGGCAAAAGGCATTTACACACCTTTCTAACTACAGGAAGGGTGTCTTGTCCCTGGGTCCTCCCACTGCAGATAATGATAGTTCAAATAACATTTTTTATGGAGTTGGATCTTAATTATTTCTGGCCAAATCTTTTTGACTGGAACTTGTTCCTCCCACCTAAGAATTTTACACAAAAAAACCCCTTGTATTAGAGGGCAGTTTTATTATCATTTCTTGAAATGTGCCTGAGAGGTCTGAAGGAATAAATTTTGTAGTTTACTGGGAGGAATCCAACCTATGTTTTCACTGCAATCCATGAGACAGCAACTCCCTGCTACCATTTTTTACAGTCGAGACCTCACTTTTGCCAGACAAAAGTGCTCTTTACCCAAGTTAGACCCTGAACTCTCTGCATTGCTCAGTTGAGTTGCAAACCAGGAAAGAGGCAGATACATGGAGCTAATTATTTCTCTGCTAGTTCCCCACTCTGAAAATTGCTTTGATTAATTAAAACCCCCTCAAGTGTACATGGAAATGCCAGTGCACACAGTGTGAGTGAGATGGGCAGCATTGCGGCAGTTATTGAAAGGTGGAGCATGAAATGTTCCTAATGCAGGACCGGCATTCAGCCAAGGGGGTCTGACATCTCCTGGCCTCGTTCCCCCCATCACCTTCAGGCTCTGTAGCTCAGCAGACAAATACTTTGCAGATCTGTTAGGATCACTGAACCACTCTCACTTCGTATCTGATCTCTGGAAGGATATTCCAGTATTTTGGTCTATTCTCATTTCTGAAGGGATGGAGAACAAAACTGGACCCCTCATTCATAGGCATGCCTATAAATTCCCGGGGTGTAGCAAAAGGAGTGTGAAGATGTCATGGCAAGCAAGGGTGGATACATGAGGCTGAGAGGCACAAAGGTGATATTGAGCCAGTATTTCTCTCTGCCCGGTCAGTTCCCTCAGACAACATGAAATTACTTCTTCCAGAGTACATTGGATCAGCTATCCTCTCTCTTTGGCCTCTCCTGAACATTTCTATTTGCACTCTCTGTGGACACACAAGTCAAAATAGATCATCACAAGTTTGCAAGTTAGATGGTAGGAAGATTGTCACACTTCTGTGCTAAATGCACTAAGAACAGAACTGACAAGATACCTGTTTGCAATTATTATCCGGAAGCCAAGCAAGACATTTCAGTATACTTCTGGGTGAAGACTTAAGGGCAGAATATCATACTAGAGGGAAACTAACAATTTTGGAGAATTGTGCTTCTAATCTGATTCTGGGGAATTATGGTTTGACATTGTTTTGTCTTTTTATCCTCACAAAGGCCTTTTTTCCCTTGTCACACTGAGGTCTTTCTACTACTCACATTAGCAGCTTTACATGAGCCTTCATAATTGTTTCTTATAAAATACGTTGATTTCTATCATCCTGTTTAATGATGTGCTACATTGTTTATAAGATAATGCAATGAACCCACTTTGAACTCATTCTATTATCCCATAAGTAATGCAATAAACTGCTTAACAGGGCAATCAAATCAAGTGATTTCAGGTTAATGTTATTAGACAGTGTTCAAGAACATACAACTTTTGTTTTGAGAATTGGCTTAACCTCTTAAATATTGGAAAATGTACTTTGCTAATGTTTTTGTTTGTATTCCCTAAGGTACTAACCACATTATTCATTGCTGAGGACCAGAAATATTACAGCAGCTTTCCAGAGGAGAGAGTTAGTGTAGCCTCTAGTAACTTGTGACAAAGCAATGGATTTAATAACCTTGGAGAACTCCCCAGGGTATTATGCAGCAGTGTTCGAAGCTTAGAAAAAAAAGACATTTCATTATATACAGACAGTAGAAAATCAAATACATGAAAGAAACATAAAGGTTAAATACATTATGCTGTTGAAAAAAAAATCAGGCTGCTCAACCTACATATCATACCTGATTTGAATTTTTGAAAGGGATCTTAATGAATGTTTTTAGACAGCAGCACTTTTTTCCTTATACCTTTTTTTGGGCCTACCCAAAAATGTAATTCAAATACTCTGCACCACGCAGAATTTCATTAGGAACAGTTCCAGTGAAATTAAATCTCTATTGTGCATCTTGAGTCTGCTCTAATGATTACTGCTCCACTGAGTATGTAATTTAAAGTCTCTTGTTAATAGATGAGGTGCTGAACACCAACAGCTAGCTCTTCCAAACTTCACAGTTGAAGAGCTATCTTGCTTACAGCCAGAGAAATCTACTTCTAATTGGACTTCCATGGAACAATACTGACATCTAACAGCTGCTGGAATAATCCTAATTGAATATTACTCTATCATTTCAAGACGGGTCTATTAGGTGATATTTCTCTTTCTTAAGGTTTTCAGTAAGAGTTACGTATTCCAAAATTAAGAGCAACTGTGGACTTCTTACCTGGATTCAGATTTTCAAAAGATGGCTAAAAAGACCCTGATAAGCAAACAGGTGAAAGAAACAATGGTTAAATCCATTATGCTGTTAAAACAAATGACCCTACAGCTCTTTTGAATTGAAAGAAATAAAAAACAAATGCTGAGAAAATAATAAATATTGGAATTGCTAATTTTGAAACATTTTCGTATTAAATATGGATATATTTATTTTTGTAGTGGGTAAAAAATTATCTCAAAGGAGGTGTTTTGCTGTACCCCAAATACTAGATTTATATGTTTAGCTTTTGGTTCACCATTAAACATTAAGCCAGTTGCTTGCTGAACTCTAATGGTAAGGCCAATTTTTTTAAAGAAATCACCTCCTCCGTATATAGAGAGCTGTGGCTTCACAGAATCACAAAATCACAGAATCACTGAATAGTTGAGGTTGGAAGAGACCTCTAGAGTTCATCTCATCCCACACCCCTGCTCAAGCAGGGCCACCTAGAGCCAGGTTGCCCAGGACCGTATCCAGACGGCTTCTGAATATCTCCAAGGATGGAGACTACACAACCTCCCTGGGCAACTTATGCTAGTGCTTGGTCACCCTCACAGTAAAGAAGTGTTTCCTGATGTTTAGAGGGAACATCTTCTGTTTCAATTTGTGCCCGTTGCCTCTGGTCCTGTCACTGGGCAGCACTGAAAAGAGCCTGACTGTTCTCTTTGTACCCTCCCTTCAGTATTTATAGGCATTGATAAGATCCTCCTGAGCTTTCTCTTCTCCAGGCTAAACAGTCCCAGCTCTCTCAGCCTTTCCTCATAGGAGAGATGCTCCAGTCCCTCAAGGTCCCTCTGGATGGCAGCATGACCTTCTGCTGTATCTGCCACTCCTCTCAGTTTTTTGTCATCAGCAAACTTGCTGAGGATACACTCTGACCCATCATCCAGATCATTAATGAAGAAGTTAAATGGGACTGGACGCAGTATTGACGTCTGAGGTACACCGCTAGTTATTGGGCTCCCCTCCAACTAGACCTTCTGCTACCGATTACCACCCTGTGGGCCCAGCCATTCAGCCAGTTTTCAATCCACCTCACTGTCTGCTCAACCAGCCCATACATGAACACCTTGTCTATGAGGATCTTATGGGAGACAGTATCAAAGGCCTTACTGAAGTCCAGGTAGAGAATATCCACTGCCCTCCCCTCATCTACCAGGCCAGTCATTTTATCGTACAGGTTTATCAAATTGGTCAACCATAACTTCCCCTTGGTGAATCCATGCTGACGATTCCTGACAATTTTCTTGTCCTCCATGTGCTTGGAAATGGTTTTCCAGCCATCACCTTCCCAGGGGCTGAGGTGACACTGACCAGCCTATAGTTCCCTGGGTCTTCCTTCTTGCCTTTCTTGAAGATACGAGTGACATTTGCTTTCCTCCAGTCTTCAGGCACTTCTCCCAGTCATCATGATTGATCAAAGACTATTGAGAGTGGCCTTGCAATAACATGTGCCAGCTCCCTCAGCACTCTTGCATGCATCCTATCAGGGCCCATGAGCTTATGTATGTCCAAGTCGCTTAAGTACTCCCTGACCTGGTTCTTTTCCACTGAGCATTTTCCTTGCTCCAGACTTTCCCTCTGGTCTTTGGGACCTGGGATTCCTGAAGTCCAGTCTTGCTAGTAAAGACTGAGGCAAAGAAGGTATTCAGCCTTTTCCATATCCTATGTAACCATGTTCCCCCTCTTGTTGAGCAATGGGCCCACATTTTCCCCAGTCTTCCTTTTGTCAGCTATGTACTTATAGAAACTCTTCATGTTGTCTTTGACATCCCTGGATAGATTCAATTCCAGATGGACTTTAGCTTTCCTAAGTTTGTCCCTGGATGCTCAGACAATGCTTCTGTATTCCTTCCAGGTTATCTGTCCTTGCTTCCACCCTCTGTATGCTTTCACCCTCTATATGCTTCCACCACTTCCTGTTGAACTCTTTTGAAATTCCATCCCATAATCTTCTAAAAAGGTGACCTGATTTTTCAGCAGTGCTGAGCATTCAACACCTTCTACTGATAGACTTGGGAAATGAGGGCAATGCAGCACTTTTGAAAAAAAAAACAAACATTGTTTAGTCACTACAGAGGAATTTAGGAACTTAAATTTTTCTTCTCTGATTTTTTTTACATAATCTTAAAGCTGAAATTCAGTAAGTCCCAATGACCACTTTTCCCATATCAGCTAAACCCTCACTGCTTTTGACTACTAGTACAACCATAGCTGCTTGAACTATTTGTCTCAGTCTGTATTTATTGTGATTCTTACTTTTATTTCAGTATGAAAATTGTTTGTAAAAGATGCTTCACTTCCAAGTGTCTGATCACTTCTTCATAAGTCTTTGCTATATGGTTCACATAAATACCTTTCAACCTGTATGGATATTTCATGAACAGCAAGAATACATCACATCTATACACATTTTTAACATGTTCAAAGCACTGAACAGACATTAATTAAGTAGGACACAATTTTCAAAAATATCTAAAGGAATTAAATCCCAGGTTCCCCTTTAAATCAACTGGAGTAAGCAGTTAAACTCCTTGTGAGAATGTGGAAATCTCATTTGCAATCATAACAAGGCCTCAGTAACTAGTACTCACCCTTTTAGATACAAACTGCTTGAAATACACAGTTAAGTAAATGCCCCAAGATCACAGATTCAGTAAGTGGCACTGTTAACAGTTGAGCTTGAAAGGCTTCTCTCCAGCTGTAAGCACGAGAGCCAGGTTACATGTGCTGCTTGCGTAGGTGATCTCATGCCCATTAAAAGAGGGAGGAAAGGTATTTGCCAAGACTGAGGTGAACCTTACTTGGATGCTCTGAACTGCTTCTCTCCTCAGAAGAAGATGAAGGGGAGACACTGCTTGGTGGCCATGTGAAATTTCTAGACCTTATTTCAGAAAAAGATATCTCATACAAACAGTGACTGAAATAAAAAGAAAATTGAGGTTAGACAAATAGATTAAAAATTCAACATAAAGCAAAGCGTGTCAGGTTCACCTAACAAGAAAGTGTATTTTTCATTTACTTTTGTTCAGCATTGTTGCTGAAAAATCTGAAAAACATTTTTTGACTCAGCTGTACATAATATTTCCCCACCCCAATTTTTCATTTCACCAAACCTGAAAAATGTTATTTCACTCTACTTTATTTGACATTAAACTGAGCTACTTCAATAGGGCTGACTTTATTATTAAAGATTGTTTAAAAATTACAGCTCCTTTGTAATATAGGAACTACATGCTAGTGAGTCAAATCTAAGTTACTTTTTCCTCCATCTTTTTTTTCTTTTTTTGAGATATCTGTCTCTAGCATAATTAACTAGCTAGTTCTAAAATGTAATTTATATCACTCAAATGGGTCTGAATTACATTGTACTTAGAGAGGCAGAGTGAAACGTGAAATGCAAATTTGAGTTCATGTAAGTTTTTTAAAAGTGAACACTAATCCTTCAGGGACTCTGGATTTGACAAAAAAATTATATGAATGATGTATGCTCAGAAAAAGCAATGCTGATAAGGAACCCAATCATGATAAGTCTCAAGTGCATGAACAGTGTGAGCCTGATTTTTATTTATTCTCTCACTCCACTCACACAGGGATGGAGGGAAAACTGGAGAGGGTGACTCCAAACCACCTTTTTGCTCCCTACATTTCAGGCCTACATATGAGAGATTCACATGAAAGCAGCATCTTTCCAGCTATCATTTCCATAACAATTTTTCTGATTCTTTACTGCCTCTTACTGAATCTCTGATCTTGGGACATTTACTTAACTGTGCATTCCACGCACCAAGGTTAGTTATAGAGGGACCTCACATGGCCATGGTCCCGGTCAGCCCCTCATGTTGGAATCACATCCTCTGGACATCTCTCATGAGATATGCATGACAGAGACCTTCTTCATCCAGAGCTTGGCACCCAGGGTTTACCATCCTGTTTTAAGACCCTTATGAGTTATAAAAATGACCTTTGTGAGTTAAAGGTGAGGTTCAACCACACTAATGTCATTATAAACAGAAGGTAATAACTGCAAGTTATGTTAGACCAGTATTTCTAGAAGCTGCTACAGCAAATCAACAAGGCACTAAAAAGACTCCTGCTGGGATTCTGGACAAAATTTTCATCCCTTCATATTCAAGAAGGACTGGAAGAGAAGTCAAGACATTCAGAAAGAACCTAACTGCAAGATAAAAACAGCTTACCTTGTTCAGCACAGAAAAATAGAACCTTAGAGAGTTTTGATTCCTTTCCTTCCATAAATAAATCAGGAAAGAAGCAAAGACATTTTTATGCCAAATGGAAGTTGTCCACCTGACTGGAACCAACTTTTTCCAAAAATTGTGAAGATGTGTAGTATGAAGAATTTATGAGGAAACTTTCAAAAGAAGATGTGAAAGCAAAAGCTCATTCTCCACCAGTTTGTGGAAAAGGAATATTTGACATGGCAGCCTGTGATACCAGGAAATGAGAGAAGATGACCCAGAAGATCTATTCTCATCTGTTACTGTTATCATCAAAAGATAAAATTGAGAGAGTTGTAAGGCACATTTCCTTGCTTTTATTTTTTTTAGGAAGGTAACTGAGTGTATCATTTGGGGTTGTTCACTCCTAACTCTACAAAGCATACTGTATTTATGTGCTTTGAAAGTCAAATGCTCTTTGCTATGACATAAAATAGGAACATCTCACAAATTGTTAGTGCTGGGATTTGCATATAACATTACCATATTTCCTAATTATTTCTGGATCTATTTGCATAATGAAAAAGGGAATAGTTTCTTCTCAATAACAGTAAATACAAAAATGTGCCTGTCACTCCTCCACGAGGAAGGAACTTTAATTGTTTTTTTCTAAAGCCTGAAAGTTGAAATTTCACAAATAGCTAAATAAAAAATAGGATTAAAAACTAAACAAGATCAGAATACAACATGGATCTTCTTCAGGGACATCCAGTATTTATACTGGAGTAAATTTATCATTACTAATACTTTTACCTCTAATTTACTGACAGGTAAGTGAAAAAGAGTACAGAGACCTTTATCTTTTCAGGTAAAATGTCTAAATGACTATATAAGCATCTTGGTGATCTCTCAAGAAAGTAGATGCTTCTGTTCCGTTTGCTTTTGGTTTACTACTAATGGGACATGTCTGAGCTGAAAAGGTTGTGAAGATTTGTGCATTGTAGTGACACTTTATCCTAGCCTCACTTAGAGAGAAGAAACCTTTTATTGATCGCATATCTGTCTTGTTTAAAGGCCATCAGCCAGAACATCAGACCCACTCCCAGGTTTTAATGGCAGGAAATTCATTTGTTGGTGTTTGGTAGAAATTAGATACATTAAGGCAGAAACCAGAATATAAAATATCAGTTATATAAAACCTCCAGATACATTTGAATTTTTTTCACACTCAGCACCTAAAAGTCTAGGATGGATAGATTCATGCTGGTGGTACTGTGGTGGGAGCCACAGACTGTGAGCTCAGTTCCCAGCCCAGGCAGAGGATTTTTACATGATACTGAGCAAATCACTCCAGTAATAGTTAAGATTCACAACACACTGTCATGTATAGCTGAGCCAGCTCTGAACAAGCTCGTGTGTCCAGACCAATGCTATGCAAAGGCAGGAGCCTCAGTGGTGAAAGCAGACTAGCAGTGACAGTACACTTCAACTAATTGATCTGATCTCTCAGTGAAGCTGTGTAGCCCAAGTGGACTGTTTTATTAATATGACTATACACCTTCAAAATTTTGGAGCTAGGGACAAAGCATGGCATGCTGCAGAGAGGGAGGTCCTTACGGTTTTGTGGTTTGCCATCTGTGAAACAGTGATAGAGCTTCCCTCCTTCACAGGATGGTTTTGCAGGTGAATGTCTGAAAGCTGTGCAATGATCAAGTAACATGATGTAAGAAGATAAATTAAATGGACAGGAGAAGCACTGGACCACAGGACCTCAGAAACCCACACAAGTCTCTAAATATAAGCTACTGCCCATTATCACCTGTCTTTCATTATCACCTGGACTGCAAATTGCTTCCTCCTCAAAACAAAACGGTTGACAAATTAGCTGATTGTCCATATAGCTATAGCTGATGAGAGGTTTTTTTCCCCTCATTACATTGTGATATAGAACAGCTAGGGAAGAGGGAGGAAAAGGAGCTGCTTGGATGAGAAGCATATTTATTAGACCCGCATAACCAAACAATTCAGATAGATAACTTAATTTACAAAACTGCAAGTGAAAGAGTGGAAAGGATGGTCAAAATTCAGCTAAGAAAAGGCATCAGGAATGTTAATAGATTGTCCTGGTTTCAGCTGGGACAGAGTTAATTTTCTTCCTACTAGCTGGTATAGCGCTGTGTTTTGTATTTAGGATGAGAATAATGTTGACAACACACTGATGTTTGAGTTGTTGCTAAGCAGTGTTTACACTGGTCCAGGACTTTTCAGCTTCCCATGCTCTGCCGGGTGCACAAGAAGCTGGGAGGGGGCACGGCCAGGACAGCTGACCCCAACTGGCCAAAGGGCTATTCCATACCATATGGTGTCATGCTCAGTATAGAAACTGGGGGCAGTTGGCTGGGGGGCAGCGATCGCTGCTCGGGGACTGGCTGAGCATCGGTCAGTGGGTGGTGAGCAGTTGTATCACTGGTTTTGGTTTTGTTTTTTTTTTTTTTCCTCCTTTGTGTTTTGTTCCTCTCTCTCTTGTTGTATTCCTTCTCATTACAATTTATTATTATTATTATTATTATTATTATTATTATTACTATTATTTTGTTCCAATTATTAAACTGTTCTTATCTCAACCCATGAGTTTTCCTACTTTTGCTCTTCTGATTCTCTCCCCCATCCCACCGGGGGGGCGGGGGGGAGGGTGAGCGAGCGGCTGTGTGGTACTTAATTGCTGACTGGGGCTAAACCACAACACAGATATAACTCAGCTACACAATAGAAATTATCAGAATGAACCCCAGCGAGGTTAAACAACTGATAAAAATAGCTCTGGTAATAGCAGCAAGAGACTTTCTATTTACTGGTACAAACACTTTGGGTACCCCATCAGGGAAAGCGCACACCCAGGAGCCGTTATATTTTTACATTCCTGTTTCAGGATTTAGAATAGTTGCTGCAAATCTGAAACCTTATTTCCTGCCCACATACACAACATATCTCGGCCTTCTCTGTGTGTCATTTTTTTTTCTTGTTTTGATTGAATTCTGGTTACAGTAAATGCATTCCAGTTATTTACATGTTTTCTTCTTTCCTGTCCTGTGTCTTTGAAAATGCTAATTCATACATAAAGAAAGACTGCATGATGAAAGAATATGAAATAAATAGTTTCTGCATAGTTCTAAAAGTTAAATAAACAGTAGCAAATAAGGTAGGAATAGGACACGGCTCAAACATTGACCTGGGATCATTCCTAAAGCTTAAATGTCAGGGTACTTCTAGCATTTTTTTGACTCAAGCTACCTAACGCTCCTCCAGAGAACACAGAGGAGTGGTCAGGGACTAGCCAAGGGACCATTCCCAACTGGCAGTTTGGTGAAGACCACCCTGTTTTGGAGAGGAAGAGATTCAGCTATATGGAAACAAATCAGGCCAAGGGAGTTGACTGGAGGGTCAGAGCACGGTCTGGTCTCCGGCTGTTAGTACACACGTAGCCACGGAGGCTAATGCGCTGCTGCTACAGACCCGCGGGTTCTCTTGCCTCAACTGGATGAAAGACATTAGGTGATCCTTTTCATCCAAGGATCTATAGCACCTACAAAAAATAAAGCTTCTCAGGTTATCTTTGTTCTTGTATGGTATTAATAGATTTGCCATTAACTTAGTCTTATAGGATGACCAGAGTGTGGTGAACACAACATCCATGCCCCAATTACATATTCAGATGTGATCCCAGAGAGCAATAGTCATGACAAGGAAGGTCCAGTAAGGAAGAAGAATGACACCTTATGGAGGTGCCTATATCTCTTCATCAGCTACAGAAGGAGCCTAGAGCCTAGTGTAGTCTAAATGGACTAATGTTTATATGTTAAAAGTGATATGAGATTAATCTCATATCACTTTGATGTGCATACTTAGGCTTATTCTTCACTGGAAAGTAGTCATCAGTCCACAAAAAATTCCGCAAGAACTCTGGATTCATCAATATTTCTAAACAGACAAGAGAATATATAGAAAGAAAGAAAAAAAAAATTAAGTGATTCAATTATTCTGTATGGAAACCAAAAATGTTCTTGCTGTCAGAGACTCAAGGAGTGGTGTTACACCTGTGCAATACTCCAGATTAAGGAACGCCGTAGAAGTTTCATTAGATTTCTCTTCTCAGTTCTGTAAAGAAAGGTGTATTTAAAAGATCTAAGTAAGGGGCTGCAGTTAGACTGTACCATATTGTGATTTCTTTAGGTCTTCTAGCTAAGCAGACAAGAAACAAGAGTACAAACAAATAGAGAAATATAGCACGAGGAGAGAAAGTGTAGTAAGAAAGTAAGAAGTATATTAAAAAAGGAGATGTGAGGAGAGAGAGAGAGGGAATAAAACAGAAAACCTGAATAATCTAGCCTCAAAACCAGACATGACAGACACAGAAATCATTCTACCAGTTAAAAAATAATTAGATTCTCCATGCAATTTGCTTTTCATGAGAAAAATGTTGCTGTTTTAGTGCAAAACCTCCTGATAAACAGAATTGGCAATAATTATTACAAGTAATAATAATAATAAATGTATAAGTGATAGTATTACCATTCTTATCTGTTGAGGATTATTCTATTTGTGTATACAAAAGAAAAAAAATCAAAGGAAAAAATAACATTAAAATAGTGAATCTACTGAAAATCCATTATGTGAGAGAACATAAATATTTTCTAATTCATTGCTATACCTAAAGCACCAGTATACCTATCACATGTAATTAAACACCATTTTATAATCCTAAAGAGCTATAAAAAAATTATAGATTCTTAAATGAAATTCCTTTGAGACAAGTTGAGGACAGTTAAAAATAATTTTTAAAAATATAACACCTATTTTTTACTTTTAAATTGATTTCTGCTATGAGGGAACACATTCGTTTGAAATGTCTCTTGCACGTACAAATCAATAGAAGAGTCCCAGAGTGCAACTTTCACCTGGTATAAGTTGCTATGCACAATAATCCCAGTTTATATCAGCCAAGAAATCATCCCATGGATTGGTTTTAATTAACAAAGAAAATGTTGAAATTTTATTTAAAGCATAACTGCTCTCTTTGGAATTCTTTTGTCCAGACAAGCCAGCTTGGAGCATTGTAATATGCTTTCTCATTAAATTTTTAATACTTCCTGCTTTCAGTGTGGTCAGGACCAAATATTGAAAAAAGTGGAGTTTCTCTTTGTAGGTTGACAATTTGAATTACAATCAAAACTGCAGAGGAGGGGAAGAAAAACATAACTTGGGAGGAATTGCCTATCTGACAATCCGACAATCAAGTACAGATGTCTTTTATTTTTCTTATGTAAAAAGAGTGTGTTCTACATGAAAACCAATAAGATAATAAATGCAAATGCTTTTTTTCCCACCACACATATACTACTAAAAGAAAGAAATATGTATTAAAACACTAGAATCCCACCTAGAACAGTACTTCACTGTGAAGTGTTTTGTAAAACATTAGATATATATAGTACCATACATATATAATGTACATATATATAACATACATACATATAAGACCACCTAGCTCTTAGACAAAGCTCTCTAGTAATTGTCCTCATTGCACTTAAATAGTAGAGTAGCAACATTGTACCCATTTTCCAGATAGCAAAACAGAAAACAGGGTGGGAAAAGTGAATTGTCAAACTTGTTGAATTGTTAGAATTTAAGCCCCCAGGGTCTCGATGTGTTATAGTGTTCCCCAAACAGGGACACACCCTGGGACGAGGGCTGTCCAGACAAGCCTGAAGTGGATTGCGGAGGGCAGGGATTTATTGTAGCATCCTTCTTTCAGGTAGGCAAGGCTGTGCTTCTTGCAACAGAGGTAGGGGTCAGTCCTAAGGAAGAAGCTTTTCTCTTGGCTTTCCGAGTGAAGGGCATGGCTCACTTTCATTTCAAAACACAGGAGTTAGAGGTGACCATGGCATCCCTCTCTAATAAAGCAGCCAATGGTTAGAGAACTTCCTCTGGAAATAGAGGATTCAGGTTTAATGTCAACTTCTGCCTGAGGCTGTTGAAATCATCATCCAGGAGAGTAGCAGAAATCCTGAGCTACGGGCCAGGTCCTTGCTCTAGAGACTCTCTCTGTGATTCAGTCAGTAACAGTTAATGTCAGCACAGTGACAGACCCGAGACGAAAGCCCAGTCTCTTTCCCATGAGTGCCTTATCCAGGGGTTAGTAAGTCATACCTGTCTGAGCTCCCTTGGCTTGACTCAGCGTACCCAGGGGGACATTAGAAGTGGGGCTTTCCAGAGTTCAGCTGCCAGTGTCAGCAGGTGGCTGAATGGGCTTTCCAGAATTGAAATTTGGAGCACATGCAGCTGAATACTGCTTGGAAGCCTTATTTTTCATACCTAAATTGTGGTTTGAATCTGACCTTTTGTTCATCTCCCCGCTTTGTTCTAACTGTCAGGAGGAGTTAATTGCAATTCATATGCTGAAGTTCACTTCTACAGAATCAAGATCTAATTATAACTCTGAAATTTGCTTCATCCCAATATCAGAGAAAAGAGGCCTTACAGAGCCAATGAAAGAGGAACATGTTTTCAGCAAATCTCTTTTCCCTTGTTGCTCAGAAATGGAAGGTAGTTGCTATACGTATTGATGCAAGGATTTCCTGAAGTTTCTCTAACACTGAGTTTCTTCTAGAGTGTGGACATTAAAATAAATTGGGGTCTTTTGGAGTGACTGACTTGTTATCCATTAATTTTAATACCAGACTTGTGTGGATAAAACCTTTTAGGTACTGCTGCTGCAAATGTCTCAGATGACAGTAAAATGCCAACAGACAGTTCTTCTCTGTAGGGTTTGATGTAGCCTCATGGTAGCACTATTAATACCATGTACTTCTCCAACATCTTTTCTTCGGTAACTTCAAAGCACCAGCTGGCTCTGACCAGGCCTGCGAGATCAGTGAGGGATTTATACAGGAGACTCTTCACAAGACATGAGCATATGCTGGGAAAAGCAATGAACATGAAAGAACAGTGCAACGTCACGCAATGGCTTACAACAGTGTTTAAAAAGAATAGGTTATGCTGTTGAATCCTGTGCAAGTCTACTGGGAGAATACGCTCAACTCAGCCTTTGAGCCTCCCAGCGAAAGACAAGGGATTCATACTCCATGAGGTAAATTAGTATAATGCCCTTGAATTCCAGTTATTTCAGTGAAACAGTAGCAGCAGTCCAGCAGTGTTCCTCAGATGTAAACTAAGGCTGAATTTTTCTCACAATTGAATTATACAGGTGCAATTGAGAGAAGAGTATGACCTGTAAATATTTTATTGCTGTTATTGATTCATGAGCCAGGAAGATCATATTTTGGCTGTTAGCTTCCACAGTGAGTCTACAGTGGCAGTGGTTAGAAAAATGATCATTTTGCTTGTCTTTTGACCAGATCTGACATAACATCAATAAACAAAGTAAGCAGGGCACCCTGCAGTGCTATTCTTTTCTCTGCAGACTCACTTTTCAGCACACGTATTTTAGAAATGCTTTGTTTTCTCGTTCATACCAATCAGCCGTGGCATCTCAAACTACAAGCAGTGCCTTGTAAGTATTTTCCCAATAAAAGCAGGAAACCAGAATCACAGTCATGAAAATCTGAATAGACTTGATTTTATTCCATTGCATTTCATGTCGCCATTTATATTACAATTCAAAAAGGAATTCATATTACTGATACCTGAATAGCTGCCCAACGTCTGGAGACATCAGTCCAAGGGAGCTGGTTTCAACAGCCAACACTTGACCTGAAGAATTTGAAAAAATTCTAAACTCTTCCAGAAGACGGGGAGGAACACTCAAAACTGGTAATTAAATGGGACATACTTTTATCTAGGCATAATGTCACAGCTTAGCTGCTTTCCACCTGCAGACTCACTCCACTGTGTGATTTCATCCATTATTTGTGATTTTTCAACAGAAGCGTGGTCCGCAAACCTTTGTGAAAGACATAACGGTATTCCAGAAAATATATGACCATGATAGCCCTACGAGAGGACAGATGCACAAGCATATTGGCTTGTGATGTCTTATTGATGAAATGCAATGCTTTGAATTCTGATCACCTTTTGCTCCACAGTCATCAGAGGACCTACCGAGACCTATTCCCTGTTGGACTTAAGAGTAGAGCAACACTGATCTTGGCGGACCTGCACTGAGTCGCGTAATCAAAATTCTGGCTCACTGTCTGCAGTGAATTTTATTACCTGAGGAGAAGGAAAATTCTCTTTCCACTTGTGACCAAATTACACATGAAGTAATGATCTTCTTTTCATAGCATGGAAAGAGCAGTGTTTTGGCCTATATTATTATTATAAGCAGCATTAACCACAAAAGAAAAGTCAAAAGTACCACAAAAGAAAAATCAGAAGTACTCATCTGCAAATGTTAAAAAAAAAAAAAAAGAATCTGGGATCACTTCACTCCTTTAAACCAACAGAGGGGGAAAAAAGGTACTGTAAATTATTTGAAACAAATCCAACCTCCTGATAGCTGAGTAAGTATTAAAGTTTTATTTTAGTGTAGAAACACCAAAGGAAACTGTGACCAGTTTATGTCAAAGTTTTCATATGTGGATTTTATTCATATGGGATTTTCTAAGGAAAATAACCTGAGATTACTGTGAATAACTTGGCAAGTGTGCTAAAACAGATTAAAATCTGTAAAGCCAAAAAAATTCAGCTACATTAAAAGGCATTAATGAATAGTATACTTCTGTAGTCCTTAATCCAAATGTGGTCACCCAGCATTAGGAAAAACATAAGTGAAATTACAAAACTCACCATGGGGCAAAATAAATGGCAATAGAGCATAAATAGAGGTGTCGCAAAGGTTGGAATTGCTTAGCTGGAGAAGAAGAAGAAATTAGGGGGCTTACTGTGAAAATTATGAAGGACATCGTGCGCAGGGAATACCACAGTTAAATTCAATTGGAAGTGAGTTTAGAATAAAAAAAAATATACATCTGTATGCAATCCGTATTCAGCAATTTGGGTTTTATCGTTGAAGGAGGTATTTGATTTAAATACTGTGGCAGAAATTCTAAAGGGCTGGATAATTTTATGACCACTAATAACATTTGTCATTATGTATGTTGCCATTATGATAAGGATAATCAACTCTCATGCTATAGAGCATAAAGTTATCACCTGTGGGGATCAGGGAATTTTTTTTCCTAGCTATTAGGTGTCCATTATGATTTTTCTCATTTGTTTTTCCTAGTCAGTTTAGTGAAGTATCCTCCAACCCACATAGGTCAATCCTTGCTGCTTCAAAAAGACCTTATTAGGCCGTGTGGGGGTGATGCTTGGGTAGGTGATTCTTATCCTGCTAGAGTGTAAACCCTCCTGCTGGGAGTGAGGGAGGTTTTTTTACTGTAAATCAAGGAATGAATAAAGGGGTGCCACCAAAATCAATTTAGCAGAGTAGCTAATACCTTATCTGTATGCATTCATTTAATAGATTAAATGGGTCTCAGGGTCTGAATGGGGCTGGGGGACTATACGTAGACAATATTGATCAGTTTGTGTTCCTTCAGGAGAATCATCTTAATTGGGCAGGAGAAATTTGTCTTGAATCAATACCTTACTGGCAATAAGAGTTTGATGGTGGAAAGATAATTTGAACTGACAAAAGCTTAAAGCATTATTTTGTTAACATGTTTGATAGCAGTACCTCAGGAACAGTGAAGAAGTAAAAATATGGAAGTAGAGGAAGAGGTGATGTTAAATACTTCACTACCCCTTTCTGAATATCTCCTACTTTATACTACATGGAGTTTTATATCAAATCTTTGCTTTATTACTGATTCAGTGTAATCTGTGGTTAGTAGAATTCTGGCCTCATCATTCCTTGACAATTAAGCTAATGTGAAACTTGTAAAATTTTTGAAATTTTCTGTAAGGTTTTGGACTTGTAGCTGATGATAGTCTATTTATTTTTGAAGCTTGACAATTTGAGGTGGAAGGAACTGGTTTCCAAAAATTCAAATTTTTGATGTGCTTAGATTGAAAGTATAGATTAAGGTGAATTTACAAGAGCAAAAGGTTATTTTCCCATTCCCTTTTTAAATGTGTTTATTTAAGATTATAGAAATTAATTTAAATTAATCTTTAAAAGAACAACAAAAGCCTAACTAGAGATATTCAGGTTTGCCTTCAACAAAAAGTAAACTGTTAATTTCTCTGCCCCACTGAATATTCTATAGCTGCAGCAATAAAAACTCACTGCATAGGTCTTGCTTCTGACATTCCTGTTATGCATCTATGGAAGGATTAAATTCAACTGCAGGTTCATATGATAAGAGAGCAGAACCTGGAACATATATATCTCATCCCTCCTTACATTACAGGCAGACTCAGTAGCCCAGAGGCCAAGACTTGGTAGGACACATTTGGTTTGTGATTATTTCATCTTGTGATGAGTATTCAAATAATCATTTGTGTATTTAATGTGGTTTCCAGATTAGAGAGGTATGTTGCATTTTGCAGGGCGGATTTGGTTTGTTTGCCTACATGTACTACATCCAGCTCAGCCTTCAGCTGTCATATGGGTCTCCCTGTAGGTCCTGTGTCATCCCTGTTAAGCCCATGTGGACGTCCTGGATAGCCTGTGGATTCCCAAAACACAACAGAGACCCAACACAAAGTGTTTCAGAGAGAGAGTAAGAATTAGTTTGCACCCTAGGCTTCAGCAAGGATTATGGCTCAATGTCATGTACATTTTTTTATTAACTAAAATGGTTATTAGTCCTAGAACAGCTACTACATCCACAAAGCCTACAGTGCCAGAGTGGAAAAATATGTCTACTCCTCACGAACAAACCCTGCAAGAGACACTACTTGCTAGCTCTTAGATCTGGGCAGAAGAAGGACATAAGAGCTTTGAATAAAGATTTACTTATGAAAAATAATAAAAGCTAACACAAAGCCAAGGTTAACTGAAACATATAATTAAACTTCACATTTGCTTTAATAAAATACAATATTGACTTTGCTCTTTAAAGTAGATTAGGTTGTTGACATTACAGCAGTACAATAAACAAACCACTAAGCTTTTTACTAGCAGAACAGAAAATTAAAGCTGGTTATGACAAGCCAAATAAAATGAGTTTATTCAGGACTGTATAAATCATCAATAAGAATTCCTAATCAGTCACCTCCAAAAAGCTAGATTATTTGATCTGCAACAAAACTGGGGCTGTGTCAGCAAGTTGGATGCAAATCAAACAACATTCAGACATCTCAAAAATTCTGAAAGTATGTGTCTGGAATACAGATGAAGTCCAGAAATTCAGTGAGGCCTTCTTAGGGTAGTGGAAAAATAAATTAAAGCTGTTTTTTACACTGAGATGTGGTTATTGAAACAGAAGTCTCTCATCAGCATGGTGTATCACAGATAAAACATCATCCCTGGTTTTCTAGTCTTATTTTTTATGTATATTTTTACAAAGACTTTTCTTGGTTTGATGAATACATTTTATACAGACTAAAAGCTATACAAAGCTAAACTGTTCGTTTTGATGCTTTATCATATTGTATTACCTTTTAATACAAAACCACATGGTTCCTGAAAAGGTCTCCTATAATTTAAGGCTTGCCAGGCACAATAGCACTCTTTGATGCATGTATTTTATATACAAAGTCTTATTGTAATGCTTGTGATTAATAAAGATGTTCACTCAGACATGGAGTAAATTTGTGAACTATTAATATTTTATTATCTGTTTCCCTAAATCATAGTCTACTCCTGCCTCAAAAAAATGCCTTTTCCAGATTTTTTCATACCATATAAATAAGGTTTAAGAGCAAAATAAAAATAACAATAAAATATGTAATAAGAAGTTTCCAAGATAACTCCAAAAATTATAATGCAGCATTCAGATGTAGCATGAACTTCTTCACATTTACCTGAATGTGGATCTGGTGAAAGTTGTTCATAATTCATGATAAAAGCTGAGAAGTGCATCTGTTTGCAAAAAAAGTCATCCCTATTTTTTACTACCCAAGAATTTATTTTGAAAGTACCGAGCTAAAACACTTGCTTAAAGATTTCTCTACTTCTGACTGCATTTCAGCATTTGCTCATGAAATAAAGGTGCTCTAGAAGGAAGGAAAATCTAGAAGATATCATGCTGCCATAATCTTAATCTTATTACCACTCCTGTGATCCTGAACAGGATACAAATGAAGGACACATGGAGGGAATCAAAGCTTCACAGACTTCTATTGCTTATTCACTCCATTCCATGTTACTATGGCAGAGCTGCGAATAAAGCAGAAGTTTGGCCAGATGATCTCTTGACTATAATATACAGAGGGTGTTGACCAAATCTTGGATGAAGAACAAAATTAAGGCATGGAGGTAACATGGAAGATTAAACATTGCTAAAAGAAGATTGTGTCAGATTAGCCCGCTAGATTCTTTTGCTTTTCTGAACAAAAAAGAGTGCCTCTGAAGATCTGGACTTTGGTGAATCCTTTGATTCAGTATAGCAAGAAAAATTGTTTTAGCTGGAGAAAGTAGAAATTGTAAAGAGGTTAGAGTACAGGTGAAAGTGCAAATAACAATTAGTTGTGTAAATGGCAATTAGTTGTCCTTGAAAGGGGAACTGTTCATCTGGAAGAAGGTTACCAGTAGAGTTCATTACAGTTTAGATTTGAGCCGTCCTTAAAATGATCATTATTGAGCATAATACAAAAGTGTGAACGTGATAATAGCTCAGAGTAAGAAGACATCTTTTGTTCAGAGAAAAAGCATAATATCTCACAGAAAGAAAACCTGGATGCTACAAAGAACTAGACTAATCAGAACTTTTGGTGTGAGCTGAGGGGTCATCACAAAAGGCAAAGGACACAGCAGGGACTGTGAATTGCTGGTGTGATATTACCATGCAAACAGACAGAGGGCATCCAAGGGTGCATCACCTGAAGAATTGCCTGTGGAGAAAGTATGTTTATACCATTGTAAAAGCACTTGCTGAGAACTCATCTAGCATCCAAGAAAATGCAATTACTTTTGACCATGTGGGATCAGGGCTAATACATTCACTCAAAGTAGGGAGATCCCCTTCTCATGACAGGAGATTAAAGGACCTCATTTTGTCCACCTTAGCAGACAAAAAGCTGGCCAGGGATGTAAATATCAGTGAAGGGAGAGAACCACAAGTTCAAGAGAAAGCAGGAATGAACAGGCCATGAATACACTTATGCCTGAAAACAGAAGGATGCTAAGTATCACGTTCTGGAAGAGCCTTTTGGCAGAGCAATAGGGACATGGGACTTCACTAAGGCAAACAGGGCTCCTGCCTAGAGATCATATTCTGTTTCTGCTCACCACATCATGGAAGTGGTGCTGATGATTCCGAAGAGCTCTTTGTATGTTCTTCACTATAGAAAAACGTTAAGGAAAGACTTGTGAGGCTACAATGGCCACCATCAAGTAATTCCAGTGGTAGGTGGTAAATTGGAAGAGATTAATATGTTCCCCCAGTAAAACAAAAAAAGAGACTTTGGGGTTTTCTTAGTTTACTTTTGGGAATAAGGCCAGTGGAGTTGAACAGACGGAGTGGAAGGTGGAATCCAAACTTGCTTATTATATTCCTGTATTTCATCTGCTGTTCTGACTACAATTCTAAGATTAAATATAGGCTTCTCTGGGTCCAGCCAATGCTTCTGTGGCCTTTAAGATCTGTAAGGTCTCCCTCTGGAGAGATACCCATTCAGACTAAGTCACTATGCAGCCTTAACTTTTAGTATCTGGCTTGAAAGGGCTTAGGCTAGAGTTTGGGTAGTGATTCAAAAGACAGAAAAATCAGTAGAAATCGTCCTATTAAGACTGAAAAGAAAATGAAACAAGTTAGCTCAATGACTTTGCTGAAGTTAATTACCCAAAGAAATAAATTGAGAGAAGCTGCATTGTTTAGTTCTTGAATTAAACAATAGTCCTATCCCTTGGAAAATATTTTTAGCGGTTTAGCAAATCCTATGCACAGGGTTAGAGAATATATTTAAAGGGAAAAAAAGCCCAGCATCTCCCACTGTGAGTAAAACAAGATTCCATCATTCAGTACTGCTGTTTTCTTAAAATATTGTTGGGTCTGATGTGGAGACTGGCATCAAAATGCAAGTCAAAATATGTAGGGATTTCAACTATGTGTTAGATATTGTTTTGGGCTGATTTCTTTTGACATCCAGCTGTGTTTGCGTTTGGGAGAAAAATTTGAAATCAAGGGTCATCTCTGCAGGCAACTGTGCTGGGAAAAATTAACTGGCATAGTAAACGGGGAGGGTTTGAGTGAAATACCATTCACAGCTGAATGGGAATACTTTAGACTGGTTACAACAGCAGGGAAGAGTGTCATAATCTGAAAATATTTCTTAACAGAACATATGACAAAAGGACTGTTTTCCTTAAGATATTAATGAGTAATAAATTTATATGCTTCCCCCGCACTCCCATTTCAACAAAACCCAGATACACCAGGGTGCTGGCTGGGGAGAATGACTCTAAAAATATGAACTTCTTCACCTTAAGCCTCCAGTGCTCCAAAGACACATCAGCTTGACTTTTCTCACTGCTTATAGAATTTATTGAATGCTAGGAATTTAGACAGTTACTCAGACCAGAAAAGACTAGATTTTGTCTAGAGTTCCAATAGGAATAAGAAAAGCTTTGGGACCCAAACTCTGACAGAATTCAATTCAAACTGCTAAGACATGTATTGAAAGTGTGTGTATAGGCCCATATCAGCCTTCTGGTTTCCATACAAACAAACGTCCCACATGCAATGTCTCAACAAACCCAAATCCATCCAAAAAAACAACCAGTGGGAACTTCTGCCATACCTTGTCTGTGGCTCCTGACAACCAGGCCTTCTGGCTGCTCTTCCCTACCTTCTTTCTTTCTTTCCCTATGACGAAGGAAGAGCGTAACTGCCAAACATTGACTCTGTATTCTCCCCATGCCCATCAGGACCGCTGAGCCAGCATGACGTTTGGTGGTAATTCACTACAGCTGTAGGTCAGCAGCAAACAACCACTCCAGAGGCAAGAGGAAAACAGAGATGAATTGCTTCTGTGATCAGCTGCCTTCTGGAACTAGACTTCATGCAATGCAACCTCCTGTGCTGCTAGTACCTACAGGCATACTCTAACCCCTAAACAGATGGCTGAATTTGCAAGCTGCTGCGGATTGTCTGTTTGCAGGTGTATGTGTGAAGAAGGAGGTTACGGTGGGTTTGATTTCTATGTGTTGCAATGAATCTGAAAGTATGTTTCTTATTTTGTGCTTATATAAGGAAGTCACACTTTGAACTTTCCTTGTTGGGAGTAAGATAATGACAAGTCAGAGATATTTTTGTCTTCACACCCCTCGTGTGGAAATGGCTATAGTAGGTCACACCCAAAGTCTGTTTACTTCCGATGCCTGCTTCCTGCAGAGACCGTAATTGAACTTTTTAAAAATGCACAAAATCATACTGGAAGGAGGTGAGGGAGAGTCTGGTACATATAACAGTCTCTTAGTCATTGATGAAGACTGACTGAGGCACTGAGATCTGCACTTCCAGTTCCCTTTATTGTTAGATATTAGTAAGTACAATTAGAATTATTTATATACTTGCATATAAATTTCCATTCCCTCTTTGCTTTCTGTGCAAGCCATATTCCAGTGTGGGTGGGATGCATCTGAGACAGTCACCCTGGCACCCTTTTAACCTCATAGTGAGTAATAGGCTGGTTAGGGTGCAATGCCTCTGCCCCACTTTAAGCATGTAGAGCAGGGTATGGCAAATTCTTCTACAGAATTACCTTTTTTCCCATTGATGAAAATTACTTTAGATGATATGTGCAGATGTAGACCCTTACACTGTAAATTTGCTCGGATGAATCCCATTTCTTTGACAATGAACTTTATATCAAAAAGTTTGCATAAATGCCAGCACATAAAAATGGGTGAATGGTGGCTCTGATCTGTCTGCCCAGCCACTTACAGTTGTTCATTGAAACACAGCAATTCTACTTGAGAACTAGACTACCTGAGAATTAGGCCAGCTCTCTGGCTCCAGTAGTAGCCAGGTCTAGGTGCTTCTGGGAAACGAGGGAAAAAATCAAGAAGCTGACAACTGTAAAAGACGAACAAAGAACTTCCTAATCACAATTTGACTTAATTTCACCTTGTTTGCGGCTCCTCCCAGGTTCAGAAGCTTTTTAATTGGTTTTAAATCTTATAATGTATGTAAATATTCTTCCTAGCCCTATAAATGGTCATTTTGTCTTGTACTTCTGGTAAACACAAAGTTTCTATAATAGCCTGTTACTACCGCTCCTTGAGTATTTGATATGGAAATGAACATGTCTAGCCCATGTCTGCTATACTGGCCACATGCTAGCATACATCAGTTTATGGAAACAAAGCAAATAACAAGTGTCACTGTATCAGTTTTTGGTAGATGAGGCTTAATTCAGCAAGATGCTAAGAAAGTTGATTCCAGCCCAGAAAAGCATTTATACAAGTTCTTAAATCAGTGATTCCTAGCCTCTGTCATTTGTAGTGTCTTCAGAAATACCACCTCTGTGATAAATACTGAATAGCATTTATGCTCTCACATTTCTTTGCTATTCTCTGAAGGCTCTTTAGAAGTCACAGATTTCCAAAGGTGTCAGGCACCACAGGTTGAAAATCATTGTCTTAAATGAGGCAACCCTGTTCACCTAGCCATATAGTTATGTGTTTTAGTAGGACACCTCTTCTATTGCAAACAATTTGGAGCATTTAGAGTATGTGTGTAACAGTGTATGATACAATAAAGCCCCACTGTATTTAGTGTGTATAAGAATTTCTGCAGAACTATATAATTTCTTATGTATAATATTTTACTTTATTTGCTATTTACAAATTGAAAAGTACAGTCTCTGGTTCAAGTATTTAGTCTTTTTCTTCATGTCAGCATTTGAAAAGCAGTCTAAACCCCTAGTGCAACATTGCTAGAGAAGAGATAGAAGTGAGATTTAAATGTATTTTGTATCTGGGGTGGACGATGACTACTGTCTGTGTAGTTTTTCTATTCATTAACATGTTAACTGAATTTCATTTATTGATTGCTAAGAAACAATCTGGAGGTTTTAATTTTATTTTACTCATTTTGATCAACACTACTTCTTAAATGCTCAGTTCACAACCCTGTAGTGCATAAAAGAAATCACATGTCCTCGATGGGTCTAGACTTTTATGGCCACAGAATACTGGGAAACTCCATGGTTTGGAGGCTACACTAAAATAATGTCAGTTTTTATTCTTCTTGCTCTCCCCCAGCTGAGGGTGTGCGTGTGGAGGGGAGGATACAAAAGAAAGATATCTGAAATGTTATTCATTTTGTTCAAAACATAAACAGCAAGTGGGGGATTTTGAAAGTGCTCAGTGTTGGCCTAAACATTCTCAGTTCCTACAGAAATAAGTGGTAAAGCTCCTGTTGACTTCAACAATGCATGGTTTTAAAAACACCACCTCTGGCTTTCTTTGTAATAAGACAGAGTTACAGCTAATCCACAGTACATATGGTCTCCCAAGTTCATGGCTTTTTCAGAATTATTTTTGCTACACAAAAGCCAAAAGCCAAACACATGGCTACGTCCCAAAGAAACAGAATTTTGCTTTCTATATTTAGAGCTGATCAGGCTGTTCTTTTTAACTGCTTCATGATATGACTGTAGAGCTCAGGTTTTGGCATCCTTGTTTTCCAAAAGTCTCTGCATTGTTGTAATTAAATGTCTCTAGTAGGCAGTCTTATTAAGCTGTTTCTCTCTGTTTCCATCCCAGTGCTTCTGGCAAGGTGCTCTGTACAAGGTTTTTCATGCTGTAAAGCACCTGGTTAAAATGATCCTATCTTCACTTCTTCATCTACTTTTAGACAAATTTTCTAGATAAAGAAACTAAATTTCATACATTTTGTCCCCAGAGTGGGTACACATAATGTGGCAGAGTAAACCATTTTCCATTTAGAGCATCAATGCCAGTATATTTATGGATAGCAGTTGAAAAGGTGAAAAGGAATCACCTGTGACTCTATTCATCACAATATTTACATCTATAAATGTTTAGCTCCAACCACTAATCTTTGCCTGTGCATGTGATATCTGAGCAATAAAAAGTAAATACAATGTACTGCCCTTGATATAATTCGCACCAGTTATGCACAACTCTTTTAATAGTTCAATGGCTTCTGGATGTATATTAATTTCAAGTGAAAAGGAATCAATTGTTTACATTTCTTCACATTTTGCTATGTTTGAAACATAGAACTATTAATAGCAATAAAGAGAAATTGAATTTCCCTCCACTGTGGATTGTTAAACTGGGATCCTCTCCTGACAGAGAAGCATAGCACACTTGCTTAGTAGCAAGGGGCTTGAAATTTCTGATAAACAAACCTAACCTGCACCTAAGGACAAAGACTAGCTTGAACATAAGGAGAATCACTGCTCTGGACTGCCTTTACAGCCGCAGAGAGCTGTGCAGGGACAATTCTCTCAAAAAGTTTAAATTTAGGTGTTTCAAATCACCTTCCTAGAGAAGCCCAGACTTTTGACTACAAGGAGACCAAACATCCTGAAGCTAATGTTAGTATTTTAAAGGCATTTTTATCTCTGTTTGGTGTAGGAAAGCATCCATTACTGTCTGGATTCATAGCCGTAAGCCTCCATAAGCCTGAAGCCAGTTGCTATCATCAGCCAACGCGGCTGGCATGCAAGACCTGCCACCTTCAGAGCAGGTCTCTCTCACCTGGAGGTGACAGCTCTCATCCGCCCTGTGCTAAATTAGCTGAGGGAGTTAAACCAACCCCAACAATGAGGTGACAATAGCAATATGCAGAACTGCGTTCTCTGAGGAGCTTTTATTTGTCGAAGGAGGTAGGCACATCTCCCACTGGGGAACTTCAGCCATTTGTTGGGTCACTCTCTGCAAAATCAGAAGCTTTCCAAGCCCTTGCAATCAGAAGAGAGACCTGAGCATCCCACGTGTATCCTCTAAACCACAAAGCTGTTGGTAAGGGCCTTTGATAAGTGGGAGGCCCTGCAGAGGACACGTACAAGATACTGCAGCTGCAGGCAAGCCAGGCAGGCAGACACCTCTCTTGCATTGTCTAGGTTTCAGCAATTTCAAGGCTAGTTTTTAAAAAGATGTAGGTGCTTATCAGGGTCATCAAGCATCAAATCCTTTTCAGATCTTTGCCTTTCAGAGCAGAGTCTCTGTGCGCTTTCACTAAGGGGAAAATTTTAATAACTTACATCAGCAGACAAATTAGCACTAATCTGAGATAAAGTTCCAGGGAACACAAAACAGACTGTAGTTTTCACATGTGTTAAATAGTCAAGTAAATTCTATGGGGCATTACATCACCTAATAAACTATTTTAAAACTTCATAAGTGCCTTGCTCTCACTAAGGCCATATTTTGTAAGATTCAACAAAAAGAGCTAAGATAAGGCATGACTCCCCCCCCACTTCCACAGAGAGGACAGGGTGTGGAGGGATGTAAGAACCCAAATAATTTAGGTCCATATTTTTAAGCATAGTTGTTCCATAATTAACATTTTAAAATGGCCAGTTCACTTCCAGCATGCTCCTGCCTACAAGGTACCCCAACAATTTTGAAATGTGGCACTTTTGGAACTTTTAGCTCAAGACAAATCTAAAAATATAAGGACCAATTCTATTGCTAATTTAAAATTGATTCTGGCCAATGTTTGGTTTCAGCTTATGCCTCTATATGGTACTTCCCATATCTTTTGTGATATTTTCTGTCTTACAATCTTTACTGAAAATAGATTCACTTAAGGATCTGACTTCCATAAATTTTGCTTCAATTAAGGGTAATTTGAGGGAAAATGTTCACCATAGGAAAAAAAAAAAATTGCTGCTTCTAAATATGACAAACTCCCCTCACTTTTACTTGCTTTTCTCTGGGAAGATCCTACAACAATAGTGCTTCAAGACAACACTGGCTTGTGATTTTGGTCACATCAACTCAGATGTCTTTGCAGTTACAACTACAAAACCAGGGATGGGCTGCAGAACTGCATTTCCTTCATTCATGTTTGAAACAGTGGGCTGCTGACTTGCAACACGTAGCCAATTCCTTGCCATGCTTTTGGACTGCCTAGGGTGTGAATTCACCATGAGTTCATCCCAGTGGAACAACCAGGGAGACAAAATGAAATTATGTGTAGTCCTGGACAAAAACTTTGATCACTTTTGAAGCATCCACTGTTGCAGATTGCCCTAAAATTACACTGAGGAAGCACGCTGATGTGTCTTGGGTTGCTAAAGCCCCACAGTAGGCAACAACAAGTATTTATGGCCCTTTTTGATGGCAGCCATCTGAGCATCTCTGAAAAATATCAGTGTGACAGTATTGCATTAGGTGTCCTGCAGAGATTTCTTGCAGAATTCTCCCATGTTCTCAGTATATTCCTCTTGTTTGGTAACCAGTTCCAGTTCAAGGACTTTTTTAACTCTCCAGGCAATAAATTTACCCCTTTTGTAAAAATTTGCTCAATATCCTGTGAGGTTAGCACACGAATGAGCAATGAACTGCATAGTCAGACTCAATAACTGCCTCTTGTAGGAAATTAAAATTATGGCTACCTTTACGATGATTCATTTGTCTCATTGGCTTCCCAGAAAAACCTTAGGGGAGGAGCTGGATTTTCAGATATTATGGCTCAATTTCTTCCCTTTGTTCACGCAAAAGGGAGGAAGGAATCATTACTGATCTTAGATGGGATAGGCCATACTAAGCCCCAGCTCTTTCCCAGTACTCAGTTTCCAACCTTGCCTATTGTCAGCACCTACGCAGAAGTTACTGTTTATCTGATCACTTCAATGAGATTTTGGTATGTTGGCATCACAGCATACAGTTCTGGTTATCCCATGTTAGGACAGAATAAGTACACCACAACTTAAAAAAGAAAAATAAAAGAGGGATGATGCAATTATAAAGTCCCTAAATAGAATAGGATTGTGAAGGTAACTAGGAAATTATTATTGTTTATTTCCTTGATTACAAGAAGAGGGCCATCCAAAGAAGTGGTGAGACAACAGGTTTAAACTAACTGTGATATTTTTTCTTCATAAGGCACAGTTAAAATGTCAAACTCACTGCCATGGGATATTGTGAAAGCCAAAATAAAATAGGTTAAAAAATAAATAGACAATTTTTCTTCGGAGAGGTCCAAGCATGGGGTTTTTTTAAACAAATGAGCCAGATACAACTGCCAGCTCAAAATGTCCTTAGTTTAATTATTATCAGGTTGGTAGACTTTAATGAGGCAGGATCTCCTCTACTTACTATGTTTTTGTATTTTTTATTTTCATATCCACGGTGAGATTATCTTAATAGATCTATTACCAGAAAAAAGATACAAGCTAGATGAACCTTTGGTCTGACCCAGTGTGACTGCTTTGTATGCTTATGATAGATGAACCTTTGCTACCTCTGCTTACAAAAGCCTGCCTTATCATCCCATGGCTGTTCGGATGCAGATGGAGAAAAACAGCAGAATTGCTTTAAAACTGCTTTGAATGCATTTGTGAGGTGGAAATACAAGTCTTTTCTCAGAAACTAGCATAACTGTTAGTGACATGTAAATCAATGCCTGCATTATTTAAAATGTGCATTTGCTCATTACAAGTATCAGCCCTGAAATTTGCCTCATAAATTCTTCTCTTCTAAATTTCCTGTGTACCCTTGTCTTTGAAGTTTTCCAGGCTACCAAAAATCTCTGCAAATTTGTTTTGGTTTTCTCCCAGACTGTCAGAAATTGGTGAAAATATGAGAAGATATTTTACAATAAAAGCCTGAGGCTTAGGCGGGGTTGGCTTTTTAGACACCTTATTTTCCACTTTTCGGAAAGGCTGACCTTGCTAGAAGGGTTATTGCTCACCAGTGACGCTCACACGCTGGCCATTGGGTTACAGCATCTGTGACAGGAGCCTGGTTCTGTCGTTTGAGCTGAAGAGGAACATGATTGTAATTGAAAGCTCTTCATTTAACCCCAGCCAAGACAGTGTCAAATAAGCCAAAAATCATTAGTACTCCTGCACTCACTGTCAGAGCACATTGTGTCTATGTGAGTCTAGGAAAAAAACCTCAATTTCTGTTACTTTTTAAGTATTTGAGCTTCTAATATTTTTATAATTATACAGCCTGGGATTTGATTTCTTCTCCCAGTATTTGTGATCCTAATTAAGCCTCACATTTATTATTAACACTGCATCCTATTTTGTATGGGGGAACAACCTCTGGAGACGCTGTTCTGTTGTGCTGTGACACCCGAGGCCTCGTGTCTCTCTAATTATCAAGGCCTGCCTCTGCTCCATTAGGATACTGCCCTGTTTAATCTCCTCTTGCTTTTACAGTCTGGGAATGGTTTCTTTTCCTAGTATTTGAAGTTCAAATTAAGTCTCATGTTTATTAGTAAGTGCATCGTTTCATAAGAGAAATACAAGCCCCCTGAGAAAGATCAGAGAGTGCTGTGCTGAGCTGCAGCCACAGTACGGAGGGGGTCGGGTCAGCAGCAACAGTACCGACAGAATTAGCTTTATAGCAAACGATCAAACCAAAAAAAAGCTCATCTGCAAATTGTATCCAAGGGCCACAACAAAAGCGTGAAACTTAGAAAGCTGCTTTCAGGTAGCTTTGATAGGGGTGCAAAGAAACTGGGAAAGTCTGAGCATAAGCTACCCATAAACCAAATAATCACGGCTTCATGGTCTGGGCATCAACAGAGAAAAGGACAGGGGCAGTAGGGTGAGTGGCAATGACTATGAAACTAAGGAGGGAAAGCTTTTTATCCTGTCCTGCTCTGTGCAGGAAAGTATCAACCCCTCTCACCACTGTGACTGCTGTCACAGGCTCATTCAAAGCCCTCGGGACATATCATTGCAAGGTGTACAAATCAGGACAGCTGCTCTGACAGCCAGGCCTTTATACATACCCTGCTCTCATGCATGTGTCCATTATAAGTTTTAACCAGGACTAACGTAACAGGGTCAAAAGAAGCAGTACTGTGAAGTGGTGAATATGAACTTGTATTGGCAGCCCAAGCTCTATTGCTGGTTCTGCCATGGGCTCACTTTATCATCATATATAGAATTATATGAACGGTTTCTTATCAAAATTTTGCTCGCTGCTTTTCTCTCTAATGCCTTTGCCCTGATGCTTCATCATGCTCTAATCAACTTCATTCTGCTGCTGACTCTGTATCTGCCTCTGATATACAGCTGACTCTGTATCTGCTCACAGCTCAAAGACATCAGCTTAAATGCAATAATGAGATGTGACTGCAAAAATAGCACATTTTCTGTGAGGAATCTTCTCCCTGCAGGTATCAAGATTTCAGCTTTTTTTTTACTCATAAGAATATCATCCTCAGCCCTGTGAACTCCTGCTTGCTTTGCAGATCTGGATTCACTTATCTGTAATGAAACTGGAACAAATGGGAAAAAATTTCTTTAGCCACCTGAATAAAAGGACAGCAGTCCTAAAAGGTTGCAGCTGTCTGCAGTCCAGATTGGTAGAGATTCAGACATGGCATTGATGGCATTGAAACTGAATGACTTCAATTTTCAATAAAGATAATGTAGAGGACAAAGGCAGGATGGCCAGTGAGGCTGTGGAAATAATAACTAACTATGTCAGAGGTAGAAGCAACACTTAAAAAAACCAGTACTGTCACATCTTGAAGGACCAGATAATCTGCACCTGGCCCAGTGTTACAAGTCTAGCAGCAGGGAGTTTTAACTAGATTTATTGAGTCTGAGGAACAATTTTGTGATTGGAGCAAAACAGGTGTAGTTCATGCAGCATGTGGATGAACTACCCATTGCTGGCTGTTAGCCTGGCCTGAAGGGGCCTTGCAGGGCTGCAAAACTTTAAAATACTAGCAAACAAAAGAGCAGTTAAACGAAGGAAAATGATAAATGAGATAAATATGACAATTTAGCAAACACAGGCTGTGCCAGACTAATGTGATAGCTTCCCTTGATAAGCTAACTGATCTTCCAGACAAAAGAAATGCAGTCGATCTAATCTACCTGGAGTTCAGTAAAGCATTTAATATACTCCCACATGGGACATTATTAGTTAGGGTAGATAAAATGGGAATTAGCGCAAGAACTAGAAAGTGGGAAATAGCTAGAATAAAGGAGACAACCTAATAGGTTGTTTTAAGAGGGAATTACCAGCCTGCAGAGAGGCTACCTGTGGACTTCCACAGACATCAGTTTTGGAAGCAGTTGTACAGGTGAAATTTGCTGATGCAACAAACTTGATCGGCACAGGGTCTGTCTGCACCATCTTCTACAGCAAAATGAGAGCTTGCCTTGCCCTCAATCCAGGCTGATAGGGTGTAAGCCGCATCTGCTCTAAAGCTATATAACCAAATAACTGCAGGTCTGATATAATAAATGAGGGAATGAGACAATTTTACCCATGAGCAGAACCACAAGACATTTGCAAAGGATCTGGCTCACATTCGGCTGGGTTAGACTGTGGTTAAACCAAGTTCACAAAGGGTTATACAGTTATACCACAAAAGAATAATCAAGATGCAGGACAGAAAGAGGAGGAAGACCTGTAAATTAGAGTAAGAAAGACAGGGCACAAGGAACCTGAGGTCTAGAAAAATATTTTGCTAGAAGTTGATTGTTATCAGTAGGAAATACAAACTAGAAAAACCTATGTGCATTCTCTAATTCCAGGATGAAAGTGATCCACAAATGCAATACAGCAAGGAAAACACCCTCCTAATTTCAAACACAGCTATATTATTGTGGAATGCTCTCATAAGACTGCATTGTATACTCGGCGCAACTACATTCACAAGGACAAGAAAGGTGAGTACAGAGTGCTGCAGACAACATTATGAGCACTGCAAGTCCTTTCTTCTGGGAGAATTTCTTTTTTTGGTAGCTTCACTAAATGCATGGCCATGTCCTTATTCCTCAGTTGCTTACTATGCCTGCTTTTACAACTAGATTCTGTATAATGGGTGGAGCTGTGCATTGCCTCCTCTGGCTAATACTGTTAACTGATAACATGAGCATTTCTCCTTTATTTCAGGACAAAGTTACAAGAGTTAATTTAAGCTATAACAGTAAGAGAGAAGTGCTCATCGAATCAGACGCTGATCTCAGCTGGAACGAGGTAAATGAATGCCATGTGGTAATTTAAAAAATCTGTTCCTTATTGTTCCTCAGCTGTTAGCTGTTGCCTCCCAACTGGGCCTGTGCTTGACTGTGTGCTAATTGGACCCAACAAACATTGGTAAGAAGGGTCAAAGAGCCAAAGCCTTGGTTTGGAACTTGGCCCATGATATAAGGAAGTGTTGCTTTCTCTGCTTAGCACCTGGAAAATGAAATGCTTATATGAAACAGAGGACAAGGTTAGTACAAGAACAAATTGTTTTAACCTGGCCATAAATACATTTTGGCTGGAATTCTTTCTAAAATACTTCTCATGATCATAGCAGTGGGATTCTGGAAAATTCATTTATGGAAGGGGTTGCATGATACCCCTTCCAGTCAACACCAGAGGACAGGCTCAACGGTTGTGGGCACCCCTTCAAGTTCTTTGTTCTTACCTTTGAGAGAATTACTAAGAAAACTCTGTAATAATCTGTAGCTTAAATCATAATGCATAAGCCAGAAAAAAAATGCAAAACACAGCTTGACTTTTGGTTCCCAGGTGGAGTTTGCAGAACTGGCATTTACAACAACCATCTGATCTCATTAGATATGGAAGCCATCGAGAGATTATAAACATGGAATCCCATAGCACCATTTTTGCAGTTACATTTTAAGAGCTGAACAGCATTTAATGCCAAGCTGAATAAAAAGGTGCCATTTGAAATATTGCCATCCTCATGTGTTGACTTAAGGAAAAGTGTGAGGATGGTACACACTCCCACCAAATCAAGAGTCATGCAGACCTATTGCTAGCTTGCTAGTAGGTATAAGGGCTCAAAGGGTGAATCAGAAGAGGTAATTTAGAAGAGATAATGGGCTTAAGGCTCAGCTGTGTAGCAGCCAGTGGTAGGATGACACTGTGTATATGCACAGTTTCCAAAAAGCACTCAGTGCATGTGAACTGCTCAACAAACTCATATGATCTGATACGCTTGTTCAGCCAGCTTCTTTCTGCCTGCCAGGTGGGTTTGTCCATAGTCTCTGATTTCTGTACAACAATCTGGTTTTGTGCATGTGTTTCCGCTTAAGAATATGGCTTCAAGAAATAGTTATTTTCTCCTTAAAGTTTCAAAAGCACAAAATGTTGATACAAAACAGCCTTCAACATTTTCACACATCAGTGTAAACATAAGCATAGGAAAGGTGAATGGATAAGATTTACTGTGCCATTTTTATTTGTATTTAATAAATACTGCTCATAAAATATAATGTTCACATTACTTCAATAATATAATTGATTGAATGAGAGGGTAAAATAAGAAGGGCCATTAATGACGATCACAGTAAAGTTTTACGTTAGTACTCTTCTTGAATTTATTGAATGAGGGAATAGCTGCTCTGTACACCCTTGGAAATAAGAGAGAGGTACTTGGTTTTGAATTGTGTTGGGACCAGAGGATGTACTACATAGTTGATTCCTATTGCACTTCTTGCTGGCTGAGGCAGGATTTTTTTAAAGAACAAGTGCCACTGATTTTTTTTTTTTTTAAGGTCTTTTCCTTCATTTTGGTGAGCAATAGGTGAGGCTGCTAAAGTAAATGGATGTCACCAGACATATAAATGGTTCCTTGGCTAATGAGCCCTCTGTGTCTCACTGAACTGAGATGTCTTTTATCATCTCAGTTACTGATGTGGACACAGGTGAAGAGCTGCATTATAAGCTACAGCAGCCAGGAGAAAAAGTGGGTAGATATTATTTTCAGCTTGTTCTTTGAGATGAAACTTGGGGTATATAATGTATATAAACAAATAAAAATGATGGGTTTATACATATGTGTGATTATACATATAATATATATAAAGCATCATTTGGAGACTACAGACTGTTTTATCAAGTCAGATCTCCCCTTATATATAGTTTAAGACCTGACTGAATCATTAGATCATTCGTTTGGCCTTCACGATATCAAAGGACACATCATTTCAGTCTGTAATCCTTTACTGAATCCAAGAAGTTATTTTTGTATATCAGTCAAAAAGATATTCAGCCAATACCAATAGCACGTGCAAATCTTAGCAGTGGTTTTAAAATTTTTGTTGGTGTATGCTTATTGACCTTCTCTTCTACATTGTCTGTCACAAGATCAGTGATTTCCTCCTACTGAGTCAGTTGGTCCCGTAAGAGAGCTGGGGGATCATCTGATAGACGGCAGGGTCAGTTTCCTCTAAACCAAACAAATGAAACAATACTGGATGCCATGTTATGGGAGGGTCATCCTGGGGATAGGAATGACCAGAAATCATCCTGAAAGGCATTTGCAAAAGATATTCTTGGGAACAGCCACTCAGAGTGGAGTCTAGGAGACAAGAAGAAAAGAGGTGTGCTGAGGGCTTCCCTGAACTGAAGGATCTGGAAGAGAAAAAAGATGAGAAACTTCAGATGTGGTAACAGTTAAGGTATACTGAATCTAGGCAACAGCTAATAGGGTGGAGGAGCTCTTACAAAGTCTGGAAAGCCTTTGAGACTAGATGAAAATTTATGTGGACCCTGTAACCCATTATAGCCAAAAGGGCTGTCTGAAGGTGACAAGTAGTGAGAAGATTTTGAGTACATCTTATCCTATGGAAGTTAATCATGCTCCGAAGGGGAATAGTGTAGAGAAACAATGCTTGTATTCATTGTTTAATGTGAAAGGGAAGGTCGAGTGAGACAGCACACAGCCCCTTAGCAACTCAAGGTAATTCTTCACTGTGTTCCCTAATTATATACCATAAATGTCAGTCACACTTCATGTTACCTGTAGTTAACTGTAATCCAGTTGCATGAACCCAACATAAATTAGCCAGTTTGTATAGTCTGCTGTTAAATATACTTCAGAATAGGGTACATCTGATTGCCAGGGGAGGTGGGGGGAAACATCTCTAATCTCATCCCATAAATCTCACCTTCCTATCCTGAAGCACTCAACCACATTTCTTAACACAAGATCTGCATCAGTGTAAAATTTTGTCCTTGTCTGTCTGTTGAATCTTCTAAATCCTTTTTGCTGGTACGGGATGAAAAGAATTCCTCTTGAGGCAATGGCAGATCTCTGCTTGTAAAAATGACAGAATATTAGAAATTCAATCCATTGTGTGGCATGGGAACGTAACTTTTACCCTAGATTTCCTTAAAAATGAATATATTAGAAAATGTGGTTATCAGCAGGCCGTTTATGACCAGAAATATTTTCTTATAACTTAGTGCTCCTTATATCTTTATATTAGACACTTGTAAAATAGGCCATTATGTGTAATAAAAAGCATTTAACGAAACTTTCATTTGGAGGACATTGAATTCAACAGACTTAACTTTGACACTGACAAATGTGTCACAAGAGATGATTTGCATGGAAACCACTGGGGTCTCATTTTAGTTCCTGTAACAAACCAGAACAGTGATTTTATCATTTCAAAGTCATTTATATTAGCCTGGAGCTACATGACACAATGGCAATGCTTAGGATTGTAGCAGTACATCATCTGCATAAGTGGCATAACTTTCACTGCTGTGATAATCATTCCCAGAGCCTATATCATACATATAAACCTGTTTCAATAGGAAAAAAAAAGTCTAATTGATCCATTATTTCCCAGAAAGACTTATCATGTAGCACATGGTTACGTAGGTGGAAAAATGGACTGAAAAGTATGGTATACTGATTGGGTCAACATTTTGCCTACCTTTTAGTAGAAGATGTTTCTACTGCAGTTTTTCACAGTTACAGCCAGGTAACAAACAAATACAATTCACTAATAAATTTATGCCAGGTAATTCTCTTCACTGCAAGAAAGAACACATTGTAGAATCTAATTAATATTCTAAAATTAAAACATTATGTGGCTTTGACAGGCTCTGCATTCAAATTTTTATTTGAAAACTGTTATATGATAGTCAAAGGGACCTACCTAGCTAGAGACAAAAGCAAACAAACAAAAAGGGCAAAAAGGAAAATCAATGCAAATGTATAGCCTCCAAAAAGTAGGATCAATAAATACACTCTGATGTTAATACCACAGGGTTAGATTTATTAACCATCTAGACATCTGAGAAAGAATTTATATAAATACTTAACCCCTCTATTATAAGGATTTATATTTGAAGTTCAGCTTTGCAAAAGTCTATTACAGTGGGCAGCCTCTTTACTTAAAAATGCTCCTGAAAGCAGTGACATTTCTTGTATAAATCACTCCTAACTGCCACAGAAACTGAAACGAGATTTTAAGCCCATGATAACAGTTTTCAAAAACATCCAAATTCTCTTGTTAACAATTTCAGTGAGATTTTTCAAAGTTATTTGAGGACCTAAATGCCACTGATTTCATGGGAGCCAAGAGCTTCTTGTTGTAGTCCAGGGTCTGTCCTTTCTAGAGTGGGACAATGAGGGATCTTCCCAGCCAAACCAGGGGTCTTCTGGTTGGTTGGAGACCACAGCAGTGGGCAACAGAAATGAGACAGGCTGTAACTTATTTCCCCTGATGGACCCACTCTTCCAGTATTACCCTAGCAGAGTATGCGGCTTCACATAGCCTTATCTCAGGCCCTTCTGCATGCAGCACACATTCTCAATGGCACCACATAAAGAAACTCAGGTAAGTGGTTTATTAGGTAGTATTCTCAGTATCTGGGCAAATATAAAAATACCAGTCTTCAAAAAAAACCTTAAAACAATTGCAGATTTGTCTCTGGCCCAAAGAGGAGCTCTGTGGACCAGAGGAGAGCCTAGTCCTTGTGACGGTTTCCCTCAAGCTAAATCCTTAACTGGCAGGGCAACTTCATGTCACAGGGTTTAAGCACGGCTTTGAATGGTGCTGACTGAGATAAATAAATAAGAAGACTGAGAGAAATAAATAAGAACCATCCCACATTTCAAGATTATGATGAAAACAAGCATAGTCACACAACATGTATAAAGCCAAGCACCAGAGATGTGGCCTGGGCTATTTTGAGGAGAGACAGCAGAGGGTGGGAGAGGAACTGTTCCAACTTACCCCATTAACTCCACTATTAAGTTCTCTCTATTGCATTTACATACCTTCAAAGCTACATGGACTTTAATGTATTAATTTTTCATAGTATCTGGGCCTCCCAAGTACTCATGCATGTCTCAGTGCTCTTAAATAGTGGCTATAATCAGTACAACTGTGGTTTTAACAGTTCTGGTTTCTCCACCTTAACTTAGTAAAAATCACTGAAAGGATTCTTCAGAAATATTATCCTGCCTTGGTGCACGAACACACATTTGAGCAGGTTTGCCACTTATGACAGCCTCTGCTTGAAAGAGATGGATAAGCCAAGGTAACACAGAGGAGGGAGCGATAT
This sequence comes from Ciconia boyciana, assembly GCF_034638445.1. Taxonomy (NCBI): domain Eukaryota; kingdom Metazoa; phylum Chordata; class Aves; order Ciconiiformes; family Ciconiidae; genus Ciconia; species Ciconia boyciana. The sequence continues at coordinate 210,175,385 of NC_132934.1, forward strand.
GTTAGCAGTACTGTCAGGGGAATGTCCCCCATCTACCCATGTGTGTAATCTGCTTGCTCTAGCTATCAGTCATTTTCCCTATGCACCACTCCACAATATTTACTTGGAATGAAATCCTGCTTTTAGAACCTCTTATTGTCAGTCACTGCCTCTGCAAACTGACTTCAGGGGTTTTTTTGAGATTTCAGGCCTATGCTGATTTTTACTAGGAACTGGCCCCTCATTTGATGTAGCACAAAATTGTCATCGCAGCTTTTCTTAAATTTCTTACAGAGATATTTCCTATTGACTAATACATCAATAGCACTTTGGCAACTATGCAAAATATGCATAGCATATCAGGGAATCAAATGGAGTATTTCTAATCATGTTTTTATCTTAACTTAGAAAGAACTGGTGACATATGAACCACTGGCTCTGTGGGGAAGTAACAACTGATTCTCAGACCCACAACAGACTGCAAAGCATAGCTTGAGACTTTGCGTGTTTAAGTATGAACACTACTTACATTATTATATAGAATACTGGGTTATTCAGCAGCTGTAAAAACCTTTAGGGATATCTTGCAGTGCTTGCTGAGACAAAGCTGGTTTTGAAGCCAAATGGCATTGTGCCTGAATAAGACCCAAATTTGAACAGATAGTTATATTCCTATAATTCTTCAGTGTTTGCCCTGAGTGCCCATGCTACGAGGTTCAGTACTTATATTAAAGAGGTTTCATTTTGTCAAGGTGAAGGGTGTTCAGGCTGCTGAATATTTTGCTTAAGACAGGATTTACTTTATTCTCTCCTTTCCTGGTTCCCTGCAGTTTCCCTCCTGCTGACGGATGATCTTTCCCTAGCGAAGGTACTTTTCCCCAAGTGTGAAATTGATTCCAGCTGACAACAGAGTGTGTCAATCAATTCCCACTTTTGTCATCTTCAAAGACTCTTCTTCCCCTTATTTAAATTGTATTTTCATAATTGAAAATTGCTTTCAGATGACTTAATGAATTCCTGCACTCTATTAAAGGCTGAAAGCAGATGAAATACTGCAGCTTTCAGGTTAAGTGCATTTTTATAGGGAAGCTTTAGCAGAAGCTTCAGCAACAACAGCAACAAATTTTCTGCATTAAGACATGCCCTCTAAAGAAGCAAATCAGAGTGGTAGAAGTGGCATTTCCCACCACCAAGAAAACAAGTACTAAATTATATTTTGACCTTATGGATATATTTGTAAAGCTTCTGAATTGCTGGAGCTGCCATCAATCTCCAAACAGCTAATGTGACCCATTGATCAACTGAGATTTGTATTCTTTCCGGTTGATATAGTGCTGCATCTTCCATTGTGGTATCTCTTTAGGAGGATAAGGGCTGACCCTGGAAAGCATAAATGCTGATGGTAAAATATACTGTGTAATCTCTATTAGCTATCCACAGTTAATCTTATGATAGTAAGTAGAGAGAGGCATAAACTGTTTTCATATGATGATACCCCTGATCACTGGGGCTTGAAATGCAGACTTGCTCAGCAAAGTAGTAGTTGATAAATACAGCTGAACTGTTAAACCATCTGAAGCTCTGCTTTTGAAGACAGTAGTGCAAATGTCTGCTGAAATCTGTGTGTCATTTATTAATGTAGTTTACTTAAAAGTATCTTAACTCTTGAGACCTTTTTTGTACAAAAGTGTGAACTAGGTTCTTTATATTCTAAAAATAAATAGCAGTATCCAGATTTGTAAATAAGAGGTTTTAAAATCTTAATACTGTTTCATTTGATGTTTTTATTTTTTTAAGAAGCTGGCCAGTGAATTGGTATGTACTGGTGGGCTTCAACACATGGCTAAAAGCCAGTATCTCCTGGATTAGAATGAGCCAGAATGATTTACCAGGCCCAGTTATCTATCTACTCATTCAAATGCAAATCTAGAATAACTCCTCTAAGGCAATGAAGTTACCCCAGTTTTGCCCTGGTATGCGTGATGTCAGCAACAGGAATACTGTGTTTATATGCATAAATCCCCTTGCCCTCTTATTGACCTGGATTTGCATTTCACTTCCACTTTTTTTGTAGTATGGACAGACTATTCGTAGTTGGCTCCCTTCACACAGTAGACATCAGCAGTGCATAAAGCTCCAAAAAAGGAGAGGAGAAGAAAATGAAGAAAGTGTGTAGGTGAGCGAATGAGACATAATACATACAGCCTAACAAGGACATAATTTTGTTTCCACTTGAGGCTAGATTACAATCCCCTGACACAACAGAATTATATCTAGGTTTGTAACCTACACTTTGGTAAATGTAGCTTTAAACCACCATAGCCTTCAAAATACTTATCTCTGCTTCAAATTATCTGAGCTGAAATCACACAGTCAAGCACAACACCCCAGCTCTGTGAAACAGGGAAAAGTAGTAGTTATTTTTTTCACAGGTTTGTCATAGATAAATAATGATGTGATAAAAATAGTCTAGGTGCTACGATGCAAAGAAACTCAGTATTATACACAGTGTTTGGGGAAAAAAAAAGTGATTAATTTTTCAGATAACGTAATGTATATCTGAGCCAGGGCATCCCTGGCATATGACATGAGGTGTTTGATCTGTGGACCAAATTGAGGCTGATCAGTGATGACACATTGGCTTTGTATTATCTCCCAGTTTATTGCAGAAAAGGTCTAACAAAAAAAAGAACAGTTCTGTCCTTTTCTATTAGCTTTTTCTTAAATATCACAGCTGAGATGTCTTAGAGGTATAGCACAAATCTCACAGCTGAGGAGGCTTTAGTGGCTCCAGGCCATCTTTCAGAATCTCACTTCTAAGTTGCAGAGTAGTATAATTTAAGGCTGTCCTGCGGTACCATCCACATCAAAACATATTTTTAAGGGAATGTTAGAGCTGTCTGCGTTGGCAGAGTCCTTCCCTGCTAGGCCTAGAACTTCTAGCAGTAGCAACACTTGAGTTAAGGGGTGAGATCCTACTGTAGATGTGTCTTACCCAGTCCCTGATGAGCTTTCTATTGCCAGTGCTTCAGCTAAGGAAAGCTGAATTTTGTTTTCCTGCTTGTGAGCAAAGCTGTAGGGGTGTTCAGGCCTCCCCATCCAAGATCCACCCAAACTATACGAACAAGAACTTGTCCTGCATATTCAGGTTTTCCCTGCCAAGAGTTTCACAGCTCTTAGTCCTGATTATGTCTTTGCTCATAAATAGCATGGATGGTTTCCAGAGGCAGCCTTCAGAACCTACTCAGACCCACACGTAACTTACAATACCGACAAATCTGTAGGGGTCCTTGATGTCACTCCAGTCCTTTTGCACAGCCATGGAGTGACCACATCAGGACTGACAGTTCTAACTCATGCCTTTAAGGCTAAAGTTCTGTATGGACACCTCAAAATGTTTGGAAGCAGCTCTTTCAGTTTGCTTTTTTGAGACAGACCCTTGTGACCAAGAACAACCACAAAAAACAAGGCGCTTCCTTCTCCAGTAAGCCCATTTTACCTGCAGTGAAATTCAGAAATGGGAAAACCTGAATTCTTTACAACTCCCATCTACATAGATGTCAGGATTCTGAAAAGTCCTACTAAACAAAACCTGCAGACTTGCTTGGAGATAAACCCAGAGGCTTCTGAGAAGCTCCTGTTACTGCTCTGCTGAATGGGCACTTAACTGGCCTGGCACCATGTTAGCAGCTAGCCCCATTCAGCAGCACGCCTGATGTGTGGTGCACTGTGCAATAAACATCTGAGACAGGAATCACCTCAGCTAATTCTAGCCCTTCACATCTGGTGTCCTGAGCTAGACACCTGAGCTGCATTGACAGATAAGTGAGAGAGACATTTTGATATTGTAGTGCCTTCCATTTAAGGGCATGATTGTACGAGATGAGATGAGCAGCTCATTGCTGGGGAAAGCGCATGTTCCCGTTGCTTTTCATCCCCATTCCAGACATGTCTTTGTGCCTTTTTCTTTGCACTGGTCTTGTACTTAAATGGATCTTTATTTTTTTCATTAATTGGAAATGAATGGCAAGAACTGGATCTGGTACCGAGACCTTTTTGTTGGGGAGGAAATAAGATGAGAGAGCTGTTATGTTCAGCTCCCTGTGAAACCATGTCTTTAAGCACTTACCTTAGCCAGGGTGAATTGCCCACTGGAAGGACCCACCACTCTCCACAGGCTCTGGATGCAACTTACCTTGGGTCATATGCTAACACTAAAAAGGCTACATTAAGGTTAGCCAATTTCCCTAGTATTTCACTAGGACATAACAGTATTAGTCAAGCATACTAGTGCATGCATGGATACTGGCCCAAAGCAAGCAGAATCATGGTTTTTTCCTGTATTTCACTGTGTTCTTACTAGTTTTTCAGATGCACATAATGTTGGAAAACAGGAAAGCTGAGGGGAAATGCTAATCAGACATTCTAGAATAGGATCTGGTAGATACAGTTCTTGACCCTGCATATGTTATTTGCCACTGGAGAAATAATTTGCCATTTCTTGAGGTTTTTGCGCCAAAAAAACTGTAGTAGTAAAAAGAGATTGCCAAGAAAGAAATACTTGAGTCATGAAGCAAGGAAATCAAGTGGTATGAAATGCCATGCTATTGTGGCTGTGTTGCTAAGCTGAACTGGACTGTGCACCTTTTGATCTTTTATTTGTAAATTGTTGCTTAAGAAAAGTAGTCTTATTTGCCAGGCTATTTGAAAAAGAATGCTTGTAAGTGGTCTATAACTTATCTTCAACAAAACTTTAAGAAACTAATGCGTTTAACAGAATCAATGAAAAAAAGAAATATTGAAGACACCTCCCTCTTCAATTCTTACATTGTTCTTACTATTATTGTAGCTCTGGCATTTATTTGGGGGGGGGGGGGAGAGAATCTTATGCTCTCCTACTGTTCCTCCTACTGCAAAAGTCTTGTTATTTTGAGCTATTGCTAAGAAAATTAGAAGTTAAATAACACTGTGAAAATGAAAAGTTAATTATATTTTTTTTCTACATTCTTTGTTTCCAAATGGATAATGCTTAACTGTCTTCCTAAGTTCTTGCAAGCCTTTTTTATTCTACAGAAGAGTTAAATACTGCAAAATAGAGCTTCTCTAACAGTTTCATTTTATGTAAAGACTTCCTTCTGGCACCAGAAAAATAAACATATATAGGCATGGATGGTCACTTGCTATAGACATGAATACGAAGCTAGAAAGGGCAAGAAAGATTATAATGAGAAAAAGCTTTTGAAATAAATGAGTGCGGAAAACTGGGGCAGTCAGAAACCATGGATTTTCTTTTGGATTGATGTGCATTGATTTATATATTAGGAAATATTACTTGCACCTCTAGAGAAGAACAATTATAATATGAGTTGCAGTGGATGTAGCTTAATTAGAGAAATACAGATAGAATGTTTTTTCTAGTCAGAAGCTTAAGGGAGCTCAGGAAGGTAGAAGGAAATATTTATTAATATCATTAAAACTTTTCATAATCACTTATAGATGACTAAAAGCCTCTGGGTGGAATGAAGTTTGGGGTCTTACTACAACATAGGAAATGACAGGGTGGATAACATTAGTACTTATCTCCCATATTTTATCCTGAGCCGATGTCTAGTTCAGGTACCTTGAATATGAAGATATATCAGACCTATACAAGGGAAATTTCTTGCTAACCCGAAAGTAATTATTGGTAGCTGTAATTTTAAAATCATATCCCTTTACACATTTATCCTGCAATTACCAGAGAAACCTTATGGAGTTACATGACATATTAAGTTTCATTAGATCTTTTTAACTAATCTTTTCTTAGCTATTATTTTATTTCCTTTATATGCTATACTGCATGTACTTCTTCTTGGATGGTGAAAAATAAAAAAATTAGAAACATTTTCTAACTGTAGAACAACTTTCAAACTAACTAACTTTCAAACAACTTTCATCTACTGCCATGATATCAATGGTGAGGTCTATTAATGGCATATTTATGTTGAAATATATATATACCATTACTATAGATATAAGTACATACTATGCTTCCTATGTATGTATATAGCATCTTTTTTTTAAGAAAATTAAATTAGAAATGAAAGGTCCATTATTGAACATCCTGTATTTACTCCGATTTCTTGCATTATATGTGCAACGTAAAGCTACTGAGCTGATAAAATTATTTGAATCATCTTCTTTGCCTAAATGAAGAAAAAATGGTAAAACAATGGGAAATAATTATCCATGATGCAATAAAATCTCATTGACTTTTAATCTGCATCCTTTCTTCCAATAAATGTATTCCATTTTCCAAATCAGCAGAATAAAAGAGGACATATCTTAACTGCTATCTAATTTTAAGGCTATGCTTAGATGAAGATAACATTGTTTTAGTATCCTTGTATGCATCATCAGCAAACTCCCAATGAAGGCCTTGAGGCATTTGGAGACAGATTGTCTTCTCATTTACACCACAGCAAACTCCATTCATGAAAATTAATTGAAAGGAGAATTTAGCCCTCTGAGTGTAAATCCAGTTTATGAAAGGCTGTTAAACCTGACAGTATGAATTTACTTCAGGATGAAACTCATTAGATGCTATTTCGACCTCATACAAACTATTTATAAATTAGGTTTTATCTTTTCATGTTTTATTGCGTACTTTAAAAAAAAATTAATTTTAATATGGATAGCTACTTTAAAAGCTATTCATTTAGAGAAAGACAAGAAAGTCATGTCTGTCTTCTGTCACATTCCGGAAAAGGATACTCTGCAAAGCAAGTTTAAGAAATAGCAAGAAATGGCAAAAATGCTCATTCATTCTCTGCAAATATGGTATCAAATGCAAAGTTATTCCAATCTATTCTTTGTTCAGTTCAGATAGATAAACTCTTGTATTAAGTCAAATTATCTTTGAATACACTTGTTTGGAGGTTGGATGCATTGTATCTAGTTTTAGACTAGGACTGGAACTTCTACACAGCTAAGCTTTAGACTCCCTTGCTTTAACAGAGAGAGAGGGACAGGTACCTCCTAGAGATGCTGGCTGACTCTGCCTTAAATGATTTTTTTTAGGAGGGGTTGTACTGCCTGCTAGAGGTGTCTGCTTCTCTCTGCTGTGTGCCTAGACAACTACTTTAGACTACACACCTAACTAAAGTCAAATGAGATTAATCCAACTGTTAATATTTTTTTCCCTGAACTTGCAGCCTGCAGCAGCTGGAAATTACATCAGAAACAGGACATTCATCTGGAAGACAAAACAAAATAATCTCTACTTTAAGTGACATGCATGTGATTGCAAAGATCAGACACTAGGAATCAAATTAAAAGATCTTTAAAAAGACTCAAGATTTTGAAGTTAGTCTTACAGTTAATTTATTTTAGAAAACAAATGAGAATATCTTTTAAAAAGCCTCAAGATGATTTCTATTAGTCCTACAGTTAATTTGGTTTTGCTCTCTGGAGCTTGATTTTCAAAAGAGGATTTTCAATAGGATTAACATGTGGGACTGACAGGATAACAGCTTCCAACCACAGTATTTCTAGCAGTTAGATGTTGGGGGATTCACTCAGTCTTCCTCTTTTGTTTTGGTGGAATATTACAGCACAGAATAATGAGAAAGTTAGATTGTGTTGGATAATTAACCCTGGCAATATAGTAGATTCAGGAAGACTACGGATCCTCTCTCTATTACTTTTATCACCATCTGAAATCACTGATTTAACCCAGAGCTTGTTTGTTTTTTCCCCGTAGTCAATTAATTTGCCACTAATAGCAAGCAGAACACAAGAACTGATAGAAAAGAGTGTGAAAGGGGATTTATATGCCTGTAATTCATGTCACTGAAAGCACACTACAAGCTCAAGAGCTTCTCTTAAGGACAGATACAATTGTAAGTGCAGTAGTGTAATTGACCACACATTTACCCTTGTTTAATAAAATTTAGACAGGCACAGAATAGCACATTTGACTGAATGTACACGGTGGAGTAATTACATTGAAGAGACTAAATGTAAGTCAGAGCTGGGAAGTAATGAATACAGAGCATTTAATTATACTGTAAGCAAACACATTAAAGCCTGCCAAGAATGTGAAGGTGAACATTGGGTGATTCAGCAGGACAGTAAAATTGCAAATGGAAAGCATAGAGGATGCACAGCTTTCCAACAATGCAAGAGAAGGATTTTTAACAATATAAGCTCTTGGGATCAAAACAGTGCATCAGATCAACCTCTGGATAAATTATACATTCCACATTTATCCACAGTCTTTCTAATTAAAATCTTTGTCTCTGACACTACTAGAAAATGACATACTACTTCTGTTTGCCATTTAGTAAAATTATATTGTTTTCAAGATACCGTTGCTCTGTCGTGTTTGTATTTTACTTGGTCGAAATTCACCGCCTGAATTCCAGGAATCCTGCAATTGAGTCACTCCCCACTTAAAGCTTAACACTGTGGACTACTTTTGTTCCCTCCAATGTGACAGCGGACAAGATGTCTAGATGCCTGTGTGTCTTTAGGGAGCATGAATGCCAGGAAAGTCTCATTGCCTTAAGTTAGGCTCTGCCCTTCAAATCAGTTTTCCCTTATGAATCTGAATTATGGTCTTTTCCTGTTTTAGGGCCAAGTACAAACATTAAAGGGATTAAGAAGGACGGGTGAAGCTACAGCTGCAGGTAATGGGTCTGGAGGGAAATAAGAGTAACGTACCCAGTGTAACATATCAGAAAAGATAAAATGAGAAAGACTGGGTAAGACACAAGGAAAGAACATTTCTGTGGATTAAGTATTAAAATGAGATCAGCGTTCAGCCACAACCTCACTTTTGGGATAATCTTTAATTTTGCTCTCTCTTTTGCTCTACTAAACTAAGCTAAATCTGTCTGCAATTGTCTGTATAATACTTCCCAAAACCTTAACTTTTATCTACTGATAATACCAAAATTCTACTTGTGCCTTATTTTAGCTTCATGACTTGTAGCTTTACTCCTCTCAAGTCCAAAATATTGCTCCTAAATTAATTTTTCTCATTATTTTGTTGGTTGTAGAGTTGGTTGGAGAAAAAATAAAAAGAAGGGGAAAGAAGCTATTCCTCAACAAAGTCAGGTTGCCACGAACCTCCATGAATTCTTTTCCAGCCGTCTTGCATCATGAAAATCCATAGATCCATTGAATGATAGCAGATGGGATCAGGCCAGAGTCAAATACGGGGAGATCATGGGAACCCTGTGATGTAAGGAAAATGGATTTCAGTTGCAAAGTGGCACCTAACCAATCATCTTCTAAATTCTTAGGTGGCCATGAAATCACTGAAGTCTTTAATATTTCATAAATAACCCAAACTCAAAAGAACTCAATAGACACTTCTCACAGATTTAGATCTTTCCTAATGACAATTTTCTGCTGAAACAACTCTCACACAAAGTGTAAGACTAAGTCACCTATTCTCCTCTTTAAGACATGGGACTAAGAACACAGCAGATCTGAGTCCTGGTCCCCAATTCTGCCACTGACAAACTGTGAATCTTCAGAATCATCACCTCATGTCTCTGAACCTCTTTTTCATTTTTAGTAGTCTGTCTTCTCTACAAGACTGAAAACTGCAGCAGTGATCTCTTGAAAATGCCTTATGTATGTAGACAATGATCTCTAGTGGGCACTTATGTGTAACATAGTGAACTAATGGAAAGTGCTCCTCAGCTATCTTGTTTCTGGGAGCTCTTGAGTATGCATTTTTAGCCCCAATTTCCCTGTGAACCTTGTTTTAAAGGGGATAGAGTAATTAATTACTTAGTCACGTGTAAATGTTCTACATCCAAACAATGACATCTGGGTGCATTTTTCTGAGCTGTACTCTATCAACATCATTGTAAACTATATTCTGTGCAAGTTAAACTGATTATTTTCAGATTAATCCTGTTTGGGTTATGTTTCATTGTGAAGTCTTTTCTTCCAAAGAAAAGGTATTTCTCCAGTTGCAAATACCAGACTGGAGAAAAAAGGCACTTTGAATTAAGTCAATAGTGAAATGCCTCATTTTTTCCTAAGGATAAAATCTATCAAATGTGTTGTTTTCTCCTAGTAATTAATTTAATTATTATTGTAAAATGTTTAGTCAGATTTATGAAAGTGTATACTTTACCAGGAGGTTTAATGGTTTAAGAGTTACTTTCTGGAGGTTATTGTAAATATACAGTCAATAACATTCATGCCCATATAAACAACATTGATTTCAGCCTCTCACTGTGGTAAACTATTCTAAATCCTCTTTTTTTTTTTTTATAGTAACATAATAACTCTTAAGACTTTGATAAAAGCAAATAAAAGCAAAACATAACTCTAGTTAAAAAATGAGTGCTTCTACATATACTTAGCAGTCTGGAGCATAATGTTTGGGTATTGTGAGAGGAATAAGCACTGGGAAAGGAAAGGAACTATGTAATTTAAAGGATAATTCTGGAATAAGGATCACATATCTTTTGTAAACCTACTTATTTTGATCCTGCAGTGCCTCTGTGATTCCTTCACAGTCAGAGCTGTAGTAGAGGGTGAAAGACACAACATGCAATTAATTGTCACTTATCCCTTGTAGGATTATCTAGATTGCAGGCAGTTACTTACAGACATCGTGGTGCAGAGACATCACAACTGCATAATTAATGGTGTTACCAGCTTGATGACAATGGTTAATCATGGCTAAGTTTATGGATAGTTTGGGGGAACTGGCAAAGCAGTGTGAAGCACTAAATTTACCAGATGCCTCATCTAGGTTAAAAAAATAAAATTTTTCTTTTAGCACACTTTATGTCTAATCCTTTCCTTGACAATAGCCAGGAAACCAAGCCCATCAGAACAACTAAATGTCAGCAACAGAAGACAACTCCCACCTTAGATTTTTGTCTCCAACACAGAAAAGCAAACTGGGAGGAAGCCCTTCCAACGCAGCACCGAGTCGCTGTCTCAGAACCTGTAGAATCATCCTTTGGTGGACCGACCCTCCAGATCATAAAGCTCCCAACAAAATGGGATGTGGATAAACCAGACTTGTTATAGGTTTAGCCAGGGCCAGAGATCAGATGAAAAGCTGATGTGTTTTTCCAAGCACAAGGTGGGAGTGACAGAAACCTGGATATCCATGCTACCCTTGCAAGACTTCAGGGATTTTTTTCTTGTGCCCTGTGGTAGTCACATATTCCTGCAAAGTAAGGCTACTTCATCTACTTCCATCTCTGATGTGAAAGTTCAAACAGCAACTAAGGGACAGAGCTTGACATGTCAGAACTGAAGTACAGGATCTAAATCTGCTCTAAATGTACGTGGGCAGTGGGTCAGGTGTGGGGGGGGAGGCTGGCAGTTCTTGAAAGATTATGAGCCAAGTGTAGGCAAGTTATTTTATTAAGAACCTCAATTTATAGCTGTCTCCTGTATATCTCAGAAGGCAAGGATGGGGGATATGTTTTCCAAGAGACAACAACCCATGTCTGCATAATATTCCTTTGACTACTGATAATTTTGAGATTAAGAATAGAGTTAGAGATGGGAAAAAAAGGACCTGTATCTCTTACTGGTCACTTATGAAGTTTCAGCAAAAGTCCAGCCCATAGCAAGTAAAAATATTGTGTATTGATTCTATAGTCACCTGTATGTGGTATAAAATATAAAGAAGACTTTACCTGCCAACATGTTCTGGGTTTGTTTTGTTTTTCTTGGATACTGTGCAGCCCACCAGACTGGACTGTAGATTTCCGCTGAGGTCCATAATTTATATGAGGTTTTTCAATAGGTATTGGACACCTGTCTGTGGTTAATGGTAGAGTTAAAGCTTATAAGAAAAAGAATTGGGTTGTTGATTTTAGGCCTGGATCTGATATTTCCAGCAGAGAAGAGAGTGAGCTTTGTTTCCTGAAAGTGCAGGCCTTGCAAAAGTAGTTATAGTTAGAACTTCTAAAGGTCAGTATTTGAGTAAGACTCTGAAGAAGAAATATTGAAGGGTTGAATCTATTGTGTTTAGGATATAGGTTAAAAATAGCTGTATCCAACAGAAAAATAAACATGGAATAAGGACTAGTTTCACTTAAAGTTTACAGCTTTTTCTTAAGGTTTGGAAACAAAGATTGAAGACAACTGTGTTTGCATAGTTTAAACTAATTTCACAGGCCTTGATGACTTCTTTTAGCGGAGGCCTCTCATTTCAACGGGGTTTGTTCTGCAAGTATTAGTTACCTGGCTGTTCTTAGTTTGTTACAGTACTTTCTGTAGGGTTATAGTTAAAAGGTTTAAAAATAGAAGAGATGAGAAAACGAAACTATTTCTAGATTCTCTATTGACCATTGGTACAAACCGAGGTTTGTCTCTGTTGACAACACCAGCTTATCTGCAGTCTTTCTGTAAATGCTGTGCTACAGTAAAGATTTTCCTGTATCCAGAGCCACGTTAGGTGTAGGATTTCAAAATAAGACTCTACTGATCATGGACAGTGCTAGAGAGATTACTGGTCTCTGCTGAAGTTTATTGATATATCTGAATCCTGGGGTTTAAATTACATTTAATAAGGATTGCTTTTAGTGTCAAATTATGGGTTCCTCAAGATAGAGTCCAGAGCCCTGCCATCAAATATGCTAGGTTTTGCTTCTCTCCCTTCACTTCTGTTCCTCTCTCCCATCCCTTTAGCGTTCTGCTCCTCATGCAGTCTTTCCCTTGCCCTACAGTGACCCTGGTACTCTTCTGTAAGCCTGTTTAACTCATTCATCCAGAAAGAATAGTCATCCATTTGGGACTGTGTTTGTATTCTGTTGACTTTCTGAAGATCTGACAAGTGACAGAGCCAGCACAATATAATCATGACCGGGAGCAACAGTGGAGAAGGTAACTGAGAGAGGAACAGGCCTCCTTCTCCTCAGCCATGGCAGCAAGGTGTTATGTCAGCTTTAAGGACTTATTAGGCTACAGTACAGATTTGCATTAGGGCTGGAAAGGGATAAATTGGTGCAAAAATAAATTTAATTAACACATTGAATTAACACATTGAATTTAATTAACACATCCTGCATGACCTAGAGTTCCTTCAGTTGAAGGCTTCTCTCTGGAACATGTTCCTTCTCATATCCTTAGTTTTTCTGCTATTTTGGAAAGCCTCTTCCGACCCGCACCACTATTTTCTGTGTTAACTAAAAATAGTGCCCCTGTACTAGAGGATCTGGATATGCATTTAAGAAGGACATCTGTGCACTCTGTACATTTGACTGAAGTCACTTTTTCTTACTCTCTTAAAATTCAGGGGGAAGGAGAAGAGCTTTATCTTGCTCAAGGCACAATTACAACAAAAATGTTGAATGCTTTATTTATCGCCATTATTTTTCTCCAAAACAAATAATCTATCTCAGTCTAATTAAATTACTTTAAAATCATGGGCAAAGAATGTCTCTTCCTATGTTACTAAGCAGCAGGTCCATCAAGTGCCAGCACTGCTTGCTGATCCATGCAACCAACCCCCTTGTGTCTTTCTATAACTTGGGTGAGAGGTCACATATATAATCAGTCCAGTGATGTAGTTATTCCCCAGCTCTATCATCTACCATGCAAGATGCAGAGAAGTATCCTTTAGCCTGCAGCCAAGGGATGTAGAACTCACTGGTCTAAGAGGTTTTATCTGTTGATATGTCCTTTACATCGACTACAGCCTCACCTCCATGTGATCTGTCACACCTTGTCCCCTGAGTATATGATAGATTAATATTTCTTTCACTATGTTGTCAGTGCCTGCCCACATAGAGACAGCTCCACTATGTAATAGATCGGAAATCTAATATGCTGAGCTCCAGCAGACTTTAAAACTGTCTAATGCTGGAGATGTTGCTTCACTGAAGTTTTAATCTACAGTTATATGGTGAGTGGGGAAATTGGCATGGTGGTAAAGCCTCATCACCAACAGGCAAACATTCCTCTGTATGAAAGTTGTACTTTGAATTGCCATGGGGAACCTGTTAATATTTTGAGCTAATTGCAGTGGCCTGAATGTTAAAAAAATCCAGATCAATGAGACTCACAGCTGTGCAGAATTTGCAACAATAGTCTTCACATGTATTTTTTGAAGAAGTCCTCTGAAATCACAGTGCCTCCTCTCTGAAACCTGGGTCATGCTCAGTGTATCCTCAAAGACTATGTAAACAGGGGCATGCAAAACTATCAGCATGTTGTTTACATTGCAGTAGCTGCTACTTTTATTTTGTAAGGCACAGCAGGAATTTCTCCTATTTCGAGGGATACTTAAATTCCCCAATCCATTTTCCATATCTCCAAGATGAAGAATGATGCAAAGAAAAAGCCCACAAAGCAAACCAGTCCTACTATTAGTAGAGTCCTACACAGTAGAGATTAGGAGAAAACAAGAAACTGATATGTTCATAGAGTAAAAGTAATCTGACATTGTCCCATATAGGTTCTTACAAAATTCTGACTTTAATCATCTGACACCACTGTATTTTAAATACATCTGACACCACTGTATTTCAGCTGGATTCAAAGAAAAGCCTCCGTGGAGGAACTGAAGGCGGCATGTCTCAAACTCATTTCCACTGAAGAACTGAAAGGTTGATATACTCTGCTGTAGCATGAGTGTATATCCTGAATTTATATTTGGACTTGACAGAGGACATTTTGTATATCAAGTCGCATGCCATCATAAGGCTTCATATGTGCAAAGAGCACTCATGATATGTGGCATGCTTATAGAAAATTCAGTTCTATAAGGTGCTAAAAATTCATCACTTCAAAATAAAGACATGCAAAGATAACTTCAAAAATCACTTGCTATTTTTGAAATTCTTAACTGTACATTTCTGAATATTATCCCATTTACTGAATATTTTCCCATTTACAATGTAAAGGCAGTTGCACTGGCTCATATCAAGAGTTCATCAACAGTGCCCATAATGGATGAGTATCTCTGTGGAGCAGCGTGTAGAGGAGTGCTGTGGAAGGGGCCATGGGATTACCTTACTTCTGTCTCCCGTGGCAAGAGACAATCCTGCACACATGTACATTGAGTTTGCCGGGCTGCAGTCCATTTTTCTGCTTCACCAAAATCTCATCAGGTTCTGGCTGTGCTTTTCCTCTCACCTTTCATCCAAAGCTCTGTTTAAGCTCTGGCCCCCCTCAGCCCACCCCTCCTGGCCTTACTCAAGCCAGACATCCATTGCTCAAGGAAAACGAAGGCTGAGGGGATGATCCAGGCATGTGGCACATTTCTGTTCCTACATCTTGCCATGTTGCCAGGCAGAACATGGCCAGGGAGCTTCTATCAGCTCCTTAGATGCCTTCAGAGAGAAGGAGATGCTGTCACGGGCATCCCACTCTTTGTGCCCCCCCCAGCTGTTTTTTTTTTTACACTTTTGACCCTATGACCTTCACCACCATCATTCACTGCTCCTCAGAATTATTTTGTTCTGCTCAGATTCTTTTCTGTAGCCCCTTTCTTTCAATTTTGTTAGAGAGGAGGTGGTGCCTTTCCAAAAGAAGGAGCAATGACCCTAAATGAATGTCTAGAGATCTGTAAGAAAACAGTGTGTGTATCTGGTTGCTCCTCTAATACTGTCTCATCTTCCAACTATTTTCAGCTCAGGGGAGTTTCTGAACTGGATGTCTTTCTGCATATTTTATAATCTTTCAAGAACTTCATTTCCATGTGCTTGTCTAGTCAGCTCTTAAACCAATGTAAATTTTGGCTGTACACAGCATTCTTTCACAGGGAGGTCCACAGTGCTAGCACATTCTATGTAAAACCACTGCATTTTTGTTTGTTTGAAAATAACTTCTAATATTGTTATTTGGCGATTCATAGTTCTTGTCTTTAAAGACAGTGATAAATAATTGAGTCACATCTACCCTCTCCGTGACAATTTTATAGAAACTTATCATATCTCCTTGAAGTCTTCTGCTTTGAGGACTAAGAAATCCTCACCTACTCAGCTGCTACCTCTAGAAAAGCCTTCTATATCTTTTAACCCTTGTTGCCTTTCTCTCAGCTCTTTCCTATTCCCCTTTTTAGGATGATGGGGAAAGCGCCACACACAATGCTCCAAGGGCTTGCAAAACAGAATTGAGCTATTATTTGTATCAACAGCTACCATCTTGTTCAGTCTTTGTGACCTGCAATGGAAGAGATAGATGATCTCACATGGAAACCTTTTTCCTTGTCTCAGTTTTATTGCTTTTTCCTACCTTTTATTTTTCACCATGGCCAAAGCTACCAAACAAGTTGTCACAGACCTCAAAGGATAGGGAGGACAAGGCCTGAGGTGTAAATGGGAGTCCAGTTGAAAGCCCAGATGTGCAAACTGCAGTGGTTATGACCTCAAAACCTTGGGAATTACCGTGTTACAGAAAAAAGCACACTGAAAATGCCTTGGATTTTATACATGGAAATAAAATGGATGCAATTGCTCTTATCAAAATGAAGTGCAAGTGGACAAAAAATGTGTGAAGGTGAAGGGGAAAAACTCATCAGGGGTTGTGAGTTTACAGTTCAACATTAAAATTGCTTGAGCATTCTTCACAACATAAAGAGCAATAAAATCTCAAAGGCACCTACAGTCCATTAGCACTAGGCTAAAAATAGTCCAGGGACTAGTCATATAAATAGACATATTTTGCAAGAAAAGAAACAATGAAAACAACCCACAAGATACACTTCTGGTCAGAAAATGTTTTCAGCTGTTTGACTGAATGAGTAATTGTTTCTCAGTTACTGCATCCCACATTAGAAATCGTCTGTTCTGTTCACATTTCCATATATGCAGTTTCCACAGTATTGTATGGGTAGGAGTGAGAGAAGAGATTTTCTACAGAACTCAAAACAGCATTTGGTTTTCACCCATGTGGGTATGTCAGACACTCTAAATATGTATCAGAACGCACTAACCTAAGAAAAATGATCATCTTTTACTGTTGATACAACCTTTTTACTAATTTCAACACTCGCATGGTATCTAGCATTACAGGCCAATGGGCCCTCTCCTGCAAGATCTAACACATTTAACAATATGCATATAATCTCCCTAACTACTGTAATTATTCATATGTTTAAACTAATGCATGTGCAGACACATGTGCAGAGTGAAGACAGCTGTCATTTATGTTTTTAATTTCAAAGTCATAGCCTAAATACTGGGAACAGAGATTTCAGAAGCTTAATTTTCACATTATGATTTGTTCTATATTTTCGTAGTCTGGAGAGGAATAAAGCAAATATTTTAGTTTGGGGGGGAGCTGAAATCCATCTGTGACTGGGAAATAACATTGCACTGCCTTACCATCAGAGTAACTTCCCCAGAGTCTGTTGTTGGAACTGACAGCAGAGTTGAGCTGATGGTACTTGCAGTACACAGAATAACAAACACTTGCTTAGCAACTGTACAGCCCATTTACTTACGAGTAATGCTGAAGCAAAGCCTAATTCTCACTTTCCCACCCCTCCAGCAAGTATGCACTTTGGAGGCACCCGTGGAGGCACATATCTCTCTCTTGCCAGCTTTCATATCATGCCAGATTTCTTGCCATGATCTTTATCCCACAACCTGTCTCATGACAACAGAACAGGCAAGATGCAGAAATAAATGTTATGTTTGGGTCTCGCCTGAAAAGGGACTAAGAATGACTGAGATATAGGATTTCCACTACCAGGGATTATATTAAACTCTCAAATGGGATATGTAACTTTTCACATCAGGTTTGAATGCAGCTGATGGAAATGATGAACCTTTCACTCAACTCTAGCAGTGATGTATTCTACTGTAAATCAGAAACATCGCCACAGAGTTAGTTGTGTAAAACCCATGAAAGTAAGTGAAAGCTCAGACATGTGGAATGCAAATTGCTCACCTCCAATGAGCACTGTATTCACTTGATTGATTTTAAATGGCTGTATAAGTGTTCTCATACATGTTGAACCTGTATAAAAAATTAAATAAATCCCAGTGGGATTTTTCTGGTATTACACTCTGAAATTGAACTTAACTTGAACAACAGAGTTTAAATACCTAGGGATGTAGTTCCTCATAGCGTGATTTTAATTTTCATTCAGAACCATAAAAGCTAAAGAAAAGTGGGTGACAGTCATTTTCAACAGTGTCTCATCTAGGGTATGAGCCAAATTCATTATTCCCAGTATTATTCCAATGATCTCCATCAGATATAAATCTGCTGTGGTGTTTTCAAGTGAATCAAATACATGTAATTTCTTATTTTAGATTCCTGACAGTGATGCATAACCAAGCCACCATTTTGTATCCCTTGGCACAGTGGATATTGTTCAATATATTTGTCTTTTTCTTAAGTAACCTTGGAAAGGAGAATGCCTTGAACTTTCTCCATTGTCACTCTCTGTATGCACTTTGCCGCAGTGTCTGGATTTGATCATTAAAGCCTTAAATAGAAGATTACTGCCACTTCCTCCTTCTTATTTGTAATCTGATGTGTCTATGTGTCATTGAGCTCACTAAGCCTATGGGATCTTTGGTCTTTCTACTTTTACCGAACTTGGTCAAAATACGTCTTGGTACAGTGCATCTCTGGCAAGTAGCGCATCTCCACTTGATCTAGAGTTTATTCCAATTTAAGCAGAACTTATTATTCTGTTGCACATTTAAACCACAAATGGATTTTTTGGTAATTTCATTCAACTTTCATGCTTCAATTCTTATCCTCTAGGACACAACTGAAACTGAGCTTTATAAACCAAAAGTCAATATGTGCAAGTAAAATTCAGAAGTGGCCAAACATATCTGTGGTTTGATGCCTGTGAAATTAAAAGCTTGGAAAGATGAAGTTAAATTGAAGCCTTTTCCTGTACACAGAAGCACAGGAGAGTCTGGGCTTCTCTCACTTCTTCTCTGTCAATACCTTAATTCAAACCCAGCAGAGCTCATGACAGACTAGCACCACATGGCAGTTTCTTCAGTTTTTAACATACAAATCACTTTGTTTTGCTTCTCACAATCATCCAAACATTTTCACCATGTTGTATCGACTAACATTACAGAAGAGGGGAAAACAAAACACAAAAAAAAAGAAAGGAAAAGGGGGAGGGAGGTTACAGGTAAATTGGAATATTTTAAAGCAGATTGTAATTACTGTCTCAGATTTTCTCACTTTGCTAACTTGAGCAAAAAAAGGTCATAAGGCTCTCAGACTTTCCTCTGAGCCTGTCTTTTTCAAAGTTAGAAGATATACAAAGAACTTTCTGCTGTGACCCTACAGGAAAAGTACAATAGGGGGGTCAGTGTGTGAGTGAGTGCAATTTGAAGAGTCTGCAGGGGAGAACATTCATTGAATTCCTACTCAAAAGCTCATCATTTAACAAGCATTAAACTCGAAGTAAGAATCATCAGCCATTGGAAGAACTTAACCCAGAGGTATTCTCTCTCTTGGACAATTAAGGTCTTTCCTCTTTAGCCATCTCTCAAGAAGCAGGTACTACCTGATTCTGATGCAGGAACTGGGTTTCCTACCTTATTTAGCTAACTTTCTGAGATAGCTCCAACAATACAGCTGTTATTTAATTTCTAAGGTACCTCAATATTTTCTTGAACTACCAACTGAACATAATTGTATCTAAGTAAATGACTCAGTGTCTGCCACCAATCACAGGATAACATGGATCTTTTTTTTCTGATCTACCAAACTGTAAGTTTTTATTTAGAAAATGTTTTAAGTTGTGCAGACACTATTTATGGCTCTCTGTACATATGGAATATATTTTGGGGGGGATGGAGACTTGGTTTATTGTTAATTTTTATATGAAGATAAATCAGAAGTGAATAAAAAGTAAAAACAAAAAAAAAACCAAAAACAAAAACAAAAAGATAGTGTCCTTGAACCTCAGAGCATTGTTAGTCTAAGTTGTTTTATGCATGTGATGAGAATAATAATATAACCAAACCTGAAAAGCTCTGATGTCAGCTGACAGCTTTGAATTGACATAGGAGGGTTTGAGATCATGACCTTAATAAAACTCTTTGCATGTTATTTACAGCCTTTAATTTAGGAATTTATCAATGACACAGATGAGCCATTTTGCCCCTAATGTATTACTGTCATCCCACGACCATCCCCACTTTGATAAAGCAGCAGCAAATATTCCCTTATTCAGCTGGGAAAGAAGAATAAATGTTTCAAGAATTTAGGGCAGGAAAGAACCCAAATTTTCCAATTTATGAAAACAGGAGGTTTCACAATGTGACTTTATTCAACACTGCACTAGGACTACAATAAAATTTGCTTGAAAACGGTTGACGGTGCAGTTGTTTGGTAATAAATTCAAGCAATACATATGAGAAGTTCATGACTTTTCTATGCCAGCTGAAGACGGTGGACTTGGATGTGACAGGATAAGTTTGCAGGACTGGTTTATGAAGACTGTCACTTTCTTTCCTAGTGAATATTTCACTCGTTCACAAGACCTGAAGGAGTTTAGGAGATAAAAGATCAGCCCAGATTAGCCAATAACTACAGCACCTCAACCTAGTCAGAATGAGGATTTTTTTACAGAGGACTTAACTTTCTGAGGGAAATGTTGTAACTCTAGGGCTCTTCTGCATAACAAACTTCCCTGCCGTTTATATCAAACTCCCACTCTTGCTCTGGTATGTCCGCGCCACCAGACAGCCAAGGAAACACAAAGAAACTGCTCAAACGTCTCCATCGATGCATGGATCAGTCCAGGGCACCCAAGATCTCTGTTCTTTTCCACCCACTCAGTATTACCACCTCCAAACTTTAAAAAAATGGTAGTCGTCGTCATCAGTGTAAGACAGGATCCAAAAGCACAAAATTAAGAATAGGTGTGCAAGACAGGCGGTGGGATTTCTGCCTGCTCCTTTTAATCCCTGCTTAGCCACTTTATGATACAGATTCTCGCCCTCCTAAGCACACCCTGCAAGCTGCTTTTGCCTCCTGCATTGCAGTTCCGCCTGGCCACAGGAGGATGACATCTCCAGCTCTTTTCTTCAGGCCACAACGTGACAATAAAGTGATTCCTCAGTCAGCCCACGCTCAAGATCCCTTTATGGCCTTACCTGATGCCACAGCAATTCACTTTTCCCTCCTCACAGCACATCCCTTTCCTCTTGCCACTCCTACAGCTTTGTAGCTTTTTTAACTGGTCCAAGCAGAGGCACAAGTTCTAGCACAGCTTTCTTCTGGATACTTTCTCTCCTCTTTCTTGGGCCTCCAGGGTCAAGAAGGATATAGAAGACCACACAGCAAAGCAGCAATGTTAATCAGAGAGGAGATGAGAGGGAAACTTGTGGCTGGCATGGTTTTGCCCTGAAGAGGCCTGAGAGGCCAGGGCTGCCCGGTGCCAGACACAGCCGGTCCCAGCTGGCTCCAGGACAGACCCTCCACAGCCCCAGCTGGGCTCATCAGCCAGTTGGTGGTGCTGCTGTGAAAACATGGTTAGGAAAGGAGAAATACGCTGAAAGAGCAGAGGAGGGAAGAGAAAGAAGAAACAAGAAAAAGTGAGAAACAGGGGTGTGGGCACCAAGGTGAGAGGAGGGGGAGGGGGAGGAGCAGGTCTCCAGGCGCTGCAGCCGGCGTTGCCCGGCAGCCTGGGGACGAGGCCATGGTGGAGCAGGTACCCGCACTGCAGCCTGTGGAGGACCCCACACGGAGCAGCTGGATATTGCCTGAGTGAACTGCAGCCTGTGGAGAGCCCAGGCAGGAGCAGGGGAGCAGTGCGAGGAGGAGGGAGCAGCAGAGAGGGGCGGTTAGGGCCTGACCATGACCCCCACTCCCCATCCCCGTGTGCCGACTGGGCTGGGGGTGTTGGCGGAGTCAGGAGTGAAAGAGCGAAGCTCAGCCTGGGAACAAAGGGTGGGGAAGCTGTCGTCTTAATTTTTGTCCTTGTTTCCTACTACCCACATCTATTTTAACCGGCAATACATTAAATTAATTTTCCCCAAGTCAAGTCTGTTTTGCCCATGACAGTAGCTGGTCGGCCATGCCCCTGTCTTTCTCTTGACCCATGAGCGTTTTCATCCTCTGTTCTCCCCCGTCCCCTTGAGGAGGGGGAGTGAGCAAGCGGCGGGGTGGGACTCTGGCCCTTAGCCAAGGTTAACCCACCGCAACTGTGAATAGAGCTCATTGTTTCTAACCTTGTTCATGACTATCGTAGAAATCTTATACAGCAGCACAACATTTTTTATCTATCATCTGCATTGCTTTTTGAAGACTGCATATGCAGAGAGATCATGGCAAATTCTGAGCAGCCGCTTCTTTTAATGGAGTTAAGCGTTTTGCATTGGTCAACAGCATTCATGAAGATCAGCTCTAGTTCAGCATAAAACAAAGTGTTAATCTGAGCTATAAGAGAAACATGGATAGAATAAGTTAAGATGACTTAAGCATATGCAACATAGGACCCCTTATATCGCTCATAGTCTGCTAGAATGGGATTCCTTTCACTGAACTTCACACTTCCATGCTTATATCCACGTTATGTCCAAGAATCACTCTAGAGGAAAAGAAAAAAACACTTCTAAGGTATAACTTGTTTCATCCTAAATCAATGTCTGAAGCAGGTCAAATGATTTGTGCCTAAAAAGCACCTGTTTTCTGAAATAGGATTTCTGAAATAGGAAGCCTGCTTCAGAAGGTGAGAAATTGGCATTGTACGTAACTAAATGAAATGAGGCGAGTCTCACCTCTAATGCCTGCTTGGCCCATTCTTTGCTGGTTTACCAATACTTTTAACAGACACATAATGTAATATAGTCAGGGTCTCTAGCACAACCCACCAAATGTAGTACTCTAGGTCATAAAAGATGTGGTCCACAGAAATGCACAGAAAACAGTCTTTAGAGTTTATCATTTGAACGACACTCAGTGCCCTGTGAAGAAGCCCTGCACATCTGTCGAGGTATATAGTACGAGTAGGATATGAAAATACTGATCAGCAATAAGGGAAGACAGGTTCACAAGTCATACGAGGACTGCGAAACCCCAGCTTGGTACCACAGAAATACGAGTCATCAGCTTCACAGATCGTGCTGGGATTGAAACAGAACAATCTGGCATTCCTAGTGTGATTAAGTGACTTGATTTCACAGTTATAAAAAAGTAACCAAGTTGAGTCAAACTATTATTTTAGTGGTTTGCATCATAGGTCAGAAAATAATTCCTCATGAGAGGTGTCTTAACCTTGAACTGTAGGGATTTGAATCAGGCTTCAACTCTGAGGAAGGACTTTGCTTCAAACTGAATGCAGAACTCTCTCCTCTGCGTTCTTTGTACCCTTGGGTGACAGACTGGGAAAAGGCAGCTTTCCATTTAGCCTAGTCCAGTCTAACCCAGTGAGCCCTGCACTGCGCCTGGCCTGGTGTGTTACTTCAACCCCTCCAAGCGATACATCTTGCACCAGGACTAACATTTATCATGACAGATCTTTTTATAATACTCTTCCTGTTGTAAACCAGTATCTTTCTCATCACTTTCTGATTAACATGAGAATGTCACACTCGACTTTGCAGAACATGAGTTTTATGCACTTCCTTTATATCCATTGACATTTCTGGGACAGATCTAGCTCAAAAAATCAGAGCAGGAGGAGAGGAAACAACAGCATAGGTGTTAAATTGCCAGTGAGTTTAAGGCTCAGAGTCTCATCTAGACAGTATTCTAATTGGGTACCTTAGTTGCATCGTATTATGTAATTAGCAATCATCTCATTAATTCAAATGAGAACAAAAAGAATCCCAGAAAGGCAGCAAATGAGATTCCCTGACATAGTCCCTTACATGGGAATTAAAAGCCTGCTGTGCCGGCTCTCACAACACAGTCTGCCCAGAGACATCTGAATCACAAAAATGGGCTTATATATTTTGGTGAAACTTAGATTCTACTGGGATTTTGAGAAGTTACTGAGATATTAATAAGATACTGGCATTGTATTATTGACATAGACTTAGATTTATAATTTTCTGAGAATTTGAGGGGGTTTTTTAAATCTATGTAATGAAAGTTTGGAAAAAATCTTCAGTAAAAGCCTGCCCTGGATTTGATGCCACGTGTGATAGTATTTCAATCAAGAAATTCAGAATAGCAGCCATATGCATCTGTATGTGAATCTATAAGGGATTCCATGGATAACGGATGTTTTCTGAGACAGAACAGGTAAGACAGTGAAAAGTTTTCCTTTGATGGCCTCAGACGAAAATTAGCAGAGATGGAGCACAAAACTTCCCAGTTGTGCGCTCAACAGCGAATGGCCTTGTAGCGAGGTCTGCGTGGAGCCCATAGGACACCGAATGCCCGCAACATCCTTCCTCCTCGGACTGACTTAAGGACGTGACTCCTGGCTCGTGCCCCGCGTGTTTCCATACGGCTCTGTGGTTGACCCGTCGGTGTGTTTTGAAACCGTCATAGCCACGTGATCCCAGAGCACCCTCTCATTGGCTCCCCGCTTCCTTTAGATCAGGAAGTGCTCCTATGGAACAATATGCAGATGTACGTAGAGACATTCCTGTATATATATATGTGAGTGTACAAATGTGTGTAAATATGTATTTATTTATACATAGTCACACTTTACATGTATAAATACCTGTGTATTTATGTATGTGTCTATATTGCACATTATGTATTATATATACACATATATATAAATATATTAAGGAAATAAGGATCATAAGGAATGGCCCGAAAGGTTTCCCCAAACCCCCCACAAACCCAGAGAGCCAGCCAGTGGGTTCATAAACCAGAAACTTTATTTCGAGGTCAGTTTCGGACAGGAAGGCGGGTGTCGCGGAGCTCCCCTTGTCCACGGCTGTGAGGAGCTCCCAGCTGCCTGTGAGGCCGTGGCACGGTGCAGACTGGGGCTGTGTCTGCTTCCTTGTCCTCGGGTCAAGGGCTTTGCAGAAAGCTGCAGAAACCTCTGGCTGAGTGGCTGAGGAGGGAGGGGACGGGAGTGCGCCAGGGTCTAGTTGTGTCCGTCTGGGCCTGAGGCTGTGAAAAATAGGACAATATGTACAGACAAGGGGAGCAGCTACCCCCGGTCACCATGGGCAGCCCCTGCCCAGGGCTCTCCCAGCCTCAGGCCAAGGCTGTCAGTCCCACGTCTCCCCGGCAGCCCAGAGACACCCATGCTGGGGTGGCCATGTCACCAACCCCACCACCAGCCTGCTGCCCGCTGTGACATGGCCGCTACATTGTTGGGGCTGGTGCCAGAAGCACATAGCTCAAAAATGGCACCAGCCAGGTGTTATTTTGATTCCTTATCTTTATGTCGATGTCCTTGTAGAAAGTTGCGAATCTCTCCAGCCGAGTGGCTGAGGACAGGAGCGTGCCACGGTCCGGTCGCGTCCTCTTCGGGGCCTCTGGCCCAGAAGGCAAAGGAAGACCAGCCACTAACGGTTGCACCACAGGCAAGCCCTGCCTCCCTCCCTGGGGCCCAGCCGTCCCCTTCCCTGCCCTCTCCCCTGTCCTCTCACCTCAGCCTTTGCTCATCCACCGGCTCGCCTCCGGCCCAGGCTGGCTCACCCCGCAGCCCTTTTTATACCCTCCCTGGGCCGGCCGTGTCACCGACCGCCCTGTGACGTGGCCCCTGCCCACTTTCTGCCTGCTGTGACAGAGCCGCTGTAGGACCGGGGCAGGGGGGTGCCAGGGGCTGATGGAAGGCCCGGCCCTCGGCTGCCCAGGGAAAAAGGGCTGTTGCTCTTCAGATTTACTCCAATGCAGAAGGACAGATGGTAAGTCAGGCCTATGGGGAAAATGGCCGACACAGCCAGCCTGCTGTTGCTCCTCTCTGCGTGGGGACAGCCCCTCGCCTGGGGCTGCGGTCACATCACAGCCCCTCATCGCCCCCAGCCCACCCCACCTCCCCTTGGCCTCCTCCTTGGTGTCAGGGCTGGGGCAGACAAATAAATGTGGGGTGTAAACACTGGGGAGCAATTCAGGTGTTTAACATACTGACCTAGTGCCACTTTGGCTGTCTGAAAGCTTAATATCCTGTGAATCTACATGGAATCGGCAGAATACTGGACCTGGGAAAAATGCATACCCAGGTGGAGTACACTAAGGCATCTGAAATTGCACTAAATATTTATTTTAATTCCAGTTGTAGTGCCTGGAACTCCACTGGCTCCATCTATGGACAGTTAGCTCCCACCTGGCTGCACAGAGCAGGATTCAGTTGTCTGAAAACAGGCTCTGCAGTGTCACTTTAGGTGTTGTGAGAAGTAACATCTGACCTGTAGCCGCTGCACCTGAACAGGGCAGGCCTGATATAAATGCTGCCCTGCACTGGTCTGCTCTGTCTAGAGGTCTCAGACACTCTACAGCTCCCAAATGGCACTGGGTATTTTTCTGTTAGGAACTGAACACTCCCTGTACAGAATAATTCAAGTGCTTGAAGTTAGGTGCCTAGCACACTTTAGATATCCTCGGGTATCTGGCCTGGTCCCAGGAGGCCTCCCGTAGATCCTGTGTCATCTATGGCAGCTCTATGGCATAGAGGAGTCAGGAGTGGAGAAGTAAAGTTAAGCTGGAAAAACTGGGTGTGGTGTGGGAGAAGATGTTGTTTTAATTTTTGTCTTTGTTTCTCACTACCCAAGTGTATGTTAATTTGCAATAAATTAAATTATTTTTCCCCAAGTCGAGTCTGTTTTGCCTATGATGGTAACTGGCAAATGATGTCCTTTGTCTTTATCTCAATCCATGAGCTTTTTCATCTTATTTCCTGCCCCTGTCCTGTTGCGGAGGGGGAGTGAAAAAGTGGCTGGGTGGGGGTATGGCAGCTAGCCAAGGTCATCCCACCAGAGAGGGACTGCCTGCCTTGACAGTGGTCTGTCCAGCTGTCAGGAGTGTGACACTGCTCTGCAGAGTTGGTTTATTTTGTTGACCCTAACTGCATAGCCTTGTGGCCGCTTAAAGGGTTATTCTGTTATGGGAGCAACGGGGCCTGATGTGTCTGTTCCAATGCACTGGTCTGACACAGCAATAGAGGAATTCATTTATGCACGAACAAGACACCATTCTTTGGCCATCTTTTTTTAATCTGTTGAGCAAAGCTGGAAGAGCTGCTCTACCTGTGCAAAAGTCTCCAAGTTGGAACACCAGCCCACACCCTAAAATCTCTCGTTTTCTTTTATCTGACTTTAGATATGCTTTCACTGCAGAAACCTGAGGCAAACGATCCCCATTGCTTGTGATAGGTGGGTTATCTAGCTCAATGACATGGATGATGCTGTATGCTCTCAGGAATATTTAGGCCTCTTCAAAAGCATTTCTGGTGTCTTTATGAGCAGGAATGCACACCT
Source organism: Ciconia boyciana (assembly GCF_034638445.1). NCBI lineage: Eukaryota > Metazoa > Chordata > Aves > Ciconiiformes > Ciconiidae > Ciconia > Ciconia boyciana. Next base: position 210,202,666 of record NC_132934.1, read on the forward strand.
AGTCATGGGAACAAGGAAATTATTTCCTGGCTTGTCTTCTTTTATGATCCCACTACAGCAGGATTTGTAGATGTTGAAAGTGCTTAACCAATATTGGGCTTTCTTCCCCCAAAAGTCTACTTTCTTATAGATTTTACCTATTTTATCACTGTAACAGCTCTATTCATTGCTGAAACAAAACTTAAGGAGATAATTCATTGCCACTACTGGTGGACAGACATGGTAATCAAATAAACAATTTTTTAAAGCATAACTTATCTGCGGCAACCCACCTCCTTGCCATATGAGCACAATGGGAGAAATTCTCCCCAGGGCAGAGAGACAGCACCAAGTCAGGCCTGTCTGCAATGCTGAAATGAGGATGGAGAACCCCTACTGCAGGTCTGCAGAATGAATAGGTATTTTATTTTCAAGGCAGCAAAGATATTCTTGTGCTCACAGGTCATTTGTGCAAACTGGTCCTACCACATACTCTGTGACAGACTGTATCAGTGACCTTGGGTAAATTTCTTAAAGTCGTATTTCTAAAAGAGTGTAGACATTTCATGATGCACATAGGCACTAACTTTAACCTCAGAAATAACATTTCATGTTCATCTGCCTCTTTAGGCTTGTAAATGGCTTTTAAAATCTGATCTTAATGTTTTGTGCCTCTATTCACCATCTGTTAAATGATGATGAACACTTTTCTCCCATCTTTTTTGGTTGATAAGGCTATAAGCAAGTAAACTCATCTGTTTGGTCTTCAAGGTTGAACTGAGACAAGTGGGTAAATTCTGCATGATGCACCCCGATGCTGATCTTCTGCCTTTACCTGTCTTCACCTTAAATTACATTAGTATTTTTCAGAAGCTTATATTTTACTGTATCTTTGTTCAGTGGCAGTTCAGCAGTCTTAATTGGGCCCTCAGGAAACTCTAAATTAATAATAGAGTTACTGTGATTGAATTAATTCATGAGTATCCTGTGGGCAGGGATGGGAAATTCTATAATTGCTCAGTGTCAGGCAATAATCAATATTAAGAGTAATAGCAACTAAACATATTCCAGGTCGACAGATTTGAGCAGAATAAGTGGCATGGGTGGATTCCTGAATTTGCAGTGCTTGGACTGGGTCTTTCAGGAGACCCAGTGCTCCAGGGCACAGGATTTTCATTTCCTTAAGGAGACATAAAAGGAAATTTTTCCTTCTTGTGAGAATGTTTGATATACAGTTCTCTCACATAGGTTGAACTGGAGTGTCATTATGTGAGTTAAAAGAAAAAAGAAAATGTCCTTAGCTGAAATAGTACAAAGAACAGGATGGTATACACCTCAACACTGTACCGTGGTGTGTTAAGGGTCTTAAGATAAGTTTAAAATACATTTGCATCCACTTTAGGATCCTCATACAAAAGTTTACTGGAAATGACAACTAACCAGTCTGCCTTTTACACACATTTTGTACAGGTCAGAACAACACCTGACAAAGCAATGACAACTTGTGTGCAAAGCAACAGAGAATCAGGCTGATGGTATCAAAATATTTCAGCAGGCCACTCTCTAGTGTGTCTGAATTGTGAGCTGAGCATGACTTGAGACAGGAAAGAATCAAAGAGCATGTCTACACTTTGCAATATGGAGAGATTAAAAGATCCCAAAGGAACTGCCCCAGACACTAGCTCCTACAGCAAATGCATTTTAGCTGCACATTGGCTACTGTTAGCAAGGTTAAGAAGCAGACCTAATTATATTAAGCCCAGTGCCTGGCTAATGCTTCCAGAAATGGACATTTTTGTGATGCGATGCACATCCTTTTATGAGTGCCACATCAAGTAGCATGGAGATATCAAAAGATGGCATTTTACACTTTGTAATGAATGGACAAAGAGGCTAGGTAAGCTACGAGTCAAGCAGGAAATTTCTATCCTGTGGACAGTGTTGAGTGTTGTCTGGTTTTTAATTTGATCTTTGGAATAAATGCCACCAATTCTGATGATTCCTGAAAAGGTCTGCTTTAGCAAGAATTGACAGTTTAATCTTTAGGTTGCTGACTTCAAGGGGCAGCCAGAGAGAAATCATCTGTGATCTTCTTAATGGAAAATGGAAAGTTAGGATCATATTTGTAAAGCCTGCTACTGCTAGGAAAGTCCCTCTGACAGGTTCTACCTTCCAATAATTTCTCAATTCCCTAAGATTTTAGAGAAGCCCTAAGAATAATGCCACTTGTTCACTAAGACAGAACTGACCATTCTAAAAATAAGCAAAAATTTGACTTTAATGAAATCAGAATGGCAGAGACATGTGAACAGTTTTTCTCCTTATTTTTTAATCACATTAACTACCTGTTTTAAAGGAAACCTGCCCCTGATAAGCCCCACAAAAGAAAACAGGAGGAGAAATATATAATAAATGCTTTCAATCTTCGTAAGTAGTTTTATTAACATTCAGTTCAATTTTGCCTTGAAGTTGCTAGTGCTACATATTAGAGCCATGGGGAAAAATGTACAGCATTTTGAGCATCATTGAAAACCTCAGTAAAAAGGTGCTAAAACTTCAAAATTTTTGAGCAGCAAAAGCCAATCTGCATAACCAGCCCTAATTGGTAAATTGTGTATTTTATTGCACTATATATTGTAAATTCTTGCTGTTTTGAATCACAAAGCCCCTGAAGTTACTAGCAGTACTTCCATGAGTTCTCCCATATCTGGGGGGGGGCAGCACTTCGAGCAGTTACAATTCCTAATCCTGGCTTTGCTCATATGTATAATTCACCTTCAGTTTACACACTGTATGGAGAAAAAAACAACTTGCCCATCAGACAGATTTAACAACTAAAATGATGGCCTACTTATTCATGTGTTATAAGTGTTTACTTTCAAGAGAGGAAAATCTACGTATCACAATAATTATCCTATCTGAGCAATGAAGCTTGAAAACATTCACTGCCAATTTTTCAGTTAAAGCTGCTAACTTTATTGACCTGATGGCATTAACAGGGCCATAAAACTGAAGAAAAGACCAAAAAAATGAGCTACAAGTGTAATTAAGGCAATGTGGCTGTTGTAAGATCCGAATATACTTTTATAGCTTGAAAATGAACTTTTATTTCACTTCTAAGTTAGAGTTTGTAAGCACTAGTGTCATTCCCCGTGTATCTCTTTCACAACAAGAAAAGAAGCTTAGGAGCTTGGAGAGCAATTTCCCAGAGAGTTATAAATCTAAGAGATCAGAATGGCTATTTTTTAGCAGGTTTGGGGTTTTTTGGGGGAGGGGGATGAGTGTTGATGTGTATCTTAAAAATAAGCAGCAGAAAATCACTGATGAGGACAGAAATCCACAGAGGAACTATTTTTTATGAAGGCATCATGGTAACTTGCCTTGGGTTCTTCATCTGACAACATTTTTTAAGTACAGTAACTGCATTTGTTGTCCATCATTTCTATTTTCATTGTATCAAAGCTAGCAAACTTGAAATTTTAGATTGGAAAGTTTAGATACATAAATGTGCATAGTTGCATAACAAACTCCCATTTTTTGTTAATTTTTTTCAATCTGAAAACCATGCTCAATAAAGATTTAACTGTCTGTTTTCCTCTTTTTTAACCTCTTTCTTATTCTAAATGATTTCCATGTTAAGTACACAACCATTTCCTACTAGTATTTGATAACTTCCCTCAAAGACTCTTCCACTGCTCTTAATAACACTGTTCAGTAGTGAGTTAGGGGATCTTGACTGTACTCTTAGGAGAAAAAAGTTTCTGAAAGTTTCCCAAAACCACTGAAAAGTGAAACTTTAGGCTTTCATTAAAAGCTTTGCAAAACCAAGATTTTTTGGTTGTTTATTTTTTAGTGTTTATTTTTATGAACTGAACAAGCATGGTTCTCTGCTGCTTTGGGGCACTCAGTGAGCTGGCTTGCATAACTCAAATACTTGGGAAGCCACAAATAATCCAAGTCCATGCTCAGTCTGCAGAAAACGGTAGAGGAAAAGACATCGTTCCAGAGTGTTCCAATACCATATGGCAAATAGCATTTTCTGCCGGTATGCAGTGCATTTTAACTCCGAGGAATTTGCAATTAAATTCAACTAATTAACTCCATTTATTTTTTTACCAGGCTGTCCTTTCTGTTAAAAGGAAAGGAAATTCAATCTCCACCCACTGTGATTATAATTTTTATTACATGTGTAATTGTTGTGAGAGGAAAAGGGATTTTAAAGGCTACCTAATAAGTATGCACACAATATATATCAAGTGAGGGGAGGGAGAAAGAATGCCAAACAAACTTTTGTTTAAAATCTCAGTTTCTGACAGATACAGACTGTCCTATTATCACCTGCATTTTCTTTTAGGGTCATCAGAGGGCTAAGTACATACTTAAAAAGATATAACGTCCTCAAAGAGCCAGAGTACGAATGTAGCTGTTAGTGACCCCCTTTCCCATTCGCTGTTGTTGACAACATCCAAGGTCAGCACTGTGTATGTGTGTACGTGTTGATGCCAACCGCTATTCAGGTGCTACTTTTTTTTCCTCTTGCACTGGCAAGAGACACTCCTCTTCCCCAAAAGTATCAAGGAGCAGCTGACCCTCGTGGCTCTCATGTTCTCCCTGTCAGAGTGATGCATCAGGTATTTCAGTTGTATTCATGGACCTAGTGTTGGCCTGATGTTGCCATTTCAAAATACATTATTAAAAAATAATTTATGACTGGGATGAATCTTATTGTGGGATACTGTGTACCAGCTTCCCAGATTTCCTAGCATGAAGGGAAGAAAAGGTAATAAACCAATGGGAGAAGGATCTCCACCAAGGCAGGGTGTAAGCATAGGCTTTATGGCCCACACAAGTCTCTATTTCCTAGATTTAAACAGATTTTAAGTGAGGAAGACAGCCATGCAGGTTGTGTAGGACTGAATGCCAGGCATGTTGAGGACTGCAGAGTGCCACTGTGGTAGAGAAGGCAGAAAGCTTAGTGTGACGGTGTGCTTTCCCCCACCCCCGACCTTTATCTCCTGTAACCCTGCTCAGGTGACAACTACAAGTGATGGTCCTAATGGATGCATCTGGTTATGACGGCTGCATCCGCTCAAAGTGGATTCAGGAGACAGATAACAACACAATAGTCGAGGGCTATTGTGCAATGCGCCCACCTAACCACAGCGAAGAAACTAAAATCTGTGGTCAGTATGCAAATATGAGTCAATCATCTCACCCCCATAAATAGTGAGCAGCCCAAGAGCCCTTTGAGCTCTCCTGCACGGCAGCGGGCTGCTCGCCAGGATCTCCCCTTGAGCAGGGACGCCTCTCAGGGTTACTCCTTGAGGTTGAGAGATTCCTTTCCACAACAGATCCTCGGTAAGTGACTAATAGCATGCTAAACTTTGAAATCTTAGCTAAGTGATATAAAGGATTGATTGCACATATACAATGCTTTAGACATAAACTGTTGACCAAGTCTGGGACTAGGACTGGATCTAGCTGCACCTAGACTCCTCTCTGAGAAGGAGTTTAGAAAGCAAGGAGGTCCTTTTCTGAACGTCATGACTCAATGGGAGGGTCTTCCTCACAGTTTTGTCTGACCCTGTCCTCTATGCAGTAAATAATCAAGTGTACCTTGCCATCGAATCTTGTTAAATAATTGTCACATTGAACTCTGTTAACTCCCTATTCTATATCAATAAAGTATATTTTTGCTTCTCTCTTATGAGTGAAGTGCGCTCTCACTCCTTCCATGACAGCTTTCTGTACCCTTGTCTGATAGCACATCTCTGTTTTTCCCACTACACAGTTGGCTGATTTCCTAATTTTCTAAAGCGAGGTAAGGAATAGTCTGTCAATCCTGGGACTGTGACATCTGCTTTTGCAGAATAAATATAGAATCCTGAATGTTAGACTTCCCTGTCGAGTACAGAGGAAATAAGTTTTATAACATGTGTGAATTTATTCAGTTTTGTTCTTTTATTCCTGTTCGTTATTGTTTCTCATGGATAAAATCCCATGTGGCTCCTATTTTCAAAAACAATCAGTTTTGAGGGGTGATGCTTCCAGTTTGGGCAGCCCTCCTAAATGGAAACTTCCAAGCTCAGAGATCTTCTGAACATCTCCTGTCTCGTCTCACCTAATTAAGGTACTTAGAAGTTAGACATTTGCTGATAAGATTGGTATCTCAGGTTCTCTTTATAATCAAGGCAGAGAAATAGGTAGCTCCAGAGGGCAATTCATCTATCTTATATTAGAAACTGGTTTTAGGAAGAAAGCAATCATTCTCTGAAATTGTCTACTTCTCTCCATTGACTATAAAGCTAGACTGACAAGCTCAGACATAAAACTCTAACTATTAGAGTAAGTTAGGGTAATGGCCCCTATGTTAGGGGTCAATAATGCTTATTCAGACTACTGGGACCTTTGTGCTCTTAATAAGGCTGCCTTAACAATGCCTATTTTCCCGTGATCTTTCAGGATTCCCTGGGAACCCAAGAGCACATTATATAATACAGATAATTAAGGGACCAGAATGAGCCAAACTGATGAGATACTTGTACCTGTGGCTAGAACAGGGAGGTTGCTGCAGCAGGATCTTGGGAACATGTCAGGAGGACTGAAGATTTCTAAAACCCAGGACTGAAGACTTCACGCATGTCACTGAACAGAGATCTGTTCTCACTGTCTGACCTGTCTAACCCAGGTGATACAACTCATCAGTGCGACGGATGATGGGATCAGTAAACAGTCCCCCTGAGAGGATCTATGCTGGGATACAGCACTTGGCTATACTGTTTCAAGGCCCAGGTCAGTGTTCCAACAAAGTACTGCATTGGCCCACGTGGGCAAATTTACTTATCAGTTTGGGCAATGTGTTTATGCCAATTGTAAATGTGCTCAAGACTGAGCACAATGAGGGCTGTGCAATGATAAACTGAAGAGCCTGCATTCCCAGCTTGCACAACTCTCAAAAGTCTGAGTCACCGAGGAAGGAACAGGAAATGTAGTGTCATGTGGTAAAACTGGAAATGTACAGTCTGATTTTCACACCATCCAAATGCATTTGCATATGTATTAATACCAATTTTCGAGTGAATTCTAAGAGTTCCTGTAGATCAGTCTAATCATTATGTCCCCTCTGCCATGAGCTGCAGAGTGCTTTGGGCAGCAGCCTGTCACATAGCCCTGCCAGAAGAGAAGTGCTCTTTGGGGGATAATGATTTCGTTTGGATAATGGACACTGGATGTGATTTGGTATGCTTACTTAGCATGCTGGATACTGAAAAAGGAGTCTGCACATAGCTCGCTTAAACTATTTAGCTGTCTTCATTTGACTCATTAAAATCTCCACAGACTGGCCTAAATCATAATCCCATTATGGTCGGTGGCAAAACTCCCACTGACTTCCATGAATGTGTTTCCTTTTCAATTTCACTCTCCATCACTCTTTCTCAGTCTTATCCCAGTCAGCACTTCTGCACAGAGCTGAAAGCAGAGGATATTTTCCCCGTTTCACCACTTGATGGGATGCACAGATGGCTTTTCCTCTTGCTCCCTTCCCTCCTTCCACAATCCCAGCAGAGTTGTAGGGGGAGGAGGAGGGCTGTATTCAGCCTGCCTGTTACGACACTTAAGATGGACCAAGAGACAGTTACAGCACCTAAGTTCAAAATGAGCAATTCAGATCTTGTGCTGCGCTGGGACTGTCAGGCTCTAATTCCCTGTAGCATCACAGGAAAGAAACAGTCACAATTAGGTTAACTTAGGCAGCTCTTGCTGGTGGTCTAAATATTGCCTCCACCTTGCTCCGTGTACCGAGCAGTACGGGGCGCCAGCTCTTAATAGCCAGAGGTTTGAATTGCTCATTTCTCTTCTGAATTTAGACACTGTAATTGGAGTTTCATTTCATATAGCAGCCAGAATAGGCAGTCAGACCACAGCCCTAAATCACAGTCTCAGCTATTCATTGCTCTCACGAGGTTATTAGATGCCACAGCAGATGGCCTGAGGTACCAGAGGAGGTACTCCAATGTTACCCTCAGGGCCTCTGATAAAACTGACCTCTCTTATACATCTCATGAGTCCTTCACATTAAAGTATGGAACCTCAGGACTGTCTCATACATATCTGCACACAATTTGGTTTTTTCAATGCAGTTTTGCCTTCCATCAAATTGGGCAGAGAACGATGTTCCCTCAAAATAATAGCAACCTTGTTTCCACCCCACGTAGACAAAATTTGCTTGCACTTAAATAAAACCAAGGATTAAAAAATAATATTGAAACAGTGAATCTAATGTGTGGAAATGGTAAATAGTCTGGTTTCATCAGATGTGGAGCTAGTGGGGCTGAGAAGGAAAGAGAGAGGCCATCAGTATGGCACATTCACCTTATGTTACTGCTGGGTGTCTAAGCTGCCCCACTAAAATTAGGGCAGGGGGTTAACCATGACTGGATTCAGCAGGGTGACAGCAGCCATGACTTGGTCAGTGTTGTCTGTGTGTCTCTTAAGATATCTGTTTCCTTATAGAGTTGTGCTGCTCTTCATGCCATAAACTTTGTATGAATATAAAAGTTTGCTTTACTGGAAGTTAACTTAATAAAGGTGGCGGATAGGTGCTAATTCCTCTGTAAGGAGTGGGTGACTGCTGAATAATATGGAAGCCATTCGCCAGCTCCCCCAGTTTCAGTGTAGCTGTGATGACGCTTATATACAATGGAGTATTACATTGGAATATGATTCCTTCTTTGACTGCCTGACACAATACACTACTCAGGCCATCCATTTTCAAACTGCTACCTGAGCTTTCTCAGGATGCAAAAAACTGAGTACAAACCATCTCCAAAGGAGTTAGTATCATTCGCAGGTCCATAATATTCAAGAAGCAGAAATTTTAACAGAATGGAAGATACATCAAAACATGTGCAATGCTTTGCCTGCTGTCACTTAAGTACACTCCAGTAAACATGTTTCCATATCTTTGAAAAAGACCCATTTTCTTCTAATATTTCTTACACGAGTTTCTAGTAAATGAACAATATATAGGGTTTTTTAATTGTTAAGACTGCACCCTGCAGATGCAATTTCTCAAGGAACTGTTCAAACCTGCATAATGCAGTGATCAGCACCATGTAAAAGAACAAAGGAATTAAGTAGCCAGAAAGACAGATACTAAGAAAAAGCTCAGAGATAAACACATGCATTTATTTGAAGGAAGCAGATATTATACAGAGAGCCAAATCCTGCTCACCTGAAAACCCCCTTTTTACCACTGGGATGATGGACCTCAACCAAGTGAATCGGATTTGGTCTCAACAGTTTCATAGCTCCTCAAAGTGTTGGCTGGAAGCTGATTGAAGCACACAGAAAAGTGTACATTCAGCAAATAATTAAGACTAACTGGAGAATAGCTTTTATATGGCTGATTCCCCAGGCAAACCACCAAGAAGCTTTATGTTGATTTTAAGTAACAGCTGCATGGAGGAATTATCAGTTTAAATAGAGGCTATTTACTATATTACCTTAACTAGTAAGATCTTGAGCTCATCTGACTGTTTTGCTCAGAGCATGTTTGAGTATAGCCATATTCAAGCTGGATGTGATCTAGTTTCAGTGTTCTGGATCCTTCTCATCCAATATCCTGACTCTGACACTGGCCAGTGCAGGATGCTTGGAGGAAGGGGCATATAACCCATCAAAAAGCAGATGTGGATAATGAGCCTGTTTGTGGTACACCCAGCTCTGGCATCATCAGTGTTCTTCCTCCTCTATATGTGCACTGCTGAGAGTGCTGCTTCTTAGGCCATGTATACCAGAAGATCCTAATTTTTTAACAGAACCCTGTTTCAAAATCTGTAGGCACATTCTTTCCTATTGTTCACTTGAGACCTGGGACAGTTGCAGAGGGTCATAAGTTGGATCAGCGAGGACATAGGTGCATGTTGCATTCTGCTGACCTTTGCTACAAGGATGATAAGCAGCAGCAGAGAGACAAGATAGGCAACCCGGGGCAGCAATATATTAAACTGTATTAATACGATTTGCTAGAACACTTCTGTCCTTACCCTAAGACGAACACGAAATGACTCCACACAGCATTTTGAAACATTACTTTCTTTTTATTTACTAGAATAAATCCACAGAACAAGCCAAAATCAATCAAACCTATAATTGCTATGAAATCTAACTTTTGGGCTCAGGTCAAGGTCATCTGGATTTTCTTTCTCCTGCCTTTCATAGCTTGTCTTCTGAAGTCCAGCTGGCCGACTACTACAACAGAAACTTGTGCATTTCTTCCCTTCTCAAATCCAAAGAATCTTCCTTGTTAATCTAGGCTTTCACTGTGTCTTTGAGAACCTCCCCTACTTTCTAAGCCTCCGGCCCAACAGCTAGCTTCATTATACTTGGGAATTTGCCATGCATACCTTGCCTCCTGCGGACATTTGGAATATGCTGGCTCTCCAGAGTTTTAAACACCCACATTAACATGTATCAAAGATGCATATATCAAAGTACACTCATTATGATTAATTACTCCAGATATCCCCTCAGGGCAATTAAATCAGGAGGACTACTGCACAAACATATTCAGGATGATTCCAGTACCAGAGACAGGTCAGTCAGCTCCTTGCAATCTTGGCATGTATAAATACCATAAATCAAGTACGCATATGCTAGAAGCCTTTTCAAAAAAGACAGAGACACATAAAGGCACTTCATGTAGCATCACTTTTCATAGTAGCACCCAGAATTCTCCCATGACTTCTTAAGGTGTTAAACTCTTTCACTTTGTAGTTTATCTCAATTGATAAAGTGAAGAATTATACTGCAATTCCTTGAGCTGGTTTTAACACTAAGATATCTTTCCTTTTGGGCAGAGCCCCAAAACATAATATATATTCTTAGAATGCAGAAGCCTTTGCTCCCAAGACTAAATAATTTTTGCTGTATATACAACCAAAAACCCTCCAACAGTGCTGGGATAACAACATATATGGCTTACTGAGAATCAAGTTTATGAATAAAAAAGGATTAGGTTGGCTGACTCCCCAGGATTATTAACTAAAATATGATTGCTTATCTTTAACTGGAAAGTAGCAGTGTATCCCACTATGGCCCATTTCCAGCAGCAATAAACATTTTTCCTACTAGATTTGCAGTACAGTTTTCAGGCATAGATTAAAATTTGAAATTCAAAAATATCATTAATTTTCCAGTTAATGTGTTCAACCTCTCCTACATGGAGAGAACTTAAATAAAATCAGTGGAATGAGCTACTACTGTGCCTTGGTCAAGATCTCAGATGAATATCATTCACTGCTAATGTGCTTGTAGTTCTTGCTGGACTACAATTATTAAGATCTCTAGTTAGAAACTAGTTAGATCTAGTTTGAATTTTGTATGCCTTTATCGTTATCAGGGCTTTTACATACAGGAAAAGAACGTGTGGCAATCTGCCAGATCTATCCAAGTTATAAGCATGTTAACTCTGGAAAATGGAGTAAATATATCCCTAACTATAATCTATTTATCTAACTAGAACTGCATATACACATACCAAAGCAAAAGGGTAATGCTTTCCACTTACAGACAAAAACTCTCCTGTCTCTTTTCATGGAGTGGAACAGAGCTTGACAGAATAACTTATCACTTTATTTTGCTTTGAAATACTTCTTTAGTTGTGCAGAATGTTTTACAAACAATGATTCATCCATAGGTTCCTCCTTCCCTCTAGTGACATTTTGTCCTGAATTATGAGGAAATTAACTATCTTTCTAAAGGGTACATACAGGGTCAACCACAGAATTTGAAAGCAGATCTTGTAGCTCTTTTGGCCCATAACAAGGGCTAAAGTCAATAACTGGTGAGTGTTGATGAGAAAATGCTGTGCTAACATGATACATTCTTCCTCTTTAGTCCACCTGGGTGCATCTAAACCTTCTGAATGGAGCACTCAGGATTTCATGTGAGAATTGTACTCCACCCATAGTTGTTAATTCATTGAATCATGGAATAATTTAGACCTGAAAGGTCCTGTGAAGGTCATCCAGTCTGACCGCTGCTCAAAACAGGGCCCTCAGTCATCAGGTTGCTCGGAGCCTTGTCCAGTTAAGCTCTGAAAATCTCTAAGGATTAAGAGTCCAAGAGTGTTCTAGCCAACCTGTTTGAAGTGTTTGTGGGATTTTTTAATGTCCAATGAGAATATCCCTTATTATAACTTGTGTCTGTTGCACCTTATCCACGCTACCTGAAAGCACTTTAGTTTTAATTTCCCACAGTTACCAAAGAAATCTGGTCTGAGTCAAGAGGACTGTGAACAGTCGCATGTGGTACCTGTATTACGGATGAAACTGGTGCACTGTAAAGGGCTTTGTTTGGACAGAGCTGGGACACAACATGAGGTAAAGCATGCCCTCAGATGTTCACTGTAAACAGAGTATAGACCATGGCTTGCAAAGACTGAATTGGACAGAGTTCTGCTTCATAGAGAATATCAGGGCTTTGCTATTAGCTTGCTTTCGAAGGCAGAAAAAAAATAACATTTTGAAATTTACTGTGAAAGGGAATGGAGCACCAGCTCTGGGATGGTCTGCCTGGTGGAATTCCCCAGAGGTTATAGTAAATAGGAGCTTAATTTACTGGGAAACTTGAAGCCTGGAAACAGATTTTCCAGCAGTTCATTATGCAGCTGGTGTAGGGCCAGATGAGAGAGAAAACCAAACAGGCTTCAACAACTGCCTAGCAGGCAGGATTTCACAAGACCTGTCTGCTTAAAACCAAATGGTTTCCACAAAGCAATTCAATTCTGATGAATGAACAAATTCCAGTAGGAAAGAAATAAGGATTTTTTTCTGATTGACAGAACCACAGAATCAAATGTCTGGGAGGGATCTTCAGCTACATTACTAACAGTAATGGACTTCCAACTATTCCCTGAATGTCTTTTTTGAGATTCCCTTGACAAACCATGGCCTTGACATTCTCCTCTCCTGACAGAAACAGGATTCCTATTTATATTAATAGCCATTTTGTACCAATAATGACTACCAGATGTTGGTGAGGAGATTCATCAGGAAACATCCAAGATAGACATTTTGCTCTATGGAGTGGTGCCACCTTGAAAACCTTGCCTCAATGTCTCCACAGCACCTTGCTTATTATGGTGCAACTTGCTACTGTAATCCAACTGCAAGTCTGAAAAAGCTGGGGCAGCTTATTTAAAGCAATTGATCTCTCCAAAGTACAAAAATGTACAGACATAAGAGTGACTGAAAAATCAGGCCTAAGCATTCTAAGAAAAAAAAATAATGTTTATTCATATGTATTTTTATTAACAATAACTGGAGCTCCACTACAGTAGGTAGATGCTACTATAGCATTACTAAGATACAGACAGTGCTGTACAGCCTCAACAAGGTTGGACTGAAATATAGTAAGAAGCACATTTAGTGTCTTGTCCAGACCTACAGCTGAAAATATTTCTTGCAGTCAAGAGCCAGTTCTGCAGGACTGTCCTATAGTTATGGGAACAGGTTAAGAAAGCTGAAATGGTAATGTTTTAACATGTTATTTATCCTTAAAGATAAGAAGATAAAAAATGGGTTCAGTATTTCTCAGTGCATGGGTCTTCAACATTGCACAAGATTTTAGCAGAGGAGTATAGAAATCAAGTTAATGGGCTGAGCATGCCAGATTCTCAATCAGATAGGAAGGAGGTTTATACATTCTAGGAGACCACACACAAAGCCTGCACATGTGTGTACATAAAAAAGGCATCACTAATGAATCCTGCAGACAAGTGGAATTTTAAGACTGCATTATGAAACAAATTAATGGAGAAGGCAGTTGTTACTGTTCTGAAAATATGTTAAAGAATAACCTCCATAAAAATGGAGTCTTACAGTGTCTAAAAGACTTTAATGATAGCCAAGGCTTGGAAGGTGTCATTGCCTTCAAGACTCACCGTCTTCCCTGGAAGAAAGGACTGTTTTTAGCTCTGTGGTAATTGCAGGATGTCTTCCCACTCCAGAGTGAAGGTGATTATCTCCAAACACAGGATAAGTTGACTATCCCCAGACAAATAATAAGACATTATCTTTCTTTTCCAGGCAACTAATTAAACAAGCTCAAGCTGTAACAATGTGTGTACAGTAATTTCTACATTATTGTAGTTACAGAAATTAGTGTCAGGTACCAAAAGGAGCAGGAATAAAGAATGAATTGTTGAAAGATAATGAGGTAATTATTACCTAAATATCTAGAAAAGTATATTATGTTTGCATTGTAAAAATGCTCACTTACAGATTATCTATTTCTCCCACAGATTTTTATCATCTCTCTCTCTTGTTTCTCTTTCTGTCTGGCTTGCTCTATGCCATTGTGCAATACTTGGACCCCAAACCTTTCACCAAGTTAGGAATGCAAAGTCACTGAGTGCTTTTGCAGATAAATTTCAAAGCTTTTTCATGCATTTGCAAGTCAAAGAGGGAATGCAAAATTTGGGGTTTAGTGTGTTTAAATGGAAATTTACTACTCAAAACACCCATTTCCTGGAATGCATTGCTGTGATTCCTTAGCACAGTACAGTGGATATATCCATCCTAAAAAGGAGAATGAAGTTGAAGAATGAATAAATATAAATCTAAACACCCAAAGGCACCCTAGGTAATGGTCCAAATCATTCTTTCATCATCAAATGGAATGGCGTTTTGAAGGAATAGGGCCTCTCCTATCTGTCTTTAAAATGAGTCAGAGGCAGGGGCAGCTTTGACCCTGGTTTACAGTCCCTGATTGATTGCACTTTCTTCAGAAACCATCACTTCCTTTTTTGTCCTTTGTGATCTAATACCTGGCAAACAGGCAGCTGGTCAAGGAACAGCAATCCACAGTAATGCTGAAGACATTTGAAACATTGACATACAAACAGTTTTGTAGGAGAAATACCAGTATCCACTTTTCCAATACTACATATAGTCCTGTTCATAAACCCTTCTCTGCAGTACCTTGCAAAGGAAGCAAAGATTATTCCATGCTTACTGTATTTCTGTATTTCTTTGTTTTATTACTGTATTTCTTCATTTCTGAAATTACTGTATTTCTTCTCTTAGTCAAAAAGGTGACTGTGGAACTAGTGGCCTCAGCAGAAGCCAGTCATTATTTCAGGACCTCTTCTGCAAACCACCTGCAATCAGCTTTAGGGGTTACATTGCAAATGCCTCACAACAATAACTGGACAGCAGGCTTACCAACATCTAGCTGATGAGTTGCTGACCTGAGACAATAAAAATTAGCTTTTAGAGTAACCTGTTTCCATATTTATAGGAGTTTTGGCATTCAAATGGTTAGTGCTAAAGTTTTCAGACAATCTCTGCATGGAAGGTTTTAGAAGCTTCTTGGGATCATCCTCAGTCTTCCCAACAACACAATTTCCCTACACTTGCTATATATTTTGTTCCAGGAGTTGCACTGTAGGCATACATGTCAATCTATTATGAGCACTTTATTCTCACTCTGTCCACTCAACAATCTCTACACATCTCAGAAATACTTTTGAGTGTCTCTCAAAGAGCCCAGTATAATGCATGGGCCTTTTCCTATGAATGATACTGTAAATGTAGACATGAAAGGTGCCACATGTAAGGTTTTGAGAAAAAAGTGGTGTGCTGGTATAGGTGTGAGTATATGCATGAGCTGTTCACATAGAACCAGTTTCCAAGTTTAACTCAATGTAGTTCCATCACCTTGATGGAATTATGTAAATTGATACCAAGTCTATCAGCAGAAAACTAACATGTTTCATCTTAGTACAAAAGCAACACCATCTTTTATATGTATTGGAGTCTGAAAGTGCAACTGAGCACATTAAAGGGATGATTGTGACCAACTAAATCAACAATCAGTATTGAAAATGCATTTTTATCATAATTATTGCTGCAGCATTAATGACTTAATTTCTCATTTCCCCCTCACCATGTTAAGTCATTCAGTTCTCAGTTCCCTTGAATAAGATAATTATGTTTGGAAAAATTTTGTTTGATGCTTCATCTTGATGCATAGAAGCAGCTTCTCATTTTATGGTTATGTCAATTAAATAAATATAATGAAAATACTTATAAAAGTAATGAGTGAACATGTTTAACTCTTACTTCAAGTTGAGGCTCAAAATTATTTGAATACCTGTGGGGTTTTTCAGCATTGCAGAAGTGTAAATCACTACATAAGTTACAAGGCCAGAAAAATGAATCCAAATGCCCTTCTCCTCAGAGGGTGGTTTCTATGACAACCTCTAACTTTTATTACAGGATAGTTTGGCTGCATAACTGTCCAAAAAGTTATGAGGTCTAATTTTTATAATAGCAAAGTAGTTTTTCTCCTCATATTGTAAAATTGCTGAACCGTTATTGAGTGTATTTTCAGCAATAAGGCCACTCTTGGACAAAGCCTTGACAATTTCAGCTCCAAAAAGTTGTGGAATAGAAACTATTACACAATCTCAGCTATAATAGGCATCATTACTCCCTCTATAGCGGCATCCTAACTGGCTTTGTTGTGGCCAGTAGAAGTTAGATATTGTTAGATCCTGTAAGCAAGGAAATTTAGAAAGAGGAAGAGGACCTAACTACTACTTTATGTCCCAAATCCACAAAGGTAATGTGGTACCCATCCCTCAATGTAGTTGCTGGAATTAGATGGCTAAATTATTTTGAGTCATATGTACTTGAATACACATTTTGGAAGATTGAAAGTCCCATGTAATCCTTGAGGTCTCTACATTTCTGTAAGTCTAGTGAGTACCCAGTTAGAAGGAATAACTTGAAACCAGATGTCTCCTATCAGTTCTGTCTTTGTCAAGAAATAACACATTCTGTAGTGCCTGTCCCTTGATGTTTCTTGCTAAAGGTACTGTGAATTGTCTAGGTAAGTAAAGCAGAGGACATGAAGCTAAGTCTTCCACACCCCAGCAGAGTGAGCAAACCACTAAGCCACTGGGCTTTGAGGAGCTTCAGAGGGAAGGAAATAATTTGGCTTGAGAGCCCAAGTTCAGCAAAAAGTTTCCAATGTATCAGAAACCCCTAAACTGGTGAGTGATTTGGTGCGGAAGAAAACTAGATTATCATTTTGAAAAGGAAAAAACGGAACTTAGAGATGAGTCAAATGAAAAGAAAATCATCAAATAATCAAAAGTGTTTTATTTAGGACTGTCTAGGGCCACAGAGGAGGCTGGGGAGGGCTATGTTCCCAGCCCTAATAGGTGAATTCCTCAGTGCATTTTAAAGGCAGCTGAAGCGGCTCTACTGACATTGTTACTACCCTTAGGCAGTCTTTGCACTGCTAAGACAAAGTCACTCCTCTGATTCCAGCTGTGTCACTCCTCTGAATCTAACTGTCTTTGGAGAATTTATCAATTATACTTTTTCTCTGTCAAGAGAGATTTTGAACAAGAGCTTCCTATTCAAAAAACATGAACTTTTGCTCAGGAATAAATATACTAATACGAGCATGGATGAAATTTCTGGTGAGAATGAGAAAGACAGCTCTACCACTCCCAAACAGCAGCTAGCCTAGGGCTTGGGGCGCTCATCCAATGCAGAACAAGATATGCCTTGAGATTGCAAAACATTCCTGAAGCAGAGGGGAAACTCCAATTCTTCCCCAGTTAGAAATCATGGAAAACATATGTAAAATGAACCCTTTTTCAACTTACAGTAAGCTTTTTTGCATTTAAAGTGATAAAATTATTTAAGTCTTAACTGCATTATTCTATTCTGTTTTCTTCTCTTTACACCTTCAGCATCACATTCTCATGTAACTGATCATCACTGCAGAAAGCCTCTCGTTTTGTCCCAAGTTGCACTCCTTGGAAAGTCTTGCTATTTTTCTCCAATTGACTGATTTCTTTTCAAATTAAAATCATGTGTTAAATTTCTTCTCTCTTTATGATCTGACCTCTCATTCCTGTCCCCATATGCCCTCCACTTTCATTGAGACAACTTTGTGCTCAGAATTACTTGATTTGGTTATTGACTGTTGTGGGAACACTGAAGCTTTGTGATTAATTGATCACACCGTGTATCCCATGCTGGCAAGCGCTTCTGTGCCACACAGGGCTGGGATTTCTGTTTTCATCACTTAAAAAGATGATACATAAAACCAGAACCACTCAGTGCTCCTGTTTAACATATCCATAGATTTTATTTCAAATAATCAGTGTTTCATATGCATCTAAGTCAGACAACATTTCAAAAGATACTTGCTAGTCTCAAGTGCTCTTAAGCCTCTTATGTTCTTCCTCCTCCACAGTCAAGTATTGTATTAGGACACAAAGCTACCAATGGTTTAAAGAGTCCTATGGAAACAGTATGGCAAACCTATAACAAAAGAAAGGATTCTTCCAAAAGAGATGGTGCTTGAAGCATTCGGCAGCTTGCCTGTATGAAACCATTCGTGGTTGGCGCTCCTTGCCCAAAAAAACTGGTGTGCCACTGTGTGTGCCGGCATCATGCCATCCTAGCAGATGGGCATAAGTATAGGCAGCCAAGAGACCATATATGAACATCAAATGTGTTTTCTAAGAGCATAGTTCATAGCCAAGAATATTTCAATAGTTAGCTGTTTTGTCAGTGTAGTCAAGGAGAAAAGCAAGCCAAGGAGAGGCAAGGCCCCTCAAAAAGTCACCCATTTTATAAATGACAAAACTTACAGTTCAAAGCAGTCTCAAAGACTGTCTCCCCCAACAATTTCTTGTATTCAGATACAAAATCCGAGTACAGGAAGTTGGCCGGCGTGCCACCGTAGCAAACTTTTTAGTTATCTTCTGCTGAATTGCAATACGACACTCATAAAGGTCCAAGAGCGTAGGCATAGAGGTGGGACACACCCAGGTCACCCCAGGCGAATGGAGGTAGTTCACACTGAGTGGAAGGAGATGTGCCAGGGCACCCTGTGGGCTGGCACCTCCCTGGGGGCAGGAGCAATGGGCGCTTCCCATGATGGCTGGCAGGGCAGGGCCTTGCAGCCAGGCCTACCCCGCCGCCCCAGACAGGGATCGGGGGGGGCTGGAGGCAGCCCCAGCCCACAGCATCAGGCGAGTATGTGGGGATGGGGCAGGTCCGAGGTCAAGCTGGGAAATCTCTCAGTGCCTCAAGGCCTTGACAATAACTGTCCTCACTGCAGTCTGCCACAGCTTTGGATGCAACCGTTACTAGAAAAATTAATATGAGATTGCTTAATTGTTCTTGTCATCAGTAGAACTTTTAACTTAATTTTGTGTAAAAGAAACTCAGCAGTAGTATAAATTACAAGATTAATATTGGCATAAAGTATTTTTAGAGTAGGCTGATGTCCCAGCCTGTCCTTGTCTGTCCCCATCCCCACAGCCCTGCCTGGCAATCACGAGGCTGTGTCTGACCCTGGTTTCCCTCACTGGGCCTGATGCTGACCCCCACCGCAGGCTGATGTCCTGGCCTCACCTTAGCCTGTCCCCATGCCCATGGAGGTGCCCAATACTTCTCTCTCTCCATCAGCCACAAAGATGAGACCACTGGTTTAGGTTAGGTCTCTGAGACATTTAACTTAGGGGCCCTCAGCTAGGAGGACACCCAGTTAAACATCTTCACCACCAGCTCTAGTTAGAACCAGCGTTGCAGGACCAAGCCTATGACAGGAGGACTCTGGAATTTTCAGCACTTTCAATTTTATTTATTTTTTAAAAACTATGTGATAGTAATCCACAGTTTATGGTAAATGTGGTTATTACCCCATTAGAGTTGTAACAATTTACTGAGGAGCTCTGCTTCTCTCACATGGGGAAGACTTTGATTCAGGAAAAAAAGAAAAGTATATGGCTCAAGCATCATATTAAACTCAACAAGATAAATCATGTCTTCATATACTTAAGTGTTTTGCTGAATCAGGGCTTGAGTATATATGATCAGTATCATTGTTCACAGGAGTATTGTAAAGTTATAAAAGGATGGGCTGTATACTGAATGGGAAAGCAGAGCAAGGGGTATGAAAAGGGGAGGTTATTTTTCTTCAGTGATGACGTGCTGGTTTAAGCTGGATTGTAGCAGCCAAACCTCTGAGGTGGAATGTGTATTGTGCACCCATGCCTGAAATCCTCATTTTATGTTGTTTTAGGTAATCTATAGCTATGCCAGGAAGCATTATTGTTCTTTTGATTCCGTTTTGTCCATTCTACGGCTCCTGGTATGACATGTGAATTGGTCTCAGGATGCTATTTGGGTACGTGTGGAAAGAATAAAAAAAAAATCTACCAGGCTATTAGTATCACCTTTCTTTGACAATTAAAACCAGAATCCAGCTTTAACATCCCAAACAGATTCCTAGGTTTATATACACTATTTTTTCTTTTGTTGTTTAAAAATAATTTAAAATGTACTGTAAATGCATTTTTTTTGTATCTTGTAACCAAGCACTCCAAATCACTCCAAAGAAAATTAAAGAGTACACAAGTGATCTCTCTTCCACTTTCTTAAAGCATGCCGACAGAAAAGCAATCCTGCTGTAGTGGTTGAATATGCTCACTCTTATCCTAGCTAATTAGATATTAGGCCCATCCTATTACACATACTGGGCATGACTATAACCTGCAGTCTGCACTATTTCAGTTCATGGTATCACAAAATAAAATCACATATCAGAAAAAATTCCTATTGGTACAAAACACAGTTCTTTCCTTTAGCAGCAGCAATCAATCTGGAATAAAGTACATTGCTAATTCACCATTCTGCACCAATTTCTAAGTTCAAATTCGATCTCAAGTTTCAGAGATCTGGATGTGACTTGTGACTTAGCTTCTCCGCTCCACACCCATGATCACCCATAATGCCCATGTTCCAGTGAAACATTGCAAATGACTACCAGCAGCAAAAGACTTAGAAGAAAACTGTTTTCTCATGGAGTGCTTCTTTACTAGAAAATACTGTTCCTTCATTTTTGAAGAAAATTTAAATGGACCAAGTCTCAACCAAGTCAAAATTAAATTTTGAATGATTTTGAATGATCAAAATTTTGATGAATTTTGAATTAAATTTTGAAATTCAAAATTAAATTTTGAATTTCTTCTTTGAAGAAAAGATAGATACCTTTTCCCCTTCCATATACTTCAATCAGATGACAAAGAGCAGATCACTTGCTTTATTTCAGCCTTTCTTTCTTCCATTCCTGCTTTTAGATGAACAGCTATTGACTATACTCAAAACCAATTTAAACAACAATACAGTATTTAGGAACTTTGTCTTTGTCTGTTGGAGGCCAACAAAGAACTAAAAAATCACCCCATTAAACAATCTTCTTAAGTTTTTAATCATGCTTCTGTGAGCATTTTTACTCACTCTGAAATTTTCCATCTGCCAGTAAAGCTGATTTGTCATTAATTCAGCAAATAATGTGTTCTGAATGCAGTCGATAAACTTTACCTTTTCAATTGTCCAAAGTAATCCAAATACCCCAAAGGGCATGGATTGTTTGAAGAAAGTATGTAACACTATTTTTATTACAAATAAATTCTACTTATCTCTGTCAATATTGTTATTAATGTTATTATTAATATCATTAAGAAGAAAAGCTGAAGCACTACAGCTGATGAATTATAATAAAACCATACTGCCACTCAAGAATTATGCTGGTCTGTAGAAAATAATACATCCATAAGAAATCCCAAAAGCCAAACAAAAGACCTTCCCTTCCAACCTAAAATATTCTGTGATTGATTCTATGATAAAAATCTCTTGCTATCAGCAGCTACCTACTTTGCCTGTGCCTTCAGCAAGTACCACTTCCTGTGCCTTGAGTGAGTACTGATTTCATGCTTAAATTAAGGGCTGATAACACATATCGTGTAGATCTTTTGAAGACAAAGATAGCAGAGAGAAGAGACAAATACACTTTAAAAGGAATTAACACTCGTAGAAATGAAACCTGTACTACTCCAGGTCTATATTCAAACTGTATTTCAGTAACTTCTTTGAAAAGTAGAGTAATAAGTAGATCTACCATTTTATTCATTAAATATCTTACAAATACTAATTAAAAAAACCCCTGCTATTCAGTAACTCCTTTGATGGCAGTATCAAGAAGAGCGAAAGGTGGTTTTATAAAGCTGTATTTGTGTGCTTTAGAAATAAATACAAAAGGACAGGAAAAGACCAAAAGGCTCAAAGTAAATCTTCAAAAGACAAACAAGGTTCTGCAACTTTGAAGACTGATCTTAAAAAAAAAAATCTTTTTGTTCTTGGTATTTAACTGAAAGTGGAGAAGGGACCATCAAGCACTAAATGAGTTTGAGTGGGTTTTTTCTTAGTTTTCAGAGATCTTACATGAACATGGTTTCTGCCCTATTAATCAGGTGTAAGGTTCTCCTAGTACCTTGTGTCTTATAACAGGAGCAGATACATTGGAAAAAATTAAATTTTTAAGGCAGTTGTAGAATAAAGTACCCTTCACATTAGATAACATATTCCGCTTGTATTAGTGACTGGCTTTAGTCTTGTAGCCTGGGACATTAATTATGTTAGCTGTACTGTTAGCATTAATTAAAATACCTCTGTATATTATTGCAACCCTAGTACACCCCTTTTTCTATAGTGGAGATGTATAATTTCCTGTGGCAATGAGTTCTTCAGGCTAATTGTACATTTTGTAGATAATTATAATTGTAGATAATTTTGTATTTTATCAGCTTTGACTGTTCCTCATTTTCATTTCACTGGATGCCCTCTTGTTCAAATATTTGAGGCAGTCAGAGGAGGGGGTCTTAAATTTACTTACATGGGCCTATGCTCATGTTCATATTTTTACAATTTCTTTTTTGATCTTCCATTTTACACAAGACATTCACACAATGTCTGCCTGATTCATTGCAGGCAACCATAAATGAACTCCATCATCCCTTGGTTCACTTTCTGAACCAATCAGATATAATTCAGCTCTAATTCAGAAGTTATAGATCCACTCCAGCATGAACCTGACCTAACATGTCTTGCAACCTAATTAGCAAAGCCTGCAATGAATGGGCAGACATATCCCCAACTGATAAAGTGTTAGAAGCAACAGAACTAAATTAGACTGAGTCCACTCACATTTACCACAGCAGTCCAAGTTCAGAATCAGGGTATAACCAACCCTCCCTCACAAACAATTCCCCAACATCAAATCCTGTATTCAAATTAACTTAATTAATACTATATCTGTTAAGAACAACTGACACCTGACAACTGACACCTGCAGCTGTCTAACAAATCTTCCTCCTAAACTATTTTTTTTGACAGAACCTTTAATATTTAGGAAAAAAATATTTGTATTTGCTTTCCATGGCAAGCATTGATTTTTAATGAAAAAACACATGTGGTGACCTTGAATTTTGTAGTTAGAAATATTGCTGCTGAGTCCCTTTGGAGCTGTAAGGGAGATTCCACCTCCTTCATCTCTCTGGGTGAGGGTCACTGAAGGACCACTACCTCTATGCAGCACTCCCTTTCCAGCAGCATGTCACAGCTGTTTATCAAGGTCGTGATGGGGAACATGTTGCAGTTCAGAGGAAAAAATACAATGGATTACACTGATATCTCTATCTGACCAGCAGTCGACCTCACCACCACTTTTTCTCTTACATTAATACTAATAATTATATATTTATAGACTAATAAAATATAAACATAAATATAAAAATTATATATTTATATACCAATATATAAAACCAATTGAGATAAAGGTAATAGTGACAATATTATAGTATTAACAGCTTCAGAACTCCAGATTAGCATCTGAGCCTTGGTATCAGTTTCCTGCTACAATTATGAGGAATTAAAGCATTTATCTGAAGAATGTGTAAGCACAAATTCTTTGGTAGTTGTGAGGCAGCATCTCAACAGGGCATTCTGAAAGCAGGTCAATTCCTTGCAGAAAATCTGTGAAAACTGGGTTCTCAGTAAGATCTTTTCTTAGAAATATGGTTAAAAGCTTGTAGGAGAAAAAATATGTCATTAAATGTGGAAAACTATAGAAACAGATACCTTATACTGAGTCCTATGTATTAGCATGGTAGTTTCGAACTGACACAGATTTTGATAAACTAGAGAGCAGCCATGTTGCCCATTGTCTCGTCCCACTCAGTGGGTTGTGAGAGGGGTGAATCTTTTCGATTCCCCGACTGTTTGTGTACCGACAAAGGCCGATCTCTGCTCGGCAGAGCCGTGTGGTCGGTAGAGTCACAACAATGACCCAGAGGAACAGTCTGGCCAGCAACTTTATTAACTGGCGAATTCCACAAACGGACAAATAGGCTAATCCCCGCCTCCAGGTACGCCCCTTCAGGACTTACATGGTTCTTGTTCTAGAAAGTTCTCCATCTTCTGCGCAGGCGCTGGGGGAGGGGGGTGGTCGCGAGGGGTCTCTCGGGCGGTTGCAAGCCCCTTCCTCAGATGCACTCTGTGTGACCTCGGGCCATACATGGTCAGGTCCGGCAGAACCCGGAACCGCGCGTCCTCCGACGCGTTCTCCACGTCCCGCTCTCGCTCTCCCCCGCCCCGTGCTCCCCGACCTGCCATCGCCATGCAAATAGCGCCTCAAGTCGCCACAATGTTTGAGACATTAACTCTTTCAGTCTCTCACACCCGTACAACCAATTTATGCCTTTTTCCTCTTTTGAGCAGGAATAGCTGACACTGCAGTGCACCACAAGCTAAACTATGCTGGCCAGGGAATACAAAAGGCAGAATGAAGCATACACTCACTGTGTGTGCTAGAGGTTGAGAAATCAGGTAAATAGGAAGTCTATTTCCCGACTGAAGACTAGATAGATCATGCAGGAACAAAAGGGAGATTATAAGTTCTCCTGAGTTCTTGCATGGACCTGCAATTCTGTTTACAATCCAGCCTACAATGAGGAATGATCTGTGAAGAAGAGATGTCTATCATCTTATTTTGCTATTCATTTCTTATTTGAGACTCATACATCACAAGGAGAGACAAGAATTTTTATGCCTTCTAGAAGACCATAAACTGAAAGATTAAACCAACTGAATGATTTAGCCCAGAGAAGAAGTGCTAGAGAGAAGTCAACAATGAAAGGCAGTGTTGGTAAGCATGGCACAAAGGTGTGAAACCCAAAGAGATGTAGGCACAAAAGGGTGCCAAACCACACCACCTTTACTTTGAAGAGTGAAATACCATAATGCGGAAAGGTTTGAATCTGGAGCATCTACAGGAACTCAGGAACACCACTGCCTCCCACAGAAGCAACACACCAGTAGCCTGTTTAGCCGATTGCTTCCATGGGCCACAGTCTCTGGGAAGAAGGGTCTCATGGCTTTTCATTTGTACCAAGTTCTTGAAGGAGATGACCTCTGTCTTGCACAAGGGCAGCTGCTCCCTAGGTCTCCCTACCCACATTTCATGGACTGTATTTACACCACACAGGGGAATGGCTAATTCCCAGTGGGTACCATACACCATGCATTTCCTATATCTGGAAAGATCTCCTAAGTAAGTGAGGTGCTTTTCCCATCAGTCATTTCATCCTTGTCTTGAGGGCAGTGGCAGCCAAAGATTACAATGGAGACAACAGCGTGACTTGCAAGAACACAGGAAGAGAATCTCTGCTCTTCCCAGCAGGAAAATAAAACTTGTTTAATCTATTAGACAAGGATATGAAGGTTTCTGGATGCCATCATGGCTCTGCAGATATCATTATGAGCTAATTCATTTATGGACAGAATATCCACCAGGGCTTTCTATTGACCTGGAAAGGCCATGGGATGCAGAGCGCTAAAGGAAAAACCTCCTGGGGCTCTCACACATGCCTATAACAGCAGCAAATCAGCCTTTCCACATTCACTGGTTTAGTTTAATCTCTCTCTGCTGCATATTGTGGTGGGTCAGCTGCACACTCATGACCTATTATCACGTCTCAGCTGAGGAGGGGTGTCCTTTCAAACTATTTCTTTTTTTATTGTGATGATGCTCTTGCACTTTTCCTGTATTCAACAAAATCACAGTAAAATGCTCGTGAGGCAGAGTCTGCTCTTGTTGGAAGTCACACAGTCAAGCACTGAGGTTCAGTTTTTAAGGTGATACATTTTTTATTGCTGGTAATAAAAGCTGGAATTACACATGCTAAGGTAATTAAATCTCATGCTTCCAGGAAAAATGCCTCTGTCCTACTGATAGTTCTGGATATATGATTTATTGAACAGATGTATCTGTATCAGACACTACTGAGCACAGAACAGTGGCTTGATGAATCTATTATATCCCCTGAAGGGGAAATCACCACTCTTTTGGTTTGTGCTAGTCACAAGCTACATTAGCATAACAGATCAGACAGAGCAGAAGGCAACTACCGCTCTGGGAATAGAAGGCCAGGATCACATCCAAACTACAAGGCTTATTAGTGGAACAAGCAAACATCAAATCAGCATCTGCAGGACCTGATGGGATTCACTATGGGATGCAAAACTGGGAGTCAGCATGTTCTCTGGCATAGATCAAAAAGTCATTAAAATCAGAGATGTCACCAGAAGACCAGAGGAACTCTAAGTGTGGTGCCAATGTTAAAGAATGAAGAGATGAGAGTAACAGACCAGAAAATTTGGCTTCTGTAGCTGTAAATATGTTGGAATGAATCTTTCAGTAGAGATAAGGTGGTTATTAAAAAAAATCCAAAGGGGCAAAATGATGTGAAAATGATGTGAAAGTGGCAAAAGCTCAGTGTTTGCCAATGCCAATCACACAGGAGCCACTATGATCCTCTGTTTTCTTTTTTGCTCCATAGAGTTGACCAGTAGACACTGACTTTATAAAGGTCTTTGCCATAAATACCAGAGAAGAGCACAGGAAAAATGATTTTCACAGGAGAGGGGACATGATAATAGAAAAGCATCACATTTTGGAGGGGTTATGTTGAATTCTTATATGTATTATTTATTATAGAAAAAGTCAAATTAAAGTATCTAAACAACCAGAGGACACAGATGGAGATCAGTGTAGCAAGCAAGAAACATGTGGCCAGGGCTTACAGGAGCAAATCTACAAGGCAGTAAAAGCGACTTTTTAGCTTCTTCTTTCTTACTTCTCCTTTTCTACATATTAGAAAGTAAAACTGAGCCTACAATATCGATGAATTCACTCCTCTCTTACCAGTAACTATTGTTTTTCTTGAGCTTTCAGGCTTTCCTGTATCACAATGGACAGAATAGTCAGGAGGCCAGTGAATCATCCAGTATTCATTTATGTCCTCCACTTCTTCTGACAATTATTATTAAGGGGGAGATGCTGGGGAAAATATATGCACTGAGACCTGATTGCAAATGGTATGAGCAAGTTTTATTACATTACATGGGCACATTCCTAATAGGAATCCATACTTGAAGAAAAATTAACTGAGCTGGTGAGTGAATTAGTATCAATCTTCTCCATTCTGCAATATTAATAGAAATTACAAAAGACTCATGCTAGAAATCACTTTCAGAGACAGAAATGGATATTGCACTGCTTAAATGGATGTTCCAGGCAAACAGACTATTTTAATCATGGTGTAAACTGCTGCCTCTTTGAAATACTCAGTGTAAACCTTAAGGGCATCCTTGTCACTAGGACATATGAGTTATGGTTCTGCATCACCACCTTCTAGAAACACACCACCAGAGGTCCTTTTTGATTTTAAGTATTCATATTTTTTATTACTGGAAAAGAATAATGAGGCATTATTTTCCTACGTATAATTTTACCCAGTGGCTGGATCCAGCTGCTCCATAGATGTTGGCACCACACAAGGCAATGCCAGTAGGAGCTACCTTTGCTCAATAAACATACATTTATTTATATTCTCATATAAACCAATGATTATCAAGTACTATTGTGGTAAGTTCCACAAGTAAGCCAAGTTCATGACAGCTATGACAGCTGCACACAGAATTGCTACTATGAGGTGATCTCCACATATGTAAGAGAGAAGAGCCTATAAAAGATATACAAATGTACCTATAGATACTAGATAGGCAGAAGCAGAGGACTTAAGAGTGTTTCTTGCTAGCAGCAGGTGTAGGTGTAGAATCATTTAAGGGAAGAGGCAAGTCAAGATGGAAGAGGGTTTCTGCCTGAAAAGTTTTTCCAGGGTATGAAAAACATTCCCAACTTTTCCTTATATAGTACTTGAAGCCAGTAGGAGCATACAGCTGGTTTGCTGTCACAAAAAGCAGGAATCTGCGTGCTTCAGAGGCTGAGCTCCAAACTGAATGTTTCTCAAGCAAGTTTGTGCAAGATAACATATGCTAAATGGCTAGGAAACAGAAAAAGCTAAATTTACTCATAATAGAAATTGGACCAGCTTCCACATCTCTGAACTTGCAGTGATTTTCAGCAGTGAGACCTCCCTCAGCCAAAATAATATCCTTTGAGAGCAGAAGGCTGGCTGGATGTTTGTCCTTTTCATTATGCCGGAGCAGGCAAAGGGACTTTTCCCTTTTTTGCTCCGGGGGTGAGCTGCTAGGAAGAAGACTTGGAACCACATAAATTATGCACTTACTGCTGCTTAGACAAGGCGTATGCTCACCAAGCATGAGTCTTCAGATCCTGATCAAATTTTATCAAGTTTTTTTGCCTAGGAAATCTTTGACAGACCTTTGTGATCCTGCTGGGTCATTCCTGTTTTAGGGCTGGGGAGATTAACTAATATGAAAATATCAGAAAAATTATAACCTTAGGTAACACCTGGATCATGCCATGGTAATGACTCATAGAAATTCACCTCTAGAGTATGAATGACCTTTTCCTGTTTTATGTTTGCCTTTTTTTATACCTTGGAAATTCCCAGTGATTTGGATCAGTTACTTCAGTAAGAGGATGTCTTTTAATACCCTTTACATTTACGTAATTTCAGGCCAAGAAGATTTTCTAGGATGCGCCAAAGTTGCAGCTTCTTAGAAAAAAAGGGGAATAGGGATAGAGTAGTTCTAGTTACTCAAACCCATTTTTCTCCTTGGGATAAAATAGCATTTCGTGACCACTCTGATGGGTTGCCACAACCACTCATTTGACCTGGTCTGAAGGGAGACTATGAATTGAAAACAGGTTGAAATTAATGACTGGTTAACTTAATGTGTTACCTTTATGGGATTACTGCACATTGCTGGATAGCTGAGTTAACACATTACCTGCAAATGAATATTTATTGCTATGGGATTGTCATTAGCATCTTATTGTAAATTGAATTGAACTTTGGAGCTTTTTGCAGGGGTGCTTTTATTGTTTAAATCTAAACACTTATTGCTAGATGACACTTGGGAAGGTTTTGAACTACACTGGCCTAGTGTAATTCAAACCTTTGAACTACTAGAAGTCTGCAGCAACCATGAGGGAAGAATATTCATCTAGAAAAAACACTGAGAACACAAAGACTGGGAGACATTAAGATTAGTATACCTGTAAAGGCAATCAAAACAGCAACAGCAGAACATCTTTTAAAAATAGGTGCTAGTTTTAAATATCATTTATCAGAATACTGGCATGGCTAGGTAAGAAAAAAGTATTAATCAAACCTGCCTTGTGGGATTTCAAACAGCATGTTTCCTCCCTCACATTTGCATGCTATTAAAGACATCCATGCTGATTTGGATAGCTTCTATTATCCCAGCTCTTACCCAGTCCATTGTGTGCATCATGGCAAGGGAAGGGAGAGATAATTTTTTAGCTCAGTTTCTTAAGAAAAGAGGCTCATGTGATCGTGTTATTATTTTATTTCTTTGTCTGTGTCCTTCTCTAGTCACATTTCAATGTGTTGTTCAAATGCAGCAAAGGGTTAGAACTCTAAACTAACTAAATTCATGTACATTTTTGCCTTTTAAGTGCTCGGATGAAGGGAAAGGCTGAAACATGAGTTTCACATATTAGCAAACCCCAACAAGATGCACACAGGGGAAAACACTACCAAATACCCCAATCATGGGTTGCTTCAGACTGAACTCACAAACAGCAAATTCAAGGGCAATCGAGCCTCATTAGCTCTGATTCTCCCAGAACTGCTTCTTTTTTACCTCCCTTTTTAATAGGTACTTATTTTTACAGATATTAAGGTGTGCTGGATTTCACAAGACTGACTGAAGCCTGTTGAAGACAGTGCGAATGTGTCCACTGGCTCCAAAGGGGGTTGGATCAAGCCCTAACACAGCAGGGGATGACAGATTCCAGGAGCCAGAGATGTCTCTCTGTGAAGTATACAGTTTGTTTCTGCCACTGCTCTTTTATTGTTAACATTATAGAAGGTTTATATATCACAATGGCAGTCAATAGAAATGGCAATCAAAAGGTAATGATGTATTTCCAGAAGCTAGAATGTGGGGGGCTTTCACACTGTCTACCTTTAGAGCTTCTAACTTAACAGTTTAGTCTTGCTGAGTTTTGTATCGCCCTGTGGTTAAAGGGCATTCTTGCCCTCTCCAGAGAGAATACTAATACAAAACTTGCTATGAACTAACCCTTCAAATGGATTTCTTTCTCTTCATAGACCACATGAAAGTTAGATGGTGATTCAAGATGGTGTGAACTTTGCCTTGGAGAATTTGGCACAGCTCCTGAAGATGACGGGAAAGAATAGTCATAACCTCCATAACTCATCCTTGTGTGGCCTCCCTTAGTAAGTTTTTAAGACTCATGCAAGTGAGTTTTGATACTGCACCTTTTTATGTGCCTGCCCCTGAGTATTTAGCATGGACACAATATTAAAACCAGCCATTAATTCACTCCCTTCCTCCCAACAGCTAGCTCTAGGTTTTGGCTTATAGAGCTCCTGGCACAGAGTATTACACAGGCAGACTGCTTTTACTGCTTTCCCTCTAACAGTCAGCAATCCATATATTTACTGAAGACCAAACAGCTCTCTAACATTTTGACAAGCCACATGTTAGCACATGTCTTCATACTATCCAGCAAAAAGACATGGCCATTTGTTATAGGAAGTGAAGCTTTAGGCTACACCCAGGTTCCTGATCACCAATATCCCAATAGCACCAATAGTGCTTACCCTGTCATCATTGCTGTCATGATTCCTCGTACCTGTTATACAGAGTAAAACAGAAATGAAGGCTGCTAAGTTTTCTTTCCACCCTCCAAATCCAATGCACATCAACAGAAGTTCATCACTACCTTTTCTGCTGGTATCTGTTGCTGGCAGTTCAGAGTGGAAGGGGCCATCCAGGCTTCCTTCTATTGACTGCGTGTGAGACTGACAATACTCAGCCCCTTTGAGATCAGGCCACTCTTCCACTACCAACAAGTCTAGACCTGCCTCTTTCTAATTCAGGCTTCCCAAGATCTCATCTTGTAAGCATGCAGGAAGAAACTCTGCCATCAGAATTCTATAGCCAATGCCTTCTGAAGCTACTAGTAGCTGGACAAGTGCAAAACTGGTCAAGAGAAATTTGTATAGTGTTCTCCTACATAACAGAAGGCACATAAAATATTATACTGCTTGCACACTGCATCTGCTACTCATTTATATCACTGCCAGAGAGGCTAGGACTGAGTCTGTAATCCCTGATGGCATAACTGAGCAGAAGTAATCAAGTGTCTGTTACTTATGCTAGTGATCCTAGCTGAGGCTAGTCCTGCAGGAAAATAAAACTCCACTTGAACAAGAGTGACACATTTTGCCCCCAGGTGCTATACTTTGGCTTCCCTGTGTGGGCAAATTACAGAAAAGGCAGGAAAGGGTCTGAAGAGGTTACCTAGACTAGTCCCAAGTTCCATCAGAACTATTTACACATCTAACCTGTTCCTAATGACTTCTGTTGATAAAAATTCCAGCTTCCCTAAATAATATGGTCCCTGTGCCACTCTTACAAGCTCTTATCTACAAAATTCATGCCATCAGTCTTATCAGTTCTATATAAAGGAACAAAGACTTCTCATTTGACTAGGATCACCTGGCAAATCGAATAAGAATGCAGTTATCTACCAGTTAATTTGATTCTGTGGGCTATCATCAAGGTGCTGAGTAATCCGTACTCTGACTGAAGCCAGAGGCTGTTAGAAGGAGCTTTATTCTTTGCAAAACTTGTCTCACAGAGAAATAAAATAAAATCATTTGGCATGTCTCAACTCAGGACTGTGTTTACACTGTCTAGAAACAGCCAGCAAGGAAGCTGAATCATGACAGATTGTTGTGGCATTTCTTGTAGCACCAGTCAAAATCGCAGAATCACAGAAGAGCTGAGGTAAGAAGACACCTCTGGAGATTACCTTGTCCAACATCCCCTCTCTAGAGTAAGGTCAAGCAGAGCAGGTTGCTCAGGGCCATGTCCAGCTGGGTTTTGAATATCTCCAAGGACGCGGACTCCACAAAATCTGTGGGCAACCTGTTCCAGTCTTCAATCATGCTCACAGTAAAAATGTTTTTTCTTGTTTTGGCAGCATCCTAGAAAGAGGATAAACAATTGATCTGAATTATTAAAGGGATTGGTTATAAAAATGTCTATAAAAATAAGCTAAAATAAAGGAATATTTCTGCTGGTATATTAGTGGGATAAATCACAGCTAAAAACCAAGTCAGAGCTGCAGGATGTCAGTAAATTGAGATTTATGTACTATCAGAAGCAAACAGCCTGGAAATCTATGGCACAAATAATACCCTAATACACGTGCTGACCCCAGAGGTGTTTCCTTCTGTTATGCTCAAAATCTTGTTTATGGGCAAAGAGAAACACACCTTATATATAAAGCCAAAATTTTATTCTCAGTATAAATGAAATCTTAATAGTCTAATTCAAGAATCATTATTAGTCTAGATATAATTAACACAGAAAAAGAAAGAACACATAGTAATACAGTTAGAAATCTCAATAATGGCAATATTACTATTTAAATTGTAACAAAACACACTTAGTTTTTATCCCTTTTTTCCTGAGGTTATGCTCACCCTTCTGCTGATCCTCTGGTCTTAAAATCAGTAGACTCAGATTGCCAGAGAATGTAGACAGTCATCAGTCTCTGGAGTCCGTTGCCAGGAGGAATATGATGTTCATGTAGATGGTTTCTTCTTCCTCCCTCTAGGATCTACTTGGGGTCATTTTTATCTGTTTTCTAACATGCTTTTACACCTTGTTTTGTCTTCATTGGTTTCCAGCTCCATGTTACATCTGAATTTACAGTATTTGGTGCCTTTTACAGATGTTAGATATTCTTCTTTTATACTTTTTGTTACCCCTAAAGTCTGCTTTGTCCAGCTGTAGGTCTGCATTTCTTTAACCAACCATTATTGAGTTGTTTATAGTGTCAGCCTGTGCCCTATCTCTTCAATAGGTACAGCAGCAAGATAAAAATATCCTCTTGTGACAGTGCAAAATTTAATTGTGTGGTTACATCAGAGTGCATGATAGCAATAGTACCTGTCTGCATTAGGACCTACAACTCTATAAAGCTCAGTGGCATTATACCTCTTGGCTTAATTACACCTTCACCACAGAGGAGAAAAGAACATTTTTCTTTTTTATGTATATATATATATACTGATGAAAGAAAGGAAAAATACACTATTAAACACACACCAATATCTTTCAGAATGCAGATGGAATGAAAGGCTCAAGAAGAGATGACACAGCCAAGTCACTCACTGTCTCCAGATGTGCCTTAGTTTCCCTGTTTCTAAAACTGGAAAAGTGATAGCAGCATGCTCTGAGATCAGCTGATAAAAAGCAATATAAAATTTATTAATATGATCATGGATAGATTTCGTCCTTTGTGATTGGCTCCCCACTGGAAGAACCCTAAATTTTAAGACCAATACTGGTCTTAAAGCTCCCATGAAAAAATAAATGAAACAGATAATTACCTTTTGATTTACAGATTCCTATTCCCTGTGAATGTTGCCTAAAGAATAGACAAGGTATATTTCTTCAGAACAAGAATAGGAAGGTTCAGAATATCAGTGTGTATACCAGACTCCATAATTAGTTAGCATTCCAATTACAGAAATGTTTTTATAACAGTATAAGAGAAAAAGTTTCCCCATAATAACATGTCAAAATAATAATATATGATCAAAACATCTTGCAAAGGCACGATTTTCCATCTGAAAATGCTGATTCCATGCAATAAAAACATTTAGCAATCATATAGTAATTGTCTTAATTTTCACACTTTAATATAATTAAAATGTTTTCAGTTTATCATTGTTCTATCATTCTGATACTGAAGATTTATTATAGAACATATTATGAAAGGTAGAACAATGTAGATGAGTATAAATGAAATATTTTACAATGTGATCTGTAAAAAAAACCTCTTAGTTTGAGATGAAGTAAAATTGCAAATCACAGAAATTACTGTGGGACAGAATTTTGATTTTCAAGTCAGTACTAACTGTTATATTAGTTTGTCATATAATGTTTGTATCTAAGAGAGTTACAATAGGAAAAGTGAATCCAAATGTCCTCATAATAGTATTAGTATTGGTCACAAAATAGATCACTTTCTCCAGATACCTAATTTCCTTGGAGGAATAATCCTCCTGCTTTCATAGCTGTTGAAATTCCTTCTCCAGTTGCTAACGTGCAACATCCAAAGATACTTCAGGTTTTGGCAACTAACATTAATTAAAAAATGACAGATTGACAGTGATTTTCAGAGACTGACTAAAACCAACAACAATAAACACAAACTCTCTCAAGAAGAGAAGATGTGGAACTTTTCATTTTAGATATGGGAGGAAAGTCTCCATTAGCTTTGTTCATTATCTTGGCTGGGTTTGTAGTGAAATTCTAGCCTGTCAGGTGAATCTATGGAATAGGAAAATTCCTCCAGATTTTTCATATCCATTTTTTCTGGATTTGAGGTCAGTGGGCTCTGGATCAGGGATCTACAAGGCATCTTAGAATGAAAGAAATCCAGGTAGAGTATTTCATAGGATAAGGCTGGCATAGTTTGAGAAGCTGGAACTTTGGTTTTAGTTTGATCCAAAGCGACCTGTGGTCCACAGGACTCTGTTTTAGCAAGCTTTGTATCAGACTCTGAAATTATATAATAATGCACAACTATGGAAGCAGTGAATTACCCCAAAATATCTCCCTTGCTTGAGAAAGGCAATTTTCTTTGCATAAGGCTCCCCTTCTCTTTGTTGACGGTTGTATTGGTGGCCACGGAAGTACTGTAGAGAGTCAGATATTCTGTGGGGGACAGCCTTGTCTGATGATATCTCTTCCTTGCCCAAAACTGAGCATTTGAAAACAAAAGGAAATAACATTTATATAAAGTTTTAAGATTAAAAGGTTGATCTTCAAACAAGAAAAACTCTTTCTGTTACACTGAGTGCTGAGGGAAAGAAGGTGATTCTGGATCTTGCACATATCATGACTACGTTGTCAGCTTTTTATAAAGTATCTTGTACTGAAAATTAGCAATGGTACTATTTATATCCTACAAATGGGATATTCAAGGTCACTTACTTGCCCAAATCCCATTGAAATCTAAAGGGCCTGTAGATTCCTAGTATATATTTTCAATACTTCTATGCACATTAGGGAGGAATCCAGTCCATCTAACCTCACCTATTCCAAGAAGTAATTATATTTCTTGTATTTGATATAGTCAATGGATCTGCTGTATCAGTAGGCCTCTTAACTTAGGTGCTTAACAATCATTGATATAAGAGCTTAGATCCCTTGCGGCTTTATCGGAAATTGGCTTAGAGTGGAATATCCATACTTTCAAATGAAAAATTTATAAGCAAGCCTAAGCTATAACCAAATAAAACTACATTTTGATTAATAGTTTTAAAACACAAATTATAAACTTTATTAATTATAAGTTATGACAGTTACTATTTCCATTATAATATTTGAGTATGGTCTAATAGCACTATTTGTATTTCAAACATGCCTTTTTTTCATAGGCACTGAAACAGGAGATACGCACCTACCTACCTTTCACTACCTCCTAAGTTCCTCCATGGTACAAGGAGACACTGTCCTGGTTTCAGCTGGGATAGAGTTAATTTTCTTCCTAGTAGCTGAAACAGTGCTGTGTTTTGGATTTAGGATGAGAATAATGTTGATAACACACTCATGTTGTAACACACTTTAGTTGTTGCTAAGCAGTGCTTACACTGGTCCAGGACTTTTCAGCTTCCCATGCTCTGCCAGGTGCACAAGAAGCTGGGAGGGGGCACAGCCAGGACAGCTGACCCCAACTGGCCAAAGGGCCATTCCATACCATATGGCGTCATGCTCAGTATAGAAACGGGAGGAGTTGGCTGGGGGGCAGCAATTGCTGCTCGGGGCCAGGCTGGGCATCGGTCAGTGGGTGGTGAGTGGTTGCATCACTTGGGTTTTTTTCCTGGGTTTTGTTCCTCTCTCTCTCTTTTGTTGTTTTCTTTTTCATCATCATTACTATTATTACTATTATTATTATTATTATTATTGTTGTTGTTGTTGTTGTTGTTATCTTTTTCCCAATTATTAAACTGTTCTTATCTCAATCCATGAGTTTTCTTACTTTTGCCCTTCCAATTCTTTCCCCCTTCCCACCAGTGAGGGGAGGGTGAGTGAGCGGCTGTGTGGTGCTTAGTTGCTGACTGCAGCTAAACCATGAAGGACACCAATACATATTTGATCAGAGAACAGAATTAAGGTCCAAGCCCATTGTCAACAGCAGTATAATGGCTCAAAATTATGTCTTTGATGTCTGTATTTTCATGTCTATATTCCAATTCTAGAGATATTGGGAATAAACAGCATGGACTAAAAGCATAATGCATAATAAAAACTACTACTTAACTGCTATAAATAGTGGGATAACTGGCATAGCTAGAATATTAATATGGAAAATTACAGCTCAAGAGGAATAGACCAGGAAAATCTGAAGAGTTTTGCTTTATAAAAGATATATATACTTGTTCCAGGTTCAGCAGCTAAAGAGACCAGACTGACTGAAAGTGCCTGAATAATGATGACAGGAGAAGTTTAATGATATGAATGTAGCCCACAGTTTCTCTTTCACTCTGCCTTAGACTATCAAATCAGAAAGGTCAAGAAGAAAGGTTTAGTCTGAGCAACCAGAAGAATCATCAGAAGCTGGGAGTAATGGAGATGCTAGCTATCCAGATACCTGCTAAAAGAGTAATACAGCAGAACACAGACTATCTAGGTCTTGGAATACACTGGAGACAGGAAGCTGAGGGAATGGTCTTCTACAGTTCATTGCAGCAATGGGGAATCGATGATGTGAAAGTAGATGGAGGGTAAGGTGGCACTGAGCATTGAACAATAGCATTCTTGTCTAAAGAAAGGAAAGAAGGAGAATAAAGACAATAGACTTCAAGAAAATAGCAAACTCGGAGAATTCATAACTCTTTGGGGGAAACAAGTCAAAGGGAAAAGACAGCTGTAGAATTAAGGCCACAGAAATTTAAGTTAGACATCAGTGAAAGCTTTCTGACTATAAGGCTGTTTAAGCATGAGGACAGATCATCTAGGGAGATTTTAATCTCTCTGTAATGGGAGATTTTTAAGAGCAGCTCAGAGAATCATCTGTCAGGAAAGACATAGATATGACTGATCCTTCCTCTGGAGTGGCCATGCCAGCCTTCCTGAATTCTCTCCTTATGTTTTCTTTGATTTTTATGATCTGTGCTAATGAGCTTCCCCAAATCCTTCTTTGCCCTCTTTTTGCTGTGTTCTCCTTAGGGAATACGTCACGTGGAATAAAAATGTATTCCTTCACTGGAGTCTCTTTTGCTGTAAATTCAGCAGTTATGAAATCAATACCAGTTAGACAGCAATAAAATCTTTCTGCCTTCCCTTCCTAAAATCAACCCTGTTTAAAGAAAAAGGAGAGCTATTACACCACATATAAAATATTGATCTGAAACATACTAAACCTGCATAATGGGTGAGAAAAGGTGAGATTTCTGTTTTGAAAAGGTCTAGCAGAATTTATTTTTATTTTGTTACATAACAGTCTTGTTTATTGGCTTTTTCTTTTTTTGCTTAGAATATGGATGAGCAACCCTCAACTGATTTCCCATAAAACAGAAAACTGTCTGGGTGCCCCTATTGAATGCCCAGTTTTCATAGTAAAAAGAAATATTTAAGATGTACAATGTTCTTACAGGCAATGTGTTTTTGTAAACACCTACTTCTCAGACCTCAATCCATTTCCCTCAGTTTCAACAACTCTCACTAGAACTGGAATTTAGGTCATCAGCATCATACCAGTCAGAGGGTGATTTTATTTGATCAGGAGGAAAAGCTGATAAGAATTACTGTCAAATGCATGCTGGCAAGCCTTGCAGAATTTGTAGCAGGCATTCTCACCTAGCATAAACCAAGGTATTCAGCGTGGCAATTCCTTCTAACAAAACTCTGTGTTTTCAAGTGTATTATTGTACATAAATGTCTCCATCTAGCCAAAACAAGGTTGCAAACACTCTATATTTAGCACTGGCTCCAAAAATAAACTTAGTCAATGACTGTTCCGACCTCTGAATTTTATGTGCTTGGTTCTGGAGTTGAATTTAATATTAAATTTGAGAAAGCATTAGAATAATTATGGGGGAGATCCCTGATCTCTCCTACCCTGAACAACTGCCCTACTCAATAAACTATGCAGCCATGTTCATGCTCCTTTGCTTCACGAAGGCAATCAATCTTGAATTGTCTCTGAAAAGCACTCAGAGAAGGGATTGAATTTCTCCTGATTTCCCCCCAACTCCTATGTGCACTTGGGTAGGCAAAGAATTTCCCTGAGTGTTGGCAAGTGGGGAGCTGATGTCTGTCAAATGGATAAGGGTCTTCTGCTTCCAAATGCTATTGTTTAAGAGGAAGCAAAACTTCTTTTTCAACTGAGTTTTAGACAGCAGCAAACATCATTCCTCTTTGAATGGAGACTAGTCTTACAGAAGTGTGCCAGACTTGTTCTGTTCCTGAGGAAATCCCTCAAAGGAGGCAGGCACAGGAGTGTCTGCTCTCGGGATCACAGTCAAGCTTAAGCATGATAGAGAGGCCACGCGGCTCTGTAACTGTCTGGGGTACATCAAAGCTAAAAAATTGAGACAGCTGCTGGGGCTACTCACCTTCAGAATTGGGTGGCAACATAGCAGGAGGTTTTGGGATTGCATTCTACTTCAAACCCACTTCAGGATTGGACACTTAGATCCTTAAGCTGCAATCAGGACAGGACAGACAACAGCGGACAAGCTAATCTTGACTCTTCTGGCTTCAATCAATTGAAATCTTTATCCATAGGAGTCATCTTATGCTTTTGAGAGCTGAAATAACTGTTGTAGATGTTACAAGGTGGGGAAAAGTCAACACTGTTTTGGCTCATGGTGGGTCAATTCACAGCCTCACTAACTCAGAGAGTTTTGCTATTGGTTTTAATGGAGTGACTAAAACTTGGACTTACTTTTGCAGGAATGGCTGAGTTTCTTCCTCTCTAAGTAGAGGAGTGCTACTTAAGCATCTCTATGCTAGACAGAGATCTCAGCATGGTAGATCATAGTAAAAGTTTAGTTCCTAATCCTACAAAGACATACAACACACTTAGCTTCAAGGATGTGAAGTGCTAGAGAAGTACTGCTCAGTTCAGACTGAGTTTTCCATTCTCTTCTACGCTGCTAATTGCAATGAGATGGTCTCTTCAAGTCTTCATTATTCAGTTTTCTCATTTTAAAGTATAAACAGAATTTGTGAACTTCATAGCTGTATTATCAGGGTAACTAAATTTTGTTTGAGGCTAAACTTGTTCTGAGATCTTTGCCTGGAAATTATCACATAAGAAAGGGTTGTCAGACTTGTAAGTATTAAAGTACATGGCCAGATTTTTAGAGATGATAGGCATTATCACTGGAAACTTGAAGTCATCAGAAACTTTATTCCTCTCAAAAACACATGAGAAAGTTTTGGTCTTTGATTACCCTTCCTTGCATGTGGGTTTGCATTTCTATATGTGCACGGTAATCCATAGTGCTTATGCATCCTCACGATCTAGCAGATTTTTTTTAGACTTACGGAGATGTATGTCTGAATACTGGTAAGCAGCACTGAGTCTTCGTAGATAATCAGCTTAATTTTCTTCTTCATCTGTTTTCATTTTCCTTATTTTCCCTTGAGGGATTCATCCCTCATCTTATTATAACTTTGTGGCCATTTATTGCAAAGTTTTGGTACATTTCCTTAGTGGAATTCAGTTATTGCAAGTCATAAAGTGGTATTTTTACATCCACCTTGTGACACTGACTTTTACAAAACCATCTAAATGACCATTGCTTTTAAACGAAGCTGGGAAAAATATACTACAATACCAGACTTTAGTTCTGGTTGAGGAAATTCCTTGACAGAGACAGAATTATTTTATTGTCTAGGGACTGAGTCCTCACCTGAGAGGAAAATCACCTTCTTGTTGAACTGATAATTTAATAGAAGTGACTGACAGACAGCCCTCTGCCCCCTCTACTCTCAACGGTGTATGCTGCCTCTCAGCTGAGAACTTGTGGAGCATGTCTTGCTCTTATGAGATTAACACATCTTTCAATACTTTATGTATAACGGCACAGCTTCCATGGGAAAGACTGAAAGCTATTCAATCAAATCTCTGATAAGCAGGCTGTCAAGGCACTCCCCAAGGAAGCAGAAATTTGGACATCTTCAGGCAAATTCAGAAATGGAATCTATATCTGCCACATCCAGGAGAACAACTCCAAGCTGCCAAGTATTAGATAAAAATGGTGTTGCAGCAGATGTTGCTGGTTTTATTTAGGACCAAACCCAGCAGTTATGGTCTGGAAATTCCTCACTGATGCCTCCTGCAGTCAGCCTGGAGGAATGCTGCACTTCTGAGACGAATACAGCTTGTATAAACACACCGCAGTAGATTAAGACACCTAAAGTTTTTAAAAATACTTAGGTACTTAGAAGTGAAGATAGACATCTGTCTGTGGGATTTTCACAAGCTCCTAGATGTCTAAATATAATTTGGAGATTGCATAATTGGGAGTTTGGCATTTAATGCATTTGAAAATCTCACTGGGCTTTACACATTTTACCCCAAAAGTCTAACTTCGAATTGACCTTTCAGCAAGCAGGGTTGTTTCTTCCCCTCTTCACCCCTGTTTTATACTGTCTTGGCTTTAGCAGTGTTGTATGCTTCATTTATGCTGGAGCGCAGAAGAGAAGAGTCATGTCTGAGGAATGTCTCTTTGGACACACATCTAGATTCTGCTTCCAGTTCAGGATGAATTCCAATAGTGCTGGTGCCACTGAGATCAAACCTCATTCTGTGCACAATTGCTGCTTGATATTTATAATAAAGTCTTGATTCACCAGGTAGTAAATAGGCAAAATATATGTGCACATCTACCAAGATGGACTAACCCAAGAGGCTCAGCATCTCTGCAGTCCCTTTAATATTAAAAACACCAAAGGTATGCAGTTATGTGGTGATCCATTTGGGAGCTTACATGTGCTAAGATATATAGATCTAATATTTCACTTTGCAGAAATGGTTTATTTCCAGCAGTAAATATGATGTTTGTGAAATGAGAATAGGCTATTTCAAACTGTTATAAGGCCACTGAATAATTGAATTATTACTCATCAGGGGGCAGTGTAATTTGTTACCTGTGTGATTCCAACACTCTGAATCAAAGTAATTACATTCATGGTGTCATTTAGTGAAATAATGCCATGAAGGTCTCTATGAAGAGAGAGGCAATTGCTGAACGAATTTTGCTGAAATAATAGCACCAATTCAATTGGTCCTCTTGCTTCATTCATTGTTACTTTATTATATGGCTAAATAGTTCATTCATGTGCTTTGCTGGAGTGACAAATATGAGCTTTGGAAATGGTATCTATGGAGAAAAAATGCACAGCTTCTAAGGGGAAAGCACCAAATAGTCATTTTTAGTATCACAAATGTGCAAATAGCAAATGGTAGATTAAATTTATAAAAAAGAACACGAAGGCAGATTTTAATATCCTTTGAAAGTTCAGTGGCGAGATTCCACTAGAGGTTTGTCTAGTGTAAAGAACTAGTGGGAGATGTCTGGAGACTGTTTCAAACCACAGAGCAGTCACTTCCAAATCCCATGAACTAGGCTTCAGAAAACTATGAAATCGGTATAAAAAAGCAAGGAGTTATTTTTTAGAATAAGCATTTTGGAGTTACTGTTTTATGTGTGTCTTCCAACTGTAGGTATATATGCATTCATGTATGTGAGTATGAAGTGGTTTCTGTTTTGCTACTTTATTCACATCTTATTCTAATGCATTTATTGGACAACTTTTCTGTTAGGTGGGACAAGTCTGCACTCCCTGGTTTGAAGAAACAAAGACAAAGAGCTGAGGGCATCTTATAGAATCCAAATTTATGGCTTACATCCACTTTTTCTTAAGATTTACATCATTATTTCTTTAAAATTTTTTACATATTGTTGGGCACGATTGCAACCTTCTTTACGCATTTGGCTCCGGTGCAACTTAGCAACAAAGGGTCTAGGTGAAGGGTCTGGTGAAGGGTCTAAAGCACAAGTCTTAGGAGGAGCAGCTGAGGGAACTGGCATTGTTTAGCCTGGAGAAAAGGAGGCTGAGGGGAGACCTTATCGCTCTCTACAACTACCTGAAAAGAGGTTGCAGCGAGGTGGGTGTCCGTCTCTTTTCCCAAGTAACAAGTGATAGGAAGAGAGTAAATGGCCTCAAGTTGCACCAGGGGAGGTTTAGATTGGACATTAGGGAAAATTTCTTCACAGAAAGGGTTGTCAAGCATTGGAAGAGGCTGCCCAGGGAAGTGGTGGAGTCACCATCCCTGAAGGTATTTAAAAGACCTGTAGATGTGGTGCTTGAGGGACATGGTTTAGTGGTGGACTTGGCAGTGTTGCGTTAACGGTTGGACTCGATCATCTTAAAGGTCTTTTCCAACCTAAATGATTCTATGATTTCTATGATTAAAGAAGCTGGGGCAACCATTGACTAGCCTAGTGCTCCACTCCCGTGGACCTGCCTGCAGGATGTGGGTCTAATTTCAAAAGTTATGTGTGAGATGTAGCAAAAACAAAAAGCAGCAAAGGGAGAAAGGAACCACATTGAGAGCAATTCATTGCAGGAGTTAATTGACTTACTTACATATGGACATAGAGACATAACAGTCAGAGAAAGTAGGACAGAGAATCCTCAGGACAGGACAGAGAAAGTAGACTCTCGCTTTTATAGAGAGCATGGCCTAAATGAGAATATATAAAATACAGTTCTGAGGTTATTTCCAGTTGATTTCACTAGCACAATGTTTGTATTCACAACAATTGGCACTAGTGATCTGGGGGTGAGAGAAAAACAGTAAAATCTGTTCGTTCCCTGTGAAGTCAGCACAGAGCCAGTGCATGGAAAGGGAAGAACAATACTTCATGAAGAGTTTCATCCACTGAGAAGCATTAAATAGGAATTGAGACTTGGCATTTCCTTGGAGCTGATCTAAAAGTATGACCTGGTTTTACGCTAAATAGCTATCTGTTCAAGGGAGACAACCTGCAGCTATTTAGGTATTGTGAAGACTTGTGCTAGACTTGATAGCACTTCGGAACCACTAAGAATATGAAAATACTTCAGTCAGGTCCCTTCTTCCTATGAACCCCTGCTTCCTTCCACCAGCTCTTATCTTTTTATTCACCCTGACCTGGACTATCTGTTGCGCTAACACCAGTGCTGGTACCAGAGACACCCCAGAACTGACCAGGACAGCTTGGTAATGGGGGCCCTTCCCAGGGTTTGAGAGGAATTTGTGTCTAGTTAGCAAAAGAGAGACACGTGCCAATTCCAACAAGCTGTTGAACACCTCAGTCCTGCAGGGTTTTTAATTCCCAGCCAAAGACTGAAACCCTGATAACTGGAAAACTTTTGCCCTAAAAATAGATTTCTTCACATTGTTGGATTCATGTACCATTTAATATAATTACAGCCCTTGTTGGAAAATTTATGTTGTACAGATCTGGCTCGTAAATCCTACGCTTTACAGTACTACTGTGGCTCTGTTATAAGCCCTTACTGCTGAGTCCAATATTTATTATTGGGGAAAAAGGTGGAAAACAAATCCACACTTTTGAAAGTGTTCCATAATACCACAGTGCTTTAGCAAATTCTGAACTGTTACTTTCATCTGGGGATTTATCATGGTGCCTACACATATAAATAGCAGGCCCATATGCGTGTATTTCTTTGAATAAGAACACAAAGTTGTGATCTTTTTTTAATAGGAACACAGTTTTCTGGTGTGTGTAATCATTTAGGGAAGCAGTCTTTCTGTTGCATACTTTAAAAACAAGAGTGATTTTTGCTGAGGGAATGTTTTCAGTCCTTTTTGAAAATCTGTCTTATATTATCTTGAGGTGATCTTCAGGAGACTGGCAGTGCAGTTCCACATTATGGTATGTTAGGGCATAATTTCATGCTGAGTTTTCCCCATAAGGCAAAACCAGCATAAAAGATGTTTGCCTTTCCCTGTGCCTGGTTGCCTGTTCCCTATACTCTTTGGTGGAACTATACTCTAATACAGATCAGTGAAGTGATCTGTTTTGGAAAGCAAACACCTTCCGCTACTTTTGTACAAACAATCTCGAGTAGCACTCTGTTTTTCCTAATGCAAGAAGACCATCAGGCCCTTTTTCCCTGCTTACCATCACATGGATTCGCTATTTTCTCCTGGTCTTACTGTGAGATCCCATGGACAACAGTATCAGTGGTGCAGGGCAGTTCTGCAAGGTGCAGGCAACCTCCTTCCAGCAAGACTGGGACTAGCAGGCACATCCTAGGAAGAGTTTAGGGACTCTGCCTGGT
The DNA here is from genome assembly GCF_034638445.1 of Ciconia boyciana. Lineage (NCBI taxonomy): Eukaryota > Metazoa > Chordata > Aves > Ciconiiformes > Ciconiidae > Ciconia > Ciconia boyciana. The sequence goes on from NC_132934.1 coordinate 210,247,464, forward strand.
TGTGTAGGGATGGGGTCAGGAAGGCCAAGGCACAGCTGGAGCTGAACTTGGCAAGGGATGCAAAGAATAAGAAGAGCTTCTACAGGTATGTCAGCCAGAAAAGGAACACCAAAGAAAGTGTATTCCCCCTGATGAGCAAGACTGGCAAACTGGTAACAATGGATGAGGAGAAAGCTGAGGTACTCAACAACTTCCTTGCCTCAGTCTTCACTGGACATTAGTGGACATTTTAAAGACATTTTATAGGGGTGGCCTATAGACTAGGGTATTGTATCAAAGGATGGAAAGGGGGGTGGTGGGTAATGAGAATGTATTGGGTAGTGTGAGACCTGAGCATAACGTAAATGGTATGGAATAAGGGGTGGAGAATGTGCTGGTTTTGGCTAGGATAGCGTTAATTTTCTTTATAACAGCTAGTATGGGGCTATGTTTTGGAATTGTGCTGAAAACAGTGTTGATAATACAGGGATGTTTTAGTTGTTGCTAGGTAATGCTTATACTAAATCAAGGACTTTTCAGCTTCCCGTGCTCTGCCAGGTGCGCAAGAAGCTGGGAGGGGACACAGCCGGGACAGCTGACCCCAACTGACGAAAGGGCTATTGCATACCATATGACGTCATGCTCAGTAGAGAAACTGGGGGAAGAAGAAGGAAGGGGGGGACATTCGGAGTGATGGCGTTTGTCTTCCCAAGTAACCATTACATGTGATGGAGCCCTCCTTTCCTGGAGATGGCTGAACACCTGCCTGCCCATGGGAAGGAGTGAATGAATTCCTTGTTTTGCTTTGCTTGCATGTACAGCTTTTGCTTTACCTATTAAACTGTCTTTATCCCAACCCATGAGTTTTCTTACTTTTACTCTTCTGATTCTCTCCCCCATCCCACCGGGGGAGAGTGAGCAAGCGGCTGGGTGGTGCTTAGTTGCCGGCTGGGGTTATACCACAACACAACTTCTCTTCCCACACCTCTTGAGTGGATGGACCACAAGGCAGGGACTGGGGGAGCAAAGTCCCTCCCACTGTAAGAGAAGGCCAGGTTCGTGACCGCCTGAGGAACCTGAACATACATAAGTCTATGGGACCTGATGAGATGCATCCCAGAGTCCTGAGGGAATTGGCTGATGTAGTTGCCAAGCCAATCTCCATGACATTTGAAAAGTCATGGCAGTCAGGTGAAGTCCCTGGTGACTGGAAAAAGGGAAACATTGCAGCCGTTTTTAAAGAGGGTACAAAGGAGGACCCTGGGAACTACCGACCTGTCAGCCTCACCTCTGTGCCTGGGAAGATCATGGAACAGATCCTCCTAGAAGCTATGCTAAGGCACATGGAGGACAGGGAGGTGATTCAACACAGCCAGCATGGCTTCACCAAGGGCAAGTCCTGAATGACCAACCTAGTGGCCTTCTATGAGGGAGTGACTACATCAGTGGACAAGGGAAGAGCTAATGGATATCGTCTATCTGGACTTCTGTAAAGCCTTTGACACAGTCCCCCACAACATCCTTCTCTCTAAATTGGAGAGATAAGGATTTGATGGGTGGACTGTTCAGTGGATGAGGAATTGGTTGGATAGTCATATCCAGAGGGTAGTGGTCAACGGTTCAATCTCCAGATGGAGATCAGTGACAAGTGGTGTCCCTTAGAGGTCCGTATTGGGACCAGTACTGTTTAATATCTTCATCAATTACATAGATAGTGGGATCAAGTGCACCCTCAGCAGGTTTGCAGGTGACACCAAGCTAAGTGGTGCAGTTGGCATGCCTGAGGGAAGGAATGCCATCCAGAGGGACCTGGGCAAGCTGGAGAAGTGGGCCTGTGTGAACCTCATGAGGTTCAACAAGGCCAAGTGCAAGGTCCTGCACATGGGTCAGGGCAACCCCCAGCATCAATACAGGCTGGGCAATGAGGGGATTGAGAGCAGCCCTGAGGAGAAGGATTTGGGGGTACTGGTGGATGAAAAGCTGGACATGAGCCGGCAATGTGCACTTGCAGCCCAGAAGGCCAACTGTATCCTGGGCTGCATGCAAAGAAGCATGGCCAGCAGGTCAAGGGAGGTGATTCTGCCCCTCTGCTCTGCCCTGGTGAGACCCCACCTGCAGTACTGCGTCCAGCTCTGGAGCTCTCAGCACAAGAAGGACATGGAGCTGTTGGAGCGGGTCCAGAGGAGGACACAAAAAGGCACCTCTCCTATGAGGAAAGGCTGAGAGAGTTGGGGTTGCTCAGCCTGGAGAAGAGAAGGCTCCAGGGAGACCTTATTGCAGTCTTTCAGTATATAAAGGGGGCTTATAAGAAAGATGGGGACAGACTTTTTAGCAGGGCCTGTTGCAATAGGACAAGGGGTAATGGTTTTAAACTAAAAGAGGGTAGATTCAGACTAGATCTAAGGAAGAAACTTTTTAAAATGAGGGTGGTGAAACACTGGACCAAGTTGCCCAGAGAGGTGGTAGATGCCCCATCTCTGGAAACATATTCAAGGTCAGGTTAAATGGGGCTCTGAGCAACCTGATCAAGTTGAAGATGCCCCTGCTCATTGCAGGAGGTTTGGACTAGATGACCTGTAAAGGTCCCTTCCAACCCACACTATTCTATGATTCTATGATCCTCGAAGCAGCCTCATGGTTTGCAAGGTGAAGCCCTAAGGCAGGGACAAGACCTGCCTCAAGAGCACTAGCAAAGAGCACTGTCCACACCAAGGTAGCTTGCCTGGTGCCACTTAGACTTTCCAAAGAAATTATCTTTTTTTTTTTTTTTTGAGGGAATGCAGGTGCTGGCAGTCTGGGCAAGCCTCCAACACAGGTAATTACATTCTATCTTCTTATATTCTCCTTGCAATTGATCTTAATAGCCATGATGCGACAAGAGTCCATAGACAGTCCTGCAAATAGACAGCATACTATATTATTGAAGGCTTTAAATGCTAGAATTAAAATGCTAGATTGCATGTGTGCAAAAGAAAAAAAAATGTTTACATAGGGAAGAACTGAAAAGAAAAGAAATTGAATAGGGAGGAAATGTGTCAGAGCTAGTAAGGCAAAAATTACAGCCTTTCAGTGTTCTTATTAAGGGTGACAGAGGATCTCTGCAGATGATATAGGACGGGCCCTGAGTCCCCAGACTGATTGCCATCCCTATGAGTATACGGCAGATGGTGGAGTCCCTCGCAGGAAACACTGCTCACAGGAGTCCTGAGGAGTTAGCAGTGGTAATGGCTGTCAGATGCCACGGTTTAACAACTATCACATCCAAAGCACAAGGTCATCTTCACCTTTCCCCCCCCGCTAATGAAAGCATTTAGGTTCCTGGAGGAAGGCACATTCTGAAAACAGCTCCATTTACCTCCACGACTGTGTGACCAAAAGCTGTGAAATCAGGAGCCCTCCTCCCGCTGTGGATTGCCTGTTCTCCATGTGGCATCCTGGCACTCATGTGGCAGTGCCACAGGAAATGGTGCTTTCTGAACAAAACCTGGGTGAGAAAAGTTCTTGTTTGAGCATAAATCCCTGATTGCCTCCAAACAAACCGAAGGCTTGTCGTTAAATATATAGTAAATGTGGGTTATTTCCAAACATCCACAGCTCTCTTTTTGATCTGAATGAAACACGTCTGCCAGAGACAGCTGCTTCTAGTCTGCTTGCTGCCAATGATATTTACAATCGCTCTCCTTCTCTGCATTTCTCTCATTTATTTTCTTTCTTTCTTTTCTTTTTTTCCTTTTTTCTTTCCCCCATGTTTTTACCGGAGTGGTTATAACACTCCAATCCTCCTAGATTAAAACCAGTCCCCTTGAGCTAAATAAGCATCCTTGGCTGCATAGTTCCACTGAGTCCAATGGGCCTATGCCAATTTTATGGCCTTTAAGGAATTGCCTTGTTCAGCTGGGCCTAGACCCAATGCATGCATTTAACAGGTCGGGGAGCACAGGGTCTATGCTCAGGTGGTGAAACTTCTGAGCTTGTTTCACTTCTGAGCTTGTTTCACTCGCAGAAATAACTCTGTTTTTCACATCTTACCAGCTTGACACCTTCTGAGCTTTGTTGTTCTGGTGGCTGTAAGACCTTGCTTCATTGCTAGGAGAATTCTGGAAAGAAAAGGGAGAGGAAGAAGATCCCCAGTTAATCGGCCACAGTAAGCACTTGATCTGCCCAGGCCACTATGTATTTTAGAAGACCAATGAATATATAAGTTAAGAGGATTCCAGACACAAAAATCAAACAGTGTTGTAGGCATAAAAATGTGCAGCCTGTGCAGGCTGGTTGTCTCTTTGAGATGAAAAACGAATTTGATGTATGAGAGAACACGAATTGTGGGTTTGGATCAGCCTGAAGGCACACTGGTAGGGTATGGTGTAGAATTTGCCTCCTTGCATGCATTGATACTGGGAACTTCACTAAGCTGGACTTTAGACTGTCTTCACACAGTGGCTGGCAATCGACCTACTGCAGCACGAGTTCCTGCTCATCAGCTCGCCCACAGCCGCTGACCATGATCACAACAGCAAAGTGAGTGCAATTCCATCATGGCAGCTGACACGCTTTGCTCGGTCTTTGGAGCGTATGCCTAGAAGGTAAACTGCAATAATTCAGTTTCTTGACATATATCTGCTGAGAACAGCAGTGTAAGACTATGCTTTTCAAAAGACACTAAAAGTGTTAGGTTTTCAGTTCTCACTTGGATTTGGATGCCCTGATTTTTAAGGGCCTTTGGAAAATCTCATGAAAAAAGGACACCAGGAAGGATCCTAACTGGTAACTTTAAATCCATAAAGTTTCCAATTCTGAGCAGACACATAGACGTTTTAGTGTATGAGGTCTGTATCATCTCAGAAGTGTCGAATTCCTTTCTAATGCCATTTAATATGGAATAGTTCCTATTTAAGCCTCATCTGGATGCTGCTCCTGAAGTCTGCAGATATATTTGGCTTTAAGTTATGACAGTAAAGTAGGCTAAAAATGTAAAGGTGTTAATCAGCTACATCATTCATCTGATTCAGTATTTATTAGCTCATTTATAATGGCTGTTTGTGCTGATACTTGCTTTTATTTTGTTAGGATGCAATGCCTTGAATTTAATCAAGTTAGCTGTATTTGAAATCACTGATAATAAATGCCTTTCATTTCAACAGTGTAGAAAAGGGTTGGGTTTTCAAAAGGATTTATAAAAAATTAGACCAATGATGTCAGGTCATTGCTCTTGTGGAAGATGACCTGTACCTGAGACCATCCTGGCTGCCTTTCTTTGAATCCTTTGGGAAGGTAGGGTTTCACGACATGAAAATTAATTGAGCCTCACTGTCTTGTATGCTATATATACTACATTTCCCTGCACCCACATTCAAATTCCATGTTGGAATGAGATCTGGGCAAATACCAGCACCTCCTTCTCCATGTAATACTGTTGCGTGTGGGCTACCAGGGAAGAATAACTCATCCTGGTCAGCTCCATACTATGGAGTCAGGAACCACTGAACAAGACAGTGTATCTGCTTCACAGCTAAGACACTCATCAGGCTGTTTTAGAAACACCCTGACCCTTTTGACTGACACTCCTGCTCCTGATGGTCCCTCTTTTAAGCTGCTGACCACCTCCAATGAGCTCTTTATGGTCCTGGGGAGACTGAAGAGATTCAGTGACTTTTATAGATGTATATACGGCCCATCCCTTGCTAAACTCAACCTTGGATGCACCTGCATCTCCTACATGGCTGTGCCGCAGGTAACGCACCTGCACGGTTGTTTCTCAGAGGTTCCCTAAAATGAATGTATGCACTTTTTATAGATTCCTTAATGTGAAATGTCACATTCCTGGCAGAAAAAAGCATAGAGTCTTTTGAAGTGCTTGCAAAGAATGTATGCATGATAAACTAGAAGCGGTGGGGTTTTTTCTTCTTCAGGTTCCCCCATATCTGTGACTAAGTGGTGAAGTATTTGCAAAATTTAGAGCAGGATCAGAAACATGGCACTGTATCTGAGGTTCATTTGTAGAAGGTAAAGTAGCATATGTTATGAGTCAGTTAATCTCTTTAGGGCTTTATCCAGCACAAATTAGGTTCTGTGGTCACCGAGTCACAGCAGGCTGTGGGCCGCTGTAGCCTTGGAGCTTTATTCTGATTCAGCTGCCAAGAAATGAACTGCTCTGTGGGCGCAAAAATTGGCTTACGCTCTGTGAGCTCCAGCCAGGCATGCACAGCTCCAAAGGCTGCTTCTCTCTCTGCGCACAGCTACGTGATTTCATTCTCACCTACTCCCCAACAACCCTGATGCTAAGACACAGCCCCTAGAAAATAAACAAACAAGGTGATAATTCAATCTCATTAGAAATCAGCAAAGGTTGTGAAATAGTTTTAAAAGATGTGGAAGCCCTCACTGTTTTGGCTATTTAAAGCTAGCTGGGACAAATGCACATGGCAGGGATTAGCTCTGTGCTTCAGCTGGAAGCAGAAATTGTCTTTTTTTTGTGTTTGATTTTTTCTGTGGTTTGTTTTGAGGGTTTTTTTTTTACATATTTGCCCCCAGTATAAACTGCAGATGTTGCAATGTCAATACAAATAAAATGCCTTAGGTTTCCTAAGTGGACAAAAGGAACTGGGAGGCATAGCTCTAATTACAACTAATGTCTCAAAGAGGCTTGAAAATCTCATTCTTAAATCACTTAACAGAGGCACAGACCAAATCATAGGGAAGTCACAAGTGCTTTCATATGGGTGTCAGGATGTCTCGTCCTATAGGCAACTTCCTCCTTCCCTACTGATTCTTTGACCTTGGTAAAGAACACATAATCTCTGCACTATATATTGCACATTATAAATGAGGCTATAAATATTTGCCTATGTCACAACAGTAGTGTTAAGATCAAAGGAGTACTTACTCTTTGCACAAACTACAACAAAAATCAATTTATTGTTACCATATTCAGTTTTCCCATGTTATTTATTGATGCCATTCATATGAATTAATGACTATTAAAAAACATTGCTTAGTCATTTTCACTTCTAATCTTAGTAATTCTTTTAAGTGAACTTTCATGAAGAAGTGGTTAATTCTGATATGTTTAAGTATAAAACATGAAGGATGTGCACACTTGTGACATCCTGAACATACAAGACATTACCTGTATATCGATGACAAGAAGCTGTTGTCACTGATGTCTGCCAGTAACCACAGCTTGGCCAGGAAGTATTGCCAGAGGAGGCCAGACACAAGGCTAAATCCCACCCTCTTGCAAATATACTGAGAACTCCTAATTTCTGGGTACATGGAACAAGAGCTAAAGAAACAGCCAGGCTGTTGACATGTTATTTCAGCTGAGCAACCCCCCAGCTCTGCTTTGCCCGCCTACAGTCAAGTGCTTAAAGCTGTGATGCTACATGTCTTGGGCTCCTGCATCCCAGCTCAGGTTCAAGCACGTCTCTTGCTTAGGGCCATTTGGGATTCAAAATCTTGGTGTCTTTTTGTGTAAGGTAACCTGAGAGATATGATCTGGTGGGTGTGCTCAGATCACACTCACACTTGCTGGCAGCCCTCACTTCAGCTTGAAGCATGGTAGCCACCGTACCTTAGCTCAAAAACACAGCAAGAAGAAGAAGTGCTATTTCAACCTATTCAGCTCTTGGCACCTTAAAGACCTGCCAAATTTAGGCCCAAAATGAACACCCAGTAAGATTTAGAGCTGATAAAGGCTAAGATTGTACTTATCAGAAAGATAAGGGAACAAGGAGGTTACTTGTGCCTCTCTTCCCTGCTTTGCTGTCTGGCTCCAAGAATTCGTGTTCATTCAGGATGGTATCACAGCTTCCATTTCTCATAAATAGCACTGACTGCAGAGTTTACAGTGCAGGACAAATGTAAATATAAAAGGGGGATCTTTCTTAACCATCCTTATCATCCAAAGTATGTGGCAGATACGCAGCAGCCTAAAAGGATGTGTTTGAGGTTACTGAACCCCAGTAGCATGACCCAAAAAAGAAATCTAGTAGCTTGCTTATGTATTTCCAACTTTAATTTGGCAAAGCACATGCTTTATGTGTGAATAATTTTTCAATTATTCTAGTCTATACCCAATGGCAATTGCAAAATATACCCGACTTAAATGTATGCATATGTTTAAGGGTTTTGTTATATTAGGGCCTGTGGGACTGGCCCTCATGCATCCATTTTGCTTAACTGATAGAAATATTTGGACTGGTCCTGGTGACCCTTCATGATATTCTTCATTTACAGAAGCTGTAACCTACACAGAAAGGGTTGTTTCAAAAGCAATAAGGTACCTTTAGCAAGTCAGACTAGTTCAGGACAATCTCAAACTAAATTTTATTTACTATCATCTTTGCTGGGGTTTTCTGCCATCAGTAAGGAGTGCTGGTTTAGTTAAGACACAAATAGAGACAGCTTTCCCAAAGATTTGACAAATGTTTGGCACATTACAATTATCACAAAACGATGCTTCTATTATTATTTTTATGACTGGGTCCCATAAAGGCAACAAGTAAGTATGTTTCTCCAAAGATCTCTGAATGTCAGGGAATTTGCTTGTGGGAGCCTTTGACACAGAAAGTCCTTAGGAGGCCAGGTGAGGCAAATTCTTGAAGGACCGGACCTTCCAGATGGAGCTGATCTTCTCCTTTTTATATACATTATATGCAGTACCTCTAGTTTTGCTTTAAAGTAAGAGCAATCAAAAGGAAGCCTTTGCACCGGATCTGGTGAACTGCAGGTCCATCACGTGTATTGGTTCAGCATTAGATGTTGTATAGTCCCTGCAATTAATACAGTCACAAGAGCAGTGACATAAACATAACACAAAATCATCTGCATGAAACATAAAAGAGCCTAGTAATTTACGAATATTGCCTTTAAACCTATATTAAGCACTGTCCAGGGAAAAAAAAATTACTGAGCCCTATTCGCTTTGCAGTTAAGTCAAATTTAGGATAGGATAAAATGTTTCTTATCTATTAAATTTTACTTTAATCTTTACAGACTTGATTGATTGATAGAGAAAATAGATATTAAATCCCAAAATAGAATTCTAAGTATGCATGAAGAACAGTGCATGACAAGACTCAGCAGTGCAAGCAGCAGGTTTGGACTAGGTCGCTAGAAAGAGATTTTTAGTGCAGAACAACACTGTAACTGGTGGCAGGGCTTACCTGAACGCTGTGTCTGGTAGTTCACAGCAATACAGCTAATCATATTATGTGATTTCTTGATACAGCTGTTCCTTTCATCACCACAGTAAGAAGGAAGGTGGAATGACTGTTGACTAAATGGCACGGGAATTTGAGAGAGTGGGAATATGAAGGAAAAAAACCTTACCTTTTTTTGGTTATTATTTCATTTGCTCACCTAACATTTTTAATGTATAAATGCATACTTAGAAGGGATGGCAAAAATATCCCCATCAAAATATATTCTTTTTCAGTAGGAAACTTAGGGGTTTGACTGAATGAACAATTTTGTAGAATGCATCTGCTTTGCCTAATAAGAAAATCTTGATTTTTATGTGGGAGTAAAAAAAATCAAAACTCCCAAATCATCAATGCATTCAGGTTCTTAGGATTCAGTTATACTTATTATGAGATGCCTAAAGCTTCCCAAGAATATTTTATCTCTGTTTTATATGGAAAGTAAAAAACATTTTCCTCTAACTCTGTTATTTAGATATCCAGCGTGAATTTACTGACTACCATGAGAAGAAGTAGCCCGAGTCCCTTCCAACAGTACAGCCCGATGCCAGCCACAGCATCATGGTGGCATGACAGGGGAGGAGAGGGGTGTCCAACAGGGTGTCACCTCCATGCATATCACTGCTGCCCCAAGCCCTAAGCTCAGCGCTGAAGCAAACTGATTTCCTGGCACTGATTTCCCGGCACTGATTTCCCAGCAGGGAAATTGCTTTGTCTCAACAATTTACCTGGTGCAGTTTTAGGTTCTCAGACTTGGATCAGTCCCTACACATAACCTACACATAAGCAAAGTGGGGAAAGAAGTCACTAAGCAGAAAAGGTGCCCATGAGGGTGACCCCTGAGCAGACAGCTTATAAGGGGGAGATCCCGCAGGCTGCGGTGGCGGTCGGAGGCTTGGCTGTGCAGTTCTCATCTTCAAAGCAGCCCCTTCCCTCTGCTTGCAGGCTCACGCTGGGATCCCTCCCCTCCCGCGTGCCACAGCGCAAGGGGCAAGGTGTCGCACAAACACTCAGGACAGAGTCTTTGTCAAAAGAAAACAATAATTTGGGGGCAACTTGGCACAAGACAATGCTTGCATAGGAAATAAAATCTCCCAATGTGACAGCAGGTTTCCGACCAGTGGTGACAGCAGTCTCCATTGCAAGAGTATCTGGTATCTGCAGCAGCATCTTCAGCTGGACCGAGAGGGGCCCCCCCAAACCTCTTTTCTGATCAGTTCTTATAACCCAGCTGGCCACAGTCCTCTGTGACCAGCCCAGCACATCCATAATCCATCTTGACTACATACTAAAGACTGTCCTCTGTGACAATTTCTGCAGAAACAGTTTCTATTGAGTTTATAAATGTCTTATCTATGTAAAATTTCATCACTTCTAGAGCAGAAACATCTAGGGGAGTCTTTGGGACACTCCACTCAGGATGTTAATCAACACTTTTAGGTATACAAAGCAGACTAGAGACTGCAGGACGTGAATTGGGGAATGTCTAGAATTGCCCTGGAGAGCTCCTGTTGATGGCCAAATACCTAATTGTGAAGCTTCAGTCAATCACCAAGTTTGAAGCTGTTACCCCAAAGTGTTCATTATCTCAAATCAGTCCATTGTCTAATCCCTGCAGGTGACAAGCCAGGAGGAGCTGCTGGACCACCCAAGGAATTAATGTCTTAAGTGCGTTGGGCTTGCATAGCCCTGACACCCAGCTAAACCATAATTATAACTAAAGAGCAAACTTCATTTTCATACATAGAACTCATGGCCCACAGCTCTTGCCACAACAGTGTGCTGGATGCTACTAAGCTGGATGCCTGGAGAAAGTTTTTGTACCATAAGGCAGACTCCTGTTTCTCCATGTGTCTGCTTTACTACAACTTGGCTACTCAAAAGTGTTGTCATGCAGCAGTGAACATAGCGTGCTGCTCTGGGTCTCCTTTCCTTTTGAATAATAATCCAAAAGACAGGAAAGAATATTCTGTTTTTCACTGATCAGCATATAACTTTGTTCAAAGTGGGTCAGGCCATCATGCAAATATGTGAGGATCAGCCCATCACTGTGGAAAGAAAAGCCTGAGGAACAGAAATAGACTTAGGGATGACTTCACATTCCTTGAGGCTTTCATAGGGGCAGAGAAAAAGAAAAAGCAGCAGCGTTTGTAGTTTTGGGTCCTGGTTTGCATAGTGTCTGAGCACCCAGATCTCCATTCAATATCACTGATGTTCTAGAAATTAGGCCAGAAATCACGCTGTTCTGGCTCTGATGGGAGTGACAAGTGCCTACTCGGATGACAGCTGAAATGCTCTCTCCGTGTTGGCAGGCCAGAGCCCTGGGCTTTTCATCTTGAGTACGTTCTTTGCCGAAGCAACAGATTTGGGTTTGGTTACATCTTTTATGAACACTTTTTCAATAAATTAATCAGAAGCTTCAGGGGATTTAAGGCTTTTAAAAAACAGATCAGTTCTTTTGCAATTCCCTTCTGAGAGCTTCAAAACTGGATTTCTTCCCATTCAATTTTTCATATTTCCATTTTGCAAAATTTAAGATTCCTGAGCCAATGCAAAGACAGCGTCTGTACTCTCCTTGATCAGAATTTGCCTTGTAGCCACTGTCCGTGGGGTCCAATGTCTACCCCATGCAATGCCCCTGATTCGGAGATCTCTGTCAAGGAGTCACAGCCACCATAATCATATATGCCTGAACCATGATTCCTCCTGCTTGTTGAAAAGCTCCAAACACCATCTTGTCTCAAATTGCCCCTCTAAGCTTGGACAAGGTGAATAATCAGCAGAGCTCATGCAGTGCCTTGAGATACTCTCTGCACCTGGGGAGCTGCATAGCTTTCTAAAGTTCTCTTTCAGCCAGTTTGGCTGCTCCCAATGGCTACAATGAATTGCACCCACTGCTTTGAAGCTTCTTGCTATTGTTTAGGAAGCCAGCTCAGAGTTAGTAACTTTCTTATATTCAGAAAGAAAGAGCACTGAGATCACCAGTAAGCTCATGCTACGTAGAACATCAATAGCCTGAATGAGGGATACAGAGGGTTCAGGCAGAGCCTGGAGTTGCAGCTAGGAGTATTCCCTGTGCTACACTAAAATAGCTGGAACAGGTATGTGGAGTTAGTTTCCAGCACTTTCCTTGTCAGCCAGTATGGTAGTACCCTTCTGTGAAGGGGGACCCAAAAGAGATAACAGAAGTCCTTACAACCCCACAAAAACAGCCTGCACATCATATACTGCACCATTTCAAAGGATTCTCCATAAAACAGGTGCACAAAAGGCAGGTTATTGGTTATTTGTGGTCTTTTGGGTCTTTTGCTGTTCGCACAGTAAAAGATCAAGGCAAAGGAGACACAAGGGCACAGTCATAGCTCATGTAACTTTTTACAACAAATACACAAACGTACCATTCCTAACTATATATTTTCAGTCTCTCTTGTCTGATATCTGGTTATTTCTACAATACATAGCATCATGTGCACCATTAGAGGTCTCACAAGCACTTTGAAGTTATACTGCTGAGATACCTGACATGGACACAAAAGAGAGGTCAGTATGTCTTCAGTGTGGTCTTGATTCAGACAGATGTCTAGGCAGAGTCCTCACAGTGTGACACGGGGTTAAAGAGCTTGAGAATCTCTGTTAATATTAATGAAAGTATAAAAGACCTTGTAGCTATGTAGAAAACAATTGTGGTACTGGAAGAGTGTTTGGACTGAAGGTGGTACTGTAAAGGAGAACTGGAAACTAAGCCTACTGATTCTGAGCAATGTCTAGTCTCCTGGAGCTCAGACTGCCTTGGAAACTTTGACGTTTGACTGTTTAAAGTTTGCTTTTTCTTTTGATTAAAAAAGAGCATTTTTTTTCTTTTTCTAACTAGCACAAGACCTCAGTAGTCTTTAGCACAAAATCTCTCAAGACTCAAAGTCAATAAAAGCTGAAAAGGGTAATCACGGCAAAGGCTTGTCTTTTGGAATCCCTTGGCCAGAGATGAACTTTGCATTTTTGAAGAATATATACTATAAGTAAAAGCATGTGTATGCAGTAGGGAAAGAGAAAAGGACAGTCCAATGGACGTGGGTCTGACAGCAGATCTGTGATTTTTCAGTCTGGCAGCCCATGGAAAATTTCTAAGGGATCTGCAGAGGGTAACTAAGAAATAAAAGGCTTTTGTCAGTAGGCTAGAATATGGTATACAGAGGTCTACACTTCCACAGAAAAAAATCTTAGGAGTTGAAAACTGAAAGAAGTTGAAAGCCACAAGAGTGGAGAAACACATGAAAGAGGAAGAGAGATGGAATGCATTATAATGTAAGTTATAAGATTGTTAATATCCAGAAGTCTTGAAGAGAAACTAGTGTCCATACACACTTCCTGAAAGATGGCTTCCAATTTGAGAACTCACAGGCTAAGAAAAAAATGGGTAACAACTCAGATTTATCCAAAACCTGTATTTTACTGGCACTTTATGTCAACACTTAATATAAAAATAAGCTACAATATAGACAGCCAAGGGGCCTATATCTGCACATAAGGGATTACATTCAGAGGTGAACAAAATTTGGAATTCATCTTGAAGGAAAAACAGGCATGACAGCATTTTTTTTGTGCTGCATGCTGACAAAAAATTTGAATTAAGAACATTTCTATACAAAAATCAATTTTTTCTTTTGACATTGTCATCTGGAATAAAATATTTTGACTGAAGTTCAGTTGAACAGTTTCACTGTTGATTACTGATAGGATCTCACACGCTTTCTTTGGAATTAGTTTAATACAGGCATAGGACTTTTTCATTATAACACCTCACTGCACAGGCATTATATCTCAGGAGAGTGATGCCCATGTTCCCTTTCACAAGTTGGATTGTTTTATCATCTTTTATGATGCACTGGAGTCAGATGATTTCTACCTTGAAACATAGAGCATACTCGGAAAGAAATTCATTTTGTCTTGTGAAAGAAGGAAACCATCCTTTGGAGACCTCCAGATCATCAGGGGTGATAGCATCTCAAACCACCGTCTCATGGACCAATGCACAAAGTGGGAACGCAGTATAACTATTTGCTAAACAGAGCACGCTAAAGCTTCTGAGGCAGCTCAACAGAATAAAACAGTTTTAGCTGGGCTGAACCAACCCAAACTAAAGTAATGCTACTAGACCCTAACCAGGGAAAGAGAGTTTATTTTCTAAAACAGAATTTTAAAAAAAAAAGAAAACCATAACATTTTGACATTGTAGAAACAGCATTTTTCTTCTAAAAATAATTGCAATCATTTTTACCTGCAAATTCTAACAGAAACAAACAACATCAATCTTGATTCACAGCTTTTGTTTTCTTTTGGCACCAATTTTTATGCAAGTAATAACTTTGTGTGAGTGATAGTGAATTTATATTATGTCACTGAAAGGTATCAGCAGCTGCTGTTTACCGTGGCATTAGTTAAATACTGTTCTTTCACCTACAGGGGAGGAAGTTACGTTCCTTTATGGAAGAAGGTACCTGGCGGCAGCAATAGCTGATGGCCAAGACAAGCAAGAGTGGACCTCAGCAGAACCGATGCGTGTGGGCTGAGAGTCCGGCCCCAAAGGCAGCAGGACAGTGTTTGCAAGGACACACGTCTTGGTGACAGAGGAGCTAGACAAAAGCCAGCGGCGAACAAATGAAACGCTTTTGTGCAGGTGGCCCTGGGAGAGGGCCGAAGTTAAAGGCACTTGAGGTATTGGATTTTTAAACTGTGTTCAAAAGCCGCCTCTAGTGGTTTCTGCCAGGTTCAGGGAAGTGTAACTTTGTGGATATTCATTGTAAATAAGCAGGACAGCACCAAAAAACGCTGTCTGATTCCTGTCATCAATTTCTCCTCTTAATGGAAACAACCTGGCCGGGCCCCAAATGCTAACTGCTCGGGTCAGGGGGACAACAGTATAAATGTTTGCAATAAAGGACTTCTGGGCTCAGAACACATTTGTTTAATCAAAAAGATTTGTGTAGTGATCAAAGAAATTACTCTAGCAAAAGCCATACAGTTTGTACAGATTAAGCGAGGGATCCAGGCCTAGCAGGAGAACCATCTTTAAAGCTCATTGCTGTAAATCCCACTGCTTTCAGCAGAAATTAGAGGTGCACTTAACAGTCAAGATCTGCTATACTTAATAGGACAATCTTGCACAAAGACTTCCTGGCCAAGGCTGAAAATACGTTTGCACAAAAAAGTCAGGAAAGAGTTATGGACAATAACCACATTTGTAAAACAAAGATAACAGATAACAAGCTAAAACATGAAGAGAGGTGCAGTTCTCTGAATAAATTACTATTTTTTGTACAAATTGTCAGTCTGCTTCTGATTTATGGACAGATAGGTATGGAACATACAGTGATCTCTGACAGATGGGAAGCGTGAATTCTTTATAGTGTGAATATTAATCACACCATTATTTTGCTTTCTGCTTTCCACTTCTACTTTCTACTTCTTTCTTTTCTGCTTTCTACTTCTGCTTTCTGATCATCTTTACTGGAGTGGTTAAATGTAATTTAAATATTAAAAAAACATCTACCCAGATTGAGAGCCACGCTACAGTTAATTACAATGTGTTCTTTTTACCAGTCGTAGTTTTCACTCTGGGCGTACCGTACCTGTACACTTTAATGAGGCTGCTGGTGACCCAGACAGCCAGGACAGCCCTACAGAGTTAGAGGAGATGCTGTACCATAAAGGAAGCACATCTGGGTAAACAAGGCTCTGGCACGTCTGTTTGAAATCCAATTATTTTTCTACTGTGTGGGAAAAACTACATACCTCCATTTATTAAGAAAGAATGCCACAGCACAGCTACATGAATGGAAAACTTCATACGAAGCTCTTTTTCTTCTATGCACACACACTTTCACGTTAGCTTACACAGGTTCTCTGAACAAACACAACCCATTAAAAAAGCTCACACTTCCAAGCAATACTCCATTTGGATAATATTTGTAAAAGGACCTGAGGGACTGGGAAACCAAACACTGAAGATGCCAATGCCTGTCACTTCAGAAAGATTCCGACTAAATTTTCCAAACAGCAAAGCGTCAGAGCCACCCAAATGGCACTGGCTATGAATGGGACTTGAGCTCTTTTGAGACCTTGAGCTTCACGCACGCTCACTAAACAGAGAGTCTTTTCACCACATCAGAGAGAATACAGGAGAAGTGGAGAAGGGAATCAAGACCTGAATCTAACTTTCCGGCACAGTAAATCATTGTTTGCATTAATAGTGCTTAATACTGGTTAATAGTGGGGATTGATAATAAAAGGTATTCTGATGCGAGTGCTGCAAAGAACAGACTCACCTTCTTATTTTCCATTCCACTGAAGATTAGTCCATGTTCTTGTCGTTCTTTTTTCTATTTTCCAAAGAAATGCCAGACAGGGAGAGCTGAAAGAATCATCAAGTGGAATGATTAATGTTGCGACTGGGCTTTTGGTCTCCATATGATGCATAGGGACAGCTTTATCATGAGGAATTATAATAAAATCCTACGGCTGGTGGTATCCAGGCTGTTCAATATGAACTGTAGCCACTGCAGAAATATTAATGACTTTAACTGATGTTCTGCATTTTGAATGTCTTTCAAAACTGTGCCCTCTCAGAACTGGAAGGGAGTTGGTGTGATTTCCTAATTTACAGGGCAAAGAGACTTTGTTCATCTATGGTGTCAAAGGTAATTGTTGGGCTAATGAGATTTTATATCAGACATTTATCCAGCTAAATAAAAAGACTAGATTCAGCTTGTAAGAATGGTCAAGAGATTAATCTGAAATGTGCAAATGAAGGAATGGAATTAGAATCTGGGGAAAGTATTTCTTGCTGCAAACTGCACAATCAGAAGAGCCAGCTTTTCTGTCACGTGGTATCAATCATAGAGCTCAAGCCAGGCTGGATCCCGTAAGTATACCAAAATAGCTTTCAACCAATTCAAAATAATGGAGTAGTTTATAGCAACAGATGATTGCCATCTTTGATGTGGATCAGCACAGGTAGGGGAGAAGATGCTTTGCTGGAAGCCTTCACACGTGCAGAGAACAAGGAAGCATGGGTTGGACACCCCAGCCCATGCTCCTGCCCACTGCGGGAAGGCGAGCAGTGAGTGAATGGAAGCGCCTGCCCCTCCCTTTGCCCGCCACGGCCTGAGTCACTCGAGTGTTACCCTGCTCTCCTCTTCCTCTCCACCCCGCTCCACATGGTTCATCCTCATCACTTCTCCTCACCCTTGCCACACCAGTTTCCATTCAGGCTCCTCACCCCAATCCCAGCCGTCAGTGATCAGTCATGTCCAGTCCTCAACTCCCTCCTCCTTCTCCTGCTGCAGGCTCCTTGCCTGCTTGGTCCCAGGTCCCTCCCAACTTGGATCCTTGTCCAAGACATCACCATCTCACCTCCAGTGCACCAGAGATCTGATCCTTGCCCTCTAATTCCAATCCATATCCTTCAGGTCCTGTTTTCACTCACTGTCCATCATTTCCATCCCAGTAATTCTGCTCCCTCTGTGTCCACTCTCCATATCACAGTCCAGGTCCGCTGGAAGCTGCTGCCCTGAGAGCTGCTAAGGCACAAGGGCATTAGGAGGAGTACAGGAAGGACACATTCACTGTTTCATGTCTGGTACTCTGTGCACCCTGTCCCCAAGCAGCCAGGGCTACACTTACCAGGAAAAGTCTTATTACAAGAAGTATCAGATATTCTTAGTAAAATAAAAATAGGAAACAACAATAAATTGTTCATCCCATCTCCATTACTGAAATATTTCCCCCCTTGCTGGAACACTTCAGAGTCCTGCTGCTTAGGCAGAAGAGGTTCACGTAAATAAGACCCTTTTGCAAAATCATCTGGACATAAACTGACATTTTCGGTTTCCTCACTGGAGCTTGGGGAGAGAGCTACTAATGCAAGAGGCAGTCTTTCCGAGAAAAACAGCCAACGTAGATTGGGAAAATCCACTAGAGATTCTCTGAAACTACCAGAGGTTTTCCTGAAGGGGAGCAGAAGTGTATTTAAAGGCTGAAGAGGAAGAATGTCCTATACCGAGCCATGAAAACACTGGGGAAAATGAAGGGACACTCAGTGTATCTGAACTCTCAATAAATTTTAATCTATTGCTGACAAAAGAGATATCAGGAAGGAAGTTGGGAAAAGCATCGAGGGGGTAGTATGAAAGAAAAGGTGCTTGCCCTTGGCATGACAGAAGGATTCTTCCTTTCTCAGAAGCTCTTTTACCAGCTCTCTTACATTGCTCCCTCTCTCCTTCCCAGAAAAAAAAGGTTGATTTGCATAACCTCTTCTTAGGGGTTGCAGTGGATTCTGTATCTCCCTTCTGGTTCTTAAAGGATCATTATTTTATTTCTTGTTTATAGAGCTTTCTTTCTTAAAGGGACTTTTTCCCCAAGCCCAGCAATCCTATAAACCCAGAAAAATGAGAGCCAAGGCAGCACGTTAAAGACATCACTATATGCTATATTATGGAAACTTACATATAGGGGACACACAGAAACTTAGCTCTGCCTAGGGAGATGCTACAGAAAAAATGCTGTGACATTTTAATGTTGGTCTCAGCTTAGACTAAGAATAGAATTAATACAACTATCTATCATTCCTGTGCCCATATAAGATCCTTGGCTAAACAGAGACGTTTTGATAGGAGTGATGACTCCGAATAATTCCAGTTTTCACTTGTGGGACCAATAATGGCCCCATTGCCCCTGCCAGTGGAAGACGTAGCTTCCATTTGATAGTAAGTCATTCCATTATGATACAAGGATTCTTCCTATTCCTCCATTATGGGAAAAGCTGTGCTTGTGTGGGAGTATGTATTTCTTTAGGGAATGAACCGATATAATCCCCGTGAGTTTGCATGTGAACCTTCCTGATTTCTCGCGCTATGCCAGAGGACATTTGCATAAATATAACAAGCGATGCAACAGTCAGTCTAAGACAGAAACTGCATGCTGTGTTTCTCAGTTCACCAAAGGCCATATCCTTTGGCAGGGATAAATCTCCTGATGCTTTTCCTCAAGAGCTCAGAATGCCGAACAATAGAAAATTAACAAGATAACTTTCCCCAGATGACAGGTGAAGTTACATTCCTTAAGCTAGTTTTTTCTTTTCAAACTCATACATTAAATGTGCAAGCATGCTATGAAATAAACAGGGGACACAGCATGGCTGAGCTAGCAACACTGAGAGAGCATTCCTATAGTAAACTTAATGTTGTTTACTATAGGAAACAACAGTCTGTTTCGAAACAAACTGCATTTGTTTTGAAAACTGCTTGTATTTAGTCCTTTTGCCCGTGTTTGGCAGGATTGTCAATCTGTGCTCAGAAAGGATCCAGAACCGAAACAGGGGAGATGCCAAAGGTCTGCGTGAGACAGAACAGAGCGTGCGGATGTCAGCAATGCACACTGGGCTTTGATTGCCACCCAGGAATTTCCTAACCTGTGATTACAAGTCTGACCCTGACATACGGCGTTACAGTACCCCCGATGGTCTCCCAGAAAGTCCACATCCCCCTCACAACTGAGGTTCAGCAAATCCCTACTCAGAAGAGTCAATCCCACCCTGAAGAAAGACAGGAGCTTCTGGGGCAAACTGAGGCATGGAGGGTGAAGTGACCTGTAAAGGCGCAGCAGATGAGCAGTCTGATTTTAAAGCTGAGTCTTGTAACTAACTTTAAGCCTGGCACTGTACCCAGGGCCACATTTCTCTGCTGTGCTTATACTACCAGATCCTGCTCCAAAGTTCACTGAAAATTAATAAAAAGACAACTATTGACTTAGTGGTCTTTGGACTTTGCTCTCTAGCTCCAGGAATAAACATTCCAATTTATTCAGAAATATCTATAAAAGGTAGTGAAAATACTCTATTAATTTTATACCCATTAACTTCTCATAACATGCTTGATTAATTTGTGTATATCTGGAGAATGCTGCCATTAATGACACTGACATCCTTTCACTGGGATCAGAGTGCTATGGATCTACTGGGGAACTGGCTGGGGGCCACACAGAGACTTCTGCCTTGTTAATATTTATTAACTGTACTAGCAAATGCATTTCTGAAAGCAGGAAAATAATGCTAGTGTATTTTCCCCTATTTCCCATTCCCTCCTTGCATTTCCCCCTGCCTCCGCATTTTTGCAGACATGACAAAATCCCCTGTATCAGCAATTAAACTGGAGCCATGAGAACAATCTCAGAGATTTCTCCTCCGTTCTTTCAGGCAAGAGAGAGTTCATGCCCACAGTTTTGCTGCAGAGAAGCTCAGTAAATTCATTAATACTCCAGAAGTAGGTAATCGATCCCTTCAGGTCAAAGATGAGAGGTAATGGTATCAAGGCTTAAATAGCAGCCCTTCAGCAGTTCATCTGGTATTGCCTTCGGATTATGGCGATTCGTCTCTGAAGCTGAAGGCCAGGTTTTGTGTGTTCTCTCCTCACTTCACATAATCCTTGACTGTGGTTGGGCTTTTTTGGGTTTTTTTTTGTTTTTTTCTTAAAGGGAAAAGCTTCATAAAATGCAAAGAGGCAGAATAATATTCCTTCTGGAAGTAAATGGCACATCCCATTACAAAAGAAACACCTAACCTCTGACATGCATGCAACACATAAAATGTCTACATAAAATGGCAGCATACGTTCAGAGCAGAAATGCTGTGAAAGATAAAGAACGGCGCAAACCGCTTTACGCCATTTTCTGTACCTGAAGGCCCGTGGCCATCTTATTCCCAGGAAGCACAATGTGTTTACACTTGGACACCTGAAGAATGGGTAAATTATGAACGAAACTTCATTTTCTTTTAGCTTGCTGTTCTACCTGCCCTATTGTGCCATTAGCACCTGCAATACCCTCTCCAGCCTCAGCTCTATTCATCAGCTATGAGCACCCACAAAAACAAATACTTGCAACTTAAATAAGATAGCTATTCTTTATATACAAGGCACTATTTTTGGTAAAAAGAGGAGGGTCACATACGAAACCTCTGGTTTCATGCTGTGCACTGCTAGCAGATGCAATTTATTTTCAGCACTACCTGCATTCTCTAGTTAACAATGGCTGTAGATTAAAGCCTGTTTACTGACTTGCAATATTCCGGTTGCTGGTGAAAGGAAGGATGGAATAAATTACAGGATGCCAAGAATTCAACAGAAACAAGTACGTAGTGTCGAAGCGCACAATTTCTTTCCAAATAGCCTGGGGCTTCCAGATGGTGCCAGACTGACTGAGAGACCCCCACGCATCTTCAGAAAGCCAGACCCCTGCGCAAACGCTGCAGGAGGGAAGCAGGTCATTGAAGACCCGTGCTCCAAGGGAAGGACAGGAGAAGGGATGTGGATGAACCAGGGGGTGGTGGGTGAAGAGGTCGTGGCAGATGCCAGGCGTAGCAGCCTTTCACGCATGGAGCAGGTGTTGAGCGCTGCTGCAGCCCCAGGTCTTTGCGGCCAGCTGTGGCAGGGCTGGGTGGCTCCCCGTGATATGCCTCTGCTTGTCCAGCGAGGATCCTGCCTCCTGGCATCCGTGCAGCTCTGTCCCAGCAAGAACTAGCAGGCCAGAGAGAGCAACTGCTGTCCCCGTTTAGTGACTTTACACATAAAGTCTTATCCTTTGTGCGAGGCAGCAAGAGGAACACCCTGGATCAACAAGATAATGTGGCTGAAATAAATATTCTTTTCCAAATGAACTGAACTTGCTGGCCCCAGCTTACTACCAGGTGGAGAGAACTGCACAGTCAGGGCAAAGGCATCCATTTTTCTTTATTCTTCACTTTTTAACCAAACCAGCAGCTATGAAATTAGTTTTTGTAGGAAGTATGTCCTAAAAAAACTCATATGACCATGGGCTCTGTTCATGTAGTGGTAGTATATGAGTAAATAAAGGGAGTAAAAAGGTTAAATTAATTCAGCAATCTGATGCTCTAAGCAAAGCTGAGGCCATCAAACCAAAAAAACTAGCTCCAAACTCCACAAGTGCTCCCACAATTGCAGCAGAGAGAACAAGCAAAACAGCCAGGGTTTAATTTTACTATCACATCTGCTAATCTGACACCGAGATACTTTGTTTGCTGTTATTCCTGAATTACAGTACTGTAGCACAGAGCAGAATCAGATGGGAAGATCAGGAATCTTTTATATGACTTGAGATTTCTTTTTCTTTTCTTTTTTTCTAATCTTTTTGATATCTATTGAAGATTTCACAATGTAGAACTCAGGCAATAAACTGAATCATAGATTAAAATATGCAACAGTATCAAGAACAGTGCTAATCTCAGTTTACTAGCTCACATGGTAACTAAATCCCATATCATCCCTTCCAAAACCGATTCAGGCAGATTAAATCTGACAGGACAGCATGGGGTAATTTGTGCTGTGGTAGCATGCAGTGTACTAGTTTTCAGATAATTTCTCATTTCCAGGGCATTTGAACATTTAGCTTTGAAACTCTGACACATAAAAGGGAAAAAGCATTTGAGAAAAATTGTTTTCTCCCTTTCCTCCTCACCTTTTAGTTTACTTTTGAAGAGGCGAAGGGACGTGAAGACAGATTGCCATCTATTGGTGTGACCAAGAAATAGCGTGAGTGAAAATTTCCTGGTCTAATGCAACTCGAGTACCTGATTTCCAAAAATCTAGAGGTACTAAGTCCCCATATGTAGCACTTGCTTAAGTACATTAGATGCTGTCTACAATATAACTACAACCTAATTTAATTAAAGGACGTATTTAGACAAAACCAGTTTTCCCTCTTTTTCTCCCTCTCCCCCAAGCAAGATACCTGGATTCTCCAGTCAGGTTAGTTCTGAATGCAGTTAATAGGTATCAGAGATTGTCTTTGTACTCTGCTGTTATTTATAGAGGCCTTTCAAGCTGCATCCTGGCTTTGCAAAACAAATTAGAAATAATTAAGAAACAAAGGTCTTGCCTGTAATAGCTTCTTTCAGCAGAGGAAATTTAGGTATCTTGGGAAGACATGAGAGATTACCTTCTTTGCAGAAAAACTCAGACAGAGGAAGGAGTGGAGAAAGAAAATTAATTTAGGGATTTCAAGGCATAGAGACATTTCTTAATAAGCAGGAAGAGGAGAGGCTATATCAGAGAGAGGGGCAGGGAAGGAAGCACAAAGAGAACATGGGAGAAGAGGTGAGGAGACCAAACAACATGGATATTCCATGTTTTTAGCCAGCTGGGCCCTCCACGAGCCTTTCTGCCATGGAGTAAGTATTTCCCAGCTAATCTTCCAATTTCATTGACTCTCAAAGCCAAGAGCAGACAAGCTGCCCCACAGGTGATGCTACCTCAGCTGCATGTTGCCACACACCAGCTGGATGTTACTCTCTCCACCCACCACTTGAGCAGTTTACATGGCATTTTTCCATTTACTCCATGGTAGCACTGATTATGGATATAACACTGTTTATTCTAACCCAGCTACTTTTGCTTAAAGGCAATTATTTCACAAAAGCAGAACTACAGGAACAACAGTCACCAGCAAGGGCAACGATGGTGGTGGTAATTGCTTCTCCCATCACAGCTGGGTCCTAAGCAGGACATGTGCTCTGGCATTAATGGCAAAGGCTATTAACCTGTGCCCCCACAGAAATGTTTCTTAGCGCAGATTGGAGTTTTAGTTCAGGTTTCAGTGAGGCCACAGTTCCCCTTTTTTCTTGCTCCAAACATTCATTTTATAATAGCTCAAAGACATCTTTGTTTCTTTTCCTCACTCATAAAAGGGATGTGCCTGTATTGGTGTGGTCATCAAGCCTTATATTGAAATTTTCTATCCTTCTTCTATCCATAACCCTCCATCTGCCTTTAGATTAGGTTTCTGTCCTCTTAAACAGCCATGACACCTTGGCATAATATCCCCTTCTTCCCATGATGTAGAGCATTTTTCCACCCAGTACCGCTCATGTGTGGGAGCTGGAGGGCTGCAGTCCCCTAATGCCTTGGAAAATGCACTCTGGAACAAGGATCCACACTGCAAACCCTATTATTCAAACTAAGGCCTGCCAAACCTCTTTTTTTGTGTGTGATCTCAGCAAGGAGAGCATGAAATGAGAAGACCAGAGGAAGCTGTCTTCTCTTCCTGAGAGCTGCTGCCACCAGCACCGAGCTGATCACACAGAAGAAGGCTGGAGTGCTACAGCCCAGCATATACCTGTTCCCTGAGCTCTGGGCTGTCACGTTGGCTGGTATAAGTCAGTACAGCTTTTTTGCATCTATTAGAGCTGTCACAGTTTAGACCTATTCAAGCACCAGCCCTTAGCTTCCAACACCACCACCACTTCTGGGCACCAAACTAGTCTCCAAAAGAAACGAAATGAAAACAGCACTTCCCTGTTTTAGGGAAGAGACTTTCCGTGACTTATTCCCTCTGTCAGTAGGTTAAAAGTGGCTGGTGTTAGTACGTAAGTAGAGTACCAGGGAACTGGGCAATAAAGCATCTCAAAGCTATTTACGAAGTAGATTGGTTGATGTTAATGCCTGTTAGATCAGCATGGAAACAGCCTCTGGGGGTATATAATAAACAATATTATCGGAGTTGGAGTGCAGGGAATATCAGATTCCACTGCTGACTGACAAAGTGAGAGATTGGTTTATTTACTACTAAGAAACCAATTTATA
Organism: Ciconia boyciana; assembly: GCF_034638445.1. Classification (NCBI taxonomy): domain Eukaryota; kingdom Metazoa; phylum Chordata; class Aves; order Ciconiiformes; family Ciconiidae; genus Ciconia; species Ciconia boyciana. The sequence goes on from NC_132934.1 coordinate 210,272,290, forward strand.
GTGTTGTGAGGTTGCTATGTCTCTGTTTACTAGGAAATAATATACAGCTCCGATGTTCATTGGTTGTGTAAACATTTCTCAGTTACTTGATCCCAAAAAGGCAGTTGGTGGTACTGTTACTGTACGGGAAGGCTTAGTTGCACAACAGCATTTGCTCACTTTGGTACTGTGAAATGAAATGTTGATCTAAACCACATTATGAGGAAAAAGAGTAATAATTACTATCTAAACCATGAAACCAGATTTCAAAAGTAAGAGAGTTTAATACTCAGAGGAAGAAAAGTCCACCTAGAGATTTTGTTATTGCCAATTGATTTTCAAGTGAAAAGGCACTCCAGGCCACATTCGAACCACCTAATAGAGGTGCTGAACTTCATCATCATAGCTACTGTGGTGCCAAAGCTCAAAAAGCAGGTGACAACCTAGCAGGTGGCTAACCTACGTTACTGTCCACAACTTCCAGGTCTTGGCTCCATATACAGTGAAGACAGAAAAATACTCCCAGTGCCTTTGAGGCAAAGCACCCAATGCAAGAGTTATCTTGCAACGGACTGCTTTGGCAACTTGAGAACAGTCAAAATACAGCCCCAAGACACTTTGCTGATGTTTGGCAATAAGAAATTGTTGTAATCATTACTGTGAAAACCCCTGTGAAAGGGGAGGTGTGTGGTAAACACGGGGCCTGGCTCTTGCTGTTGACACCAAGTTATAAAAAGTGCAAAATCACTGAATTCAATGAATGAGAATCATGTTCATGCATTGGACTTACACTGCCTCCTTCTTCTATCATCTACTGCCTTTGTGTAAATCACTCTACTTTAGTGTCAATTCATATATGGAAATGCCTTATCTTTGGAGTCTCCACCTTCTTGAGCATTCAGAAGTCTTGGCAATAACTTTGAATCAGTACCACATCTGTCAGCAGTGAAAGTCTGCTCATTAATACTATGAAATAACTATCTTCGAGCACTTGAAAGAAATCATTAAAAAACTCTTAATGGGTATAATAACAGGGTCCTGGAAATATGCAATGCAGAAGGCTGTAAACAGGTGACATTTGAAACTTTGGAGTCCTGGGAGCTAGTTTAAAAGTTTCTGTGCTTGCATGAGATAAATCACACACTGACTATAGAAGGAGCCTGTGATGATTCATTCAGATTTGGTCTTCAAATTTATAGCTGCTTGAGTTAGGGCAGGTGAATTTCCCTGTTTCCCACCCTGCCATTCCATTAGTTCCACAGATTCAGGGTTGTGTGAAACAGTTCAGAGTAAGAGCTCCACTGCCATCTTTTAAATTCCTGTCCATACTTTTAAACTCTCATTTTAATGATGCTGCTAAAATTTGTTATTCTGTGAAGACAGTCAGCAGAGAACCTTCAGGTATTTAAGTCATGCTGGTGGCATGGGATAGAGTTTACATGATGTACACGGCTTATATTGGCCATTTGCAGAAAGAATTCCCCCTCCACCCCTGCATATTTTCCCAGCATTTCTGACATGAAATATGCAGCAAAACAGCATCTAGGCATTTTCTTTCTACACATTGGACCATGAAAACATAAGAATGCAATGAAGACACAAATCCAGAGAGGTCCTGATAAAGCACCACCATGTGGATATTTATTCTGTTCTCTATCAATATTCACTGTAATCTAATTAAGAATGACAGGGGTTTGGAAGGGAGGTTGTGATACAGCTTCTAAAAGAGATGTCTTGAAGTCAAGAAAGGTTTGTCCTTAGCATCAATTACAGATTCTGCCCGCGAATACTGAATATGTTCTGCCTTATTCACTCTGGGGCAGTATCCGCCACATATAAAATTCAGATTTCATTAAGTATTGCTACTATTCCAAATGTTCTGTTCAGACTTCTGGTTATAGATGGGAGAAACTATAGGATTAATAAAGTTGATTTCACTGACTACGGATTTGGCAAAGGTTATTTCAAATTTCAGGGCTTGATCTTGCAACCAGTTGCTATTGAGCCATTGGGTCGAATGCATTGTATACCCAAGGAAAGCAAGACCTGACCATCGGTGTGCAAAGTTTCAGCATGGACTACAGTAGGAGGGAGATCATTATGATAAGCAATATGAAAATGTAACACTAATGACACAAGAATATTGACATACTGTAACAGAACCTGCAATCAGTATTCTCCAGTACAGCTAAACCCATTGTTTTCGACTTAGTAATAAAGCTAAACAGGGGCCTAAGTTGGCATCGAAAAAGTGTGTTGTCAATGTCTTGTGTTGGTGCAAATTAGAACGATAGAGTCAACATGATGGGAAGCATCATTGAGAATGTTCAAGGACTTCCTCCTTCCCAATTTTTGTTTCATAATTTTTGTCAAGGCTCCCACTCAGCAGATGTAGCAAGTTCTTCTCTAAAGAGAGAGGAATGAAAAAATCCAGTAGACCTTCCTGACAAGGAAGTTAAACCATGTTTTTTCATCTATATACAGCATCTTTACACGATACTGACTTGGGATTATGGGATATACGAGAGGCAAAGCTATGGCATATTCTCATCCTTTTACAGAAAGGCTGTATAAGCAGTCATCAAACCTATTTCATGCAGTGATATTAGTAGCTCTTCTTACAAAAAGAGCTTCCCCCAGAAACTGAGTAGTCTTTGCTAGGCTTGCCTCTCAAATACACTGTTCACACTGCCACCAACATAGGGCATTGCCCTTGAACACCTGTGCTGTTGCCCATCTTCACTTACTTCGTAGGAGCTCATTCTGCAGCAGAGCTCTGGGACTGAGCATGCTTCCAGGAGCTTTGTCCTACGGATAAGTGTAACTCTTCTTACACAATTTTCTCCATTTCAAATGCTGCTCAAAAACTGCTCCTTTTGCTGTCAACTCTTATTTTGAAGGAGCACTTGTTTCTGATCCCCTCTCTTCTTTATCTGCTTCAGCAGAACCTGTTACGAACAGAGGAGAGTCTCAAGGACTAATTGTAGTTTTGTGCAATATTCTCACTTTTGTGTTGCTGTGCAACCAATTATTATTTAGCATCTGCTGTTGTAAGCCAGTAAATATTAACTGATGTTCCTGATCCTACACGCTTTTTCAAAGAACTCCGTCTTTCCTGTAGGCAAGCTCTTTGAACATCACAAATGGATGACTTGCTAAGGTCTTTTGTACAAAGAAATTAACATTAAAAAAATAGAAGAAAGAAAAAAGAAAGAATCAGGCTTGGTTTGTTAACAAGTGTGCTACAGTCAAAATTTGAACTTGCAGTGCAGCATCGAACAATATACATTTGTGACCATCTTCACTGCATTCTGCTGAAATGTTTCCACTGAGCTTTTAATACATTTGTTATTTCTTAACATCTGGATCAGATTTAATAGTAATTATACATGCTGAAAAGAGCTGGGGGTTTGGGGTTTTGAGGCGGCAGGAAAGGTGGCTTTCAGTAGAGGAATGAGCCTTGAGTCATTCAAAGGGAATCCCATTCATGACAAGGTATTTACTTTCTCCTTTACCATACTTGAAAACAAAAAAACCCCTGTCTGGTATTTTTGTCCAAGAATTTCAAAAGCAGCTGGAACAGGATTTGATTGCCTAAACTTAGGTATATAGCACTATTTTGGACCCACTTCCTATTCAAACATCAGTATGGAGCTGTCAGCCATGTCATCGGGAAGACCCATGTCATTCTGGATGGACCCAAGTATTTCAGACTGAGCACAGAAAACCAGTAGCCACATTTGCAATTCTTGGCCATAATGCCTGAACAGGAGTTGCACAGCCATTACAACTTACCAGCAGTGATGGCAAAGATAGGCATCAGTCATTTGGAAAAGTTAAAATCTGAGCCTTTAAACTATCAAGAGCAGCAGTAGTTCAAAACTATGGTAGTCATCACTGAAAACTGAAATACAAAAAACAGAGTGGCTACAATGTAATTGCCATTGATAACTGTGATAGGTGCTGATCTCCACCTGCTAGAGGAGCTAAACGGGTTATCAATTTAGTTATTATTCAGAAGCAAATTGAATATAAAATGCTCTCATGTGCAGGAAACATTTGATTGACTTTTATCATGTGCCAGATGAAAAACTGAGATTCTGGATCAAATCCTCCCCTTGTATAAAGGGTTTTTGTCCCCCCACACTAAATGGAAATACATTTAATTACACACAAAAGGAAGTCAGTCCTTCCATCCTATACATATGGAAAAGACACTTTGATTCAAATTCTTTATATTCCAGAAATATTTCCATCACTGATGTGACTCTCCTGAGGGCAGCAGCAGGCAAATTTTATTTTGTCCACACCTGGTCACAATAATAATTACACAAAGCAGACATCTGGGGTGACATTTACTAACTAAATGTAGATTTCTATATTTGAACTACTCTCTATGATATGCTGATATTTAATATGACAATTTATGACAAGGGTTTCGTTTCAGATCTGTAATGCCCCTATTAACATATTTTTCAGCATCACAGCTCATCATAAATGTCTACATTAAATATTAGGAGAATAGCATCTGTCTCATGTTGTAAAGAATTGCAGTAGAGATGTTTAGATTGATATGAATAAAAATGTATGGGTGTGGGAGCACCACAAGGATCACACAGCGGAGGAGGGCTAGAAGAATGACATGTGTGGATGTCACTTAGATCGGGAGGTCATCAAGATCCCAGCACATCTCCGTGTTTCTTCTCAGGGTACCCAGACTGGGAAACAAAAGACAGTAAATCCTGATGACTCACAGGTGGGACAGGATACAGAGACTAATCCCTGTCAGTTTATAAGGGGAACAAAAAAGGCATATCCAAATCACCAACCTAAGATGAACCCAGAAGATGTGAAGAGAAACTGGCCGGTTTCTCTTGTCCTCCGTGTCACCACAGGATATCTCGGTCTGCCTGCCTGCACACCAGCATCTTGGTGCTCCAAGGGTAGACAGACTATTTGGACATATACGTTTTGGTGTTGTACGTGTTTGTGGGAATGTGTGGATGAATGAATGAAATCAGCTTTGTTTCAAAATATAATCACCTTCCCTTCTCTAAGGTCTCCTGCCGAAATCTGCTACGCTGTTGCTACAATGCTGCAGCATTATTTCTGACAAAGTACTTCTCTGTCTCTGTCAAAAAACAGCTCCTCATCAGCCTAGATTGGCTGTTTTCTTTCATGTCAGTAAATATCCAAGGGCAGGAATTATTTCACACTACTGTAACACTCAAGACTTCATGAGCATTACACCAGATTTTTGGAGGCATAGATAAGAAAAGATTCCAGACCTGTTTAACTTTTAATTTCAGACTAGCAGCATGACTAAACTCACAATTACATTACTTCACCTGGGTGACACTGAAGAGAGAAATGGACAATAACAAACCCTATCCTAGAAAGCACTGAATTATGGGAGACAGGATGGTTTTACAACTGGTTGTGTTCCACAGCTTTGTGAATGAACAGGTTGAAATCTGGCACTTACTATAAGAAAGAAAAATGAATACTTGGGTATATTATTCATTCAAAAGAAAGAGCCAAGCCCTTTGCTGGCATAAATTGCCACAGCTCTATTGATTTCAAACAAGAGCTGATTTGCATCGGATGAACATCCAAGCCATATTTTATAACATGCTCAATTTTGATTAATTGTTATTACAGTCCTAAACAGGATTTTTCATTGCTCAATTATTTTCAGCACCATACATGAAAACAAAAAGCCCTGCCGCTGAATATACCATACTCTCTAGCCATAAGACAATAATTCTTTTCATAATTTAAAGAACATGAGACCTGATGGTCTCAGTTGACTTGTCTGTGAAAGGTGAGCAACTACATCTCCTACACCCATGCAGGTGGACTCAACAATGTTGTTCATGTTCAGTTTTCTGATGTTCCTTTCACCGGTGTGTTAGGTCATCAGGAACGCTTCCTAAACACAAAGCCTCAAATGGACACTTTAAATGTCTGGACAGAAAGGGATGTGGTTTCCTATATGACCGGTATAGAGGTGGCTGGATGAGCCATCTGAAAACCTCTTATATTCATTGTTCAGAACAACAGAAGTATTATTCATGGAGCAATCTGGCCCTCCATTCTTCTGTTACTCCTGTCTTTAATTTACATATCATTATAATTCTTCCTTAGAAATAAAAGAAACACCTTATTTTGAGTACTCTGCTCCCATGTGATACATGTCAGGTTTTTTTTCTTGATCTGTCAATGATTTTATGGTTCATTTCCTTTCCTTCTGTATTAATATAGTAGTAACATACTGGATGTTTGGGAAAGTCATGTCTGTAGGTTGTTATTCCACAGATATGTGAGGGGAAGGGGAAGGGAGAAAAAAAGACAGAAAGACAGGAAGGAAGGAAAAGAAAACTGAGAAGAAGAAGGGGGAGAGGGAGGGAGGAAGGAAGGAAAAAGGGCAGCTGCCCTGTGGCTACAGAAATCAACACATCTGATTGCACTGCGAAACGGAGCTGACTGAATTGTACATCAAAGCATAAGTCAAGAGCTGGTTTCTTCAGTCAGTTCTCCTCTATGGATACCCTTGTGGATAACAAGCATGTTTACATCTAAAGTTTTTCTCTCTGAGAAATCTGTGCCTTATTTCTGTTTATTCAACAGGTTTTTTTCAGTGGCTTCATCGTGAATACATCAACATCCTTCATCTCATTCTACCATGGTGTAATACACCTGACCCCCTCCTTCTTTATTTAAAGCACATTTTGAATTATCTCACATGAGTCCGTTCTGTGCTGTCTAGTGTCACGATCTCTTCCGACTTCATGTGCCAAGCAGCCTTGGCCTAAATTTACACTTAGATGGAAGATCTTCTGAAAAATACATCTATACAAAAAAACCCAGTAGTTTTGGTAGTTCAGAACATAAGTTATTCTCTGTGAGTAGGCAATCCACACCTTTACAGAAAGGTGCTATAGAATTTGCTATAGGATTATAAAATGCTATATGATTTTAAAACAGACTAGAAGATTCTTTAGTAGGGAGTCTATGCCTTGTTATATTTTACGGCCCTGGCCCCTTCACAGTGATAAATCCTCACTGATTCAAATGGTCATATAAAAGGGTATTTGCCTTAGTAAGCTACCTATAAAATGTGCTATGGCTCCAAAATCAGGCTCTATTTTAAACCATAAACATCTATAGATGTTTGTAAATTTGGTTCTGCCATCTTGAAGATAGGACCAGAAAAATATTCCACAGTATGTATTATGGGAGCAATTGGTTGATCTCAACTGTTAAAGAAATGAAAATCTGTTCTTTCATAAGGTTGTACAAACCTAATATACTAATGACTATGTAAGGAAGCTCAGTAAACACTGATTTACTCCTGCGGGCTATTAATATTTTCCCATACATCACCGTGTAGATCTGTAGCCATTCTTTTTCATAGGATCATAGGGAAATTCAGGTTGGAAGGGACCTTAGGAAGTCTCTAGTCCAACCTTCTGCCCAAAGCAGGGTCAGCTCCAAGGTCACACCAGGTTGTGCAGGGCTTTATTATCCAGTCTGGTCTTGGAAACCTCCAGACACAGAGGCTGTGTGGGGCAACCTGTGAATCTCTGGGCAACCTTCTCTGGGCAACCTGTGAATCTCTCGTTTCCACTTACGCCTGCTGTCTCTCATCCTCCAAGCATGCATCACTTCCTTAGCTAAGGCTTTTCTTTTGGTTTGTGTGTTGTTATAGCTATGTCTTAATCCCCAAATTGGATTTATATTGGTGCACCTTAATGCCTGTAAAAAGTCCTGGTGATACTAATGAGATTATGCCCAAGTGCAAAGGCATCCATACCAGTCCTGTTGCAGGACTGCAGACTTTGCAGACTTTCTCTGTAAGCAAAGGAGAACAAATACAATTTAATAAAAAAATTTCAGACAACTTCAACTTGTCATTTAAATAAACATTTTCTGTACATCTCATTTGCTGAAATAAAAAAAAAAACACCACAAAAACTCCCTCCGTTAGATATGTAATTTAACAAAGCTGAGTATGTAAAAGAAACTGGAACAGCAGGTGTCTTTAAAACAGTCCAAGTTGAATCTTGAGGGGCTTTATATGATGCAGTAATGATCTACCTAGAATTATACGAAATTTTCTATTACGTTAGCAAAATGCCATATCAGTCTGCTAGCTTATCCCACATATTTAAAGACAGAGATAGGCAAATAAATGAAAGCAAGATTGGAGACGGTGACATAAAAATAGAGAAAACAGGAGTCTCATATATACTGTCAGATAAAAGGAGCCTGAAGGGAGATGATAAAACAGTTTAAACACCCTGAAGGAAGTAATATCAAGGAATGAAGAGAATTATTCACACTATGTAGGAGAGCTAAACCAACTTGTGTTTACCAGGACCTGCAAGTTTTAAAAAAAGAAAATATTTGGGCAAGACAATATAAACAATAATGCATAACTGGGACTCCAGCAGGAAGAACGCCACACTCCTCAAGTTTCTCAAGACCTTTGCTCTGTTGCTGGTCAGCCAGTCCAGCCCTGGCCCCTCAGCCGTCCCCTTTCTCAATGGCAGGGCCCACCCATTACAGTCCCCTGCCACCCACGTGAATCCCCTTGGTTGGCTGGAGCTCAGTTTAGCACAGTGCTGTTCTCTCCCCAGCAATAACAGGGTTAATTAGTGCCCACCCAGGTCTCACCTATAACAGAAACATCTGTGAGAGACAACCTGTTTCAGAGAAGGCTACTTTGAAAGCATGAAGGCTGTCACACATCTCCATTGTGAAGACCTGCCCACAGCCTCCCCATGGTCAGTGGTGGAACCCCATTGCACGCTACCTGCAAAGCTGCGCCTGCATCAGCAGACCAAAAGCCCTGTCACTGAGGACGTGATGCCCAGAGCACATGTATTTCAGGGGGCTTCCTTCAGACTACTTCTAGTCCAGTCCCATCTCCAGCACGCTCACTACCAACTAAAATGGGCCAGGTGTGCTCCTGGAGTACCTCTTCTAGCCTGGTTTCACCTGAGATGATTCTAGTTTAGGTGCTCTGAGACCACTCTGAACCAAAGCACAGAAACCGGGGATGGTTGGGAGATTCACTTCAAAAGTGCACTCTCGATCCAAATTAAAATGCTAATGGAGATGTAACCAATTGTTCAGAGTTTCCAGGCAATTGTCTTCTTAGCCCTCTTCAGGTAGGTCAGAAAAATCTGGGCTTCCTTCCCAGCATGAAGCTGTTCTGTTTCTGTATTTTTACATTTGTGTTACGTTTGCACTTCCAGTTTCTGCAGGAAGCATCATTTAGATCAATGATTTTCAAACCTTCCTACTTTGTAGATCCCTAATACATTTATTTTTCCATTGGAAATGGCAGTCCGTATATGTCACATCTGAACAATAAGCTTGCCTTTCTCCAATACCTTCTCCAGGGCCAAGGACCCCAAGAAACTGGCCCAAAGATCTCCAGAGATTCAGAAGTCCCACGAAGGAAACCATTGCTTTAGATTACCCACAGAACAAAAGACAAAGCCAGTAATCAGCCTACGACAGTAACACAGTACTTATGGACGATGCCCTACTTCTGGAGAAGCAACTATGCCTCTTCAAATGCTCTACTACTCCGTGTCACGGCATCTCTCCTATACAGTTCAGGATTAAATCACAGTATCATAAAAGGGAAAGAAAATTCCACATATGTTACAATTAGATGAAAAAATGTTCTTTTCAAAGCTTAGAATCACAGACCATCTTTGATTATAAAGACATTTTATTAGTTATGATGACTCCACGTAGGCCGGAATCCTTTGCAATAATATGGAAGATGACAGCATAACCAAAAAATAAAAGAAAATGAAGGTAGGCATTGTCTTCAATATTGCTTTATACTGTAATATCTTCTGCAGGATAAATCAAGTGGATTTTACAAGCTGTGTGTTACAGCACAGGTTCATTTTTCATAGCTTTCATAGACATTTTTCTGCATTAAGCAAACAACTGCAAAATAAAGGCTAAACTGTGCTTTTGGAGTCAAGCCATCCCTCGAGCAGTTTTGCATGAATCACATTGTGTTTATTGGTAGCCTCAGACAAACAAGCAGTAGCCCTGACTAATGACAACAAACGTAAGAAAAAATAGCTATGCCTCATTGCTTCTGGAAAAGAGGACAGAGGTAGCATACGCACATTCCTGCTCATTCTGATGTTACACTGATGTTTCTGTCACTGCCAGACAGGACAGACATCCTTTCCCACACAATTTCCTAAGGAAGGAGCGCCTGACCAACAGCAAGTAAATTCAGTATGACACAGGTTACCTGGATTTAATTCCTTGCCTTGACGAGGACTTCCCGCATGACTCAGACAAGTAATTTTTCTGTCTTTCTGTTCCCAAGCATTATGTATGGAAACAGTTACTTACTTCAGCGAGTATTAAGAAAATGTACATTGTACATTGCAAGAAGCAAGAAGAGTCAGTCCGTCCGAGATCTTTCCCATGTGGGATGAGTCTAATTGTTTTGAGAGATGCCATATACAAGCACAGTAACATTGTTATAATAAAAGATCCTGATTCATTATTGTAATTATCTTCCCAGGAATACATGGAAAAGATTATACCAGAGTAATATTTCATGATATTTTTCTTTAGAGCCTGAGAAAGCAGGGGGATGTTGAAATACAAGTGCCAGGATTCCTTTCCCAAATCCAGACTGAATGCACAGGATTCAGTGCAGCAGCACCACCTGTCGGTAAATTTGTCACCAATTTATCTAAAAAGCAAACAGAAAATTACCAAAGCAGACCATGAAATGAAATGCTAAGATATAACCTGCAAACGATATCTTCAACTGTATCGTCTTACTGCCAAGAGCCATATGTGAAACTAGGACCCACATCAAGGGGGCACCCATATTATTAGTGCTGCAGAAATATTCTTCCACACGAACCATTCTTTTATTATAAGCAACATTTTCTTCAGCCAGAATTTCACATTTTTTACCCTCAGTAATTTTGCAGCAGCAAAGGCTGCCTCATTTGCACAGAAGCTTCAGATTAAAATCAGGGTGGTTCTTCAAAGTGAGTATACGCAGAAAAGAGTGTTTCTGGAAGAGGCAAAGCCATCATAAGTGGCAAACAGTTTATCAAGCTGTCAGCAGTGTCAGTTCTGGCTGCGAAATCTGAAAGAGCAGCAAATGTAAGGTTAACGAGTGATTATTACTTCAGGAAGGGTGGCATTCACATAACTGTGAAAACAGGGAAATCTCACAGCTCTTACTGATGAGATTGTTTTTCCAATGTGGAATAGCAACTCAAATTACTAGAAGATTATAAGGAAAATACACATCTCATCACCTTAAGCTCAGAAACAGCCTGTAGTGTGCAGATAAATATTTTGCTCCTTGCCATAGTTTTCTATGGGGATGTTAAGCAGGGACTATGGCACACTGTAATAAAGGCAAATGACATGGAAAGGAAACTGCCATCAACTGTAGAGATCTGAGCAACAATCTGGGAAAAAAAAACCCAGACAATTTCAACAAATAAACTCAAAATTAAGAAAATCTATTGTCAATCTAATCTCATGTAATGTCTTCACCTTTTACATTGAGTGTGTCAGCCTTTCTAGACCAATAATCCATCCTCAGGCAGGTGCTGTTGTGCTCAGACTATGCCATGTAGTTCACATGTGCCCATTGCTCAGAAGCATATCCACCGCTACGTATTGTAGGGCACTGTTCTTGTTTAGGGCTCGACCTACGGTGCTGAGACCATCCCAAGGCAGACCTGGACATCGTATCACTTGTTCTCCAGCCGTGCATCCACTCAGAAGAGCTGTTCCAAAGCCCCTGTGGTCTTCTACTGCCAGCACAAGTTCAGTGTGCAATGCACTTGCACCCACCAGGGTCTATTCTCCAACCACAAATGTCTGAAGACAAGGATCTCTCGCTTCTCTTACACAAAAATACTTTGTACCTTTAGTAATTTATTGCCTGCTCATATACCTTATGCAATAACTCATTGTTTTTATTATGGATTTAGGCTGAAACAACTGGTCACAAGACTATTTGCATCCTGCTTTGGAGAACTGCGAGTCCAGCAAGGCAGCTTAAATTACAAGTACCCCTGTTTTGCCAGTCCTAATTACTCATGCCTGACAACATGATCACTGTCAGCAGTTGCAGAGCTTAGTTTCTCATACTGGTTACATATGATCAATTGCACAGCTTTCCTCCTTTTTAAAATTTCTCACTGACTGACACATCCATTTATTTACAGTTAAATAGACACAGGCTACAGATTTCACTTCCGTCAGAGCTACAGGATAAAGGGAAATAAGAGCAGCGGGGAGGACAAGAAGCAGCTGGGTCTCCTTATTCCTCACTTGGTCTCTCACTGCCAGCAATGGGAGGAAAATTTCAAAGGGTTCAGCACAGGCCACTTTACAGAATGTGGTCTTTTCCACTTTTTACTGCAATAGGGTTTTGACTTCGTTTCTAGGAACGCGACTCCACAGGTTTGTACGCTCTAGCCTCTTTGCAAGAATACCGGCGTTCATTGCTCTCCAGATGGAAGCATTACCAGCAAATAACGGCACTGACATTTTCTTCTTTGCCCTCTTACTCTCCTGCCACAACCACATTAATAAGTCAGTAAGAGCAGGAAATACAGACCAAGATGTTTCAGATGACTAATAGAGTTCAGATACTCCAATTAATTTGGTGCCAACATAAGGCATCTTAAAAGAACCTCAGTTTTTCAGCAAATAGTCATTTAGCATTATATGAAGATAAAATAACATTCAATAATCTCAAAGCAGATGCCAAGTACCAATTTAAAGCAAACAGGAACAACGTCGGGTTTCACTAGGACTTCTCACAGACTTGGAGATAAAGGAATTATATATTATTTCTAAAATATTCACTTGTGCCTATCTAGAAACTATGCTTTTGTACCCTGCACATTTGAAAGAGCAGTCACTGTGCACTTCAATACTATGCTGAACTGAACTCCATATTTGCAAAGCATTTTCAATAATGTGGTCTTTTTTTCCCCTACGTTGCAAAAACAGAAGGATAATGTATTGTTTGTAGCTACTGACAAAATACCAGAGCACTCCATTAATAGCATCTTCTCCTTTATCAACTCTCTTTGATTTCATATCATTGTTTTGGTTCCCCAAAATAAACATCTTGTCTCCTTCTTTTGAGACGAAACAGTTAAATACAGAGAACTGGTAAGCATTATGGCAGTGATCTCTAAATACAATCCTAGGAAATTTATTATTTATTACACAAACATTTGTATTTTCATTGAATAACTTCATTTTGGGTTAACCCTCTCCTAGCTTCTGCCTCAACACAAAACAGGGCTGTTGGTAAACCTGCTCTGGGGTTTTTCAAATGCCCAGGTGTTACGATGTAATCCGCAGTCAATTTTACCTCTGGCATCTTTGCAACACCTACATTTTTGCCTAAAAGACACCTTACCTGTGAATATGCTTTCCCTGCATATGTGCAAAACAAGTGTCTGAACTTTGTGATTATCTCAATATCTTGGCATGTTTTCCACATACTACATACATATTGGGTGTTTTTAACCATGCTTTCTATATCTGTATTCTAATATCAATATTCTATAGCTGTATCGATATCTATATGTACCCATTATTTGTTTTTCCTGCCACCTTTTGCTGTGTTCTAAATCAGCTCATTCAGTATCTTCATCACTGTACTTGTTGTGGCTCCACTACCAATTTCATACATACTGCCCCGAACAGTTTTATATTTCAGCTGTGAAGAACAAGAAACGGAGAGAGGAGCATACATGAAATAATGCTCTGTTGTTGTAATCTTGGGTGAATGTTTTTCTCTGTCAGAACTTCATCAAGAGGAGACTATGAAAGCTGCAGTCACTCTAAAAAGCTGCTAATTTTAAAAAGACCGCCAGTTGCAAAATTGTAAGAGCGGCAGGGCTTGCTCTGGAACTCTTCCTTTTTCTTTGCTTTCCTGTGTAGTTCCAGCAGCTCCAGCCTGCTTGCCCTATGAGCCAGGCAGTGAGACTGATGCTCTCTTGAACTGCTGTTTCAGTTTACTGATAAACAGATAAGGCACAGAATGCTTTATTTTTCTGGCTTATTTTATTGTGGTGACTCTTCCTAATATCACATAAAACTCTGCTCCCTCCATTTCCAAACTGCCCATTAAGTTAAAAAAACCCCACGACTACAGTTACCATAGAAACTATCTCTAAGATACAGAACAATTTCTTAAAGAAGTCTGCACAGGAGTACTGAGTATCATCAGAGCCGTGATACAATGGTTCAGAGGGAAATGAGGGGCAGGCTGTGCTCCAGAGCCTGAATTTCTCACAAGTTTCTCTCAGTGATGAAAAGTGTCTCTGCTGAAATAGGAATGGCTATTTGCACTGTGAACTGATTTACCAGGGGGTCACATGAGTATCACAAGTCCATCACAAAATAATAAAATAGAGTAATAAAATTTATCCCTTTGCATCTTCAAGTTGTTACACTTGTTAAGAGTATGACTGCGCTGCTGCATCAGTCCCAGACGATGGAGAATTCTCTCCGCATTTGTGTTCGTATCTGTGGAAGAATGACAGAATTCCTCTGGATGGAAATACTGTGTTATCTGGTCTTCTCATGGTACTGACATCTTCCAGTCTTGCGATACTACGAGCAAAACAAATCTCTTGTCATTTCAGCCCATAAATGGCTCCCTTTGGCATTAAAAAGTCTGTAAAAACCATAATTACAATTGCAAAAAAACAGAGACAAAACCGAAGTAACAGATCCCGCATGCATTCCTGACGGATGACATCTCAGGCATAAGTGCAGACACTTTTCTACTCAAAGATACTGCCAAATGAAAAAAAAAGTCAATGCTATTTGTCCCTGCTACTAAAAAAAAAAATGTTTTCTGAACTGCACTTCAAAATCACTTTGTATTGAGAATGCCTGCTGGAACACAATTTCAGAGCTGTTACAGGAGAATTCTGCTACCACCTTCTGGCTGACAGAAATGCTTAGCACTTATTTAACCAGCATACACTGAGTTCGTAACGTGTTTGCTGTTTTTTCACTCTGCACTCTTCACACATTACTGCCCCATTTTCTTTAATACAGAAATAGGAAATACACACAAAAAAGTTACACCTTCATTTTGCAAACCTTTCTGATAAAAAGAAAAAACAAATTGCAAAGCCTAAATATTTAATTTGAATTCTTTTTAAGGATTTCAAAATCATTGGTTTGCAGTTAAGAAGATTTAAATTTATCATAATTGAAATTAAACTTCTTGACACAAAACTAAGTGGTTTTTTTCCACTTCTTATCCCTCCCAAAAAAGTGTCATGGTTCAACCCAATTTATTTCATTAAGCTATCAATGAACAGAGAAATCCATTGTTTACATTGCTATAACAATAATTCACAAAAGGTGCAGTCTTGTAAGTCTTTTGCACACTTCTCCCATTGCACATGTGATTTATTCCCACTAACTTCACAGTACCAGAAACAAAGACGATCGGTATGCTAGATGGCTGCTTTTACTCAAATACAATTGCTTGCAGTAAATTGAATGAAAAAAAGAGCATAATCCAGACCACAGTCTTGTTAGCTGTGTTATGACCTTTTCTACCATTGCCACAATTTATTCTTAAAACTTCTGGAGTTATGTAACAAAATCAGCACCTCTTTCTTTTGCTTTTAAGTAACTACCCAGCCTTCAGCTGAAGAAAAGCTTGAAGCTGTAAGATTAAAGGTTCAGAAACATGATGATCAATAAAAAGAACTTTGTATTTAAATATTTTAAATAACCTTATTTTTAAAACAACATCTGATTTGGGGAACTGTCCAAGAGAGCACCTTGAATGAATTTGGCAATGCTGACCAAGTGGGAGTAATCACATGAATAAAGAATACAGGAATAAAGTGAAGGTCATCATTATTTTCCATAACTAATATCAGGTCATTTCTTCTAATATAAGTCGTTGCTGTTCCTGAAACAGGTGGTCTGAATTCCCCCTTCACACACACAACAGAGGATTACTTGTGTTAGTTCCCTCCCGGATAAAAGAAGGAAAAAGCTGGAGATGGGGCAAATGGAAGCTCAAACACTCAGTTTGGTGGTTGTGAAAACATCCACAAAATACAAGTGAACACATTACTGCACTGTAACTTTCAAATATTTGATCTAAATTCAGTTTTTGTTCTTCTCCCACCCGTATTCATGTAATCTATCAACTTTATTTTCAAATTCCTTTGGGTCACAGCATTAGTGCACTATGTGTACCTACTATCTGAGTATTTTCTCTCATCTAGGAAGCTGAATTTTTTTAAATTTCATCATAACATTTATGTTTAATTATTCACAGATTTGGCTGTATTTCATCCTTGTTTCAGCTGCAGGAAGGATGAAAAAGATACATGCATCACTGCAAGTCATTACAAAGTACCACTCTACAGACTGGTTGTACAGATTGCATCAGAGAGGTTTTACTCTCTGCAGCTAGGTCAAAGGCAGAGAAAAATTTAAATGGGGAGGCATCAATGCATCAATGTATTATTTGGACTTAACCCATATCCTATTGAACTCAATAACACAATTTCCAGTCTCCTTATCAGGACCTGAAAGCAGACTTCTGAAAACTGATTAAAAATTATAATGTTTTCTAGGTTTCAAAGGCCCCTTGAGAATCCAGCCATAAGTCACTAAGCCTCTCTCAAAATGAAATGCAGGCACCTAGGTTACATAGATGACACCTTTGAAAATTCTGCCTTAAATGAATTCTTATGATCACACTGCAAGCCTATGCTAAAGCCAGATATCAAAGGCAGGTGGTGAGCTTTAATGAAGCATCTACTCAAATTCAGGCCATGTTTTAGCAGCAAGCACTCAGGTGGATTATTAGAAGCGGGTGCTGTTTAATCTCTCTTACCTCCTGGGAAAAATTGGCATTTAAAAAATGTTAGCAACAGCAATCACAGAAGGGGGAGGAAAGTATTCTCTCCTAGAAAGCGAGCCATTCTGCTTCTCCATGATATGTGACGTTTTAAGATGTTCTGCCCATCAAATCTGAGCATTTTCAGTTGAACTGGACAGTTTCTTGCAAACTCTGCAGGCTTTTGACTCTCTTAGCTTTTCAGGGATTTACATTTGTATTTAAACCTCTGCTAAGCTTCCTAAAGAAAGGATTTGTTTAATTATTTCACATTTTGATATTTCCAGATCTGAGACAGAGCCACCTGCCTTGACTCTCAATGAGCCCCCAGAATCCCTTTAAGTTTCAAGGACTCCCTGTCTGTTCCTAGGAAGTTGCGGGAGCCCAAAATGCCCTTTGCCACTGATGAGAAGCCAGAACATTCAGGTGCCACCCACATAACAGCCCTAGTCTGCAGCTAGAGTCTTGACAGTCTTCTCCCTATCCTCTGTCAGTGTTATTCAAAACTGGTTTAGTTTGGGGTTTTTTTGCAATCCTAGGATTAGCAGTTCTGGATGAACAATGCCCTGGTTTGCAGACAGTGGGATGAACGGCTCCTCACCAAACAAACTGGCAAGCAAATGAGCAGATTCTGCATTTTGGGAAGTGAACTGAAACATGCTGTTTCTTTACAGATTCGGGTTTTACAGTGAAACCCTGCTGTTTCAAATGCTTGGAAATTTGTGACCATCTCATGTATGTAAGTTCCATTAAGCATAGACGAGATGGGATGACTTCTGACTGGTAGAAACTCAGGATGGCTTTTGGCAGAGGAAATCTTTGCACACCATCTAGCTCTGTGCAAAAAAGGGGATATAAACCCCTCTGCTATCAGCCAGAAAACACACCCAGCATGTCAGGACACATGCATTCAGTGTCCAAGGGTGCACTGACATGCTATCTAGCAGTGAGAGCCGACAGAGGATAACATTACTGAAACACACCAGATCTGATAATATATTTTCAAGCTTAGAGCACAATGAAAAGACATCATTTCTGCCTGCCTAAAGCTGTCTTTGACAAAGAATTGCCTTGCAATCTATCTTTTGACAGAATTCAATATCACGTTCTGCTCATTTCACCTACCTGTTTGGTCCAAAGCAGCAAATACAGTTCTTGATGGAGGCTTCCTACTTGGTACAGAGTGCCGTGAACTAAAAACTTCCATAACAAGTCCTTAAAGTATTGAACCATTGTTTTTAGGAACATAAATGTTAGAATATTACAATGCATAATATTTCATGGTAGGCGGGTGTAAAGGATGAGAAAGCTTCACATGACAGTGCTCATCTCCAGTGTGTAATAAGAAAACATTTTTTATGGGTTCTCAAGACCACAGGATGGGCAGTAGTTCTGCATTCTAAAAGGCAACACACATTCCTGGTTGTACTAGTGTAATCTGTCCAACTACCACTTTGGGGGAAGCAGAGACAATTTAGAAAGAGAAGAAAATATTGTCACCATGAACGTGTTGCTGACACTTCAATCTTCTGGTCCAGATTGTGGATAATGAATCCCAAATTAAAAAGGATTTTCTCTGAGAAAAAGAGATTGAACTCCTTCACCACAAGAGAAACTCATTTTCACTATCTGATCATCTAATTTGACCACCTGAGTAACAAGACATAGGAATTTCCTAGAGCAATTCCTGCTTCAGATATATAATCTGTGCTTGAAAGACACTGTTTTATATATACACATATATATATATGTGTGTATCTATATACATAAAACCAATAGACACCATACAAAACCAATCATCCTTTTAAAGCTCCCCATGATGGAAGAACAATAATCATCCCATCAATCATCACTACTCTTAAGACTGTACATCTGATTTCTGGATCACACATGTGTAGCTTCCCTTTCCAGCCACTCATTTTTCCTATCCCTTTCTGTTATCCTCGGTGACCCTGTATCAAAAATGGCACTTTTTCATGGAATTATGCAAACTATGATCAAGTCTTAACCTTCTCTAGAATTACTTCAAAATTCCCCTCAATCAGAACATTGCTGGCATTTTGTAATCACCTATGATCAGCAAAAAAACTGTGTTCCTACAATCAGTATGACTGGCACTGACAGAGTACTTCCCACAAACTTTTTAAGTCTATCCAAATGTGTACATACATACCAGTCCAGAGCAGAAGTACATTCTCCTGTGTACATCTGTTCATTGTAGAACACTGGTTCCGTTTTTTTTTTAAGTGTAGAATTTCTGATGTGAGAAAAATAGGGCATGTGTAAATAAAATTTAAAAAAAAAGTTACATGAACACAAATCTCTCACTATTTCTCAGATACAGTATCTCAGAACACCAAATACCACATCTAGTTGTTAAAGATACCATAAAAGTTTGTCTAACACTCTGAAGACTTTGCAACTGAAAATAAAGGTCAAAACTAATCAAAAATTATGTATGTACTTATAATGTTTTAAGTTCTAGGGACCCAAAATCCAGTGACCAGCCATTAGACAGTTATTCTGTATCATTCTGAATCTCGGTTAAAAACAGTCGTTTCTACACAAAATATACAGGAATAAATGAGGCTTCAAAGTCTACTATTATGCACACAAGATGATTATCTAAATCTTATTTGAACAAGTTACTCCCTAAATTTTCAAAACTGGTTGAAAAATCTCTTACGCCTTCCTATCAAGCATGGAAACTGCCTTTTTGAAGCTATGCAGACTTTTGTGAGATGATTATTGTGTACTGTGAATCTGTCGTGTTTTGTGCGGGCACAATATATGTGATTTCAAAAGACCCACTTAATTACAAACCCCTATTTGCTTGTACTCTGTTCCATGAAACAAAAAACTCATTCCATTTAGCATCATGTACAAAGAAGACAGATACAGCTCAATAACCTTCAGAGAACCAATTATGTGTGTGTTAGAATTAAGAGCAAACTGAGTTTTCAGATTAGTTTTTCATTTTCTTTAATGAGATACACTACAGAATATTGAACTACGAAACAAATACATTCTTGATGGATTTGTTTCTGAAGATCTAAAGGCATGTCTCCCTATCAGTGAGATAGTAATTAGGTGTGGAATAGCACCACATGATACTTTTTGGGAACGATATAGATTTAAAATTTTATTTTTCTCCCTGCAAATTTTCTCTATGAGCGTTTGAACCAAACTCCATTACGAAGGTCACAGGAATGCTACTGTTTAATACAGTAAATATCATGCTGGTACAAACATTTACACAAATATTCTCAGAACAGAAATCGATGCTGCCTCTGCAGAAACATAACTTTTTTGCACTGCACAAAGCCAAAAAATGTTGTCTCCTTCTAAAACGGAAGTATGCTTTCTCACTACGGATGAAATGCAACCACAGTCACAGGAATAGCACAAAACTTATTTTATGGATATAAATCAGACTTTTATTCTTATGCAGTACTTTCACTGACAGTGAACAAGGTGAATTTCATGTTTTAAGAACAATTCTTGGCCCTACAATAACAATGTAAATACATCTACTTTAATTATGCAACGATTCCATCAATCTTGTTGGTACCCAACAAACAGAAACAACTTAAATGCTTTCTATATAAAAAGGAAAGCATAAAACTTAATTACATTCTTACTTCTCCCCTTTCTTTCCCAACTGTTATCACCATATGTATTTATACATTAAAATGCCTCCTGGCAAATAACAAAATAATGTTTTTTCAGCTTGAAACTAAGCAGCTTATCCTCCCAGTCTTATGACAGGCCTCAGTGGGAGCTTCAGATCAGAAGCAAGCACTTGGTATTTGATGGCTCAAGCAAATGTGTTTCTTGACCAAGAATATGTGTATCTTCATGTAAGATATACAGATAATGAAGCAAGTGGAGCACACCTCACATAAACTTAGAAGTTTTCAGAAGTTTAGGGCTACATTAGAAGCAGTCTCTTGATTATCCTTTTTGCATCCTTAAACTGCCTTTAAAGAAGCACTTGTAGGGATCACTTAATCTGCTCACTCTGTGCACGTGCTTCAGGATTTATCATATGCTGTACAAACACCTAGGCATTTCTATTTTAAAAACTGTGCAGTAGATGCTTAATTAGAAGAAATCAATTTGTATTTGCCTGCAAAAATATAGAGCACTAGAATTATTATATACAACCTATTATAATACATCAAAGAAGTTGGCACACCATAGAGAACACATAAATTGGTCAGCTGACAGGAGCATTCAGGGTAACTTTCAGGGAACTGAGAGAACATAAATAATCTTTTTTCATAGTCATTTCTGATGTTACTATCTTTGTTTCTGTGCAAATGAGACAATCCTTTAATGCATACACAAAAGTACTTTTTTAGAATTACACTCACATGTATCATAGACATTTAGGAAGTAAGCATTCATAGTGTCCTAATTAGTCTTTTATGTAGCCAAATGTTTTCTGAACCGACTCAGACAACCTACATTCTCAAAAAAAAAAGTTTAAAACTCGCCAGAGGCCGAGCATCCCCCCCACCAGCCCGGCAACAGCAGCGGTCACAGGCTGAGGTGCTCGCCGGCTCCCGATGACTCCAGACCGCAGGAGAGCACAGCCGTTCAACGACACCTCCACAGTCGGCGGCAGGCAAGCTGTGACCAGCCTCCCTCAGCACCTCCCGGGCCCAGCCACCGGACGGGGCCGTGACGAGGCCGGTCCGGCGCCCTGAGGATGAGGAGCACCGCTGCGGGCCGGCGGCAATCCGCCTCCTTCTACTGCAGCTCAAGGGCTTTCCAGGCATATTTTACCCCGGCGCCAGCCTTGCCGCGGGCGGCGAAGCCGCAGTCACCCAGGCGGCAACGCTCGCAGTCTCCGCCGCCATCCGCCCTCCGTCCCGTCCAGCCCCGCCTCACTGCGCATGCGCGCCGCGACCCGCTCGCTTCCCACTCCCCTAGCCGTGCGCATGCGCCTTGCGGCGTCCTGCCACCCGGCACCTTCCTCTCCTTCCTCCTCTTCCTCCTCTCGCTCTGGCGACGGCTCCTGCAGCGGGCGGCGGCACCTGCGCAGTCGCGGCTGCCCGCTCTCCCCTTCCCCCGAAGCTTCGTGAAGATTCCGGAAGGCTCCGGCCGCCTCTTTCCGCCGAGGGAGCCGCCCCGCCCCCCAGCGCTGCCCGGCTTCCGGCTGCTGCCTCCCGCTCCGCCGGGGCTCCGTTCTCCTGAGCGGTGGGGCAGGAAGCGCCGCCGGCCGCTCCGCCGCCATGTCGCTGCTCTGCTACAACCGGGGCTGCGGCCAGCGCTTCGACCCCGAAACCAACACGGAGGGTGAGAGCGGCAGGGAAAGGCGGCGGAGCGGGAAGGGGGGCGCGGGATGCCTCCCTCGTTGCCCCCCCCCCGCCCCCCAGCTTTCGGTTTGGGGGCTGTGAAGGAGGGCCTCTCGGAGGGGGTTACGAGGGGTCTGCAGGGAGGGTCTGAGGGGCGATCTGAGGCGCCCGGGGTGCCCGCCACGTTCTATGTCCTCCCCGGTTGCTGGAGCCACATCGCGGTGCGGAGCTGTCACCGAGGCCGCTGGGGACGGTCAGCACTGAGGGGTAGGGAAAGCCCTGGCCTGCGGGGGGGGCGGGGGGGGGGGATGTGTGTGTCTGTGTGTCCCTCCCGCCTTCGCCTGTTACTGCACGGTGCTGGTCCCGGCTCGCTTCTCCCCGGGGAAACCCCTGTTTTCATGTGGTGCTTTCTGTCGCTTTGGGGGTGGAGGGGTGGTAAAACGGTGTGGTAAAACGATGCTGCAGGTTGCTCCGTTGTGGGCTTCGCGGCAGCTGGACAGCGAAACCTGCCCGGGCTGGAGGCTGTCCCTTCAGTGCGGAAGTGCAGGGCTGGCGGTGAGCCTGGCTCTAAGGTTCTTTTATAATAATAAAATTGTTCACAGCAGTATGAGGGAAAAGAGGCAATAAGAAGTAGTTCTCTACGTTAGTGTGATACATTCTAAAAGTAGAAACTGGAGGGCTTGAGTAACAGACGTTTTTCTTTTGAGGGCCTCTGTGGGTGTTGCATACATAGCAGTTACCAACTACTTTTTTCTTTTAATTCTAGTATGTGGACTTGCAGCAGTTAATTAAATATATCTTATGATACGTGTATGTCTGCTTTGCTAATTGCTGTGAGCTCTTGGCAGTGCTTCCCCTATGCATACTGGCAATCCAATACCTGGTGAAACATCTTCAAAGCGCTATCATTTTAGGTTTCATAATTCCACACAGGCTGCAAAAGAGTGATCTGAGTTTTCAGTAGGCTTGCCCTCAGCTGGTTTGTAATGTAACTGTTGGCTGAATTTCTGGAATGGCCTCTTTGCATTAGCTAAATTTTTAGTGACCCACAAGATTAGAAGTAGGCTAACATGTTCTAGCATGTGCATATTCTGTGGTTAAGAACTATGGCATAAAATGTGTTTATTTTTCTGAGCGAACTGTTTCCAAAGAGGGGCAGCATTTCGAGTAAGACTCAGTAATGTTAGTAACAGAAAAAGCAGGCATAGTTGTGGAATGCTCCCATTTAGTGATCTCTTCCACCACCACCCCCTGCATCCCTTTGCCCCAAAAGACAAAGCAGATAAGGGTGTTCATATTAAAAATTCTCATTGCGGCTTCATAACCTGTATTTGTTATTAAAATAACAGTTCTTTACCATGTGTTCCTAAGTTCATGATCAAGGTTGGAGTAGACCAGATCTGGTTGGCATGGCCCTATGCTAATTGTGTGGTGCTTGGATTGGGGAAAGCAACTTCTTGAGATGAAGTTTGTTTCTGTAAATGGCTGGAACACTTAATGGAATTACTGTGTCCTAGACTAAGCAGTTCTAAAGGTAAACGTAGTTATTCACGGGCCACTTCAGAAAACCAAGTTTGGCATTTTCAGCGTAAGTAGAGTGATTATAACTTTTGGCATCCTAAACTTCACCATAGTCAATGGGATGATTACTACTTAGGCATCTAAATCCATATTTAGCTGTGTATGGCTGTCAAGTTCAAATGTTTGTGTTTCATAACTGTGTTTGGATTTAATTCTAAAATACTGTGGGGATTAAGGCTAGTACATGTGTTAAACAAACACCAAAATACTTATCCCTTTAATAAGTTTTGCATTGACATAATCTAATAGTTAAGCTTAGGATCAATATAGGAAACTTTCTTAAATGAAAATAGGTAGAAAATAAGGCCTGCTGGCCTCAGAGCAGTATTGGATCATTCAGGTATTTTTGTCTACATTCAGCCTGCAGTATAGATATTCCCACAGTGATGATTGATGTAAGAGGCCATTAATCTTCTCTTTAGAACCAGATGGCTGAAATAATATATGCATGTATTTTCTGTAGAAACTCTAATTGTTTCCAAACTATGAGCAAGTGGCAACTGGCTGACATGAAAGACTGTATGCTTCTTAAAGAGGGGCAGAAAAAACAGCCTGAGGGAAAGCATTAAAGGTATGTCTACACAGTTGTGACTGAGTGCACAGTTATGAATTCATCCATGGCATGCCTGGCAAGGTACAAATTTGACATGCATTTTAGATATGTTAACTACTAGTTAATCCACGCTGTTGAAGACTTGTACAGGATCTGACATAGAACGTAGAACTTAACTTCAAAAGCGGTAGTAGGTTTTTAACTTTTTTTTTTGTACCTGTGAATGACCATATGACCATTTTTAATCCATTTCAAGGCCAAGTCAAATTTTTTTGCTAAAACAGTGGTATGAGGTAGTACATGCACACTTTGGTTTAGGTTTGAAAGCAGTGCTGCTTAATGACAGTTGTAAAGGTGGTGTGCACAAACAGATGGAAAGTGTATATGTTATATGTGTTTGTCTCAATTTCTTCACTGTACTGCAACATTTTTTGGTTTAGGCTATAGTTTGTATCTTTCTTAATGTGGTTTAATTTGGTCCATTGCCAGAACAGAAGCACGTGCTTTGTCATGCTTCTTTATACCCTTTTTCCTTAGATCAGACTTAGTGATGTTGCACCTCCAGGATAAATATGATCACAGACCTGATGAAAACTTATTTTATGTATTTTTGAGGTAGAGTGAGTGAGAGATGGAGTTGCAAGAAATGGTAGCCTAGATTTTTTGAGTCTGTGTGCCCAAAGTCAGCTTTCTTTAATCTTGTCTGGTCCCCACAGTTCAAATTCTGTTCCTGTAAAGTGCATCCTCTGATCCTTTGTCTTCCCCACAGCTTTCTGTTTCTCAGGCTGAGCCTTTCTTTTCTCTGTGAACTATTTATAAGCTCTTGCCATACCATGTTTGTCCTGTTTTCTATGGTTTTTTTTCCAACGCTGTGAGAAGTTCAGTTGACGTAGCTTCCTAGCTTCAGCAACGACTTGAAGGCATCAACTTCCCCAAGGTGCTGAAGGAAGTTAATCACGTTTAATGACCTTCCATTGCTTTGGGGCTGTGAAGCATAGCTTGCAAAGTATTGGAGTGTTCCCACAGGATAGCAGGTCGGTTTGCAAGTTGTATATAGACAGATGTCTCATTTCGTCCTCAAGAATTCAACACGATTCCATTGTAAATACCTCTAAGTTTGGATGATCTGTACCATCTTCTATTTTGACATTTAACAAAAGGACTAATAAAGTGCTTCAATGAATAAGCAAGGATGTAGCAGTAAGGTAACAGCAAACAGCAGTGTGTACATTGTGAGAGTGGGATTGGTTTGGGTATGAAATCAGCATAAAAAAAAGAACCCACTAAACAACCTGAAAATTTGTGGTACTTGCATCTCCAAAAATCATCTGAGGGTGAGAGAAAACGTGTTGTTTTGAAAAACCTTATGTTTTTTTTTTCTTAAGTTAATTCTGGCTAAGGAAAGGTATTAAAAGCAGTGGAGAGGTGACTTGATTTTTTTTTCAGTGAAAAATGTAGAATAGCAACCAAAGGCTGGAAGTCGAACTCTGACAAATAAGAAATAGACGTGCTTCGAACTGCTCAGGGGACTATAATCATCTTTAAAACTTTAATCAGAAAAGAGTTGTTGGGCTCAGTATGAGTGAAAATGAGGGACATTTTACTGTCCTCTGGTACACAGAATGTCAGACTGCTTAGTGGATAAGTCCTACTGCCTCTTTCTGAGATACTGCAGAACTCCTTGTCTCAGCATTTTCTGTTGTGGAACATGCATGGCCCTCATGAGATAGCAGCAGAGAGTGGGCTGTCATTTGCTCCATGATGTATCTCCTGCAGAGAAGGCTTCAGGAAGCAAGGAAAGAGGATTGGACTTGGCCAGATGGACAAACAGACACTTGTTTGTGTCTGCCTTGTGAGCTGGAGGATAGCTGTCCCTGAGTTAATTGATCGTAAGATGGTTTTGTCTCTAAAAATGTTGCACTGACTAATAGCACCTCTCTCATTTAATCCCACATGCTTGTGAAGGATTAGAAATATTAATTTACGTCTTCTGATTCAGAAATAATCTTTGCTGCAAACAGAGCTTAGTTTTACTACCATGATGCTTATGATGACATACTTTAATACTTTTGGAAAAGAATAACCTCTATTTTTACTTTTATTTGATTTAGCAGTGAAGTCCTCGGCTCTTTGTACAAAATAACCACATTTTTTTTATTTTCCTATGAGGTTTACATTTACAAAAGCATTAGCTTTTCGTCCTGAAGCTGAAGGAATTGGTAGAAGTTCATGGATATGTATGTAAGTCCAGCTGAAGGACTAACATCCCAAAATATGTGCCTTTTGAGTTAAGGTGGGAACTGTCATCTTAAAGCAACATGTCTGTCAGACATATACATAGTGCCTTAGTCTTAGGCACTGAATATAAAACTAAAGAAAATGATACTAAGCAAGATTTCTTAAAAGTCTACATATTTATAAAAAATGAAAACAACAAAGTTATTTGTCTTTAAGCCCATTTAATATCTGTAGGCAGATTACTAATAAAGTTATTTATCACTTTTCTCTTATGCCTCTTATTATGTGAATTGTGATATTTTTCACTCTTCTTTTTTACAGAGGCTTATTATAAAAATTGTTACTGTTTGTGTCACTTTTAATTTTAGATGTTTCTAAAAACAACAAAATTTTTGCTTTAAATGTTAAAAGATAGCTAGTGTTTCCCATCACTTTTAGAGTCAGGTCATTAAAATAATATCCATGCTGTATACGTCAAAGAGAAGTTCTATAATCAGAGCAATTATATTATACTTGAAAAATACATCTGCTAAGTAAAAAAGGAGCAGTTGCTACATAAAAAGCTGTAGTGTTGATAAACATCTGTGAATATAAACAGTTCAGATAATGGAAGTCATGTTTCACAGAACCTATTAATAATTAATAGTATTGACATGTCTAAATTGTGTATGTGGAAGACTGGCCTTTGGGTTCAAGTCCTTAAGTGATCTAGGATGCCACAAACAGTGAAAAAAGAACAAGCTAATTTTCATGGATAAAATAATGAACTCAATATTTGTGTTAAGAGAATCTCTTAACAGAGTGCTTCTAGGTAGAAGGCCTTGATCAGGTGCAAATAGATGTATTTGATGCTGTGAACCAGTATTTCATGTCTGTCGGGTGGCCATAGAGCCACTTTTTTTACTTATGCTGAATTACCATTAAGGACTAATTATTGATGAAGGCAAGGAATGGTCCATAGAAAATTTCCTTGCTCCACATGGAGTAAAAGTTTGTCTTAGATGCCTGCTTTCTGGTTTGTGTTGTATAATTTAGAAGAAAAAATCTGGATTATTTAGGTTTAATATATGCCCTCAGAAAGTGTGTTGTGTGGAGTCTGTGTTTTCCTTCATAATCATGTGCACTTGGGGAAGTGGGATGGTTTATGGCATACATTAATTGCAAGTGTGAAATTTTTGCTGGGTTTGTGATCAGATGAATAAGGATTCTTGGTATGCCTGAATATTAATAATAGTAATTTTCTTCTAGATTCATGCACATATCATCCAGGTGTGCCAGTCTTCCATGATGCTCTCAAAGTAAGTATGCAACTAGCTTTTTAACTCTTACCTTTTTTTTCCATATATGTAAAACAGTATGCTTGTTTTCCTTTTTAATTCCAAATCTTTCAGTTGTAGAAACTGGTGTCCAGCCTGTCACGTTTGAGCAACCCCATGAAATTAGAAAAGCACACTTACTCAAACCCAAAGAAGAAATTAAAAACTGTACTCTTATGGTCTAAATGCCATGCAAGTCTATGACACATGTTTCCTATTGATTGACTTCATGTGTCTCAACAGTTTAATTAGGTCCTCTGAATAGGTCTTTGGAGGCATTGAGAGGTGTCATATTCTTTCAGTTAATTAACCTGCTTGGAATTCAAAAGAGCTGCTTGTGGTCTTATGTGGCTAGTGAACTAATGTGTATGTGACATTTGCCTACTATAAAAAATAATTGTGTTCTGTTAATCTGACAAATGAGTATGTTGATTAAGTTGGGACTGGTTGCCCATGCCTCTGATGCAGCTGCCCAGGATTCTTGGCTACATCTTCAGCAGTGAATTAAATATACCTGTGACTGGTCTCCAGTGCTTAGGCCAACTGCATAGCCCATATTCATTATATTAAACTGTTTTCCTACTTCAGGATCTACTGGATGCATCCAAAGTGCCTACAGGGAATTATCTGAGACACAACTGCCAAAACAGTACTGGAAATCATTCTAACAATTTAATAGTGTATGGCCAGAAATCTGGTGTCCAGAAATGGAGCCTGGCACTGTTTACTGTATTAATACAGATGTAGCCTAAGTGACCTTTCTTAGGACACCGAACTGCTATTTAACCGAGCTTTGGGGCAAGCATTTTTTTTGGTATTTAGGAACTGCTTCTACTGGCAGTGTATCTCATCCCTGTCCCATAATGTGGTGTCTTTTGAGCTCATGGAACCTTGTGCACGTGTGCTGGGTAGCATGTTTTCTGTGAGCTATTGCTGATATTGCAGTGCATGACTCTGGAATTGGCCACAGTGTGCCACTTGCAAATTAGGATGGACGCTGTTGGATCAAATACGATACAGTTACTTAGACTATGGCAATTTGTTTTGTACAAAATTATAGTTGTACTCATAACACAGTACCGAAGACTTCTACCTAATTATATAGACAGAAATTATACAGTTACCTCAAAAGATTGTGTTTACTCCCTCTTATATACGCACCGTTTTTAAAACAAGTACTACTTTCCCTCCTCTCCTTATCCTATCTCTTGGCCTAATTAAAAAATTATCGTAATTTGTGTGGGCAGTTTTCTTCGTGCTATGAATTCTAGATA
The DNA here is from genome assembly GCF_034638445.1 of Ciconia boyciana. Classification (NCBI taxonomy): domain Eukaryota; kingdom Metazoa; phylum Chordata; class Aves; order Ciconiiformes; family Ciconiidae; genus Ciconia; species Ciconia boyciana. The sequence continues at coordinate 210,301,470 of NC_132934.1, forward strand.
ACCTTAAGTGGGCAGGGTGAACCTTTTGTCTCCTTGACTATGGAAATAGTTAATACTTTGAGGATATTTTAGAACCACCTACCTAAAACCTATTGTGTCACACTGCTTAAGCTCCCAAAGCGGTGGTGCATTTATTAGTCAAACTGTTGCCTTTAATAAGGTTCTTCGAGTTGTAAGATACAACGTTATTCACAGTGGCAAGATAATTTTCTCCAAAATTGGATTTCTGGTTTATATAATAAAAAGTGCTCTTGATTGATGTAGTTGGATAGATGGCTATGCAAGGCAGATCTCCAGCTTTGTGGTAGGAAATAAGCAGTTGAAAGACTTGACTAGTGCTCAAGGAAAGAAAAAATCCTCATCGTTTTAGGAAGGGAGCCTGTACATTATGCCACAGGTGAGCCTAGTCTCAGGTATAGTATTTGTTTGTTTTGCTTACGTGTTACTTTGAGATAAAGTAACATTTCTGCTTCTGTCGTACAGAGTTGGTACCTAACTTGTCATGGGGATATTGCCTCAGGTTTACCGATTAAGGCAGCATGAGTGAACTAGAAATGGCAGCTGTAACAGGTTTCTCTGGCTTTTAAAAATGCACATGATGATAATATTGTCCAAAGAAGGGAAGAAAACAATCTCTAATCATGATGTGCCGCATCTTGTAAAGGAATATAATTAGTCTTTTGCTTTTTATAAGCTGTTGCCAAGTAAGGTAGTCATGCTTGTTTTATTTTTATTCCAAAATGTTTATAGGGTTGGTCATGTTGTAAGAGAAGAACAACAGACTTTTCTGACTTCTTAAGCATTGTGGTATGTACTCACAATTATTTACAATTTTTATACTTGTCAAATGACAGTGATAAATATTAAATGGTATATGTGCTTACATGTTTAAAATTTGTGTACTTTTGCTAAAACTAATTTAATCTTGCATGCACTATTTTTCTTGATATAATGTTGAAGTCAAGTCTCATTTTCAAGCTCTAATGGTTATAATTAGTTCTGTCAAAACCTATTTAGATGCTTGTTAACAATGAAGGAAGGTCAATATTTTTTGTTACTTTCCTCGATTATGGAAGGCATGCATTTTTCTTTAACGTACATCCAAATGAAGATATTTTCCACTCCAGTTGCGGGATTTCCTTTGCAGCCAACGTTTAGAGTGGGTTTAAAGGAGAAGATGGGGCTGAAGAAATAAGTTGCAGTTTTTGATAATTTTTAATTGTGCACACAAACTACACTGCATATATATAAACATATGCTTTCCATAATAGGGCTGTACAAAGGGTCCCCATAACAGTGAGAAACCTCCTGAGCCTGTTAAACCGGAAGTCAAAACTACCTCTGAACGAAAGGAGCTAGCTGAACTGAAACCCAAATTTCAAGAACACATAATTCAGGCACCAAAACCATTGGAAACAATTAAAAGGCCAAGGTACAGTATACGAAGCTTAGGTTTTGCCAGATTTGTGGTCAGTTGGCCAAGTTGAAGCTCGTTTGGTTATTCAGTGTTACACATCTCATATAGTGTAAAAATCCCCAAATTAACTTTAAAAGAGCTCATGTTTGGTAGCAGTGATGATGTTATCTTAAGCTTCAAAATGAGATAAAAGAATTGTGGTTAGGACAAGGTAGTACTGGATCTCTCAGCATTTAGCTTCACAGGAAACAAAAATTGCAGTCTAAAGCCTCGTAGCTTAGAATGCCACTGAAAGTTGTGTTTAGTGTTTAAAAAGTAATTTTAGGGTGCTTGTATTTAGATTCCTTAATCTCTCTGATTTATTTTTAGTGTGGTAGAGTATTTAGGATTTCCTGTTCAAGTCCAAGACTGCCTTCTAAATTTCTAGTCTGTTTTGCCATAAACAGTAACAATTGGCATTACAAATCTAGTTTGTTTGTTTGTTGTTGTAAGGCAGGTTGGAAAGGAAGAGCCTTATCGCAAGATTAAAAGTTACTACTTCGTTGTCTTTTGTAAATTCTTTTTCATGAAGCTGACATGAATACATGGACTTTTTTTTAGCCCAGACGAGCCAATGACAAATTTGCAGCTGAAAGTGTCAGCTTCCTTGAAGCAAGCGCTAGATAAACTGAAACTGTCATCAGAAAACGAAGAGAAAAAAGGTAAGGATATAGGGAGGTTAAGTAGGTATATGATGCTAATTGTCACACAAATAAATGAAATGCTATTTTTTTGTTGTTGTTTCTGAAGTAGTTATTTCATGTAATTATGTTCTTGTTCTGGGAATATTTCCAAGATTATTGAATCTGGGAAATATCTTCCAGTCTAGGGAATGATAATCAAAGTTTAACTGTGAACAGTATGAAGACTTGGATGTTAGGAGCAGTCTGTTCCCATAAAAATTATTTGAACTGCCTATTTTGTGAGATTTCCTGGTTAGAATGGACATGATGGGAACATCCATTTCTGAATATATGATGGAAAGAGTTTCCCAAGCAATGAACTCCGCTCCTGTGTTATTGCAAACACGATGTCATATAAAGCCTTTCATAAACTGATGAAATTCTTCTGAAGTCTAGTTGGTTCTCCCTTGTCTGTTTTTCCTCTTTTTTTCTTCCCACAGTTTATTTGGAATTTGGTTCCAGAACTACACTGCTCCTTAAGAAACACTTTCTAATTTCAACCTACGTTTGCGGCTATGTTATACTCTCTTGTTCTTGTGCCAAAACTGTCATTTAGCTCTTCGTTCTACTTGGTATCCAAATTCTTTCCTTGTGTGTATTTATAGACAGCAGTTGGAGCCTTTTACATTCTTAGTTTTACAAAACCAAACAAGATGAGTGATTGTTCTCTTCCCCTATGATTGTAATAATCTGTTTCGTCAATCTTTTTTTGCCCCACTTAAACCGGTGTAAAGGCACAGAACCTAGAATCTGATGCATAGGTAATAATTCTTTTGGAATGTTTGCATAATTTCTGTTTCTGTGTACCTTTCTGGCAGACTTCAGTGCCAGGCAGAAAATAGACAGCTTGGGAGTTTTTTTCCCTAATCTACTCCTTAGCTTGTTTTAATTCTCAATAAAAGCAAAATATTTAGTACATTGTACAATTCAGTTGCTATTTTCTATAATGTGATTCTGTTTACAGAGGAAGACAATGATGAAATCAAGATTGGGACGGCATGTAAAAATGCAGGCTGTTCAAAAGTAAGTGGTTCAGTTCCACTCTTAAACCCAGCTGCTAAAATATTAAGTGTGCCATTTTCTTTTCCTTTCTTGGTTGTTTTTTTGTGTGCTACAAATTGATTTGGAAATGGCACAAAGTCCATCAGGCTTAATGAATGCACATTTGATAACACACTCTAGTATGGACAAATGTGGGCTGTTTTGTACTGTGGATGCAGTAAGTCTAAGATTACTTTTTTTATGCCTGTCCTGAACTTCTAATTAGTAAGCTTGCCAAACCCATGATCCTGATGTGTTTTAACGTAAAGTGTTAAATATACTATTGGTGAGAGGTGGCTTACTGATAACACTTGAATTGCTGTTGATAATCTGGGTATAGGTCAGAAGCATCTGCAGATCTTATCAATTAATGCTTCCTGTCAGAATAATCAACAAAGAAAATGTTTTAACACTTCTAGCACCAAAATTAGTCTTTATGTTACATGGTCATTTAAACGGAAAGTTTTTTACATTGACACCCTTGTGTTGTACAGAACGAGACAGTAGAATTTAAATAGGTATTTCACTGGACATCTGACAGATTTTGCATGTTCTGCTGAAACTGGTGGGAGGAGAATTTATAGCAGTCTCTTGTATGTGTTAGGAAGAACTGATATGGTACTCTGTGGCAGAGTTGTATATTGTTTAATTTATTTCTGTTTGAGAATCCATGTGTTTTATGAATGATTAATTCATTTTCCAGTTGAGTACTTGTTTTCTCTGAATATTCAGAGTATTTTTAAAGATAGACATCTCTGAGGATCTAAAGTGACCTTTATGAGCATAGATGGTGTCACCCTTGATGTACTCCATTGAACTAATACAAAGTATAGCTTCTTCAGAGGAGTGCCAGGGAATTTTGTGAATGCAGGTTGAATGGTTATTTTGAAAAGCCAGGGCAAGCCATTAGATTTAGATTATTTACTCAAAAGCTTTGTAGTACTTTATTCAATGTTTCTCTCGTGGGTTGCGTTTTGTTCTGTTCTGTTTTTTTCTTTGGTCCACATCCCATAACAGTAATACACTTTAAATGCTTTGTTTTACTAGACATACGAAGGACCACACAGCACAGAAGAAGTATGTATATACCATTCTGGTGTACCTATATTCCATGAAGGGTTAGTATTCAGTTACCTTCAGGTTTTTTAATTAGTCTATTAAGTGTTTGTGCTTTCTTTGTAGACGTTGCCTTGTTTTCATTCTGTATTTCTTCTTCAAGCCAAAAATTGCTTGAAGAGGGTATACTAAGTTAACAATAATATTGCATAAAGGAAAGATCTTAAGTACTCACAGTAAATAGTGTCCTAAATATTGTTTTTTAATTACTTTGCGAACTTTCAAGGATGAAGTATTGGAGCTGTTGTAAAAGGAAAACATCTGACTTCAATACATTTTTAGCTCAAGAAGGCTGCACAACAGGAACACATGTATGGACTAAAAAGGATGCGGTAAGTAGCATTAACGTTGCATTCTGTAGCTGGCCATTCTGAATTTTGAATACTCAAATGTAGTTAGTAGCTTGATTGAGTTATTGCGGTAGTCGAGCTGTTACAGATCACTACCTCTGAAATAATATGGAGGATATTATGCACAGCATGACAACAGAGAAATGGAGTTTGAAGTCGTCTCTGGTAGAAGCATACTTGTAATAGAGTACAACCCTTCTTAACCTTTCTTTTTAGTGATACGTATAGTATCATTATTTTATAGTAAAAGTGGTTTTGACAAATATAGGAAAAAAAAAAAGGCAGTCTTTTCTGCTTTGTTAGTCAAGAAAGTCTATGGTATTCTTTATAGAATATATTCCACATATATTCGTTTAAAATAAGATTATAAGAAGTCTTTCCACCCCCAAAGACCATGAAGAGAACAGCCATACATGTTCTGTAGTAAAATAACTGTACTTCCAGTTTCATTCAGAGTAGCTGAGTTGTTGCTTAGGTAGGGATGGCAGGGCAGATAAGGTCGATGAGGTTCCATGGGGGGGGATAGAAGGATCTCTTTCTGTCCAATTTGGATTGTTTACACATCTGAATATTTTTCTGGTCTGAATCTAATTCAGTGTTTTGGTTTGGCTACCAGTATAACAAATAACAGAGAGCGCATCTGTTTAGTTTGTAGGTATTTCATGGCAATTATGGGAACAAACTGCAGAATTACAAGCTGAAAAATATTTCCACTCAAGGTTTAAAAAGATTCTTAGAGAATATTATAGAACGTAATAATGAAACTGAACACTTACTTCAAAAACATTAGCTGGTCACATGTTGGATGCAGGTGAACACAAAATTCTTGTTATTGTCTGTTGCTGAGGCAGAATGAGTTTGGTACTGCAAACATCAGTAACATTTAACCAGAAGGAAATAAAGGTATATTATAGAAAGTGTAGTTCTGTTACCTCATTCTATAACAGTTACTTCACAAGTCCTTTACTTCGTTTAAGTCAAGGAATTGCTGCTTGTTTTGAAGATTTATGTTTGTGTTTAAGAAGTATTTTCAAATACAGAATGGAGGGATAAAAAAAAAATAAAAAGCTGAAGTTGTGACCCTAAAGCAGGAGAGTGTTCTTGTAAAGAATTTACCCAGATGTTAAGAAACAATGGGGGTATTAAATGTGTCTATATTGAGGTAATGGGCTTCTAGCTAACAGGGTTTTTTTGACTTTACCTTTTTGTTGTTGTTTTGTTTTTTCTTAACTGTTTATTTTTCCTGCATCAGAGAACAGAGGGTAATATTCAATAATTTTTTGCAGTAATATGAAAGTTTCTTGGAGTTATGGCTTGCCTTTTCTCTGATCGGTTCCTTTCTGCTACGTGCTGGATAACTGTAGTCTTGGAAGGGAAGTTAATCCAACAAGTGACTTTTTTGTTGTTTTTTTTGTGTTGTGGTTGGTTTTTTTTCTATCACAATGTCCTGGTTTCCTACTGTAGTCTCTGTCATAAGTATTTGTTTTCTTACTTCTAATGTTTGTCAGGGACCAGTAGTTGAAATATTTAGTAAAAAAAGATGTAAGTGGAGTCTTGCAATCTCCTGTGAACATGCAATATAGTCCTTTATTAGCTATGCTTATTGGCTATTAAAATAGTCCTGGGCTTTTATCCTGACTAATCTTGTTAAAAATACTCCTGAATGCAATTTTAAGTCTTTTTTTTCATAACTTTTTCCTTACATAGGGAAAGAAAGTAGTTCCATGCAGGCATGATTGGCACCAGACTGGAGGAGAAGTGACTATTTCTGTATATGCTAAAAACTCTCTTCCTGATCTGAGCTATGTAGAAGCAAATAGCACAATGGTGAGTATCTACCTTAAGATGTAATTCTTTTTTTAATTCTTACAGAAGCTTGAAGTTAGGTAAATCTGGGTTCTGCTTTATTTACAAGGCAGAGGTAGAATAGCATAAGAATCTTTTTTGAGTAACGGATTTTTCTTGGCATTTATGTTTGTTCAAGTATGTATAGCATTTTTTTTTCTCTTCTGTTTGGACATCTGTGCTTAAATGTGGGGTTTTTTTTAAAGTTGCAATATAATATGTCCAAAAAAATCTTTAATTTAACTTCCTCAATTAAAACCTGAATGTGATGGATTTACATCACCGTATGTGTAGATAATTATAGATTCATAATTTCATTGTATTTGGCTTAATGTAATTTAATATAGTTCTTCATGGTATGCAGTTTCACAGCTGCTAATATTAAACAAGTGTTAAAATGCTTCTCTGATGTCTTAATCACACATTTGGAGAAAATAAGAGCTTCCAGGATGCATGTATGGCCGCTACTGGCTATGATACTGTATCAGAATAGATTTTCATTTCTGTGTCTGAGGGGCAAGTTGATCACTTTGCTTATTGTAGAATCTGAGTCTCAATGGGATATATTTTGCTTAAACATACTTGTGTATGTTTTATTAGCCTGACAAAATGTTCTGTTGTTTTTCCTGTTCAGTTAAATATCCATATTGTATTTGAAGGAGAAAAGGAATTTCATCGCAGTGTGAAATTATGGGGAGTAAGTATAAGAATAATTTTTCTATTAAAAAAAAAAAACCAAACAAAAACAAAAAAAAAACCACAAAACACAAACCCTCAGCTTCCTCTCTTTCAAAACAGTGTGTTTTTCCTCCTTACTCTGCTTATTGAAAGAGATTCGGTTGTATGTCATTCAGTAATCTACATTTAAATCTGAATCTAATGCCCCAAGTGATCAGACACTACATCATAGTTGATGCTAGTTTGAGCAGAAGGTGACCTCCTGAGGTCCTTTCTGTCCTGACTTGTCCTAAGATCCCAACACCATGATAGTGGTGTTGCAGAAACCCTTGACAATATGTAATTGCATGCTTACAAACGTGTTAGACCAATGTATATGTTACATATGCACAGGCATATGTTCATGGCTTCAGAGAGGGTTGACTTTTCCCAACAACAGAGGGAACTCCATCTACCTAAACATCTACTGAAATTTAGTGATAAGGTACTCTTCCTAACTTAATTCCCAAATATCTAGCAGTCTATTTCTTAAATTGAAGCATGAAATATGTTTTCTGTTCTAGGTAATTGATGTAAAGAGGAGTTACGTGAACATGACGGCTACAAAGATTGAGCTTACTATGAGAAAAGCAGAGCCTCTATTATGGGCAAGTCTTGAATTACCAGTATCCAACACACAACAAAAAAAAGAGAATTCAGATCAATAATGATTCCAAGAGACAAGTTATTTCCCATTATGAAGTGGTGACTTGCTACTGTAATCAAATATATAACTTTTATATAGAATCATTTTTTTATGCTGGATCATATGTTCCCTTCTACAAAGAAATCTGATGCACAGTAAATGGGGGTGTAAACTTGAACGGTAATAGCTATTTCTGCTCTTGTTCCCATGAGTATTTATTCTAGCTGGAGTGTCTCCATGGGGATTTAGAGTAAAAGAGCTATTTGCCCTTTGCTTACAACCTTACCTACCATGCACTGACTATCCAAATAGATGTGTTCTCAGCCCACTGTGTGTGTTAATTTTTCAAATGTTCGGTTTAGACTGGATCTACTGGGTAGCACATATTAAATTCAGCACTGTTCATTATGAAGCATACAGTAATACAGATACAAAAATCTGAGTTTATGAAGTGATTAACATGCAATTCTACATCTAGAATAAAAAGGCACATAAACATAAATACGAAAGAACACTTGTAGACTTGCATTTTTGTCTTCTGAAACTAAGGTTTGTTTCAGTACCTGTTGGCTGTGGAGGGATGGAATAAAAGGTATTTTGCTAAGGATTTCAGTACTTGCTGACTCTTTTGCTGTCTGTCTTGTATAAAAGCAGGAGATCAGATTAAAATAAAAAACAAGTTGGCAAGAGGGGATTTTTCTTTTACTCCTGTACCTTTGGTATTTGAATTGTTAAATATAAAAGTGAATGGACAGTGAAATGGCTGAATAACTTAACATCTCAGCTTTGGAGAATATACAAACAAGCAAACTACTGTAAAATTACCAAGGTGCTGTATATATTTGGTCCTATTCTACAACATTCAAAATGATTAATCTTTTTTTGAAGTAGGTGGATATGTGTGGTAGGAGAAGCCAGTACACACTGTAGGTGTCTCAGGAAAATTATTTCCATGTAGATGTGCATAGATCTTGTTTCTGAGGATGGTAATCTAAGAACTAAATTTATCTACAGGACAAATCTTAGGAGAAACAAACAACAAGCTTTCAAATGTCTGTCTCAAATCATAATTGTACCTTTGAATTAAAATATTTTAAAAATATTCTTTCTTTTGAACAGCATAAGCAAATCACTGCAATTAGAAATCAAGACCACCTTTTTGTTTTCAGTTGTCCATCAGTAAATATTTGTGGCTGAAAACAGGATAGTTTTAAAGATGATACTTCTATCCAAGCAGCAACACATGCAATGATGTTGCTTTCTCTTTCTGCTTGAAATAGTTTCTTAATTTTGTTGCACCTGAAAGAAGAACAATGTTTTCGTATAGAAGTCATGCAAAATGTACACCATTACTTATTGTGCCAAAACTTATATATGTAAACAAGCAGTCCTGTGGACTGTTGAAATGTGTGGATGCTCATCGGCCTACCTTGGCAGACCTGGAATAACGCCAAGAGAAACACAGAATGTAGTAAAGGCATTCTGAAGTTAAATATGGATTTCTAAGAATCTTACCATTTTCCAACAGGTATAATTTGACTTGAGCTCAGAGTTCTGTCTCTGGCAGTATTTGAAATCCTACTTCATGCTTAAAGTAGTAGGAAATACATTACCAGAGAAACCATCCCCAAACACCAAGAAAGTAATACCAGTGATATATATTTGATATTTGTTTTGATGGTGCTTTACCTTCATTTCAAGATCCTGTTTCCTCGTTGACTTGGAGGGAGTGGGGTTGCTTACTCCCTTGGGTCCCTATTAAAAGTTCCAGCTGTTAAGTTCTGCCTGAAAGATTCTATTAACCTCTAATAATACTGCCTTTATTTTTTTTTAATAAATTTGAAAATGTCAGGTGCTGTGAAGTGATAGGGTACAAGCTTACAAAAATGTATGCCTGCAAATAGTCCTTTAAAAATTGAACAGATGTTCCCTGACGTGTTCTGAACCAACAAGTGTAGCTCTTACTAGTATAATACTGAGAACAACTACTTCATTGGATGAAAAATTCTAGATAGCTGTAGCTACTAGCGTGCCATCTGTGTTTTTGTATGCAGAACTCTGAACTTGGACAGCAAAATGAGCAGTGTTTAAATGCCAGGATAAAGTTCTTATTTAACAAGCAAGTTCAAATGTGTGTCTATCCATACGGATATATAAATACCTTAAATATCTTGTGTTTTCCACATTTTTTAACATATTTTCAATTTATTTGCATCCTCACATGCAGTAGGTTTACATCATGTAAAATCCATTTTAAAGAACTGGGAATGGGGAAATGGAATTTCTAGGGAAAACAGAATTTCTGGTTTTAAGCAAGTCATATTCTCCCTTAGCATACTAAATGCTAAATGGAGAGAAATGTGGATGAATGGACCTTCTGTTGTTAATGCTGCAGGCTTTGGGACCCCCTAACTATTTGTTATACTCTTTCAAAGTATGTTGTGCTGGTAGCTGAGTCAACTTGGCCAGAAGTAGAAGAAAGCTCCTGTAAACATGGTCCTCAGTTTTGCTTTTGCTTTTTATTCATTCCTCCTACTCTTCTCCCATTGTTCATACTTTCAGCACAAAATTAAAGATATTTCAGGAGTTCTATAATGACTTTCCCCATCAGTGGCAAGAAAACCACTTTTAAAATTCACCTGTTTAAAAAAGTAAGCAAACAAGAAGAAAACACCAGCTTCGATCAGGCAGGAAAGTATAGGTTTTACAAATAATAGCTTCGTTTTCTATGGCCTGTGATTTTTTTCAAAATAAAAGGATAAACTTTCAGATGGTATAGACTGCCATAAGCCTCTTGTTCAACTGCATTAATTCTTAGCAGCTTTTTATAACTGTATGTCGGCATCCATCATCAAGCTGCAAAAGCTGTGTCACTTACTGAATTTGAGTGTTTTGAGCGGTTGCTCAGAACAGGCTTCAACACACCAATGTGTGATCCAGGTATTTCATGAAATGCCGTCTTGACGTGGATAGTGGTAGCTGATGCTTCAGTGGAATATTGGTTTGGCTGTAACTTTTATTAGTAAATGTGGAGAGAAGGTGGAACCAACTGTAGTGTACCAAACAATCACGATACTTTCTCAAAAGCAAGATTTGGAAACTAAGCGAAGTGATTTTTGATCACATAGGCTTTCACCTGTCTAATAATGGTGAAACTAAACTGCAGACAAGTATGTGCTGGAATACTTGCTGTTAAATTTACCCTTTTTTTCACGTTTTCATCAGAAGTTGTGCTGTATTTAACAAGTTGGTTAACTTGATACAGTCTAGCTTTATTTTTATAATTAAGGAGTCTTTAAAAGCTGTCGTGTGTTTCAGTGTGGGTTTACACGTTACACATGTAGACAGCAGATTACATGTCTCAGAACTGGCTGTCCGGGTGCATAGAAAACTTCTCCTTCACAATCCCTTTTTAATATGAAAAATTGCATAGGTATACAAAAAAGAAATCTTAATCTCTTCCCTCATGTATAAGCCCATTTTCCTACCTCGCATTACATATTACATCTGTAACACCATTTCTTGGAGGAGTTGGAATTTATTTTTAATGTTAATATACTGTTAAGCACTGGGCTGTTCAGCTACTCTGACTCTTACATTTTACGTGGCACTGATACAACTTGACAAATCTTCCATTGGATGATCTTCTGGAACATGTACATTATCAAGTCACCATTTCAGTAGTTTAGGGACTAGTTTTACCAGGAATTTTGCCTGGGGAAAAAAAATACTTATTCTATGGAACGAGGCATTTTTTGCTTGCATTCTTTAAACATGGCATGAGTATTGGTTAAGTACTGTACCTGTTAATCATTGGTCTTTCCCTATTGCTACTAAAATTTTTTTATCTCTGTTCAGGAACGAGATCCTTTTTAAAGTAATGAGTTACGTGTCTGGAACACTGTTTTAAGGTGGTAATAATTTTGCCATTATAAGAGTCTTGAATTATAGTTGAAGCGGGGAAATGTCATTTTGCATGGTTGTTTGATTCTGCACATTCATAAAACTTATATACAGAAATTAATCTCATGTCGTCATGCTCTAGTTTTTTTTCTAAATGTATTCAATAAAATTCTTATTACATGCTGGTTGCATTTGGGTTTTTTTGGACTTCTTTTATTATGGGATAGAACTTCCCTTTGATTTGCAACATGGTTGTGGAAATAAAATGTAAGTGGCCATTTCCCACAGACCAGTCTATATATGAGGGAAACTGTGTGGCAAAGGGTTTTTTCCCCACCCCTTGGATTCTTTCTTTGCCTGTTGCTTTCTAACGCAACAGCCCAGTCAAGACACATAAGTTTTGCAGCACTTTGAGTAAGCGTGGCTGCTCAGATGGGGGCCGGTCTCATTCACGGGAATTGTTCTGTCCAAGAATTTTGAGCTGTCACAAACTTACTGGAACTGGAATAATTCCAAATTTGGGCTGTTTCCAAGAGTGCTGAAGATATTATAGCTCTCCTGCTTTTTTCGTATATTCTTGGTTTCTTGGAAAAAGGAAGAAGATATCAAAACCTCTGTCAAAACCTCTGGCATTCCCACAACGGAGAGAAAAAGAATTCACTTCTTGGGGCCTGAAGTTTTCTGTGGTAATAACAACTTTGTGTTTTCTCAAAGTTTGGGTAGGTGTTTTAACCAAAGATAACCAAGATACTGTCACAGACATTTGTGAGAGACTGAAAGAGTTAATGTCTCAAACACTGTGGCGAGGTGAGTTGCGGTTCGGCAGGGGTCAGCCAGCACCGGAGGTGGAGAGCGTGTGGGAGGACGCGCAGTCCCGTGTCCTCATGTACCTCACACAACGACTTACCGTGTATGGCCAGAGGTCACACAGAGGTTATCTGACCACCCGAGAGACCCCTCGCGACCACCACCCCCCCCCAGCACCTGTGCAGAAGATTGAGAACCTTCTAGAACAAGAACCATATAAGCCCTCAAGGGGCGTAACCAGAGGCGGGGACTAGAGTATAAAAGACATGCCCCCAGGGAACCAGGTGCGTGCCCATCACCGGAGGATTGCCATGCCCGTCATCGTCATGGTGGGATCCAAGGGTGGTGATCTCTCTCTTGATCGCTCTTTCTCTTTCCTTTTCCTCCCTTTCCTTTCCTTCTTATAAATGTTCCAATCAGATCCCACCGTTGCCAACCCCTCTATGCTTTCCAAGTTCTTCAAGTTGATGCGTTCCACATTCAAGTTGTTCCCACCACAAATAAAGTGCCTAATTGATCGTTTGGTGTCGTTTCACCTTAATTTAGTTGGAGGGAATTTGTGAATCTGAGTCACTCCCAAGTGGAGTGGAGAGGGCCCTGGCAGGCAAACGCTGACTCTGCCGTGTGGCTTCCCTTATCGTCCTCACAACCCTTAGACATAAACCGTTGACCAAGTCTGAGACCAAGACTGGATCCAGCTGCACCCAGACTCCTCTCTGAGAAGGAGTTTAGGAAGCAAGGGGGTCCTTTCTGAACCTGGTGACTCAACAGGAAGGCCACCTCTTTTCCCTTAGCCACACGACAGACTCACGCCCTTCACGTGACATTCGGCGTCACGGTTTCCCTTCTCCCTCCCCACCAGTGGGACATGACGTCGTTATAAACTAATCCACAGTTACTGTGCCAAATGATTGTTAGTCAAGCAAATTCAGTTTCTCTGAGTTTGTCTGCAAAATGAAGGGTAGGTGTTAGGGTGTTAGCAGTTAGGGGGATGGGCAGGCAAAGAGTACTTCCTTAAGGCTTCTCTGTAGGCAAAAAGATTTCAACCCGTGTTCATAAGTCAACATTTTTCTGTTCAACTTCTGAACATTTGGTTTTCCTGCCATAATGTTGGCATGAACAGGAATAAAGAACTACTGTACCTGACTGCTGTCAACTGCGCATTTGTAGTCAGTCCTGTGAGCCTAAAAGGAAAGGGGCTGGAGGAACAGGCACCTCTAGTCTGGAGGTCTGTGAAATGCATCCACCTGTTTTTCTTTAGCTTAATTGACCAACCTATATGATGAGTGATTCTAGCTATCCAGAAAGTGTGCAGGTTTTTTTGTAGCCAGTGCTTCTGTGTGAGCAGGAAGCGTCCTCTTGAATAAAATATTTTTGTTACCTACTGGAAACAAGTATTTGAAAAATTAGTTCCTTCTTAAATAATAAAAGCTGCATTGCAACAAAAGTCATTCAAAGCTAGCTGGAGGCAGAGCTGTTACCTTACAACCATCTATGAAATATTTTTAGTCCAGAAACCTTGTTCTCTGAAATGTGTTTTAAATTTATGATAAATATTGATACTGCAATATTACTGCTGAATTCAATGCTTGGGAGAAAACTAACCTAATGTGCTTGTAGCCTAACATGCTTAACCTAATTTGTTCTTCATTTATTGAAAATCAGACTCATGTATAAGAGGCAGAGTTGATACTGTGCGCTTCTGACCCTAAGGGTTTTAATTTTTTTTTAAGGGAACACCTTGTAATCAAGTTATATTGTTGTATACATAAACATTAACCCAAACTTTAAATGTTCTGCCTTCATCTGTGAAAGCCGTTAACATTTGGAGTGTCTGCTCATGAACAAAACCTACCACAAAAGCGTTCAGTTCAGAATTATTCTTTAATTGTAGCTCTGCAAATCAGAAGCCTGTCGGCACATCTGTTACAAAATTTTTACTTCAATGGATTTATAACTTAAATGGGATGCTTATGCTTTCCAAGAGCAGTTAACAGCTGTAAAGAAGACAAAGCTGGTAAAATGAATGGAGAATATTAAAATGTAGTTGGAAAAAAATTTTTAAGAGAAAGGTTTTCACATGTTCATAGCAAAATGAAATAGTTTGTAGAAAACATGCTAAAGCTGAAGGTTAATGCAAAGCAACAACTCCAGCTGTGAATGAGCCAAAGCACTGAAACTTTTCAAATCACAGTGTTTTATACTTTTTTCCCATATCTTTATAAAGGTTCACCTTGTTGCTATGTGCTCTGTCAGCGCAGTGGCATTGTTCAGCATTTCTTCTTTTGCTGTTATTTCTCCTCAACAATATTTTACTTTAGAACGCAGACAATTAAGTTTACTGCATTTATTATTGAACCATTATATTGATGCACATTGCCTGAAGACTGCAGTGTGGTTGGGACTTGCACAATGAAAAGTGGCCAAAAACTTCAGCATGGTTGAGTGGCAGTACCAAAATGTTGAGCGCACAATTCTTAAGCTAAAGCATGTGTCATTTTAATGAGGTTTTGCATTTCACAGTTTTATTATATAATGCACATGTGTTTTATCTTGAACTGTCCCATAGGGGTACTTAAGTAAACGTAACTTTTCAAGGGTATATTGCAATCTGCAGTGTTGTATGTCCTCATTTTCCCTCCATACATTGTAGGTATTCTTCACTGAAGTTGTAAGTATAGTTGTCTGCAGAACGAGCAGTAGCCGTGAGAGAGCTGACAGATTTTGCCAGAGCTTCTCCATATTCTGGTAATTATGTTTTAGTACAAAATGGAGTACAATACTGCCTGAGAGGCAAGCGCTGACTCCTGCAGTTACACTCTGAATAGTATATAAATAGTCCTCCGGCAGGTTATCATTTATCAGACTGCAGATGACAAGAATGACTGATATGTGCAAAACCAAAGTCCAATCAGGCTGAATTACGTGAACTGGGATGGTTTGAAAATGTAGAAAGAAAAGCCACGTCTGTTTCATCCATATCTCAGATTTGCCAGGACTAGATACTAAGTATGTATACGACTATATTTAAGTGGCTGTCCTTAACGATTGTTCTTTCAAAAACTTGGGATCTCCCCCAAGCAGTCCCTGAGTGCCAATCTCTGCGGACAGCTGGATAAATACAGTACTGGCACGGCTAGTAGCAAGGCACACACAAGCTTTGTTCCAGCTCTGCTGGGTCTCGGGACTTGCCAGGCTTGCGTTGTCCGAACTTCTCTTTGCCTGCCTGGAGCTTTGTTTCAGCTTGTTTGGCTGTTACAAGTTTTCTCATGACCAGATGGCTATTGCCTTGTTTGTTTTACCTTTGTTTCTCCTCTTATAGTTGTATGATATAACTGCATTTTTTATATAGATACTAGTAACAAGCAGTTTTTCTGTGTAGAACAATATATTTATGATTCTAGCATCACGCTGCAGAGGAATACAAGCCCGATACAAGCGGGGGCCTTGAAAACTGGGGCATGGGATGTGGTGTAGAGGACCATGGGCATGGAACAATTAGAGAAGGGGCACAGGATGATACTGGAGGCCCCAGGAAGATAAACAGCTCATAATAATTTTGACTGCTTTGTTATTGAGAGGTTTGTCTGTAATAATGTTCTTTGTTTTTTTGTTTTTCTGTAATGAATAGAGACTAAACATTCTTTGATCACACAGTTAAGATGAACTTGTCTTTACTTAGAAAGTGTGTTTCTTTCTGCCTGTAATAAGACAGGCAGGACGCTTGTGTTTTACTCCTCTGCCGTGGCGATGGGTGACGCTACGCAGTGCCCCACTTCTGCAAGGCTAGGTGCCAGGATAATTCTGTCTGAGCTGCAGGCTGAAGACGGTGTTTTAATGCAGGCAGGAGGTGCCAGGGCATGCAGGCTTGAGTGGAAAGGGTATGGAAACATGGCTTGGGAGACGGAGAGAGCTGAGGAAGCAAAAGCAGTGTTTCAGGAGGGGGGGTGTTTGTTCCAAGAATATCTGAAGGGAGGAGTGATCTCAGAGGGAGCTAAATCTCTCAGTGCTCAGTGTTCGCAGCTGACCGTGTTTCCCCAGCTGACGTCCTGCTGCTTCTGGGTTACCTAAGGGTGTGTTGTCACAACAGTCGCTGTGTCCAGCAACTGGGGCTTGAGTTTCCTTCTAAAAATACAGCCAAGTTTGGAGGTAATGTGGATGGCAGCATCAGGAATGCGTCAGCAGCTTACTGTCAGCAAGCTAGCAAAGCACATCTGGGGAAGGTGCCATGTAAACATAGCAAGTCTATTCTTATCTGATACCCTCCTATGAAATGCTTTTCCCATTATCGCCTCTCCTGTTCTTTCCCTTTATGGAAAGTTGTGATGTCTTTGCAGTTTACTTGAACCAGATCCAGCCTCTCCTGCATGAGGTGCCTAACAAACAAGTCCTCCTCCTCCTCCATTCTTTGAGCTCCCCACGCTCATCGAGAAAATGGATGTGCCTTACAGATTGGGTTGAAGAATAGCTCGTAGATTTTCTTGGATGAGAAAGAAAATGTTTAAAGGTGTAAGATCCATCAGGACAAATACTGTGTTGACACTGACAGGAGCTGCCTTGACTTCACAGACTACAACCAGCACAAGCAAGTACAGAAGCAATCCATGGGACAAGACAGCTCCTAAACCACTTCGGCTTTCTAAGTTCCTCCTGCTGATGCTGGTTAACAGCAGTAACTGCTGAACTTGACTTAGAGCTGAACTTTAATACCGCATAGACTTGCAGCTAAATTACAGGGTTAAATGGTAGCCACTCTTGTTTGATTGGGGTTGCTTTTAGTCCCAGTGGTGTAACGGAAACAGTCTTTTGCATTAAAAAAAGGCTGCTCACTAAATTCAGCTCCTACTGGTTTCTCTAGGGATAATTTCTGTGTAGCAGGTGTTGCTCAGTGAGGAACGCAGCACTTTGGTTCAGCTTGGAAGAGAACAGCGTAGCAGAAGCAAGATATCTGTATTTCATTTAATTAGTGTTGTCTTCTCTGCTTTGCCATAGGGAAGTCCATGGCATTCACCATCATTCAGCTCTCTTAATGGCACTCTTAACTGTGTGTTAAAAATCCCATGAATGAAAATAGAGGAATTCAGAGTAAGAGAGAGAAAAAACAGGCCATGCTGAGTATATCCTATTCCTACCAGCTGCAGCGAGGATGTCCCCAGCTGCTTTTGATGCTGTATCGCCTGGAGATTCCAGCTCTGCCTCCTTGAGGTTTTCCACAGCATTGCCTGGGAGATGCAGAAAGTCCTCAGTGACTTTCAGACTCAGTCAGGATCTTCCAGAGTCTCATCCTGCTGCTGTTTTCCTTAGGAATAATGTGGGGTCACTGCAGTAGCTCTTCTCTGCAGATGCTACACATCACCTCTTACCCTCTGAATGACATCACCGCAGGATAAACTATTTCTGCTCTCAAGCAATTTTGGGGTTTTTTTTAGAAAGAGCCGTGATTGACATATTTTATCATTATCTTGGTTTAAAGAGGAGAACAAGCAACCTTTTAAAGATACATTTATTAATTTTCATGGTTTTCAATCAAGTGCACACGAATGGAGGACCACCAGCAGCACATAGAGGGCTGTCTATTCAGTGGAAAGCACTACAATGAAAGAGTGCAAAGTACTGTCTTTCCCAATAATTTCTCCATGACAAATGCTTAAAGCAAGGAATGAAGCAGGTATGTTTTAATCCCTTCATGCATATATATGCTTTAATTCCCAAGTGCTTTAGGGCCTGCTGGATGAAAGGTTGCATCTGGATCATTAGGCATGAGCACTCCTTGCATGCATTTGATCCTTTTTTAAGCCATTTCACCTTTCACAAGCTCCTGTGGCAACGAGCTTCACCATATAATCACATATGGTGTGAGTAATCCCTTTGTTTTAAACCTGCTGCCTGATATTTTATCAGGCAGCAGCAATAGTTCCTCCACACAAGGAAAGGCTTTCAGGTCACTGGGGGCTACTGACGAGGTGTTCAGGTCCTCTTCTGTTGCAAAATGCTATGCAGTCCATAAAGTTCACATTCTCTTGGCCCTTATGAATATGCAGAGATTATTTTATAGGTTATCTATAGAAGAAGGACAGAATAATAGAAATCGGGTCTGGGGAAAAGTCAGCATACAGCACCGGTACTGATTAATGGGCTGATTGACTGCTTCAGGACCTTTCTCTTGCACTGTCTTTTCCTTAATAGATACACTGAGTTACACAGTGTGCTTTATTTTTATGACTGTTGTAAAAGAATGCAATTTTAGATCAGCTGAAGCAATTTGAAAGTTTGACCTGGACTTGACAAATTGCTTTGGCTGAACCAAAAAACGGGACAAGTCCAAATGCCCTGTTCTAACACCTGAATATATAGTTACTGAGAAGATTTATGAACCTTCTTCGGCTGGTGGACTTGTACTTCAGTGATCAGAATGCTGGCATAGGGAAATTTTAATTTCATTGCTCCACAAAGGCAGTCCCTTGATGCATGAGTCAATTTTGGGAAGGCTTGCTAAATTACAGGGTGTTGAAAGAAGCACTGACATCACTTAATCCCAAACACTTAATCTTCAAAGGTTTTTAATTAGTTTGAGTTTTTATTAAGCTTAAGATCTGCAAAGCATTTTTTAGGTGGTTCTATTTCTATTTATTGCTTGATTGAAAAGCACAGCAGAATAACTATTTTAAATTACTACCATTTTTGGTGCAACTGAATGAGTGTTGTTGTAACTGGATTGTGTTTATCACTTACTCAGTGGAGAATGGAGCATGTAGGTTATCCCCACTTTCCAGCCATCACTATGTTGACCAAGTGTTACAGCTGAAATACCAAAGGTATTTCAACCATAAGAGAATCTGAAATAAACTTCCTGGCACCGTCCCTTTGAAACTGTTTTTCTAAAGAGACAATTGGCAAACCAAGTATCCAAGTGATATTTGGTTCATCCAAGTTTAATTTTGCAGCCCCAGTCTAGGCTGAAGGGTCTGTTTCACCCAGCTATATGATTCACAGATTGTTTCAGCCAGGTTGAGTGAATGAACTGTGCAAATGGAATTAGGGAAGGACAGAGTAGGTGATCCAGTGTTATCCATTTGTAAGGAGAGCCTGAAAAATCTCCACACACTTTGAAATTATGGGTAGGCAGAGCTACACAAATACAGCAGCCTTTGGGCTGGGAGACAGCAGCAGTTGCTTGGTTGCCCATCTATAGAAAAGGAGATACTACTGACTGAAGCAGGGAAGGCAATCTCAGCTCTGAGTAACTGATCCTTTCAATACCAAGAATATGGAACTTAATGGAAATCAATTAGTATAAGCCATTTATAAGTGGTTTGGTTTCCTTATTTCTAAGGGTTTGGATGTCACTCTCCCTCAGTAGAACCCTCAGAGTCCATCCCTCAGAGAGGAATGGAAATGGATTTAAGCTGTTTTGTGTACTTCTCAGGATGTAGCAGGTCATGATGAATTGTACATTCATACAGAATTATCAATTCAGTTGAGAAGAGGAACAAAGCAATCGATGCCAGCTGGGCATTCAGCCTGATGTGAGCTGATGTAATTTATTCTTACAGCTTCAAACTGCACACAGAAACAAGAAGAGATAATATGTTGTTTTGCGGCAGCAAGGTAATGGCACAGAACTTCAAAGGCTAACTACCATTGAAAAAGTATGTTTACTGGTGAAACCTTTGTTCACCAGTTTATACTATTAAAGAGAGTTCTGTAAATGAAGGAGGAAGCACGCTTCATCAGATATTTCCTTTTTATGTGGAAATTCCTTGTTTGCCTTATCTTCTGATGATCCTATGGCAGTGACCACTGACAGAACCAAAGCTGGCTGCTGTTCACAAAGAAGAGGCACTAGTGGCTTTTTTCCACCATCCAGATATCCAAACCTTTCCTTGGGGGCACATTCAGTTACTGCCCACTGCAGTTAACATAAAGTTATGATGGAGCAGGAAGAGTGGGCAATTCAGGAAAAGGGAAGAAAAAACAATGCAGTTCCGTACCAGTCACCGTTCACAGGCAATCCCATCCTTCAGCAACACCTTAAGCTACAGACGTGGAGATGAACAACTTAATAACTGTGAGTGGCCCCAGTTAGGCAGAAGTAAAGGGAACAACAAAAATGTAGTTGCTGTTCTGGTGTCCTCACCATTGACTACTCACGTCTCTTATGTGCACGCTGACAAGGTCAGTTAAGCACTACTTTTTCCAACAGAAGAGGTAAAGCATGGACTGTGGAAGTGTAATTTCCTCCTCATGCGCCTAAGGATTGATTTGTGAAAAGCAATTTAACAGTAAATTACAAGCACAACATCAATAGGTACACAGTCCTTCATCTTTCAGAGGGGATTATTGGAAGTGATACCAATGAAAGCCTGTCTTCTTGGTGGCATATACCCCCTAAAACAACTTCCCAAAGGACTGAACTACAGTAATTGCTCATTCCCTTGTCTGAATTCAAGGCATTTGAGATGAGAACAACTCCTGTAGCCTAGTAATTGTCCTGTTTCTCTAATTCTGTCTTTTTTTAGTACCATATCTGTTGTATTCCCCATAAAACAAAAAGGATTTTATTCCCACAACCTGGTGCGATTCATGGTTGTGAGAAAAACTGTAGTATATTTTACATAAGAGAAGAAATTGGTTATTATCAGCTCCCACAAACTGGAATGTGATTTAATAGAATTCTAGCAATTTTATTAGTTGTAAGCATGTAGATGAGAAGTACATTTAAAGGGCAAATGAAGCAAGAATCAATTTTTTTACAAATTAAAGTTTTGTACAGTTACCCTTCTCATGCATTTCAGCTTCTCTTTGAATGTAAATGCAGCTCCTGATGGGAAACTATTCAGGCCTTATTTGAAGACAGAATAACTTCAAGCCCCATGCCAATAGTGACAATGTCCTCCATCTCCCTCAGCTGGAAGAAGACATCTGCATGAAAGAGATCTCCCAGGAAAAATAGGAACAAAAGCTGCCATGGGTTTGGGACTAATGAAAGTGCCAAAAGGAGCAGGAAGGCCAGCTTTTGGTTATCCCCCACAAGCTGTATATTCCAAGTTCATACAAAGGAGGGAGGTGCACACTGTCTTTCAGAGGGATGGACACTCACTCACCAAGAAAATGCGTTTGGATTTCTGCATATAAGCAGCTGTTTTCTCTGATTATCAAGAATGGCTAGTACTGCTTTGGCAATCAGCAGGAGGGCCAGTATTTTATTTTTCCAGGAAAAGAAAGCAAAGCAGTATA
Source organism: Ciconia boyciana (assembly GCF_034638445.1). Lineage (NCBI taxonomy): Eukaryota > Metazoa > Chordata > Aves > Ciconiiformes > Ciconiidae > Ciconia > Ciconia boyciana. The sequence continues at coordinate 210,323,271 of NC_132934.1, forward strand.
ATGAGCACTCACCAGTCCTGCGGAATAGATTCTAAAATACAAAGATGCCTTTGGTGTCTTATATTATAAAAGTAATAATCAGAATAAGAAAAATGCACCTGCTGAGAAGTGTTATTTTTTTTCTCTTGAAATGTGTGCTGTTGATCACTGCTACGGACAAGATTCACAGGTAGCATGGCAAATAACTGGTTTTGTAATTGTACATCCAAAATAACAGGTCCTCAAAATTGGCAGATCTTTCAGAAAACTCTAATTGGGAACCGATTCTTCCTTCTCCCGACCCCCAAATTTGCTTCCATGTAGGGTTGTTCTTAAAGCTACAGTTTTGTCAGCATCAGAGAAGCAGTAATTTCTAGCTCAGGAGTTCTCTGATACACAGAGCTCCTGCTCTCCCTACCGGTACACTTGCATGCATTCAGAAGGTTGGAAACTCAGATAGGAAGGCAGTCCGAAGAGACTGAGTCACTCTAGTAGCCTGACTACAGTGCATTTCAGACTTTGCTATTTGACTGAGCTTTTCGAAGCCATCATCCTATGCTACTTCTTTCAGTGTCCCTGCTGCGGCCTGCACAGTGAAGGCTGCAATGGAAATCTGCCTCTTTACTTCTTCCCAGGCTCCATGCTGATCTGCTTTGCTTTCAATATCAAACATGGCATCATAGATCCCTGGGAAGGACTCTCCAGCATACTTGTTGTGACTGCTTGGAGCAAAGATGATGTGTCTGTGGGGAAAGAAGGAAAAAATGTAGGTATACTAAATAAAACAACCATTAACCGTGTGCATGTTCATTGTAGGGAACTGTATAGGTGCTACATAAAGCAACTATGAATCCTGTGAAGATCAGAACTTACTAAATACACAGGAAATCTAACTGGAACTGTCTTTAAAAGGATAGGAGGAAGCAGCCCCAAGGGCAAAATCTAGGGGAAAGGGCACAGTTTAGGACAGGTAGCCTTCTCCTTGGGAAAAGATGATTCGTTTGTCCAATTAGTAATGAAACCATGTTAATTTTTTTGAAAATGGGAGCTCAACAAGCCTGTTGAACTAATGTGGTAGTCCGGAGCAGGGAATAAAACTAGTAATGGGAGAAGAAGTGGAACAGAAACCTCAAAAGTAACTAAGCAGTTGAATGATGGTCAGCAGATCTGGGAAAGGAATGTGAAAAGAGGGGAAAAAAAATCTGTGGGAGAATTCTTGAGAAGAGCATGAACTCTTCAGAGAAGAAGTGATTATATTGGAACAGAACAGGGGAAAAGTATCACTTAATTTTATTTGTTAGTTGGTTTTGTTGGTTTTCTTTTTTAATAATGGATACTTGCAGATCTGCTTTTAAATGCATGTTTTTTGTATGAAGTATTAAAGCACATTTGTGAAAGAGGATGTGAAAGAGGCCCCCCCAAATCAAAATAAACACTAAAACTACATTAATAAATGCAAGCAAGTAAAAAAAAAATCCAGACAGCTCTAAATGATACCTTAACACTCAACAAGAAGAACTGCAGATAACAACCATTTCATTCTTCCAAAAGCGTAAACAAGAGTTTATCCTAGGAGGATGGAAGTGGAATTCTCAATTCTACCTGCCTGAGGGACTTCTGGCTTGGTGTGAAAGCCATCACTCAGTGAGTCAGATATATCCAGTCATTAAGAAAAGGGGAATACAGAGAGTAAAGTGAGGTAGTCACACACGTGACACTGGAAGCTAGTTTCTTGTCAAGTGTTACTAATAAATGCACTGGGTTTCTATAAAGGGTATTGTGGTGCACCGGACATTGTCTTTCTCCAGGCCCACATGCTTGTAGAGAGGAAACTTCAGGAATAACTAGTGAATGATTTAAGCTAATAGGAGCACCTATAGAAGCAGCCAAAGCTGGGACAGATGGGACTCTGCAGCACAGCTCATGGGCCTTTATCTATCCCGTGCTCAAAGGTCACTCCCTCCAAGCTCTCTCTTCATGACTTCTCTCTTCACCTGACCCTCACTACACATCTGTTCTCATCCTCTTCTCCCTTTTACTCTACCTTTGTTTACCCTTTTTTTCCATACAGTTGATTCTCCACTGAATCCGCACTTTGTACAGATTTAAAAGAGCAAGTGGTAAGTACCCCAGAAGTAGTACTACACACCTGCAAATAAAACTCACAGAGTATGATGGCTAATAAAAACAGAGTTCCAGACCCAAGAAGAGGAATTAGGCACCACAAGACTGGTGCAGCCAAGGAGTTCTCCTTGGGGGTTATAAACAAAATCCACTACTCACTGTATTATACCTAAAATAGAATCTGTTGAGCTGTAATTCCTATATGAGGCCTACACAGCAGTTCAACTGACCAGTCAGTTAGGGTGGGGTTTGCCTGCAAAAATACAGTGTCTTAGACAGCTGGTCAAGAAACTTATTGCCTCACCTGTAAAACTTCCTTCCTGGTAAGCCAAGAGGATCAATGAAAGCTCTTTCTATAAACATCAGCTGATCGTTCATGATTCGCACTGCAACTGGACTGCAGAAAATGGAGACAGAAATGTTTCACAGATGAGGAAACATGACTTCCCAGTTTCATTTAAACACTTCCTTTTCTTTGGACAGAAAAATAAATGACAAAGATGGTCTCTAGGTTTTGCAAATGGAGGTATTCAATACATGTTATATTAATGCATTAGGATTTCTGTGTTAGAAAACTCAACTACAAGATTTCACACTATGCAAAAAATAAAATGGGAAACTTTCTGAGAGTGTCAGATACTTGCTTAGTACTAAATGGCACTAGAGAGATTGCACTTAACAGAGGGGAGAGGAAGGCTGAGATTTAGGTCAAGATGACGATACCTAGATTTTGGTGTCCATCGATAAGCCAAGTGTCCCAACTCCCACTCTAATGTTATACAGTAACATAGTAAGGATGGGATTCATTTGCCTAAATACAACTATCTGGTACCATACTAGGTGCCTAGGAGCACCTGGCCTCCAGGCACTGCACTCAGAGGGATGGGAGTACCATAGAGCCCTTGTGTTTGCAAGCATCACATGGATCATACAGAACCACTGCTGTTTAACATCTTTGTCGGCGACATGGACAGTGGGATTGAGTGCACCTTCAGCAAGTTTGCCAACGACACTAAGCTGTGTGGTGTGGTCGACATGCTGGAGGGAAGGGATGCTATCCAGAGGGACCTTGACAGGCTTGAGAGGTGGGCCCGTGCAAACCTCATGAAGTTCAACAAGGCCAAGTGCAAGGTCCTGCACAAGGGTCGGGGCAATCCCAAGCACAAATACAGGCTGGGCAGAGAATGGACTGAGAGCAGCCCTGAGGAGAAGGACTTGGGGGTGTTGGCTGATGAGAAGCTCAACACAACTCGGCAATGTGCACCCGCAGCCCAGAAAGCCAACCATATCCTGGGCTGCATCAAAAGAAGCGTGGCCAGCAGGTCGAGGGAGGTGATTCTGCCCCTCTACTCTGCCCTGGTGAGACCCCACCTGGAGTACTGCGTCCAGCTCTGGGGCCCCCAACATAAGAAGGACATGGACCTGTTGGAGGGAGTCCAGAGGAGGCCACAAAGATGATCAGAGTGCTGGAGCCCCTCTCCTATGAGGAAAGGCCAAGAGAGTTGGGGTTGTTCAGCCTGGAGAAGAGAAGGCTCAGGGGAGATCTTATAGCGGCCTTCCAGTACCTGAAGGGGGCCTACAAGAAAGCTGGAGAGGGACCTTTTACAAGGGCATGTAGTGATAGGACAAGGGGTAATGGCTTTAAACTGAAAGAAGGTAGATTTAGATTAGCTACATGGAAGAAATTCTTCACTATGAGGGTGGTGAGACACTGGAACAGGTTGCCCAGAAAAGTTGTGGATGCCCCATCCCTGGAAGTGTTTGAGTGTTGGATGGGGCTTTGAGCAACGTGGTCTAGTGGAAGGAGTCCCTGACCATGGCAGGGGGGTTGGAACTAGGTGATCTTTAAGGTCCCTTCCAACCCAAACCATTCTATGATTCTTTGTCTTAGATGCTCTGAAGCATCACGCTGTCTCTTTGAGGTGTGATGAAAGTACGAATTCTGGCATCACCTACAACACTCAAGTGTAGATGTCTAAATACAGAGATCAGACCAACTTTAACTTTTACTGCTACCTGCCTTTCCATATATTACGATCATTTTAATGACCAGCTGATACTAGTAATAAGCTCTATAGATGATACTATTCATCATGGGAAACAGAATTCATATTAGCAGATATTGCCTGTCTCAGAGTTCAAGGGCTCTATTGTACACTAACCAGAGAGACTCCTTGTGTAGTCACTGGAAACAAAGAACTGCTGCCCTGGGTACCTAAGGCAGATATACATACATATATATATATATAGGGTTTTGTACTTACTCTTTCTTGTCAAGTTGCTCAAGTCTCCTGTGAAATTCAGCAGCAGCCTTTGAGAAGTTCACCACAGCGGAAAAAAGAGGATCTAGAAAAGGAAGGACTTTGTGAACAACTTCAGAGTATATGCTGAGCCCAATATACCTTTCAGTTGCCCAGTGGGAGAAAAACTACATTTGTTTTGCTCATATAATTGCATTAATTTTGTTGTCTTTCCATAATTCATTAGTTGCCCTAGTGCAGACTTTAAAGAGCTGCACTACTAGCAGTAATAGACAAAGGCCTTGTGCAACGAGGCTAGCAATAAGGCAGAATGCTTGATAAAGCTTTCACAAGTATGCATCTTCCCTCTGCCTGGCAAGGAAAAGACTGGCTGGCATTGCAAATGGAGAACTCTGCAGTTCCCTTTTTAACAAAGGGGTGCACTGCAGCGTTTAGGTATAAAAAACCTGCCTTACATCAAAAATACCAGCTCTTCCAGCAGGCTGTGGAAGGACGGCAGGATTTCCCTCTTGGATCATTATGTCCTATTCATATCATAACAGAAGAGTGTGATATGTATATTGAATAGTATTAGGTGAGGCATAAAAGACACAACTGTCATGAAACACAGTGAAAGACAAGGTAGACTGAAGTAGCTAAGTCCCGTCCTTGCTCCACATGTGCACTAGAGTTACAGCATAGGAGATGTCTCTGCCTTGACCCTGCATGCCATCCCACAGTGCTGCTACTCAGACCCCAGGATTTTTGCCTGTTATGCCTGACTGTGCAGGCAGGCTGGTGGGTAAGTCAGTTGCTTTTTCCTGCTCTGTCCCTGGCAGTATGGGAGGGACAGAGTGGAATAATTTAGCCATGTGGAATAACTTAGCCAAAGAAGCAGCAGGCCTTTCTTTTAATGACAATATCTGCTGTGATGATTTTCCTGTGGAAGGGTGTATTTAATACAGACCTGGGAAAATTATCAATTCATACAACTAATTTTTGGAGAATAAGTAAAAGGTGGGTGTTACCAGGAGAAGAACTTCTGACCTTACCAAAATGCAACTCAATTACAAAGAAGGAAGATTTACAACTTGTAGATTTTGCTCACAATTTTCATAAAACTTTAGATAAACCAGAGTATCTTCTCTTTGATCATATAGGAATATGGGGCATAAGATTAGGTCATCTCCTAAATCCAGTCCTCTGTTGGCAGTTATGGACCTTCACTGTTTATAAATTTATCACACTATTTTAATGTGATAGGCTTTCTGTTCCCAGGTCTCCCGTTGAAAGCTGTTCTGCAGTCTCGTTTGCCCTTCTATTTCTAGCAAACTTATTTATTCATCACCAGCCTACACTTGCTTGTTCTTGTATTAATATTTTTGTTTAGTTTACATAATTAGAGGCACAGATTTTATGTATGCGACCTGTTTACGGACTGCAGTATAGACAGACCCATGTCACCTTGTGAGGGTGAGAATTTACACTTGTCCACAACTGTGGCCATAGTTATAAGTTTGCCAGCAGACAGAGTTCTGCCCTGCTGACATCATGGTTATATCATGGCAACAGATTATATTTCAGAAGCAGTAGGAGGGGATTTAAGAGAAAAAAAAGAAAGGTCATCTGAAAATATGTAAGAGAATGTGTGCTTGTGTTCACTAGCTATTCAGTGTTGGGTTTTTTAGAAGATATCACTTTTTTTTTTTTCTCCCTGCAAACCTTAGTTCCTGATAGCATATGCCTACAAGTACATATTTAATGAAAAAAGGTTTCCAGCCTTCATTGTTGCAGAGGAGCAGCTGAAATGTGAATCCAAAGGCAAATAAAAACCTTAATCTATTATTTTGAAGGAGAATTATATGATTTATTCAGGCTTAAGTAACAATTTTCTGACATTCAGTGTTGTCAATAGGCAATTCTATGAAAATTCTGAGTGAAATTAATTTTAATTTTCACAGTATTGTAAAAACTACCTACACATTTTAATGCACTCTGGTGTAACAGAATAAACAAAAATTAAAAATTATATTTTTATTCAATAAATAATTTAAAACTGATCAGGCATCAGAGAAGAGTCTTTTCAGACTAAAAAATATGCCTTGTAAAAAACTGGTCAAAATGACACATCTATAAAGTTATTAAGGAGAGTCTTAAACGATACTTGGGGGGGGAAAAGCAAAAAACTAGATTGCTTCTAGAATCTAGGAACAAAAATCAATGCATTGGTCAGAAGGTAGTTTGGGCAAGTTCGAACCTGAAATGAGAAAGAAACCCAAACAATGAAAATAAATGATTTAACAGAAATTTTGGTAGATGTTCTACTCCTGCAAAAAGAAAATCCAGACTTGGTGTTTCCTTACAAGGTATGTTGCAGTAAACACAAGAACGTATGGAAATAAATCCATGTGTTATGCAAAATCTCGGACCAGGTGATCCATCATGCAAGGCTTCCTGTCTTGAGTGGCCTTTTTACAAAAAAGGGCGACTTTTCAAAATAGTCAATAATTTTTCATCTAAGGTATTACATGAAGTTTTAAACATCATTTTTAATTTTCCCAAAATGAGGATTCGATTTGAGTTACTTCTAATGTTTCACACAACCTGAAAGAGTACTGCATCTCCAAAGAGCTAGTGTATGTCTGTAAACCATGAGTCCCTCGGATAGCAAGCGAATTAGGACTGACTGAAAATCCTCCTTGGTACAGAAACACAAGGGGTGAATGAGGCAAGAAGAAAAAAGAAGAGAGAGGGAGAGAAAGAAAATTACTGTGGAAGCTATCCTAGCCTGGGATCCAGAGCACTCTGCTGCTTCCGACCTGTTTTATTTGCTTCATTGCAATGTGTTCGAGTACTCAGCAAATGGATGTATTTATGCAGAAGAGTTAGAGAAGTGCTTCTGTTGCCTAAAAGTGGTAGCCAGGCACTGAGACAGATGGTAAGCAAGTTTCCCAGGGTCAGATGAAGTCTTTGGCTGAGGAGGAATGGGCACCTGTGCCGCTCAAGTTCCAGGCGGTTGCCATAAACATTTAACTTGTCTTCTTTTTCAAGCAAGAAAGTGAGAAGCAGGCTGATATATCTCTATGTTCTGCATTTGATTGTGGTCCATGACTGGTCATGAGCACTGTAATAATGACCATAATTAGTAATAAGCATTAAAATGTTTATAACACATTATTCTCTATAATGTGTTAAACCTGTGTTATGTTTAGAAAAAAAAAAATAGACGCTCTTTATTATGATGGCAGAATTGAAACAGGAAAGTAAGGAATTCCATTTCAGAGCTGTAACAGATATAATGTGTCTTTGCATCATTCAAATTAATGCACTTAAGAAATAGTCTTGTGGCTATTACTCACCAAACAATACTTTGTAAGTTTTCAGCTGTTCTTCATGTTTCTTGGCCAAATTATAAATTCTATTGCTATATCCTTTTAAGGCTTCTCCATAATCTCTACAGTCGAATGGAATGACCTGGGAATCTGCCAGTTCATAAACCAGTTTGCCTCGTAACTGGGCAATTGTTAGCTGTTTCTTGAAGGTGGGGTCATAAAACTTTTCCACTAACTCAAAGGTCTCATACACAGTGTGATAAACAGGATAATTGCTGAATTTGTCTGCTTTCTGAAAAAGAGCAAGCAAATTTGTCAGTGTCCTATATTCTAACTGTAGTTAAGGGATGTATCGATCACTTAACGACTATGATGTTTTGCACAGTATCCAAACCAAAAAAGCTATTTGCTACAAAACACGATTTACTATCCTTCCATTTTTGTGTGTTCATTTTAGGAAACTAAAACAACTTGGATCCATGGACCGTTGCACAAGATTAAGTGAACAGGCTTCCTTCTCTCTATCTACACAGACCTGCCTTCAGTTCCATTGTACAGAGATTGCCTTCACTAAAAGTGAAAAAGGGATAGCAGAAATCCTCAGGGTTAGCAGAAATCCTGGGGTTTTGGATAGCAGAAATCCTCGATCATGGCCCCTTTTTATCTTGTGTAGTTACTTCTGAACACAATCAGGGAAGACTTATATATTAAGGGGGCTACTAATAGTATGGTGCGATGAAATATAGACCTCCAATCAGATTCTATAAATATCTTTATGTGATCTTGACAGCCTATAGACTATACACATCACTGTAACATGTTATAGTCTCCAAACATGTAGGTTTCTTGCTAAATTAAAAAAATGGCACTGATATAAAAACCAGCCAAAGATTCTTTGAAGATTTTTTATTAATTTTGAATAAATGCTTTTAAAAGATGACGGCTCAGCACTATCAAACTTCTTCAAGCAATCTGGAAGACTTACCCTATTCTTGGTATAACGGACTCTGCCTGATGCAATTCCCAGTCGCTGAAAGTAAGCTTCAAAATCACTGCCTGATCCCAGTTTGTTTATTCTACATGTAGAAAAGACAACATCTTAGTGAGAGCACTTACTTTATAGTATGGTAGTAATTTGTGCAAAATGCAGATTTTATTCAAAGAAATTGAGATCAATTCTTTTGGAGGGCACATCAGGGGCACTAGTAAGATCAGAGACTAGATGAGTGGCAAACTTAATTACTCTAACTGATTTTATTCTACCACACTAATTCAGTATCCTATATTACTAGGAAGATCTTTCAAAGGTAGCAATCCTGCTTGTGTTACTGACTGCATTTAAAAAAAAATGTACACATTATGCACAAGAGCCATAAAATTGTATCAGACATGCCTCTGCAATCTTAAAACATTAGTCATCTATTTCCAAACTAATATAAACTGGGCAGCAATATATGTAAAGACAGATGTGTTTATACACTTAGCATATTCCACAGTAGAATCAAAGACTGATAAATAATTTCGACTGCAGAAGACACAGTTAGCATTTGTTACTTACAAGTAAATATTGCCATCTGCTGGGTAGGTGTGGCAAGACAGAGGAAAAGAAAACGATAATAAAGGCAGATGTAATATTCTAAGTATTTTCAGATATTTATTTAAGTTTTATATTAAGTTTTAGCTTTATATGTCTAGCCTGATGAATAATTGGTGTTTCTCAGCTAAAAAAGAAAAATAATCCAGCTCAAGTTCTTCTGTTACTATAAATTTCTTCAAGGAACTATTTGTATCAATTGAGAAAGGTCAGGTCTGGTAGCTTTTTCAAAATGAATAAACCTCCATGAGTCTAATAAATCTATAAGCTCATCTTAGCAGGGCCTGAAAGATAAGGTAATACATGCAGAACATTTTGGTCAAATCACACAAAAGGGCAGTTCTATTTACCTTACGTGAGTAATGCCACCTTGTGAGTAAGATTTAGCCCTACAAGTCACAAGCTCAAACAGTGTTTTGGAGTTTTAATACCTTCAAACATGAAGTTTTAATACCTTCAGATATAGGTTTGTAATGCATTACATTTACATCCATTGTATAAACAAAGAATAAGTATCATGAGAGCTTTTTAATTACTGCTCTAGGCAGTTTCTTTCAAATGAGCATTTGCTTATCCTAACAATTTTGATATTATCATCTCATCTAGTGGGGTGATTAAACTATATTTTGAACTCTTTCCCCACCCTGGTCTTTTTTTGATTGCTTTCCAAATTGCTTTTCTACTAATAAAAGGCCTTTTAAAAGTGTGAGGTTTCACTTTACAGCAAACATAGATGTCACCATCATTAAAATAAGAAGTCATAAAATTTTATTTTATTTTACTTTAAAAGATACTGCTAGAGAGTCACCTTATACTAAAAGGTTTTGTATTGCTGTCATCAATAGCACATCTTGAGAAATTCTGGAGAGTAGCCATGCTACAATATGATTAAAATATCGGGAAAGAAAAAAACCAGATTAACAACTTACCTGGGATAGCTATTATTTTCAGTTGCAGGATCTTTCTCAAGCCAACTCTCATAAAGAGACTTACTTTCATAACCCTCATCAGGGCTTAAAATCTGGAGAGGAAAAGATTATAATCTCATCGGAAGTACCACTAGCTTATTTCAGTATCAAATGAGACCTTTACAGCTACCTGCGTCATCGTTAATTAACAGCATTGCTGCATGCAGGGAAGTACACATACACTATTTACATTTGTCACATACATTTATGGATTCCCAGCCACGGCGAGCTTCTCACAGGCACTTGGAACCAGCCACAGATAGTGGGGAAGAGCAAGGGGAAAGCTCAAGGACACTAGCTGGAGCTCATCCACTTCTGTGGGAAGTGGATCCTGCAGATTTCTAGGACTTCTTACCACCCTATTATTGCACTGTGTATGTACACACACACCAGCATATGTAGCACTGTGGAGTTCCTCCAGCAGCCAGGGTGCCCCAACTGCTTTCCTTTCAGCAGGCAAGGGGAGACGAGAGCCCTAACCCTGTGGAGGTTTGCCCTGCACAGCAGCAATATTCTCTCAACAGGCTGAGTCTGAAATTTGACTGCTTTTTGCTATGGAAAGGGTAAAAAAGAATTGTGCTAGAAGGAAGAGTCAAAACCCGCCATTAACTATATTACAGCAGTGGCAAGGGGACTCAACCAAGACTGGAGCACCATTGTGCAAGACACTGTATGTACAAATGTAGGTCCCACCCTTACCTTAAAAAAATTGAAAAGCTATCTAACCAGGATGGAATATGTTTTAGTATTAGTAAAGCTATCTTACAGCCAGGAAAACTATGAAAGAGTATAAAATTAGTTCACCAAAGCTCTTACAAAATCAGTGGCAGAGGTAAAAATAAATCAAGACTCTGGTCCTGGTCTCCAGCTATACTTAAACAATCTTTAATAGACATGGTCCTTTAAATACAAGATTGTTTATGATGTGCAGAGGATTGGGATTTTTTTTTTTTTTCCCAAAATACAAAGCATAAATGCTCATGGCTAGATACATGGTCCCACAGTATTGTCAAGACTTAAATCCTGCATCGAAAAACATACAGACTCCAAATTGAAAATCCAAGGAGTTCTGACCTCTGAGATTATGTCAGCAGCTAGCAGATAAATAACAACTTTGTGAAGCAACTGCTTTGCTGCTGTCATTTTCAGGGCACTTTGTTCAAGTTCTAGGGCTAAATTGAAAATGGCACATTAATAAGAGCAAGCTGAACTCTGACATATGGGAGTAAAAGTACTCCATGCTCTGGCAGAGATGTTATTCTGACAGCTCTGGTTATGTAAAACCCATTGGCCAGCTTTTTCTTATAACACTGAGAGCCTAGTAAAACATACTGTTTGCCCTGACTTAGATCCAAATCTAGAATCAGCATAAGCTTACTGCTACCTCAAGGGAAGATGCAGAGTTCTTTAAGTATAAATACAAAGTAAGAAGTGGTGATCAGAACAGGGGAATTGGAGTTGAACTATTGCAGACGCTGGCTGGTGGTGACCAATTGTCTAAAGCCTAGCAGTAGAGCAGCGCCAAAAAAGACTTTCAACAGCTAAATGTCCCATCTGTATGCTGAGGACCACACTTAAATGCAGAACCCCTTGAAAGACGACACTTCATGTGTACACTACATTTTTTTGGTGAGAAGCAGCTCACTAAAAAACCAGAAGAGCAAAGAGGTCTTGGGATCTTGGATAGTTGGATGTTGGACTCTTTAATATGAACAGAAATAACTTTATTTTGGACATGCATACTCACCCACATCTGCACTAATGTTCTTTCACATACTGGGCTTTCTGAATGAAATTCAATCCCATGCAAAAGCCTAATGCAAAGCATAGGGAATATTTCAGTTCCATTTATGCTGTTTCCAAGAATTAACTAGGCCTCCTGAGGTGCACAGGACTTCTCACTTAGTCCTATTCAAGAAACTAACAACCAGGATATGCAAAGACTTAATGGGTTGAGGCTTTGATGTGTACATCTAGCTGCCCAATGTCATCGAAAACGAAATGCATTGCAGTTGAAATAGCAAAACTACAAATATAATCATTCTGCCTTAGCCCTTCTAGCCCTTACAGAAATTAGGGTTTTTTTCAATTAGTGAAAAAGATACAACTGATTAGCAAAGGCACAGACGGTAGTCTTTGGTTATCTTTATAAGAGGCTACCTAAATTCAAGTGAAGAAAAAAAGAATAAAGAAAATTAAGCAGATCCCTCTGCAAAACAGAGCTACCCTGTTCTAGCTGTTGCTTTAGTTTCTCTCCTTCTTTCGCTACTCCAATTCACTGGTATTTTTAGAGACCTGGAGAATAAAGATGTTTGAACCCTTAAATGAATTTTATTCTGTGATGCTAGAAGCAATGAGTCAAGTGAAAGATGTGCCACATTTCTACAGGGTCTATCAGTCATCTGTATACATGTTTCTATGCCAACAAAAATGGCGTCCTAGTTAGAAGTGGTCCTTCAGCAAATGCACTTTGGTATCCCTGACTTCTCTCCAAGGATCCATCAAAACATCTTTTTCCTTGGGAAAAGTCCAACAATCTCTATGAATGATCTTACAGAAAAGTTCAAAAGAGTGTAAGTATTCTAAAGAAAGGTTTCACAGCCTGCGATTTATGGATTACTGAAGCTCACTGGTGGCACATCAACACTGGTAAATTAAAGACGGTTGGGAAATGAAAACTACAATGTTGAATCACTGTAAAAATTGAACCATGATTTTGTTTTTCAAAAAGATAAGAGGCAGTCCCAGGTTTAGTAGTAAGAAAAGAGGAAAACACTCCTCTAGAGAAATGTGGCAAGGAGTGTCTCAAATTTATTTAGCAAGATAGTGAAAAAAAAGAGTAAAAAGAAAAAAAGGACTGCAGATGAGATTCTTTGGACAGAGACAATATGATACAAGAAAACTGGGGAAAGTGCTCCTTGACTGTGTACAGAAAGCAGAGAACAGCAGAGAATCAGAATGTTGCTGCAGAATCCTGCTCTGTGGAACAACAGAAAAGAAAAAGTAGTTGTGGGTTTTGTCTATAACAAGCTAACAAGAAAAAAAAACCTAAGTTGTACCAACGGTAGCTTTAAGGAGCTCAGGGAATAGTCAGACTTTTCGCTGACAACTCTCTACCATAAAATAATCCCCTTTACAAATGAAGCTATGAAGAATATGGATGACTATAATGTACTTCTAGGAGCTTTTTAGCAAGGAAACAGCATGGAATTATGGAATAGTTGTCATGCTTTCTGTTGTTTATATCATGCTTCTACTGTTAAAAGATTAAATAACACTGAGTAGGAAAATGTTCAAAAAAGCCAGTCTCGAGTACTTCATATGGTAGTTTAATGGAAGTTTTCTACTCAAACCCAGCAATAGTTGAAAAGTTGACTTAAGATCAAGAGTGAGGTACTATTTTTAGCCCAGAGCATTTTTTTACTTTGTTTATCTTTTGCAGAAAAACGTATCCCTGGGTAAGTGGCTTGACGCAGACAGAAAGTAAAGTATTTTATCCAGGGCCCTGCAGCACGCGGGACGTAGAAATTTTTATAGGCGAAACAAAATGCCCTTCAGTGTGTGAAGTGTCACAGCTAATGTTTGAACAAGCACAGCTTCTTCCCTCACAAGGAAGAAAGAGTAAGATAGAAAGAGTTGATAAGAAAATAAAATTTAGAAAAGAAAATAAAAACATGGGAATAGTGTAGATAAACCACCCAGATTCCAACCATGGCATTTCCAGTGTTAAAAGAAAGTGTACTGCATTTGAAAATAACTCAGGATGAATGCATCTAATGGGATGGGAGACTAATAGCTCGAATCATCCTACCAAGTGCAGTTACAGTGCAGATTTTTACACTGGACCAAGTCACTTGGGCTCCATTAACATCAGGGGAAAAAAATAGTTTGAGAGTTCTGTAGGTACAAGAGTGGACAACCACATTTGGTCAAATGAATCTCATCCTAAAGGTATGTACTTATACCCATTGCCTTTAAAAGGAGCCTACGTTGCTTAAGTCAGACAGAGATGTCTTCTGTTAATTGAGATGAATCCAGATCTGAGGATAGTGACAATGGCTCATGCTAGGTGCCTAATCTGGTTAACTCCTCATATGGCCAATGAAGTTTCATGCTTTAGTGGACCACAATCTTTCAGCCTTATGATAATTTATCCTGAGAGGTGAAAGCAAAGGAGACATGATTAGACCACTTGTATTCATGCAAATCCATACATCTGGCCTGCTACAAAACCTCCCCAATCCTTCAATATTTATCACAGTATTTCAGGGGCTCAGTGAGATATGAAGGAGATTCAGGGGGAACAGACAGAGGGAAAATAGTAGCTAGCCAATGTGAAAATGAATAGATTTGCTTTTGCACATGAAATGGAAATTTAAAATGCAATTTATTTCCTTGAATGCTTATCGCTTTAGAGAATTGATCTTGCTCAAGTGTTTTATTATTTTGTTTTTATTATTATTATTTTTACTATATATTACAAATAATATTCCATTTATGTCAGTGACATATCGCAACCTTTCTAAGAATACTGAGGAACCATGAGCCTGGGCTGTGTACCACTGACAGGATGTTTTGCTATTGATTTTGGTGGGATCAAGATTCTTCCAGCACAGCGATGAGATAAATCCAGCATTAGTCAATAATCCAATTTTATCCAGTAAACTCTCAGTTTTACATTATTAGAAAGTCACAAATAATAGACACTCTGATTCTGTACCTCTTTTGTCAGATTATACACCAGTTTGTAGAGAAGAGGGGTGCAGTCAACTCTTAATGTGTAGTTGCCTGAAAATGAACAAAGACATGGAAATTCTCCCTTCGCGTACCAGTGACATTACCTTTTTAATGGATTAAACCCTGCAGTCCTTTCTTAGACAAACTTCTTGACTTCAAGGCAAGAATTTAGATCTTGCCTCAGAATATATACAGAGATAGACTACTTGGTCACTTTGTATAAGCTACTGCTACTACACAACAATGATGCATTGGTTATACTACATACACAGTAATGTAAGCCTTCCCATGGTTCTAAAATATGCCCAACTATCCCTCATTAGCTACAAGCCCTTGTCACTCATACTCCCCCTGAAGCTTGTGTTAAACAGAAGGCAATGGTAACATCCTACTTTTTGTAGGATGTTAAAAATAAAGTTGGTGCATTCAGGAACAGTGCAGGAGGAAAGACATATTCCCTGCAAGACATTCTAAGAAGTCTTTCAATGCAGCTGCTTCTTCTTTTATCATAAAGAGGACTTTTTCAATGTTTTTCCAGACTGTATCTGAAAGACAGGTCATCTTCTGAGTAAGAGACTTGCAAGACATTTGGCATTTTGTATTTCGGGACTAAGTCTCACCCAAATAGGAGGCAACAAAGATGCAGAGTAATGTTTTCATCTACTGTCTCCTAAACCTCCCCTTTTACCACCACGCTGTGGCTTCTACACTTTACACCCATGAGTTTTCCACACTGCCTGCGGGCTATGTTGAGATAGGTAAGTATTTCATACTGAAGTTGTCAGTTACAGCAGCAAGACCCCATTGAAAAGAAACTACCACCATTTTTGAGGCAGGCAAGAGCGTAAAGCAATCTTCTCTACAGATTACAGCCACGGGACAGCAGCTGGGCAAACACCTCTGCCCTCAAATACGGACAACAACAAAGAGGGGAAGAGGAGTGAGAAGGCTTTGATATAAAACATAAGCTCTCAGATAACACAGTTATTAGGTTTTGATATGGCTTTAGACCTTTGGGTCATCCTTTGCACAGTGTGTACTCACAAGAGGACTAGACTGACAATTACAGAAAAATCCCATGATGATGGAAAAAATACTAGATAATGTTAATAATGTTTCCAAGGAGAGTCTATATTTGAGAACTGGAAATTAAAGTCACAAAAATGCTCAAAAGGATGACCCACTATTCTTCTTTTCATTGCTAAAGGACAATGAATAGAAATAATTTGCTGTCCAAAACGTGGCATAAGAAGTGCTGTGGAGAATGTATGATGATGAACAAAATAATTGGCAGAGTACATGGATGCTATGGCTCTACAGGGGATTTTAATGCTCAGTCAGGTGAAAGATGTCCAAGATACTTAAAACAGTACACTGAATATGGTATTCTTTTCCTTATTACATATTTCTTTTCCAGTGGTTTTACTTTCACATTTTCTTTAATGCATGAAGCAAGAGACATGTTTGAATAATCAAGATTTAGAAGAAAATTGTTAAGGCAGCAGCATGTTGGCTGCAAACCAACTAAAAAATATGTGTTACCATCCATGCTGAGAATATGAAGCAGTTGTAAAGCTATTATTTCATTCAGGAGATCTTCTAGGCGTGAAATTCTGCTCTACTTTTTACACAGCATGTAGGCTGCATAATTGAAGGAACAGCTCTAACCCTCCCTACACCCCAGCTCCAACTGAGCATTTAGACACTGGGTTTGGCTTTTCTTTCTTTCCAATCCTTTTGTGACAGACAAAATTTTCAGCTGACAGGAATAAAAAGAGTTCTTAAATATGCCTGTTGATATCCATTTTAGTCACACACAATAAGCCCAAATAAGTTGAGTTTAACATGGGAAGAGCAATGCCCTAAATAACTGAGGTTATGATGCAGGACAACTTCACAGGACTCTACTGACTATTATTTCAGCACAGACAACAGTAAATGTCCTTCTGTAATAAAGCTCAGTATAATTTAAGAAGGATTTTGTGATTTAGGTCATAGTTTGGGGCCCAAAATTCAAAGTCCAGTTTCTAAGCAGCATTCCTGCATGACAGATTCTTCTCATAATCTGAAGGGCATAGTAAATTGGGTAATGGTGGATCAGTTTTTTTGTGAACAACTCTTCAGCGCCTATTTTTCTAGAAGAGCCCTGCCATAATACACACGTAACTCCCTGCACATTCTCCCTGCTCATAGCAATGAACAAAGGTGACCACACTGGCCCAAAGCACCAAAATGGGTCCCACCCCCACAAAATGTAAGCCTAAGGTCTCGACAAAAATTGTCTTAAGATCATAATAAATTAGTGTCCCCAAAATATTATAATTCCACAGGGAAAGGAGCTGGAGCTGCAAGCAGAACAAGGAGCAGTCTGTCATATATTAAAACTGTAATTGTAAATTAAAACTAATGTAATTAAGAGAGAGTTTAACATTCAGACCGCTCAGTTCATTAGCACAGAATACTAAACTCCTCCAGAGGAGATATTCTGGACTCCAGACAGGTGGGCTGCAGCTCATGGATGGGACTATTTGCAACAGGAAAGCACCATGAGAATTTAAATTGTTCTCTCTCTCCATATAAGTCTGTGTTTGCTACACTTATTCTGAACATCACATTATCTATCTTATGTTTGCCAGCTCTGGATGCAATAAATAATACAGAGTGAACTATTAAAATTGACATCTGTGAAGTAAAGTGAGTTTAAAAATAAAAGACGCACCTTCTATAGAAGAATCTGTGTTGATATAAGCAACTGCCCGTTCCTGGAGGACTCTGGCATTTTCCTGGGGTTGCAAAAGTGTAATTATTACTTTCAGTTAGTGACATTTAGTCAAGAGCATGTTAAGTGCACTGTATTTTACAGCATTACCTTTAAAAACCCAGTCAGATAAGTAGCCCTATGTACCTTACTAATTATATGAATGTTTGAGGATGGGTCAATGATCTGGGCATATGAAATTCACTCCTGCTTTCTGGGACTTAATTTGTTGTGGAAAACATCCACAAAATGTAGGTGCTGCCTGCTGCATCACACAGCAGCAAGATGGAAAAGGAAAATTACTGAACAGCGTTGTAACAAGGTAAATTAAGGTTATACATGTGTTTTAACTCTGCACTTGCAGTGTTTTTTGAACATGCAACATGTAACTGTGAGGTCAGCCAGAATTCCTCCATGCTTTTAATCCCTAGTTATTCATCTGAGCTCCCAGCACTGAACTCAATTTTAACGCTGATAATTGGGTTTATCATTTATTGGGTTTATCAATGTTAAAAGTATTGTTGTCATTTCTACACTCTTCCATTTCAAAAAGGGCTGAGTCAAAGCACTGACTTTTCCTATTCAAATGAATTTGACTGACTGTTTTGAGTCAACCAAGCATTGCTTTCGTGCTAAATATATACACACACTTGCTTAATTTTTTGCAAACTGGTAATTATGTTTGAAACTGATATTCTAATCAGTAAGTGGTATTTTACTAAGTCTTGGCTTTGTGATAGATATTCTAATTAGGTTAGTAATTGTTACTTGATTCATTGAATTTATAACCCAACTAATCATTTGTAAGTCATGTGAACTAAAAATCAAATTGGTAATTGATAACTTCATAATGAAATTAATATCTTTAAAACAAACAGTAGAGAAGATTCCGCAAAAGAATGTGAAGGGAGGGAGCAAGCCTGTATACGCATACATGAGGTCTTGCATATATGCAAATATGCAAAAGCATATTTGCAACATAAAGTAATTCCTTCATTTATGAGCAATGGAGATTGTCTGTGTAACAAAAGAATGTTGCCACAGTTGCAGAGTCTTTTTGTTACACAGAAGATGGTGAATATCATGGGTTAATTTTCCTCAAGATTTAGTAGATGACAGATCTGGCAGCTGCAGAAAACATGAATGTAAGCTGTGAGGAATGTCTCTGGAGAAACTGAATGTAATTTAGGTGTCAAAGAGGAGGAATATACACCACCGAGGTAAAGCAAGAAAACAATAATATAAAAACATTGAAGTTCAAATATGAATTGTGCTTATGGCTTTCTAATCTAGTACAGCTGCCATTTCATGAAATAATGGATGATAGATTACTAGATATTAAATTATTAAACAAAAAACATTACAGAACAGCAGTAGCAATATATGAACAAAGCATATGTAAAAAGAACTCCTAATTTATTTATGACTTGCTCAAGATAAATTGATCTTTTAAGTATCATTGCACCATATTGCTCATTGTTAAAACAAATGTGTGTTTTTTCTTGACAGCATCTAAATATGTGCACAGATACATAGACAAAGAAATCACCAATAAAGTTTTATATACAGTATACTTTTGTTACCAGTGGAGTTCGGGTGGGATGAAACTTTAATGACAACTCTTTAAAATCTCACAGTAAATTATTTTAAAGATAATTTAAATTATTCTTTCTTCATCTAATGTCTCATAAACCTACAGTAAGATGCAGAGAGTCTATTGCAGCTGAAGCCAAATGGTTTATGGGAGAAAGAATTAGTGCAAATCCAAAGGAATAGAAGTCTCAGCTTTGTTAACAGAAGAATGATGGAATCCCTTTGGTGTTTGGGAGCATATTTCTGGCCTTGTTCCCTCCTCTGACACGTGTCATTTTCCTATGTAATTTTGTGGTTTACTGAAATACATGCCAATGAACTAAAACAAAAAGATTAAAATATTTTATTTTATAGATTTTGAAAGCTCTATCCACATATCTAAATATAACCTTGTAAATAAAATTCTAACAGAAGAACAAGACAACACATTTCCGTTAAACCATTCAGTACTAATAAATTGACATAGTTCAGCAGAAGTGTGTTTCATCAGACAATTTTCTGCCTGCTCTATTTCTAATTTGGATTTTACAGACAAAGCAATGAAAACTCTCATAAGACCTATATTTCTTACCAGGGCTGAACAAATCCACTTACAGGGTTAAGAACTGAACATGCCCAACAGGGAAAGGAAGAGAAAAACATTCAGAACGTCACTTCTGAATTTCCCAACATCCTTCTCTCAGGCAGGAATATAGTCAGGGATCCCACTACAGAATTAATCGATTGTCCTGTCCCTGAGACTCTACAATACTGGAAGTTTCACATGAATTTAGAACTATTAACTCACAGATTACCTACCCTTTCATTTGCCCAGGAGGATTAATTTCCACACAAAGGGCTTGGTGTGCTTACAGATCACAGGTATATGATCTGGACTTTAGTTTATAGAAACTAAGGAATTTCTCAAATAGAAGGTTAGAAAATAAACCAATTTAGGTTATACAAAATGCTATCATTTTGTTAAATGAAGGGATAGATTTCCACATAGAGACCACTGAGGGACATTAGCTTTGAATCAAAGTAGATTTTTAAATCTTAGAAGAGTTAGTGCACTTATGTTGTAAGAAGCTAGGTAGGTAATTTGTTTAAATACATGAGGCCCTCACAGCACCTGAAAGAGTCTGTTGTGCTCCAATTTTACCTTGAAGCTATTGATTGCAGCCTAGGAATACATGCCACTGAGTACTGCAGCTGCCTGCAACAGACTTTCAAGTTTTGCTTTCTTTACGCTATTTTTTATTTACCTCAGCCCATTCTGTGGAACCCAACAATCCAAATTCTTCTGCATCCCAGCTAGCAAAAATAATAGTTCTCTTAGGTCTCCAACCTGCAATCACATAGTTAAGCTTGAAAATGCAACTTAAAGTTAGAAAGTCTAGTAAAAGATCACCACAGTTAATTGAAATCACTTTAAAAAAATAGCACTTAATTGATATGGCAGTAAAAAAAATCCTCTCTAAACTCCTTAGAGGAACACATTATTGCAGAGGCATTTCTTCTTAATGCGGTATTTTCATTCCACACAATTAAGAGGGTAATATTAAACTGATGAGAGATGTGAGGGAGTAAATTCAGCCCACTAAGATGCAATGCTACATATGCATCTCTTCAATGAATTTGCATCTTTCATAATGAGAAATCAACTTTCTGTAGAGGTGAAAAGTTAAATCAACACAACTGCTTATGGGAACATTCAACACAGTTCCTTAAAGCTGCTGTTTTCCATATCCATCATTTTATGTTTGCAATAAGTAAGTTACCTTCCATCTTCATTTTACCAAAACTCCGTACAACCTCTTGCAGAACAGCTGCACCCGTAGTTGGATCGATACCACCAAATACCCAAGAGTCTCTATGACCTCCTAAAATAATATATCTGTCTGGAAACAAACACACAATATCAATCCTTAATTAAAAATGCATTTAGGTTACCTGTATTTCCTTTGATTGCATCCCTACTTGTGTCAAGCGAAATACCAGTGCTACAAATTTATTTTTTAAGGTAATCTGCAATCATTCACTTACTCTACTGAAGTATAAAAATGAAGACGAGAAATATTTTATACATGTTTTACCACTTAAAAGTCTTTCATGTATATGGCCAGCTACTAAGTGTCAACAATAGTATGTTGAGGTCCCAGATCATCACTGGTTTTTTGTACTTTGCATTGTGTTAATTTTTGCAAAGGCAAAATGTATGAATGATGTAAGGGGAAACCTACTGTAAAATGACAGGCGTTATAAAAAAATTCTCTGACATCTATCATCCTAGCATTCCCATTCAAATATATTCTTGGGAATGCCAATGAAAAACAGTGTGATGGGAGGGATAGGACAACTATCAAGGGTTTCTCAGATTCCATATTATCTGGCTATCTAAAAAGCTTGATGTTTCTTGCAATATGAGAACAATTTCACCAAACACAAAATAAAGAAGGAATTAAAATCCTCAAGCACCCGATGCTCACCTGGTTCCACAGCTCCTCTGAGGATGCCAATGACGTTGTAAATTCGTGTTATTTCATTGTTCGTATGAACATGCATTCTGACTTTTCTGAAATGAAAAGCAGTATGGAGTAACCATTTCTGACTGAGAAGGCAATAAAAAGCAATGTAATAGCTTGTAAGCCAGAAACTTTGTGCTTCTGTTCTGCTTTGTGTGTTCAGCACTGATCTAACCTGTCGTGCTGTATCAGTGTCCCATTTTTTATTTCAGGTTAACCTGATGACAGAAAGATACCTTAGAAACAACCCTATGAAGTGGGCCAATCTATAACTTTCAAACATTTGCAGCATTTATTGAATTGTTATTTATGGGAGTCAATCAGATAATTGTGTATTAGAGGAGTAAACTGAAAAGCATATACAGTAATTAAAAATACATTTACATTTTCACCAAAATGATAATTGTGGATATACATATTTTTATAAAGAATACACTTTGGTTTTGTAGCACAATTCCATGTAATAAGATAGAACATGGAGAGAAGGTCATTAGAAATGTTCATCCAGGAATAAACTGAAATCTCTGTTTAGGACAACAGATCTAAGTGATCAAGATTTGTCAATCCTCCATCCTCTCCCCCAGTAAAATCTGCTTGTGAAATTTTATAAAAAGGAAGGAAATTCAGGTATTAGGAGAGCTAAAAATAATGTAGCATTCAGCCCCTCTTAACCTGTAGAAGAAACAAAGCATCAAACAATGCTTTTTTTGTGTCTGACAAAACCCCATGAGTTTCACATTTGAAGTTATCTTTTCAGCAGCAAATCTGCACAGCTGTCAAAATCAAAACCTACTTCAGGACAGCTACTGGATCTTTGCCCAGAAAATAACTGACACCAGTGCCTTCAGCGTGCATATACTTGCACACTTTCCATGTCTAAGTGACTTTCTACCTAGACTCAAAAGGTTCATTATGATATGGAGCTACTCTGAGAAAGAAGTCTATGTAGGATTCACCCATATTTACAAAAACTGTTACCCTATCAACTAGGAAGATGTTAAAAAGTGCATTCAAAAATATCTCCCATGTATATATTTTGTGGATGAATCATGTTGTTTCTTTTCTCACTGTTGCTTTTCAAGACATTCCAAACAGCACCTTCATTATGTTCAAATATGCTTTCTTATTTATTTATTCCTACTTTATTCATCTTCAGCTAGAGTTAAAGCAGAGCAGAAAAGAATAATGATCAATGAAGTCTTTATAAAATTATATATTCAGACACACTCTTGTTTTGCAGGAGGTGGAGCAGTGATAGTGATACACCATTTTTACACACTGTTCATTGTGGTCCACCACCAATCCTCGTAGAATAATACCTCATGTAAAGTGAAAGTACTTTTATGTGAAAAAGTGATCTTTAGCTTTATCTATTGCAGCTTATCAGTTATAAACAATGAAGAATGCTATGACAGTCCCTGACAGCCAGTCAAATCCCTGATCACCAAATGTAATTGTTACATGGCTTGGTCTGCTAGAGAGCAACTCTGTTAGTGCTGGAGACCTGGACAGTTGTACTTCTCTGTTAGAGCTGAAAAAATGTAAACTGCAAACATAGTATCACTAATCCAACTGGTCAAAAGCCAGTTCCTCACAAACAAATTAGTAAGATATATGTGCTTTGGGCTCTTCCATCCTGCTATTATTCAGGGCTTTCAACCATAGGGCCTACCAGCTTTGGGGAACAGTTGATGGACTCCCAAATCATCGCCACACTTCACAGCTCTAAGTTCACAGAAACCCTGGGAGGCTTCCAGTGGACAAGGGAAATGTACGTAGAAGAGAACTACTGAATTGTCAGTCCTTCCCCGCTGGACTGGTACAAGCTGGCTGTCCTATTGTCCCCTTGGTCATCAGAAACAGAGAAGAAAGACCAAACTTGAAGTGAGGAGGAAGTTTAGGGTTAATTCAACAGTATTAAAAAAAGTCTGCTTACTCCTATAAAGCCATTTTTAAAAGGACCAGTGAAACCATGTCTGAACCTTAAAGTAAGGATTAAAGTTGGAATGAGCTGGACCTATACCCTCTGAATCTGTCTATCCATTAGCGCTGGGGACACTGAGCAAAACGATCGCTTTCATAATTAATTTTCAAATTCTAATAATTATCACCAAGTGTTGCCCACTCAGAAGGAAGTAAATTTCTCCAGAATGTCTCTAGATGTATTGTTTCACAGTCCTTTTCTTGTTGAGATTTTTTTTGCAATATTTTATAAATAGGCAAGTGTTAAAACAAACCTTGTAGAAGAGCTGCCTGCAAATCCTGGCCCTATGTTATAAGACACATTGAGACTTCCCTTCCAGCTGCTGTCTGGAGCTGCAGGTCCTCCCATTGCACTGTTAAGTGAAAACCAAGACCAATGTAGTTGACCAGTAGGCTAAAACCTTAAATTCCCTTAATGATTACTGCACCTAAAACAAGGTCGGTTTACAAAATTCTTAAAAACATTATGCCAGAAGCAGATTGCTTTGAATTTCCCACATTTTCTGAAGCGCACTCTATTACAAAAGAGCAATAAATACAAGTAACAGCATAGATTTTACCATCTTAGTATAAAAGATTTTGCTGCACATTTGTGAATATTGACTTCTGGTGAGGAGGACGGATGTGTACTCACCTTAATAATACTTCTGCATCATGATATCCAATGGGATGAACTGGGATTTTGGGAATCCCTACACCTTCATTAACTTTATACCTGAAAGTGTACTCTGAGAAACCAGAACAAAATGTCAGGTTTATAGTGTTCTTAGCAACTTTCACCAAACTGGAAATACTTTTGAACAGTGCAGCCACACAGTAGCCACAAGCATGCATCAACTTTTTAATTTTCACATCATTTCTTAGATGTTGCTTCTAGGAAACCAAAATGTAATGGCAGAACCACAAACCCAATAGTGCATCTGCACAACTGTGTAAGAGAAGTCCCCAGATTTGATGCAAGGTTAGTTTTGCTGTCCATCCACATTATTACATCTCCTCAAAGCTGACTGTGGGATAACCAAACTGGTGTGTGAGGTGAAGACGGCCCCTGTGCAGCCTGTTGACAAGCTGCAGAAGACATCCACAGATGCATTTATCTATGGTGAAGACAGTCAATACCTCTCTGAATCTGGTGGGCCAGGCACACACAATCTATCCTGTTTTTTCAGTATGGTGTTGTCTTATGCCCCCAACAATGGTCACACAAGCCAGTGAGCTTTCCAGAAGCACCCCTGTGTTCCCATCCCATCTGCAGACAGGCCTGGTAGGCACCTTAGTTCAGACTGAGTTCAGGACGCCTACAAGGACAAGACAAGCACGTGGTGCCAAGTTTCTAGAGACTCCAGGCTACTCTTATTTTTAATACAGAAATTTTACTCCCTGTAAAGAGGATTTTAAACTGTTTTTCTGCTTGGAATTTAGGATCAGCAAGAAAACATACCTCCAAGCAAAGCAATTACTCCTCTTTGATGGTAGACTATAATCTAGTTTAGACTGGTCCTCTTGAGAAACACAGATATTTAAAAATGGCTATAAATTCTCAGCCATTTTCTACTGCTTCACAGTCTGTAAACATACACGTCCTGCTTTTCTAAGAGCTATGAAGCTGGGATCATACAAAGAGATTTTCCTAAAAACTTACTTTCCCTGCCTAACTCAAAAGCAACCAGTTGAAATGACATAGAGGTAGAACTTAGTCTACAATAGGAAAGTTAACTACTGTTAAAAACAATTTTAAGCAGCTTTCTTCTTTGCATCTGTACTGAAAACAGATGAATTTCTAGTGCCACAATAACTTTCAGCACCAGTTTATAAAGTACTTGGTGGCTCAGGGTACAGATCTTTCGCTCACCTTTTGCAGGATAACCTGGTGTTAGAGGGTCCCCAGCTCCATTCAGGTTTAACACATTCCCACGCTGGGCTCCTCCACCTGGAAGGTTCCAGCCATCTGGATAAGCATCTACTCCTGGGGCACAGTAGTCAGCAGGGTCTGAATAAAGTATGATCCCTTGGGCTCCTGCTAATATGGCATTTTTAACCTGTGAAATTATTTGCTTTTAAGAAATGCCTTTTTTTTTTTTTAAATGAAGTAATAAATCTGAATGTTGCAATTTACTTCCATTAGAAGTTGTATATGTAGAAGAGTGAAAATGACCACAGACTCGGCAGAAGAACAAATCACAGTGAAACACAGCATCTTTGTTATTTGTGTCACACCTTTAGTCATAGCTCAAGGCTATGAAATAAAGCACAGGACATAAAATTGAGGCACAAAAACTGACTACTATCCCCACTGTCCCACTATCACCAATTTTGTCAGAGTTGTTGTCTAAAGTCAGAAGAGTTAGTTATTCAATCTCTATGCATCAGACTCCTTGTCAAATACTTACTTCTTAAAAATACTGCAGTTCTATGGATGAAAAGTATTAAAAGCCTTGGCTCTGCAGACTACTTAGTTACCTAAACTAATCTCTCGCAGGAGCTGTTTAAGGAGTTTGCAGTCATCTCAGTCTCAGGAGATTAACACATTCATCTGTTTTTATTGTTTTCAAGTTATTCTTAGAGTGCAGTCACAATGGATACATTGCAGGCTTCCTTCTGCTCATATGTTCCAACTTCGAGCCCTCATTAACTCCTGCCAGCTCTACCATGAGCAGTGTCTGACCCACAGAGGAAAAAATAAAACACAACCCTTACTTTGTTTCCTCTGAAGATCTTCCCGTATCTGGCAATGACAATCTTTCCCGTACAGTTAATTCTCATTTCACGCTCCAGCTTAAAATAATCCTCTGTGCGGCCATAATTCACATATACGAGATCTGTCTGCACAGAAAAGAAGAGCAGTTTCATGGCAACTGGTCATTCAACAAACAAAATATCTGTTTTCAGAAATACACAGTTTTATTCACTATGTATGACATGGCTATTTTTTGGCATTTCTACAAATGAGATCCAGTGCCCATAAAAACAATAGCAAAAAGATTTCCATAAGATTCTATAGGAAGCCTTGGCTCAAACTGCTGACCTTTCTATATTACCCTGCACTTAACAGCAGCCCTATAAACTGAGGTTGGAAACTAAACCAATGTACTTTGCTAAACTGACAAACTTCTGTGGCCATGAAAAAATAGTGGCATTCCTTGCATACACAAACACTCACTATTATATAACTTCATTTATCTGTGCAATGCAATATTGTCCCTGACTTGTTCCTCCATGATGAATTATCAGATTAAGTGAGGGACTTTTGTAGCCTTTGAAGGCATTCACTTAATCCAAAATGTCTTCCAAATTGATTTATATATTGCTATTTCTACTTAAGACTTAAGCAAGTCCTCTCCATGTGATTGAGTAATGTGGAGTAATCTGAGACATATCCAACATTTCCCATAAAGATAAAAGCTTTTCACTTATTACGTGATTCAGATTTCTAGCAATTTGAGAAAGCTTTTTTTCTAACAGGAGACTTCTAACCTTCACACAATATGTGGCCTAGCTGTCCTTACATGTTCTCTTATACTAATGGTTAATTAAAACTCCTACAAGACATATTTTGAGAAGTTGGAGTAATCTATCCCATCAAGTGTTTTGCAAAATATGACTTCAGCTAATAATACTCTTACTCTTTTTTTTCTTACCTCTGGCACTCCTTGTGCTGAAAAAGCATTATATGGTGGTAGTATATCAGTAATATTTTCATACCCCTGTGGACGTGGTTCAAACAATGACGTATTGAAAATCTATCAATAAACAACAGAAGTCTTTGGTCAAACACTCTACCTCCAGGCACAAGTTTGTACACTAAGCTTTGTTATTGCAAATGATATGCTAGTTTCCATAAATTGTTAGCAAAAAATACAATTCTAACTATCAAGTATAAGTTCAAACAAAAAAACAGCTAGGGATACATAGCTTAATTTTTATAACAGAATGCAGATATGAATACAGAGAGATAGATTACTTGTCAGAAGACGCTCATCAGTCACTGCCTGAACCTAAGCAAAGAAGTAGCTGAAAATTGCCAAGAGGCGGTGACAATAAAAAGACACCTAGTTCGTCCATGCCATCACAGTTATTTTTTGTGATTACTCCCACTTGTATTATTACTCCTCTCTTCACCTTTTCGCTAGTTACCCTCCAGTTAAACATGCTGCCTTTCATCACTATCTACTGTAACACTCATGTTGCCTCAAGGTTCACGTCCACTCTGTCACCTTGTGAGATTATAGCTGGGAGACTGTGTTAGGGAGTTTCTGGAATAATTTCTCCATTCTTTCACCTCTAAGATCATGTCATCCCTAAGCACATATTCCTCAGTTTCTACCAGGACTCTTCATCCCTACCTATGTGCTATGATGTTTCTCTAGCAGTGCCATCTCCTCTCCTCGCGCAGGCTCCTTGTCAGATTTTACATCTACTTCATTAATTCCCCTGGGTGTACAAAATGGAGAAGGTCACTACAGACTGACAGTTCATTACTACTTCCAACGCTAACTTAGGAGACACTGTAGGAAGCCAGTAGGATCAGGGTCAGAGCAAATGAAACAAGGCAGTACTTCATACAATGCATAGTATCTGTGTGGGATTCCTTACCTCAGCATGTTGTGGAAGCAAAAATTGTACAGATGTTCAAGCAGAGTTTGGATAGGTACTTGGAAGAGAGATCCAACAAGGGTTACTAACTGGATAAATACTTGGAAAAGAGGTCTAATGAGGATTCTTAAAGAGACTAATTGCATCACGCTCAGAGAACCCCTGAGCTGAAAATAGCCAGACACTGGAAGAATTGCATGCCTTAAATACATTTCTTTGTTCTTATACATCCCTGTGCATCCACTTCAGGCTGTTTATGGAAACAGGATATTGGCCTAGATGTATCCTTGATCTGAACCAGTATGGCTATTCTTATACTTTATGATCTATTGGTGTTAATCACAGCCTCTCCACACATCCTCTCTCTACTGTACGAGGCACTGAGATTTCAGCCACTCTGCTCTTTTCTGCTGCACAGTCTGGAAAAGCATTTCTAAATATGAGTTCCCTTTGCAGTGGATTTTTTATCATATCAAGCACATGCTGGAATGAGTGGGTGGGAAAACAGAGGAAGCCACTATTTCTTTAAAGGAGTCTTACATAAATATAGTTTAATCATTAAAAAGATCACCTCATTCCCTTGATCATCAATTATTGAGATGTAGTTTGGCTGCTTTTCATCTGGGTATGAAAGAAGCACATCATAATGAACGAGTTCTACTGAATCCAGTCCAAATTCCTTCCACTGTCCTTGAATTTGTTTGGCAAGAAGAAGATTCTGTTCAGTTCCTGCGAGGTGAGGCAGCTTGGTAAACGAGCTAGAGTAAAACAGAATATAGCTAGTAAGCAGCAAATACAGAGAAGCACAATAGTGAACTCACATCAGTGTGTATAAAGCTTATCTTCAAGCCACATGTGTGGAAAGTAAGGTCTTATAGTTAAAGTCTGAGCTGTATAACATGATTATCAGTCTGCATCAGCATAAGCACAAAATGTAGTCAGAGCAGAGGATCTTTCCTGAGGGCTTAAGATAAGTCAGCTGAACCTTTCTCTTTGCATAACAGAAATAACCACATCTACACACAAGCAATGAAAATCAGTGTCAAAGACATTCAGCAAAAGAATATGAACAGTATGCAAGGAGCAGAAATAGATCCAGAAAAGCTACACATTCAGAAAGGAGCTCTCCAAATAATTCTGGTATCTGATGATGGGTTTGTACATTGTTGGCATAACATGTACTAATAAGTTTAACTTGAAAATCATTATGTCAAATTATCTGCACAGATTTGTTCTTTTTTCCTTAATCAACAGCCTGAATAATAAAAGCCTTCTTAACAACATTTACATGCAGATCAGATATAACACATTATGGTGATAAATAGTCAGAAACAATATCCAGCCCCTCTGGGCTACCCTACACAAATCTGTCTAGAATTTATTTGGCCCACTGAACAAATGAGTTATGGTGAACGCTGATGAGTCAGCCGGGTACTAAGCACCAGCTTCGGATCCCCAACAGGCTACTTGTTAATGGCTGCCCCACGGATGTCAGATACCATTAATTACCATTAATTAGTGGTACCAAATACCATGATTAGTACCCCTTCAACCTGTTAGTTCAGCCTATTTTCAACCCATGTAAGAGCTTGTTCTTCAGTATGTACTTCCTCAGCTTCCAAATGAGAATGCTGCAGGAGATGATGTCCAAAGCCTTGTTAAAGTCAAGGATGTTACAGCCACTGTAACATCTCCACTGATACACATAGCCAGTCATTTCTGTAGAGAAGACAATCACCCTGATCAGTAGTGATTTTGTTTTATTTATTTACAAATAGTAAAAAAATGCTGCCTGTTCCTAACTATCTTCGTGTCCTTCATGTGTTTGGAAACAGATTCCAGAAGGATGTTTGGTCACCCTTCCAGGGACTGAAGTGAAGCTGACCAGCCCACAGTCCCCCCAGGTTGTCCTTCTTGCCTTACTGAAAGATGGGCACAACATCAGCCTTTTTCAGCCACCAGGGACCTCCTTCAATCACCAGAACTTCTCATAGACAGCAGCCTTGCAATCATAACATCCAGGTCTTTCATGTGAAACCCACCTGGCCCCCTGGATTTGAATGCATCTACATTCTCATGTAGACCACAACCTTCTGCTCTCTGCTGTTGTCTTTTCCTCTCTTTAAACTGTGCGGGTATGCACCGAGATCCAGAAGCAACCTTTGCCAAAGCTTGTTGCCTGTTTTCTTCTTGCACTTTAATTCTAAGTATTTTAAGTACCTTTTGATTCCTTAAGTACTTTAGTTTAAATACTACATATGCCATCAGGAAAAATATACTGAAAAACACGATGCCTTTTTTCAATGTTACACTTTCAAACAATTTCATCCTTTCCAGAGCTACGATTCAATGCTAAGGTCAAGGTGTCTGCATTTTCTAAGACTCATAGTTTGTTTTCCCCACTTGATAAAAGCAGATTTAGTAGTTTAAAAAACTAAGAATATGAATCAAAATTCTCAAGTTCACATTTTTTTATGCTTTTAACAAACTTTTGGGATAGTGTATTAATATAATTTTTCTGCAGTTCCTGCTTTTTATTTGAATTTAGGAAAAAAAACAGTATGAAGCATTTGGCCAATTATCAAAGCAAGCAGACAAATCAGACACCATGAATACCCTATGGCCAAGAAACTTTAGCATAATTGCAGAGCTATTTCATGCCGTCATCAATCTCAATGTTGCTCAGACTCTCACTCAAACATAATCTTCAGGAACTCTCCAATCTAAGCAATCTAACTCTCCAATCTAACTCTCCAATGAAAGCAACAAATACAAAATAAGAAAAGGCCTATCGACTTAAAAAGCTAATTGATGTTAGAAATGAAACCTTTTGGGTTTAGAATAAATGAACAGAAATCAAATTTGTCAGCAATCCTTTGATGTTTATGATGCAGCTGCTGACTTACGTGCTGAATACCAACATGTTACTAACCAGAGGTTATATTTGTTTACTTTTTGTGTGAATATATTTGTTCCTCTGTAGAAGATATAAATATGCACAAGAATCATTTTTTTTTCGTTTCCAGTGAAAGACACAGCAAAACAAGAGGGTATTTCTATATCCCTAGCATTTTAGATGTTTTGAAAGAACCGCATGGATGCAGTTTAATAACAATTACACCATGCAAGACTTAACCAACCATACACACACACTGTGCTTGGACAGGGCCCTTCAACTTCTGAAACAGAAGACAGGGTATAATGGGATCCCAAGCACCCAACTTAACAGCACAGTATCCAATACGGCCACACTAAAGGAATTATCCGTTGTAACTATATATGCAACTCAGTGCCATGCAAACTTTGTATCATTTTTAATGCTACATTTTTAATATATTCATTTTCTACTTAGACTAGCTGCTCAAACTGAAAGTTTAAGGAGACACTGGAGAGATTATCAGTCAAATGTAATTAATAGCAGTGTATCCCAAATACAGTAAAATCATCTCAGTCTGAAACAAAGAAAAGTTAAAAAAGAAAAATAACAATGAAAGTTATTCGATGTTAGAGCTTCAGACACTCGTGAGGAAAAACCAGACACTTATACTGCATTAAATCAAGACAATGGAAAACCATAATAAAAAAAGTATGATAAGCACTGGCAGTAATGCAGCTTGAGGGAAGTACACCTAACAGTACAACCACCCCAAAAAAGTAACTTCAAAAATGGGGAGGGGGGGAACAGAAAGGTTGTGAGTCTCTCCCTTCTCCTTCCGCCAGACATTCTGTACAAACCAAATACTTTGAAAGCATCTTAACAGCTCTGCTTTCAGAAGCTGTTCCTTGGAGCTGATGTTATCACTTTCTGGCTTTTGTGACTGATAAAATTATTCAAAAACCAAGATGCGCAGGGCTTACCGAAGGAATTGCTTGATGTTTTCTGCTTTCATTTCAGCCGCAAGTTTCTGTCTCACATTTTGATAGACATCTGAAGAGTATGGGTTTTTTTCGGTCGGTTTTGTAAACCATCCTGAAACACATTTGAAAAGCTTCCTACTTAGCAAGAACACCAGTCCTCACATGTTTGAGCCCATGTGCAACCTCAAGTACTGAACAGTCTCATGAAAACCACAAGGATGCACAGGGCTTAGAGCACCCTCTGTCAGTGTTTGCTGGCTCAAACATGGAAGTGAAACAGAAAAGTAAAATACACTTCATTGACTGAATTGCCAAAAAAATTACATAATTAGAAAAGCACACCCTAAATCTCTGGTAAATACAGTCCCCTTTTTAAGGCAGATTCATCTGTTGTTAATTTTAAACTATAGTTTAAATTCTCAATTAACTGTTTGCAGTGGGAGGATTGAACTCCTGATACGCATGATGAACTTCCCTTATTTAATTTATACATATATTTAAAAATTATGCATAAGCCTATTTAAAGTGAAGGTCTAGGACCCAACAGCCACCCTGCCAGCATTATAGTAGTTACAGATTTGGGGAATGGTGGGCTTAGTCTATTTAATAATTAAAGGAATAAAGTTAACTGTGACCCTAGTCAGTTTTAAAAAGTTAGATTTTTCAGTTGCCATAAATCTGAAAGGAGAGAGTATATCAACTATATGAATTTGTCTTTAAAAAAAACAAATCCTTTTACTATTACAGCTAAAAAATCCCAGACTGGGATAATTGTAATAATAAAGCCAAGTATATGTGCTGTCACATGCACAATACATATGACCTGTTAGACTTAAATGCAATTGTAGTAACACTCTGAACATAACAGCGATACTGGATCAGACCAAAGGTCCATCTTTCCCAGTATCCTGTTTTGGAGCATGGCCAAAAGATGATGTTCAGAGAAATGTGTAAGAACAGCACAAGCACCAGAAATTTGCAGGTCAGGGATCTCCTAAATCAAACTAATGGGTTTTTTTATATTTAATAGTCCTCATGGATTTTTCTTTCATGCTTTAACCTTAGGTGTGTGCTACAACGCAAGTTTAAAAGGGACAGCTGCAGACATGCAATTTTAGACTTAAAATCAAATGCTGCAAGTGACTGCAGAAAAGAATCTAATGTTCTAGTGAAGTTCATTGTACATGATGGAAAATTCAGCAACTCCACTCCTGGCTGTCAGTCAAAACTCCTCCTCCCCTACATTCTGCCCTTAATTTCTAAAATAGCAACTGAATAGGAACATTTAAATAGATCTTCAGTAAAAACCAGGAAATACAAATTAAAAAAAAATCCTGGAGGTTTTGCAATCACAAGTCTCAAACTCTTCTATTAATCTCTCCTCTTCTAACATCTGACTGCCCATTACAGGAAGCTGTCAGTTCACCAGGGCTCATCTTGGGCTGAAGCATGCAGCTCTTATATTCCTCACTCCCTAAAGACCAAGACTGCTAGAGAGAACAACCTCTTAGAAAAACAGTGGGATGAGTATTTTATAACGTCCCTAAAAAGCAGTAAAAGCTCCCTGATGGGGAGTTAATCAGAGCAGGAGTCGCACGTAAGTATCTGCAGAGGGCAAAGGCTGCGGGCTGAGCCCCGGTGGCTCTGTACTCACCTGCAAGAAAGCCCAGCAAGAAACAGCCCAGCAGCCCGGGGCAGCCTAGCCATGTGCAGAGGGCGGCCTTGCTCCCAGCCATACGGGCATCGGTGGCCAGCAGCTCTGCAGGCTGCCAAGAGGGCAGGCAAGCAGCTGCCTTCCTCCTCCGCCTCCTCCTCCTCCTCCTCCTCCTCCTCTCTCTCCTCCTCCTCCTCCCGCCCTCAGCCCCAGGGCTGCCCCCGCTTCTGTGATTCTCAGCTCTCCTCCTGCCTAACCAGCCTTAATCCCTGGATGATGATGATATGATTTTCCGAGTGCAATAAAACACTTTAATTTCTTAGTCTCACCCCACAAGACAGCTTGTGTGTAGCTGCATGTGTATTTCTGTAACAAATACACATCTAAACTGTGCATAAAGCAATGCATAAGTACTATTTTAAAGGCTAATTTCTATAAATTATCAGGACGCTCTGTTTTTGTAAGTTCCTGTTTTAGGCTTAATCACAATCAGTATTTGTTCCAGTGGAAGTGGCCAAGAGATTAAGTGGAGGAAGGGAAAACTTGTTTTCTCTTTACCCAGGAAGCACTGAATTGCTCCCCTTTGTAATCCGTGGTTACATTAATCCTTGGCAAGTGATGAATGCTTAGAGCAGCTCAGAATACAATTTAGATTAGCCAGTGGGGACGCTTCCAGACGTCATCCAATTTGCAACTGGGAAAAGTTGTAAAATTATTTTCTATATTCTCCAGCTTTTTACATTTTGGATTACAAGGTTTTTAGGATCAAGTTTTCCTACTCTAATTCACCCAAATCCATCAGTATCTCATGGAAAAGGACACAACTTCAGCCCAGGGAATAGTCAAGATGATACTTTCATAGAATCATAGAATCAACATATTTCGTACAAACTTACCCTGACCCTGCACATCACTCCCTGCTGGTGAGTTTCTGCACGGCTACGTGGAAGCCAAGACTGATCATTCTGGAACTGAGGACCTGCCCATCTGAGACCAGTTATCTGGCTGAAGGGAGGAAAGCTTTTCTGGGAGCCTGGACATGCTCTGAGTTCTTACCACTCACTCCCAAAAGAGTCCAAAGTAGATACAACTTGTGAAAGAAATGGCAGTGCTCCAGATATCAAAACTTTCTTAAATAGATTAGGTTGAGCTGAAAATATTCAGAAACAGCCGAAAAGACTGGTTAATGTCCTAATTACTTCACTAAGGCTTTTCAGAGATTAGAGAAGAATTACACCATCTGGGTATTCTGCACCAGTCCCAGCCACTGCCTTCGGCATACGTCTGGATGTCTTTGTTCAAACGATAAGCACGTCCAGTTTTGTGATCTTTTTTTCTGTCATTTCCCAACTGCTCATAAGCCATCACAAATTCTGAACAGCAAGGACTTTTCACACCAACTTCTCACTTGACATATACAAACCAGATGGAATTCCACCTACGGAACTTATAAAGAATGAGCATATTGATGTATTATTAGCATTTATACAGCACCACAGGTGTAGGACTGGCACATAATAGACAGAAAAGTGACAAGGGCTTTTGGAGATTACTATCTAAATTAGACCTCACATAATGATAACATCAGTGCAGGAAGAAGGTAAGAATAGCAACAGTGAGAAAGTAAAAAAATGTATTTATTTCTATCCTACATCTTTTTAAAGTGATAAGGGCATCAGCAATGCTGAGGTTGAACAACAGCAGCAACCAAGTGGCTTCTTCCACTTAAAATACAGTCCTAATACTACTAGTTATTAGTTGTGGCATGTTCTTACATTCCATGGATTGGCCACCAGTGGAATATAATATGTTCAATTTAAATTCAAGTTTAACATACAGTATAAATCTATGCCTTCAATCACATGCCCTCCACAACAGGACAGGGGCAGGAAATAAGATGAAAAAGCTCATGGATTGAGATAAAGACAAAGGACATCATTTGCCAGTTACCATCATAGGCAAAACAGACTCGACTTGGGGAAAAATAATTTAATTTATTGCAAATTAACATACACTTGGGTAGTGAGAAACAAAGACAAAAATTAAAACAACATCTTCTCCCACACCGCACCCAGTTTTTCCAGCTTAACTTTACTTCTCCACTCCTGACTCCTCTATGCCATAGAGCTGCCATAGATGACACAGGATCTACGGGAGGCCTCCTGGGACCAGGCCAGATACCCGAGGATATCTAAAGTGTGCTAGGCACCTAACTTCAAGCACTTGAATTATTCTGTACAGGGAGTGTTCAGTTCCTAACAGAAAAATACCCAGTGCCATTTGGGAGCTGTAGAGTGTCTGAGACCTCTAGACAGAGCAGACCAGTGCAGGGCAGCATTTATATCAGGCCTGCCCTGTTCAGGTGCAGCGGCTACAGGTCAGATGTTACTTCTCACAACACCTAAAGTGACACTGCAGAGCCTGTTTTCAGACAACCGAATCCTGCTCTGTGCAGCCAGGTGGGAGCTAACTGTCCATAGATGGAGCCAGTGGAGTTCCAGGCACTACAACTGGAATTAAAATAAATATTTAGTGCAATTTCAGATGCCTTAGTGTACTCCACCTGGGTATGCATTTTTCCCAGGTCCAGTATTCTGCTGATTTCGTGTAGATTCACAGGATATTAAGCTTTCAGACAGCCAAAGTGGCACTAGGTCAGTATGTTAAACACCTGAATTGCTCCCCAGTGTTTACACCCCACATTTATTTGTCTGCCCCAGCCCTGACACCAAGGAGGAGGCCAAGGGGAGGTGGGGTGGGCTGGGGGCGATGAGGGGCTGTGATGTGACCGCAGCCCCAGGCGAGGGGCTGTCCCCACGCAGAGAGGAGCAACAGCAGGCTGGCTGTGTCGGCCATTTTCCTCATAGGCCTGACTTACCATCTGTCCTTCTGCATTGGAGTAAATCTGAAGAGCAACAGCCCTTTTTCCCTGGGCAGCCGAGGGCCGGGCCTTCCATCAGCCCCTGGCACCCCCCTGCCCCGGTCCTACAGCGGCTCTGTCACAGCAGGCAGAAAGTGGGCAGGGGCCACGTCACAGGGGGGTCGGTGACACGGCCGGCCCAGGGAGGGTATAAAAAGGGCTGCGGGGTGAGCCAGCCTGGGCCGGAGGCGAGCCGGTGGATGAGCAAAGGCTGAGGTGAGAGGACAGGGGAGAGGGCAGGGAAGGGGACGGCTGGGCCCCAGGGAGGGAGGCAGGGCTTGCCTGTGGTGCAACCGTTAGTGGCTGCTCTTCCTTTGCCTTCTGGGCCAGAGGCCCCGAAGAGGACGCGACCGGACCGTGGCACGCTCCTGTCCTCAGCCACTCGGCTGGAGAGATTCGCAACTTTCTACAAGGACATCGACATAAAGATAAGGAATCAAAATAACACCTGGCTGGTGCCATTTTTGAGCTATGTGCTTCTGGCACCAGCCCCAGCAATGTAGCGGCCATGTCACAGCGGGCAGCAGGCTGGTGGTGGGGTTGGTGACATGGCCACCCCAGCATGGGTGTCTCTGGGCTGCCGGGGAGACGTGGGACTGACAGCCTTGGCCTGAGGCTGGGAGAGCCCTGGGCAGGGGCTGCCCATGGTGACCGGGGGTGGCTGCTCCCCTTGTCTGTACATATTGTCCTATTTTTCACAGCCTCAGGCCCAGACGGACACAACTAGACCCTGGCGCACTCCCGTCCCCTCTCTCCTCAGCCACTCAGCCAGAGGTTTCTGCAGCTTTCTGCAACGCCCTTGACCTGAGGACAAGGAAGCAGACACAGCCCCAGTCTGCACCGTGCCACGGCCTCACAGGCAGCTGGGAGCTCCTCACAGCCGTGGACAAGGGGAGCTCCGCGACACCCGCCTTCCTGTCCGAAACTGACCTCGAAATAAAGTTTCTGGTTTATGAACCCACTGGCTGGCTCTCCGGGTTTGTGGGGGGGTTTGGGGAAACCTTTCGGGCCTTTCCTTATGATCCTTATTTCCTTAATATATTTATATATATGTGTATATATAATACATAATGTGCAATATAGACACATACATAAATACACAGGTATTTATACATGTAAAGTGTGACTATGTATAAATAAATACATATTTACACACATTTGTACACTCACATATATATATACAGGAATGTCTCTACGTACATCTGCATATTGTTCCATAGGAGCACTTCCTGATCTAAAGGAAGCGGGGAGCCAATGAGAGGGTGCTCTGGGATCACGTGGCTATGACGGTTTCAAAACACACCGACGGGTCAACCACAGAGCCGTATGGAAACACGCGGGGCGCGAGCCAGGAGTCACGTCCTTAAGTCAGTCCGAGGAGGAAGGATGTCGCGGGCATTCGGTGTCCTATGGGCTCCACGCAGACCTCGCTACAAGGCCATTCGCTGTTGAGCGCACAACTGGGAAGTTTTGCGCTCCATCTCTGCTAATTTTCGTCTGAGGCCATCAAAGGAAAACTTTTCACTGTCTTACCTGTTCTGTCTCAGAAAACATCCGTTATCCATGGAATCCCTTATAGATTCACATACAGATGCATATGGCTGCTATTCTGAATTTCTTGATTGAAATACTATCACACGTGGCATCAAATCCAGGGCAGGCTTTTACTGAAGATTTTTTCCAAACTTTCATTACATAGATTTAAAAAACCCCCTCAAATTCTCAGAAAATTATAAATCTAAGTCTATGTCAATAATACAATGCCGGTATCTTATTAATATCTCAGTAACTTCTCAAAATCCCAGTAGAATCTAAGTTTCACCAAAATATATAAGCCCATTTTTGTGATTCAGATGTCTCTGGGCAGACTGTGTTGTGAGAGGCGGCATAGCAGGCTTTTAATTCCCATGTAAGGGACTATGTCAGGGAATCTCATTTGCTGCCTTTCGGGGATTCTTTTTGTTCTCATTTGAATCAATGAGATGATTGCTAATTACATAATACGATGCAACTAAGGTACCCAATTAGAATACTGTCTAGATGAGACTCTGAGCCTTAAACTCACTGGCAATTTAACACCTATGCTGTTGTTTCCTCTCCTCTTGCTCTGATTTTTTGAGCTAGATCTGTCCCAGAAATGTCAATGGATATAAAGGAAGTGCATAAAACTCATGTTCTGCAAAGTCGAGTGTGACATTCTCATGTTAATCAGAAAGTGATGAGAAAGATACTGGTTTACAACAGGAAGAGTATTATAAAAAGATCTGTCATGATAAATGTTAGTCCTGGTGCAAAATGTATCGCTTGGAGGGGTTGAAGTAACACACCAGGCCAGGCGCAGTGCAGGGCTCACTGGGTTAGACTGGACTAGGCTAAATGGAAAGCTGCCTTTTCCCAGTCTGTCACCCAAGGGTACAAAGAACGCAGAGGAGAGAGTTCTGCATTCAGTTTGAAGCAAAGTCCTTCCTCAGAGTTGAAGCCTGATTCAAATCCCTACAGTTCAAGGTTAAGACACCTCTCATGAGGAATTATTTTCTGACCTATGATGCAAAACCACTAAAATAATAGTTTGACTCAACTTGGTTACTTTTTTATAACTGTGAAATCAAGTCACTTAATCACACTAGGAATGCCAGATTGTTCTGTTTCAATCCCAGCACGATCTGTGAAGCTGATGACTCGTATTTCTGTGGTACCAAGCTGGGGTTTCGCAGTCCTCGTATGACTTGTGAACCTGTCTTCCCTTATTGCTGATCAGTATTTTCATATCCTACTCGTACTATATACCTCGACAGATGTGCAGGGCTTCTTCACAGGGCACTGAGTGTCGTTCAAATGATAAACTCTAAAGACTGTTTTCTGTGCATTTCTGTGGACCACATCTTTTATGACCTAGAGTACTACATTTGGTGGGTTGTGCTAGAGACCCTGACTATATTGCATTATGTGTCTGTTAAAAGTATTGGTAAACCAGCAAAGAATGGGCCAAGCAGGCATTAGAGGTGAGAGTCGCCTCATTTCATTTAGTTACGTACAATGCCAATTTCTCACCTTCTGAAGTAGGCTTCCTATTTCAGAAATCCTATTTCAGAAAACAGGTGCTTTTTAGGCACAAATCATTTGACCTGCTTCAGACATTGATTTAGGATGAAACAAGTTATACCTTAGAAGTGTTTTTTCTTTTCCTCTAGCGTGATTCTTGGACATAACGTGGATATAAGCATGGAAGTGTGAAGTT
Source organism: Ciconia boyciana (assembly GCF_034638445.1). Classification (NCBI taxonomy): domain Eukaryota; kingdom Metazoa; phylum Chordata; class Aves; order Ciconiiformes; family Ciconiidae; genus Ciconia; species Ciconia boyciana. The sequence goes on from NC_132934.1 coordinate 210,363,346, forward strand.
CAGTGAAAGGAATCCCATTCTAGCAGACTATGAGCGATATAAGGGGTCCTATGTTGCATATGCTTAAGTCATCTTAACTTATTCTATCCATGTTTCTCTTATAGCTCAGATTAACACTTTGTTTTATGCTGAACTAGAGCTGATCTTCATGAATGCTGTTGACCAATGCAAAACGCTTAACTCCATTAAAAGAAGCGGCTGCTCAGAATTTGCCATGATCTCTCTGCATATGCAGTCTTCAAAAAGCGATGCAGATGATAGATAAAAAATGTTGTGCTGCTGTATAAGATTTCTACGATAGTCATGAACAAGGTTAGAAACAATGAGCTCTATTCACAGTTGCAGTGGGTTAACCTTGGCTAAGGGCCACAGTCCCACCCCGCCGCTCGCTCACTCCCCCTCCTCAAGGGGACGGGGGAGAACAGAGGATGAAAACGCTCATGGGTCAAGAGAAAGACAGGGGCATGGCCGACCAGCTACTGTCATGGGCAAAACAGACTTGACTTGGGGAAAATTAATTTAATGTATTGCCGGTTAAAATAGATGTGGGTAGTAGGAAACAAGGACAAAAATTAAGACGACAGCTTCCCCACCCTTTGTTCCCAGGCTGAGCTTCGCTCTTTCACTCCTGACTCCGCCAACACCCCCAGCCCAGTCGGCACACAGGGATGGGGAGTGGGGGTCATGGTCAGGCCCTAACCGCCCCTCTCTGCTGCTCCCTCCTCCTCGCACTGCTCCCCTGCTCCTGCCTGGGCTCTCCACAGGCTGCAGTTCACTCAGGCAATATCCAGCTGCTCCGTGTGGGGTCCTCCACAGGCTGCAGTGCGGGTACCTGCTCCACCATGGCCTCGTCCCCAGGCTGCCGGGCAACGCCGGCTGCAGCGCCTGGAGACCTGCTCCTCCCCCTCCCCCTCCTCTCACCTTGGTGCCCACACCCCTGTTTCTCACTTTTTCTTGTTTCTTCTTTCTCTTCCCTCCTCTGCTCTTTCAGCGTATTTCTCCTTTCCTAACCATGTTTTCACAGCAGCACCACCAACTGGCTGATGAGCCCAGCTGGGGCTGTGGAGGGTCTGTCCTGGAGCCAGCTGGGACCGGCTGTGTCTGGCACCGGGCAGCCCTGGCCTCTCAGGCCTCTTCAGGGCAAAACCATGCCAGCCACAAGTTTCCCTCTCATCTCCTCTCTGATTAACATTGCTGCTTTGCTGTGTGGTCTTCTATATCCTTCTTGACCCTGGAGGCCCAAGAAAGAGGAGAGAAAGTATCCAGAAGAAAGCTGTGCTAGAACTTGTGCCTCTGCTTGGACCAGTTAAAAAAGCTACAAAGCTGTAGGAGTGGCAAGAGGAAAGGGATGTGCTGTGAGGAGGGAAAAGTGAATTGCTGTGGCATCAGGTAAGGCCATAAAGGGATCTTGAGCGTGGGCTGACTGAGGAATCACTTTATTGTCACGTTGTGGCCTGAAGAAAAGAGCTGGAGATGTCATCCTCCTGTGGCCAGGCGGAACTGCAATGCAGGAGGCAAAAGCAGCTTGCAGGGTGTGTTTAGGAGGGCGAGAATCTGTATCATAAAGTGGCTAAGCAGGGATTAAAAGGAGCAGGCAGAAATCCCACCGCCTGTCTTGCAGACCTATTCTTAATTTTGTGCTTTTGGATCCTGTCTTACACTGATGACGACGACTACCATTTTTTTAAAGTTTGGAGGTGGTAATACTGAGTGGGTGGAAAAGAACAGAGATCTTGGGTGCCCTGGACTGATCCATGCATCGATGGAGACGTTTGAGCAGTTTCTTTGTGTTTCCTTGGCTGTCTGGTGGCGCGGACATACCAGAGCAAGAGTGGGAGTTTGATATAAACGGCAGGGAAGTTTGTTATGCAGAAGAGCCCTAGAGTTACAACATTTCCCTCAGAAAGTTAAGTCCTCTGTAAAAAAATCCTCATTCTGACTAGGTTGAGGTGCTGTAGTTATTGGCTAATCTGGGCTGATCTTTTATCTCCTAAACTCCTTCAGGTCTTGTGAACGAGTGAAATATTCACTAGGAAAGAAAGTGACAGTCTTCATAAACCAGTCCTGCAAACTTATCCTGTCACATCCAAGTCCACCGTCTTCAGCTGGCATAGAAAAGTCATGAACTTCACATATGTATTGCTTGAATTTATTACCAAACCACTGCGCCGTCAACCGTTTTCAAGCAAGTTTTGTTGTAGTCCTAATGCAGTGTTGAATAAAGCCACATTGTGAAACCTCCTGTTTTCATAAATTGGAAAATTTGGGTTCTTTCCTGCCCTAAATTCTTGAAACATTTATTCTTCTTTCCCAGCTGAATAAGGGAATATTTGCTGCTTCTTGCATGGACCTGTTGGAGCGGGTCCAGAGGACGACCACAAAAATGATCAGAGGGATGGAACACCTATCCTATTGGGGAGAGAGTTGGCGTTGTTCAGCCTGGAGAAGAGAAGGCTCTGGGGAGACCTTTTTGCAGCCTTTCAGTACTTAAAGGGGGCTTATAAGAAAGATGGGGACAAAGTTTTTAGTAAGGCCTGTTGCAATAGGACAAGGGGTGATGGTTTTAAACTAAAAGAGGGTAGATTCACACTAGATATAAGGAAGACATTTTTTACGATGAGTGTGGTGAAACACTGGCACAGGTTGCCCAGAGAGGTGGTAGATGCCCCATCCCTGGAAACATTCAAGGTCAGGTTGGACGGGGCTCTGAGCAACCTGATCGAGTTGAAGATGCGCCTGCCCGTGGCATGGGGGTTGGACTAGATGAGCTTTAAGGGTCCCTTCCAACCCAAACCATTCTGTTCCATTCTATGAATCAGCTTGGAATGCTGTGGAGGCCAGTGTAAGGAGTGACATTACTACACGAGAATTTTTGTTGTCCCTCTTGGATGATATCTATTTTATACACAGATATTTGAAATTGCTTGCTGATACATTGCAAAAATATCCCTGAACTATCTCATCTACATACTTCCTGGAAAGATGAGAAAAACAGCACATAAAGGCTAAATAAATACCATTCACCTAGGCAAAAAAGAAGTTTTGGCTTGATAACAGTTTATAGATGCTGCTGGCTTCCCTTTTGGAAGGGGGAACAGGGTGCAGCAATCCAGATGCTTCTTAAAGAATGTGGGGAGAGAGCAGCTAGAACTAAGTTTTCCAAAAGAAGGGAGGGGGAATAAAGCTACCTCCTCCTATACCAGCTTCCATTTTCCTCAGTACCTGGGCTGGAAGTGGGGGTTCTCTTCAGCATTGTTTTGCTGCTCCTTTCTTGTCCCCCTCTTTTTGTTTCTGTGTCTCCTTTACTTTCTCCCCTTTGCTGGTACTATCAGTTCCAAGATATGCAGCATAAGGAATGCAGTATCTATCCTGCATGTTCACTGTTTCCTGAGTCTTGGGACATGGCCTAAATAATCCACTATACACATTACTAAAACACAAAGCCAAAGTTGTAGTATCATGTCTTACAAATGCTCCTCAGAATAACTGGAGCCAGAGAAAAATGAGCCTGACATGGTGAGATCTGAAGTACAGCATGCCCGGAATGCAAAGTCACATCTGTGAGGAGGTGGAAGAAGCTGCTCCAAAGCAAACCTCATCTCACTCTTAGCTGTTACTGAGCATCTCACTTAGCAGCCAAGGAGAGAGCTCAGAGCTGTTTAAGATGATCAGTATCCCATAAGACTCACGTGTCTGAGTCACTTCCTGACCAAATCAAAACCATATCTATCAGCCACCCTGTTCTTTTACATGGGGCTTTTCCTGCTAGAACTAAGGTATTATCAATGCGAGATACTGCTAAGACTGCTTCTCTAGTAATAGTCGAGTATTTTATTCAATGCTGAAAATACCAACCTTAGCCCAAGTTTAATCGAAGTTAAGACTTGAGGCTGATGGGAGGTAAAACCAGTCCTAAAATTAGGACCTAATCAGGTAGTCACAAAAATTACGCAAGACAAGCAATGTGAAAAGATTACTAGGAAAAGAGATTTCTTTTCTCAGACCAGGTGACAAAACTGAAAGAAGGTCCAAAACACAGACAAACTCCTGAACACGCAGTACTTCTTCAAATTAATATCACTTTTAAAACTAGCAAGAAAACTATCAGCTACTGCATAGGCCTCATATTGAGCTCAGGAGTGGTGAGAACTGCACATGTTGAGAGTGAAAACAAGAGTGAGGTTCAGCTGAAGTTAGCAGAACTTGAAGATAGCTACATATATTCTAGTTAGTTAAAAAAAATAAAATAAATATCCCTGGAAAACTAGAAAAGCTCCAAAAATGGCAAAGATACACATGCCAAATGCAAAACTAGCATGCATTTGTTTTTTGAATGCATAATTATGCTATGCAGCCAATTAGCAAAACCAGCAACAGTACATAAAAATACATAATACACAGAACAAATGCCAGGGCTCGTAAATTGTAGGTTGTAGCTGCTCAGCAACTGGGCCCCAAAGGTTAATATCTGCAGCAAGAAAGATATGCTACTGTTGTGCTGCTTGACCTATTGTTTGACTAAAGGTTGAACTTGTGGCTTGACAGATCAAAGGGCCCTGGTTTGTTGGAAAGGCAGCTCTTTGCAGGAAAAATGGCAACCGGGGAATGTTCAACTGCAATTTCAAATCAGTAGTTTCCTTCTGACTCTGCCTCTCAGTTCCCCAGAACTCTTGCAGAGCCTCTGCAGTCTATCTGACTGCCAGATTAAAAGAGTAGTAGATTTTAATGCTTTAAGTCAGAGTCTCTGTTATCTTGAACTTCAGGAGTCCATTATCAGATTCCAGCTAAAATAAAGTTTACATTGCTGTCAGCTGACAAGTTCAGCTTGCAGACTTTGACCCTTTCTTCTACAAGAGGAATGCACCCAGTGAGGCAGAGAGAGTAAAGGACTGTGCATTGAACATAAACCAAATTATATCTTCCAGCATGTACAAGAAGTTTCTCAAGAAGACAGAGCCAGCCTCTTCACTGGTGCATGGCAGGAGGATGAGAAACAACAGTCATAAACTGAAACAAGAGGTTCTGTCTGGATATAAGGAAAAGCTTTTCCATCATGAGGGCAGTGAAGTGCTGGAATATGTTGCACAGAGAGGCTATGCAGTCTCCATCCTTGGAGATTTTCAAGACTGGACTTGATAAAACTCTGTGCAACCTGGTCTGACCTTGGAGCTCACCCTGCTTTGAGCAGGAGTTTGGACTAGAGACCTCCTGAGTTCTCTTCCAACTCTGTGATCCTGTGATTGTGTGATATTCTTCCATTCATTACAGTCCCCTGCCCTGGGGAGCTGCTGTCCATCAAGTGAAAGAATACAATTTACTCTGACTCCAGCTGTGAGAGTTGGCTGCTCTGCTCCACCACAGTATTGTCTGTAGTCCAGCAGCACATTTCAAACTGCTCATACAAGGCAGAGATGAGCACAGGCCCCATCTCAAAGATCTTGAATACCAGTGATTGCTCTGCCTCAGCTAAACCAACATTTGAAGTAAGATCTGTGTCAACAGCATCTTAATTTAGAAATTATGCTGCCAGGTCAACAGACTTTCCAGCCAAAGTAACATTGACATTGCTGGTTTCATGATAGCAAGGATTCATTTTAATACAAGTATAGTTTCTACCTTTTCCATACATAGGTATGCTTTCATTTCATTTGATTTAGACTCTTAGTGCATGGGATGGTCATTGTATGGAGCTCTTTAGAAAATGTTGACAGCATCCAATTTGTGATCATAGGATAGGAAGTACTTTTTTCAAAAAATACCATTCATTTTTCATTTCACCTCCAGATTCTTTAATGTAATTGTTCAAATTGGAAAGGATGCTCTCAACAACGCCACTGTGCCAGCTAGGGTCCTCCCTCTGCTTACTAAATACTTCTAAAGCTCTTGTCTTGTAATTAAGTCATCTGCTGCTGTATATAAATCAATGACTCAGTGAGTTTGTCTGCAGTAACTGTAAAAGCCAAATGAGTGTTTGTAAGGAGCTGTCTGGAATAAGGATCTTAGTTCTTCCAAGTATTAATTACAGCATATTTAGAAAATAAAAGAACTGAAAATTGATTCTAGTAAACAACTCTGCTAAGGCCATCTCTAGCTGAAAACATCTGTAGTTACATGAACAACTGGCTCATGTTAGATGATCAATAAAGTGTAAATTCGACACACTTAGTTGATTTGGGGTTTTGTTCATGTTAACAACAGAATTATTTTTTTTTTACTTAATTCAACAGTCTTTGTTGGCCAGTTCCTATGGAATAATATCAAAGCTTGAGAGCCAAAACACCTAATCTGGTCAACAGCACTTGGCAGTGTTAAGTGAATTTCAACTCGCTGTAGAAGTCTAGGAAAAAAAAGACTTCTTTATGTTGTTTGAAGTTCTACTTCGCTGAAGGAGAATTAGCACACAAACCTTATCTTGACTTCTTGTATAGGAAAGGATTTCACACTCAGGGCTTAAGTTAGCTAATAGCTATGCCCCTGAGATACCCTGGCAGATCTAACAAAAACCACAGATGCTTAAAAAGTAGTTATCCCTGTATCTGGCTTCTCATTGTCTGCCTTTCCTTAGCAGGCTGCTTCATAGCATACACCTCCTTGCTCATGCGGCTGGTTCAGACAGTTTTTTGAGCTCTGAGAATCAATGGACTGGAAATGTTTCTCAGTGCAGCTACAAAGTTTGCAAGGACATATTAACAGACTATGCTTTTAATGCATATTACTTATTTATTTAACCATTGTTCCCCACTTGTCTGGTAGGAACTAGATGTCTTCATTTGCTGGCACATGTCAGTTGGCCTGATTTTGTTCATAAACGTGAAATGTGACCCTTGCTTCACTGTGTCATCCTAGTAAATGAGTCATGTGAAATGACATTTCTCAGTGCATATACAACTATTTTTTCATTTTTTGCTTTATGTTTAGAACTCATAATCCTAGTGACACATACAGGAAATGGACAGCTGCATATGCATATATTTTGACATATGGCTTGGACAGCTGACTACAAATCATGTAGCTTCAGTAATTAGCTACGTAGGCTTTGCCCTTTGCTGTCCAGTAATGACACCAGCCACTTCTGCCTGGAATAGTGTCTGAGGAACTGAAGGCTGCAGTGGCTATATCTAGACTCCACAGAAGACTGACAAGAAGAAATGATTTAGGGAGAAGAATGTTCTTATCAGAATTTTCATAGAAGTTCTTGAAGTCTAAAAAGCACCTTTATTTTGAATTTAAAAACTGATCAAGAACTTCAGAATGGGCCATAATGTGTCTAAATGCTAGATGCTGCCACGTCTAACTTAGGGCTTGCAGAACTAGACACCTGTGCTTCCTTCCTCACAGAAACAAAGGAGTCTGAGGGTATACTGAGGTACAAGTGCAGAGAGCTTACCATGGAATACCTATCATGCTGTCGTTACTGCCACCTGCTGTCTGTCTTTCCCTCTCTCAACAAGTCCCAGATAAAGACACAAAGATGTCTTAGCAGCTCTTGAAGAAGCTGTTGAACAGGCACAAGTTGCAGCACAGTATATTGAGGAAAAACAGAATGAGTGCTTGTTTGTCATTACAATTTTGTAAATTGTGCTGGTTTTCTGTAGTGGGGCCAGTAACATCCAAGATGATGCTGGATTAGCTAAGGATAAGAATCACAGTGGCTGTCTCAAGAGAAGTCAGCACCAATTATTAGGCTTCTCAGAATGGAGATCAGAAAAGCTTTGTGCTGACAAGTGAGTGGGGAAACACCCCCACCGATAGCATGGAGCATAATGTCTTTGACCTCAAATCCCTTTGATAAATGACTGGGTTAGGGCTTGGGGGAAAAGCTGGACTGAGTCCATCTGAGGATCTTCTTCTCTCAAAAAATTAAGCAAAGCTCCATTTGCTTTTAAAATTCAACTGCTACAGGTTGTGGTTAGCACTGAACAAATATGGGTCACAAAGCAGACCCAAATCTGGGAGAAGGCACTGGACAGTTTGAATCGCACCTTACCAAAACATCACTTAAACCATCGTGTTACAACCAGTCTTATGGGTGCTTCCTCTCTCTGGACCAATTAGCCTTGAATTTTTTGTGTGCAAGGAAACAGAATCAATAGGAGAGAGACAACTTCTGTCCCTTTATCCTATTCCCTGAAGTGGTTAGGGGACAGCCCACAGATATTTTTTTTTAAATGGGTGTTGCTGTAGTTTAAGAGTGTAACTATCTCTGTATTTTGTGAGATGCTGGGCCCTGACATTGTATATGATCTGCCAGCTATTGCCAAAAAGGGCTCTAATTAAACTTAAATGAAACAATGCTATGGTTAGGCCAGAGATCAAAAAATTATGTCTTCTGGGCTGAGAGAAAAAGTTGGTGACAAAGCTTACAGATCATGTAGGGAAAGATCTCAACAATTTCAGAGTTGGTGCTTCAGTTCTGGATACATCCTCTGTCACAATAGAAAAATACTCTTTTTGTATCCAGCTGGTCAATAGAAGCTGTTTATCGCTGCCCCCCTCTGCATGGCGGATTTGTGTTTTCATTCCCTTCATTGCTGCAGACAAAATCCTCTAGGTTAGCCTAACTCATGTTCTAAACTAACCTGACCAATTTTTTCAGAGGTTGATTCTCCACTGGCAAAAGGAGCAGTGGAGCAGCCAGCAGCGATAAAATAGTTAAGAGACAGCAATGTCTCCCATCAGCACAACTAGATTTGGGGGAAGACATGTCTCCATGGTTTTACTCCAATCATTTTCATAAAAATGTGAAAATAACTGAGCAATAACTGTGGGTGTAAGAGCATTTCCCATTATCTGGAAAAATGGATTATTTAATGAGAAATATCAACAGCTAAGTAAAATAATGACTTAATTATAGTAACTTGCCTAAAGGGTTTTAATGTGAAGAGTAAAAATATTTATGAATAAATGAGGTCTTATAGAAAAGAAAAAAAATCTACCATGACACTGAAATCCATCAGATCATGGGACAGTCTTCTAAGACATGGCAGAGGCCTCAGCTGAAATGGCAGTTCAAATTACGCAAAATATTTGCTGTGCAAGAGGTTAGTAATCCTCTAGTGGCAGAGTGTCAGATGAAGGGATCTGATTTTCTGAGTCTTCTGTCTGATCTCGGTTGTCCCAGTGTAGTCTTTTGAGCAGACTGTCATAAGAGTAACCTGCACACCAAAATCAGAAATACAGACGCTACTAAAATGGTAATAATTTGGTATCCTTTCAAACTAAGGACGTGATTAATTTTCTTTGCTTCTAATTGTCTTCATATTAAAAATACCTTGATACGACAAGGCATAGCAGGGGTAGATTTTGGATAAAAGAATGTAAGTAGGTTTTCATCTCAAAAGACATGTTTTGTGAGATGATTATATGTCTGACAAGATGTATTGCCTTGTTTTTACTCTGGTGACTAGAAGGATTCTTGCTCAATTTTATTTGCAAACAGCTGCAAGACTCAGCATGTGAAGAGAAGAATGTCATGGATGAGTATTCTGGGCTGGCTGCCCAAAACTTGTTATGATCATTATACATCCCTCACACAGTATGTGACAGTTTTCCCATCTTCATACGTGATTTTCTGTGTAAAAGTAGAGCTGAAAGGGCTATCTCGGAGTACAATTATGAAACTCCAAGGTAAATAATAAAAAGTCAACAACAAAATTAGAAACTGATAGAAACATGAAATGACTTCTGGTTTCCTAATGCACTATGAGTAGTGCTATAATAATCAAGCTAGCAAAATTCAAAGCTCTGAAAATAAATCCAGTAGTTAGCAATTCTTAAAATATGAAGATGAGAGAAAACATTATACTTTTTCACTTCAGAAGTTATCTAAAGCCTGAGCTGTCCAAATGGAGTACTTTACCTTGTTAACATTGCTAAATGCATTCCACTTGGGTATATTATTTGCAAAGAAAAAGATTTTTTGGATTTTGTGTTCTTTGTAATAATCCTCCTAGTGGATTATTGTAGTTTTTAAATGCTAGTGTTTTTAAATGCTCTGTTTTTAAGGCTTCTGCAAACTGTCATATATAGTCTTCGTTGATGATTATGTTGTTGATATTTATGCTACTTCTTTCAGTGTTTCTGCTGCTGCCTGTACAGTGAAGGCTGCAATGGAAATCTGCCTCTTAACTTCTTTCCAGGCTTCATGTTGATCAGCTTTGTTTTTAATGTCAAACATGGCATCATAGATCCCTGGGAATGATTCTCCTGCATACTTGTTATGGCTGCTTGGAGCAAAGATAACATGTCTGTAGGGAAGTTGGGGGAAAAAAATAACAATATTCTGCATTAGGAAAGTAAAACATATTATTTTCTGAATAAAACTAATCTGTTTTTATATAATCTGTTAAATTCTTCACACTGAAGATGTAAATAAATAAGATTTTTGCAGCAATAGTACCTATAATCTATGAAGCAAGAAAATAACATAAGCTAAATTATTCCATGTGAATTCCAGAACTTAATAGCTAAGAAGACTTGAGATAAAGATGACTGCAGTATTTTCCTTTCCCTCATTTTAGATGAAATGGAAAGATAAAAAAAAGCCAGCTTATTTTCTCACAGATATACAGAATCGCCAACAGATACAGGCATGCTTTGAGGTAGGAAAGCTGATGCTTTAACAAGAGACTGTTCTCAACAGATTTTTAATCAGAAGCTATGAGGGGTACAAGGACTGTAGATCTTAAGTTCTCTTTCTACAGTTACTTTTCAGTGGAACTTTTTAGTGGAAAGATTACTGTTCTGAATTATGCAGATTGGTAGAAGGACCAAAAAGCTAGACTTGGCTTGACTATTCTGCCTTTCAAACAAGATTCACTTCTTGAACTGGATGAGAGAACTACTGAATTAACTTCACTGCTGTTGAAGTACTGCCCTCCACACTGTATTTGCTAGCATGACGGTTTTGCTACAATCGATCAAATTGAAGATACTTCAATTATATCCTATTTCACTTTCAAATAATAGTAACTTCCCAAAGATCCTTTACCACTGAAATTACTTGAACTGAGACAAGGGCCAAACTTTTAGATCGGTTTAGAAGCCCACTGAAATCAACGGAAATTAGTTTACTGACCTGAATAGTTTCCAGCAAGACTTTTCCTCATTCTATATAGTGTATCGATCTCACTGAAGTTTTCCCTAATGTTGTTTTTCCTTTTCAATCTTATTTTTCCTGTTTAATCTACTTTTACCATGTTTAATAAAATCACTACAATTCCACTTAGAGACCTGTAAATCTTAAAGGAATTCTCATAGGGTACTTCAGGCAGAAAGTGCAGAATAAACCTTTCTTACCTATAGAATGGCCTGCCAGGTAATCCAAGAGGATCAATGAAAGCCCTTTCTAGAAACATGAGCTGATCATTTAGTGATCTGACAGCAAGTAGGCTAAAAAGCAAACAGAGGAATATGTTAGCTACAGAGTGTTTGGCCCACTCTCACCCCGTCCCCCAATGTACACAGCTCTGGATTTATGAAGGACAGTAGATCCAAGATGTTGAACTTAAAGTGTAGCCCACAAGACAGCCCATGTCAGCTAACCTGCACAACAGAATTATGTTGATCTGTACTGTGAGACAGTCTGGTTAACAACATGAAGGTTTCTTAAAGCTATTTTTAAAGCCCAAGGAATAGTGTCAAAGACGACAGAGACTTTCAGGTATTTTCTCTCATGTTGCGTCTTATTCCTTTATCTCTTTTTCATTAGGATGCTTAGGCAGACCATTATCTTCTTTTGTACGGCAGTTTTCTAAAGACCTTATTTTCCACAAAGCCAGCCAGCTGCAAATTACTTCAATAAAATCACATTTGTTTTTATGTAAAACCACAACATCTGAGAAACAGGAACCTTGTGATGTTAGAATCATCTTTTGAATCATCCAAGAATTGTTTTTCTGATGGCAGATTGTAAATTCCCTAGAGCAGAGACCATCTGTGTCTGTGTGCTTTGAATAGCTCTGAGCATATTACTGATGCTTAACAAATAAAAGAACTGTGAAGAAGATTATACTGAATATATGTGGGTTTGGTAGTTTACATCCGAAGTAACTTATTGTAGAGCTTCAAAGGCATTCACCAATAAAAAAATGGTAAAATTTATATCACAGTAAGCCTGGAGTAACTCTACTACCATCAATGAAATTGTTTCAAGTTACATTGGTGTAAAGGGAAACCGAAACTGGTTGGTTGAATTAATACTTGGATTTAGGCCATCCATCAATGAAATGATTTTGAAAATATCACATACATGTCATATGTCATAAATGTCATATTTTACATAAGAAATTATTGTTAACTCATTTATCTTGAAAGTTGCTGCCATTAAAAAGATGGCTTTATTCTCACTTAGTCTTCCATAAGGGTAAGCATATGGCTAAATGAGATTCTTCCCAAGAAATGTAACATACACATATGTACATATAAAAGGAAGTTTGGTTTCGTATTCTAGGCATGGCCTACAAAGAATAAATTAAGAATGAAGTCAACTGCAAATTAGGCCTTTTGGCATAGGTGGTGCATAGAATTTTTGAAAGCTCGTCAAAAACCTTGCCACAACTACAATCATGGTACAGGTTTTTTTTTATTTCATTAAGTGGTACTGGTATCTTGAAAACTAAAGTGCTGGCAAATGACGACCACAAGTCAACATTTGTTCTTTAATGATAATCCAGTAACAAAGTCTTAGGATGTGTCTCTGCTTCGAGGGAATTACACACCTGAGCTGGCTGTGCTCATGCTAACCAGCATTCTAGTCACATCCATGTATCATCCTGGCATTGCTTCTCAATTAAAACCCATCAAGAATTGACACTAATTAGTTTGCACAGTTTTTGAAGCTAATATGGCTAGATTCCCAGGCTCTGCAGTGTCTCTGATGTCCACTAATTCAACATTTCTATACTTTGTTTCCTAGAGTAACCAGATCCTTCAAGACAAGAGTCCATAAGGACTCATAATGAAACAAATGACTGACAGTCATTTGTCACCAAGGTTATTCAGGGGATTAAATGCAAGTAAAGAGTATGCCCTCTGAGCCCTGAGGACTACATGGAGTATTTGACTGGAAGGAAAAAAAAAGAGTTAAACTTACTTATTGGTATCTATTTGTTGCAGTCTTTCATGAAAGCTAGCAGCAACTTCTGTAAAATTCTTCACAGCTGAAAAGAGAGCATCTGGAGGGAGCAGGAAGAAAGTATTTAACTTCAAATACTGAAGGAATCATTTAACAAATCAAATTCTTCAAATCAAAGAATCACAATTTATCTCTCATTGTGATCATGATCTGTCAATTCTCACTGAATGAAAATCAGATGACTCCATATTCCTACATTAAAAACTGTAATTCTGTGTGAAAACTTGCCTTGGAGACAACAGAAGTCAGTATTCTTGTGAATATTGTTTATTATTTGCCACTTGAAGAACGTACAGAAATACCAAAAACTGGAGCATGGATTGCCAGAACCGGACTGTTCAGGTAGGTGCGGGATTTTATAAATCCTGGCAACCTGTGTTTTACTGGTATGTCCCTCCACACATACAGAGTTTTGAGAAAGACTGAGGGTATATATGTGTGTGTGCGTGCGTGCACACGTACCTGATATTGGTCATTAGCAGCCAAGTCCTAAGCTGAATACTATATAATGTTGCCAATAAAGTAAAGGCTTCTCAGGCAGGAGGCATATTGTGAATCCCTATAACATGAAATAAAATTTCACGTGCCAGCACAAGATCCCTATTGTGGCAGAGGGATGAACCATTCCTGCCCGACCAAGCCCCGAGGCAAACTTCTCATGGTGCTAGCACTTGCCATCATGTGCCCATAAACTGAAACAAGAGAAGTTCTGACTGGATATAGGGAGAATCTTTTTACCCTGAGGACAGTCAAGCACTGTGGTCCAGAGAAGTTCTGTAGTCTCTGTCCTTGGAGGTTTTCAAGACCAGACTGGGATAAAGCTCTGAGCAACCTGGGCTGACCTGAGCTGACCCTGCCTTGGGCAGGTTGACCTAGTGACCTCCAGAGGTTCCTTCTAACCTGAATTATGCTATGATCCTACGATCAGTGTTCGACAGAGAATTATCCAACACCATAAGCTGCAAAGCAGTGTGATTTCTTTTAGGGACCAAGACAAAGATACCTTGTTGCCAACATCGGTGAACCATATACAGGTCAAAGAACATGTGACTCTAAGTGTTAGCTCTACTTGGCAGCGGCATAGTCTCTACACAGACATACTAGTGACAAAATATTAAAATTTCAAATTATTGGTGGGTGTGGCTCTTGTTTTATTTACTGTTCATACAGCACAAGGTAAATACCAGGTCATGACTAAGACATACATTAAGATAAGTCACTGCTAGCACTAACAGAGGAGGAGTGGGACTGTACATACCAAAGGATACATTGTATGTTGCCAGCTCCTCTTCATGATTCCTTGACAAATTGTAGATGATGTGAGCATAGTTGCTTACAGCTGATGCATAATCTCTACAGTTGAAAGGAAGCACAACGGAGCTGGCCAATTCAAACACCAGCCCTCCCCGTACCTGAGCTACTGTCAGATGATTCTTGAAAGTGGGATCATAAAACCTCTCCACAATTTCATAGGTTTCATAGACACTGTGGTAAACTGGATAGCTGCTATATTTTTCTACATTCTGAAACAAACAAACCCAAACAAAATCAAGATTCAGCTGTGGATACTTCAGCTTTGCTTGAAAAGCTTTGCTGTGGGATTCAAGGCACTGTAAAATTAAGTGTTCAGGTCACACTAATCCTATGTAACCACTACAGACAGTCGAACGAGAAGAACTGCTCAGTGGTGGCTCTCTTAGACATCACCCTATGATGAGACGAACAGTCATTTGGAGATGTCTCTCTCCACTGACCATATACAGAGCCTAAAGAAGGTAGCTAAGAACAGACACATAACTTTTAGTTGGCTAAATTGAAGTGAGATTGCCCTTCCTCTCTTTGCTTGGATCTCAACAGTAATTTCTGTTTGTGTCTTTGGATATGCCTTTTTAGAGGAAAAGACTACATTGAATAGATTTCTCCTTGAGCATTTCTCAGTTAGTGTCATCTCACAGTATGCTCCAGAGTCAAACCCATATTGTCCATAAAACATGAACCATTTTGAATTCAAAGCTTCGTAAGTTGTTACAAATCATTCAAAAGTCATCATAAGCCGCTCATAAGCCTTCACCAACCATAGGTAATTTTGAGCATGTCCATTTACCCTGAGCAAAGGTCTTTTTGTCTGACACCAAGCTGACCATTCCTATTTATTAAATATTTGTGTTGTAGTAGCACATAGAGTTCTAGTAATGAACTGTGACTCTGACACACTAAACTGAACTACTCCAAAAAGCTGGCAATCTAAATGGCTCAATTACAGGTGATATTATTCAGGCAGTTACAGGGGAGAAAAAATTACAAAGACACAGACTTACCCAATTTTTACTGTAACGTGCTCTGCCCGAAGCAATGCCAAGACGTTGAAAAAAGACTTCAAAGTCATTGCCAGAACCCAGTTTATTTATTCTTTTAACAAGAAAGAGGAAAATACCTTGAGTGACAATAGTTAAAGTATAATTTTAGTTTGCTTCCAAGTACTGTGGCAATTATTTATCCTGCAGACACAGTCACTACACAGTCTTTTCCTAGTATGCTCTAGAAAGAGCTCACAGAAAGAGTCAATATACCATGAATTGCCTGTGACCCCTACATTACATGCACCTCATCAATTGCATTCTCGGAGGAACAGAGTTGTCATTCTCATTGTCAGAGAAATCAAACTCTCAAGAGGAGAATTTAACTCGCTATCTTTAATCACTGAGAAGACCCAGTGACCTTCCTCCTACTGAACTTCCACTATCCCAAGCTCTCAACTCAGAAAAACCACAACAGTTCCAGCATGGCTCCATGGAATACAATCAGAATTGAGATTCTGTAGAGAAACCCTGGTAAATTTGAAGGACAGTGTTGTAAAAACCAGCCTGGTGTGCTCCCCAGCCACCCAAAGTCAGAGGCCTTCCAGGAGACTGGAAGAAAGTGCAAGGGAAAGCTGCTGTGTTAGCATCTTGTGTGCCTGCCTCTGGCTTGTGCATAAATCTCTATAAACTACACGAACACTTTACTTTTCATATATAAAGCCTCCTGGTCATGCTACAAAGGCAAGTTCACAAAACTGTTGTACAATGGTGTACCAGCTGCAATCAATAAAACTCTGGAATTTATACCAGCTGAGAATCACAACATTTATTCTAGGCACTCAGTTTTTCAAGTGGATATTTCTTTAAAACCCACACTCTACAAGTTATAATAACTTTTGGTATATCGTTTATTTTCTTTTGTCACTGACCTGGGGACCTCTTTATATTCTCTTGATGGATTTTTTTTATACCAGCTCTCATAAAGAGATTTTCCTTCAAACCCCTTGTCAGGACTTGGTATCTAGAAAAGGTATATTGTAAAAAAAGACAAAGGGTACAATTTTAAATGTTACCAAGCAACAAATCTACAACCTGTCATCATGTAAAGCCTATGGCTTAGGGCAATGAATAAGTCACAGTCTTAAGTCCCTCAACCTTTCTGCATTTCCATTTTAACATTTCAAATACATAGCATTTTCCAGAGGAATAGTTTATTTGCTAAAAATAGGTAATTTTAGATGGAAGAAAACACAGGGAAAGTAAAATATTTCAAGTCAACATTTACATTTTGATAATTCTTTATGAGATTTTCAGCCATTTAATTTAAATATTAAAAAAAAAATCCCTCACAAAACCAAAACACTTTGTCTCATTTTGGCATGAAATTTCAATTTTGTCTTGGTTTAATTCAAAACTGTTTCTACCTTGTTTTAGTTCACAAAAATTATTTTCATGGATGCAGCAGTAACCTTAGAAGGGCAAAGTGTACAGTACTTGGTGTTTATGTCATCATATCTGCTACAGAGGTATACAAATCATGATCATCCTAAAGTTCATTTCTATCACTCTTTTCAGACTACTTTCCAGATTACTGATCAGGTTAAACACTGTGGGTATTTTTTCATCTTTCCTTTTTATTGATGGGCTGCTGAGGTTTTATTATCTTTAATCTATTAAAGATTATTAATATCTATGTTATTATTAATATCTATATTTACCATCTAAGAATTACTCCACAATAGCGATCAAAATAAAACTAATATATTTGCTTTTTTGGTCATGAAGCTAATTGTTCATAGAACAGTGTTAACACTTTTTGCTGCAGATTAACTTTGGACAGGATCACACAGGACCTGCCTCCTGATCAGCATTCTCTTCAGACATCAGCTGCCAACAAGCCGTGGTTACATGCATTCATCAGCCTTTGTTGGTGCTTCCCAGCTCGAGGAAGGGTTACACAACCATGTTTACTGGTATTTAGGTCAACATTTAACGATGGCTCTTGGTGCCCAAACTGAGACTCTGCTGACCTGATTTTCTGACCATTCTGAACACCTGCACTTAGCGCAGGTTACCATGGGAACTGCAGGTGATCAGCTCTTCTGCAGTTCTGGACAGACATACCTTTATCTGGGCACCTAATTTTAAGAGAGTTAAATTTTATTTGTTGTCCTTCAATTGCCAGAAGATTATTATACCGAATTACTACATTTCATTTACTTTTCTACCAGTCTAATGCCAGCTTCCAAGAGAAAACAAATTATCAACCCTGGAAAAGACAGATGACTGAATATATACAGCAGATGAAGACAGATATAGTAGATTCATAGAATATATACAGTAGTTGAATGTACATTATATATATGTATATAAAACGCACACACAGAAGACTAATTAAATGTTCATGCTTTAATACAGATGAACAGAAAAAAAGAAGGAAAAAAAAGCCCTTAGTGCCAGCCTCTAAGACCCACTCTCAAAGCAAGGAACATCTTACATCTAAGATGGTGAGGCTATTTCCTGAGAAAGGTCCCTACCTTTTAATTTTGTGTGCCACACAAATATGTGTGAGAGCATCATGGTCAGAGCCAATGAATATCTTAACAGGATACACCAAAGCAGAGCACATTGACCAAACCTGCCACATCATGCTAAAACCAACACTGTAACAAGCCTGATTTATTTCCCTGCCTACAGGGAGTCGGGAGTCTCCCACTACCATGGGCACCCTATCAGTTGGACTGGGCAGCCAAATTTGTGCTTGTTTCTGTCCTCTGGCTCATGGCATTTTTAATTCTTTTGTTCTTAGAAGGAATTACTTTCACAGGAGGAGTGGAAAAATCCCCTAATCCTGCATAGCTAATAATTTAAGGGTATAACCTTGAAATCCCTTTGCCACTCCTGGGAAAAAGCTCCAGTTACTTAGCTGTGGACTTAAAAGGGTTACTGCAGTTAGCAAAGAAAGAAACATCTGACACCATATTTTATACACAGAGCCCCATCTAGTAAGTGAGCGCTGAACATGCTGGCTAAAAATTTCAAGCGATATTACCTCTTTAGTCAGACTGTACACCAGTCTGTACATCAGTGGTGTGCAATCCACTCGCAAGGTGTAGTTTCCTGAAAAACAGGAAAAACTATTTATCCAAAGAAGCAAGTTCTACTCAGCTGAAACCTCATGCCATTATTTAATAAGAAAGGGACTAGAGCGCTACACTCTCTACTGTAGGGAGCTAATTCTCCCTGTAGAAGAGTTCTCCTCCTGTGATTTTGCCAGCGCATTTGTATCGACTAGGATGAATTACAGCCCAGCTGTTGAAGCAACCCTTAAGAGCTTTTCTTATGTCCCTATGTTTATTAATTACATACGTTATAAGAGGAGAAGCTGACTCTAAAGAGTTGCCATAGAGCTGCTGACAGGGGCACAACACTTCTTGTCCCTTCCCATTACTTCCCAAATAGTGTAGCTACTGTAATGGACTTCTTTCCTAAAGCAACAGGAATATCTGAAGGATACTTTATGACTCTGGGTTGCAGTTTCCCCCCATATCTACTCCCAAACTAATGCAACAGCATTATCACATTGAAGCTTTCATGGATCTCCAAACCAAAATGCCTCCCAGTCATCTGTAGATGCCATCACTATTCCTGTAAAACACGTCAACACTACGTACCTTCGATGGAGGAATCTGCATTGATATAAGCCACTCCTCGTGCTTGCAATACTTTGGCATTTTCCTACGAGAAGAAAAAGAGGAAGAAAATGCTGATGAACTTTTTTTTCCTCAGCACTATTTTCCCATCCACAGAAGTAACAGCTGTTTCAGGGAAAGACATCATATACTGCAAGGAGCTATATATTCTTGGTAGTTCAAAAGGAAACTTAAGAGAGTGTGTGTGTGTGTGTAAGGAAGAGAGAAGGAGGGAGGGAGGGAAGAACCGTTGCTTTCTGGTACAGATTTCTCAAAGATCTGCCAGTGTCAAAACTGCTTTGAACACTATTGGTTTACCTCAGCCCACTCTGTCGACCCCAACAAGCCAAATTCCTCTGCATCCCAGCTTGCAAATATCACTGTTCTCCTTGGCTTCCATCCTGCAATAAAAGACCACAAAAATTGTATTACAGAAATAAAGACTGCTTGTTACATGGTAACTTATGTGAAACAAATGTCATTTTTGGGGGGCTCATCTTTTATCCTGATCTGTGGGGCAAGAGGTGTGTTTAAAGAACTTTAACACCAACTTCTTCACTAATCTAATCTAATAATGGTTTGCTAATTTTGTAGCAATCTCACTTCTACTTCAATATTGGGCCAAATAATGTATTCTTTTTCTTCTCTCAGCTTTAATTGCAAGAAAATTTTCTAAAATTTAAAACTCTGAACAAGGAAAAATAATGTGCTTGTGCACAAATTCTTGAAAGAAAGATTTTCTACTCTTTTTGCTCTGTTCAAGTACACATTGTATACCAGTGTCTACTTTGACAGAAAAGTGTCTGGCATGTTTTCATATCTATTACTGAATTTCTTTGACCTGTTTCCCAAATTCCAGATTTCAAAACCTAAGGAATTCCCCATAACTTTGACAGATCACCTTCAAAACTGTCCTGGTTTCAGCTGAGGTAGAGTTGATTTTCTTTATAGTGGCTAGTATGGGGCTATGTTTTGGATTTGTGCTGAAAACAGTGTTGATAATACAGGGATGTTTTAGTATAAGCACTACTTAGCAACAACTGAATCAAGGACTTTTCAGCTTCCCATGCTCTGCCAGGTGCGTGGGAAGTTGGGGGGGGGACACGGCTGGGACAGCTGACCCCAACTGACCAAAGGGATATTCCATACCGTATGACGTCATGCTCAGTATGTAGAGCTGGGGGGGAAGGGGGAGGGACGTTCGGAGTGATGGCGTTTGTCTTCCCACGTTACACGTGATGGAGCCCTGCTTTCCTGGAGATGGCTGAACACCTGCCTGCCCATGGGAAGGAGTGAATGAATCCCTTGTTTTGCTTTGCTTGCATGTGCGGCTTTTGCTTTACCTATTAAACTGTCTTTATCTTAACCGACGAGTTTTCTGACTTTTGCTCTTCTGATTCTCTCCCCCATTCCACCGGGGGTGGGGTGGGCAAGTGGCTGTGTGGTGCTTGGTTGCTGGCTGGGGATAAACCACGACACAACTTCTCTTCCCCCACCTCTCAAGTGGATGGACCAGAAGGCAGGGACTGGGGGAGAAAAGTCCGTCTAGTGACCACTATATAGTGATTCATGATCACTTATCACTATATAGTGATTTATGATATTTAAAGATCTTTCACTTGAAGTTCTGCATGCGATTTAAACGCATACCAAATGGAACAGGCTCTATTGCCCTGCCTCTGCATCTTTGCCCAAAGTTTTCTTTGAAGCTACTGGAACCTTTTCATCTTTTGCTCCCTTTCTTTTTTACTTTTTTTTTTTTCCCCAGCTTGCATTCAAAGCCAGTTTCCCCTGATATCCAATAACTGGGAGGAAATGGACAGAAAACTAAATGTCAATAGGTTTTAAGTGTAATGGGTAGGCAAAGAAAGCTCCTCTAGCGGAGTTACTTGAGTTATGTCAGAGCTTCTTTCCATGAGATGTCAGATAGGGAGACAGCATTTGCTCTGACAGCAGCAGAAACTTGGTACAGTTGACATTTGTTCCTATTCTAATGTAACTAGGCATGAGGTATTTTTAACCATTACCTCCTACTATGTTTGCACAGCTCATTCTCTGCATTACACAGACATGCTTTAGTTATTCTTGGGTCTGTCTTCAAACTACCATCAAATGCTGAGGAGGCTCTTGATGTTGTCCTGATGAAGCCTTGATCAGTCCACCACTGTATCAATTTTATAGGACCATTGAAACATCCAGTCTGACTGGCCTCAAATAAGCAGTAATCAATTGTACCTAAATGTCATATTTATTTCAGTATCCCTCATTTTGTGTTTTGTTTTCCTTTAGGTGTACTTTCTCTTGAGTAGAAGTACCTCACATATACCAAGGTTGTAACGGGAACTAATTAACAGCTGCAGAGCAGCGTGCTTACTTGAGACATCAGTGAGATACATGTGTTTAATTTTCAGCATATGCTTAAATCCCAGGGAAGAAATCAATGGGCACTGCTGAGAGCAGTGATTTTGGTGTGCATTATCCTTTCATTACATTACCTTTCCTTTTCAGTTTTCCAAAGCTCCTCACAATCTCGTGAACCACAGCTGCCCCACTCTGAGGATCAATGCCACCAAATACCCAGGAGTCACGGTGGCCTCCCAGGATGACATACCTATCTAGAGAAATTAATTATGGAGGTTTACTTAGAAAAACTTTTTTCCTGCCATAGAGCTGTTAATTGGAAGTAATATCTAATTTTCCATGTAGTTTTCAGGCAACAAAGCTTAATAGTTCATAATATACATGATAGAAAGGCAAAAGACATTTTAAATCTCCAAAGACATTTTTCTGCATTTTCAGCCAGTGCTAAAGAATTTGTCAAACTCAATAACTAGATCCCATAAGACTTAAAACCTCCTAAATTCCGTAACGTTACTTCTATAATTAGAAATACTGCAGCTTTCCTCTGAAGATAGAAACATCTTTCCATATTTTACAACAGTAAGTTTCATGGTAAAACTGATCCACTAATTATATTTGTACAGCACATCAACTCACAACACTAAGGTGTGCTGAATGCAGTATTTCTCTGAATATGTATATAGTCAATCATAAAAAGGGTTGTCCAAATCATGACAGAGATGTGATTAATAAGATCAAAGTCAGACTAGATCTCTGTGCTACTATAATATGGTCAACAGTTGTGTTTCAGGCAACAGGGAAGTGTTGCAGTTACAAGTTAAATGACGTTATTGTCATCCCAGGGATGTCTACATATGTGGTTTTTTAGAGTGTAAAATCACACTGGTTACAAAAGATTGTAAGACAGCCAAAAAGTCAATAGTGGTGAATATGATGTCTTCAGATGGAATGCAAAATCCATTCCTGTGTTATTAGGGAAGAATATCCACTTAAGAATATTCTTTCAATTGCAAAGTTACTTGCCTGAAGACAAGTAATTCTGTCTTGGTTATGACTCCCCCTTGAAAATCAGCATTTACAGTGAAAGTGCTGACATACCCTGAACCATGTGAAAGCTGGTGCAATAAATATTTCAACACCAATGATCATGTAGTGCAATATTTCAGAGAAAAGTATATTCCTCATTTCCCCCTTGTAACTATGAAGTGCATGTAGAGGTCACTGCACGCTCACATTACACTGAAGACAAATTACTTTACCTGGTTCCACTGTGCCTCTGATGGTACCAATCACATTGTAAATCCTTGTTATGTCGTTGCGGCTATGAATGTGCATTTTCACCTTTCTAGGGTATCGGGAAGAAAACCCAAAGAGAAAATCCACCAGATTAGGTAATAAAACAACTTGACACCTTTCAAAAGTGTACAATATAAACTGTAAGGAAAACATTTCGGCCAAATTTACCTTCCATTAAACCAAAGGAAATCTGAAAAGATGTCAGTGTAGTTTTTTCTGGATTTATACTTGTGCAACCGAGAACAGCATTTAGCCCTTGAAAGCTATGTACTGTTATTGATGTCAGTAAGATTTATATGGATAACAGGCTTAGAACTCCAAATTCAAAGATTTTTTGCTAGCAGCTAGTTTTTAAATTTGGAAGAGTGAAAGAAAAATGAAAGCCATCTAATGTTAAAAAGGTAAATAGTTCAAATCATCTAGAGGTTGGTGCAAATCAGAAATGACTCCAGCACAGTTAATACTGATGTGGCAGCTCAGGCAGCAGAAAATCAGACATGAGTTGCATCAAGAGACTTTGTTTGTTTATCTACAACACAGCTGGAGGTGCAACAACTCATCCTCAAGGGTTGCCTGTATATTTTTCAGAAATAATTTTTCATGTGGTATGACTAAGACATAGGGAAAAGGTCAAACAGTTCATACGAAGTCAGTGCAATAGCTCAGCCAATATTGAAACACCTG
Source organism: Ciconia boyciana (assembly GCF_034638445.1). Taxonomy (NCBI): domain Eukaryota; kingdom Metazoa; phylum Chordata; class Aves; order Ciconiiformes; family Ciconiidae; genus Ciconia; species Ciconia boyciana. Next base: position 210,386,814 of record NC_132934.1, read on the forward strand.
GACTTTAGTCCTAAACTGTAATTACTAAATCAGTTTAGAAAGAATCTGAAACAATAAAAATGACATTGTAGTTAAAGTTTTTTTTCTGGAAAACTTGACTTGTAGGTTAATATTGTTTTATATGAGGCAATAGGTAAGACCAGAAGCTGGGCCCACATGAATTTGAAAAAGACAACACACAAATTCAGTTCTCAAAAATAATCAGTCTCATCAAATAGTTTGTCAAAGGCGAGATGCTTTTCAAATGAAACTGGTTCAAGACTAGCTAGAAACTAAAGCAATTCAGTCATATCCATCCAATTGATGTAAATCTACTGAAGCTTTGCACTGAGTACATTTCAGCCCAGGAAATGGTCATAATAAAAGAAATGATACAAATAACCTCAGCTACTCTACCTTTGGTCAAATTCTATTGCTCCACCTGTTTTTCTCTGATCCCGAGCACCTTTTCCTTATGAAACAAAACTGACCTTGTAGAATAATTTGTTGTGAAACCAGGACCAACGTTGTAAGATACATTCAAATTTCCTTTCCAGCTACTATGTGGTGGTGCATATCCTCCCATATTACTATTACAAAAAAAAATAAAAAATTATCATTATTAGTTACAGACTTCTTACAATAGCAGCAAACACAAATGAGGAACCAGGAACCACACTTTGTTACGTCCCATGCACACACAGACCACAATGATGGTCTTTGTCTTAGACAATTTCTTTGTCTTAGACAACTACAAGCCTCCACAGGAGAAAAATCTGTCTTTTTAGCTACATTAATACTAGTAAATTAACACAGAGGAATAGTCCTGGGCTTTGAGATCAGCTTGCAATGGCCTATAGCTATCCTGGAAAACAGTGTTGGCCTCCAAAGGTTTTGCATACAAACTGCCTCTTGTAAATGGTCCCTGGAACTTTCTACTGCCTTGAAGTGCATTTGCATTTGAATCAGCAGAGAGTAACTTGGACCATTCTAACAGTTTAACAGCATAGGCAGTTGTCTTCCAGTGCCTGTCCCTGGACACTGTTTAATCTGGTAGCACAGACAAGTTGATGTGTTTCAAAGACATCTAAAATTGGAGAAATATGATCAGTCCAAGTCACCTTTTCTTGTTCCATTGTCAAAGGTGAGATGTTTTTTCTCAGTTAACACAACTGGAAATGCAGTAATTCAGTGGATCGCAATTACCCATACTTATTCACCTGTTCTAAAGGATTTATATTTTTTACATGAATTTCTGAGAAACATAAAAAAAATATAAAAAAGTATGCTGGATGTTCTGGTTCTTATTAGGCAAAATATATTTATTGTAAATGAAAGCACGTCCTTTACTGTAAATGCATATTTCAGGCAAGCTTTATTCCACAAAACACTTCAGCATGTCTTCAAGTCCTCGGTATATTTTTATATAAAAATATGATAGCAGGAATAACTAGAAGTTATGACTTCTCAAGACAAAAGGAGAAAACAAGGACCCAGTATTTTTAGAGGATTTATATTTCATTCATAATTATTAAAACCAAGTTCTAGAATTATTTACAACTTATTGAAGAGAAATATCTAGCTACGTCATATTTATACATATTAATCTGCTCTACCACTACTAGTTGGCAGTGGAAAAAAGAGGTTTTTTAACCTATACCTTTAACTTTATGAGCAGTTATCCTCGTAACAGTGATGACAGTAAAGTTTTAAAGAAAAGACAGTCTGGAGATATATTAGTCCATAAAAGTTTGGGAGGAAATAGGAAAAACACTAGAACAGTGTTAATGAACATCAGGTATGCAAAGACACCAAAGACAGTAAAATTCTGCCTCATATAAAAATAAATAGCTTCAATACTTCAGAGGAAAACCTGCATAGAAAACCAAGATAGAATTTTTTTTTTGACTCAATATTCAAACAGAGGCATCAGACAGAGCAGAATGATTGCTCATGTGATTTAGATACAAAATTCCTATACAAATACACACCCAAGATTCGGTTCACTTATTGCCCTAAACACTTATCTTTGGTACTGTTGCCAACCCTGGTATTTCCTGCTCTGTATCTCTACAGCTGATATAGATGACTACTGCTACATTTTTAGGGGAATGATACACTTGCCAACTCAATCACATCTTATTTTTTTCAGAGAACTTACTTGGTTTGTTAAGATAATTATGAATTTTAATGCTGTCCTCTGGCAAGCTGGTAACCTGTCTTCATATCACTTGCATGTTTAGTAAGCACACTTACTTACAATTAGATGTCTATTAAATCCCCTATAATACTCCAGTTTCTCCAGTGTCCTTATATTAGTTTGCTAGCATAATTTCATATTTACGCAACATAATACACCTGATGAGAGAAAGCGTATGTCTTCATTTAACAGAGGACAGTACAGATACTGTCCCATCAAACATGCATGGCAAGTATTTCCTGGGACAAATGAATGACTTTGTGGTCTTTTTCACAGGACAGGTATCACGCCATCCTCAAAAAATTTTGCCTTTATTCAAACTGAGAGGCACTTCATACCTTCAGTATACTTATCATGATATATTACAAATAATCCTTTCCAGATCACTCTGCACATATCTGATATGTAGTAATAGATAACATGTTTACCTCCTACAGAGAACCTACTGACAAACATACACTATTTCAACAGCTACAGTAGAAGCATAGTGCAAAAGTCTTTTCCCTTTCTTTTCAAATACTCTCATAACTTTCAAAAAACAGTCTGTTTAAAATTCCTGATGTCTCCCATACACTCACCGCAGTAATGACTCAGCATCATGATAGCCAATGGGATGAACTGGAATTTTTGGGAGACCTACACCACTGGCTTTGTCTAATCGGTAGGTGTATTCTGAAAGCAAAAGACAGATAGTTTCATATTTACGACTCTCAGAAGGAATTTGTACAGATCATAGCACAGTCCTAACACCGGAGTCAGGGATAATCATTTCACTTTCCTCGAAGTCGGGCTGACATTTCTTCAGTAACTTCATTCTTTATGCTTTATCAACATGTTTTCAGAGAGTAACAAAGATTCTCCCATAGGGTCTGCAGTCATGCATTTAGAGATGGCTGGAAATTTTAAAATTGTTTGCTAATTTTTTTGCATTTAAATGCTTTCAGGTAGAAATATTTCTCTCCATGGAAAGGAACTTCAGACTAAGCCACAGAGAAAGAACAAGAGCAAAGAGGGATCCTGTAGTCTGATGCTTGGAACATTCAGCTAGGAACTAAAAAAATTTTGCCACTTGATAAGAGATGAAGATAAAATCTTATACACTGGGCTACTGAATATTGTGTTTTGCTGTTTTTGTGAACGAAATGAAGTCTAGGTTTTGTTCTGACAGAACTCACATACAAATCATGGTTTTTTACAAATGAGAATCTTGATTTTCACAATGTGGACAAAATTTGATGTTTGCGAGCCAGCAGGTATGGAATAGCCTCCTCCTTAATACAACATTCACAGGGACTCTTGTTGAGGGAAGCAGATAGGGATTCATCTATGAGATCACTGACTCTAGCATGAAGAACCAGAAATCTTCCTCATGGTCTGCTCCTGCCATGCTGCCATTGTGAATATGTATCCTCTTCCAGCTCAAGTTGTGCTGGCTAGAGGCGACCTTCCCCATCACTTAGGGACTGCTCTTCTTGAGGTGACTGCCTCCCTCAGATATGCTGGCTCAAGTGCTGGCATGAATGGTTCTTAATGCATTTCAGTCAAAATGATCTGGGTTAGGTGCTAAATGAAAAAGCTGAGGCAGAGCTCAAATGAGCAGCTGAGGAAGCATGAGGTGAAGGTGATGAACCAGTGGGGAATAGTCATCTTCTCAGGAGCCTCAGCTGCAGCCCGGTGACATGAGTCCCAGCATGAAAGGTCTCAGCATTGCCAGGAGGGACTCTTGTGGAGGGAAAGCAGCCCAAATCCTGCAGAAAGGAGAACTGCAAAAGCGAAGAAACCTGTGAGCTGTGCAGGCTGGCTCCTTGCTGACTTACTGATGAGAAGCAGAAAGGAAAGACTAGGGCTTCAGCTGTCGAAAACTTGTGTCATGATCTCTGGGCTGACTTGGCTATGTCTGTGAAGTTAAGCAGCCCAGCACTGCACTATGTGGCTCCCTTAACATCCCCTCACTTTCTCTCATGCACCATTTGCAGAAGTGTCCTATTGATGTGAAGCCCAAAGCTCCCTCTTCTGAGCAACAGAAAGACCAGGAAAAAATGTGGTTTATTCCAAGGGAAAGAACATCCCCATTACCTTCCCCCTCTTCCTGAAACCAGACCCTAAAAGCATGACTCCTCTAGTGTCACTCACCTTTTGCAGGATAACCTGGTGTCAGAGGATCCCCTGCCCCATTCAGGTTTAATACATTTCCACGCTGGGCTCCTCCACCTGGAAGGTTCCAGCCTTTTGGATAGGGATCTGCTCCTGGGGCGCAGTAGTCAGCAGGGTCAGAGTACAGAATAACTCCCTTGGCACCTGCCAGTTCAGCATTCTTCACCTGCAAAGCACATCTCCAGTCCCTATCCAGTCCTTTATAGCTCGACACAAGAGTTCAAGAGGCAAAAGAAAGTATTGTAAGTTACAGTGACTGTTCCTCAAGGCCTTTTACAGTGCTTGGGCTAAGTAAAGGGCCAATAACTGTTTCATATAATTAAATTTCCTGAAAATATATATGCAGATATCAGGTTCCATATGAAAGTAAGAGGTTTGCTGTTGCTTTGAATTTTAGTTAGGAGATAACTGCAGTAACATGGAAAACAATCCTTCACTATCACTACATAACCTGATTTTGTATTCTGTCATCCAGATCAATACAATCAACTGACTGTTGAAATGTACACATCAGGATGGAAAAAACTGTATCACACTGACGCAGCTTTATCTTTCAGTTAGCGATGTATGCACCTTATTTACCTAAATGATCTCCTAACATATCTCAGGGTTCAGACTACACAGCAAGATCATTATTGGAGAGCTTGAAACTGTCTTTGGCTGTGAACAAGACTAACTCCAAAGAGTGTGTAACTTAGGCTTATTATGGCAGAAGGACTGACTTGTATGCTGTTTTGATTTTTAAAAGTGTTCTCATGCAACTTTATTATTGTATAATCCTGGTTGGTGGAGAGAGAGAGAGAAAATATGTCATTCTGAGATCCCAATCTGTTTTGCCACTAGATAAGACAGTGATGTATAGTGACTGACTGACAACTAATCCTCAACAGTTTTAAATTTGGGTATTTTAATTCAGAAATACCATAGCTTTTTTTAGGAAATACAGTACTTCCCTTCATCTTCTATTCTATTCTTGCACACCATTAGGAAGTTGGAAAATCACAGTACAGTTCTCCAGATTTTATACAGACTACCGAATTCTTCAGTATATAAACAGTCATTAGAAATACTACCATAAGAATGAACATTATCATCTTTTTGTGTCAATGAGGGCATGTAATTTCCAAATCATGGGACAACTGCCTCTCTAGATATTAGTAACTCTGAGGTGTTTCTATTTAATTTTAACAAAAGATTCGTAGACAGCAATACCTTCTTCAATTTTTAAGTCTTTTCCATTCAGATAGTATCTTTAAGAGTGGTAAACAACTTAGTGAAAATATTATCTGACCCAGAATACGAGTTACATGTCACTTTTCACTGGTGAAAATGGTATGTATGTAAACCAGTGAGTTACGCACTTAAAAGCTCACAGATTAGTCAACAGCATATAGTAAGAGTTGGCATTCCAGTGAGGAGCTTCAGTGTTTGACACCCTTAGGTAACTGAGAAATACAAATTATAGTCCTGCCCAAATTAGGGTCAAACTAATTTTTGTACAAGAGCCAAACACATTTAAAATAGACTGTCTTCTTACACCCCTATTGAGGAAATAACTTGTGTATATGCCTGAAGTGTGCACATGATTATGTACTTTCCTGTCAGGCCATGGAAATCTGCAGAAATCTGTAGTTTAAAAATATTTATATGGTAGGGACATTGAATAAACAAATACAGAATTTAAAATAACCTCCATATAGTTATAGTCTCTGCCTGGTGTACAGAAACCATTACAAAGAGACACAATATAGGCTTCTTAAAGCACAGTTTAACCAATAGGGAAGAATAGTCTAGTTCACTTCAGAGTTAGAGTGTATCACCCAAGAATGTTAGTAATATTTTGAAACAATTTATAGTATGCAAATGAATATAAAAATATGTAACATTTTCCAACTTATTTACTTTTATCCTATAGATGTATTATTTAGATATTAAATATTTATTTTATATCTTCTACTAAAGAATCATCTTTGAACACAGCTTTATGAAAAACTCAGTTACACTAAAATCTCCAGAACTCTTTAGGTAAGTGTTTCAGTCTCTTGAAATCAACTGAAGGACAGCACAAGTAACATTTTTATATAGAGTCATTACCTTATTTCCTCTGAAGATCTTCCCATATCTGGCAATAACAATCTTTCCTGTACAGTTAATGCCCATTTCACGTTCTAGCTTAAAGAAGTCCTCAGTGCGGCCATAATTCACATACACTAATTCACCCTGATAGAAAGAGGTAGAATTTGAAACAAGAATGTCAACGAGCATGTCAAACGGAGGATGTGATCTAGTGAGAGAATAAGATGAGAACAATGAGCTGTGGGACTGGCTCTGATATGAATTCTTCTTTGATCATGAGACAATTAGGTATGCAAGTGACTTCTAATGAATTTAGACTCCTACCATCCAAAGCTGCCAGACTTTGTCCTCAATGGAGAATGTTAAGATATAACTCGTGAATCAGAAACTTAAGAGTAAGTGTTCAGAGTACAGCATTTACTTCTCTTCATAGTCTGTTTAAGCTGTAGTCAGTCTCGGACAAAATACTTGGAGGTATTTTGGACCCAGACACCACAGTAAATATAAATTGTATTTTATGCAGTAGACTGAATGATGCCAATATCCTATGAAATTCTCAGGACTCGATTCTTATTCAATACAGCAGAAGCTACAGGTGGTTGACTGCCAAATACACCCTGCACATGAATAAAGTATTCTTCATGATTGTATTTCAACCATGTTATTCAATACTTGATGCGTGATTCATCTTCCTTAATGTCAGCTGCCTAAAAGTTATGTGCATTGTCTAAGAAGGTCCTGTAGTGTACTCCATAGCCACTGAAGAGCTAGGAAGTTCTCTGAGAACTCACCCTTCCGGAAGAATTCACTCCAAACCTGTTTTAAACACCTATTTTAGGAAGGAATAAATTGCCCTCTGGATATACCTCTCATTGATTATACCTCAAAGACTGTTTTAGAGTAAATGCCTATAAAAAGCCTAAAAGACTGCTTTAGGAAAGATGCCTACACTTTCAGACAACTAAAATTAGGTGACAGGAAACTCTTCCTTAGCGCATTTCTCCATATTACCAGACACCTCCAGAGAGATCTTCAATTTAATTTCAAAAAGGTATAAGCTTAAATCTCTTATATTGATGAAAACTGCTGACTAGACATTCAGGTGGTCTCATATAACAGCACACAGCATGTCCTGATAAGACTGTGGTACAGTCATTTTGACTGTACTAGTTTCATCGTTAAACTGCTCAAGTTGCAATTTCTTCTTAAATTAAGCAAAATGAACTCAGTTAGGATAAATTCATGAAATAAAGGGGACTGTATGTAATAAGGCAAGCAGTTTCACACCTAGTAAGATTCTGGTCCTCTCTGTTCAGGGAATAATTCATCAACACAAGGATTATTCTTGAGGAGGCTTTTCTGAATTTATGGAGTAGTTTTCCCTCTCAGTAAAATCAAGTGTAACTGTACTGAAGTCAAGACAGTTCTTCCAGTCCATTTAGATTAAGCAAAATGGGAATTTGGTCCTCCATTCTAAAATAATTTATTTAGAATATCTTGTACAGAATACCTACATTTGTAGGCTATTGTATTTTTTATGACAAACACAAAAATGTTGATTTCAATAGTTTGGCTTACATAATTGCAGAGCTGTAATTATAACAATTAATAGCAGCCTGCTGGGTTCTCATATTCAGGGCCCTTGTTCTACAACGAAGTGCAAAACAAGTTAACTTGAGAGCAACATTTTATGGTGAAAACCTGTTCGCACTTCATGGGGTTTTTTTAAATAATGTGTTCGATTAAGTAGATGCCATCACGTAAAGAAAAGAACAGTTCTGATCTTTAGAAGAAGGTCTCATAACTATATCTGACATAAAGTATATAATCCATATTCATAGCATTTTTCCTGCTGTTGCAGAATAATTCATATTTATTCAATATCTAGATTTCTGAAACTACATTAAAAGGTACTTTATTTGAAGATATTCGATATATTGCATAGTAAATCAGGCTTCCTTAATTAAATTCTAGTAGCATCTCTGAAAATTCTTCATCTTTAACAGGACTAAGAACTAGATCGATGCAATAAATTTCTCATCAGAGCATTGTGAGAGTTTTGGATCAGAATTTCCTAGTGATGTGATGAAATCCCTCATGTTTATAGAACTACTACAAAATACAAGCTTTGAGAATGTAGTGTGGACTCATAAAATGTCTTGTCTGGGCTCGTTTAGTATAGTTAGAGATCTCAAGCACACCTCTTACTCGTGACCACCATTAACTAGATGGGAGTACTTTTGCCGTCACTTAAAAAGGAAGGGAAGAGCAGAATTTTACCATTATTTATGATGCTAATGTTCCTACTACTACTGTCTGTCAGAATGTGACTTCGCTACTTTGTCTGCTTTCTGCTAAATATTTCTGTTAAAAGAAGTTTCTGCTCAAAGCTTAATTTTTTTCATCTGACTGTTTATTGGGATTTAGTTGAAATACACCACACAGAAGAAACATACGTTTTCTAACAATCTGTATTAGAGACCAGGATATATTCCATTTTCCATCTACTGAGAACCAGAAATGAGTGAGAACTACTTCTAAATCTCTGCAGGGTCTCACTCTAGCAGGCAAGTAGCTACTATCCCACTCTGATAGTATTTAACCTTCAAAACACAGTCAATGCCACTTTTTTTTAAAAAGCAGCTGCAGGAAAAAGTAATAGTGCTAGCAGCACTGAACTGTATTTCCACAACTCCCTGATTAGAGCACTCACCCAGAAAATGTCAGAGCTGTGTTCTCAGCCTCTCTCAGTATGAAGAACTTTGATCCACTTCTCCCACTTTCCAGGAAGGTGGCCTACTTGTGAGACTACAGTTAGCCTGGGGTGCAGGTACTTTACAGTGTTCTCCCTTCATTGAACTTGGCGCTTTATGCAGCAATCGTTTGCAAAATTAATGAGCAGAAAGAGAACCTATGACCGACAATTGCACTTGGCAAGTTCCAAACATCTCTCTCCACAGCTTAGTTCAGGTTTTTAATAGAATGGCTTTTATCATAAAATACATAAACAGGCCTGGGAGAACTCAGAAGAATCACAGAATTGTATAGGTTGGAAAAGACCTTTAAGATCATCGAGTCCAACCATAAACCTAACACTGCCAAGACCACCACTATACCATGTCCCTAAGCACCTCATCCAAACGCCTTTTAAATACTTCCAGGGATGGTGACTCAACCACTTCCCTGGGCAGCCCCTTCCAATGCTTGATAACCCTTTCAGTGAAGTAAAATTTCCTAATATCCAGTCTAAACCTCCCCTGGCGCAACTTAAGGCCATTTCCTCTCATCCTATCACTTGTTACCTGGGAGAAGAGACCAACCCCCACCTCTCTACAACCTCCTTTCAGGTAGTTGTAGAGAGCGATAAGGTCTCCCCTGAGCCTCCTTTTCTCCAGGCTAAACAACCCCAGTTCCCTCAGCCGCTCCTCATCAGACTTGTGCTCTAGACCCTTCACCAGCTTCGTTGCCCTTCTCTGGACACACTCCAGCACCTCAAGGTCTCTCTTGTAGTGAGGGGCCCAAAACTGAACACAGGATTCGAGGTGCGGCCTCACCAGTGCTGAGTACAGGGGCACGATCACTTCCCTACTCCTGCTGGCCACACTATTTCTGATACAAGCCAGGATGCCATTGGCTTTCTTGGCCACCTGGGCACACTGCTGGCTCATATTCAGGCGGCTGTCAACCAACACCCCCAGGTCCTTCTCTGCTGGGCAGCTTTCCAGCCACTCTTCCCCAAGCCTGTAGTGTTGCATGGGGTTGTTGTGACCCAAGTGCAGCACCCAGCACTTAGCCTTGTTGAACCTCATACAATTGACCTCGGCCCATTGATCCAGCCTGTCCAGGTCCCTCTGCAGACCCTTCCTACCCTCAAGCAGATCAACACTCCCGCACAACTTGGTGTCGTCTGCAAACTTACTGAGGGTGCACTCGACCCCTTTGTCCAGATCATTGATGAAGATATTAAACAGGACTGGCCCCAACACAGAGCCCTGGGGAACACCACTTGTGACCGGCCGCCAACTGGAGTAAACTCCATTCACCACCACTCTTTGGGCCCGGCCATCCAGCCAGTTCTTTACCCAGCGAGGAGTACACCCATCCAAGCCATGAGCAGCCAGTTTCTCCAGGAGAAACCTGGAGTAAAAAGAGCCCTGAAGCCACTGAGTATTCCCACTGATGAGCTATATACGTGCTCCCTGTTTGCAGTACAGTTGCAGACAACTGCTCACTGGAGAACATTAGTGCTAACAGCACTAGCTAGGTACCTGGAGCTTTTGTCAAAGTATTATGCAATAAGACGAACATAAGCATCATATTTTGAAAAGACAATCTGTCTTTTATTTGTTTTTTTTCAGAAGCAACGTTCTTCTATTTAATTAAAGTAAAATCATTTTCTAAAGAAGGAAGCTGCAGCTTTTAAACCTTGTTTTTATTATTTCCCATATCCCATCACTTACTGTAGCTCTCCAGAAACCAAATAAAGCAGTGAAGTTATTCTGTCTTTCTTTGGGGATATTACGCTATGATACAAAGTCAGAATCCATGAATTTTACCTTACATTATGTTCCAAAATTCCCACTGCAATTCTTGAAAGACTCAAAGCTGTAATATCCTAGGGTAAAGACTATTTGCCTGGTTCTCCAGCTTCCTTTGAGTATCTGAGGCAAATGAATACAGGATACCTTTTGTTTTGTAGACTTGCACAGCTTATTAACAAACTTTAGAAAGTACATGACTGTAATACCGGGCTGTGTGAGTAAAAGCATTGTCAGCAGGTTTCAAAGTCAGATCCAGCTTTAAAGCAGAGATAGGACCAGATGACCTCTAGAGGGCCCTGCCAACCTACATTATTCTATCTAGACAGGAAAGATACTGAGAACAACAATAAAAATTTTTAATCTTACAAAATATTAATTGAAACCACTAATGATCATAGGATAGAAAACTCCTGTTACACAGGGCAGCTTTATAAAAGAAAGTCCGTCAGCTGGTACCATCTGTATAGCAAGATAGAAAGGATTAGTGTTAAGCTCAGATCACAGCAACATTTTTACCACCAGCTAGAAATGCTAGCAAAAGCCTAGCATGTTCAAGCGTACCGTACACTGTGCAGTTATACCTGTCAGTGTCAGCCTTGGGCAAGGAGCATTTTGAAAATTAGGTTGTTCATTTGGCTACGTAAATATAACAGTCTTATTTGTTCACCAAGATGGGAAACAATGGTGCACAGTCACAGAAATATCTGGAGAAGCTTATGGCAGCTGACAACATTAAAGATTTATTACCATATTTTTTAAGGAAAAGGTAAAAATAAAATCCACTTCTGATTCAGACTAGAGAAAAAAATTAAACATGTATGTATGACTGCTCAAGTTGAACACTGCTCCATCACAAAACTCCCCAGAACATCAGAGCTAGGACCTCTTTCCTACTAGTGACATGTCAGGTTTTCAACTAAAGCCTAAGACCCAGGAATTTCACATTATTCTATGTCGCTCTATGCTATGCTGTGCTATGCTACGCTATACTACACTATGGTATTCCATCTTTTCTATTTCTATTATTTCTATTTCTGTCCCTATTTCTATTTCTACTTCTGTTCCTATTTCTATTTCTGTTTCGTTTCTACTTCTACTTCTTTTACTCTTCTACTATGTTACCTCAGGCATTCCTTGGGCTGAAAACGCACTGTAGGGTGGCACCACATCTCTAACAGCCTCATATCCTGGAGGAGAAGGCTCAGATAATGATGTGTTGAAAATCTAGTGGGAAAGAAGAAAAGAAAAAAAGTAAACCAAGCAATATGGAAAAGAAGTACTGTCTATTCAGGCACATTTCACGTGCATTTGCAGTTTAAAGGACTCTAGTTTTAGAACTCTAAATGAGGAGTGGCCAAAACTTTAGCAAGCACTGGGCATCCTTTTCAGTATGCAGGTTCAATGTGTGATCTTCCAAATCCCATCTCCACTCTTCACACAGAATCCTGCTTAAATGAACAGAGCGTCCCTTAAGGTGGTCTCAGTACAGCACATAAGAAGATAGATCAGAATGGTAAAAAATGCTTGCATTCTACTCATCCCTGGAGCTTCTATGAGCACTAGAAGTGCTCCATAATGAACCGATGTTACTTGTGACAGTACATCTCGAGGCATAAACTCTAATCTTCAAGAAACTGAATTTACCACAATTACCAATACTGTAAAATGAATCAATGCAAAAAATGATGCTGACCACAGTTGTTTTCCTCTTTCTAAATAACAGAACAATTTTTAAACAATTGAATTACATAAAGTAATTCTCTTACATAATTCTCCTTTAATCCACATATGTCAGTATGCTATATGAATTAGGGTAATTATTAGTATTCCTAGCACATACATTAAGAAACAAAGATACAAAATATAAAAACAAACTGGAACCTCTCATTTCTGTGAGCTTTGGATCAGGCCCAACAGCATTAACCAAGTAGACTATAGCTTTGCCTCCCAGTCTTCCCAGGTGTGTGAAGGTGATTTTGTTCCCTGGTTGCAAAACCTGGTGTTTTCTGTACCTCATTTCCATGCTCATCAATTATTGAGATGTAGTTGGGCTTAGTGTCATCAGGATAAGACAGCAAGACATCATAATGAACCAACTGAACAGAATCCAAACCAAACTCCTTCCACTCAGCTTGGATTTGCTGTGCCAGATGCAGATTCTCCTTTGTTCCTGCTAAGTGAGGAAGCCGTGTAAAATTGCTAGAGAAAAAGAAGCAATGAGTCAGGATCAGGCATTGCAGCTCATAATCAGACTCCTCTTAGCCTAGCTGGAAATAAACTCCCTAGAGATGACCAGATGTACCCAGGATAAATAAGGACCCAGACTCCTCTGCATCTCTGCTTTCACCTGTCTTACACATAAGTTGAGGTAAAGGGTTTCAGGTTGCCCTGAGTTATCACAGGTGTTTGTATCTTCCTCACAGTGTGGCTTAGCAAGAATGGCGTGATGACATCAGCTGTGGGGTCTTGTCCTTGCTTTACTCCTTGTCTTCTGGGTGACCTTAGGCCAATCACTCCTCTGCACAATGAGACTGACCTTCCTTGTGAAGTGATAAAAGAATTGAATATACTTATCTTTGCATATTCAATTTAGAAATGTGCATAATTACTCTGATCCCTACTTTTAATTAACTGGATATTCTCCTTGGATCCCACTGTTCTAATTAATTTTGGCACAAACACTGATTTATCTAAAAGTTCACTCCGAGTGTGTCTTGTTGGCAAATAAGAGAGAGTTCACAGTGGCTTACAAAAAAGGAACAGAAAAACTCAACAGCTGGTAACTTAAAAGTCACACAGCATGAATAACAAACAGTGAAAGATACCATAAATAGTGAGCAGCCCATTGTCTGGAAAAAAAATTGTCCAGACCATTGAAAAAGCCCAGTGGTGAAGTGAGCCGAAGAAACTCACAGCTGAATGGCGTTGTCATCATGATGTCCTCAACCTGTCATATGACCATGCCATCAACATGCCACAGAAGCATGTGTCACACCAGCTGGTGTTAATGAAAGAACTTGGATCTTCAGTAAGGAAGGGGTATTAGATTGGAAAAAAAATTAATTCTTGAGTTTGAGTGAGAACAAAGCCATCAAACAAAGGACTCTGAAAGAACTATACACTTAGAATAGAATAGAATAGAATATTTCAGTATGAAGGGACCTACAACGACCATCTAGTCTAACTGCCTGACCAATTCAGCGCTGACGAGAAGTTAAAGCATGTTGTTAAGGGCATTGTCCAAATGCCTCTTAAACACTGACAGGCTTGGGGCATCGACCACCTCTCTAGGAAGCCTGTTCCAGTGTTTGACTACCCTCTTGGTAAAGAAATGCTTCCTAATGTCCAGTCTAAACCTCCCCTGGTGCAGCTTTGAACCATTCCCATGCGTCCTATCACTGGGTACCAGGGAGAAGAGATCAGCACCTGCCTCTCCACTTCCCCTCCTCAGGAAGCTGTAGAGAGCAATGAAGTCGCCCCTCAGCCTCCTTTTCTCCAAACTAGACAAACCCAGAGTCCTTAGCAGCCAAATGCTGCTAAATAAAACCATGTTCCTCTGATAATGTCAACATCTAGTACCAACACTGTACTAAAAGTCCCTGTTACAGTGACAGGACCATTTTCTGGATGACATACTGAACCAAGAGCACAGTTCTGTGTTATTGTTAGAGCCAACGGCTGTTTTCTGTAAGAGTTAGGAATGTTTAAGTCTCATGTTTTTATTAAAATTTGATTTATGCAATAACATTCTCCTGTATTATATTCCCATTTAACTGAGTATTGTGTTTTTCTTCATTTCCTCTTCTAATCTGTTGACTGCCTGTACTGGTAGTTCTGAGTAGTGATTAAGTATCTGCCTATTTCACCACAGAGGTGGCTGCATCACAGTAAATGAGGTACAATGTTTCCTGTTGGCATAGAGACAGGGAGTTTAGAGGGCAGAAAGCATTCCTTTTACAGAGCTGTTGAACAACAGTTGACTTTGTAGGAGCCAAAACACAGGTTAAGACTGTAAGAAATCCTAAGTCTTCAGTTTTCAATGTTTATATAGTCCAGGACATGGCTGCTATGTAGTAAAGAGAACATATTTTCCAGCTAATTTATTTGCAATAGTTTGTGGCAAGTGCACTTAAAATGAAATGAGTGGAATTGCCACAATCTTATAAACCAAAAATGTTTTTTTAGTAATTTAGTTTTGTAGCAAGATACAACTTCGTGCTATTTAATCAGGCTGGGAATTTAAGGCAAACCTGAATTTGTTGATTAGTCCTAAAATAACTGATACTCTAACACTTTCTTTACACAGAAAGTAAATTTCTATCAATAAACTATGACTTCTGGTGTATTACTGACTGGAATAAATACAGGTTTTAACAAATACTACACTCCCCTAAGAGAAAAATAATCTGTTTACAAGATCCCTAAAATAAACAAATAATAGTGCATCAGCTTCCTTGTAGTTAAAGATTCCAAGTTACAGAAATTAAGAAATTAATTACAGTAATTAAACTGTAATAGATTTAAAAAAAATTATATTGTCATCTTCCGTTGTTTGAATTTTCAAGAACAAATGTTAGCAGCTTTTCTTTTAGGATTTAATAAAAGAACTAAGAGTACATTTAGAATCAACTAATTTGAGTCCTAAAGGGTAGATGAGAGGAAAAAATAATTGGGAAAAAAACATGGTCTTAAAAAAGACTCTGAAGCTTTAAGATTATTAGATTTATTATGAGCAGTGTAATGTACCATCAGCTAACTAGCTGGTATCTACTACGTCTGTTGTAGCTATTCACTGTGCAGAGGGAGAGAGCTTGGAAACATATCTTTCTTCATGAAAGTGAGTACAAGGTCGGAATGGTAACAGATTAACACATAAATTTGGTCACAGTATGAAAACGCGTGAAGGGAGAGCAGCAATAAAGTATTAAAGCTTAAGCTGTAGGAAGAACTAAAGGCTTGAACACTGGTATGATTTTATTCTCTTTTACATTGATGTACTCCACTATTTTCCATTTAATCTCTCATGGTTTAAGTTCATTCATACAGCCTAATTTGAAGTGAATGATTTTTCCATAAAAACCAATGTAAGATAAACATTGTTGTAGACTGAAAAAGGACACATAAGAGAAAGGCTGAACCTCTACATCATTTTACAAGCATTCACCAAAGGCTGACCAAGAGCTTGGCCAGTTTTTAACTACTTTAAGTACTGAGATTACTGACAACTCCTCAACTGTTTCCAACACAAACAAGAATGAGAGGAGCTGAGATGGACTATTTTGTCAATCACAGCTCACTGGGACACATTAGATAAAACCTATGGCCAAGAACCTGCACAACATCTTCTGTCTGCTGGCATCCTTGGGCTGGTTCCTTCTTGAATTTTTTTTGTTTTCTTTTTCTGACTGATTAGTCAGAAATTACTTATTAACATTACTTACTAAAGAAACTGCTTGATGTTTTCAGCTTTCATTTCAGCCATAAATGCCACCTTCATGTCCTCATGAGGACTCACAGATGTCTTCTCTTCTGTAGGTTTTGCAAACCAGCCTGTACAACACACCAAAATACAACAGTAAAAACACCAGAGCAATATTCCCACAACACACACCATTTCTCTTTGGTATCACCACAAGATTTTCACTGTGTATTTTACAACTGTTTTTATCTCAGCACAGACAAGCAGCCACAACCTAAAGCAGGCTGCACAGTGATGGCAGTGGCAGTCTCCCACACAGTAAAGAGGACTTATTTACCTAGGTAGATATTGAGAGGAATAAAATACTATATTATATTTATTCATCACAGTTATTTTACTGTAGATGCTACGATGACTTATCTATCTTCCTTTAGCACCAGAACATCATGCTGTCAGTCATGTTAGTCGTATCAGTCACCTCAGTAATAAGGCAGCAGCTTTACAAAAATGCAGAGAAACACAGACACCCTTTGTAAGGAACAGATGTCTTGTATCTCTTTTCTCACTCTCTGGTCTGTCTGGCTCTTATTCTGGAACCCTTCCCTTACTGTGCAGGCACTACCAGAGTAAGTGATGAGAGGAACACCTGGCTAGAAAGAAAGTGTTTCTGACATCTGTTTTTATTTTTAAGTCAGAGACTGGACAATGTTCTGAGCAAATGCAGCAGCAGTTACATGCGTAGTGCAAATCAGAGAACCAGTGGGGAGCAGAGAGCGGGTAACAAGCTGGCACCAGCGGGGCACTGGCCACTGGCACAGCAAAAAGCTCTTTCCACATGAGAGAGTAATGCAGTTAGGGCGTCCCAATGGCACAAACCCCAGGTACATACCAAAAGGCATTTCAAAATACAAGTGGCTCTTTTGTTTTCCTTCCCGGTCCATCTGTGAACCAAAGGGAAGGTAGGGAGGTGAAAAATCTTGTGGCAGCAACCCCCAGGCCTGCGTGCTTGGGCCGAGGGGGAGGTGGGACATTAAATTAAAGACTATTTCACCCCTCCTGTCAGCGCTCCTCCAGCCTCGTATTTATCCTCCCACTTCTCTGGTTTGGGCTAGTGCGGTTTCAGTGCAGCAAGGTCAAGGGGCCTGTCTTCCTCCTCACAAACCCAGCGCCGCTGCTCTTGCGCATAGCATAACTACTTTATTTAAAAGGAAATCGAAAAACAAGTCAAAAAGACACTCTCAACAAAAGACCCCTTCTCCTGCGGAGGAGCTAGAAATCCCAGCAGGGGTGGGTGACTGCACCGGCCGGGCCCGAGGGGTAGGAAGGGAGGGAGGCGTCGGCCGGGCCGAGCACGGACTCGCCTCGGGCACCCCTGGCACAACGCCCCGGGCGCTGGAAACCCTCCCGCTCCTTCCCCCCACCCCGCCCTTCCTCGGCCCGGCTCCGAGCCACCTCCCTCGGCTGGAAGGGCCGGGGGTAGCCCGAGAGCCCCCCGGTCCGAAGGGAGGTTAGTCTGCACTGTACCGATGAGGAACCCGAGGAGGAAGAGCCCCGCCGCTGCTCCCAGGACGACAGCCCAGAAGCGGCCTCTGGCTGCCCTGGGGCCGGCCGGCTCCGTGACGGCGCCGAGGGACGTCCACATCGCTGCCGGCCCAGCCGCTCCGCGCCGCTCCCGGCAGCACCCGCCTCGCCGGTCCCGGCAGCACCCGCCTCGCCGGTCGAAGTTCCGTCGCGGGCCGGCCCGCCCCAGCGGCCGCAGGCGGTGGGCGGGCGCCGGCCGTTGGTCGCGGCCCCTTCAGCGGCTCCCGCTTCAGCCCGGCCGCCTCACAAGCACGCCCGGGGCCGCCCGTGAGGGCTCCGCTCTCCCCCACCGCCCAGGGAGAAGACCCTCCCGCCGTCACGCCCGGGCGAGGCGGGAGATGTCGGCGCCCGTCCGGGTGCCGAAGCCGCTGCCCGGGCGCTTGCCGCTCTCTCGCTGAGGTCTGTCCGTCGGTCCAGATGTGCCCACCTCCCCTCTGCCTTCCCCCTTTCTCCCTGCATGTCCTAGATATCCTGCCACCCTATATTTCTGTAACTTGCTACAGAGTGGGGTGAGGAGGTAAAGGGATGATTTCGACACCTGGTTCGCCGTGGCTGTGTCACACAGAGCTGTGCCATGCCGTCCTCCATGGGTACACGCCAGAGTGGCAACACCGGCTGGGCAAACGTGGGGGAGGGGGAAGGTAAAAGCCATTATGTTAAGAGATTTATTTTAAGAAATATTGTACCCCAATACCCAACACTGTCCAAAAGGCTATGAAGACTCTTCAGAGAGACGTGTGCCCCTGTGGAGGTGGGTTGACTACCACA
The DNA here is from genome assembly GCF_034638445.1 of Ciconia boyciana. Taxonomy (NCBI): domain Eukaryota; kingdom Metazoa; phylum Chordata; class Aves; order Ciconiiformes; family Ciconiidae; genus Ciconia; species Ciconia boyciana. Next base: position 210,405,532 of record NC_132934.1, read on the forward strand.
CGTCTCTGTGCTCTGTGTTTCTTTCCAGTTTACAGAGGTACAACCCCAAAGAGTGCAGGTGCACCCCAGCTGCCGGTTTGAGGACAAGCCTGAACCTTTGTACACACTTGACTTTGCGGGAGTCTTTTTTCCACCTCTTAAAATCTCCACCATATGGTTTTGGAAAAATCTCTCCGTTCAGTTCGGTCATCACATTTGGGATAAGGCTGTACCTTTAGGTCCATGAACAGAGAGGAACTTTGCACGCCGAGGTGACCTCCTGGGCTCTGCACGGATTTTCATCCTCAGAACCCTTGCTCAGGCGCCAGCTAGGGACACAGCTGATGTTTAAGACATAAAGTCTGTAGTTGTGTTTTGTCCTTGTCCATGTATAGTATATTGCAGTTCTCAACAGCAACTGCAAGCACTCTACAGGACTGCTCCTATTGCACCACACTACTTGCTGATGCAGACAAAACCAAAGTCTAGGATGAATTCCAGACACTGGACTTTGACTGACCTCATCTGCAGAGCCCATTGCACTAGGAAATCTTAGTACAAGACCACTAGATGGGCCCTGTGGAAAGCAGAAGTGTTGGCTGCAAAGAGCAATACACGAATGACACAGCAGTAGCATGCTTTGAAATTTTATAAGATACAAAAACCCTCCAAATGACCAGACAGATGCTAAAAAAAATGCCAGTATTTGTGATATTAGTCCTGTCTCCTGCTTTATACTATCCTACGCAGTCTGGCCCTATTGTGCAAAGGCCCTGCTTTTAATGATACTCTGAGTGGGGTACTCTGCCACATTGTCAAGTCAAACCCAGATGCCTGCCAAGTTGCCCTCAGCGTGCTGGCTGTTGTAAATACCATTCTGGAACGCCTAGCTCTCCCCTATAATATATAGGGAACCTAAGTTTGTAAATAAGCACAGTAGAAGGTTGTACCCCTACCAAGCAGTCTACTTTCCTTCACCATTCTGTACCTGGAGGGGCATAATGCACCCGTGTTCGCTACTCTACCATTACTCATTGATGGAAGCCGAAATCAATGCGGTGTGTAAGTTAAGTGGGCTGAAGAACGGACACGTCTTCTGGTACTCCTAAAAAGATTAATATGGCCAGGGCACCTTTGGGCATAGCAACTTGGAAGAGCTCCTGGATCAGCTAATTTCTGCTCCAAGCACTTGGAAATTAAGTTAATGAAGCACCATGGGACTAAGCGCTGAGCAAAAGCATCTCTCATCTCTCGATTAATATTCCGGAGGGATTTAATCAATCCCAGTGGCTTATGACCACACTTATTCAAGTAAAATAAGATGGAAAGGAACAGTGGGGAAACTAAGATGGAAATATTGTCAAAAGTTTGGTGCTGTTCAGTACTCTGAAACTAATTGACCTGCCCACACCACTTAGACGCTCTGAATTACTGCTTTGAGACATTTTATATATAGTCTTCCAGTGTGCCTGCAGCTTGGACAGGACATTATGACCCTTAAATACACAATAGCAGCAGCCAAAGGGCATAGGAAAGCTTTATTCAAGAACAAATTACAGTTATGATAAATGCATAAAATGTTATGCTTGTTCCTATACAGAATCGTATAGGTCATTTTGCAGGCAAAGCCATTTCACTAGACCAAAAATGTTAACTAAACCAAAAGTATGAAAAATGAATGCTTCTCCTCTCTCTATGCTTTAGTGGAAAATCTTCTACTAATTGAAGTATTATAAGTTATTTTTCTTATCTTTGAGCTCTGAGGAACGTATGAAAAAAAAATTTTTTTCAATTCATCCACCTGAAGAAACAAACTCACTGCTTTTTGAGATGCAAATCTTGGGCAATGTTTTTGGTTAGGATTATCCTTTTATATATCATTTATCATGACACAGTTTTCCTTAGGTCCAATTGAAGCCAATTTAATGTGACATTTTTAGGTGGGATCTGTACTTGCAAGGTGCTGAGGACCCTAGCTGTATGTTAAGGTGCTGTTCAAACGCAGATACAATAAGATTAACTTCCGTGCTACTTTCTTTTGATATACCTGCAGGATTACTACTTTATTCTTTGCTAGCCCTTCAGCATGTGAAAATGTGGTCACATTAATTTACTGCAGATAAGGCTTACAAGTATTTGTGGGGAGGGTTCCTGATGTACCTACTAAATGCATGTTGTGAGTTTACTCAGGTTTGGGATTTGGGGAATGGTGGGGAAAAGTTGTCTCAGTGGCAGTTTTTGCTGCAGCCTTTCATTCCTCTGAGTCACAAAGCTAGTTTGATAGGTGATTGGGACAGGAGTTCCAAACTCTTTTGGTTAGAGCATAAGGCGAAGAAGGTGAAACCAGTTATGTCACTTACAACCCACTGGAGGAACAGCCAGTTTAGTGTGGCGATAACACTATGGTAGTGTCTGAGGACAGCTTTTATAGCTTGTCAAATGAAGGTGTGTTTGCTTATAGCTGCCAGTCTTTGTTACAGTTTTAACTGTAAAAGAGTGGATGCTCAAATGCATGGAGTTCTGCTGTGGAATTGGTGACAGGCTGGCTGAGAGCTTATGTGTCAGGGTTTGAGGGGCGGCCAACAAGGGGACATCATGTGCGTCGTCTGCTACTGACTGCTCTCTCAAGATGAGAAATGGATGAAGCCTTCTTTAAACAACAGAAGAAGTCTCATGATGACAGGTCCTTCAGCATGGGAGTCGGTGAGCACTCGAACAGGCTGCCCAAACATGTGCTATATAAATTCTTGGAGCTTTTCAAAACACCTGAACAAAGCTCTGTGCAACATGATCTAACTTGGACATTAGCTCTGTTTTGAGCAGGAGTTGGTCTGAATTGACCTCCCAGGATCCCTTCTAACATTTTCCTATGATTCTGTGATTTTAACGGAGAGCTGCTTGTGGATTAATATGCAGTCTGCTTTGAAAATGTTAAAGTCTGCATTTCTCTGTTACAAATTTGTGATACAGATAGTGAAATGAAAAGACTTGCCTAGCTCCCAAGGGTTCTGTAGGATTAAATCGTTTATTTTGAAAAAAAGTAAAGAAATTCATGAGTTCCAAGTCTCTATTATGCTATAGAACCACTCACTAATTAAATTTGAAGTGTTTCTGATAGAAGTTATTGTTACGTGCTTCATGAGTGAATTAAATTAGATGGATTGTTGTCAAGTGTCAATAGAAGAGCAGGAAATTAAACCTAGAAGACTTTTCACCTAGAAAACTTTTCTTACACTTTATTCTAGCTTCATATTTTCAAGCTATTAAAAAAAAACAGCGTCATACATTTTACTCATAAGGCATGCAAATCATAAGTAGGTTTATAACTCGTGTTTTCCTTTCCCCCTCTATATACTCTTCTCGTTGTATTTGCAATAGAAGTTGCATAGATAAAACTTTCTCAGGTGCCTAGAAACCATGCTGCTTTTGATTTTCACAAGTCACTACAGTGCTTCTGAAACATCCCATTCTGCAAGGTGCCATATATGCCTGTGTACTGGAAACAAAACTTGAGCTGTCTTAATATCTTTCTCCCTATAGGTCTCTGTATAAAGAAGTCAGAATGCTGCCTCTGCACCTACATGAAGCACTGAGCAATCATAGAATCATAGGATAGTTTGGGTTGGAAGAGACCTTTACAGGTCATCTAGTCCAACCTCCTTGCAATAAGCAGGGACATCTTCAACTCGATCAGGTTGCTCAGAGCCCCGTCCAGCCTGACCTTGAATGTTTCCAGGGACAGGGCATCTACCACCTCTCTGGGCAACCTGTGCCAGTGCCTCACCACTCTTGTAAAAAATTTCTTCCTTATATCTAGACTAAATCTACCCTCTTTTAGTTTAAAACCATTACCCCTTGTCCTATTGCAACAGGCCCTGCTAAAAAGTCTGTCCCCATCTTTCTTATAAGCCCCCTTTAAGTATTGAGAGGCTGCAATAAGGTCTCCCCGCAGCCTTCTCTTCTCCAAGCTGAGCAACCCCAACTCTCTCAGCCTTTCCTCATAGGAGAGGTGTTCCAGCCCTCTGATCATTTTTGTGGCCTCCTCTGGACCCGCTCCAACAGCTCCATGTCTTTCCTGTGCTGAGGACTCCAGAGCTGGACGCAGTACTGCAGGTGGGGTCTCACCAGAGCAGAGTAGAGGGGCAGAATCACCTCCCAACACCTCCCCGATTTTAATTTTCGGTACTCAAGTTTATTAGCTTTCCAAATTGGGTTTGTGCCTTGTCCCTATGCTGTGTGCTTAGAGATCTGTGGAGTATTTACATTGCTGTGATAACGTTCCTTCTGCTGAGGCTCTGGTGACTATCAAAAAAAGCAGCTGTGGCAGGGCTGCTTTCCTACTGTAATGGCTCACTCATTTTGTCCTCCTTCTCTCTTCTGAGTTCCTTTTGTATGCTCTTTCCTCCTCTCCCAGCCCTTCAAACTCTGCAAGGGAATAAATTCTTATGCCCTAGTGAAAATGGTAATGAATTGGCCATAGTAACTCCCTGCTCAGGTGTGCTCTTCTGTTAACTCCCTTCTGTCTTGAATGGTGACATTAGTTACTCTGTCAGAAATAATTATGCTCGTGTCTTCTGGAGTTTGCTAATGAAATGCTGGAACACTTTAGCTTCTACAGAAGTCATAGAAGTGAATAACCATCTATTTGCAGAAGGGAGTCTGGTTATTCAAATAGTAAGCATTTTGGGGTAGTACATTGTAAAAGAGGGGAGAGAAAGGTACTGTGAACTAGTGTAAAGGCCTCTGAGGTTCTGTGCTACACATGGAAAGACCTGAGGTAATTCTGGATTGTAACAGAGACCGTCTCAGCCCCAGTGTTGCAAGATGCAGAAGGATAAAGCTAAGTAAAGATGCCTGCACTGATTTAACAGCTTGCCATACTGAATGAGGGAGCTTTCACTGTTACTTCTGCTCTTGGCTTCACAAGTCAGTACTCTCCCAACTGTGGTGCTCACTGAACTTCTCATGAACTGATTCATTAGGCTTCATCAGTATGGCACAGAAGAATATTTACTTCTCTCAACTTCAGTTTGCTGCTGGATTATGGTGTTGAATTGACCTGTGCAGGAGTCAGACAAGCTGTAGACATGGCAAAAGGTGATCCAGGGAGTATCTGCTCCTTTTGTGGCAGCAGAATGTTACATCAGCTCAAGCTACCATGAGAACATAAATTTCCTGTTAGTGCTGCAGAATTAACTCCACCATGGCTGAATCTTTCTGTGGACTGAGAACAAGTTTTTAAAGAAAGGCGATTTCTTCTGTTACTTTTTTCAGCTTTTGTCTTCCCAGGGCACTGATCTTGCACATATAACAAGCACGGATTCTTCTGGTGGTTCTTCTAGCAAAGACTGGGATGCCAACGTGGAAAACAAGGAGAATGGAGCAGAATTAATGATGTACACATGGTGTACATCCTCTCAGGTGTTAGGGCATAGTTGACATCAAAATACATGCCTTTCTGCTCTGAGAAATCAATAAACTGCAATTTAGTCATGTTGCAATTGCCTTAAGATAAGCATCCTGACCATTTTTGCTTTCCTCATAGCTGCACTGGAGTGCTCTCAAGCCTACTAATATCCTAGGTTTTGCATGCTACAGGAGTAAAGGATAAGAGGGGTTTTTTTCTATGCTTACCTCCACAGACTTAAATTGTATTGCTTGTTAAATACCGCTCTTTACTGATGGTGAGTCACAGTTAGCCAATATGTATTATTTGAATTTTACAGAATAGTGGTGTTGCTGTGGTTATCAGTGTTACATGTGTTTTGGCAATTTTGTCTGCTCCTAGCTGTTTATTCTTTAAGAACTTCTATTGCAGCTGGAAGAGATTTAGTATATGTAGTCAGAAGCAGGGATCCAGTTCAATTCTGTTGGTGAACAAGACATAGTGGCTTTAAATTTTAAAAACAAGTTAAAAATAGGCACCACTGTTATGGACGTTTGTGTTGGTTGTGTGATTGCATCGTAATGCAAAGTATGAAGCTTATTTTTTTAATAGTTTCCTGTTGTGAATTTCATTTTCTCAGAAATGCGAGGCTAATAATTCTCAGTGGGATTTTTTGTGGTCAGATGTAAGAAATAAATATTTGCTCCAGAAGTTTACAACGTCTGTTTCAATTTTTGTCCTCTTCAGGATAATTCTGTGGTTGGAGATTTCATGCTCTTTTATTTCTTTTAATTTCTTTTCTTATACGGAGAAATTAGAATACTTGGCCTTAGATAGCACCATTTCTCCTGGCTAGTTTGAAGCAGTTTATGAAGGGTACTTCTTTTAATCCTCACTGAGTCCGAAGTACAGTCTTCTGACTTGTCTGAGGTCACTGTAGTAGACAGGAAGGTCTCTGATTTCCCAGTTTCCTCTGTCCTGACCACAAGACTACAATAACTTCCCTGAATACAAAGCCTGTAGTATTCCTTAAGTTTACAGTTTACTTTCAGATGATGAGCTAACTAGTTCTTGGTCTTCGCACTGCAAAGGCAAGTTGTTTTGACAAAGATAGTTATGCACTGTGTGCATGTAGAAAAAGATGCTACCAGGGAAAGTTCCACTTACTGTATCATAATTTCTGCTGTCAGTAAAAAGTGGAGAGTTTCCCCCCCCGCCCCCCATTTGTCTGCATATTTCAAGCACTGTCTTTCCTTGAAAAATATCCCAGTGGCTCAAATGAACTATCCCCCAAACAGACACCTAAATACTTCACTGGTTTTCAGTACTGCATACAAATCTGTAGCGTTGGCCTGAATCACAGCAGTCTTACTCTCTAGTCTCTTTAAAAAGAAACTGCACTGGTGTGAAATTGGAATGATAGACAAGTAAATCAGACTCCTGAACTTTGTGTGATCACCACGAGAAGGACAAATTGAAGTACACTCAACCTCCCGATAAAAAAAGCAATTGAGAGAGCAATAAAAGGATATGCAGCTGTAGAAAAAAAAATATGAGCAAAGGACAGAGTTCAGATTAAAGACAGAAGCTGAAGAAAGGCAAGGCAAGAAATAAACAACTCTTTAAAATAACTCTTGTGAAAGTCCTGCAGTGTAAGGGGAAAAATGCTTTCTCCTGCCCTGACCTCTAAAGAGAAGTCATCAGTTCTCTGAAACTCTATGTGAAAAGGAAGTGCTAACATCTGTTTCCCCATCTTCAGTCAGTGAATTTGATATTGTTTGAAGAAAGAAATTAACGTCAAGAATTCAGTCACATTGGCGGTTCTACCCAGCAATGTAAGGAAAGCCCTCTTCTGCTGAGCCTTTTTATATTGAAAATGCATCATTCTAGCAGAGCTTGAAACAAACACTAAACTAAATTGATAGAAAATGAGAGTCTGGCAGATTGCAGGATGAATGAAATTGGATCTGTGGGGTCCACTCTTCCCTCAGTCACTACAAGATGAATTACTCCAGTTGTAAACAGCTTTCCTTCTTGTCTTGTTAAGAGATACCTTAATAATTCCAACACCGCTGTGGTTCAGTTAAAATTACCATCTGCCTCTCAGCCTTCAAGTATGAGGTCAATGAAATTAGTGACTCTGAGGAGACCTGCCATGTCTACATTTTTTCCTTTTTCTGTGAATGGCAGGCATGAGAGGGCAGGTCCCATTCATGTCTTAGTCTATTTTCTTTGCTGAAAATCATTATCACAAAAAAAGATCTCCTCTCACATGCTTCAATTGCTATGCGAGAAGTGTAAACCAAACACATTTCCTGCACCTCCATAATGGAAGACTGAAGTGAAAGGATGTATGGCAGCAGGTATGTATGGGGATCAGCTGAGTATGTCCTGCCTGAATCTTACTGGTGACACAGAATTCAGCTCTGCCAAAGTATTTAGTGTTACAGCATTTAACTCGCAGGTTCTTGTCCTTCAGCAGCTGCTGATGGTCAGCGAAATTGATGTAGACTTTAGGTTTTGTTGCTAAAAGACTGCTAAAACAAGCCCGTTGATGAGAACTTACAGGACCTTTCATGGATGCTAAGAAGGAGCTGCAAAGGTTGGCTGTTTTCTGCATCCAAACTTGTAAATGTGATCATCTGAATAAAATTACATTAGTTTTTTGTAGAATGTATGTGACATTTCATATACTATAGTATTAATTTGTGTTATAGGAGCACCTACAACTTCAGATGGGACTGGTGCTATGCATATGTAGGGATGCCTGTGAAATATGGCACTGTAACCATACATACCTGACTACTGAAGGTTTTATATGAGTATTTTACCAAAAGGTGTAATCATTTCTTCCTCACCTGAAGAGCTTAAATAAAGGCAGTCTGACTTACTATAGCATTTCATTTAGTCCTTGGAGAAATTGTGTTCTACATTCTGAACCCACAGGGTGAATCCTTTAGACAGTCCTGCAGAGAGGGGCTAAAAAATAAATGTTGCCAATAGCAACTTGTTCTTGTGTTGGAACAAGCCAAAGTTATTTGAAAAGACAGCATAGAAATAGGGAAGCTGGGGAGAAGGAATTAAAAGCTTGTATCTTGGTATTTTGAAAATATAAATGAAATAGCCTTAAATTGCAGGGGTTTTGATAGGAAAATGAAAGTGAACAATCTCTCCTGCATAAATTTTATAGAATTGTGTCCTGGCTATCATCACACCTCGGTGACTAACCTTCCTCACAATGTCCGTATCATGAGTTCCTCTTCTGATGCTCTTGGCCACCCCAGTATCAGCTTCCTGGACATCACAGTCAATGAACACCATCTGTTATTGTCTAACAAAACTGTCTAGATTCTACAAGATCTACAGGGGTGGTGGGGGTGGCAATGTCTCTGGGGTTAGTGGTCTACTAGACAAAGGATGAGGGCCACATAAGAATCTCTTGGTCTTCTACATGCAACTACTTTTAAGTCTTTTTAGAGCTAGTCTGCAGAGAGTGAGTTACATGAGGGAGAGTGAAGGAGAACACAATAATTGAAGATTTCTGGAAGCAAAAGGTAAAAGAGAAGAATTACATTTCTGAGAACTTCCATATATGAGTAATAAATCTTGGAATATCTTATACATGTTACTAACCCTGAAACAAAAGAAAATAGCTAGAATACATGCACGTTCTTTAAAAATGCTGTTAAGAAAGCATGATCGAGAGATGGGAATATTTCCTTATTTTCCTGTACTATTTACATTTAACCACCAGATGGCAACCACAGACTGCCCACCAATCTGAGTCTATTCGCCTCCTATTTATTTAACTTCTGTGACCCATGACCGTAGTCCGACAGAGCTGCTTTGCTTTCAAATAAGTCAGCAAAAAGAAATACAACTGTAAAATGAACATCACGGGTTTGGTTCTTCTGATTTCCACTTATACTTGCCTTATATAAGTGCAGCTACAGCATTTACAATTTGGGAAAGTGAGGAATCAGGCTCGCTGAATTCATATGTGTGCAAAGATGTGCCTGTGTCATGCATTTAAAACTGTAGAGTAAATTCATTCTTTGAGAGTTACATTCTTCTCACAGCTCTTTTTCTGGTCTGGTTAGGTAAGGTCAGGTCAGGTCCTCAGCTTGTGATACACATCCAATTGAGTTATATTGGCCTAAGCTAGTGAAAACAATAGTCCTAGTTTTACAGCATCTGGTGTCATGCAGCCTGCCAACTACACTGACACTCGTTAAATCTCATACATTCAATGTGAGAGACTGTTCAACTTTCTTCGCCCCCATTCATTCTTTCCTTCCTTCTTATGCCTTCTTTCTTCCTCCATCATGCCTACTGAGTGGGAGATATGGCAGTACTATAACTTACTTGGAGTATGCCTCCTATGGGGAGCCTGCTAGGATCCCATCTCCTTGTTTCAGCCCAGCCTTCCACTCTTGTCTACTAATGTTAAAAAATACCTCTGTTCTTCCACTCTGACATCATCAGTAGCATGAAAGTTGAAGTCTGACTTAGTACCTTGAAAGCAGATTCTTAAATTCTTCAGTCAGAGAGATGATCAGCAGCATTTTGCAGAGATGGAGTTCTGCTGGACTGGACCCTGTGCAAATTTGTCATGGGATGGGACCTTCTTAGAAGAGGACTTACAGTCTAAATAGTGTAAGGGAGTTATCACCAGGATGAGTAGGGACACATCCAAGATCATAGGGTTTATCAAGACAGAACCAAGAGAGAACCCAGGTATTCTGGGTTACTAGCACTGTAGCATTCACTGAACAAAAAATATCACTTAAGCCTATTGTTTTCCTGAGCTCTTAGAACTGGTTTTAATTTTGGTGTAAAGGCTACTTAATTTAGAAATTACTGTCCAAGGAGGACAAAGGAATAGCAACACAAGAAAATGAGTTTTCCTGTGAGCTGCCAGATGTATGCTTTGTATTTGGCTTTTATTTTACCCATGTGCTGTGAGTTTTTCTGAGCTGGCAGGATTTGAGGAACATGCAAAAACCCAGCATTTTAATACCCTTGCTGCTCCAATGGATAATTTGGGTAGGCACCCTGGGAGGGGCTAATGACATTTGTTTATTTCCAGGAGAAATCTCTTGATATTAGTGGAGCTTCTCTGTATTTCCTGGATGCAATGAAGGGCAGCAAATGGCTCTCTAAATCTAATGGGAGTTTGGCCAGCCTTGAGAGTATTGGTCTAAAAGTATTGTAGGATTTTTGTTTAGTTCTTTAAATACCTTTTTTCCTTAAAAGGAAAAAAAAAAAAAAGAAGCCAAAGAAAGTTTAAATCCAAAAGAAAAACTTGCATGGATGAGTGGATGACAAGAAAGGATGCTAGAACTTCCCCAAAACTGCTTTGTAATGTAGGATGGTGCAGGGTAGGGGGAGTGTGTGTCTTTTCTCTATGGCAAAAAAGAAAATCAAAACTTTTTGCACGGTTGGGGATTTAAGATGTGGTAATGACTGGGGAATCTTGCACTTGTGTAGGCTGAAGAAGTGACAAGCCAAGTAACATAATTTTCTTTTCTTCAGTCACCATGTGATGCGGACAAACAAAGGGAGGGTTTCCTCCTTGCTGCAGAACTACTTTTCTATAGATAAGTCTACTCACTCTCCAGCATGACATCCTGGCCATCAGCAAGCTCCTGGCTCAGCAGGCTCTAGTGCCACTCTGAGGTTACTCCAGACTGATGGAAATCAAGTAATGTACAAGCTTAAATGGAAAATTGTCTTGGAGTACTGGGATCATACTGTCTTATAGTAGTACAGTGTGCTCTTTAATGGGATCCTATTGGATTGTAAATCTGTAGCTGAAGTGCAGTGCCACAGGCTCTTTTCTTGCTCTGTTTACCTGATAGAAAAGTGCAGCATGGTGGTGGGATGCAGCTCAGGTCAGCTAGTTGCAGCCAACACATTAAATCGGTTAGCAGGAAGGAAGCTGTGACGATGTATCTTGATGTACCTAAGAGGGAGCACAAAGTGAGAGCCACTTGCATGGGTCCCTCATACTTATGCCCCCTCTCTGACACATTGGCTGAAGGAGAGTGCAAGAGGCTTAAGAAGGGTGCAGGCTTGGTTCTGTGAGCAGCTATTTCAGTTTTCTTATGCTTGGTTTTGATCTGAGGACTGGTCTTCAAAAGGGACATGGCTGTGAAGTTAATTCCTAAGTAGCTGCTTGTCTCAGTTCTACCTTAAAGAGCAGCCTACACATTTGGAATGCTGCACGGATGAGAAATCACAGGCCCACTTCTTTCCTTCCCACGTATTTCATTTGCTGGTAGCTTTTCTGAAAGGCTTTACCATTGACTGCTTCCTGACCTACTTTATTTCACATGTGTAGACCAGGAAGGATTTCACCAGTTACTGTTCATTCTCTTCCGGAAAGAAAAGCTGGCAATACTATTTTTATTTTCAACTTAGAAAAAAAGAATGTTACTCATGTCCTAAGGCAAGGTCATCATTTGCCTTCAGTTTAGGTAATGTGAAAGAACATGCCTATTAGAGCTTTTGCTTTGAATATTAACTGCCAGTCCTTCATTAAAATAAAAGATGCTGTGTCCTTGTATCTTCAGGATGTTTTGAGTCCAACATGGATACCCCGAGCTGTTGTTGCCTTTGTGTTTGAAGATCAGGTGATCAGTCTTGAATAGCTAAGCTACTGTTCATTTCCATTAGAGCTTTTGAGACTTCCTAATGTCTTTAAAAAAAAAAAAAAAGGCAATTTCACACAGCTGAGAGTATAAAACTGACCCTCACTGCTGTGAAACAATATCATGATTCATAATAAAAAATTTGTTTTTATTCAAGTTAGTATTGCACTAGAGCAGTGGTAAAACCTGACCTTCTAGAATATATGTTGTATAATTTATAGATCTCTAATAGCTGCTATATTATAGACTTCTTCACTTTCAGTAGAGAGATACACAGGAAAGAACAAACATGTCACATTGCTATTACTTAAGAGAGACACAGGCTATAGAGCACTGAGGAACTGTAAATTACTTGCCAGAGTCCTCTTTGCTGCAAAACCAGAGTTATATTATTCTCTAAAAATGCATTTGCAATGGTACTGTCTATGGAATATTTACATTTTGAAAGATCCTTGAGGTTGCTAAGTATTTTGGTTGGGGGTGGGAGATTTTTTTTTTTAATGTTAGATAAAGTACTCTTGCAAACTTCTTTATCTGGCATTTTGCTGGACTGTTGGGGTACTTCATCATTTTGTGAATGGAGTCATTAGTACGGATGATGCTGTGGTGCTTAGCTAGCCAATTGCTTTTAAGAGGAGAAATGTTTGAGAAGCTCAGTTTGACCATTGGTCCTTGCCTTGATCCTACTGCTTCAGGAACTGGTTGTGCAAGGACTGTACTCTTGGACCTTTTTGATGTGTTCTGTGCTGCATGGCAACAGAAGAGCTCAGTGGTTATTTTTACCAGATGTTATACATGAGGAAATTCCATCTTGCATATTTGTTTTTTTAGAATAGAAACATCTTGAACTTTTATTATTACAGAAGATATCTGTTTATATTCCAGTGAGCAATGTTGGTGCTACTCCTGAGATCACATGAAAATGCCTCTGCCTTTACATCCCCATCCTTTACAATATATGCTCTTATATCTTAGCCTGCTTCTCATATGCCAGACTGGAATGTATGTCTGGGGGGAGAGAGTGTTATCTAACAACTGCAATAGAAACCTGTGTTAAGACTTTCAAAAATGGCTAGTTATTGCAAGAATTCAATTTGAGAGGAAGCAAAAGACCTTATCTTTTTGTTGCTGTTGTTCATTTGATTTTGCAGACAGGCATGAGAATCTACTTTTGGAAAATCAGTCTCTCTGAGTTGTGTGAAAGTTTGCATCTGAGATCCTGTCTTTACTCTGGCTCTGGCTTGCTATGTCAACTGGAAAATGATCCCCTGTGTTATTTTAGGGACTCACTCTTCTATAGAATAAAACACACTCAATTTTATTCAATTTTCAGTTTCATTCACATAAACATATAAAGCAGTTCTCAAATAAAAATTGTTAGTGAAACAGGTCTTGTTTTTTCACTCATTTGTATTCTTATAACTATGTAGAGGACAGTAGGGAAAAGGGAGAAAGTGATCAAGCTAGAAAAGAAAGACTGCTTCTGCAATCATAGCAGTACCATAGCAATTGTACTTACAAATTCTTATCGAATAACTGAATTATGCATTGGAACAAAGGGAGGAGGCAGAAAATGAGATGGGCATAGCTGAAAGGTTCTGTTGAACAGCCTAGATCAACAACGGATGGGCTAATCAGATTAAAACCTTTTTTACAATTTTTTTTTTTTTTTTTGCTAGCATTCTTATCTGGATCTGGTCCTTTAAATTTAATAGGCAACTGTGAAATGATAAACCTGTCCTCAAAACTGCTGCTTGGTATAGCTTCCATAGAAAATTTCTGTTGACCTTTGGACATGTATTCTGATGTCATTCTTTCTGAATACTTTTCATGATGATTTCCAGAGCAGTGATATTTGGATAAAAACCCTTTGAATTGCAATATTTTCAGGTGAGGGTGTGAAGACAGATGATGTTTAGTTTCTAAATCATGTACCATTTATTTGAGATGAGTCAGTTACATGGTTAGATGCCTGTCTTCTTGCATCCTGTTTGAATAGAGTTTATAGACTTGAGTCCTGCTTTTATTAAAGTCAGTGACAAATCTCAAACTGTAATGAAAGTAAAGCTACACCTCTTTGTTTAGGACTTATTTTAGGATAGCTGCCAAAGCCCACAGATGATATGAAGAAACCTTAAGATGGTGTGGTCTGATAGCACAGTATAAATCCAGGTTTTAAATTTTGTTATATACATCACATGCATACATTTTCTTGGGTGGTTTTTAAATAATAATGGTGAAACAGTTTGTTTCATTGAGAATGAAACTTCCCTGTGCAGTGTTTGTAGCCTGCGAATTGCAGTTCTGTGTTAGGATGAGAGCCAAAAAGTTAAACTACTAAGGAACAAATGAGCAATTCATTTGTAACAACAATACTGTAACAGCAAATGTAGAATTGCATAATTGGAGTGAAATCAGTTTGCTCTTGACAAACTAAGAAGCTGAGATTTTTTGTGGGATCAGAGCTCTGCATTAGGAAATTCACATGTTTTCCTGTAAGTTGTAGTCTGGGTGGGGTTATTCTTCCCATTCTTAAGGTTGGCTAGGATGTTTTTTCTAAGTTAGGTAAGAGTTTGATCAGATTTGATAGCTTTTGTGAAGAGCGGGACTAATGGCCTTTACTATCCAGGATTAATGTGTGTGTCTCATGAGTAGTTTAAGTTTGAAGACCCTGTCTCCATTATGATTAAAGCTGTCACTAACTGAAAGCCAGGTCAATCTCAAAAAGATCTTCAAATATAATATATCATGCTGCCAACATCCTTTTCTTGCAGGACATTTATACTTGTCATTATAGTAGCTGTCTGAAATGAATAGCAGTAGTGATATCAGTCCTTTGTGAACTTTGCAAAGATGTAATACTTCCCTCTTTTTAGAAAGGGTAGCGAGAGTGGAAAGTTCTTACTGGACTGAATCTGCTTTTTAATTTGTGTTTTTTCTTCTCTGGGTGGTGGGGCACACTGGCTGGTAAGAATTTAGGGACAGTAAAGTGCCAATGTTGCCATGTATAATGAAAAGACCTTTTTCTTGCCAAAAGAGGGGTGAAAAATATCAATCTGCTTACCTAAGAGGGCCAGACTCTGGATTTACCTGTTGTCTGTATTTCTGCTTTCTTCTGTTATTTTCCTTTTTTTTGCTTTGGGTGTCACACTAAACAACTACCTTTTTGTGCCTCTTTTTAAGTAGTTTCTGTTCACTATTCAGCATGATTTCTACAAAAATTAAATAGAAATTAAGGGTTGACGCAGTGCTTGAATCTTAGGCCATTTCAACCAGCATCTTAATTCTGTAGCATTTTTCTCTCAGTAGTCTAACTAAAAGTATTATTCTTTGTTTACAATTTTTTTAAGCCCACTTTGGTATCAGATGGTTGGGTTACATTTCTGTCACCCTAATCAAGTGTCTAATCATCTGTCCTCATGCATCTCTGGCATTCAGCTATGCATATTGACTCAACAGTGCCAGGAGACAATAAATGATGATGATTGCGTTCATGAGAGACCAAGTATCTGAGATCTGTTTTCACTCACAGTTTGAAATGGGCGCAGTCCTTTCTGCAACAATGTCTGTCGCTGAAGGGCATGTCCAGGACTTTACTGCCAGCTTATTTAAAATAAGCTGTATAGTTTGAAGCAGGAATCCTGAGGCCTGGCCGTCTCTTCCTGGGCTTAAAATGGGTGTAAGGGAAAGACTTCAAAACAAGAAGACTCTGCTGCACATTAGACTGATGGCATCAGACAGAGTGGGTACAAAAACAGTGCCAGTATGAAAGCAGTGAGCTTACAGAAGTGCAGAGAGCAGAACTGATGAACTTAGATAAACCTAGGAGTGAGATGCTTATTGGACTTGAGTATCAGTGTGTGATACGCTGTGTGCTCTTTCTATTACTGGAATGCCAAGGATGCTGTCTTGGTCTGCCTGTTCTTGTGGGAAAGATAATCCATCATTGACATTGACCTTTTTTCCTCTCAATGTGGCAAAAGGAGCAGGCATCATACCCTTAGTGCATGTATATCTGGGTGAATCTCCCCCTGCAACAGCAGTGGTGGGGCCAACACTGTCAGTGAGGCTTATGGGGCTTTTGGCGCCTGGTGCAGAAATCTTGCATGCCTGGCAAGTCACCAGACATGCTGCACATTCACTGTCCACTCAGTTGGTCTTGCACAGCTGCTGTTAGGGCTATTTGGTGCTGGGCCCCTTTCACATGATGGGTCTAGGAGTGCATGATCTGCGACTGAAAACAGCACTGGCAGACTTACTAACTCTTATATCCCAAACCATCCAGGCTGACTGAAAAAGCTCGATAGTCACTGGAGCTCAGAAGCCCCCATCCCAGGTATCTGCTGCAAAATGGCAAACCTGTAAACATGCATGAAGTAGTTGTTTTTCTCTTTACGTTGCTCTTGGAGTTGATCAGAACTCTTCCAAACTTTCTTTGAAGGAGGATCCCAGTTCTCCCTTCAATGTACCCATAAAACGAGCAAGCCACTGTGTCGTGGTTTAACCCCAGTCAGCAACTAAGCACCACGCAGCCGCTCGCTCACCCTCCCCCGTCCTGGTGGGATGGGGGAGAGAATCGGAAAAGCACAAGTAAGAAAACCTATGGGCTGAGATAAGAACAGTTTAATAATTGAAATATAATAATAATAATAGTAGTAATGAAAAGGAAAATAACAAGAGAGAGAGAGAGGAACAAAACCCAGGGAAAAACAAAAAACCCAAGTGATGCAGCCGCTCACCACCTGTTGACTGATGCCCAGCCAGTCCTCAAGCAGCGATCACTGCCCCCCTGCCCAAATCCATTTCTATACTGAGAATGATGCCATACGGTATGGAATAGCCCTTTGGTCAGTTTGGATCAACTATCTTGGCTGTGCCCCCTCCCAGCTTCTTCTGCACCCGGCAGAGCATGGGAAGCTGAAAAGTCCTTGACCAGTGTAAACATTACTTAGCGACAACTCAAACATCAGTGTGTTATCAACATTATTCTCATCCTAAATCCAAAACACAGCACTGTATTAGCTACTAGGAGGAAAATTAACTCTATCCTAGCTGAAACCAGGACACATTGTCATCAGGCTGTCTTTTCCTCCTCTAAGGTTTGTATGGTGTTTTTACAGGATTTTTGACACCTTGTGAATGTCCAACTTGCAAGACTTGTCGGTTTTGCTGACTACTTCCACAAACTGTGTGTGCGCATGTGTATTTCCTTATCTGGTCTTCAAAATAATACTTGGGTCTGTCAGCATATCCTTCTGCATTTTTGCAGAAAACCAATTAACCCCTCTGCACCCCTTTAAAAGCAGCCCGAAATCATTTGCTAATGCTCACTGAAGTGCAACTGCTTTACTCCTGTATCTTAAAATAGCTTTTTTAAACTCCTGTAGTTAATAACTTCCTTAGAAAGAAACCTTCCTCTAATCAAAATAGCATTACTGAAGCTTTGCAAAAGCATGTGCCCTTTATTTCCTCTCTGGAGCCCTAAAAATTTAGGTTTTTTTCCCCTGTATATGCCACCTTACAGCTAATGAAGCCCTTGGGTATTCCAGGATGGGAAAGCTAAGCAGGTTTGTATTCTAAAGCAGTTCTCTATAGTTCTAGTTGAACATAGTATTTGTGTCCTTACCCTTTAAGAACACTGATTTCAGTGGAGACTTTCAGTCAGGTTTTCAATTGAGCCTAGGTTCCTGTGTAATTCAAAGGCCTTTTCACCATTTCAGTTTATTTTTTAGAAATAATATGACATGTAATGATATTTGCATATTGTATGTATGTTCTACTCTTGTGTATCCAATGTGAAAAGATAACATATTTTCCATGTTTTTAATTAATGAAACAGCAATAAAAAGAAACTTCCTAAGTTGGTTGTTCAGAGCTACACACCTGCATCTAAACAAAGTGTTCTTAAGGATTTAAGTTACCTCCCAGTATTCTTTTCCTTCAAATATTTGCCAGGAATTTTTTAAGCAACAAAACTACAATTTCCTTATTTTCCCTTTTATATTTTTTTCCTCAAACTCTAAAATCCCAGTTTGTTAACTGAAGCTGTCCAAAGGGAGCCATGCTAGGAGAGGAAGAAATGGAAAACTTCCAAAGAAGATTAAAATAACTTTGCTGAAACCAGCTCATAAACCATCTCTGGGCTTGGTTACCAGCTCTCAGCACAGAGCATTCTAAAATTTGTGCTGGTGTTTCATTCGCTTGGGTATTTTACAAAATGGGGAACTTGAGGGTTTTTTTTCAATTTGTCTTTTGGCAGTCTAAGTGAACTGGTAATTTATGCGGTTGCCGATCTAAAGTATGTCACTACTCAAAGGTCTTCAGACGTCATAAGCTCACATCTGAAAATGAATGAATATCTATATTGTCTCCATTGTATCTAACATTTTTCACATCAAGGAACTATGCCTAGTAAATTAACAACAGGCCAGTTGTACTAAATAGACAGTATTCCATGTTGCTATCTATCTCCTTAGTTGCTTCAGCTGTCTATCCACTAGCTAACAAGCAAAACTGTGTAATACCATTTTAATACCTTCAGAGTACACTGCAGAGATGCTCCAAAATCTAAGAATTGTTCTTAGCATGCAGGAATGTTTATACTGAAGTTAGAGAAAGTATTAGACTGCTGCATCATCTAATCTATCCGAGATATTCCTAGCTTCTTGTTTGCTGCAGAATATAGCCATCTAAAATGGTTAGTCTTTACAAGAGGCAGAGATTAATCAGGCAAATCAAAATAAAGAAGAAAATCACAAGTATGATGAGGTGCATCTGCAAAATGAGGATGTTAGATCAATGTTAATTAAATAATGATTTTTAAAAGAAACATGAGCAATAATTTTAATAAATGCAACATGTTTTTTCTTACCTTTAACACCTGTTATATTTGTGTATATTTCTTTCATTAGCAATGCTTGTCATCTTACATGTGGCAAACACTGTTGGCTTTTTTCCTTTGTATATTGTTTGAAGCAGAAAGCAATATATGAAAGAAAACTGAATAGGAAGAGAACCCCCCCCCCAAAAAAAAAAAAAGCTTTTATTTCAAAAGATTAGAAAAAGCACACTTATAATTTTTGCAGGAGTTTCTTTGTTGAAATAACTATTTTCCAATTTTTATTTTTATTTTTTTTTACAAAATCCTTTTTGCCTGCTTGAAAATGAAAATGTTCCTGTAACAAAATCACTAGTTTTAGATAACCATTTGGGAAAAAAAGAAGAGGAACAGAACCTTTTTCAAGTAGAGGAGGGAAGGTAATCCTGTTGTAAAAACTTTTAATTGACTTTTGGTTTACTCTAGGCAGCTGAATTTCCAAAAGTTAGGACTTGAATGTTTTCCTGAGCCCAATTCAGAGCACACTGAAGTCTATTAAGAGTCATGGCAGCAAGTGATAGTGGTGAAGATAGGTGAAATGGGATATAAAATCTGAAACTTAATTGAATGCCTTTGAAGCATTTCAAGTGATATTCACTACAATATGAATTGCAATACTAAATCTTGAATTAACTCTGAGGCTGTATAATTCTTCAATATAGATTTTCCTTATTCCACATAGAATCTACCCTTTGCTGGTGAGTTTTACCTTGTGTACTACGAAAAAAACATTGAGCAACTCTGGCTCAGTGATTTCCTAAGCCAGGATTCATTACAACCAGTGAGCATAATCCGAAGAAGTACTGCTATGTGTTTGTCTTGTTATTACACTCTTCTGTTTATAGCTGTTGGAGATAAAATTCTGGACTACAAGGACCCTTGAGTTGACCTGGTATAGTTGTTCTTAGGCACTCTAATTAATTAGCTCGTCAATGAAAAATAGGAAGAGACTACCCACAGTGAGGGCATAATCTCCTTTTTTGGAGGCTTTTAAGTGCAGGTGACATAAACTTATGTGGTTTTTGAGGGGAGAGTGGACGACAGAGCAGGGAGATGGGCTCTATCCTTCAATTGTACTTCATTATTACAAAGTCAAAAGTCAGGGAACTGTCCCAGGAAAAGGGAAGAGTGTGCTATTAGAAAAGAGCATAATCTAAAGTATTTTTTTCTGGTCACTTGTGCCAGTGACATACATGACTAATTCAGCCACTAGGGATAATGTGATAATAGCAATGCCATTGTGGATTGCATTTGTGTCACAGATGTCCACTGCTCATCGCCCTTCTCCATATTAGAGAACAGGGAAGATGAGCCAATAATGCTCTTTCAGGCAGGCAAGCTTCATCACTCACTGAATAAGCAATAATATATTGATCACTCAGGAAACATCTCCTGTAGAGCTGCTTGCCCTGGAAAATCAATCCTTGACTAATCGGTGCATTTTGTAGAAGCAGAATCTACAATAAGTCTTAAATGACTTGCATTTCACATTCTGTACTTTCAGCTGAGTGTCTTGTGTTTTTTTATAGAGGATGCTTAGATATTTATTCCGAATTCACTGTTTAGTCTTAAACAATTGTACTAACACCCTTTTCTTAGATCTTGAATGACCTCAGATCTTCTAAGTTTCTCAGATCTTCTCAGAATTGGGAAGAAAATTGAGCTTAAGTAGGTAAACTTCCACTGTACTTCCACTATACCATGAGGATCAGAGAACTGCAGATGGCTTCCAGTGGTGAAGAGAGAGACTGAGCATTAGGACAATTTTTAAATTGTATACGGACTGAAATGTTTTAATAAGCTATGTAAGGTACTGCAGAATACTTTCTCTTCTGTAATGGAGACTTCTTCTGCCCTTCAGCAAAAATACAGTTTGACTTATGTTGATAGAGCTGGTGGCTGATTGTACTTTACAGTCATCATTCAAGGGTTTAGAGCAAATTGTTGTGTTAATGAAATAAGTCACCAAGTGAACTAGGAAAATATAATATTATTGCAGCTTTGCTCTTTTCCCAGAACTGATTCAGATGAATCTTGGCAGCTTGGGATTTTCATATCAGAAAAGTCCATAAACAGTTATTTAATTTTCTATCAGTATTCTCCCTCATAAGACTTTCAGTAGAGATATATTTGGATCTCATGCAGCAAAAAATCTGGCAAGCAAGATAAGTATAAGAAATAAAATGGGCATAATCAAAATTCTGTGGCCTGACACTAATAAAGAGTGCTAAAATCCACTTATCACACAACCCCTCCTAGATTTGCTATCTGTGTAGCAAAATAGAGTCATTAGCTGCAACTCCATAGCTATCTTTTTCTACCCAATCAATGGAAATGTCTAGAGAGAAAAAATGGCATATATTGGAGAGGCTGCAGTTGCATTTCAGAGCCATAGAAAAATCTATGACTTAAACATCAAACAATGAATCTTCAACTGAAATGCTTCTTTGTATTATCTGAAAATGTGAAAGTTGGAAGTACATCAAAAGTCATAGACAGATGTCTAAGTGCCTCCTGAAGTGGATAGAGCTGCCTGAAAAACCTCTCTGAACCTGACTTAAAGGGAGGACTTGATCATAGAAAATAGGGTTATAAAGGAGCACAGATGAAGAAAAGGACAGTATACATGAAGGTGTACATGAAGTAGGTGTACATGAAATGGATTTAATTTCTGAAAGGTGCCTACCCAACAAATCCTTGAAATCTTCTGTGGTGGAGGTTCCACCAACTTTGATTGACAACTTATTCCTGTGCTTCATTGTCCTTATTACTAGGAAGCTTTTCTTTTCCAATGTTGAACAAAATCTCTGCTTCTGTAATTTAAAACACTAATACTGGTTTTACTCATGGTAGGCATAGAGAGGAGTTTATTTCCTTTATCTTTTTATGGCTACCTCTTACATATTTGAAAAGTCAATACACATCTCCCTAGCCTTCCTTTTCTAAAGAAAACAGCTCAATTTTTTTCTTTCTTCTAGTAAATGTTGCTTGTCTTTTTCTAGCCCTGTTCCCTGAACTTTGTCCAGTTGATCCGTGTCCTTTCTGGATTGCCAAGTGGAAAATTAAGTGACTTTACATACCAGACATGTAAAGAGGTGTCCTGGAAGAGATACAGATGGTAGATGATAGTCTTTAGTCTGCCAGAATGGAATGCTCCCAGATTCATGCATATGGAAAATTGAAATGCAGGCATAGGTGAAGCTGTGCTTAATCAGTCAAACCAACTGTCATTGAACTTCATCAAAATCTGACACCCCAGATAAGGTTGTCAGGCATTCCCAGATGATATATCAATTGCATTATGAATTCAATATATCTGGAGTCAGCTTCTGCTGCACCACACCCTTGTGAAGCTCAGACTTCTGTGCTTTAGAAGGTATGAAGTGAAGTATGAAGTAGCTGTCATTTCTTTTGAACAGGCTGTTAGCATCAAACAGCTGGATTACTGTGCTTTTGTGTGCTTGACTGAGGTAGCCATTCTAACAGACAGATATCCCAGGTGGAGTGATTGGTGATATACCAATTTTATCATTGGTTCCCTTACATTCATCGGTTCCCTCACATTTGATATTTTGCATGAAATGCAACACCTATTTTGAGTTCAACAGCATAGGGTTCTGCTGGAAAGTAAAAGCTTTATCTGATACCTCCTAGAAACACCTGGCATTTGCTTGTAAGTTTACAGAAAAAAAAGATTTCTTAATATGATGTTGTGCTTGAGAAATATCATTCAGTCAAAACCCAATGTTTATTTGATAAGGCAGAGGAGTTAGAACTGTGTCTATTAACTTTTCTACATTAGAGTCTTTTACTGTACAAACAATGAAGTACATAAGATTAACAGGCTAAGTCAAACTTTACTAAATCATTGCTTTTCATGTAAAATAGCTATAGAAGACAGTTAAATGCATATTTTGCCCAAAAGAGAAGAAGGTGTAATAGCATTCAGTAGTTAGCATAACCTCTGTGAAGGATATTTGGTGTGTATGATGCAAACTGAGTTGGAGAAAGGAGAAGATGGAACTCAGGTTGGAAGAAAGAATCAATCAAAATTTAGAACTATGGAGAATGGGTTAGAAGGCTTCTGGAAAGGTGCTTGCTGTAAACCAGGAAACTGCCTTTGTTTGTCTTCATCCCTTGTGTTCAAGAGGGTTCAGATGCTTATAAACTGCCAGCAGCATCAAACATATGCTGTCACCTAGCTTTTTCACAATTTCTGATGCTACCTGATTTCAAAGAAGCCAATTTAGCTTTTCTTTCTGGTCAAGAAGGTAACCATGGTGCTAGAAATAAAATATATTGCCAAGAAGATATGCTGTGAGCTAGTACCCACCTATAATAATGTGGAACAAATAGTGGTAGAACTTCATACAATCCAAAGACCATTATATTTTTATTACCATTAAGAGCAGAAAAAAAATGGCATTTAGTTGAATACATCTGTTAGAACAATAAATGCAAGATGTCTAGGCAGGCTGAAAAGTACAGTTACAAAAGTCTTTTTGGTAATGGTAAGAAAGCTTAGACAGAGGGCCATTTGGCCAGAGGTCAGGATGTCCCAGCTTACATAAAAATATATAAGGGTAGCTTATTTTCTTAGTTCAGCATTGTAGAACATAAATGGCTAGGTGTGAAGACATATCTTAATGGCTAAGCTAAGTCACCCAAGTCTCATAAAACTGAAGAATTTGCTCTCATAAAACAGATTGGTCTAGAAATTATGCAAGTCCTGGACATGCAATAGAAAGTCATGTCCAAAGAAGAGCAATGAAGCTGGTGAAGGGTCTATAGCACAAGTCTGATGAGGAGCAGCTGAGGGAACTGGGGTTGTTCAGTCTGGAGAAAAGGAGGCTGAGGGGAGACCTTATTGCTCTCTACAACTACCTGAAAGGAGGTTGTAGCGAGGTGGGTGTCGGTCTCTTCTCCCAAGTAACAAATGATGGGACAAGAAGAAATGGTCTCAAGTTGGTCCAGGGAAGGTTTAGATTGGATATTAGGAAAAATTCCTTCACCGAAAGGGTTGTCAAGCATTGGAAGAGGCTGCCCAGGGAAGTGGTTGAGTCGTCATCCCTGGAGGTATTTAAAAGACATTTGGATGAGGTGCTTAGCGACATGGTTTAGTGGTGGACTTGGCAGTGTTGGGTTCACAGTTGGACTCGATGATCTTAAAGGTCTTTTCCAACCTAAATGGTTCTATGATCCTATGATTCTATGTCAACTAACTAAAGTGCGCCAAGAACTAAATATTGAGGAAAGAATCAGCTGTCTCTGAGCTGATGAAGGACCTGTGGAGATCTGTGCTACAGGCATTCCAAGGGCTGTAAAGCTAAACTGACAATAAAACAATTTATGAATGTTCAGTTGGACTTGAAATCTCAAGAATGCCAAGGACAGGAGCCAGCAATGTGTCCTTGCAGCAAAGAAGGCTAATGGTATCCTGGGCTGCATTAGACAAAGTATTGCCAGCAGGTCGAGGGAGGTGATCCTTCCCCTTTATTCAGCACTGGTGAGGCCACACCTGGAGCACTGGGTTCAGTTCTGCGCTCCTTAGTGCAAGAGAGACGTAGACATAGTGGAGAGAGTCCAGCGAAGGGCCACAAAAGGTGATAAAAGGACTGGAGCATCTCTCCTGTGAAGAAAGGCTGAGACATCTGGGACTGTTCAGCCTAGGGAAGAGAAGGCTCAGGGGGAACTTATCAATGTCTATAAATACCTGGAGGGCAGGTACAAAGAAAACGGAGTGAGGCTCTTTTCAGTGGTGCCCAGTGACTGGACAAGGGGCTATGGGCACAAGCTGAAACACAGGAGGTTCCCTCTGAACATCAGGAAACACTTTTTTACTGTTTATTGTTCTGAGCACTGGCACAGGTTGCCCAGAGAGGTTATGAGGACTCCAACCTTGGAGATTTTCAGAAACTGTTTGGACTTGGTCCTGAGCAACCAGGTCTAGGTGCTCTGCTTGAGCAGGGGAATTGGACCAGATGACCTCCAGAGGTCCCTTCCAACCTCAACCACTCTGTGATTCTGTGATCCTATGACACTCAGAAAGTAAGAAATTTGCTAGGGTACTAAACATGAGAATGACAGAAGGTGAAAGCTGGCCATAAGTACAACTCTATGTCCAGGGAAAAGAAGATTCTATCCTGGGTCATACCATTATTGAACTATTCAAACACAAAGGAAATTGGCAATAATGCAAAAATTAAGGGAAGCAGTTCCATTAAGTGCTGGCAGTGTAAAAATCCTGTTTATAAAAAGGATCGTTATAAATGCAAGACTGGTTAGCAGAGAGCATCACACATGCCCAAAGAAAATCTCTTTCCCAGACTGAAAAACCACCTAGCTAAATGGACAGATTTGGAAGTGCAAGGTCTGCAGCTGAATAATAGCATTTTAGTTTTTGAAATGCAAAAAGGAAGTGGTAAACTCTGAAGGAAACTCTTGGAAAAGGCATTCTAAAAAATTGTGGGATGAGGGGTGTTCAGAGCAGAACTGCTCTAAATCAAGTTCATGATCCAGGATTATGCAGTCATCCAAAAATGGGATATGACTACTCTAAAATTCAAGAAAGAAGTTTGGGTCATGGAAAAACTGACCTGCATTTTAGCATGGCTAATAATTTGAGTGTCAGTCCTATGGCAAATGTCTGCAAATTTGGTCTGCTGAAGTTGCTTTTTGAAAATCTGGCACAGGTTGAAGCAGTGGTTTGTAGGCAATTGGCTTTCAGGAACTACTCTACTTCAGGGGAAAGTCTCTACTAGAACCTCTACATTCTGTAAGTTTTCTGCAGTAAAAGAAAAAAGGGATCAAGATGTAGAAGTGATGAAACAGTGAGAGGTCAGTTCTCTGGCTGAATGTTTGAGCAACAACAGATAGGAAAAAAAATCTCGTTTCAGCTGGGATAGAGTTAATTTTCTTCCTAGCAGCTGGTATAGTGCTGTGTTTTGGATTTTAGGATGAGAATAATGTTGATAACACACTGATGTTTGAGTTGTTGCTAAGCAGTGCTTACACTGGTCAAGGACTTTTCAGCTTCCCATGCTCTGCCGGGTGCACAAGAAGCTGGGAGGGGGCACAGCCAGGACAGCTGACCCCAACTGGCCAAAGGGCTATTCCATACCATATGGCGTCATGCTCAGTATAGAAACTGGGGGAGTTGGCCGGGGGGCAGCGATCACTGCTTGGGGATGGGCTGGGCATCAGTCAGCAGGTGGTGAGCAATTGTGCATCACTTGTTTTGTACAATCTTTTATCATTATTATTATTATTATTATCATCATCATCTCTTCCTCTGCTGTCCTATTAAACTGTCTTTATCTCAACCCACAGGTTTTACTTTTCTTCCAATTATCTCCTCCATCCCGGGGTGGGGTGGGGGAGGGTGAGCAAGCAGCTGCATGGTGCTTAGTTGCTGACTGGGTTTAAACCATGACAATCTGTTTGTAGAATATAGATTTTGGAAAGATCTATACATCTGTTGAACAGTGGTAGAGAGGAAAATAGGAAGGGAAAGAGGATGAAGGTAAAGTTCTAAAGGTCTGCAGGGAATTCAGTTTTGTGCAAAGTCATATGATTAAATGAGGGACAGCAAAGCCATCAGAATTTCTGTTTGGGAATTATAGTTTTGACTCAAGGGTCTGTGTCAATGCTTCTGGTCAAACATAAAATTGATACTGGATATCCCAACTCATTAAACAAACTCATGATTTTATTGGTAGGAATGAGGAATTCTAGTTTACTTAAAATACCATGAAGATTTCAGTGTGGTTTTAGTCCATAGTTCTGGTTAAGAAAAAGGGTAGGAGCACCAGACTCTGCATAGAATTAGATGAAGTAATTTTAAACTCTTTTTGACTGTGAAATAGATGATACCCTGGAGGCTGTAGCAGGTCATCCTGATGTCTGACAGACAATGTCAAAATTGAGCATTGGGAAGTATAAGAAGACATCAAAGACGTTGGACAATTGTTTTCATAGCAGATAGATAACTTAGAGATGAATTTGGGCTGTACACCTGTCTGATCTTAGGCTTTGCAGTAGTACTCTGTGATGGGCTGTTGGCCTCTTCCAGATCTCCTAACATTGACAGGTCTGAACGGGGTAGGTCTGACTTATTTGATCTCGTGTGTATGCACAATTTTATTGCAAGAAATCAGTGGAATGCCCTTTGACTCAACACAGCACAGATCACTAAAGACAGTACGTCACTGCTAAAAGTGGAAGGGTTAATCCACATGTCATGTTTCCCCAGATGTTTATCCTAGAACAGTATAAAACTTTTCAAAAAAAGCTGGCGTATTTGTAGATTAGCAGTGTGTGGAGTTGAAAGCTGACAACATGAACTAGAATCCAAAAAAATAAAATTGGGTCCAGAGTCAGGAGAAAGAAGGAAGATACTTTTGCTAACAAAGAGATTTAAGGATGCATGGAGCATAGCCCTCCATAAGCTTACAATATCAGAATTTCACAGCTCTCCTATTAAAGGACTTTTGAAGCTTTTTTTTTTAAATTTTTGGCAGTTTTGTTATTCCTACACTGCTGCATGGACTGAGCAAATCACTGCAGTAACTGACCTGATGTTATGTAGTATTTTCAGGTTTGAAGTCTGTGCTCACTGTATCTGTTCTGGGCTAGCTGTGTTGTAAAAAATTTTTCATGTTAGGCAGTGCAAGTGCTATTAATTTTGGGGGCAGTCTTGATGCAGGAATATAAATTATTAAACAAAGAAATGATTTGCAACATTAAAAGTCTAAATTCCCATGAGGGGGAACATTGAACCAGACTGGTGAATTCCTAGAGATTATTAACATTAGAAATGAACTATTCAGTCATCAGTTGTGTGGGAAGAGCCTTGTGAGTGGAGTCCCTATAGCAAATCCTTAGAATTTTGCAGGGCAATTTGCTACATGGTTGAAGAAACTGTAATGCTGCTCTTCCAGTCAAAAGTGGGTGTAGGCACAAGTGTGTTAACTCTGATGCCTTCTTTAAGGCTTAAGTAGAAAAGAAAGGAATTAATTGCTCAAGGACATGAGCATACACAGCATGAAAGTTGTCTCTTGCTTTTTTTCCATATTTTGCAGAGGTGAAAGTGGTGCTGGCCTTTTCGCTAAGACACTGATTGCAAGGCTGCCAGAATAGCCTGCAGTAATAAAAGTTTTGCAGAGGTAAAAATACATGCATATCCCAAGTCTGCTATAATGTAGATGCTTCTATACTGCTGCTTGTGGAGCTTTAATTTGCTAAAAGCAGCGAATACAGTGAGTTTGCATATTCTCATATCAGTTTAGGGTTTCTGATGTTAAAATACATGAAATTGATTTATATTTTTACCTGGCTCTTCCCTGCCTCCAACAGTCCTTTTTTTGTTTGTTTGTTTGTTTTCTTTTTATGTTGTTCACAGCCCTGCCTTATTTCTCTTCTTTCTTTATATTGCACATCCATGTTGTGATTTCCCTGAAATCTAGGGAAAACCAATCAGCATTCATAGTCACTCCTAGACCAGTCTGTTAGAAAGTGTGTTGATAAAGAGTAGCTGATGAATTCCCAGCACCAGATGTTCTGTCCAACTGCTAACAGTAAAATGAGAACCGTGCAAAAGTATATCTTTGCTCAGTCATCTTCATGATCTAACAACATCTGGTTCATTTGCAGGTGCCCCCTGCCTCAGTAGCATTACATTAAATTCTGTGCACTGTATTATAAAGGTAACTAATTTATTTTGTATCAGGCTGTGGGGAAAAATAGCTGCTTTTGACAGTAAATCACTCTACTACTAGCTGTTGAAAGAAAATGACTGGAAATAAATGAGTTTATGTGCTGCGGTTTAGATTCCCAACTTTCATATAATCCAGAAATTTCAATGGATGTTTTCTGTCTAACTGAAGTTTTCTCCCTGCACAATTGTTTAAAAAAAACCCAAAACAACAACAAAAAAACAGAAATGAGATGCACGGGTTTGCTTTCATTAATTTTATTATTTCTGGAAATACAGTCACAAGTTGTTAATCTCTTGATTGTGAAATTTCATAGTTCAGGAATTCAGAAAGTTTTGGTTTTGGAAGATCAGATAGTTAGCTGAATGTCCAGCTGGGACAAAATTTATCTGCAGTGGAGTACTTTGGTAGAGTGATATGATACTGCCCTGTCCTACACAATATCATGAAAGGAAAAACAGCATTGTTAAATCCATGCTTGACTGGCATGTGCACAAGTGATTCCCACTGCTGGCAATCTGAGGCAGCTTAGATTCCAAACTTTGTGGTGCAGAATGGAGGATGGAGTGAAGATCCCCAGGTCAGTCCTGGTGTCAACATGGTGTCTTCTCAAACATGAATTTTATAAACCAGTTCATTTCTTCTTAGCTCCCTAGGTCCCATGTTATCTCTCTTGTATCATTAAAGAAGGGAGCTACCTTGCTACCACTGATGTGGCTGGTACCTTGGACCTAGGCAGTACAATGTCTTCTTGGTTGTGCAAATCAGTGGGGAGAGCAGAGGGAACTGCAGGACTCTGGAATTGTAGCTGGGGAGCTCTCTGGCTCTACTGGGATTGTGCATTCCTGCAGGTGTGGAAAGAAAGGCTGCTGTGAGGTCTGATAGAAGACATTATAGCCTCAACAATAAGCTGTTTCTGCTGTGAATGGCCACAACTAAAACATCCCTATTGCAGGCAATCTAAAAAAAAATTATGAGACTATGTTGTCCTTTCTTTGAGGACAGCTGAAAAAAAATCTAAAATTAATTCTGCTTCTGCATACAAGAGGCAAGATTAAAATTTTCATCAAAGATATGGCTCATCCAGAGCCAAATTTTTCTCTTTCATGCCTCCTCTCATGTTTATCATGAGGTAAAGACTTTTTGCAGAGATCCAGAGATCCAGATCCAGAGATTTGATGGGAATACAATGAAATTCAGTTCTTACTTGTTTATCTGAAGACTCACCCTGCTTTAATTTGATTTGCCGACTAATCTTCTAGACTAGTAGAACACGAGGTACCTGTATGAAAGGACATGCTTCTTCTTGCTGCTGAAATAGGATTTTAGTAGTCTGTTTATTATGGGGCTTACTGTGATATCCTTTTTATTTCTTTTAATAGGTCTGTTCAAATACACAGAACTACTAGGAGTACCACAGTCTGTCAACTAAGCACTGCCAAAATAATGCAATGAAATCTTGGGTTGGAAGTCTAATTTTATAATTGGTTACATAGGTACAATTACACAGATAAAGTTTCCATCAACTGCAGTGGGAGCTGCATCTATGAGAGTGGATCTGAACCAGTTCCAGCTTGGGGGCTGTGAATATTGCTTGGAAATATGAGCCATATTATCCTCTTTGCCTGGCAGAAATCTGGTGTAAATAAGAGCTGCACTTGGCCAGCAAGCTGATCACTGTTGACACAGACGTCTGCTTGTTGGTCATCTCGGGTAACAGCAGAAGAAATGCTCTGCCTAGTCCTGTTCCTCGCTGTGTGTCTGTTTAAGTACTTGTTGTTGATGCTGTCTTCCTGTTAGCCCAGTCCGCAATGGTGTGGTTAGAGCAACTCCAGTTGATGGTTGTTCTTCAGTTGAAACACCAAATACAAGAGGCTTCTATGTAATTAAGCCTTTCAGCTCTGCAGTGAATATTAAGACTGTAGAACAGTACTTGACATTGCTGGTTTGTGTACAGAACCGTATATGAGATCCAGCTGTTCTGCCTCATTTAAGGCATTCTCAGGGCAGGGGTAAAGATATTCCTCCCAAACAATCAATTTAAAATGCACTGCCCTGTCTTGCTCTTAAAGCCTTTACAGACATCTTCATGGTAACGATACACTTACTGCAAATGAATGCGCAAACACCACAATGAAAACATAAGGTTTTCTTCTCTGCTTCCTAGAAATGGTATCAATTAGAGCACAAGCTCTTTTTACAAGATGAGAGAGAGAGGAATTTGGATGTTTGCAGTGTTGAATTCCTGTTGTTAATAGCTTTAGAAAGAGCTGAAGTATCTAGATACATATCTTATTTGCCAGTATTGACTTAGAGGAAAGAGCAGGCTTTAATTCTTAGAAATAATAGACAAAAGGCACACTGAAACAATGTGACAGAAAAATCCCTGAGCTGTTGCTTGGTGGTTTTTAGACAAAGAACTTGGTTGAAGTCAAGAACTCTTTCTGTAGCATTTTTCTCCATTGGATATAATGCGTGTCCCCATTTAGGCACTTTTTTCTATCAGTCCCAGTTATCTTGGTGTGGTTAGGGTCATAGATGGGATTTTCTTTGTTAGTAACAGTGTGACTGACTCCTGTCTTCTGTTTCCAGGCTGAGTTTTACATTCTGTGAGGAAGCAGTCTGTCAATCAGACTGTCCCTCAGCCAGGACCAGGGCTGTCACTCAGTCCAGACCAGCCACTGAGCTCTTAAACAGGGATGTAGTGTGCAGAATTGGAGAATCTCTGCTGTATGCTCTTCTCCCCAGAAAGCAGCTTCACAGAAAGCCTAGAGATGTGTTAGTGTTGAACACTGTTAAATCCTCATCTAGAGATGCGGCTTTGGTGAAATTGGGCAGTGTTTCTTTTTTTGCTGCATTCCACCCCATGCACCTCACTTTGTAGCAGAAAAGCATTGAGTAGCTTAAATGTGGGAAGATGAATATGAGTGCTATTGATTTTTGGAGCAGGTGAATTGCACTGTTGATGATATTTTGCTATTAGTGGTAGCGCTTTCTCTGTCTGGGATGAGATCAGCTGTGGATAAGGATTCCTTTGTTTTGTAGCTGTTTTTAGCACTGGTTCCTGTGTACTTCAATTGCCTTGAAGAAATTTGCTCTACTGAGTTATATATCTAAATTGGGATAGCCAAAATGGAATATTAAGAGGGGAGTTGACCTGTGAATTTTTCTGACAGCAGTGCAGGTGCGTGTGTAGAGGCATCCTTCATGAGGTTGTTTTGCTCTCTTTCCTCTGGGTTCACTTTTATATTCTTAGTTCCTTCCCAAGAGTGTGTTTGTTCAATTTGTGCTGCATTTCTCTTTTACCTTTTCTTTTTTATATTATCAGGTTCTTTGCTAAGGGTAGCCCACTCATCTGTGATTTAGGTGATAGTGTTCTACTATTCGTTTTTAGTTTAACAAGATAATTTTCATCCCCTAGAAGCTGCTGGTGACTGTAGCTAGATTTCTTTTAGATATAATTTTCCTGATTTTTTTTCAGTTTCCTTATATCATTGCCCTACTTTTTTCTAATATTAGACTTTATGGTTCATTGGATTATATTTTTATTATTGATTTTTCTTCTTTGTTTTCCAGAGGATTTCATGATTCTAGGAACTCACGCTTTTTCACTAGCTCTTCTGACAAAGTGCAATATTCCTTTCTCTTTAAAAACTCAGTGCTGTTGTGTTCTTCCTTTAATTTCTTTATTGGCTCATCAGTCAAGAATAATCTAGACATATTTCCTCATAAATGGGCTATCTGTTTCATAAAGAAAAGGGATTTATTTTAATTACTCTGTGTTCCTATCTAAGTATTCATCATTTCTTTGTTTTTCTTTGGGGCAACTAAATCGCCATCTCCTGTGTTTTCCTGAAACACTTTTTCCTATGTAGGTTTGTTATTTCAGTGACAAGGAAGGTTGCAGAACAGAATACAATACCTTAAGGTTCTCTGATGTTCTGCTGAGATTTGGGGTTCTTGTACATAAAATATTGCTGCAGTCATGAATTCATTTTTACTTTGTTGTTCCGCTTTTCTTCTTGATTCGATGGTGTGCTCAGTGATTTAGAGTAAGAGGATGGATACTCAAGTTTGAAGCAAGCATCACACAAGCCTAAAAATCTTAATGCAAGCACATAGTTTCTTCAGCCTTAACTCTCTTCTTCGAGGAGCAATGTTAATAGTTGATTTGTGATGCTACAGTCTCTCTGAGCTGAAGAAAACATACATTAACAGTGCAGACATGCGCTAGATTGTGTATCAGCAGAGGCTGATGTGAATCAATAGTTCCCTACCTTTCCGCATTGCCTAGATGTTTCTGAGGTGAAAGCACACAGACAATGCATGGACTGCTGTGGTTCAGCAGAAGCTGGGGACACATTCCCTGCACATCTGTTCTGAACACGTGTGCTTCGAAATCTGGGCAGCAGTTTGGGGCCATCTCTACTTTGGACCCTGTGTGTGTTTGAGTTACTGAAGTGGATATGAAAGGCTTTCAGGGTGTGTAGGTGTGATTTTGGAGTTCCCTTACTGATAAATTTGATAGTTTGCTCTTGAAAAGCAACTGTTTACAAAGGAACTTTAGGTTTGTGGGTTTTGTTTTTGAAGCATAGCTCTGAAGTTTCATTCTTAAGTATTCTCAGAAAAATGGTTAAGTTAAAAAACTGCATGAGGATGGAATCAAACCCTTCCAGGTGTCTGTGACTGATGTTGTTATTGTTATCGTTATTGTTATTGTTAGCATTATTTAACTTAAACGTTGGTATTTGCCTGAGCAGCCGTCTCAGAATAGCCATTTCTCCTTGTCGTCATTAGAAATTAGTCTCTTGCTGTTACTAAAGAATGGGGTAAGATTTGTTGGGATCTTTTTTCTCATTTTTTGAGGGATAAGGTAATGAAAGAGTAAGAATGCAAGGAGCCAGAAATATTTATTGTCTGAAACCAGTACCTTTCCTAAAATAATAGTTTCAATAAAGCTGTCTTTTCTCATTTCCAGAACTCAATTGAAATAATAATGCTATGGATAAAGATGTTAATCTGGAGATTAGGCCAGTTGTCTGAGATGTGGGGAAATCCAGGTCCATACAAGTGCACTGCCTGATGTAGAGTATGTATTTCCCATCTCCCAGGAGAGTACATTCATTTCATGGAAATGCTTTGTGACTGAAAACATTGGTCTTCCTTGTATGGCACTTTTTAAACTCAGTTTCCAAAGAACTTCTCAAAGTCAGAAAAGTTTCACAATTCCTGTTTTGGGAGAGATGATTGAAGTACCAAGCAGACAGCATGCCTTGCTAGACTTGTACACGGCGTAGGACTAGAGCCAATGTCTCTTAGATATCCACTTGTCTCCTTAAATACCCTTGATCTTCTCACAGTTATTTCTATACACAGTAATATTAACAGGCTCTTCAGCTGGAAATCATCTTGTTTATTCAGTGATATTATTCATGAACAGGCATGTTAGTAGGGCATATCTTGCTTTGGACGATTTCTATTACCTCTCATAGCAAGAAGGATGCTTGATTTGAAGATAAAATGTAGGTATGGAAAGCAAGGTCCCTGGGATCTAGTTCTGACTGATGCATTTCTTCAGTTTTGTCTGAGCAGTTATTCCTGTGCCTTGGTTTCAGCAGTTCTGATGAATAAACTGTAAACAAGGTCTGGCTCAATCAGTGCTGTGGGGCTAAAAACAAAATACGTGTATAATGTGAAAAAGCGTTCTTCTGAAGAAATTACTATCACAGAGCAAACAATGCCAGAGTTCTGTTCCTAGACTTGTTGTGAGACATTGGGAACTCAGATGTAATTACTACCCTGCCTCAAAGGGATAACTATGTGAGGATAAATATATTAGCACTTAAATGATCTGTGATGGCAGAAATGGTTGGTCATGGAAAGTCTACATGGAATTTGATACTAACCTTTTGTCAGCTCTTGAATTTGATTAAACAGATATAATTTTGCTCAGCGTAAAAGTCCCAGTTCCAATGTATTTTTCCCTCAAAAAGAAAAAAGAGACTGTACCTTATATTTATAGATTAAATCTCAAAAACATGTTCAAAGTAGCTTAGATATTTAAATGTGAAAATCTGCCTTTTTTAATTACTTTTTTTTTCAATTGCATTCTTTGGAGCTGACTCATAGATGTATTTTTAATGCTTGGGTTTGGCAATGTTCTACTAGCTGAATTGTCATCCAAAGGTAAAATAAAAATAATATCATAACTGTTAAGCCAGGAAAAGAACTTTCTCTACAACAAAACAAGGTTAAAACTGATCTCTTGTTAAATGTGATAGAAAGAGAGTTGGATGTCACTTATTTCTCAAATGTCTTGGCAGAGTTTGAAATCACTTTTTGACGTGGTTATAAGTTAACTACCGTGGAATTAGTCCCTTGTGCAAAGCTAGACTATTTCAATATGTCGTAAAAAGAGAGAGAATTAGTTTTCTTAACCTCATTTATCTCAGCATTTCCCCAGTCTGAGATGAATCCTGAGGATGGTTCTTTGATTTAAATAATTACTTATTAATATGTTTGAATTAACAAGAAAAACTGAGCAGCTACTGAATTTCTGCATGCAACAGCCTGAATGCTAGTTTTAGCTCTGAAGTTCAGGTTAGCACATGCTCTCGTGAAAGTCAGAGTTCCTCTTCTGGGGGCTGATTTTACTCTTTGGGATATGTAGACTCTTCTCCTTGCTCGGGGGATGTTATTCTTAGAGAAATGATCCAAGAAAGGATGTCACATGTCAATGTGACAAAGGACAGACACGGCAGAGTTTCCAATTTCGTCCTCCAGCAGCCACAGTTCCAGTTGCTAGGTGTGTTTCTGTTGTTGAGGTTTTGTATGAAGTACCTCAGCACCCTCAGAGCTGTCACCTGTCTTCAGAGGACTAACAGACCCCAGGGGGTGACTGCACTTAGGACAGAGCCTAAGTGGAAGCAAAGTTAGGTCAAAGGGGAACTAATGAGGAGGGTGAACTTTCTTTTCCCTCCAACATAGCTAAACTGTAGTCTCTGAGGGATTACTGGCTTGCAATGAATGGTGATTAAAAGGAATGGAGCTTATAGGTTTCCTCCAACTTTCTGGTTTGTGAAGACACCTATGGATTACACAATCCATAAAATATTTCATTGTGAGCGATGATACCTTTGTACATATGATTTGAGTAATGAACAGAATATGATTTCAAGTTGCAGCTCCTCAGTGTTGCTGTAGTCCAAAGCAATTAAGAAAAAATGGGGCTTGTGTTCTTAACTCCCAGGTATCTTCAAATGAGATGTTGAAGGGCTGCAATCTGTTAAAATGCAACTCACTCACTTGGATCATGTGCTTGGGGGAAAAAACCACCTTGAGCTGTGCATGGTATATCACTCCAAAGGATACCTCCCAGCCCCAGAACTACAAGGGAGATTGTGGTTCAGAATAGCGAGATGAAATGAAAGGGCTCTGTACCAGAAGGGTTGCCCACTTTCCAAAGCATACTTGGTTACTGGAAAAAGGCTGCCTGGGAACTGTTTTTTTTTAATTTATTTCTACAAAGGTAATCTAGGTTTATCTCCATCTGTGTGTTGTTCTTGCTTTCCAAAGCTGAAAGTCTCTTCCTTTGAAGGCTGAATTTTGGTTATTCCCCTCAGTCTGAGAGAAGGAAGTTATTACCTGAACTGATGTCCAGTTCCTGTGTCCATGGATTCACAGCGCTGGGATCATTCCTAGCTGTCTGAAACCCATTAAGTGCAAAGGTCGTGTGCAGGTACTGCAAAATCAACAGTGCATCACAACTGAATGGCTTATTGCTCTATTAAATAATGTTCAGCTGTTGTCTCAAAATTAGGCTATTGTATACATTAAAGATATTCTATAAGTATTTCAGAAGAACATAAACATCCTTCCTACATTGTGTTTGTTTGTTTAGAATAATTAAATGAAAATACGTGTCTGAATCATGGTTCATACTGATATGTTTGGAAATTTATTTCTCAGCTGAAAGCAATAATGAAGTCTATCCACTACCTAAATCCTAATTAAGCCTAGTGGCACCAGACAGAAACAACCCTCTTCATTTAGGCTGTATCAGTCTACAGGCACTTGGCTGATTTATGCTATGGTAACTGAGGACAGAATTTGGCAGTTTACTTAAGAAAAAGGGAACTTCTCTTTAGAGTGTATACATAATCATATTTTAGAATAATGGACTAGAGGAAGGACAAACGAAGAACTGTGTACTGAAAGTAGCTGAGATTGTGGAGCTTGGACACCTGGAATGCATTCACTGAATCTCTCTCTCTTGCAGTGAGGGAGTCCAAGGAATAAGACAAAAAACACAGAACAGTGTCTCTTGGTATTTCCCTTCGTTGTTGTTATTTCAGCCCCATGTTATGGACACACAAATAGTTCCAAGGGAAATTATTACTGTTATAATTAATATTATCTACCAAATTATAATTTTTAGAAAGCTAAACACAATAGGGATAACTAGATGACTGCTCGATTTAAAGATAATATGTGAAACTATATGAACTTGGCAATGCTGAATGTAGGTGATGTTCCCTGATCTTACAGCTGGGTCTTGTAATATATCTACTTCATATAACATCTGTTTTCTATTATATTGAGTGTATTTTAGCTACCTAACTCTTTCTACTGTTTCCAGTTGTAAAAGTGTTACTTTTACAAATAAAACAGTTTCAATAGGCATGTCTCTACTGACCAATGAATGTTGATCTCTAGGGGACTGGAAACAAGCCTTACCAACACTGACAAAGTTTCAGTGAATAACAGTGCTCTGTCTGTCTGCAGAGTGCTGAAGATAATTGCTTCCTTTCTCTGGACAAGGACAGCTTTCTTTAGTCCTAGACCTCTTGCTCTGCTCTCCTACACCTGCTGTGTTTTCCTCCCACTTACCACTTCAACAGTGCCCTTGATTTATAGCAGTGTAACCCAGTGATCCCTCTGCAAAGGACAGGGAAGTGTATTATATTCCAGTCATTACTATACATCATAACTAGTGAATATTGTAAGGAAGTGAAATTGGGACCAATCATATTAATGGATAAATATATAGGTTTTTGCACATTCAGTCCAATGCACTATGCACTGATGGTATCTTTTCAGGATACCCTAATGTCACTGGGTGAGTTCTTGATCCATAGAGGGCGGTGATAGTTTTGTCAGTTTTATCAGTTTTAGCCAGGATGTTAATGGTTTTATGAAGAAAGCTTATGGAGTCCTCTGCAGTTGCCTAACACATCCCATGTTGTTTATAATTTTTGTACCATGTGTATAGAGCAAGCAAGCAAGCCTCGTAGTAGTTCTAGTGCTTTCTAACCTACCTGTGTATGGACAAACATTGTAGAAATGATCTGTCTATATAAATGTATTTGCACATAGGGAGTGCAGAATAAGGCTCTCAAGAAACCTTGGATGATATAATAGAAATCCATTTAAATAGGAACGTACCCTCTGTTGCTGTTAGTCTGCTGAACAGACTGGTATATTTCCTCAGGTACTAAGTCATCTTTTAACAAGGTGATGAAGGACTTTGATGTTACTGCCTTTTCTTGGCAGCTTAACTAACCAAGAAAACTGAATAAAGTTAATTGCAAGCTCATCCACAGTAGAGATGCAACAGAAGTAAACATCACTTCACAAATGTTATAACTTTGACTGTTTCCAGTATCACTTGTGCCTGCATACTGGAATTGCTGGGCTAAGGCTCAGTGTCCCATGCTGGGAAGAGGACTGTATGAGATCAGTCACATGCATTCCTATTGACTTTTAAAATGTATTATCTTAAAGTATGCTTGTTTGGAATCTGCATTTGTATGCTATGAAGAGGGATGTACCCTGCACATCCACATGGTAGCCAATTTAAACTGTATCAATTTAAAACAAATAATAAAGAAAAAACATGTAAAACTGTTGACCAAAATGCTTATGGCTGTCTTGGAAATTCGTGCTCTTTCCTCATTTTGCCTCTTGTGGTTACAGAGGAGGTGAAGCAGACACGGGCAGTGTGTCTGCCACAGATCGCTTTTACATTGCGGATTCTTTCCAGCGGAGACAGATGCTTGCCGTGCAAATAGCACCTACCACAGTGGGAAGCCTGCTCTGAGGTCTCTCATCACCTCCACAACCCATTTAAATTCTCAAGTCCACTCCAGGTCCTTCTAGACTGAGGGTCTGGCCTCCTCTGTTTGATGCAATCTGGGCATAGCCCTTTTTCCCGTGGTATCTAGTTTCGCATTCGCAAGTGTGTGAGGAGTTATATTTCAAGGAAAAGGCATT
Source organism: Ciconia boyciana (assembly GCF_034638445.1). Lineage (NCBI taxonomy): Eukaryota > Metazoa > Chordata > Aves > Ciconiiformes > Ciconiidae > Ciconia > Ciconia boyciana. Next base: position 210,444,412 of record NC_132934.1, read on the forward strand.
AAGGATGAAAGAGATGCCATTTATGCTGGAACTGATCCTTGTCTATTCTGGATACTGAGCATCTTCCATATTTTAAGGTAGTAAAAGGAGTGTCAGAGTGGAAACAAGAGTAGCAGGCTGTGAGGAGGTGAGGTAGCTAAGTATGTATGTCTTAATATGTATTTTATCTTGCTATAGAATTCACATCTGTGGTGTAACATAGTGGAATACAACTCATGGACAGCCTTGTTTTCTTTAAGTCTCATAACATATGGCTTAGGGCAGTATTGCTGTTACTTCACTATTCAAGAATCACAGCTATAAATCACTGTCAAAACAAAAATGGATAAGCACATGTGCTTTGGGAGGTGAGCTGTTTAACACTGAGGCCCTTTTTAAACCTGTCTTCTCTGAGTTAATTAAACACCTATTACAGAGCTGTCCTATTTGGCCTAAACTTCATTTTCCATGACACTGAATGCATGACAACCATGATATGCACTGACATCGCAGAGACTGAACCAAGAATATCCTATGCAAAAAACGTTAAATAATTAAGGAATTAAGAATTAAGGAACCAGTGTTTTCAAGTTAGTGCTAGAGCTAGTCTCTGGGTTTGGTGATTCTGGCCCCACAGGGAGTGATCTGCAATATGCACAAGAGGTGAAATTAGAATTCTGTGAAGATTTGGGGGAGAGCATGGATCTTAGAAGGCTAAGTACTTCCATGAATTCAGCTGTACAATTTAGCTCCTATTCTATTTTAGATCTCAGCTATTTGATTTGGATCCAGCTTATTTAAACTGGAACTGTATCAGCAACTATCCTTTTATTTCCACATTTGATTAGTGGTACCACAGTTAAAAAAAATCATTTGCCCAGGTCATGTCCAGCAAAGTTTATGAAAACCTCATGGATCAAATGTTCTGTTGTGAATCTGTCAAAATCCATGGTGTTCTGAGTTGCAACAAGGACTGACTTTGATCAATGAAAGAAAAGAAAAAGACAAATACACCATTAATCATTATTAGTTTTATGTGGTCTTTTTCTTGAATTCAAGATTCAGTGCCAGTCCCATGTCTCCAAGGAGGCACAAATTACTTACATGATTTTATGTTGGATTTACTCTTTCTGGTATGCTTAGGAAGCTGCCATCAGAGTAAGAACTTTAAAAGGATAAGTGACTGCCTGGCCACTGGATATCACCACCATTATTAATTTAATGTTGTTAATATAATTATAAATATTTTTTACTCCATTTACAAACCTTCATTATATTTTACATCCCAGGTAAAAAATCATTCATATACTTGACAGATAAGCCTTCTAAAATTTCGTTTATCTAAATGAACTGTACTTCACAAAGGCAGCAAGATAGCCTACTTGTCCTAAATTCTTCTTCTCTGTAATCATTATATCTTTTTCATGGAACAGCCCAGGAAAAGACTAGAAAAATCTGAAGAGCTCATGTTATAAGTCACACAGATGGGCTGAGAATATTATGCAGACAAATTACAATGCTGCCTGCTCAGGTCAACAGATTGCCCATTAAGGATAGATAATCTGATAATGATTTAGGATGCATTTGTGGGCAGAGGGGAGCAGAAGTTCTGGCCAAAGTTGTTCCCATTGAGTTGGAATAATGCCAGTGGATGATAATTTATCTCCTAGAGCCCATAGAACTGAACTGCAGCTAGCTACTTGGATATACTACCTCAACCTACCATGCCAGAAATGGGCAGGTGTATAAAAGCCACTGCTGAATTATACTCTGAGGATGCTTTTTGTTGGCTCTTTTCCATAGGGAGAATTGTGAAGGGCATGCAGTAAGTGTGCCACATCACCATAAAGTCAGATTTGTACTTCTTATCGCTCTTCACTTTGACCTCTATTTCTGCAAACTAAATACTAGCACTGATGCTGATGATGCTTGCATTCCAATACAGGTGGATAATTTTTGATTATTTGCTGCTAGAGCCAAATAAAATATTGACTTTTAAACACAGAAGGCACAGAACAAGGGAGCATACTGCTATCTAGCTTTAAAATCCAGCTCCAATTCTTACTCCAGCTCCTGACTTTAATATGTGTTCTTGATATATAGCGCTTGAGAGGGTGGTTAGTAGGTTGCAATGAGCTAAGTAATGAAGTCAATAAAGAACTTCTTTTTGGCTCACTTACTTTATATTAGTAAATAGCTTTATTTCTGTTTTCTCTGCTTATTTCATTAAGTGTTATCCCAACTGACAAACAGAGAGTTGGTATTTTATGCTGTGTATTTCTAGTGCTTATAAGACCTTTGCACTAAATGCACTCATTTATGTATTACTATTTGATATGAATATTTATTAAAGTCCTTTACTGTGTTGAAACTGAAGTATTTAGTTAAGTCATCATCCCAGAATGCTTTGCACTGGCAGTTTTGCTACCATAATGGTGTTAGCTGTTGCTGGCAGCATGTATTTAAAAAGACTGCTCAAAATTAATTCTGAAGGTGTTCCCCAAGCATTTACTCTGTACTGGCGACAAAAGATGGCTTTGAAACTGCATTTCCTTTTGGTAAGCTCTCTTCAAAAAGAAATAGGAAACTGCTAGAAATATTTTGATTTATACAGTATGACAGAAATGGGATGTATATTTGGGGTGTTCGAACAGGAATTGTGAACTGCAATAGGAATGCTGCAGCACTGAACTATGCCAGGATTGGTAATGGATCCATGGATGCTTTCTTCCATTTACTAATGACACTAAAATAACTGGGTCTGGTCAGTTTGGCCTTCTAAGACTTTTATTCTTTATACAAAATAACTAATAGTCAGCAGTTCCAGAATTTTAAAGAGATTCAGACATTATTTTATTATTTGTACAGCAATAATGCTTACAAACCTCTGATTAGATCCGGATCCCTATGGGCTTGGTCCTATACTTCCTTCTTCCCTGTTAAGCTGAAAACCTAAATAAGAACAAAAATAGAAAAATATTGCCCTCTTATACTGTCCCATTGTATAATCTAAAATACTTTTAAATATTTTAAATGCAAAAACATTTTTAAAAACCTATAAATCAAACAGGCATTAACATCATAGCCTGACTGGGAGAATTAAAACAGTGAAACAAAGGATAAAAGTAAAAAAGACTTGCTGGCATCCAGGGGCTTGTGACTATCCTGTGTAAAGATTCACTTGTCTAGACCTACTCTGGGTGTCTGGATCCTCAAAACGTCCAACGTAATTTAGATAAGAGATCTGAACTAACACAGCTTGGTTTGTTTCTAAGGCTGTATTCAGATTCTCGGCAGGAGAAATTAGCCCATGTCATGCTCTGACTTACTATGGCTAGACTGCTTCTTGCAGGCAAGCTAACTTGTTTCCTGTACACTCAGTGGCGGAGTGCAATGTAGATGTGATGCTGAGACCACAGGAATCCTTGCCTCGAAATTTGTGCCAAGATTCTTGAAAGTCTGGTTGTACAATTAAAAATGATTGGTTCTGTTGTGGTTTCTACCTGCCTGCTGAAGGGTGGTGATGGACTTGATAACCAGTGTTAGATGTCTGCAACTGAGAAGTAAATTGCCTTAGTTTTATGACTAACAAGCAGTAAACTGTTATGCTGCAGGAGTAAAATCGCTTTTGTATATATAGCCTTACCCAAGCTATTCTTTTTGCACATTGTATTTTTTTCAATATAGACAATATGTTTAAGCAGAGCACAATATAAGTGCTTATTTTTTAAAGTAGCACCTGTCCTTCTCATTTTTTTTAAAGTATTGATGCTTCCTTTTTTTCAGTATTAAATATAAAGGTAACAATTGCACAGCTCTTTCTAAAGCATGAGACAAATCAGAAAATCTGTACGAGAGCCAGGTATGATATTCAGCCAGAAGATTGTCTTGGTAGCTTTGGGACTGGGGAATTTATGACACTAAACAGTTTCACATGAATTGTTTCTCTAAAGAAATCCCATCTTTGAGAATAAGGCAGACAGAAAATGACATTTAGGCTGACCTTCCAAGAAAACAAATTTTGTTTTTATTATTTTAACAAGAGCTACAGATGTTTATCTGAGCATCTGCTAAATTTACCCTGATTTTGAAGTTTGATACAACAAATGGATGCTCAGTACATTATTAATAGGTTTTTAAAAATAAGAAGGAAGTTTTGACCCATCCTGGGTGGGCAAAGGCTCTAAACCCCTGACCTACGCTTCATCATATCATGAATCCAAGAAAGCATCATTATAATGTTAATGGCATTGCCTCAGTTTAAAGTGTTAGTGTCTGTAGTTAGGGGTGATTTCGTTACTTATTTCATATTGGTGTAAAATTTGCAAATTGTGGCACCTTTCAAAAGCTGCAGAAAAGCTAATCGGTGGCCTGGAGAATCATGCAGATACTTGTCATTCTGGGTCATAGTAACTGAGACTATGAATAAATGAATGTTAAACATTTTTTTTTTCCAGAATGTGCCTGTTTAAAAAGGAAGAAGCCATTCTGATTGCAATCACAGCATTCCAGTCACCTTATAAATAAAATCTCAATCTAAAATTGCATTAAAACACTGTAAAGCTTCCCACATTTTATATAAAGCCATGCATTAGCTAGATGCATTTAGTTGTGCAACCCTGTGAATTGTTTAATCCACAGCAAACATAATAATGAAATTAAGTGTCTTAGACATTTCTGTGTGTGGGTTCCCTTGGCTGTCCATGGACCTACTGAAAATCGAATAGGTCCCAAAGGGAGTGAGTGAGTATGGCAAAGCTTGGGACAGCTTATGAAATTACTTCCTCCAATTGTCCTTCTGTCCCTGCTGCACAGAGGATGGGGCTGTTCATGGATTATCTCTGTCACTCTAAGTACATTAAAGATAAATTTGCTTCTTAATGCATGAGGCTAATGAGTCATTGGGCCACCTCACTGATGGAAGGGGCAATGAAGCTGGAAGCACTGACCTGGTCAACGCTGTTGTTCCTGCTTTCACCTAATCAGCTGGGGTACAAAGAATAATCTACCAGAGCAGCATGGGGACATCTGCTCTACATCATCACTGTACAAACAAACAGCCTCAGTCTTTGTCCTGCTTCATGGTTGAGACTGTAACCTTGCTGATCTCACAGCCATTGTAGCCAGCGAGTCTGTCACTATGATTAAAATTTAGAAACAGCTCCCATATCTTTTAAAAATCTTTTAAAAATTTTACTCATCCTGTATTACAAAGTGCATAGTAATAGGCTCAGTGTCAGTTTGGTGTTTATTTCTTTTTTTTCACTTTGATTTACCCCTGGAAGTTTAGAGATTGTATAATTTTAAAAAGGGAAAAAGGGAAAAAAATGGCACATATGCCTAAAAATTCTATAGTTTAGACACAAATGTACTGGAGTTCAAGGTCCCAGTCATTATAGCTGCTTGGTTTATTCATTAAGGATAACAAACAGCCCCATCTTCCATTCTGTCCTGAATGAATTCTATTTCAGAAAAGTCTCAGATTCCAGAAACCTGTGCAATTAGCACTCAGAAAAGAGCATCACAACAGTAGGAAAAGGCATAAGGACAGATTGCCAGTTGACTAGTTGATATATTCCTGCTGAGAATCTGCTGCAGAAACAGATCAACTACTCCATTTTTCTAAGAGAAAGGCCTCTGCTAATACCTGCGTGAACAGTAGTCTTATGCTACTTTTCCTGAGTAAGGACTACACTGATTAGCTCTGCTTCTGGTTTTCCCCAGTTCAGAGCAAGGACATTATAGCAGCTGACAAGTGGTAGAGCACCATCTGGGTTGGGGTGGATGCACAGCATGGAAAGAAAACATACCTGCTGCACCAGAAACACAGCGGATACATCCTTACGTTCACTGGAGGGCAACTGGTCAGCTTCCAATGGACCTGAGCCATTGCACACAGAATTGGATAACACACTATATTTGTTGCTGAAGCTGAAGTTACGCTATTATTAATATGGGTCAGGAAATGTCTGCTCTCTCTCTCCCTGCTAAAAGACAAAAGTACTTAATTTTGGGATATGTTTGTTAGCTCCTCCCTTCCAAGGGATTCATGATGGATTTAGTGGGATGCTAAATGTCTTAATTTATTCTCTGGGGTTAATTAAACTTAATTTCAAACACAGGTTTGAAGATGACAGGCCAGATCTCTGAAGGACACATGCCTTCTGTTCCCTCAATTAGTGTGAATGCATGGTAATTGACATTTTGGTAATACCTCCTAGATCTGCTATTTTAAGGTGAAGCATAGAATTGTCTTTGCAACGTTGCCTGACAGGCCCTTTCAACTTATCAACTCAACATGTCTATTCTGGAGTGAGAACTTTGTTTTTTTTTCTTTACGGCACTTAGTGGCTGAAACTTAAAAATAAGGATTAAGGGTGGTAAAAACAGAAGATTACTCAATTATTATATAACAAATATGACAAGTTCCAACTTCAGATGATTCCAAAAAAGGGTGGGAACAAGCAGAAGAAAAATAAAGAATTTCAAGGAAATACAATGCGGTTCTCATCAGGCTGCTTCTAAAAGCAAGGGAGATCATGAGAAGGAACGATTTCTAATTTTTAAATACCACAGGATAACCAATCATAAATCTTAACTTAGAACCAAAGAAAGGGATTAATGTGTTAGTACGCCTGTGCGCTGTAGGTTTATTAATGTGATTCATCAGTAGTTGTAGGAGCTAGTTTGAATTTCATGGAACAAGTAAAATCAAAGGAGGCTTGGATGAGGTAGAATTTTTTCTCCTTTGCTGGGAAATTTTTACTTTACAAATATGATAACAGAGCATGAATATGCCTTGGACCAAAACAACTGCTGAAGCAATTTTTCCTTCTAATCCCTTCTTCTAGGTGAGTTTGCAATATTAACAACATCCAGTTTTTAGTGAAATAACTTCAATTAAATAAAATAAATCCAACTTTTGAAATCATGTTCTCCTCTTTCCACTAGGCCAAACAAAGGCTTAATGATCAGGAGGTGGAAGAAATTTTTTTTAATTTTTGTAGTGAACTGGAAATTTTTCTCTTCCCTTTACTTTGCCCCCTCCCCTTTGTTAGAAAAGGATTGATCAGTATTGAAAAAATGGGAGAATGATCAGGGGAGAAAACTACCCAGCTGAAATTCTATTTTGAAAGAGAAAGCAATTTTTTTTCCTCCACTTGTTATTTATTTTTCTGTTACAATTGTCACTAGAAAAACATGGAGAGTTGAAAATTGAGCAAAATGTGAACTTTTTTCACTCTGAAACATACCACTGAATTTCTCCCTTCTCCTTCACCCTTCATCTGCTCTAGTTAACATGCAAGCTTTCTTGATGCTGTAGTATGATCATGAAGGAATGGTCTAAATATTTATTAGAGACTTTAAATTTAGTCTTATACTTTCCTGTGCAACTCCTCCAGTCTCACTTATCAGCTGCCTGTCTCTCTGGAAAGAGCTCTGAAAGAAGTAAGCAAAGGAAAGCACGAGAAATGGCTTCCAAGACCACAGGGTGCCAAGCAGACATATGTGGGCTTGTTTTTAAAACTGTTCTTGACTTTTTAGGCCTCTTAACTTCTGAAGGTTCCCCCTTGTTTCTGCAAAAAAGTCACATTTACTGGCCCTGTGCTCCTTATCTGAAAATTGAATTATCTGTGGGGATTTCTGCTTGGACAGAGAGGAAGTTTTGTGGCTAAGGCTGAGATGGGACAAGGAGAGCTCACTGCTACCAGGCTGGAGGTGCCATTCTCTGTTCCACCATGTACCAGCTCCCTGGAAATGTGCTCCTGCTGTTGCCTATCTGTTCAGTCACATCAGAGCTCCTCTGATCTGACTGAGCCAGGTCTGTTCTCTACCTCCAACATTTCATGTGGGTAGATGTTTTTTTTCCTGCCTTTAGTGAGCACTACCAGCTCATGGAGCACTCAGGAAAGCATGAGCACAAGGCAGCACTTGAGCATAGAGGAGACTGGAGTCCTGACTGCTTCTTTCAGCAATCCCCTAGATTTGACTAGATTAGCTGCAGCATAACTCTTACTTTATAAATTAGCATATTCAAACAGCCACTGTATTTTCTTTAAAACTGAAACAGTTTTGGAAGGTGATCAATAGGAGCAGAGATGCATCAGCTAGTCCAAATGCAAAAGTAATAATGACAAAACCGCACTTTTTCTACAGTCACTTTCATGTCTCTCCCATGTTAATTAAGACTTCAACACTCTTGCCAGTTAACTGAGGTATGAGAATATGAAGAATCTTGCCCAAGGTCACATAGCAAGGAACTACTGTCTCCAAGGAGTCTCTGCCTTGCAACAGCGAACTTCCCTGCTGGAGTTAGAGGAAACAACAGTGCTGCTTAATTGAATTGGCATTCTGTGCCCCATTCTGTTCCCTGGAAACTGCAGAAGTCTAGTATCAGTAAAGGCAAAATATTCCTGCTCTCTGATCCAGGATTTGATTTGAACCAGATGCCCTTTTTGGTCCCTCATGAAGGCTCATTCCCTTTGGGAGTAATTCCTTGGCATATCAAAAATTCTTCTGGAGGAAATGCTACTGGGCTTGGCAGGTCCCAAGAGGAAGCTAAAAAAAGAGAGAGAGTGAGAGGTGATGTTTCAAAGCAGGGCCAGGCTGTCTTGGGAACCTTTTCTACCCTGCAGCTGAAACCTCCATCATCTGAAATTTGGCATCCTTGGGTGGTGCTGGTGGTGTTTATTTATTTTTGATTGCCATTTTATGCTTTAAATTGCAGAAATGGGGAGCACTTTGCAGATTATCCATGAGAAATTGTCTCTTTTCCCAGGCACTGCCCAAGAAGCAAGTTTGTTGTTTTCTTTTTTAATGTGACTGTTGGCTGTCATTGTTGATCTTTCACTGGCGACCTTTCAGTCCCAGTACTCCCTCCAATCTGCAGTTAGTTAACTGTGAATATATTTAATTAAAGCTGTGTCTCACAGCAGGGGAAGTATTAGCAGTCTGTATATCATTAGGTTTTTTTATTTTTATTAGTCTTAGAGTGTTTTAGGACTCTCACTATGAAAATATCATGACATCCCCATCTGCTTTCTCCTGACAGAAGCTGTAGCCAGCTACAAAATGTAGACTTTTTGCAGACTGTGAGCTCAGAGAAAACTGTTCTTTCATCAACCTTGTCTTAATTGCAAAGCACTGCGACTGCAGTCATGCTTTAGGTTCGCATCACCAGATTTTGTGCTTCCTCATGTAAAATACTTCAGTGATGAAAGTTATAGTAACACCTCTCAATGACTTGTGCCAGAGCAGTCAACAGAAAGTCGGAAAGAGGGATTACAAAACAGAGAAAAAGACATATAGAGATTTGGAGGCATTAATAAAAAAATGTCAATGTTACCGTATAAGCTAATAAGAGGAAAAAACATTTTCTTTGAAGAAGTAATTACCTGACAGGACTTCATTTGCTTCCCACTCCTCTGCCCCCTCTCTTCCAAACACACTCAAGCAGTTGCCATTGACATTTCCTGACTGGGGGTTGAACATCTACCTGCTGGTTCAGGCCATGCTCTTCCACCTGTACATCCCAGAATCTTTCAAAACTCAAATATGTATCCCCTGTCATTACAGTCTCTATCTTCTGCTGCATTATCAATGAACCAGAAAACATTGTCACAATATTTTCACTTTGTACTACCTTTGGTGAGATTCTCTTGACAGTAAGAATTTAAGCCAGCCCCTACATTTACTGGGAATTTAGAAATCGCATCAAATGTGCTTGCAACTTGAAAAAGTGGCAGAAGACTGAGGTGACTGTTAGAAATTGTCATTGATTTTAAAACTATTTCATTTTATCTAGATGTACTGCTATACAGCAGGTCTCTAACAGGAGATAAGTGTTAATATATTAAGATAAGTAGGCTTCTTTAAAGGTTGTTATCTGGCACAATGGAAATTCAAATTTGTCAAATTGGTGCCAAAATTAAGTAAAGCTTTGATGAATCACAGCTTTGTTTTATTTGGGGGCAGGGGAGTCATAGTCTAATGAAAATAATAAACTCTTGTCTGAGGCTACAGGCTTGCCATCATAATTTTACAAATTGTTGCTGCAAGAAATACAAGTTGTTTCAGCTACAGAAGCAGCTTCTGTTTTAAGAAACACACCCTTACCCTCCTCCAGAGAGTCCATTAAACCTGTGGTCCTTACGGTGTGTCCAGAACATCACCAGGTGGAGATCATTTCTGTTGAAGAAGAAAGGAAAAAGCAAATTTTAGTACTCTGACACCCTCTCAGAAATCATACTGCCAATGGTGCTACGAAGTGGGAATATGGGCTGACTGCAGCCGTGGTAGAGCAGTGCAAAGAGAGGCAGCCCTACCCAGAAATACAGTCTCAGGCTTTTGAGACATCTTGTATATTAAACTCTACCAAGGATCAAGTGGCTGTTGAAAGAGCAGGATTGCCATGAAAAGTGACTTGAAAACTTGTTGTGGTGTTTGCATATGTTTTCTTTGCTTCCCCTGGCTCCCTTTGAAACTGCAGAATTAACAGGACTATCCAGGAGTGACCTGGATCAGTATTATTGTAATAAAATCTCTATTACATCCCTTTGAATACAATTACATTTATCAAGTCAATAAATGTTGCCTGCATATTAACATTTTAAAGGATTAGCACCATAATTTAACAAAACATTTTGATACAGATGTCAAATATTCATAAGATTGTTACAGCCCAACAAGAAACATTTTTGTTTCTCCAAGGGGAAAAAAAGGAAACAATTTAAAGGCTGTAACACCTCCCACCACTTATTTTTTAGTATGACTGCGCTCAATTCTTTTGTTCTTGTTTTCAATGTCCTGGAGTTTTGTCCATCTCATTTGCAGCCTGGACTAGATGGCATTTCAAGGAAGAAGATAAATGTGTAATAGGATTTAAAAGTTGGGATCTTGGGATCCTGCTGACCATAGAAAAGATCTAGAGAGCACATAAGGAGAACAGTAAAGGAATTCTTCTGTTTGCTGGATGCGTGCAGAAATGGGTGGCTATGAAGGGGTCAAAGTCAAGGAATTAGTCATGCAGACACACTCTTTCCAGGCTCTTTCCCAAGTTCATGTTGTTCATCCCTTCCCTTTCTAGGGCTTCTTTTTGTCAAATCCATGCAATGATTGGGAGTAGGGTGGGTACTGCTTTTCAAGACCACCATGATGTTCGAGTGCACCAGCAGGTCTTAATTGTCCTGACTGACCTCACCTTGGGACCTCCACTCCATGCAGCCTCTGTCGATTTCTCAAGGAGCTCTGTTTAAGCTTGGGCTGTGTCTATATGCCTCACCTGAGCTATACTGTATGTATACATTTCTAGCCTTGTCTCTTGTTTGGATTTTGGACCTATCTTGTTGACTTGTCTCTAGTCTTGTCTCCAGCGTGTCTCTTGCTGCTCTGAACCCCTTAGATACATGCTGGACCAGATTCATCACCTTTCTTTGTCTGGGGCTGCTGATGGATCCTGTTACCAGCATCCTGCTCTGCTCAGATACATGGGACTTGCACCATGCCTCTGCTGTGGCCACCTGTGGCTCCCAGCTCGTCCTTCCTTGTGCAGCAGCCCTGCTCTTGCTGCTCCCTGACATGGGAAACATTTGGTTTTCTTTTTGCAGAAATTCTAAGTAGGAGCTTAGGTATTATCTTACAAACAGCCAGCACTAAAGTTCCATTCAATCAATATCTTGTTTAAACTGGCTATGAAAATTAAAATTGCCAGAACTGAAGTGGAAGCTAATCTCAAGATGCTTAGCATCTAAGGGAGAGAGTGTGTGTATGGGAAGAATGAGATATATTTTATTCCAGAATTCTGATATTCTGATTGCATTAAACATGAATGTATTAGTGAGGATTATTGCCAAATGGTGGGGGAAGAAGGGGAGAGATGAGAGAGATGTGTTATATGCAACTTTTAGAGAGGATAAAACAGAATTTGAATATGTTACACTGAATTGGTTATATGAAAAACTTTACAATGTAATTTGAAGAAGAAAGTCCTTTACCAATGGGGTGATGTGTGGGAAATGGAGAAAAAGCAGCATGAATTTCCCAAGAGCAAACAATATTCAGTAACCCAGCCATTTTCTCTGATAAGATTTCTGTTTTTTGCTAAATAAAGGAGATGTAATAAATTTTCCTTATCTGGGCTTCAGTAAAGAATTTTAAAACAACAAACACAATGCTGTGATATATTGGACAACATATTTCCACCAGAGTATTAATGCCATTGACCAAGGCCCTGGAAACCTGTCTGTGATTGTGGTCTCTTCCCAGCAAGGAGTCATAACCCAGCCATGGTACACAGCTGGGATGCAAGACTTCAGACTACCCCAGAGAATATCCCTGTACCATGTTTGGCTTAGCAAATTAGAGCTTAAGTGGGGAGGTCATGGCTCCTTGTAAATTTGTTGGGAAGGAATAACTGAGAAAAAGAGAAATTTAAGCTAAAAAAGAGCATTGGAACAAATTCAGGGTCGATTTCAGAGAATGCAAATACATTTGTAAAGCTGGATAACAGAAGACAGTGTCTAGGTATTTGAAGAATGAAGCTGTGTGATGATCATTTGGTAGTAACAGGAGGATCAGAACTGAAATGAGAAGGAATTTTAAGACAGAGATTAATCAGTTTATGAAATAAACTTCCCTGAGTGGTTCCTCAAAGGTCTGAGTACACTGACTGAAGAGATTCCTCACAACCATGTTATGATTTTTTCCAGTGGACTGAGAATGGATTGATTTTGACAGAGAACAAGACTATTCGGCAACTCTGACAACTGTCGTTTCCACTTTATACTTGGATACAGTCTGTTGCTTACTACTGTGTGCTTCACTTTCTCACAGAACATTTCAGACTATTTAATCTTCCTCTGAATAATGAGAAAAATTTCAGTTATGCTGAATTAGCTGGTCCTTTATTGTTGGTTACTGGATGACTTACAGAGACAGAGATCTTTCTCCATTGTTGAATAGTGGTAAGACTGTGTCCACTCTGATATATAGAAAGTTAACACCAAGCAAAATTATGTTCTCTTCTCCAAATAGATGATTGTACCTATTTTCCTGCTTGCCAGCCTCCTAGAAGGTTACAAATTCTTGTGCCTTCTGCAGCATTTGAAGAATTAGAGCAGCAATATACAGCCAAGACAATGATTTACTAAGAGCAAAATGCTAACTGGCCCAAATGTCTCCTTGAAATACATAGGCAAAGAAAAAAATTGAACTTACGATTTTCTGCTAATGAGAACAGTATTTCTTCAAGTACTAATATGAGCTATGATGAAGTGTATCATAAACAAGCCATGATGGGACAGTTAAAATTTTTCAAACCATGAATGATCTGCTAAGTAGTTGCAGTTTTTTATGTTCAAGGACCTGACATTTCTTTAAAAGCAGACAAAAATATTTTGTTTCTTATTTCCATGCAATGAACCAATTAAGGTCCACAAAACTGAAATAATTTCTTTCACAGTCACACCGAGAATTAATGTCGGTGTGTTGTGGTATACAGAGGTTTGACTGTTAAGTCTTGTGCTTGAGGAAGTTTTACTTATCAACAGAATTCTGCTTTTGATCTACTGTAAAGAAACAAACTTAAAAAGACATTTGAGATCTTTCTACTTGCACTTTTTTGTCTGTACTTTAACTCAGCCAACAAGCCTGTGATACAGAGGATACCACAGGAATATCACTGCTCACAGGAATATCTTTTTGTTGATAAGCCCTTAAAAGCAAATACAAAACCCCAGAGAGTTGCCAAGAATAGACCTATTGAATGTCCACTATTAACAAACTGAGGTTTCTTTCGCTGAAGGGAAAGTAGAACCTTGTTCATAGTCTCTTAAAACTGAAAATGTAACAAAAGAAAATTGAAGCACAGTAATGTACCACATGAATTTCCATCAAAATGTACATCATAGGTCCCAGGCAACATTTTTTTGGTAAATGCTGAGTATCTTACAGTTCTCCCAGAGCTCAGAAAATGTAGCTTGAACTCCCAGGACAACTTAGAGTTAATGGTGTCTTCCAGGGAGAAGAGTTATATTCAGGCCAGTGCAAAAGTGTCCTTTGGTATGTGAGAGGGAGTATCAGGGATGTAGAACAACAGCATTAATGGCCACAGGATCTGCCTGGTGGAGGAGGAGCAGTGGAGTTGGGAGCTGGAGCAGTGGGAGGAAAGCAAAAAAACATCCTGCCCCAAGCACTGAAATGCCTCAGTATGGCTCTGCCAACTCTAAACTGAGGTATGATACCTCCTTCTGTGAGAGTCGGAGAGGTGGAAATGATGCCATGCCCACTCTTACACCTTTGCAAGATTAGGGTGAGAGGGTAGCATCTCTGTGAAGCAACTGAGCTACTTATGATACAGAAATTCCTGTAAGGGTGTATCAAGGTGCCCAGCACCCTGCTGCTCAGGAGTGTATAGGAAGCAACAATCTCCCTCCCATTATACAATTAACTAATTACGCTTCTCAGTAGAATTGATTATATATAAAATTCCCTCATTCATATTCATAATTCTTGTGTCTCTACATGGTAGCTATGATTTTCCTCTATTACAGTTAGAATTATAGCAGCCTAAATCTGTTCATTTTTCCACTTCTGAACACTTCTCATCCCTTCACGTCTTTGGCACAGCTGCTATTTCTGAAGCAAAGGCAAAAAGAGAATGCAACATTTTCTTCCCTTCTATGACTTCTCAGAACTCATATTGCCCCATTGGGAAAAATTTATTGCCCCATTGGGAAAAACATTTTAACAAGGCTACACATTATGCATAAACTGTTCTCTGTTTTCTCTGGAGGAAACCATTATGCTCTCTGCTTTACGGTCTAGAAAGTGATTCACTGTCTGTACTGAGCGTGTGTAACCTAGAAACCTTATGTATAATTTAAACCTCTTCCATTACATGCAGCATCTCATGGCTGAAGACCAGCTTTCACTATTAGAGATGAGGATGTGCTCAATGAGGTACTTAAAACTCTCAGGAAAAAAACCCTCAAAATTTGTTAGCTAGTTTTGCAAACGCTCTGAGAATTTGTCACACAAACTTTGGATTAGGATATGCACCCTTTATACCTTCACCTCAGCTACTATCTGGCTGTGAGCATAAACCCTTTTTGCAAGAGGAAAGAGATATTTGGTTGCGCAAATGTCCATGTACACTGCAAACATCACTTAGACATTTGAAACTAAACTGAATTTCATTTACACTGCAGTAATCTAGAGAAACTTGACTGAGCTTAATGAAATGGTTTTGGATTAGGCTTGAAGAAATGGCAACAGAATTTAGCTTCAACCTTACAAATCTTTTCCCTAAATTTCTAACATTTTTTTCACTTTTAAAGAGCTGCCAAGAAATCATTTATAGGCCACAAAATGTTGTCTTGATTAAAAAAAAACCCACAACCCAGAAGCCCCAAATAAACCCCTCCAGGAATAGAACTAACTTTTCATTTGTTCATTTGACAGAAAGTATGAATTGCAAACCTGAAGCATTCCGGGGAAATATGTTTTGTTTGTTAGTGTTTTCTGTCTAAACATTGGAGAGAGGTTATCTCTGTGTGTATGTGTACCTACGCCTCACTGCAACAAGGAGAGAGACATGTAGCCCCATTGCAGTCTGGAACTCCTGTGCCTCTCATTTCCCTTAAAAAAAGGAGAAATCTATGTCCCTGCTTGGTGGGGAAGTTGCTTTGTGCTGGAATCAACGCATGTGGGCAGATGAGTTAGTTCTGGATGAGCATAACTACAACTAAGAAGTCTGTTTCAGCTAGTGTATTGTATGGCCTTCTCCCAGTTTGCTCGAAAGGTAGTCCTGGTTAGTCTGAGAAGGTTTTTACTGGGAAGCAAGAGAGGGATACAGCTTTTTTGCTGAAACTGAAGAAAAAGCTATGAGGAAAACAGACCAAGACATAAGTTAAGGCTTGGGCCAAAGTGACAAGATTGACTGTCGAGAGATAATCAATAAAGCTGAATGCTCCGTGGAGCTTCATAGGTTTGGGATACTTATCTAAGCATGCTGGAGGACACAAGAATATGAAGAGCAGAAGATGAACTTGCAGAGACACCCTCACTAGAAAATAACTTTTAGATTTTCATTTCATTTCATTTTCATTTTAGTTTCATTTTTTAAGTGAAAGCAGATTTTTCCTTTGTTTTTCTTAGAAGAGAAATTAAAAGCAACGTCCTTGCTAAATGGTGTCTTAAAACGACTATGGGCATTCAGGAGTGAATTTATTTGCTCTCATTTGTTCATAATTTTCCCTACTGCAAAAAAATATCTTGGGTAATTTCTCTTACTGCTTACATTGCATACTGTGCTATATTCCTTTATGATGTGGTTAATGTTTCTATAGGACGGCTAACCTTTCAGTTTCCTTTAACTTTTGTGCATTTTAAACTTCAAAAATATCCACTATATTAATGTGGAGGAAGAGGAACTGCATTACCCCTCTTAATGGTGAGCTTGAGTTCTCCAAAGAGTTGCTGGAACAGATTCATGGCCAGCTCACTTCTTACAACCAGCCAACTCAGGCAAAAATAGGATGAGGTCACCTCTTTCCAGCGTCTGAACATTTTATGCTGTGCTACTGTTTCGAGTACAACCTCTTTTCCCTTAGGTTCATGTGCATCACTCTCCAGACAGGCAAATATTTAAAAAAAAAAAAAAAAAAATCAAGTTGGTCTAGCAAATTAAAAACAGAGAATCTTGCCAGGAAAAAAAGATATTAAAACTTGGTTATTCAGTCTCTGTTTATCTCAGTTGGAATGACTGATGGCTGTTTTTCTTCTGCTCTTTGGCTGTTTTCTCTTCTCCAACTTGAGTTTAAAAACTTCATAGCAGTATTTAAACTTGAAGTAATAGTAATATCTAAATGTTCTAAATCTTGAAGTGCACATACTCAAGTACTTAACTTGGCCTCCAAAATTGCTCAGTGGGCAAGTTTATTGACTTGCTAAGACTGTCTCCAGGAAAGCAGTGATACCAGATATGTTTAATCTATTGATAAATTTTAATTGCTTGAGGGCTAGTTAAGAAACTACACTCGTATGTGCATAAGTGTATCATATATTGAATAATAAAAATATTATTCTTATTTTCCTAAAACAAAACAGCAAACATCTGATATTTCCTTATAATTGTCTTGGCCCAGTGCTTCTGAGCTGGTTCAAAAGAATTTTGAAAAGAATTTGCTAGGAATTTTGAAAAGAAAATAAATATTAATGGTTTAAAAGAAAATGTGAAATGAACACACATGCAGTTCTCAAATAACATGCAAGTTGGAGGACAGGTAAATTATACAAATAGGTTTCTACAGCTTGATAAGGAGTGTACCTATGAATAATTTGCTTCTTAATAAAGTCATAGGGAAAGCCTAGCAAAAAGGGTGTATACATATGGTGAAGAACTGTCTCCTAGAAAAGTGATTATGAGATAGGAGCTGGGACATGATCCATAGCAAATCAAGTGCAAACCTCAAATGTGGTGGTGCAGTTGAAGGTAAACAGAGTACTTGGATCTACCGTCAGAGGAACGTCAGCTAGAATAAAGAGGTGGTGTTATAGTCATGTGCAGAACAGAGAAGACCACTACTGGAATATTTTGTCTAGATCTGGTTACTCTCTTCAAACAGAAGTATCAAGCAATTCCTAAGCATTCTGAAAAGAAGTGAGAGAACTGAAGTTTGGTGTCAGGTGTGATAACTGAGCCTAATTCATTTGCAAATAGAAATATTACAAAGCTGATGAAGGTACCTTTTGAATATACCAACAGAAGAAAAGAAATCTGATGGTACATGCTCTTTGATCTAGGAGAACAAGGTATGCCTGAGATCCAGTCTCTAGAAATTGATGATATATCAATTCAGATCGAGAATGGAGTGAAACATTTGAACAGGGATGTTAATAAACTACTAAGAACTATTACCAATGGCTGTGGAAGATTTTTTATCACTTGATGTTTAAACGAGAGTGGGTATCTTGTGAGCGATGGGTATCTTGTAGGAGTGGGTATCTTGTGAGGACTTATGAGCAATGTGATGGTTGGAGGCCATCTTGGGCAGAGTGATCACAAAATGATAGAGTTTTTTATTCTTGGAGAAGTGACGAGGGGGGTAAGCAGAACTGTCACCTTAGACTTCCAGAGGGCAGACTTTGGCCTATATGGGAGACTGGTCAACAGAGTCCCCTGGGAGGCAGCCTTAATGGGCAAAGGAGTACAGGAAGGGTGGACATTCTTTAAGGAGAAAGTCCTAAAGGCACAAGAGCAGGCTGTCCCCAGGTGCCGAAAGATGAGCTGGCGGGGAAGAAGACCGGCCTGGCTGAATAGAGAGCTTTGGCTAGAATTCAGGAAAAAGAGAAGAGTCTGTGACCTTTGGAAGAAGGGGCAGGCAACTCAGGAGGACTACAAAGGTGTAGCGAGGTTGTGTGGGGAGAAAATTAGAAGGGCCAAAGCTGAGCTAGAGCTCAATCTGGCTACTGCTGTAAAAGACAACAAAAAATGCTTCTTCAAATACATTAGCAGCAAAAGGAGAGCTAAGGAGAATCTCCAGCCCCTAGCAGACGGGGGAGGGAACACAGTGACCAAGGATGAGGAAAAGGCTGAGCTACTTAATGCCTACTTTGCCTCAGTCTTTAATAGCAGGGCCAATAGTTCTCTGGGTACCCAGCCCCCTGAGTCAGAAGATAGGGACGGGGACCAGAATGGAGCCCCCATAATCCATGGGGAAATGGTCAGTGACCTGCTGCACCACTTAGACACTCACAAGTCTATGGGGCCTGATGAGATCCACCCGAGAGTACTGAAGGAACTGGCAGATGTGCTCACCAAGCCCCTTTCCATCATTTACCAGCAGTCCTGGCTAACTAGGGAGGTCCCTGCTGACTGGAGATTAGCAAATGTGACACCCATCTACAAGAAGGGTCGGAAGGAGGACCCGGGGAACTACAGGCCTGGCAGCCTGACCTTGGTACCGGGGAAGCTGATGGAGCAGATCATTTTGAGGATGAGGGGAAGGCTGTGGATGTTGTCTGTCTAGACTTCAGTAAAGCCTTTGACACCATTTCCCACAGCATTCTCCTGGAGAAACTGGCTGCTCATGGCTTGGACGGGTATACTCTTCGCTGGGTAAAGAACTGGCTGGATGGCCAGGCCCAAAGAGTGGTGGTGAATGGAGTTTACTCCAGTTGGTAGCCTGTCACAAGTGGTGTTCCCCAGGGCTGTGTTGGGGCAGTCCTGTTTAATATCTTCATCAATGATCTGGACAAAGGGATCGAGTGCACCCTCAGTAAGTTTGCAGATGACACCAAGTTGTGCGGGAGTGTTGATCTGCTTGAGGGGAGGAAGGCTCTGCAGAGGGACCTGGACAGGCTGGATCGATGGGCCGAGGTCAATTGTATGGGGTTCAACAAGTCTCAGTGCAAGGTCCTGCACTTGGGCCACAGCAACCCCATGCAATGCTACAGGCTTGGGGAAGAGTGGCTGGAAAGCTGCCCTGTGGAAAAGGACCTGGGGGTGTTGGTTGACAGCCACCTGAATATGAGCCAGCAGTGTGCCCAGGTGGCCAAGAAAGCCAATGGCATCCTGGCTTGTATCAAAAACAGTGTGGCCAGCAGGACTAGGGAAGTGATCGTGCCCCTGTACTCAGCACTGGTGAGGCTGCACCTTGAATCCTGTGTTCAGTTTTGGGCCCCTCACTACAAGAGAGACCTTGAGGTGCTGGAGCGTGTCCAGAGAAGGGCAACGAAGCTGGTGAAGCGTCTGGAGCACAAGTCTGATGAGGAGCGGCTGAGGGAACTGGGGTTGTTTAGCCTGGAGAAAAGGAGGCTGAGGGGAGACCTTATCACTCTCTACAACTACCTGAAAGGAGGTTGTAGCGAGGTGGGGGTCGGTCTCTTCTCCCAGGTAACAAGTGATAGGATGAGAGGAAATGGCCTCAAGTTGCACCAGGGGAGGTTTAGACTGGATATTAGGAAATTTTACTGCACTGAAAGGGTTATCAAGCACTGGAACAGGCTGCCCAGGGAAGTGGTTGAGTCACCATCCCTGGAAGTATTTAAAAAACATTTGGATGAGGTGCTTAGGGACACAGTATAGTGGTGGTCTTGGTAGTGTTAGGTTTACAGTTGGACTTGATGATCTTAAAGGTCTTTTCCAACCTATACGATTCTGTGATTCTGTGATCTTTAAGAAAAATGGCTTTGGCATCAAGTATTTCTTCTATATGCTCAATGTAGGAATTGCTGGATAAAGTCCTTTAACCTGTGATACTCAGAAAGTAAAAGCAGGATGACCTTAACTGTATATTGTCTTTAAAATGCTGACAATTTTTTAAATCCCCAATCTATCATATATCAGGTTTGACAGAATTTCTCAACTGGATCTCTGTAAATCATGATTGGCCAACCAATGGCATCTTCCTTTGGAGACTGTTTTTTAAGATTTAAGCCCTCTCTCCTTCCAATCAGAAGCAAAAAATTCCAATACTTCACAGCAAGTCCTAAAAGAATGGAGCTAGCTGTGGAAATAGAGTGGGAAAAGACCATTGAAACCCATCTCTTTGAAGAATATGAAGATACAAATAATGATAGAAGAGGTGTTTCCTCAGAAGCAGGTTGTTGGAAAAGAAAATGATGCGTAATGATTTGTAGGAATCCCTGTTGATGCTGAGGGTACTCATATGTAGCTAGTATCATTATCTGACAAGTTTTTCTGAGCATAAAGTGCTTTACAACATCTTAAGGTGAGCATTATGGACACTGTAAATGATGATTCTTTTATGGGGCATAAAGAAGGGAACCACTTGCTCTCTTCTTCCTGCTGGGTCTCCCTTAATGCATTCTTTTTTAAAAAAAAGCCACTTGCCTTCTGTCATGTCCTGGCCCTGTTCCTGCCACTTTTGCATTGACTATTTCCTCTGCCACTACAATAGAGATGTGGCACACAGTGGGGATTACATGAAGCAGAGGGAAAGCACAACTATAGCAATATTTTATCGCAAATGGTTGCCCCAAAAAAAGTAAGATGTCTTTTACTGGTCAGATTCACCTAAATTCACTTTAAAGTGCTCAAAATGCAAACAGTAAGTTTGATTTGTAGCAGAGCAAGAGATTCAGTTCTTGGCTATGAAATTAGAAACACCATTTCAAAAGAAAACCCCAGAAATAAGAAGGCATAAGTTGCAAAAACACGTTGCTGATGTCTTGTCCCAACTGACACTTAGTGCAGACTCAGACTTGCAGGTTTCCCTCTCCAGGAGCCTCTGGGGGCTGTTCTCACTTCTTTTTCCACCTGCACATGAAGGCTATAAGATGGCATTGAATGCAAATGAGAATTCACAGCAGTTCCAAGGAACTCTCAGTTCTTCCTCCGTAACAATGGAGATTTATTATACAATGACTTCTATTAACTTTAGTCTTTGTGAGGACAAAACCACTCTTCTTGTCTGGATCTGAACTGCATTTTGAAATGCCATGAGGCTTGCTTGTGTTGCTTTCTACCTCAGGATGACCTTCCTGTTATGAAGTCAATTGCGTTACAGTCTGATCTGATTTTTTCCCATCCCAATGTGATTTGCCCTGTGAAACTTTGTATGGCTTCATAACTGATCATAACATAAATATTTATCTGTAGACTCTGTTAGTCTTGCAATCCTTGACATGTCTCTGGCTTTGCAAGAAGAGCCCTCTTTCCCAGTTACTGGTACAGAAGTCTAAGGCAATCTTTAGGGTGGCTTTGCTGAAGCATTTTAAAGTTTTCTCCTCCTGCCTGCAACTTTTGGTCGATTTTAGGGGCCAGGCCTGATGACTCACTCTACGAACTTCTGCAGCAGCCTGATCCTTGTTTTTATGCTTTCTGTGGATTGTTTGTTATGTTTGAATGTTTTACAGAATTAAACTTGACAAAATCACGTTTAATAAGGACAAGGACTAGGAGTTCTTCCTCTCCTTATTCCCGTTTCTCATTTTTTAAAATGTTGTTTACCATTTTTCTTTGTTTCTTAGCAGCTTCACATTCTTTCAGATGACCTTTCTTCTATTTGTCTTCAGATGTGGATAAAACCAGTTCTGTTGAGATAATTAAATCATATCCATTTTCCTCTCTTTCCCAGTCTGTGTTTAGTTATCTTTCTTCTGTGCAACTATGTGATTGGATGCTGTCATACTGCAGCTTCTTCCAAGCTGGCAGTAGCATTTCTCTCCCCACTGTCTTCTCACAAATTATTTCTTCAGCCTCTTTCAGGAGATCCCCAATGTACCATCCTTCTTCAATAATGTCTCTTTTCACAGTTTGTTTCTACTTTCAGATACTTTTTGAAACTGCTTATTATTTCTAAGGCTTCCTTTTCTTTAGATTTTCTTTAGTTTCTCCTCCTGTTAGGCCACTCTGTGGCATCACTTAGTAAGTAGGATTCTTGATTGGATTTAGCAGGTAGCTAAATGGCTCAGTACCATCCAAAATGTTTGTAACTTAAGTCACTGCATCTTTTAAAGATTCCAAATCAGCTTTGTTCCATCACCTGCAGCTCCTTGATATTACTTAAACACTGATGCATATCTTTCCTAGTTTAGTCAACTTTAAAAAAAAAAAAGCTTTTCTTTTTTAATTCCAATTGTTCATTTTTTTCATAATTTTGACCTACAGTGTGACATTATTCTTCCACATTTTCTAGTAAAATTTTTCTCTGCATATTCACTACAACCTTTACATGTTACAGTATTTTTTCTTGGTTTTATTCATCAAGCTGTTAATTGGTCCTTTTCTGACCAAACCTGACAATTGTCTTAGTTTGCACTTATTTCTAAAATTCTCAGTTTCTTCTATGTAAATCTTTGTTCCTTACATATATTTGAATTCAGATTCCAGAAGCAATGTCAGGGCTCCATTGAACCTGTGCTACACAGTGTCCATCCCTTTCCAAAAGGTTATAGTACAACTGGGAGAGCAACAGAGAAGGCAACCAAAGTGATTAAAGTTTGAGAAATAACTAATAGCAGAATTAGGGGATATTGTCCAGGAAGAAACATACCTTTGGGGAGAAGGGTACATACAGGTATTCAAAATCCTGAGTGCTTTGGTAAAAATTAGTACAGAACAATTGTACTTCTAAAACAATAAACAGGAGATGTCAGATGAAACTGGTAGGTAAGTGGTCTTAAGCAGGTGAAAAAAAAAAAATGTCACCTATAGTTCAGCTGTAGAATTTCTTACCAGTGGAGGTAGTGGACACTGAAAGTCTACATGGTTCTTAAAGTGATGGACAATCAATGGAAGGAAAAACACCTCAACAATTAAAAAAAAGACTGACTCGCAATAACTCCCTGGACCACAAATAGTGAGATGCTGGAATATTATTCTGCAGAGGCATCCCTAAGACTCTTGCTGTTTTCTTCTGTTTTTTTTCTTAGGCATCTGACCCTGGACGCCCTCAGAGACAGAGCAGTGTGTGAGGCCATTTGCCTGACCTGGAATGGATATTGCACGCTAAAGTGTTTCTTCAGGCTTTTATAATTCGAACTTGGATGTTTGGAATTCAATAAATAATAATACAAATTACATGTTGTCTTTCTGCATTTTGGGTCACTTAACACTGCACAGAGACTGGAGCCTCCAGGACAGTCAACTTTGAAAACTGGACCGGCTTTGCAGTGCTAGAGAGACATATCTGTTATGTTTAGTCTACGTAAATACATGTACTTGTGGGCTAGAGAGCACATAGTCCCTAAAGCAAGTCCCTTGTGAATTGAATCTGCCTGTATGTTGCATAGCCTAGAGGGCTATTTTGAAAAAGTGGAGGCAAAGAAAAGGTACTGAGAGGCCAAACTTTCTCTCTTCCCCAAACTGTTGTTTAACTAATACTTGACATGTGCCTGGCAAGATGGCCAGAACCGCAAATTCTTTCTCAATCTGTGTTGAAAAAAGTTATCTTCTATCATCCTGCTTTGTTTATTTAGCACTGACAAGGCACAAAGATGAGGAGGGCTATTGGTCTTGTAAAGCTTGTAATGTAACAAGTAGAAAGCCAACATAATGGGAGATCAGAAGAGGGAAAAATTGAAGGATGTAGGAACTGAAGAACCTCACCCACTCAGAATCAGTAAGCATTTTAGGGACAAGTCACTTTACTCTAGATTCTTATCTGTAAAAATGAGGACATCTCACAAGGCTGCATGCAAATTTGTGAAAGTTAGAGATGCTTATTTTCTGCAGTAATGCACACAACAAAAAAGCTCCCAAGGAAACAGAATATTCTGTGCGCAATGCAATTTGGAGAAGTGTGAGGCCACACGCTGGATGAAGAGGATAAAAAAAAGAAATAAATAAATAAAAAGAAAATTCTGAACAGCAAGATGGTTCATTTGCTGAGCACTCTCCATCGAAGGATCTCATTTAAAAGAAACCCCAAACAAGATTTATTAAGAGTAGAGAGACAGTCTTCTGAAGACAAAAGAAACAGCCTGATTAACGCATCTTGTCATACAGCGGATCTGGGTTAACGTGAAAGGATGGCATGTGGGGTTTTTTGTTGTTTTTGTTTTTGTTTTTTTTCTGAGAGGTGGGAATTTGTTGTGGTTTATCCCCAGGCAGCAACCAAGCACCACGCAGCCGCTCGCTCACCCTCTCCCCTGGTGGGATGGGGGAGAGAATCTGAAGAGAAAAAGTAAGAAAACTAGTGGGTTGAGATAAAAACAGTTTAATAATTGAAATAAAATATAATCATAATAATCATAATCATAATAAATTGTAATGAAAAGGAAAACAACGAGAGAGAGAGAGAAAGAGATACAAACCCCAAGAAAAAACAAGTGACACAACCACTCACCACCCATCGACTGATGCCCAGCCTGACCCTGAGCAGCGATCGCTGTCCCCCGGCCAACTCCCCCAGTTTCTATACTGAGCATGATGCCATATGGTATGGAATAGCCCTTTGGCCAGTTGGGGTCAGCTGTCCTGGCTGTGCCCCCTCCCAGCTTCTTGTGCACCTGGCAGAGCAGGGGAAGCTGAAAAGTCCTTGACCAGTGTAAGCACTGCTTAGCAACAGCTAAAACATGAGTGTGTTATCAACATTATTCTCATCCTAAATCCAAAACACAGCACTATACCCACTACTAGGAAGAAAATTAACTCTATCCCAGCCAAAACCAGGACAGGATTTTTTCTTCTTCCCCCCCCCCACCTTTTTAACTCTTTTAACTAGTCAGTCTGCTACCATATTTTTCTGAATATCTATCCTGTAGAAACTTCTACAACCTTGTGAGGTTTCTGAAGTCTTTCTGGACCCTGTCACAGAAATGTATGTTCCCTGGAGTGGTCCCCAAACCACTCATTTTGTTGGTACTGTGTCAGTTTGCTCAGTCTTTGTGGTTATGGCTCTGGATGCTGAAGGTATGTGCATGGCCCTAATTACTACCGTTCCTGACTCTCCTTCCCTGCACAGTAAGATGATATCTCCATTTTATCTGAGCTCAGTCACTACTTCATGCTCTTTTAGATGCATCATTTTAACACTGGCAATTCTCAAGCATCTTAAAGGTTGTGCTTCTACCCAGGCCTAGGCATCTCTTGTTCCCAGCAGGTATCAAGCTGCCCATTACTCTCACCCAAGTCATGTTATCACCTGAAAATTTTAATGACAGTTGGGCTACATCTGGTAGGTCTTCTCAAAACTCTTATCAAACTGGGAACTTTGTTAAATGCTATTGAATTTCTTTTCTTTCAAATACAGAATAAGATGATATCTGTTTTCATGCAGTATCCTGACAGTGAGAGCATACAGGCAAGATGCTGGAAGATTAATAATGAAATTATTCCTCAACCTCAGGGAATTAAACTCACCCTACATGCTATGTGGGAGGGTGCCCTTACCACCAGGCTGTCAGGCAGGCTGGGCTGGAGGTCTTCCCTCTGGTGATGGTATGACGCTCTGCTCTTCTACACAAAGATCGATTTTAGGATTCTGTAGGGTAGAAGACAGCTCTCTGAGCAGAGGAGGAAAATCCAGCAACCTTGTTTCCAGTCTCTGCTCCAAAGTCTTTGATGTCTAAGACATCTAACTCTAAAAAGAGGTTTAGAGGGTTTAAAAAAAAAAATCGCATTTTATAAAGTAGTTGCTTATTTTTGAACTGCCTTTGACTGCTACATTTGTGAGACAAAGAACCAGGGTATTAATCTCACAGAAAAAACCCACCGCCTGTTTATCTAGGTTTCTATGGCTATGATCACGTTAGGATTAGTAAAAACAATAATGCTTCCCTGCATTACATGAATACTGAAAGATTAAGGATCTATCACTGATCTTTTACAGACAGGAGTTAAAGATACTGCAGCTTGTCCCTGCCACCAGTACTTAAGTTTTTGACACTGATTTGTGAACTGTCCTTCTTCATATGGAAAATTCCTCTTTATTTTTATCAATCACTGTAGCGAATTGCTCCTTTTCACTGACACACCAAACATAAAATACTTAGGCTATGAAGTACCTTAGTGGTTATTACCTCTCATTTGCTATCACAATGTCAATCACCAACCTTAGTCAGCCAGTAGTGTTGACTTTCCTGGTCCACTTACTAAATTCATCAGCAAACATGAACTGGGCTTTTCCCTGTTTTGCCTTTCTTCCTAAAAGGAGCTTGCTGTAAAACTCTCAAAAGCCACGTCATTGACCTCCTTCAAATCCTTCAGTATCATGCTTACAAAAAAACTTAGCCATGCTGGTAGGCTTATACCACCTATTATAGTTATTAATAACCTTGATATTAATTGGCTTGACTTCAGTTCATCTTCTTGTGTCTTTCCTATCTTTGGAAAAGATGGAAAGTCACAGTCAAGGATGATGTTATCCAGTGGTGGTGATGTTCTTAACATGAGTGGTTACTTAGATATATAAAAACCACTTCTGTCATTCTCCTCATGTATCTACTCATTGAGAATGCTTCTTTTAAGTGTGTTTTTTAAATATAAACACATGAATCTTAGTGTTTACCAGTGATGCCTTTTGAGATACAGTATTGCCAGACCTTTTCCGTATTATGTTAGCTTTATTATCTCTCGAATGAAACCAATGCAAAAGCAAACTTTGCAGCCCCCAGGCTAGGTTACGCCAAGGAACTGACATTTCTAGGAAGTTTGTTGTACTGTTCAGAGCTACTTCATTTTAGTTCATTGAAATAACAGGAAGACAATTTTTAATGTAACAAACAGGTTAAATAACAAACAACTCTAAAAGTTATATTACAAAATGGTTTTGTTTTCCTTTCTTTTTTTATATGGCATGATAAAGGCGCTCGTTATACATCAGTTTATGACTACCTTATGTTTCTTCCATTTATGTGGCTTGATAATCAAAGCATGAGAAAAGTCCAGCTAAATTAGAATTGCACTGATCACACTTCAGTATATGTCTGACACTCCTTTGAAATATCACTGTCTAGGCTAGCTTAAAATAATGCAAGCAACAGAAGGGCAACAGTTGTGATTAGAAATGTTATATAATGCCAATACTTTGTCAATTATTCTTACTTTCAGAAAGCAGATGTGCTATATGAGTTGTGTGGACTAATGCGGAGCAGTGTTGCAAATCTCCAAGTGTTGGGTTTTTTTAAAATTTCTGCAACTCCGCACACATAAGTAATTCTTGCTGCCTTTGTTCCTGCAGAAGGAAGGTTGCATGAGCAAGCACTGTTCCTCAAAATACATGGCTATTTACTTTCTTTGAACAATAGGGTTTCTAATTACCAGTTCTTCATTTCTATAGCAAAGACAAAGAATAAAGCTCAATGGGAAACCTAAAGACAAATGTTATCTTGCTATTCAGTAGACAATTGTGAATTCTATCATTTAGAAATTATATGGAACAACAGGTAAACAATCAAAACATGCCCCAGTGAGGACAGTTTCTCTGTGGTAGGTACAGATTCTTCATTTGATGAGAATAATTTTATTCCAAAGCAGTGGGAGTTCTTTATTTAAAAAGATAAACTGTATATGTTTTTATAGCTACAGCAATCATAAAAAAGGAAATGGATGTAAAAAGTGTTCCTATTAGGTACTTAAAATTGAAAATAATGTTGCTTACAAATATTGTGGGACATAAAACAAATAGATAAAAATATAAAATGCTATCAGTATCTTTAAGATGCATTTTCCAATTTATCATCACAATGGTTTCTTTGGTTGTGGCTATAACAAAGAGATGTTAGTTTCAGTAAATATGTATTTGTCTTTATACATACATAAGCACAGGTACTGTGGATTTTTATTAAAAGGGATTGAAGTTTAGGATTGTGGCTATACAAACAGCACTCATATGATGCACAGGTTTGCCTGTGCTGGAAGATGGGATGAACTGTTGTAGCACTCCTGTATTAGCACTGCTCAGTGAGTGATGCCTATTTTTGTGTCCTGGGGGATGCGGTGACCACCCAGCTGCTCAGCACTCCCATCCAGGCATGGCTGTTGCCCTTGCAGTGTATCTTACCTAACACCTGGCTGACGGTGCATAGCAGATGATGATTGCAACATGTTAGTGGAATTACTGCTCTCAGCTAAAAGGGTAAATATTTCTATTAGTGCAATAGATTATACTGTTCAAACTCCTATGAGATACAGATATATCTATGTATTTACTAATCTTATTAAACCTCTTAGAAACAGTTCAATAGGTTTTGAAGTGACTCTGCTGTGGGCACTGTTCCCCTTCTCCTTCCTTTCTTCCGTCCCTGCCCAAACTTGCTGAGACACCAAAATGTTCCTTGAGAACTTTATCTCAAGGTAAGGGCTGCAGAAGGTTGCTGGACTCCCTGTTCCTCATCCACTTTCTTAACATGCAGGACTATCCCCGCTCTGCAAGGGTCTACATTCCTCACTCACCTTCTGAGATTGCTAATCCCAAATGCTCAGCAGCCCTGCCCTAGGGAGTGTTATCCCTCAGGGAGGAGAGAAGGGATGTGTGGTTTGCTTCTAGTGCTATCTCCTTCCAGCTGCAGGAGAAGAAAGCCTATGCAGACACCAGAGAGTACTGGGAGGAGACACAGATGTAGCAAGGGCAGTTGGTACAGAAGTAGAACATAGGCTGGAAGTCATGGATTCTGCAGTAGACTTGGGTACAGCAAGCTTGGGTATAGCTATGTTGGTACAGCAGTTACTACTACTAATAGAGTATTACTTTATTGCCCATCACTGAGATTTTTTAGAGGTTGTTAAAAGAAAGGAAAGGAAACGTCTGTTTCACAGAACACATTGGTATTTTGAATCACAATGAAAACTATCTTCCAAATTTGTTCCAAAGTGGAAATTATAAAAATCTTGTTTTGGAAAAACATAAAGGTGGTTTTAATTTTTATAGTTACATTTTGTAATGTCTTGTTAACATTTATCACATCTACTTGAAACATATCACAGCACGTCAGAAGAAACACTGTGAAATTCTGTATCTCAAATTACAACAGTCATTGAATACCAATACAAATATCTGATTTTCTGGTTCCATCTGCTTCTACTGTAATAGTGTGATATGTCATGCAAAAGATGAAGGTAAGCACCTGGTGAACTAATTTAAGGAGAAGCTGTTTTCAACAAGTTGTGTTAGCTTGTTAATGTGCTACTCAGCAGCAATGATAGGAGCTGGGAGTGCAACTGCGAATTTATACTTCTTATTTGTGCTCTTCCACTTGTGGCAGAGTCAAGATGTGACTTGTGCTCTTCTTCCTTTTTGCTGCCTGAATTTTGCATCATTTAGTGCACTGGCTGAGAGTTTCAGTGGCATATCCACACTCCATCCTACTTGGAAACTGGTGGTAGGGAAATACAGGTCTAAATCTCCTTGAACTGAGGACAAAATGCATAGGTTCAATATCAGATGCCATTCAATGATAAGCTCTAGATCTAACAGTCATCCTCAGTGATCTGGGATTCATTCAATTGTTTTCTTACTTGCTACACTGCCACCGTGGACTATGATTTGGTTTCTTAGAGTGAATTGATCATCTGTTTCCAAAAAAACCCTTCATGAAGGACCTACTTCCAAAAAAGAGCTGAAATCTTTACAGAGATCAACTGTTATAAATTGATCAAGTCGCTGTATATCCAGAAATTTTAGATGGATAGCTAAAGTCCTCAGTTTCCCTCAAGAGAGCATGTCTTGGTGGAAGAAGATATATCCAGGACAGTCTAGATGACAGGTAGCTCTACTTGCAGAGAAACCTGATGAGAATGTATCTGTGATTTCCTTTACCAATGTGTAGCAAAATAAGGAAAGGAGAGAAACATTGAGAATGAAAGTGAGCAGCAACCAGCTAATAAAAACAATTTTCTGCTGAACTAGCTTTTTCCTATTAAAAGCATTAATTCTTGTCAAATAAAATCTTATGGATTTACATACTAAAAAATGCCAGTACCTTAGTGTTCCAGCACTCTCCTTGTAGATGCTGGGGAATGTTATCTGATGAAAGACTCTGGCATTGAACTGAAAAATTTATTTCCTTTGGGAAGCAATTTAATTACAGAAAAATGTTTTTCATTTTCACAGAGAATTGACTATATCTTGTTTGTTTATTTCTTTTTGTCTCTGATGTCAGTCGGTTACCTTTATTGGCAGGAAAATGTAAATGCATTAAATTCCTGGCAAGCGTATTTCACCTTCCCCTAGCGTCTCTTAATCAAATAGCAGAATTTGCTTTGTATTAAATTATTGAAAAATGATGCTGTTTACTGACCTTTGGATTTTAAACACCTTTATAAATCTTTCCACTCTAAATTCTTTAAAATTAATTAATATTAACTGTTTAGTTGATACTGCAATTCACTTTTTTGGCTTCCAAAGTAGATGATGATAGCTTAAATTCCACTGAGGGTACAGGGCAATAAAAAGAACATCCAAAAATCTGCTCAGGAATACTTGGTATATCATTCATCATTTAAATGATTTAATGTGCTTCAAATTGTGTATGTGAGAGAAAAAACTTTTGCTTTTTAATAACATTTAAAGAGTGAAACTGCTTTTAGGCAACAAATTACCAAGTAAGGAGGAATTACAGTTGTAATTCCAAAAGCCCAGCCTAATTGAAAATAGATATTATTCATCTATTCTAGTTTATAAAGTGTTCATAATACTTTAAACAAAAAGGATGAATAATGATAGAAGAATTCTTACTTGGGGTAACAAGAGCATTTTTTTCCAGTTAGTTATATCTTATGTATTTACCCTGAGATGAAAATTGGAATTACTGAACAATTAATTTTGAATGTACATGAATTGAAGAAACCATGTCACTGTTATCTACACTGTTCCTTTATTTTTTTAATTAGTGGAGCTAGACTTGCAGAAAGAAAAAATGTTTGAAGAAAATATGCATGAAGAAACCAAGCACTTCCTGATACCATAAGTATTTGTAAAAAGTGTGTGTTCATAAAGAATGTACATTTATATTTTCCTAGCAAGGGATCTAGTAACAAAAAAGATTATCTTTGTGTGTACTCCATGCTTTTTTCATCAGCTACAAATCTTGATACTATTATTCAAGGAGTTCCAGCTTTTCAATTTCGGCCATTTGTTTCTTTTGTTTTTACCTTGCAATACTTTCACGTGCAAATGTAAACTTTGCTCTTCTTAATCAATATGTAGCAAACTCTGCCCTGTAATAAATTCAGTTTTGGCGCACTTGCCTTTTGGAGCAGTAATGTGCATCTTTTCTGGGGATATTTCTTTTCAACAACCTTTTTCATTGACGGACCTCAGTGACTTCTTCGGCTTAAGTGAGAGAAATGAGGGAAGTGAGTTTGGTTACAGCCCTTAGTTTCAGTGAGGCTTAACATAATCCACAGTGGCACTGTTCTCAGGGGGAAGCATGTTTTGGCATGCCTTTGGCAAACATGTTTTGGACCTGCAATACAGAAAGGTGACTGCAGTGAATTTTTCAGAGGCACCACATAAATAAGGAAAAAGAGAACAGTGCTGTCATAAGACATGGTCGGGGAGGGATACTAAAAGGTTGTGGAAATAGTTCACTTCCTACAGAGCTGAGAGGTGTGAATGCTGTGCAAGAGTATTTATTTCTCAGTTGTGGAATTGCTCTCACACAAACTCAAGACCCACCTTTAATGATGCTGTTGGTTGGTTCAGTTTAAGTAGCCTCACCAGAAACTGTGTTTCATTAATTCGCAAGGGTTTGTGCAATGCTTGTGGCTCCAGAGGAATAAAGAACATTAACTCTAAGTCCTTATTATACAGTGAGGAGACCTTCAGCTTCTCCCAGAAGACTGTCTAGTAAGAAAGCCCAAAATAGCTTCAGATAACTAAGACTTGTCCTAACTTTCTACCTAGGTACTTTGCCAAAGAAGGGCAGGGTCTGAAAAAAAAATCATAGCATCAGTTACAAGCATATCTATCTATGCAAGCAAATCATAAACCTCTAGATATTCAATAACACATAAATGTGTTATTAAACTTTAAATGCATTTAAAATTAGGGTTCTCAAGCCAGCAGCATTTTGTGTCAAGGTTTATCATAATGGCTGTCTCTAATAAAACTGGCTCTGCTTACTCAGAATACTGAGAGGAGAACAAGGAGAAATACCAGCCATATTTTGTTCCCAGCCTAACTGACAGAATTCCACGCACTTCAGTAATGTTGCTTCTCATTTACTCCTGTGCAAGACTTTGATTCAACAAAGCGCTTACATATGTGCTGAAAGCCCTCACAGAGCAAAGAAATCCCTTTACTTAACTGCAAAGTCAGTGACTTTGCATAAGCAAAGTCAGACTGGACCTCAGTGCTTGGTTTTTTTCAAGTTAAATGTGTGTCTAAGACCTTTACTGGATGACAGCCTAATTGAATAAAAAAGGGGATTCGAGTCTATCCCCTATAATCTTCTCCATAATGTTCACAATCTTTCTTCTCTAAACTATCTTGCCTGATACTATTTACCTTGTCTTAGCATTAAATGCAACATGATCCGCAGAAAGTTCCACATGTCGTTGGGCTTCATCAAACTGAACAGGGGGTGGGGATCCTCTAACATTGTGAGATTGACTCTGTAGGTTGTATGAAGCAAGGAATATGAGTTAATTGCCAAGTAGGAATATTAAGTATTACTTCTACAAAAATAGTTGAATCTTGGAGTAAGACCCCATAATTGTGACAATAATAGGCTCATTCTCAGGAAAGTTCAAGAGGATTTTAATTAAAAGAAAAAGACAGAAACATTGTGTTCAATATTAAATTGAAAATAAAACATCAGAAATAACTTAGAAATTCTGACCCAAAAAACTCCTACTAAAAATGGAAGGAGTGGTGAAGTCAGGACAGTGCCTGACTTTTGGGAGTCCTGGGTGGCAGTCCCTGGTCATTGTAATGATTGCTGGAAGGTGTGTTTGGACTGGAAGACGTTTTCTGAAATTGGATCATTTAACAGTCTTCCACTTACTCTGGAAGATATTATACAGTCCTTTTCATAAAACAATAGAGCTCTAAAATTTAACAAGTTCTTTTTTTTTTCCCCATTACTCTTACTGGAAAGCTGTTCCAGCACTTCGCTGCACCTCATCTAGTTTCCAAGCTAAATTTAATTGTGAACAGGGTATAAATATTTATTCACGTACTGGTGTTCCCCTTTATTTAAAGAGTGGTAGAGTGCTTTCCCTCATTAGTGTTTACACTGTTACTGCCAACTGTAGTTTCTTTGTCTGACTGAATCCCATACCACCATTTCTCTCCAAGCTAAGATCTTGCACTTTCACCATACTTGCATTACTCCTCAACTCCCCAGCAAGTGCAGCTGTCTGGCACAGTCAACTTTTCTGCCTTAAGTTTGTACTACTGGCCTGGCAGGTTCCAGTCATTGCTTATGGGTTTTTGTGGTTTTTCTTTTTGTTTGTTTGTTTGTTTTTTCCTGGTGCTGTTACAACCTTTCATCTGCATGTAGGCATTTGGAGATTTTCGTATCTCTGGCAATAGCATGTATTACACTTCAGATTCCCTACCTGTTCAGGCAGCAAGACGCATCCTGAAGGCAGTCTAAAGGCATCTTTCAGAAGGCAAACTTTTTAAGACACAGTAATTACGGGAGAAATATCTGAATAGCTCTTTTCTGCATTCCCATGGGAATTTCCTTCTCAAATGTGGAGACAGCAGTGAACTTCCATAGAAGTAGTCTACACGAGTGATTTGAGCAAGCTTTATGAAGACAGATGTAACCCCAGATTAAATAACAGTAATAAAGTTGGCCAAGGCACTTTTTAAAGAGGATTCTGAGGTGTGACAATGTGAATAGACAAAGAATGAACTCTTTCTTGGGTGAGAATTTCTAGTATCTGGAATATCTGACCAAAATTTGGTCACTTTTTCTCCTTCTGTATCAAAAGTGCTTTCCTGATTTTACTTTTTGATCATGGATAAAAGTCAGCTTTAGTCCTCAGAGCTCCTTTGTTAGCTTCGAGCTTCGTGTCCCCCTTTGCCCTTGCCATTCCAATTTTTTTTCTGCCCTGCTAACTTTGTAGTACGAGTGCAAACACCAGTTTGGCAGCGTTAATGCAGAAGAACGTGCCAGTGTCTCAGATATGCAGTCTTGATGCTTTTAACTTTACACTCTTCTGAGGAAAAGTTTTTCCAAGAATTGAGGAATTATGAATGTTTACACAATGTTGACATTTATGATGCTTGCATAAGCATGTTGTTGGATGTTGTCCTGTAGACTTTAAGAGTTTCTGTAAACTATGCTCTGTAAACTATAAGAACTGTAGTTTGTACTGTAATTATTTAAAATTTTTCAGTTAACTGGGACTGACATGTTCTTGATGAGACCCCTGGGAAACTTGGATACTGCAGATTATTTGGCACTAACCTTTGTGTTCTGGCACTGAATCAGGATGCCCTGGCACAACGTTAGCATGCACTACGTCACCTTGGGATGCAAGCTACCAGAGATGTAAAAGAATGTTTTATTTCTTGTCTTAAATTATTGCTGCACACTCTTAACCAGCTCTCCCCTTCTACCTGAGAAGTGACTGTGCTGATATGAAGCATTTCTTGCCCAGCTTTTACTTATTTCATGGATTGTTCCAAGACTCAGAATCATTAATATGATTCCACTAAAGCTCTGGCCTCTCTTTGAAGGATATCACTTTTTTATTAAGAGCATATCACAAGGGATTGTTATTCAGCAGTAGTGTGTTAGTGTGATTGTTCAGTAACTTTTTTTCCACACCAGCTCTGTCCAATAGCTTTTATTCATGGTCTGGAAGCATTAATAATCTTCAGTGCAGTGCTGTAGCTAAATTGGCAAATGCAGTAACTTGGCATATAAGCAGAGGAGTATCCTGTAATGTATTAAGATACTTGTACTCCTACCTATTAGTGAGCCTGGTTTTGGACTGTTGTATAAAAAGAAGGGGTTTCCTCTTCAGAAAAGAAGATGAAATGTCTACTAAAATCCCTCTAACTCTGGAAACCTTGTCTCGGAGGGAAGAATTAAGAACTAAATGCACAGTCTATTCAGTTAATCAGGAAAAAGTTAAAAAGGTGACTTGAAGGTAGGTTATATGAACTGAAGAGAAAAGGGATTTTTTAGGGTGGATTCATTTCTGTGTAACAGTAAAATACACGATAATGCCTCTGCTCCCAAAATGGTTTTAGTCCTGTTTGGTCTAAAAATATGGTGCATCCACAAAAAAAGAAAGCAAAGAATAATGAATTAAGGGATCATTTAGCTTGGTAGGTTGTGTTTATTTCCCTCTTCAAAGGTTTTAAAATAAGGCTAGCAATTTTTTTTAAAAAGAACTGCTCAAGCTCAAAAAGAGTTGATTGGCCAAATACAGAAATAATTGGTTAAGAATATCTGGAATGACAGTTTGGGGGAATATAATAGTTCCTTTAACCTCTAAAATCGATACAACATATGTTTTAACCCTTGTACTATTCTCAGATGTGGTCCCTCTCATGGCAAAATCAAGGAAAGGCCCATACTTTCAGTGGAAGGTGGATCAGACCTAAAACCTTTTAGAAGGTACGAGGTGCTGCATGTTAATGATCCGTAGATATGTGGTTCAATTCTGTAATAAGTTCAAGAAAATCTTACAAACAGTTGCAAAAATAAATATAACTGACATTGTTATATTTATTTTTATATATTTATTTTCTCTGCAAAAATAAATATAACTGACAACAAATTGTCATGGAATGCACTCCAGCTGTATTTATTATACACATTTTCCCCATGTGCCATGTGCTTGCATTCTTTTGTGATGAACGATGTTGCCGTGTGTTGGAGTTGTCATACTATCTTTTTTGTTTGAAATGGGAATGTGTAGGAGGTTATTTGAGGACAAAATACTGTAGGACCTCCTGTCATATTTTTGAACTTGTAGCATGGAGCTGAGCAGTGGCTGAATGGCTTGGTTTAGGAGAGAGTTTCAATGGAAGCAAAACACAGCCTGCTAATGCTACCAGTGCACTCGTGCCTCGCTGCCCTTTTTGCTGTGTCTATGAGAATCAAGGGTCAGCTCTCCATCTGTCATTGTTTGACTTTTCATTTGAAGTCTTTGGGCATAAATTTTACTTTTCTGGTAAGGTAAAGTGTGGGCCATGCCTAAC
Organism: Ciconia boyciana; assembly: GCF_034638445.1. Lineage (NCBI taxonomy): Eukaryota > Metazoa > Chordata > Aves > Ciconiiformes > Ciconiidae > Ciconia > Ciconia boyciana. Next base: position 210,480,969 of record NC_132934.1, read on the forward strand.
GCTCCTAGACACTACGGCAGCAGTAAATAATGCATTACCATGAATCACTGCGGCTTCACTGAAATTGATAAACTTGGCTGTCACCCAACTCTGGAGAAGCATTTCACCCTAGGGAGGCCTCCGAGTCCATCAGGGAGCATACAAGAAAGCAAGTTGATCTTGTGGTATGCAGCAAATGTAAAGATCCAGTTTCAAAAAAGGAAAGAAATGACACAACATGTAATGCCATAAAAGCCATATGCCATTGCACAGGATATTACTCACATGGCACGGATCTTAAGAGTAACATACATTTTGATTGCTATTTTACCCTTATGTTGTGACTACACACTAGAGTTATAGGAAAAATTATAAAGGCAAAGAGCATGTAGCTTAAGTTTAATAAGAAAGTGTCTAAGAAATACAAGACGTTCATTTGTGGGGAAACCTTTCTGTTTCTGTTTTCTTCTGTGATTGCAGTTTTCTCCTGAGCATTTTGAATTTTGAAATTTGCTCCACATTTTTTCTTCCAATGGAAACAAAAAATGAACTAGCATCCCAAATCTCCTTTTCCTAGATGATCCTCTCCCTTCCTTAGATGTGTGCTGTTACCACTTGGCCAGCATCCCTTTCTGATTTTCTTTGACCTCTCTCTCTTGCATTCCTGGCTGCACAGTGGCTCACTTGGAGATTGGTTCCTTCCTTGACCCTGGTGAAGGGCAGCGGTTAGGAAACTTTCCTGGGATGTGAACGCAATGGCTTCAGTTCTTTGAGAAAGGTCCAGCTCTCCCACTGTTGGGCAAGTGCTCTAATCACTCAACTATTATGCAGAAACTGCACTTTTCCTGTTCTCTCTAATGAAATCAGTGCCAACATTTCCTTCTCCTCCCATGAGCTCAGTGTTAAGGGTAAATACTCCCAGAAGGCACACTGGATCAACCCCCTCAGGGATGCAGGCAGAATTTAAGGGCCTGTCTGCCTAAATCTAGATTGCAAGGATAGACGAGGTGCCTGGATCGCTCCCGAGACTGGAAGGACACAGTATTGTGCTCCCAACATGTGCAGTCACCCTGCAGGAACTTGCAGGGTGATCGTGATGTTCTGAGAGATGGAGACACCTAGAAGTTTAGGTGATTTGGCTCTTGATCACTCTCAGATACATAAGCAAAATTCAGGCACCAGAAACCTTTTAAGCCATGTCTGTAACATTAACTACAACAATCAGCAGTGTTGTAAAGTACCCGAATAAGCTCTGGGAGAGTAGATTTGAGTGTTGTGGATGTTGATGGGAAGTAGACTTGAAAGGCGAGTGTGCAGTCAGGGTGACTTTGCTGACGCAGAAGCAACCTTATCAGAGAAAGACTGTGCTCATTCTCTAAGAGGGACTGCCTGCCGTGGCAGCGGTCTGTCCAGCTGGCAGAACGAAGCACAAAGATTGTCATAACCAGAGAATGGATGTTGAGGAAGCAGAGAAGAGATGAACTGGTGCTCAAATGATGTTTGAGAGTCATATTATAACTTTTCTAATTATGCAGGTTATAACTACCACCTATGGCCATTTCTGAGTACTCTTACCAAGCAGTTTAAAACATATGCTCACATACGGCTGGGACAGTTTAAAACAGACAAAGAAGACAGAAAACTTCCAGAGACCCCTGGGAAGGCATGATTTAGCCACTTGCAAATGCAGCCTTTTCTATGGAGGAAGGACGCAGTTGTATTAGTGTGGCACTGGTCTCTGCCAGCCTCTTCTTGGGATACTGATTCAAAACCCTTTGTTGTTTCCAGGGAGAAAGAAAAAGGGGATGTTTTCTACAAAAACGCACTCCTTACTCTGTACCTAGATATGATGTAGGATCCAATGTCGACTGGAACATGAGTCATGTACTCCACATGCATTACGGCGCTTGGTAAGTGGGCAGTGAGGTACAGTCGCTGGTGCATGAGTCATCAGCTTCATGTGAGTGGGCAGTCAAATCCTGCATAAGCTGATTTTTCAGAGACATTTCTATGGGTATTTTGAAGTATAGCATATGGCATGGGCAAATTATTTTGGTTTTGTTTGTGCTTGCTGCGGCTTCAGCTTTGGCCGAGGCCCCACGTTATTAGGCATGACATATCCTGCAAGTTTTGTTTTCTGTCATTCCAGCTTTGACATGCTTGTCTAGAGAATTTTCATCATCTGGTTCTCTGTAAGCAGCTTCCATTTCTCTTTATATTCCAACAGAAATGAGGAAGTGAATGGAAATAGCAAACAAGATAAATAAACTATACTATTTCTTCTGCTGTTAGAGCTGCTTTGGCATCAAACTATGGTTCTGGTGAGCTTTAAATTAAACATATGTATTTTCCCTTTCACTAGTTCTTCTTTTAGTGTCATTTGATGATACAAAATAGCTGTAATCCTCTGTCCTGCTGTTGCAAAACTTCACCTGGCACCTCATAAAGCTGCAGAAATCCTGCCACTTTCTGAGACAGGACTCCTGCCGCAGCCAAAGCACCCCCAACTGAGTTTCACAGGAGCCATGCCCTACTCGTACTCTTTACGCTTAGGGCCACATATGGGTCAGACACTCCCTCCATCTTTATATGGAACTGGAGAAAGATGGTACTTAGCTTCCTCCCAGTTTTCCCTGGACCCTTGGTATGTGGCTCATAAGGAACACAAAAAAATGGCAACTTTCCGAGTTGTAAGAAAGACAGCCAGCTCAAGCTGGACTGGATGAGACTTCTCGGCACTGCTCCTTGGACTTGGCATCTCCTGGAAAAACAGCCTTGTTCTTCTGCCAGCTGTCATTGCTGCTGCTATCTCAGGGAGCAGCCATGTGCACCACAATGTGTGGTTTAGAGTGGAAGCTCCCCGGTGACTCATGAGGGTGTTGTATTTAAAAGCTGCTAGCAACAAGGTGTTTTATAAAGCTTTTTCTTAATATAAAAATCAGTATTTGGTGCAACTCCCCCTCAAAAAAAAGACAAACCAAACCAACCCAAACCATGAAGACCACCACAAAAAGCAGACTGGTTGCAAAGCACAGCAATCAGAACTTGGGACACTGTGGTGCGGAGGTGCCCATAGCACCCCTTCTTGTCGCTGCGGCATGGTTATGCACTCGCTGTGCCAGCAGCCGCTCGCTTCGTGCTGGGCACAGGAGCCTGCCTCTTCCCGTGCCCCCCAGGACACCTGATGGAGCAGGACCAAATCGTAATTCCGCGATCCGGCCCTTCCTAGCTTTCGAGGACCTCATGAACAGCCCCAGCAGTGGTTTCTTGGACAGCCTCTTTGTTTTCCCCCGAGTTGCAGTACAGTTGCACGCACGGCTGCTCCCGCGCTCCCTCCTGCTTTTTGTATCGCATTTCAGCCGGGGCGGGGGGGTTGGGGCACGGGGGAAGCCCACGGACGGGATTCTCCGTGGGGAAACGCGCTTTTCAAGGTGGGGGGATGCGAGGAGCCGGCCACATCGCTCCGCGGCAGAGGCCCTGGCCACCCAGAGCCCGTTCGGGGCTGGCCCCGGCTCGGCTGCGGGTCCCCGGGGAGCCCCGCGGGCAGTGCCCGCACGAAGCGCGGCCGGCGGCAGACAAAGGGGCAGCGCCCGCGGGCCGCAGCGCGCCCGGGAGCCGCGGCGGAGCCGGGGGCGGCTGGAGCGCGGCGCGGCGGGGCCGGAGCGCAACGCCCCGGCGGCCGGAAGACAGGGCGGGGGGTGAGGGGTGGGGAGAGGGGAGGACCGGCTGAGCCCAGCTGAAAAGGAGGGCTCGCTCGCCCGCCCGTCGCCCCCCCGTCCCCCCCGGGTCCTGCCCGCAGGCGTCCCGCACCATGGCTCTGTCCTGGAGGAGCTGGCTGGCCAATGAGGGGAGCAAACACCTCTTTCTGGTAGGGGGCTGCCCCCGGGGGGGTCCCCTCGGCGGGGCTGACCTGCGGGGGAGGCTCGGGAGGTGGGCGCGGGGGTGCTGGTAGCGGCCGGGGCCGGCCCGGCTGGCGGCTGGCTCGGCGGGGCACCGAGGAGCCCCGGGGTCGGGGCGGTTCGCACGCTCGCCCCGGGCACGGAGCGGGAGGTCCCAGCCGTGCTCGGCGTGAGGTGCTCGGGGGCAGGTCGGCGTTAGGGATGGAGGTGCGCGGGTGGTCGGGATGTGCTCCGCGCCGGTGTGCGGCTGGCAGCGGCACACGCGTGTGCCACGGCCCGGGGACAATGCAGGCGTTCGTGTCCTGCTGGGACTCGGCACACGTTGTGCGTGTGCTTGCTCTTTGTTAGATCCTCTTTGGGAAAGTTTGGGGGGGGAAGTTGCATCTTCTTGGAGGTCAAGTTCTCCCTGCCTTTGTCTTTGTCTCTTTGTTGCTAGTTTTAATTCTTTGAGTCTTTAACTGAGTCTTTAGTTAATACCTAACTAAAGATTTGGAGTAGCGTTTTGTATGGGGAGGGTTTTGCCAGCTCTCAGTAGTCTGAAGTCACAAAGGTAAAGTTTTGTGAAGTTCAATTAAAGTGAAAATTTCTCACATAGGGTCTATTCTTTTTAATATTTTAAAATACTTTGTGCTAAATGCTTGAAGTTTGTTTTCCCATTCCATTCACATATGTTTATGAAACTACAGGCATGTGAGTTTTATGAATGAAATTAACACTGAAAAGTTTGCACACGTAACTTTCACTTACAATCTCTTGTTTCTGTTTCATTTTAGTTTTTCTGGCTCTCACTCAATGTATGGCTCTTCTGGAAAACCTTCCTGCTCTATTATCGAGGGCTGCAGTATTATTATTTGCATCAGATGTTAGGGGTGAGTGACCCGGACATTACTTTTCGCCTTGGAAATTGGGATGCTGGGAGTTGGGAAAGGGACAGAATGCATTTGCTAATCAAGGATGACACAAACTGCCTGTTAACGCTGCAAAGTGGGGAAAGATCAAGTAGGAAATTACTGGGGTACTGTTGACAGTTGTTTAGGAGTAGAAAGTGAACAGTGTTGAGAAGAAAAAGCCAGTCAAGTGTGGGACAGCTATCCTTCCCCCTCCTCTCCTCCCTCCTGGTGTTCCCAGCTGCAGGCAGTCTCGCAGGAACACAAACATGCTCAACAGATGACTGGAGCTCAACTTTTTGTCATCAGAATGTTAGCCAAGCTTATGGGCTCGTGCTGGCAAATTCTTTCTAATCCAGTTATTGTGATACATATTTGCTGAAGGAATTCTTTTGATAAGTCTTAGTTGTTTTCAGTCTTTGTCATCCTCGTGGATCCTCCGTTCTGTGTAAATCATTGTAATTATATAATTTTAGTTTTGTTTTCTAATAACAAATTCTTGGAATCTGAATGCTTTAATGAAGATTTGACTATTTTGATTTAGCAAGGGTAACATCCACCACCACCAGAAGAATCCAAAAAGATAATTTGGGGAAGTGAGATATTGGTCTGTCTTGTGAAGTTATCTACAGCTACGCCATTGCAGTTGTTTGAAACGACTTCTATCCAAAGGGATAGATTAAGGGTTAACAGCTTTCTGAAAAATGCTCTACGGTTGCTCAGAATTTGAGAATCCAGGAAAAAGTGGATGCTTTGTAACACTATGTCATACTCAGGAATGGATTTCAATGGAAAGTTGACATGGGGTTGAAGTACAGACGATGCACATCCTAACTTGCTGTAGACCCTCTGGGTTTTATTTTTCATAGATCCAGGATATATTTTTTCATGTGGTTGATATCATTGCCATAGCTAGTCAGTTCCATAAGCTTTTGTGAACTTGCTTGAAAGTAAGTTGACCTGATATACTTTTCTCTTTTTTTTTCTTCTTATGGCTGACTCAGATGTGTTCAAGAAATGAATCTTAGCAAAAGTAGTGCAAAAAGAAAGGAATGAAAATACTTAAATCCTTCATAATGTTGACTTTCTTGACAGAAAAAGCATGAAGATGTGTTTAATTTTACCATAATCTCTAATGGCTTTGCAGCCCAGTGCATCCATTTGAAAACTGTGTTCGTTCCTGGCAGAGCAAGTGGGTTGTTTATAAAGCAAATGTTCTTGGGTCAACATGTTGGGCCAGATTGTCAGCTGGTATCAATCAGCAAAGTTCCTCTGCCTTGTACCAGCTCATGGTCTGGTCTTTTTTTGGTTTTCTTATACTTCAAAATGAAAGACACATACAAAGTAATATAATGCGTGTTCAGAACCTGTGAGATGATTCAAGCAACAGATTCCCTGTCTTGGTCAGGAGATGAGGACTGGGAGGCCATGCGTTTGAGTTTGTCTAACTGTGTCTGCAACTGTGGGGGAAAAAAATACCAAAGAAGTTTAGAGACTTTCTAAAATGAGAAGGAAAGTGAAGAGCTAATTCTAAAAGATACTTTTGGTCAAAGTTCTGAAACGAATTTAAAAATTTTGAAAATGTTAAAGACTGTAAAATATTCTCACAATTCACTTTTTACAGTTTGTCTAAATATCGTCCGTAGACCCCAAAGTTAGCTTTCTCCCTTCTCTTCAATATATTTGTATATGCGTATGAATTATACAGATTATTTTGCAAGGCTTGGGAAAACTGAACCCAGTTTTAGTCTCTTCAGAAAACAGAGTAAGTATATCCATACTACAGCTGCTGTTACCTTCCATGGGGATATTTGCACCTCTTCTTTTTCTGTATTGGTTTGTGTAGCCACTGGCCCATGGCCCATCTCCATAACCAGTCTCCTCTCTGTTCCATACATGGGTAAGTGGCTTGCAGTGCCTCTGTGTGTCATTTCTTGATGTTTGAAAATTTTGAGATTTAGATGAAAATTCTTCATTGATAATTCAACAGTTGATTTTTTTTTTTTTGTCCTAACAGAATGAGTTTTTTTACAGATACTTTCATGAAAATGGATTTATTTTTCCAGCCAGTTAAAAAATCACAGAGTCATAGAATCACAGAATCGTATAGATTGGAAAAGACCTTTAAGATCATTGAGTCCAACCATAAACCTAACACTACCAAGACCACCACTATACCATGTCCCTAAGCACCTCATCCAAAAGTCTTTTAAATACTTCCAGGGATGGCAACTCAAAAAATGGCAAATAGGAATGGCATTTTTTGAATAAAAAAATAAATTATCTTGTTTTTCAGTGAGGTCTGCTAAGGATTTTTTTTCTCTCTTTGTATGCTACGATAGCCTAAAATCTCCTTCAGAACGTCGCACTTGCAGCACTGAAAGATTTACCACAGGTGATTTTATTGTTTACCAAGTAACAGGATGGACAACAAGAAGGGTTGCTGTAGGAAATCAGATTGTGGTATGAAATGATATCTTAGACTGAATATCCTGAATATACTCAACTGCGCCATGTTTTCATGCCAGATCTTTTCTTTCTGATGTGAAGAAGGAGAAAGCATGAGGTTAGTCTTTCATTCAGTTGTCACTGAAGTGGTTCACTTTCCTTCAGCCTTCTACAGAAGAAGGAGGCTCAGTTTTATTCTTTTCTGATTGCATCCTCTGCGACCTTGAACAAGATACTTAGCACAGGATTTTAAAATTATTCAGGTACCTAAGTCTCACTCAGTCTTTCAATGACAATCTTTCCGATCCTTAATTCTATACCTGTAAAAAGGCACTAAAAGCACGGTGGTGTCCTGGAAGCGCAGAGAGAAGAAATAAGTCAAAGGCACTGATGTGCTAGGGGGAGGTTAATCAGCCTCTTCTATGCTACAAAATTTAGTGGGTAAATTTACATTGTGTCAAATGTCACTGCTTTGCTCAGTCTGAGTCCTGTTGATGAGACCATGAACTCTTCACTGTGGAATCTCCATCCCTGGAGGTTTTAAAAAACTAATTGGGCAAAACCCTGAGCAAACTTAGTCTGAGTTTGGTGTTGAACCTGCTTGGAGCAGGAGGTTGGAATAGAGACATCGCGAGGTCCCTTCTGACCAGAATAATTCTGTGATTATATGATTCTTGAGGTGTAAGTTCAACCAGGACCTAGCAGATGTAAACCCCTTCCTAGTACTTTTGTCTTGACAAACCATCTCTTTGGATACTTAATTGCTTGTAACGCTGCAGATCATAGTCTTACTGCATGAATGCATTCATTACCTCTGGTTCAGGAACATGATTCAGATAAAGAATCTCAATTTTTCATAATTTAATAAAAGTTGACTTGTGGCCTTACATTGCTTAAAGAAGAGAAGCCTGGGAAACATCCAAAAGGCATGGATTTCTTATAAAAGAATGTGTCAAAGAGGAAAGGAATATTCTCATCTTCATGTTCATGATAGATACTACAAGATGTAGTAGGCATGAATTACGAAAGGAAGATTCATAAATTGCTTGATGTGACTCCAGAATCTTCATTGTTGGAGGTTTTGTGTCTGCTCAGTCAGAGAAATTGTCCAGATTATTAATTTCTTTGCAGACTTCAAGATTTCTCCCTTCAGATTAGCTTGGCTGTATTTTTTTCCAACAAGTTTGCTTGCATCTGACCAACAAATTCAGTCCTAAATTCGGTACTGGCCTTATTATAGAACTCAAATCTTGCTTTTAACAGCATTAACTGAAATACCTGTTTCTTGTTGCTTGAGTTCCCCATGAACAGAAAGAGCATCGGGCTCATTTTGTCATGGCATAAAAGGTCTCTCTTTCCCTATTCCCTCTCTAGTTCCCTGCTCAAATAACTCTACTGTAGTTAAATGTATGTTAATGCAAGAGATAAGCTTCTGGTTTCAGACCAAAGTGGAGAAAATACATTCTCAGAAGGGGAAAGATTGAATAACTGAAAATGAGACTGAAAAGAAAAAGTGCTGCCTCACTTTTTTGTCTCTGCAGTTGCTGCCTTCTTACGGTGCAGTACTGTGCATCACATTTATGTAATCTTTATTCACTGCTTGGAACATGTTCCAGATATTCCAGTAACTTGCTTGTATCTCCTTGCTAGTTTATCATAATGATAGAGATTCTACTAATTGAGGCCAAATTCTGCTTTCATTGATCCTTATGCAACCACACTGCAGCCTGCTTCCCCCACACATCTAAGCACTGAGGGGAGTTGTGTATCTTGACCCTTTATTTTCCTTAATGCAGCGTATTTTTGCTATTTAATTGTCTTGTAACCAGGCTATTTGGGAGTTGCTCTTTAGAGTGTTACATGTAGCAAAAATGTCTAATAATAGATTTATGTTGCCATGGAAGATATATATATATATATATGCAGGATTCCCTAATGAAGACTGAGGGTGTTAATCCACAAGACCTTATCTTGACAGTCCCCTTGAATTTGCAAGCAAATCTCTTCTTGCATTCTCTTTGCCTCATTCTAGATTTTTTGTTTGCCAAAACATTTTTTCTTTCAACCCTTTGTCCTTCCTGGACAGCCCACAGTTCAGCATCATTGCTGAGATTATTCTCGGTTATGAGCCAATGAAGAACTTGGGTTTTGCACCACACAGTTCTTCTGTTTGCTTTCTTTTTTTTTTTGTTTGTTTGTAGCTCAAATGTCAGTAATCCTGTGAAAGACATCTATATTATTAACTTTTATGGGAGAACTTCCACTTTTGCAGAACTTCTTGTGAAACTGTCAATAGAGGAGGTTTGATTAGTAGAGGTACATCTCAAATGATTAACTGAAATTTTTACCACTGTATCATGTAGATTTGTATTAAAAATAAGTCTTCTTGTCATTATTGCTCCTCTTTCTATGATGTTCATGGCATAATACTCTGTGTAGAACAGAACTGAGTTACGGCCCAAATGTTTCTTTGGTTGATTATTCATTATATTATGTATTATTGCAGGGTTCCCATGGTAGTCCAACAGTGGAAGGTCTTAAGATAAAAATAGCTGCGTTGTTACACTCCAGAAGACCGGTTTTACAGACCATATTACCTACTGTGTTGTGATAAGGCGAAATAATTCAACATAAGGAAGGCCTTAGTAGCAGATGTTGCATCACTTCTGTGTGACTGTGACTCAGATATGACAATAAGCAACTTGTTGTACTGGCCATGAGTTGCAGTGTGTTGTGAATCTCTTGGAGGAACTTAGGTATCCTTAATCCCTTGATTCATGACCAAATTTGTGGAGTTTCGATCATGCCGCATCTTGCAGGATCAACCATTCAAGCGCTTGTTGCTAATTAATATATAAAATACTGATACGTGTTGTGATGTTGCTACAGAAGAAGGATGATCTGGAACACTCGAATCTGGAAGATAACTTGAGATCCCTTCCAGTCTGTGTATGTGTCATTCTGCCTAACACAAAAAGAAACCTCTAACTCAGCAACACTGACAAAAGTCTTTTTTAAAATTGTATTTACTGAGGTCAGGATTCTAACAGATTAAATTAACTGATTAATAGATTAATAAAGATGAACATTTGGTCTGAAATCTTGTAAATGAATACACTTTCTTTGGAGATTATCAGAGAAGTTGGAAGCTAATATTGAATTCCATGTTAAGATAGTTGCTTTCTTCAGATTGAATGACTGATTTAAGCAGAAGGAGGAGTACACAAAGGGACTGCATATAAAATGAGAATGTGACCTAAATATGTGGACAGAAAGAGAAGGAAAACCTTCAAGGAATGCGTGTTTCGTGAGTTACAAGTGAACGGTGAGAATATTGATTCTCAGTAGTGCAGGGAAGATACCCCATACCTCATGAAAGAGCTAAAAGTATTGTTGCCCTTGTCCTCTCCTGATGTTTCTCCCTTTCTATAATATCATATCCAACTTCTGATTCATATATGCAAGCAGAAGACTGAAGCTGAATTAGCATAGAGAATTGGGCTGCTGTTAAATTCTCTGTGTAGAGAATTGCTGGTGGTTTGTGTTTTGTTTTGTTTTGTTTTTTTTAAATACTTAATATACTTTTTCAAATGTGATTCAAAAATATTACACCACTTAGTCTTAAAATAATTTTTAAAGGGTTGCAGTACCTGAGGTTGGGATTTACAGAGCCCTGCCTTGAAACTTTCCATCTTCAGGAACAAAACCAAGTCAAACTTTTGTAGGAGTTTTCAAATGTTCTGGTAGGTTTCCTCTACCCTCGCATTTTCCTTCCTTTGAGCTTCCTTTCAGCTGCTTCGAGGTTTTTTTTTGCTAGATCTCCAGCCAGATTTGGCAGGCCTAGGGGGAATAATTGGTATCCGTACAATTCAGATCTGTCCTTCATCTTAGATTATCTGTGCTCTGTTACTCAAAACAAGGAGTACTTTATGAAGAAAAGGAAGTCAGGTCAAAAGGAGGCACGTTGTGTAGCACAGTTTGTCCCACCTACGAAAATAAATGTTTTTAGCTGCTCCAGTACTGGTTTGGGGAGGTGGTCTATGACCTGTGTCTACAGAGCACCAAGTTGATTATGAGTCTTCCCACAACTTTTCATGTTGCCCTGAACCATAGGAGACTGAAAAAGTTCAAAGAAAGGCCTCCAGAGAGAGCATCAAGTGTGGTGTCTCTACCGCACCATGCCCTGTTCAGGATTTTTGCTTGTAGATAGTGAAGTCTTAAGAAAAAGAATCACATCACTTTCAGGTGTGAAAGGATTTGCGGTATTCTTCTATTTTTTTGCTACAAGATGAGCTTAAAAGGTGAGATAGGACAGTATTTGTTGAAGTCTTCCTGTATTCTGCTCTCCAGTATGTTTTGCAACCATGTATTGAATATTAGATTTATGTGCACAGCAGTTGCAGGTAACGTTTGTCTCTATTTATAACTGACGAACTTTGGGGAATTCTGTGGTACACAGTAAGTTACTTTAGCCCCAAACTAATACTGAAATCATTTGCCTAACAACAGAGAAGTTCATTTCCCCTACTTTGCTGGCAGCAACACAGAGAACATCCAACGAGAACTGACTCTTTGCTTGTCTGTCCTACTTTGCACGTTGTACGAGCGTAGCCAGGAGTCCACCCTGATTTCTGTGGGACTGTACATCAGACAGGGATAGCTGGAGAACTTACATTCTGACTATATCTCTGGAGCCCTTTTCTACTGCTTTGGAGAAGGAAAATATGTTAACTGCTTTATACTTGTCTGGAGAAAAAATCTAGCCTAGTTTTTAGGATTTGAGTTTGTAGTGGGTCCAGTTCCCTACTATCCCTGCCACAGATTTCCTCTGTGAATTCGATTAATCCTTTAGTTTTTCTATGCCTGTTTGCCCCTCCATGAAACGGGATAACAGCATGTGTGGTACTGGGTAGGCAGGGTACAGAAGGAGATTGTCAAATGCTTGGATTTGATATCAACAAAGGTGGATAAAAGACAGTGTCCAGCAGAAATTTTGGGGGTGTTTTTTTCTCTCTTTTTGATCCTACAGAAATTTCACACGCTACTAACATGAAATAACACTTTTTTTTTGTCTCCTTAAGACAACAATAATCTTTGGAAGAAAAGAGGATTATATTCCTCTCATTTCTGAGCTACTTAATAAGGATATATATTCCCTTCTAGAACCAGTGAGTTGCCTTGGAGCAAAAATGATCTTTTATTCTACTATTGTTTAAAAATCCAACAATGTACTATGTTAATTTGTTACTATGCCACCCAAGCAATGCAAAGGAAGTCAAGAAAGAGACCACTTGGAAGCCATTTGGAAAGAATTAGTTTCATGGGGATATTTTTAGCCTTTGGATATATGTTAAGAGCAAAGTTAGTACTCTGTTATTCTTCTGGGTCTTGCATGAATTGTGATTCTAAGCATTGCTAAATGTATTACTTTACCATTGTTTTCAAATTAGTCATGGGCTTGTTGCAGCAAACATTGCCCAACTTTATTTCTTCAGGATAAAACCTTAAATGAACCATTGGTGAAAATATTTGAATCACACTTTCCTAGAAGTGCACTGCATATTTGAAGAAGTAGTTTCCTGCTCTTTTTTTTTATTTATTTGTACAGATGCTGAAAGCATTGAATTAGAATTAATGTAAGGGCATTCTTCCATAGTAATTGCATTACGAATGAATATTTGCTATTTGTTAAATAGTGGCATGGAAAAACACAAAGGAAGGTTAGTAGGGTAGCTTTTTCTACTCATCATAGCTGATTCATATTTTTTGTACCTGTTAAATTGTTTGGCATTTTACTTATTTCTTACAACAAATTATTTCATTTATTTAATACTATACAGTGTAGATTTAACTATTCTAGACTATTCCAAACTAGACTGTTCTGTTGAAGTTTTGTAAGAAGAATAGTTGTGCCTGATAAAGGAAGTCTTGGATAACTGATATCATGCCTGGTTTATGTTTAAACTCAAAGACAACATAAATTCTTGAGAAGCTAATGATGTACCATATAGGTCTTACAATAGAAATTATTACAATTTTCAAATTGCTTTACTTATTAGTTGTATTGCAACTTTTTTCAGCTTCTGGGTGTTAGTCAAGAGCTACAAAAAAGATTCAGTTTGATTCTGGGTTTTGCATAACGTTAGTTCTACATAATTCTTGGGTTTTTCAAATCATGCTCATTTCATCACTGAAATACTGTAGCACATCAGCAAGCTGTAATAGAAATGCTTATACGTGTTTAATGACCATGTTTTTGAAGTTATTGCTTTTATGAGGTGTATAGCTCAGTTTTAGCTTCCCTTTAGAGGAATAATAATTAATGAAAGTAGAGACAGTCTTGTATATGCAAATGGCACATTATAGAGACTTTTTACTTGCCATTAAGTCCAGTCATTTCAAAGGTATTGGCATTTTATCTGATAGTCCAAAAAATATTTACGATGTTCTAAAGTCACTTTAAGCTACCGTGGGCAAGGATAGAGAAATATTTATTGTGGTTGTTCACATATATTTTTTTTTATCGTACTTTGAAGTGGAAAGTGACATCAGCATTCAGTAAAATCTCAGCTCAGTTGCTGAGGTTGTAGCCCTTATAGCTGGTGCTCAGTTGTAGTCATTGCACTTGGGCTCTGGACCAGCTGGGAGAGTCCAGAGGGGGGAGGAGAGGATGATCTAAAATCTGAAGAACATAACTTGTGAGGGAAAAGTAGCAAGAATAATCTCTCATTGTACATGTGACCAGAGTGTGAAGTAACAGATGAAATAGAAGCAAGGGAGGTTTTATGTAAGGAAAAAAAGACTAACAGTGCATTGGAAGAAATAGTGGAGGAGGTCTGGAGAGTGGAAAAGAACCAAGTGATGTTGTTCATTCTAGTCTTATTTTCTATAATTCAGGAGGTTAGAGATGCCTGTGTTGTAAGTGTCCCTTCCAGTGTAACTTTCGTGAGATCCGCTCCTGGGACATTTGCCAGGGATCCCACATTTACATGGCAAAGAACAAGGTAGAGCACATTTTGTGGGGTAATTGCTCCTAATTCTCATGGGTAATTTTTGAGAGAAGGTGCCCTTATGACTGCTTTGTTCTGTGGAAGCTGGTAATGTCTGGTGAGGAGGTCCCTAGCGCTCAGGTCTAACTAAATAATGTAAAGTAGCCAAAAGAGAAACAGGATTTAGGTGGAGAGCTTGATGCTTCAGGTAGATTGAACATCTTTACCTTCTGTTTGCCTACTGGTTTTGTGCCCAGATGTACTGCAGAGAAGGTGGGGTACGTGGGTGCTACTAACTGTCAGAGCTGGCAGTTTTGATGTTTTATAGTACTGAGAAGCTCCTGTCATGCCGTCGTGCTTGTGATCTTGCTAGACATGCTGAAGTACAGTTATTTTTTTTACTTTATTTTTACTGGTTTAGATATCCATCCATTTCTGTGACATGTAGATAAATCTGTAAAAAACAACTAATAGGAATTACAAATTTTGAAATTGCAAGGCTTTTCTAATAATTTTTGTAAGAAAAATATTTCCAAATAAATAAAACTTATTTGTTTCTCTCCAATTTTGTTTCTTCTTCTTGATAAGAAAGAATTATGAATATAATAAATGTTTCACTGAGGAATTTTTTTTAAACTGAGAAATAACAAATGTTCTTTTTTTGACATAAAGTTTCATTTTGAAAAAGCAATTAATCTGTAGTAATTTTTATTAGATAATTTGTACCTGTTCAAGTAATTCACATACCTCTGCAGTATTTGAGTTATTGTATAATATTATAATAGTTTTTTATTAATTTGTTCAGGAGTTGAAAAACTTGGGGTTTAGAGAACATTGTGAGAAATATCCTTCCAGAAATCTGTTGACAGTCTAAAAGCATCTTTTATATAAGCTAGTAAAATGGTAATTCAACCTAATAACTAGGAGAACAATGGCATTTTGCTAACTTTTTTAAAAATCATAAGTGAATGAGAGATTATAAGATTAAAAAATACAGCATTATGACATTAATGTGTGCTTTGTTCATTTATTTGACAAGTGGTTTTGTTCTAATTATGTAAGTTCCAAATATACCAGTGAAAGCACTAGTGAAATTAGATTTCATTACAGTTCCCAGCTATTGAGTAGTTAAAATGAAGAAAACCTACTTTCTTTAGGTCCAAATATGGCACTGCATAGTGTGAATGGATGAGGAGTTCTGTGACAATTCCATAACAGTCCTTGAAACAATATTATCATTTCAGTTAAATTGAATCAATTTTTCTTTTACATCTGTTCCTGGCTTGTTTACCAGAAAATCATTACACTTAACTTAAGTGGCTGTCTAGTATTTAATACTATCTAGTATTATTAGTACTACTCTTCATAGTATTTATCCCTCTTTCTTATTTAATTATGTCTGTTGAAGCTTTCAGGTGATTTCTTGGTGGACGGTTATTGTTGTCTCAGATACGTTTTGTTCCATGTGGCTTTGAGCACTGATGAGGATATTGGTTCTTTTGGTAGAAAGTTATCATTTGCTGACATTAATGCTGACAAAATTAATTTTGAATAATTTTTTGATGCAAAGATGAGAGCTGTTTTCCTTGGAGAACAGCATAGCATGCTGTGTGTACAGTGGTTTTTCCAGTACATATAAAACATCATGAAACTCCACTATTCTGATGAGTCAAGAGAGCATGGGAACCGTTTGGTTTCAGCAAAGAAAAGGAGTTTGAATACTGACACCTGAACCATTAGAGTGTCTTTTCTCCCTGTAATCTAACTCTTGCTATATTTGTTCAGCTAGGATTGTGTGTTAGCAGAGCTTCAGCATCTGTCCTCAATCTCAACTGCTGCCTGGTCCTTCTACCAATGTGCCGTGTTCTCTTGGCCTTCCTGCGAGGATCTCAGAAGGTAAGTACTGTCCTCAGAATGCAGCAGTTGAAAAGAAGAGGGCCCTGGTCTCTGTTTAGTCTAAAAATAATAGGACAAAATCTGTTACGTCCCTGTTAATTATACAGTATGTGCCTTCATGGTGCAAGTATCAGACATTCAGCCTAGATTCATAACTCCTTTGAAAACAATGCCTTGGCTGGTATTGTCTGGTTTGACTGGACTTGTTGTGGGGCAGGTTTCTTCCACGCATTTTTGAAGGGTGGGGAGTTGCTGTGGAACTGTAACCAGACAAAGTCTCCTCCTTCTTTCCCAACTCTAATATAAAAGACATCTGTGTCATCTCTACTGCTTCCTGGTAGAATTCAACTGAGCAAAAAGTACTTCGTCTCTGCATGACCAGAAGTGTCCTACTAGAGATGATAGAACTTTAAATAAAAATACCCAACCTGATATATTCATTATCACGGGAGAAAAAAAGTTCTGGCAAAGCTAAGAGGATTTGTTTTCTGTACCAGTATCCAGTAGACAATAGTTTAGCTTGTTTGTGATTCGCCAGTTGCTTTTACAGAAATGTACGCAATGCTTTTGAGGGACATCTGTGTTTTCTAGATGGTTGCAGATTAAACCTATGAGTTCTGTTCATCACGTGACAATACCCATAAGATTTTATGCCTATAGATGCATATATGTATGCAAATATACCTTTCCCTCTGATCCTGCTCACCAAAGAGTCAGTGACACCTACAACAATTAGTGCTGGAATTCCTAAATTTTAAGGCCAGAAGGGACATTACTTTATGTGCCCTTGACATCTATGTAATACAGATCCAACTGTAGTTTCTTCATTAAGACCTCAAAATTGGCTCATTGACATATCCTGCAGTTTTTAAATTTAGGTACTGTGCTTGCAAGGGTGTTAAACCTAGTAAAAGCTGAAGTTGCTATTATATCACCTCAGTTGCTGTCAGTATTTTTTTTTTCTTTGCTTTATTTTAGAAGAGAGATTGCTTGAATTCTTCTCTTATTAGGTTGCCAGCAGGAAAACCAGAAGGCTGCTCGATAAGAGTAAAACTTTCCATGTGACGTGTGGTGTTACAATATGCATCTTTTCAGGTGAGATCTTACTGTGCTGAGCAGCAGCTTGTTTGGGAAACACATCGAAGCAGTACTTTGTGGTTTTTCTTGTACAGTACATTTGGGGGTAGTCTTGCTCTGTGCTTCCCTGCCTTAGATTGTGAATGCTTTCTCGGATGTGTGTGGGTTTTGGTTTATTTTTCCTTTAAACAGATGGGCTTACATTCTAATGCCGAGCCCTTCCTTAAGATTCCAGTTTCTAAAAGGACAGGTATATGAGATCAGGTCAAAATCTGCCAGTGACCCTCGGTTGTGCCTTAGGAATTCGAGTGAAGAAGCAGGGTGCTACAGGCTTATCTGCAGAAGAGACAAATACCCAATTTGGTGAAAAAGAAATATTCTTGGGTGGACACCTTTGCATGTTATCTCCCAGCTGAAGCATTGCAGTACAGAAATGATTGCTGTAGTGTTAAAAAATCTTAAAATACATACAGCTTTCTGCCACGAATGCCTATAACCTGATTTACTTTAGAAAAAGAATTCCTTAGTCCCTGATGCATCTCATGCAGGTGATGTGATTATAGCTTGGCATCTGGGTAGCCACTTTTCTTTACTTCAGGGGAACAGCTACCTCTTGTTTATAGATCTCAGCTTTACTCTGTTTTTTTTAGTCTTACATGTTGCTGCTCATCTGGTGAATGCTCTTAACTTCTCTGAGAACTACAACGAAGACTTTCTGGCACTAAATGCAGCGAACTATCGTGGTGAGGTGAGCCAGCTGTCCTTTCATATTTTGCTTTTAAGTATATAATTTAAATATATGATTATTTGTATATTCAATTCCATTGTATGATCCTTCCTATGATCTATACAGTGCTGCTATTTTGTGCACTGAAAACTCACCATCATGTGCATTGCTGTGGATTTTACTTCTTTTTCCGGACAAAGCATGTATTAACCACTTTTTATTTACACCAGCGGGATTCAGTCCTATTGGATTATGAGGTGGAGAATGCTGTCATCAAGTCCTTTCACCTTGCACCCTGTTCTCCTGCTTCTCTTCTTCTGCTTCTCTCTGTTCCTTGGGTGGGCCTGGTTGAGACACTTCTGCCGCTGTTTGGGAAAACACATTCTGCGTTTGCACTATTTAGAATACAGTGCTATGTGACATACACTGGGGATTTGAGGATAGTGAGATTTGAGACTGATTTTACATTTTTAAACTGCAGTGGGAACTGGAGTATATATGCCAAGAGTGGAATTAGTTATCTGCATGAACTGGGCTGGAAGCTGATTTCTACTTACGAAATACTTGGTTTGCATGACTTCTCTGACTGTGGTGCAGATCTTTTGAAGGCATACCAGAGTCCTAGTCCCTCCTCCAGGTGCTTGCTTATGCATTTGGCACTGGAGAGATATTTGCAGATTTTAGGAGTAAGACCAGAGTCCAGGACTCTTTCTTCTTTGGGCTACAATCAAGTTCTCTCTTGTTTATATTCATTCTAGTCTCAAGTCTGCATTTCTTTTCTACCAGCTTCATTAGGAAAGATTTAGAATGACCCTATCCCAGCTGCATCCTTTCCTGGAAAAGGAGAGCTTGACTCAGCCCCGGCTCATAAGGACCAACAACCAAGGTCTTCCACTCCCTGGGTGAATGATCTAATCACCAAGCTATTCTATGGCAGTAGACATGCCAACACCAACTATTATGCTGAGGTTCTGGATTGAACTTGAGTGTCCGCATGTGTTACGAGTCGTCTAATAGACTTAGCCTCATCAGGAACATTAGTGGGAACTTGCCTCAGGCAAGAACGTGCCAGGGTGTATATGGCAGCTTGTACTAAGCAGCCTTAGGAATTTTGCAATAGAAAATAGAGATAATAACAAGTTTTTAGTAACTCTAGGATCAAAACATCCCGGATTTTAGGTACCCTAGTAGCTCTTGAACCTTTGTGCTTGAATTCCACTTAAACCTGTTTTTTAACTGTGGTGGGCAGTCTGGATGCTACTGTCATCTTCTGTACATGGGTGCACACATCTGGATGCAGACAAGGTCAGGGAGAGGGACTCTTCATTTTTCCTGACCTGTATGAAAACTGCTCACCTCCCCTCACTGCATTTTACTGCAAGTTTCAAAAAAAGTTTTTCTCCACAGTGAAGACAAAACCTCACGAAGCATAGGACTCAGGGGGAGTGAGGCAGTTTCCTGTGAGGTTGACATATCCCTCTTCCTTTCACATGTGGTGAAGGACACAGGAACATCTGGCCTTGTATTGTCAGCTCCTTTGTGTTCAGTGGAGCTTCACTGGAGTCCACTGTAGATCTGTTGGTGATGTAACTGGCAGTAAAATGCTTGCTGCTGGTCTTTCATTTAAATTCAAAATCTCTCTCTCTTCTGCTCCCCCTCTGTCCTCCCAAAGGTATGAGGTAGCTGAGCAAAGTTAGGCTTTCAAAAAATAATTATTTGTAAAATTATCTGGATCCTAATTTTTCATAACAGATCAGAACTGTCTTCATTGGGGGAATACAAAGGCTAAAGGTTTAGTTTATGTTGAATTGCAGTCAGTGTAAACTGCTACCAAATATCAAATCCATTCCTGCATCCAGATTTAGGGATTGCTTATGCCATCAAGCACATGAGCTTTATGAGCTACTTATTATTATTACATTATTCATATAGATATAAAATCATATATGTTGACTTTTTTTTTGGCCTGTCTGTTTTTCAGGACCCGAGGAAACTGCTTTTTGCTACTGGTGAGTCTGTTGCAAAACTGAATGAGAAAGTTTGCTGCTTCTCATCATCACTCTCCAGACAAAACATTTTGATCCTGTGTTCGCATGCTCCATTTGTTGTATCTCATCTAGGTTGAGATGTGTTATTTGTGTTAATATAACCTGGGTTTGCTTATCCAATAGTCAGGAGGGAGGAGTTACATAAGCCCTGTAGTAGGATGAGCAGCATCTTCAAAGCTGTTGTTGTACAGATGAGTCAGTGGAAAATCATCAGTTTCAAACAGAGATTCTGCATAATATTAAAACCAAATTCCTAAATGATCCAATTTCTAGAAAAAGAAACACAACAAGAAAGCGGTCTTCTTGCTTCAGCTGGTTTATTTAAGGGTTGGTTTGACTTCAGAGCCATCTAAACTGTTACACGGGAATCAGGCTTCAGCACTCATAAAGAATAAATAAGCAAAGACATTTTTGGTGCAGGAATTTGGTAGGGAGCAACATCTGGGTATGGAGGGGTAGGCACAAGCCTGAGCTGTAGTGCTTCCCAAGCAGGTAAAGGTCCTTTCTGAGGTTATCTCTCTTTCTCTCTTATTTAGATCGAATGCAAAAATCCCAACTTGGTAGCATTTAGGGCAAGGTCCAAAGGAATCAGTCTGGACAGCAATAAATGGGGTTCTAGACCTGTCAATCCCAATACATTTACTAGAATTGGCAGCCTGTGGGAAAGGGCTTTCCAAAAACCCTAAGCAAGGTTTAGGTCAGTTGAGAGTAGAGGAAGTGAGAAAATGAAGTGATGGAAATTGAGGTACAAGTTAACTGCTAACTGGAAATAGGTTGGGTAACTGGTGCAGTTAGTGAATCAGTGGTGGAGGCCTGAAAGAAGGTAACTCACAGAGGAGGGAGTTAAAGATGGGAAGGAAGAATCAGAACAAGCAGCTAGTATTATATTTAGTATCTTAGATAAAGGAGAAAGGCTTAGGGTGAAGAATGAGTGTAGAGGTCCCATCAAATATTGTCACAGCTTCTGGGGACACCTTGAGACCTCTCTAGCTGAGCAGAGGACCTGCAAGGGGAAACTCCTTTTACCTTCTGACAGCTGGGAAAATGTTGCATTTTCAAAAGTTTGAGCACATTGCTGCAAAAAGCAGTGATTCCAAGTCATCTTAAGTATAAAATTATTCAGATCACTCCCCATCCTAACAACTGGTAATTAACATTTACTATTTGTGCTGTGGGAGTGCGCACACAGGGACCAAGATTTTGCTGCACTGGGAGCTATACAAATATGCAAAAAAATGGCCTTTTCCCAAACAGTTCAGAACTAGATTTATTGGCTGGTCTTTTTAACACAGTGAAGAGAAGGAATAAGGAGTTGGAAGGATTTACAGTGTGATGGCTTTTCAGATCAGTCCAGGAAAGAACTTCCTTGCTTAAGGGTGTGAGGCTAGCTCTGGGAGGAACAAGTATTCAAGATTATAGTTAGTGGAGAAAAAGAGAGACAAGGACAGGGAGGAGAGGAAACACTACAAATGCACTGATGAATTGGGGCAAGGTTGTCAGTGACTTCATGTTTGCAGTTTGATGGAGAACTGAAGAACTGGATGTACAAGGTGACCTGTGGCTTGAGTGACAATGTAGGAAGCTGGATCAAGTGCTGTACTGCAAGTGGATTGGAAGTATTTGTGTCAGAGGGGAGAATGATTGCACACTACATATCAAGTTAGATTAAGAAAGAAGAAAATAAGAAGGAGGCAACGGAAAGAATGCCCATTTTTTATTGCAACTACTTTTAATTGTAACCTTTCCATGAAGAGGTGAAATTATGTTTCTTATGCAGTTAAAACTTCCATTGATTGTAGGACTGGGATTTGTCCTACAGTTTGTAAAACTGAGGAGTGATTTGGGATGTATCAGATTTTGGGTACCAGACTTTTCAACAAGTAGATATTGAGAAG
This sequence comes from Ciconia boyciana, assembly GCF_034638445.1. Lineage (NCBI taxonomy): Eukaryota > Metazoa > Chordata > Aves > Ciconiiformes > Ciconiidae > Ciconia > Ciconia boyciana. The sequence continues at coordinate 210,502,814 of NC_132934.1, forward strand.
TTTAAAAAGATAAGATTTAAAATTGTTTCTTTATTGCTAAAGAGTCTAAAATCACAATCAATTATTTAAAAAAATAGCTTGTTCTTATTGTTAGGATGTGGTCATGTAAAAGACCCTGGACCATTAAAATCTGTGGTTTTGCCATTTATGTCCATGAAAGGTGGTTGAGACGCTTATATTCTGACACTAAAACGGCACTTATTTAGCTTTGTGCTTGGTGATTGGCCCGACTGACTTTGTTTAAACCAAAACACGTAGCTTTTAGGATGACCAGAGACTGTGCTTAAAAACTATAATTCTTCAACAAGTAAAAGATTTTGATGTAATGCTTCATGGATTTTAGGTTCTTAATTCTTAATTCAGATTCTTAATTTCTGGGATGGCAATTTTGAAGACAAGGTGCTCAGAAAAAGTGGTAACTTTGGTTGGGATTTTCTAATCTATCTTTAGGCTGATGGTTTACTGTACTTGGACAGGATTCTACTTTAGGATGAGGTGAATCATGCTGTAGAAATACTTGCTTCTCTCCTTTGACTTAAAAAACAGCCGAGGATAGACTAGTTCTGATACGAGTCTGCATTTGAGCAGATGAGTCCAATCCTTAATGTTTTTAACCTTTCCTTCTCAAATGCTGGCTGTAGATCACTCTCACAGACCTTGCTCTACGGGCAACAATTTCAAGCATGGTACAATGCCGTGGAGAGTAATTTCAGGCTCTTTCTCATTCCAGGATGAAACGGGTTGGCAAACAATTGTAGTGACAGCTTGCATAGAAATTGATTTGCTTGAAATTCTGTCCCTGACCAGGTTTTTAATTGTCATGTTCAACAGGGTTTAGGGTTTGGAATAAAAAAGAGATACAGAAACTTGTACAGTCAGTCTTACAAATAAACAAATAGACAGGATTTGTTCTTGGTTACCTGCTTAGAGACAAATGTCATAAGCAAATGATTACAGGAGCAAAGACTAATAGGAAATTAGTGATGCATGGTGAAATGCAAGGAAAAGGGCAGTTTTCTCTGGGAAGGTGGGAAATAACACAACAGCTCTTCTTTCCTATCTGGTTTGATACATGAATTGTCTTCAAGAGATAAATACATGCAAGAGTTTGATTGAATCAAGATTTGTATGTCTAATAACTTCCACTTTCTTAAAAGGTCATAGGAGACAAGTATACCTCTTCCCAATTCAAATGTAAGTTATCTTATGTCTGTTTTAGTTCCAGGTCTGACTGGAGTCATTATGGTGTTAGTATTATTCCTAATGTGTACAGCTTCTACGTATGCCATCAGGTAAGACATAATCTGATCATTATGCTGAAAAATGCCATTCGAGTAATCATATTCTCATACTGATTAGAGGGAATGAAGAGTAAATGCAATAGGAGGCAAGAAGTATTTAAATGAGTGTTAAAAATACCACTTTTCTTGCCCTTTTTTTTTTTACTGGCTTGCAGGTGAATTAGCATAGTGAATTTTGTATTCAAAAAATTACAAAACCTGATTAAATTGCCTTCAGAGAAAAATATTGTTTGAGGCATGTACTCAGTTAAAAATCTAGACCTTTAAAAATTCAAATAGTCTTTCTTCCTGTTTGTACAGGGAGGCAGTAAACTAAGCATATGGAAAGTTCTGTCCAATGCATAAATTAACTACGCTAGAAGTAAAATAAGATGGTATCTTTATCTTGATTATTTTCACCAATTAATTGTAACAGCAAACTGTAAAAACCAGTAACAAAAAAACCCAGCAACGAAGCAAACCAAAACAGAATTGTGCTACTTAAGTAGAAGGTTGCTTTTTTAGAGCTCTGTTTCTGGTTGTCAGATATATTCTTTTTTAATGTCTGTTATAATTTTGAGACCAATGCAGCATTGGCTCAGAGTAGCTGCTGGGATTTCTAAAGGTTTTGTCCTCCAATGAGTTCACATTCTGCACCAACATTATTGAATACATATTATAGTACATTTGAGTGACCGGTACCTTGGAGGTTCTAGCCCAATGCTGTAGCCTTTTTAAGGCTTGGATTCTGCAACTGAAGCATATAAAAACCCCCTTGATTTGTATAGCAGTCTCTGGTGAATTCAGAGACTGTTTATGTAAATACATCATCTCAATGCAGCAAACACTGAAGCATATTTTAATTCCATATCTTCAAACATTAATGGTGCTCCACTGATGTGAGCTAGATATGTGGTTTTGAACTTTATTGAACTAATCTGTCTTTCCTGAGTGGCAATGTTATCAGGCACTGATTCAAGAAAGTAGTTCAGCAAATACTTTTGCACTTTTTGTAGACAAAGATACTTCCAGGGCTGAGACCTTTATGAGGAACTGTAGACTACAGAAGTGCAGGATAAGACTGCTGCACAAGATGTCAAACGTGGCTGCACATTACGTAGTCCACACAGATGGCTCTACTTGCAAAAGAAAACCAGTTTTGGGAAGATGGAAAAATGAAACAATTACTTCACTCTGCAGCAGTGAGCCAGAACAAAGTCCTGTTTTCTCCAAGGCTGTGAGAAATTAGAAAAAAAGAACAGCATTTAGTAATGATTGAGAAACTTAGGAACATATATGTAGTTGTAAACATATTATTGGAAATAATAATTTTGGGGTTCACGCAACAAAGTTTTCCATCTTTTGAAATTACATGCTTGTTATTTCCTTCTTCAATTACTGCAAGTGCAAGTGCTTTCCTGTCTTTCTGCCATCTAGCCAACAGAATCAAAGCCCTTAAGAGATCATCTGCATCTCCTGTTACTCTAGCAATAATTCTTATTTAGAAATTTTATCCTGGCTTCTCCCTCAGGCATATGGTTCAAGCTTGTCTTTATAGTGTGTTTTCCTAAGGAAACAAGCTTCCATGTGCATCTTTCTGTTCCTTTTAAATCTCTTTCCCTGTGGACTCTCACATGTCTTATGATGGCTAAGCTCATGCTATAGTCTTAGGAAAATTAATTGTAAATGTTCACTGCCTGTCAGAAACTGAGCTTTTTAAAAAGTATTTCAGAGACTATTATAGTCTCTTGAATTTCAGCCCTAATCTGCTCTCGCACACTGACCTGCTTAATCATTTCTTCCTTCATATGTTCTTCCTGAAATTTTTCTATGCATGATTATCCTGCTATTTTCGTGCCTTTACTTGTTCAGTAAACTGTGTGAATAAGTATTAGGAGGACTGAATTAGCTGCTAATGTTTTAAAGGGGGAAAGTGAATATTGTTTGACAAATTTTCTTAATTTTTGCCATGTCATACCTGAGAATTAGACCGACATTTTTTGTTCAGTAGTTGTTTGTTGGAAGGATTATGACATTATTAGAAAATACAATAAATCCTGTGAATAAATGTTTACATTTGTGCTAACTTTCAAATGAATGTTTTTCAAGAGTATTTTCATTGAACACAATTACTAGTGACTTTGGAAATTATATATTTAAAGGAACATTAAAATATAAGTTGCTTCAATGCCATCTCTTTTTGTAACCAAATATTCCAGTCTTCAATTTCATCTTCTAAACTACCACATATATCTTCCTTTTCAAAACTAGCTGTAACAGGGTTAAAAATATTTTTCCAAAACTGTGCTGCTTACTGTGTCCCTTTAAATCATGGCAATCTCCCCTTACATTTCTCAGTAAGTTAACTCTTGCAGGTCTTCACCTGCAAAATTCTAAAGTAGGTTAAGCAAAATTAAAATTTAATATTCAACTTGATCTCAAATTTTCAAGACTTTGAGTTCCCAAGAAATGCATTAATTCTGTGAATAATGTCTATTTTAAGTCCTAAGAAGAAGGTAAAGAAAGTAATAAATGTTCTGAAGAACTATAAAAATATATATGTAACAGTCAGAAGATTATTGAGTATATTAGAATACTGTATGTATCTGTAGGACACACAGTTTAAGAAGGATACAAGTAAGAAATATATAATTATTAAAATGTTGGAAAATATGCTTCATGGTAAGAGATTCAAGGATCTTCATCCCTTTAGTTTAAGGAGGTGAAGTTGAGAGGACTTGATTGCATTTAGCGGAACTTGATACATGTGAGGAACCAGGATTTTATAGTAGAGATATCTGCAGGAATGCTGAAAGAAGAATGAAATGCGCAACTGGCTGGAAGCTGACATTTAGACATATTCAGACAAGAAGTGTACAGTAATTTTAACCAGTAATAATAATTAGCTGTTGAAAACAACACATCAGAAGCTGGATTGACTTTCCATCACTGAAATTTTGAAAAATTGATGCATTCTGAAAAAAGTGCTCAAGATCCAATAAAAAGTAATTCAGTGTGCAGCTTTTGGTATTGTAGCAAGATACCAAATTAAAACAGAGCTCCAAGACCTGTTTCGGGTCTGGGGGTAAATGTTATTCTCTTTGTGCCTTTTCACTTTGCTTCCACTCCCCACGCTATCATCCTTTACTTTCATCTTGCTGCTGTTCACTCCCACAACTCCTTACAGATACTGATGGGTGACTGCATGGAAATGCCTACCAGGGTGTGGGTAGTTAGAAATGGTTTGAGCAGTCTCAAGGAGGAAAAAGTGTTAGCGTGGTGCTGAATGGGGGAAAGATGGCAGGGTGAAGGGAAGGTTTCAGAGCCCAGCTGTTGCTGGGTTCCTTAGAACTGCCCTTGCTTGGGTTTTATTTTGGTGGCCCTCAGACTATCAAAATTATCTTTTCTGTCTTGAGGAAGAAAACAACTCCTGTATTGACAGAAACAAATGCAGTGTATGTTTCAGATGTATTGAAGCATAGGTAGTTAGCTGTTTATGTAAAAGGCCATAGGAGGGGAAAAAATTCTGAAAAAAGTTAGCTATGTTGGAGGAGTAGCTTCTTAAACTATGTTCCCACAGTTAAGATTGTTTTTTATTTAATAACTGTTTTGGCTTATGAATGGGGGTAGGTTTTTTGGTTTTGGAAGGGACTCTTCTACCATGGTGTGTAGTGTGAGAGGTGTGTTTGTGTGCTATGAAGTAGAGTATTTTCTTAACCATTTGGTTGTTGGTGGTTTTTGGTGACTATTTTACTCAAGAAAAAACAAACAGACTGAACAGAAAACAGTTCCAGATGGGTATTTTCTTTGGTCTTGGTTCTTCTTACATTACCTAACAAATTACTGATGAAAGGAAGTCCTCTTTCCCCTTCACGTCTCCTGATCCTCACAGTGGTAATGTTCTTCTTGTTCCTCCCAAGACCATCAGTCTTAGAGCTCCACCGTATGTGGCCTCCTGCCCTAAAAATTCTCCTACCTGTCCTGTTGTTGCCTCCTTGCTCTAGTTCCCTTTCCTCCTGTGTCTGCTTCCACTCCATACCTTCATAAGTTTCTTTTACCTATCCCACCAGCCCTTCTGCTGCTGTCTATGCTGCCTGTTTGTATGTTGTACCAGTAGTGACATGTTAAACACCACAGCCCTGTATTGGCAAGGAGGCATTCACTGTAAAGAGGTTGAGTTTTGAGCCTGGAGACTGAAGAACTATTCTAGCTATAAGGGTCTGATAGGGACTAAGTAGAACCTATGAAAGCAGTGAAGTCTCCTAATTTAGGAACAGTTCTTCAGCTGGCTCTGTACTTCTGTGTCCTTCATCTCTCTTTCTCAGCTTTTTACTTCTGTGACAGTCACCTGTTCTTCTCAACATTTAATTGCTTGCAAGTACAGTGTGCCTGTAGGAATACATACTGGGCTTTGACTATTCTACATGACTACATGGTGTATAATGATGTCCTCTGTGCACAGATCTGCTTTTAATTAGCAGTGATTCCTTCTGAGTAAAACAGCATTGAACCATGGTTTATTCTTTTCAGGGTTTCAAACTATGACATCTTCTGGTATACACACAACCTTTTCTTTGTCTTCTATATGCTGCTGATGCTGCATGTTTCTGGGTAAGTAAATGGAAAACACTGTCCCTTTTCCTGAAGCACAACCAGAAGGAGCAATTCCCTTGATTACTGCCTCTCCCGAGCTTGCTTGTGCACAGTGGGCCAACTTCTTGACAAGATACTATGCTCTTCAGTTTTTCAACAGGTTATTGTTTAAATAAAGTTCAGACTGTAGCTTGGAGAATTGTGTGTTAATACAGCCAGCTAGCACAAACTTCTTCACTTTCAAGTTTATTCCTTGTCCAAGTTACCAGTTTCTAGTGGGAAAACAAGAAAACATTTTTGTTTCTTTTCTGCCCCCTCTTACCTGGCTGCTGAGAGGAGAATGTGAAGCAAAGTTGCTCATCCCTTTCTCTTTCCTCTCTACCTTCCATTTTGACTCCTAAGGAGAGGGAAGGAACGGCTTCTCCCTAATTATCTCTTTCTCATTGCTATGATACAAAATTTACTAGTTTTTCTTCTTGCTTTCACAAACATCAGACCATGTGCCAGTTCATGTGCCATGAAGCTGATGGTCAGGTCTGTATCTGGCACAAACAAGTCCAGCTCTACCACAAGGTAAAGCAGCTTCCACAAGTTACTCCGTGTGAAAATCTGGTCCATTAACATATCTGAAGTTTCCTTTGTGGATGTAGGTGCAGAGGTTGGTATAGGGAATGGAACATGTATGTGAACGAGGTTTATTTCTCCATGTCATCAAACATCTACTGAAACATGGGGTGCTGGAATGTCTGTGCGAACTTGGCACCACTGCTTAAAGTAAACAGTGAAAGGTAATTAGGCCTAGCAAGATCACAGTAGGAATATATTGTTGAACAAAACAAACGCAGCTTGAGATCTGATGAATTGAAATAATGAGTTCAAAAAAATTGAAACTCCTGGACACAATTCCAGTTCTCTGTGGTTTGTTTTTTGTTTTGTTTGTTTGTTTGTTTTTGTTTGTTTGTTTTGTTTTTGTTTTGTTTTGTTTTTTGGGTTTTTTTTTTTTTTTTGCTGTGGCATAGCTCTTGTTCATAGCTGAGGAAGATGGATCTAACCTGTTCTCCCCATCCTGGGGCAGGATGAACTTTTGCTAAATTATTCTTGACAGGTGTTTGTCTAACTTCTTGAAAACATCTGGTGACTGTGATCCTCTAACCTCCCTAGGCAATCTGTTCCAGTGATTGCCTTCGGAGTATTTTTCACGTCCAGTTTAATTCATCTCCTTCACTGTATGATCCTTTGCCCATTGTCTTCCTAACCATGTTGCCACTTCATGAAGGAAGAAGTCTAATTGGAGAAGTTCACAAACCAAGGCTGCAGGAATACACCAAGCTTTAAACAGGCATCTTCTTGTACACAACCTCCTTAATATTGAATTGGAAAGCCTTTCAGTGCGATTCTAAAAGAACAGAGTGTCAGTTAAAAGTGGGAGAAGAATGAGTCATGGAGAGTGGGAGTCAGTTCAAGTTGAAGATGCCTATATGTAGGTCTCTACATGTTTTCTGTCTCCCATTATAGTCTAATGAGTTCTAATAAATAGAGTCAATGGAGCCTCAAGAATGCTTCAGCTAACCTGCTGCTACAAAAATCTACATTCAAGTCAGCTGGATTGATTTCTGGGCTCCATTGGTGATATTGATTAGAAGATCTCTTCTGAGAATAAAGGAAGCTTAGGAACCTACGCTTAGGTGCCCAAGTGACTCCTACATGGCATGTCTTAGAGATTTGCAGACACATAGCCAGTTACTCTACAGAGCAAGGCATTTCCTATAGCTGGACTGTGCAGGCAGATTGGGTGAGGATTTACCCGTCTTGGGAGTCTCTCCTTTTGAGTATTTCCACATTACTCCTGGATTCTTGTTTTGTTTCAAACTATTATAGGTATGTTCTTATAGTATCCTCTTCTTCAGGGTAGCCAGGCACTTCTCAGCAGTATATAAAGTGACATGATTCATCTGTTATATGTAATTGGTTTGTTCTTTCATCCCTACCCTAAGGGAGAGGAGAATCTTTCGGGGAATTATTTTTAAAGACTTTCGTTGCTCTTGTACTTCTTGCGACGTGACTTTCAAATATTTTAGTGGCTTAAGGCTCAGTGCATATCTACATTAATTTATCTATATTTTAAGCCAGTAATAGCAACAACAAAAAATAGTTTATGTAAAAACAGAAGCTTGATGTTTCTAGTACGAATATAAGGAGCTATAAAACATATGAAACATTTGGAGCCCAGTCCTTATCTGGTCCAAATTTGGTACTACTGTGGAGTTAAGTAGGTTATGCTGGTTCATAGGAGCTGAGAATAAGAGTCACTAGAGTTATCCAAGGGTTTATCTTCCGAAGGCTGAAAATTCTTAAGATTCCATCCACACATTGACCTTTAGGAGACCCCTCAGGCAACTCACCTTGAGTTGAGCAGCGGAAGATGGATGAGAAGACAGGAGCAGTGTAGTTCCCTATCTAAATATTTAGAACCATTGACCTCTAGCTTATCATCATAAAAATTTCAAGAAATAGTGATATACATTTTCCAGCTCTAGCCAGAAGTGCATGTTGTCTCTATTTTGGGGGTGGAAAATTGGTGCAGAGGCTGATGTATGCCCGTGCAAATAGACTGCATGCTGTGTGGCTCAGCTAGTAAGGCACTTTCATATGACTTGCCCTTTTTGTCTCTCCCGTATTTGTTTGCTAAGGATGTCTGTCTCCTACTTAGTGGCATCCTTACATCAATTTTTATGTATTAAAGTGTTGTACTGAATAAATATGTGAGGATATATTTTAGGCTCCTTAAGAGTTGTGCAGAACTCAACCTTTCTGGGAACTGATCTTGGGTGTGTAAGACAACTTGCCTTTCCTTGACAGCTTCAGAAATGGGAGTCATCGCAGCTGCTGTTAACAAGCAGCTTTGTCATCCCAGTTTGCCACTCAGTTAGCATGTATGTAATAGTTTAAATAAACTAGAGATCGCTGGAGGGGATGCTCATGTTTGCAGTTCAGCTATTCATGTCTCAAGGAAAACTTTGAATCCTCTTTTGGGATGTTCTGAGAACAGAGAAGCTGCGAGAGCAGCTGGCAGGCATGCACACAAGGTTGATTGAAAAAATATCACATGTGCTGTGACTTCCAGCTAAGCCTATGAGGCACCATAATATTTATGGAACAGGGAACAAGCTTAATGCTAGGGGTATCTGTCACTTTGCAAATATGCGATGACCAACAGTGATGCCAGATGCAAGTGATAGGCATGATCGGGCAATAAATACAGACAGAAGCATGGGTATAGGCACATGGATGCTTCCCAAGTGGTTCTCACAGGGTCAGATGTGGAGTTGAGAGTGAGCAGGTTTAACTTCCAAACTGTACATTATTCACTGGACCATGCAGGAATCTTGTTACTAGCTGTCAGGAATGCATTTCAGTAGGGAAGATTGCCAGTAGCCTGTCGGAACCCATTTAAGTTTGGAATATTGCAGATACCCTACTTCTTTCTCTTCTTGTGAATTAAACTCTGTCACTGCTGCTGCTGTGTGTGTATGTTGGGGAGAGAAGGGGGGAGCATATGTCCTTATGTTTGATCGTATACTTGAGATGAGCCTTCACCACATGGCCTAGCACCCAGAGGGCACGTCTCAACAGACATTATTTCCCACCCAACACCATCCTATACAGTGGTCCTTTAGCCCTTTGTTTTTTTAAATATTCCTCCTTGTGGTTTTACTGTCATCAAATCCAGATTTGGAGGCAAGTAGTACTTCCAAGGAATTTCATTACTAGTATTACCAGTTCTTCCCCGTTTTCAATGATTCATTCATGTGTTGAGATATCCCAGAATCTCTCAGGTTTCCACTTCTTTCTTCACAGTTTCTACCTGCAGCTGCAAAGTTCTCACTTCATTTTACTATAAATTTAACTTTAGTTTAAAAAACAAGCACGGACCCCACAAAATAATTTGGAAGAAAGGTTCCTTGGCTATCATGCAGGACTTTCTTTTTTCCTTCTATCTGACAAGATGATATTCAAAGGAGCAAATTATACCATTGTGTGCAAACCTGATAAACACCAAGTAGTGGGAACATTCCTGCAGTTTATGATTTGGCAACTTAGGCCACTTCTGCTACAGATTGCCTTAAAAAATGGGGCTTGCTGACTGTAGGGAGGATGAGTGAAAACAGCCTGGGTGTGATTGAACTGGAAAGGTGATTATTTAATTTTTTTTTTAAGGCTCCCACAATATCTTCCCCTTTCTAGCAGTATTAAGCTTGAGGCTGTTCAGTGGAGGAGTGCCAATGAGCTGGAAAAGTTAAACCTTGCCTCTAGTGACAGAGGGCTCTATTGTTGCAAAGCTTCAATTTCATTGAAAGTCCTGAAAGCAAATGGAATAAAAATTCTTACAGAAGATGAGCCTTGTGACTGGTTTCTAAAACCCTCTCCGAATTAAGATAAGTTGCTTGTTTTTGACTGTTACTTCAGTGTCTTTGCTATTTTTATTTTCCTGTAGGGGAGTGCTGAAGTACCAGACCAACTTAGAGGAACACCCTCCTGGTTGCTTTAATCCTAGCAAAACACTCCGAGAGAATATGACGGTGCCAAAGGCTTTTGAAGAGATGTTTCCTAACTATACTACTGAGCCTTTCCCAGAGGACTTATCAGTACCAGAACCCCTTGTACAAAATAACTTTATGAGAATTTGTTCTGAGGAACCCAAGTTCCAGTCACACTTCCCAGAGGTCTGTATGATCCGACGTTTCAGGTATTACAAGCCATGCCAAGTCTTTCAGTCAGCCATAACCACTAATTATTGCTTTTCCAGACCAGATGTTTTAATAATGGAAAATATTATTAAAACCTTTTCAAGCATTCAGAGATTTCTTGGGGAAAAACAATCTGTATTAAACCCTGAACTGCATTACAATGTGAACTGCATAGAATAGGGTGGAAAAATGTCAAGAGATTGGCTGTAATGTTCTTTTTTGTATGACACGATAAGAGATGTATTGGTCTTGCTATAAATGTGACTTTAAATTACAGTGTAGCACTTCAGAGCAAACATTTATATAACGTATTCATAAGGTCCCTTTGTAAGCATTGTGCGGCAGTAGTTAGTTGAAATAATCAAACTCCATTTGTTCTCTTTTTTACCATGCGGATGCAAGTCCTAATGCTCATTTCTGGGTTGCAGTTGGTTGTGGTTTGGCTTTGTATAGCCTGTTGTTTGCAGAGAGGCTTGTTTTATATGTGGCATGGGTAAATGAGTATGATGACAGTGGGGATAGAAAAGCCTTTTCTTTTTTTGTTTTCTGTTTTCCTTTTGTTTCTTTATGTTTTGTGGCAGCAGCTTTTTCTTCATCCAAATTTTCTCTTTTCTTTTGAGAAAAGATGAGCTGCACTGCATTGGCAAGTAGCCTGAGGAAGTCTGGGGATATGGAGTTCACAAGTCTGAGGCCCACCATTCAAGGTGGTCCCATAACAGACCTCACAGGAGTTTCTTCTTATTATAATTGTTTTCTGTAGAGCACATATGTCCCTTACTAGCTGCAGTGGGAACCCATTTTACTATGGAGCAGGTAATCATAGTAAGAAACGGTCAATTCTACACTGAAGTCCTCCAACAAAGTTCTTTGGATTTGTATTTTGTTCTGATAATACTCCTGAATTACAAGCATCGATGTATATCTGGCTCCATATGATCCACAGGACATCAAACAGTCTTCTTTGGGGCTTAAGATGTCTACTTTAGAGCCATTTATGGGAAAAGAGGAGCCATGTAAAGATATGGCCACTCAGTGTTCTCATGGCAGCTTGTAACATTATTTTAGGACTTTTTTGGATTTGGAAGTGTTTTATGCACTTAGTGATACCAAGTCTAAAAAAAAAAAAAAAAGCCTTAGGTCTTGTGAGCTCCTGAAGTTTTTAAGGCCAGAGGTGCTTGAGGAAATTAAATACTCTGCTAGTTGCAAGAGATGCTGATGTGTAACTTCAAAAATTGGGAAGGGAAGATGGATGAGGGTTGAGGGCACTTCAGTGCCATGGCTTGAATGACTGAGCAGATGTGGAATTAGTATTTAGCTCTGCCATAAGCTGTTAGTAATTGACTCTTAGGGTGAGATTTAGCTGAGCAGCTGCAAATGTCTCCATCTGAGGTAGTCACCCAGGGCTCCCTGTATAATCAGTGCAAAGAAATGGGCACTTCCAGGGCATTATTTGTCTAGCATACACATCTTCCACAGGGGCAAATGAATTGTGATTCAAAAGTGCCCATTTCTCTCCCTTGTCTATGATTTTACCCTAGCTTTACATAAGCATAAATTCTATAGCACAAGAGTTGCTTCTTTCTTAGTCTTTTTGCTTGTACCTGAGATGATTAAAAGAACGTAATAGTAAAATAATATTGCAAACCAGAAAGTGTTTTTCCATAAAGGTTAACCAGTTTTATAGTACTCTGGCCTGTTAGATTTTGAAACAGTGTATGTACTGTGTCATTCACTGCTGAAACCAGTTGCAATCTAACTACATAAAACCAGAGTAACATGGTTGCAAAGGAGGTCATTAGCATTTTGTTCCTGATGAGTTTTATGATTGAAATCATTTGTGCTTGTGGATGATGCTGCCGGTTAGACTGATTAAGCGTCCATAATGTGCTTGGATTTCTGCACGTAGAGAGATGTGGAGGTTACTTGTGACCAAAACACTGTTCCACAATAGATGTGAAATGAGGCCCTGCAGGCACTCATGTAGTTTTGAAATTAGAAAACAAAACATGAAAAGTCCTTGAGGTAACATATTTTTCTTCTCCCATAGACCTGGTTTTGGATTTCTGGACCTCTGTGCTTGTACTGTGTGGAAAGGCTGTACCGCTACATCCGCAGCAATAAACCAGTCACAATAACTTCAGTGATAAGCCATCCCTCCAATGTCCTTGAAGTGAGGATGATGAAAGATGACTTTAAAGCAAGGCCTGGCCAGGTGAGTTAATGTGCCCCTAAAAATCACTGCTGTTCACGTAGCATTGCCTATAGGGATGACTTTCACTTTGTATGTACTAACCCATCACAGAATGTTTTGAACATATCTTTTCTATCATTTTATTTTCTCTGGCTGATTTTGTTTCAGTATGTTATTCTACACTGTCCAAGAGTCTCTGCACTGGAAAGCCATCCATTCACCCTTACAATGGTAAGAAATATGATTATTTTCTGTACTTTCCCTTTTATTTATATTTGGTAAGCAAATGGTCTTTATTGCCTTCAAGGTGAAAATTCCCTCCAGAAGAGCTTATGTTTCATTTATGAGGGTACCAATGAATATGAAATGGAATTATTATTATGTATGACAGCACTCAATACATATTTAATTTTCTCCACTGTTGAGAAAATGATAATGGGAACTTTTTTCAAAGTCTTCTATAAGTGAAAAACAATGATAAATAAATAGAAAAAATCCATGTGATTTTGATCATTGTTTCATAAAAGAGGTTTCAGCCATTTTTGTAGACCTTAATGCAGAATGAGCAGAAATTGTAATAAATTTTCTGTCGTCTTTCCTATTCAATGAAAAGGCATTCCTGCAACTGCCTTTTCCAAAGTTAGAAAAACATCAAGTTTGAAAAAGAAGTTTCTAAAATAGTCTTCTGATTTATTTTTATATTAAGAGATATATCGATGACTTAAAGTGATATACCAGTGAAGTCATACAACATTGGGATTATTACTTACGCAGCTCAATTGATCTAGAATGGGAACTGGACCCCCCAGAGACAGACTGGAATAAAGTGAAATTGTATATAAACATATCTGAAGTTCTCCAGGAGTGAGCAGTGCAGAGGCCTGGGAGATGCTACCAGAAAACCACAGTACTGCACTGGCTATGTTGTTACAAAAAGCAGAGTCTAAGGTTGAATGAATATTAGTGTCAGCCTTTTCCTTCCAAAGGGAATAATTTAGGATTGCCTGGAACTGATTCTTCTGCCTGATTCTTCTTCAGGAAGATGGTGGAGATAAATATTCACGTTGTTTGATTCTTTTCTTTGGACTGATAACTGATACTTTATCCCCACTGAACTGTACCTAGTGCTATGGAACAGCTGAGATGTTTTAATGTTACTTGAGATTCAGAGGGCACAACCAGGTCCTATCCACTCCCAGCTCTTTGGTTTTGTGGGGTGTTTTGTTTTGCTTTGTTTTTTTAATTTATATATCTATATGCCAGGCCAGCAGGCAGGTACTGTCACAAGACAACCCACACTAAATTCCATCCAAAATAAATTTTGTGCTGTAAATCTGGGAGTGAGTCTCATTTAAAGGAAGCTGCGTCTGTATAGCTTGATGAAGCAATGCTGGCACTTGTGTAGCCTGGTTTTTGCAAAGTTTTCCTGGCTAGCCACTTAACTGGGAGAAAGCAGAGGCGTTTGTTATTTATCTGTTGTTAACTCCAGTAGGCAATTTTTAAGGCTTTCCTCTGTATAGTGTGTGAAGATAACTAGATATGCAATGCTGAAAAATCATGTGCATTGCAGTACTGATGGAATGGTAGCGCTTTTTTTGTGCAGAATGATTCAATCAGTATTTATTTATAATTTTTATTAGTTTGGTGGTCAGAAAATAAATTTGAAGAACTTAGCGTAAGTCTCAGATTGCTCTTACACTCGTTTGGCCCTAGCATAGGTATATTTAATAAAGTTGCACCTGTTCTATACCAGTGGACATATCTTATTTAAACATTAATCTCAAAACATCATGTTCTTGATTTCTGACTGTCCATCTCAGTGGAAATTAAAATAATGGTAATAATTTGATCATTAGTAGTAATTGCACAGTTTGGAAACTATGGGACTGTTATAAAGATTTACTTTTCTTACATTAGGACATTGCTAAAACAATGGATCGTGTGATTCTAATTTCCAGAAATAATGTCATGAAAAGATATTAGGCCTGGTTCAGTAGTCTTTTCTCTGGCAAAACTTCTTATTCGTTATGATGAGAGTTTTTATCAGAAAAGAGATGCTGACATGGACCTACTGGGTTAGATCACGGGATGAAGTTGAATAGAATGTTTTATTGAAGTCAGATTCTTTGCATGAGTTGAGGATTTCATCCAGTATTTAAAATGGCATACTATAATAATGCGTGTTATGAAAAATGATTTTTGCACAAAAGCTTCTAGATCTACGAGCTATGGAAAATAGATATCTTGTTGTGAGTCTGAGTTTTCTTAGTGAATATGAATAACTTAGATAATGTGCAGTATATTTCATATATATGTCTGGTTGATAAGTTACAGTTTGTATAATTTTTACAGTCACGTATTAAATATGTAACATTAGAACTAGCAATTTCCACTCATGCACAATGCATTATATTTTAAGTATGTAACACTAGACCGGGCAATTTCTGTTCATGCTCAATGCTTTACACTTTAAAGTACAGTGATATCCTTCAGCATAACAGCATATCCTTCAATATCAGATACATGTTTTAACTATTACAAGATATGAAGTTACTACAAGACATGAGTTACTGAGCTTCATTTTTATTGCCACAAACATACTTCGGTATAATGTCAACTGGAGAAATGCTGTTATTGGGTAAATGGCTGTTTTACAGCATAATGAGGATTTGAAATGTCTAGGTTTATGACAATCTTTTTGCCCAGCCTAAGCAGGGGACAGTCGTTTCCACATGTCTTTCTAGGTCATAGAATATGCCTTGGGCTGCTGTCCTGCTTAGAAAGCTTTTTTTTGTTGTTGTTTAATATGATGCCAGACACAAGACTGTGCTTATAGGATGTGTAGGCAATAGCTTAACGCAGTATTTTTTCTGCTCCCATCTGACCTACTTGCAGTTACCAAGCAAGCTCAAACACTACTGCTGCTTCTTTTGCTGGATGATGATAATCCCTGGGCTATTTTTCTAGGCTGGTGTAGGAGTGTGGGGCTCAGAGCCACAGTGAGAGCAGCATGAGGGGAGTGTGGGGCTTTGGATGCTGGAAGCACAGTGCAGTGATGACTGCAGCAGAGCTAGGAGGAAGGCTGCAGCCTTCTTCCTGGCACTGTTGTCCTGCTTAGGCTCAATGTGATGTCCTGTCTAAGCTGATGAAACATCTCACTGTGCCTGGAGTATGCTTAAAAGACAAGAAGTGACCAGTTCAGGCATATCTTTATACTCTAAGCAAGGACTGTAAGCAAAAGCTGAAAGGAAGGGGTGAGTCAGTGTGAAGCAGTCATGCAGATATTTTACTATTCCCTTCCCTTTTTGAGGTTGTGTAATATTTACAGTTTAGCTCAGTTTCTTACATAATGCCGGGGTGGAGGAAAACACTGGGAGGCTGTGTAAAGGGCCTGAACCTACTCCCATTGCACTCTGGCAAGGCTCCCACATGGAGCCAGAGGGAGCTCTGAACTGTAACCAAGTGAGCATAAAGAGGTAAGCATTGTTCAGAAATGTGTGCAGTGGTGTTTATTTTCTTTTCCTTTTTGTCAACTGAAAGCATTCTTACCCCTGCTGATGGAAGGAATGAGCAGAATTCATTGGTGCAAAATGCACATGGGAATTTGGAGAAGCAAGATCCGTGTTGCTCTGAACTCAGAGCTGCCAGTCTGGCTTCTTTGCTAACCTGTGACCTGGCTCTGCTGTCAAAGGCACCATGCCACAGAATGGTTGAGATTGAAAGGGACCTCTGGAGGTCATCCTGTCCAACCCTCCTGCTCAAGCAGGGCCACGTAGACCCAGTTGCCCAGGGCTATGTCCAGGTCGGTTTTGAATATCTCCACGGATGGAGACTCCACAACCTCCCTGGGCAACCTATTTCAGTGCTTAGTCACCCTCACAGTAAAAAAGTGTTTCCTGATGTTCAGAGGGAACCTCCTGTGTTTCAGATTGTGCCCATTGCCTCTTGTACTGCCACTGGGCACCACTGAAAAGAGCCTGACTCCATCCTCTTTTACACCCTACCTTCAGGTATTTATATACATTGATAAGGTCCCCTTAAGCCTTCTCTTCTCCAGGCTGAACAGACCCAGCTTTCTCAGCCTTTCCTCACAGGAGAGATGCTCCAGACCCTTAATCATCTTCATGGCCCTTTGTTGGACTCTCCCCAGTATGTCCATGTCTCTCTTGTAGTGGCCCAGTCCAGTAGCCCAGAACTGGACACAGTGCTCCAGGTGTGGCCTCACCAGTGCTGAATAAAGGGGAGGCATCACCTCCCTCGACCTGCTGGCAATGTCACTTGTACACTCTGAAGTTCAGGCACTCAGAGATCCCCATTTTCTCTCATGATCGATGTGGAAGCTGGCATTTATGTCATAACTCCATTTTTGAAGCGTGCTTCCACTGTTTTTTTTCACTAGTTTTGTGTTCACTAGTGTGACTCCTTGACTTTGTTATCCATTGGAAAGGCTGGGAATGGTAATGAGGGGATGACTCAATGTCTGGGATTCCTGCAACTGACCTGCTGGCCAGTTCTAGGTAGTTCATAGTGGGCTACTACCTTCATGTTGTCTTCATTGATCCATTGTCTTTGATTTAACTTTGACAAAATGCTTTCTTTTTAACATGTTTTACTGTGCTTCTTTCACTGGTTTCTGTACACAACTGTACACAACTATTACTATGCTGTGTGAAACATTTTCATGCTGTGTGAAACTATTACTATGCTGTGAGTAATATTTTCAGTCCTGTACTCCCTTGTGTCCAGCTTACTTATTTTAGATAGGATATTATTGCATCATACAATTGAATCTGAGCAGAATACAGTCAGCTCCAAGATATTTTGAGCTGTAGTGGGGAGCAATATTTTCTGTAAATAAATATTTTAGTTGAGGGTTTGTAAAGGGACAAACGATTTTTGTGTGTTTCCACTTGAACCCTTTTAAGGAGATTTGTCTTTCAGACCAAGTGCACAATATGGTCTTGAGATCAGACCATCCAAAGAAACATCAGAAATCTCTTTAGTGCTCTGCTTCCCAAGACTGACATTTCTTTACACTTCTGTGGAAGAAAGTATGGCACTCATCTGCTGTGGAATACAGTTTAAATGTCATTATCTGTAGTAATCTTTAAAGCCTTGGAAAAGAAAACAAGAGTCAGCATAGTACCAATTTCTAACAGTGAGGATGGTCCTTCATTACAGTTCATATATCCAAAACATTGCTTGCACTTTCTTTAGTATACAAAGCCCCACCTCTTATCAAAACTAAGGAAAAAAATAGTTTATGGAGATCCTTCCATCTTTTTTTTTTACATTTTGCAAAGTGTTTGTTTCATCTGACTTCATTATGGTTGCTCTTCATTTTAACTTGTATGAACAAGAAAAGACTCAGGCTTGCAATTTATGGTAGCATTGGCTTTCTTTCCATCGCCATCTTACATTTTCCACTTAGTATTGAGTTCCCTCTCTTTCCAGACACTTAACCACACTACTGATTATTTGCAGCAGCATGAAACCATAGTACTGACTATTTATGGCTGTGCACTTCCTTTTTTTGCTAATGAATGACTTCAGAATTAGGTTCCTGTTTAGAGTATATATTAGTGTCTTACAAGAGAAGTCACCTTTTGTGCTGTGTTTTTGGAATTTCTTGCATTGGCATGAAATGATTGGCAATAAGCCTCGTGGAAATAGCCTTGTGTTTTTCGGATGTTAAGTGGTTCAGAAGATGTGCTGGGTCCTTTCATGTGGTCTCTGCTGAATCTACTACAGAGTCAATGCAAACCATAAACTCTCACAAGCTGCAGTTTAGACAGCTTGGCTACCAAAAGACTGGTGTCTGTTCCCAGCACCTCATAAAGCTTGGTAACCTTGTTGTTTTAGTAGTGTTGATTTGATTTGCTTGTGGCAAAAGAAGGTAGGAAACAATTACGTCACTTCATGTTGAACTTAGATTGTGACAAACCTTGAAATAAGGACAAGACCAAGAGATTAATTCTAAATTTGGAGATGGCTCAGATATGAGGCTTGGTGAAAACTTCTGCTCTGAAACAAACATCCACAAATGCAGGATCAAATAATCTGTTATCTCAAATTTGTGACAGTTTTGGTTGTCACTAGCTGCTGTCATGCCCCCGTTTCCCCTTGGAACTGAAATCTACATTGCACAAAAATAGGAGACACTGTTCTGCTGCTGTTGTGGTGTGAATTCAGAGCTCACTTAAACTGCTGGCTGAATAGCTTAAACTTTAAAGTCCTTCCTTCTGGTGGATGCAAGGAACAGTGCAAACTGTTCAAAACTGTTCTTTCAGTGGGTACCATCTCTGAACTAGAAGTACCACCTCTGAGGAGGAAACAAAATCAGTACCGATGGTACATGCAGTAGAGAAGTGAGTCTTTCATCAAAGCTTCTTTACTGCTGCCTTTTACAGTGGTGGCTATGGAGGAAAGCGTAGCAGGTGCTGTGGTGATTGAATGAGTCAGTTTGCAGTATCCTCTTTGCTGAAGTTGAACTGCTGATGGAAAGGCTTCATTAAGTTTTGTTTTACAGCAACAACATAGATCTGCTCTTTGGAATAGTAATTTATATATTTTTTCAGCTAAAATGTTGGGTCTCAAGGGTTTGTCCTCTTTCATTTCTGACAATTATGTGTGTGTACAATAAATTATCTTTTCAGGTATTTTGACACTTCACCATAACAAGGTATCTGAAGTATTACTTTAGGACCCAAGACATGAGACGTCAGAGTTTTATGCATTATATGTAGACACTGAGACAACACCTGCTCTAGACTGGCACTCTTGTCGTGCAAAACAAAGGGGAGTGTTTTTGGCTAGTCCATACTTCTGTAGTATGAGAGCAAGAGACTATTCCAATAGACATTCAGGACAGGAGCCAAACCTTAAATCCTCTGAATCACATTATTGCATTGACTAGAGAATGTGTTATAGTCCCTGGCAATCCCCCCTCAGATCTTGTGGGTGCTGGAGAGGAGGGAGGCTTTAAGAGTTTCTGGGAACTGAATTCTGCACTCTGTAGTTCTTGTCTAGCGATTTCAGTGACCCAGCCACAATTCCTTTCTTCACTGAAGTCACTCAGGCAAATAATCCATCTTGAATTTCTCTGAGATTTGGGACATCATTTTGTTGGAAGTGATGAGACAATAAATCTTAGCCCACTAAGCTCAGGCTCTTCAGGCAGAGAAAAAGCATTGCCTGGTCTGTATAGGTCAACCTTCACTGACTGACTTGACATAGAGATTTCATTCCTTTCTCCATCATTCCTCCTGACCCAGCACCATTGGTAGGATGCCCCCTCCCATCCTGCAGTTCCCCTTTAAGCATCCAGAATCCCTTTTGGAAACAATTAAAAAGCCACCTGTTATTAAGATAAAAGGCTTAATGTGAAGATATTAATCTACATTGTTAAGAAGCGGACTGTCTATGTAGAAAGAACACCACCTCTTCTGCTCCTGTGAACAGTGCAACCTTAAATATTTTGGATAAATGTCCTTGTCTGTTACTCATATCTATAAAGCTGTCCAGGACCTCATTTGTCATTCCAAGAGATATATGTACTGAGCTTGATGTTTGTTGTCTTTTCAGATTGATACTGTTTTGGCATTGAAGTTGTCCTTCGGTCACCTTTTTTTTTTTAATTAACACATACATGTATCCCAAGATACTCTTGTTGATACTCAGACACAGCATAAACTCTTGCATAAACTCTTGTCGAGCTTTCTCTGCCTTTCTGTTTAAGATGTACTCTGCATATCCACTGATTAGTAGCTTCACGAGATGGAGTTAATAGACGCAGATGGCGTGGAAGTGGTGCATATAAAGCAAAAAATAAAGCCAAAACAAAGAACCCAATGCAAAGATCCCAGCCTTCAGACTCCAGGACTTTATGAAGTATCTGCTTTATATTAACATGAGTGCCTGCTTCTTCAGATCCTCCAAAGAGTTTTGGCCCTTCATTCAATGTTTAGAGCCTAGTTCTGGTAGCAGGTAAGCAGAGATCAACTAGCTGCAACATGTAGTTTGAAACTTTCTTTGAAACTAGAAATTTTCTCCTGTGTTATAATGTGCTCTGACCTCCCCTACTTCAGTGCTGCATAACAAATCTGCTTTTAAATGCCACTGAAGTAGAAGCTGGAAGAGTCTGGTAATAAAAAGCTCCAAGAAGTTCTGCCCTTTTGCTGGTTCTCCCATCTTTTTGCGTAGATGGTTAATTTGAAGCAGATCACATCAGGAAGATTTTTAGTGCGACATCTTTCTTCCTTTCCTTCCACATACAGTTCTGTATGAGTAAGAACAGAAAAAGTCCAGAGGGACTTGGATTCTCTGCTCATATACATGAATTGTCAAATCCTTGCTATGTCATTTACGGCATGTAACGAGTTAGGGAGCCAGTATGTGTGTGTTCTTTAAGAAGTCAAAGCTGAGTTTTGAGAAGGGGAGAGGACAAGTTTGCATATGCAGATACTCAGATCCACAGACAAAATCCAAATATATATTATTGAGGAAGAATACTTTGTCTGATTAGTATCCAAATTAAAATTCTATAAAGTAACAATTACTGAACCCCAGGCAGAGGAACTCTTAAGTCCATTAATCATCTCGGAGTAGGTAGAAGAATTACCTGAAAAAGGGTTCTGGATGTATACATGACAAATTATAGTACTGTACCTAAATGTCTATTATGAAACATAATGAGACATATGTCTATGTCTAATAGAAATGCTATTGCTCTTCATACATTTTCTACCTTTAAGGGTTTTGTTTTGTTTTGGTTTGATTTTTTTGTAGGTTGCGTTTTTCTTGTTACCTCCGCACCTCTATTTAAGTCCATTTGGTGTCTGGATTTAGGCATGATGGGATTACAAGATGATGACCCTGATCTGTACATTTACATTTTTGGGCTTGATACCTTGTCAGAAAGGTCTCAGCAAATAATACATGAGTATACACAACATCACAAGTAACACATTTGCTTTTGTAAGAGAAAACCAGTGTTTTGTAGAGCCAAGGTTGTCTTTATCCTTGGATAATCCAGACTTCATTTAAAATCAGTGAAGGTATTAATAGTCTAGCAGTGAAGTTTTAGCTCTAAGCTTCTTTTAAGCAAGAAATTTTGTACGGTGCAGGGAACAAAACTGGAGATGATGGAGAAACACATGTCCTGTACTGTAAACTTGAAGTAAACTATCCACAACAGGAAAAGCCTAGGGGCCAAATTCTGAAGTACTTCATTAAAAAAATTGATAAGTTTTTGGAAGTTTGCCTGGATAAAAAGTATGCAAGGACATCAAGAGCTAAGTTCATATTGACAGATGAATACAATAAAAACAAAATCTAACATGATGACATTCTAATAAGATTTGTGCAAATGGTTATGAAACTTGTCTTTATGAGATGATTTACAGAGCATTTAGGGAAATGCAGATATTGTGAAGTATCTTGCTGGCAAACTAAAGAAATCCCTAGAGCTTGTCTGCTCTTCATAGAAGTAGAAAATCTAGCAGCTGTTTGACAAAGAATTTAAGGAAAACAAAAATAGAATAGATTAATATTTCAGATGCCTTTAGTACTTCCTTAGACTTGTTTGTTTGGTTTGGTTTGGTTTTGGGCTTAATAGTTTTGGGATCTGTATAAAAACCCTAAGTAAACCTTCACTTTCATTTAAACTTATGAATCTGACTCTCTTGGATCAAGGGAACACAGAAATTGTTACATTCAAGTTCACTAAATCCTGAGTACTCCTTCAGCAGGTCTTTTAAACAGAAGGTGTCAGATTCGTCTCATGAGCAGTTTTTTTTCCAATATTCTGAAAGTAAATTTACAATATATAACAAGCATATACTGACTTTAGCAGAGAAGCCTGTTTTCTCCCATCAGAGGTAGTGCTTCTAGGTTAGCTGCTAGGTCAAGTTAGAGAAAGGTCTAGGAAGTGCAGGAGAATGTCAAAATGAAAAAAACAAGCACAACTGTTAAGCATGAATATGGTTAACATGTAAACAAAATATTAGAGGAAATGAAGCACCTTGCCTCTTGCTGTCCTAAAAGTAAGACCAGCTGACTGCCTGGGATCTGTGCTTTAGCCTGGCAAAATACTCTGTGTGCTGGCAGGGTAGTTTGGAGGGACACAGCGTTCCTCAAGGTGTTGATGATCCAACTAGAAAACCTATCGATCCTTTGATGGTTCTTTCCATGAGTGCTGCACACCACTGGCAGCCAGTTAGCATGAGTCTGGAGATGGGCCGTAGCTTCTGCTCGGGGATGATGGAGAAGGAGCCTTTTGTGCCATTCAGTTTCCTTGTTCGTGCATTTGTCAGCTCAGTGCGGTGTTGCTTGGCAATGTGTCTGCATACCCTTGGAAGACTTGGAGAGGCAGCCCTGGGCAGAAACACTGCTCTACTGCCTTTTACTCCTTCAAGGACAAAGGTTTGTGTCCTGAGCATACCATAAGGTTGTGGCTTGTTTTTTCCACTAGCTAGGAACTTGAAATGCATAAATTATATGGGCTGAATATTGCTAGGATTGAAACATTTTTACTATGTTATAGGGAGTTGGACTTGATGAACCTTATGGGTTCCTTCCAACTTGTGCATTCTATGATTCTATGAAATGTAATGTGTCTGCTGGGGTGAAAGGGTAGTCAGCAATTTTTTTACCTTGCTTGAGCTGCAGCAGCAAAGAAATACTGACTGGTCTGTAGAAGTGTATCTTTGTCGTGCATCTATAATGGCAACAAAGTAGCAGTTGGGCTATTACAGACTTACTAGAAAACAAATAAAGTACTTTCATATTATTTATTCAACAATGTATATATTTTATGCAACATTATATGTATTTTACACTTACAACTACTGATCTATTTACAATCCTAAGACATCTATTACAGTAAAGATTCGTGTTTTCTTGTGGTACAAGAGTGAAATCAAGGAACAAATGCTCATAGATTGAGACCTAAAAAAAAAAAAGATTGTTTTGAACACTGAGAGTAATTTAACAACTGAGACTGCAGGGAGTGAAGTAGCAAATGCTGAACTACAGACTTGCAGGAATTAGTGGGTGTGGGTTTGTGGTTTATGTTACAGAAGAAGTTAGACCCCAGATGACCAGAGTGATCCTTCTTGGCACTGCAGCTGACCAGTGATGCATCCTGAGCATCCCACAGTGTTATGGTGTGTTTTTTTCCACTAGCTAGATTGCAGGTGTTTGGGGTTGTACAACAAGGAGTATAAGGGGATGGAAAGCGAAAAGGAAAAGTGTTTGGGATATGTTTCTGCAGCTGGGCTGCTTGCAAGGAATCAGCTCTGCAATGGGAGGGCTCTGGCTGAAGCAATGAGTATTCAAGGCATGGTGGTCTTGCCTTGATCATCCAGACACCCTTGATACTTAAATCATGTTCCATGGTTAGGATTTCCCCACCTTCAGAGATGTTATAATGTCTGGTGATGTCTGCCAGTTAAATTAGGATAGCTGTGAGGCCAAGTCTCTAGCAGGGAAAGCTTTTAGACAAAATCCAATCTCTAAAGTAACACGAAACAGAAAAATAAACAGAGCCATTTTAGAGAACTTCCTAGCCTTTGAGGCAGAGATGTGTTTAAAAGAGTAACTCCTCAGATTAACTTTTTTTCCTCTGAAATTTGCTTCTTATGGGATTTATTAGTTAAAACAGGGGTAGCCCAGTGTAACAGAGTTCACCTCCTATGAGTCAGACTGAAGTCTAGCTACTATTTTTTGGCTACCTTTATATAGCATGCCTGTGTTTGTCATCACTCCTCTTCATTTTCTAATGTCAGGATGAATCATTTTAGGAATGTTTATATCAGTTCTGTATGAAACCAGACAAGCTACAGCTTACTGAGCTTCTAAGGTTCACATTTTCTTGTCAGTTGACAAAGTTGAAAACCTTTTCTTTTTCTCTCCCCCCCCCCCCCCCCCCCCCCGGGAAAATAAGTTGATTGTGTTTAGTTCTTTTTTTTCTCCCAATTCCGCCTCTTTCCCAAACATGCTAAGTCTTTAATGTGTTTATCTGTGTAAGGGTTCATCTGAATCTGGAGCAAGGATGGGCTGATGAAACGGGGTTCGCGGTGCAGCTGGTTCAGCCTGGCAGGCAGGCAGAGGCATGGAAACAGGTCAGGGGCTCAGCAGTGTTTACAGTTCCTGCCAGGATATCTGCAAATCCATATTAGGATCATATCGTGGCTTTTTCCCCAAAGTGAAAGCCTCCTTTTGAAGGAGTTTCCCTTTATTTAAACAAACACCGCAATGAGCTTTTTAGTTCCCAAAATCAGACAAAGATGAGGTTTCACTTTGTTCTTTCAGCTGTGGCACAGATCTTCTTTGTAAATTTGGGCACTATTCAGGACACCTACTACAGCACCAAACATAGAAGTTGGTGTTAACTGTGGTGCATCAGCCTGAGAGCAATATCTCCCGAGGAACTTGTAAGGAGCTTTATTTGCAGAGCCACATTGGGGTACATAACTTGGGCATCCCTTTCATCTCTTTTTTTCTGATAATAGATATTCTGCAGTGTTATCCTGGTGTATGCATCAGTGCTTCCGTGACAGCACTGTAATCAAAACCTAACATCTCTCTAAAGAGTCTTCACAATTCTTACGGTAGAGATGTACAGAAGGACTGGAAACTTTCAGGAATTCACTTTCTATTTTCTTGCTCGTTTGCTGTTGACTCACCCCAGCTCCCTGCACCCCAAGGTCTAAAAAGAGTGTTTTACAATATTTCAGTAGTATTTAATACCATTAAAATTATTTCAGTAAGGTTTGTCCTGTTTCTTATTCTGGGCAGGCTTCTTGACTGGGAGTACATACCAGTGATGTTAAATATTCAGGGTATTCTAAGCTGGAAATACAGATGCTGATAACAGAGTTTTCATTTGCTATATGTTGTGCTCTCGTATGTACAGATTTCTCCACTACTTATCACCTCCAGTAGATTTTTATACCAATATAAAGTGGGTGTAAAGTGTTGCCACTATGATCTAACAGTAATTAGTTCACTCACTTTGTGTTCATATAAAAGCAAGGCATAGAGGACAACTGAGAATCATGTTCACGATGTAAATCTGATAAATAAAACATGTTTCAAGTATGTATTAATCTAGTAGTGCATTAAATATTAATTAATTAAATTATTAAGATTATTAAAAATTATCATCTATATTTTATCTCAGCATAGAGATAAATAGTAGAGCTACAGCTACTGGTGACTGTAATTAATTTGGTGGTTTATAAGCATAAAGTTATCCAGGGATTGTTGCAAATTCCCTATGTGATAATTTGCATTTGTATTGCAAGTTAGCTTGAAAAAAAAGGAAAGAAAAATATATGGAAAGGTTTTTTTCATCAAGTTATAGAATAATCTGTATTCCATATATTTTATCTACATATAAAATACTATTCTCACTGCTTTGAATGTGAAAATGCATACAAAAATAAAATAAAAATAGGCATTGTAAACTTGCTCACATGTGATTAACAGCTCTGAGGAAATCTATCAACTTTCCAATGCTAAGAATATAGTTTGATTTCTCCGGGTGTGTAAATCTGCACAGATCTATTAAATTTAACAGAATTCCTTCAGTTTTCAATTGTTTTTGGAGGATGGCCAAATGCTGGCAGATAACCTGATTAGCGTAGATGTTCCTACCTGTAAAATCTTGCACTTTTTAAAGGTATAGATAGCTTGAGGTTCGAATAAGATTAACATAGCTTCACGTAATTACACGTTAATTTGTGCACCATAGCATTTTAATCAAATGAGTGCAGCAAACGGGGTTCATTTAACTCTTCAAAATATGGAAGGAACTACTGAAAAACTTACCCCTTGTGGCCTTTTGTTTAACAATGTCTAGTGTCCTTTCTCATTACAGACTATTCAAGTTAGTGATTTACCTGTTTGGAAGACATTGTTTATTTATGGAAAAGGAACTAAGAGAAAGTATTTTTTTATTTCAAGATTGGCTAATCTTTACAATGTCCTCTTGGGCAGTGTACTGGGCAATAAGGAAAAAATACAGGGCTGCATGTAGCTCTCACCCCGGTACAGTTAATAGTCACTGGATTGTTTCTTAGGGCTCCTAGATTAAAAGGAGCAGGGGAACATCCAAGTACTATTTGCCAAAACACATTTTAAAAACAATTTTAATTGTTTTTGTTCACAGCTGCAGAGGGGACATCACGCATTGCTGAGGCCACTTTGAAGCGCCTTTATTTGACCAAGGCTCATGTGCTTATTCTCTTGATTTCCAATTCAAAAGGGTGCTTCAGCTTGTGCTTGTCTTCATAGAACATAAATAGATGACAGTTTAAACGTGTGTATGAGCTGACTGTAATAAGGATCTTGAAGCAGTGTTTATCTGTGCAGTGTTTTAAAGATGATATGGCAAATTAAAAGTAAAATAGTTGATCAGAGACTTAGATATGTAAAATGGACAAAAGCATCATAATTCACAAGATTTTTGACAGTTTCTCATAAAATCCTCATAGAGGAATTGATGAAGTGTGGAGTAGATGAATGGGCAGGGAATTAAGTGGAAAACTGGCTGAATTGCTGGGCTGAAAGCGTTGTGATCAGTAGCATGAAGTCCAGCTGGAGGCCAGTCAGTAGTGCTGTACCTCAGGAGTCAGTACTGGTTTGCAAATGATACAAAACTGGGAAGAGTGGTTGATACACTAGGTGGTTGTGCTGCCATTTGAGGGACCTTGAGAGGCTGGAAAAATGGGCTGACAGTAACCCTGTGAACATCATGAAAGTGAATTGACAAATCCTGCCTCTGATGAAGAATAATCCCAGGTACTAGTACATGATGGGAACTGACTGACTGGAAAATGGCTCAGCAGAGAATGACCAAGGGGTCCTCGTGGACATCAAATTGACAAAAAGCCAGCAATGTGCCCTTTCAGCAAAGAAGGCCAGCAACCTCCTGGGCTGCATTAGGCAGAGCATTGCCAGCAGGTTGAGGGAAGTGACCCTTCTCTGCTCAGCACTGGTGAGTTATATCTGGAGCTCTGTGTCCAGTTCTGGGCTCCCCAGTACAAGAGAGACATGGACCTATTGGAGCACAAAAAGCCATGAAGATGGTTAAGGAACAGGAGCATATTTCATATCAGGAGAGGGTGAGAGAGCTGGAACTGATGGAGGAGTGAAAAAAACAGAGCCAGAGTCTTCTCAGTGGCACCCAGTGACAGGACAACACAAAATGAAATATAGGAGGTTCATGTGAACATAAGAAAAACCAAACTTTTTCTGTGAGGGTGGCGCAGGTTGCCCAGAGAGGCTGTGGAGTCTCCATTGTTGGAGATATTCAAAGCGCAACTGGACACTGTCCTGGGCCACCTGCTCTCGCAGACTCTGCTTGAGCAGGAGGGTTGAAGTAGCCAGTCTCCAGAGGTGCTTTCTAGTCTCAGATATCCTACAATTCTGTGATTTTATGAAGAAGGTTAAATATATAAGAGGATAATTTCATTGCACTTCATTACACATGCCCAGTGGTCTGTTAATAACATGGGAAAGTTTACCCACTTTCATGATTAAACTTCTGAAAAACTGTCTTTGAATATTTTCTTAAGCTTCGGAATATATTCTCTAACAGTCCGGAAAAAGCCACAATTTGGAGACTTAATTGTGTTTACGGAGAAGAGAGCGGTAAAATAAGTGTTCTGTGCAGTAAAAACATAAATACAATTTTCAAAGTTAAAATTACAGGTCCATAGGAAAGTCCTAAGTTGGAAGAGGCTTCTGGAGATCATCTGGTTCAACCTTCTAGTGCAAGGGCCATAGATTAGGTTATCCAGGGACCTGTGAAGCTGAATTAGCAAGAGAAATTGCACCATTTCTCTGGTTACCTATTCCATGGTGAAGAATATTTTTCTTATACCCAGGTGAAATTTCCCCTGAAGCAACTTGTGCCCTGGTCTCTTGTCCTGCCACCATGAATGGTGGTGAAGAGAGCACGTTCATCTTCTCTATAGCTATTTTTTCGGTATTGGAAGACAGTGATCTCCCTGAGCCTTCTCTTCTGTGGGTTACACAAGCACATTCCCTTTTTGACCTCTCTTTGTATGTCAGGTTCTCCGATCCTCTCATCGTCTTGGTGGCCCTTTGCTGGACCATCTACAATCTTTCTCTCGAACTGGGGGAAATTCACTCTGTGTAGCCTAGATAATGGGCATGTTTCTTCTGGTAAGGTTTTTCCAGAACTCTCTGAGGAACTCTCCTACGCAGTTATAGGTATTAAAATAGGCTTCCTAAACTCTAAAGAGAAATAAATCTCTTTTTTATTGCATAATTTTTTCAAAGTACTGCAGAAAGGAGTTAGTCACAAGGGTAATGTAAAGGATAACAGGTTTGAACCTATTCTGGCTGGAGACAAGGGGTATTCTGCCGTTAACTTTAATGGAAGGAGGGAATGACAGCCAATTTTATAGAAGATGTGCTGAACTGCGACTATACATAGTTGGACTAAGAAAATCACTCAACCTCCTGTGAAACACAAATAGCCCTGGGACAGCCCAGACTGAAAAATAAACTCTGCTAAAGTTGCTTACAGAAGCCCCCAGGAGAACAAATCTTTTTGCTGCCAGTATGCAACTTTCTAGCTGAGAGCATGCTTACCTACTTTTATATGGAGAATTGGTCTTGTTATTTTTGTTGGACGACATTGCAACTAGCCACAGCAAATACTGGCCTCGTTGTGTGAGGTTTGCCTGCATCCCTCCCTTGATACCATTTTTTGAAGGCTAAGACTTGCTGAAATAATTGATTCTAAGTTTCTGTACCAGATTTTTATAGGAAAACTTGAAAGATGACAAGGAATTAAATATGAGTCTGTCTAGTAATCAGTATTCTTAACAAGAATGCTCTTCCCCTTCAGGAAAATGTAGTGACCGGGACATTGTATTCCCTGTTCTAGGTTTGCCCAGATGTAGAGAATACTAACCTTTTATCTGTGCTTGCTGCTAAATAAGGAACTGATAGGAACTGATCCTCAGCCCTGAGATCAGTGGTTTCCCACTCCACAACAGATTATCTTGGGAACGCTAATGGCAATGGTCCAGAACAGAGCCAAGAAGTGTCCTCACAACCGTGGCGGATGATTGAGTATTTGGTGCTTGGATTCACTACGTGGGCCTCTTTTATTTATAATATAGATGTGTTCCTTGAATTTAAGCCATCTCGTCAGAATTCATATTTGTCTGTAGCAGTAGAAAAAAAAAGACAGGAGTGTCATCTGTTGGGTGTTGTATTCATGATGGAGCTTGGATCAATCATTAACAGGTTCTAAGAAAGGCATCAAAACTCAGTAGTAATATCTTCTATCAAAAAGAAACAAATGGTGTTGGTTTATAGAAGAGAAGTAAAGAATCTTTTCTTGAGGAGTAGTTGCTTGTCCTGTTTATGTGTGAAATCATTTGGTGTACCTGCAAAAGCTGTCCAGACAGCGCATTTGAAATCTCCCTGTAGCTAACAGGGAACAAAACTGAGGGGGGTCCTTAGACTTTTGACGTGGCTTGACTGGAGGGTTTTAGATACCGTGGTGTGGATAAGACTGTAAATATCATTCCTGTGTTGATAGTCACAAGTAAGTAGCCCCGAGGTGAGGGCATAGGTGCAGAGTGAGAGAATGGTGGCTGCAAAGTGATTTTTCTGATGTGCCATGCAATGTGGTGTTTTTCCTTTGCAAACTCCAAGTTCTTGTGCAGTGCAGCAAAATCTCAGTTTTCTTTTAGAAGAAAGCGTCAGTTGTGTGAGAGTGATAAGCTTGAAAACATGTGCCCTGACATTCAAGAACTAGAAGTCTCTTAAATGCCTTGATTTAGGAGTGATGGGGCAGTTCCTGATTTTGAATGATAAGTGTCAATAGTAGAGGGAGTATTTCTGTACTGTTGTATCCTCAGTTTTTATCATTGCTGAGTAATGCTTAGTGAAGAGGCTGTTCCAAATCACACCCCCAGACAAGCTCATCCCAAACTCCTCTGTGACCAGAAGAAAGGGTTAAGACTGAGTGGAGACTAGCCATGCTCAGCTTCCTGAACTGTTCTGATGCTAGACTTGCTTTTTAAAGGGTATAGCTGCTGGTATGGCTGCTCAGGAATGACCTATTTACACCAAGTTCTGTCTTAACAACTGTGGTTTGAATGCATTTTGTTATTTTCTTGTTACTCAGAAGTGGTCCTTAATATATTTAATATTTTTAGTGCCCTACAGATACCAAAGCAACGTTTGGGGTCCACCTTAAAGTAGTAGGAGACTGGACAGGTATGTAGAAAAACAATTCCTTTTCAGAGACAAATACCTTTACTTGGACTGTTACCCCTTTCTGGCTTCAGCACTATTGTGTCTTGATCGTGGTGTATTCTCAGTAAAGATCGTTCATGCTTGTTTTCCCAAAGTTGTTTTTATTACATACTTCATGCAACCCCTGCTTTATTCAGATGTACATTTCTTCAGATAACATGTTTTCCCAACTACTAACAGATCTTCTGATTGCAATGTAATAATTTTCAGTGTTCCTCCGTTTCTGCCTCTTTTTCTTATTTTTTGTTAGCGTGCTGCCCCTGTGCAGTGCAGTGCCTCTGTGCATAGTAGTGTCTGCAGAAAAGCTGAAATGTGCAGCTCCCAGATAAGCGGATTTTGATGCCAGCAGTTTGGATGGCTGCCAGGTTAATTAACGCCTATGGTACACTGAGATTACAGGTTGCTTTCATGTTCTTCCATGTTCTTCCATTGCTCTTTGAATGTCCTCCAGACCAAGGGTGTAAGCCAGGATTCCCTGCAGAGGAGAATGGTAATTTGCTGCTCCCTGTGACAGTTGTATACTCAAGTGATAGTTGTCATTATTCCTTGGCGGCTGACTTTCTTCTTGCTTAGCATAGCATTTCCTTGTATGGAAGACAAATACACAACATGGTCTTGTTCATGTCCTATGAAGAAATGTTTTCCATGTTAATTTGTATTGGCTTGTGTTTGTGGAACTGAGTCAAATGAGCGTGTCGCCCTAAAAGGGATTAGACCAATTCAGGGAGAATAAGTCCATGAATAACTGTTGAACTTGTTGGTCTGGCTGCATACTTGGCTGTGGAAGTCACTGAAACTTTAATAGGCAAAGGTTGGGAGGGCAGTGCCATATGCACATATGCTCTAGAATCACTCTGATTTTCTGTTCTTGCTTGAAGTATAGGATGTTGGCCAGAGGCAGATTATGGGCCTAATTAGCCTCTGGTCTGCCCCAGTATGATGGCTCTTTTGTTGTTAAGCATCATTCCTACCTGGGAGAGGACAGTAGGCTATTGGGACAAGTGGGGTGCAGAAGTACTAGCTAAATGACTTTTCCAAAAGAAGTGGCATCTTTGAAGTTTTCTGGTTGCATCTGTGGTGTGAATTGCTCTCTACTAGCATTTAAATGTTATTCTCCCAACTCAGTATCTATATTCTCCATTGAGAGGCAGGTCTGCCTAGGTAGGACTGTATGAGATTCAGGACACTGTCAAATTACAGAGACCATTTGTTGTATTAGTTTTGCTAAACAGGCATATCTCTCCCAGGGTCTAACGTGCTGTCAAGAAGCAGGCAGTTTACCCAACCCTTTATGCTGCATCTGTACCATGGACCCCTGTTGTCACTTGGTCCCTTAAGCCCTGTGACAATTAATGGTCTCTAATCTGCTGACTGTTTGAGGAAGGATTATTACATTTGCCACGTTCCTTATAATCTTTCTTAAATGTGCTCTAATGGCTGCTTCTGCAGACAGGATATTGGGCTGGAGGAGTTTTTATGTGACATACTGTCATTTGAGCTCTTCTCACGTCCTATTCTTTCAGTCTTTATCCTATTTATTTAAATTCTCTTTTGTATCACATTTTCACATTCCTGACAGTTTATGCCTGACACCAAAGAGAGTTAACAATTTGTTTCAGAGAACTCAATTACAAGCCTAAATTAAAAGGATGCAAGAAGAGTGCAGATATGCTGTGAAATGCAGAGAAGAACTGGTTAGTTTGAGACATTTCTCCTCTCGCTGGCTTCAGCTTCTGCTGCCTGCACCTGGGAGATGTGGTGAAGGAACAATTTCCTGCTGTTAGCTGTAAGGACTTGAGGGGGGATACACACTGCTGGCAAACCAATTCTGCAAGTTATATTTTGGGTCAAGTCTTTGACACTGAGTCTTATGTTTTGAAAATTACATAGAATACCTCGTGACCTTAGTGACTTTGTTTTGTAGGTTGGGAAAGCAAATGCATGGCAAGAGAAAAGATAAGGGGTAATAGAATTGTCAGGTCCTGATGAGAAGTTGCTGTTAATGGAAAGTCATTTATTGCCCATATCCCAGTGCATATCATTTTAGATATCCAATAGAAGAAGCCACAAGAAGCAACTTCTGGAAAAGATAGTAGCTCTAGAAATAATTTTTTGCATAGGATCAAATATTTAGTAGATTTTCAGGCAATACTGTTATTTGCTCTTTAAAGCAATGATTTGAATAATGAAAATCGTAGGACAGAAAAAGTAGGGAAGAGAGGAAGAAACCTCAGAAATGGTAGCTCTGAGACCTTTGCAAACCAAATGGTAATCCAGACCCCAAAGTGATGTATTTCTTGCTCCATGGAAATCAAATGCTGCTATCTGAGCTTAGAAGAGCTGAGAACCTGACCTTCTCAGAAGCAGATTTGCATAAAGGCACAACATTCCCTCCCATTACGTAGGCAGAGGCATCCTTTAGATAAATTTCCAATATAAATCTAAGCTCTTCCATTTCTCATCTGTGTTATGGTGGTATTAGTAACTGTATTGTGCTTAGCTTTCACGTTCATCACAGAAAACAGAGACACACAGGCACTGGTATAGCTGTAATGTGCCCTCAGATGCCTGTGTAGCAGATACTTTCACCTGAAATACTTCTCATGGCTCCCTTTGTAGACCTCTGACCTGTTTATGTTTCTAGTTTAGGCCCCAGGCATGCCTTTTTTTCTTCATTCATTGTAAAGAGAGTTTAGATATATACATCACTACTTCAGAGGTAGTTAGTTTAGTTAATTGACAATTAGTTGTGATTTTTCCCATGTAAAGGTTCCTAACATGACTTTTCCATCTTTTGCCATGTGCACTGGAACAGCTATTATAGACCTGCTTAAAGAATGGCTTTGTGATAATGTAATTACTATCTTTGTGCTGACATGTGACTCCTTAAGTCAGCACCTATTGTATTAACAAAGTGTTTTGTGGCATTGTGGTGGCGAAATAATGCAATTATTTCGTTGTATTACAGAGGTGAAACCTATGGCTGTAGACCACAGCTTAGTTAGCCTGTCAGGACTTAGACACCCAGGTTACGATGGGTTTACAGTGGCTGATCTGTGCTAATTGCAAATGTGAAACCCTGCAGGGTGGGTTAGCCCTGTGGCTCAGAGCTAAGTCAGCGTGTCTTCTTCTGTGGCTGCCTGGCAGTTATTGCAGCTGAGCTGGTGGATGGCAACTTTAAACCCTACAGTAACATTGGAGTCCCTGCAATGGCTCGTGCACAGATCAGAGCTGTGAGATCCATGGATTAGCTGATAAACTGATCTTGTTACTAGCCTCCCTTCTAAACACCTGTTTTGTTCTGCTTCTCTCATATCTCTGTGGTCACCTATTTCTCCTTCAGCTTTGAAAAAATTGTTGGCTTAGTATTTACAAAATATTTTTTTAAAGTTATTTTGTCCCACTTACTGTCTAGTTTGTCCTCAGTGTTGTCATCTATCAGCCTTATGCTTCCTCTGTCCTTGCTGCTGCCTCAAGTACTACTGCTTGTTTAGTTTTAAAGCTGACATTTCATCTGGCACCTCCAGAGGGAAAAAGAGAGGCTATGGGCCATGCCTCATGTCCAGCCACTTGACAGCAGTGAGAAAAAAACATGGCAGTGTATCAAGACAATGTGTCTCATTCACTAGACAAACTTCAGGGTGCGAGACAGAAAGTGATATTGATAATGCCAAAATAACAGACTTCTGAAGCCGTACAGTATGTTTTTGTGGAAAACAAATACACAGCACTCAGAGGTGTTAAGTTGAACTGCATGCCTTAAGGCAATAAAACATTGCTGTTTTGTTGCAGTGTGTTGCTGGTACAAGTTGATGTGGGACCGTGTTTAAAACACTGCTGCTGTTCTGCGCTCTACAGTAATTTTTATCCTGTAGTGACATCATCCTGCTGTGTAGTTGCGTATGATCGTAGAGACGTTCGCAAGGCCTGTCCACTATTCTGAGCAGCATGGTATTTATTGTGGGGATGCCATAAGAGCACTTTAATACCACCCACTGAATTTGAGACTTGTGTCCTATTGGTTACTAAATGTCATGGCAGCAGGAGGTGTTGATGTGTGCAGGAACTCTCCAGCTAGAGCCAGAACAGACAGATCATGGGGTATCAATCTGCATCAACCTAGTAAACTCTAGGTCTCATCAGAAAATAGGTATCTTTGCTTAATTCTTCCTGCTAGAGATGAGGATATGCACGGTCACTAGGTCATTTAGGTACTGACTACCTTATTTTGAATCTGACGTGGTGTGATGTGAATTTTGGTCAGATACTGTCATAGTCCTTTTTCTGGAAGGTTGAGATTTGGATCAGGATGTTTCAGGGGAAAAAAAACCCCACATTTTTCAGTTAAAAACAACAGTTTTCCAGAACATGGCAAATGTATGAAAGCATGGATCTTGTTTAACTCCCTATGGACTAAAACCTGAGACACCAAATTATCTTGTTTTTAAACAGACAAAAATTTTAAGGCAGTTGTTTGGGATTTTGGAGGCTAAGTATTTTTTCCATGTTTAACAGAAGAAAATAAACATACATTTTGAGTGGCTCTGAAGGAAGAATGATCTAAACTTGTTGGGCTGGGAGGGTTTGTCAGATTGTTTAGGAGTATCTACGTGACCTTGTTAAGCCCTTGCAGCTCCTGGTTTAGAGAATGCCTGAGGCATCCCAAGGCTCACTATGCAATGCTGCGTTTAGCTGCAGTTTATCAGCAAGTGTAGGAGCTAGCAAAGAAGCAATATTTTATTTTCAGTAACCCCGGGGACAGTTTTAGAGATATTGAAGTAGTGGATCATTCAGTCAGTAGCTACTATATTCTTAGTAGAACTTGATTCAGACTGGAGGTATGTGTGAAGCAGATGACAAGAAGGAATAATAAGACTACAAAGTCTGCCCACAGGATGTGGCAAGGTTGTTCCAGGATCACTATAACTGCTACTGACTTTCTTTAAAAATTTCTAGTCACTGGTGATGAACTGTTGGTCAACTCTTTTGCTATTACCTCAAGCTCTGTTTGATTTGGGCATTTTTCATTCCATAGTAAAATGTATTTTGTTGTGTTTAGTTATTCCATGAGATTCCTGGCAGGGTGTAAAGGTGTTAATGACATGGTCCTGTCGGTTGTTCCAGCAAAATCAATGTGTGGTTTTGGAAGACACACTGAAGCGTCTTCCAGAAGACAGGATGGGATAGATGTTATTTTCCCCTGTTAGATTTTATGACTGCTGATTCTTGTATTGTCAGTGAATCCTACTTACACTTCTGAAGAAGATATCAGAATTGAGTGCTAAAAAGTTTTAACTGTGTTCATTTTTATATAATTTGACATTAGTAATAAAAGTAATACTGTTACATTCCTGTGAGGTTAAAATGCTTTAACAATATAATTAGCCAAAGTGTGCCATAAGGAATACTAGTTTTATTCTTCATTGCCATTAACATTCATTAATTACATTATTTATGACTGCAAACAAGCTCAATAAAAGACTGGAGAATGGAGAAAAAGAAGGAGAACAGATTTAGTTTACTGGCTTAATGCTGAAAGCCCCTTTCCTCTGATTACAGAACTAATGCTGAAGGTGAACACATCTGAATTTTTGGCTCCAGATCTGGATTGTTTTACAGTAGTTGAACTCCAGCTGACTTAGTACCAGAAACAATATAACTTGAGTCGACTCCGATTTGAACAGTTAGTGAGTTTTACCTCTACAGGGAAAAAAGATTTTTAGATGAGAAAGTTGCCTTGAAGGAAATTTTCTCCTACTCTGAAGTCCTTTCTTCATGCATCCTGTTATTTGTAAATTTCCACCTTTTTGCATATCCCAGGCTCTTTTTAATCATGCGATGATTATAGAAATGACATGGCTGAATGATGTAAATTATTTTTATCCTTTGATATAATATGCACAGGATGTGTGGATGTTGCTGTAGTTAAGAACTGATCCAAGAATACAAGGGTGAAGGATTCCTTGCCGTGCCTCAGATGTTTTAAGTACCCTTATGAACTACAGGAATGAAACCTGTGGGGCACATTAACAGGTAGCAGCTGATGGGATCTAAATGAATGTGGTGAAAAAAAGGAAAAAGCTACTCTCTGCTTTGAAAAGAGAGTCACAAGATAGAAAAGCTCTAGGACATATATTTGAGTGGACTGCGAGGAAAATTTCTGGTTTTGTAATGACTATTTATATGCTGTGTTTGCCTATTTAAGAAGGCAAAGTTGCTGTTCTGGAATTGCCTGTGTTTCACCATTTTTCTGTTAATCTTTGCTTAGGGAAGCAAATCTTTGCTGAGTTTCACCATTTTTTTTTGTTTATCTTTGCTTAGGGATGCTTAGGGAATTCCCGTTCTTCTGGTCATTTCTGTGCAGAGGTACACAGCTGCTTCAAGCAATGAATACACAAAGTCTGGCTGGGCTTTCTGGTTCCTTTGTGTGAGCACCTTTAACAAGCTCAGGTGTCTAATGATTTCTAGAGAAATGGGAGAGTTCACATCAAGATGTCAGCTCTTCATGCATACCTGCACTTCCCTGGGGGCAATAGTGGACTCCCCTAGATGCCAGTCAAGTTTTGCTGAAGAATCCCTACCAAACATCTTCTTGTTTTGTTCCCAGTTCATTGAAACTTCTCCCTCAGGGACAGAAGAAAAAAGTGGACATGCTTCAGACTTGAAATTATGAGTTACCACAGTTTAACTAACAATTGCTGGTTAAAATATCTTAAAAGTAGATTTGAAAGGTTTCTTTTTGTTAGAAAAGAATCCTTTTCTAACAGATTGTAAAAGTGCTGTAGTTAATTAGGAAAAATAGATTTCAAATTTGAAACATTAAAAAAAATAGGAAAAACTTCTGTAGGAACTGTTGATATTTCTAAACTTTATGATCAGAAGGGACAGTTATCTTTTTGCGCTCCCAACTCCCACATGATGCTTTAGAACTTCTTAGAATAGTTTCTCTACAGAAGTTAACATAAGCCAAAACCAAAACTTGGGGTTGAAATAGTCTGCAGATTTTTCAGCTTCAACCTTTGGACATCCATGGTCTCTTTCTGTGCTGCTTATGAAAATGAAGCTCAACTTTGTGATGATGTCATAATGTTGTGTTTTTTCCTGTTTTGGTTTTTTTTTTTTTCTCCCTTTCTTCCTTCATTTCAGGGCAAGAACCACCACTGGAAAATGTGTGTGCATTTTACTTGTTGCCTCTTTGTGTGCAAATACTTACAGAAAATGAGCATGGCACCTCTGAACCTTCTGTTTGGTTGATCTGTTGTACTAAGTTCAACTTTTGAGACCATGCATTTGTCTGGCTCTTGCTTTCTCCACCCTCTCCACTTCTAACATTCCTTTTAAATACAGAAGTGGGCTTGCTTTTCAGTAGAGGTCTCATCATTGATTTGGGCTGTGGTATGATTTAAATTGTAGATCTTTTTTGCCATAAAGAACACTAGCAGTGATGGTTGCTGGGCTATTCAGAAGACTACCTATCATGCTACCTTGTATTGCTCCTTATTCTTGGTCTTTCCTACCTGTCTGTTTATTTCTAGAGGTGCCTTGTGTAAGCTTGGATTGGAAGGGAGAGGGGCCATCACTTGCTCAGAATTTGTTCTGTGCTCAGCAGTTAACTCTGTGGGAGTGAATTAAAACTCCCACAACATTGCAAATGTCATCACGATCAAATAACATGGTCAAATGACATTTTCACCCTATTTACACAGCAAGTATTGTATAGCTCATTGTTGGCATGATATTAGTATTGAAGTTGTAGTTAGGATATCCCATCTCCTTTATTGCATTATTTTTTGTCCTTCATTCCGTAGGTATATATACCCCAATTTTCTCCAGCTGCATGTCCTCACCCCAAACTTCAGAACTCCTTGAAACAGCAACTGTCTGTTCCAAAATCTCTTTCTATTCCAAGATGCATTACAATCAGTGCTGGCCTTGTTCATGTGAAGCAAATCCTACACCTCAAATTTTAGCATCAATTCCCTACAGCCCCTTGCAATCCAGCTTTGCATTCACGTGCAACACACACCTTCCTGTTGCTCCATCCAGTCCTTTGACTTTTGTTTATACATTGTTTCTCCAATGCATCAAGCACTAGCTGGAGAATTTGGGTTTCGCCATAACAAAATATAGCCAGTCTGTCATCCAAGAATTTTTGAGAGTCATCGTGCAGCCACAGCTATTCTCTGCCCCAGTCCTCCCCTGGAGATCTGTCCCATTAAATCATAAATATTATTAAAAAAAATCTGCCACCAACCAACTATATAGTTATCAACTGCAAAAATAGGATTCCTGTGAAAAAAAAATGGGTATGTGACAGTCGCAAAAGGTTTACTTCTTTCTTTAAAGAACCAGACCAAACCAAACCAAACCAAACCTCAGAACTTGCACTGAAAGTGCCATGTGGTGACAATGGGCCAACAGCAGGTTTCCACAGCTTGTCAAAATAGATATTTTGGTGTCTGCTATAAACAAAATAGAAAAGTTCAGTTTAAAATGTTTATGTCTACGCATTTTATACAAACTTAAACCACACACAAAACTACATGCTAATCACAGCTCTGTACTGGATGAACCTCGTGGTCCCATGCCTCAAAAAAGTGGATATCCCAGTGCAGAACACAGATGTGGGGGCAAGTTCCTAATGGGAATGGAGTCAGACTGCTAGTGCAATCCATTTTTTAATATAAAGGCATCCTTTTGTGAGTGTCAGTCCACTAAATTAATTTCTAATTAAAACCCAATTTTTTTCATTTTATCAGGCTTTGAAATTTCAACAGGTGTCAAGGCAGAAATGCCTTAAGTACTCTATAAAGTCTAAGACGCTGCAAAGTAAATTAATTGCCAGTGCATCCAAATTTTGAGTAAAATTTGAAATGGCGGTTGCTATGTGCTGAACGTGGCACTTCTTAATGAGACAAATGACTCAATTGTCTCAGTATTAACGAAAGCGCTGTGAGGAGAAACTGTAGGAGGGAATTCATAGGCTGGGAATCACTTTCCAAAATGTGAATGGGATTGCAGCCTTGCCCCTTGTGGTACTCGGAGTAGTGTGTTCCGTGACAGCAATAAACGGTGCTTTGGTATGAAGTGCAGCAGCTGATGGGCAGGGTGCAGCGTGTGTTTTGTTTCACTGACATTATAACCCACATTTCTGCAGCTCAGGCATGTTCTTGTTCTTCCTCTTTTTTCTTCTTTATTTAAAGTGCTTTTTGCTCAGAATGAGGATAAAGTGACAGAACTTGTTTCAAAAAGGTTATCATGATACTTCTTATTTATATAGTTTCTGACATTTGTAGCAGATTAGACCAAAGTACACTATAATGAAATAATATTCCATGAGAGGCAAGTTTTGTAGGGAGAGGTAATACCTTTTATTAGATCACCTGAAATAGCTGGAAAAAACAGGTTGGCTTTCAGGCATGCAGTGCCTTCAGCAGGTTTGACAAAGAGGCAGCAAAGTCAAAGCAAAGAGCAGGGAATGAAATAACATTCCCTGTTACTTTTTAAAGCAATTCCTTCCTTGAGAAATATGAGCGATAAAATTGCCTAGTAAATGAAGAGAAGATGCCCCCTCCCTCTTTTTTTAAAAAAGTTGATTTACCTTTTCCATGAGAAATATTATTTGTTTCTTAAAAAATTCATATGGTCAAAAATACTGTCTGAAAGCCAAAAATATCACTTGTAAGTGCTCTCCCCTTTGCCTCTTTGGATTTGTATGTCTCCAGCTTTCTTTATCTTCTCTTGGCTGGGCTCCCAGTTTCGGGTATATTTGCTGTAATATGCCATGGTCTCACTCTCTCCTGTAGAGAGAAAGCACTTGCATCATGGCAGATACAGTTCGGCTGGCAACTCCAACTGGGAAAAGAGATGAGCACGTGAGAACTCCACTGTGAATTGCATGAGGTGCTGCATTTTATTTATATATATGTGCTCACACATATCCCTAAACTTTCA
This sequence comes from Ciconia boyciana, assembly GCF_034638445.1. Lineage (NCBI taxonomy): Eukaryota > Metazoa > Chordata > Aves > Ciconiiformes > Ciconiidae > Ciconia > Ciconia boyciana. The sequence goes on from NC_132934.1 coordinate 210,543,889, forward strand.
GCATTTGAGTGTGTTTTTTACATTTTAATAATTTTTTTCTCTTAAAATCTCAATATCCTATCTAAGCAACATTTTGCTTGAAAATGTTTGACCATCTATAGAGAGTAAAATTTGGACAATGCTTTATGCAAAGCATCACTGTGTTTTTAGTAATTTGAAGGGACCCTGTTCTGTAAGTAGAAGCTGATAAACAGTGGACGACTGCTTAGCTTTGTGACTTACCTGGAACTAGAAAATTTTAAGTTATGCTATAGTAAATACCATGGTCATGAGTAAGAGAGAATGCTTCTCTGATGGAGAGAGAGCCTGGAAGGTCTGCAGATCCAAATAGGCACATTTTGTGTTTTTATGTGTATTGGACAAGGGGGGAGTCAGTGGAAGGTGGCATTTAATGAAGGCTGTTGACACATTTTTCAGTGTTGAAGGGGGATTTTGGGGATAGGAGTAGTTTCAGAGATTATTGGCTATTTTGAGTTTTGCTGAAATGGCTGCTGTGATGATTTTATTGTACTATCGACGATAACTAGCACACCTACAGCCTCCGAGAAGCTTCCTTGTGTTATGTGGAATGAAAATAAATCAGTGGGCAGTTTGTGCTCTTCATTGTGATAAGCAGTTTTAAGGACTATCTCTTCCCATAAATTTAACACATTCCCTTATTCATTAAGCACACTGTAAGTGCCATTTCCTCAAGGAAAATGCCACAGACACCCACGCACATTTTCAAAGATGAAGCTGTGATGCTTTGCTGTGCTTTGCCAAGTGGCTGGTGCCAGCCTGACAGCACAGGGCTTTCCCTCAAGGATTTCACTTACACTGTGTTATGTGAGTGTCTCTTGAGCTTAGCTGTGACTGGTTTGAAAAAGAAAAATTTATAACTAAAGGAAGATATTTTTATAATTTCTGTTATTTGATGTTTGCAATTTTTTAATGGGTTGAGGGGATTATGCTAATTGTGCCCCATTACTAACAAGCATGGCAAATGACATTTTCTCAGTGCAGTTTCCAAATAAAGCAGCATTTCATTAATCCAAAAAATTGTTTAGAAATAACATTTCTTTAAAAGTCTTCCATACTTCTCAACACATATGTACGAGCATGTGCCATTTCTGCATGAAGAGGTTTTTATCATTTCTGTACCATTTTATATTGCTGAATTTGTGATGGTACATTGATGCATTGCTATATGCCAGGTCGTAACTGGTATCTAAAAGAATCAAAACATAGATATCTAATGACAGCTTATAGTTATAAGAATTGGCAAAATCACTTTTTCAGAAAAATACATGCCAAACCATTTCCTTACAATGATGTGAGAAACTGTGTGATCTAAATCATGTTAAACCACTGGTTCTTTGTTCTAGAAAATAGTTATCAATGTAGTATTACATAGTAACATTTTCAAGCTTTTCTCTCCCATTCAAGGCTGGGAATACTTTTTCTGCTGACTTGGGTAGTAACAGACTTTTTGTCATGTAAAAACATGTCTGTTGAGTATTTCATTACATTCATAACATCATGATAGTTGAAAGATGGAGACGACAATCTGGTAGAAAATCCCGCAGCATATTTTAAGGAGCTAGCACAAGAGCTAGTGCTAAGTCAGCAAATGTATGTATTTTTAATAAATTATTAATTAAGAGTAAACGAAAACTACCCAGACTAGGTTATATATAGTAGTTTATATTCAGGGAGTGGGCTGGCTTAAGTTCTCAAGAATGACTTGTCTAATTCAGATGTAAGAAATAACAGAATTGCTCACAGTAGGGTGAAATTAAACCAAACTTTTGATACATTTCCTGATACACTTGTGTGCATTACGTTTTATCATCTATCCAAAAAAAAAGAGAAAAACAATATCTAATGGCTCATTTCATTTGCCAGTCATTCAAATGATTTCCTGCTAAGGTTTTGATATTGCCCTTTGAGAGATGTTATAAGAAATGGAGCCTCAGATGTGATTAGATCTTTGGAAAAAAATGTGCATTTCTTCCCAGTAGATCATTCCCAGTTGACTAGAAAAATTTATATAGAAAATAGGATCCAGCTGAGCTCTGATCACTTTATCTTGTGTTATGCTTCAGTGCAACTGGTGCTAGGAATGCTTTTAGAGAAGAACTTGTATGTATTCTCTGAAAGACACAAGCAGCTGAAAACACAGGAGAAATTATTTTAATATATAAATGAAGTCCCTTAATACCCTATTTCTTCTTTTGTTTCTTATTTGGAGCCTTGTTACTGTTATTTCTAGCATTTCAGTTTAGCTAAGTGGTTGGCTGGACAGGCGTTTTCCCCACAGGGTGTATATCAGCGCTGTTTTGTCCAGGCACTGTCTCTAAGTATTCAGCGTATTTCAGATTTCGGTCTGGCCCTCAGCACAGACCCTGAGAACAACTTAGCACCTTCAATGTAGGTATTCATACAACTTAGCTGTGAGGAAGTAAAAGTTATGCTTAATGATCTTACTAACATCAGTTAAGCCTCAGTGATTGGCAGCACCGTTCACAGCTGCAGTTGGAGGGAAGAAGGGGGCAATCTCACTGCTACCTTATATTAAAAGGCAGGGAATGAGGGTGCATTAACATGGAAACTCCCCTTCTCTTTTGCAAACTCTTTTTTCTTTAGCATTTTCCCTTCTCTTCTCATCCCTGCCCCAACTAAGAGAAGCCAGCACCTAACCTGCCCAGCATGTACGAAGCCTATGGCAGGGCAGTGTCTTGACTGCATGTTTATGCGCTGTGGGGACAGTTGCCTCCTAACCTGCTGTGTCCCTCTCCTCAAACAGATGTGGGTTTGCAGTTTTATCCAAAGGTGGCAATCAATGGAAACAGCACAAAATATTGATATTATTTTTTTTTCCCATAAGCAGACCTGCTGATTATATCAGTTAGTGAAATTTAGGGTGACTTTTAAGAAGGGAGTTGGCACAAAGAACTGGGATGTACTTAACAGTGATGTGTCTATAGGGGCATCCTTTGCTAAGCCAAAATCTGCTAGTGCTTCCCTCCTGTTCTGTTGTAATGGAGTAGGAGTGCTTTGTATAAGACTGGCCTGTTGTGTGTTTCGGGTATGCAAAGCATTTTGTGCATCACCCACCACAACAACAGTGGCTGAAGATAAAATATAATCTTACCAGCCTTAAATCTCCCCTTATGTTGCACAGGGAAGGGTTCATTAGATCTTGAATCCAAGTCTCATGGCATATCATTGTTCCCTCCAAAATCTTTTGTCCTATCTACTTTTACCTGGGAGGGAGTAAAGCAGATGGAGCCAGCCTCTTCTCAGTGGTGCCCAGTGACAGAACAAGAGGCAATGGGCACAAATTGAAATACAGGAAATTCTTTTTAAATGTAAGAAAAAACTTTTCCACCGTGAGGGTCGTCAGGCACAGGAGCAGGTTGCTCAGAGAGCTTGTGAAGTCTCCATTTTTTCAGATATTAAAAACCCAGCTGAACATGGCCATGAGCAACCTGCTCTCACTGACCCTGCTCAGAGAGGGGGATTGAACTAGGGGATTTCCAGAGATCCCTTCTACCCTCAACTATTCTGTGATGCTGCAAAGTTATTATACAGCAATTTATTTGCATATTCGAGTGTAATAATGAAGCTGTGTCTGTATTAGTAAGAGGGTGAAATGATCCCATGCTTACAGTCTAAACTGAGACCAAATATGAATAGACAAAAGCCCAAGAATGAATTCCCAGTGACTCATGGTGATTTTGTTAAGATACAAAATTTTAGCCTTGGATGGGATTAATTCCATTATTTTGTGATTGCCATTTAAATATGTTTAATGAAAAGTTCTTGTAGCTTGTTCAAATGTATAAGATGTATTACACTTGCAAACCTATTTATAGACCTGGCTAAAAATACCAGTGCATGTACGCATGTGGGTACGTACTGATGTTTGATATATTTGGTGACAAACTAATACACATGGCTGGAGGTGATGTGACCATGACAGCCCAAGAATAACGCTTGAGAGTCATGATAATTATTTCCATGAAGACATCAGCTCAGTGCTCAGCAGCAATAAAGAGAAAAATTATTAGGAGAAGAGTAAAGAATAAAGCAGAGGAGATCACTGTGCAGCTGGGTATTTCTGTGGTGCTCCCAGGACGTGAATCCTGTGTGCAGGTCTGGTCCTCATCTCTCAGACAGGATAGTGGACAGGGTTTAGGAAGGAATGACAAAGATGATCAAAAGCGTGGAAAGGCTTCCAAACACAGGACAGCAGAGTATGCAGGGACTCTTTAGCCTGGAAGAGAGATAATTTAGGGAAATATAGCAGTGGTCTACAAAATCATGCATAACACTGGAAGAATGAGTGGGTAGGGCCTGACTATTCATGGTTTCTGCCAATATCGGAACTTGTGGCCATCGAATACAGTCAGCAAGACACTATTTCAGTGCAAACATAAGATGATGGATCCTCATGTAGTAGGTGAGAGACACATGGAACTCCTTGTGAGAGGATATGGGATAGATGAGGAGGCTTACATGGGGGACTGAGCAAGTACTTTAGAGAAGTCAATGCATTTCTTAATAGCCAAACCACCTTAGGCTCAGGAGATCTGCTGAGATAGAAACGGTTGGAGGCTGGGAAAGTGACAGCAGGAAGGTCTTGCCCTGTGCTGATTCTTCCATAGGTGTCTGCATGTGAAGCAAGATATTAGGGTAGGGGGGCCCTTGGTGTGAATCACTTCACCCTGATGAATTGTGCCTTTGCTTCGCTTTTTAGAGGCATACCCTCTGGAGCTTTGCAGTGCAGGATAGTATTGCAGTAATTGCACAGCTGGTTAGTAGCTCCATTTCAGTGTTAAAATCCCATGTAGCTTTTGAAAGGTCGGGCTTTCTCTGGTTTCTGTATCAGATTACAAGTTACAAAGAGAGAACCAGTTGAATCCCCCCTTGCATAATTTGAGTCTTTTTTTTGTGAATGTAAGCACTTTTTAGATCAAGTGTCACAACTTTACCTTAAAGCCAAAAAGGGATATACCGAGGCCTCATCATTTCTTCTGGCATGTTGTGAAAGAGGAAAGTGCACCACTAGTGAAGAAAATGGTAGTTGAGCCTCCCTGGGTAGTTGGCTCATGGGGAGTTCAAACAGCAAAGTACAGCCCTTCATGGCCAAAGGGAGCAATTGTAGAACTCAGTGCTAAAAAAATCTGCATAAATAACATTTGCTTCAGAGCATGTATTTATAAAGATATTTTTTAAAGTTAAAGTTACTGTTTTGTGTTGTTTCTAAACCCTGTTTTACTGTTGCACTTAGTAAGTGTTGAGTTGTGGAATGAATTCTACTGTCATGACAGAAATAGTCTTCAAGTTCGGTAAGTACCTCTGAGAAAAAAAAGTTTCTTGATTAAGACATTGAACTCCAGTGGTCTAGCTAATCCCCAGCTCTGCCAGGCAGTTGCTGTATAGCCTGCAGAAGGATTTCTAACTCAGTAGTGATCATCAAGACTGCTTAACTTTGGTGTTGTGTCCACTTCTCTTCACTGGCTGTCTGGGGAACCCGAGTCTGGCAGCATAGCTAATAGGCAGTCTGGGTCACTCACTGCTGTTTTGTCGAGTTAGGCATACAAAATACAGTCTAAATATGGTCCTCAGCATCTCTCTTCCCTCTTTTGAAACAAAGCAAGTGATGCTTTTTCCTTCCCATCATTCATCTTCCAACCTTTTAAGGTTCCTTGGAGAAGAACTGCCTTTTACTCTGTTTCTTCATTGGCTGATACATGGGTATGCACACATAAATCATGCAATATGTGTGATTATTGTGTAAATGAGGGAGGTCTAATCAGAAGTAAATCTGTCCAAGCTAATTTTGACATAGTAGGTGGGACATTTTAAAGACATAAGAAAGCACCTGGAGTTCCAGCAGGGAAAGGATATGCTGATGCCAGAATCAGGGAGGGAGAATGATTTCCAGCTGGTAGGCACACAGCTAGAGAAACAGAAGGAGCTGACTACTTTTTAGGAAGCAAATGCAGATTAGGAGAGAAAGGAAGGTGTGCAGAGACTTTCTTCAAAGAAAGGAGGACTATTCTGCAGGTCCAGAGTGGCTGGAAGGTTCACTGCTGACCTGTGTAATGATTAGTTGATTTCCTTATTTTTCCCCCTCTGCTTAAATAAATGAAAATCCTGCAAAAGAAAATGTTGAACAGAAGGATGATCACTGTTTATTCACCTAGCTTAGAAAATGAAGAGACCAGTTGCCTTTCTGTAAAAGCTTCTCTATTTCCCTTAAATAAATATAAACAGCAAGATTTTAAAATAATTTTCAACTTCCTGTGTTTTTGCTAGCTTTTAATTTTTTTTAGGATCTCTATAAATGGTGGGCTCTAATTAGTCCTTCAGATGACTGATGAGGAGAGAAGGAAATGGCGGCGAAAAAACAGGAGAATTAAACTCCGTGAGGCTTAATGGACTGAGAATCATGGAAGTTCAAGCTGGTCAAAAAGCCTGTCTCTTTGTATCAGCAAAATATGCATCTTTCAGGGTAATTCCAAGGCTTATGATGTAATCATTTGGGAGCCTTTAGCTCACCAACATTACCTCATCATCGTTTTCTTTCCTCCCCTTTTAATCTGATGGAGGATATTTGTAGCACTGACTCTTCAAGAGGAGAGAAGTGACACTTTCTTATCTTCAGAAACTTTGGCCATTAATAAGCCACAGGTCAAACTAAAATATTAGACATTTCAGTTTTATGCCATCTTGTTGCTCATCATAGTTTTATAGCCCTTAACTGGCAAAGACTTATTCCTAAATGCCTTTTCTTTTTACAAGGCACTGAGGAACTACTTATGACAGCATTTCCAAATTTACAGAGCTTGAAAATAAGTCAGATTAGTGGGTCTCAAATCCTTTTAAATGCTGTTTGCAGTTTTAAGAAAGCTGACTTTTTTTTTTTTTTTTAAATTATTGCAAGGTGCTATTCATGACATGGAAGGTTCTCCAGACCACTCTGCATTTTGCATAAAACTAGGCAGATTTTTTTTAGTTTGAAATTGCAGGGCTTGCAAGTGTCCACGTGGTGAAAGATGGAACTGAGATTTGCGTCCCAATGAATGCAGAAGTGCTACAGGTAATTACAGAAACATGACTGCAAAATATCCAAATGCATGAGAGTGGCACTGTGGATAGACCTTTTGTTAGACAGTTAGGCTTCTGGACCGCAATGTTCTGTACTTTATAACTGATGAGGCTATTCTGTTCTCCCATTCTCTGGTTGCTTTCTAATCACATTTCTGTTTATTATTATTGTTGTGGTTTAACCTGGCAGGCAGCTAAACACCACACAGCCGTTCACTCACTCCCCGCCTCCCGCAGTGGGATGGGGGAGAGAATCGCGAAAAAAAAATAAAAAGAAAGATTCGTGGTTGAGATAAAGACAGTTTAATAGGACAGAAAAGGAAGGGAAAATAATAATAATAGTAATAATAATGATAAAAGAATATACAAAATAAGTGATGCACAATGCAATTGCTTGCTACCTGCCGACCAATGCCCAGCCGGTTCCTGAGCAGCAGCCCCCTGGCCAACTCCCCCCAGTTTCTATACTGAGCGTGATGCCATATGGTATGGAATAGCCCTTTGGCCAGTTGGGGTCAGCTGTCCTGGCTGTGCCCCCTCCCAGCTTCTTGTGCACCTGGCAGAGCATGGGAAGCTGAAAAGGCCTTGACCAGTGTAAGCACTGCTTAGCAACAACTAAAACGTCAGTGTGTTATCAACATTATTCTCATCCTAAATCCAAAACACAGAACTATACCAGCTACTAGGAAGAAAATGAACTCTATCCCAGCCGAAACCAGGACACTATGAACTTTGATTTAAAAAATAATGCATAAAGCTGATATAAAAAATCCTTATCCCATAAAAAAGCAATTACCATCAGTTTTACAGTGTTCTTAATCAAGTTGATTGCATGCAATTCAACCTGTTTTGTGTTAGAAGTCCGGAGTGGTCTGAAGCTGCTAGTAAAAGGTGATTGGGATAAACAAAACAGTAACATCTCAGACTTCAGTTATATACTGCTACGGCCTTATAAGTACAGACCCATCAGTCTCTGAAAGAGCAGGAATTTGATTTTTCAAGACCCTTGGAATTCAGTGGAGTGACTTTGCTGTTATTTTCTGTAAAGTATTTTGTAACAAGAAGGAGCAAGGAAAGAAGAACCACGAGACCTGACTTTTAAAGTCATACCTGACACAACTGCAGTGTGTGACTTTTGGTATCATCTTCGAAGTGCTAAAGCAGTAAGAGCTTCAGGGATGTGACAGCTTCGAAAAACAAGGCCAGTGCTCCCTGTGCCATAGCGTCTCTGTCTACAGAATGAGAATAATAACGTGGTTTAATTCACAGTGACCTTTATACAAATTATTTTTCTTTGCTTTGAGAGCCCCAGATATTAATATAGTATCATAATATAGTATCATAAAATTTCCCTTCGTCTCTCTTTCTACCTCTCTAATCCTGGAAAAAAGGAAACTTGACTGTGTAACCAGTTTGAATGGGCTTCAGGCTGTACGCCCATTCTTGTTCACATTTTTCCAGCATTGCCATTTACTCACCATACTGAGCACAATCCCATTCTGCTTCAGAACAACAATGACATGCATCATGACATTTCAAATGGAAAATTTGTGTCCTTGTCAATTGGTAACTGGTTTGTCACAACAGGTATTATAAAGATGTTAGTGGGCATTTATACTGAGATTCCAGTAGCTGACTTGTGAATATGTTGAGCTGGGATGGGGGAGGAGGAACAAAGGGTGGAAAAGAGGGGAGAAGAATTAGATGAGAGACAGGGAAGAGAGGTGTAGGTAAGAGGACAGATTAAATCTCTAAAGCTTTCAATGGCAAACTTTATCTTCTCCTTTATAGTCTACAACCTTCCTGATTTAGGAGGACAGGGCATAAGATTGTGTTATTATATCCAGCCCCTAGTCATCACAGGCAACTATGCTACACATTTAGCTAAACATATATGATCCCAGTGCGACTTCCTCAGTTTAACTGAGGACTTCTCACTGATCAAGGATTTGGAAGGAACTGTATGTTTAAAATGAAAACCAGGAGGAAATGGAGATGCTCAGCAAGTTGAAAAGATAAGTTGGAACATAAGACATGACTGTGCAACCATTCTTGATGTCTATGAGAACTTCGTCCTGTAGGTAGACTTATGGGAGAGTCAGTGAGATGATGTCTGCAGTGTCACACTCAGCAGAATGACAAAACAATCAATGGCATAATTGATCTCAGAACAATGTAAAAAATCATTAGGACACTAGCTAGCACAGACTTAAACTAATGCAAATTGCATGGATAGAATGCGGGACAGAGAAGATAATTACAGATTTTCAGAAGTAAGCCTTTTAAAACTTGCTTAAGTAAATGTTATTCATGTTTTGTTAACAAATCAGACCAACACCTAGACAAAAGCATCTCATTTTAGGGACTAAAGTGTAGGAAGTGATGGAAAAGACTCAATTTTGGGAGATGTCTCTCTAAAATGATCCAAGTAATGATAAGATTGTCTGTGACTTCATTTGGTTCTATTGACCAACTAGGGATAGCAAATCAAAATAATGTAAAAATGCTCTAATTATTAGTTTCATCAGTTCTCAAGTTTTTCATTTGTTGTAGCATGGATTAGAAGAAAATCTTATTTTTTTGAAAAAATTCCCCCGCTTAGAAAGTATCATTTTGATTTTTTCTTGCAAATTTAAAAGCCTTCTCTTGTCAGGCGTTAAGCTTCTGATATTCACTTTTGTAAGAGCACGAAAAGTACCTGTGTTCTGTCAGTAGCTGCCAAAGCTCTCATCACCTCCCTCATCACCTTGCTGGATAGTCCTTAAAGGCAATAGTGTCATTGGCACCAGTGTGACTTTTGTACTGTGCACACGCATGTGTAATATGAGAATATCATAGACCTGAAGGGTGAAGCATGTACATAATGGTCCTATGGGACAAATTAATCCTAAAGGCTTCTGTTTAGTGTGCCATTTGTCTTAAGAAGATTTACAGGACGTGGAGGCTACATGTGCTGGAGGAAGTTGTAGGATATATTTGAGATGAGGTGGAACACTATAAGCGTTGCCATGGAAAAATGAGTAAAGTCATATGGTGAAAAGAAAATACATCTGTCTGGGAAATTTGCCATAGCGTGCGGAAAAAAATAAAAGTTGACTTTAACTAAAACAAGATCCAGTAGGGAAGCTGTTTAGGCCAATTTCAGATGCCATAACTTGGCTGCTTTCACTCCAGTACTGGCCAGCCCTGTCACATTACTATTCAAAATATTTTCAAGATCACGGCTTGTTGAATTGAGTCCTGGAGTGCAGCCAGGTGGCCTGGATCAATGGGAAAGGGCAGCAGCACAAGAAAAAGTCACAGAGTAGGGGATAGAGATGGAATGTGGCGCTCTGCCTGGGTGCTATCCATCTCGGGCAGAACAATGGAGCAGGACATATCTGTGCCCTCTCCAAGATGTGTTTTGTCTCTCCCAGAGAGTCACAGGCCCTTTGCAAGGTCTGCCAAACCAGCCTCACTCACTTACATATAGTGTGGTGGTGTGCAATATTGAACTGAGGAAGAGCATGTCTCCCTGTGCTTTCTATTGCTGTTGCACCTGGTTATAGGCCCTAAAAAATAAATAAATCAGACCACCCCAAAGACAAATCCTTAATCATAGTGACTCGCACCATGTTCTGGAGGTCAAAACCCTGAAGTCATGGAAGGAAGTGCTATCGTTCAGTGTTTGCCATTGAAAACTTCCTCTCTTTCCTCCACCAGGCACACACAAAGGCTGTTGTTCATACAAAGCCTTTTTATAAAGGGTTCCTAGAAATGCACCAGTAGCTTGAGTTGCGTTGGGAGATTCCTGAGGTAGGGGTGGAAGTTAATGTGCTCACTCTGGTACATATACAGTTGTATATTTTGCACAAGTGAAAGCTTCCTGAAGCCTTTCAGTTCTTGTCCAGTGGCTTTTGAAGATCATATCGTATCATCTTTAAGGATGACAGGGCATGCCTGTGTATAGCATATTGCCATGTACCAGAGGACTGAGAAAAAAGCAAATCTCAGCATCTTCCTAAAAATTCAAGAAGAGGTCAAGAAGTAGCGGTAATGGCAAGCTTTTTGTCAAGACAATGAGCAGGCTGTTCCCTGAAAGATGCTCACTGAATTTCACTTCCATCTTTACAGCATTGAATTTATTGATGTTGGCCACATCCAGTCTCTGTCCTCATTAGGTACAGAGAAAGCTAAGCTACATTTTGAAGATGTGGTAAGAATTTTGAAGGTACAAGTGCTTATTTCTTTCAAAATTGAATCTGAAGAGGTGTTGAAATAAAGGAATAAAGATACTAAGTATCAGCACTTGTTTCTTCACTGGCAGATCCTGGTATCTTCTCCGAGATGTTTGCAATACATCTTAGCCAGCTGATGAAAGACTAGATCAGACCATCTGAGAAAATTGACCTTTAAAACTGAGCCCTTAATGAGAGAATTTTTCTTTTGAATTTATTATGCTTTCTTCAAAGTATTAAACTTTATGAAGTATGGCTTTGGGTTTTTTTTCCATCTTAGAGACTACATGGCAGAATTGTATCAGAATTAATGGAGTTTAGTTATAAAGACATAACTGTGCCTAAAACTGAATGTTAAGAAAGCCATCATAAACTAACCTGTAAGAAGTAAGAAAGCTGCTATGGTTCCTTTTTGGAGCTGGGAGATTCAGATTTTTTCTCCACTGATTTTCTGTTCCTTGATTTCCTTATCTGGAAACCCGGTGTGAGAGGATATTTTGAGATACATGGGGACATAAGGGAGGAAGGACTGTCGTTATCCTCAGGTTCAGTTCCTGGAATGGAAAACTTATATGGAAAAGATCGCTAGTTTAGAGAAACCTATAGTACAGCTACTACACACAACACAGGCTACAAACTGTGGTTTAGCAAATGAAGGATAAAACCTGTAGCTGCAGACTTCAAGCCACAGTTATAAGGTATTGCAGGAAGAACAGGAAATGAGAAGTGGGAAGGGTATCACCAGTGTCCTAGGTTTCTGTACTGCTGGAGGACTGGTTAAATAGAAGTTGCAGGTGATGGGAGGAAAGAAGGAAACACAACATGTCCCATGCTATGAACAGCTACAGGGGGTGCTAAGGGGATTTGACGTGGGTGGGAAATTCCCTTCTATCTCTGAATCTGGGTATCAAGTGAATTTTGAGTAGGTTCCAATCTTTCAGGAACTAAGAAGTTGATACTGATAGAAGCTCCTAGAGATCCTGCTTACGTATTGCATCTAACCACCTCTAGAGACCAGCATCAGAGAAAGGCAGCTACACAAACCACAGCCACCCCTTCACTTGGTGGTCGGTGAAGCTAACTTACAAAAACCTTACCTACTGCAGATGATCCTATAATGCAGTTTTTAAAATATATAGTAGTGAACAAAAAGCAATCCAGTCTTCCAACCATCCTTGAAAATACCAATGAATCAGTTACCCAAGGACTCGTACTGCAATTTAATTTAGATTAATTAATTAATCTATGTTTGTTTAGACTACTGTGATCCTTAAGTGACTGGTGAATTCTTAGTTGCTCCTCCTTTCTGTTTAGACTAAGCTCTTCAAGGCAGGGACTATTTATGGCTGTCTGTGTATGATACCCAGAAGACCTGTATGCAGACCTCAGAAACTTTTAAGCACTACTAGAATTAAATATTGGATGAAAAAATGACATTTTAAAATATTATTAAAAAGGTTTACAGGAAACAGTGATTTCTACTCTTAGCAGCAGTTTTGTATGAATATACAGATTTTATTCCCTATACACTTAGCTTTGTCCTCTGGTAAATATTGCTGGAGAAGAGAATTCACTGATATTACTGCTTGCTTACTTGTGGCCTGAATTTATAATGCAGAGTCACAGTCTGGGTTTGTTTTTTTTTCTTTTCTTCTTTTTTCTTTGTCCTGACAGAAAGATTTCGGGATTTACTGCTTCTACATTCAAATCAAGATACAGAGATTCTGCCCATCTTTCAGCAGAGGCGATATCCCAAGTAAGTAAGATTGTCTTCTTGGGAGAAATAAAATCTTTATCTATTTGCAGCGAGGGAGAGTGAAGCATTTATAGTACTGTACATGCTTTTGGTGTGAAGTCCTAAGGCAGAGCTGTCAGGGAGCCATACTTAGACTGAGCTTTGCAGTCTTTCAGCAGTGTCAGGGAGAAGCAGACGTGCTTTGCAAGCGTGCCCGCAAGCAGCGGGGAGGTGGTGGCGGAGTGCAGACGTTAAGTCGCCTGGATCAGTGTCTGGTGGAGCTTTGTTTCACTTGACACTGTGTTGACATAGGCAGATGTTTTGTCAGGCTAATCCCTACTCTTCTCTTGTGGGATTCCATCATTTATGGTGACAGATTCCCTTGGATTTTAACAAGCTCCCCTCTGGAAGCCTGCAAGCAGTAAAAAACATTTTTTTTCTGCCCTTTTTAGGGATATATGTACAGGCAAACCAAAAGAGTAGTGTTGTGTGTTTAGGAAGTCTCACATGTATTGAGTATCCTGGACAAAACCTCTTCTTCTCCCAAGTGACATACCTGAATGAAACAATAAGTGCTCCTTGTTATTATATTGGTTAAGAGAAACAGTCATTTTCAGCTAAGTCTTGAAAAGAGGCAGTGAAGGGGAAAGAAGAAGAAGATTAAATAGTCCTCGCATTAACCATGACCAGAGTAAGCAACGAAAGAAGGCTAGTGCAAGATGGACAGAGGGAGGAGAAGGAAGAAAGAATGTCTGGAGCCAATCCAGCAATGATGGTGGAAATAAGCAAAGTTATTTATTGTAATTATTATTGTTAGCAGGTTCCTGAAATGCAAAAGAAGCCAGTGGAGCTAAGTGTTAAATACAGCTCTTAAAATCCGATAATATGCATTTTTTTAAGAGCAGGCAACAAATAGAGGTGCTGAGTGCTGAAAACCAGTCACCTCATCGCTGTGAATACTTGAAAATAAAAGCACTCAGGGGTGAAATCCTGATTCTGACAATGGTGAAATTTTGCATTGACTTCGAGGGAGACAGAATTTCATCCCCCTGAATTTATTGTTTGCCTTATCCATTGTCCTGTTTTACTGGAATACTATGGAGGTACAATATATGAAACTGTGAGAGGCACCTTATGTGGATGGACTGGTCTACTTGTTTCACTAGGACTTCCATTAATTATTACTTTTCTCCTTACCCTTTGGAGCACTGGAACAGTTATTTTTCTATGGCAATAGAATGCTTTGCTTGGCTGAGATGTTTTCACTTATGGTATGGACACTGTCAGATTGGTCTGAGAAACTAGTTTATTGTCCTTCCTCAAAGAACAGACTTATTTCCATATAAGTCATTCCTAAGGCATCTGACTTTCTGTTTCCTTACATTCAATTTATTGCTAGCATTGTTGGCAAGTATAGCCTACTAGCAATTACACAGTCAGATTCATGGGTGAATGAGTGCCAGTTGTCTTCTGTTCACTGGATGATTCAGCTCTTTGAAGATCATACAACAAATAGCTTGTAGTATGGAGCTCTATTGCTATTTGAAGTTACACTGACCTTGCATCACAAAATGATACATGTTTTCAGCCACATCACATGGCAAGATTGACTCATTCCTCTATAATATACAAAATCAGCCAAACTTTGGCACCTAACTGAAAGAGAAGTTTGTGTATGTTCTTAAAAGGAATAGATTTCTGTTTATAGCATCATTAATTGGTGCAAATTTGCTTGCTTGTTACAGAAATTTATCATTTATTATAGTTCATTTAGAAACTGGTTGTAGACTATTGACATGTCCTAATTTCCCTCAGGGTTGTCTTTGAAATGAAATACTTGTGTTCAGCAAGATAGAAAACCTGTTCATCTTCATAATATATTTTGTTTTATTCCCATGTCAGTTTTTTCCTTTCCCTATGCTCGTTTTCATTGAAAGGTCAGTTAACAGAAATGAAGATAACGAACAGACAGATCTCATAAATCAGTGTCCCTTCATTGACTTCAGTTGAGCAATGGCTGGTTCTACTACATAAGGATCTGAGCAGTAAGGTCATTTTAATGAGACATTGTCATGGGGCAGAAGCTGGAGCTTGTAATGCTTAAGGAAATCCTAAGAATATGGAGGGTGTCGTGGTTTAGCCCCAGCCGGGAACTAAGCACCACGCAGCCGCTCGCTCACTCCCCCCTGGTGGGATGGGGGAGAGAATCAGAAGAGCAAAAGTAAGAAAACTCGAGGGTTGAGATAAAAACAGTTTAATAGGTAAAGCAAAAGCTGCGCACGCAAGCAAAGCAAAGCAAGGAATTCCTTCACTACTTCCCATGGGCAGGCAGGTGTTCGGCCATCTCCAGGAAAGCAGGGCTCCAGCACGCGTAATGGTTACTTGGGAAGACAAACGCCATCACTCCAAACATCCCCCCCCTTCCTTCTTCTTCTCCACCTTTATATACTAAGCATGATGTCATATGGTATGGAATAGCCCTTTGGTCAGTTTGGATCAACTATCCTGGCTGTGTCCCCTCCCAGCTTCTTGTGCACCTGGCAGAGCACGGGAAGCTGAAAAGTCCTTGACTAGTGCAGCAACAACTAAAACATCTCTGTATTATCAGCACTGTTTTCAGCACAAATCCAAAACATAGCCCCATACCAGCCACTATAAAGAAAATTAACTCTATCTCAGCTGAAACCAGGACAGAGGGTTAAAAATAGAAAAGAAATTTTAATGACTTAGCTGAATAGCTTGACTAAGCAGGACTTAGTAGGTAGAAAGGACAAAAGTTTGCACTTAGTCCAAAGGAAGGAGATTGGATAGGAAGATGTTCAGCATCTCCTAGGATATTTGGAGTCATGGTAATAAATATTAAAGGCTAGATTGTCAAACTAAAATCCATCAATTTGCGAAAGAAATAGAAACCTTGATGTTCTGGCCTGAATTATGTTCTTGTACATTTATTATATTAAGACCTGAACTCTTTCCCAGGGAACAGCAGGATAATTTTGGGTATGTGTTTGTTCTCAGAGAAGATGTCTGTGCACTGGAATGGCTGGAAGAAGTTTTCTAGACTATGCATGGACATTGTTCTGGACTTGCTGGGGCAAATGTGTCAAAGAAACATGCTTTGCACTCCTGGTTGATGAGAGGAGAAATGCAGGATCTTTTTATGGTCCTTGTGTTTGCCTGAGCTTATTCTGCTGGTCTTGGCTTAGCCAAGGAGCAAGTACCAACTCCAGCACGTGGAGGAGATTATAGAGAGGCCTGAATTTAGAAAGATTAAGGCTTGTAAAGCCACACGGCACATCACCTTGACTTCCTTGACTTATTACTGTGTGTCCACAAGTAACATGGCATCATGAGCACCAGTTCTCATCATGGCCTGTGGGCTGAGATGCAGTACTATGCCAGCACATCGGTACAGCATCCAACCAGTCAGGCCAACCTGCAGTATGCATCCTCTCACTTTTCTTTACAAGGTTTCAGAGCAGAAGGAGCTCAGCTTTATCTTATGCTTCACTCACATGACAATGTAACTATGTCTTGGAAAGATTATGGAATATGGAATTAAGTTCTCCTATAAATGCCTACAGTAGAGTTTCTTAATGAAACATATTGCACTGCACACAGTTACAGGTTATTGAACTAGCAAGACCAGTCTAATCCAAGCAAAGTCTTTTTGATACCTCAAGTGACTGTCAGAGGATGAAATGCATGGTTCAGAAATCAGACTTCACTAGACCCACCTCATCCACCTCAGCAGGAAACCCACCCATCCACAGAGAGAAATGTTTTGAGGAGAAGATCTGTCTCCTAGCTGACAAGAAGCCATCACCAATGTGAGGGTTTGCATTCCTGAAACTAAGAATAAACCTGCAGCTGTGGGCAGGCGAACAGGCTGGGGAGCATAGCAGCCTCCGAGTGTATCCACCCGGGAAGAGCCTCCACATGCAAACCACATCACAGACATACTTGCAGCTTGTTCCTTCTCTCCCTCACTCCATAGGTGTGCTGAAGTCACCAAGGTGAGTTACACCAACACCATCAGGCCTGTCAACAAACTAAACTTGTTGCAATGAGTCTTATCCCGATTTGTTACTTTGACAATGAGCATTAGGTCTCCTAAATCTCTTAAAAACCTTTTCAGAGTTTCACTCTTAGCACATTTCTGCAGAAGTTTTCCTTGCGTTGGTTTCAAGCTCATGCTCTCCTTGGTTGCCCTCTTCGCCCATGAGATTCCTACTGTTTTATCACATGGATTCAGTCATAAAATGCAAGAACTACCGAAGTGCTGACTCAGGCTGCAGAGGATTGCTCCTGAAGAAGACACTATTATGGTCATTACTAGGGCTGTAGGGGTCAGCATGTGACAGGGTTGTTGGTGCTAGCAGTGGGGGCCCAGATCGCTCTGTCCCACCAGGGTCTTTTGGTCTTTTCCTGCTGACTCCACTCCGCTCCTGACTGCCCACACTGTGTGTGCAAGGGAGGGATGCGCAATTGCCTTGCAACACTAGAGAGAAGTGTCTCTTGTAGCTGGGCCTGATAATGTCAAAAGAAAAAAGAAACCAAAAGAACGGAATGATAAGGGAAGTGATAAAAGAAGTGTGAGAGTGAGGAATGAGGTTGGTGGGTGAAAAAGGCAGGAGAGCGGCTGACACTGCACAAAACAGTGCTTGAGAGGGATGTGCCAGAAATGCTACTGGCGTTACAGCTTTTTAGCAAATTTCTCTGTATACAAGTGACTTGAGAAATCAGCTGTACTTTATATTTTTAAGATATTGCTGAAATCCTCAAATACATATGTGGGTTCTTTAGAGGGATTATTTGCTTCTTTTTTTCTCCCCTTCAGAAATATTTGCAGTCTTCATTCTTATCTTCTGTGGGTTTGGTGGAAAAGTTCTTGGATGATTCACAGGTTTTAAGAACAGAAGGAGCTGTTAATGTTCCAGCTAATTTGAGTCCCTTCTTAACATAAGCCATAGAGCATTACCCGATAATCCCTGCAGAAAGCTTCTGGTTCAACCGGAGCATGAATTTAGAAAGACATCCAGTCTTTAAATTGAGATGTTAAAAACTGGAAAATTCACAAGCCTTTAGATCAGCTTGTCTCAATTGTTAGTTACTTCACGTATGTGTAACATTAATTTCTTTAACTTCAGTTTCCAGTCTCTTATCTCACTATACCATTTTCTGCTAAACAAAAAATCCTGTACCATCAGAAATGATACCTCCATACAAGAGGTTGGAGGTAATTTTAAAACTTATCCTTCTCTTGAACAAATTAAATAAAAAAAACTTTCTTGCAGGATAAGACTTACTTAAAAGGTCTCTGATACTTTGTTTTGTCTTTTTAAAACCTTTCAAAAGTTGGATTTTTTGGGGTTCTTTTTGAAACATGGGCAGGAATTAAGAAAGTATTTTCATAACTGTTTCCATAATGTGCACATAAGGAAATAACAGCACTTCTTTGTAGTCAAATAGGGACACAATGTAAATTGAGCACTATCTTATTATTTAAATGGAGTGACAAAGTGTTGAACTTTGGATAAAAAAGTGAACTTAGAATCTAGCAGGTGTAATGAAATTGCAGAGTATTCCAAATACGTTTACCTTCCATCTGTCATAAACTTACAAACCTTTATTTGGCATATATTCTTAGTAAATTAAGGTAGACTTCTTGTGTATGAACAAAAATATTGATCATTTTCATGTCACAAAACCCCAGAAAATACAGGATCCTGATTTTTTTATATATATATCCTCAAATATGTATTTTTAAAGGTCATCTTTGAAAAGCTGCTGAAAGTTTCAGCTCAAACAAAGCAAAATGGTGTTATTCAATTGTCATCATGGAGGAGTCTGGACAAATAGGCGGCAGAAAGTTAGTGCCCTAAACCATTGTGCCATCTCATTCGCGATTGCTACTCATTTTAATTATAATGGAACTGTAATGGATCCATGCCAACTTACTACAATTTGAGAACCAAGCCAAGAAACTGATAATATTCCATAAATAATATCCCAGGAATAAAACTTGTCTCTTATTTGTAACTGTCTTGAGAATGTTTTTCCTTTTAGAGAAAAATAATTTGTGTCTAACTGGAGAAAGTAGTGAGTTGTGGCTTCTGGAAGTGACGATATTCAGATAATGCATCCACTGAGATTCCCCCTGAATCACAGATATAAGCATGCACAAGAGGAGGTAGCAGGATTGTGGCCTAGAAACCCAATTCAGTTTGCATTAGAAACAAAGGCAACATCTTCCTTGATGTTCAACAAGGGGAAAAATCACAACCTATGCATTTGTCACTCAGTCTTCATTGTAAGGCAAAGAGATTTTTAGTTTTAAAAAGAGGGGGTGAACTTTCACAGAGTGATTTTCTATAAAAGGCTTTCTGTGAAGTGCTTTACAAAAGATTTTCTCTTGTTACAGAGGAGAAACTGAGGCATGGGACTCTGATGTGAGTTACCAGTGTCACCCAGGAACAACTCTCCCAGGGACGAGGCCAGAAATAGAAATCAGGTCTTCCACAGTCCTTTCAGTTGTGTGCAATTGGCTCTCTCATCTAAAATAACATCTATCCTGTTTTCCACTGCAAAAAACACATGGCCTGCCCATATTGCTGAAATCAGATGGGAGAGTGCCAAGTGAAGGAGCCTTTCAGAAGTGCCCACACAAGCACTTTAAGTGCTTTGTGTAGCATTGTACATTAAGCATGAAAATTACTGTTTTTGAAGTGCTTCAAGATTTATTTCAAAATGCAGGCTAAAAGCTAAGTATCTTACCAGCAGCACTGAGCCATCAGAAAACCTGAGTCTCAGAAAACCTGAGTCTCAGAGAATTCTGATTTCTTGTTAAAAAAATGAGATACCTGCTTAAGGAATCTGTAATGACATTTAAAAGAAACTCAAGCTGTTTATAGAGAAGAATGTTTATAGGTTTTTTTAGTGGTTTGGGATTTTGTCTCTTATTGTCATCCTTTTTTTTTTTTTTAATATAATGTGACTTGCAGTGGTATCAGGTTATCCTGTAGAGTTTGCAGACCAGTGCAGGGTTGAGCTCCATGGCAGTAAAACCTCCGCTAGAAGAAAAGGGCATTTTTCTGTCGTTTGGGATTTTTACCAAATGATAAGAACAACAGTGGCAATGGGGTAAAGGCTAGTAACTGTTTATAAAAAACCAATCATGTTATTGGGGTAATCATGTCACTAAAAATGTAAGTATTGGATCTAGATTTTGTTGAAACCATAATGGAAACGGGAAGAAAGAGGACAGTAATTCATACTGTGCACTACGTGTTTGGGCTCAGATCCTACAAAGACTCGTGTGGACACATCCACATAATATCAAACCAGGCCAAGTCAATATCTTGAAATATTTAGGACTGCACATTAAACTCAAATGTGGGTCATAGATTCCTCAAGACAGAGGCTATATTTGTTTAGAGTATCAGTACAATGCCTCAGTAGCTTCTAGTGCAAAATAAAGACACTTTTGTTCTGATTCCCAAGGCCTCGAGTTCAAGTACCGACAACACAGAGTGAACCAGTCCCCTTAAAGTCGAGGGGAATTTTCCTGCTAACTTTGACAGGGCTCAGATCTGAAATCTAAGAAACTTTGAAGAAACAAGTACAAATCTTTCAGATGTAGAGAGATGTGGGGAAAAACCTGTATCCTCTGAGAGATTTGTGCAGCAACTTACATGCAAAATTGAAGCTCCATGTGCATATATATTCTCTTTTAAGTACCAAGCAATCTAGAATGCAAGTTTAACTTAGCTCTGTTTATCATAGCATAGTTGTGGCTCATTAGCAGTCATGAATGGTTTTATGCAAAACGTTGCAATACTCCCAATTGAGAAGGGGAAAGGAAATAAAAGATGCCTAAACTTTTCAAAATATTTGGGAGATGAAATCATTGCTTTGTTCAAAGTGAATGGTATAAGACAAAACATTACAGCTGGTTTTCATTCTGCTATTTGGGAGCATGAGCATGGTTCTTGATAAAGCCTGTTGATGTAATTGATATATACCTGCCTACTACTGAGCAGCAGTGTGAGACTCTGGGGAATTATCTGCCACCAGATGTCTTGAAGGATGCTTTTTTAAACAGCTCAAACAGAAGTTATAGTTGTTTGATGCAGAAATTATTAGTGAAGTTCTTTGATTCATTATGCAAGAGAGAGTTACAATGATCCCTTCTGGCCTTATATCCAGTTTTAACATAGTTTTGAAAATAATGGCTTATATTAGTTTAAAAAATAGTCTCACAATTACCATAGTTACAAAAATCCAAGCACCAGGCTCTTGAAAAAGAAAAACAAGTGCTAAAGAGTTGTGGTTGTTGACAGTAGTGACTTCCTCCTTGACTCTATGGATAAAAGGGAACAGCATCATGCATTTGCTTCTGTACGCTTACCTGCACATTAGCAATTTAATTTTTGGCCCTGTGCTTTCAGTGTGGGACCCCAGAGGCACTTTTCTTTCATATAAACTGTTAAAAGAGACAGCATCTTTTGTTGGTGTTTTGTTAGTGAGTCTTGGTGAAAAAGGGAGAAAAGAAAGATTCCAGCTATAATAAAGGGGAAAATGGACAATATTATGCCCCTAAACCTGTGAAAGAAACCGGGAGAGAAAAAGGAGTTGCCTACCATGTCTTCTGTTATATTTCATGTAAGACATAAGCAAAACCTGTATTTCTTGGTCTCTAAGGAGGGCAGAAATCTAACACCACTCATTGCTATTCTGGCCCTTCCCCAAACAAGGTTTGAAGAAGCAGGAAAACTATTAGATAAACGTCTGAGCTGTACCACAAGTCCCTCTTCATGCCGTTTAATACCTCAGAAAACAGTATACACTGCTGCTTCCCCTCGGGTAGCAAAGCAAGTGTATGCTCTGTGTAAGAGCAGAGGGGAGCACAAACCTTCAAGCCAAAGGAGACAGTTACGATGTTCTAGTTTTGCATAAAATGGGCAAGGGTGGCTTGTTCTCATCAGGTTGTTCTCATGAGCCTAGATTCACTTTTAGCAACCTTTTAGTGGGTGGCACTGGGAGTGGTTCAATTCTGAGTGCCACGCTCTTCAGTATATGTGAGAGAGACACTTCACATTTCTTTTTCATGCAACAAGTTGGGCTTTAAGCTCTTGGTGATAATCAGGGGCAGCAAGAGGCCCATGTTGATCTAACAGCTGTCCTGTGTCTCTTCTGAGAAATGGATAGGAGATCTGGGCTGTGGGATGCCAACTGGGCCACCTTGAATTAAGCATCCCCAAGTAAACATGTACGTCAACCACATTTCATGGAGGAAGATGTCCCAACATCTAGGCTAGAACGTAGCTCAGAAGTAACTATCAAGTCTTAAAAACTGGAAGTAATAGAAAATCCATCTCATCCTATAGTATGTTATTCCAGCTGTTAATTATTGTCAGTCATGGGGACAGGAGTTGGCTGCTGGGAGATTGTACCCAGTGGCCCAAGCCTAGCCCCAAGGAAAGTTCTTCTATGACCACATCAAGTAGTTTGTAAGAATCAAAAGGCTTTTGAACAGCCAGACAGCTAGCAGCTGGAAAACATTGTTAGCAGCTGCAGAACAGCAATGGCCCATGATATTAGCTGCCAAATCCTTTCTGAGTGTTGCCTAATCAGCTAGCTGAGGCTGTTCATGAGCAGAATTGGAGACTAAAGTAGGTAAGTCCTAACACAAAAGCTGTTTGAATAGAAGATATGTACTGAGTTGTTGGATGGCAAAGATAAGTTGGGTGATATTCAGAGTTCCTGGTTGTTGTTTTTTAATAGAAGAATTTTGTGGGTTACAGATTTGTCAGAAAATTACCAGTCTAAGCATCTGCACCTAAAGTGAGGCATTACATGTGTCGAGTGAGGTGACTAGCAATGCTTTTCCTTGGTGTCATGAATGTAGTGACATTTTTTTCTCCCCCAAAGCAATGACAGAAGCTGTGTTATAAGCACCAGCCAGAAAGAAAAGATACTAAAATAATTTGCTTTAGAGCCTAATAGCTTTCATGTAACACTTCGCTTTATGACCTAATTATCCATTGCTGTCAAGGTATCTTTGTGATACGAGGTTTAAATTAAGTTTGTGTATGGTTGAAACTCATTTAGAACCTAACTCTGCAAGGAATTTTCCTCGTTCCTCTGTGAGCTTGTATACAGCAAAATTGCTGCATACTCCAAAAAAACACATGGGAGCAGGGTCAGTCCTCCTACCCTAAATCCACTTGACCAGTATGGAAATAGTAACCACCTACAACCTATACAGTTGTCAGTGTAAATGTTCTCTGTATCCTCTCTGGTTTCAAAAAGTACTCAAAAGTGTTTAATGAAAGCCAAGTGCCTGAGCACTTCTGAGGACTGGGGTCTTGCTTTCCTCTGCATGGTGCATTGTGATATTACCTAAGGATATTACAGCTTTGTATTTTCCTTCACTGTATACCATGTCTTTATGGCATAAAATAGTTTTTTAGATACATTATTGTTGGTGATCTCTAATATTTGAATATTTAATTAAGGTATAATTAATTAAGGTATAATTAATTCCTTTTAGACAAATCACCATAAAAGATTGAATTTCTTTATTATTTTGATTTCCCTCTGCTAAACCAGTTCTGAAAGTCTTAAAATAGATTAAATTGTCCTTTTCTGCATGGATAGCTGAAACTTCCTGAACAATATTTGAAATGCAGGCATTTATTTCCAGTGTTTTCTCCAAAATAAAGGTATTTGCATCACCTCAAAAGTATCAAAAGACTTTGAAAGCTATTTGTAGCGGGGGGGGGGTGTACCATACTTTTTAAGTTAAGAGGGAAAATAGAGCAATGGAAGTGGTTGGTGACCATTTCTCCATCACATGGTACTAATACCAGAGCAAGGCCAAAGAAATGGTGGCAGAACTGGGCCATTTATTTTCTTGTGCTTGATCCCCAGATGTATTTTCAACTTGGATAAGGCAAATCATGTAGATGTAATGTTACCTTGTGAAGGTGTCATAAACCTGATGTGCTGCGCTTTTGTGCACTGTGACGATGAAAGTCTGTGATCTAAAGAATATACCAAGAGTATCTCCTGCCACTGCAGTTTTCAAGGGAAGCAGTTCTAGGATTTCAGCTAATCACTCCATCAGTAAGAGTTTGAAGTGTGTTGGAGAGATCCCACTCACTTGGCTCAAATCTAGGCAACTGGCACTTTGTTCAAGCTGGTGTAAGATAGAATCTGGCAGAATTGTGAATTGAAATCAGGCTTTCCATAAATTTTTAGTATAAGCTGCAAGAAAGACTAGAAAGTACCAAAATCCATTAGTTACAGTGGTACACTAGGCAATTCAGTTGCTGTGCCAGCATTTCTGTGTGGGAAGGGCAGAGGCTGCTGTCCTGAAGGATCACAGCTGATCTGAAGAGTGTAAAAGCCATTGGTTACATATTCCAGTTATGTCCAAGTGAAATGCTATGCTGCTTTCCCTCCAGAAAGAGCAAACTTTCTGTGAAGGGCAGTCATTACATGCCAGCCTCTCTGTCGACCCTGTTTTGTTTCAAGGAGATGACATGAAATTTTGCTTCAGCTCACATATGTCAAACTTGCTGGTGAACTGAAGAAAAAGAAAAAACTCTAATGTAAGTTTGGTTTCTGAATGGCTTGAAAGGGAGCAGTGCTGCTGAATATTGTGTGGTCTGATGGGGAGGGTGGAAGGAAGGAGGGAAGGAGAGCAGGGAGGAGGAAAAGACAGATGTAGCTTTCTGTTTTGTGCACGGTCCACACATTACATGGAGAAAGATACCTTAATTCAAAAGAACAGGTTTACCTTACGGGATCAGAAGAGCAAAATAAAATTAGCCTGTTCAGCTGCATAGGGCTCTGATTGTAATGAGAGCCTCTGGGCACTGCTCTTCTGTGACAGGCAAGCAATGCTGGTATTGACAGACAACTTGAGCTCCTTCTGTCTTGTGTTGGGGAAGAGGGCTTAAGAAATGTCTTGCTAATTTATTTGTGGATCACTGTGACCTCAGGAGAAAACAGGCTGTGAATTTGGCATCTTCAAGCCTTCTTTCACCCATGGTGCCATTAGCACACACTT
Source organism: Ciconia boyciana (assembly GCF_034638445.1). Classification (NCBI taxonomy): domain Eukaryota; kingdom Metazoa; phylum Chordata; class Aves; order Ciconiiformes; family Ciconiidae; genus Ciconia; species Ciconia boyciana. Next base: position 210,569,018 of record NC_132934.1, read on the forward strand.
GAGCATCTAATTCCAAGCTCTAAGTGCAGCAGAAGGGCTGCCTCCTGGGGCTCAGCCCCTGCTTCCCTCTTGCAGAGTCAGCACAAGCAGCACTTCTGAGATGAGGAACTTCTCTAGCTTTCCCTGCCCCATCTGCAGCAGTACTTTGCTGTTTCATAGAATCATAGAATCATAGAACACTTTGGATTGGAAGGGAGCTTTACAGGTCATCTAGTCTAACCCCCCTGCAAGAGCAGGGACATCTTTAACTAGATCAGGTTGCTCAGAGCCCTGTCCAACCTGACCTTGAACGTTCCCAGGGATGGGGCCTCCACTACCTCTCTGGGCAACCTGTTCCAGTGCCTCACCACCCTCATTGTAAAAAATTTATTTCTTAAATCCAGTCTAAATCTGCCCTCCCTTAGTTTAAAACCATTGCTCCTTGTCCTGTCACAACAGGCCTTGCTAAAAAGTCTGTCCCTGTCTTTCCTATAGGCCCCCTTTAAGTACTGGAAGGCTGCTATAAGGTCTCCCTGCAGCCTTCTCTTCTCCAGGCTGAACAACCCCAGCTCTCTCAGCCTTTCCTCATAGGAGAGGTGTTCCAGCCCTCGGATCATTTTCATGGCCCTACTCTGGACTCGCTCCAACAGCTCCATGTCCTTCTTGTGCTGAGGACTCCAGAGCTGGACGCAGTACTGCAGGTGGGGTCTCACCAGGGCAGAGCAGAGGGGCAGAATCACCTCCCTCAACCTGCTGGCCACACTGCTTTTGATGCAGCCCAAGATATGGTTCTGTTGGCTCATGTCCAGCTTTTCATCCATCAGTACCCCCAAGTCCTTTTCCGCAGGGCTGCTCTCGATCACATCATCCCCCAGCCTGTATTGAAACTGAGGATTGCCCCGACCCAGGTGTAGGACCCTGCACTTGGCCTTGTTGAACCTCATGAGGTTCACACAGGCCCACTTCTCCAGCTTGTCCAGGTCCCTCTGGATGACATCCCGTCCTTCTGGCGTGTCAGCTGCACCACTCAGCTTGGTGTCATCTGCAAACTTGCTGAGGGTGCACTTGATCCCACTATCTATGTCATTGATGAAGATATTAAACAGTACTGCTCCCAGTATGGACCCCTGAGGGACACCACTTGTCACTGATCTCCATCTGGACATTGAGCCATTGATTGCTAACCTCTGGATGCAACCATCCAACCAATTCCTTATCCACTGAACAGTCCACCCATCAAATCCGTATCTCTCCAATTTAGAGAGCAGGATGTTGTGGGGGACCATGTCAAAGGCTTTACAGAAGTCCATAGATGGATAGATGACATCCATTGCTTTTCCCTTGTCCCCTGATGTGGTAACTCCATCATAGAAAGCCACTAGGTTGGTCAGGCAGGACTTGCCCTTGGTAAAGCCGTGCTGGCTGTCTCAAATCACTTCCCTGTCCTCCATGTGCCTTAGCATAGCTTCTAGGAGGATCTGTTCCATGATCTTCCCGGGCACAGAGGTGAGGCTGACAGGTCGGTAGTTCCCAGGGTCATCCTTTCTACTCCTTTTAAAAATGGGCACAATGTTTCCCTTCTTCCAGTCACCAGGGACTTCACCTGACTGCCATGACTTTTCAAATATCATGGAGAATGGCTTGGCAGCTACATCAGCCAATTCCCTCAGGACTCTGGGATGCATCTCATCAGGTCCCATAGACTTATATATGTTCAGGTTCCTCAGGTGATCATGAACCTGATCTTCCCTTACAGTGGGAGGGGCTTTACTCCCCTGGTCCCCAACATGTTGTCCATTGACTTGGGAGGGGTGAGGAGAATGGTTGACAGAGAAGACTGAAGCAAAAAAGTTGTTGAGTACCTCAGCCTTCTTCTTGTCTGTTGATGCTAGGTCACCATTCTTGTTCATTAGTGGAGGTACGCTTTCTTTAACTCTCCTTTTCTGGTTGATATACCTGTAGAAGCCCCTCTTGTTATTCTTTGCATCCCTTGCCAAGTTCAGCTCCAGCTGCGCCTTGGCCTTCCTGACCCCATCCCTACACAAGTGGGCAGCCTCCCTATACTCTTCCCAGGTTACCTGTCCCTGCTTCCACTGCCTGTGCAGTTCCCTCTTGCTCTTTAGTTTGACCAGCATGTCTTGAGTCAGCCATGCTGGTTTCTTCCCTTCCTTGCCTGATTTCCTACATCTGGGGACTGAGAGCTCTTGCGCTTTATGGAAAGCGTCCTTAAAGATCTGCCAGCTCTGTTCTGCTCCCCTGTCCCTGAGGACCATTTCCCAGGGGGTCCTACTGACTGACTCCTTGAAGAGCTGGAAGTTTGCTTTCCTAAAATTTAGTGTCCTGACTATACTCCTCACCTATCCCATAACCCTCAGGACTATGAGCTCACTTGCATTGGTGACCATCAGGCCCAGTATTGCATCCCCTCAGGTAGAGGTGTCTATTACCTGAGTTAAGAAGTTATCCTCAATGCACTCCAGGAGTCTCCTGGATTGCCTACAGCTTGCCGTGCTACTTTTCCAGCAGATGTTGGGGTGGTTGAAGTCCCCCAGTAGGACAAGAGCTTGTGAGCATGAAGCCTCCTGTAGCTGGAGGAAGAAGGCTTCATCAGTAGGCTCTCCTTGATCAGGTGGCCTGTAGTAGACACCAACCACAAGGTTCCCTTTGTTGCCTTGGTCTCTGATTCTTACCCATAAGCTTTCAACCTGCTCGTGGCTATTCTTCAGGGACAGCTCTTCACACTCTATCCATTTCTTGATATAGAGGGCAACACCTCTGCTCCTCCTTCCCCGCCTGTCCCTTCTGAACAGCCTGTAGCCGTTGATAGCCACATTCCAGTCATGGGATTCGTCCCACCAGGTTTCAATAATGGCAATCAGGTCATAGCTTTCTAGCAGCATGGTAGCTTCCAACTCCTCCTGTTTGTTGCCCATGCTGCGTGCATTTGTGTAGAGACACTTCATCTGGGCTGTTGGCTGTGTCGCCTTCCTAGTGGAACAAACCCTTGTTTCCCTTAGGATGTTCCACGGCAGTTTCCTTGTTGGCTCCTACTACTTCAGGAGCCCCCAGCTCATCTCCACAAGACTTTGACTGTGGTGCAGTGTCCCCAGTGTGTCTCTGGGCAACAGGTTGAGGGCTCATACTAGCACCCTGTCCCTCTAACCATTGTGTGTCCTCCCGCGGCTTGCCGCAGGCAAGCCTGATATGTTCCACCTCCCCCTTCACATCTAGTTTAAAGCCCTGTCAATGAGACCCACAAGCTCCTGGGCAAAGACCCTCTTTCCCCTTTGAGAAAGGTAGCTCCCATTTGATGCCATCAAGCCTGGTGCTGTGTAGGCCACCCCATTGTCAATAAACCCAAAATTGTGACATTGACACCAGCCACGGAGCCATGTATTAATAGACTGGGTCCGCCTTTTCCTTCCAACGTCACTGCCCATAACTGGAAGGAGGGAGGAAAAATCACCACATTACTAGATGGCATTAACTAGCTGTGTAGTGATTGATGGTTAACTTTTTTTTCTTGGTGCAGATTTGCACTACAGTTGAGAAATCCACTTTAAGGGATCAGTGCAAACAGTAATTATCAAAATTTGGGTTAGCTCTCTCAAGTCATTAGATAGCAAAATAGAGCAGGTTGGCTGCGAGCAACTCTAAAGAGCACCACTGGAGCTTAAGAAATCCATTTACCTCTGCATTGGCTATGCCAGCTATACATGGTCAGATGAACCCTCCTCACTGAATTAACTTTGTTGTTAGTTATTTGGCCCTGCACTCGGATTCTGGTACCAGTGAATAGCATCTGCACTGTGTGAAAATGTTTTGGCAATTAAGAGCCAATTAAATTTGGCTCATTCCCCTGTTCCATCCTTATGATGCCCAAGACTCGTGACTGAAATATTTAGCATCTATTAAAAAAAAAAGGGTGTCTTGATTTTGCTGAGTCTGGGGGTCTGTTTTTCTCTGCACTTCAAGATCCCTTGGAGGATGAAAGTTCAAGGGACATTGCACCATAAAACTTGTTCACAGAAAAAAAATATATCAAAAGTGCTTCTAAATCATGTATGGTTTTATTATCATTGGGTCACTGGTAGTAAAAAAACCCCTGTGCACTCAAATATTTGAACAGTCATGTAAGGTCAACCAAACTGATGAAATAGAATTAACAAGGAAATAATGGGGCTGGTGCCTTTATCCACAGTCATCTTTACCCTTTCTTTCACTTGTTTGTCTTGACAAGACTTCTCCAATATGATACGAAGCTATTGCTTACCCTTTTTTAAACTGTGTATCAGTCAGGTCTGCAGATAAAAGCCATCAGTTAGGCAGATGAAACTGTAAAACAATGAATCTCTAGAAACACTCCTTTGTGTAAAGTTGTCCTTCCTTTCCTTTTATTTGCTCATTAAGGACTGTGATCCATATATTGATGGGGTTTATGACCACCATTATAGATGTATCTGTGGGCCTCACAGCATTTTAATGAAGTCATTGTTGCAATGCTCTTCTGTGTTTGAGAAATATAACTGTTCCCGTGTAACAGGTACATGGTGTCACACGGTGTCAAACTGACTTGCCCAAGTTCTCCTAAGGAAGGTATGGCAGAGAGCAGGTTGGATCCCAGCACAGCACCTGAGCTGCTGCATTTATCCTTCCTCTTTGTGCTCTTTGTAAAGTTCCTACTCCAAGGGGTAAAGTACCTTTTGATTAGGGAACTTTGCGCACTTTCACAATAGGTGTAGCAGTGACAACATTAGAAACGTGGCGGTGCTTTAGCAAATGGTTGATGAACGCAACCATTAGGAAAAACATAAATGCAGTTTCAGAATCTCAGAAAGGAACAACCAGAAAGTATTCACCTGTCAATCCAATATTTACTTTACAGTTTGTTTAAATTACAATTGTTAAGAGAACCCTTAAACAGAAAGAAAGAGGTATGTGGAACACCTAAACCACTGATCACAGCTGATGGATACAGAGTGAGCTCTTCAAAAAATGAGGTTTTGTAGATACACAAAACCCAGAGAACTGGGATTTCATCCATTGTATACAGCCCATGTCATGGTGTATTTACTTGCAAATATAGGTACCACAGGAGGATAAATAGTAAAAAGTAGACTTGGTATATATATCCACTTGTATAGTGGATGTCTGCTTGACAATATACCTTTCAGGCCTGTAGAACTAAATTCTAGTATTGTGGAATTCAGTGGCATTTTTGCCATTTGATTTGTCCTGGAATCAGATTTTTTTTTTCCATAGAAAATTTAGCAAAGTATTGTCTAAATTAGAATACAGCACAGTGTATTAAAAAGAAAAAAAGAAAAAATGAAAAAGTCAGTGCTGACAGGTGTCAAGCAGCAAATAGTTCTTAAGCAGACAGTTTTTAAAAGGGGTGAGGTATCAAATATGCAGTAATTCATCTTGAGACTTGTTCTTTTCAATATATCAAGTAATGAATGACAAGGAGGGAGATGTAAACACCAAGTTAATTAAATCCTCCAATGATATTGGGCCAGGGAGGATAGTATATTTCAGAGCAGATAGATTGAAATTTCTGAATGATCTGGCAAATTTCAGGAGGCAGGTGGAAGAAAAGGAAGATGAGTTGGAATAGGCAAAAATGTCAGACAGTTCACCAAGAGAGAAATTACCATCATCAAAGAAGAAACAGTGACATGGGGTGGGGGAAATGTTAGGATCATACTTAGCACTTTATGACAGCCTTTTGTCTGCGTGTATCAGAGTATTAATCCTATTAAATTAAGCATTCCTGATCTAGTGGAGCGGAGGTCTGAGAAAGTGTTGCTACCTGGTTTCACCAAAAGGAAGAGCATAGCTGAGGATGTAAATGACATTCTGGAAATGACAGTAGATCAGCATGAAGGAGATGGGATTAAAAGGCCAGACTTCTCTTCCTCTCTGACCGATCAAAACTGGCATTTGAGGTCAGACCTGAGGCACAGTCCTGTGATCTGCATTTCACAATGACAATGAACATGACGGGGATCAGCTTGACCAGTGTGGAGCTGCAGGACACTGATTTTATGCAAGAAGTCTCACGAGTCAAGATTTGCTGTGTCCGTCTGGAATGACAAGACCAGTCACACACAGTGTGGTTTCTCTGTATATACACAGAGAAGACTTCAGGGGGCCTGGTCAATAGGAACTGGTATTGGACCTACAGGAAAAGCCCCTTTGGCTTAGACCCTGCCTCTGTGCCAGATGTACTGGCTGTGATGTCCAGCCTCTGTTCTCTTCAGTGCCTTACAGTCACCTTGCGCTACAGCAGTGTTTTGCACCCAGTGGGTTGTACCCCTCAGGATTTTTATGAAAAGTAAGGGTGGAAAGGGTTATAAGAGGAATTATATATTTGAAGTACTTAAACACTGATCCCTTCTCTCTCTGTCCCTCACCAAGTCACTTGCTCATCTGTCTTGTTTGGGGTCACCTGTTCTCTCCCAGCTTCTTAAAACTCATAGAAATGCTAAAAATAAGACTCTGTTATCATGGATACTCTTACAGCACATAGAAAGGTAAGCGCTTGAAGGAATTTAAAAATTCAAGGCATGAAAAATTCTTTATTTTGAATAACCCAAGAGGCCAGGGGGCTGTACTGAGGCATCTTTGTATATCTAGAAAGGTAGTAATAATGACACTACTACCTATGAATAATGGTGCCATCATATAGAGCTTTGGCAGGACTGAAATTGGAACAGTGCAGACAGTAATGGGCCATTCACTGAAAAAGACAGAACTTGAAATAAGAAGTTGGAGCATATTCAGAGAAAAACAATGAAGAGGTCAAGATGGTCAGGGATGGATTGAGCTCATCTATGATGTAATGCAGTATATTCTCTGGTAGCTTGTGCCAGCTGCTTGAGCCAGCTATATGCAGACCCATCTATAGGCTTACGTCGACTTCAGAAATTCCTTCTCCAAGTTGGATGATCTCATCCTTAATCTGCCATTTTACTGCAACTATGTATGGTTTACTCTAGCATTCGGCAGGTATTCTTTCTTTCTATTTTGGTCTTGCCAGTTTTCTATATCCCTTTTCAGATAAGAGGCTGTCTGCCTAAGGAAATGATCTTGTCTGACCATCACTGAACATCTGGAACCCATTTGCAGTTGCCTTCTCATTATCTTGCAGACGTCACTCCTCAACTGTCTGAGCAATTTTTAGAGAATTTCTTTCTAGGCTTCCTGGCAGCTAAGTTCAAGCAAAGATATTTTACAAACCCCCAAACTAGTAATTATTTGCTTCATGAAGCTGCCCTGAAGTGAACCTACTCCTGTAAGCACATTCACTGGCCTGTATAGGATGCGAGACTCATGGAGAGCATCTTTCCTAAAAGGAGGTGTAGCTGTGAGACACATGTCCTTACAAAGAGAGTTTTCCAGAGAAAAGATGGGCTTGTGACTGGACTAAGTCACTTTGCTTACCCAAAGGTACACCTTAAGACAGAAGAGTCAGCAATGAGACATGGCAAATTTTTCCTGGGGGTTTATTATGTTTTAGGTAGCATATTTGTGCTTAGGTTTACTATATATTGAGGATCCCATTTTATTGCAGGATTGACTACTTCATTCCAGCTGCAGAATTTGTTGTGCAATTTGTTCTTCTTTGGTTTTTTTCTTCTTATTCTCTTCATTTGGAATTCTTCATCTCTACTTAGTCTAGTCCAAAGAGCCTGAAAGGGCTGCCTTTGGAGTGGATTGTGATATGCCTGGCCTTGTCTTCAGATTGATCTGCTGCCAACTACATCTTCCAACACTCTAGTCAGCTTCTTCTCTCCTCCCCTTTTGCTTCTGTGGATACCTAGCTAGGATTTTAATTTCTGAACTTAGCATGCTTGGGATTTGTTAGCAGGTGCCAACTTTACTTTCCCCAGCCCTAAGGTGTATTGGAGCTTGACTGGGAAAGCCTACTGGCAGTGTGGGTGTCTAATTAGAGTGGTCTTCTTCTTCCCCCAGTCTACTCTATCAAAAAAAGTATTTTGACCTTTGGTATAATATGCCCCCCGAGTATATTTGTAAGTGCAAAGCAGCTGCCAGGAGTGGGGGACTACTACGTCTCATATATGTACTGTCAGGCTTTCCTGAATCCTAAACTCGCATGTAGACTTTTTACTTAACTTGAAAATACCCAAACCCTGGCTGAGGGAACTGGATTAGACCTCCAGTGCTGCTTAATATGTAATAATTAGAGGTGTGAAAAACTTGAATCAGCATCTGAAATCTCAATCCAGTTGCATCAGTATGTTTCAGTATGCTTCAGTTGCTTCAGGTTTCCCATAGTACCCTGAGGTACTGATGCTGCAGGTATTTCCACTCACATGAGGACGTGGGATATCCTCTTAGTGAGTATAATTTACCAAGTGAGGAAGAGGGCTCAGTGCTAATATCAGCACTGCTTGTGAGAAGTACCCATGCCGTCTGCTAGATGGCAACTCTGAGGTGACCACCAAAGGGAACAAAAAGTATAGACAAGAAAAAGCTTCCTGTAAATATTGAAAGAGATGAAAGGTCAAATATGGAAGTGGATTACTCTAAAGCAGAAATACTGTTTGCAGCGAGATGGACAGATAACTACTGTGCTAGTGAATGAGTTGTGGAGAAACATGGCCAACACACTCAACCTACTTGTAGTTGCTGACCTGCAGCATCTTAACACTTAATGATGTAACAATCTAAATTTTCAAAAGGCGAGTTACAATAGGTGGTGCAGTCATTACAAATACTCTTTCTTTTACTTTATTAGCTGAGGCAAAATTGGTAGGAGACAAGTTTACAGAGAGGCAAGGCACTTCACAAAATAGATACTGTAATTGGTAAGGAAATAAGTGGAAAATTGGATTTCTTGTTATAATAAAATTAAATCATGTGTGATCTTTAATCAAAGGAATAAGTTTTGGAAACATTTTATAAAAATGACAGTAAAAAGGCTGCCATGGAGAAGAATTAATACAACATTAATTAAGAATATTGACCCGAGAATTTGGTACAGAAAGTACATGTACTTTCAGAGAACAAAGATGTCTGAATACATAATTATACTTGATTGTAGTTCTTATAGTGGTTTTACAGACCTTTTTAATGAAGTGGATGGTCTAAACTGTTGCTTCTCTCCTGTACCCAGAAATGAGTAATAAGAAATATGTGCTCTCTGTAAATACTTTAGGCAATATTTAGACAGAGGAAAATGAACATGGTCTGAGAGATTACCTTCAGATTGCTCTAGGAGTCCTGAACAAGGAAGAACCATGCTTACAAGGGTGTCCATCAGTTGTGCAAGTCTGTTTTCTGTTGTCTTCAGTGGAAATTCTATCTCTATGCTTTTTGTAAATTTTCATTCATAGTTAGGAGGTTCTTTTCTCCTCCTCCACCATCCTTCTCACTCCTCTGTTAGAAGTCCAGCTCCCCATAGGTAGTTGTACAACTTTTACTGCTGTAGTGTTCCAGCCTACTCCAGTGAGATCTTCTCCTTGAACCTGTACTGTGTCTCACAGAAAACCATGGATCTCAGTTCAGGGTTTACAGAAGGAGCCTTATCCATGAAAATGCAGGTGCCTGCTCTGCTTTTCCACTTTCTTGCCCTTGTCATCATGCCTTCAACATATTTTCTCTTGCTAAGGATGTTGTAGAAATAGAAATTCTTCTTCAGTCATCTCTGGGCCCTTGAGAGTATAGTAAGCTGAAGAACAGGTAATTTCATTTTGGTTTGCCCAGCCAGGGAGAAATAAATGGAACTGAGATGTGCTAAAACCAATGGCTTTTCTAGAACTTTAAAAATAATGATAATTTGACATGTTTCTATGAGAAGAAAATCTGATGCTAATTGATGCTGTAGGTTTTTGAGCCATATATGTTGTTATAATTGGATGTTTCACCAACTGATAAAAGAAGCAACTTTTGTAGAAGAGAGAAGGAAACTTGTACAATCTCTAGTACATCTTGTAAGAATAAGTTTGAAGTTGAAAGGAAAAAATATGGATAATCAATCAGAAATTAAACTCTGATTGATTATTCATATTATACTCTGATAAAAGCTGTTAAAAAAAGGAGAGGATGCCTAATGAAATCTGAATTAGAATCATAACACTTTGCAATCTTGTGCAAAATAGTATATAAAGTTAATTGGACCCACTGGGTTTTGCAAGCTTACTTGTCTAAGGGGCTGCTGCTGAAAACATCATCCTTCACAATGTCAGGGCAACACATGGGAATCTCTGAACTCACATGCCAGATGTCGCATTTTGTTACACTTTTAAACCTTGAAAGCTATTGTAGTTTTGGAAATCCGTACAAATCAAGGATGATGTGCTTTGTTCAGTGGTGGTTCTTCGTCTGTAAAAGGCTGTTGGTACTGAAACGCTGTCAATAATCACAAGCCCTCTAGAAAAATAATGTCAGAGTGTACACGTATTAATTGAGGTCTAAATAATGACATGAAGTGTCATATGTTGACTTCAAAAGATGAAGCAGCTGTCTTGATTTTTGCTGCAGAAAATATTTTAAAATCTTCAATAGTAGTAAGTGCAGCTTCTTTGCAAAATAAAATCATGTATTTGTTGTAGCTAGGTTTTTACTGAAAACTGTGACTTCACCCTTGGACTCCAAAGTGGTCTGGAACACTTCTGTAGTCAGTTTTGCTTTCTGCAAGCCTACCATATGAAAGATTGCCTCTGATATAAGTTTCAAATTTGGATGGTTTCCAGTAATTCTTCATTTATCTGTATTATCCTAGTGCCCTGAAGAACCAGTCATTCATCAGGAAGCCATCCTGATACATGCAATCACACAGCAGAGAGACTGACCAAACCAACTTAAACTAGAAGAACAGGAGACAACAGATGGATACAATCAGACAGCAAAATTCAGGGAAACAGTGAGACAGTACTGGACCAGAATATGACTGAGCTATGGCGAGCACATCGGCAGCCTAACTACTGCCAACTTCTGGTTTTGGGGGTTTTTTTAGATATTAGAGGAAAGAGGAGTCTTACTAAGGAATTTGAAGGGAGATAATGAAATAGCTCTGCAGATGTTTGCAGAGATTTCCTCCCAGGCATGAAGGGCAGTGTGGGAGGAACATGAAGGCATTTGAATATTTATCACGTGGGGGTGGAGGCTGGTATTGTGGGTTATCAGAGGGAGGTGATGGCATCTCTCTGGTGCATAAGAGTTACAGCAGCAGAAGAGCATAAGGAGACCGTTGTAACCATCAGACAGTTGGTTCCTTGGAGTTCTCTGGCTGTATCCATCATGGCAGTACTGAGCTGTGGTTTTAGTAGGACAAGTTAAAGAGAAGAACAAATGTGGGGGGAGGGTTTTTTACTTGGGTTTATTTTGGTTTTGGAGAACTTTATCCAACACCTATTGAAGTCAATGGCATGAGCTTTTCATAGGCTATCAGGGGAGGGATTCAGCTCCAGCTGAAGACATCAAAATGTAGGTGTTTGTGTGTGAGCTAGGTATCTGAGCTCCAGTTTTCTCAGTGGAGACCTAGGTCTGGATTTGGATACCTCAGGCTAGGTGTCCAATGCCATTTCAGTTCTGCTTGGCCTTCAGCTGTTCCAGAGGGACACCGATCTCTAAGGTGCTGTTAATTGGGTCAGCACAGTCTGTAGACATAGAGAGCAATTCATTACATCCTGAATCTCTCTGTAGGCTCCTTTAACTCTGTTGACTGCATCTCTTTTGACTGTATCAGGGACTTACTCAGTATGTTCACACAAAGATACCTACCTACACCTGGGTCTTAGTAACAAACTGAATATTGCTCCAAGGATATAAAATATCGTACTGCTGGGTGAAATCCTTACTCTGTTGACATTGGTAAGAGTTTTGCTACAAACATCAGTCAGACTAGAACTTCACTTTCTGTGATCTATTCAGTACTTTGTATCCAAGCATTTTGTTCAGCTTACAAATGCTGATACTTCTTTAATTAAAATTTCCTACAAACTCTTGAATTAACTCCCCTATCCATCTGTTATTCCACTAATATCCCTGATAATGTCTCACAGTAGCTCTCAAAGAGCCTGGGAAAAAAGCTACGATATAATATCAGCATTTACAGTTGGGTAGTGAAGTACAAGATAAGCATTAAACTTTTCTAAGGGCACCTACACTCTGCAGTAAAGCATGGCACTGAGGTCCAAGTCTGACAGAGATGTGGGCAGGTGTCTCCACACATCATTATGCAGTTCCTTATGGAAGATAATAACTTTGGTCTCAAAAGCAGTACATCTGCCTGTGTCCCTGAGAAAGTGTCCCTTGCTTTAGGGACAGCCCCATGTTAGTGCAGTTGCATTGCCCAGCGCTGGAACAAACTGTCTTGGTGCTTGCTGGGATATTTCTGTACTGTGGTACTGCAGAATGTAAGTGTGCTTTAAATAGAAAATATGTTCACCAGCTATCTGTAAGATGCTTTTTAATAATGTGCTCTGCTATTTTTTGTGATATATTCTGCTTTGAGGAGCTTTTTTTCTGTTTGTGAGCTAGGAAATTGTGCCAGAATAACTGAGAGCACTCCTAAGACTGGAAATGAACACATGTGAAAAGAACAACTCGTTATTTGAATAAGTTTGCCTGAAGGGCGAATTTCTAAACTTTTAGTAAAATTCCATTCCCTTCCTTCATGTTAATTAAATTAAAGCTAGGAGGATAGGAGAGCATAGCATGGTAGTGTGATATATTTGGGGCACAACTCAAGAAACAAAAAGTCATCTTACCCCCCCTTGACTTGTCTGTTTTTTTATTGAATGCTGTGAGATTTCATTTGCAATAATGAAGTGCTTTTATGCAAAACTTTTCAGTACTACCAAATGAAAGAAGGAACATGTTGACAGGAAGTGAAAGTTGCATAATCTCTGCAAAAGGCTGTGACTGAATCGCTGCTCTGTTCATCACTGTGCTGTATGATACGGCATCAGGAGAGGTTTTTTTCTTGCACTGACTTGAATAAAAGAAGGATCAATCCCTAACTGACCACCTCCATCAGGGCATCAGGGTCACATTTCTTTTGGTTATAAATTACCCCCTAGTAAAATGGGATTAAATAGTGCATGTTTATGACATCCAACAAAATCTTCCAGGGAGATCATGTTATCCTTGGAATCAGTCTTTTCAGGCAGTCTTGTGGAGTGGGTTAACACAGTAGCAATATTTCTCTAGCTTTTTCCCCATTTCTCTTTCTCACACTTGGAAGCGGTGACTTCTGGCTGTTCTGTGCTCGGCCACATGCAGGCACAGCAGGAGGCTCTTGGCTCCTCTGACTGCATTTGCTGTCCAAACAACTGTTCCTTACTCCCTCAGAGGAAGACACAGTGGGCAGATAGAAATATTTTGCAGGCCAGATGGGGCTAATGGGCCACAAACTGGAGCAATCTGACCAAAATACATATTTAATTGAAGGTTGTTTCTTGAATTTCTGGCATGGAATTATGCACCGTGCTTGACTGGTTTGCAGTGACCAGATCTAGTTTTGCATGTTTCAACTCCTGATCGTGTCAGGGGTATTCAGTGGCATTCTGACTTCCCAAGGATTGCTTAGTCCCTTCTGAGGTCAGACATACATACATACATACTTCAGATAGTCCTCAAGTAGGCTTAAGTGCAATTCTGCTAAGTGGCAGCCCTACAGTATATGACTATTGTCACATCCACTGTGGTAATTTCTGGAAAAATCTCCTTTGCTACTTTGCTTTTGTTTTGTTTGCTTGTGTTTTTCCCCAAAAATGTTGGCTTTAAGTCTGTATATCCAAATGAAAGCTAGTGCTGCATGTGCAAAATGCAAGGAATTTCCCTCAGGCCTGTGCTTATGCCCTTCGTGCCTTTAGGAGCGATTCTCCGGATTTCACCAGCTAGGCAGGATCTGATTAGGGTAACATATGTATAAGAGGTATGCCAGGAATGACAGTGGACTTCAGTTGCTGGTCTTTGTTATCCAGTAATTTTTTTTTCTTTTTGCCCCTGCACTGGTATCCCAAAATTAGATCTCTGTTGAGATATATATCTGAGACCCATAACATATGTGGACTTCTCTCAAAATGTCCCCTGGACCAGATTCATTTCAGAGTAATGACCTGCTTCTCTAGATTTCTCCTGTTGCTTATTTAAATAAGAGATGCTCCTTTACCTCCTCAGTCAAATGATAGTGCAACATTTAGAAGATCTCTTAAAGCAGCTGCTGCTGCACTCTACACCAGCAGTGGTATAATTTCATTAGTGGAAAATAAATCCTTGTTAAGCAAATGGGGTATAAAGTGTTATGTAACAGGAAACATTTAATGAGAAGATACTTAAAGTTCTGTTTATATTGCATGCACATGTCCAATTAAGTTTTTTTTGTCCCCATTGTGCAAAATAATTTATCTGTCCTAAGTAAGGAGTGAATTTGTTTTTCTAGTATTCTCTTCATGCTGGTACTAACATACCTGACATTGAAAAGCTTTGAGATTCTCCAAGAGAACATTTGTAGAATACTGTAGTGACTTCAGAATACAAAGACAGAAATAAGAATAAGCATGTTTGGGTTGCAGATTGATTAGTTATGCATATCAGTGAGGAATTTCGGTTATTTAAAAATGCCTGCTGCCAGCATTTCCAATGCTTTCTGATGATGGCTGTGGCTGGCCCAGTGTCTTCTCCCTTTCTCTCCAGGTAGGACTCCAAGAGCCAAGAAAGGAATTTATAAGACAGGGCATAGTTAAGGATCAGCCTGTTTGCCTGCAGATTCATCAGAAAGTAGGTACTCATCTGTGCTCAGATAAGACACTGTAGAAGAAGGAGCCTAACATATGAGGCACCAAGATGTCAGCAATAGCAGAGGTCTGGAAGAAATTTCCTAGAAAGGACCATATTGGCCAAAGACACCCAAACAAGATGTTGTCTTGACTGGTAAGATTCCAAGGGTCAGACCACAAAACTAAAAGAAATGAGATCAGTCTGAGATCTTCAGTTATGGCTAAGATCCAGACCTCAAAAGGAAAGAATCAGATGAGGGTTGGAAGACTTTGTCTGGGAAAAGGGACGTCTCCTCTGCCTGTAATTCTCTGGCTGATGGTATAAAGAAGAAGCTTATGCCCTTTTATTAGACTAATAGTATACCTAGCTTAGTTGTATAATGGTACCAGTATGTGTGTGTGTATAAAAATATATATGTCAGAGCCTTTGTGTGGACTCAGGCCAAAGGTTGATGTCAGTCAGCCTAGCTGGGAGCAAATACCTAGTCAGTGAGCTGCTGAATGCAGTGCTGGTCCCACCAGACTTTCCTGTATTCACTGGTTACCTAAAATGTGGTGATCCAGTGAGCCACTCATACACAGAATGGACCTTGACTAAATGTGCTGTTCAAGTTCTCTTCATAATAGTTTCTAAAGGTGCATCTATTACTGAAGATATATAGTTGGTATTCCATAAGTAGAATAGGGCATAAGCGACTCTTATTAGACGTATTACAGCCAAAAAATTTTGAGCTATCTGTGGATGACCTTGGTCAGACTTTCAGCAGTGTAGGAAAGATTTGGAGGTCAGACTTTTGAAGATGCCTAACAGCCCATTTTTAAATTACAGTCAACTGACTTTCCAGCATTATCTGAAATATTAAAAATGGGTTGGGAACGAGACTCAGTCTCCTAAATGTTCTTTAAAAACAGGCAGACAAAACTATTGTAAGAATGAGAGGCATGAATCAAAGAGGTAGACTCAGTGGTTTTTCCACCTCTTCAGATATCCTGTATGATTGAGATAGGTCACATTGCCAAGGGTGTGGATGTGAAGTGAAGGAGTAGATAGATGTTAATTTGTTCCTCTTGCTCACTGCAGGATGGATATGTCACCTCTTCTTTATTCCATGGAAGCCCTTGAAAAGCATTATGAGAAGCCACGAAAAATAGATTTTTGTACCCCTTTATCCATCTCAGCTGTTTCTGATGCTCAAGATGTGAACCTCCTAGGCAGGGCTAGCCAAACTCTCTTCCTGCTTATGGCTCACCAAGTTGTTATTTTCTCCAGTGCAGCACTTTCTTTGCCCTCTAATACCAGACACAAAGGGCAGTCATAATTTAGTCACCTCCACCTGTTTGATTAAAAAATGGCTTGTCTAATCATGGAATGTGCCAAGAGATTTCATATAACAGTTTTTCATACCACTTGTATGTTTGTTTCTCTCCACATAAAGCTTTCCAGAAAAAAGGTTTTCATATTCTCCATTCCAAGACTAATAAAAAATTGAAACAAATTATTTGTAAGATGTTAATTACAGCCCACTTTTCTTTTCCTCTCTTTGATTTTAGCAGCTTTGTCTGAAAGTGTTCTTTTTGATTTTTCTGCAGACTGTATGTGGATGGACCTTTTGGAAGTCCCTTTGAGGAATCCCTGAACTATGAGGTCAGCCTCTGCGTAGCTGGAGGTATTGGAGTTACACCATTTGCATCGGTACTCAACACACTCCTGTAAGTGAGCTTAAGCCTTTTAAAGGCATTTCCCCCCAATTTACCATAGTAGTGTATGTCAGAAAGACTTTCAGAGTATTTAAAAACTTCCATTAGCATAACATAAATGAATAATTCCTTGGAGAGAGGTAGAGGACTGGGATGTCCCCTGAAGAGCTTAAATCATCTCATACAGGCTTTGTAACCCAAAGAGTTGTGGCAGAGTTGTGCCAGTAATGCACCTGAACTGGGACAGTGTCACTAACCTCTATATCCTGCCACCAGCCTAGCCTGTGATTAATGTAGTCACAGCCATTCAGCTAGACTTGTTCCCCTAGTCCCGACTTAGATGAGGCCATGGACTATATAGTGAGTTTTTGAGAGTCAGGAAGTTGTGACAGTCTTTCTGCTGGAAATGCAGGGCCAGCTCTCCCGGTCTGACTTCTGTAAATGTGTAAGCTTAAGGTTTTAAAGGAAAGGGATCAACTTGGATTCAGATAGCATTAGGATGTTTAACTCCATTTGAAAAGTTTAAATTTTAGGTAAGCCTTTTTCTTTACTTTTTTTTTTTTTTTCTTGTTTCTCTCTCTTTTTTTTTTTTTTTTTTAATTTAAAGCCTTTGACATTATATTCAGACCAAACCTTTCACCTCTTGTTTCCCTGTCACATTGGCAACATGGTTCCCACCAAATCTTACACTCTGTGAAATAGACTTGTTTTTATGATTGCTATTGAATTTTTTTATTATTTTATTTGCTAGATTATTGGCTAAGAGCTCCAGTCACAGGTTAATCACCCCTGTTTCGTAGGCACCATATAAACAGCCAACCAAAGCAGCAAACCTTCCCTGAAGTGTTGAAAGTCTAGCTGGCTTTGGGAGGGTTTCACAACGCACAACTGAAGCATTTGTTCTAAAATAAACATGCCAAGGGCCAACTCTAACTCCAAAGTGAAGTTAAAGCCTGGAATTTAGATGCTGTGCACGTTCTTCTGTCCTTGATCTGGGCTGGACCTGACAGTGCTGAGCGCTTCTGAAAATTATCAGCCCCACCTGTGTCATAGTGATGCAGCCCTTAAAGACCATCTTGGGCTCCCTCATTTTCTTTTCCTGAGAGTGTATTGATCATCCTCTCAAAAAGAGGGTACATTTTGCTGAAAGACTGGGGCCCAGGTGGATAAGATGACCATTTTCCTCGTGATGGATTATCCTTGACAGTGCTTAGCAAAAATGTCACAGATTATAATGGTGGACCAGCAGCAGGTAATGAGATGTTTGCCTCTACCAGTGTGTTATCAGAGGCTGTAGGAACTTGCACAGACATTACCATAGAAGGTTAGTGTCCAAAAGCTTTTGCAATGTCCATTTATCTGGAAAAAGCCATAAATGGGCTTCCAAGCAGCCAATCCCATAGCCTGCCTTTGTAGCCAATCTTCCCCTTATGCACTGTAACATTATACAGGGGAATCATTCTGTGATTCTGGGAAAAAGTAACAGTCTAAGTCTGCTTTCCTTCTCAGTATTTAAACATCAACAAAGCACTGGTTTAGTGGATGTTCTGCCTGTTGTCTTTGCCCTGGCTTAGAAGCAGAAGTTGGCAGGTGTGAACATGCAAACTGCCTTACGATGCCAGCACTGCAGAGCAGCGGGGCCAGTCCTGTTGTGTCAAGGACTTGCGGGTCTGGGGAGATCAGAAGCTTGTTGACATAGTCATTTGTTTCCTGCTCAGTTGTGTTCCTGTTGTATGTACACAATTTAATTCATGCTCCTGCCCTTCCCTCCACTTAACTGTTGAACCCTATTCCCTATTTTTAAGTAAATATAACTTACATTAAGGAAAGCTAGCAGCTTTCATGCAGAAGAGTCCGTAAATAATGGCTATTATTATGGGCAGTGGTAGCATAGAAAGACACAAGAAGTGTTATATACATGTGGATTTGGTTGTAATGGGGGATTGCACCTTTATTGCATAATATATCCATCTGGAGGTAGACCCAAGCATATGTGTCTGAGGAGCTATTTTAAATCCATGCTTGACTTGTTTCATGAAGTATTGCAGTCCAGCCTTTTTGTCCAGCTGCAATGTTTCATCACCGAGAGCCGTGTTTTGTTACTGAGCTACAGTTCAATACAAAATGCCTTGCATTTTTCTCTTCTTTTATCCTTTTTTATGGTGAAAGGCACTTATTGTTCTTGCTACTGCTTATAGTTATCTTGTCACATCTGACCAGATTGTGACCCTTCCTAAGGGCTTGTCTTAGTATAGGCAGTCAGGAAAAGATGGAGGAAATCCTGCTCTGCAGGTCAACAGTTTACAAATAAAAAAGCTGAAATAAGGACTTGAAAGACACTGTACTCCCCAGTCTTAAAGCACTTTTTTTCTCTCTGTGAGGAGTTTACACGAAAAGTGAGCTCTCAGCCGCTACATGCTGCTGAGAATGTCTCCATCCTTTGCTCCTTGGACTTACAGTGGAGGTTAGGGGTATGCAGAGGTAACACAGTGATTGGAGTCATCACTTACGTAGATCTATTAATACAATACCCTTGATGGATATGCCAGCAACCCTAGAGTGTGAAATAATGCACAATGGATATGGTGAGATGTATCATGAAACTTTTCAACTGGGGTTGGCTCCTGGGACTAGCGTTTGAAGTTGACAGGCTATGGTCTTCTCTATCTGAAAATTATTTTAGGAGGAAAAGGAGGAAACAACCTATGCACTGGCTACTTCAGTGATCAGAACAACAGAAAACAGCATTGGCTAACTAAGAAGATGCTTCCTGGAAGTTTGTGCTTTGTTTGAACTCATTAATCATCAGGATTTTTTTCACTTCTGTTTTCTTTCCCAGTTCATCCCAGTCCTTCCTTTGTGCTATATTTGTGGTTTATTTACATTAGAAATCTGACACGAGAGTCCTGTTTTTCTAAATGCAACGCCAGAATCTGCCCGTGACTGCACTTTCCCCAGCAGCATTTTCTGAGAACTATAATATATCACATGGTTCCCTAACACAATGGAGCTCTGATTTGATTTGGTCTTTGTGATTTTGCTAGAGTATTAATTATAATCAACCAGAGCCTTTCACATATAAAGGCAGAATTAAGTTCTGACATTATTGCATTTGTCAATATTTTCCTCTTATGGGTCACTTTATAAACCTAATGAAGAATTGACATAATACACTTGAACTTAGAATGTCTGCTTTGCTTTGAAATAAAAGTTTGGTGATGATGCATGAATCCATATTTGCTGCCCAAATCATCTGTATAGCTGACAACTTCCTAATGCAGAAACAATATCTGTGAAGGGTGTTAGCTCTGTGCTAGAGATTTAATATTCTCAGGATCATCATAATAGGCTGCATTGGTCATTTCAGTGTCTGATGTATCATAGGATGAAGAACAACTTAGCAGTTAGCTTCTAATGGAAATTCACGTTTCCACTAATGAATATAAAGCATCTTAATTAATGTTTCCTTTTTAAATGATAATTTTTAATTACCCAAACATTTTATTTTCAAGTGATGGCTGGAAATGCTATAAGCTCAGAAGACTCTACTTCATCTGGGTGTGCAGGGACATTGAATCTTTCCGCTGGTTTGCAGATCTGCTCTGTATGTTGCATAACAAGGTAATGGGTGTTGCTTGGAGGGATACTGACAACTTAATAAATGCAGAGTATGTCCACACCACACAACTGGCATGCTATAGAGAAGGGCAGCCTTGCTCAAAACAAGCAAGCTCCAGCAGTACTTCTGCTTGGGCTACCTGACCCAGACTCCATTTAGTCTTGGAGCTGCACAAAACAGTTTTGAGTATCTGTCACCAGTATTTCGTTGCTCAGTGTTGCCATGTACCAGTGGTCTGGACACTCATCTGTGAAATTTATGAGATGGAAGAATGTGCAGACTGGGGAGTCTGAGTGGCCTTTAGCCATTTGGCTAGTAGGCAGATTGAGAAGGGAGGGGGATTTACAATTTCGGGTAGATTTTAAGAGCAATGTAGCTTCCTAAAATAATATTTTGTACACAGCATGATGTGCAACATTCTGGAGTGCACGAAGGGGTGCTATGCAAGTGTATCTTCTACATTAAAAAGCTTACTTCACTGATGCTGAAACCCAAGTCTCTCAGGATAGTAGGCACAAGTGACTTTACACTTACATTAAGAGAAGGGATAATTTTTCACTGGTTGTTTTTATCATCCTCCCAGCTTTGGCAGGAGAATCGACCAGACTATATAAACATCCAGCTGTACCTCAGTCAAACAGATGGAATACAGGTATGTGGCTAAATGATGTTTGTAAACCGAACTAGACCTTGGGGTAGTAGACAATGCAAACTGTCAGTCAAAGGCAAAAGGGAATTACTGCAGTTGGTAAAAACAGGAAATGAGGCCATAAACTCAAGTGACTGATTCATTACTAGGGCAAGACAGCAAGTCCATCCCCACAGCATTAAGAGAATCTGGTCTAGTAGCCTTAACTTGATTAGATGTGGGCAGAAATCCATATCTTCCTTTTCTAGGAAGGTCCTTCCAGGCCAGGCCACGGACCAGACAGTTGGCCATGTTTTATGGGAAATCTGCATCATTTCTGGGCTAAGAATCAAAACAAAATAGTTGTAGGAGCTTGCAAGCTCAAATCTTCCTTTCAAATAAATATTTCGAGAGAAACTAGCTATTTTTCAAATCTTTGGATTCCTTTGCCTCAAATATAGACAAAAGTTACAGATCTCTTGATATATAAGACTGGAAATTATACTGAACTGTTGATTGTCATGTGTTACCAACCCCAAAGCCGGTGTAATTCCTCAGATCTTTGCATCTCCCATAGCTATTTATGCTTGCGATCTTCATTTTACACTATTTACCACATGAGCCTAGGCCTGATTCTTTACCCTGCTGCATCTGGAAGCTTTGCATTGACTGCAGCAGGCCCAGAACCAAGCTTAACAACTACTACAAAACATGAAATGCAGTGAGAAACCATGCCCAAAGGATTTTGATCTGCCTGGTATCAGGCATAACCTTCACAGCTCTGGTAGGAACACTATCCAATAGTCTAAATAATGTGATAGCTACAGTAGTTATGAACAGTACTCCACAGATTTAATGGCTGGATGACGTATGTCAACTGGAATGGGGTGCTTGAAAATACCTAATTGATGAACCTGGTATGCAATTGTTAGGTTAAAATTAAAACCCGAAGCAGGACTGCATTGCAATGACACAGCAAGATTATAATAACAGACAATTCAAAGCAAGTTTTCTAATAATGTGTATCAAGCAGCTACTAAATTTATTTAAGTCAAATTTGTTTTAAGTCTTTCTTGAAAGTCACTTTTCTTTTGTGGCTGTTGAACAGAAGTGGCATGAAATTTAATGCTGCTTGTGATTTCTCATGGGGGAGTTAAACTCAGCTCTCCATTGCCATACAGCTTCTGTGTTCAGTGATGTTAGTCCAAAGTGCTGACTGCTACCAAAATTAGGGCAGTTTTGCTTCGTGCTCCCTTTGCTCAGAAGTAGCATGCCTGTGTGACAACAGGGAGCCAAGCCTATCCTTCAGCAAATGCCTCTTGAATATAAAAGGCCAACAGAGGATGACTTAGACCAAGGCTCTGTGTTTGCACTGGTACGAGCAATGTTTCAGGTCACTCAGCAGTGGAGTGAATCTGGTAGCCTAGATAAGATGTAACTTCTCTCTGCCTTTCTATCACATTAGGACAGAAAACCAAAGAAAGGGAATGCCCTGCAATGGATGGGCATTTGACCTTTTCAAAATGCTGGTGAGTTAGCACTGCTGGAATGGGTTGGGATCCATCTAGAGAGCAGTTTTGGCTGCTTTCTGCTGTTACGGCAGCTCAAAACAGCTGGCAAACTACTCTTAGGGAGAAATGTAAGATTTCCCTTGTTACTTTTCCAGACCTAGTCATCTTAATAGTTACTTGTACAAAGTTAAAAAAAAGACTTCAGACAGAAATATGATTTTTGCATCAGCAGTGTTTCTCCCATCTTAGCATTAAAAGCCAATGAGGGAATGAATAATAGGAGCGTGGTTATTGTTTTATGGCTTAAATAAATTGGTTTAAAAGTAATGGGGAGATTAATGAGCAGCTGCATGAGGAACAATGCATAACGAACACCAAGGAGAGCCATTGAAAAGGCAGTGAGCAGAGGTATTGGTGCATGAAATGGCTGCAGTTTTAATCACAACTGTCTGATACTTGTGCTCAGGTTTTACACCTCAGCGATATGGTAAGTCAGCCAATGTCAGAAATGGGAGCCTTGGGTGATATGAGGCAATCTGCAAATCAGGCAGAATGGAATTTTTTGTTTCTTGCAGAAAATAATTGGTGAAAAATATCAAGCTTTAAACTCAAGGCTTTTGATTGGACGACCCCGGTGGAAACTCCTTTTTGATGAAATAGCGAAGTGTAACAGGCGGTAAGTACCAGTCCGTTTGAAGGATGCCACAATTTGAAGGGTGGGGATATTATCTGTTTCCAACTATGCTTGTATGAAAATATTTTTGGGTTTTATCTTAAAGTATAATGTTTAAGCTGCTGATGTTGAAATTAGCTAATATTTTGCTGTGAGAGATAGCCTGTACAAACTGAAACATTTTTTTTTTACACTCAGAACAGTTCATCTTTTCATGCAGCTAGGATGTTCAGTGGCCCAGAAAATAAAAGTAATAGATTTCCATCTCACAGCACAGAGATTGCATATGTTTTTTTTCTGTGGCAATATCTTGCTTGCAACATATGCTTGTTTTATATATAAAGTTGCATTTTTTAAAATTTTTGACTTCTTCTATAATTTTCATGATTTATAGTGCTGGTTTACAAACAGAATGCACAAGGAAGAATCTGGTTGTCCTGTATTGTTTTTATTCAGAGGATATATTGTCTTTGGAGATTCCTGGCACTTTTTTATTCTTTGTTAAGACCTGGCAATGCCTTTTTACTGTGCTAGGCAAACATATTATGGTCTGAAACAAGACAGTTGTAAACCAGAGAAGATATGCGATTAGACTATGGAACGTCTTTGTCCAGATCCAGCTTTGTTGGTTGAGTATTTTACACCCCACTGGCAGTTTTCTGCCTCAAAAGCTGATCTGGTAGAAGGGATTGTGTGAGTCTTCCCTAATTCACTTCTGGTATAGTCAGTGGGGTGGGAGCAAACCACCCTCAGTAGCTGTTGATAGTCATCTGGGTGTAGCAGGTTGAGAGATGCTCTCATGATCCCATTCACATTCTGAACTTTCCCTCAATAACATTTTATCCTCTCTTGCACTTGCAAAGTGAACACCTGCCCATGGCTTATTGACTCTCCTCTTCTGAGGCTGGGTACGACTAAGGGACACTGAGCACTGGCTCTTGAGAAATATTGAGTGCCAATATGTATCACAGTTGGCAACGTAAGCTGCTGACAATACGTGTCTTGGATTCAGGTCCTAGAGGATGTTGTGGACAGGATCCCTTGCTAAGATGCCCAAAGGCTGCTACAGAGGGACATCCCTAGTAGGATTCTCACACTGTGCAAACAAGTCTCACTTAGAGAAGGGTTTTGTAGTAAAGAACCATGGGAAAGAAAGGGAAATAGAGAGGTCAGAGAAGCAAGTTGACTCTCTGGCTCAGAGTCCTCTGCGTAGAGGAGTGTTGACCTTTTATGCTCCATTCTAGTGCCTTTTTTGTTTAACTCTGTGAATGCAGTTTTAAAAGATGAAAATGATGAGGTTTCTGCTACTTCCTTGCAAGGCTGTAAGTGCACATAACATAGATGAAGCTATTAGTGGTAGTCATACTTGCTTTTTCTTTTGTGCTTTCCATCGCATTACTCCTAATTAGACTTCAAGTACCATTTCCTCTGCATTTCCACATTAGGTCTTTAAATTGTGCCACCATTTCCAAGCAAGGTGTCTTTTAGTACCTAAATAATATTCTGACTTTTGATTATCCTGAAGTTGCTAAGATGTAGGCTTCCTCACCCTTTGTCACCCCTTTATCAGGGTTTATAGGTACAGGTCTGTATCGATAGATATAGTTGCATGTAACATGATAGACAGTAGTGCAACCTATAGCTCAGCTATCCCACAAAAAATTACCTGTTGTAGGTAAATATTCTCCCTGTTTCCCTGCACAAGACGGGAACTTCAATTTTTCTGTATAGTCCAAGTCTTCCCATCTCCTGGTCTCCTTCTAACTTTATTTCAGTTCTTATTTCTCAGTAGCTTTCCATCTAAATGACCCTGCTACAATACAGAGACACCGAAAAAAAAAAAAAAAAGCAGGGCAACCAAGTTGTTTCTAACATCTGGTGCCAGTGTTCAGGCTTTCACATGTATTTGCAATCATCTCCTTGGGCTTGTTTATGGGTAGCCAAGATATTTTCCACTTTTTATCTTGTGTTTTTAGTAAAAGCTGCACATAAATAAACAAGCAGCTGGCAAACCTTTCATCGGTTTAGCCATCTGATTGGTTTGTGGTTTGTGAATTGTTGCTGCTGTTGCTGTTTGGGTCCCAAGTAAGCAAAGTGCATTTGTAAGTGTCTGAGCTTTGCCAGACTTTCAGAGCGTGACATGGGACAACCCGGCATCAGGTTCCTGATTCTTTCTTCTGGACTAAGAGGAGCAGATGCGTGCCATCTACTGTTGATGTTTTATATGACACCCGCAGACACCCGCACCAAGGATGTGCATTGAGCTAGTTTATATAATAAATTATTGGTCTTGTTTTTCATGCTCCCTTTTTGGGGATGGAGCAGCAGCCTTGTTTCTGTTCAGTTGTCTCCTGGATGAAAGGCTTATACCATGCCTTGGCTGCCACGCTTTCTCAATTTTGCTTAGTTCAAATGTCTGCGTGCTTTTTTCCAGATGGAGACTGACCTAGAAAAGGCATGAATATCTGTAGGAGAGGAAGGCGTGGAGCACCATGATACATTTCTTGTGCACTATAAAGGAGAAATGTCTCTCTAGGAACGAATATGGGATTTAAAACTGGAATATTTAAAGTCCTGACTCTGTCCCCTCTAGGTCGCAAAGTATTTCACCTCTCCCTCACCTCCTGCTGTTCATAAAATGGATGTAAGAATACGTGCTGACCTACTCATCCCATAGGAACACTGAGGAGTTATTTGCTTAGTGCTCTGAATGAGTAAAATCCTATATTAATGTTTATAATTATTACAAAAAATAGCCTATAACACGGTTTCTCTAATTATAAACATGTTAGTGGTGTTTCAAAGACATTATGCCTCAGCAATACCTAGCTGCCTGTTTTCATCTGAGCAACAAGATGAGTCATTGACCCAAACAAGCGGTACACAATTAAAGCCCATCAGCTCAGGGTAGTAGCGTGCTGCTCCGTGTAGTAGCTGCTTTCAGCCGCCTGCCTGCTTGTGTCCCAGCAAGCAGGCAGGAGCCAAAGGAGGCAGGGAGGAAGGTATCTGCAAGCAGGGAAGTGGGGGGCATAAGTGGGGGAGGATGTGGGGCGTGAACTGTGGGAGGTAAGTAGTACATGGAGGGATGTCCAGAAATGATGCTGATGGTGGGTATCCTGGGAAGGACGTTTGAGAGCCTCTGGCTCACCGCATGGGGCAGTGGCTCAGCTGGGTTTCAGGAGACCTTCTTAGTCAGCCACGGGTCTCTTGTGTGACCTTAGGCAAATCATTTAACCTTTCTGTGATTCTGTTTACTAGCCAAAAATTCTGTGTACCTTGGAAGGATGTTGCTGGTATGGGAATACATTAGCTCTATGCGCTGCTTAGACATGTCTGTGCTTGGGAGGCCATATATGTGTAATGAAAGGGAGACAAATGAACTCTTTGGGTTTTATTTATCAGTTGTCTGTACTAATTAGGCTAATGAAAACAAGCAACAACATTAATTCTCTCAATTAAATACGCAGTAGAAAACAGATTCTTGCTGGCAGCTCATGCACCCTTTTTCTCTACTGTGTACAGATTAGAGGGTGTTCAGGTTCTGCAAGTGCTGAGGAATCTTATTTGAGAGCAATGAGCAACAGTGTTCTCATTATTTCTGCAAATCCAGCCACCAACACAACACCCCTTACCATTAAAAGGAGTACTGCTAATCGATTTACATCAGAGCGAGAAAAGTACGAGTTGTGAATATTTGCTGTGGATTGATACGAGAGATGATGTAACTGAAGGCAGTTAAAGTCAGCGCTGTAAGGTACCTGCGCAAGGACACCATTGCAGTTAGTTACCTGCGTAACTTTGTGATGCTTTTTGGTGTTTGAGTCCTCAGTTGTACCATGCCAGTGTTGCTGTGCACTGGTACAGCACGGACTGCCACATTATTTGGGCTGCTGCATCAGGCACATACACTTGACACTATGCATCAAAGATTTCTTCTTGTATGTGTTAGTTTCCTTCTCTCACCAAACACATACAGAGGCAGCTTTAAACTGTGCATTTGAATATCCTGCATGTGCTAAGATATTTTATATTAAATAGTTACTGGATAAAATACTGAAACAGTCCTGGAGTCAGGGACCAGAACTCAAGTCTCCAGCCTCTTGGTGAGTGCTGTAGATCACAATAGTTAGAGCCATGTTCCCTCTTCCGTGCTCTCTCTCCATCCCAGTAAATCTTTAAGATCTTTCTCTGTAATGGCACAATTTCAGCAGGAAGATGAAGAATTTTTTTTCATTATATAGAAGAGACAGCACCGCATCCTCATCCCTGCTCCTTCCTTTCCTTTCTCCTCATCTTTCAAAAAAGGGAGATGATGAATATCATGAGTGCTTCAGTCCTGCTGTTGTGGATGTGCCCGTTCTGATGCTGGCTACTGTTCTGAGCCCTTAGATGCTGTATGACTGTGATTCTGACTTATACCCTGTGTTTAAGGTGACCAGAGAGCAAAGAGCTGTCGTCAGTGGAGTGGAAAGTGTGAAAAAGTCAGGTTAACTAATGCACCCGGGCTGATAGCTGTGGATGATGAACAAGGGTCATATTCTGTGTTTGGCTTTTCATAAGACTTTCCAATACAGCTGTTGAAGGAAAGATTACATGCTAATGTGAAACTAAAGTGGTAAAATTATTCTGCTGCTGCCAGAAATAATCATGGGTTAGTAGTGCTCTGTTTTCATTAGTGTAACGAATCACCGTTAGTGACTAGATCTCCTACTGGTGTAAATCACGAGTTACACTAATGAAGTCATTACAGTGAGACACATTTTTAACAAAAAAAGTGATTAATCATAGAAAAAATTAGAGTGGGACGTAGTAATTTTTCATCAGTTGGTGTCTTGAGACTAAGATGAGGCACTTTTATCTAAGAGTTATCTTAGTCAAATAAGTAATAGGGCTTGTTGTGGGGATACTTGGGAGAGATCTGGTGGCTTCAGTAATACTAACTACATGATCTAGTGAGCTGTTCTCACCTTAAAATCTATGCATAGTTGGCTTATGTATAATACGCTGAGGCCAGAATCCAGTTCTGTCTATGGTTAGAAGTTACTGTTTATTTGCAATGTCATAACTTTTTTTCTTTTTTTTTTTTTAACAGGAAGACCATTGGAGTTTTCTGTTGTGGACCAAACAAAATCTCTAAGATACTTCACAAACTGAGCAACAGCAGCAACTCTTATGGGACAAGGTTTGAGTATAATAAAGAATCCTTCAGCTGAAAGTCTGTTGGACTAGCAAGACTCTCTAGAAGATAAAAGTGCAATTTTTTGTTTGTACAACTTAAAAGTTCAGCTGTGGTTTAAACAGACAGAAATGTACCAAAGAATAGCACAGATTTTCTTATTTATGATTATTTAAGACTTTGGAAAATGATGGGTACAGCAGTATACCAACAAATAATAAGTGCTTATGCTGAAAGCCAAATGCGCTCACACAATATTTGCGGCAGAGGAGATTCTTTGGAGTTGTTTCTGTTAATTAAAAAGTACAGAAGCTGGGGAGCGACACAGTTGCTTTAAAAGCTGATGGAAGAAGAATCTGTGGAACATCTGAACTTCTTCCACTTCAGTCCTCTGAAGCAGGATCAGTAAACCAAACCCCAGGTTAATCCAAATGACAAAACGTAGTGTATTACAAAGACCCGTTGCTTTTGTTGGTATACAGATCTCATGGCTTTGGGGTGGAAATACTCCATATTAAAGATTTTATACATTGCAGAATTGGGATTCTGTATTTAAAATATAGTGTTACTGTCACTAATCTACTTCTGTAATGGATGTGAATATTTGCACCCTGAAGAGGTGGAAATATTGGGGAAGAGAGGGTGGAATATGGGGAAAGATATAAGTTAAGCTATGGAAAAGTGAGCACAACTGTGTAGCACCTGTGGGCAGACTCTGCTGTGATGTAAATCGCAGACTCTGCTGTGATGTAAATCACAGCCTTTTGGCAAGCAAACAGCTGTACATGGAGAACTATCTTGCATTGATTCAGCATTCAGTGAGCTTGCAAAATAAGTGTGATTTATGCAGTCACAAAGATGGAGCAAGAAAAGCAATTAACAGGAGCAGACAGGATATGATGTTTTATTATACCACATGCTCAACATGGAAGTTGCACTCATTCTGCACTCACATGCCTTGAATGTCAAATACTTCAAGCATTCAGATGCTCTTACTGATTACTTTGCAATGCGGCAGGTTGAAATCCAATTTTAGAGGTGCCAGAGTATGTTTGGTTGACTGTGATCCTTTGAGTACCTTCCCTGAGTCACTCTTGTTTGCACTGATGTCACTGAAAGCAGGATCAGGCCAGATCTGCAGCAGAGTAAGAACGAAGCCTTCATTACTGTGGCTTTTTGCATCATGTGTGCAGATAGAAACTTTGCAGAAGCTGCAGTATGGTTTCAGTATGTTCCAAAGGGGAGGATCTGAAACATCTAAATTTAATCTCCCCTTCCCTTCTCCTCCCCACAGCTGTTTTCCGCTCTGCTCATAGTTGCCATGGAAGGGCTAGAGGTTGAAACAGGCACTTTAAAACTTTTTGGTTCTGAGGAGCAACTTTTTTTCTTCCATCCAATAGCTGATCCAACTTCCTTTATTTCTTCTTTACCCCCTTTACCTTATTTTGCTGAGAAGAAGACATTGAAGCAGGAGTCAGGCACTTAGCTTGCATAAACAGGCGTCATTCTAGTGCATATTAATAGAGCAGCGTCGCTTTACACATGCTGAAAATCTGCCCCTTAATCTCCAGCAGAAGCTTGGGAGCAATACCCTGTAGTGTTTGCAGCACACACAGACGGAAGATGGCTCAGCATCTCTCATGCCTGTGGTTCACCTGTATTTAGCACAGTGCATTTGATTCAGTTTATGGCTTTCCAATGAATACCTTTTTTATTTTAGTAGGAAAGATACTAATTTTCAGCTCATAACACAAACTCTGTACAGGGGTCTACAAGTATCAGTGTCAGTGTTCAGAGGGAAGCATTTTTCTAGGAGGTGGTGTATAGGCATGTGGTATGTGTAACTAGTGAAAATGAGTTTGGTCTTTGCCTTGGCAGCTTCTGCTCAGGAGTTGCCCGCAGCGGAGCAGCAGGGTGGAGGTGCATCAGTGAAGCCACATGGAGACATGTTCCTCAGTGTCTGGACTTTGCACTGAAGTTTTTACCACTGGCTCTGCCCAATTTGAAATGCAGGGGGGAAGGAAAGAGCGAGAGATGGACGTATTCCTACTGATGAGAATTCTTGAAGTAGCCTAGAGGAGAGAGAAGCCAAAATAGAAATGCAGTGTGAGATGGGAGCCTACATTGCAGCTACTGATTTTAATTTTTTTTTTGAGGCTGGAAGGATCCTTATTTTCCCATTGGATCTCATTCATCCATCACTGTAAAACTGGAGGTATGCAGAAATGATTAGATCCTTTTTAATCATTATTTCTTTCTAATACTGCCTGTATAGGTTTTATGATAAACATAACACTGATGGCAAAATGCATAGTTATCGGGTATTGCCGATACTGCAGGCTTTTTTGTTTGCTGGCAGTTAGCTTAAAACATTATTGAGATCATGACTGCATCTATTAACCACAACCAGACAGTGATCTTTTTCCTCTTGTTTTAGGATCTACTATCTAATGGTTTTTAAATACGGTTTAGAGTCATCTAATCACAATGTTGTTTGTGGTTTCACATCTCCTCTCTGATAGATATCGGTTCCATTACCGTATAATGAGCAGCGAGTTTTGTAGTTAGCTCTGTGCTAAAACAGATTATATTTTCTGGCTCAGCTCCTATATAGGTAGCGCTTTATAATTAAAATAATAATACCAGTACTGTGCTCTTGTTCTGCATTGTAGCAGGAGCTGACGCTGTGTGTAGGCACGTTAAATGCCTGTTGTTACATTAAGCAGTGCTGTCAGAGCAAGATGCGGGCAGAGTCAGGGTCTCCTCTTTCTGCCTTTGTCCTGTACCCGCCTCAGCTGAGCCACTTGTAAAACAGGCTTGGGACTGTCTACCTTTCTGGAGCGTTGTGAGGCTTAATCAATGTTCCGGGATCACTTCAGTGCACCTGCAGTGAAAAGGTCTGTCTAATTGCTATGCAACTGTATTTGTGTTTTATTTTGTATAAAGCTTTGTCTGACCAAACCTCTCTGTCGCTCATATGAGTTATCACTAGACCAGGTGAGGGTGAGTTTGGGGAAAGGCTAAAAGCCTCAGTGGCTTTTTTCCTTTTCCTTGAGCTATGCTTTTTAGAGGGGCAAAAAGTTGAAGGGTTACTGACTGTGACTTGGCTTCAGGAGGGGCAGATGTTATGATAAATATGGCCTTTCTACAGGCTGCATTGTCCTTGCTGCTTCTGAGTGTGTCTCCAGCTTGCAAAACTGAGCCAAGCCCTCTTTGAAACTCCATGGCTTTTTTATCTGTAAGCCAAGTGTATATGAAAATATAGCTCTGTGCCAGGCAAGTAAGCGAAGGCTGACAGCACTTAATTCCACATTTACAGATCAACCGGATTTACGTAATTGAATGTCTCTTTATGCTTTAAACTGAGTCCTGTAAGTGGGTCTGTCATAAGTGTCCTGCTGGCAGGGGAAGGATCCCACCATGTATTCTGCCACTTCTCACTCAGTCTGTCACAAAACTGCAGACCCCTCAGTGTTTGCTCAGCGGGGCCTTTGCATTTTATTCATCATAAATGTTTCAGGACTTTTCTTTAAAACAGAAGTGTTTTCATGTCATGATGGAAACCAAGCCCTTTCTCTGCAATGGAAATCCAGCCCTCATACAGCAGTGTGAGACTCAGGGCTTTACACAGCTAGATTAATCAGATTTACCTGAGAAATCCTATTCCCATAGGACTGAGATTACGTGTGTGAGTAAATGTTCAGTGCTGTAGCAAAGAGCTGCAGAGGTGAGCCCTGATGGAGTGTGGGAAGGCCTGATGAGGATCAACCTTCACCTCTGAAGTCTGCAGGACAGCCCGTCCCTCCATGATTATTCCAGCCCTGAGTTTGGAGCAACACTTCCCTATTGCAGCATATGGTACTAATAGCATGTGAGTTCTTCCTTGGTCTTTTATCTGCTCTTCTAGGATGCAGGACTTAAAGGAGTATGAGAGATCACTACATACAGCCTTGAACCTGGGCTGGGGAGAGGACACCAGTGCGTACCACAGATGCCTAGCTGGTGACTGCACTGCTTAGGATAGAAAGTTTAAGCCAAATCCATTTTTCTGCAAAATGCCAATTGTTTTGCTACAACAAACTAGAGAACAGTTGCTGTAAAAGGAAATGAGATAAACCCTCTCTCTGTTTGAAGACTCCTGCCCACACAAGCCTGATGTGAAGATGTGTATGAAAGCACTGCGCACATTCAGCTTCCACTAGCGCTGCGGTGCACACACGTGGCATCCCGGTCACAGGCTTACTCCCTCAGCACTGAATCCCCATCATTTTCCATGGTTGCAGATCTTCACCTGTCTTGTTAGCAGATGTGCCTTGCAGGTGAGAGAAATACTACATATGCTTGCATCCATGCACAGAGTCTGATATAAGCACGGAGCAACCTGTGAGCATGCCTTGCAGCCAGTGCAAGCAAGTGCAGCGTCATCCCTTTGCTTCTAATGCTTCTTGCACACAGGTGACAAAACGATTTGGAGCTGGCTGAGAAGGGACAGATAATACGAGTGGCAGACCAGCCGTGTTGGGAACAGTAATTCAGCTATAACAGCCTAACAGAGCGGAGAAGTAATGGCTTGGTAAGAAATTTGCTTTTAGAACAGCTGCCTAAGAGAAAAGCCTCTTCTCAACACTAACGCACCAGGTTATAGTTTCAAACTACAAGATGTTGCTTAGAGAAGCAGGCAGGAGACTAACTAGTCATTGCCTATAGCAGTTCAAGCCCTGTAAGTCAGAGAAGAAACATTGTTACTAAAATGCAATGTTTACTTGTTTAAAAAATAAAAGGGCTTCTGGGGAGATTAATTTTCATTTCAGCCTGGCAATCATTTCATAAACATGCCAGTGTGATTTAAGACAAGCTGTATCTGTTCTTCTCTCGATTATGCATCTTATTTGTCTGCAGATTTCCCACCCCTCACAAATAAAACCAGTTTTTATTGTTTTAACAAAGAGGATTTAACAGCAAGGTTTAATCAAAAATGCCACTGGTGCCCATGCTGAACTGAGCTTTTCTGCAATGAATGTACATTTTTGGGGGATATATATAATACAGCTGATGACTCAACTCTGAATGGTGATTTGGGGTTTGCATCGTCTCTGCTGCTGGTGTATTTCATTAAGGTCACTATAGTGATGCACTGGTGAAACGCATGGAGCTGAAAAGAGACTTTTCATTCCCATAAAGAACCTGATATTTTTGTGTCTGTACTAAGCATAATAAATCCCAGAAAGTCTGGAATTCCTTTGTAGGTATAGTAGATTAATTAGCCATCATCTTTTAGGGTTGAACCCCGAATCCTCTGCTGGGCTGACTTGTATAATTAATGCTCTTACACAAATGTTTTGAGCAGTAAATGCTGCTCCTTAAAGGGCTGGAGGAGTATTTGTGAAGGTTTAATATCCTGCTAGTTGTATCACCCATGTTGTAAGAGGGATGTGATCTGTTTTGGTACCATGGAATGCTGTGCACTTCCTCTGATGTTATGAATATCTCCAAACTTGCAGTGGATGCTCAAGGTTTGCCGTGCCTGAATTGTTGTATTCTCTAGAAGGAACATATTTGTAAGAGACAGCTTCTGGAGCTGTACTAACAGCAGTGGATCTGTCCCATTATTACAGGGGCATGGAGAGAAAGCTGGAGAAAGCCACCCATCCCAATTGTAGATTGCCTCTTAACAGAGCCCTTGGATTTCTGAGGATGTCAGACCTTGCAAAAAATATTTACATGCAGTCTGTTTCTTCCTGGCAAAGTCTGTCCATCGCACAGCCCAAAATCTGCACCTTCTTCCCAATGATCTGTACTGTTACACCAGGAGGGGGAAGCCAAGAGTAGCTCCTGAAGCTTCAGGTAAACTGCGGTCAACTGAGGAGCAAACCAAGGAGGGCAGAAGAGGATGATGAATGCTAGCAATGAACAGGATGAAATATTTTGAACCTGGGAGAAAAGGGGAAGGAGGGAGACTTTCTTCTTGGCTTCTCAACTTTAGAAATTAAAAGCAAGCCCTGTTGTCTAGATGTGGATACAAAGTCTCCCTGGGGTTTGAGAACAAACATATGCAAAGGCATTGCCTTTCTACGCACAACTTGGTGCTAAAGCGCAGAAGAGAACTAGTATATGTAGCAAACATCTTGGAAATAAGCAATTTGTTTGAAATAGATCCACCATTGACTCTTCCGACTTAGCCTGTTTCAAAAAGCATCTACTTCTGTTGTGCAGCTTTGGGGTTGGGAATAGCTTTACCTGTTAACTCTTTTTCACCAAAATACTGGAGTGTATAGTTCTCTGTGCTAGCTGTAAGTAGCTTTGACAGTTCAATAAATAAATTTTGTGTTCGTTGCTGCTGACCCTAGGTAACGACAGCCTTGAGGATGAGAAGCAGTGTTACATAAATGTCTAGTGTACATAGCAACACTGAGAAGAGAGACGCTGCTGCATTGCTTTTGGTGCACCAGTCACACATTAAAATTCTGTCATTGCAAGGTCGCGTTGCTCATCTCATACTCTACAACCTTGGGGAAGAAATTTGAATGAGAGGTGGGGGTGTAAAAGTGAAAACTTCCTCCTTGTGCTATAACCAAGCATATATTCATTGACAGCAGGGCATTTCTTTTGATTTCAAAAGAGCATGCCATTTCTTTTTCAGGGATAACGGATTCCCTCCTGGTGCTGTGTAGTGGTGTTTGCATGTTAGAAATGTAACACAGTGATAACGGGTTGCTTCTGAATTGAATAAATAACGCCTCTGAGCCTTTTCTTCTCCCTTTAATTATCTGAGAGAAATGCAAAATGCCAGAGAGCATACAGAGTGGACTGTGTCCTGAGCTGCACTCAGTACAGCCTGGTTAGGAATGCTGCGCAGAAACTATGCAAGCTGCTGGGAAGAGGCGAGGTTTCAGGCAAAGAGGAAAACTGTTTTAAGGAGAAACACAGCAGTGATGCATGATCTGTAGTCAGAAGCAGGCCATGTCACAACATTGGCCATCACATCTTTGAACAGTGCTGAGTCAGAGCCTATCCTAAAGGTACACTTTGGCATCAGGGAAAGTCGAAGGCTCTCGGGTTGAGCCTGCACTGTGAGACGAAAGTAGGTTTAAATGCAGGTGGTTGAGCCACCTGTGTGCATTTCCCAGCTTGGAGCTCAGACCTGTCATATCTGAAGGTGAATTGTGTAGACAATGAGCTGGTCTGATTCTTGAGTGCAGTCTCAGTTGTGTGGTTAGCTGAGGGTATGGACATACCCTTTGTATTTCTGTGGCTTTGTAGAAGCACGTTGTTCAGGGACTGGGGAGCAAGGTATGTTATTGTACGTCATTAGGTGTTACATGCTTGAAAGCATGTACTGTCTAGAACAGATGATGATGATGGTGAATGCCAGCTTCCACTGACAACTGAATATACCCTGCCCATATTTGCAGTAGTGTTCGTGAGGAATAAATGGCAAAATCTCTGCAGAGAAGATACAAGTGCTGTGGTTTTCCTTTATTGTGTCAAAACAACGTAATTAACTGTTAAAAAATATTTGATAAGAATGTGAAGATTCACCTATGGCGTTATTGGTTTTGATTGCTTAAGCACTTGTAACTGTTTAATATATGTTCTTTGAGAAAAACATAATGTCCCCAAGCAGAGCTTAAAAACGTGGCTGAGGTGTAACTTGGCAAAGAGTCTCCATCTGATAGTGAAGTATCCTTGTCTGTTGAAGCTGGATGCATTGGTGCTTTCATTAATCTCAGTCTAGTCCCTCTCTGTGGAAGACTAGTGGGAGCTGAGCTTTCAGATCCATCTCTTCCTCTCCACATACCCTCAGCCTTCATCTAGAGATGTGCTCTAACCTTTGGATCACTGGAAACATCCTCATACATATGTCACATAGTCCTCCTTTTGCACTCTTCCTCCCTCCATAGCACATGTTGTGTCAAGAGGCTTCTCCCACCCTCTGCTTCCCTTAACTCTGGAAAACACCACTTTGGGAAATGCAGAGGTCCTCAATTTTAGTCATAGCATACAGCAGCCTTTATAACCCTCCTAGTGTACACAATCAAATGGGGGTCTTGTAGTCACTTTGATTAGCTTTAGGAAGGTGATGGGTTGCAGCATCCCAATGCTGGAGATGCTTTTTAGAATGAGAGGGGGGGCAGTGCCACAAGGACAGCTATGTAGAAAATGGGGAAAACTCATAATAGCAAAGATTATATCATCTTCTGAATGAGAATCGGGGATTTGGTTTTGTGAAAGTCAGATCGTTTGTGGCCATCACTGAAATTAAGTCATATATCTGCTTTCACACATAGGCATTTCAGGACAGCGGGCAGTGATGGAAAGGGTTGCTTTTTTCAATTACATTCTCTATTTCCATACAGCCCCTAGTTTATCAACTGCATATGAATTCCTCCTTTCACTGATTAAATATTTCCTCGCCTGGTTTCTTTGCTTCAGGGAACTTGAGAGCTCATTGTTTATAAAGGGAAAGAAGAAGTATTGTGCTGTTAAGCAGACAACTCCCAACACATATGTTCTGCTCTGCATCTTTGAGAAGGAGACACTGATGCTTCTGTGACTGCAGAAGGGCAGAACTTTCACTGAGATTCAGATGTGACCAGGACCCTCTTCCAGGATTCATATGTTGATGAAGCTCTTATTAATTAGCTTTTTCTGAAACAAGTTGCCTTAGCCCATATGTGCCAGGTTGTGAAACCCTTAATCCCACTGAGTTTTTCTCTCCCTGTGTTCCTTCTAATCACTTGCAAGAGCAAATATGATGAAGCACATTTCGGTAAGAAATTCTTCCCTTGACCTGTGATAGTTGAGGAGAAAAGTAATAATTGTGACATTTTTCCTCAAACGGATGTCCAAAAAGATACTTTGACTGGGCCAGCTATATTAGTTCCATAATGTGCATATGGGGTTTTTTTCATGCTCTATGGTTTTACATTGTTTATATAAATATATTTTCATTTCAGAACAAAAAAGCAGAACAAAAAAGCCCAAAAAACTTTTTACTTGGGAAATGTTAGCATGTCCAAAACTTGTCTGTTTTAAAAAAATTCTTCCAAGATGCTTAGAAGGAGAGCGGCAACCAGCTGGAAAAAACTATTATTTTCTAATGGCAAAGCATTCTTTGGGTTTTTTTCCTTTCCAACCTTCATTAGTGAAAAGTAGTGTTCAAACTAAGCAATACTACCACAATCTGAGCTTCAACAAGTGAATATCTTCCTTTTAAAGTAAAGCATCTCTCCAGGATCATGTCTACACTGTCATCTGAACCTTCAAGGCAATGTCTGCAGCAGGTCCAGACTTGGGTTGCTCCATAACTGGAGCCCAGAGGCTGAGCCGGCCTCTGGGGACTCGATGGACTCTTGGGCACACACCAGCCCTCCCATGAGAGAGCTATGTGTACTGAGGGCAGGGAGCAGGTTGAGCATTTAGCCTTCTTTAGCCACAGCTTATGTTGTCTCACAATGGTTTCTGAGGTGATGAGGATATAGAGTTAGGAATTATACTGGAAAGGAAGAAGGCAAATGGTCCATTTTTATCTCACATTAGATAGTTATTTGGGGCTCATAAGCCATGTGAGAGTTTGACATGGTAAATGTCCCAAGAACTGGGCACACTAGTACAAACGTGGGTATCCTGAAAAGACTGTGATCCCACCAGTCAAAAGACTTCTTTGAACCAGAGTGCTACACAGGTAGAAAATAATTAATCAAAATCCAGTCTCAGGAAGGAAGATATGGACCCCAGATTTTTTGCCATCCCTAAAATTTGAAAAAAGCAATAAACTAAGTTCAGCTTTCCAGTTTTTTGTTTAAGAAATAAGTCTTGGAAGTAGTTCTTTCCAATTAACATGTATAATGTGATAGAAAAAATGAATGCCCTATCTTTTCTGTAGTTGCAGGTCTTGACTTTTTCACTACTGACCACATTCTTCCCTCACTCTTTCCTGTCCCAAAAGAAAGAGGCCAGAAAATTTGTTCTGAATTTCCAATTTTGTAATTATATATTTTTTCCACTAGAGCTGAAGTAAAAATGATGTATTAAAAAGGAAAGCGGCATTTACTTTTCTATCTCTATACAGTGTGCAAGATAACAATTTTGGAAAATACTAGCATAAATGTCCACAATTTTGAGTACTCAATGGTCTTTTCAGAGATGCCTGTTTATATTAATGTAATTTCAATCTGTTCTTATGGTTTTATAGATCAGGATGTGGTACAATTCTTTGAAGAGAAATGTCTGCTTAGTTTCCAAGTGGAACAGAAAGCAAAATTTGGTCCTGAACTTTCATTTTTTAATTTTTTCCCCCAGGCTTGACTTTAAGAACAAGAATAGTACTTAGGGGGTTCCTGCCCATAACAAGTCATACTCTTGTCATATGAAACAGGCCATTTTGTAGCTTCAGCTTGCTGCCCACCAACACAACAGAGGAACTATATTTCACTGGCTGGAAGGATTTAAATAGGTCGCTATTGTAACTGCATGCCTCATAAACCTTCAAAGAGTAAGCAGTAAGCTTTTTGACTCTGCTAGTTCCCATCAAACGAAGCAAAGCTTTTACCAGTTAGCTGTATAATAAGGCAGAGCTAGAAAATTGATCATAAAAAAAAGCTTAGGTTTTTTTTTCTCTCTCTTTCTCTCTTTTTTCTGAGTCCTTTGGGGTTTTTTTCTTCTCTTTTTCCTCAGTCATGTGCAGAAATCTTTTCCCATTAGTGTCCCTTTCTTAATTACACAGGGTTGTGAGGGTAGGTGCAAACCATTGGCTAAAAAATGGATCAGACAGGGAGGAATCCAGGGCTCTATCCCATTATCTTACAGAGTTTCCTTACCAACCAGTCACTCTGCTTAGGATTTTCAGAGTAACATGAAGAATTCATGTTCGCTGAGATTTTGATACCCAACTGCATCAAGTTTCTTTCTAAAATCCCACATTCTTTTTGCCTACTTGTAAAATGGTGACAGTCACACCTGATGAAAAGAGTTTCATGGGTTTGCCTGGCAAACAGTCCTTCATTTCAAATTTGTTTAGTTAAATTGCAAAATCCTGGTTGCAGTATGGAAAGGATGCTTCTTCCCAAAAATACTAGACTGAATTAGCCCTTTTATCTTAATGGCAATCCTGAAAAAGTATTTGGCTGCTGAGTTCTGTTGCTGTTCAGATGTTATTTCTACATTCTGTTATATTAGCAGGACGCCCTAATGTGAGTTTATGTCTCTTACTGTATTTGACAAAGCACCATACACGTATTCATCATGTAATTATGGCACTGTACTCTCAAGGTATTTACAGGAAGCTTCATGACTTTGGAATAAACAACCATTCCAGGACTGAGCAAAACACGGTTGAGTTGCTGTTTGTGACCTGGTTTTAATTAATGACATACTGCTTTAATCATGGAAGCATTGTGTATCTGCATGTGTGCGTAGGTATTACTGCTGGCAGGGGAGGCTGGGATTTCACTGCTTAAACAGGGGCTCTAATACTGTTTGAGATGCCCTGGCTAGCTGACACATCCACACAGGGTGGCCAGATATGCTACAGGAGACCCATCATCCTCTGGAACGACAGCAGGAAGCTGGGTAGGATACCCGAAGTACCAAGATTGTACTAGGCACCCTTGTTTAGCCACCCAGAGTCATTTTTCTGACTTAAAACATTAGGCACATGCTTACTTTGTATGCCACCTCTTGACATTTCTGATAAATCCAGATCATTTGAAATGAAGGACTGAGACAAATATATTATTTTGGTATCTTTGACTATGAGACCATCTCAGAAGCAGAATGAATTTATCTCATTCTCATACACAGTCATCCCACCACTGGAACTTGGAAGAACATCAGTCCTCTGCACTCTGCGTGTCTTTGTTTAGAGCACAGTGGGAACAGAAAACAGCACCTGCCTGACCCTAGCCCACCAAAATCAATGATGAACAAAGTTCCTTCCCATACCAGAAGTGTGTAGAAATCCTTCCCACTTAAGATGAGCACTTGAGAACTTGACTGAGTGAAACAAAATCTGGGCATTTTCTTCAGTCTGCTCAGTCTGGTAAAGCATTTCACAGTGTTTTATCTGAAGCACCTGCTCAGACTGTACTGCTTTTGATAGATCTTAATGGAGAGCTGATATTCTATTATGATATTCAAGACACTACTGATTCTACAGCAAATCTGAAAGAATTGCTTTAAAACTCATGATTCACTTCCCAGTAATGTGGTTGGGGTCTTTCTGGTGCACTGCAGACCAAAGCACCCACTCAATCTTTCTACAAGACGTCGAATGTCCTGGTAGCTGTCCACCTAATAATTTCGGCATTTGGCAGGGTTGTGGTTTTTTTAGGAAAACTACATGTGAAACATGGATTAATACAAGTGTGCAGACTTCTCTGAGATTTTTCAGAATTGCTGTCAAAAGTTCTTGGTAATTATTTATTTTTGAGAAGTAAGGATACACAATTAAACTGCATATATTAATCTCAAGGTTGTATCTTTCGCTTTCTCATTCCAGAGTGGTGTTGATATAATG
This sequence comes from Ciconia boyciana, assembly GCF_034638445.1. Classification (NCBI taxonomy): domain Eukaryota; kingdom Metazoa; phylum Chordata; class Aves; order Ciconiiformes; family Ciconiidae; genus Ciconia; species Ciconia boyciana. The sequence goes on from NC_132934.1 coordinate 210,609,572, forward strand.
ATGGCAAAAGGTACCATCCCTCCAGGATGAGGACTTTAACTGCAGCAAGATGGAAAAAAAAAAAACCTCTGTATATTCCTTCTCATTTATTTTTAGTTGTTACGTTAAAAACATGTAGAGAAAGTTAATGTCTCCACTTCAGAGAAGTTCCTGAGCTGTGGAAATGGAAAAGGTGTTTATTTATACTTAGTGCAAGGTCAGTGACATGCTGGGCAGAATTATCAGAGGAAAAATGGATACTTTCAAAAATTATTATGGTGTTTTTCATTAAGAAGAATATTTTTTCCTACTCACCTTCCCCTGGCCAAGTAATGAGGTTTGGCAAAATGTGTTTTGGCTCATGAGCTTTGATTTTCTGTCTGATATTTGGAGAGTTTTTATGGGAAATGCTACATTTCGCAAATGCATTTGATCAAGAGGGACATCTTATTCTTCATACAAGAAGAGCAGGGGAAGGGGAGCACAAAAATTGGGGGGCTATTTATTTTGACAAAACCTGGCTAAGAATGCTGAAGCAAATAAGAAACTCTCCTTGCACTAGGTAGCAAGCAAAGTATTGCAGTCTGCTGTTTTCCTAGCTGAACAGAAAAACTGTGCTTCCTGCTCCCACTTCAGCACTCTGTAGGCATCCTTGATCATGATAAATTCTTGATAGTAAGGTGAGCAGAAGGGTGGGCAATGGCAGGCAAAGGCTGCTCCTGCTGATAGATGAGGCTTTCTAGAGAGGAAAAACAGCAGCTGCGGGCTGAGAAGCTGTTGTCTGCCCAACCCAGACACCAACCTCTCATGAATTTCAGTTATCTGATGAACCAAATCTCCTAAAGTAAATGAACATCTTTCTCATATAGTCAGTGGGGAGATGTGAAAGCCTTTGAAGACCTCCAGGGAGATCTGATTCACCTAACTTGGATTTTTGCATTTCAGCATACAAAATCTGTTTCAAAAGCTCTTTTTTCCCTCCACTGATGGGGGGGAACATACTCATTTATTTGGAGAAGACAGCACATTATGGGCTCCAAATGTGGGTGCTGGTCAGGTGTGAACTGGCTCCATTGTCCTAGAATATCTCAGCTGGAGAACCACCTGAAAAAGCAGTGTGTGTTACAAAATTGAGACCATTTGAGGAGCACACATAGGTGGTTCCTTGCATATTCCTGATTCTGAATTCTGGGGTAAAAGGGATAGGTACCCCATTGCTGGTCCCACCAGCCTTCTGAAAGCTGCGGAGCAGCCGTGCAAGACAGTTAGAGCCTTGTTCACTGCAGGGAACCTGATGCTTAGCCTTAAATGTGCCCTAAAGCACATTACAGCCATGTGACTGTTACAGGAGGGCTGAAGAGTGGCACACTGGAATAATTTCTAATCAATGCAACTTGGATTGTTTCTCCTGAAAACCCATCATCATTTTTTTAGGCCATATGACTTAAAATAATCTGCACTTCTCATCCATTTCCCTTTTCCAACTCCTCCCAAATTTAATTCTCATTAATTTAATGGCTCCATGATTTATCATTATTCTTTCTGGTGTCTTGTTTAGCGTATGCATAAGCATTAGACTGAGCTTAATAACAGTGCACTTTCTAATCTGAAGTTGTGCATTGTGGACTGATGACTGATGGTCTGAATAACCAACAACTTGTCCTGTCTCCCTCCCCAAAATCATTCTTCTGCTTTTCGTGAAAATTAATTTTGTTAGCCCAAAGTTTCTGATCTCTCTATAGATTAATTTTCCAAATGAGCCTTCCTGTAACTTTTTGCAGTAGTATGTCTCGTTGTAAGAGAATGTCACCTTAATTATGGTGACTGCAGTGATTTCCCGATCTGTCATCTGTATCCAGACCTCTTTACAATTTCTAAAGTGGCAGCCTCCCTGCAGACATCCCTGTTTGGTGCTCGAGAATGCCATGGCTCCTAGGATGAGACAAAAGGCCATCATTTTTAAGTCTTGGTATCTAGACTTGTGGATTTAAGCATATTTGTTCCACTGAAAGGGAAAAGTCTTTCTGACTAGAAGTGGTCTGATTTTCTGAAGTGACAAGCACCTTTTCTGGTAGCAGTAGGGAAGACAGAAATGCCTCATTTTCATTTAGACTCTTAAATGAGAGTTGTCAAGAGCCTGATTCTCCCTGAATGTTAATAGGAGGTTGATGCTTTGAAAGTCAACCCCCTGCATTAAACAATTGGGACCACAGGCTATTGAATTAAAAGACTAAAATTAATTTTAAAGTAACATCCATGATGGTGTAAAGTGGTCCATGATGGTGTAAAAGAGGACATGGAGCCTGGATTCTCTGGTGGTCTGTATGTTCCATGGTAACTGTGGCATTAATTGACAAGATCAAAGTAAAAACAAATTGCTGCTGTTCTGACTTGACAAATCATATATTCACTTGCTCTTGATATAAATGTAATGTCGTCTATATGAAAGCAGAGCAGGAAAAAGAGTCCTTATAGGGCTTGTCTACACACATATACACACATGTGGTACAACTTCTACTACTATAGTAAGAATACAGTTAGGTAGCACCTCTCTGTTGCCATGAGTATATGTATTTTGCTATCAGCTAATGGCTGTAGCTCTGTCACTCTGGGATGTGTGTTGTGCTTCAGTCAAAAAAAAAACCACAAAACATTTTCTCATAATTACACCAATGAATAATTCTGTATACAGATACTGTCATGATCTTGGTCATTTGATATTTTTCCAACTATCTAACCATGTGTATATTTCATTCTATACAGCCAGGTCATTTGACAATGAAATCAGTCCACAGTAAATTTGGCAGAGCACCGTTAATGGACCAGTATTTTCCACACTGCCAATCTCCCAGTAAACTTAGGAGAAGATGGTCCAGGCCTTCAAGTTCTTATTAGCAGATCTTCCTGACACGTTCAGCTCTGTGACAAAATAGCCAGCACATTTTTGTAATGTTCTTGTCTTTGCATGAACGGGTTACATGCAAAGAACTTAAGCTTTTAGCACTTCTCCCAGAAATATATTTTCTTCTGTGATGCATATGGGCTATTTTTTTGCAATAGCTTGCACAAAGGAATGAAGGTGAGTAATGACATTAATGTTGCAAAAAAACTCATCAGCATCAGTTACTTGTGGAGAAAAACAGAATCTGATTACAAGGAAGGTTGTATTGGTATGCAAGGCAAGGAAAGCCTGCTGCATGGCTCTGCCCTAAGAGCTAAGAGGCTCTGCAGACTACTTTCCTTTATTCATATTTATGGCACTGTTGTCAGAAGTGCTTGGAAAGATGTACAGCAGTTTGAAAACGTAACACAATGAAATGGTTGTACTTAAATTTTCCAAGAAGCAGTTCAAAGCAGAAACATTTTAACATTGTTATGATTGCAGGAAAATGTGTGAAAATTTGTCCACAATATGTAATCAACCTGAAAATGCCTTATTTGCTTATTATTGCCTGAGCATATTTCTTTTACTAGAAAACAGTGAGGAAAAACAGGGAGGTGTTTTTATACATCCAAATTCCTTTAAAATCTGTATGACACACTCAGACACCCTTTTGGGCTGTTTTTTCATTGCCATCACTATCCCAGCCTCAATAATGTGGGACAATCCCACCACTGAGCCCTCCAGGGTCCCTTTTCCTGACGGATAAAACAATGCGGTGTGGGGTGACAGGAGAGGGAAGTCAGGTAAGGCTGAATCAAGTTGCATGAAGGGAGATGATCCTAAGTGCCAAGCCACAGTTAGGGTCTAGAATTAATGTTTATTGCTGAGTTCTTGTTTCAAAGGGGATTTTGTCTGTATGCAGGGAAAGAACTAGTTTCTCCACATATTTTACTAATCCAGCAGATTTCCAGAACTTTTTGGCACTGTGTGAATTCTGCATGCCTGACACCCTCAAGAGAAGGAGATAACAGGCAGACTCCTGGGGAAATGTCCATATATAAAATGGGACATCAGAAAGCCTAATGGATGCAAGAAGAATACACAGAAATAAGTTGGTTTTCTATAGTTATAATAGCTACTTCATAGCTTATTACAAAAATTACAGTAAAAGGCCATTTTTAATGACAAGGTCTCATTGCTGCCAATTTTCAGCTCACTATGGAGACTGATTCAAAAGGACTTGTATCCCTACACACATGTGTATACACAGATGGTGAATTACAGATTTAATTCGATGGAGAGGACAGGTGCTAAAAATACAAATTTGGGGAAAATATGGGAGGGAGAACAGAATGAAAAAGACTGACAGCTGCTCATTGTCCTGCCTTGACTAAATGTGATTCTTAACAGTTCGGGGAAGAAAGACACCAGGCTAGAAAATGAAAGACTTCACAGACGTAACCGTCTCCTGCAAAGGCCAGAGACAAACAATACTGAGTATGTTTTAGTGAAGCTGCTAGGTATTCTATAGAAGATTTCTGAACATCAGCCGTATGGTATTTTTGTTTCATTATGTGAAACAACATGGTGCGGGTACTGCAAACACGTCCCTGGATGCTGAAGCTGGTGGGATCCCCATCTGACAAGTGCTTTCAGACAAGCCTAACTTCAATGCCCTCTGGTGTCAAGGTATCATGTGGTTGCATGGGTTACATACACAGGATCTAGATTTTATGGCACCAAGCACTGGAATGCACCATTTTTGGCATTGATCCTGTCAGAATGAACTCCCCAGGCCTGAACCAGCTGTCTAATGCCAATGGGAAGTTTCTTGTCTCAGAAGGGGAGACACAGTGTGGGAAGTCATCTTGGCCAGACAGAAGAAAAGGTAAAGGCAGGGTTGCGTATAAGCTCTGCTCATGCTGATTCAATGAAATTAGATGGCAAGCACAGCCTCATGGCATTACATTATTCCCAATAAAAAACAATGCAGAAGCTCCAGCTGCCGTCTCAGGGAAGCATCTATGAAGAGAAGAGGTCCTTCAACACTTAACTTACGTATGTCTGAGCCCAGGAGTAAGCACAAGCCTGAACGAGACCCTGAGGAGAAAAAGGATGTGCCATTGCATTTGTAGCCTCCAGACAGAAAGTACAATGTCTGCTGTCAGGCGTGGGTGAGGTGTGCCAAGAAGACATTCAGTGCCATAAATGCTGAAAGAGTCCTGTCTCTCCTTCTGAGCCATCCAAAAACTAGGTAGCTGGTCCAAGCTAGCATGCAGAGTCCCTGAAAAGCCAATGGGAAGGATTAGGCATGTCCACAGGACACTTTCTCCTGTCCCAAAATAGTTGCTTTAAGATTGATGCAGTCAATCCCAACCTGACAGCGGTGTTCACTTCCCACTTGAGGAACTTTAACAGCTTGCTCAGAAAAGAGGACCAGCTGGGGTTTTGTGTGCTCATAGTCAGATACTCTTCTGAAGAGTTTTAACTCCAAACTATCATCAGGCCAGTGGTCTAAGCAGAAACCCCACAATGATGGAGAGAACCAGCATGTGTTGCTCATATCAATTTTGTCCTAGTTACTAAGATTAATATACACTGTACTATTTATTCCCTGCCACAGATCATGTGGACTGTTTGAAACAGGGCTACTGTCTTCTTTGTTTCCTCTCAAAGCAGATGTGGTCTCCAGGTCATATGGTGAGTGGGAATTAAAGGGAAAAAATGCTTGGGGGCATGCCTACAAGTATGAAGGGAATACAAATTCCCTTTCACCAGTTAGAGCTAAGTCGAGGTCTCTGTGGTTAAACTTCTGGGGTAAGAAAATGGGCTGTTAGATCCTCCACTGAAGAAAAAGGAAAGGAAAAAGCTTGCCTAGGAATTGCTAGATGTTCTGAGAAGACCATAAAGAGACTTTCATTAATAGATCACAAGGTTTGGTCACAAGGTATGAGTTATGCATTCCATGCTTTTGAGGAAGAAGGGATGATCAAGAGCTGGCAAAAAGTAGGATTTAGAAGACCTGATGAACCAAAGCTCCACTTTTATCTTTCCACAGATGATGAGTTGCTGTGGCCAAAGGAGAGATACCCAGGGAACACTGGTGAAGATCTTCTGTGGAGAGACACCAACAATTGAGGAGTTGAATCAGAAATGACTTGTTGGCTGTGTCCTTTGCGAGGGGGTGACATTTGGTAAAAATGACCTTAGCTGATGTGAAAAGGAGACACTGTCACCAGATAGTGAAATATCCATGGAATATTACAAGGGCTGAGATAATCTTGCTTAATATAGTTAGGATTTTTCTATCAGAACAACTTTTCAAAGGAAAATATCACTTTACTGACATGAAATATTTTGCAGAAAGGCATTGTTTTCAACAAACTTCCAGTGAATCACAGGAGTTGTCTTCCTGCCAGGGCATCCACCCAACCAGGGATCATGGCTCTGCTGCAGTCTGTCTCAGACTGCCGCAGCCATTCAGACTGTCTCAAAGCTGGACATTTGGGATTTTTAAGGTGCACAACTCCAACATATTCCTGTCGCATTCTAACACCAGGACTGGGGACCCCAAAAGCGTACCAGCTCCAGACTCCCTCAAGAGACACTCCTCTGCCTGGGAAGCCCCTGGGAGCTTGTGGGATTTCCACTCTCCCTCCATAGTTTGAAAGAGTCTTTATATCTCAACTCCACTGCAGCTGCCACTGTTTGTGTGTTTGCAGCTCTCCATCTGCCCAGTAGAGCCGAGTGGGAGCAAGGAGTCCGGGATTCCCAGGCAATCATGCAACTTAGGCTTCTGTGAACAGTTATGGATTAAAAAGCACTTTTAATTTTAATCTCGCTCTTCTCTGTCCCCAGAGATTTCCCTTTCAAAGTGCTTCCATTACCTTTTTCATATTTGTTCAGCAGAATTTTGAATAATAAGAATTACATAATAATTTTAAATATTTTAGACAAACCTTGTTTGTGTTAGTGAACACAGCAAGCCAGGCTTCTAGAAGAAGCACTAAGCACCAAAGGTTGTTTTTCACTGTGTGCCTATCAGAGTGTTTTTCCTCCCATTTTAATTAATTGAAGTAGTCCAGAGAAATTAAACAAATGGTTACTACTTGTAGAATTTGAGTGGAGTCCTCAAATAGACTATATAAAAATCTTTGTGTTTATCTGACTTTGAAACCAATCATTTATGAAGTCAAAATTTAAATATGCATGTTTTTCCTCTGCCGCTAGTATTTATTTTTACCAATAGAATATTCTGGGTTATATAAAATACAAATTAAATTACTGAACTGACCACTTGAAATATTGTCATAATATAATTCCTTTCCTCCTGCCTATGCCTCAGTGCCAAGAAGCATTTAAAATCCCATGCATTGTGTTTGTTTTTCATACTTTCTAAGATACTGGAGAGCATTCATCTACTAATATCTCAGATCATCAGTCAGAAGCCACAGGAAAAGAGACAGCTCTTTTGGATTTAAGACTGGAGTCTTTCACATGGGCGAACAGCTTCATTCAGCAAAAGGCCTGCGCTTTGCTGAGCTGGAGGCCATTTTAGCCCATGCCTTCCTTAATCAGGGCAGTGGAGCAGATTAGCAGGCACCAGTCAGTCACTTAGCTCCTGGGGATGGGATATGGTTGGATTTGAGGGTGTAGATGGTGACATTTCCTTCTATTGCTAGTGGAACACACTGGTAGTTTTATTCCTACCTTCCGTTTTGCCTGTTTTTGTGACTATTAGTGTTCAGTCAAGGAGAGTTGCGAGACTGCAAATGTCCTTGTATGCTCCTTGAAAGCAGGATTTCCACAGCAGCAGAGGGATATTAACACTTCGATGTGAAAAATCACAGAAGGACACCTCCTATAGAAATATCTGCTCTAGGTGGACCCTTCCCAACAGACATACCAGACCCTTACTGTTTTGTGTCTCCTCTGCTCTGTAAAGAGCTGTAATTTCTGTAGTTCAGAGGACAATTCCAGTGCAATTGCCCTGAAAGGGAAATGAGTTCATGTAGTTGGCCAGTTGAAAACTATCAAAATAATGCCTTTCAAGTGCTCCATGAGGATGTTCACTGGAGGAAGTTGTGAGAGAAAATACTTCATCTGAGAGGTCCCGTGGCATTTATTGACTAGGAAAGAGCACTCAGACCAATGGTCAAATTACATGTTTCTCCTATATTCATATGATGCAGTGTCGTCCCTTCCTTCCCACCCAACTTGCCTCCCAACCCTCCTGAACCTGCTTGTGGCTCCTTGCAGTCTTCAAGGTGCCCTTGTCTGCAGTTCCCAAAAGCTGAATCTATCACTTTAACCACTAGACTATCCTGAATATCTGGAATAAACCCAGATGGGCAGCATCACCATCAGTAGAACAGGTCTCTCCAGCACCAAAGGCATGGCCCTTGCCTTGTTCTGTTAATTTTTTAAAAGAAGACCAAAAAGTGATGGGAATCCTCTGAACCAGACTAACAGTGTAGATCATTTTGGGACATCTGTGAATTTGTGGTTATGGCTGGAGATGAGCTTTGGAACTATCGAAAGCCAGTTGGAGTCACTGTCCCAAAAAAAGGAGTGATTCTTTTCGGTTAGGGCTCATCATGTGATTACCTACTGTGTGCATTGGGTTTGCATGGTAAGGTTTTGGTAGCGGGGGGGCGGCAGGGGTGGCTTCTGTGAAAAGATGCTAGAAGCTTCCCCTATGTCCAATAGAGCCAATGCCAACCGGCTCCAAGACAGATCCACCTCTGGCCAGGGCCGAGCCCATCAGCGACAGTGGTAGCACCTCTGTGGTAACATATTTAAGAAGGGGAAAAAACTGCTATGCAACAGCAGCCAGAGAGAGGAGTGAGAATATGTGAGAGCAACAACCCTGCAGACACCAAGGCCAGTGAAGGAGGGGGAGGAGGTGCTCCAGGCACCGGAGCAGAGATTCCCCTGCAGCCCATGGTGAAGCCCATGGTGAGGCAGGCTGTCCCCCTGCAGCCCATGGAGGTTAACGGTGGAGCAGATCTCCACCTGCAGCCCATGGAGGACCCCATGCTGGAGCAGGTGGATGCCTGAAGGAGGCTGTGACCCTGTGGAGAGCCCGCACTGGAGCAGGCTCTTGGCAGGACCTGTGAACCCGTGGAGAGAGGAGCCCACACTGGAGCAGGTTTGCTGGCAGGGCTTGTGACCCTGTGGGGGATCCATGCTGGAGCAGTCTGTTCCTGAAGGACTGCACTGTGTGGAAGGGACCCACGCTGGAGCAGTTCTTGAAGAACTGCAGCCTGTGGGAGGGACTCACGTTGGAGAAGTCCGTGGAGGACTGTCTCCATGGGAGGCACCCCACACTGGAGCAGAGGAAGAGTGTGAGGAGTCCTCCCCCTGAAGAGGAAGGAGCGGCAGAGACAACATGTGATGAGCTGACCACAACCCCCATTCCCCACCCCACTGTGCTGCTGGGGGGAGGAGGTAGAGAAAAATCGGGAGTGAAGCTGAGCCCAGGAAGAAGGGAAGGGTCGGGGGAAGGTGTTTTAAGATTTGGTTTTATTTCTCATTATCCTATTCTGACTTTTGATTGGCAATAAATTAAATTAATTTCCCCGAGTCGAGTCTGTTTTGCCCGTGACAGTAACTGCCGAGTGATCTCCCTGTCCTTATCTCAACCCACGAGACTTTTGTAATATTTTCTCTCCCCTGTCCTGCTGAGAAGGGAATGATAGAGTGTCTTGGTGGGTGCCTTGCGTCCAGCCAGGCTCAACCCACCACACTTTGTTTTGTTATGTATGGGTTACCTGTATGGAATATATGCATACTGAGCAACCAAAAGTCAACCATAATATGAGCAATCATTAAGTCAAACTGAACAGAGGTGGACACGGTGAGACTAGGTTTCATCTCCTAAAAACCTCTCAGCCCCCCAGAGGAAAGCAAAATGGTATAGAAGGACACTAACTGGAGTACTTGAGACAAGTGGGAAGGGGTTTCTGAGAGCCCACTTTCTGCTGCTGATGGCATTCAACCAAGGACAAACAGGACATTACAGGAGCTGGAGGGAAAATACTTTTATCCTAGAAGAAAAATGTGTGTATGGGTCGTTCCTTCTGCTCAGAGGCACCACATATTTTCCTTACTAAATTAAAGGACTCTTTCTGCTCTTACATTCAAACACAGAGTGAATGTAGCACCGATGGTGCAGTCAGGCACCTCTCCCTAAATCCATGCACCAATCACATGGCTTGGGCTGTGGGATTAGAGCCTACAGCTGTAAAAGAGCAAATAAAAGGGCACAGAATTATACATGAAAGCCACCAACACACGAGCCTGTCTGGTTTCACAGGAGCATTATTTAATCAAGCATAGGAAATACATCGTGTTCTTTGGATGGTGTGGTAACTTATGTTGGATATGGGAGATTTTTGTAGGAGTGGATCTGATAAGATACTACCACACTGGAGGTTACAAGAGGCTTGAGGAACAAGAATGTTCAGCCTGCAGCACACCTCAACAAGGTATTTGTAAACATGAATCAAACACTGCATGCTTGATTAGCACCTTAGTAACATCACTGAGTTACTGGAGGCCTCTAGAAATGGGACTGATAAGATATATTGTTGTAATCTTCACTTTCTGTGAGCAAGGGTTGTATCTCTGAAGAAGTTCCTCTTCTTTTCTTCTGGCAGGCCAGAACGAGCCCTGTGAGCACAGCAGTAACAATGCCTCCAATCACAGCTGCTCCAACCAACCAAGCCCAGATCTGACGGGCTTGCTCAAGGTAGGGTATTAAAAACTCCTGGAAAGAATCAAGTGCTGGAAAAAAAAAAAAACAGAAAAAGAAAGGTCCTTTTATATGATGCAATGTAGTGTCAGTCTTTAGATGTTGTATAACAGATAATACTGGAAGGCTGAGTGAGAAAAGACTATATTGGTAGAAATTGTCTGAAGGGCACAAATAGTTTTAAACAAGTATCTTCAGTCCTTATAGTCTGTTTCTCAGTCTTCATATTGAAGGCAGGAATAGAGTTCACTGTCCCCAGTGCTCTTTATGGTCTTGTCAGAAATGTAAGACCCAAGAAGTTTGATACAGTATGGCCAAAGGTCCTGCTAGCTCAGCATCCTGTTGGCAACAATAACCAAAGCAGAGCACTGTGAAGAGTTTAAGAGCAGGTCAAGCCTATTACAATCCTTTCACAAAATACTTACCCAGCCTCCAACAATTTTCAGCTCAGGGATTTCCTGAACCAGATGTGGTGTCGTTGTATATAATAGTCATTGGAGGATTTTTTTTTTCCCTTCCATCAGCTTTTCTAGCTGCTCTTTGAACTTTTATCACAACTTCTTGCAGCAAGGAGATCCCTGCCTTAACTACATATTGAGTAGGAAAAAAAAGCTTCCTTTCACTAATTTTGAACCTGCCCCCTGCTCGTTTCTTTTGATAGTTCTTGTGTGGGGAGAGGCAGTAGACAATTATTGTCCAGTCACTCTCTGCACAAGAAATCCTCTTTCTTTGGTGAACCCAGGGCAGCTTCTCACTGGTTAGATAATCAGATGCCTTCTTGCTTTGTGGTATGAATGTATGTGTGTGTCTGTTTTTCTCACTATGCTTAATGAGTTATGAAAACCCTGCCATACAGGGCTCTCACTTCATGATAGAGGCTGGAAAGTGATCTGTTCACAGTGCACCCAACAACCTGTTGGCTTGCATTTGAGAAATGGGAATACCTGTCCCCTTGGGTCAAGGAGTATTTCAAATCCACATCTCTGAATTACTAGCTGTAATTACTATTATTAGCTGTAATTACTAGCTATTAGGGAAAGAAAAGGGGACCCCTATAGAGGGACCCCTATGGTGGTTTATTTTTAAATAGTGTTCATGCATCTGGACTGGTTATGCATCTGGACTGGTTAATATGTGCTCAACCCTATTTAGTGTGCTATAGCCCTACAAAGGCTATAAACATCTTCCTCCATCTTGCATTTTCACTAGTGCCCAAAAGTGTAATCCTATATAACTTCTTGGATCATGGTGCTTCTGAGTGTATGCTGTTATGTGCACTGTGCTCTGAAAAGATGCTTTTGGTTTGCAGCACCTTTAAGGATAAGCTATCCATAGCACTTGATGTCTGAATCACTTTCTGAGATGAAATTCCATTTTAGGCTGAGTTTAGGCAGAATATAGCTTGTTTGTCCCTGCAACTCAGCTTCACTTTGGGGACTGTTTGGTTGCTATGTCTCTGGTTCTTGTTTTCCAGTTAATCCAACTTTGTATTCTGAGTTTGTATTTGCAAGAATCTGCATGTTCAGCCTTCTGCTTCTGACCTTATTAGACATATACATGTTATATAATACTAAGAATTTTAAAAAAAAATAGGTTCTTGATGTTTCAGAGTGAACTCCACAAACCTCTGGGTATGAGGTACATTATCTCTTTAATCCTTCATTTCTCATCTGTCAAATAAGGACAGTACCATTCACTGAATCCTTTGTATTGTGAATATAAATTAATATTTCTGCAGGACTCAGCTGCTATAGTGATCGGCACCAAAGAAAAGTGTTAGAGGGAACATCTTCACGATAGCATTTTAAAATTGTGCAATAAATCATACATTAGGCTACACAATGCTTAACTGAGAAAACAAAAATCAAAAGTAAAAAGGATTGGACATCTGGTTCTTAATGGATACTGTCTATGCTGTGTAGTGAATGAGGTGGGGGTCTGGGGAAAAAATAGTGTACAATTAAAGATAATGCATACATGTAGAGGTGGAGGGTGAATTATGGCTATATAGATAACTAATGCTGGTATTTCTTCACTTTGTGTGCTTGACTTTGTAACTCCAATGTTTTTTAACTCAACTTTTTTATGTTTCTAGTGCAAACTTGTCTAAATTAGAAACAATCTGGCTATTGAAACTGGAGTATGCGTATGATAAAAGAAAATTGATACATAACAGGAACCGGATACTGTTTTAATGTTATGGAAAAAAAGAATTACCATAAAGTTCTCTTCCTAGCAGAATTTATCTAGGATATGAGGGTTTTCTAAGTGATGCCTTAAATCTATACTTTGTCCTTGAACCATCTCTCTCCTCTATCAATATTAGTTGGAGATCTGAGCTATCTTCTTCCCGATAAAACATAACATGACTTTGAGATGATGAGATGTCACATATCATGGCAGGCCCTTTCAGAAGGGATTAATCTATTTTATTATATCCTGATAATGAGTCAAACATGCCCTTCTCTTGCTTTCAGCCTCAGTCTGTACAGTTTCTGTAATTAGCTCAAAGCCAAAAGCCACCTCCTAGCATCTACTGCCTGTTTCTTTTTGCCGCACAAAGAGTGTTTGGCATCACTATCATAAAGTTGCCATGGCAACTCTTGGGTGTCAGAGGATGGGGCACCCCAGGACACCCTATAATCTGTTAATCTGTGACTAACACAACAGTATACCTATGACTGGACTGGCTGCCCAGCCAAAATCATGCAAACCAGGTTTTCAATCCAGAAACCGTAAATCTTTAATCTCTAACAATGCAAGACCCAAGAGTACAGCAACTGTGTTTGCTGATGACTACATGGGAAAATTGTCAAGGGAGTGGTGGGGGGCAGGGACAACACATAGCTGCTTTGTGGGAGACATTAGCCAATGACAATTCCATTCCTTTTATATCGGTGTTTAGAGTCAAAGGATAATCCTCACTGGAAACTGACATGAACATCGATTAGAACTGCCCTTTCAATCAATAGGTTCATGACAAAGCACGAGGAAGCCAGGTCGGGCTGGTGCTTGATATCTACCCTCCTATTAGTGGCTAATACCAACAATATCTCCTCATCTTGCTCTTTCTGAGAGGAAAATAGCAGTGATTAACCTCAGCCATGGTCTTAGCTGTCAACTCTTGACATACTCTTTCTTCTCAAAGAAAGTGTTAACTCTAGGTAATAGCAACAAATAATTTCTTACTCTTAATACATCAGATTGTTCTTTTTTAATGTAATGTAATTTAAAAATACCAGGCAGTCCATTTTGTGTGGGTTGTTGGATGTCATTGAGAGGGTAGGAAACCACAGCAGTGTAATTTTAAGGTGAAGCAATGTGTGTCTCCTCTACTTAGGGTAATAATGTGGACTTTCCATGATGATTGAAGAAGAAACTGCTATGGCCAATCTATTATTTGGCATACTGAGATCTTCATTTTATGGTAATGTCAAACTACATTATTGACATAATAGATCCCAAGCATGAAAAAAAAACCCACCTTAATATTTAAAATTTTTTGAAAGAATATTTATATATTTTAGATATTCATTCTATGTAAACTAGAGGATGATGAAGTCTTTCCTGGGTTAATTCCACAAATTAGAAATAAAAACTCTGGCCAGTCAAGAAATAAACAAAACAAATTTTCTATGATTTATCTATTGCCATATGCCCCACTGATATGTTGGCAGTCTTGCTATTCCATTTTACATGCTTTCTACCCCTAACATGAGTAGTTAATGGGCACCAGATTTTAAAGCAAACCTTAAGGCAGCACAAACATATCTTATTAGGTCAAGCTTGCAACTTTTTTCTTATACTGGTGAGCAAGTTCTTTCTGTTTGGTTTCTGCCATTTCTTGTGTGTGTATGGTTCACTGATTGTGTCCCTCTGGGTGGTCAAAGGAAATACCACTGAGACTTCCACAATCAAAAACTAGGAAGATGAGCTGGGCGGGATTCAAGTTTTTGAGTCCCTCAGTCTGTCTTAAGGCAAAATCACTTTGCAGTGATGGAAAGTTCACGGTTCCTGCTAATTTAATCAGGGTCTTCTTCCAGCTTGGAAAGTCTTTGAAACATTGTCTTCTGACAACAATGAGAGAAAATCTGGAGAATACTGTCAGCCATAGTCCACTATCTTTGGACTGCAAGAGATGCTGTGCAGTGGGTGGTAGTGGGTTGTTCATGGTAGAGCTACAGTGTAAAGTAGAGAGCTAATGGTGTAAAGTCAAGCTGCTCCCTTTCAAGTCTGCCTTCAGCCCAAGGTGGGTAAATCAGGCAACTATGACCCATCCTCCATCATGTGACTGTCTCTAGAAACAGCGATAATCAGACCATTTCTGCATGGTTAACAACAGCTTTATATTTCATTTTTCAATGATGAAGTTGATTAGAGTTGTCTCCGCCTGTTACTTCTGCGTAGTGACATTGCTGTGGAGTCCTGCCTACTCGCTGGCAATGATGGCACATCCACAGAGTGGATTACTGGCAAAACTTGATTACTTTGGAGTATTGAGAGGAGATAAATCAAATATTCCTGGGTGTATTTATAGAGCAATACTGTTTACTTTTTGTTTGACAACCTCAGTTAACACTTGCACTTCATAAGTGCTCTTTCACAGTTTACTTACTTATATAAATTTCTGAAAAAAGAGGTGAGATCTGGCTATAAGATTCCTGATATCACCACACTATATGCTACTAGGGTGTTAAACTCACCAAAAGATAGTTTCCTACCCCTAAATGGCTTCCAGGAAAAAGAAAAAAACCCAGTTTTTAAAATCCGTATTTCTGTTCCTCCATTAAATATCATTATATAACCATCAAAATATCTGCTCATACTCTTTTTTCTGAGGAATATATTTGTGCATCCTCTTTTCTTTGGTTGTCTCCTTCTGTTTTAATTAACCTTAATCTACACCTCCTTATCTCTGCCTGAAGAAAACCAGGGACCAAAATGCTCTTTTCTCATCTTTTATTTAATTCAGAAACGTAAACCACATCGCAAGCCAGCATTTCTCAAGTATTGTCATCTTTAATTGCTTTCTATTGTCCCAGCATCCACATTTTATTGTGCATGTCACTATTTCACCATAGGCTCTTACATGCATAACATCTCCCTTTCACATCATGGCCAACAGTGTGTGCTCCTGAGTCAGGACACTCAGCAGAGTCCCTCAGAAATAGAAGTCAGCTGCAGTCAGACTCTGGATCTGAGCTCTCCTCCTGCAACACATCCCTAAGCAACCTGGCCTTCTACATTGTAAACACAACACTCTTTTCCCTTGCTTTGCCCTGAGTGTCAAAGATCCTTAGTTAACATGTCCAAAAATTGCAACTGATGGTTAGATTCCTGGGTTTATAATTGAGTAGCCGCCTGCTTTGCCTGAAAAAATGTGAATCACCGGGCTACGCATGTAGTGGTCATCAAATTGTTCCCACTGAGAGAGGGAGATTTTCTGGGGAAAAGTCAAAGCTGTGTCTACAGATTTATCTGTTCCTATTTCTGGAAGAAAAAAAAAATAGAAAAGACGTAGTCCAGGCCCTGATATGTAAGTGCTTGGAATAGCTCTTGCCATAGAAAATTGTTTTGACAGCTATTGCTAGGTGGTGCCGTTAGTCTTCCAAATCTTTTTTATTGATGCTAACTAATGTTCTTTTTCAGCAAGCCATGCGGGTTGTGGTAGTTTTACAGTTCATGGTTCTCATGTCAAGGAAAGCTGGGTGTCTGCTCTGGTTTGTGTTCAGAGCAGCTCCCCAGTAACTAGACGCTGACATGTGTCTTTGATTCCTGAGGGATGGATTTCCACGCACACTGTTTGTGACCACTTCTGCTTCAGGGCTGTCGTACGTATAAAAATAAATGAAGCTGCAATTAAAATAACCACATACTGTCACACACTGATTTGCTTTTCAGTGGAAAGCAGGACTCCAGGCATCAGCTTTTCCTCAGTGGTAGAGCAACAATATAATTTAGCATTAAAATGCCATTTTGTCACTGGATTCTTTCCAAGTTTTATTTCTTGTAACCAGCCTCATCATGCTCTGTGTAGTCCTGCTTCATCTCTACCAAGTCGCCAGTGCTGTAACTCAGAACTGTTGGCCTTGCTACCTCCTTTAAAAGCAAACAAGCCAAGTCTTGAGGACAGGACAGAGCCAGGTCTTGTGTGCTCATTCCTCACTCTGTCCTGTCCTCTTCCTCTGCCTTTCCTCTTCCTCCTCATTGGGAATATCTGCAGAAATGCTGCCTCTTCTTGACCACCAAGATCTTCACTGCTATGATTTTTTTTTTCTCTTTGTAACTTTTTCCTATTTGTCTAGTAACCCCTGGCTGCCAGTCACAGACTTTCTGTTCTCCCTTCAGTACACAGGAGCTTTCAAGGAGGGTCATCAGGCTTTCCTCCCTCAGCTCCTCTACCAAGAAGTTCCCATTTACTCCTATGTTCCTCTGAACAGGAACCCAGCATTCCTATCTGGAGAAAAGTCTGGGTTTAAACACTGAAGTACTGAGAAAATCCGTATCTGCATTTTGGGATTCCATCCCATTTTCCATTTATTCCAGTTTTTCCCTTCAGAAAATAGCTTAAGCTCTCTTCTTCTTAGTGAGATTAGCAAGGGGTTGAGTGACATCCAAGGATTATCTGGGCTTTCTAAACAAGGCTGAATTTCACTCTTTGTGTTGATCTTTCAAAATAATTAAGGAACTACTTTCCTTACCTCTGTGTTAAAAACATGGGCAGAATTTAACAATTTCATTTTCTGAGGACCGTGTGTTCCCCTGGGAAAAGGGAAGAGACCAGGAAGCAACATAAGTGAATTGTTAAAATGGTAAATAGCTTCCATTTGGTTCCTTTTGCAGTACCTATTCAGGACTCAGTGTTTCTGAAAGTCATGGTATTTGGCACTTTTTTTAGTGGTACAATTTAAGGAATAGTGTGGTTTTAGGAAACTAGTGGCCTTCATTAAAAATATGTATAAATATTTCTGGTCTTGATCAAGAATTAAATTATGGCAACATGAATAAAAAGGCAAAAATACTACTGATAAGACCAAAACAATAATTTTGATATTATATTTGAAGCATTTATTAGATTATTTTCTGTCTGAATACTTTGGATTGACCAAATTGTTTATGGCATGTTAAGAGAAATATTGACTTCTCTCCCTGGGTTGTAGTACTAAAACAGCTTTAACAATTATGCAGGAGAGTTGCAGATTCCTTTCATTACACAAAGATAGTCAAAACCATGTTTTCTGGATTACTTTAAATCACAAGCTAGATTTTACTTGAGAAGTGAACGAACAAGATAAATGCATGGTTGGACAGTTTATCAAGTATGCAGAAACCATACAGCCCATTAGTAAGCAAACTCTGTCAGAAAAGCAGGGATGCCCTGAGAACTAATATTGTTTTGATGAAGACAAAAAGCAAGCTATAAGAATGCTAACATCCCTAAAACGTCCCTGGTGCTTTTGCTGTATAGTAGTTGGACTTTCAGCTCTTAATTGCCTTTTAATCGAAGAGACATATTCACAGAAAGTTTTGTGCCTCAAACAGGGAACGCAAGCATGCCCAGTAACCTACCTGTTCAGTGGCCAATGCTTTGCAAGGATAACCACACCCCACATCCTGGGTAGCTTTTGGCAGTGACGAATGTAACAGATCTGATCATTCCAATGGCCCAGTTTTATAAAGGATTGGGCCAAAGTATCTGAGCAATCCTCAGTTCCAGGCAACTTTATATGTTTAACAGATTTTAACCCTTCCCGGAGACAATAAGGAGGCCTGTACTACTCAAGCAAAACCACAAAGTCCACTACTCTAAGCATGAGACCTGGCCTACCTGGGGTTCCCGAGCAGCTACAGCCCCAAGGACCTCTGTCCTCCTTGTGCCAAGATGCCCGACTCAAAACCATCTTTGAACAGCAATGCAAGTCAAAACCATCACTAAACAGCGCAAAATTAATTTGATTAAATGAAATTAACATTATTTAGCGTTACAACCACAGGGCAAGCACAAAGTCAGTGGATCACTGTTTTAAGTGCTGCACCTTGTGTTGGCCTTTGGTGCCATGGTGAATTTTACTTCTGGTATTTAAGAGACCAGATTACATTTGTAAACAAGAAAGACAGCTTTGCATCTGCCCTCCTTTAAACCACGTCCAGAAATCTGAAAATTCCACTGGTTCCCATTTGTGTTGAACTGTAACAGCTGAGCTGGGCAAATGGCAGACTCAAAATCCAGCACTTTTTCTCCCCACTTCTGATCATGAGATGACCATTTGGATCAGATTCTGCTTTTAATAGGCTAGGATAGATAGGATTGATGTCAGTGACTGATTTGTGGTTGGAACTTTACTAATGATATCATGTTGACTCTACATCAGACCAGAAATGTGAAAACAAGCAGGTATGATCTGGGATTATACTCAGAGAAAAATCTGGAATAGAAGGATTTTTTAGTATGTTATTTTAAAGACATGTGCCAGGTTATAGGCAACAAATTTGACATTTACCCAAAATAGTAACATTACCTGGTTCTTGCAGATACTCATAGTCATACCCCAGCTCTCTTGAGGGTTTAAAAAATTCTCCATTTCTGTAAAGGGGGATAAAGGGGACCATGTAGTTTTCTCGATTGTGCCCAATGGGTGCATTGGCTGCTGGGTAAACTTCTAGCATGGGCCTGTGTCTTCTTAACCATTGCTCAAAAATGCTGTAGAAGAAAAAGCATGTCAATTAATGGTGGAGATTGGCAGAAATTTTTTTCTTGAAGATTAAAAAAAAGTGTCGATGCCTTTTTTTGTGAACCTTGGGGACAGAGTGGCATGCAATGACTTGTGTTCATGTGCATGTAATGCTTTCCAAATCATTTGGGTTTAGCTGCTTCAGTGCTGAGTTCCTATGCAAGCCTACAAAAAGCAAAGGCCTGCAGTGCTGCAGAGAGGCTGAATATGCTTTTAAATTCCATAATGCAATTCACTGTCTCGTGTGACCTGACTGAAATTTCTGCTCAGGAATTCACATGGTTGTGAAGGATAGAAAGAAAAGGATTAAAGATCTCAGTCCTTCCTCCTCACCCTCAGAAACATTTATGGCTGGTTGTGAATGGTCTTGTTGCCAGCTGCTCAGTCCTGTTCCCCTTCCTCTATTTTCTTACCAAGGTTTTTCACACCTGCATTAAAGTATGGCTACATCATGGTTGGTTTGACATCACCAAGGAGGTGGAAACATCTGAGGAAGAAGGGATAATCTATATGAGTCCAAAAACTTGATAAAGCATGTCATCTATCCGGAAAGAGTCTTTCTCCAGCCATAGCTTCTTCACTGACCTTGGTGTCTGCATAGTTATTTTACATATTCTCACTCCTCTCTCCCAGCTGTTGTTGTGCAGCTTTTTTTACCCTTTCTTAAATATGTTATTACAGAGGCACTACCACCATCGCTGATGGGCTCAGCCTTGGCCAGTGGGAGGTCCATCTTGGAGCCAGCTGTCATTGGGTCTGTCTGACATGGGGTCAGATTCTGGCATCTTCTCACAGAACCCACCCCCGCAGTCCCCTTGCTACCAAAAACCTTACCATGCAAACCCAATACAAGCTGTTACCCACACCTTTGACCTCAGCTGCTCCTTTCCATTTTTCTCTACCAAAGTTTCTCCCATTAGCTGTCTGTCAGCGCTTGGCAATATGTCTGTTCTTTAACTTGGAAGCAGAAAGCTTAAAGGCTGTGGTATGGGAAGAGTTTGTATTGACATTTTCAAGTCAACTACTGGATGTGTTCGGAAAGCAAAATTTACAACTCTCCAAAACACTCTCAGTTCTCTTCCCTTTGTGTCTGAGCTTTTTCTGCTCAATTCTTCACTTTGTTTCAATCCTCAAATCCTTCCCCTGATCCCCTGCTGTTTACACAGTGACCTTGGCTTGTCAGCAGACACCTGGATGGTTGGAATAGAGGATCTGGCAAGATGCTGTAAGGGGAGCAGATGCAGGTATCTTATACATGAAGAAAGGGGATCCCATGCTCGATCGGAAGGTATTGGTAGAAAGGGATTATCAGCATCAAGCTCAGGGAGGGATAACTGAATTCAGTTATGAGGGGTGGAAATGGTCTAAAGAGACCTGTAGATTGTACTTTAATTGAGATCTTGACTCAACAGTTGCTGCTCCCTGACACTGGCCACTGGCTGGAGGACACTTTCCCCCCTCTTATAATTATTAACCAGCTGTTCAGGAACTGAAGTTACCTCAGAAACACAGACCCAAATGTAAGTGCTCGGCAGTATCAGGATCTCTGCAGAGCATCCAGGGATTCTGCTGGTAGATTTTTACCTCCTGTCTTTGGGCAGAAATGTTGAGAAACACTCTGCTTACCCCACCAAATTAAAGCCCTCTCGCAGTCATCAAAACAGAGGTAGGGCCAAAGCCTTGGTTCTTTTTTTAGAATCAAAAGATTTAATAGATGACAACATCACTATGTTCATACATCTTGTCAACCCTTAACAATGCAGGTATTAATCTTGATTAAAATCTTCATTTGTGGCTCTCTTCTTCAGCTAATTTCATCAGCCCTGTCTAGAAAAACTCTTGTCAGAATGATAATGTTCAGCTGAAGCTTTCAGATGGATAAATTTAAACAATGATATCAAGGCTTCAGCTGCAGTTATCACAAGAAAGTTTGAACAGAAAATGTAATCTGATTACATCTTTGGCGAACAGCATAGAGAAATCCAGTAATCATTAAAAAAGGCATATAATATAAAGGAAACCAGGACATTAGTTTAGCTTGAGAGTAGTAGGGGTGTGTGTTGACTCCAATCCTTTCCCTGCCTGGCTTTTACTCATGTTTTGGGCAAGGCACCCTAACTATCAGTGCCTTGTTTTTCTAGCAGTTGTAGATGGGAGCCAAGATGATAGCTCTTCTCTGCAGCACAGGGCTGTTAGAGGTACAGAGATACTTTGGTTATGGGAACATGGTAATATTTTAAGAAGAAGTCAGAGATAGGACTTGGATCAGTTTTTCAAAGTCTGCTGCTGATCCATACCCTAACTTTTGAATGCGCAATTTGAGGTACTTCTTGGGGCACGATTTTTAGAAAACGCTGAGCAGCCACATTCTGATAATCTGGATGGCTGATGAGCACAAGGTTCAGAGCTAGAAGTCGTCATTTGCCTGAAATAGCTTTTGTATGACATGCCCTGAAATGCAGCATCCTCTCTGGATGACTTAAATGTTGCTGTTTCATAAGCAGTTTCGAGAAGAATCCTTAGGCCAGTAATCTTTCAAGCAGAATGCAAATGCAAAGCATTTCCATGGAAATGAACATATGTACTTTTGGATTCCTTCATTTGCAGTGTGGTTCCCACATTAGATATCAAGCTTGTAGCAGGAGCATTGAATTGTCTGCCCTTGCAGCTGATCTTTAGATTTAGATGCAATTGTATGCCTCTAATTACTGATATGATGAGTTGTGCTGATGCACAAGATATGTTGCACAATTCATTGAATTGTTTATGAACAGTTCTCTCCTTTAGCCAGCATAAAATCATATAATCTTTACTGAAATCTGTTTCATCTAACATGTCTGTATGCCACTGTAGAAATCTCAGAAACATCCGTTAGGGTTTTAAGAGTCACACTTTCCATTACTCCCTTTAGAATAGCTGGCCCTGTGCATTTATCTTGGCTTTTTTTTTTTTTTTTTTTGACACTTTGAAAGATTAGGATCATATTCTACTTGCTAATAAAGCAATTGGGTGAAGTTGCATTTATTCTTTCCACTTAAAGTCTTGTTCCCAACTTGTTCAGTAAGATAGGTTCACAACACTCATTTTTTCTTGGCAAAATAATGCATGATGCTCAGTATTTTCATGGGGATCTTCATGTTTTTCTTCTTTTACCTGAGAAAACTGACAGATTTAATATAACAGTAGTATTTTTTACATCCTCATTTGTTTGTATTTCTCCTTTTAAAAGGGAGGCACTGTCATTTCCCTGCCTTACTCATATTTTGTAAGAAAAGTTATGAAAGAAGGAACCTTACCCTTGCCTTTCAAGAAAGGTTTCCCAGCTGAGTGGAAAAAGAAACCTCTCAATTGCATCCACTTGGGGAGAAAATCCATGGAGAAGATAAAACTTAAGCTGTATTTCTATTGTGAAGTACAAATAGTTCTTGTTGGGCACCATAAGCCATTTAATATGAGAGAGTTACATTTTATGATTCCCCAACTGAGGCTGTTAACTCCCTTCCTACATTTTTAAGGAAAACTGAAATCCTGAAGTAGCCTATGGCTTTTGCTATCAGCCAGGTAATGACGTTGGCACAGTGCCCCTATCCTTGGAGACTTGTCTTAACTGAAAAGTCTTGGGCCAAAAAAAAGTATATCTGGAGAAAATAAGCACATTGTCTTTTGTTTCAGAGTACTGGGACCACTGAATTACATGTTGTAGGATACTTTTTTCCTCAAATAAGGTGCTTTCTCAATCCCTGGCTACATTTGAGGCAGTTAGCATCAAATGTGCTCTAGTTTATGCAGTGGTATCCTTTCTGTAGGCAAAGAGAACACATCTGAACAGCTACAATGGATCATCTGACAATTCTTTCATGTGCAGTGGCCTACAGTAATGGTTGCTATATCTGATAACGGACATGTGGTTTCTGTGACAGAGAGAAATCAGTACTTCCATCATCAGATGTTGATCTACTTACCATTGATAGAAGTTTTTCTTTTCTTCCCTTAAAAGCAGCCATGTTGTAAGTCATTTCCTTTTAGTACCTTGAAAATATATACTTGTTTTCTGTGCTTTGCTCAGTAGCTGCAAACCTGGAAGAGCTTAGGGCTGCAGAATTAAAGCTACATGCAGAGAGACAAAATGCTGATGCAATTAGCTGGTCCGTTTGTGGAGTGACAAGTTCCTGGTAGAAAAGCCAGGATTGCGGCAGAACAGCAGACCTGAACTCCCTGGGATTGTTGATTATCTTGGCAAACCACTGCTATTATGTTCTCTTCATATGAACCTCTGCATTCTCCCCTGGCCCTGAGAGCCTAACAAAGCAGGACTATGAATTAAATGACATCTGAAGGGCCATTTTATTCTACTTTTCCTCCCTTTCTTGACGTAATGAGACTAAAGGTAACAAAAAGACAGCTAAAGAATCAGATCAGGGCTCTGTGATATCCAATCTCCATATTTCTTCTATGCAAAAAAAAAGTACTGGGCAGAAGTTCAGTGAGAGAGAAATCTGTCTGACTCCTACAGCAGTCTGGTTGGCTACTTTCTTCCTCAGCATGTAGACAAAGAGGGCAAGCAGATAATTAGTTGTTTGTATAGGTAGGAGTGATATTTTCCAGACACGGAGCCTTTTTTAGCATTGCAATCCCAGCTAGACTGGTGTCATTTGGGAGATGTTGGCAGTGCTGAAGAGAGCAGATGGGATGTGGGCATGGTGGGGAATACAAAGAGGGATAAAAGAAAGAAGAGAAGAGCTAATCAAACTCCCTGGGAATTTTGTTCAGGGAATGGAAATGGGAGAACCCAACCTGGGATCTAGCAGGAATAAACCATAAATCCTCGAGGGTGACAGCTCTTACCTAGAAGGGTCATGGGCAATCAGGACTTAAGAAATAGAAATTTAAAATATGGAAATGAACTAACTGAAATGGAGATCAGTCTCCTGATAACCCTAATGCCCTTTGTATTTCTTGAACAGTAAGCAGAAGTGACTCGGAAGAGGTAGCTTTTATTTAAAGGCCTTGGACAGATTAAAAAATAATTCTGTCTAGATTAGGGGAAAGACTGTTTCCGTCTGGAAGGCTTCTTCCTTTGCTTGAAGAAATCAAAACTATGTGTCCCAAATAAGAGGCTAAGGAACCGAAAGGGATAGGAGAATAGTTTCAATTTTGAAAGATGCCCTGTCTCACATTTAGAACGCAAAAAGACTCAATCTCTCTATATTGCACTTCCGAAGTAGAAATTATTTTGTAGTGGTTGTTTTATTAAAGTAAATATTGAAGGTTTTAGAATTACTAGATTATGATGATTAACAGTCTATACAGATTATTTTTGTGGTAAGAAACAGTATTTTAATATTGTAGAATGGGTTGGATTTAGACAAATATAAGCTAAAATAAGGCTCAGTGTTTGTATTTAAACATTGGAAAAACTGATCTAGGGACGTGATAAATTCACCATCACTTAAATTCTCTGGTTCAGTCAGAAGCCACATGCTTGATGCAGAAATAGCTAAGCGAGGTTATCTGGTCAGAGGGATTCCCAAAAAGTCATAAAAGCAAAGAATATTCTTCCTGCATATTAGAGAAATTTTAGAAAGTGTTAGAGGCCCCATTTTACTTCAGACAAAATAGGCAGAGAGTAAAAATGACTTGCATAAGTTCACACTAGACATGCTGCAGTGGAGTGGGACCTCAACTATGGCATCACTTTGTACCTACCAGACTATGATACCTCATGGAGTCCTGTTATACTATTGCAAAGCATGAAGTCTCAATTTTATTTAAGTTTTTTGCTATGTATCTGTATACAGATCTCTCTAACTGTTAGTGAGCTTAATACATGTGTGTACCAGCACACATGTATTAGGTCTAAAGAGCTGATATGTGGTAAAAAGTAATAAAGAATCCCACCTGCTATGTCGATGCTTTGGTAGTTTAAATTTTCATTCTGGGGAAATAGACTTTGCTTTCGCAAAGAGTTTTAGTGTGGTAAGGTGCTTTTACAGAGAAAATTAAAGCCATCTATAAAAGACATGGATATATCACTTCCATTTAACTGCGTATAAATAGACCTGAATATTTTCCTTGTTCTGCTCCATACATACCAGATTATATGAAGTGAAATGAAATGAGCCTTAGTGGAAAATTAATTTGAAAAAAAAAACCCCTTGGTTTAAAGAATGGGGGGAAAAATAAGATTGATTTGAGGATGATTAAAAAAAGGCCACCAATATATATTTCTGAATTCATATTATTCTATGAATAATATATGCAATGGGATTATAGCTAATGAAAGGATGAGTCAAGAAATAAATGGGTTTATGTTGCCAGTGGGAAATATCAAGCAGAGTCTAAGAACAGTGCTGTTCACTTCATACTGTTCCAGACAGTGTTGTGTGCTCTGAAAAAAGGTGCTGCTCACAGGAAAGAAATGTTAAAACCTGGAAAAAGTAGAGTAAAACAATGAGAGTAGGCATTTTATTTATCATTTTGAAAAGAGCCTCTCCTAAGAGCCGTTTCCCAACAGCATGCCTCCACAGTCATGAGCAGAGCTACACTTGACCGATTGCAGTGTAGGAGGAGAAACCAGACCGTAAATATCTGTTATTAAAGATTTCCTTGTATTGAACTACTGCAGAGAAACTGACACATAGTGTAAACCTAACTGGCCCTTCAGGAAGATTTTCTAGGAGAAGTTTAATCCGCTGTGTTTTGCCTTGCAATTAAGGACAGCTGGAGAGAGGGAAAGGGGGAAGAAGAGGGTTCGGTACCTCCATATGAATTCCTCTGCCGTGCAACCAGGAACATGTGTGACACTGCAGGTGTCCCCAGTGGGAGGACTACAGTGCCCTTATGGCGAAGGGTCATGGTCAATCTAGGTCCATACCACTACAGAGGACACGGTCCTGCTTTCCTCCTACCTTCTTGTCCTCACTTTCCTTGCAAGCATTTGCACAACGTTGCCATAACCAAGATTAAGGAACTGATTTGGTTTAAAACCAAACATATCATTTGTTTTTATTTGTTCTGGGATAGCTGAGGTGAGATAAAGTCACGGACCTGATTCATCATGCTTTGGCATGATGTAGTATCAGCACAAGGGAGGAACAGAGGTGAGCACCTCCGGGTAGCACTAATTGGTGAGCAGGACTGTTTTTTCTTCTTAACCTATGTGCAAGGTTAAGCTGACTTAAAGCAACAGTGAAACTGTGCCTTTTGTTTCTCAGTAGCCTCATAAATCCATGCCTCAGCTAAGTGTGCACACAGACAGTACTAACAGTTCAGCTGCTAGATGGCAACTTTGTAAGCCACTAGTAACTTTATCGCATTCAAATATGAAGCCATGTCACTAGTTGTGCCAGATTTGAAACAGACTTTCATTCCTCATCTACAGTTGTGAGACTGCGGCTGACTATGGCAGAAGGAAGGCAGAACATTGTTGCTTAGAGCGCTTTTATACAATTTATTTCAGTATCATGAGTTCTGACATTCTGTAAAAGAAATCTGGCAAGCAACATGTATTTGCATTTGGAAAGAAAGGGAAAAGGAAACAAATTGAGGAAAGCTGAAATGCCAGTCCAAGGACTGTGATTACACAGTAGTCATCACTTTAAAAGTTGGCACTAGTCAGCTGGTATTACAAAGTCACCTCAGGTAATTCCCATCCCAAGCATTTGGGAGAAACATTGGTGCTTCAGTCCTGGAAGAGCTGCTAATGCTGAGGTTGTAAAGTCAAGGCACTGTACTGTTTGCCAATGTATGCAGTTATATTGCAGTGTCATTTTTTTCTTTTTGTTTTAAGTTGGCTAAAGACACTACAGGGACTCTCAGTCAGATTATAAACAAATGGCACTGGTTACAATGCAAGTGTCTGATTAAAAATTAAGATGCTGCCCTCAATTATTGTGAGAAACCCATCCAAGGCCTCTGAGGCTATGTCTCCCCACTGTTGAATCACCGCTGAGTGCTTGCTCTGTGTCCAGTCCCAGATGCTGGGGAACATCCAGGCTTCCACCATTGCTTCCAAGCTGCAGCATGCGGCAAGCATCCTTGGGCACAACGCCTCTTCCACAAACCCTTGCAGTACCACTGTCCAGTTACTTCTATGCCAGTTCCTGGACCAGCTACCGGAGAGACCTGTTTGTGCATGTGTGCATGTGTGTGTCTGCCTGTGGATAAGGCAACTGGGAGACCAGGGGATCCAGGGGCAGTTACTGGGTAGACTGGGTATCTAAGGCCAGTTATGCAGGGATCCAGACTGTATGTGTGTGTATATATATATATACATATGTATATGTATTTTCCCATAACAGGCTTTCATCCTGGTCAGCCAAAGAGGGCAAGAGGATAAGGTTGTTGGTGCTGTTGGAATTAGTGTTGGTGCTGTATTTCTTTGTTGATCTGTGTAGCTAGTAAAGCATGTATGCATATATACATATGCATTATATATAAATATTGTGTGTATGTGTGCCTATTGGGAATACATGCTCAGCCTCACTATTGGTTGAACCCAAGAACATGGAGCTGTGGTAGCCATACCACTATTGGGCTACTAGATTTGTTAACCCCTAACACTTTAAACACAGACTTGTACAAAACAGACAAGAAAGGATGTTTTAGCCCAGTGGAGCTGTTCCCTCATATAACGTTGTGCTTCTGATTTTTTTCTTGGAGCATGTATTCCCATGTAGATCGATTATATGTCTCTGAAATAAGAATATTAATTTTCAGGAAACGTCTGGCCTACTTTTTTGTTTCCCTTTACTCCACCTTCTGAACCAAAAGGTTTTTGGTTTTGTGGACCACAGTGGACTAGACCACCTGCAACACTGAGAGGCAATGTGCAGATGACAGCAAGCCCCTTACTTATTCAGCCAGATTGACATAGGTGGCACGCTGCTTCCTAGAGGATCATTCTCTGGATGAGGTATAATAATGCACCATGCTGACACCTTCCCACCTGTTACAAAGTACCACCAGAGCTGGGGAGCCATGTGGCGCCTGAGGATCTTGGCACTGCTCTGCTTCATCATCCCACTACAAGCATCTGTACTTCCTTCCATCTCCTTTGTTCTCATTTACGGCACTGCACAAACTGGGTGCTTGGAAAGTGTCAGATGAAGGAAATAAGAGGGAGGGAGATGGTATAGGTATAGTCCCACACAACCAGTCCCAAATAAGAGACAACTAATGCCACTTTCTTTGCCTATGTCCTACTTTGTTGAAAGCTTCAAGGTTACTGCGGCTGCTGGGGTTATGAGATATTTTTAATATTCCCTCTACCAATGTGATTTAGAGCAGTTTTTCCCCCTTGACTTTAAAATACCCTCAACACCTCTGTAGGATTAGGAGAGGAGAAAGGGTCTTCAACCTTTCCGGCTGAAACTATTCTTTATGTCAAGCAATTTAAATATCCATAGCCATTTGGAGAAGATGCAGTTGGATCTCTCATTGCTACTTAGCATGCTCATTTGGGTGCAGAGGGCTACACAGCTTCCAGTCATTGCTCCAATAATCATGTAGTGCTCCAAATGTTTCTCTTCTAGAATAGAAAAGGCGGCAGCTCCTCCAACCTCTATTGTGAGAAACAGCTCCTCAGGCACCTGAGTCCTGCAAAGGATTCAGATAAAATGATCCTGAGCAGAGATCACTGCTGGTGGTGTAGGACCAAATGCCGCTCCTCACTCAGAGAGAGCTGCTGAAGTCCTCCTGCATTTCTGTTCCCCATTTGCTGTGCCAGTTTCCATGAGTCACACTGTGAAAGCCTAACTCTTCCCAGGAAACCCATATAGCTGCTTGGGGCTTTGACCCCATTGCGCATAAGTCTGGGGCACAGCTCCCATACCACAAAGCCTAACCTGCTGGGCAGCCCTGCAACCCACCTTCCCAGTCAATGAACGTCACAGAAATATTCTTGTTTTCTGCCTTCTCGAAAAACTGGGTAGCCTGAATCAATGAGTGCTGAGCCCAGCTTATATTTGATCGGTTGCTGATGGATTACAACATAAAAAGCTTTATTCCTACTGGAAAAGGGAGATAATGGATAAGCTGAGCATGACACATCGCTCACAACACTAAAGGCAGGAGCTGAGTGTTGGAAATTGTGTAGGAATCTGTGCAGAGGAATGTCAGTATTCTCTAGTGTAGGACTAGGTAGAGCCTCATTGTAACCCAGCTATTGACAAAGCAAGCTAACTCCTGTGGAAGCTTATTCTGGACCTCCACTGGAAAGAAATGGTGAGTTTAGGTGAGGCTTAGCTGGGCTGAGATTTGGTCAGATATCTGATCTAAACTCTATCACTTTTCTTAGTCAAGCCAGCCTCTGTTTTACACCAATGAAAGCTAGCAATGACTCTTCCTAGGTGCAGGAGAGAAATTCTTCTTCCTTAAAATAGCTGTCATCATGTGTGTTATTTCACCCCTTGCTGTCAAACCAAAGCAATTTTTGGCTAGAAATATTTGTTTCTCATTCAGATTTAGGTCTCTCATGCTGTCCAACACTGCAAACCCCAAGGTGTACCTGAGGCATGATGGTGTGTACTGTGTGCTTTGTAAATAAGGAAATACAAATGCAACCATGTGTTACACGGAAAAAAAAAGTTAACATTTGCTGGAGTGTATATCCTGTGTTAACTTTCTCAGGTTCATCTTTGCCACGGTTTGCAGCTAACAGAAAAACATCACTTGAAGTAAGAGATAATACAAATGCCAGCTGCTCCGAAGTTTAATAACTAGTTTCCCCTGAAGAGAAAGATAACAAGCAGATTAAAATGGACTGCTGTGGAGGTAGCTGGACTGACTCTATGTGGCCCATTCCTGTGCTCTGTAATTCAATTCTTTTGAGACTGAGAGATTGTCATTATTGAGGTTCACAAGGGCATGTAATATATAAATCACATCTACGGTGGCAAAGTGATAATTTCTTTTGATGAATAGAAGGTAGCTACACGTGGGTGAGAAAAGTACCATGTTTTCCTGTGATTTTTTTACAATTTGAACAATTACAGCAGCTGTTATTGCAGAAGTGCTGCAGGAAGGAAATTCAATGCTATGCTAGCTGTCTGCATCAGAGCTTGTCTTGATCGCTGTGTCACAGAGAGCACTTTCTCCTCCTCCAGCGTTAAGAGGATAGGTGAAGACTAACCATGTGGCTCTTGCCAAGTTTCAGGGCAAAGTAACCTTTCCTTTTAAAAACCACTAATCGCTTGCATAATATGTAGTGTACAAAGTGATCCATTCTATAACTGCCTTGGCTGAACTAAAATCTTGCAGTAAGAGTGATATGAAACATGCACTTCAAATGGGACTATTTGAACAGTATTATTGATTTTTAAGAGCAGAATGGGTCATTACAAACATCTAGCCTGAATAATGAGATGGCAGGTGAGATGATTGCAACTACTGTATTTCACATATAATCCAGAAGATGTCTGTTTAACCTTAACCTTGCTGTTCCCCTAAAGCAAGGTGGATCAGCAGAACTGTAGGTTTTATATATGCTTAATCGATAAAAAGAACATTTAACTCCAAAGCCTGTTCCTTGTCCTTATTTCTCTCTGTTTGATTCTGTATGGTCTATCTGTGGATTGCTAGAAGACTTATTTAAGAGTGTGGGTTACTTTAGACACAGATGCAACCTGAAGTGTACTATATAGACTCAGCCCCTGTCTGTCTAATGGGCAAAGCAGGGAGGTCTTCTGGAGGAGGGATGCTCTAAACCTATACTCCTTTGCTTTTGCTTCTGGCCACCACTCTAGCCATGGTACAGGTTAGATGGACCTGTGGTGTGACCCTCCAAGGCTGTTCCTGCATCCCTTTGGGTGCTTTGCAATTGCAGTAGCAGGAACTGCCCAGCCTTACTAAAATAGATGTTAAAAGTCCAGCTTCAGTATCTCGGTGTATGGTATGCCTTTCAGCCCCAGACACAGGGATATCAAAGAAGAGATACTGGGGAGCTGTATTTCTCAGCAACACCCCAACCTTCCCACTTACACTCTGTTTTCCATGGATATATTTATGTGGTATTTTGCAGTAGATGTGAACTCACTCTACCCACATACTGAGCCCACTTTGAGTGAGTCAGCTCCATCAAACAAGCTCAGCAGCTCTGGTTAACATGCTACTAAGCCTGAGAGGTTAAGAGGGGAAGGTTAGCAGCTCCAGTTCAGTGCCAGATGAGGGCTTGTGGTAACAGAGGGAGTGTGTGTCCTCCTGCACATTTGTAGACATCCCCAAGGGGAAACAAAATTAAGACGAATCCTTCCCTGCTTTCATTTCTAAAAATTTCTGTGCTTGAGTTTCCCACCCCTTCAGTGGTGATCTGCTCTGTATCTCATACTTGTGTGCCAATAAAGCTTGTGACCAAAGTCACTCGTGGCCCACCCTCATATGAAACGGTCTGCTGGAGGGCAGTTTTCTTCCTCTGATGTCCCTCCTGGTAAAACAGAACTGGTTTTTGTGACATGGTGGCTTCCAGCACAGCAGCTGCTGGTAACCAGGTGATTTTGTTAAGCATCAGAGAAGGGTGAGAGCTGGGCTACCTTGCTGCCATGTCACAGAGCCTGCTGGTGGGACGTAGCTGTGCACGCTGATCAGGGTTCTCTTCCCAGTAGGAGGCATGTAATACACACGAGGCAGGGAGAAGAGGTCTGATAGGCAACTGCCACCCAGGATGCATTGCAAAAATGTAATTAATTCCCCCAAGAGCTTTAGAGGTGGGGAGATAACTTTCCCAGACACAGTCTTATTACATACACAAGTAATGGGTCATACACCCATTACATTATATGTGTAGTGGGTGTTTGTATTATAGTAATTTCTGAACTTGAATTTAAATGAACCCTCTGTGCTAGCAATTAGATAAAAAGAAGTATTTTGAGGCGACTCATCCAATCAAAAGACAAAAAGGTGTCTCAGCAGAGATGTCTGCAGCTGAGCTGGTCACTAGTCAGTGACTTTCTGACTATAGTCTCTACTGACTGTAAGTGGGGCTCAAAAGGGGGTGTCTGCATTGTAGCTTGAGAAGAATACATCTTAGCCAACGCTGAAGGTGTGTTTCCTTAGAGGGAGAAACCAGCAGTTCTGCTGGCTGTGGATCTGATGCAGGCCTACTTGTTAACAAGTAGTTAAAGCGTGAGCAGGTCATCCGCTCCAATGCTGATGCTCTCACTAGCCCAGGTGCCATGGGACAAGGGAGCTCCCTCAGACAGGAGGACTAAGGTCTAAGGTAACACAGAGCTCCTCATTCATAGTCCTACAGATAAAATGGTTTATGGGGGTTTCTTTGGATATTGTGCTACTATACACCACAATTGTGCTACTCCACAATCACCACGTTTAAGTGCTTCTCCAGCTGTCCTTGGCTTCCTGCTGCCTTTCCTGTCTGCTTCTGAAGTGGGTTTTTCCCTCTTTATCCATCTTGCATGCATTCAGCATATGCATACAGTACCAGTGAAACCATAAAGCCTCCACCAATACCGTCCCACTCCTTCCATCTCTGCTGCATGGTGAACAAGGTTCAATTTTTTTTGTGCAAAGGCACTTTATAATCCAGATATTTAATTCCAAAAGACAGCCTAAATGTTATGGACATGCATCCTGAGTAAGAAATGACTGTCACACCCACCAGCTTCCACAAGATTTCACTCAGGTGCCAGATATCAAAAGATGTATTAGCAAAATACAAAAGCTTTTACGAGGTAAAGTAGTATTTGGGAGCATTAGGGGTTTGTCCTGCTACACACCACCTTCTCAGCTCTGTTCTGGAAATGGTGCAAAACATCCCTAGGTCAGGAGCAAATCCCAGGGGCTTCGCTCATAAAAGCTGTACTTGCTTACCCCTGGGCATAGCAGTAGCTCAGTGATGTTCATGCTTTCATTGAGTGGAAGGACTTTAACCATGTTTCACCTTCATGCCAGGGATAATTACGGAGTTGACTTCACCTCATCCACTGCCTTTATTCAGGCACTTGGGAGGATACAGTGCTGGGCACAGACAGTAAGATCCTGAGCTGACACAATGCAGCAGCACTGTGGGTTTACTGTTACTGTGGAAGGAGGTATATTGCTAATGGCAGCCTCTTGACCTGCCTTTGTCTAACAGATTTCACATGGCTCCAAGCCATAGTTCATTCAGCTCCAGAAAAATATGACATAAAAGTGTCATCATTTTTTGCAAACATACCTCAGAAAGCAATAAAAGTCTTGCTGTGCCTATATAAAGGGAGAAAATTAATCATACACTTAGTGTTTATGTAGTGACTTCTCCATTTTTACACTGCTTTATTGCTAGCTGATATATCATTGTACTACAGTCTCCATCTCAGCTGTGCTTAAGTCACTTGTTTCGGTGTCTCTAACTTTCCATATACCAAATGGGGATAATGCTTCCTAGGGTTCATGTTTGTCTGTGTTGTCTCCCACTGGAGACAGTTCAGGGTAAGGAAAGAATCTTATTTCATGTATTAAACAAGTCTGGAAACCTAGTGTTGCCTTACAAGAATTTCTAATGATCCTTCTTGAATGCTTTCACTCCAAATGTTCCAAATTCTTGAAGCAAATAGTTTTTAACTGCTAAAAAAAGTTCTTGTTTCCTGTCAACATTTCAAAACAAGAGAACAACTTGGTTTTTCTAGTGCCATTTTTTGGTTTAAAAAACCTGAGATGACATTTAAGAGAAAATGAAAATGTTCTGTTTCAAAAACAGAGTAAAAATAAGAAGCTTTTATTTTGACATCTCCTGGGAGTGAAAATCAAATTTCCTCTTGTTAAAGTATTTTCCAACAAAATCATTTTTGACATAATGCTAACTTTTTTTGCAGTGGAAGGAGAAGGGACTGGCATGAAGGTGAGTATATTGAGTCCACAGGAACTGAAAGTGTCCATAAAGTTGGCTTAGGGGATGGAGCATTGCTGGCATGCAAATCAGGATGTGTAGATTTTGGGTTCTAATATATTTTTGAACAGATTGCTCCATACATGCTTTTCAGTTTAACAACACTTTACTGACAAGCAGTGTGATAAGGAACATTTTATTGTTAGATGCTCAGATAAGCCAGAGTCTGGCATTTCCTAAGGCTCCCAGCTCCAGCCTGCCTCTGAAGCAGAAAGGGTTATTTTAGCATCCTGCAGAGGAGTCTATGGCAGCTGATGTTGCTGAACAGCACAGAGACATTTGCCTTGATCAGGCAGAATTAGTGGCATTTTCTTTGGGCTCTGAAGCTGATGCGTAGGAGAGTTTCTCCTGCACCCGCTTGGAAGTGTGCATGTATGTAAGTGGCTGTAAGTGAGAGTGTCTCCATTTCCTATGTATGTGACCTTATGCTTGACTTGGATTACTTTTAGCAGAATGCACGTGCACACACAAATACACACCCCCCTACACCTTCACCCCTGAAGGTTTTGTCTCTTTGATGCAAGGATTTTAGTCAAGCGAAAGAGTAACTGAAGCAACAAGATCAGCATAGGGATGTCCAGCTGTCTCTTGTCATTGCCATTTCATATGACTGTAAATGAAGCAATTGCTATCTCCTGTTGCCCATGTTGCTTTGATACCTGAAAGCCACAGTCAGAGGCTGAGAATATGCCAGGTGCTACACAGACCAGTGCAATTAGACAGTCCCTTAATGACAGAGCTTATAATATACACATAGGGCAGAGGACAACAGATGGGTACAAACAGATGGGAGGAGGACTAGGCAACCATGCAGTGAGACCACAAGGGTCCACCCACTAAGTGAAGGTTTCAGCTTACTAATATGTGAGCTTTTCTGCAAGTATCACGCCAAAGAAAGAATGGTGATTGAATGTGTGGATGTGTAGGGTGAACAATTCCCAACCAGGAGGAGTATGGAGGGACTTGTCTGAATGCCAAACAGATGTAAGATAGAGATTGATATCATGAACTTATTGAATGGGTGAGTGAGTTCCTTAGCAATTAATAAGGGATGATTTGGGGATGGGCAGTGATGGGCCTTGAAAATAGAGACCAGCAGTTCATCTGGTGTGACAGAGAGCAAAGAAATGGTAGAAGGGTATGAACAGAGAGGAACAACTGATCAGAGCATTGAGTTAATGCAATGATGGTTGCAGCAGTATTCTGAGCTGTTTGATTACTCATGAAAGCTGGAGAAAAAGGTGCTGTAGTGGTGGCACCACTAGAACTGACAAGTAGGTCTAGCTGTACAAGTAGGCTAACAAGTCTAGATTTTAGAGATGCAAGAGACTGAAAGTCTACACCCTATTGTGTTTCTCTAGAAAATCAGTTCTAAATTGCTTGTTCTAAAATCAGGGCCTTTGAAAGTCATCCATGTTATTGTAATAAACCCTGTCCATTACTGCAAAACTTAGAAATGAGTTGAGAACTGGAGCCCTATTGCATTAGCTGCTGTACAGGTATAAAGTAGTATGGAGATTTTTAATGGCAACAATTTTTCCCATTGCTATTTAGTTTTTCTTGCACTTGGCAAGGGGAACTGTTGGGGTGGGATGTGGAAGTTAAGGACAAGAGAGGTACAGAACAAATGAGAAGAAAGATTGAAGGAACATTCAAAGGGCAGAAGTGCAGGGAGAACAGACAGATACTATGTGGCTATAGGGATGGAGGGGCTGAAAAGTTGACAAAGAGGAAAGAGTTCCTTTTCAAAACAAAGAAAACACCTTAGTGAGCTCAAGTGGGACTGTGGGCCCTTGCTTTCACTGCTTGTGCAGCTGCTCCTTCCCGCTTGAGTGGGTTGACTCCTCCCTTGTTATTCCCTTTTGCTGACTGTTGAGCATATCTGAATAGCAAAGAGATTTGCAATTAAGGGAAATGCTTCACAGAGCTAAAAAAGCTCACATTTTTGCTGAATATATATTTTGTTGCATCTTTTTTATTTTTTTAAGCCATTCAATTAACAATTAATAATCTTCAGGATGGTCACCTGCTCTTACCAAGCACTGAGGTCTGATCCCTAGGTCTTCTAGCTAGCAAATAAGAAGGCAAGGAGACTGATTTATCATTGCTAAGAAAGCTGTTGCCTGGGTACCTTCATACTTCTGCATTGCTGAAAGACAATGACCTAAAGAAAGGGGAGTGTTTGTAAGCAAACGCTTTGCTTTTCACCTGAGACATCTTTTCAACTGCACCTCTGCTCCGTCCATCCTTCCCTCATTTTGTGCATCAGGCCTGGGTAGGAACGGCTGGGGGGTAGCAGATGGGAGGCTGACTGTTGCTCAGTTTGGAAAGCAGCTCCTAACATTTGGCTCACACCTGTCAACAGACTCCGTATACACTTGTTTATCCTCCTCTGTACCATATGTTTCTATGTAAAATCAGTTCCAATGATCTATTGCCTTACTTCTATCACTCCTATTATGGTCGTAACTGAGCATTTCACAGTCGTTAATGCATTTACCCTGACAGTGTCCCTGTTGCGTAGGCATCTAATATCACCCGCTTTACAGATGGGTTAGCTGAAGCTCAGATCAACAGCTCCTCAAAAGTCTTGTTGAAATCAATAGGAAGGAAACACATCACCAGGAGATGTGAGTTTGGGAGAGAAAACTACACGCTCAGTTTCACTCAAGGAATTT
Organism: Ciconia boyciana; assembly: GCF_034638445.1. Taxonomy (NCBI): domain Eukaryota; kingdom Metazoa; phylum Chordata; class Aves; order Ciconiiformes; family Ciconiidae; genus Ciconia; species Ciconia boyciana. Next base: position 210,646,482 of record NC_132934.1, read on the forward strand.
GCAGTGGAGTGAGGAATCCCTCTTCTGGGTCCTACATAGATGCTCAAAGTGCTGGACCATTCTTGATTTCTTGAGACAGAGCTGTTCCCTGCCTTTGCAAGACTCAGCAGACCTGTGGTTGCTGGTGTCCAGTCTTTTTACACCCTTTGCCTGTAAAACCCCATCTCACAACTCTCTGTGTCCTCAGCAAGACCTGGAAGAGATGCTGTCCTCTGGAAGATTTAGTTTAAAAGTTAGTTAAAAGCTCATTGGCTCAATGTAGTGAGAGCAATCAGCTCAAAAGTGTTCTTCCGAAATGAGAAAAGCTGATATGGACAAAAAAAAAAAAAAAAAAAAGCTCCTGCTGCTGTGGAGACTGTTTTTCCCCTTTCCTTTATTCTTTGTATTCTTGCTTGCCTCTCAGAAAATAACTTCTTCGCAGCCCTTCAGATTTAAAGTCTATGTAGGAGAGGAACAGGGTTTTTTTAAATGTACTGTATGTACCTATCAGTCACCTACTTATTAATTGTAACTAAAAGCATGATTAATCTGTCATGGATAAGGCTGCTAAGTAACCTTAATCATGCTAATGCATTTCTGTCACTTATACAAAAGGCAGCATTATTATCAGTTTTTACATCCGTGTGTACTAAAGCCTATATATGCAGCAGCTGCAGAGCACTGGTAACGTTCTTTCTGCCACAGATGGGATGAGGTTGCATCATGGATATCTGTATTGCTCCCACAGTGCTTGTGCAGTGATTTATTTCCTCAACACTAGCAGGATTTAATGATGTTACCTTTTGCAAATAATTTTGCCTTCTAAAATGGATAACAACTACAGTTATGAAAAGTATTTCCAGGGGCTCATAATGACTACAACTGAAATTCCTCTGTGGGAGAGGTCAGCATGAAGACCAAGGTGCTACTTAAGCCCTGCAATGAGTGGGAGCTAAGAGATGCGTAGGTCTTACACAAGTGTGAATGTCTAAGGAAAACAATTCTTTTGCTATTGCGGAGCATAATGCTTTCCCTTCGGTGTTCCTTTTCTCTGAATATTCAATTGATCCATTTTTTAATAGCCTGGATGTTGGAAAGTTAATTTCCAGGTGCCAAATGTGAAATTTGTAACCACACCTGAAACCTTTGTGCATCCATCCCGTCAAGCGGTCAATGGGTGGATATGCTAAATCACAACTAAGCTACACTGTTTAACTTTTAAAATGTTCTGAAGAAAAGCTTTTCACAGAAAAGAGTTTCAAAACTGACACCTCCAGAAGGCTAATTATACCCTACAGTATTAGGAGCAGAAGACAGGTGGGTCACCCTTTGAAGGAACATTCCACTGATGCCTGGGTGACCTGCTTAGACTTGATGCCCTATTTCTGGATGGGTAAAGTATGAAGAATACAACCATTAGGCTCATTAAATATATAAACTAAGGAGAAAAAGCCCAACTTCAAATTTGTCTTTTACACTGACTAGCTTTTTGGTTAAATACCATAAAGTTTTATATAAGAGCTTTGGTGTGAACTGCCTGAAACTAAAGAACTTCACTGCAAGATGATGTCTGCAAGATATAATCTGCATCCCTCCTGTGCTGCATGCCTCAGTGACCCAAATAAAGAAACCATCTTAGTTTCCATCTGAATAAGCGCCTTGCTGCGTGTAGGCAGGGTCTCAGTCAGTAGGTATCTGAGCATACAAATTTGTGAAAGAGTCCCAAAAGTTTTTACAGCGTAATAGTTCTTTTGTTCTAAGCACTGCAGTAGCCAAGTCACGGTCAGTGCATGGTGGGAAAGTAGAAGAAGATTGGTAAGAAAATACAAACTACTCCAGAACAAGTGTTGTTTGTGTGGCTTTTATAGTCCTTTGCTTAGCTAACTTTCTTTTTTATAGCTCTTTAGTCATCAGTTTGGTGTAATGCAGTCCACAGTAAATTGTTTGTAGCTGTTCGCATATATTATAGTGACACAGAAATTTGTAAGGTCACCATTAAATCTTGGAATACTGTCCTTAACATAGCAATTTCACTCTTTTCTTGCAAAACTGTGCTCCCCTACTCTTTCTTATTAACAAACATGATATCCTTCTGTTTGCTTTCCTTTCATTCTGCACAGCTGTACTCTTCTCTTTCATCAAGAGAGTCACAGTTTTGTTTATCACACTGAAATATGGATTTTTTCTTCTTTATTTATGAATAGCATGCTTGGATTTTCCTTATGGAATAGAAATTAAAACAGCACTGACATTTAGAATGTAAAGGAATTGCTCCAACTGATTACAATTGTGTTAAAATGAGTCATGCACTTTTGGTCCAAACTTCCTGATGTACACATCCATATATATTAATCACTATGACATCATTGAAGAACTATTTTTACCTTGGTAATAAAAGCTGAATGCATTTGTCAACTTTTCAAATTATATTTAATCCAGTGAACATACAGACAGGTTAGGAAAGACATTTGCTCTCAAATAATAGCAGAGCTCAATTCTACATGTCTGCAAATGCTGTGCATGTAATGGCATGTAAAATATTTGCAGTTTTGAAACGTAGGTGAAAAGCACACTGTAAAAACACAAAATAAATTAGGTTTACCAAGAAGAATTAAACTCACCTGTCAACAAATGCATGGTGTAGTACAAAGATAGGATCATTTGCAGAGCCTTGTACTTGGGACATGGAGCCATTCATGTAGATGTGAAGTGCATTATGTAAACCACTTTGAGATATGTTTGATATTGCAGTCCGTGGATCAGCAAAGCCTATATATTCAAGAGGAAATCATATGCTGATATGACAATGCGTATAATTCTTTTTCCAGTAAGACTGAAGATCAAAGTACCTACTTTCACTTCATTTACATTCAGCTTTTTAGACACGGGCTTAGGAAAACATGTAAAGGAGTGCTAATATATTTCAAAGGCATAACAAAGATGCAATTAGAATAAGCTAAATTAAAACTCCTGCCATGTAGCTAATGCAGCATGTCAGCAAATGTACTGCTTAATTGCTTTATATTTTTAAATTTCTTTGTCCATTGTGTCTGCCCCTTAAAAGGCAACGTAATCCCTGCAGACATTTATGCGTGTACATTTATTCATGTTGAGAAAATTTATTCACTTTATTTTCATTTTTGATCTCTGTACTTCTAGGTTCCTAAGATAAAACAAGCTATTCTATCTCATCATATACTCAGTCATTTAATATTGTTTGTCTCTATAGAACACTTTCTTTTATTGATAGGAGCTAACACAATACAAGCTATAATCTTTACAAAAGGATTTGGTAAATAATCAATAGTCTTCCACAGTCAGACCTGCAGGATGGAAGTCTGTGGATTGCTGTTATTTTGGAGGGCACTTAAAACATGGGCTTTGAAAAGAGCTCACACAGACCAACCCCCAAATAAGAAATACTGGAAGATGAGTCTCTACATCAGTTTTTATTTTGGTAGCCTGTCCATACCTCAGCTCTGAGGTTGGTAGTCCTTCTCAGCATCCTGACAGCCAAGCTTCCTCCCTGCCTGTAAGGACTCCTAATAAAAGTAAACTGAACTATTTGATGCTTCCTTGGATTTTCCAGGAGAATAGAAGGAGAAACATATGTTGTCCTCCTAATCTATTTCTTAACCTGATGCTAGTCCTCCTATTTAACCCATGCTACAAAACCTCTCTGTTCTCTCTCTTTGATTTGGTTCCTGAAGATGTCTTGTTCTCACAATTTCTGTAAGCTGTAGGATGAGGAAGCATAGTGGAGACATATTAAAACATCTCTACATATTAATAATCAAATAAAAAGGGCTGTGAACAATATGCTGCTTGTGCTGATCCTCAGTCTTTTCCCAGTACTGTTTCAAGTCTGCAAGGTGGGGAAAAGAAAGATCTTAGCTCTTTGGGAAATGCCTCACACACTTTGAACATTTGCTTTATTTACTTATTTGGACCAAGAACTAGCATTTGAATGAGGATCAGCAATGTACTTTTGAAGTGAATCTCCTAATTGTCCTTCTGTTTCATGCTGTGACTTACATCACAGGGCAATTTCTGACTTTGCAAGCTGGATTCCTTTTGGAGGAAATCTAAAATGTACCAACCATCAGTGGGTTGAACTGAACTAGAAGTAGTCTGAAAGAACCCCTTCCCTGTCCAAACCCTCATGTATAGCATGGAAGTCAGGTCCTCAGTACCAACTATTTTGCTCTTTGGATTTGCTCCTCTGTGAATCACACAGAGTATTAATTGAGACATGGCTAGAGATGCCTTATGAGTAGAGCCATACCCTGTGAACTTGGAAACCTGAGGGTTATAACCCATTGGGACTCTGATCTTCTGTGTGAAATGATTGCATCTCTTTGTGACTCTAAATTCCCTCTTTGGGCTTTGCCTTGCCTGTCAACCTCTTCAAACAAGGGAAAAGCTTCTGGCATAAAAACATTTATAATTATAAAAAGGATCAAATCACCTAAGAACCAATATACCATAATAACCATCCATCTTTCTGATTGTAATAGTATCAAAAACATTTTGAGAAATTCAAGGGGAGTCAGAGGAGCAAACATAATCAGGATAGCTGGAGGAGGTAGAATTGGCTTATGGTGAAAATTGTAAGACTTCAAGGCGGAGTGAGTCTGGATTTAGGAGAGAAAGAGGAACATGTTGATGCCTATAGATAACTGCAGGTTTTAAGTACATCAGGTGTGGACTGAGATTATTGAGGACACTGCATGGTGACATAAACAGCAATGGGCAGAAGTTCTCAAAGGGAAAATCTTGCCCACATAAATTTGTCTGATGGTGAATGCTGTGTTACCTAGATTTCACTCAGGGGAAACAGCAGAATAAAACATTACCAAATGTGCTATGAAGAATGATGTACATTGACAGTGTGACCAGAACTCACAGAACTGTTGATGGCAGCAATTTTGGCCACCTTTACTGATGGCCACAGCAGGTGATCATTGGGATCAATTGATGTAGCAATACTAGGAAGTTTCTGTGAATATTAGCTGAAAATGATCTATCTTTATATCATCCTGTAGCAACACTTCCACTTATATTCAGCTGCATTATAAGTATGTTTAAGGGAAGACAGACTTTATGCAGAGTTTAGGCAGAAGGCTAGATGTTTTATATCAGACTTGGGATACTTCTTAAAATTTCTTAATGTGTTGCAAACACTTCATCTAATCATTCATTAAAAATATACACAATACTTATTTTGGCTCTGGACAACTTTTCATGGAACATCTGAACACAAGCAATTTACCTTAATAATCAAAAACTCTGTAACTGGGAGGGCTTTAGCAGCCTCACCCTCCAGTTCCCAGTTAACTGGAGTACATTCTGTCAAAATTGACATCATGTTTAACCATGCGCATTAGAAGTTCTAATATCTGATTTCTTGTTATAAAAACTCCATATAAATTGCAAAGTTAGTAGGAATAAAACCACAATGTAGTGTCATTTTATTTTATTAGCCTGGGTCTTATTCTTTTCTCTCAGACATTTTAAAAGACTTCAGGACAATCAGCTACTCAGGATGACATACTATGAAATGGGGTAGTTAAAAAGAATATGTGAAAACATGAGAATTTTTTCAGAGTACAGGAAACTTTGCTGCAGTGGCTGCAGTAATATCACCTCTACAGAAAATGTGAGGCTACAGATCTACAAGAGCAGTGAGCTGAAATAAGAGCTCCCTGCCTCTATATAGGGGAACGCCACTTTCCCCACCTGCCTTGCCCCATGCTGTGCCTTCCCATGCATTAATTGCAGCTCTTGTCAGGCCTTCTGTCAACTGATTTAACTCACTAATCTGGCAGAAACCTACCCTGGAGTTTGGGATCTCAGTTTTTTTCCAGGCTACTGAGATACAGTATCTCATGTAAGGTTATGATGAGAACCAGTGTTGGTACCAAAAACAGAGGGAGAGCAACTGGCTGTTGGTGGAGGAGATTGCACAGAGAAGTGGGCTGTCCCTGATGGCAGTGAGCTGTTAAATCATCTGGCCAGTATAGGAAGCTGTAGCATTCAGACATCCTTTTAAACCCTCGTTTAATTATGGTGCATTAGAAATAGCCGTTAAGGAATACATCACTGAAGTGAATGGAATTTTTACCAGTGATTTCAATGAGAGAAAAATCACATTTTTAAGAGATCATAAACCTGATTCTGCTCCTTCTGACAGCACTGTAAATCAGCAACAGTGATTCAGTGGATTTGCAGTAGCTTCACTGGATCCAGGCCAAATTAAATTAGATGGGGATTTAGCTGAAAGTTTATTATAGGAGGAGCTAAAGATGCCACTCAAAATTAAGGCTGCCTGACAGTTTTTAGGATGATATATAGGTAGTTCTCATTGAACAAGCAGTTGGGTCAGGTGTATGTCTTTTAATAGAGTATTTAATTATATTAACTGCAGATTTTACAATATAATAATGGAGACCACAGAAGTCCATGTACAATCAGTCAAGTGCAAAGCTTTATCTATTGAAAGCAGGTAGTGTTTTCCTCAGTTGCTCACTGACTGAAGTGCTGTAAGTACGCTTAGCAGAGGGTATGCAGAGCTTGGAGAGCATTAGCAGCCTTCAGTGCTACACAAATAGAGGAACCATTCCAACAATCCTATCTCCTCTGATTATCTTAGTGGACTGCTTAACATATGTGCATCCCCAATATCACTGAGCTATTCATAACAGTTTTGCAGGTGTTTTTTTTTTAACTGCAAAACTGTTTTTCTCACAAAATAAATTTTAGTTTTGTATGACTTTCTAGGCCAGTGGTTAGGACAGCAGGGATTTTAAAGGTCAAATTCTGCTTTGTATGTTGCATGTTGAGGGGATCGAGTTCACACTGAGTGGACTGAGTGCACCCTCAGTAAGTTTGCAGGTGACACGAAGTTGGGCGGGAGTGTTGATCTGCTTGAGGGAGGGAAGGCTCTACTGAGGGATCTGGACAGGCTGGATCAATGGGCTGAGGCCAACTGTATGAGATTCAACAAGGCTCAGTGCCAGGTCCTGCACTTGGGTCACAACAACCCCATGCAATGCTACAGGCTTGAGGAAGAGTGACTGAAAGCTGTCTGGCAGAAAAGGACCTGGGGGTGTTGGTTGACAGCCGCCTGAATATGAGCCAGCAGTGTGCCCAGGTGGCCAAGAAGGTCAATAGCATCCTGGCTTGCATCAGGAATAGTGTGGCCAGCAGGAGTAGGGAAGTGATCGTGCCCCTGTACTCGGCACTGGTGAGGCCGCACCTCGAATCCTGTGTTCAGTTTTGGGCCCCTCACTACAAGAGAGACATTGAGGTGCTGGAGCGTGTCCAGAGAAGGGCAACGAAGCTGGTGAAGGGTCTGGAGCACAAGTCTGATGAGGAGCAGCTGAGGGAACTGGAATTGTTTAGCCTGGAGACAAGGAGGCTGAGGGGAGACCTTATCACTCTCTACAGCTCCTGAAAGGAGGTTGGAGCAACGTGGGTGTCAGTCTTTTCTCCCAGGTAGCAAGTGGGAGTTAGGAAGAGTGGAAATGGCCTCAAGTTGCACCAGGGGAGGTTTAGATTGGATATTAGGAAAAATTTCTGCACTGAAAGGGTTATCAAGCATTGGAAGGGGCTGCCCTGGGAAGTGGTTGAGTCGCCATCCCTGGAGGTATTTAAAAGACGTTTAGATGTGCTGCTTAGGGACATGGTTTAGTGGTGGACGTGGCAGTGTTAGGTTAAGGGTTGGACTTGATGATCTTAAGGGTCTTTTCGAACCTAAATGATTCTATGATTCTATGATTCTATGTCTGAGTCCAACTGGCTGATAAACTTAGTCCCACTCTCCCTGAGGATGATTTTTTCTTCAATAAGGATTTCACATTTTAGAGTAGTTCAAGTCAGATACATGCATTTACTTTAAAATAAGAAGGAAGATATAGATATAAGAATTTTAAGTCCATATTCTTGCTGGTCTTTGAAGTTAGCGATGTTTCTCTGGCTTATGTTCATGGAGTTTTTCTGCCATTGGCAAACTCACAGGAAATTTTTCAGGGTTAAATCTTACATATTTTTTCAAGCAATGTTATTACTGTAATCTCTCTAGAGTGAGGTAGCTGCAAGATCTGCACAATTTGGCCTAGGGGGCTGTAATAAATGAAAGTTTGTGATTATCTAATTTAGACCATGTCACCATCTAGGATTTTTTTTCTTAAAACAACTCTTGTAGAGCTTCTGTGGTCTGGGCTGAACAGTCTTTCTAGTTTGCTGGTAATGACCCTCTGCATCTTGACAGCACTTTCTCAATGTGCAGCATAAATTTACCCAGAGGTTGAAAGTTTGAGCTTGTTGAGGGATGTTTGCTGTAGGCTAAAACTTTTTTAATTAGAAGTTTTCTGTTGGCAAACTTCATTTTGAGAAACCATTTTTCATTAGCTATATGGATCGCAGTGAAAAAAACTGAGAAAAGTTTTCCAGATGAAAATCTCTCACAAAAAAAGGAAAATGTCCTATTAAAATGAAATTACATTTTGAAGTGTTTGATGTTTTATTCCATTATTTTATGACAGAACAGCAGTAACAATACATAATTGTGACAGACAGTGGAATGCTATGACATGGCTTGACTTGATACCATGTGTCATGAGTTAATTCATGAATAATGAAAGTGATATAGAGTTTTAGAAATTTTTTTTTAAATGTTCTTTTGTCACTTTCTGCAAAGCTTAGAAAGGACTGATTTTCATTTGAAGTTGCCATGAATAAAATAATTTAAAATGTGGAATTTGCTCACAACGAAAAAGAAATCCTAAGTTTTTCAGCCATCTCTTATTCTTAGGAGGTAGCATTCAAGGTGTCACACCACAACAGAACTGCACAAAGAAGAAACCCAACTATTTCATTTGCAGTCAGCTAATCCATTTCTGATCTTACCTGCTGCTTATAAATTAGATTGATTTTCTGTTCTCTTCTTGTATCCATTAAGCTTCCAATGAAGTCAACAGTGTTCCCCAGTTAGGGCCATGATTCAACAGAACCTATTTAAAATAATTGCTTCCACTTCAAGGGGCAACATAGAAACTGCTTTTCACATGCTTTTCAGTCAAAGCAGAAACTGGCCTGTCGCAGAGTGAGAGGGCAACCCACGTGCTCAGACTCAGGGGAGTGTTGTTTTATTGAATAATATTGACCGTTGCTGTTTATGGCTGTTGTGGTTACTCTTCAGTGACGTAATTTCTGTCTCTGTAGCAGCATTTTCTGTTAGTCAAACAGAGATTTGGCCTGCGTTGTTGGCATCTGCTCATAATGATGCTGATACCTACCCCTTAGAAGGGTAAAAAGTTGTTGTCTTTGTTCCAGTGCACTCAAGCATGGAAGAGCATAAAATTTTGCCCTGAAGTGGTTTTTCTATGTGATTGGTTCTTCTAAGTGATCACAGTGTTTTCCATTACAGAACTAAAACTGAGGAGTAAATCTCACATTGGTGTAAATCAGGAGCCACTCAATTGCAGTCACTGGCTTGGTTCTGGTCATCTTTTGTAAATCTAGAGTAACTCCAGTAAAGTCAATGGACTTACTTTGGATTTACTTTGGATCTAAAATAGATTAGAATTTGACCTTAGGTGTATTGGCACAAACTTGTGTAAACAAGTAAAGAAGGACTGAAAAGCTTTTTGCTTAGAAAAATAAGTAAATGTTAGGAACTATAGAGTGTTAGCAGGTTTGTAAGAATGCTGTCACACAGAAGTGGGCACTGGCACAATAAGTGCAAGCTGGCAATTTAAGCTTGGCATGTGTACACAACAAAAAACTAAGCAGGCCATTTGTAAGAAAGAAGCTAACATAATATGGGGTTTTTTTGGCAGTAAAACTAGTTTAAAAACTTTCCACCATCTTTTTCAACATTAGCCATGTATTCTTGGCGTCGCATTGCAGTTCACTATCTTGTTAGCTAAATAAGTTAGTTGACAGAAACATTTGTGGTCCTGTGGTGTAAAGTTGAGTGTTGAAATAATTCAGGTTAAAAAAAAATATATCCTCAAAGAAAAAAAAAAAAAGAAAAAAGCTGTCTCAGAATAACACTGTGTCTGATGGAATAAGCTCCATCTCCATAGTAATACAGATAAATGCTTACTGAGCCACATCTGGCTCACATTCGGACAGACTCATCACCAAAAGAGCCACTTATCATGGAACACTGTGGACACATTCTCACTCCAGTGATCTCTGGCTCTAATGAAATGTTCTTATGGAAAGAAAGGTAATATCACTCTGTTGACCTTTACTCTCTTCCATACCAGCTCTTGGGCACTGTAGATCTCCTTTAGCTAGGCTATAAAAGTTAGGTGGCAATATAGGCTCTGGTAATTGCACTGGGAGTTGGACTATGAGCAAACATGGTCACTTTCTTAACAGAAATTACCCTAGAATAGAGAGGATCTAATGTTAGGTTGCTTTGGGTTTTTTTGGTGTGATGTCCACAGAGCTTCTAAGGCGGGGACATTGATTGCCTCAGTCTTACCCTACTGGGCTTTTCCTCAGTGTGCTACATCTTCCCAGGCTCCCTCCACGGGGATCCTAGGACTTGCAAAGGTCCACCTTCACTGACAGGAGAAAAGGAGCTGCTCAATCTCTTTTCTTCCCTTTTCAAATCACATACAAGGGATCCTACAGATGCTCTGAAAGAGCTATGGTCCATGTCAGGGAGGGCACATCTGGATGGACTGATAAAACAAGCATGCCCTGCCCCTGTGTTGAGCTAACTGCATGCATCCAGAAGCCATGCAGCACTATGACCAAGATAATATATGGTGCTTCTGTAGCTACCTAAGCTGTATGGCTTCTGAATCATATTTGACCTGCAAGAACATGTAGTTTTTTTCCCCAGTCTATTGGAAGAACTATCTGAATCACATGAAATCCATTAGAGCCTATTGGCAGCAACCATGACATGCCTTGTGTGGCATTTGGAGGGCTCCAAATGACCACAGTGGTGAGCTGGAGCTACATAACCTCAGTTAGGAGAAAGATTAACACTCTTCAGTTTCTGAAGGGTTTTTACACAGAACAAAAGAACTCACTTGAAGGAAAATATGATCCAAAAGAGCTCTTTTCAGATGCAGTGACATTGTCGTTTTTCAGATTAAAGCATGACCCTCTTCAAGTGTGATTGGCAGATGACACTATGTTATCAACAAAGACCAGCCGTGACTGTGCTTGCTAGCCATGAAATTAATACGACAAAGAGACAGCAGTAAAGAAAGGGTTTGATTGATTAATCAGACAAAACACTGATTCTGATTTTAGAGTGAAAATAACTTCTTCTTGGCTCTTTGGGAACTGTAGGTGCTTTCCTGATCATTGTGCAATTCTGTTGAACATCTGTGTTACTGCCTTTTTTCAAATAGCTACTGTTATTTTCAATAGGAAAATGTATCCATTTGTATCAAAGGGGTATACTTGATCTATGACTCTGTTTAGCTGTCAGTTTAAACTTAGCATTGACAAAAAGCAGGTTTTGCCCTTTTTCTGCAAGTACTCATGAATTATTCTTATTTAATGAACAGTCATGATACTGAAATTTAGGATTTGTGAGTGGTCCATTTTGACTCTGCCTTCTTATCAAACCCATATGTGGCAGTGTGTAACTTCCATAGACTGTGCCTTTGCTTTTGTTTACTATACCAGCAGCATGACGGTAGACCCTCATTATTTGATGACTTGTTTGCTTTAATTCCATTTTCCACTCCTCCTATTCCTGCTCCTCCTATTCCACTCTTTGCATCTATTCACATACTTCATGAAGAAAAATGTGAGCAAACCTCTGCTCAATTATGTCACCTTTTTCTTTCCCAAACTTCACATGGTTCCCTTTCTCAAAGGTAGAAAGCACAGCTATGTCCAGAGCTGGAGTTAATTAATGTCTGGATTCTCTGTTGTCTTCAGCAGACAAAGTCTACCTTTTTGACTGCTTTAAGAGCAGAAACTGGTTCACTTTTTTTTTCCCAAGAAAGCTTTATGGCATTCCACACTGCATGAAGAGTAATACTGAACATATTAAAAGCTTTGCTTTCTTATCCTCACACCAACTCCTATATTGTATTGTTTTGGCCCTTGCACAGTTCCTTGCAAGCAAAAATCTCTGGGACATCAAAAGTAGGTCATATTTGATTCAGCTGATATATGATACTGTAGCAAGATTTATTGATAAATATATAATGTGCTATCCTTGTTTATTAGCAATGTAGCAAGATTCAAAAGAGATTGGGTAGACAGATAATTAAGAATAACGATTCCTTTTAGCAAAGAACCCTTGTTTACTAGAAAATTAGGAACATTCAAAACAGGTTGGATAGTTAGAAAATTAAGATAAATAACTATATTCTTTTGGAAATGATACTAAGGATCATTTTTGAGGTATAACTTAATCCTTAGAGTTTGGGGAGAAGTCTGCTATGGAGTTGACAGTAGCAGGATGTAGACATAACATGCCAACTGGCTGCATTCTCTTTCACCCTTGTTGTCCAGCCTGGCCTCTGGAGGACAGTGGATTCCAGGGAGAACCTGTAACCCACATGGACATGGTTATGATCATGTGTAAGTAGATTATTCGATGATCTTCTTTTATCCAGTGCTACATTTTTTTGCTATGCCTGGTGCTGACTATAGCAGGAGACAACATCTAACAGATAGATTTAGGGTCTGATCTAATCTATAGCTTCTATTTTCTTATCAAATGCCTTTAATGTGGTTCTTTCTGTCTGTTGCTCTTCCAGGAGAAAGCATCACTTTTTCTTTCCTTTTTTGTTTCTTTTTGAGTGGTGCTTCATGGAATTAGCTGAAACTGTCCAGAGTTTAAAGACGCTAACCCCAGAGAGAATTAATTTACAGATGGAAATGGCATAATAGAATAAAACATGTTACCTTCCAAGGTGTTTCGGAAACTGTAATTGGCCATTTTATCCATGGATCCAGATTCATACTGAGTCAGTGATAGGCAAAATTCAACTTCAGCTGAGGATGGGAGCCTTGGAGTCCTTGATTTATCGTTGTTCCCAGGATTTCGCAGTATAGGCCCCTCACTTGTGGCATTGCATAAAGCCTGTTGGCTGTTGTATTCCTCAGAATGAGTACAAATTACCTGTATAAAACACTTTCTGTTAGCAGAGTTGCAATTGTAAAAAATAAAAGCAAACAAAAGAGGTACTTCGATTATTTTTTTTAAAAGAGAAAAGAAAATGTACAATGTAAAAACTTTGTTAGAAGCATATATATTAATTTTTAAATTTTCTATGTATGATTTTAATATAAGCTAGGTTATTTCATAGAAGACACTCCTCTACTATAGTGTACATTTTGAAATAATACACTAGTCTGTATCTGAAACTGCCCATGTGGACTAAGGCATCAATTCTCATATATGCCCTTGAAAACTCACTGAGGCTAAATTCAGTGTTACCTACCAATGCAGCAGGACACAAACAGAGTTAAATCTGCTGCTGCAGTTGCTAAATGGAGGCTTTTTGGCTTCAGCAGACTACTGAACAAAGCCATAATCGCAGATTTTTCTCCCCACACAGTAAGAGGGGGAATTGTTGACTTGGAATATATAAAAAAAAATCTTTTATTCTCAAAAGATCTGTCTGTGCTTTGTCAGACTAAATGGGCACTTAGTTTCACTATGTCTTGATGCTATGTACAAAATGGGAAAAGACGCTGTGCTAACTCAGAGGAATGTTGTGGGGATGAGCATATATCACCAGCTGAGATACCATAGTGATGGGTATTGGGAAAGGGACCTTAAATAGAGAGATGGATACAGATATTAAATACTGTCAGAATCCAACATCATTTATACAAATGTTCTGGGTTCACAGGCAAAGTCCAGTTACCATGGCATAACAAGTCATTATTTGTCAGATGACCTGTGGAAGCTGCCAGTCCAGTTTGAGACTCCTGGAAGAGCAAAGTAGTTCAATGTAACTTCAAATGATAGTCAGCTGATTTCTGCTGAATCAAACTCCTTCACATTTACCATGGGTTAAAAGTGCTCGCACACACTGTCAGTGTCACTAAGGTGCTGCTCAATATCTTTTTAAGCCACATACATTAAGTTATTTGTTACCTAAGTAAGTTATTTGTTACCATGGTCATCCTCTGATGACCATGAGCTCTTATAGTAGCTCTCACTGCGTCCCCTGCGTGGCCAGTGTTTGGAATGAGAGGGAGGATTTTTTTCATATTCTGGTACAATAAACCTACAGGGAGTTAGTGCAAGTACTAACTCATATTTCTACTTTATATTCAGGAACTTCCCTAACATGGAGTCAGGATGGAGGATGGAGAAAAATATAATGACACAATGACAAAGCAGAAGGTCAGACTAGAGGGTTTGGTGGGTGTGTATAGTGGTACAGCTGATGCGTCTAAGAAAATGAAACAGAGCAACAGTGGCTCAAAACTCCCAGAAGCTGTTTTGTATCCCTTTCAGGTGAGGCTGAGGCTCTGAACCAAAATTGCTGTCTATTGTTTTGCTTTGTTTCTGAAAAACCCACCAAAACAAATAAAAGTCTAAACCACCAGAGATCCCTTCAAAATATAGGACTCTGTGGTTAGCAGGTAATCAATGTGGTTAAAGAGAACTTTGTGTGAAGAAAGAACAGGTCTCACTATTGAGTGCGACGTCATAGGGGAGAAAACACATAACACTGAAACCTCCAGACTTCTTTCATCCTGGAGGCGTACTTCTGTTTCATGGACTGAAACAATGAACGAGAAGGTGAGTGAAAGCAATCATATCTGCTGTGAATGGGATTGAAGAACATGAGATTCTCTGTTAGTGAAGGAAGTGAGTGGGAGATTCATTTCACCAGCACTAGCTGTGTACAAATTGCCAGACTGAAGCAACACTTTAGGACAACCTCTGCAGTCAACAGAGAGAGGCATCTCCAGAGTGTGATTCAGCCCTCCTAAGCCAGATGTCTGGTAGGTGAGATTTACTTACCTCTAGGGGTGCCTAACTCTCTATTGACTAAGTCAATGAAATAAAATGTGTTAAAAAAATCAATGCAGAAACAGTCTCTGGACTGCAGTTAGCAAGGGAAGCAAAATTAAGAGTGTTCAACTTAATGCTCTGCTTCTGCATTAGGATGGGATGAATCACACCCTGGAGGCATGGATGTGCCTCTGAAGTGACTAAAGACAGAGCCAAAGGCAAGTTGCTTTGCTGCCTAAGTAACTTTTGAAAGAGTGGAAGTAGATGAGATCAATCCTCTTCTAAGTGATTTGACCACAAATTCACAGAAAATGTATGATGGAGCTGGTGATATAACCTAGTTTTCTTAAGAATCTGGAGTTCTCAAATGATAAGTTTCCTATGAATATGACTCTCCTGAATAAATTATTCTCATCTTTTTTTTGAGGAGATAAGAAAGCTTATCAGAGAAATTTATCCTTAGAGACTGTTTTATTAGCTGAAATCTGCCCTAGTCTGTTAAAACTACTAAGGTGCCCTTGGAGGCTGTAGTTGTCCAGCAGTAGTTGTCCAGCAGAGAGTTTCATGTTCACATTCCCCCCAGAAGCGCACTGAGTGGGTCAGGATTGTGCCTCTAAGAGGGACTGAGGTCAAGACTGTTCCTCTAAGAAGTCTCTTTTAAGAATCCCCACTGAGAACGGAGACGTAGCGGCATGGAGAGACCTACAGTTATAAACACAAAGCGTAGCTACGGTGCTGTTCTTATGATTGTTTTGTGTTACTGAGAGTTTATTCCCATTAGAATGAAAATAGGGGGATGATTCGGGCTGAGGGAGATGCTCTAGTAATTTCTTTGTTTATAAAATGCACAGTCCTATGTCCCTAGAAGTACATTAGTGAAGAAGGCAAGTGTGTCTTGGCTGGTGGAGCTCAACCCATTTTCCAGTTGGCACTTGGCTCAGAAACTGCATACATATGGATTTTCTGTTTAGCTCTGTTTCCTATGGACCTTATCTAGGTCCATATCTTCTTCTGGCTTCTCTGCCCTGCCATCTCCTATCTTTTCATCCTCTCCCCACTGCCCTGGGGATATATTCCTGTTGGGTCCTAAAGAGGAATCACATACTGCCTTCAAGACCAGCTTTTCAGATATTCAGACAGGGAATCTTCAAGCATGAGCTCAAATATATCTAAACAAAGGAACATTTCCCCTTCATTCTGTTTATCCATTTCAGTGGGATTTAATGCAACTGTTAATGTTACGAGGCTTATAAATGGTTAGAGTGCATTTTTTTTTTTTTCTATTTATGTCTCAGTGTAGCCCTCATTAACTGTCTGACTAACCGAATTCATCCTAAACAGAAGCCAGATGCTATAAGGCATGTGGTAACTCATGGTCAAGAAATGCTAACATAAGGGGCAGGAATGAAAATGCTTATCTGTGACCTTCTTCTTTTGTTCTGAACTAAAAATTAAAGTCTGGCCATAAAATTAGTCTTTTCCAGAAAGATGTAACTTAGGTAATATAAATTATGGGTCTATCCTGAAACTATAATTTGCTGTTTTATCAATCGTGATGTGTAAGTGGTAACAGAACATAGGTCAGTTAAATGGTTCTTTCTGGATGTAATCTGCATAAAGCACACACAAAATGGGTCACATCATTGCCTTCTCTTCATTCAGCAGGAGGACTTTCTACTGGAAACAATCTGGCTTAACACATGATTTTTTGTTCCCTTTCAGAACAGTCCTGAGCAGATCTCTCAGTTCACCCTGGACAAAGCTTCATATTCAAACTGCACCCAACACCTGCTCTCCTGTATGCGTAAATTCACCGGCTCCAGGGAAATTGTTAGGAAGTTACTCCGAGAAAAAGCTTATGTAAGTAGTTAGGCAGAGCAAATGCCAGTAGATGGCAGTCCAGAATACGCAGCATCGCTCCTGGGCCTTGTAGCACCCAGCAAAAATCCCTCCGTGCACTGCAGTTGAGATCTTGAGCACAGCTCTTTGTACCGTTTCTTAGAAAACAGACTGTAAATGTGTGGAAGCGTTGCTGCTGTCTCGCACCTTTTCACAAATGGGAAACCCTTTTGTCTTTTAGTTTGCAACTGCTTGCACAGACTAGCCCCTGTGCCTAAATAAAGTGAATTACATTACAGGGGTCTTCAACAGTGTTCAGTCCTTAGTCTGCTATTTTTAAATTCAAAGCTTTGGGGGTTTTAGTGACAAATTCTTTTTGGTTGCTTTGGACTTATTAGATCTTTGCTCACAGGGACATGCAATACAGGTAATATATACCTGAATACTTGCAAAAAGGTGATTTTCTACAGTATTGAAATAGCTGATCACTTACAAAGTGATCTGAAGTTCCTTAGTTTGCTGGGAAAGTATGGCCACTCAAAGGGTTAATCTGCACCTCTGCTTCCGTTAGAGCTGGTCCCTCGCTCTGCTTCTCTTCTGAGCCCACCGAGCTGGAGTCTGCCCCCATCCAGAAACTATATCAGCATGTTTTCATAGTGTTATGCTCCAGGTTAATATAGCCTGAAAGAACCACCTCAGGCTACAGCCACAGCAACCACATGATTTGCTTATCTGTGGTGCCCGTCCCAGCTCTCCCAAGGGTGTGATGTGGGCACTTTCTGGCCCTCCTTGACATATCCCCATGTCTTCGTTTGTCCTACCTGAAGTCTAGACTCCTGAACTGGAGCCTTGGGTCCCACTATGCGGCCAAAAGAGATTTTGCATTGATTCATTGCCTTTCTCTGTCTTTCTTCACTTACTCTCACATCCTTGCTTGGGAACAGGATTCAAGTGCAGCCTTCTCACTGGTTTTAAAATATTTGGCAATTATAAAGAGGTTTAATTTTTACTTTTTTGGCTGTATTAGGGCCTGGCATAATCTAATCCTAATTAAGTGGCATCCAGAAGTCATTTACTCACCGAACTGGCAAAACGCAAGGAATTCCCCAAATAACCTGCAACAGAACAAACTGTACTTTGAGAGCTTGCTTTTATAGGCCGAACTTTAAAAGGTGCTGTATCTACAGCAGACCAAAAAGTTTTTAAGAAACTGTGTATATTTATATCTGGTTCTTCATGTACTCCCCAATATTAGTAGGAATGGAAAGGTAAAACAGGCACAGGACTGAATGAAAAGAAGAAAATTTGGAAAACAAAGCTTCAAAGAAAGTCTAAGAAACATGTTTGTGCAAGGATGAGGTTATTAATTATCTTTTTGACCCTTACAGCCTATGCATTAACTGGAGGAGCTGTGAAACTCAAGCTAAAAGGAGATGAGACAAACATGAAGTGACAGCACTGAAACAAACCCAGGGCCTTCAAGGTATTTTCTCAGCCTTCAGTAAAAGCTGGCTGAGTTTCATCTCTTTGCTCAGAGGCAGCCCAGAACTGGGGGGGTAACTTACACCCCTTTCAACACCTCAAAGTGGTGCTGGGGTGGAGTAGGAAACTCTGTTATCAGTTACTGCTGAAATATTCATTAACACTTTCTGGTTTGGCAGACCGTGATTCCCTGCTCTCTGGCTGCCTCCAAGCTGTACTGTTAGTGTTGCTGTCTCCATGTCTACCGCGAATTCCCAAAGGCACATCTCTCTACAGGTAGGCTTCTTTTTCTGTGAATTATTAACAAAACCCAATTTTTATGAAATTCCTTAGCTATTAATTTATACACCTCTGAAGAAGTTTATCTTTTACACTACACGGCTCCTGAGCAAGCACGGTTATATACTAGAGATCAGCCAGGCAACCACAGGCCAAACTCTGCTGTCACCCACTCGTGATCCTGTGGAAGAACGAGTATTACTTTGAGGTTACAGTGACATAAAGAAGCTGAGGATACCCAAATGGCTGCTCTTGCTATTCACAGATCCTGATTCCCTCAGGCTGTGGTACTGGGGTGTGTAACGTGGAGACTTATCTCTTTGTAATAGGAAATGTTTCAAATTTATAAACCATGTAAGCATATCATTAGGAGACCAATCTTGATAAACTCTTATTTTACAGTTACTTACTCCATTTGGGCTGCTGATTTTTTAATTTACCAGCCTGTAGCTGGCACCAAAACCTATTAAGTTGCAATAAAAAATAAAGTCATTGAGTTCATGAGATATTCAGGCGTCCACAAGCAGATGGATGTAAGACTTTGGCTGATTTAAGAATCAAGAAGTGTTGGCTTCTGGTGTTTGTATTTTTGAAAATTTCTTGCAGTTTTTAAAGGTGGTCATAAAATAGTCCTTCAAATGATCCTCTCAGACTATTCAGCTAGCAATACAGCTCCCTGATAAACTGTGCTTAGTATTAAATAACTGTCTCTGAATAGCTACATTTCATACTTCTTATGAAGTCATATTTTCAGGTAATGGATCTAAAGTACTGTCATTATTAGTTCCGGAGCATTATATCCATTTTTTATTTGTGTAACTTGTTTCCTTTTTGTAGTAGCTTTGCATTTGTGTAAGTGGTTCTGCAGGGTGACACAGAAGGAAGTGCTAAGGGAAATTCTCGGTGCTTGCAACAAAGAATTGGCTGCAGGCTTACACCAGCACATCTGAGAGCAGACAGCTCTCCACGTTATGCAATTACTTCTCTCAAGTCACTCTTCTTTTAGGAGAGACAAAATACAGCAGACTAAAGTTGGTGGTATAGCCTGCTTGCCACAATAGCAAACCTAAAACAGCACTTACATTCTCCTGCTTTATTTTCTTCATTGTCTGACTAGCACGCTGTGGGGACCACCGAAGTCTAATGTTAACTCCCAGCAGAAAGATTCTGCTTTTATTTGCAGAAGGCTTTTTATGCATTTGTAACTTCACTGACTTCAGTTATTTCTCCAAATTAGTTCTGGTGCAGAGAGAAGAATTTCACCTACTACTATTTAAGTGAGGCATAATAGCAAATCTATTATCTTGAACAATTATAGAAATGGGCATTAAACCAAAAACCTCTCAAAATGGCATGGAAGATCTCCATTTCCCACATAGCTTTCCGTTAAGTCAGCATGGAATTGCAAAATTTGGTAAAGCATTAGCAGGTGTCATGCAGTCCTAATTCTGAATGCAACACCTGAATCATCACAAACAAGTCACTGAAAACATGAGAAAATCCTTCCCACCTACCCTAAAACATGAGACAAGAAAACAAATAAGACCACTAAAGATTCCTGATAGTCTTGTTGGTAAAAACAGAGGCAGGAATCAGAAGTTTCACTTAGATGATGAACGTGAGAAAAATGTGGACAGGTAATTCACTCAGCTAAGTGGTAACAGCAGCATGTTGAAGAAAAAGTAAGGCAAAAGCAAGAATTTCAGCATGTATTCATGGGTATCCATGTTGCCATGGCAACTTCTCAATGGAATAAAGTATTTTCTCCTTTCTTTAGGGATTATAAAAAAGAGAGATGCTGTTCTGCAAATAGGCACTTTACCTTTTTTTTTAATAAATCTATAACTATTTCCTAACATAGCAGGCATTGTTTTGTTATGTTTTGGAAAGAGACTTAAAATTCTAAAAAGGACACCATATTATAGATGTGTTATTCAAAAGGTTTCTCTTGCCCTCTTTTTATTTTGAACGTTTATTAAAAGCCTAAATTCCTTCACATTTCTGGATCCTCCTCTTTTTTTTTTTTTCTCTTGCTGTTTAGCTACAGACGTTGGATAATCAGCGTATTCTGCAGCAGATCTATGGCTGTTTTCCGGTTCAAGCTAAGGCTATTTTTGTTCCCTTTTGATTTTCTGGAGTGAGATTCTGATCTTTTACTTTGTGCTGCTTGAAGGAAGTGTATTGACTAAGTTATTCCATCATAAAGAATTGTTTAAATTTGGATTCAAAGCTAATAAAGAAATACCAGTTTGTGTTGTATCTTCACCCCAAACGCACTGTCTGAAAATGCAGATCTGTTCAATCCCTTTCATTCCTTCTCCAGATAAGGCAGCAGAGATATACGTAGATAGAAGATTTTAAAGGGGAATAATAACCTTTGAAGGTAAAATTATTGTAGCCCTGCTTTGGAAATTTTGATAAAAGTGTAGCATTTCCAGAAGTGGCTGAAAAATCTAAGTGATAAGCATTCATTTTCACAAATTACTTGGTAAACTTCAACAAAGGACTTAGGTGCTCTTACATATATACACTGATGCTGAATGTGTTTTAAACATAGCACAATTTTTATTGCTACACCTATTAAAGTTATACAAAAATATCTTTTAAAGCAACTTGTTTCATAAAAAAGTGTCTTTATTTTCAGGTTATATTTGTGGGAACTGACCTTAAATTAGAAGTCATAAACCTGGCTGTTTCTTAAATATATTCATTACTACTCGTAAATTTTCTGGGTACTTATTACCAGGATGGAAAAATTCTAAGAATCTGGATATGATTAATAGCACCTTTGAAAAAATGAGCTAAACATAACTATCTGACGCTTCCAGGTTTTTTAGAGAATTCTGCTAGCAACTTGCTGATTTCTTTATACTACCTGCCTTCTACTACTTTGGTTATCTATCTCATCCAACATATTGTATTGATAGCTCCACTTGACACGTGTAACCAGTGCAATTCTAGTTTTATTTAATCCACTTTAACACTTTTATCATTTTCACATAACTCTTTATTCAGCTCAGTGCAGAACAGCATCAGATCCACTTCATTCCAGTAATACAATCTAATTAAGTTAGGAGAGTTCATCCAGATTCGTAGTGCTAGAAATGAGCAGAATCTTGGAAAATGGGATGAATATACATGCTTGTAGCTATATCTACTTTATGGCTATGCCTACACTGGTAAATTAAATGTGGCCAGGAACTTTCCTGGGCAGTGAGGCCAAATGGCATGAAATAATCCATGTCTATGCTAGTTAAACCATCTTAGCCTCCCAAGCAGGGTGGCTATATGCAAACATTCTGCTGGAAATGGTCCCTGAAAAGTACCTTTTTGGGGGAGAACTAGTCAATACATACAAAAGGTATGCCAGAGAATGTCCTAAATAGGTCTGTTACAGTATATGGGAATGTTTTAATTTACAGGTATATATACAACCTATATTGTTCAGAGGACACAAATCAAGACTAAATACAGTATAACCAGCCCAGCTGCTGTTTTGTAATGCAATATCAGAGAGCTGCTGGAACTTGTATCATCTCTTTCACTTTTCCTTAAATCACTAAAACTGCCCAACCTTCATTTGGGCTCTTGCTACAGAAATAAATAGAACAAAGATAGATTTCCACCAACATAATCATAGACTTCAGCGCCAGAAGGGACTGTTGCTATTGTCATGATGGAGTGCATCTATGGAAGCCAATAGACCTTTGTCACTGTATTTTAGGCGATGTGGCAGTAATGAGCAAGAGACAAAAAAAAAGTCAAGAAGCGCTCAGTGTTAGAACAGCACGGTATAGTTCAGCTATATAAGAACATATCACCTATGTAAATATGTAAATTTACCTTGGTTTACAGACTAATTTGCAGTGCTTTAAAGTGGCAGGAATAGCTATTGAGTTTACTTCTTAGTTCCTTTGAGCAACAGAGATTACTTCTTATATATCTTTTGAACTAGTGATGTGAATTACACATCTGGTTCTTCTACACTCTAAAGATTTTGTTTGTTTGTTTGTTTGTTTGTTTGTTTAATTTGAAAGCAGACAAGCTTAACTGGAGAGTTTTTAACTCTTGGATGGAAGAAGGCACTGGGAGAGGGGTAGAGCCTCTGAAAACTTTTTGCTTCTGTTTCCATCATTCAGTCACCAACTGTCTTGCAACGGTCGTGTGCTAGCAATTTGTGTACATAAATCCTGCTTTTTCTCACCTGACTGCTTCAGCAGACCCAAGCCTGTTTAGCATGCTAAAGGCCATGTCTGAACACAAAGGCATACTTTCCTCCTTCCACCTTAACTTCAGGTTCTTAATTAAGCAGCCTAAATCCTACAGTCAGAGAGAGAAGAGACAAAGATACAAATGAACAGCCTAAATGAAGATTAAGTCCACATAAAATCTGATTTGCTCTCTCGTAGTGCTTACTTTCTCTCCAGGAACGCCTAAGGGAATGCAGCATGGCTAAGCTCCCAGCTTGTGCACCTCACTTAAGTGCCTATATTCAGATAGGATAATTCTGGCACAATCAGCCTTTCCCTTCCCCTTTCCCTTGGCCTGTCCTTACCTGCCACGAGGAGAAAAATGATGCTGGGCTGAGTAAATTAGGGTTGGTGGGATGTCTGCCACCCATGTACTCATCAGTGCAGACCACACAGTCCTCTGCATCTCGCCAGTCCCAGTAGGGGATGGTGAAGTTCTCATCTCCTGTTATCTTCTGGATCTCACGTTCCCACATCAGCAGAAAGACCCGATGCCAAGGCAGAAAACCAGGGGCTTCGTGGGCAAAATCAATGTCCCGCCACACATTGGACCCACCTAAGAGTGTGTCTCGAGAGGCATAATAATGCATCCACACAAAGACATCATACACGTTGATGTTTCTGAACATGGGGTTGGAGCCATTGTTCATCTGAGTATATGTGCCAGTAGCAATAACATAGTCCTGGCTAGGGGTGTTCTTTGCCAAGTTAAGGTAGGCAAGAAACTTGTCCTTCTCACTGGTGGTGAGCTGGAAGATGTTTCTTCTTGTTCTCAGTTGCCTTTCAGTGCAGTTGAGTCCTGAGAAACCAAACTTGCACTCCCCACAGTTGAATCCCATGAAGTTGCCTTCACATTTACATGTCCGGTTGTAAAATACAGAGGGCCAGTCCTCTCTGTCATCCACTCCTGAGAAAGGGAACTGTGGTCCCAGCGGAGCCTGAGAGAGAAGGATGTTCTGGCAGGACCCTCTGCTGGAAAGCTCCCCACAAGGGGACCCGTCTCCATCCCAGGGGGGACAGCACTCCTTCCTCAGCAAGCTCTGTGTGTTTGCACAGGCTCTGGGGAACTGCCCAGTGGACCGCTGAAGGATGACTAGCAGAAAACCCATGGCAAACAGCGACATCCTCACAGAGCAGCAGGAGAGCATCAGCATTACGCTTCAGTGCATGGAGTGTTCTCTCTGACCCATCCAAAGTCCTGGGTGTGAAAGGAATTCCTCCCCTCCACCAGGAATGCTTCACTGCTGACTTCTGCTACAGTGCACCCTCCAATGTCCTTCCCCATTCCTACCCTGGATGCATTTACACAGAAAATACACTTCAGGGTTAATATGATTATCACATGTTCTGGGTGAAAGCCAAGTAACTTTTTTCCCCACCCCCTACAGGTTTCAGAATACAGGCAGTTATTATAAACTTTCATCTTCTGCCTAGCACATGATTGCTTTCCTCTGGCAATTGGAGAGGAAGTAAAATTAACATTTGGACACAGAAGCAATTGTCAGCTCTTCAAATTCCTCCTTAGAGTAAATAGTTGTTTAAAAAAAGACCCAGAAGAATCTGATCGGTTAAATAAGCACAGTGAACCTAAAAATGAGAAAATAAACAATTTGGGGGTAAGCTATCTATTTTTTTAAGAGGAAGCAAACATAAAATGTGGTCAGATTAGGTGTGAATGTAGGGCAGAACCAGAATAAATGGTTTGGCTTGGGATTTTTATATTTCAGTTTAAACTGCCTTTCCCGGGCCAGCAAACAGCAAAATAACTTCACAAGTGAAGTGATAAACTTTTCAGAAAAAAATAATTTTTTGTTCCCCTAGAATCCATAGCACTTTGTCAGTTAATGACATACCAAAATCTACACCCAAATCTTCTCCAGTTTTGTGGGGAATACAGGCAATCTGCCAATAGATTTGCAGAAAGCACTTTAAGCAGTTGTCCCCAGACCTGAAGACAAAACCTCGACTCCTGTTTTTCTCCCATCAGTTTGCAAAAACCATATCTGTGTTCTTTACTCAATATGTTACTGGGCAGCCTGCAGACCACCCACCTCTTTCTTCTTATACATTAGCCCGATCAGAGCTAGCAGAGGTGTATGGGTGGCATTAGAAGTCAGACATTCTTTGAAGTTGCCCCTTGAAGCAAAGGGAATCAGTTGTTTTACTGCTGGGCAAATTGCATATGAATTATCCACAGGTTTCTTCAGCTATCACTGTTATTAGTAAGAGTGGTTTTGTTGGTTTTATTTTTTTACTAAAAGCATTGTGAATTATTTCCTTATGCTTAGGGAGAATCCCAGCAGGGCAGGAACAACTTATAGGCAAATGAAGTGAGAACTTTGCTGGGAAACGATGCCTTTTGCTGGGATCAGCAGGTCATCACATGACCGTGCTGAGGAGCACGAGGTACTTTAATCCTGTTGGCTTCTACGCGTCAGGTATTCCAGGAGATTATCCCCGAGTCCTTCTGCCAGGGAGCCTGTGATGGGGGAGCTTGGAGCAAGAAGGGCAAAGGAAAAGGAGTTGCTTTTTCAAAAAATATTTCTAACCACAGGCTGATGTTTGCTATTGTTTGACTGATTCCCCTGGTTTCCATGCTAGGCTTGTAAAACAGATTTCATCACAGAAATGTTACTTGTTTGATTTATTTTATTTTCTCTGTGCCTGGCTGTTTGGGAAACCTTTGCAATTTATTTTGTTTACTGTTCCTGCCAGGAGTCTAGTGCAAAACTACTGTTTGTGAGAAGAGACCCATCTCTGAGGATAACATTATATATTTTTTAATTTTCACTGAAAAGCTACAGGGATCAGGAAAGGCTTGGGGTAGATCCTCAGAGCGAACCAGAAAAGCCCTCAAATATATATTTAGGCAGACAGTCATACACACAAATACATTCAATATCCTATTTTTATATTCAAATGAGATTTTATGTTCAACATTAAAAAAATAAGATTTTGAGCCTGGATGGTTGTCATATGACAAGTTTCTGAAGCAGCTGATTAACAGAGGAGTCCCCTGTGAAACGGTATGAATGAGAAACTCTGAATGAGGAATGTGACTGAGGAGCAGCACACACCCTTCTTGACCTACTATTGAGCAGAGTCCTGTTTTGAATAGCTGTCAGTGATTCGGATAGTAGTTGAGAAATCAAACTTTCCATATATCAACAGCCATAAGCATTAAACAAGTAAGAAAACATGTGTTCCTATTCCCATGCGTGACTGTAGAGCCACCAAAACATGAGACAGTCACACCTTACATGCTGCATCTGGGCAAAATTCTCTTCATTAAAAAAGCCTCACGGGACTTTCCATCTCTCTTGTGCTTCAACCCAGCACTCTTTATTTCATTGTTCGCCTAACAAAGCCATCACATCTGCATGAAGTTTGTGCATAAGTTGAATTTAGTCTTTTTGACTGAGAACTTTTTCCCTTGCGTTCTGCCAGTGGATTGGCATCATTTTGCCATACGCTCCGAGAGACCCATTTCTCACACCTGGGTCTCCACATATGAGTATGGGTCAAGATTTACTCATTTAAGGTACACAAATGCTAGGTGGATGGTAAGATCAGCATGGCTAAGGCACACCACTTTCTGTATCCAAAAACATGAAAGACAGGTGTTTGCTGGCCATATGCAACTTTACTTGATTCCAAAGCATAAATGACCAGGAATCACTTCACAGTTGGGTCTCGTAGAGGTGTCCTTCAACAACAAACTAGCATGGGGCTCTGCCTCATGTCCCTAAATCTTAACTCCACCCTAAAGTTTGCAACTAAATCAGTTAAAGTATTGGTTTCAGTCTAATAGAGTAGCATAGTAATGACAGTATTTAAAATCTAACTTGTGTTTTCATTGCAAGGTCCTTAAGTGCTTTATAGAGATGTCAATAGTGATTGGAAGGAAAATGCCCAGACACAGAGTACTGAGATGTCTTCCTGAAGTTTGCATGCTGGCTTGCTTGTGGCATTAGGGTCAGATTTTCAGCACTATGCTGCAATGCTAAACCAAACTTTGTATAGATAAGTCTTGTGGCTTTCTGATGTGGTTATGGACAAAGAAAAGGAACAATCCAAATAAAAAATAATGGCATTGAATGAGGGTTCATATTACCTCATAAAAATAACTCTTGGTCTCCTCAGATCTGACTGGGCTGATCTTCAAAAGATCATTTCTTCCTTTTGGAAGATGTCACATGAAATTGCACTTGTGGGCTGCTGATACTGAAGCATTCAAAGTTTCAAGTAATATTAGTGGGTTTTAAAAAATTCTGATAGCTGGATGACACCATGAAGAAAGTATCTCTCAATGTTGCTTGCTAACACTTTTTAGGAATTCTGTGGGGATTTTAAGGTCCAGTTGTCTGTGTTGAGCAGGGAAAAAATGAAATCTGGGATGGGAAAATGGATAATAATTTTTAATTGTAATTATTTTAAAAGTATAAAACTGTTAAGAAATGAAGGCTGGGTAGAAAAAGTTGGTGCCACTCAGTTCCAGTGGAAAGAAAAACTGTCAAGAGAAAAAGAGAAAAAAAAATACACGGTTATTTGAGATGGATAAGTACAAGGACCTTTTGACAATGAGAGAGCACTGACAAATGGAAGGAAAGGTAGTGTATTAACCAGCCGGGGAATTCAGTCTGACAAACCAGTAGGCTCAGATTGTGCTCTCTGATCCTTACCTGTTACTTGCTGTTCAGCATCAGCATCTGTATGCACTGCATAAGGCACCTGGTTTCAGATGTTTTCCTGAGCTCCTACTGAGCTCACATTTCAGAGAAGGACAAAGCATCATTTTTTTCCCTTGCCCCATGACCCGTGTGCCAGATGGAGCTATTGGACTCCTCAGTAGTTTGGCAGTGAGCCAAATCTGGCTTCTGGCCCCCAGGAGAAAGAAAATGGGAGTGGATGTAGGATGATGACACATGTCATAGGTACTACGTTGTGGTCAAAACCAGAACAGAAAATCCATCTCCTGGTTACTGATGAATGAGGAAGGGAAGTTTAAGAAGAGTCCTGCTTATCATTAAGAGCCATGAAGCAGCTAGGCATTTAAACATTACACAAGGAAGAGGAAAACATTCAATTTCTATTTATAATCAACTTTTTATCCTTAGGTGGAAAAAAAATCAAGTTTCTGATTAGAAAGTAAGAATTTCAATAAGTTTACTCCTACTAATCAAAGTTCTTTACTAAGAAGCAGGCTAGAAATTCCCACAAACTTTTTAGCCTAAGACAAAGACCTCCACACCTTTTGGTACAGTATTTGAAGATAAGGCTTAAACACCCATTTGGATGTATGAAAGGAGGACAACCCTATGCTCAGAAATGATTCTGAATGCTGTAAGTAACCAACCTTTAACTCGGGACTAGCATTCCTAATATACAGTCCACCCAGCTGATGGTCTGATAGATGTAATCATGGGCATATTCAGCCATGAATGGGATGTTGGGCCCCTAATCTGAAATTCAGTGCAAGGTTCAATTAAGCTTGACTTATGCACCAATTCAAAGCACTCCTGTCACCCTAGCCAGCCTTACCCCTGAACTCTTGCAGAAAGAATTCACAGGTGTATTTGGTTTCCCAGGCTAAAGTTGGGTTATCATGGTTATGGACAGCAATCTTTGCATTAGCAGATCAACCCCCTTCCTGATCCTAATGTAACCTAGTCCATGCATGAATCCCCAGCCTTGGTGTTGTTGAATCAGTCAGAGAACGCAAGGCCAGTGCTATTGTTTTATGGGTTTTACAGTGCATGCAAAGAGAAGAAATACTTGTTCTAGCAAAAGTATAAAGGTGTGGACAGATGATATTTGATTGGTCACAAAGCCTGCTGGCACAAAATTAATCTATCTATTTTAATGACATTGAACCAGTGAGTTTTACTGGATCAGTGCTTTTATTATGTATCCGTGTTACTTTTTGATCTGATACTGGGAGCCTTAGAGACAGACTCAGTGCACCAGAAAATAGGTATTCAAACTGGTCTGAAAACATAGACTAAATATTACAGGCAACATCTAGGAGTAAGAAAAAAAGTCATTGATCTGCAGTCCAAAGCAAGGGAGAAGAGGCATTGATGCAATCAGAGCAATAAAAGTATAGAAACAGCAGCAAAAGACAAAAGGCAGTTTTCCCCTGTCATAGACTGAAGATTGTATGAAAGTAGTTACTAACCTATCAATCTACAATCTACATGATTTGGGTTTTTGCTACAGGAGACACAAAACTTATCTGATATCTATCAATCAGTCTTGATGACAGGACAGCATTTAAGGGGGATGCTGAAGCCATATTTTCTATAGTTTTGTTACACTCTGCTTACACTTCACCTCTGCTTTCAGCTCTTTGCTGAAAGGCAGCCTGGCTTCTGGCCTTTGGGAGCACGCTGGGCATAGTGGAAATTTTGGTAAGTGGGTCTGAATGCTTTCCTACCAGCTTTCAGAGGAAAAGTTTCATTCAATTTTTTACTACTGTGTGGCTGATATGTGAATTTGGCCTTGATAGCAGGCTAGGTCCCAGGTTTAACTAGGTGGATAATAGCGTGCTGGTTCAGGAAATCCCTGTCTCATCTAACAGCTCACTGAGGCTGAAAGCACAGAAAGTTTTTCAGCAACCTACAAGGAAACTATTCATATTTTTTGCTGGGTTAATGTTCTGCTTATTTTCCAAGGGGAACTGGCCTGCTGAGGGGTCAGACAAGCACTCTAACTCATGCAAAACCAGTGGTGGAAACAACTAGGGGAGAGGCAAGGCCAGTCTTTGCTCTGTTGGAGGTCTCTCGGACTGGGTCACCCATTTTGCAAAGCTGCATCCTTTGCCCTTGTGGCAGATACCCCACAGCTGTGTCAATCAACTTCACAGTCTTACTGTTGCAGTTAAAAACCTATAATCTTCCTCCTCCTTTTAGTGTCCTCTGATAAACTTAACTCGCTGCAGGTTGACTGGAGGGAACCTTCTTTCTGGGCTGCCCACCATGCTTGGATCCTCTTCAGAAACAGCTGTGTCTAATAAGTGCCTCTAGGCCCTTCTCACAGACTCGTCCTGCTCCATTTGTCCAGCTCTACAGAGACACAGAAGAATACTAAAATTCCGAGTAGCTGCCTGTTGGGTTTGTGTGTCTGCATGCTTTGGAAAACAGATAATCAAATAGTGTATTAAGAAATAGGGGAGTGATACTTAGCACAGAGCAAGTCTCAGCAGCTCCTGGTGGTAAGGCAGACATAGCTGCGCAGTGTCAAAAACTAAATTTGGAAAAGGAAAGAGAGACTCATTTGGGACAGATACATGTATATAAACCAGCTGGGACACTCTGAGGCTGAGGTCACCTCATCTGAGCCAAGAGCAGCTGGGCTTCCATGAAACTTTGCCTTTGCTTATAGATGCAAGGGGGATCCGTGCATCAGATAAGCAGTTCACAGGCATATCTTTCTCTTCATTTTAAACACACATTATTTTAGTCATAAATTGGTGCTTTTAACATACTACCAAAAAATCCTTTGAATACTCAAAAATGGTGAGGAGAATGCTACAGTTGTTCTAAAGTGTACCCCAGATATTTGCTGAGGTAAATAAAAACTTTGTAGGTGGGAAAAGAAGCTGACTTTTTCATAACTATAGAATATCTTTTAAAATGAAAAAAACCACCAAAAATGTTATTAAATGTGGCTAGTTCTAGCGGAAAAAATTTGTACAGAAGAAATTAATCTCATATGTTGCATTTAGACTCTTTCCTTTGAATATTATCCTAACCTGCAGTAAGCTTTACCTCCTTTGGGTTTGAAAAGCAGCTTGGCTGGCTAGACTTTCAGATACCTCACAGAACCCTTTAAACATCATGACTTTTTATTACTAATGGGTTCTTAGAGTCCGCAGACTTTGCTTTGCCTGAAACCCCCTTATCATGGTAACTCTGGTAGAAGGAGCAAATCAGATAAAACCAGGCTGACAGAGACTACAATATACATACATTTTCTATGAGACACGATGGGAGAAGGAAAGCTGTGGAAAGCGCATGTTCCTTAATCTCCCAGACTGCTACCCGCATATCTGCTTCTTATTGCAAGATTTTCAAGCAGGGGCCTCCCATGCTGCAATGAGCAAGAAAGAGATGACCTGCAAGTCCAATGTGTCTGTGGGCGAATGACAAGCGTCTTCCTTTTGCTTCCTCTGCTCTGCAAAGCGGAGAACATCATGCGGTTCTTCGGTCCCAGATCATTGCAGGGAGAAAATGCAGATAATACAGTAAGTAATAATAATAGCTCCACTCACATTTCTATTAATTTAAACCTCTCTACAGCATATGAAAGATAAGGGGAAAAGACATACATTGTTTAGAATTAAAAAAAATCTTATTAACCTTCCATAACTGTCTGACAATACTCAAAGTCCCAGCTACACAAAAGACTCAAATATTAGATGTAGTCTCTGATTCCCCTCCATCTTCCAAATAATGACTGTAATGAAGAATCAAATTGTACTGAATTTGACTTTCTCTGTAGAACTTCACTAATTAATCCACAGCTAAATAAATATATAAATAAGACCTTGACATTCAATTTCACTTCAATGCAAATAGCAGATAGGAAACTCAGTTTCTCACGCTGCAAACTCTCTGAATAAAGAACAAAATGTCTTGGTAAGACATTAAGCATCTGGGAAAATGGGAAAAAAAATCCTTCCAAAGTAATGTACAATGATTCTGATAGCAGCTGACAGTTTTGAGTAACACAGAGAAGGTGAATTACGAATTATTTTTCTCATTTTTCTCCTTATTTTTTGCCATTAAGATGTAGTATGTTTGAAACAAGCAAAAAGATATTTTTCTTCCTACAAGTCATAGTTAAGCTGCTAGATCCCTTGTAGTTGAAAATTTTCATATGTTCAAAAACTGACCAGACAAATTCAGGAACAAAAAATTATCAAGGCCTGTTCAGTACAAATGCACCATCTCTGGCTCCAGAAGTCTCTGAACCTTGTATTGCTTGAGGAGGGGAGATGACTCCAGGGAAATGTCTCTACAGGCTTGTTCTATTCCCAGACCCATAGTGCATCTGCCACGTTCCGTTGTGGGGCAGGATAATGGACAACACGATCCTTTAGTTTGACCATTCCTATGACAAAAGCAGATTAAATATTGCTCCATTGCAGCCAGTGGTATGTTTAGCACAGATGTCACCAGGCAGTTCCTGGTCTCTACTGCAGAGCAGTGCAACTATTACAACATGTTTCTCTTTGATATTTGACAGCAAGATTCCCAGAGTAGTTAGAAAGGAGAATGCACAAAGATTTGGACTGACACACCAACAACACACCACCAACAATGAATTACTACACTTTTAAACTAAATTCAGTGTCAGACACAAAAAACGTTTTGCTAGAAGAAGCTTTGTGTATGTTAGCAAAATTTAATGTGATCTAGCATTAAATACAGCCAAGTTTATTTTTAACTTCGTCTTCCACTCACAGAAAACAAAGCCACATTTAATAATATGTTAGACAAAATGCTTTTACACATGTGGAAACTCCAAGACAATATTGCTCATCCTGATAGCATGTGCCTACCAACATGACCAAAGATGGCTTCATCGCTAAGGAGTGGTGAGGACAGCATGAGAGAAGTACTGAAAGTGGGTCATAGTGTGAAAATTACTGACAATGTGCATATGGTTAATCTTAATTGTCCCTTATACCAACAATAAGCCAATAGCAATGAAGAGAGAGTTGGACTTCAACCCCTTTTGTATGAATTCTTTCTTGAGTATTTTATTTTTGAGTATTTTATTATTATTTTGTACATCCTGCTTAAAAGCAAACACTGCCTCAATGCCATGAGCTGATATCAGATTCCCCCATGGAAAAGATATAATGCTCAGAAATTCCTAAAAACATTTGCCTGTAGCTTTTCTATATGGAGTGATGTCTCAAGTTTTCTAGGTCTGATATTTTGGGATCTCCCAGAACTAGAAGTAAGTGTCAGTTCCGCTCTACTTTTGGGAATGCCTTCATTTCATGGGGGCAAAGCTCCTGTTTTCTCTTTCAGTGCTTGAAAAATGCTGGACTTCAGCCTTACTATTTGGGTAACTGGTGTTTTGCAGGGGAGTGACATTTACGGATGATTTTTTTTTTTCCTAATTTTTTTATTGCTCCTATGCCTTGCATGTTAGAAGATTAACAGATAGAATTCAACTACTCAAGGAAGTATGTCAGTTCTGCAACTGTATTTAGCATATAGGCTTCTTGACATGGGTTATCAGGGGAGTAAAGGGGCATATCCTTCCTTTTGCTAAACATGTCCCCATGCCCCATGCAAGCTCCCGCTCCTGGGAGGTATGTAGTAATACCCCCCAGGTGGTATGTATTACTACATAATGAGGTGATAGCACAGCTCCCTCGCTCCCACTGCAGCTGCTTTCTTCCTTCTTCTGATCAGTATTGCTTATGCAGGTTGTGGAATTGCTACCAGAAATGGTCAATGCCATGGGGAAAACCTCACAGATGCTTCATTTTAAAAACTAAGGTGGCAATAAGGTCTCTCTAGTCTGACCTTTTCCCTAATGTAGGCCATGGGATTTGACCCCTTGATTCCTGCATCACGCTTAATAACTTGGCTTGAACTCTGCTAGTCCTTTCAACCTGACATGTCAAATCAGTTTGCACCTCTAAGGTGCTCTGATTAACTGCAGTGGAATTAGGCCAAAGATAATTCTTGTAAATTTGTACTAATTAAAAAAAACACAGGAACAGTACCTGTTTGATTCATAAAATATGCCTAGTAGTCTACAACACACTGCAAGTACATTGCAGTGAACTTCTACAGAACCTTGGTGACCCAAATTCTTTCAGTTTTGGCCAAAGTTTGTATTAGCTAAATTATTAATAGACTTATTTACATGGACGGGACAAAGAAAAGCTAATAACCACCAAAACAATCTGCTGGCATGCCACATTTTTAAACTGTCCTTGCACGCATTTGATTTCAGTGTGATCAATATGTTTCTATGTGGAACATCTTGGACTTTGAATACTTTATGTCACCCAGAGAACTGCAAATGGTTAATGTATTAGTATGACATGTAATTAGGTATTTTGCCTTCATTCACAGACAAGAAAATGAGGTCGAGAGAGATGAAGCAGCCTGTTCTGAGGCCACACAAAGCCTGTTTTTAATGTGTTTGAGAATCTGTAGCAAAACTAACAACAATAGCAAAATTATATTTTCATGAACATAAAGCAGAAGAGAGCTGATTGCAGTACTATTGCCAGTTTTTCCATCTCCTCATTTAGTTTAGCTTGAGAGTTAAACAAAGTTAATGTCACATATGAACTTGCCATATTTCCAGCAAGTATCTACCTCACTTTTTATTCAGCCAATAAGCTATCTTTGTCCTATGTTCAGGAAAACAGTTTGCCTTCATTGATGGACTGAACTATCCTTCCAAGAAAAAATCTTCCAAAGAAAAGGATATAGATAAACCTCATTGTTGTCAATGAAGAGCCCATCCTACATATTGAATTCTTCTAATCAAGTGTAACTACCTGAATCTGAGCTACTCATCTGGACTGATTTACAGTTATTGGAGAGAAGCTACTGGAGAGAAGTTACTTGAGGATCCTTCCCTTTTACTCAGCACTGGTGAGGCCACACCTGGAGTACTGGGTTCAGTTCTGGGATCCTCACTACAAGAGAAACATGGACATCCTGGAGAGAGTTCAGCAAAGGGCCAAGAAGATGATAAAGGGACTGGAGCATCTCTCCTATGAGGAAAGGCTGAGAGAGCTGGGACAGTTCAGCCAGAAGACTCAAGGGGGGATCTCATCAATGCCTATAAATACCTGCAGGGACAGTACAAAGAAAATGGAGCCAGGCTCTTTTCAGTGGTGCCCAGTGACAGGAACAGAAGCAATAGGCACAAGCTGAAAAACAGGAGATTCCCTCTCGACATCAGGAAACACATTTTTACTGTGAGGGTGACAGCACTGGAACAGGTTGCTCAGGGAGGCTGTGTTGTCTCCATCCTTGGAGACATTCAAAAGCCATCTGGACATGGCCCTGGGCTACTGGCTGTAGGTGGCCCTGCTTGAACAGGGGGATTGGAGCAGATGACCTCCAGAGGTCCCTTCCAACCTCAACCATTCTGTGATTCTGTGAAGGAGAAAATTTTAGGATGTAAATTACCTCATCCTAAAGCAAAGCGAACACCTAAAATAGTCTAAATGAAGTACTTATTCCTTTCCATTTATTATTGTGGGAGCTTCGGCTACTCAGCAGTACAGTATCTAGGTTGTAGAAATATAAAATTTGGTGAGATGTGGTTGACACTGGATGTTTTATCTTCGTTATTCAAGTTTTTTATGTTTGGCAGTTGATTAATTACATATTTATTCTTTTATGTATAATATAAACATAGTGATATTGACTCATGGCTGAAAAATTGTGGGATACTTGCTGCTCTGCTTCCTGCCAATAGTGAAACAGTGCATAGCACATGCAAAGCTTCATATAGCAGATGTGATAAATGAGTAAATACAAATGAATGAAACTCCAAGTGGAACTCATCTGCCCTAACTTTGGTTGTCCATACCTGAGCTAGTCACAGTGGCCTTCCTTCAGAGGAAATGGCATCAGCTCATGAGTGCAGTCATTTCACCCTAAAATAGGTGACCAAGATAGTTCAGTTTAATGACTTTCAGAAGGTGCCAATTTCTCTCCATTACTGCAAAGAAAAGACAAGTTGGCCAGCCCAGACTCAGACATCTGAAACAGGGTGAGATCTAAGAAAGACAATTTTAACCCTGTATTTAACCATGCATTGCCTCACCACAGTAAGCCTGAGCAGTCCTTGAACCCAGCAAAGATGCCATTTGCTGCTCACTAGTATGGCACTGTTTTGTATTCAGCTTCACTGAAACATTTTCCTGTTTCTTAAAAGCAACAGAAATAAAAACAGCCCCGAATGTGTTGCTGATTTAGTTGCCAAAGTCATCTATCACAAAAATGAACTTGCTTATGCATTTTTTCAGCTGTACTGATAAGTTTACAATAATTCTATACAAATCATCCTTACAAAGATATGGGCTAGATAAATGCTCTAATTTTTAAATGCGAGCTGTGCCACCTATATACTTGTAAGTACTGACAAATCCGAGACAGCTTCCTGCAGTATCAGTTGTTTTGTAATCTTTATTATATTTCTAGACAACCTGCTGAAATAGAAACAATATTAAGAGATAAGTAGCCTTTCCTTCTAAAAGTGAACAGTCTTTTTTCTGTAAACGGGGAGAAAAGTTCGTCATTACCATATATATAAGCAAATACATGACATGGAGTGTTTTTCCCCTTCTAGAAAAATATTACTGAAGAAGTAAAGCAGAATGATTTAAAATAAAATATCCAATTTTGACTAAAGGAGGCTACACATATGTTGACTTTGGAATGCAATTACTATGGAAACAACAAACAAAGAGGATATCTCAGAGTGTGCCAAGCTGAAATTCATGCCTGGACTGATTTCAAATCTTTTCCTTGCTGAGAACTACAGCTGAAGGTTTTCAGGCTGAATTCTATAGGAAAAGTCTTCCAGCATGTTATTTTCATTCCTCAACTTCTCCCTCCTCCTTTTTGGTAACAAGGCATGAATAACTCAAATTTTTTTCTTAAAGGCTATTAATTTTGAATGCCCAAAATTTCAGGGTATCTACTTGTTAAAACCTTTTTCACTTTCAAAAATTACCAAGTAAAATTAGCACTGAGTATGCAGTAATAGTAGATGTATGCATCTGAGTATTTCACTCCAGGTTTTTATAACCAAGGGAGAGAAATGGACAATTTTAGTTGCAATCCATATGACCTTTTCAGACATCTACCTCATAATGACCTGACTTGCATGCTATAAGCCCCTATTTCTTTCTATTTACTGTAAATGGCGTCTGCAGCACATTTACATTTGTATATATAAATATATTGCTTAACACAACCATATTATTGTGTATTATATCACATATAGTAGGTACATATACAGGATAATCTGTACTTCCCATATTATTTCCCCATGGAAAAACAGCCCTGAGAAACTTGGAAACTAATTAGTATTTTGATAAATCATGAAAATGTAATCTTCCAGAGGGTTTGTTTCTTTTATTGATCAACTTGATGGTGTGTTTCAAGCCTTTTATTAACCAAAATGTTTTTCCAGTTACTGAAAATCCATGTTTAAAAATTAATTTTGGCAGAAATAAAAATATGTCACAGATATTTCAAATTTTCATACAGTAAAAATTATATTGTGAAAGATGGTATTGGAAGAAAGTATTAAAGCTTGCAAGATATAGAATATGTCATACTGGTTGCCAATTGTGTAAATGAAAATAGATAATTTTAATTAAACAGTGTGTGAAAAAAGAAGTCTAGTCATAATTTCAAAAAATTATGCATTTTGCAAAGAACCAAGGAGTAATCAGGATTTTTGAGAAGGATTTTGCAGCTGCTATATTCTTCTTGGGAATGTAGGAGATATAGAATAATAGCTGTATTGCCACTTTTAAAAACTTGGAACGATTATATTTTCAGAGTTTACTTAGTATTACTGCACATATTGTATGGGGATAGAGGAGGGGGTTTTGAGTACGATTAAGATGGGGAAGGAGAAACAGTCTTGTCTGAAAATATAACAATATAGAGAAGACTGAAGATCCTCATTCTTGATCCTGCTTTAATAGATATTAAAGGTTTTGTTTTGGATAATAATAATTATAGTTTTCTTCTTCCACTTTTCCCAAAGTGGAAAAAATCACTGTAGATCAAAATAAAAAGAAAAAAATATCATTTTCTCACAAAAAAATCCAAACCCTTCATTACAATTTGGGTTTACCACATGATTTATCTAAAGGTTTTAATCTTTTTGGTTTATTTTAGTTTATTGAAAGTTAGCCTGCAATGCCATTTTTAAATGAAAAATCCATGTATTTTATTAAAATTATTCAGAGTAAATCTTCATCTGTCTTAATTTCCTCTTATGCTTTTAGCTGAATTCAAGCTGAATTTGCTTCTGGTTTGGAGTGATCAAACCTATATTTATTAATGAAAAAATGGCTTGCTTTCTTTCAAATATCTGTTCAAAGATCTGAAGACACACAATCTGGCTTCAGAACAAACATGAACACACAGAGGAAAACTCGTGTACAAAATATTTTATAAATTGCTAAATTTCAAATTAAAACAGATTTATTTTGACATTTTCTTGCAATGTTTGTTTTTAGAATATAAAGGCTTTGTGTGGCCTCATGAAAAGCAAAAGGTGAAACTAATTAAAAATCAAATTGTATCTGACACAATTTTTGGGGGGAGTTAAGATGCATAAATTTAGATACCTGCATGCAGGTATCTCCATGGAGGTGTCACAGGTGAGACAGGGACTTAATTCAGGTCTCTGAACATAGATGTTTGAGCCATTTCAGATGGAGAGGGATAGAAGATATGCAGCAGACAGACTGGCACCTTCTGGACAAGGCAGCTGGAAACCTGGTGAAATAGCCTTAGGCATCTCAAATGGCTCTAGATGCCATTTATCTGAGCAACTGAACAGGGCTGTAGGAATCTACCTGTAGGATTCACGTCTCCAAGTGCCACCAGACATGTAGACTAGGAGGGGGATTCAGCCACTGAAGTGTAGGCACTTAGTGACATTTGAGTTTTGAGGATATCCCAATAGCGTCCCACCTCAGAATCCAAAAAGGTGCACGTCTCCCTCACCTCCCATGCTGTTGTGCCAGCCCAGTGCAGTCTCAAATGTCCCATTGCATCCCAGGTGCCAGCACGTATCTATATTTAGACAAGTGCC
Source organism: Ciconia boyciana (assembly GCF_034638445.1). Lineage (NCBI taxonomy): Eukaryota > Metazoa > Chordata > Aves > Ciconiiformes > Ciconiidae > Ciconia > Ciconia boyciana. Next base: position 210,685,122 of record NC_132934.1, read on the forward strand.
TCCTGCCCTACATCTCCATAGCAGAAGTGGAAGAAACTTAGACACCCAGCTCCTGTGTCAATACCTCTGTAGTGATACCTAAACAAGGGAGTCCTGATCTGAAACAGAATCTTACTGAATAAGCTCATGGTCACTTTTATCTACTTAGTCACCAAACCAAATAGTGTTTATAAATAGTGAAAAATACTCAGTCTTCGAAAGGCATTTGGAAGTATATTGTGATACCTACATAGGTCAAATGTCATGTTTACACGTACATTGAACTGGAGTTTAGCTGCATGAAAGAGTGGTTCAGAGTAGAGTTTGAAAACCATTAAGGAAATGATGCAGGCTGAATTTATTTACCTGTGTGGCTTTGAAGCACCACTGTGAGCAATAAGCATCACCATTCGTGAACTCACATTTCCCTCTGTTTGGCCATGTCCTCAATGCTTTTAGCTTGTGCTCCACAGGAGGACTCCCTTGGGCGAGATGAATCTGCGTGCAGCTAGATCCAACAGTGTTATGTGTAAGGCAATAGCACATTTAAACCTGTGCTATGTCTTCAGAGCCCTACAAAATAGAATTAACACATTGGGAACTCAGGCTGTTATTCTTATTTTGACAATGTTCTTATTATTTTATCCTGCTAATCTGATTTTCAAAGATTTATACATTAATTTTTCATACGTTAATCCCTGAAACTATGCTTGGAAAGCCCACCCTATAAATACCACATAGCTAACGCACATGCCAGTGGCAGACAAAATTTACAAGAAACATACAGACCTCAGAATAATAATTTCATTATATCACCCTTATAAATCTTCCCAGCTGTTCTGACACTTTAATTACAAAGTGACACTTTCAGTCTTAAAGTATTGTAGCCTGTGTAATAGATCATTTCACTTAATACATGTTATGAGTCTGGCTACTGTAGAAGAGTCATTTTACAATCCGTCTCCTTTACAAAGGCAGAGAGTCAACAAGAGATTAAATATTATAACTATAAAACTCAATGAGAAATTGGGGCAGTCCTGAATTTATTACAACACTCATATATGCAAAACATGTAGTGTCTTCCACATCCTCCCCCTTCCCAGTATCCAATGCAAGCTTCTCTGTGGAATACAGGTATGGGCTGAACAGCCTGCGGGCAAAAAACAGGTGGTCACTTCTGGAGCTATTGTACCCAAAAAGTGATAGTTTCTGAAAGCTGCAGGTAAAAGACAGAAGATGCAGAATAAATCCACTGAGCAACTTGTAGACAAGGGACTAGGAAGAAAATTTGAGTCAGGAATAAAGAATGTGTGATTTGTTTTCAGTCTAACACAGTCTTAACATAATTACAGTACGGCAGTTTGAAAACTGCAAAAAAAACAGGAGGGGATAGGACAGTTTGCTGTAAACAGTGACTTCAGAATGTCAAAATGAAAATGAATAAATACCAGTAATTATAGGAGTAACTGCAGTCCTAGCATGAGACTTCTGGGGTCTGCTCTTCACTTAGGCATGTACAGAAATTCACAGTAATGCTAGTAAAGGCTGCAGAGAGAGACAGTCTAGCTGTGATCCATTACATACATCTATACCTCTTCAAATTTACCTACAGAGCTCTAGTCACTTGTCCTGTAGCCTTTACATCATAACAATTAATTGTTGCCCAAGTAAAAATATCATCTTTGATCTTCACTTTGCGATGTCTTTCATTACAGACCTAGTACTGAAGCAACAGGACTGCCAGCAGCCATGCTGTACAGCCTCTCTGAAGAGAGTTATTTGCAAAAACAGATGTTTTGGTGGGAGGTCAAGCTGATTTCCATGGACAGAGCCTTCCAAAGCGGTGGCTTAGAAACCAGAAATGTTCTGCTTTCATATCACTTGATCCTTGTTTTGGCTCCATCTTGCTACATCCCCTTTGCTGATTTCAGCTTTGCTGTTATCAGGCTTTAAAGGCATTTGACTAAGTCAGAAATATGAATGTTGCAATTAACATTGATTTGTGTGCATTCTCCTTTGCAAAGATGAAGTAATTTCACAGATGTCTCAGGACATGGAATTTTTAGACGATCGTTTTAACCTCAGCCTACCAAGCAGTAGTTTATAAGCTGCGAAACATTATCAGGCTGGAATAGAGCTAGCCATTATTTTGCTCAAAAACAGAAGCAGCCCTCCCCACATAGGATCATTTCTTTTAGCTATTAATTCTATTAGCATACATCTTGGTTATAGTGTTAACATTGTGTGACACAAAGTGGTATCCAGAATTAATGAGCAACTCAAATCTAGGCAGTCATGATTTTAATTTCTGGGTGGCTGATTTTTTTTTTTTGTTTTTAATTTGTGAAATTTGAAAGGAAAAAGAGTATTATGGCCTCTGGCCATCAGCTTTACTTTTTGCTTCTCTACTTCTTTTCCTTATTGAAAGGTTCTTCTTTTTATTGATGAACCCATAAGGTTCTGCACATAAAGGAACCCATCCTGAAATCAGCTCCATATGGATAAACCATATGTGCACACTGAGTCCCACCAAAGTAAACTATGGTTAGCATTTCTTATTTCTGCTGTAGTAACATGCATGTGTCCTTAACCATGGACCCTGTTGTGCCAGGCACTGTACAGACAAAAAGAAAAACTTAATCTTAGTGCCAGCAGATGGACCATCACAGTACAGATAGGATGAATGCTACCAACCATAATGATGGCAGACTAGTTTGTTAAATGGTACGTATCGGTATTACTCTGCCAGATTTAACAAACCCATCGTATTTCTATGATTCCATTTAATATGCAGCCCTCTAGAGGAGGTCATTCTTATTTCCTTTCTGGGTGTAAATCACAGGTGAACTTTCCTGCTGTCTATGAGGCTGCACATATGTGTGTTAAGATTAGAATGAGACATCATTTTGCACTCTGGGCTTGTCTACAGAGGGAAGCAACTGTGAAATAAAGGGGTAAAGTGATCATGTAGTGCATTAATAATCTTGCAGGAGCTCATTCTTTTTTGAAATTGAAGTTAATCACCTTTTTGTTACTATGCAGTAACATGTCCATGTGGAGAGGCAGTGTAAAATATCCATTTCAGTATAAGTTTATGCCTAATGGTGCTTTGCAGACATTTCCCTTTTAGGAAAATCTTGTGTAATGACACCAGAATCAAACCAAAGGTGTATTTCCCAAAAGCTACATTTTCATGGCAAATATTTTCATGTAACAGATGGAAAGAATGATGCTGATCCACAGAACAAAGGTAAGGATGTGCTTGTCTGTCTTAGGAATGCTATAGGGGTGGCTCTTCAGGGAGAAGGAAAAAAAGATGGAAAGGCAATTGTACATACATACTTCGTGACAGGCAAAGCTGCACAAGATTTCACGATCAAGCTCTTTCCAAGTGGGTCACGATTATATTGCAAGTTACTTGCATGAAAAACAACGTTGGGTAAAAATCTGGAAACTGAAGATTAAAAATAAGATGCAAAACTTTATGTGCCATCATAATGCCCCATTAAACCATTTATCTTCGACTGCAGTGGATTTTCTATTATTTAAAGTCTTTAAATCAAGTTTGGAAGGTTTTCAAGAAGAGATGCTCTTGCTTAATCCAAAGCTATGGGCTTTACTTACAGAATTTCTGGGTGAGAGTCTCTGACCTGTACTATGTAAGCAGTCAGGTTAGATGATCATAATGGTCCCTTCTGGCCTTAAAATCTATCAATTTATTAAGCAACCTGCGGTAATGCTGTGATGCAGAGGCAATTTACATCAAGATCTGAAGAGCACTTAAATTAATTGTTTCATTAAAATCCATTTGAATGCTTTTACATCTTGATGCACGCGGCTTCTGGGTGCCTCGCAGATTTTATTAGGAGATCTTCAGCCCCGAAGAAGCTATTATGATTGCCTGGCCTGACTTGTGCATTATGCCGGCCGTAACAGAATGTTCCTGGGGAATTCATGCAGTGAGGAGCCCTGACATCACATCTAGTGCCCGTGGGTGGTTCTCTGGCTACCACTAGGAGGTGCTTCCCAACGGCTCCGCTCATTACTCTTGTTGGCATCATGAGGAATGAGTTCAGCACTGTGTGGGAGTGTATTTCAGATCTTTCGTACACCTACAACCTTATGCCAAAAATAAGATGCAATCATTTGTTTCCTAGGTGATAACTGCACTGAGTGTGCGCGGTCCTTGCTGCCTCTAAAATGGTGAAGTATGTTATCAGCCCTTCTTGTAGTGCTTTTGAGGCAACGTATCAAACAGCTTTTACCGCAGAACAAACGGCTTGTTGATTATGTACACATGAGGGAAAAAATGTATTGAGGTTTGCTTCTCAGTACTCATTATGGGCAAAAGTAATTTTATTCTGTTTGTTTGCTTTTTCTGTGCTAAGTGAAAGGAAGAAGGAGCAAGAAATGTCAGTTCCTAGGTTTCTAAATACTAGAAGACCTTTCCGATGTTCTTTCTTGGTAGTCTATCTGAATCTGTGCCTGTGTGAAGGTGCAGAAATTCTAGTTCCAACCTTGTTTCCTCATGCAGACATCGAAAGCTTGTCAAAGCAGAATATCATCCAAGTATGTCTCCTATCTCCAGAGTATCTGAATGCCAAAATTCTGTCAAGATATTTGCTTCGCACTACTATCCTTTGCAGGAGACAATAAAGGGTAATATAAGAAGTATAAACAGACTTTTATTATTCTGCTAGATTTTTTTTAGTTCATTCTTTTATTTCCAATATTTCAAGTGTCTGCAAGTTTTGAAAATATGCAAAGAGTTTCTGAATTCTTGAAATGCTGTATTTCATTTAATAACTTGCATTCCATTTTTGTTTACTATTGCTATCTATATAGGCTTTCATTTCAAAATGTAGTATTTTATTGGAAAGTTTATAAAAACCTTTTTGTGGTCAGAAATTCTTGACTTCTTTCACATCATGACCACTGAAGGGCCAATCAGTTATAACTCTTGCTGTGTATTCTACTCCAATTAAGGCAAAAAATTAAGTAAAATTAATAATATCCCTTTTTTTTCTGAGTAATGCTAAGCATTGTGGACAAACTGATGGGATTTCAATACTCAGGCATTTTTATAGTCTTAGTTTGGGAAGATGAAGTTTACAGATTTAATTTATTGATATTTTCATCCTGATTATAAGCCAAAGCCTAATTCCAAAGTTTCATGCTCTCTTGAGTAGCAGGTCTCCAGGCTTAGACGAATGTTGGAGCAATCTCTGTTCTGTACTGGTAAAGTGAGGTGGAATTCCTTATTCCCCAAATTGAAGATGTGCTAACTGCTTCTTCCTCTTGATGTCCATGGGGACTGTTATCTGCACTTGCCACATCTAATGTGTGTGTGTGTGTATGGGGAGGAGTTTCTCTGAAGGTCCATTTGAATGTTTTGCATTTCATGCTTTCCTTGTAAACTGATTTCAGCACCCCCCCACCAAAAAAAGCCCAAATGGGAAGATTGACTGCTCAACTTCTCCCTCACAAAAATCAGAGAAATGACATGAAACTGAGGAAAAGGCGAGCTCTAAAATATGTGGCGTTAACTACTTCTCATATTGTTTTTCTACTTGAATCAAAATCCTGATTATTTTAACAGGTTCAGGAGAAGGTCACACAGAAAGATGATAATCTGCAGAGCTTTCAAATGGTAGCAAACCCATAAAACTTAATTTACATGGACAGTTGTGATATTAAAACCCTGGAGGACTGCAGTTTACAGGACTGCAACAGATTAAGGTTCTGTGTCATAGAGGGCATAATTTTTGAAAAGAGAACGTGGTTTGTTAAATTACATTTTGACATTGCATCTTGGTATGAACAGAGTTGTAGAAAAAAATAATGAATCTATATCACAGAAGCCCAAAGTGAGGTGACATGAATACTGCCTATCACATCAATTGATCTGATAGCATGCTTAAATACTATGCTGAATTGTAAGGACAAAGCCCTGAATATTTTGATGGCTAAAGTGATTTTCATGATTTTCCTAATGTTATTTTAAAACTCTCTTATCTGTTCCACAAACAGTCTTTGAATAATTTGCTTCTGGCTACAGGAGTAATTTGTTTTCAGTCAACACAAGAAACAAACTTGTTATCTTTGGAAAGAATTTCTTGAATATGATCACAAAGAAAATATGACAATGTACATTCTCTAAATCTTCTTTAAATTAACAAATCATTACCTAATTGATTGTACTCTCTGCAGTTGCTTCACAGTTTTCCTCCACGCTTAACTCCTGTTCTTCAGACTAATTTCTTGACTGAAATTATTAAGGGCATTTCTGGAGAGTTCACAGGTGTCCTCTTGCTGCTGAAAGAGGAATGTCAGTAGTGTCAATCTCAAAGACAGGCTGCAAATGTTTTGTGTCCAAAACTGGAAAAAAAAAAAAAAAAATCTAGGCTGATATGTCTTGTGCAATTGGTTCCCTTATTGTACCAGCAAAACTTTTACATCTTTTGATTCAAAGATGTTAAACTCCATGTAAGCAAAACCATGTTGCTTTATTTGTAAACAAAAGAACAATCTCAAGAAAGCAGAATTAATACCGGTATTTCTAAACAGCCTAAAAAATTGAAGCTCTTTTTACTGGGAAAATACTAGCACCACCTCAGAAGAGACATGTCTGCTCAAACATGTTCCTAACAAACTAATTGACCATATTATGAGAGTTTTGTTTCTCTCCCTCCATTGTGATTAACAGACCAGTGGACAAAGCAATGTTTTGAGCCCAGTTTATATATGAACTTTGACTTGGTGAGTGAGAGCTGTGGGTTGTTTCTTTTTTTCTGTACAGCACAAGGTTTTATCTCTGCTTAAAACAATACCTCTTTGCCTTTCTTGAGTAACATGTGCATAGGTGTTAATGCAGTTTTGGCATTGCATATAACCACTGGTCTTCTCCTATGTCAAGTCCTGAAGCCACTGGAGAGATTAAGCATTTTCTCTCTCTTAGATCTGACCTTTTATTTCACTTTGTTTTCATTTATGCTCTTTATTCAGTGGGTACTGGCTCAGGACCAATCAAGAAACCACCCACCTATATAGGAATAAGTATTTTTCTGTCATAGTGCAGGCTTTGGATATTACACAGTTTTAACCAGACCTGTGTTCGTCTCACTCCAGCTTCACATCAGGTAAGTAGGAATGGCAGATTTTTACTATTTATTTTCTAAATTTCTTTTTTTTTTTTAACAAGAAACCACCACCTTTAAGAAAAGTGTGAGAAGCAGGGAGTGCAAAATCCCTCTACAGAAAGGCTATTTACTATATACCAACTGGCCTCATACTGAGGTCCAGTAATTCTGGTAAACTTTTGCCAATAAGTGCAAAAAAGATGTCATTCCAGATTAATGATGATCTCTGTTTTCAAATGATAGAGAACTGTAAATGTAAATGATGATCATCTTTGTTGACTTGGCATGTTCAGTCTTTTCTTTTCCAGTTGCTCTCCTCAGCATGCCCTCATTGGCCTAAAGCAAACGTTTGTCCTTCTCTAGAGATATTCTAGAAACATGGAGAAGTTATTGCAGTTTTCTAATATCAGGGTAGTAGCTCTGTACTGGTGTTCTTAGCTGGAAAAAAAAAGAAACTGATTTTTTCTACCAAAACACAGGTTGAGCAAGAAAGGTTTCATTGTTCCCTTACTCATTCTTTATCCTTTTTTACTTCTATTGCCCTCAGAGATGATCCAAGCGCTCATCCATCAGGCCTTCAGAGCCAGAATTCTAACCAAATATTTTTTGTGTGTATTTCTTTTTTTCATCCCATTCAAGTCTGAAATTATCTCTCAGAACTTCTTAGGGCCACAGTGGGATTTTTCACATGGCTTCTTAAGGTCAGAATTCACATTGGGAATCTCAGTAGGGCCACACTGTGATAAGCGTTTCTGTCAACTCAATGCTGTGGGAGTAGCTGCATTAGAAATATGTACAATAGGGTAGATTTGACAAATGAATAGCGCAGAGTGTTCTTGAGCACACCATGTCTCTGAGCTGCTTTAATGCACAGCCTATTGTTTAAACACAAAAAAACTGGAGAAGTGAACATTTAAACTTCATATTCCGCTAGTGGCCCATACTGGGGGAAAAACAGACAGTTGTTCCCCTCACTCCCCAGAAAGAAGTTTACACCTGGGTCTTAACAAATACTTAAAGGGACATTTTTTTAAATGCTGTTTTTCCTGTTTAATGAAAACCATGTCATGTGTCCATCCCACCTAACTGTAAAGAGTTCATAATGTAGGTATCTGCTCCTCAGCTAGTTAGTCTTGCTTCCATAAATTGGTCAATCTTAAGGTAAATTCACTTGAAGCCTTCTTAGGGATGACCCTAATTGCATCACCAAATTACCAGTTCCTCTCCATTGGTTATGAAGGGAGTATAGATGACCAGAAGTAGATATCACATTACAGTAGTCTATGTCTGATGAGGAGAATCCCACTGTGTACCCACCCACGATACCTAAGCCTTTCATGCTAGCACATTACTGGAAATAATTTTGATCCATTAGCAGTGAGATTATTCAGCCAGCAGACTACCATGGCACAATTCTTCCGACCTTCAGTAAAGAAGCCAGAAGAGATATTGGGGAAACCCAAAGTATAAATTAAATATGACTGTTCAACTGGTTTTTTTTGTCTTAATAAGGCAGTCCTAGACATCAATGCCATATAGTATCCAACAACGAAGCTGCTTTTCTTTTAGCTGTATTTTCTTTTAGTGGGCATTGGTAGTCAAAGAAAAAAAGATCTATCTTATTATATAAGGAAAGATTGGCTATTGTGAGAAACATACAGTTTGACAGAGCAAGCTTTTTGGGTGTTTGTGTAGATAGGTTTACCTAAAGGAAAAAGAGAGCAATATGTAAGTGAAGGGAAATGCATTTGGTATTTAACTATAGTTCAAAGTAATTTATCTACTCATTTTCTTCATCAGCCTCTTCCATATCTGGAATGAAAACAACCCATTTCACAAACTCAAGAGCTTGCTCACTGCTTGAAGTCATGCCAGTAAAAAACTGAGGTGCACCTGCTTCTTCAACAGGCCATGCAAAAACTTAATTTGATAGAAACTGTAAATTTGTGAACAATCTCCATTCTCATTGTTGGGTCTCAAAAAAGTAATCATCTTCAAAATACAAAGACTTTTTTGTCCACTCAGTGTTCCTATGGTAACTACAGTAATTGTTTTCCTAGGAAAGCAGTACTGGGGATTTATAATTTAAAGCTATATACCAAACATAACACCTTTTGGATACTGCTAGCCTTAGTTCTCTTTTTCTCTCTTCTTGATGTCCTACAGGAAGGGGAGGGAGAGAAATTATTCTGTCTCTATGACCCCCGCCACTTTTACAGGTTCTCCTTCCCAGTTGTCATTTTGCACAGAAAGAGTTACACACAAGGAGACAGAGCTGGCTCCAAGTCACCTTCTGTGGTAGGTTGACTGCCAACCAGCCACGTGCTGATCCGAGTCTGTGTTACTGCTGGAGCAAGGTTGTTCTGTGTTACGTATTTCCCAGTCTTTTGCCAACCTCCTTTGTTTATGGAGGGAACGGGAATCAGATCACAGTGTCAGCAGGATGAATTATCTGGCCAAGAATAGCTAGAAATAACAATGTTTCAGCTGAAATACACCAGTAGAGTGACTAGCGTGTAGCATTGTGACTAGCAGTGATGTTTTGCCACTTTCATTTGGAGGACAGGGTTTTGTTCAGGTGAAATTCATCATATTTATACTCTATTCTGTTTGTTTCTATGCAGGGTAGTCCTGAGGGTGGCTCTCCAACCAAAGGGCAGCTCTCCACAATGGGAATTAAATTAATTTGTATGAATATTCTATATCTCTGATATTAATATTTCTCATTAGAGCAACATCTGGATCCTGGAATGAGTAAAGTTCCCATGGAAGAATCTGCTTCAGAGCCAGAAACTACTCTGCCTTGTATTCATATGAATCAACCACAGTGGCACGGATCTGATCTCACTTTGGGCAGGTCTGGGGACTTCACAAAATAAACAATCTTGTCCCCATCACCCCCCTGCTGTTCAGCAGAAGATGCCAGTCTGGGGTGCAGAAGTAAGCATGGACGAGTTCAAATCCCAAAAGGAACCTGCCAGTCGAGTTTCACCCAGTCAATACTCCACTCTCACTGCAGAGAGAAGATAGTATATCACATGGCAGCATAATTGGAGGTTTCATTCTTTCAGCCTTCATTAGAAGCACTCCCCCACTCAGATCGGAACCTGCCGAGTAGAAATAGGAGCACCAGCGTCAGATTTTGAATGATATGAGAGCTCTAAACCATTTTCCCCAGCACAGAAAAAGGAGTCTTAGGAGGGTATGGAATTTCCTGAGAAGCTTAGTGTCATTGAATTTTTAATTTTTTTTTATGTAGAGTCAGGTGCATTTCTACGAATTTCAATAAGGATGTCTGTCTATACCTCAAGCTCTCCTTTCAATGTGTGCATGCTGATTGCATTTAACTAAGATCCTCACACAACAGGTTTGAGGCTTTTGTTGAGTGTGCTGGAGTTCTTTGGTGGAAAACAGTGATGGGTATTGAGTAGGAGAAGGTAGCTGGACATAAAACGCATACATACTTAACTTAAAGATATTTGAAATAACAGGAAACAGGAAGAAATCACATAAATGTCATTCTTTTTTATTAATTTTACAAAATTGAAAATGCTTATAACAATTGAAATAACATAATTGTGACCTTGAGTAATAGGAATAATACCTTCATTCATAAAGGTAAAATGTAAGTCGCATTTCCTCAGCTGGAGTTACTGACCCTGGATACTCCTACTAGTATGAATCAGAGTTGTAATGCTGCAAAATTTCTACTTATCTATTTTGGCAAGTACAGCCACTTGAGACATGAAGTTCACTCTCTGGAAAGAGCAAAGAAGGAATTACAGGGAGGACACCTGGAACAATTCCCTAGAGTAAATTCAACCATTTTGAGTTAGTTTTTTATTCAGATGCCCTGCAAACTAGTTTCATTCTCCTGAAATATTTTTTTGTGGGAAAATCTGAGGGCATCTGTATTCTACAATCTTTTAGCTGCATCTGATGCACCCCATTTCTCACATAAATCTCCATAGATATTTATGAGTTTGTGTTCCCCTTTTATGTTCTTCTTGCAGACATCCTCCTCAGAGCTCTGTATTCTGTCTTCCACTCTAATGTCCTGTTTTCCACTGATGAGCATAAAGGCCAGACCAAGCAAGAGCTTATAGACACCTCCAGTCGTAGATTCTAAATCTAAGGTAAGAATCCTTACCCAGGGACTGCATAATGTTGAAGGAGTTTCACAGCTAGGTTCAGATTGGGATTTCTGAGTTTTCCCAGCTACTAAGAGCTGGATCACTTCCTTGCACAGAACTTGAACAGTCTTGGAAGTGTTGGGCATTTCGGTCTCTCCTTTACACCTATGCACAACCAAGGGTCATAGTCAAGGGTCATAGTCATAGATTCTTTAGAAGCATACTGGGATAATATAGATGTCCCTATGAGGAATAGGTGCACTTTGGAATCTATGAAGACAAGTGGGCACATCTTAATGCCTCTTTCTTTGTCATCCTAAACAAAATGTTTAAGATAGCTCAAATGAATTTCACCCTAGAAAAGACAATTTCCCTCTATGCACTCTGAATAGGACATGAAGTTTATGTATAAATCTCTACAAAATAGACATTTAAGTCAGGCCCTTGCATTCTCAAGGTTGGAAGGACAACACCAACTAAGGATTCTGAGAGTCGCACCCTTATTATACCCTAGCAGGCTACTATTTTCTTTTAAAATGTGTTGTATATCGTATTTTGCACCTTTTTACTCTCCTTCTGCATAATAGACTTGCCATTAGGATACTTGCTTGGGAAGCAAGAATAATTTGATTTTAATTATGTCATGAACGATAATGTCCTGGTTTTGGCTGGGATGATAGAGTTAATTTTCTTCCTAGTAGCTGCTATAGTGCTGTGTTTTGGATTTAGGATGAGAATAATGTTGATAACACACTCATGTTTGAGTTGTTGCTAAGTAATGTTTACACCAGTCAAGGACTTTTCAGCTTCCCCTGCTCTGCCAGGTGCACAAGAAGCTGGGAGGGGGCACAGCCAGGACAGCTGACCCCAACTGGCCAAAGGGCTATTCCATACCATATGATGTCATGCCCAGTATATAAACTGGGGGCAGTTGGCTGGGGGGCAGCGATCGCTGCTCAAGGACTGGCTGGGTGTCAGCCGGCGGGTGGTGAGCAGTTGTATCACTTGTTTTTTCCTGGGTTTTGTTCCCCTCTCTCTCTCTTGTTATTTTCCTTCTCATTACATTTATTATTATTATTATTATTATTATTATTATTATTATTATTATTATTTTGTTCCAATTATTAAACTATTCTTATCTCAACCCACAAGTTTTCTTACATTTGCTCCTCTGATTCTCTCCTCCATCCCATTGGAGGGGGAGGGGGAGCGAGTGGCTGTGTGGTGCTTATTTCCTGACTAGGGGTAAACCACAACGTATAAGCATGCTAGATTGTTCCCACCTTGCTCCATCTCCTCCATCTTGTCTAGTAGGGAGTAAATATTGTTGTATTTATTAGAATATATATGTATAAATATAAATACAAGCACATCATATCAATTTTTTCTTTCTTCTTTTTTCTTTTTTTTGAGCTTGTCTTACAGACTACTTTGTAAGAACTGGCTCATCTTAGCCAATACAATGTCACCTTCTTGTCCACACTCTGTCTTTGATTATGCTACATGTGTTCCACAGGGTTTATTCATTCTGGAACTGAGGAGAATCCAAATTGATATTCCTTTAGCTTCGTTATTTTCAGTCTTAAAGTGGTGGAGTGGTTAACGTGCTCTTTGGAGATATTGATTATACCTGGAGACTTATTCATACTCTTTTTACCCTTGCAATTTTCTGTATGCATGAGCTCCTCAGAGTGCAGAGATTCAGAGCGTGTTCAACCTTGCCCAATGTGTTAATATCTATAGGTGCTACTTCTACAGAAGTAATGCATGTTACCAATAGTGGGCTTATAAAATGTAGCTATTATGCCTCCTTATTCAGGAACTTGCTTATTTATTTTTTACTGATGCTGTTACAAACAGGGACGGGAAGCTTTTATTTTATTTACTTTAATAATAGTTTCAAAATAGGAGGGGAAATTTACTGGTAAGGGAAAAATAATCTACCGTAAGTGGAGAAGACCGTGACTAATCTTATGGGTTCTGTAAAATGGTTGGGAATGATGGGAAGGGAGGAGGGGAGAATGGGGGAGAAAGAGAGCAAAGGAAAAGAGCTTTTTATATATCTGTATTTATTGGGACCCTGTTTAAAAGGTCAATGAAAGGCATTAGGAATGTAAGTGCCATGGCCACCCCCATCCATTCTGTTTGCCTCCTTTAATCTTTGATCCAGCTGCTCCAAACATCTGGCACAGTGACCTCTGACTCTGGGCTCTGATTCACGAGGAGTCCTTAGGGGGGTGTATGTAGGAGCTGCTTTGCATCCAGCATGGCTGCATCCACACAACTCAGTGTGTCCTTCTTGTGTGGGGATCATCTCCCTCATCTGCTGTGGGTCACCCACCATCCTGCCAGCCAGCTGAGTGTCTCCATTGCCAATGAGAGGTGGCTGCTTTCTGACTCCCTCATCACACACACAGTCCCTGGAGGCAGAGAACTGCTGTGAAAGCCCAGCAAAGCAATGGCACTTCACCTCTCCCCGGGTCCCTTGACATTGCTTCCTTCCAGGGACCCTCTGCACAGTAACACTTTGCCTTTGGTCTCACCTTTCCCTTTTACAGACACATCCCTCCTCTCCTTCTTCCGATCTGTGCTTTCTCTACAGATATACATTGCCTCTTTTTCTCTTTCTCCAGGCTCCTGACCTTCTAGTAATTTCACAGCCCATGGTTAGTGGGAAAGACAATGTCTGAAGGGAGCGTGGGTCTGGGGAGTAAAAGGAAGGTTGCTCCTTACCCATCATGCCGCCAGGGCAGTGGCAGGAATGGGGAAGCCCCCGGGTAACTAGTGGGCTCTTCCTTCTCATGTAACCTACCTCCATCCCTTCAAGCATCAGCACAGAGGCCCTTGGAGCTAAATAGAGGGAATGAACAATTAGAGCCACACGCACACACCCCCACAGTGTCCTCTGCTTTAAGGACTGGCCTCTGCCAGGGCTTCAGCGACTGGAAGAGCCAGGAGAGCTGGGGAAGGATGTGAAGCAGCTGCCAGCTGATGGGCTCCCGGCCAGTCCCAGGCTGGGGCTGAAGGAGGATGTGAAGGAGAAAGAGGCCAGGCTCCACACCTGGTAAGGATATATGAGATCCCTATCTTTCAACCTTTGGGATGAAAGGAGCAGTCAAACTGGTAATCTGGTGAAGAGAGACAGCAGTAAAGGGATTACAGGGGATTAGGAGTGTGGACGGAGACGTAGCAAGACTGTCCCTCTTCCTTTTATTGCCCAACAACTTTATCAAAGTTACCTCAGATGGGCAGGGGTGCTGGGGAGGACACGACGCAGGTTGGATGTGGCAATGCAGTCACCCTGGGGGAGCTATATCAAGTAGCGGCCAGGATTTGGGTCATTCAGTAGCTGTCTAAAAAAAAAAAAAAAGTAATAATATTTTAAGCAGCAACCCAAATGGGGGGAACCAGCAGGGAGTGCCAAGCTGTGGAGCAGAGGCAGAGAGTGGCTGTTAATTCTCGAATATGGATGCACGAGCTAATCCTCCCCTGCAAATACAGCCTGGTAAATGGTCAGACCCAGCAGCTTTTTAAATGCCAGATCAGCTCTTACTTAAATGGCATTTTGCTTTATTATTTATTTATTTTATTTTATTTTATTTTATTTTACTTTATTTATTTATTTACTAAGAATAGCTTTGAATAAAGAGATGATCGCTGTTTGGCGTTGTCTTGCGATGGTTCCTTGTTGTTTGTTGTTGTTGCTGCTGCAGTAGGAGTGCGGGGAGATGTTGAGTTTGTCAGGGCTCAGGCTACCTGGGAGCCCTCCCACCCACACACGCATACCCACACCCCCACACCCCACGCTCAGAGCCGTCCTGCCGGCCCTGTGCCGGGGCTCCCTGCCCACCTCGGGCGGAGGAGTGGTGCGGTGCAGCCGGCGGGAGAGGAGCGGGACGGCTGAGTGTGAATAAGAGCAAGAGCCTGGGTGTGTAGGGCTGAGCTGGGAGAGGGAGGAGGAGAGCGGGAGGGGGGAAGATTTGGGAGAACGCAGGGATGCCGCAGGAGAAGGTAAAGCCTTGGCTGGCTTCGGGTGGGAAGTGTTAACCGAGGAAAGGTGTATGTGTGGGGAGCAGGTAGTCAGCAGGGGAGAGAGGTGCTGTGGGGTTTGTGGGAGGCTGGGGAAGCAGAAGGGACGGAGGGTACCGAGCTTGTGGGCAGAAGGTAGGCAAATAAGTAGCCTGCCCGTGGGTCTGCAGAAACGGTCCAGGGATGCTGGCTGCAGAGCCAGGGGGCTGGCAGGGAACTGCAGCGCCTGTGGGTCCAGGGAGCCCGGGGGGGCAGAGGGGAGAGAGCTGGGCAGGAGAGGAGGTGGCTGCAGGTGGCACCTGCCGTGGGGAGGAGCGGGGGGCCGGCGCAGGCGGGGGGCAGCCCGCGGGGGAGAGGAGCTGAGGGGCACATCCCGCCGGCCGGGCTGACAGCTCGGGCTGCCCTTGGGAGCGGCATCCCCCCTCGTCTCGCCGTGCCCAGTGCTGTCGCCCTGAAGCCAAGGGAAGGGACGAGGTCTGGAGAGGACAACCTGTCCTTCCAGTGCCAAACAGTCCCTCCTTTCTGCTTGATATCGCTCTGTGTGTGTGTGTGTGCGGGCGCGGGGGGGGTGGTCGCTGCTCTCTCATCCCCCTCTCTCCCCTTGCCAGGGAGCAGCAGGCAGAGCCCAGAGCTGGCAGGCTGCTTGGTTTCCTAGAGGGATCTATGCCACTTGGTGGCACTAAAAAGTTGCGCTGAAGCCCCTCGGTCTCCCGGTGCAAGGGTCCCCTCGCCCCCCAACCCCGCTTCCGCACCTGCGGGAGCGGAGCGTCCGGGCCTCCTTGCAGCGCGGCCCCGGGGGGACGGGAAAACTTTGGCGGAGCCAGTTCGCAAAAGGCTGCCGGGACCGCAGGGGTAAACTCTTCCCCGCGACTCGGTTTTAGACAGACCCTCCCGAAGCAGATATCGCCTTTTTTTTTTTTTTTTTTTTCCTTCGGATGATGCTGTTCTGTACCGAGCGCCGCTTTCTTACTTGCTGGAGGAGAGTAGTGCGGGATGGAGGTGTAGGTTTAATAGGGAGACTTTGCAACCTTCAGAGCATCTAGACAGCTTTCCTCGCAGGGCAGAATGCAGGGTTAGCCCCTTATAAATGCAGAGGTTGCTGCCGTGCATATATGAGGAGGGGCGGAGGTGTTTAAGCAGGTGGGTCAAGCTGCAGAAGTATTTAGGAAGACCAAGGCTGTGGTGGCAGAGAGCAAAGACCCATCTGTTGTTTCATTGTTTGTTTGTTTATTCCTCCTCCCCACGCCTCTCCCTGCAACCCCCCTCCCCCCCCCCTTAAATCCAGGGACCATTCACGCCTCTTGCAAATGAGACTTGGGCGATGCTGAGAGAACAGCGTGTTGCATGGCGTGTGTGTATATGCATGCATTCGCGGGGGTAGGATACTCGGTCCTCAGCATTTGCCTGTGATCAGAAGAAAACAGGATGTGCCCATAGCTGGAGGAGTGACAGTGCTAGCCGAGTGGGGCTCACCTGCTGGTGATCTTTGCAGAGGCATTTGAGGATTATTCAGCTCCAGAAGGTCTGTGCGAGGAATGCTATCTCTGCCGTGGCTGAAAATAGGAGGTGCCTACCCCTACCCGTCTTGATCATTGCCACCGAAAGGACCTCTTTGCCGCCACTGTAGGAAGAAGCAATTGCTGCCACCGACAAGGTAATGCTGTGGGGTGGGAGAGGGGATTTATGTGCCCTGGGTTGCAGACAGAAACCCTGTGAATGCAGGAGGAAGACTTTCCCCTCCCTCCCTCCCTCCTGCTTTTGCTCTGTGCCCTGGTTGCCAGAGGACAAGCATGGCTCCTGGGGGGCCAGCAAGCCAACCGGTGGGGTGCACCTCCAGGGGCTGCTGGGTCATCAGTTGGTCTGGACACTGGAGGGCAGTGGGCACTGACCCCTCCCCAGGAGCAGGATATGTGTGGGGCTGGGGGGGGATGACTGGGGTACTGCAATACCTGGGCTTGGTGGCGTGTGTGATATAGTCCTTCTGTTCACCAGTGGGGATTTGTCTTGCCAGGAAGGGAGAATGGAAACAGGGATGTATTTGCTTTCCAGAGACAGCCAGGCTCAGCTCAGCCATAGACTTTTCTGTGTGACCTTGGGACAAATCACTTTGGCTGTGCTCGGCGAGTCCCGTCTGTTCCTTATCTAATAATCGGAGCTAATGTCTCAGCGTACAAAAATGATTCATTAAGGATTGAGAGGGACAGCGATACCACTAGCCGAGCAGGGAGACAGAGACCTAAGAACCAGTGTGTATGCACACATATACGTCTGCATGCACAGCCACTTAGTTGTAGCAGTGCAGGTAGCTATGCTGGGAGTTAACCTTGTCCAATAGTTTCCTCTAAGACCCAGCTCTATGTATTTAATTTATTTGTAAAAAAATGTGGTCGTGCATGGCAAATGTGACCACCATGGCAATTTTTACTACTGGCTGATTTTTAGATTTTTTTTTCTCCCTTCCCTAAACCTGCCTGTGAGGTGAACGCTGGTGGCGGGCTGTGCTCAGCACCAGGGACAGCGCCCGCCCCGCCGCCCGCTGCCCGCCCCGCTGCCCGCCCCGCTGCCCGCTGTCCGCCGCCCGCCGCTCGCCCCGCTGCCTGCCCCGCTGCCCGCTGCCCGCTGTCCGCCCCGCCGCCCGCTGCCCGCTGTCCGCTGCCCGCCCCGCTGCCCGCTGCCCGCTGCCCGCTGCCGGCAGGCAGCGCTGTCCCGCACCCCGGGGCTCCGCAGCCCCGGCAGCCCCACTTCCATTCGACCTCCTCCCCGAGAAGGGCTTTCTGGTGGCGGTGGGGGTGACCGGGTGCAGGGGGAGGTTGGACGTTTCTTTCTTCTAGTCTTGAGGACAAAGCTGGGGACCATCTTGAAAGCGGAGTGGCAGAGGACCGTCTTGAAAATACACCATTCTAAACCATATTGAAAGGAGGTGTATTGAGGAGTTAACTGACAGGCTCTTTTAATTCTCTATGACTTTTTTTATTACCGTATTCCTAAACATTTCTATCACATACTAATATTTTGCACATTCTCAAATACTTTAACTACATGCTAATACTTATGCTACCTGATCAGGAAGGCCAGGGTTAATCATTATTTCAAATGATCAGAGAGTATTTTTGGGGTCTATATAAGTTCTTTGTCAATTTATTTGCCAACATGTTCATAGCTTTTTTGGTATAGTAGTAGTACTGGAATGTCACTGTAACACCACTCTTGTGACTTGGTAGAAAATATTTTTTGGAAGTGCTATTGCTTTTTCTTGATCACCTCCTCCAGATCATACAGTTTTGTTAATTAATAAAATGTCTAGGATTACAGCTGAAATCACACCAGAGCTATTAGTTCCTGTATCACATGGTATAACAGGTTTTTGGTAACAGCAGCAATAAGTAGTATATTTAGCAGAATTGCAGAGATCTTTGCAAGTTTTGCTGGGAAGTTAAACACCTACATATTAAAATCAAAATTGTTTCATCAACAAGAAAGTGTGTGTGTGTGGGCATAATATGGGGAAGAACTTCCCGGGATTGCTAAGGATCTTGCTGATAATTATAGCATTCTATGTTTATTATCTATGACAGCATGAGATCAGCACACTAGCCTGTTATTTTCAGCCAAATGGTTAAAATTCTTCTGTGCTGCTTAGTTTCCTCCTATTTCTAAGTGGAATTACAGAAAGCTGCTTCATAGTCTCTCCTGTTGTATAAGGCTGTTTCCTTTGTCAAAGGGCTTGATCCAATGCCCTCTGGAATTCACAGAGCTTATAATGCAATGACTAATGGTTGATTTTTTTAAAATTTTTTTTTGGTGAATGGAAAATTTAAATGCAGTAGAAATCTCAAAACAGAACAGTGCTCATATTCATGTTTTTCAACTAAAGACCATTTGAGTGCATCAGGTTTTGTGTGATCAAACTGAATTACCTCCGAGGGGTGGGTGTGTGGGACCTCCTGCAAACTGAGCCTCTCTATAGCATTGGGAGCTAGATTGCCAGAATAGCTTGAAACCAATGCTTAGCGTTTGCAATGCCAATAGCCAGCACAAGTGAGCAAAGGCTTAGCATCCTGAAGGTACACTTTTTCCTCACTTTGGCCCCCACTGACATGAGCCGAGAGGTCTCTCTTCTTATGTAATCATTTTTCTAAGGCAGTTCCATCTTTTGCTATCCAAAGATCTTCTCCGTGAGATAAGTGGCAGGACTGACTCTGGACCAGTAATTCTGTTGCTGCTTGCTAAGGTTTTGTCTTCTCTGATGATGAAACCTGGGTTAGTTCCTTGGAATATACTGATTTGATCCATGTGCGTATTGACATATGTTATCTGATACCTGATGGCATTGAATTAATTGCAGTATGTACTGTAAATGAATGCCTGGAAACCGTTTAATCAGCAGGTACATGGCTGCAGGCTATACAAACATAGCATGTAAGTAAAATTTGTCACTACAAATCAATGGATTTTGGGGGCCTAAGTTTTTGCGATTGCTCTGATCTGGAAAATCCTTTAAAGAAATGTTAAACTGTAGATAAGTCTACAGATGTTTGACCAATAGCATTCTTCATGTGCTTAACACTAAACGTATTCCTAAGTGCTTTCCTGGACTGGACCATTAGTTTGCAATCTATCACAGAACTGTTCGTGGTTCAGTAATCTGACATTTTATTTTATTATTTAAATCTGCCTGAAGATTTAGAGACTATGAATGAACAGGCTGTAAACTTACAAAATTGTAACAGAGAAGAAACCTGAACAAAAATATTGCTCTTTCTCTCTTTTAAAATTTTTTCTCTGATACAAAATAGGCTAAATCAAAAAATTCCCTTTGCTGAGTTTGTGTTTTACCTATTAGAAGCCACACAGCCAAGAGAATTCAGATTGCGAGAAAGACAGGTCCTTCAATCTGGGGTCACTAGTGGGCGCTGCTATAATAATGTAAGTCATAGGGGGAAAGGGTTTAATTCTTAAGGTTTAAACACAGTTACACCTGCAGTAGTAGAAGTCCTTAAGAAAAGTCAGACGTGCCCCATGTATAAACTCTCAGCCACGTACATAGTGGAAAATCAGCCCTTTGTGCACTGCTGTTCATAGTTTGATTTCTGATCAAGATTTCAATAATGCCATTAGATATTAGGGCTCTTTTAGTTTCTTTTGGTCTGTACAGACTATAACTATAGATGGACTTGCATTTGAGGTTGAAATAAATAATTTTAAGGATTGCATGATGTTTCATGGAATATTACAGATGCTCATTTTCTACTCGGTTAAACCTCAACATGAAGTAGCTGGAACTCTGCCCTAAAGGACCAGCTGATAATTTCTTCTGACAGAGACTGGCATAAAGTTTTTACTGCCAGAGAGAGCAGAGGTTATAGGAACATGTTGAGTGCTTCATCAGATCTGTGTCTTCAGACATCTGGGTAGCCCTTCAATTTTTGTCTAGTTCGAGAATGAGCAAAGGACAGATAGGCAGAATTATCTTTCTGCCTTACTACTGCAGTTGCTCCAAGTGTGAAGCTAGTGCACCAGAAGACTGAGACTAAAGTGTCTGTCATCTATCGTTAAAGCGTGTAACTTCAGGATTAATTTATAGTTAGATCCATAGCTGAAATAAACTAGGAACCTTGATACACCAGTAATTAAGTGCCCGATTCCATTTTGCCTGTGTTGCAGTAAATTAGGAATAACTCCCTTGATGCTGAAGAAATTGAACAGTGTAAAAAGTAAATTTGACCCTAAGTGCTGTGCATCTTGATTTGCTTGTCCACCAATGAAAACAAGTAAATGCAGATAAATTATTACTTGGGAAATAATTCCCATTACTTTATGCATGCATTCAAGAATTCACTGTCTTTGATACTGCTGATACCTCTGTTCTCAGTCTGAAGGCTATAGCATGTCAAACTCCCTTTAGGGTTATCTCTAACAATTTAAAGAGGAGTTATATTTAAGTTTATGAAATTTTGCTTAATTTTATTTTAGTACTCATCCTGCTTGTAATAATAAGCTTCCTGTAGTAGGAAAGAATGGTAATCAAAATGTGGAGTGACTTGTATGTGATTGTCTTGGGACAGAGGAACAGTAAAATTGTATATTTGAACAGTTCCCTTGGCCATCTTCTCTTCAGGAAGATGTTCTCCAGGAAATGTAATTAGTGTGCTTAGTCTATCATCTCTCTGCTCAGACATTTCGGCCTAAAATGAGATGTGTTACCTTATGACTCTCATGGCATCTTTGGGTGGCATAACCAGCTGTATCCAGTGGAAGAATGACAGGCAATAAGCACAAATTGAAATACAGGAAATTCTGTTTAAACATAAAAAAGAACCCTTTTTATTGTGGTTGTGGTCAAACACTGGAACAGGTTGCCCAGAAAGGTTGTGGAGTCTCCATCCTCAGAGATATTAAAAACCTGACTGGACATGAAGCTGAGAAACCTGCTTTAGTTGAACTTGCTTTAAGCAGGGTGGATGGACCAGACAACTTCCCGTGGTGCCTTCCCTCCTCAACCATTCTGTGATTTTTACGTTTATGAGAGCAAGAGTAAGCCCATAGAACCAGATCTCTATTATACAAATGCAAATCCATTGAAATTTAGCAGGCTCACTTAGCCATGTCAATATAAATTCCAGGTTGTTTCACTGCATCATGAAACCCCACAGAAAGCATTGACTTCAGATGCTTTGGATACGAATCCTAAGCCTAATACTATAAAACATAAGCAGTTTTATTGGTGTAATTAGTAACAGCTTCATAAGTCCTAAGTAAATTGACTTTCACTTTAGTACAGTGTAGTATGTGAAGAAAGTTCATTAATTCTGGTGCAACTGCAGTCTGCATCTGGCCCCTTCTTTTCCCTTGGAAGCCATGGAGTGGAAAGATTTGATTGCTTTCAGAACTTGCTTTTGCACCATAGGAACCCCCTAGCCATGAGATCTGCTATTATTATGGAACCAGAAATATAAAGGAGACCTTCAGCTGTACTTCATTCTTTACCCTGTAATTTTATACTGATAGATACAACTGTAGACGGAGAAGAGCAAACAGCTGTTCTTTGGAGTGAAGAAGATCAAAATGGCCTTGCTGCCCTCTCTTTCTCATATATACTATATGGAAATTTTTTAATCCATAGACATAAGACCAAGAACAGTATTACTAAACTTGACCAGAAACCTGGTTGATGTGTGTTGTAAAACTGAAACGGTGGATGGGGATTGGATTATTTTTTTTGTGTCACAAGCTCACCCCAATCCTCTGAACTCTCTGTAT
Source organism: Ciconia boyciana (assembly GCF_034638445.1). Classification (NCBI taxonomy): domain Eukaryota; kingdom Metazoa; phylum Chordata; class Aves; order Ciconiiformes; family Ciconiidae; genus Ciconia; species Ciconia boyciana. Next base: position 210,707,662 of record NC_132934.1, read on the forward strand.
TTGTACATATGCAGCTGCACAGGCAGCTAGGTTATAAAAAGGCATCTAATTGTATATCTAGTTACAGTCTGAAGGCAGAGCTGGCATTTGTCTAGATCTAGTTGTGCTCTGTACATGTAGCCCTAATTTGAGAAGCTCAGAGAAATAAGCATCCATAGTTTTAAAAAACAGAGTACTACTTCTGTTCAAATGTTAATAAGTTAGTAAATAATTAAAGATTTTTTAAAGTGATAATACATTAAATTAATTGGACGTATAGGAATTTAATAGCTGTGATTTTGTACAAAGGTATCCCCTGTCATTCTTCCTTCGGACTGTTTGCAAATTATACAGTACTGTCTTCAGAGTCACAGAACAAACAATTGGAAGACATAAGCAGTAGTGATATTCTGTAATTAGAGACTAATTAACCTGAAATGAACTGCTATTATTCCTTAGTGGCAAAGGGTTGCAGTATTGATAAGCTAACTCTCCACAGACTAGAAAAAAATTGAAGTGTTCTGCAGTTGTCCGAACCTTATTTCATTATTAACACTTTCTATTACTAGAAATTAATATTACATGAACCTATTAATATTGCAATTAATATTACAAAATCATTTATATTCAATGTTTTCTCTTTTTAAGGATTTGGATTTCATTTGGGAATATTCACTAAAACTATTGCATGATTTTATCTGTGGAAATAGTTCATAATTTATAGATGTCTAGGTAAAATAATAATTAAAGAAAGCTAACCTCAAGCAGAAAAGTGTTTTTAGGTTTGACTGTCTCATGCTCAGAATCAGGAATATTTTCACTTTGGCACGGTACTGAATGACCTAACTGTGAGGGGCAAATTCAAGATTAAAATACTGCTAGATTTTGAACCTGGAAGAAACAGAGGTAGATTTTCTATGGCAAGGGTTTCTTTCACTTTACAACATCTGAGCATTATTAATGATTGTTAATGGATTAGAAATGACTGGTGAGTCTGAAATGTATGGAATTCTTTTTTATTACATCAAAAGTTTTATGTCAGTAAACTGAGATCAGGCTCTGTCCCAGAATTTTACATTTGTTTTGTCAATAATGAAACTGGGCATGTGGTTCACTAACTAGCTCAGCTTCTTCCTAGATTTAAGAGTGTGCTTAACTTTCTGTGCTATCAGTGGATTCACTGGCAGCTGTAGAGCAATAGATGATACTTTAATGTGCTCAGGGATCAAGACCTGGACAAACTACTGTTTAAGCACTGTATTTAAAACCAGAAGCATCCTCCTGCAAATCCACTGCTAGGTACAGAACATTTTCAAGTGCATTGTCAAGTTCCATTAACCACAGCCCAAGATACGAACCCTTTGCTGATTCTTTTCTTTTTTTTTCTTTTTTTTTTTGATCCTTCATCAATACTAAAGCCAAGTGCAGATTGCATTGCAGACTATTGGCAAACATAGCAGATAAAATATTTTAGACAGTAACGCATCTGTATAGTTTCTGTGTTGACTTCTTTCTATCAGTGAAGTCTGGATAGTTGTCCACAGTACCAGGATTTGTCAAATTGCTTATTGGCAATGTTTGATTTAAGGATATAAAAAGATGAAAAGAATTTCACTGCTCTGCTGTTTTAGAATTGTTGTTCCTCTGCTGTAATATTCACTGCTTAAAACAAATACAAATATTAATAACAAAATCAGTTTTCTTAATCCTAACTTATTTTAAATGTCAATTTCTTTCATGTTGTGGCTTAGAAAGAAAAAACAGATTTACAGATTTGAAGAACCAGATTCTGCATTCCTTAGAATATTTCAAGAACAGCTCTGTTTGTCAACAGCAGTTTGTCACAGCAGTGCTGTAATTGATAACATAGTACAGTCCAAGGTACATTAGTGTGACATATGCATTTGTGATATAGAAAATGTTTGAAAGTAAAGGGAGTAATTTTTGAAGACACACATTAGAAATGGCAACATCTTTCTTCTTTGGAATTAAATACTTGTCTGCCTTTTGTGTTTTTGAAAACATTTCCCAAAAGAGTTTTTAAACAAGAGTATCAAAGAGAAAGACACCTATTTATACTAGCAGAAGTACAAGCCTCAGATTGTGAAACACTGAAGTATAACAAAGTTTCCCAGCTTGAAAAATGATGGAAGCAAGTATATATAGGAGACAATGTATTACAGTCATTGACAGCAGTAGGAATAGGTGCAAATTTAGAACAGATTACAAAGCTGACTTTATAACTAATTTTAAAGCTTTTTCTCTTATTTATTCATTTTTGAAGGTTATGAGGATTATGATCATATGTGCAGCTCTGCATAGCTGTCCACTTGGAGATGATGGTGACTCCTTAGAGAATATACGCAAACTCCTGGTTAACCATCAGCATAGTGCTCCTTTTATCCAAAAGATTTGACAACTGATTTTCACCAGCTCTCTGGTTTTGTTCCATCATGTTGTCTCTACCAGCCTAAACCATTTCCTAAAATGGTCCTTCTGCTGTTCCTTGCAATCCTGTTGTTGAAGGAAGATGTCTGTGGGAACTTTGGGCTTTTGGTTTCTGCACAGGCCAATGAAAGAAGGGTGGTTGCACACATGCCTGGTGATATTATCATTGGAGCTCTATTCTCTGTCCACCATCAACCAACTGTTGACAAGGTTCATGAGAGGAAATGTGGAGAGGTAAGAGAGCAGTATGGCATTCAGAGAGTGGAGGCAATGCTACATACCCTTGACAGAATTAATTTGGACCCCACACTGTTGCCAAATATAACGTTAGGATGTGAAATAAGGGACTCCTGCTGGCATTCTGCTGTGGCTCTGGAGCAGAGCATTGAGTTTATAAGGGACTCTCTTATTTCATCAGAAGAAGAGGAAGGGATGGTGCGATGTGTGGATGGATCTTCATCATCTTTCCGCTCCAAGAAACCCATTGTTGGTGTCATTGGACCTGGCTCTAGCTCAGTTGCTATCCAGGTCCAGAACTTGTTGCAGCTTTTCAATATACCTCAGATTGCTTATTCTGCCACAAGCATGGACCTAAGCGACAAAACTCTGTTCAAGTATTTTATGAGAGTTGTGCCATCTGATGCACAGCAAGCACGGGCTATGGTGGACATTGTCAAGCGCTATAACTGGACCTATGTTTCTGCTGTACATACTGAAGGTAAGAGCTTATTTTTTTCCATATAAGAATGCCTTCAAACTACTTTGATGTGGTCAAATAGGTAGATGATGATAATTTGATGATGTTGGTTTTGTGCCAGTCAGTTGTCAACAGTATAAACTTCTATTTTACTTAATAATAATTTCACATTCCCTACGGGGCTGAAGTAGCATCATGTTGATAATGGCTGAAAACAAAGTTTGAAATACAGGATTGTGTGTGCTTGACGGCCACTTGTTGCTAAAAGTGCTTACTCTTGAGTCTCCTAAGTGACTTTAATTTAATTTAGTCAACATAGACTTATTTTTCTTAATCTACCAATCAGTGTATTTACGTAGAATAATCATTTTGACTATATTGGTATCAATGGGTAATGAGAAAGCATCTGGTCTTCCTAGTGCAGAAAAGAGATAAATCATCATTTGAAACTGTAGCTGAGTCAGAATGTGTTCCTGCTTAATATCTGAGGCACAGAGACATGAATACTAGAAAACATGTAGTTCTGACTACTATTTAAATGCAGGTTGTCCCAACTCCTGGAGACCAGAAATATTTCTGTCCTTTTTATGATACTCCATGGACTATTGCAGCTACTTCTTGCTCTGCATCTGGCCATTGGTTTTGTGAGTGAACAAGGGAAGTATCCTCGAATCTTCTTCACACGCTTATGCTCCATCAGGTGTCCACAAAATCCGAACTGTGTGCTAAATTGCTTTCCTCTTTTTATTAATTTGAATTAGAGCTTAAGCTTTTTACCCAGTGTTCAGAAGAGTATATGATTAAAGGGAAATGCTATGGAAAAGCTTACTTGATTTTGTTATTCCTTGTATTGGCAGAGTAGAGTGGGTTCATCTTGCTATAAGTGACTAGAATTTCATGCTGTCATAAAAGCAGGTTTCACCTGTCCCTGTCTAATGATAGCACCATTTAATGGGTTTTCTGGAATTAGGTTCTGTGATGAATTTCAGGACCTCACCGGGTCGCCTCTGTTCAAACAGACAAACTCAGAATGGAAGGCTCGGAATATGATCTGGGAATGAAAACTGTTATTAAGAGATTGAGTAGTGGTGACGGTGTTTCTGAACAGCAGCAGATGCTGCTGGCTTTATTACAACCAATAGAAAGCAGATTGTCCTTCCCACACACTGAGTATGCTTCTCTGGCAGCCTTCATACTACGCAAAGCCCTTTTTGGGGTGATGCTGGTCCAATGCTAGTATGTAGCAATCTTCATCCTCCTACAGATATGTAGAGAACTGGTTCTGCAGTATTTAAAAAAAAAAAAAAGGTTAGAACTTACATGCAGATGGTTGCAATCATGTTTCCATCACGATAACAAAAGCTGGTAAATAACTGCAGCCTCTTTTGTATGGGGATGCATGAATAAATTAACAGTTTAATATAACAGTGTATAAATCACCCTACGTCACAGCATGTAGTGAAGGTACTCTGTGCCAGCTGATGCCTTTGGCATAGCTTGGTGTGCAGCCTTCGCTTCATAAATATGTATGAATAACATCATGGTCAAAAATAATGCCACTGATGCATCACATTAGCATAAGATTTTGTATCCTGGCTACTTTTGATGACTTGTCTAATTTTTGCTATGAACAACTTTTACTCCTCTGCTCATTGAGAGGAATGCATATATATTCCGTGTGGGAATTGTCAAGCTTATATCAAGGTCCGATTCTGCACAGGGTGAGAATACTTACTTTTACTACTTCCCGTGGACACTCTGTTTGGAGCAGATGGTAACATATGGCATGTTAATCTTATGGCAGAGGAACTTTGCATTGCACATTGGAAAGAAAGGAATAGGGACACAAGGGCTGAAGCTGGAGGTAGCTGCTATGGGCAAGAAAAGAGGAGAAAACGACAGAGGAGCTGGGCGTGAAGGAGAAATGATGAATGATATATCTAGTACAACATGTTCCTACTTGTGCCAGTATTAACGTGGAAAAGATAGGTGGTATGTTGTTAATACCTGAGGCCTCATATCATTCATAGCATGTTTACATCAACATAACTCTGGACTTCAGTGAACGAACTTTAAACAGGTTCTGGGAATCTTATGATCCTATCATCTATTTGCATGGTCTGGTCATGATGATGAATATGCTCTCCAGTTAAATAACATCACACAAATGTTTTCTAACAATAGAACAGATGGTATTTATAATGGGATAGACAAATACAAACTGATCAAGGTATTTCTTTGAAATGTGACAATGTCTGATGTTCTGGACACTTTCCAAATATTATGGCAGATGTTGTCCCTTCCAGGAACTGTGCAAGTAACCACTAAGAGTAAATTTTTTTCCTAAGAATTTGAAGGCAGCAAGCACCATTGTCAGTGGAGCTCTTGTAATTTTAAGGAAGAATTTTCTGCAATCAAATTAATAGGAAATATGAGTAACATAAGAAGGATATTTCTCATAAAGCAACAGTCATCTCCACTTACTGTAGTGTATTTTACAGATGCCAATCAGAAATCTTTGCAAGTGTTAGATAGTCTTAGGTTGTAACTCCCCTTGCTCAGCTCTGTCAGGAATGACGTGCCACTGTTGTCGTTATCTTCCCCCACTCTCCAACTCTTCCTTGCATTTAATGATTTGTGGGGCTCTACTCTAAACCGATCTGGCTTTAAAATAAAACTTTTTCACCCACCATCAGGGCACTTTTTAAAAAATCCTCATTGGTTCTGGAATCCAGGTCACGCTGTGGCCCCACTAACAGACATGTTAACACTGCGTGGCAGGGAGGTAGGAGTGAGCGGGCAAAGAGGGAAAATGTGATGGGAAACTCCTTGTACTAAGTACCCATCACTTAAAGCCTGAAGCAAGTGCCTTCAGCTTTACGGATTGCTACAGTAGGCACACAGGGTGTGCTGGAGACCATTTTATTTGAAGTTTGCATACTGATCTAATTCTTTCAGCCAGCCTTACAGATGTTTTTTTCCACCACTGTGATAGGAACAGAGCTTAAACAAACTTTCCTTAAACTCAAACCAACTTTCACTTCTTAAACCAACTTTGTAGACAGACAGCAGGTCAATAATGCAGTCAGGAACTCAGTCTGTGCCTCTCTCTCAGGCAAAATAGCTCAGCAGAGAGAAGCCCTCTGGTTTAGTCCCTCAATTTCTCAGAGCACTTAAGGGATCTTTTTTAGCTCATGTAACTGTTGTCCACCCGGGGGAAACTAATGCATGGACAAAAGAGTAGAGAGGAAAATTTGTGCCTGTGTCTGGATTTTGGGTGGTGATGGCTGGCATGCAGATGGACCATGCAGCTCAAGCACCCCTGCAGTTTTGTCTCGGCCTTTTCTTGCTTAACCATTCTGCACCACAACTAATGGGCAATGGTTGGGGAAATGAGGGAGAAGCTGGCTGTCTGCCCCAAGAGACAAAGAACTGTCTGTTTACCTCATTTCCCATATGAAAGTATTCCCTGGTCTTTTTGAAAGATCAGGGAAATATATATACAATTTTCTCTTCTCCCATCACTGCAGTTTGAAGGCCTCATTGAAAGCTTATTTGAAGTCAATACTCCCCCATTGACCAGAGTGACATTTGGATCAGGCCTTCCTAGTCAGAAACAAGGTAAATCCCTGAGAGTCTGTGCTTAAAATTTGCCTGGAGACAAATGAATTAATAATTTGCAAGGCAATTTTCATTGCCGTTGGAAACCATTTATTTTGCCACTCTGAATGGACTGAAGAGGTGATGTATGCTGGAAAAATAGAACTGCACAGGGGTGCAATTGAAACACAATAGGCCACATTTATTGGGGGTGGAAAGGGATAAATTTCACTCCATTATGTAAAGGGTGTGATTTACTTTTGAACACAGCCTTAAGAAAGAAGCCACTTTGTTAACATCTCCATTAGACAGCTCTGCAGGTAAATGTTGGATCAAACTCATCCTCAAAGTCCTCTCCATTTAATATCACTTTCCTCCATTTAAATTTATCATAAGTGAATATAAAGAGGTGGTTCACGTTTATTTTCTTAGGATGTACCCAGGCAAGCATAACAAAAGCAGAACTTTTTTTTCTTGCAGATAAGGGTTATTTCACACATTTTCTTTCATATTTGTTCAAATATGTCTTGTTACAAAACTATTTTTGTCTACATCCTTTGCTACCAAGTAAAGAGCAAAATGAAAATTAGTCATAGTCTGTGAGAATAGGATGAAGAAATGAACGAAAGAGCTGCAACAAGTTGACCTTAAACCTGCTGCTTGGAACAAATTGTACTTTTATGATTTTGTGGAGATTTCCTTTCAGACTCTAGATTTTTCTCCTTTAGATACAAAAACTATATCATAGTCAGAAATATTATTTGCTTTTCACAAAGTAATATGATTTAAGATTAGGTTCTTTTTATTTTAAGCATAAGTGATATTTTTTCATGCTTTATATGCAGAAAAAACCACATAGAAATAATGTACCAAAAGAGGTCATTGCTAGTCCATGAAAATATTTTCAATTTCAAAGAAAATTTATTTCTAAAAATCTGTTTCTGAAAATTAAAGAATGTCCTGTCTAAAGACTGGAGAATGTTCTATTTCAGCAAAGTTTCATTTTTGCTCTTGGGTGAAATAATTACTTGAGGTTTTTTTATTTTTGAAATTACTTTTATTTTTTATTTTTTGAGACTTTTAAACTGTTTCAAACATAAATGTTGAGATCAGGATGATCACAATTTGATACGCTCTCAATCACATTAATCTTGTAGCAAAAATAAAAAATATCTCTCATCTGAAAGAAAATATGGGAAATGGAAAACCCAGTTCCCATCCTATCCTGTTGAGGTGTTTGCTCATTTTTATTGAATGTTGACATCTATAACAAAGGTGGCCTTTTTTTTGCGCAATTTCAAATATTTATCCTAGCATCACAATTGTGAAAAGTGAGCAAATGCTATCAATCAGTTGGGAATATTGAGATGGAAAACTGAAGTAGCATCAAGTTAACATTTACTTTGTTCTGCAGTGACTGACTAACCGGACAGCACTTTAACATTGCTGGCAGACTGCTCAGGCCAGACTTACCCACTGTGAAGTATCTTGACTGACAGAAAAATACAAAATGAATGGTATACTCTGGAGCGTAATGGGGATGAAGATGGTTAGGGGAAATACATGAGACAGCAAAGGAAAGGTGAGCAAGAAGGTGTACTATTCTAAAGTTTTAAAAAAAATCATTTTGAAAGGAATGATACAGGGTGGACTTAGCTAAAACCAGGACATTTGGATCTTCAAAATGTCACTTTGCTTCTTTTGTTTAGGGGCTAAGTATTTGAATGTCACTTTTTTCCCTGACTTAGACTCTATAGCTACTCAATGAAAGTTTCAGTGTCATGAAACTTGCCTTCATTGAGAAGAGACAGGGGGAGTCCAGCATCCTCCAGCTTCATCTTCACTTTCTCTTTTGCCTTGGGCCTGGAAGTGGCATAGTTCTTGTCCCCATCCCCAGGGTGCACCTCTTCAATCAGGGAGGGATCTATTAAGTTGATGAGATTTGGAAATCTTTCAGGAAACAAGATTTTACTGCACAGTGCCTGGTGGGTCAGATCAGTTTTATGAAAGATGGTCTTTCTAATATATGCTATCAGACAACCACAGGTGGTGACAGTGGTTCACTTTCCTGTATTCCCTGTTGATATTTTGTCTTTGAAATGAAAGGTCTGGAAAACAGATATTCCATACAATTAAAAAACCCAAACGTTTCTGAAGTATTTCTTACCCCAAGTCAGAATCAGAAGACAAAATAACAACATTTTTAGTGAATTGAAGCTATGATAAAATTCAGAAGTCAATCAAAATAAACTGCCCCAAAGTGAACACAGGATTCGAGGTGCGGCCTCACCAGTGCTGAGTACAGGGGGACAATCACTTCCCTAGTCCTGCTGGCCACACTAGTTCTGATACAAGCCAGGATGCTATTGGCCTTCTTGGCCACCTGGGCACACTGTTGGCTCATATTCAGCCGGTTGTCGACCAACACCCCCAGGTCCTTTTCTGCCAGGCAGCTTTCCAGCCACTCTTCCCCAAGCCTGTAGCATTGCATGGGGTTGTTGTGACCCAAGTGCAGGACCCGGCACTGAGCCTTGTTGAGTCCATACATGAAAGACCACTTCCTGTATTTACAGGAGCTAACTTGTGATTTCTCTGAAAACTAAGAAAGGCAAAAGGCTTGCATGATTCTTGAATCATGCAGGAGACAGTGAAGCCCAATGACATCCTGGCTTGTACCAGAAACTCAAATCCTGTGTTCAGTTTTAGGCCCCTCACTACAAGAAAGACAGTGAGTTGCTGGAGGATGTCCAAAGAAGGGCAACGAAGCTGGTGAAGGGTCTAGAGCACAAGTCTTATGAGGAGCGGCTGAGTGAACTGGGGTTGTTTAGCCTGGAGAAAAGGAGGCTCAGGGGAGACCTTATTGCTCTCTACAACTACCTGGAAGGAGGTTGTAGCGAGGTGGGGGTCGGTCTCTTCTCCCAGGTAACAAGCAATAGGATGAGAGGAAATGGCTTCAAGTTGCTCCAGGGGAGGTTTAGATTGGATATTAGGAAAAGTTTCTTCACCAAAAGAGTTGCCAAGCATTGGAACAGGCTGCCCAAGGAAGTGGTGGAGTCACCATCCCTGGAGGTATTTAAAAGACTTGTACATGTGGTGCTTAGGGACGTGGTTTAGTGGTGGACTTGGCAGTGTTGGGTTAACAGTTGGGCTTGATGATCTTAAAGGTCTTTTCCAACCTAAACGATTCTATGATTCCATGATTCTATGATCTTGGAGGTGAACCAAAAATTATAGACTTTGCTTTAATTTAATTTAGAAGCCACTGGACAGAGAAAAACATTGTATCCATTTTACTAAAATCTGATTTCAGGCTACTGATGATGTGGAGACATACCATGCTGTAATGCAGGGTATTATACATAAATACATTGTATGTGTATACATTAAAGAAGTAATTGGGAAGGTTATTAACAGAACATTTACCATCCACGTTGGCAACCAAATTTTGAGACAATCCCGTTCATAAATCACAGCCTTGTTTTTAAAGTAATGTAATTTAATTCATCATTCTAAATATGCTGACTGGAGAAAACCACAGTTAAGATTTCCTCTAATTAAGGGTTTTTTTGTTTTTGTTTTTTTTTTTCTGGAAGTGTCTGGCAGCATTTATGGCTGGCCAGATACAGGATCCAGGTGTTATATGTGGAAACCTCCATATAATATCAATTACATTGTCAAAGGGCAGACAAACATTGTATAGGGAATGGCTATTGCTAGAATTGCAATAGGTACTAGACAAGTTGGAAAGATAATAACTGGGGTGGCTGGTAAACTAGCTCACTGAACAAATCCCACTGCCAAAGTCCAACCTAACTGCTGAGAACAGCGGAAAGATGAGGAAAATTACCTGTTCCTCATTCTGTTGTGATCTAGTCAAATGCTTCTTATCTGTCCGTACCCAGGGTGTGATTTTTTTTTTTTTTTTAATCTTTTCTTCCTGAGATAGATTTCTTCTAACTTCCTAGATGATGTTACAGGCATTAGGAGGAAGATGAATAGACATACTGCCAAAAGAAAGGTGCAAAATTGCAGTGAGAGGACTATTATCAGGATCTAGGATCTGGGAAATTACCTTACCTCAGTGCCAAGTGTTTTTGTGAACAAGATAGCTACAGCAGGTGAACCAGTTGTCCAACATTGCTATTTTGGTGTGCATAAAGCTTTAGGCAAGTATATATAAACTACAGTTGATCTGGCATGGCAGAGTCACAGAACACGTTAACTTTTCCCTGATTTGAAATTACACAAGTTTATTCTCTGTATTTTAATTTTGCTATGTAAGATAGGTAATAAAATGACAACTAGTCATTGGTAGCTATGGCTTAGGCTAAAACATATTGTTTATGAAGATACACACAGAGTGTCTTCACTTACAGACTTCATGTAAAGACAGAGTTGTTTTCACCTTTGGGTAGTCTGTTCAGACTGTGAATTATCCTTTCTTTAAATGAAATGACTGACTGTGTTGCTCCAATGTATAGTCCCTTTATCTTTATACGTTCTCACAGTTTCTCTTCTCAGGCATTGTTCTCAATCTTTCTTTTGGCTACACCAAAGAGCTTTAGTTCTCCTGTCACTTCTGCAAAGTGGGTTTTCCAGATGCTAAGTTATTCTTATAGATCTTGTATAAACCTTTCCAGTTTTGTCAAATCCTTTTTTAAGAGCATGTACCCTCCTTTTTAGGGGGATTGGTACTCCATTTACTTCTTCAACTTGCAGTCAAGCAGGAAATTGTTTTCGTTAGATCAGTATACAAGCTGCTGTTTCTTACCTTATTAGCAAACCAATACAGTGGTGGTCTATAAACGTGTACTGTTTATTTTTCCCTTTTACAGTTATCTGCCTCCATCTTGTCATAACTCATCTTCTGCCCATCTGGCTTACTATCTCACCTTCCTCAATGTTTGGTGGGGTTTTTTCTCTTCCTACCATCTCTTTTTCTAGTTCCATTAACTCCCTGCTTCTCCCCCCTGGTTAGGTTTAACTTTTTTTTCTTCTCATCCCTCCCCAGTCAAAATAAGATTATCAAACAATTTCAAGTAGATAATTGTATGAATAAGATAGGATGCACTGATGTGGAAATTTCTAAAACTTTTGATTTATGTGATCTGGCTATCAACCAATGCAGATTGAGTCCTCGCTAAAATAAAGGCCACCAAAGTTGCACACTATTTTTAATGTTCTTTCACCTGGAGAATCCAGACTTAGTCCAGACGTCTTCTAAAGTTCAGGATTTAAACTCCAGATTCTCATTTAAAAAATCTGATTCTAACTAGATGTATTATTCAGCAATTCTACATTTATTTTGTCTTAAAGCCTTGCGTATCACAGTTGTTCAATTTGCAGATTTGGCACTTAGTGAAAAACAGGACATTTTTTTATTTGAAAGCAAAACCCTGAAGGTGAAAAATAAGCTGAAATACTTCCTCTGTTTCCCCTTCATCAGTTTCAACAATCTTCATACCCAACTTCATTCTCAATTATATAGGAATATGTTTTTGGCCAAAATATCTGTTGCACTTAAAGAGCCCCAAACCATGTCCCATCCACCTTCTCTCCACGAGGTTGCCTCAGAGACAGTCTTTGTAAGCAAGATGAGTGAGCAGTCAGGGAGCATACTGACATGTTCTTGAAGGTGTTTCCTGGCTCACAGAAAGTATTGTAGATGTCTGTGATCTCAGACCTGTGCTGAACAGGCAGCATAGATGCACCCTGACAGTGAGTGAAATTATATTTAGGCATGGAAAAGGAGCAAAAGCAAATAGTTTGGGAAAGGATCTTATACCTTCTGTTGATGGAGGAGGAGCAGTGACGTTCAGCTTCTTTTCCATTTCCTGCTGATTTTGCAGCTCAGAGAAAAATTTTATCATAGGTTTCCAAAGAAGTCCAGGGAGGAAAATTAGTAAAAATATGCAGGTGGTACTCATTTGGGTTTACAACTAGAACAGAACATAAGGTTGCATTTGATAGGTAAGCTGTTCTTCCTTTTTCTTTCATCTTTACCACAAAAGAATACAGGATGCAAATCCTTTTCACATTAACAGAAGCTTTCAAAAAGATTAGGATATGTGCCCAAAATGATATTATAAGAGAGTGTATATTATCTTTCCAACATAAGCTTTTCATATGTCTTCAGTCATGGTTATATATATAAAGGCCTTCTTTGTTTTTTTCCTTCCAACAGCACTGTGGGATGTGAAGTTTCCTTGCTCATTTTCATGCATATGCAAAAAGACAGGCAATTTGTCTGACCTATTTCTTTCCCTAAAGGGAAAGTATGAGACTAGCTCAAATTTAAGGGGTCTAAAAAATATTGAAGTTGGATCAGATGCTCTCTTTCTTTGACTTACATCTCTCCCTGGAAAGTCCACTGTACAGGGTATTTAGATACTTCACTTCTTTTTGGCACTTCCATGCCTACTGAAAAGAAAGGGATATGTAGATGCTCTATGTCTTACTGGATATGGGACTGAAGGTTTTGTTCACTCAGACAGAATTTCTGTGGAGGGATTTTTATTTTTTTTCCCAAATCCAAAGGCATTTATGCAACAGCATAAATATCAGCATGCCTAAGTAGCTCAAAATGAAGCATCTGGTACAGAATGCATTCAGGGATCTCAATCTTATAGATTTTGTACAAAAGTCAGACTTATGCAATGACTGGGACAGGAATGTAGTTTATTCTGGTACGCTATGTAAGATTCAACCAAGATTCTCCCTCTTTCTCTGGCCTCTGCCTGTTAACTAGAACTGTCTGAATCATCCAGGCTAACATAGTCTTTTTCTTTCCCTGCTCCCAAGCTGATTTTATTACAGCTCTATGCAATTATTCATATGTATTCAACCAACAGTTTATGCAGACAGACTGCTATGTGAGCTGTTCACAGGCTGTTCAGGCAGGGCTAGACAGTGCCTTTAGGTACCAACCTGTGGGAGGAGTGACATGTAAATGGTGCTGACCCAAGAGGCAAGGTGCTGAGAAGCCTCTCAGTCATGCTTATGACCATGTCAGGCCAATGCTGAAGCCTCTCCATCTGCACGTGACGGCGTGTGTGTCACACTAAGCCAACTATGAGAGCGAACGCTATTGTGTCCTCAACTCTGTGCTGTGGATCTGCCTTTGCTGTTTGGTTAGCTTATGTCTCTGTGGGCTGGAAACATAGCACTGTCTCTTCTTCTGGCCCCACTCAACTGCCCTGGTCAGGAGTGGGAGTCAAATGAAATCACCAGAACTAGAAAATTTGACCTGAGAATATTGGGTGTGGAAAGCAGGACAGGCTACTGGAGCAGGGAGTTTGGGATGGTTTATGTGGAACTGAGAGACCCAGTTCTGTGCTCTCCTGGACTACCCATGTGGCCCCGATGAAATTGTAGAGATCATGACAATGCCTTAGGATGGAGAGACTGGTTCAGATACACCAAGGTTGCATTGGGCCGTACCATTACAGAATTGCACTCAAGTTGATCAGTCCATTGGGAAGTACAACATGGGACATGACACTGTGGAGCTGAGGATCTCAGCTAGTGGCCCAACACAACCAGCTAGATCAGAGCTACATTGGGTGTGCCTGCAGCCCCTTCTGTAGCCTGCTGTGGACATACCTCCAGCCATCTGCAAGGGGGTCTGCTTAATGATTTTATAATAGTTTGGCATTCTGTAGGCTGAGAATTGGCACATATGGGTGTCTTTGAAGCATTTGCTCCAAACACCCACATTTCAAATGTGTGATGGAAGTGTTGTGAGGATCAATACTTTGAAGAGTAAGGGACACTCAGACACTACTGGCAATGTAGGGCAGAGAAGCTCATGGACATGTAGTTTGTGTACATGTTCTGTTACTGACCATGCATGGGTTTGTGCCTTTCGAGAAGATACTCTGAAACATTATTGAGATCAAATACCTTGATTGACATACCTCCCCTAGGAAGGCAGAAAGACAGAGGACATTGGAAGCCTGAAAAACTGAAAGCTTGAAGGCTTATTCCTATTTCTCTCTTACACACAAGCTTTTAACTGATTTTGTTTTTTCTACTCTTGAACAGTTGGTAGAGTGGGTGTTACATCCAACACCTCCATGTGACAAATCTCAGCCTACAAAATACTGACACGTTACATTTCATTAACCATATGGGACCTAATTATGCTGCCAGCGAAAATACAGGTGCAAGTCCCAAAGGATCCGTTTGCTATATGTGCATTGGCCCTATAGAACCTTACAAATATGTTTGTTTACACAAATCAGGGAGTTCATTTGACATTTGCAACACACATGGCTTCACTGAGATGTGTAGAGCCTAAGTTTTAATATATAACTGAAATAAAAGGTGAGGTTTTACTCACAAGATGGAAGGTTTTGGAGGAGAAGGGGCACTGTCAATGTGTGTGTACCAATAAGTGAAAGATTGTAAAAGTCTTCCCAGAAAGTAACATTTCAGCATTTTGCAGTCATGTCCATAAATAAAACTGGCCAAAGGTAGCCAGAGTCCTTAAGACAGTGGAGCATTGCCATCCTCTGTCTACAGACAATCTGGAACAAAGCGGCTGGATTTGGCAGTGCTCTCCCTGCCCTGTCTGTCTCGCTGGGATGTCAGTTCAAAGATATGAGCGCTATATAATGCCACTTGCAGCAATTTCATCACGGATTATTTTATCAGGTGGGCTGTGGAAGGGCAGGAGTGAACTCTGTGCGGATTGGATATGAATGTAAAGAGGAAACTTAGCAAGAGGGGAGGAAGCAGAATATCAAAGGTCTAGGTGAAGGAGAAAGATGAGAGTACAGGATTAAGACAAACAAAATGCAGAAACAGCAATGGTGCTGTCGTGGTTTAATGCCAACTGGCAACTAAGCACCATACAGCCACTCGCTCATCCTCCCCCTGTGGTGGGATGGGGGAGAGAATTGGATGGGCAAAAGTACGAAAACTCATGGGTTAAGAACAGTTTAATAATTGAAATAACATTAAAAAAATAATAATTATAATAGTAATGATAATAAATTGCAGTGAAAAGGAAAACAGAAAAAGAGAGTGAGAGGAACACAACCCAGGAAAAACAAGTGATGCAACCACTCACCACCTGCCGACCAATGCCCAGCCAGTCCCCGAGCAGCGATCACTGCCCCCCTGGCCAAATCCCCCTAGTTTATGTCCTGAGCATGACATCTGTCCTGGTTTCGTCTGAGATATAGTTAATTTTCTTCCTAGTAGCTGGTATACAGTTAATTTTCTTCCTAGTAGCTGGTATAGTGCTGTGTTTTGGATTTAGGATGAGAATAATGTTGATAACACACTCATGTTTGAGTTGTTGCTAAGTAATGTTTACACCAGTCAAGGACTTTTCAGCTTCCCATGCTCTGCCAGGTGAACAAGAAGCTGGGAGGGGGCACAGCCAGGACAGCTGACCCCAACTGGCCAAAGGGCTATTCCATACCATATGGCGTCACGCTCAGTATAGAAACTGGGGGGAGTTGGCCAGGGGGCAGCAATCGCTGCCTGGGGATGGGCTGGGCATCGGTCAGTGGGTGGTGAGCAATTGCATTGTGCATCACTTGTTTTGTACATTCTTTTATGATGATGATGATGATGATGATGATGATGATGATGATGATTATTATTATTATTATTATTATTATTTTCTCTTCCTCTGCTGTCCTATTAAACTGTCTTTCTCTCAACCCACAGGTTTTACTTTTCTTTCCAATTCTCTCCCCCATCCCACTGGAGGGTGGGAGGAGGGTGAGCAAGTAGCTGTGTGGTGCTTAGTTGCCAACTGGGTTTGAACCATGACAATGTCATATGGTATGGAATAGCCCTTTGGCCAGTTGGGGTCAGCTGTCCTGGCTGTGCTCCCTTCCAGCTTCTTGTGCACCTGGCAGAGCATGGGAAGCTGAAAAGTCCTTGATTTAGTACAAGCACTACTTAGCAACAACTCAAACATGAGTGTGTTATCAACATTATTCTCATCCTAAATCCAAAACACAGCACTATACCCGCTACTAGGAAGAAAATTAACTCTATCCCGGCCCAAACCAGGACAGTATCCACCCCTTATTCTATAGCATCTACATCATGCCCAGGTCCTACCCTTTCCAATACACTCCGATTCATCTCCACCACTTTTCCTGTCTTTTAATATATGCACACAGATATCATTCCCTTAGTCTATGGGCCATCCCTCTCACATGTCCGTTGAGTTCATTTAGTCCATGACTTTGGGCTCCATCTGTCATAACAGTCCTTCAGGGCAGGAGAGATGGTGTGTGGTATTGGATTGTTGCATGCTGAAACCAGGTCTGATTCTGTCACTGCTGCAGTCTGCTCGGTTTCATCAAAGTTCATTCTTCATTAATCTGGGTGATTCTTACTGTGATACCATTGATATGGCATGCAGCAATCATAGAAGTGATGACATACAGTATTATATAGCAATTAACATAATACAATTCAGTTCATTGGCTATTTTCACACAAAATCAATTCCCCTTGAGGTACACATCAGACTTCCCCATCTTTCCACATTACCTACCATGTACACCCAGGTCCTTGAGCAAAAGAAATCCTGCAAATGGGCTTTCTTTTGCCTGAGGCAGGAGTAACCCAGACTGTCTTCCCCAAAATATTTTTTATGTGAACTACAGGGGCTTTTTCCCCTTCTACAGTACGTAAAAGTTTTGATCGGGTAGGGCCAGCCCGATTGGCAGATCCCCTAGCGTTAACTAACCAGGTGGTGTTTACTAAACACGTATCCCAATGTTTGAATGTTCCACCACCCATTGCTCTCAGTGTAGTCTTTAACAGTCCATTGTATCATTCGATTTTCCTGGAGGCTGGTGCATGATAAGGGATGTGATACACCCACTCAATGCCATGCTCTTTGGCCCACGTGTCTATGAGGTTGTTAGAGAAATGAGTCCCGTTGTCTGACTCCATTCTTTCTGGGGTGCCATGTTGCCATAAGCCTTGCTTTTCAAGGCCCAGGATAGTGTTCCGGGTGGTGGCATGGGGCACAAGATATGTTTCCAGCCATCCGATGGTTGCTTCCATCATTGTAAGCACATAGTGCTTGCCTTGGCGGGTTTGTGGGAGCGTGATATAATCGATCTGCCAGGCCTCCCCATATTTATATTTCAGCCATCGCCCTCCATACCACAGAGGCTTTAACCGCCTGGCTTGTTTGATTGCAGTGCATGTTTCACATTCATGGATAACCTGTGCAATAGTGTCCATGATCAAGTCCACCCTTTGATCACAAGCCCATCTATATGTTGCATCTCTTCCTTGGTGGCCTGAGCTGTCATGGGCCCACTGAGCTATAAATAATTCAGCCTTAGTTGCCAGTCCTTAGTTGCAGCCTGATCCACCTGCTGGGTGTTTTGATGTTCTTCAGTGGCCCAACTCTTGGATCTGTGAGCATCTACGTGACGTACTTTTACAACCAGGTTCTCTACCTGGGCAGCAATATCTTGCCACAATGCAGCAGCCCAGATGGGTTTACCTCTGCGCTGCCAGTTGCTCTGCTTCCATTGCTGCAACCACCCCCACAGGGCATTTGCCACCATCCATGAGTCACTATAGAGATAGAGCACTGGCCGCTTTTCTCGTTCAGCAATATCCAAAGCCAGCTGGATGGCTTTCACCTCTGCAGACTGACTCGATTCACCTTCACCTTCAGCAGTTTCTGCAACTTGTCTTATAGGACTCCATACAGCAGCCTTCCACCTCCAGTGCCTTCCCACAAGATGAAAGTACCCATCAGTGAACAGGGCATATTGCTTCTCATTTTCTGGCAGTTTATTATGCAGTGGGGCCTCCTCAGCACGCATCACCTCCTCCTCTGGCGATATTCCGAAATCTTTGCCTTCTGGACAGTCCATCATCACTTCCAAGATTCCTGGATGAATAGGGTTTCCTATTCGAGCCTGTTGTGTAATCAGTATGACCTACTTACTCCACATAGCATCAGTTACATGATGGGTAGAGGGGACCCTCCCTTTGAACATCCAGCCCAGCACTGGCAGCCAGGGTGACAGGAGGAGCTGTGCTTCAGTACCAACCACTTCCAAAACATCTCCAACCCCTTCATATGCTGCCAATATCTCTTTCTCAGTTGGAGTATAGTGGGCCTTGGATCCTCTGTATCCTCAACTCCAAAACCCTAGGGCTCAGCCTCGAGTCTCCCCTGGTGCTTTCTGCCAGAGGCTCCAGGTAGGGCCATTCTCCCTGGCTGTGGTGTAGAGCACATTTTTTACATCTTGCCCTGCCCAGACTGGCTCAAGGGCTACTACATGAACTATCTCCTGTTTAATTTGTTCCAAGGCTTGTCGTTGCTCAGGGTCCCATTTGAAATAGTTCTTCTTCCTGGTCACTTGATAGAGAGGGCTTACAATCAGACTGTAATTTGGAACATGCATTCTCCAAAAACCCACAACGCCTAAGAAAGCTTGTGTTTCCTTTTTGCTAGTTGGTGGGGACATAGCTGTTATTTTGTTGATCACATCCATTGGGATCTGACGACGTCCATCTTGCCATTTTATTCTTAAAAACTGGATCTCCTGTGCAGGTCCCTTGACCTTACTTTGTTTTATGGAAAGACTGGCTTTCAGGAGGATTTGGACTATTTTCTTCCCTTTCTCAAAAACTTCTTCTGCTGTGTTGCCCTACACAATTATGTCATCAATGTGTTGCAGGTGTTACGGAGCCTCACCCTGTTCCAGTGCTGTCTGGATCAGTCCATGGCAAATGCTAGGGCTGTGTTTCCACCCCTGGGGACTGCCCCTTCAAGTGAAAGCAAGTGAAACCAGGACAGGTGCTTAAGGTGAACTGTTTCACTGATACAATTTCTAGATCTGAGTATTTAACACACCCTAGATCTTATTCAGAACATGCCATCTACAGGCTCTGAAATGCTTCACAAATTAAATATAATTTTACTACTAGGGAACAAAAGGACTGAAAGCTGGCATGCTGTGCTGGAGGTCAACCATGGAACCTATCTCGTTTCCCAGACCTCTGGTCTCCCTTGTACTAGGCTATCTTTCATGGTTGATGGCCATAACCTGTTACAGTTGGGAGATGCCACGTTGGGTCCTTCCCCTGTTGTTTGTGTAAATTCAGAGGGGAGCACAAGGTTTGAAGTTGTTCTTCAGATCAGAAGTGAGAATGCAGCAAGGTGCTTTCAAGGGACTAAATATTTCTGCAGACATAGATAAATTTCAAGCAAAGCAAACTATGGAATACAACAACTCAAAACTGTGTTTGCATTTATAAGCAGTTGATTTGTCCTAAATATGTCAAGTAGAAATGACTGAATTTTGCTTGTTAAAATGGCTCTTCAAATCAATTATGCTAATAACTTCTCATAAGCTGATGGTTTCTCTCTGGCTAGATAAATATGTCATTTTGATATGATCATGGTAGAGGTGCTACTAGCTTCATTACATAAGCAAGAAATGAGTAATTACTTCACAATTTTGTAGAGGAGTTTGTAAAAAAATCATATCTAGAACTATGACAACATTTGAGAGGTTTGTGTGCATGTTCTTTGCCTTAGTATGAAAAAATATTTTTATAGCATTTTCCTTCATTTTTCTCTGTAGAAAATAGATAAACGTTTTATAGGAAAAGGGGAGGAGTTGGGGATTTTTAATGGAAAATGCTTTTCAAAATGGCAAGAGTGAGTGCTTGCACATTGTCATTTGCAGTTGGTTTTGCTATAGTTTTATCACTTACACACCATACCTCTGGACAGCCATGGGTTAGAGTCCAATGGCAGTTTTTGCTGTCCTCTAAAAATAGCAATGGTGATATCTGCAGTAAAACTATTTTGTTAATCTGCATGGGTGTGTGAGAAGATGCTCTGACTTCAAAGATCAGCATTTTGCTTGGCGTGCAAAATTTATTGAATAAATAATAATACTGATTGTTTTGGGTTTAAATATAATCTAAAAAGTATTTGGGGCAATGTACTAAGTAATTACGTATCTCAGGAAGATGGTCAGATTGTGAATATTGTCTATTTATGAGATTTTCTTGAAATGTTTTAATCTATAAAATGTTGTTGTAATATTCTAAAGTTCATAGTGACGTTTTTGACTCAGTATAATCTTTGCAACAGAAAAGTCTCCACAAAGTTACTGAGTGACACTTTCTGATAGGAAGGATTTTGTAGTAAGAAAGGATATTTACTGCCTTCCTTCTAATCACACATTGCTTTAAGGTTATGAATAGTTTACAAATTAATAAATGGTTACTGATTACTTACAAACGACATATTAGTTAGGTACCTAATCTTTCTTACAGAAAGTCAGTACCGAAACACGCAGTCCTACAGTTGAGCAATCTCCTGAGTTATTCATAAATTCAGTATCAAGCAGAGATACCTAACCTATCTGTGGATAAACCAGTTGTGGAAAAAACACACCCTACTTAAACTGGTTCTTGGTCTGAGCTACATAGCCTTGATGTAATGCTGTGCTTGTAAGGCATCCCGTCATGTACTTCAGCACCATTAAGTGTACACATGCATTGCCAGTTTGTTCAACAAGAACATTAGGATTTCTCTCACAAGCCAAGAACTTTTTTTTTTTTCCTACCACTCTGTATTTCTTTGTGTATCACTGTGATTCTGTTGTCTATTTATTTTCACTGAAAGCTTTTCCTCTCTCTTGTTATGCATTTGAACAGCATCTAGCATCAAGGTACCCTCACCATAGCTGGTGCCCATATATGTCATTATAAGTAAATCATGAAAAGAATTTCCATTCCCAAATAGTATCACATGCAGTCTTGACTTACTTTACTCTTAAAGCCTGAGTCCTTTTCTTTCATTGATTGTTTTATTTCTTTAGTCCAGAGAGTGCAATAGAATTGGGCAAAAAGAGAGGACAGTTTCAATCCATCACGTACTCTGCAGCATTCTAGTTCAGCAAGTGCTCTGAACCCTTTTGCTATTTCTTCTCTATACAGTTCAACTGGCTAAGAAGCAGCAAATCAAAAAGTATCCTTTGCTGATAGGCAGTAGACTTCTGAATTCATGTTTGACAAGTTTTTAGTATTATCTGCTAGAACAAGAACAATGTTAATGAAGGAATTGCCTACTTGTCTTAATTACATGTTTCATCAAGAACTCTTACTGTGTGTGGCAATCAGTTTATTCATTTTCTTCCTTGCAGTATTTTTCTCTCAGCAAAGCCCCTTGACTCTTTGGTCTTGACTGAGAGACAGCTATATTGTTGTAACATCTGTAAAACCAGCACCTTGGAATAAACTTGCTGTTGGAGATCACTGATGGCTAGCAAAATGCTGGTTCTACACATTTGTGTTGTTCATATGAAAAATGGTACTTGTAATATGCTGGTAACTCAAAATTGTATCTGAAAATTATAAGAACCCACGTGGAACTTTGGACACTATTCCAGTTCTGGTGTCAAGACTTCATATTTCTCATATTTCTAAGACTAATTCTAGTCTTTTTGAAATCGATTAACCTGAAGCTGTTTGGGACAGGGAATGGAATCTCCCTGGGCATGTGTACATCACTAAATAAAAAAGACCAAGGGCTGAGCTTAAGCACTGCACTTTCTAACTGTTAGCTCACATCCTGCTTCTCTTCTGGACCGCTGCAATGATCCCTATACAAGGCAAATCTGCTATGATAAGAATTGGACCAAAGCAGTGGATGCAAACTCATCTTTGTTACTTGTCATTGTCCTGTCCCTTGTACAGTATTCCATTGTGCAGAAGCCCTTGTGTGAACATAAAGAGGCAGCATCCTGCTTGTGAGTTTTAAAGTAGTAAATGTCATGCAATTCTGAACTTTCACTTGCTATATCTGAAGAATCTTAATTTGTTTGTTCTTGAAAAGCTGGTACAATCTGATCATACCAGACCTGCCTATTTGAATACTTCATGATTCATGCTATCTCCAACTGTGCCTAGGAATTATTTGGGACAGTTCTATTTGATTGAGGCAAAAATGATTCCAGGGACTATTATAGCAATTTAATGCCACAGAGAATCATGTTTCAGTACAAGGGAATGTTCTCTGGTGCTGCTTTAATGTACTAATATAAATGTTACCTTTGTTTCCTGATAAATATCTTTCTTAACCTGCAGGCATGTATTAAAGAGAGCAGTTATGAATACAAGCACAAACACATAGATTTTCATGCCACTCGAATCTTTGCATAGTCTTTGTTTTCCAAGGATCTTAACTTCTTTGAAGCTCTCTACAGCTTTTTGAGATATTTAATATCTGAAAATGTGTTATTATTGAATGTGCTTTGTTTTATTGGAGTGAATAGTGAGACACTAAATAATGCTAGCTCTGAGCTCACTCAGTTTTAATTAAATGAATATATTTTGTATAAACATTATTGTTTATTGAAAGAGGGTTAATTTCAAAAGCACAGGTATCTGAGAAATTAAGAAAGATAATGCATTATATAAATTAAACTACTCAGGATCAGACAGTGAAATGTAAAACAGAATGGGCACTAAGGCAAAGATGGCTTCTTATCCAAAGTTTTCAGCCCAGTTAATGGTATCTATAGGAATGGGATCCGCTGGGAATGGATTTTCCTATTGGGAATGGAGGGAAGAGCTCTAAAATCCCTCAGAAAGTTTATTTAGATAATGTATCATGGATATCCAAAATAGTAATATAGTAAAAATTGTAAAAGTCAAGATGAGTTAAATCTCACAAAGTAAATACAAACAGATCGCTGAAGTCTACCATTGCTGTGTGCAAAGTTATGAAGAACAAGAACAGATTGAGTCATCATTAAAAGTAATTCAGTCTTGGACCTAAGACAAAATAAACTTTTATTGGCATAGAAGTGGCTCTAGGTGGAAAAGATTTCAGTTTTCTTCAAGCTGATAACTAAATTGTCCCAGATTAAACTAAATTGTCCCTATCCACTCAACAGAGTCACTTCCAAGGGGTGATTCAACCCTCCACTTTATTTAACCTCTTCATTAGTGACCTTGGATTACTGCCTTCCTAACTTGGGTACTTCAGATAAGTATTTAAAATTGCGTGCTGAATAACTGTCTTCATAAAGATGAAGACTGTAGAATACGAAGGCAAAGGCATGTTGATTGGCAGGAATGACGTTATGGAAGTGGAAAGGACCACAGCTGAAGTGGAACAAAAACTCTTCAGTAAAATTAAAGGGAGTGTTGGATAATTTTGATCCCGGAGGATTAGGACTAGTTATCTGTGAAATCAGAAACTTGACAGCAAGGGTTTTTTTTGGAGGGACTTTTAGACCATCTTTCTGGGGTTCTTAAAAGAAAACATTTTTTTCAGGGGTAGCAGTGTAACACTGGAGAATAACATAGATGGTGGATATGCTTTAATGCATGTTTGTGTGGGTGGAATGATCTCATTATCCACAGACCATGTCTCTGTAGTATATTTGCTTTCAAACAAACTTTGAAGAAAATGATATGGAAGTAAATGTAAGATCTCAGATCTTTTCCATCTTTTTTTTTAATGGGATTATTGATTTTATTTTATTTTTTTCTCCCTAAAGAGAGAAAATGTGGTTTGGGTTTCCTCTGTCCAGGCTTGTTAAGCACTGATATAGTGCTACAGAGGAAATCAGAGTTAGGATTTGGTTTTCCTAGTAGTTGGAAAATGCTGCCATGAAACTAAGGTGGGCAGGAAACTGGGTGACATGGAAAAAGAGGGTATGACATTGCATAAGGTTCTTCACAGAAGTCTTCAGTGATCAACACTGGGATTAGTTTCACGTAATGCTTTTGTAACTGATCTAAGTATAATTAGTTTAATCCCTGGGATTTTCTAATGATGGAAAAATATTAACCATTAGAAAGGAGAAAAAGAGTAATTGTACAAGAAGAATTAGATGTTTTTGGAGACTAGGCTAAAAGGAATTGTACCAGGCACTTACAATCTTCCCTGTCTTTAGGTATCTAGCCTAAATAGTCCACTCCAGGAGCATAGTCATCCTAAGCTTCGTCTGTAAATCAGTAAGAAATTCTGACACCAGCCAAGTTTTAAGTGGCTTCCAGAGTAGTTCTGAAGTGCATAATGATCTCTATTGACTAAGTGTGAAGCTCAGAGTGATGAAGTTCCTGTCTTGCCTGCCACAAATACACCTTTTTCTTTACTGATTAATGTTCATTTCTGTGGTTCCCTGAGAGTTCAGCACTTAGGAAGAGAAGGTGCAGGAGAAAAGAGAAACCAATATGATTAAAATATGAAAAAGGCAAATAATAGAATCTTGGAGAGGTATTTTCAGGAAAAATAGAAGAGTGTTTGTCCTGCTGTACAGGATTCTGTAAATCTTCTTCTGATTGTTGCAGACTGGTAGTCATTGATGTCTGGGGAAGAGAGAATCAAAATGGGGACAGCTGCAGAGTTGGGTTATTAGTGTAATCTGAAGAGCCTATCATGAAACAGGAGCCCAGAAGACTTGTCTTTGTTTAGTGGAGCAAAATTAAGCCTGAATAATATCATTACTGCCTTTAAATACATTGCATTGAATGGTAATAATGGCTGAAAAAAAATTGTTCATAAATAAATGTAGGTTGAGGATTTCCAACTCTCAGGTGAATGTGGCTTTAGAATAGCCTTACAATAAACTTTTTGTCCAAACTGCAGCTGGTTTTGAGATGAAATTCAGTAAATTTATGAAAGGTTGTTCACATGTCACTGTGTCACCTGGGTCATCTGGAGTCACCCTGGGAGACCGTTTATCAAGTTTACACTTACAGTGCATGCATGATCTTCAGCAGTATATGTATATGTATTTTGGAAGAAACAACTGAATTGAGGTGCATCTGAAAGCATATCCCCAGAATCTTTGAAAATAGCAGCAAGGAGAAGAAAATGCGTATAAGAACATTGGAATGTTTAATCTTGCTGAAGTCAGTAAGATATAATGAGTTTTCACGTTAGCTTAATTTCACTCCCCAGAAAAAACATCGGCATTAATGATTGTTGAAATGAGCTGAGCTACATGGCTGCAAATAGGGGAAGAACAGCAATTTATAAACTGGATGCAATACACCCTGATAAATGGAACAGAGGGTATACAGCCTGATGTTAAAATCTACACCATCATTCAAATAAACCAATGGTTATGCCATGTTCAAGTTAGATAAGGAGGCAAGAGAAATGGCCTGCTATTCAATAGAGTTAGCTTAAGCAAAGGTAATCCCTGTGGCTCGTTCTTCCTTCTCCTGTCCCCTTCTCTTTCTGAACTCCAGTGTGCAATTAAAAAAAAGCAGGATTGAATGGAATGTAGTTTTGTACATAGGGGGAATCTGCAAATTCTAAAGGAATAACTTAATGGATTTTGGTCTGCCTAGTATACTAATTACAAATTGGAGGAAAAATCACTTGATGAATGAAGTTTTCTCAGTATAGGAATAGATTCCAGTTGGGGACTGACCACACAAAGAAACAAACTCCACACACCTGAGATATGTCTCAGTGTATTCCTAAACGGCCAGAGACTGGACGTTTTGCAACTATCTTTTTATAAAATCCACACTGCTGACTGCATCAGAGACTGGAATCTCATTGCCCAGGGTGAGTGCTTTCCTCAAAGCTGTATTCTTGCTCTTCCCTGGGCTCACTGAATGTTTAAGTAATTTATACAAAATGAAAATCTTTGACTGGAGAGACTGAAGGAAATCCACACCATCATACCTTACAGTTCCCACTGCTAGGAGATCTGCAGTCTCTGCTTCAGCTCAAGCAGAGGGAAATGGAAGCTCACTTCTCACATGGGGATTATTATGCCTGAATCATGTGTGAGAAAGGACTGACCCTGCTGAAGTAAGCAAACCCAAGTAAAGGTTTTAGGTGAGACTCTCAAGTAGAGGGAAGGGCTTTGATCTAGCTGAATCAGGTACCTTCATCCTTATGCAGGGCAGGGCCTTTATAGTATTTCGTGCTGCCTAGTTGCAGTAATGGTCAGAGCAGAATGTTGATTTTGGAGGTTCTGGGTGGGCTCTCCTTTGCACTGCTGAAGAAGTCTAGATGGCTAATTCAAGGCTGGGGTAACTGGATATCTGGATACCAGAATCCCTTTTTGTTTGTTTGGTCTCTTATCCAGATGGGATCACAAGTGTTACCGAGGGGAACTACTCTTATATATTTGGGTTTTTTTACCAAGAGGATGGTAAACCTTGCAACAAGTTCGACAGAGAGGTTATAAAGTCTTCATCCTTGAAGGTATTCAAAACTTGACTGGAAAAGCTCCTAAGCCAACTTAGGTTGCCCCTCCTTGGAACAAGGGAATGGACCAGGTGACCTCCAGAAACGTCTTCCAACTTTATTATATTCTCTGGATTTATTGTTGTATGGGGGAAAAGCAAGGAGGTAGACCACAGTGCATTTTGACCCATCTTAATCTTACTCCTCTCTTCTCCTAATGTAGTGTTGCAGATATCATAATACTCTCTCAACAGTCTTATGAGACAGACAGTGATCCCCCTTTTTGCAGGATGGAGTGACACAGGATGAGGCAGTGGTCATTGGATATTTCTAAATCATGCTAGTGGAGCAGGACTTCTGAATCCCAAACTAAGTCTGAGTCAGCCCTTTTTTCAGGCAGTAGGCTATAACTACAACTAATGGAAACCAGAAGCAGGTGGAGTCCTGATCTCACTGACGACACTGTGGGATGGGAACGGCCATGAACTGTGCCAAAGAGGGGCAGGGCTGCAAGCCCCATATCTTTCCCACTGAGCCAGATCCAGATCCAGAAAGCTTTCCTCACAATGTTTCTTGTCAAGAAAGAGAACATGCGTCGTTAGAGCTGAGCATGTGAACATAAACAATGCTGAGTTATGTAGGCCTATGGTATCTTTCCTAGGTATCAAACAAGTTTTAAAAGCTAAAAAGAACTTCAAGATGAGAGGTAAGCATATTGGCTGTGGGATGACATGTGATGCCAATATGTTGCTAAGTATTTTTGAAAAATTAACCTTTGATTACCTTCTGTAACACTGGAAAAAAGCTGAAGTAAAAGAAACCCTCTACTTCTAGCTGTTAATTTTAAATAGATTGGTGTTATGAGTATCTGACTTACGTTGTATGTTTACAGACACTGTGATCAAACTGGTGCAGAGTGGGATTGTTCAACCCCGTCTCTCTCAGGAAAACAAACTAGAGCTTTTATGGACATTGCAGTAACACAAAAGGTTTTCATATCAAGACTACTGCATGTCCATTTATTTGGAAGCCTGTACAGTATGAATGCATACCCATTCATATGTGTGTGTAATCTAACACTCTAGCTACATGGAATGACTGTGTGGTCAGTCGAGGTCCATTTATTTGGAAGCCTGTACAGTATGAATGCATACCCATTCATATGTGTGTGTAATCTAACACTCTAGCTACATGGAATGACTGTGTGGTCAGTCGAGGTCCATATTCTTAGATGAAAGGCAACATTATCAGTGGTTGTACCAGGAGCTGTACTGAAGATTTCTGCCACCTTTGTGTATGTTGCAAAGATTCAGTGCTGGTGATTTGACTTTTTTTTCCCCTGACAAATGCAGTCAGACAGCAAGCAATATTTCACTGTGTCAAGAGGTTTAAAGTGGATTCTAGCTTGAATAACTGCTCTTCACAGAAAAGCAAAGATGTATTTGGATTTATCTATGATGAGTAGATTTAAATAATCTAGTAACTGCAAACTAATTGATTTTTACAAGTAAGAAGTGGGGCACATATTTTTTATGGGCTCCACATACTCACATGTTTATATTAATAAATAAATATTCACGTCTATTATGTGAAATATTTGGGGTCTGTTCCAAAGCTCAAAGAAATTGCATGGGACTATTTATTATATCCAAATGCAGATATGCAAAAGAAGATAAATGTATGTAAAGAAAAGGAAATGCAGAGGAAGTAATGACGTATGTTCTGTATATTTTTCCTCTCCCTCATCTGCTCTTATGGTCCAGTTTTACAAATGTGGGGACAGAGTTTCATCTTTCCTAGGTTATTGATTAACCATGTGAAGGGAAGCATAAGGCCAAATTTCATCCCACCCATGTGCAGACCCTCTGCTCAAATGAACAATGTAGATACTATGTTAAAGATTGTTTTCTGTGTATTGCTGAAGATGTGCAGTTTCTTTACCTGCTCACCCTAAGGCAGGCTTGTGTGTTGTGAGTTTTCACATTGCTCCATAGAGTTAAATGCCAGAAGAAACCCATCTGCTCAGACACTAAGACCTTCTGCATAACACAGGTCACGGAATTTTACCCAGTAAATCAAGCAGTGGAAGAAATCATTCCTTCCTCTAATGCAAGTGCTATCAAGCCCATGAACTTGTGACTAAACCAGTGTATATCTTACTGAAAGACATTTGGTCTAAATGTAAGGCCTCCAGGAGATGATTAATCAGCCACATCCTTTAATTATGTTGCAACAGTTAATTACTCTTGCTGTTAAAAGTTGTCTTGCTTCCAACCTGAATGTGTCTGTCTCCATGGAGACATTCTTCTGTGGAAAGAATAGGGCACCGTGACCTCTTTCTTCATAGAGGTTTCTATTTGTTGTCTTTCTTTGTAGATTGTTTGTCTTAATCTCAGGCTACAATCGTACCGACTGATGGATGTGTCCTGATAGCTTGGTGTAAATACAGAGCTCCTCTAATCAATGCAAAAAATGTGCTTTAGATTTACATGAGTATGACAGATATCAAAATCTGGCTCTCACAGTTAACATGCTGCTCTTTATAGCTAGAAGAAATCCTTGTCTGTAAAATGTGCTTCAATTTGGCTTCTCCTGAACCAACTTAGTGAAGGTTTCCAGTTTTGGTTTCCATTCAACTTGGCTATCAGCCTTGGGAAGGGGGAGGTGTTCTTGCCAATATCATAGGTTTCACCTTCATAAAAGACATATTGAAGAAGAAATTAGTCTTTCTTGGGGAGAGGCTTGCCTTTTACTGATACCAACCTGATTTTATTATGCTGTGATGTCAGGGAGCAATTACTCAGCAGTCACTACTGATGGCTTGAGGAACCTGCTGAAAATAGAGATTGACCCCTTTATTTTATTAATTTATTTTCTGCAGGTGATTTCTTTGCATCACTTACTTAAGGTTTTGAAATCTGGGATTCTGAGCCAAAGACTGCTTAAGGCAGTCCATGACACAGTCCTGCCTTCTCTTTCATTGTCAGCAGCTCCTGAACACACACTCACACTCTGTTCAAGCCCAAATCAGTTACTTTATGTGATCCAGAACTTGGGAGCTCTGACATATGTCTGTCTCTGACTAAGCTTGATCAAAACAATCATATTTGGCTATGCATATTTTTCTTCTTGATAAAACCTTTTTAAAATACCAGAATAATGAAAAATGTAATCAGTGCTTTAAAAATCTAATTTTACTGACCTGGGATACACTAGATAGCATTGCTTAGTAACAGAGATGTTCAGAACCAATATACTTTGCATTTATTCTTAATCAAACACCATCTATTGTCCGCATGAGGAGAAAAAGACCTTAAAAGCAGCAGCATACTGGTTATAGGATCCTGTGCTGGAAAGGGTAAGGAGCTTTTTTCATTTGTTATGCTCTTCAGCTTCATGCTACCTAATTCCATGCTTTCTCTCCATGGAGACGAGGGGTTTGATATTGACTCACATATGCGACATCCAGGGAATTTGTGAATTGGAGGGGGAGGAGAGTCTAGGCTGACTTCTACCGCCCATGCTCACATAACATCTTAATTCACTAATGATTTCAAAGGCATTGAGTAAAATGTTACTCCTTGTTAAGACTGAATAAGCCAGTCTGCAAATTGGTCAACTTTTAGCAACAGCAGTTAAAAAATACCAGTCCTAATGAGATGCCCAGAGAAACAGGAATAGCCTACAGCATGTAAATGAAGGTCTGTTTGTCCCAGGTTATAATGTCTGATAGTGTCTCACAGCTCATATTTCAAGGGAATCCTGTGGTTGGACAATCTGTACCCTTATTGGACTTCCTCTGCTTTCTAAGTGGTAGAAAACATCTGATGCCAAGGTCTACGCAGCCACAGCACGCATGCAAAGATGGGGTAGAAAGGTGCAGAGAGCGGTGCATGTCCTGAAGCATGCCCTGAAAGAACTGGAGTGACCCCAAAGTCCTTTCTGTCTGCCAGTTCATCAGATAAATCTCTGTTTGATTTAATACCTTCAGATTTCTGTAAAGTATGATCATTCTCTGTAAAGTATGTTAGTTCTCTGTACAGATATTCAGCCTTTACCTTAAACTCATGAAATTCTTAACCCTGGTGTCTAAAATAATAAATATGGCATGGAAGGTTCTTCAGGTCTTCCCTAGCCTTGTGTAAGGCTTCAGGAAAGTATGAACTTACAGAAGTCAGGAGGACTTAAGACAGTGAGCATTTCACAGGTTAGATTGTGTGACGTTTCTGCATTTAGCAGCGGTGGAGGTGAATGGTGAACCTGAGGAGGAGGCTGGGCTCAGTGAAACTTTCCCTGCTTCCCTGCTGAAGAGTAGGAGTGGTGAACTCTAGGGCTCTGGGGAGTGTTTGCAGGACAAGGTGGAGTCATCAAAGTGTTTTTTTGGTTTGCTTGGTTGTTTTTCTTTCTTTGCAGCATTGAGATTGTAATCAAAGTCGCTTTGTGAGCCCTGCAACTAAAAAGGTCTGATTTCCCTTCCAGATTTTTGTTTTTCCCTTAACTCCTCCATCTCACTAGCCCTGGTTTGGTAACCAACCAAGTGTCAGCTGGGTCCTCCACACAGGCAAGAGGCAGCACATGGAATGTTATCAACAGGTGCTGCTGAACACAGCAGAAAAGGGCTGAGCTCTGCCTCCCTTTCCCTCTGCAGAGGCAGTGATTTGGGCAACTCTCCTCTACCCTGACACTGGTTTTTGTTTCATGACATTTGTGGGAACACTTAGCATCTTTGTGACTTCCATCTTTTTTTTTTTTTCTGATATGGCTGAAATTGGCCAAGCGGTAATTAGAAGGAGATTGACAAATACACTGTGTCTTCTGAAGAAAGCAAGCTACAAGTATTAGGAAGTGTTTGTTGGAATAGAATAAAGAGTAAAAATACATATCTTTTCAGAAAAAAATTTGAAATTTTGAACTGCAAAGATGGGCATTTTGAAAGTGGTGCTTCAGATGGGAAGAACAGACTTAAACTCTTCCACTATTTGAATTCATTTAATAATAGTGTAGCCTTGAAACCTTGATTGTGCTTCATTTTTATGGTCACCTAGTATCATCTCTGGGTACTTATAGGACAAATTTTTGTGTTCATAATTTCTGCATCAAGTCATACATTTTGTTATCAGATAAAGCAAAATTACTCACGGGAGTAAGGTAACAAGCATTTATGAGGCTTTTTCTATCTCAGAAAACATATGTGTATTAAAAAAAGCATTGTAATGCCAAAAGATTATTTTGTTTCTTAAACAGATGCAAACAAACACATCATTGGTGATATTATTGATACATAATTGTATTCCATTTAAGCACTTCAGATATTAAGAACATAAAACATAAAAACTTTTTTTTTTAATAAAACAATATTAAAACAATGCTATTGGTGAGTTTTTATTTGCAAATAAAAAGGACCCATCAAGCCAAGACTTACAGTGAGGGAGATTCCACTACTTCTCTTTGGGTCTACCTATTCCAATCTTTATTTGGTCTCATGGTGAAGAATATTTTTCTTGTGCACAGACAGCATTTCCCCTGAAGCAGCTTGTGCCCCTTGTCCCTTGTCCCATCACATGGATTTCTGTGATGAGAGCATTGCCATCTTCTCTGTAATGATATTTGAAGTGCTAGAAGACAGTGATTAGAGCCCCCTGAGCTTTCTCTTCTCTAGGCTGAATAAACCCAATTCTTTCAACCTTTCTTCATATATCAAGTTCTCCAACTTCCAACCATCTTGGTGGCCCTCCACTAGTTGTGCTCCAATTTCTCAGTTTTAATTCAGCTGGGTGGAACCAACACTGGGTACTGCCAACAAGTTGTCTTCCACCTCTGAAGTCATCCACAAGCCACTTTTTTTTTGACATGAAAACGTCACTTGCGTTTGAATCCAGGGAGGAACAAGATTGATCCACCTTTCCTCCCTTTTCTCCCTTTCCTATATTCCTATCTTTCTCTACTTCAATATTTTAGGGTCTGTTTTGATTTGTATTTTATAGCATACTCCATGGGGACTAGTTGTAGAAAATACTTACAAATCAGAAACAAAGCAAAATGTATTTTACCTTATTTCTACTAATTTATCTTTAGGACCATTTCCATTTTACTTAATAAAAATGAAGACTTTTTCCATGCAACTTATTTCAGGTTTATTGCACTGGTATTTGTCACATTTTTTCATCGCAGTAAATACATATACAACTGAGGTATTTTTTAATTATGTGGGAAGGCAGTGGTATCATAATGTTCTGATCTTCAGTGGAGTGTATTTAGTGAGAGTTGAAAGCATTTTGCAACTTCTGGGGTAGAATCCGTAAGAATTAGTTGAACAAAATCTTCCCTGTCCTGGATCATGGTCTGTCTATTCCAGGATATTATTTATAAATATTACTATTAAATGTAGCAGAAAGTAAAAGAAATGGAGTTGTGAACAAAATCAGCCTACCTGCCATATTGCATTTCACTTGTGGCTTGCAGTTTCTCTTCTATTTTCAAAACACAGAACCTTATTGAATTATTTCATTGTTTGGTGATAGAAAAGTCTGTCATCCTGCCCCCTGCCCCCCTCCCCCAGGCTATTCTTACCATGTCCCGGTAGAAAATATTGGCATCAATGACTTTTCCCATGCAAGTCTTTGCTGGGGCTCACCTCCTTTTCTATAATTAGGAATCACACTTTCATGTCCCTTGATTTTGTTTAACAATTATCAGTGTACTCATTTTTGCAGAAGCAGAACAGATTAACTGCTTACTGTTTCTTTTCCAACTTAAATACTGTAGCGACACAGACATGAAGAGCAGATTAATATCTTTGCACTCATATGCATGATGAATTTCTCAGAATGTACTGAATTACTGTATGGTGTCATACTGAGTCATGGTCTCAACCAACCATCAGTAAAATATGCTGGCTTGTATGCCTTTCATTGTTCATGTGCTGTAATACATTATACTTTGTAACCCAACTGTATGCTAGAGCTCTCTGTTTCCAGTGCCTACTCAGTCAGTGTAACCGGTCCTTTCAGCCTCTAGTTCTCTCTAGAAAGAGCTTGGATACTCAGCTCGTCACAAAAAGACTGCTTGTAGAGAGCAGAAAGAGTGAAAACTCATATTCATTTTAATGCTGTTACTGAAACTGAGCATGGATGTTTAAACTAAATCTCTTCCACCTTTTCTGCCTCTGTTTGCATTGCACATCTGATCTGTCTGCCAGGGTGACAGGCAACATCTTTGCAGACAGGGTGAAGGTGGCAGATGTCACCTCCATCTAACCCCCAGTTTCGACATTCCGGGGTTCAAAAGCAATGGAAGTACAGGAGATGAAGAGCAATGGTGCTGATGTGTCACAGTAGACACATCTACGCATTATAGTAGACTAGAAGCCTTATCCAAAGACCATTGACAAGCTCCTTGGAGCCCATCAGGCTTTGGGTTTGGCTCCTGCCCCTGACACTACTGTAATGGGCTGGTCATTGTGATGTTGTGCTAAAGTCAGTACAAACCTCATACAACATTCCTGAGGATTTTAGGAATTTCTCTTAAAACTAAAACCCATTCCTTTTTAAGCAAGGCTTGATTTAGGTAGTCGTGTAGCCTGGCTGTGTGCTGTGTGAAACAACCATTTCTGTTGCTGGCCTCTGGAGTACACTGCTCTTGATGTGTTCACCTATTACTTACTGAATCAGTGGAGTGATATTTGACGACGTTTGGATGATGGTAAAGAGAGAATCACAAAGATTGAAGATGACCTTTTAAAAGACTCTGTGAACAAGATATACACCCATGGATTAGTGCTAAAAGGGACTGAGAGCCATCAACATCCTGTGAAGTCCCTGGGAATGAAGAGAGCAAAGCTCTCTTCTTTATAGCAAGCGCTCAGTGCTGGCCAAGACCTTGCCCAAGGCAGGGTTTCTCCATCGTTTCTGCACATACCTACTGACTCCTGTTGTGTAGACAAAGCTGATGTGTCTAGAAAAATGTAATGTAAAAAGGAAAAACACTTAATTTTTCAGAGATTTCAGAAATTTGTGTTAGGCAGAAGTTTGCAAAAAGTCAGACACACTTAAAACTAACTGTTATTCTTATTTCTTAAAATGGATTGCATATATCCATCCAGTTCTCAAGCACAGGAAACTGTGTTTTTTCATGATTCTGTTTGAAGAGACTCTGTACCTTGAAATCAGCATGGTGGTTTGCTTCTGACTGCGGTGTGATATTTTACATCAGACTTCTGCCTTAAATAAGGGCAAAAAAATGGTGCCCTGTGCCAATACTTGACATGTGAATACAAGACTCCTGTCAGCACAGATGCCAGTCCCAGCTGCATAGCTCAGCTGTTCTTGCTGATGGATGCCAAGTGGTGTAGTGGAATAACATATAAATTAAGAACCTGCATATATGAATTAAGTATTGATGAATGGAACCATCCTTATGAAGCTCCTACTTCCTTCTAGATAACATATCCATTTACATTTAAACACTGCTTAGAGTTTAGCTGAGGCTTTGACACCTTTTCAATTTAAGAAACTGTTCTTGTGGTCCCAGATAACATGATGTGTACTGTTTGGGGTACCCTTTTGAGTAATCATACCACCCAAGTCTCTGCCAGCCCCATTCCAGATTCAGGCCCCACTGCAGGCACTCCTCTGACTCCCAGCTGGCTATTGGAGGAACTGGCACCTGATTTGCACTGCACGTGATGAAAAATTGCCTGAGTGTTTGCCTCTAGAGCAGTACTGCCAGGTATCAATTCACCATGCTGCAAGCTAAGATGAGAGAGTCAATAACACGTTCCCCATTACTTGCTGCCATGCATTATTGATGTTGAATATCATCACAATGATGTTAACACAATTCTGCTCTGCTCCAGCTTGCTGGTACCAGCTGGTATAACATCAGCAGTGACTGTTAGCTGGATCAGTCAGCCCTTGTTTCTTTTTTCCTTTTAAGTTTAGTGGTTAACTCTGTTTCTGCTTACGGATGCTCACACTTTGCTCGCTGGAGTACTGCTCTGACATTCAACAGTTACTCAAATGCCTAATGCTGAACACATATGACAATCTGTGCAGTACTGGGCACTGCTGGGTATTTCCAGATAGAGGGAAACAGCTTTATTTCCTTGTGGGGCTGTTAGGAAACCTTCTAGTCATTTCAGGGAGCTTTGGAGAGCCTCTAAAAAGCCCCTTACCCTGAGGTTGCTATCCATGCATTTTACACATTCTTTTTAATGGGCACGGTTCCGTTGCATAATTAGAATTTAAAATAGCAAAACAGAAGCTGAAAGACTGGAGAGGGGAAAGAAAAGAGGTCTAAAAAGCCTGGAAAACTTCCCCTGACACAGGACCAGTTGAGATGAAATCTCCAGTATCAGGGACGGATGGTGAGTGCAACACTGCCATCTCTTGAATACCCTTTGCAAGATCTGGTTTTCCACTGATTTCTTTTAATCAGTGGAGCCCAGTTAGGGCCGCAGCTCCACTGCATGCATGCCAGCACGTTGGGTGCTGCAGCCTCCCTCTCGAAGGTTAAATAATCTAACTGAAGTCCAGACAAGCCGAGAGAGGAAAACAAACAGCAAAAAGGAAGCCAGGAAATAGGAGGAAGCTGATGGTAGTCTGGTTGCAGTGTTATGATGTGAAACAAGGCTTGTTTCTCAAATCATTTTTTGTAGTTTGAAGTTTTAGGGTGTTCAAGGATAAGGAGACCATTAGATCATCTAGTCTGGATGTCTGCCTATTGCAGTGTATTCAGGTTTTTTTTTTGCACTGGGCCTGGAGCTTGTTATGAACTAAAGAGGAGCTTCTAGAAAGGTGTCAGAGCCTGAACTGAAAAATGAACAGATTGAGAATCTCTTGGTGGTTTGAGTTACCCTCATTCTTAGAAATGCATGTGTAATCTGCCATTGGAATATGTTCAGGTACAATTCACAGCTACTGCCTCCTTATGTCTTTCATTGCTAAAGTTGCCAGTACCTGGTATTATAGACATGCTCTCAACCTACCTTTTGCAAACCGAACATGTGCTTCAGAGAAAAAAAACAACAAAACCAAACAATGGATACAAATCTACCACACCACTGCAGCCACCTTACTGCATAGCTTCTGACATAGTTTTCACCACCGAGTTTAAGGTTGATGTTCTTCAAAAGATACTTTCTGTCCTCTGTCACATACTCTAATCATAGTAAAATAATTACTATGATGATACTTAAAATACTGGTATATGAATTTAGCAATCCCTGGAAGGAGTGTCTCAGTTTGATACATCAAAGTGATTCCTTAGGCTTTCTGCAGATTCAGAAGCAGACTCTGAAAATATTCTTTGAGTCTTTAACAGCTGGAAACTACCTTTTATAAATGAAGCAAAACTTAAAAACCCAGAGACTCCGGCAAATGACTGAGAAGCTTCCTGGAACGCTTACCCTGAGCTAGTCCCTCACTTTCCCCACAAGGGCAGATCTCTCACTTTGGGAAATACTGTGTTGCTAGTATAAAACCAATATAACAATTTTACTTTTTGATACAAATGAATGAACTAAATCATCTGTCAGATTTCTCTAGCCTTAATTTGTCCTCATGTAAATAGATTGAGGCTGTATGCAAAGGAGAAGTCATATACAATAACAGTCAGTTTATCTATGTTTACTTCATTCCAGTTTATACTATTTAGGAGGCTTTGGAAAAAAAAATCAAAATACGTTTCTCAGTGAATTGAATTGCCACTCTTTAATTCTCAATTCCTTTTTGTCTCCCAAACCTCATAACTCATTATTTTTAGCATCCTAACAATTCAGTTCACACAGCTTTAAAACTTGATCTTGTACAGCTTTATTCCAAATCTTTAATAATGAAATTACAATTACTTTCTCCATTCTACACATCACAAAGGTGTACTAAGTGACATTTCCCCCACATCATCCAGTGAGAGAAAAACAAAAATTTTACCTGCAGTTCAGATTTTTCTTGGGTTTTCTGCAATGCTTCTCAACTATTAGGTTGAGAAGGTTTTAGAATGCAGAATAGCTGCTTTATGCACATTCATTTCACACCATATCCTCCCAAGCCATCAGTCATAGAATCATATAATCATGGAATGGTTTGGGTTGGAAGGGACTTTAAAGATCATCTAGTCCAAAACCCCTGCCATGGGCAGGGACACCTTCCACTAGATCAGGTTGCTCAAAGCCCCATCCAGCATGGCCTTGAACACTTCCAGGAAAGGGGCATCCACAACTTCTCAGGGCAACCTGTTCCAGTGTCTCACCACCCTCACAATAAATAATTTCTTCCTGATATCTAATCTAAATCAAATCTACCCTCTTTCAGTTTAAAACTGTTACCTCTCATCCTATCACTACACTCCCTGATAAAAAGTCCCTCCTCATTTTTCCTGTAGGCCCCCTTTAAGTACTGGAAGGCTGCTTATAAGGTCTCCCTGGAGCCTTTTCTTCTCCAGGCTAAAAAAACCCAGCTCTCAGCCTGTCCTCATAGTGGAGGTGCTCCAGCCCCCGGATCATCTTTGTGGCCCTCCTCTGGACCTGCTTGAGCAGGTCTATGTCTTTCTCATGCTGGGGGCCCCAGAGCTGAACACAGTACTCCAGGTGGGGTCTCACAAGAACAGAGTAGAGACTCACCAAAAATGCAGGTGCCAACATTTTTGTTAGAAAGTAAAAAAAAAAAATCACCTGTAGATATTCAATTTCTTAAGTAGCTATTCAAAACACACAAACAAAACCCCTTTAAGTAGTACAAAATGCACAAGTGTCTTGAAGGAATGCAAATTCCCACAGGGTGCTTTCTAGGCAGTAAGAAGGTTAAATAACCCTGTTCTTTGTGCTTTCTTTATCTGGATCTATATTTTCCATTCAAACATTAATTTGCAGCTCCTTTTTGATTGATATATGGATTTTCTGTTCTGCCACCTGACTATAAGAGCAAAGAGACTTAAAATTCCAGGCTCCTGGGTAATTTTCTCTATGCTTGTCATCCCTCCAGTCACAGTAGCATGCCCGTAACAAACATGGTACCATGTAGCAAACTTATATACATTTGTACTAATTTGTCTGAGCTGATGACAAATTTTAGTATGACTCACAAATCTTCAGTAATATCTTCACTCATCTTTTGCATCCATCCATTGTCAGTGTAAAAAGGGAATGGATTTAATAACATACAAGATATTTCATTTTTTTTTAAGATTAAAAACAAAGTAAAAAAAGAGAAAACTCACTAAAACTGTAAGCTGGTTTTTGATAAGCAAAATCAAACTGTTCTTTGAGGCTTTTGTTCTTTTCTCTCGCAAAAGCAGTTTCATAAGTGAAATAAGCCAAACAAAAGCTATACCATATATGATATTGGAAAAATAAGGTGAGCAAGGGAGAATTGCTACTGTCTGATGTTCTGCACCAAAATTCTCTTTTTAATGTAGCTCCTGAACATAGAGCTTTGGTGTTTGTATGGACAACTTATGCATTATTCAGTGGTACTTCCTAACCTCCCTACAGGGCAGCTGAAAAGATGCTGAAGGCATGATGAGCTGCAGTTCTATTTCTTGGCAGGGTGAACAGTCATTACTGTGTCAAATTGTGCATGTTCTGATGTTCAGCCTGAGGAATTGTCGTTCAGTCGGTATTGCTTGTCAGAATTCTTGATAGTATTGCCCCAGTGGTGGGACTGATGGAGTAGAGTCACAACAACCATATCTGTACAGGAAGACTGCTGGTGCTAAGGGCCAGATATCGACACTGTAAATGTCAATTTGTTTGTTTTTTTAACTTGTGAGTAGCTCTCCTCTAGTCCTAGAGAGTTAATGCTCATTTGTGCTGGAGTACAATAGGTGTGCTTTTGGAGCACACCTTCCAGTGTAGTTACATTCAAAAAGAACCCAGCTGAGCATATCACCATGTAAACCAGACCACAATAAAAGGGGAAAATTAGGAGATTTACTTCAGAAGTGCATTTTTAGTCTGAACTAAATGTAGATGCACCCATTATTTGCTAAGAAATATCTGCTACAGAATGAAAAAATACCCAGTTCCTTCTGTACTTATTAGAGGTATTATTCAGACAGCAAAAAATGAGAGCCCTGGATTTCTTTTGTAAGCTGTCAAACCAATCTTGCCAGCAATATCTATTCAGATGACTTTGGTAAACCAGCTTGACAAGTTGTAGGGAAGTGAGAGGAGTACAGAATAAATATCAGTTAATTTCTTGGCCTTATCCCCAGACTGCTCTCCTTTTGAATTGGCCTTTTCCTTTTTTTCCAAGGTTCAGCAGATGTTTAGCACAGCAGGACAGATGTGGGTATGCAAAAGAAGTTGGCTGCCAGTAGTTATTTAGCCAAAAAAAGTCTCAGGGAGGAGGTGATATATGATCTCTGATCAGTACAATTTGAGTCTGCTGCGTGATGTTTCATCAAATCATGGAATGAATTTATGCGGCAGACTACAATGTCAGCTTTAAGTTCTGTTGCGTATTCTACTTGCTTTCAGTTTCAACACATAAAGGTTATATTAATAAAACACTTTTGCAATTAAGTCACATCCAGAGCATTTGAATCTGCAAAGACAGGCACAGACAGGTCTAAGGGTGAGGAGCTGCATGCCTGTTACCACGTTAAATTGCATAAAAACTCATGTGCTGCACAAGAGGGAAAGTGCATGTGGGTTACAGCCCCCTCAACTACTCTTTATTACCCTAGTAAAGCCACCCTTTTTCTGTCCTCTCCAGATATACAGCTACTTGATATTAGTCAAATACCTCTGTGTAGTTCATCCTCATTTGGCAGAATATTTGCTGAATATTTGGCATATCAAAAAGAATGGAAAGATATACTCCCCCAAGGTTTCTTTTGGTAATTTTGACAAGTGGGGATTCAATGAATGAAAGGAATGCCCATCTTTTGGCCACAGGTCATATCTTGATGCCTTTCCAGTTTTCTTTATTAAGTCCCTACTTTGCAAACTCTCATTAACTTAAGGAGAGCTTGTCGAAGACAGTTAAAAAAAATATAAAGTAAGTGCTTGGTGAGTTACCATTCAAGCCTTGCGTTACACCAGTGGCTACTTTTAACCTGTTTTTGCCCTCCTTACACATGCCGATTATTTTATGCTGCTTCTTGCAAAAGGTACCCTACATTATCTTGCCTCTGCATGCTCTGTTCTGATATCCCTGGCTTGTACAGATGAAGGGAAAAATCAAAATATAGATCTTAATATGATAGGGTGAAAAAAGTAATTTCACTGCTGGAAAACGGA
Source organism: Ciconia boyciana (assembly GCF_034638445.1). Taxonomy (NCBI): domain Eukaryota; kingdom Metazoa; phylum Chordata; class Aves; order Ciconiiformes; family Ciconiidae; genus Ciconia; species Ciconia boyciana. Next base: position 210,748,815 of record NC_132934.1, read on the forward strand.
ATTGCTCCTGAACATATTCTGTGATATTAAAGTTTCCAAAGTAACAAAGGAAAGCTATTAAATAAATAAATGAGTATGAGCATTGCTGTTAATGGACAATTGAACCATTATTTTAATTAGGTTCAGGAGATTAATTGAGCCAAGTTTATCACAAGTCATGAGTGATTCCAGGATGGCTGATAAAGAGGAGTAGGGCTGGAAACTAGCTGGGAAGAAAGGGTGGGAAAATAAAGTACATTCTTTGCCCCAAAGCATCAAAGAAAAGTTCTTGCATTCCCTGGTACCAAAACTTTGAAAGTATTGATCAGGAGCAGTAGGAGCTTATATATTTTTCTTGAAAGCTCCGTTAGAGAATCCTCACTTTGGAGCCCTACATCCTGAAACACTCCTCAGACTGAAACTGATAAAACAGGATCGATTCACCAGGCAAGGTATATGTCTACAGCATTAGTGTCTTCCTCCTAGAAGGTCATGACTGGATCTCTACTGGCAATAGAGAAACATAGGCACTTCCAGAATGAGATTTATTTCATCCTAGAGTAGACATCTCAATGACATCAATGAATCTTGTGCCAGAAGAATCTATTTTTCCCCTACTGTCCTCAAAGGAAGCCTGGGGTGACAACCATGGCTACAGTTATATCACAGTTGTGGAAAGCCAGTCCATTGTGTATGTGTATGTCAATAAACCAGTTGACTTCTTGAGAGAAAAGGTAAACAGCAGTAGAAAAGTTGTCATTCCCATGCTTGTTCCTCCTCATTGAAGAGATTTGTTCAAGTCTGGCATTCGTTTTGAGTTGCAAGTTCAACTTTCTTTGCCTGTTAATCTTACTTGCCTCTCTTGGCTCCACAATGAAGCCTCACAAGTGCCAAACAGAAGGGAAAAATCACTTGCTTTGATGGGTATGCTTTTGCTCTTGCATCCCAGGATGTGATTAGTTTCCATCACTGCAAGAGCACATGGTGTTTAACTCCTTGTTCACCTGGACCCTCAGGCCTTTTTTCAGGTCCATCTTTCCCCGCCTCCACCCAGTCTCTCTGGCTGCATCTGTGTTACTAAATAAAACAACACAGGAACCAGAGGCCCATTGGCATGATATTGCTTGCATCTCTACATCTAAACTCTTATTATACAGGAGGCCACATACAGCTATCTACTGGAAACAGTCTTTGGCCATGCTAGACCCTGAGCCATGGCCACACGCTGTTTAGTACAGTATTAGTTGACCTGGACAACAACTTCATAGGGAGGATGATAATGATTAAATAGCACGGATGAATGCTGTTTGAGCTGATGTTCATACCCAAGCCCTGAACCTGTCTAGTTAGATAATATATATTTAACCTCAGTCCTCTTCTAAAAGTTTTTTTCTCTTGACTGTAATCACACATTTTTTCCTGTTTTTATAATGGACCTAGGGCACTGTAGCTCTAAGTTCATGCAATACAATACAGCTATTGGTAAGGTGCGGTGCCAAGCTAAGTTGTACAAACCTTATCTGGACTTAATCTTAGAAAGTCAGCCTATCCTGATACAAGTGGATTTTCTAGCTCTGCTCTCCATGAGCTCACTCATCTTGGTGTTGTGCTCTGTTGCCTGATTCAAAGCTGTCCTGTGTCATTGTTACTGTATGGTAATTCTGGGTTTAGTACCTGCAGTTCTTTCCTGCAGTTCATTTTGGTGAAGAACTGAGGGTCAAAGAGCCTTCTTAAGCCAAAGTAATTTTATCAATTAAAATGCAACACTTACGGGGAAAAAGTAACACATGATCTATGGGCCAAGCAAACAGATTTTTGGGCCATATTCAAACATCCGGGATATCTGACTGAAGTGCTCCTCACTTTTAGTCTAGACATCATTTCTCTTTTTTTTGGCTTTGCTAGTTATGAGACAATTTGGCAAGCCAGTCTGAAGGTCAAGTTGGCCTCCTCAGAGCCTTTGGTTCTGCAGTCCTGAAACATCTTACCTTCTCAGTAATTCTCCTAGATCATGACTTTCTTCCAACTTGCCCCCTCAACAACCCTCTTGATTTAACTTCAAATAGTTAGTAAATAACCCAGTGTTGAATGCAGTGTACTCACATAGTTAATACCACCAAAGGGGAAAAGATATCTGGGAAAACTATATAAAGCTACCCTTCTAGATTTGAGACAAAGTGCCCATGAGCCTTTGGATTTGTGGCACTGCATTGCTCATCATCTCTTCCCCCCTCACAAGAGACTGTATAGAACAACCATCAAGAAAATGGGGGGTTATGTTCCCATAACATTCTTCTATAACTTTCATATAGAGGAGTATCATCACTAGGAAGGTTAATTAAATACTCTTTTTCAGGCCACATGTGTACTAAATCTCTGTTAAAACCACATAGCTTTGTAATTTAGCAACCAGCCCATGCTTCCTTGTTTCAATTTGGTTTGCATGAGTTAAAAAATTGGTTATTTCCTATCCCATTGTTAGCATGAAGAGGTTTGACACTGATTTCAATAAGGAAGAATAAGATATTTGTATTTTAGTGTACAGACTAGAGGTCTGTGTTATGGATATTTACCTTGGATTTCTTTATGTTGGCAGGTAAAGAATAGCATAAAGAATTTACTATCCTCTTTTCCACCACTAGTTAAAATAATAGACATTGAGAAAAACGCATCTAGCTATGAGATTTTATTGAGAAAAAAATTGTATGAGAATATGGTCTAATGGTTTGGATACTAACTTGGAAATTACCTTAGCATGTTGATATGTAAGCCCATTACTGCCCTGGTGACCTCCAATCTAAAATTTCCCAGTCTTAAGGGCCATTGTAACACTGTTACACATAGTGAAACATTGTGATATTATGGAAATGGAGCTTGCATAAATATCTTAGACAAAACAAATGGAGAATGTCCTTTCATCTTTGATCACTGTCAGATTTCTGTTAATAAAGTTATTGATATGTAACTCTCATGTGTTCTATAAACCATTCTCTCCTTAAGTGAAGAAAGATGTAAAGGAATTCAGATGTTCGAAAAGCAGTTTATATGCTACTAGGGATGCTTCACTGTGAAAAGGCAAGACGTTTGAATCTACCAGAATGAGCATATGTCCTTATGCTGGTAATGAGCCAAAACAGACAGTAATTAGTATTTATAGCCTTTCATTTATATGTATAGTTACTAAACACTGAATATACTAAAATACTAATATGAGCTCTGATAATGCCAGTTACCTAAATCTCTTCAACCACAAGAGAGATGTATTTTCAGAAAAGGGTATAAACACCCATTGTCACCAGGAGGCAAATAAATTACACATTATTAACACTGTTTAATCTTTGTAGCTTTGTACAGTATGCAATCAATTTTAGTCCATAATTTTTGCCTTGTCTTTACAGTCATAGTAGTATTTAATCACAGCTACAAGACCAGGGGAAAAAAATAACTACATAAAACAAGAATGCTGAGTTAAATAGGAAAAAATAGCTGCAAGAAAAGAGTGGCAACTTATTTTTATCCAGTCAGAAAATGCTTTGATGTCAAAAGCCTTTAAAGTTAAAATGCTTAGTATAGGCAACCCATTGAAAACCAGGTTTCTGTTTGGTGTAAACAAGTTCAGGATCTTGGAAGTTGATCGTCGTTGGTGTGCTTGCTTTGCTTTGATGTTGCAACATAGACTCTGAGGTAAAAGATCTGGCTGCTTTTTACCTATACAGTCAGATTTTCAGAAAGGATAACTCAAATTCTGTCTGACCTGTATAGCATAGCACCTTGAATAGCAGTAACTCTGACTGTGGGAATGACTTTCTGCCAGAATGAAACAAAGTTATATCAGTCCAATTTGTGGCTAATATGAGAAAAGACTTATTCAAAGACTTCAAGTTATAATGGATTTATTGCTTCATTTGGACATTTGTTGAAGTTGCTAACTACCTTCAGTATTAAGAGCATACATCTTATTTCCACTTTCAATTTTGGAAAAAACACTGAGAGTATTAGAGCTTGCCAGCCACGTGACGGCTAAATGGACATGACCTCTAACATCATGGTTTTACCTTGGTACATAATTTTGGACTGCTGAAGTCACCTCTTGCTGATAGCTTTTGTAACCCAGTATAAAAATTTTCCCCTTGTAATCTGTATAGCTCAGATGCTTCAATCAGAATTCTTAAAAATGCCTACGTTTACAAAACCTTTTTGGTTTCCAGATCTTTTTAGTTCTATCTTTGAATGAGATCAAGCTGGGAATTATCTTTATATGCAAGGAAATTTCCATTGATGAGTTAAGGGAATAAAGATAGTACTAATTGGTTGCATAATATTAAAATATCTGGAATGTACATGAAGGCTCAGGTTGTTAATTAAGATAAATTGTGAAAATAGTCATACAGACTATAATTTCCATGTAGACTTTAAGAGCAAGAAAATTATCTTGGTGAAGGAGAAATATTTGATAATAAATTCATCTGAGAATCTGATTCTGCTCTCATAGTTCCAAATCATCTGCTAGTGGCATGTACATTTTGGGTTCTCAGACTTCCTTCTATCCCTCGCATTGTGTCTGTACGTTTTCTACACAGATAGAGATGGGCACTTCTAGAGGGCAATTCTGAACACTTATCATGAGCAATAATTAGCTTAAAACTCTGGATAACCTGTTAAGAATCTACCACTCTCCCAGCCTATGTCTGTAAACCCAAATCAGAAATACACAGGTCATTTATACCTTACTTTTAGTCACACCTTACTCATGAGTGAAAGGTACTTAGTGCCCTCAGACTGATTGTTAGGAAGTGTCAAATGTGATTATTATTGTTTTCATGTGTTTAAAAAAAATGCTGAAAGAAAAAGTAATATATCACAAAACAGGATCAGAAAAATCCACATGTGGTTAAGTTTAGTCCTCTGCATTTTTCCGGACTCTGTATGTTGCTTTCTCACCACAGATTTATTTCACCTGTTTTTCAGTTTCTCTAGGAATAGCACTTCAACTACCTTCCTTGGAAATCTATTCCACTGACAAGCTGTGATCGCTAGGATACATTTCAATGTTTATTCAACTGTCAACCCTTCCCTAAGACTTGTATATCACCAATATGCTGTAATGACTGCTGACAAGACATAGTTGTACAAACCCCACTGGGATTAGGGAGCTGCAGTACTAGATGGTGTCAGGGTAAGAAAAAAACCCCATGCATGCCTAGTTAAGCCTCACATGGTTTAGTGTAGATCTCATAAGTGCTAAGCGTACTTAACAAATGCCCACCGGCTTACACATATCCCTACTACTTACACGCTTCTAACTGATATGCATTTCATCTGAGAGTCTCCAAGTGGTTCAGAAATTAAGCCTGACTGCATACCTGTAAGACAGATAGAAATGATACTGCTTTTAATGTACAGATGAGAAACAGAAAGCATCGAATAACGTTTCACACTGGTAAGGGAACAATTTCACTAAGCTAAAAGAGATTCAAGTAAGGGTGGTTTCATTGGGCTAACGAGGTTCCTGAGCTCACTGTCTCTGCTCTTGTCTCTCACCACAGGAAGACACTGAAGGGGTAGATGTGGTGTCCCTCATCCTTCCCTTTTGGAGGCAATGGTGCTGTGATTCAGTTTCAGACATGTGTGCCCTGTGCTTCATTAGGCCAGTTTGTATCTCTGGGCCTGTCTTCTCCCTGCTGCTGTTCCTTGTCTGCTGAGTGAGGCCAGATCTCCCCAGTCTCCTCCCATACGAAATTCCTGTCTCCAGGGTTGTTCTAACCCTCCCATCTCCAGTATCTTATAGTACTTTCATATCTAGTATCTCCAACCCCTAGCCCTTGTACCATCCCTGCTCCCTCATTTTTGTCACATCCAATCTCACTGAAGCACTGTTGCCTCATCTCAGTCCCCATTTAACATCTTCCACATCCTCCATGTCCTGGTAGTATCACCCCAGCCTTTTCACCTTAGTACTCACTGTCCTCAGATCATACTATTCCACCATCCTTGCCAATTCACCACTCTCCATAGCCCAGTTAGTTTCCTACCCAAACATCCCTTCAATCTCAACATTATTGCACACAACCACAGCTATCAGTGACCATCACGACAACTTCATAGCCCCTTTAACTGCACTCTAAGCTTCATCCAGCTGTAGTAACACTCCAGGCATTCAACTCCACTGTAATAATTGCAAGACTATCCTGGTCAACTCCAAGTCATCCCTAATGACTGTCCACTCTCTCTTCATAATCTTCATTGCCAAAACCTAACTCCCAGAACCATGTCTGTCACCTTCTCCAGCTTTCTCCACTCTCAGGAAGGCATATGGAATACTCTCTCAACAGCAATTTACACAGGGATCATAACTATTGTCTATCTATAAACTAAAGCTCATTGACTATGTCGCATAGCAAATGTGTGCCACTTTAAAAACGCCTATTACAGCTCTCTGTTTTGAGAGGTGAAGAAAATTGCTAATTTTCTCAGCTACACGCCATTCAAAGAGACAAGTTGAACAATTCACTGGTTATTACACAGAAAAATGAGTTTCCTGGATCACAGTTTACCACCGCTGGAAATTAATGGTAGTACATTACTGGAATTTTTTTAAAGGTAAAACAATGGTTTCTGTTCAGCTGAAAGCTGAGGGAGGATCTCTTACCATCATGGTATATTTTCATCTTTTTTAGTATGTTCTTTCTAAACACCATCTTTTGGCTGCTGAAGGTGAAAGGCTACAGAGGATGAATGGATGCTTGGTCTTAGCTAATATATCTGAATGACTATGTATTTCAGAATGTTCAAAAATATTTCAGAATGGATATTCAATGCACACCCCCTTGATATTTGAAGATAGACCTTTTAGATATTTAGATCTGTAGATCTGCATCATTGAATTATCAATTAAATGGTTACTGTCTGTCCACCCACTTGAAAGAAAGGCCAAAATGAGTTGAGAAGCTGGATACTGTCTTTATTTAGATCAGTATGTTCATTTCTCCAAGTAAACTACAGGGAAAAATAGACTTTATGGACTAGTTTGCTAGGCACTGATTGCAAGAAATAGTTGACTAAAGAATGACTTGAATTTAGATGAGGAGGTTTTGGTCCATAATTGAGGAGCCGTACAGTGAGCTTGTCTCTACATTGAAAGTGCTTTGTGTGACAGCCTGTGGGTGGTCCACAGTGTACTGATTAAATTTATGCAGAAACCTTAATGTGGAACAGAAAGAAGAAGCTATCATTGTGTTTTGCCATAAAAGATTGTATTAGTGGAAGAAATAGTGCTCTCATATGTTGGCAATATAAGCAAATTCTTCAGCCAAACTTCCGGTGAACTTGATGGCAACTTTGCTAAGTGACAGCTAAGAAATGCAGTTGCATGCTGTCTCTCTGACAAACATGTACTTATGAAATAAGGAAAGAAGTCACTGTGGCAACTTTTGTTTTATCCCCTGAGGGTTTGTTAGTGTACAAGGATGAAAACACCATAGAAATCATGTTTCTCTTGACGTATCTGTGCATTCCCATTTGCCTCACCCCAATCATATGAGGAGAATGAACTGTACGATTGCTGGGCCAAGTACCCTTTTTTGGGGGCATCACAAATGAGCTATTCACGGCCAGTAGGTCTTGTGATATGCTTTAGGGTCTATGAGTGCTTATTCCTGGTTTTGTTGAAATCAATGGTCAGCCTCCTTTTGATGTCGGTGGCACAATGAGAGCCCGAAGCACTGTACATGAGCCTTGTCATATGGAAAGCTAGAAACATGAAGAACAGGGAGCAAAAGAAGAAGGAAGAAGCTATTTTGGGTTCAAAACCTAATGTCTTTTAGGAATAAATTATTTTCTTTGAACCCTGTTTTTGAGTCCTTGACACTGCTAATCTGAATCTGCTACCATAACCATTACACTTCACTGCCTGATACCCAGAATTTATTTCTCCTTGAGATTTTGTACTTCTACAGGTATCTGTCAACTAGCTAACTTTCACCTGCCTGACTTCCTGCTGGCCTTCCTTTCGGCCTGCTCATCATCTCTGTCTGTCTCCGCAGTAAAACAGGAGGAGAACTGAGACACAATATTTTGTAGTGATCTTCTGTGTACAGTTCCCTTTCACCGGAGCTAGGGTGGTTGCCAGATGTAGCTGGCAGCAGCACCGTGCAGGCACAGCTTGTGTGACTGAAAGGTACTTCCATGCTGATTTCCCTCTATGGCTGAAAGGGTGGTTTGGAAGAGAGAGGAGAAAAAGAAACATATCTCGAGGATGGGATTCAGCTGCATAAGCAGGGTTCTGGTTGCTACTGAGGCATCCTAGGATATGCAATGCACCTTCATGGGGCATACAGATATATTGCAAGAGCTACAGGGGACCTACCCTAGAGCACTGATGGCCAAGCTGGATACTGCCTTCAGCTTAACATAGTGTTATGGGCAAAGAGGGAACGTAGTGATAAGCAGAGCCCCAAACTCAATATTGGTCTACTTAAAGTATTAGCAGTCTAACTAAATTACAACAAAGAGCTATTAGCATTAGGTCAGTTACAGTGATACTAACACTCACACTCTAAATTATCTAATGATTTCAGAAACTTTTCATTAATAATAACGTTAATATTGTTATACATAAACCTCCTAGTATCTCCCCCACTTCCTTGGTGTTATGGTCATCCTTTCTCTTCTCTCTAGGCCCTGTAGGCCACTCTTCCTAGAGAAGAAAGTGTGTGTTTGTGCGTGTGTGTGTGTGTGTGTGTGTGTATGTGGGGTGGCCTACTGTAATGTGTTGCAGTCCCTATTTTTCACCAGGAGGAGTATGATGGTGATGGCAGGGATTTATTCCCCCACTTCTTTCCAGTGTTGCATCTGATTCAGGTTGGTTTATATTTTTTTAACACAGTCTGCCTACTAGGTTTTTCCTCACTGAATTGCAGTTCCGTATCATACTTGCTTTTCTGTTCTCTTTGGTATACCTGAAACTGTTTTTACCTGACCCACAAGGCTGCACTCACTCAAGGACCAGTAATTGCCCACTGTGTTCATATTTTTATTCTAGGTCATAGATAGTTCCTTCTACACAGGAAAGCTGCTTGTTCCTACTATCTATTAATTGACACTAGGGGTTACATCAAACAATTTTACAAAGCCAAACTAAAACAAGTTCAGGCAACTGGCAGCTGACTGCTAACACTACTGCTATCACAGATAAAATGAGCTAAAATCAGCTCAAGCCAAGGCAAGACCCTAGACTGTAAGGCCAATAAAAAGATGGTGGCCTTTGACCAGTAATGGCAAATTTATATGTATAGGGCTACAATTTCACAGTTACCAAGATAGCACTATGTATCTGTGTTCAGGCAATTGCATCCTTCCCCAGCTGGGAAATTAGCCCACCTACATGACCATGAAAAGGATGTGAACATGCCTCACTCATGACAGGCAATCCTGCTTCTCTTTACAGTACAGTCAATAATGGGGAAGACAATAATATGTTAGGGAGAGTACAGAAATGTTTGGATTAGTGTGTTTTCTTTGTAAACCTTACATACACCTCAGTCTGTCAGTCTGATATCACCGACCTTGAATTCATAGAGATAGATAAAAAGGACTTGTCAAAATCAGGCATGAATGGTAAAACAACAGCAGGAATATAGAACATCCTTTGAAACAAATAACTATGGAGGTGGCTGATCCTAACACTGCTGATGATGGCTAAGAGGAAGAGCACAGGTCTTTGGAGGGGGAAGCAAGGAAAAGGTGCCAAATCCTGTCCAGCAGCTGAGGAACAGTTTGTGAAGATCTGCAGCTCACAAGTAGCTGTTGAAACTATAGGCAAAAGGAAGATCCCAAGGTTAAATCAGATCATTAAAATCCTAGAGGGTAAAAAATTAGTAAAGCAGAAGTTTCATTTTTTCCTCTGAATGCTGTATTCCTTTTAGCATTACGAATCTGCTTTTGTTCTGGAGAAACAGCCTCTCTTGCTGTACGTTGTCCACAAGTCTCAGAAAGGAAATTTTGCAGGTGCCAGCCCACGCTGATTGACAGACTTACACCTGACTGATGGAGAAATGTCTTTGCTGAAGTTAGAGGCTAGTTGGAGAGAGCGGCAGAACTGTGGGAGCTTGTGGATAAGGAGAAGCAGGTGTGCAGAGAGGTCCCTTAGAGGCTGTGTCAGAAAAGGCAGCTCTAGTTAAAGGCTGAAATAAAAACATGGTGGGTCCCCCACCACCTTCTCTGACTTCCACTCTGGAAATATTACCAAGATCTTCACTCAGTCTAATGCTTTTTTTCCCTGATCTTGAAGACATCTTTACATTTAGCTTATATTTATATTTAATAAATCTTTACTTAACAAAAAAACACAATCAAAAACTCTGTTGAGTATCTGTGGTTTGAAAAGATCTAAATGAAAAAAAGCAGTACTGAACTAGATAAAAAAACAGGTTTATATATTTTCTTGCACTACACAAACATAGGCTCCCATTTTCAAACTGCCAGCATTTTTCTTCTTGAATGGAAAGCCTGCTCAGGAAACCAGAATTTTCAGTAATACTGCCATCTCCATATTCAGGGACTGGTATAATACTTCTTTAAACACTTCAAATTAAGTGCTGATTAGTATGAAAAGTCCACTGGCTGTATTGGAAGTTAATAACATTTCTTGGAGGATTTGAGATGTTTAACTTCTATGGCAACAAGCATTGGAACAATGCTTTGACTTAGGATACAAAAACCTTGACAGTCGGCTTGTTTAAATATTATTAATAATTTTGTACTTAGGAAAAAATACATCATCTCTGAAGATCTCAAAATACTGCTATTCTGGAAGGAAAGTAGCAGCATTGTTCTTCAGGTATAAAACAATTTACTGCTTCTTCAAGGCAACACAGCACACAGGTGGTTGTCTCGAGAATGGAAATGTTGGACCTCCCGAGTGCCACTATTCCATGCCTTTTTCAGCCCCAATAGTTCACCAGTGGTTTGAAACTAGTAAAATAAATAAGTATGAATATATAAACAATTTATTGGTGACGTTCTGAAGGCTTCACATAATCACCTTGAAAGCAGAGCATAGTTTAGGGTGAAGCTTCTTTCCTCAGACACTTACATCATTGTGGAAATGAGGTTATTTTATCAGTGGGCTTCCTTCAGTCCTTGTCTACTCATTGTCCTGTTCCATCAGTCTTGGAAAGTTCAAGTCCTGACAGTGGAAAAATTGTCACATCTAATTTTCTTGATCCCTGAATGACATTCTACTGCCTTCAATCAATCACTGATAAGCATAAAATCTACTAGTATCTATGACAGTTAAAACAAATGAGTGCCCTTACCAGCCCTACGTACAACCCTACTGCAAGCCTTGGAATTGTAATAGGTTTAGGGACCTCTGCACTAAGGAGTTATATGCTAAAGTAATAGTTTGTGTGCCCTTTTCCTCCCCCACAAGCAATCCAAGCCTTTCAGCCCAGCTATTCCAAACCTGTCAGGCTCCTCCAAATAATACAATACTGATTTAATCAATATCCATTTATTTGCTTGTTGGTTTATGAGTCTTTCAGGTACACTTTGGCTGTGCTTTCTTGTTTTCCTCTGCATCTACCAGACTAAGAACTTTAATGCTCCTATAAATGTCTCCCTATAAATCACATGAATTCAGGACATGGGACTTCAAGAAAAAAACCACTTGTGATTTGCACTAAATTGTGAGAGTTGCTAGCACTGTGATCCAGACAGATTTTTATTTCTATCCTGTTAGTTCCATGTCTGTGACAGTGGTAAACAGGGGCGCATAAGCTAACCTGCTGTTGGAATTAGATTGAAGGAAAACATACTGTTGATATTAAACTCAAGGCTGTAGAAAGGAATAGGTTTATGCAAGACATTCTGTGAAGACGTAGTTTATTAAAAATGTTATTAGTATCAGCTGCTAATAGGAGAGGGGTAGTGTGAAAAACGTTACTTATGCGGCCAAATATATTTACACCTATTTAGAAGTGTTACTGCAGTAAGTGACCTAGAAATAGGCACAGAATTTAATCCTGGGCATTCAGCTTTCCTTGGAAGTAAATAAGAATATATTTAAAATGGGAAAGGACCTTCAAAACACGAAGTGGAGAGGAAAAATTCATGAGTGGCATTCATCTTGTTTTCCCTTCTGAAGAAGCACTTTCTTAAAAAATAGAAAGATTGTCTCTCTTAGTATAGTAAGGCAAAGGCCTCTAAATAAAATTTAGCATCCAAATATTGTTTGTGTGTTTTTGTCTTTTTTAAAGGAGTTTGGAGTGGTTTAAAAAGCTTTTTCATCAATGTTATATCACAAACCCAGTGTTTAGCTGGTCCCAAGAAAGGGTGTCCCTGAAAACACCCAACAAATCTGAATAGCTATCATGTTAAGAAATAGTGAATACAATTCACTATTTCTGATCAGATTAATAGTTAAGATATAAATTTACACAGTTAATTTATTAGAAATTTTTATGCCTTTTTTTGAGCATGCACATATTAATAAGCTCTGCTTTAATCTGTATCCTCCTTAAAATAAGCTTTACCAGGAAGATTCATAACCTGAGATAAGACGAAGTAAAGTCATATTCAAGGCATTCAATATTTTCTACAGATAAGAGCAGAACTCATAAATTTGGTCACTGCTAACAGATTCTATTACTATAGAAATCAGACACCATTTCACAAGAGCTTCTGTCATCAATTACTGAACGTGTGAGTACAATCCCAAGAAGATTTCAGCAGAAGTGTAATTGGAATAACCAAATGGTACAGGATTTGGTTTTTTAAATGGTGGACTTCTTGCTTCTTTTGGACTGAGATCCTAATTATGCTTTTCAGTAGAAAAGTAAGTCCCCAACCTGATTCCAAAAACCTATGCTCTACTTTGTGGAAGAACAGCTCTAGATGCTTTCTTAGGCCTTTAAATAGCCTACAAGCTCTTTTGTCATCCCTGTCTGTATAACTCATGTGTTTGCACTATCATTCCATACATATGGAATGTGTTGCAATTTTCAGCACTTTCTTTGTGATCTTTGTCTTTGAGGAACACGAGCACTTCAGTGCAATGAACTACCTTGTTGATTATAAAAGCATGATGCAGTATTCTTTGAATCTCAGACTATGTATACTTATAAAAGTAAATCCTGTATTATATCTAGAAATTTTAACCAGATGACAACCCCATCACATCAGATTTGTCATAAAAAGTTCATGTTCCTCTCATAGCACTTGACTATGTTGAGAACGTCTGCTGGCCCATGCCATCTTGTGAACCATGCCTGCCTGGAACATTGTTCTGAGCAAAGCTATGTCAGCGAATGTGATTACAGTTAAACGGTATAGTCAACAGCAGGCCCATGTTTGAGTCCATGCCTTAACCCTATTTCACTTGCTGGTATAGAGGAGCTCAACTGAAAGGTGTTGAGGGAGACAAAACATTGCTTAGATGCAGAAATGTCAGTTCTAGAAATGAGTGTGAATGAAGAATTTGAAGAAAAACAAAGCATATTTTCTATAGAAAAGTTTCCAGACATGAAGTCCCACACAGAACAATGAATCACAGAATCACAGAATCACAGAATTGTATAGGTTGGAAAAGACCTTTAAGATCATCGAGTCCAACAATAAACCTAATACTACCAAGACCACCACTATACCATGTCCCTAAGCAACTCATCCAAACGTTTTTTAAATACCTCCAGGGATGGTGACTCAACCACTTCCCTGGGCAGCCTCTTCCAATGCTTGACAACCCTTTCAATGAAGTAAAATTTCCTAATAGCCAGTCTAAACCTCCCCTGGTGCAACTTGAGGCCATTTCCTCTTGTCCAATCACTTGTTACCTGGGAGAAGAGACCGACCCCCACCTCTCTACAACCTCCTTTCAGGTAGTTGTAGAGAGCGATAAGGTCTCCCCTCAGCCTCCTTTTCTCCAGGCTAAACAACCCCAGTTCCCTCAGCCACTCCTCATCAGACTTGTGCTCCAGACCCTTCACCAGCTTCGTTGCCCTTCTCTGGACACGCTCCAGCACCTCAATGTCTCTCTTGTAGTGAGGGGCCCAAAACTGAACACAGGATTCGAGGTGCGGCCTCACCAGTGCTGAGTACAGGGGCACGATCACTTCCCTAGTCCTGCTGGCCACACTATTCCTGATACAAGCCAGGATGCCATTGGCCTTCTTGGCCACCTGGGCACACTGCTGGCTCATATTCAGGTGGCTGTCAACCAACACCCCCAGGTCCTTTTCTGCCAGGCAGCTTTCCAGCCACTCTTCTCCAAGCCTGTAGTGTTGCATGGGGTTGCTGTGGCCCAAGTGCAGGACCTTGCACTTAGCCTTGTTAAACCTCATACAATTGACCTCAGCCCATCGATCCAGCCTGTCCAGGTCCCTCTGCAGAGCCTTCCTCCCCTCAAGCAGATCAACACTCCCACCCAACCTGGTGTTGTTTGCAAACTTACTGAGGGTGCACTCAATCCCTTCGTCCAGATCATTGATAAAGATATTAAACAGAACTGGCCTCAAAACAGAGCCCTGGGGAACACCGCTTGTGACCGGCTGCCAACTGGATTTAACTCCATTCACCACCACTCTTTGGGCCCGGCCATCCAGCCAGTTCTTTACCCAGCGAAGAGTACACCCGTCCAAGCCATGAGCAGCCAGTTTCTCCAGGAGAATGCTGTGGGAAATGGTGTCAAAGGCTTTACTGAAGTCTAGATAGACAACATCCACAGCCTTTCCCTCATCTACTAGGCAGCTCACCTTGTCGTAGAAGCCCTCAAAGAACCAAAAGCAGGAAATAAAAAATTCTGATTTCACAATGATGGTGATCAAACAACAGAACAGATTGCATAGAAAGATTGGGGAATCTGCATCCCTGGTGATATTTAAAGCTTGACCAAACAAGGCCCTGTCAATCCAAGTTTGATTGGGGCATTCAACCACGTGATATCCAGAGGTCTCTTACAGCCTCAATTATCTTCTGATTCTGTGAAAAAAGGACGAGTATTACTGGTGGAACAAAGCTGAGGCTTCTCCTACTGCTCTTTTACTTGGTTCCTAATTCTAAAGACATGGGTTGAGACACTTGTAGATGTACTCCAAATCCCACCCCCCAACACCACAGGTACAGTGCAGAGGGCCGTGATGTGATGACTTTGTGGCAAATGAGACAGTCAATTTGGCCTTAGCTAATCACTCATAAAACAAGGCAGTTTGTGCAGTGGCAGCAACTACTGACAGTAAATCAGTGTGGAAAAATGCATGTGCATAGTTTCTCTTCGAAAAGCTGAGTCACACCATGAAAGTTGCTTTTATGACTGTGCAGGATGTTAATTTTTCTGCCTTAATCAAGGGCCTGTGCTTTTTGCATCCTGCTGATGTATGCTGCTCTGATCTGCCCTCCAGTGTGTCTGCCCTTTGCTGTACTTACACGGTATAAGCCCTTCAGTGACATTTCCTTCACTGAATTTATGGTGGTACACACCATGGGATCTGTGCAAAGCTGCTTCTGAAACTGTGTTTGACTCTTTCACAAAATGCTACCTCTCATTTGATATGTTAATTTCAGAATCTAATGGTGTTTTAATTAAAATAATTTGAGTTCATAATCATAGATCCTGATCCTCAAAAAGGACGGAGAGTAATGGTAGCAATTTAAACACAGTTATTCAATTCAGTGTATATATACTGAATGCACTAACTTTTCTTAATACAAATGCTAGTTACGTTCTGGCTAATTAAAAGGAATGAACGATAAAAACTCTTGTAAGGGAGCTGAAAAAATAATGTTCATATTTTTGTTTCTGAGAACATGAAAGGACAGGTTACCATTCTTCTGGAGCTCTTGAAGACTGACCAAGAGTAGAGTCTGGTCCATTTGTTTACTGAGGGTTTAAATAAGCTTGTGTCACAGTGACATTAAATGGATATTGATGACTGTCTCTGTGACCCTAATTCAGGAAAGTATACTTCTCAGTTCCATTATAGATGAAGAGATGTGTGCAGTAATTAAATGTTTTGAAGAATTGGGATTTAATAACATAAATGCTTTAACATATAAAGTCCTGATTCAGCTGAGGGTTTAAGTACAGGCACTTTTTTTATGTTAGCTTCTAGAAGAATAAAAACCTCATTATTTTACGTGTCTCCTGCTAAGAAGAAAAGAGACGAAAATATGATCAGAGAACACTGTTTCAGCTAGAAAATGTCTTTCTTCCAAATGAAGTTACCATTGCTGGATCTAGAGATCTGAGACCTTGATAAATATTTTAGGATTAAAGAAGAAAATTTACCATGCAGACTATGATCTGTATTATTAGCATCCTGCTGTCTGACCTAAATCGAGAAGCAAGGAGAATGCTGATTGCCAACAGACCTCAAAACGTCCTAGCTTAAATGTGCCACATCATGTGGAATTCACTGTATATAACTTGTATAGAAACCTGTAAGTCAAAATCCATTCAAAAGGTATTTTGGTAAACAGGGTTAACATATTTTAGAAGTAAAAGCAAAAGCTATCAGGCTGGAATATTTATTTTGCTTTTTTTGGTCTCGGATTCTATGACTCTTTCTTGAAACATTCCCTAGTATATAGAACAGAAGGCACTTGGTTATGATAAATACATACTGTATTCCATACTGAAGCTATTGATGCCACACAAAATGAATAAGGTCTGTACTTTCTTATATTAAAGTATAATTCCCTTATGTCTTTGTCTCAATTGCCAGTGGTATTATGGAAAATGAATGGTACTAGAGCCTCAGATAACTACTAAAATGATCATGTAAAGGAAATGACATAAAAATAATATGAACTGCTTTAATAAGATCCATTCAATGAACAAGGACTTCTGGACTACATTACCTAGTAAAAGAAACCTGCTGACAACAACTTAGAAATTCAGATGCAAGAAAATGCTGATTTCACCTTTAAGTGATAACACTGAATTATTTAAGCATAATTGCCTATCAGATGATGTGCAGAGTAGGTCTGATTTTTCTGCACAAGACTGAATATTTGAAAGCATTAATCATATCCCACTCAACCTCACTTGCAGCTGACTCCACTTCTCAGATATGTGGGGATTTGTGGGATTTGGTCTGTGCCCTCTTGAATCATGCATGCTCATTTCTGCTGTGATACACACAGGATGGCATCCTTTGATAAGGATAGGAGGTAGCTGGGTCTGAAGTCCTTTAAGGCCTATGTGACCCTGGTTTGATGACATGGGAGTGTAGATATCCCCCATAAGTTCTCTGTTCCCCACCTTCATAAAAATGAGGACTTTGCCTCCAGTGCACTGACTCCAGGCTTTGAGATTTCAGCCTGAGTTTCTTTTTTTAGACTGTCAGATTATATTCTTTACTCTTCCGATATGTTAGAATATGCCTTGTTATTGGTGACAAACCAGTAGGATCATTTAACCACCAGACATCTTTGTCTACAGAGTAGGAGCGGTCTCTACCCCTTGGTACTTTTGAACTAAGACTGCCTGCATAGGTCAGTCAGACCCTCTGGGATCCATGAAGGGGATTATATTCAGTGGCCTATGTTGTGCTGGCAGTGATATCAGAGGACAGTTACAATAATTTCTGCTCTCAGAGACCTCTGAGTTCTCCTTGCTCTGTGCCTCAGAGGTTCACGCTCATGGGGTGCTGGGGGACGTGCTCCCTGCATCTTCCCTTTTGCATACCATCTGCTGCAGATGTTGCATGAGAGATTTAAAGTCACCAGAATATTTCCTTCTCTGTTAATTTAGAACTTGGTAAAAACTAGAATTTGTAATACTCCCTGCTCAGTTATTCAGCCATCAATGTTTTTGTGAACAGGGAGACTGAACAGTAGTGACAAGTTATTAGTGTGCAGCTATTCTGTTTCTGCAACCATCCAGCAGAGAGAGAAACTGAATTTCAGTGTGTGCACAGAAACCCCAGTGGAAACGTTTTTGCTTCTGTGAATTCTGTGTTTTTGCTTCTGTGTTCAGTAACCCAGAAAAGACCTAGAAGAAATCTTATCTGAGTGAAATTCAAATGTAACAATGTTACAGGGGCCCAGCAATAATTCACATAAAACTTTTGTGTGCTTGATAGAGGATTTTTCATTTAATTAGATTCATGGATGGTGTTTTTAAATTAAAATTTAAAGAGCAAAAGAATTTACAGGCCTGAAATTTGTCAGGAAAACCATGTAGCTGTAGAGAGGAGTGAAGTATCTCTGTCACCATAAGACAGTGAAGAAAAAATAAAGTTTCACCTTATATTTTCACTCTTTTATGAATAAGGTGAGTAAGATTTCATTATACTCATTCCGACAGCCTTGAGTTCTGCAAACATATACGTTACTGCAGGAATCTCAATAGCATGAGATGCTATTGAGCATGTAAGTCTGTTCTCAGTTCTGCCCATAATCAGTGTAGAAAAAAAGTGAATTAATGATCTTCATGAAATTACTGCAATGAAGAAATGCTTTGCATGACCACAGCAGATTTTACTTGTTAACACCTCTTCCTTGTGATTCACAGGTAAAAAACTCACTGCAGTTCTTATTTACTCTCCAGGAATACTTCTTTAATAAACAGATGTTTTAATGCTTGGAAGAAAAAATACAAGTTTAAAATGTGCTACTAGAAGCCACATGGAAAGTGTGGCAGGTATTCTGGTACCTTGTTACTGTGATGCATTAATTATTTTGAAAGAATCCCATGTTTCCCCATGGGTAAAATAAGAGAAAAGGGACAGTTAGGGACCAAAACTGTTAGTGAATTTGGAGAATTTGAAGAATAATTTTGTTCTTCCCAAATTAGAGAAATCCTAGAAATATTAAAAGCTTTAAACTGTTTCTATTTTATATTTTTAATTATTTATTATTTTATGGTTATTTAATTATTATTATTTATTTTTTATATATATATTTTTTTTAAATAACATTTTTAGTAGCACTGTTGGGAATCCAGTTGCAGTGGAAGGGAAAGCGCTCCAGGTACATCCTGACCACAGAAATAAGCTGGACACACATACTGTCAGAGCAGCAGCACGTTTATTGTCATGCTCCGACCTGTGGTCATCAGGAACAGGGCTGCCTGACTGTGAAAGGTCTTTGTCATATGAGTCACTGTCTCTCACCCCTCCATTACTGCTTTTTCCCTTCCAAAGTTCTTCCTCTTCACCACCCTCAACCCCTCTGTAACAAACAGCGCATCCCTGTTTACTGTTTCCACATTTGCCCTGATTTTGCTGACTTGATACCTTTATTTGATGTTTGTGACATTGCTGCCCTTGTCACAAACCTTGGCCAGCAATTTTGTTTCTACCTTGGCCAGCAATTCTGTTGAGCTAGTACCTCCTTTTCTATCCATAATG
The DNA here is from genome assembly GCF_034638445.1 of Ciconia boyciana. Classification (NCBI taxonomy): domain Eukaryota; kingdom Metazoa; phylum Chordata; class Aves; order Ciconiiformes; family Ciconiidae; genus Ciconia; species Ciconia boyciana. Next base: position 210,768,143 of record NC_132934.1, read on the forward strand.
CCTCTCATTTCTACAACTTCCCATGTTGCTATCTTATTAGTGTAATCAAAAAAGTCAGAGTTAATCATCTGCATACACTTTATTACCATTTTTCCACCTGTAACACCATGAAATGTCTTATTAGTGTAGCAACAGATCACAGCTGGCCATTTGCACCCATGTCCTAACAATCACAGTAGACCAAAACTGACAAAAAAAAAAAAAAGGATAATTCCATTTCCAACTTGGGTCTAGCCAGCTGACCTCTCTACAACTTCAAGGACATGTAAAGGCAGTGGTCTGTCTACCATCATAAACTCCCAGTCCTTAGGAAAAGCTGGTATTTTATAATGAAAGAAGGGTTTTCTAATTTCAGAAAGTTTCTCCTGGCCTTTGTAAAAAAACACTTCCAGGGACACTTCAGTCTAAGCATACACAAAAGCAGGCTTAATTTTCTCTAGCCATCACCCCTCTCTGGAAAAAGGTTTTGGCTTTTTTATTTCCCCTTATTCTGGAATAAGCCTCCTTGAGTGTAATATATCAGTTATCCCAGATGTTCTGTTCTAAGTATATTAATGTTGGGGATGGGGAAGGGTATAGAGATATTAATTAAGGATATAGAGGGGTAGGCAGCCAAATTTATACAAGATTTCACAGAAGATTTCTCCCATATCTGGAGAATCATAAGATCAACTTGCAGTTGCATCTTCAACAAAAGAAGAAAAACTATCCCTTCTTGGATATACAACAGGTTGAACAGCCCCACCTGACTGTAGTTCTTTAAGGATAATATGGATAAGCCATGTGCAGTCAGGAACAGGAAATATTCTGCAAAAATGAATCACAGGACATAGAGAGGGGTTTAGGAGGCTGTTGGGTCCTCTGTGGAGGAGCTGGTGAAGGTACCGAGCTGCCAAAGGTACTGCCTCAAGCTGCTGAGACCAATCCAGCACTGAGGGAGAAGTCCCCTTTTAGGGAGCTTTGGCAGCTACCAGGAATGGGAATGTGCCAGCCTACATACACTAAAGTTGACTAGTTTCAAAAACCTAGAGCTTCCCAGAAGACAATTAGGAGAAATCTCTAGTGTCAGGCAAAGTCAGAGAGGGAAGTGGGGGAGAGTCCTGTTGCTTCCATACAAAAGGTGGTTGAAACAGTCTATCTACAAAGAGATGGCTCAATTTGTAAGCATTGTTATGGAAGAAAAAAGTCTGAATAACCTTAACATAACTATTTTTGTTTCCTAATCCACTCCAAAACTGTGGGGTGTTGTTTTTTGGTTTTTTTTCTTTTTTCTCTCATGCAGTGGCTTGGGGGTTTTTTGTTTGGTTGGTTGCTTTTTTTTTCTTTTTCTGGGTTTTGTTTGTTTGTTTGTTTTGTTTTCTTTTTTCTGTTTTGTTTTTTTTTTTTTTTTTTCTGATACGATCATCAGCACAAGCTTTTAGTCTAAGCCTCTTTTTCTTTAGCATTTTACAATGAAGTAAATGTTTCAAAGAATAAGGGCAGAAAAAAAAAAAAAAAGAGATACATGTTTAGCCACTGAATGGAATACAATAAATTGTTCCTTGGCTAATCAGAATATTGATTTTTAACATTATGCATTGTCAACAAGGGAGAGAGAATAAGAGAAACGGGATACTTAGGTATTCCAGAATTCTAGTCCTAATCTTTCACAAGATATATAGACAGTGGCATCTTGGAAGGGAGACTTGCATTTATTAAGTAATAACTGATTGGAGACTGATAAATTATCATCATAATTTGTGCAAAGAAGAATAACAAAAGAGAACAATGTTTTATTCATCTGGGCTTAGAAAAGCAGGTTAAAAATAGAATCTATAAAACAGGTACAAATAAGGGATGCAGAGATTTGGGAAGGTGCTCACAAGCCAGCTATGTTTGTAAAACATTGTGATTAGATTGGAGTAGCTTGAAGCAACTCTACTAAATCCTTACAAATGTCTGGATGTTGATAGAAAAAGCTATATTGTAGAGCTTAATTGACCTGCTGCAGAATACAACCCTAACTTGGTGTGGGTTAAAGTGCCCGACAGTTAATTTTTTTTCCTTAGGACAAAAGATTATCAGTTAGGGTTTTTTTATTCAGTGTTTGTTTTCCTGTTATTGATTGTCAGGAAACAGCTAAAATTCAGTTTATATTCTTGGGTTATAACATTTTTTGCTGATGAACCTGGAATTTGGGATCCAAACTGTGTCCCAAAGGAGATAACATGAATTAGTAACGACTTCCAATCACTATGTGTATTTGTGATGGACATTATAAATGACACATTAAAATAAAGCCTGATCAGATTATCAACTATGATTTGCAATGTCTGCACAACCTTTACTTTTTCTGGAAGAAAACAACAAAATAAAGCCAATAAAGTAAAAAGCCTATTAAGTAAAGCTTGCTCTTAAATAGGGCTGTGTAGCCCTGTTTGATCCTGTTAAATCTGGTATGGTATAGCAAGCAGTCCACTTCAGGACAAAGGGTAAATTTCTCCATAGTACTCCCACATATCAATAAGCATTCACAGCTTACTATACTATGAAGAACAGCAAAAGGCACTGAGAAAAAAATCAGAAAACTGCTACCTTTCTGCACTAACTCGATGCAATCAATAATTGTGGGGAATTCCTTGTGGGGGAGTTCATGTTGCTTGTCTTCTTTTCTAATTTTTTTGAAGTTCTTTACTTATCAACAGTGAAATTGAATTTGTGAAGTCTCCATCCTTGGAGATGTTCAAAAGCCATCTGGACATGGCCCTGGCCAACTGGTTCTAGGCGGCCCTGCTTAAGCAGAGGTGTTGGATCAGGTGATCTCCAGAGGTCTCTTCTAACCTCAACCATTCTGTGACTGTGTGTCATTATATTCTGGTGAGTCAGAACTGTATCAGTCTATTTCAACCATAGACAAAGTCTGGACAGCAACAGACCTGTGTCCCCTACACTGCCACCTGTGTCTCCTACGTCACCACCTGTGTTTCCTACATTGCCAGGCAGTTCATGCCTACCTTGACCTCAACGATGTACCATGAGACAAAGAAAGAATAATACTTTACCTGTTATGCGAGGTGTTTAATTCATGTCTCCTAACAAAAAGGAAATGCAAGTTTCTTTACAGTTTTCAAGTAGGCCCAGAAAGGCCAGCAGGGCTTGCCAATAACCATGACCATGGGTTTTGTGATAAATGAACTGCTGCTTGTAATAACAGCTCTAATGAGCTGTACAAAGACCCGTTACTTCAGGATTAGATGCAGTGAATAATATATAATGATCACTTTTTAGGCTGACACAGGGAAGAATGGCTTCCCTAACTAGAAGCCTGAGCTAAAGAATTCTGTGTGGATTGATCTGCAGTACAGTCAGAAAAAAGCTTTGTCTTCTAGACTGAGCAAAGTAGAGAATGTGACACATTTATCAAATAGTTATAGCTTTCTCTCAAACTATTTCCATCTGGTGCTTCTTAGACCTGAAACAGGTTCAGTGGAATGAAAGGAAAAAGGAAAGAGGAAGGAGGAAAAAAGGAAAAAGGGAAAGAAAGGGAAAGAGAAAAAGAAAACAAAGGCAAGAAAAGGGGAAAGGGAAAGGGAAAAGGAAAGGTGTCATGGTTTAACCTCAGCTGGCAACTAAGCATCACACAGCTGCTCACTCGCTCCCTCCCAGTGGAATGGGGGAGAGAATCAGAAGGATAAAAGTGAGAAAACTTGTGGGTTGAGATAAAAACAGTTTGTACTTGGTTTGTATGGCAAGGTTTTGGTAGCAGGGGGGCTACACGGGTGGCTTCTTCTGAGAAGATGCTAGAAGCTTCTCCCATGTTTAATAGAGCCAATGCCAGCCGACTCCAAGACAGACCTGCCACTGGCCAAGGCTGAGCCCATCAGCAACAGTGGCGGCACCTCTGTGATAACAAATTTAAGAAGGGAAAAAAACCTGCTGCACGACAGCAGCTGGGAGAGAGGAGTGAGAATATGTGAGAGCAACAACCCTGCAGACACCAAGGTCAGTGAATAAGGAGGGGGAGGAGGTGCTCCAGGCACCAGAGCAGAGATTCCCCTGCGGCCCGTGGTGAAGCCCATGGTGAGGCAGGCTGTCCCCCTGCAGCCCATGGAGGTTAACGGTGGAGCAGATATGTGGCTGCGCCCAAAGGAGGCTGTGACCCCACAGGAAGCCCACGCTGGAGCAGGCTCCTGGCAGGACTTGTGACCCCGTGGAGAGAGGAGCCCACGCCGGAGCAGGTTTGCTGGTAGGGCTTGTGACCCTGTGGGGGACCCACGCTGGAGCAGTCTGTTCCTGAAGGACTGCACCCCGTGGAAAGTATCCATGGTGGAGCAGTTCTTGAAGAACTGCAGCCTGTGGAAAGGACTCACATTGGAGCAGTTCATGGAGGACTGTCTCCTGTGGGAGGGACCCCATGCTGGGGCAGGGGAAGAGTGTGAGGGGTCCTCCCCATGAGGAGGAAGGAGCAGCAGAGACAACGTGTGATGAACTGACCACAACCCCCATTCTCCACCCACTGTGCCACTCTGTGGGAGGAGGTAGAGAATTTGGGAGTAAAGTTAAGCCTGGAAGAAGGGAGGGGGGTGGGGAAGGTGTTTTAAGATTTAGTTTTTATTTCTCATTATCCTACTCTGATTTGATTGGTAATAAATTAAATTCATTTTCCCCAAGTCAAGTCTGTTTTGCCTATGACAGTAATTGGTGAGTGATCTCTCCCTGTCCTTATCTTGATCCACAAGCTTTATTTTCTTTCCCCTGTCCAGCTGAGGAGGGGAGTGATAGAGTGGCTTTGGTGGGCACCTCGCATCCAGCCAGGATCAACCCACACGCAGTTTAACAATAATAAAAAATAAATAATTATAATAATGATAATGATAATGATAATAATAATAAATTTTAGGGCAAATGGGGGAGGGGAATAAATACAATAACAAAAAGAGAGAAAAATAAAACCCAAGAAAGACGAGTGATGCAACTTAAAACAATTGCTCACCACCAACTGACTGTTGCCCAGCCAGTCCCCAAGCAGAGGCCCCCCCGCCAACCTCCCCCCTAGTTTTATTGCTGAGCATGACGCCATATGGTGTGGAATAGCCCTTTGGTCAGTTGGGGTCAGCTGTCCCGGCTGTGTCCCCTCCCAGCTCCTTGTGCACCCCCGGCCTACTTGCTGGTGGGGTGGGGTGAGAAGCAGCAAAGGCCTTGGCTCTGTGTAAGCACTGCTCAGCAGTAACGAAAAACTCCCTGTATTTTCAACACTGTTCTCAGCACAAATCCAGACCATAGCCCCATAAGAGGTACTATGAAGAAAATTAACTCTTTTCCAGCCAAAATCAGCACAAAAGGGAAAAAGGGAAAGGGAAAGTGAAAGCGAAAGCGAAAGGGGAAAGGAAAGAAAGGAAAGGGAAAAGGAAAGGGAAAGGGAAAAAAGGGAAAGGGAAAGAAGGGAAAGAAAGGAAAGGAGGGAAAGAAGGGAAAGAAGGGAAAGGGAAAGGGAAAGGGAAAAGGAAAGGGAAAGGGAAAGGGAAAGGGAAAGGGAAAGGGAAAGGGAAAGGGAAAGGGAAAGGGAAAAGGAAAGGGAAAGGGAAAGGGAAGACAAGGGAGGATTTGTAGATGCCACTACAATAACACATATAATTCATATAATATATATAATATAATTCATATAATTCATACAGTCTGTTTCTTTCCATCCATTTACATTTTGTTTAGTTTTCTGTTGATCGTTATGGGAAAGTGTGAAGAGAAAGATATCAGTTTGAACAATGGATTTTAAAATCAGTGTAAAGTTGATTAATCTTCCTTGGCAGTTTTTACATGCAACTGAAACATTATATTTAAATATAATAGAAGTAAACAGATAGATGATGGAAAACAGCAGGTATTTTCCTCATTATTACAAAAAATCTTGAAGGAACGCATGCACTTTTTTCATCACATTCCCACTTAACATAATACAATTTCCTTCAACAGCTGCCACAGTCTCCTCTGCTGTTTGAAGCCGAGGGCATGAATTATTTGGTCAGATGCTTCTGTGTGACTTCGTTAAAAGAAAATTTGGATCACAGGTCTTAAAGGTTAAATGTAAATGGCAAATCCAAGCCCCTGTGAAAATGAGTTGCCAAACATGTCTCAATTATTCCTTTCAAAGCTAAATTTGTGCACAAATGTAATTAATTTTAATTCTTTTTAAGGGAACTTGTCAGAGAGCTGATAACATTATAACTTGTAAATACTGATGCAGAACGTAAAATTGCCTTTGAATTCAAATATGTTTCTGGGGAGATCTAGAAATGCATGCTCATGTGGTTGTGTCAGACACTAGCTTGCTTACTTCTAAAAGACTCAGTTTCAGTGATGAAATCTCCCATTCTAGGTAGCTATATTTCTTTGTACGATGTTCAGAGAAACAAAGGATTTTCCAAACGGGGTTTGCAGCTCCCAGAAAATTAGATGCAAATCAGCAAAAGGGAAAGCATTGGGAAGGGACATTTTGGAAGTCCTACTTTTGTTTCTGATGTTACCATCAACCTATAGCCAGGGAATAGGTGCCTCTGTGACCTGGGATTCAGTGTGAAGCCACTCCAGGACTTTAAGGTGCAGTTCTTTGGGAATGTGGAAGGGTGGGGATTTCTTGTTGTTTTTTTTTTCTGGTGTCCCAGTGAAGAGGACTCTCATACAGAAAGAGAAATCATTCAAAGTGATCTTTGACCTGAGAGGATTCAAATTTCCCATAGGGCAGGAAGCTGTCCTAAGCTACAGGCTGCAAAATGCATGGCACTCTCCATCTGTCTCATCAAAGCTGGGCCACTGAGCAGCCAGGAAGGTGCAAAGTCCTGAGAATAACAAGAGGACACTAGATTCTTCAGACAAGTATTTAAGATATTTTCTGTTCCTCATATAACTTCTGTTTTTCTTCTAAGGACAGTACAATAGAAGTTACCTAGGTAGTCCTAGAAGTAAGGACAAGGTATGCACTCTAACCATAGGAAGCAGAAACTTGTCATTTCTTGCCTTTTCTCTATCCCATTTAAGGACATATTCTTGGCTGCAGGCAACATTGCTTAAACAGAAGCAAGTTCCCCCTCACCTTCAAGCCTTTGGTAACCTTTGTCACATCTACATTTCTTATGTTCACTATATATTGAAATTTTTACCAATGAGTGAGATTTGTAAATGGTATCCAATGGTCCAACACTTCTTCCATCGGCTGCAACCCCTCCTGCCCCCACCCCAAATAGCAAAAAAAAATCTTATTATTTCAGTGAAAGCAGTAACAGAAATGAGTGCTTTGGAAAAAATTCCCTAATATTGTTAATTCTCTCAGTTACAGACATCCAGTCAGAATCCACTTAGATTCCACACATCCTTAGCAAGAAAAAAAAGAGTTATGTGTTGTAGGGTATTCAAATGGCCATAGCACTGAAAACAAAGAGGCTACTCTCCACAATACTCATGCTTTAAGTATTGTGTAGTAGGAGCATGTGGATCTTTGGCCACCCATTATTGAGCTTTATAACAGGCTACTGAGTCTTTTGGTCTTTTCCAGTCACGTGGAGGTTTGTTCTTTGAGCTCCTTCATCCCAGTAGCTGAGAAGGGATCATGAATGACTACCATGAGTTTAGGGACAGGGTATTCTCTGATACTATCATTTGTGGAACAGGAAAGCGAGGCAATATTTGTAAGAGTGTTTATCCACAACATTGCTTTGTTGAAATGTAGAATATTTTTGTGAGCACTTTAACACTGATTGACATTTATTTCTAGAAAAAAAAGCTTTCTTCAAGTTTTCTAAATGAAATCTTTAAATAACTAATACCATGAGACTCAGTCTAGGCAACCGTACACCAGGAAAAACATGTAGCTAGATGAAACTAATTTTTGGAGCAAAAACTGAAATGTGTGGATGCAATAATGAACAATTTGTTTTCTTAAAAAAAACATACAGTTGAATTATTTGCAGAATTATAACTAAATCCCTTATGCCTACCAATGATTCCTAATAAACATTTTGAGTGACCTTAAAAAGTGGTCCTTGATCCATGTAAAGACTGTTATTGCTTATTGCATTGCATAATCTCACTATAAATAGATTTATACACAAGAATACATATCTGTTAATTTTCAAATTACTATCTTCAAATAGCTATGAAAGACCAGGGTTTTTTTGTTAATTGAAAGACTTATGTATTCTCTGTACTCAAACCACCATATCTCGCTTCTATTTACAAACCAAATTAATTCAGACAGCTGTGACTTCTGCCCATATTTTGCTTTTGTGCACAAATGAATAAAGGATTCACTCAGCTCTGGTGCTTGCAAGTTATTTAAAAGTAATTATCATTATCTTTAGATACATATTAGATGCATATATTTTTCTAGTACCCTAATATCTATTTTCATCTCCCACCTTCTCTCTGCTAACATCTTTCTGAATGTGACTATAAACATACTCTTTTTACCTAAAGAAGGAAAATGACTGTACAATTACAGAAAGCTTCAGCCCCCTCAGGGCACAGTAGGATCAGTTCCCATTCATCGAGTCCTAAATACCTTTTAGTATTTTTTAGTTTGAGAAGGGGTTCTGAAACTGAAATGCTCCTATGCACCAATGAAAAGGACGATGGAAAGGGAAGCATCCACTTAAAAGTTTTCCTTTTTCCTGGAGCGCAAGGATTCAGCATTGACTTGAACCTTCAACTTCTTGGCTTTTCTCAGTTATTTCCAGCACATTTATAGCCAGATGAATAACACATGCTTCAGACCATGGACACTGATTGCTGTAAGCAGTAGTCAACTGGTGAATGGACAGCTCTCCAATAGACTTTGAGGTGTTAGCAATTCACACAGCAAGTACTCCAAATCTGCTACTACTAACAACCTACAGTCACGTCAACAGTCTTCTCTCAGACGTTGGTCTCAAAACCTTTATCCCTGGGGTTAAGACTCACAAGCACTTTGGACATAAGAGGACATCCACTCAAACCCCTCTACTACTTCCAAATCTGGTGCCAGGTTTTGCAACTGCTCTATCTCAACATTGATGACTCTTATGGAAGCCCATTAAATCCCTTCTCCAGTCAAAGGACAAAAGGATTGGGTTTGCGGCAGCTTCTTTAGTTAGGAAGACTATAGAAGCTACTTAATTCTGTTTCCTTATCCCCTTGCCTGCCAGGAAGATGGCTTCTCAGCTTTAAAATATTTAAAAATTCTTTGGCCGTTGTTGTTGATATATCACATGGAAAATTCTCATTACATTTGCTGTCTCCTTTCCCTTGCAGCCTGTATTACAGCATCTTTTTCTCATAAAATAAAGACATTGCAGGCATTAATGTTTATCATTTGCCAAATAGTTAACGTCATTACCAATACACTTATGCTTACTCCTTATATTGGAAAAGCTCACAGATAAATTACTTTAGAAATGGATTAAGCTGACATTTATCTGAAAGGCAAAAGAAGTGTTAACTAAAAGAAAAGTTAACAAACCCAGCTTTACTTCAACAGTTTTACTCTGTCATATGTATTTCATACAAATGGCTTTTCAATCCAGTTTTAAAGAAACAGATATGCCAGCTGTCCCAGATTTGACATTGATGGTTTATTTCATATTGCAGCTCTTCTATTTAGAAAGACGTTCTGACCAAAGTAATTTAGTAGCTGTCTCTTTCTCGGCTTAAGTTCATGTCCCGTGTTCTTGGATTTGGCATTTGCTCAATTAGCCTTATAACAATTACCCTTCACTTTGCTGTTCTGTATATTAAAAAGTATAAGGCAAAACTACTGATCTGTTACATTGGTTTTGACTGTATAGTTCTCCTTTGCTTTGAATCTGCCATCAGTTGCCTTAACTGCTGCCAATGGTTTGCAGGGTCTGGAACTGGCTAGTACAGATGTTGCATCTGATGGATAGTAGTTGTAACCTTGCAGCTGACAACAGCAGTTTATTGTGGGGAAATAATGTAGGTTGCTTGAGCAAGAAAGCATTTTATGTCAGGCTCCAAGCTGTATCCTGCTGTCAGCAGCACCGATGTTGCAACTAAACAAACTCCATGCTGGTAAAACAGATTATTATGAGTTTGGTCACTGGTAACACATCTGCCAAACATTTGATAGCTTCATGATTTTTATCCAAACATTTTAAGGCGCTTAGTTGCATATTTAGCTTGCAGATAACGCTAACATTGTTTAAATTTAGCATAGTGAAATCAGTGTCTTGGGACCATATTCAGTGTGAAATGTTTTGATTAGGATAAAAACAGGGCAATTTTTCCCCACATGCACATCTCTGCCAGTATATATCAACCCTCCCTGGGACAGTGGCAGTAACAAATCCTCTATTGTGCAAATAATTGGTCTGAGAGGTTTCACAGAATGTCATCAGGGAGATCCCATGACTTATGTCTCTTCAGTTCCCTCATTGTGTCCCACTTATCCTCCATGTCTTCCAGAATGATTGAGCTAAATCTGTTTAAATAATTTTAATTTTTAAATAATTTTAATTTTTCAGTGCTGCCTTTACCATCAGAAAGTTTTTCTAGAGCAGAATCTGAGCTCCGGAATCCTAACATCCAGCACTTGTGCCCAAACGCTTGGTAAACTTGGTGCATTTCCAAGAACCCATCCATTCAGAGGACACTTTTCTCCTTCTCCTTGCAACGTTCTGCCTCCTCAGAAGAAGGCAATCCAAACCTCCCTGACTGCCCCATCAGATGCTGTGGTGTGAGGTCACATAATTCAAGTCTGTCGCATAAAACAACATTATGCTTCCAAACACAGACCACACTTACCCCCAGGAATCAGATCTGATTGATTATTTTAGGAACATGTCCTGAATAGAATAATATCTGTTTAAGTTTTCTTTACATCAAGCCTTTCAAAGTTCCATACAAATATATGAAAATGCAGCTTGTTTACAGATTTTTCCTGATGATTTGTTGACAACAACCTATTATTGTTTAAACCAGAAAAATGTGAAATCCTCTGAGCAAAGTGGAAAAAAACCTGTCAACAGCCACCATCTGTCATTTATGGATTGTACAGTGTTTAATTACGAAAATGCTCACTTAACTGGCAATTGTCTAACATGAAGTACCCCAAAATTTATTTGGTTTATTTAAAAGCTGCGTGCTGTGCTCTTTGATGTCCTAAAACTCAGAATAGGTGGTAATGTTAGTGTGTATAATGCCAATCTTTATTACCATCATTGTAATTTCCCAAATAAGAATCTTAAAATTGCTAGCTAAAATACAATGAATTGAATTAGTTCATTTTGGAAAAGAAAAAGCCTATCAGATGTGCTTTAAGTGAACATTCTGCAAACCTGATTACTTTTTATAAATTGAGGCTTTGTTTTCAACATTGAGTCTTTTGTAATATGTATTTACGATTTTGTATTATCAGATTAATCTAGTAAATTGGCAGATGTGGAGGAAAATGAAAGCTTTGCTGAACTTCTAAATAACTTTGCTTTAGCTAGTCTAGTTCTTTTGTTTATATGTAAACAGTACCTTTTTTGGACTGGTAATTTGATTCAAATATAGCCAAGAAACAAATAATGGCTCCATTTAAAGTACCTGGTACATTAGTTTCTATGAAGTGATTGTTAGCATATTTCCACATAACTTTCTATACAAACTGAGAAAATGACATAGAACTTTAACTAACACTAAAGTATTCCATTTCAAAAAGGTAAATAAAATATTTGTGTCTTTCACAGGGATTATCATGGCGTATGGTTAGCATACACATTCCTATGTTGAAGGTTTCAGCAAGATCTGTATATATTGCAGCATAGAACTATTCTTAATACACATATGATTTCAAGAACTTTGATGTGCCTAATCTGTTCTAATTTTCCAAACTATTTCTGGGACTGTCAACAATGAAGTACTTAGAAATCAGCAATACAATCATGATTTCATCTTGCAGTTGAAATGAATTGAAATGCATTGAAATGATACACACCAGCAGACAGGATCTGAGAGAACAATGTAAATAGGACAACTCACCAGCAGACCTTTCTTATTCTTACAAGACCATTCAAATAGAAATTGCAATTTCTTCAAGGAGTTTTAGTGTTCTACCTCACTCAATATTTTTTCCATGATTCTTCTGTTTGTTTCACTGCATAGATTGATTACAAACCATTTGCTGTGAACAGTCACTACTGAAAATTGAAGATGTAACTGTTAGTTGTGGTTTCCTGGAGAGGATGGGCTAAGGTAGCTTTATTCCTCTCCCCCTCCTATCCAGAGCTGTAGTGTCTGCTCCCAAAGCACACAATGCTACCAGAGGTGCATAACCCTTACTCCTTCCCTCATTTAGGCTGGGTCTGTGTGTCCCACAAGAGAAGCTGTGAAAGGAATTAGTATAGTTCATAATCAGGGGAAGGGAAGACAGAAAACATCATGTTGCTTTCCAGAGGAGTAATTTGAAGAATACTAGGAGAGCTCCCTTTCTTAATCTTGCAGCAGATCTCATTCCTAGTAAGGGTAGTAGTAGAAATAGGCTATTATTAGATTTATCAGCAAGATTCAGTTTATTTTGCTCCAGCCAGGTACAAACAAATATAATCATGTGTGCGGTTCACTCAAGTTAGCTGAAAAGGGTTTTGACAGAGTTAGGATGACATTTAGATTATATGGCCTTTTCATTCACTTATTGGTTAGTGCATAATTAAGTCCTGGACAGAATGACTGACTTTTTTCTTTCTTTCTCTTTTTTTTTTTTTTTTCCTTTTATTTTGTCTTGGTTGGTTTTTTTTTAGCTTGAGGGACCTATTATTCTTCAGGGCATAGGGGCAATCTGAAAGAGTAGAGAAAAAGAGTGCTATGATACTGAGTTGAATGAAATGCCTCCTGAAAATTGTGTTTGTTTGTTTGTTTGTTTCCATTAAAAAACTTTTTGAAAAAAATGAAATACAATCATAAGACAAAATCCATAATACAATTTTTTTCCATATTGCTTTATCTGTTTTACAGAATTTCAATGGTATGTCAATAATAGTAGAGCAAAATTACGTCACAACACTTCAGAATATGATGACTTGTCATATTCTTCACAACTACTCTTCTTACAATTTTTCAAGACCTTTTGGTCTTTGTGCATGATGTGAATGTCATCATACAATGATGTATCATTTTGCTCTACTACTATTTACACATTGTGAAATAACATGAAAAAATGGCAACATAAATCCATGCCAGAAACGTATCTTAAACCTCAAGTTTCATTTGAAGTATTTTTTTCAAATTAACTAATTTTGAAAAGTTTTCAAAATTTTCATTTTACAGTAAATTCTGAACTTTCTGTTTCCATTTCGGTCTGAAAAGTGTAGAAAAGCTTAATTATTGTTTTTAAATTTTACTACCTAAATGTTGGCCATCTCTTTCTGCTACAGTCTCTGGGTTTCACAAGTAATTCTTTTATTGAAGCAATAATGTTTTTCCACATTTCCAGGTATCTCTTGTATTGATTTAATATAATAAAATCATTTTAGAGTCTGATCATTTCCCATTGAAACTTTCCTATTAACCTTAAAAGGCTCAAGATCTTAATAACAGATAGTATGGCTATTTAATAATGGGTAATTTACATTCTCACTGTTATTCCTACTTATTTGTGTATTGCTGGCAGTGTGTGCACCTGCAGATTCTCCCAAGTTTTGCACAAAATTAAAGGAAATTATGTGAACCCCATAGAAACTAGAAACAGAGTTTCTGAAAGCAGGAGTGTTATAAAAAGTAAGGATCCAAAAAGTCTATAGTAGTTAGAACTGACTTTTTCTCTGATGAGTTGGTTAGCTTTGTTGTTTTATGACAATCACAAAGAAACAAGGGAGGAACAAAATACATTGATTTTTGTTTCATAAAGTTTCAGAAAGAATGTAGCTAAAAACATGACTGCAAGTTGAAGTGTGAAAGTAATAATCTGATTTTCTCTTTGATGTGATAATTTAGGTCTGTTGTGTATGGCCTATGTAAGAATTGTCTCAAGAAAAGCTTAATGCGGATGTAAAAAAAACCAAAAACTCTAAGTGTTTCCAATGTCCTGGAATGTCATTACATCCTTGAACTTCCAATGGGACCATACTTATTTTTATTTTAAAGATATGTACATTGTACTTTTCATCAAAGACAATCTATATAATTACTGTTTCCAAACAGCAGATCAGTAGGGATTGTGTGGTGGTTTTGATCTTTTTTTCAGTCTTGGCTCTAAATTTTTAAAATTATTATCCTGAAATAAGAAAACATAGTCAAGATGTTTCCAAATCACTTCACTACAACCATCACTTTTCTGATTCCTTCTCTACCACTCACAGATTTTTGTTCTGAATATCATTCTGCATATTTTAGGACAAAGAGTCTTCAGAATAGCTCATCTACCTTCTTTTTAACACAGTCTATGAATTCCACTCAGTTCCCTGATGCATTGCCTAAGTGGTACCTGATTTTATGAGTTGAAGACATCCATAGTTGATTGATTCAGTTGTTCTGTGTGTTGATCAGCCTAATCATAGAGAAACTCTTACTTCCAATTCCAAGTTTCTAGAATAAATAGACATTTATTCCTGATGGTTTCCCTCATTCAAAACAGCATGGCCCAGCTGACAGTATGTAGGCTAGATCAAGACAGAAATGCACTCCCATGTGGTCTGCTGTTACACTAACCCACCCTATAGATAAAAGTCTCTTACTTCTGTGAACATCTTCCTAACATCCCAACATCATACTAATATCAGACACTCTGTTATGCATCATAATCAAGTCACCTTGTTCTTATTTCTCACAAACTAAAGAGATTAAGCTTCATTAGCCTGGAATACAAGGCATTTTCTCGAGCCTTTGAAAATGTCCTGTGGGTTTTTACCCACCCTTTTGCCAAAAATGAGAATATTGGGATATTTCACCATGTAGAAATGGATTGTCCATCTGTTCTAATATTGAAGCGACAGGGTATGTGAATGCTGTGACATTGTTGTGGCTATAACAGGGAAGTTTTATCTTATTGGAAGATTTTCTTCCTAATGGTGGTCACACACTAGATTCATCCAACCTCCAGTTTCTCCTGCACTGTCACTTATGAGAAAGTTTTAATTTGGACTTAATCTTCAACAACCTGCATCCTATGACCTTTATGGACCCAGAAAAACACACATCTCTTGGCAATTATGGAAGCTGGAGATCTTCATAGCTGTGGAATAAACCTTAAATTGCTGTGAAGATTAGGCTAAAAATTCAAGTTGTTCATTGGACCTGACTGAGAACCTGCAAAATCGGATCAGTCACAGCCTAAGGCTTTTAAACCAACCCTGAACACAGATGGCCTTCTGCATTACTCTAGCTTACTAGGTTCTCTATCAAGTCACTTGCAAGTCACCTTTAAATCTACAAAGACAAGAAATTTCCAGATTAAAACTTAAGCTCCACCCTTAAATCACCCTTATAATGTCAACATATTGTTATATGTACAATGGTTATCCCGCTGGTGGAGATGTTTGCAGTACTGATGTATAATGAGATCAGGTAAGGACAGCATGTCAGCCATAAATCCTAATTTACTTGATTCTCTCTGCCTGAGTCAGGCCACAGTATGGACATTTATTTCAGTTTGAGTCCCTCATTATCTGCCACGGGTACATAGTGTCAGTGTAGATGAGGGGGGCTCAAAAAACAACTTTAAACAGAACATGAGCATTTTGAAAAATGTCCTTCATTTGATAGTTGTAGAGTCACTCAGCTTCTCCCTCTGAGCTTGAGGAAGTCCTTTCTCTCTTGGACCAGGACATATTTGTACCAGAAGTCATGCCTGGCTGAGTGCCTCCTGACACAACCCTAATTTGAAACCTGGTAGCAAGTGTTCTCTGTGCACCTTCTTCCATCCTTCTAACACAGGAGAAAATTGGCCCTCTCATCTAGAGCAAATAAGGTCAGGCAAAGCCTGCTGCTGACTCGCATGAGATAATTATCTGCTGCAAAAATACATTTTCTCCACAAGTCAAATGTACAACATGAAATTTGGTGGGTTTTATTAAACTAATTGTTTACATACTCTCAGCCTGTGTAAGACTGAGATTAATATTTTTTAAAATAGAAAAGTGTTCTTATGGAATAGTACTTGATTGACAATTCTGGAGAACAAAAATTTTTATATAAGAACACAATAGATACAATAAGTGAAAGTCAAAATGATTATCCCTCCAGAATACGTCAACTTTGACTGTGGGCAAGAAGAAACCATTTACAAGAGTGAAATGATAGCCTTTTGATTTTTCAGCCTGAAGCTGCCAACATGTATGTGTACAAATGGCAGGCCAAATGTAGTGCTGACATCTCCTGAGGATGACTTCTCTTCAATAAAACTATATCTTTAAAGTCAGCCCAACAGACTGTTACCAGATAATAATGACTATGAGTTGTTGCACCTAAAATTGATGTCTGGCTGCCCAGGAGGAATAAAACACTTTGATTTCCTTTGCCATTCGCAGGATTAGAATATTAAAGAAAAAGAAAAAATGGGCAAAGCAATACAAAGTCTGTGCAATAAGTATGATAAGATAAAAATTCAATCTTATGGTAATTTTACTGTCTGAAATAGTTTGAGTACCTTCCTGCAACCTTCTCTAGACATACCTTTTACATCATCAGCCAACAAACTAGACCTATATGTAGGCACAATGTTGTTCTAAGAATTGTTGTTTATAGATTCGTTTATTTTTGGGATCATTTTGTTTAAATACTTATTTATAACAATAACTCCAGTCAGAGTGAGAACTGTGAAAACAAGAAAAAATGGTTTTATCTTTTTGCTGGACTGTATTCTGGTCTTACATGTATCAGGATAGCACCATTATAGCACCAATAACTTTCCAGTGGAAAGGAATGCATTTGTTAAAGTTCTTCTATTTATTCCTATAAACCCTTGTGAAGATTAACAATGTAATTATTTCATTGTTCAGTTCATTAAAGTTAAAAGAAATAAAAACTTCTGTATAAGGTAGGTTTGAAATCTGTATATAAATTTACAGTTAACAGCACAGTTCACTCCTTTACTAAACCGGCACCTCTGTTAAGCAGAAGCTACTACAGATGCTTACCTAGCTGATGCTAGACAGGGACTGCTGTGAAAATCTTCTAACACAGGTTTCAGAGATTCCTTGTGTTCACCCATTTTTTAAACTACAGGGGTCCCTTTGTGACAAGATTAGTTAAAGATATCTACATGGTACACATCTGAAGTTAAATGAAATAATACCACTTTGCATGTCCATTTGTATCTCCTACTCTGTGTTAAGTAATCAGACAGTGAATGACTCACACAAGCTGCTCTTCATTTGGGTGAGCTAAACAGATTGATCTCTTCCACTTTTTTGTCCTACAACATGTTTTCTAATTATTTTGATGGTTTTAATCTGAATGATCATCAATTTATCATTCTCCTTGTTTGATACAAAATTAATCTAACAGTAGCAGTTATACCAAAGACAAACACATAGATAAGGTGACCCTTTATTCTGCTTCAATCGACATCAGTTTATATAGAGTCTTTTGAACATACCATTACCAAGCAACCTATGCTCAGCTAATGAATTATCTTAAGTCCTTTTTGGAGTCGTTGATAGTCTAAATAGAGATTTCCATTCTACAAATCAGCCCTCCTTTTCTGTTCCTAGACATATAACTTCACATTTGGCTACATTCAAACACTTCACTAGTTTATGCCCAACTTGCTGAATCATCCAGGATGTTCCATAACTTTGATCTATTTTTGTTTATATTTTGCAGTTCATCTGTCTTCATGCTGGTTTTGGAATTGATTAACACATCTTAATTTTTCTCCAGGCCTTTAATAGAAATGTTAAATGCCAGAAGGTCTAGGATTACTCCCTGCAGGATTTGGCTACATTACATTAATTAATTCCCCTTTTACATGATTTAGAAACTATCAGTCAATTCTTAATGTGATGTTTAATTTCTGTAAGATACTCTTTTTTCAGGTTTCTTAATTAAAATACTGTGAATTACTAGGTTGAAATGAATTTTATCGACACTATTAACTTTATCAAACAAACTTCTAATTTAATTTAAAAAATCATGTTGGTTTGATAACACCAGTTTTTCATATCCCATTAATGATGCTACTCAATTGATTTCTTTTTAGTTGGTTAAACTTCATATTTTCTTTGGTTAGGATCTATATCAAATAGATACGCTTATTCTGCCATCTTAATATTGACCCAGCCAAATACTACTGGTTTGAAAAGAGACTGTATGGGAAAATGTTTGGAAACAGACGAAATGGGAAAGCCTGAAATGTTCTTCTGCTGCAATAGGCAGAGTGAGCAGTCCCTTCCACTTCTTAGAAAAGATGATCTGCTACTGAAAAGAAAATTAATGTCAATAAATTTTTTACTGCTATTGTTATGAATCCCAGAAGCACTTGTAACTGCTTCCACATAATAACTAGAATTTGAAAGAGGGATTTTAATGAGAACGTTTAACTCAAGTTTTCAAGGTTTTCACATTGTTTGATCCATTCATTGTGTACTTGGGTTTATTTCTGGGGCCAAGACACATTAAATTTATTAAAGTACATTTTATTTGTCATTTGACAACCTAGTTTCAAAGCAAACTACATCCTTTGGAAGGACATTAAGATCTTGGCTTTTTAAATTCTTTCTCGTTATTTTGGTATTAAAAGGGATTATTTCATGCTTGCTTAAATTGCCCTACTTTTTACTATTTTGCATGTCATGGATGTAATATTTATCAAAAGGTGGCCTATTTTAAATATGTATCCTAATTGTTCATTTTCTGTGTGTGACTGACTCACAGAACAGAGATATCCCATCCTAACTCAGGGATTCATTGTATATTTCCTGCAGCTCTAAATTTTCTATTTACATCTGGGAAAATTTCAGGTGTCCAAATAATTCCATTCTGGACCCCTGAATACCTCAGAAAGCTGATCACAATGCCCATTTTGTGTCTGAGCAAGGGACGAATTCCAACATGCCATCATTATTCTCAGCTCAAAGAAAGATAAAAGAGTGGCATTTCAAAGACAAAAATCTACAGACCAGAAACTAAAACAAATAAGAATCAGAAAAAGATCAAACTACTGTGCGTTGAAAGTTGATATTATTTTGACACTTTCTGAATTGAAATTTTCAAAATTTTTGGCCTATTTTTTTTTTGTTTGACATCTCAGTGCGCAACTCTTGTTCAGGATAAGAGGAAATGACGAGTGAAATAATCCTAGCTACGACAGAAATTCTTGCTTTTGCTTAGCTCTTACTTTTTGCTCCTATGGACGCTACTTCATTGCCTGTTCCAATTTATACATGCTTCCAAGTTATTAATAATTCTCCAAGTTATTAATTTTCCTTTGTAAGGAAACTTTTTAAAAGTTTGACTAGAATGCAATTTACTGATGGATATTAATTTTAAAAAACAAAAAAAAAGAAAATCCTCTGAGGAGTGCAATTCCAGATTAAGACATTGAAATATACCTACATTCATGGGTGCATGTGAACTTTTGGTCTAAACTCCCATGATAGTCATTAGAGATCTATTCAATGGAGTCTAGAGACTAGTCATCTCACCAGAAAGTAAGCACCAGGCTTCATACAGTTGTCCTGATTGATCTCCAGCTGCCAGTCCCAAACAGTATGTATATCCTATATGTCCTGAATCATATTTGCTAGCCCTACTTTTAAGTCTCAGCAATTCTAATGCCTTAGATACTGCCAGGCACATACTGAACTGAGGCCCTACTTGCTGAAACACCAAAGCACACACGTACGCAACTCAGTGCAGATATCTAAACTGAGGTGTCTTGACTGACTGCCTCTGAACTGGCTCTCACCCTTGCTCTCAGTAAGGTTGCATCTACATTGCTGAGTAACTATGATCCAGAGTCCACTCCTGAAACCTGGGCCCTGGATCACCTGCACTGCAATGTGTGTCATGCCATGTGCTGTCTGCTACTCTCCAAGTCAGCTGTGGTGCTGGGGACAGTTTGCTCCACAGAACGAGGTACATGCGAGTTCCCTCTACCCTACACAGTCTTCCAACACTATCCCAATGGACCTTGTGTTGCAAAGCTCTGAATTATGCCATTATGTTTCCTCAGTCTATAGATAAACATCCTCAGTGTCATGCTGTAAAAACATCCCTGTGACATGGGCACGTGAGGCTTAGAGGAGACACTGCTGTGCATTGTGGACACAGGGACTGGGATTCAGTTGCCTAATTCTAGATATTCAGTGTTATTTTATGTGTTGACAGATATCTCACCTTGCCTTCAGCTGCTGCTCCATAAGGATATGGGTTTCTGGTAAAGCCTGTGTCATTCATGCCAACTCTGTGCAGATGGTTTGGATACATTAGGGCATAGAAATGGCACTGGGAGCTAGTAATCAATTTTTGTAGTGGTTGTTTCTAATAATACAGATATAATTTTTATCACGTAGTTCATAATGATAATTATAATATTGGCATGTTTTCTTTTAATTTTTCCAAGTCCTTCCATTGCACAAATTGAGGGAAAAAACATATTTCAAAAGTGAAATGAAAATTTTGCCTTTATGTTTGCAGGGAACAAGATGGCAATGTCAGCCAAGTACATCCTAGATTCTGAGGATCGGAAGGCAAATAAGTAGAAACCCACATTCACTAATGATACCTCATATAATTTTTGACCAATTTCATTCTTATTTTAATTTTGGCAGACAGATGGGATTCCTGTTATTTTTGTATACTTATAGTTGATGACATTGCATTTATTCAAAGTAAGCTTAGGGGCAACCCCTTTCCTTAGGGGAAAGAGCTAACCACTGTGGGAAAAATTAATTAATTAACAAGTTGTGGAACGGCTGCAGAGAGAGAACATCTTAGGACATGGAAGATTTGGAACAGCTTTGATTGGTGAAGCACCATCTGACATCAGTGTTCCTCCGTGTGAGACAAAAAGTCATTTGTAAACAAACTTTGAGACATTAGTGATGACATTTGAGAGATGAAATCTGAAAACCTGTCCTGGTGAAACCAAAACAGAATAAATGATTCCCAGTGAGTCAGAAAAGAATTCAGTGCTCTAAAGAAATGAGTCAGAAACTAAATATATTGAGTAGGCTAAAGGCATGAAAAAAATAACTTTAGCAGTAGAAAGAAGCTGCAGGAAACTCAGCCTAATTCAGTCAGTGGCTAATGTGATCAAAATCTATGAACCAGTTCATTTGTATTAAATATGGCATGAGGTATTTTGATCACTTTGAGAAAAGTAATATTGAATAATCCGTTTGCTAGCAATAGGAATTAAGTGTTTTATGAGAAAGGCAAGAATTCCAAGTAAGGGAAGGGAAAACAAGTAAAGAAACAGAGGGCCAGATAAGGAATAATCACCAATAAGTGATAGAAGTTGCATTGCTCCCACACTGGACAGAGCTTGCAGCTGCAGCCTGGAGTTATTGGGCAGTCTGCAGTCTGGAGGACTTAGAGACCCATGCCATTGCTTTGTCATTGTGAGCACTTCCAGGTGCTCTGCTTACTATGGTATCCATCCATATAATTACATCAGCTGTTCATGTAAGTGTGGCAGTACTAATAAAATGTCCTTTTCCATTACTGAATACTCAGACTAGAGTTTTGTGATACTCATAGCAATTTAAAAGCTATACATAAGCATTTAGGGTATGAGTCACGACTATTTGCCCCTGGTTTAGTCATTAACAGTTAGGAAAACTGCACATAAAATGGAAGTTAACTCTAACTAGAAAGCACTTTATATCACTCTTTTCTCTGTTCTAAATTATACTGTCAGGCTGGCGAGATTTGCACCCTCAAAATGGAGTTGCAGATGAGACCATACTGGACATCTTACAACAAATTCCCTGCTGGCTGCATTCTTTTTCTCTTCCTCTTCTTCTGCTAATATGAGGGTCTATGGAGAAATATTCTTACAAGTAATAAAGTGTTTTCTTATGCTGAATGTGTGGGTGTGGAAGAGGAGGGAAATGTAGCTTATTCTATTTGCTAGATCTACAGTGACATCTACAAAGAGAGTGTGCAAAAAATGCAGAGGTTAAAGGCAGAGAAGCAGGTAGTGGTGCCTGGGCTCATTGTGCATACTTTGATTTCTATAGACAGTCTAAGAACAAAAGAACAGAATGGAAATGTAGTGGGCATGCGGGAGATATGAAAGCATCAGCTGGAGTGAGTAATATACAGGATAATAGAAAAGAATCTATATTTGGGAGACAGTCAGATGAACACCTTTGCAACTATTATCCAAGAGCGGATTCCTGTTGTGTCCAAATAGGAGGTTCTAAATAATTCAGTGTTATTGTTTCCATTCTTGCCATAGATAGTAGCAAGGCATGCAAAAAGGGAAAAAAGTTTAATTAGATTTTTTGCCAGTTTTGTGCTGTGGTTAAAAATAGCAGTTGAATTTCTCAAATTTACATACTGATTTTTTTCTGTGAGGATAATATATGCCACTCCCCTCACATCCTTCCATTGCAAAATATTAAAAAGGTAAATCAGAATATTCTCAGCAGAAGGAAATTTAAAACTGATTGAGGATGCTTTTCTTCCATATGTAGCATGTTGAGAAGAACTGGTCAGCCACCATGATTATGCTCTTCTTTCCCATCCCACAGATTACTCCTATATGGAAGCAGGGTCAGAGTTGTGTCTTGACAGAATCAGGAACACAAGCATTCATAAGAACTCTTTGTTTCCCAGAGGAAAAATACCATGCATATTCCTACTCAAAAAAATACATCTGAAACAGGAACAACAAAATGTTTAAATGGTATTGAGAATCTTGGAAAATGATCAAACACTAATGGGATGATGGAAGGATGGTCAGATCATTTACTTTGAGGAATAAATTAGGCATCTACAAAGCCTAATCTTGAAGGTATCTAGACATATGGAATTATTCATAGCACTTAGACTAAGACTTAATAATTCTCTACATAGATAGTGCTCCATTTTGATAGAGAGGTAGTGGTAGTTCTTAAGGGGTTTATTCAGAGATACTATACATCTATCAGGAAACTACCTGAGTCTGTCCATATGGAATATTGAGTCCAGGAGGGTCTGACTATGCTTCAAAAAAGGCATCTGCTTTTCTGCACTCTTTGTGGTAGGTAATTACCAGATGGAAAATAAAGGGAAGAGGAAGGCCTACTGACCTTCCAACAGGCTGTCCAGGGATAGCCACGTTGCTGTTCTCCATGTCTCCTAAAAGTACATCTCTAGACAAAGGAACAGAAATTCAGAATCACTTTTGTTTACTTGGTCCTTTGCACGCCCACTGACATGTCTCACCAAGAGAGAAGGAGGAGGATGTTTCCAACCATAATAGGATATGACCTGATAACCAGTGTTATCACTCTTCAACAGCAGTAGCTGCAGGTTTAGGTCCTTCTGTCAGAGGAGGAATTAAATCTAAGTCTCCCGCTTCTAAGACAAGTGTTTCAGGTGAGACACAAATATAGAAAGAATGAGCACTGCTGCCACCAACACTGAATGAACTCTGCTCCGTTCTCTGTGAACACTGCAGTTTGTATGATGCATGGAGATAAAATAATGCTGAAATAAATGAATTTTCAAAATCAATATGCAAATACACTTATCGTTTATTTTAAGCTAGTAATCCAACTTCATCTGTAGTTTATTTTTTTCAGATTTGCCAGCTATCCAGATACACTAATAATTATTGTCTACAACTCATATCACATCTCTAGCTCCTTCCTACTGCATCTCTTTATTTGATACATTCTCGAAACAGAGGACATCTGTTTGTACCCACTGTAAGATTCATTCAAAAACTGTGGAGAAATAGGCATTTTATGCAACATTTTCTCCAACCAGTACTAAATGTCTCCTTTAAAATGAGGCGGATTTTGCCTTAAAAGTGTCTGTATCATTCCACCATGAAAAGAGGTCAGGTGACAGTCTGTATTTGATCAGCTGAGTTCCATCCTGTGTTCATTTATTTTATCTGATGGAATTTCCTTTTCAGCACCATATTTCTAAGTCTTAAGATGACTAACATTACAAAGATCATGGTGTCAAAACGTATACACTCTTCAGCAAGATGTTTTGAGGGTAAGTGTAAAGTAAGTGTGTGAAGACTGATGAACATTCTGTTTAAGAAGCTTCACAGCTTAAAAGTAATTATTTTTAAAGAGATAGTTGCATGAGTTAAATTATTAAGATACCTCCTGGGTTTATCGTGCCTTCCATCACTATCTTTAGACCTAACATTAGTGATAATAATAGATAATAGCAATAACACTTAGCAATTAATGGTGACCTCTTTTCTGAAGATCAAATATAAATTAAGCTTCCCAATCTTCTTGTGAAGTCACATATCCATTTACATCAATGACCAATATATTGTATGCTCCTATTACCATTTACCACATTCTTACTTACCCTACTTTTGAATTATGATCCCTTTTTACATCTTAATTTAAATTACATTGTAAGCTTTTGAGAGCATAATTACCTCTTCCTTTAGATTTTTCATTGGCAAGTACTGCATTGCAGGACACTGCTATAATATTAATGATCCTGGGGCCTTACCAAATTATCACAAGACTGTCAACAGTACAGTATGAATGGGGACAAGTTAAGAATTCAGCCAGCCTACCCAGATTTTAAAGGATATTTCAAGGATGATCCACACAAGCTGCAGGTGGATCTTCCTGAATGCACTTGTTCCACTATTGGAAGGCATTCTCTGTCATCTTTCTGATCTCCCATCAGCATATGGTGATGGATTAATGTAGTGATGTGTTAGATCCCCAAATACCTTACTGAAATGACAGTAATACTGAAATACCTTACTGAAATGACTGGAGGGATCATCATTGTTACGTAGTTTGAAACCAGGGGGTTGCATATATCTATGCTGAATGAAGATGAAGTAGATTTGTTTCACTAGACACATTTATAATTTTAAATACAAATCTTATCCCAAGCCATTTTCTTTCACTTAGACAGACAATAGTCCTTTTCTTCCTCTTCTCAACTGTCTTGAATGTACTTCCAAGGGTCAAGACTTCTGGCAAGAATAAGGGAAAAGGAACTTGCAACTGATATAATAAGAACAGTGAGAATCTAAATCTTCTTCATTTCATATGAAATGTCTATAAAGTATTTTTGTTCTGATTGGGAAGTGTGCATTCTGTTAAGAGTTCCATTTCAAAATCAAGTTTCATACTACATAAAGATCTGAACCTAAACCTGGGCTTGAAATTTTTTATGTTGAGGGATGTTTCACATTCAAGACCAAGTTTAGATGGTAAAATATGGTCTTTACTGCTCTAATAGGTCAAACCAAACCTAATTATAGGTGAGTGCTTTGCTTTGCTCTTCTCCAATCTGATATTTAAATGTAGATGCTGTCTTCTGTGCTATCACATCGACTGTGACATCAAAACACTGTACATAGTGATGAAACTGAACCTGCTAAATATGTATTGGTGACCTTTCTGTACTGTTCCTTCTGAAAGCTCATCAATGAGGTTGAAAATTTAAGGCTCACAACACAAAGGTCACCCATCACTTACTTATGTTTGGGGGGACTTTGATCAGGAATTAAAAACATATTCATTAACAGGTCTGTGTTTCAAGAAGCCACTTTTTCACTAAGCTAGCTGTCCAAAAGATGCACTACACATAAATGAAGTGACCTGAGTAGAAGAAAAGTTTTTTTTCTCAAAGAAATCAACATTAATAAAAGACTGAGTACCCAGTGAACAGTCTAATAGAGGTGTGATGCAATTAGCAGATAGTTGGCACTTCCTCTTCTATTCTTCCAGGTCTCATTTGACAGTTACCTTGCACCACTTGTTTTTCAGACTTGGCACTACAGTCGTTACTGGTGTTGTCAGCTGAATGTGGAAATAGTGAGGGTTAGGAGCAGTGTGTCTAAGAAGGAAAGTTTAAAAAACAAACTTTCCTACAAACTGTCCCACACCCTCATTCACCATTCTTCTTTTTTGAGTAATCTTTTGTGAGCATTCTGTGCTAGTTTCTTCTGTTTTCCTAGCAATTACCCTCAAATACGGCTTTTTTTGCTTGTATTCTGTGTTACCTCTGAAATATTCTTTGCAAGTAGCTACATTACAAATAAAAGAAAATCAGTTCCAAATTACAAACTGCACAGCAATGTTCCCTTTACTTTTGGATATAAAACATGAGCAGTCAATTGAATCAATAATATGCTTGCTCAATGTTTTTATTTGGATAAAGAAAGGTCTTTAATTATTCCCACTAATTTAGTTTCATCAAATGAACTTTACTCTTAAATTGTGTATTTTGGAAGGCAGCAACTGATATTTTCATATCTTGGCAAAGACTAACTACAAATATGTTAAATGGGTAGTTGAATAATGATATGATTCAACTGATACTTTGCAGATGGGTATTTGTGACCTGGAAGAACGTTGATTATTTGTCTCTTGCAATCAAGCTTTCCTGCTGATTACTATTTATTAGCTATAATACAGTGCTATCCAGCTCTTGCATAGAGATCTGGGTTTGCTGTGCTATGTACCACATGAAGAAATGTGCTATGAGGTAATTTGGAACAAGTATATTACAAACAACAGGAATGAAGAAAGAAAAGGGTAAGAATGTGAGACTATAATGCTATGTACTTAGGAGATTATGTCAGATCTCTCACAATTTGTTTTTAACAAATATTATGTCATTTAGGATGAGATTAATAGTTGGCTGATTTACTGAAGACATTGTAGCAGAAGAGCTCCAATTGTACAAAATGACTTGGGTAGTTCAGTGATATTGATGAAGCCAATAATTCACATGAATAACAAAAACCACAGGTTCATTTTAAATGAGTTTTTAAAATTTTGACACTTATTTTCATTCCAAAAGAGAATGAATTGGTTTTTGGCTTTTTTTTTCCTAAAAGTTACTAATTCAAAAATAATTTATTTTGGATCAGTCAAAATTGTTCATATTGTTGACATTTTCTATGTTACAGTAGAATATGGTATTCTTTTGCAACTTTACATTTAAAACTGAACATTGAAATTCCATTAAAAAAATTCCAGAATGAATGTTTTGATGAGATCAAAATATTCCGGTTCAATTTTTTTCCAAAAGTAATTTCAAAATCATCATTTTCTCATGTGATGTTTTCTGTCAAGTCCAATAAAGACAACTGGGTGGTCGACATTGTGAAAGTGCAACATTAAGTTTTGGAAATTTGGTTCCAGGCAAGGAAATCATAGTCAACCATTTCACCATTAGGGCATGGATTGGCAAACATGGTGTGTTTAACTTGCGTAAGAATCCCTGGTGAAGACACTGGAACCACTCACGAGATCTCTATCCTGCAGCTTGTTCCTGATGTGCTCACCATTGCTACTATGGGTAGTAGTGGGTTAAAAAAAATCAGATGTGTTTGCACAGTCATGGCCATGAATAGCAGCAATACCTTGATTGGGGTATAAAAATAACTGCAGTAGACCGGAGAAATATCTATTCTGACTGCTATTCTCACTCTGAGTGTGGTCAGTTATTTATGTCAAGGACATTAGATGCTCTTCCATGAGAAGCAATGCTTTCTTTCACATACTTTCTCAGCTTTTGGCAAAGTTCAGCTTAGGACCTCCTGGTCCTGCAGTTATACCTATGTCCTATTTTTGATCCAGTCCTTTTCTTCCATTAATTTATCTGATTTATTTTTCCATTATTGAATTACCTAATGTTGTGGGTTGACCTTGGCTAGCTGCCAGGTGCCCACCAAAGGAGCATGGACTGCTTCAGTGTGGGTCCCCCACAGGGTCACAAGTCCTGCCAGAAAACCTACTCCAGTGTGGGCTCCTCTTCACAGGCCACAGGTCCTGCCAGGAGCCTGCTCCAGTGCGGCTCTCCACAGGGTCACACCTCCCTTCAAGGCACATCCACCTGCTGTGGCATGGGGTCCTCCATGGGATGCGGGTGGAGATCTGCTCCACTGTGGAACCCCACGAGCTGCAAGGGGGACAGCCTGCCTCATCATGGTCTTCACCACAGGTTGCAGGGGAATCTCTGCTCCGGCACCTGGAGCACCTCCTCCCCCTCCTTCACTGACCTTGGTGTCTGGAGAGTTGTTTCTCTCACATATTCTCACTCCTCTCTCCCAGCTGCTCTTGCGCAGCAGTTTTTACCCTTTCTTAAATATGTTATCACAGAGCTGTTACCAACATCGTTGATGGCCTCAGCTTTGGCCAGTGGCGGGTCCATCTTGGAGCCAGCTGGAACTGGCTCTGTCCAACATGGGGGCAGCTTCTGGCATCGTCTCACAGAAGCCACCCCTGCAGCCCCATTGTTACCAAAACCTTGCCATGTAAACCTAATACACATGAATACTTTTGGAGCTGACGACACTCTTTGTTGGAGTTCTGTTGTCTATTGCATTTCTGTTCATAAAAAAAGAGATATATTTTCTTAGAGAGCAATATTCAGACACTTCTGCATTTCTCTTTCTCTCATTTTCTACAACAATAGGAAGATGTGCACTGTATTTTCATCTTCTACAAAGCTACTTCCTTTCTTAGCTTTGCAGATTATTTTCTCAGGAAGTGTAAATGGTAAAAAGCATGTCCAATAAACTCTGTCAAAACCAGAACTGATGTTTACTGAACCCACAGAAGAACAGCACTAATATTAAATTGTAGAATAGTTTTATTTCCATTCAGAGAAGGGTATGAAATATTTTGGGGTGAGAAGATTCTGAGATTAAAAGAAACTATGATACGAAAAAGCCCGTATTTATTCATTCTTCTTTTCTAGCGTAATGCGTTTGATTGACACAGTGTGTATTCATTAACAGTAAGATGTGAGCTATAAATAATGCCTTCAAAGTATTTTGGTATCAAAATCCCTCATTGAATTCATTATACATAATTGAACATTAAAAAAAGAAGACAGAGACTCCCTTAAAAAAGAAAAAAATTAACAAACTGTTTTGTGCCGGAAGACGTATGAAGTCTATTTACTCCATTTGATATGTGGCATTTTATGTATTACTACAATACTTCAATAACCCCAAAACAATGATGGGTTATCAATAGAGTATTTCATAAATATTAAAGATTGCAGTCTTCATCCAGACCTGTTGATTCTCAGTTCATGCAGTGGCTTGTTGCCAAGGGGGAAAGCTTGCTATGGAGGCCAATTACGCTAAGATTGGTTGCATAGGTTGCATAGCATTTTTAGTCAGTAAAGTTAAGATAACTGACACATTGCAGAAGGAAACAATAAAAAACATTTTCTTGGATGATGTCAAGTTGCTTTTGGCAGAAGCTGGGAGGATCAGGTTGTCACTTGGTCAGAATTTTTTATGGAGCAGAGGGAGGAGAAGAAACGCAAGGTCTCACTGTCAGGTGAGGTGGTGGCAACGGATACAGTGGGAATTTCAGATCTACAGCATGGGAGAGGGACTAGCACTAAAGTGAGGCATCAGCAGTGTAGGAGGAATGTTCCAACATTTTAATTTAAAGGAATTTTGGCCATCAGACCTCTCCATTTTCCTACGCCTCTCAAGGCACTGCTGCAGCAGATAACTAAATTTTGGGCTATTTAGTGCATCGAGTGAAGTAGAAAGCAAACTGTCAAAGGGTTCCTGTGACATCCTTTGGTTTGACTGCTCCAACCTGTTTTAAGGTTTCCCCTGAACGGTGTTGTTTCCTCAGCACAATAGGGAATAAAGCTGATCGTTTCTAGAACTGCATGATATTATTTTAACAACAAGGTTTTTTCCTCTGAAAAGTATGGTTTAAAGGTAAACAAAATAAATAATTTGAGAACTCAACTTGACGTTGACAAATAGAAGGAAAAAAGGAGGTGAAAACAGGCTGGTTCATTTTGGTGAGAAAATGGAAAGTTTTCATTTAGGAACAAGCCAAATATGAACATTTCTGTCACTGCATCTAAATAAGTACATAACAGAGCTACATAAATCTGTCTACATATGTTTCTGCCTCTTTCTATCTGTCTGTGAATCTACATTAATTCCTTTAAGTGCACTTTGTGGCAGATGGTTAAGGAAGAGGCCCTCTCCAATAAAGTCCTTAGAAAACTCAGAATTGAAGAAAAAAAAAAAAAAGCATACTGACTGAATCACTTAGCCAGACTAAAGAGGTGTAAATTCCACTCCTACATGTACACACGTATGCACACACACACCCCCTTTGTGTGATAATCGGGAAGTTTTCTTGTTGAGCTTGTACTGCCTAAAGAAGTTTTTCCACCCACCTTTCCCCCGCACTGCATTTTCCTGTCCTTGCATTGCGCTGACTCCACAGACAGCTTGGGAAAGGAAAATAAATTATATTTTTTTTGTTGCAATGTCATGAGGACTATAGTGCTGGGGAAAGGAGGTGAGAAGGTGTGACTGCGAGAGGTGAGAGCAGGTGTGACTGACACTGTTAGGGGCAGCATCACTCTAGATTGACATAGTAGTGAAACTGCTTCTTGAACTCAGTGTTTACTATTTTTACATGATGGATATTTTTACATTAAGATAATCAGCATAAGTAACTCATAAAGGAGATAAAGGAGACTAACAACTTTTTTTTCTATTAGTGGCTGTCACTGCAGCATTTTTTGATCACTAAGTTTCACACGGAGAAAAAGATACCTAGGGAGAAAGCAGTATACTAGTTCATGTCTTGTATCCATGGAACAGAGCTTGCTACAGCTAAATGATGTGTAAGTAAGCTGGGAAACTTTTAGAACCTACCAGTTCTTTCAAATGTATAATGAATGTTAACAAGTTAGTGGTATTTCCTTGGACTTGGTTTTTTATCATGTAGGAAAGCTAAAAAGAAACCATTTCAAAGCTAATTGAAACAAACAACTTATTCAGCTGATTTAACTTATTTACCTGATGATAAAAGTATGCCAGATTCCCTTTTCTCAGAAACTACTAAAGACTGATATGTTAGAACTAAAACTGTTAGAAGATCTGAATTTCTGTCTCATGATAAAATTTGGGGTTAATAGGAAAAAAAATCCTAGGAAAAAATAGGAAAAAAAAAAGGAAAATATGTTTCAAGATTCGTATTTTCACAGGAAATAATTTTTTTAAAATGAAGAACAGATGTAAATTTTGCCTTTCCAGCTACCAGCATAGCAGGATCTTATCTAACTCATTTGCTTTAGAGCAGATTGCTAGAAGAGGATGGAAAATATGAGAAAAATGAAATTTTTGTAAGTCAGAATTTCTCCCAGAAAGTCTCTCTGACAGAAAATTCTACTTTGAAATCTATATTTTTTTCCTTATCAAGACTCAATCTATGTTATATCCTGATGTGTGGATGTTGTCTGTGGATATTGTCTACCTAGACTTTAGTAAAGCCTTTGACACCATTTCCCACAGCATTCTCCTGGAGAAACTGGCTGCTCATGGCTTGGACAGGTGTACTCTTCGCTGGGTAAAAAACCGGCTGGATGGCCGGGCCCAAAGAGTGGTGGTGAATGGAGTTTACTCCAGTTGGCAGCCAGTCACAAGTGGTGTTCCCCAGGGCTCAGTATTGGGGCCAGTTCTGTTTAATATCTTTATCAATGATCTGGATGAAGGGATCGAGTGCACCCTCAGTAAGTTTGCAAACGACACCAGGTTGTGCGGGAGTGTTGATCTGCTTGAGGGTGGGAAGGCTCTGCAGAGGGACCTGGACAGGCTGGATCGATGGGCCGAGGTCAATTGTATGGGGTTCAACAAGGCTCGGTGCAAGGTCCTGCACTTGGGTCACAAAAACCCCATGCAGCACTACAGGCTTGGGGAAGAGTGGCTGGAAAGCTGCCCAGCAGAGAAGGACCTGGGAGTGTTGGTTGACAGCTGCCTGAATATGAGCCAGCAGTGTGCCCAGGTGGCCAAGAAGGCCAATGGCATCCTGGCTTGTATCAGAGCTAGTGTGGCCAGCAGGACTAGGGAAGTGATTTTCCCCCTGTACTGGGCACTGGTGAGGCCGCACCTCAAATCCTGTGTTCAGTTTTGGGCTCCTCACTACAAGAGAGACCTTGAGGTGCTGGAACGTGTCCAGAGAAGGGCAACGAAGCTGGTGAAGGGTCTGGAGCACAAGTCTGATGAGGAGCGGCTGAGGGTACTGGGGTTGTTTAGCCTGACGAAAAGGAGGCTGAGGGGAGACCTTATTGCTCTCTACAACTACCTGAAAGGAGGTTGTAGAGAGGTGGGGGTCGGTATCTTCTCCCAAGTAAAAAGTGATAGGACAAGAAGAAATGGCCTCAAGTTGCACCAGGGGAGGTTTAGATTGGATATTAGGAAAAATTTCTTCACTGAAAGGGTTGTCAAGCATTGGAAGGGGCTGCCCAGGGAAGTGGTGGAGTCACCATCTCTGGAGGCATTTAAAAGACGTGTAGATGTGGTGCTTAGGGACATGGTATAGTGGTGGACTTGGCAGTGTTAAATTAGCAGTTGGACTCTATGATCTTAAAGGTCTTTTCCAACCTAAATGATTCTATGATTCTATGATAGATAAGAGAGTGCTTTGAGTTACAGAGTTTATAAGCTTCCTACAGAGAAAAGAAAATTTAGATCAGAGGAAGAAAGACCTGCTCTTTTTTAAACTATTTAAAAATTAAATGATTGTTTAGCTGTCAGTGTATGAAATGTCACAAATGAAATCAGGTGACTTCTTGTTTCATCCAAAGAGTCTATAACACAGGTATAAAAGTAATTGAGATCTGTTGAGCTCTCCCCACTGTTTGACTTCAGTCACTATACAAATCTTCCTACACAAATCTTGGTAGATATGATCCAAACAATATCATTTGATTCTTTACTTTCAGAATTAAGTGAATGAACTTGGAAGAGGTTTAAAATCAGAGTAAGCAAAATGAATGGGTTCCATTTTAAGGAAGAAAATGATGATATTGATGTCAGCTTAAATCATAGATTATGTCAACAATTCACCTTGGCAACCATAGGGAGAAGATCATAGTTTTGGGATGACCATGGAGGCTATTTCTAACTGGAAGCGTTTCCCAGCTCTTTGCCAGCACATATAGAAGAGGAAAAATGCTCCATACTCCTGTCCTATAGATGCAGTACCAGCCTGCATTCAAAGCCCTAAATGTGGGGGCAGGAAGAAATATGAGGCTGTCAAGAAAAAGGTGGTAGGTGGTCCTTACATTAAGATGTTGCCTCAGTTTAATGCCATCTTCTCGGTTTTTTGATGTTGACATGCCTATTCATATGCTTATTTATGCTCCTCCAGTTAGGTTTTGCTAATTCCTTTAGGTTCTGGACTTTTGAAAATCTCTTGAGCCCTTTTAGATGTCATCCAGCCTATCCCATGTACAATTGCTCTGTTCAGCAAATTTTATCCCGTTATAAGGGCTTATATTTCCAGTCAATCCCAGGACCATCTGTATCTCCTTCTGACCATTGCCATCTGTTTCAGTTTCTGACCAATTACCTTCATCACTCTAAGGAGTCTATAAATCACACAGAAACTAAGTAATGTGGTCTTATTTTTGTTTACTGATAGGAAAACACACAAATCTCTTCCACCAAAGCAGACCTCAAAATTGCTTGTATGGCAAATACTTCTGTAAAATTTCCTTGCATGGAGCTTTAAAACTCTAAATTTCTCAATAAACTGTGTTTGAAAAAAATATTGGAATATAAAAAGAAAATAAATAAAGAAAGAAACGTATGCAAAATTCTTCAAGCTTTTCTGTGATAATCTTTGAATATATATCTGAGAATGCATTTTGAGAGCAGTCAAGAGGTTTAGTTAGTTTCATAAAGGTTTATCATTTGGAAAATTTATTATGACTCCTAATAGAATGAAACTGTATTTAGTTCTGTTTTTTTATGAATTACAGGCTTGGTAGAAATCCACCTTAAATTCTGAACTCTGAATAACCTTCTTGTCTGTTTGAAAAATGGCTATCTTGCTGTAGAGAATATTAAGTTTTTAATACTCTGTGCTGGTCATCGTAAATCATAAATCATAAAGATCACCATAAAGAATCATAAAGAATGATCAATCATAAAGAATTTATAGAAATACATTTTTGAAATATTTTTGTATATACATGGTCAGTTCAAGTCAGTTTGTGGGATCATATCACTCTTTCCTTAAATATGTTTTGACATCTGTCAGTTCATGTGACTTGTCACAAATCCTGACAAGTTGGACCAATTATATCCCAAATTATATTTATCCCCCATAAAAAATGTGCCAGAATAATATTTTTGTACTATTTTACTTGTGTGATTCAGTGAAGACACAAGCCAACATGATTTGTGTTGATCTCATAAGCAGCAATTGGTTAAGTGTCTTGAAAGATATCACTTTGCATTAATTCTTTAGCAAACAGTCTCAAACCCTTGTTTTCTTAACCTAGTTTGTGTTCACAAGTAGCCCAAGAGTAGAAAGTGAGCTACTTTTTCAACTAAAAGTTGATGGGTTCCCATAAATGATCAGCCAGTTTATATTTAAATGGCCTGGTCCTTCTTCCAGTAAAGTAGTAAAAGTTTAATAGAATTATTCATGATCAGACTCACGCTCTGGCTAAAGAATATATTTGCTGGTTGTATAATCAAAGCTAAAGATGGTGTTTTGTTTGCTTATACTAGGAATGTCTCATTTACATGGCATCCATTTGCACACCAGGTTTACATGCTGCTAGGAGCTGTGCAGGCACAGAGCTAAAAGATGGTTTTGCTCTAAAGACTGTAAAATATGACTATAGAGTCCAGTCTGCGTGATTTAAATGTCCAAAATGGGCACAACTGCCCTGAAATTTTGAGCAGCTGGCCTGAAATACTCCTAATTGAAAGGACAACACACTATGCTCCTATACACTCAAACAAAGAGGCAAGTTCCTCTGAAATACTGAAGCAAGCTATCCAGTCCATATGTTTCACAGATCCTCTTTCTTTGCTATGGATTTAATACAGAAAGTGGATGTCTCGAGGCAATTCAGGAGCTCCCTGTTCCACGAAAAGTATAAGTCAACGTAGCATGTTTTAGGTATCTTCATCGATTACTTTTTTTTGTTTGCTTAGCATCCTAGCTGCAGTTCTAGGATCTATTCCAATCTCACCAAACATGTCCTTGTCACCTAGCCCAGGCGACAGCTGGACAGCACTTTTCCCCTTTCTTTTGGGTCAAGTAGGCAAGAGTCAAAAGGCACCATGAAGAGCAGGGGGGACTTCTCTCAGTGGCAGTGAAGTTTCCAGGTGAGGGGAGAGGAAGTTTTCTTCCCTGAATAACTGATTTTATGTTACAATCGAATTATAAAACGTGCACATACAAGGAAAATGGGACTTGACAACATGACAGGCAATACTGTATTCTCAGTGCTCCAGCAATCAAATCATTATTGAGCTTTGGGTGCGTCATGGTATTGAAGAGGTTTAAAGAGAACAATGGAGTGAGCTTGAAGATATCTACAAAGCACTTCTCCCAGGTGTGACAGAGCATACAAAAGTGCCTATTTAAAAATGTAACAAGCAGGTGAAGGAGGTTGGATATCACAGGCTGATCAGAAATGAATTGATGTTTCAGGATGCAGTGAGGGATGATAGAGTAGGTGAGGAGAAGCTGCTAACAGCCTTGGAAGGGAAAACAACTGGAAGTGAAAATAAGTACTTTGGCAGGGAGCCAATGGAAAGATGTACTTAAGTACATCTTTAACTGTAAAAACAAATAATCCAACTGACTTTACTGGAATTACCTTAATTAAGCATATCCATAAACACTTTGTTAATTTGGAGCTACAAGGAGTAGGTACCTGGAATACTCTGGGTTGCTAGGGGGATGAAATCATAAAAAAATAAGAACATGGTTCCTTTTTAATTTGTTAGAATTAGTTACTGAACATCTATTAGTGTTTGGAACATATACTTCTAAATTCTGCTGCAGAATGTATTCTTTTGCATTTCTAAAAGGCCAGCTGTCCTTCCAGAATCTCTGCATGTGATAAGCAGGAAAGGACTCTTACTGGAAAATGTCAGCCTTTCTAAATCTCTGCGATGCCAGAGAGGAAGAGATACATTTAGCTACGATAGATACATGTCTGCATTAATAACCAGCATCTTTGCTGAGGAAACTCCCTTGAGGATGCTATGTCCACATCAATGAAATGCCCTCAGACTAAGATGTATTATCTTGGCAGCTGTTCTGAAGTGAAACTCACAAAATCTGAGATGGTGATGTCTGCCAATACATATTAACAAATAACAGAATAAAAGGATGTGCAACCACAAAGGCTGAGCTGAAATAACAGAGAGATTTGACAGACTCAGTAATGCAAGACAGCTCATTCAGTGTGAAAGCTGAAAGTCTGTCCTGAATTTACTTTGTGGTCTATTATTCTAGAGCTTTTGCTGCTAAGGAGGCCAGAGATTAGTAAAGACTATAGGAACTAGGTAATCTAGACTTTTATATTCCAGCATTGATTGTCTCTTTCATGAAGTAGTTTTATATGACCTTGAATGAATTTATTTTTCTGGGTTTCTATAGGATGTGTGTGAAAGAGTTTTAAACCTTATCTACTTTACAGGGTTTTAAAGGCATCGTGCATGGTTAAAATGTTTTCATAGCTTTAAATATAAGCATCATAGCTGTTCTTATAGGTACATACAAACACGTTGTCTGTAAGTAGTCATCCATTTTTAGACTGAATTTTGTAGCTATGACTGATGAAAAACACATTTTATGATTCCTTAGCTCTTTTTTTTTATTGTGGACAACCATGAAGCAATGGAGATCAATATGAGGTTGTCACAGCCTTGGAAAGGGAGGAGGCAGGACACATTCTGCCTGTACAGAAGAGGCCTCAGAGCATGATCACTGAGCCAGTCAACATTAATGTACAGTGATCTCATAAATTGCCAGTAGTGCCCATACAGCAATGTAGCAAACACTGGTTTCAACAGATTTTCAAAATGAAATGAATGCAGAGAGCATGATAAATTCAGGTGAATCATGAAGTTATCTGCTTTTCTATACATATTCATGTGTGTACTTATGCAGTTATAATTCTGGAAGACTCTTTACCCAAAGAAGTGTTCAGACTTCCTAATTGAAATTTTACCTTGTATTTTCATATTAAACCCAATGATGATGTTTGAAGTGAAGCTTAATTTTGCCTAAGTTTGTTATACACAAAAGCTGGACTCGATATCCTGCTCTGCAGAGAAATGTGGTACAACTTGGGTCACATCATGCAAGACATAAGGCTTGGGGAAAAAAAAAAAAGATAATTTGCAGGAAGAGCCTCACATGTTGAGTTTAGTCTGAAATACCTGATGGCGGATTTCTGCAAAATGATGAAATCCTTTAGAGGATCCAAAAACCCTCTGCAGCACCATGAACTAAAACAGCAACTTTTGTCACATAAGAGCTCCTATAAAGGTTTTTCTGCGTCAGTTTACCTCTCAAAACCCAGGAAAATATTCCATAATCGTGTTTATTTGGTTTATGGCTATTAGATACCTCTTGTACTTGTGGTTTTATTAATCATTTTAGAGTGGTCTGACATGTTCACATTAAACCATGGGATTACATTAAAAGTATAATAAACTTGAATTTTACAAAATATAAGGGTATGTTGAAAGATATAAATGATTTTTAAAACTGCTTTGTATACTAGGTAAGTAGTTCAGACTGGATATACAGCATCTTCCCTGAAACTGGTTGGTTTTTTATAAGATCTTATAGTGAAAATAGTCAGGCATTTTGAGACATTTAGTGTGTTAAAGGAGTCTATCTATGACTTTTGACAGCTTCTCAGGTTGTTTTCTGTCACATCTGGCAAATTCTCATGTCGTGTCCAGTAGTTTCTCACTGTCTATTCAGCTAGATAAACCTCAGGCTAGCCATTGATCTTCACACTGTAAGAGAGTGAAAATGCAGAATTTAAAAGAAAGCAAATATTCTAGTTCCAATTTCTGTTCCACCTGTACTGAAACTCTGGTGAATTATACGAAAAACAGAGAACTGAAGGTAGTGTATAAGGAAAAAGATTTAGCTAGCTAAAATTTTAAGACTATTACTTGAATTACTACAAATGAGTGAATTCCAGCTATGTGATGAATTGTTAGACTGTCATTCAAGTGGTATGTTACCTGATCATAACTGACCATTTTTCAACATAATTCATGTTTTTGTAATGGAATAAGTAAACAAATTGGAGCATTAAGCAATATGAAATAGTGTCTGTATTTCTTTTTAAGTTTGATTAGTTCTGTTTCAGTTAGGTACCTAGGGGCTAATTAGTTAAATTGATAGAATCATAGAATCATAGAACCATGGAATGGTTTGGGTTGGAAGAGACCTTCAAAGATCATATAGTCCAATACCCCTACCATGGGTAGGGACATCTTTCACTAGATCAGGTTGCTCAAAGTCCTGTCCAACTTGACCCTGAACACTTCCAGTGATGGGGCATCCACAACTTCTCTAGGAAACCTGTGCCAGTGTCTCACCACCCTCATCATAAAAAATGTCTTCCTTATGTCCAATCTAAACCTTCTATCTTTCAGTTGAAAACCATTGCCCTTTGTCCTGTACTATAGGGTCTGGTAAAAAGTTTCTCTCCATCTTTCTTATAAGCCCTCTTTATATATTGAAAGGCTGCAATAATGTCTGCCCAGAGCCTTCTCTTCTCCAGGCTGAACAATCCCACTTTCTCAGCCTTTCTATGGTTATTGCCAAATACTAAAAAATGTTTATTAGCCAGCTAATAAAAGCTTTCCCACTTTCATCAAATTAACTAGGTTTCCAGATATATTAACTTGTGCTTAAAGGTAGGAATTACTCTGAGGGGATTTTGCTAAAGAGGCTAAGCATAGTCGTCCTGTTTCCACCTCACATCTATGACTCAGTCTCCCAAAAATTTTAAACAAGAGTTTTACCATTGCCATGATACAACAGAGGCTCAGCTGTTCCAAAGCTACTTTTTGCTTTAATCAATAATTGAGGAAGGAAAGTATTTCACTAAGATTAGTTTTGTGTGTAAATGAAGCCAAAACTCAGGACAAAAAACTTCATGTCAAGTTCTGCCTACGAGGCTACTTTCAAATAGTCTCTCTGCTCAGGCAATGTTTTTCTCCTCGTAAAGCAAATACAGAGCTAGAGAGCGCATACTGAAGTGTGTGTTTTCAGCAGTTTCTGTTAGATTAGCCCTTAGGCTTTTCCTCAGGCATTTCTTTTTTCCTCTGTTGTACTGAAAAACAGCTTAGTTTCATATGCATTATATAGCTGATTGATCGATTAATTATTTAAGGCTTATTGTAATTGATATTTTGGAACAGCCCTTGAGGGCCAGCTGTGCCTCACCTGAATAATGAGCAGAAATTAGGCAGTGATTATCTTCAGTTTTCTGAAACCCTAATTCTGCCCTTTGCTTTTCATGGTGTTATGTGACTAGCATATCCACACACCCCTTCATTTTTGCCTAACTCCAACTTCTCTGATGCATATTAATGCCCTTTACTCCGTACAAAGCCATAGGGTAGCAGAGTTAGAGAGGAAAAGGTTTCCTGCTTAATCAGGACTTCACACAACACTTCATACCTGCTAAAAATACAAAATACCATGCTGCATTGGCCTGATGTTACATTTATGTAGCTTATGTGCATGATCGTTCTCAAAGATTTCTCCGATTTTCAGTAAAGCACTGACAGACAACTGATCAGGGGAAAGATCTGGGAAGCAATGGACTGTGACAGTTCCTGTACTCTGTCAATAGCTTAGAGAAAGAGTTTGGAGCATTTACTTAACCGAATTGTGTCTCATGTTCCAGAGCAGTGAGCATGAGGAAAAATTAACATTCATTTTTAACTAGCACTTAGAGATCGTTGGGTGACTCATTCAATTTAAGTGAAAGTTATTATTACTAATTATTATCAATTTGGGGAAATAGATTTAGTATTGTTTTCTTCATGGTTTAATTAGTTCAGTTCCCCTATTTCTGGGTGTTATTTTTTCCTCTACCAGTTTGAGCTACTGTTGTTTCATTTCAAGAATATTCTAATTTTATTCTGATAAGTTTACTCAGCTTTATTGAGTTTCCTTTTAGAGTTCTGTCCTTGCTCATAGGAGCATCAGTAAGGACCAAAGGTTCTTGAGGAACATTAAATAAATGGAGTTGGACCAAAACCTCATTAGCTTTTCAACCTGAATAAAGATGCAAGTCCTCATGGGATTGATTGTGTTTATAGTCTACTCAGAATTAAAATGAACTTTTTTTATGGCCCACAGAAGTGATAGTTTGGAGTGCCTCAACTCAGTTCCTCTGTGTGGACTAGACTCTGGAAGCTGCGTTATTTAGATGGAGAATTGCTAACCAATGCTAATGTTAATAAAAAAGTGAAGAGTAAAACTTGGACTTCAAATCAAGGACAGGAAGAGAGACAGGAAGAGCAAGACACTGTGTGATGTCTTCAGAGGTGGCATTCATCTAACCAGATGTCTACAATATAAATGTCTACATTCATAAGAGGTGGATCCTGGCTCAGCAGGTTACAAAGGTATCGTTATTTCTGGTGCTGCAGGAAGCCAGTGAGCCTGAGGGGCTGAAGGCACCTTCCCCCCCCCAGCACTACATGAAGTGTGCTATTTGGCTTAGGACAAATATTTTGGATGTGCTCTATTCCTTTCCTCCCGACATCACAGGTAGCAAGTAAAAGTTCCAGTAAATGTGGTCAACTTCTTCCACTTTTTCATTACCTGGCTTCCATATATTTAAACTCTTGACAGGCAGTGTTCATGTAGAATACAGAAACTTCAGTGATTTCCTTGAGTTCCTCAAGGTGTCCATAGCAGTACTGGGAACTAAGCAAAAGTCAGACACAGTCCATAAACACAGTAAAATCACTTTCCCCTAGACTTCATAGAAGACACAGTCAGAGGTACAGATTTATTTTGTATATGGGCAGCAGAAGCGCCACTGGGAGAGAGGATTTTTTTACGTTTAAGGAGTTTCAGGGATAAGTAGAGATGGCTGAGGAATAAAAATTTATGGAAGGCAGGTTTCTGAAGACAGGATTGGGTGAAGAATCAGATGAAGACACGAGAATGCTCATCTTTGATAGTAATGCTGCTGGATGTCCTTCATGACTCTACCTTCTATCTGGCTATAAGAAATACATTTTAAACTGAGCAGTGAAAGTAAGCAGAACAGTTATTAAGCAGTAGTACAACCCACTGTTTGTACAGACTGGCAGCACATCTTCAAGACAGTAATTGCATCTTACTTTGCTTTTCAGTCCATCCACTGGCACACTGTGGCTTTATTCTCTTATATTTTCAGGGGGGAAATCTGTAGTAGAAATTCTGACTCTGTGCAAAACATATTAATTTTTTCTTTTATTTTCCTTCTTCCATGTCCCACTGTTTTTCTTTTCCAACTATTGCATCTTCCTGTTGTATCATATTTTGAACACTCTGAGACTGAAAATGTCTCTAATTTGTATTCACAGTGATTAATACAATGGATCATGATCTTTTGATCCTGGCTTCTGTGCATTACAGTGAAGCAGATAATAGCAAAGCAGCTGTGGATAACAACAAAGAGCGAATAGTGTCACTTTGGATTCTCTGAACACTAATCAAGTTCTAGTTGCAACAGATGATACTGACCACACTTTCCACAGACACAAACAGAAATCTTCCTCAAGGCTCTAAAATCCTAGTTTGTCCCCTTGTTATTCCCCTGCTATTTAGTTGCTGAGAATTGCATGGTTATTTTCCTCAGTAGCTCAAGAATGCTGGAGGCACCTTGCTATCTCCCCACTGTCATTAGTCCAGGTTCTGTGTCTTACAGAATGGTGGGGACTCATCATGCCATGTTCAAGTGACAGTGTATTACACAGCTTTGCAGGGACATTGCCAGCAAGATACTCTAGCAGACACGCTCCTGGTTATTACCTGAATATCAGGTTAGAGGCATGATTTTGAGTTGTAGACCTTACTAGTAAATTGATTGCATTAGACCTTAGAGAAAACAATAAGTCCCTGTATTTTAGCTGTTCTCAAAAAGAATTCTAAAGAATTCTTTTAAACCAAATGCAAGTAACTAATTTTATAGAAACAAAAAAATCCATTGCTATTATGATGAAAGACGACAACAAGATGATCACAGCAGGTCCTTTTCTCTTTGAAACCTTCAGATGCTGGAAATCAGCTTGGAAATTTCATGGGAAAGTTGAAATAGATAATCTTTCCAAAAGGAGAGAGCAGGTTGAAAGAAATCAGACTTTGGTTTCAGAACAGAACGTTGTTACATAACAGCATAAAAGGCAAAAGAGGGATAGCGAAAATATTACTGGATGCCCAAATAAATCCTATAAAGCATGTAGTTCACTGGTGAAAAAGAAAACAAAAATGTGAAATTTAATTTTTTTCTTTTGTATCTCACAAACAGAAACAGTAGATGGATACATTTTGTTTGCAGAATTTAAATCAGGATTTGTTACCTTAAACTGCTTATACTGAGAGGAAGTCAACATAACATCGTTAAGCTTTATGCAGGAACCATACCTAAAAGCAAAAAAAGTGTCATTCATACTGCAATATATAGCAATGGTAAGCTGACAAACATGCATGAGTTCACTCACACACAAACACACATAGGGATGCACTGGATCATGTGGAGGCCAGCAGGCATCATTGCAGAAGTTTTCCACCTGCCAGCCTTGTTAATGTTATTTTTACTTATGAACCTAATTTATACAGCTTACTGCAGCCTTTGGTTAAAATTACCCACATTATTCATGTACTTTTCAGAATTACAAATCACTTCACATGCCATAGGGATAGGGAGCTATGCAAAGCACTCTTCCTATACATACCAACAAAGCCCAGTGCAAATCTTCTCAAACGTATTTATTGGAGAATTAAAGCTGTTTGCTTATAACAAATTGGAAGTCTGTGGTGCAGAAATATTATGCATAACCTTGTAAATCAGATTAACTGGTGTTCCTTCTTTCATACAATGAATTCCATAGGGAGCATCTGTTCAAGGCAGTGCCTGACGACCTGGCACCAGATCAGAAAGCTTACTGCTTTCTGCACTAATTTTGGAATCTGGTCCAAGTGGGAGCATCATTACTTAAACTCAA
Organism: Ciconia boyciana; assembly: GCF_034638445.1. Lineage (NCBI taxonomy): Eukaryota > Metazoa > Chordata > Aves > Ciconiiformes > Ciconiidae > Ciconia > Ciconia boyciana. The sequence continues at coordinate 210,811,263 of NC_132934.1, forward strand.
ATCTATTTTACACTGAGATTAACATGCTGTGATACCTGCTCATTGTGGTCCATTAGTCCTCATACCATTTGGGCAGTCAGCTGTGGTGTGTTCAGCGGCTCAGACTGCTCAGTTCGAAATGCTAATATATTTCATAACATCAACATTCAACACTGTTGTGGCCTTTTTAAAGCAAACACGCCATTACAGTTGATGAGGCAATTAGAAAAGCAAAGAGGTCTGAAAATCAGATAAGTTTGTTACAAGAACAGACCTGTTTTTTAACTAGTATTTTAAATTTGACAAGAGAAATATTCATTTATTATGAAAAAAATGTAAAAGGTATTGAAGAAATATCTGTTTAAGACTGAGGATTAATAACTGGGGGGCGCAAACTGCAAAGGAAGGCAATGGGGTCTTCAAGTCCTCAAATAAGAATGGAAAATGAGCTTTAGATATAACTGACTCAAGGGAAGGATACAGGGTGAAATTCTGTTATGTGCCTCAAATATGGAAATGCTGTCATTCTTTGCCTTTATGGTGAAGGTTTATTTAAGCTGCATAACATAATCTAGAATTGGTTTTGTAATGATGGAGTCACTTGAAAGGATAAATGTTTAACTGAGGCCTAGGATCCGGGCACATAGATGTAAAGGACTACGAAGGCAACAGGCACCTAAATCATACTGAAATAAGAGGATCATTTTTGACCTAGCTACTTAAAATGAAAATAACTAGTCTGGAAGAGTCATCAGTTTACAATAATGAAGGATTAGATAATATCTACCAATGGTCCAACTAGTCAATACTGGTTGTTCAATTACTTAATAGTGGTTGAAGAGTAAAAAATGTATTTCCTTACTGTTGGGAGGGGTACTCCAAGGAAATTGCATAACCAAAAAGAATCAATGTCTTTGTTCTAATTTTTGTCAATTACAGGTTGAGTGGTATCTTTATTTCAGCAATGCATCAAATCAAACATTTGTATTTCCTGCATCAATGATGAAAAATTCATCTTTGCACTAAATGCTTGCACAAGTTTTACATAGCATTGAAATCCTAGTAGATGAGAATAGCTTCAGCTGAAAGCTTTATCTGTTGACACGAACTTGTCAGGAAAATCGGATCTGATATACTCCCTGTGAAACTCAATCACAAATAATCAATACACTTATCAAATGAGGACTTCTCATATGATATCCTGTCTTCACACTTCAAGACAGATGTGAAGATTGACCTAATACTCTTTTTATTTTTATATCTAAATAACTTTTCATTGTGTACTCAATGAACAGTGCACTGGTTAAAAAATAACACTGCCGTTCATTGGAGTTGGGCAGAGACAATAAAATCTGTTTATGTTTTAAATTTTTATAGCAATTGGGATTACATTTGGCTAAAAGAGAGAAAAAAGTCCTTAGAAAACCCAATATACCTCGAACAAATAGTTAGCAAAGGATTCCAATTCACTTAAAATTATTCAAAGTCTACTTGCCACTGATAATTCTTAAATTACTTCTAGTTTGAATATTTGTTTTTTCTTCAGCTTAAACAAGTGATCAAATAAACAAGTGATTAATAACAGTTTTGTCTGTAACTTCAGTAGTGAAAGGGATACCAGACACTCCATAATAAACCCACTAAATCTTCAGAGCTGGTACTGGGCCATCTAAAAGAAGATGAAGTAGTCTATCACTTATTGTTTACAAAATATCCTTAGGAAGTTGTGGTTTGTTTTTTTTTTTTCCCTAACGCACAATCAGCCAGTGGAACCAAGCAAACTCACAGAAACATGGGAGGAGAGGTTTCCCCGAATAAGGAAAGATTTTCTAAATAACCCAGTTCTTTCACTGGAAACTAACAGTCTAAAATTTCCTAAACCTAGTATTGGATCTGTTCTCTGGCTCAGTTTCCTACTCTTAACTGGGAGACTAAATAATTTCCTTGATGAAGCTCTCAATAGAGCTGGAAATTTATTTTTAAGGGTGAGACACAATCTTTTTCTGGTCCAAAAATACATTGCAAATCAAGAAGTTTTCCCCTGTGAGGAGAGGGAAGGAGGATTTTCCTGGAATTAGATTAACAAATGAGAAAGGCAGAAGTATTCCCATTTTAGTTAGTGGTTCAGTGGTCAAGGTACTCAACTGGTGAGCAGCAGATCTGGGCTTCAGTCCCCTCTTTTCTTCTCAAGGAGACATAGACCCAAAATCACTTATCATTTAGGAGAATGCCCTGACTACAGAGTGAGAAACTCTGGGTTGTGGTATACCTAAACTCATTTGCTGATGGTCTTCCATTTTGTTAGGAGCATGGCCCTGTCTGAGTCTGGAGGAATAACCACAAGCTAAAGACTTATTTCCCTCTTGTGTTGAAAAACAGTTTTATAGAAGGACTTGGGGATACTGGCAGATGAAAAGCTGGACATGAACCAACATTGTGCACTTGCAGCCCAGAAAGCCAACCGTACCCTGGGCTGCATAAAAAGAAGCATGGCCAGCAGGTCGAGGGAGGTGTTTCTCCTTCTCTACTCCACTCTCATGAGACCCCACCTGCAGTACTGCGTCCAGCTCTGGAGTCCTCAGCACAGGAGAGACATGGAGCTGCTGGAGAGGGTCCAGAGGAGGGCCACAAAAATGATCCGAGGGCTGGAACACCTCTCCTATGAAGAAAGGCTGAAAGAGTTGGGGTTGTTCAGCCTGGAGAAGAGAAGGCTCTGGGGAAACCTTATTGCGGCCTTTCAATATATAAAAAGGACTTATAAGAAAGATGGAGAGAGACTTTTACCAAGGCCTCTAGTGACTGGACAAGGGGCAATGGTTTTAAACTAAAAGAGGATAGATTCAGACTAGATATAAGGAAGAAATTTTTTATGATGAGGGTGGTAAGACACCGGCACAGGTTGCCTGGAGAAGTTGTGGATGCCCCATCACTGGAAGTGTTCAAGGTCAGGTTGGAAAGGGCTTTGAGCAACCTGATCTAGTGCAAGACGTCCCTGCCCATGTCAGGGGCATTGGACTGGATGATCTTTGAATGTCCCTTGCAACAAAAGCCATTCTATGATTCTATGAGTTAGCATGTTTTGGGTGGGATCCTTTGTCTATCTGAAAATAAGGGAACTAACCAAACCAAATTATATGCTGTAGTCACTTCATCTAGAAAAAAAGATGTGTAAGATAGGTAGAAGTATCATCTCCTGCAGCTGCTTGTTCTACTCCATTTGCTATAGATGGAACACAAACAGTGCCCAGCAGGATGACTAAGATCACAACTAACAGGGTTAAGATCCCAAATAGAAAGTGCTATAGGGGACAATCCATCTATCCTTCCTTTATAAGTAATCAGTTGCCTGACATTTTGCAAGTCCTTTTATTTCATGTGACTTTATTTCCATTTTCATTCTTTGCTTTTCATGTCTAATTATAATTACCTATTTTAGAAAAAGGCTCTCTTACCCTTTCTTTGTGTCATGCTTAACATGGTGAGGGCAAGATCTTAGCTGGGGTCTCCAAGCAATATTTAGTACTAGTTGCCTTCATAATAATAGTAATTAAAGATAGACAGTTGAAGGATATATATACTTAACAAAACATTGCTTTATCAACAAAGTAATTAGTAAAAAATCTCCCCCCTGTCCTCTTTCTCTCTCTCTCTTTCTTTCTCTCTTCTCTGTTAAATATCTGTGCCACCTTTGTACTTTTCAGAAGTTTCCTTAGGTTATCGCCTCATATGAACACTGCCTGTTACAGTCCACCATGGTCAGGCTATTCTGAAAATTGATTGCTGCTGTGAAATGGCTTGATTTTTATGATCTCCATTAATATCTGAAATCAATACAATGTGCTGAGTGTATACATGATGAAAAGGACTTTGACTTCCCCAGCCAGCCCTGAGCCTTGCGCCTGACAGGGAGCGTAGATGAAATCTAACCTGGGGCTGAAATCCTGAAGAATGCTGTAATTTCTTTGTACGCAGTATTTAAAAAAAATTCCAGACACTAAGGCTGCTTTTGTTTTGTTTTGTTCTTTTATTATTTTTTATTTTATTTCTTTTCTCCATCCTCCTGGGATCTACCCTGGGGGTTTTTATAAAAGGCATTTTATAATGAAGCTCTTCTTTGTTGATGAACACTGACACCAAATTCAGTATCAGGTGTTTAAACAGGTCTATGAGGTTTGCAAGAGCCTTTTGAGTTTGTGGTTTTGAAAAGGCAAAAATGAAAATGAAGCTCTCAGGAAGCTTTAAATATGAACAAAGGAAAAAAAGCCTTTGATATCTCAGTCTATTCCCTGCGTCTTCTTTCTGTGTGCTCCTTAGTTATAGTTCAAATTAAAATAAGTCCAGGCAGGTTTAGATTTCAGATTCACTCGTAAAAACACACAGGGAAAGTCTCCTGCCACAGTCTTTTAGACCTAATTATGACCTTTGGGTATACCACTAAAAGGGTAGTAACATTAGGGAACTTTCTAGCCTTTTTAAAAATATATGTTTGTTCTGGAATTAAGATAAAAATTAGCATCAGAGATTGATGGGAGTAAGTTTCTAATATTCTGATTTTTTAAAATTCCACCTCTGAAAGAAAAGTAAAATTTTTGAATTCCTTAACAAATGGCAATTCTCGAAAGAAAAAGACTACAACCATTAAAATATTTGCTTCAGCATTACATGAATGTTTTGTTTTATGGTAGATCATTTTGAATGTTTTTATTAATTTGGTTAATTTGTACTTTATTATAACATATCTGATTTGAGCTATATAAAAATGTAATACATACTTTACAACACAAAAGAAATTTACCTGCAATATGCTTTGTATATTATAGTGCAAAATAAAATCTATATTCTATTATTTTAGTCCAAAGGAAATGAACCAAAATAAGACAGGCTGGCATTTCTGACGCAATAAGATAAACTTTTCCCATTAAAAATCATGTCAAAATTAATATAAGGTAGAAAGTATAGTCATTGTTTTTTAAAAAACTGTTTAATTTAGGCATTTTAGAGGCAGTTTACAAAAGATTTAAGTAGTATTCTTTATTTTTCCCATTTTCTTGCTTCAAGTACTGTTACCAGTGATGACATTATTATTATTATTCCAGATCTAGGAGTACTTATAAATACTCCTGCAGTGACCTTATCAAGCTAGACACCACACAAATGTTAAATGAAAACTGAGTCCTTAATTCACATCTTTTAAGATCCTTGCCATGTACTTTATGATTTATTTATCGTAGGGAATATTACTTTTAAGTTTGCAAATTATCTTTTTCTTTTTCTTGCTAGTAGTTACTACAATTGCTTTCCGAATGATTTGTATATTTAAAATATTTGCATTTCTACCTTATTGTTCTAGGAAACAGGTAGTATTTCACAACCTGAATTTTCATTCGTATACATCAACTCCCATGACAACTTCTGTCATGCTATGAGTGAACATCCTGCTTTCTCATATTCTGTAGTTTACAAGAGACTACATGCATAAAGTTGAAAGTTTTGTTGATACAATCGGTCCAGAAAAAGTTCTGGGGAGATTTCTGGATCACAAAATTCAGCATTGCTGATCAACTATAAGGAGAAGCAAAACAAAAATATAATTTTAATAAAAAAAGGGCAAGTACCACAAGGAAAGATTAAGAGAACCCATCCCAGATTACGTTTTGACATCGTACGTAGGCTACTGACAGTCGAAGGTACAGTTCAGATACTCCTCAGTCAGAGGGAACTGCGATTGCATTTCCAACATCCTTTCTAAGGGTCCTAATGAGAGAACATTACCAGCAGTCTGGGGAATAAAGGTCCAATAATTAGCTTATTTTCCCAGAGGAAAAACATTCAGAAAAATGAACTTTCTTGCAAACAGTTTAGGATGACAGAAATCACATTTTTTTCCCGAAGTCTAACCTAACAATTAAAAAACAATAAAACTAAATACAGAGAGACATGTTTGTCTCATGTTTGCATGTTTACTTAATCATATTTCATTGCAGAATTACACCTTATTTTCTTTCTCCTTTCTCTGTTGCCTTTGTTATCATCTTTCTACCCAGTCCAGAATTTTTAGTTTAAGTACGACAAGGTGAGCCTGTTTGTTTTCCCAAATTTCTAGGCAAGTCAACAATATCTTTAGAAACCTTTTCAATGTTTCTGTATCCTGGCTAGCATCCTCAACATTGTCCAGTTCAAAGTAATTTGCAAGTTTCATTAAGATTGTTTACTCTCTCTTCAGACCATTAAGGAAGAAGCTAAATATGATAGATGACAGTGTTTGGCACATCACATGAGGCCATCATCTTTGCACTTGAACATCTCACAGTCAAAAAGAGTTTCAGGTCCTCTGATCTTTTTGCCATCTGCTCTATGGCCAAAAGGCCTCTTCTCCATGTCCTTCCAGGAGAGCCCAGCGCTCTAGAATAACTGCATATATTTTTAAATGCCCCTCTAGGCAAAACCTATCTGCAGTGTTGCTGTCTGTAAGCATTTTGCTGATGGTTTTCCTTCCAACACCTAAGCAAACAATGGCACTATGTAAAGCAACAGCAGTGCCCAAAGCACATTTCCTTTACTGTCAATGGCATCCTTGAAATCATGCCGATTAAAGGGCACTTGACAGGGAGATCCAGCTAAATGAGCACAGTCTGATCTTCCTGAATGCTCTGAACACTCATTAATCTGCCATGCCAAGTGCCAATGCTGATCCTGCAAATGGTGAAACTTGCAATGTAATGTCAACTACACTGTAGGATCAGTTCCCCTTTGCTCCATCCCTGCCCACAACATTGACATTCAGGTTACGGCAAACCTTCTTGAAGAAAATATATTTGCTCGTTAAAAATATGGCATGGCTCCTAAACATGCTGAAAGTAAATATTATTCCAGAAGGGAATGAAGAGACATCAAGTCTAACACTCCTGTTCTCTTACTAATATAATGGCATGATGCATAGTAATGGAGTGGAGGAGGAATGTCTTAATAGTCATTTCATGGCCCATGTGAGACAGCCTGGCAATTTCAGTCCATGCCCAGTTAGATTAATTTGCCCACTTGTTTCATTGCCTGAAGGCAGAACAATTTGGGGGGTTTTCAGTACTGTTTTCTTTTCAGTAGATGTGTGATATAGAAATGTTTTGTTACTCTGATATTGGATCAGTCAATTAGATAATATAGAGGGAAATATTTAATAAAACTATAAATAAGATGTCAGGAATTTGAGTTCAAAATTTCCCCCAAGCGACTATTTATTCTACAATTTCCATAATTTTTCTAGTTTATTTTCCAGTTTATTATGTCATGGATTACATAAACAACCCTCCTCCCCCCAAAAAAAAAAAGATGGAAAAAGATAAAAATGGAGGCTAGGGACTGATATTGTTATAGGCAGAGGACCAGAAACTTAAATAAAGTCCTAAATTACTAAAAGATCAAACTATATTCAGCTGCAGCTGTTGTCTTCCAGAAACATTTTGGGCTAGATGCAGTAAGGAATGTATCCATCTCAGAAGCATATATTGCAAAGTCTGTAGTTTTAGGTTCCTGATCCTTGTCATGGGATACCTAGCTCTGTGTTTGGTACCCAAGCGCTCTGTCTAATATCTGAATAGAGCAAGATGCTTCAACATGTGGTTCAGAAAATCTTTGTGTTAAGAATGCACAAGAGAACAAGGCAGATACAGATCACAACATCTTTAAGTACTACTGTTCCTTGGTTTCCAGTCTGAACATTATCCTGAAAATAGACTTTTATTTTCTCTTAAGACATGGGTAGAGGAGGAGGCTAGCTTCTTTATATCATAGCCTACTAACCACAATATGCTCCCAGGACATACTGAAAATTTTGGTCTCATTCCCGCCTTAGCTTGAGTCTGTTCAAACTCATATTCTCCAGTTTCCAAAAAAGTGTCATACTCATCAGTGTATAACTTATTTTTCTTGGAAAGAGGGTGGAAAAGACATAATACAAAAGAGGTGAGACTACAATCTATCCATCCTGTTAAAATGATCTTTCTGGTCAAAAAATAATTCAGGATGTGTGACTCATTTGACGTAGAGACAACTTATACACACTTGGAGACTTGAATGTGACGAAGACTTCATAGACAGTGACAATTTCAAATCTAAGCAGCAGTTGCTTAAGGATTTTAGGATTGCGTTTTGTTCAAGTACCTAAATTCTGCCTGTCATACTCTACCTCATGCTAGAAGAAGTAAAGAAGTATTCAGAAATTATAGACATTTCTAGAGATTAGATAATGATAAATTCACAAAATATCTGGTTCATCTACCTTGCTGAATTGTTTGAAACAGTGTTGAAGACTTTAATGGTCTCTTGGAGAAATTTGGTATATGTATAAGGTTCCAACAAACTGAAATGAAGTAACACTACCTGTCTTAAAAAAGAAAGTGAGGAAAGAGCTTAGCCAACCCAATTTCACTTCTGCAACAAATAAACAATTGTTCACAAGAAATGGGCAATTTCCTTCTGGTGTCATAAAGAAAGGACTGTGTATTTTTCAAAAGTAGATCATATGAAGCCAACCTAGTATCCAGTTCAGAGCATTTGTGAAGAATGACTGATTGTATCTTAAAATCATTAAATTTTTTATTATCACACACAAACATTCTTATAAGAAGATATGAATCTAGACTTCCCTGTGTTAGGTGCACAACTGACTTTAAAACTTTTTTCAAACTGTATTTCTCACTTGTTAGCTTTCCAACGGGAGACATAAGCTCAATGGCCTTCTTAGATATCTGCCTTGAATCAATTTTTAATTGATATTTCCAACACTGATATGAATTATGATAAATAGAATATGGTTAATAAATCTGTAAACAGTACCATGCTGGATGAAGCTGCTCCTAGAACAGAATAATCTGCCACTTAAATACTGGATGAGGAATTATCAACTGAGAAGCAGTTTTGCAGAAAACAAGACCTAGAAAATTAAAATGGATCACAAGCTAAACTTGAGTCAACAGTGTCATTCCATTGTTAAAAAAGGTAAATATACTGAAAGTATACAAAGAGGTAATACATTTTAGAGATATGAAATAGTCTTTCAATTCTACCCTGCTCAGGCAAGGTACAAGATGGAAAAGTACCGTATCTTCACAAAAACTGCACATCATCCTGGATGGACAACATGAACTAATTGGAGATCAACCACAAGAAAACCAGAAATATGAAAAGAAGTGCAGAAAACAAGATCATCAGATTAAAACTGGACTTGTTTAGTCTTAAAAAAAAAAAAGGAAAATTAAGTGGAGACATGGTGGTTGTCTTCAAAGCTGTTAAGGACTTCTAAAAACATCAATTTGAGAAGCTATTCTCATATTTGATAGGACAAGACATAATGGGCTTAAACTGAAAGAAAATAGGTTAAGAACTAGGGAAGTAAAACTTATGAAAAGACTAGTTTGGCTTGAGACAGATTGTCCAAGGTATCCATGAAATCTCAACCATTGTAAAGAGCTTCTAAAACAAAAATTATTCTGTAATTATTTAATAACTAGCTGTTCTTTTGCCTGAGGGCAGCTTAGTCTGAAATTCAGGAGAACATATTCTTGCCTTCAACCCTGGTCTATTATTATCTTTTCCTTCTTCGGTTTCTGCATCCAAAAGCTGAGGATGGTAGTGTCCCACGTGGTAATACCCTCTGAAGTTACAGTTCAAAAACCACCTGTACTCCTAACATATTCAAATGCATTTTTTAAGTATTCTTCTAAGATGCAATCTTTGTTATCTGCCAAGTGGAAACAATTAGCCAACCTGTTCTTAAAATGATACTATCTCCAAGAAAGTAGTTAGTCACACAGTATAGGCCTTCTCATCCCACATGTTATACTTTAAGAATGATTAATATGCCCCAAGAAACTTCATATTATCCCCTTCAAAATCTTTTGACAAGCACCCCTGGGAAATGCAGTCATAGATCTGCCTTCCCATTACTACTCTAAATATTCATGGATCCCTAATAGACCTCACTGCTCTCAGAGTTCAGATCGGCAGAGTCACGAAACCCACTCTTGTCCCAAATGAAGATGCTGAATATGAATGTGCACAATCAGTTAAAATGAATTTTAGGTGATCTCTTTGGAGTAGCCTTGCCATCATCTACAGTTACTGTGGGAAATATTATGTATTATTATTAAAACAGATGTTAGACATATAGAGTGATTATTGCTATAATAAACACAATGTGGTTATTGTTATAACTAAGCAAATGTGAGTTTTTGTGAGTCAAAACTATCAGGTTTCATTCAGTCTGTTCAACATAAATGTGGCCCTCTTTACTGCAGTTATCTGAGTTTCAACATATAATACATTTATTCTTGCAACACCACAGTCAGGAAAACATTTTTAAGTCCATTTCACATATGAGGAGATAGGGCAGAAAGAGAGACACTTACCAGAAAACAAAAGATTAATTGAAGGCCTTCAGAGTCTATCTAATCCCTGAATTATGCTTCTTTTTGCTGGATGACTTCTGGTAGTGTTCATCTACTGCAGCAGCAGAATAGGACATCAGGTGTATTTCAGAAAAGACCAGTTGCAAACCATAACAGATTTGAGAATTAATATTACATGAAAGTATGTTCCAGGTTGTGAATATACAGAAGTGTAATGTTGTTCACTTGTAGAAGGAGCCAACTCTTTTGAGAAATATAATAATTAATAGCCTAAGCCAGAACTGGGACTGGGTCCAAATACCAGTGAAGAAACCTCAGGCAAGCTGCATTCCTTAGGAATTCACTACACCCACAATGAAGGATAGAGGATCATAGACTGAAGTGTTCCCACTGCAAAGCCCCCTCCTTTCTGACACAGCATTTGTCTCCTGAAAGGAACAGCTTCCAGTCCAATACCGTCAGTCTCATGTATCCTCATTGCTGTCTGAAAACCAAATAAAAAATGAAAAGTATAACCCCAAATGAAAGTGAAAGAAAAGATAGAGTATCCCTGGAGTCCACTAGGAACTGAGCTTTCATTAATGATTTAATTTTGAAATGAAATTATGAAATGATAGAGAAAATATCTAAGGGTAATGTCTTAGAGTTAGGTAGGTAGAAAGAGCTATTTCACAAACAGAAGGCACAGAAAAATTTTAATCTCTCCAGTCTGAAAACAAGGAGAGCAGGCAGAGATGGCAGCATGCTTCTGCAAAAGCTGTGAAGCTTAAAATCCTTTAGCAGACATTAGCATCACAGAGGACTTCAAACATCGCTCAGTGGACAAGGCCACAGAGCTGCAGACATGCCAGTTAGCAGGATGGATCAAAGGAAATGTACAGAAAAGTCTGTTTCCAGACTGTTCCCTGTTCTCACATAACAGCAATGTTTAAATGAGTCTTTCTTTTAAAGTTATGAAGTGATAATTTAAAAATAAACAGAATTGAGGTACATTAAACCATGAAACTAGGTCACCTTTTTCTTAAGAGGAATGAATTTATTATTTCAAAATAGCCAAGAGAAGATGAGAAAGAGAAGAGAAACTTTGCTATCAAAGTGATACTTCTGAGCTCTCTCAGATGAGAAGATAATGAACAGATATATTTAATCTAATTAAGTACAGTTATGTTTTGTGTATATTGTATATTACTTCACTAAAACAATTTAAACATTATTTATTTAAACAAAGACCTAATGAATGGAGCTGGTCTAAAAACCTTTGAATGAACACTTCTGGTCAGAAAATACCTAGTAGCTGAAACTTAAAAAACTCACAGAGAGGAGCTTAATTAATTTCTTAATTAAACATGTTGAATTTATTTATAAATGTCAAAATATATCATTAATTATTTTTGAAATAATAATGAACTACTTTCCTGATTCAGAATACATACTTTGGTTTTATTTTACATTGTAGAAGGTGATATGAGGCTTATATAAAATGATAAAATAGTCAGTATCTAAATTAAATATTATAAGATCATTTCAACAAATTATTTCAATCAGATTGAATTGAATTTTAAGAGGATTAAAGTGGGGTTTTTTGGTTGGCTAATATTTTTGAGATTATGAAAACCTTTCTTGTCCTCAAATGTACAAAACCAAAAATCTCAAAACTGTTCACAGAAAAGGAAATTAAAGTATGATGTCATGGTTACTAAAGCTTCTTTATATTGACACATCTTGTACTATCTTAATCTATCAAGCTACCAGTGATATAGGCAATCCTTTTGGGTCTGAATTTAATGAACACTTAGCAACTGATAAGTGCTGTTTGAAGAGCTTTCCATTTGAATAGAAAAGATGAACATCCAAGGCAATAGGTATATGAGGTCTTCATGATGATATAGATAGCTAAGGACAGAGTCCTAACTGCAGTCATCGGTGTTTTATGTCCCTTATAAGGCCTTAGCTGTTAGATCATGCACTCTGAATCACTTTGAGTTTGTCTGTGCTTAAGGATGGAGTAGGTAGTTTTCTTAAATTAATCACTGTGGGAATGTTTTCCCTGTGCTGCTCCTTTGCTGTTTTCTAGTTCTCTGATACCTCTCCAAGCCCAGCCAACATTGCCTGGCTGCTTTGCTTGAGTAGTCGTTACTTTGGAGAAAACTTCCCTTGACATGATCGCTTGGTTCTGCGTGAGGAGCAACAGATAAACCTTCTTGACAACTCCTGCCAAAGAGCATAACCTCCCAGGAAAACAACTCTTCTGTGAAAACTAATTGCATATAACAGGCCATATTTTCATCAAGAGGTCTTCCATCTTGGCTGCATACTGTGCTGTGCCACAGCTCTGCAGTGGCCTTGTGAAGAAGCTTCATAACAGCTGTTTCAATGTGAGGCTCCAAATGAGGCACAGCGCTGGAGATACAACATGGTGTCATGCTGAGGACAGCCTAGTGGGACTTATTCTGGGTTGGTGTCCTTTCATGAGAGCAGCATTTGGCTACTTGTATTCTGAATATTAGAGATTAGTTTACACAAAAGAGTGGTATCCTTAGAAATATGTGTGTACATATATATTTATATATTTCCAGGAAATTTAGACTTTCAGATTGAATATCTTATGAGGAAAGAGCTCAAAGGCCTTGAAGTTGCTATCTAGCACTCAAGATAATTGAACTGGAACAGCTCAGTCTCCGAGTGTTTATTAAGGTAAAGATCTGTTTGGACATGTTTAAGTGGAATATATTTTGAGGAACTATTCTCATTTAAGGTGTTTTTTAAAGGCCTGCTTTCAAAATGCCCTTTTTATTTTATTCTTTGTTGGTCTATACATATATACTTAATATAGAAACTGAAATCCCATTTAAAAATCATTTAAATAAAATATTTTGATCAAATGAAAACAGGTTATAATTTTTTTCTTTGTTAGCACATACAGAGAACTCCAGAATTTCAGGCACGTGTGATTTGATTTAATCTGGTTTGTACCCTTTAGAATGAAATAACGCTCTATTATCCTGTTCTATTTGCAGACATAACTGTACCAGGAAGGCTGTGATTTTCATAGCGTTATATCAGTGGCATGTGGTTGCTGTAGCTGCTCAAGAGATTTGGTATTATGTCCCTATTCTTAGCAGCAATGAAACTTTAAAAGGCTCACACAGTCACGACAGTTAAACGTGGACAGTATCTAGTAGGTATCAGTAGTAGTAGGTACTACTGGTGTTTTGCCATGATTAATTTGAATTGTAACATTTAAAGATACTTCTAACATTTCCATTTGGGAAACTATTCTACACCCCCATATTCTTGACTTTCAGGAAGATCATCCTGGTAATCAACCAACACATTGCCTTTCATAAATATCTTCCATTACTCCTACATGCATTTTCAAAATTATACCTACTTAGATTTTTTTAGATACTTCTGGCAAAGTTCTTCCTATTGATGCCAATGAAAGATAGTAAAAAATGAAGCTCTGTATTCCCTGTATTGCTCGCAAAACATCTACTGACAATTTTAACCTGATATGGCTTCTTCTCTGTAGCTCAGATACAGCATAGAATATTATTCTGTGTTTTGCTCTTCCTTGTCTATAAAAATGATGGTAGCACTTCTGCTTAAATAAATATGCTTTGTGATAGGTAGGATTATTACCAGCTAGATGAATGACATAATGCATTTCTTCAATTTCGCTTAACCCTTCTCTTCTTTTACTTTGTGAATTTTCACAGCATCCGCCCAAAGCAATTTTACATCCTAAATCTCTCCTAAAGGTTGATTCTCATCTGTGTTCACTGAAACTCTCTTATAAACCAAACACTTACCTGATAACAATTTGCACGTGCAGCTAATGATAAAAAAGCTCATGTATTCAAAAAGAAATGTGTGACACCCCAAAAATCCCTGGGCAGGAGAAAATGTAGTTCATTATTCCGTTTGGCTGTAGGGACTTTTTATCTCATATTGATGACCTATAGTGTGATAGATCAGTTGTCAGTGTATTTAATTTATTATTTTAAGATTAAAAACCTTGTTGTTTTGCTGTGTAATGCAGATAAGAATTTAATGGTTTATGTTTAGATAGTTTAATTGGCTCAATTGCTGAGCAGGAGGAGCAGCAAGAGCAGCTTGCAGTTTGCCTGACCCTTTTCTATCAGATTGAAGTATTATTATGTACTGTACTATATTAAGCTTCATCTGGAAAAAAGCACAATCTGTTCTTTTTAAGCTTCTTAATAGTTTCTAGTACTGATTCATTGGAAGTGGAACTAACAGATTGTTATAGTTAGACTGTAGGTGGGGATGCATATGCTTGAGTTTTGAACAAAATTCCAACTCTGAAGCAGGGATAAGTCTTTTGCATGATGATGTAATTGATTTTTTTTAAACATGCAGAGACATATGGGAGTAGCTTTTGAACTGGGCTTAGGGCCAGACGTTCAGGTAGGCAACGTGCAGGATTCAGGCTGGCATTTTAAAAGAACCCAGCTGCCAGTTGTCATGAGTATAGGACATATTTACAAAAGCCATCAACAGCTAGCAGCTCTGATTATGCCACCGACAGACAAACTTTCAAGAGGAGATGAACATCCAGTAAAAAATTGTGATACCTCCTCCTGCAGAACCACTCACAATACAGAGGTGCTGGTTTCCAAACACTGAAATGGAGATGGAATTTGGTGGGGGAGGAGGAGCTGAACTGACCATACTTCCAGCTTGTGTTGTTTGCTGAGTCTTTTCTGCTGAACTGGAACTAGCCAAGCAGAAGTAAAACAATCCCTCCCTTCTGTTTAACTTTTCCTTAGGATCTTTCTTTAAATTCAAAAGTGGAAACAAAATAGCTACATGGATAGATTGCGAGGATGTAAGCAGCTTCCATCACAGGGAACTCACAGAAGACGTTGCTTTGGTTCCAGCATAGGGCTTCTGAATTAATTTTCACTTGGAAGTGAAACTACAAACTCCTCAGAGTCAGGCTGCATAAGTCCTCAACTTGTCCATCCATGTATGCAAGCCCGAAAGTCCCTGTATCCTTCTCCTTGTGTCACAGACCTGGCTAAAGAGTGGGAACTGCCCAGGCAGTGGACACTTGCTCTAGCTGTGGCAGTTTTAACAGGACTACTGTGGAAATGCCACAGTTCAAGAACCAAATGTCCATGAGGAGCCCAGTTCCATACAGAAAGCATGGAGATGCTCTTCCACTGTGAACCTCACATCTCATCCTCAAGGAGACGATGTAATGTAACTTACCCAGTTTCCCACCCCCATTCCCTCAGTGTTACATGTATACCTTCATGCATGTACAGGTTTTCCATAAAAAGAAAGATAGCTCAGAGGAAATTCATCCTAATATGTGGTGAAAAGGAGTTTAGCAGAAAAGAATTTATTTTTCCATCAAGGAGTGTTCATTATCCCCACAGTATAGCTCAAATTAAATATACATACCTCATCAAACCTCTTGCACAACAGGGGAGTTCACTATGAATAATTAATTAAGTAGAGTTTAATCAGCAATGATCATGACAAGAGCTCCACTGATGTATTTGTATGAGCGTATTGAAGCAAAGCTGCTTTCTGTTTTCATCAAATGTCCCTTGAGCTCATGCCATACAGCTATAGTTTTCCCAGTTGGAGAACTCAGTCACTCTCAGATTTGGACTGCCAGAATGTTTTTCTTCCAAATGTTAAGAACATAACACTTTGCTAAGTGGCCTTGGTAGTTTAACATGTTGTTAACATCTCATGTTTACATCTCATGTTTACATCTCATGTTGTTAACATGGTAGTTTAACATCTCATTTTGGATGGCGCATTGCTTTCTGTATAGTTTCAGAAAATCTCCCTGTCTTGATACATGATGAGACCATGGCATTTGTGCCAGAGCAACCTTTATTTGACTGGAAAAGAGTTAATGCACTTCGTGTTCATTGCAAGACCTACTGTTTTTCAGTACTATTATTAAACCTATTCTCAGCTTTATAGCAAGCCTCAGGGTAACAGTTTGTACGTTTATATCACTTTCAAACAAAGTGTGCAGTATCTGGAACATTGAAGAGATCCAGTTTTGTATGTCAATTAGACCTGGCTGTGAATTTTCCATTGACAGTTTTTTGACAGAAAACGAAGTCTTCAGAATTTCAGTCTCTTTGTTATACTACGGAACAGCTTTTCCTCAAACTTCCATCTTCTATCACAAAGTTTGATATGATTTTTTTTCCTTTTTATTTTCTGTTAGGAAAAATGAAACAGAACATTTAACATTGATCCAGACTGACCTAAATGAGAATAATTTTAAACAAAGTAGTGTATTTCCTGTCAAACAACTTAATTTTATTTTAGATGGCCTCAGGGCCTGGTGGCAGTTATATGTGACTGACCCCCATTTTTTGTTCAGACTGACTTCTGAGCCTATAATACATCTTTCATGAGGCACTACATTTTCAACCTCTAGCTGAACTGTTTCAGCATCTCACGGGAATCACTTGATGCTCATGTATCACAGGAAACATAGTTTGCCCTAAGAGCGTGACACATTGGGAAGCACTGGGCACCTGATTTATGACTCCCTGGAAGCATTGCAACAACTGAGTTTAAAAATCCTATGACATTTTGTCCAGGCACAATTTGCATAGTAATGGCTTTTCCATCAGGCCTGATCACAGCAGGGAGGAAAATGAAAGTCGTATTAGCTAAGGAGATCTGCATTCAGGTTGCCGTTCTGGTTGGGTACCATTTTGAAATTTCAAGGTCTCAGTGATTCATTCCTGATGTGAAATTAAGACAATGGTATTTCCTCTCTTCTGCTCTTTGTCTCTTTTGGCTATTCAGATGGTAAGATCTTCAAACTGGAGACTGTTTTCCACATTCATGTACAGTGCTGAGCCTAATACAGCCTCTAAACTCTAGCACCAGAATGACAGGGATGATTCCCTAGGTGGGCAAGCTGAATACTTGGTGGCCTCAATGTCCAAGGTCACAAAACCAAATGACAGCCCAACTCCACTTGTCTGATTCTCACTGCTTCACATGCATTTTCAGTGTCAGTGCTCTCATATACTCATAACTATGCTGGTAAAAGAAAACATTTTCCTTACAGATTCTTCCATTTGCAAACTAACAGAAATAAGTGAAGGATCAGCAGTTCCTTGCAACAGCATTACTTTAACACTCTCAGTCTTATTAATTTACTGAGTGTGTTTTTGTGGAATATTACTGAGGGGTTAAGGCAATATTTTGGAGAAAGATTTCCTGCCTCAAAGGCCTTCTTATTTAAATGAGACATGAAACAGATTTAGACAACCAGATGGAGAAGCACAGGGAACCAGAGAGGCAATCCCGGTCAGGATGATTGTCAGTGGTATCAGTACACCCACTGTTTAAGCACTGTGACTTTCATGTAGGCCTGGCAATGAAGAATTTTCCATGGTGAGACAGAATAAATAACAGTAAATGTATCTATCTGTTAATATTGATTGTCAATTTATCCCACGGGGAAGAATAGATTGAAAGAAAATATGAAGTTTTTCCTGTTGGATTGGTAGACATTTAATTTTTAAAAAATAAACACAGAAGTACAATTAGTCTATCTGTGATCCTGTGATCTCTGTAATGCTAATCCTTAATTTTGCCACCCATTCTCCCGAGTGACCGGAAGTTCTTTCTTCATAGGATAAGTTTTACCTTTCAGTGTAATTTTAAAAATTGTTGCTTTTCAGATTGCATTATGAACAAAATCATGTTGTTATGAGTCTTTGTTTTGTTTTGCTTATATTTACAATATTTATTCTGAACATACATTTTTAGATTTTCTGAAATAAATCCCAGAGCACTTGATCACATTTAGTCGACTTAAGAGAATCAGAAGAGGCTGGGCAATTTATACATACATTGTTGTAAACATTTGGAACCAGATCCTCAAAGGTATTGAGGTACCTAACAGCCTTTGACTTCAACAGAGATGCAGGCTCCTAAACAGAAGTGAGATTTCTGGGAAAATATGTTGACTTTGCCTTGAAAAAATGGATTAATAAATTAAAATGTTAATGTTATTTTGTTAAGATTGGTACCCTGATCTGTATGCAGATATGTTACATATTCTTTAAAATATTTGCTGTTTCCAAAGCAAGGAAAGGTTCTGCAAATTTTAATATATGCATATATGTTTCTGTTTGTATTTAGGAAACTATGGTGAAAGTGGAATGGAAGCTTTCAAAGATATGGCAGCCAAGGAAGGGATCTGCATTGCACATTCCTACAAGATCTATAGCAATGCTGGTGAACAGAGCTTTGACAAGCTGCTGCGAAAGCTTCGGAGCCACCTGCCCAAGGCAAGAGTGGTTGCGTGCTTCTGTGAAGGCATGACTGTGAGAGGGCTCTTAATGGCTATGAGGCGCCTGGGACTCGCTGGAGAATTTTTGCTGCTGGGCAGGTGAGTAATACCATGCAATTATAGCCAGCCTCTTTACTGAGTAGGGTAAAAAAATAAGACAGTCCAGTCGAGCATATGTAAAACACATACTCGTGGTCTCTCCTATACATGTGCATATCTAAAAGATAGAAAGTAATGTCAGCCATGTCATAGTGGTACATACTCTACAAATATATGCATTATTCTCATGACATGGCAGGCAAACACAAGTCTGCTTCGCCAGTCTTAATAGTGTTGCATAAGGGAAGGCTGACACGAAAACATTTGATTTGTATCATCCATTTTGTTCACCACAGTTTAAAATGCATCATGTACATATACAGCCTGAAGCTATGCCTCATTTGAGTAACACCGTGTTAAGAATTGCTGATGTGGCCTCTGGATGGACATGATATAGATCTTCCCAAAACTTAGTTTGTTAACCATCACCTTTTCTTCCTGAGCCAATGTGCTGACACGTGCATACTGTCCTAAAAGCAATATACAGGTAATCCTTTCTCTTATGTGGAGCTCAATGATATCAGTGATCCCCTAACTACCAAGGGGAGAAAGGAAAAGTCACTCAGATGTGTTCACCAAGCAGGATAAGACCCTGTGGTAGTAAACAGAGAAGTAAAAGATATTGACATAAACCCACTGGGAGCTTTATATTTGCCACGTATTCAACAAGTGGGCCCTAAATGACATGAGAAAAATGGTGTCTTGACTAAAAATGGCACATGCCAGGAGTCATCTAATGTGGCCTGCTGCCTTTCTAGTGCATTATTAGAAGGATGACCTGATGCTGTCCCAAGAATGAACTGTACAGGAACACTAATAAAACAGTGTCAGTGAAACCAGTTGTCCTGGTGAGACCCTCAGGGAAACATGTAAAGATTGCAGCTCTTCCCAGCTGTCTTGGAAACTGGGATGCTGAGACTGTCCCACTGGTAGGACACCAGCCTCTGTTCCCAGTCTGCTCTGTTGCACACAGCTGCCCTTCCCCCTTGGGCAAAGGGGAAAGCAAACAGGCGACAACAGGGACTCCTGCCTCTGCCCTTACTCTTTGGCATCAGCCCACATTTTGGCCATTTCAGATGTGAATTTCTCGATTATTTCTCTGTCTTATGGCAACTATGTCCACCCTTCCTTTCAAATACATTTTATCTGCAGGCTCTTCCACAGATTATCTTGGTCCTTTTCTGGACTGAGACCCGAAGGGACCACAGCCCTCAGGGTGAGATTCACCTAAACATATTTAGATGTCTACAATTTAGGTACTTCCATGCGGGCTAGTCATCATGATTCCCTCTATAGTTAACTGAGAAAAATAGGACTTTCTTAGGTCCCTTGTTTGTAACGTGGACATTTCAAGTAGCTCAGAGAAATCACATTCTAGAAAAGGGCTTGTACAAAGACTCTCTTGATGACTAGCTTTGGTGGAAAAGCCTACTTGCCAGTTTTTTAAAGTGGAGCAAATGCCACCTCTACTATCTCTAGCTGAATCTGGTGGCACATGACCTTTGCTGTCTTCTTTTATCCTAAACACAAGAAGTTGCCAATTATTTGCAGCAGCACCCAAATTTAGAAGCATGTAAGCATTGTTTTCAAAAAATATGTTGGATCTTAACTCCTCCAGACTGCAAACCATACTTAATTTTGTATGGGATTTGTTTATGTAGAAAAGTGCTAAATTTAGCCCTCCGAGATGCTTTTATGAATAAGGACTTCAGGAACTGGTGGTTGTGAATAAGAATGGAGCAACACAGCTTAGCTCTTCAAAAAAGTAAGGTCTGGAGAGAACTTACTTTGCTTTTTTTCAGTGAAAAATACCTGTTTCTAGCTGCAGTGGGAGCTGTCGTGCCTAATTATTAGAAAGCTGTTATTCAGTATATGACTTTCATTCAGTAAATTGAAAGTGATAGCTTCTCTCAGAAGTCTAAACTGTAAACTGTTTGAAGTTAAAGCAAATATCCTTAATTCTACCGGACCTATTTATATGCGTCCATGCCTGTGGCAGTACTATATATTTATTTGTGAAAACTGTAGCATGAACTGGAAGTGTTTACAACAAAAGGAAAAGAGAAGTGTAGGAAATTTTTTTCCTATCCTTTCTATTTATTAACAGAGATTCCAAGGTAATGGCTGAGAAGTGGCTTCTCAGACATAGGTTACCTGTCCCCAGCCAGTAGCTGCTGGGGACAGATGAAAAATAATTGCACTACCTTCACCCAAGTAGAGCATTTCTGTGGCCGCATCAGACAGCTGAGGACAGCTGCAGTGATGTATTCTCTCTACATATGGCTCTGCACTTGGGAGACCCCAAGGATCTAGGAGCCTCACATCTCCTTTCAATAAATTGGTTCAGATTTGGTTTTAAAACCAGCTATAAGCCACAAATAAAACAACTAGTTTTGCCTACGTAGGACTTTTTTTTGCTTTGAGTCACCCTTAGTCAGGAGAGCAGACTCTTTTATGTCCCTGCAGTGCAGCAAGACTCATGTGCAGAGTGTGGGATGTTGTGGAGCAGTTATTTATGTTCCACAAAAATGTTCATTCTCACAAAAATATTCATTCTCACAAAAACGTTCTCCTTCTGCTGTGGGATAATCTCAAGACTTCTAAGCAGAGGGGAAAGAAAAAGGTAAAAGAAAAAGCAGGGAACTTGCAGGAAGGCTTCTTCATGTAGATGGGATGCAAGACAATAATATCATTGTCCATTGATGGCCTGAGTTCCTGTAAGGGTTTAAAGCTCCATTTTACAGAACCTTGATGTGTTGTGTACTCTCTTGGTTTCAGCTGTTTGGCTTTGTTGGCTACGAATATTTCACTGTTGGTCCAGAGTTAGGCTGATCAGTTGGTTATGTGGAGAACAGCCTAAGGCACTGACCTGGGATGGGTGTGACACCAGGACAAACCCAGATCTTACAAACAGATTATGTTGAGGACTTTTTTGTGCATCATTTATATACGGGAAAAAGGCATTTAGGAAGATTTTGAAAAGAACAGGTGCTTCAGAGCACTCAAAGGGGAAAGAGCTACATCTGAAATAAAAGAAGGCTCATGCAACTGATTTCTCTTGTGAAGCTACACAGGAAAATGGACTAGGATAAGATTTATACTTTCACTTGTGCTGTGATCCTGGAGTTGCTCTTGGATGCCCATTCAACTGAGAAGGTTAAAAGTACACTCCAAGTGTAGGGAGAGTGCCTGTCACTGAAATGCAATGGGCTTACTCAGAAAACTTGATCTACTAATGGATACTTATTTGTTACCCCACAAATGCATTTTGCTTCCCCCTTGTTCTGTGAAGTGGAGAATTATTTTATTTCCAAATGCACAGAAAGAACTAAAGTCCCAAAGCCACACAGCAGCTCTATGGGAAACCACAAGAAATCAACATTTCCACTTCCTCTTAGCTTTTTTTATTCCATTTCTGATTTCGGTTTACCCCTAATGATTCCAATCTGCAGCCTTGCAAATACTGAGATTTTTGGAGGGCATGGATTTCTTATAGCACCTGTTTTATGCTCAGATAAACATAAAATGGAGTGGCCGAGGAAAGTACGTATCAAATAAATCACCCTGTAGAGCCCCAAGGGGAGGAGAAAAGATATCCTTCAATAAACACTCCACTCTTGACATACTATGCAGTTCCTGAAATTGCATTGCCTACCTGTGACAGAGATGAAAGATGGCAAGTCATTAGTGATTGTAGAGTTCCAGAGCTTTTTGATTCATGGAAAACATTTTAAATGCTCAGCAAATATTTACCTCATGCACCTTGAGGAATTGGACTTAACCTCAAATAAAAAGATGAGTGTGCTGACTTTCAGGTGTGAAAAAATGTTATTTTAACGTAACCGTTATTCAGCTTAAATGAGACATGGACATCAGGCTTCATCTGTTTGTGTTTATTGCTTCTGTCATCCACAGGTCATATGCCAGGAGATATCCTTATAGATAAAATTAATTAGAGAACAAATAATACATTCACATAACATAATAACTTTGGAACATATTTCAGAAGGAAATATGGAGTATTAATTGTATAAATAAAACCAATTTGGTTGTAGTTGATTTTCAGCTGTTCCTCATTTTATGTAATAGTTGGCCCTAATAGCTGAAATCTTGTTTCATGTTGTATGAACACCTTCATCCTCCTCCTCTTGACTACTAGTGTCTGATGTTTGAACAAAACCTCTGTCATAACTCTCACCAGTGATAATTTTATCTGGTGACTTTCATCTACAAGGATTCCAAAACATCTCTCAGAATTACTAAATGTTACAGTGCCGGTTCACATGATTTTTTATAATACAATAGAAACTATTAGCCACAACTGAAATTATGCCTATTGACTATAACCGTCCTAAATAAAATGGGGTCAGAGAACAGTACTGCAGTACTGGATAATTTTTTTTCTTTTTTTGCTCACTGGCATTGTTTTATCCTATAGCATCTAACACTTTTGGGATGGGAGTTGGGCATAGTGTTGGCAACAGCACTGTCAGGGATTGTTACCAAGAGGCAGTTTGGACACAGATACTCTGTTTTGGGGTAGAATAGTGTCAAGATATATGGATGCAGGCCTTGCATGCCTCTTACCTCCAGACGAGATAACTGGCCCTGGTTTGTTTTATTTAATAGTATAAAAGTAGCTATTGTACAAACCTACAGAGCAAGAGACTGAAATTTTGCCAAGGATTTGTGATTCCCAATGCAAGACAGTAGGACTTTTCCCACCTTAAGGAGAGGAGAAGGGAAAGGAGAAGGGAGAGTAGAGACATATAGAGATAAAATGGCTTGGTCAATATCTCCAGCTTCTAAATGGCATTCCAGAGGCAGTATTGATCTCCAAGGCATTACTGGAACTTCCATATGCTTCATGTTCCAGTATGTGTATTGTGTGTCAGACTTACTCGGGTATTAACTACCTTGTTTGAGTAAAGAGAAGTTAATTAAGATTATCTGGACTTCCTTTTGTATAAAAGGAAAAATGAAACACAACCAGTAAAAAAATCAATAGAGGTGGAAATGTTTCCTTAGGTTCTAGTACTGATTCTGATTTTCATCTGTCCAGTTGGAGAAATATGGCCAAAGTTTATCAGTCTCATTTGATCTCCACATAGCCCATAGATACTTATTCAGTCAAGGCCTTACAGAAATTTTATTAAATTGTGTATTGGTTATGATAGCTGCAACAAAGAGATGGGAAATCTAAAACTACAGGGCATCCTACAGAGTTTCTGTGCTTCCTTGAAGTGCAGTCAGGACTTGATGACTATGTCTTTAAATATCCTTGCAAAGATTGAGAATCACATCCTGCATTTTCAGAATTCACTCTGTTCTGTGATATGCAAAAGGCTGTGCCTCAGGAGGAGGGGAACCCTCTCGAGCATGCCATCATTGGCAGAGCATGTCCAACTGAAGGTGGATAAGGTGAGGACACCAATTCTAGAAGTGTGATGATCACAAGCAATTCAAGTGATGCTCTGCAAGAAGGCAGAGGACCCAATGAAGCAGTGCCCATTCTTCTCAGAACATCACATGTATTCTCTGGTTTTCACAAATCATCTCTCCTAATAAAAGAAAGATACCTACTTAGCTCCTGAGGAGACGGATTGGAGGAAATTGTTATTGATTCTGAGGTTCACAGATGTTGCAACAAAAAGAGCTAAGTAGAAGGTGAGTAGCAGAGATGAGGATAAGGAGGGAGAATAACATGTGGAGGACCATTAGTTCCAGGAAGTCCCAAAAGTAATTTGGCTGATAGGAAACTCAGCAATATATGAAGAAAATCTGGTTAGCAACCAAAAAGAGCAACTATTGCTGAAAGAAAATTAAAGCAAGATAGATGATCTGAGGGAAATGAGTTCTTTTCAATTATTTAAAAAGAGATCTTTTGTGAGACTTGTAAAAGTGTCTGTTGGATGAAGAAAGATCTCACTGCAGAGGATGTAATGATTTCCTTCCTGAAAGTATGCTGTATGGTGTGGGTTAACATGCCTTTTTCTGTGTTTATACAAGTCCAACTGTCAGAGAAGTTCCCATAAAATAAATGAGGATATGAAATTTTGCAGACCTGAAGTATGCTCTAAATTAATTTTTGGTTCTTTCTGCTGCTTCAGGGAAAAATTAATCAGCCAGTTCTGTTTAGAATAGTTCTAATTTGATAACCTTTAAAAAAAATGTGGAAGGTAAATGTAATATAAATGTACAGATCTCTTCTCTGGGGACAAAATAAACAGGTGAAAAAAGGCTTTCAGAGTGCAATCATGCAACCCCAGCCTGTATGAAGAGTCTGCTCCTTTTTTCTTCAGTCCACAGTAGATAGGAGCCTGCTACAGCCTCACCTGAATGCTGTTTCCTGAGGTAACTGTCTGCTGCCCACTCATTTATTTATCTCTCAGTTCTCTTGTTCAGGCATCAACATGTAGCCCAAGGAAGCAGCTATTGTATTATACCTAGTAATTAAATGCACCGTAATTAGCATCATTAAGTCAGAATCTTCATTGCCACCCAAAAGACAAAGAACTTAAAAGTAAAACAAAGGTTTGCTTTTCTAGAGCTGTAAAAGAGATTAGGGAAGTGAAAAGCTGTCTTCCCTCCTATATCCAAACAGTGTCCTTAGAGGTAAAGCAGACTAGAGTGTAAAGAATAACTTAGCTTTGAAAAGGAGCTTTGTGGTCTCCATTTACCTGGCAGCCTTGGAGCTCAGAGACCCTCAAGGTGAGCAATAGCAGCCCCCAGCTGTGTCCTGCTGCAGATGGAAGAGGTAGAGTGGCTTACCAAGGCTGTTTGTGTAATAACTGAAAGGAGCATCATTTTCTTTCTATGGTATGTACCACAAAAGATTAACATAAGCAAAGACCCCACAAGCTATGCTTGAGGATTTTATGGAGGTGGGTGAGGCAAACTTCTACACTGAAAGCAAATCAATCAAGCTGATTTTCTTCTTCTTTTCTCTCTTCAAAATCCTTTTTTTTTTGGGGGGGTGGGTATCTACCTAACCTGTTTCTAATAAATATTTCCTCTTGCAGTCCAATTTCACAGTCACTAATATGGATGGAGGTAGTGGGGGATGGGAGTAAGCTCTAAGTATATTTGGAAGAATGTCTTCATTTTGCCCTTGCAGGAATGCTGTATCTTCCCCGGGGTGTGTGTGGGTGTGACATGGTGTCAAGCAAACATCACAGAATTTCCTAGTGTGCATATTGGCAAATGAGCACACCTTTTATTTATGTCCGTAAGAGAAGCATATGTCTCTGAGAGGAAATTCAGGTCCTACACATCTGAAAACATAACATTAGGAAATAAACACAGCTGTATCAGGTCAGGTCAAAGGTCCACCAAATCAATGTGTTGTTTCTGGAAGTGGTCAACAGCAAATGACTAGCAAAAAGTGACACCAGGCCATGATGGAGCAAAATTCTCCTGGAGCATTCTTAACTCTACGACTGGTCTGCAGTTCAGGAACTTCCTAAATCAAAGTTGGTGTCTTTGTAAGGGAAGCTCTTGTGCAGTGCACTGCTATGAGTAAAAAGGAAGAAGGACAGACAGGGGTAGATCATGAATGCAGAGCTTAGTCCTAGGAGATACGAGCTTTAATACTAGTACTGGCACTATATTTATTAGTGATTTTGCATGTGTCATTACATTTATAAGTCTTTGCTTTTTCTCTGTAACTCTCTTTCATGACTACTTTAGACAGTGAGCAACTCAGGCTAGACACTGTATTTTACTATGTACCTGTGTTGCCCTTTGGACTACGAGACCCCAAGCTTTTTTGATTATTCAGGTACTACCATAAAGCAACACTATTTCAGTGAGCTCAATAGACAGTCTTACTCAATAGGAAACCAAATAATTAGTTTACATTGGTAATTAATATATCCTTCTCACAACATGACAAATCATGAGTGTGTCCAATTAAATTATTTCCTGAAGGATTGGATCTTTCTTATCTTATCTAACAACCAAAGGAAGGTATCTTTGTCAGTCAATACACTTGAGTAGAGTTGTGCCTTAGCGCTGTAGAAAATGGCACTGGCTGGGAACTCAGGATGTCATTCAAGTCTTTCACTTCTGCACTGCGGGATCATCTCTACCTAATTCATGCTTGGTCCATTCTTGGATGGATCTGCTTACAATTTTTCAAAGATCAAAATTCACAGCCCCCTCAGGCAACTGTTTCCTATGCTTAACTAGTCCTTATACACTTCCTAATATCTAACCTAGCTTTTTAAACTGTTTTCTTAAGCCTGTTACTTCTTGTCCTATCCATGTGAACAAAGGAAACAGTTAATTCCCTGCCTTTCTAAGACTACTATTTATATATTTGAAGGTTTATGCTTACCCTCAATCTGCTTTAACAACTTTCAGTATGAAAGGAAAACATGTTTTACGCTTTGGAATAACATGAGATTTATATTCTCCCAGTGGAAATGAGACATGGGGAAAAGCACAGAAAAAGAGGTGGCAAAGAATCCTGAAGCATTATATAAAATTTGTTTTCATTGCAAAAGGACAAATCCATGAGATTACCTATACAGTTAAAATATAGACAGTGAAGCAATCTCAAAGACAGCTCCATATTGCCAACAGACCTGTAATTGCAGTTCGGCATGAAATCAAATCAGTAGCATTGCTGGGAAATTGTGTCCATTTGTGGGTGCATCTCTGTTCTCCCACAAGAAATATATGCTTCTGATTTTACTTTCTACTTTAAAGCTCTGCTCTATCCAACAGCTTATTAAAACTCAGAATGGGAGAAGTCTATGGGTGGCTCACTTAAGATTGTTCTCTTCCAATATGTCTTCTGAGAGTGATAGGCAGTGCCCACAGAGAATTTTCTGAGGTGAGCCTATTTTGAGGATGAAAGAGACTCTTCCAAGTCTATGAAAAGAAACTAAAAATACCCTTGGAACAGTGAAAACATTGTCTATTTAAGCTTGAGAAAAGATGAGATGCTTTCTTCTCAAAAAAAGAATTCAAGAGGTGAAAAGAAATTAAGATCTTAAATTCCAGCATTGTTATTCTACCATTCTGTGTAGGTTACATGACAAAAGGTAACAATTTAAAACATTAAAACTAAGACTGGAAATGTGATCCAGTATATATTCCTAGAACGATTTAAAGGTAGTCTGAACAGGATGAAAGCTAGTATTGTCATTGAGTTTTTCTGATCTTTAGAACAGCGATAGATTTCTGGTTAATGAAGTTAAATGAGCCTAAAATGATCTCCGTTAAATGCTTGGCATATGTTTGTCCAAAAAAACCCCAAACCTATTTCTGTTCCTTTAAAATTAACATTATGGCAAATAGAGGTTTGCTGGAAGGTACTGATTAGCAGTTAAGATCTGTTTCCTTTCTATTATGTTTCTCTGTAGTATGTGGGTATGTTATTTTCCATGACTTCTTTTTTCTTTCTTTTTTTTGATTTATCTGCATCATCACAGAGTCTGCACCTAAGAATAGTGACTCACTGCACTCACACAAACCACACACACGTCTGGGTACAGAGAAGGTATTTATGAGAGGGGAAGACCCAGGGGTTTGTAGCTGCATGTTACCACGTCCTGATAAAGAGCATCTGTTCCAGATCATGTGATCCAGGAACAATCTCTTCTCTCGGCAAATCTGCCATCAATTCTGTTCACATCTTGCTTTCTGCATCCACCAGAGGTCCTTTGTGCAGGCAAACAGGAGAAAAGTGTGTAGCAGATAAAAGGAAGGAAGTACTGGACCACTAGGATTCATTCAGTTGTCCCAGCTTCGCGGCTATTGTTACATGTGCTCCATTTTTTGGTTGGAGAAGGAAAGTAGGAATCAGAAAGGCAGAGAGGTGCTTTCTCTAGCTCCACATTTGAAATGATTTAGGAGTACTTAAAACACCCTGAAGATCTGAACATGAAAACATTACCCATGCGGCAGAGATTTATACCAAGGAACCCATGTCACTAACACTGCTGAGTGATTATGGAAGAATCTTACTCGGAGTGATGAAAACTTCTGATTTGTAAACTTGTGGTGTAATTCATTTTTCTATCACTCTATTAAAATGACAAAGTAGCACAGACAGCAGCGCATTTCCCCCTCACTATGGCTGAATTGATAGTTTCCAGTGAAGCCATTGTGTCTCCAGAGGTTAAGGCTGAAGGCGACTGATAACGTGGATGAAATACCAAAACTCCCTAAACCTCATTCTGGTGGAATTCAGTACATTACTGCCTTGAAAAGACATTATAAATCTTGGCAAGAAGATTCTGCTTTCAGGAGAGCAGATAAAAAAGCCATGTACTATATCAAGGAATAAGGCCCAAGCTGAATTCTGTAGATCTTTTCCTATTAATTATAAACACTGTAATAACAGAATGGATTAAATGAACAGTATTTTAATTAGGAAGGCAAAGTTAATAAAATAAAATCTATATTTACTAAGAGGCCATATCCTTCAACCTTTATTCATGTTGATTAGTAACAATGAAGGAAGTGGAGACTGGTTGAATCATAATGAGTAAGTCATCTCTATCCTGGGAAAATGTATAGTTATAAAACGTTGTGATTTAATACATTTTAACTAGTATGCTGTTAAACATTCTTTGTCTCTAAGTGCTGATATGCACAAATCAAGTTTAAGCTTGGATGCTCACTCTTTTTAACCATGATTGGCTGAGCTGATTTTTAATATAGTTCTACCAACGCATACCAAAAGGAAAATTATTCCTTGTATCCTAGCAGTTAAAATAAAGCAAGTTAAACATGTTTCTGTTTTAATCATTTTCCAAACTCTACGTGTGTTCAAAGGTTTCAGGGTTTGGCTAAATCACATAACTTTTCATAGCCAAATGTGCATCACCTGGAGGTTGTCTGAGTAACAAAAAGTGCATGTTAACCACCCGAAACCTGATTTTACCTCAGCATTTCTGACATGATGAAAATTATACTGTAATGTATTGTCAGCTCAGCAATATCTTGAGGACGATGACTGTCACAAAATGCAGGTCTTAAAGTTAGCTGTACACTTAACAGAGATTTTTGGGGAGTTAAGCAGAAGTAACATACTAAGATGTGTTATTTAGTTACATGCTCTGACCACAGATATTTATACAAACATCTAGAAACTCCTGCATAGAAGTGAATGTCCAGAAACCAAAACACTAACTTCAGGTTGTTAATCTGGTTTTATCAATAGCTGATTACTTGAAATGCCCTTATATAGCAGGAGAGCAATGAATACACAGTTGTTTTTTTTTCTTTGGGAAAAAAACCTCAAAGGCAGAACTGCTTCTGAAGCTGTCATCTCTTGCTGACACTTTCAAGAAGGTTTATGTATATTTTTTCTTTTTACTATAAGATATATAACTAATATTATGTAGCAATAATAAGAAAATAGATAACTTAATTACTTATGTAGCAATTGCTCTGTCAGGAATCTAATTACTTCTTGCTGCTCCATAAGTCCTTGTTATGTGGGATCTCCCAGTACAAGGGCTTGGGTAAATGTAATTAGTATTTTCTAATCATCTCCCTCCCGTTACTTTACACTGCATTGAACTTAATATGCCAATTTCAGCTACTGGCAGCCAGAAGCTCCGTGACAGTTTGCTATTTCATTCTGGTTGTGCTCTTGTAGCCAGAAGACTAAATGATTCATACTCCACAAAGCATTAACTCCTTTCTCCCAACTGAAAATAATAGGGCCAAAGAAGCACCCTGGGAACAACAGCAATAACAAGCAGCAGCAAGTATCACAGAGCCTGTGTTTCGTTCAACTACAATAATTCAGTTGGGAGGTGCAGAAGGTCATACCCACAGGAATGCAACCAAGGTGTTTCCAACCGACCAGTGTAAACCACACATCTTTCTTCTGAGCTCTCCTCTGAAGTGCCCAGGAATGCACCCAGGGTCAGGATATAGCTCCCAGGCAGGGAAACAATTGCTTTTCTCCGAGGTTTTCTTATAGCAGGCTGTACTTGACTGTTGCATTTCTCAAAGAGTGATGCTCATCTTGAGCTCAGGATGTATCCCAGAGAAAGCTCTTTGATTCTCTGAGATGGACATTCACTTCTATGCAGGAGTTTCTAGATGATTGTATAAATATTTGTGGTCATACCTATCAGAGAAAAGGACCTACTTCTCTTCAAAATAAAACAGTATTGGTTTTACATCATAAATTCATTCTTAATTCAAATGGATTTTTATCTGGACATTTCATAGCGCTGATGGAGAAGAGCAAGACTGATCTCACTTGTTGTGGTTTAACCCCAGCCAGCAACTAAGCACCACACAGCCACTTGCTCACTCACCCCATGGTGGGATGGGGAAGAGAATTGGAAGAGGAAAAGTGAGAAAACTCATGGGCTGAGATAAAGACAGTTTAATAGGTAAAGCAAAATCTGCACACGCAAGCAAAGCAAAGCAAGGAATTCATTCACTCCTTCCCATGGGCAGGCAGGTGTTCAGCCATCTCCAGGAAAGCAGGGCTCCGTCACGCGCAACGGTAACTTGGGAAGACAAACGCCATCACTCCAAATGTCCCCCCTTCCTTCTTCTTCCCCCAGCTTTCTATGCTGAGCATGACGCCATATGGTATGGAATAGCCCTTTGGTCAGTTGGGGTCAGCTGTCCTGGCTGTGTCCCCTCCCAGCTCCTTGTGCACCCCCAGCCTACTCGCTGGTGGGGTGGGGTGAGAAGCAGCAAAGGCCTTGACCCTGTGGTCAAAGCACTGCTCAGCAATAACAAAAACATCCCTGCGTTATTAACACTGTTTTCAGCACAAATCCAAAACATAGCTGCATACAAGCTACTAGGGAGACAATTCACTCTATCCCAGCCAAAACCAGCACATCACCTAAGAGCAGTGCTAAATTTGTATGAGCTCACTTAATTAGTGGAGAGGTACAGGCACGTACACAGGGTGATTCAGATCTTAAGTAAGGTAAATTGTCCTTTGCTGTCCCTAGTAAAGGGCATTTGGGGAGAATACATCCAAACATCTCTTATGTGCTGAGAATCAGGGAAGATAAACCTTGACCAACATATGCCACTCTCTCAGATGGTATATTGGCTTCTTGGGGAAACAGAGGTGCCATTGTTCTTCAGGTGGGTGGACAGATGTGAAGTGCTTCCTTGTGTACAGGCTTAATGGACACCCATTCTTTAAAAGTGAGGGAGGTCTACATAGGGAGTCTACTCAAGGGTAGGAACTTACTTATGTTCAAGAAAGAGAATTCTTCACCTTGAATCTTTTTTTCCAGAAACAGTATAGTAAATTCACATTCCTGCATACTCCTGCACCTTCTCTCTGTGCTCGGAGGCAGGTTCTGGCATCTTCTGCTACCTTCTGCCTTGAAAAGGAGCTGGCAGTTAAATGTGCCAAGGGACAGCTGAGCCTACTAAACAGAGACCGAATGTTTCCCCACTGACTCTGAGGAAGTAAGTGCCTGAAAATCCTTCCAGCTTTGGGAATTCCCAGCCAGGCCTGTCCTGAAGGGTACAAACTTCAAAACTTTGAATGAGTTGCGATTTGTGCATCTCAGAAGAGAAATTTCAAGGAAGAAATTTGATTTCTGGCTTTGATTTCAGCCCCACTGATTCTGTCTGGGGATATCACATCCTAGCATTTCTAGTTGTTTAGGTGTCTGAGAGTTCCCAGAGACAGACCAAGGTGAATCTGGATGCATAAAACTACAAAATAGTTTCTAAGATTTCTCTCTCTTCCTGGTATGTAGCAGCTTTAATGATGACCCTCTCCCACAGGGCTCTTAAGGCAGAATCCACAGTCTCATGCAGAGTTATTGTTTCTAAAACTTTATATGCTTATAACAAGTGAGTAGGTAATATCAGAAGAAGGCAAATTACTTTTAAGATTGTCTACAAGGGTATTTTTTGAGCTGCTGTCTTTTGAAAATGAATTTTATAAAAGCAGACTAAGGTCGTACATGGCTGGTTTGTTTGTATAATCTGCATCCGTGGTCAAGAACCAGGAAACTTCATTTGGAGTGTTCAAAACAAACCTTTTCTTTTTAAAGAAATTTACTGATCAGTATTCATTATTGAAATTGCTACATAATTTTTACTGAAACTTTATTACCAATAATTTTTCATTAAAATATTCATTTTAGAAAAAAATGCAAGATTTTATTTTGATAGAACAGAACTTTTATAGAAGTCCTCAGCTCTAATAATCCATGTTCCTTCAAAGAACTGAAAAAAAAAATCAGGAGTAAGAAAACTTTCTAGAGTTCTACAAATTAGATTATTTTCAGTACCACAGTTACAGAACTTTGCAGCTAGAAAATTTTGTCCTTATATGATTTTTTTTTTTTTTGGTGGGCATTACTCTCCTTTCTTGTAATTTGATTCATTTCATTATGGTTGTATCACATTGGGGATGTAGTTCTCATAACTAGTCTAATGATGGCATTTAAATAGGCTGTCAAATCAGACATAGCAGCTGTAAGCAATACCAATAAACATTTATTTTCTTTGACTCTTTTGGGTGGTGTTTGTTTTGTTATTGTTGATTTTTTTTCACCCCAGCGAAAAATTCATTTCAGATGAAATGCTAAGCTTATTCTGTGCCAAAACATGAGGACAGTAATAAGTAATGTTTATGAATTAAGCTTCTGTTCATGAGTATTTCAGGGAGAGATATGATTTCTGCAAAGCACTTTTTGCCTTGGCAGCCTATTACAGTTGGGACATGCTTCCTATCAAGATCCACAAAATGTCTCATCCTCCTTTAAATCTCTGTTCGGATATTATCCTCTAAAAGCAAGGCAATAGTTAGCATACTAAAAGCATCATTATCATATTACCTCTTCATATTATTTGTTTGCATTCCCCTATCTTAATGTATTTTTATGTTGCTTTTTTTCTCTTGTGTCTGATTTTATGTCTGAGGATTTTATGTGGCCTGTGCCTTCAGAGTTCTTAACACCTCAGACTACTCGATTGTGTCTATGAATCTTAAGTTCTAAAGTAATATTAATGATAGATTCTACTCACTGCTCCTAATTAAGTAGTTTCCCATCTATCGGTTTCAGTCATTAAAATGTTTTAGTCCATTTAGTCCCTGTCTGAGCCTTTTGCAGGTGAATCCTCTCTCACATGCTTAAAAAGACATGGAGAGTTTGAGCATTCAGGAGAAAACAGATAAACCAGTCATTTAAATAATAGCTTGTTCTCAGTCACTCTTCACATAAACAGTTCCAAAAGTCAGAGATGCTGTGCAAATCACGGGGCACAATTTGGCTTTTATTTCAGAATTAACATCTTAATTGGCTATCTTGTTATTAGATCTTAGAAAAAATGTTTCAACGGTCTTTGGTATTTAATTAAGACATAGTAAATGGTTTTCTAAATTGAATTTTGTATCCTAGCAGATATGGTTATTGAAAAAATCAATTGAATGGAAACAAGTATCTTAATAAAGGCTTTTCTACTGCATTTGAAAAAAGTTCTGTGCTTGGGTTAATGCTGATTAAGGAAACTTCTCCGGAGCCTTGAATTATCTTTACCTTGAACTAAATGCTTTGCAAACAAATGTAAACCTGATTTGCTGTATTTGCCTTGCTATTTACCTAAAACTAGTTTTCTGAAATGAAAAATTATTGTTTATGAGATAGTCACAGATTTTACACCATCCATTCACCTTGTCTTTCTTATATGACATGCCCTTCAAGTGTTAGGTTAGAGACGGTAACTAATCACTATGCATTAGGGTCCTGTGCCAGATTATTACTGACTGTGTAAGAGGAATTTGTCATTCATTAATATACAGTTCAATTTCAATGTTCTAAAAAATGTGTTGAGGTTAGATAGCTCTGTCAGTGCTGAACATTATTTAAGTTACTATTTTGAACAAACTAACTTTATTCACACTGTTCCTTACTGGGCTTTTGTTAACAGCTGGACACTAATTTTTTACTGTTTTGCCTCCATATAGTTTTATGTTCAGAAACACTAACCTAGAGATTATTAAATATCCACTGTACAAGGATGTGCATAATGAAATAATCCCCTGTCTTTACAGAGTTAAAATTTAACGTGAAACACTGTTTTCAAAAATTTCGTACAGCTAATGAGAAGGCTGGAGATTTCCATAATCTCTTCTTCCATAGTTAAAAAACCTAGTATTCTGTTTCTTCTGTGAAATTCACTGAATTTTGGGATCTGGAACAAAAGTAATCTGGAGTGGGGAAAGACAGAAGGGAACCAACATATACTGCAACAAAGTAGATTCATAAGTGCAACTGAGTCATTAAATTCTTGTCTGCAGATGTTGATTACATACCTTTCCTCATAGCATTCACATGTTGTAAGGATTGTACGGTGATCTACATTGTTTTCAACATGTGCTTTGTAAATCTATGAGATTCATGCACTACTTCAAGAAGTCCACAGAAGGTCATTACAATCAATAAATTCACATTTGTTATGCATGCTTCTATTAATTATGATAGAATTCTTCTGAAATTATGCTTCTATCTGAATTATGATGTAAAATAATATTAATAATCTGAATAGTAATGTAAAGCATTCAAAATAAATTCTGATTTCTCTGTATAAGAATCTTTCATTTCACCCATTAAAATCATTAGGGAAGGTCCCACAGAATTTAATAAGGTAGAGGCAGGAAGTGAGACAGTATTTCCGAATCATACTCTAAAAAAAAAGATCTGGATCTCCTTGTACTTGATCTGCTAAAATGTATTTAAAAAGCAGTCAAAGTGTGTTAAGTACTTCAATAGTAAAAATAATTTGCATAGCCTCCTTTAACTATCCTATGTGATTTGCATGAAAGAAGCTGGAGGGTCACTTTCGGTAACAATTAGGATCTTCTAGAATGAAAAAAATAGCATAGAAAAAATCCACTACGCTGAAATTAAAAAGGGATTGTAAGAATGTGTCTGGTTTTTTCCTATTTCTGATCTCCTCTCAATATGTTGAAAGATATTTGAAAAGTTGAAGAGTTCCATGCTTACATTTTCAGGAAGAAACTTGTATTTGAAATATCTTTCCAATATTGGCACTGTATTTTCTTTTTACAAAATATCAGTAATCATTTGAAATCAAATCAGAAAAAAAATAAGCTAAAGTTCAAAAACTAAACTAAAACATCAAAATTCCACATTTTCTGGCAGGAAAGTGGGGAATTTTTCAAATTCTGATGAGACAAGAAATTCCACATTCAGAAAGACCCTGGACTTTGGATCCTAAGGGACAAGTTCTATTGGAATAACCAGTAAAACTTTTGTTTTAACCATTGTAAAAGTGTTTTTTTTCTATTTTATAATCCTGGTAACAGTGCTATTCTTGGAGACATATACGTGTTGCACACTTCTCACTTTTGACATTTTTCCTTTGATTTTGTGTTTATGTGCATCATCTCTCTGATGACTTCACCGTTCTGTAAGAATAATAAGTAAAGTAATTGAGAATTATCATGGAAATCTATGTCAGATGATAAATAAGCACTTTACGAATGAATATCTCATGATGACACTAATTTTAAAACAAGCTCTTTAAAATTGTGCATTTTGTTATGGCAGCTGAATTGCTGGCATGCCAAGGAGCTCACAACACAGAGAAGCTCCAAGTAGGCTGAAAAACCCAATGAAGGAGAGGGACTAGGTTAAAAATACTGAAGTGCTTTATGCAAGCATGATGTATCATTGTAAGGGAAATGAAGTGTGTTTGTTCTGAACCAAAACTCGGGCTGGCTGTCTGTTTTGCAGGGACATTGAGATGTTAACAGGGAGGGAAAATTTGGTGGATTTTATGTACATGGGATTATTTTTGTGCCATGGTCTCCCATTGCTTAAATCTGCAAGCATTTTTCAGATGTCCCAGTGTATTGGGTTTGCACGGCACGGTTTTGGTAGTGGAGGGGCTACAGGGATGACTTCTGTGAGAAGATGCTAGAAGATTCCCCCATGTCCAATAGAGCTAATGCCAGCTGGCTCCAAGACAGACCCACTGCTGGCCAAGGCTGAGCCCATCAGAGACGGTGGTAGCACCTCTGTGATAGCATATTTAAGAAGAGGAAAAAAAAAGTGCAATCGCAGCCAGAGAGAGGAGTGAGAATATGTGAGAGCAACAACCCTGCAGACACCAAGGTCAGTGAAGAAGGAAGGGGAGGAGGTGCTCCAGGTGCCAGAGCAGAGATTCCCCTGCAGCCCATGGTGAAGCCCATGGTGAGGCAGGCTGTCCCTCTGCAGCCCATGGAGGTTAACGGTGGAGCAGATCTCCACCTGCAGCCTGTGGAGAACCCCATGCCAGAGCAGGTGGATGTGCCCGAAGGAGGCTGTGACCCTGTGGGAAGCCTGCACTGGAGCAGGCTCCTGGCAGGACCTGTGGACCTGTGGAGAGAGGAGCCCACGCTGGAGCAGGTTTGCTGGCAGGACTTGTGACCCCATAGGAGACCCACACTGGAGCAGTCTGTTCCTGAAGGACCGCACCCCATGAAAAGGCCCCATGGTCGAGCAGTTCTTGAAGAACTGCAGCTTGTGGGAAGGACTCACATTGGAGCAGTTCGTGGAGGACTGTCTCCCATGGGAGTGCCCCCACGCTGGAGCAGGGGAAGAGTGTGAGGAGTCCTCCCCCTGAGGAGGAAGGAGCAGCAGAGATAACATGTGATGAACTGACCGCAACCCCCATTCCCTGTCCCCCTGTGCCACTCTGGGTGGGGGATGAGGTAGAGAAAATCGGGAGTAAAGTTAAGCCTGGAAGAAGGGAGGGATGTGGGGAAGTTGTTTTAAGATTTAGTTTTTATTTCTCATTATCCTGCTCTGATTTGATTCGTAATAAATCGAATTAATTTCCCCAAGTTGAGTCTGTTTTGCCTATGACAGTAATTGGTGAGTGATCTCTCCCTGTCCTTATCTCAGCCCACAGGCTTTATTTTCTCTCCCCTGTCCAGCTGAGGAGGGCAGTGATAGAGCAGCTTTGGTGAGCACCTGGCATCCAGCCAGGGTCAACCCACCACACCCAGGTGTTACCTTTTCATGTGGGAGACCATGTCTGATGTGTTGGGTCCTGGGACAGCTGAGAGACTGCAGTCCTGGGCTTCAGGTGGGGCAGCGCCATCTCATCCTCTCTGTTGGGCACATGGGTTCATTGATTCTGAAATTATTACAATGAGTATGCCCTTACCCATGATAAAAACACGATTTCCATCCAGTCATATTCACAGGCCTCTTTTGGGGAAAAACGATGATGATGATCCCTGAGTAGACTTTCAAGATCAGTATGAGCCAACAAGTATGAAAGATAAAGTAGGTAGCATTCATGTTGTTTATTTAACATTTGGGTTGGAAATCTATGGCTGCTGCTATAAATCATCCCCTCTGTTGTCTATAAAGGGAAACCAGCCAATTAGCTTAATCAGCTAATGTTAGACTCTGAGATTGCATGTTTCGAATACCCTTCAGAGTTTCAAATACCTTTATAAGGGAAAAAATGTATTTTCATACATTAACTCAAATGTATTGTTGGACTTTACTTCCTGAATAGCTGAAAATTATATTGCCTAATTACCAATTGCACTGTTTTAAACGAAGTCGTAAGCTGTATGAACCATATGGGTAAATTCCTCAATTCTGATTTACATGAACATGGTCTCTAAGGAAGGGTGTATTCATGCAAGTTCAATGACATCTTAATGGTCTGAACCTGGACTGTATTTAAATACCTTCAAATGCAGAAAGAGGAGCCCACATCCATCTGCATAACTATGACCGAAGTCACTTGATCCTGCTCATATGGAAAGCCTGAGGTAAGGCTTAAAATCAAGCTTAGACTCTGCATATCTTAAAAAGAAACCCATCCTTTTTTCTTCATACTGAATGTCTCTTCAGTGTCCAAATTCTATAAGTAAGGCAGCTGTCTTTTATGCCTATGGATTACTCAGAAGACATTTGGGTGTTTAAAATCAATAATAAATAAAATAACACTTAAGATTTGTTATGTATGTGACATTTTTCTCGAACTTCAAAAGAACCCAAAGGCATTTTCTTTTACTTCCCCCTTGAAAATGTCCAATCAAACCTTTTTGGCCTTCTTTGATTTGAAAGAAATGTCATGTTTGGGGTTTTGTCCTTCATCCCAGAATTATGACAATGGATTTACAACCACTAGTAAAATATTGCTCATAGTAGCTAGTAAGAAAATGATATTCCTATTACTTATATAGACAATGTGCGAACTTTAAAGTGTGAATCACAGAATCATAGAATCACAGAATTGTATAGGTTGGAAAAGATCTTTAAGATCATCGAGTCCAACCGTTAACCTAACACTAACCAAGACCACCACTATACCATGTCCATAAGCACTTCATCCAAACGTCTTTTAAATACCTCCAGGGATGGTGACTCAACCACTTCCCTGGGCAGCCCCTTCCAATGCTTGACAACCCTTTCAGTGCAGTAAAATTTCCTAATATCCAGTCTAAACCTCCCCTGGCACAACTTGAGGCCATTTCCTCTCATCCTATCACTTGTTACCTGGGAGAAGACACCAACCCCCACCTCGCTACAACCTCCTTTCAGGTAGTTGTAGAGAGCGATAAAGTCTCCCCTGAGTCTCCTTTTCTCCAGGCTAAACAACCCCAGTTCCCTCAGCCGCTCCTCATCAGACTTGTGCTCCAGACCCTTCACCAGCTTCGTTGCCCTTCTCTGGACACGCTCCAGCACCTCAAGGTCTCTCTTGTAGTGAGGGGCCCAAAACTGAACACAGGATTCGAGGTGCGGCCTCACCAATGCTGAGTACAGGGGCACGATCACTTCCCTAGTCCTGCTGGCCACACTATTCCTGATACAAGCCAGGATGCCATTGGCTTTCTTGGCCAGCTGGGCACACTGCTGGCTCATATTCAGGCGGCTGTCAACCAACACCCCCAGGTCCTTCTCTGCTGGGCAGCTTTCCAGCCACTCTTCCCCAAGCCTGTAGCGTTGCATGGGGTTGTTGTGGGCCAAGTGCAGGACCTTGCACTTAGCCTTTTTGAACCCCATACAATTGACCTCGGCCCATCGATCCAGCCTGTCCAGGTCCCTCTGCAGACCCTTCCTACCCTCA
The DNA here is from genome assembly GCF_034638445.1 of Ciconia boyciana. Taxonomy (NCBI): domain Eukaryota; kingdom Metazoa; phylum Chordata; class Aves; order Ciconiiformes; family Ciconiidae; genus Ciconia; species Ciconia boyciana. The sequence goes on from NC_132934.1 coordinate 210,851,127, forward strand.
AGCAGATCAACACTCCCGCACAACTTGGTGTCATCTGCAAACTTACTGAGGGTGCACTCGATCCCTTCGTCCAGGTCCTTGATAAAGATATTAAACAGAACTGGCCTCAGCACAGAGCCCTGGGGAACACCGCTTGTGACCGGCCGCCAACTGGAGTAAACTCCATTCACCACCACTCTTTGGGCCCGGCCATCCGGCCAGCTCTTAACCCAGTGAAGAGTACGCCCGTCCAAGCCATGAGCAGCCAGTTTCTCCAGGAGAATGCTGTGAGAAATGGTGTCAAAGGCTTTACTGAAGTCTAGATAGACAACATCCACAGCCTTTCCCTCATCCACTAGGTGGGTCACCTTGTTGTAGAAGGAGATCAGGTTGGTCAGGCAGGACCTGCCTTTCCTGAACCCGTGCTGGCTGGGCTTCATCCCTTGGTTATCCTCTACATGCCGTGTGATGGTACTCAGGATGATCTGCTCCATCAGCTTCCCCGGTACCGAGGTCAGGCTGCCAGGCCTGTAGTTCCCCGGGTCCTCCTTCCGGCCCTTCTTGTAGATGGGTGTCACATTTGCTAACCTCCAGTCAACTGGGACCTCCCCAGTTAGCCAGGACTGCTGGTAAATGATGGAAAGGGGCTTGGTGAGCACATCTGCCAGTTCCTTCAGTACTCTTGGGTGGATAGCTAATGGATAGGTGAATTCAGCTAATGTGAATAGAACTAATAATATATGTATAAATTTATTTAAATAGCACATCAATTTTCTTTTTGTTCTCAAAAGCCTTGGAGAAAAATCAAAGAGAAACATAACGGGGAAATCAGGTGTTACATACCAGTATATAGACAAATTAAGTTGTTGTTACTCGTTCTCTGATTAATGATGGATAATGGTTTCCGATATTTAAGGATAAATATAATATGAAGAAAAATTGAACTAACGGATAAAGCTAGAAAAAAATTGTATCTAAAAATGGAGGAAGACATAGTATAATAATATATTGGAAGACAGAGGGAAAAACTGATACACTGGGAAGAATGTAAACAATCATAAACTGAATGGAAAGGAAACATGAAACAGAGACGGTACAGAAAAGAGATGATGTTAAGGAACAACAACAACTACTGTGATAATGAACCAGATCATCATCTGTGTCTCACTTGGAAAAAAGTTTCCTTAGCAGGAATTGAAAGCTTCCTTAACTCCTCTGGGCCATTCCCACCATCCCAGTTCCATCAAGGAAAAATATTGAGGATTGACAAATAAGGAAGGTTTCTTTGTTCATCTGTATGATAACCCCAAACACTTACCCAAATTAAAATGGTGGCTCAAAGTGCCTTCTGCTAGCCAAGAATGACTCTGAAGACCTGATTTCTTTTGCATTCTTCATATGTGACCATTCATCTTACCAGTACAGTGTTTTAAAAATTCACCATCAAAGGCTACTGGAAAATAATATAATAACACTTCAAATTTTATCAGTCATTTTTCTACTATAACTTCAAGAAAACAAACAATTACAAATGCTCCCAAAAATCTTAATTAGTGATGAGCAGTAATCCTTATGCCAAGACAAAGATTTTAACTCAAAGACAAAAGGAGATGAGTTTTGGAATACAGTTTCCACTTGTGCATGCATGAGAGTGTTAATTAGGTATTGCTGAAACTAACAATTCCCAGAGACCTCTCATCACATGAATTTTGTAGAAATGCAAGTTTAAAACCATTCTTAGGACTTGAAACAGGTCCAGACAAAGCTATTACTTTTAAGATGCAGTATTCATATTCATGGCAAGACAGTAACACATCCTGTTTGATACCAATGGAATGTTTTGCAGCTCAACTTGTGATAATTTAAGTACCAATATAGAAAAGTGACAATATCAGTTGGCTCTTTAGCTGCTGCCATTTTATATGCGATTTCAGTAGGAAGCAGAGGCAGCTGGAAAAAACTTTCCAAGATCTCCTCCATTGTATTTCATTATCACCCAGTGGCACACAAACAAAAACAGTCTGTTGTACTTTGTGGAAATTTTACATAAAGAAATTGGGCAGTATAAGCATGTCTGCGACCTTGAAGTTGAATGATTTCAAGCTTTTTCAAAAGCTTCAGAAGTCACCATGCATTGGCTATGCAGATTTTTTGTGGCCGCTTAGTATGTGTTCAGGTTTAAAATCTGGCATTACCAAACTTTAGCTCTATAATTGTCAACAAACTGCGGTTTGGGACAAGGCTTTTTAAAAGTTATCCAGAGGAGCTGGCTGGCTCAATTCTTTGACTAAAGCTGTAGCACAAGTTAAGGTAAACAGACTTACAGGTTAGGAGGAAAAGGTTTAGTCAACACGTTGAAGCAATATTATATGTATGTTATGTAGACTATAATTGTTTTATGTAGGTAAAAATGTATGTCTGGCCCCTAGGAAAGGTCTGTAAGGGCATTGAAAATGCCTTGGCACCGGACTCATTTTACTTCATTTTAACCAGCTAAAACTTGGATATCTGACCCAAGCTGGTAAATTAGTTTTGCTCTATGGTAAATAGTAGGAGACATTTCTGGAGGACAATTCACCCTTCCCTAAAATAGACTCCATCTGTCTTTCCAGCAGTTATAGAAGGAATCCAAGAGGTCACTTTTAGATGTTGCATCTTACCCTGTCTGGCCCCTAGCTGCCACTGCAAAAAGGTATGGATGTCCTTTAAGTCCTGTTTTGATTCTTCTAGCCTTTTGCAGATGTCTCATATGTTATAAGGTGAAGTAGAGACCTGTATATAGGCAACTGAATCAAATTCCAGTTGATGAGATTTGGCTAGATAAACAACTTACAGGTGATTTAAAGTTTAAAAGTTAACCTCATCCCTACTGTTTTCAAAATCTCTCTCTCCCTCCTCTCTCCCCACAGGACCTGTAGATTTGTAATAATCAGCAATGCAGTAGTAAAACTTAGTTTGACATAGCACTATTTGATGAAGCACAGTGTCAGCTTCAAGATCAAAGACAGAAATTCACAGATTTATTTTTCCCAAATGTTATGTTAAATATACACTAAAATAAAAACTATGTGGTCCCAAGTATGTAGGAATGTTCTAAGTACAGTGTAAAGTAGAAAAAGAATGCAGGAGGAGGTTCATATAGCAGAGTTATAATCTACCCTAGTAATGGGTCTTTTTAAATACATTTTTGTAACTTTCCATGGTGGATCTGTTTATGGGTGTTTGAGGACTGAATCTCAGGCTAGATATTTGATTAGTATGAACAGCATGGCTATTAATTTGCCTAGAGACTCAGGAAGAGAGTAGGCAAGCATTTAAATAAAAATATATTGAATAAATACATTTCCACATGGCTGCATACTCATCAGTGGCTTTAATCCAAAAAAGTGAGTTTTGTTTTCCATGAAACAAGCAATAAAAATTTTATATATGTTTGTTCATTTGTTTGTTTGTTAGTTAGTAAAATGCCTGAGGAAATAGTCATCAGGAATAGTGGCCATTATGCGTGGCCAAATCTAGAATTTGTTTTCCAAAAATTCTTGATAGATATGACTCTGCATATAACACTTGCTCTGCTTTTTTATTCTTCAGTCTATAGTTCAAGAAGATATTAGAAAATATTTCATGCATGTGACAATTAGCTTTTGCAAAAGCTTATGTGTATATGTGGGCCTGGGGAGTTATGTGTAGTGTTTTGAATATATTCAGTCACTTATTTCTAAACATTTACATGATTTAAACCAAATTTTTGACACTCATCTTCATTTCTGAAATTTAAACACAGACCTTGAAAAATTTTATGCATATGCTTAATTTTAATTGTAGATAGGATCTGAAGGATCTTCAAGGTGAGTTTGAGGGTTTTTAAGCAATGATTACTGATGGTTTTAGCTTGCTGGTGAGGCACCTATGCAAGTGTCCAACTTCCATCAAGGAATACAGCTAGGGGAGGTGAATCTCAGCATCTGATTCTGCCTGCCCAACCTGTTCCTGTGCATAGGCAGTCCAGACAGGTGGTGTGGCAGCCTCAGGTTAACGGAGCCCTTCATTTTGTTGAGACAGTGTAGTAGTCATTGTGTGAACAGCACTGAAAGTCTTAATAAGATTTTATTATACATTTCTAAAATATATGCAATAAAAGAACAATGTAACATTAATTAATAAACAAATAAACAAAAAAGCCACAGCCAGGTGGCAAGTCTGATAGCTTTCCAAGACATGCCAGTCAGAAACAGTCTGTTACGTGTCTAATCACAGGCTAGCTATGCCCAGCACTTTTCTAGGTTTTTTTATTAGACTTGTTTATTTCAAATATTTTACAATAGGAATATGCTCAGTTACTTGTTCTGGAGTAAAACATCTCTTGAGAATGGTAGGGAGCCCTCATGTTTGGTTATGACCCAGAATGGATTTTCCTGTGCAGTTTGTGTGGCCCCAGGTACTTCAGTGACTTTCAGGTGTACCACATAAAATATTTCTGTTTAATGTGTTTGTTTCAATTTTTAAATTTTAATATTTAGGGTTGACTGTAAGCATAGAGTGAAGACTGGGGCCTTGCTGTGCTAAATAATATAATGTGTCTTATCCTTAAATACTTATACATGCTAAAAAGAATTTTGCTAACAGGACAGTAACTTTCAGGGTGTCATTTAACTCTCAGTTGATCCTGATTACAATGGACTCTAATCAACTGAAGGTAGAGTGCAAAGTTAACCTGAAGTGTTACTTCTTCTGAGATTTGTTTTTAAGCGGAAAGGTTATTTTGTATTGGTTTTTAAGAGATTGCAATTAATAAGAGGTGATTTTTTAGAAGGTGCCTCATCAAAAAGGATTTTTTAAAATTCTCCTACTTATTTGACTGAACAGCACTTCCTGGTAGAATAAAGCACAAAAATTATAGAATAGAGCACAGGAAGTACAACCGAGACCCTGTTTTAGCTTATGTCAGTTAGTGTCCCAATAATTGTTTATGCTTATCCATGTTCATCTTAGATATTCAGCTCTAAATCTGAGCTATGAATTAAAAACATTTAGGAAAAGATCAGAGAAAAAATGTCACTAGCAAACAGAGAACAGAAGGTATAGTAGCAGAAATGGAGTAACAGTGTTTGATTCTGTGTAAATACCCTGTAACGCTTCAGCATTCATTGGCAGTTCTGTGTTCAGGTGGATGCTGCCAGAGATGGATGTCACAATCTGTGGGTGACACATGCACACAGGGAAAAGGATAAAGAAGTTATAAAAACTTACAGAACATGCACAAATTACTAGGGCCCAAAATGGTAATTCTCTTCCTGCTTACACCTTCTTTCAGGAGGCAACATCCAACTCTTGATCTGCAATGATATAAATTGCTTCATTCTCATGTCACTTCAGGTCTTGTCTCCTTTTTACACACCCGCCTGTAACACAGAGAGTGCAGAAGTCAGCTATGCAGTGTTTTTGGGGTGCGTGATGCACTTTATGTATGACACACTTCAGCTTCATGTAGCCAGTGTAATCATTCTTATCAACTGTGACGGCGAAGAAACAAGTGGTGTGTTGACTCAACATGAAATGCTGCAGACCATGTAGGGATGCCACCAATGCTCAGTTGCAGGTATTCCAGCAAAGGTAAGCATTCTTATAGAAGCTGGGAACCTCACCCAATATCTTGTTTAATCAACAGTTTATCTTGTTTGTCCCGTCTTTTCCCAAGTTCCTGGTATTATGTTACTCCAGGAGGCCCTCTAGATTTCTTGGTCCCTTTATTTCAGATGAATGCATTTCTATGGATAAGTATATTTTCACACTTCTTAAATGTCATCTAGATTTCCACTGTTTCACCATCTCGTTACCTAGCTATTTCTCCCTCAACCAAGAGGTCTCTTCCTCTCTGTTTACTTACAAGGCTGAATGTTTCAGGCAGTCCTGTCTGAATCTCTGGCAACAGCAAATGTAGCATTGCAGGCTGCAAGATGCAGGCGCGTCCTGAATCCGGCTGTAATATGTCGTGACTCAGCAGTTCAAGTGGGTACCAGCCCTCTTCCAGTCACATCAGCCCCAGCAGGCATAGTTTAGGGCAAACATGCCCCAAAGGCAATTTGTGTACGTAATTTGCACTAACACGGAGTCTGTGTAGGGTGCAGGTGACTCTAAGTCTAGTGAGCTATGTAATTTGCTCAAAAAGGCTTATGAAAATAGTTAATTACCTCAGAATATAATCATACATTTGTGTTACTAAGTAACAGATGTTGCCGTTATATCATTTAAATTTAAATAATGATTAATCTCCACCTACACCAGATGAAATACAAGAAGTCATAAATTTACCTAAAGAAATTAAATGGTAGAAGCAACAACTTACATGTTTAAACACATGGCAAAAGATTAGCCTACACTTAGAAGGAGTGGTCTTTATCTCACAGTCAGGGAGGAGTGAGTTTTCATTAGATTTCTCTGGTTTTATATACTCCCTCAGAAGTATGTGAAGGGGAAAGTGAAACCTGGATTTATTTAGTAGAATTTTCCAGAAAGTTGAGATTTGTTTTTTCTAATGCTTTAGTAACCTTCATACGTAAAAACTGTAACCTGAGGCAAAAGTGGAAGTTTCCTTTTTTTTTTTATTCTGCCTGAAGAAATCACAACAATTTGCCTAAGGACAAGTAAGATTAACCATAATTAACAGTCATACAATGTTTAAACTTTACTAACAGCAGCAGCAGCAAGTCATTCTCTTATATATAAGTGTATAGCTATATTTAAATTACACTTTTATATATTGCTACAAATCAAAACAGCTGATTTTGTCACATAGGACTTTAAAAGCATTAAATGTAGCCCTAACCATCTGCAACTGATCCTTCAGAGCAACCAACATTAGTTTGGCTATGGGTCACAACTAACCTGCTTAAAAGGAACAGGGCTTATTAACTCATTAGCACCACCACATGATTTCAGCTACAGTATTTTTGGGAGCCAGGCTAGTATCTGCCCAATATTGCATGGTGTTATGAAGATAAACAAGACCTCTCAGATCTGCATCCCCGTCTTTTGCATCATAAACCGAGCTTGAGCCGCCAATACCCAGACACTGTCATTCAGTGCCATCCAGTGATTGAAAGGAAAAATGAATTCAATTTCCATGGGCGATGCCAAGCCATAGTAAATATTGCTGGCTTCAAAACTAACAGGAAGTTTCCAAAAATCTTCTGTCAAAAAAGTAGCACTTAGGAAAAAAAAGAAGGTTGAACTCTTTTCCTTGCACTGTGCAAGGAAATGGCATATTTACCCAAGTAAATGGCATAGGGAAAGAAACTGAATTTTCCCTACCCACCAAGGATCATTACTGGAACTGGTATATATTTGATGGAGAGAGGATCCCTATGGAAATTGATGCAGAAGTGAGGATGAATGTTCACCAAAAAGGACAACTGAAAAATATGTAGACTAATACATGATTCCTGAGCAACAAGGTGGAGTACCTAGAGATAGAAGTCCAGGTGGTGAAACAAAACGTTACAGAAATAACACCATAAGCATAGACAGACACTACAGAAATGACATGGTGACATAGTTGTCATGGTACAGAGCATTGGTACTCCTGGGCATGGTGTTTAGGAAGGTAGAAACACAAATTATTGTTGTGGGGTCATATCACAAATTAAAGATATGATAGACTTTATAAAGATAAGAAGGGAGATAAAGCATAGAATAAAGTCTGTTTAGGTTGAAACAATCTTGGAGTGGTTGAAGAGATTCTACTAATTTAGTGCTGCGTATCAGCTGTACTTGGAAACAGAAATAAGCATTAACACAATCTGTGTCTTAGTGGGAAACTTCAACTTTCCAGAAACAGAATGGAGAACAAATATAAACAGTAATGATGAGGGCCTCCTGTTCCTGAAAGTGGTAGCCAGGAGACTGTCATTTGGCCAATAAAACGTGTATTATTTTAGACCTGTTACCAGTAAAAAAGGGAGACGCTAAGGAAGACAGTTTTCTACAACAGTGTCTTCCTTAGCATCCTCCTTGTTTACTGGTAACAGGTCTAAAATAATATACCTAAGAACCTTAGATAAAGTGGCTGATAATTATGCAGAGCTGTGTCTCAAGATGTGTAGAAAAGTGTTTTAGGCCCAACAGGACTAACCAACAATCAAAAAGCAGAGATTTAATAATGAATGGACAAAAAAGAATGAACAAGAGAAATTAGGTCTTTGGCATCTCTAAGTATAGGGATAAAGCAAAAATTTCTGTAAAAGTAGTAGAGCAATTGAAAACAAGCAATGAAAGGTTCTTCCACCATGTAAAGCAAAAGAAACCCAAGGAAATAAGATGTGAAGTTGCTATACAGTTGAAGTGAGACAGTGATTAAAGATAATATAGCTATGGTCCAAAAGCTGAATAAATACTTTCCCCTCACTTTTCAGTAAGGATAATGTTGCCAAATATGAGAAAAAGGACACGTCCATTGGTTTAATGGATATGGGTTTAATGGATATTCCACCACTGGAATTCAACCATCTGAGGTGGGAGTAAAACTGAGAATGCATCTTAATCCTCTGTTAAAGGTTGTCCTTAGGACTATGTCAGGACTAGATTCTCCTGTGTGGACTACACTGACTGTTAGTCTGAAAGCTTAAAGATTCCTGAGCGGTCAGAATGTAATGTTCAGAGCACATGAAACCGTATCTGAACATGCTCAATGGATTAAAAAACAGCTGGCCATGCCAGAAAAGGCTTTGTATAAAGCAGTCATATGGACCAATTGAAGGTAGAGGGTGCAGAGGACTTGGACTACACTGTTCACACTAGCTCTGTAAAGGCTGCTCTTTCACCTTGATTGAGATGTAGCCAATGCACCCAATGATGCAGACTAGCAGTTTTCCATCCCAGAATGTTGCTGAAATTGGTAAATGAAGTTGTGAGGGTGGTAGCAAGGCTTCTTGGTAAACGAAATGCCATATTTAAGAATTGGGGATATCCTGCAGATAACTAAAGACTTGTAAGTTTTGCTCCAAAGTATGCAGAGATAAACAGAAATGGAATAAAATTCAATAAAATGCAACATACTCACCAAAGGTAGATTGCACAGGAATTACCTGGTAACTTTCTTTGGAAAGATAAATAATTCTCTGACAAAAGTGAATGCATTCCATCCATCAACTGAATTTCTGTAAGACGGCAGGTATAGTACCAGTGAAAAAAATGTTAGCTGAGATGAAATGAAGTGTAAACATTTTGAAAAATAAAAAAAACCATCAAGACTTCATGACTACTAGTTTTGTTGAAAGAGAAAGTATTGCAATAGGGGAAAGGTAAAGATGTGTCTTGGGGCCAAGTTTATTTGTTTCACAAAGGCACATGTCACAAAAAATAAAAGAGCACTAATGAAAGTTGCTGATAAGTCAATATTGAGACACCCTGCCAAAACAAAGAAGAATCAGAAAACTGAATGAGAAGACAAAGAAGGCTGTAGTAATTCACATGGGATGAATGTAATGCTACAATGTTCAAAAGTGTGCATCACCACACCACTTAATTTTTAGTTGGTTTGGCTGAGGTGAGAGTTTCCACTATTTGCCACCAATGAAAAGACTTTCACTACAAGCATGCAGTTAATAAGAAATATCATAAACACATGCACATAGTAATTCATCATAGAAGACTATGTTCTATGACTGTGCTCTGCTCATCTTACAATGAGCTGATGATTTTACAGCAGGGATCAGGTAGTACTGCTCCCACCCCATATAGAACCACTGTCTAAGGTGCAGCTGAGATGAGATACTTGGACAGATAGATCAGAACCTTTGTTCTGATCCACTATGGTTGTTCTTACAGTCTCATCTGGAAGGTTCAATAGTGTCCTCTGTGTTTATAAAAAATACTGTACAAGTGGAACATGCATGCAAAAGTACTATAGCGTGGTTTGAGGCATTAAAAGACCATTTCAGGAACCTGTAAGAGTGAAACTTTGTTCAGTATGGCACAGTGAAGGCAGAAAGATGGCATATTTCCTCTCAGTAAATACAATATGTCAGAGTAAATACAATATGTCAGTAAAAGTTGAAGAGAGAGAAATGTTCCTTAACAAGAACAAAACCCAGTAATGGGTCCTCAGGCAAAGAAGGTCAACAACCTCCTGGATGGCATTAGGAAGACCACTGCCAGCAGACTGAAGGAGGTGATCCTTCTTCTTTTCTCGGTACTGCTGACAGATAACTGGAGTGCTGTGTCCAGTGCAGGGGTCTCCTGTCTGAACATTTTCTTACACATTTTTGTACATCAAAGTAGTGGCAGCAAAAACCAAGCTTCCAAAACCCAATTAGCTTTCAGAGAGAGCCTGAGCAGTTTGTGAAAGGGATTACATCACATGGTACCTCTGTCATTAGGGAACTGGTCTTAGTGAGCCAGGAAGACTCTCCCAATCCTGTTTCTATGTGTCAAAATGAAAAGGGGGGAAAAAAAAAAGGTTGCAGGTTTTTAGTGAGGCTGCTGAGCAGTGAGTGAGTCACAGACTTGCCATGAACACTTGTATTTCTAAGTCTTCTAAATTGCTTCTTTACAGCTCAGCAGGAGCAAGCCAGAGACCACAGTAAAAGCTTACTCAAATACATTTTCAGCACAGTTTCAGAGGCTTTGATTTCATCAGAACTGGGAGATGGTCATTGTTTTACGTTCATCTTAAGCATCCCATGAGAAGCAGCTATGTGAACTCATGCCTTTCATGGAAAACAATGATTAATCCTCACAAATGCTTTAAGCACAGAAGCCAGTAACCCTTATTCTGCTGTTTCTACCACACTTAGTATGAGAAAATAAAGGCATTCTGTCAAACAATACAAGGACAAGAGCAGCTATTTAGACTGCTCAAGAGATCCAAAAAAGATACTAAAATATTTGAAGAGGAAAGGATCTTTTACAAGGAAGGACCTCAAGCAGAAGCGGGCAGGCTTCACAGTGGACGAGGATAATCTGACTCATTAGTTAAGTTGCATTGACTAGACCCATAATAGTAACACCCTCATATTTTACAGTATCCTTTTGACGTTGACAGGTTTGCCTCTAGCAGGTGCAACCATTTAAAGTAAATAGCACATAACTATCTAATGAACATTTGGGTCTCCTAAAGTTCCTCTCCTCACAGTGCTCAGAATGTGACAGTGGATGGTAACATTCCCACTGAGCCACATTTGGCATTGCTACTAGAGATGACTATCCTTCCTTACGAAAGGATATCTTGTCATACACCCAGAACCATCATACTCAAGTTCATCTTTATATTGACGCATCATACTCAAACTCTGCCCACATTCCCTGTGCTGACACATTGCCTAGCTATGAGCATGTGGCCCTTCTCTGCAACCTCAGATACTCTTCTAGTATAGAATGAGACAAGATGATGAAATCTTAGCATTTGGGAGATTTAAAATTAGATAAAATGAAGCAGGAGAAAAATAAATGTAGGGAATAACAAGTTATGGCTAGAGGATAAATTAGATTACCTCTAAATATATCAGCAAAAATGCAAAAACAATTGAACACTAGAATAAGATGGGAAAAGATGATTGCAGGAAATATTTGGTGACACTTTTCACAGTCATTAAGTTTTTCAGGTGCTTAAGTGCTTTGCTGAACTGAGGTGTAATTGATGTGAAGGGATGAAAAAGATTTGAAAAGAATTAAAAAGAATATTTTTTCCTTTGGATTTTTAAATAATGCAAAGAACTATTAATTCAGTCACCTAGAAGCTTAGAAAGTAAATTGTCTGGGTAGGTATCTGTTTGTGTTATTGTTCAGGAAATAATCTCCGGTTTTGTGTTTTCTATAAAGATTGTCTCTGGTACAATTTCACATCAGCAACAACAACAAAAAGAAATCTATAATGAAGATTTCTTCATTATAATATAATGAAGGCATAAAATAAAGCATTATATTTAGCCCATTAAAGATAGTTATTTTTTTAGACATCAGCCTATACAATATGTAAGACTGCAAATTTAAAGCATATATGTTGACCACTCAGACCAGTAATTAGAGATGGGAAAGCCAGAAGGTTAAATTTAGAACATCTGACATTTTTCAAAAGTGTTCAGGGCCAAGATCTTCCCTTGCAATCATCCAGCTAAATCAAATCATCCAAATTGTTAAATTATCCAGAAGGGAATTAAGAAGTCTAAATAAATGGATTTGTTTTACATTTAACAAATTATAATTAGAATGAATCCGTAATCCCTTTCACTGACAACTTTTTCGAAGATTAAAAATTAATGAGGTTCTTTCTTGTCTTCTCTTTCACCCTGAAACTTTCTCTCACAACATTCAAAATTCTAACTGCAAAGTTAACTGAAAGTTTTGTACTGATTTCAATTGCTGTATGAAAAAATGACTGTTTTTCATAAATCTTGTCTTGTCTCTCACTTTGTTAACAAATAATTCACTTCTTTCTTCCAGTGTCCTCTCCTTCTGTGGTATACTGTCTACACTGTCTTGACTATTTGCTATGCTGCATTTATATATTGTCATATAGACAGAGTTCATCATCAGAATAGTCAGTGTAACAATTTACTAAAACAGATTAATCTAATCCTTCAGGAACAAAATCTTCCCATTATGAATGGGAGATCCATGTCCCTTTTATTCAAGGGGTTTGAGTTTGTTAAAAAGACAAATTACAAAGCACTAGTCTGTTCTCATCAAGCCCCTATTCTATAATCTAGGTGGCATCTGTGTGTGATCTCTGTAGACTAGTAGAGCCTAAAGGTAAGCTTTATCCCACTTTACCTACATGTTGTCTGTCTCACATAATATGGTCATTTAGTCCCTCTCTGCAGTTATGTAGGTAGATGAGTTGCACTCAGGACATACAGGTTTAAATGCCTGTCTTGTGAGCAGGTGATTCACCCCTCTCCATTAATATTGCAGCTAACTTTTAAGTAGTTTAAATAAAGTGAGACAATCCCACCCTAAATGGTTAGAATTTTTTTGAAGATACTGTCTTTTACTTACAAGCACTTACCTAATGGCCCTATTTTCAAGGGATTAAAATATTAGATACAAGAAAGTATTCAACAGTTTTTGAAATCTAGGGTACTTGGCTCCTGACGGTTGCTAATACAGTATCTCACTAGATTCCTATCTACATTGTAGTCTCACTTTTCTAGTCTCGCAAGTTTTTACAATCAAGTCTCATTTTCCTGGAAAAGTTTTAAGAAGTATGTCCTGATATCGAGTATACACAGTCCCTTCCTTTTCATGTTGTAACTTGCAGCCTGCTTACAGTTTGCTAAATGAGCGAAGCAGTATGTAGCAAAGACTTTGAGGCACAAAGACAAGTCAAACAGGAAACCGAAAAAGATATGGTATGCTTACTTTTAACAAAGGGATTTTTTTGTTCGAAATGATTTTCAACAGTAAGACGGAATTTTCATTTATTTCTTCAGTATAATTGAAACTTTAGAACCAAATAGAATGGAATTCCTAAAAAACATCTCTTCTGATTTTCAGAAAATACTAAGCACTCATCTTCTGAGAGAGAGTCCATTAAGTGGTCTCAGGATGGCCACTGAGGATCACCACAGTCACCCTGTATTTTCCATCCATTCTAAATCAAAAATTCCTATTTGGGTGCATCAGTACCAACAGGTAACATCATCAGAGACATAGGGTAACATTGCAACTGCTGCCTTGCAGTAAAGGTTTCATTTGCAGCAAAGCTGTCCGTATCAGATCATGTTCACTTGGCATCTTCTATAATGTTCATGAATCAAAAAATCCAAGTGAACAGGAGCACACAACCAGCCTCATAAACAGACATGAGTGTGGGAATACCATCTCAAGTATCAAATGTGCCTGCCACCAGTGTAGCCAAGAACAGCCTTAGTTTCCATATGCATTAAGAGGCTATAACAACACACCTCCAGCTCTTGGCTGAATTTCTAGATACACCTATTAAAACCAACTACTGCAGATAATTAATAAAGAAAAGCCAAAATACTTTTGGTCTTGTTGAGTGGTGCAACACTTTTCGCTTCAGACTAGAGAATAACATCTTTACTGGTAAGTGTCTGCTAGACCACAGTGTTGTCCCCACTCCAGTTTGATATTCATCGCATGTTTACATGTAATATTCTCCAAACCAGAGATGAATACTGAGAGTGGGATTTAACTCAGCTGAACTTAAGCCATCTGAAACTTCTCATCCTGGCTGTGCTGTTCTGCTATTTGAAGACCTTGTAGGAATATAGGTGTCTCCTGCCGTCGGGTTATGCTTATGTAGTTTACGTTTGATTGCCTACTTTTCATTCAATCTTCTGTCAGGATGAACTACAGATACAAACCTGTATGGACATTCAGCTCTGTGATGCAGAATCTTTGGGATCTTTTTCTCAAGAAGTTTTATTAATTTGCAGCTATTCCCTTCCTCCCTCTCATTCGTGACTCTGCGTTACAGAACAGTATCTCCTCATAGGGTATAAGACTCTAGCAAAGCTACCACAGCATGAATTTCTCCCTTAGTCATGACTGACAGAAGGTTTCTACAGAGAAGCCCTCCCTCAAGCAAAGATGGGTTTTGTATTTGTTAGCACGTGACTTCTACAGTGAGGAAGATCAGGGGAAGCACACAGGGATATCTGATTTAACTCACTGAAATACATAATAATAAGGATTTTATCCCCCTCCCCTCCTACAGTGATAAACCAGGAATTATCCATCTTTTTAGTAAAGGTAAACAAACGTACTGGAGAGGAAGCACAGACACTTTCATTCTGGTGTCTTAAAGTTCTGGAAGACCTTGTGGAAGGAACTGATTTGATTCCATCGGAAACTGATTGCACTCCCTCAGTGCAGGAAAGCTCGCTGCAGGTCAAAAGAGCATTTTAAAGGGGAGGATTGTCTGTGACTTACATTCTGATGGTTTCATAAGGAATTTCTCTACAGTCAACGTAACTTCACATTCTGTTGGGTCTGGAATGGGTCATGCCTTTCCCAGCAAGAAAGAGCTGGATTTCCCATCAGAGCTAGATTTCAGTGGCATGAAGCGAATGTCAGAATTTGAGTCTGAACAAAATCCTCTTGACATCCTTTTAAACAAAATTATATTTCTTCAAAAAAGTAGCATTTCATGATCATTATCTTTTCTTAAAACTGTCACTGGGGTTTTTGGCTGCTACCAAGGTAAAATCATCACATCTTTAAAACCTCTTTTCATATATAGTGATGCCATCTTGGCCTTTTTTTGTAGTACCTCATGGGTTATTCATCAGTTCCTTAAATACTGAAATACCATGACCTAGCTATTCTTCACAGATACAATAAAACTTATGTTATTAAAGATGACTGAAGCAGAGTGTAACATATTTCAGGTTTCTCCTGGTCAACTTTGGCCTTCCGTAGGTCTTTTATTCGGGGGGGGGGGGGCGGGAGGGGGGGAAGACAAAAAAGACAAAAAAAGAAAAAAGAAGAAAGAGAAGCTAACTCTTTGAAACATCAGAAACCACTGCCCTACAGTTACAACCGTATTTGTTTTTGAAGAGAAAATATAGTGCCTTTTCTTGTGGTTTTGCACTTGAAATAATTGCAGGCTTTATTCCAGACCATCATAATGAAATAAATAGTATGAGAATGAGCATCAGAGTGCAGACTTATCCTTTGGTACTTCATTAAAAAATCATGCAAAACTACCTATGCAAGAGAAATAACCATAAGCTGGAATAGAAAGAGCCATATGCCACTAGAAAACAGGTTGGATACCTAGACTACTTCGTTGCTTTTTCTTGTTGCCATACTAGTACTGCCAATGGCTATAACAATAACAACGATTTATGTTTGTATAATCGCTCTTATTCCAAAACACATGGCAAATCATAGTGAAAATTATGCTTTTGGTTATATGCCTTAGTAAAGGCACAGACGCTTCCATTCCAGAGTTGCACTAGCGCCATGAAGAGCAATTTTATCTTTACTCTTCACAAGGAGTAAAGAGTGGTAATATGCAGCCCTCTTTTGACTAGGATGCAGAAGTAGTGTGGAAATACAGAATAGAAAACATATTTTTCTCTAGTCTTAAAGAAACCATTAGAAAAATCTTAGACAGAAATTGTACCTCTAAAACTATGTTGCATCTCTGGAGAGGTTATAGCAGAAAGCTAACATTTGTTCCTTGTAACAGCTCGTTCCTCAATGATTTGCATCACAAAGCTAGCAGTGCCGCCTTCTCCAAAGACTGAATGCTACAAGCATACCAAGAGCTCCTACAGGTAAAAGATAGCAATATGATAACAACATAAGTATTATTTGAGCCAATTACCTGCTAAAAATGTAGTGAAGACAACCCTCAGAGGCATCTGAAGAGGCATTAAAGCCTTACCTTTGGTTATTCAAGAGCCTCTCCTTGTAAATCATTCTGAATCAGCACATTTTCTGGACATCCCATCCTATCCAAGCACCAAACACTTTAACTCTTTTCACTGACTGGCTGAAGACCTGTTGCAAAGTACAGTGTCATTTTGCCTCCTCCACAGCTGGCAGAATTTCCGTATCTGGGCTCTAAGCCTGGATTTTGCCAGAACATGCAGTAAATCTGGCTAATGGCTTTTTGGGTAGATAAAAGAAAATGATCTTTTCTTTCAGACTGCATCACTTTTTATGTTTCCTCTGTATCCATCTTGCTATCAGAGAAAAAGAGACAAGCTGACCAAAAGGTAATGCTTCTTCTTATAAGAAATTTTCTAATTTCAATTTCTTTTTATATTTTCACACTGTGATGATCCCCAAGCCAAATTCATTTTCCTGTGAAAATGGAATGTATGTCCAGCTGAGCAATTACAGATCAAAACGTTGGATTCTTTAACGTGGGAAAACCTCCAAGCCTGGAAGTCCAGTGTTCTGAAATGCTGATTCAGAGCCAATAATTTCTACCCTAGATATTTCTGTAACTGGAAGACCTGGGTCCTCTCTATCTTAGGACAACACTCTGAACACCAGTGTACAATAACAGGGTATAGCTTTTGTCCTGGTTTCAGCTGAGATTGAGTTAATTTTCTTTAGAGTGGCTGGTATGGGGCTATGTTTTGGATTTGTGCTGAAAACAGTGTTGATAATACAGAGATGTTTTAGTTGTTGCTGCACTAGTCAAGGACTTTTCAGCTTCCCATGCTCTGCCAGGTGCACAAGAAGCTGGGAGGGGACACAGCCAGGACAGTTGATCCAAACTGACCAAAGGGCTATTCCATACCACATGACATCATGCTCAGTATATAAAGCTGGGGAAGAAGAAGGAAAGGGGGGGAGAGGAGCCTGTCAGGAGTGGGATTCTTAATCCCAGGGTCGTGGGTTCGAGCCCCACATTGGGCGCCAAAAAGGACTGTCGTGGTTTAGCCCCAGCCAGCAACTAAGCACCACGCAGCCGCTCGCTCAGTCCCCTCTGGTGGGATGGGGGAGAGAATCGGAAGAGCAAAAGTAAGAAAACTCGAGGGTTGAGATAAAGACAGTTTAATAGGGAAAGCAAAAGCCGCGCACGCAAGCAAAGCAAAGCAAGGAATTCATTCACTACTTCCCATGGGCAGGCAGGTGTTCAGCCATCTCCAGGAAAGCAGGGCTCCATCACGCGTAATGGTTACTTGGGAAGACAAACGCCATCACTCCAAATGTCCCCCCCTTCCTTCTTCTTCCCCAGCTTTATATACTGAGCATGATGTCATGTGGTATGGAATAGCCCTTTGGTCAGTTTGGATCAACTGTCCTGGCTGTGTCCCCTCCCAACTTCTTGTGCACCTGGCAGAGCATGGGAAGCTGAAAAGTCCTTGACTAGTGCAGCAACAACTAAAACATCTCTGTATTATCAACACTGTTTTCAGCACAAATCCAAAACATAGCCCCATACCAGCCACTCTAAAGAAAATTAACTCAATCTCAGCTGAAACCAGGACAGCTTTATGTACCATACCATCATAAAAATACTGCCAAAACAAATATTTTTTTCTGGATGTTCTTGACCCTTCTAAAATTAAGATAAAAACCAGAGCACAGAAGGTTCAACTTTCAATTCACTTGAAGACATGATTCTTCATGTTATTACACCAATTTAGTGCTGTCATAACTTGAAATCAACAAACAGGTATGTGAAAATCATTTTGTAGATAAGAAAATATAGCAGAATATTATAGCAATAATAGCAAATAGGGTAAGAATTAAGAAAACGAGAAACTTAGATCATCAGAAACTCCAATGATAAGACTCAAGAAAAGCCTATAGAGTTCACAAGTTCCCTTTCAAATTCTTACTTTTTAATAAGCCTAACAATGCCATACAGTGCTATGACTTGTCTGTGCATTTAAGTTTGTCTCTAACTGGCTTGTGAGAGCATGACTTTATTGACTTGCTTTCTGTCATCTCATAGTGGTCATGTAGTTATTATTGATCTGCACCTGAAGCAAAGCAACGTCTTCGCTTTCTCTCAGAAAGTAGATATCCATGGCCTGGAATTATCTCACCTAAATGGAGCATTAAATGATGTGCCTAAGTTGGAAGTGTTATTATTTAGATATCCTGTATAAAGGACTCTTCTTGATGACATAAATAATAATTATGTCTTAGGCATCCTAGCATGGAGCACAGAGGGGATGCAGTAACAAGTGCTGTCTATCCTGAAGATGACCAGTTTGTACCACTAGGCTTCAAAGCCAGGAAAGTCCCTAACGTTGTTTTATTTACCTATATAGATATAGCCATATAAAGATGACATATAGTCATAACAAGGTGTTAGAGGGACTCTTTGCAACTCTCCAGTTTCTCTGTTATGTTATTGGAGAAGCTACTTATGTTATTGTGGAAAACTACTCCTTAGTTGGCCTCAGCTTGTCACCGAAATCGGGAATCAAACTCCTTAACACCAATGTAGTATTAAGAAGCAGGCATTCTTTATTGCAGTGCTGTATGCACGGGGGATCGCTCCTCCTAGCGTGCATACCACAGTTCACATCAACCATAACTTATATTCTTCAATCCCATACATATACATTAAATTTCCCGGAATTATCATGCATATTCATTCTATTTCCTAGAACTAATTATCATATTCATGTGGTCATTACGCATGCGTCCTTGAGCTCCGAGGGGCTTCCGTGGGGGTCTCCGGTGGTCTCTGGTGGTCGTGCAGGTGTGTCCCCTTGTTGACCCCTTTTTCTGCACATGCGCAATCCCACCTGGCTGATGTAACCCATTTCCCTCTCCATGGTCCATGGTTTCTAACAATATGATTGATGCTTGGCTACCCCTATTCCTATTCTAGTACAAACCAACTGTTCTAGTGGGTCAGCTAGTCCTCAACCTATTGTCAAGATGGGCTGGGGCTGTACTGGAAACATAGCAGCATTGTTCATAACCATGATTTATTATTCTCTATTCTATGTTATTCTCCCCCCCTTTGATTACAAAAGTTATCAATTAACTACTTCAGTTACATTTCCCCCCTTTGGAAGTTTTGAAATAATCATTTTTTCAATACTTCCATCTTAAAATTTCACTATATGCTAATTCATTATTTCCTTAACTAATAATAATTGGAATCCAATTCAATGATCTATCCTTCACTATATGATGGTGGGAGCGTTGTCACTGAATCACTTAAATCCGATCTTTTAGCCACTGTTTGTATAATCATCCGATTGAAAGTAGTTCTGCTAGTGAGTTCTTTCTTTAAACAATAGTAAATAAGCGATAATATCAAAAATATTATCAATAATAGTAGTCCAGTGCTAATTAAGGACTTTATCCAGGAGCTCAAGTTCCATCCCAATCCACTAAAAATTTTATCAAGCCAACTCTCCTGCATATCATGTTGCATTTCTTGAGTATCCTTTTCTATTTGTCGCAGTAAATCCAGATCATGCTCAACATCCTGAGTGACATTTGGGATGTGTATACAACAATGGTCTATTCTCTCTCTCAAGTACCCACAAACTCCATGTTCCTTTAATAAGAGCATATCCAAGGCCATCCGATTTTGCAAAGTCATCCTTGAGGTTGCTTGTAAAACTGCAAGTTTAGTTGTTTAAATCCTTTCCTGGTTATATTAGCCAATCTTTCTACTTGACCAGTCAATTTATACAACCAGGCTTTATTCTTATAAGTCGATAAGGGGGTTAACAGAGACTCCAGAGCCCATCCAATTTTTACTCCAGTCGATGGTTCATTCCATTCTACATTATCATCTATTTGTGATCTCTTTATCCGTTCCAATTTTAAATTTTCCAAGCTTCCTTTAAAAGGAGCTTCCTTCCAAATTGGACATAATGTCGGCATCCCCAGAGTAATTTGTTTTACCTTCCCATCCAATTGTAAATGAGTGGTCCAGGTCCCATCGCTCATTGCCCAAACTAAATGTCCTGGGCTCTGGATTGTAGATTTCCTACAACTGAATATTGTCCCCCTCTTGGGCTTATATGCATCAGTTAATTGTAAATCACTTCTAAGTCCTCTACATAAACATCCATATTTCAATGCGGCAGCCAAAGGTGGAACATTCTGAATTGCTTTACTAACTGTACTACAATTATATACCTTTTTACAATTCCACCAAAATACAATATTCTCTTTTTCTCGGGATGTACTCCCTTTGTCATTAACTGATGGAAAAGCCGCAAAGGTCATTCCATCCCAAGTAAAGCACCAAGAGGCATTAGCCATATACTGAAATTGGGATAAGATAGCCATTGACCATACTGATTCCCATAAAATCATCTCTCGTTCGGTTCGGTTAGTCTCTTTACATTTCCATTCCATAATCATTCAACTGACATTCTTCCTAATTGGCTCATCATAAGAACACCAACCTACATTATGATATCTCCCTATCTTAATGAAAACATAATTTAGTAGTTTTTCACAATCATCTGCTCTATTCCCAGGGGTTTTCCATTTCTTTTTTACATATTTTATTTGCTTTTGCCATCCAACAACGGGAACTTGCTCACAAGAAGTACTGTCATTGTTGGATTTTTCACTACTCAAATTTGTTGTCAAAATTCCCCATGGGATTGATTCACCCACTGCTCTTGGAATTGGGAGGCATGCAGTTATCTGGATTATATTCTGTAAATTAGCAAATTCTTTTATTAACCCCACCATCAAATTCTCTTCCGGGGTCTTTCTTGAGAGGTATATTAATTGTTCCGCTTCTATTGACAATGGATTCCCCCTTTCCGCCCTCACTTTTGATCGACCTTCTCTTATTCCAAACAATGCTCCCATCATCATCAGTTTCCAGATTAAAATCCATGCCCCTCCCATTCCATGATGGTAACTCCTTTGTCTAAACATATTTTAAAGTCAACTTTGCAGTCTCGGGGTCCCTGTTGATAATCTTCCACGAAGGAGCCCTTTTCACTCGAGTATAATGTATCCACGGTTCCACCCCTTCCACTTTAACTGCAGTATAGGTTGTTAACAGTACTTGGAAGGGTCCTTTCCACTTCTCCTGCAACGGTTCAGAATTCCAAGTTCTTATATACACCAAGTCACCCGGCTGATACTGATGTACAGGTGTATCCAAGGCAAGCGATCTAGTCAGCACAATGTACTTCCGAAGTGCTTCGAGGGTCTTTCCTAGAGAAATCAAATACACTTTTAAATCCGTTTCCCCTACCACTTTCATATCCCCTGGGATTAGAGGAGTCTGGTAAGGTTTGCCATACAAGATTTCGTATGGACTTATACCATCCCTAGATCTTGGTTGAATCCTAATCCTTAAAAGAGCTAATGGTAAGGCCTGTGGCCATTTTAAAGACACCTCTTGACAGATTTTACTAATTTGCCTCTTCAATGTCTGATTCATTCTTTCAATTTTCCCACTTGACTGTGGTCTCCAAGGAGTATGTAAATCCCACTGTATTCCTAAGATTCTACTCACTTGTTGAACTACTTCTGCTATAAAATGGGGTCCTCTATCTGAAGACATGCCTATTGGTACCCCAAATCTTGGTATTATTTCTTTTAGCAATATTTTAACTACTTCTCTTGCTTTGTTAGTGCGACAAGGAAAAGCCTCCGGCCATCCAGAAAACGTATCAATTAGTACCAATAAGTACTTATATCCACTTTGTCTAGGTAACTCAGAAAAATCAACCTGCCAGTAATCCCCTGGGGAATTACCCTGTTTCGTAACTCCCAAGAGTGCTTTCCTTTGATTCAAGGGATTATTTTTAAGGCAAATTGGACACTTAGCTATTACTGATTTAATTATTCCTGTCATCCCTACACATACCACAGATGGTTTTAAACTAGAAACCATAGCATCTACACCCCAATGTGTTTGCTCATGCCTTTCCCTTGCAAGTTCTAACATAACTTGCGGGGTCACTATTACCTGTTTTTCTGGCGTTACCCACCACCCTTCTGTATTTTGAGATGCTTCTAATTGTTCTGCCAATTGTTCATCCAATTTATTATATTTTGGCCTCAAATTTGGGAGTTTCATCTGTTTTACTGGTACTAGTGCAAGGATACCTCGCTCTGCAGCCTCTTTTGCAGCTTTATCCGCCAGTTGGTTACCTATATTTACGGCCGTCTGTCCAAATTGGTGAGCCTTACAATGCATTACCGCCACCTCCTTTGGTTTCTGTACATCTTCCAGAAGTTGGAGAATCTCCTCTTTATGCTTTATCGGTGATCCCTGGGCCGATAGCAGTCCTCTCTCTTTCCAGATAGCTCCATGAGCATGAATCACACCAAATGCATATTTGGAATCAGTCCATATGTTTACCCTTTTTCCTTCTGCCATTTGTAGAGCCTGCTTTAATGCCATTAATTCTGCTTTCTGTGCCGAGGTATTTGCAGGCAGTGTCCCTGACTCCAATATCTTGTTGGTGGTGACGACAGCATATCCAGCCATTCATCTTCCTTCTTGCACAAAGCTGCTTCCATCCGTAAACAATTCCAGATCAGGATTAGGCAACGGTTCGTCCTTCAGATCCGGTCTGCTAGAATAGACTTGCTCAATAGTTAGCAGGCAATCATGTTCTAAATTCCCCATAGGATTTTCTGTCGATAAGAACATGGCCGGGTTTACAATTGCTGTGGTTTTCAATTCCACATCATCTTGGTCCAATAGAACAACCTGATATTTCAACATTCTGCTAGGGGATAACCAATGACCCCCCTTTTGCTCCAAAACAGTCATTACCATATGTGGTACATATACTATTATCTTTTGGCCCATAGTCAATTTTCGAGCTTCTTGAATCAGCAATACTGTTGCTGCCACAGCACGCAAGCATCCTGGCCATCCTTTACTCACGTTGTCAAGTTGCT
The DNA here is from genome assembly GCF_034638445.1 of Ciconia boyciana. Taxonomy (NCBI): domain Eukaryota; kingdom Metazoa; phylum Chordata; class Aves; order Ciconiiformes; family Ciconiidae; genus Ciconia; species Ciconia boyciana. The sequence continues at coordinate 210,874,401 of NC_132934.1, forward strand.
TAGAGAAATACCCCACCGGCTGCTTCCAGGATCCCAACCATTGCGTCAACACTCCAAGAGCGAGGTGTTGCCTTTCATGCATGAATAGCTCAAAAGGTTTGGTTAGATCAGGTAAACCCAATGCAGGGGCCATCATTAATGCCTTTTTGAGTTCTTTGAATGACTTCCGACATTCAGGTGTCCAAGTCAGATACTGATCTTTGGATTCTTTTAGGGCTTCATATAATGGTTTCACATATAGCCCATAATTCAGGATCCAGAGTCGACACCATCCGATCATACCCAAAAAGGCTCTGAATTCCTTTGGACTATTAGGTTCAGGAATTTGACAAATGGCTTCTTTTCTCTCACTCCCTAGTTGTCTCTGTCCTTGAGATATCTCAAATCCCAAATAAATTACTGCTTCTTTCCCGATTTGAGCCTTGTTTCTGGAGACTCTATATCCTCCCTGGCCCAGGAAATTCAATAGACTAATAGTCATCTCAAAACATTTTTCTTTGCTTTCTGCTGCTACCAGAATGTCATCCACATACTGCAACAATACACCTCCTTGATTCTGTCTTTTCCATACCTCTAATTCCTTTGCCAATTGATTCCCAAATATTGTAGGGCTATTTTTAAATCCCTGTGGAAGTACAGTCCATGTCAATTGCATCTTCCGTCCTGTAGCAGGGTTTTCCCACTCGAAGGCAAATATGTTTTGACTTTCTATATCCAGAGGTATGCAGAAAAAGGCATCCTTTAAATCCAGTACAGTAAACCATCTATGTTTCTCTTTCAAAGCGGTCAGCAAAGTGTATGGATTAGCCACTACTGGGTGTATATCTTGAACTATTTGATTTATAGCCCTTAAATCCTGGACTATCCAATAATCTTTACTTCCTGATTTCCTGACTGGTAATATAGGAGTATTAAATTCAGATTCACATTCTACTAAAAGCCCATATTCTAAAAATTTTATAATTAACCCCTCCAACCCCTTTCGAGCCTCCCACTTAATAGGGTATTGTTTTTGTCTTACCGGCTTGGCTCCAGGTTTTAAAGTCACTTTTACCAGCTCTGCCAATTTAGATCGCCCTGGAACTCCACTTGCCCATACCAAAGGGGTTACAGCACTCTCTACTTCTTCTGGAATCCGTTCTTCATTATGGGAATCCTGTAACATAAACATTCTTGCCTTCATGGCTTTTGATTCTGGTACTAGTAATTTAATCTCCCCATCTTTAAAAGTTATTTCTGCCTCTAATTTACTTAATAAATCTCGTCCTAGCAAAGGTAACGGACATTCTGGCATGTACAAAAACTGGTGAGTCACCCACTGTTTTCCCAATTTAAATTTTAATGGTTTTAAAAAGGGTCGGTTTTCCTTTTGCCCTGTCGCACCAACAACATCCACTGATTCCTGACTAAGTCTCCCCTTACGTGTATTTAATACCGAATAAGTAGCCCCTGTATTTATCAAAAATTCTATTTCTTCATTCCCTAGCCTCAATGTAACCAGGGGTTCAGCTAGGGTTGATTCCCCCGGTCTCCTTCATGAGTCATCATCCAAAGTCATCAACTTAATTGCCTGTAGCGAAGGATCTAATTCTCTCAATTTGGGACATTCCCTTTTCCAATGCCCACGCTCCTTACAGATAGCGCACTGATCTTCTGCCAGTCTGGGAGTTACCCTCCTTTCAAATCCCCTTTCACCAATATTCATCCCTCGTCCTCTTCCTCTACCTCTCCTATTATTTTCAGTCAAAACCGCCAGTAATTTTCCATCCCTTCTTGCTTGCCTCATTTCTTTTTCTTTTTCTCTGTTATTATATACAGTCCAAGCTATTTCAAGCATTTTGCCCAAATCTCTAGATTCAGGTCCCTCCAATTTCTGAAGTTTTTTTCTGATGTCCGGGGCCGATTGACCCATAAATATGGAAGCCAATTGTATCGCTTCTTCTGGTTTGTCCGGGTCCAAATTAGTATATTTTCTAGCAGTCACCTTCAGTCTCTCCATAAAGGCTGAAGGGGATTCATTTACGTCTTGTCTTACTTCATAAATTTTTGACCAATTTATCGCTTTTGGCATAGCATGTCTAACTCCGAATAAAATCCACTTCTGATATCTAGTTAGCATTCCTCTGGGTCCCGGTTGATTAGGGTCCCACTCAGGATTTGTGGATGGAAAATTCTGGTCCACCGTTCCCTGTAAATCCCCATTAGCATGAGCTCCCTCCACCTGTTTTCTAGCAGTATGTAATACCATTTTCTTTTCAGTATCATCAAGTAAAGTATCCAATATTACTTGTAAATCATTCCAATCAGGATCTTGAGTTCTAATTATTGTTTCAACCACCTTGGCTACCCTTTCGGGATCCTCCCGATAGGTGCCTGCAGTTTCTTTCCATGATCTTAAATCAGTTATTGAGAAAGGGACTTTTACCACCACCGGACCATCATTCCCCACTGCCTCTCGAAGAGGGGCTTGGAGAAAAGCTGGTCCAGCCTCTCCTCTCCTTCCTCGTGTCCTTCCTGAAATTGGACTAAATCCCTCTGCTTCCCCTTCTGTAGGAGGAGCAGAAGCATTATCAGTCTCCAAGATGTGATCCCCTCGATAATTTCCCCATCTCCGGTGGGGTGCAACCAATAAATCAATATCATCTTCCTCGGATCTATGTTTTAAACATCTTTTACTAATACTGCAAGTAGGGCAGCACTTTCTCGAATCCCCTTCAGATTTTTCCCCCTTCAAAGCCATTATCATTGAATTTTGTGGATGTATCTCACACTGTTTCTGCCACTCCGGATGATTTCGCAGCGTAAAAAACAAATCCACATATGCCATCTCATCCCACTTTCCTTCCCTTTTACAAAACAGCATTAATTGTAAGATGGTATTATATTGTAACGTTCCATTTTCCGGCCATTTCTCCCCACCTTCCAAAGTATACATTGGCCACCAATGATTGCAATATTCAGTTAATTGTTTCCGAGTCAAAGGATCACCCCCCAGATCTTTCCAATGCTTTAAAATACATCCCAAAGGTGTTCTTTGTGGGATGGGTTTCTTACTCGGAAATGTACCCATCTCCCAAACGACCAGTGGTTGTGATTGTGCACTATCACAAGCACTAGTCAGAGGGACCCCAACCCTTGTTGGAGCTCCCCCTGGGATTCCAGCCCCCTGCCAGAAATCCCAACCTTGGAGACTTCAACCCCCCGTTGACGACTCCCCCTTGGGCCCCGCTCCACAGGCTTTCGCCTAGCAGAGACTTACCAACCGAGGTACCTCTTAGCCCAACCCTGCGTAGCTTTCGCCGCGCCTTACGAGCAGGCTTGGTGGGACTCTAACCCACGTCCTACCTAAAGTGGGACTCTAACCCACGTCCTACCTAAAGTGGGACTCTAACCCCACGTACTGCAAAGTGGGACTCTAACCCACGTCCTACCTAAAATTCTGTTACCTGTTAAAAGAATGCCTTGTTACCTTGTTCCAGGGGATCTTGCTCAGAATTCTTCGGTCCGGGGATCGGAGGTTCTCCCCGAGAATCCCTCGGTGCCGGCTGGAGGTCCTGCGATCCCTCGGATCCGTCGAAATTCAGAAGCAGTGTCCCATCTGGGTCGCCAAAACTGTCACCGAAATCGGGAATCAAACTCCTTAACACCAATGTAGTATTAAGAAGCAGGCATTCTTTATTGCAGTGCTGTATGCACGGGGGATCGCTCCTCCTAGCGTGCATACCACAGTTCGCATCAACCATAACTTATATTCTTCAATCCCATACATATACATTAAATTTCCCAGAATTATCATGCATATTCATTCTATTTCCTAGAACTAATTATCATATTCACGTGGTCATTACGCATGCGTCCTTGAGCTCCGAGGGGCTTCCGTGGGGGTCTCCGGTGGTCTCTGGTGGTCGTGCAGGTGTGTCCCCTTGTTGACCCCTTTTTCTGCACATGCGCAATCCCACCTGGCTGATGTAACCCATTTCCCTCTCCATGGTCCATGGTTTCTAACAATATGATTGATGCTTGGCTACCCCTATTCCTATTCTAGTACAAACCAACTGTTCTAGTGGGTCAGCTAGTCCTCGACCTATTGTCAAGATGGGCTGGGGCTGTACTGGGAACATAGCAGCATTGTTCATAACCATGATTTATTATTCTCTATTCTATGTTATTCTCCCCCCCTTTGATTACAAAAGTTATCAATTAACTACTTCGGTTACAAGCTGAGGAAAGTCCCACTGCAAACTCTCAGCACACTGAACAGGGTTGAAGAGAGACCATCTGCCACAGAGGTGAATAAAACACAATATGGAATAAACCAGTAAGATGCCAAGGGTCTGTTGTATTTGTTTGTTTTCCCGCATTTCTGTGATGTACAGCTGAGGCCCACCACCTGCTCACATACAGCTGCCTTCATATGTATTTGGACTAGCATTCAAAATTATTTCAGAAAGCTTATAAATGCAAACTGAACAGTAAGATTTTCAGGCTATGCCACAGGACTGACCTGGAAGTCAGGCAGGAAAGCTGAAATACGGTTAGAGTTCAAATAAATGGTACAAAAATATAAATTGCCAATTACTCTGCTTTTGAATGAATGCTAGAACCAGCAAGCTTTTATTTTTCTCTTTTTCTAAGCAAAGCAAAATTCAAGTCTTTGATAAACTTACTTACTGGCAGGTTTGTAAAGCTGTATTTATAAAGCATTTAAGATAGATACATCTGGATACATACCAGTAATTGTTCAGTAATTAGAATCTCTCACTGGGTTTTATATTGGTTGCATAGAAATAGATACCACCTTCAGCTGAGCTATGAAACTTTTAAGGAGTCCCAGTGCCAGCTCCAGAAAGTGCTCAGCATGGGCAGACCTACAGGATACAATCTGCATTAATTCTTGCAAAGGCCCATGAAACCACAGTGCAGGAATACATTAACAGAAGGCGAACATCTTGTCCTATTTCACTGCCTACATTGGCACTTCAAGCACCAAGGAACTACCAATTATTTTAATTATCTTCTCTCTGCTAACAATAGTGCTTGACTTCTTAGGTTTTTGAAGATCTTTTTCTGGAAGACAGATACTTTGTAAATGGAGATACTAGTCCAGGACAGATTCTGATGCTTTTACTCACACCAAATAGTAAATTGCTCTGGAAGTAGTTCTGCTAATTATGACAGAGAAAGGTTGTTAGCAGCAGCAGGAAACATTTCAGGTACCTTCTCTGAATTATCAAGGCTGAAGGTAGAACCCTTTAGGATTTCAGGAGAAGTGTAGAAAAATTTACTGTTTAAAAAATATCTTTCAACGAAGGACATATTTCAAGTACTTCACCTATTTGAAAAAGACTATTGAAAAGCTTATGACTTTAATTTACTTAGCTTAGCTTGATGAGGCCTTAGATTTGGGACTTTGATCAGTTCCTTATCTATTTGGAATCAATTAGCAAATTAACGCTCTGGTTCTATATTTTGATTACAAATATCCCTGAAGTACAAAAGAACTCATATTTTAGTCCCTGTTCATTGATAAGTAGATTATTATTAAAGACTGTCAAAAATCTGTTAATGTCCTCTGGGGAATGCTAGTGTCGCAGTAAGTTTTTTTGCACTGAAATTGGGATAGGAAACCAAAATACCACACTCTTTTATAGAATGGAAACTCAGATGAGGAAAAAGTAAATTTGGAAACACTGGGAAGGCTATGTATACAGAGGCATTAATTGGATTTAGTATTTATTAATCCCATGTGCATATCAGGAGAGCTGTAATGGTGCCACTGGTTTGGTGAATTCATCTTGTTTCAGTATGGATCACATCATAGTTGAACTAGGAATTTCTAAGTCTGAAGGTGCAAGCAGATACAAATTAGATTAAACTCAATAGTCAGGACCAGTAAAGATTTGCTTCATCTCTGGGCTGGATGCAGAAGGAGGTAATTCACTGATAAGGAGGTAAACATCCTTGTGGCGAATGTAACAGACCTCTTCTAAAGACATATTTTCAGTAAGGACAGGGTCTGATTGGCGTCAAGAATCTGGAGGGACAAAATAATTGCATTATACAGAAGCACACAAAACGATAAATGGGCATATAAGTCCTCAGCACATGAGAATCACATCTTTGGCCCACATATAATTTAGTTTGCAATGATATCGATTACTGATGATCCCAATACAACAACTGGAGGCTAAAAGCTTGAAGTTCTAGTAAAAACACATTGATGAAGTTTAACGCGCTGGTGCGTCTCCTGAGTGCACAGCAGAAGTTTCATTCTTTGGCTTCAGAGGAGACCTGAAAAAGTTCTGCTTTTGGGAGACTTCTAAATTTTTTCATGAAGGCTGAAGAGACTGCTGGGGGAAAGAGTTTGCAGCAGCTTCAGTGTTAAGTTGACAAAAACAGTTGAAAATATTGAGAAATAAGTTTTCTTTACTTTCTCTGATATGGAAATCTCCTTTTTTCCCAGTGACAAGCTTAGGATCATAAAACAGTGCTATTTTTCTTAAATTTCATCTAGATGGACTGGAGTTGGATAGAAGAACCAGGTAGGACTAGTTTTTTAGTAGCTTACAGTCATTGAAGTGATATTTGTCTCTCCAGGTTATCCACAATAAGGGCATTATATCTGAATTCATTGTGCAGACACACTTTATATTGATAATTAGAAAAAGATCCTTCTAAAATATGGCTGACCTCATCCTATAAAAGGAAACTGAAAATGTCCACAAGAGGCCATAAGTGCTTCCTTTTCTCCATTGACTCCCAGGAGGTCTGGGTGACTAGCTCAGGTGTAGGCATATACTTTGTAATGTCTAGAGTAAATTCAATTAATTTCAGGGTTTGTTTCTGCCTATAACGACATAGTAACTTTTGGTAGGTATATTTAGGATATCCAAGACCTCTCCATGGGGCTGGCAAACAGCCATGGGAGATTTGCACTCTGTAGTGGTGGCTGGAGGCTGTTCAAGATACTTTAGAGCCCATAAAATACTGAATCCACCCATGTGGAGCCAATGAATCATTCTCTTGAAGTCTCATCTATGAAATGATCTGGAATTCCTAAACTGGGAAAGGTTTAAACATCTGAGAGAGAATGTATGTCTGTATCTCTAGCCTAACATAAACATGTATTGTTCACAATGGCTGTTCGCCAAGAGCCCTGCAAAACCTCTTTCACATATTCTATATTTACACTCACCTCTTATTTGCAGATTGCATTCATATGTGTACTGTATTTACACACATAAATTATACATTTACACAGTTGCACTATTACAGAAGTTTCACGGGACAGCAGCAGCCTTCAGAACAAACAAATATGTTTCAATTTGAGATCAGTTCTGAGATACGTCTGTCCTGGATAACAGTGCTGGTTGGCATGGGCAAAAATTACACCAGGGTACATGTTAACATTTAAGCAGTATGGATGGGTGATCTTACCTCTCTTACATACCAGTATAAATACAGCTATAAAGGATGACTTAACCCTTTGCCTTTCAAGGTACCTACGTTTCATCTCTTCAGTTACAGCTCTGATGTATTTCCTGGATTTCTGAAAGCTTTTTAGATTTGTTAACATCTGTTCTTCTAAACAGTTGAAGTTCATGTTATGATAGGGAATTCTAACAAGAAGTTATAAAATACCAGAAAGGAAAAGGAAAGATAAACAAATGTCCTATCACCTTATGAACCAGCCTGAAGAACCATTCTTTAATAATCCTTTTATTTTTAAGTCAGGTGATTTCTATATTCATGAAGCAGCTATGCATACACATATATAGATACATCACAAAACAATGGGTGAACAATTGGCTGAAGGGTTGGGCCCAGAGAGTTGTAGTAAATGGGGTAACATCTGGTTGGTGGCCAGTCACTAGTGGTGTTCCTCAGGGCTCTATTTTAGGGCCAGTTCTCTTCAATGTTTTCATCAATGACCTGGAGTTGGATGCACACCGAGTTTGGCACTGATACAAATTACGAGGAGCTGTTGTTTCCCTTGAGGTTAGAGAGATCTTGATAGATTAGACTGCTGGGCAATCACCAACCATATGAAATCTGACAAGAACAAGTGTCGGATTCTGCACCTGGGGCAGTGTGATCCTGGATGTACATATAAGACTGAGGGACTAGCAGCTGGAGTGCAGCCCTACAGAAAGGGGTCTAGGGGTTGTGGTTGACGGTAAACTCAATACGGGTCAACAATGTGCTGTGCTGGCCAAAAGGGCCAACCGTATCATAGGATGCATTGTCCCACTACACTCAGCATTGGTGCGGCCCCACCTTGAGTACTGTGTGCAGTTTTGGGCTCCAAAATATAAGAAAGATATAAAAATATTAGAATGTGTCCAAAGGAGGACAACAAAGGTGGTGAAATGAGTAGAGGGGTGTGACTTAGGAGGAGTGGCTGAGGATGCTAGATTTGTTCAGCTTAGATAAAAAAGAGACTGTCTGAGGGGTGACCTAATTGCTGTATACAACTTTCTCATGAGGGGGAGCTGATAGGGAAGTGCTGATCTTTCTCGTGTCCATTGATAGGACATGAGGGAATGGCTTAAAGCTGCATCAAGGGAAGTTCATATTGGATATTAGGAAAAAGTTCTTCAATGTGAGATTGGTCAAGCACTGCAACAAGCTTCCCAGGCAAGTGGCCATGGCCCCAAGCCTGTTTGTGTTCAGGAAGGGTTTGGACAACACTCTTAGATATATGATTTAACTTTTAGGTTGCCCTGTGTAGAGTCAGGAGCTGGACTTGATGGCCCTTGTGGGTCTCTTCTAACTCAAAGTATTCTATGACTTTATAATTTTATGATTCTACTATATACAATTCCACAGTAAGCTCAGGGTATCATATTCTATCGGTTTAAAATAAACTCATTTCCATTTACATAAAGTTAAATTGTAATGTTACCTATACTCAATCTTATATCAGCATTTTAAAGTCAAAACTATTGATAAATATTTTTTAAAGGAAAACCGTGTTTTCCTTTGTTGACCCATCACAAAATTTATTACTCGAATGGCTAGTAATAACCATTCTTTCTCCATATCAAAGACAAATTATTGTAATTTCCATCTGCTTTGAATATTTCTGGTTCAGCAGGCTTTTGCTTTTTAAAATCTAAATTCTTTCTTTTCCCATATTTAAAGAAAACTAGTAAACTTTTACATTTAGGCAGCACTGCACAAGAGCTAAGGGAATATTAGAGGTGATTACTCTGCTTTTCTGATGGCTTTCCTTGGGATATCATAGAACAGTAACATATAAAGCACAGTTTCCCTGGGCAACTGAATACCTCATCGAAAATTTTAATGCATAAGCCCTATACTTGCAACACAAAATTTCCAGGAAAACAGTACAGAGATATGAACAAAGCAACAATTTTAAAATGTCATTTTGGGAAAGACAGAAGCAGAAATATCATCCTGATCTTTAGAACTTGGGGAAAAAAATTTGCTCATGTGGTTTGGCATTTTTCATCATGTATCTGCTGCTAGGCAGGAATAGTAGGAGCTCTTTCATTGTTGTTTCTTTGGGTTTTTTGTACACATGATGTCGCATGACTTGAGTTGCCCTGATTCTGTTTCTGGCAGGCAGTATGGTTCACTGATAATGTGTAAAAAGTCAAAATGGCCCTCTGCCAGCATGTGAGTCTCATACTCAGATCCCATTCACTGTTATACTACTGGTGATACATGTCCCTTCACTGTCACTGTAAGTATATTATTCCTCATCCATATGCTGCTACATGCTTCTTCATTCCTGTCAGTCCCATCTCTTTGTTTGACATAGTCTATGTCTCTATGCCTTGTATGTTCTTCCTTTCTTATTCCTATTTCCTGTTTTTGTTTCCTCTTCCTCCTTTTTCTTGCCATGTCTCCCTTCTGACACAACTTTCAGAAAGGAGTGTGGTTAATACATATCTGTCCTAAGATGAGGAGAATTGTAGAGGTCGTGATCTGTCCTCCCAGCTCATGGTCTCAGGAGGGTGGTGCTGGACATGGATACGGTCAACTAAATCTCATATGGAGACTACCCACTACATCTTCACTTTCATATTCCCTGCTTCTTTTTACTGTGGTCACCTCTCATTGGCGATAATCATCTTGAAAAACAGCTCTTCCCACTTTGCTTCATCCTCCTTCAATCATGCTCAAACCCAGAATGTCCCCTCCACTATGTGTTAGGAGTCCAGTCTCTGCTGGTTTCTCTTCCTTGATGTTCATTAGTCTCCATCCCTGAACCATATGTTATTGGAAGTATCAAGGACCGTAGTTTAAAGGACTATGTATTCTACTTCAGAGGGATTTGCTAAATCATTAGACCTACAGAAAGAACATAAAGAAGTAGATTGCTTGGTTTTCCCTCTTTATTAGTGGATGGAAAGTAAATGGGGGTTATTTCCAGGAGCCTGACCGAATGTAGCTCAGCAGTAGCTCTGAGTACTGAAAAAAGTATCATACAGCAATTAATTTCTCCCTGGTAGTCTGCTGTGTATGATTGGAATGGCAATGTACTCTCTATGAGACAGGAAAAGAAGAAAAATCCAATGGCAAAGTGTCCTTTCTGGGAGCAAATGTCCCTTCTGGGGACAAACGTTCCCATCTAGGGACCTGTCTCAGCTTCCCATATAGCTTTAAGCAAAGCAGTGTTTTCCCTGGATTTTGCCCACTGAACTGCTCAGGTTTAAGCTAACCACCCTGCACACTGATTTAAACCTACAGGAACTCTGAACAGAAGAGATCACTTTGCTCACTAAAGCAGTACAAGTTTTCTTTCCACATTTTATTTTCCTTGTTGATTCACTAGAGGGAAGGGATGCCATCCAGAGGGACCTTGACAGGTTTGAAAAGTAGGCCTGTGCAAAACTCATGAAGTTCAACAAGGCAAAGTGCAAGGTTCTGCACCTGGGTCAGGGTAACCCTGGGTATCAATACAGACTGAGGGAGGAAGGGATTGAGAGCAGCCCTTCAGAGAAGGACTTGGGGGTACTGGTGGATGAAAAATTGAACATGAGCTGGCAATGTGCGATTGCAGCCCAGAAAGCCAACCGTACCCTGGGCTGCATAAAAAGAAGCATGGCCGGCAGGTCGAGGGAGGTGATTCTCCCTCTCTACTCCACTCTCATGAGACCCCACCTGCAGTACTGTGTCCAGCTCTGGAGTCCTCAGCACAGGAGAGACATGGAGCTGCTGGAGAGAGTCCAGAGGAGGGCCACAAAAATGATCTGAGGGCTGGAACACCTCTCCTATGAAGAAAGGCTGAAAGAGTTGGGGTTGTTCAGCCTGGAGAAGAGAAGGCTCTGGGGAAACCTTATTGCGGCCTTTCAATATATAAAAAGGACTTATAAGAAAGATGGAGAGAGACTTTTACCAAGGCCTCTAGTGACTGGACAAGGGGCAATGGTTTTAAACTAAAAGAGGATAGATTCAGACTAGATATAAGGAAGAAATTTTTTATGATGAGGGTGGTAAGACACTGGCACGGGTTGCCTGGAGAAGTTGTGGATGCCCCATCACTGGAAGTGTTCAAGGTCAGGTTGGAAAGGGCTTTGAGTAACCTGATCTAGTGCAAGACGTCCCTGCCCATGTCAGGGGCATTGGACTGGATGATCTTTGAATGTCCCTTCCAACAAAAGCCATTCTATGATTCCATGATTCTATGATTCTAAACTGCCAAACCATAATCCTGTTGTTTTGCCTTTGAGTATCATCAGGTTTCTTGACTGGAAAGGAGCGTGTTGCAGTATAAACAAAAGAAGACAATGATTGACACTTACTCAGAGACTCCATAAAGATCTTAATGTCTGGGCACAGCAGAAGGAATTACATATATACATACATCTCCAGTGTAACTATGAAATGGATAAACTGATGAATACAAATCCCTGTTCTGTCATCAGGTTCTCGAGGATCATGTTTAGAGAGCCTGCTGATGCCATCAGAAGGTCCAGTTTTCTAGATTTAGACACAAGAGTCGCTTCTTACAGTTGCAGGATGTCCCTGTGCTGCTGTGACAAATCTGAGGCTTGAGCAAGAGTCGTTTAAGAAGGAAGGAGAGAGAAACAAATGTTTGATTGGAATGCACTGAGTTAACATGGGGAAAAAAGAGTATTATTCAGCAGATTCTTTAATATATCTGTAGCTAAGTAATGCTTTGCTATATACACCAACCATTATAAATGTCTTACTTTATATATATAAGCCTGTAGGAGTGTTTGCAGAATAAAATAGAAGCACCTTATGCACTGCTGAAATAGAGTAACAGCTTTACTTTCTCTTTGAAAAAAATGTAGTCATTTTTACCATTATTCTGTCTTGTCTTCTTTTACAAGATGATAGCCAAAGAAATGAATTCATTTTTGGAACCCTGGAAGAACAGAAGATGACTGGAGTTTATATAAGTAATTCTCTAAATGAGCAGTTTCTTAACCTTAGAACAGGAACATGATGACATCAAATCTGAACCTTCTATCTGAAAAACGAGAGTTCAGTACGAGGTCCCTTGCCTTTGATTTATCTGGGAAAAGAACATCTGGAACTGAGTAATATTTTAGAAAACAAAACGAATAAGAACCTAGTTTTGAAATTATTTTGAGTACTGTAATCTGTAGAACTTTAGAAAGCACCCAAAAATCACCTGTCGTGGTTTAACCCCAGCCAGCAACTAAGCCCCACACAGCCACTCGCTCACTCCCCCACAGTGGGATGGGGGAGAAAATCAGGGTAAAAGTGAGAAAACTCATGGATTGAGATAAAGACAGTTTAATAGATAAAGCAAAAGCCGTGTGTGCAAACAAAGCAAAACAAGGAATTCATTCACTCCTTCCCATGGGCAGGCAGGTGTTCAGCCATCTCCAGGAAAGCAGGGCTCCATCACACATAACGGTTTCTTGGGAAGACAAACACCACCACTCCGAACATCCCCCCCTTCCTTCTTCTTCCCCCAGCTTTCTATGCTGAGCATGGTATGGAATGAGCCATATGGTATGGAATGTCCCTTTGGTCAGTTGGGGTCAGCTGTCCCGGCTGTGTCCCCTCCCAACTCCTTGTGCACCCCCAGCCTACTGGCTGGTGGGGTGGGGTGAGAAGCAGCAAAGGCCTTGACTCTGTGTCAGCACTGCTCAGCAGTAACAGAAACATCCCTGGGTTACCAACACTGTTTCCAGCACAAATCCAAAACATAGCCCATACTAGGTACTGTGAAGAAAATTAACTCTATCCCAGCCAAAACCAGCACACAGTGGCACTTGCTGTTAGAATGACTGTACAGCAAGGCATAGTTGTTAGATCGACTTTGTGGATAAAGCGAAGTGTTAAAACATGGGCTGGTTGACACATCAGAAAAAAAATTGTACTGTGGATTGTTTGTCACAGAAAAAGATACTAGTGGCTTCTTGCTTTTAACATGTGTGGATCTGGGGCAGAAAGGGGTGGGTTTGACTCCAGGAATCAGTAGACAGACAAGAATTTTCTTTCTACAATAAGATTTCTTTGAGGAAAAGCATTCAAACTCTGCATATGTCTACACACATGGGTGATTTGTGTATGGATTTTAAACACTTGCCTCTCTTTTTTTGAGCTGCCAGGGTGCTGAGGACACGGTAGTCGTTGGCTACGTTACACCTTGTAGTAGCATAAAAGTGTTATTCAAGTGAGTTCTGCAGCACCAATAATGAACCACCATATCCTTTCTCTGCATTGTCCTCATTCCCACACTAGTGCTGATGACCTTTAACCAGCGTCACCAAGAAAATGTTTGTGAATGAGTGAGTGAGGGGAAGCCACCCTGCCTCCGTCATGCTTCCTTCCTTCACCATTCTCACACAGCTTCTCCCAGCAACTTGAGGCACAGGGAGAGAGGGAAATAGGGAGTGAGACAGACACGCAGCTGGCCGAGTCATGAGTTTTGGTTATGAGGGCTATAAGACTGGGTATTTCTTATATGACGTACATGATTGGCTCTCTTAAGTAATATAATGGTAAAGCTTTGGGAATGTTGCCAAAGGCTTTAGCAGAATCACTGACTTTTGTGTTTCTGGAGGACAGGGTATATGTGGTTATATGTGTAGAAAAATTCAAAATGAACTCAGGTACTTTTGTCTTTTAAAAAAATTATTACTGTGATTGACAGAACTTCCAAAATGAATCAAGGACATACAAATTCTGTAAGTGGATGTCACAGGTAGATTCATTTCCTCTGCCTTAGAAATGAGATGGTTTCAGCTGGTCCCCTTGGACCAGATGTAGGGTATCATTTTCTATTTTAGTGTAATTGTTCCCAGCAAGGTTTTTTAGGGTTGTTATGGTTGGATATTTTTTCTGTTTCTGTCCAATGACTAGTAAAAGAGTCATTAATCAGACATTGACATCTATTTTGTAGACATTTACCTACCACATTAATCCTAACTCTCCTTTTCTTTGATGTGCCTATACTGATGTCCTCAGGACCACTACTCGCATGAACAAGGCCTAATAGAGTCAGACACAAAATTAGACACTAGAGACAATGTTTTCCAAAAGTATAAATCAGCACCATTTCAGTGACATTGATGGGACAATATCATAGCTCCATACTGCAGTAACATTAGTTTGGGTAATGCAGCAAATATTAAATAAATCATGGGAAAGATTAAGAAAAAAATGTTTATATCTCTCTTGTGTCGACTAAAGCAGGTTTCAAATTAAGTCAACAATTTCATGGAATAAATTTTTTTCCACTAGAAGATAGAATTAGACCACAAATGCATATTATATAATGTAAGCTCACAAATAGCTGTCACATAATGCCTTTGACCGCATCTGTCAATTAGAGTTTTGCAGTTCATGGGCTGATTATGACTTTAGCTACCAGTAAGTCATCCAGACCTCAGGTTTGTGTGCAAGTGTATATGTGTTTATTGTAGATATCCAGGACATCCTCACAGAGCTAGAATATGTGACACAGGATTTACTGATTCCTTCTGAAGCAGCAGTTGGAAGATGGGTGGGATACCCTTGGGCACCACAAATAGAACTAGATGCTTATAATTAGGCAAATGAATCCTGCCCTGTGGATGTTTATTTAGGAAAATATGAAAGGAAAGTTAAAGAGTTTTGGAGCACTGCTTTACTCCTTATCCCTCCTAGACTCTCGGTATGAGCCTCTAGCCTTTCCAGTCACTAAGGGATGACCTAGATGCAAAAGGTCTACTTCTATTTCAGATGTCTCTTATCATCCTGCCTCGCCCCCAGCAATCATTCCTCACTAGCACAAGTTTCCCACCATCTCTGTATTGTATCTACTACTCTTATGCAGATGGGTTGTAGGCCATTTGAAATGGCTTTAGATGTTTATGTTAAGTGTCCCCAGTACTACCCTTTTTCTGGACAGAAATCCTGCAAGTCTTAGACAAGGTACTAAATCCTCAAGCCTTGCTTAATACTGGTCAAGAATGTATTTATTGTATTGTGAAAGCTGTTGAGATTGCATAAAACTTTCAGTTTGCTTTCTAAGATGTAAAGGAGAGAAGCACATTTTCCTCCAAGTGGCTAGTACTGCACCAACAGCCCTAGCAAGTGCCTGAATCATAGGTCTACTGACTACCATGGAAGAGGTGCAGAGGATAACTGATTTCTCTGGCAAGACCTATTCCTAAATATTGGTTTTATTATAAAATCAGCCTGACTCAATTTCCCTTTCAAGTGCAATGATTATACACAGGTTTTTTGTGTGAAACAATCCCAGGAATAGAGACTGTTAGGCAGACTGAATGCAGGTACCAGAGCATTCATATTTGATATGTAAAAAAAGAAGCTTGAGTTTCTAGTCTAAATCAAGAATAGAGTCTTAAACCACAGTGTCCCATATCTGAAGAGGGTGCCCTCAGCGTTGGTTACCTTAAGACAAAAAAGAAGCTCTCTTTGTCTCTAACCTGAGCACTGGAAGCTGGCCAACATTTCCTGTTGAAACTGAGACAGGAAAAGACTCCCCAAAGAATGCCTGATTCTAATGAATCACCTATGTAATTTTTCTGGAAAATTATCAAGCACTTTATCCTTGTGTATCAAATGAGATGATTACCTTGGTAGGTCACCTTGTTTCCTGTACTGATATTTTCTGCTCCCTCTGGGAGCAATGATAGGGGTAACCAGTGACCAGACAGTCTCCCAGGGGTAAAAAAGGGATTCTGAAATCTTAAAAATTCAGACCAGTCAGACTGTCATTAGGAAGCCTGGCTTGCAAGGTGTGTTTGTATCTTTCAAATGAGTATGGTCATTGGGCTAGCCAATATTTTGTTTATCTCTTTGCTTTTCTTGTAGTTCTTTCAAAGTGAAATCAATGCATTGACACAGAAGAGCTTTATATTCCAGTTCTATAAGAGCCATTTACCGACCAACACACAAGCAGTGGTCATAAAATTACCTTATCTTTATTCTTACATATCCCCTGCTACCACACAACACCTTTTTCTATCAGCATTTTTCAATTATCAAATAGCTATTATTGATATGGAAAGTAGTGCATAGGTACAAAAATACATGAAGTCAGAACACTTCAAATAACAGACAGAAGTGGGTAATTTATGAGGGTAGATACAACATAAGTATCTAAAGCCAATGGACAAGAATAGGAAGAGAAAACTCAGGAAACCTAAGCAAAGCTTAAAACCATCTTTCAGTTAGAAATCTGTTTTAGCTGTATACCTATGACCAGTTGCTCCAAGACTATTATTTTACAGTCGAATTTTCATATCTTACATAAATGCTGCTTTACTTTCTCTTTGCTTTGGAAGCAGCATGTCAGGACAACATTGGCAAATTGACAGAAATGGTGATATCACGCTTAATTACATTTGTAGGTCTCAGATGTAAAATCAAAGGAAATGCACAAGTAAAATAATTTGGTCTACAGTAGCAGCCTGATTTTACAGCAGAAATAGCACACACTAGACACAAATTGATATCAAATGCACAAACTAATGCAAATACAAAAATTTCTGAGAAATAATGGTTTACGGTTCTGATAAGCACAGGTGTTTTCATAATAGCAGCCAGTAAAACAATCTGAGACAGAAATGTAATTTAAAATTGATGATGTCCTTTGAACATTGCAGCTCAAAGCATGAAAGCTGTGTATCTCTGTGCCCACTCTGTTTCGATATGACATCCAGCTGGGCTAAGCTTTCTCTGAGTGAGCTGTCCTTATAATCCACTCAAATCAGTACAGTCATAAAACAAATGGGGATTAACAACATCTACTGCAAAATTATGCAGCTTCTGTGGCTTCTATTTTATCTTTTTATTTCTAATACAAATTCTGTTGGTTAAACGGTAACTGCAGGACCCCCAATATTTGAAACTTAAGTATTTACAGTGTTGTGACGTTATGATGACCTAGCACTAAGGAGCTTTTATCCAGCTTCTATCCTTTGTGGGGGAAAAGAGGTGCATTGTGTGTGGGCATGCAGAGAGAAGGAAGAGATGTTACCAAAGTGTCCATGGCGCAAACAAAGTCTCAACACATCTCATCAGTAAAAGCACAAAGGCCATTTCCAGCAGCCTTTGCTCGCGCCACCAAAGCATCAATAGGACTTGTACTCTTCTTCATGAATGAAAACCCTGTTCAGATCGCATTGGCTGCAATTATGCAAGCACAGGTGACAATACCAGATGCAAGCTCTTTAGCTCTCTTGGCACTATAGCGGTCTTTCCCTCCTTAGTGGAGGAATTGGGAATATCAGTATTTCACAGACCAGGAAGCAGCCTCAGTCCTCTGTGTGGTACCTTGTGAGGAGGTGTCTTCCTTGGAGTGTTATGCATGGCAGCTGCAGAGGCAGTGCAGACCTCTGATTCAGGTTAATCATAGAATCATAGAATGATTTGGATTGGAAGGGACCTTTAAAGATCGTGTAGTCCAACCCCCCTTCAATGAGCAAAGACATCTTCAACTAGATCAGGTTGCTCAAAGCCCTTTCCAACCTGACCTTGAATGTTTCCAGGGATGGGGCATCTACCACCTCTCTGGGCAACCTGTTCCAGTGTCTCACCACCTTCATCGTAAAAAATTTCTTCCTTATATCTAGCCTGAATCTACCCTCTTTTAGTTTAAAACCATTACCCCTTGTCCTATCGCTACAGGCCCTACTAAAAAGTCTGCCCGCATCTTTCTTATAAGCCCCCTTTAAGTACTGAAAGGCCGCAATCAGGTCTCCCTGAAGCCTTCTCTTCTCCAGGCTGAACAACCCCAACTCTCTCAGCCTTTCCTCACAGGAGAGGTGCTCCAGCCCTCTGATCATTTTTGTGGCACAGTCTCTCACACCTGATGGCACTGATGTGAATTCTGGTCAATGAACAGTTCCCAGCACATGAGGCTCTAAATTGTAACTCCTGACGATTACTGTAACAGGGAGGGAATTTGTACTTGGTTAACTAAAAAATATGCTTTCTGAGATATGGGCAGGCTTTAAAATAGAGGTGTTTGGTTCCAGCCATTACTGCAAAGAGGTAACTGTCCTCAGCTGCCTTTGCAACCACTTTGTGTACTGGAAGGACTTTAAACAGAACAGTAAGCACCTTTATCTTCAGCAGTACTTTGCTAGGAGAGGCTCCAGATAAACTGTTATCCTTGTTTTATTTAACGAAGCTTCATGCTACTTAAACTCATTCTCTCTCTGTATTTTTTATATACACATTATATCCATATACATGGGAACACATTGAAAAAATGAATATGGGAAGGGTAAAATCAAATAGAAATTTTAAGACCTCTTCCTTGATTGGCTGGTGTTTACTTTTGCAGTTGATGAATACCTGTAACAAAGATCATGTTAACTTACAAAGCAGCTGTGTGGCAAAACACTTACTTTTACTAGAAAATTAAACTAATTGAAAAACTAAAAAAATGAAAGAATTAGTTTTTAAAGGTACCTGTCCAAATATAAATAAACTTTTCATTTCCTTAACCATATGCCTTAGCGTGTTGGCTTAATCTGTCAAATTGAACAGATTTGACAGATCTGTTGAATCATTGTTTTTTCTTGATTTTTCCTGGTTCTATCGAGCATATACTAAAATGAGCACGATATTCCTGGCAGCTACATTTTAATCTCAGCAGTTCAATAGATTATGTCTGTCAAGCATCCAGCTTTTTACCTGTTTAGGTCTATAATACATTTCCATTAAAAGAGGTAGGAATATAATTATGCTTAGAAAAACAATACCAGAATTCTACTACTTTTCTGGTATTGTTCTTTCCCTTGATTGCATTATACAAGGGAAACTGAGCATATTTACAGACATTTACATTTACATTACATTACAGGCATTACTTTTCCATTTTCCTCAGACCACTTCTATTTTTGGAAATGCCCATTGACCAGTTACTCTCTTTAGCCAGTATGTTCTGTCTGTGATAACTGGGTATCAGTTGTTGGCAAGACATACAGTACAATGCCAATCTGTTTTTCTCAAAAGGAATGAGAAAGTAATGAGGTGTGTCGTCATAAAAGTGAATTGTATTTCAGTGTTACACAGCTTGCTGTGTCAAGCCCTGATCTTCCTCTTGCCCACTGATTTGTCAGCCTGTTCTTTGTGTCCAATTTGGTGATAATAGAACAATGGAACAACGGTAAGCACTGGATTGCACTCACTTTTATGAGATTTTGTGAACTGTTTGCAGCAGGAGAGGACATTAATCCAATAAAAATTGAAACAGCACACTTCTGATTTCATACCACTTGATTGTCATGAAATAACCCCTGCTTCCCATTGCCGTGAGAAGATAAGAAATGAATGTTTAATAAATAGGTACCCTGTGATAAAGACAACTTTTAATGCAGAATAAGCAACAGTATCAATTCTTACTGGTTTTTTATTGTCTTCTGTTTCAACTCATTAGAATTATCTATATAGCTTCTGATAGAGACAACTGAATCTGTAGTCATGGCCCACAGGTCTCTCATTAGCATACACAGGGCAGCCACACCTAACTCTTTATTCAACTTGGAGGCATATTAAGCCTTCAGTTATGCGCTAATTTATAAATTAGCACATTTATTCTCCACTATGCCTATGATCATGCTTTCCACAGTTGTTACACAGCAAGCAAATCTGAGATTAAGAGTCTGATCTGGGGAAAAAACAAATTAACTTGTCATACAGGCAGTCCGTGCCCATCTGAGGCCACTAGCACAATCAGCAGCTTTGGCCAGATAGCCCACCTAGTGCAAAGGTGGAAATGCTAGGTCTACATCTGTGACTGAGCAGACTGGGCTTCACACACCTGTGTCTACTTCATTTGGGAGCAGTGTTTAGGCTGGCCTATTCTGTGGCAGTGTGGTGGGTATAAAATCCAGGATGGAAAGGTCTGGGATAAAGGCATGTTTTCCCAGATAAACTGGCCTGGTTTGGTGGGAACTAGTACCTCCCAAAGAGCAAGTCTGGCAACTGCACCAAGCTGGAGGCAACCTGTCCAAAACAGAGGGCTGGGAGACAGCACTAGTCAAAGCAAAAAGCAACCCTGAAGTTAGTGACCAGCTATGTTTGACTGTACAGAAAAGGGGTGTAGGGGACTGTGCTATAAGGAGAAGCAGAATGAGCATGAGGAAGAGAGCTTTATTCAGAAAGGGCCTGAGGAAACATCTGTCTTAATTCATGAGTACTGTTTCTTGGACAAGACTGCAGAACTCCACACATTAAAGGGCTACATCCAAGTCAGGGTTGTAGTCACTATAATAAATTAAGAGCAGTATAATTGGGCTAAAACCCTCCCTGAGCACTAAGAAGTGCAGTGAAGATGAATTTCAGATTGCATGCGTCTCACAGATCTACACCAGAGCTGTTGAGTGATGGTCCAGCTGTTAAAAGTGATGCAACCTGTTAAGGGTGATCCAACCTGCCTGTGCAAAAGGAAATGGTAAAGTTCCCTAGGAGTCCCAGAAGATCTGTTCTTTTTTGGTTTATTTACTGTGTTCTCATCCCCATTATTTGGAAAATCTCAGTTGCTGTTATTCCATGTAATTACAAGTTAATCTCTGGAGTAATTTTTTTATGTTGGTCTGGTCATTGAATGAGAAACAAGAGTGGTCTCTGGACGTAAAAGAAGTTCATGTCGAGTGCCCATTGAGTTAAATTCCATGCATAATTGTCCATTGCAAAATCTACTTAACCTCCACATGTTGTATGGGAAAGTTATTCTTACTCCTTCTAATTTAACATCTCTTTCTGCAGTACAACAGTCCCTTCCACCCATGCAGAGTTTCATTTAAGTCGACAGGACTGTGTCAGTATAAAAGTCTGTGATAACAGATTGCAGTGCAAAATTGAGACATGATTATATACCATAATAGTTTATGCAATATAGAATAATAGAGAAGATATTAAGAATGTCTCTGTTGGAAATGAAAGATCAAAAATGCACCACTGAGCTTAATTTTTTTTTCTAAAATTGGATAGCGGACATTTGGCACATGAAACAACCTTATAACAAAGCTTCTATAAAACATTTTAGACCTCTGAAGCTAAAAACTGTGTTCTTTTTAATGCCGTTAAGGAGAAGCAAAATTCAAAGGCTAACAAGTTGTAATTGCTTTTTGAAAAGAAGGCTGCCTAAAGTGAAGGTTATTTGGGTCCATTTATAGTGTGTACTGCATTTTCTAGCTAAATTATAGAAAATTATATGCCATGATTTTCTTGCTGCCTTTAACTAGCTTTATATGAATCTCACAGTTCATCTTTGATATTTTGTTGCATTGTACCACTTGTATGACGTTTACAAAAATGTTGTTCCCAAACACCCCAGATTTCTGATAATTAGCTTTCTGCAGAGACTGATGAGCATGCTATTCTCTTTGGTGCAAAGCTCTTCAGAGGACCAACCTTCTGTATTTTCTTTGTCTCTGCTACTTACAATACTGAATAAAGTTTATGCTCTTTGAGGTCAATCTTGGGGGAACACAGATGAATTTATTATAACCAGCACCATGGAACAAAGAAGCAATGGAATGAGTGTTTCGCTACTTTGTGATAAAAAACAAACCAGGAAGTAGGTCAAGTTCTCCTGATTTAATGCATTCAAATCATTGCTCAGTTCTTGGGCAGTCTATAGAAAGCAAAAGAAAAGTGGAGATTGTTTCAAATATTTTCTCAGTCTTGAATAAAATCACATAACCCATAACGTACTTTAAAAACATTATATATTAAAAATCTACTTTGATTAATCTACTGTTTCAAATATTTTCTCAGTCTTGAATAAAATCACATAACCCATAACGTACTTTAAAAACATTATATATTAAAAATCGACTTTGATTAATCTACACCTAACTGTAATGTCAGTGCTTTGTAAAGGTGTATGGAATCCTTTATATTTAGAAGGATACTCTGCAGACAAAAATATAATCATTAGAAACTGTCTTCATTGTGGGGAAGAACATGAAATATCATTTGTTTGGGCCTTCTTCTGAACCCAAACTTTTATTCTGTAGTCAGTACTTATATCATCCCTGGCATGTTTTTCATAAAAATGTGAAAAGGGAAACATAAATAACAGCAAAATAGTAACCTTCTCTGATATTATTTAAAAATAGACATAGTACACCAGTATAACATGTTGGCTACTATAAGGAAAAGTCAGATGATAATACTTAGAGCCACAGGGTAGTGAAAGGGTTTGGAATCAGGTTTGCTGCCAGCACGGCCAATCGAAACACTGTGTAAGAGTACTGAGAGTTAAGATATTTGAGCATAAAACGGTGCAATAAAAAAGGATGAGACCAATTCAGGAAAGGTAATCTCATTGGTGAATATTGAATGCAGTAGTTCCAAATGCAACCTCTGGTTCAGGGAGCTGCTAAATTGCCAGTAGCAGGAAATGAGCATAAATTAACAATGGAAAGGTAACTGTACTTATAGCCACTTCTGGCAAACATCAGAGGCAGCATACTGATCTCGATGTAATTTTGATCTGACCCACTGTGTTAGTGCTTATGGTGTTAGATATTTACTCACCTTTCTTTCTTTTTTTAAGCATAGCCTGAGTTTTCTTAGAAGTTGTAACAGCTTTCTCCTTATTGATATGCGAACAGGCACTCTGAATATGGGAACTTTAGAGTAAAAGTAAGATATTTTCTGTGTTCATTGCTTGCCAACAGCCATAATGCTTTTCCAACTCAAGTTGAACAATTTTATTGCTGTTCTAGTGTCTATGTGCTGGGAATAAACACAAAGCACAGGCTGCGTTTCTATGTCCTTGGAGTTCTTTGTTTCTGTGTGCTAAGACAAAATTGTAGGAGACAAGAGAGCCTATATTCCTGTATTTGATGGACACATGTGGCACAGGTTAGTATCCCATACTGGGTATTGGATGAACACACATATACATATATACAGACACACAGAGATGCTGGAAGACTTACAGTCCCTGATGGGAATGAACAGGGCTATGCTCAGGGCTTATTTTAGTCTCACCTAAAAACTTATCCAGTAATGCTGAGAGATGCTCTGTAGCCCCAAGGTTTCTATCACATCTCTTGTCAAACTGATCTGCTTTGCCTAGGTTGCTCAATGTTTGTAAGGCTGCTTCGAGACTTAGGGAGAAAGATGGAAGGAGGTTGATGTGTCTTTAGCTGGTTCATGTCTTCCAGCTTTTTATCGCTGTCTCATCTGATAGACAGAGTTCATCTGGGAGCCTTTCCCAGTATTGTGGCAAGGTTAGCATCAGGACAGCAGTCAGCCAGAGAAGTCCAAAGCTAAGAAGACAGAAGTGGTTCCAGAGGCTTAAGGGAAATCACTGAAGAACACGGCTGACTTACATCTCAATCCTTGGCTGAGGCTCTTTTCATTAGCATTCACAGCTTGGGTGTCAGGTTGACAGCTTCTACACTAACAAATAATACAAGTGAATGTATTGGCTTTTTATATACTACTGTCTGGCCAGCACTCTTGTGCCTATTTCTGTCCAACTTAGCCCTAATTTTCATAAGGTTTTCTTACCTCTAGACTGAATTATTTCAACTCATAATACACCGCATACAGCTAAGACTCAAAACCATTCAGAAACCTTCAGCCTTCTGCAGCAGATTTGACACAGCTTCAGCACCACCTCAGCAGCCTGAATCTGCTTCTTGCCCCATCCTGCTACTGCATCAGGGGCAAGTTAAGAGCTTGAGTTGAGAGTGCACTGGTGTGTAAGCCAATGTTACCATCTGCCATGCTCTGAAGGCTCCTGAACTCTGTGTTCTTACCTCAGACTCTGCCTTTACTCCTGAGTCATATAAAAAGAATCACATACTTTTTAATGTATCTAACTACATTAATTACAGAATCACAGCATCACAGAATGGTTGAGGTTGGAAAGGGATGTCTGGAGGTCATCTGGCGGCTGTGTGGTGCTTAATTGCTGGATTAAGCTAAACCACGACATGATCCAACACCCTGCTCAAGCAGGGCCACCTAGAGCCAGTAGCCCAGGACCATGTCCAGATGGCTTTTTAATATCTTCAGGGATGGAGACTAGACAACCTCCCTGGGCAACCTGTTCCAGTGCTCAGCCACCGTCGCAGTAAAAAAGTGTTTCCTGATGTCCAGACAGAACCTCCTGTGTTTCAGTTTGTGCCCATTGCCTCTGGTCCTGGCACTGGACACCACTGAAAAGAGCCTGGCGGCATCCTCTTTGCACGCTCCCTTCAGGTATTTATATACATTGATAAGTCCCCCTGAGCCTTCTCTGCTCTAGGCTGAACAGTCCCAGCTCTCTCAGCCTTTCCTCATAGTACAGATGCACCAGTCCCTTATTCACCTCTGTGGCCCTTAATTGGATTTTCTCCAGTATGTCCATGTCTCCCTTGCACTGGGGAGCCCAGAACTGGACACAGTACTCTGGGTATGGCCTCACCAGTGCTGAACAGAGAGGAAGGATCACCTCCCTCAACCTGCTGGCAATACTTTGTCTAATGCAGCCACAGGTACTATTAGCTTTCTTTATCACAAGGGCACATTGCTGGCTCATGTTCAACCTCGTGTCCACCAGGACTCCTAGGTCCTTTTCTGCCAAGCAGCTTTCCAGCATATATAGGTGCTTGGTGATGTTCCTTCCCAGGTGAAGGACTTTGCACTTCTGATTCTTGAACTGACTTTTTTGACTGCATCCTCTTGAGACAAGATACATCTTGCACTGCATGAGATGCTGAGTGAAATCCCGTAACCACAGTCATTCTTTTGTAATTTTTTCCTGTGGATACCTTAATGGATGTGTGTTTTTCCAGACTTTTTGCTACTGCCCTAGCCACTGGAGGTTGTTCATCCTTGTATTCTGGTCATAAATCACCTGAATGTATCAACCTTGAAAGCTAATCTCAATGGGGTAGAAGCTGTAGCAGGCAAGTATGAGAAGAGGAGTTGAGAGGAAGAGAAAATTTGACCTTTTCATTTTGTCTCTCTTTTTTTAACATGAAAAAGTGACTAAGAAGGGAGCTATGACAGCTTCTAAACTGGCTGGAGAAGTTCTTGGCAATTGAACTGCACATAGAGATCATAGAATCATAGAATATCCTGAGTTGGAAGGGACCTGTAAGGATCATCGGTGTCTCATATTCCTGTAGTGAAAGGAGATCTAGTCACTACCCACTAGACCCTTGAGAAGATTTAGCTCTCAGCCAGCAGAAATTTGTTTAAGTTATGCACATATTTATCTAGTGTCAATTGAAATGCCCTATAGTACTCTGGCTTCTGGCTGCAGAAATGCAATGCTGTCCCATAGGTCCTTATCTGCCAGCCCACACACATCTCTTGGATCTCAAAGACTTCTAGATGCTTATGTAAGCAACTGAACTGAACCTTAGTTAACACATACTGAGAAATCTAGAGAACAATCCGTGTTACCTTGTAAGAGAAACCTAAAAGCTCAATTCAGTTGTCTATACATTGGTATCTGGAGCTACTTGAGATGCTCTATGATATATAAAACACCTACATGAGACTGTCAGATATGGCACAGGACCTATGGGAGACTTGCACCCTTCTGGAGTGCAGAAGGCAGTCAGGCAGGACACCTCACTGTGCCTGAAATGACACCAGATACTTGTGCTTAAGCAACAGAATCACCCTTTGATGTTGATTCACTGCAACAGGAGTCTAGATGCCTCATTCACATGTAGACACTTACATGGAGAAACCTAAATATATATAGCTTTATGCTGGGGTTGGATATCACCACTACTGTCCTATATGTTCTGTTAATTCTCATGTGCCTCCTCCAATCACATTTAGTACCAAAAATGCAAGGACTATTACAAATGAAGCATCTACTTTTCTGTGTAATATAAATCTTCTCACAGAATTCCTGTACAATCTCCCATAAGTGTTGATTAGAACTTTCTAATCAAATTCTTCATTCCTCTTAGCTTATGAAGTCACAGGCCTCCTAAAGTTGCTTTACTAACACTTTTCTTGCTAATATGACTGCCACAATTATTTCTGTGATTCAGCCACTACTGACCATCAGTATTATTGGAGAAAGTCTGAAGTGTTCAGTTAGAACTGATGATATACTTTAAAACAATAATCTACATTTTGTAATGGCAAAAATTAAAATCAATACTTCTGTAACTCATCTTGAGTCATTGGAAGCCTTTAGTATGATGTGCTACATGAAGCAACACTTCAAGTTTGGTAACTCACAGGTGTTCGAATCCCTGCAGTTTCAGTGTGTTTGTCTTTTTAAAACATAGAAACTAGATAAAAAATATAGAACTGCCAAAAATAAATTATTAGATTTTGTTCCCAATGTGTAAAACTGAAGTATGTGATTTTTTTCCATAAATAGAAAAAAATTACTTCTAAAGAAAAGTATCCTTAGAAACTATATTAAAACATAAAAAATATTTGTCACATGAATAACACCAGAAAGATGAGATTTAATAAGTATAACATGAGGATCAAGAATTATCCTGGTTTGAGGTTACTATTTTTTAACAAAAAATCCAAAAATCACTGCATAATTTTTTATCATTTTCCTATATCTTATTTTTCTGATAGGTAAATTTTCACTTTTAAAAGCACTTTTTCACCAAAAAAAGCACTTTTACAGCTACAGTCATATCTGTTTCAGTCAGAGTGACAAAACAATCCAAAGGCCCAGAATTTGCCCCTTTGTCAGCAAAGCAGGTTTGAGCCTAGGTAAATTCAGATGTCAAGAAGGGAGAAAAATATCATTGCTAATCTGCTGATCAGAAGGGATACTTACTGTTTTTGAAACTCAGCTACCACTGTGAGGTAGTTGAGAAAATAGAGCTTTTGCTTTGAGTTTGTTTTTGACTGAGTTCTTTCTCCAGATAAATTTAATTTATCAAGGAATTGAGATAATAATGGGAGGTTATTAAAAAAAAATTCTCATTTTGTAGAATGTCAATCAATTTAACTAATAAATAAAAACTTTTTTTTAAAGTATGAATTCACTGTGCAAGGAGAATACAAGAAAGGTCTTTCAGTATATGTGCTGTTTCCAATAACTGGCATAAAGCAGCATGCATAAACTTGCTATTTTAAGGTTATATATCATGTTTAATTTACAATGAACTTGCTGGCTTAGAAGGGGAAGAAAATGATATATGAAACCTGGGTGTGCGACTCAGCTGACTGATCTGAGGGTAGCAGGAAGGCATCAGAGAGCAATTCTCACTTGGAATCCATTCAAAATGGAACTGCTGAATCCTTTCATCCAATCCAGAAGACACTCAATTACAAGAAGTGACATTATACAACATAATAAAAGTAGTGTCAGCTCCAAATCCATGAAGGCTTGTTGACACAGAGAATGAGTCAAACTGATGGGACCATATGGTGAGAAGGAGTGTGTGAACAAGCCTCCTCATCTTCCATCCAGATAAGTTTGTGGCAGCATTCTTGACTGCAAATACATCTCATACCCTTTAAATCCATCCGTGCGGTGCCATGCAGACAAGATGAATGGTGGTGAGAAAAACAAGGTATTCTATGAAGGGAGGTCCTACATAGCTCTGTAGCCCAAGCTTGCTAACATTGAGCAGGATATAATGTTTGTACTGCCACAAGGATCACGCATATCATTTGTCATAAACAACATGAATCATTACACAGGAATTCACTTTCCTACAATGGAAATTTAAAAAATTTATTCAGTGATGAAATAAATTATGAAGTAAAGAATTTTAGATTGCCACTAGTTTAAAGCACCCGTGCTGAAAAGGCCACAAATTCACAGAAGATAGCAGATAGCAGATACTTCTGAAGCCAATTGCAGTCTTTCTACTGACTTCAGCTGGATTTGAATCAGCTTCATAAAAGAGGCAGGTCACCTAAAATACATTATTTTCCTCCAATCTTCCAACGGCTGATATACAAAGCCCTGGGTAGGAATACTTCATACTCTGCTACGCTCTAGGTTCCACAGAGATCTATTCAAATTGGAATGGGAGAAGCTTATTAAGTAAACAATGAAGATCCTATATTATAGGAAAACTAGATGAAATCATTTTGTTGAGTTGACAGACTGGAAGAGGGTTGAATAGGGTTGAACTGTTCCCTCTGAAAGAGTGAGGCCGAGGGTCGGGTGGGAGAGATAGAAAAGAAGAAAAATAAATAAAAATCATAAGGAAGGGAAAGAACAATTTATAAAAAAAAGAAATGAAGAAATTAATTAGCTATGAGTAAAGAAGAGATGGATTATTTTTTTTTTTTTCCCTAATGATGACAACACTAAGGTTCTGGAGCAGCCTTCCAGAGAAAAACAATGAGAAAAATTAGGTAATTTAAAGGTGGAGCCTGTGTCCAGCTTTACAGGAAGCCGTTGCCCATGAAAAAAGACAGTTGGCTATGATAACGCAGAATGTGCTTTCTTGTGCGTTTGCACTAAGTAAGAAACTGGTTAAGGACACAGATTCTAATACTAATCCATCATTGTCCTGACTGCTATGTGATTAGCACACTCCCAGGCATGATTTTAGCCTGAACCCAGCAGCACTTTCCTGGACAGGAACATGGTTTCGGAAACACCTCTTGACATAAATTGTTCTCAGCAGGCAGTACGGATGAGACCATCTTGCCGAGGGGAGGGAGAGAAAGAAAACATTTAGTCATGGGCAAATTTCACAGTGCCATTTGTCAGCAGTGCCAGGGAATGGCCCCAGAATATTTTAGAAGTAAAAATGTATCCTTTAAGCTTTGTATTCCTAGTAACTTAACTAGGCATTGTGCCTAAACTGGAGATTTTCAAGTAGGGGACTATCCTTTGGAGGCTGGATACAGCCAGCTACCATCGTGGTATTGCAAAGGGATTTCCAACCCATCAGTAACAGTGACCAGTTTATGGTGCTAAGCTAGTCTGCACAGTAATGTCTTTATAATTATTTATAAAAGTGACTTTTTTTTTCTTATTTTCTTATAAAATCCCTAAATCAGTCATTATATTCTTCCTGGGGGTGTTGCCAGAGACACTAGAAGTCAGGTGTTTTGTTCTCAATCCTCTGACTCCTAGATGCAGGTTATCTAGCATAAGTTAGAAGTGTTTTGGCCCTCTTCCAGGTTGCATTTAAATAAATTGGTAAATCTTTTATTCAGGACAACTCTTGTTAGCTCCTAAATTTACACACACAAACTCTCCAGATGGTCTTCAATGCACATAATAATAGACTGAAGAGTTTACTGCGGTGTAATTCCAATTAGATCTTTTACAAGTATGTTGTGTACCTTTTATGGACAAATAAATCTTTTCATGTAATTAGTTTTGGGTTGGGTTTTTGTTTTGTTTTGTTTATTTTTGGTTTTCTTTTTCTTTTACTGAGCAAAACTTTCAGCTGATGCAGTTTTATCTTGAGGGATAAAGAATATGTTTGTTGATAATAACTACGTTTACATAGCTTGCAGTATTCTCTATTTTACAACTCGGGTTCAAAATATTCTTTCTTAGGTTAGAATAATTTTAAACTGATTCATCAAATAACTATAAGAGGAATCAAGTTCAACCGAATGCAAATAGAATTTGGAGCATAAGTTGCTTGGTACTTGCTCAGTCAAACTGTCATGGAAATGCTTCAAATGGGGATATCCTTTATAAGCTTATGATTTGGTAAATAGTTTATCAAGATTTTATTTTTAAATAAAATGTTTAGTTTCAAAATTTGTTGAGTGAAAGTTGATATACTGCATCAGGATACTGATGGGAAACCAAATTTAGTCTCTTTGCTTGCTCTCCTTAGCTTTTACTATGTTAAAATCTAGAAAACTAAGCTAGAGGGTACTTTCTGATTTATTACAGCTACCTGAAGGACTAATTGCTTCCTTTCCTCCCAGTAAATTCAATATTACCTTAACAGATCCATACCTTAAATAAATCAGGTCTGATTCCTGAATCAGAAAAAAGCAGACAAGCTGACTGATGTGGTGAGCCTAAGTGAAATCAAAATTACAGCTCCCAAGTAGGTGATTTTGCAAAAATGGTGGGGCCTGCTCTTTGTTCTTTTAATGATCTGCAATGCAGCAGAATGGCCACTGGCATGTAGCTGAGCTACAGAAAGGACATTTTCCAAACTCAGCTGCATTCATCCATCTTCATAATTTCTACTTCTTTGCACAGACTTACTGTTCTTTCTATGAGGCCACTTAGCAGCCTCTTAAAAAATGTCACTGAGTTGGGTACCTGAAACACCCGTATCTGGGAAGGGATTTCATACACAGCGGCAATCCTGCATTACTACCCTTTCTGACCCAGCATGTCAAAGGGTCTCTGCAAGTATTTTCTCATCTTTTAAAAACTCTTCCCTCCTCCTGCCATAGAAAGTTTGAGACAAGGGCTTTACTGTTATTCACCAGTTGTGTAGTACTTAGCATACCACAGCCCTGGTCCATTGCTGAGATTCTTGTGCACTGCCACCATGCAGGTAACAGGGATTTGGCGGCTGCACTCTGGCCAGCAGTGTCTCCTCCTACCAGTTCACAGAATTACTGGTTTAGCCCAATGACTGCTCTATGCCTCTGAAGGTGCTGTTTGCCAACCAGCTGAGCAATACAATTAAATGCTATTCCATTACTTTCTTTGAGCCAGGACATTTTTTTTTTTTTCCCAAGATCCAGAGTAGGAACCCTCTTTATCTTTCCCTGCATTTTGTCCAAAGGATGAGTGGCATGTCTCCATCTCAATGTATTCCTTATCATACTCACCGCATGGTAAGTTCTCCTTGAGAAGCATGTCTTGTATATACCTTGCAGCTTCTGCTCTCCATGTTTAGCTCTTGTTGCTTCATTTGTAGTGGAAGCTTAAGTAGCCTTATTTTGGTATGGGCTATTCTGGCAGTATGTGACACTGATTGGAATCAGCATTGCTCTTTTCTCATCCTTTTTGTAAGGATGCTCTTTTTGTAACAATCAACTTGTGACACCGTCCCTACTCTAGTGCTTCCAGCAACACATGCTGTCACCACTCATTTTTGAGTGTCTGGCCAGGCATTGTTGTGCGTGCCTATCATAAATGGGATATTCCTTAAAACCACTGTTTACAGCCCTAACACCTTGCTTCCAGGCTGCAACTGCAGGTCCAGTAATTGAATCAGGGTGGGATCTTAAGTTGCTGCGTCATGTCACTATACGCAGAAGACTAGAGAAATCTGAGTAAAAATCACAGATTTTAGGGAAGTTATTTTGCTTGTCTTACAACAGGTGTTTACCTGCTACTATATTTCACAGGTCTGGTGAATGTCACAGGCTCATTCACATTTGAGGTGAAATCTTCAACAGTAAAAGTACTGAGATTCCTGCTATGTTGCAGAGATGTAACCCCA
Source organism: Ciconia boyciana (assembly GCF_034638445.1). Lineage (NCBI taxonomy): Eukaryota > Metazoa > Chordata > Aves > Ciconiiformes > Ciconiidae > Ciconia > Ciconia boyciana. The sequence continues at coordinate 210,906,185 of NC_132934.1, forward strand.
GGTTTCCTCATGTTTGATGAGGAGAGTTAGCTGAGTTAAACCCTCGTAATGATGAGTATGCTTCATACTGCAGTTTTCAGAAATGTTGCGTGAAGTGAGACTGAACTGACTACAAGGACTTCAGATCATACTAGCTGTTTGAATTTCCTGGGTGCACAACTCCAATGTGAGCACTGGTTTTAGCTCTAGTCTTGCTCCCCATGCATAACTGCTTACTTAAGAATGTATTTGTTTTTTTACAGTAGTTGACCTTATTCTTCCTTTTTTATTGCTCACTGTGTTCCTCCATCAGGTGAAAATGGAGGACAGAACAGAGCTGGTATGATGGTTTTATGTTGATTACAGACCGCTTTTCACAGGAGGAATCCTACCAGATTTGATGAAGTCAGTTAATTAAGCTGTGTATGAAAGGCCCCTAAATACCAGCAGAGTATCACGGAGAAGCCCAGTATAAGAGTGAATCAGAGTCTTAAGTTACAATCATCCTTATCTATATACAGAGAGCAAGCAATATTCTTTTCTTTACCTCTGTTCTGGTCTTGTCCTATTGCACAACGGTTCCTGTAACTACAAAAGGACCAAAGTCCTTTGGGTCTCAGGGGGTTGCAAGCAGAGTTAGGCACTTGCTGCTCTCCTTGTTGTCCTCCATGTTCTGCCTGACCACTGATCTGAGAGGTGGGAGAGGCCCATGTCCATGCCATTAGGCTTCTCGAGGGCATATTGTTCTGCTTCCACAGATCTAAACACAGTCACGATATCCCACCCCAAACAGGGATCTTCAAGCTAGATAATCATGTGTCTCAATCCTCTCACAGGTTTAATTAGGGAACATGCCATAGTGTCGCAGTTTAACTCCAGTCGGCAACCAGGCACGACACAGCCGCTCGCATATCCTCCCCCTCTATGGGATGGAGGAAAGAATCTGAAGAGCAAAAGTAAGAAAACTCATAGGTTGAGATAAGAACAGTTTAATAATTGAAATAAAATAATAATACTAACAACAACAACAATAATAATAAGAAGAAATTGTAATGAAAAGGAAAACAAGGAGAGAGAAAGAGAGAGGAACAAAATCCAGGAAAAGCAAGTGATGCTCACCTGCTGACCGACACCCATCCCATCCCCGAGCAGCAATCGCTGCCCCCTGGCCAACTCCCCCCAGTTTCTATACTGAGCATGATGCCATATGGTATGGAATAGCCCTTTGGCCAGTTGGGGTCAGCTGTCCTGGCTGTGTCCCCTCCCAGCTTCTTGTGCACCTGGCAGAGCAGGGGAAGCTGAAAAGTCCTTGACCAGTGTAAGCACTAATTAGCAACAACTAAAACATCAGTGTGTTATCAACATTATTCTCATCCTAAATCCAAAACACAGCACTATACCAGCTACTAGGAAGAAAATTAACTCTATCCCAGATGAAACCAGGACACATAGAAAACCTAACAGTTACAGGACTGACCCCCTCAAAAACAGTCACCATTACCACTTTCGTTGAGGCAGGTAGTCAGAGACAATACTTACCTTTCATGTAATAGCTTCATGTTTACAGCACTTGACCAGGAGAGAGGAAGCTTGCATTCTGCACTCTCCACAGTCCAAGGGAGACTGGACTTATGCTTCTCAAGAAAACAACCTAAACCCAGGGTAGATTTGAAAAAAATGTTAAGAGGATTTCATCACGCCTCCTGCATCCAGTCTAGTGTACATCCTGGGAAGCTGGCTACACTGGGACAGGGAGACAACATTAAAACCCCAGTGAAAAGGGTGCCTGGATGGCATACAAGGGGATGTTGGCTAGATTTTTGGCTCTACTGACAGGACTGAAGTTGTAGTTTGTGTGAAATAGTCATACAAAAGATGAAAGAAGGGACCAGCCATCTTCTTTCTTTACAGCGAGTGATTCTTCATAAAGTTCCTTTCTGGATCTACTTCTAGTCACATAACATAAGACAAGAGCAAAAATAACTTAGACAGAAATGCAGAAACTAAAGACATTTCTGAATTTGTCTCATGGAAGGTTGGAGTCCCGCTGTTCAGTACTGTAGGCAGCTATTAATTATTTCATGCCTTAGAGGCCACAGTCGTGAAATGACACTTCACCATACCCTATGACAAAACACAAACCAATAGGACTGTCTGTCTTTTAATAGACAGGAGAGAAAATTTTGTCTGTCACAAAATTCACAGAATCTCAAGTCTTTTGATAAAATTAGAGATTTACTGCCTTACATCTATTTCAATGGAAGTGAGGTCTGTGTACTTCAGTCTAGATCCTTTTTGCCTTTTTTTTTAGACCAAAAAGAAAAAGTAAATGTACTTCTGTTAAATTTTTCATTTAAGTTCTCAAAACACATTGCTGTATACAGAAGATATATTATTCAGGTTCACCTAATGGTTTGCACTGTCCATCACTCTACCCAGTTATAGTATATGTTTCAGAGGATAGAATAAAATTAACATTTTATTCTTTATAAAATACTAGGACAAGAAGTTTAGTTCACATACTCTGAATTAAGTTATAATAAAGTAGGCAATTCTAATTACCCTTCAAGTTAAAACAGATGAATGGAATTACAATTGGTTTATAAAAGACATCTAAATCAAATCCACAGTACTTGTGCATCTGGTTCTAATGAATCAGCATCTTACATAGCACACCTGTACGTCAGTAGAAATCTTTGTTTTTCAAGAATGAATCTTTGAAAAAACCAAAAAGAACAGCTGCTTCATTATAAATTCCCAAGTCCAAGGAGTTTTCAAATCTGATGAATGTCCAGCATCATTGACAGCTTCATTTTAATAGACTGGGCTTCTTAATGTGCTACTAGATCAAGAAAATATCAAGGAACAATGAAAACAAAATGCATCATGCAAAACCTGACATGTTCTGCTGGGAAAGGGCACCGGATCAAAGAGACGGCACCAGATCAAGGAGATGGCATGATGGCACCATGCTGTTTCATGGCAGAATAGGTGGCTATTGCAAAAAAAAAAAAAAGTTAGTAAAAGACATGATCTTAAAGGAAGGTGAAACACAAGAGATAGTCACTTGAAGGATGCTCAATGACTGTGGTTAGCTATCCAAACCCTCTACTTCTTAAACATCCCTCCCCTCCTCCCCACTATGTATTTGCTAATATAAATAGTACTTCTGTAATGTTGCTTTTTAGACTTGGAGCTGGCACCACTGCTGCCTCTTTGCTGGAATTTTTACTGTTGTCATTTGGCAGTTACAAGCATCCTAGAGAATAAAGTAAAGGAAAAATTATCCCTCTCATCATACCTATGGTAGAACTAATGCAGTCATTTTCTTACACTTTCACTGCAAACACTTTGTTTTCTTCTTTTTTCTATTGTTTTCTGTGGTTGCAGCCCTCAGCTATTGCTTCCTTCCTATTTTCATTTATGCTACATATGCCGTTAAATTCCAGGTTGGGCAGTTCCTGAGTTATATTTTTTCAGTTTGACACTGTGGATGCACTCTTGCTCTATTATTAAATTCACTTTTGTGTGTGTGCTTTTACAGACAAGACCTCCTTCCCTGCAGAAATACTTTGAAGATCAGCAAAACCTAAATTAAAATAAAAAGAGAATTCTCTGTTGTCTTTCTATGAGCCACTGGCAATGCTGTGCTTTGAGCCAAAGCAGAGACCTAGGAGCATAAAGTGCTATTGGTTGTATTAGTTTGGTTGGCTGGGTAAAAACTGTATCTTTGTCTTGGTTTAGCTTCAGTCGGCAACTAAGCACCACACAGCCGCTCACTCACCTTCCCGCCTTGGTGGGATGGGGGAGAGAATTGGAAGGGCAAAAGTAAGAAGACTTGTGGGTTGAGATAAGAACAGTTTAATTAATAATAATAATAATAATAATAATAATAATAATAATAATAATAATAATAATAATAATAATAATGATGTAATGAAAAGGAATACAGTAAGAGAGAGAGAGAGAAACAAAACCCAGGAAAAAAAACAAATTATGCAACTGCTCAGCACCCACCGACCGACATCCAGCCCGTCCCCGAGCAGCAATCGCTGTCCCCCAGCCAACTCCCCCAGTTTCTATACTGAGCATGACGCCATATGGTATGGAATAGCCCTTTGGCCAGTTGGGGTCAGCTGTCCTGGCTGTGTCCCCTCCCAGCTTCTTGTGCACCTGGCAGAGCATGGGAAGCTGAAAAGTCCTTGACCAGTGTAAGCACTGCTTAGCAACAGCTAAAACATCAGTGTGTTATCAACATTATTCTCATCCTAAATCCAAAACAAAGCACTATACCAGCTACTGGGAAGAAAATTAACTCTATCCCGGATGAAACCATGACAATCTTACAATGTTAATTTTGTTCAGCGAATGATCCAAGTCTTTGCTGCCAAACACAGTCCCATGACAGTGTCCCAAGACAGTTGACAGCAATCTGCTGGAAAACACCAAGAAAGCCATGAATGGAAGAGAATCAAAATAAAAACTTCCCTACATTCCAGATGCCCTCTGTCTTTCCCCTGTCATACTAGCTGTGATCAAAGCCTTATGTTTTATTTTGTTGTCAGAAGTTTCTAAGTAACTTAAATTCTAATTTTTTTTTGCCAGAGAATGTTGATGTTATAGCAAAACTAAGTAGCTTTCTGAGTAACATGGGGATGTTGTACATGCAATGTTCTGGATCAATAATTCCCATATTTTATAAGCTGTTGTGGTTTAACCCCAGCCGGCAACTAAGCCCTACACAGCCACTCGCTCATTCCCCCCTGGTGGGATGGGGGAGAGAATCAGAAGAGTAAAAGTGAGAAAACTTGTGGGTTCAGATAGATAAAGACAGTTTAATAGGGAAAGCAAAAGCCGCGCACGCAAAGCAAAGCAAGGAATTCATTCACTCCTTCCCATGGGCAGGCAGGTGTTCAGCCATCTCCAGGAAAGCAGGGCTCCATCACACATAACAGTTACTTGGGAAGACAAACGCCATCACTCCAAATGTCCCTGCTTTCCTTCTTCTTCCCCAGCTTTATATACTGAGCATGATGTTATATGGTATGGAATAGCCCTTTGGCCAGTTTGGATCAACTGTCCTGGCTGTGCCCCCTCCCAGCTTCTTCTGCACCTGGCAGAGCATGGGAAGCTGAAAAGTCCTTGACTAGTGCAAACATTACTTATCAACAACTGAAACATAAGTGTGTTATCAACACTGTTTTCAGCACAAATCCAAAACATAGCCCCATACTAACTACTATAAAGAAAATTAACTCTATGCCAGCCAAAACCAGCACATAAGCCAAATTTCATACCAGCCAGAATAGAACCCACTGAAAGAGTGTATCTCAGGAGAATTTATTAGTTTGGGTTGTGTCCATGTGTTGGGCTCATATGTCATGGTTTGGGAACCACTGCCCTAGATTAGGAAAATATGATCTATTCATGTATTTTCATGTCTTTTTTTCCCCTTCTTTTTTATAACAGTTCATCATATTAACATTCTCTTTATATTTGTAATTTAAAAACAATAAAAACTGTTGGCACTTTTAATTGCACTGAGTATGGAAATTTGTCATTCTTTTTTTTTTTTCCTCATGAATTTCAGAAGATTAAGCTGGGGTTTTTTCCTATGAATTAAATATTAAATATTAATATGTGATATTAAATATTTTTATTTTGAGGAACTATGTTTATGTTTCTTGTAAAGGTTTTTTAAATTCTTATTGCCTAATTCTTCCTCTTCATATAGGCACTTCTATTTCAGAATAACACCAAGCTATTTCAAAAACTGTTTTATCAGTCTAAATTTTCTGTGACTAATATAAGCACCTTAGATAAGGTAGTGCTTATATTTTAGAAGTCTTTCTGAGATGGGCGAGTCTCACTTAGAGTAAGTACTTAAATTGCCTTTACAATCCTTTTGGCAGACCTTTAGAAGGCAGTCTGGGCTATAAAAGATGAAAATGTAAGAAATCTTCAGCTGTGTCAGACCCTGGCTGCCAAGTCTATTTTGAAACAAGTTCCTGCTAGAAAAGGACTTATGATTTCTTTCTTTCCTGAAGGTGTTGGTTAAGGCAGTTTTTTCTCTTCACTTCCCCACATCTTTTTTTCATCCTTCTTTTTTATGAGCTATTCAAGTGGCTAAAACACTTACAAAAATATAGATGGATATAAATATATATGTGTGACAAATACAGACAAGCATTAGTCTTGGGTTCTTAACCCACAAAGACTTCAGACTTAAGCTCCCAAATCCTAAGTGGACTCTGAGCATCACTATCACTAATTACCTTTCTCATTAAAAATATCAAATGTATTATCCCACTAAAACTAATTAGAATCTCATTCTTCCAAGTCTCTATAAGGCTGGATGGTCCACAGCATAGCAGAGATTTTTAAGAATATGAGTTCAAAATAAAAACCTCAAATGTCACAAAATACAGTGATAAGATAATCCTATTTTAGCATCAAGCATAGGAGTATTGACAAGTTTCAAAACTTTTGAGAGCTATAAAGTTATCAGCACAAGTTGCTTTATTTTTGCTTCATTGGAGTTACAGTTCACACCCTTTTCTACACTAATGCCGTGTGGGTAGACAGGCAGTTGTAACACCCTAGACTACTCCAGCCTTACGGATACTCCGATTTATTGTCAGAAACAAAGAAAAAAAACCCAAACAAATATTTGTGTAACCTGGAGGAGGATGAGTAGCTTCTTGCTGTGACATCATTGACCTGAACGTTAGGGGGAGCCATCTGCACGGTGCCTCGTCAGACCTCAGTTGTGATCACACTTTCTAATTGATAGCATTTTGTATTAGGGTATTTCCTATTACTATTAGGGTATTTCCTATTACTATTATAAAAACTTTCCCACTCAATTTAATCCCGTAAACACCGTGGAGGAATCCAAGTCAAACTGGTTTCTGTATATCACTAGGTTCTTTCCTGAAAAATTCTACACCTGCAATGACTGGTCTTTTGTTTGTCACAGTAGTAATTGCACATTTATTTTACATTTTCTCATGCTATATTACTTATATACAGTTTCACTTCTTGGGAGAGGTAAAAAAGAGAGAAGTAATGCAGTATTTGATCTACTCATTTAAGGAAAATGGTGTTCCGCTGCTATATTCAGGCCCAAAGTTATTGCTGCTTTCTTACACCAACATTCTGCTTTGGCCAGTCACATTTGTCACGTAGACCTAATTTTACCTCATGTGCCACAACTACTTTGGCTAAATTATAGTTCACTTCTGTCCACTTCTGACATTTCTGTCTCAGAGGATGAAGTAGCTGTGTTTCCAACAGCCACGCCTCATGGCTGGGTACCATGCAGTCCACACACCAGGGTCTCTACCTACCTATCTGCAACATGTGAACAGTGGTTCTGCCCCTACTACATAATTCTATCTTTTCAAACACAGTATTTTTTCAAAATGAGTTTTTTTTTTCTTATTTACCCAACAGTATTTCTCTCTTGTCTTTCCTGTCCCTACCATAGCCCTGAGAAAATCAAAATTACTCTGACACAAATACAACAATACATTGCTGAATTTCTGCCCCGCTGCACTGGAGAAGTTAGTTTTCTTATGAATATGCATTCTTGGCTATGCAAGTGTCAGCAAACACTCTGGTAAGCTCTGGGTAACTACCCCCTCACAGACCACATAAGCAGCTCAGTGGCAATGGTGTTTCCTTGCATAGTATATTCAGAAAAAATACCTGCTTTTCTCTCTCTAAGAGCTGTCTTTCACAATGTTTGTTCAAACTTCTTATCTTTGATACCACTATGGGTCTGTTGTATTTGCTAGATAGAGGCCAACAGGTTCACAAGATATTACCGAGGGGGAAAGGATACATGGACTGATAGCCTAATAGTAAGAGACTTATATCTCTGGAGAAACGTGCTAAATAATCATTTGTAGTAGAATGCCGCAGTCATTTCACCTGTAACAAAGCAGCATTCACGAGACTGTGGTTGCGCCATCCTCCATTATGCCCAACTTGCAAACCGTTCCTGGAAAGCATGTTCAGCTCCTCTCTCTGCCAGTCAGGATAGAAATTGAACTGAGCTGTCAGTAAGTTCCTCAGAAATTATTCTGAGCAGCTTATCTCTCATTCTCCTCACTACTTCTGTTCTACTGCATAGAAATTACCAAAATGTTCTCTAAATCTCTCAGCTCCCAGCTTAATGGTCTCACCATCAAACTGTTTAGTCATGTCCATTCACACTTTCTAGCCCAATTAATAAATTGCTTCAGGCAGGGTTTTATTAAAAAACAATATCAACATGTTGACTTATAGGAAAAGGAATGCCAAAAGAGAACTGATGATGAATATTTGTTTCATTTTATTAAGTAGAATAAACAAATATTCATGCCAGGATGATGAATACAACAGGATTAAGAATCATCATCCAATGAAAGTTTGGCATCCTTTGTTGAGGTGCTCAGACCTCTGTCTGAGATTGACAAAGGAAAGTAAGTGAACTTATTCTGGTTTGTTAAGAATAAGCAGGACAATCTTTAATGTGGAATAAAAAAGGAAGTAAGTAAAAGAACTGTGACCTTACAGTAAATGTTATTTTAAACAACACACATGTAAAAATAAGCAAATAAAATACTCAGCTGAAATAATCAATTTTTATTTAATTATCACAGAGTTACATTCAAAAGATCAATAAAAGCATTTTAAATATCTAGACTAGCAGGTTTGCTACTATGAGCCGGAGTTTTGCTGAAAGGGCTAGCTGGTAAGAAAAGCCACAACAGCTTTGTTGCAAATTGATTGGGATTAAATGGCCCAGAAAACATATTCCAGTAGACTTAGAAATGAAAATGAATTAAAACTGGCATGCAGGTTCTTTCTACTAAACGTTTAAATGTCCCTCAAAGTAGACAATTTGGAAGATTTTTTTTTTCCTCACATTGCTTCCTTTCCTCTGCTCCTTTTGAAGCCACTGAAAATGTTAGTATTGACTTCGGTGAGAGTGGAATTGGACTATATGGAGCATTTTTGAAAAGTTCTTGTGCACTTTCTTTGAGAAGGTCAAGTAAGTCCATTGATTTACTATTGTTAGGTACTTCTGAAGACTCCAAGTTATTTAACATCAGTTCATGGCAGAAAACATGTGTAAGCAAGATAAGCAAAATAAACCATTTTAAAAGGTTCTCTTTTTTTCCCATAGCATAATTCTATTCAAAATAGGGCTTCTGCCAGCCTATTATCACAATTTTTAAATGAAATAACTGCTGAGAAAAGCTGCTATCGAGACTTGCCATCTTGTCTTGCCATTTGACTTGTCTTCCCAAGGAAAGCAAACTCCATCACTCCGAATGTCCCCCCCTTCCTTCTTCTTCCCCAGCTTTATATACTGGGCATGACGCCATATGGTATGGAATAGCCCTTTGGCCAGTTGGGGTCAGCTGTCCTGGCTGTGCCCCCTCCCAGCTTCTTGTGCACCTGGCAGAGCATGGGAAGCTGAAAAGGCCTTGGTTTAGTATAAGTACTACTTAGCAACAACTAAAACATCAGTGTGTTATCAACACTGTTTTCAGCACAAATCCAAAACATAGCCCCATACTAGCTACTATAAAGAAAATTAACTCTATCTCAGCTGAAACCAGGACAATGACCAAAAGTTCCCATGGCACTTATTTGGTTTTGTGCTCCAAAGTCACTTAGGTACTATAACCTTACTAATTTTACCCCTTTTCATAGTCACTTCTCACTTTACTTCTTCTCATGCTTCTCATAGTTAGGCAAGCAAGTCTATGCCCTTAATTAATATCTCTTTTATGCCAGTGAAACAGAAGAATATCTCTTGGCTCTCTCATTCAAGAAAGTACGTTTAATGTTCAACACAGCTTAGTGATCTGCCATGGCATAGATTTCATCTTGATTCTAATATTTCCTTTTATATTTACATTTTTTTAGTTGTAAACTGTTGCTTGGCAACATGGATACGGATTCAGCACATTATACTTTGTCTAGTGTTGAAAGATTACTTTTTTTTCATTTGACAAATAGATTTGATTTCCTCAGTATTTGGAATGTTATGCAAATGTTCTCATAAACTTTTATGAAATATCTAGAATATTGTAGGCACAGAACTAAAATTTGGGAACTAAATTATGGAACTAAAGTATGGATCTAAATGGGACCTAAAAAATTAAGATCTAGAAAAACAAAGCATATATGTAGAGCCTGTGTTGCTCTTAGTTCATGCTGACCAATGACAATCAAATTTCTGAAACATGTACTCTCTATCCATAAAATGTGGAACCAGTTTTCCAGTACCTGGCATATTCAGATTACACTGAATATGGTTCAAATACATTCTAACAGATAAATTAATTAAACTACTCACAGCAATAAACAGTGTTTGGGTTGCCCCTGAAGCTAGTGATTAATAGTTGAAGTCATTAAGACTCTTGCCCTTGACTTCAGTATGAACCCTGAATTAGAGAATATTAAATGGAGATGTGTATATAACATTTTAAACACGGGATCTATCCCTACAATTATTGTACTATTTACAGAGGAATAGCTAGAAAATATGTTAGCATACGTGAGCCACATAATTTACCATTTTAGTTGGAGACATTTCAATTACCCAGCTGTCACAGAGAAAGGCCTTGTTATGTATTAACTGATAAACCATGATAGGTTACGCTCTATTATCATAAGTTATCATTGGGTTAGGACATCAAGGGCCTGAATACACCAAGAAAAGCAATAAAAAATTCCAGATGGAATCGTACTGCCTTGCACTATGTCTTGCATATCACTTTGAAATGTTAACAAGGTACTTCTCAAATGTCACTTATCAAACAACCTCTGTGAAATATGACTGCAATACAGAAGAGCATGTACTTCATGAAGTTATAATTTATTTTACAAAAAAGAATCAGGTTTTGGTTTTGCATCACTATTTCCTAAAATTTATATAATCCATGTACATCTGTGTATAATTTAATTCTGGAATGTATTTTGCAATACATTTTTTTAAAGATCTTGTCAAATAACAACCTGTTGTGTTATTGTACTATAGAACATATACTTAAGTTTTCTAGATAACCCCTACATGCTATTATTTTTTCTGTAGGCCATTAACACTCATTTAATTTCAAAGCCTTTTCTACCAGATTTATAGCCAAAAAAACCCCAAAACAGTACCTCAGTATTTGCAGATGCATGTGTAGTTTTAGCGATAGACCTGTGTTTGCAGAGACAGACATAGAGGTGCTGATAAATTTCACATGCGGTATTCATTGGTGGTAACCATAGCCACAGTTCTGAAACCTAAAGCCTAATTATGATGTCTTAAGGGCTTTGCATGAGTATAATCATTGTTTTCAGTAGTTTCACCCAAAGTAGGTTAAGAGTCCTATCTTAATCCTTTCTTCTTTGAAGACTTACAGTTAAATATAGATATTGTATTAAATGACACATTTTTACTTGAAGTGTGATCATCTCATCACATTTTTATGCTTTTGCTCTCAAGTATATTCTGGATTGCATTTTTTTTCAACTTTATCCGTTGACTACTTGTATCATTAAGCAAATTTCTTATGCAGAAGGCAATTACACACCTAGGGTGCAGATCACCCCTGGGCCTCATTCTTATTTTTGTTAAGGCCAATCTCTGCCTACTCGGTACGATAAAGGAGTCATAAAAGTGCTGCTCAGTGAGAATCAGGCCCACTTGAGCAGAGAAACTAAGCAAAATGTAATGGTCCTGATCTAATGGCTTCTTCTGGTCTTCGTATCCGTGAGTTCTTTCACATTATTTTAAAATTCCTCCTCCACATGGGTCATTACAGTTTAAAGAAGCCCCAGCAATATTTATGCTGAGAGAAGTTAAGGTTTTTTTGTGACATACCGAAACACCAAGAGATGGTAAAGAAGCCACTGGCTGCACATTTTTTTAAGATTTCCTGTACTCCCTTGTTTTGGAAGTGATTTAGGAAAAAGCTCTATGACTTGCACTCTTAACTTCACCCAAATTGGAATGATCCCTTATTTCTAAAGACCACTTCAGATCAGGCTTCTATTGCTTTATGTTACTGACATAAGTCCTCACCCATTAAAATGGTAGAACATGTGAGCTGGTGTTTGCTAAACTCATTTAAATTCTGCTTTGAGTCTTGACTGAATATAAGAATTTTGTACTGAGCATGAACAGGGGGAGAATGCTGGGTTTGGTGAGGTTTGGTTTGGGTATAGTAAAGCAAGCTCTGTGTATTTTGGTAATAAATCTGTCATGTTTGTGTGGATGTCAACACAGAAATCAAGGCAATGCCTCACTGTGGGAATTATGGTCACTTAAAATGTCTAACTCGAAGCACTGGACAACTCAGGTAGTTGATTTAAAATGAATTGAGTGCATACACATGCATTCTCTTTTGAAAATGATGCTTCTAAATCTGTTTTCTGTGGAAATGAGAACTACAAGCTGCTTCAGCAAAAGATATATAGCAAAGGAAACCACTCTTTGTTTTCACATTACTTTATGCTGCCAAGATATGAAAGTATTGCTGCGTAGGCCTGCTATGAGTCTTGTAAGAGATTTGTGATTTCCTGCAGCAAAGAATCCTTTAGTCCAGACTTCTCAAATCTTGTGATGTATATATTATAGATTAGCTCTGTTATTTCAGCACATTTATTATGGCACAATGTTTTCAGAAGAACCTGGCTTTTAATGCTGTAGAGCAAGTGATGAAATGGTCAGGCTGCAAGGTCTTTGACACAATTTCTTCCTTCTGACGACAATGAGCCTTTCTAGTGATGTTCCTTCTCTGATACTCATTAAAGTGTGTGTCTACCTCCGCAAACAGTTGACTGAAAGAACTTCATGTTTATAGCCTAGGACACCTGAGTTATTCTGAACTGAGTTTTAGAAGATGAAGGGCTCATAAAGCTGTTCTATAATTCAATTCTGTAGATATCTATGGGTAATACCAATGTGAGAGCAAGGGGTGAGCTAGCCATCAAACATTATATTATCTGAAGGCAGGCACTGAATTAATTAAAGGGATATGTCTTGATCTGAGCACAGAGCTAAGAAGGAATTACTGACTGATGTCAGTGGCAAAGCTTCAGCTGATTTCAGCAGGAGGAGGATTTCAGTGTATTTACCCTGCTTGGGTCATTATTCTAGGTCTGACTTGATTTCCTTTGCCATATTTGGATCGGTTTGCCGAACAGGATGTTAAAAAATTACTGAAATTACTGATTCCCTGGGGGACTGTGAATATTAATTTCTTTGTATTTTTGATTAATTAAATATGTGCTAATTATTGCAATTATGGGCTTGAAATGACTTATTCTTCCTCTGAAAAAAACCTTTTAAAACCTTTGAACACAGCGAATTTGCTATCCATTGTACCACTACAAATTTTATATTAGTCTCTCTAGATTTACTATACAGCATACACTGAAGTCTGGAGATTTAAGACTTCTATTTCTGATCACAAAAAAAAGTAAGAGTCTGCTTAACTCTGTGCTATTAGACCAATGGAACCTTTCTAAGGATGTATGGTTTTAAAATAGGGGCTAAAAATACAAATAATATTGTTAACATATCATCCTCACTTTTTTGTTCCATGTTCAAATGGTTTGCGTGTGACCACAACATTCAGATTCACCCCAAAGTTTCTGATTAGTTATAAACAGACAAATTCTCTCCAATGTAATAAGGTTTAGTATTAATATATGCATTATTATTAAAAGTAACTGCTGAAATATGACATATATTTATGTTTCTTTAAATTTAATTTTGTGTTGTTGGACTTTTTAACTAATTTTGTTTAATCGTTGCACCTCCTTAGAATACCTAGATATGTCTATATATATTGATTTACTCATACTGTTTCCTTGTTTATATATACAAAGATTAAGTATATTATTTATGATTAAAAGTATTATTCTATAGAAACAATAAGATGCAACCTCTCAAGTGTTGTTTTGAATTACATTTCATAGCAGTATAATAGGTTTAATAATTTCACAAATACATACAAAAAAGCACATAATAACTGGTATACAGATATGTGAGATTTTCTATTGCATGCTACTTTTTTCAGGCTAAATATGCTGTAAAATACATACTCATAGGAAATAAATATATATGTATACAAATATAGATACATACATATATGTGTATACATGTTTATGTATATTACATTTTCTGTCAAGTAAGTGAATGGTTTTACTTAAACCAATTTTTTTACCCATTTCTGAAATATTTTTTAAGTAGTAAGGCTATCTCAGTTATCTGTTCATTCATATGACTATGTTTGAATTTATCATAAAGATTTTTGCTGCACATCCATAAAAGTGGTGCCTGGATATCTAATGGAGAAACATTCCATTACTGGCAGCCCCAGTAAATCATTGATACAAGATAATTCTGATTCAGAATAAGCTATTTTTCTCCTGGTGGACTTGATATAATGAAAAATCCTCTCAATCAATGCAAGCAGAGTCAATCATGAGTAGAAAAATAGTATTGGCTTATATTTATGATCATGTTGTGCTGCTGTAGAACAAACTGAGGACCCTCCTGCATTCAGGATCATCCCAGAGATGTTTCCATTTCAGGTGGATGGGATGCACAGAAAACAGCTTTGTGACAGTGTTTCAAGACAGTAGGTTTTTGCTTATCATTTCTGCCAAGACCTGACTTCTATACATGACTTTTTTTTGGCATATGCTTATATAGGCTTAGTAGGTACTAACATTGCATTGCATTATGTATTACATTTTAGTGCCTGAGAGGCTATACTGAAGTCAGGCATTCTAGGGAAGATAAAAATCAGTATTTTCACAGTACGAATACATATTTGATTGAAATCTTTTAGAGATGAACCATTTTCTTCTTTCCTGTTTTTCTGCTTTTGCTGACATTATGTAACTGGTGTTTTTTAGGCTGTCATTATGAGAAGTTTGCAGTTTGAGGAGCTTAGAGTGAATTATAAATATGAGTCAACAGCATTAATATTGTTGAAAAGAAAAGCTGTTGCCATATTTGGAAAATATACTTCAAGGATGTGAAGCAATCTTTCTACCCTTTACCAAAGCAGTGATGGAAGCAGTTCTGATGTCTGATGGCCAACTCCCAAATAAATTTTAGGTTTTCCTACAGCACACACTCCTTCCTTTGCTTTTACTCCCTCTTAGGCAGTCCTTAACTAATGTGAAACCTGAAAAAATGGTTACTGCTCCTCTTTTCCCAACATGTTGTCAAAAAAATAAACCATTCATCAGACTTTCTTCCTCTTCCCACCCCCTTATTAAAGGCTTAGCAGTTCCTCCTGGTAGCTACAGGGAGAAGTCTGGGGACAATATGGGAACTGCCTGTTGACCAGCGTGGGATTGTGGACAAGCATGAAAATGTCCCCATTTCAGGAGAAGGCATCCCTATGTCTATGTGGATTCCAATAGGAAAGTCCATCAGTGCCCTCTCATGTTTAGTCCACAAAGTTCTCATTTTGGGCTCACCAGCACCTCCACCCAGGTCAGATCCTTGACAGTTTGTCAGCACTTTTGGAGCATCCCAAGTCTGCAGAGACAAGGACCAGCTGAGCACTTTCTCTCTGCACTAAGTTTGCAGAGACAAGGACTAGCTGGGCACTTTCAGGAAGAATGAGACCCAGAATGACAGCAAGTTTAGAAAAGAGCTCTTGAAAGTTGGAAAGAATGAGGTTTATTTAGTCTAGACAAACCTGAAAGTCTATGTAAATGGTTGCTCTAAAACAATGGCAGTAAAAAAGTGAGGGACTTAAATTGTAGCACAGATTTCCATTATAACTTAGGAAAAACAACTTTAGGACCTTATAAAGTTGTCTAGGCATCCAAAATGCCTTTCTTCCTGGTAATATGTCAAATATTTACCTTCTCCTCACTAAAGAATTATTTGGGAATCAAGAGAGCATACTGCACAAGTTGAATAGCCTTGGTGTTTTAAGGGGTAACATTCAGTGAAATTTCTCTTCAGTTTAGGGGACAGCCCATACAATTTATATGTACACATATAACTTCCTCCAGTTAGTCTGATTAGCCATGAGAGCTTGCAAGCATGAAGAAAGGGCATCACACATTGGAAACTATATTTTATTGTAGACCGGACTAAAGTCAGGCTGAATTACTTTGCAGCTCTGAACTACAGATGCAGACAGCTGCAAAACTCTCTGTTTTCATGCAAATTAGATGTTGCTATAGACTACCAATCTCTCAAATTGCCATCACAACCTTTCTTAGTTTGGATACTCTGGAACTATTTAGTACCAATAATCCCGTGTGCAAGTTACCTGTCAAATTCACTGCATAGCTACTTCTTCTAGATATCATCTTGTAGAAAACAGTGTGTCATACTGCCTAAAAATAAGCAGTTAATTTCTTTCCTTTGAATTACCCTTAAATTCATTTATCTTTACAATATGCATGAAAAGGAAGACAAAGATGAGGAATTGCAATCTAAAAAAAGCCAGGCAGCAAGAAAAGAATCCCCATTCATTGCGTACACAGTTATTATAAAATGAACTCATCTAAATGCAACAATTTACAGCTGCTCACCAAAAGCAATTCCACCCCCCCAATATTAACCAAACAAATTTACCTTTGCAAGACTGGCAGCGCTTTGCAGAAGAGTGTGAGGACTCTTTAATATTTTTAGAGCTTTTAAGATATAGAAAAAAACCTGAAAAAGCAGAGAAATACAATGAAAGGAAAATTAAAGACAGTCACTCAGTCAACAAACTCCTACACAGGTGGAGAAAAATTGTCAAATATATTCTCAAATGCTATCGGTCAGATTTTTGGCAGGAGAGTGATTACACGTGGGCAGAACAGCAGTTTCCATCATCATTATGTGGCCTGCAAACAGATTTTGCATAACAAAAAAAAGACCAGTCTACAGCCTAATGAATGTACTCATTAACTGTAATAGCTTTAGCTATAGACTGAAGGGGGAGGTACTTTAGAGAAAAAGAAATCAGCTCAACTGATCCCAATATACTGCTGCATTTTCAATTTAGAAAATAAGTGGAACTGTTTACAAAAGGGAGGGTGGGGAGTCTATTTTTGTTGTATACATGTATCTCAGCATTTTGTCTAATCTTAGAAACAGTGGTTTAGAAATGTGTGCTGAATATTCCAGGCAGTTTTCACAGGGATCCTAAAGCTGCATTCTCCAGCTCACTGTTACTGACTCATGACATCAGTGATCACAGTTTGTCCAGAGCCAGTAACTGGAAAGTTACTTTTGGTATAGTGAGTTTCTTAATGAACCAAACTAGTGGACATGTCTCCAGCTTCCTATGCTGTATCCCACCGGTGTAAAAAGACAGAGCATGCATCATGTTAGCTGTAGAGACAACATGTAACATGGTGAGGAGCTGTTGCAGGAACATGTCTTCCAGTTGGCAGTCTGGATGTCCACCTACCTAGTTGCAGCTGGTTTAGCATTAATACTCTCCCTGCTCCCGTCTACCACCCAGGCTTGGTAGCAGCTGAGAAGAGGCCACTGCATCATCCTAGACAAGGAAAATCAAGTAGTATCAAAGGAGTGGTATCAAAAGGGGTCTTAGCTCTAGAACCATAAACTGTGGCATCTGAGTGGGATTTGGGTGTGTTGGAGACAATATGTACCTTTTTACTCTAAAAAAAAAAACCAAACTGGAACCATTTCAGTGATGCAGAGCAAAAAAGCATTCAAATAACTTTGGAATAATGCACACATATTGCATAGAATTTGCATAGGTTTGTGTAGGTCAGCTGGCTCTGTGTGGAATGCATTATGTAATGAAGACATTTGTGTGCACTTTGGGAAAGACCAGCTTAAAATATCCACATTTTCACTTCAGCATGTATCATCATTTGCTATCATTTGCTATTTAAACAATCCAAATAAATTAATACCACACACCCTTTAAGGAGGATGGTCTCACATTTCAATATGTCAGGTGTATGGTTGGCATAAAATGTACTCTAGGTCTTTCACCATAAATTTTGTTAACTTGATAGTATATACCTGATATATCTTGATAGTATATACCTGACACCTGATTCCTTGGTAGCATATACCTGATTAACTCTAAAAGAGTTAGTTATATACCTGATTAACTCTAAAAGTTAACTCTAAAAGTCTAAGAGTTAGCATATACCTGATTAACTCTAAAAGAGTTCACTCTAAAAGTGAACAGCTAACAAAAATCTCCCCAATGGCCAAGAAGTCATATTTGCAATTCACTGTTATTTAACTTATTAGTACAATCAAATTAAAATAAGTTTACAGTCAAAGTTTCATATAATACAGCGACTGAAAAGGGTTGCAGTAGTTTTGGGGACTGCCAATTTGTACAGTGTCAGCTGGTTGCTCTGCTCCTCTTTTACTATCCAGCATATGTGCTTGCTAAACTTTGAAGCAGATTATAATCAGTAGTCTTCAAATCATGGGTTGTGTCTTTCTCTATATACCCTACTCTCAGCACAATGAAGTTCCAATTCTGATTCATTGTCAGGATGCTGCATGGAAAGACGACAAAAACATAATAGGCATCGGCATTGTTCAGGAATACTTAAATTTGAAGCTGTCCTTGAAGGATATTGTGGTACTGAATGGAAAAATAATCAATTATAGTATCTATTTAATCTGTTTATTAGCGTAGGATTTTCTTCTTTGAAACTTTTTTAGTCCAACTGGCCTTCAGAAGTTGCAGACTTTCCCTATTTCCTTGGAAGGCTTCTCAAGAATCTGAAAGCATTCACTGTAGTCAACATCACAAAGAAAAATCTGAACCCTATAGTTGAGATTTAAGAAATGTCATAAACAATATAAAAGACTTGTAAAGTTTAAAAATAAATCCTGCATCCATTTAGTATGTAGGCATATCAACTTGTGCAATCACTTTGCTGTGTTCAGATCTGACGTCTTATCATTGACTAATTGGCCTTGGAGTTTCAGTTCCCACGACTGAGGTGACTTGAACTACAAAAGTAACTGATTTTACATATAGGGACAGTAATACAGAATTGCTGCTATGGATATTCAAAACTGAGTGGGTGGCCTTAAATTGCCAAACCTGTGTTTACTTCAGATTATTGGCCAAAATGTCTAAATTAGGGAACATGTAATTTCTTTTCTGTTTTAAAAACACAAAGGATTATCTTAATTATACTGAGACATAGTCTGATTTGGGGAATATTTCTAAACTCTTTCACCAAAAAAAAAGAAAATAGATTAAACTATCATTTTCATTTAGAGTAATTTTGAGAAGACTGAGAATTTTAAAAGTAACAGAAACAAGCATTTCTAGTTTAGAAAAAAAATGCCTTTTCATGTAAAATATCTTGACTGTGAAAAATGTTAGCTAGATCTAATTAGGAGATTTTTTTCCCCTGTTTCTTTCATCTTGTGCATGGGGAAGTGTTTTTCCATATGGTTAATTTTGGTGCTTCCTCTCTAGAACAGGAATCCTGATTCTGCTGGGCACAGATGTGTGACCCACTGCACACTCCTGCATACTCTGACTGCACCACTGGAATTACCTGTGTGTACAGTCAAACACAGGATTAATCCTAAACCAATTTCTGTTGTTTCTTGATGCTTCCCATAACAACTGCAGAGAGAGAAAAAATACAATAACGAGAAAATAATTAAGGTAAAACATCATGAGAAGCTGGGGAAACTGAGGGAGAGGCATTATTTTAACTTGCTTTGCATTCTTTCTCTAATCCACTGGGTTTTATACAATCATCATTCCCAGACATATGTCAAACCTCAGCATAAGCTAATACAAATACAGGACAGAGCGGATGTCAAGAAGTGAGGTAGCTTACTGTCCTCCCTTCGCCAAGGCAGGGTCATTTATATCAGATGGATGTTTGTCTAACTTATTCTTGACACCCCCAAGAGTCTCCAAGCTTTTCTAGTCCCTCATACTCTTTACTGTGAGGAATATTTCCCTGGTGTCTAAAATGAGTCTTTCTCCTTCCAGTTTAAGTCGTGAATGCTTACATCAGCATGATAAACAAATTAGGATCTTTTTGCTGCAGCTTTTTATGTACCTGAAGACAGTTATCACATTTCTCCCCTAGTATTGCGTTTAGTTCTTTAGGCTATAAATCTTCAGCTATTTCAATCAAGCCTGTTTCACCTTCCCACTTTCTGGTTGATCCTTTACCTCTGTTGCTAACCACTAGCTTTTCCTTTTGTGAAGTTTGATACTAAAAGCTGTCCTGGATTTGTCTTTAGTAGCTTTCTCCCTGTAGTGAACTGCAGGCCAACACTTTCTTTCCTCTCGCAACATAGTGGTTAGAGAATTGCTCTCTGTTACTTCTGATGTCCCTTGTTTGTTACAGCTCGTTTTGTGCCTTGACCTTTCTCATTTTATCACTATCTAATGTTTTTCTTTCACGTTGATCCTTGAAAATCTGAGCTTGCTTCTGCTTTTCATGTATTTCCATCTTTGAGATGGGCACACTGATGTCTTACTGTATTTCCTATCCTTCCTCTGCATGGTACTTTTTAATTAAGTACTTTTTAATTCTTCAATTCCTTAGACATTCCTTACAATGGCTCTAACCTTAAAATTTTCTAGGTTTAGTGAAGTCTGCTATTTTTCCTCTTTGCTCTTTTAAAAGTCACAAATGCTATTTTTCATGGTTGTTCTCACCCAATTTGCCTTTTGTCTTAACCTTCTCAAGCAGTCCCCACCTACTGATTAAACACCTACAGCAGAGCCTCCTCTCTCTTGTCATTAGGTACAGCTTGTATCCAAGTAGTGTCACCTAGGCTTTCCAATAACTTGATAGACAAACTACTGCATTCTTCTCCCACTCCTCACTATCAGTAAGTCCTGTGCTTTGGAGAATGCTCTGGCAGTGGCTCACAAAAAGCTTTCTCCACATCATCTTCCAGATTTGATGGCATTAATCAGACACTTGTCACAGGAGGGACCATATATTTTTCACCTGTAAGCATAACCAGTAATCAATAGCCTTAATTCCTTCCATGTTCTGCATCTCTGAACATGTGACTGAAACCCTGATGCATGAGGCAACACCTCTTTCCAACTCCATTTGCCTGCTTTTCCTGAAGGCATTAAATCTCTTTTATATTATCTATTTATTTATGCATGCCTAATGATCTTTTCTGAGCAATTGTTGCCTCATATGATCTTACCATGAAATTAAAGGTTTCCACATTCTCTTATGTAGCTTAAGCTGACAGTAGTTCTCTTCCTTTGTCCTGTTTACAGTGATGTGCAACTCTAATCATTTGCTAGTCCTGTAGAAGGTGTCAATCAGCTCTGCAAATCCCTGTTATCCCTGTGTCATGGTTTAACCCCAGTCGGCAACTAAGCACCACACAGCCGCTCGTTCACCCTCCCCCCCTGGTGGGATGAGGGAGAGAACTGGAAGGGCAAAAGTAAGAAAACCCATGGAGTGAGATAAGAACAGTTTAATAATTGAAATAAAATATAATAATAATAATAATAATAATAGTAATAATAGTAATAATAATAATAATAAAAATTGTAGTGAAAAGGAAAACAAAAAAAGACAGAGAGAGGAACAAAACTCAGGAAAAACAAATGATGCAACTGCTCACCACCCACCGACCGATGCCCAGCCAGTCCCTGAGCAGTGATTGCTGCCCCCGGGCCAACTCCCCCCAGTTTCTATACTGAGCATGACGCCATATGGTATGGAATAGCCCTTTGGCCAGTTTGGATCAACTATCTTGGTTGTGCCCCCTCCCAGCTTCTTGTGCACCTGGCAGAGCAGGGGAAGCTGAAAAGTCCTTGATTTAGTATAAGCTTAGCAACAACTTAAACATCAGTGTGTTATCAACATTATTCTCATCCTAAATCCAAAACACAGCACTATACCAGCTACTGGGTAGAAAATTAACTCTATCCCAGCTGAAACCAGGACACCCTGACAGCTGATTGACATCAGTAGCATACTCCACACTGTTGATAGTCATGCTACTTACCAAGTAGATGTGGAGCACTCTCGGACCAGTGTCCATCTTGTCTTTTTGAAGACATTTTGTGGAATTAAATGCTTAGGTCATTGTTGACAGGGATTACTAACTTCACCTTTTTGTAAATGTTTTTCAGGAGGGCTAGCAATTTCTTGACTGCACTGTATGAGCCCAAAGCAGCCATCACCATCATGCACATTGAATGGTCTTTATAGTCATTAAGTGTCTTTCTGATGACCTCTTCATAATGCTTCAAGCATGAGCTTGCTCCTGTGCTGCTCTTCACCTGAATGTTCTCCTCCCTCCATGGTGATTCTTTCCAGAAGAAACAAAAAGACTTCATTCAAACAGGTGGAGATTTCTTTTCTTTCATCTGTTAAGATGTAGTCCTGCATCTCATCTTTCTTGGGTATCAACACTTTATTGTCAGAGGTTGCTTTTCCTTCCTCCCACAATCCCTGTATATGATAGGCAAGTGGATTGAAGTTGGCACAACAGTGCCACCCATCTGAGGAAGCTCTTATTGGTGCTAGCTATTTCACATGGAAAATGGGAAAGATGGGAAAGGATAAAACACAGAAAATCCAGGAAGCCACATTCAAGTTTCTCACATTTTACCATAGAAAACATGATCCTAAAAATACTGCACCTCTATCTTCTATCTCCATACAGTATAAAAATACATACTGGTCCTACAGTGCCTGTCCTACTTGTTCAGGTATGCTCAGCTAGAAGTGTTTGAAGACTTATTCCCTACCATTAGTATCCAGGGTTGTGAGGGAGGAAGTGAGCAGGGTGCTCACAATCTGTGATCACAGGTGTGCAACTCAGTCATTTAAACAGGCTCTCATTTGCCTCTACTTTTCTCTTCAGATGTTTAAAAGTAATTGTATGTACAGTAATGATCTAAAACATTGAATTATTTTATTGTATTTACATTTATTCGTTAATTGTTATATTTATTCATTAATAAATTTTGTAATATTGGTGGCTCTGTCGTGTCATTTATTGGAACCTTTCTGTGATATAAAACTGTCGTGATTTACCATAAGTAAACTAAACAGACCTTTAACAAAGGAGCAGAAGTCTTCCCCTCTGTTTGCTGAAGGATGTTTTTTCACTAAAATCTCCATTACCCTGGCATATCCTTCAAAAAACGGTAGCTGGGACAATGTACACATGCAAATAAGATCCGATAACAGATAAAGAACATTATGATAACGGACTTCCTATTTCAAGTTCACCTCTTGCTAGTCCTGCAACAGTAAAAGCCATTTAGCCATTTTTCAATTTTTCCTTCCTTCTGTGATTCCTTATTTTCTTTGGTGCGCAAGAATTTTCTTAAATGCTATCTTTTTTCTTTTTTTTTTAGAAACATCATTAACAATTGTATTTTTTTTTAATATGGTATGGTTATTATCCTGTATCACACCACCAGTCTTTAAGGAAAATGCACCAGACATTAGTCTGATGACCAAGAACATAAACACAAAAGAACTGGATGAGGGGAGAACACGTCATGATCCTGAAAGACAATTCCCCACTGAGTTGAATGTGAGTGTAATATTAAGGGCAGCCAGATCTGCACATGTCATAGTCCTCTTACCTTGTTGACAACTTTCTACCCTGGCAGGCTGATGAATGAGATACATGCATTACCGTGTACACCTGATAGATATATCAGCAAGGGGCTTTTACTTTTGGTGCTGCAGCTGTGCAACTACTGCTTCCTTTCACAGCAAGGTTTCTTCATGTGCAACTCTATCTTTAAGTCTTGGTGGGATCACTTTAAGGACATTTGCCCATTGATTAAAAAGCAACACCATCTATTTCTAATAATCAGAATCGCTTAATCACCTAATCAGAATAAAATTGGAAAGCACAGTGTCCATGCAAGGGAGAAAAAATGAACTTGTGTAGTGATCCGTTAAGGATATTCATGTCCTATTTAATCAGTTTGGAATCTTTCATAATTATTCCTGGAATACTGTTCACCTGTACTTCTTTTACTACCTGTGAGGAAGCTGTTCTTAACCACTTGTTCACCTAAATATCCTATACACCCCACTGCTAACATAAAGAACCAGTTCTTTCACTAGCATGCAGTCCTGCACTGCGTTAGTGGTAACCTATGCACCTCACCACTTCTGTGGGTGAGAATGGAGATTGTACTGGACTTATCTGGAGCTCCTTGTCACAGCCAATTTCTGGTCCCAGAGCATCTTTCTTCAGTTTAACTAGAAGATTTTAGCGATGGGTAACACTATTTTGAACCTTTCATAATGCAACCAGCAATGGAGTACAATGATATTGCCAGCTAATACAGTAAAATTAAGGCATTAGAAGAAGGTCTAAGGAGAGACAGGCAGGACTATGAAAGCAAGCAAGTATCTCCCTCTCTGTCCCCATCTCCCTCATCTCCACACCTGTTACTGAGTTCAGAGGATGTCACAGGTCTAATATCCCAAATACATCTATATCATCCTGTCATCAACATCCCATAAGTGTTGTTACTCTACTGTGGGTACAGAATTTAAATACCACACACTACCAGTGCTTTTTTATATTAATGCAAGCCTGTTTTCCTACTCCACTTTCACCGGCCTTTAGATATTAGTTTAGCATTTGCTTTGCCACCTTGTCTGTCTGAGGCTTTCTTATCTCTGCATTGTTGTCTTGACAATACACTCTTTGAGTACATCTTTTGTACAACACTCCTAAGAGCCTTTTGCCCAAGAATCTAAGCTGAAATACTTATTTGAATGAAAAGCAGCTCTGTTGAATTAAGAAGTCCTTCTGCGCAAAAGTTGAGAAGAAGGGTTATGTAATATGAAGTTGTTATTTCTATCTTTTTTAATAAAGTTATAAAACAGTACCTCTGTTGCAAATCTTCTTAGAGGGGATAACTATTCATAAAGTAATATTATAAATTTTATAGTAGTATGCTGGATTAGATCTACAAAACTGTTCCTCTGAAAAATGATGAAGAAATTAATTACAAGAAAACATTTTTTTTCAAAGTTGTTTATGAGACACCTCATAAAGCTGGTATACTGACAGCATGGCTCTAATTCTCTTAAATTCTATTCAGTTTTTTTTTAAAAAAACACACTGCAGAAAACCTATCACTTCCTGCGTTCATAAAAACTGTCAGATTTTATGAGGATGGATAAAACTGCTTAAAAACTTACCAAAGATTAAGATGACTGTTTCAAAGAAAAGGTTAAATCGCTCATAAATTTAAAAAACCTTCTGTGGCTTTTATCACAAAACAACCCATAAATGGTTCTAACTTTTCGTCCAGTAAATACTCCTGGTGGAAGGTGGGGAGTGTTTGCCTGTACTGAGCCTCCTGAGTGCAGTTAGGAACATTAACACCTGTATTCATCCCTAATTGGATCTAAGCTTGAAGGTAAATTTTCCAAGTGCTGTATTTGAGCTGAAAATCAGTGCTCATCTTTCTCCTTTCATGGATGTATATTTAACTCTTTTGTGCTGACTAAATTAGTGCTTTTGAAATCTGAAGCATGTTTAATAGTCACTTCATTTTCATTCCAGACACTGGATATTATTTTTGCCACTGGTGAAGCTGCTATTTATTGACATTGCAGCTGTGCTAGTAAGACATAGTCAAGAGTCCAGGCTTCAATGAAAACAGTGTCTTGTGCAGGAGTTACTGTCTGAGGTCTTGACTTCTGCACTGTGTGAGGACAGCTGAGTCCCCATGCAGAGAAGAGGGAATGTGCTGGGGACCAAGTAATTGCAGCAGGCTTCCTGCATGCTCTGCAATACAGGAGCGAAGTTTAAGCCAGGCAGTGAATGATCAAAATAGAACAACAGAACCATACAGATAAAGGTCATCTACATCAGTTATGCTATGACTAACTTAAAATAGTTAGGGCTAGGTTAAACAAATTGTGAAGTTTTAAAATAAGACAAATTAAGCTTATTTTTTATCCTTCAGTTATTTGACCTTTAGGATTTAAAGGTGCTCTCTATAGTCATTAACATTAGTGCCTTTTTAGAGGGGAAAAAAAACAATCTGAGATTCTTCTACAATTATCTAACTGTAAGACCTGGGCTTTTGAAAAACCAAAATATCATTTTGATGATAAAACAGCAGAAAACTGCAATGCTCTAATGAGATATGTACATTTTTAGTGGAGCTGAGTGAAACTTTGTAAATATGAGTACTTCCAAGAAAATCCATTGTGAAACTGGAGTGAGGGGAATTACCCTGAGAAGTTTGTGACATTTTGTTTGATTTGGGTTTTCAGGCACTTCTGGCTACTTGTGGTCAGTATTACAAGCAGAAGGGTTAACAGAAGGGGATTAAAATTCTGTGTGCAGGACAGTGTCACACAAGTTGGTAATACTCCAGCCACCAGCAACCAAGAAACAGAAGCAACACATGGATCTGCATGATGCTCTGCCCAGCTTCATTAGTCATGTCTACAGAGAGGATTTATTGCTTTAGATGCAATGCCATACTGTCTCAGCATCTGAGCTCTGAGCTGGTATTTCTGCTTGAGCAGTGTCAGCCCATTCAAAATTTGCTTCTGGCTCTTTGTGCCATGCTCCATTGTGCAGTATAGGCATGGTCTGCAACACTGCCCTTCACACCGTAAGAGGTCCTGTCCTCAAGGTCACCTTCCTTCAGTTAAGAGTAGTATCATCCCAGTGTCAGGAAAACACTGAATCCAAGATTTTCTCCCCAGACCTCAGTGAGGCTTAGCGTGATGCAGAGATGTGCCTATACATGGCAGGTTTCAGGATCTGTGATTTTTAATGTTGTTTCAATTACCTGAACTGAAGGATGAAGAACGTATCATCTAAATAGAAGGTGCCAACAACAAGCAAACGTAAGTAAAAGGAAAACACTGCATTCTTCTGTTAGAAGTATTACAGGTGCTTTACTAAAATCCACTCAGAATCACAGGTGTGGGTGTGTGCTCTTAGGCTCTGAATTTTATTTTTAAGAAAGTTCTTTTCTTATTCCATTGAATGGTTAATGTTGTCTCTCATTTATCCCTGCAGTGATGGCTGGGCAGACAGGTACGACGTGACAGAAGGATATCAGCGTGAAGCGGTCGGTGGAATAACGATCAAGCTCCAGTCTCCTGATGTGAAATGGTTTGATGATTACTACCTGCAGCTTCGGCCAGAAACGAATCACCGAAATCCATGGTTTCAGGAATTTTGGCAGCACAGGTTCCAGTGCCGGTTGGAAGGGTTTCCTCAAGAGAACCCTAAATACAACAAGACCTGCACAAGTAAGTGAATTTATTACTTCTGCTGTATAAACCAGCATGACTGAAGGTCTGGTGTAAAGAGCTCATGTTGGACTGATGCAGCCTGGTCTGGTGGAATAGTGAGTCGGGATGGAAGGAAAGAGTCTGGAACTGCAATCCTTGCTCTTTCCAAAATGACAACAACCACAATTTTAAAAGTATTCAGATCTCTAAAGAAACAAATAGGTAGTGCCTCAATACCTAATTCTTCTCTATATTTGAAAAACTTGATGCTACTCTACCTCCATAGGCATCTAAACATTTTCAAAATTGTTGTAATCCAAAATTAAAAACTTCTTTTCTGAAACAGGGCTAATCATATTGCTTTACCTCACAGGAGCAATGAGAGACTTAATATACTAAGAGTTATCTGAAGTCCATATGGTAATGATGATTATTTGTGTACTTCAGATAGAAGACTAGCTGGTTTGAAAGATTCCATTAGGTTTTCTTTCAGCCTTGAGTCATTTCAGGAAATGCCATTTTGAGCTGACCTTTTTCATTAAATTGTACTGATTTTAGCAAAAACTGATGCAACTTTTTGTCATTTTTGCCAAACAGTGGCAAAACCTTTTTTCCCCAGAAAGATGTGGTGCATTTTTCTGGGGTTTTTTATTACTTCTGATACTCTTTATTTAATGAGATGCCAAGCAGTACTAACACAATGGGCAACCTGCCAATGCTGGGGCATTAGCCCAACCACAGCTCTAAGCCCCAAGGGACCTTTCTTCCTAAAAATCTCAATATCTTCCACACACCCATGAGATCAAGAAATGACTTTAAGGATCAAAATCTTGGATTTACACAACACAAAGTCCCACTTAACATTCATAAGTCTTTCTTTCAATTTGTACAAGGTCGCAGATGAAGTTTGTGGCTGAGCTGGAAATTGAACCTAGGAATCCCAAAATCTCAGTGTACACCTTCAACATTCAACTGACTTTTCTCTATTATTTTTCTTCTGCTACCCTTCCAACACAGCCTGACACAGGTTTTATTTGTGCTATTGACAGGCACTGCATATTGAGAGTAAACTTCATTGATTTCCCTGTGATAATGTAGATCTCTTTCCTGAGATGTCAGTACAGTGGGTATGGCTGAATACAGGCTAATAAAGACCTGGTTTCTATCACTGTGCTGTGTTAGCAATGACATTTCAACTTGACTTTTCTGAGTTTCTTTTTTCACTTACTTTTTACCAACACTGGGAGAATCTAATTTCTGCTTTATATGAAAGATTGGGAACTGTGAAATGTAGGTGCCTACGGAGCCTTTTATAGTGCCTAAAATACAATTTACCACCACAAAAAAAAATTATCTCAGGGGTGCAGGGAGATGTTATTTTAAACATGAAGTCACCTAGCCATGGATATGAGACAATTTAGTCATAAAGCTTGAATAGGTCAGTTTGAACAGCACTCATCACTGGAAGGTTTCCCACAAAGAGACCCTGAATGAGCCACAGCTCAGATAGGTTCCTAAAAGTTAGGAATGTCAAACACACAAAGAAATGTGCAAGAATCGCAATCTGTTGATTTTCAAATCATGAACAGAGAAAAGCACTAATTTCCCAAATAGATTGTTCTAATTACTTTTCCTTGAGCTTTATTGTCGTATTCAGTGCTAGGCCATGATGGCTATAGTAAAAGAATGAAAACCAGATTATAATAGCTTTAATTCTTTCTTGTTGCTGTAGGGCAGAAAATGTTAATTCAGTTGTGGAGTTCCCCAGATGAACAATGCTACGTGCAGCAATCAATTAAAACTGCCCATTTAATCAGGTTTTTCACACAGGAAGTTGTGAGTCATCACGTTACTCAGTTTTATAGTTTTGATGTTGATCTAGACCATCTGTCAAAATTCATATAAAGGAAATTCAAAAGTTGGCCCAAAGGATGACATGCAGATTTATTTAATGACATTTATTTGGTTTATAAGTGCTAGGACACCTATGCTGTTTTCTCATAATAGCCCCAAAACTAGGCAAGGGTATATGATAAAGTGAAGAAATATTGAAGTTAGACAACCTTGTGGATTTACCATCAGGAAAGTCACAAATGTATTCTCTGAGAATTGCAGGAGTGAGAGTTTTTGATGTTGGGAGTTTAACCTCAAAATTAACATGAATTTTTGAGACTGTCATGGTAGCTTTTGTTTCTACCTCATTTCCTATGTTCCATATAACTTTGAAAATCATATCTTTATATCAATTCCTAAATTCATATTTGGTTTCCTAACTTCAAGCATTCAAAGTTTTGAGTCTTAAATTCCCTCAGTTCAGACTTCCCGATTGTAAAGGTGATACCTGCTCCTGATGGTCACAAGCATTTCATAGGCTGTCCTGACAGTTTCTGCACAATGATGAATATATTAGTGCTGCCTCAGATTTACCCTGATAAGAAAACAGTATTGTGCCCTTTAGTTTATCTAACTGAATACACTCTCTTCTCCAGCAGCTGCATTAAAAAAAAAAAAAAAAAGATGTTAGAGGTTTCTCAGGATTCCAATTAAAGAGATTGAGTTTATTGAGAATGCTGTAGAGAAATAGAAATCTATTTTTGCACCTAAAGGCAAGCCATTCTTTACTTCTTGGGATAATGATAAAAATATAAACATAAAGCTGATTGGTGTTGATAGATGAGGTCATTATTAAATGAAGGTGTCTGTATAGAAAGCAATAACCATTACTTTAGTGGAAAAAAATGAATTATTCTCCACAACCTGGTTGTACTATCAGGAAAAAATAACAATAGTTAACAGTATAAGCAACTTATTTAAACAGCAAGAAAATAAGCACAAGTAGATATGGCTGAAATCTGAATAGGTTATTGACTTCACCTGTGCCCCAGGTATGAACTTAGTTGTCAAATACCCTTTGTATTTACTTTGCTGATCCCTGTCTAGTAAATGTGACAGAAAATACATGACGTTGTAAGTCAATGAAGTCAGCTCCAGTGACTTGTGAGGGTTTTTTCATTTTTTAATATAAGCTATCCATAGACAGTGCCAAGCAGGTATTATTACGAAATGAAGACACGATTTAGTAAGATATGCATAATAAAACTGTGAAATCAGCCAGATAAAAAGAATCTAAAAAACAATCCAAAATAATTTTTTCTCCATTCATTTCTATCTAGCACTAAAAAGTCTCCATCCCTTCACATACACCTAGTTCACACTGAGGTGAAAATTTTAGCATCAAGCCTACATTTCATTTGCAGATTTGAACATACTTGCTTAAACCAAATGGGTGTCACTGCTGTTGCTAAGTACATTGATTTTCTGCCCAGCTGGAGCACTACAGAAAGTGAGAAGTTTGCAGACTTATCTGACTTGATTTTCAGTGTAATCAGTTCCATGCCACAGGAGAGCTGTTGCAAGCCACCTCTGAACACCAAGAGTCAGAGCAAAGAATTTAAAATGCATCTTTAAAAGGAGACATGTAATGGCCTCTGAGCACTAGGGATTTTACAAGAATTGGATTTGGCTTCCCCCCTGGCACCAGTCAGGTATTTTTTTATTATTTAAGGCCACAATTCAGTAAAGTTCGTAAATAGGTGTGCAAGTTGATCCAGATGAGTAACTCCACTCAACGACCAGCTTCAGGTCAAAAAAGGCTAATCCAATCCTTTGGTATTGATTGGCTTTGGACCTTTGAAGACTAGGTGGGTATGTGCTTGCTTTCTTACAGACAAATGTCCCCACAAGAACTCAAATTCCTAGTACTTTTTCCTCCTAGTGAGGGTGTTTTATGAATGCATTTTAACACAGAGCAGAAACAAAACCCAATGCAAGCAAAGTATGTTGTGAAAGTCTGGCTCAACAGACATTAGTGGAAAAACTCAAGTCTTCAAGGTCATCAGGGGCAGAAGCATATTTATTACATTTACCAGTCTGTTAAATGAATCCTATTGGCTCTGCTGCTAAATGATCTTATTTTTCCCATGCTGTGTAAAAGCCAGAGGCATGGATGGAACAGCATTTTTAAGGTGTTACTTAAACACAGAGCAAAACCAGAATACACATCCCAAGTACCTGTGATCTAAGTGTAAGACAAGAAAGAGCAAATAAATAAAGGCTGAAGCTGATGAAGCAGTGCAACATCTTAGTTTGACTGGCAAATGTTACAGACTTCAGAAAAAAATGGTATTTTCATGTAGAGGCACAATAGAAACAAGACGCTGAAGGAAGGTGATGGGCCACTTGTGCAGGTATTTACAGCAGGGTCCTGACATTAAATACCGTGGTTCAAAGCAGCCAGGAACAAAACATAAAAGGAAATGGTGGAGGCTGAGTAGTCACAGACAGAGATCAACCACAGGCAGGACACAGAGGGGACTGCAAGTGAGGAAAGCAACTTACGTCTGACATGCTTGGGAGCAAGTAGCCAGTGGCAGGGTTTATAGGAAGAAAGAATGTACTCAAAGTGTTGAACAAGGAAAATGAGATTAGCAGCAGCATTCTGAATGGGTCTTAGCAGGATGCAGAAAGCCAAATCTTCCATTCACAATTTAACCATGTGGCTTCTCTGAGATAAAAACACTTTTTCCAAGGGTGCAAAAATTGACATAGAAGAAGGATGACCAATATTTCTCCAAGCAATTAAGAACAGGGTTAAGAGTGAAAGACTTTATTTGCAGAAAGGGAGATTAGGGACATTTGGGATAAATATGAGAAAAGTTTTGTGGCTAAAGGTACAGAAAGGCACATAAAATATAAATGCAAAAATTATCTACCTGTTTGCTGAATCTCATCCAGCTCCAGCTACTTTTAATGAATCGAAAGGACCCACAGAAAATCCCAGAGTTTCATCTGAACAGAAATTTGGTTTAACAAATGGTTGTTTTGAGTTTCCAGATAGTACTGAGGAATAAAACATGACTGCACTGCAACATGCTAATAATCTGTTGGTTAAATCTAAGCTCAAATGCCAAAGTTGGTTTAATCAGAACCCAGCTGATAAAAAAATAAGTGCTGTGAAAATGGAAGGATATTTTCCATATTTCAAGGAATATGTCACATTTAAACCTCATATTCCCCAAACATGAGGCATTCCCACACTTTTATTTTTAGATTGCAAATGAAAACAAAACAAAAAAATTAAGTTAAACTTAATTTGTATTTTTAAACAGTGAATTAAAGGGCATTTTAATACTGCATACGTCCTGTCTGTCTCTCAGTTTGATACTTGTTATATTATGTCTCATGCTTGGGCACTGGCAAGCTGAAGGATGGTCCAGCCCTCATTATTATGGCCCACATTTCAAATCTGGAGCTCAAACACAGTTTATGACTACTTTTAAAGTAATGCTGGGTCAGGTCCAGAAATTTCCAAAGGCAGATCAGCTGTAAGGCATAGATCCAGATCTGAATTTTCTAGAAGCCTGATATAATCTGAGCCAGGACCTACACAGACATGTCATTATTTTTTTGACTCATTTACTTAGCGAAAGAAGCAGTGTGGCACTGAGAACTGCTATATGCTCTGTTATACCTATTTGAAAGACTTTTTGATATACATTGATCCTGATTTTAACACAACTCTAACTCAAACCTTTGAATAACTTCAGTCTTCTCACTGCTGTTACAGAATTCATCAAACTCCTCTAAAATCTGACTACAAAGCTACATCTATTTTTCCTTCACTTTATGCTCCCTGCCTTCCTCCTTCCAGATATTAGATGTACTTGATGATATACCATGCTACTGTGGTTTTATTCTTTATATTATAATTCCTTTTCTCACTGCCTTTCTGAACTTTGAAAACTATCTGGAAGAGTTTAATAGCATTGTACAGATAGGCCGTGTCTCTCCAGCCTTAAGAATAGAAGTAAATTATAATTAAATTTATTCAGATTATATACATTTCTTATTAGATGGATGAATTGGAGTAGTTCCTGTCATTCTTTTCTCTCAGCAGTTTGACTTCCTATATAGATTCAAATACTTCATATAAGCATGTTTGCAAGTACAGAAAGTTCTATGCCAGCATTTAATGTGCTTTTGCATCTGTAGCATTGTGTTTCATTGTAATTTATGACCAAAGAAATTGAATTCTGTAGAAGGTAAAAGTATAGTAATGTTGTTAAGAAAATGGTGTGAATAGGTATCTATTTACTTACCTTCTCCTAGCACTTACTGTCACTGTTAGTCTTTTTGCTGATTTTACTGAACTTGACAACAGAAGCCAGACCACCACCAGTACGTAGGCACCCAAGGATTCAGGTCAACCTCTAGTCAGATTTGTGAGAGCTCTGGACATGCCTTGCTCATATGGGCTTAAACAGAAGTAAAACACCAAAATCAACTAAGTACTTGAAAAAATCTTTTGAAAGTCCTCTTTGCATTTTAGGACACTGAATTTGGTCCCTCAGTCATTCTCAAATTTAACATTTTAGTGATAAACATCACATAAAGTGTAGCAGTGCTAGTATTGGCTTTCAGTTGCAAAGAGTGAAAGTTAGAATTGGTCAAAAACATTTGGCAAGTCGATTGCACTGGAAGATATTTGCTTGTCAAATTTGAAAAATGTTCCATAGCAGCATGTTGTTTCAATGACATACACTTTGAAAGAAAACCATTGAAATGAGTCATTTTTTGTTTTCTCATTTCAATAGCACTGAAGTGTTTTGTTTCAAGTTTATAATTTGCTTTTACATTGTTTCAGTGTCACACTGTTTTTCACCTCAGCATCAAAATGACATTTTCCAGTGTTGCCAAATCTCTTTTTTTTCCTCTGAATTTCCTTTTCAGAAAAGATAAAATACAATCTTGAGTTTTTATATTCATTTTGAATGGAAAGGACATTTGAACTAACATGACATTTCCCATACAGCAGAAAAAGTCTTTGTTTGTCAGTCCAAGAACCTGTAAGAAATTAAATTAGGGAAAATAAATAAATAAATAAACTATTACATTTGGTTTTTAGCAGAAAAAGACACCTGGAACCTTACAAATACCAGAGAACTGAAAGTTACTTTTTTCACATTGCTTTAACAGAAAGCTCTGATGACAGATTTTGGAAAAGCTTCCAAAAGAAGTATTTTTCTGTATCTTTAAACAATGTTAACCTAGTAAGTTATGAACACTATGCTTTACCTTGGTTCACATGTACAGCCTTTCCTCCATTTTTTAAGACTCCACTCCTTTCTTCACTGAAGAGACATGCATGTTTCTGGGATGACTGACTTGGTGCCATGCCATCCAGAACACGCAGATCCAAGGAAGGTTACTGATGAGCGCTGATCCCTGGAGCGCAACTGTGACAGGATGGACCCATGACAGACCTAAGAAGTCCCACACCATAATGTGCAGCAGAAAGGACCTGCTTTGTCTTGGTTACAAAGGGCAGTCTTTTCCCCTGATTTTTTTGAGATATTCACTAAGGCAAAGGGGAAAAAAACCCCAAACAAACAAACAATGAATAATGTTTGCTGGTGGGCTTGAACTTCAAGTAGTGCTAGCAGAAAGTGGATGTGGGACTATTTGCTAGAAAAACTAGAACTCATTTCTGTCAGCCTATTGTCTCTCAAAACAAAAATTAACACAAAAAATCGATGAAGTCTTTAATGACATATGTATGGAAACTGTATGGAAACTAATTTGTGAATTAGTCATGGGGAAACATTATGGGATATTTGGAGACTATAGGCTATAATTCTGGTTTCGTATATGATGTCCTCTAGGATTTTGTTGTAAACAACCTTTTGATCATTAAGAAATTTTAAAATAAAAAAGTGAAACACTACCCATTTCCCTTTATTTCAATGTTAAACTCAATGCATAGCAAACAAACTGCTCTGCACTTTGAAAAAAATATTCTCCCATATTCTGTCTCATATTTCATTCTCTGTTTCTCCTTGGAGAAATGAAATAAGAGGGGGGCTGCCTGGAATGTAAAGTATTTTCACTCTTCCTTTTATCCTTTCTCCATTCTTTAAAATTCAAAGTATTGTCAGCTTTGGAAAAGTTAGAAAGCAGGAAAAGCATATTGAACCATGGTAATTTTGCACTCTTGCACATCCCTGCTTGATGAGGCTTTGTAATGTTACCAGCTGGCAAACAGGAAAAAATTGTATTTCATCTTCCTTGAGGGTAAAGTAGGGAAAAAAGAGGAATGACAGGTTTTACATCAAAAACCCATAAAATAATGAATTTTATTGAAGAATATTTTCTGTTTATTTGCATGCTAACAACACAATGACAATTCAGAAATTCCTGCAAGATTTGGATTCGGGTTTTTTGCTTTTCCGTACTGGGGGGTGGCAGCAGGGGGGGTCTTATTAACTTTTCCTACCGGCCCTGCTCCCAGCCGGCGGCAGCAGCTCCCCGGCTGCCCACCCGCTGCACGGTGCTCCCGGGCCGGATCCGGGACAGCAGGAGCTTGGGGCTGCGGGAGGAACGAATGCTGGAGCATGAGAAAAGCTCAGCACCGCCCATGCCGAGGACTGGCTCCCGTTGCACTGGGACTACAAGGGCCCTTAAGTGCTTTCTTGGCTCAGTGCCCATAAGCACACTAATTGTTTCTAAATAGATCCAAGAAATGAACCGTTGCCAGTTGGAATCACTTTCTTGATGAAAGAACATGTTTCTTTGCCGTCATCTACATATTTGTGTTTCGAAGAAGTGAGAACAGAAAAGAACAAATTTGGACGAGGAATTTAGTGCGGGGCAGTCTCTGCACGGTTAATCGCGGGTTCAAAACTGCTTTCAGAGCCAGGCCTGCCCAGCTCCCCATATAAACTCCCAGGTTCACGTCAACAGGCTGCTTCAGCTCAGACTCCATAGCCGTGGTGTGCGCATACCTGAGCTTGCCTTCACGTGGCCCCAAGCCTTGTTTCATGAAGTGCTGCTGAGTAGCACTGTGTGCAATCGCCCTGCATAGCCCACAGTTATCCTCTGCTGTGGTATTGCTGGAGGTGCCAAACAGTCACTCCCAGCAGCGTGGGCAGAAAAGGTGCAGGTTACCACGCTCTGAGACTATACCATTCTCAGACTGTTCTTGGCCTTTGGTATAGTCACAGTCCTATAATAAAGCTGGGAACATACAGATAAATCCAGACATACAGAATATATATTTAAGCAGGAAAAAGCATGGATATTAACCACCTACTCCAGTGGCAGCAAATTCCTAAACTGATATTTAATGCATTTAACCATATTGCAAAGGCTCACCTGAATCCTGTATATACAGATTCCTAAATGATCTATAGAATAAATATTTATATACTTATATTTCTCATGACATCCAGGATAATTTTATTTTCATTTCAGAGAGAGCGTGATAGCACCTAAAAACTCCAGCCAATAACAAGCCCATTGCATTAAGCAGAGGAAAACAAGGAAGATAATGAGAAGTTGTCCTCTTCCTGAGGAATGTTTAGTCTAAAGAAAGAAGACAGATAAAAGGCAGTAGAAAGGAAATATTATTAGATGGAAAATTGAAGGACGGATGGGTTATCTCATTTGCCAAAGAAGGGACAGGATTTTTCTATGTGATATTTTGCAGACAGAAATGGCGATGTGACTTCAAATCTGGAACTGTCTTATGATCTCACAGCTTGGAAAATAATAGCATAATAAATAATAAATAATAGCCCTTATTTACTTACCAAAATTACAAAATAGAATAGGGACTAAACAGAACAGAATTGAGGGATCTGCTCACGTGCTCTAACCACTGAGATCTCCTCATTTCTCAGAGAATTCTGCAATGTTTGATCATTTATGATGGCAAGTACTGTCCCAGTTTCCTCATTAGGTATGATTTGATTCACCCTGCATTCTTCCATTGCCTTTTACATCTTAATTGCAGGAGGCAGTATTTTTTATTTCTGCAGTAAATATCATGACACAGTGTTACTATTTATTGGTTCTGAGGTACCGCAGTACAGATTACTTTCTATAAACATTTCGACATAATCACCAAATTCAGCACAGATTCATAAATAGGTTGATATTATTCCAAACAATGTTTGTGGGAAAATGAGCTACATCCTGAAAAAATTGCTCAGTCCTACCACAGAAAAGGTACTTAAGCCTGTCAAAATTGCAATAAGCATCAACTGGAGACCTATGAAATGCAGCTTTGTACCTGGTCCATGCTGATTGTCTTCTCTGTACCTCCAACTGCTCCTGTCTGCAGCATACTGGGAGTGACGCTGAGTTTGACTGCAAACTCTGTGGGCCAAGAGATTCACACCTTGGGGGAGGTTTACCCTAAACCGGCTGTAGCCTGACTCTAAAGTAGCCTGGTCCTAAGGGTTGAATACCCATTTGCAGCTATGGTGTATTAGGTGCTTTCCTGGGGCACTTCATCCAGTTTAGTATCTTCTGAAATAAATTTGATACACTTGCTCCAAAACTGTGACACACAGCTTAAACCAAAGCACAGTGAGCCGGAACGATTAGGAGATTGACTTTGAAAGCCCACACCTGCACTGAACTAAAACATTCATGTGAACATGTCCTGCTTATCCTTACATGCCAACGTTAAATGGCATCACACTGGCTTTTCCCAGCCCACAGGAAAGCAAGACATTTTTATTTCCTTCTTTGCAAATTTTTCTCATATATGAATGTACAAGATGGAGAAAAATAGATCATTTATAGATATGAGGGTTTTTAATCTAATAGAAAAGAGTCCTACTATGGATATTATAGACAAGCATATGGCTTACAGTCTGTGGATATTTATTCTCTGCCCAGTAATTCTGTAGGAACTCCTCAACTTCTATTAGATTTTTTCCATTATTCTTGATTAAGAGTTTAATCTGTAAAGTCAATTCCATTGAACATTACTGGCGTCATCATCATTAAATTCATCTGTGCCACCTCTCCATCTCATGATGACCCTGTGTCAGGAAAGCTTCTTGACTGAAGACAGCACTTGTGGATGAATGTGAGAATATGTGTTTGAGTTCCAGCAAGAACAATAGGCACTAACACTTAAATGAACAATGCGTTTAAGGCTACCTAAATCATACTTGTTGCAGAGACAGATTTAAATTTTTTTAACTTTTTTTTCTGACTGAGAGACTTCCTTTTAGCTTGTGTATTCAGCCTTCCCTTAAAACCACTCATAGGATCACTGAGGTAAATAGGGTTACTTATATGCTTCAAGTCTGAGTGCCTAACTACTTTGTGAAATGGGTTGAAAATCACCTTCAGACTTAACTATTTTTTTAATACTGGCATTTTTTAAGACCATGTTATGCTATATTAAGAGCAAAAATTTTATTTTGTCTCAGTTTTTGAGATGTTCCCCTTAACTATAGAGTCTTGAGGTACTGTAAACCAACAGTCAGACTTGGCAGGTTGGATTTGCCCCTTTATAGCAAAGTGAGGCAGTTAACATCTTGGGGAAATGTTTTCTCCAGCTGCAGGAAGTATATTAAAATTCCCACAACAGCCAATTCCCTTACAACTCTGTTGACAATTGCCAGCAGCTTCTATGAAGAGCTAAGCAGCCTCATTACAAATCATCAGGTAAACTGAATGAGGTTCAATGTTTAAAGACAGTCAGAAATTCTATAAAATTCTATAAAATTCTATAAAATTCTATAAAATTGAAGCACAAAGCCCAGTGGAGAGTGTTCCTGTAAGAATTAAGTTATTAAATTTTTAAGCAATCATATGCAATAAAGCAGCTGAAATATTGTTTCATAATAAATACTATTGCTGATGCAAATCTGATTCATTCTAATGGCTACTATAATTAACTGCACAGTTTGTGAGTTGTTAATTTTGAGGATGAATAATTGGTTAAACCAAGTTTTGTGTATTGCAATGTAATATGCTTGTTCAATTTTCCACTTAATTTCAATTAATATGGGTTTTACATGTACTCCACTGTTGCAGTTTTTATGCCTATTATGTTTAATTAGGAAAAAGCAATACCTTGGTAGAACAGAACAAATGAGCAACACTGTGTCTTGTTTCCAAGGTTTTTTTCCGTTACAGGTATTTCAAGCTCATATCACTTAACTATCCAAAATGTTAATCACTGCTCCTGACGTTGACCAGAACGGGGAGTGCCAGCTCCCACATGAAACAGAAGGGAAAAAGGGATCTCTCAGTCCCCTCATTCACTTACTGACGTCTACACAATGATTTTCATTTCAAACTATGTGTCTTTGCTACCGTTCCTGATGCTTTCAGGACTCCAAAATGTTTTAGTGATTAGAACTGCATGGTGATGTTCTTGTTCACCACTGAAAAGGTGAGCTTGTAGATGCACCTATTTTATGATGGGATCAATCACCAGCTGGAGATTCTTACTCACTTCCACAAAAGGTGCCTAGACGTCAGACTGGATGCTTGTCTTCTGGATGGATATTGTTAAACTAGATGAGTGCCACCCTCAGAGTCATATATTAGTCTTCATTTCTCTCAAGAAAAAAATTGTCTGTACATCAGCCTTTTTGCGGCATAAATTCCTTCTCACATTGTGGTGC
The DNA here is from genome assembly GCF_034638445.1 of Ciconia boyciana. Classification (NCBI taxonomy): domain Eukaryota; kingdom Metazoa; phylum Chordata; class Aves; order Ciconiiformes; family Ciconiidae; genus Ciconia; species Ciconia boyciana. The sequence goes on from NC_132934.1 coordinate 210,945,892, forward strand.
CCCGGCAGCTCAGACGGGCAGGTGTAAGCTCCATCCCTGCCGCTTGCCAATGCCTCTATGGGAGGCAGACTCTCATAGAGTGGACAGAGAGGGTTATTTGCATTCCCTTTGCTCCTGGCTGCCCACACACAGGAATCCCTAGCTGCTAGGGATTGCTGCTTGACTGATAAAAGGAGAGCAAATGTTCTAGTAGAGCTCTTTGTTTGTCCTCCCTCCAGAGCCAAATCTCTCCAGGAGTCTGACAAGTTCCCAGCGCCATTGATGCAGTTGCTTTATCTCTGACTCTTCTCACTTCCCCAGTATTAAAGATCTGGTGGCTGGAGTGCAGCTGGCAGCTTTGCTGATGACATATGAGGCAGAAAACCTCCAGCCTACTCTTCCTTAGCTGGACTGGTGCTGCCGACAGAGCGAATCTGTGTCATTAATAACAATGGGTTATAAAAAAAAAAGGCCTTCAGGGTGCTGCTGAATGAATTTTTATTGTGCATTTCACAGAAGCTTAAATAGAAAATAGAAATCCAGACATTGTTTTAAAAGCCAAACAAATTAAGGTTAACCAATTCTAGCTAAAGAGAGTCACTGCCTAACCCACATCATAAAATCCTTCACAGATATTTTAATGCATTCATCTGCATTGCATCATTATCCTCACTTTGTAAATAGAGAGGAGCAAGACACGTAGAAGTAGGAGAGTTATTAGCGCACGAACTTTTGGTACAGTAAAGGAGTTGTGCCTAGGTCAGTCTGTTTGCACAGGATTGGTTCCCATATTTCTGAAACAAAAGTGTTGTCTACAAGGTCACTACAGAATAGACTCCATGTTAGCATTTACACATCAACAAAAGAGTTCTGAGGATTTGGAGAGATTTCTGCAGGCGGGAAGAAGTTCCTGGATTCCCCAAAATGTTATATTATAAAGTTCATGACACATGCTTTAAAAAAACACATGGAAGAGAAGTAGTCGAAAAACAACATACGTGAGGTCTGGAGCTGCACAGAGGAAGGCATCAGCTGGATAGTAAAATATTTAAGGACAATGTCTTCCTTCATTCCTTTATTTTTTTTTTTAACATGCTCAGTGTGTGTACCAGTAAAAGCATCTCCTATGAGCTATTTAAGACACTTAAAAAGACTTTTTCCACCATTAATAACCAACCCACCAACAGGTGTCTGAAGACCTGATCTTATTTCAGCCCCATGCACTAACCACTTGCTTTGTGATGTTCCCCGGCAGGCCAGATGACTCTGAGGACGCAGCACGTTCAGGACTCCAAGATGGGCTTTGTAATCAACGCAATATACTCGATGGCGTATGGCCTCCACAACATGCAGATGTCGCTGTGCCCAGGCTACGTGGGCCTCTGTGACGCCATGAAGCCCATAGATGGTCGGAAGCTCCTGGAATCCCTCATGAAGACTAACTTTACTGGAGTCTCTGGGGACATGATCTTGTTTGATGAGAATGGCGACTCACCAGGAAGGTAATGTTGACATTTGTCAAACTACTCAATACCAGACATGTTAACTGTACATAGTAGATGCATGCAGACTTGACATCAGAGCTAAGATCTCATGCTTTTATTTTCACATTTCCTGACTTGCTGTGCTTATTTTTCCAAAATAACTCTTTTTTTTAATGTGCATTTTTAATGATGTTTAAGGTTAAAGACATGAACTTTCAGGCATACAATCTTCCTGCATGAATTTGCATTTTCATCTGTACCATTTAAAGGTATAACTTCTCACTACAAACCACCAGACTTTCAATTTTATGGTCATAGACCATGTCGGCCATCACAGCATTGCTCTCTCTCTCTCTTTGGGTATTTAAATGTATGTGTTTGATTGAGGAATAAGCAATCATAGCAGACATAGTTCTTTTATTAAGAAAGGTAAAACAATATCAGAAATATTGTATTGATTAATCTGGGATTTTTTTTCCATCAGAATTATTAAAAGTCTGCTTCCATATCTTCCAAAAAAAGCCTTTCCACTTGCATAACAGACTAAGCTATTAATTCATACTGTGCTGATGTAAGCCAAATTGAATTTAAACAAAGCTTCTTTTGTTGATAACTTACATACATGTATATACATACATCTATGAAATATAAGACAAGTTTTTCTTTTTCTATGACATATATACAGTATCCATATAAATGCACATTAAAAAGAGTAATGAGGTTTTTTCCTGGGTTTGTGCCTACTGAACACAGAAGAAGAACAGCAAGTGTGATAGCATTCAAAGTGTATTTTTCCCCTATATTTCAGTGGGTAGATTCCTGCCTCATTCACTGCTTTTGCTCCAGTTTGATTGAGGCAGCCCTTTCTGTCTACATTATTGGGAAGTTTTTAAACATCTTTGTGACGGCACCATATAAACAGATGACTAAAGGGAAAATTGTTCATCCTGTACACTCATTTAAATTTTGTCTTCTCCCACTAATGTGAACTGAAAGGCAAGCATTAACTTCCAAGTGGAGATGGGTAGGAAAATGTAAATTCTTTGGTCAGAATATTTTGACATTTCCAAAAATTTCTGCAATTTCAGAACTGAATTTTTTTTTCCATTTTATTTGAAAACCTGTAAAGTCAGCATTCTCCCCAAAAGAGCGCAGGACAGCCACCCACAATGCAGTCTGTCTGTTTGTGTCTCTGGAGACACAAATTTTCGAACTCTTCCGACTCAGACTCTAAGGAAGTGCACTGTGAGCTGGTAGGAGAACTCAGACACAAACTGGCAGAAAGCCAGGACAATTTCAGATGGAAATTTATTTTCAGCACTGTTTTGGTGAGCAAGGCTGTCTTCCGCTAAACATTTCTATTTTTACAAATAGCTGAATTCTGAAGAAAAGTGCTCAGTCTGGATTTTTCTGACCAAATTCTTTTTAAAAGACTTGTCTCAGACTTCTCTTAAAGGATTCCCATTTGGTTTTAATGGTGCTCAGATGCAGTGGACTGCATCCTACCTTATTCCTATCTGTTTCACTCATTTCTTGCAGAAAGACTGAAGACTGCCATGAATAAATAATACGTGGCCTGCCACAAACAAATGATATGTGGCATGGCAACACCAATGACAATATCTAAATGTTGCAAAGGGACCTTTAGCTTTACCTTTTCCTCATGTTGGTGTGTTTAACAATAGTGATTTAATTCCTTTTGTTGCAAGGAATTGAATTGAATGTCTTGGGTCTTTTTAAATTCAGTTATAAGAAAGATGATGAAGGAATTATATCATGTGCAGCCATTTGCTCAGTCACAGTAGGACATTAGTGTTTCACCGAAGAGCATAGGGACACCATGTTGATTGTGCACCTCAGGGTAATGCAACTTTAAGAAAGTCCAGCCTCACTGGATTTGTGTGAGATACAGTAGTGCTCTGTCTACTCAAACTAATGGACTGTGTGTGGTGACAAAATGTTCCCAGAGTTTGTTTACTTTCAAAACATAGTTCTTTGTTCCTGCTTCTCCTGCAATAGTCACATCATTAAATCTAGTCGATGTGTTTAAATTAGCCAACATTTAGTCAAAATTTACTTTTTCATGATTAAGAAGATCATGTAGGAAGTTCCATCTCTAACTCTCAGGTTTTGAGTAGTTCATAGTCTTTTGAGAACTGTCAAATACTATTTGCAACAGCTGGAGATGGTGCAGTCATACTGAAACAACTCATCTCCCCTGTTCACTTGTGTCGATAGCTGCATCTTCACTTTGTAAAACGGAAATTTAAATCCTCACAGCTGTACTGTGGTGGTGGTGTTAAGCAGGAAATCAGAACATAAAAAGCCTTTCTGACCTAGATAGCTCAGGATTTTGATGTATAGCAAAAAGGTTTTGATATTATACAACAGATGATTAATCCCACAAGATGCTTTGAATCCTGGCCCTATTCCAAAGTCCTTTATGTGTATGTTGAGCTTTAAGCAGATAGACAGTCTAGTGGAGGGCTTGTTTTAGGTGAGACAGAAGGCATGGAAAAAAATAAATGACTATGGAAGGAACAGCCATGATTTCTTGCTACCTGTAAATACTATTGAAACTCCAAAGAAGAAATAGGGAAGGCAAGAAAAGGCAAGAAAAACAAGATGCTGATGTTTTGGCTCTGCTACCAATAGAATATGGATTCTCAGCAACTTCATGGCACTTCTGTTTTGAAACAAGTGTTTTGCACTGTGATCAGGGCACTGCTGGAAATGTGCTATTGCACCATCTGGTCTCTCCTATCTTAAAGTGACAAACTGTCCCTGTGGTATGTCAAGGAAGCTCCAGGGAACCAGTGACTCATGAACCTCCACTATAGCAATGGACTTACTGAGTCTGGCTATTACTATCAGTCCACCAGCGCTGTTCTCCACAGGGGACTTGCAAGAGACACAACATATTGAGACAATAGTTTATTTAATTTGTCAGGTTTCTTTCCAGTATTCCCCTTGAGATGTATGCATGGAACTAGCATGGTAGGGATAATTGTTTTAGTTCCTATGGCCTGTTAAGCATTGGCAGTACTTTTGTTCATCTGCCCATAAAAGTCTGAACTGACAACTTTAACAAAGCAATACTCAGAGGAGTGTTACAATGTCCTGACAATGCTGAATAAAGACCCCAGAGTGGCTTCTGGGCTAACTTTTTGGTTAGTCTGTTTAATCCTTGAACAGGCTGTTACTATGTCTGTGAACCTCAGAAAAAAAGCTCATTTTCTGACCATGTGTAAAAGCCTGTTTATTTGGGCTTGTGTGTGTTTGTGTCAGTCTGGCATCCACATCTCCAACTTTGATGAGGTCATTCTCAAAGCTATGGACATTTCCTTCTTTATACAGGATAGAAAGTGAAATATTCCAAAATCCAGGAGTATCATAATTTTTTCTTCCTACCTGTGCCGTTGCTCATTTTTTCTTCTTTTGGAAAGACTCAAGACTCATATGATATGAGTAATATCATATGGCCCATCCAGTCAGGCTCCACTTTAATTTTCTTTCACAGGTTGCTTGCAGTCCTAATCCTGACCTGTGCATGACTTTGGCATTGAATCCCTGCCATAGTTTCTCCACTGTGACAGTTACACTTTGTTTCCTGATGCAAAGCATTCTGAGATCCATGGATGGAGAATATCATAGAAGAGTTTTACCACAAATTGTTTTATATCAGCTTCAGAAAAACATTGATGTTAGATATAGTATGGTTACTACTTGTCAGTCTTAAAAGTGTTTCCTCAAAACTTAAGAGAAATACTTCAGTATTTTATTTAAGAGATTGCTTGATTTAATGTGCTGGTTCTTTTACTTATTGTACATTGGACTTCACAAATTACACTCTGACAGTATCACTTTTAATACAATCCTGTTCATAAGTTTTGCCTTGGGGTCTAAATTTGTGCCTGATGCCAGGAAAAAGTTGTCTCCTTGTTTATGAACCAGGCAGGTTTTTTAAACCTGTGATTGTGTTCATCTTCTCAATCTATATAATTTGCTCATTTTCCATCAGTGAATTTCATGTTGCTGCAAAACGCACTAAAGAGCAGGTAAAGAAAAGCATTATATCATCACTTCAGGAGTTGCCCAGCTTTCCAAGCATGCCTCACAAATAAGTGCTAAAAGAACTGGCCTGTAAGGCAGAAAGGTGGCCTGGTGTTCAGCATGCCAGTAGGAGGCTAGTGAGTCCTACGCTGCTCTGCAGACTTTCTGTAAGACTCTGTGGGAGCTAAGAAGAAAGTAGGAGGAAGAGGAACAAGAACCTTGAAACTCTGATCAGCTCTAGCTCTGCTCTTAACACTTCTGTTCCCAGATAACAAGGTGATCTGACCCAAAAGCAGCCTAGGACTGAGGCATGAATACTCTTTCTCTTCCACACCATACTGTACAAGGAACTAAATGTGTTCTGATCACTGAGGAATTATATAAAAATGAAGGGGATTGTATGGATGGGAGAGAACAGCATTTGCTGTTGCAATGCGGTAGAAGAAAAAGGCAAAAAAAAGGCAAGTCTCAACTTCATTCTTCAGATGCCTGGACTACAAGGTGCCTCTTGATAAGAAGATCTCCCTGAAGCCTCCAGCAAGTGCCAGAGTCCTGGAGTCTGTGCCTGAAGAATGATGCCTGATTCCTCTCTAGATGCCACACCAAATTGCATCTTGCAGTCTTACAGCACAGGAATTTTCTTTTGATCCCACAGGCCTAGGTTGCTTCTACCTCACTTTAGGAGCTTAGCTGTCTTCAGGCTTCCTCTCTCAGGAGGTGAATAAGCACCTGCAGACAGTGAGGAGCAGTTAGCATTGGGAATTGCCATTATAGGTTTAGATTTCTCTGCACGTGATATAGAGGGAGCCTAGGACAGCTAGGGTTCCCTATGCACTTGGCTTCAGTGCTGAAAGTTACACAGGATGAGTCCTGTCTGGCTCATTTCATTGTTTTCCTTAAATAAATACAGTCATTCTCAGAAGCTCAGTCACTTAACCCCAAAGTGTTCAGGGAACTTTCATGGTGATAGAAGAAAACAAATTAAAATACAAAGGAAAAGAAAGGTTATGATATCACAAAAATTATTGGGAAAGACTCAATGGCAAGAATAATGCTTGAAATTTTGCCTTCTTTATTTCAACAAGCTTGATTTTGACTGTATAGTGTTCTTTTAATGTGAAGCACTTCACGATGTTCTCCTCAACTCAGCTATGTCTCCCCTTTGTGTTTCCAAAGATACGAAATCATGAATTTTAAGAAAATGGGAAAGGACTACTTTGATTATATCAATGTTGGCAGCTGGGACAATGGTGAACTGAAAATGGATGATGATGAAATATGGTCAGAGAAAAATAATATCATCAGATCTGTGTGCAGTGAACCCTGCGAAAAAGGCCAGATAAAGGTAAATATTTTCTCCATTTACTTCAGTTGTGTAGAATGCATAGACTTGAAATTTGAAAGCAAGTTTTTCTTGACTCTTTCATGGAGACAGTATCCCACACCTTAATTAAAATGTGCAGACTTATGTATTTAGTTCTTACTCGTATCGTAGTCATCTCACTATTTTCATAAGTTGCCATTTTCTTGTACTCCTATATCTGTGAACTGCTGACTTTTTTATACTTATATTCCAAATGCTTTAGAACAGGTATTGTTTGGGGTTTTTTTGCTGCATATTTTTACAGCATCTGATTCAGTGGAGTGCAAATCCCTGACTGGGACTTGTCAGTACAATTACAGGTAAATTATAAATAATACTTGCTACTATTTCAGTGCTAGACATAGACACCTAGACTGGAACATTATTACTCAGACCTTAAAGTCTGTGGTATCATCAGAGAACATCAATAACTACCACTACTTAGAACTTCAGGAAACGTAGGTAACATTTTTTTTAATCATATCTGTTTTACTGCTGCTTTGTTTCCCAGGTTTTGATTTTTCCTTCCTCCCTTTGCATGCTGCAGTAAGTAAGGAGGGTAGATGAAGCTGTCATATATTAATTGTATTCTATTATCCTTCAGCGTCCCATGACATTTACTGCAGAACAGTTAAAATAACTGCAAGTCCTTAGCTTACCTTGTAGTCATTTATATAAAAGCCTGTGGACTGAGGGGATGGGCATGGACAACAGAGTGGTTCAGATTGAAAAAAAGCAGCTGTAATTTCTGACATGTCTCACTGGAAGCTGGATCACTTTTCTCCTGTGTTAGCATGGCATGCCTGCAGACCTGGGAAGCAGCTACAGTGAGGGGCCGATGGGAGGCTGACCATGCTCTGCAACACAAAGTGAATCTCTTCAGCCTGAGTCTTCCACAGTTTTAGGACACAGTCACCACGTTTTATTCACTAACTGGTCTTTAGCAGAGTCAGTAAGTGAGTTTCATCAGACCAAATGTATATGTTTTCAGTGTAGGCATATACAGTTATATCAGATTTCTGAACTTTCTTTATAGTCAATGGAAATAATATATTATTCTAGATCAGGAGTCATCTCATCCTCATGTAGGCTTTGAAAACAGTTAATGTTAACAGTTAAGATGAAAACATCTTTGTGTAGAAACACTTCTTTCTCTTCATTGATGGTAAAAGACACCCAGCCAGGACAGTTGGTTAAGATGAGAGCAGACACATAAAAGAAGGTGGGATGAATTACTCCCACAGTAACTAAACAGGGGTCTGATGTTAGCCTGCTCCAGCCACACAGTCATATATGTGAGAGGATAGAGGTGGACAAACAGATTATAGCTTCAGAAGTGGGCAGCTCTGAGTTCCTTTATGATCTGTTGCCCCAACACAGATGATGGGAAGTATCTTGTGATCTTCATTAACACAGTCTCCTTCCACCTTCTACCCATGCTCTCAAGAATTCTCCTAAGAGGATTCTTCACTATGAAGCCAATTTGTCACACACTTGGACACATGCTTGAAGTCCAGTGTCTGAAATGTTCTTTATGCTCCTTGTTAGGTTATTGATTATAAGTCTCAAAGTTTACTTCACAGTCCTTTATCTTCATGGTCTTCACAGATGATGGGGAGAGCTTGACCCTGCCAAGCTCTGTGGCGGTTTTCCTGCAGAATTCTGTGCAAATGAGTTATTATGCAGGAGTTTGTAACATTCAATGTGATGCTATCCAACACTCAGCAACATTTGGTACATCCATCTGAAGGACTTGATAAAATCCAAACACAACCAAACTCTGAAAATTTGACACAGTGCAGACATACATAGGATTATTTAAATAAATACAGGTTTAAAGGATTGTCCACATGACAAGGGAAAGGGAAAATAATTTTTGTTTGAAAGATAATTATTTTTGTTAAAAGGGACAGAAAAGATTGTTTTACAGTTAAGTGCTGCAACAAACAATTGTTCAAGAAATGAAAAGGGATGAAGAATTAGCTGACTAAGCAATTTATACAAAAAAGTCTGACCTGATTCTGAGTAGTGGAGAACAACTATTTTGATTCCTAGAGAAGGATACATAATCATTCTCTGGATTAATCCCCAGGTAGTGCTGGGTAAGAAATGATCAGTGTACCAGTTTTCTGACAGATTTGTCAAATTCCAAGTATTTTATAGATGTTGATTTGGTGAAAAGTTTAACAGAAAAGTATAAATGAATAGTTTTGATAAAAAGCTTAGGTGTTTTGATGATAACATATGGTTTCTATTTTGCCATTTCATTTTCTTGAGTGTTTTATACATTGTAAAATTATGGATTTTTATAATGCATCAAGTTTACTAAAATATGTGTCTAAAAATTAGTACAAGCTTTCTAAGAATTTATTTTCCCGGACACAAGAAATGTTTTCATTTGTTCAACTTTTAATTCTAGTTCAAACTGAAAGAAATCCCAATATGTGAATACTTCTGGAGGACAGGTATTCTGTTTTGCAAGTAGCTCTAGTCTCAACACTTGCAGAGCAAATCACTTATGCTCCCGTGGCCTTTCTGCCAGTTTAGCTATTCAAGTGTGGCTTTTTTTCATTTCATACTCTACAATTTTAAAAACAAAACCAAAACCTGAACTTTTCAGGTCCTCATATTGCTGATGAAAATCATATATATTTGATTTACAATTATATAATTTACACTTTTTTCTGCATTGCAGAAAATACTGCAGTATTGCAAAGAGCGATCTAGTTCTTTTTTATTACACTCCTTTACATTTCATTTATTAAAATTGCAATAAAGACCTGTGGTTTTGAAGCCACCTTCTAAATTCATAATTGCAAAAGATACATAAGTCAACCTACTTCTTATGCTGTAACTGGGAGTATTCATTTATAAATTGTTTGGGAAGAGAAGAGAAACTGGGAATACTTAATTACAAAAGAAAGACATATTGACAAGAAGCACAGATGTTTTCAGTGCCTAGAGATGATAAATAAGGATCTTGAAAAATCTGCATCTCAGTCATGAGCATGCAATAATATTTGGCAGTAAATTATAAAATGAGAAATCAGGTCAGATGTTAAAATGGGTAAAGATAACATTCTCACTCTTAAATGTTAATTAGAAATGCAGTAATTAAATAATTCTGGAAAAGGCATGTTCAGCTTGATGTCTGGAAAAAATCAGTTTCAACAAATCACTCACAACTGGATGAAAAATAAGCACCCAAAAATCTTTGGATAATGAACCCTTAGGGAAATAACGCTGTTGACATGATTCCCTGTATGCACCACAATGGAGTGAATTATATGCCTTGAGTGTCATGTACTGGCTTCTGTAGGCACATTGCCATCTATGAAATCTTGAGTTATGCTAATTCTAAGAGGGGAAAAAATATCTTATTGTCATTCTGTACCTCCACTTATACTTATGTGGGTTTGATGGCTTCTTTCTTCTGGTGCATACATGATGGGAGAACTGAGAACTTGTGTCATATTTTGTATAAGCAAACATACCATGAAAAGGAACTCCCTCTAAAATATTTAAAAAAACCTCTATCAAAAAAAATATATTAAAAAATTAAATTAGCAGCTGGGGCAGCATGAATACATGTTTATGCTGCTAAACCAAATGTCAATTTTTGTCTCAGGTGATCCGCAAAGGAGAAGTGAGTTGCTGTTGGACCTGCACTCCTTGTAAAGAGAATGAATATGTATTTGATGAATACACATGCAAAGCCTGCCAGCTCGGCTCCTGGCCCAACGACGAACTCACAGGTAAATGAGTTGTGGCTGTGCTTATGTTGTCAATGAAAATGGTCATCTGCTGAGCTGAAGAAACAAATGCCAGATACAAGTGAGTATGAGGACTGTTTCGGTCAGATTGAATCCAGGGATAAAGCTGGAATTTGAACTGAGGCTAGCATTTGTCTTCTTGCCTCAACCTGATCCAGGAATCGTTGGTGTGATTCAGACTTTCTAGAGACCTGAGTTATTAGATCTAGAAATAAAAAAGATAGTCCTGGTTTTGTATTCGACCTTGTCCTAACACCTAGCTGGTGGTGCAGATCTTGTCCTTCCCCAAACAGGTAGAGAAATTAAGTCCTTGTCAGAGATATTATTAAGGGAGGTCAAATTTCAGAGTTTTATTTTCCTCCCAAGCAGGTACAGAAAAGTCATGCAATACTTTCTTTTTTAATCTGAAAAAGTTATGAACTAGCTGCTGTAATTACTGCTGCTAAACACGTAAGTGCTCCAGACTTAGGTTTGCATTAGTCCTTTGTTCGTCTGTCTGCTAGAATACAGTGTTCATGTTCTCCTTGCCATGGTGTAGATCTCTATGCTCTTGCAGAATACCAGTTTGACTACTTTAGAGATAAATTACTGCAACGCTTGTATCCCACAGCCTCTCTTCTTTATGACTAATAAACAGAATTCAAGTATTCTATAACGCTCAGAGCACACACCGCTTCAAAACGCTGTTCAGGGATCAGGTTCTCATTGTACCAGACTCTGTACAGACAAGGGGAGAAGAGACAGGTTTCTTCCAGAAGAGCTCAAAGACTTGGTTTGCTTGTAATTTCTGTGGATGCAGGGAGAAACTTTTGAGGTGAAAGAGAGGCAAGACAAAGGGAAAAACAGTTTGCTGGATGAATTTATACAAGTGGAAGACTGTCAGGCAAGGCTTGGCCTATAGACAGATTTTTTAATATAAAGTTAATCCTTTCCTGGTAAGGAATGTTGCATTGCTGTAATATATGAGCTAGGTTACGTAATTATTGCAAAAATATCATTTAGCCATGAAACTGATGGGGCATTTTTCAGAAAATGTCAAACATGAAACTTTCCCTGAGAAAAAAACTTTTAACTGAGAAAACTGAAGCAGCAATAAAATGGATTTGCAAGCGCTCCTCCTGTCACCAAAACTGGGAATAAACCTTGTAACACCAATGTAGTTCTAAAAGGCAGGCATTCTTTATTGCAGCGCTGGATGCACGCTAGGAGGAGCGATCCCCCATGCATCCAGCGCTACAATAAAGAATGCCTGCTTCTTAATACTACATTGGTGTCAAGGAGTTTGATTCCCGATTTCGGTGACACTCCAGCCCCGCTCCCCCAGCCCTCCCTTCCTGGGCACTCAGCAATCAGCCAGCATAGCCGTCTCATCTCAGGGAAAGCTTTCTTGTGCCAGGAGAATGGAGAAGGAGAGAAAAAGAGACCCAGCCACACATGTCCTCCAGAGCAGAGTACTGAGGGTGTGGTATAAGCTCAGGTTCACATCCCAGCTGGGCCACCCAGAAGGCTTCAGAGCCCACATTGCAGGGACCAGGCCACTGCACCAGGCTGGTCAGTTTATGCAAATGGTCAACTCTTCAACCGCCGGGGGTCTTGTCTGAGACGTGGCAGATCCCAGCTCACATCTCTGTTTCAGTGAGCACCTGAGGTTTTACCCAACATAGATCAGCTGGAAAAGGAGCTGCTACAAGTCAGTTAGGAGGCAACTTGCTCCAAGTGCCTCATCGGAACTACAGAGAACCCACTTCTGAAACATCAGTGATGGGAACTGCCCATTGACCTGGTGAAGTTTGGGTAATTAGCCTGTAAGCACCCTATGTAAGGCAAAGTAGAGCAAACAGCCACCAGGTTGGCCTTCAGGCTCTGTGCTTTCAGCTGGTTCCCCAGGGCATGCAGATCTCCATCAGTCTGGGCTTGTGGGAGGATTTACCCTTTGATGGTCTTATTCAGGATGGAAAAGCTGGATGGGGTGGCACCTCGAAAGCTCTTATAGGATGTCAATGATTTTCCAACCAGCTCTGATTGTTTTAAAGGAAAGTAGTTGTCTTTTTAGTCAAGCCAACTGCTTTGTGTATTACATGAGCTGCTACACTTTGCAAACCATGAACCTGGCTTTAGATAAGCATTTTATGCCCTTATAGGGACCAAAGTCAATATGCACAGAAAACAACCCCTCGACATCAGTGCCAAGCAGTTCCTCAGGAGAGCTAACCCTTGTTCCTCAGCCAGGCACAAATTCAGCAGGCACTATTTGGAAATGGAACCCCCCTTGGCCTCCATGAGCACAGCTGATACTATATGCGCTCCTGGTAACAGGACACCCATCACCATAGCTTCACGGCTGTGTAGTCCCCACCTAACTTACTATTCACATGATGACTGGATCTTGTTTTTAGCTTTGTATCAAAAACAGATTTTAAAAAGTCTATTCCCAGCTTATCCATACAATATATGGAGCTGTATTTTTAATGCTCATCTTTATAGTCCCAACTTTTGCAGCTTGTAACTCTCAGTCTTGTTTACAACATAAGATTTAGTAATAAGTGTGAATTAAAAGTAAGGAGAAGGAGATGCATTTTGTATTCTGGCAAGGAAATTTCCCTTCAGTTTTATAAAGCATAGACCAACCTCCTTGAAATGTCCCTGCATCTGATACTGCAGCAGTCTATGTCTCTTTGCTGCTTGATAAAGCCATGTCTTAGGTAATGCCAGCTCCACAAGGCTACACATATAAAAAGCTCATTGGAATAAGTCTTCCTTGCATGACCACCTTCAGATGAAAGACCTGTAAATACATCAGCTAGTACCTGAGAAGGCTTTCAATGTGGAGCTGCGGCTTTCAAACTGCACCTCACTGTTTGCCAGAGATCTGAACTTGGATGAAAACATTTTTTGAATCCTTTCTTGGCTCACACAACAAAACATTGCTCCATCTTTCTTATGCTCAATGACCAGCATCAGTTTTGTGCCACAAACCTCACTATATAAAATGTGTAATGGCAAGGATGTTGCTCACAGAAAGGGCGAGAGATTAAGGCTTTTTTCCAGTCACTTGTGGAATATCAAAATTCAGATGCAGGAGGGGAGAAGACAGAAGGGATGCAAAACATGTAGGAAAATGAAGTTATTCTCAGAACAGAAAAAGACATTGGAGTTCTGAAGTACAGAAAGGTACAGGAAGTCCAAAGGTAGTGGGAAAGACAAGTGGGAGGAAGAGTTTCTCTTGATTAAATCAGTTACTGGACAATATCTCCATCTAGAAGTGAAGCTGAGGAGAGAAAGGGAATGTTTAGCTGCCCATATTTTATTTCCTCACAGATTTCAGTTTCATTGCTTATGTATACAACATTCCCCAGGGACCAGGCTCCTCCCTGGACAAAAAACTAGTAATTCTCTTCTTTTTCTCCAAACTTATCTGTACCACCCCAACATGCACCCAAAGCCATTTTCTTCCTCCTGGTTTAGTATCAAGATGTGCTTTCCGATCTACTGTAGCTCCCCTTCTTCCCCATGCGTTGTGTTAGCAACATCCATACATTACAGCACCACTTCACAAATTAGTATGGCCAGCATGGCTGAGCCACATACTCAATTAGAGCAGGAGAAACTCATGGGTTTAAGTCCAGAAGTATATGCCAACCTCTCCACTATTCCTCAAAGCCCTTCTTTGCATTATATTCACAGTGGAGGGAAGAGAAGTAGATGCCAGGCATGTTTAGATACAAGTGAAGGGATTTTCTTAACACTGAGGACCAAACCTAAATGAAATTGATTTTTCAGTAGCTTGATGAGAATGGCTTTTTGGTTCTCCAAAAACCCAAGAGACTTTGAGATCATGGCCTTCTGCATTCAAAAAGGGTGCCTTGGAAAGACCAGATAAATTTTGTTCAGCATCTCAGAGCTTTTTCAGTGGATATAGGAACATCTTGGTCCAGTTATCACATTTTTGAGGTGGGAAAAAGGCAATTATTCTCTCTTTCTGTGATTCAGGGACAGCATACAACAATAACAGAAACAAAGTTTTGTCTAGTGACCTCAGGGACTGCAAGGAAAGTAGGTGATGTTAATTTCAGTGACACTTGGATTATCTTCAGGCTGTATTGACATTTTCCTCATTCTCTGTGTACTCCAAATACGCTGGCTATTTGATTTTCTTAATTGGATTCCCATGAAAATAGGAGCTGAAATTTTTTACAGCTCTTGAAATGAAAATGAAATTTTCTTGCCACTCAAGGATAAGGCTAAACATCAGAAATATATATTTTTACTATAGTTACAAAAATGCTTTCACCAAATAAGGTACACTAAACCCAGGATAGCAGCGTCATGATCTTGTCTGCCTGTCTGAAAGTGCCAGATAAGAGCTGGATTATCCAAACAACCCTTGAATGGAAAGGACTGAAAAAAGTGCACCCCGCCTCTAAGTGACACAACAGCCATTTCAAAGAGCTCTGACAACACTGATGCTGTGTCCCGTTTGGCTTGTACCCATCTGGATTCCTCACTGAGAAGCGAGGATGACTGCCTCCCTCATCCTGAGGGCATCGCTCGTCCTGTCAGCGAGAGCTGCAGAGGACACACAGAGCTGGAACCTGCTGCTGCCTTGGCTCCAGGCACCGTCTTGGACAGCCCACTGCCGCAGCTCCCGCAAACCACCCGCAGGGCCAAGGGCAGGGGCGATGCTCGATGTTGGATCTCGGGCAGGTCCCCACAAGGGCTTGATCGGCTCTTCCTGCAGTGTGCTGATTTGGGCTGTGGCAGAAGCCACAGGGGTCTGAGGCTTGGTGTCTCATAAGACTGGATCCTGCCCCCCCCAAAGCAAAAAAAAAATCATTCATCTCTTGCCCAAAATATTTTCAGATGATAACTGCTTGTTGCCATCAAACTCCTTTCTTGTATTGTTGCTTGCAATAAAGTTACAGCTATTGGTAATTTCAGCAATTGTCTGACAGTTGTGAGCATGAGGCAGAACACAATTTATCCTGTGCTGACATTGATTTTGCTGCTGAAACTTTACTAGGATCTTGTTTTTGACCACATTGGTAAGGCTGTAATTCAGACCGAGGGTAGAAGGACACAATTTTTATTTGGTAGTTTTTAGCATTATAAACGCACATCAGCAAGGATAATGTCCAATTTTCACCTTGATTTTCTATGCCCTGTATTTCTCCTTCCTTATTTCTTATTCCAAATGAAATGTAACCATCTGCATAAGTCACTCTCACACCAGCCTCTTGGAGAAAGCAGATGAGGATGAGTTAAGGGTTCAGGTGGCAATATTATGACCAGGATAATCTGGCTGTCATTTTCGCCCCTCCCTTGTTGCTGGGTTTGTGGACTTCCCTCAATTGTTTGTTCCAGGTAAAGTGTGGACTTTAGCTTCCAGTTCATTTACAACCCAAGTCTCCAGCATGAGCCACACAGGGCTTCGGGCTCAGGTGAGCTGGTTCAAGAATGCTGAGCTTTAACAGCTCTTGGAGGCTCCTGGGCTGGATGAAGGGGGACTTGCCAATAAAGCCAGAAGGATCCATTTGTGACTGTGCCTTATATTATGGAAAGTTTGCTGAACACAACATATTCTGAACAAAACATTTACAACACACAGAGCCAGCATTTTTTGTGAAACTTAAATCAAAACATTAGAGCTAACATAAGGATGGACCTGATTGCTGCAATTCATCAGTTGTTCCAGTCATTCTGCACATTTGTGTAATTAAGGAATCATTCCCCATGTGGTCACAGAGTAACTTTAATGTATTATTCTAAGATTCATGGCCTTGCCTTTACTGCAATGAACAGCTAAATCGGTATATTTGAGTTACTAGGGCCTTAGGCTCCTGAGCTACAGATGCCCCAGCTTTCATGGTTTAAGATGTGACCGATCCCAACTCCTGCCCTGCAGAGGTGGCAGAATAAACACATGCACAGTCCTCAGCTGCATCCATTGACTGTGCAAACCTGCCTTTGCTGACGGTTTCAGTAAATGTGCCAGCCTGGGAACTGCAGCAGCTAAGAAACCAACACATGGTCACCTCTACATGCCCTGCTATTGCAGCAACTACAAAAGGCCCCACCAGAACAGGGCAAAGAACTGGTGACTGTAATAGTTTACCATAGCACCAGAACTTAGTAGTGAAATGATAAAAATGTCCTCTCTCACTTCAGTTGGTTCACATTCCATGTGGGGGTCAAGGGGCTGATTTCTCACCCAGGACATTGGAGAGTGTAATCCTCACTTTTGCCTTGTCAGTTTGGGTAACAAGTTTGGGTTTTATTTAAAAAAAAAAAAAAAAAAAAGCTACACTGCCAGCTTCATCTAGATTTTTACTCTGACTCCTACATTTTTGCACCTCAGCTCTCCATATGTGAAAACCCAAATAACTAATCAAGATATCCCGTCTCCCATCTTTTGGGATTATAAATAGGGAAACATTCAGAAGCATTAATATAAAATATCTAACAGCATAACATTGATATACTTTGAATAATGTGTACCAAATCCTATGTGGAGACTGTCATTCACAACTAAGATGTGGCTAGGTTGTTGTTTAGATTTCAGCCTTGGTGTTTGGACTTCTGCTATCCATGGAAGGCTTTGTGAAAAGTTACCAAGAAAACCAAGTATTTGGGTTTGGTTTTTGGGGGGGATCAACGCCTTGAACTCACTGCCCAGGATGCCAAAACCCACTGAAAAATATTTAGGACTTAACTAAACCAGCAGTAATTTTCTGTCAGTTTTAGTCTCCATGTGCAGATTCAGTGAGCTTTAGCTCATGATGTTGACTTAAGAGACTTCACTGAATTCCCTTCACTTTCCAGAGTGCATCCTATTCACAAACCTTAGTCTGTCATGTTTACCTTTGGAACTAGTTTAATTATGTATTTTATATTGCCTACCATGAAAGGGATTTTCAGTGCTAAGCTAATACAGTTTTATGGATGCTGAAGGCATGGTAAAGTCTCGTAGGTGTCAAGGCTATAATATCAAATTAAAACAGTGTCAAGATCAAATCCCCAGAAAATATGGACTATAATACAGTGCTTCATATCTGTGAACTCTTCTCCCACATGAACTAATTTTAATGCAATATGAAAGATCAGAAATAAATGACCAGTTTACCTCTAGAGAGAGAGCGCAGGGTACTAATAGACCTATGGCAGTGGTCAAGCCTTCAAGAGCTTCTCGTCTCCTTGCTTATGGCACAATTTACCCATCCCTGAAGTAGCCAGATTTTTTTCTAAAATATCAGAACCTTTTTTTTTCCCCAGAAGATCCTTATACATCCTTATCTGTAATTTGCTGGTGATTTTTGATGCTCCTTTCAGAAAACCTTTCCCTAGTGTGTCAAATGGGACTCTGTCTTTTTATACTGCTTGTCTTGCTATTCACATGCTTATCTAGTACCTTCCTCCCACTGGCTACGTTTCTGGCCAGAAGAACATAGAGGCAGTTTTATGTCAATTTTACTGGGGCTCCAGTCCCAGACGCAGTGCACTCTTCAGCACAGAGTAGAAAAACTCGACACCAGCTCCAAATTGGACTGGCTCTTAACAGCCTTTCCACAAGCCAAAGATTGCCTCAGCACACTGCAGGGACCATGAGACAAGGCTGCTGGCTCTGTTCCACCTGGAGTTTCTGAGCCAGCTAGGAGAGAAGACTTTCCAGGTGCTTGGAGATGTTGATGAAATGTAAGAGGTAGGCTGTGGGGCAGGATCTTGTCCAAATTACCATGGGGAATACACATATTTAGGGCATAGGAATGAGTTCGTCTTATGTTACCATTTTTCAGCTTTTGCCTTGGTATAATCCTGGCCATCAACCTAACCTGTGCTGTTTTCACATATTTCACAGTGCTGTTTTCCCATATTTCTTTTACTTGATCTAGTTGTCCGTTTCTGCAAAGTGCCATTGTCAGAAACCATTAGCTGCAAAGCTATTATATGAAAACCTCACCAATCATTGCTTTATGAAGACTATCCAGTCCTTAAATCTTAATTGAGGAATAAATCATTGCACAGTTTAGCATTCTCCTTGTAAAGTATACCCAGTGATGGGGGAAAAAATGGGACAAGTTTTCAACTCTTTTCTCAGGTATTTTATTAAGAGAATGTAAAAAGAGTAATAAAGCAAAGAAGGCATGAAACAGTCTGAAACTAATGAGAAATGCTTGGTTATGATTCACCCCTGCTGCAACATTAGAAACTGAGCAAAATTCAGCCCCTATATCATTGTCTGCATGTAAAGGCCAGATGTCAGATAAAGACCTTTTCTCTTCAAATTTCCTGTCCAAGAATATATAGTAGTATTAGAAGCTGGTAACAGTTTGTTTCCCAAAAACATTAATTAAATTTTGGTAAAATCTGAAATAGATTTACAAGTCACTTTTACTCACAAAACTTTTTGGGGAAGATACCACATGGGAATATCTGCACACACCAGAGTATGCTTTCTGGTTTTCACCCTTCTTCCACCACTCTCACTGGTATAAAATGTTGATTTTAATGATGTGATTCCTGTGCAACATTAATCTTGATGAAGTCAAAATGAAATACAGTGTCTCCCTCACAATGAACTAGTAAATCCTTTAAAACCAACAAGAGTCAAATAGGTATCATCAACTAATGCTATGACAGTGTTCCATAAAAATCTAAATGTCTTTGTTACAGTAAGATGTGGTAATAATTTTATTATTTCAAAAGAAAGGTCTGCACACCAAAGCAGTTAAAATATGGATGGCAAATTAATCTGCGTTTAGTAACTAAGAGCACAATTCTGCTACACTGGAGTGACTGCAAATTTGTATCCTTTAACTACACTAATGTTAAAGACTTGTTGATCCTAATCCTTCTGACTTTTCTGCAAGAATACAGAACTATCATCTGCCTTGTATTTCTGCCACACAATCTTTTGAGTATACCACCTTATTGTAGGTATTATATTTTTGATAATATGAATTGTGTAGAGATATAGAATACAGAAATACTAGGAGAAGAGAGGAGCTAAACCTAATATCTACCCATACTATTTCATGAAATGATTTTTACTACTAAGAATGTCAGTGGCAGATTTGGAAAAACTTTAAGCTCCACTTAAAATAAAGCAAAAAGCAAAGTGTAGATCTTGCATGTAGAAATTCCTAAATTATAGTCCTGATGTCTACATTTACTTCTGTTCATCAAGTCATTGAGGTCCCAGGTTCCCTAATTAATTGGGATTGCTTGGCATCTAGATGCCCATCAGACTGATAATTACCGGCACTGCTAAAAATACAGATGTGAGCACCCAGTGCTCCATCCCCATGGGGCAAAGTGCCTTGCCACCACCCACCCCAAGGCAGGCTAACACCCTTCTGTCTGACCTAACAAGAAGACAGCAACCTGATTACAACAATCCTAAATTGTGAAGTCATTTAGATTTTGCAATCAAGGTTAGTCAAGCTTAATACAAGCATAAGGAAAATAAAAGCTTTTAGTTGCATTTCCTCCACTCCATCTTCTCCTTCCAGCAGTCCTGCCTTGGCTGGCAGTGCCAGCGTGTCTACTATTGTCAGGAAGTTGCACTCCAGAACATCAAGGTCCTCCCCCTGTATTCCTACCCAGGCCTTACAGTGCAAAAAGAAAGGAGGGATGGAGGAGGGACGTCAGCAACAATTTTTCTGCCAGCTTTTACTCCTGTCCATTGATCTGCACACTGTGGAATGAAAAGCTTCTTTGACTTCCTATGACACGCTTACATAGAATGACTTATTAAAACCTATACATAGACTGAAAAACAAGTGTCCTTAGATGGGTTGCACTGCTAATTCAGCTTTGACACTAATTTATTGAATTCAGTTTGATTTCACGAGTTAGATGAGGTTTTAATTCCTCAGAAGCCTCAAAAGGATGAATGACAGATAAAGAAGTGAACAGGGTGTGCCATCCCAAATTACCTATTTTCTGCAACTCTGATCCTAGAAAATTTTTGTTAGACAAAAGGTAGCATATCTGAGAAAGAAGCACACTCTTTTTCTTGACAGCTAGAATGTGTAAGATTCCTCTCCATAATCATTAAACAAGTACCAATATCCTTCACTAATATAACTAGCAGGATTGGCCTCTGGTCCTTTAAGTGCATATAGTATGCAGACAACTCTGAAGCATTTTGCACTGAGGTAATGCAACTTGATTCTGAAATTTGTTCATAAATCACTACATTTAAAACAATTTAAAAGGAAAATTCCACTGTAAAGAAAGGTGACTTATCTTAATCAGCTTGGCTATTTTTTCATTCATCGTGTTATACTCCAGATCAACTGTATTACTGAAATAAGCTGTCACTGAAAAGCGTTTATTGTGCCATTATATTAACATAATCTTAGCCTATACTCATTATAATAGCACCTTCCTGAAGAGGAATGTTGTGGTTTAACCCCAGTTGGCAACTAAGCACCATACAGTCACTCGCTCACCCTCTCCCTGCTCCCAGTGGGATGGGAGAGAAAATCAGAAAAAAAAAGTAAAACCCGTGGGTTGAGATAAAGACAGTTTAATAGGACAGCAAAGGAAGAGAAAATAATAATAATAACAATAATAATAATAATGATAAAAGAATGTACAAAACAAGTGATGCACAATGCAATTGCTTACCACCCGCTAACCAACGCCCAGCCCACCCCCAAGCAGTTACCCCCCGGCCAACTCCCCCCAGTTTCTATACCGAGCATGACGCCATATGGTATGGAATAGCCCTTTGGCCAGTTGGGGTCAGCTGTCCTGGCTGTGCCCCCTCCCAGCTTCTTGTGCACCCGGCAGAGCATGGGAAGCTGAAAAGGCCTTGACCAGTGTAAGCACTGCTTAGCAACAACTCAAACATCAGTGTGTTATCAACATTATTCTCATCCTAAAATCCAAAACACAGCACTATACCAGCTGCTAGGAAGAAAATTAACTCTATCCCAGCTGAAACCAGGACCAGGAAAAGAAGAGAAATATCAGGAAAATCTGTAACTATATCATTAAAGAATCTCACTCCTATATACTTCAGTTTACCTTATTTTTTTCTTTTTCTGTAGGTTGTGACCTCATCCCAGTCCAGTATCTCAGATGGGGTGATCCTGAACCAATTGCAGCAGTTGTTTTTGCATGTTTGGGTCTGCTGGCCACCTTGTTTGTTACAGCTATATTCATAATGTACCGTGATACTCCAGTGGTCAAATCATCCAGCCGAGAACTTTGCTACATCATTCTAGCTGGCATCTGCTTGGGTTACTTGTGCACTTTCTGTCTCATCGCAAAACCTCAACAGATTTACTGTTATCTTCAACGAATTGGCATTGGCCTCTCCCCAGCTATGAGTTATTCTGCTCTAGTAACTAAAACTAACCGCATTGCAAGAATCCTGGCTGGCAGCAAGAAGAAAATTTGTACAAAGAAACCTAGGTTCATGAGTGCCTGCGCCCAACTGGTTATTGCGTTTATCTTGATATGTATACAATTAGGCATAATTGTTGCCCTCTTTATAATGGAACCACCAGATATAATGCATGATTACCCAAGCATCCGAGAGGTCTACCTGATTTGTAACACCACCAACTTGGGTGTTGTAACTCCCCTTGGATATAATGGATTATTAATTTTGAGTTGCACCTTTTATGCATTTAAGACAAGAAACGTCCCAGCTAATTTCAATGAAGCAAAGTATATTGCCTTTACGATGTATACCACCTGCATCATTTGGCTGGCTTTTGTGCCAATATATTTTGGAAGCAACTACAAGATAATCACCATGTGTTTCTCAGTGAGTCTGAGTGCCACGGTGGCCCTTGGCTGTATGTTTGTGCCCAAGGTCTATATCATCCTTGCTAAGCCTGAAAGGAACGTACGCAGCGCATTCACCACGTCGACTGTGGTCCGCATGCATGTAGGGGATGGAAAGTCATCTTCAGCTGCAAGCCGCTCAAGCAGCCTGGTGAACCTGTGGAAAAGAAGGGGATCATCTGGTGAAACCCTTAGGTAAAGTTTGCTAATGGGGGAGTGTGGGGAAGTAATTATGATCTTCTGAGAGTTACTAATAGTGGAAGGAAAAAGGAAAATATATTAATTCCCTTTGCCTCTGCAATGGGAGAGGAGTGAGTCCTCTATCCTACATCTGTAACAGTTTTGGGTTTGATTTAGTCAAAACACTGTGCAAAAACAGGGGACAGAATAATGGGCAAACAATTGCAAGCCTGGAAGTACTGGCTGTGTCAACTGTACACTTAATGTAGGGAGGGAAACAAGACCTTGGGAGGAAAAAAAAAATCAGAGCAAGAAAGATAACTCATTGCCTTGTCCTGAATGCACCCATTTACAATCTCTTTTCCTTGAATGACTTGCATAGTGTCTGTATTTTGCCTCTAGTCACAGCAGTAAGACAACAGGATTGCTGCTAGTGCTACATAATCAAGATGGAGTAATAAATACAAGTGGCATCGTGAGCAGCCACTCTCAGGCATCTGAGGATTTGTTTCATATGACTCTTCTGTTATACTTTTTTCTCCTATTCCCTTGATTTTCCTGTCTTGTACTATCTCTTCCTGTTTTCTTTCTTTTTGTCCTCACCTGTCTTCTCTTCTTTACCTTTCTCAATACCTTTTTTCTGTATTCATCCTCTTAACTCCATCAAATTCAGGTGCTCACAGGCCCTGCTCTTGCTACCCTTCCTGCCATTGAACAGATACTCCCTTGTGAGATATTTCTTTGTTTCTTTCAAAGGAATTATTTTAATTCAGTGATCATGAAGACAACTTGTATGTTCAGTGTATAAAAATTAAAGTAAGTGAACACTGAAGAGAAAGGAGAGCTCTGGAGTGGAAATACAGTCCTGCTTCATAGACAGAGTGTGTAGAAGTGCACCCAGCCCAGTAGTTAATTTTCATCTTTTGATCCCTTTCACTTTTGATATGGGTGCTATGCCAATGATTTGGGTTATTTAATTGCTGGCATAAACAAAGAATTCTGCCTAGATGAAAGTGCAGAGAAACAGCTTTGCCATTCCTCTACTATACATGTCTAGCCTGGAAGTGACAAGTAGCTAGATTTTCCTCCTCATTGAAACACACATGGATTTTAGGATTGATAATATGAATATTTCCAGACATATCATTGTCACAGCTGGAGGTGGCATGGAATGAGGGCATGTACTTCCTTTTTTGTGTGAACCACAATTTAGACTCGAGGGAGGATTTTATTAGTAATACCTGCAGGACAGATTATGCCAAAGTGACGCTTTGTTTCTGTCAGATTATTACTAATGCTTGTCTTTCAGCAACTTTTAATTGGTATAGAAAAGGCCAGTCTATTACAAGATATTTTATACCTATGATCTGTTAATGATGGTATCTTCCAGTTCATTTCCAGGTGCAGTGTAGGATGATATTTTAAACTGATAAATCTTTATCAGTTTAATTGATGGTTACCTGAAATGTCCTTTTCTACAACCTCTGTATGCCTGAATGACATACAGGTGTTCAGGTTAGAAGCCCTATAACCACTTCTGGGCCAGCTAAAAGAGACATTCTTCATAACATGTCCTCAATAGGAGGGCATTCTTCCTCTTTGAGATCACTATTATTTTCCCTAACTTTTGCTGCAGAGCTCATTTGCTATCTCACAACTTTTTTACTCAACAAGATGAAGTTATAGATGACGGGAAGATATTGGGCTTGGGAAGGATTTGTTTGTCATCTGTTAAGGCCCAGTTTTGAAAGACACTGCTCTAAATCTTTGTTTTGTTCTGAAAAGTAAGGAGTGTACCCTGCTATTAAATATCCTAAAAGACAAGGTGTATTTTCTTCTTTTGAGGGCTCTGTTTCCATTTCTTTATATCCCTCAATATGTAGATAACACCTGCGGTAGAGAGTTATTAGCAGAATGTAATAGGTCATCATTGACAATGACTTCTTTTTCAATAGCACTATCCTGGAAAAGTCTTCCAGGATTTTGAGAGTGCCCGATATGTGTGTGTAGGAATGAAAAAGGCAGCACAAAGCTGATATATTGACATATTTACCTAGATAAGAACTAGAACATTTCATCTGAAACCTGGAGAAAAACTTTCATGTTATCAGTAGTGTTCATCAACACTTAAACCTGCAACAAAGAAGACACTCCTAAATGCATGTGTCTGAATCCTCAGCTGGTTAAACTGTGATTGTGCCAGTGAGTTTAGCAGTGCTCAGTCAGTGTGTGCCTGAAGGGTCTGTGAATCCAACAGCAAACTGATTCCATCGATCATGGGAAACTGTCTCTAATCAATGCCTATTTGGTTGCATGAAAGAAAACAAAACGGAGTCCCGAAATGTGCTGAGTAAATTTAAAATGCTGCTCAGGACTTCACCTATGTCTGATATCATCTCCAAGAAAGAACAGAAAACCACTTCCAGCTTTAATTCTGCTTACTGTAGAGCATGAACAAACAGAGTCCAACCATTTTACTTAATATTCAAACATTTCTTTAAAAAAATCTCATTGCACAAAGTAATATGTTTCAAGGTATTGTTCAGTACAATGCTCAAAAGCTTGTTTGGATACTTCTTCAAGTAAACACTGAAGTACTCAGAATCAAAGGAAATATGCACTAGAGCTACATGGCATTATTTAAATAGCTCAGAGGGGTTTTATTTAAAAAAGAGTGAGTCACTGTTGAATTTTAAAGAAACATGCTATTTAAGTCACCAGTGCGTAGAGGGGCCCCTATCATTAGCATTTTGCTTCTTGACACTAATTTATAGCACAGTGTAGTATCGCATCAAATCATTGTCAAACAGATAATGCCAATGCTCCGTTCGGAGCTTTCACATCAGCTGCAAAATGAGATAACAAGACTGCTTTTGCCTAAATAAAGCAATGCATCTGTTAGAGTCCTAAGTGACTTTTTGCATGTGGTGTTCTTCAATTAAGAAAACTCAGGCAAGCTGTGGATATGTGTTGGAATGAATCTTCACATACTGAAATAATGTAGAAGGAGAGAGTAAAACTATTCATTACCTAGTGAAATGAAAACCATTTCATGTAGGCTATTGTGATTCAGCAGTACTTACCAAAATATATTCTACCTTCATTTAAAAGTAGGGCTAACAAACCAGTCATTATCAAAAGCAACTCCACAAAGAAGAATGCTGAACACTACATAGCTGGAGTCAAAGCCACACAACCTGTGCAGAGAGGCATCTGGACCTTCTGCTTCCAGTTATCTTACCAGTTAATTTCACAGGGACTAGGAAGGCCATAAATAAATTGGGGAAATCCTACCTTAACATCCCAGGAACTATTATCACATATGCTACACAGCCCTTTTGCAAGAGTCCAAAATTGAGGGCTAATTTATCCTCTCCTCATTCTGAAATAACTGTATCCCAGGTAAGATAAGGACTGTATATTTCTGCTACAAGAGCTGCTGCTGTGATATTTCTAGCCAGGACTGCACACCAAAAGGTCTCAGTCATGCTACCTTGTCCTGGGGGATAGAGCACATATTCCAAAGTTTCTCTTACCTTTCTAATATCTTAGCCCTGGATTTCACACAGTAATTTAACTGTAGGTGTTTATCTCTTCTGAAACATGTTTTTAAATGGCCCAAACCACACATGCTCCATTTTCCAAGCCTACATATACTGAACCTTTAAATACATGCATGTCCCTCCACCTACCTGTAGAAAAGCAAGCTTGCTTTCCTTTAAAGCAGGTAATAAACTGTTCTGAGTGACCACAAAAGTGTTAAAAACAGACCTAAACACTATCTCTCCCACACATATGTACTAAGCAAGTCTTAAAAATCCTACCAATAGTTTTCTCTCTGCCCTTTAAATTGCTCCCAAATCTTCACAGTGCAGCCAATGCTCCTCCTCTCCAATTCTCCAATGGTTGTAGATGTTACAGTGGTTCCTGCCCTCAGCTGCTTCTTTTGGAGGTCCCCAACCCACCTTCAAGGTTCCTCAGTTGCTTCAGCAGCAAATTCTGCACTGTTCCAGACTGTAACATGTTATGGGAAAATCAAGAGCAACCTGGCACCCTCCTATAGATCAGGCTGTGGCCTGGACACAAACAGCAGAGGTGTTCAGGCAGTGAGGTGGGAACTTCTGAAAGAAGAGTGAGGTCAGAAAACACCATTGCGATCCCAAGGTAAGGCTCTTCGCTTGGAGATTAGAGGCTTAGTTCATATGCATCCCCCTTTATTTTTGCAGTGACAGTGAGAGGCAGAAGAAAGGAATTAGGCAGCTAAAGTGTTTTTTAACTGCCAGTTGGCCATTCTCCCTGTGATGACGTAGGACTCATTTAGGTTTCTTCTACCATGTTCTCAAAAGACTGGTAGGTGCTGGTAGGTGCCGAGTAAAAGCCAAAAGTACTCTCCTGAAACAATACAAGACAGATTATCACCTTCTAAATGAGTTAGGATTGCTGAAAGTAACTATTCATTTAAGCAAAAGGACTGAGCAGTACTTTCAATCTGTTACCCAGGCAGGTAGATATGATCACTCAACAGGAAAGAATTATCACCAGCAAAGTCAGATAATGTTAGCCATATTCAAGACACATTGGATGTTTGTGGTATTGCACATAATTCCTCCATACAGATGTGAACAGCACAATACTAGACAACAGAAAAAAGATGCATATCAATTTCTGCACCTTATCATAGACACTTATCCATAGCAACTCACAAATCCCATTGAGATTAAAGTTTAATAGCTCAGTGTGGCAGTGATGCTTTATTCCACCTGGATTTACTACATGATGCGGTATTTCCTAAATAATTAAACATAAACTGTGGCTGTCAAAGCAAATGAACTACTCTTTTGTTTTTAATGTATTATCTTGTCCTCTTAAGAAGTTTGCCTACCACTGTGTGATTGCAGAACTGAGCATTTCTCTGTATACATCTGCAGAAGTGATAGGACTGACAGCTTTCATTCAGGAGTGGGGATCCCTTGCTCTAGTGAGCCAACACTCACCCTCAGGTGAAGCACAGAAGTTTTATTCTATAAATCACTATTAATTTTGTTTTTCCTTACTCAACTTAGACAAAGAAGCGCACTCATCCACCTAAGAATCAGGTGCCATTTGGGAGCATTTTTTCTCCCTCTCAAGCACTACACTGGTACAGTAATATCAGCTTGAGGGACTGAGTGCCTGCCTTGCACAGGCATCAGAAAAAGCATTCAGGTGTCCAGGCTCACATGCTGTTAAATGCCATTCCCTGTCTCCTATGAGGAAGACATGATAAGCAAGGTAGATTTTTCCACTGGACTGGATTCAGCCCTGGACCACCAGTGGCTATACTTAGTGTTTACATCAGACAGTCCCAAACTGTGCCATAATGAAATATTTTGGAAACAGGTGTCTACCATCACACTGTGTGCTCTTTTTTCTTCAAGGAACAGCTGGTTTTCCTCCTTATCTGTTCTCTCTCTTTTCCCCTCTTATGACTGACTATATCTGTTTTGTTACAATTCAAACAGGAGCTATTTTAATCCACAAAATAAGAAAAATATGCTTGGATCAGCCTAGAAGCTGCCACTCATGGTTTAAAAATCTAAATTTTATATCATACATCAGCACAACGTATCTCAGCATCAAAATCTTGAGATGAGTTTTTCAGAAGCCTGAACTGATATTTCTCAAAAAAACCCACCCTTTTTTTCTCAGGAAATTTTTCAAACATTCCTTGTAATTCTGAATCTGATCAAAATCCATTTAAACCACTGAAAAAACAAGCGAACTGAAAATTTCAGCCTTGAACTAACTTGGGAGATCTTAGCTGTTACAACTTCTTCAAGGTCTGACTACTGCTATGTTGCATCAGGAAAGCCCTGGGAAGACACTGAGTTTCCAGACAAATGCGAATCCCCATCAGAATAAACCTCTGCCACTGTTACACACACCATGCCAAGGGGCTCCAAGATGCAGTCCATGCGATTCCCATTGCCCAGATATCAAATTTTGACTGGTTGAAAGCCACATCCATGAATAAGTGGATAGATTTGAAGCTATGGCCATCAAGCTGTGATTCAAATGTTTTTAGAATATGTGTGTGAGTTACCAGCATGAGGATTTCAGATGTAAACGTGAGAGATTCAAATTTCCTATGCCTCAGAAAGATAAGTTGCCTGAGAGATGAAACAGGGCTGTTATTTGACATGGAGATTTCAGTCCTGTAAAGAAGACAGAGTACAAGAAAAACTGGGGAAGTTTTGTGGAAAGCTGAAGCTGGCTCACATTCCTCACATGTACGCCCATTGAGAAAGATACTTACCATGAGTTTCTGCCACAGCATATTCTACTGGGACACATTTCTTATAATACAAGTGCCAATTTTGTCTTCATTTATATGCAGCTTGAACAATTTCTTTGTCACATTTTGAATTATGATAAAAGAAGACTACACTTCTCTTCCAAATTAATTTGTAAAAACTTTTTACTTACCGCACTTTGTCAGGGCATGGGTTACAGGTTCATGCTTAAAATTTTCACAACAAAAGGGCTGAGATACTCGGCAATCTGACTGATGATACGGTACCCTAAGACTAACACTCTCTCAGGTCCATTGTCTGGCAAAACAAGGGAAAACACAACTTTCCCAATACGTAGAATAACAGTCACAGACTGCATAAAAATCATTGGTTCTGCAGTTTCTGCAGGTAGTTGCACTGGTTTACTCATAGAAACACAAAACCGAATATAGAAGAGGTTGTAACCTCACGATACTGAGCTCAAGACTGGTGTATCACCTCTCGTATGTAGTTATATCAGCAGCCTGTCAGTTATGCCAGCATGAATTGCTTTCTTACTGGAGCCTGATGGAGCCATTCTGTCTTGTATAAAATAAACACTGATTGGAAAAGGCAGAGAGTTATTTTCTAGCCTGTTGGAAAGAACAATGATTTTTAATGTCAGACAATGGCAGAGGAGAGATTCCAGGCTGGGTCTCTTCTACCCCACAAGAGCCCCATGCACCAGGCTTTTATTATTAGCTTTACACTAAAAGACCTTTACAATTCTGGTTTTATTTAGCTGCAGAAAAAAAGGGACATTATTTGAAATCCTGAAGTTTTACAGAATGGACAAATAATTTATTGGTGACTTTAGTTATTTAAATCAACTCTTGTGTGTATGAAGAACTAAACAGGAGATTATTGAAGAATGTGAATCAGGAGAACTAATGCTTAAGAAGATACATTATAGAAATGACCTGCACCATCCTTGAACTGCAGCAGTGAACAGCTTTTAGCCATTGCTCCTCTCAGTGCAATAAATCCCAGTGGAATCTGAAAAGTGAAAGTGCTGCACAAAACAGGGCCAGAGATTACTGCAAGGCAAAAGATGTCACTGCGAAATCATCATGTACCAAAAAAAAAGTTAATTTCCACAGATGCTGTTTAAGGGCACCATCGACCACAAATTGCATGGAAGTGCTTAGATGGCTTTGCACTATGAGACGATGGCAAAAAAGTGAGGGGTAAGCTTCTTACATGACATAATGTTATAGGAGCAGGTAACAATTTACATGAGGTGAAGGTTTGGCTCAATGGGTATTGCTCTTATTTAAAAAAACAAAATCTAGTCATACTGATACAACAAGATATTATTTGTTTACTTCATAGCCTTGCTAGAAAAGAATTTTGATGCATGCAGGAAAAAATATTTGACTCTTTAGAGGAAGTCATTATCTTTTTGACTGATTAGTCTGCATTTATTAATGAATCAGTTCCCAAATGGATCATTCAGAGCTATTTTAATCTAATATGCTACAAAAATTTAGATTAAGAGATTACTGAATGGTTTGAGTCCTTCATTTTTCCCTGAATAATTTAGTCTTGGTGTCTTTTTGGACAAGCTTGATACTGTGATTAATTAAACTTCAACTATTGTGAAATGACTGAAGAATATTTTATGAAACTCAGTGAAAGGTATTAGGTCTGAAAGATTTTGATAAATTACTGCTAAAACATTCCATCTGTATAATGTATTTATATTCTTGAATGTCCTGATTACAGTGATTTTTAATTTGTGTACAGTGCTAGCGTTGTTGTTTTGAATTTTCTCCTCAAATTTAATTAAAATAGTGATTGACTGATATCAATTGTTTGGCTGCATTAACTAGCACATGTATTCAAGCCTAATTTTTGAAATTATTTCTATTATTAAGATGGCTTCCCCATCGTTTTGAACTAAGTATCATAGCTGAACTGTGCAAATTAAATTACGTTGTAAACAGTTCCCTGCCTACTGTTACACAAATATGCTCTAGATTGCAAAATGCATTCTTGCTAGTGTGCTACAAAAAAGAAAAGCAAGGAAAAGTGAAGATGGGACCCAGCAGTTTGATTTTTTTTTTAGAGGAAGAAAGAGCTGAGGAGGAGCTTTCTATTTTTTAACAGCAGTGTCTACCCCTTTTACCTTTTTATCCATCTTCAAGCCTGTCTCTCAGAATTCTGGTGACGAATAAATGTCACCATATACTATATCAATATTGCCCTTATCAGTCATGCTGAAAAGCACCCAGACAAGCCATGCAGATGGTCCCATGTCCATTAGCTCGCATGATGTAGATGCTGTTGCAAACTACCATCTGACCTGAGCACAGGTTTGCCTACCAAAGGAACTTATGGTACTTTCCAGAGCAAACTTTGATATAAACTGGGTTTGTAATTAATTTGACAAACAAGACTAGGACATCCACCCTCCTTCCAAGGTCCAAACAAGACATGAGCCAGTCTGCCACTATGGAAATAACTGTATGAATTATAAAGAATGGTATTTGTACTTGAATACTGATAGTTGGTGTGGACTAGTAGAAGAGCTGGAATTTCAGCTGACTTAGAACTGCATTTGGTTACAGATGTTTTTTAATAACTATGACTGAAACTCAAAGCAGGTGTCTGTTAAAATATATAAACACAGAACTCTTAATTTGCTGTAGTTTTGATTATAGCATTATATATTGCAGTGATTATCCAGTTTGCTGCCAGTTGATGACTTATAACACAATTATACATTGCCAAAAAAAAAATTAAGTCATTTTACGGTCTACTATCCAATAATGAGGTAGTAGAAAAAGAAAGGTTAAAAAATCTAATAAACAAGCACTAAAGATATGAAGCAGTAGAAAACAAAATAGAGGTAATATATTAAATATACAGCATAGCATAGCAGATCCAAGTAATAAGAAGCATTTGAAAAGAGAAACCTCTTTCTTATAAGTCAGCAGAAATGAAAAATGGTATGTTAAAATTGATGCCAAGGTAAGGCATTGAAAAGCAGGCCCCCATCCATCCATTTCACAAACCTAGAGAAGTTTCTAACATTTAAAATGCTTCAGAGCAAATGAGGTGTAGCTTCCCTTTTCAACATAATGAAGGAAATAATGAATAAAGTAATGAGACCTTCCTATGGCATCTCTAGTTATATATACCTGAAGAAGAGAGGACAGAAGTTCAGCATAGTGAATAGAATGAGTAGAACAAGAAGTCTTGTGTAAATAAGACCCTACTGTACAAAAATCCTATACAATGGTTTGTCCAACATTTCAGAAATACCCTTTCTGGAAGAAGGTAAATAAACATACTGGTAATATTTTGGTATTGATCTAATCTTCCCTTGAGCCAGTATAATGCTGTATAACATTATTCCATCAAAAATGTCATTTTAATTCACCAGCTGCAATTACATATGATTGCTTAATTAGAATAAGTTGTAAAAAAAAGAAAAATATGCTACACTTGAAAAAAAAAAATGTGAGTTTGGCTTTAAAGTAATTTTGCTTGCTGAAATTGTGCTATTAAGCAAACAATGTTTATATGCCGATCTTTTTTTAAAGGAACAAAAAGTGCCATGCTTAATAATATATAATTTATTTTAGCCATTATATGAATGGGAAAATGTCACACAATAAGCTAGAACCCCTTTAAAAGTATTCAGCTCAATGTGATGTAATGTCAAGATAGCGTGACAGTGTGACCAATCTCACAGAACTGATTCTCAAGAACACAGTATGTTTGTAGTTCAAAGCAGCCCCTACAGGAACAATGCTAAATATTTTTCATATTTCATTCTTTACCATTTATGCAGAAATCTTCATACACGTATTGTCTTACCTAGAATAAGGCTAGATTGTAAGATCTGACAATTAAAATATATAACTGGGTCTGGAAAGGTGGATGGCTTTGTAACATTCAGCAACCTGTTCAAGTTCCAGGCATAAGCACATTGAAAAGACTCCGTAAAAGTGATGGAAAGCAGAGAGACAATATTTCATTAATATACTGTAAAGCTTTCTGAATCCCCTCTCCTCTCTTCTCCTCTCTTCTCTTCTCTTCTCTTCTCTTCTCTTCTCTTCTCTTCTCTTCTCTTCTCTTCTCTTCTCTTCTCTTCTCTTCTCTTCTCTTCTCTTCTCTTCTCTTCTCTTCTCTTCTCTTCTCTTCTCTTCTCTTCTCTTCTCTTCTCTTCTCTTCTCTTCTCTTCTCTTCTCTTCTCTTCTCTTTTCTCTTCTCTTCTCTTCTCTTCTCTTCTCTTCTCTCCTCTCCTCTCCTCTCCTCTCCTCTCCTCTCCTCTCCTCTCCTCTCCTCTCCTCTCCTCTCCTCTCCTCTCCTCTCCTCTCCTCTCCTCTCCTCTTAACTTCATCTTTCAGGGCTTTAAAAAAGTCTTGCTTCAGGTTCATTCCAAAATAGCCAAACTGAGAGGTTTGGGGTTGAAATAATAGATATTACCTACTTTGATTATTGTTAACTTGTGGGGAAAAGCTTGATTCAGAAAGAGCTTTAGACACTAATACAATTTTCAGTATCTCAGACCAAAAATTGGGATCCTGTTAATTAACAAGGCCCTTAGGAATTAGTCACTGAAATGCAGAACTTAAGTCCCCAGTGTACGATTAGCCATCGCCCTACAATGAGATTTGGCTCTACAACCTCTCTCCTCTTAGGTGTTCCTGTGGAAACATCACTTTTTCCACCCTTGCAAGGTACAGTTTCATTAGGTCATTAACTCCCACCTTGAAGTAGAAAAAGCATGTTGATTAGAGCTACTGTCTTCCTCTGGGTCTTAAGAATGCCAAGCACACATTTGGTGCTCAATAATTAATAACATTTCAGCATGGCAGTATGAGATTGCATTTAAAATATGGATTGATGACAGCTATCCATCTCCTACACAGCAAATCACCTTTACTTTGCATTGCATTAAACAAACCAAAGATATCCTGAGATATCTTTTAGTTAGTTAAACCTTTTACTTTTTACTGAAAAAGGAGAGAGGAAAAAATCTTATGTCTAAGAGTAAAAGCCAGTTTCTAATTGCTGGGATTTTTTTTTTTTCCAGACAACATATTATCTAAAACAATTACTTTTCGCTATTGCAAGCAGTTGTCTTTTGAGTAGTCTTTCTCAGCTGGTGTAGTGTGGACATTTTAACAGAATCTGTGTACTACTACCCACATTCTACACATAGACTATTTTTCAAGGATTTGAC
This sequence comes from Ciconia boyciana, assembly GCF_034638445.1. Lineage (NCBI taxonomy): Eukaryota > Metazoa > Chordata > Aves > Ciconiiformes > Ciconiidae > Ciconia > Ciconia boyciana. The sequence continues at coordinate 210,980,031 of NC_132934.1, forward strand.
TAAGCCTTTGACCAAACTATACTGAAATGTGGGCTATGGCACATCTAGCTCTGGCCCGCCAGCATCCTCCAGATAGGGGATATACTACCATACGGAATGGACTGCTGGTCAAGGCATCCAAGACCCTCTGCATGGAAACCAGGACAGAGCAGGGGCAGGAGGGGCCATGAGCACACCTGGGTCTCACCCTAACATGAAGTCAGGACCACCAGGATGCCAGCACCTGGTTCTAAAGTGTAGGCATAGTCTAATAAAGTCCATATCTAAGGACTATCACCTCTTGTCAGTACAGGGGCCCACACCTTAACTGGAAAAAAAGAAGTAGGGATCTGCACATTAAGAGATCAAAAACTGGTTTCTACAGCCTTGTAGTGGATGGCTATTGGTCTCATTCAGCATTATGATTCCCATATTCCCCATTTATTTCCTATAGCATCCATTAATTTGGTCTACAAGAGGAGTTTTGTTGGAAGGTAAAGAAGGCAAAGAAAAGATCTAATAGTCCTTCAAACCTGAGCAGTCACGCTGGTGTTTCCTACCATGTATCACATGTGCATCAAGTTCACTAAAAGCCAAGGCAGTACAGACATGTTTTCTCTCAGCCCAGGAGTAAGTTTCTTTCTCTCTACTGATCCCCTCTGGAGAGTGCAGAGCAGTGCTGTGTAAGTGATGTGGCAAAGTATTTGGCAAATGGACAAGCCCCGCAGTGACTGAAATACTGGGAATTACTTCACAAATTTCCTGTCACTGATCAACACTTATAAAACATATTAGTATGTATCATTAAGAATTTGTTCGTAAGACAACTCACCCTTCTGCAAAAAAATGACACAGCCCACAATGCCACACCCAAAACCCCAAAGAAACACTAAAAATGACTGAAAATCTTTTAAATCCTTCAACAGAATTTAGTAGCTGCCTGTCTGCACAGAAGTAAAGTCTTATCTCTCTTTTCTAACCAATACACAGTCCTGGAATTGACCCTGAGAAAAGAAATCTATTCTTGCTCACACTAGTGTTTTATGCCTCCTCCATACACCAGCTGAAATACCAAATTAATTTTCACATTAGCATTTGTTATGACAACTGCAAAGAAATGTTTGAGGGTTTTTTCTCTGCTTTTAAACCAAACCTTCATTTTAGCAACCAGAAAGGGGACATTTTTCTAATTCAAGACATTCTGAGGCAAAATCATGTCCTTTATCTGCTCTGAAAGCTGAAAACCCTTTTTACTTAGAACCTCTGGTGTCCCTTTCCAGAATGGTCACCCAAAGAACTTTGCAGCTTCCATGCACTGGTTAGATGCACTTTCCACACTAGGAGGGTTGATTAGAGTTTGATCACTGTTTTCGTAATTACATGGATATTTAGCACTGAATGAATGGCAGTGGCAGAGATATTATGGTTCAAGGCTTTGAGGCATTCTGTGACCACACACTATTTCTGATGGTGTAATTTGCTCTTGAGTGGATGGAAAAACTTGAGAGATTCATATCAGCCTCTCCGAGATCCGTTCCGCTGACTTTCACGACAGTGAAATTTATTCTAATGACTGGGGAATGGGGAACTTTGGGGTTTTCTTTATCTGGGTCACATCCGTCCTAACCAGGGGTTCTTCAGGATGGAGTTACCAAGGACACTTACCTCTTGTTTCCTTCTGTTGGCTACTTTTTAGTATTCAACTTACTGTGAGCATTTAGAGTCTCCAAATTCCTTCTCTTAGTCAACTTTTTCTCCTTCTGTCTTGTTGGGCACAGAGTACCTCTTTTGGTTAACAGGTCTAAATGTAACTGTGTTTCCTTCCTGCTCTTCCTAAACTCTACTTTCTTTGATGTCTAACACCTTCACCCCAACTTTATTTCCTTTTCTTTCCTGTCAAGTTTCTACGCATTCTTTTCTCTTCGTTCTTTCTCTCTGGCTACCCTAACTGAATTTGTATGATCCAGCCTGACTTCCTTTGTATTTTTCAGTGAATTTATCTACTCTCTAAGCCCCTCCACTTTTTCCTCTGCTCTAGGAATCGACTTCCATTTAATATGTATGTGTCCTGCACGAGCTTCATGCCTATCTGGGAGCACTGCATATACCACACTCTGGATTGCCTTAAAACCTTGGTAGCCAGTCTGCAAAGCTCCTGTTGTTCCTCCTTTCAGTAAGGTTATAATTTGTAAATGAAAGGACTTCTCTGCACTGAGCACACCTCATTTTACTGTCTCCGGTTCACTCTCAGATTCACTAAGCTTCTTCCTCAGTTATTTATGCAATATACATTGCCTCTGAGGATCTACTACAACTGCATCCAAAGTTCAGCCTGACTTTGTATGTACTCAGGTTATTTCTCTTTTACAGGGTTGTTCTCTTCAAGGTACCTTTTGCTATCTAGATCAGGTTAATGGACAAGCAACAAATAAGTCATTTATTCTGTAATGTTAGCAGTGTTAAAATGTACAGGCTTCCCCACACAAGTGTGTTAAATACCCACAATGCACCTCATAGCACGTGGGAATGGGATATCACAAACTCTTTGAGAAGACATCTGCAGGCATTTTGCCCAGATTTTATTAAAGCATTTAAATAGGTATTTCAACACTTAGCACAAGAATTTGTACAATTAGGGTGAAATTCACCACTGGGAAGAGAGCCAGCATAAGACCTCTTCAATGCTCACATCCCAATTAAGTGCTTCAGAGAGTAAACAATGACCAGGTCTTATCCTGGTACCCTATCCAGGGATTAATTAGATCCTCAAGTATTACATTGTTTATCCAAGTGAGTTTTTCATCCAAGTGCAAGGTATGGTATTAAAAACACTAAAACATTTACATTACTGCACTGGGCTCTAGAATTGGGATTGATTTCATCTGACTTTATGTCTACATCTCAGCAAGTCATCTAGCCTCCTTTTATTGCTAATGGAGAGAGAAAGGCCCATTCACGACATGAACTGTGAGCCCACCCAAATTTTATCCAAGCAACCAACTACACTGGTGCTTGCTTTGACAAGCAGATGAACAAGTGTTACAGAGATGGGGGATCAGAGAAAAAGATTCAGTTAGGATTGAGAATGTGGCCACCAGCTGGTTTCTCACTGATCCTTAATTTAAGTGTTGTTTCCCTTAAACTGTTTAGCCAAACATTTTGGTCTGACTCCAAAAAGTATTAAAGACAAAAGGTTAGCATGTTATCTATTCTGTAGAATTTTTTAGCTCTGCCTATACATAAAAAAAGAAAATGGTGAGCACCTCTCCTGCATAGCCCTGTTTGCTTTAGCACAGGTCTGGGGTTTTATGCAGCTATTCCACCGCTCCCACGGCTGCTTTGCCCTATACCCCACCACTGCCACAGTAGCATTCATGTGCATGGCCCTTTGCACAGCAGCTGTCACAGAAAGCTGAGCACACAATCACTTCTTTCTGTTTGCTCCTGTTGTTGTCGTGATTTATTAGGTACAAAGGCAGGAGACTGGCCCCGCACAAGTCGGAAATAGAGTGTTTCACCCCAAAAGGGAGTATGGGGAATGGTGGGAGAGCTACAATGACCAGGTAAGCAAACAGCAAGTGGCCTTAGGGCAGTGTGATATGTCTGTGAACAAGAGGAGCAGCCCTGGAACAATGCCAGGCCAGATCCTCTGTCTGTAATTCCTGTGCATCCCATATAGTATGTTTAGAAAATAAAAAGACAAAAGAAAACATGTGGCCACTGCTGATTTCTGTGTTCCATCTGACCGCCAAAAAAACCCTGCACCGTGTTCATTTGAGTGATCCAGACCACATGTCCTGTGTGATGTTGTCATAATATGGTGCTTTGAGGAGGAGAAACCTTACACCTGACTCATTAATCCAGTAGAGCGGATGAAGAAGAGACAGCATTCAAACTTGGAGTAAGCAGCTCCAGAACTCCTCTGGAATGGTGGCCCCACTACATATCAGGGATTACATTAGGTCTAATCAGAAGAGCTTTTAAAAAGAGAGAGAAAAATTGACTGATGAAAACATTTTCAATATGAAAAACCTGGTTCTTCTCCTGGTCCTTGTGGGAAAGTGCTGAGTTTTACAGTGGTTTTAAGGAAAGGTTTCAAACTCATTTTAAATAGAGTTCAGAACATCTTTTTCATAACTTTCCCCTTTTCATTTAATTTAGATAATTATTTTCAATTTTGTTTTGGCCATTATATACTTCATAACATTATACGCTAATGTTACAATTTTGATGAATATCGAATACTACATTTTTTCAGTGTTACTGGGATGCACTATTTCAATATGGCCATTTTGATGTTTTGTATTGAAATATTTCAAACTATTGAATTCTGTGAAATACTTGGAGATTTCAACTATTCATCTCATTTTGAGTCCAATCAGATTTCCAAATGTTGAACTCTCCCATAGGACAGAAAATCCATTTCTCCAGACATTTCATTAATAAATGAATAAGCCGCATGTGTCACAGATGTTTATAAATCTTTCATGAAACAATACTCTTAATAAGCATTGTATCATTGCGTTACATTCTACCATAAGTTAGAAGTATTTGGTTTACCATTTATTAAAAGATCCACTCATTTCTTATCGACCCCTGTAAGGTATTTGTAAATGCAACCTTAGAGCACAGCATGACCAAATTATACCTTTACTTTTCCCAAGTGCTACATCACAGGTGAATTTTACCATTGCAGGAGTGTGTTCAGTGAAACACTTGCACAGTGTTATGTTCCCCTTGGGTACAACAATATTCACTCATGTACATAAGGCTATCAACTATAACGCTACATACCACACACCTGAGGGACTCCTGCTGTTTGAGTAACATCAGGAACATTCATTGCTGAGTGTTGTACAAAATGTATATATGCCTGTTATTTTTTGTCAGTTGGGATTCTGTTTCTTGTCTGTGTGTTGTCTGGATTTATTTTTTTCCTACATTGCATTGCCTTCAGTGATATTTATTCTTCATTTTAAAGCTATCTGGAGTCACTATATAAGAGAATTTTGAAGAGAAGAAAAGTATATGTAAATGTCAAACAACTGTATTTTGTTGTACAGTATTCAGCGCTGTTTTGCCTGGCCATATATATACACTTGAAAAATTTCTTTTTTATATTTTATATCTTCACAGTGAAGAATCTGTTTGCATTCCAGACTGTAATCGATCTGAGTCAAGTAGAGAGGAGAAAAAGGTTCCTGTTAAAGAGGATGCCCTAACAGTCAAAAAGACTGGAAACTGTGTCAGTCTAATAGTACCACAGCAAGACTGTCAGCTGCAAGACCTACTCAAACAGTTAAGAACACCTGCTGCTTAACAGAGAGTGCAATTGCATTTGATGGCTGTGTTTTGTTGTCTCCAGCCACAGTGTCCTGGCCAGTGGTCCTTGTCAAATTTCATAACCTAAGTAGAGTTGCCACTGAATAGCCTGGGAACCTCCCAGAGATAACGTAGATGTTGTAGAAAGGAAAGTAGGTGCCATTGTCCTATCTCAGTAAGTATCAGAGCACTGCTAGAAGTCACTGGGATGAAGTGCAGATGGAAAAAGACAGATGCAGGGGTCTGACCGTTTGTGAATAATGAAAAAATCTCATCATCTCACGGGACAAAGAGGTCCCATGATACTGACCAAATCCCACTTACATCCTTTCAGTCTAAAAAATGCTGTGCAATTTCATACTGGGCTGTATTATTCAGCTCATGTTCTCAAAACCCTCGTGCAATACTATTTTTGTGTTCCAACCCTAGTGTGGATATTTTTCACATCAGGGCCTCACTATCATTGTATATTAGTCTATCCAAATGGCTTGGGATTTTTCAAGATGAAAAGTACATAAAAATAGCTGTAATGGGTACACTATGTGATGCTTTGTAAGGCTATTTCTGATTAAGAGAAGTTACTACATCCTGCGTCACCTGTGAGCATCATTCACATATATCTGATAAAATCAATTATGGAATGGGATGTTTTATGGGGCTTTCACAAAGCAGGCATCACAACATCATTTTTTTTGCATTTCTTGCATCATGATTGCATTTCTGATTTGATTAAATGCAATGAATAAGAAACTGCTTAATAATTCAGAAGAGTAATTTTTCTGCTGGTAAGTCCCATGTGCATAAATACCTCTGTAATTATTTATCAGGCATGCCAAACATCTGAAGTTCCTCCAATTGTATGCTCTTTGCAGAGGATAGAATTCAAATCAACCCTTGACTTTGGAGATACAACTGGGAGACTTAAATATTTCTCTTTTTTTTTGTTTGTTTTTTCTTATGCACCGTTTGTGCTCCTGATTTCAGGGTTGGGTAAGCTGGTGGTTCCTATTTTTTCCAGTTTCTGTTTCATACCTTTAGCAAATAATCAATGAAAAAATTGAAAAAACATGTTGACTAAGCAATGTTGAAAGCATCTTAAAGCTTTGTGCATCAGGAAGCAGAACTCACAGTTCAAGAGGGGTCATTGCCTACTCTCCATCCTGTGAATAGGATGCTCCAGTGTAGCAGAGATGTGCTCAGAGATGCTTGAAGTGACATTTTTTGGACAGGAAGCAAAACCCAGCACTAGCTGCCTTAACAATTGCAGTGAGGTCACAGTAATAGAGGAAAGAATTTACATCTAGTATCAAAATAATTTTTGCATTTTGGGTCATGATAATAGGTGTCCTAGAAATCTTTCATTCAGATACCAGACACTTCATTTCCCGTTCTAGCCAGGCATGCTGCTGAAACAACTCCCAGCATTAGCATTGCTGGTGGCTGCGCTGGGAAGTCATTGGCAAAGTTTCTGTCCATCAGCTCTCTCTCACTTTGTAGTTTCTTTCATCCTTATAGATTGGAGAAGTCATTCATATAAATATCAGCTGTTATTTTCATGAGGAAAGGAGGTATCAACTGATTACAGTTCATGGAGTAATATAAATAAATGCCCTTGCTGTTGTTAACAGAAAACAACTCTCTCTCTTTGCAAAATAATTGCAAAATATGTTGTTCACTTTTAGAACTCAGGACAGGACAAAATGACTTTTTGCCCTGTATCATTCTTCTTTTGTGTTTTGTTGATATTTATTTCCATAGAACAAGCAGCATGGAAATAATTTAAGCTAAATGACTTGAGTGATATATCACTAGCAGACTGTTTGTGTGTGGCAGAATTGGCTTTCACCCAGGGAAAAAATTATATAGGCCTGTAGAGGTTTCCTTAAAGGCTATTCAAAATGGCAACAACACAAACCATTACAGTGGTAGAACTGACCTAGTTTAGATACCCTAGAGTTCTGTGTCCAGTTTTAGCCAGTCATCCAGGCTGTCCTACAGTCCCAGGAGAAACTATGACTTTTTCATACAGGTATACTGGAGTTTGCCACTTCAACCACTTATTTCATTTCAGCATGTTGCAAGGCACCTGCATTCTCCCAAGGATAAAGAACTTGGGTCACTACAAGCAAAATGTATATTGATCTGAGATTGGCTCAGGTGACAAGACTAGAGAAACAAAATACACATGTGCCCGTGCTTGCAGGCATCACAGGCACACACACAGATCACCCCTTATGAAGAGTGAGTTTTTAGTTAAATCTGCAGATAGCACACAATCCTTTTCAGGCGGAGTAATTATATCATTGAGTCTTTAATAAGGTTTCAGCAGAGGACTCTAAAAGGACAACAGCTTCTTACTATTTATTTTGAATAACAAAAGTTCTCCTTGGCAGAAAGTTGTATGGACTAAGTACAGAAGTTTATCCTGCTTACCAATGCCAGCTGCTTCTGTGGATAAGACAGAAGGACTTCTCCCTTAAACACAGGAGAAGACTGTCCTTAAGAAACAGGCTTGGTCTGCACAGTGTTGGAGCAATAACTTAACTACATCAGCTTCTTAAAAAACAAGATATTGCTTCAAGTTTGAATGCAACACTCTACTTCAGCCATTGAAACATCTAAACATGACTTTGCTGCCAGTTTTAGCTCAATAAAATTTAGACCAGTGTTCTGAAATACGAATTTTCATGCATGGACTTATAAATTAAAGAATTTGAAATCATTCCTTATTATATTCATGTGAGGACAAGTTGCAAAGAGATCATACAGGTCTCCATCAAGTTATTGTCCAGTAGCTGTTTTCAGTTGTATCATTTCAAATCTGGAATCAGATACTGATAGTGGTATGTGATAGAGAACAAAAACTCCCTTACATTTTTATACTACTCTCTATTGATTCCCCTTGTATTCCAGTTTCCACTGGTGAATAATACTATGTAGCTATGCATTCTAAGCTTTCTTAGAAAATAATAAATTCTATCATTTTAAACTGATTTTCCTATTTCATTTAAAGTTAATAATAAAAGATAAGTGACTTATTTTCAAATTACATATGCTTTCAGTAACTGTCCCAATACTAGTCCCTAGGCACTCATCATCAGAATTAATTTTAACAATTTCAGGTAATTAATGAGAATGGTGTCCTTGCTAAAATAATGAGAGCTTTCAGGTGCTGTGACTGTCAATTCCTCTTCCCACTTTTCATTTCTTCTGCATTTTGAAGGACCTCACAAAACACATTCGCTTTAATAGCATCTGGCTAAAGAAACCCTGGTGGCAGAGCTATGCACCATCTCATAGATAATCACACCACAGAGCAAGAAATGCTGAAACAAAACTTCTGCTACCTCAACCAAAACAAAGGACAAAGTGATCTATTCTAGATAGTAAAACAAAACATGTGTAAGGGGAGGGGAACATTTTTCTTAACACTTAAGTGGATAAAAAGCAGTTAATATCCCTTATGAATACAGAACAAAGCCCTAAAGACAAAACTTAAGTGACTCTAAAAAGGTTAAGTAAGGGAAGAAAATGAGAAACAATACCAATTGCTATTCTGTCAGCAAGCGGACAACTGTAGAGGAAATATTTGAAATGTCAGAGACTTCAAAAGCTCTCTTTTTTATACCACTTTCACTTATTGTACATATTATATTATGGTAGGCCTAGCAGGCTGGGAAAAAGCCTAGCTATCAAAATCAAAGCAGCTTTTAGTAAAGAGACTGGAGAAACAATTAGTATGACTGGTTCCAAGGGAATCCCTCTCATACATAAGACTGAACATAATTCACCTATAGTGAAAGAAAACAAAAAATGTGCCATGCAAAAAATTTTGTTTTACAAAAAAAAAAAAAAAAAAAAAGTATTTTGCTAACATATTGGTTTGGAAGTTATGTCACTGATTGATTGAGTTTGCTCTTCTCTAGATATGACCTGTACTCTGCTCTGCTCTACTCAGTGCAATGTGCCAGTAGAAAAGCAGAGTGGGGTAGAAAAACGTGTATTCAGTCAAACTTAGCAGTGGAATTCCTTTGGGGGCTCAAAAGTGTAATTCTGCTGTTCTCATGTGAGGGACTCAAAATCTGTCTGCAAGAAAACTCTAAAATGTCACTGACCTAATGTTTCCCATCATCAAAGGGTCACGGCAGAGCTGGGCATAAAAATTGTAAACAATTCATTAGTAGCCATCATAATCTATGTCTCTGATCTATCTTTATTTCTTTATTTTTAAATTGTGTGCATTGCAGTGGTTTCCAGTGAACTTGACAGAGTAGCAATATGCAGTTAGAGCAGAACTGTAAAGTACTATCACTGGAATTTACCCATAACCCAGCTTCATACCAATATATGAAAACAAGTGGTGCTCCTTTCACAGAGGTGATAAATGATGGCACACAGTCCAGTGTTGACTTTGTAGTAAGTAGGTGCAGCAGTAAGTAGGTGTTATCTCGTTTCTGAGATAACAATTCCAATTACTGCTGGGCAAACTACTAGGATTTTAACTATGGGGTTCATTCCTTACTGATAAATTGCTGCTTGCTTCCTATTCAGTTTTTTATATCAAGGAATTTGCAATGAATAATGGTCAAGTCTTTCAGGCTTCTGCACAAAATTTACATCAAACAGCCACTGGGTCTCCTTTAGAGCCCTAGGAACTCCATGAGAGCCACACATATAGCTTGATTACTCTTGGGCACAGCACGAAGTCTGTAAACAAGTGCATCAGCCAAGACTGACCCAAAATCAAACTGGGATTCAGGGGGACTGGTAACAGCTGCTTCATTGAAGATTTAACTGTCAGCTGCCCTTGCCCAGGGCTGGACACATCCCCAGATTTTATCCTTTTCCTTTTCACAGGCTCCTCAGCCTCATATCCCTCCTTAATAATTGTCTCCTGAATGGTGACCAGGGAGGGAATGACATGTTCCCTTCACAAGCTCTTACAACCTGATCTTCAGTCAACCGAAAATGTCCATGTGCATTTAGTGCTCATGCACACACTTAAAGCCATAGGGTTTGAACACCTGTACTAAGCCAGTGCCTGAAATCAGGAGGGGTGCTAGAATATATCTGTTTCTTCAGGCAAGTGTTTCTATTTGCATTGGCCAATCCTTCATGTTAATGGCATTTATTTAGCCTCTGTGGCAGGCAGGAATTTTACAGACCCCTTTGAGCTCTGAACTCAGCAGGAGTTAAGAGATCCCACTGGGGAGGACACCCAGGACTGGAACTAGGCCCTCTCTTTCTGCCAGATCAAGGTTAAGAGTGCCAGGTCACCCAGCCTCCTGGTCCAGCTCAAACTCAGCAGGATCTGGGAGGAGATCTCATGGTCATCATACCAGAACTACAGGCATGATCTCATCTCCCAAAGGATCCAAAACCTGCTCCTGCTGCTGGCACTGAGCTCCCGCTGAGCTCAGGACTCAGCATGACCAGGGAGCCAGGGCTCTCAAACAGTTCTCAACACCCATGGAGTACATGTTCCAACAAGAGGAGCACACAAACCTCAGAGGCAACTGTTTTCCACTGGAAGACGTGAGTCCCAGCATCTGTTCAGCTCAGAAGCACATCCACAGAGATGCAAAGGGTCAAAGTGATCAGTGCTACAGGTTAGATTTTGCTTTTCCTGCTTGCTCTGATTGAGGTACAGCAAAAGGAAGGGATTGTCTGAACAGCAAGTTACAAGCCACCAGCTGTTCTGCCTGGCATTTTGGAGGTAGGTGCATAACAGTTTACTTCCAAGATCCAGATAACAGCCTGGTGATCACTGCAGCAAAGGGGTGAGCCCTTATATACTCATACAGATCATCTCCCAGTCTAGCCTCTCTTAAAATACCCACTGGTTTACGTTGTGTTCGTCTGCTGGATTCTGTCACACTGCTTTTGAAGGGGAAAGCTATTGGCATATGTCGTGTTACATGATCCATCGTAATTTCATGTAATGTAATCCTGGATGTGAACCCACAAGAAGGTTTTGTTTACACTCAGCACAACTTTCTTTTTAGGTGACTGGAAGAGCTATTAAACTGATAGCGTGTGGCAAGCCTCCACATGAGGGCTGGTATAAAGTCATCTGTGTTTAGTAAACTATGTGTCTTGCAAACTGTTACACTGCAGGCTAACATGTGTGAGTACATCTATTTCAGGCTTAAAAAGCAAACAAACAAAGAACAAATTTGTGATACTCTGCCAGGGTCTCCAATGTGGTTGTCTTTCCAAAAAATCTAAATGGCTGTAGCAAATGTTTTGGAAACCAAAGTGAATTGTTTAAAGTTCTGTTGCATTTTATATATTAATCACGCTTATTCGTATGTGGAGACTATGTTTTTCCTGTTGACATCATTTCAGAGTCATTGTCTGTTTCAGCTAAGAAATATTTCTAATGGTCTTTCTTAATCCCAAGAACTATAAGTTAATGTATGTATAAACACCAGCTCATCAGCCTAAGGAAGATGTAAAAAGAAAGGAGTGGTTTCATTCTGTGTGTTTGTAAGTGCTGCAGCTGGCTTTCCTTAAGTAGAAAGAGGAGAAAAATAAGCAATTTAGATAAAGAGCCAGGGTATGATGTGATCTGAAGAGAAACTACCCTAAGAGGACTCATTTTCCAGGAGAGTGGAGCAAAATGTTTATTGCTGTCTCCAAACTCAGGTCACCATGAAGAGCTGCTTGTATAGCTTGTCTATTATTTCTTTCCTACTAGGTATATGGTTTTATTCTCTGAGTTGAACTGCAATTAAAAATATTAATTTCTTTAAGCTAGTGGTGGCTAACTTACCAAGTACCTTGATGAAGAAGAGGTCATCCATTAGAAGCGTCTCTCCACCCACAACCAGTATAGCCCCTTTCTGAGTATTGCTCCAGTACTTCCAAGTACTGGGATATAAACAGATTTTTTTCCCAGCCTTAACAGACTAAACTTCTCCGTCTCCCAGTCTACACTCCCTGCCCCATACCAGGAATCCATGGCCATCACCCTACAACAAGCTCCTTACCACTGAATGCTCCCAGGCCAGCCTACATACCTGCCCCCTGCAACCCAGACAGTCCAGGTCTCTCATCTATTCCCTTCAATCTTTTACCTCTTCCTCACTCCTCCATGCATCCCGCAGTCCCACAGCCCCTCTTCCTGACACCAGTCCAACAGAAGGAAAACCATCAAGCTGCTCCCTCTCCCAAGATAGACACTGCCTATGTCCCAAGGGCAGCAACAGAGGTGTCAGGAGTGGCCATGAACTAGCGCAGAGTAGGTCACGGCTAGATGCACAAATGGCCTGTGAAATGAGCTGGCTCACGCTGCTTGTTTTTCTAGACCATACAGGTATAAATTATAGCTATAGCTATATTGCAATAGATAGATATGGATATAGATGAAATTACAGTCAGCTTTATGATGAATATAAGCTCTGGGACACCACATACCCATGGTATAGGTACAGTGATTACATTTTTAACTTTGATGCAAGTTACCATCTTATCTCATTTCTGTTTACAGCTCTAATGGGAAATCAGTTTCCTGGGCCCAGAACGAGAAAAGCAGCAGAGGAGCACACCTTTGGCAGCGGCTGTCAATCCACATCAACAAAAAAGAGAATCCAAATCAAACTGCAGTGATCAAGCCTTTTTCTAAAAGCACAGATAGTAGCCGACATAGTAGCAGCGCTACATTTCCTGAGGCCAGTGCCAAAACGCTTTACGACGTTTCGGAAGCAGAAGAGCAATACCCAGCTCAGTACCGACCGCAGACTCCCTCGCCTATCAGCACCTTGAGCCACAGAACTGCCTCCGTTAGCCGAACAGAAGATGATGCCCCTACCTTCCAGTCAGAGCCTCCTCAGCGAAGTAGCTCCTCTCAAGGCTCCCTCATGGAGCAGATCAGTAGCGTGGTTACTCGCTTTACAGCCAACATCAGCGAGCTGAACTCTATGATGCTTTCAACAGCCACTCCAGGGACAATGGTGGCCACTCCTCTCTGCTCTTCATACCTGATCCCACGGGAAATCCAGCTCCCTACAACAATGACCACGTTTGCAGAGATCCAACCACTTCCTGCCATCGAAGTCAATGGCGCTTCGCAGTCAGCTAGGAAACCTTCAAATGGCAGCGTCAAAGAAGGCACTTCAGAGGCCCCATCAGCCAAGCAAGACCTTGAGGAGTTGGTAGCTTTAACTCCTCCTTCTCCTTTTAGAGACTCCATCGATTCTGGAAGTGCATCTCCCAGCTCTCCAGTTTCTGAATCAGCTCTCTGTATCCCGTCCTCCCCAAAGTATGACACGCTCCTCATCAGAGATTATACTCAAAGTTCTTCTTCGCTGTGAATGTAGTTCAAGACAACGTTGGATCTCAACGACTACAAGCAAGTAGTGAGGGGACAGCCAAGCCTTCGAGATCTCCAGTGTTTACGCAGATAGAGTGAGAGGCATTGGGTCATCTTGTGAGAAACGGAGAGGAAGAAGAGGAATTACTTGAGAAGTGGAAACATCAGATTAATTATGCTGTTTTAAAGACAAAATGACTCATGGCAGATTATCGTGGCCTTAAAAAAACATGGGCTTTTCAGAAACACTGAATCTATTTTTGAGGGCTTATAAGGAGTCTGTTAAATCAGTTACATACCAAGTGCTTTGCTTTAGTATACAATGAACTGTGTGTACAATATATGGGGCGGGGGGGGAAACTAGATTGTAAACAACTGTACAATGGTTTGTTTGTTTACTCTGATTCCTTACCCAGAAGTGAACCTTGATCTTTTATCAAGAATAGAAGACCAAACATTGAATGTACATTTTCTAACAGACTCAAATCTGGGACCAAGCTGTCAAGCTTTCTTTCTTTTTTTTTCTATGAAGATCTCAAAAAGCAGTAATGTATGTTCAATAATTACCAAACTTTTTGCTGAAGCATATTGTGTCCGTGATACGTTACACGTGGATAACACTAAGCTGAGGCTTTGCAGTGAGTGACTGCAATATGGAGGGCTTTACAAGTGACTTCTCAACCTACACATTTGTTTATGAAATTCTCTTCTATCAGTATCAAAAATTTGATTTGTTAACATTGGATTCTCCTTCACAGCAACAAAACGCAAGGAAGATTTCCTGACTATTTCACCATGTTGCCAACTAATAATGAAGTAGCAAAAAATATTTTCTGGAGTACTGTTTTGTAATTCCCTTATCAGGGCAAGTTGTTGAGGTGAATATTCTCTTTCTAGCAGCACTACCAAGCTATATTATAGCCTCACTCCCTGCTGAAATTAACACATTTTTATGGACGTTCTTATGCTAACATTACCAGTTAAAATACTTATTTGGGCTCCCATAGTCTTTGCTTGCAAGGAACAGGTAAACACCCTAAGGATTTTCTCCATACTTTGAATGACAGAATGCTAGGAGACCAATCTGGATTATGATGAATGCTAACTGTCAATGGAAAGGTTGTCATAATCATAATTCATATATAGGGAAAAAAAACCTGTGTCAAAATCTGCTTAGAAGTGATTTAGCTACTCTTTAATAAGCAACAATTTTAACCTTATTTAGCTGCTGATGCCTTGCAGCTATGAACTGTGACAAAAAAAAAAAAAAAAGAAAAAATACTTTCAAAGCAATACAGAGTAAAGGTTAAAACAGAGAAGACCTAATGAGATATGAACCAACAGAGTCTTTGTTTGTTTCTTAGCAACTCACAGAAGCAAGGGGATTCCTCGTATTTTTTTCCTATATCAAGGTAGTACAGTTTAGTGCACTTCATACCGTCACAGCACTTTTTTAATACAGGCAGGGAAGAGTTTTAAAGTTTGAATAGAAGCTAAATAATTTTTGATAGGTGTAGTTACATAGAACTTGTAAGTCAGGCCCTAAATGCACACTGTATTGGCTCTCTCCTTCATGACATAGCTGTCCTCAGGTGCCAAACTTTTTTGGGTTTGTTTTATTTTATTTAAGGATAGTATGAAGTGGTGAGTGATGTACTTCAATTCAAAGTTGAGTTCATGTAGCCTTATATAGAAGACAGCATCATGGAAGGGAGCCTTGAAATAAGGCTGCTATATTTCATTTTCAAAACCTTTAGATTTTATTTCTTCAAAGATAACAAAAATTTTGCAATCAAAATTCATACCCTCTTTTGCTCCCCCATGCCCAGAGTAATAAATATTTGATCAAACAAAAATAAAAAGATGAAAGCACATTCACATACTTTAGCAACGAGCATTTTCTATTCCTTTGGGAAGGTAGTTTCACCATTATGTGCTGCATCCCAATTTGCTGCTCAACAACATTAAAAAAAAAAGTAATAAGTGACTGAATCCAGGCTAACACCTCACAGAGATCCTCTAGTGACCTGTACATCCTGCACAAGGCAGTGTTATCCAACAGCAATCTGTGGGCATGCTTATTTTGCCAGGTACAGTCGCTTACTAGCTATGCCTATAGCATGAACCGGCAGGTCACAAAACAGCTCTACTCCAGAAGGCAGGTAGACACACCAAGTCATGACTGTAGGTCCTTGTTGCTTATATATAGTTCTTGCCTCCTCACACAACTGATTAGCACAGACTCAGTTCTCTGCAGCTGTACGGTTTCCAGACCAGAGCTTAGTTTTGCCCTCCTGGTTCACAGTATTAGCATGTCTCATCATTCCGTAGCTGCCCATGTCTTTAGGAGAAAGCATCTTCTTTCATAGGTTACAAAACACATTTAAGGGAAGGGCATATCCAATCAGTCTGTGACACATTCTCATTTAGGGAGTCTAGATCACTTAAATGTTGTTCATGCAAGACTTATATGATAATATATGTTTCCCATTGTTGCAATATTGTTTTGCTATATACAGAGTGTACTGAGATAGTTAATGTGAATTTCAAAGGGATTCTACTACTATTTGTTCTCTTATACTTTAAGCTGTTGACCAATGTCCTTACTAGAACATTCTCCACCTTGTTCTTTACCTAGCCTTTTAGGTTCCCATTTCTGTAGTCTTTTCTTATGTTGGTGGACACTTAATATTAACATATTCCTGCTAAAATCTGTGGGCTTTACCGCACTACGAAATAATCAACAGTGGAAATAAGGATTATACAGACAGACATAAAAATATTTTCTTAAAAATAAAACTAGTAAAAAGGAGTGAGAAATAGAAACTGTCAAACTGTGACTCAGCATAAATATACCTCTTCTGCTCCCAAACTGCAATTCTGCACAATCCTGGTCATAGCTATTGCTCAGAGCTTCTTGACAACTTTCATATATATCGCCAAGATGATATATGTATGCGCACACGTGCGCACACACACACACACACAAAACCCTCAAACATCTGAATACATGTTTTAAGAGGCTAAACCCCTAATGTTACACAACCCAAATTTTAAACACTTTTGTTCACTCTCACTTTGGGAGGAGGCACGCTTTTTTTGTATATCCATTAGCCACAGCAGAAATCTTAATTGCACAAGGAACCAAGGATGGACCCTGCTGAGTCTATCTTTGTCAGTCTATCTTTAATGAAAGATAGGTCAGCCGTAGTGGCATTTAAAGAAGGCAGAATCCATTTTAATTGTACAGGCTGGAAAGTGCCAATGTCACCTTGTATGATATGTTTGGATTTCAACAAAGGGAGGAAAGATGTTTTGGGGAAGAAGATAACAACTATGTAATGACTGCAGTAGGAATTCAAAGGAGCCCAGTGGGAGATTGGCAAGACTGGAGAGTCCTTTGATAGAAGCCAGTGGGTTTGACACAAGAAAAAAGAAAATTATGAATGACAGACATTATGATTCCATTATGCTGTTTGTATGCTAGTCTCTGTTTAGGACATTAAGATATAAAGGCAGGGTTTTTCAGACATAAAAGCAAAGGTTACAATCATGAACACTTTCCAATCTAACTAAAGAATGTGCAAGTACCAACTGAATGGCTTGAAATTGCCTTTCAATTTAGTGCTGCTGCCAGAAAGGGAATTAAAGAAGTTGAAACTACTGTCATTCTTGATCACAGGGACCTCGGAAAATCACTTGTTTCTTTTGTGCTTGAGGCCAACCCTGAAGAGTGAAGGTGTAACCACCTCTGGAATCTGTGCTTTTGAAACAAAGTGAATCACTCTGGCAGGCCAGTTGGGAAGAAGTATTAGCAATACTGAAGAAGAACTGTATTTTTTAATTGGCTCTGAAGAATAATTGCATGACTTTGGAGATGTGCTTCCTTGTACTTCTATCTGAACATTTGGTGCCTAGACTCATGCAGATAACTTAGACCAGAGATTTTTAGACCACGATCCACAAAGCACTTGCTGATGTTTCATGGGAGCCTGGTTGATCACAAGGTGCTGGCTTCTTCCATTGATTTCCAGCTACAAAAGCAAATTAAAAGTTAAATGCTAATTAAAAATTAACTGTTAAAAGTTTTAAAAGAAAAAAAAAAAAGTTAGCTTGCTTGGATGTTTATTAAGTTCCTGTGGTTGCAAAAGGAAAACTTTGTGATCAGAACTGGGAGAATAAGATCTCTAAAGAGAGTAAATGGGAAGGCCAATCCATGATTCAGACTCTGGATGATAGGGGAGTTAACTTGGGGATGTTTTCTTTAGAGAGAACAAGACCAGACTGAAAGACAGCATAACAGTGGGTGTAAATTCTGTAGAGGAAAGTATGCAACTTTGCTATTCTGCTTAATACACCATTTATGAGGTGAGAGGAAAAAACATGACAGCAACAGACAGCATATAAAAAATTTTGGGTCCTTAGGGAAATCAGAGCACTATGCTCAGGATTAATAATGTCACCATGACTTTTTTATTGTATTGGAGACCAGTGTCAGGGCTGACCCAAAAAAGGACCTTGGTGCCTAAAGTTAGGATTTCAGCAGAATTTAACACCTACATTTAAAACTCAATTTTAAAACCACTATTCAACTGCCACCTTACTCAGGCATCTAGCATTGTATGTCTGCATATGCTCAGAACTACCCTGATCTTGACACATCTAAGGATCTTTGCACCTAACTCATGCTAAAACACATCAGGGATACAGAAAACAGTGATTCCGAGGTTACATCCCTGTATATCCCTTGAGTGAGCACACAAGAGCACACAGCACATAGGCCAACAGGATCACACTCCCTAAAAAATAGAGTAGAAATCATCCTTTGTTTTAAGGCTGTGGGTCTGGTTATGCTGCTGTTTTTATAATAGCCATGAGGTTAGAGCAATCAGGCAGAAGGTGAGAGACCTAAATTCAGACCCAACCATTGCCAGAGGTGACTGAAATCTTCCTCCTGGCTGGAAAGTGCTCTAATGACTCTGTTGGGGCACATTCTGTTCATCTCATTAAGGTAACTTCACAAGATAGAAACAAATTCAGGAGTCCCAGAGTAGAAAAGGAACAGCTACTCTGCACTCTGATAGGACATACACTTGATATAATTCGGGATGGTATGTGACCATTTAATATAAAATACTTTAAAAATCTCTGGAGCAGGAACCAGGTGAGTATTTTAACTACAAAGATGTGGAAACAACATTTTTTCTGTGCTATGTATTGGCTCAAAAAAACCTTAAATACTTCCCTGAAAAGTGCTTTAGTGACAGGAGGGGAGGATGTGCCCTTTCTTACCTCTATGTCTGCAACCATCTTGTCTTCCACCTGGAGTTCTCAGACCCCTCCATGGAAAGGGTGAGTTTGAGTCTTCTTGGATAGGTGAAGGAATTAAACTTGGGAGTCCCACTTCTCTGAGACTGCAGAAAAAAGAGACTCATTTCATTTTCCTCCAGACATCTTTTACAAAGGCCACCCATCTTTGAAACAAAAATTATAGCCACGTTCAGAAATGGGTCCCAGTTGAAAATTAGTATTTTCTGTGCATTGCATTTCCATACTGGCTCAAGTAGAGTAATCTCAGGCATCTCTTTCCTTGTTACATTGCTTTTCTGGGCACCTAACTCTTCTCACAAACTTCACGGTAAGGTTAGACATTTAACAAAGAGTTCTGGCCTCCACACTAGAGCCAAGGAGTATAAAAAAATAGGTATTACACTGCATAACTTTAAGTGCTGAAGTCCTTTACTGGCATCGGCCCTTAACCTATTGAGATGAATGGAATCACTCCAGATTAACATCCATGTAAAGAAACTCAAAGTTTGATAGTGGCCAACCAAGTCTAGTTCTTGGCTATTTGCTTCAGCAGAGAATGATAACAACAGGATGTTCTTCCCACTTCCTTTAGAATCAAACAGCAGATTTATTTTATTAGGTTCATTCTTGAAGCAACTTGCTAGGCTTGGTGAATAGTACCTTCCCACCATTATTCTTTATCATTGCTACTCTAGCAGGTATCCCAATGGGAAAATCGTACTTAGACTAAATGTGTTAAGGGATGTGAGAGAACATGTCCAAAAATAAGAAACAGGTCACAGTTTTCTGGCAGTTTCATGAATCTTATAAAAGGAAGTCAATACTCTCCACGAACAAGAAAATCATTCATCTGCTACCCATTTCAGTGTGCATTGCACGCATTAAAGACTTCAGCTGAATTATCTGAATTCCCTTTTTTTGCTATGGTTTATTATTATACCCTCTGTTCAAATCTCTGCAATTGCCACTCACAATTTTATACTGTGAAAAGGAAAAAAGGTACAGATCAGTGAAGCATAAAGGTAAGTAAAAAATTTATCTAGGTGATGAATTGGTGTATATGGCTGGTTTTGTCTCATCTGAGTAATGACAGTACAAACAAACAATAATCATTAATCACTCCTATCTGCCAAATGGGAACAAATATACTATGTATATTACATGTACTAATAGGATTATATGGCAGCTGCTGGTGGTATTTGTAATTAGAAATCTATATAGAATATAGATGTTTTAGAGAGACGGTGCCAATTCTAAAAGATTTGTGTGGGCTACAAGTGCTTGTAATTTTTTTTTTAATTTGCTAATAACTTATGAACAACTGGTTTCAAACATTCTGTGAGCGTTTGTTCTTTTTTATGTTGTTGCTGCTTATATTATTAAAAAATAGAGAATGTAAAGTTATTATTTTGATGTGAACTGAAAATGATTTTTCATAAAATTTAACATTTTTATCAGCTTTGGTTTTGCTTTCTACCTGTACAAATGTAATTTATTTTAGCATTGAAAAATACATTTGCTTGTTTCTCGATTGTCTACATCATGTTATAGTTGGTGTTTATGTAGAGTCAGGTACTTTTTGAACAGTATTAAAAAAATTCTGTGATATGACTGAAAACTGGATTTTTTTTTCTCTGAAAATACTTACAGCTATGTCTTCAGTGCATTTTTCTGCAAACCAGGTGTGCCTATACACAAACTTTTCAATGATAATCTTTCTCCCTCTCTCTCTCTCTATCTGTTGTTTTAAAGGATTAACTTTACATCCATAAATTATAGTTACGTACTGTTCTAGTATAGTTTGATCTTTCTCTTTCGAAACAAACACATTCTCATTGATGAGGCATATATGTATTTTCAGGTCGAGAAGAAATAGTGTAATAATCTAGTCTTGAACAACAGAAAACAAAGCTGTTCAACTGAGAATTCCTATATCAAAGCGTTATTTTTATAGCTGTTATAAGAAGTCACATTACTCCTACTGTTGCAGGTTCACATCAAATCTTGAATTGCAAAGAGAACATCTGAGAAAAATTTCTATATCCTTTAATAATTTGGTTTCTAGTGCTCTGCAATTATCACCACTAGAAATCAATGCCTTACCTCAAGTCTGGCTACATTCTGTTTCCAGCCAATAGGTTTTGTTTTACTTTCCCTGCTAAATGGAAAAAACAAACCAAACCAAAACAAAAAAATCCCCCACACACACCCCCCAAAACCCCCCAACTTTCCCACTCCAAAATCTGGTCTTACTTAGACTGGCATGAATCTGGAATTATTGCACTGCATGCAGTGAAGCAGCAGAATGTGAACTGCAGCCTTCAGATGAAAGACTATCATACACACTATTTTCTAAACACACCTCCAGAGAGACTGCTAATTTGTTTTATTTGCTGTTGAAGAATTAAGGGGAATAATTTCATAACACAATGGTAGGTAAAGTGCCCATCTCCAGCTAAAAATAATGTGAATTCACATCATGTCTTTGAACCACCTGAAAGTCCACATTCCAAAGTAAATTCTTTCAGTGCAGAATTCCATGGCAGTTGTTTCAGCAAACACACCGCTTTAGGTGAAGAATGTTTTAGCAAAAGAAACAGTGCAATTACATTGCACTTTGGAGACAAGGATTTTGAAAACAATATGCAATAGCCTGCTTCATTGCAGAATATTTTTTAAAGCATTCTCTGGAACACTGGATCCAGGTTTTTTTGTTTGCAAGAAAAATTAATTCATGCCATGCTCCATCACCACCTCTCAGCTGTGCTTTCTCTGAGCTTCTATTATCATTACAGTATGATGACCTTCAGAAACTAATAAACTAATAAATCCCATCCCAAATTTAATCACAAATCAGTGTTTACATAAAAGGAGAAGGGTACGATTCCATTACATGCCTTCAGAAATATCAGGGCACTTAGTGGTGAGAAAAGCAAAAGCTCAATTTCTTGGAAAGTTTGAATTCTAATTTCTCTGCCTGTCTGGAGTATGATCTTTCTTTCATGTTTGGTCCATAAATGCCATCTGATACCAGAGAAGCCTTACTGCCAGGGCTGCTATGTTCCTACCAAAAAAAAAAGAAAAAAAAAATCACTGGTTTTGGTGTAAAAGTTTTTTTTTTTAAAAGCCCCTTCTGATGATATTAACCTTATTCCATCTGCCTAAGTCATGAAGCAGCAATAGGTAAAAAGTGTCCTTAAATGAAGCAGAATATGACAAGAGTAGATAAGCAAGTTCAAGGCTTCCCTAGGCCCTACTTAGCTGAAATAATACATGGACTGGGTGCTCCTTTCCTTCTCCCATCCTCCTTCTGCTCGCAGCAGGGTTGAACCTTGGGAAGGAGGCTGGAATTTTAAGAACTGCAATCTGCCTTTGTGTCTGTTCAGGGACTGTTTAATAACTTGTTTTCCTATTGTAGGAGTTTAAGACCAAACTGCAGTGGAGTGCATGAGGCATTTGTTATAGCAAAAGAATGAGACGAGGTTTCTTTCACATATACGGAGATCATTGTGATTTATTTACATTTTTTCAAGGAAGTTCAGGAACTTTCAAGGAAGTAAGCAACAAGGATATCAGTTGAATTTCAACTTAAGAATCACTTTAGACTCACATTTAACTAACTGTGTAGATACATCACTGATGAATCTGGAGAGGAAGATGCAAAGAGGACACGGACTCCTAAGAATCTCAGTCTAAGACTGAGAGGACAAGATTGGCTTCTGAGGACAAAAAAACACTACAGGGTGTTCACAAACTAAGGTGTCAATGACAAGCTTGCAAATGAAATGCCAGCAAGGCAAAATATGAAAAGGAGATGTCCTGTATCTATGTAGAAAGAATAAAAGTAGCATATGGAATATTGAGATAAATTGACTAAGACAAATAAGGAAAAGGACACCAAAACAAAAAATTCAAGACTGTATTAGAAGTGCTTGCTGAGATATTACTAGAAAAGTAATCATGAGACTATGAATTTAGGAAGCAACTAAAGAGGCTGACACAACTCTGGAGGTAGACCAGTAGCTAGCTGAAGGTAGACCAGTTAAAAGTGCTAAGTACCACATTGCCATAGTGGTGGACTGTGGATGGAAGAGCATTAAAGAGCAGGAGAGAAATCCTAAAATGATCTTAATAAGGTCACTGGATTTCCATGCCAGTGTTATACAGAAATCCTGCCACAAGCTATAAACTGTGTGAGGTGCCAATAATTTCTTCCAGATTAACTTGTCCCATTTCCTCTTCTGAGTCTTTTTCTTTGTTATTTTCTGACCAGAAAGATGCTGGAAAGTTAGATAATTGCTATAGGAAAATCTGGCATCAAGTTAGTGCAGCAAAGTTGAAAACACAAAGACTTGCCACATTCTTCTTTGGGTAGATAAGGCTGGCAAGCATTGCCCACATATGAATACCAAATGTCAGAAAGCGTTCAGCCAAACAGCAGCCTTCACCAAGCTCCATCTTAAAGCAATATAATAGAATGCCTTGGCTTGTGCCACTTACGGTTTATCCCAGCTGCCTTCCAAATAGCCCTGGGAGGCTTGGAACGATGACTTCATTAGGTTACAAAATACCAGGCTTCTTGGTTGCACTGCTGCTCCAACAGCAAACAGCATCTGTTCAGGCTGGGGAAGAGCACAACGATACCCCAGATATAACAAGACATGTATGCCTCGAGTGAATTAAAACCCCCTAACCACGGATGAAAATCCATAGTTGAACACAGTTACAGAGAACTCACATCTGCTGCAAATACCCACAGAAATAAAGGGAAGCTCATTGGGCAACGACAGCTTGAATTCAGTCCCAAAAGTGCACATTTCTTGTACCACGCAGCAAAACTTTGCCTGTAGCTTTGTTAAAACAGGCTGAATGCCAAAGGAAAGGAAAGAAATCATATAGGATTGCATAGAAAAGGCCAAGTCTGCTGTGATGGATTACATGAAAATATAGGAATTATCTTTTGCTCTATTATTCCTAAATTATCTGCTGATGACAGACCATGGGATAGTGAGTTTTTAATTCCTTCATTATCCTTTCACTACCACAAGCAGACAACAAATTCACAACATAATAACCGACAGGGGATGCTCGATCATCTCATACTGCATTGATAGCAGTTGTCTTCAAAACAGATTGGGAGATACAAGCAATGAGTCAACACTGGCTGAGAGGGAACATGCCGTCAGCTGAATGAAGCAAAACACCACATATGTTTTACCAAACAAGGTAAAAAAAAAAAAAGACTCAGATTACAGTGGTATCAATCCTGAATAATTTCACTGAAAATACTGATGATGAGTGTGAATGAGACTTCTTAGTGTGTAATGGATCAGAGTCTGAAGCTGTGTTCAGAGTGACTGGCAGTGTAATACTTGCTGTATTTGGTTTTTCTTAAAATGTTTCCATAGCAGAAGTTTGCCAGAGAACGTGCAGCTTTTGTTAATTAGTATTTGTTTTCCTAGCTTCTATATTTGATAATTTTCAATAATTCATTGGCTTTGAATTTTCCTCAAAAAGTTGTCTACAAAAAACAGTGTACCTGAATTCCATTGGAAATCTCCTAAAACCTTTTACTTTTGTTATTTTAATCAATCCTTGGTAATTTTGTATTAGTACTGCCAGAACTGGTTATTTTTACTTAAACTAAAACCCAGAAAAACAAATCCCAATTCTAATTAAGCCAATGGGAATTCAGCCATAGAATTACTTGACCAGTGAGTAAGTCTGAAGTTTATTGTTAACTCTATTTGTGTTGGAGCTGATAATGGCCCATATGCATCAGCAGGGGCACTGTTCCTGGAAAGTAACAGCTGAAGGGGGATAATTTTCTGCAGCCTGTGTGTTCACAGTCCTGACTAGAGCTGGACTTCCTCCTGACTAATACCCTGGTTTATTCTGCACCAATTACCTTTCATACAAAGCTAGTTTTCTGGGAGAGTAAATTCACTACGATAGTCAAAGGCTACATCATGCCAGTCAGTCTTAGTGCCAGAAAATGTTCCCATTCATCTTAAATTTACTAGAATAGACTAGATATAAAGTCATGTTCTCTGTTTTAGGACTTATTCAAACTTGAAACATGAAAAAAATCAGGGTGGAACACTAAGAGGTCAACACAGTTGGAGCAAAACTGAAAGGAATGATCACTCTTTGGTGAAAATCTTTCTGAATTTAACAGATTTCAAGTCTTGTTTGTTCTTCTGTCCTACAGGGAAGAGGGGAAAAGCTTCAAACCAGTATTCAAACCCAGCCCCAAGGAGTTTTTGCTACAGCTGCTGGGACATCAAACCCCAATCATCAGTCCAACAGTTAAATCTCTTTCTCCTCAGTGATGACAATGGTTTCAGTGGAGTTATCAGGCAGTGGAAGGGTATTTAGCTGGGTTAAACACATGCCATTAATTCCTAATACCCACTAGCTAAGTAATAAACACATACTTTTTGTATACATTATACGCTTTTTGCATTAGGGGGTTTGGTACATGACTGGTCAAGGTGTCATTTTATGCAGCCTTCAACAAATAATAAGGGCTGCTCTTTCTCACAGCACTTTGTGTTTTCTGAAGTTGCCGTTTATGCCAGCATTAGAATTGACTTCTTTTATTTATGATTTTTTAACACTAGACAGCAGTAAAAATATTCTAATTGTTCATCGCCTTTGTTTTCCTGTTTCTCTTTACAACTTCCTTCTAGAGTAGATTGGTACCTCTAATGCTGTATTTCTGCAGTGTGTCAGCTCACGTTGCACAGCACCCAACAGGTGAAGCATGTTACCTACACAAGGAAATGAGACTGTTTTTTTTCCTCCACCCACACATCAAAACAAAAGTCACAGAATAGGTCAAATGTAATTATGGTTTGTATGACATGGTTTCATTCTTCAAACATTTCTGTTTGTTAGTTGTCAATTTAGACTCGACAGAAATAAGGTTTCTGATATTCAAAGCCACTGTGATACTACCTATAACAATTGAGTTTGGCATTTTCAGTAACTAATTATATCCATATTCTATCTGAATCACTTTTCATAATAAATATTTTTGTATGAGAAGTAGAGAGACACAAAAAGTGGATCTCTTATGGCAAAGTGGTACAGATTTTAAAAGGAAAATTTACTTAATTGTTTTAGTATTATTTTAGTATTTTTGTCTTACTAAAAATATGTCTCAGTCATAAAGATAGAAAGGATAATGGGGTTTAGTTCATTTCTTTGAGAGATCTCTTCATTATTGGCATCAATACACAGAGTTTCTGAGTCAGTTGGCCATGGTCACCCAAATTCATGCATGTTGATGGCCTAATGCAACTGTGTGGTAAAACGTACTCTTTCAAACAGTTTTCCCTGAACTTTAAGCTATAGAATTTTTGCCTCACTTTTGCACAAGCTTGAAGCAGATGCACAGTCTGTTATGCATAAGCCAAAATATGGTAACGCAGCAAGCTGAGCGGTACATGTCAACCCCCCAAAAAACCCGAAACAACCAAATTCCCTTTTTCCTAGTATTCCCTTTAACTAAAGAAAATTGTCTGTCTTTAAATATTCACCATTATGGAAAGTCAAAAAATAAGTTGACAAAGAGGAACCAAGTTCCAAATTAATGAGTTTGCTAAAAGGAAGAGAATTTTGGTCCACTGTAAAAGAGATCAAAACATGGGGAAAAGTATGAATAAAATGCAGTATGTAACTTCTGCCTTTCTAACTCCATTAGCTGTGTTTCCAGTTTTAAAAATGATAATAAAACTTTGTTTTGCACTGATATAGTTAGCATTGCAAAATCCGAGTGAAGACAAGGCAGTGATAGCTTTTTATGCAGTGCAGCAAACCCGAGGTCAGTCCATGGTGGATAATTTAAGGCTGACCCCGAACACATCCTGTGAACCACCCCTCATACCTCGTACTCAGTGGGATTTAGCTAATTATCTCTATGACTTGTAAAAAGACAGAGTCTTGTTCTGTTATGGGAAGGATTTAATGGTCAGTTTAAAAGGTCTGAAACCCTCTCATCCATTCTACTTCCTCAGCACAGCTTCATTCAGCCTAGGGTCTGCAGGCAAATACTCTGATCTAGTGCAATAAATCTTACAGCCAGAAACTTAGCTTTGCCATTTCTACACTTCCCATCTCAACTGCCACTTGGTTAAAGTGTTTGCAAAAAAGCCTGCAAGGAAAAATATCTTTGCAAAGCTGTTCCTGAGGGTTTTATTTCCAAATAAGGTTATTTAAGCACTGTTTTTCTTCTGTCTAGCACAGCCCTACTTCCTAATGTCAGAAATACCTTTGGTGGAGCAAGAATGGTGCTGGTTCTCAGCTCTGTGGATTTTACTGTCTTGTCACGTCAGAGATAATCCTATTATTTCTTCCTTGAAGTTGCTTCATAAGGATGAAGAAAATGAAAAGGTATAAACCAAGAGATAGAAAAATGAAATAAAACTCACAAAACATTATGGAGTAGAGAAAGCTGTAAATATCAGGAAATTTTCAGGTAATACACTTCATTCCAACCTGCTCAATCCCTTTTTATGCCTTATTACTTGGCTCAGATGATCCTTAGCTTCAGCAACTCCTCTCTGTCATTGAAACCTCTAATGAGATACTATAGTGTAAGTGATTTTCCCCAAATCCTCTATAAAGTATATGCAGAACAAAGAATGTAATTCATCTCAAATTCTAGACAACACCCTTAACGTATTTTCTCTTCTTTCACCCCAATGAATCAATAACACTTTGGATCTTCTGGGTTGCTTGGAGCCAGCTAAAAATTATCACTGAATGCCACACTAAAGGAGCTGTTTTTTCCCAATATGCATTTCTAGAGCTGGCCATTTAAACTTGGTGAAGGAATACAGCTAAAGTCCTCCCAAAAAGGCTATCTCATGATCATCAGTTATTACCTTCCCCTTTCATCTCCTTTTACCCACTTCTTCCCACAAATATTTGTTATGCTAGTCCTTCTTTGGTGCTCTGGAAAAACGTTTCTTTATGGAGGTGATTTTTTTTGCACATGTACTGGAAATACTGCTATGACCCTTTCACAATTGAATAAATACTCTGGTCATAATGCAAACATAAATATGGATAGTTGCATCCTGGTAGATGTACTTTTTATCCATAACATTATTCAGTTATTTACTCTTATTGTGTCTCACATAAATGGTCCACAATTCCAAAAAGAGGAAATAAAACTTCTGAAAACGTTGTACGTTGGCCTTCATTTGTATCATGCTCAGAATTATTCACCTCAGAAGACACCTGCTCCTTAAAGTCACTGCTAAGTATCAGATGTTTTTCAGAGTGAATTGTACTCCTGCATAACATCAGGTCTTGCCACTTACTTTTTTCCCAGCACCTGTAAAATTATTGGCAGATGCAGACTGCTTTATGAACTGGTGCCCCTTTTCAAATTGCATCAGCCATACTGAGTTAATGGACCATGTTTCAGCACAGTGGGTGGGTGGCGAACCACACAGAGCTATTTAGCATTCAAGGAGACTTTTCTTTCCTTCTTGTCTAAAACCATTACTTAAGCCTCTGCAGTTATCAAGTAGCAAGTGCCACTGTGTACTGGTTTTGGCTGGGATAGAGTTAATTTTCTTCACAGTATGTAGTATGGGGCTATGCTTTGGATTTGTGCTGAAAACAGTGTTGATAACCCAGGGATGTTTCCGTTACTGCTGAGCAGTGCTGACACAGAGCCAAGGCCTTTGCTGCTCCTCACCCCACTCCACCAGCGAGGAGGCTGGGGGGGCACAAGGAGTTGGGAGGGGACACAGCTGGGACAGCTGACCCCAACTGCCCAAAGGGCTATTCCACACCATATGGCGTCATGCTCAGCATAGAAAGCTGGGGGAAGAAGAAGGAAGGGGGGACATTTGGAGTGATGGCGTTTGTCTTCCCAAGTCACCGTTACGCCTGATGGAGCCCTGCTTTCCTGGAGATGGCTGAACACCTGCCTGCCCATGGGAAGGAGTGAATGAATTCCTTGCTTTGCTTTGCTTGTGTGCGTGGCTTTTGCTTTCCCTATTAAACTGTCTTTATCTCAACCCACGAGTTTTCTCACTTTTGCTCTTGATTCTCTCCCCCATCCCACCAGAGGGGAGTGAGTGAGCGGCTGTGTGGGGCTTAGTTGCTGGCTGGGGTTAAACCACAACACACTGGAACCTGTTTAGCTTACCCCTCTGGTAGCAGGGGATAACTCTGCAGTAAGGCCAGTGTAACAAAAGGAGATTACATCACTGTTCTCCAAATAGCTGACAGTGCAACAGAATGGGGAAAAGAAACAAAACAAAATAAAATAAATAAAATAAAATAAAATAAAATAAATAAAAATTTAAAAAAAATAGAAAAGGACTGCTGAGAAGAAAACCTTCTATACTGGAGAAAAACAGGATGCCATGCTGTTTTGTTGATATTCTTTGTTCTCATCCATGACGGTTATCAGGCAGATACTGGATTGAGTTTGTAACTAGAGCAACTGGCACAAAGTACCACTGAATTCACCAGAGCTGTATTGATTTACACCAGCTGGGTAATGGAGGAGGAAGTGAGCTCAATTTTGCTAACAACCCCAGTGAAAGCCAGCTTGGCTTTCATTTCTTTTAAGCCAGCTTGGCTGAAAAGACTGTAAAACCTAAATAGGAAAGTCAGGAGGAGAAACAGAAAGCTCACACCAGGGAAGTGATATATCCACTACCACGAAGCAGGGTTGCATTTGGCACTAAGGCTCCACACTGCTCACATCATTAAGGTGTTGCTGTGTCTGAGAAAGCTTTAAACCACCCAGCCTGGGGACTGTTAGCAGTTCACCAGAGGTACCACAGGATCTACCTGTGACCTTAGCAAACACTTCGACATCAGCTCATGTCATGTTTTTCATTGCCACAGCTCATCTGGTATTGACAACTACCTTGGGTGGTCTAGGGCTAGGGCAGATGTATCTGCACCCCCCTGCAGGTACAGCAGTGATGGTACCAAGAACTACAGGCACAGGACTCAGGAGCTCAGCTTTTTAAAACAAGGTGGGCTCTATTTCCCCTTGGCAGCAACAAACACTGATGTCTGAGTAGCTTTAAAAATTGATTTGTGAATACTTTGGAAATGTCAAGCCTTTTTTGCATCCACACGGGTTCATCTGAAAGAGGTTGTCCCTCACTTAACAAAATGAGATGCCTGAACACCAGTACTGAGCTCCTCTCCTAATCACAACCGCAAATACTATGTCAAGAAGCAGACTGCTCTCTAACCTGCTGCATTTTCAGTTTTAAACACGATAATCAAAGAAAACCTGCACAGTATGAGCAATTCAAAATTCTTCATCTGAAGATTTCTCCATGTCACTGCTTTTCCCTGGAACAACAGAAATGCATAAATTCATCCATGACAATGTGTTATCTCACATCTTACTACCTCCATCTGCTGTTTTGTACGTGTACTATCACTTTCACCTTCAAAGCCTGAAAAAAACAATTGTGTTTTGACAAATAACATAGGTAGATCCCAGACCTCTAATAATAATGGCTATTAAAACTAACAGAAAAATTGAAAGAGCCCCATTTAACTGCCTTTGCATTTTTCAGAATTTGCAGAAGTTAGTATATCGTCATCAGGCAATCTATGCACCCCATCACAGTTCCCGTCACCTCAGATACAGAGATACTGTTTGTGTTAGCTCTGGAGAACACCCTGTGATCCATGAACCAAGCAGAACATGCTGGCTCACATATATATTTTATTTAGATACTGGAAACCAAGTGGTGACCTGCCAGGAAATTTGCTATAAGTTAGTGTTCAAATATTGTATCTATCGATTATGATAAAATACTAACTTAAAATATTTTATTTTTTTCTGCAACTATCATGTATATTGGATGAAATTCAACGGGTTTTGGTAAACAAAGGATGCTAGTTGAGGCTCAGGCCATCCTGAAGGCTCAATTCTTGCATTTTTTTTCTGGTTTCTTTAAATTAATGCCTTCATCTGAGAAGGGTTTCCTTATGTCATGAGACTAATACTTCTCTATAGCAGAAAGTGTTGTTTTGTCCATTAAACAGGAAAACATTTGTAGCAGATTTCTGGTTCGGGATTTTTTTTTTTCATACCATTAAACAGAATGCAATTCTTCATTTCAGCTACTAGGCAACTAACAATTTTCACAACAGTCATCAAAATTATTCACAGAGAGGAGGAAATCTAGTGAAGAGAGATGTCAGATGGCTGTTGCTTATTTAATGCCTTGCTTGCAAATGAGGAACTATAAAATAATTGAAAAACAAACTGAAAATTCGTGGTCGTCCATTGCACAGTATATGCTGTCATAAAGTAATTCATAAGTGTTAGGAGAATCAGGAATGTAACTGCTTGAGGATTTAAATTAAAGGAAGAGGGATGAGGAGCATGTTCTCCTGGGTTAAATATGCTTCACTGAGACTATAAATCAAACATAATCAATATAAGAAACACTAGTGACACGTTCTTGGGAGCCACAGAAGAGTAGTGAAAAAGTAGCAGTTTGGAAAGCACTCCAACTTGATGTTTTAGAAGAGAGATTTTCACGAATATTGATTTTTGGAGACTTTTATTTGTTCAAAGTTATGCAAAAGCACCTGGCTTTGGCAGGACCAGCTAAACAAGCACTGGTCCATCATATACATCGCTAACTTCATAAAATTCTTTCTAATGACAAAATCAACAGGAAGTGACATGACAAATACTCTGTGCAAAAACACCAGCTTCAGGGAAACTTCAAAATCCTAAATCTTCTTGTCTTAATTTCCAAATAAGAGATGATCATGTCTCTACTTCCCTTAGAAGGCATTGGAAAGATGTCTGGAAAATACTCTGAAGATGAAAACACTTATATAAGCACTTACATATATCAATAACAAGAATAAGAAAGACAGCTTTTACATATGTCACACTATACACATAAATGACAACGTGCTTGAGAATATAATTGTGTAATGGCTATTATTTTACTATTCTGTCACTGTTATAGGCAAACTTACACACAATATGACATTTTAAGAGCACTTAAGATTATCTGAACATATGCTTTAATTTTCTGCATGTTACAAGTGACATAATTTTTTCAGATTTTCTTATATTGGGACTGGGAACTCATTTGAAGAAAACCTATTTTCATTGTTAAAACAACTCGCTCAATTATCAGAACTTCAGCTCTGATTAAGTAATCAATAGTCCTCAAAAAATGTTACTTTCGCAGACTGTGAAATATGTGTTTGCCTGGAAAACTTACATGCAATTATCGCAAATTCTTAACAATAAGGAGTACAATCCTTTCACATTCTGCAGCTGAGACCTATCGTGTCCTAGTCCTCTCCTGGGAAAGTCAAAATATCTCGTAATCCCAGGGTCTGTCATATTCCACAGCAAGAATGGGTCTTAGAATATGTTAATCTGGTTTAACTAATCTTTATTTATTTGAGTTGGAAATTTAAACAAGCGAAACAAAACAAAACTACAATGACTGTAAGTGATTTATATACAGTTGCTAACTCATTGTGGAACTGAGAACTCTGTCCAATGCTTCCCTGGACCCTCCAGTTAGCAGAAATGATCCATGGTTCTTGCTGGATAATTCTGAGCAAGTCCCTTCAGTCCTCTGTGTCTCAGTACACCACTCTGCATGGAGATGGATTGTACTTTGGAAGTGTCTATTTCTTTCCCTCAGAAAGAACCTAGACAACTCGCTTATAGAGAATGCTTGGCTTTTGGATTGGCAAAGTTAAGTGAGTCCTTCAATTAAATCCTATATTTTGAGATTGACTGATGAAAGGTGAAGTGATAAAAGCTTGATAGCACTACTGAACCTTTCAAAAAATGTCAAGGCTATGTAATAGCCAGTGACCTTGTTCCCAAGATTGTCTTACCAGCTGCCTTGTCTAGTCCAAAATAAGATTTATTTTCAGTATGTGCTATATAAAAATCACAATAGTTATACTTTTCACTGATTCCTGGTGGAAACAAGAAAAAAAGTTCATATTTATTGAAATCAGGAAAAAAGTGAGGTGGACAGCAATAAATCCACCTCAATGGATGTTCTCATTCATACCTCTGTCTTCTCTTTTTTTACATCAGGATGAAGTGGTAAATTATTACTACAGTGTTGTGTGAGCTGGTTCTCCAGTGCTACTCAAAGAAGCAAAATGGCCCAAAGAATTTTCAATGGCATTGACAATAACGCAACATTTACTGCTACAGATCCTCTTCATGTTCAACCCAAGCTGGTCACCAAAAGATGGTATGATCCTTTAGCTAGCAGACCTTGGTAAAACAGCTCCAAGCATTTCTCTAATAATTTTTCACAAAATCCTCCTTCTGGATGGCACCAGACTATATGAATTCAGAAGGAGAGATGGGTTTGGAAGCTTAGATAACTGGGGTTTAATCCTCACTGGTTTTGTGTACAAAAGTGAGCAAGACTCACAAAGCCTGAATCTCCAAAAGTGATGACTGCACTTGGTTTTGTTTATGCTTTGAGTATTCTCTGGCTTCCCTTGGAGCCCTACCAAAACCCAAAGCCATGGAGCCAGGCATTTTGTTCCTATGAGGGGGTTGTTCACGTCCTGCTCTGCACAGTCAGAATTTTAAACTGCAGTCAAGTCCTGCACTGAAGTATTTCCACAAAAGCCAAAGAATCATTCTCATTGCTTGGTCTTGCATTCACTTTAAAATGCTTTCATTTTTGCTTCTGCCTCTGTTTGTTTATTTGTGTTGCTCTGGCAGAAAAAGATAATTTCCAAACTCACCAAGAGAACCACTACCAAAATGTCCATCCCAAAAGGGAGTTTTGGTGCCTTTGGTACCAATGGTGGGTTTGGTGAAGTTTCTTTTGCTTTCTTTCCTTTTTTTTCTATTTAAAATGTATAGCCAGCCATACTTAGAAATATCCAATAGTTAAAATAGCAGTGTAAGCTGACAGTAAATTACACACATTGATACTAGTGTGCACAGACGAATCCTTTCACAGAAGAAAACACTTTCCTGGGAAAATTTCTATTACAGACTACTCATGAGGATTTTTCTCTCCGATTTAGACTGTATTTCTCATTCTAAAAGTATGTACAAGTGCAAGATGAAACAAAAAGATGAGAAAGTAGAGGCAGAAAAAACAAAGATCGTAACTCCAGAGCCTGATTGTGGAACAACCAAAGGAAAACATGACCTCATACCTGAGTCTGCAGGTATAATGACCCTGTGAGTCTAGTCTTTATCAAACATCCAATAAAATAATAACAGATAGTTCACTTATGTCCTGGTTTTGGCTGGGATAGATTTAGTTTTCTTCCTAGTAGCTGGTATAGTGCTTGGTTTTGTATTTAGGATGCGAATAATGTTGATAACACACTCATGTTCTAGTTGTTGCTAAGCAGTGCTTACACTGGTCAAGGACTTTTCAGCTTCCCATGCTCTTCCACGTGCACAAGAAGCTGGGAGGGGGCACAGCCGAGATAATTGATCCAAACTGGCCAAAGGGCTATTCCATACCATATGGCGTCATGCTCAGTATAGAAACTGGGGGGAGTTGGCCAGGGAACAGCAATCACGGCTTGGGGATGGGCTGGGCATCGGTCAGTGGGTGGTGAGCAATTGCATTGTGCATCACTTGTTTTGTACATTCTTTTATCATTATTATTATTATTGTTGTTGTTGTTGTTGTTGTTATTGTTATTATTGTTATTATTATTACTTTCACTTCCTCTGCTGTCCTATTAAACTGTCTTTATCTCAACCCACGGGTTTTACTTTTTTTTTTCTGATTCTCTCCCCCATCCCACCGGGGGCAGGGGGGAGGGTGAGCGAGAGGCTGTATGGTGCTTAGTTGCCAACTGGGGTTAAACCACAACAGCTTAACACAGTGTGGATATACAGTGCAGGCACAGCATTTACATGACTTGGTATCAGTGGACCCTCTATTTCAAACTTGATGAAAGTGAAGAATCTTTCTTTTTTAGTGTCATTCTCACTGTGTCTGAAATAATGTGGTTTATATTTTCTTGTGACTGAAGGTTGATGGAAATCCTCAGACACCTGGAGCAAGGATGTGTCTGTACTCCCTGGTTCTGGCAACTTGTTCCTCTTGAAGAATACTAACTTGCTCTGGTCCTCTCCTCTAGGATTCCCTCTGAATCTCCAAATGGCTGCTATGAAGCCACAGATGAACTAGCAAGTAACATAGGTTATCCCTGCGAGGGAGCTAGTGTAGAACAAGTCAGGTGCAAGCTGAGACAGCTTCATTGTGATCTTTCTTTAATCTAAAGGGTTTAAAGGCTTGTATGCTGCAAAAGTAGACATACTTGCTTGCCCCATGCATTCTCCTTCTCTGTCTAGGGAGATGCTCTGGAGAACTTGATGGTGTTTTTCTAGTCTTTCACTGCCCTCTCTCCAAGACATATTCTTCCTGTGGAAAAGGATGAGAGTTTGGCTAAAACGTATTCTGTAAACTAGCATGTTGTTCCGAGTAATCACTTATATATGTAATGAATGCCTAAATAAACTCTATAGCAATTACCACTTCTTGAACTGAGAATGAATCAGAGGTTCTGACCTTCTCTCGGAAGATTTTTAAAGTCACTACACTGTGCCGACAAATGTTTTCATTGCCAGGGTGATGAAAGCAAGAAGGATGTATGCTGAACATGTACCAGATGAATGCAGTATGTCTTCACTACAGAAACCTGCCAAGTGTCAGTTCTGGAGTATATGATCAAACTGATAAGCTCTTTTGAATTAGTTATTTATTATTTGAACCAAAGATTTGCAGTAATGGGCATCTCAAAAAAGGATAACAGAAAAACTACAGTGGACATAGCTGATGAGTCAAAATTTATCATAAGCAATATCTGCAACACTGCATATATGATATGCTGGATAATATCATGATACTGTGTAAAACTAACATGATGTTTGTAAAGAGAACTGTTTACAGAAGTGCTGCAACTGAGGAGTACTTTCAAGCCACGTATAAACTTTCTAGTGCTTCCTCCAGATTGTTCCCTGTTGTAGTCTGTTTCCTTCTTTCCAAATGTTATAGAGATCATTGCCTTCTCTCTTCTAACATTTTTGTTGATTTGTTAGCAGCGCAAGCACTCACTGAATTGTTAAGGCCAGGGGCCATGAAGACATATCTCACCAAAGAGATGTGCCTTAACTGTGATTCCTAATCCTTGTTAAGATTCAGAGCCCTTCAATTACACTGTTAGTCTTGCTTATATGCCTCTTTCCTTCCAACACATCTGTGTTAGTCTTACTGAACTCCTGGTCTTCTTCTATCCCTTGGTCAATATTATGTTTGTTTGAGAAAATTGAAAATCTATCTTGAGACAGAAATAACTGTCTTCAGTGTTGTCTCTACTGCTGCCTGATTTGCTTCTACTTCATCTGCTGTGTATCCCACAGTATTTGGATGGCTGCTCTTGCTTTGTGTTTTTATTTGATGTCATCCCCAGTGCACAGGGGCTCCAACTCTCCTTGGCAGCAGTAGACTGCCCATCATGTGAAGCAGACAACCACAGCACTAGTCTCTGTGTTTTCTAATCCAAGAGATGAGTCAACACTGTCTCTTCATTCCTATCTTTGTTGCCATTGCCATCAGTCACTTTACTATCAATGCCATTTTCATGTTGCATTGTGAGTACACAGAACAGGACATCTTGTGCTCATGTTCCCATGTGGTGTTGAACTGTTTGACTCACCACCTCATTAGAATGGCTGGGATACTCTTGCCCTCGCTGTGCATGCCTTCAGTTTCCTGATGCCAGCTACAACCCACAGCAACATGTCACTTCTTATCTCATGGTGAAAATACTACCAGCAAAAACCCCAGCACTTGGGATTTTCTCCAGGTGAGGGTGTTCTTCAGTTTACACTGACTACCTCTGCAATGAAGATGATATCCAAAGACTTTGTCACCCAGCTATTCCTGTTCAAAGATTTTCAGAGGAGTAGGAAACTTATGTCACTCAATATACCATATGATTTTTATCCCGTGTATCTAGTGGAACTTCTTTAGTCACTCATAATAAGAACTGTCTTCTTTCATACTGTATGCTAAATGTCTTTCAACCAGTGCAGCTAACCTGGCCAACGTTACGCTGCTATCATGCTCAGTGCTAAATTCAGTAAGTGCATTAATGTGACTGCTTTGCAACCTTCAAGCTCCCCTCCAAGTTAAAGGAATTGTGCATGTAAGTGAGCTCAGAGACAGACAGTTTGTGGAGTTTTTAACTTTTGTTTGATCTCTGAATTTCCTCCTTGAAGCACATGTTCTATTAAAATTTTGACCAAGTTCACCATGTCTCCCTCTTCTCACACACCAAGATTTTAGTTATACTGAAAATTTACTGAGTAAGGAGCTTTGTTGAAGCTGAGTTTTGCACTTGATGGTACTCCTCCATTTCAGCTTCTATGAACTCCAAAGAACAATGTTTATTGCTAGTCTCCTTTGTTTCTTTTACTAACAGCTTCAGACTGCTTGTGTTGTATATGCCTTTTACTTGGCCATATTTTCTCCAGTCTAAAATTGCCTTTTATAATTTTTGTGGGTTGATATTATGGCTAGCTGCACCATCTATAAGGAAACAAATTGCTCTTTAATGTAAAAGCAGATCATAAAATGCAGCATCCTTCTTCTTCAGTGCAGCGAGAACCTTGGGATCTGCCAGGCTTGCTGGAAGTGCCCTCCTTGTCCTGGTTAGTGCAGAAAAAAAGCAAGGTTCTTTCTTTCTTTCTTTCTTTCTTTCTTTCTTAGAATGGGACATTAATTGATTCTTTTCAAACCCTATTTGCTTCACTGGCCATAGTTCAGGCATTTTTGCTTCTGCTTTCCTGTTGACTTCTATGATGTATGAACTGTATTGTGCTATTTATCTTCCCGATTCTCTTGTCCCTGTCCAAAAAAGATTCTTTGTCGTAGTCCTGTGAACTTGTTCTGAGCTAGTGACTATTACTATCTTCATGCTTTCAGTGGACAAATTCTTCTGTCCTCGATAGTAGGTGAGATCTCCCTGGAGCCATATCTGTTTCTCTCAAGAGTATGTTCTAAAACCTGGAACCAACTGCCTTGCATATGATGCTGCCTTTAATAAGGCTGTGCAATGCCTTATTACCATAACATGAAATGCCTCCAAAGGTCCATGTGGGTGCAGAAATTCTTCACTCTGGTAAGTATTCTCTATTCTGCTGCTTGCTTTTGGCTTAAAAAAAATTTCTCTCTAAAGCTGCATTGTGTGGGGGGTTGCAACATTCATCGGTCACCTTTTTTGGCTCTTCCAGCATGTTATGCATTATTCTTGGCAGCAGGGTCGCATTCAGTCCTCATTCTTCTTCTCCAATGAAACAAAAAATTCTAATTTCTCTAACTTCATATTTTTTGTTCATGGATGACACAGGTTCAGTTCTTGCTTTTTTTGTTTTCACCTTTGTGCTGCAAATCCAGCATCTTTAGAAAGCTGAATTCCTTTATGCCATTTTCTTAATCCATTTCCAGTTGTTCCCTTTTGCCTTTAGATCATATTTTCTCTTGAGGTTATTTTCATTATCAGGTTCCAGATACATAAATACATGCATAAATACTAACACGTGGACTCCAAGCATGCAAATTAAAATTGAATCTTTAGCCAGAAATCTATTTATGCAGACAGCCAACTTCAGACAATGTTCCAGCCGTGCTCATGAAGATTAAATGCCTGGTGTTCTCTTTAACATGTTTTTTTCTCCACTTTAAATGCTTCTTTATAAATTCTGTAGAGATCACAGCACCTTACCTCTTCTAATCTGAGGCCTTCGCAGAGCTTCTGTTTGTATCAGAATTTGTGATGAACTATTGATCAAATCTCCACCATAGCAGAAAAATTTCTCATTTGAGAACAAAGCAGGATTAGAACCTAACTCTTCAGAAATATTCTTATTTAACTCAGTCAGGACCTGAATCTGAATGTGCCATAAGGTACTGCCATCTGCCCAGTTATCTCATCCTAGGAATCTACGAAGATATCAGTTGCAAATAAAAATTAACAATTTTTAGGAATACTCTAGAAATCTGAAATCAGGTAAAAACTGCCAGCAAGCCAGGCAGAATATTCTTTTCTACTGAGTTGTGATATTTTATGGTTGCAAAACCAATAATTATAAAAAGAAAAGATTACTAGTTTTCATCTTTATTGAGTTTAACATTTAAATAGCTGACTTTTTTCAAATGAATGCATCTTTAAGGATACAGCATATGTAACAATACATAACTTATTCCCAGCATGGCAGAAAAACTGTAAGGACTTTGAGTTGCATAGGGACAGTAACAGCACGGACTGCTCTTGGCGCAGCTACCTGACACTCTCCTTCCTATGGACTGGCTGTAGAACAAGACAGCTAAAAGCTTAGTGAGTCAGGTCAGAAAAAAAAAAAATTAAAATGTCTGGCTAATAAATGCAATTACACTCTATTTCTTGGCTTTAATTAAGAATATAGGTTACTATATTCTTATAGTATGATTTGTTTTGTATGATTTTATTTTTATTGGCAATGATTTCGCAGCAATATTTTTCAAGGTAAACAATTAAATAAGAAAAGTAAGTCCATGTGGAAGCTGCAGTCTAGATAACAGCAAAGCAATCTCACCCCTCAGGGGTGACTGCCTCACTGTTTTGGACCATTTAAAACTATTATGGATATCAGTAATTGAGGCAGTGTATCATCTCACACTCAGATCATCAGACACTCACCTGGCAGGAGATAGTGAAAAATATTAATAAAAAATTACAAAAGGTACTGTGGTGCCAACAATGCCTTGAGATTTATATCAAAAAGAGACAGTAAACCTTCTAAGGTAAACATAATTGTTTACAAGAATCCATACAAAAACAGAACTGGATTTGTATGAAATGTCTCAGGATAAATGTGAAATATGAAAAATTTATATTTGGCCCATGGTATAGAGGAACCTAGTGAGTACGTGCTCTAAAAAATGACTCAAGCGTTCTCTTCGGACAATCAAACTGCAAAAAAAATCTTTTTAAATGTCTATGGATTGAAGATCCCACAATTACTTAAAATTAAGACAATGTAACTAGTAATTGTAATACCAGAATCAGAAATCACTCCTGCTACAAGGGGGAGTGTGCGGTATATACTACTATCCATATAACACTCCCATGAAAATTATCTATTGCAGGACAGTTAAAGTCTGATATACTGGAAAGATGATTCGTTAGTTTTTATATTGAAGACAGATTTCTGCAGCAGATAGAAATACATTAGGTATTATAGCTTCTTTCATCTTTATGTATGAATGTATTCCAGTCTTGGCTATTCTAGAGTAATATATTCCAGATCTGGCATACCCTTATTGTAATGGAGAAATTTTCTGTAATGCTGACCTATTATTACAGACACTAGATGCAATCTCATGCATTTATGTAACATTTAAATGGATTTCTTCAAATTGGTAAAAACCTTTCTTTAGTTCCTCTGAATAATGAACTATTAAATGTTATATTGACAAAAACTTATAGACTCTTTTGTGCTAATGTATTCCACTCTCAGTCTGCAGAGTGAGAACACTTTCATAGTATTTCTTTGCGGATTAATTGATCTAACTGCAGTGAGGGCTCTTATCATTCCTTTGCCAGAGCTGAATTCTGCTGCTAATCATGCTGCAATTGGTGCAATTGTGCTGCACTATGAATAGCATAGGAGAAGATCATGTTTATGATGAGGTGGCCCTGCATTTAGTAAGACCACTGTAGACAGAGGAGAAAAGGGGCAGCAATAAGCAGTAAAATAAGCAATAAGGATCCATAGGTATAGAGAGCATCTCTGTTGATGAAGGCTGTCTGATGTCTCTCTGTCAACAAAGAAGCGTCACTAGAGTGCCACTTATACTTTAATTGGCAGCATCCCTATGTAGATGCTGTTAGTCAGCCCTGCAAGAAGACATTTTGCTGCTGCTATGTTGTTCCCATGCGCTGCAGAGGGGTGGGCAGAGGTATAAGTGAAGAGATTATTCCCCATACTGTCAGTCTTGGATGAAAACAGTTCCTTTATAGGATCAGAAGTCCATGCCAAGTGGTTGGGATCAAGTCTCCACAGACTGATACTTTACCCCTTTCTCCCTGTTTGCTCTGGCTATGGGTACAGCATGGTGGTGTTCTACATCAGTAGAGCATTAAGGATGTAGGCATGATTAAAGTATCTTTCATGTAAGGGAGAGGACAATTTCACTTATCTTTATAAAAGCCATAGGTGTCATTTCATTTGGACTCCATAAATAGTCAATGTAGAGAGACAAATACTTCCAAGAGGAAATTCATCCTCCCACCTTAGACATTTACATCAGGACAGGAAAACCTGTTGTCCAGAGATGTCTCACGCTCTATCTTTCCATGTACCAAACAGGGAAAATATATGACTAGCATAGACTAAAGGCTCATCTTTAGACACCTACAATTAGGTGAGCAGCATTATTTTTACTGTCAGTTTTCAGTGGGAGGTAATGTGGCCTTTCTCAAAATCAAATTTCTTTCTGACAGTAGCATCTATGGGAATGGAACTGAGAACGTATAAATCTGACTGCAATTCCCAGTCCACTTAATTGTCAAGTAGAAAGACTCAGCATTTTGCAGAGGTAAAAGAAATAATTCACGTGGCTGAATTGACTGGCTCAATGGACAAGGAGAGAGCAATGGATGTTGTTTACCTTGAGTTTAGCAAGGCTTTCAACCATGTCTTCAATAACATCCTCATAGACAAACTAATGAAGTAAGGACTACATAAGTGAACAGCGAGGTGGATTGAAAACTGGCTGAACTGCTGGACTCAAAGGGTTATGATCAGCAGCACAAAGCCCAGCTGGAGACCAGTCACTAGTGGTATACCCCAGGGTCCATACTCAGGTCAACATTGCCTAACATCTTCGTTAAGGATTTGGATGATGGGACAGGCTGCACTTTCAGCAAGTCTGTAGGCAATACAAAACTGGGAGGAGTGGTTGTGCTGCCATTCAGAGGGACCTTACAGCCTGGAGTATTGGGCCAAGAGAAACCTCATGAAGTCCAAGAAAGGGAACCGTGAAGTCTTGATCCTGGTGAGAAATAACCTCAGGCACCAGGGCAAGCTGGGGCTCACAGCTGGCAAGCAGCTTTGCAGAGAAGGACCGGGGGATCCTGGTGGAGACCAAGTTGAACATGAGCCAGCAATGGACCTTTGCAGCAAAGGACGTCAACCACTGCCTGGGCTCAATTAGGCAGAGAGTCACCAGCATGTCAAGGGAGGTCAGACACATCTGCAGTGCTGTGTCCAGTGTTGGGCTCCCCCGTACAAGAGACATGGCCATACTGGAGTGAGTCTAGGAAAGAGCAATGAAGATGTCTGAGGGCTTGGAGAATCTGACATATGAAGAGAGGCTGAGAGAGCTATGACTGATCAGCCTGACTGATCAGGGAAGAAGAGGAATCTCAGGGGGAATCCTGTCAATGTTTAGAAGCACCTGGAAAGGGGGTAGGAAAAAAGATGGAGCCAAACTCTTCTCAGTAACACCTAGGACAAGATACGGTGGGCACAAATTGAAATACAGGAAATACCACTTAAATGTAAGACAAAACTGTTTCACAGTGAGTGTGGTCAAACACTGGCACAGGCTGCCCACAGAGGTTGTAGAGTATCCATCCTTGAAGATATTCAAAACATCAAAAATAGACAAGGCTCTGGTAAACCAGCTTTAGCTGACCCTGTTTAAGCAGGGGTTTGGACTAGGCAATCTCCAGAGGTGTCTTTCCATCTCAACTGTTCTATGATTTTAGGTGTGTAGAGTAGAAAAAACATAAAGACCTCTTTCACCCTTACTTACACCATAGGCTTTGCAGTGAAACATCCTTGAAAGATGTACCTTAGCATTTCTGAAAGGAAGTAGTTTGGGGGTTTTTTGACCAGACTTCCAAATGCTGTTGCAGACACTGAGCAGCCAAGTGTGAATAATTTGGCTTGTGTGGCTCTTGCACAATATTTATCTATTCACTAATGACTGTATCATTTGGACACTCTCTATTTTCTTAGTCTGCCCTAAAGTCTTAGGTATAGTAAAATGCTCTTTATACTGAATGATTCATCTCAGATTTAGCTTGGATAAACCTTGTTGCTTTCCTTTTTCCTTCAAAAGCTTCCTTAAAATCTTCTCCATATCATCTTGCTCTTGGTCATAAAAAATCAGATTTAAAAAGTCCTTCTGTGACTCTTGGTTATGAACTGTATATATTTTCCTACCTGTGTGTCTGTTCACTATGCATCATAGATGCCTGTTACGCTAACACAATTGTTCTTGTACTCTGCTCACCTTCTTTTAACCACATATGCTCTTTTGAGCTGTAGAGGATTTTCCGGCTCCAGTGCACTTTGGAACTCATCCCTCCAAGAAGCCAACGAGGTTGGCTCTCTCACAGAGACCAATTATTTTACCTCAAATTATTCTCACTCTCAGTATGATTTGACAGAGAATCCACTTTCTTTTCTATACATTTCTACTGTCTAGGCAGCTTACTAACACTTCTCCAGAAGTCTTTTTCTCTCTACTTTTTGTTACCTGCAAGACTAGAAGTTTGGCTTCAGCCTTTCCAACTGTCTTTGCTCAGAGCTTGCAGCAACTGCAGCCAGATGCACTTAAGGGGAATGGCTGTGCTGTGTCATTGCCTGCTCCAGGGTCTAAGCTGTAGGCTCTTCTTTGATGAAAGAAGAAGCAGGGAGATTTCTTCACAGGTAAATTATGTGGGGAAAAAAACCACAAAATGTCTTTGGGTTCACTAAGAATTTTGTTGAATTAGGTACCACAGAATTTCAACCCATAATGCCTAGACTGTTTTGTTTTTTTGAAGTCATCTTACAGAGTAGCTCTAAACATCTGGATCCTTTCAGTTTTAATGACATTTCCCTTAGAGACAGACTTAGAAATAGCTCATCAAGCATAATGACGACGGGATGAGTTAAAATATGGTGTTATTGCCTCTTCTGAGCTGCTAATGTCTATTTTGTAGCTGATGAATTCCCTGGGCTAAATTACACCCTTGGATAGGAAATGGCTATCGCAAAAACCAATGGGAGTTTGACATGGTCATCAAGGGATGATAAGTAGCCCTCAGGAAAAACAATATAAACATATTGTCTCTTCTACAAGTCGATCCCACTAATTAAGAAATCAGAATGTGATAGAAAAATATTGATGGTGAACAGATGCATTTGCTGAATGATTATTGTAAGTCTGGTTTCTAAAGCTAACATATACAGCAGAGCACTCAATATTTTACCATGAACTTTAGATGTCTAATTAAGTGTTACTGCCAATTCTCTGTAAAGCACCAGAAGTGCAGCAAGCATTTTGCTAAAGTTCACCTCTACATATGAAACATTTTACATCTAACTTAGCTAAAATACAGGTAATACACTAATCTCATTGGCACATTGCGTTCTCCCCATCTGTTATGTCCACACATTTTTCATCTTATATTGTAAATTCTTCAGGATGTTATCAAACTGGCTGGGATTCTAGCAGTCCTAGACACCATAGATGGGATTCACTAATTTTAGGTATCTGTGATATAAGACAATCACTCTAAAGTCTCCACTTATTCAACACG
Source organism: Ciconia boyciana (assembly GCF_034638445.1). Lineage (NCBI taxonomy): Eukaryota > Metazoa > Chordata > Aves > Ciconiiformes > Ciconiidae > Ciconia > Ciconia boyciana. The sequence continues at coordinate 211,024,591 of NC_132934.1, forward strand.
TTAAACCAAACTGGGTAAGTAGTCCTATTAGACAACTGGAAACTGAGACACATTAAAATTAAAGCTAATAATGAGCATGAACTTGTCACTAATACACAGATGGTCTGTTTGGTCTCACATTTAGGTTGATGAGAACTCTAAGTAAGCATTACCAGATCACTCATATATTTCAGTGCTTAAGGAGATGTGCTTAAATTAAGCTATCTATATCAGAAAACCCTGGGCAAAAGCTAAAATCCTACCACATTTATCAAACAGGGGTTGTGTTTTACAGCTTCTGATGTCTCCTTGTTGTGCACTATGACTTTTCAAACCTGAATAGGCCATCAACTTAAGAATGATGGCAAAAGGGTAGGATTCATTTCCTTGAGCTGTCATAGACCAAATAAATGTGTCACAAATTGCCATTGTCCTTCATATTTAGTTACGCACATTTCCTAATTTCTTGACAAGATATCTACCCCCCCCAAGATGACCTGGAATCACTTTATTCCACTTTGGTGTTTTCCTTTCAAACTGAGTGTATTTAGAAGCATCATCTGTAGCTCATTTAGGGAAGAAAGAAATTAAAAAGATTTGTCTATGGCTGAAACATGAAGCACTGGGAAGAAAGTGCCTTATATTTCTTCCTCCCACTGGAACATGTCAGTATCCCATGGTCTGTGGACTTGACACATAAGAAACCACCTTGCTTTTATAAATTCAGTTGAATGGAAGTGATTGCTGTTGATGTTTGTTTTGCTCAACAGTGTATTAATTGTAAGCTTCAACAAAAATATTTGTCAACAATATTTGGAGCATTTTGAAAACTTCTGTCTCAGGCTGGTGCTATAATCATTGATGTGAATTTAACTGGCAGATGTGCTCACCAAGCCGCTTTCCATCATTTACCAGCAGTCCTGGCTAACTGGGGAGGTCCCTGCTGACTGGAGATTAGCAAATGTGACACCCATCTACAAGAAGGGCCGGAAGGAGGACCCGGGGAACTACAGGCCTGGCAGCCTGACCTTGGTACCGGGGAAGCTGATGGAGCAGATCATCCTGAGTGCCATCACACGGCATGTAGAGGATAACCAAGGGATCAAGCCCAGCCAGTATGGGTTCAGGAAAGGCAGGTCCTGCTTGACCAACCTGATCTCCTTCTATGACAAGGTGACCTGCCTTGGTGACCCAATGAGGGAAAGGCTGTGGATGTTGTCTATCTAGACTTCAGTAAAGCCTTTGACACCGTTTCCCACAGCATTCTCCTGGAGAAACTGGCTGCTCATGGCTTGGACGGGTGTACTCTTCACTGGATTAAGAACTGGCTGGATGGCCAGGCCCAAAGAGTGGTGGTGAATGGAGTTTACTCCAGTTGGCGGCCGGTCACAAGCGGTGTTCCCCAGGGCTGTGTGTTGGGGCCAGTTCTGTTTAATATCTTTATCAATGATCTGGACAAAGGGATTGAGTGCACCCTCAGTAAGTTTGCAAACGACACCAGGTTGTGCGGGAGTGTTGATCTGCTTGAGGGTAGGAAGGCTCTGCAGAAGGACCTGGACAGGCTGGATTGATGGGCTGGGGCCAATTGTATGAGGTTCAACAAGGCTAAGTGCAAGGTCCTGCACCTGGGCCACAACAACCCCATGCAACGCTACAGGCTTGGGGAAGAGTGGCTGGAAAGCTGCCCGGTGGAAAAGGACCTGGGCGTGTTGGTTGACAGCCACCTGAATATGAGCCAGCAGTGTGCCCAGGTGGCCAAGAAAGCCAATGGCATCCTGGCTTGTATCAAAAGTAGTGTGGCCAGCAGGACTAGGGAAGTGATCGTGCCTCTGTACTCAGCACTGGTGAGGCCGCACCTTGAATCCTGTGTTCAGTTTTGGGCCCCTCACTACAAGAGAGACCTTGAGGTGCTGGAGCGTGTCCAGAGAAGGGCAATGAAGCTGGTGAAGAGTCTAGAGCACAAGTCTGATGAGGAGTGTCTGAGGGAACTGGGGTTGTTTAGCCTGGAGAAAAGGAGGCTGAGGGGAGACCTTATCACTCTCTACAACTACCTGAAAGGAGGTTGTAGCGAGGTGGGGGTCGGTCTCTTCTCCCAGGTAACAAGTGATAGGGTGAGAGGAAATGGCCTCAAGTTGCACCAGGGGAGGATTAGACTGGATATTAGGAAATTTTACTTCACTGAAAGGGTTGTCAAGCATTGGAAGGGGCTGCCCAGGGAAGTGGTTGAGTCGCCATCCCTGGAGGTATTTAAAAGACATTTGGATGAGGTGCTTAGGGACATGGTATAGTGGTGGTCTTGGTAGTTTTAGGTTTACGGTTGGACTCGATGATCTTAAAGGTCTTTTCCAACCCATACGATTCTGTGATTCTGTGAATTAGGAACGTCTTTACAAGGCTTTATCTCAAGTCTCTGAAACCAATTTTACAGTGAAGTAAATCTGGCTGGTAACACAGTGAACTGAAATTGAAATGTATTTTATATGTCAAAAGCTGGACCCAATAATGAGTTAGAGTCAATGCTTAGAGTTCAGTCATACTGGGTTACCTCCTTAAGACTGAGAAATAAATTTCCTAAGCCTGCAACAATCCACAAGTACTGCTCTTTCTCCAAAGAGCCCAAAGGCACAGGGAGCCTCTGAAAAGTACTACCTCACTGCATGCAGGATGTAGTGCAAAATTAGTTCCATCTCTCACCATGAAGACGATGCTGGAATAACCCTAAAAGTCCTAGAACAGAAGTTAGAGTAGCATCACCTTTTAGGAAACAGTGTTGATAAACAGAATTGCTTCCGTATACTATAGTCCCTTCAACTAATGCTATGATAGCTTGTTTCTGCACTTTTGAAACAGGCATATTTAAGACCTTCCGTGAAATAAACCTGTGGAGAATAAGTAGTTGATATATAATGTCATTTATTGATGTCATTTGCTTTAGCCATAGGCTTTTTTCTTTAAGAAACCAAAGGGTGAGATACTGTCTTGGAAAACAACTGGCTTAGGATAGAAGCACTGTATCCTTATAAGGTTTATCTGTGGTCTTTCATGTTTTCCTCTGTGCTTTTCTTTACCTCTGTCAAGGTCAGACTCAAAACTGAATATTCCAGATAAAAGAAAATAAATGAGCTCTGCATATTGAGATAGATTGTTGAACTTGTCTAAAAAAACATTTACCTCAGACTGAGATCCTTTCATTCCTTAAAATACTTTGCTCTCCTTCCAGTTGCTCTCTTATTGTCTTGAGACCTCATCTGCTTTGCAGAACAGGCAATTTTCTAAATCCCGGTGATTTACAGAAGTTATTTGTTGGATCAGAATTGGCCCAAGCATGAGAAACTGCAGACCTTCCTGACAAAACAGATTTTCTCAGAAGCACAGCCAGACTTTGAAGAATAGGTAGAATCAAAAGTTGAATTTTTAGTTGACTGAGGTTGTAGTAAACTATTTTTTAAGGAACCCAAAATGGAGTCAGTGCCTACTCAGTTCCAGAAAACAAGGTGAATGATCCAGGCACCCTGGGGCTGCCACCGCCTGGTATAATATAAAGTCCACAGGCAGTAGGAGCTGCCCTTTGACAGCATTCTGTAGGTCTTACGTTGGCTGTCTCACCTCTTCCCTTTCTTTAGGCTCACATCTTCACTTTCTTTAGAATAGGACAAGACCCCTTGTCCTATTCACCAGCCAGTGAAGTTGGTGAACGTCACACATGGAACTGAAAGTGTGCTCATGCAGAAAATTGGAACAGATTTTAACAAGATAGGGTAGACTGCAAGTATGGGGCATAGCGTTTGGCCAGACAAAGATTTGTTTTTAAAGATTAACCAGCCATTTGCTTACACATAACTATCTCCTTTTAGTCTCCCTTCTCCCAAGTTTGTTCTTTCCCAGTCCATCTCGATGTCTCCCTTTTTCTGGCCCTGTATCCTCCCACATAAACAACCCTGCCAGTTCCTTTTCCCTCTTGGTCTCACTTTTGCTACCTTTTTACCCAAACTTGGTATTTCAGATGCTGTTACCTCGATCATCTTGGCCATACTCAGCGTTGCTGAAGTGGTTTCCCAGGCCTTGCCACCTCAATTCCCCAGATGTCCCCAGTGCTCCCCTCCTGGTGTCGGTGGGGTCTGGTTGTTTCTCACACAATTCACCCTTAAACACCTGTAAAATTTGTCCATCCCTCATGGCGTTATCCATGACTTGTGTCACCTTCTCACCCTGTAAGCTGTTACCATCCATTAGTTTCTCATGATCTGTGCAGCTAGCTAAGCTTCAGGCCAGGGCCTAGTCATCAGCCTGCCCACTTTGCCAGTGACATTTTTATTCATGAAAAGCCAGCTTTGAGAGTTAATTTTCCCACTATTAATCACTTTTTTTGGCCAAAGAGTACTCTGGAGGTAGCCTTCTGCATACACTACTATCATATAACCTTGACATGTACAGGTTAAATGACTATAGTAAGAGTGATATTAATTTCATTTAAATATGCAGAAATAAGTCATCTAAGAGGGCTAAATCCAGATGACTCCTGTAAATTCTTCACAGGCAATGAAGAAAAGTGGACAACTGATTTGATTTGATCCCATCATCAGTGCCTTAAGAGGCATTGACTAACCCTCTGAAAGGAACTTAGCTTGACATATACCTTTTAACTAGATGATCTCAGGTGCAATGAATTCAAACCTAAGTGTATTCAGGAGTAATTAATCATCTCAATCAGTGCAAACATTAATTAGAAGTCATTTTCTCTTTACTAGTTTTTCAAGTTAAATGATTCATCATCCAGACCTGCTTGCTGTTTCAGGTTTGAAAGACCCTCCCAAAATCTTTCCCAAATTCTTTGCCTTGCAGGAATAATTTGATATAAATCTTGAGCACTCATACCGCTTGCACAGTGGAATCCTCATAATACTTGGTTTAAAGAGAGGAATTGCATTTCAAGCTTAAAAGGACTCCACTGAAATGAATCCACCAGTTACAGTAACAACATGGTAACTATGCTTGATAGAAAATGCTTCATGCAGAGTTTGTAGATATACAAGGTGACTGTGAATAATTTGATCTGGACTCTTGAAACAAAAATAGCAGATCTGCCTTTAGTGAAACTTCTATCTTGTGAAGTTACTTCTTCCCAACTGAGCTGTGACGCTCCAGGGTAAGCAGATTGTAATCACAGCAACTAGAGACTATAGACATTAGAGAGATGTTCAGGAAAGATGAAAAGTCAGCCAAATAATTATAGCTGTGAGCACTTTTGATTACCCTCCACATGAACGAAAGTACATATTTGAAAAGCTAGGAACTTGGCCATTGAGTCCCTTATTGCAGTTTTTATCTTGACATTTAGAAAGTGTCTCTTAACTAAGACTTATGCTGATGACTTTTATATTCTAAAAATATTATTTTTCTTAATGTTTATAAAATATATATTTAAAGTAGTATTTCATTTATTTTATATATTTCAATGATTCAGAAATTTAATTATTCCAGAATTTTTATTTTATGGAAACAATTTTTTTTTGTACCAATTCTGGATTTAAAGAATTCAAAGTATCAGAATTGCTTACAGAACAGAGTTCCCCTTTTCCAGCCATCTCTGTCAGTACTCAAACCATGAATGTTTTGTTTAACTTCCATTGCTATGATAAACTCTCTCAAGCTAGCCTTCTGATTGACAAAAGAAGCTCATAAATACAGGCCAGATGAAGGAAAAATTGTATAAAGCCAGAAAGGGTTTTTAACCAAGTTTCTTACACCAAAAGTCACAGATTTTTCTCTCTTTTTCAGCCCAGCATCCTGGAAGAATTTCCAAATGAACTCCCAAGTCAGCCAGCCTCCCCAGTAAAGCATTTGCAAACTGTCTGAAACACAACTCATCTCCCAAAGACTATTATGATGGAGTTTTCACATTTTAGCAAAGGGCCCTCTTTCTTTGGCACTGCAAGATTTCTCAGACCATAAGCCAACACATTCAACCTGCAAATTGAACAAAACCAGAGGTGAGATATATGGCTAAAAGCAAAACAGGTCCAGTTCAAACCTGTGTGGGAAAGAACCTGCAACAGAAACTCTCATGTTCTCCCCGTCTTTCAGCACAGACAAACACAAAGCTGGAGGCGGGGGGGGAAGGTGTTGTCTGGGGATTTTCTTTACTGTACTGTCTGTGCATCTATCTTTAGGATAATCAGACAAACATGAACACTTATCTCTGGGCCACAATACATGAATGTAAAATATACAGAGCTGGAAGGTAAATCTATACTTCTTGCAAAACATGACAGACAAATTCTTACTTAGGATTTGTGGATGAGTATTTCCTCTAGGCATATGTGCCCATCTACTGGTTCTTTTCCCCCTCATTTTAAAGGTTTTTATTTGAAAAGGCAAAACTTTCATACCTTAAACAACAGACTTTTGGATCCAAGCATATTACTTGTAAATTAATTAATTTGTGAGCCACAGCTTCACAGCATCACAATTAATCAGTGATCATTCCCTTATTTTACAGCTGGGAATCTGAAGCAGTGACAGGCAAGATTTAGAGGGGAGACAGGAACAGATCCACAAGATCCTAGTGTGTAACCACTGTGTTGTTTCCTTGATCTGGCCATTGAGCAATTCTAAAATGTACAGGAAGATATGATTTGTGTAGGGTGAGGTTCTGCTGATGACATTCTCATCTGGTACCTTATTCTAATCTCATCTGGTATCCTCTGCTACAAATACTAGGTGAGACTATGTCATGTCATCAACAGGATACTATTCTGGCTGAGTGAGCTAGAAATCTAGCAAGAACTGCAAACTCTTTTCATGCTAAATTGAACTCTGAATCACCTGTACCTGTAGTGTTGACAAAAATGTGTATTGAAAAATGTGTATGAGAAAAATTGTGACTGGTCAATACACTTTGAAACTCTTTTTTACCAATATGTTTTGCACTGTTAACACACAACTAATATGTTTACTTTGTCAATCTTTTTTGTTGGGGCTTTCTTGAGAGTGATGTGTTTTAATGTTTGGTGGTTTCTGGTTTGGGTTGGGTTTTTTTTTAGTCCTAAATGTGTAAGACTTGAAATGCATCTAATAAAAATTACCAGCTTCTAGGCATTGGACTCAAGATAAATGAAGCAAGTGGGGAAAACTATTTCTAAAAGTCAACAACAAGAAGGGGGCTAATTGGGCCTCTCGGGAGGGTCAAAGGTAAGTTAATCTTTAGAAATGAGGTGCAATGAGTTTGATGCAAAGTCATGAAGCTACCTGACATCAGAAGATAAGATTTTAGCTGCACTTTGTCCTTTTTAGGGGGAAGATTTTCAACTGACAAAAACACGTGATGGAAACTGGTAAGAAAAAAAAAATGTGAGTGAACAATAAGATCACTTAAAACCTGACCATAAAACCACTGATTGGGACTTCTCTTGATCTTTCACTGTGTGTCACTTCTCTGTTCCTCGTCTCTTTGAATTGCAGTTGCAGGTCATGTGAAGACAGCTATAAGACTCCTGTTATCAGATAACCAGCACAGCCTCAGGCTTCAAAGTGAGGAAACTCTTTCTATCGATTCACATTTCTTCACAAAATACTTGTAGGCTAATTTTGTATCAGCAGGCTCTGAGTGGCATCTGTCCACCACATCACTAATAGCATGGTGTTACCAGGTACTGCTTGTCTTTCACAGACTAAGCTATCAAAACAAAAGCTATCAAAATGTCAAAACGAGCTTGCAGGTTGATTCAGCAGAAGTATGACTGTGTGGAGTGTGTTTTGCTGGCTGGTCCAGTAGAGGCAGGATCAATAATCATGAAATCAAACCTTCCAGGGTGACCTATGCTGTTCATGGTTTGGCAACACAATTGCTGCATCACCTCTGCATTGCCCACACAGGCTTTTAAAGAGCCTTTGGCCCCATGCAGTTATTTCCTTATCTTGAATAGCTAGTACTGTACTTGGACATTAGAAAGGAATGTCCTAGCAATCTCCCTGAAATAATCCCTTGAATACCTCTGATGGATGGAAACGTCCTGTATTTATTAGCACCATTTGTAGAGTTCAATGAGAAGCAAAGAGCTCCTTGATGGAGTGACTTGCAAACACTACACCTAGATGAAGAACAATACAGCCCCACAGGGTAATGAACCCTGCATCCATCCCACCCATCTTTAAGCACCTAAGAGTACATCTGTGCTGCTAAAGAAAGAGTGCCAAAAAGCAAGCTGAAGCACTGGACCTATATGGTTTGCGCTGCTGGTTAGCTCTTCATCCCCCTGGGTTTGTTTTGGACCATTCCAATTAGCTCCCCCCAGGAAACATCTGCTACAGAGAAGGCCAAGTCCAAACAGTGTGAAAATGAGTTAGTAACTGATCATTGATTTAGCAGTACAGACAGTTTCATTTACCACTCCAGGTAGGCACACGGTCACCCACGCTGTCCACTATAGTCAACAACAACCTCCAAATTCCAGGATCTGAGTTACTATCTGATGGTTTCTTCTCCACTGACAAAGGATAGGAATGTGCTTTACTAACCTACCTACCTCATTTAAGCACACAAACTCGTAGCTTCCTACAATCTGGCATTCATCATGTTAGTAATACACTGGCAAAAAATGGATTGGTATCTCCCCATTTTTCTAATGGATGTTCATCAAAATTACAGGCAGCAAATTCCCCAGAGTGGACATGCAACCAGCTGCCAGCAATGTTACAAGTTTTGTGTCTTATGATAAGCATAAGAAAGAAGTTCTTAAATCTAAGCGTATGAGCAGAACCAGTGCAAGGGACAGTAGAAAGCACTTGCAAAATTTCTGAGAAAGCATGTAAGGTACACACTTTCTGCCTGAAGGCAGTGCACTGCCTATCAGCATCATTCAAGAGGAAGTGGCTGCTGTCTGCTGTTCTCAACTGTGAATCAAGAGTTAATCATTATCCTGAAGTCACAAGGCATTATGCTGTGGTTTGAATGTCTCAGCTCAGAGATCTTTTATGAATCCTGGCTGCTAGTTAGCTAACTGCCTTTACCTATTTCAGTGCCATTTGACCTGAGGAGTAATATTTGATGTAATTAGATCTATTGATCATAAATGCAGGGTTTGTAGGATGCATGCATCACTACTATTTTTTTCTTTTTTGAACAAAAACTGCAAAGCTATCTGAAAAAGAATCACTAACCTATTTATTATATTTGCTCTCTGGTTGCAATTACCATGCCTCTTTTCCCAGTTCATTACTAAACCCTCATTTTGCAAAGCTATTTTAATAAACCTCTGCTCTTTATTTCCTATTTAAAGCCTACCCCTTGTTCCTTTCTCCAGTCCCTATTATTACACTGCAATGATCATCAGCGTGCATGAAGGCAGTTGTCAGGTTCCAAGAAATATTTTATGTGCAGCTAGGCTTGTGTATATGCATGAAGCACTGGTGAATGAGTAAATTTCATTATCTTTTATGTTAGCACAGTCAGAAAACAGCTGAATGCTGCTTGAAAAACAAATAGGCAACAGCTCAGGAAAATCTATTAAAAGTATTGAACAGAGTTGGCTAGTGGAGGTGCCATGAATGTATCCAGCTTGGCCCTTTGGCTCTCATTATAAATGCTAGGTATTGTCTCTGGGAGGTATAGGTAATGGGCTGGACTGCACCTGGATGACTATACTTTTGATAAATTAATATACAACTTTGGAGAAGATTTTGTCTCTCAAGTAATAGGAAGAGATTACATTCCCCTATCATTTTTCCCTGTTTGGGACCACCTACAATAACATCTTTACTTGATAATTACTCTTGTTTCTCCCGTGATGAATCAAAATGTCCAGCTCCACAGATGGCAAACTTGGGTGCTTATATATGAGTTGTACAAAGTCATATGTAGAGTCTGTGGCTTAGCCAGACTTCCTTCTTCCACTACCCACTTCCTCCACCCTTCCAAATTAGGTGACTTCACTACATATGAAGTTGCCATGGAAGCTGTGCTCTGCTAAACACATCTCTCTGCCAGGTGTGTAGCTCTCACTATCGTGAATAAGAATTGCATGAGCCCTTCAAAGGAGGAAGAAATCCCCTGAGGTTTTATCTCCAACTTGTTTTCCAAAACCCAAATTACTCTCTCTGTGTTTCATTACGGCACGTTTTATCCAAAAATTAGATCATTTTGTCATTGAAGTCTTGGTTGGCAGCTCATTCTTTAGAAAAACATATGTTCATTCTCATTTTTGGAAAAATGAAACCAGTGAAATCTATTTAAATTGAAAACAGCCTTTCCCAGTTGTACCCTGGGACCAATGGTTAGCGCATGTTGTTAGTACCCCAGAAGTCAGCAAGACCCCTTAATGGTGATCTGACTCCAGCTCCACGAGATAAAGATCCAGTAGCAAACAGGGCACTGAGACCTTCTCAGCAAGGTCCATGAACTGCACAACTATGCTGCCCTCTGACTCTTCCCAAAATAAGATGGTGGTAAATTGGCAGGGCAGCAACAGCACATTTCACACTTAATTCACACTAGGTATCCAATACCCATGTTGTCTTTTGCTTCTCCTTTTGAGCAATAGGAATGTAAAATCTCAGTGGATTGGTGTTTCATATTCTTTCTGCACTGATGAAAGGAAAAAGCATAGGAGCATTCAGACCAAGAGATTTTTACCTAAGAAGCACTATTTTCCCCTATAAAATAAAACAACACTCTACCAAAACAAACATCCACTGTTAACCTTCATGCCAGAGGAAGGGGAATCACTAGGAAGAGAAGTAACAATTCAGGGAAGAGGTTAATTACATGCTTTCATGTACTACTACAAAGAGTTCAGATGCTCTAATATAAATAGCCCAGATTCTTCTTCTTTGTGTGCTTCATTTCTAAGTTCGTATTTGATCCTGCCAAAACTCAGTCTGAGTAGAAAACCTTTTGGCAAGATTGCATGAAATAAACTCAAAGATTCTTAGAATTACTATTGTTTCAGAATTATTTTTTTTTCTCTGTACAAAAAGACAAAAGAAAAGGCTTTCAGGATTAGTCCTCATAGTGATCCATCTTTTACCCTGTGGTACTGAGTGATTCCAAGCCCCTGTGCTTCCACCCACACACACCACAAATGCTAACTTCATGTTAACCTAATAGACTTTGTCCAGCCTAGCTGCTGGCTAACAATGGCTGCTTCTTGCAAGCCAAGAACACAAAAGAAGTGGGTGTTATGGGATGAATTGTTGCTTAGTCCCTTTCAGCAGCAGCTCTCTCCATAGTCAGAGGATGGTATTTTAAACCCCATGCACTCTGCTTTGCCTGAGACCTTTGAATAGTGCTTGGCACCACACTCTGTTTTAGTGTTGTATGCGCCAGGCTTTTCTCGCAAAGGAGAGAGCAACAGGACAGCCCAGGTCAGGCAGGGAGAACATCTCTTCAGCTGGAGCCCAGAAGCCATGGGGAATCCTCTGCTCATATAAACATCAGTGTGCTTCCCAAGGGCTGCTCAGCAATTTGACGAGAAAACTCAGGAATTCAGGTATCAAGTATCATTCAGTATCACTTTAGTATTTTAGTTAGTGCTACACAGATTTTTTAGGGAGAAAAAAATGCATATTATTAACTGCTTTATTAACTGCTTTAACAGTTAATTAAAAAACCTCTCATAGGCACCCCCTTCTTGAGAAGGAGAGTTATATTAAATGTTTAATCCATGGAAACATGCTTGGGTTCACATCTGTCTGGAAGTTTTAAACTAATCCCAAAGACTGATGAGTTGCAAATTTTAACATGCAGTTAGATTGTCTGAGCACCATGATTCGTGTTCATGAGCATGGACCTACAGCCACTCTCCCAGATGCTCTTGGCAAACTTTCTGCCTTGGGTAACCCACCTCTGCACCTCCAGCCTCAGCTTGAACTGGTATGACAGGCTGTGGTCTAGCAAAGCTGTATTGCATGTATGTTGGACGCATGTATTGTATGTGTTCTGTCCTGCCAGCTCAGCTGACATAGCAAGATTACCACCAGTGAGATCTGTCAGAGCCCTATATTATACCTTTTCCCTTTCTTCTCCCACCTGTAATTTGTCCCAAATGTCTTTTTAGGTAATGAGGTGTCCCAGCACATCAGTTTGCCTGCAGCCTCCAGATTCTGTCAAGATATTAATAATCAATCTTCAAACTTCTTTGAGGATTATGTCTGAAAATAAAACCGCTGGTCTTTCTTGTTCTGCCCTTATGGAATTTCCTGTTTTTCTTCATTTTATGCCTCATGAAACCACTCAGACCTTGACTCTGCAGCTCTCCCCTGGAGAGATGTAGTGAGATCTCTACATGGGCAACTTGGGCACAAGATGCAACCCAACCACCACCCCAAAACCTCAACCATAAGCTAATAGCCAGAAAAATTATAGAGGACCAATAAAGCAGGAGTTAATCCAGTGTTGATGACACATTTCTGTGTCTCCTGATTTTGTTTTTTCATGCTTGTTTGAAAACAAAACTCAGAAAAAAAAACAGCTGCTGCAAAAAAGTGAAGTGAAAACACCAAATATAATGTCATCCTGGAGAACACAAATTAAATATATTATGAAACTAGTTATGAGAAAGCCCTTAGTTTGCAACATGGTTGTTTTTCTAGACAGGCTCTTGCTCAATCAGTATGTGTCCAACGGGCTAACAAATTTCTTTATGATCTTCCTAAAATGGGGGCAAGTGCTGAGTTTCATGGACTTTAGCTTTTAATGCTAACGATTAACAAATCCTTCCTACTAGGTAAGGAGCAATCACAGGGTGGTAAAAGCAATCTTGACTGCTTAAATATTCTAATATTTCACACACACATGCACACACCATATTTTTGGGTATCTGTGTTAACCTCTAGTTTGCAGTAGGATTTTATATTATTGCACACTCAGCAACGGAAGCTTTTTGCTGCAGCGTTCAGTCTGCGTTCAGCAGTTCCATGGGCAGGGAGGTAATTGTCCAGAAGAGGAGAGGATGTGAACGAGAGAGGTTGAACTCAGGAGGTAGAGAAACAAGTAGCAAGGCAAGAACGAGTGTGAAGAGCAATGAATGGGCACTTCACACTGGGAAAGAGAAGGGTAAACTCTTCTGACTCCTTTTGCGGGTAAGCAAAGAAGTGATACGATCACTTGACACTTGCCTGACATTTCTTTGGACAGAAGTGTCATTTATTTTTGTAAAATGAAGTACACAGCTGTATTCAAACCTTCCTGCTATAAATGAGCTTTTGGAGAGTCTGGAGTAGGGACTGCACTTTGCCTCTCCTGTGAACAGGGGACGACAGCCTTATAGCAGAAATATCGTCCCAAAGCTGGGGGAGATCTGGGGGCTGTTTGCAAAACTGCTGCAGGTTCATGGTTGCTGATGCTGCTCATCTCAGTACAAACCTCCCAGCTGGGGTTTCTTTCTTCCTCTTACAACTATATCACATGGAGGTTTAACCTTTCCTTTCTCAAATGCACAAAGCTGCTATCACTCACTGTCACGCAGAAAACCCTGGCAGTACAGACCTTACAACATCCCCTCCACCCCAAGGCCTCAGGCCAACCAAAAAGCAAAGCAGCACACACAAGATAATCCGTCCAGGCTGACAGGACACACCAGAAAACAGAGGCATTTGTGCTGACCACACATCTCCGATCTCTTCTGACAACTACAGGCCACTGTTTTTCAGCTGAACCTCAACTTACCCAGGCCAAGCCCCACTACATCCCTCTAGAGAGCTGTGCTTCAGGAGCCAGCTGGGCTCCTCGCTGCCCAGAAAGGGGCGAGAGCAGTGCCAGAAGCCCAGGTTTACGTCAGGGGCTGTGCTGGCTCCTTTCCCAGCACTGGAGAGAGCTCTCTCCTGCCCACAGGATGCCACCAGTGAAGGAGGGCTGTTTGCTTTCCCATGTCCTCAGGCCATTTCAGGACTGTTTAAACATCACAAGACCTCTTACAGTCTCTTTCTGCATCCAACCTGCCCCTGTACCATGGATATGGGGTAAAGAGATGACTGCAGTTCTAAACCAGGCAAGCATCATATGCCCCATGCGTTCATTGGGGGCTAAATGGTTCGGTTTCATTGCCCCCTTACAGCATTGCAGAAAGACATTGGACAAGGCTTTCCCTGTCGTGTCATCATGAAAACAGAGCCAAGATCCCCACAGGGGTGCATGGTACGAGGATTACAGACAACAGGAGACGTTCAGACTGGATATTAGGAAAAGTTTTTCACCATGAGGACAGTCAGGCAGTGGGACAGGGGCCCAGAGAGTTTCTGCACTCTCTGTGCTTGCAGGTTTTCCAGACCCAACTGGATAAAGTCCTCAGCAACCTGACCTCATTCATAGCTGATCCTGCTTGGGCCAAGAGGTTGGAGTAGAGATGCCCAAAGTCCTTCCCAACCTGAATCATCCCATGATCCCCCACACTTCGGACCTCTTCTTTTGCAGGGGGATGGAAGAGAAGTCCCCAAGTGCTGTTCATCAAAGCCTGCGATCTCCCTGCTCCATGCCGTTGCTCAGGAAGATGAACTTCCCTGTGCAGGGACTTTTTCTCTTACTCCTCCATGAACCTGCTGTCAGAGACTTTCCTCTCTACCTGGAGAAGGTGGTGGTTTTCATGAGGCCATGGTGTTGAAGCAGAAAGCTGAGTAAGTCTCTGCTTACCTATATTTCGTCCGATATATTTGGGAAGGAAAGGAAAACAAGGAGAAGCCAACTTAGTCCAAGCCTTCACAACCCCTAGAGACAGTGACTTCAGCAGATGTCTGCAGAAGATTTCAAAGGAAGGAGAGAAGCAGGGGAGCATAACCTCTCCTTGTTTTCTGTGTTTCCCTAGAAAGAGACTCACTGTTCCCACAAATGGCAGGGGCTTTGGGCCACAACTGCAAAAAGTACAGATGCATCCTTACACATATGAGAATGCAAGTATTGTTTTGAAGGGGTGAACATATGTATGTTTAGCAAGCAGGTGCTTCCCTGTATGCACATAATTTGTGAGCAGATTTTGACTGCTCTTTAAAATTATCTTGTCCATAAACTGTGGCATCAAAACAGTGCAAAACCCAGTGAGGAAAACCCAAATAAAGCTTCAAATGGCCGATTCTGAAATACACCCTATCAGGTCTTACATCACTTTAAGGGAGAAATTACATCTGTCAGATGTGAACTTCTAGCCATTGTCTTGAATTGGACCATTGGATAGCCAGTCCATCTTCTGAGGACATTCAACTTTTCTACCCTCTCTAGAAAAGACTGGCCCCATTGTTGTATATGTACTGTGCTGAGAAATGGCAGACACCTGATTTACAAGCAAGATTAGGTAACTGCAGTAAGATGACGGGAGCAGAGGTGAAAAGGCAGCCTTCACCTGCGCGGAGCAGAGCAGTGTGATTGCCAGCCCTGTGCCTGGGCCAGTCTGTGCTTCCCGTGTGCGTGTCCCCTGTGCTGGCTTGAGGCTGCTGCCGAGCAGGACTCCAAGATGGTGATGACACTTCAGGATGCACGTCCCTGAGTGTCTTTCCTCTATGTGAAGCACTATTTTGTTGGTACCTCCTTGAACAGGTGTTCATACTGCCTTGAGCAGGTGCTAAGGAGTATTCAGCAGGTCAGGGGAGACAAGAGGTTTTCTCTCTCAGTCTGAGGAGTGTTAGCTTTATTGCAAATTATTCCAAATAACATCAAAATCTGAAAGTGCCCTTCCAACAGGCATTCAGCACCACAAAAGGAAGTTGTCTTCATGTGCTCTGAGCAGGCTTTGTCAGCTCTATTGTGGACTAGCTGGGGAGAATGACAATGATTCCTTACTACTTCAGTGACCAGGAAACCAGAGGGGGATTTTGATGTACTCAGTGAAAAATAAGAAATGATGTCCACATCATTTAGAAATGAGAAATGATGTCCACAGGCTTGGTTTCATCAGTACTCAAACCAAAAATCCTCAGGCTTGGTAAAATAGTGTCAGTGTTCAGAAAGGGACATTTTCCACCACTGTGCCAAAATAGGTTGTGGCCTTGGAATTACCAAACTGAAGTAATCCTCATTTTGGGTAACTATGAATCAAGTGATATTTGATGCAAGCCTGGAAGATGGTCTCTCCAGTGTCTTTCCCAGGTTTCTGTGATGGTAACTACTTCAGGATTGCATTAATGTGTTCTGCATTTTCAACTTCTCATGCAAAGTGTCCACGTACTGCGAGGCAGGCTGAGAAGATGGATTTATACTGTCTCTTAAACAGATGGGCCGGACCCTGCTCCTGATTGCAGCTTCATGCATCTGTTTATACTCATGTGAAATGGAGGTTAGATGCAAAGAAAATGTACCGGGGGCAGGGCTAAGTGCTTCAGGACTCATTCCTCTCCTCCCGTCTCAACACTGCTGTCTTAGAAACTATGGCTGGTGTAAATAAATGTAATCTCCCTGCGAGGGTGTCATTGTGCACGACTCCAGAGGACAATGTGGGGTTTCCACTACGTGGTGCCATGCAAAGTCTGTCTGTATTGAATGTGGATCAACACAGGAATGTTATCGCTCTGAAAATAGTCAGGTTTGCAGGGCTAAAAGCTGGAGAAAATATGTATTTTCAGTCTTACAGAAGCCTCCTTTTATTGCTTTGGCATTTGCAAACTTGCATGAGGTTATCAAATAAATCAAATGCATTAAATAATGCATTGTTTATAGTGCAACAGTACCTAGGAGCTGTAGGACTCTACTGGGGTAGGTCCTGTACAGAAGCAAAATAAAGAGACAGCTCCTAACCCTTGTGCTCTGTCCCCCTGTGATTATCCACGCACTAGAGAAGATGATAACTAGAGACAATAGATGGGGAGTACAAACAAAAACAGTGAGAAACTAGCCCTCAGCTTCTTACTCAAAACGGTGTGAAGCAATCCTAAGGTTAATGCAAGCAAGCCCTGCAGCTCTGTAGTAGGTCTGATATTGCTTCCAATCAAGTAAAAATTGCTTGCAAGAGGGAACAAGCAGTGGAGAATCAAAGCGGAAATGAGAAGGGAAAAACTGAGAATAGCAAGATGAAAAAAAAGCAGAAAACAAAATACACTAGACAGAAGAAGGAGAAAAAATAGACACGGTAGTTTTATAATTTTTAAGGCTCAGATGATGGTGTGACATGTGACTCCAGCTACTGGCAGAAAGTTACATGTAAAAAAACCCCAATTTTGGCCTTTGTTTCTAAAAAAGCGAATGCAAAAAAGGCCGTGGTCTAGTTCAGTGTGGACGGTACAGCTGTTTTGTGGTGATTAAGACATATCTGCTGCAGTACAGATAAGTGAGGGCTCAGGGCTCACGGCACGTCCTTCTGCGTTCAACATGGTACCACTTCCACCTGCACGAACTGGCATGCAATTGACATGAGTTGGGAACAAATTTGGAGCCCTGGTGCCTGCTCTGCTCCATCATTGTGCTCTCCTCCCCCGACTAATTAGTACTGTTGATTTTAACGGACAGGCTTTTTGTGCTTTCCTACTGCATTTTGTGTTTATGACAACTTCAGTCAAAGCAAACCACCTTTGCCTCCTGTTAGTTATCTCACGCCATACAATGCAGGTGTGCCAATTCAGAGTATCACAAGACAACTCATTCTTGTAATTTTGCACTTAAAAGAAGTCAAAGCATCCCTATTCATGTGGATGATATCCAAAAATCTTGTATGCTGATGTTTCAAAGACTGTTGTGGCACTATTTCAGAACATTGGCATGTTTTAAGGCATCTCAAAATAGGTGCAAATTTCTTTTAAGCATCTTGGACATAGCAGTTTTGTTAAAAATATTTTAGAAAACTACATCTGAAAATTATGGGAGCATTTCCTTTTTTCCTAAGAGAAATGAATAAATACACACTGAATGGCTTGCTGCAAGTTTCTCAAATGTATTCATAGCTGAAAGTCTCATGTTTAAAGATGAGATAGACTCAAGACAACTAACTCAGTGGCTTATAGATTAAAAACAGACAAAGCATCTTCTGACACTCAATTTATTGTATTAGAGCCAACACTAACTCAGTTAACATTTTTATCTGAAGAGAAACTTTGGTCTCTTTGAAGAATGAAAATGATCAGCTATTGGATAACAGAAATGAACCGTCTAGTGTTGTTATTTTCTTAGTTTAGCATCATGCAGAAAATAGGCAATTTTAAACCTGGTGGCATACGTTAGTGAAATTTCTTTAGGTTCCTACTGTGGGAAACAGTGGGAACAGAAACAGGTTCCTTCAAAGAGCAATTCAAAACAGGAGTCTAAATTAGGCTCCTTAAAGTATTCTTAATATGTTTTATATGCATGCCTACTCATCCTTGCAGAATTGTAGGACTGGAGATGTGCCTCCGGGCCACCGAGCTCAGTCTGGCTGTGGCAAACAGGCACTCTGTAGTCCTTCACTCTGCTCCACCCTGAGGGCACTCCCAGTTTTCCTCCCTTCTCTGGGATAAGTCAGCTGCTTCCAGGTTAGGAGCCACCTTCTGATTTCCAAACTGAATTTTGACCTGGCCAGTATGTGCCCATCTGCTGCTCTGCCAGCAGCCATTTGGCTTCAGGTTACACACGTCCTCGTCTCTGGTGTCACATCTCCCAGTGCATTAACAGCCAGCAATGGTGTGTCCTGCATTTCATAATCACCTGAATGCAAGGAGTGAATGGCAGAGCTGATAATAAACTTCTTTATCTCCTTTAAATGGAGACAAGCGAAGTGCACTTGCGAAATCTGCAATTTGGATTGAAGTCTGATTACAATTGTGTCTCAAAAGAGCTGAGGAACAGCCTCAGATAAAAAGCTTTTTAATTTCATATGTAAAACAAAGTGGAAGAGAAAGAGTCCAAGACAGACTCCATTTTTTTGTGGCCCTGGTGTCAAAGGAGTAAAAACCAATTAGAGACTGAAGTTGGTGACAAACAGGAAGGCAATTACAGAAAGTTTTCTGGGAGAAGATGTTACATTTTTTTCCTGCCAACCTTCAGGTTTGATGGAAAAATGGAACGTTTTGGGTTGGCAGCATTTCAGAAAAAGTGCTACAAACTGACAAGCTCCTGACACACTTTAAAATGCATCAGTTGTATAATCCACAAGGCAGCTTGGAGTAGCAAGTAAAGAAATAAAAGAAAAAAAAAGAAAAAAAGAAAAAGCATCCAGTGTTTGTTTTCAAAACTCCAGGTGGAAAAGCAATAATGAATATTTGGCATATGCACATGGTTCTTTGGTACGCACAGAGTTTAACCGGCATTTGGCTTTGAGGTCACACCACACAGCTGCATGTGTGTATTCACTCTATGCAGCCCTGTTTTAAAACTAGGCAGGAGTTCAGTTGAGTTATAGGTAGTAACCATAGAAAGGATGTCCACTAAGCACTTATAATTGCAAATAACCTTTGGTTTTTCATTTTTCTCAAATAGGTGCATACCTGATATAGTACTGGAAGGTTTCTTGTGGTCTGCAAGCAGCAGTACATAGCAGTAAACAGAGAAGCGTTGGTATTTGAGTGGGAGCTTACCTCGTTCAGTCTCAGTTTAGCAGTTGATAAAGCACAGGAATGACTTACGGGTGCCCTCAGTTCACCGGTTCCTACCAGGCAGTAATGGTCTGCAGTGCATTGGAAATACCTTTCCACCTGCCAAGTAAATGTGCTCTGCAGACCATAGCACCCCTTGCTGCACTGAAGGTGTCTTTGTCACCAATTCTGAGAGAGCTCATCCAGGACAAGCACCAGTAACAGCCTCCTGGATGATTCAAGCTCCCAGAAGTCACACGGGTGCATGCACAGAGGACCTGTGTGCTACGGCCAAATTTTGCATCACTATGATTGAGGCAGCGCTCAACTCCATGGCACAAAACCAATTTGGTTTTGCAACAAGCAGCAGAGCACCCCTCTGGAGTCAGGACATAAACCCCACCTCAGGACAGCATTGAATGGATGACCTTTTTGTCTGGAATAGGCAGACCCTTGTGCAAACCAGTGCTTTTACCAAACTGCTGACTTGCACCTCAGAATACGAAAATGTGCCAGAAGCCTGAGAGAAGTGGGTTAGATGATGAACTAATTAGTCCCATGATGGGGTGCAGTTCAGCACTCCAACAAATCCACTGCTGTGACTATAGTGAAAGATGCTGCCATTGCCTTCCTCCAGCTCCTGCCTGCCTCTCTCCTGCCTTACATCAGACCCAGCGACCGTCTAGACACAGGTTCAGTGAGTGGTTCAGTGAGCCGACACAATGGAAAAATATTCCTTTTTTGGAATGGCATGTTAGGTTTTTTTGTCTCATCACCTTGCTCACCTGTGACTGCTCAGTCTCTGGCTTTGATGCCACAAAAAGACCTGCTGGGCCTGGCGGAAGAGGGAGGAAGGAAGAGGCAGAGCAGGACCATTCTTTGCTTCGGCAGCCTGCAATTACACCAGCCAAAGCAGAGCATCAAACTGCAAGCAAAGGCCAGGAAAAGGAAATAAGTTGTCATTTTAACTGTTTACCCATTTGGAAGTTGACTGGAAAGCCTAAATATAATGGATTTTCTTGGAGGATTTTTATTATTGTTTTATTTCAACATGATACAGCTGTATTGCTATCAGGATTTCTACTTTTCATGGCCATCCAATTTCCCACCTGACCCACGCATTGTAACATCAACATGCAGGACACTAGATTAATTTAACTTCTCTGCCTTTTTTTCCCCCCAGTTCTTAACAGTGAAAATAACAGTGTATACCTATGGGGTTTTGTAGATAAGTAATTATTTCAGGTTTGTAAAACCCTTTACGCTTTGAAGATTAAAATGCTCATATGTGCTAAGCACTCACAGGAAAGCTGTTTGTACATGAGATGTGACGGTTCTGAAAAATGGCATTTCCCTTCAGTGAAGGCAACTCTGAGAAGGTCACTTTATGATCTTCTTCACCTTCTTCATTGAATCACAGGGCTGGAGGGCTCTCCAAGAGGTCACCATCCACTCAGTACCAGCTTATGTCTTCCAGTACAGCTGGATGTGCTCTGGGGAGATGTTTCTGGACTCTCAGCAGCTCAGCCATATCTCTCTGGGAGTGGCTACACCAAACCAGACTCAATCACCCAACTGACACCTCCTTGATTCCTTGATGCTGTAATATTCTACAGATCTAAACACCTGAAAGAAAGATTTTAAAGTCGAGTTTTTCTATATTAAAACTTACTGAGCTCCTGGCAGTTTTGAAGATAATGGGATTTTCATGTTGCTTTTAATTACAGCAATATTCCCTGTTATTCCACCCTAATTGGAACGTTAGCTGGATATTTTAATAGTGTCTTGATCAACATGGAATTAGCATTATTATTTTAGTAGTTATTACAATAACCAAAGTGATAGTTTCCAGGAAGCCTCCACACAAATTTCCTAACTTCCTAAATAGGAGTGCAAATTCAACACCATTTAAATTAAGACATGTTTTTCCAGGAACAAGGCATTTATATTTATACACACAGACACATATATACACATGTTATGCACTCAAGTATTCTGTGTATCACCTTTCAGAAAAAGTTGGCAGAAAAAATAAGTCATCAGTGGACAAAAGCCAGGCAAACTAACTGAAAGGTGATATTTATATTTGACTTATGGGATCAGATTCCACTATGAATTCCTACCTTGCAGTGTGCTGTAGGAAAAACAAGCCTCCGCAGACATCCTTCAGCAGCAATTGCAGTAAACAGTTTCTTTCCCCCTAGCTCCAGCTATTCCCAGCCCCATGCTTCAGCAAGATAGTCTTCCAGGTGGACCAACACAACTGGTTTGGAGACGTGCTAAGACCCATCTTGGTGAACTGATGTGAGTTAAAGTTATCTTCCCATTCCCCTTTCTCCCGCCCCCCCTTTTTTGCAGGTTTTTTATTCAGCTGTATCTTTTCCCAGTGCATTTTACTATGCTGCACTGCAGACAGGTGGATAGGTGTGTTAGTGTACCTGGGAGGAATGATGCTCTCAGTCAGAGAACCCACCAGATCATTAAAACACAGGCTCACACTGTGCTTAAATCCCACCCTAATGCTATTTATTATTGCTGTGATTATTATTATCTAGGCTTTGGACTGTGGTAGCACTTTAGAAAGCTTTGTGAATTTAGATCTCCTAGGCAAAGTGCTGTACATCGAGCTGTACACAAACAATTGAGAAACCATCCTGCTCGTTCTGTCCACAAAATTAATTCCCATAATTGCTAGCAACTGTTTGAATTGTTCCATATAACAGGTGTCTTCCCTTAAAAACCCCCAAGTTATAGGTGCAACAAATAAATACATATTAGCCTCCCCGCTCCTAAAAACCTCCAGAAACAAGGCTCTGAGGTTTCACTCAGAAGTAAACAGGATGAGTTCAATCATGCATAAAAGCATATAGTGCTAAGCTGGCTTAAGTACCCTGCAGTAAAAAAAATGGTCAAATTTTATAGTGAGATAATGATCATGTATGAATTAATGCTCTGAAAAATAAGTCTTGGAGTACAGCTCTTCACTTTTTAATAGCACGTAATTAGGACACTGTTCTTGCAGAGAGCCATCTGCAGAACAGCAACCACTGTCTCAGTAAGGAGTTAATTTCAGAGCCTACAGGACCATAAAAATGCTCGTATTCTTGCACCTTTCCGAAACAGGCAAAGGAAAAGGCAGTCCTTAGTTATGCTTAGGTTCTGTATTTTTAAAATTAGTTCCATTATACTGTGCTAACAGCTTCATCAGCGGTAGGGGTGATGATACAGTGATAAAAGTGCAGCAGGGTTTGTAAGGAGATATCATTTTTTTATTAGACAGATACAGCTGAAATAAGTGGATAGCTTTTGTGCACAAGGATCCTTTTTTCAGTTCAGCTTTCCCTAAAATTAGCTTTTTGTGAAGCACTCCAGGCACATAATCTTTGTATTCTTTCCTTTAAAGTTGTGGATGGCTCATTACCACTTGGGTCATGGTTAGCTCCCAGATTTGGGAAGTGACCTGACTGAATAACAACCACCCCTAGGGTTTTTGCTCCCGAAATTGTTTTCAGCCAGATCCTTTCCTCATATCATTTCAACATACTCACACAACACTTCTACTTGTACAAGCAGTGCCAGGTCAAAGCGGCCAGGACTGGGACGTTAGAAATAAATGCTTTATTTGGCATTATTTGCCAAAATTCTGATTATAAGCATCCAACAGCTAATCTTCACATCTGTTGTCACTGAAGGAAAAGCTCCATTTTTCCCCATGCAATTGCTGCTGGCTGTGCCGATCCCTGAGCTAGCTCTGGTGAGCGCTGGATCCTTTGCTGAGCTGATTCAACTCACAAACCCAGCAGAAAGCTATTCACTTTCTGGAGGATTTTGATTGTTTATTTTTGAAGATTTTAAACCCCCCCCCCCAAGACAGTGACTTCAATTACCTTGCAAAAGAGACCAGTGCATACTATAGCTATCAGGAGGGTACTAGCCCAACCACTCCCCTTGAGGACGATAAACCACCACATTGACCTGGCTCCTCCTTGTGTGACTTTGCCCTCAGTTTGAGGAGTTTTGTAAAACACTGATAAAACACAGTTTTGGGAGGTCTTGTAAGAGATTTGATAACATTGTGGCTTCAAGAGAGCAGGTAACAGCTTACCTGAGTGTACCGATAAAGGACAAGTCTGCCACCAAGCACAGAAGATGTCCCATGTGTCTCACGCACATAGCGGTACTAACTCAAGGCTGTATTATGTGACAAACCCAGGTATGTCAGTGCTTGAGAGCCCGGGAGGTTTTTATTCCATGGACGTAGTTAATTCAGAATTACTATTGGAGACAAGGCATAGGGAGTTTTTACCTTGCTCAAACAGGCCAAATAAACTACAGCTCAAGAGCAGAATCAGAGTGAACTCAACAGGCCAGACTGAACTTAAACCACCTCTGCCTGGTCTCAGGGATGATTTTACAACCCCCTTATGTCAAATACACCTTATTTGCAACAATCTATTGTGACTCCAAGGCAATTAAAGAGAAACCTGTATGTTTTTGTGCAGTGACAGCCTGCAGTGGCTACAAACTGAAACTGAAAATTGAGGTTCAAAGCACAGTACAAATGCAAAGAGGCAGGATCACCCAAGCACCATCATGGGGACAAGATGGTGATGATACCACGGACCTTTTCTGCTTCTGCATATAAAACGTGAAGAACTGTAACACAGACATTTTCCTAAGGTCACTGGGAACTTTTGGGTTGCTTTTGGAAAGTGTGGAGCCAAAAAAACCAATCTTGTTGGTAAAGAAAGGAGACAGGATAATGCTGTGTAGCCACATCTCATTAGACAGGCTTGATCAGGAATGGCAGGGCACATGCACTCATATGGCAAGTCCAGCAAAATGTAGCTGCCTTCGTAAAAAACCCTGAGCTCTTTTTTTAATGCCCATAACAACACTATTGCCCAATGCAGTCTTAGTGAACTGAAACAGCATTTATTTTCTTATCTGTAACATGTAGGAAATTCTGCTTTTCCTACTAAGTCAGTGCTTCAGCATCCTTAAAAGACTGTCGCAAAACAAGTGCAATGTGTTTTTATCTCTTTGTCGGCCTGAGTAAGAGCATCTGTTAGCTGGTTGTTCTAAGAATCAGCAACAAAATGACAAATTAATCCTTCCCCAAAAGGTTGAGAATATGGCATAAAAGCAAAGTGATAGTCATAAAATAACATATTACTTAAAGCAGTTAAAATTTACAGATGTAATTCCTAATGTCCTGATTTAAATCAATACAAAAAAAGTTAGGACACTTCTAGTTTAAACCTACTTTAGCTCATAAGTGAGTTAGTTAAAGCTAACTCTTTAAATCAGTAATAAGAGTATCTACATGGAGATTTATACCGGTTTAACAAAATTATTTTAAATTTCTATCCATCGTTAAGCTAGTGCATCATTTTCATAGCCAACATAGTACTACATGCATTTATTGTTCTTCTGAAAGTGGCTATTTTTTATATAATGCTTTTTAAAAATGAAGGTATATTTACTCATTAGTAAGTATTTTAGCCTTCTTGATTGTATATATCACTTTGGGGATGTGAAAGCATGCATATTTTGAATCTGGAGAGACAGTGGGACAAGCACCACTTCCCTGCATGCTCAGCCATGCACTGGGCTGCACTCAGAGGCTCATGGCTCAGTGGAAACACTTCTACCCTTCCACGACACCCATCCTCTGCAAACAGTCTGGCTGCTGGATGTGCAAGCTTTTGCATGTCACTTCCACCTTCGGGGGGAATTTTCTGCACTTTTTGCTGACCGCCGCTGTGTACGGGGCGCTCAAAGGGGGTGCAGGTTTTTGGGGTCCACACCCCATGCAGGACTGGTGCTGTGTGGTTTCCCAGTCACAACGCATGGCTGCTTCGGAAACTCTGACTCACTTTGTGCTGCTAAAACCCGTGGTCGACAAGAGGCCTCATCCTCCACAGCTGCAAGGCGCCCGCCTGAAGTAACACCGGGGACCAAACCCACTGGTCTGCCCCTCTCTCCAGGGGCTCTGGACTGCCCTTTGGGGGGAAGGAATCCCTTTGGGGAGGCAGATGGGCTTTGGGGAAGAGGATGCCCTTTGGGGAGGAGGACTCCCTTTGGAGCGAAGGGTGTCTGTTGGGGTGGGAGATGCCTTTTGGTGAGGAAGATGCCCTTTGGGGAGGGGGGTGCCCTTTGCAGGAAAGGATGCCCTTTGGGGAGGACACCCTGTGGGGAGAAGGACACCCTTTGGGGAGCAGGCACCTTCAGGAAAAGGATGCCCTTAGGGGAAGAGGACTCCCTTTGGTGAGGACACCTTTTGGGGTGGGGGATGCCTTTTGGTGAAGAGGATGCCCTTTGGGGAGGAGAGTACCCTTGGGGAGGTGGGTGCCCTTTGCAGGAGAGGATGACCTTTGGGAAGGACACCCTCTGGGGAGGAGGACACCCTTTGGGGAGAAAGACACCCTTTGGGGATGAGGACACCCTTGGGGGAGGAAGATATCCTTGCGAGATGGGTGAGGGCCCATCTCCTTGTGACGGCCCTCAGGGAGGACACCCCCTTCCACAGCAGGGAGCACACCCCACCTCTGTCGGAGCCGGTACATACAGACACACGGACACACGCCGGCCTTCCCCCACCCCCTGCGACCCACAGCCCGGCCCGGGTCCCCCAGCGGGGGCAGCGGCGGGGGCCCGGCCCCTCCCGGCGCTGCGCGGCCGTCCCGGGGCGGGGGCGGGCCCGGGCCCGTGGGCGGGGAGGCGGCGGGGCGGGGAGGCCGCGGCGCCCGGGCTCATTGCGGAGGCGGCGGCGGCAGCGGCGGCAGCGGCGCGATGGCTGGGCGGGCACTGTGGGCTGCGGCGCTGGTGCTGCTGGCGGCGCTGCCCGCGGCGGTGCGGGCCGACACGCCGGCCAACTGCTCCTTCGCCGACCTGCTGGGCACCTGGGAGCTCCGCGTCTGGCGGGGCGGCGGCCGCCACGGCAACTGCTCCCAGGCGGGTGAGACCGCGGCGGTCCTGCCCCGTTCCCCTTCCCCGGGGCCCGTGGAGTCCCGGGGTCGGCCTGGCCTCGCTGTGGGGGGTCCCTGAGGAAGGAGTGGGGCGGGCGGGGAGCGACTGCTCCGTGCCTTGAGGCCCTAAAACCGAAACCGGCGGCGGGGAGGCGGGTGGCCGTCTCCGTTGTGGCGGGTCCCCGCGTTTCCGGGTCGGACTCGTGCTGCGGAGTAAGAGCTCTGCTCGTTCGTGCGGAGCTCCCTGCCGGGCTTAAGGCAGAACAAGGTTAATTTGAATTAAGCAGCATGAAGCACTGGCGTTGGTCTGGCTCTGGGTGACCGCTGTGGGCAGCGCTGTTACTCTTCTACTTCAGATTTTTTGGGGTTTTTTTAGTTTGTTTCGACTTCGACTGAGCTAGGCCTCTTCATGAGCACCACCAGCTCATGCCGGTTCACTTCTTCCTTCCTCATAGCCCGCAGATGCCTTCCCTCTCAGCTCGGCCTGTCCTGGAAGTGGCTGTTCCCAGCAGCAAAGCATGGCTGTGCTTTGGGTGACACCAGGCCAGCTCCTGGGAGGCCACTGCTGCAAGAGCTTGCTGCCTAGGGAGCCTGATGGCATCAGGAGAAATGGAAATATCACTTTCCTTGAGGGGGTGATAGTAGTGGGGAGTTAATTATTTAATTATTGTATGTCAGCATTATTTAAAAAATAGTAGATACTTTGTATTTTTCTAAATCATCTGCTTTTTGATCAGATGAGGCAAGTGGCAGTAGGAGCAATGGAGGTGAGTGGTGGAAGGAGTCGGAGCACTGGTGCGAAGGAGCGTGGGGTGGCTCATACCTCATCCCAGATGTTTTAGGGGAAGTCTTGTCATTGCAGACACAGCACCTGAGTGACACAGCATCCGAGTCCTCTGTAGCTGTATAGCAAGTTATGTTTAAATAAGCTAATGTTTCCCAGTAACTGCTGTTTGGTGCTGCTGCTAATTAAATGTGCAAATACTGTCTAGCAGTAGAAAAAATGAGTACGTAGATCCACTGACCGGTAAGTGAAGTCCCTGAAGTGTGTTTGCTTGATGCCTTTTTGCAGAAGACTATATTCAACAAGTGTATTTCAGCATCTTTTGGAATAAAATAAATGTTACGACATACTTTGTACTAATTTTTTTTTTATCTCTTCCATGCAATAATCATGCAGTAATGTTGGTGTTTCTTGCAGGGCCTGTGGAAAGAAAGGTGCTTGTGAATCTTCAGAAGTTATATGTGGCTCAGGATAGCCTGGGAAACTATGGTTTCTTCACTTTGATTTACAATCAAGGCTTTGAAATTGTGATAAATGACTACAAGTGGTTTGCATTTTTTAAGGTGAGTTAACTTGGTGTGTTCTGCATCACTGACTGTTGCTAAAATGGCCTGTAGTTAGGCTTCTCTTTAGTCTCTGAGTGCCACGATGGGGCAGTTGGGGCACTTGGTTATCTTTGGCTCCAAGGTTTGCCTGGATTACCAGATACAGGACTTTTTTTTTTTTTTTTTAACATAAAGAAACAATTATCAGTGGCTGGGTAGGGAGCAGAGGGAGGGAAGAGGTATTTATATTCCACACTAGGCATTATCTGAGAAATCTGTTACAGATGCTGCTGCTTTCCCTTCTGGGCGTGCTTAAAGCAGCTGAAAGCCTTCACTAAGCTAACTCTCTGAGTGGCCTGGAAAACTTTTTTTTTTTTTGGTTTCTTGCTGACACCTTGGACCCAAGTGAAATAGCAAACATTGTTGCTTTTATCTTTCCTTAAAGATATTCTCAAATGCATGAAAACTTTAGAAAGTCCATCTGTTCTCCTTGCTGGAGGATTTCTAGGATCTTTAAATTTTATTCCAGAATACTATTGTACCATTTAAAGAATCTTCCTGCTGCCTATAACTGTTCTTTTAGAATGATGCTATTATCTCCAGTCCTTGTTAATAACTTCAGATCAAGCTGAAAACAGTGCTGGTAGGCAGGGGATAGACAGGAGAAGACCCACTTGCTAAGGAGCGCTCTGCTGCTCTTCTGATGAGTGGCATTATGAATCTGAAGGGGGGCTTGAAGCAGTCTCTGCAGGATGACTATGCTGCCTGGGAGACAGGTGTTTTGTGCAGCAAGACTGCTCAGATGGTGAGTGCAGCCCTCGGCAGGTGCAGTGAACATGTTTCTTGGTTGTTTCGGACAGTGTCGTCTTGTGGCTGGCTTCAGATGAACCAATAGTAAACACCCAGGCCTTGTCCAAGCATAAAATCTCTGAACCTTGGCTAGTAAGGAGGGCGAAGAAATTACTTTTGCTTTAAATTGTCTTTCTGGGAGCCATTGTAGATGGTTTATTTCACAGCAGCTATTTTTGAGTCAATGTTTTCAGATGTTGACAAAAGTGAGTGATCCGCTTTTCCAGGAGAACTGTAATCCTTACTGAATAGAAATGATATATGAGGCTCCGATTTAAATGCAGCTTCCTCCATGCTGATTGGAGGTCACTTAAGTTAAGGGGAAGGGCTGTGTAGGTTCTTTTACAAGACTAAGGTGAAGTTGTTTGCATGCTCTTTGTTGTGGGTTAACCCCAGTAGGCAACTAAGCACCACTCAGTCAGTGGGATGGGGGAGAGAATCGGAAGAGCAAAAGTGCGAAAACTCGAGGGTTGAGGTAAGGGTAGTTTAATAGGTAAAGCAAAAGCTGCATATGCAAGCAAAGCAAAACAAGGAATTAATTCACTACTTGCCACCAGCAGGCAGGTGTTTAGCAATTTCCAGGAAAGCAGGGTTTCATCATGCATAACTGTTACTTGGGAAGGCAGACGCCATAATTCTGAATGTCCCCCTTTTCTCATTCTCTCCCCAGCTTTATATGCTGCGCGTGATATCATAGGGTATGGAATATCCCTTTGGTCAGTTGGGGTCAGCTGTCCCACCTGTGTCCCCTCCCAATTTCTTGTGCCCCCCCAGCGTACTCACTGTCGGGACTGTCTGTGGAGCAGATGAGGCCTTGATGCTGTGTAAGCACTGCTCGGCAACAACTAAAACATCCCTGTGTCATCAACACTGTTTTCATCACAAATCCAAAACGTGGGACTATATGAGCTACTATAAATAAAATTAACTATCTGCCAAAACTAGTGCACTCTTATAACTGTAAATCTTTAAAATAAGAATGCTGCTGCATAAGACAGGGTCTTATACTTAAGCAAAGTGTGAGAGAGAAATACCTGCCTGACATTCTCTCATCTATGTAAGGTATTGACACTAAATTTCTGTGATGTGCACTCCTCATAGGTTTGACAGGTTATAAAGCAGAAACTACTGACGCTGAAGGGTACTCTAACTGGGCAGAATTACTCTGAAGCTTCTTGGGCAGGGACACCTCTGTGAGCTTCCCTACAGTGAGAAGGCCTGCTTCAAAAGTGGCAGGAATTGCTGCCTCCCTGAGGACAGTGGAACACTGTATGTTGTAGTATTGTCCATGAAATCAGGCCTGAGGGGTCATTTCTGGCAGGTGGAATTCAGCAGTTATTGCTGGCCTTGGTGGACTCATCTGAGGAGAAATACAGTTGAACTAGTGGATGAGGAGTCCTTAGGCTGATATTTTACACTGAAATGCAGAGTTGCTTTACAAGCCAGTATGGTGAGCAGTTGAAACAAGTGATTATCAGACTAATTCTTGAATGTGAGGAATTTAATCATAGAAACAGTGAGTGGCCTGCTCTGGGATAGAAATGGAGCTGTGAGGCACCAACTTGAAGACAGTTGAGAGTCAATGAAGGCTCTACTGCTGCTGTCTATACCTTGTGAAATACATCCCTGTAAGATGAGCGCTAAGTCAAGTGACTGATAAGCACTGATCTCGTGTATTCCTCTGTGCTTATGAAAATGTAAATGCATTGATTTGCAAGAGTGCTCTTAAACAATATAGCAAAACTGTGTTACAGAATAATTTAGGCTGGAAGGAACTTCTGAAGGTCATCTGATCCAACTTGCTGCTCAAAACAAAATAAGTCAAATATACACCTGAGCGGTAGCAATGCACAATAGCTTGCATTTCATGGTCATGAATTTGTCTTAGCCCTTTGTAGGCAAATGGATTAATTGATAGTTTTGCAGTTGCTTTTGGTATTGAGAAATAGCAAGCTTGTTTGACTCATTGTTCAGTAGTAAGGATTCCATCAGCAAGACGTGCTTAAATTAAAGGCTTCTTTCCTTAAATATCATATAGAGGATTAGAGCCCAACTCAGTTACCCTCTCTATAATTTTGCTGCTCTAAAGGAAACAACAGATTACCAAAGTGCAAGTATAATGGCCGAGAAGCGCGAGGAAATACCACAGCACTTAGTAAATGCTTTTTTTTTTTTTCTGCAGACAACTAGTTGACTTTGTTAGGCAACAACTTGCAATACTGTCAATCTGCAAAACTATTATTTCATAATTGTCAGTGGAGACTTGAGGGGAAGAAGTGGCTCCTTACAAACTGCTTGACCTTGTGACATATTTAGATATGCGTATCCATTTACTTTTAATCCAGTAAATATTGCACTACATATGAAATAGAAATACAAAATATCTAGTCCTGGTATAAACTAAAAATGTGGTTTCTTCTATCAAACGCAACTAACACTCTTTTAGGACCTATTTGGTCATCTTCTACTGCAAAGCTTCCAGGGGACAAGTAATATACTCTGCTCAATGCATGTTTCAGACGTTTTTGAAGAATGATTGCCTGTTGTTTAAAATACTTCTACCATTTGCACCTGAAAGTAAAGTAAACATGGCAGACTTCATTTGCTTAGTGTTGGTCATAATCTAGAAGCCCTTGGAGTAAAATAGCGTAAACTAGAATGCTAATTGGTGAGGGCCTTCCTCCCTGGCAATGCAGCAAGAGGAAAGCATAAAAGCAATCTCTTAGGATATTGCTTAGCCTTGATTGCTATTGGGAATGTGGAAAGTCATTAGATAAAGTCCCTTTGGAATTCATGGAAAGGAAGAATTATCTTTGCTGGCAATCTCTTGCTTTACAGCAAGAAGATACAGGACTAATATGTTTAATATGGAGTTTTGCTATTGTTTTTACTACTTGGTAAAATTACTTAGTTTCACTCTGAAATAACCTTCTAATGTGAACACTATTCTGGAGTTACAGCTTGATTCTGGAATGACTTTTTGGTTCATGGAGCAGTTTGTGGTGGTGGTTTCCAGAAGAAATATTTCATGCTGATGAGTTGTTTCAGAAGAGCAAAATTGTTATTCTCCACTTTCAAAATACTGATTTTTAGTTCAGTTGTTATAATGTAATAATTAGGCAGAAAATAAAACTCTGAAGTTGGTCTAATACATGCTTAAAGAGTTCTGCTCTTCTGAAAATGCTTACAGGTATCAGAGCAGCCATAGCACAGAAAGCCTTGCACATCTCCTTCCATGGCTGCAGGTTTGGGCTTGTCAGGAAAGTATTAATTGCTTAAAGGCTGCTCATAAATTTCAAGTTCTTTTTATGTTGCACTAAAGTTAAATTATGAGGCTAAAACCTCATCACGGTGACAGGTCAGATAAAGCATCCCCATTTACCTACTATGATCCTTTAACACTTTCCTCATATTCTGTCGTTGAACAGAGAGGATGGAGTTGCCCGGCTAAAGGAACTGCAGTATTTGAGCCAATGCAGTACTTCATGTGTTTCAAGCATAGAAGTGCAACTGGCGCTAATTGAACTTGCAGGGTATTTTTGCTTAATGTTAAAGAATTAAGCTATTAATTACTAAGAAGAATGCTGTGGGCTTGTCTAAATGGTGGCTTTATCAGAGCTACTGTAGTGCGTGGATATAGACACAGCCTGTTTGATGATGATGAATGTTTCAGTGAGTTTTTAATAGCCTTTTGTTCCTGTGGCTTACTAAACAGACACCCACTAAAACTTTCGTAGGGCCTCACTGCCTTTACAAGTTACTTGTTCTTTTACCTGGGGACTGTGGGGAAAGGACTTTCCACACCAAAGGAGTGGATTGGGTGAGCTTATCAATGTATCTTTTTGTCAGTTTGCTTTAATAGCTTAAGTAAATAAACTCTAACGGTGTTTTATTTCTAACTGCTGTTGTACATAGACTTGTCACTCAAGGCTTGCCAAGTTAAATGCATTCTTGTGTTCTTCTCACAAGTCATAGTTACTCTGCCTGGTGTTTGTTTGCAGAACAAAAGAACTTGTTTCTTTATGAGTGTTGTGGTTTAGCCCCAGCCGGGAACTAAGCCCCACGCAGCCGCTCGCTCACTCCCCCCCGGTGGGATGGGGGAGAGAATTGGAAGAGCAAAAGTAAGAAAACTCGTGGGTTGAGATAAAGACAGTTTAACAGGTAAAGCAAAAGCTGCGCACGCAAGCAAAGCAAGGAATTCCTTCACTACTTCCCATGGGCCGGCAGGTGTTCGGCCATCTCCAGGAAAGCAGGGCTCCATCATGCGTAATGGTTACTTGGGAAGACAAACGCCATCACTCCAAACATCCCCCCCCTTCCTTCTTCATCCCCAGCTTTCTATGCTGAGCATGACATCATGTGGTATGGAATAGCCCTTTGGTCAGTTTGGATCAACTATCCTGGCTGTGTCCCCTCCCAGCTTCTTCTGCACCTGGCAGAGCATGGGAAGCTGAAAAGTCCTTGACTAGTGCAGCAACAACTAAAACATCTCTGTATTATCAACACTGTTTTCAGCACAAATCCAAAACATAGCCCCATACCAGTCACTATAAAGAAAATTAACTCTATCTCAGCTGAAACCAGGACAATGAGAATGCTCTTGTTTCTTATTTAATGTGTGTTGCTGAAACATCCCTGTACTGAATTTGGATGTGTAATTAGTGTACTGACTCTTGGCAGAAGGTTGAGCATGTGCTTCTGCTGGATGATAGAAGGATTCTGGAGGGCTATGCAAGATACAAGGTTCTAAAGATATATCTTTTTTTTTTTTTCCCCATGGATGGCAAAAGAAATAGGAACAGCATAACATAAAATGCTAGAGTGAGGCTGAAAGGAAAGTTGAGGCTAGCTTGTTTCAATTGTTTGATATCTTTGTAGTATTTATTTAATGTTAAGACTGCCACTTTTAAGGGAGACAGTCTCATAAGATTCTCACTGTTTGTCCCTTAAGCTAAGTGGTGCTACTTCTCACTTTTGAGATGTCCTCTAGGAAAAACCAGAAGTCTGGAATTTTTTCATATTAAAACATTAGCACTACTTCAGCAAAAATAAAGAAATAAATTGTAGGATATTCCACTACTCAAGTTACTAATCTTTTCCAGACTGACTTGGTGACATCTTTGTCACATCTCTTCCTCTCTTCCCCAACGCCCCCAAATTTGGTTAAAACCAAAGACTTCCGTTCTGAAATAACCAGCCTAGACAAGTGACAGTAGTTAATGTTTAAATTTCAGAATGTTAACAAAAAATCTGAATGCATTTTATTCTGTGTTGCTAAAATAGAAGTGTTAGAGTTGCTAATGCTATTTAATCATCCTGCAAATCAATTGAAAGTTAATTTCTAACCTTAGTTGGGTTTACCTAACTGGCATTGTGCAACTGCTGCTTCCCTAAAGTGTAAATCTGAATTGCACAATGTTTCCTAGAGGAAAGAAAATGCATCTGTAGCTGATATTTGCTTGCATTTTATATCGGGTAGCAAGGTGCAGTTGTTTGTTCTGATAACATCATCTGCTGTATTTTTGAACAGTAGGGCATCTGCAAGTCTGCAATCTGTTCTAATTAAGAATGTGCTTCCCATATTAAAATGCAAAGGCACTCTTGTAAATTTGATGACAAATGAGTGGTAAGTCTTTCCACCAGGCTTAATGTGGAAAGGCTTAGGGTAGTCCTGCCTCCTGGAACTTGAGTTTGCTTATTGCCTGAACATTACTTAAATTGAGAACAATAGATGTAAAAGAGGACGGGATGGCAGCCTGTGTATGTAGCACTGCTGAATCCCTGTTAAAATGCTGTGTCCAAAAAGGTCTCCATCCTTTCTTGCTTTCCTCTTAGATTAAAAATTTAAAGAAGGCTTTAAACAATTGCATTTTTTACCAGGGCTAGAATTGTACATGCAGTTAGATTATGTCATGATGACCAACACAGGAAAGACTTTACTAGAAGTATACTGTACCAAAAAGCTTAGCTAGGTTTAGGTATTTAATAGCAACCCTTGACATTTAGGTACATGAAGCCTTTTAAGGTTAATGTTAGAGTTGCTTGGCGAAATTCTGGCATTAGGCAAAGTCACATGAGTTGTCAGACTTGAGAAAAATATGCATTTGAAATAGAATTAAAGCTTAATGTTTTCAAACCTTAGAATTTGAGCTGTGAGTATAGTTTGGGTGCCTTTCTACAGGAGTTGTTCCAGATTGGTCGGGTCACTGGATGGAGTTTACTTAATGCTGCAGATGTGAGCATTGGCTGATGAAATTATCACACGTGGCATGGCTGCAGTGGTCTTTTATTAACTTGAAAATAAAAACCATTTTCTTAAGTCTGCAGAGGAAATGCATGCAGCAGTTGTCCAGCAGTTGCTGATGGTCACAGCTGTGTGGCCGTTATCCTCCATGAAGGATGCTGTTCTTTGATGGGTTCCACAGATGTGCTGGGTACTGTGCTGGCAGCTTCAGTTGAGTCTGGCATTGTAATCTGCATCCACCTGAGTCAGCAGTTGTTCATGCAATGGTGCCACGCTGAACTGGTGCAGCTGAAGTTAGTCACGCCCCTGTATGACTGTTGTTTGGGCAGGCATACTCATAGTAGCTCCTCTGAAACTGGTACAGTCAGATTTGCTAGATCTAATCTGAGAGCGCCCTTCTCTGGTCACAATAAGAAATACCGCATGTGGTTTTAGCAGTGAAATATTGATTGATGGTGTACCTTCTGGTAGTAAGCAGTGGGTCTCATTGTCATGGCACTGGTGACTTTGCTCTCCCATTTTACTTCCTCTGTCATGTGGCCCATTGGGGAGTTAACTAGGTTGTAGAAATTAAGAGTAAGTATTGGGTTTTTAAAGGTTTATCATCCACCTCTCTACATCAGTGGCTTTCAATTAGAAGTCAGGGGGGAAAAAGCAAACTGGGATCTTATGGTTATATTTCCATTTCCTAGCTGAAAATGGCTCTTGGAGTTCAAATTCCCTTTATCCAGATGCCATTAATAGGCTGTAGTCTCAAAGTTTCCATGTCCCCTTTTTGAAGCCAAGTCAGCAGTAGTACATTATCTGCCAGTCTACCAAAAGATAGCTACAGAGGAATTTAATTGCTTAATTTTAGGCTTCTACACAGACTGTCTGAAATTGGTTTTTTGTCTCTTGTCTATCTTGAAACATTGCCACTGACTGTCCCCTCACTCCCTTCCTAGTTTTGTTGGTATGTTTGAACTGAAAGAACAGCATAAGAAACTTGCTAAATTTACTTCCCTGAAAAATAAGTTGCACAAATGGTGTGAATACTATTCTGGTTATCTACATTTTAAAAAAAAAAAGCAACACATTTAATTTCCAAAAAAAGCAGAGGGATTTTTAGGGAAAACAAGCAAACAAAAAAAAGCCAAGGCAGGTTGTCATTTTAATTTGCTAGTTAGCAGATAACTCATTACCTTTTTTCTGTGAAGGTAAGTCCCAAATCTGTTCCACTTGTTATGATTCAATATAATTCTCCATGCTAGGCAGGACCTGCATTTGAATGTTGCAGGAAGCAGGCCTTTTCCTTGAGTATTCTTCCGGTATTCAGATTGAAGGCCTGTACTTATCAAGAATGGTTGTGCTTGGTCTTGTTTTAATCTGTGGCAGCTTTTAGGTAGACAAGACGGCTAGGTATTAATTTACACTACCATGTAGAGCCAAATAAAGCTCTCTCACAGTAACTTATTGATGTAACATCAATAAATTGTTGCTTTTGGTAGTGTCTAGATTTCTAGCAATGATGTTCTGGAGAGGGTATTTCTCAAAAGCCATCTCTGGACCTTGCCCTTGGTATTTGGACAAGTGTAGTTATTTCCCGTATTGCAAAATCTTGCACAGTAAGATAGGATGAATAGAACAAGGTAACAGCTCAGCCTTCTACTGCCCCCATCCTGCTCCAGTCAGCAAACATACTTACTGTGGGAGACAACCAAGGGTGTAGATGTGATGCCTCTGCAACCTCTGAACTGGGGACAAAGCAAATTCCCATTGTTCTAAAACAGTCAGAGGATTATACTTTAATTTTATTCCTCTGATTGAGAGACTTAATTATTTCGCTATGTGTTCTCCTTCAGATTCCCCACAGAGTCTTGACATAGTCACAAACCTCCCAGTCCATTTATTTACTTTATTTGCCATCTTGAGGCATTTTCATCACTGTAAGCCACCACCTTCTTCAGTGAAGAGGCTGAGCAAGCATTTTGTTGAAACGTAGCTGCAAAACCCCTGTACCACTGTACATGTGCAACTCGAATGGGATGGAAACTTGGATTCTGTTTAAGTGATTGGTGTGATTAGAAGAGTCAACTTAAAGGTTTTATTGCATGGGGTTTTCGGGCTCCTGTGTAGCTTAATACAAAACAGACTTTAACCTTAAGAGATGAGTAAAGATCCTCCCCCCCCCCCCCCCCCCCCGTGGGACATTCTGCTATCAAAGAATTGCTAATCCAGGAAATTTACGCATCTGGGCAAAGTGTTAGTGCTAACTGTTGTATGAAGACACGTTTTACTGAATAGATTAACTTATTACTCCTCTTCAGTGGAAAAATGAAGACTTGTGTGTCTGAATAAGGACATATTAAGACTTGGGACTTGAGGCTTTAGTAACACACCCCTCACCATCAACTTCAAATGAATTGCTCTCAATGGATCATCATTTCTTATTGTCTCATTTTGATAGTTCAAGTGAAATTGTTTCTTGAGGCTCTTCCACCACAGCTTAAACTTAAAGCAGTTGCAGGAAGTCTCATCTTTGGTTCTGACTTCTAAAACAGAAATGCTACAGTACAATTCTCCCTGAGAGGTTACCGGGTAAGAAACTTGCCATCTTCCCTGTGTTTACTTTTCAGGCTGCCATGAATCTTAGTTTCTCAAACTTTTGCAGCCGTCCAGGGTTAGTTTGACTAGTCAGATATTTGGTGCTTGAAACCACTGGGCCTTGAAGAGAAGGATAAGTACTAAGACGTTTCTTACATTTTTTCCTAGAAAGTAACTGTTGAACCCAAACAATTAGCACCTGTTAGTTGATGCTGATACTAATGCATGCGTTGTTGCTAAAAGTGCAAGTCACAACCTGTTTGTCTTCCTCTAGCAATTTGATAAAGATCAGTTTCTTTCATCTGGTTAACCTTTTCTTGATGCTTCTTTGTCTTGAAATCAAACATGATGCTGGTTGATGTGGAATATATGTTTGGCCACTTTCTCTGAAACACAGGCAAAAAGCATCTGGGTGGGTAGGGACTACTGCTATGCTAACAAATACATCTACTCAACACAAGCGTAACCTCTGCACATTACAGTACAAAAAGGAAGGCCAGAATGTAACCAGCTACTGTAATGAGACGCTACCAGGATGGGTACATGATGTGCTTGGCCACAATTGGGCTTGTTTCAGTGGACAGAAGATTTCTTCATCTCCCTCAGATGTTCACATAAACGAGCTACCTCTCCAGAAGCCCAGGGGAAGGTAAGCAACAGATAAGGGACCTTTTACTGGAATAAAACGTTTGGTAACTGTGCTTCACACTTCGGCTAAAACCTTATGGACCAATTCTGTGACTGAGGGCAAAGTTAATGCCAGTGATTAATGCTGGGAATAAACCTGAATGCACAAAGACAGAGGAGGGTGTGCCTATCGCATCGCACACTTTTTCCTTCAGTCTGTGGTGAAGCCCAATTATAAAACTAGCATGTCTAACGAAGATGATTGTAGCCTAGTTAGCGTCTCAAATTTCAGAAACCTTACCTTGATCCAATAATTGCATGTTTCTTTATCAGTACCTACCAGAAGACACTTCCAGAGTTAGAGTGTTTTCCATATTCAGTTTAGAGAACACCTTTACTTTTCAATCCCAGTCCTTTTCTTACTGTTTTATTTGGTTGCTTTTGTTTGCAGACTTTCAAGCAGACGTTATGTGCACAACTTTGACTTTGTAAATGCTATCAATGCTCGACAGAAGTCCTGGAGAGCAACAAGATACAAGGAGTATGAGAACTTTGCCCTAGAAGAACTAACTAGAAGAGCTGGGGGTGTCTCTTCCAGAGCTCCAAGGTACTAAGGCCTTTTGTTTTGCCATAAACCCCACTGCGGCAAAGAATCTGCTTGT
Source organism: Ciconia boyciana (assembly GCF_034638445.1). NCBI lineage: Eukaryota > Metazoa > Chordata > Aves > Ciconiiformes > Ciconiidae > Ciconia > Ciconia boyciana. The sequence continues at coordinate 211,063,290 of NC_132934.1, forward strand.
ATTGGTCCTGGCTCTTCCTAGCTGTGTTTTGGCTTGTAGTTCAGATGTTTAATCAAGTTTCAAGGCCTTCCAGTGCATTTTCATGGAGTACCAACATATTTCTTCATTTGAATGATTATTCTGAACATCTGTTGTCTCAAGTAGTTGAGACAAATAGGGTCATCTACCCTTTAATCTTGCCCAGTAACTTGCTGCTGAATTCATATGTGGAAGGAAGAAGTGGGGGCAGTCTCACTTGTCATCTCACTCTCCTGTCTACCCATCAGCTGCTTAACTGTAGTCGTGAGTTTCTGGTTGACCATCTTCCTGGTTCTGCTGGTTCATAATTGCAATTAAAAAGCAGTGAACCACATTCTGCTATTAAACATGAATAATATTTTCTGAGGAAATTCTCTGGTTACTTTGATAATTTGCCATGCGTGCAACCAGGGTCCTCTAACAGGAGTAATGTGTCTCCGTGAAGAAGCATGAAGTAGCCCTGAGAGTGCCTTCAGGGTCTTGCAGATCATATGGCAGAGAGTGGTAATGGGGATGGACGCATGGTCCTCTACATTAATTTGAGAACTGGAGTTCTTTGATCTGAAGTTTCCCTTCTTTACAGCTGTTTTACCTTCTTTGTATTTTTGTTTTCCACTCTGATACTGCTGTGGGTAGCAATACTACTTACTTTTCCAAACTGTGGCAATTGTATCTTTGTAGAAGAAGGTCCTACTATACAGTAAAAATTCTGATTTGCATGGAAGTATCATGCAGATTATCATGGTTTCATCCTATAGACAGAAGTCTCCTTGTAGATGGTCTTAAATACAGTAAGCTATTTGGAACCCTGTTGCACCATGTAGTGCCATCACAGTATTTTGTTGGCCCTCTCATGCTTTCAGAACAGACTCCAGTGTCTGGTGTTTGTGAATGGCACTTGATGCATGACTTATGGGACGAGCATCAGGTTATGTGAAAGCTGAATGCAGGAAGCTCTCGGCTTGCTGATATATGAGCATCACTTGGCTGCAAGTGGTAGATAAGCACAAGTAACATTCAATACTTCTTCAATAGTCACAGTAAAAACTTGCTCCAGGGAAGTCTCTGGGGCAAGTGGGACTGCAGTTATTGAAGTGTTGATGTAAGCCATGTCTGTGTCTGCAATTAAACAGTTTGTAGTTGCTATCGGTGCATGCTACCAAGGCATGATGCCTTCTGCAGTCAGATATTTTACATACCTCGTGATGGCAGAGGTGTAAAATAGCTGTTGCAGAGATGCGTTGCTAGAGTCATTGAGAGTTACCTCAGCACTTCAGATTGGTTCAAAAGTATTTGACCTCACCAGCTTGTGGATAGTTCATAATAGAGTTCCCTCAGGGAGGGATTTGGGTAGGTCTTGCATCCTGATTAAACTAATCTCTTGAGACTTGACACGCAGTCAGCTTAAAGGGAGACTACTTCAAATTGCTTAGTGTGAAGTAATTGCAACTAGTAGAAGCCAGAAGATGACAACTGAGCATTATGTGATTGTTTCCTTGCCTAGAGTATGATGTGTTACTCAGAAGCATTTTCTCCTCTTTAGACCAAAGCCTGCACCTCTAACACCTGAGTTACTCCAAAAAGTCTCAAGCTTGCCAGAATCGTGGGACTGGAGAAATGTGAATGGTGTCAATTATGTCAGCCCTGTTCGGAATCAAGGTGAAAAAAAATATTCAAAACTCTGAATTAAATACTCTAGAGCTCCTTTGATGTACTTTGTAATTTGCTGTTAACAAGAAGGTTTTGTCTAGTGTCTTGCAGTTGACAGATTGCACCTTTACTATGAATAACCTGGGGAAACTGGGTGGAGTCCTGGCTGACAACACTGTACCAAAATAGAAGGTGGTACTGGCTTATCCAAACAGCAGAGTCTCTTGCTGGAGTGAAAGCTAATTACCACAGTGCCCTGCATAAAGACAGCTGTCAAGTTTTGTCCAAACAGTCTCAGTCATAGTTTTCTGCACACTGACAGAACTGATGTACATTTAATTCTTTCCCTGCTTCCTGCTGATGGCAAATTATCATGCAGCTTTAATGAATAAACTAATGAAAATTGTTTATACTGCCTCCAAATCTTATCACCCTGATAACTTTAGGAGTTACTTAAATGGCTAGTTGCAAGAGGAGATGTCAGTCACTATGAAAAGTGTGGACACTGATAAATATAGAACACTTGTAAAAACTATATATTTTTTCTTTGCCCCTGTGATAGGCAAGTATTTAGCTCAAAGTAGACTTAAAAGGATACCATTCTGGTCTATGTTTATTCTGTAGGGAGTGCTTTTATAGTACTGTGGTGTGAGATACCTGAATTGGATAGTTACGTACTGGAGGCCAGGAGTGGACTCAGTTAATGTGTCCCTTCTCTGATCCATCATTTCCAAATAAATTTGCATCTGCTGGTAGCTATCTGGTTGCAACTTTGAGAGGAAGGGAACATAACATTAGCATGGTGGGGAGGGAATCACTTAAGTCACTGGTCCGTCACTTATGGCTTAGTTCTGCCAAATTCTGCCAGCTGGACTCCTGGTAGCAGAAGAAACATGGGAAAGTTTGCAGGAGTTGTAGCTCACAAGCTGACACACAGCATCACTGAAAGGTGGCAGCAGGAAATGATACAGTCCTTTGTAGGTGTGAGTCCTGTACTTTCTCCTAGTGTGAACTGTGAATATCCCAAAGGCTCTCTTACCTTCCAAACAGTTGAACGCTCAGTCCCAAACTTACCCTTTCTCCATTGTGTTGCTTCAGAGTTTCTCTAAATGAGAACTAGTCTGTTGCTTCCAATAATAAAGCTGCCTACACTTTTCCTGTAATCTGAGAATCCATGCTGAGTACGTTAAATTTCTGTGGAATATGCATTCTGCTCCATTAAATAACACTTATAGCTTTCAGGCTTTAAAAAAAAAAAAAAAAAGCACAAACCAAAAGCTCCAAAACATGACCTCGTGCAAAATAGTGCTGACATACAAATTAAGTCTTGCTTATGGTAGCTTCTATGATTTTTCTGAGGCGCTAGATATCAATGCTTCATTAAAATGATGGTATTAGAAAGTCTTAGTTGTATATCGTTAAGATTATTAGATGACTAATTAGAAAATGCCATGGGAGACAAGGCTGCAAGCAGTAAGATGCCAGTTGTGTGGCATATGTAGAGAGGATTGTATGAATTACGAGATCATGGCTTCCCAGAGCTCAACATGCTGGTGGAGTCGCTGCTCTTTACCTAAGGAGAAGAAAGTACAGCATCTGCAGTGGACAAGAATTAAAAGGGAAATGTGCGTTCTCTGTAGAATACCTTGAGACATGGCAGGCTTCATGCAACCGCAGTTGTCTTGGACTGTAATATTTATTGCCAGCACGTTAGCATCCCTGCTAGTATTTCCTACAGTCAAGAAAGTAAAGGTTCAGTTCTCAGGTTGTTTATAGAGCTGTAACTGCATCTTTGAGCCAAGAGATGTCATCTTTGAAGATGGCCCTGTTGTTGCTTGTTATCAACTTTGCTGGGGGGAGAAGAGGGAAACCTACAGATTTCGTTACCCTTAGAGTGCAGTTCCAATTTCTTGCTGACTTTTTTCTGCAGATCAAAGTAGGTAAAAAGCCTGGTCAGCTGATTCTTCAGTAGGTGTGCTGTGTCCTTACTCCTCATAATGTAACAGCCCTTTGCAGTAGAGTGAGTGGAATCTGATGTGGCTGAAGCTTTAATTGACTCTGGAAGAAAATTTGTGGGAAGTTTCAGTAAAGTAACTACTCTTGCAGCTGTGTTGGCTCTCTGCTGATACAGTGTGGTTGTTATGCTATGGGCATCACAAATACCACTGTGGTAGCAGGAAAGAAATTTAGCAACCACCCTAACAGACTTCAGACTGAAATGGTTGTGTTAATTGTATTTTTTACATTTTTGCACACAAAATGCAACGAAGTGTTCTGCAGCATGGCCCATCTTGGATGCTGTGACTGTACAATGAGTGGGAGGCACCTTTTACTGCTTCAGTTTGCCCTGCTGGGCAAAGACCGTTCATGTTCAGGCTGATTTTGGCCCTTCTCTTCAGAGATACGTCTAACTGAGTGAAGGTACAATTTCACAAAGTCTTGCTTTTGTAATAGCTCTGCTTTTATACACCTACACAGTTCAGGAGAAAGTATTTTGTTTTGTTCCTCAAGCCTCCCTCGTTTTCATAGCCCTGCAATATTTGACTTTCCTACTGCCAGGAAACAAAAAGAAATCAGGCACCTTGGTGACAATCAGTAGATAAAATAGGACCTCATCCAAGTAATTGTCCTTCCCTGTGATGCTTGTCATTCCACTTCCAAAGGTTTTTAATGTGTTACGGGAAGCTCCTAGGGAGTGAAGAGGCCTAAAACTAGAAGGAATACTAAATTTTGATGCAAAAGTAAGGAGACTTAACTCTCTGCCAGGAAACAGAAGGAAAATTAAGGTGCCTCTGAAAAGCCAGTGTAAAAAATATCCCCCTGGGAAGTAAGGGGAGCTGGGATGAATCCACTATATCAAACCTGCTATTTGTACCACTAGACTCTGAAAAGTCAGTTATTTTAGGGGTAGCTCTAGAGGTGGAATATTTTTTCAACTGGAAATTACAGCATTAAATCCATTAATAGGTTGAAATAATCTAGAACAATATTGTCAGCATTCACTTAAAATAGTTCATTGCCCCTTAGCATATGTGTTCCATAAAGGGTTATTGTCTGAGGCAGTAGGTTATGAGCCTTCTCAGCCCTGCTAACATGGTCCCTGTAGGTTCATTCTGAAGGAATAGCATAGCTTTTCAATGATACTACTGAAAAACACTGAAGAGCAATATATTGTTTCTTATTCTTGAATAAGTTCAGTGTTCCTTCAGAAGTTGTTAGAACTTTTTGTTGAATTGCATGCCTAAAAGCTAAATGTGTATTTAAAGTTTTTGCTCTATCAGTGTTGAAGTTCTAATCACTGTCTGGTAGGTTTTGACTCTTTTCAGTGGACTCTAGCAATAGTTGTACCTGAATGCAGGTGACTTGCCTTGTTTATGTTGATGACTGCTCTTTGTGGTTTCTTCTTCTTCAGACTCATGTGGCAGCTGTTACGCATTTTCCTCCATGGGCATGCTGGAAGCAAGAATACGTATCCTTACAAACAACACTCAGAAACCGATCTTTAGTCCTCAGCAGGTTGTGTCTTGCAGCCGGTATTCTCAGGGTAGGTACACTGGTGTATACAAAGATAACTTTCAGTAATGATAATGCTGCAGAAGGAAACTGTATATTAAAAACTTCCATGCCTTCCCCATCACCCACAATTTAGTTTTTTCATAAAGTATATGGCAGGCTATACTTTATAGTACTTCTGTTTTTGAAAGATTGCAGAAAATATTCCAGAGTTGTCAGCCCACCTTACTGTAGGGATGGGACTGACCCAGGAGTAGGTGGCCTTGTGCTCAGGATGTTACTGGATTTTAGGTAGATCTACTGGGAGATGGGGAATATCTAAGGAGTAGGGCTGAAAATATACCTAAATTGTAATGCATGCCTATAAAGAGTGGAACCAAATATCCTCCCAAAAGCATGTTCAGAGGGAGGAGGAGCATATGGGGAGGGGCAGATGAGCAAAAGCAATTACTAAAGCCTTCCAAAGGACAGTACCCATGTTAGGACAGGTCTTTTTACTGTGTGTAACTAACTGCTTTTCCTGATGGGGAGTATCAGGAGCAATTGTATGAGAAGGTGGTCCATGCGTTAGTGTTCCTAGTATAGCTCCCACTGATATGAATTTTGCCTTGTGTGTTTCAGAAAGCTAACTATAGCTAACTGGAATATTAGGATTATCTGGGGCCACTGCAGTTTGTGTTCAATACTGTATCTAAAAGTATTCCAAAAGATTTGAGCAGGAGAGTCTCCCACCTCAAATAACTCTCCAAGTGAATAAGCAGATATTTTTTTGTTTAGGTTGCGATGGTGGCTTCCCATACCTCATTGCTGGAAAGTATGTCCAAGACTTTGGTGTGGTGGAAGAGGACTGCTTCCCTTACACAGCCCAAGATTCTCCATGCATTTTCAAGCGCAGCTGTTACCACTACTACACTTCTGAGTATCACTATGTTGGTGGTTTCTATGGAGGCTGCAATGAAGCCCTGATGAAACTTGAACTTGTTCTGAGGGGACCAATGGCTGTTGCCTTTGAGGTTTATAGTGATTTCATGCTTTATAAAGAGGGGATCTACCATCACACTGGGCTGCAGGATGACTTCAATCCTTTTGAATTGACCAATCATGCTGTCTTGCTGGTGGGCTATGGTACAGACCCAAAAAGTGGTGAGAAGTTCTGGATTGTGAAGAACAGCTGGGGTACGTCATGGGGAGAAGATGGTTACTTCAGAATCCGCCGTGGCACTGATGAATGTGCAATTGAAAGCATTGCAGTGGCTGCAACTCCTATTCCAAAATTATAAATGCAGAGGTCTTCATCCATCCAGTGCCTTGTCCCCAGCTGTAAGAACATACTGATTGTTAGAAACTGCAGTTAAAATCTGTCCCCTAGCTTGAACGGGGGAGCTTTAATTAAATTTTCCAGAATAGAGCGAACAGTGGTGAGAAGTTCATCCTAGGTGAGAGGATGAACACTGTTAGCTCTGCTCTGTGCACTGAAGGCTTCCTCTCAAGTCTGACAGTAGATCACCTAGAATGCAATGGCTGTCTTGGTAACAGTGGTGATAGTTATTCATCACTGGATATACATCTTCAGTCATCAGTTGCATTTTCTTCTGTGGACAATCTTGAACTTCAGATCTCAGAGGGAAGCATCTGCTATGATAATCTGTAACTACTCTGAAAGGACACTGTAGTGCCTTACTTCTCAGAAATCAGGAAGTCACTGCAATTTAGAACATAAGTGTGTATTGGGGAGAGAATTGGCAATTACACTGATTAAAAGGAAATTTTAAAGCTTTAAGTGTCCTGCAAAAACTGCATGTCAAACCCTTGTGACAGTAAAAATCAATTTACATTTCCGGCTGTTACTAAATGTTCCAGTTCTGGATTTTATTGCTGTGCTTTGCAATTGATCATCTCGGAGTTCAATAAAAATTACCCCACTCCTATAGGAGTTTGTACTTGTGGAAGTAGTTGGTTTGTTATTTCAGTGACCTGTCTTAAGGTTTGAACTTCCTGTCCAGAACTTTTTACTTCAGCAGGATCTAAACTGATGGGGAAAAGGAGGATGAGAGGGGAGAGGAACTAGGAATCATCCAGCTGAGGCCAAGGTTCTCACAGCAGCATCAAGCAAGGTTGTCCAGGAGTCTAGTAGTTCTTCCCGTGGACATGGGACAATTCATTGAGTAAATGGCTAATTCCCCAGTAGTCCTGCTTAAGTCCTCTCTGTTAATCTGTTGCTCTATTCCTTTGAAATATGCAACGTAGAAAAATAGAGTGAGGGGGGGACTGCAACACTTGGAATTAACCATTTCTTTCTAGATGAAACTCAGCGGCAACACAGTACTTGGTTAATGCAGCACTGTTCTTTGCTGTTCTTTGCATGGGTATGTAGGAGTGGCTTAGAGGCATTTCCTTCCCGCAGGCCATAAGGGATCCAACTGCAAGAGCTGGTAAACCTTAGAAGTGAGTAGGTACTGTTCCACTTTGTGATGGTGCAGACTGTGACAGCTTCATCCACTGGTATCCTTCCCAGTTTCATGCATAGATGACGACTTCTTTGGTAATCTTCTGTTAAAACAATATGTGACCAAAGTAGTTAATATTTTTATGTATGAAATACAATCTTATCTCTTTTTTTTTTAGGGTGCAGGGAAGTTTATAAAATACAGAAAAATGGAACGGTTGTCTGTTTGTAATCAAAATATCCCATTTAACTTGGACAGGAAAACTCCCTTTTACTTCAGGAGCACAATTTCACAAGAGCTGCTTGACTCTAGTTTGCTCATGTTGAGAGCCAGGGGAGGAATAGCTTAATGGTTTTGGCTGTTCTTTTTTTGAACCCTGTGGCAAAAACTATCAAATCATGTTTGGAAATTTAGACCTTGTGTTTTGGCAGAATTTGAACAAGAACATCTAGAACAGCTTATATTGTGCATTGGATAATTTTAGCTGAGGGAATGGGGGAGAGGGGGGGAGAGCAGGGCGCTTTCACCTTGTTCCTTCCCACTTGGATTATTTGGGTTGCTGCAAAACTGAGAGTCCCAAGAGGACTTAATCCCTTGGTAGCAGCTGCAATTCTCCCATACACCTGTTTGCCTGAAACGCACAACCAAGTACACACCACCTTTTCTCTTGCATGTCTCCCTCTCTTCCCCGTTCTTCTCCTGTACTTGTGCTTTCCTTGGGGAATGTTTTACTGGGGTGGGAGAGGCAATGCTGCTTTCCCCCAGCAGTGTGTGTGTGTGTGCGTGTGGTATGTGTCTGCTGTTGTATCAGGCATAATAACGGTGTGATAGTTCATGTGCTGATAAACAACTCTCCGTAGGTCACCCACCACCCTTTTTCCATATATTGATTTGAATTATAGTAATAAAACTAAAGCTGAAAATTGCTTGAAACAATCACAGATGGAAGAAATTGTCGCCTGTGCTTTCATTATAGAAGACAAGACTATGTTGGCTGCAGTGCAAAGCCAGCAGCAAGCTTCCTGCTATGCTGATATTACAGCTACACAGCTTGACCTAATTTGGATGACAGCTTCTCTATACATAAGCAGCCATGTTGACACCAGTATAAACTCTCATGAGGTGCAGTAGATGGTCGTCTTTGTGTAGGTGATCTGCAGGCTTGTCCTGTCACCCGTGAGTGCCTGTGGTTTCACTACACAGATACAATGCATTTTGAGTATCCCGTGCATTTGGAAGTGTCAGTTCTTAATAAGCAGGTATTTTCATGAAGTTATGGCCTTGTATAGATGTGCTAGGTTTTTGGAATTCTTTAATGTCTGTAGCATTTGAGATTAGTTTGAGAATAAGGATATAAAAGCTAGGTATTTCTTACTATTTTCACTATCCTTCAGCCATCAGGAAATCGACTCACTGTCAGACTGCTGCTGACACTCATGGCACTATGAATATAAAACTTGCAATTCACCATGCCTCATATCACGTTAGCTACATGTGTTTTGAGTAAGATTGTGTGTTATTTTCTTAGAAATTCCCATGTCTGTCTGTCTGTCACTGTGTGTGGCAGCTGCGCTGGTGCTAACGTGAGGATGGGAGAGTTCTCAGAGCGGTCTGTCACCATCGCCACCTCCAGCGACTGTCATCAGATGTACTTGTTTGCCTCTGGCTCACTGCGGTATGTGAATGTCCCTGTTTTCTCTGTTTCAGAGTGGCACAGAGAAATGTCAATCAGCATGACAGAGCTAGTTAAGTGGCCAACATGACATATGTGGATTCTCAACTTTTATTTGGGATTGTGGGCCAAGTACAGAAAGTACATTCGGGAGCTGCAGGCTGAAGACCAGCCAGAGCATTTTCTTCCTGCAGGCCACAAGGGATCCAACTGCAAGAGCTGGTAAACCTTAGAAGTGAGAGGCACCGCTCCACTTTGTGATGGTGTAGGCTGTGGCACAGCTTCATCCACTGGTATCCTTCCAGCTCCTTGGAAGTTGAGGAGCAGGGCTAAGTTTGGCTGTAAGGAGTACAGAAGACTGGAAATAAACTACTGCCCACAAAGTAGACAAAATGGAGGGATGTGGGTCCCTGCAACTTCAATTCACATGTTTTTTAAGAGGCTATACTTTGTTTAGATGGCTTTTACCTATAAATGATGGAGTTATCTGGAGTAGCTTAAAATGGGAAACAAGCTACCGCTCAGGAGAATAATTACAGGTTTGGCAAATATGCTTTGCAGTGAACAAGTAGGGGCCCAATCTATTTAACTTATCAAGGAAGGTTAATAGATAATGTCATGGCTGATAAGTACTTACAGGGGAAACAGAGCCTAGCAAACAAAGGTATTAAAAGTTTGGTGTTTTGAAAATGAATACATACAGAGGACAAATAAGCTCTAGCTGTTTACAGTGAGCATAATAAATCCTTAAAATCTATCAAAAGCTGTGGTGGAGTCTCCATCACTGGAGTTGGGTGATTTTCTAGTTTGAGCGCTTCCCCTGGCACAAGAATTGCTCGGGGAATCCTGCAGTTGGTTTATGAAGGAGACCTGGCCGGATCATCTCATGACTACTCCTTGCTCTGTGATCTGAGGACTTGAAACACAAGGTGACTTTTGACTTGCAAAGTTGTCAGTCTAATTTTGCACCGTAAACTGCATATAGAGCAACAGCAGAGATGTTTTCCTAGATTTGTTCAAACTGCTGAAATTGGGACTAAGTAATTTTAGAGTTGTAATGGTCCAGGGGTCTTGAGAAGACAGAGAAAACCACAGTGTGCACCAATGGAGCTTATTAAAATAGCAAGCCTGGGAGAATATTATACTTTGATAGCTGCTCCCCCCCCCCCAAATGAGCTGCAGTCTCATCCATTGCTTTCCTCTCCATTGCTGGAGGATTAGAACTAGTTTGTAAAGTGGAGTTAAGATCATTGGACTGCTTTAAAAGGTTCTCCTGCTAATGTCAGACTTCCTACAACCTCCAAAGATTTTAATCTGTATGTCTCAACTACTTGGCTTTCAAGGTGTGATTAAAACAAGGTTGTAGGTATTGTTAACTGAATAGATCCAAAGATGTCAAATGGAGAATTTTGAAAAGCATTTTTTCTCAATTTTTGTATTTAAAAAGGGACAGATGCTGGGGTTTTTTTTAGGAGAAAAAAAGATGGACTAAACAAGCCTTTTTTCAGTGGTTTCAGTCTACAAAACAGCATCCTTTACCAAGATTTTCAGTTTTCACTTTCTCATTCTTCCCTTCCCCTCCAATAGCATGGGTTTTTTCCCCACCAAATCATTAATTTCTTCAAAAAAGCCGTTTCTGGTGTGTGTTAAAATTCCCTTTAAAACATCAAAGCTGTCACTGATTTCATGTTCACCTCAATGGATGGGACTTACTTAACTCTGCTCTAGATGATCAGCAGGGATCGAGCCGCCTGATATAGCTGGGACTGTCTCACTTCAGGTTGAAATAACGTAGGAAATGGTGTGGGCTCCAGAATGTGCTGAAGAGCACTGCATAACGCCTAGAGCCTCTCAGGGATGTTGTGCAGCAACGGGTGAGAAGAGGGGTTTGGGGGAACTGTGCCCAGGTCTGCCAGGACTTTGTGGGAGCTGCAGGGTGTTGCAGGAACGGGGCAGGGATGGCTGTGGGGAGTTCAGGTCACAGGTGGCCTGAGCCGCTGTGCAGAGGTGCCTGTCCTTGCTGAGTGTCTCAGCACAGCCTTACTAAAGCCTTCATTTGCACCACTTCAGCTGAGAGCAAAATGACACTTGAATTGTATTAACAATATATATTCAATAATATATTGAATTATAAAGTGTATTAACTAGGTCAGAAAGCCTGTGGGTGCTAACACTGTTGCACCCAGACTGATTCATGGCTAACTCTGGTTTCCCCCACCGCAGTGCATTATACATGTAGACGTATCTTTAGCTACTTTTAAAAAAAGTTGATCTCAATTTGAACCTGGAATTTGAAATTTTGAGGGAGAGCCCAAGCATATTTAAAAAACCAACTCCTTTCCATATCCTGAATGATATGGGCAGCATGTGATAACCAAAGAAAAGGTGGAAGCTTTGACCACAGTATAAAATAACAAAACATGCTTGGCTACCCCTTCTAACAGTGAGTTTTAAGTGAAAAGGCTCGCACCCTGTTTGACTGAGAGCCAGGGTATCTTGTGTGATGAGAAGGTGTTGGGAAGTGCAGCTCAAGCGAGCTGAGGTTTCTCTGCGGTTGCTATGGCTTCTGGACGTGCCGGCTGAAGCAGTGTGTGAGCATGTCTGTGTGTGTATGTTTAGGTTTCAAAAAACATAAGAAGCATTTAATGGCAGCTGGGAAGTTATTAATGACCCACAACATTAGGAGGTGGTCAGGTGCAGTACATTAACAGAGCATCCGTTCTTATCAATTCTCTCTGAATGACAGGTGGGGCAGGAGGAGGAGAAGTTGAAGCTTTTCTGTGCAGGCTATAGAGAAACAGGCATGTACATATACAGAATTTTTCTGTATCTGTAAGAGGAAAGACACTGACATGTCCTTCTGCCAGTTATTCCTAATCACTTCATTTGGATCAGCTGACTTGATCCAGCAGATGCTATTTAGCATGAGATGCACAAGCTAAATTAATACCTCTCTCTCGTGGTAACATCTCACTAGGCTGATGGTTTAGCTCTTTCTTCACCAAGCACATTTTGCTATTTGCACTTTAAGATATATATGCATGTTTATATTTGAAGTCATCCCTGGGACCTCTGACTTACCTCATTAAATAGAGAATATTTTTAAGGGCTGTGTAGAAGGGCTGATATCACTTTAGCAATATGACAGGTGATAAATTTTAAGTACTGTCATAAGCACCAAAGATATTGAAAGTGATGTCTTTGGCCTAGGAGGATTTCAGAAGTTTGGAAAACATTGTGCATTCTTAATTGTCCAGCAATTCCAACCCTGATGCTCTACATGTAAGATGGGAAAAATTTCCAAAAATATTAACTAACTGTACAGAATCCTTACAATTATATTTAACAAAGGAAATATAATATATACAGCATGTAGATTTTTTAAAACCTCATTTAATTACCTTTTCTATTACTCTCTTTACTTATTCAACACTTGTGACTAATATAATATAAAATGATGGCCTCTTCTATTGTTCTGTTTAGTGTTTAGCTAGAATAAATAGGATTTTCGGTCTGGACTGCACATGGGATTCCCTAAGACTTTTCCTCTCATTAGGACTGATGACTGAAGGAAACTACAGTATCTCAGAAGATAAATCTTCCTGAAAGCAGACATGCCATGACCTCTGGCAAGCCATTACTTCACCTGGAAACTGGGATACCCAAAGCAACAGTCTCTTGACTTTTGGCTCACTACTCTGCTCGTGGTCCTACTGCACTACTTCTTGCTCCCAGCCCCACTTTGGCATCAAAGTTCTGGCAAACCTCTTGAGCCCACTTAAAATCCTGATCCTATTTTGGGACCCTCTCACCTCACCCTGTAAGTATTTGGGCATAAATAGGAATACTCCAAAAGCTCAACATTTGCAGATCAGGTGAGTAAGTCTGCAGCCTATACTGTACTGTCGCTTTACAGAAAGATTTCCTTCTGAATCTCATACATTAATAAGTCTGCTGAGGCTGTGAATTTTGTCACTCAGTTATGTTTCTCCCTCCTTTTCTGAAGCCCTCTATTAACCTTGGGATTATATGCACAGGTTTAAATTTCAGCAGGATAATAACTGCAGGAAACTGCATCCAGTTGTGGGGGTAAAAAAAAAATCAATTACAAGAAATTGTCTGAAAGGCCAAATCAAATACATAAAACTCAGCAGTGGGATGATAAAATATAAGCAATTCAATGCTTCTTTTCACAGAACGTATCTATTTTCCATGTGTGCTGCCCTGAGGAAAGAAGTAGAAATAGGGTGATTGCATCTTCTTAATTGCTGGGGGCTGATTTTTCAACTGTAACATTGAGAGGGTGATTTTTTTTCTTTTTTAATTAAAGAGGCTGGCAAAACAGAACTTGATGTTAGCTCTATCTTATCCATTAGGATTGTAGAGGTTTGTAATGGCAGCATTAAAACTGCTCCAAATGGACGATTAATGGGGCCGTCTGGGTGTGGAAGAACCAGGAGGGATGGCAGGAGATGGGCTGTAGGAAAGGCAGGTGCCGATGGCACCTGGGTTGGCAGCATATTAAGTTCCCAGCACATCTGCGTGAAGTCCATCAGGACACCCAGAACAGGTAACAAAGGGCAACCTAAAGCAAGGGACATCCTAAAAGAAGGAAAAATCTTAAAAAGGACAGATCACCTACCTACCTATGCCATTAAGAGGTGACGTTGAGAAGAAAAGGACAGATCACCTACCTACCTATGCCATTAAGAGGTGACGTTGAGAAGAAAAGGACAGATACTTTTCAGCAGCATCCAGGTAAAAAGACTAGATACTTTAATAAGTGAATCCTAATGCTTCACAGAAGTGGGACAGATGGATAGGCAAAAGATCACAACCGTTTTCAGATCCGAAACAGTACAAGAAAGACTGATCGAAAAGCAGCGCCTGAAGGCTAACCTAAAGGTGAGGAGATGATGTGGGCTGGGTAGCCAGCATCCCTTTTCCTTCCTGTTGCTGCAAGGAAACCTGGCCATAGCACTGGGATATACATGGGTATAGGTATACAGGCTGTTTGAACATACAGCATGGCACTTGTAAGAAGGTGGGTGTGAGATTGTTGCTGCATGTTTTAAAATAAAATCACTTTCCCCTCCTATAGGTCTTGCATTGATGCTGCTGCTACAGAGAAGCAATGTGAATTACTACAAAATCTCTGGCTTAAGAGTTCAATTACAGTCTCCAAGTACATCTCCCTTCCTCAGCATTAATTTGTGTCATGTTTTGAACCTATGAACGATCACATATGGCAAAGCTTATGTTTACCTTCTAATTCATTTACACCCTTCCCTGCAATCCCACTTCCACGAAGAAAAGAAATGTTGGCTCTGCCATGACAAGCGATGGCCCTCCTACACGTGTTATAGATCAAGTAAAAATTCATAGCTGGGAGCCTGGTTCTCAGTGGAAAGGGCAGCTGTCTCATTGATAAAATGACTTCCAGGATGGGTAGGGGTTTTTTTGTTTGAAAAGAGTGCTAAAAACAGGATAAATATGGTCAAAAATGTAAAAAGCTAACCCATTCTGGCATTTCTGAATTACTTAATAATTTTTTTCTTATTTTGTAATGTGTTCATAAAAAGCTACAAAGAGGGAAGATTTGAGAAAAATATAAAGTTTCATCTGCTCAGCAGTGTCCTGGCATTCCTTTTATGGATATAAAAATAAATAAATAAAGATATACAAACAGAAATTACTTTTTTCGCTCTTTTTTTACAGTTCAGAATATGCAGCCAAACATCCCAATCTAGAAACCCTTCACCAGATGGACTGAGATCCATACAGTGTTACTTATCCTCCTTATCTCTAACCTTCTCTTGTCTTCCCTGTTGAGATAAGGCTTCCAGGACCAGACCTGGCCACCATCCAGAGTCTGAGCAGTGTTCAGCGTGCAGGAGCCTTTCTTGTTGAGCCCTGAAGCGCTATGCCGAGAGCAGGCTAAATAATGAGCAATAAAAGGTGGAAGGAGCTCAAGCCCAGCACTGTCTTTATAAACACTTTTATTGTGTCTTATTCCCTTTTCAAAGTCTTGTCGCTGGGCAACAGGACGAAAAGTGGCCTCCTGGCTGCTGTTTTGGGGTCAAGTGGTTCCTTCTGGAAGGATACTTGAGCTGCTCCTTCCCTGGAGCATGAGTGAGGGTGGTGGGCAAGGGGAGACCTCTGGAAGGAGAAGCAGCAAAGGGAGAGCCTGGAGGATGAGGAGGGCCCGATCAAAAGGGCAAAAGACGACCAATACAGCCAGGCCTCAGAGAGGACAGCAAGAAAAGATCTGATGGTGTCCCAAGGTGTCTACACAGAGGTTGCTGAGAGTGGGGAAAGCTCAAAAAGTTGCTGTGAGCAAGGTTAAAAGGATGTGAACCTGTGCTGCAAGGAGACAGTGGGCACATTTTAATCTCTCTGAATTCCCAAAACTACAGCTTTGTTCTAATTCCTGCTGTACTAAAACCTACCTTTAACATCCCAGTTCCTTTTGGTGGGCTGAGAAAAGGTGCAGTCACATTGACTGATGTAGCAAAGACAGGAGTCCTGTTCTATGTAACGGGCAACTAGGTGCCTGGTCCTGCTCTTGGAGGAGCATGCAGACCTACATGCTCCACTGAGCCATTGCATGTCTGAAGGCAAGGAGAGTTTTTTGGGGCAGAAACTCTGATGTAGCCTGGCTGGAATACACCAGGTGAGGAGCTGGCTCTCTGGTCAAGAGACCACTCCATTAAACCTTTCATCAGGCAAAAATGTCCACCACTTTTACAAGAAATGCTTGCTCTGAGCAGGATACGGCTTTTCTTGATATTTGGCATTTGTGGCAATGTTTTGCAGTTGGTTTGTGTGGGCTGCATGAGGGCAGTATTTGGCCATCGCAGCAACATCATCACCATATGAAGTCAGCAGAAGCCTTCAGTCAGAACAGATCATTCCCTTGTCTGTGTGGGGCAAGGAGATGTTAGACCTGGGGAAACACTATGTTTTTTGGTTGTATTAATGAAAAATGAGATCCTGGTTCTGGCTAAGAATGGATACAAATGAGGGTTCTAGGCTTTGCTATGTTATTAAAAGCTGCTGTAACTGGGGACAGTATGGACATATAGTCAGATCTCGGAGTTAGCTCCTCATGCAAGTGAAATGCTGTGGCAATACATTTATAATGTGCCTTGAGAAATGATTTTTTTATTATTATTAACAATAGGTACTAATATATTCCTGTGTAAAAATGTCCAGAATCATTATACTTTCTTAGGAAGAAAAAGGGGAACAAAAAAAGCCTTTTTTTCTAAAAAAACCCCACCAACCCTCATCTCTGCAGGTATAAAGCACTTCCTTTCTTTCTTGACCTTTCTCTTGAAGGGAGCAATAATAATGTTTCAGTTGCTCCTGTGAATGGCAGTGTGATGTGTCCCTGAAAGGTAATAGGTATGCAGTTCAGTATGTCTCTGCCTCTCTGCAATCAGTAATGGGGGAGAGGTTGCTGCTTATTTAGAAATTCTCTAAACTGAGTCATTGCTCATATTGCATTTCACTTGCATGTTATGCTCTTACATCTAAATATTGAGGGTTGGGCTGTGATAAAACACAGTGAGTATTGGTAATGACTGGGTACCACTGTGTCCGTCTGTGATTCCGAATCTTAAATAACCATGGAAAACTCTTCAATAAGCTAGAATGAATTTCTGCAAATATTAAATTGTCACTGGAAGGGAGAAAACAGGGTGTAAGTTCAGGAAATCATCTATAATTTTCAAGCACTTTATTCTTGGGCAAATAAACATTACTTACAGTGAGCAAATCCTGACTCCCTGAGCAATGTCACTGGCTTCAGTGCAACTGTTTAGGCCACAAAACATCAGGCTCTGTGAGTAAGAGTGTAGGATCTGCCCTCCCTTTTTGGGCAGACAGATACCCACAGGCAGCCAAACTTACTAAGCATCCCAGACAGATGTTGAAAATTGCCATCAGCACTGGGTGTTTTGCACAACTTCTGTGCCTTTTGCAGCTGTTTTCAAGATTAAGTGGTTTTGGTTGGGTTTGGGGGTTTTTTTTAAGAGTCTGTTAATGGTGTTTATAATGATTTTCATAAGCCTGTCAGTCTTTTTTTTTCTACTTCTGAGTACGGCTTGGCTTGGATCAACGCTTTCTTTACAAAAACTGTCAGTGTGGCCTCAGGAAAAGGAAGCTAATGGCACTGGGCTTCCCAGACTATTGCATGGTGGGCAAGCATGCTCAAGACACCACAAAAGTGACCAGAAAGGCTACGCCTGGATGGATCATTTTGGAATTTGTAAAACTCTTCACACCTTTCCAACAGCACTTCTGTTCTTGCAAACTTGTTTTGGCAATCAAGGGGACATTATTCCTGCCACCAGAGATGCAACTTTGATGGCATTTTAGCCTCTAGTTTCTGTGTAATGCATCCAGTGCTAGATGTTGTAGAGTTTTATCCAGCTAGCTGAAGTCACTGCTTGCTTTCCCACAGCTCAGCTATGCTGGATGTAGCAGCATCTGTGGCTGAGATGAGACTTGAGGATATCAGTTTCCCTTCCTCTCATTGCCTGAGTCCCAACTGTGTGTTTAATTTTCTCTGAAAAGACAGACTTGCTTGGACTGAACAAAGGGAGGGTGGAGTTCAGGATCCTGAGAAGTGGGAAAAAAGCAAAAACAGGGTTGCTATAAGCCTTGACTTCAGGAGAGCAGACTTCAGCTTGTTCAGGGATCTGCTTGGAAGAATTCTCTGGGAGGCCCTGGACAGAAGAGGGGTCAAGGAGAGCTGATTGATTTTCAAGAATCACCTGCGCCAAGCTCAAGAATGGTCCATCCCCATGTCCAGGAAATCAAGCAAAGGCAGCAGGAGGCCTGCATGGATGAACAAGGAACTCCCGACCAAAGTCGAACATGAAAAAGAAACATACAAGAGGTGGAAGCAGGAACAGGTGACCAGGGAGGAATATAGACTCACTGTCCAAGCCTGCAGGGATGCCCCCAGGGATGCTTCCAGCCAAGGGAGCTGGCTGATGTCATTGTGAGACCACTCTTGATTATCTTTGAAAGGTCCTGGTGAGCAGGAGAGTTTCCTGAAGACTGAAAGAAAGCAAATTTCAGTGCTATCTTCAAGAAGAGCAAGAAGAATTCAGGGAACTACAGGCTGGTAAGCAGCACCTCGATCCCAGGAAATGTAATGGAGTAAATCCTCCTGGAAGCCATTTCCAAACATAGGAAGGACAAGGAGGTGATTTGGAATAGTCAGCATAGATTTATGAAGGAGAAATCATGCCTGACCAAAGGGATAGCCACCTATGATGAAATGACGGTGTGGACAGGCTTTTGATGCTGTCTCCCATAACGTCTTCATAGACAAACAGATGAAGTATGGGGGGTTAGGTGAATGGGCAGTGAAGTGGATTGAAAACTGGCTGAATGACCAGGCTCAAAAGGTTGTGATCAGCTGCACAAAGCCTAGCTGGATGGACTAGTGCTATACCCTAGGGATCAATACTGGGGCCAATACTGTTCATAACATCTTCATTAATGACCTAGACAAGGAGACAGGTTGCACCCTTAGCAAGTTTGCAGATGATACAAGGTGACTGATACACCAGATAGGTGTGCTGCCATTCAGAGGAACTTCAGCAGGCTGGGGAATTGGGCAGAGATGAATCTCATGATGTTCAACAAGGGGAAATGCCAAATCCTGTAGCAGCAGAGGGATAACCCCAAGCATCAGTGCCTGCTGGGGGCCAACCGTCTGGAAAGAGCTTTGCAGAGAAGGACCTGGAGGTCCTTGTGGACAACAAGTTGAGCTGAGTCTGAGCCTTGCAGCAGAGAAGGCCAACATCCTCCTGGGCTGCATTAGGCAGAGCGTCATCAGCAAGTTGAGGGAGGTGATCCTTCACCTCTAGCACTGGCGAGATACACCTGGAGTGCTGTGTCCAATGCTGGGCTCTCCAGTATGAGAGACAAGGAGGCCTGAGTCCAGCAAAGGACCACAAAGGTGACTAAGGGCTTGGGGCATCGAGGAGAGGCCGTGAGAGCTGGGACAGTTTCAGCCTGGAGAAGAGAAGGCGCATGGGGATCTTATCAATGTGTATAAATACCTGATGGGGTGAGTAAAGAACACAGGCAAGGATGGAAATTCTATTTAAACATAAGAAAAAAGCTTTTTACTGTGCATGTGGTCAAACACTGGAACAAACTGCCCAGAGAGATTGTGAAGTCTCCATCCCTGAAGATATTAAAAACCCAACTGCACATGGCTGTGAGCAACCTGCTCTCACTGACTCTGCTTTGAGCAGGGGGGTTGGACTCGATGATCTCCAGAAGTACCTTCCCACCTCAGTGATTCTGTGTTATTTTAAATTATAGTGAACACAACTATTGTGGTTTAACCCCAGCCAGCAACTAAGCCCCACAGAACCGCTCGCTTACTCCCCCTCCAGTGTGATGGGGGAGAGAATCAGAAGGGTAAAAGTGAGAAAACTCGAGGGTTGAGATAAAGACAGTTTAATAGGTAAAGCAAAAGCCGCGCATGCAAGCAAAGCAAAGCAAGGAATCCATTCACTGCTTCCCATGGGCAGGCAGGTGTTCAGCCATCTCCAGGAAAGCAGGGCTCCATCACATGTAACAGTGACTTGGGAAGACAAACGCCATCACTCCAAACATCCCCCCCTTCCTTCTTCTTCCCCCAGTTTCTATACTGAGCATGATGCCATATGGTATGGAATAGCCCTTTGGCCAGTTGGGGTCAGCTGTCCTGGCTGTGCCCCCTCCCAGCTTCTTCTGCACCTGGCAGAGCATGGGAAGCTGAAAAGTCCTTGACTGGTGCAAACATTACTTAGCAACAACTAAAACATCCCTGTATTATCAACACTGTTTTTCAGCACAAATCCAAAACATAGCCCCATACTAGCTACTAAAAAAAAACGTTTATCAGGTAAAGGGAGTATCTTTTGCTGTCTTGTTCCATGGTTTAAATTTGCAGTTTGGGGACCCAGTCCTTAATGGAAATTATTTAAGCCAATGCACATTAATTTAGGATCTATTCTTAGAAATATCGCTGCACATGAAGTTGGTGCTGCTGGGTGAGCACCATTAGAGATTGATAGTCTCCAAGAATCAGACTTAAATCTACTTGAATCAGACAGCAGTTCCACTGATGTGATTCAGCCCTGTTCTTAAAGAAGATTTTCTCTGTGGAGGACAGGGTAGACTAGTGTCTAAGCTCTTGCTGTGAGGGTTGCATATGGACCCTCCTAGGAGGGCACAATACAGATTACTGACCATCAGAAACTTTCTAGCTTTAGACATACCTATCTGTAGCACTGTAACTGTTCGATCCTCATCACACAAGTAATTCACAGTACCTGAAGAGGGTTAAAACTGCTGCACTGTCAGTTTGGTCCAGGCTTTTGTTGGTAGCTCGGTAGTAGCAAACCTGCAATGAGTGTGGTGGCTCAGTCTACAACCTCAGTGAGTGCTCTTACACTTCGTTTATTGAGTCTGAGACACGACAATGTTCGTTTCGAGCCGGCACATTTCAGACTAATTCTGTGCTGTATGATGCTTTCACTGCCATCTGGCCTCAGGGACAAGCCATTTTACTTTTCCCAGAGTATTACTGACCCCCTGTTATTAGATTTTACCCATGGCAGGCATTCTGGTCCTTCCCCTTATTGCTTTTCAAGTTGCACTGTGTTCATGTATTCCCAGGTGACTGTTCAAATGCACTTGGTGTAAAATGCACTGCAACCCATCTAAGATTTCACTGCAGGCCCCAGAGGGCAGACCTTAACTTGGATTTTATTAGGCTGTGCAGATCTATACAAAAAGAAAAAAAAAATCAGCCTTGAGAAAAGGCAATTACATCAAATTATTATTATTTTTTGAGTCTGATGGAATAGATACATGTGTTTGCACAGGTAACTAAAACCATCTGAGATGTCCTGAGGCATCTGTACAGGGCTGGTGGATGTGGAAGGTATATTGAAATGTGCAATAAGTAGCGAAGCTGGATCCTTTTATCACGCTAAGAGTTTGTAATTGTGAGAGAGCCACAAACTCTCACTCTTTAAATGCAATGATTTATGCACCTATAGGCTATCAAAATTTGGAATCTCTTTCCCTGTGTTCTCACTGTTTCTCTGCCCTGAATCCTATCTTGCTTTGAGGTCTGATCTTGTGGGATCTCTAACCCTAGAAACAGATCCATTGCTCTAAGGGGCAAAATTGTAACCTCAACCAGTAACTCATACCTGTCTAAGACTTTTTAAACAGGGCCATAATTGTGCTAGAGGGAAAGGTTTTAGCTGGTTTCGAGAGGTGTAGTTCCCAAGATAAAACAGACACTGCCACAGACTATTCCTGCCATCCAGACCTTGTTTTGTAGGACAGCTGGAGCATAATTCCCAAGAGGTAGCACTTGGGCATGCCCATTTAGTATGTTTGATGAGTCAATAGTAATTTTTAACTGAATGTCTTAATCACAAGAACCATGGGAATGGAAGAAGGGGAAATCCAAACTAATTAAGTCTTTCTAGTCTAAAAATAAAATCAGGGGGAATGTACCATTTTGTTAAAACAATCTATTTCTCTGTAAGAGATTATTCTCGCCATGATTGATCATTCCCATAATGAAGTCAGTGAATACACTATGACTGAAATGAGGAAGACAATATATTAATAAAAGATGAACAGTCTCCTGTGCAGCTAACAATTTAGTATTTAGTCCATACCCCAGGATTAATTGGGATATGGAAGTCTGGCAAAAAACTGTGTAGAATTTCAATGCTTTGTATTTTTTTTTAAAGCAGAACATAAAATAATCTTCTGTCATATTAATTTGTGTGTGTGTGTGTGTATGGTACATACATATACACACACACACACATATGTATTTACCATTTCTCTGGATTATGGTGTCATTTATATTATATGATATTCAGTAAAATCAATGGGATGGCATAGGCCAATCCCTTCAAGACTTTCAAAGATGCCAGGTATAGCTGTGGTGTAAAACCCCTAGATAATTAGATGGCAATCCTCTAACTACATGCATTTCTAATAATTTGAATGTGTTTCCTTGGACAAAAACTATTACCTCGTGGTACCTCATGGTATCTCAGACAACATTGTCATTTTTAAAAGGTATGTTGGTAACAACCATGGTGCTCACTCAGGATTGACACCCTTTTCTGTGGCATATGCCATGCAAAGAGAAGGAGTGATAAGATCCAAGATGCATTTATGCTGTCCTTGATTCCTGTCAAAGTAATTGCATCTTCAATTTTATCACTTCTCTCAGAGAAAAAGATCTCTACTAATGACAGAGAAATAGTGAGAAATTCCTGAGTTATCCCTGTAAAATGAGTTTCACTTTTATGCTGAGGCCAACACACTCTGTAATGCCTTAATTTGATGGAACTTTCTTAATGTTATTATTTACAACAGATACAAACGTGTACAGTTTGTATCAGTTCTTGCCGATTAAAATAGAGTGTTAATATGCTCTATTAATATTGGTATAGGTATTAAAATAGAGATAGTAGAGCATCAGATGACACTATTGTGGCAAATAGCATAGTGGATAGGCAGGGAATACAAAAATAAAGCAGCATAGATATACATACTGTCACATAAGATTTTAATTATTATTTATATTGATTTAACAAAGTTTTAAATGTATGTCTTTACCAGATAAAACACAGACAACCAAAATATAAACAGTGAAATATTAACTAAATTGATGGCATGTTTACACATTCTTATTGCCTGGACATTGTCGACGGACTTGAAGCAACAGAATAAGGGCTGAGAGACACCATCTGGTTCTCCCAGCTTAACAAGTTACTCCGTGTGAGCCGAGCCTTGCTAACTACCTACCTGTGGGTGGGAAATGCAAGCTAATATGGTTTATATTAACAGCCCTTAACTGTGGTCTCAGCTAAGACAGATTGCATTGCATCAGCTCCAGGCTAAGTGCACTTCCCTGGACACCTCTGCCTGCAGCAGATCATTCAGTCCCAGTAACCTGGTTGTGTGCCTGAAGGGATCAGCTGGCATTGTCAAACAAGTCTTGCAGTGATCACTGAAGACATGGCCAGTCTAAATTATCTGCCTTCCCCCATGACAGTGCTTACTGTTCCTGCAGCAGAGCTGCAAATGAGCAGTACATCCACACCCGGTCCCTTCAGATGACAATGAAACCAAACCAGTACAGACACAGTTCGGGACGTGGGAACAGTCCTCCAAAAAGGTGGAGCAAGGCAGGGCTGAGGGCCTTATCCCACCTCAAGAGCATTCAGCAGATGGTGTCTATAAAAGCCAATTCACCATGAAGTTTGGAGATCTGTATACAGCTTTCCCTCAACAAGATGCTTCAGTTCATGCTTCACTTTAGCTCAGCAAATCATCCCTCTAAATGCAACGAAGCCTCCTACATGCTCACCTCATATCTGAACACCTCGCTGATCACCTCACTTGTAGCCCTACCACCATCCCAGGGTGACCTTGATTAAGCCTATGAGGAGCATATTGTACCAGGGTATTGCTGGGGCCAAGAATTTAGCCAGGTTCAAAGAAGAACTGGAAACAAACAAATAACATGATTATCCAGAGCTATTGTAGCTAATGCTAACAAAAACTTTGGGAGAGAAGTAAAGCCTTATGCTTCTGAGTGTAGGCCAATCTCTAACTACACTTACTAATAGCCTAAGACCTCCAGTTACCTAATATCTGCTCACAGGGATCTTCCATGCATTGTTCTCTGAGCATTGGCCATCATCAAAGAAGGATAAAAGATCAGATGTAATTTCAACCTCAGCCAAAACACCAGTTTCATAATTTCTTAAATTGCTAAGCCCTCTCAGCCTGTTCTTTTTTTAATCTCTAAAATGGGAAATCTTCAACTTTACAGGAGAATTGTGAGTGCTTAGAAGTGCTTGGGTACTGGATCCTTTCTGAAAACAGCAGTGCTGTGAAGGTAAGATTCACAGGCTGCACGCTACCAGTAGCAACAATAATAAGCTTGAATCATGCAAAGATAGTAACTGATTGGAGTGAACTGGTTTGCTTCTCAAATTGTAGTCTTTTATGATGTCCATAGCTAACAAGGCTAAGCCCTTTAAAATTTTCTCTCCAAACAGAAGGATACAAATGCCAGTTTGTTTTTGGAAAGAGAATTTATCTTATTGAAAAAAAGCCTCTTATTAAAAAGAAAAAGTTTCAAGGAAAATAAGACATTTTTCTCCTCAAATTATTCATTTCCACTTTGTGTGTGTGTGTATATACAAAGTTTAAAGTTTGAG
The DNA here is from genome assembly GCF_034638445.1 of Ciconia boyciana. Classification (NCBI taxonomy): domain Eukaryota; kingdom Metazoa; phylum Chordata; class Aves; order Ciconiiformes; family Ciconiidae; genus Ciconia; species Ciconia boyciana. The sequence continues at coordinate 211,087,877 of NC_132934.1, forward strand.
TTTAAAGACTGATTATAAAAGGTTGCATAACATAAGTGTTCGGAATTCTTTGTGTACTAAAATCCAGCTTTTTGGATAAATGACAAATTTCTAATGCCATTTCAGTGCACATTTGGATAAGAACTCCATCAAATAATATTTAAATAAGTGTAAAATGTGTTTTCATTTTATCAAGATCATCAATAAATCTAAAAATCATTCATGGATGAGTTTCACACAATATTAAAATTCTGGGGGTTTGCCATCAAAACTGTTAAAAGAATCAGACACCTCTAGGCAATGGATAGGGGTCTCCAGCGAAGCTGCCAAGTTGAAACTGTCACCGTGTTCTTCGTTTAAAATATAGGGTGAATCATGTCAGTGGAATGATTTACTCAAATGTGTTTGATTGTTTGCAAGTTCGATATCACTTATTTTGGAAAACAGAGGACCATTGAGACACGGGCATTCATATGCTCTAATGCTGTTATGCTTTCATAACTTCTGATTATCGGAGTCATGGGATAAATCTGGATTTTTTGCATTTTGGAGTCCGGTTGTACAAAAAGACAAAGCATGAGCTGTGTGCTGCATTCAGCAGATGTGAGCACGCTTATAGGTACAGACAGACAATCACAAGTATGTTTATGAAACTTAAAAATATGTATTTGTTATAATTAAATTCACACAGCCCTCCTAGCATGGACACATGTAAAGATGCTTTATATTGCTCTAACTGCCACTTCTAGTGATATAACTGCATTCACACTGACTTACATTGATTAAAACCAAATCGCATCCAAAGTTAAAGTCACACAGGTTTAATTTTTGCATTTTAATGGAGGTGTGAAACCTCTGAAAGGAGATTTCTGCTTTTTTGCAGTGACTGGCATTTTAAAGATGTCTGGAAACAAGCACAGGGTGATAAACTGTCACCAAGAAGACAGTGATTAAAAAAAGTGTGTAAAACTAGCGCACAACAGTAACACTGTCCTTCCAGCGAGGAGCGAAACAGGGAACAGGACTGTTGCATGAATTTTCCTGCAAAGTCTTTAGTAGCCAGACTAATCCCAGGCACACCTCGTGCTGACCTTTACACACGTACGCCCAAAACTTTCTGGGAGACTTTCTTCCCCCAGTCCCTTGCTTACTTTATCTCCCAGCAGGGCTGCCTGCTGGAGCTGGTGATCCTGCTTCCGTACAAAGGGAAAGAGCCTCCACCTACCTTTTCTCCTTCCCTCCCCGGTTCCTCACTCTCTCCCCCTCGGGCTGGCAGGATTCCTCGGGCAGAGCATGCAATCAGTTTGCAGGGAGCAGCCGCAGCCACAGGAACGATGCAGAAGCACAATCAGAAGGAGCACCTCTACAAGCTGCTGGTGATCGGGGACCTGGGAGTGGGCAAAACCAGCATCATCAAACGTTATGTCCACCAGAACTTCTCCCCCCACTACCGGGCCACCATCGGGGTGGACTTTGCCTTGAAGGTGCTGAGCTGGGATGCTGAGACTGTGGTACGGCTGCAGCTCTGGGATATTGCCGGTGAGTACAGAGGAGAACCCTTTGCCCCATAACCTGTCCAGAGACAATACAAAATATAGACCCAAATTAATTTCTACTAATCTTTAAGTTGGAAACTACCAGTGCCTATGCGGTGAGGGAGAGGAGGTTGAAGAGAGAAAACTTAAAGGGCAGAGTGACATTTTGGAGTTCCCCTAAAGCCAGCAGACTCTCAAACAAGGGGCGTCAGAATGAAACCTGCCCTGCCTGATTTTCCTCCCAAGCCCTTAGACGTGTGTGGGGACACGGGCACCTCTCTCCAAATGCTCCAGTTCTTCGCCCGCAGCTGCTGCTGTTTGGCTTCCCTCGTTAGACTAACAGATCTCTGTGATGGGAGGGAGAGTAACAAGAATTTCCTGTTGCATCTATTTAATTTGGTGGAAGAGATGAGGGATTCAATAAGATGGTTAAAATTATTTTTATAGTTTAAAAGATAAGGAAAAAGTATCACCTAGTTACTTTATCAAAATACCTTCCTTCTTCCTTTCCTTTCTCGCTCTTCTACCTTCCTTCCTTCAGCCCAATGAAATGTAAAAAACTTCTAACATGCTTTGAAAAGAGAAGTGTTTCTATTTGGCAATAATCCCGGTTGTTAAAAATGTATTTACTCATGTTTACTTGTCCTTATTCCAACATCAAGAAAAAAAAGATAATTTACTCTGTGTGGGGAGAAAAAGAATAAGGAAGTCCAGCTATGCATGCTTGCTTACATAATTAAAAACCACAGAATTTGTCATTGTTGCTGTCAGTGCTTCGGATTTTTTATATTTGCCTTCCAATTAAAACCACAACTTTTTATTTTTGCCACCCCCATTACTAGGAATTAATCATTTTTATTCAGTCCACAAAATAAAAGTTTATCTTGATGACATATTTCGCATGCTATAAGTAATCATTTTTCATTTAATGTACGCAGGAATCCAAGTACAGCTATAACACAATAGCTTACAGCAAAAAGGAGGGCGTTTTAAAAACTCAATTAAATTAAGAAGTTACATTTGTTAAGTAGGGAATAGAGGTGAAAATTATATCAGCTGTTAGGCAACTGTGCCAGTCTGTGGCCTGAGCTGTGGGTTCAGTGATCTAGTCTGGAATGGTACCGAGTAAAACTAGTGAAATGAGGAAATTCTTGACATTCTTATCGGCGGAGGGAGTGCCTTTCTTCTACACTTAGCTGCCTCATGTCTGAGCTCTGAATTTGGCACCAAGGTACTAAAACTTATGCAACAACACTGCTTTATCCAAAACATGCATAAACTCAGCTTTTTTACCCATCAGTATAGTCTTGTGTTTTTTATGATATTAAATACATCTATGCTCATTTTTCTTTATTAAAAGTTGGAATAATGGGGAAAGCATTGCTTTTATTGCTCACCAGTGACTGATTATAACCATAAATACATACACATCCAGCAAAACTTTGCTGCAAGAGAAAAGGCCTTTAATAGTAAATTCTGAATGCATCAGGAACTTAAAGAATGTATTTGCCTGCCTTGTTTCAGAGATTTATTACACTACTAATCATGTGCTGGCGGATCATATGATGTAGCTTTCAGTCAGGCTGCAGAAGCAATTACACCAAGTTGTAGTACTGAATGACTAGCATGCTTTCTGAGTTATCACACATGACAGACAGAATTACAGCATAGTACTAAATTTCATATGAATTGTTCAATTCAAAGCATCTCTGTGAAGGTCAAGACAGTGGCCGGTAATAAAAAGAGTTGCTGTCTCATGTTAATGGCTTCTGTGTAAGGAGCTTTAGCTGTTGATGGCTACACGTAGAAAATAAGTTCTGTAAGCAACACACTGAATTCAGATCAGCGTGGGGCTGGCATAGAAGTTATCACAAATAAGGCATCTGGCTGGTGAGAAAAAAAGTTGTTTAAAAATGAAAGCAAAGTAAAACTGATTGGAAATATGGAGGGAATGGAAGTGTTTTATCCTGGCTGAGGCTGGTCATATATCACCACTTGCAAAACAGAAATATGCGAGGATAAGAGGGAGGAAAAGAAAATCTCTGGTCTCAGAACATCCTCTCTCTTTTGGCAGAATCTCTGTTATTAGGTCATGTTTATCTTTGGGGGTAAAGCAATAAATTTTCAGCCTCTAACCAGGCTGAAGGATAATGGCTTAGCATTTAGGACATCTTGAATTGAAGCAAATGTTGCAAATGTATCAATATATAAATATGTGTGTGTGTGTGTGTGTATCTCTCTATCTATATATAATTTTAGCTCTTACATCCTCTCCTCCCCCTCCATTATACAGCCAGTGAACTTACTACTAAGCATAATGTGTACTCCTCCTTGCACTTCACTGTGTGGATCAGTGGGTAGTAAATTATTTAACAATCTAGAAATAATTTTCTCAAAACTGTTTTGCGTAAAACTAGTGTCAAGCTTATCTACACTATTAGTAGGATTTACATACATGGTAACTTCATGGGAGGAGTGACATATTCCAGCTATGGTAGGACCAAGCAATTTACCCTTGCAGACATAAGAAGAAAAACCAAATTTGATTAATCTGGTGCCTAATTTCATAGATAAATGTAGTTCATGTTTCTGTAACATATTTTTCTGTATTCTTTAATTTGGTAAACAAAACTATAATAAGAGCTAATAGCTAAATGCTGAATCTGCCTTTATTTAGATGAGAGATAAACACTGAACAATAAGGATAACTAAGCATTAGAAAAAAGTATTCAAGGATAAGGTAGGTTCTGCATCACATATTATTACTTTAAGACTTGGGTTTTTTTAACAGATAATATATTCCTGAAGCTATATGGGTGTTAAACAGGAATAATTGGACAAAACTTCATGGTTTATGATGTTATGATATCTGTAACAACACACTGGCATTAAAATCTATGAATTTATGTCTGATCCAGTGAAATGCCTAAAGTTTCAAGTGCAAGTGTCTGAATTTTCACTATTTTGTGTGGGAGGAGATATACATGGTAAAATTCTCCTTGTCTTTAATTTCTTCCCCACAGTTCCATTTTATTTCATTGAATGTCCCAAATTCTCACATTTGGTGTTCCTGTCCCTCTTAAAGTGGGCCATCACCTTTACTGCTGTGTGATACGTCTTTAAATCTTGCTCCTTAGTCAATTTTTTTTTTTGTTTCCTTATATTTTCTGCTGCCTCTGTTTGAGTGTCCTTTAAATTCATTAACAGGTTGTTAGAAGGAAAGCTTTAAAAGAAACTCTTAATCAGATTTTGAACAAGGCTGCTGTGGTGGGGGTGGCCCTGCAGATGCAGGCTGGGACTGCTTTTGAAGAAACCAGCTATTGTGGACAGCAGGTCTGGGTGTATTTGCTCTTTACTTCTCTGCAAGGCTGCTTTCAGTGCTACTGTCCATGTTTCGTGTCCATACAGCCCTGTCATTTCTCTGAAGACCAGTTTTAGCTGCAGATTTACTGCAGGGAGCAGCTCTGTTGAGTGCAGCAGAGGGCAGAGAGCAGCACATCAGAGCCTTCCCCCCTCCCCTGCTACTTTTTCACAGCCGTGTCAGCATCACCATTATCCCTCCTGCTGCGTATGTGTGGGCTGGATTATTCATTGCTACCAAAAATATGTTGGTTTGCTTTTACAAGGCTGGATCTCATCTCATAAACAGCTGGTCCAATGCATTGAAGACATCCACAAACCACCAGTGGTGAAAGAACAGTTTCATTTCCTTTCCCTGCAACTTTCGCCTTCGGAAACAGCAGTCTTTGCACAGATATAGGCAAATGTCTCTGAAGTTATAAAGTTTTTTAAGACTATTATGCTCCAGAAGGAGTAAACAGACTGTTCACTAATGCCAGGCACAGCATATCTTCAGTGGTTTAGGATTTTAGTGGCTGCTAAGCATGGCAGTACGTATGCATAAATAAGATAGTCATGGTGATTTCTAAGCTAACTTACCTTGAAATTACTGTTCTGCAAACACAAATAAGCCCCTCGCTGTGATGGTTTTATTTCAGTATAGATTTGTGGTGGGATCCGTGGGCCTGATCCTGCTGCAGCCTGCTTTTCCATATTCTGGGGTGGTGAACACCATCTCAAGGCTGGGTTAAGTTTCAGTCCATAAAGACAATGACTTGAATTCAAGGATGAAAATTCTGAAAGTTATTTTGACGTGAAAGGTAAAAAATGTTTAAATCTTCTCCAAGATTTCCAGCTTCTCAATGTTGGCTAAAGGCCCTCTGTAAAGCACAGTGGTTCCCAGAAGCATTGGCCTCTTAGGATGAAAGATGGTGGCAAGAAGTAAAACACATTGTAAAGCTGGGCATTAAGCAGTTTAAATCAATTTTTATCTTGCACTGAATTTCAGATACTGTGGGTGAGATGGGGGAAATTATTGGAGTTTTAGCACTTTAGTTTTTATAAATTTATCAGAGATGATAGTGGTTAATGGAAAATGTAGATTTCTGTACAAGTCATGCTGGCAAATTTATGTGGGGTGCATTTTTATAAACTATGAATATTCAGCTGTTGATTGCTTTAAGCCCTTGAAATTATACCTTTCCCTAATGCAGAGGTGCCACTGAGATGAGGATAAATGTGCAAGCAGGTGCCATTCAGGCAGGGAGTCCTTCCCTTTAATGGAAATCTTGTTGCTTTGGCGCCTTGTTCTCACTGGGTTCACTTCAAAGTGGGGAAGGATTCATCTGGTTTAACAATTAGACGTCTTGTACTGAACCATTTGAGTATAAGCTACTCACCCTGGGCTCACCAGGAGGTTGAGTGTAGAGATAAATATCTCCATCATGAAGCTTATGTCACCACTCTTACGTGTCTATCCTTGCTGAGGAGATGCCCTCTAGGTATCTCTCTAGGTATCTCTTCTCAGCCTCTGACTACAAAGGAACCCTAATCTTAGAAACACCCAGTTAATTTTTTGGAACCTAAATTAGGGCTGATGAATTACAATGTAAAGCACTGTTTCAGTGGGCAAAGGGCATCAGACTCGTGGGGTTTGATGCCAGATGCCAGTGACCTTGCAAGGGATGCGGTAAAGTACAATGGGCCAGATCAAACAAACATTTCACAAGTTTCTGACCCTTCCAATGAAAAGCAAAACCCATCTTGCCCAGTCCCTCTTGCAATAAAGCAGATTCTAATGTTCAAGGCTCCCTGCGAGATACCACTGAATACCTAATGGTTGATCTGTTTTCTAGCCTAATTACTGCCTAAGCCATTGTGTTCCTGAAAACCTAAGGCCAGATTCTGACACCTTGAATACATCAAACAGTGGCTATTTTCATGAGTAATTCTGCTAAATGAAAAAGTTTTAGGAACCTCATCTATTAAGATGTGTATTTGTTCACGTAAGGGAGAATCTTTGGAAAAAAGAGTCCTCCTGGATCCTTAGACACAATATTTAACTCTCCAAGCACAATGCAAACGCTAGAGATCACTTTTTTCACAATGTAAATTAAATAAAAGTAAAGCCATTATGCAAATGACATAAAACTAAAAGTCTGTGCTTTACAAACCACCTCTTATTCATTCACAGTTGCATAATGTCTTTATGCCTAGTATGTTCATATATTAATTGCAACTGATGGGGAAAAAGACCACTTCAAAAAGGGTTTAGGCACTTTATTCAGCCAGCAGCTCCATTCTTTCTCTTTCTTTGAAGTGATTGATAATGGAAATTGGTGAGCTCTGTCCTCCTGCATAAAGCTGCTTTTACAATCGTGGTGGCTTTTCTGTGCAGTGAAAAACCTAGGTATCTGCAAAAGCAGCTGGAAGCAGGAGGAGGAATCAGTATCATACCATTTGCCAGAACTTTGTGGGCCACTACTAGCCAAAAGATCACATCATAAGAGCCTTTTATTCTTCTAATAAGTTTGATTGTTTGTGTTGAATGATTTTATGCTGCAAATCAATAATTTAGTTCATGTTCTATGACAACATGTCCCACCTATCTTAGAGATCTGTGTCCCAATAAATATGTGTAACACCCAAGTTTAGCTGTTCTTACATCATCTACATCTCATCTACAGTGCAAGCATCTCAAGAACTTTGCATGAGAAGTATAAGGTATCACTGAAATGCAATATGCATCAAAACCTAATTGTATATGTTGCTGCTTGGCTCACTGCTAAGTTTCTAATCAGACCTTGACTTTTGTTTGAAGGCACCTTCTTGCAGATGAAAAAAAATTACTCAACAAGGAGATTATTGAACAGCACATGATTTAGCCATTCATCTGATTAGCCCACTGATAGGAATCATGAGACATTTTAATAAAGCATAGCCATAAGAAATTTTCAATATGACCTCCTATTTCCCAGAAATGATATATTTCTATCTTGCTTTATCAATGGGATGCAGTGTTTGTTTAAGGTAAAAAAAATCTAGCATGAATTTGGAGAAGACAGACATCCACTTTTGGTTTCTCTATCATGTGAATGGCTTTCTCCTTGCTGCAACAACTAGTGCATAAAACCAAAGATAAACATCACAAACAGATGAAGTTGACCCCATAAGTGCATTCAGTGCTATTTCCATTAAATGGAACTGCATGGTCTCGAAGTCCAGTAATCAGCACTCTTCAGTTCTCAACCCAGACTTATATTTGACAGCACAATTTCCATTAGACGAAACCTCCACAGGTAACCTTCCTAGGGTCAGAGGCAGACTGCCAATCTTCTTGTCTTCCTAACCTACTCAAAATTACACACATTAAGAAAATGAGGCTAGAAACAGGTTTCCATTGAATGTTGTCTATTTTCATAGCACCTTTTCTCAGCTATGGAAGGATATGGTTAAATACAAGAGTTGTCTTGCTTAAAGACTGCTGTTCTTGTGAGATGTTTCAGGAATTTATAATTCTTCTTTTTCAGATCACAGCTCAGCAGTAGACATCAATGGAAATTCTATTTTTTCACTTCAAGAAAAATTCTGTGTAATTTATTTCCAATCTAGGAAACATTTTTTCAAAGTTCCCATGAAAACAGCATATATATTAACAAGCCCACAGCTGATCAACATGCCACATCCTGACATCAAGTGTATTAATTTTTACACTGTTAATCATATAAAATGATAGATATTTACAAATGGCCATGTTTGAATATAATAATATACTGTTAGCTCACAAAGATACTTTGAATACACAGAAAACACTTTGAATTCAGCTAAGAAAACATAAAGCTTCTAAACAGATCTAGTGTGAAATGTCTCCTCCCAGATCTTTTCACTGGAGCAATACAGCTCTTCATATTGCTGCTGCTGTGCTATTTCTTAGAACACTTTCAATGTTTGTAAGTCTTTAAATTCACCTTTCTCACCTCTGTGTTTTAGTTTGCCAGTAAAAGTAAGTTCATAATGACTCTAATGCCTGGTATGGCTCCAGAGCTTAATTATGTTACTGTTGATTGTTATCACTTGCATGAGAATAGGCAGGATCTTCTTCATGCATGAGCAGATCAGTTGTGTTAGGTGTTTTCCACAAAATACCATAGTATCAAGGAGCTTCCAGTCTGGTACCTAGATTTTTTGTGACTCCTGTTTAAAGTCCTATAACATACACCAAGACCCTTGGTACTGTCCACAGACCTAGAAATCTGGCATCTTAATAAGACTGTACACTGAAGTTCTTGCTTGTCAAAAAGTTATTAAATTTCCTTGACTGTTTGCTTTAAAACTCCTTTTTCATGCTATAATCTCTTGCATTTTCATTCAAAAGAGTCTAGCATGGTACTTATCATTATTTAGACACAGAGCAGCTTTCCAGAGACTTACAAAATGAAGTCCTACCTTCAGTAATGTTCCTTTAGAAAACCTGCATATGAAATATTGACCTACATTGGAAGCAGTGATTTTTACAAGGTGGTGGTTTTTTTCCCCTTACTTTCTTCATCACAGGTCAGGAAAGATTTGGAAACATGACCAGGGTATATTACAGAGAGGCCATGGGGGCATTTATTGTCTTTGATGTTACAAGACCTGCAACGTTTGAAGCAGTGACAAAATGGAAAGAGGATTTGGACTCTAAGTTGGTTCTTCCAAATGGCAAACCTGTGCCGACAGTCCTCTTAGCAAACAAATGCGACCAGGGAATAGATGTTCTTATGAACAACGGCATCAAGATGGATCAGTTCTGCAAAGAGAATGGGTTCGTGGGCTGGTTTGAAACATCAGCCAAGGTAATGTTTCCCTTTCTTTTTAAATGTTTCTCCAAGTATAGAGAAATTGGTTCCTAAAATAGTTCACTTGGTTGAAATGTGTACCTTGCAGAGCTCCTCTCTTGGTGGAATTAATTAAAGGTGAATTTGTAAATTAATATGTTTCCATTTCTTTTACGCCTTTTATTGCAAAGTAAATTATATGCAATGTTCTGAAATGCAGCTGCTCTAATACGATAGGCCAGCAGTAAAGTCTGTAACTGGTCAAAAACTTACTGCATAATAGCCTGGGGAGGAAGATTACCTTTGGCAAGGCACAAAAGCTACCTCTTTTAAATGATATGAAGATATTTTTCATAATTCTTAACAGTGAATATTATCTCTACATATTTTATAACCACTTTGCCTGAGAAATGCTGATTTGAGACAATAGCTTTACTGTGTTGTTAGATTCCAGGAAAAAAGTCAGTCTATCGTAGCACTTGTATGATGCTTACTGTTACAAGCTCTCATTTTCAAAAGCCTTTTCAAAAAGGTCACATATCTGGGGAGGAAGGAAAGATCAGTGGTCAAAGTGCTGAATGAGCTGCTCTGAGGTTCAATTCCTTGCCTTTGTACAGATTGCCTTGGTGCCTATAAGAAAATGGAGATAAAAATCAGAAAGGGCACTGGGACTTTCAGAGTATAATGGCCCAAGGTACAGTGGAGTTGTATATCAAATTGAGAGTTCTCAGATAATCTCAGTGCATGCAAGATTTGGAGAGCTGGCATGTGAAATATTGATTGAATCACAACAGCTCAATGCTTACTGTGTTTATTGTATTCTCCAATTATGAAAGCTGGTGTCATCATTAACAGCTCTGGGGAACGTTTGGATGTTTTAAAGTAAACTCTGCTTTGACCTAGATTGTTAGTAGACCGAAAGCCAAAATGCTACATTCAATTGTTTGATTTCTTTTAACCACTTCATGAAAGTTACTTAAGAACCTTTGGAGTGTATACTTGTATTTTACTTTTCTGGTCTTGACTCCTTCTTTAAGCATTAATATTTAAAAGAAGTCTCACTTGTAATCAGCAGAAGTAACAGCAGGTGACTAGCAGTGTGTCCTAGTCTGCCTCATTGCATGAGCTCTGGGCTGAGAAGTCTTTGTGGTCAGTGTCTTTGCTTTCCTCTCCAATGGGTCTCAAAACTAGTCACTGTTTCTTCAAAATGCCATTTTTAGGGAGACATTTTGGTCTAGGTCATTGTGTAAATTATCTCGCTCTGCGAACAGGGTACTTCTCATTCCTGCATGTGCAGGACCTGGTTTGAATTCAGGTCTGTGGTTCTCTGCTGATTTGTGCTGTATGAGGCCACCAGAATCTAGTGTTCCTCTCTAGGCTAACTAAACTTTTATTATGGACAGTGTCTAGTTCTGATTAAGAAAGAGGCCAAGATCTCTTACATCAGCTTCTTCGTGATAATTATGGCAGAAAACTAATTATTCCAGGAAAAAAAGAAAACCTAGAGAGCAAAGCATTTGGAATAGCAGCTACAAGAAGAAGATGTAGAGAACTGAGGGGATTAGTATAGGATAAATGATTAGTAGTTGTATAAGAACTACATATTCTGCCCCTTTTCAATATTCTATTAGGTGTCTAACTGTCTTTCAGGCCACAGATAACACGAAATATCTGGTTGTGAGTATTTGGGATCTAGTACACCAGTGATGTGTAACACTGTATATGGCTGTTTTCTTCAGAATTACTTTTTATTTATTTCTGACATGTGTGTGAGTCTACATTTCCTGGGGACAAGAACCAATTCACTGAAAACTATGATGTGAGGGCAAAACCATCACAAAAATAATGTGGAGAGAAATGAATAAAAGATTGTTTTAAAATGCCTGCATCTAAAAGACTTTCAAAGAGAACGAGAGGGAACAGGTTGGACTATTGTTTTAAGGATATGGGGCCATTTCATTGTTCTAGGTTTGGATCAGCAAAGTCATGCAGCTGGTCACTGCTCTTTGGCCTATGAGAAAGGAATCTGTACCATGAATTCCATACATCAGTCTCCAGCAAGCACCTGTCCATCTCTTAAAAAGAACAACCACATTTATTGTACCAAGGGCCATTGCAGGTCATGGCAGAGAATGAATGTCCAAACAATTTCAAAGGCTGCAGAGGGATTTTACCATGATGACGGAGCCAGTCTTGGGCAGAACTATGGAAGTGTAAAAGACAATTAAAGTTTTAAAAAGTCACAACAGAGGAAAATTCAGTCCAAGTTTTTCTAAGCAACATAGAATTAGGAGTTCTTTTCAACAAAGGAAATATCTAGATTTATCTTACTTTATTTAACTCAGAAACCCAAGCAGTCCTCAGGTTATCAGTGCAATCATGTAAGAACAGAAATAAATCCAGCTATGACAAGTCAAAAGTCATTATGAAGGGAGCAGTGAGAGTTGAGGACACATGACTGTGCTATCAGACTGTTCTCTGCTGCTATAGACTAAAGGCTAGGATCTGCTATTCTGCAATCCCCAGACCTGATTTGCACCCAGAGTTGGAGGCTCCTGACTTTAAAATGATGCAAAGAAGAATAGTTCCACTAAAGATGGTAGAATCATAACATTTAGGCTAAGTTAGATCAGAATAATTTCCCCACTTGGTCTAAGTTCTGAACTAAAAGATACGCATTTTTTCTAAACAAAAGTTGTCATTACTACTATTTTAAAATATTGGATGTAACATGTATCTGGTATTCTTTCAGCCTAGGTCATATTAAATAATTGAACTTGGATCTGGGGAAAAAAACCCCAGCTATGGGGAAAAAAAGCTATGGTTGCTATAGAGAATAGAAACTCTTTTCTGAAGCAGAATAACACTGACAGAGAAGTCATCATATTGCAGCTAGCATTTTTAGCAGTTCAAATAAGTAATAACTCTTTTTTGTGGTATCCTGGAATAATTAGATCTCCAGAGGTTTTCTGTAGACGTGCTTGGAAATGTTATAGCCTTCAGAGCAAACAGAATATGATTTATGCATTTCGGAAAAACAGAGGTGATTATTTATAAAAATACATCTTTTAGTTCTGGTTGCCTTGCAGAAAGTATCATGCTATATATGTACCTACCATATTTCAAGCTGTCAATGGTTTGAAATTTTTGTCTGTTGCACTGGCAAATTACACCAAAAAACATCACTGTATTATTCCCTGGTGCTGTTTCTCTTAAGTTAACAACTTCAGTATAAAACAATTGAGCCATCTAATGCATTCTCATGTATTAGTTTTGATTCTTACATTAACCTAAAGGAAATATTCAGCCTGTTCCAATCTTCTGCTGCCTACAGAGATAGAAGAACTTGTTCTGATAGTTTGCCATGTAAGAAGGGCCCTGTGGGGCAACAGCACAATGCAGTATAGTCGTAAGTTACACATATTGCTACATATCCAGTGGAAAGACTGGCCTCTTTTACATATGGTTATTTGGTTTGTTCATATTGATTGCAGTCTAAAAGGCATATCCCCAGATAGTCACGAAATAAGCCTTAATAGTAAATTCTTTAATAAATTTCATTACTACAACTGTTGTGAAAGATGCATTTTTTTAACGGAAGGAAATTTCTCCTTCCTGTCACACATTTAATTATCCAGCATGTGGCCAGAGTAGCTGAGAGCTCCACTCACATTTCCAAGCCTTTAAACTGTTCCTCCACCATTCCTAGTTCAAAGAGGTGAGCTTTTGACTTGGATTAGAAAAGCAGCAATTTCAAGCTTATTATCACTTCATAATGAAAACGGAATTTGTGCATCAAAACAGACAAATCAGGCAAAACTAAATGTGCTTGAAAATACCTACTTCAGAAATAACTTGAAATACCTTACAACTGACCATAGCTGTGCTGTGATTATTCCGGAGTTCCTCTTTTCCCTGCTGTAATTCCGCTGTCAGCAATACAGAATTAGGTGAAAGACATTCACTTTTTGTCCAAATTGCCCAGAAAGGCTGGTAGCCATGCTTTTCAGATCCTTACCAAACGAGGCTAAGCACGCAGTTCCTTGTCTGATGAGCATCGTGGCCTAGAGACTGAATGAGCACTGAGTCTCTGGGCTATATGGACACATCCGATTTGGACCAAGAAAAAGTTATAGAATCTTTCCTCCTCTAGGAAAGGTGGATAATAACATGTCCCTTCTCCAGCTTTTGTCTGAAAGGCAGTCCACAGTGTGTCATAGTGCCCAAATGCTGGACTAGGAATCAGGAGTCCTCTTTTCCACTGATCTACCGGGTGACCTTCAGAAAGTCACTCTCTCCTCTGATCCAGCCTCTTCTTCCATAAAGCAAGGACAACAATTCTGCTCGTCTTACCAGTGAGCTCTGTGCACGAACCAAGCTCTACTATCCCTTGTTTAAATCACAAATTCTTCAATTCTTCTGACTGGACAATTATTATGAAAGTTGAAAAAAACAAGCTATACTGTAGACTGCAGAGGAACAGGATATGTGTTTTTGAGTTCCATAAAGACAAACGAGGTTTGGACATGTATTTGAATTAGACTGACACACTACAGCTAATCTGCTCATCTGGTAACTGAAACCAGAGCAATCCATTTGAGATTGCCGGATCCAGTTAGGGATGTGTAGCTCCCTACATTGCCTTTTTAATTCACTCAAAAAAAGTCTAACCAATCTCACCACACAGAGCTTTAGAAAATATTTCAGCTTCTGCCATAAACCAAGAAATGAAGCTGACACCTAAGGCAGAAGCTTTCAGTTCAGATAGATATACAGTCACTCTGTGCAGAATCCTCTGCAGAGTTGGTTTCCTGTGGCTAAAAGAAGAGGAGTTGCTTCTGATCATCCTACAAGTATTAGAGCTGTCCTATAGCTCTCTGGATCACTTTTATGAAACATGTTATTTAGCGCTGGCCAAAAGCTGTTAATTCACAGAATCACAGAATTGAGGGTGGAAGGGACCTCTGGAGGTCATTTAGTCCAACAATTTTGTTGCCGAATATCCAATCAGCTCTAAGAATTCAATTACAGAAATTATCTTGTTCTCAGGGTTGCAGTCACAGCAGTTCACATCCATGAATTTCATGTTCATGCATCCAGATGGCTTTTAACTTGTATGCTTGTGTTTTCCTAGAAACACAACCACAGCAGTACAGCACATCTTAATAAGGCTCTGCTGCCAGCAGTTTCCAAGGGACCTCTGCTAAGGGAGCATGTCGAGCCATTCCCTCAGATTCCTTGCTCCAGGGGAGTGCAGGTTAAAACATTTTGAAAGTCATATCCCTGCTCCTGGATTTTAGTGCAATATAGAAATAAAATGTGGAAACTATGTGATTCTCACTAGGTTCCCATCTAATACCTGAATATTTCAGAATTTGTAAATGTTTACTTAAGGGAAGTTGATTTCCTTTAACTCCAGTAACAGAGTCTAAGGTCATGTCTCCAAGCAGTGCTGGCTTAGACCTTCCCAAGTGCCCATGTTAGGTAGCTATGCCTGCATACACATTGTTCTTTACCCTGACTTTCAAGGTAAGACTCAAAAGCATCAGATTCAGTCAGAGAAAGAAACTACCCAAATGTAGAAAGGGAGCAGTTTTATACCGGTAAACAACCAGACAGACAAATCTAAGATATCTGCATGGCAAAGAAAAAAAGTTTCATTTGGAAGTGAGACAGGCCCATAAAACTAGCAAAGACCTTTTTTCTTCTGTAAAAAGCTAAGAGGCAGTCTAATCTGAGGGGATTTATTTCATATATTAAAATGGAATGCTCTAAATGTTAATGTTCTGCATCTACATTACAGCTGACAGGTAAGGGGGAAGGCAATCCAGAATGCAAAGCAGCTTGCTGAGCTTATGTACTGCTTTGAGACACATTCAATAAAGTATTTATTTTCTCTCCAGTTGATTGTTGCATTACAACACTATGATATTATTTCCCATAGCAATAGGTTCAAAGGTTTTAAATCATGCAACTCTACTTACCTGCCTCGAGTTGCTATCCTTTCCCTGAAACTGCCCTTTGAAAACATACATTTGAAGGAGATGGATCTACAAAGAAAACTAATTTCGTTTGTGTCCTCCAGTGTTCCTTTCTGGTTTTCAGAGATTGCTCAGAGTTATTTTCTTTGCCTTGCTTTGTTTGGTAATAAAATAGAGAGTAGCATGTGCTGATTTTCACTTTTGCATTCCTTCTTGATGAGGTCAAGAGAAAGACCAACTCAAGTAGTCAGACATCATCACAGGAGCTGGGTTCAGGTCCTTGCTCTGGCAGACATTGGCAGGCTGATGCAGGATAAATCACTTAGGGCTGGATTCACAACTTAGTTCTTGCATCACTGACTGTGACAGTGTCTTTCAGGTGCTGGGGCTTACTGAGGCACGAAAGTCACAGAAATGGGTTAGGCATCTCAGGGGACAGGGCAAGGGGATATGACCAGGAAAGGATTTCATAAAAGCTAGCATGCTAAGTCAGAATGTCAGTGTGAGAAGTAAAGGAAAAGCAGGAAGAGAGGACTAATAGCAACAAAGGCAACATAATATGAGTAAGATCCTTTTTGGTCTTGCAGTAAAAACTCTCCCACAAGCCTTGGGAAAGAAAGGTGTTGTGTTCCTCCCTTATCATGAGAAGACTTCAGACTATGCCATCTCCCACTTTCCAACTAGCCACCGTGTGCTGGAACAGGTTTCATGCAGTTTCCTCTGTTTGGGCCTCTGCTTTTTCTCCATTTGATAAATGGCCATAGCAGCACTTCCCTATCACAGAGAGGTGCTGTGAAGATAAGCACATCAAAGATGCAGTGCTGAGTAATAGCAGCCTTAAATGTAGTATAGGTAAACAGACCTTCCCCAGTGTTTGGAGAACTGTGAAGATAAAAGTGCCCTCAGAGCAGGCTGGAAAACAAGCTACAGCACTACAGGTGCATCTTGTACCATATCAAGAGCTAGATAACCCCTGAACATCTTGATGTTCAGAAGTGGCTCCAGCAAGGAGGCAGAGTAGGGCCCTCAGTATGACCTAAAGAATTTGCTCTGAACATGAAAGAAAGTTAGTAAAAACAAAAAAATAAGAGAATAGAGAGAAGAGAAGAGAAGAGAAGAGAAGAGAAGAGAAGAGAAGAGAAGAGAAGAGAAGAGAAGAGAAGAGAAGAGAAGAGAAGAGAAGAGAAGAGAAGAGAAGAGAAAAGAGAAGAGAAAGAAGAAGAGACGAGGCAAGGCAGGGCAAGGCAGGAAAGAAAAGGAAAGGAAGGGAAGGGAAGGGAAGGGAAGGGAAGGGAAGGGAAGGGAAGGGAAGGGAAGGGAAGGGAAGGGAAGGGAAGGGAAGGGAAGGGAAGGGAAGGGAAGGGAAGGGAAGGGAAGGGAAGGGAAGGGAAGGGAAGGGAAGGGAAGGGAAGGGAAGGGAAGGGAAGGGGAAAGAAAAAAGTCTGAACTGCAGCAATCGTCACAATTCCTGTGGTGTTTTGTGTTGAACAAAAGCCATAAGGGAGATCACAGTTAAGGCATTTCAACATAGAGACCCACTGAAAGACATTATTTCACTCTATTGTCTCACCTATATTTTCTTTCTTTTTTGAAACATAATTAATTTTATTTTTAGGCATAATTGGGGCTGTTTCCATGTTTCAGTACAATTAGTAGGGTGTCTGTGATTCTCTGTCCAATCTT
This sequence comes from Ciconia boyciana, assembly GCF_034638445.1. Classification (NCBI taxonomy): domain Eukaryota; kingdom Metazoa; phylum Chordata; class Aves; order Ciconiiformes; family Ciconiidae; genus Ciconia; species Ciconia boyciana. The sequence goes on from NC_132934.1 coordinate 211,105,211, forward strand.
ATGCTCTGATTGTTGGTTTCTTTGTATTTGTTGGGTGGATTTTTACCTGCTCCCTTTTCTCTGCCCTTCCCTAGATTGCCTTTCAACACCTTCTGCTCTCTAAAATTACCAGGTCTCTGGGTGTCTGTGTTTGGATAGCAGATCACCTTCTACTGTCTGCAGCTGCTTCGCTGCCTAGCAGAATATTGATTTTTTTTTTTTTTTTTGCAAAACACACTGTAGGAGGAGAGGTGCAGAAATCAATATTTCATTAGACAGACCAGAATACAGCCATGTCTGATCCACAGACCTGGGACACGGAGTAGACACTGTAGGATTAGTGTTGTAACAAAAGGCAATAGTAGCATCAGAAAGGAAGTGGTCAAGGCACAGAGCTGGACAGCAGGAGTTGCTTTGTTGGCATGAGCACAGGCTCCTTGCAGCGAGTGACTTACTTAACACGTCTCTTCTCATCCGTGCCACGTACCAGTTGTCATCTGAACCATGGGAGAAGGCTGGAGCTAGACACAAGTTCAAAAACAGCTGTGCTGTCTGCCGGGGTCACCCTGCCTCTCTTGCTCCCTTTGTATCCCAGCAGAAATTTTCATCTGCACAGCTTAGGCAGCTCATATAAATGTTCAGGATAAGAAAATGCTTCTCTGATCTAACTCGCATTATGGACAGGACTTTTTATTCCTTTCCTCTCATACAGAAAAAAAGGCAGAATTTTAATGGCATAGGTGCAAATGCTTTGAATAGTGAATCCTTGCAAACCAGCACATTTTGCTTGAAGAAGTAAGAGCTCAGTCACAAACTTCAGCAGGGGCATCTGAATGGATGGTGCCCTGGTAGAGAGGAAGGTGGGCATGGACTGAAAGTAGAAGCCTTTTCACAGAATTACACAATCACAGAATCATATAGGTTGGAAAAGACCTTTAAGATCATCGAGTCCAACCGTAAACCTAACACTGCCAAGACCACCACTACACCATGTCCCTAAGCACCTCATCCAAACATCTTTTAAATACCTCCAGGGATGGCAACTCAACCACTTCCCTAGGCAGCCTGTTCCAATGCTTGACAACCCTTTCAGTGAAGTAAAATTTCCTAATATTCAATCTAAACCTCCCTGGCACAACTTGAGGCCATTTCCTCTCGTCCTATCACTTGTTACCTGGGAGAAGAGACCGACCCCCACCTCGCTACAACCTCCTTTCAGGTAGTTGTAGAGAGCGATAAGGTCTCCCCTCAGCCTCCTTTTCTCCAGGCTAAACAACCCCAGTTCCCTCAGCCGCTCCTCATCAGACTTGTGCTCCAGACCCTTCACCAGCTTCGTTGCCCTTCTCTGGACACGCTCCAGGACCTCAAGGTCTCTCTTGTAGTGAGGGGCCCAAAACTGAACACAGGATTCGAGGTGCGGCCTCACCAGTGCTGAGTACAAGGGCACAATCACTTCCCTAGTCCTGCTGGCCACACTATTTTTGATACAAGCCAGGATGGTATTGGCCTTCTTGGCCACCTGGGCACACTGCTGGCTCATATTCAGGCAGCTGTCGACCAACACCCCCAGGTCCTTTTCCACAGGGCAGCTTTCCAGCCACTCTTCCCCAAGCCTGTAGCGTTGCATGGGGTTGCTGTGGCCCAAGTGCAGGACCTTGCACTTAGCCTGTTAAACCTCATACAATTGGCCCCAGCCCATCGATCCAGCCTGTCCAGGTCCTTCTGCAGAGCCTTCCCACCCTCAAGCAGATCAACACTCCCGCACAACTTGGTGTCATTTGCAAACTTACTGAGGGTGCACTCGATCCCTTTGTCCAGATCATTGATAAAGATATTAAACAGAAGTGGCCCCAACGCAGAGCCCTGGGGAACACCGCTTGTGACCGGCCGCCAACTGGAGTAAACTCCATTCACCACCACTCTTTGGGCCCAGACATCCAGCCAGTTCTTTACCCAGCAAAGAATACACCCATCCAAGCCATGAGCAGCCAGTTTCTCCAGGAGAATGCTGTGGGAAACCGTGTCAAAGGCTTTACTGAAGTCTAGATAGACAACATCCACAGCCTTTCCCTCATCCACTAAGCGGGTTACCTTGTCGTAGAAGGAGATCAGGTTGGTCAAGCAGGACCTGCCTTTCCTGAACCCATGCTGGCTGGGCTTGATCCCTTGGTTATCCTCTACATGCCGTGTGATGGCACTCAGGATGATCTGCTCCATCAGCTTCCCCAGTACCGAGGTCAGGCTGCCAGGCCTGTAGTTCCCCAGGTCCTCCTTCTGGCCCTTCTTGTAGATGGGTGTCACATTTGCTAACCTCCAGTCAACTGGGACCTCCCCAGTTAGCCAGGACTGCTGGTAAATGATGGAAAGCGGCTTGGTGAGCACATCTGCCAGTTCCTTCAGTACTCTCGGGTGGATCGCATCAGGTGTTTCACAGTCAATGTGAAATCTCATCACATTTTCAAGTGGAATGGCCAGACCCAGGGATGATCTCTATCTGTATCTAATCCCACTTTACAGATATTCAGTAGATCCGGACAGACACTTACCAGGAAAACAGCAAACTCAACCCAAAATGCAATTAATAATGTAATAAGGAATATGGGTCAAATTTGATAAATCATTTAATTAAGAAGGAGAAAGAGCAAGGCAGAAAAAGAGAAGCTTTTGATTTTCATATTGCCAAAACTAAATATTTTGACTTTTAATGTCAAAACAATACTTGCATGTTCAAATTGGCTTTGTTCCCCCAAAAAGCTATAAAAGTTTAAAATTAGGTTTAATAATCCAATTTCACTTTGGTTTGAGTTCTGGTTGAAGTAAAACAGCATTGTTTTTCCCTTCTGAATTTTTAGGCTCAGGTCTGGCACATGGACTTCTATCCATCACCAGTGAGGATGAGGGATGTGCACCTATACCCGTTTTATGCTTTTGTGGGCTTGGGTTCCTTCTCCCTTTCCCACTCTTACAAAATGCTGATCTTAAGCCTCTGACAAAGAGAGTTTCTGTTAATACATCTGAACATTAATCAGTTTGGGCACAATCTCAGATAGTAAGACATTATTGAAAAAATGCATGCTGCCATCCCAAGAGAGAAGCAGAACATGGGTAAATGAAATGCTTGTCAGTCCATTAATAAAGGCAAAAGATTTTTACATGTGCGTTTTTCTGCATTTAACAATCGTGTTTTGTCTTCAGCTTTCTAAGCAGTACTGAGAGATATTTTTTATTGTCTATTTTTTCTCATAAAATTTCACAGTGTTCTGAAAAAGACTTTTGGTGCATGCTTGAGGAATTTGCTTGTCTGGTCTGAGAAAGCCATGTGATGCAGTAACATTTTAACATCTCAGTACAGAGCTGATTCCCAGCTCTGTATTACTTTCTAGGGCTTAGTATGTAAATAACTTTTTTACAACCAACTGATATTCTTTACAGGTCAATTTTCAGATATTTAAGTTTACTTGTGTAGTTGAAGAAACCTGTGAAATCTTGGCACTAATTAACATCTTCAATTAGGTCCCCAGATTTCAGCTCTTTACTGTGGTGCAAAGGGATGGTCAACGAAGTCTGTGGGGCTTTGCTGTTGATTTCAAGGGGATTAGAAATCAGCCTCACCGAATCCATTACTTTAGCTTTTGATCTTCATGTAATTGTACCATCTCTACTGAAACACACACATGTACTTTGGTTTCTTTCTTTTATAGGTCAGCTTCATACTTAAGCATCTCATCTGAATTTTTTTGAACATAAGCATGCAAGAAAAATGTTTCACATGTTAAATTTTACAGGTTGTTTTATTAATGATGCTGAATTGATGCTGAGAATTTGCTGAAGGTAGACTTCATGGCATTGTGTGCATGGGTGTTTATGATCTCAGTACAACAGGCTCCAGATTCAGCTTGGAAACCTGGGTCAGTCTTAGATTGCAAATAAAACCACAATCTTTTTGGGGCAAGAGGAGTATGTGCATATACATAAATATATACATATATATTTGTATGCATTTCTATATGTGTGTATGTGGGTGTGTAATACGATTTCGCAGAAGAATGAAGCTGCAGTGAGGTTTCTAATCTCCTGTCATATAAAATAAGTAATCAATACCAATAGTTAGAGTAGAAGAGTGTCATTTATGCCAGAAAGCCTGACTTTTCATTCCAAGCATATCAGTGGCTGTCATTAAAAAAAATCCTTACTCAGTATTACTGCTTATTTTATATGCTGGGCTGAGCTGTGTCTCACTGATCAGGCTGTTTCAGCTTTGCTTATTCTACAAACAGAGTGAGGGTTGCTGAAAGTTAAAAATGCTGTCGAAATAAGGCACATGTAGAAAAAGACATGCTTTGCCTTTTGTTCTAAACTCCTAGAGTGAGGATTTCTGTCTTACAAATGAAACCAAGGGTGATTTAGCTCTTCTGAAGCAGTACATTAGAGATAACTCAGCCTCAGCAAAAATTAAGTGAGGACTCTGAATGATACAGAACTTTTTTTACTGTTTTGTGAATAACTTGAGATTGTATCATTTATTCAATGAATCTGGTTCATCACAGGTTTCTTTGTGAGCATTGTATACAGAAATCTTCCTGAAACTGTGGAAAAGGCTTTAAAAAATAAATGCTATTGATGGCTGTAGTTGCTGATAGGTAATGAATAATTTGAAAATCAGAGTAACCATTATTCAAGCAGTAAAATATGGATTTTGGAGCATTACTTCAGGCATCTGTCTTTAACATCCCTCTGGCATTTGTTTGTTTAGTCTATTGAAGCAGTCAAATCACCAAGAGTTTGGGGTAATTTAAAGTGAGCTCTGTGTATAATTTAAAGGAGATATTAATCATAATATACAAAAAACCTAACTTAAAAACTACAGTAAGGATGATCTAATACAGTCAATTTTTAAAAGCTGTTTATTAAGGAAAGTAAACTTTTGATGTTGCCTAGAGAAAAATTTAATTATGCACAGGAAATATGCAGCATGGTGTAATTAATATTGACTAATCAACCTCTCTTTCTCTTTCACTTGCAGGAAAATATAAACATCAATGAAGCTTCCAGATGCTTGGTGAAACACATAATTGCTAATGAGAGTGATCCAGTTCAGTCTATTGAACCAGATATTATAAAACCACACTTGAATTCCTCCAAGATTGTCAGTTGTTCAGCTTGCTTTAAATCCTAAGAGACTTCCAGACTATTACAAGAGCTGCACAACTATGATTCACAATGTATACTTTATCCAACGTACCCAGTCTGCCCAGATTGTCCATAAGCAGATTGCCATTTTCTCAAAAATATACTTAACTTTTCCATAATTTTGACAGCTAAACTTTATTATGAGCTGTTCATTGATAGCAACTATTCAAAACTGTCTTTGGCTACTGGTCAAATAAGACTCATGGTGATGGCTGTGTTTTCCCAGTTGGGTAGCACCAACAGTGATATCAAAACCTATTTGCAATGTGGTTTCTGAAAGCTCATATTTGTGATGTGACTGCAGTAATACTCTGCTTGTTCATTGGTGCTCCAGCCCATCTTCTCAATACCCTGACCAGGCAACCATCACCATTATACATTTTTGTCACCCCTCACACTTGAACAATCTTGTTTCATATGAGAAAGATTATAACAATGAAAATACAGCTGTTCAGAAAGAGGCAACAAAAATGTTCACAATGAAATATTCCCATTGCAAGTTCAGTCTCCTGAATGAAGTGGCAGGATTGAACATAGGATCATAGAATCATAGAATAGTTTGTGTTGGAAGCAACATTTAAAAGTCATGTAGTCCAACCCCCCTGCAAGAGCAGGAACATCTTCAACTAGCTCAGGTTGCTCAGAGCTCCATCCAATCTGACCTTGAATGTTTCCAGGGATGGGGCATCTACCACCTCTCTGGGCAACCTGTGCCAGTGCTTCACCACCCCCATAGTGAAAAATTTCTTTCTTATATCTAGTCTAAATCTACCCTCTTTTAGTTTGAAACCATTACTGCTTGTCCTATCACAACAGGCCCTGCTAAATGTTTGTCCCCATCTTTCTTATAAGTCCCCTTTAAGTACTGAAAGGCTGCAATAAGGTCTCCCTGCAGCCTTCTCTTCTCCAGGCTGAGAAACCCCAACTCTCTCAGCCTTTCTCTTCATTTAGACCTCCAGAAGAACTAGGCTTGTGAGAGTGAACCCTGAGGTAGTTTTTGCTGCCCCTTGCTGAAGAGTTAATTTCTCGTAGTTGTTAGCATTGTCTTCAGGTGAAGCAAGATGAAACGAGTCAAGGGTAACGGGTGACAAAACAGGGCATCAGGGGTACAGTCTCATAGCTGAAGCGGCTGAGAGTTTTTAGAAAGGTTATCTATTCTAGAAAGCCAGCATCTCCTCTGAAAAGCACTCATTGATTTTGTTCCTGCCTCTCCATCCTTCATGCCACAGGTGTTGTCCCTATGTGTTTTAACTGTGTATATTCTACAAGTCCCTGCATGCATCCCTCCATTATGTTGATTCTCATGGGAAAATTCACTATCCACACTATAATGTAACAGTTGAGCTTTTCAGGAATGCATCTGTATTGAATAGCAGGGTATTTGCTTTCTGAGAACATTCTTATAAAAAACACGATTGTATGAACGATCATAGGAAGCAAAATGAAGCAGTCCTAAGAAACACTCCTGGAATACGTGCAGAATTCGTTGAGCTGTACTGTGGAAATGAAATGATTTTCAGAGTCTCACAAAATATGCAGGTTGGTGGAGTCATTCAGACAAGCGTGTCTAGACAAGAAGTCTTGACATCTGGCTGCAAGCCCCTGCAAGACAAACTTTACCTGTCTCCTACCATAGACAAATCACTTCCATTTTCTTGTTCCTACTCAGCCTTTTCCTTCCTAAGCTGTGAACTCTCAGTGGGAGGAGCTGTCTTCTGAGATAGGTTTCTGTCCTTAGAGATGTGTAGCACTGCGGAGGGGAGGAGGCAGAATCTCACGAACTCTTGTCTTTGCTGGAAATTAAGGAGTAAAACTCTCAAAGGCTAGTAAATAGGTGTTGGGTAGGAAAAATGAAAAAAAAAAAATAATCCTCAAGCTGACTTTATCCTGTGAGTCCTATGGTGTTCATGTGTCTCTAAAGTTCAGCCTATTACTGAATGATCTGTTATAATGATCTGATATATCTGTTAGAATGATCTGTTATAATGATCTGATATAGGCACTGCAGAGGAGAGCCGGGGCAAAGACATAGCTCTTTATGTGCTTCTCCTAAAGCCTTAAATTGATATATTTTTGTCACAGAATTTTAGAATAAGAAAGCAAGGTCTGTGGTTTTAAAGATAAAAAGCCACATCCAGAATTAATCCACACACATAGATGTAAGGATCCATATATATCATGAGCTGGCTTTTTTGAGGAGAGTAATTTTCAAGTTGTCTTGAGCACAGTGTTATCCTTTAACACCTGTGTTCAACATCCTTTAACTCCTGCGGTGATCTGGGTCAAATACCTTAACCTTTCTGCCTCAGTTTCCTCATCTGTAAAATAGGGATTGATGTACACACCTACCTCACAGCACTCCTTGAAAGTTACTGTTGGCACTGAGCTTTGAAGATATATGTTATACAAATGCCAAGCTCTATTACTGCTCAGAATGAAATATGAGTGCCCTCTAGCATAAATACATGGTGCTGTAATGCCTTAACGTTCTAAATCTATCCAGGGCTTGTCTGTGCTGCAACAATTAGCTTCAATTATTCCACCTCAGTTAACCTAGTCGAGGTTATAAAGCAACGTGTGACCGCACGGGATGATTAGATTAGCTGCAGATGGGTTGCAAATGGAAACTGTGGCTGCACAGATGTCATGGTACTAGTTTAATAATCTCAGCAGCAAAGCTGCAATTCAGAACTAATGCCAGGTCAGCTATTTCAGATTTAAAGCATTATTTAAATCAAGTTGTATGGATGCCTTATTAAGGATAACACTTAATTCATACCTTGAGCCAACGCTGTGAGGAACACAAGCACCTAGATATTCAGATGACTTCTAAAGGGCTAAGTTTTCATGAGTTGAACCGTATGCTTTAATTATAAATCTGGATGCCTCAGGTGAAGCAGAGGAAGTTCTTATTTCTTCCAAAAATTATTTTGTGCTCAACTTACAACAATCATAGCAGTTGCTAATGTGTTTTAGTTATCTTCAGATCATTTGCCTTTAGTAGCTTCTAGCCAATGTTCATTAAGCATAATGGTAACTTTCACAAATATTTGAGAGCTATCGCTAAAGATATGGTACAACAGTAATTTAAAAAACCACATAAATAAAATACTTAAAGGACATATAGAACTTTTTTTTTTTTGCTTCACTCTATTGTATAAACCTGCTTTAAACTATGAACTCATCATCTGTTCCCCTTGTTTCTGTTGTGTCAGGTTTCACTGCACAGTTCTGGGGCAGGTTTTCCACCTGGTGGACAGAATTTGGCCAATTTCTAGACTAAGGACTATACGAGGTGTAAGTTCTAAAGTCATACATATTTACACCGTAAGGATTAGAACAGTATCATGAAGAATCAGGCCTCCTTAGGAGGTTACATAATTCCAAATGTTCATTTTTATTTGTACTGAAGTGATAAGAATCTGTCAAGTCTCTTTCTAGAATGCAATAAATCTGTGAATGCCACCTGGGTATCTAGCAAACAGAGCGTTTTTAGAAGGGGTTGTCGTAGGCAGGCCAGAATAAAAGCTTTAATTTAGAATTAATGAGCTCAGTTTGTGCCAATACCCTTTCAGGAACAAATGTAAAATTTAATTATACTGTGTCAGTCCCTAACAGGTTGGATTTCCTTGGTTTTTATTGATGCATTCTGTGCTCTGTCCTCTCTGCTGGTCATTAGGGACCAGGCATCTTAATTGCATGGCCATTTAAAAATGAAACATTTTCCCCTTCTGTTTGCAATAAGTAATAAAAGACATGAGTCTCTATTGCCTTCCAAGTGGGCAAAGATACTACAAAGTGGATTTAAAATTCATTTTCATTCTAGTTCTCCATAAACACCCCTCTGGGTGTCCCAGCATCTAGAACCACAAGCTGATGTGCAGGTGAGGTGCTGGGTACAAGGGATCAGCCTGAAACACTCATATAAAATGCTGGTTGAGCATCTCCACCCCATAGAAACAAAATCTCATGTTCCTAAATACCTTGGGAAGCATATACATATTACTGATACGAAAATGGATGGAGTGAAAGGTAAATATTACTCTATTATTCCAGAAAGATCATAATTTATTTGACCAAGTTGAGCTTTCAACAGAAAGCCATTTGGACTCTGAAAGTCAGGCTTTGTTCTTGTGCACCATTTTTTTAGATCATATCTTTTCATTGAACTTTTCTATTCAGGAATAGTTTTTCTCAACAGTACCTTGTGTATGCAGCTTGAATTGTTGTACATCAATATTTTATCTTCAGACTCTTTTTTTTTGGCTTCTATTTTAACCTACCTGACCATATAAAAGGGGGAGGGAGGGAGAAGGTGCATGTTTAAATAGCAGTTTTGTTTTACTTCTTAAAACAGCTTGTCTAGCTGGATGAAGTGAAATTGGTAAATGCATGTGGGAAATGCAATTTTATGTCAATTGCCAGTGAACAATCAATGAAAATATATTTTACTGCACCAATATTTATGCATGTGACCGCAGGTTCTATTGTAATAAAAGATAATATTTCTTCTGACAAAACATGGAATATGAGTGTTTTGTAAAATTAATCCATTAACCAAAGTAAGCACATACAAGAAGCCACAAGCTAATTCAGCTTTCCTCATATGTAGCCAATCTCTGATATATATATATTTATGTATATATTTTTTACCAGTTTCATTTAGACTGTTTACTTTCTGTACAACCTCTCTTTAAAACCATCCAGGTTAGTGTTTGACATTGATTAAAGGGTTACATACCTGAGACAGAAACTTTCCACCTTTTCTCCCTTCATCATCCTATTTCATATGCAATTCCAGATGCAGCTTTTATAGCTCCAGCTCTTCAAAGAACCTCAGTTCAAAGTCTGATTTTACAGGCAGAATTTTTGGCTCACAAATAGATGCATCATCAGTTTGGGGGCTCATTATTAACCACATGCTCAATTCTTAGAAGTCTGGCTGGGTAATAAATGGCCTACATTTGCAAATTGGGCAGCTGCATGTCTAGGATATAGTAACTGCATTTATCTTTAGCTGTCAGGGCAAGCTGGTACCTGCAGCAATGTTACACACTTGACCTTTCATGATTCCCTAGAAATATTAGATTGTTTTATTAATTTAAAAAAAAAGAAAAAAAAAGGAGGTGCTTGCTTGCAGTGTGATTCAAGTGTTTATTTTACAATTTTTAGCTTTTCTGCAACCACAAAAAATAACATTCTGGGTTTTTTGCCTTTTTTCATAATGCAGCCTGACATTCTCACACCCTATGGCTGGAGGTGCTGCAAGAGGCACAACCAAATCCCCAGCATTTAGTGACACAGTTGCAGCTACACCGACCAATCAGCTCATAACGAGGAAATATCTTTGACTGCACAATTTGGGAATACTCATTTCCTGAAAATCATCTCCTTTGCAGTTGCAGTGCATCAGCTGCCTAATTAAGATTGGAATCTCTGATTTTTATGTTTCAAATGCAGTAATAATAGTTTACCAAGATAAGATATTAAACTCAGCAAAGCCACAGCACCCGACTCCCCAGAGTGGAAGCTGAGCAAATGAACATCTCCTGGTAGACTTCTCTGCATGTCAATAGTGGGAGAAAGTTGTTCCAGTCTGATATTTGCCTGGTTTCTTTCAGAAAAAGAGCTTTCAATTAAGCTGTAGTAGTTCAATTCCACAGCAACTGGTAATATTTGCACCTGGTATCTACGGAGTTTAAGTAGTTTTAAGAGACAAGCTACAGTTTCTTTCAGAAATGGCATCTTTGTTAAAGGTTTAAAAGTCAGAGGTGCCTAAACATTTTCTCAGGTGTATAAAAGGTCATTTTGGGTATCTAGCTCCCATGCTGATCCATCCATGTATCTTCAGGTTTTGTGAATTCGTGCCTTTGGCTTTCACAAACCATGCAAGGAAAAGGCCACTGCAAGATGTTCTTTAGCAGAGACGCTTCAAGCCACCTCCAAAGTCCTGCAAAAGAGATGAACATAATGAACGGGAAGGCAAGGAATACAGCTGGAGTCAGGGTGGACAGAAGCATCTGGGACTGGGCCAGGACCAATTCAAGAAGCACTCAATGGCAATGAAAGATGCTCAACAAATTCCTCAGCAAGATGCAGAAATCATTTAGTGAAAATCTGACGCAGTGTTAAGCTTTTATCACTTAGAAGTCTGTGAATTTTCTAGGGCACAAAGAGCTATGTTTTTACCTTGGGCGCCTTGAAATTTGCTTCTTTACTGGTTACCTTGCCAAAAATGCCTAGTTTCTTTCAGGAATTCTCTCTCTTTGGCCTTTGGTGTCATCTCATCTCCTTGTCTTGACACTTTGGTGAGGAGCTTTTACCAGAGTCATTAGGACTGAGGCTCATGCTGCAGTCGTTATGCACCTTGCATCCAGATCGTGCCCCCAAGGGCCTCTTGTCGTCCTGCATTAAATCCCGAGGGTTTTAACTCTTGGAGGAAAACCTTGATTCCACACTTGAGGGTGATGCAGAGGTCAGAAAACACAGCACACAGGCAGTATGTGAGGGGGAGCAGCAGTATTAAATGTACCGCGTTATTTTACAAAATTCTTCGATTGTCCCTGACAAAAGCAATATATTGACAGAAGTGGACTATTTGACAGGACCCTGTATCTTCCCCAGAACTGTTTGCATAAAAGGTGTTATTTCCAGATAGAAGTAAATCTCTGAGAGGTCAGTTATAGCATATATTGTGAAACCCAGAGTGTTGTGCCAAACCTTTGATTGAACGTTAAAGAGCCTTGTTAAAGAGTCTTATTTCCCTGGTTGCTGATAGTTGTGTGCTTATTATGCAATGGGAGGTTCTGCACATGACAGCAACTACACAGCTATTTAGCCCAGATGTGTTTTCGAATTTTGGAGCCCTTCATAATGAAGACACAAAGGGAAGCTGTGGGGGTTTTTTTATACCTGTCACAGTGGAGTAAACCCTTCCTGGCTTCTCACTGTACTTTGGAGAGAAAACATAGTTTAGACTTTGCTTTAGTTTAGACTTTGCTTTAGTTGTATCTGCTAGATGAAAAAGGAACAGGAGTTACAACCTATTATTTTTCCCATTAAATAAACTTGTTATTAGCTTATTTGATCAATTAGCTCATAAAGCATAGCTTTTTATAAAGCATAAACTTCTCATTTCTTTAGCTGTGACTAACAGATTTCTCTCCTAAAAGATAGCCTGAATTGGTTAAATGGGCCAGGGGAAAATCTTCCACCTAAGCATTGCAATGGGAAGAGGGGTTAATAAACAATGAGATCATCCCACTCCCTTTAGATATTTTATAAACAGGATGTATATAATCCATAAACTATGTGGGGGGATGCATGCATCCTAGGCCGATGAAATCCTAAGCCCTGGACTGTACAAGTAGCCAGCATGAATAATAAAACTTTATGGTAATAGACCTTTTCAGTGGCATATGAGAATATGAATCTTCTGTCATAAAACACAACATCAAAGTTCCACAATTTTTTAACCAGCCTGAAAATGCAGAATATAGTATAGCATGTTTTCCAGCTGCGGAAAGGTTGTCTGGAGGCTAGGCAGGCACAGTTTAGGTCTAAGTGACTTTAAAATGAGACAATTTATCAAGGTGCCCTCGGAGGCTGTGACAGTATATCAGCTATTTAGACATACAAAGTAAACAGCATCAACCATGTTTGGAATGAAGGGGGAATTTAAATGAAAAGCAAATCAAAGCAAATGCTGAAAGGAATAGAGAAATTAACAGGTCAAAATAAATTGTTTTGTCAGTCTGCTTGACTGGCAGTTACCGCTTATGCAGCCAGGAAGTGCATGTGTACATGGCACAAGGGAGCCAGCCTGCCCTGCCAGATTCACTGGCTGCATGGAAAGAGGTTTGGTTCAAGCCTGGGGACAGACCGGTCAGCCTTCTGTCAGGGTCATGGTGAAGGATGGCACCTCCAGCTGTATCCCAGGTCACAATGTTGCTCTGGGAGGCTCCCAGGAGTGCAGCATCTCTGCTGAGGATCAGCAGGACAAGCTATTCAATTTTGTGCTTGGCCAGCAGCTCTCTGACAGGCAAAAGTAATCCTATGTATTAGTCTATATTCCTCACTATGCCATGACATGGAGGTTCATTCTCCCTCCAGACTAGCATGGATGAGCACTGTAGTACTGGCTGGGTTGTTTTTCAGCAGAGGTGATGACACAAAGTTGTGGTATATCCTCAGTGTCCGGATGCAGTGATGACCCTACCAGCACCAGCTGGAACTCTTCTTTTGAATCGTCTAATCCCAGGAGTGAAGAAGCACAAGGACATATGGAGCACAGCTCTTCAGGTGGAGCTTCCTCCTCCTTCTATGAGTGACACTCCAGCTTACTTCTACTCTAATTTTTGAGTCTGGTTTGTATTTTAACTTGGTTGGCCACTAATGACTCAAAACATTCACTGCCCAGGTCAAACAAGTAGTGTCTCTCAAGGATCCATACTGGGACCAATACTATTTAATATCTTCAGCGACACAGACAGTGGCATTGAGTCCATCCTCAGCAAATTTGCAAATGACACCAAGTTGAGCAGTGCAGTTGATTCACTAGAGGGACGGGATGCCATCCAGAGGGACCTTGACAAGCTTGAGGAGTGGACCCATGAGAAACTCATGAAGTTCAACAAGGCCAAGTGCAAGGTCCTGCACCTGGGTTGGGGCAATCCCCAGTATCAATACAGGCTTGGGGATGAATGGGTTGAGAGCAGCCCTGCAGAGAAGGACTCGGGGGTTCTGGTGGGTGGAAAATTGGACATGAGCCAGCAATGTGCACCTGCAGCGCAGAAAGCTAATCATATCCTGGGCTGCATCAAAAGCAGCGTGGCCAGCAGGTCGAGGGAGGTGATTCTCCCCCTCTACTCCACTCTTGTGAGACCTGGAGTATTGCATCCAGCTCTGGAGTCCTCAGCACAGGAAAGACATGCTAGAGCAGGTCCAGAGGAGGCCACAAAAATGATCGAAAGGCTGGAACACCTCTCTTATGAAGACAGGCTGAGAGAGTTGGGGTGGTTCAGCCTGGTAAAGAGAGAGAGTTTTTACCAAGACCTGTAGTGACAGGACAAGGGACAATGGTTTTAAACTGAAAGAGGGTAGGTTTAGATTGGACATAAGGAAGACAATTTTTACAATGACACTGGTGAGACACTGGAACAGGTTTCCCAGGGAAGTTGTGGATGCCCCATCACTGAAAGTGTTCAAAGTCAGGTTGGATGGGGCTTTGAACAACTTGATCTAGTGGAAGGTGTCCCTGCCCACAGCAGGGGGGTTGCACTAGATGGTCTTTAAAGGTCCCTTCCAACCCAAACCATTCTGTGTTTCTGATTCTATGAAAACCAGATGTGTCTCATATGATCTGTTTAGGTCCGTAAACACTGCTTTTCTGGGACAATATTGAGATATAAGACCTCAAAAAGCCCAATGGTGATGCAGGACACTGGACTCACTTCTCAAGTACCTTGTTTAAGTCTAGAAAATGCCATGCTGATACTGATACTTTGCAGAGTAAGCGAGTCAGGATTCTTCAGGCAGTTCAGCTCCCTTCCTCTGTAGTGCAGAAGGTAGGCAGTGGAAGAGAAGGTGGCATTACAGGAATAAGACTTGGGAGCTAAGGGTTGATATAGACTGCAAAACGATACCAGGGTTTAGCAGTAATTAAAAGACACTCTAGTGGAGAAGAGAAGGATAATGAGGACAGGCAAAGTAGGCTGGACTAGATGACATTCTTATGTCCTTTCTGACCTGAACTATTATATAATTTTATGAAAGAGAACTAGCACACAGAAAGGGGAGCTGGGGGCAATCTGGGGGCACAAATCAGTTAGGAAAACAGAAGCAATAAAGGGCAATAAAAGAAAAAAACATGCAACATAATGGGTTTTTTAACATTTACTTAATAGTAACATCAGACTGCTGGATATGGAGAAATTATTGCATTACATTTTTCTTGTGCACACACTAGTAAATAATTTCAGAGTCTCATCAAATTTTTTATTTTGCACCAATGGTTCTAGGTAACTACCCAACAGTGATCTGTGGTTATGCCTGTGCTTGTCTTTTCAACTTCAGTCTATCAGAAAAGATTCACTTATTAAAACCACTGCCTGGGAGAGGTGAAAAAATTGTGACACCCTCAACACACAGACACAGTGGAACAGAAATGGGAGGAACTTCCCTCAGCGACCTTGCTGATGAAATTCAGAAAGGAGCTGAGCTGAGAGGAGGAAGAGGGCCAGTCTCTAAAAACTGTTACCCCAAATGGGTTATAAAAATCCTTAATTTCAGGTAGTTCAGACAGTAACAAATCCAGCCAGCAGAAAGCCTTCAGAGAAATTGCTGAGTGGGGTTGCTTGAGATTAATGAAGACTACACAAATAGAGGAAATTGGCAGAAGTAGAGGTACGAATCTGCCCTTTCATAGGTCTCATAGTTATTAGTATTAAGAATCTGACATTACAGTAGATGCCTTTGATGTCCTAAGGTCTTCAAGGCCAAGAACTATGCTTCCTCCTCCTGTCCCCATCTCCATCCAAGTACAGATGTTAGACTAACAGAACAAAGTGAAACCCCCTGTCCCAAAGAGGCTTATAATTGAAACATTCAAAAATATATCGACAGCGATTGGAAATATCGTGGACTCTATGACTAGCATAATAAAGCTAGATGAATATTTATCACATACATTAGATTTACTTCTCTATCTACCCATTTTACATGCCTGTTCCTGCAGTGTTTACTCATCTAGCTATATATAAATGACCATCATTTCAGGATTTCCATCTCAATAAGCTCATGTGCATCATTTGTCTGAGTCACCCTCCATCTTCACACCATAAGCTGCAGTCTGGTATGGGATGGCAGAGCAGCATACATAGAAACACCATGTCTGGGGGGATAGTCAGGGCGCTCAGGATGTTGTGGCAAATCCTCTATGCTGTAGCTCATCTCCTGTGCTTGTTCAGGGGAAATACAAGTCCCAGGCAGTGCTTTGAGTTCCTGGCAAGTGGGAACAAGGACTGATGCCACACAACCTCAGCTCACGCATGCAGTTGAAGAGGACTTTACTCTTATCTTCTGATGAAGCCAGCACATGGGAATGGGTTCCACATGTCACGCAAGTCAGCAGTTTACAACTCCTGTGGAGTCCCACCTGTGCTTTCTTAGGACAGGCCCATACCACTTTAGATGCAGTCTTGCCCACCACTCTTGATTGAATTCTTTAAAGAAAAAAAAAACAGATCTGAAAAGGACATAAGCACACAGTGGAGGACACAGTTCAAAATCTAAAACTGCAGTCCTCAAAACAGAGGCAGCTGCCAGCCCCGAGACATCCAGCTCTGCAGTGCCTCAGCTCCTGGCAGAAGCAGTGCTCCAGGTGCCTCAGCTCTGCCTCCTGGCATGCTCACGGATGCCTCTGTGGTGACAAAACTGAGCAGCTTAGTACCCAATTAATTCTCAGTATTCCTGCACTACACAGCTCCTCATGAATTTTTAAACAACTTCAAAGTGTTACTGCCACCCTCTTTTTGTGTAATAGCTGGTTAAAATTTTCAACTTTTTCTTTCTGGTGGGGTTCAAAGCCCCATCTCATGTTGCCCTGAGGTGGAGCAAGCAATAGAACTGTTGCCTGCCTAGAATAAGCCATTTTGGGACCGTGGTTTAGACTGAATTAGTCAAAAGATTATCTAATCTGGAAGCAAAAGCACTCACTTGGAAAGTGTGCAAAGACTTGAATTGCTTTCCTTGCTTGACGCACTTATTCATGCATTTTAGTCCATGTTTTTTTAATAGAAAGAAAGAGCAGAACTCGTATCTCTCCCATTCCTGGCTGGATGCAATAAATAACATGGTACAAAGCCACACAGCCACAGGTTTCCTTTTCCTTAATAAATCCTGAACTGCTTGATGGAGGGTGAATGAGCTTCATCACAGCTTTTATGAGCCTTACACCTCAGCTCACGAAGCCCATGGCCTGGTGATCTGGGGATTGTTGTGGAAGCACAGTTAAGAAGCAAGCCTAAGATTTAGAGGTGCAAGTTCTATAAAATCTATAAAATATCCTCTGCAGTTTTATAACAGCTGTCTCTTCTCATTTCTATATATTGCCTCTATGTGTTTATGCATCACAGGTAAACTTTGTGCATAGAAATGAAACAACTGCATTTGCATTTCTGTGAAGCCAGCTTTGATTTAAGAGATACAAAAGCTATAAATACATCTGGATGCACGTCGGTCTTCTGCTCTAATAACAATAAACGCATTTGTGATGTGATTTACCACCTAATAAAGAAATTGAGGAAGAAAATAAAAAATGCAAATTAAAAAATGCAAATTAAAAAATGCAAAAAGGGAGAAATTAATTGCAAAATGTCTTTTAAGTGTTAAGGAAGATATAAGAGATAATATTACAATGGAAATTCATAAAAAGATACTCTCATTAAATAAACAATTGCAATTCAGAATAAATGTATATGTCAGATGGGGCTGTCAGGAGGAACATGGTGGAGCAATGTGTTGAGATGATTAAAGATAAAACACGAAAAGTAAGAAATAACATGATAAAATTATTTCAATTTAAACAGGAAAAAAAGGCAACATTTCAAATTCACAAGGGAAACAAGAAGGTATTGTAGCTCTTCTTGTGACACATTGAGTAAAGATACATCAACATTACCAAATTACTGCAGGCATATGATATTTATAAGAGGGGAAATCAAGACTGCAAATGGCACCAAAAATCATAGAGATTTAGACCAGGTCTCATATTTGGATATGCTTAATGTCCATAGAATAGATACACTGAAGCATCTACAACAAAGAATTCAAGTAAGAACAGATTGAATTCTGGAACTATGGGAGCCCTGCAGTTCCTGCTGAGCTGTCAGTGGGTATGTTACTGTTATACAAGGGAGACACAGGAAATACAAAGTCAACAGCAATGCTTTTCAAGTATTCAAAGGTCATGAGGAAAACCATCCCCAAATAGCAGCATGTTGGTTTCAGAGTCATAAAGTTCTTTTAAAAACAAAATAAAACCTTCTTTTCTGATTTCTGAACACTGAGGGCTTCATACAATTTTCCTTCCAGCTTTTCTTATTAAACAAGATCTGGAATATTCCCTTTTCTAAAAAAGACAATGAAAGACAAAATTCCCACAGACCCATGTGATTCCAGAAACTGGGAGATTAACAAACCTCAGTAGAAAGATTGCCACTAACTTGTGTCAATTAGCAGCTTTGACTGACTGTCCAAATTCAACTGTCATTTCTGAAAACATTGGCTTTAGTACAATATGCAGTCCAATATATATATCTATAGTATTGATATATAGTGTTTATAGAAAGAATGCTATACATATATATATGTCCTGGTTTCACCTGAGATAGAGTTAATTTTCTTTATAGTAGCTGGTATGGGGCTATGTTTTGGATTTGTGCTGAAAACAGTGTTGATAATACAGAGATGTTTTAGTTGTTGCTGCACCAGTCAAGGACTTTTCAGCTTCCCGTGCTCTGCCAGGTGCACAAGAAGCTGGGAGGGGACACAGCCAGGATAGTTGACCCCAACTGACCAAAGGGCTATTCCATACCACATGATGTCATGCTCAGCATAGAAAGCTGGGGGAAGAAGAAGGAAGGGGGGGACATTTGGAGTGATGGCATTTGTCTTCCCAAGTAACCATTACGCGTCATAGAGCCCTGCTTTCCTGGAGATGGCTGAACACCTGCCTGCCCATGGGAAGTAGTGAATTAATTCCTTGCTTTGCTTTGCTTGCGTGCGCAGCTTTTGCTTTACCTATTATACTGTCTTTATCTCAACCCTCGAGTTTTCTTACTTTTGCTCTTCCGATTCTCTCCCCCATCCCACCGGGGGGGAGTGAGCGAGCGGCTGCATGGTGCTTAGCTGCCGGCTGGGGCTAAACCACGACAATATAGTATGTATAATTTATGTACCGTGTTATCTATACAGCTTACTTATACAATACAACATATAGCAGATGTTAGAGATATGTGTGCAGTTGTAGATGCAGGGCTGCTAAATTTGCGAGGAGAAAAAAATTTCCTGCTGGGAAAGCCTGCTTCTACATGGGCTCCTCTCTATGGGCTGCAGTCCCTGCCAGGAGCCAGCTCTGGTGTGGACTTTCCAGAGGCTGCAGCTTCCTTCAGGGCACATCCACCTGCTCTGGTGTGGGGTCCTCCACGGGCTGCAGGTGGAGATCTGCTCCACCGTTAACCTCCATGGGCTGCAGGGGGACAGCCTGCCTCACCATGGGCTTCACCATGGGCTGCAGGGGAATCTCTGCTCCGGCGCCTGGAGCACCTCCTCCCCCTCCTTCTTCACTGGCCTTGGTGTCTGCAGGGTTGTCTCTCTCACATTTTCTCACTCCTTTCTCACAGCTGCTGTGCAGTATTTTTTACATTTTCTTAAGTATATGTTATCACAGAGGCACCACAAGCGTCATGATGGGCTCAGCTTTGGCCAGTGGTGCATCTGTCTTGGAGCTGGCTGGCATCGGCTCTGTGTGACATTGGAGCAGTTTCTGTTGTCTTCTCACAGAATGCACCACTGCAGCCCCTCCGGTACCAAAACTTTGCCACATAAATCCAGCACAGTCTCAAATCAACTAATCCTATTCACCTTTCCTCCCATCACAGAGTTTCCTCATCCCTTCTACTTCTCCTCTTCCTTCAGTGCTGCCCTTACTACAGTCCATTGCCCCAGTACCCTGTGCCACTCTGCCCAGTTCTACAGCCACCACCTATACTGTGTACCTGGTCCCCAACTTTGCACTCTTGCAGTAGGCCAGCACTTGCTGTTCTTTCACTGACTACAGAAGGCAGCCAAGCTTTGCCCTTCCGTAGCTTCTTCTAGTACGACAGTACTTGTGGCATGCTTAAAAATCTCTAGCAAGAGCTTGCACTTACTAAAGTCAACCAGACAGATCTCTAAAGGCAGAAAACTAGGACAGATCTAGAAAATGAAAAGCAGATATATGGTGGATCAATGGAAAGTAGTGGTTTACATTATAGCACGCTGATTAAAGTACCTTCACAACATGTGTGGAACGGCCATCTCTTGGGATTTATCAATCTCAGTATGTGAGAGAAAGGGTGATGTACAATTTCTTATTCCTTGGTGGCTGTTATACAAAATTTATGTCACCCTATTATACCACTAATAGGGTGAAAAATCAAAGAAAACCATCCTCTTCTTAGATTAAGTCCCAAGTGTATCTTTCTTTTCTTGGTAAGGAAGATAGAAATACCAAGGGGAAAGATTCAGTAGCTGAGCCACTCAACTGTACCCATCATGCAGCACATGGACCAATTCCCTACGACATCTCCAGTAGGGTATTTAAATCTCCATCTCCCTGGGGCCACACTTCAACTCAGCAGCTGAATCCCTTTCTCTAACCTTTTCTTGTGCCTGTTTTTGCTGTGCCATATAAGGCACCAGTGAATGACTGGCCTCACAGAAATCTTCACTAAAACCAGAAGTGGTCTGGCAGCCACAGAAATCATTGCAATCAATTGAGTCATTAGGCTGTCCAAGGTTGCAGTCATTAATAAGAGATCTTTTCATTTGCTTGTAACATTGACAATAAAAATAAGCTTTTCTCAGATCATTCTGCTAGCTTTTCTCAGATATTTTTCCTAACACAGCAAGAATCTCAGGGCAGCAGGACTGTGTGACAGCCAGGGAAGACTTTATGTGTACTCAGAGACCAGACAAATTAGTGGAAGTGGAATCTACTGAAGAACCACATGCAGACTGAGATGTCCTTGAGCTAAGAATATCTGGTAGCTGTGTCGTGGTTTAACCCCAGCTGGCAACTAAGCCCCACACAGCCACTCGCTCACTCCCACACAGTGGGATGGGGGAGAAAATCAGAAGGGTAAAAGTAAGAAAACTCGTGGGTTGACATAAAGACAGTTTAACAGGTAAAGCAAAAGCTGCGCATGCAAGCAAATCAAAACAAGGAATCCATTCACTGCTTCCCATAGGCAGGCAGGTGTTCAGCCATCTCCAGGAAAGCAGGGCTCCATCACACATAACAGTTACTTGGGAAGACAAACGCCGTCACTCCAAATGTCCCCACCTTCCTTCTTGTTCCCCCAGCTTCCTATGCTGAGCATGACACCATATGGTATGGAATAGCCCTTTGGTCAGTTGGGGTCAGCTGTCCCGGCTGTGTCCCCTCCCAACTCCTTGTGCCCCCCCAGCCTACTCACTGGTGGGGTGGGGTAAGAAGCAGCAAAGGCCTTGACTCTGTGTAAGCACTGCTGAGCAGTAACGGAAACATCCCTGGGTTATCAACACTGTTTCCAGCACAAATCCAAAACATAGCCCCATACTACCTACTATTTTAAGAAAATTAACTCTAGTCCAGCCCAAACCAGCAGGAGCTGAGACAATATCAAGGACTTGCATTCTTCTTACTCTCCCCTCATTGCTTTTGATGATTAGTGGAAATAGGGCACTGGACCCTTGGTCTGACTCAGGATGACTCTTTTTATGTCATGCAGTAAGTGGAATGAAGTCAGCTGAAAACTTTTTTGAGGGACTACAAGCCTTCATCCAATAGGAAGCCAGGGTAATTGGGCAACAATTTTTTGGCCTGTGTTCTGCAAGAATCATACTGCCTGTTAGGAAGACTGTTCTTCAGTAATCACTTGGAGCCAAGAAATTTGACATCCTGAGTATTTATATTTTAGTTCTTAGCATCATGTAAAATGTCCTTTTGCATAACATGTTGTGATGGGTTGACCTTGGCTGGCCACCAGGTGCCCACCAAGCCACTCTATCACTCCCCCTCCTCAACAGGACAGGGAGAGGAAATACAATGGAAAAGCTCGTGGGTCAAGATAAGGACAGGGAGATCACCCAACAGTTACTGTGACAGGCAAAACAGACTTGACTTGGGGAAATTAATTTAATTTATTGCCACTTAATAACAGAGTAGGATAGTGAGAAATAAGAACAAATCTTAAAACACCTTCCCCCTACCCCTCCCTTCTTCCTGGGCTCAACTTCACTTCCAACTCTTCTACCTCCTCCCCTCAAATAGCACAGGGGGACAGGGAATGGGGGTTGTGGTCAGTTCATAATGCTTCATGTCTGCCACTCCCCTTTCCTCAGTCTCTTCCCCTTCTCCAGCAGGATCCCACCCAGTCCTTCACAAACTTCTCTCAATGTGAGTCCTTCCTACAGGCTACAGTTCTTCAAGAACTGCTACAGCATGGGTCCTTTCCACAAGGTGCAGTCCTTCAGGAACAGACTGCTTTGGTGTGGTTTCCCCACAGGGCCACAGATCCTGCCAGAAAACCTGTTCCTGCGTGGGCTTCTCTCCATGGGCAAAGTTCCTGCCAAGAGCCTGCTCTAGCATGGGCTTTCCATGAGTCACAGATTCCTTCAGGCCACATCCACCTTTATGGGGTCCTCCATGGGCTGCAGGTGGATATCTGATCCACTGTAGACCTCCACAGGCTGCAGGGGGACAACTTGCATCACCATGGTCTTCACCACGGGCTGCAGGGAAATCTCTGCTCTGGCACCTGGAACACCTCTTCCCCTCCTTCTTCAATGACCTTGGTGTCTGTAGGGTTGGTTCTCTCACATTTTCTCATTCCTCTATCTCACAGCTCCTATGCAGTGTGCTTTACCATTTCTTAAATAATTTATCACAGAGGTGCCAGCAGTGTTGCTGATGGGCTCAGCTTTGGCCAGTGGCGGGTCTGTCTTGGAGCTGGCTGGAATTGGCTCTGTGCGACATGGAAACTACTGTTTCCTAAGGTGTCGACATCTAATCTAAGCTTGTTTCTTTTTCTCCCTTTAGACTCTGGAGAGCAAGAAAGATGTCCCAAGAGAAGATCTCACTTGTTTAGGTATCTGTCTTAGGGAGTCATGAACAGTCTTTGGATATGATTTGACATTGGCTGTGGCAGAAGCAAACACGACCAGCATAACTAGTTGGCTGACCTTTAGACAAAAATTTGGGTGAGATGCATTATCACATGTTCTAATAAACCTGCCTGCAACAAATAAAACTGAAACCTAAAAAAGTTTTATTGCAAAATGTTTTAAAATGTAAGGGGTACAGCATAAAAGTGGAAAAGATAACATACGAAAATCCTTTTCCTTCTAATAATCTTAGGTTAACAGTAACTCCTGTAAAGGCATTTTAATTTTTTTTTCTTTCTTTTTTAGTATTTTGATACTGTGTCTTGTTTTTCCCCAGGAACTACAGATTTTCTATGAAGCAGTCAAGTTCAGATTTCTATTTTCTTGTCCATTTGTTCCTTGTTTCCTTTGGTATTTGAAATAGTTTGTCTTGCCAGCATCTTCTTTGATGCCCTTTTACAAGACAAAGTGAGACATCACTTTACTGGTGCTTGTTTTTTGTTAATAGTCAGTTGGCTCTTTCTTGGCTTTATCTTACCTTCCTATATTTTATCTTTTGTCAAAGTCAGTAATAGATGATGAAGGTGAAATTTTCCTTTCCAACCTGAGATTTTAGCTAATTTTAGCCAATATTCATGCTGCAGCAAATGTTCCCCTCCAGGTCATTTGGTAGAAGGTGTACTACCACCTCTAAATGACTATAAGCCTACTAATCTTGTCATAAATTGTTTGTGAGGTTATAGCTAGTCCATCTGTAATAAGAATACATTCTATCAACCCACAAATTGATGGAAGTTTTGCATTTGTTACATTCTGGTTTTCCCCCTCTTTGTCTCAATGGTTGTCCCCTTTGCTGTCTGTACAGTTTTGACAGTTTGTGGTTGACCCCATTACACTGATCTAATTGATGACCACTTGAATTATGATGACAGAACAGCTATATTAATCATGCAACACATCTGACTTCTTTTACCATATTAGCCCTCTGGGAAATCCTTTAGCAAATTATATCCACATGTTAAGCTCCTTTGAACAATCAGTTCAGCTAAAGCCTTAGCCACCAAAATCCATTTCTTTTCTTTAGAAATCAATCTGCTAATTTCTAGTGACTTAGCCTTTTTTCCACCAGGTTAAAACCAAATTATATGCATATTTCATGCCCAAAGAACATTCATTTTAGTAAAGGCAAACAGAATCAATACAGTAGCTGTCAAAAGATGTGAATTGTAAATTTTCCAGTTCTGAAGTATATAACAATACCCTGCAAGCTTGAAGAACTTCATTGTTCTTCCTTTTTCCTATGTGCTGAAAATGACCTGGGTTATTTATCAAGATGAATAAAATGTGCTCAGTTTTCACCTTACCCTGAAAAATCTCATTCTGTACAGTAGAAACAAGAAAGAAAAGTCTTCAGTGTGGACATGTGAGGCAATTCAGACTTTTTTTGGTTGGACTTTTTTGTTAATAGTACATCCTGTAAAGAACATTAACATTTTCCTGTCTTAACTTTGTGACAATTTATATGCAGTGATGCCACAGTTTAGTATAATGACTGCTTATTTGTGTAGGTAGATTGCCTTTCAGATGCATAGGTCTGCATTGCAGCTGCCTGATTTGCATGGCCTTCCAAGATAAGTGCATA
Organism: Ciconia boyciana; assembly: GCF_034638445.1. Taxonomy (NCBI): domain Eukaryota; kingdom Metazoa; phylum Chordata; class Aves; order Ciconiiformes; family Ciconiidae; genus Ciconia; species Ciconia boyciana. Next base: position 211,129,929 of record NC_132934.1, read on the forward strand.
TGGAAATCCCAGTTGGGAAGCACCCTTTCCCACAGGAACAACACAAAATCTCAGCACCGCTTAATCTCATAATTAGTTCAGAAGTCATATGCTGTCCTTGCACTACATGAATAAATATCAGCTCAGGTGATTACACGTGAGTTACACTCTGAGTAGACATGTTTTTCCGTATGCTTCATGTACCTGATAGAAATGTAGGCATTAGCACAATACTGAACCTCACTGCATTTATCCTGCATTTCAACACCACTTCTTAGCTCAGATTTAGCATCTTCCTGATCTGTGGCTTCTCCAATGCTCAGACTTCTGCCTGCCAAGAAGTCCTAGAAATAGTCTCATTAAGGGGATATTTGGATAGAGCAGGGTTATAACTAGTGAAAACCACCCTTCTACCATCACACTCCACCAGTCACATTAAGTGAATTAGAAAGAAACATACTGATTTCTGTAGGGTAATTTTAAGAATTTCTCTGCGACAGAGCTTCAAAGCTCACAAATCTGCCAATCTTTCAGAGATCCAAGACTTGCTCTTGCACAAACACAACAGTATTCTTCAGCAGGTGGACCAACAGCCTGCTGTAGTGGGGCAAAATCTCTCGTGCTATTCAGCTATACACAGTGGAGGTAGCCCTAAAAGGTGTTAATCAGAAGTTACAGGTCTTGTCTCAAAGGACTTGCAGTATAATTACTGACTGCACATGAAGTATGAGGCCACACAAGTGTGACAGCAGTAAGCTTACACGTCTACTTTGTTACTGGGCCTTATCTCAATTATAATTGTCTTTAAGATGAACAATTCTTCTTGCTTGGTATATTGCAGGTCTCATAACAGAGCTACTCTTACAGAGGCATTTGAAAGCAAAGGAATAATTCAGCATGTTAGAGAAAATATATTTGAGCCTTCTTAGTGGGAAAAAATGTTTTTGCAAGTATTGTGGATAATTCTCTGAAATTATTTGGTTTTATTATTCTTCCTACAAAATCCTAAGAATGGTATTAAAATGTTAATTCACTGTATTTTCTGCTAATAAAATATATTGTATGCACATATGTTGTGTGCAGTGTATCAGAAAGATTATGAAATGTGTTTCTGGAAATACTTCTGCACCTAAGGTAAGTGAACAATCTAACCTACTGTTGTAAAATGTAGTGGTTTTCTCAGTGAGATAAAAGGCATGGTGGCAGAAAAACATCTTGATACAAAACATACACAAAGAAATGCTGACACTGTAAATGATCTACCAAGCTACATTAAAATGCTGATTTTAACTCCCACCGTGCCTTAGCAGCAAGAAACATTGTGGGATTTTTTTAAAGACATTCTCATTACATTCATGACATTGATTACTTCATAAGGTTTTCCTTTCTGCCCTCATTAAACTGGAAAGAGTGCTGCTGGTGCGTTGTCTGCTGCTGGGGCTCGGTCCACTCACACACAGCTTGTTCTGTCCGGCTCCCACCAGGTCTTGAAAAGCAGACGACTGAGTTGAAAGAGAAATCTATTTATATGACAGAATAACATGCACATGTCTGTTTAGGGTGAGGTATTAAAGAAAACTCTTTCCATTTTCTCACCCTTTACTCCTGGGAAGGGGTATTTTGGCATCCAAAAGCTATTTTTCTAGGACACACAGCATCATTGAGCTCAGCTCAATCCTATGTTCACCACAGGTTTTAACCAGTGAAAGATTTTAATTTTCACAATGAACTGTATATCATTTTTGCCTGTACTGCATTGCCTCTGAGATGCAAGGGCAAGGGATGGAAGAAGTACTATTGTGTTGAGACCTACCTGAGTTCTGACACTGCCCTGAGAGCCTTCCTGTGGGCATATTACATTTGAATTTCGGGGACAATAAACCTTCAGGAAAAAAATAAAGGTTGAAGACAAGCTTCCTGAGGAAAAAGATAGCTGCCTAGATCAGCAGATACTCCTAATGATGTGGTCGTTACTACCAGAAGAGGCAACAGAGACTTGGCAAGGGGCCTCATCCTTACTGTTAGATCCCACCTCACTTTAACCCAGAAAAGCTGGATCTGCCAGTAGATTTTGCCTCTTCCTCCCTCTAAAAAATGTCATCCATGAATTCACAGCTCTTAAGATATTTCTGACAAAAAAAAAGGAAATAGCAAGTCATCACAGAGACAAGCAAAGGACTAGCTTAGCGTATTACTAGCCGTCTTCATGTACACTCCATTTGCATCTGGTTTGGCAGAAAAACAGTTTCACAGTGAACAGCCTTAGGACCTTTTAGGTTGGACCGCAAGCAAAGATGAGAAGTCAAACACAAAGGACACCACTGGGAACTTTTCTCTCTTTAACCATGCACCGCTTTTATTCTAGCACACTCTCTGGGTGATTGCTCCATTACGTCGAATGCCAGCACAGAGCTTCACATCAGGCCCTTTGAAAAACCCAAGTGGCTATATAGATATTGTGAGTTGTAATGGTTGGCAGGAGATTATGATAACAAGAATATTTTGTTTTATGCACAAATTCCTGCTTTCTTAAAAACAGGAAAATCAAATCACCTGGGCAGTTTCCCAGCTCTGAGCTATTTCTTAGCATCCCTTTTCTTGTGCTTCTGTGGCTGTGGGTGATGTGGCTGTGCAGTCCCCCTACGCCTTCTCCCTTCCATTTACACAGAGATTCTCCCGTGAAGCAAGAATAAACCATAGCACCTCTTCCAAGATTATTAAAATTCCCCAGTGAACTTGCATTGATCTCTGATTTGAGTGGAGATACATGTGCATATTTAGGATTTCTCAATATTTCAGGGAATTTCCTCTTCAAAAGAGATCAAAGATTTCTCGCATCAGTCTTGAGTGGTAACTATATTCGTTTGAGCAAGGTTTAAACCAACGGACAAAATTCTCAATCTGCATCTGAAGCTCACAAGTTCAGCTGAGTGGAGAAATGCAGGAGAATACATCTTGCATATGATTTCTGCAACACACATGAACATGCATCCCCTCTCTTCCTCCTATATGCCTATGAAGGGAATGAAGAAACATGGTCAGCAAAAGTATTGCAGCCTACTTTCTGAAGTAACAACAAGCAAAACCACCTGGAAACTCCTTAAAGAACCCTTCTGCTGCCAAGGGATCATCAGAGAAAATTTTTCCATGGTACAGAATTTACTTGTCATAATGGATACAACCTTCGGGAAAATCTGTGTAGAGGGCATTCATTTCAGCTCCAGAAGGCACTCTTGCTATTGTAGTAAGAGTACCATATAGTAAGTACTATATTGTACTATTAACCATGAATCCAGTGTGCTGCTGAACAGTCTGGGGGATAAAGCACAAAATATTCAAACTGCAGGAGATCAATCTCGATTATTCTATAAATGAGATTATTGGCTTCCTTGGCTGATAAAATATGGTTTTTGTTCCACAATTCTTACAACTATAAAACTCTGTGAGATTTATAAGAGGAACAATAATATAGATATGAGCTCTGCCAGATGCTGCTAGTTGTGAAATAGCAGAAAATGACACTGACACCAAACTTCTAAAGATCAAGCCATTTGCATACAAGTATCTAAATATAGATTTACATCATGCTTCAGAAACCAAATTGGGTTGCTTTAAGTGCCTTACATTTGTTTAATTGCAATGTTCTCCATTTTGGTCTGTCTTTTTAAAAATCTTTCTTTGTACATATTTTGTGTAGGTATCATTCATGCCAGTAAATCTCTGGAAGAAAAATAAACAGAGGAAAAAGAGAAATTACATCATGCCATAAAAATTACTATCAAGGATACTCCTGAGCAAAGGGATTTTTCATGGGTTGTTGTCTTCTACTAATAGATTCATATTCTATTATTATCATAACCATAATTTTATAAATTTGATATAAATTTGATAAAAATTGGAGAGGAAAGAGAGATAATTTACATCAGCATTGCTGCCAAAGAAGAACCATTTCTTGATTAGACCTCTCCAAAAGAAAATGGGAGTCAATATGGAAGAAAGGCTGTTCATACCCAGCCTTACTCTTGCTCCTAACCATGATCATTTCCATTCAAAATCAACCAAATCCTTCACTCCCTGTCTGAGAGGAAGATGCGTGTCTAGTCTTCTTTCACAGCATGGCTCCATTTGCCTAATCATGCATCGCTCCATGGAAAAACAAATAACCAGTAGTTCTGCACTGTCATTCCTTCATGACAGCTCCTTCTGGAAGCAACTGCAGCTTTCCACTGTGACAGACTAGAAAACCCTCCTCTGTATCGAGCACTGAATTTTCCTAGATTTCTTAAATTTAAGTTTTCCTAAATTATAAAGCCAGATGTCACATATGAAAAGCATAAAATGCCCTGCTCCCCTTACAAATATTAAATAAAGATGACTCAACACACACACTGGAAGATGAAGGACTTGGACCCTGTGTGCTGTCCTCTGCTTGGCCGTGTCTCTCCATGTATGTTTACTCTTATCAGGATAGTTAACACAAGATTAGATGCTTTGGCCAAAGTTAATAGAAGAGGGTGTGTTGCTGTCTTCCCTTTAGCATCTTTTTGCTTTCCTTAACTTCGATTAGGAAACCAAAGGACTCTAGAGTGCAAGAAACCACTCCAACCTACGAAGCTTTAGGCCATTATTAATGCTAGAATTAAAAGATTAAAACACTTGTTTTGAGTACTAAAGAGTCATGTTCTCTTATTAATGTCACACTCTACTAAGCATTATGCCATACTTTGCAATGCACGGATTCATCCCACACATCCTGTGCAGAAAAGCACTTTGGGCTTGTGTTTAAATTAGAGTGCTCTCCTAAATCAAGATTCCAGGCTTTATGCTCTCTGACATTCATTTCCTCATCTCATTTCCTCTAAACCCATTTCTCAGTGCCCTTAAACATGTTTACTTTGAAAGCCATACTTAAAACTCAGTGATTTTATGAAGACCCAGAACAGACGCTTAATCTGGAGACGTCCCCAGACATCATATACCCAAATGCTTCATTGAATCAGGTCTACTGAGCCAGGGCTAAGTTCGTCTTTAAAGGTACTCTGTGCTTGCAGTTCCTGCTGAGGGATTTCTATTTGTGCTCCTGCACAGGCATTTTTAACATCTGGCTGAGTTTGCTTGTACTGCATAGCTGGATGTATGACAGATTCTCAGAGCCAGACATTTATCACTCCTCCATTACCTTACGGTGTTTTTGCTGTGCAGTGGGAAAGAGTCTTACTTATCACATTAAAAATGCAAGAAACAATTAAAGAATCCCACTCCTAATGAGATGGTACTTCTCCCATCAATTTTAAGCAATGAATATTGCAAACTCCTTTTCAAGCATATTAGATTAGTATTCACCACTCTCTGCTGTCACAGACAGAAGCTTCCACTGTAATGCGCTGAGCTCCTGACACTTGCAGGGTCTGCACCGAGCCTGAGCGTTGGGTGGCTGTCACATCCAATTAATGTCAATCCCACCTAGGGATCCTACCTCTAAGTCACAGTCCTTGGCCAGACAGACTGAAGTGCTATTCTAGGTAGAATACATGGAGCGTATTCATTGAATATAGGGTGTGTCACAAAGCAAAAAAAAGCTAGAAAAATTTATATTTAAAGATGCCTAATTTTTGCCCATGGAAATGATTGTACATGAAATTATTTAAATATTGGAGATCTTAAGGGAAGAAAAATCAGTGTCAGTATTGTAGACCTTAGGGCAAAAAAATCTTCATCATGAGAGTATGAATTTACCTCTGACAAAAGCAAGATAAAACCCAAACAGGCATCAGAGAAAATACAACATTGATCGGTGAAGCTATGCGAGTCAGTCAGCAATGTGTAACAGCTCATTATTGTTCACTCTCTAAAGACAGCTACTGCAAGTTTTTAAGTGACAAAAATAAAGCATGCTTCAACATTTTAAACAAAAGGAGGAATGTGAAACCACGATGTTTAGCACAGAGTTGATCTAGCTGGTTAGTGCATGTTCATGTAGAACCAAAATAATGCAGGAAAGAGGTTCAGTCATGAACCTGACGGGTTGAGGGAATGGATGTCTGCAGTTGCTATTAAAGAAAACTTAATTCCTACTACCTATAACTCTGTTCAATCCCTTTTCTAATTGACTTGTACATTCAGATTGACTTGTATGATTGCAACCTATATGTATAAAACCTTTTACAGTCTTTCAGTGTGGACAGTACTGCAGGAAAGGAACAGAATATTATAATGAATAAAGTTACTTATTTTTATGACAACTTTGAAAAATGAGCAGAACAGTGTTGTTTGGTAATAATCTGTATGGCAGTTGTATGTGTCCTGATTTCGGCTGGGATAGAGTTAATTTTCTTCCTAGTAATTTTCTTCCACTATACCAGCTACTTCCTAGTAGCTGGTATAGTGCTGTGTTTTGGATTTTAGTATGAGAATAATGTTGATTGATAACACACTGACGTTTGAGTTGTTGCTAAGTAATGTTTACACTAGTCAAAGGACTTTTCAGCTTCCCATGCTCTGCCAGGTGTACAAGGAGTTGGGAGAGGGCACAGCCAGGACAGCTGACCCCAACTGGCCAAAGGGCTATTCCATACCATATGGCATCATGCTCAGTATATAAACGGGGGGAGCTGGCCAAGGGGCAGTGATCACTGCTCAGGCACTGGCTGGGCATCGGTTGGCAGGTGATGAGTGGTTGCATCACTTTTTGTTTGTTTGTTTTTCCCTGAGTTCCCCCCCCCCTTATTTTACTTTTCATTACAACATTATTATTATTATTATTATTATTATTATTATTATTATTATTATTATTATTATTATTATTAAATATTTCAATTATTAACTGTTCTTATCTCAGCCCATGAGTTTTTTTATTTGTATTTTTCCGATTCTCTCCTCCATCCCCCTGGGAGGGAGGAGGGTGAGCGAGCGGCTGCATGGTGCTTAGTTGCCAATTGGGGTTAAACCATGACAGTATAATAATGCTGAAAGTATGCACAGAGGTCTCTCAGTGTGCAATACCTGTGGAGGCCTGTGAAATTCTGAAGGGAAAAACAACAAGAAAATATTTGGCCCAATGCTGGCCAAAGCAAACATTTTTGTTGTTTGAGGGTTTGGATTCCTACTTGAAATAAGTTAGGTGGGAGGTGACTTCTGGATCCCATTTAGTCCAGCTGCCTCCTCAAAGCAGGTCTGATTTAAAAGTTAGAGAAGGATGCTCAGGGCTTTGTCTAGTCAAATTTTGAAAATCTTAAAGGATGACAATTCCACGACCTCACTTCCAAATTTTCCTTGTTGGAAGTTGTGTTTGTTGCTCCTTGTCTTTCATTGTGCACCTTGGAGAATAATCTGTCTCCATATTCATGAACTCCCTTAAGACCATTTAGGATACATTCGGGAATCATCTCCTGAATTACTCTGAAGAGATGCTGGCACACCTTCATGACCAATTCCAGTAGAAAATTTAACTCAACTTTTCGGAAGCAAATTAGGAACAGAAATGTAGATGTCATTGCAGGGAGACAGAATTTTAAAAGTAGTGATGTCTCTAGTCATGCAGAAAATATATATCTCATCTTGATTCAAACATGCAATGAAAACAATTAAGGATGGTTGTCGCCATTAGATCCAATGAAGTATGCCTTCAGTTTAGGCAATATCACATAAGACGAAAATGTTTAAATAGTTAAAGTTCAATGTGCTTTTATTGCTGGGGTTCTCTAGCTCAAATGGGAATGCATCCAAACCCAAACTTGTTGTGGACTTCATTTCTACAGGAAAACTGCCCCAGGTGGAGGATGTACGTAACTAAGATGGTCATTTTCTTCTGCTAGTTCACCGTAATAAACCAGTTATTTGCTACATATATTAAACCTCCATAATCTGTGGAAAATCACAGAATTTCTCAAATTCATGTTAAATTTACTGGGCAGTTACAGCTGAAATAAAATAGGCAAAATATTTTAGAAATCCGTAATGTATTGCCTTAACTTTCTGGCAGTGATGCTTTCTTGTGAAACTTCTAATAAAATTCAAGGAAATAAAGGACTGGTACATTAACCATTTCCACTTCTACCCACATAGCAGTACCCAAAGAACATGAGGTACCCATACTCAGATCCCTGCTTACAGCAAGGAAACTGAACCATTCTCTCTCATCTCCAAGAAGACAACTCCAACCATAAATATTAGGGCACTAGATACCTACAGGCCTGTCAGTCTGACCTCGGTGCCAGGGAAGGTTATGGAGCAGATCATCTGGAGTGCCATCACATGGCATGTATAGGACAACCAAGTGATCAGGCCCAGTCAGCATCGGTTTATGAAAGGCAGGTCCTGCTTGACCAACCTGATCTCCTTCTACGACAAGGTGAACCTCTTAGTCGATGAGGGAAAGGCTGTGGATGTTGCTATCTAGATTTCAGTAAAGCCTTTGACACGGTTTCCCACAGCATTCTCCTGGAGAAACTGGCTGCTCATGGCTTGGATGGACGTTCTCTTTGCTGGGTAAAAAACTGGCTGGATGGCTGGGCCCAAAGAGTTGTGGTGAATGGAGTTAAATCCAGTTGGCGGCCGGTCACAAGCGGTGTTCCCCAGGGCTCTGTGCTGGGGCCATTCCTGTTTAATATCTTTATCAGTGGTGTGGATGAGGGGATCAAGTGCACCCTCAGGAAGTTTGCAGACAACACCAAGTTGTGCGGGAGTGTTGATCTGCTTGAGGGTGGGAAGGCTCTGCAGAGGGATCTGGACAGGCTGGATTGATGGGCTGAGGCCAATTGTATGAGGTTCAACAAGGATAAGTCCCAAGTCCTGCACTTAGGTCACAACAACCCCATGCAATGCTATAGGCTTGGGGAAGAGTGGCTGGAAAGCTGCCCGGTGGAAAAGGACCTGGGGGTGTTGGTCGACAGCTGCCTGAATATGAGCCAGCAGTGTGCCCAGGTGGCCAAGAAAGCCAATAGCATCCTGGCTTGTATCAGGAATAGTGTGGCCAGCAGGACTAGGGAAGTGATCGTGCCCCTGTACTCAGCATTGGTGAGGCCGCACCTCGAATCCTGTGTTCAGTTTTGGGCCCCTCACTACAAGAGAGACCTTGAGGTCCTGGAGCGTGTCCAAAGAAGGACAACGAAGCTGGTGAAGGGTCTGGAGCACAAGTCTGATGAGGAGCGGCTGAGGGAACTGGGATTGTTTAGCCTGGAGAAAAGGAGGCTGAGGGGAGACCTTATTGCTCTCTACAACTACCTGAAAGGAGGTTGTAGCGAGGTGGGGGTCGGTCTCTTCTCCCAAGTAACAAGCGATAGGACGAGAAGAAATGGCCTCAAGTTGTGCCAGGGGAGGTTTAGTTTGGATATTAGGAAAAATTTCTTCACTGTGGGTGTCGTCAAGCATTGGAACAGGCTGCCCAGGGAAGTGGTTGAGTCACCATCCCTGGAGGTATTTAAAAGACATGTGGATGTGACACCTAGGGACTTGGTGTAGTGGTGGACTTGGTATTGTTAGGGTAACGGTTGGACTTGATGATCTTAAAGGTCTTTTCCAACCTAAAGGATTCTATGATTCTGTGATTCTTTATTTAGACATCTAACTTACTTCCCAGTTGTTGAATTTTAGTTGTTAATATCCTCAGTGCCTTCTATCTTTTCTTTCTGGGAGAACATATGTGTACCTATTCTCCATGGCTACAGTCCTTTGTACTGAAGTTCCTTGAGCCTGAGTTCAGACTACTGCATCTTGTCCTAGTGAGCCATCCTGGACTCCATGTTGGTAATGATGTTCATTAATGATATGACAAAGAGGGCTAGCAGGGAAATGTAATACCATAGGAAAAAAGCATGAAGAGATAAGGCCCACAAAACATGAAGAGTTGTACAGCTCTTCCAAGTCACCCAGACAACTTCATTTGCAGACCTCTGCTGACATCTCAGTCATTGCTAATCACTTCAGGTTTAGTGACTTCTAGGGACTTCAGACAGCTTACATTGTTACTACTAACAGCTCAGACCAAACTACAACAGAAATAAAAAGATAGAGTGTTATGTTGCAAAATTTTCACCCAGTAGTTCCCAGAGCTTGTTTTAAGCAGCTGTCATTATTAGCAAGAGCATCACATTTAGAGAGTATCTAGAACATATATACATTATATATGTGTACAGACATAAATATATGTAACCACTTTATACTTTAGAATAATATTACAAATAATGCATTCTCTTACCCTGTCTCTGAATTAGGTTCACTATTCCTTCTTCCAACCTTGCCTGTAAGTTTTTTTCCTGTAATTTTCCTCTGCTGATTTTCTGCAGGTCTCCATGCCTGCAAAAGACAAACTTGATTTTCACAGTAAGCTGCACCATGACTATGGGGTTTATTGGACTCCCATTGAGACACATTAATGATGCCCTGCTCTCGGGCAATAATGTCACCGTTATTTTGTGTCAATCTCATCTCTATAGATTTCTATAAAATATGCTCATAAAGCACAAGCAGCAATCTCAAAGATCTGTATTTTCCACTCTTATTAAAGGTTACCTAGAAACATCTGCAGCACAATAACAGTAAACTTTCACACATCCAAGAATACTTGCCATAAACTGCTCCATTGTGCCAATTAAATGCGGTATGAACTCTACACAGGGGAGCACTTTATTGCTTCATTATTGGTTTTATATCATTTTAAGTCCTGTTCACTGCAGAAACAAACATCCAAACAAATATTTAAAAAGCTAAATGGGGAAGTGTAGCACAAGTTAATCTACTACTGGAACATTTAATGTGTGCAACTCCACATATGGCATATCTGTGTTCAGGGTGCAATAAAATATTTTCAAAGGTACAAAGAAAACAGCGTATTTGCCTTTTTAATAAATGCAGTTATACATAATGGGAAGTGATCTGATTGGTAGAGTGGGCTGACTTAGTAACATGTGCTGGTGATACACATATTGCAGTGATAGTTTAGGAGGAACATAAACCTAGAAAGGCCCAATTCACTGTTACAAAAACCATGATTGTCGGGGGGGATTAGAGATTACCTGTTGAATAAAGAATTTTGCCAGCAATGTCATTCTTCACCATCCCCTCAGACCAAAAATTCTGGGTAGCAATTGCCTTTGGTGTAATTAAGATCTGGTATTTGACAAAAAGTAGATATGTTTCAAAGCTTAAGTTTCCTTTACAAGTCTAAAACTGTCTGAGCTTGGAGAACCAGAGCCCTTGAGCTGCTGTGAAAAGCCAATGAGGTGTCAGAGCTGGTGTCTTCGTTGCATGATTAATGACAAAACTGGAGGACGTAAATGGCAGGTACCTCAGAACTATGGTGATGGTGCCAGTTTAGTTTCATTAAAATGTTGCCTGTGTGCTATTTCTGTTATTTTATTATAGGATTTGTTGCCAAATTATTTTAACTTTCAGTCTGCATGGTCATGTCCCGAACTCAGACAGCAACAAAGACAGCCATAGTTTTAATTTGAAGTCATATACTGCTGCAAAGAACTATTTTGTGTTTCTGGAGTCATTTATACTTGAAGAGTTCTGTACTTTTAAACTAATTTTCTTTTTTGAAGATGACACTACATTTTGTTTTGGGAAAGGTATGTCATTTTGCTAGTATTTTCCCCTCTAACTTTTCTGCCTTTTCAAATCTCTTTTTGCAGTAGACTATATTGTATTTAAATCACCCCACTGGGTCATGAATAACAATAGGAGATAATAAAGAATACAGAGGTGGACAGGACCTTTCAGGTGACCTTCCTTCATAAGAGCTTCTCTTCATTTACTATTACTGGAGAAAAAACACTAAGGGAAAAAATTCTACATCAGATGTCCCAACACAGTGTTCCTCCTGAATCATCCTTTTCTAGATAAGTTTAGTCCACTCATGAGATAAGCCACAACTTGAAGGCATGACTTCCTATTCTTGACAGCAAGGCTGTGCCAATACTCCGCCAGATTTCCCAATCATCCCTAGAAACCCTGTTAAACACAAGAAATTCAGTTCAAGGGGGAAAAGTGGGTGGAAAAATGCAATGAGGATATTAACAATAGAAGGTGGAAAGCAACCAACTTGGCTTTCTCTGTATAACCCCTGTAGGCTTTCTGCTTTGAAATAAAAGTAATTAATTCGGAAATGTACAAAGCCACTTCATGAGAAGAATGTCTACTTTAGGATTACACCACTTTGATTTCAGAATGCAGTGGCCACTTGAGGGCAATTCCAAACTAGGTGTGTAATAATACCTACAAACCTAGTTAAATTCCTGGTGATGGCAAGCTCATAATATCACTTTCCACCATATAACGCATAATCTCATCAAACCACATCTCGTTGTGTTTATTGTACTATTTCTTTCCCGCTGCTAAACCAAAACTGGCAAAGCTCTATTCACTACTAGTTGCAACAGCCACTTTTGAGAGAGATAGTTTAAAAGACTTGTAGAAAACTTGCAGTATTAAAATCCCGAAGGGTTTTGAGAGAGAAAGAGATGGAATATACACTTGAAGCATGCACTGAGAAATCAAGAGGTTTAAGGTAGAGGTCAAAAAGAGTACTTCATTTCAGCTTATGATGGGGAGGAGAGGGAAGAGTAGCAGCAGTGAACTTATTCAGTACTGTAGCCCGGAGCTTAGAAACACAGATTCAGCCTCATATTTCTATTTACTAAACAGGCAGAATATGGCTCATACCACATCTTCTTTCGGAGGTGAGCCTCTGCAGAGTTGTAAGAGAAGCAGCAAGAGGGAAATATATTTTGTAACTCAGCCATAAGACAGTAGGGAGTCCTTTGCTCCTGATCTTCTAGTGTTTACTCCCCTGAGGAGAGCCTCAGTCCTCCCAATCCCAGCTGTAAGCTACTGTCAGAGTTCCTTTTCTGGATTTGTAGCCTTTTTACTTAATTGGCCAAGCTTCAATAATGTCTCCTTCCTTTTGAGGAAAATTTCTTTATAGGCTTGGAATCCCAGCTGTCTCATGGAAAGTTGTAGATATGAGTCCCTGTATATACTATACGCAAGAAGCACATCACCTACCAGTGAAATGTGAAGCTCTTCATATGGAAAATACAAATAGCTAATAATAAACTGTATCGTCATTCCTGAAAAGCCGAAGCAATTGAAGGCCACAGAATAGACTTGCATAGCAGTGATGTTTCCTTATTTCCTACAAAAAATATTTTCCATTGAGCCTCTGCAATGGTCTCAAGTTGAGATTCTGTTTCTTGGGGATGATTTGTTCTGCTGAATCTGTATGATTCAGGGTAATGTGTCCAATCTCTCTGCTGTCCAGTCTCTGAGCAATGAATGCTATCCTTGTTCTCATTGCAAATGACGGCAGTGCAATTTCCCAATGACCAGAGAACAATTATGATGAATGAACATTGCTGATAACAACTTGAAAATGTTTTCAGTCTTATGACATTTTTCACAACCTTTAATCTGTCACACTGAATGGCACCACTACATTTTTACATTTATAAAAGAATGTTACTTGTCGAATGTTTGCTGCAGCCCCTGTGATCTCGGAGGAAGAAAAAAGGAAAGAAGCAGTCCTGTTATCTTACTACCACTATCTACCCAAGGAAAAGTTATTTAGCACTTTTTCTGTATGACTATGATGTGATTATAATAGAGATGAATTAGATTCTAATCTCAGAAGAAAACCAGAAGAACGTAATTGAAGTCAATAGAGTTATTTTGCATTTTACTCTATGATAAGAGATAGGACTTCCTTCAGTTCCTTTCTTTAGTACTAGTTTACAAAGCATAAAGTCTGCAGTGCAAATATACCTTTTTAAAAAACAGTATTTTTACCCTACTTAGATGTCCAGTTTGCCTACAGAATGCAAATAGAGGGTTCAGCCCTTCCTCCCACCCAGATGAATTTCAGTTATTTGTGTATTAAAACTATCTCAATACTCTGATAGCAGTTTCACTCACACAAAACAAAGCACATAGTCAAGTAATGATGCATACATAATGTTAGGTCTCTGTCTCCATTTTACTTCATCCTGTGGTTAATTGCCTCACTGCAGACTGCCAATTAGTTTGACTCCCAGCTGTATTCAGGAAGCCAACTGGGAATGCCTGCGTAAGCCTTTGAAGTCCTTTGCATTATCTGCTAATCTAAAAAGCTTATCAACACAGCATTTGAGAGGAAGAAATGAATACTTATTAAAAAACATCAATCTTCTCAAAGCTTTAGAAACTGCTTAGACACAATAGGAGGTGCTAAAGTGACTCTTTATCCCCTGTCCTCTCAATTCTCTCAGGATGGTCATGATAACACTGAAACTGTAAAAAAAAGCCTTTTTTTTTTTTTTCCCTGTTGTTTTAAACAATTCTCTAGACACCAATGAAACTCTGTAGGAAAGAACAACAGGATGTTTTTGTTAACATGTGCTGGTCATCACCACCAATAAACTCTGAACCCACCTGGCTGAAGAGTTACAACTGAACTTGATATTTTATGCCTCAGAGACAGACTCTGTCATCACACCATGCTGCAAGGCAGGAAAGAAAGTGCCAGGAGGGCTGTGAAAAGCCTTGAGCTGTTTGAACCTGAAGGTGGAACATTTGTTTTCTCTCTGTCTTTAGTAGCAACAGTAAATGAGCAGAAACATAAGTATACTCACTGTGAAGCCCTGAAGTCGAAACTTATGACTGCTAATTATTCCCCTATGATTTGGTTTTCCTCCAACAAAACAAAAGCTCTCACGTCTGCTTATGTATGCCACAGGCTGATGGTGAGAATATAACTAGTTAATAATGATATTGCACTTCAATAATATTAGATTTGGATGGCTGAAGGCTATTGCAGCATCCCCAGTAAATCCAAGCAGCTGGCAGGATTTTCAGTCTTCATCCTAACTTTGCTGAGGCTTGCAAAAAAGTACCTTAGGCCAAATAACAGCTTTCTGTGGCTCACAGGCTATGCACATTGTCTTACCCTTTCTTAGGTCTCTGGACACAGGGAAGGATCTGAGCTTTGGGAAGAACTTCTCCTCTGCCCTATAACAATTAAGGAAAGCCAGAGCAATGGTTTGGTTAGGTTAGTAAGGATCCAAAATAGCATTTCTACTTTTCCTTGCTTCTGGTCACTACTTCAGCAACATTCCTCCTGGCTGTGCTAGCTTGGTTCACTTTCAAAGGATGCACAGTTCTGTCAATGCCGTATGTATCACACTCTTTTTATTCTCTTCCTTGTCCTGAGTCTGTTGAGTCAGAAGCAACTCTTTTCATTAGCTGTTGTGAAGAAGTTATAGCTGGTATTTTGGTTTCCTTTCTAGTGACCTTTTACAATAATAGGCATTAACCACTCATGTGTGAAGGAGGGTTCATGAAGGAGCTTACAAAATTAAATACATAATTTTGATCTCTTGCAGATGTTTATCTTTCTTCTTTGTTGTTGTTGTTTCCTTTGAACAAAATATCTGAAGTTATTTAAACTGAAAGTCCCTGACTACGTTTTGTCAATGGAAAAGCAAATTGGTTTTGGTCCTGGAATAAGTGATTCACCTTGCTAGCATAGCAGTATGAATAGGAGGAAGAAATACTACAAAATTTCAAAAGATGTTCTTCCCATTCTTCATGAATTATTCCTTCCCAACTCCTTTTTTCTTCTCTGCCTTCTCTTTTTTTTCTTCATTTTTCATTCTCAGGTCGTATCTCTGCTTCACATGTTCATATCTTTACTTTTACATTTACTATTGTTATTTCAAACATATTACAAAGCCTTCCCTACATAAAAACTGTATGACTATATGGGTATGAATATTGGATAGAAAATGCCATTCATAACCTTTTTTTTGTAATACAATATGAAATATCCTGAGCTGTTCCAAACTCTGATCTGTCAGAATCATATTCAAATGCAATAATATTCTGTAAACATGGGAAAGACACAATGTTCTCTTTCCAAGTTGTATGTATTTGCTTCTGTGATCACAGGTGGATGGATGGATGCATGGATGGATGGATGGATGGATGGAATGACAGACAGACAGACTGACAGATACATAGGCATATGTGAAAAACTGCAGAATATACATTAGGATATCACGTTAAAAATCTTTTAGTTTTGGCTATTAAAATATGTCACATAAATTTTCTCCGTTATACACAGACTTGAAATTAAAAACAGAAAGGAGAAAAGTAGATACAGTGCTGCAGAATTATGCACTGGGCTGGAAATTAAAAAGAAAGTGAGTTTCAAGCTCCCTGAAGTATTCTCCTGATGTAGAGAATCAACTTTTTGCTGAGCAGTGATGAGTTAGCTCTTGATGTGAGGGAATGGTGTGAAGCTATGCTCTTTGGAAGTGATAACCTGTAACTCCCCTGGGGCAGCAAATGAAACAGGCAGCTCTGCAAAGTCACTGGACCACAGGGCAATACTTCTGTGATTGATTAAAAGAACAGAGGATCTATGGTGTTCAGAGCATCTGCTATTTGAAAGCTGAGGATAATGTTTTAAGCAGCATTTAAGACGTGATTTCTTTCAACACTAACTAATTTTCTGAAGGGACTGGCAATTTTTATGACGAGTGATCTTACTCACAATTAAAGCACCACTGGAATTTGTCTTTCCCTGGCATGTAATTTATGGTGTTCAAGCAGAGAAAGAAAGAAGAGTGGAGACTACAGAAATCACATTCCCTATGTAGAGAGAAAAACAGTAGCATGGGTGCAACTTAGTCTTGATAGGTCCCAGACTGGGTGGACTAAGAATACTGTCATGTAAGAAGCTTCATACAGAACAATATGAGATACAGAAAGCTCCAAGACTTCAAAAACATCTCAGGTACATACTAAAATTACATTGCTGTCTCTGCAATTTAGAAAGTTAGTGACTCCTATAAGATCTTGTTTTAAAGGTTGAAATAATGTGGATAGACATATTCATATAATAGGCACACTATCACATAAAGTGCCTACCTACCATAATGCTTATGAAACTCATTTTACAGGCTAGAGTAGGATGTCTTTTGACTAGAGAGGCATGACCCCTGGATAAAAAAAAATGCATCAAATACATACAAACATTCATCTGTTACATTGTACCAGCTTAAGAATGACTCAGAGAGCTGTTATGACTGCATCTGTTTCAACAGTAGTGAACCATGGAGCAGAAGATGGCTGTCAAGAAATTCTAATTATACAGCCTGGGCAGTTCTTAAAACTTTCAGGATGAATGAGAAGGGCAACCAGTTTGCATTCTGAAAGGACTAAAAGAAAATTAACAGAAGCAGAGCCTTGCTAGGCTCTGAAAAAACAGCTGCTGTCTTTCCAGGGCTACTCTTCAACATATGCTGTCTAAGGAATAGGCTTTTCAGAAAAAAAGTTTATACACTTTGACAGAAATAGCCAAACATCTTCCAGCCAGTTACAACAGATGGCAGTTCAAAAGACAGAGGACATCTGTTTATGACTCATCAGACTTTGCAAAAGATTATGAGAATTTGAGATAGAGCTCTCAACAGATTTGATTCCTCATAGGTGAGAATGGAGTCACCTCCATATGGCAAAAGGTCTAACGGTGATGCAAATTTGCAAAGTAATACTTGTTATTGATCAAGAAGTTACTGTAGAGGTAATATGCAGGTCTTCGGGGAAAAGTTACAAGATGTGGATGCGTAATGCTTTCAGACAGAATGCTTTGTTCCCATAAACAAAATTTGTTTTCAGAATATTTCTCCCTTTTATTTTGTAAATGCAAAACGCAGAGCCAGGAAGCCAGCTAGGAACACATTGTTTCACAAATGTTTCATTTTTACTTAAAGAAATTATGAAGTAAACTATTGTTGCTAGAGTTGTACAACTGCAGTGATTCAATGATAATGATTGCCTCAACTCTCTTTCTTCTCTATTTGAAGCATCATTGACAGCTGAAAAATATCATTTTGTACCGTGCCAAAATAACTGACTTTGTTATGAAAGATATCAAGAAATTTTCCACAATCAACGATGGTTTTATATCTTCCCAGCTGGTCTCATGTATTTCAAAAATGGTATACTTTAACTCATTTACTAGAGTTAATGCTCTTCAATGTACGTACACAGGGCTGTGTAAGAGAATGGTGTTAAATAACAATGATAGAAAGTTTATCCTCAAAGTCTCTCCACAGATGTTCCAATTAACTTCATCAGGCTTAAGACATGGCCTCATATAGGCAGAACAGCTATCAGTTGACCACACCATTTTTAATGCCTTGCAGACTGAATATCACATTGTGTTTATAGTGTGTAGATTAACCAAAGAGACACTCTGTGGAGAGGGTGTGACTGTTTTCTGGAGATATATAACAGCAGGGATAAAACAGGGTTATACTATCTCACTGCTTACGTATGCTCATGGACTTTATTGGTTTATTTACCTTCTTTCATAGGCTGACAGTAGTCTAATTCACATATAATGTTTTGACTGCATAAATTTTAGTTTGTGCAGAAAATTAATAACTTTTTATAGATGTGAGCAATATAAAGTGGATTTATAGAATGGCCTGATATTTATGTAAGATCCAAGAATTTGCAGGTCCTTGTCATGAACAGAATAAATAACTTTGCTTTTCTAAGTATGTTAATGACATGGCATCATGGAAATTGTAATAAACCGAAGAGTTTACACCAGCAGCTCAACTCTGTTTCCTAAACGTAGGCAATTCTGTGTCAGGATATCTTTCCTGTCCTCTTGCAGTTGCTCCAGATAAGTGTAGGCTCCTCTAAGTCTTGTGCCATATATTCTGGCCTTGGCAATATATCTCACACAGCCTAGGATATCTCAAATAGTATTAGATGCCTAAATTTAAGTAACTGAACTGAGCTTAGAGGGTGGGATTCAGCTTCAAAAGAAGACATCGAAATGTGAGTGTCTACACATGAGCTGAGTGTTTGAATTCATGCTTTAGGCAATGTAGCTAGTCAATACCATCAGTGGAGTGACTCAGCTCACCCAAAAACAGATGCCTGAGGGCATGACCTATAATAGCCAAGGCTAAAAAGACTATGAAGTTGACAAATCTGATGGAAGACCTACAGAAGACCACTGCTCTTCTGGAGTGGCACCCGAAGCCAAGCAGGATACCTCAGTGACAGAAGTGGTGCAACGTACCTAAATCTAGGCATCTGAATCTACCCTCATTCTCAGCTGACTATGATGGAAGGCAAGGCATGGAGTTTGCCTTCCATTGACACCTAAGTTTGTATCTAACAACCTTGGACCAGTAGTTTGGCTTTAATCCTCAAGCTGCTGCCACTTACCGTGCATTGGTTCAGTTCAAAAAGCAGTCCCACCTTGAATGTATACATGAGGGACTGAGCCAATGCATGGTCATTCAGAGACCATCAAACCATAGGCAGTATGGGTACCTTCAACCCACAACTCCAGAGAAAGTCTTGATCCAAATAAACAATGTCCCAAGCCTGTCAGTGTTTAAGAGGCATTTGGACAATATGCTTAGTAACATGCTTTAACTTTCATTAAACATTCTAAACCCATCTAACATTCTAATTTGGGTAACATTCTAAACCCATCAGGTGGCCAATACTATAGATACAGTGGTGGCAACACAATATTATAGAATCATAGAATAGCATAGGCTGGAAGGGATCTCGAAAGATCATCTGGTACAATCTTTCATGGGAAAGGGAGCCTGTATGAGTATCTAGTAACCTGTCCAATTGCATCTTGAAACCTCCAGTGATGGGGACTCTACGACATCCCTGGGGAGGTTGTCCCAGTGAGTGATTGTTCTTACTGTAAAAAATTTCTTTCTTACGTCAAGGTGAAACTTCTCCCAGTGCAACTTGTACCTGTTGCCCCTTGTCTTCTCCATGTGGCTGCTCGTGAAGAGAGAGCCTCCATCCTCTTCTTAGCTGCCCTTTAAGTACTGGAAACTGTGATGAGGTCCCCGCTGAACCTTCTCTTCTCCAGAGAGAAGAGACCTAACTTCTTCAGTCTTTCCTCACAGGGCAGTTATCCAGCCCTTTGATCATCTTTGTGGCCCTCCTTTGGATCCTTTCCAGTCTGTCCACGTCTTGAATTGTAGGCACCAGAAATGGGGACAGTACTCCCCATGAAGCCTGACAAGTGCTGAGTAGAGTGAGATGATCATGTCTCTATCTCTGCTAGTAATACCCGTGCGGATGCCGCCCAGGATCCAATTTGCTTTTATTGCTGCAACAGCACACTGCTGACTCATGTTCAGCTTGTTCACCAGGATCCCCGGGTCCTTTCAGCACAGCTGCTCCCCAGCCACACAGATCCTAGCCTGTACTGGACTCTTTGGTTATTCCATCCCAGGTGCAGGACTTTGCACTTGTCTTTGTTAAACTCCATACTATTCTTGCTACCCCACTCTTCCCGCCTGTCCAGGTCCCTCTGTAAGATGGCTCTCCCTTCTGACGTGTTCCCTCACCACCTAGTTTGGTGTCATGAGCAAACTTGGTGAGGGTGCTTTCAATACCAATATCCAGATCATTTATGAAGATGTTGAACAGTGTCAGGCCCAGTATCAATCCCTGGGGGATCCCACTTGTGACAGGCTCTCAGCCTGAGTAAAAACCATTGATCACCACCCTCTGAGTGCAGCCTGTGAGCCAATTTTCCACCTATCTTGCAGACCACCCATCTAATCTGTATCCTGCCAGTTTGTCCAGGAGAAGGCTGCGGGAAACAGTGTTGAACACTTTGCTGAAGACCAGGTAAACAATATCCACTGCATTCCCCATGTCAACAGAAGGTGTTATTTTGTTGTAGAAGGTGATCACGTTAGTCTGGCATGATTTGTCCTTGGTAAATCCATTCTGTTTTTTCCCAGTCACTTGCTTCATTTGGTTAGTAATACTTTCTAGGATGACTTGTTCCATTACTTTCCCAGGGACTGAAGTATGACTGATGGGTCTGTAGTTTCCTGGGTCCTCTTTTGGGCCCTTCTTATAGATAGATATGACGTTTCATACTGCTGATCTACTTCTGCTATGACAAATTACTAGCTAATATTAATGTAGCCTAAATGTAGGTGTCTTAATCTCATACTTAATTTTAACATGGAATTCTGCCTCTTTTAAGCATAATTTAAGCCAAAGCCCAGCTGATACCCAAGTTTACCTCACAGTGAAGCTCTTAACTGTCATCTTTTTTTTTTGAAAAAAACTGTCTTTCCTTGATGACTTTCCACAAAAGATGATAGAGACCCAAATGTCAATGGACCCCTCAGTCTCGTTTCCACTGTGATGACCAGGAAAATTGCCAAAGAAATGTTCACCATGCTTTTTACTTTTGCCAAAACCATCTGAAACAGCTGTATAGTTGCATCTGTGGTTCTCACCATCCACAAGAAGTGGAAGATTTTTGCTACCTGGATCTCACAGCAGTACTTAAGGAGAAAGTGCAGAGGAGTGTTGGCTGTGGTTGTTCAATCCCAGGAAGATGAAAGATGGTACTTTCTCTGATAAAAATGAGTAAAACTGAAATATTTATCCTGTACCTAAATTAAATTCTGCGTTCTTATCTGTCTGTTCCAGTCAAGGGACAAAGGAAGATAGAATGAGTGTGCAGTTGTGAGCTTTGAGTAACTTTACTGCTTCTCTTTCTCTGGCAATAAAACTATCTACTATAATAGACTATTATATAAAAACTTTCTAGACAAGTGCTTTTATGAAAATTCAGCAGTGGAAAATTGCTATGGATTGCAGTTTCCCTTGAGAAAAAAATGATGGGAAACTCCTTTGAATCTTGTCAGAACAATAAACTACAGCATTTCATATATACAAATAATGGGGAGAAATTACTGCAAAAAGCAACCCAGCATTGAATGTGTAGAAAATTGAGAGAATCGATCAGAAATGTTTCTGCCTTGATGTTCCAAAATAAATGTAAACAATAAATATCCTATTTTCAAATTATTTCATGATAATAGATGCATCTTTACTGTACTCACACAAGAAAATTAATGATTCAGTATAAACACAGACAGTGACACAGAATACACAGTGTAGCAAGATAAAATGTTCATAGGAATTCATACTAACCGGAAGATATTTTGTAGTAAGACTTGAAGCAAAAAGCAATCTACATTAAATAATGCTAAGAACTGAACAACAGACAAAATTTAGGCTGGTGAACCTGATATCCCATTCCTATTGAAATAACACACACTTCTTCCATTCTAATCCTCCTACTACGTCCTCAGCTGATCACAGTGTGGTTCAGAGTCCCAGTTATCGTTCTAACAGATACTCATGTCATATTTGTATGCTTACTTTCAAAATCTTGTTTATGGGCAAAAAGAAAGCACTCCTCTTTGTATATAAATATATATATATATGTTCACACTTTTCTTTCTTCATTGGACTGCAGCACCGGGTTACACCCAAATGCACTATATATGGTGCCTTTTACATATGTTATTTCTTTGTTCTCTTCGTTACCCCTAAAACCAGTTTTGTCCAGCTCCAGATCTGCAGGTTTTTTAACTGACTATTACTGAGTTGTTTATAGTGTGGGGTCTACAGTGCCAGGCTGTGTCCCATCCCCTGCCTGCACTCCCCTACCTGTACTCCCCTGCCAGAATTTCTCTGCACTGAATATTGCATTAGAGTCATAAATATCTAATTCTACCTAGAAGAACTGTTTGCTACTGCTACCTATATAAAACTATGGTTGTACCACACAAAGACAAACAAAAGTAAAAAAAACCATTAGCACCAGACACTTTATCAAGTAGAGAAATTGTTGTCACAGCCAAATTAAGTCATATAAAATTGCAGGCGGGTCAGGAAAAGTTCAGACAGAGCAAACATGAGTCCTGACACCTTACAAACTCACTACAAAGCTTATGGTCAATGGCAATACTGTACTACAGGGCTACAGTATGTTTTACAGAGACAGACATCTGCAATACAATTCATTCAGTTGAAGGAATGGAGCGAAGTGTCAATGTACTTCAAGATCCCAGATTGCCACTCTGTGAGTGCATGCTTAAAATATAATGTAATTAAACAATTCTAAAAGTATGTAATGGGCACATGATAGAAAATAATAATCAATAACAAAATGCGGGGAATTGATCAAATATCCAAAAAAGGAAGCCATGTCAAGGGTTCTTCAAATATAAGTTACTCAGCAGTTGAACCCTGTTATTCATTGTTCAGTAACTGTATAAACTGTATATGCTGTAATCCCTGCTATTGGAAAATAGTCCTAAAAATGAATCCAAATCTACCACTGAATCAAACTTTGTGGCTGGGCAAGAAAGGTGAAGTCTGGTCTCTGGAGGATATGGCACATAGACTCTGAGGCTGCCAGCTATGTGCAGTGGGTGAGCATCTCTGCTCCTGAAGTGCTAACTAACAATGTTTTTTCTTAGTGGAACAGGTTAATCAAAAACTGTGCAGAAGACAGAGCATGGAAGAAGCAGCCAACAGAGATTTCCAAATTTGAAGAGCAAGAATTTTCTTAAACTTACTAAATTCATGTTAGTTAGGAACCAGGAACTAGGAATGATCATAAGTGATGTGATAAGTATAATACCTTGCAATATATAAGCTCAAGAGAGAGAGAGCCTGCTAATATGGTAAAATATGATTTAATTAGAGGGCAATGACACCTGTCATTCTGAGGCAGATGTTACTGAGTTTGCAGAACTTATTGAATTTGCAGACCTTATTGACTTTGCCACTTCCTTAATTATTCGGTAGTATATATCCAGGTCTGGTCTCCTTTGGATTTGTTTAGGTGCCTAAAAATAGGCATCTATGGCTATTTAAGACAACCTAAGATATCTGAGATATCCATACAGGGCAGACAGGTGTGACCTGGACCTATAGGAGACCCACACCCTTCTGGAATGACAGTCAGAGACCAAGTGACTAAAATGACACTTAATGCACCTACATTAAAATTGCACACTTCAGGAACCAAGTTCATTTATAAAGTCACAGTCAGTATACACAGTCTTTAAAAAGGCTAGAAAGGATGACCCTGGGAACTACCGCCCTGTCAGCGTCACCTCTGTGTCTGGGAAGATCATGGAACAGATCCTCCTAGAAGCTATGCTAAGGCACATGGAGGACAGGGAGGTGATTCAAGACAGCCAACATGGCTTTACCAAGGGCAAGTCCTGCCTGAACAACCTAGTGGCTTTCTACAATGGAGTTACCACATCAGTGGACAAGGGAAAAGCAATGGATGTCATCTGTCTGGACTTCTGTAAAGCCTTTGACACAGTCCCCCACAACATTATCCTCTCTAAATTGGAGAGATACAGATTTGATGGGTGGACTGTTCAGTGGATAAGGAATTGGTTGGATGGTCGCATCCAGAGGGTAGCGGTCAATGGCTCAATGTCCAGATGGAGATCAGTGACAAGTGGTGTCCCTCAGGGGTCCATACTGGGACCAGTGCTGTTCAATATTTTCATCGATGACATTGTCAGCAAGATCGAGTGCACCCTCAGCAAGTTTGCAGATGACACCAAGCGGAGTGGTGCAGTTGACACGCCAGAAGGACGGGATGTCATCCAGAGGGAGCTGGACAAGCTGGAGAAGTGGGCCTGTGTGAACCTCATGAGGTTCAACAAGGCCAAGTGCAGGGTCCTACACCTGGGTCGGAGCAATCCTTGGTTTCACTACAAGCTGGGGGATGATGTGATTGAGAGCAGCCCTGTGGAAAAGGACTTGGGGGTACTGACGGACGAAAAGCTGGACATGAGCCAACAATGTGTGCTCGCAGCCCAGAAGGCCAACCGTATCCTGGGCTGCATCAAAAGACGGATGGCCAGCAGGTCGAGGGAGGTGATTCTGTCCTTCTGCTCTGCTCTGGTGAGACCCCACCTGGAGTACTGCGTCCAGCTCTGGAGTCCTCAGCACAAGAAGGACATGGAGCTGTTGGAGCAAGTCCAGAGGAGGGCCATGAAAATCATCCGAGGGCTGGAGCACCTCTCCTACGAGGACAGGCTGAGAGAGTTGGGGTTGTTCAGCCTGGAGAAGAGAAGGCTTCTGGGATACCCTATAGCAGCCTTCCAGTACTTAAAGGGGGCCTATAGGAAAGATGGGGACAGACTTTTTAGCAAGGCCTGTTGTGACAGGACAAGGAGCAATGGTTTTAAACTAAGGGAAGGCAGATTTAGACTGGATTTAAGAAAGATATTTTTTACAATGCGGGTGGTGAGGCACTGGCACAGGTTTCCCAGAGAGGTAGTGGAGGCCCCATCCCTGGAAACATTCAAGGTCAGGTTGGACAGGGCTTTGCACAACCTGATCTAGTTAAAGATGTCCCTGCTTATTGCAGGGGGGTTGGACTAGATGACCTGTAAAGGTCCCTTCCAATCCAAACCATTCTATGATTCTATGATTCTATTCTGAGGTTAGGAAGGAGATAGGATGGACCTGGCCTGGAGTTCACTAAATGCAAAAAACCCTCCTTGTATATGCATACATGTGCAAACACATATAGTGAAATACCTGGTAAAAGAGCCTAAAAGGGACTTCAGGGTATTTCAAGTAAATGGGAGGGGAATATTTTACAATGTGTCAGTTTTCTCATTTTGTATTCTTAAATCAAATGGGTTTAGGATACTAATAATATCTTATGAGCATATTTTGTGCCTGAGAGATCTTTCAATCCCAGCAACATACAGAGTTGATTTGGTTCAGGAGAGAGAAAGCATCCTCACAAGTTATAAGAAGCTAATAAAACTGACATTTGCCTCATTATCATCTCTTCACCATTATGTGTTTGTAGGTAAATAACACTGGAGAAGACTTCTTCTAGCCATACGTGCAGGGCCTGAGTGGAGTCAACTTCTCGCTCCAATCCTGAATGAGAAGATGTGGTCATGGGAAGGACTTGCTAAAGAAAACATGGAAAGGAGGATGAGTGTCGGAGGGAAGGGCAGGTGGGTATAGTGGAGAAGCAGAGGGATACTTTGTGTCTCCACTGCCATTATAGAGAAACTGGAAATTGGGTGGAAATCAGCTGTAACAAATTTGAATGAAACAAAGAAAAGGTGGGAACAGAAATCATTGCAAAGCAGAAGAGAAGCAGGACAAGTACTAGTAGGATCACAGGGGAAAATTCAAGGCTTTAGGGCTAAGATCAGTCTTACCATGGAGGCAAGGACAAAGCTTATAGGAGAAGGGAAAAACCATCATTTTCTCCCTGCAGACAGAAGAAAGCTATTATGACAACGACAGAGTTGTTGCCTTTTTCATGCATTCCCAAGACAGTACAAAAATGCTTTCTCCTCTTCAGGATGTGGAAAGCACAACTGGAAAGAGCACAGCATGTGCAGGAAAATATGATACTCTCCTTCCAGGGTGTGTGGAGTGTCAAAGCCTGGTCTCTATGAGGTAGAAAAGAAGCCAGAAGATCCATGAGCAGATTGGTACCGCCCTGCAGCCGTCACTAAGAGAGCAACAGCTGTGTGTTTGAAAATTACAGTCATGCTTTCCTCTGGGCAATGTGGTTTCTCCTGAGCACCAGTAATGAGGAAAGTTTGTATTGCTTTGTTGAAGACAAAAAGATAAAAAGGAAGTTTCAGTACCCAAGATGGGGCAAGCTGTAGGGAAATAATGTTTCTTATCTCCCTCCTTCCACAGAGGCAAAAAAAGTAACAAACAAAATATGTCCTAAAATATGCTTGTGTTATACGGGGGATGGAAGACACAGGCCAAGAAAGGGTGTCCTCAAACACAGTGACAGTTCGATGTTCTCCCATCAGTGGAAGCTCTGAGAAAGCATGAGTGGATGAGAAAGAAAGTGAATTGAGGACAAGATCTGCTTCTTATTTAGCCTAGAACAACACAAGCCTTTCTTTACAAAGTTACTGTTGAGAATTAAGAAAGTTGGTGACTAGGAAACCTGGAATGATTGTTGCATAACTTTCATTCAGCAAAAACGAAAGACATTAAATCAGACAGCTGCATTTTGTGCCAACAGAGAGAGAGTAACTTAACTGCTCATCTGAAAGAGGAACGGGACTCTTATAAAAAATCAAAGAGAGTGTTAAGTTTTGTGAAAAATATTAGATCTGAATCTTCCATCACTAACAAAATATGATGGTTCCAGAAGTGGACTGTATCAGCTAGAGATGGTCCAAAATTGGATGAAAGGGGAAATCAGACTGTACAGCTCCAATAGCTTCACCTCAGAGAAAAATGGTGGGCCTAGACAACAGAGACATTCATAGAGTTCCTGCTGAACTCCCAGGAATGATCTGGGACTTTGGTATAATATTTCACTGTGAAGAACAAACCAAGCAAGCAGAAGAGTACAAAAGAATGCTTTACATTATGCAAGTCTTTGATTGATAGCTGATCCCCCAAAAAAACTTCATGCATTTTGAAATAAGTATAGAAAGTCTGAAAGTATTTGAAAGATTACAGAAAAAAAGGAGTGGCAATACTCTCATCTGACCTGCAATCATTTCCTTACAAATTTGAAAATGAGGAAAATCTATTACTTCCCCTTTATCTAAAGGGGAAATTTCCAAGATATGAACATTTTGGGAAAAGGGACATCATTATACTACACTATTAAGTGTTTTATAAGTGTATGCAGTTCATGGCCAAAACAAGCAAAAAGTTTAATAGGATCTTCATTTGTTGAAATTCACAGATGAGAATGTGCCAACAGTAGTTGCATCTTAGACCCTTGTGTGTTGCCTAAAACAGAGAACTTCTCCATCAGAGTTTCTAACAATAATAATCAATCTATGGGGAAAAAAAAGATTTTGAGAAATGAGTGGAACTGCATTGCAAGTCTGTGAAAGATCTGAAATATTCTGAATTTCACAGAATTACAGTATCACACAATAGCTGAGGTTGGAAGGGACCTCTGGAGGTCATCTGGTCCGATCCCCCTGCTCAGGTAGGGCCACCTAGAGCCAGTTGCCCAGGACTATTATGATTTCCAATCACAATAGATATCAGCAGTGCCCAGGATGAAAAGGAACTATAGTCAGGAAAGCAGAGTATAATGCATGCTTTTGCATTAAGCAGAGCACCTGGCAGCCTTCTACAATGAGGTGACTAGCTTGGTGGATAAGAGAAGAGGAAGGACATTTTTTATACAATACCTTGTTTGGTGACATAAATGAGGATCCCACCATTTTCCTTAGTTAAGGTAATTTGGAAAACTGGTGCACAGTTTCTTGATACACAGGTTCTTCTCATTGTGGGGTAAGAAACAGAATTAATAAGGACTGGCATCTTCCCAAAACAAAATGTATTGCCATTTTTTATGTGAATTAAAGACATTTTAGGAATAAAATGAAGATTGCAGGGGCTGAAATTTTTCTGGCTGTAAAGAAATAAGTAATCTTATGAAAACAATGTGAAAGAGGTAATGGTGCTGTCTGCTCCCTACAGAAGACAAATATAATGCCTAAAGAAAAGCTGGATGACTCATCATAGAGCCTGGAGGTATTTCTAAAGTAGCTTCAAAACAAAAATGAGAGTTTAGTCATGATAGCTTCCTGGAGAAGGCAGAGACGTGAACATACAGGGTAAAGAAGGAAACACACACATTACCAACAATACCCAACATGTCAGGGAATTCAGCAATACCAATTGATTGTTTCTTTTTCCACAGAAATGCTTGGCTGAGCTTGCTGTCTGAAAAAAATAAATCATCTTTGACACCTGCATTTCACTTATAATGATAGTTTAAATTGCAAGAGAGATTTTGACAACAGTAATTTTCCTTTCTAAAGAGGAATGGGACTTTGAGAATTGAGTCCAACTGATGTTGAGTCTGTGACAAAATATCTTCAAATCCACATTCAGCCATAACAGTAAATTATTACGAACACAGACATTGTCAACCTGTCACCCCACACATCATTCAAGAAATCCTGGAGACTGGCACCAGAAATGTTTGATTATTTATTTCGTGTTTCTTCAAACAATGCAGAATGTGACATATGGTTTGTTGATTAGACAGCACCACAAACTTCCTTGGTAAATCCCTATTGAAAATAAGGGAGGCATTTCAATACATAATTTTCTTCCAAGTGGGGCATGAAAACAATAGGAAGATCATTTTAGCAGAGAGAAATCAGATGTCCAGGACAGATGCTTATGTTCGCCCATGGACTGGAGTTCGATCTAGTAGAATATAGAGGCCATGGGTTTTATACCAGAGGTGAAGAACATTGTTCTGAATAATGGTGGAAAAGTTCTTTCAGTCTATGCTGTGTCACCTCAATTATATCAAATACTAAGACAAAACAGAGACCATACCAAACCGCTGGGTTCTATCAAGCCCCTCTGAATTAGCAGTATCAAGACTAACAAGCAGTCTACAAAAGAGATTCATATACCTAAAAAAATGCTTATACAAATTCATGCAAGTTAAATATCATAATAAAACCATAGCTTCATTCTACTCAGGAGAGAAGTAATGAGGAATCAGGTACTAAAGGAATCAGGTAGTCAACATGAATTGGCCCAACAAACTGCCAAAAGAACAAGAATAGCAGTCAGTTGCCTTCATCTCCTGATGACAGAGACGTTGGAGTCCCATGGGCTTTCTAAAGTTTTTATTCTGCAAGGCTAAAAATTTTGTTGCAGAGACATTGAATTCACTGTCATAATGTCACAAATATTGGTTGGAAATACCACTAGAGTACCAGTTTGGATGGAATTGTGTCTTTCAAAACCATATGCTTTTAGTCATCTACCCAACAGTGCATGTGGCAAGAAAGATCTTAACAATAGTAGTTTCAGAAGACCAAGTCTTTAAGAAATGATTACTGATGGTGAGGTGGACAACACTATAAAGACAATGACTAGTCATAAGAGAAGGAGGTTTACCAGGAGAAGGCAAATGGCTTGATTATGTTTTTGGGTGTATTTTGAGGCCACTGCTGCCTGAATACTTGGTAGGCCATGACAGGCAAACAGGTTGCATATGTGCTTATGAAGTCACTTCTGCCTCAGGAGAAGGCAAAGATTGCAGTTCATAAAGAAAAGTTGAATATAGAATCTTCATTTCACCAAAAGAGAAGGAAAATTGCATCACGCTTAAATTCTCTTCAGAAAACAAGAACGTAAGAGGGAATAGTTCTAACGTTTAATCTAGACTAGGAAATGCCTAGTACCAGCAATTCCAGAAAACAAGCTGAAGGACATAGATTTGAAAATCACATACAACCTTCTGACAGTACAACAGGGATGGAGGACTAATGATTTCAACTGCTATGGAGTGAGGGCAAGAGAAATCATAAATACAAAGAATATGTGGGGTGGATGGAGGCTGTGGAGGCCTTGGCTAAGATTTGCTAAAGTTAGGGTGGAAACCACTTGTACTCATTTTCAGAGGGCTAACAGTTGAAGAAGCATGATAAACACTGCACTCATCAGCATTCAGCATTCAGCTTTATTTGCAGATCACTGGTGTATCAGGAGTTCAGTCTTCATTGCTGCTACTTCCACAAATACGCTAGAATGAACTTCTGTCTTCCAAAATAAAAAAGTGACAGAATTGTATTCTGATACTTGTGTTTTATCTTCAGTGATGCCACAAGTGCCAAGAAAGATACTGACAATATTATTGCTCTTTCAGAAAGAGAACAAGATTATCAAAAGCAATTCCACATGCATATAGACTGTGACTCTTGTCTCACATAATCCAATTTTAGCAGATAATTGTGGTTCAAGGGGAAGGAAGATCATATAAATCTGTGACTACCCAGATTTTTCAAAAAAGCAAAAAAGATAAGAAAGAATTTTTTGTTAATTTAATACCTCACTGAAAGCAGTGTAGAAGACCTATTTGTAGTACAAAAGAAACTGGTCTTTTCTGCAAAGATTAGTATTTAATTGAGAACAGGTACTGGTACATAAAGAAAAGTAGCATCAGAGTTCCTCATATCCGTGGAATGAAAAAAAATGTATCTGCCAGAGAAAAATTAGCTCAGTTCTAGTTATGAGCTAGCATCTGACTGAAAAGGGAGAAGAAAAAGAAAATTTAATTAATTTAATTCCCAGAATTGCCACACATCAAAAATATTTCAGTGCAACAATAAGACTGAAGATGAGACACACCTGAAAAAAAAGTCATATCCTACTTTCTATAAAGCATGAGACCACTCAAGAAGCTAATGACTGTGCTTATTCAGAAATGAGAGGAAAAGGTGTTAAAGATGCTGCAAACTCATATTTAACTGTAAAGCATGCAAGAGATCTCATCCAGCTTCAGACTGCAAATGGGAACCAATTGGTCTTCATTTCCTGGCTATTTACAGAACAGCTGGAGACATCATCACTTATTAAAACTAAACAATGTTTAACATTTCAAACAATTTTCCTTTAAAACTTGAGGTCTGGAATTACCTGTAAAATATTAATGAAACTCTTTTAATATTTTTTCTTCCAAAGAATATTTGGGGGGGTTTCTGCACTGAAAAAAATGTTCCCAGTAACTGGGAACTCTTCAAGATGTACATTGACATTTCTGTGTACCACAGGAAAGCAACATCTGGCCACTGTTTTGAAATATTTGTGATGGAATCAAGACATTTGGAGTGAATTTATAAGTCTAGTGATGTCTATAGTGTAAATGTCTGCA
Organism: Ciconia boyciana; assembly: GCF_034638445.1. Lineage (NCBI taxonomy): Eukaryota > Metazoa > Chordata > Aves > Ciconiiformes > Ciconiidae > Ciconia > Ciconia boyciana. The sequence goes on from NC_132934.1 coordinate 211,161,448, forward strand.
TTCCGCCTTGTACCCTTTGAACTCCTTTGTAGGCAATAGAAACAGCCACTTCTAGGATGTGAGTATCTGACCAACCATGGGATTTAATAAGTCATGTCCTAGGTGTATGATTTGTTCTACATCATCTATAAAGGGATTTTAGGGTCCTGAGCTTGGATAAAGATATCTACATGGAAATTTCATGGGGTTTGTTCAGATGGAACCCTTAGGATCTCTAGTTATAGTCATCCCTCATGACCACCTGCCTCCTTTTGAGGCTTCAGGAGCCACCAAAGATAAAGGGTAAGAATGTGTAAATCATTTTTTTTTTAATCAGCATTTTCATGGGAAATTTCTCTTCTACATAAGCACTGGAATGTGGTTGAACATGAAGTTGCTGCCTGTCAGAGCACACAGGCAGGCAGAATAATCTCTTTATTCATAGGCAGTGCCAGTCTGTTGTAAGGTGTTAGCAAAGCCAGGCCCAGACTTGGCTGACTCCTTGAAGAGAAGCAGCAGCGTGGAAAGTACACAAAGTTCAATTGCAAGTGAAACTGGATTGGCTTCCTGTAGAAAATATAGATGGTGACACCCTGCCTCCCTTAGAGTTCTGAGATCTAGAGAGACCATAAATCAAAGCAGACACAGAGAGTTTGGGTGCCTCCAGCTTTCCTGTTTAAGACTAATTAAGCATATGGTGAATGATCTGGAAACAGGTAGAAAAGTGATGTTGAATCTTCAATCCAGTGTCAAACATCAACGTTAGAAGGATCAGTATGTCCTTCTGGTCTATTTCATGGTGGCACTTTTTGTGGCGTATGCTCCTAGTGAAGTCTTTTGAGAATACAGTCTTGACTTTGAGATAACTGACCTAGCATGGGAAAGCATCTGGGGAAAGAAGTCACTTCTATGACTGGAAGAATAGTTACAATTTCTTGGAAGTGAGGTTAGCAACTGGTCCCTCCTAGAGATGGAAAGGTGGTGCATTTGCATTGGAACCAATAATAACATTAAAACAAATTCCTGAAATAGCTTTGGAGAAGACAGAGCAAAAGAGCAAAGAGGACTCCACAGTCAGCTGTGACACTGATGGTGATGGAGGTTCAAGAGAAATACTGAAAACTCTTGACACAAAGTAGCTATTCAGTTTACATTTTGGGGGACAAGCCTCGGTAGCAGTAAAATATAAGAAACACAAGATCACGGTGCAGGACTTCCATATCTTGATATGCGCTGCTAGAACAAAAAAATCTCTGAAAAGACTGGGCATGTCTCACAGTCTGTGTTGATTGCACACAGAGATAATCATTGGAAGGAGAAATATTTAACACCATTGTTTTCTCTTCAATTCTATTTTACATGTCAAGGAAGATTTACATAATGCTGCTTTTAAAAAAAATCAGAATTCTGAAAAGAACATTGCAAATTTATGTCAAATTGGTGACACATTATAAGTCCAAATGCACTACTTCTGACAACAGACATCTGAAAATGCAAAGAGATATCAGACTATGGTTATCCAAGTTTTTCAAAAAAGGCTACAAATAAAGGAAAGAACCACCTGTTGATTCAGTACTCCACTGGAAGAAATACAAACCTTGGACAAAGAGCAGCTTCAGCAAACAGAATTCTGGAATAAAATAAAACATTGCCCATCTGTCCTAGTACTGCTGCTTTTGAAATATGAAGACTTTGATCCATAGAGAAGTATATATAGGGTGTGTGTTCTTATTGTAGAAAAAGGAAAGAATTTAGCAAAAAGAATAAAAGATGTCAGCAACACATGCTCTAGCAGATGGAAAACAGTGATATGAGCATAATTGGAAAGAAACACTCAGCAGCATGTCAAGACATTCAGTTTTATTGCTTGGGTGTAAAGATCTCTATCGTACCAGCCTAGAAGCTTTGACTGACATTATTTTCACAGATGTTTTTGAATGAACTTCTACCTCCCAGAAAGTAAAAATAGATATTCCCCTCTAACATTTGCATTTGAACTGCAGTTACACTATATGTGCCAAGAAATTATTGATTGCATAACTAGTCTATGTTAAAAGTCTCCTTAGACTGCCTCAGAAGGGAATGCTAACACTCCTCTCTAGAAAGCTTGTTTTGAATGTTGTGGAGAAGTTCTGGAGCATATAGGCTAGTGCTAAAAGAAAATGAATTAATTGTGAGGCCACGTGGATGAGATTTCTCCCTTTGAAGGTACTTTTTTACAACATACAAAGAGCTGAACCCCCCACTGAGCTAGCCAGCTTGTGTTCTCTTCATGGTTAGTGGAGCTAAAAAGGCACATTTAAGGTGAGACATCAGAACTAACATTTCACAGGCACCTTAACTCTTTGTATTGTTGATGAAGCAAGCTGAGGGGAGAGTGCTAAAGACAGGCACAAATATTTTCCAGAGAGCAAAATGTGCAAGTGATGAAAGTTTGCCTGAAACAATTATATCTAAGTTTCTGCAGACTCCGAAACCTCTGAGAGATATAACAGCTATACCTAATAGAATATGAGGAAATAAAGGCAAAAAGAACACCAACCAAACAACAAATACACCTGAGTGGCATGGGTGCAGAGTTCACTACAGGTACATGACAGGAAACAGGAGTCTTGATGAGCTTTTATCCCATATCTCCAAATCTTTTGGACTGGACTTTTAAAAACGAGTAATAACCTTTGATACCTGTATAATATATACAAGGAAACTACATTGTCCCTTCATGACATAGAAAAATTAACCTTTTTAAAGACAAATATATCTTTGAGAATTTAATTCCAATGCTTGCTAACTTTGCGATAATTGAATAATAGAATCATAATTATTCTAAAGACAGATGTTTGACTATACTGATTGCATTATATGCTGAAATACATTATACACCACAGCAAAAGCTCAAATTTTGGCAAAACAAATCAGAAAGCTCTTGAAGCATTATTAGTAAACCATTTTAAACCTTGAAACGTGGCACTCAAGCAAGTGTGATAGAAGGAATCTTTATTATCTCATAGGAATAAACTAGTATTTAATTTAATGACACATCAATCAACAGAGGTGAAAAATGGACACAGACATTCCAGTCATTGAACATATTCCAGCAATCCTAAGAACCTGGTAGAAAAAGAATATGCAGACAAAAATATTCTGTCCTAGTTCCCACAAGCTATACAACTGCTTTCTATGAAACAAGTCAAACCAAACTGAGAAAAGTGATTTTTTTTTTTTTTTTCATAAAAATACACTATTAGGATAGCAGGATATTCAGCTTAATTATGAAGCTACAGATTTGACTATCAAATGAGAGTAGAAAACATGTTTGGCTCTACTTCTATTTTCAGATAAACTGAGATCTTCATTTTGACACCTGCTTCTTATCTGCAGAGATATCATCTATAGCAAGAAAAACGTACATAACATAATTACAATGTACAAGGAAAAGGACTTTGAGAAATGACTGATATTCCTTACTGAGCAAGTGACAGACTGCATCTCCAATCTCCAGTGACAGCCATTTTAGAAGGACGATATAAACACTCGATTAGCCAAATCATTCAAAAATCAAGTAGAGCTACCTCTTGATTTCATAAGTGACAGGAACCAATGGAGAATGAAGAGGAAGGTCCATGCCTAAAGCACCAGGAGAGACAGCCATAAATTCTTCCCAGGGATGTTCCTTAAGAGAAAACCAAAGGGGAAGTCATGGGCTTACTAATGCAGTAATGCTGCAGGATGTCCAAAACAACCCTTCCTACACCCTCTGCCCAAAACATGGAGTTATGAAATTCCCAACCATATGCAGGGATGTGGCCAATGCTGAGCACATGACATATATCAGCAAAGCAAAATCAGATTTGGGGCACATTCTTTGCTTGATAATGGCTAGGAATTGACCTGACAAAACCAACCAAAAAGCTCATAGGTTTATATTTTTCCATGGCTTTAAGGTTTCCCTTGGGGAATTAAGAAGACTATAAGAAATGAGTATCTGCAGAAATCAAGCTAATGTCTTGGAACTCACCCAAGAGCAAACAGCTCCACATGTTCTGGAATGACAGACACAGGACAGGCTGAAGGTGGAAGTATTTTTATGACATTCTGCAGCAGAAACAAATCAGAGACAACTTGGTTGGACTTCCCAAGATATAAGGGAAGGGAAAGGTTGCTCTGAACATATTGAAAACATAAAAAAAGCACTAACCTGCATGTAAGGCATTTAACTTTATAGCATGAGTATAAAGTTCTGGAACAGTGCAGATCACTGACTAGCTATTTTACTATAAAACCATGTGCATCATTTTCTCCCTCCCTATTAAAAAAATACCTTTCTTTAGAGGATTACACTTCACTGACAATAATAGAACATGCATTAGGAAAGTTAACAACATCAGAAAAGGCTTTTTGATAAATCTGGCTTTAAGAAATAAGGGCAAGTGCTTGGTGAATGTATGCAAGTTATAGTCTCAAATCCTGACAATCACCATTGCAAAGACAGATGATATGAGTTTGTGGCTTCCAGATTGTGTATAGGATATTGAGAACAGAAGTATTTCTAAATGTTTTAACTTGAGAGAAAATGTATACATTACAAGGTCAGCAAAATAAATTTGCAGTCAAAAATTGAAGAAATATTTCTCTATTTGCAGGCACTTGTTATAAAAATTCTGTGTCATGTGTGAAGGGGAAAAGAATTCTAAAACAGAAAGCAGACCTGTAAAATCATTTCCTTACTGGTAATACATCTCTGCTTTAGCTAAAAGAAAAAAATATAGGTTCAGACATTTTGGTAATCAGAGATACCTGAAATATAATAAGGCTTTAAATAACAATGATGCATAAGAAAATTAATTTTTGCTTTTGTATGAAACTGTTCAGCTAGCATTTCCATCTATTCTGTCATGATGGAGACCAAAGGGCAGAACTTAGTGATGAAAAATTCATCAACCATAGTTAAGCAGAAGCCAGTCTTTGTCACCTGAGTGCTTGCAGGAAAGGAAGATTAGGATGTACACAATGGGGCAGGAAGCGCACATGGCCTGCCTTTGCCCTTGGCCATAGTGGATACATACTGAGTTCTGTCTGGAACAGAGGAAACACTTATTTCAACCTTTTTAAGTGGTAAAATGGATGAATTTGGATGAACTTTCTTGGATGAACTTCCTACTGTGGGTGGAAAGAGTTAATCATAAATTAGAATGCTGTAGTAGCATATGTGTCCAGAAAAAAGCTGGTACTAACTTGGTCCTGTACCAGTCCTTTATCTATCCAGTCTTTGTCCAGGAAAAAAAAAAAAAAAAAGGATTGAATGCAAATTCTTTTGTGCACAATTGCTGCATTTCACATAATACTCTGAAATAAAGCTGTTACCAGAATAATCTTTCACAGAGCAGGAACAATGCTGAAAATTCAGAAATTTTATCAACACTGCAGCCCTTAAGCTCTACATGAAACATCAGCATAAGCCGACTAGTATAATAATAGTGCAAATGGCCTCATACACAATATACCAAACCTTTATTGTACAAACAGCTAATATATTACAGACATTGTAATATGATTATTATAAAAATGCTCTGATCTGCATATGTTGAAACTGCTGAAGAAATGGAAATGCCTTGCTATATAACTCATTCTTGATTAAAATGATCAGGGAACAGGTGTCTGCTGAGACTTTTGTAACCTTTTTTAAAGCTTTGATCTAAAACACATGATCATCTTTCCTCAGAACATAAGTGCAAAGAGCAATGAGAATTTTTACAGCACTTCTGAAAAATGCCAAAGGCACGCACACACTTTTATTCATATATCACCTGATTTTTTCACTGTGGTGCACAAAATTTCTCTAGCAGAACTCTTAGGGGGAAGATGACTTACACACAGTTTCAAAACAATTTGTCTTTAAGCAGCCTTTCAAACAGAAAAGTGCAGAAATAAATCAATAAAGAACCATGTAAATCATCATCCCATACAGGAACAGATTACTAAAGCTCCAAGCAAACAGGTTTCCAAAGGTTCAGTGTTCAGTGCACACTGCTTTGACTGCAGAGACAGGATTTTTCATGTTGGTCTAAAACATTGTATACCATACCAAATTCCAAATGATGGAAAAGGAGACATTGGGAACTATTTCCCTCTTTATTCCCTAGGTAATATAAAAATCCCTCAACCAGACTGCTGGTCTCTTTATAAATACAGTGGTCCAGAAGGGAACTTGGCAAAGCCAACTATCCCTGACAGAAAGTGCCTATTTCTTTTATAAAATATACTTTAAAAATATTTCGCTAACTTTTTTTTCTTGAGGCAAAGCAGAAAATCCTACATTATACAAAGTTATATTTTTAGAAAGTAAACAAAAAGAAGAAAAAAATATGACTGTGAGCTTTTATTCATTAAAAAACCTTGACCCTGTAAATGCATGTTCTAACCCTGTGGCTCGTGGGTTCAATTTCCCTGTAATGACAAAGACGGTAGTCATTACGTTTGCGAAGGATTAGTCACTACATTTGCTGGTTTTGCTTAATACATAACAATTAGAACCTTACACTCAACAGTTTTTCTCTGTTTTACCACTTTTCATAGTATCCATTCAAAATAATATGCACTGTCAGAACAGAAAAGAAATATACAACAGAATTGTTCTGTTTTATATTATTAAGATTCTTAATTGAAAGTGGGAAACCAAAGAAAGCTCAATTTTCTTGACCTAATATTTACTGCTTTGTGATATTTTTTGTTGTTTTTTGCAGTTACCAGGATTCTTACCATACGGACATTTATATTCCAGTTGTGAGCAGTTTCAATTAACAGAAACAAGAGCGAATTAAGCAACTGGTAATGAAAATAGATACTAATAGGCTGTGAAAAAACACACTCTGAAGTTTTCAAATGAAAAGTAAAAACCTCTTCACATCTGGGTCAAATCCAGGTCCATTCAACGGTGACTGAGAGTTATTACAGTCTCACAGCTGCTCCCTGGCCCGTGGGAAATGAACTGACTCTTGCGGATGTGGATCCCATCCACAAAAATGTCATTCTTTGGTCTAGAAATGTTCTGAAAATTCACTTAGTGCTAACCCAGGTCATAAAATATTGCTAACAGTATCTGATGCCCCTTGAAACTTTAGCAGCTGGGGAAAAGCTTTTGAAAAATGCCTACAAATTGACTGATGAGGCAGTGTTGTGTAAAGAAATCTCAGAGCAGCAGAGTTTCGGTTCATGGATTGTATGTTGTCTGCACAAGAAGGCACCTCGCAATGCACTCCAAACCACTCTGCAACAATGTAGGCACAAGCAGTCTTTCCTCAAGTGATAGCTATGCTGAGATTTTAACAGTAGAGGCTTGAATTTATAAGATTTGCTTTTTTATATAAAAAGAGCTTTTTAAAAGTCAGGTCCAAACTTAATTTCTTTCATCCCAGATACAGTTTGCAGACAGAAGTTATCCCTTTTTTTCCAGGAAAAAAAATGAAAAAAACTATTAAACCTCCTTTGCCCACAACACATATATTTAAATTGCCCAGCTCTCTAAACCTTGTTGTTGCAGAAAGTACTGAATGGTTTTGAACAGTCAAAGGAAGTCTGATCGTGTGTCATTAAGCTGGTCTGTGTGCTTCACCACCAAGGCAATAGCAGAAACAACCGCAGAATGCAGTGAGTGGCATCTGAGCCTCTCTCATTAGGCTCAGCTTTTCCTGTCACTGGTTTGTAGGTAGTCCCTTGCCTGCAAGAGCCAGCAATTGTGACATTTCCAAAAGGGGCAATATCCAGCGAGGCTCTACCAAACACCTCCTGCTTCAGTTACAAGTGAAAATTAGCTTCTGCTTCAGCTTGCTGCTGAAGTTGTAATAATCCGCATGGAAAGAGCATGGCTGAGCTAATTCAACACTATCGCGTCCCTTCCACATGGAAATGTTGAGATTTAAATTCCTACAGATGAAAACTTTGGAACAATTCAATCAATGGGAAGGTTGAGGGAAATCATCCAAAGTTTTCATTCATGGTCCCAAAGAATCTGAGGCCATTACAATGTGGTTTTTAATAAGATAAAGGATGTTGTTTCTACTGTATTATCTGAATTTATTTGATTTAGGTTTGTTATGTATTGTATATGATAGTATTAAATATTTGTAAAAAGAAGGTTTAAATATGCAAAAGAAAGTAAAAAAATATGTATAAATAAATTTCCCCTATAAAAAACATTACCTAAAATAACACATTCTTACCAAATATTTTCTGTTTTCATGACATTGACTTTCCCTGTGAAAAATGTTTCTCTCAGATGTTTAAAATGTTTTTTCTTCTATTAACCAACACTAGAAGCAGAACAGAAGACTGCCTCCTTGAATAAAGGAACAAAGTTAAAATCAAAATTGTCACACTAAAATAAACACTCCAGTGGTCATTAGTTGAAAACTAACCCGCATGATACAGATTCTGTGAGTCTCTAATCACATATGCCTGCTGTGTACATGCAGCACTTAGAAATATAAGGCCTATTCAACTCTTACATCAAATAGGTCTTCATAGTAGACCAATCAAGAAAATCATAATAATACAAAATGGGTTGCTGAACCAATTCAGGTAAAAGACCCAATAAGAGAAACAGATGAAGGAGCTAAGAGGAACCCACATCAGAGCCGTGACAAGGATGTACTAGACAAGATGATAATGCCCTTGCTTATAATTACATAATCTTCATTGGATATGACACAATTAGGATATTATTTTAGGGATATTTTTGTGACTCTTTATTTATTTCCCATTCTGCATATCAAAAGGTTGTTTTTCAAGGATACATACCTGAAAACTCCTATGAACTATTGCAGGAGTACAACTGTTCACCATGGAGTAAAAGGCAGTTATATATCTATACTACTACTGAGATGCTTAATTGAGGGATCAGAGTAGAGAACCCAAGGAACGTCAACAGAAGGGGCCAAAACAGTATTGATTAGCTACGGCTTTGTGTTTCTTAAGAATTCAGAAGAATTACAAATGTACAGTTTCAAGCAAGGCTTTTATCTACATTGGGTGTTCCATACAGCATAAATGAACTTGTAAAAAAAAAAAAGTGTGTTTTAGTAATTATAGTTTGAATTCCTTAACTGTGATATCTAAGTGATAAGCTGTAAACCCATACTTTAAATATTTACCAAACATGTTTGATAAGTTCTACACTTTTTTCTACCAAAACCACTGCTGAATTTCAATTACATGCCAAGATCAGTCAAAAAGACAGCCAGATAAATATTTTTGCTCTGTCTCCTAAGAAACAATTTATTCCATTACTGCCCCTTAATAAGATGATTTTATTAGATTTTTGAGAGTGATTTCCTGGATGGGACAAGATTTAAGTTATGAACTGAAATTTTCTATCTAAAGACTGGGCCAAAATGCAAAATAATGTTTCTTGTACTTTTGCAGGGGTCTTTAAGGCAGTACAGAATAATCATAAGTCACAAATTTAGAGTTAAAAATTTATTCTTGCATTTCAGAGGCATTAGCACACTGTCCTACATTGACCAGATAGGTGAATACATTGACCAAATAGGTGAATTTTATGAATAGGTGACAGTGGAGGGATCTCTTCCAGATTAATGTGTATTGGTATCACAAACAGGAGAGATGTTTGCATACTTTTAAGTAAGAAAAACTTTTATTTGAGTAAGAAAACTGCCAGGAAGTACAGGGTACAGCAAGGGTAAGAAACTATTACATTTCCTCAGCTCCCTGCCCAGTTTAATTACTCTTCACTGGATTCAAAACAGAGTTACAACAGAATTACAAACCTTCTTGATATAAGCTGGAAAGTCCCCCACTACCTTAAAATTATACAGGTCCTAGAAATCTTAGTAAGAGAGGAGTTAAGGCACAGTGGCCTAAGGGTTCCAACATGGCAGTGTTTGTAAGGAGATGTAATAACCTTTACGAGACTGCTACACCTAGGAAACTAAAGGATAAATGTTCAGATGCACCAATTTTTCTTTAAATCTCTTTCTTGGCTTTCTTGTGTACTTTTCCAAATGCATTACCTGACTTCATGAGAAGTGTTTAATCTCCTATAAATGTTTCCTTGCTAGTAGCATACTTCATAATTCTTAATTTACAAGGAAAACCCTGGTTGTCTACAACTAAACAAACAAGGGGTTGTTGCAAGTTTCTAATCAAACTCCATACCCTTATAGATCTCATCCCTTTATATAAATCTTGATTAGAGTGTCTTTAGCATTACAATGCAAGCAGCAGTTTGGCCATACAGAGCTGTATAATTGCTGCAGATCCCCTTCAAGACAGCTTACATTGCTTCATATGATTTTAGTAAATAATTAGACAGCTTTACCTTATAAAATGGATCATTTTCCTAACAATATCGGTAGAACATTTTTCTCAGTTGACTTAAGTTTTCAGATAAATTTGAGTCTGTTTAACTTTCATTGAGTTCTTACACTTTCTTGGGTTCCTCAGTCAACATTACAAACATTAACTGGTCATTAGCAAATGTTAGATAAAATGTAACTGTGAAGATGAAAATACATGTGTGGAACCTGAAAGAAAACATGCGTTTTCACTACAATTCTTTCATTTAGCTTTACTAAGACCTCCCGTCTATCAACAATTTTGAATCTCTCATATTTTAAGACCTGTAAAATCTGGCAGAAATATTTTTGACATATTGCATGTCACCCTAGAGATTGCAATATGCAGGAGCTGGAATTTACTAGGCATGTTAAAAAACAGCATTTGCAAAAACCTCCAGTACTAAAATATTTATGGGCTTCCCTCATTTAGAATATGAAAAGCATTTCAAAGCAGCTTCCTTAGTACTCTGGAGCACTCGACGTGTTACTGAAATGTACAAGAAAAAAATATTAAAAAATTAAAATTAAGGTGAAATGTAAATTGTTCATCCTACAGAGTTTATGAAAAGCCTTGAATAGGTTATTTTTAAGGAACTTTGCTAGACATCTGAAAACTCTTATGGAGTTTTTCCTGGGGGGACACTGCTCTTCAAAGGAGGATGGGTGAGTTACCAGCATATAAGTAGCATTCTTCCCTAAGTGTCTGGTTTAGATATTGATGAGGAAACAGTAATAAATTTTGGTAAAAGAAAGAATGATTTTCTCAACTCCACCAAACCATCATAAACTAGTCAGTGTCTTACAGAACCATTGAAGAATTGGTTTGTTATATGTAGTGGGGGAAAGACTTGAAACATTGACTTTTTCAGCAAAATTGAGTGTATTATTGTTTCATATATAACTTTCTGAACAATATAAAAGTTTCTCATCAAGCTGTTTCTTTATTACACAGCCTTTCCTCAGACAGAACTTCTAATCAAGTTCAGAGACCAGGTTTTGATCAGTCTGAAGGTAGCAGTTTTGCCTCAAACGAAGGACTAAAGCAGAATGGAATAAGAACATGAGGGTTTGACATGATCACTTTTTTTTCCCTAAAGAAGAAAAAAGTAGTGTCTCCAGTTTTAAAAATCTGGGAAAGGAAGAACGGAGATATGCTAAGAAACTTTCAGGAAGTTCAACCTTCAGTGGGGTCCTGAAAAACTCGGGTATTTCTTTGTTTCTTCAACAACTCAGACCATTAATACTGCACAGCAAGTACAATCTGCAGAGCATTTAATCTATGTGCATGTGCTCTACCAAGACAGATGGAAAGAGACACAAACCTTGTGAAAAGACATTTAGTACTGACTAAGGAATCCAAGTCTACTTTATATGAGAACAATTCTGGACAATCTCTGCAGTTCAAGATGAATTGGCTACTGTTACCAAAATTCATTTTTCAATAATTTCTCTGTGAGCGTTAACATTAAAATCTCACTAGCCAGCCAAAGATTGTAAGCAGTTTAGAGAAGCCCGTTGGTAGAGTGCCCTCTATGAACCTCTAGCACGTGTCCTCTGATGTGAAATGAGATGCAGCCTGACTTCTGCAGAGTTTTGGGGAAACATCTTTCTTCGTTTCTGTAAGTCCCCAGACTGCTAACTGCAATGGAGATCTTTAAAGTTGGCCATACCTTGCTCTTCTGAAATGATTTGCATCATGTTTCCATCCACAGTACTGACAACAGAGCCATTTTGAGAGGTTATTTTTCACAGCCTTCATACTATACCTCTTAGAGACATATTTGCATGGGCTTCAGACTTACTTGACATCCTCATAAAGCAAGCAATTATTTCATACAGAAATATCCATACTGAAATATATATCCTTCGTGTATTTCCACACATAGATATTTGCAAAAGTCCCATATTTCCTGCGGTAATCTGTTCTCAAGTCTTAGAAGTCCTAACGTCTAAACATCTTGAGGTGCTTTTTACCTTTCTAAAGAAACTGTACTGGGTCTGGTTGGGATGGAGTTAATTTTCTTCGTAGTAGTCCATATGGTGCTGTGTTTTAGATTTGTGACCAAAACAGTGTTGATAACACACCATTGTTTTAGCTATTGCTGGACACATCATCAAGTCCTTCTCTGTTTCTCATTCTGCCTCAAACAGTGAGTAGTCTCGGGTAGACAAGAAGCTGGGAGGGAACACAGTCAGGACAGCTGACCCCAACTGACCAAAGGGATATTCCATGCCATACAATGTCATGCTCAGAAATAAAACTAGGAGGGAATTTTTTCCAAAGTAGACATAGGTTGGAGCCTGGCTGGGCATCGGTCTGCTGGTGGGAAGTGGTGAGTGATTGCCTTTGCATCACTTGTTTTGGTGTCATCCCCCCTAATTTTTTTTTTCCTTCACTTATTAACTGTATTTATCTTGACCCACAAACTTTACTCACTTTTTCCCTTCTTATTGTCTCCCCAACCCTGCAAGGTGAGGAGTGAGCAATGGAGTGGAGGCTTAGCTGGTGACCAAGGTCAACACATCACAGAAACAAAATATTCCCTGTCATTCCAACATGGTGACTACATATCATTACTGATTAAAAGAATCTTGATTTCTTTTTTTAACTTAAAACAACTGTTCTGGAAACAATGAAAAAGTAGATGAGGGCTGAGATGTCAATTTTTTTCATCAATGATAATAATAATAAAATCCTAAAAAAAATCATGATTTCAGGGTTTCTACAGGCAGCTCCCCTACTTCTAAATATGAATACTGACTATGATACCAGTAGCATCAAAAGAAGCATGACACATATGAATAATAAAGCAGATAATTCCATGGTGGATGAGGAAAAATTTGCAGCATTTTTTTCACAAAAAGGTGTTGATAGTAGTTCGTCTGCTGCTTTCTGTACATAAAAGTGCTTCACTCTGTTGGGACTATATTTAGTATTAAGCCTGAACTCACAAGGAATAAATTAGTTTAAAGGATTGGGCAGTACCTATTATACCAATCTTCTGTCTCTTGAAAATCCTTACTGAGTACATCTGAGCTGTCTGTATAATTTTAAATTCTATTTTTCCTCTATTAGCTCTCCAGCACTGAAGTGGTTATAAAAGTGGTTGTTGTTGGTTTTTGTTTTGGTTTGGTTTGGTTTTTTTAATATCTATTTATTCAACTTGGACTGCTATGTAAGAAGATTTAATTGGATACAAAACAAAAATTACCATCTGGTACTAGTGAAAGTGAGTATATATATAAAGCAGAGGTAGGGCAGATCTTTCATGCTAATAAATATGTTTCAGAAATATCACTGTTTTTACATTCACTCAGAAACAGAAGAAATGTATTCATTTTCTCTCCTGCTGTGTATATAACTCCTAATAAAGAAATGCTGGACAGCCTTGTGATTATTCATTTTTCTTCAACTTCTTTTTCGTCTTTGCTAACATTCAGTCTTACAAACACCCAAGCTTAGTCATTGCATTTGTTGCTAATGTGAACATGCAAATACATGATCAGAACCTTCATTTAAGCATGCATACAGAACACAGGCTTTATATCCACAAACAGAAATAATGCAAATATATTGAGCAGGAAGAGATTTACCTATTCAAACAGGTGTGCAACTTCTACCTTGCCGAAATATCTGTTAGGACTGGCAAATACATGGAAAACCAGGCATGCAGGCAGTATGCACTTTGTTTGCATATGCAAAATCTGTAGCACATTTCGAGGCAACTTTAATGGGTTATATATCATGAAGAAATGGAAGGCATTATAGACAGACACATGCATATGTATATATACATAAATAGATATTAGCTGTCTCATGTTGACTATGTATTCAAGTTAATATACTTTGGAGCAGATCATACCTTTCCAGCACAGACTTGGACATGGACAATTTAAGGTGAGATGTCCAAAATCCTCAAAGCTGCCCTGACCCTTCACCCAAAGCAATAAACTAGATCCTGCCATTTACTTCATCTGGATCTGTAAGTGGTTTTGCTGATCGTGTGCCTGCTCAGAATAACGTAGATTAGCCTATAGTCCACACAGCTGCTTCACAGTGAGGTTTCTTCAGCTCTGTGTGGAGGGACTACTCAGCCATTTTCAATACTAACAAAAATACTCAAATCTTTGTGACAGGCAGGAAAATGTTTCTGTGCTTGTTTTCATAACTAGCACAGAATGAAAGATTGTCGAGAGAGGAGTTCCCACAAGTTTGTTGTTAAAGCTTTTATATGTGTCAATATGCTCTTAAAAATGATTATATGAGGTTTACTTTTCTATCAGGAGGATGCCGGAATAAAACAGTTTTGGGGGATCAGGCTTTATCTATATTACACTGCAATCTACTTACACAAATGGGATGCTTTATTTAAAAACAAATTTGTTTCATTTAACACAAAGACAGCAACCCTGGAAAAAAAAACCAGAAATAAATCTCATTTATTTATCCCAGGAAACTTATTTTCTTCCAGAATGAAAGAAAATTAAACAACGAAAAAAAGGAAAAAAGTAAAATTAAAGCCCTTTCGTATCCTCTGGCTGCATTGCTGCATTCTCGTTCTGCAAGGAGAAATAGTGCTCTTTTTTATTAGCTGGCACTGCAAGAATTTAAGTGACCCAGCAGTCAACATTTCCCACTGTGGCAAAAACAATTTTATAATTGTCCTGTGAATTAGGGAAGTGAACTCTCGGAGGATTCTCGCATCAGGTATTTTCTTGGGCGATGATGTGGAAATAATAGATTTAATGAGAACAGTGTAATGATGTGGAATACAATTTCATTCTTGAGTAAATTTCACATCTTTTCCAACCAGAAAGTGGATTAACGTAAAGCGTCAAGCAGGGAGCTAACCTGGAGATCCTAATGCTAAGCAAAAATAACAGAATGGCCAGATTTGCGTTACAGTGGACTTTGATACAACGCAGGAAAAATAAACAGGAAAGCGTGCAGTGGTTGGAAGAAGAAATGACAGCATTTTTAACATGCTGTGGGATTCATTCATGTGACTCCCCCTCTACTGATGATGGAAATTGCTTGATAGGATCTGAGCCCCCCACTGAAAAACTGTATCTCAACATGCACAGTAATAAATTAGGAATTATGCTTTTATAAATCCTCTACCCCAGGAGCAGCTCTACTCCAATTACACAGCAGTGTCTGGGTGAGTGGAGTGTGCTGAAAGGTGAAAGATTAAGAATCAGTGAGTGCCCTCTGCTGTTACCTCGGTCACACCGGGACAATACTTCCACTCTTGCTGTATATGTGCGTAAATCATTGCAGAGAAGTGCCAAAGGCTCAGCAATAAGTCTTCACAGGGAAATTCGGGAATGGGACCATCCCTGTTAGGCACAGCTCTGCGCTATGGTTGCTCTTCCCTGGAGAGAGATCCTGTCTCCTTGAAAGCTGTAAAGGGTGGAGCAGATGCCCCCACTGCAGCAGATCCCAGAGCTCTGCCCCTTTCCCTCTCCACCTGCCAAGTCCCCTGCCTTCCCGACGATCTCTCTGGCACTATCCCCACACCAGGGATTAGGAACAAAGCTGGTTTCCCAAGCAGGTTATGCACTTGATCTTAACCCTTATCAGGATGTGCAAATGGGAGGAAAAGGGAAAGGCAAGACCAAGGCTTATTGATCAAGGCTGCACACCCTGGACCTGGAAGGGACACTCTGTGCCAGGCGTTGTATGCAGAAACACCGGTTTCTGAAGTGTAGGCTTCTTCTCTGTGTAACTATGTGACTCGACAGCAGATGAATATCCAGGAAAGTGACCAGAAAAGGGACTAGAAAAATAAGGAGGAAGCTTATGAACCTCTCGATCCTCCAGTGTGGGCACCCATTTCTTATGTGATAACCAGCAGGATAAGAGTCCTCTACCTGACACATAGGACCCCAGACTCAGACATGAGGATGGGGATATGCGTCTACATGTTTATTTAAATTAGCACCTGTTGAGTCAATATTTGGGGCATGTTGATTTGAATAAGGTACAAGACCCAAAGACACAGCTCTAATTTCATCCTATGTCCATGTAAGCACAGATGCACCAATTGTACAAATAATGCACTGCTTTGTGTGTCCTACTTTTCCTGAGAGCAAGGAATTGGCTTGGGAAATATACACAATAAGCCACATTTGCTTCCAAGATTTCAGCAGAAATCTTGCCTCAACCAGCACTAGAAATTGGCATGTGTTAGCTTTGTCTTGGTTGTTGTGTTCAACAGGATAACATCCATGCCAGCCTGATTATATTTCTTTGGAAGAGTACTAATAAAAGAGCTCAGCTCCTTTTATTCAGTGTATTTTCTTTAGACTATTAGTTCTACAGCTGACTCTTATAGCAAGGAAAATGATACTTAGGATGTAGACCTTGTCATACTGGGTACAATAGAAAAGTTTCAGTAAGCAACTCCAAACAGTCTTGCTGAGGATGCTTAAGTCTCTCAGGACTGTAAATCTTGAACAGAAAGTCAAACAGTGACATGAAGAATCGTCCCTTCTCTGGAGACCTTAAAGTTAAATTTTCTAAAACAGATTTCAGATTTCCTCTCCTGCATGACAAGAACACTCTGAAGTTAGTTGGAAAAAGAATAACTCTGTCTTTGCATGCTCTGAATAAATTTATTGGCCTTTGAAATATGAAAGACTGATTTATGGGTAGATACAAAGAATTCTTAAATGGTGACTACTTGTTGAGTCCTTCCTATCATCTGCTTCAGCGTATTCTACAGCTGATGCCAACAACCTAGAAAAGGCAGAAGATGGAGAGTAACCAACTGAGAGAGAGTCAGACTGCATTAACAATTTGCCACCAAACCACAAGGACAATACTCTTGATTCAAGGGAGGAGGTAATGCACAGACTCTCCCTTGAATCATGTCGTGGTTTAGCCCCAGCCGGCAACTAAGCACCACGCAGCCGCTCGCTCACTCCCCCACAGTGGGATGGGGGAGAGAATCGGAAGAGCAAAAGTAAGAAAACTCGAGGGTTGAGATAAAGACAGTTTAACAGGTAAAGCAAAAGCCGCGCATACAAGCAAAGCAAAGCAAGGAATTCATTCACTGCTTCCCATGGGCAGGCAGGTGTTCAGCCATCTCCAGGAAAGCAGGGCTCCATCACGCATAATGGTTACTTGGGAAGACAAACACCATCACTCCAAAGAAGACAAACGCCATCACACCCCCCTTCCTTCTTCTTCCCCACCTTTATATACTGAGCATGACGTCATGTGGTATAGAATAGCCCTTTGGTCAGTTTGGATCAACTGTCCTGGCTGTGTCCCCTCCCAGCTTCTTCTGCACCTGGCAGAGCATGGGAAGCTGAAAAGTCCTTGACTAGTGCAGCAACAACTAAAACATCTCTGTATTATCAACACTGTTTTCAGCACAAATCCAAAATATAGCCCCATACTAACCACTATAAAGAAAATTAACTCTATCTCAGCTGAAACCAGGACAAATCATCATTATAGCAAATGCTGTGACATTCAGTACTGCTTGAAAGCTTTAACTTCATCTACGATCAAAGCCTGATAGAAGAACACCTCTTATTTCCTCCAGAGGTTTCTTGCTGTTGATTACTGCTCTCAGTCATGGTACGTACTGATGTGACTGCTTAGACAACAGACCCCACCGCACATGTAGATGTTCAAGTCTCCTGTGGCAAATCAGTGGTATATGCAGGTAAATCAAAGGTATTTAACTCTAATGAAACTCCTGTTGAAAACTCCTGAGATTTGTATTAGGAAACCCTTAGATCATGAAACAGCAGCTCAAGCACTTCTAGTAAACAAGAAAATACCAGAAGGCTGTCAGCAGCAGGAGCATTGCCATTCTCTTTCTCAGCCTTCTGGCTGCTGGTGGCATCACTCATCCATCATGCCTCACCGATAATTTTCATTCAAAGAACCAACAAAACAGGAAACACTGATATACAGAAAAGCAAGCTAATGATTGTGAAGTAGATCACAGCAGATGGATTTGCCTTGGAAGCAAATTTCTCTTCATATCTGGTGGGGCAAGGCCAGCACAATCTGAAATAAGAACTGGAATATCCTGAAACTAAGTAGGAATATCAAAACATCTTCTGGTAAGATGTCCATCTTATGAACCTATAGCCACCAATGGCTTAGGCTTACACTTTGGAATAGTTCCTCTTTCCTGCAAAATAATTAAAAAAACTGAGAGAAAACAAACCCATAAACAGTGTCAGTTGGGTTTTTACAGTGTCGTAAGGGGCACTTACTAGTTCTTGTAGAATAAAATAAATTAATGCACCATCTCTATGGCTTTTATGAATTGTTTCCATCAAAGTTACTTCTAGTAATTAATACACAGACTTAACATGTCACACAGTCAGAGCTCTAGACTGCTATGCAATCACTGCTCGGTTTTATGGGTTTTGTGTATAATCAGCCTCAGGCTTATTCAATTTACAGTAGTGCAAATAAAGAATAATTCCAGAGCTTCTAAACATAATTGGGACTACTTATCCTTCTTACAGTCTTCCTCCAAACTGTCCTGTAGCCAGAAGCTTGCAAGATGTTTTGACAGTGAGTAGACACAAAGCCAGACTCCTTTTGGAGTCAATGGGAAGAAAAACATTTCAAGGGCATGATCTACTTCATTTTGAAGTCAACTTTTAAAACAAGCCAGTCTAGTTACCTGCCAAGAGATCTCTCTTTCTCCCACTGACCAAAAAAAGGAGTCAAGGTGACTAGGGTCATATGTAGACCTCCACACAGCAAATCCCCAAACTCAGATGAGATGAGTAGCTATTTTGATAAGCTACACCTAGCATGTAGACCAAGGTTGCCTTCGTTTCAAACCCATCTGCAGCTCTCTGCAGCTCCCATTTTACAGCTATTCAAGTATTCATATGTAAATTCTTTGGGTCAGAGAAAACCCTTCAGCTGCAGACTGTTTGAGAGTGGGATCCTGTTACAGCATTAAGACACAGCACTGCAATGACACAAATAATAGTAGTAAGTCATTTGAGTGACAGTGATGTAAAATCAGATGGACGTTAAAACATACCCCGTAGGATCATAACGGGAAATGCACATAGTTTCAATAATTCAGAATTACATTAATTCTTCTACTTTTTGCATTAAAACATAACCACTTTCCTCCCAATTCATGTTGCTCCCCCCAAAATTAAGGTTCTCAGGCTACTATAATCCAATAATATAAGCAGCTAGCACTTGCACAGCACTTTTCATCTTCAAATCATTCTGCAGATGTTACCAAGCTAGTTAATATTCTCCTGAGAACAAGGCACAGGAGGTAAGGTTGCCAGCACTGAGAAGGTGCTCAGGTAATAAATATGAGGTTAGATTAAATTTTCTGCTTTCAAATCTAAGCAGCTCCTAAATAAAAACGGCCCAGTTTATGTCACAGGCAGTTTGAGTATTTCTGAAATTTGAGTGAGAAATTGTCAAAATGAAGAATTTTAAACCATGAGATTATTTGTTGTATTAAATGCATACACTTGCTATTCTCTAGTCATCATCTTTTTCCTCCCAAGATGTCGCAAACCCTACAAATCCTTTAATGACAAATATTCCTAACAAATTCAACAGGACTTTTCCAACACATGAAACACAGGGAAGATCAGGACAGAATCCCAAGGTCATAAAAAAACTCTAGGTTTGGTACCAGGCTTCAGTGAAAGATTTCTCTTGCACAAAATATGGATTGGAAACCTTGTTCTATTTTGGCTAATATTTTGTTATCTATTGTCTGCCAGTGTAAAATAATGCAGATGAAATCTTGATTCCCTATAGTGAACTCTTAAGATCTGGATTTCACCCTGGCATCATGTTCGTGTGTTTCAAATAAAGAATATTTAAGCTAAATTTTCTCTCAATACAACCAGCTTATAAAAAGCTTATCTGGGAAGCTAGTACATAGATCGTGGTACTGTCTTGTCTATAAGTAGTGTTTTAACACCTAATGAAAACCACAGCATCAATGAAGCATAGCAGATTTCTGACAACAGCAAGTGGTATGCATATACATTTCTATGAGAATTAGAGATGTATTTTCTCAAAACATGACCTTTGTTTTTTTCCCTTTCACAGTTGAAAGATGCTAAAATGTCATCTCAAATTGTTCTTTATTTGCCTTATGGTTTTACTAAATCCTTTAAAAGAAATTAAACAACCTACACACTGACTCATGACCAGCTTTTTCCATTTATTTTTTAACAGATGCCCAACGGTGTTAAATAAAGAGCACTGTTCCTTCTCTCAGCATAATTTTCCATATGTAAAAATTCTGTATTTTATAGGAGATGCTTCTTATGGAATAAATCTCGCCCACCCTGATTTTAAAAAAACCCTGAAGCCTAAACTCTACACAGTAATAAGATAAGATTTCAATGGAGGTTATAAACCTGTGCATGCATTTAACAAGAAAATTTACTAAAGATTGATTTGGATAAATTCTGACATGTACTTTTTAAAAAAAAATAAATTTTTATTTACTATTTCCTTAAGTAATTTCATAGTAACTATAGAATAAATTACGCTTGTGCAAACAGGCTTCAGTTTGTTGAAACAAATTGGGGTTGGAAGTAAGAATGTAACACAGAAAATATTACTAACATAAACTCCCATTGTTAGTGAGAGTTTGGTAGAAAGGCAACAGATTAAAGAAACAGAGGGCATACCCATGAGGAAGAATCTTTTTTGTTGTTGTTACAAAGTGTCTGCTAAATATTAAGAGTGATGTGGAAGAGAGAGAAGACGAGGAAGGTTAAATTATCTGTATGGTCATTTTCCATATCAAGAAGCTTACAAAAGCTACCGGAATAAATCTGTTATTTCATTCAGTCCACAGTCTGCAGAGCTAGCCAAAATGTAAAACAGCACCTTCATTAAGAATTCAGGGGCTTAAGAGACACATTATTCTTAGCTTTCTTCTTCTTTTTTTTTTAAATATGAATTTACGGATATTGCTGAAAATGTTTTGGAAATTATCTTCAACATTTTCTGTTTACCAAATATCATTTGTGATAAATGATACTGACATGTTTAATTTTCAATAATCTCATTTATTTCTCAGAGGCTTTAGGAAAGTGAACATCTTAGCTAATAAGGAAAACTCTTCACAAAAAAAAAAAAAAGTTCTTGAAACTCTTTTTTCAACAAAAGGTCTGCTTCTAAGAGAAAAACAAACTTTACTATCTTGAATGCAACTGGATAGTTTCCTGTATAAAAAAAATTAGTCTTGTCAGTCACAGCATTAGACCGGAAAGTATTATTAAAAACCATCTTGTCTCCTTCCACACAGTGAACCCTATTTGCAGTTTATTAATTTTGTGTAAATAACTCAGGCCTACTTTTACCAAGACACTTCGTAAAGTATTTCCTGTATTTCTTAAAGCAACCACTGGAAAAGAAACCACTCACTTGGCTTTTAGAGACCTAAAAGTTTCTCCTGCACAGGAAATTTTTCTTTGTTTTACAATGCTCAAGATCTTTTTCAGGAAAAACATGAATGTGTTTATATGTTTCTTCCTGGTACTGAAATATTTTTTTGGCACAAGGAGTCAAAACCCTTCCCACATCCCACTCACTTCATTGTATCTGTATAGCTTGTTCCAGCTCTGTAGACCATAATGGCATCTTCTGGATATTTGTGGGGATATATCCAGCCACACTGGTTTTCAGTCATATGCTGGGGCCATTCAACCATGTTTACATGGTGCTAAACCAAACCTAAGAAATCACTTTCACCTAATGTGAGTTGCATCTCCCTTTGCCTTATGTCCCACACAGATGCACACACAACACCATGGTCTGCTTGGTCTGCTGATCAGCCAGTGCTCCTGACAGCCAAATAAATAATTGTGACATGCTGGATCGAGCCTCTGCTCTTGTTAGAGAGGGATTTACATGAAGGAAATAAAAAAGAAAACATACATGTCTCAATTGCAGATGCTTTCTTGTTTTGCATGCTGTGAGCACAGAGGAGAAGAAAGGAATGTCAGGTGTAAACTACCAGGCATTAATCTCAGGGTGCTGCATTGCTTCCCCAGGCAAGGATGCCATATTGATGGGTAAGAAGAACTGCAAGACAGATGGGATTTAGGACCAGTCCCAGGCTCGTGTGGAGCACAGCTCCTCCAGCCTTCAACAATGCATTATATACATAATATAAAATGTCTATAAACTGTTTCCCAAATTGCATTTTCTTGTGTGGAATCAGTTTTCAGAAATCAGCTCCCATGTCTCTCTAAAAGTAAATGCATCTTAAGGTCAAAGTGCAGCACAAGCTATGGCATTTAAGTTATAAATGAGTCACAAGGAGGAAAATAAAGTTAGTTCTTTAGTTATAATTGTGATGTAGTTGGGTATCAGGGCTGTGCAGGCATGCATACCCATGCACTTAAGTCATAAATTCCCTGGGTGGTCCAGGAGTTTGTAATCTAAAGGGATGAGCCAATGGACTGGTTTGAGACAAAGGACCAGCTTGAAGCTTGGTGATTGAACCGTCGCAGCTAAGTGCTTGACCAATTGTTACAGGTGGAAATTTCAGACAGTTCTAGAGATTCCCTCAGGCAGCTCCTGCTGTGTCCAGCCCACACTGTATGCTTGAAGGTGGTGTTCTCCTGGGTGGAGAGCCTGTCCCTCCAGACACACCCTTGTATGTTTCAGGAAAGATCAAGTTGGGCACACGTAAGACATCTGTAAACAGTCAATATAAACTCTTCCTGCAGAAATGGTGTACTGGCTCTGGCTGGGATGGAGTTAACTTTCATGTAGGACAGTCTTTTGTATGTATTTATGATATTAACTACGTACAAAATTAAGATATTAAATACATACATCTCCCAATACAGCTGAAGATGCCACTGTGAGGACCCATGCAACAGAGAATCCCTTTGCCATCTGGTCAGCTACCAACTGTCCTGAATTTTCAAGAAATTTGATTGCCCATGCGAGTGTTACCCTGTGCCAAGATCTGAATGAATGAGATTTTCTCTCTGACAAATGCTCTGCCATGATTTTCTCTGAAACAAAAGGCAATGTGCATCAAAATTCCTGCCACTCCCAGAAGAACCCTCCCTCTGTGTTTTATACTAGGTCTCACAGTCCTGCCTTTTTAAATTTATAATTAATGGTGTCTCTTCTTCTGGAGTGATGAAAGCCAGACTATCCAGAACTCTCAAATATAAGGGGACAAGAGGCTCAGAAGCTGGGACTGCAATAATCCACCCAATCCAGTGAAAGAAGAAATATGTAAGATGGGAAAAAGGCGACTGCAGTGAGGAAGGTCTGAGATCAAGCCAGGATGACAAGTCAACAGGTCCGATCCGAGTCAGAATCAAGCAGCCACCTGCAAAATACCTCAAACAGAGACCGACAGGGAAGGTTGAGCTGAAAAGCACTCCCAGAAGAAGTGGGACAGCTCTTCACTGAGGTTCCTCCCTACTCACCAAAGCAAGGGCCAACAGCCCACTACCAAAGCTGGCCCCAAGCCCACATAGCCAAACCCCAAGGATAGGGCATGTCCTCAGGGCCCTGACAAAAACAATAAAGCCCAAAAGGCAAATTAAAAGTTGTGGATTAGCTAACCATTCTAACAAAGGTGCTTGGAAGCTTCTGCTTACATCATGAATATTTCCTGATTAAGATAATTAATAAGTATTTTACCTTATTTTCTTCCTCATCTACTTTCAAGCCATTACTAAAGGCAAAATAAATAATGATATTAATTATTCCTTGTTAAGCACATTCATTTACCAAGAATAATTCTCGCCACCTTTTATATCTGATAATTTATGATCAAATCTCCTAGCAACCACAATTTTTTGTGTTATTCAGATGTTTGGAGGTTTGCTGTGAAGATGGCAAATAATAGGTGACCTGCCATTTGAGACAAGTCACTCCAGAGAGACAAGTCTATATTACCACTCCACCTTGCAGCAGTAACAAAAAAAATCCATTTACGGTTTTAATATTGCTAATTCTGTCAAGTATTTTTCCTTTGTCCTGCTTGTATAACTTCTACAAAAGCTAATGGGAGTTTTTTATAAAGACTCTTCGCCTAAAATCCTGTAATTTAAACTAATTTATTTGCTAACTAATCACCAGTGGAAAAGATCCTGCAATATAAAAATAGCTACTATTTTATTTTGGCTGAATGTCCAGGTAGATTTTACAGTTTTTTTACACAAAAACCCCAACTAAATAAAGTACTGAAAAAAAATACAGATGTTAGAACATACGTCATGTTAAAACATTGTAAATATTTCAAATATTTTATCCAGTAAAATATGATTGCATCTTGCTGTAATGGCAGGGTCTAAGAATAGAAGTGGCTTCATATGGTTCTATATCTGTGACTGTTTGTTTAACTGGTACTTGAACTACTTGCTTTTTAAAAAAAAGGTTTTTAGCGTGAATATTCTTTATATGCTGGATGTAAAAGCATTACACTAGACATATGTGTGTAAAAACCATTATTTCAGATTTATGGACTATAATACCTTATAATATATAACCCTGCAGGTTAATTTCCTACATGTTTAAGAGAAGTAAAAAGAAAATTATTAGAGGTAATGTGCAGTGCTGGGCTTTTGTCTCTGCGTGCAAATAGTAGTGTTTAACTATCCTGTCAGGAGCCCAGGTGGTCGGTGCTTTTCATGAACTAGCCCTGCTCAGTCATCCCTTGGGCTTTGGCCACCATGCTCCCTGTGCAGATGCCTGGGGCCACTGCCATACCCAGGGGACATGGGGAGCTACTTGCACCCATCCTCTGGCAGGTCACCTGCTTCTGGATTGCAGGAAGGCAGGGCAGTTATTCAGTTATTTTTTACTTACTTAGTCTTTTTTTTACTTATTTAGTTATTTTTTAGGTATGGAAGATCCACAAAGAGTGGGTTAAAATGGTGGGCTGCTGCCAAGCCCAATCTGTTTTCTACAGAAAATGCTTTCCCCTCCAGTTCCACCTCCTTCTCTCTTCTCCGTCCAAAACAAACAAAATCTACTACCCAAAAAAGAAAGCAACCATGCTAGTCGAGGTTCCCTCAGACTTTTTTTGTAGCTACGGTTGTCTGTACCCAAATTTTGCAGGTCATTCAGCACATACAGATGAGTGGCAGAGTTTTAACAGGACCCCGTCTCCAAAGAAGCTGCATTTTCAAAAGGTCTCTGAACACCTGAAAACTTGAACCCAGCTGTGATTATGCATGAATAAGATGACATCCCATACTCTCTCTCTGCCTTTCTTCTTCATCTGGAAAACTGTGATAAATCCTTCCTCTTCCTCACCTTTTGTTTATAACGTAATTTCCCTTCTAGGTTGGAAAAAGGATGAGATGACAGTGCTCAACAGGTTCTGTGACTGTGACCTGCAACATGAGTAAGAGTTTATATTTCAGTACTTTCCATATTGATTAAAACACAGACATTTCCCCTCTTTTAAGATTGTCAAAATGTACAGTCTGTTTCCACTTAAGATAGAAATCAGCAACGATCCCCATGCTCAGTGATTCACCAAAATGCCCCTTTCCAATAAACCATTCATCAAACAGACTTAAGGAATCAGAAAAGTCTGAAAAACAAAAATCTATCCTTTGCCATCTCCACATATCTGTGTCTTACCCTACTCAGGGCACCTATTAGTGAATAATTTCAGGAATTATTTCCAAAATCCAGCACTGCTAGAGAGGGTGATACCAAAAAAGCAGCGCTCTAAGGGTAAAAATATTCCCTGTACATCTCTCTCTCTTTGAAGTTATGCAATAAATGTCATCCTGTGGCACAACATAAAACCTGAAGGAGAAGAGCTGGAATTAAAATCCATTTATGCCCCATTCTCCAACTAGTATGCTGTTTGCAGAGGTGGAATGAATATTAGGAATAACAGTCTAAATGTCTTTGACTTCTCACCAACATCTACGTCAGATGAAGACTTAGGGGCAGCTGAAGAGGATCATACAGCTTCAGAGGTGAGGACAGCCTGCGTTTGGACAGGAACACAGTCCTTATGCACAAATGAAAAGTAAAATCTTCTGTCCAGCTGGGCTTGCTTATTACTCATGTATTGCTACGGCATCTGTGGACAATCACCATCTTGTCTGCAAACAAAACCCAGACTTTTGAAACACTTTTAATAGCTTATTCAGAGCAATATTGGGAAGTCAATAGGTTCCCCTGCTGCATTTCAACTCTGTCAAACCGGCACAAAGAATTGCATTCAGAATTGCTCAGCTCACTCCATGTACAAGGAGCAGCAGGCAGAGCATTGAATTAAAATGGTGGATGGGAAGAAAAATAAGCAGAAAAAAATGTAAAACAGAGAAACAAAAGTAAAAGGACAAAAAAAGAAACAAAAAATAAAAGGAGAAACAAAAGTAAAAAATAGGAGAAACAAATGCTGTCAAGATGAGCAAGAATATTTGCCATAGCTGGTTTGTTGTTTTTTTTTTACAGTATCTGCTCTTTTAAACCTTATTTAAAATGACTGGAATTTTAATTCAAAGTGGAGGAATACAAAGGACGGCTGTGTAGCTCTGCATCTCGTGGTCTTGTTCTTTTGGTTATACTGGCAAATGTTTTTAGATGCCAGTAAAAGATGGACACTGATCAGAAAGCATATAATGAGATTGCAGAATGCCTCACAGCTGTCCATAAGAAATACTCTGCCAATACAGTTCATAAATCATAAACCAGGTTACAAAGCTGTGAGGTCAGCTAAAAGTTCTCGAGATAGAGACCTGAGTGATTTTGTATTTGCCTGTGGGGTCAAAATGTTTAGGATTGCATTCCTGCATGGGAAGGTGATCCTTCCTTTCTCCTCAGCACTGGTGAGACACATCTGGAGCTCTGTGTCTGGTGTTGGACTTCCCAGTACAAGAGAGACACAGACATACTGGCGTAGCAAAGGGCCATGAAGGTGATTCAGGGCTCGGAGCATCTGTCATACGGGGAGAGAATGAAAGAGCTGGGACTGTTCAGCCTGAAGAAGAGATGGGTCAGGGGTATCTTGCTGATGTGTAGGAATATGTGATGAGAGGAGTAGAGAAGGTGGAGCCAAACTCTTTGTGGTGGTGCCCTGTGACAAGACAAAAGGCAATGGGCACAAACTGAAATACAGGAAAATTTATTTAAGCTTAAGAAACACCTTTTTTCCTGTGAGGATGGTCATGCACTGGAAGAGATTGCCTAGAGAGGCTGTGGAGTTTCCAGCCTCGGAGATATTCATAACCTGACTAGACACAGTCCTGAGCTACCTGCTCCACAGGACCTTGGCTTTGAGCACAGGGGTTAGACTAGATGATCTCAGGAGGTGCCTTGCCACCTCAGTCCTATTATGTGATTCTATAACAAACCAAATGAATACAGAAAATCAAAATTATCAAGAAATAACAGGATTACAACCACAAAAATATCACAATAAAATTGTGAAATAGGCAATGCTGATTTTGTTGAGTCAGCCTTGCTGGAGCTGTGTTAGCTCTGAGACTCACACAAGTAATTTTTGAGGATAAATTGTTTGCCTTTAAATGTACAAGCTGTCAGGTAAAGAAATATTTCTTACAAAGTCTGGGGGTGATATTCACACAATAAGGAGCTTACCACAGCATTGGAAAGAATCTGGATGAAGCCCATAGTGTATTCAATGGGAGTTTT
Organism: Ciconia boyciana; assembly: GCF_034638445.1. Classification (NCBI taxonomy): domain Eukaryota; kingdom Metazoa; phylum Chordata; class Aves; order Ciconiiformes; family Ciconiidae; genus Ciconia; species Ciconia boyciana. The sequence continues at coordinate 211,189,423 of NC_132934.1, forward strand.
GACCGATGATACAGGTACTAAAAATTTAACAGAGATCTTGATACTTTTAAGGCTTGTCTAGTAGGAGTAATTCAGAACTGAAGAACTGGAGAGGATCTCTTCTTGCTGGAGACTTTAATGTATAGACTTAGAACGTGAGTTTAGTCTGAATTATGCTGGTTTTTATTTTTCTTTCTAAAATCAGTTCTAGTTTCTCTTCAGCCAAAAAACCTAGATATTTTTCTTTTTTTCTGAAGGGAAACTGCTACTCAGTCACTAAATCAGATTATAATTTCTGAAGAGCTAGATTAAGATTATTTGGCTATTTCCTTTTCACTTGTTTTAAATCTGAATGCTCTTTAAAGCAGCACAAGCAGTATTAAAATTTCATTTAACTACAGCTTAAGCCATGTAGGAGTTGTAGGGCTGCAGTATCATACAAGTCACGCAGCAGCACATACTTTCTAAGAAATCCTATAGGAGATCCTCCTGCCATCTGCAATGCAAAACAAATCTTACAGTACCATGGTGAAGTACTGCAGTTTTGTAATGGCTAATCATTGAGAGAGCTGTTATATAGTATAGCCAAGAATACCAAGGTTAACCCAGTGTAAGTGCAAGGTAAGCATAACAATCTGATTCTCCCTCCACTTATACCAGTTTTAAGCAAGTATGTCTGATGCGTTTGGTAGAGTTATTCCTCAGTTAGTGCAGTGAATGCTTCCTATCTTCATTGTCCCACTAAACACGGCACCGGAGGGTAAAGGTAGGGAAAGCAAGTTGCAGCTCTTGGTTTAGCTTTCTCTTATTTTGTTCAAAGATCACCTGTAATCCCAGTCTTGTTTTTCCACAAGATTGCGTAGGAAGGGCTAGTTGGGTTATTGCTTTGCAAGGTGGGATAGTTGTATATTGCACGTGCCTTCATGCCAAAACCCCAAATGTTTTCCCAGCTTCTGCAGACTGGACTCTGGAAACAAGCAGAAAATACCAGACCACACTTGTGAGTATAAATATGGATGTCACAGCACATCTAAATAATCTCATTGTGCCATCAGCTTTGAAATCTGTTTATCAAAACTGTGCCTTAAATTTTTCTCAAATGTGTTATTAACATACATACAGCCAGCATGACAAATCAGCCTCAACACAAAAGCAAATACTCCCCAGAGGAAGGTAGAAGTTAAAATAAGCTACTCATATCTTGAACCACAGTATCACATTGAGGAAATTATTCTCAGGAAGCCAATGTCATTTTGTTTAAAGGAGTAAAAAGCACGTCTCATGAGACACTTCACTTTCACTGGTTCTTTGAATGACTTTTTAGGACAGGTTTTACTGATTCGTCCTAGCAACTTTGTTGAAATAAGATCTTACTAGCTGCTTTTTCCTTACAATTTATGTTTTGCAAGTTAATTCAGCATATGGCTTTCTGTTGATAGACAATATGATCTTAATTTTACTGAGACAATTGGAAGTTTAGCACAATTTTAAATAGGGTAGATGATATTAGAACCTGTAATTTTCGCTGGACTTCAGTATTTTCTGCAATCAGTCAACAAACTGTACAATTACCTCATGACTGACACCTGTTATCCACCATTCCTTTAATAATGTTTCTTCTGTTTTCAGAATTCATTGGGAAAGAGCAGGGAAACAGACTGGATTTTTATATTTATGATCTCTAAAGGCAAAAGAAAGTTAAATCAGTTCAGATAGATAAAATAAAAACTTCACTGAATTCTTAACCAAAACTTAAGAGATTTTAGCCAGATTCCTAATTTTAGGAAAATTAAAAGAAGGTCATCTGTGCTATCACTAGTGAGAATCAATCTCAATGTGAAAGTCAGGTATAGAAAGAGTTACATGATGGACTGTTTGAATTGAGCCCGTTATGTGGAAGTTATTAAAAAAGAGTGTGTCTGGCTGAAAGGAAAGGAAGAAGGAAATCAGTGGGGTCAGAAACCAGGAAGGAAACAGGGTAGGATATAGAGACAATAAGAAGCTGGAATCTTCAGCTGTAAGCAATGTAAGTAGATAGGAGTGAGCAGTGATAAGAGTTAGAGATGAAGATGTCATGCACATTGAGGTGTACTGGAAGGAAAGAGACTGTGAACATCTGTATCGAGAAGTGGGAAAGGTAATAACAAAGTTTGCAAAAGATTAAAAAAGATAGTCCAGCTAAGTGGAGGTAGAAGCAAAGATCAGATGTGAATTTGCCATCCTCTCAAAAGCACAATACTGTAGCCGAGATCAAAATCTACAGGCTTCTGTCTTCTGAGACAGAACTAGAAGGATTGTCTTAATATCATTTGGCTACTGGAGAGAAGATTATATGCCATCCTCCATCCTACTCTTGTACAACATATGCCTATAGAAGATAAAGCTATTTGGAAATTAAGGATAAGTTCCATGGGGGAAAGAGGCAATCAATGTGCAGTCTGTCTAAATGGCTATAAAATTATACATGACAACTATATGCAAGGAGCATGCCAGTCACAGCAGAAAATAGTTCAGAAAGGCCACTTGTAAGGTTGAACAGGTCCAGGCATGGCAAGAACATACCAGATGCACAACTAGGCATACTGCTTGGAGTGTGCATATGTGTGCATCTGTCCGCAAGTTTGCACAAGAGAGACATAGAAATGCTTATGCATGTTTTGCAAAGCCAACACAGTGCATTAGCATATATACTGCACATGAAGGAAGCTATAGCCATTTTGGTTTTAAGGTAGTGAAAAGATAGATGCCACTTACTATTGGAGAAGCAGAAGAATATTGTTCTATATTGTTGCTTGCCAGCCTGCCTGAAAAAAAGGCAAGGATTCATGGCTTGGTTTGTGAGTTAGGGGGAGAGGCAGATTTAGTGGTGAGGTAACAATTTATAAAGGCTTTTGTAGACATGTTGAGCTCATGTCTGTTGCAGATCATCTATATCAGATGCAGATTTTAAAGCCAAGTTGAGCAGTGTTTGCGCTTCTGCAAGAGTAACACAGAAGTAGGCAACTAATTAGGAAAATTGCCAAGGAATGTATTAGCTGAATACAATTGATCTATTCTAAATAATGCCTCTATGGCAAGAAGCATGTATAAATATAAACACTTCTGGTGTGCAGCAACAACGATTTTTTGACTGGTTTATTTTCTTCCCTCACAGGCAGGAGCTTTCTCGCTTGTGCACAGACCATTGCATACTCCAGGATCTTCTCACATTCTCCCATCCTCCCATAGCTATGGGCTTTTCTCTGATCACCTGTTTCTGGGGTTCTCTGCAACTCCTCTTAATTCCTACTAACCTGATAGGAGGACTGTAGGATGCCTTTCTCTGTGCAAGCCACAGGTTTGCCATACTCCCCATTACTTTCTCCATAAGCGTCAGAGGCACCCGTTCAATTTTCAGGCCCTCGTTCCCCCGTGGCCATCCATTTGCTCTTCCTCCCACTATGCTTGTTTCCTTTTTTTCCCCCCCGAAAACAAGTCACTTACTTACAGTGCAAATGTCTTATGAAAGCTTGAGTCAGCAACCACTCTGTTCCTCAAGGTGGGGGAGTAAGATCTGGCTGTAATTAGTGGCGGCATAATTACAGGACTATGCACTCATTCCTCAGCCCAGAGAAATTCTTCTGCTGCTGACTGTAGCTGTTAGAAATTTAAAGACCTTTCCACAGCATCTGTATCTACAGGTTGAAGAACATTTATTTAGGTTACGAAACTAAAATCACAGTACAAAGTAGGAAATTTGAACAGGGCTCCTGTTTTGTCAGAAAACCAAAGACTGTCATAAGCATCCTATGATGTCCCCACATCACCCTTTCACCCAGGGTACAGTCTCATATCCAGCACCACTTCATTAACATAAATACAGTCATCAATTCTTCACACTGAAACTTAAACACCAATGGAAACTACAAATTTTAGAAGGTGGAACTGCAGCTGGGCAAGCCTGGGCTTTCACTCTTCTTCCTAGTAAGAGACCTATCCTCATGCTGTCTTGACTGTAGACCTTACTCCATAATAATCTCTACAGTCATTATTATAATCCTCTGTAAACTTATATTCAAGACAGTAAAATATAAGAATTATCTTGTATTTTAAACAATTTATTTGTGATGTAATGGTGATCTATAAACAATAAACATATCTCAGCATAACACTTGAATGAGTGTCTGATAATTGGCAAGATGAACACAATATGTTCATGTTTTCTCTGAGGTCTTTGACAATTAAGCACCTTATATCACTTTATGTCACTGGTCAATCACATAGTAAGCCTATAGTACCGTAAAGAAATATTGTCCTTTAAGAAATTAATAAATAACTAAGATCTTAATTTTCCTAAAATTAAGAATCTCAGTCAGAGTGGGATGATCAGCTGGATCTTTTATGCAAATCTGATTAAATGGGCAGTGAGGGGTTGTTGATGATTTTGTTCTCTTTGAAAAAATGAGCAATCAGTGCTCAGTTGCTTGCTTTATAACAACCCATAGTCTCCACACCCCTCCCACCCCCAATATATGTATATCTTCATATACTTATCCAACACTGACTTTTCGTGTCTTCCTTTCTTTAATTTTGTTGCTATGGAAATCTTCCCCCATAGTGTCTGCATTGACTCAAAAGTGCTGAAAGCCTTTGAACATGCAGCACTCTCATGTGTCTTCAGGACAGTTTGGAATAATGCTAAACAAATGCAAGTGAAAATTGTGTTTATAAAGAAATCCTCTCCGCTATTCTGCGCCTGAGAAGGCTAGCTCTTTTCAATGTTTTCATGTTTATTTTAGCAAAAAATAAACAAGCACTCTGTGTATAAACCTTCTCATGCCAAAGTTTTCCAAAGAGCTTAACAAATGACACACCATCTGCAAAGATTACTTGTCAAGGTGCCTCTGGAGAGCAATTGACAACCTCTCTGTGATACCACCTTGTTACTATATGTCTCTTAAGGAAATGAAAAATAAAATTTCAAAAGTCAGCATCCAATTATTATTGCCATATTTGGATAGGACTTGGCAAACACGCTGAACTTCCTGCAAAGGATTGTACAACTCTTGAAGGGCACAAAGGGAGACACAAGGGGTCCTCATCTCATGGGAGAGGCAGTGCCTCCTTCAGTCTCCCCTCTACCATTCTGACACAACAGGAGGCTGTGGCGGTGTGCTCCCCCCCCTCCCCCCCAGCTCCCCAGCTCCCTGCACAAGCAGTAACCATCAGTGGGAGTCATCCTGATAGCTGCATCCAGTTATCCTGGACCTTGAGGACAAATGGCAACAAAGTAGCCATTGGCTGCTTTGAAGCAAGGATCTAAACCTCTTGCTGATATGCAAATATGACCATAAGTCAATCATCTTACTCCTTAAATAGTGGACAGCCCAGGGCCCTTTGAGCTCTCCTGCACGGCAGCGGGCTGCACGCCAGGATCTCACCTTGAGCAGGGACGCCTCTCAAGGTTACTCCTCGAGGTTGAGAGATTCCTTGCCGCAACAGATCCTCGGTAAGTGACTAACAGCATGCTAAACTTTGAAATCTTAGCTAAGTGATATAAAGGATTGATTGCGCATATATAATCCTTTAGACATAAACCGTTGACCAAGTCTGGGACTAGGACTGGATCTAGCCGCACCTAGACTCCTCTCTGAGAAGGAGTTTAGAACGCAAGGGGATCCTTTCCGAACCTCATGACTCAACGGGAGGGTCTCCCTGACAGTTTTGTCTGACCCTGTCCTCTATGCAGTAAATAATCAAGTGTGCCTCGCCATCGAATCTTGTTAAAACACTGTCGCATTGAACTTTGTTAACTCCCTATTCTGTATCAATAAACTATATTTTTACTTCTCTCTTACGAGTGAAGTGCACTCTCACTCCATCCGCGACAGAGGCTTGACAGTCCTGATTCTGTTCAACTGACATGAGCAAAGGAGATCAGTGGAGTTTTATGCCTCAACGTATTGTAAGTTCAGGTATAAAAATGAAAAAATGTGGAGAGATATTTCTGGTAGGTCTTGGAAGAGGTCTTAAGGGAAAAATCAGTAAAAATGACTAGAAAACTTTGTATCAAATAAAATTGATTTTTTCCACCTAGAACTTGGGCATCAGTTCATCAATGACCACTATAAAGAGTTTTTACAAAAGTCTTTCTCTTGCTTATTATATCACATTCTCCTTCTTTCTTCCTTCAGTCACAACATCTTTTACCAGAATGCCTTTAAGTATAGAAACACGAAATTTATAAGTGTCTTGAAGATGTGATTATTTATGCAATCTACCAAGCCATTACTTTAGTCCCCATTGTACCACTTGTGCTTTTCACCTGTTTTGTGTCTTTTTTGGATTGAGGGTCTGACATATATCACCTAGCTTGGCACTCATCTTCAGCAAAAAAAGAAATTAAAAAAAAAAAGAATGAAAAAGAAATAACTAACATAACATAACATAACATAACATAACATAACATAAACAATGACCCAATTCACCTAAAAATGTTCCTCATGAAAATATCAGGAAAAATACTTCAGAAACACTCCAGTGTCTTGAATGAAGCTTAACAAGTACTACTATTTTCAAGTCATCCAAAGGAAATCTTTCTGTAGTGTGAATTATTTGTGCTTCAGAATGCCAACTTTGACTTGTTTTGAGCCCTTTACTTATGCCATCTTTTGGATCTCTCCCCTTAGTGCCATGCACATAGTTATTAGGGTAACAGTGAAATGGAGAAAGATCCCTGATGTTGTGATCAAATATGGCACCAATGAGGGAAACACCAGCTGAGGATCCAGTCCATAACTTTTCCTAAATTCAGTATCATGTTATTTCTTTAATAACGAGAGGACAGAACAGTTCAGTGCAAGTGGAACGAACAGCGTTCTGTGTCTATTACACTCATTATCTTCTTGATCATTTTGAACTAATCTGTGGATAATTCAAATCCCTTTGCTAATTTGTACAGAGATGCACTACAGAGCAAGTCAGTTAATATCCCTTTCTACATATTTTATCACAATCATGCCTGGAATATGGCATTTGATTCTGGGCATCCCTGGAGTGCTCTGAGGCCCAGTGATGAGATATTGAGGGCAATAGGTGGAATTCATCTTTGGAGGGGAAAATAGGTGACTTTAGGCATGTTCTGAATGATCTTTTATCCAATGCTATTTCTCTTCCTTTAGAGTATTTCAGGAAAGAGCAGATTCAGTTATCAAGGAGGTGGCAAGATGGGTCTTAATTACAAACCACATTTCCCAGTAATGTGTTAAAAATGAGGTAGCAATCAGTAGAAGATATGAAACTTCCTTAATTTATTAGAAGACCTGTATTCTAGATACTCAAAATACAGTATTGACATACGAAATAACTTTCTTGCTAATTAAAACAAGTTTTCTGTCTTCTGTTCTTCTCATATGTTTCAGGAATGATGAGCATTAACAGTCTTTACAGAAGTATGGTCAGAGCATTAACAGCCTTTACAGAAGGATGGTCATGACTTCCATATATTTGAGCATGAAATATGGAAAAGTTTCGTTGATCTTAAGAAGAAGGTTTCAAAGAAAGGCGACTGAATTCCCTTTCCTCTGATAAGACCTTATCCTGCTTTTCTGAAGTGAAGGGAGTTTTGCTGAAACCCTAATGGGAGCAGGGTCTGCCCTTTAAACAACACTGGTAAATTCAGTCTAGGTTAGAAAACACCAGAGTTTATTATTGCAAAGTGCAGACATTTTCTTATTATGAACCAACACCATTTTCTTTCCTCTTTCATAGAATTTCTTTGCAAGCAGAACATTCAATTTAACTTTTCAATCCATGAGCAACTAAGTACTGTACTGCCAATTCTCAATGGGATAGTTCAGAATTGGTGATTGACTACATAGCTATAATTTTAAAAAGATTAATTTACTGGTGACCTAAATACCTACACAGTGGCAAATTGAAAAATGTTCCTAGGCAACAAGAACCTATTGACACAATGAAAATTCCTCCTTCAGAAATTGTTACCTGAAGCAAAGCAGCAAAGAATATATATCAGATTTGAAGGAGGGTAAAAAAAAGATGAGCAAGAAACAACCCTAATTTTTCAAAAATCATGATGTACGTTCATATGATTCTGGGTTTTTTTCCAGGGATGGGAGACCTCCAGGAAAATCCAAAAGAGAAGTGCTGCCACATGTGATTGGGGAAAAAAAATCATCAGGAGAGCAGAACTGCTTCAAAAGTGATAGACTGAAGTGCTACCATATCAGAAATGTGGTCCTTCTCACAGAAAACTCCTGATCCCCTTGAGATATTTAAGATCACACAGCAGTTTCTCAAGGGCAGATATGTACAGCCTTCACAGTCCTTGTAGAATAACAGCTCTTGATTATTGCATTAGTGTTGCACTCCCTAGCATAAGCATTTCAGTAGCTGACTGAACACTTACTGTGCAAAGTCATGGAAGCATCACTTGAGGACAGAAGCAGCCTGTTACCAGTAGGAAAACATTTTTCTTTCTATAATGTCCCAGTTCTGATCTCTGAGGGTGACCTACAAAATGGCTCTCCCATCTCCTCCAAAAATCCCTGGGTACTGAAATAAGTAATTTGTCTGGCTGCTAAAAGTTACAGAGACAAATATACGGCTTTTCTGTCAAATTAAAAGATAGTTGTGCTCACTCTGACCCCTCTCTGTATCTCATAGGAAGCAACAACCTCATCACATCCCCATTTACTAAAACTATGTTCTGTTCCAAAAGTACCAGACAACTGTTTCTTCCTAAGTGTCTCATGGATTATCATAACAAAGTTAAGTTAAGAGCTATTGTTCTCAGCCTGTGCTTGAGATGAAATGTGCTGCTTCTTGCTCAAGTTTGAAGAAGAGCTTGTGTCTTTAAAAGTTGCCTATTTTTCTTCCAACTCTGTTAGTCTAATAAAAGGTGCTGCTTTTCCCTACTGCCCATGCCTTATGAAGGGAGCAATGCACACTTCCCAGCATAACTGCTGTAACTCTTGGAGTTGAGGATAGTTTCTCTGAGGCCTGGCAAATCAAGTCATCTTTCTTTATAAAGCTAATGCACTGAACTATGGATGGTGTGTGCCTAAGATTTACGGATGAAAATATAGGCTTTGATGCTCTTTACTTAGACTATCTTTCTTAATGGGGGAGTCCATTGGTAGAAATTGATGGAGTATGATCGTGGCAATTAGACTCATAGAATAGTTTGGGTTGGAAGGGACCTTTTAAGATCATCTAGTCCACCCCCCTTTCCATGCGCAGGGACATCTTTCACTAGCTCAGGTTGCTCAAAGCCCCATCCAACCTGACCTTGAACATGTCCAGTGATGGGGCACCTACAACTTTTCTGGGCAACCTGTTCCCATGTCTCACCACCCTCATCATAAAAAAATTCTTCCTTATGTCCAGTCTAAATCTACCCTCTTTCAGTTTAAAACCATTGCCCCTTGTCCTGTCACTACAGGCCTTGGTAAAAAGTCTCTCTCCATTTTTCTTATAAGCCCCCTTTATATATTGAAAGGTCAAGTTCTCAAAGTAGTCTATACTAGTAGCTACTTTATAATGAAACAGTGCCAAGGAATGTACTTGGGCATTGAAACACGCTGGTCTATATAGTAAACTATTAGCATGTTTTCTTGGCACAGCTCAGGAATCATAATTTTCACGGAGCATCCTCAGCAGGCGTTCGGCACACAGCACCTTGTTTTGAAGTCTAGGAGAGCTAACATTGTTCTTCCCTTGCCAAGGGCCAAGCCATGTTCTAAGAGACATCTAATATGCTTTCAAAGTGGTTACAAAACTAAAACCCCTAAATTGTAAGTGAATGGAAGATCACTGCAAAACAAAGTGACTTTTTTTTTTCCTTCTTTCTTTTTTTTTTTTTTCAGAACCATAGCTGTGTTTCCACATCTGAGTATTAGCATTGGTCATTTTGAACTTCAAAAGGTCTGGGGTTTTATCTGTTAAATGAAAATGTTGTTAAAATTCTCTTTTCTTAAATGAAAAGACAAAATATAATTACACAGATAAGAGACATGGCAGAGTAGAGATATTTTTACCAGAATTTATAGGGAGATTGCTTCAAAGAAGCAAAGCTATGATTTGTAACCAGAAGAGATTCATGCAAGTTATTTTGAACTGAAGATGTATGGGAAGGAAGGAGATCATATGGGAAAGATTTCCTCCAGGGCAACTGGCCTCTTTCTTTTTCTTGGCATTATAAGTGCTGTTCAACGGTACTGGAGAGACATTCAAGTACAGGCGGTTAAATTTCATCTCTGTGCAAATGAATTTCCAAAATCTTCTGTCTCCTCTTTCCAGGAATTGTATGCAGGCTGAACCTTCTGCTGAAATCAGTTTGTTTATCTCATAGAAAAATAAATTTTCTACTTCTGTGTGAGGCATTTTATTCTGTCTACTAAGAACACAAGAACCTTGACACAGATAGAAATTTTGGAAATAATTAGTAGAAGATGGAAACTAGTGGGCATATAATTAATTTCTAGCAAACAACATACTAATACCTAAGTTTGTAAGCTTACACTGGTTTTACCTTGACTACTGTATGAATCAGTATGAATTTGTGTATGGAGGGACAATCAGTTATTAGCTTACTTTTGTAATGTAAAGTGAGCTTTGACATTCCTTAATATTGAAGAGCAATATTATATACGGGATATACAGGATTGTTACTAGAAAGTGGGCTTTATTCTATCCTTGGTCATACATGTGGAATGGAGTTAGCAGTTAACCATATTGTAGTGTCTGGACACTGACCAGTAGCATTATGCTGTGCAAAAAGACAGTTAATTTAATCCTTTCACACTTCTAGGAATCACCTACGGAGGAAGGACTCCAGACCAGGACTCCCAGAAGGGTTAGTGTCCTTACAGAGGGATCTAGACAGATTGGAGCATTGGGCTGCGATTAACGGGATGAAATTTAACAAGTGCAAATGCCAGATTCTGCACCTAGGACGGAGCAATGCTGAGCACAAGTATAAACTGGGAGACGAGTGGCTGGAGCGCAGCCCTGCAGAAAGGGATCTGGGGGTGCTGGTAGGCAGCAGGCTCAACACGAGTCAGCAGTGTGCCCTGGCAGCCAAGAGGGCAAACCGCATCCTGGGGTGCCTCGAACAAAGGTAACCAGCCGGTCAAAAGGGGTGATTATCCCACTGTATTCAGTGTTGGTGCGGCCTCACCTTGAGTACTGTGTGCAGTTCTGGGCCCCACAATTTAAGAAGGATGTGAAGGTCCTTGAATGCATCCAGAGGGGGGCAACAAAGCTGGTGACAGGGCTGGAAGGCATGTCCTGTGAGGAGTGGCTAAGGACTCTGGGTTTGTCTAGTTTGGAGAAAAGGAGGCTGAGGGGAGACCTCATTGCTCCCTACAGCTCCCTGAGGAGGGGAAGTGGAGACGGAGGTGCTGATCTCTTCTCCCTGGCACCCAGTGGCAGGACGCATGGGAATGGTTCAAAGCTGCACCAGGGGAGGTTTAGCCTGGACATTAGGAAGCACTTCTTTACCGAGAGAGTGGTCAAACACTGGAACAGGCTTCCTAGAGAGGTGGTCGATGCCCCAAGCCTGTCAGTGTTTAAGAGGCATTTGGACAATGCCCTTAACAACATGCTTTAACTTCTGGTCAGCCCTGAAGTGGTCAGGCAGTTGGACTAGATGACCGTTGTAGGTCCCTTCCAACTGAAATACTCTATTTTATTCTATTCTATTCTAAGGGGAGAGTAGGCTTTAGCCACTGGGTTTCCATTTTGCTTCCTCCCATCCTCTAGTTTGCTGAAAACCTGGGATCAGCTCTTTACAGAAGTGGAGATTTCACCTAACTGACCTCAGATACATACCTGAGGTGGGAGGCATTGTATTCTTTTGCCTTCCTTCTCCTAAAGAAAGCTCACTAATTTGAGAGAAAGCTCACCTCTAAGAAGCCAGAGAGGAGGTCAAATCTTTGCCATAAAAGGGCACTTTCAAATCTAAAGGAAGATTGCCTTTGGTTCTTATCGTCACCTTTTATACCAAATAAAAACACAAACATGCTGAACGGTGATGCACTTGTGTTCATAGCCGTATCAGCAAGAAGGATGGACTTTTCATCAGAGCCACTGTTTATGCTCTTTTATAAGAACCAAAGCATTAGTCACCAAGGGAGAAATCCAAGGTGAGACTGTAACAGTTTTGCATTGATCAGTAGGTGAGGTTATCTATGTTTTTCCTTAGACATGGACAAAAGGACAAAGCCAAACTGCATGTGTTAGATTTGGGAAATGTTTGGGTCTCTTCTCTGACTAAACTGGGAAAGAATTTGAACCTCTGCTTCTCACTTAATGCATCACTGTCCTGACATCTGAGCTTCAGGGTGTTCTGGGTGGATGGGGGTCAACAGCTTATATTTATGGGATACTTTTTTAAGGATAGCAAATTTATTGCAGTGTAGAAGAGGAAAGTGTATATCTCAGTTTCATCTGGCAGGAAAAAGCAGTCTATGCCCATTCAACTGCTGGTGGAAATCACAGCTACAGATTAAGGTCTTCACCTTCTTTAAGTCTTCCCCTCTCTATCCCTCTCTCCCCCAACATTCAAGAAGTAAGGGGAGGTTATGAGAGTCTTCAGAAACATTTCACCTGTTAGCGTCTAGCAGAGACACCCTAGAATTTAACCCTCATTGGTAACTAAATAAGTGTAGCAAACCCAAGGTAAATGAGAGCCCAGGAGATGGCCCTGTTAATTCCAGAATTTCTGTGCAACTTTATTAAATCCAGCCACAACATTCCCCAGAGTCCTGCCCCTCGCCTGATCCCTGTTTCCTCGAGGTTCGTTCACATTCATATGTACAAACAGCAACCACTGCCTATGAGTTCATGTCATCAGTTGAATGCCATCTTTTATTACAGTATATGCAGTCAAGTTTGAATGAAGACTTAGCCATAAGCCGAAATTCTCAACAGCAAGTTTTGCAGGGATAATAGAAGGTGATGTAACAAAAATCCACACAGGATGCATCTACAGCTAGGTGGGAAATGGTTTTCTAGGATTACCCTGAAGTAGAGAGGTGACTGGACTTGAAGATGGGTATCTCTAGCTTGTGCATCTTCACCATCTTCACACTTGAGGTTTATGCTGTGGTCACTCAGTCATTTTGAGGTGGCATCTACAGTTGCTCTTGTTGAATTGATGTACTGTATTTAAATTACTATATAATAGCTGGTACATGAAGCGGAACCTGAGCCTTTTTTCTCCAGCTCACCAGGGTGTCTGGTGTCAGAGGTGTCTGTCTCTAGATCTACAAAGACTATAAGACTTCTGTTTCTTCTCTCATCTTTTGCTTGTAGCTTGTAAAATCTGTAGGTTAGAAACATAAAATTGTTAGCTACTGATCAGTGTATTTTTGCATTATTAATATTTTGTCCAGTACAATGAGATGTCTGTATTTTGGGGCCCAATAAGCACTACATTAATAGGCTAAGATAAGTTCTAATTTTTGCCTATCAAAAATCTCATGTCTACCTAAAACCAGAGAATATCACTGCAGCTGTTCTTGTTAGTTTTCATCTTAAAGGTGGCGATAACCTAATGAAAAATTATATGTAAATTGTAAGGATTAGTTAATGCAAGGCCCAATTATGTAGAACAAAATGGAACTAATATTTCATTTCTGTATTCATCTGTTGAAAGTACAATGAATAAATAGTGTAAGAGCCTCTAGTTATACAACCAATCTTGCTTAGCTGCAAATAGGTGTCAATAATAACTAATGATGAAGCCATGTGTCAAATAACAGGATATGGAGCACAGCTGGATTTTCAAGATGAATGACAGATTAGAAAAAGCTTAAAAAAAATCTTAATAACACTGCATTGTAGTTATAAAAATATATTCACTTGTCTAATCTTTTTATAGCGAAGTGCGTCACTTCAAAACTCTTACCCATAAAACTCTCTTGTCATTAAATCACCTCTCACCCCTGCATGTTGACACACTCCTCTCATAATGATGGGATGTCACAGAACCCAGAGAGTTACATACTGCTTTCACAGGTGAAGAAATGTGGCTCAGCAGCACCTGATCCCAAGAAATGCTCAGCCTGAGGCCAGGTGTTCCTAGTCGTCTCTGAGGGGTGATCAAGAATTCCCTCAAGTAAAATCCTGCCCATCACTAAAACCCTTTTTCTTCCTTTTGAAGCCTTTATATCCATTGAGTGCCTTATAGACCAGGTCATCTGTAAACTGAATAAAAGGAAAAAAAAAGAAGCTGTTCGATACTTTGTGCATGTCTATTTCTCCTATTGCTCTGGCTTTCTCTAGTGTTTTTCACACTGCTTTTTTCCCATTCTCCCTTGTAACATCGGATATTAACATTTTTCCATGCATCTTTTTTTAATGCATGGAGTGAAGCAATGTCTTCAGAGATTACTTTTGAAATTAAGAAAAACCTACTCAATAAAGAACTCAGATCAGGTCCCATAAGGAAATCTGCACAGGGCTGGCCAAAGCCATTCTTTGTGCTCATTCTGAGGCCAGTGCAGGAAATAAGAAAGGAAATGAAATGTCTTTGCAGCCATGAGGGAGTCCCATTGGTAGCCAGTGCAGACCAGGGCCACCGAGACCTGCCTTAACTGGGGCTCTCTGTGTGGTAATGCCAGTGGGCTGCCAGCACAACAGAGAGAGCTGGGAATTAGGGCTCTCCGAGCCACTTCATCCCCCTTCCCCTGCCCATGCCAGCCTCAGGTGATGGAAAAAAATGAGACTTAGAGCAAATTTTTCCTGCTGCATTTCTGCAGTGCTCCAGGATATGCTGGGTCGTTCCTCAAAGAAACCTTTTGATTGCACAGCATCATGATGCATGAAGAACTTCGTGGAAGCTATAAAGGCGGGACCCAGGCTTTCCTGCTCCCTAAGAGCAGATTTTTATAATTTATAAACTAAAACAAGAAGCTCATTTGACCATTAGCTTTGTAGGGTGTCGCGGATGGAGTGAGCGTGCACTTCACTCGTAAGAGAGAAGTAAAAATATAGTTTATTGATACAGAATAGGGAGTTAACAAAGTTCAATGTGACAGTGTTTTAACAAGATTCGATGGCGAGGCACACTTGATTATTTACTGCATAGAGGACAGGGTCAGACAAAACTGTCAGGGAGACCCTCCCGTTGAGTCATGAGGTTCGGAAGGATCCCCTTGCTTTCTAAACTCCTTCTCAGAGAGGAGTCTAGGTGCGGCTAGATCCAGTCCTAGTCCCAGACTTGGTCAACGGTTTATATCTAAAGGATTATATATGCGCAATCAATCCTTTATATCACTTAGCTAAGATTTCAAAGTTTAGCATGCTATTAGTCACTTACCGAGGATCTGTTGCGGCAAGGAATCTCTCAACCTCGAGGAGTAACCTTGAGAGGCGTCCCTGCTCAAGGGGAGATCCTGGCGTGCAGCCCGCTGCCGTGCAGGAGAGCTCAAAGGGCTCTTGGGCTGCTCACTATTTATGGGGATAAGATGATTGACCCATAGTCATATTTGCATGCCGACCACAGGTTTTAATTTCTTCGGTGGGCGCATTGCACAATAGCGCTAGGCTATTGTGTTGTTATCTGTCTCCTGAATTCACTTTGAGCTGATGCAGCCATCGTGACCAGATGCATCCATTACAATCACCGCTGGTGGTTATCACCTAAGCAGGGTTGCAGGAGATAAAGGTCGGGGGCAGGGGAAGCACACTGTCACATAGGGTCACTGTTGGGACCCAGCATGGCTCCTGGTGGGAGGAGGAAGCAAAGGATCCCCTGTTACACCATTATTCTCTCTTCTACAGCAATTTTTGGTTTTCCTTCATTCCATTGTCTTAGTCTTTGCCTGCTTCATTATTTTTGGCTGATGACTAAACTATTACCTTCTATTTTTCTGTGTGGGTAGGATTTTTCTAATAAAGCAAGCATACTGGCACTAGCTCGCTACTCAGGTCTCCAAAGGCACCCAACACACTTTGCTGAGATTGAGGCTGTGCAATGATTCACAGCAACTGCACTCAGTTTGGCCTCCTTTTGGTCTATTAATTGTCCATAAACAGAAGGCAATTTCCAAACAGTCATTTTCCCTTGGTCTAAATAATTTTCCTATCATTTTTTATGCCGGTGCAACTCTGCTGGCATTGCTTACAGCTTATGAGAAGAAAACCAGATCTGGAATCTGCAAAAATATGAATATGCTGCAAACTTCTAAAGAATGGTTCAAAACAACTCATTAATTTCACACATATGCTATTAAAGTAAAAAATACTTTTTTTTCCTAGTTTCTATTATGCATTGGGTTTGCATGGCAAGGTTTTGGTAGGGGAGGGGCTACAGGGGTGGCTTCTGTGAGAAGATGCTAGAAGCTTCCCCCATGTCCAATGGAGCCAATGCCAGCTGACTCCAAGACAGACCCGCTGCTGGCCAAGGCTGAGCCAACCAGCGACGGTGGTAGCGCCTCTGGGATAACATGTTTAAGAAGGGAAAAAGCTGCACATTTTTGCAGCTGGGAGAGAGGATTGAGAATATGTGAGAGCAACAACCCTGCAGACACCAAGGCCAGTGAAGAAGGAGGGGGAGGAGGTGCTCCAGGCACCGGAGCAGAGATCCCCCTGCAGCCCATTGTGAAGACCATGGTGAGGCAGGCTGTTCCCCTGCAGCCCATGGAGGTTAACGGTGGAGCAGATCTCCACCTGCAGCCCGTGGAGGACCCCATGCTGGAGCAGGTGGATGTGCCCGAAGGAGGCTGTGACCCCATGGGAAGCCCACACTGGAGCAGGCTCCTGGCAGGACTTGTGACCCCGTGGAGAGAGGAGCCCACGCTGGAGCAGGTTTGCTGGCAGGACTTGTGACCCCTTGAGGGACCCACTCTAGAGCAGTCTGTTCCTGAAGGACTGCACCCCATGGAATGGACCCACACTGGAGCAGTTCATGAAGAACTGCAGCCCATGGGAAGGACTCACGTTGGAGAAGTTCATGGAGGACTGTCTCCCGTGGGAGGGACCCCACGCTGGAGCAGGGGAAGAGTGTGAGGGGTCCTCCCCCTGAGGAGGAAGGAGCGGCAGAGACAACGTGTGATGGACTGACCGCAACCCCCATCCCCCTGCGCTGCTCGGGGGGAGGAGGTAGAGAAAATCAGGAGTGAAGCTGAGCCAGGGAAGAAGGGAAGTGTGGCGGGAAGGAGTCTTAAGATTTAGTTTTTATTTCTCATTACCCTAGACTGATTTTGATTGGTAATAAATTAAACTAATTTCCCCAAGTCAAGTCTGTTTTGCCCATGACAGTAATTGGTGAATGATCTCCCTGTCCTTATCTCAACCCATGAGCCTTTTGTTATGTTTTCTCTCCCCTGTCCAGCTGAGGAGGGGGGTGATAGAGTGGCTTTGGTGGGCACCTGCCATCCAGCCAGGGTCAACACACCACATATTAACATATACGCAAATGCAAAACGGTACTCAAAGTTTCACTTCCACAAGCTGTAACAGTTGTGCCAGTGGGATGGATGTTCAGATGCAAAATGTAGATGTTTTTAGTTCATATGCAGTGTAAAAATTAAAACTATGAAGCTCCTGAGTGGGCTAAGAGATTCAGATTCACAGTTTTTCCTCATCATCTAAGTGCACATCAGTCCTTGATGCAATGCCTGCTCTGGCACCTTAAAGGAAGAAAAGGTTGTTTGGTTTGCTCAGTGTATTCCCATAATTAAACCCAATAAAGCTTTCAGTGTGAGTTATTAACTTGGTGATAGAAACAGACATTTCTTAAACAAAAATAATTATATCTGATGTGATTCATAAAATTTTTAAGCACAGGATGTTATCTCCATTCGTGATACTTTAAACAATACATTTGAGAATCGTTTACTTTCTCTTTCATAAGGCATGAAGTGCATTTTTATATTTTCAGGCTTTGCTCTCCCGAGAGTTAGAAACAGGCCATTAGAAGATGGAAGCTGGGGAGTTATTCCAGCTCCTGTGGATGGACGAGGAGAATCTCTGGTTCACCACTAATTCCATGCTGTGAGTTACCACCTCTCTGATCTGCTACCTCTTATTCAGTGAGCACTCCCTAAACCATATTAGTCAATAAGACTAATTATTTAAAGTGCCACAGTTTAGTGGGAAATGTATATGTGAATGTGATGGAGTCTCAGCATTAGGAAGAGTCAGTTCTATGCTGCCAGAGCCTCTTTCCTGGCATAATAAGTCCTATGATCTATGATGAATAAAAACACATTCAGCACAGTTATGCTCTGCCAGGACTAGGACTCAAACTCTGTCAAACTCTCCTTGCCTGCAGTTATGTAGAATCAAATACTTTTCAGTAGCTGAACAAAAGCCATTGCTATGTTTCATTTTCCTTCCCAAAACAAGTCTACTGTAGGTAAAAAAAGCTAACACAGACCTGTCAATGGTGGCAGGTAGAAGAAAATTACAGATAAATCACTGAGCACAACATTTTTCTGAGTAATGTGAAGCTGATTTAAAGCAACAGCCGGCCAAAGACAGTGCCTATAAATTATCTCTACTCAATGAAGAAAAGGTGACAGATTTCAATTTAGAGAATAATATTAATATTAAGGGATAGTTATATTTTTCAAATATTTCATATCTGACAAGAAACACCATTTAATTACTATTAAAACTTACCTTTATTGGAAGCCATATGGCTAACTCAATTTGGGTCATACAGTTTGAGGACAGTATAAAATTCCCAAACCTTAACATGAACAGCTAAAAACGATCTGTTTGACGTCAGCCTCTCCTTTAACCTACAGATATGTGACACATCTGGGGAATTAGGGCTCAGAGATATTGCTCTGCCAACATAACCAGTTTGAGACAAGTATTTTGAGCATTGGAAACAGAAGGATTGCATGTGCCCAAATCCACTTTTCTGTTCTCTTCTTACACCAAACAGAGACTCCTTCAGAGGAAGCACTAAGACCTCTGCTTCTCTGCAAACATATATGTATATTTGCATCCAAAAAATGTCTGTATTTAAAGAGAAACTTTAAAATTAAGCATAGAGCTAGGATCGGTTCTGCACTGGGACAAGCAAGGAACAGAAACAAGGTCTTTGTTGCAAACAGGTCTTCTTTATTCCCTTTTCCCAATTTCCATCCACTTCTTACATTCCTAAATTGATACCTACTTCTTTTAAAAAATCTTTAGTCATAATTACGCCATTCATATAGGCTGTTTCTTTCATGCCTCATTCCCCTTTTGTTTACTCCCAATGTTAGTGTTGGACCTCTAATGCAGGTGTCAAGAATCGAGTTTGGGTTATTCCAGTTGGTCCGTCAAGTCTCATTTTCTATGAAGAATTTTCTGGGGAGCTGAATTTTCTTAGTGTTGTACTTTGGTCACAATGACTTCTTCATTATAGTAAAAAATGAATGGAAAGCTGGGATAATGTCATCCCTGCTGCAATTTGGGGGAAACCAGCAGAGTTGCATCAGGAATTAATTTGGACCAGGATGTCCAGCTTAGATAAACAATGACTACAGGGGCTATATTAAATGAAAATAAATCTGAAGGTAGTCAAGGAGTGTAAAAAAACCAGGACACAAAAGAAATATTTTGTGCTTTCTGAAGTACAACACAATATTCTTCACATCCTAATTCCTTTCCAAATACTGAAAACTGTCTTTTCTTTAAGAGCACTGGGTAATTTAAATTTATTTCTTATAAAGTCTTTCTCAATGAGGCAACAACAATAGCAAAAGGACTGGAAACTGTCATACAAAAACACATTTTATCCTTTCGAAAGAGAAAACTGAGGGACGTTATGGGCACAAAATTATACATAGCAGACACAAGTTCCAACAAATCTGTACATTTGTCAGCAGTGGTGACACAGAGTTAGGTAATCTTAGAATTTCAGTTCCCAATAATG
Organism: Ciconia boyciana; assembly: GCF_034638445.1. Classification (NCBI taxonomy): domain Eukaryota; kingdom Metazoa; phylum Chordata; class Aves; order Ciconiiformes; family Ciconiidae; genus Ciconia; species Ciconia boyciana. Next base: position 211,209,284 of record NC_132934.1, read on the forward strand.
CTGTTGTCTTGTGCATCAACAGTACAAATCTCTGACAAGCCTGGTTGCTCTTAAAACCACTGTAAACACACAAGCCAGCCCCTTTCATAGACTGAAATTTTGGGTTCTTTTAGGGGGGGTGACCAGATTAACCATGAAAGCAATTCCCAAAAGATCTCATTCTTGAAAAGACAAAGGGAGAGAGAGAAGGAAAGTAGTTTCACTTTGCATTTGCCTTTTTCACCCAACTTTGCAGGAGTTCAGGGACGGACATATGGTGCAGTATGCGCTGTCAGTAAAATGACAGCTACTCTTTCACCCTTGGGCAGCAAATGGAAATGTGGCTGGTTTATAAGCCAAATTCTAAAAATAACAAGTGTTCCTTTAACATGGCAGAATAGTGTGACTCACGCATCATTCTGACATAAACATGACATCCATTGCAGTCAAATCATTATGTTCAAATGCTGAAGTCAGATGCAGTTTGACCATTTTCAAAATTACTTATCAATCTTTCAAAAATATTTAAGCATCAGTAGGAAAAATAACTGCAATCTGGAGATCATTTGCCAAATATTAGATGCTGTTTTTATTAGGGACTGAAATCTGAGCTATTAATTCAATCACTGAAGTTATAAACGTGTTAAAAACAACCCGCAATCAGCCATGTCATGCTGACTATTATATAAACTTAAACGCCTGGGCAACTTAATAGCTTATTTAATGGTTAGTGTACTGAAGTGCATGGAGTACCTATTACTGCCATAAATTGACTACAGGACACTGAGTAAGCAAGTAGCAGCTTCTTTCCCTCACCTTCCCATCTATAAAATGGAGATGATGATAATACTTTCTGCGTGGCCAATGTGTTTCCTTCTAAGCAGGAACTTTCACCATTAGCTTGCCAAAACTTATGTATCTAAAATCTATGTGAGTAGTTAAAGCTAATTGTCCAAGATTGCCTTGTAGTGAATGGAAAGAGATAGGCACCTTCACCTCCGAGAAAATGAGATGAATCACCTTCTGGAAGGATCTCCAGCTGGCTATCAAATGAGTCCAGGTGAATAGTTTAGACCTGTATTTTTCAGCTACACTAAAAAGTTCAACCAGTTCTGGCACCCTGGGGGGATGAGGGCTGAAGCAGATGGCCCCAAGGAGAGTCATTCCCTGCGGTGGACCTGTCTCCAGCAAACTCTGCTGCCACACCAAGAACAAGCAAGACACTAAACTGAATGTGCCAGTGGTCCCAGTGGTGATAATTTGGTCCTGCAGAGCTGTTTACAGCCCAGCATGCGCTGGAGTGGCCACTATTTCCCTTTACTGCCTCTTGATATCTACTGTACAGCCAACCAACTCCCTGCATGTGTGGATGCTGAGAAGGGTAGAAAGACAGACTGAGGAAAAGAAGGTTGAACTCTTGTTGGTTTGTACCACCAGGAACAACACAGAAATATATGCTACATATTCAGTCAAATTCTCTCTATATTGTAATTACTGCTTCCACTTTCTGTCATCCCACTGAACAAAAGTGTAGATGCAGTAAGCAGAGCACATTTTATTACTGTACCAACAAGACTGTTATTACTGCTGCTAGGAGTTGTTTTTAGCGGCCTGACATAATTAAGCAATTAATATACAGATATAACCAGCCTTTCATGTGTCCTATTCCACTACCTATAACATTGCTTGGGCTGTGTCATCATGTCAAATTTTTGATTCACAAAGATGGTTTTTTAGAAAACCTTCTATTTTGTCAGGGGGGAATTTTTTTTATATTACCAGGCAAATGCAAAAGCCCATGAAATTAGATTAACTTCAAAGCAATTTAAGGAAACGGCAAAGTAGACCTATAAAAGCAGTTGTTTTACTTTGGGCTGGGAGGCTCGATGCAGCAGTGAAAGGAAGGCTCCGATACCCTCCTACAGAAGCACAGACTCCAGCCACTATCATAATGATCATGATCAGAGGATGGAACTACTCTCCTATGAGGAAAGGCTGAGACACTTGGGGTTGTGCAGCCTGGAGAAGAGAAGGCTCCTGAGAGACCTTATTGCGGCCTTTCAGCACTTAAAGGGGGCTTATAGGAAATATTAGGACAGACTTTTTAGTAGGGCCTGTAGCGATAAGACAAGGGGTAATGGTTTTAAACTAAAAGATGGTAGATTCAGATTAGATATAAGGAAGAAATTTTTTTACGATGAGGGTGGTGAAACACTGGAACAGGTTGTCCAGAGAGGCTGTAGATGTCTAATTCCTGGAAACATTCAAGGTCAGGTTGGATGGGGCTCTGAGCAACCTGATCTAGTTTAAATTTTGGCTGCTTAAATTTTGGCTGCTGAGCTCACGGCAAGTAAATAGCCAAAACCCTCCTGGCATATAACAAATCAACCAACTGTACAAATAAATAGCTAAAAGCCAGACATGAGGAACAGCTCCATAGCAGATCTCAGTCCCATTCCCAGTCTAAGAAGCTAGATGCTTTCAGGAAATTTTTTCACCGTGGAGGTGACAGAAGAAGGAAGAGTTCAAAACAGAACATGACAAATAAATTCAAGCCTAAAAAGAAAAGGTGCTTTTGCTCTTCCACAGTGCTGCTTCCTCTTAAAGTCTCCTTTTACCGGTGATGCGTTTCTATGCTTTCTTTGATAAACACAATCAACAGTCTGTCATTAAATCTATATAAGCTGTTGTGCCAGGCACACAGCTACTATCAAGATCTCTAATTCAGCAAGGTAAATATTAACAATAATTCCATCAGCTCCTGGATTTTTCTTGTCTGATGAAGATTGTGCAGCTGCACACAGGGGCTAGATTAGGCACATCATGAAGAGTATGGTTGTAGCAAAAATGGACTAATGAAAGTTTCAGGTCTAAAAGATGAGGGAAGTAAGGAAAAAAGTGATAATTACTTGTGGTTTGTGGTGCAAGAGGACTGGGACCCATAGAATACATCTGTGATACTACCTTGGGTCCAGACCTAGGGCCTGTGTTCATCCAAGATGGGGAAAATATAAGACCATATGGGCAGTGAAACTTGAAAACTGCAGCCACTTTATAGATTTACATTCCTTCTTTCTAGGTCTGAAATGTCTCCAAGGACAGTATTGTATCACTGGCATTATTTGTGTTGGGACTTTGTTCACCTTATCTAAAATATTAATAACTAGTAAGTGATCCTGAGAATGCTTGAGGCTGAGGTGTTAATTGAGATGGTGAAATGAGATCTCATCACCTAATAACAATATACAAGCAAGACTGCCTCCACACAGGTTCTTCTAACAAAAGGAAAAAGATCATGCTCTGTTCTTATACAGGCAATTACTGGTTTGTATTTTCCGACACAAAATCCCACTGGGAATTTGGTGCTAGCAAAAAGTGCTAGTTTCATGCCCCATACTTGAAAAATGGCATGCCCTTTCCATTCCTTTATATTTTATCAAACAACAACAATTTTCAGTTTCCTCTGTCTAATTTATAAAAAGACTTCCTTAAAATAAAATTACTTGCATTGATTTGCTTGCAGACCCACTGTTAACAAGATTTGCTTCATTACAAATGATTAGCAAAAAGTCCAATCATTGCTCAGTTAGCAATAACATCTAATTTATCACTTCAATAAGACTACTTTGCAGAACACCAAACAGTGGGAAATTTTTAAATCAGGAGAAAAAGTATGTGTTTTCCTCATATAGATAATGACTGAAACTTCTGATGTCTTTTCTGTAGAAAAGAAAAATATAAAAATCCACTTTAAATGGAGTGCTATTATAAAGAGTAACTATCCTTGATGTCTTTTGTCATTGAAGTTTATTGGTCTTTTAAGACTGCAGACACTCAATAAAAGTGTTTGTCTTTTATTTATGGACCAAACTACAAGGAGATATTTCATTCTTCTGTGAAAACAGATCATCCAAATAATCTGAATAGCAAAAGAAATATTAGCATCTAAAATTCATCTCCTGTGCACTCATGTCTAGTCTAGGAGCATGTCTTTTCTCATTTTTTTCTGACATGGGTTTCTTGGGGACGCACAAGGTTTATGGAAAAAGGACAAAGGTACTGTAAACTATTGTCAGAGATTCAAAAATTTCAAGCTTCTGCTTCCTACTGAGAGAGAAACATGACTCCTATCTGAATGGGAAGAGGTCATTGTAAACAAGGATTTGCTATGTGAGCTTTGCTAATCAGAATATTATTTTAATTTCATGCAAAGCTTTCAGAAACAACATATCATTCATCTAGGATTTGTTTGAAGTGGAGTTTTACTGCTTTGAGTGTGTGTCATGGTTTAACGTCAGTCCCCAACTAAGCACCACACAGCTGCTCATTCACCCTCCTCCCTGCCACCCAGTGGGATGGGGGAGAGAATCAGGAAAAAAAAGTAAAACCCATGGGTTGAGATAAAGACAGTTTAATAGGACAGCAGAGGAAGAGAAAATAATAATAATAATAATGATAAAAGGATATACAAAACAAGTGATGCACAATGCAATTGCTCACCACCTGCTGACCGATGCCCAGCCCATCCCCGAGCAGCGATCGCTGTCCCCCAGCCAACTCCCCCCAGTTTCTATACTGAGCATGACGCCATATGGTATGGAATAGCCCTTTGGCCAGCTGGGGTCAGCTGTCCTGGCTGTGCCCCCTCCCAGCTTCTTGTGCACCCGGCAGAGCATGGGAAGCTGAAAAGTCCTTGACTAGTATAAGCACTGCTTAGCAACAACTAAAACATCAGTGTGTTATCACATTATTCTGATACTAAAATCCAGAACGCAGCACTATACCAGCTACTAGGAAGAAAATTAACTCTGCCCCAGCCGAAACCAGGACTGTGTGCAAAGCCACTTTTATTTAAAGTGGCACCAGCTTCCCAGCATGGAGTAAAGTGCTTATCCTAGTGTAGCTTGTTCTTATTTACTGATATTTTTATGCAGGACTTTTATTTCAGTAAATAAATTACATCTCCAACCAAAATAGAATTATCAATAAACTTAAGTATCCAACAGAAATTAGATTCTAATGAAGAAAGGAGAAGTTCTAATGAAGAAAGTAAAAGTAAGTGATTCCATATATTACAAAAGGATTACATGAATAACTGGAGTGTTAGAAGTAGCATATCTTCTCTACATATGAAGAGGCTTGAGCTAGCAATGTTGCATTGATGGCTGCATCCAGTTGAGCTATTCATAAACATGTGTTAATCATTTCAATGAAGGAGAAAAAATCGACCAGCGTCCTAACCACACTAGGAGTTCCCCATATGCGATTGACCACAAAACCTGATGGATCTTAAGTGTGCCACCCCAACTGGTACTTGGGTTTTGATAATCTAACCTTGACCCCAACCTCTTAAAGCTAAGTGAAATGCATAAGCAGCTCAATGAATCAGAGCCATAGCTAGTGATAACACATGAATAAGTTAAATGATGCAAAGTCATCAGACACCAAAAAAACCCAAATATCTTACCTAAAAAAATTAGCATGCCATTAGGATAGGATGAGGCCCAGACTAGCAGTAGGTGAGGGCATGCCAGAAAGGATCTTTCAAATGCAGTTTTAAACCCAGGGCTCAGTTTAGTCTCCCATGAGCAATCACAGCTCAGTTACCATCCACACCCATGCCAGGTTCTGAACATGGTCTCGATTACCCCAGACCATCACTTGAACATGTCAAATCTGTACCTAGTCAATATAGAATTGCTGTTATACAGCATCTGTCAAAAACATGAACTGAAATAATTTCATAAAAGTGGATTTATGAAAAAAATTGGCTGATTTTTTTCAGGTTTATTCCCTACAAATTTTTTGAGACCAAATTTTCCTAGAAATAAGTAAAAATAAAAATTGGCAATAGTTTCAGGTACAGAAGAAAACAAAACAAATAAAAGCTGTAATAAAAAGCATTATTTCTACATTGCTAGGCACTATTTCCATTTTGCAGGTGAGAAACTTAGATGCAACAAGACAAAGTACAATTTTGAAAGCCCTTGGTTTTATTTGAGAGCAGCCCTTGGGCAGGACTGCACGTGATGCTCCTGACAAGCTTTGATGGAGCGTTGGCCTCTGCTTCAGCCACAGGAGCCAAGCACCGGAAGAAGCAAATTTTAACAGTCACCAACGCATTAAATTTCTATCTATCATCTCCCCAACCACATACCGCCACTAATATCATAACCCACTGTAATTTCCATTTAGTTAAGATGGTAGGTTTTGTATAAAAGTCTAATCTTCCTTTGATTTTTCTCCTTGACTCTGTTCCTGGTTTTCAAAGATGTACTGAGCTGCAGCTCGTGTTGAGTGAGAGAGGGACAGGGTGACATGAGCACTTTTAAATCTCACTTCCCGGATGCATCAGGATCTGTAATAAGGCAAAGAGCAAGCTCTGCCATTATGGACAAGCTCAAGGGGGCAGGGGGCAGATCTGACGAGGCACCCAGGGACATCACAGTGAGGGCTGCTGTGCTGGTTTTGGCTAGACTAGAGTTAATTTTCTTCGTAGTAGCCAGTATGGGGCTATGTTTTGGATTTGTGTTGAAAACAGCGTTGATAATATAGGGATGTTTTTGTTATTGCTGAGTAGTGCTTACACAGAGTCAAGGTCTTTGCTGCTTCTCACCCCGCCCCACCAGCGAATAGGCTGGAGGTGCACAAGAAGTTGGGAGGGGACACAGCCGGGACAGCTGACCCCAACTCAACAAAGGGCTATTCCATAACATATGGTGTCATGCTCAGTATATAAAGCTGGGGAAGAAGAAGGAAGGGGGGGATGTTTGGAGTGATGGCGTTTGTCTTCCCAAGTAACCATTATGTGTGATGGAGCCCTGCTTTCCTGGAGATGGCTGAACACCTGCCTGCCCATGGGAAGGAGTGAATGAATTCCTTGCTTTGCTTTGCTTGTGTGCGCGGCTTTTTCTTTACCTATTAAACTGTTCTTATCTCAACCCTCGAGTTTTCTTACTTTTGCTCTTCCGATTCTCTCCCCCATCCCACCGGGGGGGAGTGAGCAAGCGGCTGCGTGGTGCTTAGTTGCCGGCTGGGGCTAAACCACGACAGAGGAATACAGATAAACTGTCTGAGCAGCCAGGGATCAGGTTAGGAAAGCTAAAGCCCTGATAGAATTAAATTTGGCCAGGGACGTCAAGGGCAACAAGAAAAGCGTCTATAGGTACATCTGTGATAAAAGGAAGACTAGGGAAAATGTGGGCTCTCTCCAGAAGGAAACAGGAGACCTGGTTACCTGGGATACAGTCAAGGCTGAGGTACTCAGAGACTTTTTTGCCTCAGTCTTCACCAGCAAGTGCTCAAGCCACAACACCCAAGTCACGAAAGGCAAAGGCAGGGACTGGGACAATGAAGAACCACCCACTGTAGGAGAATCACAGAATCGTTTAGGTTGGAAAAGATCATCGAGTTCAACCATAAACCTAACACTACCAAGACCACCACTACACCATGTCCATAAGCACCTCATCCAAATGTCTTTTAAATACCTCCAGGGATGGTGACTCAACCACTTCCCTGGGCAGCCTGTTCCAATGCTTGATAACCCTTTCAGTGAAGTAAAATTTCCTAATAGCCTGTCGAAAGCTCCCCTGGCACAACTTGAGGCCATTTCCTGTCATCCTATCACTTGTTACCTGGGAGAAGAAAACGACCCCCACCTCGCTACAACCTCCTTTCAGGTAGTTGTAGAGAGCAGTAAGGTCTCCCCTGAGCCTCCTTTTCTCCAGGCTAAACAATCCCAGTTCCCTCAGCCGCTCCTCATCAGACTTGTGCTCCAGACCCTTCACCAGCTTCGTTGTCCTTCTTTGGACACGCTCCAGCACCTCAACGTCTCTCTTGTAGTGAGGGGCCCAAAACTGAACACAGGATTCGAGGTGCGGCCTCACTAGCGCCAAGTACAGGGGCACGATCACTTCCCTAGTCCTGCTGGCCACGCTACTTCTGATACAAGCCAGGATGCCATTGGCTTTCTTGGCCACCTGGGCACACTGCTGGCTCATATTCAGGTGGCTGTCAACCAACACCCCCAAGTCCGAAGTTGTTGTGGCCGAAGTGCAGGACCCGACACTTAGCCTTGTTGAACCTCATACAATTGGCCCCAGCCCATCGATCCAGCCTGTCCAGGTCCCTCTGTAGAGCCTTCCTATCCTCAAGCAGATCAACACTCCCTCCCAATTTGGTGTTGTCAGCAAACTTACTGAGGGTGCACTCGATCCCTTCGTCCAGATCATTGATAAAGATATTAAACAGGACTGCCCCAACACACAGCCCTGGGGGACACCACTTGTGACCGGCCGCCAACTGGAGTAAACTCCATTCACCACCGCTCTTTGGGCCCAACCATCCAGCCAGCTCTTTACCCAGCGAAGAATACACCCATCCAAGCCAGGAGCAGCCATTTTCTCCAGGAGAATGCTGTGGGAAACTGTGTCAAAGGCTTTACTGAAGTCTAGATAGACAACATCCACAGCCTTTCCCTCATCCACTAGGCAGGTCACCTTGTTGTAGAAGAAGATCAGGTTGGTCAAGCAGGACCTGCCTTTTCTAAACCCATGCTGGCTGGGCTTGATCCCTTGGTTATCCTCTACATGCCGTGTGATGGCACTCAGGATGATCTCCTCCATCAGCCTTCCTGGTACCGAGGTCAGGCTGCCAGGCCTGTAGTTCCCCGGGTCCTCCTTCCGGCCCTTCTTGTAGATGGGTGTCACATTTGCTAATCTCCAGTCAGCTGGGACCTCCCCAGTTAGCCAGGACTGCTGGTAAATGATGGAAAGGGGCTTGGTGAGCACATCTGCCAGTTCCTTCAGTACTCTCGGGTGGATCTCATCAGGCCCCATAGACTTGTGAGTGTCTAAGTGGTGCAGCAGGTCACTGACCATTTCCCCATGGATTATGGGGGCTCCATTCTGGTCCCCGTCCCTATCTTCCGACTCGGGGGGCTGGGTACCCAGAGAACTATTGGCCCTGTTATTAAAGACTGAGGCAAAGAAGGCATTAAGTAGCTCAGCCTTTTCCTCATCCTTGGTCACTGTGTTCCCTCCCCCGTCTGCTAGGGGCTGGAGATTCTCCTTAGCTCTCCTTTTGCTGCTAATGTATTTGAAGAAGCATTTTTTGTTGTCTTTTATGGCAGCAGCCAGATTGAGCTCTAGCTTTGGCCCTTCTGATTTTCTCCCTGCACAACCTCGCTACACCTTTGTAGTCCTCTTGACTTGCCTGCCCCTTCTTCCAGAGGTCACAAACTCTTCTCTTTTTCCTGAGTTCTAGCCAAAGCTCTCTATTCAGCCAGGCTGGTCTTCTTCCCCTCCAGCTCGTCTTTCGGCACCTGGGGACAGCCTGCTCTTGTGGCTTTAGGACTTCCTCCTTAAAGAATGTTCAGTCTTCCTGGACTCCTTTGCCCTTTAGGGCTGCCTCCCAGGGGACTCTGTCGACCAGTCTCCTAAATAGTCTGTCAAAGTCTGCCCTCTGGAATTCCAAGGTGGCAGTTCTGCTGACCTCCCTTGTCATTTCTCCAAGTATCAAAAGCTCTGTCATTTCATGAAGATCAGGTTCGAAACCATCTAAGGAACCTGAAGGTTCACAAGTCCATGGCACCTGATGAGATGTATCACCAGGTCCTGAGGGAACTGGTGGATGAAGTTGCTAAGCCACTATCCATCGTATCTGAGAAGTCATGGCAGTCTGGTGAAGTTCCCACTGACTGGAAAAGGGGAAACATAGCTCCCATTTTTAAAAAGGAAAAAAAGGAAGATCCAGGGAACTACAGGCCAGTCAGTCTCACCTCTGTGCCCAGCAAGATCATGGAGCAGATCCTCCTGGAAACTATGCTAAGGCACATGGAAAATAAGGAGGTGATTAGTGACAGCCAACATGGCTTCACTAAGGGAAAATCATGCCTGACAAATTTTGTGGCCTTCTATGATGGGGTTACAGCATTGGTGGATAAGGCAAGAGCAACTGACATTATCTATCTGGACTTTTGCAAAGCATTTGAAATGTCCCACACAACGTCCTTGTGTCTAAATTGGCGAGACATGGATTTGATGGATGGACCACTCAGTGGATAAGGAATGAGCTGGATGGTCGCACTCAAAGAGTTGCAGTCAATGGCTCGATGTCCAAGTAGAGACCAGTGACGAGTGGAGTTCCTCGGGGGCTGGTATTGGGACCAGCAGTGTTTAACATCTTCGGCGGCGACATGGACCATGGGATTGAATGCACGCTCAACAAGTCTGCTGACAACACCAAGCTGTGTGGTGTGGTCAACACACTGGAGGGAAGGGATACCATCCAGAGGGACCTTGACAGGCTTGAGAGCTGGGCCCATGCGAACCTCATGAAGTTCAACAAGGTCAAGCACAAGGTCCTGCACATGGGTCGAGGCAATCCCAAACACAAATACAGGCTTGGCAGAGAATGGATTGAGAGCAGCTCTGAGGAGAAGGACTTGGGGGTATTAGTTGATGAGAAGCTCAACATGACTCAGCAATGTGCGCTTGCAGCCCAGAAAGCCAACCGTATCCTGGGCTGCATCAAAAGAAGCGTGGCCAGCAGGTCAAGGGAGGTGATTCTGCCCCTCTGCTCTGCCCTGGTGAGACCCCACTTAAAGTACTGCATCCAGCTCTGCGGCCCTCAGCACAAGAAAAACATGGACTTGTTGGAGTGAGTCCAGAGGAGGGCCATGAAAATGATCAGAGGGCTGGAGCACCTCTCCTATGAAGAAAGGCTGAGAGAGTTGGGGTTGCTCAGCCTGGAGAAGAGAAGGCTCTGAGGACACCTTATAGCAGCCTTCCAGTACCTGAAAGGGGCCTGCAAGAAAGCTGAAGAAAGACTTTTTAGAAGGGCATGTAGTGATAAGACAAGGGGTAATGGCTTTAAACTGAAAGAGGGTACATTTAGATTAGATATTAGGAAGAAATTCTTTATTGTGAGAGTGGTGAGGCACTGGAATAGGTTGCCCAGAGAAGTTGTGGATGCCCCATCCCTGGAAGCATTCAAGGCCAGGTTGGATGGGGCTTTGAGCAACGTGGTCTAGTGGAGGGTGTCCCTGCCCATGGCACGGGGGTTGGAACTAGATGATCTTTAAGGTCCCTTCCAACCCAAACCATTCTACAATTCTATGAAATCCAGCCTTCTGCATAGCTCGGGGAATGGGTAGTGATTGTTCTTTGGTGTTCAGTCTCTTGGAAAGCTACTTAGATCACATTTGCCCTTCCTCCTGCTTGTGGCATTGGCTTCTAAGAGAGTTGGCCTGCTAGAATTTTAGCTGTGAATTAAGAAGTTCAGTAAAGGAACATTAAAGTTGGTTCCCAATCTGACTTTGAAACTTAGTGTTCAGCTTCAAAAGGAAATCTAGCTGCCCATGAATGCTGCCAAGCCAAACAGCTAGGCAGATGCTGAAAGAAGAAAAAAGACACTTCAGTTTAATCTTGTGGATATGGAGAGAGGGAATGAGGAATCAAATAAGAAAAGTGGATAAGAGAAGGGAAATTTGAGAGGAAATATGAAAAAAAGAAGTGAGAAAAGAGAACTGCTGTGATGAACACAAAACTAGCTGCAAAACAACCATAACAAAAAAGAAGCTTAAGAAGTACCCCCCGGGTGTCACCTTTGAGGCACAATGTGTCAAACTTGCCTCCATACTAGTAACATGATTGTTGTGGTTTAGCCCCAGTCAGCAATTAAGTACCACACAGCCACTCGCTCACCCTCCCCCTGCCCAGTGGGATGGGGGAGAGAATCGGAAGAGCAAAAGTAAGAAAACTTGTGGGTTGAGATAAGAACAGTTTAATAATTGGGGAAAAAAAAAATGTAATGAAAAGGAAAACAAGAGAGAGTAAGAGAGGAACAAAACCCAGGGGAAAAAACAAGTGATGCAACCACTCACCACCCACCAACCAATGCCCAGCCAGTCCCCAGGCAGCGATCGTTAACCCCCTGGCCAGCTCCCCCCAGTTTCTATACTGAGCATGACGCCATATGGTACGGAATAGCCCTTTGGCCAGTTGGGGTCAGCTGTCCTGGCTGTGCCCCCTCCCAGCTTCTTGTGTGCCTGGCAGAGCATGGGAAGCTGAAAAGTCCTTGACTAGTGTAAACATTACTTAGCAACAACTCAAACATCAGCGTGTTATCAATATTATTCTCATACTAAAATCCAAAACACAGCACTATAGCAGCTACTAGGAAGAAAATTAACTCTATCCCAACCAAAACCAGGACACATGATTCATCTTTGTGGCAGCCTACAGGAAAGCCTACAGGATAGTCAAACAAAGCTTTTATTACCATTTTCTCCTGTTCCTCAGCCATCTCTTGCCCTGCTCTCCTCTTGTTACTGAAACATTATGAGATGCTTTTGTAGAAGAGTGTCTATTTATTGGCTCCCAGGTAGGTTTGTTAACACCACTTTTAACCTGCAGTGCTCTGTATCACCTACGCCTCACCCAGAAAACCACCTCCTCTCTGTGCATCTGAACTGTTTTCCAAATGTCCCATAAACTGGACATGTGCTTCCAATCCATGAGATAGACACCTCACATTTTGTAACAGCTTTTCCCTTTCGGAGGTCATCCTTCACCTGCTGACAGCAGGGAGCACTGCAGACCATTTGCTAGAGCTGGAAGACTCAGGTGGGAACATATTAGTCTGTTCTGTGCTTCTGGGTTATTCCTGATGGATGTGACTATGGGTGATTGGAAGAGTGTGAAGACATTTTATAGTTGTATATTTAATAGGTGTCTATGTCAGTCTGAAGAAATCAATACAGTAAATATTTAATCTCAAAATACTATTAACGATACACCAGCTAAAGATTATTCCTGACTGTGGGAGCACTTCCTGAATACCTGAACACTTAAGTGTCTCAGGATAATTTAGAGAAACACAGAACTGCCAATTAATGCAGACCAAGGATTTTTTTTTCCAAATTACCTGTGAGTAGTCTCATCCCTTCACACCAACATACAATAAGACCAGAACTTAAAATGGTGAAAGCCTTGATGGGTACAATGGGTACCCCATGTGGCCCCATGGGCCAGGTTTCTGGAGCATCCAGAGGGACTACATAAAAAAAAAAATTAATCTCTCGGTTGCACAAAAATGTAATTGCTTACAGCTTGAAGCAGTAGCATGGTACCTTTTACCTGGGTCCTTCTGAGCCAAGCAGCAAGTCAGAATGAAATGTCCTTGAGGAGAGGAAACCAAGGCCTTTGATGGAGATCAGACCCTTCCCATCCTTGCTCTCCTGAACAGAGGATGAGTGAAGCATGCAGAGATGTAGTGTCTTCCAAATTGCAGCTCTAGACCTCTTTTAGGCATCACCCAGGGCTTGAAAACCTATTTTCTCACATCCTCCCTAGAGGTGTGCAGGTTGTGAGAAAGGAAAGGTTTCTTCGTTGTTTTAGAGCTTTGGTCCGTTCTTCATTTCTGTTACATTTCCATGATATATATAACCCCTCTCCTGGCTTCCCACCCTCCAGAATATCCAGTATACTGAGCACTGATATACTTGCCTTTGGTCTGTAGGAAACACACATGCTTCTATGGTAAGTGGGATCAAGGTAAGATTTAACTCAGCTGCAGCAACTTTTTAATAAATGCCCTGTAACAAGGCCTAACTCTGTGCCATCCCATCCAACACCCCTTTAATTCAGGACTTTAGTTTCTCAACTACACTTTTTTTGATATATACTTCTCTTACACCAAGTGGTTTGGGACAAAAAATTCCCTCTATTTTGTTTGTGCTGGAAAACAGCAATAGAAAATCACCTACCCATGCACACAATATATCATCATAATTTTTTACTGTGATAATAATTTTTATGAAAAAATAATGTTTTTATTTTCAATCTTCATCTTGTCTCAGAAAAACTTTTTTTTTTATTTGGAGCTACATAAGAGATGGATTTCACCCATTTTATGGTATTTTTTGTCATTATGCAAGGTAAAACATTTCAACATAAACATCTTGTAACTTAAGCTATGTAATAATTAAAGGTAAAATCTGTAAATAATTGAATATAGGAATTTCTGGATTAATAAATTGTGGCAAAGGTAGATATGGCAAAATGACAGTCAGTTTTTTTCCTTAACAAAATAGAGCATTAAAACATGACCGAGTTTTGCAATATAAAATGAATTAAATATATTTAGCTTATTTGAACCTTTCAAATCTCTCTTTTCATACTTCTTCCTTTTCCATTTGTTATTTTTACAGAACCATATTAATGCAGCTCCAATTATTTTTAATCATCATCATCTGAATAATTTACCTAAAATCTTTCAGTCTGGTTTTCCTGTTCAGACTATTTATAAAGGGTATGCAAATGCTCTGGGAATTTAAGAAATACACCATGTGCTAAGAGCTAAGCACAAATGTCTTCCACGTGTGTGTGCAAACACAAAAATTAGTGATGTTTGAGGAAATTGTTCAAGGAATTCATTCACAGGGGCCTTCTACCTCTCATAGAATGGAACAAATGAAAATAAACAGGGCTTTCTGCCTTTTTGCTCATTTTCACTCTTGCACACATTACCCCGAGGAATGCATACCTGGTCTCTGTTTCCTGCTGCACAAAGGCAGGGGACTGACTTGGCATGAAGAACTCACAAGACGTGAAGGTGGCACATCATCCACTTTTCCTCCTCAACAGGTCAGCAGCTGGCATGGAAATCCCTCAGCACTGCAAGCCTCCTATGATATTTCCCATGGGGACATATTGATAGAGTCAGAAATGGAGCTGCAAAATCTTCATGTTGCCAGAAGATGTGTTTTGCAATGTGGCTTCGTATTTTCTTGATCTTTTACTTGCAGCACTCTGAGGAGCACCATTATCATCAAAAAATGAACATTGTTTTTTAAGTGCAAAATTAAACACAGTGACTACCAGCCCGGAAGGGAAAACTGGGATAGCAAAGTAAAAGGAGTTTGTGGGCTTCACCTCTCCTAGAAGGAGGAGTTGCATCTCAAACATGGTGCTGTCTGAAGTGTCACCTTGACAAGCACTCACAGGGAAATCGAATTCCGGCTGGAGTGTGTAATTCTGCGGGCAGAGCTGATGGGAAAGCACAGCTCGCTCTGGGCATAACAACTTCCCAGGACTGCAGAGAGCTGTGACATCCCTATAGAAAAGCACTGGCTCACTCACACTACCAAATGCTGGAGGTGAAAAATGCTGTTTGCCACAACCCACAGAGCCCAATACCTTCTCTTCTAACTTGGTGCAAACACTGCCTGTACAAGAGAGAGGTGCAAAGTTTGAGACTTGCGATAGATTCAGAAAGTACATATCCAAAACCCACTGGAAATGACAAATAATGGCCACAGTGGCCCACAAGGGCATTTTTTTTACCTACCATGTCAGGCACCTTCTGTCAAACCTCGCACAAAGAACAAGGGGCTGAGTGAGGCAGGGAAAGGCATGACAGCATCAAACACACTTGTATTCTCTACTACAGGAGAGTGAAGCTCATAAGATTACCAAGCCAGATCATTCTGAACACAAGACAAATACCTTTATCTTAACATCCAGCAAACTTCTTGAACCAAGGGAGTACATGGCAGGAAAACAGAAGAAATGCAGAAATAAAAATGCTCCATAATTATCCCCCTTGTGAGTTGAAAAACACATTAGATTCCAAAAAAAGCTAACAGGACCTGTCAATGTTGCCCTGATCAAGAAAGAGTGAAACATAAAGTCTCTTTATTATAAACAAGCCCGGAGCCTACTCAAACTGTTACTGCATTTAGAAACTTCAGCCTGCCTTGTCTTTGTCATTGATTTACAAGGAGTTATTATTGACAACCTGAGAAAATAACACTCTTCTCTTTTTTTCTAACATAGCGTTCTCCCATTGCCTTGATTATGATCTTGAGGGCAAGTACCAGCACTGATAGGAAAAGGTAATGCTAAAATAATCACAAATTTCAAACCGAAGATTTAAAAAAGCCCCAGCAATTTAGTCTCAGAAAAGTTGTTAAATGAGGATAAAACCATAACTCTCCAAGACAGATATTCTGAACTTTGTCCACAAACATGACAAATGCAGTGAGAAGCGGCTTAGAAAATTTAATTTGAAGTCCACTGTTTTCAGAGCCTCTGAGGAATAGAAAAGTAACTTACACTTGAGAAAGCTTCACTATGACTATGCTGTTGCTACATGAAAATAGCTGTACATTTTTCATCATGTTGGATTTACATTTTGGAACAACCTGCCAGGATTAATACTGATTCAGGGATTGCATTGTGCATGATGTAGCATTTTGTCAAAAAAAAAAAGACTTTACATCTATTTGGCAGAGAGGGCCACCATTTATCAGTGCTCACCCTTCATTACAAGAGTTCTGCTGTTGTTCTAACATACGTTTTATTTATAAATAACCGACTGGAGTTTCACATGTATAACCACATTACATCTCATTAGAGTCAAACCACTGACAATACTGCATGCCAGTCCCTGGAAGGGCAACAGGCAGAAAATGGGAATTGACAGAACAGACATTTCTGTACATCCGTCTTTTTGCCCTCCTTCTCAGCAGAGTTCAAGGTGCCGTGTTCATTAAACATCTGCCTTACAGTAAACAATATATTTTATTACTGTTACAAATAGATCACATTATTCATAAATAAGGAATAGATTCATTTTTTATCAATTCCCCATGATGAGGAAATTTTTGTGTTGTTCAGGCTCCTGCTCAGACTTCAAAATATCTTTTCTCTCCTTTGACAAGGTCTGTTTGACAAAGACAGAAAGTTGTCCTTCAAGCTAGTAAGTCACACAACTGTCAGCACAGGGAAGGAGCATGTGTTCTCTGTTAGATATTCCTAATCAGCATGACACTTCAAATAAGTTACTTTATGCAGCACAAAAATGACCTTGGATTATTACTTTGAGTCATATTTTATGTTGTCAACCTGCAGAATTTTAATTAGAATTGAGAATTCAGGAAATCACTATATTCGATCCATTGACTTCTTACAATCCTGAAAATTTTTGTAATTTAAGCAGTATCAGAACAAGAAGAAAGCTTTTGAGGTATATTTTTAGGAAACTAGGTCCAAGTTATTTATAATAGGCAAGGGAATACTTGTAATTCATTTTCCTCTCAAAGTATTCACGTCTGACTGAAGTCTTTCTGCTTCTGAAAAGCTTTATACAGCTGTCACAGCAAAAACTGGCTACAGAATTAACAGTTCAAATGTTCTGTCCCTTTTCTGTCTACAGGGCTGAATGTGCTGCTCCCAGTCCTTCCTGGTTTTGGACCCAAGTCTGCACCTGGTTTAAGATGCCATTCTATAGAGGGTGGGAAGGCAACGGAAGGAGCTTTTTTTCCTTGACACGATTGTTTTCAGGTTGGCAATAAGGAATCCCAGTAAACTCCTTCCCCTCAGCTGGAATTTTGCATGAGGTTTGCACACCGGTTCTTTTAGGTCTTCCAGTACATACCACAGGAATTCAAGAATTATCATCAGAGCAGTTATGCTGCTAGTCCAATATCCTGTGCTTGACAGAGGCTGTGGCCAGCTGTGGCAAGAAATCTTGCAGGCAACCAGCAGTGGAGAACACGCACCAGGGACCCCGATGTCTGAAAAGTTAAAGATCAAGCCGTGCCTCTGTTAGCATCCCACACTTATTCCAACGTTGCCTCTTCCCTGCATACACCTCGCAACGAGTAAGCCTGCCCTTCTCATAACTTCCTTTAAAAAGCCCCTGCATGAGCTTGCTGTTAATATCCATTACTATAATTCCAAATAACCTTGTAATCCTGAAAAAGGATGAGGTTTTTTTAAACTACCTTACTCTCCCTTGGCTTTTAGCTTCAGTAATATCATATGATAATGAGTTCTACAAATGAGTTGCAAGTTGTGTGAGAAAGTAGGTCTGCTTTTCAGTTTTTCATCAGCTTTTTTAAAAGCATGATGCTAGGACTGGCTTCAACCATCTATACCAAAGACATATTTCTGAGTGTACAAAACATAAGGTTTGGTTTCCTCTCCTTGTATTGTTAGAAGTAATAATCATTTTTCCTTCAGACAGGAATAAACCCAAAACTTCCTGCAACAGGAAATGAAGTTAAAAAAATTCTCCTCTGCAGCTTCTAAGAGTTTCTGGTTCCAGCCCAAAGGCGGTCCTTTTCTGGGAATATGAAGCAATTATCAAAATAACAATAAAAGGGGCACAGCAAAAGACGATTTTCTGTGGCCTCTGACAGAAAGTCATTCCCCATTCCACACTCAGGTCTAGCCAGACTCATCACTTTGGTTTATTAGCAAAGACAAGCAAATGAAGAGGAAAATGTTTCTTCTTTGTTAAAGGTACAGACTACCACTAAAAATCAGTAAGTATTTCTATGCTATTTGTCTTCAACATGTTGTCTAAAAACTTCTCTTTGGATCTTTTATCTGTATGTGTGCTGTTGTGTGCTGTTGTAACACAGAAAAAGGGTTTTGCCAAGGCATAATTTCATTGGTCTTGGAGTTTCAAGCTATAGTTTGATTTCCCAAGAAAAAGGAACTTTGCTTTTATCTTATAACAGCTTTCTTACAGCCATTACAAAAATATTGGAAATTAATTTGCTTTTCCATTGCCTCAGGAATTAGTTAAGTATCTTTAAAGTTTCAATTCTGCCCAAAAAGTGTGTAAGGCTGGGCAGATATGGGCAGGCAAGATATTACAGTCTACTGACCATTATTCTGAAAGCCTTTAAGAAATGGTGGGAAAATAGAAAGCAGTCATTTTGACATTAATTGACATGAATTGGAGAACATTTAGATCAAAAGGAAATACTTGAAAAGCAATCCTAAGAACAGCCAGCGTGGTTTCTTCTGCAAAACAAAGCCAATCTAATTTGTTCCAATTATTCAAAGCTATACTAGAGGTGGGCAAATCTTCTGTATTTGTGAACTTCTGAGACTACTTTCTAGGTTCATAAAAACCAATTAAGCCCCATGAATGGATTTTTTAAAATGTAAATAAAGCTGAAGTAATTTTATTTGTAGACTAAGGCCAAATGGCAATGTGGCTATAGAGGCTGCAATCTTCAGCCACTGAACACTTGCAGATTTTAGTTGTGTTTCATACACGGACGATGTGCTTAAGGCACCACAGTCCGTTAAGCCATCCTTACATTCCCTCTGTAGTGGCAGCTGGTGGAGGTGAAGGGCCCTTGGTTTTCCACCCAGTCCAAAATACTGTGCCCCCTTCCACAAATTTTGTGAAGTTACCAGATTATTCAGAAAAGAAATGCTGCATGTCACTATATATTAATGATTATACCACTTACTGGGCTAATACCAGAGCCCTTACGTGGAGCCCCCTTAACAGTAAGTCTGAATCCCCCTTGGTCCCAAAGCTTGATAGAGGTTCCTCTTGGTCTTCCTCACTCAAAGTTTGATAATGTGAGTCTCTTCCCAACAGATTTGCTTTGTATTGGTGAATTTATCAAAGCTGTGCTGGGTCTGAATGTCTCTCTCAGGGTACATCTCAGCTATCATGTGTCTTCCTGAGCCATTCCCCCACCTCTGAGACTGGCTTGTGCTATATTCATCATGCTCCCTGTCCTTTTCCAAATAGTTCAACCTCTTTGGCGGCATAGCTCTTCTTCCCTGACAGCTAAGAAGACAACTTGTAGCCAGATCTTTATCTGCAGTAGGGAAGGACCAAGGTGGGGAATGCCCTTCCCCGACTCTAATGACAAGGAGTTTGAGGCAGAGAGTACAAGCCAAATTTCTCTGTTCTGTTTCTTCTGGTGGGAAGAGGCTGCCTCTATCCCTCACCACTGACAGTTGCACCACCAGTTGCACCACCAGTTACTAATCAGGTAAAGGGGTAGTTTGACTAAGTATTACATATGCACCAAATCCCAGTGAAGTTAATCAAGTGCGTTGAAAAACTCTCCTGCAACTACAGCTCTGAAAAATGTTTCAAATTCAGGACATGCACTTCATAGAATCATAGAATCATAGAACCATTCAGGTTGGAAAAGGCCTTTAAGACCATTAAGTCCAACCATTAACCTAGCACTGCCAAGTCCACCACTAAACCATGTCCCTAAGCACCACATCTACACAGCTTTTAAATACCTCCAGGGATGGTGACTCCACCACTTCCCTGGGCAGTCTGTTCCAATGCCTCACAATGCTTTCAGTGAAGAAATATTTCCTAATGTCCAATCTAAACCTCCCCTTGTGCAATTTCAATTACCTGATGAGAAGACTTGGAGAAAATGGAACAAAACCATTCTCAGAAATGCACAGGAAAAGTCTGTGAGACAACAGATGCAAGTGGGAACATGGGAAATTGGGGGTGTGGGGGTGGTGTTTGCTTATTTTACCATGCAAGTGGTCAAATATTAGAACAGGTTACCCAGAGAGGTTATTGAATTTCCATTCTTGGAGATATTTAAAGCTTGACCGGGCAAGACCCTGAGCAGTCTGATCTAACTGGCCCTGCTTTGAGGCATTGAGCCACAGAACCCCCAGGTGCCCCTTCTGAACTAGACTGCTGAATGAGTCAGTGATTTTACATGTCTCTCTGAACTGGGAACCGAGACTAGTTAGAGAAATGGATCTGGTAACATTTTTTCCACCCATAGGTCACACTAAAATATTATGTGTAAATCTCATAGAAGTTTGCAGTGATATTTTGTCCTTTAACTTCCTTTTTGCTTTCACTTTGTTCCTGAAGACCAAAAGAAGGACTATTAATGATAATCATTTTATAGCCTTAAGACATCTTCTAAACCACATCTCCTTTCAAAATGTATTGTCATTCTTATATTTCATTTCTAAATTCGCTTATTGTCCTTTTTTCTCATGTTCTGAAAATAATTCAGAATAGGAAATGTCTGGTGGTGCTATCATTATCATCATTTACAATCATCTTCCTTTCCCCCCCACTACTCAAATAATATAGCAGGAAATATGAGAGCAGTTCAGGACTATTGCAAGCATTATTATAATGAAAAATTCACCTAGAGCTAAATCCATTAAGGATTCAAATGCCCATGTCCTAACTAAGAGTGTTTGTGTGTAACAAAGTCCAAAACGGATTTTCTCAGACTCCAGCCACTCAGTTGCTAGGTCATGCTGCAGCACCAATGGACCAGGAATAAAGTTTCCTACAGATCTGCTCCAGCCCAGGATTGCAAAGGTCTGAGGGTGCCGGAGAGCCAACCCTACCGAGAGCCACAAGCATGGCAGTGACCATCTCCCCCACCTCCTCACCACGTCAGATACTACAGAATGTCTCAGGGAGTACCAACCAACCAAACCCACACCAGATGAAGAAGAGGTGTTTGCCTTTTCCAAAACAACCAATGGTTAGGACAGCCACCTCAGAAGCTAGAGGTCTACCTCTTTTCTCTCCTGAGGCAATTAGTCTAATCACCAGGTTCAGTGTAAACTAGGGGAAAGCTCTCTTTTGCTATCATATCAAAGCTGTTCTGCTTTATATGATGTAATTAAATATTACTCAGCCACAAAGTAAGTAAGAAAGTGAGTACATCCCTATAATAAAATCTTTAGGGTGCTCCTATGACCAGGGCAATACTCATATTCTACTCCCCTTCCAATTAGAACGTAAATCCTGTTTCTCCTTGTCATTGCCTCAGCCTTGAGGACATATTTGGGCTGGATGTCATCTTAGGTTGCTCTCTCATAATGATTTCAGTCCCTACATTGATTCATCCCAATTGTAGTAGGACTAATATATTTTTTGGTCGTACCTGGAGATGCAAAATGGTCATCAGCAGACAGATGGCTGCCATCATTTCCACCAGTTGCTGCTCTTACCTTCTCATCTGCACGTCATTGACTTTGGCCAGATGCCCCAGTTGCATGCAGCCAGCCAGAACACATTCATGATCTGAAACAAACTTTCATGACCTGACACTTTATTGATAAAAGCAAACTTGCAAGGCATTTAAATATGGAGAGTTTGTCAGCTGTTTTGATACTTTGCAATGGTTTGGTATCTTTCAGCTGTAATTCTTGCTAAATCTGATTCAGATTTGAGAAAAGCCAAATGAAAGATATGTGATTTAGCTAAAACAATGAAAACATACTTGAGCAATAACCTTGAAAATAAGAAACAATCTATTATAGACAGGATGTTTTTATTGCTGTAAATTTTTATAAGTGTATAATTGGAGTATTTTCCAAGTACATTTTCCCATTTTCTCTAAATAAGATATAACACTAGATTTGTACTGCCTAATTTAGGTGTCTAAACTGACAACAATATTTCATGTTTGAGTTCAGGAGGATTATTTGTGACTTAGAACTAATTTCCAGACTGACTGACCCTCACTCCTATGATGGAGGGAATGGACAGAAATAATTGCAATGCTGGTATTAGGCAGACTGCCGATTTAAAGTCCCTAACTCATCTGTCAAAACTGCTGCTCCCAGGTCATCATGCATCAGTAGAATCAGCTTTTTTTCTTCCTTTTTAAGCTAGAACTTTATTAAATGAAGTCTTCCTTTTCATCTAACTTTGCCAAATATACCTCATCAGTATGAGTTAATAGTCTTACATGACATTTTGAAAATTAAAGCTACAGTTTATGTGTTCATCCTGAGAAATCTATATATGTGTACTGGTTTTGGCTGAGATAGATAGAGTTAATTTTCTTCATAGCTTGTATAGTGACGACATGTTTTGGATTTGTGATTAAAACAGTGTTGATAACACAGGGATGTTTTACTTATTACTGAGCACTTTCTGCTTCTCACCCCACCCCACCAGTGAGTAGGCTGGGGGTGCACAAGAAGTTGGGAGGGGACACGGCTGGGACAGCTGACCCCAACTGACCAAAGGGATATTCTGCGTCATATGACATCATGCTCAGCATAGAAAGCTGGGGGAAGAAGAAGGAAGGGGGGGATGTTTGGAGTGATGGCGTTTGTCTTCCCAAGTAACCATTATGTGTGATGGAGCCCTGCTTTCCTGGAGATGGCTGAACACCTGCCTGCCCATGGGAAGGAGTGAATGAATTCCTTGTTTTGCTTTGCTTGCGTGTGCAGCTTTTGCTCTATAACAACCCATAAGTCTTTATCTCAACCCATGAGTTTTTGTACTTCTACCCTTCCCATTCTCCCCCCCATCCCACTGGGTGGTGGGGTGAGTGAGCAGCTGTGTGGTCCTTCACTACACACTGGGGTTAAATCATAGCAATATGGTATTTGCGGAATTTACATGAGGGTCAATTTTTATATATGAGTTTCTACACAGGCTTTTGGTGTGAAATGGTACTCTCCTGTTTTAATATAGCTGCAGCTTCTGCTAACTGTGATGAAAATGACACAATGGTCACTGGCCACAAAAGCCAATAAACTGAACATCTTCTGAAGCTTCAAGTTTCTTATGGATAAGGAATTTATTTTTTTCCTTTGAATTAGTTCTCCCATGGTCTGTGCCCTAGCCAAGCTCAAGTGTTTCTCTGTAAGAGCTTTCAAATGGTCCTACAGAACAGCAAGGCACCACAGGTTGGACACCCATTTTAAGAGCACAACTTCTCTCCCTCACCAACCATGAAAACTGAGGACAATTACACTCCTAAAGCAGGACACCATTCAGTGGGGGAAGCTGAGGAAGTAATTTTACACTAATTTTCTTCCTCTTCTGTCTGTACTGTACCTCATACCTTTGGATGTTCAAGTATAAATGGTTGTAGCAGCTGTTTTCATAGGGCTGAAAATTAAACGAGCTCAGACACAATAAATATGAGTTAATATAAGTAAAACAGAATGCAAATAAAATTTACAGAGCTATATTGCATTTTTTAATGAAATTGAAATTGTCCTAGAAAATCAGTAGGGCTGTGCCAGCAGTCACTTTATTACTTGTGTAAGTTTAAAATTCTCCTGTATGACGTAAGCCGATAAACTCATAGGGTGTCTTTCCTCATATTTCAGAGGTGAAGTCATTGTGTCAGGCCACACTAGGTGCTATAGAGGAAAGTCACTCCATGCACACTTTAACTGAGGGAAAAATTCCAACTGTTTTTGTCAGTCTCAAGATAAACGTACAGTAAAGCCACATTGATCCCTTGTGTATCACATAACACTTCCTTTCAGCTTGGTTCCCTTGTATTTAATCTATTTGGCTAAGGTGTGTTTTCCAAACAGCAGCCATCTCAACCTGAAGACTTCAAGTGATAAAGAGTACAAGACTCCCTGGACAGTTTGTTTTGGTGCTTAATTGCTGTCATCGTTAAAAATGTGCACCTTAATTTGAACATAAATACGTCTGCCTTCAGCTGGCATTGGAAGTGGTTCTCATTTAACATTGCTCTCCTAGACAGAAAAGTCCTTTTATACAAGGCATTTTATCCCATTCATTTACTTATCTACTATAGCACAGTCACTCTTCCATCTTATTTTTGATGCATGAAATGGGCTGAGCTCTTTTAGTCTCTCATCACAAGACATCTTCTATGCCTTTGCATCATTTTAAGGACTCCGTAAATATCCCTTCCTGTGACCAACCAGAAGGGTCATGAATCCTCACTCCCTGTTGCCTGCCTTCCCTGTTTCCTTTGGCTGGATGGCATGGGCAAACAGTGGCTCTGCAATTACTCCTAGCCCCTTGCAGTCTCACATTTGATGTGAAACCTGGCCTACAACGTGCATTTCTCTTTTTTCCCCCTTGTTTTTTCTTCAAGCCAGGCTTGAGAGTTGAACTCCAAAGGATGCTATTTTTCTTAACACACAGAGGCAAAGGCAGCAGTTGCCAAGCAACAAGAGCCATAGGACCTTTTTTTCTGAAAATTTCTTCCTCCCACTCAGATTTTTTCCAATTTGGAAGCTTATAGGTACAGAGTATTTGCATGGAAAAGCAGCCACCTAATGTCCTTTGAATCAAAGTAACGATCAAAGGCTTAAAGGCTGTATCATTAGAGAGTTCAGAAGCATCTGGAATTTAATGCTGTCAGATTTGGCTTGGTGGCAGTCAGAATATTCTGAATTTTTAATGTTGTTTTTCCCATCTCAATGGGAAAATGACACTGAATTATTGGGACCTTATTAGTAATATCCAATACTGAATTTTGAAGATTCTGACTTTTTTCTTCCTAGAAAGAAACCACAGTGCTAAAGTAGTTATATCACTATAGGACCTCCATGTACACCTAAGAATGGAAAAGTACTGTTAACCCCATTGCACAGATGTACAACCAAAGGATGATGACACGTTTGAACTCTATGATTTTCAGTGCTCACAAATTTGCCAGATCACAGGAATCTTACTGCTCAAGCTTTACATCACTTGTTATACATAAACTGCATTAATGGAAACATTTCTGTACTCCTGGACTTAGGTACATGACCAACTACATCCTGACTCCAGGTCAAACAGAGACCCAGGCATCTGCTGTCCCCTCCCTCCTCCACACCCTGACTTCCATAGAAAGAGAACCCAATAGAGAGATCATAGCAGATCCACAGAGTGATCTGGTCAAGTCTGCAGGCTGGATCCATGGGGAATGAATATGCCCGATCAGACTGTGGCTAGTGACAGGTGCAGGCTCAGTTCAGGTAGAAAAACAAGTTCCTTTTTGAATCTCTCTCCTGGACTTACCCATTTCAGTGAGATTTCCGTGCGATTCTGTAGGTGTTTTACATGCATCTACATTTTAGATACATAGACTACACTCACACTAGTAAATTAAACTGTGCAAAGGAATTTTTCCAGGCACGGGAATTCAATTATTTCTATTATTAAACATTTATGTTTGTTCCCATGCCCCTTAGCATTTTCCCAGAAAGATTCAGACCCAGTCTTGACATGAACACAGGCCAGGAACTATTCCCAGTAGCCGGTTTGGATGCTTGTTTTAAACGAGAGTTTAACAAGATGGATACAGGCTATTTCAATGAACTGTAAGTTGGCCTCAGAGCCAAGAAACGTTCCCAAGAAAATTTAATTTACTAGTATATTGAGTGCTATGATTTAGCCATATCATTGTATACAGCTCGTACAAATGAAACCTCCTTTAATATATGTTTGTGCTCTTTAGGTAGTCAGTGGGGCGCTTTGCTTAATTTTAAGTACCTAAACTCGGTGGAAGGAGACGGCTCTTCACCTTTTGCTTTCCGTTTAGATCTCTGGACCTCTCCGTTGATCCTCCACACAGCATGCAAGTTTGTTCACTCCTAAGCTCCCTTCTGGAGTGAATGTTCTCAGTTGATCCCAATGTACAGTCCAGAAAAGTTTGCTCAAGTGATATCCCATTGAAGAAATTTATTCCAGGCAAAATGGACGAGATCATATCAGATTTTAGTCCCACATTCCCATGCAGTCCCAGGACTCCCAGCAGGCTTTGCTCCCTCCTACATCTCCACATTCCCTGACAGTGTGTGGCCTCAGCCCATGCAACACTTTTGCCGGGTGGGTTATGAAAATACTTTACTGCAGCAAATTAGGTACTTTCAATTCAAACAGACAAAAAAGCAAACAAACAAACAAGCAAATAAAAGGCTTTTAAAACTTAAAGGCTCCAAAGAGATGCCAGACAGTCCCTACACAGTATAGTCATGACCAATCTGCTCTACAGAGCCAAGTCTTGAAAAACGTAGACATAAGCCACGCAGTGCCATTATACTGGCAGCCAGGGATCACTTGCTTTTGAAAGACTGTTTCATTAGGCAGCTGAAATGTCAGTGAAACTGGGAAGATAGATTCTTCTTCTTGGGATCCTCAGTGCTAAATGGCTTGTTGAATACCATCCTAAACATGTCACAGACCCATGTCAGAACAGAGACTTGAACTCAGGTGCTGTGAGTTCCAATGTAATGAAATAGCAACTGCTTGCCATCCCTTGCTGGCCTCAGCTAACCATGCAGGCCTAGATGGCCAGACAATTTTGTATGCATCACTCCTTGCTAATCCCAGTCAAACTCTAACTGTGACTCTAACACTCCTCTGTAGAAATAAGCCTAGGAGACCTCCAAACCAAAGCAGTCAAACATAACTTCAGAATAGCCCAGACAATTACACTTCATTCTATAGCCTGTTCTTCTCTCCCCAGGGACAATCAGCTTTTGTAGGACATGATTTCCATTCTTGCACCTATAGATAAGTTTCATTAGTTCCACGGAACAAGCTCTCTCCCAAAGGTCATATTCCCTCAAGTGGCTTTGTAGACACAGCTGGAAATACAGTTAGATTTTTGCCTTCAGCACTGACTACACTGAATACTGGTTTGAGAAAAACTAACTCTCCTTATTTAAACAGCAAGAAGAAGAGTACATTGTCACAATGTGAAAATGATTTTGCAGAAACAAGGTTTTTAGGAGAAGGTTCATCTTTTTTGAACCCCAGATGAGTTAGCTGGAAAAAGTGGATGGCCTTCATCCAGTCTGATATGAAGCAGCAAAATCCAAGACAGGCACAACACAATTGCTGTTAGTCCAGCCTCATTATGTTAATCAGTTACACAAAAGAGGATGGTTAGTAGCTCTGGGGTATTGACAGGAGAAGAGAGAACAGGAACAGTGAGAAAAAACATCATTAGTGATTGTAAAACAGAAAGGGAGCAGAAAAAAGACTGTAATGAACTCCATAACTGGTGTTTCTGCTGAGACCATAATTCTTATAATCCAGTGGTTATGAATTCCTTTTCTAGGCTTGTCTTTAGAAGTTACTTTTTAGGTTTCTGTTGCATTAGGAAATGAAGTGGTTATTTTGTGGAAAATGGTTTTCCATTGATAACTGTGTGTTTCTATCCTTTACCAGTTCTCTGTGTGAGTTCTTTCTGATGTATAGTGGTTGTTAAGTGTCACCCACACAATTTCCAGGAGGACATTTTGTGCACTGCATGATATATATCAAATTCTGGGGTAAAAATGTATGAACCATGGGTTTCGCTGGTTGTATTGTAGGAGTACTAATTGCGATGGCTGTAAAGATGCCTTGCCAAGTATAACATTTGTTTTGGTGTGTGCTGGATTACGGTAGGATTGCTGCTGCTGGTGAGTCTGGCAGATTGGAATATTACATGAAAGTTAGTGCTAAGAGATGTAGGAAAAAAGTGTTTCAATCTTCTTTCAAAACAGACTGCAGTTTCTTTATTTTTTTTGGGGGGTGTAGATTCTGGTAGGAGCAAACAGAGACAAAGAAGAATATTTAGTGATGACAGCACAATTTTTACCCCCTCTTTCACAAACCAAAGGGTCAGTTAAGTTTTCACTGAACAGACATACTTATTTGCTCACCCATAAAAGCAAGATGCAGTCAGTTATGGATCATATACAAATGTGTGTGGGCAAGTGCCTGTGCGTTTGCCTCCCAGTGGACGCTTCTGAACCAGTAGTCTGGAATTCCCAAATTCTAAGTCCACTCCTGTGAGACAAAGACTGAGATAGTATTGTCTTTCATTTCTATTTTTCTTTAAAGAGTAATAAGTACCATATTGTTATGGAAGTTCCTCAAATCCTATCCTCTACAGACAGAAGAAAGGGGTAAGAGACACTGAAGTTAATTCACTAGAAAAGTAGGAATAAAAAATAGTGTTTAGCTTTCCAGTTAATGCTGGAAAGCATGGTAGAATAATACAAGCCTGATAACAGTAAAGAGCTATTGTGAAGCCATATACTTCCAAAAGCAGCCTCACACTTTAAAAGCCTGCCTTTCAGAGAATGGAAGTACATTTTCAGAAGGGGAGGTTCATGGTTTGTTCTATTTTACATTGCCAGTCTGGGTACAGCTTGCTGTTTTCATTTCTTGAAAACATCTCAGTGTATTCATTTGCAGTTGAAAAGACAGTGCAGGATATTTATTATTGTTACCCTATTTAAAGCATCTAATAAAACAGTGCAGGATATTTATTATTGTTACCCTATTTAAAGCATCTAATAAAACTGCAGTTATTCTGGACAACTAAATCAAACCAGTTTAATAATTTTCTGGCTGTATGGATCAGGGATCTGTTTGCTGCTGTTGTCCATTGACAATGGAGGACATCTAGAAGGCAATAAAATGAAAGGAGACAGCATCATTACCTAAAGCAAACATACATCCACGGTGCCTTCTCTGAGTATCTTAATGTGACACTGCCTACCACAAAGTTGTTCCAATCACAATTAAAGTTCTATCTTAAACCTGATTTTCTCTATCAACAGGGAACACAGTCACAAATTGTTGCTTTCTGGAAGTAGTAAGAGTAACTTCTGGATTGCATAGTTTAAATACACATAATACAAATCTTTTAGAAAGAGATACAAGGAAAGAAAATGAAAATCCAGTTTACAGCTGTATCTTATTTATATCAGCACATATGCTTATATATGTATGGTCCCCACTCTCAGTTTGTTCTTAACAAAATTGCACAGCTGGGGATCTGACAACTGGGCATGACCTCTGTCCTTGTCTTAGTCTTCTTAGATGATGATGTGATTTTAGGACTCATACAACTTTGTGTATTCTAACAGGTCTTGCAGTTCCATTCAGATTATGGTCCTCCAGATCCTCCTGCTCAGAAAGAATTCCTTCATGAATAAATAAATAATTGTCAAAGTAGTTTTAATCCTTATGTCACCAAGTTAACGGCTGTTCATATTTTGAAAATGCATTACCCTTTCAGTATGATCTTTTGCTATCATCTATGCTGGTATTCTGATCAAATGTAGCTGCTTATAAATTGAGATATCCTTGTTTGTGTTGTCAAATTAGACTCCCTTTATAGACTGGGGAGAAATTGGTATTTCAGAGTATGAGTCATTTCACAAAAACATATGTGGAAAAAAACTGGTTAGACAAATAACACCCAAAGGTACTTTTATTTTCCCTTGACTATACAGTGACCTATGGTTGCAAGGCCAAGTGTAGACATCTAGCTCAGATGTAGAAATTTAGGAGCTGAATTAAGGCTGTAAGGTAAGATTCTGTTTAAAAATTACATGTAGATGTATATACGTAGGAGTCCACCTGCTGAGATAGGTGTCTAGGCTCCTACCACAGGACCTGAAGACCTACAGCTCAACTCAGTTCTTTGCCTGCAAGCACATTGTTGTTCAAGATGTTGCAACCTCTCTGGCATCTCCTGCTCCAGAAGGGCACAGGTGTGCAGCAAGTCCTATGTCTTCATATGTGTGCAGATATCTCACGTACTTTAGAGTATCTCAAACAACACTAGTTGCTTATATTTAGGCAACCGAATTTACCTCTGGATTAGATTTCTTCTTTGACTCTAAGGGAACCCTAACCACATGACACGTATACAAACATCTGCATTTAGGTTCCCTAATCTGGACCCCAGTCCCAGACCTGCTGATGGACACGAAGAAGGGCTAAAGCCTCCCTCCCTCAGATCCTGATGATGAATATATTCTGTGAAGCATTGTGCCAGTTCTTAAGAATACTATATTGTAATCAGGTCATTAAGTTCTTTTTCATTTGGCATACCAACACTCAGATCTCAGCATGAAGCCCTTTGTCACATTCAGAAATACGTATATCATAAAAACCCATCATTAGGTGAACACATTTATATAATCATGTACAATGCACAAGGGAGTAACGCACAAGGCTTAGGAGTAGTTCTTGATTGCAATTTAACACAATGACAATCAGCTCCTCCAGGATGATAATGACTTTGGGGTTACTGAGCACATTTTCAACCCAAGTAACACTGTGCCTGCCATATTTGAGGACTTAGCCCCAGACTTATCTGTCCTAACTTTAGGTGCACGACTGGGAAGCATAAGCAAGGAGCTCAGCCAGTCTAAGCCTCTTCAGATCATATTTACACCCAGGGGCTGTGTACTACCATCTCTTGACTACAGGACCTTTTTGTACTATAGACTGTGTTTAGTTGCTCAGCATAGGTGAGCTAAGTCTTGCCTTTAAACTAGGTCTTCTCTGCAGTTTAGATCTATCTGTATTTTTGGACTGCCTAGCAACACAGGGTTGAGGGGACACAACTGGGGCTGTTCAGCATTACTGCAGTAAAACAATTAAGAATAATGAAGTGGCAATTCTTACACAGGCAAAACTCCCATTAAAATGAACTGGGAGCTTGGCTTTGGGGGCCAAGAGAGCAGATTAATTCTGACTTGGCTTGTCCCAGCATTAAAAATACCTAGAGTACTGGAAATGTATATTCTGATTTTCAGGACACAAAAAAAATAACTTGCTATAACATCAAAAATTGGATGATTCTGGCATCCCATATTTACTAAGGTGTTGAAACATGAATGTTTCCTAGGAGATAAAGTATAGACTATTTACATCTGAGACGTGTGCCCTCATGTAATTTCCCTGGACATTTCTAAGATCACTGAATTCCCTAGGGTAGGACATGAATATACAGCTGCACTTGTCTTACTGCTTTTCTGCTCTCTGCCTTTTGGTACTCTATAAACCAGCCAACTGATTTAAATCACAGATTATCCTGTGAAAAAACTACAGATAGTCTTATGCTGTATTTAATCTGATAGTCATATGTATTAAAATCATTGTAATCAGTGCTCATTTCTGATTGTTGACTAAAAAAAGAAAGTTTTATGTTTAAAATCTAACAGACAGTTACAAAACCTCAGCTGTATTCTTAGCTCTGATACTGACTTACTTGGTGACTTAATTAAGTCCATTATCGCTTGATTTTCAGAAGTGCTGAGAGCTGTTGTTTCTATTGACTTCATCTTTTAAAAGCAGCTGCTTAATACCATGGAAACTTAAGCTACTAATCTCTCTCCATCTCTGTTTCCCTTTTTGAAACTGGAGATATTTAGTATTTACCTAACCTTCAAGGGTATTTGGAGGCTAAATCCATTAGTGATTAAGAGGCAATCAGAAAATTTGATCTATTCAATGGACAAGACTATAAATAAAATAAGTAAGATAGAATGTCAGATTTCTGACATACAGCAATCCCTTCCGATATCAGCTTTTTGGAAAACTATTATTTCACTCCTACTATTTCAAGAAAAATGGGTGAGCACACAAACCCCAATGAAGCTCTGAGTGATCATACAAAATAATAAATCCCTGTGGTGTGTTGACCCTGGCTGGATGGCAGGTGCCCACCAAAGCTGCTCTGTCACTCCCCTCTCAGCTGGACAGGGGAGAGAAAACATAACAAAAGGCTCATAGGTTGAGATAAGGACAGGGAGAGATCACTCACCAATTACTGTCATGAGTAAAACAGTCTAAACTTGGGGAAATTAATTTAATTTATTGCCAATCAAAATCAGAGTAGGGTAATGAGAAATAAAAACTAAATATTGCCAATCAAAATCAGAGTAGGGTAATGAGAAATAAAAACTAAATCTTAAGACATCTTCCTCCCGTCCCTCCATTCTTCCCAGCCTCAACATCACTCCTGCTACCTCCTCCCCCCAGCAGCACAGTGGGTGGAGAATGGGGGTTGTGGTCAGTTCATCACACGTTGTCTCTGCCGCTCCTTCCTCCTCATGGGGAGGACTCCTCACACTCTTCCTCTGCTCCAGCATGGGGTCCCTCCCACGGGAGACAGTCCTCCACGAACTTCTCCAACGTGAGTCCTTCCCACAGGCTGCAGTTCTTCAAGAACTGCTCCAACGTGGGTCCCTTCCATGGGTGCAGTCCTTCAGGAATAGACTGCTCCAGTGTCAGTCCCCCACAGGGTCACAAGCCCTGCCAGCAAACCTGCTCCAGCGTGGGCTCCTCTCTCCACGGGTTCACAGGTCCTGCCAGGAGCCCGCTGCAGTGCGGGCTCTCCACAGGGTCACAGCTTCCTTCGGGCACATCCATCTGCTCCGGCGTGGGATCCTCCACGGGCTGCAGGTGGAGATCTGCTCCACCGTTAACCTCCATGGGCTGCAGGGGGACAGCCTGCCTCACCATGGGCTTCACCATGGGCTGCAGGGGAATCTCTGCTCTGGTGCCTGGAGCACCTCCTCCCCCTCCTTCTTCACTGACCTTGGTGTCTGCAGGGTTGTTGCTCTCACATATTCTCACTCCTCTCGCAGCTGCTGTTGCGCAGTGTTTTTTATCCTTTCTTAAACATGTTATCCCAGAGGCACTACCACCGTCACTGGTTGGCTCAGCCTTGGCCAGCAGCGGGTCTGTCTTGGAGCCGGCTGGCATTGGCTCTGTTGGGCATGGGAGAAGCTTCTAGCAGCTTCTCACAGAAGCCACCCCTGCAGCCCCCCTGCTACCAAAACCTTGTCACACAAACCCAATACAATCCCTAGTCTATAAATATTGGATGTCTAAGAAATGGACTTAGAGCAGGCAATGTGGAGAGCAAGTATGTTCTTTCTGATGGCCCTATTTCTTGGAAAAAATTATTCCATTTCCAATTATTGTTGCATAGTTACTAAGCATTAGCAAATACATTTTCTGCCTTTTTTAAAGCATAGCATACAACTTCCTTTACCTTCAAAATTGTAACTGTCAAGTTGCCTTTATCCCTCCTCTTTCTTTATTTTATGAGAAAATATATAGCTCTACTAATGTCCTCCTTTTGTACAAATGCAGTTAGATTTCTCACTACAATGAACAGTATCTTTGTTATTTTCTATTGTACATAGTATCATGATGAAGCAAACAGAAACATTGTCAATTAAGGGGGTTGATGGTTGTTATTTAGTGCGACAGTCTGGTTTGGTTGACTTCTAGGAAGTTCCACTAAGAACTCATGGGAATCTCCATCAGGGAGATGGTGCAGAGAACAACTGAAGTGAACCTGAGAAACTGCGTAACATTTATTCCCCAAATTCCTTGAGCTCAAAGGCATACCTAATGTGTTTTGAGTGGTATGAATGAATAGGTGCAGCTGACTGAGAAGAGATAATTTTCCTTATTTGAAAATCACTTTATCTGACTGCAAATCTGGAGCTGGTAAAGCAATAGCATCAGCAGAAAGAAAAACAGGAAACTTGAGAATTACAGCTTTAGGCATCTTTCTTTTACCTTCTCTGCATGGGTGGATGACTCCAATGTTATCACACTAATAAGCAGGAAAAGAAAGATTTCTAGCATGTTGCATAACTTCTTTTGAAAAGGGTGTTGGTGTACTAGGCAGCTGGAGGAGAGGGGAAGTGGTCTGAAAGATATCTAGTTTTGGTAGAAAAAGGATAAAAAAATACAAGTAAACATTTGATTTTTTTCTGTTAACTTTTTAATTGTTACAATATTTCTCTAAGTGCATGTGCAGGAGGGACACAGGCAAGTTTTACTCCATTAAAATTTATGGTCTACATAAACAATGCAAGTATGCTAATACATTTTTATGGATACATCAAAGCAAGAGAGAATGTGATGGTAACTGTATCACAGCCATAAGCCAGCTCCTTCAGACAAAACCATTACATAGTCTGTCCTAGACTCTCAGCAGAGGAATCGATGTGCATCAGTAAGCAGGAGCAACGCAGATCTGGGTTAAGAATGTTAGAAGGGAAAAATGTTATTTAGTAGGGGAGAACAGCCCAATAGCACTGAGATCCCAAGCTTCCGACTAACAAAACTGCTATTAACTGGGGTGATTCAGGGTGTAGTCACAAAGTAGTCAAAGAGCCAGCAGGTGGCTTCCTGCAAGGTGCTGACTGTCTCCCAGGGCAAGCTGTTGAAATCAGTGGAAAGCTGTAAGTGCTGAGCACCTTGCCAGATCAGGCCTGTTTTGATGACATGAATAGGTACATTATTTGAAAAGATTCTCTCTCATTTGTGTCAGAGCTCAGCTACAGTGTGAGAGTCCATAGTTCAAAGGAAATGACCAGCCTTCCCTGATTATCAAGAACATTGGGAAGTGTAAAGAAAATAATATTCAGCTCCCTTTCAATGAATGAACATTAGACATCATCCCTCCTTCCCTCCACGATGGCAGCTAACCTCTCAAATGGCCATGCTGAAGGCCAAACAGCCTCCCAGCCTATGCTGTTCCCATCCACTTGCTTACAAAACAGCATCTTTGGATGAAATGGTGTCTTCCAGCAAAATTAGCTGAGCCCTTACTGAGCCCATGTGGCCACCTTGAGTCAGGCAATCACCCAAACTTTAAAATTGGCTAATATTTTAAAACATAAATATTTTGTAGCATATATGTTTCATTTTTCTGAACATCAGCTAGTAGCTAGTTACAGCAGATGTAAGCCATTAGAAAAACAGTACAAACTCTGTGACATTTGCTCAGACTTCATATATTTATTATTATTAAAGATTTGACAGACAAAGCATCCATTAATTAACAAATGATGTAGTTCAAATCCTGCCTGTCTTTGCAACAATGGGAGATGTTATTAAGAAAAACTATGCCTGGAAATAGAAGCAGCTTGGAGACAGAAAAATCCCATTCTCAATATAAAATGAGTACAATGAAATAGTATAAAGGAAGTTAAGAAGTAAGGACAAAATAAATGGTACTTTCATAAAGTCCAGTTATGCACATTTAGTATGTTATACATAAAGATAACCTAGGCTTAGCTGATTGCTATGCCTGTCACTTACCTCCGAATTACCTAGTACGTCACTGAGTGAGAATGTGACCCACTGAAAGGAATGGGTCCACAGATCAAAAAGATGAAAGCTGGCTAGACTGGGGCCAAACTACAAAGAAAAAAAGAAAGAAAGCATTTTAGATGATATTATTTATTTGATGAAGAGCTGTCTTCAAGGAGCTTGTATGGGGGGAAAAAAGAACATTATGCCCAGGACAAGATTAATAGTGTTCCCCATCAACTAGAAGTCTATACAGCTAAATACAGCAGAGTATAATCAGCAGAAGAACTGCCATATACTTCAAGGAGCGCAGGAATGGTGTGCTCTGTGTACCTCAAATACGAGGTATATGGCAGACTACCACAAAATCTTTCTCCATAGTTATTGTGCCTCTAACACAAAGTTACATCTGGGTACTTCCATCACAAAAATTATACTTGTGACTCAATAGGGTTCACAAAAACATCCACATCTCAGCAGTATGAGGAACAGTATGACTAAATTAGTCTATTTCACAGCTGACCAGTCCATTGATACAAACATCTGCCTCCTTACTTTTTAAGAACAGACACTTTTTTATGATTAATTCCCCACCAAGACATCATTCTTGCAAAAACTCAGCAATAAAGGTTTAGGAGAGCTTTTCATCTTTCCAATAAAGAAACTCAGTGCACTATCTGAAGCAATTTGTCAAATGAAGAGGTTGCATCGTAAAACATATCCCTGTTACAAGATTGGTTGGCATTTTCACCTGTTTTATACAGACAAGGTATCCATCCATAAGTAAGCTTGAATTTTGGTCTAAGGAAATTGAAATGGTGCTTTCCTTTGAAAATTCGCTGAGTTATATTTTCGTATAACGCCATTTGGAATACAGTGTGACTGTGTAGCCCTGTAATACTGTATGGCTATTGCCAACAGCAGCCCAGATGCCTTGTACTGAGTCTGCAGGGCCTCAGGACTGAGGCTTGCCAGGCTTGCTCTGTCTAAACCTTTCTTGACCTGCTTGCAATTTGTACAACTTGATTTAGCTGTAACAGCAATTTCTTTAATTGATTAGGTGTCTGTGGCTAATTTGCTTTACTTTTGTAATCTTTGTGTGATATAACTGCAGTTTTATATAGATAGTGGTAACAAGCAGTTATTCTGTGTGGAGTGAGATATTTATGACTCTAACACAATGATGTAGTGTACAGAAATACAGACTTGGCACCATAGCAGAGGCCCTGAGAAGTGGAAGCATAGGATGAAGCATAGAGGAGTGCAGGCATGGGATGATAAGAGCTGGAGCACAGCCTGGCACTGCAGACCCCACGTTAGAAACAACTCAGGAAAGGTCAGTTAAAAAAACTGTCCTGGACCTGGACAAAACAAGGCTTTACTGGTAATAAAGAGAATAAAGAAATAGTATCTAACATACATAAAAAGGACCGTATATAGTAAATTCAGATGTATCACGAAGCTTCAGACTAAAGAAGAAAAACAAAGGTGAAAGAACACATTACCAAAGTCCCTATAGAAAAGTCCCTAAGTGGATGCTAGAGGGACCAACAAGAAACCATCAACATGACCATCATATTCCTTCTGGTGAAGGACTCCAGATGCTGACAGCTGTTTGTAACATCCCCACCCACCCACTCACCAGCACGACATCACCAACCGTAGGACCCAGAGGAGCAAAGGAAGGGTGAGTGCAACACCAGGAAAAGGGGTAGAAACTAAGAAGTATGTGTAAACTATCATAAATGCATTATTACTCTTGTTTTCTGTAACAAGTAGTTCTGCACTAATAAAGATTAGACTCTTAAGATTTCAATTATACTAACAGTAAATTCTTTGCTTTACTTTTATATACGATGTGCTTCCTCTTTGCCCATAAATAATTTTTCTGAGCATAACAACAGGAAGTTATCAAAATAGCATTGTTAAATTAGATATTGATGATTTGTCATCAATTCACACAATTTTGCAGCCATCCTTCAATAACTCATGAGTTCAGTGTGAATGCTTAAATCATTAACAGCAATTCCACAGAAAAGCTGCAGCACTAAGCCAAATCTGAGAACATCTGACCTGGTCTTCCTTGGTTTTCATGAAAGTGGTATCTTAGTTCAGTTGTAGTGTGCTTTTTGTCTTATGCATAGAAAGTAAATTGAACTGGATCCTGTGAAAGTGGTACTCTTAAAAATACTCTCGTAGCTCATATTTGCAATTACTCAGCCAATGCTAACAATTTTTAAGAATTCAAGTGTTCCTGAGGACAGGAAAGGTCTGCAAGCTGCAAACACAGTGAGGCACTGGGTATTCTGAGGATCAGCAGGGCTTCACTTGCTCAATAACACTGTGTCAACACTACATACTTTTCTGTAAAGCTTTTAAAAACCATTTCCTGTGATTTTTTTCTAATTTCCTCATTAAATTTCTTCCTGGTGACTGTACGTCTTTGCTCCATGATACATTTGGGGGTTGGACTAGAAGACCTTTAAAGGTCCCTTCCAACCCAAACTATTCTATGATGATTCTATGATCATAGTTGTATCCTTTACAAAATGTCTACATTTTTGTTCTAACTTCTGCCCATTTATGACTTCTGCTGTCCATTTGACCCATGCTTCAAGCCATCACCTTTCTCCAGCTCCAGCTATTGTCCCTTTGATTCTTTACCTGTGTTTCCAGCCAGAAGAGCTTCTTCAGTCATAGAATAACCCAGCATTTATAGATCTATGTGACAAAATGACCAGCAGTAGCCTGTATCAGCTGTCCCCTCTGGTCTCACCAATGGATGGATGGTCTTTCTTTTTAGCTTTTCTGTGGTTGGAGAAGACACTTTCACCTGGTTTTGCCAGAGAAGATATCTTTACCTGGTCCTGTACTCACAGATGTTCAGTCACACACAGCAGGCAGATAAGGGTGACACCACAACTCCATCACATCTCTTCACACCCCTTTTCCAGAGCCATTAGCATCTGAGAGTTTCCCAGTTAGTAGCTGAAGAATGGGTGAGTAATAGGAAAGTTTGAGGAAATTAGAATTATGAAAGTATTTTTTCCAGGGATTGAAAGTGCAGGTTTAATTTTCCAGCAGTCTGTATTAGGATTTATCACAAAACTGGAACTGAAAGAATTCAAACAAGAAACTTCCACAACAAAGCCATTTGGAAGGGGTTTTTTTAAGGCACATTCATTGTACTTAAATATCTAGGAGTCTTTCTTTAAATGCCCCTGGCAAATACTATTAGAAGTGTTACTGGGATTTCAAACTGCAAGTAAAATTTTACAAAAAATGTCAAATGCAGAAACCCCTTAATATATAGTAAGTTCTTCTCCATATACAATTTTACAAAAATTGTGGTCAGCTTTAAGAGACAGAGAGGAAAAAGTGGTAATACCAATGACATCTACAGTGCTTGCAAAGCTGGGATCACTAGAGCAGAATATCATAGAATATTTTTACCAGGGGAGGCTTACAACAATGATAGAAGCTAGCCAGCTAACTCTGTTCTCAGTTTACACCCACTCAGTGCCATAACACCCTTCAGAAAAAGACAGATGTAGGGGTGTGAAATATCATGTGGCATGCACAGCGATGATCAGCAGCATATCTGTCAAATGCTCAGACAGTATCGGGGCACAGGGCTGCAGGGACCCTCTGCAAAGTGATGGTAAGGCAGAAATGCGAACCGGTAGCTGGACAAAAGAAACAAGTGAAGCCTACTATGTCGCTCGTGTAAACCAATAGCACTTTGTCCTTTTAAAAATTAACAACATCTGCTTCAATTTACCTAAAATTGCAGAATCCATTGCTACCTCCCTCCCTGCTTCTTTCTTCTTCTAAGGTGCATTTGTATCTTGAACTATTAGCTTGTCATATGTGTGATTAGGTTTTGAAATTTGGAATTTAGCTCAGTTATGCTGCCATCTGTCAGGATCTGGTGCCATCTGTCAAAATAATTCACTTGGATTCCAATTACTTCCAAACTGGTGGCAACGTGGAGGTCTCTCAGAAGTCATGGCACTCAATCGTATCGCATATGTATAAATTCAGATGTGTCATAGTTATTTACCTCATATTATAATTGTATTATCTGTATCTGTTTCCTAACCTACCACTCTATGCTATAAAACTATCACAGACTTAATCTAAATTCAAAAATTTGACAGCTAGATTTTTTTTATTCTATATCAGGGGCTTTTTTCAATCCTTAATTAATATTGTTTTCAGACATTTCAGATCTGTGTATTATTTGTTCCCATAATGTCTTTGAACAAGTGAGCTCCTACCTCCTGCAAAGGCAGGATTCATCACACCTTGTGCTCACCATTTTAAAATTTTATCATCCACTCCAATTCAGTGTTTTAAGTCCCTTCCACAGTCAATCAATTCCAAAGAGTTCAATCCTAAATCAGTAGGATAACTTGGCATGTAGAGATGT
Source organism: Ciconia boyciana (assembly GCF_034638445.1). Lineage (NCBI taxonomy): Eukaryota > Metazoa > Chordata > Aves > Ciconiiformes > Ciconiidae > Ciconia > Ciconia boyciana. The sequence continues at coordinate 211,249,113 of NC_132934.1, forward strand.
CTGTCCCTCTCCACTAACTTCTAAACCAGGCTCCTTCTCCAAACATATGAAATAAAAATGGCTTTAGAGTATTTTCTTTTCCATTTTGATGATTATCCAAATTAACCTACTCAGGGAAATACTATGTGATATCACAAGGCTTTTTAATATAGCAGAGCAGAAAAAGGTCCAATAGCTAGAATATCAGCAAAATTCAAACTAAAAGATACAGATTTTAAACAGCAAACTCAAATTGTGTTGAAAAGAGCAAGGAATGTGAGGTTTCAGAACAAGACTGGTGATATTTCTAACCAGTAGATCACCAGGGAAAAAAAAAAAAAGTATTGAGCTAAAATCTGTGCAAAGCCCTAAAGAAGTATTGTTTTTTGTAAGCTGAAGAAATGGAATATTCATTAAATGAAAGTAGAAACGGAGGTGAAATAAGTTGCAAGAGAGAAGCAGAAGAAGAATTGAAACCAGGACTCCCTGATTCTCAGTCTTATGCCTTACTCCACATGTCAGTCTTCTTCAGTGCTGGTACTGCTGGGCTGCCTTATAATTTTTTGGTAGCCTGTGCCCTAATCTTCTTGTTATTTGCCATCACATCTGCTAATGTTTGCTCTCGCCTTCATTTCTTCTTGAATGGCTCTTTCCTGTAATAATCATTTTCTTGCATAAATGATCTTGCCAACTTTTTCTCCTGTCTCATTGCAGGAATCATTTAAAGTCATTATTCTTCTAACCTAATTTTCAAAGCCGATTATGACTTCATTATCTCTGTCTTGCTATGTTATACATCCATATCATGTTTAACATGTAAGACTATCATGTAATGAATCACCTCCCATTTAGTATTTATTTGAAAATTAAGTCGTAAATCAAATACCCAGAACTCCTTCATTATAAAAACAATGCAGCTATGACAAGTTAGGTGAAATGAAGTAAATCTATTTGTGAAATGGAAAGATGCAGGAGATTGCCTTGTACCAGGCAGCAAAGATATGGAAAGAGACTATAAGTCTGTGAAAATTGAAATACTTGCATGAAGAAATAAGCAGACTTTCCATTTTTAGTGTGAAGGAACCTCAGAGGGGACAGGATTACTGAAGGCAATTTTAAAGGAAAACAGAAGGAAATCTAGGAGCTAGAAATGTTCCAGTTATATTTTTAAAGGGGTGAGGAGGAGGAAGAGAAAGAAACAAATCTCCTGTAAAACTAAACTGTAAGAATGGGAAGCCAAGGAGTCATCCTGGGGGATTAAACCACCTGCAGCCACAGGAGAGCACTAGGTATGCATAGCAGTGATAGTCCTATTAAGCCAGATGACCAGCCTGACGATGTGGGTCTCAGCACACAGTGGCGCATGTCCTACAATGCATCTGCTCCTCACTCTACAGAAAGTGCCAAAGTCTGGGAAGGAGGTACCCAGCTTCCCTACCCAGGCCACGGGCAAGGGGGGTGTCCCCTTTAGCTCTGTGGGTCATTCCTTAGAGGCAGTAGCTTTCTTCTTGGTCTGCCTGGAGTGCTGACATCCTGCTTTCTCTGAATCACCCAGCTGCACTGGATACCAACTATTAAAAGAGATGCACATGCCCCCCTCAAGATTGGCCCATATAGTAGGCAGTCTACATATGGCCCTCTGTGGTCAACTTTGTCCTGCACTTGACCACCTTAATTTGGTGAAGTTCTGCAAGCAGAGTCCTTACTAAGGTACTCAACAGAAATTCTGCTCCTACAAAGCTGAAGGAGGAAAACAAGCCAACATTTCACAATACTACAAAACTGCATTGGATCAAAGCTTCATGTCTCCAGCATTTATAGTAACCTTGGGATAAAAGCAAGTGTTCTTTTTATCTTGTTAAGGCCAAAAAAAGTTAGCTGTAGTAGTGAGCCAAGTTGTGCTGAATTTGGCTTTGTTCATGGTTATTGCTCTAGCGCAGACCATTGAGCAAGGGAGTGGAAAACTGAGCCTCACATTAAAAAGATGTGTTATCAATATGCTGGAGTCTAACAAATAGCAGCCTTTTTTTTACCACACTCAGTGGTTTGGTTCCTACACAACTGACGACCAAACTGTTTAGGTGAATTTTCCCAGGTCTCTCAACCAGTGTGGTTAGCAGATTCCCAGAGTTGAACAAAGTCATTGTTGCCACCAACGCCTGGGGAAGGGGTGACACTGTGCAGGCATTTAAGTGATGGTTCTTCCCAGAAATGTAGAACAGAGCAGAAGAGTTGCACCCAAAATGTTTAATTTCTTTTCATTGGCTACAAAGTGAATTTGGGGCAAGCTCATATGTACCTGACTAAAGTTAGGTGAAATGGATATTGCTGTAGGTTTATAAATTAAACTAATTCGAAACTGTCATCAAATTATAAGCAAAAACGGAGCAGCATGGGAAGGGAAAGCTATCTACTAAAGACACATTTGCCTTTTGTTTGGTTACACACACTGAGTAGTGAGGGGACTTATTGCTGAAGCTGCAGTGGGGCTCAGAGAGATCAGTATTTTTATTTTTTAAGTTGTCATACTTCATTTTCTCAAGTCAATGATGTGTCATCCTCGAGAATGAGGGAATGCTCTCAGTTAAGAACAGCTAGGAAAAATATTTGTTTTTAAGAGGAAATTTGAAATATTTGAACCCATGTGCTATAACTAACAGTAACTAGCAGAATAGCTACTTAATGTGGTTATTCAAAACTATGGTGTAACTATTAGTGACCTACTAATGACTTACTGTTGGTGGGGTAGGAGATTAGTTAAGAGCGGTTTTGGTCGATGTGATTTTCTGCCTCTTGCTTTATGAGTGCTTCAGAGTGTGAAAGGAAGGCTTTCAGGTGTCTGTGGGAAATGACAAGTTGCTTTTGCATACAGGGAAATTCTTAAGGCAAAGGAAGACAACCTTTACTTCACATAAAAATAGGCAATTTATACTTCTGGGAGGCCACAGAACAATACTCAGCTCAGCATTGGCCATTATTAGTGTGGAAGATGATTAGGCTGTGTTACTCCAGGCCTCCTGGATGGTGGTGCAGCCTGGTGAGCTGACCTGTGTGCTAAAAAAACATAATTCTTTTCCTGACTCTGCTGTTAATTTGCTCTGTGATCTCTAGGTCAGTCATCTCCGTGCTTTGCTTTTTCCTTTAACCTGCTGCTTTCTTAGCTGTCTAGCCTCTCTTAACATATATTCTTACTGTGACAGCACAGCAGGATGCTGGTCTTCTGGGCACTACCATGTCACAAACAGCAATAACAGTCCCTGTGCCTCCTGCGGTGTAGGAAAGCCCACTGCCTATACATCACTTCTGAGTATGGACTATGATGTTGATGGAAGCATTGAGACTATTGTATGGGTTAAGCACTGTGAGCATTCAAAGGTTTATCTTAGACCAGAGAAATTATTGTGGATGACACTTTTCTGTTTATATTCATCAAAAAAGTACTTTAAGACTGTCTTTAATTATATTGCAGATAATTGTCATGCTGATTACAAGCACTTTACAGTGACTCTTTTGCAGTCACTGATATAATTTTTTAAAATCCATTGGCATTTTCTTGTGAACATCTGTCTGAAGTGCTGATTACAACATCCCCTCTCAACTCTGTAGGGGGGAGCAGCAGGATTGCAGCCTAATGGACTGCAGAGCCAGAAAAGCAAAAAAAGGGGAAATGGCACAAATAGACAGAGGAAATAAAAAAGATGAAAATTTACATCCATAAATGTAATTGGAACGATTTCACCATCATCGTCCCAGGATGATTTCATGATCCTTCATCACACCCTGGCAGTTATCCAGGTTGCCTTTCCCTCCTGTAACCTACGCTGTAAAATTCATGCTTTCTTTCTCACTCAGTTGTTTTCATTAATGAAGGTTCCCACTATTATGTGGGTGCAAGAGGCATGCCCCACTTGGAGACCAAATTAACTCATGCCACAGGCTGACTTCACGTGCAGTATTCGCACTTTCAGTGTACAATTTAGGATTGGAGCACTTACGGGAATGCTCTTGATGTGCACATGATGGAAGGAGCACTTTAATGAGGTGCCTTATACCATCTAAAGCAGATATCGCAGGCTTGGATTAACTGGAAGGGGTAGGATGAAATAGTCTGAGCCCCTTAGCACTTCATGTGGAAGGAACACACACATGGCTGTTAAACCCTTTGCTGCATCTGCAGGTTATGGCTGGATGTTTAACCATCTAATGTTTCTCTTCAACTATCCAGTACCTGCTTTACAACAGTGTTTTAAAGCAGGCTAGGAAAACATGGCCAAATTTCTCAAAACTGACTGATTCATTCCTCTTTTAAACCCACACATAGCACTTGAGGTCTACATTTACCATGTTCAGATCTGATGAAGATCCAGTGGTGAGGTGTTTTCATTCCTGAACCTCCGGATGATCTATTGCTCCCACCTTCTTGGCAGATGGTGTTAATTAAAGGTGATCTAATGTTATAAATATTTCACAATACTAATGCTAACTCTGGTGTAACTCCTTTCATCTCCCTTTTTGTACTATGTCATGACCTTGTGCTAAGGCTTCCTGTGACAGTTCCGTTTTTGAGGACAGAAACACATCAGTGACATACCTTTGTTTATCACCATGAACACATTTGTTTAAGGAAACTTGTTAGGAATTTTATCCTAATTTAATTTAGCTTGCATTATAATGGAAATTGCAACTTGAATGTTTCGTTTCAACTCAAACCCTTCCAAATCCTCTGTCTGCAGCTAAAGTCACATCCTTTGGATAGCAGCCACACTGTCCAGAAAAAAAAAGATGTGAGGTACGCAGTGCTGACACAGTAAGGGACATCATCAGGAGCATCAGGACAGAGACAACACAGTAATTACAATGTGCTGGTTAATATGAACAGAAAATAGTGGATGGGATTAATATTAAGCAGGCCAACACATGCACTAAATCTTCTTTTCTCCGTGCCTTTCTAATTGCTTCCTACTGTATAATCTGGTTCCAAATACCAAATTAAGACCTATATTTAAACTTTTCCCTAATGTACCCTACTTTATCTTCTTCTTCTTTCCTACTCTTTTGCTGCTATTTCATTTTGCTGTCAGAATTGCATATAGAAAAATGCTGCAATGATCAGGGAAATTCAATGTGCAAGTGAACTAATGAAATTTTGCTGCTGCATGTGCTTTGTTGGGCTTTTTTACTGTTTAAAGTGCTCTGCAAGAGCAGGGCCTATTCAAATGTTCTTCTGATGCTCAGTAATACACAGAGAAGCACCCAAACAGAACAGATCTAGCTGTAAAACAAAATGGACACAGAGGTGATACCAGGTGTGTGATCCTCCCAGTAATTTGTGCAGCTACTGAAACCTCTGCTATGAATTAATTCCTATGCTGCAGCCTTGTTTGCTTCAGTTCAGTAGAGTAACTCTGGTTCCTGCAGTACTCAAATGGATTTTAAAAGCCTTGAAAATGGCATTTTTATGCTGTCAAATGGCAATGACTTTCCTTTGGCTAGTTCCCTTAATTAAAGGGAAGACGCAGAGCTGACAGCTGGAAATGAGGGGGCTATGGCTGCGGTAGGGATTGCAGTGACTTCCCCAGGCATGAGGGATGTGTGTGCAGCACAAGGAGGTGGGGCACTGCTGAGTCCAAATTGAAATTCTTGTTCCACAGTTACCGTTCTGGAACAGTTATTTCTACATGTAAGTTCTAAGTCCTGCTGTCATGCTTTTCCCCAGATCCTTAACAGCGCCTGTGGCTTTCCTCTGTCGTGCTCTTAAGGTCACAGACTGAGGATGGCTGTGAAAGAAGCCATCTGAGAAAACACGGGGGCACTGCAGGGTGTGGTGGGTCCAGAGCTGATTCAGGAATGGATGGATGGATGCATGGGAAAGAGGGCACAAATAGGCCAAAAGTGGACCATGAGTGGTGTTAAAGAGAAATGTAGAAGAAGGAAGGAGGTGATGTCTGAGCTCCAGAGCAGGTGGTTGAACTCGGGTTACTCACTGACTCATCACGGTTTGGAAACCTTGGGTGCTGCTACAGCGGAGCTCTCTTCTGGCTGGCACTCCCCATGTTCTTCATGAGCTCGTTATCAGGGTAGAGCACAGGCCTAATTACACTCTCCTAAATAAGTATTTTTACACTGTGCTGTACTGTGCCAGGGAGACATACCCTTAAATAGCCTCTTTCACTTCTATAGTTGTTTGACAGCTACTAATGCACTAAACCCAGTGCAGTGATGAGGAGGTTATTATTAGCCCTGTTGTGTAGCGAGGAGGAGATGAAATGCAAGAATTAAATTACTTTTCTCAAGTTGCAGAGAGCAAATGTGTCAGTGTTACTCCTGCATCTAGGAGCTCTGGCTGTGGATTAGGAGGGGTTTGGACACGGGGACACAGGTGAAAGCTCTCCTGTACCTCTGTCCTTGTACTAAAGGCACTTGCAGGTTTGTACCACAGGGTTAGTAATGAACAAACTTTGGGCTTTCAGTTACCTCTGGCTGCTGCCTGGGAGGCAACAGGGTGGTGGAGGCTCTTTTCCATGCTGTTCCCTGGTCCTTCCTCACCCGTGCAATGGCCATTCTTTCCAGAATTCCTCTAGATAGAAATAATCAGGCAATGAGCTGTTATTCAAGAGAATTATTTTGAAAAATGGTCTAAAAAGGCAGAGGAAGAGCTGATAACCTTTCAGCAGATGAATTTTCTTACCCTTCTGGCAGGAGGCTTTTGGCTAAATATTAGCCTGGTGATGAGTGAACCTTTATGGAGAATGGGCATTTATGTGCTTCACACATTTCTAAATAAAACCTTTGAAATCCCAGTGATGGCCTAGTGCTTACCTCCGAAAGAAAGCAATTAACAAAGAGAACTCTTCAGTCATAGAGCAACCACTGCAGCACTAATGGGCTGAACAGCAAACTTTTACTTCTACTTTTTTTCAAAGTATATCTGCAATTGTGGCTGGAGTTATAGGCACTGTCTGTGAGGAACACCTGTGTCTGCAGCTGCCCTATGGGTTACGAAAAGGCAAAGGAAAAGCAGGGTAGGGTATCAGTCCAACACCTTTTACCAGTTGTGTGCTCTTTAGAAATCATATTATGTGTAGATATCAAAGTTACTTTAAAAAAGAGTTGAATCTGGGATTTCCATTTCACAGGTGGTAGGCACAGGGATCTCTGTGCTCTGAAATGAAGGTGAATCACGGTTGTACCTGAAGGGTGATCCTTCCTCAGCAGGACTGGTAAGATCCCAGTGTAGTGTTTCCCCTCAAACTGCTATCATTTAAAAGGAAACACAACATTTATGTTATAATGTGTGTAAAGACAAGCGCTGAAAGGAGTCAATCTTGTCTGTGTAAGGCTGCGAATTTTTGCTTAAAGCAAAGTTACAGGATTTATATCCATCTGAATGCAGTTACTGGGAAGTTGAATTGCCATTTTTGGTGAGAACAGAATTGAACTGTAGGCTGGTTTTTAGCCCCATATAGAAGGCAGTGCCTCCAGCATCTACAGTAATTTCAGAGGGAAAATTCATTTTAGTTAGAATGCAAAGGAAGAAATTGGTTTCTTTACTACAGTGAGAAGACAACGAGAGAAGTGCAATAGAATAGAAATATTTAGTAAATGAAACAGAAAAAGAAATTATGTGCTTTAATATCAGCTATTTACTGCCTTGGCTCAGTGATCATTTTATGCAAAAAGCAGTAATTTAATGTACTAATGCACCACAATGTCACAATGGGATTCCTATTTCTAGAGTCTATTGTTATGATGAATGACATCTATTTTAGCAAAGAAATGGTATCCTTGAATGAAGCTTGTTGTAGGTATTTTTATCTTGACTTTACTGACAGATTGAGACATAATGATATTTAAAAAGAAATCTATATACAGTGCTTAGAGCCTTACTCCAAAGCAAGGAAAAATGCTGTCTCTGAAGATGATTGGATGTGGTTTCTGAGGCAAGCTGATACAGATGCTTCAGTACTTGCAAACCATAAGGACCACCATCTGTATTCAACTGTAAATATAAATAAGTAGGAGTTTCTTCTAATCAGCTAATTTTTTTACCTTTACAGTCATTACAAGAAGAAACTGTCTAAGCCTGTTCGATGGTTGCAAGCTCTTTCTTCTGTAGTCCGGTCTGTGCTTGAAGGTTTACAGTTCTGTAGGAACCAAGAGTCACTCCTGCCCTAGGAAGCCCATGGATGTGTCTTCTGGTGAAAGTAGCAGGAGGTTGCGTGGCAGAGTGAAAGGGCAGTCAAGGTGAAAGTTGCCAAGGCTTATCTTTCCTGCAAAAATCTCTTTCTACTGCCAAGAGGAGAGGAAAACTGCCAAAAGTTTGATTTCAGTTTCTTTCAGTTTGACGCAAGAGCTACCAAAGCAAGGAGCCAAAGGCACAGTTTGATTGGAAAGGCAGCCATTCAGGGCATCAGAGATGTAACACTGACAGGCAATGAGATGCCAGAGAAAGGGCCAGCTGCAAATAATATTGACTGGTGGGAAGCAGGGGAGCTTTTTCATCTGTGTTGGAGGGCAGAGTCACTTTTACATTGGTCAGGGATCAGATCTGGGTAATGCCTTGTGTAGGTAGGTGGGAAGCAAGAACTTCTGCATCTGTACATACTGGCTGCCTAAAATATGACAAGTGCACAAATTCACAAAAGGCAAATCTAATGAATTAAAAATCAAAGCTCACTGGAAAGGGAAAAGAAACAGGCAACAGAAAGATGAACAGGATGGCTAAGCATAACTCCTAGCTAGCTGTCCCCTCTGCCTTCAGCAGTAACACTGTAGGCGGAGTTTGTGATTCTCAGGCTGAATCTTCACCCCTTCATGATGGACAACAAGCACCCAGATAAAGCTGCCTCAGAACTTTCCCATGCCTGTGCCAGCTGAAGTCTAATGCTCATTGCTCTCATCCAACCTGTCAACAGCAGGGTCTTCCACCATCTCTTTGTGGTCTCTGACTTTATTTGCTACGTTAGCTTGGGGTGAACAATCACCCCAAACATATTTAAGCATTGTTAGCTGACCGAGACATTTAAACATTGTCAAGTTGATAACATTTCCTCTGCCTTTGGGCGTGCAAGCTTTTTTCCTTTCTTTCTTTTTCCTTTTTCTTCTCCTTCACCCTTTCCTTTGCCTTTTGCTTTTTCTCCAGAAAAACTCCCAAAGATGCTAAAACTTATAATACAAATTAAGCTTCCTTCAGGCCTGCCGATTGGTCCCTTTCATTCCACTCCCTTTTCCACTACAAGATACCAGAATAATATTTGCATCCCTCTGGAGCTGTCTGGGAGGCAGGACCACGCTTCTCTTTTAGGCCTCAGATACAGTAGACATCTCCATTTTGTCCGTCTCTAGCCCATAGGGAATTCAGGCTCATCCATTACTGAGATCTGACCTTTTAAGGTGATGTCTACATTAGCAGTTCCTGCAGTGTAATAAGAGCATATCTGTAAAGCCAAATAGCTGATGCTGAGAATCTGATACCTGCACTGTACAAGCTCAGGGGAGTTTTACTTCATAACTATAGTATATTCCCAGAAATTAGACACCCACTAGTGACTGGAATGTATTAAGAGTGCATGCATTGTGTGTAACTTATTGGCCTAGTTTCATTTGAAAAAAAATCTAGTTCACTCACTAAGAGACCACTTCACAAAGTGAATCAAAGCATGGCATGTGGGGACAATCAGGAGATTCCCTTCAAAAGCACAATTTGAAACAAATGAATTTGCATCCAAACCCATATTCCAAGCTGGAGGAAAAAACGATATGAGTGCCCACTCAACTCCTCTCCTGCTGTCATCGGAGAGCTGCCCTGCACCAGTATGGTGAAATCGCCCCCTTATCATCTCTTGTTGCAAAGCCTTTGCTGGTGGCATGACTAAGGAACAAACGTTCCTCTTTAGCAGATGCATTTTTTTTAAAGAGGTATCAACTCCCTTCTAGCTCCTTTTTCTTTCAGTTGGTGACCCCTGGAGACTCATATAGAAGCCCCAAGAGGCTTGTATGTAGGAAGATAATGTAAATTAATTCTTCCCATAGGGATATTTTCCTCATTTCACAGAGAGCTGGTGACAAAGAGCCGCAGCCTTTATGAAACTTTTGCCTGCTCCTCGTTCACCAGATCATGGTGGTAACAAACACCCTCCCCATGAGCAGCAATCCCACGTTTTCATTGACTCAGGCAACAACTCTGAGTAAGGATGTGCTGGGAGTGGTTCCCTGCTTTCCTCTCCTTTTTAATCTATTTTTGTTTTTCACGTGTCACCGTCCTTCCCATTGTTAAACTTAACATTTTGCCGCATATAAGAAGGGAAGAAAATTAGGGATGAAGAATTAGCCCAGCTAATGTAAAGTAAGTTACCAGTCCAGTTAAAAAGATACCTTTACATCATTCAATTAAAATAAAAAGAAGGATTAATAATGCAGCTAAGATACTAATGTGTGGGCCGTACCATCCTAGAGCTGCCCCTTTCCCAGGCTTTTTGCACCTCCCTGGTAAACCCTGGATTTCTGGGAGTGCAGACCTGTTTTATTTAGGCAAGAGAGGAGTTGCCCCAGTGTCCCAAGTTCCCATCCAAGTAGGCTGATGTTGACGATGCTGGTTTCTTCTTCTTCTGATCCTCCTCTGTTTTGGGGTTCACATGAGGTTATTTTTACACTGCTGTTTGTTGGTGCGCTTCTTTCCCATTATTCTACAATATAATATTATGCTTACTCATGGTCAGTTTTGCTTACTGAGGGTCATTTGCTGGAGTTTTCTGTATATGGTAAGGCCAAGTTTTACCATATATACCACAGCAAACCATGATCATACAATTCAGTTAAACAAGATGCATTAATTCTCCGTTGAGACTGAGGGTTAAGGGTAGTGCATAAGGCCTCTGGTTAAGCTGTAGCCAACTGAATATTTTTAATGTTAGACTTTAGATGCCCAACTGCTTTGCCAAAGCAGCAAGCAAAACAGGTTAAGGCAAGTGTTTCGGCTAGGATAAATCCTTTCAGTCAGTGGCCCGTTACTAGTAATGACAAGCCCATGTGTCCTGGACTACTGTGCTCCATTACAGTGTCAGTATCTTTGATGTGTTGAGGCAGAGATTAAACTTTATGCAAGTCAGTCCAAATACTAAATACCCACTAGTAGAAGAACTTCCAGATGTGCAAGACCAGGAAGTAAAAACTAACAACTAGAAGCTGTTTTATTTGTCTTTGATTTACAGCTTTAAGAGCATTTATAATAGCTCTATAATAACCCCTGGTGCTTTGCTTTTGCTTTCACAGACGCATGCACACATAGAACCCTTCATCCTCTGATGTTTGAGACTACTGGGATTCATTAGCGAGAGTATTCATCTTGTTAAGGATGCATTAATAGCATCCACTGTAAGTATTAATCTGCTGTTGTCAAGTGATAATTGCAGAAGATGGTGATTGCATCAACCTTCACCAAGTTCAGCAGATGGAAAAGTCCTTGCACCCTTGCTTTAGGCACTCGCAGCTGCAGAGTATTTTTGTGTTTTCAATCAGGTTAAAAGCCTGTGACACATTTCAGATTACAAAGAACCATAAAACTTGTCTTTTTCTTGTTTCCTAACTGCTGATAAAAGTAATTTTTAGAAACTGATCGCATCCAACACAGGTCTGGTGGGCTGGAGTATTCCTAGATCCCAAATGATAGAGAACAAAAATCTGGGAGAGAAAACTCTTTTACAGAAGGCCTCCTGAACAAGTGACATTTGCTTCAGGTACAATAAGCAGCACCAGGCCCAATGGGGGGACGTTTGACCTTTGAACAGGCATTTTAGGTGCAATTCCTCATACAAAGTAAATGTCTGCATCCAAACTAGCCACGTACTCTGCAGTCCACAGTAAGAAAGGCACTCGCAGACCAAGATTCATCTCATCCTGAAGAAAACATCTAAAGCAGTGTATTGGGTTTGGCTGGGCTGGAGTTAACTTACCCCATAGCAGCCCTCATAGTGCTGTGCTTTGTACTTATAGCTAGAAGAATGTTGATACCACGTAAATATTTTGGCTGCTGCTGAGCAGTGCTTGCACATTATCAAGGTTGTCTATCTAACTGACCCCCAAAGGCCAGTAGTCTGGGGGTTGGCAACAGGCTGGAAGGAGACATAGCCAAGACAGCTGACCCAAACTGACCAAAGGGATAGTCCATACCATATGACGTTGTGCTTAGCAATAAAAGCTAGAAGAAAGGAGGGGGGGGGGGTATTAGTTCTTAAGGCATTCATCTTCTGAAGCAACCGCTATGTGTACCAAGGCCCTACTTCCCAGGAAGTGGCTATACATAGCTTGCTGACGGGAAGTAGAGAATAATTGGGTTTTTTGCTTGTCTTTGCTTCTGTGTGTGGCCTTTGCTTTTCTTTATTAAACCACCTCTATCTTGACCCATGAGTTTTCCATCTTATTTACTCCCCCTGTCCCTCTGAGGAGAAGGAGTGAGAGAGCAGTTTGGTGGGCACCTGGCAGCCAGCCAAGGTCAACCTACCACAAACAGTCAGATGAATTGTGCCCTAGAAGTGCCCACTTCTTCTAGGGAAGGAGAAGCCCAGGATGGTCAGTTCAGATATGGGTATCTACACTAAGGTAAGATGAATTCCACCTTCTACATCCATTCCAACTTCCTGATTAAGAACTGAGTCACTCATCTCTGTTATCAACCCTTCTTAAGTTATGATGTGAACAGCCCTTCTGCAGGCATGGCAGCAGTTCTACTTAGGTCAGCAGGACTGTTCACCTGCTCACAACCAGATCAGCTTAACAGCAATGTTGGATCTTGTTAGTGGATCCATTGCTGTGGATGATTAGCAATATATGCTTTAGTTTCCCTGTGTGGAATAAGTGTTGATTCATACTTACTAGCTAGTGAAGTCAACTGATGAAAAACGTTACTCTGATTCTTCCCAGAAATGATTACCTACGTTTGTCCAAGGCAGAGGATCCCATTTCTTCCAGAAATGTTATGGTAAAGCTTTATTCTCAGACATTTTTTTTCTAAAACCCAATCTGACTGTTATTCCAATTTCTACCTGACATTATTTCTCAAGAGACGAAGCCAGTCTGTCACTATGGTTTTACAAAGAAACAGTCAATAACAAATTTCTGGCACTCAAATACAAGCTTTCTTTTAGCTAAACTTCAGAAAAATGAAATACCAAAAAGTAGAGGCTTATATGTCAGCAAACAGGAATCCTATTTATTGACAATTTCCAGGGGCTCTTTGAGCAAACGAGTGGTACGAGGATTGGTCTCTGGGAAATGTTTCTGCTAATGCTCAGGCCTGAATAGCATTAAAGGAGAGCATTTCTCAATTTCTCTTATGCAGCCAACTGTGAAGTTTTCACTTCTAGGTTAGTTTTTTTCATCAGTTCCTTAATTAAAAGTAATCAGAAGCCTGCTAAACATTTTGTTGTCTCATATTAGAAACCCACATGCAAATTTAGCATAGAATAGCATTTTTATTCCTTCAGTAAGCAATAGTTGCCTTGCAATTTCAGGCTTGCAAGCTTTAGAGTCATTGTAGGATTTTACGGCAATACAAAGCAACCTCCTTATAGGAGCTAAGCGCTTTAGACAAAACAGGACAAAGTCTGGTATGAAGATGCTTACATTGTTGAATTTTTATGAAAATGAAAATCATCTGAAGCTACACACAAGGTATGTCACCCAGAAGAGTTAGCTAAAGTTTTAAGTTGGATCTAACTTCTGATCCCCCTTTCATCCACATGCTAAACCATCTCACTGGAGTCTGGTGATGCTTTAAATCAGGTTTAATGCCAGCCGGCATATAGAAAGGGTATAAGATAAAGGTCCCACTGTTTATTTCAGCTGGCATGTGCCTGATTTGCAGTGGAGATAAAGACAAAGTCCCTCCAGTGGCATCTAATACTTACTCCACCTTCCCAGAAGAACAGACAAGAAAATATTCATACATGTACCCAAGTTTCAGCACTCAAGAGATCCTTTGGGTATGCCCTGAGAAGCTCTGACAACATGGGGGAGTGAACTTAGACACATGAAGATATACCAAATCATACATAGGTAGTGTCTAGGTTTAACAGGGTGTCCCACTCTAGAGATGCTAACTCTGCTGCCAAGACATAGTTTAGAAAAGCACCATATAGGTATTCCCTGTATTTGGGGATGTATCACTGGATTGTACCCAGGTATAAACTCAGGAATCTGAAGAGACGATCATAGCAAAGCCCTCTTGCAGGAATGCAGCGTGACCACCCATGGCCCTTTACTATGTTACAGACATAAGTTTTGGTGCTGGAAAAATAGGGGTGCAGGCAAACCTCCCTGCCTACTGCACCTCACTAAGGACCGTGTCCTGGTAAATCAGTGGAGAATTGTCCTATTCATCCTTGCCTGGTACCCATGAACATATTTAACCAAGAACCTTCTGAACCTGCAAGCTTTTCTTGTTTGCACATTCCAGCTTGTGCTGGACCCTGAACAGAGCACTTCTTGATCAACTGGTTTTGCTTGCAGCAGGTCTACTATTAGAGCTGGTGCAGATGGCCAGTGATATCCTGGTTAGCATTTTGAGACCCACTTTGTATTTAGAAGTCTAGTATCACATCAGAGCAAAGATTCATCATAACAAAAATTTCTAAATTAATTTATTTAAAGCTTTTATTTTTAATGGGGAAATGGAACAAATATAGGTTTCAAGAGATTTCAGGCTGTGGAAAACAGTCATCTCTCTAGTGAAAAAGAGAGAGCAAAATTTCCAAACTCATTTCCCTACCTCTCTCACAAGCTGTATCTCCTGCTGCCTGCACAGGGGCGGAGAGGTTGGTAAGTTTATCCAGCCTGAATATCTCACATGTAGTTCTGAGTATCTCTTGTCCAAATAGCTCTCCTCTGACTGAAAGGCTCTTCTAGCACTTCACAGCTCAGCTGCCTGGAGAACTTCTCACTTCCATCCTAGATAACTCATAAGTCCATGATCTCCTGCCCAAACTGGCCCTTTACCTTACCTACTCTCCTCAAGCACTGATGTTTCCAAGATGAAGCATCCCAATTTACAGACATCTGGCTTGCCTCAAACTGTCCTCAAATTGGTAATGGTTGAAATATGCCCAGCTTGTGGGACAACATATGTCTCTAGCATCCCACCACCGTGGCAAAATGACAAAAGCAGCAATAGAGAGGTGAATTTATGCTTGCTGTGTCTGTAACCTCTGTCAGTCCCAATACTAGCAGGATTATGCCTGTACCAGCTTGCAGTAGATAATTATCATGATCTCATCCAAGCATGCAGAATGTGTTTATCCACTTAAACAGGTTGCTTCCTTCAAGAAATATTTAACCCACAGAAATCGCAGACATTGAATATTTCCACAACTAGACTCTTTCTTGCATTCATGAATCATCAGTGGTCTAATTCTATGGTATTACATATTCTATTAAAGAGCAACACATTTTGTGAGTTTATATCCCATTTTTGTGCCATAATTGATATTCACAATTAGGTGTGATACAAATTAAATAAGTTAAATTATGTTAATATTTGCAATTCAGAAAAACATATGCTAATGAATTTGTCAGATAGATAAAGATAGAGGAATTTGTCTTCTCAAACATATAAAAAATTCTTTTTTTATGTAAAATGAGCTTTCAGAGGCTGTGATTGAAGAAGACATCTGTTACTCAGGCAAATGAACACATATTTAAGTTAAGCCACTGACATCAACTGATTTAAGTATATCCCCTGATAGGTATGGGATGTAAAAGACTGCTTATCTGCTCCATGATTGAGGGCCTGTATTTCCATATAAGTGCTTAGAAGAAGCTTTACCCATGCAAATGATTGCCAATCACAGATACCACCAAGAATAGTCACTCTGAGCAAAGCTGCCTGAATAACCTACAGATGTAGACCCAAAGTAGAAAAAGTTTCATTTTAAGTTGTCTAAATGATGACAGTTTTTTAAATCCAAGCTATAGAACTAAAATATGTGGCCAAAAATCCAAATCTAAATGTAAAGAGCTCTCTAGTACCTTCTGGCTTGATAACTACCTACCTGCTATTTCTAGGATCATTTCTTAGAACAGCGTCATGGGTTTGACCATTGGAATACAATTTCTGACTTTAAAATAATACTGCAGAAACAATTTTGGTTACTTCTCAAGGGAGGAAGAGGCAAAGCAAATTTTCTAAGAAATCCTAAGCAACTGAGAAAGAGTCAATAAAAGCTTCTCAGAGGGGTTGTGGAGTTTCCATACTTAGAGTTACTAAAAATCTACCCAGATATGGCCTCAGCAACCTGTTCTAGAGGACCCTGCTTTGGGCAGAGGTGGTGGTCTGACAGTCTCCAGAGGTCTCTTCCAACTTCAGCTATTTTATGATTCCATTCTCCTATTATATTCAAGCCTGTTATTTACCCTGAACTGATCTGAATTGTTTTTTCAAATGATGGAACGAAGAGCTGAAGAACTGTTTCTTGAAACCCAGACTTAAGCACAACTGAAGGAAACTCAGAACCTCATTTATGAGTAATTATGAAGTGCCAGTTGCAGATTATTTCAAAATCTAGACTACAGGTCATTTAAAGCTTTCTAGCAGATTTTTTCAGCATATCTGTTTTTTTCTTTTTTTTTTAATTGCAAGAGGAGAAACTTTCTTTTTTTTTTTTTATTTCCAAAAGATGTGAATGCTTTTCTTTGCCTTTAATTTTTATCTGCACTTGATTGTTCTTTGGTAGGATTTGTTTATTGTAAGGTTTCAGTTTTTAAATTCAAAACGATATAAAATTGCCTTAGGATGAAATCTTCATATCCATTTTTTACATGACAGAGTATAGAAAGTGTAGAGGAAAAAAAAAACCAACATCACAAGAAATGGTTTGTGCAGTTTCTTTTAAGTTTCAATACTATTTAAGATAAATCTTTTTATAACCAACAGTTAGATAACCTGCTGTTATTGATCCCACAAATATCCTGTTTACTATTAGTGGATTGCATACAAATGCATCATAGTTTAAGAACTGTAGGAACAATGATTTGCACTCTTACAAGGTTTATCATCAAAAATGTGTAATAATGCTTCTCTTTCCTGGGGTGATAGTTGAAAATTCTCTAAGCAGGTTATGGGAAATTAAACTTCAAGATGGTTAGGGAGATGCTTTCAATCCAGGAATTCTTGTAAATATGCTAACTGAGCTTCTGGAAGAATTCTACAGCGTTCCTTCAAGGAAACACAATCACTGGCACAGACAGTTTTTTGAAAACAAAGGAGCATAACTTCACTGATTCAAGATTGGAGATTTAATGTGGATTACCAGTTTGCAGGCTGGAAGAGGCTGAAGAAATGAGGATATTATGGAACTGCAAGAAGCAAAATATTTTCTATAATAACAGATGAGGGGAATAAGTGACAGAACTGAGAAATACGTCATGATGAAAAATAAATTCTTTAAAAAACAGCAAATTTTTGGCTTCTGAAATAAGTTTGAAATATGGATCAGATTCAGAAAGATTCAGAGAAAAAAAGAGAGAAAGAGTCCTTTAAAGACTCAATCTATTTCTTACCAACATTGTTTTAAATGCAACATGATCTTTACATTTTTAAAGTAATGTTTTCAATCTAATGTGGACTTTTATTTCAAAAGAAAACAAACTGGAAATTAACTGAAAGGCTTCATTTTTTTATTTAAAAGACTTCTTTCATTCAATGTTTTATTTTCTGTTAAAAACAGTTTACAATGAGACAAGCATTTTCCCTTAGTTTTTTGGTTCAGCAGGCAAACCAAAAATGCCATTATTTACAAATATCTATTGAGCATACTTTGATCCCCTAATCGTTTCCCGTAGAAATGCTGAAGCTTCTTTCTTTTTTCTAATTCAGACTCAAAATACTGTAATCCATTGGCTTCAACAGTATGACACAAACCAAAAATTTCATTCATGTCCCTTGGTGATATTCTGTGGTTTGTGTTACAACTACTGTCATAGTAAACGAGAAGAACAGCCCTTCCAGGTTTAAAAGAAATTATTATTATTTGCTCAGTACATTATAAAAGTTGAGCAAATTTTCCAGCATTCCCCAAGATAACACCAGCAAAAATACCTGCACAAAGATGAATGAAATAATTGAAGAGAGATCAGAGGACACCTTTATCTTTATAATCATATAGACAAGAATCTTGTAAATAAACCAATTATTATTGATTAATTATTATTTGTCAATTAATGGTGACTCAGACATGCTCTCAGCCACCTCCAAAAACAGGTTTTAAGACCGATTAGATGAAAAACACTGAGTCCTTGAAGACCAAGCTGTTGGGTCAAGTGCTTTCCAAAAGTGAACGGACTCTCTGAATGTATTTGTATCACAGAAGACAACATTTGTATTTGATGGTACAGGCACAGAGTATATCTACACATGATAAGATTTACCGGAGTCTACTTGTGCTGCAGCAGTAAGGCGTTGTAACTGAAAATCCACGTTAGTCTGTATATTAATTTGTTCTGAACAACATGGGCATTCTGCAGCATTTCAGTTGCCAAAAGGGATCTCATATATTAGGTAAGGAGAAAGATTACTTTACTGAAATCTAACTAGATGAGAGGGTAGAGAATGAAATCTCTAGGGAAACTGCAAAAAAGCCATAGTTTGACCACTTTATTTCTCCAAATTAAAGACTAAAAAGGAAACTAATCTCCAACTCAACAATATTTCCAGCTGCAGTAGGTCCAAACTCCTTATTTGTTTCACTTACAGAATAGACTTTCCTAAAATGTCTTTTTTTCCTGGATACAATGACATAATCTACTGTTTTATTAAAAGTAAGCAGACCTAGAAAAAAAATTTTCACTTTTAAATGTGTTGAAACCCACAGAATTTAAAACCAGACTGAATTTTACTTACAGTTTTATCTCGCTCTGCAAAGAAAATAAATAGCTGCCAAGCAGATTCTGAATATCTGTTTGTCTATGCCTTTTCAATACCAAGATAAAATGTGTTTTTATTTGATATAGGCTAGCACAACAAATACTATTACATAAAGTAGTATAGAAGGAAAATTAGTTCATAGTGTTCATAGGTATTAGGATAATGAAGGAATGTCCAGGCTATGCTCTGAGGAGATTTAACACAAGAAAATATATTACAATGACAACAAAAATGGCCTTACAATGAAATTATCTTGTAATGGAAGAAGAAACACCCTTTTTTGTCCTGGAGTGAGACAATATCACCCCTGGAGCATCAGGCAATAGGCTTTAAGTATGTGAAAAATACATATGACTCATCAAGAAAAAATACATCAAGTGAATCTAGCCTGGAATAGAATACCTTGTAGACAACAGAGCAACAGTAATAAGGCTTTTCATGCTAGCTTCTACAACATTCTCAAAAGCAAGCTAAAGCAGAATGACCTGGGTGAAATTCTTGTCAGACAAAAAACTGATTGTGAAACAGTCAGAGAGTAATTACCAGGAAGTTACACCAGTAGTTAAACTTGAAAGATTTATCAAGTGCAGTTCCTCCAGGAGTCTGTCCAGGACCCAGTACTAACCATATTTCTGTCCTATCATCCTTGTCGTTAATATGTATAGAGATTGAACTTTCAGCTGATAAAAATGGAAAGAACTGAGACTGAAATGCAGTGTGACCTTGATAAACTGAAAAAGTGGTCTGACAACTTAGAACAAAATTCAGAAAAATATTGCACTTTAATAGGACTGATTAGCTTTACAAGCATCAAATGGGGAAAAACTGCTCAGAAAACAGTTCTTCCAGAATGCAGGAATCTGAAAGAACCACAAGTCACACAAAAGTCAACAATATAGCCTGCAGGGCACATGAAGTAATCTTTCTGCTCTCCGTAGCTTATTTAAGTTCTCAGAATGAGTTGTGTGTGCAGTTTTAGGCACCACAATGAACCACTCAAAGTCCAGAAGAAAGCAACAAAAGTAATGACCAGGGGACTGTAAAATGTGGCTCAAGAGAAAGAGGTGAAGAGACTGAGGTTTTTGATCCAAAGAAGAAAAAGCAGAAGAATCCCACAATAGTAGTTTTAAAATACATAAATGGTATCTGCAAAGAGGAAGGAAACAAATTGTTCTAGTCCACTGAGACTGGGAAAATTGTCAAGATTTAAAAGCTGCAGAAAGTAAAATCTTATTCAGACAATAGAAAAAGTTTTCTAATAGGTAAGACAGTAAAACATTGGAAAAAGATGGCTTAAAAAACCTGTGGAATTAAAGGTTTCTGAAAGACAGGTTAGACAAACTTCAGTCAAAATGGCCTACGTAATAATTATTTGGGCTGAAGGGTAAATAAAAGACACTTTTATGGTGCTTTCCTGCCATATTTTCTATTATTCTAGGAAACCAAACTCCTGTTCCCCTTATCTGTCATTTGCTTTCACCAGGGGCAAACACTTCACTCATGGAAAACACTCAGTGCACTGTAGGTTCTACCACAGTATTTGTAGTGTGGGCTGTGCTATAGCCTGAGAAAATCAAGACAACAACCCTGGTTTTCATGCAGCTCCCTTAATTTGTACGTCATGGGACCCTTGACAAAGGAAACATCATTGTTTTCATAAGCGAGTTATGAAAATGATGAAACTTGCCCGAAGTCAATCACAGAGACAGTGACAGAAAGAGGAAGGGACATCATGTCTCTCAAGTTCTTATCTCATCCTCTGTGTAATGTAATAGGTAGAGTGGTTCATTCACTGACTCATTCATTTGATTCATGCTGTTTATCTTTAAATTCTATAATTGGCCATTTTTTAAACATCATCTCACCTTTACACCCTATCATAACCATGCAAAGAAGACCTTGAGCAACCTAACGTTACCTGGAATTTGTCCTTGCTTTTAGTGGGGGAAGGTGGACCAGAGCACCAAGAGTGCTCATATGGCAGCTTAAATTATTCAATACCCCTATGGCTCTCTGAGACAACTACTACATACAGACTCTTATATAATATCTTGAATGTATCTCATGGAGCTGGTTGAAGATAGTTTAGAGTGAAGTGGAGGTACTGTGACCTGCGACAGCAGTCACATACACATCACTCTAAGTAGAGTGGGAGAAGATGTGCCAGAAAAAGAAGGATGAACTCCAGCACAAACACACCTTCATCTTCCCTTCTGGAGCCAGGACTGGCCAGATCATCCTGCCTGCAGAGAGAAAAGACCACACTATGTCTATCTGTAAAGAAGAACCATCTAGACCAAACAGAGGTGCTTGTTTCTAGAATAAACTAGTGTTGGCTATCAAACTCTCATTCAGTCTCACTTTCTCTCACCATTTGGTACTGTAATTCTACAGGTAACATCTCATCACTATGCCAAACACAATGTTCTGTCTGGGACCAAAAACTGCTGGACCTGGCCAGCTAAGGTTGCATAAAGACTGCTGCGGAGCCAGGACCTGAACACCAGTCTCCAGTGACAAACTGTTAACATTGGACCAAGTTTGCCTAAATAAATTGTCTTTCCCCTTGAATCCTTCTTCTCTCCCTGCCCACTTTCAATACTTCATTTTGTTTTCTTCACTTCAGCTGGGCTATACACATACAGAGACTACTTATTCAAGTACAAAAATTGTGCATGTAGTGAGACATTTTCTCTTGGCATAATGACAATTGAGCTAGAACAAAAAAAAGAAAAGATTGAAGCAAAAATAACAACAAGAACTGCAAGAATAAATTTGTCATCTTTTACTTCCCCTTAAAAACTGTCCCTAACTACTTTGTGTGTTTCTGAAGTGTTCCTCATATTCCATTTGACTTGAAAATGTGTCATGCAGAACATCTGAATAATCTCATTAAGAAAGATGCTCACTTGGCATTGGGTATTTTTCAAACAAATAAAACTTCTGTGAATTACAAAGGGGGTAAAAATATAATTTATTCTTGGTTTAGTTTTTCAGTATTGACAAACAACCATTATTTACAATAAGTAAAAGACACAGTACATTGGTACACAGCTTCTATTGCCTATACAAGCATACAAAATCTCTTCTCTTGGACCATGCCTGTTTAAAATCCACCCTGCCAATTTTTTAGCTGTGGTCAATTAAACATTGCTCTGTCATGGGAGACATACCATTACTCACAGACTCTCACTCGACTGCAAAACAAAAGCAGACTGTCACAGACGTGTGGGTGTTTGACAACCTGCTCTGCACAGCTGCGCGCCGAGAATGCAGGACTGAGCACAGTCCAGTTCAGCTCCTGTGATGTATAATTACTTTTATACTGTTATCATAAAGATGTCATCCTCTCTGTAATTAAATCTGTGCATCATTAAATAGTCACTGCTTTACTATTTACAAAAGCAGTGAATTTAATTTCTCATGATATTATTCTCTGAAAGTATTTTGATGATTTGACATATTTTAATTAGCTCCAAAATAGCTTTCTTCTTGTATCAACTCTGCCAGCAAGAAGTTGTTACATTTAGAACAATGGCAACTGCCTGGCCTTGCAAGGGATCAGTGTTTATCTGTCCTTTATACTCTCAGCATGTCAAAGTTGTCCATTTTATTCATTTACAGGCTGTCAAAAATGAACTGTACTAAATCATTCAGGAAAAGCATACTTGTTTTTTTCCTCATCTGTGGATAGTTGTTCCCACCAGGTTTCACCAAAGTTTCAAAGCCCTGTTTCTTCCATTTCTAAAATACATCTGGAAGGTCACTGATGCCTTTAGACTGAGTCCATCCACCTATGACAAAGGCAAAGCAAAGCTGCAGCTTCAAAGCCACCTTTTTGCAACATCAGCTCTCTGTTGTCATCCCAAATATTGAAAATGGTCAAGAAAAGTCAGGGCTATGACCAGCAAGGAAACTAATGGTGTGAGCATGTACAGGGCATTGAGCTGGGCTTGTAAACACAGCTGAGCATGTCATGCACACGTAAGCACAGCTTAGGTAACATGTAAGCACAACTGAAACATAATGTTTAGGTCAGAAGTGGATACAGCAACCATCCGCTGATGTCTCCATGTCTCTATCTTAAAAGAGGGTTTTGTGGCTTATTACTGCTTGCAGATTATCTTGGCCACAAACACTGAGGTTGATCTGGAGTGACACCATACCCAAGGAGCTGAAAGCAGTATCCCACTAACACTGCCTCTCCATTTATCCCTATCCATGCATGCAAATGTTTTGTTCTCCCTGACTTTACAGTCCACCAGTTTGTAGGAATGCTTTGAGCTTTCTTACAGTGGGAAACAACTGTGGGCTTCCCAGCCTGGGCACTGCTACATGCTATGTGAGATACTCTGAAGTGCTACAGAAAGTACTCTTGGGCAGCTGAGTGCCTCCTCCTAGGCATGGGGGCAAACAGAGCCTGGAGGACTGCTTTTACCACTGCCCCTGTGCATTGCAGTCACTAAAGATACTAAATCAGGGTGCTTAAATGCAGGTTACTGTAACTGGAAAAGAGTGACTTTCATTCAGGCATGGGACTTTTTCTCAAATACTAAGCCTCTTCCATTGGTAAATGTCCCCATTTCTGTTACTAATAAGAGATATTAAAGAAGATATATTAAACCTGGGTCTCTAAAATAAAACTCATAAGGTAGTAATTATACATCTGAGAAATGGTGTTTCTCTACCACGTAGCAGTTCACAAGGCAAAGGGAACTCAATGCTGACCAACCTGATGAGGCAACACGATTCAGAGTGAAACAAGCAGATTCCATCCAAAAACGTACATGTAGTGCTGTGTCCTACAGCCAAGAGATGCCCACAGCACCCATTCACAAGGGTCCCCAGTACCAAGGGCCACTGAGAAGCTGCCTGCTTCTTTGCGTACTGGCAGAGTAACCCAGTTGGTGGCTCTCTTGGACTTGTTGCTCCTTTGGGAGCTAAAGCCCTGGGACAAGGATGTCATGTCTCCGTTAAGACCATGAATACTACCTTCACAAGTAGCTAGCACAGAACCAAAGGAACAGGAAGAAATTTCCAACAAGCAATTTCACCTTCCCTCTCCCCCTGCCCTCACCAGTAAAACAAACACCAAAAAATCCAAACAACTCAAATCCTTTTTTTATGCTATCCAGCTGACCTAGTTCGTGACACAAGAAAAATTGTGAACCTTGAGGACCAAATTCCAGAGCATTCAGCCACAGAGTTTTTGCACTGTTTTCAATGCAAGGAGGAGCAGCAGCTATGGCGCAGTCCTAACCACTCATCAAGATATGTTAGACAGGATCATCCCCTCCTCCTCCTCCATCAACTGTTCTAAATGTTTCCAAATAATACACATGGACTGCTCTGACTCTAAAGTAGACAGATAGGGCACAATCTAGCACTTGACAGACTGGCTTGCTGACCTAGCAGTGAGTTTGCCTGACTCTTGGGCCCTAGTTGCAAACATTGAAAAACAGTAGTTTAATTTAGTGAAACAGGTGTTTGCAGTTTCTTTTTTTATTACCATGGAATCCTAGGTCCATAAAATTAAGCCAAGGTTTTCCATCCTTTAAGGCCCTGGAAATTACATTTAGGCACTTAAATAAGTGCTCTTGTGGACCCACAAATTTCACTCTAGTCAAGCTACAGATGCTCAAAACATATGGACAACTGGATACTTTCATTTGGATAATTCCACCCTTCACCCTGAAGCCATTTCTGCATATGCCTAACAGGTTTTGAGTTAAGTCAGAAAAGCTGAATTAAGCACAGAGGTAAATACAAGCCTGCCTGTGTTAGCACTTAGGAGACCAGTTTTGGTCAGAATAGTTGTGTTTAGATTCCATACTCTTAAAAAAGACTGTCAAAATGTACCCATCTGATTTAAACTGATAGTTTCCCTTCCCACTCTTCCTCCCCCTGCTGCAGAGTGTGCTCCAGCCCTCACCCGCCTTCTCCCACAAAATATTTCAAGTTTCTTTTACCCAAGATCCCTCCTACTGTTGTAGAATGTACTGTTCATTAGCATAACAGGCCATAAGAAAAAAATCTATTTCCTAAATGTCAGTCATAGGGATCCAGACTACAGTTAGTGCAATTTGAACCTGTTCATCCCTGTCAAACAGGAATAAATGCCAGACAGCTTTGCTAGCTGCTCCTGCCAGCCAGACAATGCTAAAACAACAAGGACATAAAAGCCAACAGCAACAAAATGCACACCAGTACATTCCATAGAATTAAGGAACAAACAAAGCGTTGTTAACAATTTGGGATTATAGTCAATGTTGCCAGTTTCTCAAAATTTCATTGCACATCTCAGGAATTATCTGATTTACAGTATTTCCCAAATTCTTGATTTCCCAAGAATCTTAACTTTCATTGTCTCCTAATCCTATTTAAGAATCCTAATCCTAATTTTAGAAAATATTGCTCTTTAGAATTAAAAATGGGAAATAAATCACTCAAATATTGTTAATTTCACAAAACATTTCTCTTTGTTCCAGTATTTCAGAGGTCCTGTGCATACTTCTGTAAATACAAATACTTGGCAATAATATAAACAGCCTTCAAATCTGAAAAGCAAATAAAAAATAAAACAGAACTGCAACTATGGAAACTGCTGGTTGATTCTGGAGCTGTTGTGGGAAGCAAGACACTGAGGGCAATAAAAATAAAAGTTAAGATATAGGTTCAATCCTGCTTTCATTCACACTGAGGTAAATTTGGGTGTAACTCCAGAGAAGTCAGCAGAGCTCTTGGAGCTTTATTTTCTTATAAGTGGAGACAGAAGCTGATCCACTCTCCAGTCTACCAAGGAGGAAAGACCACCAAATTTAAGAATACTGAGAAACAGGAAAACAAAGTCAATGTCCCAGCAGTCTGACCTACCAAAGCAAGAACCACGCAGTACAAACCAAGGTTTACTTGCTGCCATGAGAAATCCTTGGGGCTCATGACTGCAATGAGACATTTCATCCAGTCTTTCTAATCAAACTTAGAGCTCATATCCCAGTTTCTGACAGAAGTCGTATCTGGCATCCACACAAGTGTTTTGAGTTTACCATCAAGAAGGAAGATGGTCCAAAAACTGGAGCATTACCCTGGGTTTCAAGAGACACAGATTCAGGTCCTCCAAGCACACAGGGTTCAGACAGGTTGGCACTAGGCAGATTCCAAGAGGGGGCTTACTGTCAAAATTAAGAAAAAAATGCATTTTTATTCAGCTGGCAACACTGACCTTCCTAATTTGTTCTGACAGGTCCTTCTGCATTTTTTCAGACAGGTTTAAAGGAAGTCTTCTCCAAATGAGCATATGCAAGCATTAGGAGTGTTCACCATTCTTCCAGGGAACACTTTTTAAGCAATTTCATAGAGTGGGATCTCATATAACTCTCACATACATGTTTTGCAGAGTTCTTGTCATGCTATGTGCCGGTATTAATAAAAAAAGAAAACCAGGTATTTTTGGGCATGACTCACCTGACCATTATTTAATATTTATTTTTGGATGAGATAAATTCTTTTTTCAGGAGTGCTCTTTTCTCTCCATTCTCTCCTCAGAGAGAGACTGTGTGTTCCTTACAGTTCCAGTTGGGGAAATCATCCTTTAATTCAAACAAAAATGATGGTGTGCTTCAGTCTTCAAGATCCAGATCCCTAACTGCAAAGGTGAGTAACATTACCATCCATGTATTTGCACTCTTAAAAAGGCACTTAATGAGCCGCTGCACACTGACTGAACAAGCACAGGGTGAACATAGGGAGACGCACTCACTGGTAAGATAGAGTTAAGAGCAAAGAATGGGGGAAAAAACCTAAGAGTACAACTTGTGGGGAAGGGAAAGGGGATATATACTCTGTGAGACAAGCTGCCTCAGTACTAGTCCGTAAAAGACCCTCAAGTCAGTTTGAGAATTATGTCTCTTTTCTCTTTAACTAAACGATAGTTCCTCTAAGTGTCTGTTCTCTTTTCAAGGTGTTCAAAAGCCCTTTTGAAACCTACCTTGGAAGGCAGCCAACACGTCTCTGCCACTGTGCAGAGGATCTGCAGCTGAATACCAATTGATTTCACTGTGTAATACTCTGAGGTTTCATCTATGCACCCAATGCAGAAGAGAAGAGAGACTGAACTTTGAGTAACTTGATTTGATAAAGTAAACATCATGAAACAGAAAACTGTGACTAGTTAATATGAATTACCTTTGCCATCCAAATGGCACAACACAGACACCTTACCAGAGCTCTGGGAGACTGGATATCTTCTGTTCTGCTGGTACTCATAGTGTGGACCAAACCAGCAGAAATTTTTCCCTTCCATAACTGGAGGGCTGCAATATATAGCAGACTGTAGAAAAGACCCTTTAAAACATGTAAGTGAACTGTAGCTCAGGAACAGAGTAGAAAGTCCTTCAGCTACCTTTGTTGCTTCAGTGTATCATGGAAACTTGCTTGCATTAACAGCCAACTCAGTATCATGCCCTTCTAATGCCACTCATATTCATCTAAGAGATAGAAAAGTTCCATGCTGAGGGCCCTGGGCAGCTCCTCCTTTTGCAAGACCAAGGCTTTCTGAAAGACTTCTGCCCATTCAGACAGAGCCAGCTACCTCCCAGCCTTTGACAACCACAGAGCAAGAGAAAACAGAACTGAGAAATCTTTTTTCCACTATATGTTCAATCTGCATAGGAGCTACATAATGTCTTGCAGACAGAGTTTGGCTGTGAATAAAAATCCAGATGAAAAAGAGAACATAGGGAAGAATCAGACCACTCTCAGGTCAACAGGCCCAATCTAAGCTCATAGACCTTCTTGTGTCTCAGTGTGGATATCCAAGCATAATATTTCCCTAGCTCAGAAGGGCACTGCGATAGCTGGGAAGAAGCTTGGGCAGCTGGAGTGAGGTAGAGCACAGACGAGTCCTGTTATCTTGAGGAAGTCTTAAACAGGAGTTTGACAGCTCATTTATCATCATTAGTCTTCGCCAGCGACTTATGTTCTCTTGGATTAAGTTTGTTGAATGTTCTGTTAGTATTTGCTCCAAAATCACTAACATACAATTTTGAGTCAGAGTATTTATTGAGCCACACTCCCTTACTTGCAATTATTGATGAGTCAACGATATCTTTTCAGCAAGGACTGTGTTCAGATATTGATTACCTTCTATGATTCTGCATGTGTTCATGAAAGAATTGATAGTTAACTGCCTAAATGAAAAATACCATCATCCATTTTGCCCACAATAAATGTAAGATGACATAGTTTGTCAAGATATGGAGAGGAAAAAAGCAGGTGACTCACTCCATTCTACCAGACACAGGCCAAGCAATGGAGAACTGAGTCTTAATAACTGAGTCTCTTTGGACAGACACTCAGTGAAGAAAGCCAGATGCAAGTCATAGGGCTAATCAAATGACTATCAATAATCACTATGATTAACCTGGGACCACTTGAAGTAAAGATCTGTAAAAAGTTATTAACCCGAAGAGCTCATAAGCTGGAAAAATAAATTTTGGAGAGTTAAAAATGGAAGTAGGCAGATGCTCCCAAAATGCACTCCATCTCAGAATTTTAGGTATACAGATCTATCAGTTATTTTTATTTACCCTGAAAATTCATATACGTATCTAACCTTTTAAAGGCACAACACATGCAATTCTTGAGGAGTGATCAAAAAAGAAAGGAGACCTATTAAGGAAAGATGTGAAAAGTGACAAGGGAAGAGAAAGGAAGGTTAGCTTCATCGACAAAAGCAAACACATTGGGACTAGCATAGGAAAATAGAGATGTGAACAGGTAATGATGGCAGGGTAAGCAGAAACCAAAAATGAGAGACCCGTGGATGACAGAGAGAAATGTAGATTTGGACAGACAGAAGCATATACCTCTGTGTTATGTAGTGCTCAGTCTGTGGCTGCCCTTTGCTAATATCAGACCACAAACAACAAGAAACAGCATCTAACAGGAAATAAAGTTTGCAGAAACTCACACAGACAACTTCAACACAAAATATCTTCCATTCTAGCAGAAAAAAAGGGTAAGAAGCTTTATTAAAATGGAAATTTTCCAAAACAAAAGAGCAGTTTCAGAAATCAACAGGCACATTTTCCTAAAAAAAAGTACAGAGTGTTCTATCCCATCCCAGATCACTTACAGACATTTATAAAGTGAGTCTCATATTCATGTAACTTCAGCGTTTTCCCTCCGCTTCATCATTCCAGGTACAGAATCATAGAATCGTAGAATCATTAAGGTTGGAAAAGACCTCTAAGATCATCTAGTCCAACCATCAACCCAACACCTCCATGCCTACTAAACCATGTCCCAAAGTGCCAGGTCTACACGTTTTTTTAACTCCTCCAGGGATGGTGACTCCACCACCTCTCTGGGCAGCTTGTTCCAATGCTTGACAACCCTTGTGGTGAAGAAATTTTTCCTAATATCCAATCTAAACCTGCCCTGACGCAACTTGAGGCCGTTTCCTCTTGTCCTATCACTTGTTACTTGGGAAAACAAACCAACACCCACTTTGCTACAACCTCCTTTCAGGTAGTTGTAGAGAGCGATAAGGTCTCCCCTCAGCCTCCTTTTCTCCAGGCTAAACAACCCCAGTTCCCTCAGCCACTCCTCATCAGACTTGTGCTCTAGACCCTTCATCAGCTTCGTTGCCCTTCTTTGGACACGCTCCAGCACCTCAAGGTCTCTCTTGTAGTGAGGGGCCCAAAACTGAACACAGGATTCAAGGTGCAGCCTCACCAGTGCTGAGTACAGGGGCACGATCACTTCCCTAGTCCTGCTGGCCACACTATTCCTGATACAAGCCAGGATGCCATTGGCTTTCTTGGCCACCTGGGCACACTGCTGGCTCATGTTCAGCCAGCTGTCGACCAGCACCCCCAGGTCCTTCTCTGCTGGACAGCTTTCCAGCCACTCTTCCCCAAGCCTATAGCTTTGCATGGGGTTGCTGTGACCCAAGTGCAGGACCCGGCACTTGGCCTTGTTGAACCTCATACAGTTGACCTGGGCCCATCGATCCAGCCTGTCCAGATCCCTCTGCAGAGCCTTCCTACCCTGGAGCAGATCAACACTCCTGCCCAATTTGGTGTCCTCTGCAAACTTACTGAGGGTGCACTCGATCCCCTCATATATGTCATAGGCTTTCTTGTTCTTTTTTAAGTTGTTTCAAGTACTTCCTAAGTTACACATGGCTCTCCCAGCACCTCACCTCATTCTGCGCACTGCAGATCTGCTTAGGAGAATCCTATGCAATAGAGTCCTGGAGAAAAGAGGCATGGAGGAGAGCTGGTTGATATTGAAAGATCACCTCTTCCAGGCTCAAGAGTGGTCCAACCCAACATGCAGGAGATTAGGCAAAAGCAGCAGGAGGTCTGCATGGATGAACAAGGAGCTCCTGACTAAACTTAAACATAGAAAGGAAGCATACAAGCAGGGTCACATTAACCAGGAGGAATATAGAGATACTGTCCAAACACGCAGGTAAGGGATAAGAAAAGCCAAAGCCTACCTGGAGCTGAATTTGGTGAGGGACATGAAGAACACTAAAAAAAGTTTCTACAGCCATATCAACAGTAGAAGACAGACTAAGGAAAATGTGTGCCCACTGCTGAATGAGATGGGCCACTTGGTGAAAAGGGACAAAGTACTTCTGAATGCCTTCTTTGGTTCAGTATTTACTGGTAGGAGTGGCCTTCAGGAATCTCAGCCCCTGAGGCCAGGCGGAAAGTCTAGATGAAGGAAGATTTACCCTTGGTGGAGGAGGATCAGCTTAGGGAACACTTAAACAAACTGGACATACATAAATCCATGGGAACTAATGAGAGCGGAGGGAGCTGGCTGATGACATTGCAAGACTATTCTCGCAATGGTAATCAGGGCAATCGGGGAAGTTTCTAAGAGCGGACAGAAAGCAAATGTCATTCTTATCTTCAAGAACAGCAAGTAGGAGGATCCAGGGAACTACAGGTGGTCAGCCTCACCTTGATCCCTGGGAAGGTGATGGAGCAGCTAATCCTGGAAACCATTTCCAAACTTAGTAAGCACAAGAAGGTGACTAGGAGTTGTCAGCACGGATTTATGAAGGGAAAATCATGTCTGACCAAAGAGAGCCTTCCACAAGGAGATGAGTAGCTTAGTGGACAAGGGGAAAGCAGTGTATGTTCTTCTTGACTTTAGCAAGGTTTTCAACATGGTCTCCCATAATATAGTCAGTCACAAACAGATGAAGCATTGACTAGATAAATGGACAGTGAGGTGGACAGAAAACTGTTGCTAACTGCCAGACTGAAACGGTTATGCTCAGCAGCACAAAGTCCAGCTGGAGGCCAGACATTAGTGTGTACCCCAGACATCAATACTGGAGCCAAAACTGCTCAACATCTTCATTAATGACTTGGACAATGGGACAGACTTCCCCCACATCAGGTTTGTAGATAATTCAAAACTGGGAGGACTGATTGATGCACAGGAAGGTTGTGCTGCCATTCAACAGGCTGGAGAAATGGGCCAACAGGTAACAGGCTGGAAAGCAGCTTTGCAGAGAAGGATCTGGGGGTCATGGTGGACAAGATGTTGAACATGAGCCAGCAATGGGCCCTTGTGGCAAAGGCGGCGAACAGCATAGTGAGCTGCTTTAGGTAGAGCATTGGCAGCAGGTCAAGGGAGGTGATCTTTCCCCTCTACTCAGACACATCTGGGGTACTGAGTCCAGTGCTAGGGTCCCCAATACAAGAGAGGCATAGACATACTGGAGCCAGTCTAGCAAAGGGCTGCAAAAATTGTCCAGGAATTGGAGCACCTGCCATACGAGGAGAGGCCAAGAGAGCTGGGACTGATCAGCCTGGAGACAAGAAGGCTCTGGGGGATCTTAACAGTGTCTACAAATATCTGATGGGGTGGAGTAACAAAGGTGCAGTCACTCTTCTTAGTGGTGTCCAATGGCAGGACAAGAGGAAATGGGTGCTAATCAAAATAAAGAAAATTCAACTTAAGCATAAGAAAAAACTTTTTTTTTTTTTTACTGTGAGGGTGATCAAACACTAGAACAGGCCAAACACTAGGTGAACAAGAACAGGTCAAACACTAGCCCAGAGAGGTTGTGTTTGAATACTTTGGAGATAGATTCTGACTGTACACGGCCCTGGCCAACCTGCTCTGGTTGACCTTACTTTGAGCAGAGGTCTTGGACTAGACTATCTGCAGAAGTCCCTTCCTACATCAAGTATTCTGTGATTCCATGATTCTGTATGAAGGTGTATTCACGTCACCAGTCTTTCAAGAAACTGCAGCACAACTGCAGCTATCTCTAACAAACTCAAGGCCAGGCAGTTTTCACAAGTATCTGCACAATACAAAACCTGCTGTGCCCTGGGAAAGGAGAGAAGCAGTCTGACATTCCCCCAGGCAGATGAGGGAACTGAACCCAACTTTTCCACATTCTGTGTGGTTTCCTAACAAATGGTCCAGAAGGTTAGTGCCAATGTAGGAAATGAAACATGAAGGAGTTTATTTCTAAGCCTGCTTTTGGGTGCTTACATTAAGAGCTTCTTTCCTTCTCAATGGAGAGAGCTGGACCCTGGGGGGTGATGCAGAGCACTGAAAAACAGGCTGCTGCTCTGAATTGCCCTCTGAACAAAAACATATTGTTAAGAATAATTCTGCTCTGGCCCGAGCAGTACATGAGCTACCATAATGAGGTTTTCCAAGAGCTATTGTTTCTGCCAAGCTTCATGTCCTACATTTGCATATCCTGGCATTTACAATGCCTTGAAAATTAAGAAATAAAAAGCACTGCCCTTTGCAAATCTTAAATATGACTATAAGCAAATAGCTTTCAGCCTGCAGACTCACAGCACCTTCATGGGCAGAAATAGCCAGAGACGACAAGCACCTTGATCATTTACAGCAGAGGTGCAAATCTTATGGACTGCATGGGAGAATCAGCTTGGTGTTTCTGTACCAGTGTGTTATGCAAACAGGGCTGGAGGGCTTTTGGGTGCTGTCAAGCTGATGGATGACAGACTGACTCTACAACAGAGGCAGTAAGGGAGCTGGAGTAAGGAAAAGAAGGAGGAAAGTCTGCAGCATGGGACTGTAACGGTATTTGTGACTATGTCAAAAAGTTGGTAGAGATTTCTATATAGAGATTTCTCTAACCAGTAGAGATTTCAGGCCTTTTTCTCTTCTGGGGCCTTAGGAGGTAGAGGAAGGACAAAAAGAGATTAATTATTTGGTTATAAATACAAACAAAAAGGTAGCATGAAGATTACATTATTCCAATGTAAAATTAAATTATCTACCCTGCTATTACTGAATAGGGTGTTCTATATAGAGCCCTGACTCAGATTATATAGAGGCCTGACTCAGATTTTAAGAGCAGCATGTACCAAAAATAAGAAATGAGCAGTCAATGATTTTACAAGGTCATTATAAAAAGACCTGGAAATACAATTAAGCTCCAAATGGAAACAAAGAACTAATTCAGAAGATTGGTTTTGTTTCTTGTTTTTCTTTTAAATGTGTGCCATTGAGAAACCTCATCATGCACCAGCAGTATTGTAAAGGTGATAAGTAGGCCAGATGGAGTCAGGTTACCCAAGGCTTCTGCTGAATTTCATAGCTGCCTATGAGTTAAGCAATTCCTTCACTTTCCTCAGTCCTAGTAACATTTTACCTAAGCTTGATATGCACTTTTGAGACCTGCTTTTCCAAAAGAATGTGCATGAGCTGAAGAGAGTGTAGAGGAGCTCAATGAGAATGATCAGTTGGATGGGTCAGTTGTCCTCAAATGTATGAGAAGGACCTACAAATCAGATGAATCATAGAATCATAGAATGAATCATAGAATGGTTGGGGTTGGAAGACACCTTAAAGATTATCCAGTTCCAACCCCCCCTGCCACGGGCAGGGACACCTTCCACTAGATCAGGTTGCTCAGAGCCCCATCCAACCTGGTCTTGAACACTTCCAGGGAGGGGGCATCCACAGCTTCTCGGGCAACCTGTTCCAGTGTCTCACCACCCTCACAGTAAAGAATTTTTTCCTAATATCTAATCTAAACCTACCATCTTTCATCTTAAGTCTTCTTAAGATTATTTCAGTCTTCTTCATGACCCCTGTGGATATAACAAAGCAACTCATTTTTCCCCTCCATGAGTTTTCAACTGCTACAAAAGCCAAAAGTAGCATTTAGTTCACTGTCTGGGGAGAAAGCTTCAAAATGTTTTTTGTAAAACAGACCTTAATTTCCTTGTAAGATCTTATTCTAGATGTTATCTGTATATAAACCCTGGAAGCCAGTCTGCTGTTCACCACTCCTAAACCTAGCAGCTGATACCAACAGAATCATCTTGATGCTACCAAATCCCGTGAACTCAGCTAATATACATAGGAAATCTTTTTATATTTAAAATTATGTTACAACAGTTATTCTGATTGTTTTCTCCAGTTCTCTGGCACCTTATTTTGATCTTTTCCACTTCATCTAAGTGCATTAAGCTTTATATCACTACAAGGAGATTTTAGCTGTTACTAGACCCACAAGACAAATTGCTCATTAAGCTGGGGAAGCTTTAAGGCAAGGTTATGTTCCATGGGCAAAAATGTAGCAGGATGAGGAATTATACAGCTCAGATTTTTGTGTTTGTTTTCCTGATGAATGCACTTTAAATTGCTGGGTAGGAGAAGGCTTTGCTGAAACATATGGGTGACATTAACACAACAGAGTACAAGTGTCACTGGTGGAAATTTCTGGCTTTAACTTTGTACTCTCTCTCTCCCTGTGTATATGTATAGTTTTTTAAACAGGCCCATGTTTAGGGTTTTTTTCCTCTTTATGTAGTCAGTAGTTTTTATTCCAAAAATGTTGTATTAAATAAATAATTTGAAAAGTTGTAGAGAAGTAACCTGTAAGAAATTGTTATGGTAGCATTGGTTTTACCTTCACTCCATGAAAAATTGACCATAGCATCATTTTCTCTACTTAAGGTTTAGGTTAGCTTCACAGCACAAAGTGGAAAGGCTCTGCATTTTCAGGAATAAAATAGCTCTTTGTTCACTTTTTCCAACTAGATTTTTTTTTTAAAATTCCTCTTCACCTTCTTACAATCCTTTCATTGCCTATGCTGGATACAGTTCATCCTCATTTCTTAGCCAAACCCTGCCCCAGTGCCTCAGGTGCAGCCCCCCAGCCAGCTCACTAGGCTGCTTAAACTAGCATCCTCAAAGTGCCTCCCCACCTTTCACACATGTTCACACTAAGACAATGTGAAGCAACTTCTTTCTTATTACAAAGGCCGTTGTAAATAATAATGATGCAATTACTATAGCACAAAAACACACAATTATAAATTTTCATGGTGTGTTTGCATGGTTGAAGAATATCTGAAACCTTAAAAAATTGCCTTCTCACTAGAAATGCCATTTACCTTCACCAGAAATGCCCTTTACATACCTAACTGCCACCAGCTGTGTGTCTTTAGCAAACCTCTTTTACCTCCCTCTAAATTTCTTTTTCTTGTCTGGGTTATTTGGACTGTGCATACCTGATAGGAAGGATTGTCTCCGACAGTGCTTTTGTACAGTGCCTAGCAAAACAGCAACCTCTACGTGCCACCAGGTTGAACTCTGTATTCACCTGCTCCATGTCAGGGCACAGCCTACATGTTAAACTGCTACAGGACTGAAACATACTCTTTGGTCACTGCACCACAGGCACTCAAAAAACCAAACAGTTCAGAGACTGAACCGACCCTCACAGGGTTTCTGCATCATGGCTTTGTGCACCATTTTGGCTGAACTGTTGACTGGAAAATATGTCTCAGCCTTTAAGATTCCCTTGACAAGCTTTTTAAAAAAATAAACAAACTAGAATTCATTATTTGTTCTCTCAGTGCAAAGCTCTTCACTTAAAATACAGCCTACAAAAACAAAATTAGAGGCTAGTTGTTTCAGGAGAGACACGGAATCAATTGGGAGATGTTGCTTTATTTGATTGGAAGAGTTTGCACCCACCATGTACTAAACACAGGTGCTAGCCTGAGAGCGTAGGTTATCTTTAGGATCATCTTTAAAAAAATGCTTGAATTTGACACAACATTTTGGATAACTGCAGCTTTGGCAGAATCCTTACCCAGGAAAATACCCTGTAGTTTACCTAATGAGGGCTAGAGTCTGTATCGTGGCTTGTGCACGTATAAAGCCAGATTCCCCATCCCACCTCAGCACCCTGTTTCCTCTGCAGATTACTTTACCTGGGCAAATTCATGAAAGAATGAAGTGGGATAATGCACTCTCTGTCCAGGGTGGTTAGCAATGCCTGGAGAGGACACACGATACAGCCTCCAGTTCTGATGCAACTTTCTTAAACATACATGTTCTCATAAGGTGAACTCGGGTACCAGTGTAGCCCCAAACTATTTATTGTGTGACACTATGATCCAGTGGTAAAGGATGCTTTCAAAGATCTCCCAGGCAACTCCCTAGAGACCCAAGAGCCCTTTTACTGTCTGTTACACTTCACCTGGGGAATACACTTTTGCTATTCCTTCAAATTGAAAAGGACACTCTCAGTCTCAATTGTTCATCGGAACAAGACATGATAGGAAGATCCCTTCAAGAAGGGAGAGACATAGGTAGGAAGAAGAAGGGGACCCTATAACTCAAAGAAATTCCTTACAGAATTTTACTGCTGCAGGTCAGTAAGTGAGCTGATAGAGAATATTTCAAAAGGCAGTTGGGCTAACAGCATTCAAAGGCATCTTTCATATTTAGTAGGATTTATCTCAAGATTTGATTACAAAGAAGGTTAAATAGGCCTTCTTCCCCTCATCATATCAATATGAGACTGACAATTCTCTCCATTCCTGTTTGTGGGAAGAGTTTGCCCTTACGCTTGGTCATAACTTTAACTATTTGCAGTTATTTCTGACACGCAAGGGAAAAGAAAAATACAAATAGTGCTACATATTTGGAAAGCAAGTGGATTTTTATAGCTCCCAGACAACTTGAGGATTATCCAGATCTGAAGGCAATCACTTATGGCTTTATAGTCTGAATAGACCTTTCAATAAGACCAAACCAAGAAGCCACTTTCATTTTTCTTTCTCTGTTGTTTCCTGACAGTAGCATTTTCAAAAGGACCTGCTTCTCTTCAGCGGCTCCTAGAGCACATGAGTCATTCACATTTCTTCTGATCTTCAGTTATGGTACAGCATCTCCAGTATTATAGGGTGCCTTCTATTAAGGCCTTTCTTGCTTTTTGGATCACAATTGCAAAAAAAAGTAGTGAAGGGGTGAATTTTCCGAAATCAAAAGCTGTTGCCATGTCCTTTGTGCCAGAAAG
Organism: Ciconia boyciana; assembly: GCF_034638445.1. Taxonomy (NCBI): domain Eukaryota; kingdom Metazoa; phylum Chordata; class Aves; order Ciconiiformes; family Ciconiidae; genus Ciconia; species Ciconia boyciana. The sequence goes on from NC_132934.1 coordinate 211,286,345, forward strand.
AGGGTCTGGTTATCACATGCTGTGGTTACAGTGTCTGCCCCAAACTGCAAGAAATCTTGTAGCAGAGTGAAAGGGATGCTCTCAGCCCCTGAAATGGCATGCTGTGGGTGAAAAGCACTCTCCAAATGATCTGGAGGCCTCTCAGTTCCCCACTGTTCCTGGGTGGATGGCAGACGTGAGTCTGCTGCATGTGGCACTGCTTCATATACACAAAATAAAAAGCTAGTCTATTCCAGCAAGGACAAGAGAAAATATAAAACTACAAAATACAGACAGACAAGGAAACAAAGGTAAAACAAGAAACCTTATGAGGTACCTGCCCCTTGTCAACGTCTTCTTCAGTCAGCTGAATGGAGGAAGTTCTCCTGCTCATCAGCAGCCTTTCTGTTTGCAGCTCCCTGGAAGGGGCGAAGGAGGCAGTGACCACAAACACGGTTACTCACCTGATTCACAGAGTATTTCCCTGTCCTCTACATATGCCTTTTTTAACAGGGCCTGGTCTCTTTTAATCAGCTGTATCCTTGGGATATTGGGAGCTATAGTAGGTACACTGATAAAGCTTTATGGAGCCTTGTTTTCTTCTCCCTTCGTAGTTAAATCCAATAGTAAACATCTCTCATATATCCAGGCTGCAAATCCAATCCATTGTGTGGACTGGCCAGCTGATACAATATTTTATAATTCTTAAAAAGCAGATCCTATAGATGTCTTGGCAATTTTGCAACCAGACCAGAGATGGTGCACGAAGACTCTAGAAGTCACATATGTCAAGACCATACCCTACCAATACTTTGCAGCACTCTAGTATCATCACTATTGCAGGCAGTAATTTTAAACAAGACTTTTCCACATAGCAGAACAATGGTAGCCACAGCTGAGTCCCACATTAGGAGTTTCAGGGTGCAGAAGCAGAGAACCACCCAGTCCAGGAACCTGCCAAGACTAGTACACATGAGGTCTGGACTGACAGCCAGGCCAGCAACCTTGACTCTGCTTTTGGAGAAGAGTTAGCTGCCTGTTTTTGTTTTGCAATCAGCACTCATACGAAGGGCTTGACTACGTAGTCAAAGGACTGGTTGGTTTTGCTATTTCTTTTTTAATGCAGCATATATTTTTTCTGAGGATTTAAGCTCATGCGGCGCAACCCAGATCTGAATTAAGACTTGTTGACCCTGGTGCCCAGCAAACTAACTGTACAAAAACAAGGTGTCCAAATTTCAGCTGAAATACATTGCAAGCTTCACCAAGGAAAACTTGCAACTCTGCTGTTTGTGTGTTTTGAAGAGAAGTTTTACGTAACTTAGTTTCCTAGGTTAGTTTCTACCTTAAAAAAAAACAGCATGGTAGTTTCAATCCATGTTTTGGTAAACACCTTAAAGTCAGTCCCCAAACTGTTTCCAGTCCTATTTTTTACTCTAGTGCTACAGACCTTTACACACAACATTGAAGCTTACTAGAAAGCCAAATAACACTTTTTCCTTATATTTTGCCACATGTATATTATCTTGATCTTCTCTAGTGCCCAGACCAGCATAGGAACAGACTAAAATGCACACACACTTCCTAAGAGTTAGGTAATCTCAGACACAAGCCAGAAGAACATAAGACATTAATAGATGCCAGACAATGTTTCTACATCTCTAACACAAATATAGCTTTGAAGATCACCTCCTAGAATCAACCTTATCCTTTAAATCTGCTTGCAAAAACAAAGAGAACAAGATTTCTCATGCCAAGACACACTGAAATTGCACAGTTCCCAGCAACTTAAAAAGCGAAAACAGTTGTTAGCGTGTCTGCATTCTAGTCTCTTTACAAGGCTAAGCCCTGGTCTGCTAAATGCCATGAGAAAACACTACTGAATATCTGGGGAGTTTTTTTAGCCTTACCCTGGTCACTTCAGGCTATTTTAAAGGAAAACATGTAAAAGACTGAAAGTAGAGTAGGGAATGGAGGATTAGATCTCACCTCAGCTCATACCCGCTGAGATGTCCTGGGCAGGCGTAGATGGTTTAAGTAAAAAGAAATGAGCAGTTTCTAAAAGTACAATTTCAAGTCAATTGAAAATGGTACACCAGTCGTCAGTACATGGCACTGATTCAGACAGTCTTCCAAATTTTGTCACTGTCTCCCCTCAGAATGAGAGCAAATGACTTCACATGACTCACTGGACTGCTAGTTTGGGAAGTGCAAGTTTCTTTGCATATGCCAAGCTTGTACCTGAGGGGTTGTGCAAGTAGAAAGTTTAGTTTGCTTTGTTTGGGATTTTGGGTTGGTTTTTGTAGCTCACTTTTCTCGGTCATAGAAGTTGGTCTCAGGCTGGTGACAGAGCAGGTTTCCTGGACACCTTCTGGTCTATATGTCTTGGACACATATGTAAAATATCATCTATTTCTTTTCCTTGGAGAGGCTTTAGATGCCTGCTTTCATTCAGAGGGGTTCCGGTAGGTCTTAATACATTAAAACGAACCTGGGACTTCACATCACATGGTAACATCCCGTCAGTGTCCTATAGGTGGTCTTTAGTGCATTGCATCAGTGTTACTGGCTGAGCCATAGTTTTGACATTGGCTGCTGGAGCAGTCACACCTCTGGCCAGTCGCACCTAGCTGGTCCTTCTGTCCCCTTGCAGTTACCGCTGCCTCTTCTAGTCATAGAGCACTAAGAGAACCACTTTTTCACTCACAGTCCACAGAAATGAGCACGCTGTCAAGTAAAAATTCATTCCTTGAAGTAGAAAGTACAAAGAAGCTCTCCTAGACTGAGGGTTGTAGATTTTGTCACTAAGTGGCTTCCTAGAAACTTTAAATAAGAGTGTTATCATTCACTTTCTAGACATGGACACAAGTGTTTTTGCCCTGAAATCCCACTACAATCAGATGAACAGCATTTAGGTTTTTTCTTTCATACTCAAAGGAAATACTAACATGCAGTAACGTAGAGCTCCCTGCAGCAAGACCGTGGCATCCATGGGATCAACTGGCCAGGGCTCCTACGATGTGCTGAGAAAATTAATTTACCTCACTGTAAAACCATCCTCTGAAACACAGGACTGAAAGCTAATGTCAAGCCTCCCTACACATTCCCAGCCATTTGGGAAATCTTAGGTGCTAACTAACTCTGGGTCATTGGCACAATTGGGTTCTTAACACACCATTTGATAGCACTACATCCCAGGGAAACAGGGTGTGTTTACTAAGCTACATGACAATTTCCAACATAACTGCATCGGCAAGGCTCCTGCTGCGCCTCTCCAGAGCCATATCGGTGTGTCAGAGGTTACCAAAGTTCATGCTACACCATGGGTCACTCATTGATAATTGGTATAATGGTGATAGACAGCAAAATTGTGAATTGAATCAGGTCAGAGCATTTTCTGTGAATATCCACACTCCTCAGCTGTTAGCCTGTCCTTGGTGTAGTTTTGACCCATGACAGCCAGCACTCTCCTAGAGATGGGTAGGACATAGTTTGGGGAATAGCACAGGGCAAGGACTGTTCCCAGTGGGGAGCAGAGAGGTGTTTATCCTGTTCTGGGGAGCAGGACGAGGAGTTAGACAGGTAGATCCAAAGCATGCTGTGCCATTTGTCTTCAGGGCCTGAGACTGGATCCTGGTCCATTTTATTTACGAGTGAGACCATGTATATATGGACCAAGCACAAAGCAGGTGTATCATGCTGATTCAGTAACAAAACAGCTACGCAGCCCAACCCCAGAGCTTTTCCTACAGCCTCTGCAAGAGAAGGTCATGTCAGATGGTACCTAGAAAAGGAGTTTATTTTTTTAAGTGTATAATAGCAGGAAAAACACACCTGACCACCATTGGGTCCAGTCACACACATCTGTTCATGTCATCTGAGACTCTGACCTATTTTATGAATTACAATTAAAAAATGAAAACTTCAAGCATTTTGTCGCTTGTGACTGGCCATATTTTATTGTCCCTTCACGTTCTTTGTTCCACAAGAGCTGTCTACAGTGTTTGGTGTGCTCCACTTTCTCCCTCTCAGTATGCACAAGCTATCCAAGACTAGACCTGCTCTGGTTATTGACATTTCTAAATGGATGGAGAGGCCTTTTCTCTCACACTGTCTTTTCGAGGCAAAACTGAAGTTTTATCAGCCACAGCCCAGACCCTTTTATTTGAAAATTCACTTAACAAAAGCTTCCTTAGAAGTGCCTTTTGACATCTCTACATGAGATAAGTAGATGATGCTAAATGATCAGAATCTTTCCTTCCACCCTTAAAAACAGTCTAAATGTCATAAAGCAGCTTAGGAGAGGTTTCTCCACAGAAAAGCACTAGAATTCTGTTGTGAGCAGCCTACACTGCAGGATCTCCCAAAGAACTGCACTGTAATTCAAGGCTGTAGCAAGCCAGGTCCTCATAGATTAGCTCTGGAGCTGTTTTTGCCACTGCAGCAGCCCAGAATCATGGAAACACAAAATTACCACTTTCCCTTTGCTGTCCCTCAGGAGGAGCATAGATTCTGCCTAAATGTCTGCTTATACGCAAACCTCCAGAAAAAGAACAGCAACAAAATATTTATGACTCTCTGGTATAAAATTAATTAGCCATTTGTCTGTCAATCTATAGTTCCCTGTTTTAAAAGTCAACACAGTTCCTTTAGGTGATGACTGGGGATAATTTAGCTGCAGAGCCCATAAGCCTTTTGTGAATTATCTGGGCTGCAAGCACTTAGCTAATATGCTTTACCTTTAACTCAGCTATGTGTCCATAGTAATTGCTGTTTACACAGTATGTTTGCTAACCCAGGATAATATTCTTTTTATGTGATTCTTCAAAATTAAGCTAATATGACACCAAGTTTATTAATTTTCATTGAAATGCTATGGAAAAGCTATTAAGGTGCTGGTCAACAGCCTAATAGCAATAATATATATGCCTTTTCTCTCTTAGGATCTGAAGTGGACAAAATGGCAATTGATAACAGATGTGCTATACAGATGAATATCTGAATGGAGTAGACCTAAAATACAAGAGAAATTTAAAGTGATATAGTGTTTTATTCATTACCATAATGGTTGGATTTTCATCCAAGCGACACTACTGAAACCAAGACAGAAATCATGCTAGATTAACTCTAGCATGTGATATCCATCTGGATCTGACCTCTGTGGACCAGAAGGAGCTACACCATCTGACTGCTGCTGAGGCCAGAGGTTCTGAGCACTCACTTGAAAGCAAATGCTATCTACTATACAAAGAGGTCCAGCCATGGCCTGACCCTACCACTCAAGACCCTCTACCAGCACAGAACTGAAATAGCTCTTGTCCAGAGGCAACGTATTCTCTGCAAAGGTACAAATAGCTTGCACCTCCATCTGTCATTAATTGGTGCAAGTCCAATGAAGTTAATGCTACATGGATTTATACCAGATGACGACCTGGCCCTGAGCCTCTTAGAAAGTCACTCACATTCAATCAAAACACAATGAATTATCTGTTTTTCTCAGGCATTTTGTTTAATATGGATTGCTGCTGTTGTGTTCACTCTGCCTTTAGATTAAAAGTTGTTGGGGTAAGGACACAAGAACTCTACCTTTATTCCCGGCCCATTGAGAGGAAATAAAACAGCTTCTATTGCTAAAGAACAAAATAAAAGAAACAAAAAAAACCAAACCAAAACAATCCCACCCTTGGTTCCTCCCCACCCAACTAAAACTGACAACACAAGGAGACAAAGCCTTGCAAGTAAAAGACTCAAGGTTTTTGACTCTGCTTAGCAAGGACAATGTGCTTGCCCATGTCTGTTCTGCCACAGTAAAGTCTGTAGGAGCTTTGATTTTTTATGGAGCCAAAGTTCTTATTTTCAACAAGCCATATATTTGAAGGGAACCTCTTGAAAGCATTTTATAGTTCAAGGAGATTGCATATTTTGATCCTTGAAACAAGAGATTAGACAACAGGATTTACTGTTGGTCAAGTTAGCTTCATCAGATATTGCTACCTTTATTTCCAGTCTTCACAAACAATAGTTTAACTTATGCACATTGATACATATTTGTTTATCCTTTAATTCTGGCCCTCAAGTTTCTGAAAGGGTTGCCTACAGTAATTCAAAGCTTGAAGAAAAACCGTCTTTGCATAGGTATGAAGTATAAGAATGATAGCCAAGTGCCTCAGTAAAAAATATGCATAATTTATAGAGATTTCCCAAATGCAAGTAAATAGAACCTCAAAATCTATCTGCATAGGGCTTGTTATATGTAAAGATAAGTAATCAAACAGGTATTTATTACATACTTATTGATAATTATTATTACATACTTATTACTTACATTACTAGCAAATATTTTTCCTAGTCATACACTTTCTATAATGTGCTTTTTCAAACAGCTCTGTATACACCTAGTCAACTATTCCTTTTTCTTTTTCAGTCACTTCTTTTTCAACATATTTATTTATTTGTAAATAAAAGATACGGCTAATGGGTAAATAGTGGACTCCAAAATATGGGTTTTCATTAGAGTTGTGGGGCAACAGGTAAAGCACTACATTCAATAATATGAGGGTACAGTGATGAGATACCTGCAAGAGTTCCCTCAGGGATCTCTAGGTACAGACCTGGTGCATGTTGAAGAAAAAGTTCATTTCATTTTATGACCTCTTTCCAACTTCACTCTGTTTCCATAAGTATGTAGTTAAGTAGAAATGGGAATGATGCCTGACTTAATTTAATGGAGTTAATCACATATTTGTCTCTAACAACAGCAGGAATGGAGTAAGTATACAGCCCAACAGCAGGATCCATGCTGAGCACCTTTCCTGTAAAGCCCCTAATTTGTGTACAGATTTGCCTTCCCAAGGTCTTTGCACATAAGTAGATTTTCAGATTGTTTCTTTCCTCTTGTGACTTGCCTTAGTCAAAGAGCATTTTTTAGGTGCTCAGAGACTTCAGCAACAGCACAGAGATTTCCTATTTATTTATTACCATTATAAGCACGGATACCTAACCCCAACTCCCCTATCTTAACGTCTTCCTTAACCACTTTTTTTAATTTTAGTTACTAATAATGAGCTCTAATCCACAATCTGAGAAACAATTAGTCCATCCAGGAATCACTTTCTAAGAAACTGCAGTGTGGAGTTATATCTCCTGTTTCAGTCTCCTTCCAGTTGTACCATGCAGAGTCCTATCATTGGCTCTGTGTGCTTTGTACAGACACACGTTATTACACAAATTGGATTTTATTTCACAAGAGAGAACACAAAAAGTGACAACTAAAGAAAGCCTGTTTTCAGACATTACTTGGTTTTCTCAAAATCTAATGAGAACTATAAAAATGTCACATTGACTTCTCAATCTTAATTTCTATTAATCCAAACTAGACATCAGTATAAAACCTAGTTCTTCCAATTTGCATTTTAAAAGGAGAAAAAATTCACAACAAATAACTCCTTTGTCAAATTAGATGCTACTTAAAATGCAGAATGAGCAGTTTCAAAAATGTTGTCATTATTTGTATTTTTTTCCTGTATAAAATCCTTTTAGACAGCTCACTGCAAGATTTGGCACCCGCTTTTTGAAATGTTGTACAAGTTACTCATATCCCAATGCTGCTATATATCTTATATAATAAAAAGCATACACTGAAAACATGAGAAATTCTATCCTACCAGAGGATGCAAGCTAGCACAAAAAGCTACATCATCTCCCTAAATATCAATTATGCTCTAGGCTGCCCTTGTAGACTGCGGCTGAGGTGGGCTATATAATCTCCCAAGTCTTTCACCTCATAGGCAACTGTTCAAGCTAATAGGCCATTTGTTAACAATTTGGGGAGAAGAGACTATCCTTTCCTCCTGTTGCAGCTGTATTTTTTTAAACTGACTTCAATTGTGGAGGGTCTTGTTCTTGCTGATAAGTGCTCGGCACTTTCTGAGCAAGCTGAATGGATCCAGCTGTAAGGGAGTGACGTGCCTCTTCACTTTCCAAAGGGGCTTAGGTAAGCGTCTAACCACTCTGGAGCCAGAAACTCTGCTTATGCTTAGGTGAGGACACAGCATGCAGAAAACTTTCATATAAGACTGGGAGGTGTGCAGTGATTTTAGAGTACTCAAAAGTTTAAACAACACTTGAGAAGTCTTTCTGTTTATTTATCATCAGTTTGGGCACAGATGCCTACCTTGTCTTCAGAAATCAGCCCAGCCCACTGCAGTGCAGCCTCAAAGCATCCCTTTGCTTTGAAGTCAGATCCTGGAAAAAAAGAAAAAAAATCAAACTGCAGAAAGAGGAGGTCATCTTTCCCCTTCTTTAGTAGCTCAGCAGTAAGGCAACCTGCCTAGATGAGGAAGGATTGTGCTTAATATCCCAGTCTGCCTTCAGGGATTTGAAACTTTCCGCATTCTAGGCAACTGTTCTTACAACTGGGATAAACCCTACCTGCAGATTTTGCCGAAACCCTGTCGTAGACTGTTTCACTTTGATGGTACCATAAATACACATTAAAGAGAGAAACCATCTGTGTGATATAAATTACACATTTGCTGCATCAGTAAATAAAACCTGGTTTTTTTCCAGGTGACACCTCTCCACAAGGCTATAGCTTTGCTCATGCTTCTCTAGCTCATTAAATATCAAACTACTCTATTAAAGCGAAACTGTTTTAGTAGACAGGATAGAAAAATTCTCCCTTTAGTGCACAAGGCTGTAGTCCAGGTTGCTGGTGATACTGGTTCCAATCTACTGAGGGAGGAAAAGATCAAAATCACATATTGTCATTAGTAGGCACTGGGAGGAAATGCCACAACCACCTCCTCTTGCATCTGCAAGTAGGAGCAGTGCCTGACCCAGTCTCCACAGTAAGCATCTAAATCCTTATGAGAGAAACTGATTTAATACATACTCTCCTCCAGTGCTTGACAGGCTCAGACATCTCCCTCTTCATCAGGCTGACTTTGGTGGATCCCCTTTTGAGGTACCATACTCTCTCATGCAGCTTCCGCTAGGTTAAAAGGGTGATGAAGACATAGCATTGTAGTGCTTAGCATGTTGCAAGACAATTCTCCTTGCAGATCTAACAGTAAGTTCTGTGAGGATCTCTTCTTCCTGTTGGTCTTACTAATGAAACCTGCAATCTATTCTAAAAACATTGAAGGTTTTACTAGACCTAATCAGTTGTTTGTTCCTGACACCTAGTGCACCTGTCTCTTTTTTCTCTAATGAGGACGCTGCTTTAAATGCTTTCAGGTCCATAAAGTTCTTGGAGGATACAGATGATTGCTTAAAACCATCTGGACTTTCCAGGTGGTATAATATATACTAATCAGCTATGAAGAGCAGTTCCCCCATGAGCATTGCTAGTTATCAGCAGACTTTGGATTCATCACATTTTATCAACTACAATTTTCATACCTTCATGCTAATGCTTCGTCTGTCTGCTAATGCTGGAATGTCTATAACCGTATTCACAAAAATGGCATGAAACCTTGATTTTGAAATCAAGGTTTCAAAACCAAATGCTCACATGTGTGGAAACACCAGGATTACAATTGCTTGTGAAATTGTAATTCATGTCCTTCATGCACACACTTTGTTTAGTCTCTAACACTAAATTTACACTTTTTTTTTTCCAGACCTACGTCTTGTGTGCTGTCCAAGAAGTACAGCACTCCTTGAACAGCCATTTAATAGTTTATTTTTTCCTCCCTCTGAAAGTTAAGGTGTCCCATGAATGCTTTGCTTTCAGATCTGCTTAGAGGGCAGAGCAGTTCAAACTGAAGCAAATTGGTCTTCTCAGCTGAGTTTGAGCAGCTTGCAGAAAGAAGAGATGGAGACAGCGGCAGCTCTCCTTGGGGGCAGTGTCAATAAAAACCAGAATGCAATCAGAGCAGGATATTGTATCCCAATAAGCATGTCTGCATGCCCACAAAGATGAGTTAGGTTCCCTCTTCAGCTTCCCTCATACCTGCTTCTACTTCAACCACTGCTTTGACCAGCAAAAGTCAAGAGCATGGACACTACTGGTAGACAAATTTGCTGGGAATGATGCAAATCCAGAACATGACATTCATTACAGAAACCATGGATCTACAAAGCTACTTGTATACACGAGTGCTGCTACCCACTCAGGCAAAAAGATAGAATCTCTTGAATTGTACTTAAAGTGAGAAGCAGCAAACTTTGTTGCTAAACTGAGGACTGTCTGAGCTCTCCTTATACTAGCATTTATGAACATATTCTGTTACCTAGTTATCTCCCAGCTATCCAGAATACCTTACCGAATGCAAGGCAATGAACTTTAATTATGGTCCGTAGGAAAATATCCCTCAATCTCTCTTCCTACCATTTGTCTGAAAGAGAAAAATCCCAGATGCAAAAAGGCAAGGTGCCTCCTTCTCAGCTCCCAGTACGGCTCAATCAAAGATTGCACACAACCAGCTTCTGTCTGGTTTGTTGCTGTGAGTGTTCTGGGGTACCTGTGCCACAACCAGGTACATAAGCCTGCAGAAAAAGGTGTGTATGCCAGGACGGCATGGCTAGGAGCATGTAAGATGATGTTCCTTGGTGGCCAACATCATGTAGGCTTCAATTACTACTGATTATCTGCATGCCCCATTTGCTCTAGCAGGGATGTGCTTATAAATTAATGGTGTTCAGGTTGCCTTAGGAAGCAACCTAGAGTAAGGATATGGGACACTGAGTACCCAGACCCCAATTTCCTCTCTACCAGGAGATCATTCTTGAAGGTATGTACCATCACTTATAACTCCTTTAGAAACTTCCCTGTGAACATGTGTTTTTCCCCAGGAAGGAATATGGGAAAATTATTCCTTTGGGAACTGGTTCTGTCTAAAGCTCTGGTAATTTCAGCAGTATGCAACAGGTTGGAAATGTGAGAAATAGGAACCTAAGATGACTTTGGCCACGTAGAACCCATTGCCTTCAGACAGAACATGCTATTGAGAATAAAATTTCTGCTTTGAATACTCTGTGTACCTATTCTCTTGCATGTGTGATGGATTTATTGTACGCTTTGATAGCCTTAAAGACTGAACTCCTTTCGTCTCTTTTCAAACCTACCTGAAACACCATCAGTCCAAAGGCACAGTAAGAACTGGAATGTTTCTGAACTTGTCTCCTGCTGAGAACAGGAAAAGCTCGATGAAGGTCTTCACAAATTTCAAAAGGCAAGACAAGCTGCTTGAAAAGCGGTGTTTATTTCAAATATTGGTTTTGTTTTGGGTTTGTTGTTGGGTTTTTTGCTGTAGCAAACTAGAAAGAGACAAACTTTTCCAGAAGGGAAGTTTTGTCAAGAGAAATAATATCTTTTATTAAAACAAATGCTACATCTGGAAAAAAACAAGCACATTTTAGGTGTGCAAAGAACTGAAGAAAGTTTTATGTGCCTTAAAACTTGCCATCTGCTCTAATACAAGGTATTTCTTCTCCCTACAATCCTTCTCTTGTTTATAACCTTGGAGCATCATAAGTATAACAGAAATTTATATTTATTTGATATTACAAATCTGTGTGTAATAGAATAGCCAGTAGGTCTCCGGGCAATAAGCTGATTTGATTTATAGGGAAAAAGTTAATGCCTTTTCTTGATTCAGAGAACTAACTTGAACTCAGATCCCACACATTCTAGCTCTTTGCTTGGCTGGTTGATAATCTGCAGTGGAGTGCTTGTTCTTTCTACGATCTGAAAGTCAAATCTATCCAAGGTTGGAGTATCTCTCAGCAAAAGCTTTGCCATAAAAGCTGCTTTCTCACAAACAGCTGATTTTATGAAATCAAAATTTTTCTGACGAACAAGATTCTCTCAAAAAAGTTTTCATCCAGCGCTTTATCAGGGATTGTGGAGACAGGCAGAAATAATCAGTAATAAAAAAAAGTAACAAAAAGCTGGAGAAAAAATAATGCTAAAACCAAAATACTATGATATATCCTTGATCACAGTTTCTATCAGCCTAGGTTTGGGAGTAGGAAGAAAGACAAGTTTAATAAAAAGTAGAAAAACAATTCTCATTAGCGAGCAGATAATTTCCAGAATGAAGTGCTCTTGAAAATACCTGCGGTGGGTTGACCCTGGCTGGAAGCCAGGTGCCCACCAAAGCCAATCTGTCACTCCCCTCCTCAGCTGGACAGGGGAGAGAAAATATAACAAAAGGCTCATGGGTTGAGATAAGGACAGGGAGAGATCACTCACCAATTACTGTCATGGGTAAAACAGACTCAACTTGGGGAAATTAACTCAATTTATTGCAAATCAAATCAGAGTAAAGTAATGAGAAATAAAAACTAAGTTTTAAGACACCTTCCCCCCACCCCTCCCTTCTTCCCAGCCTCAATTTCACTCCCAATTTTCTCTACCTCCTCCCCCTGAGAGGCGCAAGGGGATGGGGAATGGGGGTTGTGGTCAGTTCATCACACGTTGCTTCTGCCGCTCCTTCCTCCTCATGGGGAGGACTCCTCACACTCTTCCCTTGCTCCAGTGTGGGGTCCCTCCCACGGGAGACAGTCCTCCACGAACTTCTCCAACGTGAGTTCTTCCCACGGGCTGCAGTTCTTGCTCAGTTCCTGATCTAGTTGAAGATGTCCCTGCTTGTTACAGGAAGGTGGGACTAGATGACCTTTAAAGGTCCTTTCCAACCCAAACTATTCTATGATTCTATGATTCTTCGCAAACTGCTCCAGCGTGTGTCCCTTCCACACGGTGCAGTCCTTCAGGAACAGACTGCTCCAGCGTGGATCCCCCACAGGGTCACAAGTCCTGCCAACAAACCTGCTCCAGCGTGGGCTCCTCTCTCTCCACGGGTTCACAGGTCCTGCCAGGAGCCTGCTCCAGTGCGGGCTCTCCACAGGGTCACAGCCTCCTTCAGGCATCCACCTGCTCCAGCATGGGGTCCTCCATGGGCTGCAGGTGGAGATCTGCTCCACCGTTAACCTCCATGGGCTGCAGGGGGACAGCCTGCCTCACCATGGGCTTCACCACGGGCTGCAGGGGAATCTCTGCTCCGGCGCCTGGAGCACCTCCTCCCCCTCCTTCTTCACTGGCCTTGGTGTCTGCAGGGTTGTTGCTCTCACATATTCTCAATCCTCTCTCCCAGCTGCAAAAATGTGCAGCTTTTTCCCTTCTTAAACATGTTATCCCAGAGGCGCTACCACCGTCACTGGTTGGCTCAGCCTTGGCCAGCAGCAGGCCTGTCTTGGAGCCGGCTGGCATTGGCTCTGTTGGGCATGGGGGAAGCTTCTAGCAGCTTCTCACAAAAGCCACCCCTGCAGCCTCCCCACTACCAAAACCTTGTCACACAAACCCAATACAATACCTTGGTTTTAATTAAAAAATGGAATAAAAGGATTTAAAACAGATCATGACAATAGAGTTCTATCTTAAAGGATCCAGGGTATAAGGCTGTTGTAAGGTGATGAGAAGTGTGAGGGGGTATTGGTGTTATTTTAAAAATAGAGGAAAAAACACCAAGTGGCCCAACAGAAAAAGTGGGTTTCAGCCCTTCATCAGACTTCGTAATGGGACTCCAGGTTAATTCTAAGAATTTCCTTCTCCCTGTGGCTTTGAAGTATGATTACATTTCCTTTTCAAGAAGTAGCATTTAAAAACAACACTGAAATTCATCAGACGTTGTTCAGATACCTGTAAGGTCTGTAAGAACTGCTGTCTATACCTCCGACTGGGTGGGTAGTACTTTAGGAGTCAGTTAGTTGAAGTGACCAAGCCTCCAACTCCAGGCAACTTATTTTGAAAATCCTGGCATTAAAATGAGATTAAGGATGAAACAATAGACTAAACATTGGACAACCAGTGTAGAAATGCTGAAGAGAGAAGGATTTCTTTGCAGACCACAGTATTTTAAATAAAAAACTACACAAAATAGACCTCACTTTCCAAATAAGATTTCTAGCAATGTTATTTCAGAAGGAATGTAGGAGGTGATGCGCAAACCAGACCTGCTAATATCAAACCATGGCACACCAGCCTCCTTTTTCAGCAGACTAGGAAAATATCACCCATACATATTTGGCTCCATCAGTGACATTTAAAAGACTGGTTTGTCAGAATGTGGTCAAGCTTTCTATACCTTCTGTTGGCAGCAGGGATGAATTCTTTCTCAGTAAGGGTTTTTCACATCTTGTACCAATATTTCCTGCTAACCATCTTTGCTAATCACAACCAACTGTTTCAGTGGAAGAAGAGAGAAGAGAAAGTTAGACACTCCGGGGAGGGCTGCAGAAGTAGAAGGGATGTGGCACTGACCCAAAATTTCTCTGAGTAGAAAGGGAAGGATGAGAAGTGTCACCCTCAGCTGTGAGGAAAGGAGGTGCTCAGGCACCCTAAAAACTGCACTCCTAGAGCACAGACATACTGGAAACATGATTTTTGCTAGGTCATCACTTGTTTTCCTTAGCTTTGAGTACTGATATGGTTTGTGCAGCATGGTTCTCTGGGGCAGAGGGATAAAAAAATATAAATGTCTTGCCTCTGACTTTGAACCAGGACAATTTGCCTGAATTATAGAAGTCACTATGGAGCTTCTCCTCCTCTTCTGCATCTCTCTGTTACTGTCTCCAGACCCTAAATCTCTTGCATGAGGTTCACACAGCTAAAATTATTTTATTTAGCAATACTGAGAACCTGCTTTTATCCCAAACTGCAATATATGACCTTAGCAGCAGGCATCAAGCCCAGCGCGCTTACCCTTGACTCCAGAACCAAATTCAGGCAAGCAAAGCTGCAGCTGGCCAGGGCAGCAAGCCAGGTGCTGTGTTTTCCTTTGCTTCCCCATGTCCCATGCTCCTGCTGTGTGGGGTGCGAGGTGGCACCTACAGAGGTGCAAGGCTGCTGTGCGTCAGGGTAGTGTCGCTGCTCCATGTCTTCTCTCTCCACTTGCCCCTTTTTCCCTTGCAATGACAATTCTCACTCCCTATCACACACCACCACTTGTACCCCATAGCCCTGTTTTCCCCCTCATGTACAGCCACTGCTGCTGAGATGGAGAAAGGGGAGTAGATCTCACCCCACCCCACCCCATCCCATCCCATCCCACCCCATCCCATCCTCTTCCCTGTCTGAACCAGGCTGCAAAGCAATCCTGCTTTTACCACCAGCTTCCACATGAAGAAATGCACTTTATTGACTGGCACAACCAACACGATGCAGCAGAGAAGCACCAAAACCATAGCTGGAAAAGACATTTCATTGCTAGGCCCATACACAGTTGACCAGGTCCAAGGCTGACTGGCTGAACTGCTCAGCTTTACCCAGCTCTGATTCCCGCATCTGCAGAACTGAGCCAGTGGCATTCACTCAGAGGTTAAAATTTAGAGACACAGAAATCTAAGATGCCTGCCTTTCTCCACTGCTGAAGCAAGAGGGACTGTTAACAGATTCAAAATACTCAAGCTCAGAAATCTAATTTTAAAAATTATAAAATGGCCTCAGTCCTGCAGAAAATGTTGGGAACTTAATATGGGCTGATTCTGTCAAGAAGAAACATGCTAACAGTAACTGTTTGACTCAGCTACACCAGCAGTGCCGTCGTTTCTCAGCTAGAAGCAGATCAGTAGCAGGCAATTTTGAATGTCAGGACGAGCTATATTTAATACCGCACATGTTTTGATAGGTCCACACAGTGCACAGAGCCTCTTCCTGACTGAGGTCAAGCTGTTTCCCTGACTCATTTCACAACAAATCCTCCTAATTTCTGTTCTGAAATGATCTTTTTTTTTCAAGGCAGACATCTGTATTTTGAGTATTGATTGGAAAAGATGCCAGGAGTTTTTTGAGTGAGCACAATTTGGCCCCCTACTCCAAGCTCCCTTTTTTATGGCTCCCTGAAGTGTGAATGGGAAGAAATCTCAGCCTGTCATATGGTGCTCTCTGAGGAACAAGACATCCCAGCTTAGCTCTGCTCTAGACTCCTTATCTCCTGGCATCCCACAGGCTGGAAGCCTCTTCTGTTATTCCAGTCTATTGTAGAGCATGTATCTTCATTATTCCAGCCTATTACAGAGAATGCATCTTCATTATTATTTTGACCATTTATCTGCATTAGCCTGCTACAAGCTCAAATTGCCAAGTTCTTTCTGATCCTGAGTATAAAAATATGCTGTATGTATATGCTTATTTCAACATTCAGATTTATTTCTATATTGTTATTTTTTTGATGACTTCTCACCTTTTTTTGCATGGGATTCATCTTATCTAACATTAACTGTCAAGCTACTTATATAGGTTATATTTATAGGTAAGGGAGGGAGATGACAATTTATTCCATCCAAATACAGACTCCTGTTTAGCCCTCGCTCTTTCTCCACTGAGTATAGGGACAGCTGAGACAGCCAGCTCAGTCTGCATGCCTAAATCTTAGGCAGATCATGTACCTTACTCTTTCCTCCTGGTAAAACTAATCACAAAAGCTAAAAATCAACAATACCTTTTTTTTTTTTTTTTTAGCTAAATTATATCTCCACTGGGCTTTTTTGTTTTCTTTAGTGCAAATCTAGGGATGCATATGGATAAGGATTCATGTTGGATGAGCTCTTCAATGAGAGCTCAGCAGGTCCACACTGTGATCCCAGCTGTGCCACCATCTTTCTGTGGGAGAAACCCCCAAGCAGACTGCTCGAAGGAAGATAGCGCTCTGCTCCCATTCACATTTTTCTTCACCTTTCTTTTTGCTTTCCCTCCCTTCTCCAACCCCCACAGAGGATGAGATTACTTTTACCTCAGGCTGCAGGGTCTTGTGCTTTAGACCACAGGACTAATCCTTGCTGCACCAGTTATGATGCAGTTGATTGCACAAGTAGCTGCTACACTTCAATTCTGCATCTGAAAACAGGAATCCTAGTCACCTTCCTCTACCTAGAGACAGTGCAAGGAAAATGCCAGTGATGATTTGCAGGAGCTTAGGTACTATTCCAACAAGAGCCACAAGTATGTGCATAGCTGCAATAGGATGAATATTGTCTATTTAACTACTGCTGATGGAGATCAAGAATACAACCGTCCTGTTGTTTTTAAACACAGGCTGCAACAGAAAAAGTAAGCAGAATGGGCTTGATTAATTGTGCCTATTAAGATCACCTAATTCCAACCATCTTCAAACTAATCATCAAGGTTGAAACAGCCATTTAGGTTCCTTCTACACTTAATAGAGAGACACAGGTATCTCCAGAGGAAAATTTTCCAACACTAATCTTAGGAAGAGATGAAATGGCCCTTGGATGTGTTTACTTTTCTCCCTTAACTGCAGAGGATGGCATAAGAGATTCTTCAGAGAAACTATCCAATTTTTAAGTAGCTAAAGTTAGGTAAGACCAATTTTAGTTGATTTAACATGTAGGCACATTCCATCAGTTACGCTTTCATTACAAAAGTATTTACTTAATTCCCTTAGTACAGCATCTCATTAACGTGAATCTATTTAACCATTTTGGACAGACATCAGAGCAGCATCAAAAAGAGAGCTCAGACATCAAACATGTGACTGAAGGGAGGGACAGTGGCAATAAAATTTAGAAAATGCCTCCATAATCAACCTGAGACAGTACCACACAGTCCTTGGGTGTTTAGCATCACAGCAACATCTTCCCTATGTTTCAGCAAGTAAAATGGGGATATTTTCATATTAATGTATTCTACCTAAAAGTGAGAGTAGCTAAAAGATCCAATGTTTGAGGCATGTTGCTCAACAATAACTTACCTAACACAGAATTATTGCTGTGTGAAATACTGCACACAAATACCTAAGGAGTTGCTGCAGTTTCAAAGGACTGGGGAGAAACGTGCTCTTTTTGGAGAAACTACGACATCTGCTGGTTTTTAACAAAAAACCTATAAATACTTCATTATTACAGATTTCAAAAGAGGCATATTCTGTGAGGGCACAAGTGTGACTTTGGAGATGCAAATGATGATGACAGCGTTGCAATGCATCAAGGCAGAAGCTGAGGTTTTGCAAACCCAGTGAAGTCATCAAGGGGTAAAAAGAATTTGAAGGTCATCTTCACAGAAAGGCTGCACAAAACATCACAGATCACTGGAGTCTGACAGAATTGCTCTCAAGATGTAGGAATTCAATATTCAGAAACAAAATTTAAGCATGATTTTCTGTGTTTCCTATTGCTCTCCTATTAATGCTAACACTACACTCAAAAGCATAAACTCTTCAGGTCTGCAATGGGAAACAAAAGCATTGCAGGGAGAAGCAACAGAAGCCGGTTGCTAGCAATTTTTACTTATAAATATTTACTAATCATATTTACTAACTAGATAAACCAACGTCACAAAGCACTAGGAATGCTGGCCTGTTCTCGGGTACTTGTTTTTAAATAAATTATAAAACCAGAACTACCATAGATATGATCTTTAAAGACACATTACTTTTCCCAGGCAAAGGAGTATCAGTTCGACATGCCCTGAGTTGCTCTGCAGAATGCTGTTCACGACTAAGTGCTTGCACATCTCCCAGCAACTGCTGCTTTATTTCAACCGTGTGTGAAGTGATCCATTCATAAACTGTGTGCACAACCACAGTCATACACCACTTTTGAACATTTACAATGAAAGATGACACGTAAATGGAGGAAGTTGTATTGTTAAGTATGGGCATTAACACTGAAAAGAAAAGCTTTCCGTTGCACTTGAAGGTCAAAGGTCTGGACCCATTCTTCTCAGCTTAGAATAAAACTGAAATAACGTTCAATGCTTTTATCACATCCAGATTGGTTTATTATTGCAGTATAATATATCAGACAAGGCCATAAGGAGTCAGGTACAGACATGGATGCAAGAAAATGGATTATTTTCTCATCTGTTCAAGGTATAGTGAATAAAAAAGTACATTTGTAACTGGCAGTAATATGATTACAGCTGGTGTCATTGAGGAACAGAGGGCTTCATTGCAAACCCTGCTACTGTTTAACAGACCTCAGCAGCACTGATTTCTAAATCAGGAAATTAACAGAAGGCTGCAAAGAATTAAATGTCTCCAACTGTATCTTTCAAGCACTCCAATAAATTCATCAGCATATTCTGCTGTTATTGCCATAGACCAGCTAAAACATAAAGATGACAATGACAGAATACCATCACCCAAAACATGAAATCGGGTTTTTTCTGCATCTTGTCAGCAGCTTGTTTTAAAAAATCCCAACAACAGGACAAAAAATAAGGAAGATTAAAGAAAAAACTTCTGAAAATGTCAGTACCCAGAACAATACGCAGATGTTCAATAAGAAACCAGTCACTGGAAACCTGGAATTGGCATCATTATATTTTGATGTACAGTACAAAAAACATTTCCAAGGCAGAACTGGCAAAGGACCAGCATCTGCTACCTGTTAATTAACACTTTAAACATAGCATCGCAGGTGGCTGAAACAGAACAATGCAAACCTTGTGCCTACTGGCACGTCAAACCCCTCTCTGTTGGGAGGGATCTCGCTCCCTCCCTCCTCGCTGCAGAATCCGTTCCAGAACCACGTGCAGTGCTCTGCATTTGTCTGCTTCTTCATTGCCTTGACAGCCAGTATTATAGTTATTTAGATGTTGTGTAACTGTATTAGTTAATGTTTGCACAGTGCTTTGAATATGTGAATTGCTATCCAGCTATTCAGTATTATTATTTCCATTAGGATGAACCTTAAAAGCATATTGAAAACGAAGGTGCTTAAGTTGAATAACCTCCTTTTAAAGAGGAATAGTAAATCCATCAGATCTTGTCAAGATGTTGTAGTACCTGAAATATTCGAAATTATGTCTGCTTTTGCAATACACACACGTCCGCGTGCGTGTGCACATGCATGTGCACGCTATTTTATTTCAAAGATCAGTATGCTGGTTTAACTAGACTTTGTTTTTATTACTATTAAATAGAAAACAAGTACACCATGAATATATTACAGAGTTGATTAAGTTAAAATCAAATAGCATGTCTTAATGACAATGTCAAGAAAACTAGCCTTGGAAATCAGAATTACTGATGTTCTTTTATACTGATCCAACTGTCTCCACATTATATCTTGTACAGGTCAGACTAGAATTTTATTGATACAGAGAAATTAAGCAGAAAGGTGGTACAAGTGCAATTATACCACTGACAGTTTAAGGACATAAATCATAATGTGGATACTGGGACCAAAGTAAAAGTGACTTTTCTAATTCCAGGATAACAGTTAAGAAGAGTCATGCATTTCAGTATAAAACTAGGCATATGATGAATTGTATCAGTATGACTACAATGGTATAGACTAATACCTTACGGTGGTTTAACTTCCTATATCAAGAAGAATTATGTTGATTTGAAAAGCTGTGTAGTCAATCGAGTGAAAAAAAACAGTTTTCCACCCATACGGGCATAGATAATTCAAATCCTCCTGGAGATTTTATCTCAGAGAGAAATACTAACTAGAATAAAGTTTTCTAACCTAAAAGTAATCAGGACCCACTTACTTTGAAAATAAACCTACAAAGCAAGAGTGGTGATAGGTACGGTGGATATAAAAGCAGCTGTGTTTGCAGAGAGACGGGTTTTTTTATATCAATGCATGGAAAAAAAAGACAAACTTACTTATTAGAAGCCAGTCCATTTCTTCTAGCTATAGCTTTTCATCTAATGAAAGTTATCACTTCTCTTTACAAAGCACATTGCATTTAAAAAGATTGATGGATTCATATTACTGGAGCAATAGCTTCACAGGACATGTCACATCTGATGACAAGGTATGTTTTCTTTAAAGCTGAAATCAGATGAAACATTTACTTTTTAACACACAATCTAAGGGTCTCAGCCCACATTTGTTGGTTCAGAGGAAGTCTGGAAGTACTGGAATTTATTGAATACCCATGGGCTGCGCAGGTTAACGAAGTGCCAGGAAAGCTGGAGGTTGTGAAAGAAGTTCAGTTTGGATACCATTTAGTCCAATTTTTTTTGGACTCTAGGCTTAGAGGATTAACCAATGTTTGAGAGGAAGGATTAATCTGAGATTCATGTAGATGTCTTCATCCTTCTGAACCAGTCACTAGAGCCCCTGTTACAGCTGATGAAGAAAAATGGGCACTTTTAGAGATGATTTATCCCAATGTAGATTGTAAAATAAAACAGACAGCTCTAGATATGGGGAGTCTGGAATGAATAGTAAAATTATAAGACAGATCCCACATTGTCTCTGATACTATAGTCAGTAATTAAGTATCATAATTGTGTGTTTAGAAGACAAAACAAAATATCTTGAACATTCTTGGTTTGTCTTCCTCTCACCACCTCAGTTAATATAAAGAAGAACAGTCTTAGCAGAAGAAAGGCAGAGACCTTAAATCCCTACATGAGGCCGTCTTGATGGTTAAAGATGTACTCAAGGAATAGAAGCTGCAGTTTAAAGTCCCATCTCTGTTCTTGCCCAGCTGTCCTGTAAAGTTCAGCTTAGCTATTTGGCACTTTCCTAGACCAAGAAGCCTTTGGGAAGCTGCCCTGTATAGCAGCAGCTATCCAGGAGAACAGAACAGCTTCTCCTCTTTCTGCATTTTGGAAGAAAATAGGAAAAAAAACAAAAGGGCCAAAGCCAAAAAGCCAAAAAAAAAACACCATCTCTGTAATGTGTAGTATGCTCAGCTTTACTCCTCCACCCTTGCCTCTGAAGTTTCCCTTCATCAGACCAGTGAGATGGTTGATCTATACACAGCATTGCTGCTTCTCTCCCAGCCTCCTTTCACCCTCCACTTGGACCCTCTCCCCAGACTCTATTTCTATTATCTCTCTGTTTATTTCTGCTGTTCATTAAATACATCCAGAAGCAAAGACAATTAATCAAGCCTGTGACACTACGAGACTATTTCCAGCCACCCTTTTCACTCAGCTTGTTCCCTCTGCTCCTTGGACCCCACCATGTGTTTGTCTTACCTATTCAGTCTGTTGGCCTTTGGGCATGGACTGACTCTCACAAGTCATGTCCATATTGATAAATAAAAGAGTGTAATGGGGCAAACTCAAACCCTGGATCTGTAATCATCCACATCACTTACTACTTATTCCCTCATTCTTATCCTTCTTTAGGTAGCAGTATAGATATCAGCCAGTGTCCACAAAATCCTTAGTATGGTAGTATAGATTGCTTCATAAGCTCTCCAAACAAATATTTAATGACGATTGTCCATGCAGGGAGCTCTGCAGAACTCTTCCTTCCTTGCAGAGCCCCATGCTTGTCCATGTGTTTTTGTGTCAGGTACAATTCCTCCACCGCTCTGAAGAACCAAAGTTAATTATGGCGTAATCCTCACACTCTTACCTAGTCCTAAACTGTGGGTCCAGACAACACAGTAACCAAATCCATGACATTAAAAACAAATTCCCTATAGTCCCATACACAGATTTTGGGTCCTATCTTAAAATCATTTTATGGGAGAAAATCCTATGAACTGTACAGGAGCTTTCCTTATGCTGGACACTATGCACAGACACCGTATGACTATGAATGCATATTTTTGACACACTAGAGAACAGGTGCCAAAGAGGCTTCTAAGTGAAACACATAGCAGCACTGCACGTTAACCAGCAGAGTGTTCAGGTCCATAAAGTAATATTTTGAGGCAGATGTATATCATGGGAAACAGCAGGAATCATACTGCCCTGAAGGCTGGGCTAAGGTTGCTCTCTGACAGATTGGCTTTAGGCAGTTGTATCAGGTTGTCACAGAAATAATCCAGACTCTTAAACCTTGAAGGACTTTAATAATATTTTTTGTGCATCTTTTTCTCACCTAAGAGTACAGAATAACTAAGTGGGTTATTTTAAAAAGCACTTTAGTGCTAATGAAAGCTCTGTACAATGCAGCATATAGCGTGGTTTCTCCCGTGGCTGAAGGTCACATCTCAATCAATTAAGGAAGAGCCTGTATGTCCTTCCAGATGCTTTTCATGCACGATTTCAAAATGGACTGAGGTAACCTCTGTCTTTTTCTTAGACTAAATACTCTGGAGCAGCAACGGGCTGTTGAAATTCAAGTCATATCTTCCATCCAATCTTCACTGTTTCCTCAGAAATGCCTTCTGGGGGCAGCCAAATAGGAAAAGCAGTTAGCTGATCTTCTGGCACCTTCAGTGAGATTAATGAATCCATCATGGGAGAGGTCAGACAAGGTAGCTCCGCACCACTCCTGAGTCACTGCCACAGGAACACAGGAATTATTTTAATCTCAAAACTTTTCCTCCAGCTTTTCAATTTAGCAAACAGCTACCTTTGGCAGGAACCATCCAAAGGAGCCTTGGGCTTAAATAATTTATCTATGTGGAAAGGTGGAGGAAAGTAGGTGGAGGGAGGGCCCGGGGGAGAAGCTGTAGTACATTCGAAGTCGCAAACTTTATTGCCGTGCCCATGATGGGAGGGAGTTAGAAGGCATATGCTTATTGCAGAGAGAGGTCCTGAGAGAGCAGATAGGTAGGGAGAAAACTGTCATTTATCAAGCTACACTGGCTGTCATTGTGCTGCTATTAACTCTGGCTCAGTTCCAACATTTCTGCATCAAATGATACTAACACCAGCCTTATGGAAAATTATCATTTCTTTTTTATATCAAAAAGTTATCAAATATGTGTTATTTCCTTTTGATTTGCATAGTTTCTGCAATTTATTTTAGGGACTAGCAGGAAATAAAGGAAGCAGAAGGAAGACAGTTCTGCGGGGACAGAACTGAAAACCCAAAGGTTTATTGCAGAGATGCTTATGTTGAGTGGGCAGGTAAGGAAAAAAAAAGTGTCATTTATCAAACAGCACTGGTGATCTAGTTGAAGATGTCCCTGCTCATTGCAGGAGGGTTGGACTAGGTGACCTTTAAAGGTCCCTTCCAACCCAAACCATTCTCTGATTCTATGATCAGTCTAGTGGTGCTGTGGTGGCACATTCTGTGATTCCCATTTTACTGTTAACCCAAAATGAAGTAACAATGTGCAATTACCCTTTTCTACAAGCTGTCACTAAGCAGGGTTGTGCATCTGCTTTCAGAGTAGAGAAGTGTTCTCAACAGCATTAGCCAACTCTTTTGGGGCTCAGTAAAGCAAAATACAACTTTTTGCACTAGGTAACACTGGGATAGGACTAAATACACCCATTTCTCTTCATCATGCCTGTGTGAGTTGAAGCAGAAGATAGAATCAGTGTAAATTAATCTGGAATGTAAAACAAAACTGTTTAGATGCCATCAGTGAAACTAATATAAATTATGTCAACAATTAACATAGATATCTTTAAAAAGCTTGTGTCTTACAGATTATCTCAGCTATTAGCCTACAAACTGATTTTGTAGTGAAGAATTAGCCAGGTATCCTTCCACCTTGGCCAAGTTTAAGGTCCAAAGCACAGGGTGAAGGATGTCGGGGCTTTGTAATGAGGCAACAAGATGCAGAGTCAAGGCTCAGCTTGGTGAATGACAGCTCTGCAAGCTGTTTCTTACACTAGTTATGCAGGTGAAAGTGCTAGACAAAGTCATATAGCCATTTCATGCCAAAATTCAGAAGACATGCATCAGCCAGCCTCCTACCTGCGCTAATTGCTGTTCAAAATGTCTCTGTTCAAATGGGGTTCAAAGGGGGCTAATGTTCTTCACTTCTTTTCTGTTCTCGTTCCCCCCCCCCCCAGTACTTCTTCAACCCTTTCCGTCTGTTACAAGAACCAGAGATTTTCAAATTCCAAAGTGCATCACAGTGCTGCAAGTGTGCAGTGATACCTAAGACTTCTGCCAGTGCAAGAGAAATCAGATTCTCTTTGAATAGCTGCTGAAGGAGAAATACAGTGCTTTATCACATATAAATGCATGAAGCTCTCTGCTGGCAGTCCACTGATTTACATTATATGTTGCATCATCAGTCTTGTCTTCCGAAAACGCACAGAAAGCAGCAAGAGTTTCTTGAAAGCCATAGTATTGAAAGGAGTTTTATAGACAAGCAATTGACCTGTTATTAAAGTAAATGGTCTTGAGTTTCACATCCCACCAGCCATGTGGTTGTCAGTACATCCAACCAAGAAGAAGGCTGCAGTCTTTTTCTTTGGACCTGGCACACCATGTCCTCTCTGGGAGCCCTGGGCACCGCTTTGCCCTGACAGCAATAATTTGTCTTCCATTAGATAAATATGATGATCAAAAACATTAGAAAGTCGTGGGTGTTTGTTTTGTGTGGGATACTTTCAGATAGAGGGAAAAACATGCCTTAACATGGACTTTGTAAAGGAACATTATATAACCTTCCCACGTACATAACAGTGCGGTTTATCTATTTTCAGGCTTAAGAGGAACACTTTTGTTCCCTACCATTCATGTCTGTATAATTTTTTCAGTGGGTATGTGACAGTGTCACACACTCAAAGGCATCACCATCTCAAAGAATACTTCTGCAAATGTTACATCCCAGGAAAACCAAGTACCCTACCAGCCTCCCCACCCTCAGAGGGGTCACTGTCTGTGTAGAAGCAGTGAGAGCTTCCAATGCTATTAGTTATCCATGTTCTTTTCCAGAAATAATGCTCATAGAGCACTGACAACATGTTAGGTGCTCTGCAGCTGAGGCCTAACATGTTGTCTCTGTCCAAAAACTGTTAAGGAGCTTTGAGATAAAAGTTGCATTCAACACTTAACATTTAATAGTCCCAGACAATCTCAGTCTCTATAGTCTATTTTCCTATTCCATTTTGAAACACAGTTATAGCTTCTGCAACAACATTCTGTGCAATGATTTCCACAGGCTGTTTATGCCTTTTTTGGAAAAAAAAAAGTGTAATATTTAATTTGTTTTATGGTTGCTACTTGGTAATACATGTGTGTGTGTATGCATATATAGATAGTGTGTTGTTACTGACTACTTACTTGCTGAGTATCCTTCCTGAGCATGTTACAGTTTTAGAAATGCCTGTGAAAGATAAAAAGATGGAGTCACAGAAGCCCAGGTCAAAGCATTTCTTGATGTAGAATGAAAGGATGGAGAGTAGATTATTCTGAAGATTGGAAACAGGGTTAAAACTAAAATAGGAAGGAAGGGATGGAAAGTTAGATTTTGGGGGACTAATATAGTGTCTTTTTTTCTTTAAAACCTACCAGAGCAGTTGACAAGATGGGTGGTTTATATTTCAGGCAGTAATATTTTCTGCAATCTCCCCCAAACATACCTCTACTCAGGAACGTACCTGTTCTCCCTCTGTTATCCTAATATGAAACAAAATTGATTCTCTGCATGACTAAAAGCTGACCGTAGTAAAAATCTCCAGTGACAGTGAAACAGCAAACTTTAAGTGCCACCAACATATTAGTGATCTCTAAAAGAACACTTTCAGTTTGTTACAGATAAGAACTGGCCTCTTAGCCTATTACTTGCATTAAAAGAGCTCCATCATCATTTTTCAATGCAAAAAGTGGGTCCATGAGCACTGTTAGCCCATAACCCCAGCTCTGCGTAAGACATTGAAAGAGTTTTCTGAAACAGCCAAGTGCCTACTCAAGGAACTAAGAGAATTAAGACCATAATCCAGGATGCAGATGGTTCTTAACTCTGAAAAAGCTTTAATTTCCATGTTCCTTTCTCCTCTGATGATCTTAGAACATTTTACAGGGGTGAGTACCGTTCCCCACTCAGCCTTTTACACATCTGACTGCAGTTTAGGGCAGTTGTGCAGAAAACCGGTCTGCCTGTTTGAAGTCAAAACTTGTTTCCATGTTCTTTCATGATAATTTAAGGGGGAGGAAAACACTTCCTGCCTTTTCCCTTTCTCCCTTTGCACATATGAAAGGTTCTTTTTTCATACTTTACATGGCATTTGTACAAACCAACATCTCCAGTTATGACCCAAGTATCCAGAAAGAGAAAACTGCTGGTATAGTTAACCTGCACACAGCAGTAGACAGGACCTTAGCTCTACTAGTAAGGTACAGCAGCAGAACTCCTTACTCCTGCCCCAAATTGCTACTTATCCAGAACTGTTTTACATAAGATCGTAAAATAATCATGCAAGAGAGTTCATAAACGTGATAATTAAAAAGCTTTATCTTCACTGATGGTGAATTCAAAACTTTAAGTAATTTTTAGTTGATATATTTGATAACAGCTTTTCCAGAAGGATCTTTCACATAATGTATTTGAATAATGAAGAGAGAAATGAGGCTTTTACAGGAAACAATAATACATATTTTTCACTGCACTTATCACACTTTCAATATTTTTTGTCGTTGTTTGTAAAACCCACAGTAACAGTGCTGTTTCAACTGTTGAATCTTACTCAATGACTTTACTCATTAGACTGCTAAAACTGGGGGGGAGGGGGAAATCCAATTCATGAGAAACTTCATTGTCTTTTGCCATTATGCAAATATTCTCAATTAATCTTAGAGTAATGAGAATTTTGGAAAGCAAAGGTTGTAGTGAATGTTTGATGAAGTAACAGTATGTCAACAGTCTAAACATGGCTTGATTATGGAAATGAAATTTGGGTAGGGAATTCAACTATTAAAGCAGAAAATGTCTAATTAAATGGAACCCATGCATTAAATTTCACTTATTCTCTACACAAGAATTCTTTCTCAAGTTCTATTTAAGTAGTATTACACAGCAACATGTAATTAAAAATCTAATACCGCCTTCAAGTTATAAAAGGCATCCCACTTTTAACAGGAAATAGCAGCCCACATGAGAGATTTTCATTAACTGAAACAAATATTTTCACTATCAAAATGTATTTGAAATTTTATGTTCAGCATCCAGAACATGGAGCTGATCTCAAGGAAAAAGTAAAAGCAATAAGAAAATGCATTCACAAGCATATGAAGTATTTACACATCTTCTAGATAACAGAGGAAATGCTCTCAGCTCCTGAGTGTTTCATAAACACTAGCATGAATATTCATGTTTCATAAAGTTTTTACCCAAAAGCTCATCATCTGTTTATTATTTGCTGCGTGCCATTCTCCCAGTTAACACATTTCAGTAATTTAATCCCAAATCAGAAACAATTGCACATAATTTACATTTACCAAATACCATGAATGGAAGAAAGTCGTTCTGCAGATAGCACAGGGACTGATGGCAATGCCAGCCCCTAGTGCCAGTGACAGGGATGACAGATTGGTGACCTTGTTTTCCAGCAGAAAATGCATTCCTGCTGAGAGGCATTGCACCCTGGTATATTTAGGCTCCTTTATCCTGATGCCCATGTTTGCCCTCAAATGAGACAAAGAATTCAAACGCTGTGTTAGCAGTCATTGTGTCACCATAATGCCTCAGAGTCCAAGTCATGGTGTAGGATGCCAGTGTGGCTGATACAACAAAGAGCAGAAACATGGTTCCTGTCAGATGCTCACAACTGGAGCTGGGTAATATCACTGACAGAAAAACACAGGGATGGTTTATTTGGTTAAAAATAAATTTTCTGAGGACGAGTAACCATTGTTCACACTTCATGAGTGATTTCAGATGTAGAAAGATAACTGAAAAAACCAAAATGGTTTATTTCTTCATTTTTAGATGAAGAAATGTGATTTTTCATTTTAAAACTCTTTTTAAAAATTCTAGTTTTATTACTATAGATAATGTTATTCTTGAGTGGAAAGCTTGATGGTTTGAATATCAAAGTGAAAAATCTGTTAGAATTACATATGTATAGTCTACTTACAATCTAATTACCACACAAGCAACAATAGCTGGATAAAGATGGGAAACATAGGCAGTCGTTGCAGCTCCCTAACAGTTTAAATTTTGCCAAGCTGTTTCCAAGCACACCAGCAAGAGATTGAAAAGATTTGAAAAGTGAGACCTCTGACCAGTTCATGAAGATGTTCTTCCTAAAACTGACATGTCTGAGAGCTCAGAAGAATTTGCTTGAAAATTTAATGCTTGCTGATAAAAGCTATTATGTATTTAAGTTCAATCAATTTCTAACTGGTTGTTTTGTGATGTCATTCTTCATCCTAAATAGCCCGACAATACTATGTTCTTATAACAACAATCTGTAGCTCACTCCACAGCACACACAGAAACAAAGACTGAGAGCAAATTCCTCTCAGACCACCTAGGATGAACCTATAAAGTTAAGAACATGAATAACTGAACATCAGAATAACACAAATATTTACTAAATTGTTTTAGCTGGCTAGCGTAATACCCATGTCACCCAAAACCAATTTTTCCAGTGGAGTTTACATCTCCATACCAGCACTAAAGTACCGAATATAACTAACACATTTGGGGCATCAGGGAATTTAATGATTGAGAAAAACTGATGAGGAGAGAAAGTAATGGTGGTTAATACAAAATGAGATCAAAAGAAACCCATCAGTATGAAATGGGCTGTGTAGAGTATCTCCCAGTACAGTAATTGCATTAATGAGCATGTAGTTTCATGAAGCCGAGTTGTAACAAATACTGGATTGTGATACTAATTACACCCTATAAAATATAAAAAACTGATAAAGACAGAAAAGCTGCTCTAACACCTACAGTTACCTAACATGTAGATGTAGATCCACCACGAAGATACTGGTGTGAATTCCCTTGTTCCCCAGGTAAACTTCTGACACGTGACAGTTAACATGCATGGATCAACAAGAAAAGGGTGCAGAGAAGTAACATCATGATGGATTGAAATACCTTTGCTAACATGAGGGAGAGTTCTTCAACTCTGAAGCAGAAAGCCAGGTCAGTCATGGGAGATTCAGGACATCTTGTGATGGTAGAAGGACCTGAACATGGGAAATTCAGACCTAGGATGCAGAGTCAGTAAGGTAGGTAAGTATATGCCTTCTAATTTGAAGTCAGTTGAAAGGTACCCAGAATTACCCAGTAGTAGGGCTGGAAAGCTACCTCTATACCATTAAACAGAACAGGACCAAGAGCCTGAGCCTTCTTGACGTGGCCTGGCTGCATCCATGTTGCAGAGCACCAAGCCGGGTCCAGGCTATTCCTTGGCTATTCCTTTACTGGTAAATCAAACAATGTCAAATAATGACCCTCAGCCCCAGAATTAAATTGTCTGTACTGTTCAGTTGCTAGAATAGTCCTGGCATGGAACTAGCATACCACTCCTTAAACAATTCTCAAGAGTTTGGGATGTAGCGTGGACCAAGGACTGCTCCCAACAGGCAGTTCAGGTGCAGACACTGGTTTTGACTGTAACAGATTTTAAAAGTATAGACGTAGGCTCTTCTGTGCCAACTGGCTTCAGTGTCAGAAATGGGTCCCAAACTCCTGCACCCAAAGAAAAAGTTCCTTTATTTTCAGAGGTTTTTCAGTTCACAGTACCTGACAAACATGAGGGCTCTGCTGCAGCCCAACACAGTGATTTTTAGTAGTAAAGCAAGGGAATGCACTGCCTCCCTTGCAGGGGATGGCATGAGGACATGCCGTGGTGCTTCAAGGTGCAAAACATGCTGAGATAAAGCTGAAGGCCGGTGTCGAGGAGCAAAGGAACCAAACGTGGTGTACTCTCATCAGTATCACTTTTTTCTGACCAGTCTGAATATTCCCCAAAGTCTTTGTATTCAAGTGATGTAGACAAAATGCCCCAAAACAGGAGCAGAGAGTTAACAGATAACAAAGGGAATTAACAATATTTGAATTTGAGCTGTGACCTTCTTTCTTTTTATAGTAGGCACATCTATTGGATCCAGTCTCAGCTCCTTCCTTTATGTCTGATACGGTGATTTAGTAAGTAAACATACTTGCCAGGTCTTACCTGGTATATTTGTATATATACAGGGATTACGCATTGGGAATCCAGTATTTGCTAAACACTATAGTAATATAACTAATAGCTATAGAGTTATGGCAAATTATAATGAGAGGTTGGAGACATACAATACTCTTATTCTAGAATTCATTTTAAAATGCATGAAGTATATTTTTGATAAACATCTAAATAATATCTCCTTATATATGTACATTTCTATTGGTTGTGAGGACAAAAATTAAGCCATTAAGCTCTGGAAATTGGGCTGTAAGTGAGCAAACAAGTAAATTGATCATATAGTGCAATGAGGGATGAGCATCAAACAGTAAATCAAGGCTTGTAAGACTGGGATAACTGTCTGCATTTATGAGAACAGCCAAAAATAGGTTTAAAACAAGAAACAAGAAAATACATAGGCTTCATTCACCATCTTTTATGAAGCTGAATCTTAAGTGACAAGCATAAATATTGACCTTGTAACAAGCATCCTATTAAGCATTTAATTTAGCTCAGGATTCAGGCTCTTTGAATTAAATAAAGGTAGGAACTGCGATTCACTCAGCAAGCTTATGAGAGACTTTCTCACTCTCTCTAACATCTCTGCACATGCCCCATTCTCCACATCTGTAAAACAAACTGAATATATTCAAAACTTCCCCTGTGAGTGTAATGCACGTTCAGCAGCACATTGCTGGAAGCTCTGTTACAGCCTGTACGGCCCCAGTGTAGCTGGCTAGACCCAATGCTCTTTTGAGAGCCCTGAGGAAAGCCTGTTATTCCTTTAGACTCTTTTTTAGGGACTCTCTTATGCCACGGTAGACCTTTGGGCTAGCCCCTTAGAGACATTCCCATGTCTTTTGAGTCCTATATTGCTGCAATATATATAGTCCTATATTTCAGCTCTTTGAGCTGAACAAGTACACAACATCACCAGCAGAACAAGAGAATATTCAGGACAAGGAGGCAAGACAGAAGAGATCAGGCAGAGAGAAACATAGGAGGGGTTTCTCTAAAATTACATTGGCACAGTTCATTCTGACCTAAGGCCACAATTTTCTCCCTTTCTTCTAATTTAAATTCATTTTGTTGGTTATTTTTGTGGAGCAGATTGCTTCCCTGCCCATTCAAATCATTGGCAATGCATAAGTAGGCTCCATCTTCATTCCCTTCTCCCTTCTTCTTTTCCATGTGCTTTTTGGAAAGGAAAATATCATCTGCTTTCTCTTTGCATTGCAACAAAAATGCTGTAGGAAAACACAAAGGAAAAAGAAGAATCTTCCCTGGATAGATGTCCAGATTGCATCCTTAATATGACACATTGTCTCTCATGCACGTAATTGATGGTTCAAAAAGCTACCCCTGCTTTTCAGTATTGTCTTGTTGTTGCCAAGGAGTCTTTTTGTAAATACTTGCTTTTAGAAAAAGGATGGTGACAAATCACTTTCCAGGTTTCCATGACTGCTGCAGTGTTTAATTTATTTTGATTGATTCTGTGTTTACATCTGCTTTCAGTCTTTGTGTCCTGTCCTTTGAGAATTCACCTAATCTACTTATGTTTCCAAAAAATTGATTGGGAATTTCATGTTATGGTTTTTCTCTAAAAAAAAAAAAAAAAAAAAGAAAAGGCATTTGATTTTTTCATTCTTTCCCCTGAAAGATTTGTGAAGTACAGGATATAACTACAGCAGATGTGAATAAGAAACAGAACTCCCAAGTCATCTATGATACAAAATTATTTCACTGGGATAAGAAGACCTTTTCCTTTCATGGCCTCATCGTAGTTTGTTCCAGATCTTAGCTAGAATTGCCAATTCACCTCATAGACCCATATGAATCATAGAAGCAAAGACCCATATTTTCAACCTCCATTCAGCAAAACACAGAGTGCCCTTAACGCTAACAGCATTTAAACACATGATTAAGTTCCTTTGAACAATTGTCTGAAAGCATCTTATCACTTCATAATCTTTTTCATTGCATATTTGGCATTTGACATCCTTTCAGTTGTACATCTATTTCCAAGTACATAGCTAAAACACTGGGTGTATGTTTTTAATCATCCTTAGTTATGAAGCAGCTGAAAAGATTCATACAATGGGTGAACCACACAAAACTTACACCTGCAAAACTGCATGTTTATTAGAGATTTCCCCATGAGCCGGTCAAGTACATGAGTACAAATCCATGTCAGCAGATGTTGCCCCTACCAGCTGTGCAGTTTGAAAGCTGCTTGAGATTTCCTAACAGCATTTTCTTCAGGGGAAAAAATAAACAAGCAGATGCAAAGAGAAGTATGTTGTCTTCCTCTCCAGTATGTTTTCAAAGGCAGTGATACTCAAGCTATTCCTATACTGAGGCACAGTGACAAAGAGGCTACTCCCATCCGGCCTTAACTTAATCAGTCACAACTTTCGCTCTTCTCTCCTGGTTTTCCACCCCAGTTAATAATACAAGGAGAAGAAGTTGCACTAGCTTTTCACTGTGGTCTTCATGCAAATTTTGACAACAGATGAGGATCCCTCTAGGCTTTAGATTCGTCTGGAAAAGTCCATTCTCCCGTGAAGAGGAACAGTCTTTGCCCTCTCTATGCATTTTTATAAGGACTTTTGGGGACATATAACACAGAGGGAATAAATCCACTGAGTTTAACAAAATTCAACATGTGTTCCAACATCTTTACCTTTCTAAATAAAAGCTGATTTGAAAGGCAAAACATACATCATCGTAGTGATTTCTGGTTTTCCTCTTTACTACTTTTGGGGTTCTTCCTTTACTGTGGTGTCTACTCTGTTTCCTAAGTCCCTTAGTTTAAATTTGAAGTGAAATAGTTTCCAGATGCAATTTTACTGCTCCCTTACCCACTTAATGAAAACTAAAAGACACTGTAGAATCCATGTTGAGGCACCACTATCAATAAGTTTGGCAAATACCCATCATAAAGCTTTATTACTGCTCTGCTGACTTAAAAAAAATATAAGTCATCTAGAAACGGATGAAGTGCAATAACACTTTAATGGTAACAGATTTACTTTGGGGGTGTTATGATGCTTCTTGAGAACTTTTGCTTAAAATATGCATAAACGCACACAGGATACAGTTTGGCAAGTGGAATCTTTCATACTCTATAGAAATAAAGTGCAATTAGTCAGTTGCAAGTCAATTACATTTGTATGCTAAATAAGGCTACTGAGAAAAATCACACGCTGTTTATTCCTAAACCAAAGTACTAATACAGCTTCAGTTTGATTTTCCTTAGCCTTTCTATAAAGTCAGTTTGCAACTTTTTGATTTATAATAATAAGCAAACAAAAAACCCTGACTTTTGCATTTTACATTGAAGTAAATTTGAGGCTTGTGTCAGAGAAGATTTATTGCTAACACTCAGAGTAAAATGACTGACCCTAGAAGGCTAAACGAAGGAGTTTATTTTCCTACTACTAAATTTTAAATGTAGCAAAAATTTAAGATTTGAAGTCATCTTCTTAGCAGAATGCAGTGTACTAGCCTCCCTCTTTCAAAGTGCTTCTTAATCCATGACGACTTTATTTCCCCCTTTAAATAAAATAGATTTTTTTTTTTTTTTGTCCAGACACACTATATTTTTACTGGATATCAAATATACTTTAAGCCTACCTTGGCCCAGGTAATGTCTTTCAAAACAGAATTTGGCCCATAATACCAAAATGGATGGAGAAAATTAATTACTGTGTACAAAATTTTACCTGTAAGACCCATATTTCTGAATGTATTCTTAGAATTGTAGCAGGTACACCTGATCAGCCTAAATGAGATTAGAATTCAGGTCAGGGAGTAAATCAGTTCCCTTCAAAACAGTGCAATATCTCAGGATTTACACAAATGGAGAAGATTTCATCGTGCCAGTAACCCTCAAAGTGGGAGAGAATAAGAATGACCTAAACATAAGGTTTAACAAAATTAGTAACGTTAGTAGAAATTAGTAAATTAGTAAAAAAAACCTTAGTGAAAACTTCAGCAGGTAGAAACCTCCCTCCCAAATGTCCCCCTCTGTGTGCACAAGGAAGGGCAGAGGAGAAGCCAGTTACCAGCCCAGAGCTCCTCCTTGGGAAGGCTGCTCTCTAGATCTGCTCTCTAGACCTCTTGCCTTGCCAAGTTTCACCCCATCCAGGACGTGGTTGACCCTGGGCCTCCAGCTTTCACTCATACAAGAGCGTATAGTCTGAAACGTCCAGATTTTCGCCTTTCACTGCCCTTGGTTCTTCAAATTCTTTTCAGTCCGATCAATTTCTCAGTCCGATCTCGGGTCACTGCAGCTTTTAAGCTATTCATTAAAATATTCTCCAGATGAGCACCAGCTGTTGGTGTTGGACACCAGCTGGCTTCTCCCTTGAATCAGACCACATTACAGCTTCCACTTCTTTTGCTGGTGTGAATTAAACCAGCACTGGCTTAACCCAAGGTGAGAACTTGTAGCAAAACCTGTAGCTTCTGGCAGAGGAGAAACATTTCTGTTATATCAATGTTTTTTTTCTACATGTTTTCAGGAAGAATCCAAAAATCCTTCTCTTCAAGCTCAAGACTTTCCCTTCCCTCTCACCATTAAGCTAAGGGATTTTTCAAGAAAAGACTCCTTGTCATGGGAAATACATTCCTAACACCCCCAAACACCTCACATTTCCTCTTTTGCATTCATTTGAATTAAATTAGCCACTAGAAGAGGAATCATTCAACATCTGGCATTTAAGGAAAATAGCATAACAGGAGACAGAAAACACTTCTTTTCTTCCAAGTAGAAAACCCCAGTCTTTGGAAGGAGTGCTTACAATGCTGAAGATCATGTGAGCTCCTGGCTTCCAATGCCAGCCTGTATCCATTTCAGTGTAATTGTTGAGACCTGTTTTGAAATCCAACTGCTGCCATGAAAATTGTCTGCGTTCTCTAATTCAGTGGAAAAAGTATTCAACAAACATTTTGGTTCCAAACACATTTATATTTCATCTTCACCCATCGAAACTGTAAAATGGAGTGGGTACAGCTGCTAGAGATGGTCAGGAGGGGCTGCAGTAGCAGGATGCAATCTGCTTGGACCATCTCCTCTACTGAGATGTGGAGATGCATGCACTTTACAACTGTCCTGGTTTA
This sequence comes from Ciconia boyciana, assembly GCF_034638445.1. NCBI lineage: Eukaryota > Metazoa > Chordata > Aves > Ciconiiformes > Ciconiidae > Ciconia > Ciconia boyciana. The sequence continues at coordinate 211,322,152 of NC_132934.1, forward strand.
TGCTGGGATAGCATTAATTTTGCATATAGATGTCTATGTGAATGAGTCACTAACAAAGGATATAATTAGAGAAGCACCATGAGGGGACTCATGTTTTGTAATAAATTACAAAATCCATATGTAGGGCCATACTTGGCAGAGATTTTCTTATTAGACCATTAAACATGTTTATGCTGATAGTCCCCAAGGCTGACCAGAGTGGAACATCTACAAATTGGGTGGAGAAGAACACATACACCTTCTCATTTCCCATCCACCAAGGCCTATGAAATTAGAAGTAATATAAAGTGCAATGGATAAAGCAGTTATTAATAGTCTGCAAGGGAGAAACTCACATTGCTGAGTGGACAGTTTGGCATACATATTCTTTCCCATCTTTAATTCCTGTGAGTCTATGGAAAAAGCTATTGACTAGATAGAGATGAAGCATGCATAATTGCATTATGTCATAATTTTACGCTTAGCATCTGGCAATGATTCTGTCTCCAAAGTAAGAAATTCAGATATGACAACAATGAACAATGAATCTGATTCTCATCTTCATTAAATTGGGTTTTCATTGCTGTAATTTCAGTCTATTTTTTCTCCTGATATTCAGTCATTCTGATATCAGCTGATTCAGGATGTGAATAGCTAATTAGATTTGGATTATTTCATGCATCCCAAAGAGGAAGATGAAATTTGGCTGAATCCTTCTGAAAAAAAAGTAATGCTAGAAAAGTCAAGATGTGCTGCTCTGTAAATAAAACTGGATTTCATATTCTATTCAAACGGAATAGGCAGTTTGTGCCTCCTGAGTAACATCATGTTTTAGGTTACTGACTGGTTTCATTAAAGGTCAAGAGGCAGCTTTCTTTTTTATGACTCTGAAGCATTAAAGTTAATTTTTGAATCAGACAGTCTTTTGTGTGACAGCCTCCATCACCAGACATGAGTAGCAGCTAGAGGTGCTAACATCTACAGCTACTTGTCTAGCTATCCCACCACCCCATTGTATAAAATCTCTTCACAACCTTGCTAATCAGGGCCCATAAAAAGTACTATGTAACTGTAACTTTTATTAGAATAAAGCATTTGGAGTGACAAAGCATGGTTGGTTTTGCTTGGACCTTAAAGCATATTGTGAGTGTTGAATGCCACTGCTAGGCTGGACAAAGAGATGTTGTAATCTAGTAACACCAGATGTGTCAGTGAATAGGTCAGATCACATATAGACTGAGTTTCATTCTGTTTCAGTCTCCCTTTCTGAACTTCTGACCAGTTTGATGAGCACTTGCCTCCTTTTCAAGCTAACTCACCTGAAGGCTTGTAGACAAAGCAAGTGCAGGGAGAGTTCTCAGAAGTTTGCACCAATTTGCCTGAAAGGGTGATGTAAGCACTCCTATCAGTCTATTTGAAAACGATGACTTTTTGGAAACATATTTCCTCTGTTTTCAGAAAACACTGACTTTCCTTGAGATTGGATAAGGCTGTCATTAGTGCTCTTCACCACAGACCTTGAGATATGCATCATAGCTACTCCTGTGGACATAAGACCTTCCGTTATCATATCAGCATCATATATTTAGCTGCTTAGTTCTCACACAGACAAGCATCTAATTTTAAGAACAGCTGTGCTGGTTACAGTATAATTTATGTGACGATAGCGTGTTCAATATTTTGGATTACAGCAATTTAGATCAGAATCCTACTCCCCCCAGTGGCCACAGTAGTCCTACCACTGACATCAACAAAAGCTAGATTAGATCCAAAAGGAATGGCAGAGCCATTGTTCACCTGGCCATAACTTCTACCAAGAGAGATTTTCATGCTCATGTCTAGGGTTCATTCCCAGTAGACAGTTAAACACTAAGTACACAGACAAAATGGAAAAGATCCTGATTCCATTTACGGGCATGGTTTTAAGGTGAATAGATTGCATTTAAACTTGTGTAACTAAGAATAAAATCCAGCCAACTGTATCAAACCCAGGGTCAATACCAGTTTCTTCCTTTCAGATCATTTGTTAAGGTATTTCTCATTACATTGCAAAATCCCCCTCAGTCTGTATTCTTCATGTACTCACATCTGTCTTTCAACTGACAATGTCTGTATCATGGCAAGCCCATTACCAGAATATATGCTGCTAAGTACTCTATTTAAGAGAATTTTATTCTTGACAGATTCAGATACTTTCAGGCTTGCTGTTATTTCCATTTTGTACACTGGAACAGTGCCAGGTAGACTTGTACAATAAAAATACCAGCATTGAAATGAAGGGGTTTTAACTCTGACAGCTAGAGAAAGAAAGGAAGGTAATAATCAGGAGTTCAGTTAGAGTTTGTTACACCTTATGGAAGGACTGAATGGGTCTTTTACTCCAATGTTAGAGGAATCTGTTGCAATACACTTGGACCTGAATTTTTTTGCCTTTATTTTGCTTTGTAAAAAAGGGGGAGTCCACTAACTGCAGCTGTGCTGCTCTGTATTTGTACTGGCATCAACAAGATCAGCTTCCATTTATGCAGATTGCTCACAATTTTGTTGACCATAAAAATATTTGACCATCATTAGAAATCTGGTCTGTACATTATTTTGTATTCTGCTGTTGTAGGACTGATGGTCTCAGCTCTTTCCATGGGTACTCAGGTCTCGGTACTCACCAGCAATTTGGTCTTTTATTCAGACCACTGACAGGATCAGTCAAAATCACAGACTCTTCCCTCTCACAGGTTACTGGGGAAGCTGATTTCTTCTGAAGACATTAAAGATGAAACAGAAAATATATGTAACCAGCAAAAGGGCCTTGAATGCCTTTCTTCTTTCAGAGAAATTGCAGTCATTCACAACCCAGTTAAAAGTCCTTAAGCAAATCACTTCAGTCACAGCTTGATATCAGCCCTACCTCTCTTTTGGGTGGCTTCACTCAAAGAGCAATTGCCTTCATTTGTGCCTCTTGATGACTCTACATGCTGATGACTAAATAACAGGCTGGTCCTTTTCCTGGGCTGTTACTGGGCTGTTCCCCCTCTCCGCAGGCTTAGCATCAGCTACACTGCTCAGGTCCTTTTTTTGGGATACAGCGACAAGGAGCACGCAGTGAAGGAGCGACGTGCTGTTCATTGGGCACAGCAGGACGCAGCCATCCTGCTGCTCAAGACCACAGACTAAGCCATGGCTGACTGTCTCAGGTTTCTCATTTGTGATTTACAGTGTATTCCCTAGGTCTGTAACCTGACAGTCATATATATTTCAGCTTCTAATGATACATATCTTTGCCTCAGCCAACAGCTTCACCACATTTCTCCTACCCTTGATTTTGCCTGAATTTAGACTACACATAGCTGTAATGCTAATGTCACTTCAGACTAACCTCAGCCCATGCCCCAGAGATCTTCCCTCTTCATTCCCTGTCAAGGTTCACATTACCTAAAAACAGTAGGACTGAGTTAGACCGAAGGTCCATCTGTGTGACACTGTGACAGGTATGTAGCCTCCAACAGTCTCTCAGATTTTTTGAGACAGACCAGGGTGGAATTCAGGCACCTAAATGTAAGTGCCTGCTGTTATTTCAAATCCCTGTGTGTATCTTGCTTGGCATCCAGTTGCTGCTCCAGGGGCATAGGTCTCCTACAGGTCCTGTGGTATATCTGCCAACTCTGTGCAGATGTGTCATGCATTTTAGGATATCTATTTTTGGAAATAAATACCAAATGTCATGTGTTTGTGTTCAATAGCCTTTGATCAATTTCTGATCTATGAACCTGTCTAGTCTTTCTAATTACACAGTTTTAGCACTAAGAAAATCTTATGACAAGGAGGTTCACAAGCTTTATGAAGAATTGCCTGTTTCTGTTGGTTATGAATGTGCTATCCAGTAGTTAACCTGTAGCCCAAGCAGCGGTTTCTTGCACCCATAGGATAGATGCACACAGAACAAGATATAATTAATACTTGCTTGCCTTAAACCCATTCATAAGCACACTAAAATACCATAATAAGCATCATCATAAAAGCATATTGTAACATACTAAGGCCACAAATAGTATTTTGTAACACATGTAAGTTAAAATATATGAAGAATAGCCACAACTGCAAAACGCAAATGGTGACTTTCGATATAGCTTCACAAACGGGATGCAGGAAAACATGTGCAAGTAATAAAATCTTCAGGATGACAACTATGGACATAGAGCAGGCAAGAAGGGTGTCTGATGGAACCAGAACTCCTGCAAAATAAGCAAAACCAGTGCAAGGCCTGATTCCAAAAATAAAATACAAAGAACAGATGAGATCATTCCCTTTTGGGGGGGATGGGGCAGAAAAGCATGAAACTTCAAGGATGGGTGAGAAAAAATGGGGAACACAGCCCACTTCAGTTCTGGCTTCCCAAATCAAAGAGCTTTGAGGACTGGCCAACTCAGCCTCAGCAACTTAGGACCATCAGGGACCGTAGCCATCAATGCTAACTAAAACAGCATAAGTTCCATGTGAATACTCACAACTAGTCCAGGATAAGCTCATAAAGGACAATTTGTTTTGTATATGTGGTGATAATGAAAGTCCTTTCAATCTTATTCATGATTTTACAGACCTCAGTCAACTCCCACTCTTATCCAGGGGCACTTGAAGAGCCCTTGCCTATTTATTTGTTCAAAATATGGAACACAATTTTTAACTTTAAACATCCTGCAACCTTTTTCTAAACATTTTTCAGTTCTGCTATAGCCTTGTAAGATGGAGGAAATAGAATTGTTAAAATTTCAGCTCACCATGGACTAAGTGGAGGCATAACAACATACACTGCTATACTTTCTCTTCTTCCCTTACTAATTACTAACAGTCCGTTTGCTGTTTTGCCTGCTTGCGATATTTCTTGTGGGTATGGCAGAACAGGCCTTCCTGTCTGGCATCTTGAAGTGTTAGTTAATTGCTGCTGTTTAACAGGATTTATATATCATATTGCATGGACTTTTCCAATTTACAGATGAAGTTAAGATCATATTTAACCAACGTAGGATTAACACTTTCAGTTTCAAATAACTTAAAACAGGAACTTTGTCTAACTAAATCACTAGCTCAGTTATGCTCTCTGGACTTGAATATAACAGTGGGAGAAAGAAAAGAGATATCCAGAAAAGAGCATAACTTTTTTAGAGTTCTCAAATAACACTACAAAGAAAAGAGGGGTTTGGGGTTTTTTAATATAATTCTGTACATTGGGATACAAATAGTACCATATCCCCTTTCAATGGAAAAGTAATGCATGTAAGAGAGAATGAGAGGTGTATTTCTGTTCCTTTTCACTGCTGTTTTTAATACACATTTTCTTTCGGATTTTGTTTGGTTTCTTTGAATCCCACTCCTCCACAGACTTCCCAGGACTCCGTACTCTTCTGTTATTGCTTATTCTTCCTGCTGCTCTGCTGGCTGTAGCAGTCCAATAGTTACTTCAGCTGAAAATAGCTCTGTTAAGTTCCAAATTATGTTTCATTATGGAAAATGTGAGAAAAGCAAAAAAACCAAGGAGAACAGACTGCAAGAGTGTCTGTAGAGTAGTGTATGTATCTTCCATTAATCCCATGATTATTCAAGAGATCATAGGATATACTTGCCCTTGATAGCTGCAACTATATTCAGTTGCTCTGGGTTTCCTTCTGCTCCTGCATCTTTGCAGGATTACAGCTTTAGAGTGTGAAATATCTAGAAGGAGGATTTTTGCTACCTTTATGCTTCTGTAGGACCAAGAAGTATTGGCACTCTGTGCTTATTTTCATTTTAGATATTATGAAGGCTTATTTAGCAACATTAGTAAGAAGGTATATATAGATATGGCATGATTGTTAAACATTAGGAAGACTCATGAGTGTAGAGATTTTATGGATTAACTGACAGAAATACAAATATATATAATGGAAGGAGACTGTGGAAATTGAGTTTAAACAACCTGTTTCTCCTAGAGTACAGACTGCTGTTATTCAAGCTGAATAAGAAAGGAAGATATCTACTCCTAATGCAAAAAATTCACTTAGTGGCTTATTGGCAGAATTTAGATTTCAATTCTATAAGACACTTCAGAAAGCTTTAGATAAAATGTCACATAGCAAGTTACCTATAATTTTAGTATTCTTCTTGCTTCTCCTTGCCAGAGATGAAAACCAGATTATCTGCAATGCTTGAGTACAATAGTCTATCACCTTGCTCTCTGAGCCAGACAGCCACTGACATTCCCATTTTCATTTTCCCATAGCTGACAATAATTTACCACATTTTTCACCCCAATTGATTTTACCAGCCATGGATCCAATATTTCCACCTTTATACAAGCAGAACTCTTTCAGATTCCCCTAGTATTGTCTGATAAACAGAGTCCTACACAAAGACATTTATCTCTACAACAACTATTTCTAATTGAAACTGTAAAAGAATTTTGGCAGCCAGTGAGTATGTATTCTCCTAGTAGTGCCTCTCCCTTCACACCGGCACAAATTCGGTTCATCACGGACACAGCTTGGGGAGTGTTTGTTACTTAGGACAACAAATAGAGATTGGTATACCAAGTTTTGTCACTATATACCATGTGCTTAATATTAAATTATTCTTCCTACATTGCAACTTTTCCTGGTTTAGGGAATGTCTTGCACATAACTTCAGGCATAAACAGCTTTTTCTTCTATAAATATATATATGCAGGTCCCCTTATTTTATTGGAAATGGGCATTTTTTTTCCTATGTGTCTATTTCACTGCCTATTAATCTCCTAGCTACAACAGATCATTTACCTTTGTCTGATAGCATTTGTTTTTAGGGACACAGAGCAGCTCTGTGCTGCTAAGAGTAAACTAATGTGTTGGCAACAGGCATATTTACCTCTGTTCAGCACGGTCAGTGTAACACAGCTGGGTCTCTGTGTGCCTTGGGCAGCCCTGAATACACAGCCAGGACTTCAGCCACTACCTCAGAGTCTGATTATTTTCCTGACTTTTTTTGGTGCCTTGAAGAAGGCTCTTTGCCCTTTATGTGGGAGAGCAGAGGGAATGCATGGAGTGCTGCCGAGGGGTGGGCCATGGGCCAGCTGAGAGTTTGTGCATCAAGATTAATGGGCAGACTAAAGTGGGTGACATTGTTGCAGGTGTCTGCTATAAACCTACTGATCAGGAGGAAAAGGTAGATGAGACCTTCTTCAGGCAACTGGAATAAGTTTCATATTCACAGGTCCTGGTCTTTGTGGGGGACTTCAACCACCCTGATACCTCCTGGAGGGACAAACCAGCAGGGCACAAGCAATCCAGGAGGTTTCTGTAGTGTGCTGATGATAACTTTCTGACACAGGTGACTGAGAAGCCAATGAGGGGATATGCTCACAAACAAGAAAAAACTGGTCACGATGTGAAAGCTGGGGGCAGCTTTACGGCCATAAGATGGTGAAGTTCAGGGTCCTGAGATGAGGGAGCAGGGCTGAAAGCAGGATCATAACCCTGGACTTCAGGAGAGCAGGCTTTAGCTTGTGCAGAGATCTACTTGTAAGAATCCCATGGGAGACCATCCTAGAGAGAATAGGGGTCCAGGAGAGCTGGCTAACTTTCAGGGATAATTTCCTCCAAGGTCAGGAATAGCTCATCCCAATCTGCAGGAAACCAGTGAAATAAAGATGGCAGTAGGCCTGCATGGGTGAAGAAGGAGCTTCTAACAAAACTCAGATTTAAAAAGGAAACATGTAAGAGGTGGAAGCAGGGACAGGTGACCTGAAAGTAACTTAGAGATGCTGTCTGAGTGTGCAGAGATTGGGGCAGGAAATCCAAAGCCCACCTGCAGTGACCCTCACCACACCCTAGCCTTCTAAGATGAGATGACTAGCTTGGTGGAGGAGGGGAGAGCACTGCATGTTGTTTATCTTGATTTTAGTAATGCTTTTAACACTGTCTCCCATAGCATCCTCATTCACAGACAGATGAAGTATGGGATGGATAAATGGATAGTGAAGTGGATTGAAAACTGTTGGAACTGCTGGGCTCAAAGGCTTATGGTAAGTGAAACAAAGTGCACCTGGAGGCCAGTCACTAGTGGTGTACCCTAGGGACCAATACTGGGGCCAATATTGTTTGATAACTTCATTAATGAACTGGATAATGGTACAGGAGGCTGCACCCGCAGCAAGTTTTCAGGTGATAACAAAATTGGGAGGAGTAGTGGATGCATCAGACAGTCCTGTTGCCATTCAGAGGGACCTTGACAGGATGGAGAAATGGGCCAGCAGGAACCTCATGAAGTTCAACAAAGGGAAATGCCACTTCCTGCCCCAGGGAAGGAATAGTCCCAGGTACTGGTATATGCTGGGGGCAGGCCAGCAGGAAAACAACTTTGCAAAAAAGGACCTGAGGGTCCTGGTGGACACCAAGTTGAACATGAGCCAGCAATGGGCCCTTTTGGCAAAGAAGGGCACCAGCCTCCTGGGCTGCATTAGACAAAGCATGGCCAGCAGGTTGAGTGAGGTGATCCTTCCCTTCTACTCAGTGCTGGTGAGGCAATACCTGGAGGAGCTCTGCGCTCCTCAGTAGAAGAGACATGGACATACTGGAAAGAGTCCAAAGAAGGGTCACAAAGATGATTAAGGGACTCGAACATCTCTCATAGAAGGCAAGGCTGAGAGATCTGAGACTGGTCAGCCTAGAGAACGCTCAGGAGGGATCTTATCAATGTGTAAATACCTGTGTAGGGGGAAGAGTAAAGAAGATAGAGCCAGGAACTTCTCAGTGGTGCCCAGTGCCAGGACAAGAGGCAATGGACACAAACTGAAACAGAAAACTTTTTTCCTGTGAGAGTGGGTAAGCCCTGGTGTGGGTTGCCCAGAGAGGTTTGAGTCCCCATCCTTGGAGATACTCAGAACCTGCCTGAACACAGCTCTGGGTGACCTTACTTTGAGTGGAGGGTTTGGACTAGACGATCTACAGAAGTCCCTTCCCACCTCAAGTATTCTGTAATTCCGTGAAATGACCTGTAAGAGCCATCCCCAAACCAACAACTACTTCAAGCTGGAGTGGATGCAGGAGTAAGGGCTTTATGTTCCTATCCTCACTCCCAGGAAGGGGAAACATGCTCTTACCTGATTGAGTTGGATGGGAGAGGTACCACAAAACCACACCAGGTGCTATTGCTGCCTGCTAACTGTTGTAACTCAAACAACAGACATTTTTTGCAGGGAAATGAGCTTTTTTAGACAATTCAGGCTCTGCCTCTGACTGAAAGCATCAGGAAGCAAGCACTTTCCTCCTCTTAGACAGCTGATTCTCGCCATATAATATAGAGGGAGTGGAGACACCAGATCAGGTTGCAAACACCTAATATGCCTTAGTCTCTCCCTTGTGTGTTTAGCCTATCTATGACTTTATCATAACACCTATGCAACAATCCTAAGACAGAAGGAGCTCAGAACAATGCTCTCTTTGTTGTAAGAAAGAACAGTGGTTTTCTTCTCCTCTGAAGTGCTGCAGTCCAGTGCTACAGTCTAATAAAATATTAATCTAATGTCTGAACAGCACCTCACCCAATCCAAGATGATGTCAGGAAAAAAACACTCTTTTGGTACAGTCAAAATCCACCCAAGGTCTGTGCACACCCTCTTCTCCTCCCAAAACAGGACTTTTTCATATTAACAAGGGAACATGACTTGGAACTATCTACCAGCACCATCTGCTGTTACCTTAGAGAAAGTATATTATGATAGTAGCTGTATAAATCTGTCACAACACTAATGAGACCCCAGGCCTGCAGTCACATCTGTATAGATAGCTCTATGTTCATATGTAATCGCAAAGATTTTCTGGTTATAAAATCATGCCCTTGGGTTTCTTACTGAAACTAGAGTTCACATAGGCAGCATCCACTGACTTAAAGCCTATTTCCATAGCTTTGGCTTTTTCTAAGGCACTCTCTCTGTGCAAATGGTTTAGTAATTATGATGAAATGTCATGACAATTCTGTAAGCTGGGAGGATTTGGAGAAACCTGTTCTCTCTCTTGCTTCTGCTTTTGTTGTTGGTTGCTGCAGGTAAAGCAAGAGGGACTCCTTTATCACACCTTTCATGGGTAAGCCATTTCTCATTTGTGCTACCAGAATTCTGAAGAGCGTAAAGTAGGAATTGAGCTACCAAGTGAAGGAAAACTCGTCTCTATTGTTTACACATATTCTGTGTTTGAGTATTTTCAGGCTCTTTATAAAAATAAGTGATAAAACAAGCTAAAAGTCTTGTTCACTTGTCAACATTAAATACAGGCACAGCTAGAATTTCACAAAAATTATTCATACTATCAATTTTTAACTGAGATTAATTGATCTTTCAGTACTGTGAACTAATAAGGCTTTCAAGGAACTGTACAGTATTAATTAGAAAGGGGAGCTCTCAATGGTTGCTAAGAAACAAGTATATATTTGTAATCACTTTTTTACCCCCTGGCAGTGATGCCTTGTCATAGACACAAGCATGTTTCCCTCAGAACAAATCCCTGTTGTTTTCAATTAGCTGGCTAAGAATTTAAAAGCTAATTGCTGATTAGCATAACAAGATAGGAAGGGGTATGTCTGCTAAAGTAAAGGTAGAGAATCACAAGCAACATCTATATTAAAGCACTAAACAGGACATGCAGGTCTGAGCATGTTGAATTAGCAGGGTCCATAGCATGGTTTTGGTCTAGGCCAACTAACAACCTCCCAGGGAAAGCCCAGGTATGGTTCAGGGGGTAACATGATGTGCTGGTTTTGGCTGGGATAGAGTTAATTTTCTTCACAGTACCTAGTATGGGCTATGTTTTGGATTTGTGCTGGAAACAGTGTTGATAACCCAGGGATGTTTTTGTTATTGCTGAGCAGTGCTTACACAGAGCCAAGGCCTTTGCTGCTTCTCACCCCACCCCACCAGCGAGTAGGCCGGGGGGGGCACAAGGAGTTGGGAGGGGACACAGCTGGGACAGCTGACCCCAACTGACCAAAGGGCTATTCCACACCATATGGCGTCATGCTCAGCTTAGAAAGCTGGGGGAAGAAGAAGGAAGGGGGGACATTTGGAGTGATGGCGTTTGTCTTCCCAAGTTACCGTTGCGCCTGATGGAGCCCTGCTTTCCTGGAGATGGCTGAACACCTGCCTGCCCGTGGGAAGGAGTGAATGAATTCCTTGCTTTGCCTTGCTTGCGTGCGCGGCTTTTGCTTTACCTATTAAACTGTCTTTATCTCAACCCACGAGTTTTCTCACTTCTACCCTTCTGATTCTCTCCCCCATCCCACCGGGGGGGAGTGAGTGAGTGGCTGTGTGGTGCTTAGTTGCTGGCTGGGGTTAAACCACAACACATGACCAGGCAGCATTTCCAGTAGATAATTCTCATGCAGCCACCCTCTTTTAGGAGATACAAGACACAAACTTTGTCATATGGGTTGGCTTCAAGGCTAGCAAACAGTCCCTGGTCTGCTTTATTTGAAGCCATAGTTATAGCCATAGAAACCTGAAAAATTAATACATAAATAATAATAATAAAAAGTCACCTGTGGAACACTTCAATACTTTTGGAATTTTTCCTCAAAATCAACTCTTTTTTCTTAAATGCCATCTTATATCTGACCAGCTTTGTGATTTGTAATTGCATTTCTTTATTTTAAATAGTCCCTAGTCCTTTGCTATATGTGCCATGGAAAACAACCTACTAAAATCCTGTGCAGAATTTTTTTAATGTGAATTGTTCCCTTTACTGCCATGTGGCTACTTCCCATGAGTGAAGTTAGGCATGTGCTGAAGCATTTATAGAAGGACTTAATGGACTACATAGGAATATGGGGAAATCAACTGTATCCAGAGCACTTCCAAAACATTCAGAATAATAAAACTGGAAAACCCTAGGGAATTTTTTTCTGTTTTCCCTGGAAAGGCTAACTTGTAACAACAGAGAAAGAGTTTTAAATAAAAAGACTACATTTAAATTAACGTCTCTTTTAAAGCAGTATCTGCCTGTAAAGAATGACCTTCATGAAAGGTATTTTTACAGGGCCCTGCAGATTGCTTTTGGTCCAAAGACAAAAAATCCAAAGTTTGAAACTAAGATGAAAAATAGGCAAGTGATAAATCACAGAGGAAGACAGTGAGAGAGAAGTACCTGGATCACTGGGAAAGCTGGGAAGCAAGGAAACAATGCATGTTTCTGAATTATGTAAAAGGACATCTAGGAACAAAGAGCATTGTCCACAGATACTGTCTGTAAGACTCAGTCTTGGGAAACATCCTGAAATGGAGCTGATAGCATGGCAGGAGTTGGGCTAGGTGCAATTTCCCAGATGACATTGTCACCAAAGGGCTGATGACATCTTCAGCTATCTGAACATGTTGATTTGAGGTATATGCTATTATGTGTGTGTTTGAAGCAGCTCTGACCACTACAGCAATACAGTGCCCATTTCTGGATCCATGACAGATTTTGATACACTGGAAAGGTCTTAAAAAATCACAGGAGTGATGACAGATTTTGAGGACAGACCTTACAGAAGGTAACTCAGGAGCTCACTCTGGTTAGCTTAGCAATAAAAACCCAGAGAGATTACTTCCTTAATCACAGGCTATAAAAGTTTGGATTTTTAAATTAGTGGGATTTCTAACACTGATTGAAAAAGATTTGTTATTGTCTCCTGATTACATTTGTTTTTACCATACTTTCATGATGGATTTATTTTTGTCTCAATGCACAACTTATTTTCAGGAGTGGAAGAGAGGTGTTGCCTTCCTCTAAGGCAACAGAAGAAGGAACATAATTAGTTACGCTGAGATGGATCACAGCTAGGGACAAGGGATTGTGTCTCACTAGAAAGCTTTGATCCAAGGTTAAACCCTCTATCAGATCTGTAAGGATTGAATTTTTATTTGAATGAGTCTGGCAGGTTGTTTTTCTAGGATTTCTTTCAAAGCATGGGATCTAGCCTGTTTCCAAGGCTCTATTTATTAGTTTTATATAAATCCTTTGCCACTGCAGGAGGATCACTGATCTTGATCTTTCTTGCTGCCTTCCTCTGGTCATAGGTTTCTGATTTACAGTAAATTGAGGCATACTTTATGTGCTCTGTGGATTATCCATCTATTATACAGCTTCCAAGAATCATGGAGATCTGGATTTGCTGATCTGGGAATCATTTCCCATCCTGTACTTTCTTTTTCTTGAGTACATATGGGAACAAGTAGTTGACTCTTCAATATAACAGAAAAATGATGTTTTTCAGAGGGTAAAAGGGAAAGTAAACTATTTCAGGTTAGAATTAAGGTAAATTTTCTTAATATGAGAATATTTAACTTATTAGAACAGCTTACCCTGGACTGTTATAGATACCCTGTTACTGTAATTTTTTTGCATATAATCTTTTAAAACTTCAAAATGAGAGAACTTAGGATGGCTGTATTGGCTGTGTATGGCAAGCCAAACTAAGTGAAGACAGACACCTATTCTGACTTCATAACACGGCGCATTTTTTACCTTGCGAAATTACAGACATATCAGACCCAGCCTAGGCCTAGGGGAAGGTATAAAATACACACTCTTTTTTGCATTCTCTCTCCTCTTTCCATATATTCTTATATTACCGGGAAATGTCAAGGCATAAGCAAAACATACTTTTTCTGGGGGAGCTAGACAGTCAAAGAGAGCAAAACAGCCTCACTACCTACATGGAGACTACCATAGCTTGGAAGACCAGTCTGGCACCTGCTTCTGCAGAACAACAGCATCTTCCAGCAGCAGCAGTCACTTCCCAACTCTAACACAACCACAACATCTTACACTTGGTATTTCTACATGAAAGTTTACTTAATTTTTTGTTATCCTGGGCAATTTGTCTTATATGAAGATAAATGTTAGTGATTATTTCTATAACGAAATTTCTGAAGACTTATTGTTTTGTGGTCTGGTACTGGCCAAGCCAAATATTAAACACCATCTATTATTACCTCAGAGTATTACTCCTCTTTGATCATTAAGAATTTGGAAACAGGTCTGTACTCTTTAATTAGCCCTCCCTTATTATCTTACTGCCATACAGACATAGTAGACATGGTATTAAACTGAGCAGTGGCAATTATTATTATCTACTACCTTTTAATTGACTAATCTTTGCTTGTGTAAGAAAAGCTTAAAGGAAACATATTGCTAATTTTGGAGAAAAACAAACTTGCCTTACTACCCCTTGTTACATTTTTGTCCTTTTAAAGGGAATCTTCTATTAAACAGTCATTCCTTATCTCTCTCATTATTTCACACTCTTTGTGAAGAACATCTTGACCAGATAAAGAAAATGTGAGCCTATTAAAGTAAGTATGTTTACTGATGGGACACCTAACCCACCTGTGTAATTAAGACCAGGCATTTCATTTATTTTTTAACTTCTAATGTGACCCAGAAAAGCGTCCTCAAAACTTTCTGCCACCAGGAGTGAGAAGACTGCGACTTTGTCCTTTATGTAAGCCTTTCACTTTCCATTTAAGCTCTGAACCTCCTCTAACCATTTCCAGGTCTCCTCCAGACTTCTGATTCCTTTCCATCCATATCTCAGCAATAATCCCCAAAGAATAATCTTTAACAACAGTCTGGGATATTAGACCCTCTTTTTTTCCTAATTCCCATACCTGCAGCATCCTCTGACCTAGTGGCCAATCTCCTCACTCCTATCCTCAGCCACCTTCTTGAGTCACAAGGTAGCTGTCACTCAAGGATGCAATGAATCCAGGGAAATACAGAGAGTACAGCGTCTGCTCTGATGCAGCAAAGCCACTCCTAAGCATCCAGCGTGCAGGCCAAAGGGAGACCAGAGAGGTGCAATGCAAAAGTCAGCTTCAAGGTTAATACTTCATTAAGTTCAAGAGAATGGTGAGAATTGTTCGTGTCTCAGCACCTAAAGTAGAAGCTAATCAAATACGTAAGTTATCCAGCAATGAAACAACTGAATCAATTTTCAGTGTCCTAATCTCTGGGGAAAAAATGGTTAAAATTACAGACAGGTCCATAACCCTTTGAGCAGGACTGCTCTCCTTGTCAATAATTACCCTCCTTTGCCCAGCATTTGGGTTCTAACACTGATTTTTAATCAGGGCCCCACTTAAAATTAATCATTAACTGGTGCTATTATTATCATTTACAGAATACTTAAAATAATGCCTGGAACCCCCACTCACATCTAAGCTTCATTTTGCCTGGAATAGTACAAGATGTGTAACAAAACCAACAGCTCCTACTGTTCAGAGTTCACTTTTTATGGAGCACTGAAAGAAGACAAAGTGGAGAAATCGTATGGGAAGAAAAAGTATAGGAAATGAAAGGATTTAGCAGAAATTAGAGGATTTAGAGATGCAGGGTGGAGAAGCTTGTGAAACTGGGGGATATTTAAAGGTTCAGTGTAACCATGATGCAGAACAACTGATTGTCCTTCCCTCCCCCAAGAACAGCCATTTTGTTACCGTTTCTTTTATCCTTCTCCCTAAGGACCACTGCTGGCCACCTCTGGCCTCGCTCTGGCCAGTGTGACGTGTCCCATGCACAGGCTGTGGGCTGCTGATGACACTCTGGGTAATCACTGGAGCAGACTCCTGTGCCTGCTCCTGCCTGTCCGGAGCAGGAGTTGTGAGTACATCCTTTGTCCTGCTGCCGGGTGTTCATAAGTCTCACAACACCATGCAGGAAAGCAAATAGCATGTGGGCAGCTCTTTCTTACAGGAGCTTCTGCTGTTCTCCAGAACAGCTGTCTTGCACCTCGAGCTGCTAAAGAGATGCTGTTTCTGTTCATCTCGTTTTGCCAAGGAAACTCTAACAGTCCAAGACGGTCCCTGAATCCTACACGATGAGAGTCAGGTGGGTCTGTGCTGTGCAAAGGAGCTTTCTGGCCCTGATCATGGTGACCATACCCTTCTCTTAGAAAATCTCTAGATGCATGCAGGACATCCATAATTATTCACATGAGGTTTTTTCTCCTGAGTGCCCCTATTCCAGTGACACTTGATGAAAAATTATTGGCATGGAAAACCTGTAATGAGAGGTTATGCCATGCCTGTCATGACAGCCACATCACAGTTATACCACTGTTTTATGGAACCAGCCACCATCATGCTGTTGAGTATGCAAGGCCAAGGTACTGCTAGGTCATTGTCCTCATGACATCATGAGTAAGGTGTTCCATGAGAGTCCCTCTTGGATCTCCTACCCTCTGTCTTCTGAGGGTCTATTCAAAAGCAGTTCTTGAAATAATTATTTTTTGCAAGAACCTAAGGGCAGCTTTTCCCAAAGACACAGTGTATAGCTTTTGTCAGACTGCCTCAGGTCACCATAAAAAAGGTTACAGCAAATCATGCTCTGATGTTGGTGTTCAACCTACTAAATATCACAGATGTCATCTTAAAAATTTCACCTGAAAATGTCTGCTAGATTAATACTAGTTATCCTAAAGCAGAAGCCTACTGAAAGAAATATGAAACCACAGAGAAATAAGAAAAAGTGCCCTATTTTGTATTTCATTTTACTACAACCACTTTGGCTTTGCTGAACTTACAGTCAATACTAATGCAGAGTTCTGTCTTCTTTCTAGTGCTCGCTAAATATGCTGACACAAATATTGTTACTAATTAACTAGCATAACAGGAGAAAAAACAGGTAGGACAAGCAATACTTTAAAAAATGGTTATCATCCTCTCTGCTCAAACCAACCTTCCCCATATGGTTATCAACCCGGTAGCAAATTCAGCAGAGAGGGTGGAGTAGATAGATAGGGAGAGGTAGATATTAAGACGTATGTAAACCATTTACAAAACACTGCTGTAAAATACTGGGACTACAGCTACTGTTTTGCTGTTTAAGCAGTAACTGAGTGGGGAAGCCATTTCCTAACAATCAATGAACATAACTCTGCCAGGACAATCAGTCTCTGTCAGATAATCCATTATTTAGAGGGGGAAGTGGTTACAAGAAAAATCCTGTACGCGGTTTGGAAGTTAAACAGAGAAAAGAAGTTGCTAAGGGTTACCTTCTCAATGGATATGAATTAGACACTTACAAAGCCCGTGGCTCAGCATCGTCTTATACCAGCTGAGATTAGAGATTCTAATGTTGAAAAATTGGTACAAAAAATTCTTACTGCCATAGGGACAATAGTCCATTACAGGCATTTATCCCAGCAACTAGTAACTTCTCCATCAAACATGGAGTTCACTCTCAGCCATTCACCAAGTTTCTAACTACATTTTTACATAAACAGACAGATAAATCTGCATTCCTGCCCAAGTGAACTATACCTCGAAGGTCAGAATCAGATTTCATGTTACTGAAACATGAACCTACCTATCCAGGTAGGTTTCTTATCCACACAGAGCAGCATTTTAATCCCCAAACGGCGCAGTGGAGACACTTCTGCAAAAAGGTAGATGTGAAATAAGGCCCCATAGGTGATGTGATATTGCACAATGCAATACTTAGAAGTCTAGTGTTGAAATCACAAGTCAGGTGTCCACTTCAAGGGCTGGAGGTTGTACAGCCAAGTTAGACACCCTGCACATCGTGCATAGGAAGAAGAGACTCCAACATCCCTCCCACCAGCACTGGGATGCCCTCATACTTGAGAAGAAACAGAGAAACACAAGTCCATCAGATAGACACATCTTCAAAACTGGATCTAAGCACCTCTGCAAAATAGGGATTTAGACCCTCAAACCATGTCCACCCCCTTTTCAGTAGCTTAGTGGTAGGACACTCCCAGGAGGAGAGACCTGAAAGTAGAATTCAGAGTCTCAAATCTCTCCATTAACATATTCCACTGTCTCCAGCAGAAAAGAGTAGCTGAGTGTAATCTCTTGTAAGTACTGTGTACAGTACATCTTTGTAAATGTTCAGTGGAATATTGAAGTGGATTTCCTGGATAATCTATCCTTGTTCTTTCATGTCACAGGGAGCAACATCATATAATCTTTCACCTACAGTCATATATCTTTCATGAATTAATCAAAGTCTGTCCTTAACAGAGTATTTTATTCTCATTCGCTTTACCACAAGAAAGTCGTAAAGCCTTAAACCTTGTACTAAAACAAAAACCAAATTCATAGAAAAATAGATTATACCCATTTGTTCTTGTGCCAAGATTGGCCTTTAACTAAGATATCTGAACTCGTTAGGAGATGCTTTTACTCCTGAAGTACTTATTGAGAGAAATGTATCTTCTCTTAATCTTCGCTGTGCTCAAGCGAGCAAGTCAAAATCTGTTGTGTGAGGAGACATAAACAGCTCCTCCATTTCTGTGACACTTCCAGTAACTCCCTCTGGAAGTCTTTTGGCTTTAAAGCTCTTTTTTCTTGATGGTAACTACTGTAAATAATATTTCTCATGTGACTTGCTCAGCACCTTGCATGCTTTCTACCTGAAATCCCTCAGCTGATATATCCCAAAGTCATGTTTGCCTTTTTCACAGTTTATTCCCACTCATGCCACATAGTCATCCTGTGATCAATTAATATATATAGATCTTTCTTTTCCACTGTTTCTTTCAGCTGATTAATTCCCATTTTGGGTTTGTAATTATTTCATAAGCTCATCCCAGGTCTCCTAGTCTAACCCTGCTCATCACACACTTCTTCCTATGTGATAGTCCAATTTCCATATACTTCCAACAGCTGTAAGCCAGATTTGCTACTGAATTCCAGCAAGATTTGAGGCACTGCATTTACACCGACTTCATGCCCCAATGTGTACTTGTGTAAATAGGTACAGAATCATGACACATTTGATGATGACAAAAGGGGCACATACTGCTTAGTGTTAGTTTTAAGCTTTTTTTGGGTTTTTTTTGTTTGTTTTGGGGTTTGGGGTGGGGAGGTCATTATTGTTCCTAGTCCTATACAGAAGGATGTACAGGCAGCAATTACCTAACACAGATTTATAATTAATTCCCATAATTAAGTCCTAAAGGCACAAGAACAGGCTGTCCCCAGGTGCCGAAAGACAAGCTGGAAGGGAAGAAGACCGGCCTGGCTGAATAGAGAGCTCTGGCTAGAACTCAGGAAAAAGAGGAGTCTACGACCTCTGGAAGAAGGGGGAGGCAAGTCAAGAGGACTACAAAGGTGTAGCGAGGTTGTGCAGGGAGAAAATCAGAAGGGCCAAAGCTGAGCT
Source organism: Ciconia boyciana (assembly GCF_034638445.1). NCBI lineage: Eukaryota > Metazoa > Chordata > Aves > Ciconiiformes > Ciconiidae > Ciconia > Ciconia boyciana. The sequence continues at coordinate 211,341,291 of NC_132934.1, forward strand.
AGAGCTCAATCTGGCTACTGCCGTAAAAGACAACAAAAAATGCTTCTTCAAATACATTAGCAGCAAAAGGAGAGCTAAGGAGAATCTCCAGCCCCTAGCAGACGGGGGAGGGAACACAGTGACCAAGGATGAGGAAAAGGCTGAGCTACTTAATGCCTTCTTTGCCTCAGTCTTTAACAGCAGGGCCAGTTTTTCTCTGGGTACCCAGCCCCCCGAGTTGGAAGATAAGGACGGGGACCAGAATGGAGCCCCCATAATCCATGGGGAAATGGTCAGTGACCTGCTGCACCACTTAGACATTCACAAGTCTACGTGGCCTGATGAGATCCACCCGAGAGTACTGAAGGAACTGGCAGATGTGCTCACCAAGCCCCTTTCCATCATTTACCAGCAGTCCTGGCTAACTGGGGAGGTCCCAGCTGACTGGAGATTAGCAAATGTGACACCCATCTACAAGAAGGGCCGGAAGGAGGACCCGGGGAACTACAGGCCTGGCAGCCTGACCTCGGTACTGGGGAAGCTGATGGAGCAGATCATTTTGAGGATGAGGGGGAGGCTGTGGATGTTGTCTACCTAGATTTAGTAAAGCTTTTGACACCATTTCCCACAGCATTCTCCTGGAGAAACTGGCTGCTCATGGCTTGGACAGGTGTACTCTTCGCTGGGTAAAGAGCTGGCCGGATGGCTGGGCCCAAAGAGTGGTGGTGAATGGAGTTTACTCCAGTTGGCGGCTGGTCACAAGCGGTATTCCCCAGGGCTGTGTGTTGGGGCCAGTTCTGTTTAATATCTTTATCAATGATCTGGACGAAGGGATCGAGTGAAACCTCAGTAAGTTTGCAGATGACACCAAGTTGTGCGGGAGCGTTGATCTGCTTGAGGGTAGGAAGGCTCTGCAGAGGGACCGGGACAGGCTGGATCGATGGGCTGGAGCCAATTGTATGAGGTTTAACAGGCTAAGTGCAAGGTCCTGCACTTGGGCCACAGCAACCCCATGTAACGCTACAGGCTTGGGGAAGAGTGGCTGGAAAGCTGCCCAGCAGAGGACCTGGGTGTTGGTTGACAGACACCTGAATATGAGCCAGCAGTGTGCCCAGGTGGCCAAGAAAGCCAATGGCATCCTGGCTTGTATCAAAATAGTGTGGCCAGCAGGACTAGGGAAGTGATCGTGCCCCTGTACTCAGCACTGGTGAGGCCGCACCTCAAATCCTGTGTTCAGTTTTGGGCCCCTCACTACAAGAGAGACCTTGAGGTGCTGGAGCGTGTCCAAAGAAGGACAACGAAGCTGGTGAAGGGTCTGGAGCACAAGTCTGGTGAGGAGAGGCTGAAGGAACTGGGATTGTTTAGCCTGGAGAAAGGGAGGCTTAGGGGAGACCTTATCGCTCTCTACAACTACCTGAAAGGAGGTTGTAGAGAGGTGGGGGTCGGTCTCTTCTCCCAGGTAACAAGTGATAGGACAAGAGGAAATGGCCTCAAGTTGCGCCAGGGGAGGTTTAGACTGGATATTAGGAAATTTTACTGCACTGAAAGGGTTGTCAAGCATTGGAACAGGCTGCCCAGGGAAGTGGTTGAGTCACCATCCCTGGAGGTATTTAAAAGACGTTTGGATGAGGTGCTTAGGGACATGGTGTAGTGGTGGACTTGGTAGTGTTAGGTTTATGTTTGGACTCGATGATCTTAAAGGTCTTTTCCAACCTACACGATTCTGTGATTCTGTGATTCTGTAATTCACATCACATTTGACAGTGTAGTTAACTATAATTCTCAGACAATTCCCAGAAACTAAAATACCTAACTATCAATGTAAAATAAGCCTTTACATCTTCAAGGAAAAAAGACTCAAATAATCATAAATACAGTTATTCATCCATCTACAGTTCCATCTATTAAGAACTGTCAACCAGAGAAAGCATGGCATCAGGTAACATTTTTCACATTTGGAAAACGGAGACTGGTAAAAATGTGCCCAAAGTCCTAACATTGTGAAGATGTAAAACAGCTAATTGCTTTCACTATAGGAATTTGGTAGTTTTATGACCCATGATATTTTAATTTCTGTCCATTTGCCTATATGCAGGATTATTGAGCCCACTGCGTTTATTCACAGTGTTGTGGGGCTGTCAAGGCAAACTGTGATTGCTCACAGAATACCTGCACAGAGAGGAAAAACCACACAAGAAAAAAATAGAGAGAGAAGTCAACAAAAGGAAAACATGAGTAAAGCACTTATAACGGGTACACCATGGCACTGAAAAGGGAACAATATTAATGATATATTTTCTTAACTTCGTGTTGCACATACTGGTCTTGCTCAAGAGCTTCAAATAAGGCATATTACCACCTGAGCTGAATGGAAAGAAGAATGGTTTAGTATTCAAAGGCTCATCACTCATTAGGGCTGAGGGCAAATGGCTCAACTTAGTCCACATAGGAAAACTCTAATCCACTCCAAAACATGCTGACTTTGTCCATGCTGCTTTCTGGAGGACAGTCCCTGGTCCAGACTATTCCGCACTTTCTCATGGATCCGAACCATGCCAGGAAGCATGCTAACAACTAAACCACTGCCTGGCATTGTGTTTGCCTGGCAAACTTTAACCATGTTTTTACAGACACAGTCAAAGGAATCAGTTCTGTTCCTGGCTGCTTCATATTCCTGCACATTCAGGGACAAATTGCTTCAGATCTGACTCTGCCCCATAAAAATCCATGACAATGTATGATTTTAGTAGGGATGAACTCTCTACATCTCAGTTCCCTAGCTGTAATATAGCAATTACAATTCTAGTGTTTGAGGGGGAAAAAAAATAATAGAAACCCTTTAAAACATAAGATGGCCCTTTTTCTAGGGGCGGGGGGGGAGGGGGAGGGAATATGTGAATTTCTTTCTTCCACTCTCCAAATGTTGTTTCTAGATGAGTCATAAACAGTTCAGGGTGAGGGATTCTCTTCTGCTACACCTAAGGAGCGTAAGAACAACTTACAGATAAGCCAGTGAATAAATCCGTAGTACTTTTGTTTCTTTTTGCTTCTTGTCCTACTTCTTTCATTTCCTATCTATGAGGATCTTATTTTTCCTAAGGCTCATTTATGAAACTTCAGAAGCCAAAGAGCAATTTGTAGGTGCTGCTTTAGAGAGGTGGAGAAAAAGCCAGTTCCAGTATGAAATACAGATAGAAGGTGACACTCATCCTTGTGGTAGCTCTAGTTTTTCTTTGCAGGTACCAACCATCTGTCCAAATAGGCTGTAGTTACACTTCAGATGTGAATGAAAACTTGCAAATTAAAGTCATCCTTACATCAAGATGCAATGAAATTTTGAAGAGTCAGAAATATTGTAAAGTATTAACCATTTTTTTAGAGAAATTGTTCTTGGTAGACTAATCTTTTATAAAGTAGCTTGGTGTCTGGATGAACAGTCTCTGATGTTCACTCCCTCCCTGAGCTGGTTTACACATTAGGCAATCAATAACCATGTCAGATGGAGCTTTGAATAACTGAGAATTTTTCCTTATAGCATGCAATTCCAGAATGCCCAAAGATTTTATGTTAAAAAAAGTAACAAAAAATGAGAAAAATAGATTTTCAAACTGAAAAAAAAAATCAAAGTATCTGGGGAAAAGAATAGAAGACAAACTATATATACCACTCCCTCCCCACTGTCTGTGCCCTCACAGGTGGGTGGCCTCCTCCTACACTTGGTTGCAGCCAATTAAGTGACTCTGGCAGCAAACTCCGCACAGTCTCCTTTGGTACCGAGAAATTTCCTGCGATCAATTCTGTGTCCTCGTCGCTTACTCTCCATTTTTGACTGCGATCTTGCAACACCTACATGAGCTCTACCCCATTATCCTCTTCCCAGGCTCATTCCACGGCCTCTGAAACCTGCTCAAGCTCAGTAGCTCCCTAAGGGATGACACAATCACCCCTCCAAAAGGCTCCTCTTGGCCCAAACACCTAAAGGAAGATATACATTGTTGGGAGGAAAGAAGTAAGAGCAATGTGTTGTGGACACGTGCCTATGTTTTACCTTTCCTGAACAGCGAGCAGTTGTTCCTGCACTGTTTCATCTGCATCTACACTGGCATTACAAATAAATTTCTGCAATTGACCCAGATATCAGCTAATGGGATGGTTTGTGCTGGAATTTCAACAGAGAATGTGTTTGCCCCACAGTCCAAAACATTTCTTCGGCGTGCTGAAATTCTGAATTCCTCATCTGACTAATTTCCTAAGAAAAGAAGGGCTGCACTGCACTCCTGACATGTCCTCAAAGCTGCCATTTGATGCTATCCCAGCCCTTGCAAAAGGCTTGTTTCCAGCCTGTCTTCAAGCTGGCCACAAAGCTATCATCTGCTGCGGTGACAGACAGCCCCAGAACTCCACTAAATAGCAGAAGGGAAGAAATTCCTCCCAAGGACAGTTTGCAGAAGGAACATGACTTACATGCTCGAATCGCCCATTGGAGGATCTTTTCTCTCTCCATTGACTAGATGAAAAGTCTAGGGAGATTAGCCTTCAGAGTCAAACGCTGCATTTAGACGCTTGAAGTTCAGTAATGTAATTCATAAGATTGCTAAGCATCTATAACTTTCTAGGTTTTCAACAGATAAGAGATGTAACTACATTTTGTTGCCTGTGATAAAAGCTAGACGCTGGAGGTAGAGGGAGGCCCTAATCAGTCATCAAGTACATCCATCACCAAAAATGGATTTTCATTTAATTGGCAAATTTTATTACCTTTTCCAGTTGAGGTTTGAACAACCCATATCTGCCCTTCCACTGATAAAGAAAATAGTGCAGACAGTGGCTTTGTCTATGCTACAGATCAGCAGGACAATTTCTGGAGCTGTGTATACAATCACAACAAATTATTTGTATATGTCTGTACAAGAAGCCACACTGTCCCAAGGTACTTGGGGAAAGCCTTTACAGAGACTGAAGGGACAGAGAGTTACGAAGTGTTCCCAGTACAGTTCTTGATTAGTGCAGTCATAAGGCATTGAACTCAGAGATGAACATTAAAACCTCTTCAGGAAAAGGAGGAAATTGAGTTCTCCTATACCCACAGGAAAATTCTCACCTCTCAGTCAGATCAAACACCCTTCTTATTCTCAGCTCTGGAAAAGGCTTCCGATGCCTGTGAAAACCCGTCACCAGTTTGCTTAATCAACTCGCTGCCCAGCGTAGCAGTGCCCAAAGTTTTCTGTGTCCCAGACTGGCAGCACTCTGGGGCAAAGGAGTGGGTTCAGCTCTTAAAACTAATTCCCACTTGACAGGAGTGGAAGTCAGAGAGAAAAGGCTCTGGCAGCTCGCAGTCAAGTACAAACCCTGAAAGAATTTCCCTGCATACTGAATTCTTCACAGGTTAGCTAATAAAGGTGGTGAGCATTATGTTGTCAGCAAAAGCAATGATTTTCAGCTACCCAAAACAGAAAAACTACATGTATTTCTGCTCAGTCACAAAAGTCTTTAACACAAGGATGACTTGTTTACAACTTCTTTTTTTTCCCACCTTAATGGTAAAATTCCAGAAGGACCTTACGACTATTGAGGTGTGTTTTGCGGTGACTAGAATCGTTGCATAATTGTGAACAAAACGGCACATTTTTCCTCATTTTTTGCCTCATTTTCTTAATCTAAGTAGAGCAAGTGAGTCACAGAGACAAAAATACATGCTAAAATCCTCAAAAAAAAAAAAAAGATAATTTTAGATATGACAGAAAACAAATGGATGACTCTGAGTGTTATATAACATGGCCTTTTATATCCTCCTGTGTCCCAGATACAGGTACAGACCCGCACTACTACAAGTTTCCCAAGAACAGACCAGGTTAAAGAGGCTGCCACCCTCCATCCAGACACATGACCCCCCCCAAATATATAGATACCAGGGAAGTCTAGTATACACACAGGCTCTCAGCGGAACAAATAACTAGCAGGCGGGAGCAAACAGCAAATTCAATGAATACTTCATTATGCATTTCAATTCTTTTATTCCTTAAGGGAGTTAGTAGAGCAAAAGCACTCTCACACTCTCTAATCCAGTCCTCAAATTTTATAGCCACTTTGAGATAGGAAAGGCAATTTGCAGGGAGCTCATGCTAATAGATTTGCTTCTTCCAGTGACTTAATGGACTTGGCCAACATACTTCTGGTGAAGCCAGGAAAGCTATGTGGATTTATATGGCACAGGGATCTGCCTCCATTAGCTTCATGTCTCCAAGTATGATCTCAGTCACCAGGAACTGCACAGGGCATTTGAAATGGCCACAATAGGCAACTGAAGCCCAAGAATTAGTACTAAAACAGGAAGAAAAAAGGCCCAGCTTCCTTCTCCTTTCATAAGTGAGGGAGTGAGACCTCACTAACACCTGTATTTCTGCCCCATACAGAGAACTTCGATTTTCTGCAGGCTCTCCTCTGTGCCTGCCTGTAGCTGCTTTTGTCCTGGAAAGTTGCTCTAAGCATTTTGACACCTCACGGGAGCTAAAAAGCACAACCTGCCAGCAGAATAACTCTGATGCTCTGCTACCATATTCAGTGAAGTTACTCAGGAAGGAAAATAACCTATTCCCCAGTCATCAGCTGCCCAGGGGATGGGAGTATGCAGAAACTGATGCTGTCCCTCCCCTTTCCATCCCTGAGAGAACCACTGGAGAGATGAAAACCGCAGCTGTATCATACCCCAAAGCGAAACAGATGCTCACCACTCTTCTCCAACCAGTCCTTCTTGAGCGCTATTCAGCTGGCAGGAAATGGTATTCATGATTTTCTATATCAAATAAGCAGGAAGCCCCAGATGCACCTGGTTCCTACCAGTGGGTCAGCTCCTACAAGAGTGAATCCAACGCTCAAGAGTGAACCCCCAAGGCTGGGGCATAAGATGAAGTAGGGATGCTGGCTGGGTAGGAATGGGCCTCATGGGCAGAAGATGAACAGGGAACAAAGGCATGTGGGAGTGGACTCATGGGTTATTCCTAAGAAGATTCTGTGGGAAAAGAAAAAAATAATAATGTTGTTGAGGAAGAGAAAGAAATAAGATTAAAAGAAAGGAATGTGGTAAATGTGGGAAAGATGCTCTACAAGCATCCAGGATGTGGGTGGGGTATCAAGAGTCCAGAGAAAAAATGCGCAAGAGGTTCAGTGTGAGGGTGGGGACTCAAAGTCTCGGAGGACATCTGCAACCCAAGCTAAGCAGCTGGGACAGCCCTTTAGATTGAGAGACAAACAGCGATGCCAGGCCTCTCCTGGTCATGAAATAAGGGTGGAAGGAACCCAAACTACAATATCTGGGGAGTCAAAATGAAGATGTGCAGGCTGGCTGTACAGCAAAATGTCTGTGATACACCAAATGTTTCAGTGAAAGTTTATGGACCCTCTAGGGGATGCCCCTGTCAGAACAGAATTTACTGCAAGCATCCTTAGTTTCCACAAGCCAGAAATACTTATTAGATCAGTATGGATGAGAGGGTTTTCAAATCTAACACCAGGGTATAAACATTTTGTCCATAAAAAAGGCAAATTGGGTTTTTACTCTGGAGAGAAACATCCATAAATCAATCAGTGGATGGTATAATGCAGAATGCAGTGTAAAGCAAGAGTCTCAAGAAACAAGAGAAATTAAGATAATTATGTCAGAAGATTGAAATATAGATGGTAATTGTGATTATGAAGTTTAAAATCCAATAACTCATTTAGCATCAGAAGTGGTGGGGGGCAAGCTTTCAAGACTCATAGAGGCCACTAGTTTTTCATAAGAAGCAGCAGCTGTTTCAAATACCCAACTGTAGCCAACTGGGAGAACAGAGATTTCAGCATCACTCCTGGAGCTCTGCTTGCTTGACATTAATATGAAGTATAAACAAATGTCATAATAGGTTGGTTTTCTGCAAAATTCTATTATTCCTTATAATTTAAAAACAAGTTAAATGGTATTACTTTTAAAATGTTTGTTTAGGGTTGACATTTAAACATAGGATTTATTATTTATGTGGTTCTTCAGACAGTTTGTCCTTTAGTTATACTTGAGGGATACGGCTTCAAAAAATGAATCATGGCTAAATAAGATTGCTGTGGAAAAGAAAGAGATAGCACAGGAGATAATTCAGGTGTGTCTCTTCAAGGGCAATTCTTGGTCATGGTACAAGCTTGAAAACAATGTGACTTGAAAATATCAACAAGCAGGGGCTCCATCCCTTTCAGTACTGACCAGCTTTTACATCCACTATCACTGCCTTTAACTGGTGCTGAGGATATTTAGCAACTTACAAGATAAAGCCTGTAAATTAGTATCCACCTATAATATCATATGAAAACATCAAGCTGTAATTTAATACTTATTGTGAGCCAGGAAACTCCTGTGAGTTTATTTCAAGGTGGAGTTCAACTTTCTATTTCAATTTTGTAAAAAATTATCATGCTTCCTTGGGAAAACAAGCATAATGAATTTTGCCCAGTTTGTTTTTAGATGGCAAAGCTGCTGGATTTAATTTCCAGTCAGTCTCTCCCAAGACTTTACAGTGACGGTAGGGTTATATTGAAATCAGCAGAAATGCTGTTTGAAGAAGGACTAGATGAGTAGGCTTTTTGTAAGGGATTCTTCTTCCAAGAAGGCAAGCTGATAGACACTGTGAATATCAGCATTAGTTTTTCAGACCATTCTTAAAATTAGTGAATTGGCTCAGGCCAATTAAACAGCGTGCATAACTGGCATATGTGATTGTGAGCAATGTTACCTCCATCTTGCCAGACTACTGTGTGGTACCTTAAAGGAAAGGAGTTGGAGATTTAGATCTTAAAAAAAAAAAAGTCTCATCTCCTCATAATACAAACCATCAGCCTAGCTAATTAGCCACCCACTTGTTCCCAATCTATTGAAATGCCAACTAAAACCATTGTTTCAGATCACGCTTTCCATTCTTGAAGACAACCCGTTGCTGACAGAGGTAGATCTATGAGGTGTGGTTGGATGAAAACAGGAAAGAAAGGCTTTGCAGAAACTGGAGACAAGAGCACACATACATGGATATGATGAAGACCAGGACAAGTGGCACCACACACTCCTTTTACACACAGGCTACACACTTGTCCCACAAATTCATTTCCCATAATTATGTCCTTTTAAAGGTTGTTGATGTGACTTGCATTAGGACAAGGCCATTTGTCCAAACATGGTCATTTACTGTATTTCACTTGTGGAGCATTAATAACAAAGTATGGTATCTCTGCTGCTTGGAATTGAGCACAGCCTAAGAAAAAAAGGAATAATTCCATAAGATTTGTCTTCTGGTAATATGTTCACGCAGTCTTAATCTTCATTTGCAGCAGTGGGATCAATGTTCAAAGAATCATGTACTCCAAGAAGAAATCCATTCCAAGACTTCATAATCTGCTCTAGTATATTCCCAAAGGAGAAAAACTGGCTGAAACAGATTATTCTTTCTGCTTTTCCCAAGGATTTAGGACCGTTCCTTACAAGTACCAAATCACTCAGCACTGTTGTACCTCTCTTGCTCTACAAGGTATTTGTGGCTGGTCTCAATCCACCGTGAAGGTCACACGTTGCTTTATTCTGAGATCCTCAGGGATCACTTCAAATGGTGGAATAAAAGACAGTGCATTCATAATGAATGCTGCTACAAGGATATAATTTTGAAAAGCTGCAGACTGCTTTCACTCTCCAAAGGGGCGGCTAAGTGCCCTGCTCTCAGAGGCACTTGAAAACACGAATAAGGGGATCTGGTTTTCATGTGCATTTTTATGAACGATCTTTGCAACTTCGGTGAGAGGTTTTTTTGTTGCTTTTTAGCAGTGTCATTGCCAGGCCCTGGGAAACTGAGCTTTGCAGCAGGGATCAGGGCCTCACTCAAGCTCTTAGCCCAGCCAAGAGAGCTATGTGAGCCAGTTGCTTTCTACTGCTCAACATGGCATTTGGCACGTGTCTCACCCTTGTAGTTGTCTTCTATCCACTTAGCCCCGACTGCTTACTCTGACTCCTGATGCTGGAGTCCTAGGTCCTCATTCCAGTTTGATCATTCAATATCCAGGATTTACTCTTTAACAGAGAATACCTGGCTTTGGCCTGGACCCACTCTCCCCTCCTGTCTTCCATGGTGTCCTGACCACCTAAACTTTGTCCACTGGTCTTTCCCACACCACCAGCTTAAAAACAGCATTGATTTTTCTGGCTTCTGGCCCTGGCTTGTCCTTCTTACAATACCTGGCTGCCATCCTCATCCCTGAGTCTAGCCTGGCAGTAGCCACTGTGTGAGATTTCCCATGTCTCTGTTGCATCCCTAGTGGCTACAGCTACAGAAAGTCCTCCATTCCACTTATTGTTAAGGATTTTGTTTTCTTAAAACATGTCAAGGTACTGTGCAAACAAACTTTTAGGTATTTAAATATTAAGAATGAGAGCCCAGGCATGACTATTCTCACAGCTTTTCTGACTAATGATAGCATTACTCTCTTGCTGAATGATTCAGCTCTTTCTACCACTACCACTTTTCCTTTTGGTTGGCTTTAAAGAATAGGCAGTCTGAGAAACAGCAGGTGCCAATCTCCCTGAACGCTCGTCAGCATATCCCTTTGGGCCAACATTATCAACGCTTTAACCAACCCACAAAGTGGCACTACCCTCAATCCTCTTCCTTTGCGTGATTTACCAATACGCAACACTTCCTTTCAAATCAGCCTTTCCTCTATTATAACGAGTTTTCTCATGTTCAGCATGTCTTTAAGCAAAGAAGGTAAGTCTCTTCTCACCCAGTTGTGCCTGCAAAGTAGATGTGTGTACCTAAGATTGTCACATACACCTTCTCTGTATTCTGAAAAACAGGTTCTTGATATCTACCTTGATATCTACCTAAAGATTAAAACTCTGGAACTTAAACTGTACTCATGCCTACACTATAACATCTAACACCACCAGAGATGAAGAGTGCCTTAAGCCCACTACCCAAAAAAATTTGTGAAGTAATGGCAGATTCCTCACAAACATTGTAGAAGACCTCACTTTTGAAAATACAGAATCTCACCTCCACCGAGGTAACAGTTGTAAGTTAATGGTCACTGTCTGAAGACCTTCATGCTATCTGTTGCTAGAAATGTCTGGGGATGTTAATATGGTCCACATTCTGCACAACTAATATCCTTACATTCTCCTGTTGGTTGGGTGTAGGTGGCTTCATACCCAAGGTCTTTTTTTGATCCCCTGCATAAGTACTCAGAAGTGTTCCAAGAAGTCATATTTTCTTCATTTACTGGGTACTGGGTACAGGCCTAGATAATGCATTAAACTAATGGCAACACATCTTATGAGTAATCGAGACCACAGGTGCAATGACAGTGCAGAGGCATTTTCCTATAAACCCCATGGCATAGATGCAGAGGGCAACATCAGGACATGATGTGAACTGGGGAGACAATACGCAGTTTCATGGATCTACTGAGTCTACTGTTAGCCTGTACAGACAGGCTTATGGAACATAACCTTTCTTGTCCGAGATGAAAAGAGCAGCTACTGCCAGCTGTGGTCATTAGTTTTAGAAAGCTGTATGATGCCTAAAGATCTGCTAACAGAATTTGGTCTTCTATGAACAACTCTTCCATGACCTCAAGGGAATCCACTTCCTTCTTGTGCTAAAGTGAATGAATGCAGTTCTTTTGCAGCATATTGGCAGTGTGATCAAAGATGCCAGAGAAACTGAGGAAAGGTGAGAAACAAGGCAATATAAAACACCTCTGGGGTATGGGTTTTGTCGGCCTAATATCTATGAAAGCTGTTATATGTGTAGAATGTGTGTAAAAGACAACAGACATAAATTTGGTGAACAACGTACGAGTGCATATCCCTCAGAGAGTGGGCGCAGAGATGAGATAGGGGAGAATGTCTTTCACAAAGTTTTCTGTTTAAACTCTTAAATCCCCTGCTGAAAGCCACTCTGAAGTCTCTTACATCACTCTCTTCCTCTGTATTGAACAGAATATGCATTCGCTACAGGTATCCTATTTTGCCATTTTAAATTATTTCTTATCTTTACCTTTAGAAGGTTGACTCTATTAATCAGAACAAAGGAGAGTGTGACAGCTAGAAGGGGAACTAGGGAAAAGTTGGGAATATTTATTACAGCCATTTTGGGCTCAAGGTATCCCAGTCTTATTTAATATGTTGACATGTTGAACACTAAGAGATTTTTTATCATCATCGCTCAGCTCTGATATATAAATATAGGCATCTATTAATTATACTAACAGATGATATATATATAATGCCTACTTAGCCTCCAGTTATGAGCAAATGCATTATACTCATCAGGGCTGCCCCAAGGGCATCAGTGACTTGTCCTTGTGAAGACATGCTTGGCCCTCTAATTAAAATACTGAGCAGAAAACATTCACCTCTCTCTTGAGACAGCTACTTCTGAGACACAGAAAAAAAATACCTTTCCTTAGCCTCAGGGTATAGGAGCCAGAACAAGTTAAGAATTAGAACATTGTAATGGGAGTGGATTTTCACTGTTTATGAAGATATTTTCCACACAGTAAACACAGACGCTACTTGATATGCAGCAGTCAGAGCTGGGATTGTCAGTTAAGAGGGAATGCCAAAATGGCATAGAGGCAGCACAGCAGGAGATACCCTCCTTTCCAAGCTCAGCGGTCCAGTACGTCAGGAACGGGCAGGCACATACTTGAATTACAACATGCTTCTGTGATGCCTAGCTACGAAGTAGTGCCTTGGAGCTGTGGGGGATCAGGTAAACTTCCCTAAGCTATACTGGGGACCAAAACCAGCTTCAGGTGGATGAAGGTGCTTTGTTTATTTTTTTCTGACCATCTGCTAGCTACAGCTTTGTCAAATTGGAGAATCTCACCCAGAGTAAGACTCATCTCATGGCCCCAAATTGTTTGAATTAAAGGCTCTGCTTAATTACTGCTACAGTGGTTAAGAAGTTAGAGTAATGTAACAAGCTGAACCACAGTAGATATGCATAGATGCTTTCTGTGTTGTTGCAATTACCATTTAATCTAATCTGCATGAAACTGGACTGCAGTGAGCTACCTGGCATTTTCCCATGTAAAGCACTCACATGTAAGCCATTACCACAGTTTAGGTGATGCATAGCAACTTCTTATGTAACAGTGAACACTCTCGTGTAACCAACTCTTGTGTAACAGAGTTGAATGTAAATCTGAGTCTGAAGAGCAGCAGGTCAGATCCTTCGGTGGTATAAATCAGCACGCGTTGACTGGCTTCACTTGAGCTTGGCCAGTTTCTGGTTGTATGCTTTCATTTCTTTGAGGCCTCTTCTAAAACTTCATAAAGTCAATTCTAGCTCAAAGTAGATCATTATTTCTTTTTGGAAAAAGCCTTCAAAGTCCCTGAAAAAATACTAAGCAGTGAAAAGAAGCTCATCCATGCCTAACTGTTCTAGTGGTTAATATAGCCTTACTATTAATTTTTAATGCAATTTCTCAAGTGTCAAAATTGAAATTCAGTTTCTGGATCTGAGAGTAGCATAATCTGCTAGACTGGGAGTCATCTGTTATCAAATTTTGTTCCCTAAGCAACCACTTTTCATAGTATTGCATTCACAATTTGTTCACACTCTGTCCTTAATGTGATTTGCAAGGTGATACAGTGTGCAACATAAAAGGATGAAATCTGTTTTTCAAACATTTGCAAATAGATTTTGAGAGTGAATGCTTTCTGCAAGAGTCTACAATAGTCTAGGTATCAGCTAAAAAAAACCCCCAAATCTATCAACAGGTGAGCTTGGTTGATCTATTCTGCTGTGTACTAAGTCCTTTTTTTGTAGTAAATAAAACTTTTGAATTGGTGGTACAACTTGAAATAGACTTTTCAAAGTTAAATACTAGCTGGCTTTACTGCCTTAATAACAGAAGAGATGATAAGCAGCAATGACATTAATAATAAATATTCTCAAAAGTGAGATGCAGGACCTGAGCGTAGAATGAGATACAGCTTGCCTCAATACACATGTCTGTAGGAATCTAATCAAGATTGATCTTATCATATTTAGAGCCTGAGAGTGTCTCAGGTGGACTAGAGGCAGGAAAATGGCAAAAAGCTGTTATTTCTTGTAATCCTGGGCAAGGACAAGAGTCAAAGAACAATCATTAAAGTACCCTTGCTCAACAAGGAACCAAAGAATCTGTTTGAAAAGAAAGCAAACTCTGCTTCCTAACTGTCAGCATCATTTTGTGTTCAATGTGAAATATTTAGATGCTGAAGAACTGAAAACTAAATTCTGATGGATTTCATTGTTAACTCACTTGCTCTAAGAAATTCATCATCATACTTTCCACACATACCTGCCTACAACCAGGACAACGTTTGCTGTAGATATTGTCTGTTTTTATCCATCCTTTATACAGTCATGGAATAGGAGCCATGTCTGTGCCTCCCCAACTCTACATCACAAGATGTAGAATACCATGAGAATCCCTACATATGACTTATAGACGTTCACTCAAATTTTAAGGAGAGAGAAATAAAGACAGAGAGATGATCTTGTTGCACTACTAAAGATTCCCAGAAGTTAGAACAATAAATTTTACTCTATACTACTCGGATTATATTTTCCCCATTTGATCACTGTCAGAGAATAATAACTGAATACAGGAGGAGGTCATGTGACCCATGGTGATTTAATGACTTTTCTTCAGAGTTTGGCTTCTCCAGAGATGATCGTTGCTCTGTTTTGTTAAAAACTCGGTTTGGCACAAAAATGATCACTCAGGCTGGCAATCAGCGAAGCAGCACAACAGTGTTCAACAACAGCCAGTGGGGCACAAGCCCCTCAGCAGAATTTACCAACCCCCCCTTTCTTTCTGCACACTTCATTTTGTAATACATCGTGTTATATATTTGTTACGTGGTCACAAACAATTTGCGTATGGATGGGTGGATGTACATATGTGTATATACACACACATTTTTCCCCTGCTCTCCCCTTTCAACATGTACACCAATTGCCATCCAGACCAGACAAGTGCATTCTTGCTGTTGGGGACTAACTAGTGTATTTGTAGTTATGACCAAGTCCAGCTTGGTTCAGATGAATTACAGGCTCCTTTCAACTGCTATCAGCTTCTCAGCATTTGATGTATCCAGCATTATTTATCAGTCCCCACCCCGGCATAGGTCTACTACAATAGTTGACAGCTTCTTTCACTAGTTGTCACAAATTTGCTGAACCAGTCCCAGGCCTACCTCATTACCTGTATTTTCAAGGAATAACATCTTATACAGAATGCAAACAACTGATCTCACTCTGCCAAAGGTGTCAGCTTTCAGCCATCATTCACTACCTTTGCAAGCAAATGCCCTTCACTGTCTCCCACATCGCCTTTCATCTGTGAGAGAAGCTCCTCATAAACAGCAAAACCCCACATCTCAGGCTGACTACATCCAAAGTCAGCTACGGTTAGACATTTTGGGACTCTGTGCTTGTCTGAGTGACTGGTGCCATCTGTCGCGGATGAGTAGAATGCACCTAACTCAAAAGAGAGAAGTGGCAATACGTTTTATTGAGGTAAAATAATAATTTGAAGAGTTCAATAAATTTGATGGAATTTAACAAAGTTTGACGGCAGTTCACTAAAGTTCAATAAGTTTGAGGGCAAAGTTCACCTTATTATTTACTGCATGGAAGAAACATACAAAGGAAAATTGAGTTAGCGAAACTTACAAAGTTTAACAAGCTATTAGTCACTTACTGAGGATCTGTTGTGGCAAGGAATCTCTCAACGTCGAGGAATAAAAGGGATCTCTCAACGTCGAGGACTATGGGATCTCTCAACATCAAGGAGTAAGGGATTTCTCCCCCTCAGGCAAGGAAGGATCTCTGAGTCTCAGGTGAGGAATCTCAAACCTTGAGAAGAATCCCTGCTCAAGGGGAGAGTCACCTGGTGTCAGTCTAGCTGTAGTTCAGAGGGAGCTCAAATTGGGCTTGTCCAACGATCTTCCATTGGTAAAAGGTCTCTCTTGCCTTGAGGAGCAACCTTGAGAGGCATCCCGGCTCAAGGGGAGATCACTGACATGCAGCCATGCTGCCTAGCCAGGGAGAGCTCAAAGAAGGCTCACTTAGGCTGTCATATTTATGGGATAAAGTGGTTGGCTCGTAGTCAACTCACATGCTATGGAAAGGTAGGCATGACACTCCTTGTACCCACAACTTTTTTGTTCCTTGATAAATAAGTCTTGGAAAAGTCACCTGTTATTTATGCATTAATCGCACGATCAGTGTTCCAAACTCGTATGTATTGACATTTACTGTGTCACTCTGTTCCTTTGTGGGTTTTCGGAGAACAGGTCAAAACTAGAGGAGTTCTTGGCCCGGCTACAGCTCAGGCCACTACCTCCTTTGGAGCCTGTACCAAACTACTGCTAGTTTGGTTAAGGGGTCGAGCACATCTGTCACACCATCTCACTGCTGCTTTGTTCTCCTCCCAGCCTCTTGCCTCTACGCTTATACTGAGCCTCATAAAGGGGTCACAGTACCAGCTGGAGTCTCACTTGCAAAATGCAAAAAAGGGGCACCCTCAAGTCTCTATTTGAACTTTCTTTCCATTGAACTTGGCATCTTTGACCTATAATAATAAATATCTCAAAGTGGATTCTAAGTAAAGAAATGTTACGTACCAACAACAATTTTGTTAAATCGTGTGGAACTTTGCCAGACTCAGGAAAATCTGCAGCATCTGGCAGCAGACTGAAATATATAACTGCAACCAGGGAAATATTGTGACTTTACTATCCTGGAAAAGTTTACTGTCCTGGAAAATTGTTACTGTACGAAACCCATGCCAAGTTAATATTGTAATGAATTTTATGGCTTGGAACTGCAGTTAGCTAGTGCTTGTAGCCAGAGGGCTATATCCTCAGATGGTGTAAAATAAGTGAATGTGGAGGAAATCACAGACTTATCAGGAACAGACTTTAAATGTGGAACAACTGGACTGAGAATAAGCCTGCTGTTGCAAACCTTCTCTTACAAAAATGGACTCACTGATTTTGTGTGACTGTGAACACAAGAAATGCATAACATCTAGTAAATTTAGAGGAAGACATGCATAAAATCTTGAAGACAGATGTATGAAATCTAATAAAGGGGTCTAAGAAAATTTCTTAATAACATAGAAGACAATTATTCCTTGCTGATGTATATCCCTGGCACATGGAACTATTGTGCCTATGATTAGGATTGCCTGAGCACACTCATAGAAACTTTTGTAGCTCTTACCTGCTTCTTGAAGAGGTGTTGGAGGAGGTAAGAAGATAGCTGGAGTGGAGAGAGGAGGACAGACACGAAGCTGTTGTAGAGTGCCTTCACGTGGGTAGTGCTAAGGTCCTTTCCTTTGCAGTTCTGTAGTCTGCCTTCCACTTGCAGTTCTGCGACCTTTCGCCGAAGCTGCTGCCGCAGTGTTTTTCCCTGTTCTCACGCTGTTGTTCTCATGCCGCTAATCTCATGGCGCCGCACCTGCAGACCCTGATATTATCCTTATGACTGATTTCTCATGGGAAGCAATTGCCACCAGAGTAAGAATGACTTCTTCCTTCCCCCTGCCCTTTCCCATCCCTTCTTTTACAGCTTTTAGTTTACACAAGAGGAAAAACAAAAGTTAGTCAATAACATAGTAGATAATAGTGATTTAAATCTCCAGTTAGAATTATCCAATAATATATATCCAAGTCTGGTGTGAAACACTTGTGCTCCATTCAGAGCAAACAGTGTTTCAAGTAGGAGTATCCAGAAGGGAGTTTGAGCAGGTCAAGATGAAAGCTATATGGTTACTATGGAAAAAAAGGTGGAAAATTATCATCATTAGCATCACCTGGAGAGGATCCCCAGAAGAAGACACTTGCATTGGAGACTCTGCTGTACCTCTTCATGGCCAGCCATGGGTGAAAGTTATCACTTTCACTTTTCTCTCTCTTTTTCTCCTTTGTATTTTTCCCAAAGGTAATTTTAGAGTAGATGCGTGCCATCAGCTACAGACTCTGTGACAAAAACTTTAAGCATTTAAATCTGTATCAGCATCCTTTGTGCAACAACACCATATGACCAATGTTACCTCTTGCCTAGGGCAGAAAAAATGGCTTTCAGTTCCAGGCTTGATGCTGATCTAGCATGTAAATTTTTACAAGTTATTTCAGCCTAGATGCAGTCTCCCAGCAGCACTGATGTAGCTGTAGTGGCTAAGCTGGGAGCCTGTGTGTTATGTCCCTTCGCAGAAACTCATGAAACGCAGAAACGCAGAAACTCATGGTGCAGCACAGCCATGGCCCGGGTGGACTATGGTCTCCCTCCATAAACACCTCTATCTCTGCATGTATAAACTCCCCCAATATGCCTACTGGCTTCTTCTATAGCCATATTTAATATAGAGGCAATCTATGAAAAGTGCTTCCTCAGTTAATGCTTAAAGTAGTGCTGGGGAAGACTCTGTGCTTTATTTCCCTTGTATCTCAGTTCCTCAGCTGTAAAGCACCCTGTGGTGTGGACTCAGTGTCTCATCATGTAGGTGGACAGCCTCTTTCAGAGGCTTACATGCAATTATGGTACAAATTGCATCAATAAAGTAAGTAAGTCACTGATGGCATGTCTGGACATTACAGCTATGTCTATACTTATAAGTTAAACAGTTCCAAGGAAGACTCCCAAGCAGTAGAAATGAATTGTCTGCACTGTAAATTCGCACTATTAAATTATCCCAGTGCAGTTTGGGCCACGTCAGATGGCTTTGGCGCTCTCCAGAATACTCTCTGGGAGAGTCTGGGAGTTAGCAGGGGTTAGGGACAGTCCCAGCAGGCAGTTCGTATGCAGTCTCTGTTTTAAAGGCTCAGGGAGTTCAATAATACATTTTTGGGCAGCTCTGTAACAGCCAGTCTCACTGATACTGGGTGAAAAAAAACCTGGAGAATTAAGTGGCAATATGTAGTCTAATTAATTGTGCTTACACAACACATTTAATTCCCAGAGATCTCATTCCCTGTTCCAAAGGGTAAGACTCTACTTCCAGAAAGATCAATAATGCATAAAAAATCTGCCCAGTATTATTAGTTTGAAATGTCAAAGCTTTCCTGCTTACAGTGAGATTTCAAAATCCATATTTAGTCTTTTTAGCAGATGTGGTTTGAGCTTTCATTACTGTTAACCACCTGTAATTCTCACACACTGGAGTCTGAGAGAGGTCACCACTTCTGAAAACCTGGCCATTTTAGTCAGCTCCTGAAAAATTGATTTGGAAGCAGAAGAGACTAAGTCACTTTGATTTTCTAAGAGTCAGAACAAAGGAAACTCTTCTTCTAAGCAATGATGTAACTTGAAGGTAAACCTAACCACTGTGTATTAAAAATGGATGCTCATCCACTAAGGTTTATTAGCTTTTTGGATGGAAATACAAAGATGAAACATTTCATTCTCATTACTGAAGGAATAATGAACAAATAGTGAAAAGAAGCAAAGTTTTTGTATAATTGATTCTTCCTGCTGGTTTTGAACTAATCTGAAATTGCTTGAAGTGATATGCTTGTATGACTTTGCAATACTGTCAAAGGCTTATTAAATAAGTTCATCAAATCATCACAGATCCAACAGAAATTTTCCTAAATAAGCTTGAAAACTTCAAAATGAACGTGCCTGCAAAGAAATAAAATGGATCAGAGAGAAAGTTCAGCCTTCAATGCAAACAGGGCTCTCATGATGCCAGAAAAGAGTCACGCAACACTGAATGGAAAAGCAGAGCAGAAACTGTTCAAAGACAGTACAGTGATGTACATTCTGGGGCAGCGGAAAACATCTCCATATACAAGTAATCACATAGGTGAACTATATGCTATGGACTTGGACTTGAATTAATTTTCCTATTTCGCATTACATTTATTTACTCAGACTCTGTTTAACATCATAACCATCTCTAGTTTCCTCTCCAACAACAATTAGCTTAAGTTATATTTAGAATAGCAGAGAATATACTTGTCTTACTCAGATTTCAGTTACTGTAGCTAAGCACCGGAATGCATTTAATCAGTGAAAGGACCCAGTAAAGGAAATACATATTTTATATAAACAATTTTTTTCTACTGTCTCTTTAATATTCTCCAAGAAATTATTTTCTTCCTATTCACACAGACTAATACCTTTTTCTTCAAACAGCCTCACTGATTTTAAGGTACTGTGAGGGAAGGTCAAACTTTATTCAACATATGTGAAGGACCCTTGTGGGCATAGTGGAAGAGCAGAGCTTTCACAAGAGATGTGAAGGAGGAAGATGTTTAACAAGAAGCTTAGTGTCAGTTCTCATCTGAAATATGAAGAGCATTTTAATAAATTGTTTAGCAATAGCCTTTGTCCTTCTCTCATATCTATTAAAATGAGAATCCAGGCTCAACTAATATATTCCAAGCAGAATTAGAAGACATAAAGAAAACCGGGGGAGGTTTCCCATGTAGGTGTTTTTCAAAGTTAAACCTAGTAAGGATTTTAAAAAGTGTTTACATTTCTTGTAAATGTTTATTTTTTGTGAGCTAAGGATTTCATTCTGTGCAAGTTTCTATTGCAGCTGCCATTATAAATCTCAGTAATAGATATATTTTTAACTACATTTCTTGATTTGTTTTTTTCCTTTCCACTTCAGTATAAAATTTTATACTAAACTGAATTTTATCTGTGATAATATTAGCATCATAATTGGGTACCAGGGACATTAAACAGTAGTCAGAGATTATGAAATGAGCCATATGTTGTTAGTTAATGTTCAACCTAAATCCTAATGATATTTAAAACTTATACTAATTCTCTGTTTCTTATTGGGCAACCTTGGTTTATGGGCTTGATTTTCTTGCATGTACAGTAACCTCCAAGAATGACTCCATTTAACTAAATACTATTATATTGTCTTATAAAGCTCTGTGCAAATCTTTGCATTTTTGAAACATCTTGCAATAAGAATTGGTTTCCTTTGTTGTTCACTGATGTATTAGAGTTATGCTGCTCCACAGTGGCAAATTAATCATTGTGCTTTCTTCCATTTTATTTCACAGAGTTAAGCATTATCAAAGAAAGGCTGAGGGCAAAGAAGGCAAGTGTGGAGAATTGAACACACTGTACCAACACACTGACAGGAAAACTGAGTCCCTCGGTACAGAGTCTTTTTTCTCTTTTTAATTTGATGAAATGGACATTGCTGTCAATTCTGCAGTGCTTCCATGAGTAGGACTCTCCGGATCAACAGATGTGGATATTGAATGATTGCAACCAAATGAAAAATGCATTTGGTCCCTGCAGTGTGTTTTTATTCTAAAATGGAAAAATTATTCTTTCCCTGCAGCAAACAGCCGTTCGCCCAGGCTAAGTTTCCCTTTAATTAGACATTTCTGCAGTTTTCCGTGGTCTTAGAGCTTTTCTTTGTTTTCTCTTTTAAAAGGCCTTCATTATTCTCTCAGTGTTCACAACTCGATAATATTCATCTGAGCTAGAACAAAAGTTTATGAAGTGGCTGTTTAAAATAAGCCTGGGAAGTGCATATTGCTGGACTTCATGGGAGTGGCAGGTGTTAGATGCTCCGCACTTTGTCACAACAGTCCCACCATCAGGCTCAGTGTCCTGAATACGCACTCTGCAGTCTGCTTGTAAGGTTCCTATAGCTTAGTTCAAGTCATCCCTTCTTACTCCCATAAAGATACATAATAATTCTCCAGAAAGTAAAGCCCTAAGGATTCAAATATATCACTTTACCAAAAATAAGTAACTTAGACGGTTTAGGCCCAGAGGTGATTTCATTTTAACTAAAGAGAAGTTTCTTATAGTACAGTTGGAAAAGGTATGTGCTATTATTTTTCAGTCTATAAAATTTAACTCTAAAAACTTCAGTTATACTGAAAAGGCACAGAATTTAGTGCCTTCTCTAATACAAAACCCAAACCTACTGAATTAAAGGAGTCAAAAGATTTTTAAGTTGTGTTCAGTCCAGTTTTCATATTCTAGATAGATTGTCATTTTTCCAGCCCTGAAATAGCCTTATACAGATATAGACGCAAAGATAGAGGAACCAGAGGCAGTTTCTTTGCACTAACCTTGCAAAAGACTGAACTGATAGAGATGGGAAAAGTATGAAGAGGAAGGGAATGACTCCTGCTGGTTTGGGACTAGTTGAGCAAACAGGGACTCTTGGCTACTACACTTGTCTATGAGGAGTGATTACTGAGCCAGGCGATTATTTCTAGGGAAGAGCACTGGCTTCATTCAGTCACCTTCTGAAATAGCTAACATCTGGCAGATACTTGTGTCCTAACAGCAGGGAGGCTTCCCTCCGTGTTTTCATGGCTCTACACAGAAAAGGCAGTCGGGGTTGGCTGACGTATGTTCTGGAGAATGACTCCAACTCTGTGGTTCAGTGCTGAATGCAGCAGGATGAGCTGAAGGAATTCAGTAGTTGTCTCATTTGTAGAGGGTCCAATACTGTGTGTATGGGAGGTAAAGCCTCACCACCACCCCTGGGTTCAGGAAACAACCATGACCTCTGGAGTGGCAATGATTGTTTTGCTCCATGCTATGGGATGCAAGGAAGATGGCTCCTCACAATTCTCTTGTGATAAGCATCCTCCTACCTTGGAGAGAAAACAGTATGGTAGGAACCCTTTTATTTCCCTCTTTTCTGTGTTAGTATTCAAATGAAAGGCCAAGGAGCACTACTATAAAAAACAAACCATGTCTATTTTGTATTCTCATTGTGCCAGGAAAGGACACACAGTCTGTCTCTAAGGTGGTCTGATTTATTCAGTCCCCAAACCACTGTTTACATAAGGAGTCAACATTGTTTAGTATAGGCTTCAGCCTCATTGACATTCATTGGTTCCACCGTGGTCTCAGTCGATCTCAAGATTTCAGATAATAGCTTCGGTGTCTGGCCAATAAGTAGTGCTCATGTGAAGCCAAGCAACACCACGTTAATATTTATGTTGACAGACAGATTGACTCCACAAAGCAATTTTTTTTTTCCGGCAGATTATATGACACCCACTTGGGAATGGTGTACAGCATCCTCATGGGGAGATTCCCTCTCCTGTACTAGATTAAAAGTTCCAGAGGTGATTCCAAGCTGTAAATTGTCTTTGTGTCACTACAATAATTTAAAAACTTTTTTTATCACAGTTCATCTGTGTATTTGACTTTTTTATCTTATCAGGTATGAGGCAAACCTTTTATTATAAAAAGAAAGACCCCTTCAGTAGCTTCTTGCAGAGCACAGATGCTATTCCCAGGCACTGTGCACTGTCCTTCACATCACAGAATTACACTTCAGTATCCACCCATAAGCAGATGCTGAACCATTCTTATTTTCACTACTTCCAATACCCTTCAGTTTGCTTGTAAGTCAGCCCTCGATGAAAAGTGATATAATGTCAACAGGCACTTTTGGCAACCATTAAGAACACCCAGGAGGAACAAAGCTTGTTGTTGAACCTTTAATGAAACTACACAAATCTGCAACAGCCTGAACAAAACCTATTTCCTGTATTTCATTTTATTCTCTTCAACTATCAAACATAGTCCCTTCAATATGTAGTTGTAAACGAAGTGCTAGATCATCCAAGCAAGCCTCCTGTAAATCCATGTTCTATTTAGTTTACCTGGTTGTATCTGCTCTTGGGATGAATAACTTGTATTTAACAAAAAGGTTATTCATGTTTGGCTAAACCAGGCTTTCTGGGAAAGCAGTGGAAGATATATCAAATGCTGGTTAACCCACCATCACGGGGAGAAGTTTTCTCCCTCCCTTTCTTTGTTTTGCCACTTGAATTATCTTACCTCCGTGTCTGGTCCTTATATTCTCTTTTTGCCCTGAAGAGCCCTTTTAGTGCCTGTTGTCTCCTTCCCATGAAGGCACTTGCACACTATAATGAAGGCACCCTTCAGCCTTTCTTTTCAAACAGATTGAGCTGTGTAATCCACTCACCCTGTGATACTTCCCTCAGCTTTCATGTCATTTCACAGAATCACAGACTAGCTGAGGTGGGAAGGGGTCTCTGGAGATCATCTGGTTCAACCCCCAGCTCAAAGCAGGATCACCTAGAGAAGGCTGCTCAGGACTAATCAGGTTTTGAATAAATTTCAAATAATAATATAAATAAATAATAAATAAATAGTTTGCACAGGCTTTTCTTTCTCCAGAAACTTTAAATGGTTCTATAGAGTAACCCTTCATGCTTCTCTTGAGAGGAAAATCAGTTATGGGAGGGTTGGTTTTTTTAGTGTTATTCTGACAAGAAGAAAATAGAGCATAAAAAATTCAGTATCATCAACATATCATGTGGTAATTACAGCACTTAAACACATAACCAGACAATGAACAATGAAAAGCCAGGGATTTTCCTTGTGTAAGAGAGGACAGCCACATATTGTCTGTCCTGACTGGTGAAAATGATTTGATTAAAAAACCTGAAATATTCTATCAGCCAAGTCTGAGGGTACTGTGAAGGACACACATAGAAGCACTGGGCATGTATATCTCTATTTTCAGAGGCAAAATGATATTGCCTCTGCACAAGTTATGAATGTGAAGGATAAAACACAGACAGCAGATTTCTGTTGTTCAGAACAGGGAAGAAAAAAAGAACTGTCTATGAGACAAAAGGGAGGTTTTGGTCTGTAAAGGTAGGATTCACCTCACCTAACCTTAAGAGCCTTGAAGTTAGATTTCTAGTCATAGGTGGCCATTTAGTCCACATCTACTGTCACTGGAGAAAGATGGACTAGTTCAGAGGCAGCCTCTTTCCATTTGTCTTAGATGTCAACTGAGTCAGGCTCTGCAGGTTCCTGCCTTTCTTTCACTGACTAAGAACAGTCCAAAAGGACTAGTTTTGCATTGAATGATAATTTATATACAGATTATGTTAAGTGAGATTAATTGCACACTCAGGTTACAAACCTGTAAAATTACTTTACAATGTCCATGCCACTCTGCTTGGCAGAGATCAAAAATATGGGTAGAAGAATCATGAATCTTGATTCAAATTACGGAAAGATGTGTCCCAAGATCAGGTGACAACAATCTTCATGTTTATTTTTGAAGAGGTTTCTAGAGCTCAGCCACTTCTGTCATAGAAAAAATAAATCTGTTGAGCATCAGTCTGTTTTTCCATTGTCTTAATTTCAATTCCATTTGGCAAAAATTAGTTTATAAGAAGATTAATTACTAAACTGAGAGCCTGGCTTTAAATCAGTAATTTTAGTTGTCTTCTGAATGGCTTGCTCTTTTGAATTTTCCTTAACAACTATGATGTTTATCAAGAGCTGGACATTAAAGTCTGTTCATTAATAGACCCTTTCATCCCAAATTTGGCACTTTTTTGCTAACTAGGAGGAGTGTATTTAGACATGTTCATATAAGCAATTATGTGACTAAACCTAGTTCAGAATCTTAATATTTACATTTTTAACCCCGTTTTCTAAGGAAATGAAGCCTAAATGGTCAGACTTCATATGTATATCCATCTTCCTCTCTGCAATGCTCACTAATAACTTCTGAACCCTCTAATTTCAACCAAATATGACAGAGACTCAAGCACTTTATAGTCCTGCAGATTTCACTACACCCATATGAGATAAAGCTCCTATCAAGGACCTTATTAAATGACAGGTGGCAGCAAGAATTCAAACCTTTATAAAGACACTGGAAGTCTGCATAGGATAAAAACACCACAAGTGCTCTGAGCACAGAGAAATGGTTAATTTACATTCATATCTTTTCAAAAAACACAGAATCTAATAAATTCTGTTCATGGAACAACTTGTTATTACACGAGAAAATAATTTTCTTCACATTAATAGGGGACTGTTCCTCTTTTTTTGTTGGTGATATATGCTACCTTGAAAAAGACAAAATTAGAATTGAATTTTAAATGCATAACAGCAGTATTTTCCATCTTGCTGTCTAAACTAGCCTTGTACCCCATTATATTTGAGCACAGATCTGGGATTCTCCAGGGAAAAGACCATCTGCTGTCACAGAGGAATAATATACCCAGTATTGTACCTCTGTGTATAAAGTAAACACTGTGCCTCACTATGTGGAATTCATGTTCCATGAACAAAGTAATTTGCTTTATTAAAGGCAAATTAAGCAGTGGGGAAGCTGCCAACTGACAGTATTTGATTTTGCATAAGCACAAAAATGATCCCAAATTTATTTATTTTTTTTATTCCTTCTAAAATTGCCTAAAATATAGTATTGATTAATTAACAGAATTTCAGAAGTTGCATAGGTCTGTGTTCAGTATTCCAGTCAGAGGTTGGAATGGTAAAATAATGTTGGTTGGAAGTGATCTGCAGAGATCTACTTTGTCCCCCCACACTCAAAGCAACTTCAATATCAAAGTGGGGTGATGTTGCTCAAGTCAAGTTTTGAAAATGTCTAAGATCGCCACAAGCTCGCTGGGGCCCTGTTGCAAACCTTCACCACCCTTATGGTGAACATTATTTTTCTCTTGTGTCCAGGTGGAATTTTCCCTGCTCTGATGTTTCACTGTCACTTGCTGTCCTGGCGCTGTGCACTGCTGCATCCAACTACATCTTCACCACCTCCCACTAGGCAGCTGTAGACAGTAGTAAGGCCCCTGTCCCCTTCTCTTCTCCAGGCTGAACAAGTCCCAATCCTGAAGCCTCTCCTCAGATGGCAAGTACACCAGCCCTGATCATCTCTTGGGGGCCCTCTGCTTAACTTGCTCCAGTTTATTGATGCCTTTCTTATACTGGGGGCCCAAAAGTGGACACAGTCCTCCAGAAGTATCTCAGAAGTGCTGGGTAGAGAGGAAGACCAGTTCCCTGGACCTGCTGGCTCCATTCTTGCTGCTGCAGCCCTGTGCATAGTTAACCTTCATTGCTGCTACCTCTGCTTCCAGAAAATTGGTCCAGTGAAGAATGATTAATGGTTATCCATCCAGACTATCACACCATAAGGCATTATAATACAATAGCATTAAGATCCAAAGGTGCAGTATTAGAGCATTTTTTTTAGTCCACTATAGTCATATGAGTATTTACTTTTTAAAGAAAAGAAAGAAATATGACAAACCACTGTTTGATTTATGCATTCATCCAAGCTAGCCATAATCACCTGGGATACAAATAAATAGAGCTTTCACACTTGGATGGTCTAGACTAGAAACCACAGACCTCACACCAAAGTGTGAGACAAGAGTCTCATAAATAACAGTAAAATGTGACTTTTTTTAAAATTGTATTTTAATCAGCTTTCAACCAACAGCAAAACTTTCCAATAGAAAATACAGATTGTGTGGAATAAAACTTCAGCTCAACAAAAATTGGTGAATTAATTTTGATACAGAAATAGAATTCTGTAAGAATACTATAAGAACTAGAATATAGAATTTGAGATTAAAATTGATGAAATGTTTCCATTTAACCCTATTTTGCTGTTCTTGGCTTCAGTATGGTTTGTGGGCATTGTAGTCAGAGCCTGTCCTGAAAGGAAGGTTACCCGTAGCTGCAGAACTGTGTTGAAGCACCTGGGTGTCCACACTACATCTTTTCTTCTGTTAGCTTCTCCCCTCCACCTGACCATCTCTACCCAGGTCCCATCCATCTCTGCAGGCAATGTCCAGTGGTCAGAGTCCTACAGACTCTCCTTCACACAAGCAATTCAGGTGCAGCAGATGAGCCAGCACATGAGGAAAGGCAGGGACTTGCCAAGTCGTCTAAATTCCCAGGTATGAGATGCCATGAGGTGGAAGGAGCTCCTGGACCTGACACTACCCAGGGCAAGCCCAGCCCACCCCCAACAACCATGGGCTCCTCTGAGAAGGTACATCATCTGTCTGAAACCTTTTTTGGGACCTGCCTCTATCCTTTGTGCCCAGCCCTTGGAGGTACCCACTATGTGTCTTACGGTCTTGGAACATACGAAGGTTTTTGTTCTGTGGCTCACATTTCAGGTTAATCCATTTTTTTGTATATCCTCGTAACCCCCCAGACTATTGCCATGAAGTAAAAAGCAGCTGACAGTTTCTCCCTCTGCTGCTGAGAAGAATGGATGACAAGTTTTATAATCACAGGCAACGAGGAAAGAATTAGAAGTTCACAGAGGTAGTAACCCCAAAGAAGAACTCCTTAATGCAAACGTAATTGATTTGAAGCCATTTGCATTCAATGCCACTAGGTCAGAATGACTGTAATAAAACAGATGAATAATATTAATACTCCATTAAATAATGACACCATTAAAAGTGCACTTTTAATTTCCAATATAGTTTTGCCAGTCCCCAAATCAGGACAAATGGCTCCCTATAGCAAACAGGGCCTCAGAAAACACAAATTTGATTCAGAAACCTGCAAGAATCTCCTCAAAATGAACATTTCTAGTTATAGTCTTTAATGTCAGGACATAAAGATTAACAATCTGGTAACATGGTTTCTAAGTAGTTCACATGAATTTGCACTTACAACAGAGTTTCTATGAAAGACAAGCAACACTGTACACAAACTCACCTGCCAAGTCAGTTGAAAACCTGATTGTGATAGAATGAGTTTTTTCTTAGTAACGTGGTCTAATCTAGTATAATCCCTTGTGCATAAATTGAAGGAGTAGAAAAGGGAAAAGGTGTGTTGTTGACCACTCTCCAACTTTGCAATGGCCAACTCTGGCACCAGTCAGACTAGACCTCTAAGTGAAGGCCATGGGTGAAAGATTTCAAATAAAGCTTATGTCCTTGTTGCCAGATTTTATTTGCACAACTTGTCAGAGACATATGACTGGCACAAGAGCTAATTCTGCTGGGAATACAAGGTTTTTCTCTCCCCTTCTCTCCACAGGGGGAATTATCCATTTGTCTTCTGGAGCCAAATTTTCACTGCCATGTGAGTATGGCAGGCACTTTCTGACTGTCCCTTAAAATACCACAGCAAATGTTGAACATTACCAGCCCATCTAAGAAAAGACAAAAATATTTCATTTCATCCTGTTGTTTAGGTCTTGTTGCATGAAGTAGCACTGCCACGTTATACTAGCCCTGTCGAATGCAGGAATCAAGATTTCAGTCTGAATATCCAGGTAACTTTCCAAGTTACCCAAACAACTGTTGCTCCTAAGGACATACCCAGAATTCAAAACTAGATGTCTAAATAGACTTTGCACATAACATAATATGTAATATTTTGCTAATATTACCTATTGAGGCAGGTAGATTGAATAAGGACAGCCAAGAAGATGGGCTCACACATCAGACAAACCCTTTCAGTCACCCCAATCTATTCAGAGAAATCTTTTGGGCCTATGGCAATACACCGTGCTTCTGAGTAGGATGAGAGCTAACACTGAATGGGATGAGACAGCTTGCTCTAAGGTGAGTCGGGGTCAAATTCTTTGGGCTGAGCTTGGACAGGGTTTCTGGGGTTTGGCTGGGCTGGAGGCTGTGGGTATGCTTGCAAGTTTTGCCAGACCGAGTGAAAGTGCTCAAATCCTGAGAAGAGAAGCACTTCCCACTCACATTACACCTATTTGTGATATATGGCTTAGTCACACTGTCCATTAACCGGCTGTCAAATTTCTGATGTCTGTCAAAGTCAAATCCTCTGCTCCCGTATTTTGGTACCACACCAAAAGTTATCTGAACTTCTTCAGGTTTCAAGACAATTCCTCTTTGTCTTTCACACCATTTGCTGCTGAAGCTTCAAAGTCATGTCTTTCAGTGATATCCCTGGAGATTTAATGAGTAACCTGAGACACCCTTACACAGTGCTAGAGTAAAATTTATCCTTTTCAATATATCTGAGATTTTCTTTCAAATTTCATTACAGTGGAAATTATGCAGGAAAAGAGGGTGAAACTGAATTAGAGACTTTTTGCAGAAGATAAGAGCTGAACAGTGTTATATTTTGTTTCCTGTCATTAGCTGCCTTGCTTTTTATTAGTTAAGTCTAAAGTTTGGTGGCCTCTAAAATTTAAGAAGGGATTGACTTGGTTTAACCTGGGCATGGGAGATATAAGTCTGCATCTCAGGAGCAGGGACAGCTTTTGTTTTCCCCGTCTATTTGACAGCCACGGAAACCTCAGCTGCAAACACTGCAGAGATGTTTCGGATCATTCTCTCTCTAACTCCATCTCAGCAGTCTGCAGGTGAGTGCCCGGCAGCGCTGGGGTGCCGGGCGGGAGGATGATGCCCCATCCCGGGCAGAGCTGCCCTGCACAGCCCCGCTCCAGGCCAGCCGTGGGCTCGATCCCTCCTGCTGGCAGCACAGTGGGGTTTCAGCAGCAGCATTATTTATCCAGCTCGGTGTCAGCCTGGGATCATTTTGCTATTGAAACAACACTGCATGATCTTCATGAAATGTCTGGTTATGTGTGAGTGTGGGTTGCTATTCTGTCTGTGAAGATTTCAAAGGAACAACAGAAATACAAAATTCAATAGCCCTGTGCTTTCACCTTCCTAAGCCAAAAAATGCTGTTCTCTTACTCATAATACTATTTGAGGCTCTTCTTGATCCTGTCATTTATCCCAGCAACAGATAACAGGGTGACTGTACTGTCATGGTTTAACCCCAGCCGGCAACTAAGCCCCACACAGCCGCTCGCTCACTCCCCCGCAGCGGGATGGGGGAGAGAATCAGAAGTAACAAAACTCACGGGTTGAGATAAAAACAGTTTAATAATGGAAATATAACAACAACAACAATAATAATAATAGTAATAATAATAATGATAATAATAATTTGTAATGAAAAGGAAGATAACAAAGAGAGAGAAGTGAAACCCAAGAAAAGACAAGTGATGCAAATGAAAACAATTGCTCACCACCAACTGACTGATGCCCAGCCAGTCCCCAAGAAGTTTTATTTCTGAGCATGACGCCATATGGTATGGAATGTCCCTTTGGTCAGTTGGGGTCAGCTGTCCCGGCTGTGTCCCCTCCCAACTCCTTGTGCCCCCCAGCCTACTCGCTGGTGGGGTGGGGTGAGAAGCAGCAAAGGCCTTGGCTCTGTGTCAGCACTGCTCAGCAGTAACAGAAACATCCCTGGGTTATCAATCAACACTGTTTTCAGCACAAATCCAAAACGTAGCCCCATACCAGCTACTGTGAAGAAAATTAACTCTATCCCAGTCAAAGCCAGCACACTGTATGCATTCTGCAGGCTGTGAAGCTGAGGAAAAGCTTTGCCCAACACGAGACAGCAGAGACATGGTCGGCACCAGAGGCAGCCCTGCTCTGCTCACTCCCACCATCCCTGCTTTGCTCCGTTGCGTGCTACAGCTAAAATCTTAGCCCTTTGGCTAAAACAGCACAGAAACAGTGCCCCAGAGACCAGTACTGAATCAGTTTAGGTTTTAATAAAGGAGCTTGTGTGGTTTTCATTATTTTTTTTTAATTTTAATTTTTGTTCTAAATTTTTGAAACTTTAAAATACACTAAGAATAATTGAAAGCAGAGAGGGCCACGTGATTATGTGAATCCAGGATTGTGAAGCACCATAACTCTAGTGCTTCAAGTTTGTGAGAAGCTGAGGTAAACATCAGACAACAATGACAACAGTAACCTCTGACATCAATGGGCAAACAATGAATTTGAGTGTGTGCAAGCCGTCCAAAAGATTTACATGTTTACCTGCATATAATTTGTTACATTTAAGGCCTCTAAAATGGATTTGGAAAGGATATTTTAAAAAGCATTTCCCCTCCACCACCACCACCATTTATAGAGTGAAGCATTGCAACGTTTTCCTATAGGTTACAAATCACTGTGCATGGGGAATTTCAGTGTCTGGCATCTGTTAGGAACATGTTACATTGAGTAATAAAGCTGATCCCTGGATAGCTCATTTATTTAATAAGTAAAGACAAAGACTTTACTAAGTTCCTCCTGCTGTACCACTGAGATGGCAACCTCACTACTCAGCTATCCCAGCAATGCTTTTAACCCTTAGCCCTGAGGCTGGCATGTACGCTGAATTTTCTGCTCAGCTGGCTCTGTAATAGTTCAACCACATTGTGGAGTGTACTTCTCTGTGTTGCGCCAGGTTATTTCTGAACACCGTGCCTATGTTCAGGGAACAATACCTCATTAATAATAAGTTATATTATTCAGAAGCCACCCTCATGCATCATGCCCTTCACTGTGAGTTTCAGCAATTAAAAATAGCCCATTTGAAGATGCATTTGTTCTTGAAATGGAGGAGAATGTGTAATTCTGGCATACCTCACCCCAGACATGCAGAAGTAACTATTAAATCTTGACTATTAAAAAGAAAAGTATACTGTCCTGCTTTGGAAGTAATCCTGCTTGTCTGAATTACTGCACTTAGCCACTCCAGCCCACTGCTGAGCAGTGTGCCCTGGAAAATCAATTACCCAGTCCTTACATGTTGTGTGCACCCCTGGTAGAAGGAACAGGTTTTAAAATGGAGGCAAAATCTTCCTCAGAATTGACTTGGATCCAGCAATAAAATTATATGCATATTCAACTTTAAAATTACAAACTGTAATACAGCTACTTATTAACTGTACTTCTGCAGAGCTACCAGTGAGCCTTGAATGTTTTGCTCTCTGGGTAATTTAGCTATGTAAGACCCAATCCATACTTGATTAAACAAATCAAGAAAGTATTTTGGGAAAGTTGGTTTAGGGTATGAATAAACAGATGCCAGAGTCTGAATTGTTGCAACTTTACTGCTGAACAACTTGGAGGCAATCGCTTTAGGCAGCCACTTATATCTTCCTAGCATGTTGCAAACATAAAATAAAATGAGTTATTTTATTTCAGGGAAGTTAAGTAACTCAGTTCCTCAGCAGTAAGCCGTGGGGCCACATTAACTCATTTTCTTGCAGTCATATGTACGTGCCTTTAAACTGCAAATCTTTGAGAGTTATAAGAATATAAAACTATCTCCAGGAAAAAAAAAAAAAACAAAAAAAAAACCAGAAAAGATATTGAAAAAGAAAACTCCTAGATATGCCATCAGTAATAGATAAGAAATAGAAGGACATTTGAGAATTTAAAAAAAAAGTTAAAAAAAAAACCCAAACAACACCAGAATGAATAAAACAAAGGCAAAATTTTGACCAAGAAATAAATCACCAGGTAAGAAGGGAATGATTTTGTTTCAGTAGAAATTAGTGCATGATGGAAGAGCTTCATGTTATTGAAGACCGGACTTTTAAAATAAAAAGTGTTTTCTGGCTTTTCTCATCCCAGGAACAGAAGACTGACACTCCTGTCGCAAAGGCTCTGGTGAGATTTCCTGTGGAGGTGGGTGTAGAGGGGGTAAGGTAAACACTAAAAGGATGAAGTGTTGTCCCATAGCGCACAGCTGGACATTGCAAACTAAAGAAGGCTGACAAGCATTGGATCAGATAAATTATATCCCAGAGATCTGCAGGAAGCCACAAGGGACAACAGAAAGCCTTAGGAGGAGTATTTTTGACATAATGTTTTGCATGGAAGGGGAGGAACGAAGTAATGGAGCCAAGGACATAATTCATTTGGATTATGTTAAAAGCTCTCAGCAGAAGGTTGGAAAAGCAGCTACACACTGAGAGGGAGGAACAAGTGCCATGGCAAAGAGGTTCACCTTGAACTTACTTTTTGTTTCCTAGCCCTTAAGCTGAGTGAGGCATTCATACCGTGAGTTTCCTGAGCAAAAACTGGCCCTGAAATACAGACTGCCTAGTTATAAATAAAACAGTTGCAATTACCAAAATGACCGTCCCTGCTAAAGATGTGCATTTCAGTTCTCTGGTCAGCAAAACACAGATGGGCACCGAGCAGGCAGGGAAGCAGAAGCAGCACATTCATCACAGCAACAGTGGCAAGCAGTCGCAACATCAAACTTCAGATGCTGCTCTGCCTGGAAAGTTCATAATCTAGAAGGAGGTTTGCAGAAGATCCTAAAGTAGACCACCATGACATGGTGGACTAGGCTGGAAGAAGAGACAGGCACCCACCCACTCTCTTGGCAGCCCTATGCATCATCTACAGATGTTTTGGATTCTAAGACACATTTGGTGAAGAAGAACAGGGTTTTGACAAAGGAGGACCATTTTTTGCAAGCTGGAAAATATGTCAGGATTAAGAATGTCTGTAAGGACATTATCAGGGTCTGCACTGATGTTGAGAGGCAGCGAAGCACTCCATGAGATGAGACTTAGATGCTTGGGGAATAATGCACCATTGATAACACCAATATTCATAGAGTTCAATATGGGAACTGTCTTTTGCAATCTACACGGGAAAAGCATGCTCAACACTTGGCATAAATCGAGCCCTCAGAGAATCTACTGCTCCGGTCTCCGTGTGTCCTCTGGCTGCACCCAGCATGACGCACAACAAATCTGAGAAGCAAAGACAAATGTTGATGACTTTGACGATAAATACCCTATGCCTTGTGTGGACACTGCAAGAGTTCCCGAACAACACAACCCAGCTCAGATGGAGCTAATTTAAGAATTTATTGGGCATTCATTGCTCTGTCTGGAATCATTTGGTGAGAAAAAAGGACATCAGCCTAAACCACAGCAATTACATTTGTTTGGGAGGGGTTTTTCTATTTTCCATTTCTTCCCTATTTTTAACTAGATGAGCATCTAGTTTTATCTGAGTGATGTCCTAATCACTTCTAATGAAACTTGCTAAGTGCAGGTCACAAGCCGGGTTTTAGCACTGTCTGTAATCAGAATTCAAGCTGATTAAATGCATACTGAGGGGCAGCCAGCATGAAAATGCTCTTAATAATGCTCTCAGTTTAAATTGAATTAAGAGTGCATAGACCTTACTGTATCAGAACAGTTACTAATTTCTCCTGAGAAAATGTATATACATTATTTTTGTGAGGCTAAAGCTCTTTCTGGCTCAGCTATAAGACGGTAAGTGAAAGCAGTTGGACTGAAACAAAAGAAAGTATCTGCAGGATCTTGGAGAATTCATGTTCATGCCTCTGAGCTCCCATCTTCTAACACATACATGTGCCTTGTCAATCACACTTAGTGCATTGGATGCAAAATTTTACCAGATAAGGCCAGTTTTGCAAAAGTAAATTTTAGGCTTAAATACCTGAAATTTTCACGAAGGACAGAACAAGAAACAAACACTCTTAAGTGATCTGCTTAACAGACACTCTGCCTGCTACTCTTAAAATCCAGCTGGTTTGTTCTAATTGTCCTTAGAAGACAGAAAAAGTGCTCAGCAGCCATCCATTCTGCTCAGGCCAGCAGCAGTGAAATCCCAGCTCCCTTCAAATATCATTTTTCATCTTGTTTATAAAGTCTGCCAAGTTCCCAAAGAATTAAGGTTTTACTCGGCTTTGCCCTGATTGCAAACAGATAGGGAAGAACATTAGCAGCCAGGAGCCCATATCTGTTTGCATCAAATGTTTTTGCATGGGCACAGAATATCAAAAGGCTCCTTCACTCGTCCATGCAATCACTTGGTCTGAAAGACAAACTCTGCCCGTGCTGCAAGGGCAGAGAAGGGGAATTTTTTAGCAGTGACAATACCTGCTGACACTTCCACTAGTGTGACGCTGAAACAACTTCCTTTGGTGGATACATTAAATAAATCCAAGTAAGTATCAGGGAGGCTAGAAAGATTTTCTACTTTGGGAGATATATATGTATTTTATATACATATAAATTTGTACATATATACACCCATTATAAAAAACAGCACGTCATTTGTATTTTTACTTTTTAAGGCAAAATTGTCAAGTAACCATCAACTGCTTGGAGCCACAGGAGAGTGAGTTACAGTAATAGATTGGTCTCCATCATGATAAAGCTCCTTTTAAACTATATCTTACCAGACACTGTGGCAGATCACTAGGGGACTTCTTATCTGTGAAATCTCCCTTCACACACAGCAGCCTGACAGAAACAGAAAAATAGAGTTTGGTCGGTTCATCCAACCTCTTCTGTCATTTTAGACTGTATTTATTAAAAGGGAACAGTGCTTCTGCCAAAGGTAATATTAACATAAGTTAACATGCATTCCTGCAATTAAATCTCCCTGAGAAACCTTGTGAAGAAACATCCTTCTTCAGTGGTTTTAAGCCAAAAGCACAGCCATCTGAAAGCAAACCTGACTGGAAAAAAAGGTGACAAACTGCTTGGTTTCCATTCTCTGAGCAGGGAGAATAGCATTAAAATAATTATGAAATTTGTCCAGCCCAAGGGAATGGAAATGAAAAAATTTTAAATAGTTACTCAGTGATGATACACTGAGGGGAGGGAGGGGTTTGTATCTGCTGAAGGTAAGGGCAGGTCGCACACGGATCTGCAGGTGGAGGCTAAGGCTCATCCACAGACAGCTGCCCTATGCCAGCTTTGCAGAAGACGTATTTTTTATTTTGGGAGAAGGCAATTCAGACCCCATCTCCCAGCCAAAAAGGTTGTTTTGACTTGTATCAAAATCAAATTATAAAAGAAAGCCCCAGCCAAAACCACAAAACTCTCCTGGTTTTGTGTTACAACTGGATGAAGCCACCACTCAACTTCACGTGGTTTCCACACAAAAATATAAATTATACTCAGGTTTGGCAATAGGAAGAAGAACATATCCCCAGTTCACGGTTAAAAGCGAATGACGGCTGTGTGTTTATGGGCTTCCTCACAAAGCTTTTCCACAGCTGTATCTGTTTTATAAATAGAACTAGTCAAATTAGTTGTAGAGTAATATCCATTACAAAAGTGCCCCCCCTGTATTTTTCCACCAATTCATACTAAAAAATTTTTTTCATAAAGATCGACTCTTTGTTTGAAAGTTTTTTGCCAATATCTTTTTTGAGCATTTGTACAGTAAAAGCCAGGACTCTTTCCAAATGGCCAATGTGATTATTCATTATTTTTTATGTGTCAGTAACTACAAAATCATAAAGTATTATCTCCACTCCATGAGTGGCAACTGGAACACCAGAAGCTAAAGAATGCTAAGCTATGAACAGTTTTCTGGGGTGACTTTTTGGATGAACTGTTTTTGCATAATATCCACAAAACTTTCAGGACTTGTAAATCTTTTCAAATATACAAAGCAGCTTTCTCAGTATTCACAAATAACAATTTTTTTAGCCAATCTTGGCATCATTATTCAGAAAATACTAAGCCATTCTTTCTACTGTCAAATTAATCCTATAAACCAGTGTGTTTATTCCTTAAATCTTAAAAAATATTGTACTATATCCTCTGACTGTTATGGTGTTATAAACAATGACAAAGTTCCTTCAAAGTATTTATTACACTCCTTCAAACTGGAATTGTAAATAGAGAAAATGAGGGAACGGGGCGATAGGGCTTTTTAGCCAAAAATAGCAAGATAGCAAGAACAACAAACTAGCAAGATATTCAGCAAGCTGACCTAGAAACCAAGCAACTACACTGCATTCAGGTTGAATAACACAACCATCTACTACACAGAGCTGAGGTTTGAGGTGGGGACTTCAGCATTGCATTAGCCTTGTGCTCACCTGTTGCTGCCTTTGAGGGACAGGCAAGGTAGAGAAAATAGCTCCTATTCAGAGGGGACCAGCCAAAAGGCCAGATG
This sequence comes from Ciconia boyciana, assembly GCF_034638445.1. Classification (NCBI taxonomy): domain Eukaryota; kingdom Metazoa; phylum Chordata; class Aves; order Ciconiiformes; family Ciconiidae; genus Ciconia; species Ciconia boyciana. The sequence continues at coordinate 211,378,861 of NC_132934.1, forward strand.
GATGCCTCCAGATCTCACAAAGATTGCCAGAGCAAGCATCTTCCTGCTCACTTCAGATGGGATATCAGGCCTTGAGATCCCTTGATCCCAGGCCATCTGAGAAATGTATCGGCATAAAGGAGAGAAACCAGCATTTACTGGGAATATCTACAGACCTGAGTCACAGGAGACCTTCTTAGATCTGGTACAACCCAGCCTCACATCCAGCACTTTTCTTTCTTTGCAGCAAATAGCTTTAAGTTAGCCTCCAGGTGCAAAGAGCAAAGGAGCTGCCCAAATGTAGTGACTGGAGAAGGATGTGCCAAGTGAGCCCGAAGCATCCCAGTCACTCGCAAGCAGTGAGGCAGGGAACAAATTACTGTTGCAAAAACAGCAGAAGAGAGCAGTCCCTCTACTTACTGTAATAAAAAGACTTGCAGAGCCATGATTTGATTTGCTCTCCATATAGCCACAGCCATTTAATAACCCAGGTTGCCACACCACAAATTCAACAGATGCAGAGTCGTGGAGCATTCACAGGCCTCTTTGCGCAAGGTTGATTAAATGCTCAAGGAATTAATAATGACTGAGACAACTCCTGTAATCTTCCAGGGCAGCAGTAGCTCTGCAAATAGCATTTGTGTATATATGTTCTCCATAAAACTATTTGATAGGGAAGTTAAGACATTGTTCCCATATACATTTACCAAAAAGTTTCTCTGAGCTCTAAGCTTCTACACAAGAGTCGGATAACCTCAAAGGTCAGTGCAACAGGTCTGTGGGGTCAACCGAAAGAGAAACTTTTCTTTTTTCTCTGGGTCGTGTTCTATCCGTATGGTTGTCTGTGAAGTCTCCTACATGAGAAAGCCCCACCAGGGATCAGTTGGAAACACCACAGAAAGTTGGCTCCTGGCAGGAACAAATCCCCATCAGTGAAACGTTGTGAGGACCCCCGTGGTGAGATGAAGGATCACCAAGCCAACAGAGCAGAGATGGCTGTATGTGAGGCGAGCCATCCCAGAGGGCAAGTACATGGGTTAGATCAGCAGGCAAGGGCCACAGCTGAGCCCTCCACATAGTGACCAGGGAAAACCAAGGACCAAAGAAAAACTGGAGAAAGCATAGTGTGAGGCAAGGGTTTAGCTGCACAGAAAAACTAGAGCCTTTGTGGGTGGAAGGGAGAAGCTTGGGTCAACACAAGCCCAAGCCCGCAAGACTGAAAGAAGAAAAGGATGTTCCTGATATCAAAAGGGAGAGCAGACCCTGAAAACAGGCAATATGGGAAGACTGAAGGGAAGCACCTCCCAGCTTACACAGTGGTTCCTCCTCAGTTTTTACACCATGCCATGGTGTGTCATCGCATGAGTTAAAGGATCAGACCATTTCCCCAGGATGGGAGATGTCTGTACACCAATTACATCAAGAGCACCAAATATGAGAAAAGGGCTTGGTGAGAGACCACCATCTCAAGTCAGACCCTGCCTGGGTGAGAAAGGACACCCACCAGTGGGTAGTACTTCTCACACACATGTTGTTAAGTGCACACAGAGGGCACAGCAGAGCAGTTGTTCATAATGGGCTATGACTAATTATTTTCATTCACCAGCACATTTGGGGCCATATTTCTTAAATAGTAGGTTCTCAAATGGTAACGAGACCCAAGGGTATTTACCACACCACTTATCTGTTATTAGAGCACACTACTAATGTGTCTGTGGGAAGATGAATATTAACTGAGGGGCTGGAATAAAAGGTCATTCAAATGCCAAGAAAAATGAAATTAATTGCATAAAGGCATGAAACAGTGCTGAATCAATCAAACACCAGCACACTAATAGAGACAAGATAGGCAGGTCAGCTGCGGCGGGTGTCCGCCCTTCAAGCGAAGTCTGGATCTAGGGAGCAGAATTAAGCTCCTGCTCCCTGAGGTCCTCGATGTCTGGGTCCACTCACTCACACGATGTAATGACATGGCCAGACACGCTGTGCTGCCTGCAGCTGACTTGGCTTAAGAGATTACAGCCCTGAGCCTGTCCCCGGCCGCTTGCCCCTACCTCTCCCTCCCACTGCATCTGATGCCAGTTACTACCCCTCCAGAGCCACCAGCAAAAGTGAGCTCTATCCAGGTTTAGCTATAACCTTTTAGTACATTTTACTTGTTCTGATCTTTAAAGAGAATATGTTGGCAGACTAAGACTAGGAAAAACTACACCAACAGATCCTAGGCGGAGGAGAGGAAAACCAGTCACCAGGATGGTGGGTTAAGCCCTTTTACACCAGCTCAGCTATGGACAGATCGGCTCATAGGAGCACTCGCAGGATTAACTCATCAGAGAGCGACCTTGCAGCATCACCAAAGGGAGGGGACACGAGCATCTTGTTTTCAAGCTTTGAGCCTAATTCTGTCTAACCAGGGACTCTAACAGATGGTTTCACCACTATTGTATTTGACAGCCCAGAATGTCAACGCTCTTCTGCTTCCATTTCTCCCACCAAAAGGAAGACCCAGAGTTTTTGGCTTTTTCAGTGGACCTACAAGCAATGAGATATCTGCCTTGGAAATACAGGTGAATAGGCAGGTTTAATATAGGATGTGGAATACTGTAGATTCATGGGTTGTACTTGTGACATGGAGATTGTGCAGTACAGAAGGAGATCTCCTCTACAGTCAAGAATGTCCTTCACTGATCAAAATTACCCATAAAAGACCCCAGCTGGGAAGCACCACATCCAAGTCAGGACAGCGTGACAGTATTGTCAAAGCCGCTGCTGCTATACAAGACGGGGCAGTCCTTGAGCTACAGCTGAATGGCATTCAGGCACTCCCTTGTATTCCACTTCATTCCAGCACATGAAAAATAAATCCAGAAACAGAACTAGCTAAGACCAAAGTGCATATAACATCAGAAATGACTGTTTGAGATCTACCATGCTGATTCTGTGGGAGAGGAAACTGTTTCTGTGCCAGCCTGCTGAGCGGAATAATATCACAGAGAAATCAGGATGAACACACTGGTAGAACCCAAGCAGAACCTGAACCTGCTGCAATGCACCGCCTAGCAGGCACTGCTGCTCTTCAGCAGTGGGGAGCTCAGTGCCACACATGGATTTCTGTGAGCACTTACATATCACACAACCCACAGAAGATCCTGCAAAGTCTCTATTTTGCATGGTAGAATTGTCAAACACTCTCCATTATATCTTACACTGCATGTGAAAGAGGGTTTGCTATTTGATTTGAAGAATGGTACCTTTAGTGACTAAAATTTTACTACTCTATTTAATCACACACACAAATGCTGGCCCTGCTGACAATTGGTGATTTGGTCCAAAACCCAAAATGGCAAAATGAAAATAGAGCCCAGATCATCAGCAGCTTTGGCTTTATCTGATGAACCTAGAAACTCGATGCAGTAAAGATTAAAGATATAGCTATGGTTTTGCAGTGCTTCATGATACCCAGTAGAGCTGGCCAGACATAACACTAGTGCTCTGCCATGGGCAACTCCCATTCCTCATCTTGCAGCATCCTCTCTGAAAATTCACACGCTCATGTTTTCTTAACTGGTATTCACAGAAAGCAGATTTCAGTGCTGTATGCACGAAGGCAAGCTGCAAAAGCATTCAGTGATCAACCAAGCTGGATGTGGTTATACTGCCCTGCGTTGCAGGGACAGTATAGACACCGTGTGATTCCCTAGCCAGTCATTACAAAGCCTAAGTAAGATTCATAGCATTTTTATAACAATCTCTTCAGAAAGTGGTTTGTGATCCGTTCATGGGAAGGGTCATTGCCTGCATTCTAAAGCGAGGAGGAAACATGGCACTGAGAGATCTGGGATCATGAGGCTACTCAAAAGGCCCAGATTCCCTCTTTAGAAATGGTGCAAAAAATTCCAACATCGATCCTGAAAATAAGGCTGCTAAATTTGCCTTCTATGTACCAAAGGCAATTCATCTGAAATAAACAGTTTAAAAATGTAGTAGTGGTAGTGGCACTCTCTACTTCCCTTGCCAGAGTTTCTACCCCTTGGAGCACCCACTGCTTTGGTATTTGCCTACTAGTATAAAAGGGGTAAAACTTTTCCTGGGGAGCAGAGAGAGAATAAAGGCCTGGTGGTAGGAAGAAGGGGGAGAAGGCTGGGAGATCTGCAGTTTTGTGCAAGGGCCCTGTTCCTCAAGTAGCAGCTGTGGTTTAGGAGTTTTTTGCCCTGCACCTTCCCTTCTCTGCTCTTCAGTTGTACCAAGGGCCAGATAAGCTGTTTCTGTGGCCATGCAGCAACATGACATTGCAGGAGAAAGAGCAACCTCTTAAAATGTTAATGACAAGCTAAGTCAGCTATTATTTCTGAAAACAAAAACATCACCAAGCTGGTACCATTTAAACAGCCCTATCTCAAAGTAAACTGAGGAAAAGGAAAATCTATCCATGGATGTACATGAATTATTATTTTGCCTGATGTACAGGTGATGTGTAGATGTGAATCCCAAAGGCATGGCCAGAGTAGAGCCCAGGACCCCTCATTTCTGCTCAAAGCACCCCAGGGGTTCCCTTATCCTTTTGTAAGGAAGGAATCAGTTATTGCACTTAAGAGCAGCAGCATTAAAACCCTCAAAAAGATAGACAGAATATCCCACAGGCAGAAAGGAATCCAAATTTGTCATATAAGTGATTTACTGTGAATTTTTGGCTCAGCTCTGCAACTCAGATTGAAATTCACCCCAACAGGCACCTTCCATATGTCTGAAATCGTGTGACTCTCAGTCTTGTCGGTACAATGCAATAATCGCTAACTGGCAGGTTGACCAAATACTTTCCATAGCCGCAAAGAACAGATGTTGCACCATCCCCTCTGGCTATTAAAGATAGAAATAATCAGTCTTTGTGCTAATATACTGACTTCTATTGCCCCATGATCTCAACACTCTTTCATATGCCTACCGTCTGCTATGAAATAGGAACAATAATCCATTAACACAGTAAAACAGGCTGCATTGGCTAAAAATGCATTAGGAGAGGGCAGGCAAACACAGGAAACTTTTCCTTGGCCAGTTCAGTTATTAAGGTCTGTTAATCCTTGCAGCATTCAGTTCTCCTCCAGAGAGCTCAAGATTGAATTAGGCTTTTAAAATAAAACAATAATAATAAAAAAAGTAGACTGTGTTTTACAGGGTTCAGCTTGACTAGACTTTTATTTTTTGAAATATTTTGGTTGGTTTATTTTCATCTTGTGAAAAACATACTGTAAATCACCATCTATCAAAGCCGTTTTTCTACAACAATTGAATTGCTTTAAAAACTTTGCTTTGTTTTAAACTAAACTAAATCTCACGCAACTACGAGTTACAACCCTGACACAGATCACAATTTCTTTTTTTAAATCAAAATTTGTTTGGAAATTTTGAAACGTATTTAAAAGATAATAGAATTGACCAAGAGATAAGTAATCCCTATTTTAAAAAAATAAATTTGATCAGTTCTATTCCCTAAAAATTTCCAGAATATCACTCTTTTTTTGCATTGCCCATGTAAACGTCCTCCCATCTGAGCAATGCCATTGAGGTAGCTTGGTCTGCCTCTGTAGGTCCCTTAGGGTAAGCAAGGATGGCTTTCCCCTAACACACATGTGCAAGTTTCTAGCTGCAATCCACATGCTTGTTTGTTTAGGTTGCATGGATCTACAGTACATTAGGATGAGTCCCAGACAGCCTGCTGCTTCAAGTATCTAAAGACAAATAAATTTCCCATGTTTAACAGCCGTACTACTAACATGGCACGGCAGTTCAATTATCAGACATATTGTTTGGTTAGCCATCAAATCTTAAAATACTTCTTGTGTGAAATCACCCCAGCATGAGAAGTTTCAGTCCAAGTATCAGAAGCGTGTTAAAGACCTAAAGCAAATTTCTCTTCTTAAACACTCCAGCATGACAAAGTACTTATATGCTAGCCTACAGCCATAAACACAGCTCTGGTCATAACCAGCCTTTTCCCAAAAATGAGACTGCACACGTCTGCCACTTCTCTCCCTGAGCAACAGGACACCAGTTTGGAGGCAGTCCTGCAGGGTACGGATCACTCTGCCCTGCCTAAAACAGTTACAGATGCTTATGAAATTGGAGGCTTGAGCTACAGGCTCAACCCTAAGTGAGGCCAGCAGAGAAGCTGCTGTTCACAAAAATCACAGAATATTTGAGGTGGGGAGGGATCTCTAGAGATCATCTAGTCCAAGTCCCTGCTCAAAGCAGGGTAAGCAAGAGCAGATTGCTAAGGGCCATTGTACAGCTGGATTTTTAATATCTCCATGGACTTCATGCTGGTGATCACAACCCTTTTACTCCAGCATTTCAGCCAGTTTTCAGTCCACCTCCCTGTTTATTTTCCTACCCTGTACTTCATCAGTTTGCCTATGAGAACATTACAGGAGACGGTGTCAAAAGCCATACTAAGGTCAAGAAAAACAACGTCCACTGGTCTCCCCTCATCCACCAAGCTCGTCATTTCATTGTAGAAGGCTCTTAGGTTGGTGTGGCATGATTCCCCCTTCTTTAATCCATGCTGACTACTCCCAGTCACTTTCTTGAACTTGGTATGTTTGGAAATGGTTTCCAGGAATATTGCCTTCACTGAATTCTCAAGGTGAGGCTGACCAGCCCATAGTTCCCTAGATCCAACTTCTTGCCTGTCTGGAGACAGGAGTGACACTGGGTGAGAGAAATATCAAAATTGAACCAAGAAAGCATAACTGGCCAAGGCACTGTACTGGTTTCGGCTGGGATAGAGTTAATTTTCTTCCTAGTAGCGGGTATAGTGCTGTGTTTTGGATTTAGGATGAGAATAATGTTGATAACACACTGATGTTTGAGTTGTTGCTAAGTAATGTTTACACTAGTCAAGGCCTTATCAGCTTCCCATGCTCTGCCAGGTGTGCAAGAAGCTGGGAGGGGGCACAGCCAGGATACTTGATCCAAACTGACCAAAGGGCTATTCCATACCATATGATGTCATGCTCAGTATAGAAACTGGGGGGAGTTGGCCGGGGGGTAGCGATCGCTGCTCGGGGACGGGCTGGGTGTCAGTCAGCGGGTGGTGAGCAGTTGTATCACTTGTTTGGTACTTTTTTTCCCTGGGTTTTGTTCCTCTCTCTTGTTGTTTTCCTTTTCATTACGATTTTTTTTTTCAATCATTAAACTGTTCTTATCTCAACCCAGGAGTTTTCTTACTTTTGCTCTTCCAATTCTCTCCCCCATCCCACCAGGGGAGAGGCTGAGAGAGTGGCTCTGTGGTGCTTAGTTGATGACTGAAACTAAACCATGACAGGCATCCATCCTGTTTTCCTCATCACTGAGGTTTGCTGCTGAGCTGTCTTGATACTGTAAAAATTGGAGCTGTCCCAGATAAGCAAGGTAAAGTTTATTCCTCCTTTTTGCCCTGCACTGGACACAGCTAGACACAGCTATGCGTTGATGTCTGCTTAGGAAACCCACAACTCATTCTTCTCTGCTGATTGACCATCCCGGTGTCTTCTGGAGGGGCAAAGTCCCCCATGAAGATCAGGACCTGTGAATATGAGACTTCTTCCAGCTGTCTGAGGAAGATTCAACTACTTTTTCCTGATCAGGTGGTCTGTAGCAGACATCTGCAATCTTCTAATCCTGGTCCAGAAGCTCTTCGTTTATGGCTCATCACCCATCCCAAGGCAGAGCTCCATGCATTCCCAATGCTCTCCCTCTCCTTGCCTTCCTGGCCTGTCCTTCCTAAAAAGCCTGTATCCAATCTCTAGAGCACTCCAGCTGTGTGACCTATCCCACCATGACACTGCGATCCCAAAGAGATCTTAGCCCTGCAACTGCATGCAGACCTCTCATTCCTCCTGTTTCTTCCAGTGCTGCACACGTTAGAGTGCCAGCACTTCAGAGAGGTGCCCAGTCATACTGATTTCCCAGAAAAGGCATGGGAGCTTTCCTGCCTTCAAGCTCTCTTCACCAGGCTGGTGAAGACTCCAGCGTGTTGACTCTAGTCAGTTTTGCAGTGGTTCATCAGAGCCCATTTCCCACAGCAGTCAGGGTGATGACAGGGTGTGCATAGGAAGATGTTCCCGAGACCTGCACCTGCCTAGAAGGGCAGAGCAATGCAGAGGATTTGCAGTCCTGTGCTGTTCCCTTTATTAAGCCCTTGTCCACATCAATGTTCAGAACAGGCCTGTGAAATTTTGACACTTCCAAGAAAAAGTTTCATCTGGTGCCTTTAAAGTATCGCATCTTTCTGCACCCTCCTGTTTTGCTAACGTGGACATGATCCTACTGAGTAATTCCACAATTCAGACACCCCAAAATCTCCCACCATTGGCAAAAAAGCAGCTTCATTTCCCCCTGTGATGTGCATGACCTATCAACATCCTCTTATTTGGTTTTATCATTATGACAATTCCATTTACAAGAACTGGGACCAACACACAGTCCTAATGTGAACCTTCAGGGGCACAACCTCCCTGACAAGTGTTCTTAAAAACAAGGAGGTGAAATTTATTTCAGAATAGGGATGCTCAACGGGTTGTGGTAATTCACAGAAACTCATTGGCCACCTTGGGACTGAACCAGTCAGACTCTAAGCCGCTCACAAAAGATAAGAAGCCATGAGGCCTGAATCTATTCTCATTTACATTCTAGAAAATACTGTTGGAGAGTAAATATATGTAAACAAAGACTGCAAGCTGTAAATTCTTAGCAGTAGATGAAACCACGAAATGCAGCTTATCACTGGACTACTCCATGCATTTCAGTGATGCTAAATCGCAGACAGAATAACAAAGATGAACAGAGAACAAAAATCAATGAACAAAACCCACACATGTCAGTGAGATTTTCATACCTGATCATTCCTTTGAAACAGAAAGATAAAAGCACAAGGCTTTATATGTATTTATACAATGCCACCTAGTGTCATATTGATCAACCTTTTTTAATCTAAAGATCACCCAATGTTTTTTAAATTTTTTTAAAAATCAGTGTCTGATGGAACATTGTCACCAAAATGCTTTTCAGCTACTGAAAACCAGCAGTTTTTACGTTCAGAATTCATTCATTTTCTCCATTTTCCCCATTGTTTGTTATAGTGCATGTAGGAATGTGCCTGTGAATGTATAAAAGGCATTTAATTCTTATTGTTCTTAATTTGCAGCTATTTTATAAGCCACTTTCTGATGTCACACACAAGAAACATGATTTGTATGGCACTCCTGTATCTAGAACACCCTTGCAGTCACTGGAGAAAACCAGGCACTTCTAGGGACTATGTCATCTCACCCTAAAACAGATATATAAGATAGGACACATGAATCACAGCCCCAAAGTGCCTCTTTCTCTCTGCTGACTCTCTCCACTATTCTGCAGTAGAGAAGCAGGCAGTGTCTACCCCCACTATCAAAGTAAGCAAAACCTCTGGAGAAGGGGGAGAGTGGAAAGTAGTGACTTCTGGCACCAGGGTGAAGGCTCCTGCCCCACCTAAGGGCTTACAGCCGCAAAATGGATTCACTGCCATCAAAGTTGAAGGGGAGTCAGATGTGACTACAAGCAAAAGACCTGGTCCACTTGGCCTTAAATCAGGCAAGGCTACCAGGAAGAAATGGCGAGCCATTGTAATGGGTCACTCCCTGCTGTGGGGGGCAGAGGCACCTGTCTGTCAGCCTGACCAAACATCTAGAGATGCTTGCTGCTTGCCATGGGCCAGGATCCAGGATATTGTGGAGGGACTGCCAAAGCTCGTCTGCCCCTCTGACTACTACCCCTTGCTGTTATTCCATGTGGGCACAAACGATATTGCCAGGAGAAACCTGGACAATATCAAAAGTGACTACAGAGCTCTGGGGGCAGTAGTCAAGGGCATGGGGACCCATGTGGTGTTCTCCTCAATTCTGCTGGTGAAGGGAAAGGGTGTGAGGAGAAAGGTGCTAATAGGACAAGTCAGTAATTAGCTGCAGAACTGGTGCTGGTGGCAGGGTTTTGGGTTCTATAACCATGGAACCTGCAGAATAGCATCTGCTTGGAAGAGATGGCATCCACCTCACTAAGCAGGGTGAAGCTATTTTCACCAACAGGATGGCTGACCTCATAAGGAGGGCTTTCAACTAAGGATAATGGGGGAGGGAGAGAGTAGCCAACAGTCCTGTGAAGGAGTGACAGACAGAATCACTGAGCAAAGGGCATGGGGTGATGTGATGGAAGGGATCACAAAGTCAACAAAATGAGGCTTAAGCAGGATCACCTCCAGCATGTAAGCAAGTAAGTGCCTACAAGGCTCCATTATGGAGAAATCCCCCAAACCCTCTCGAGGAGCTCAATGTGCTGGGGAACCTCTCTAAAGTGCCTGTATACCAATGCCACAGTATGGGGAATAAACACCATGAGTTAGACTTGTGGGGCTACAATCTTGTTGGGATCACAGAGATGTGGTGGGATGGCTCCTATGACTGGAGTGTTGCAATAGAGAGATACAGGATCTTTAGGAAGGGCAGGATGGGAAGAGAAGGAGGGGTTGTTGCCCTTGATGTGAGAGAGCAGCTGGATTGCGTGGAGCTCTGCCTAGCGATGGATGAGGAGTTGATGGAGAATTTATGGGTTAGGATTAACGATAGGACAGGTTAAAGATGACATTATAGTGCATGTCTGCTATAGGCCACCCAACCAGGAAGAACAAGTAGATGAGACTCTCTACAGACAGATAGGAGCAGCCTCACATTTCCAAGCCCTGATCCTCATGGGAGACTTCAACCATCCCGGTACCTGTTTAGCAGGACATAAACAATCCATGAGGTTCCTGGAGTGCATTGATGATAACTTCCTCCTCCAAGTGACAGAGGAGCCAAGGAGGAAAGGTTCTCTGCTGCACCTTATACTCACCAGCAAGGAGGGGTTCATTGGGGCTGTGAAGAACAGTGGCAACCTTGGCTGCAGTGATCATGAGATGCTGGAGTTCAGGATCCTGAGGGCAGAGAGGAGGGTGAAAAGCAAACTTAAAACCCTAGACTTCAGGAGACCATATTTCGGCCTCTTCAAAGATCTGCTTGGAAGAGTCCTGTGGGGAAGGGCGCCTAAGAAAGCTGGTTAATATTCAAGGATCACATCCTCCAAGGTCAAGATTGTTCCATCCCAAGAAAACAGAAGTCAGGCAAAAATGCCAGGAGGCCTGCATGGTTGAAGGAGCTGCTCCTGGCCAAACTCAAACAAGAAAAGGAAGCCTACAGAGTGTAGAAGCAAGGATGGGTAACCTGGGAGGAATACAGACATATTGTCTGAGCATCAGGGATGACGTTAGGAAAGCCAAAGCCCAGCTGGAATTTAATCTGGCCAGGAATGTCAAAGACAATGAGAAGGGCTTCTATAAGTACATAGGAAACAAAAGGAAGACCAGTGAAAATGTGGGCTCATTGTTCAAGAAGATGGAGGACCTGGTTACATAGGACGTGGAAAAGTCTGAAGTGATGAATGCCTTCTTTGCCTCAATCTTTACTAGCAAGATCAGCCTTCAGGAAACACAGGTCTCAGAGACCAAGGGGAAAGTCTGCAGCAAGGAAGATGTACCCTTGGTGGAAGAGGATCAGGTCAGGGAATACTTAAGCAATCTGGACGTACATAAGTCCAGGAGCCCTGATGGGATGTACCCACAAGTGCTGAGGGAGCTGGCAGATGTCATTGCAAGGCCACTAGATAATCTTTGATCAATCATGTCGACTGGAAGAAAAGCAAATGTCATTCCTATTTTCAGGAAGAGCAAGAGGGAGGAGGCAGGGAACTACAGGCCAGTCAGCCTCACCTCAATCCCTGGGAAGGTGGTGGAGCAGCCTATCCTGGAAACCATTTCCAGGCACATTAAGGACAAGAAAATCACCAGGAGTAGTCAGCATGGCGTCACCAGGGGAATATTTGATATAGTGCTTCACATCCTAAAATAGGGTCTCCTGAAAGAGGAATTATCAGGATAACAAGAGGTCATTAGCGCTGTTTCTCAATAGTCAGTCTGGGCACCAGGCACCACACCTATTTAATGCTTTCATTGCTGTTGTCCTGTATTCCACTAAATTTGGCATTGCCACTGCTAGTAAAAGGCCACAGTCTTCATCCTAGCTCTGCAAGGCCTCAGGACTTGCCAGGCTTTGTTCAAACATGTCTTGGCTTGCCTAAAGTTTTGCTTTAGCTTGTTCAGCTGTAACAGCAGCTTTTCTAGTGACCATGGTAGCTATTGCCTGATTTGTTTTCTTTGTAATAATAATGTGGTAAACGCAAAATTTTTTATATAGATAATACTTATTCTCTACTAAATGAAATATTTATGACCCCAGGATAATGATGCATTGTACAGGAAAACAAGCCTGGTATGATAGCAGAGGCCTTGATAATGGGGACAAGGGATGTGGTGTTGACAGGCAGGGGGTGATTGGAGAAGGGACACACATTGGCACTGGAGACCCCCAAGGCTATAAACAACTCACCAGTGGTCCATTAAAGAAATGCACACCTGACGCTGGGCAAAACAGGTTTAGGGGTAACAAGAGGACCAAAGAAGTAGTCTTTTGACTTAAGTCTCATTGATAGCTGACATTGTCACCTGCTGTCCTGGGTATTGATCTAGAAAAGCTGTTAAGCCTATGCTTAACTTGAAAGTGCACTAATGGAAATCAAAACTTGAAGCAAACAGGATTTAAGCAGAAGTTTAAGTAGCTTGCTGAACTGAATGGGTTGTTTATATAAAAATATTGCAGCTCTGTGAAGCTGAACAAAGTTTTCCAGTTCCCTCATGATGAAGTAATATTCCAAATGCGAGAAGAATTATGTCCTCAAAATGTATGTATAGTTGTGGACACAAGCTTATAAATACTTTCTTATTTACTAGGAGAATGATCTGTCTTCACAGTTACACTGTTTGCTATATACCTACTTAAAATTTTATGGTCTTAGTCTAAATGTTTATGATTTACAAATCACATGCTTAAAACAGTAGTGCCAAGGACAAGCTAGTGCCTTAGAGAAACTCGGTCTCAAACCAGCTTTTTTTCTGAGGATTTATTGATTTATATGGATTAGGGTTTTTTTCTTTTGAAAATGGGCTGTTGTCCCCCCCAGCCTCTATAGTACAGATGTGTAGCTTCACTAGGCTGAATCGTGCTCTTGTGCCAGGTACAGCCCCAGTGAAATGCTACAAAAGTTAGCATCTAGTGGGGTGAATTGCATTTAAATGAGGTGAGAATCCAACTGATTTCAGTAGTCCTGATTTACTGAAAAAAAGGGCAACCAGGCTACAGATTTCTAAATCTTCTCCTCATGAAGATAATCGGCATCAATCTGTCTCCTGTGCTTAGAGACGGCGAGTTCAGTAGAAGTCCTCAGCTGGCATGAACTAGCACAACTATGTCAAAACTCCCAGGCAGAGCCCTCCCGGATTGTACCTGCTGAGAGCCAGGTCCGGAGGCACTAATGTCCTGAGCTGACAAATGGGACCTCAGGTCTATTAGGCTGTTTCATTGCTGGTTGTCTTAGCTATAAACTCAGCTGTAATGGGATTGGAACAGCGGTGGGTGGGGAGGAAATTGGGCAATATGACATCCTTTGGGGCTTTTTCCTGGCTGGTAAAGTACTGCCATTTCCCATGTGGCTGTAATTATGCAGTACTAACTTTTGAGCTGTGTCTGGTAATCCTCTACCAACATTAGAAGAAATTTCCATTTTGGGCACATCTTGGTCTTCTGACATCCTGGATGACGCAGTTTCAATGCACCAGTCACTAGTGGGTTGGCAATGAACAAAAAGCAGGAGAACTCATCTCTTTCAGGCCAAGCAGTGAGAAGTGGATGAATTCTGTATAACCCATATTAAAAACAGGTCACCTCTTATTAACTGTGTTTGACTTTGACTACACTATTACTTGCACTACGATTCTTCTCCCATTCTCAGAAATATCTATTTCTACCAGTGGTTATCAGCGGCATAAAGTAAAGGAGAATAAAGCATGGAAAAATCTAACCAGAAATTAAGAGGATTTTTTGTTACCACTGGCAAAATCTCATGGTCATCAAAGGACCAGATATGGGCAGGGAGCTGGGCCAGATGGCCTCCCATGGTCCCTTCCAAACTACATTACTCTGTGATTCCCTGGCAGCAGAACCTCCTTCTGTTGTACAACTGAATAATAAAAGATCATCTTTAATCCAGAAAAACTCTCATGATCCGATCCAAAACCCATGTGCTTACACCTAAAATGAAGTATCCTTTTGAATGAATAGGGCCAGACAGGATATGATGGACACTGAATGGAAGAGGAAACGAAAGACATTGAACAGCTTTGCCCAATGTCATAGAAGAGGCTGAAAGCAGAAATGGAAATAAAACACCATGCACAAGTCAGAATAAAGAAGGAAATGGGAGTTTTGAATCACTAAATCAAGGAAGATTGAGGAACATGATTGCTGAGGAAGGAAGGTTTCCAGAAGTAGCACTCTGCATGCAACAACTATTCCCTAATGCTGCCTTCCAGACATGTGTCCACAATCCTCTCAAAATCCCCATCTCCCCTGGAACAAGCGCTGTGTCATCGTGACTAATGGCTCAAGACCTGGCCGCGTGCTGCAGAAACTCACAGACAAGCCTGAGTGTGGGGAAAACCCACCCAACTGCTCGCCAAGCCATAAGGGGAGAAAGGGGCCCACGTTTTGCTCATTTGAAGATCTTTACTCAGGAATTTGTATTCTCTTTCTTTAAAGCAGGATACTCAGGAGACGTGGCCTGGGGTCCACGTCCACACTGGTAAACAGAGGAGCCATGGCTAGTCCCTGGGGCTCCTCTTCCAGCAGCAGACACGTGCCCAGGAATGCCACACAGCAGCAGGGTTATCACCCTCCTGCCCATACAGCTACATTTCCATAATATCCAAGAGCCCCAGCAGTCTGCTCAAAGATACTTGTCCCCACCACTGCCCCGGGGAAGCCCCACGCCTCCCAACACCAACCAGCAGCACAAGGCAGGCTGGATTTTAAGACAACGCACAGTATGAACATTTTGAAGCTACTTGAGGTGCTGGCAGGCCTGCATCTCCAGCTTGTCACATCTCCATGGGCACTACACTGTGGGTGACCTGTGGCCATCGTGCGGGTTTCCAGAGCAGAAGGTGATGGGAGGCGGTGTGTCATGGATGGGCTCTCCCTTGGGGATGCCAGGACCCTGCCTGTGGGACAAGCAGCAGACCAGGGTGGGCAAAGCCTGGCAGGAGCATTGCCTAGGAGAAGTCTGCTGACAGGCAACAGGGCACCTGCCAGCCCATTTTTCTCACTCCTGCAGCTCACGTGAGCTGACTTCACAGCCTCTTCAATACACTGGCCTCCTGCCTTCTCCTCTCCCCAACAGTCTCTCCCCTGGTCCCACCACCATTTGGGACAGAGCCCTCCAAGCTCCAAAATGCAGCAGGAGCCAAGGAGGACAGGGAGAATGACGAGCAAAGACGTCACATACGGAGCTGTCGACTTGGGCCACTTCTCTTTCACGATGTGAACATGTTCAGTGTTGCTGCTTGCCCAGGTACCTATAGTAAATGTCTCATTTAACCTGATTTTTTTAAAAAAAGTCATTGACCAAAATCTTTTCAATGTCCAGTTTTCTGGTGAAAACTTAGCATCTTCTGGAGGGGAGGGGGGTTGAAGTGCAAAAATATGGCTTCTAAAAAAATTGTTTCAGCAGAAAAAAATGAAAGGACAGCCTGGAGCCCTTCCAAAGAGGAACGGGAAGTAGAGCAAGTCAGGGAGCCTCATATAGCCTCCTGAGACCCAGTGACTCTGCAGGACTCTGCTGTCCCCATGAGCCAGGGGATGCTCTCCTCCACTGTCCTCTGTTACCCTCCCACAAGCTGCAGAGGAAAAGCATTTATTCTCTAAACCTTTACACAGAGAAATCTGTCAAACACTTCAAAACAAAGCCAATGCAATGAACAGCAATGCAGGAAAAAAATCCATACCTCAATTGTGCAAGTTGAAGTTGTTCTGCTTTCTGGCAGAATGTAACTTAGGTTTCCCCTTTCTCACCTGCAGCCTAAGGAAGAGAGCGAGGATGCCTGTAACGGGCTAATTTGGACAGGTGGGCTCAGCTGCTCTTTGAGCCCATGCGCTCCCAGCCCGGCTTGCTGTAACCTGGTACTTGGGGTCTTCTCAGAATAGATGCTGCTGACAGCAACTGGCACAGAGTAACCCAGCTCACATTCCCACGGGAACTAGGAAATAGTATCTTACCGATTATTTCCAGACCATATTGGCTTTTAATCTGGTTATTCAGTGATTAAAAAAAAAAAAAAAGTTCCTCTGCAGGCTTTGATTTGTCTCAGTGTCAGGGCTGTTGAGCGTTTGTCCAAATTGATTGTCACCTATATAAATACAATTTACTTCTCCTGTTTATGCCCCCTCTGTCATCAGCAAGCTTGCTCACTTCTGGCCTGTCTGGTCTTGCCCTCCAAACACAGAGAGCAAAGGTTTGCTCTATTTCTGTTTCATTTCTGTCAGCTATTTCCACTTCTCTCTTCTTTTCCTTCCTCCTCCACAATATTACGAAGAATCTTCTAAACATTTCCAATTGTGTGTAATGGTTTTGGGATATTTCACTGGTCAGCTGCTTGGCTTGAGATCCCCTCAGGGAGTTTGATCTCTAAGATGCGAGGAATCAGCACTAATTGCTCCATCAGTTTTATAAAAGATCACCCTTGTATTTTGTAGGAATCCATAAAGAAAATCTTCCAGAGGTTTGGAGAGGCAGGTCTTGCATTTTGCTTGTTGTTTTGTTCCCTAAGTTCAGCTCCATGAACACCTTTTCCTCATCAGCTGCATAATTATGAAGGAGGTAGAGGCAGCACAGATTGTCACAGACTCTTTCCAATGACTTCTCCCACCTTAGCTCTAGATATGCTCTGACTTTGAGGGTGCAGGTAATTCCCTAGGATGGGTATAATCTTTGCTGTTCCTGGCAAAAAATGCAAAAGAGCCTCCACCCTCTAACTTAGCCTCCAAATATTATCTAAATCTTGTTTGGTGTCTTAAAATCCAAAGGTGCAGTCTCTCTCAGGGATTTTGTAAGTTCTCTGATACAGAAGGAGACTGGGCACGAAGTGGCTCTGGGTTGGAAAGTCTGGGAGTAAGTACGCTCAGCAAATGCAGTGTGGGACCAGGATGAAGTTCTTGCTAGTACTCAAGTTTGTCATGTCCCGTGCACCCAGCTGTGTCCCCGTTAGGCTCCGTGCACCCAGGGCTGTAGACTCACAGCAGCTCAGCAAATCTGGTCACTTCAGGCAGCTGTGTCTGGTACCTGGAGGGATGGACCAGACCACAGCCATGTCCTGCAAAGGGCCCAGCTTATGCAGAGTATGGGAGAGGCAGCAGTGGGAACCTCAGGCTCAGCACGTGAGCATCAGCCGATCCATGGTGGTGGTCCAGGACGTGGATGCGGCTTAGCACTCTGTTAGGATGAAGCAAGGGGAGGTCTTGTTGTACCAAAACCTCACAAATGAAGTGCAGCATAGCAGACCCAGACCTCAGAAATATTTATCGGATACTTTTGTTCTTGTGTGAACTCCAGCTGGGATTCATTCTGCAAAAATAAAAGACAATTCCTCTCTCCCCTCCCATGATCATGTTATGCCCTTTGGCTCAGTGCATCCCTGCCATGGGCAACCCAGGGCTCACAGACCTGATGGTGGGGGCTCACCTCCATCTAGGGGGTTCAGGAAGCCAAAATGTGGCACTCACTGCACTGAAAAGCACCCCAAGACCAAACCTGCCAGCACCAACCGGCACTCCAGTACCTACCGTGTGGGGAAACCATGACGGTGGGAGCCCCTGTCCTGCCCTCTAACAGCATTCATCAACAAACTGCAACCAGGCAAGTCATTTGAAAATGAATTAACACAGACACCAAATTAGATGTCTGTTTTTTTGGGTGTGTTATCAACAGTTGCAAAACATGAGGGTTTTATGGGCATCACAGAGTGAGCGTGAAGGTTTCTAAAGAGATGGGTAGGCTTTGGGTCAGGCTTACGCACTGGATGGGATCCAGGTCCCGTTGGAGTGAAGTTTTTTGCAGCTGCATCAGGGGAAGCTGCATCTAGAGCAAAACCTGCCTCATACTCCTTTGCTCACCTAGAGACAACCCAAAAATCAGAAGGTAAAATTTTGACCCCAGTGAATTCAAAGACTTCAATAGGGCAGGACTTCATGCAAAAAATCCTTACTGGAGATAGACTGCTGAGGAGGGACAAGGAAGCAGGTTCGGTGTAAGAAATGAGTCTTGACCACTATTTATTTGACAGAGACAATTTAGCCGTATGGTTCTATTTTCTATGGTTCATTTTTCATAAAAGTTTGTATCTTTACCAGAAGAAGATGGGTATCAACACTCAGCAGTACAGACTTTTATAAAGCATTCACGGGAGAGGAATACATACACACTTCATCTCTATTAAAAATGTTCTTCCTTTGTATTCTCCTTTGATTAAAAAAGAAAATCAAATGTCCCTTCTCACTGTAGCATTCCATGAAATGACATGAAGCAAAACTAAGCAAAATCAGTAAAGTCTCAAACCTTTTGTAACCCACACTGTGGTCATCTGTATGTGTGTACGTGCCTGTGGGTGTATTTTTATGTATTCCTAAGCCATCTCACAGCATCAGGGCCATTAGGGATGTGAAGGATTCCTGGGTGAGGAGTTTTGGACACATGTTTATTGATAGGGAGTTATTTCTCACCTTGGCTTCTGAGCACTGCACACAGTAAAGAGCCCTCCTTCCATGGGGGAAGCCCAAGCAGAAAGCAGGGCTGGATCCGAGTGATCATGACAATCACGTAGGCAAGGGGCTGCGTGACTGGAGAGGATGAGCAAGTGAGTCTGTAATAAGAAACTTTATTTTCTTCAGTTCTTTCAACTGGAGCAAACCTTTAAAAGGAGACAAGAGCAAAGGCCAAACCCCATGGCACGTTGCAGGCATGTTGCAGGTTTGAAGAATGAGCTTCTCCCAGAATATCTGGATGAGAGATGGGTGATTTCCTCCAGAAAGGGGCAATCTCTCAGACACGGGGATGGCAGGAGACTAGGAGCAGAGATCCCCTGACCTGCTTGAAAGACGATGCCACATTCATGTGCTGACGTCCCCATCTCTCCTACAGGAGCAGAGCTGTTTGGGTCCACACTTGCTGCCTACCCTATAATGCTGATCCACTTTTCCATGTATGACCTTAGAGCCTGCTGCACACACTAAAATTAATCCTACAGAGCAACATTTCCTCTGCTTCACATGCCGCTGCACAAGGAGAAATCCCAGCCAGGTCACAAGAGACATTAGAAATGACAAATGCCTATGAGAGACTTGCAGTCAGAGGCAACCCTTCCCCTCCTCTCGAGTCTCTGTCTCTAACCGGGCTGCGCAATTTTTACTGCCTCCGGGTTTTGTTAGCACAAAATGTACTATCTATCTTCCCTGTGGAGATGAACATAGGCCCACCCAGCCCATCATTAGCTTTTTGGAAATCTTAGGTATGTCGGGAGGGGCTGTTTTCCCTTACACAGTAGTGGCTTTTCCTCCTTCATTTCTTGAGCTTAAGAGCATAAAGGTATTTTTGTTTAATGAAGAAGCAGTGAAAGGATGCTGATGAGAGCAGAGAGGGCTGCTTGGGAACTCAAAACACCACCAGACCCAAGTGGCTGGCCATTGCAGTATGTCGTCTTGGCAGGATGGAGATACCCCTCTGGAAAATGAAAATGCTCCTTCTGTGCTGCAGGAGGCACCTCTACCCTCGGTATCACCTCTGGGAAGGGCTTCTTTGGCCAAGGAGGGAGGGCGGAGATGCATCTCCTGCCACAGGACACCCGCCACAGCAGCCCCCGTGGTGGCCCTGCCTGGGACACGCTGGCTGCTGTTGCCTGCAGCTTGTGCGCAGTGAGGACCATGGTTAGCATGGCTCTGTTAGCAAAATAAATGTAAGCCTGTGAACTTCCCAGTCAATTCGCTGTGATTTCCAGAGAGCAGACCAAGGGGTGAGCAAGAGGAAACAGGCACATCCATCTTTGCTCCGTACGCACCCGGTTTCCTCCCCTCCTTTGTCCACGTAGTAAATTATGGAGGTTAAAGCTATAAAATGCGTATCACCCTGCCTAATCCTGGCCCTTGACAAAGCAGCACTGCTCCCTCCTAGAATGATTGCCCACAAGGGAAACATGCTCATGTCCATTACGGGCTCAGGCAATTAATTTGCAGCCATGCTAATGAATCTGAGAGCTCTTTGCCCGATTTCTCCCTCGCTGCCAGACGCTCGGCTGTCTGGGCAGAGTCCCCTGCAAGTGATTTCTCTGCATATCTCCTCAGGCCAATAGGAAACTCCATGACTCACTTTCCTCCCTTGCAACAGCAATAAGCGATGGCTGGGAATCAGAAACTTCCTGTGAAAACAAAGGGACAAAGCCTTGCCTTGACAAGTCCCATCAGGACTTAAACTTCTAAATCACAACCAAATCTTTGCAGATCCGCTGGCTAAGGCTGCCGTGCCTCTGTGCTGAGTCCCCTCGCTGCTGTCTGCTCTGCAGCAAGCACAGCAGCAGCCCTGTGGCAGTGCTGGGGGGTGTGGGAAGCCCTGTCCCTTCCCATGCACTGATGCTGCATCCGTACCCATAAATTGAAGAGTGCCAGGGGACGTTG
This sequence comes from Ciconia boyciana, assembly GCF_034638445.1. NCBI lineage: Eukaryota > Metazoa > Chordata > Aves > Ciconiiformes > Ciconiidae > Ciconia > Ciconia boyciana. The sequence goes on from NC_132934.1 coordinate 211,399,551, forward strand.
CTGGGCCAGGAACAGGCGGGCTTGCAGTGCTAATTCATTAGCAAGTTCCTTGGCATGCATTGGCCAGGACCAACCAATACACGGCCAGCAGGTCCTGGGACATGTCCAGGAGTTTGCATGGGCTAGACCTCATTCCCTCTGGAGAGTTTTCTGGTCTGGCCTTGGCAGAGAGACAACCGCATCCCCATGGGCATGTGGGAGATGGGAGTCTGCTTAGCGCTAGCACAGCTGAGGAACATCAGTGCAGGAGAAGTGGTGGCACAGAAGGTCCTTAGAGATCTTCACATCTGAAAACAGCAGACAAATGGCAAGTTAAACTGCAGCTGGGGTGGATATTGAGAATCAGGATTTGAGGCTGAAGCACCAAAAATGAGAATGAGACTCCTAAGTTCTCTGGGACTCTAGTCCATGCTCTCACTGTGCTGGTTTTGTCTGGGATAGAGTTAATTTTCTTCACAGTAGCTGGTATGGGGCTACGTTTTGGATTTGTACTGAAAACAGTGTTGATAACACAGGGATGTTTTTGTTACTGCTGAGCAGTGCTTACACAGAGCCAAGGCCTTTGCTGCTTCTCACCCCACCCCACCAGCGAGTAGGCTGGGGGATACAAGGAGTTGGGAGGGGACACAGCCGGGACAGCTGACCCCAACTGACCAAAGGGACATTCCACACCATATGGCGTCATGCTCAGCATAGAAAGCTGGGGGAAGAAGAAGGAAGGGGGGACATTTGGAGTGATGGCGTTTGTCTTCCCAAGTCACTGTTACACATGATGGAGCCCTGCTGTCCTGGAGATGGCTGAACACCTGCCTGCCCATGGGAAGGAGTGAATGAATTCCTTGCTTTGCCTTGCTTGTGTGCATACCTTTTGCTTCACCAACTAAACTGTCTTTCTCACAACCCACGAGTTTTCTCACTTTTACTCTTCTGATTCTCTCCCCCATCCTGCTGTGGGGGAGGGAGCAAGCGGCTGTGTGGGGCTTAGTTGCCAGCTGGGGTTAAACCATGACACCTACCTACTGCAGGAGAGAGCAGACAGGAATGGAAGGAGATCTTTCTTCTATGTGATGGCATAAAGTGCTTAAATTGTCAGGTTTTTGGCAACACTTCCCAACACAGCAAGCAAAAGGTCACTTTCCTTATAGCACAGAAAAGTCTTAAGGCTCAAGAGCTCAAAGAAAGATTTGGTCGAAGGATCTGAGCTGAGTTAAGGACTGAAAATCTGGCCCCAACTCCCCTAGGCTTCCAGGAAAATTACTTTGCATTGCTACACACGCTGTTTTATTTTGACTCATTCTCATCTCTGTGAGAATATTCTCCTCCCACCCCAACTTATTAAAGCAAAATAATTTCAAAGTAATTCAAGGAATCAAAAATTAATCCCATGCTGAGTGGTATTATGATTGCTGGAGCAAGCAGTAATTCCTGTCCAGCATCCCTGTCTACATACAGATCAAAGCCAGCATTACGGTCAAACACATCCTTGGCTGAGAAAGGCAGCCTCACTGCTGCTGTTCCCAGCTGAGCAAAAAGGTTGAGCTTGCCCCGTTGGATCATCTTCGGATGTTACATGCCCTGGAGCAGGGCTGCAGATAATCTTCAGCGGCTCTAGGTTACTGTGGGGTTGAACAAGAACTGTGAGGGTGAAGGGGGACAGACAGGTGAGCAGAAACTCCAGCTGGGGTGGGCAAGACTTCAGCATATGGCTTCCCACAGGAGCACTGCAAATGCTGTTTTTCAAGCTCCTTCTATTTCCCAGAGCTGCAAAGCATCGAATGTGAGGCCCAGGGTTGTGCTCCGAAAGCAGCTGATCATCAGAGACTGCAGGGAGCCAAGTTTCCAGGCAGGCCAACATGTGAAGAGCATTATCAAAGGGGGAGGTTTTTCATCAGGGCATCTTTGTTCTACATGTTGCAAATTGCAAATCACAGGAGGCTGTTGGGCACATCTCTGAGAGCAGCAGCGAGTCTGGATCAGTCCAGTTCAGTAGGACTGATCTAATCAGCCTGGTCCCTGGTTGACTCTAGTAGCTCCTTGAGAAACAGACTCCCAAACGTCAGAAGAAGCCTGCGGTGGTAAGCGGCCCTGGGCTTAATGATCAAGAGTTTGTTCTTCTGGGCTGCTGGTTTCCTGCCCTGATGTCAGCAGCCTATGAGTGGGCAGATGAAGGTGTTCTGCTGCTGGTCCCAGAAAAACATGTAAGTTGATGACTTTTGCTCCTTGTAAGCCTGCAAGCATGAAGTAGAGTTATCAAGTCACACACCAGCTTTTTCACTTCCCTGATATCCCTTGCATGAGCAACACTGCTTTGCTTTTGGGACCAACAGCAGGGACAGGGCTTACACTTCACTGAAGGATGTGGCTGTGGGACTGACCCACCTGACTAAAGAGGGTTGATCTCCAGGACACCTCCTTGCTGCCAATGTGACCCTGCAGAAGATTCAGCTGAACTGTTGTAAAAAAATAACTGGATTTCTGCATCACCCCTGGTATGTTGGCTGGGAAATCAAGGCCATGTGCTCTCAAAGATGCAGTCAAGCCAAAATCTGATAACCCATTGCAGAAGAACATTTGGGTTGGCAGACCCAATAGCAGTCGTGACAGAGCTTCATGGTCTTCTTCCATATATGACCAAGCAAAGTCCCATTCCGAGCCACCCTGACAACAGACCCACCTGGGCTGGTAGTGGGGGAAAAATGCATTAATAATAAATTTGGGGCTGCAGCCAAGAGGCCTAGATCAGCTCCACGCAGAGGACCAGTGCACTCCCATAGGAGACCCTGGCCAGGACTCCTGGACTTTCCTTTACCCCTGGGGAAATAATATTCCCAGCACGATGGGGCTGACACAGAGCACTGGGTAACAGAAACGTATGGAGGGAACAGGTAAAGGTGCAGGGACAGGACCACCTTTTTGGGAGGCACTACTGGAGATGGGGCTGGTGGAAATGCACCTGGTTTCCCTCCATGACCCCATAAGCCGGGAGCACTGAGGGCATCAGTCAGGGCACCTTCTAGGAGTGAGGAAACGTACCCACCTGGTGGATACCTCACCAAGCTGGTGAGAAATAGCAAATTTTACTGCTTGCAGGCCATACCCTCCCAGAGCCAAGGGCTGGTGCCTCTGGTGCCTGTGGAGTTGCGGTGGGCTGATGGTGTCCTAGCAGTCCTGCTGAGCGGGGCCCGTGGCCAGGCTGTCCTGGGAGCTGACTTTTGTCCAAGCGCCCATTCCTCATTACACAGTACCCGCATAAGCCACTGCCTTTTTTAAGCCTTCGGGTGTAGTTAGAGCTGATCTTTCGGTCACTTTTTCAACTCCCGTAAATGGTCACAGGCAAGGAGTTCCCCAGTCGAGTTATACGTCATGGGGGGGGAAAGTTTCTTTTTTAAATTCATTTTAAATCTGCTTAAACTTAAGCTTAAGCTTCGTTTGGTGCTGCCAGGTCTTACAGTGGAGGAGGCAGTGAGCACCTGCCCCAGGTTGCTGTAGAAGAGGCCAGACCTCGCCTCTGTACAGCCAGCCGAGAGCTGTCCTCTCCCACCAGGCTCCGGGCACCACCCAGAATACGTCATGGGTGAACCAGGGGGTCACTTTCTGCCTCGGTTTCAGACTGTTTACAGGATATTATTTTTTTGTGTCCAAGGAGACGTAAGAGCATCTCAGTGCAAGACGGTTTGAGACGTTAAATCTGCTTGTGAATATAATCCTAGTGACCTGGGCTGGAAATGCCTGATTTTTTTATTTTTTTTTTTTACAGCCCATAGACAATGAGCAAAACAACATTTCTGGGGTGTTCAGGACTCTTTTTTTGTTTGTATCAAAATGGTGCAAGGAGCAGCGTTTTAATGTGGGGATCTCACACCAGGTCTGTTCACCCCAGCCCAAATCTGCCCCTTCTTGCAATCTTTTACTGCCTGCAACAGGAAAGCAGGTTTTCACTCTAAAATAATAGGAAAACACAGAAAAAAGCCTTGCTTTTGTCCTTGACCCTGTACGATCAGGTCTTCTGTAACCTTCAAGCAGTCCTGGGAACAGTCCCATCAGCTTCTGCTCCAACAGCCACGGCAGCATTTTTTATGTCTCCGTTGTGGCAGCTGAGGGGAAAAAACATTGATTGGATTCCACCGGTGTGAGAAGATTAATCGTCCGCCTGGATTTCCAACCAGCCTCTTCCACCCTGGGTAAAGCCTTGGCATTAATATTTAAAATTCTTCTGACCTCTCTCTGTTTTAATTAGCAAGTGGAAAACTCCCTGGCCTGCGCCAGGAAAAAAAAAAGTCCTTAAGATCAAAGGGGGCTCTAATTCACGTTTCTGCTTGCCACGTTCAAAGGAGCCTGTTGGTAAAATGAGTGTCGTATTTGATGGAGATGGAAGGACATAATCCATCAGCTGCAAAAGGTGGGTGCTGTGTCCTGAGTGAAGTGATCCCATTTCAACGTGGCCAAAGGCAAGGGGGAATGCTGGGTGATTTTGCCGGTACATCCACAACAGCCATTTTAGGCTCCTTATGGGGGAAAAAATATCCTGGCTTCAAATATTACTGTAAATGTATCTACAGGATAAATAAAACATTCAGGATCTTCTACTAAATTTTAAGAAAACCCATGAAACTGTGTAGCTCAAGGGGAAGTGTCAAATTCTTCCGTTGTATCCTCAAAGGAGTGGGAGAAAACGTATTTGTTTTGTAAAAGGAGGTGACTTGTGAAAATGAAATACCCCCCCCCAACTCCTCCCAGTTGAGTCACCTGCAAGTACCCTCCAGTGCTGGATTCATCTGGGTGCAGAAAAAGGGTTGAAGCGAGGGAAACGCCAGTCTCCTTGGCGAAGGGCTCACTGCTTAGAAACACGAATCTGGAAATGGAAACCTCCAGATCAGTATTTAGGCACAAAGCTATGGCCACCAAAATGACTTCGCTGGCCCAAATTGTATTTTGCTACATACCACCCTCTCCCTGGTCCTATGTTTCTTCTGCATCACAGCAAGGATTCACAACCCTGATGCTGATGTAGAGAGCCTGGGCCCTGCTTCTGCTCCATGTTAAAAGTAGTTGTGGAAAAAAAAATCCTAAACACAGTAAAAGCTCAATTTAAGCATCACTGATTTTCTTGCTCTCTTTCTTTTTGTGCCTTGTCAGTGCACACCCACCCCAGGACCAGTTGTCTAAAAATATTTTCTGCTGGCAGAGTCGAAATTGAGGCATTTTCACACAAGCTGTCCTCAATTTTAATTTGCCAAGCATAGGGCTGAGCTCAGACAACAGCAGACCTCTCTGTCTGGGATGTCACCAAGCATCTGGAACAAACCCCTTCCCACGTCCTCAAATGCAAAAGTAGAGTGGCCTGGGCAAAGCAGAGGGAAACTCTCAAAGGAGAAAGGGAACAACCCAACAAGTTCTATGAAAATTATTTTTGAGCCTTACTGACAGTTCTCAGAAATGTCCCATCTAAGACAGCTGGGGTAAAAGGGTCCCAGGTCTGCTATGAGAGGTGTGGGAAGCTACTAGGAGAACAGGTTGCCCACATTATGGAAGACATTTTGGTTCTCATTGTGGCTGAGAAACAAAGACGAACATGGAACTTCTTAACCACACAACAGAAACCCGTATTTTCTCAGAGCAGCCTCGCCTGGAGAAATGTCACCTGCAGAAGCCAGAGCTTCTGAGATTGGCCTGGAGACCCAGGTGTGAGACAATACAAGGAAACTCAAGCTTTTACTTTCAGCAGTGAAATCACTCCATCTACACTGAAGCAGTTCTGATGTTTTACTCATCTTCCTCATGAACTGAGACAGCGTTATCTATAAAAACTAAAAATGTGTCACTGTAGGCACTCTTAGCTTTTATTATTAGCTCTCTAACATTTCTATATGCCTTCATGCGCTCCCTGGTGGAAGTATCTACCACACATGAACCCAGCAAATCTGCACTAATCTCAGCCTTGTGCTAGATTTAAAGTGATTCTGTAAAAAAAAATCCTCTCCTTTAGTGGATCTCAGTGGCCCATGTCAACACCTTCATCATCACCATCCAACAGGCGATGAAGGTCTGCAACGGGAGCAATCTCATATGGCCTGAAAATCAGCTGAAAGGCGGCAGGCAAAGGATACTAATGAGCATCCATCATACAAGATAGAAGAACAACCGCAACCTTCACTCTGGGATTTCGCACATGTATATTAGTCGCAGCCAGAACGTCTTGGATTGCGAGGGGAAAACTCTAGATCTGGACTGCTGAATTCTGCTGCTCCTAAAGCAGCTCTGCCGACCAAAACCCAAGGCTGGCAGCAAAAGCTGGGGTGCACAGGGACATCCCTGCCTGGCTGCTCCATCTGGCAGGAGCAGCACTCCCCTGGATGCCCAATGAAGGAGCAGTTCTGGAGGAGAAGCAAAAGGAGGCATCCAAGGGCTGTAAATGGAGCTTGTAAGACAGACGGGAGGACAGGGGACAGCTGACACTGGGCTGGGTAGAGGTGGGAGAGGGATGAAGACCTAAGAGGAACTGAGGAAAAAGTCTGCGATCGGACGCAGGGAGCATGGGGGTCTGGGTGCAAGATGGGGAGTACAGCCACAGAGAGCGAGATGCAGAGCAAGGGCAGTGCAGTAAGAGCGGTAGGGATGGCGATGAACTCTCCAGAAGAGCCATGCTTGCAAACAACTTCAGGAAAAGCTGAAAAAATTGCCTACCAAAGGCGTATTTGCTCCTGACTCCTGAGAGCCACGGATGAGGAAGCAGCTCTCGGTACACCCTCCTGAAATGCCTGCAGGGAGCCGAGCACCGTCTTCCTGCACAGCCTCCCTAAGGACACCCAAATCTCTGTCAAGGAGCTGTGATATTTCAGGTTGACCCACCACCTCCCACCATCTCCTGAGCAAGTCTCCCCCCGTATTCCTCTTTGCAAAATCAACTTCTATTGCAAGAAGTTGGACGTGATCCAACAGATACCCATCATATGATCAAAAAAATAAACAGCCGTGCCACATGAGGTGGTAGGAAACGCTGCCATTTCAGTCACGAGACCCAACCGTCTGGCCACGTGGCGGGCAGAGCTGGAGGCGTGCAGCTTTTCACTGCCTTCATAACTGGCTATGTGGCTTTCTCTGTTTAAAAAAGAAATGAAATAACGTCAACACATATTGCGTAATTACCTGTGCAAGCGCAGAGCTGAAGTTGCCAGCTGAACTGCTTTGGCACTATCTCTTCGCTTACACTGCGTTAGGACTTTATTTTGTAACAAATGCATAAAATGTAAATGTTCAGTCACATTCCTGGCATTCCTTCACCACCGAGTATCGCTTCACTGATGACTCCCAATGGCTTAATAACAACAACATAAACAAAAAGTCACTTTTTCAAGCAGCAACTTTATTATTGGGAAAAACATTAGGACTTTATTTTTTTTCTCTTACATATACTTGATTTGAATAAAAATAATTTAAAATTTTTAAGTTTCTTTTTATATTACATGAAAATAACTCAAAACAAGGACTGTAAATTTTGGAAGCAAGAAGACATAGACAAAAGTGTTGTTTAGCTGCTGAGATGTAGTACTTGGATTTTTTTAACTCAAATAGAGAAACAATCACAATTGTCATTCCAGTGAAAAAATTAATCCATCTATAAAGTATCTTGAAGTTTGAGAATGGTATATAGTCACACTAGAATGTATTCATAATATAGTGTGTGAGTTCTAGCGTATTATCTAAAATATATAACTTCTCAGACTTTACAAGGTCAAATATTTTAGACCATATTCCAGTGGAAAAACACTACAAACCTATTACGATCCTTTTAAAGTTCTCATTGAATTAACTTTTACTTCCTTTTGAGGAATTTTAATATAATATTTCAAGCAATGAAATCTTGCATACAAACTAGCTTGCAGAACTTGGTTCACACTAACTTGGACAACTGCTGTTTTAAAGGCTGAAGCACCTCCAGTAAGAGTGATAAAGCATCACTGTTACAGTAGCTGATGAAGAAGCAGATTTTGTGCAAAGACAGGTACAATTTTCATGAAATTTCTATAAATCTGATAAAAACTATTGTATATCCAGTAATAAGAAATTAAATTTATGGGAATTAAAATATACTTAAGGCTGGGGTAGGATTACAGTGTTACAAGACAAAGATTCTATTAATTAATCCAATTCATAACATCTGACAAAGACTTCCAATAAAACACTGATTTCTTCTTCTTTTTTCTTTTTAAAATACATGCAACCTACGGCAGTTTCCGTTCCCTGGCTTACCTCGTCTCTTTTCAGTTTAATGTGAATATAGTTCATCTTTTCATTAAGTTCTAGGGTAACAAACACCATTCAGCATCACCTGAATGAATTCTAAATTAAAAAAGCCCCCCAAAGCAAAAAAAGCAATTAGCATGTCAAGGTCTCAGTTTAGAACACAAACCATTATCTGCAGAAATACGCAGGGTAAAAATGAGATGGAATTTGCATAGGTAGTTATTTGCATTGAGTACCATATTAAATCTAATGTAACTGTCCCAGTCGTGGCTGTCTGATGGACCGACGGAAAACCACTCTTCACTGAATACAAGGAAAAAATACTATTAATACTATCGTCAAAACTGTTCTCTTGTAACAGTCTAACCTCAGGGGTCAGTTCTCTTTTACAGAAGTGCTGACTGGCGTTGCAGCTTGACAAACAACCCGATGCCATCTAAAGCGACAATGTCAAGCCCTTTAAAAATAAACATTTAATTTCAGTATATTTTGGGGGATTTTGTTTTGTTTTGTTCTTGGCTTTTTTATTTTTGTAACTGTCTGCTGTTTCCAGCACCATCTCAGAGGCTGGAACGTTTCATTCCTTCCTCTGCCGGTTTTGTCATTTTCCACTTGGCAGATACTGACCACCACACCCTGCTGCTCCTCATGGCGCAGCAGTCACCGGTACCGCCGCCTTATTTTCCTTGTCTGTTAGCTGTATCATCAGTGGGATTTACAGCCCTGGAATGTGATTTCTGAATTAATCTGCCTTTTCTTTTCCTAAGGAATGCCTTTTTTTGCAACCATAGCTGTGTAAAAACACTGTAATTTTAAATAATGAGTGGGTGGTGACTCTTTTGAGATGTATCAGTGACGCAATTTAGAAAGCCAAGGAGGCATTTTCACCCGACTGCAATAGTTTTAAGATCAGGTAAAATTTTGGACCTAAACTACGCCACTTGTCTTCCTTTGTAAATTAAGAATTACTTTTAGTTTTACCAAGAAATATTCTACTGGTATGAACTACAGAATTTTTTAAATTATTATGCATATTTATATTTTACTTCTCTAAATATATTACTCATTTGTTTAATTCATTCAGGATTCTACCATACTGTCAACCAACTACAGTAATCCAGAAATTTTTTCTGTGTATGGAAGGGGCTTAATCACTAAGCCACACCTTCCTGCAAAGCTTCAGTATTTTTGGTTGGTAAAAAGCATTTCTCATTCAAATAATACTGAAGTGGAGCCCAAGCCCTCCTCCATGCATACGACTGTTAACTTAATTAACTTTTCAGGACAAAATGCTGATCACATTCAATGACAAGATATACTATCGTTTTCAAGACAGCTCCAGCGGTAGCTCTGGTGGCACAACCGTGTATCTTGGGTCAAGCTTAGGTGTGAAATCCTTGAAGTTCTTAGATGCCTCAGTACCAAATACATCTAAAATTTTCCTGTTCATGAGAGCAAACCTGAAAAAGAAGAGACACGAGAGAGCGAACAGATTATTAATTTACTTTTGAAAAAATAAAATTATTAACAGTTATTTTTTTATAAATTAATTTAATTTATTTATAAAATCATTAAAATTATTTCACTTCATGAACGACTATCCAAATCTTTGAAATACAGGCTTCAGCTTGCACTGTTTAGAGACTACAAGTTTTTCATCTTGGGCAATAAAGATTTAAAAAAAAAAATAATCTGACAATTCTGATTAATAGTGCTTAGTGTAGACACACTTTATATAACACAGCTTGTGGAAAAGGGGAAAGGCGAGAGTCCCCTTCTGTGTTTAACTTCACAAAAAAAAGTCAAAACAAAATACGCTACTCTTTCTTCCCCCAGCCTCGCAAACTCCAGCCAAGCCTGCCCAAGTGTGGATAACAACTTTAAGGGTGTTACAATCTATTTCCATCTCTTTAGTCTTCAAAATTGTTGAGTGAAAGACCTATGAAATACCAAAAGAACCTGCCTCTATGGAGAGAGTATCGAAATTACTATTACAGAGATTTACTTCAGATAAAACAAATGAGCAGAATAGAATTTCTCTTCCTCCTCTCTTTCAACTAAAGCAATCTTAGGATTAGCACAAGAAGGAAAAATGCAGCCAAAATTGGACATCTGCACTGACATCATTCCCTGGATCATGTTTGTACAGCCTCAGAGGTTGCCTGCAGACTGCCTCCAGGCATCCCAAGGAAAGCTTCCCACTATGTCTAGCAATGTATTCAGTCACCTCCTGTCCAGCTAAGAGTGTACTGTGCCATGGGGAGCGTAGGTTCAACATGCTCCAGGGACTGGCCTCTGATTTCACTTCTATTTTTATAGTCTGGAGAGCTCAGTGTCACGACAAACATTACCTTTTATAATCCCATTCATAAACTGATCTACATCATGATTTGGATGCCTTGTTTCTGCCACATAGTACATCAGTATAATAGCGTACACTTTACTAAATTGTATTTTTATAAATCAGTTACAGCAAAATCTATTTTAAAAGGTAAGCATTTTAGATCCCCACAGCAAACAAGAGAAAAAATATCCAATAAGACATTACAGGGTAAATTTTTGGTTATAATCAGTGAAAATTTTTCATTAGTTTTCCAAGAAAAAAAATTCCTTTCCCAACTGAAATAGATGTCCTATAAAAAACTATTGAATCTTCAAAGTATTCTTAGGAAATACTCTGACATTTCTAGTAATGCTTCTAAACATGTAGTAATACCATGTTGTCGATCACTGTACATACTAAGTCATTTCTTCAACCTGTATTGTTGTTTACCAGATTCTTCATATTCCACTGAAATCTGAAAGCATTCCACCCTCCAAGTGAACTAAAGATAAAAAATCCTTCAAGTAAAACACTCATCTGCTAAATAGTCTTAACTAGATTTAAGTCTTTGCTCCTGTCATTAGACTAAACTTAGCAGTGTCACTTCAGCAGCAAAGAACTTCAAGTGGACTGGAAACCATTTGAAAAGCAAAGTAAATACGCAGGAAATTAGCCCATACATACTCCTACAGCTCTGCTGTTGACAGCAATGACATCGAAAGTTGAATGTGATCAATGGCGTGTTTAGACAAGCCATAACGTAATCCCAATTACATACCTGCCCTTTGTTAGTCGTAAAAGAAATTTCCAGTATGAAGGTCTCAGGTTCTGAACTTCCATGACAGCCTGCAAGGAGAGTATTCTGTCAAGGCCACCTGACAGCATCAGGCAAAAGCTTCATCTGCTACATTACGTTGCCAAAACCAGTGAAAGGATAGTTATGGAAATATATATATATATATATTTATTATTTTTTTAAAATCATCTCGTGATTCATGGACCGAAAGCAGCTGTGATCACCTGCCAAGGTCCAGCACTGCCAGTAGACAAAGCACTCACAGCTGAATTCGATGCTATACATGACCTCCACCAGCACAGACTGATATTCCCATAAGACTGTCTTTCAAAAGTGGTGGCAGTTAACTTCGATCTCATTGCAGACAAAGCAACAATAATCCTTATTACTCCTACCTGCATGATTTTGCACTTGTGGATGCCAAATTTACCTGCTATTTTAACCTCCACTCACTCTGCATTTTGTGGTCTACCATTTCTTGTAGTCAGTCATCTTCATATTTCATGTTAAATAATGTTATATAAACAAAATCCTTGTCTTCTCTCTATTCCATTACTTTTCCAGGTAATTTATGAATATAGTGAGTAACAAACACCTCAGCATAGATCCCTTTGCTAATTTCCCCCTTCCTCCTCCCTCCTAAACCTAGTAATCTATTTCCAGTCTTAGGCTCCTTTTCCAAATACTTATTAAGTAATGAAAAAACCCTTTCCTCTTTTCTTGTATTAACTTTATTTCTGTTGGCCTCATACGATGGTCCTTGCCAATAGTATTTTGGAGATTTCAATGCTGCAGACCTTCAGGCACATCCCAAGCACTAAAATACCAATTCATTTTCATACTAGAATGAGAGATATTCCCAAATATATGGGAGCAATGAGGAGGAGGAGTGGAACTGTCCTGTTAAGCACGAGACAGCAGAAGGGGTCATTTAGGGTTTGACCCTGCTTTAGGGTCATTTTATATTCTTTTTATTGAAAGGTACAAGAAATACATATAGTTATGGAGGTCCAGAAAACATTCAGTGGGATATTTCAGAAGAAGGTCTAGAAATGGAGACATGTAGTGGAATAGTAGAGTAATTTGGGTACCACTGAAAAGGAGCTTTTCTAGCTGATGCAGACGATAAAAGGAGTGAGGGTGAAGGCATGTAATTGGCTTGGGAAGTGCAGAAGATGGTAACTACAGCTTGTTTCAAATATAAAACTTCATATTTTCTTACTAATTTTTGCAGATTCTTTCAAATAGGCAACTTTAATTCAAGTTAGTTGAAAGTGAAAACTTCTAGTTGATTAAAAAAACCATAAAATATTACAAAATATTGTTTGTCTCCTTGAGAAACAGTGCGTTCATATGCTTATGAAAGCCCATACATTTATGTTCATCTTCTCGAGCAATGCATTTTGAGATCCTTTCCAAAGTATTCAATGCTTTGTATAATGTAATCAGCTATAAGCATATGAGAAATTTGAGTCCTAGAAATGATCTTCCCACTGTGACACTCAAAAGCAGGATGCAGGAGCCCCAATTCACAGCATCTTGCTGGAATCACGACATCACACTATCTTTTCTATATCACTGTATCCCTGTACTCCTCATTTCATTCAACATTTGACTTAAACTAGAAGAACTTCATATTCTGTTAGAAGACAACATACTTACTGCCTGAAAGCATATCGATGTAGAAATGGCATAGATGATGCTGTCTGCATGAGGAAAATAGGGAAGCTTTCCTGCTTCAATGCCTTTGAAGTACATAGTCTATAAAAATAAACAATAAATGCTGAACGAAACAAAATAAACAAAGTAAAAGTAGCTTTTTACTTTTTATTTATTTTACCTTTTCAAAGTAACATGTCAACATTACTAACCTATCCTCATATATTTTTGTATATGTCCACAAATGTGACATTGATTGAGATAGCTTATAGAAGCTATCCAAGACCAATAGAACAAGAAGCTATTAATGTATAGAACAGGACCTAGCAACAGCTTAGGTGTTAAAAGGTAGTATGGATCTTAAAGATAAAAAAAGGGAAAGTTTGCTATGTTAAATTCTTCATTTTAAAAAAGCAAAAGAATAATGCAATAACTATTCCAACAAAGTGAATATTCACTGTTCTTAAACAGCTTGAAATCACATACTTTCCTTTCTGAGAAAACATGTAAAGTTTATTTTCCTGAGCACAGCTTGACCTTCCAAAGCAGCACACGCCTCTTTGGTCAGTTACCCTTGGCTTGTGTAAGATGATAAAAGTAGAAAAAAAAAAAAAAAAAAAAAAGAAGAAAGAACACACAGCACTTTTCTTATTTCACTGCAGCCACAATGTCTCAAAGTCCAGAGAAAACCATCAGCAATACAAAATAATGTTTTTTTACAACTGGTGTTCTGAAAGTCAATACAGATAACTCAGATTTGCTTTTATATAACCAGTATGTGAACTACCTTCAGAGCTTGATCTAGGATTACAAGGAGCAAGAATAAACAGACTATACCTTCCCTTTTTATGTTTAATTTTATGCTTAAAAAAAAAAAGTTCCTTCTTTTTATGTTCTTTGAAATGAATTCTGTTCTGGTAATGGAGGTGGATAAATATCACTAGGGAACAAGGCCCTCAAGGTCTGCAGGAGAAAGCTTTGTGATTCAGGGATGATGCATAAGAGAACACTCTCAACTTATTCCAGTGGTGCTGTTGGGGAAATAACCATGACTAAGTCCCGATTTTATGGACAAATCACAGTAAGAAATCAAAAGCTGGTTAGCAAAGTATAATCAACATACCCAAACTCTACAACTTTGTTTTTTTCCTGGGCTTCGAATTTTAACAAGTTCATAGAAATCATTCAAGCCTGAGAAATAGTAATTAGAACGAAGTTCATTGCAAAGCTCGGAATTCAATCAGTTGAAGTATACTGACAAACAACTCCAGCTATAGACTAAAACCTAAGTTATTTTGAGTTATCTTAGATTGTTGAACGCCAAAATTAGGGAACAAAGGCAGGAAGTTAAGCTGTAGCTTTTGGCAATAAATCTGCAATTAAGGACTAGGTCCGATTTATGTTTCTGGCAGAACAGACATTCTTGGAACTTTCAGATTTAAAAAAATCTGCAAAACCTACAAAGCAAAGGGCTATCAGGAGATTAAAAAAATTCATGGAGAATTTACATGGAGACCAGTGGATAAAGGACTTTTAAAATGAGTCACAGAAAAGAAAATAAGAAAGAAATGAGACCACAGAACGGCACTGCCTCTTGGCAAACACGTACTGAAACACACCACCACCACACAACTTTGTATTATACTGGAATTGTCTGACAAAGCCTGTGAAGTTAATTTTCTTTTTCTGCCTTGAAAAAATAGATGAAATGAAGAACTCTGTTACGAGGGTAATATCTTACCTCTACTAATTTGGATGCCAGATACATAGAGATAGTAGTACTTTTGTAAAACATCATAGAAAATCCTGCTAGACAGCCTGTAACAATTAGAAAACAAAAGTATTGTTAAGATTGTGATTTATTGTTGCTGTTGCAGTAAGTCAGCTCAACAGACACTGCGTAAGATTGTGTTTTCTGTTGCTACAACAAACTTCAGTGATGTTCCTGTGCTGCCCATCAAAATATGGTTTATGTCATTAACAAAAGAGAGATTTGAAACCCTGAAATAAATCTGTAGTTCAGTGCTCAGGAGCACAGCACAAAATTTCCTCTCTCATCCCACAAGGAAGAGAGACCTCTGAGGTTCCAATACATGATAGATGCACAAACAGCAGGGAAGGGCCTGCACCACCACCCAAATGTCGTGGCAAAAGGATCCAGTGGCAAAAGGATCCAGTGGATCCAGTGGAGCCCATCCTTTCAATTGTGTATTCTGTCACGTATGGAAGAGTCAGTAGTCGAACCTCACATCTCTACAGTTGGAAAATAAAGGACAAGTTCACATTTGTGCATACAATAATATACTGTCCTTGAAGCTGACCGTAAAAAACACACCATTTGACTGAATTTGCCTTACAATTTTAATTGCAAGTCTCTATTGGAAGCTACTTGAAACACCACTGTCATTTTGACACAACCTTGATGTACACAGTCCTATTTTCATCACAGAAGTCTGAAAAGGGAATGGGAGGACAGACAAGAGAAATATTTGCAGAGTGCCAACAGAGGCAATATAAACTTCTTGCCATGGACTCACCAGCTACAAGTGCATGAAGCTCATCGTCTAGGTTTCGTACCCAACGCAGGAAGCAACTAGTACCCTGTAGGTGAACAGAGACCAGGGTTAGCCCTAGTTATTTCTCTTTCATAACGCATAGACTGGAGATATTCCTCTATAAGCTAGTAATATAGCACACAGTATGAATTAAGAGTGTAGTGTGACTCATAACCCACAGTACCTGAAACATTTCGGTGTTTTAATTAACAGTTTACCGCTACCATTTCTTTCAAAATCAGAGAGCAGATCAATCTAATTTGAATACCAATCTAATTCCAAAGCTGACCTTGAATTCACATCATCTTCATTTGCTGTAGTTGTCTAGACTCTTTCCCACGATAAAGTCTGTTTTCAACTACACACCAAACACCTTGAGATTTTTCCATACATCCAATAAATTCTGGAACCAGGAAGACACATTAATCTAAAAAGTTAGAACTGCATATGATTAAAAGACACAGTGAAACACGTAATATCCTGTTTGTTGACACAGACAACAATACACAGCTGTTCAGGCCAGAATAGATGCTAGTAATTGTGGCTTAGGTTGCATTAAAATATATTTCATTTGGATGGCTGCAGGTTACCAAATGATCCAGATTGTTCCACATCTGTAACATCCTCTGCACTGTTTTTTTAACTGTTTTGGAAAGCCATACTATGTCTCCAAATTTTACCCCTGGTAAACTTCTGTTTGCTTCTAAATGGTTTGAGAGCTGTTTAGTAACACCCAATCCAGTGCTGATGGCACCGAGAGAACATTATATAATTCGTTATGACAGCCTGCTGATGTCTACTTTGAGATATGTGTTATCAGCTTCTTAATCCATCTAATGTGTGCTTTTCATGGAATCAAAGAATGATTTATGTTGGAAGGGACCTCTGGAGATCATCTGGTCCAGCCTGAAGCAGGTCTAATTAGAGCAGATAGCTCAGGAATTTGTCCAGTTGAGTTTTGAGCATCTCCAAGGATGGAGACTACACAGCCTCACTGGGCAACCTGTTCCAATATTTGGCCACCCTCACATGAAAATGTATTTCCTTATATTTCTTCAGAATCTCCTGTATTTCAGCTTGTATCCATTGCCTTTCATCCTATCACTGCACACCTCCAAGAGTTGTAGGTATAGCAATAAAATCTCCCCGAGCCTTTTTTCTCCATCTTAAAACCCAGTTCTCCCAGCTTCTCCTCGCACATCATATGACCCAGTCCTCAAATCACCTTGGTGGCCCTCAGGTGAACCCGCCCTTGAAAAAGACATTAAAATAAAAAGAAGAAATGAAGTAATACCTGTGTCCAAAAATGGACACAGTAACACAAATGTGATCTCACTAGCTATTTACAGTGCAGATTTCTAATAAATAAATTCATTGCAAAGCCATTGATACATTGCAATTATGACAGTCAACTTTCCTACTGAAACTTGTAAACTAATTTAAAAAAGGAAACCAGGCTACCATGGCCAACTTATTTTCTGCAAAACCACATTTGCTGACATTAATTAACAGTAAGGGGAACACAGAATATTAATAGTATAGCTACTACAATCGTACAATGGCATTTTGGACTGTTTTAGGGACAAGATGGACTTTTTTTCAAAACAGTCCATAATGCAATTCCTTTGGGTTCAAAATGCATCAAGCGTTTGATTTTTTTTTTGGCTGTGGTCCAAACTTTTGGAGTGACTAGAATCTCTGCTGCCCTACATGCTTATTTCAAACTGGAAGAAAAATATAATGCAATCCAAATCTGTATAAGTTATGGAACACAAACAATAACAGAAAGTAGAATCGTAGAATAAGAGTCTTTTCCAACCTAAACGATTCTATTAAGATCATCGAGTCCAACACTTAACCTAACACTGCCAAGTCCACCACTACACCATGTCCCTAAGCACCACGTCTACACGTCTTTTAAATACCTCCAGGGATGGTGACTCAACCACTTTCCTGGGCAGCCGCTTCCAATGCTTGACAACCCCTTCCATGAAGAAATCTTTCCTAAAATCCAATCTAAACCTCCCCTGTTGCAACTTGAGGCCATTTCCTCTCGTCCTATCACTTGTTACCTGGGAGAAGAGACTGACCCCCACCTCTCTACACCCTCCTTTCAGGTAGTTGTAGAGAGCGATAAGGTCTCCCCTGAGCCTCCTTTTCTCCAGGCTAAACAACCCCAGTTCCCTCAGCCGCTCCTCATCAGACTTGTGCTCCAGACCCTTCACCAGCTTCGTTGCCCTTCTCTGGACACGCTCCAGCACCTCAAGATCTCTCTTGTAGTGAGGGGCCCAAAACTGAACACAGGATTCAAGGTGCGGCCTCACCAGTGCTGAGTACATACTTAAGAAACTATAAATAAAGGTCAGAGTATGTCACCCCCATAAAATTACTATCTATAGAACTAAATTACACTTTGCAATTGGAGCTTTTAAAAGACATCAAAATCATTTCAGCTTTTGCAATTTAAATACTTTTTTCTCTAAAGGCTCTTTTCTTAAATTTTGAGCAAAATTTAATTTTCAAATAAATTCTGAACAGCCCATTTGCACTTTGCCATCAAAAATTTTAAACTCTGTAACCTTACACATTCTTGCCTCTCAGTCTGACTGCAAGTCAAGTGAAATGCTGTTTTGCTTCCAAATAACACTTTTTTAAAAAATTTTCAGTAAGTAGTATTTACCGTGAATAATACTGAATTATCTTAACTTTGCAGAGCAAGTAAAGTGGCAGTTGAAAAATGACATGTGTGATTAAGAATATAAAAGTGCAAAAGGCACTTCAGCACTGCACTATGCAATATATTCTCCCTTAGGGTGTGTGCTTCGTCACATTCTCTTTTGGCATAAATAAACATAATTCAATTAATTCCAACAGTTCTGTATGAATGTGTATCAGTTCGCAATCTGTCATCTTATAATGGTGTAGAAGGGTAGATATTCAAGCGGTAAGTGCAATGTCTCCTCAGCTGCACATGATATATGTTCTGTAATCTCCTGCTATTCAGCGTCAAGTAAGAATTCCAGATATTTGAGCCAAAAAAATCTGCAAATGGCTTCTCTCTGGCAACACTGCTGCTACTGCAGTCACTACTTGTGTCTGCACTAAAATGTTTTTGTGTAACAGCAAGTCCCTTTGAAATCTGAATTCACTTCCTCTGAAGTACTCCCTATCTCCTGATCTTGATACCATGCTGCAAACCCCATCTAGTTTATTCAGAAATGACAGAAAACACGCACAGAATGGAAGACTAGTTTTCTATCTACAATTTGATTACTGCAATACTACAGAATTTGTTGGTGACATGCTGTAGCAAACAGTATCAGTAATATCAAGCAGCTAGACTTTTTAGCTCTTCGAGATACTCTGAAAAGTGAAATAAAAACCATGGCATTCATCATTTCTTTATGTTATAAGCTTACTTTGTATATACTGACGAAAGATCCCAGAAAAGCTCCAACCTGGAAATTTTCCTTGTTGTAGAAGAGGGAAAGTAGCCGGGATGGTTCTGTAAACAGATGCCGGAAGGTGGATGGAATCCGAAGGCAACACTGGATCAGGTAACCGATGCTAAACATCCTAATGAAGCCCTAGAGAAAAAAAA
Source organism: Ciconia boyciana (assembly GCF_034638445.1). Taxonomy (NCBI): domain Eukaryota; kingdom Metazoa; phylum Chordata; class Aves; order Ciconiiformes; family Ciconiidae; genus Ciconia; species Ciconia boyciana. The sequence continues at coordinate 211,418,729 of NC_132934.1, forward strand.
GAACGATTTTGTGGTAAGAAACCACAAATTCAGAAAAAGGAAAAGCAAAAAAGTCTACAGAAGTACTTATTTTTGACATTGAGCAGTTTAAAACCCACTCTGCAAATACTATGTAAAATGCATCCCCATCTTCAAACTCAAGACCAGCATTATTTTCCTGATCCCCCCATAAAATAGCAAAGGCAATAAAATCACAGACAATTGACTCTCCTTTAATTTCTATGAATATCTGAAAGGCCTCAAGGGACAAACTATTTCTCTTCTGCTCCAAAATTCTGTCCTTTGAAATAATCCTGATGACTTCATTTCCAGGTTACTGACCAGCTTTTAACCACAAATGGGTATATAGAGGAAAGTAGTGTGGTGGAAAAAAAGAGCACTTCTACACTCACATGTCTGGAGAAAGCACTAAAGGAGGAAAAAGTCCACAAAAAATAAATTTCAGAAAGTGTAAGAATTAGGAATTGACCCTGATGGCTTGGCACGTGCTCACATACCAAACTGGAGGCTGAGTGACGCTGGCAGCAAGAGAAAGGGCGAAACTGGAAGGGAGATTATGTGCAGAACTACTGCGAAAGGATAACATGGGTTCCAATGATTTCTTCTTACTACTCCACCTTGGATACAGATCTGTTTTTTTATACCATGTCACAAAACCACACTGACTTTTTCTTTCCAAATTCTTCTCCCCAGTTTCTTATAACTTCCTCCACAGTTTCCTATCATTATTCTTACCCTGTGGCTGAACTCCTCTAATCATTCTGAATAAAATCTATCCATTTTTTGGTTGGAAGATGCCTTACCTGAAAACTATCTGTGCACTCACCGTTGGCAAATAAGGCAGGCACCCAATGCTCATAATTTCTGTAGTTCATTTTTTGGAAGATACTCAGGGACACCGAGACAATTCCAGTTACAGGGACAACTGGCAGAGAGTCTGACTGAGCAACCTTTCAAGCTCAGAAACTCAAAACATTTTTGCCTCCTACAGAACTTTATAATGCATCATAAAGCTCATAAAATTTTACTGTGGTTAAACATCCAGTAATAAACTTTTCCTGAAGCAATTACTCTCCCTGCTACTCAAGAAGTGGTTTATGAGAATCAAGTGGAAGAAAATATATTGTGTCATCCAATGATCCAGTAGCTATGAATGAAAAATTTCCACTTTGTCTGCTACTCTTAAAGGTATGTAAATTGTATGTACTGAACAGCTAATGACCCACTTTGTTCTGATCGTGTAATGAAAATGCCTACTGAAGGCAGGCAAAGGTGTAAATGAACTGTGAATTTTGTGTAGTTAAAATGTCAAAATTAAGATAAACGTATATTTGCCCCTAAAATGAAGAGGTACCCTAGTGTGAAGTACATAGCTCTCGTCTTCCAAAAAAATTAGATGATTACAATACCAGGTACCATTATATAAAAAGAAAGTCCTAAAACCAGCAGTTATGAACAAAGCCCAAAACAAGAGAACAAACAACAGGTATGGTATGTTTGACATTTTCACCCAGCTGTAGAAAAGGTTACTCCGACGGGGTGAGGAACACCGCATTAGGAAACACTTAAATTCCAACTGGAAACACTCAAATATATCCGTGATTTTGTTTTTATGAGTAGCCTACTTAAAAGTGCTGAACTGAAGGACTGAGGCTTAGTGTTGATGTGCACCAAAGAGCAATAAGTAGTGCACAAAATCTTTCTATTTAGCTCATTAAATCAACCAGGTGAATCCATATCACACTTACAGGTGTTTTTCAGAGTCACAGAAAGTATTACATCTTATAACCAATGCACAATATTGTAACTTTTCCATAAAAAGACCTCAAATAATGGAGGTAGAAAACAGCAGAGTATATGCAGGACACTAGAATAAGAATAAGTGAGCAAAGAAAACTCTGCTAAGAGCCATTTCTCCACAGAGATTTTGAGCTGGGACTCAGATCAGCCAGAAGTAGCAGCACAGTGAAACTACATATCTGCAAAAGTCATTGAATAAACCTTTTTTTTTCCTTTTGAGAAACAGACTTCTTAAAAAGTTAATAATACAGTCAAGATATTGGCTATAACTCAAATTCAGAAAAGTATGTGTGTGCACATAAACAGAGTTCAGTAACATACCAAAACTCAGCCAACCTGTTGCAACATATTAGGAATTAGTTAATTATTTAAAATAAATTAGTTAAGATTTAAAATTTGTTCTGGGTATACGGTTGCCCATGTTCCTTCAAGAGAAAGAATGCAGAGATTACAATCATCAGAAAATAATCTCATATTCTTTTTGGTCATCCTAGTCATTAGGCAAGTTGTGAGGGTCATCTGCTGTCATCCACAGTATCAGTAGAAAAAGTGGATAATTGCTGGCTAATGTCTCCTCATTGTAACCAACTGGAATAACAAAAGAGGAAAAATATAGTCTGGCTGCTTCTGGTAGCTCTTTTCAGACATTTACAAACCCAAAGCATTTTAGGTATTTGTGCTGGTTTCGGCTGGGATAGAGTTAATTTTCTTCACAGTAGCTGGTATGGGGCTACGTTTTGGATTTGTGCTGGAAACAGTGTTGGTAACCCAGGGATGTTTCCGTTACTGCTGAGCAGTGCTGACACAGAGTCAAGGCCTTTGCTGCTTCTCACCCCACCCCACCAGCGAGTAGGCTGGGGGGCACAAGGAGTTGGGAGGGGGCACAGCCGGGACAGCTGACCCCAACTGACCAAAGGGCTATTCCACACCATATGGCGTCATGCTCAGCATAGAAAGCTGGGGAAGAAGAAGGAAGGGGGGGACGTTCGGAGTGATGGCGTTTGTCTTCCCAAGTCACCGTTACGCGTGATGGAGCCCTGCTGTCCTGGAGATGGTTGAACACCTGCCTGCCCATGGGAAGCAGTGAATGAATTCCTTGCTTTGCCTTGCTTGTGTGCGCGGCTTTTGCTTTCCCTATTAAACTGTCTTTATGTCAACCCATGAGTTTTCTCACTTTTACTCTTCTGATTCTCTCCCCCATCCCACTGTGGGGGAGTGAGCGAGCGGCTGCGTGGGGCTTAGTTGCTGGCTGGGGTTAAACCATGACAGTATTTAAAATTTGAAGGGAAGTCTATGAAATCAGGTGGTATGTCATTACTAAATGTTACATAAAAGCTATCACGGATTATCACAACTAGCTAACATGCATTTAAATGTGAAGCAGGAGAAAAAGAGCATGCAATGACAATTAAAGCACAGATATGATGATGAGAAGATGAGATGTTCAAGGGTAAGGGAAAATATGGCACGGAGGGGAAATCTTGGCAATAAGCAGCTCATCAGATCATTATGAGACTTGAAAACTCCCTTACAGATATGGAGTCACAAAAACATGCTCAAATCATGTCAGCTGACAGTTATTACTGATTGACTCCAAGAACAGCCACAGAGAGAACTGCAAATGCTTTACGAATTTTGGATCTTCAAAAATCCAAATACATCAAAATACAATTTTTCACTCATGCTTTAATTTAAAGAAAGTCACAGAAAAGGCAGGAAATTCAAAGATCTGGCTGCCACTTCAGTGATATTTCCCTGATTATATTACTGTAGTCAAGAATAACTTATACTAAAATACTATACAAGACTGGTACAAGAATGAAGTACAGCTCAAATGCACAGTTGGTTTTTCTAAAGAGAGAACAGCCTTATAAAAATGTCCTTTTTTTAATTACTATTTTTAGTCAGGTCAAGACTTAGTTCAGCTCTATTATCAGTTGGGGTTTCTTCTCCCCTCATCCCTTTTCAAGGGTATATGAAATGTGAACAAAATGATGCTGAATAAATAACTGAAGAGGGCAGAGACTCCTGAATATCCCCTTTTTGGTTCTTCTGTTCTTTTCATCATTAACACATCTTCCTACTTACCTAAAAAAGGACAGAGAGAGTAGTGTGGGGACGGTCTACTGTAATCTGAGGAACTCACAACCTGGAATCAGATTTGGGTCATCCACTAGAGTGACTGAACAAGACTAACTCCTATTTCTTGGTCACCCTTCTATTTTAAAGGCATTTCAAGCTCATTATATCCATAACGGTCAGATCACCTCTCTCTTTACCCATGAAGTTACACACACCATCCTTCTTTCAGCAGATTGTGACAGTTTTCCATGGAGAAGAGGCATCAGTTCCATTACGAGTACTCTAACAGAAATCCTCACTTGTTTGTTCTAACTGCGCTTGTAAAATAATACAGTGTTATGAGGGTACTTACAGATTTGACTGCTGAGCATGCAGCACAGAATGCATAAGGATTTTGTCTGAGATTAATAAATAAGCTCAGGAAGCAAGTCTGGACTAACAGTAGTTAAGAGCTAATTATTGTAACATATGCCTAAGTAACGAAAGACAGCACTTTATGTAAAAGTGCAGCAGACTGAAGTTATTGCAAGGCACCCGTGTAAAAAGATGCACACTAGAAGATATTACCATCACCAGAGCTCTGGAAATGCAGCATATCAACCCATAAAATCACTTCTGCTTCATTTTAATCTTTGTTTTGAATATAATTTTCACTGCAGTCTTGGACATTGATTCTGAAGGCTAGACGCTGATACCTATGGGGAAAACACAGAGTACTCTGCAAATCAAGGCAGAGGGAAAGTTTGCTCTCCAGAGGATGCTGACCAAACATGAGCATTCAGGGATGGGAGACAAAGCGGGCCAGGAGGCACTGAACAGCAAACTCACTGGGCAAGGCACTGAACAAGCACAAATCAAATGGAAAGTCTGTGTTCCCAAAGACGTTATGCCTTGAAGAAAAGAGCCCACGAATGAAACATTAAGTGGACTAAGACAGCGGTGAGAGGTTATAAAATTGTAATTTCAATCTGGGTTCTGTTGAATATGTCATACCTACAACAGAAAAGTGAGATAACTATCCTGAACTACTCGGAAATGCTCTACTGCATATTCGTATCGTCATTCAGCAGCACACTTAAGCACCATCTCAAATCCTATCAACTCCAGTGCAAGTTATATCCATGTTACACAGCAGTATGCTAATACACTGCAATGTAAAAAGAGTGTTAATACAACGCAAAATGATGTTGTTAATAAACATACATGAATAAATATGGTGCTAGATATCTTCTGATGCTAGATTTAAGCATAGCTCTTCTGAGATAACATTAACTGTATATAAAATTTTGATTTTAAAAAGTTATTTTTGGAAGTAATATACATTAAAAGCCTCTGAAGACACTCAAATCCATTTTTTGCACATATAAAACCGGGTAAATTATTAAGTGATTGAGATCTTCTGGAGCCTTACCAACTCCCAAAACAGGCATAGCAGGTGGTACCACCTGTGCCAACCCAACGCCAGCCAAAACAAATCTCCACACAGTACTCCTCTGGAAAAAAATGCGCTGATCACATTAATAACGGAGGATGAATTATGCCACTGGACATAAACAGCTCTTCCTGGGCGCAGCAACTGTGACCAATCTCTCATTACCCTGAGTCCCTAAAATAAATGACTGGAGGAGCGAGCCCAGGGCCCGGCAGCAGCGTGCCAGAGCCACGCAGCTGCACGTGCGCCAGGGCTGCGCCGCCTGCCGAAGCAGCACATTCCAGGTGCTTTATTTAGGGTGGAGTCACAAGTGGGCTCAGCCGTGAAGTGCATCACATAGTTAAACAAGTTCCTTGCTCGCTAGGCCATTTTTTCCCACACGTTTTATGTTATTCATTCACTCCAGCTAATCTGAAAGACCAGGGAACTTTAACCCCACCACCGCCCCCGTCCTAAATTGAGAAAATCTGTTTTCAGGCTTGTCACATTTTCAATAGAAGAAGAATGAGTAACAGGCTCCTTTCTCACTTCCTAAGTATACGCTTTTTCTGACTAAAGACTTTTACCCTGTCTTTGCCAGAGTTTGTCAATCTAACTTTTTCTGCACTTACTTTAATACAATATGAGATGCAATTATCTCCATAGTGTTTACAGCATCTATGCCTTGGGCCATGTTTGCACCTGCAAAAAGCACAATGAAAGACATATTAACTCGTAGCTGTTTTCAGCGTCATCGACAGGAGACTTCATAAATTTTTCTTGCCTAAAAATACATAAAGTGCTATTTTCCCACAACTCATTCTCCCTATTACCCATTGAAGGGCACTGTGAACTTTTATGATGCCATAAAAGGACAATAAAAATTAACAATACTTTAGTTGTACAGCAAGAAGTGTCTGCACACTTATTTGGATCCAACCTCTTGCCATGCTACACATTACATACAAAATTAAAGAACAAATTTTCTGCTGTGGTCAACAGGGAGAAGTGATGTGACCCTTCCCAGTCTGTCCCTGCTTCATGGTTCTGGAAGGATATTTGACCAAACGTCCGTTATCTGTGTCCTTACATCTTCCATACCACTCTAAGGTTCATTGGAGGGCAATACAGAACATGCAAATGCACCGAGATACCCTGAGAGACTTCTCTCAATTACAAGCCTTTCACTTCTGGGCTGTTTCTTCTACTGTGTTGATTTTTATGTAGCTCTTACTTTGGACTGAGAATTTGACCTTGAGCATTTAAAAGAGACTGGCTTGGGATGGTGGGACGCGTGGACTGTACAGTTGTTAGCCCTGCATTATGTAGAATTAAAAGAAGTAATGCCATACCAGGTCTGAACATTGTATTTCGCTATAGCCAAGTATTTAAGTTATAACGCAAAATAAATTACACAATTTATATACTGTGCCAAATATCTTAGAAGTTTTGAATCGTGTACTATAAAGTCTAATGGCCATAAATCATCTGTGAGGTCAGTTTATGTAGCAAAAATTGTAATGAGAATGTGATCAGGTTACAGGCATTTAGATTCAATTATACTGAAAAGAACCATATGGAAGAGAAACCTGTGAGAACGTTAGGACTGAAAATTGAAAGTTTTCTGAATGTCTGAGTCGAGAGTTTCAAAACCTTAAAGCAAAAACACTTTTCTCCACTCATAGTCCCTTGATCCTTGTATTTAATGAACAGCAGAAGAGCTATGAACTATATCTAGCAAAATGAATAAGGGGTTCTTAAGGAAAAATAGGTATAAGCAACTCAGCTAAAAGAATCTGCGTACAGCTGGAGCTGTCTTCTCAGGTCTTTTGTTGTCTAATACAGTCATGCCTGAGAAGCCACTGCTGACTTCCCTTATATTTTTCAATTAAAAACCACAGCAAATCATAGGAAGTTGCCATGTGATGTAGGTCACTTCATTTTTGTTCATTATCTGAGCAAGTAAGATAAGCCACTACTTTGAGAACACAATGCACTTGGAAGACTTGTTTCTCTCCTGCATGTCAGCAGGTAAATATCTGGTCATAAGACTGCTCCTGGAGTGAATGGAAGTGAAGATTCATAGGTGTGGTATGAACAGACCCCTAGTCCATATTTTTATTTCATCTTCCCTGTAAATGAATGACTCCTTGTGGTACCCAACATGCCTGAAGCAGACAAATCAAGCACTGCAGAAGTACATAATCTCAACACATTAGCCTGAAAAGCTATCTGATGTCATTTCTTTAAGCTCATACTAAAGGACGATAAATTGGATCCTGTAGACCAGGACGGAACCTATCTTACCTAGCTTACCTAGCTATCTTACTTAGCTTCAGATGTCTACATCTGACCTTGTGCAAAACAGTTTTAGACTCACTCTTTGCAATTTCTTATTTCCTGACAGAGGCGGCAGGCCAGGTGCTACCAAGCCTGTTCTTAGGCAGTTCTCCTTTATGCAATACAGGGACATAGGTCACCGAAAAGATGATGTTATGGTCACTTAAGGTGACCTAAGTAAGGTCTGCTGCTATGCAATTTCCCCTCCTTAATATCACTACTAGCACCAGCAGAACCACGTCATGAGTTGGGTTTGCTGAAAACTGCAGAAAAAGCAACCACCGGTCTGCTACTCAGAATTGATTGAATTTACTCTCCCTTGCTAGACAACTATATGTTGCAAGTCATTGCTATGACATACAGGTCTTAAATTTTTCTTTCATTAGAGTTCATCATTTGTCACTGCTAACTACCCAGTAAAAATGAAATGCAACCCACTTAAATGCAAAGCAAAAGTATTATATAACATTGTCAAATACAATGTAACAAACCATTAAAATGAGCTAAGTAAGAATGAATAATTTTGTTTTGTTTTTCTTTTGTTTTCTTTGACTCACACTTTCTCCATGAGCTTTTTTGTTAGAGCCAGTATGTTCGTTGGCTGCGATATTTTTTCACAATGCTTTATCTTTCTATCTGTTTTTGAAAACGCTGCTTCAGGTGAAAATGAATGAGTGGGGATTTCTTCTTTCCCTACAATGAACCTGAAAGAAAAAAACAAAACGGACCAAAACAACAATTATATAAATAACTTAAATTAATATATTAAGCTCAATATAAGTCTCTAAAGCCTTTAAGACAAGCTTGAAGTTGTTATTACCCACAGATCTGCAAAAGAAAATGCATCCTATACAGCTGCCAGACCTTGTATCTCTTTGGAAAGATCAATTCACCGACATATATTTAAACTTCAGATAATGGTCACAATTGCTGCCAGAAATTTTTTTAAACTAGGAACAAAAACATGACTGGGGAAGTCCATCTTTCATACAAAGCAAGAACACCAAATAATAAAATAAAAAGGCACATGAAATATCTCAATTATCTCCAGCAAAATGAGGTTACATAAAGGCTGATGAGTACTATAATATTTTTATAAAAATATCTATTTTGTAAAATCTTCAAAATGTTTTTGCTCCCACCAAGAACATCAACTTTGTTTTGCTTGGCTTCATCTTCAGCCCTCTTTCTTCACCCAGAAGTTGATATTGCCAATATACCGGTTCATCTTAGGTGTAAAATTACTGTACATCAAGGGCAAAGGAGGTCATAACGGCAAGACGTTTCCTAACACTTTGCACTATAATCCAAATTACACTGTACTGTGGTAGTCTTGCTGAGGGTGATGAAGGTATAAAAACTTTGTCATTCGGTATGCGACTGTGAACTGGTGATTTCAGAAAGCACTGCTGCTGCACATTGCCACAGGCGTGTTTCATGTCCATATTTCTGGACTATAGACTGAATTATTTAACTATTGGCATGTTATATCAAATTCCACAGCTATTTCATAGCTGCAAACTCTATAAAATATTTTCCACTACCAACAACAGCAAGTCTGTTTTGATTGACTTTAGCTCTTTTCTTCACCTGTGAGTTGACATTGTCCATGCACTGGGCTGTCTGAGTGGTAGACAGGTAGCAGAGTATGTAAGGAACAGATAAGAATAATGTGTCTTTATACTTTTGACACAAGGCACAAAGATGGGAGAACACTGTATAACTACAACAAGTAAGTGAATAACACCAGAGGGTCCCATCGTGAAGTAAATTCTAGGAGAGCCTGGAACACTAGGACAGACACAAGATTTAGCAGCACATTGAGGATATCTCGAACTAATTTCTTGTATCAGGAATAGTGTGGCCAGCAGGACTAGGGAAGTGATCGTGCCCCTGTACTCAGCACTGGTGAGGCCGCACCTCGAATCCTGTGTTCAGTTTTGGGCCCCTCACTACAAGAGAGACATTGAGGTGCTGGAGCGTGTCCAGAGAAGGGCAACGAAGCTGGGGAAGGGTCTGGAGCACAAGGCTGATGAGGAGCGGCTGAGGGAACTGGGATTGTTTAGCCTGGAGAAAAGGAGGCTCAGGGGAGACCTTATCGATCTCTACAACTACCTGAAAGGAGGGTGTAGAGAGGTGGGGGTCGGTCTCTTCTCCCAAGTAACGAGTGATAGGACGAGAGGAAATGGCCTCAAGTTGCTCCAGGGGAGGTTTAGACTGGATATTAGGAAAAATTTCTTCCCCAAAAGGGTTGTCAAGCATTGGAACAGGCTGCCCAGGGAAGTGGTTGAGTCACCATCCCTGGAGGTATTTAAAAGGCATTTGGATGAGGTGCTTAGGGACATGGTTTAGTGGTGGACTTGGCGGTGGTAAGTTAACGGTTGGACTCAATGATCTTAAGGGTCTTTTCCAACCGAAATGATTCTACGAATCACGAATCCCAGTTTTAGAAAGATAAAAGATTAACGCTCCTTCAAAACCATGCAAGCATATGTCTGCATTTCCTTTCAATAACAGTCCCAAATATGAAAAGATTCTTCTTGTGCCAGCATATTATGACTTCTGCAAAATATGGTGTATACCCCAAAAGTTGGAAGAGTTTTACAACAGGATGATTTTTCTTAAGAAAACTCTTTTCATACAATGCAGCTGCCACTGTGCACAATTCCTCAAAATCTTCACTTTAAGCTACACACTCACAGAAACTTTACTTACTTTAGTGCAGAGTATGTAAATCCTTTCAAGCCATCTTTGCACCTGAAACATACAAACAACAGTTTTTGCTATAAGGGACTGCTTGCAACATAAAGTGTTATAGATTAAATACTACGTAGAAGGGCTGCGGATGAACACCAGCTTCTCATTAACGGAAAACAGCATGTCTGTAACAACTCTGTGGCTATCCCCGACTTCGCAGTTGTCACCACGGCCTTGGGACATCTCAGAAACAAAGGGTATAGCATACAAATGCCAGTGCTTCTCTCTTTTATCCAAACCAAGAGTGGAGAAATTTTTAAAGGATGGTGACAGAATCACTGGGGTGACAATGGAAGATTTCATGTGACAAAGATTTGTTACTTTATGCAAGGAAGTCATGACGAGTTTTACGAAACATAAATGTTACTGTAAGGAGAGAAAGGAGGGTTGGACCTCAATAAAAAACCCACCCTCTTGTGAAGAGCTGCAGGAAATAGTTATTCTGACTTTGAGATAAACTGTTCTACTTCGCACATTGCTGATCTCTGCAGCTTGTTAGCTTTAAGAAAACTCTCAATCTGAAAGTCCCAGTTTTTTAATTATGTAGCAGTTGTTCTGATTCTGAGCTTGATTATATACATCTTTCTTCATAGACTATAGGGTTCCTTGTGTGAATAATGATGACAGTAAAGAGTCCGTAATTGGCTCTGAAAGCTTTAGGTTATTGACTTTTTCTGCCCAGGGAATGATGAAAGGAGTTGAAGCTTGCAGCTGCTACAGATTCTTCCTCAAAGACTTCTCAGAGCACCAGTGTCATGTTGGTAGCAAAGCAAAGAGCAGATACTTGGGGGTTTTTTCCCCTTTTGCTTTTTATAGGATTGCATGGGGAATACATCATGGTAAAAATGCATTCCTGACACAATACATAAAGAACAATTAGTAACTTATGAACATCATCATTTCAAGAACACATCTACTCTAAGAGAAGACAGGATGGCAGTTGCAAAAGCTTCGTAAGCGGGAGTGGATGAACACAATCCTTTGCCTTCTGCCTGCAAAGACCAAGATGTCCCTAGAAAGTCTGTGCCTGAACCTTCCCGAGAGCAAGTGACACCATCTCCCAGAAGACACCATGCGTGGTCAACGCGTGCTACCAATGGCTGGATACATATACACAGCAAGAATGAGATGAAAGATGATCAACAGATCAATAGAGTCTTGCTTCATCCTGGCAGGCAAGTGCCTGGTGTGGTGCTGGTAAGATGTCACAGCATTAAACTCCCCTGGGAAGTCTTCCCAAGAGTATGGCCATTCAACACACACGTTTCCAAGGACTTGGTTTTGTCACCATGTGCACAGTGCTAAATAAGTAGAAAATTCATCCTAAGGAGGACAAAAGTCCTAAGGACTTTCTCTTTTAAAATGACTACACCTAAAATATTGGTCATGTATACATGATCTATAGGGGTTCAAGGCAACCTTGCACAAATAAAATTTTTCATTGTATCTTTAATTAATATAGAACTTTGTAACCAAAGATATATAAACATTTTACTTTTTATGATTCTTTGTCTATGGAATTCAGAAGCTGAAAATCATCATAGCACTTTTACAGAAAGGTGGATTGAAACAATTGGTGAGTGATGGACTGAAGCAAATGAAATCAACTTTGCCCAGAGATCACAGAGAATCACTGGCAGAAGTATAAAAAGACCCCAAATGCACAGGGTTTACAAATACCTGCTCTGTCCACAGAACCACGGTCCGGTATCACGAGTTTAATTTTAAAGCTCCAACTGACTGCAAGTTAAGGGCATTCAAACATTACGTCTGCAAGCTGCCAGCTCAAGAATAGCGCCTTTGTTTCCATTTTCCTTCTCCAGCAAATTAAAACTATACATAAACTGAAATGTAAACATGCATATAAGTGTTTCTAGAATAATATCGAAACAGAAAAGTAATTACAGCATGAGCATAATGATGTTTTTGCCTTAATCACTCCAATGCAACTACACTTTGAGTTGCAAGTGTTCAATTATTCCTTTATTGCACCACCAGATGTCCCTACCCAACTAGTGCTCAGACTGACCCAACCTGACTGACACCATTCTATAACTCATTTGCTTTAAACTCTCCTCAAAGAAACTGTCAGTCAAATCCTTTCTTCACTAATACTGAAAATCAAAAGACATCTGAATCACCGAAAGAGAAAACAACACTCCAACCCTCTCCTCATTACTCCAAGAAACATGAAAAAGATTTCTAATGCCTATTTTAATTACATGATTAAAGTCAATTCTATGCAATAAGCATTTGGTGCATTGGAATTTTATTAGTTGTTCTTATTTTTCTTATTTATTAATTATTCTATATAGTTACAGAGCTACAGCTATGAATCCCCCTGCAAAATGCACCAAAGTTAAATACGTAGTTCAATATGGAAGTAACACTAAAGATACAATTCCATTTATTTCCCATAAACTTCCTAATTTTTTTAATTATAACACAGTATAAAAGTGCTATTCAAGTGCTTAAAAATAACTTAATTTATGCTGCTGGCTGTCTAAAATGTCTTGTGTAAAGTCATTATGCAAAACTAATGGGTATGTGGAAATATTGCGTATTAAGGGTTTCAAAAACAGGAGTCCTAGAGAAACAATACTTTCGATCAAGAGGAATTTGCACTGTAACTTCCTCTTCTCTGGCACAGCAATTTTGCTTTTACAAATGAAACAGCAACCAACAACAAAACTGGAAACCTAATTTTTGGCTTTACATCACAAATTCAGTATATTAAAGGCTTCAGAATACTCGTCTAGAGATTGAAATTGCCTTATTTGTTCACTCACTAGGTACACAACATTGGCAGCAACAAAAAACCCCTCCACACTGACTCCAGACACACTTCTTGGGGGGGGGCGGACAACAAAAAGCCAGGCAGGGACAGCACAGAGACGTCACAAATTCAGTAAGTGGCCTCAACGGTGACTGCTGAGGTCCAACACTAGCTGCACATGGCACGTTTCATGAACACCTGGCTGCTAATAACTGAACTAAGACTAATGATTTGCTTCATACAGGCACTAATTGGTAATAATAATGCCACCGCTAATTGGTAATAATAACTTTTACTCAATGCTTCATTGCTCAAGGGGTGAAAAAGTCTGCACTCTGCTGCTGACCCCCACGAGCCATTCAAGCTGCAAATGAGCACAGTAAAATGCATTACATGTGCCCAGTGTTGCAGACACCCCTGAGATGGGAAAAATCTCAATAGTGTATTATAAGCTCGTTTTTAGGGCATTATTCAACCTGGAAGGTCTGAGGTAACGGGTGAGTCGTACACCGTTAGAGGTACTCGGCGTAGCTCACCTCTGCTACCGTTCCCACCACCCTGAATGTCCCAGGGACCGAATCCCAAGCTGCAAGAGGGCAGCACCGTTTCTTGCCCAGTGAGCAATAACTTAAAGGGCGCATAATCTGGCTACATTTTCCCATCAGAGGGGAATTTGTCCTTGGTACAAAGCCAGCAGCACCAGCGACTCTGCCAGCTGCCCCTGTTGGGCACCGCGTACCTGGATCAGACAGCAGAAATGCTCAGCTCCGCTCCAGCTTGGTTTTGGCCAGAGCTGCAGCTGGAGCAGGAGGAGTAGAAGAATCAAGGAGCCATAGGAATAAATTTGGGTTCTCCAAATTCCCCTGCTGGGACAATTTTGGCACATGAGCAAATAGGGTCGATTTTAATCGTGTATATTTATAACACAAATTTAACTTACGGCCACACACACTTATTTTTTCATAAAGAAAACAGCAAAAGTGGAATAGAGCCAAGGCTTGATACTAACTATACTTTCAACGAGACACAAACTAACTCTAATTATTTATGTTTGTGTATGTAAAGAGGTGCTGTACATGAGTTTACACTACTCTCCCTCCATCCTGTGGGAAGGAGAAGTTCCCACACTGAACTGTAAGGCTGGATGCCAGCAATTATGCTTTGGGGTTTTTTATTAGTATGTCTTGTCATAACTCTTCTAAAGATTTTCTCTGTGACCAATTGATATACCCTGCACAAGAAGCCTTCTGAGGAAACAAGTCACTTTTCCCCCACGGAACTGGTAAGGAGAAAGCAGTTCACAGCAACAATATATGCTGCGTTTAACAACATCCCCATATTGCTCATGTTATCCTTCAGGGTAAGTGTAAATTAGAAACTCCTATATGCAGAGCTTTCATTATGGCCATGTGGGAAGGAAACACTGCAAGCTCAGGACATGTGTTGGCATATTACTGCAGCACATCTGCCCGTCAAGACTGGCCGGGGGGACCACGTTTCCAAGTTAAGGTGTCTTGTTTTATGGAGATGGGAGGATCATAGTGATGAAACGTGACTGTGTCTGAACAGGCCAGCTACATCCCTTGCTATTAGGAATTAAAGGCTATCTACACTCCTTTGTGAGCTGTGCTGAACTCTAGAGGATAATCCATGTTTTGTTTTAAGCTACTTAGAGAGGTTACTATACCCTCCTCCTTCTGTTTTTCTATCCTTCATTCCTCACCTTCTCCCCAGGGTTAACAGTCAACAGCAACAGGTGACATTTCTCTGAGATGTCTTCTGTATCCATTTCTCTTCTTCCTTTTCCATCTCCTCTTTTGCTCTTTCTTCCTGCAAGTTGAGCTCCTATTTTGTATTCCCCCCCCATCTGTCCTCTAAACGTTATTCTCAAAAGCTAATTTCTTTTTCTTAAAAAAAAAAAATAAAAAAAACATCAGTACCTTCTCCAAACCTCCTCATGGTCTGACACTTTCCACCAATGCTAATCAAGTGGGTTGTAACTACGAGATTGAAAGTGCAGAATAAGTACCACTGAAAAACAGGATTATAAAGAAATTCAAGACTCACAGGACACACACTTAATCAGTCTGAATCAGAGAAATGGAAGAATTAGAGAGAATGGAAGTTAAAGCTCAGTTCTAACTTGTTTTGAGACTAATTTGTTTATGTGGTGACTGTAACATAAAATCACATTTTGGAAATATTGTTTTCCAAAAGGCTCTGGGAACCAAGAACAATTCCAAACCAGTAAGATCTTCCTCACCAATGTAACTATGTAGAAAAAAGTTACTTTGAAATGAAGTATTTTATATCTCTGGATATAAAAAAAGTTAACCCAGTCAAGTCTGATAAGACAAAGGAAACTGAAACCAAAGGTGGTTCAGAAACGCATACCATTAGTATTTTTCCCAGTGGAAGAACACACATGTTCTTTTTTAAGTGGAAAATATGATTTCTAAACATTCTGATCGGACATTCCACAAAATCGATTTTGACTTGTCATTACTTAGTTGTGGTGAACTTTCCAACTATCTGAACAGCATCTAGATCCTTTTCAGTGACCAAAGAACATGATTCTTGTGCTAATCCTAATGCCCAAAGCCATTGAGCTGTCAGTGATTTATGATGAGGCTGCAGAAAGACATTTTGGTCCTCATTTAGATAAATCTATAGGAAACTGGATGCTAAAAATCTTCGTATATATGGTTATACAAGAGTCTTCTGGTCTTCTGTCTTCAGGAACTACTCATGACTTTCACATCAGCTTAAAAAAAAGAGAATACTCTGCTTATATATTTTCCTATCAGAAATAAAGTCCATCAAATCTAAAATTGCAGCACCCTACTTGGAAGCAGAGAGGCATGTAGATGCAATTCCTTTGGATCAAACCCACTATTTGCAGTTGAGTAGCATCTAAACACAAAGGAGCTTCCTTTCTAGATCTACAGCTACACTTGGCACAGGAGATCGAAACGCAGGAAGTTTCCTCTGTAGATGGCTAGGCTGCTTTAACATGGAAGATTCAACAAGATTTTTTTGCTTTTTCTTTTGTAATTATGGCCATTTCAACTAATCACCTTTATTTGTATCTTATTAAAGACACTAAAACTTACATATCTCACAAAGATAACCCAAAAAGAATATCCATATTTCAAACTAAGTTATGGTCCCCTGTATAGACATGCAAACATTTTTGTCCATCCATCCAGATGGAAACATATCTCTTGGAGACACCAAACAATCGTCATATCAAGGCACCTGGAAATGCAGAGAGTTCCGTGCACCAGCTGCTGTTAACTTTAACATTTCCCCCAATATCAAACCTAAGCCCTTCCTTCGTGCTACATCTCCATATCCCAACTTTTCCCAGATGATGCAGGAGCAGGAATAACCACCCACTTTCCTCTCTTCTTCTACTTTGCCAGGACTGGGATGGAAAAACTGATGAAAAACATCTTCTTCCCCTCCTCTCGCCAAGGGTCAGGAAGGAGGCCCCATCCCGTTGGACCACGTAACCCACGGAGAACCAGTGACAGCTACAGGCAGAGAACATGTCACCACCACACTCAGAGCTGCCTCCTCCGAGACTCAATAGGATCACGAGGCACTACTTGTGACTTGTGCGGAGGAAATCCAGAGGCAAATTTAAGGGAAAAAAGGATTTACACCTGTATTCTCTCTCCTCTGAATTTCCCCTTCTCTGGATTACACATTTATTTTTTTTCTGTCTTTACTCACAGGCCTTACCTATTCAACCCAGGACTATGAAAAAAATTATAAGGAGGAATTATAACCAAAAAATCTAATCTTGTACCCCACGGACAACACATAGCTTTCAGAAGACATGTCAGAAATCAGATTAAAAATAACTGAAGTCAGAAGAGTTGTAGCAGAAACTCTTATAAAAATTATACTTCAAACTATTAAATGTGCAATGCAGCTGGGATCAAAATGCAATGAAAAGTCTCATTGCTTGTGTTTCCAAATCAGATTGATAGCTTAACTTTTGTGTGCTTAAATAAAAACTGATAGAATGTACCCAAGACATTTCTTTTAGCTGTGCTTGAAGTATAAAATGATCTTTTGAAAAGGCTATGTTTCTGTAACTATTGCATGCAGTGAATATAAAACTATATTTTAAAATAAAGTACATTAACAAAGAAAGAGCAAGTAGGGACAACATTCAAGGAGAAGGGTGAAAGAAGCACAGTAGAAGATGTACAATTCTTTTTCTAGACCTATACTGAATGCATCATTTCCAATACTTGGAAAGAAAGGGTGAATGGAGATGACAGTGTAGTCAACAGTGAACTATGGTCCCATTAAGCTTTCATGTAAATCCAGGGAATTACATTTTTTAAGAAAAATTCTGCAATTCTGGCAAGAATGTAACACTGCAATTGAAAAGAAAGCTGTTTATACTGAAGTTAAATTACAATACTGGATTCAGGGTTGTAAACCAAAGCTGTTATCAATCAACACTTCACATGTGATTGCTAATCAAGTTTTGTGTGTTATTGCCAAATGTGAAATCAGATTTCTAGTGATGTTAATTATTCTACTACTTACAACGCTCTCATTTCTTCAGATTAGTGCTTCCTGAAATGTGCATTTTTGAGTAAATGGAATTTCTCTCAAAAGATCTTAAAAGCAAAGAAAAAATGTTTTTTTAGTATTTTAGCTGGATGCAGCCTTTCCATGTCTTTGTGTGGCAACAACACTCAGGAGCAGCAACCGAGTCACTCAGATGGCCACGTTCCTTCTCAAAACCCTTCATCAAAGCCCCTGCCTCACACAGCTAACAGAACAAGCCAACATCAATTAAAAGAGCTGACTAAACAATTAAGTTAAGGATTTATCTGCTTAGTTCAATTGGTTTGTTGAATTTTGGAAAGTGACCACCCAATTTTAACCTTTTTCTTACAAGTCTTTTATCAAAAAACGGTAACCTTCTGCTACAGCAAAACCCAAACACTCTCTCCAAATTAGGCACAGAACAAAAATAAGAAATGGCAAGAAAACCCTGAAGACATGAAATTGCCTCTAGGGGCATAAGGATACAGAGAAATGTACCTTGACGTGCGTACAAAACCACGTCCACCTCCACGGCGGAGGCTGCGCTGATGCCGTTTCACTGTTGTTAGGACAATGAGAACAGACAGTCTGTTACCAAAGGGACTCGCTGTTATGAGATTAAAAAGCAAACGATCTTAACGATCTTAAATTCATACTGGGTTTGGCTCAGGTTAAATAATGGTGGCATCTGCAGCAATTCTGTCTTACATGGAGATCTGTGCTAAATTTATCTACTGCCAAACTCTCCTCTGGCTTCTTTTTCTACTGGCTCTCTGCAAATGGAAAACCAAAAAAAAAACCAAACAACCCCACGATAAAAGAAAGAAAAAGAAGCTAAGCTTGTTGGAGCTGTTTTCTGTAAGCATACTTCATGCTATTTGCAGGTGATTAAAAATTTCAGTGAGCTAAACCTCTCTCATAGAGATTGATTGATTAATTCAAATATTCAAGAGAAATGGATACAACATTTGCTTTCCCCAGATGAGCCCATAATTGGATTTGAGGGAAATGTTTGGCTGTTTGCTTTGTTTCAGTTTGGGGAAAATGTGATTACGAGGAGATGATCCATTTATATTTTTATATTATATTACCTGTATCTCTGACATTTAAAATTGACATGTATAATCAGAATAAACTTATAATGAAATGAAAAGCTATAAAAAGATTTTAAAGAAATTAACAATCATTCTGAATATGTCCAGGCCGTTGCCAAGTTAGGTTACAGAACGAAGGCAATACATGCCTTTTAGATCAGTGAGATATTATTTGTAATGACTTGAAGAGAGATTTTCATCTGTTACTCAAAAATAGTCTTAATTGCCTATAATGCAGAACATTACCAAAATCACCGAGACTGTTACAATGAGGTATTGAGCCATAAGCATTAGGACAGCATCAGTTTGTTGCTACACTCAAGCTAAATGACCATGTTGTAAAGTTTGTTGAAACTTAAGCTTTTATTTCTGGCTATATAATATTTCTTTGTGATGAGTGCCCCATGCAGATTTACCTGCTTACCTGGAGTTTACACAGAGATGTCCAGCGTGATGCTGTGCTGTGTAGACATGCCTCTGAGGTTCATAAGTATCACAGGAAGTCTTGAAAATACATTAAAATCTCAAAACTGTGCTCAAAGAACCACAGAGTGAATACAGGATTTGTGCACAGCCTCAGAAAACACTATTTTGAGAACCAAATTTCAGTGCTACCACAGAAATTCACTCCTGACTAACTCCCTTGCTCGCTTCTACTGTAGCAAGGGACCAAATTTTACTCTAACATAGTTTTATTTTAAATTACTACAGTGCTGTTCAAACTGTATTTTTAGTGCTGCACATCCAGGTGCAGTATTTGAAATAGAAAGTTGCACCACCAAAAATAAAATTAAAAAAAAAAAAGAAATTGAGAGACTGGTCATGAAACTTGGAGTGATATAACACAAAGCCCAAGCCTATAGGTCACAGTTGGAGGGGGAAGTGTCACCTCGGCGATGGACTTCTGGTCCTTTCTTATTCTAATAATCACATAAATGGGGCTTCTGAACAATACTGTAATGCTTCCAATTTTTATTTTTTACAACAAAAAACTTTAAAAAAATTCCATGCCAAGAATGCACATGATCTCCCAGATAAAACACAAAATCTCCCCAAAACTATGAATAATAAAAAAAATATTTTAAAATTATGTCACATGAATCACTTTCTGCAGCTAACTAATTTAACTTAGTGAAAGACCATGGTATTTATTGAAAATAACCTTCCAAAAATTATTGCTGGGAAGTTAACCGCTGTTGATATCATTGTTTACGACATAAATAAAACCTCCCACAATTATTCTGCTCTGCAAATATCCAAGTGGCATTTACAACTACTATGCAGAGATGGTACTAAAGCGCTGCCAATTCCTATCACTATAGTGGGAGTGCCACCATGCCTGGTCTTGGTCAGAGTGTCCTGGTTCTTGGGTTGACTGGGTTTCATGAAATTATCAATATTCTTTATCAAATTTTCACAGGGTAATTTCTAACATCTCCAAGATGCAAAGTATGAAAACGTGAATTGAATACAATCAAGGAAATCAGAAACCATAGTCCAATGCATTTGTGTTGGAATCTCACAATGTTTTTCTTAGCAGAGAACTTCTGGGGGAGGCATTGTTGTGGATTTTTTGAGGTTGGGGTGTTGTTTTTTCTAACTTTGAAATTGGAAACACTGCCCAAAATTTCCATTACATTCATCTATACAGAGAGCACTTGCTAACTCCTTTGCACTCACATATAGGAGAAAGGAAAAAAAACTCAGAATTGAGATTAATCAAAGAAATCAGCCCCACTTTCCAAGCTGGGCAAGGAAGTTACGTCACAGGGGGTTATGAACATTTATTGTACTTCTCTTGCGGAACACAGAAATTAAACCAGACCGCTAAGAAAACACATGCACTTCAAAACCACGATATACTGTGACTATACCACTGAAAAATAACATTAGAAAACTTCTGCTATTTTTCTCACGCAGTCTATATATACAAATTATAACTTGTTGTTCTTCAGTGCCATATGCTAAATAGATATGTAATTACATGGTTCCTCATTTCTAGAATGCTTCATCAAAACATACATCTACCTACAACTGATGTGCCTTTTTCTAAAACAAATGATTAATCAAGTATCTGACGTCCACTGATGAGATTTCAGCACAGTGGCAATGTTGCCAGTGATGTCTGATATTGGGAACAGGGCTTTGGACTTTAAACTATACCTTGTTTCACCTCCATCCAATTTCTTACGAAAGTCAAGGAAGTTTTAAATGCAAAATACTCCTCAACAATTTACAAAAAAACCCAGAGAACACAACAGGTAAAGACACTTAGGTAAGTTTTTAGTTGTGTGAACCTGGGTATAAGTAACACCCATAAAAATCAATATCCATAAAATTGATGCAATTTTACTCCCTGTCCTTCAGGAGTTGTCCAGAAGTATAATGATATGCCATCCTGATGCAACTTTGGGAGCTAGAATTAATCCCACTTCAGTAGGAATAAGATGATCTAAGTGGAAAAAGCAAATGGCACTGTGTTCAGAGCCCTTGTTTGCCTTTGAAAAAATATATAGGGAACGATAAAAATTTAAAGTAGCTCACAATTTAGATAAAGATGAGTATTATTAACCCAAGTTCGGTTTGTGGGATTTTAAAGAACTGTTAGCTTCTCTCACCATTTCTCACCTATTTTAAACTTCTATCACGTTCAGCTAGCTGAGATAGAAAACATGTGACACTACACCAGGAAGCCAGAACTTATACGTTAAAAATGTAAACTTATTTAGCGAGGTAAATTGTTAGGACACTAACAAAACAGAAACAAGCCATCCAGAAATACTGGCTAACATTATCTAAATGAAGACATGCCCGAACCTCTAAGGTAGAGCCAAAGCTTGTTTTAGGTCTGCAAGTCAAAGTCCGAATCCAGGTCATTTGCATATGCAAACATATCACCAAAGTCACAGAGAAATAATGTCAGAAAACCCTTGATGACTTGACTCATTTTTAGTCAGAAAACCTCTAATTTTCAACAGCTTTTTACACTCTATTAAGCACAGCCATCATCAAACTCTGCATCTTTGTAGTTGCCACTGCTCCAGTAACAGGGGACAAAAAATACATGCAAGTTCCCAACTAATATATAGAATAAAAAGCACAAATATGAGAATATTTTCTTTTCCTGCCATAATTTTTCTTGTTTTCTTGCAACGTATGAAGTATGGAGTCAGTTTCTACGGGAAGTTATTACTGGCAAAGACAGGGATCTTCTCTTTATCGTTATCAAGGAAGGCTGTCAGGTGTCCTACAAGAGTACGGCACTGGGGTGTCTTGCTACTGAACACATTCTTAGTCCAATCCCCCCAAACCAGTCCTTCTGAAGGCAACCCTTCTGAGGGTACATTTACGTGATCAAAGCAGTCTCACATGGAGCTATCCACCGAGTCAGCTTGGAACACAAGCTGAAGCCCTCCCGTCCATGTGACTGTCACGCTATGCTCAGGTGAGTTGGTCCAAGAAAAGCAATGATTAAACTGATCCTGGAAACAGGGCTAGCCTTGCATGGCACTACCGTGCCACGAAAACGTAACTGAATTTATGTGTCTCCATCAAAGATCCGCCTCACACAAAATTAAGATGCCATTGGAAAATCACAGGAAGTTGGTCCTTTATAATAGATAAGGCCTAAACATTGCTATTTTGGGAAAAAAAAACCTATTCAGCCTTAAATTCAGGATAAGCATGGGTAACCAGCATAACTAATAGCATACTTGTGATGTGTTCACATCTGCTTTTGTCAACTACTAAATATGTAGCATAATCTTCATCTTCCTGGCAGTAAGCCATCTCGTTTCTACAGAAGGACAGTAACAGACTGATTATGAGCCATCAACGTGACTGCAGTAGGGAAAAAGCTAACATAACTTCAGGATGCTTTAGACAAGTTATTTTTAGTAAAGAAAAAGTTAAACAATAAATATCATACTGTCTGGGAAAGGAGGAATTAGACAAAACTGCAATTCAGCTGGCTTCCTAAGGAAGAAGGTGCCTGCTGTGAAAAATCATCATACATTAACAAACATTGTAAGCACCTGGAAGACAATCATGAGGACATGTCTAACTATCAATACACACTTATCAAAAAAAATCCCTAACAAAACCCAAACCCCTTTTAACACTGGGTAGTATTCTGTGACTGGAGATGAAAAGCAGTATGTGTCATACATCACTGACTTGATTCAGGCTTTGGACCCTGAAGCATGTGACAGTTTCTTTTAAAAACAATCAGGGAAGCATAATCTAATGGAAGATATCTGGAATGAATACAAAACTGGTTAGGCAAGAGCAGTGAGAGAGCAGTTATCAACGGCTTCCTGACAAACTGGAAGGCTGTACTAAGTGGTACTCCACAAGGACCTCTCCTGGATGTCCACTACTCAGTAATTTCAGTAGTGAGAGAGGTGACAAAGCAAAAAGTGTATGCCTGTTATGTTTGCAGATAATACCAAGCAGAAAAGAGCTACAAGTGGAAGAGATAGGCTCAGAATAAATAGGATGCTATTCATCGATTGCATGTGCATTGTACGCATGTAGAAACAATCAGCTACATATATACAGGATAAGAACTGTGGAAGGTCAAAAAGCAAAAGCCGCTCTGGGATGTAGAAGAAAGGCTACAACCTGCAAAACACTGAATTAATTCTCTTGCTTTATCAGGTTTATCAGCTGAAATAAATTGTCTTGTGCATCACACTTCAAGGTAGACTCATTTCAGGGACTCATTTCAGGACTCATTTCAAACCAGAATAGAGCAATGAGAATTATTTGTATGGAAAGTTTGAAATAACTGGGGTTGTTCAGTCTAAAGAAGAGGGGAGAGGGGTAGAGGGAGACAAGGAAAGAAGAAGCTGGGAGGATGTGATAAGTGTTTGCTACTTACGTTTGCTACAAAGTGAAGGGAATAATCTGTTTTCTTCAATGCTTGTGGTGGACAAAAGAAAAAGTAATAGACCAAAGTTGCATCAAGATATATTCAGATTAGACACTCAAAAACTCTTGTGATAAAAATGGCTAAGAATAGGAATAGATTGTTTATGGATGTCATGGACTCTCCATTACTGGAGATTTTAAAGAACAAGTTAGTCAGGTATTTGACGTGAACGGAGTAAGTGATGCTTCCTTAAGGTATAGGTAAAATTAAACAATCTCTCATGATTAAGTCCTTTTGTTCTATATTAAGAAACAGAAAAGTTTAGATAATGCTTAACTTGCATGTTCTCAAATATCCAAAGCTTAAACCAACTACAGAACCTTATTAAGGGGGGAAGGAAAAGTGGAGGTTTTTCTGAAGGTTTCTTTGTCCTAATAACAGTGAAGTATCACTGCAGTGAATGAGGATCCAGAAGGGACTCTCGCTCTGAAGGCACTGTTCTACCAGGTCAGCCCTTGGCTCCTTCAGCTAAGAAAAGCCTCAAAGAAATACTAAACAAGAGCAAGAAAATAAGATTTTAACTTTGAATTCACCTGTTTCTCGTTAGAATTTTCATTCACTTCTAATGTTGAAGTCACAAACGTAACCATTTATCCTCCTAGCATGAAATTCATGTTGTCTTCATTTTAAATTCAGATAGCAAGGTCAACATACTTCGCTGTCCCTGAAAATACGAAGTCAAATAAAAATGGTGTGGCAAACAAACCTTCATGTGGCTGCAATCCCAGCAGGCCTGGGAACAGAAGGTGTTGGATTGTGTTTGTTATCCGAAAGTAAAGGTCAGTTTTGGAGCTTAACTTCATGAAGAAAAAGTATAGGTGTTGCCCAGTGCCTCTCAGTGATGGGCCACCAGAAGAGGCACAACCAGGTAAATAAATCCATATGGCCACAATACACGCCTGGAGAAGCGACACAACTGCCTTAGTTGTGAAATACAACCGAGGGACAACCTTTGGGGGGCCAGAAAACACATCTGCCATTACTTCTGTGTTTGATTAAAATGTACAGCCAGTAGGAATTAACTGTTCTACTTGCTTGTGCCAGGCACTTTTTCCAAAGTCAACATTTAATAGCAAACAATGTCAACCATGACTGATAGACCAAGGACTCTGAGCATGATGATGTGTGCTGTGCTTGTACCCATCCAGGTTAAGCAGGTCACTCTTTTTCTCCTTTTGCTGCAACTTTTCTTGTACAGAGTGCTTCAGGAGACATTTTATGTCTCAATCTTGTTTCTGAGATGCAAGATCCCTTTATAAGGCTTTAGTAAAAATAAATAAACAAACAAATACCAGGAATTTCCAGTGACACATCCTTTTAATTCTATTAGAGGCAACAAGATGTAGCAAACCTAAAGAAAGAGTGTGACGTGCAAAGGCCAATTTTGGCACACTGGACCTCCTAATATGACACGTTTTAGCAGGAAAGGAAGAAAATCAGTGGACAAAGGATTTGCACCATGAACTATTCCTTCAGCTCTGACAGCTTTCCAGTGAAAAAGTTCAGTTTACAATAACATCCAGGACATTTGGATTGTTTTCTTCAGGGAATTACATTTCTCCATCTATCTCTCCCCAGGCCAGAACATGTCTTTTTTCTAACTGCACCTGATGCTGACTCACAGACTGCTCTGGATGCTGCAAAGCCATGAAAGCAGATTAGACAAGGCTGCTTAATTTTTAATTTGCAATAATTAGTTGGAGATGAATCCAAGTTCTAGTGGCATGTTCTTGGTGGTTTTTTACTACTTTAATATACTCGTCAAGGTTATGTAAACAGTTTTACAAACTCCATATAGCAGATGGCAATTCTTGGACCTATACCATTTTGAGTGTTTATAATAAAGTTATAAAATGTACTTCATGCATAAGCCAACTGCGGAAAAAAATAGTATGGTTTCAAAATTTCACTTGTAATCCAGCAAGTAACTACAGCAATAGCTTTACATTACTATGACAACCACAAGTCAACAAAATTACGCTTAAGTTGGGCAAGTTATGATTAAGTATGCGAACCAGGCAGTGCGTACCATCTGCATGGTCATTCAGCCTACCTTACTGAAGTTCAATTTTATTCATTATTTTCCACTGGCTATTGACATACAACATTGTCTAAGAATAGTATTATATATGTTTCACCCAAGAGATACTAATAGTTGAAGGTAAAAAAATACATAAATATTCGTAAAAGTGGAAGAAATTAAAGGTTTATGAAATTAGGTGATTGTATGAATGTGCAGATTCATGGTACATTTTGAATATATACTCACAGAAGACAAGTTTTTAAATAACTAAAAATAAACTGCTCTTCGATAGGATTTAGGAAACCCATGGCACTTGTGAAAAGAGATGATTAGAACTGTAATCAACCAAGAGCTGACGTTTTCCAAAAAAAATGTGAAGAAGCCATTTTTTTAAATGATGTGTTTCAGTCTGCAATACTGAGAATAAGGAAAGGATTCATGGCAAGGATTAGGATGCTACAAATCATATGGAACATATGAATAGGAGTCTGTTTCCATGTATCAATAGGGGTTTAATTTCTCAATGAGAAGCTTAAGCAAGGGCACATTCTTTTGCAAAACATCCCACGGGTTTCCTAGAATACGCAGACTTGGTAACATCCTCAGTTCTAACTTTACTCAATAGGTTCTTATAAATCTGCTATCAACATTTCATTTAATGCTTAAAACAGTAAGAGATTAGAATTGATTTTTGAGGATGATAATAAAAAACAGAAATTAAGTACATGATAGGTAGAAAATGAAATTCTCTTATTCTACAAAGAAAAGCTTATCAAGAAGAATTGGTTGTAACTTCTCAAAGTTTGCCACTCTGGCTGCTATCTGAAACCAAGATTTCCCAGTAAAAAAACATAATCCTCAGACAGCTGGAAACCATCCTAGAGATACAAAATAAATCACTTGCGAGTGAATTCCACACTCAAAAGCCCTAATCAGTACTCTATACAAGCAACAAAACAAACAAAACCCAGAAGGAACATTAAGATCCCTGGTAACTGGTGTCTACTAATTGCAGAGCATCAGGACAGCTTCAATAGGAAAGCAGAGACTGAACAGGATTGTCTGATAAATCTACTACTCTCAAACACTCCACACAGTATTCTCGACCCTGTAGGTCACAACCTTTTGCTCCCAAGTCACTCATGCAAAGGGGGATAAAGAGGTTTAGCCCATTCTATTAAATCCTTGTAATTATTTGTTACAGTTTTAAGTCATCTCACATTATATACACAGTAATTTGGTGAATCACACATGCCCTTTTCAAATGAAAATACAATAGACAAAATGGATGTAATTTAAAAACCTTTAAGGTAGCCCAAAACTTCGTAAGTTTAATTACTTTTATATTTAGCTGGTAAGAATTCTTTGTAGTAGTCAAATTGTACTAGACAAATTAAATATAATAGCCTCCAATTATGCCTAAACCAAACAAAAGTGAACTATCTCACAATGGAAGGACATTAGAAATTTATCTAAAGCTTAAGTCTACAACAAATATGGGAAAAACGCACACTGACCACAACTGGGTATGAAAACCAGGGTACCATCAGAGAGCAGCATAGTCATAAGTAAGTCTTGGAGTAGTCAGTTTTCATTCTCAAATTTCACATCACTAACAGTTTGCTGTCAAATATAATATTTCTTTTATGGTGTAATTTGGGTGAAATCTGCCAAATGCACTGTATAAAAGTGATTACTTCACCTTATGAATCACTTTTCATCAACATACTTTTAAATACAGCTGTGAAGCTTTTGTTCTAGAGAAAAACAACAATTTTACATTGTTGATTTATCTGTGATGGAGTGAAGGGTGGAGTCTGAGGATTTGGGATGTTTTCTTTTTTGTATTCCTATACTTGTTCAGAATTTTAAGTATAACTATTTCTTTTATAAATATATTTCAAAATACACAAAACTATGCACATTTTTATCTTGCAAAACAACATTATACGGCAATCAGTGATTAATGTGTTTCTTGATGTGCCTGCAAAAAATTGACCTGTGGAATGCAGCCAGGTGAGTTTTGGGGGAAAAAGTCCCACTGCCAGTCCAGAATATCAGAGTTCTGGACTTCATCAGGGAGTATGTTTTAGCTGTATTTCTAATCCTCCTACTAATGGTGAGGTCTAAACCCCCTAGAGACATGTGCTCTTCAAGGGCCATATCTTGCAGCACAGGCAGAAGTATCTAAACTGACAGTCTGAAAGGACAAAATAACCAATGTCTGTCTGACTCATGCCAAATACTACTACAGTATTTCATTAATCCTTTCCTCATTTTCAGATTCATGCTCCATCCCTATGGGCCAGAAGAAAATATGTGCAAGAAAGTTTAGCATATAAGGAGCAGAGGAAAGTTCATTACAAGCAATTTGCACCATGAACAGCTTCAGTGCTTTCTGAGCTGTTTCAGAAGTTCCCATAGGGGGTTTTTTTGTGTTTATAATGTGGACACAATTACACTATTTAAAAGATCTTCTCTGGAAGGCAATCCTCCAAATGCTGTGTATTCCTATTCTCAGTGCAAAAATTCCAGAGTTAAGAGGCTTCTTGACACAGGCGAGCAATGCTGCTGTCTAGGAGACTCATGAACCCCATAGGTACAACAAAGCAGCACATGCCTTGAAGCTTCAGAATATTTGTGTGGCAAGTCACAGAGCCCTCCTCTGCATTTTGATTTGGTCATACACATTTTAGCTCTCTCTTGATCAAACTGTATCATTTTCTTCTATTTAGAATACGCCCCAGTCCTTCCTATGCCTTGCAAATGAGTTACACGGGTTGCGGAACGCCCTTCCTCATGTGGAAGGCACTTCAAGATGCAAGAGGCTCCGTAGTGTCGGTGTCGAAGACGACCGAGTAACCCTGCACCTCTGCATTAAACCTACTGGCGTGCCAGGACAGTCTTCCACGTGGTGTTTTGTCTAATGAAGCTGTAGAGACAGACGATGGAGAAGAGGCATCTTTCATCTTCTCTCCACTTTATGTTGCACTCCTGGAGGATTCAGATTCTCTTACTGGACATTAACGTTGCCCAAGCCTGTTTTTTGAGGTTTGTACACAGGTTTTTCTGTTGTCCCATCGATATGGAATTTGCATGGTTGCAAACAGTAACTTAACTTTAAAATTGATATTGCAATGATGTTCCAAATTAATTTTAATTAAGAATCAACAATATTCATCAACTTTTTGCTCTGTTACTTCAAAGTATGCCAAAGTTTTGATACCAGACATTTCCATGCAAAATACCATTATTCATTCAATGATCAAACTCTGAACTAAACATTTTGCGAGCTCAATAAATGATACCTCCCACCACTAAACATAGCCACAGAAATTTTTTCTTACATTTAAATACAACTGAATTATATTCTTTTAAAGAAGATCACTCTTCATCACAAAAGACAGCAAACAGGATTGCTCCCTGTTTTCCCTCCCCTGAATCAACACAGGGGAGACTGTATTTTGCTAAACTCCTCCTTTTATAGCCCCCTAATTACAAGCAGGGTTTAAGAGGTAAAGATGACCTTAGGTGTGCTTTCAGCATTGGGTTGAATTTCAATCAGAGAAATAATTTTTTTATTCATTAATGAAATAAAAAAATAGCATAGCGTTTTCTCTATATTTTTAATTGAGTTGAATTATTTTTATAAAAGGGTGGGTCAATTCTTGGACTCATTTGGCATCCTGAGTCAGCTATATGTTTTCATGTCCTGTAAAACTTAGATTTTGAGTATCTGCATACAGATAGCACTTTATTGCTATTTACCTAACTTGCCAGCACATCACAGCACATCATGGTTAACCTCTCCTCTCTCTCCAAGGTTTTTTTTTTTTATACAGCAGTTTTTCTTCTTTTTCTATTAATATTTTTTTAAAAGTAAGCTATATTGAGAAGGGTGCACATAAACAGTTATGCCTTTTTAGAGACAGGAAAAATACCAAGACTTTTAGATGCCATTTATTATTGACCATACAAGTTTAAAGGCATTTCAATCATCCACATTCAACTTCTCTAGCTATGGATAAACAACAGGAGAGCAGCAAAGTTGTTTAAAAACAGTTAGGTTAAAAAAGGTTTGTTTTTTTCCATTAATAGTTAAACCAACAAGTTCTTCCAGGAGCAAACAAATGCACTGAGCCTGATTTCCTAGCAGTTTGCACAGCAAGCATATTCCACGAGTGTAACACCCTCGTGCGCTCTCTGGGGGTCTACAAAGGACCGGGTTCACCCAGCAGCCTGCAGTCATCACTATGTCTGTCTTGTCTACACAGCTGCTTAGTTTCATGAAAAAAGCAGGATTTTCTCTATCTTTGGGACCTTTATGCTTTTGCGAATACGACCAAAACTGGCTCTCGGGTTCAAAGGTTCCTAGGAAGGAGACTGGCAGAAACACAAGACAGTGCTGTTGCAAACATCCCTCCTCCTCTGGAAATCAGGCAAAACACGGCTGCGAGGTCAGGATTTCACTTGACAAACGTACATGAGGTTTTGCAGTTATCTCCCCCAACAGAAATTATGTCTGTTAAAAGGCTAATGTGAAAAAGATACACTTAAGAAAAACAAACTCTCCCTGAATCTTCTCTTTTTCACATTTCGTCATCTGTTTTTGTGGGAAGTTTCTATTAACGTATGTTCACAATATGATTTTCAGAAGTTGCATATTAAATTCAATCCATTATATTTTGAAATGGAGACTCTCATAAATCATTTTTTACCCCCCTTTTTTCCTCAGACTGCCTCAACTCCATAGGCACAAAACAGCTTAATTTTAAATCCACAGTGAATTTGAAAATGACAGTATTTGTTGCTTAAAAACTCATTAAACGAGCAGTTTTAAAACTTAGATGAGACATTTTTTCTAAACAGATACACCACAACTACAGTGATCTGTCATAACAAGGTGCCTCCTCTTTTGCAAAACATTCAAGGAAACACTACAAAGTGATACAAAGCGACACAAAACTGCCGCAGTTTGTTTGCCACAAGCTTCCTAAATCAATGCTTTAATGAGTGGGATAACTTGAGCTGTAAATACTTTATGAAAAAACCCACGCTCCATAACACATCTATGCAAAACACTAACTGTGGATGCGTATATAAACTGCTTTATAAACTAAATATAATCTACGTTACAAATTACTCCTCAGTCTTTACCTTTCTCAGTTCCCAGTGTTAGTTGAAAAATTAAAACATTACAACAGCTTGCACATCAATGTTTATAGGTATAAATTCATATATATCTGTATGTAGACAGAATTATTCACTTTACTGGCAAAAATTTACTTATTACTCTGAGATGGGCCCCAATGAAATTTCAGAAACTATGACAGAACGGAAAATTTGCTGTTTGATGCTGTTTCTTGTCTGTATTGTTTGGAAACGCTTTTTCTCAAGGTTAGATTAGCTGAGAAAGAGCACGTTAGTTACTGCAGCATAAACCACACAGTCACAATATGGAAGCAAACATTACAAAGAACATTTTCCATTTGCAGATAAGTGCAGAATAAAACGTGAATCTAGGTGAAACAGTAAAGCATTAAGATTTGGGATATCCACATTTTCCTCATCTTTAAATGAGGTTCCCAATATGAGAGAAACCTACTTTTTTTTCCTGTTGATGTCATTTAAAATGGAGCTTTTTAAAAAATGGAGAATATATGGTGGTCCACTCTACCATCCGACACGGCATGCCAGAAAGGTGTGGAGTTTTACTGAACTTTGCCAAATTCCTTCATGAATCACAATCACCCGTGATAAATACATACATATATACACACACACACACACTTTTTTGTCTTCTTCTCTAGTAGAGGTACCTATCCTCAGGGGTAAAATTTCTGTTAGATGCCATGCCCATACTGTGGCAACACAGAGACATGGTTGGAAAGAGATTGTATTGCAGGATCATGCCCATTTTTCTTCTTGAGTGATTAAGTGTCATTATCCCAAATCTAATTCTCGGCAAGCACTACATTTCTGATACACAAATCTTCTGCTGTGACATTATTCCAGAAACTCATCAGGCTTATTCGCTGTGAAGCCTTTCGCTGAGGAAGGTATGAAAAGAAAGGGAAATGAAAACGAAGATTTTCCTTTTCTAAGCATGTGGCAGTTCAAGACGTTCCAGTTCCATTGAGTCTATTTAGATTTAAGAGACGAAAAGCATAACTTCAGACCTGGGTGGTCTGTGTAATGTCCAGGAATATATGAATTGGCTTATCTTCAAAATAATAGTTTTCTGATTTCTTTTCCTCAACTAACAAATTATATCCACTTTTGCAATAAAATCACGGGATAGTGTCTGGCAATACTGCTCCTCTACATATACTGCTGGGTGTATCACCGATACGCATCCGTCTCTTCAATTCAAAATAGTAGGATCACTTCAGTAAAACTACCACTGCAACTGGAAGAGCAGATAAAAAGTTGGAAGGCACTGGTTTTATCCAACTTTATAAACAGATCGAAAACCTAATTTTAATCATGCCCTAGGGAAAGGAAAGGAAAAAGAGAAGGAGGAGAGAGAGAAGGAGAAAAGGAAGAGAAAAGTCAGTTCTCCCTCTGTAAAATTAGCTGTGTCGGAGGTGTGGATCACATTTTTTAGCCAGAACTCTGCTGAAGCCAGGAGCAACCTGACAAGGAAGAAAACAGCTGTAGGAAAACTGAGTCCTGCCATAGACTGTTGAAGAAATCAATGTATCAAGCTACTACCTTCTGTAAGGCTTTTTCTGCGACAAAATCAGATTTTCAATAAAATGAACATCCGTATAGTGCTTTGAACATCTTCACAGCACCTCAATTGTATTCAGCATTTCATGAATTCTTAACTCTAACATAAAATTAACATTCAGTTGAATCTAATCTTGGTAAGTCATACAATACCACTGATTATGTATTTCATAAATGTATTGATTAGTTTTAACTTTTATGTTATATACTTCCTAGCTCCCAATTATATCTGATAATTGGCACAGGAAACAATTGTTAAAAACAGGCACAGGAAACAATTGTTAAGTACTAGTAAGTATTAAGAGAATATTTTATTTTCCTGTATTACTGACATGAATATGAGATACTTCAACAGTAAATGTGCTAAATACAATATTTTTTTTTTGAGACCAAAATCCACAGTATGTCAGCTTTAACTTTGTAGTAAGCATCCATATTAAACCGTTAAAACACCATGGCACCCGACACACACTGGCCAAACGTTATATTTAAAGAAACACTATCATAGTCACTTGGTTTGGAAAAAAAAAAAAAAAATTGGTGGAGGAATGAGGAGAGAATTCATCTAAAAACCCATTTCTTCTGCAAGTCTGGCATCAACACATAGAATACTTGTGCTGCATCTTTCCATCATCAAATATTCATTAACAGGTTATCTCACCCAAAAGTTTTCAAGCAGCGTTGAAACCCAAACAACTTCAATTTAAATCAACCAGAACATCACTTGTTCATATGTGAGATCTCTAACAACGTACATCCAGCAATAGTACTGCTAGATATCTACCAAACCACGCCACTGCCAGAGACCACAGCAGGAAACGTGCTGTCGCAAGCGGGACTCCAGTCAAGCCTAACAGATGACTTTCTGGATGCCATCACCTAAACTCAGATCATCACCACTGACAACACTCATTTCTTCAATACTGAAGAATTTCCCAACCCTGAAAGGGACAGGGTAGCCCAGCAGGAAGACTTCTACACGGCTTCCTCTGTATTTCCTCAACCTACAACAGCCAGGCTTTCGAGTACATTATTAATGTTTTCTCCTAATTGCCTCCAAGAGGGAAAGGGAAATTCCTTCTCTTCCATCCCCCAATATAGGATTCACAACCCACACAACACGGACTACTCAGCAACCTGCTCTCTGTCACATTTTAATAGGTGCTACATCAAACTGAAGATCCCTTACAGTTTTTCAAGAGGACATGGTCACTCACGCATCTCCTTCTAAATTCATGACCAACCATACATCCAACCATATGTAGACTTGTTTACATATTATGGGGCCTCACTGCAGGCAGACTTAGTTACACATCTAAAGACTGTTCCTATTTCTTGTGGCTACAGCAGATCTATGGGGTTTGGTTTGCACCTTCACAAGACACGCAACACCCTGCAAGTGCAGTACTCTGCTGTTCTGAGGTCGCTACTTCAACATCATTCCTCCAAGGATCAGGGCAACTGCTTGATAATTAGCAGAACTGAAATACGTGAGGACCTTATTTAAGAAAACAGTAGTTTGACACGTTCTCCCCCTCCCCCCAACTATACAATTTACCATTTTTCCATCTTACATCACATTCTTGCTCTTCCAGGACTTTACATCGGTATGAGAATGAGGAGCTACCTTCTCTGCTCCTGGGGAGGGCAGGACAGGTACAGAAGACATGCGGTGCAGACCTGGCTCTAATGGGCACTCCTGGCTACACAATCCCATTTTGCAAGCATGGAGCAAGTGCCCATAAGCAGTGGCCTCCCTGTGCCAAGCACAAGCCAGAAGACCACCGCTCCGTTAGGGATTTTTCTGAAAGTACCTTCTAGCACTGAGACTTTTTAAGTCAATGAAGGAACGAGACCTCCTGTGGGGGAGGAAGATGGAGTTGGGGGGAGGTTAGTCACCCATGATTTGTACTCAGTTGCCAGGTCTCCAGCTGGGTTAAGCATTGCGTGACAGACGATATCCTGATCAAGTCCTTGATTTACGTTTTGGCATGCTTCACCAGCACTTCTCAGCAGGACTAGATGAATCATTGATCTGTTCCAGTACAATAATTTCTATGTATGTTCATAACCTTGGAAGAATCTATATAAGATTTGAACACGCATTTCGTTTGCACAGTGCTCAGCTGGATGATTTTCTGTCTTTAAATGCTGAATTTTATTCAAGTTGTGCAGTTACGTTGGTGCTGCATATGTTTGCATGTTTAAAACAAAATTAATCTGGGGGGAAAAAAATCATCTCTTAGGTCCTAATTTAGGTCTTAATTTAAACTTTTTGTGAGATAAATAGTTCATAGATTAGTTGTATTAAACAATGTTACTCTTGAAAAATCCTTGACCTCAGAAAAGCTTGATTTAATTGCTGAATAAAATAAATGTAGCCCTTGAGCATTGTTTCTGAATTCTGCCTCAGCCAAGCTCACGCGGGTCAGACGCAAACAGAAAGAGAACTCATACAAATGGAAGTAAGTACAGCTGCCAACGCTCGGAGAGCTCAAATAACTCTCTACCATTGCACAGTCAGGAGCTCACTGACATCACTTTTTAAAACAAAGGAAAAAATTTTAAAAAAATTATAATGAGCTAAAGAAATTTCCTGTTATTCTGCACAAGAGAAAACCCCCATCCCATGTCCTTCACATATGGCAGAGACCGTCAGCATTTGCAGGCTCAGGACTAACTGAATATCTCCTTAATGAGCTTTACAGACAGTTTTCCGAAGCTGTAACCTGCAAAGCCTTCAGAGCACCAGGAGCTCCATCCAGGCTCCTGCCAGCCCTCAGTGGGTCCCTGACCTCGTCTTCGCAGGCGGGTGCTGCAAGGCTGAGGATCGGAGGAGCTCCGCTTCCCACCTGCCACCTCGCCGGCTCTGGAAAGACTGAGTTTACAGCCCTGCCTTCCCTTTGCTTTTCCTCAAATTAAATTTTAGGCTCAGTTTGATCCTTACAGCTCCATTTCATGTCTAACGTACCACGTAGAGCAATTCTGGCCATTAGTATAAAAGAGGAGACAATTATCTGGTTATAGAAAATATTTTACACAAGGCAAACATGGCTTTTTCCTGTACATATCTGAGAATGCCTGAGCTTTTATAGGATGTTATTTAAGAAATATTCATTATACAATTATGCGAAGGAAACATTGAATATTTTGCATTACTGAGTCTTGCTCAAGCTGAGGAACACCGGCACATTTGCTATCAACTATCAGCTCATACTTGATAATGAAAGCTAAGCAATTTCTGTATGTTTGTTAGATATACATATCAGAAAACATTTGAGATTATATGACATTAAAAACCTAATTATTGACTTATTTTTAATACAGCAGGTAAAATAATTCAGGTAATATTCCACTTAAAATAGTTCACAGAAACAATAAACCTAAGTGTTTATCTATTATTCCAACAAATTACAGCAAAGACTACATTAACTGAAAAGAAAATTAAACTAGTCCTTGTGTTTCCTCCCGTGTCCTTTTTTTTATTGTTAGCATAATCAATATCAGAAATAAAGAGTTCTTAAACAGTCAGGAAATGTCATTGTAGAGCTACAACACCCGGTATTCAAAATCTACTATTAATTCTTAAAAACCATAGATGAACCTTAAGTGGCGATGCCTTCTGAAGTACCAACAATGCAATTTATTAAACTTTCTTTTATCTGTCTTTATCTTTTATGCTGCAATCCTTACACAGTGTGAAATAAAATACACGGAAATTTCTATTTAAAAAAGGACATTTGAGTGCACATTTTAAAATAACAGTACTTGACAACTCTTAGGTGAAGATGAGATTTCTGGAAAACCTTTTTTGATGTAAAAATGCAGATAAGCTCTATCTATTTTCTACCTGCTGTGATAAGAAGCAAAACAAGGTATCTGCACCAAATTAGATCTGAAATGAGACAAAAAAAGCAAAGCACAGGAGAAGGTATGCCGAGTAGAAGAGGGAAGGTGTGGGGTTCCTGAGATGAATGCCAAGTATGCCAGGTAATCTTCTCCAGTTAAGTGGGGAAGGAAAAAAAAAAAGGTATTATCAAGCAGATGGCTACCAAACGAGTCATTCTCCAAAAACTCACTCTCCATGGTGGTAGAGTAAGAGGTATGTCCAAATACCATGCTGAGGTTTACTAGCAGTGTAATGGTACGTAGTAGGACAAGGAGCACTTGCACGAGTGAAAAATTATCCTTTACTGTATACATCTTAAAGCACTTTAGATGTCAATCAACTTTATCCATATATTACCAAGTAGCTTCTGAAATGCTAAGGCTGTTTTTTTCTTTTTCTTAATTTCCTGCTTTTGCAAACAGAATAAATGACAGAAAAAGCACAAGTCTAGCAGACCATCTCATTTGTGGAAAGGAAACCTCCAGGACTGATCTAATGAGAAGGTTTGGATAATTTGGGCAGAACTGAGGTTTAAACTTTTCCAGTTTCCTGACAAGAAAAGCTTTTCTAAATAGATGACTTCTTTAGGAGTAATGTACAAAAGACAGCAGAAAAGACTGGGAAAAAACAAGACCTCGAACTTACGTATTTGCAAATCTCATCTTAATGCTATGACACTTTAAAGCACCATATCCTTTCTAATATGGAATCTTAAGTTATTTCAAGTAATAGAGGGCTTCTGTATATATATGCACAATATGGTATTTATATACAAAAATATTTTTGCTCAATCTCAAAGAATAGTTTGGGCTAAAGTTGTTTTTCAGGAGGAGGAAAAGAGAAGTACCAATTAGAGGGCAAATGATAGCAATACACATTTCTAATACAATTAAGGGGAAGATGGACAACCAAATTGTTCCTGGAACCCAAAACATACCATCACAGCTTTGGTTGTTTTCCAAAGTCTTATTTACTTTGTATTAAGTTAATACAGTAGTGTCAATTAAATCCTTAAAATGCATTTGTAGATCCAATGAGAGATGACTTTTTCAAAATTTGAATCAAAAGGGATCTCAAAGACCAGACGTTTTCACTTTCGAGTACATTACTTAATGAGATTGCATTTTAGAAAGCTCAAAAAAATTAATTTTATATTCATTTTTTCCTTCCTGAGAAATGCTGCATTTTTTGGTAACACCTTTCATTGAAACCTAGATAATTGCTTTTCAACAGGTGCATGTGTGTGCAAATGTGCATATCAGTCACAGTGATATCTGTAATTCTGAGTACCGGATGGCATGTTCAGCATACTTTTATAAATCGCTGCTATGCTATTTGATTGCAAGTGCACTTTAAGAATAGGGAAATCCATGGGATTATGCATAATATATTATTTTAATGTGATTTTTTAAATTAGTATTTTGTATTTTTTAATTAATATTAGCTCTCTATGAATCAAATGTGTCTGAAATAGGAATGTGCCGAGAGATTGGGAGTGAAAGTGCAGCAAAAAATCATGAGACTGCTTTGGCAAGTCACGATAATAGCTTCTGGCTAACTCACTATCTGCTTCCCAAAGACAACCGATAGCATATACGCAGACAGTAAACCCACTGTAAATGGTCACATCTTCAACTTTAGCTTACCATACACATAACATAAGCAAGTGTTTCTTATATACTCAAAAAGAAAAGCGTGTATATTGGGTAAGAAACCTGAATAATTTATTCCTGCACTTCCTCTTTATATTCATCAGTTATTAAAACAAACTCGAGTATTTAGTAACACACACTAAACAAATTTGGTAACAGTCTAGAGAAGCCAATGGGTTTACAGTAGGATGTCAGCCTTTGTTTTTTATTATTTCTAATAAAATTACTAATTACATTAGTACTGCTGGGGGGGGGGGTTGTGCTGATTTAACTCAAACTGACACTGCCTTGTCACCAAATCACAGCACATGCAGTATAGTGAAACCTTTCACACTCTTATCAGAAGCCACAAATAATGCTCCAAACATTTTAAGCGTTGAAAGTTTAGCTTTCAACATAAGGCTTACCCTTTGTTTGTACCCGTGGGAAGAGGTGTATCAGCAAGAAACTATCAGTAACCCGTCAGTCTGTATTACAGAGCGACAACAGAGGATGAGCTAAATTCCAATTTCATTAAGTAAGCTTTGGAAGGTGACAAATGTCGAAAACATAATAGTGATTCTTTGCTATTTCTTTTAGCTGGGTCTAAAATTTAACTTTTCAAAGGGACAGGAACAAATCAAATCACTTTTTTGCCTTGTTTTATCAACTATTCTTAAAACTTTAAAGAAAAAACTTGAGACAGAATTCCAGAAAGAAGCTTTTCCAATTATTTCTACATTCTGGTTTCAAGCATTTTATTAATTTAGTTTTTACTCAAGTGTTATAAGCAGTTATCTATTAATTTAGTTCTTCATGCAGCAACAGAGAGAGAAAATAAATCCTAAAACGCGAAATGAATAAATGACACTACGCAGTTAACTCCACTTAGAAATGCTTGCCCACTTTAGTAGTCCTCCTGAGCTCAGAATCAACATGCAACCTCAGAGAGAAGCATAATTACAATTCCAGTTATAGCACAAGTTATACAGAATAATCACATAAAATTACAGAAGGTAGGAACAGAAGAAATGTCATATAGTCTATTCTCCATCAAAAACAAAGACTGCAGCTCTACCATTCGTGTCTAACCTGGTCTTCCATGATGGACGATGGAATGATGGAATCTCCGTATCCCTGGACAAACTGTCCCACTGTTTAGCGAGTCTTAATATTAGA
This sequence comes from Ciconia boyciana, assembly GCF_034638445.1. Classification (NCBI taxonomy): domain Eukaryota; kingdom Metazoa; phylum Chordata; class Aves; order Ciconiiformes; family Ciconiidae; genus Ciconia; species Ciconia boyciana. The sequence goes on from NC_132934.1 coordinate 211,457,951, forward strand.
AAGTTTCTCCAATATAATTACTTCCAACCTGCTTCAATTTTAGTCTATTATTTCTTTTAATTTTCACCCAAGAGAAAATTCATTATTTGTTTCCTCATGAGAGAACCATTGCATACATCAAAAGACTATTATCAGTCTAGACTTTTTCTAGACTAAACAAAACATTTCAAGTAATTTCAAGTTCCTCAAAGAATATGGTCTATAAATGTCTGATCATTCTCATTCTACTCTGGACTCTGCATAATCTGTCCATGTATAGACTGAGTTTTGTTACTCCAGCTGACATTACCAACACTAAAGAGAGGAGAATGGTAACGTCATGTGCCTTCCACGCTGTACTCTTATGTATATACCCAATTACAATTGTTTTTTTCCACTTCCCGAAACTTTGACTCATGTTCAGGTTGTAATCTAACTCCTAGGCCCTGCTAGGAAGAGCTGTGACCTAGGAAGAGGTTCCAAATTCTCCATCTGCACAGTTAATTCTTTCTTCCAAAGTGCAGAACCTTTCATTTATCATTACCAAACTGCATCCTGTATTTTGGGAATATTTCTCCAATTTGCAAAACTGTTTTGAATGACATACTTATTAAATCTGTGGATAAAACCAGACAACTTGGAAGATAAAACTGGTTGGGTCTAATTATCCAACAACTTATTAATGAACAGGATGATGACTTATAGTTGATATTAAATCTGTGGATGAAACCAATCATCCCGGGACAATACTTCCACTCTGACAGTGCACTCAGTACTCAGGTTTTTCAGCCAGCTTTAAGTAGGAGGTTTTTTCTACAGCGTACTTCAAGACCTTGCTTATGAGAATGTCACATGAGAGTCTGTCTAAAGGCTTACTGAAAATATATGATATCCACTATTACTTCTGAATCAACAAAGCCTCTTATCTTCACAGAAGGAAGCCAGATTGACTTGACACAATTCATTCTTGACCAATAACTATGCACGCTGTTATTCAACTCCTTGTTTCTTCTAAGTGAGTTCAAAGAATGTATTTGAGGAACCATCCCAGAATTTTTGGCATTTGCATGATCCTGGGCCAAACACTAATGTTTCATTGAAAAAAATTAAGTATGCTTTCATTCAAATGTATATAGAAAAAAAAATATCTCACAGTATGCTGACACAGCAGAGAATTACTGTTTCACATACCTAAGGTATTCTTTCTACTTTAAAAAACATACATTTTAACCTAGAATGCATTCTTATCCTTTAGAGAAAAATCTCAACTATGAATATGACTGTTTAGAATTAACGGTTCTTCACGTTTTTCCTCACTTGCTATTTACTTATACAATTCTCTTATTCACACCATAAGTGAAATTCAAGTTTCTTAAAAATCCATTGAAAATTTGCCATTGAATTTTTGAACCACAGTTTCACCTGATGATTATACCCATGGTTTGATATTAATGTTAGTAAGAGCAGAGTCAGATTCTGAATTTCAGTTTGCTATTACATTAATTACCTTGGGGTAAGGATTATTTAGGCTAAAAATATATGACTAGAAACCTTTCGCAGTACGGCTTCTAGTCAATATATCAAGCATACGAAAGAGAATAAAGAATGTCTCATTCTTCAGAATATTTGAAATGGTCCATAAAGTCTCAGTTTCACAGAAGAAGCTGGTTTTACGCAACAGTTTATTTTTCTGTGAAATTGAGACTTTATGAACTGAAGCATGTCTGTGAAAATCATCTATGACATAATTTATAGTCTTCTAACCAAATACTGTATAAGCAGAAGGTAGAATGAAGAAGAATTATGTAATTCAATGTTTATAAAATAGCAGACATTTGACAGGCTTCAAATTATGTCCAGGATACACTGATTGATACCATTATCCATTAGTGTGTTTTCCCTGACATTATATCTTAGGGCCAAAAGCCAAAAGAAAGACCACAAGCATCTAACCACAAAGTAGCTCTTATTTTCCTATTCTAGTCAGCAATTAGCTCACAGGAACAGAATTCCAAGTATTTCCAATGCCTGTAGTTAAAAATATGTCTGTTTCTAAAATGAAATATAAATGTCATATGTTAAAAGCCATATTTGGGACTGTAGTCTTTAGACTACAAATATATATTCAAGTTGTGCAGTAGTTACATGTAAAAAATTTAATTGTGTGCAACCCTTATGTAAACAGAAAGACTATTGATTTTAAAAATACATACCAAAACATGTAGATTCTAATGTAATGTAATTGCCTTCTGCTTTTCATGAAATGGAGATTTTCTGCCCTGACTGCTATCAAATCAGAAACATGTGATGAGTGTGAGTTACCAGTTTAGGACTTGTATTTCATGACTATGACGGTGTCTGCAAGAACTGCAGCTCAGTTTCTCCACAAAGGATTGTAGCAATTAAATAAACACAGGTAACATTCAAATGAGAAGCAGGAATTTCTGAAATCTAATCCATCCTCTAAGAATTATGATTTATTTCTTGGTGTGACTCTCCTTTCCTAGATGCATTTTGGAAATGAACAGATTGTTCTTAAAAGTTTCATAACTGCTGCTCAAAGGGATCTCTCTCTTTCTTTCTTTCTTTAATGTCAGAAGGATTTTGCTTTTTCTAAATTAAGCAAGCAACTACACAGACATATCCCTCAACTCAGCAAAACTAGATAACTATTTTTAATAGAGCAGCAGCAAAAACAGGAAGAACTGACAGGAAACAGTTGGGAAAAAAATTAAGCCAAGGAGCTGGGAGAGTAAAGAAAACAAGAGAAATAAAAGTACAAAAACATTAAATCAACTTCACTTTCACCATTTTACAAAAGTACATTTCTCAAATCCTAATTGACATGTAAAGTTCCCCAGGGAAACATTGTATAAGGTAACAACAAAAAGTAAAAAACAAACTTTTACAGTTGCATAGTCTGTTTGTTGTTCAGCTCCTTTTCTTTTCCTTCTCCTCTTCTCTTTTCAAATTGGTTAAAAAGAAAAGAGAATATTAGGAAACTGAAATTCATGTTCCCACTTTCTCAGAAAGCCAAAATAAAAGTATCAGATTCTGCTGAAAAAGGAAATGAAGAATACATCCACTGAGTTAGTATTTATTTGGCGTAAAACTTTATCTTGTTATACAGCTGCTTATATACTGCTTCCTACCTTAATTCTCTGACAGCAATTCTGTACCATGCCCCACTTGTTAAAGTTAAATTATGTCCTGTAACAGGAATGCAGGAGAGACAGCCTTGTGATTTAAGAACTGGACTGGAACTCTATGGCTCAAAGGCATCGCTACCACAAATTTTGTATCTGGCCTTCTGCAGGCTACTTCAATCTTCTCCCTTAGTACTCCATCTGTAAAATGTAAAGTGCGTCAAATGTATGCGAAAGGGTAAGTCAATTAGCTGCCAAATATTCACTATACAGTATACACAGAAGAAAAATCTTACAGAAAAATAATTCTAAATAAGGTAGGAAAAAAATTAACTTTCTGTCATGTCTGGCAATAAACATAGGCAAAACAGTTTTGAAATCCTGAGAAAATAAAATCCAATCGCTATACCCAGTGAAGGGATCTTTTTAGCACCAGGATTAAAGCAGCCGGAAATCTTCCACTATGCTTCCACTCACAGACCTTGACACTTTAATGCCAGGATCAAAGAGAGAAATCAAATCTGTGAAGCTCAACTGTTTTCTCATCATCTGACTTGTAATGTCAGCCTTGTTCTGACCACTGCCTTGGGAGCTGGGAGCCACACGGGTGACGTGCGGCATTGCCAGCAATCGCATCCCCGCAGAAGGCGTTCCAGGGCAGCTGGGACACTGCAGCCACAAGCAGTTTATTCTCAAAGCCTGAGAACCAGAAGCTATTTCCCTTCTTTTATTTTGCATTTAAGGATGACAGGAAGATGATAAACAGCCAAAGCCCAGACACATCGATACGCTAGCAGGACAAAAGCCCTTTGTGATTGACAGACGAAACCTAAAGAAGGGGAGGAGACCCTCTCTTTCTTCCTTTGGGGATGGCTCTGGACAGAGACGCCTGAAATTTTAGCCCTCAAAAGCTTCTCCCGTTACCACCAGATCACCTTGCAGGTAAACACTTTCCTGGTTCATTGAGTCACTGTTACGTATCTGAAAAAGAATCTCCACTGAAAAGTGATAATGGTGGAAAAATACTCCCTATTGTACAGCCATAATTCTTGTACCACTTGTCTGTAGGCAATGCATTTCTTCTCTTGAGGAGGCTGTGCAACTGGATCCAACTACATGTAAAGCAATCTGTTAAAACGAGGACAAGATTTACTGTTGGAAAGAACAGGTTTAAATAAATTCCAGGAGCCTATGTACCATATGTCTAAAAGTGACCAAACATGGAAAATTAAATTTAAACTCTTCATATTATATTCAAAAGTTAGTATTTTCTATAAAAGAGTAAACTTATCAATTTAGCAAATGCAATTAACTACTTGCAATAACTGGTGTTCCATTTTAACTCCTAGAGAAACTAATTATTTCTATAGACTATTTAGTTACATTTTTAATAGTGTATACACAATACTAGAATTCCCATTTCAGTTGTTTTATAGCATGCAAATTGGCACGTGTACCATGCAAAGTGGCAATGGAAAACACACTATACTTTTATCGAAACGTACTCCTTTCTTCCCATGTAGTCATAAAATCATTTGCACTACTTAATCCACAGGAAACAACGAAGCAAGCCACCTGAGTTTAGTGTAAAAGTGGGGTTTTTTTCTGCTTAAAAGCAGTGAAGTCCATCAAAAGAGAAGTCATTCACTTTAAGAGTACCTTCCTGACTTTTGACTTGTGTATTACTAAGGAAGAGATGTATCAGCATATCTCAATATGAAAAGCTGCAACTACAAAAAAAGCTAGGAGAGATGGGAATTAGACAGAACAGCATTTTCTTCACTCACTGACAGCCGAGAAAGCCTACTCTACAGCCTTTCTGCATATTGGAGGATCAGGAGCAGTGTGATTTAACCAGGGGAAAATAAAAAATCAGCCTGACTTCAGCCCACACAGTTAATAATCCTCATTTGGATCTAAACTAACCATAACTTACACCTTCAAGAACAGAGGTAGTTTGAAGACAAGAGTGTAATACAGCAATAAAATACACGCCTACTTATTTCAACGCACTATCGCCTTTTCAACTTGAAAGACCAAGTGAAAAATAGTATGAACTGGGACTGGAAAACATCCTTTAACAATAAGGGTGGTTCAAAGGATTTGAGGCAGTATCCATCTTTTAAAAAAAAAGCCAAAAGGACAACGATCACCTTTATTCTGCGGTATCATCTGAGCATAATAAAGGTTTAGGTAACACTTGGGTATATAAAAACAGAGTCAAAGACACAGAGTGCTGCCAAGAGCATATAATGTTTCTCTATTAGATCAAGTGGAAGGAAAAAAAAGGGGGAAAAATGACCTAGTGACTTGTAAATTAGGTACCTGGATGATCCCATATGCTTTCAGATAAGTATTCTCTCTAAAGAGCTTTAGTAAAACCAAAGACACAAAGCTGCACTACAGCTCTAAGAATGCAACCACCCATGTTCTCCCACTCCTTTAGCTACAGCTGGTTCACGGCTGGTGGAAACCCTGTCCTGTTTGGCCTCTTACTCCTTCACTGTGGATACCATCCTGTCTCCCCTCCTCATGTTTCTCTTTTCTTCTCTGGTGAAGCAGCGTATCTGATAACGAGAGCAGGTAAAAGGAAAGCAGCCGGTTTTGGCACTTGGCATAGCCCGTCAGTCATCCGCCAGTGTATACAGAGTCAAAGGAGCGAGAGTGATTCAAAGAAAACGTTTTGAAAGGCACTCAAGAGAAGCATCCCCTTCCTCGCCGCATGCAGCGCCCAGCCAGAGCCTCCTCCCAGCCCCTTCCCTCCCCTCGGCTCCCACCGCCACTGCCAACAACCGACCACAACACGGGGAAAGCGACACAAATCATCCGTCTCCACCGATAACAACACTGCTGCTGTTGTAGACTCTATCTCACCTTCCCTATCCTCTCGCTCGCTTTTCAGGAGAGACTGCGGAGCTGCCGGCTGGGACGGGGGGGAGTCAGAGACCAGCACTGGGCACCAGCACAGCTCTGCACCAGGATGGCACCAGGTAACAGCTGCTCTGATTTCTAGGAGATGCTTCTCTCCTCCTAAAACTTACTATCAAAATAAGTGTTTGAGATATTGTAAAGATATTTATGCTTATCCCTTTGAACACCTGTAACTTACAATATAGACTCTCAGGTTTAGTTTTGTTCCCTACAATGCATACAGACGTGCACTCTGGAAGCCCTGTCTGGAGACGGGCATGGACTTCTTGACATTGCTTGGCTTGGCGTGACAGCCATACCATGGATGACAGTAAAATGAGTGTGAGAACTATAAACCGACGTGGCATGCATTTCCTTGGAAGAAACTGTAAATACAACAGGCATTGAGCAATTAACAATCATCACCAAAATGTCAACAGTTTTCTCTTGGGATATTTTCAGGAAAGTAGTCCAATAACTCCTGGTATCTTAAGACTAAAATAAGTATACTCTAGTAACGTTTCAGTATCACAAACAGGTATATTCAGAAGGTAAACATGAATATTAAGTGTTACATTCGAATCCCTAAACTTACTATATTGTTATCACATACTTTCTCAAGAAAATTTATATGGGACCAGGAAAAAAAAACTTATTAAACTGAACATTATTTGACAGATGCTTAATTTAAAGGAATACTTTAAATGTTATTCCCAAATTGGCAAAAAATGAGAGACATCAGGTGAATATTACCAAAAATGCATGTGGAATTCAGTAACAAGTCAATGAAAACATGGTCATATGTTTTTTGAAAGATAAAAATAAAACAACAGCAAATTTAAATTGTCTTCCCAATTCATGAGATGCACCTCTAGGATTTATCAGAAGTATAAATAGTTTCTCTTTTTACTCTTGACAAGGATCTAAAGAGATTACAAAGTTCACTGTAGTTTTGTACTTTATATTACTGTACAAATTAAAATAATTTTATTTAGAATTCAGAAGGAGGCTTTCAAATATTTGACATCATTTTTCCATGTAAGAAAGAATTAATTCTATGATGTCTCTTTCCTGTCATTACCATACAAACACTTTGGTGATAAACCAGAAAAATAAATACTTAAGTATATACTTGTGTATATATATAAATGTCCCCTTCCTTTTTCACTTTATTAGCAGAACACAAGGGTGTTTTTTTTTTCATATTAAAGCTAAAAAATGGGTTCATGAAATAGAAGGATAATACAAGCCATGTATGCAGAATAAATTAGAAAATCCATCTTCCATGATCTCTCAGCATTTCATTAATTCTTAACACTTACCACCTCTCAGAATTATTTTAATATGGTTTCTAGGTAACTTTAAGGAAAGACATTAGCCTAGATTTATTCCACCCAGATTCATGCAAGTAAGTTTGGTGCACACTCACCTATATCATCAGCTAGAGAGAGGCAGCTCTGCAACATAAATTAAGCCCACACAAGATGGGAATTGTCCTCTTGATTTGCCCATCTTTTTCCTCATATTTCCTAATTTAAATATGGTTAGGCACCTAACCACACAGGTGCCTAAAACTGAAGATGTATCTTGGAAACCTATTTACAACAGGCACCGCAGCCATGCTAAAGATCTAATTGTTGTAAGGTTTTCTTTAACGCTAGACTGGAAATCAGAATTGATTTCTTTTACTTTTATGAATACCATTATTGTCCCATTCCTCCCGCACTACCCAAATGAACAGGTGAGAAACAGTGATTTGTACTTGCAAATATGAGAACACAGAAATAGAAAAAGTGGAATTTGCTCATGGATGTGCTACAGCAGGCACCGCAGATGATTAAAGGAAGGTGCAAGAACATCGGTCAGGAGAGGCTCCTGAACCTACTAAAGATGCCCACCGTATCCCGCTGGACAGCGCAATTTTTGCGTGCTGATATGTATTTTCTTTGTAATACATTTAAGTCTAGAAATTCTTCTTACCTGTATGAAAAATCAATAATCTCAAATTCTTGCACTTAAAAAAAATGCTTAAGACATCTTAAACACTACTACATCCTTTTTGAGATAGAGGTGGATATGCAACGTGAGCCTGGGGAGATCAGCCTCCCTCTCCTGTGAATGCGGCAGAGAGCTAAGACCAGAGCTCTGCAAAACTCAGCAGCAACTTCCCTTCAAACCCAAACCAAAACAGTACTACACAGCATTGCAAGTTTTAAGGGACAAAAAAGAAACAGTGAAATGCAGTTGAAGTCTGGTAAAAGAGTATGAGAGAAAAAAAAAAACGTGCTTCATGAAAATACATAAGTAAAAATACTTTTTCACCTTTTATTCTATTGGTATATAAATAGAAGATAGATTCTCTCACCTTTCTACCCATATTTGCATCTGAACTAAGCCTATGCAACTCTAAACACAGTGCTCTGCCAAGGAAGTGTCTGAGTTAACCTATAAGGTTATCTTCTCATCCACAACCCCCTCCTGCGATAGCATGTTTTACTTCTGCTCATACTAAAAAAAACTAACTGATATTTATAGCCTTTCTTATGAGACTGAATGTTTTCATCTATTCACCAGGTCATCCAAAATACCTAAGAAATCAAGTTTCGTGACAGTTACCAAAACAATGCTTTGAACCACTAACTTTGAGATGTTTATATAAGGACAGTAAAAAACATACATAAACACGGAAAAAAATTCTCATCTGCTTTTTTCTTCTGATTTATTACCTAATAATTCAATAGCAGAGGACTTTTAATGTACTCCTGTAATTCTACAGCAAATGTAAAAGACTGAAAAATAATCTTTGTAAGAAAGGGGAAGATTACTTGATACTAAATCCTTATAATAGCAACTCCAACCATTGAGCTTGCTTATCCTACAGTAAAAAAGAGAGTAGAATTAAAAGGCAAAAATATTTTTCAAGTAGTTGCTTCTGTACAAAAGGGAGCTTAGGTGATTAAATGAGAGGCTGATATGGCACTGGTACTGCACATTTTTAAAAGAAAATAAAGGCACTTTGAATTATCATGTCAAAAATACTAAATAAATTACAGGATACATGTTTCATGGGAAAGAAGAGTAAATAGCTGTAATTTGGGAGGCTAGAATTTCATTAATGAGCTAGAATAAAGGACCTCTGCAAACAAAAGAACCTTTCTTAAAGGTTTTCAGGGACTTTACACAAGTTTCAATACTCCATCTTAATGGCAGTATATGCAGTGCATCTGCATTTCTTAGATGTTAATTATATTTTTCATTATCCATTTTCAATCAATAGATAATAAACAAACAACATTAAGAGGTCAGGAGCTTTCTGTTGTCAGCTATGCAAACCCCGAATTACAAAAAACACTGTGTTCTGCTTTGTGAAATCACAGCAGTAACTTCGGATTGTCTGAAATTATTGTTCCAGAAAATAACATTTTAACATTTATCTCTATAGAAGGCAGACTTTATCCTCAACTTATGATCAATCAATCATCAGAAACATCCAACTTCCCATAATAGCTGGTTTCAGCTCATACACAGAGCTTTCCTTTCTAGGGTTCAGAGCAGATGAATTAACATATGCCTATTATAAAGTGGTAGTATATAGTCTAAGGATTAACTACTATAGCAACCAGTGCTGTAGTCTGCCAACACATGTTCACCCAAATTGCTGGATTTTCTAAGTTTATGTGGATAGGATTTATATGTAGGTGTTCATTTATTGTGCAGAGATTGCAAGTTTTGCATTATGTGGATTTCTTCAAATATGTATAAAAGCACAGCCATTGCATCAAGCTTCCCAAAAGTGTAATATTCAAAATAAAACTGCTACTAAAATAACATTAATTCAATTGTATTTTACAAACATTTATTTTACACATTACAGGACTCCTCCTGCTTGTTCGTTTTATTCTATTCAATTATTCTAGAACAGTATTCTGGACAGCCAGTACCATGAATTATTCGAACTGAAATAAGATGACATGAAATCATGGTATAATCAAAACCTTTCCACCCATAACCTTAATTCCATGCAAACTGTAATTTTTTTTTTAAATAGAAGCATTAAAGAGAAGTTTGCTTTTGTTCCAAGACACTTCAAAAAATGGTGCATTTTTAAACAAATAGTACATGACATCACATGACATAACAAATGACTTTTTTTTGAGTAAGTGATGAGTATTAAGTTCCCATGGAGCTCAATGTCACCTGAAAACAAATTCCTAAAGATATGGGAATGTTTCTCTCCCCAGACACACTTCTGTGTGTAAGTTTTCAAGAAAAAAAGGGTGGAAGGGGAAAGAATCCTGTTTCAACTGTGGTTATCTATATGTGTGCATTAAATACATGTATGACAGACTGCATTATACAAGTTACTGTATACTACAGTCATCCACAAATGAGTGGTGCATAATTTCATCACTTCTAGTGGAGTTGAGCAGAAGCATTTTGAGAAAAAACAGAGGTTTAAGTTAGGAGAAAAGTACCAGAAAAGGAGGATAGAAGAGAAGAAAGAAAAAAAATACTATGCTAAAATATGCTTCCTCTGTCTGTAAATATAACTTTGTTGCTTGTAAACCTATCATCTGCATTTCAGCTGCTTTTTTCCTAGTATATTCTTCTATTTTTTGTCCTCTCTGCTGACATTATCTTATTTTTTCCCTCTTCAGTCACTCTCTCCTTCCCTCTTCCTACTGTCTTCCTTTCTATATTGCTCTTTTGAATTTACCTTTCATTCTGACTCCCTTCTCACTTTATCTATTCTGGAGTAACTATTCCTGATCTTTCTTCTACCATTTCAGTTCTGTAACCTCACTTCTTAACTCTTGAGATTTAGCACCTTCTTTTTCTTGTTGCCCTGTAGTGGGTGCAGTAACGTTTGAACAGTCCAACAGAATTCTGGAGAAACTTCAGTGATAGATACCAAGGTTGCTTGGTGAAGTTTTCAACTAGTGTGAAACATTTGCCATAGGGATGGGCTGGGAGGATCAGGGGTAGCAAGTCAACACAATGTGAGGACAAAGCCTTCCAACAGAGAGTAAAGGGCATTCATGTTACAGCTGGAGAAACCTTTTCTATACCAAATGATAGGAAGATTATCTAATATTTCAATTTTTTTTAATAATAAACTCCCCCAGATCCATTATACAGGCTTTTGACCCTTTCTGCTGCTTTGGAGGCAGAAATCAAACATGTAAGGGTTGGCAGTCAGAGAGAAGCTTCAGCAAATTATAACTGCCTGGCCAAAGGACCATTACAGAATTTTGTTTTGAAAATAATTCAAGATAGACACTATAATGAGATACTGAGAAAATTAATTATACTAGAAAATAAAATATTCAAATAAATCGAGAAGAACTTGCCTACACTTCCACAGACCAAGATTCATACATTTGTTACTGCAGTATTTCCTAACAGTGTGGGCAGGAAAATACCCACATCGAGGGAGAGGTATGATCATGTTACAATTATATGCCATATTGATTTTGTTCTCTTTTAGTGGATAACTATCAACCAGAGCGCTTGCCTTCCAGAAGCAACACTAAGCAAGCTCAACTTAACAGGCTGTTATTAACATGGCAACCTGACAGATATCCTGAACGTTGTGTGATGTATAGAATATATCTTAATTCCTCCACAAAGAAAACCGTTCTGAACTTTCCAACTCTAATAACTTTTCATCTCCTAGGTTCAGCAAAGATCACCTTAAGCCATGCTGGTATGCCGTCACTTTCAAATGACAAAAGTCCATGTGAATGCTGAAGAGCATCTCTGCTTTCTGTGCTTATCCCAATCACTTACCACCGCTGGCTCACAGTGCCGATGCCAGGTACTGTGCATCGCGGTACGAGCTGTGCAAGGAAAATGATCCAGCTCAGAACTACACAGAGCAAAAAGAGTGCCTAAATTCAGTTAACCCTGGAGCTGCCAGGAATGCTAGTGTCAACCAGAGCGGCTGAATAGGGACCTAAATCACTTTTAAGTTCAGAAAACTTAACAATAGCCTCAGATAAGGCAATTTATATGAACTCAGAAAATAAAGACTACTTTGCTTTTATTCCTTGTGTCATTTGACTCTCAAGCATCAGTCATATTTAGGAAGCATAGAGGTATACTGATATTAAGTCTCTTTTTAGAAAGGTTTTAAGATTCAGATTACACCATTTAGATATTAGAATTTTATCTTTAATGACAAAAGGGATTACATATGATCCTGGTGACCAAAAGCGCTACTGCTCTCAGCACCTTTTAGGACATTTCGGTGGGGCAGGGAGGACAAAAAGCCACCTTTGAAAAAGAGTGTCAATAAATGCTTGTTAGCAGTGAACAGCATTTTACAGTCAATGGGAAAATATTCTACAAGCCAAGCAGATCTGACTTTGAATAAGGTGTTTTTCTGAGACTTTTCTGAAAGTACTGTAATTCTAACATGATTTTGTCAGTTTGATCCACTTACAATTAGGAAAAGGCTAAAGTGATTTTGAGTCATTAAACAGAGGAAATGCAGTTTAACGACTCTCCCAATTATTTTCTATTTTAGATAACTATGGAGATGGGAAGATTGCCTTCCCCCGGGCTCTGGATAGATCCACAGAGGATTCCTCCGAGGGCTGACCAAAATCTTACCAAAGGGAATCAACAATGAATTCACATATGGGATAAGACAACAACCAACTCACAGTCCCAGTCCAGACAAACTGGACAAAAACTCTGAGGACTGATCGAGTGACCTCTCTGTCGTCTGTCTTCTCCTTGAGTAGTTGTTCCCCTCCTATTGTATTTGTATGACTAGAAATTGTGGAAGAACACTTTAATTCAGTGTGGTAGAAGACTCACATTTCTCCCTCTACTAATTTTCAGAGATGCCCCTGCCTGCCTGGACCGCTGATGTGTTCCCTGCCTTTGCCTGCCCTCCTGTCTCCACTCCATACGTTCTACAAGACATGGTGATTTCTACAGCGCAGAGCTGTAATTTGGCATTTTTTTCCAGGTATACCTTTCAAGTTGCATTCGGCAAAGCACAGCAAGGTTATCCTCCTCCAAAGACTTTACTGGCCACTGTCTTTGACACCTTATTACATCAAATATTTCACAATATGACAGCCATTGATGTGCATCAAAAAGTGGAAGAGACTGAGGAAGTCAAATATTCCTTTCCCTAAGTGGTAATACCTATATTATCCAAAATCTATTCTTACGGATCCAAAAGGACAGACAATCTGAAGCCTCAGCAGGGAATCTTTTCACCGCTTCTTTCTTAAGATTTCCTTCCTCACTATCTAAGTGAATTAATCCGTGCTGCAATTCATTATTGTAAGAAGAAATGTCTTGCTCTATTATCTCTTATCCTTTCTAGCACAGCCAGTGAAAACAGACTATTTATTCTCTTAATCTTTTCAGCAGTCTTGTACGTACATGAAGACAGTTATTCCATCCCTTACTTATTTTTTTTTAAATTAAGCAACCACAATCCATCCTTTTAAATAAACCAAGTTTTCCAAACTCCAGATCACTGGAGGAGAAACTCTGAGGTTTCTCTGCCTCTTCCTTCTTTGATTGTAATAATCAAAAAGGACACAAAAATGTACTGAGAACTTTTTAAACTTTAACTACAACAAAAAGACAACTTCATGTACCTCACAAGCTCTATACATCCCACCATGGCATTTCCCTTGTTACAGGAATATGACATTGTTGACTTACACTCAGCTGGCAGAGTGTGACAGCTACTCTTGGGTCTTTTTTCAGTGAACTGCTCCCAAACCATTTGATTCTCCACAGCTCCTTACCTGTAAATGTATTACCTCAACCTTGTTATTACTAAGCCGCTTCGCAGTTTTTCAGATCCTATCTCCAGTTTGCATCTATCTGAATTCCAAGTCTGTTCTGCAAAGTAACTGCAGTTCCCAGCCAGCAGTTTTACCTACACATGTAATAACCATTTCCACTGTTATCTTTGTCATTATTTAAATATAAAAATATTAAACGATGGAGGACCTGAGTAGGTGCTTGCCAACACAGTCAATACATCCTCTGTCTGACAGTCAACCTCTGACAACAGCTCTGTCCACATATTATCCTGGGGGTTCTGTGCTTACCCAAAGGTGTTTTCACACAGACCTGGTTACTTTAGGAAAGTACCACATGAATCACTGTGAAGAAGTTCTAATCACAATACCGATTACACTCAGAAAGAAAAAAGAAAATAAATTGGTCTGTGCTAATTATTTTTTGATAAATATACTTTGATTTGCTGGTTTTGTTTGTGTTTACAAATGATTTTTTTTTGTTTTTTGTTTTTTAACTAATAGACCTATAACCTCCTGATCCTGTATCTTAATTCCTCTGTCACACCACCAGAGACAAAGGAATTAAATGTTGCTGATGATTGCTCAAGTGGATATCCATCAGCCCTGGCATGGAGGGACAAATGTTAGAAGAGAAAGTGGTTTGGAGCCTATTCAACTGTCAGCGTTGCTGTGTCAGGTCAGGGAGGAATTCACCAAATACCTCTGGGCTCTGGTCAGTTCTCATTTAACTTCCAGGTTGTCTCTAAAACACTGTTTCATTACCAAAGACATAGACAGAAGACAACTAGCTTCCTCCAAAATCATACAACATTTATAGCTTTGACCAGCATTTTAGTGTTTTGAGTTGGTTTAATCAGTATTCATACAGACAGGTGTCTAACTTCAACCTTACAAGTCAAATTCTCCAAGGCTGTTATGCCATGACTCCAGGAAGTAGAAGAAAATAAAGCAAGGAGAAGACTGCCGATACAAGGGTCTTAATGGGTGGCAGATGAAAGGAGGAATGCTTCTTCAAATCCTTTAAATTAACAGCTCTCCCCTATCCACAGACTGTTCTTGGCCAATATCTGTAAGTAATTCGTAAGTAATGGAATTACAAAAAAACAAACTGCAGCTTCCAGAGTTTTGCAATTACCAGGGGATCACATGGCTTGAAGAACCATAGATGGCTAAATGCCACAGAAAATTCTAAGTCAAAGGGTTGTAGTCAAAGGTTACTTTAGCAAGCAACTTTCCAGCTTGAGATATAACAAATAAAATTTGAGAGGTCTGGTATTTAAAAGGGAAACAACGACAAGGTAAATGACTTATTACATATATCTTGCAAACTGAGAGAGAAAAACGTTATTAAAATGAGTGTCTTATCTGACCCCACTACTGTATGTTTTAAAAAAGGAATACAACTGGTAACTTGTGAAAACGTATGTGAAAATAGTTTACTCTAAAATTAAAAGAAGGTAGTTGCACCTGCACACATGTCAAATATTTGATATTATTTAAGAATGTAAAATCTCATTTTCCTGTTCTCTATTTTCACCAGAAAAAAAAATGTTATCTTCCCTGCCGTGATTTAATAACATATATGAAAAGCAGTATTTCAGATGTTTTCGTACTATGTAACGTTAGATCTCCAGGATCTTAATTATGAGATGAGAGGAGGCTCCTGACGTAATCAGTATAATCTCCAGAAGATTTAAGGCATTTAACTCGGCATTTCCCTTTTTAGCCCAATTATGTTCACAGCACTGGGTTTTTAACACCATGGAAGCACACTACTCAATTCAGAAAGCTTGAGTCAAGAATATACAAGTTTTCAGGTTAATACCAAAAATCAAGAAAACTCTTAGAAATGCTGTTTAAAATAATCTCTACAAACATAAATAGATATACTAGCAACATACCTGAAAAAGAACATGAACAGAGCAGCTGTGATGCAGAACAAAATGACCTACAAGAAGGAGAAAGAGTGTTATTATATAAAACATCACACTGCTACTGCGTGTTCTGGATCATGACGATTTTACAAATGTTACTAGAAAAGTTACACTTTCTTTATATGCTTGATGGGCCAGAATGAAAGCTCATCTGAATCCACCAAAAAGGATTCTCGTTTCTAGTGGACTTTTAGCCATTCTTGTAGAAGTTGAAAAAAAATATGAAATCCAAACCAGGGTAGTGGGACAACAGACACAGCAAATGATGCTACTTAAAATAGTCTGGAATAAAATAATAAATAATAAAATAATAATAAAACAATAGAATGGAAAAAAATAAAGCAAGAGAATGAAAACAATAAAGCAACAGAATGGAAAGGTAAACATTATCTTTTGACTGTCTCTGCTTTTGTGATTTATTCATATATCATATTGCTAGTTTCAGTTTAAAAGGCAGGACATTTAAGACGTCTGTACAGACAGCTGCTTCTGCTTAACCACTTTCGAGCAAGTTTGAGAGTAGATAATTCTTTTCCCAAATCAGAGTATCTCTTCTAGTAGTTTACCTTTGTGTTGAACTCCCTTGGAATAATCCAGCCTTGCTCTAGATTATAAAAGAGTCAGTGAGTGAACTTAGCAGCTCTCCAGCAGAGAGAGGGGAATGTCCTACTTCTTCCTCCCATCCCTTCTGCTCCCAGCTCAGTGCTCTTACCTCTTCCTTACCACCTGCACAGTGACTCAAAAATGCTGAAGAAAATAACCTCAAGGAGGAAAAAAAAGTACATCAAAACTTTGCAGAGTTTTCTGCCCATTTGGTGAGATAAGATCACTGGAAGAGTGTAAAAGCACCAGAGCAGGCACAGGCAAAAGGCATGGAGGGGGGCTGCCATGCCAGGAGCAGAGAAGGGGAGAAAGGATGAAGCCATCCTCCTCGAGATACCAACAAGCCATTGTACCTTGGCTGTAGAACTGCTTGTACATACAGCTGTTTCAGGAACAACTACACCATGCTTTAAATCCATAACCTGCCTTAATCCACGCCATCTTTGCCAGATACTGCTGGAGAGCAAGAAAATACTGTTTTGTTCTAGATACACTGGCCCATATTCCTACCATCATTCAGGAAGCCAAAACCTTACAGAAAAATTGCAAGTGTTTTAGAAAACACGTGCACTTATTTTCAAGAGTTCAAGGAGTTTTGATCATGACAGGATACAGATAGCTTAAGTGAAAAGAAATGGAATTGCTGGCAGCAATGCCTATTTGAAGGTTATAAACACACAGAACAGTAGGCTGCTGTGTGTTGATATCGATCAGAAAGTGTGATAAAAATTTGAATAGGAAAAGTTTACAATGACTTTCAGAGAAAAAAAAAAATCTTACAGTGAGACTACTTCCCTTTCTAAGTCCTCTGGCATGTGACTTAAAATTAGGTCACACAAGACATTATAATGTTTACTGTGTAAACTGCCCATTTTTTTTCCTTTTTCTTCACCAGTACTATCGTATATTATTCTGCATCAAAAATGTGAACATCTGAAATAATTCTATATGAAATCTTTAGGGTAAAGTGAGGACAATGATACATTTCAGTTCAAACTAGCAGCGAAAGCAGACTTACATTTAAACCCGAGTTCTACTTAAAAAGATCTGCCCTAACCCTCCAAAGTTCAAACTGTATTTAATCATTCAAACAAGAATCATCAATTCTTTGGATGCCATTTCTGGGAGACAGAAGGGGCAAAAAGCCTTGGCAGCCTGAGCAATGATACTGAGAAATAAGTGAGAAATGGCAAAAAAACAGGTCTTCTTTTTTTTTTTTAAAGTATCCCTTTACACATTAAAAACACTCAAAAAGTATTCCTTTGCATATTAAAAACACTCACTTCATTAGTCTCTTTTTCTTTCCTTTTTTTTTTTCCTTAAATGAGTTTGATAACAACCTAACAAGTATACATGTCTACATCACTAAGATTCCCTCTGAGCTCTCTCTTCTCCAGGCTAAACCACCCCAGCTCTCAGCCTCTCCTTGTATGAGAGATGTTCCAAGCCTGTAATCATCTTTGTGACCCTTCACTCCAGTATGTTTATGTCTCTTGTACTGGGAAGACCAGCACTGGACACAGCACTCTAGATTTGTCTCACCAGGGCTGAGTAGAGGGGAAGGATCACCTCCCTTGACCTGCTGGCAATGCTGCTTCTAACGCAGCCCAAGAGGCTGGTGGCCTCCTTAGCTGGAAGGGCTTCTTGCTGGCTCATGTTCAGCTTGGTGTCCACCAGGACTCCCAGGTTCTTTTCTGCAAAGCTCCTTTCCAGATGCCCCCAGCACATTCTGGTGCCTGGGGTTATTCCTTCCCAGGGACAGGATGGGCACTTCCCTTTGTTGAACCTCATGAGGTTCCTCTTGGCCCATTCTTCCAGACTGTTGAGGTTCCTCTGGATGGCAGCACAACTACCTGGTGTGGCAACAGCTCCTCCCAGTTTTGTATCACCTGCAAGCTTGCTGAGGGTGCAGTCTCCTGTCCACTCATCCAGGTCATTAATGAAGATGCTACTGACCCCAGCATGGACCCCTGTGATACACCACCAGTGACTGGCCTCCTGCTGGACTTTGTGCTGCTGATCACAACCCTTCGAGCCTTTCAGTTCAGCCCAGCCAGTTTTCAGTCCACCTCACCATCCACCTATCATCAATTTGTCTATGATCTGTATTCTATTTGGCAAAATCTGGGCAACTTAAAGTACTTAAAGAACTTGCTTAATCAACCTCTATAATTATCAGATGTCTTCCAGAACTTAAAAATATTCTTTGAAAAAAATAAGATGTGGAAGACCTTGGCCAGGTGGAAAAGAGGAAACTGGTACCAATTTTTGTAAATGAGAAGTTCAGGGAATATCAGGCAGTCAACCAGGCCACTTCTAATATCCACAACTATACTAGAATAAATTATTTGAAACAGCCAGTTTATAAACATCTAGATAACAAGATTATAAGAAACAACCAACACAATAAACAAGTAAATTAGAAATATTGTAATTTTCTTCTTTGACAGATGTTTTAAGGAAAGGAGCAGGTGTTACTTATTGGAACTTTAATGCACCTTTGTGGCAGTTGCATATGTTAATTAAGTAAGTGGGCAGAGAGCTGCTTAAGAACACCAGAGGACAAAACTCTAATAGTTAGGAGTTCATTATCAAACTAAAAGGCATTTTAACTGACATCACCAAAGAAGTTTTGCTTCCCTCTTCAGTAATGATTTGAATGATGGAACAGAGATTATGTCACAAATTCACAAAATCCTTTAGAGGCCAGGTCTTCATGCAAAGTGATTGAACTGCCCAAAGTGCCCAAAATGCCCAAAAAAAAGAAGAAAATTTTCATCTTGCCCAAACAAGATGAAATTCAATAAAAACAAATACGAAGTATTTGGCAGGAGAAATCACATACACAAAAACCATGACAAGAAACAACTGTGTAGGCAGTACAAGAGTATAACAAATTCCACAGATCACAAATAAATAGGCACCAGCAATGCAATGCTGTGGACAGTGCTGTAAAATATTACCGACTCTTTTAGAAGCAGAGGAGGTAAAATATAGCACTGTATTACACTAATGACCTGGTGCTAGCAACACCCCAAAATACAGTGTTGGGCACTACTGTTAAAGCAAAGCATAGAAAAAAACAAGATAGTCCAGAAGAGCACGATGAAAATAACAGGCGTGTAAGGGTATGACTGTTGGGAAACTGCTTAAACTAAGAAAGAGGTAGTTAGTGACAAACATGACAACTATTTTCATATAATTATCATATACTGACAAATCTGTCTCACTGAATAAAGGAGGAGAAAGACAGAGCTAAATCTACAGCGAAGACAACATAGGTTAAATGTTAGGAAAAGGTCTCTCTACAGGGTAGTGATAAACTAGAACAAGTTGCCTGTGAGATTGTGGAATCTCCTTTATCAGAGGCGTTTAAGATCAGTAGAGACAAACACCTCCTAGCAATGCTCTGGGCATGTTTGACACTGTCTCTCCCAACATTTACACAACCGAAGGGCAGCAAGATGTGCAGCTAAACCAGACTGTTCTACGTGAAATGCACAGCCCAACATGGAAAGCCCAGTCACTGCCTTCTTATCACAGCACCAAGAAACAGAAGGCAAATGGTCACTGTGCTCCAAAATTAAGCTACTTTCAAAATAAGCCTTTTTTCAACTTTTCCTCATTCTAGATTATTTTTTTTGTAGCATCTTCAGTACAATATGCAATACTTAATTTAGATTTTAAAATAACTATACTAAAAAGGAGAAAAAATACTAAGGCCTACAGAAATATAATTCTAAATAGTGAGTGAATTTAAGCCTTAAAATCTAGTGAGCAGGAAGTCTCATTTGGGATTTTTCTTGCAGAGTCTATCACTTTTTGATTTATGATACAAGGTCAACAAATTGTGCTTGGCAACACACAGACCTTGAAACTTTCCAGCTGCAACATATACAACAAGCAGACAACCTACATGTTTCTAATGAGAGTGCTATGCCCTAAATATGTGAACAATTTTAAAGAGATGTGCACAGGTTACAAGGAAAAATCCCTATACTCCAGGACAGGTTCGCATATTTAGTGTGTAAGGTGAGCACTGCAATTTAATTGGTTACATTATACTTTACTGTACTATACTAAACCTTCATAAATAAAAGAGGAAAGTTGCTGACATAACTTAAGAGGTACTTTCTCCAGATCTCTGCTGGCTGACAAAGCCGATATTATTTTTTTTTTCAAGAAAGCTTAGCCCTCATATAAACAGTATCACAAAGCAACATTCAGCAGTTCCCATTTCTGAGCAAAAAAAAAAAGCTCTGGCTGAAAGCAGTTACCAGCAGCCCCAGTTAACACCAGCAGCCCCAGTTAACACCAGCAGCCCCAGTTAACACCAGCAGCCCCAGTTAACACCAGCAGCCGCCCACTGACAACTTGCCCTCACAGCCAGATAGAAATATTGGACCAGAGAAAGGAAAAATAACATTGACAAAACTAATAAAACTACTCGCAAGACTCGTGTATTCTGACCTTTTATGCATATTACCTAATCCCAAGGTTACATGTATTTTCCTTAAGTATTTTCATTATAGTCAGATTTCCTGGGGTAAAAACAGTCTCTGACTGGAGGCTGCTGGTTCTCCCGTACAGTCAGAATACAGAGTAGGACTGAAGTCTGTCATAAAGTAACACAGACCTTGTAATTAAAAAGAAAAGCACTGAAGATACATGTAATCTATGTAAATGAAGACAGGAGGAGGGAAAAGGGACAGATCCGTGATATCAGCTGGTAGAAGCATTTGGAGTGTTGGAGCTACAGTTCAACACTGAATAGTGTTAAATCCAGCTCACAGAAGACGTGAGGCTGTTTCAACCACTGGCACATCAACACTTGACTTCAGCGTATTCATGAAGCCTGAAACCATCACCTTCTTGATCAACCACTTTGCAATGCATGTGAGAGCTATATCTACACTCAATGATTTAAAAAAATAAGTTACTACTCCTAGTTCTTGAAGGCTGTATGCTACAGAAAAAAGAACTGTCAGCTAAGGTCTGTCCGAGGAAAATTTTATTGGTAAAAATCATGGAAAATTAAAAACCCTGATGACATTTGACTAGCAGGTCAGTTAAAAGAAGTCCCTCCAATAATTATGACTTGAGCCAATTTCTTCCAAAAGTTACAAAGAGGGGAAGGTGGACTTACTATTATTTTTCCATATCTATTATTTGGTCTACTGAGAAAAACCTAGCTTTACCCATAAATCCACAGAGCTACGCAAACAGCACTATGATTACTTTTGGGTGTAAGTCATAGGAATTTTTCAACTGATGGTTGTGGTTCCTGAATTTTATTACAGGACATGTTATTGCTCGAATAAAAATGCTTTCTACAGCTCTTATCACAAAGATTATCTCTTAAGCAAGCTCCCTTCCAATAAAATTAAAGAATGAAAATAATAGAACTAGACATGCAGATTAATGTAATGGCCTTAGAGTACAAGATCAAGGAAATAAATGTGCATGGAATACCTCTTTTCTACCTGCACATTACATAATGTAAACCATAGTGTCCTAATCAATGGACTGTCTTTATAAAACCGATATGCTATTCTTTTCCAACAATAAAGTATCTGGTTAAAAAGCATAAAACTTTTTTTAATTTTAGAGTAGTTAAAGGGGATGGAAATCACAGAATCCTTCTGATTAATTAGACAAAGATACCAGAAGTCGTATCAAAAGACGTTCTGTGAAAATAGGTGTCACGTTGCATTATGTTTAGCCACTGGAAATCTCATCTGATGATCACTCTTACTAATGTAAGTAGTTACTTTTTAGTATTATTTAATGCCCCAGGCAAAAAATAATCATAGTAAATGATTACCTGATGGAATTAGTCACCATTGCTGACAAGGCATCTTATACATGACTGCTACATCTTCACCTATATGGGACTAAAGGGCAGGACTCCAGCCCTAAACCCATAAGCTGCTAATAATATCAGCTATACTGCCGGAGTTCACTGCTATAAACAGCACTTACACTCGGACACGGTGCAGAGGAAGGCTGTAGCAGCCACTTACTGCTAGATTAGATCAGCAATGGGTTTGGCAAGTGGCTTTCCTGAGCGCTGAACTAGTTTCTGTCTGTTCTCCAACTCTCCACCTTAGTTCTCCAAGAGTAAAAATCACTTGGGGAGGTTTTTATTGTGCCTCCCATTGCTTTTTCCCACCTCTTAGACTGCTGGTCTTTTTGGGCTTAGCACAGTGGATTCTCCTGAGAGCAACACTAACATAACTTTATTCTCACCAGCTAGAGAACTAAAAAAAAACAGAAGAGGCAAGTAAAAAGAGCAATTCAATGCCCAGCATACATGACTTGCAATAAAACTAAAGATGCCAGTACCTCAACGCTTTTGGTTTATTCACGAGAAGATGCGGATGTGGCTCGAATATCACTACAAGAGCCTGGATGAGTAGAAACTATTCTTCAGTTTGACAGAAAAAAAAAAAAACAACATATGATGGTGAGGACGTGAAGTCTGCCAAATTCAGACTACTCAGAAGGCAACTTTTTCTCCAGTTAGTAAGATTAATTAACCAAATACGATCAGACTGTTTCGTGTACCATGAGTTGTACACTCGATGCACAATGTGGTGAGATTCACTGGCCAGTCTTAACCAGTAAATGAGTGGGTGATTATAAAGGTCTCCTGCAGCGTCAGCATTCATGAAAATAGTATTATTCACGTGTGTATTTTAAATGAACACACTGCATATACTAGAACATGCATTTGTACACACCTCAACAAAAGCTTCTGAATCCTTTGCTCTTTTTTTAAATTTCAGTATTTAATATAATACATACTTCAGATCTGTCAAATGGCTTATTAAGGCTATAGTGAAAATATAGTGAAAAGGCTGAAGGGAAAATATACTCCCAAATCCTGCAGCAGCTCTGGCACTATCGCAACCATGCGGCTTTCTGTGTCTCAGAGTCCCTCGTTCCTGTCTCTGTCTCACAGATGGCACCTCAGAGGACCAAAGAGTCCCTTAGACAGAGCCAGGGAGTTTTGAACAACTAACCTCTGTATTTAGACACAAAATCCTTATATTTCAATCCCCCATGGAGACAGAAGGAGCCAACAGAGAATGCAAAGCACTCTGAGTTTCCTCAAGCACATACAGGTCTGGAACGACCAATACTCCGAGTACAAGATCTGACACAGACCTAACAAAACACACGCACCATAATCAGGTATTACTGTCAGTACTTGCTGGGGACAACTATCTACAAAGTTTGGCACCATCTGGTTACTCTGAAGTCATATACTACCTCTTCTCTTTTACACACTAATGAAAAAATTGTGATTTTTTTTTTTTAATTTCCATGTAAATAGTAATCTTTATAATATCCCTTATTTTTCTATTAATAGCACCCTTCAATTCCTAAGAACTACAGTGAGTAGCAAAAATAAGCTATTCAATTCTCAGTGTTGCCATTGCTTATTAAAGAAGTCACACAGCTCCTGCACAGAAACATCATTATTAAAGTTTTTAAAACAAAGACATAAAAGGTATTTCACGTTGAAAACAGGTAATTTGTTTTTGTACAAAAGCATAATGACTTATGGAAAACAGTGGTTGTCTTTTACCAAGCTCAAATTTCTAGTGATCCCAAAAGACACATGCCAATTGATCATCCTAAAATGGAACCACCTCTCTCTGGACATTTCAAGTTATGCAATGTTTTACCTTCTTTCTATAGTAAATCCTGTTAAATCAAAACCTTTACAACACCTGGTGTCCTTCTCTACTTGAAATCCACTGTATTTGGGGAGAACTTCATGAGCTATCAAAAGTATTGGCGAAAACTCTTGTTATAACCTTGGCCATCCACATAGTGATTATTTTTCTAGTTGAAATTCAGTAACTTCTGAAGCAATGCAACATTGCTGCTGCTTTAAAATTGACAGGCTTTATGAAAATGTAGAAAACAATTTGCCAGATCCTTATTGGGCACTGGGCCAATTTAGCTACACGTACACCACTTCAGCTGTTAGAAGCTCCTGATTTTTTTCTGCCAGCAAGCCTCAAGCAATCTCTAGACTGATAAGATCAAAAGAAACACTAGTATGTGTTATTAAACAAGAGATTATATAGGTTCATGTTAAAGCACTGTTGTTTGATCATGATTAAATGGTTACAGTTGGCAAATGTAGAAGGTAACTGAGCCAAGATGGGGATCACCTGCCAGTCTCAGAAGAATATGGAAGAATAACAGAAAAAATTAAACCCTTGATTTTCTAGTTCACAAATTCCATATATATACATATAGTTAAGCACTTCAACACCCTACATTTGTTTTCTCAAAAAACATTTGTCAAGTCCCTCCCTCCATTTTTCATGTTATCTTAACCACAGCAAACAATGCTCCAACATACTGTAACGGAGCCACAAAACAGCTTTTCTTAAAGCTCTTGACGAGAGTCTGCTGCTATCAAGGACACACAGAGCCTGAGAGACTGAGGTATTAAAAAAAAGTAACTGACAAATGAAACAGCAGTACCTTACTGTTGCGCCTTCCTAGAAGAGTGAAGAAGAACTATTTTACGGCGCATCATACTGAAAGAGCTGGTCCAGGCTCATTTCTCAAACTAATCAACCCTTTGAAACACAACTGGCAGGCAGCTCCGACACCGAGCAATGGGGACACACCTCCAACCCTATTCTGTATCTTCTGGTACTCCCAGGTCTCCAGGTCACATCCCAGGCTATAAAACATAAACCCTCAATTATCAGCTGTAAAAACATCATTCTGTTAGGCTGCCACACAGCCACCTTCTCATTTCAAATAGTATCTAACTAGAAAAAAGAGCACACACAAAAATATATATACATAGAAAGTAAGTACAATACCTGAGGGCTACAGAGACATCAAATTATTTGGGAGGGTTGCTCCTTCCTGAATTTAAAAAAAATACTCATCTGGCTTAATAATAATTACAAGAGGAAGAAAAGAGCAGGAGGAAACTCCAGACAACATATCACACGAACAAGAAACCACCTTCCTGAAACAAAGTATTCCGAATGAATCACAACAAATATTCTACAGATAACGACTTCTAAAAAATCAAGTTTGGGATTTTTTTTTTCTGTATTGTAAGGTGCATTTAAATTAAGCAAATATATTTTTTGCAAACCCGTGCATCTGGTTGGGTAACACTATGGACTCAATTGCTCAGTACAGAGACACGTAGAGCATCACATGCATAACCTACACTTAAAGGGGATACATAGAACACTCAGGCAGTTGGAGGTTTGGGGGCTTTTTTGTTTTCTAGATGTGCTTTGTTTTTGGAGGCCTCTTGAGAAAATCAGCATGCCCTCAGCAGGGCAAGTCTTGCTGAATTAGGCCTGCCTGGGTGGACGTGCACTTCAATGACTTTTGAAACCTTGATTTTCATTATTGTGTTTTAACAGAATAACTAACAGCCATTTGGCAGATTTTATAGTTCATTTCTAATTACCAGGGAATATTTGCAGTTAGATTGACTGTATTTTTTTCAATAGTCACAGTTTTCACAAAGAAAATTTCTCTACAAGTTTTTGAAACTCAAGAATTTGACTAATGAAAAATTTTCATATGAAAAACAAACATAGATCAAAAAAAAAATCCTGTATCTTAAAAGGCTTTGTATTGCTTGTGAACTAGAAAGCCTTCTTAGATAGAGCTTTTCAAAGTAGGGAATATAGAAAATTCTCCATGAAACAAATCCAAAACATTTATCAGTCAGTAAAAGCGTACATCCAGCTCTGTTCAAATACCCAGGTTGGCTCTGTCCGAGAACCAGGCGTAAGACAGACACGCAGTACGGCAGGACACGAGGACAACTCAGTACCTTCCTACTGTCAGAGTGATTAGACATGACATGGAGTCACTTGTAATCCTTCATGGTGCTCAAGCACTCGGAAACTGAAATACTTCAGGTTTCTTTGCCTTTCAGATATAAACAGCCTCTAGCTCGTACAAGGCTAATTGTGGTAAAGACTGGTGCAGGCACCTAGGGTATTTGATCAAATTCTTCAGAGATCTATTAACAAAACAAAATAAAACTCCTTCCCACCAAAGGGTGTTCTGAAACTAAGGAGTGAAGCAAAAATTACGGGAGTATGTTCTTGACCAATACCTCACCAGAAATACTGTGTACAAAGAGAATTAATATAGTTAATGTTTTAATAGGCAATATTCTTGAGAAGAACAAGCTTCATGAGAGTGAAAATTAATACATAAACATATATATATATATGGGCATACCAGAAAGAGTCCAGCGAAGGACCACAAAGATGATCAAGGGCTTGGAGGAGAGGCTGAGATAACTGGGGTTGTTCAGTCTGGAGAAAAGAAGACCCAGGAGGGGATCTTAGCAATGTGGATAAATAAAGTCCTGATGGGGAGAACTAAGAAGACTCAGTGGGACTCTTCTCAGTGGCACCCAGTGATAGGAAAGGAGGCAACGGGCACGAGTGGAAATACATGAAATTCTCTTTAAGTCTAAGAAATAACATTTTTCTTGTGAGAGTGGTCAGGCCCAGTGAAGCCTCCATCCTTGGAGGTACTCAAAACTCAACCAAAGCCCTGAGCAACCTGCTCCAGTGGACCATGCTTTGAGCAAGGAGGTTGAACTAGCTGATCTCCAGAGGTGACTTCCAACCTCAACTCTTCAGAGTTGGTGACATACTAGATCCTAGAACAGCCTAGCACACTGCATTTGCATACAGACTCTATATAGAACTACACTGTGCTAAACTACCTTATGAAAAGAAGTATTTTCCCCCCACATTTATTTAAAAGATGTATCTGTTTGCCTAGCAATTTTTCTAAATCGATGATAAATGAACACAAATTAGAGACACAAATGACCAATTTCTTGGAACAAAGAACGCCACATAATGTAACAAATCCAGATATACATTATGCCTTTAATGCAATAATAAATAGCTGAGACTAGTGCCAAAGTAATACAATTGCAATTCAGTCATGTAGATGTTGGAGTAAAATTTAGAATGCAAACAGATTTCAAAAGTTGATTTGCAGTCCTGAACAATAACTTGATCTTGCATTCATTACTGTTTTTACAGATGCAAATATTCCCAGTAACTTCCAGTGAGTAAAATATCTCAGTGATTAACCCTCATAGACTGTGTGGTCTGCACCCATCTGTTTCTGTTCAAATGACTTTGACAAAAATAATGCAGATATTCTTTCATGTATCCACAATTAAGGTCGATTTTGTGTCAGGTTGTTTTCATTTGGGGTATTTTGGTATTTCTATAGGGAATTAGCAGCTGTTTCACCTTGCCCTGCTTACAATTCTTTGAGTGTAATATAACTTCAGGGTATTTACAACCAAAGAATGAATGTAAGTGCATGTAATTAAAGTGCAATGACATCGAATCATTGAGCTTACCACATTCTCATTCAATTCCCAAATCTAACTTGTAAGCACCAAGGATACCTTTTATCCCTGGCTTTATCATCTTTTGTATGAGTGAGTTAGTTGCCTTGCCTCATTTTTTCTTTCCCTTAGCATTCACAGTTCTCTTATCACTGTGATTTCAACCATAAACTTCCTGTACTTAAAATGCTCAGTTCTGGACAACTGCAACTTTTCTCTAGTGTTGTTTTCACCACCCCCAAGTTGCACAAACGTGTTCCTAAAGTGACTTTGACCAGTGTAGATTTTTATCAGGAAATAATATTATCCCAAAAACTTGAAGCTGAAATTCTGTTTCACACAAAATCTGTTCTTGCCAGTTTTCTCCCATTAGCTGAAGCGATCCTCATTTCTCAATCGCAGAAATCAAAAAAGCCCTACAATTAGATTCCTCTTTCTGATCATATTAGTTTGCATGCTAGTCTGACACAGGCAAGAACACTACATTTATAACCGTTAACTCTGGGAAATTAACAAACTTACACAGAATAAAATATTCCTATGCTTTTGAGTTTCATTTCCTAAAGAGAGTTCTTTGTCAATCACCTACAACTCTAGAACTTATAGCCTGGTTTCAATCAAATTCAGCAAAGCTCCAAGTCTCAGAGAATTACATTCCTGCAAGATCCACTGAAATCAGCAGCTGGGTGGTGGAGAGAGGCCAAAATTAGTGCCCGCACCAGCAGAACAACTTTCTGACTGCACGTGGAAGCCATCTCCTCCCTGTGGTCTGCTATTTTTCAATAAAATTGCTGAAAATAGTTACAGTTAACGTGTATGTTATACATGCAGCTTAGTCTTGAGGAAAAAACAGACTAAATAAAATTACTTTGTCAAGTAACACTCTAAACATGCAATGCTTCTGAATACTGTACGGATACTGATGGATGAAAAGCTGGACATGAGCCAACAACGTGCGCTCGCAGCCCAGAAAGCCAACCATATCCTGGGCTGCATCAAAAGCAGGATGGCCAGCAGGTCGAGGGAGGTGATTCTGTCCCTCTGCTCTGCGCTGGTGAGACTCCCCCTGCAGTACTGCGTCCAGCTCTGGAGCCCTCAGCACAAGAAGGACATGGAGCTGTTGGAGCAGGTCCAGAGGAGGCCACAAAAATGATCAGAGGGCTGGAACACCTCTCCTACAAGGACAGGCTGAGAGAGTTGGGGTTGTTCAGCCTGGAGAAGAGAAGGCTGCGGGGAGACCTTATAGCAGCCTTCCAGTACTTAAAGGGGGACTAAAAGAAGGATGGGAACAGACTTTTTAGTAGGGCCTGTTGCGATAGGACAAGGGGTAATGGTTTTAAACTAAAGGAGGGTAGATTCAGGCTAGATATAAGGAAGAAATTTTTCACAATTAGGGTGGTGAAACACTGGCACAGGTTGCCCAGAGAGGTGGTAGGTGCCCCATCCCTGGAAACATTCAAGGTCAGGTTGGATGGAGCTCTGAGCAACCTGATTGAGTTGAAGATGTCCCTGCTCTTGCAGGGGGGTTGGACTAGATGAGCTTTAAAGGTCCCTTCCAACCCAAACCATTCTATGAATACAACACCAAACCTATACACATACTCTCAAGAAAGTGTAAATGATAAGAAAAATATAATTTAGCATTTGTTCTACACATAACTGCAACTTTATCCTAAATTATACCAGGAATAGCTTTAAAATATATGATCTACAAGGAGTAAACTTTTCCATGTTTCTTTAAATTCACCATGTTAGGTCAGAGTAAAATACTTCTGAAATAGCCGAAACAGGCCCGTTTAATTGAATTTGGGCCCCAAAAATGCTAAAATGCTATACAGGGCTTTGTTCTTGCTGTTTTAAATATTCATCCACTTCAGAACTACAAACAACCTGCAAAATTGCTATTATTTTAAATTTTCAGGTATTTATATGCATATATAAAATTATATTTATTGTTAATATACGCTACAGGGTCCAGGATATTCATTGGCAACACACAGAAGAGTTTTATATTATACTACTGGACCGTACTGAATCAAATTTAAAAATCTGCACTTCAAATCTATATTTAAAGTCTAAGATTGTCTAAGATTAGGTCACAGCGACACTACTACAAGCTGATGAGTTCTTCATGACAATTACACATTTTGCTGTGCAGGTTTGCTCGTCACTGGGTAGTGTCTCAGTTCAGGCTGAAGCTTCATGAATTACTTTCAGACAACATCAACTTCTGTAGTCACCGCTCCTCCTCTTTGGCACCTTTTTTTGCTGATTACTGCCATGTGTCTTCTACTGGCACAGAGATGCACAGAAAAACACATCATAGACCTGATCCATCTGAAAGTAACTATCTTCCCCTCCCAAGGACTGAAGGGGGGCAGGAGCAGGCAGCTGGGGTTCACACCTGCCTGAATCAGCTTAAGCCACACAGAGATCAACTCATAGCCTGTTACACCCTGCAAACTCCTAACAGTGCAGTCAATTCAATCAGCATGATTGGAACCCCCCATCTTTATAACTTTGATGAATAAATGTGAAGTAGTCGTGAACTGTTCAAATTAGGATACATTGAAAATGCAGAATTAGAAATATACTTGAAATACAATGTTGCAAATGAAAACTACAAAAATGCTAACATCTCTAAATATTAAATCCATATGTAGGCTGAAATTTAAATCTGGTTACTTATCCTACAAGAACATTACAAATGTAGTAAATACTAAAATAACAATAAATTTTCTTAGTAGTCTGTGCTGATGTCTTATACTAGACTTCTGAACATAACTCCTTAGCTCATGTTACGGATATCATCCAAGATTTCATCTCCACCATGAGGATTTCTGCTTGCCTCTTTTTCTTCCAGAGCTCATAATCGCTGAAGAATTACAAGGTTTGATATTACCTTAGTATCCAAAAAGGAACTGCAGGAGATATTTGTCTTTAAAAGTTTACAGGTGTTGAAATAATCTCCTTGCTGCAAAGCACATGTATTAAAATAATATTCCAAGCATAATATTCTGTGCAAGGCAGTGTCATGAAAACCACAGTATCCAGTAATCATTCATACTGGTGAAAATTATAAACAGTATCAGAACACGATGAAATTCTGGTAAATGCTAAAACCTAGTAAAGGGACAGGTTTAAAGGAGTAGAAATAAATAACCTATTTTCATAATTCAGAAATAAACAGCATGGTTTTCCCACTATTGCAACCACCTAAGTATTAATTTAAGCAGTGTATCTGATAATTAGAGTTAAATGCACGAATTTAAAAATTACTAGAAATTATAGCATGCTCAGACTTACTGTAAGTTATGTACAACAGACAAATGGTTATTTTTCAGCCTCAAAAATTTCCTGATCCACATGCCCGAGCCCGTAAGTGCCCTCTCTGTTCTGCTGGTGAAATTGCAGGCAGGAGCAGGAAAGAGCTGAGGAAGCCAATACTGCAGCCAGGAGAAACACGCGTTAGAGAATGCGCTCAGGAAGTGTGCATTTCTTTTCTTAAAAATGATGTATGACTAGCAGACACCTACCACATGTTTTTTTAATATATGCATATACAATGTTATTTGGTGTTTACTAACTGATAAAAATATTTAGAATTTATTATAATTATTTATGTTTATGCATAAATCCTGGCACCTTGCATATGATGTCATTCAACATCAGTATTTCTGTATCTTTCCACTACTTTGGCAGAGTTTTCAATAACACTGTGAACTACACGCATTTCTTTGCGAGTAAGAGCCCCCTTGAGAACAGGAGGAGGGGGAAATAGCATGGTACGCTAAAATGCCTCTCACATTTCCCAAGATAGGAGCCTCCACAATGTACAGCTGACACTAGTTGTCATCGTAAGATACAGTTAACTCCTCAGGGTAACAAGGGCTCTTAACAATTAATGTTTTATGTAGGCATGCTAGGACAGACATGTAATCAGAATTGTTTGGAAAGGAGTGAAAGCAGGGATTATGTTAACTGTTGAATGAAGGAGTTCATGCTGCGACGGAATTACTTGTCAGTGAAGCTTCCTGAAAAGGCATAGATACTTCTGTGTCACAGGAAAGGAAGGACTTAGCAACTTGAAGAAGTTCTCACCACAGATGTCTACTCTGTCCCGCTGTCAGAGGTTACCTTTTATTCGGCTTTGCCTCGCAGCAGCGAAGCAGCTCACGCAAGCGCTTGGCATACGCTTCACTGCAGTGAGCCCGAGGTAAGGGAGTCACGCTGTTGGAGATAGATGGGCAACGTAGAGCAACTCATTTTTCTTCAAAGAGCCCCTCATTTGGTCCTTTTAACTATCTCCTGCGTGGAGACTAAGTGGAAAGAGGAGATGCTAACCAGAAGCTAAGAGAAGCACTATTTTAAACCGTTCTAGTTAGATTCAGAGTGCCTTTCCCTCAGTTTTTATTAAGCTTTAAGATGTTTAGACCTAATAAAGAGAAGGTCAAAACTGATATCAGTAGAAAAATAACAGTGTTTTACTGAAATACTTACTAATGTACTTCTTTTAAAAAAGATTCTACAGCAAAGGCTTGCACACCAGGAAACATGCCTTTTTATTCTATTACAGAACTTCATTACAACTTCATTAGGATAAACTGTTTACATTATATTATACTCTTCTTTCTCCTGGCAATTTAAAAATTGTTTGTTTTACCAACTATCATTTAGATGTTAGAGGATCTGTCACCACTTAACACATAAGTTACAGGTTCAGGAAAAAAGCCTTGGCACTAGCAGAGAATACTACAGAGAAGCCAGATTAATTTCCATTCCTTCTGCTACTGTTAGTCCTACCACAACATAGAGAAAAACAGTATTAAAACAACAAGAGTAACATGAAACAAGTTTAATATAAGATTATGCCTTTTGGTGATTGTTTAAATATTCTCTTAAATGTTTAAAAGCTGGCACAGATGTTTGTTCATGCCTAGAGGCATTACTTTGTTGCACTAGTACCACAGCAATATCCCAATTCTTATCGTACAGAATACGACATTTCAAAATTGGTACGTAGCAAAACAACTACAATCATCACGATTTCCTTAATATTACACCACTGCCCTGTTCTGCTCTGCACCTTCTTGGTTGCTCTGCACCTCCACCTCCCTCACCCCTTGCCCTTCCCCGGGGAGGTGGGAGGGCGACCCGCACCCAGCGCCTCCCAGTCAGAGCTGGGGAGGGAAAGGCTGCCACAAGAGCAGCCCCAGCCCCTCAGATGACATCTTTCATGGCAGCCGGCACAGTGGGTAACGTCCCCAACAGCAAGTCGCAGCCATACAGCGGGGTCAGACTGCTGGGAAAAGGTGGAGAGGGAAGACAGGGGAAGGGACAGAGATTGTGGTCTACGAAATCTCACCAGCCTGTTCCTGGAGAACTTCAGAAGTACAGTGATACGCAATGGCACTGTAATTTTTTTACTTTTTTAAAATATAAATGAGGATAGATTCAAATAATATCACTTACAGCTGTATACAAAACAACTCAAAGAACAAACTGCAACCCTGTTAAACAGAGTTCACAAAAACTCTTTAAAAGCATATAGCTATAAGCTGGTTATCAAGTTCCAAAACAATTCATTTGCAAAGATTATATTCATTTAGGAAAATCAATTGTTACTGGGGAAATTAATTAAAAGCTTATTTTATAAAATACCTGTGTAATCCATTGATGTAGCTGCAGACAGCACCCACTACCAAGAGTATGGTGTTGCCCCCCAAAAATTATCTACTGGGAACAAGAGAAAGTTATTACAGGGAGATTAGCTGCTTTTATAACTGCCCAAACAATCAATCATGCAGCTAAATTTAATGAGCTCTTGACATTATTGCAGTGTCTCAATGGTTAGTACACAGTTATTTCAAATCTCTGGAAACATATCAGAAACCTACCAAAAAATTTCAAGTTTCTTCTAACGCTGCCTCACAGACAGTTCCCACACTCTTCCAAAAAATAACATTATTCTTTTTTATTATTATTTCTGTGTATGGATCTGAATTTTACCATTTAAGTCCACCAGAACTGGACAAAATGTAGCAATGTACCTGCAAAATTAATATTTTTGTCGGAAAGTAGTAACTGCTGTTAATCATTTTCTCCTAATGATCTCTTCTACATTTTAAGTAACGTATTTTTCATGAAGTGAATGAGTGTCCTACACAAATAACCTTTCTTTTGGTGAGCTACAGCTACCTTTCAAAGAAAGGAAAATTTCAGAAAACAGAAACATTTTTCTATTCTTTACAATAAAATGCACAGACCCATTAGAACTGAATATTTAAAGTAATACATATCATGGTAAGCAAAGTCATGTCTTGCAGAAGAACTAAGAATGAAGTGTATTGTATTTCCACATCTATTTCCTGATGAAAAAAGTATCAACAAGATTTCAAAAAAAACAGAACTCTAAAAAGTGAATGATGCACATACATATTGATGGTATTGTGGATGCTCAACAGATTGCCTTATAGGACATCTGACATCCATCCTCTCCTTAACTTCTCATTGTCATGGACTAGAATTTGGTTCTTAACACACCAGTGTTTCTTGAGTTTATGTAGAATCATAGAATCATTTAGGCTGCAAAAAACTCCTCAGACAATTGAGTCCAACCATTAACCCAACACTGCCAAGTCCACCACTAAACCATGTCCCTAAGCACCACATCTACACGTCTTTTAAATACCTCCAGGGATGGTGACTCCACCACTTCCCTGGGCAGCCTGTTCCAATGCTTGACAACCCTTGCGGTGAAGAAATTTTTCCTAATATGCAATCTAAACCTCCCCTGGCACAACTTGAGGCCATTTCCTCTCGTCCTATCACTTTTTACCTGGGAGAAGAGACCAACCCCCACCTCGCTACAACCTCCTTTCAAGTAGTTGTAGAGAGCGATAAGGTCTCCCCTCAGCCTCCTTTTCTCCAGGCTAAACAACCCCAGTTCCCTCATCAGACTTGCGCTCCAGACCCTTCACCAGCTTCGTTGCCCTTCTCTGGACACGCTCCAGCACCTCAAGGTCTCTCTTGTAGTGAGGGGCCCAAAACTGAACACAGCATTCGAGGTGCAGCCTCACCAGTGCTGAGTACAGGGGCACGATCACTTCCCTAGTCCTGCTGGCCACACTATTCCTAATACAAGCCAGGATGCCATTGGCTTTCTTGGCCACCTGGGCACACTGCTGGCTCATATTCAGGCGGCTGTCAACCAACACCCCCAGGTCCTTTTCTGCCTGGCAGCTTTCCAGCCACTCTTCCCCAAGCCTGTAGCGTTGCATGGGGTTGTTGTGGCCCAAGTGCAGGACCTTGCACTTAGCCTTGCTGAACCCCATACAATTGGCCCCAGCCCATCGATCCAGCCTGTCCAGGTCCCTCTGCAGAGCCTTCCTATCCTCAAGCAGATCAACACTCCCGCACAACTTGGTGTCATTTGCAAACTTACTGAGGGTGCACTCGATCCCTTCATCCAGATCATTGATAAAGATATTAAACAGAACTGGCCCCAGCACAGAGCCCTGGGGAACACCGCTTGTGACCGGCCGCCAACTGGAGTAAACTCCATTCACCACCACTCTTTGGGCCCAGCCATCCAGCCAGTTCTTTACCCAGTGAAGAGTACACCCGTCCAAGCCATGAGCAGCCAGTTTCTCCAGAAGAATATTGTGGGAAACCGTGTCAAAGGCTTTACTAAAGACAGTTGAGACAGTTCCGACTGTCTAACTAAAAAGTAAAGGCTCTCACTAGAATAAACTTAAAAATTAAAAAAAATCTAGGAATTGGAGAGAGCAGACCATTTGACAGTGCCTTTAACGGACAGGGTGTACAAACTCAGGAAACATCATCAGTAACGTCCATTGGACCGTAATGAAGAGATGAGATTTGAGAGTTGCACTCCATCTGCAGTAAGAGTTGCTTCCTGAAACAGGCAATCCCTTCGTGAGCCGAATAAAATCACCCCTCCTTCACCAGGCTGAGATTATACCCCTTCACCTCTTTGTTTGCACACTTACACATCCATACTGAAGCTGTTCAACTTGTTTGGGATGCCAGCCTCTTAACTTTGGACACAACTACCGAATTCATGCTACTTCTGACCTTTTTCACTGGGTCCGAAATGGTGGTACATTCATCCAGATAATCACTTTGAACCTGGTAAGGTGTTAGATAAATAACAGGATTTTACTATAAGGAATCAGAAAGCTGAGTCCCTGACAGGTCACTGAGTTGGCTTCTATGAAGGGGAAGATATTTTCACAAGGCTGTGCAGTGGCAGATGGAGGAGAATCCTGGACTACCTTAAAAAACATCTGACCAAATTTAGAAGAGCTTTGCATTGTTGAGAAAACTAAGACAGAAGACCGGGCCTGCATCCTTCTGGGTCAGTCAGTACCTCTTAAGACTATCTAAGAACAAAGCACGAAAACTGAGACAGAGCACAACTCCTGGCAGCCAAGCAACCGAGTGGAGCAGTCTTCTTGCCAAATGGGTTATCAAACTTTCAGCCCAATTAAAAGATGCATCAAAAAGATGTACTTAGATCACCACTCTGAACACATGCAAGATCAGAAATTCAATTTAAAATTTGCAATTTTCACTTGAAAAACTCAACCACAGAACTCGCTTCTGCAGAGACACCTGCTACTGAAGAAACGTAAAACTGCATCATGTCTGGGCTGCTTATGATCTATTATAGAGATGGTCTTGTCCCTAGCTTGCTTGGTAATGAAAATAACCATTGTAACTGGAACATGAGTCTTAGCACAAAGAATCATCAAATGTTTTTCATTATTTTATGCAAATAATGTAAAATACTGCATGACAGGGAATGCACCTCATCTAATGTTATCCAAGGATCTAGGGATTTACTTTAAGCTCTCTTTAATTTAGGCTCTCTCTACTCAGTAAAGAGAGACTCAGTAAGCACCCCCTGAGATGATAAAATAACTAGTCCACACGAGAAGAGCTTCAAGCAGCTGAAGCCGAGTCAGAAGCCTGCTCTTTCTTGCAGCAGCATCTCTCTCACTCATATCTCTTCCAGTCTAAACTACACAGCCCTCAAGTACTGTAACTTCTAGTCAAGTGCAATGACTCTACAAAGACTTTTCCTGATACGGAGAAAAACTGAAGGAAAGCACATCATGAAATCGCTCAATACACTGAACTATGTAAAATGACTTAACACAAACATCTTCAAATACAACACCAAAGAGCTCAACCAATTTCTTTATGCTTTCCAGAACACATCTGTTGTCCTTTTGAACCCTCTCATTAAGTATTGCTCTGAAGCATAAAGAACCAAGCTTTAT
Organism: Ciconia boyciana; assembly: GCF_034638445.1. Taxonomy (NCBI): domain Eukaryota; kingdom Metazoa; phylum Chordata; class Aves; order Ciconiiformes; family Ciconiidae; genus Ciconia; species Ciconia boyciana. The sequence goes on from NC_132934.1 coordinate 211,495,028, forward strand.
CTAGTGAAGATTACAGGGCTCCACACATCACTCTTTCAGGAAACATAATTTGATTCTGTACCTTCTGCATGTACTGCCCACAAATGGTGCAGAAGACCAAATGATTTGGTTATGTCCCAGCAATTAAAGGTCCTTTTGATTACAGGATAGGCACTTTGAAAGCAGTACAGCAAAAGGTGAAATGCACCCATAGCTGGTCGTGAAATATTTGCTCCATTACACTGACTCAAGTGTTCCAAATTGCCACTGAGAAATTCTGAATTTCCCAAAGCGAGGTCTGTGAACAGATGAACTGCCAACTAATGAAGTTTGAATGAACTAATGGCATTCAAAATGGGATTATACTGAGAAAATACTATTTAAACTTCAAAGACAACGGATGATTATAATATAAATTAAAGCAACCAAATGTCCTTGGGTACCGGGATGACCAGTTGAAAACACCTTTTCCTTTCTCAGCTACTCCTAGACAGTCTCTGCAAAAACAGTACTAGGAACAAATTGTGGGGCCAGTCCCCTACTCCACCGAAATATGTTGTCTTGACATTAGTTGTACTCAACAGCACAAACGAGCTATGAGAACATCTAACTGCAATGCAACCAATGCTAGAATCCTCTCTTTCCAATCATAAATTTAGCACTTTTATATCATTAACACTGAAAACAAGCTAAACAAAATGTCAGAGCTCACTATGCTATTACATCAATGGGTTAACAAATTCAAGTCCAGAAAAATTTAAACTCAAGGTAATATTTCTTTCCTGCAAATTGCAGCAATGTAATGGAAATTAAACTGCTTTTAGTTTAAATCCTGTTATCACTGGAAACTCTTTTTAAAAACTCAGCAGTTCTGGCATAAATATATTTCTGTCCTGTTTCCTCAACAGTCTCAAAAGACTTTCCCATAAAACAGCTTAAATGTACATCCTACTCTGTAAAATGCCAGAGTGCATAATATCAGGGTATCCATCACATATAGATGATGTGATTTTTAGCTTCCCAATAGGGCATGTAAGAATAAATCAATCAACCAAAAAAGGATCCCAGCAAATCTTAGTGAAAGTATCCTGAAACAAAAACTTCTTTCTGCTAACTTAATAACAAAGACACCTGAGATAAAGACGACATTATAGATTATCTCATCAAATTTCATTATTCCATATTTAAGGAAATGTTTTCACAAATACTCCTGAAATCTTTAAGTAATCTGTTGTCTCACAATTTCCAGGTATTTCAGGGATTTTAGTCATTTCTCTGAAATCCAAGGAAGTAACAAAAGGATTTCATCTTTATTTTCTTTCCTTAATAGCAACCACAACAACCCACCACCGCCCAGCACCACAACCACCTGCCCTTACGTTTGCACAGGCAAAGGGCTATCACAGTGAGTCCAAGAAATCCTTATTTTCCATCAGCCAGCAAGAGCTGATCATCAGAGTATGAGCAGAAGTCAGTAAGCCTATCCTAAGTTGTAAGATTATAAAAAAGCTGAAGAAAGAGAGTTTTGTTGTTGCTGTTTGTATTTTCTTTTCAGAATATCTTGCCTGCTTTGCTACCTTCTAGCACTGTTACAAGTATTATTAAATTACTTTTTAGCACCAGCTGGTGGACACAGAAAACGTTTGAGCTTACAATCACCCATAGCTACACATCACTTCCTACTTTGCAAAAGGTATTTCCAGCCAAGAGTCACCTCTTCTTTTTGGAACCCAGAAGAAAATATTTGGTATTCCCTCCATGGGTTCTCTCAGTCATTAATGACTAAAATTAGTTTTAGTTGGACTTTGTTGGACCAATTTCCTTTTCACACTCTCCAAGTTCAGGTGGCAGTTAAACAGAAATAGCTTTGTTAACCCACACCCATTAGAAGTAGTGAAATAAAACACGTGCAAAACATGAAAAAGAAAAACATCAGAGAGAGAAGATCCCCAAGCACGCTTCTTTTCCACTAAGTACTTCAACAACAGAAAACAAAAGGAGGTCGGGAGCAGGAGAATATTCAGGGAATCAAATCTGAGCCTAAAGACAAACCAAACTATGTGCAGCATCCTTGCAGGCTGCTCACAAATCACTGGTCTCTAAATTAAATACAGGAAACAGGAAACACCATGTGACCCCCCCCCATATTTGTCATTATTTGCACTATTGTCACTATCTGCAAGGTATGGTTGACCTCACACGGACGTTAATGTTCAAAGACTGCAGGGAATCATTACAAAAGTGAAAACAACAGAGGCAAAAGCAGAACCGAGCAGAGCAGGCAGCCCATGCCCCAGTATAGCTAAAATTCAGACGAACGGATCAGGTTACACATATTCAAGCAAGTATACAGCACTGTAAAACACAGACTGATAGTTTCAGCTATCAAATTACAGAAAAAACCTTGTAGAAATACAATGCCATTATACACAAAGTTTTAATCTGGACAATACTTTAATAGATTAGTCATGTTACAGATATTTGGCTAAAAGTTTGAAAATAAATATAATAGTGTTGGTGACCAAAAATGAACTATTGTGCTCACCTAAGTCTCTTTTTAATAAACACCTTGCAAATAATACTTTAAGATACTTTATTCATACAATCAAAATGATCCTATCACATCGTAACAGATAAAAATAATTTGCATTAGCAGCATTAAAGTTTTTAGCACTTTAGATTATTTACTTGGCATCAATTACAGCCCCCTTTGAGAACAAAAGAAATATTGAAAGAAACTCAACATATTGTTAAGAGGAGCACATAAGACTAGGATATATTCTCTTTGGTGAAAAGATACTGTCAGAAGATACACAAAGGGATTCATGCTGAGAGGAGGCATGAAGTAAAGTAAAAGCACCAGCCATAAACTTTTAGTGGGGGTTTAGAAAACTCCTTCCTTGCCGGCAGTGGGAAGTACTCTACTGATGAGTGCATCCCATTTCTGCAGTGACTAGGGCTTGAATATTTAAAAGAAAAATGGCTAGTCTTTACTGTTACAAAGATATTTTAAATGTAAACCAAGGGGAAAATAACATGCTATTATTTCGGTTGATAAGCTTGTGTCTTTGAGGTGTTTTCTCCTGTCATACTTGATGTGCACCCACATGCTATATTAGGTCGCTGGGTTTTTTTCTGAACATCAGAACATCGCTTCTTTGAGCAAACTGATATCTTCAGACCAACCACTGTAATTTTCCATTTCAACTGTAGTAATGACAAAGCTTTTGAGTAGGAGACAGCCTGTTTCACAGAGTGTGGAGCACCAGGTGGGTTCAGAATACACTTGAGGTCGTCCCTTTGCACAACTCACTGTGTTTGCTGCGCTCACTGATGCAGTTTTGTTCCTCTAATTCATTTGCTTCTGTTACAGGGACAACACAACTTGGACAAAAGTCTGTTTACCATGAGACAAGTTCATACTCAGTAAAATATATCAACTATTCTGATTCACAGAGTAATCCATTTTGTTCTCCTATTATATAAGGTTTTTTCCACATCTACTTACCCAGGACTTTTTTTTAGACAGGAATATCACCTCCTCACTTTTCTATGCCCTGCCTCCTTATCACTTGCCATAAATCAAATGCTATTGCAGAATTATGCTATTCAACCCCTGGAAAAAGCAAAACTGATAGTCAGCATCTTTCCGCATTCCTTCAGAAATAACTGAGCAGAGCAGTGCACAACCAGAAGCTATTCATCAGATGAGACGGATCACAGAGAAGTAGACTAATAACAGCATAGCTCTTATAAAACACTGAAGGAGGCAACAGCAAAAGGTTGACAGGGGAGCAGAAAAGGAGTTCAGTTCTTCTGGAAATGATAAAAGAGGGTGTTTTGGTAGGGTTTGGTCTTTGTATAAATTGGCTAGTCCCTAGCCTGAGAGTGACATGAAAGATGCATTTCCTGAAGCAAAAGGGAAAAAGGAAATAACGATGAAGATGTTGATGGAGATTATATGGAAAAGTTCAACATGTTGAGTTATTTTAAGTTAAAAAAAAATATGAGGAATCCAGGAGAGAAAAAATATTACAAGAGGGAAGAGGCAATTTTAGTTTAATTTTTTAAAATGTGTTAGAAAGAAAGTTAGAGTACAACTTTAAGAGGAAAAGCAGTAAAACTGATTTAAACCCTCTAAATTGCAGCCAGAATGATCACAGAGGAATTGAAAAAAGACCTGGTAGATCCAAAGAAAATGTCTCAATAGCTTATTTACAATTAAGTAAAACACAGGTTACCTGAAGAACAATAATTGACTAGTACAACTTACAAAAAAATTAAACAAAATGGCAAGAACAGTTTTACCACTGTCCCATGATCAGTGGAGCTGGTCAATTCTGGGCTAGTCATCAGTCTACTCACTGATATTTAGGAATAATTAAACCTGTCAGGACAAGGAAGAGGAATAAATTAGTACACCATTAAAAGTCCCTTTCAACCCTAATTAGAAGCTGCCTTGCTTTTGTCAAAAAAAGTAACATGTGTTAGGGGTTTTCTGTTGCTTCCTTTGTGTTAAAGAGCTTTAGTTTAAATTGCAAAAATAAGAAACTAAAGTGAGCCTTGTACATGGTCCTTAACTTGGCATCCATGTACAAATATCGTAACATCAAAGCGATTCTCAGATTGCTTCCAGAACTTCTGGCAGCGTTTCATACTATCTGAAGAACACCTACTTCACTACTGGGGCAGTGAAACGCTGCTTCAAACACTGACCAATATTGTGACACATTACCAAGGGAGAAGCACATATAAAAATACTGTTTTGGGGGAAAAGCACAGGCCATTATTACTGTTTGGCTTCTTAAAACAAAAACCAAACTCACAACACAGACATACCACAATAAAACAGAATGAGGGCTTAATACTAGCAGATTTAATATAAGAAGCATATATGAATCTGACCTGCAATCCCTATGCTTTTAAGCAGAAATAAATCCAAGACACAAAATAGCCAAGATTAAGCAACTAAAAAAATAAAAAAGAAATACCTCAGAATTTAATCCTGTTATCTTCTGGTTTGTTTTGAAAATGTGTCTTCTATTGGAAAGCTTTGATATAAAGTTTAGGAGCCTTCTCAGGACTGACCTATAATAAGTATTGAATCTCTAGCAAAGATTTTTTTCCTTCCAATTAAAAAAAAGAAAAGTTTGCACTAGAAAGGTTTTCATAAATAAAAAGACAGTCTTACACAATTGGATATAAATTCTTGGATATTCTGAAAGGCTATAACTTTGCCAATTCTACAGAAAAAAAGGATAAATGGATACATAAAATAAAACTCTCAAATATTTTCTCTCCCCCAAATATAGCACTGTTTTTATCTGCTTGTTAGGTCACCTGAGCAGAAACTACTTTAGAATCATGGGAAACATGAGAAATCAGGTCTTATCTTCAAAGGTCGTGGTAGGAAAACCCAAAAGAACTTCAAACCCCTGAGATATCAACAAAGAATTTAATTATGAAGTAATTTACTACAGTATTTTGATACTGTAATCTGCCTATAATACAGGAATAGGTCAAAGAAAAATTCAAGCAACCCTGGTTCATTAGTATATCTTCAAATGTTTAATACATATATTTTCAAATGTTTACTATAATGCCAGATAAGAGCACCAGAAATAGAAACGCAATTCTTTTTTTAAAGAGATCTTTAATACAATTCCTTAAGCTAAGGGAATTAATATAGACAAATCTGAACTCTCATCTATACTGGGAATGGCTGAATTAGGTATTCCAGCAATAAGAGCAGCTTCTTCTAATTTTAGCTCTCCTAAAATCCCTACTTAGGGAAACTTTCACATTCAGCGCTGTGGGACTAGAGACATCTTAATAGCAGACAACACACAAATTACGTTGTAACTTACAGACAGCCTTTCCCATAGTCTTCTCCTGATGAGATGGTTAGATTAGTCCAAAGGGTCCCCCTTCAACAGGCTAGCCCAGTCTTCCCAGTACCACTCCAGCAAGGCTTGCACTCTCCAACCACATCTCTCTGCGCATAGCTCTCACTTTGGGGATAAAGCTATAGAAGCGCAAATCTGATGGGCTGTTTCTACTCATTATAAGAAAAGATTTTGGTCTTGATAGCACCTTAAAAAAAACAACAGTTGAAATACTGGATAAAACAAAAATGGGGAGGGAAGAAGATGCAAAGACACCCTGGGGCAATGTGCGCTGAGCTTCTGTGAGCAAGGGATGGGGACTGCATGGTTACAAGTCTCTGCCTGGCTACTTAACAAGAGACACAGCCGGACTTTGTCACACTAAGGCCTACAAGCACATGTCTTTGCACAACCACTTGGAAGAACAAAAAACATCCCAAGGGAAAAACTTAGAAATGTCTTATTTTATGGCCCTTATATGGCCCATACTGAAAGGAAGGGCAGTAACGTGGCATCTCTGAAGTGACAAGTGCTGGTATGGCGTGAGCAGAGTGAGCACTTGGGCTCAGAAGATATTAAGACATGTTAAAACTATACCAAAGCACAGATTACACCAAGTGTTAGGTAGCATGCACAGGGCTAGTTGCAGGATCCTCCCTGCCCTAGCAGTGTGGATGAACACCCACTCCAAACCCAGCCCACGATCACTCGTCAGAGAAGACAGCAAAGAGGACAGCCCTAGCTGCCACACTGCCTGCTCACGCCTGGTCATGACGCCTTAACATCTTATGGGCACGTCCGGCAAATTGAGAAAGAATCAAAGAATCAAATGGGAGTTGATCAATTCTGACCCCTTTTATCCAGCTTCTCTAAAATTCTCCGTAACTTTCAAATGCATAAACTGTTCTCTCTGCTTCAGACAAGAAGCACAGCATTTGAAATGTTAAACAGCTGTCACTTTTCATTCGAGAATCAGTAATGTAACCTCAAACTATAATTTTGTTTGCATAAAAATGCCTTGGGGTGAGTGACTGAGGGAGGAACCTTTTTTTAGCCAGTTATTTGTCACTATGTCCATTGTTGAGCAGCACTTTAATAGCTGTTGTAGTAAAATCTTGTACTGATATTTTAATATATGCTAGGGCAAAACTTATCCCAAAGCTTTTATTAGAGTCAATAAAAATAAATCTCTCTACAGTGTATTTTAGGATAAATTACCTTTTTTTTTTGCTGCATTAACTGATCGATTGCCATATAAGCCATCTGTGCAATGTTAGCAAAGTACTAATGAGTAATATTTTACAGTATCGTGTAGTTAATCTCAAATGACACTGCATTTAATACCGTTCCACCAAGCTGATGAATACAATTTACCATAATGGTGTATTTCTGTCTTTTGTGTACACAGTTTCATTACTTATAACAATATTTCCCATATTACTGTCACTTTAAAATAATCAAAATAATTAGTGAACCTCAATGCTAAATGCTATTTCTAGAAATTGCATACACTTGAATTGAAATAATTTATATTGGGAGATTAAGTTATTAAAAAATACTAATTCAAGGCAGTTTCACAAGTACAGTTAACTGCTGGAAGGACATGCTTTGTAAAACAGACATTTAATGTCTCACGCTGAAATTATTTCTTGATAACCACTGCCTCTACCAGGCCATATTGTTTATCAGCTGCTGCTTTTTTTCTATTTGAGATGAAACAAGAGAATGAACTTTAAGATCTTCAGTGGCTACCAAGAACATGGAAACAGATATCAATCGTCCTTTCCTTTACACATCATCACTACCACTCAAAAAAAGAATAAGTGAAGGACACTTTAATTCTGATAAACAGTTCCAGGGTCACATTTGATTACATAAGAGTTCTGAGTTTCACCAACTTCAGAGCTTTTTCTTTTAAAAGAAAAAAAACATTTAATTAAACATATGTGCACACTTCCAAATGTCTGGAATTCCAAGCACTTTTCTCATGACTGGAAAATTGTACCCACTCACAGTCTCTTGCACACAGTCCTTGCAAAGTAAAACTGAGTTCAAGGGCATGCAGATGGCACATGGAAATTTTATTTGTCTACGTTTTTCTCCTGAATTTACACAAAGTCCAATGAGCTGTAATGAATGCCACCAGGGAGGAGTACATTGTGTACAAAACGCGGTTACTGAAAAGAAATATTTCCACATCTGCCTCTGTTCGGTTTCATTCTGCACAAACAATAAAATGACACAGCTCAGAGCAAGGAAAATTCAGAGAAGTAAATTAAAAATTACTGTTGAACTCTTCCTATAAACCAGTTAACAGATTTAAAATCCAACACATGCATGGAAGTCAAAGTACCTGTCTTAGAAAATTATAAAACCAGGGAGGAACTTTGTAAAGAACACAGTTCATCTCTACCTATATTACAAACACTTCAGTAAATACACAAAAGGAGGCAGCAATGCTGTTAATGTAATCCCCATAGAACACCAGCCTTTTCTTCTAAGGAGTGAAGCTTAGCTTCCAAACGCCAGTGAAATTCAAGAAGTAGGCAAAGCGGTATGATTCATCTTACATCCCAACAATATTATTAGTCACTAAATTTGTAGCATGAAGTTTACAGAGCAGCCTGAGCATTACCTTATCACTGGATGGTTGCAAAGAACGGAGATTGCTAAGCCACTGGGACCCAGCACCACTGGAACCTAAAACTGCAGTACAACGGTTGGGTTATCAAAACCAGTGCTCTTTCAATGCAGGTAACCCCATTAATTAGTTTATGATAAGAATTAAGTACAGCTATTGCATGACCTACTGCAAAATAAACAGTGGCATTTCGCCCTTATAGTTGAAGAGATAAAAAGTTTATTTTTCACTTTTACTTGTATGACTCCAAGTTAGTCGCTTATCTATCCAAGCCTCATGCAGAGATGTTAATACTACACTTTTTTCCAGCCTTTTTTCAAATTTATTTAGGTAGTTAACTGTTTAGAGCAGGAATCATCCCTTATTAAGTTCACGTGGTCCTTGACACATGTTGCTGGTGCAACTGTAATTCAGGTCTCTGAGTGCATGTGTCTTTCATTACTTCGTCACGTGGTGGGTTTTGCAAAAGACCTCAGCCTCCTTCATGAAAGGAGGTGAATCAAGATTGCATAGCGAAGAACACTCATCTGAGGGGCACCAGCCTCATTTGCTTTAGAAAATTTCAGCCTGAGCAGTTCAAAGTAAAAATATATGCCATTGAAAATAGGCGTAGAAAGGCATAAAAAACCCTACTCTTCTTCATTATAATAAGAAATACCCCAGATACGCCACAGATGGTAAATATAAGCTGGGATGGTAAATATTCCAGGGATGGTAAATATAAGGCTAAGACAGCGCTCATTCCAATAAGTCTTTCCCTGCTCTGATCTAAAAAAAAAAAACAAAAACCCAAAGAAATAAATTTATTTAAGTGCATGCTTAAATTATTATTTCCCATCTAGCAAAATATTTAAGTCACCTATTTGGTTAAATACCATTGAAATCAAGGGGACATATACACATACTTAAATTCGCTCCCTACTGAGCAAAGCACTAGAGCATGTGCTAAACGTGCCTTGGGGAATTAGTGCCTCATGCTGCACACTCTTGCAAATATTTAGGCACATGTTTAGTTTCGTTACCATGAATATTTCCATTGATAAACATGTCCATAGCTGTTAGCAGGAACAAGACTTTGAGCCCTACTGAGAAGGTGATTATATTGAACAAATTACAACTGCAATATTACTTCTCTTTGTAAATGAAAATGACACAGAAATTAATGTGAGATTTATCTATATGAAGAGGTAAGAGTAAGGGAGTCAAAACCTTTAAGGGGAAAAATGTACTACAAAAGTAAAGCAAATTATTGTCACAGCTGACAACCAGAAAAGTCAATTTTCTTTGCTCAACTTCCACATTTTTTTCTGAACTCACTGTACTTCAACAGGGTATATAAATCAGTAACACCACAGTATTTTAATTTTAATTCTGCATACTTAATGAACAGTTTTCCCTTTTACTGCAATCGGAACCCCCATATAGGAAAATATAAGCCAATTGATGCCATATGTCCCTCCGAATTGTTATTCCAGATGTATTCCTTGGAGTCACAGAATTGAAGTTCCTGTTTCCTTTAAATAACACATTCCTAAAAACTCAGATGAAGCAATTTTGAGCATAAAGTAGTTTGTTAATATGATTAATTTTTTTTTTGTAATATTCAGTTCCTTCACCATTTTTTCCTATAACCTGAGTACAAAATAAAAAAACAATTTACCTATGACATATTAAATTGTCAAGAATCACAAACGCACTTAGCTTTAGCTTTTAGCCTGAGATTTCTCTGGCCAGAATGATGACCTTACACGTACACAGGCACTTGAGAACTAATTTTTAGGTTTTAATTTCCATTAGCACAGAAGAACTGCACCCATACAGTGAAGCAGTTGGATTTGATCAGAACACTTGTTTTAAAGAAGCTGCAAATTTTCGTTATCTTTCTCTTTAGCCTGTAACAAAGAAAGAAATAACAATGCACAATTTTTGTGGGAATATTTGCTTAAGTGAAGGTTAACAGTGCTAAGTACTGCTAACAGAAAATCAGACACGGGGAAGGGAGTTTCAGCAATAGCTTTCCCACATTGCCCTGCCAACAACCTCAACCTTGTTGGGCCATTTTCTCCAAGAGCTAGAAGTAATTAAGTTTCATTGCTAAATCAGTCTTGAGCCTGTCTTGAGCAGAAAAATCACTTACGCTTAATTGTATGTGGTGATGTGGTGAGCAGCCTATTAGGCAGACTGCAGATACCAGTTTATTTTTTTTTCAGCTCTGCAGGATACTTAAAAATGAAAGGTCATTATTTTACCCAGACAGTCACTTGAATACTACATATTTCTTACAGAAAACAGTGCTACTTCAAAAAAGGCTCATTATTTGAGTTTATGTTACATAGTTATACTAAATATTATTTTGAGGGTTGTTGAGTTTAAAAACACGAGTTTCTGAAATTTAGAAACAATGAAACTGGATATTTATTCTACTATAATAAACATATAAATATTTAATAATTATTATAATTTTATCAATTATAGTGCAAATATTTAAAAATAAGTACATATAAAAAGAAAAAACTAAACTGCCCATCATTTTTAATACAGGAAGATGCATATATATATATATATATGCATAGTCATACACACACATCTGAATGCACGCACATGTCCAGAGGAATGCTCTCCATGACCTTAAGAAACTCTGCATACTGTTTGTTAATCAGAACCACATATTTTTCACCTGATTCCATCAACAAAGAATTAGTTTCCATAAAATTGTAACCGACAGGAACAGATTGGTTTCATGGTTCAGAGTGGGAGAATTTTTCCAACGGTTCATTCACGCTAACATTCCTGCTGCTGGCAGACCAGATCTTCACCTATCGTAACCATCTCACACTAAGATACTAGTCAAGAAAAACAATATAATTCTGAGAAGACAGCAATTTAATATTGTAAAATATTACAATAAGTTATTACAATAAACCAATGCAGGCAGTTACTACAGAACTTTAACAATATAAAGTTCAATTAACACCCACTATTACTGATCCTCAAAGTACCCACAATCCTCACACTTGAGCACTGAGCAATGGCATTTGGCTTTTTCCGTAACAAAAACTTGCTTTACATTTGTAGAGCTACTTAAATGTCTGAGGCTAGACTGCTCTCCTAAACATGCTGTTATCTAGGTATAGGGTTGGCCTCCCAGAGCAAACTCATAGAAGTTCTTTAAAAGAAGGAAGAAGATCAAAGATTTTTAAGTATGAACCGATTTCAGATCACAGCAGTGTGGTACCAGACTTATGGAGTCCATAAAATGCAGTTGTTCTCACCCAATGAGGATCATGATTTATCATATGATGGAGATGCTCCACAGTCTCTTCCCTCCCACCACCAATTAATATTACAGCAGAGATACTACACTCTGTTTTGGGTATCAGTTCCCAATTCTAGTAATCAACCTCTCTATAAATTTGAGAAAACAAACAGTATTTTCTCACATCTTCACTTCTTGGAAGGCATACTAAAACCCTTAGCCTCTATAAACTGGAATTGCTTGCCTTAGGTAGTGTCTTTTGATTTTTTCACAGTTTAAAAGAAGTATATATAGGGATTATTTAAATTTTAAATTTTGTATAATATTAATCAAACATATGCCCAATAAAAGTGTCATTATCCTAGTTTTACACATACAGAAAAATACACAGCAAAGTTTGAAAATTTAGCTCTTTAAACACAAACAGAAGCCCACAGAATCACAGAACGGTTGGGGCCAGAAGGGATCTCTGGGGGTCATCTCGTCCAACCCCTCTGCTCAACAAGGGCACCTAGAGCTGGCTGCCCAGGACCGTGTCCAGATGGCTTTTGAATATCTCCAAGGATGGAGACTATACAACCTCTCTAGGCAACCTGGGCCAGTGCTTGGTCACCCTCACAGGAAAAAAGTTTCCTGATGTTCAGGACGGCACCTCCTGTGTTTCAGTTTGTGCCCACTGCCTCCAGTCCTGTCACTGGCCAGACACCACTGAAGACAGTCTGGCTTCATCTTCTTTGCACCCTCCCTTCAGGTATTTATATACATTTATAAGATTCCCCCCCCCAAGCCTTCTCTTCTTTAGGCTGAACAGTCCCAGCTCTCTCAGCCTTTCCTCACAGGAGCAATGCTCCAGTCCCTTTATCATCTTTTGTGGCCCTTCATTGCACTCCCTCCAGGATGTCCATGTTTCTCTTGTACTGAGGAGCCCAGAACTGGACCCAGCACTCCAGGTGTGGCCTCACCAGTGCTGAGTAGAGGGAAAGTATCACCTTCCTCGCCCTGCTGGCAATACTTTGTCTAATGCAGCCCAGGATACCATTAGCCTTCTTTGCAGCAAGTGTTCATGCAGCTGGCTCATGTTCAACTCTGTGTCCACCAGGACCCCTGGGTCCTCTTCTGCCAAGCTGCTTTCCCACTGCATGGCCCCAGCATATGTTGGTGCCTGGGGTTGTCCTACACCAGATGCAGGACTGTGCACTTCTTGAACTTCATGAGGTTCCTGTCAACCCATTTCTCCATCCTGGCAATGTCCCTCTGGACGACAGCACAACTCTCTGTTGTATCAGCCACTCCTCCCACTTTAGTGTCATCAGCAAACTTGCAGAGGGTACACTCTGCCCCATCATCCAGATCATTAATGAAGATGCTGAACAGGATCAGACACAGTATTGACCCCTGGGGTACACTGCTAGTTACTGGCTTCCAACTAAACTTTGTGCCACTGATCATTACCTTTTGGGCCCGGCTGTTCAGCCAGTTTTCAACCCATCTCACTGTCTGCTCATCCAGCCCATACTTCAACTGCTTGAGTATGAGTATCTTATGGGAGAAATATTAGTTATTACTACTTATTTCATTCATTCTGTTCATTTCTCTCCCCTTCTTTCATTTTTTTCACTTCTTATCAGTTCACCAGCTACAATCTAAAATTACTCATTAATAAGGAAATATAAACTATTATTTGTATTATTTTCACCAAACTTTGAACATCAAAAAGGAAACAAAGAGCTTTCTCGTTGTCTGTAGCATATTCATACTCTTTTTAGAAACCCCAAATAATGCATTTCAAATTGCATTTAGGTTTATGTAATCTGCTTATATACAGGACAATTACAAGTTATTAAAGATGACTACTTTTTTTGTTTGTGCATGATCAAAGATATTTTAACAAGTCTAACATATGGATAAGGAGCATAAAATAACTTGAATTGGAACAGCATAACGAATGAAAACATTAAAAGTGGCTGGACAAGAAGAAACACAGTGATTTCCTTTTATGTCCAGTCACTTGACCAGAGGAAAAAGGCTACGATGGAAAGTCCAAAACTGATCTCAATTCCTCAGTGACTGCAATCTATCTTGGTATTTGCTTCTTGTCAAACTGATTTTTCCCATCAACTGGACTTTCAAGAATGGTCATGAGCCACTCCTACATCTGCCACAGAAATGAGAGGACATTATTTAAATAACTGAATTCAGTGATAATTCTAAAGAGCAAGCAGGAAACACTGACAATCCCTTTAACATGATTTTTACATTTGCATTGTTTTCCTAAAGGAATATTAAATTCCATGTGTTGGAAATCATTGAATGTAAATAACGTTTACACTAAAGTTAACTATCCCTTCTTCAAAGTGATTCCTCATACAGTATTGCTTAATGAGTTTGTTGACATGCATAGATTTCTATTGCAAAGTGTTAAGAGAAGATGACAATGCATTCCTACATCAGCAAGACTATTATTCCAACGATTTGAGTCAAACAGCTTGCATGGAAACTGAAGATCAGTTGAGTGTATGCTTTAATTACATCTTTAGCATGTATTTAGCATTCTTAAATGCATACAGGAATGTGAACAAATTCTTAGCTTTATCAGTTTAAATAGCTTTTTACAGTTGCCTATTTCTTCAACTATATGAATGCATTAACATAACATTAGCATCAACAATACCAAAGTGAGAAAGAAGCATTATTCAAGTACCAACCTCCTGTAATACCTACTCTGCCTTTCCTCCTGTATAGAAGTAAAATTCTCCCTACAGATTATCTTTGCTCTGGCAGAACAATGGAGTTGCCAGACCCTGTCTTTGGGGGCAAGTGTTAAGTATAAAGCAAGATGACATCTCCATTCCAAGGCCATGACATAAAAGACCACAATTTGAATAGTTATTAAACAAATGCTTTCAGGTTACAGAAATGTCTGTATTTGAAACGACAATCACTAACTACATTTTTTAATGAGAAAGAAATTAAGAACAATTACCTTAAGAAAACAATCTCATATACTTCCCACTACCATACTTCTTGACCACCCAAAGCCATGTTAAACCAAAAACTAGATTGGGAAGTAAATACATTTCCTCACATTTAGTTTTGTTGCCATAATTTTACATTGTCTGCATTTGCCATGCACTCACCGTTTTGCTGATGAAAAAGAATAAGAAATCTGGAATATACAGGCAAGGTATTACAAAGAAAATAGGTAATTAGTTTAAAATAGCTAAATCCTTCCTTACTTTACTCCTTGTCAAAAACCTCTTGGTGGAAGATACCTGGCAAATACTCCTGAGCATAATTCAATTTACTTTTTAGCACTGTGTTTCACTTCACAAAGGGGAGGTTATGATTATCCTAAGATAAACACATACCATCAGCCTGCATTTAAAAAATTACTTTATAATAAAAATAATGCATAGCATGATACGTCAAACACTTAAGTACTAAATCCCATTGTTCCACTCTGTGAAAAATAGACAGACTATACTTTCCATACATTTAAAAGAAAAATACAAAGCATGAATCACCTAGATATGATTTCACTTCTGTTTTGAAAGTTAAGTCCTTTAAGTTTCCAAACTTGTGTTTTATCTTTCTTCAGTGGTTACTCTCCATATTCTGGAACACGTAGCCACTACCCTATTTTCATATCTTTTGACCTCAAATTTGCACCATACACTATTCCTACAGCATAATCATTTTCCATGTTCCCTAACCTACGAATCCCACTACTCCACTCTGAAATTATTTGGAGTAGGTCAATATTTTTTTTAAGGTTCATGATGATTTTTAGCAAGAAACTAAATATCCTCAGGCAAACTGCATATTAAAAGAGCAGAAAAGCTCTTCACATTCAACTCAGGTTTTGAGACACACTTACTTTCCTCCTCGTGATTAAAAATGAATTTAAAACCTATAAACCACATAAAATGGATAATCCAGGGCAAGCTAGACAAATAACAACTTCACACAACTGAAAACATGTCAAAAACATCACTCAAACACTGTACACTGGAACACCTCAAAGGTAATCTGGTGGTTTTCCTCCCCAGGGATCAATGGCATTCTCTCTCTCTCCCCCCAGTCAAGCTTTAGTTTTCACTGCATTTAATCAGAAGAATTATTTTCTTTTGACTTACTTGCAGATAATATAGATAAGGTATGCCAGTCTTCAGCAATTAAATTACCTTTGAACTGTTACCCATTGTGACCTGCCAGAAGGATTTTCCAGATACCAGTACTATTTTTAAACACTTCTGACACATATCCCAAACCGAAACCTTAAGTAGGTAGACTATAAAACAGTTCTATTCTTATGGATACGTTTTATCCATTTGCTGTTCCTTTACAAGCATTTATAAGAGACAGGCTCAATACTACTTCTGAAAAAGATTTCGCTAAATAGAAAGCTGTAACTATGTATGCCTATAATTTAAAGGGGTTTTTTTAGTTGATGCTTCAGAACACTAATCTAGGATACCTTCTTCTTTTTTTAAAAAACACATTTTTTTGAAAAAGCTAAAATTAAAAGTACAGATTATTCTCTTGGGCACAGAGAGAGGAGAGACCTCCCTTTAGAGGAAAAGGGATTCAGACCTGCCTGCAAGCAACTCCTTCCTTTTAGTTTTGCAAATGCTTTTCAAAAATAAAAGGGTAATGATAAGATAAATTAATACTGAAACCTACTGGCACTTTGGATCTTACACCACATATTCAGAAAATATGGTTTGGTTAAATTAAATTGATGCTGTTTTGCAAGATATTAAATTTAAAAAATACACATTTTTCTGTGTACTAGCAACCCTTAACCAGGAGGGAAAAAAAACACAGGATAAGATCCAAGAGACTGACAATCCTACTTTGAAGGCAGAAAAAGCCCAAGAATGTTATGACATGGCCTTACAAAAATTTAAGTTTCATTGTACCAAACCATATTTATTCTGTAATGTCAAACATGGTTTGCTAGGAAGCATTATCATTTCAGTGAGACCAAACGAGGCTCATTTTGACCAACAGCGCTGCTTTTTAAATGTGTCCTTGGCTAAAGACAGAAGGCTTAAAAAGTAGAGAGCCTTCAGGACCATAACTAAAGTGTCTCTACTGCTGTAAGATTTATGTAAATCTGAGAAAACATCTTTCCTCACATATTAACATGATAGTAACAAAGTATTCGAGACAAAAGCATGGAAACTAGAGATGTTGGGGTAGCCTGTGAGAACAGAACTTTTGAACCCCAGACAATAAAGACATCTTTGTGATAGGAAGGCTCGAGGACGAGGGGATCAGATGTCTGCTATCCCATTGCCAATCGGTTCCTAAAGGGCCTGTAAGCGATTAGGCCTGGTATGCCCCCGAGCTGAAATCACAGGAAACAGCATGCCCACAGCAATTTTATTTCAATGAAAATTAATCTCACATGATTCACGGTACTTCTTCAGAACATAAAATGTTATCGTTTATGAAGTCTTCCTGTGTTTTATGTATTACGAATGAAAGCTGGACAAAACTGCAAGCAGAAATATAATTGTGACAAACCCCAAAATTTAAATATCAAATCTAGAATTCAGTAATTTCTAGAATAAACCCCTTTATATAGAAAAGAGAGCATCATTTAAATGAGCACTCTGTTCCATGTCACCTTTACAGCACACAACTGAATATGATTGAGGTGTCCTAAGATCTCTTTCTAACTGCTCCAATGGCAGCTAAAATGAGAAAGTCCTTTCTCATGGAAAAAAAATTATTACAGTTATTGCTATTAATTAAAAAGTTTCTTGTCTGCATGACTTAAATCCACAGCTGAGTTTCCAGGACTCTGCACTGCACTCTGCTATGACACAGTGGACAGGGAAGAAGAAAGAGGGCAAGGAAGCTTGAGCTAGTAGTAATGTCATTTTAACATTGTCCCCTTCTTTCCTATGTTGAAATTATTTCTTAAAAAAATCAACACATGGTAAAATTTCACAGTTCGAAAAAACCTACAGATATATATATGCATGCATACATTTATACATACGTATAGTTTAAGGAGATAAAATAGTTTCAGAAATGTAACTTCAGTGACTACTGAATTTTGTGATCTACTATTTACCATTTAGTGCAATCCACAAATGCAAGAAATGAACGCTTGCACAATTTCTTCAGCTTTTTATAACATTTTAAAATTTATTACTTACTTTAATAGCATTATTCTAAAATATATAGGAACAATCCCTCATATAACAAAGTAGCCCATGGTTTTGATTCCTAAAGAAAGAATACTCTGTTGAACAAGAACTGTCAAAACAAGCATTTTATCACAAAAACATAAGAATTGCTCATTTGGAAATAATTGCATTGCTGTTACTAAGCTCCTTCCTATTCGGGCCAAAACAAACTGATGTTATCTTGAGAGTTGTTCCAGTGCTTGTTTTAAAACCTGAACCCAAGTCACACAGCTGGTGCTTGGACCATGTCACCTTACATCTGTCACAACTGCAAACAGTAAAGTAGAGGATAAAGTCTGTGGAACTAATAGAAGAACTGCTGCATGAAGAAAGGCAATGAAGCTGGTGAAGGGTCTGGAGCACAAGTCTGATGAGGAGCGGCTGAGGGAACTGGGGTTGTTTAGCCTGCAGAAAAGGAGGCTGAGGGGAGACCTTATCGCTCTCTACAGCTACCTGAAAGGAGGTTGTAGCGAGGTGGGGGTCGGTCTCTTCCCCCAAGTAACAAGCCATAGGACAAGAGGAAATGGCCTCAAGTTGCTCCAGGGGAGGTTTAGATTGGATATTAGGAAAAATTTCTTCACCGCAAGGGTTGTCAAGCTTTGGAAGAAGCTGCCCAGGGAAGTGGTGGAGTCACCATCCCTGGAGGTATTTAAAAGACATGTAGATGTGGTGCTTAGGGACATGGTTTAGTGGTGGACTTGGCAGTGGTAGGTTAACAGTTGGACTTGATGATCTTAAGGGTCTTTTCCAACCTAAACGATTCTATGATTCTATGAAGAAGTATTTTGTATCACCATTTCCACTTTTGTGTGTTTACTTGTAAAAATATAAAATAAATTGCATTTTAAAGATCCTTACTAGTCCCCTTGTTTAACTTTTAGCTAAAAATTTAATCACGAGTATATCATCAGTAAGTATACGCTATGAATACAAAATACACAGAAATTACTTTTTACAGGTATCTGGCCTAAATTCATAAAGCTTTGCTCTTCACATTATTCACCTTACAGAAAACACACAGAATGAAAATCTAATTCTGAAACCTATTAAACATAGCTTTAAACAAAAGCAAAGACATGTCTTCTCCCAACAAAGTACACTTTCAAGCATGAGTATCTACTGCCATAGCAATGCATATCATTACATGTATTACACCATAAGGCCATAAGCCATTTTAGGCTGGAAAGTACAATAATTACTTATATTTTTATATCCATTAATACTTCCAATTTTGTTGACAACAGTATTTTTATAACTAAGAATGCTCCAGCTTCATTACCTATGAGGGCACTGGTTTGACAACTCCCCTTAAGCTGCACTGCTGCTGTATCTCCAAGACAGAAGACACAGGTATATGGGTGGGCATTTGTTGAACTTCGCCCATTTTTCCATACAGACAATATAAACGCTAATTCTCAAAGGAACCAGGAGTCAGGAACAGCAAATAGACATAAACTCCAGTTGGAGCTTGGTCATTAACTCACCTGGAAATGAACTAAATAGGCTGAGAAGGAGAGACAAGACACACCTCCGCCTGTTTTTTATAGTGTAATATTCATCAGAGCCTTAGACAGCTTTGGATAGGTGTCTCTTCAGGCATCCCAGCTAAATCCAACCAGTACTATGAACTGAACCTCTCAGAAACTTAAAGAAACAGCTTGGAAATCCCTTTGTATACTTTGTTTTGTTCATTTCATGAACAAAGGCTTTTGTATAACTATGGGGGGAAAAGGAAAAAAACCCAACAAATATCCTAAATATTTGTTCTACTGTAATGCTACACACTGAAGACTCCATTCCTTTCTTTGAAACCTCTTCAAAATATCTCAGCTGTTGCAGGCATTATAAAATTGAGCTTATCATATAGCCTAAGCTCTTTTTGTGCTCTGACTCTCCTATGCAAGTCTTTCTCTTCTACAAAATCTTTTTTTTCCCGTCTTTGCCATCACAAGACACTACATGAAGATTCTGGAAGTCCCACCATACTAAAGGTTCCCCATATGCCTTAACACTTCAGACAGAAGAGCACAATCCACAGGGCACGGCCCTTCTCTTCTTCAGTTCTGAGGCAGCAATGGGTTTTTTTCCTGATAGACGTAATGAATTCTAAAGAGACATGCCTGAATTCTTCCACCGAGAAATCCCAGCGTTTTTCAGATGGAAAGAGATTAAGAGAGTTTACAAATTCATAAAGATGTTATAAGAAATTAGTTAACATCCACAGAGCTCATGCATGGCTGATACCAGTTCCAGCTCTCTGGGAATGATGCTTCTACCATTATATCTCTGCTGTCCATGTCAACCTATGTATTTCATAGTATTTTTTCCATTAAGGGTTCCACCCTCTCCGTTTATCCTCCTGCTCCTTCTCTGGATGGGCTGTGTGCATTTGTTTCCCTCCTCTACAGATTGAGAACATCAGTCCTGCAAGCTAATTGTCCCAATCAGATCCCTCCTTCTTGTTCAGTACCTCCACATGATGAACAAGTCTTACGTGACACACTGAGCAAGTGATATACCAAAACAATGTGAATAAAATTGGTCACTTCCAATTAAAATCAGGGACGTTTTCTCTCTCTGTGTATAGTCATCAAACTGAATGTTAGCCTGTGTCAAATGTATTCCATCTTCCTACCATGTATCCAGCCACTGCTGCCAACCCTTACTCCTCCTCCGGGCTCTCCCCTGTGGGTTGAGAAGCTCCAGGGGATGCAGAACTGGGAAGCATGAACAGTCAACTCTGTAGGACTAGCCTCCTCCTATTCCTCTTCTCACCCTCCTCAGCAGGCAGGCTGTAGTTGCTCTTGTTTCCTCAACTCCATCACTGCTGCCGCATCAGCCAGCACCCATGAAGACAGCAGCTCTGTCTGGAAGAGGCTGGACAGCATGAGGAACAGATGGCAGCAGATCTTAGCCTGCTGCATGAGGAGCAGAAGCAGAAGAAACAGCTGAAGAAGCTCTCTAGGCGGTGTCAGGTCCAGGCACCCTGAATGCAGAGCTCTCAGCTATGTCTATCACCGACTCTGAACCTTGTGACATTAATGAAATGCACCCTAAGACTTCTGCACCCAAGCGCAGCCATAGATTTGGCGTGATCACATCTCTTCATACAATTTTTGGATCATTTGGGAACAAGCTAGAAGTGCTAACACAGAAATGAATAAACTCTACAAGGCTCTGCCTCACGCTCCACCCCCAAAACAAAACAACTGACAGAAATAACTAATTAACATGAAAAACAACATATTGAATTCTGAAAATGAATTATGTTTCTGGGTTTGATTCCCTCCCATGGATGCTACTACACTTCAATCCAACCAGGAGCAAGCAAACTGCTGAGAAGATTCTTCAGGAACCTTATGATCTATATCCCACAGTTAAATAATTTTTAGCACTACGTACTCAAATTTGATAACTACTTTTGGCAGTATGCTTCTCTAAACTCTCAACAGTAATTTTACATCCCACATGCAAAAGTCAAAAAACCAGTACAACCTCATTTTTCAATTTCTTCAAGAATAATAAAGGAAAAAATTAAAAATTCTATATGCATAAAGGCTTGATGAGTCCAAATGAATGGGGAAAGGTTGGAAGGAGAAGAAAAGGAATTTCCCACAGACATTTAATCTTATAAATTATAAATCCACCTGGTGATGACAGCTGGATTATAGTGGATAGTTTTTCATGCACCCTGTTTTTCCTGTATAGAATAAATGTTTGCACATTAATCTGTTCCGCAGTGCAGACAGAATATTGTCATTTTTTAAATTTATGAATTTAAAACAAGTAAGTATTTACATGTTTTTTGCCTTCTAGTATTGAACAGTTTTACCCCCTCTTAAATGTTAAATGGGTTTACATTTCTAAGTACTGCTATGAAAGTTGAACAGCACTTTTGCACATTTGGACTGCTGCCTCCGTAGTTTGGAATTTCCAATAAACAAGTTGCTCTGCTTTGATTTTCACTGCCAAGTTCGCACTTCTCAAACAGAATGCAGCCAACTTTAGCTCATATTCAACTTTTTTTCTGGCTCCCTTTCTACTTACACACTGTGCAAACATTTAGCAATTTCTTGGAAGAGCTAAAAAAAATTTTAATATGACTCTTGATAATTATATGTTTCTTCTGGAAAAATTAATTTCATTTGATTAATGTCATTCCTCATTTTCAGACTAAATAAATTATAATTCCATAATGGAATATAACAAAAAGATCTTCCTTGAGTCAAAATATTTTTTTCCCCCTGAATATAGCCTGATAAAAATACAAGAGAGAAAAAGGTCTTTTTATTTCTCCCACTGCCTTTTTATTACAAAAAGCCAACTCTGGACAATTCTTACATGTTTTATCTATAAATGATCTAGCTTCGCATTAACTGCATTTCCACTGAAGCCCAAGGAATACCTCGGAAATAGTGTCACAGGACACAGTACGCCAAAGTAAAGTTCACCATCATCAAACAGATGCATTTTCACGCAGTTCCTTTCTTGCTAGTCATGGCTACATCCTCTCACCACTTATCTTGCTGCTTCTCATCTGGTTCTCTCTAGCCCTTGAGGTGATTTAATTGATAAAAGATCAGAGGGAATATCTGAAGAAAAAAGTGGAACTTCTTCTACCACATCAGTGAGCTGAACTGGCTGAACATAAGATTTATCAGACATAGAAATTACTAATATCGTTCACAACAGGTATCATTATGCCTGTAATCATCCCAGTATTTTGCATTGCATGATACAATTAGTTACACTTCCAAAAAATATATCATTTGATTTTTCCATAATTCACACCATTCACTGGGTAACTACAAGGATGGAGATTCCACAAACTCTGTAGGCAACCTGATCATTAAAACACAGAAAATTAAGCACGCTTCACTGAAAAAAATGAAACAGAGATAATTTGGAAGGGTTGCACATATTCCATAACTAACACTTCTGGAAATTGCATTACACTCTTCTGTAGAAAAGAATTAAGAGCAGTACATAAAAGTATAAAGGATCCATATTCAGAAAGGCTAAAACTACAGACAATGGCAGGACAGGAAATCTCAGGTACATTTCAGACACTAATGCAAAGATATATTACTTCATTTCAAAAGAGAAATTAAGGCAACTTCATCAGCATAAGGAACGTTTTACAGCACAGCTGGGATTGCAGGGTAACTCTAGGTCTAGATTCCAGATTGAATGCTGTGTCTACTACATGAACTTTTCACAAAGTTACCTAAGAATTTGATCAAAATCAGATTGCCATGAAAAAACTTTGGAGGTTTCTACATTTAAAACCCTATGTACTCTAGCATCCAGCTGTGGCAATGCCCAGATCAGTTCTCATTTCCAGTGTCATGACTGACTGTAGTATTTTTAAAATTAAATTCCACCTAAGCATAAATTGTGCCACCTAATATTGGAGACATTTAATCAGCAATGTTCAGAACATTGTTTGCCTGATGTAAAACCACACAAAGAAGGAAGCAAATATTCACCATCAACAGAAGCATGTATGAGCAACATAATATTCAAATATATTTATTCTCTTTAGAATAATTCATGTATTAATACTTCATATACTACCTGAAGTTACAAGTTACTGATTTCTTGAAAGGAACAGACAAAGGATGAAGTAACCTGTCTGCAGCTACCCAATGACAAAGATCAACCTCATATGAATTTCTTTAGATTCTACAGTTTTTAACAGAGAAAATCCAGTGAAAAACTGCCTGGCTAAAAGGACACTCTTGTGAGTCACTTCTATTGTAAGGCTAAATTATAATTCAGGCAAAGAGAAAAATAGTGGTTTTTGAAGAATGCTTAATATCCCACTGGGCAGGATTTAAATTCTTGTTCTCCTTTAAAAAAACCTGTAACATAGGTACGCAAGTTATATATAGTCCAGCCCTCTTCACTTACCTGAAGATAATATGTCTCCCAAGAATTTATAAAGCGTTACATTAATAAAACATTATACCACATGGGGGGGGGCGGGGGTTATATATTTAAGCTTACTTCTCCGTGTCTTAAAGGTGTAATAGCTCCTCTTGCTACTGCCATTCGGAACAAGGTTTCTGTGGCCTGCATCAAACAACACACACACAAATTAGTTATTTAAAAAGCAGACAACCCAGGTCATTAAGACTTCTTTCAACTTTTATAACATTTTTTAAAGTGTCAGCTACCTTTAGCACCCATTTTACAACTGAATCACTTCAGTAAGTTATTTAGAACAGTCTGCACAGGTTAGGCAAAGGTTTACTGCAAGGTGAGAGGTCTATCAAGGATTTCGGTCTCAGCTTAAGTAACCACCTAAACAGTGCATGGCACCTCCCACAACACTGCAGCAGATACACAAGACTCTTCATTCAGGTCAGAGATGCTGAGCCCCATATAATGGTCTTCCACAGGTTGTCAGGTAGAAGTAGGATACTAAGGGAAAAAATAGCTATACAGTATTTTATAACTAATGAAACTAATTAATTTTTAAAGTTGCTGTTTAATATTATACACTTAAATTAACAAGCAAGTATCAAAAAACAAGAGTATGATGCAACTCTTTTCCAAAAAGCACCTGAGCCCCTCTTAACTCTTAATAATGGTGGCGTTACAAAACATTGTCATGGTACAACATTGTCATGTACAAATGACAGGGTACACAACTTTGGGAAAGTCTTTAATTAGGTTAACCTTTAGTTAGGTTGCATAGCTTTCTGTGTTAGCTGTCCCATCCTTTCTTTAATCCAGTGGGACAATCAGCACATACTTCTGACACAAACATAGGTTACTGACTCTTAATTCAGGCTGTAGTACAAAAAAAAAGCATAGGTTCTGTATCACATTTCTTTCTACAAGCTGGTTGCAAAAAGGCATGAAAAAATTCACTGGTTACATAAAAACATGGATTGGCTCATCAGTGTACACAAGAATAGATTTGTTTTAAAGACTTGTTTCCACAGCAAGTAGTGAAGCCGGTTTCAGTTTCAACTGCAATGTTTTTAAATATCTGGTTCTAATAAAAAAATATTCTAACATTTAAGGATCTATGTTAAAAGTAATTATCAGGCTGTCTGAAAAAACATTTAGAAAGTTTATAAATAAAAGTAGTTTGCAGTAGCTGATTATCTTTCTAAATAGTGATTTAAAAAACAAGCAGCTCAATGCTTACACGACTGCAAGACTTGCTGGGTTCATGCTACACTACCTCAGGATAGCTGTATCTCAACAAATGTAGTATCAAAAGACTTCTCTTGAGATTAATTCCTCAGTCTTCCTAGACACAGATTAAGTGGGGTTTACCCTTTTCTAAGTAATTGCCTGCAGAAAAAGAATTTTATAAAAAGAGCTTTTAATTACTTTATGGTTTTCCCCCATCTGTAAATCAATGCGTGAGCTCCAGAACGCTGGACTGCAAAATGTGTTACTTTATTTACACCCACGACGATGCAGGGCAATGCCCAAGTGCGATTCTTCTTCTCAAACCTTTCTTCTTTGAGAGATGAAGTAAACCTCATACAACCTTTTGTATTTCCCAAAATTGGTTTCTTTCACCAACATTTTTAAGAATATTTCAACCGAATTGAGCATTCTGTCAATACAGCTAAGCTGCTTTTGTTTCTTTTGAAAACCACTGGTGTGTGTGACTTTCTTTTCATGTCTACTAGTAAAACATCTCTCTTAATACACTTGTACTCACATCGCTAATGCCAGATGTCAAAACTATTCAGAAACAAGGAAAAATCACAGCAACAGCAAATCTAGCACCATAGATGTCCTCCTACAGGCGCCACTCTTCATGTGCCAAGTATCACTAAGAAGATTAGCACAACAATCACAGCTTCCTACCTAAACAGCGTGGGGGGGACGAGGCCACCTATAGCCATTCATGCACTGACAATGACAAGGCTGGAGAAAAAGTTATTGGGTTTTTAGGTATGCAAAATCCAAGAGGATGTTTAAAGAAGTTCATCTTTCAAAAGAGTAATCAGACCCAAGCTTACTGTTGGTGTAGTGTTTAAGGTGAAGGAGGTGGGCATTAGCAGAAAACATTTCAAGTTTGTATTCCTTCTACAAAAGAAACAAGTGCGAACGTGTTGAGATTCTAATAAGGCAATGTCTTACATGGAAGAACAACAAGATGAAAACATTCAGAAATTAACACTTTCACAACTGTAACATCACACAGACTAATGATAAAAGTGATCAGGCTAGGAAAATTTGGCCAGTCTTAAAATCTGAATTTATCTGTAACACGTCTGTTTTGGACAAACTCCTACCCTGTCTTCAATTTCCATCTTTTTCTTTTCTGCCCCGCAAATGCAGGCACAAATAGAATTGTTTGGCAGAGACCACCTGGGTCATCTGGTCCTACCCAAGACCCCTTGGAGCAGGTTGCCTAGGGCTTGTTCAGGCACATTTTCAGCATCTCTAAGGATGGAGGTCCCACAACCTCTCTGATCAACTTGTTCCAGTGTTTCACAACAATGTTTTCAAGTGACAAGTTCACAAAAAAATGCAATTTACGGATGACCTGTAAATTCCCTGTGCTTCCCAAAGAAGCACAGCCCAATTCCCAAAATTCTCTACAAGTGGTAGAAATGCTTCATGCCAGCCAAGTGGAAGGCCATCCTTTCTCCTGCGGTTTCTACCTGTGACAAGCCAAGTCACACTGAAATCCCGAAACACAGGGCATCCTGCTGGCATTCAAGCTGTACAGGTTGAATATGGAGGAATAAGCATGGGGGTGGAGAAAAATAAAATATAAATTTACCAAAAAACCTATTTTTTTAAAATGTTAAAGACAAACTCCATCATACCTAATGCTCCATAAAGAATAGGGGAAATAAAGCTGCATGAATGAAGAATCCCACAACAGTAATGGAAAAAGAACAATATGCTCACACACCTCGTATACTTTCTGAAATTCTGCACGTGATAATATCTCGCTGATAGTAAAAGGATCCCTACAAGACATCAAATCTACTTCAACTAAAAATCCAGTTTATGGAACACAACTTGACTCGTATACTCTTGGGTTTTAATTTCAAATCTACCAAAGTTATTAGTACAATAATAGCCAATATTCATGCTGCATAATATTCTCGTACAACTTGTTTCAATATTGATGAAGTTTAAATCCATTGAACATTAAAAAAAAAAATTAAAGTTGTGACATTTAAGTATTAAGTATATTGAAATAGGAAGTTTGTTTATTTAATTGGATTAAATCTGATAAAAACATGCAGAGTACTGCTCTGTCACAAATGAATCTACCTTTCAACACAGGCTACCTAACAAAAAAATTTCTTGGACTTCTTCAGCAATAGATTTCTATTAGAAAAGTTTAGAATACTTTTAAGCATCAGGTCAAAACTTCCCTTCTGCCCCACAGAACAGTTTTCACGGCTCTTTTGGTTCACAATTCACTGTATCCTCGAACAAAGACACCTACAGTTACATGTCATTTAGAATAAGTTTAATTACTTGGTTGTAATGTCAGCCCTTTTCAACCCTTAAAATATCTTCTATAATTCTTGCATATATTTATATTAGACATTTGTCCACTGAATGCCAAGTTTTTACATACAATTACGTTTACTGCTTCCTAATTTAAAAATACAGCATAAATTACATGAATTTTAAAATGCTGAAAATATTAAAATAATCTTGTATTTTATGTTAGGATGTGTAACTGTGACTATGAAATACAACTGATTGGAATTATTTAACATTGTGTCAGTATAACCGATTAAAGAGGCAAAACTGTCCATTTAAGAAACAATAATAGTGTTCCCAGAGAAACCATCAACTAGGAATTTAGGTCATTTTTAACTGCTTCTGCCTCTGTTAGCATTAAATATTTCGTTATTATCAGATTTTTAATGAAGCTGTAAAAATTTAAGATTTATTTGCATTCAATTCACTGTGAATAAGCCTTAAATAAGAATCATTACAGGCTTAGGCAATGACTTTAGATACTTCTATCCAGAGATGCGAGTCAGAGGTCCATAAGAAAGCAAATTATCAACAGATGGTTTTCGTGATCTCAGTGTGAAATAAATGTGTTGCCAAGCTGATAGTTACTGAATCCTAAAATTGTTCTTCATTGTAAGGAATGTATCCTGTGTTACATTATATGTGAGGTGAAACGGCGGCCTCATGCATCTTACCACTCTGTAACGCCGTGCAAGCTCTAATGTCATCTCCAGACAAAGATGACCAACTGTTCCCCCTCCAAGAAAGCAGTCGCTTCCGTTCAAATTCCTTGCAAGTGGGTTAAAAGAAAAAAAAAAGGGGGGGGGAAGGAGAAACCACTTGTATGAACCAGAACTAAAGTGGAAAATAATTGCACATTATTGATGGAAATTGTAGGAAAAACAGCAAGAAAAACAGTACTTTAGATTCCAGATGTTTTGAATTTTCTAGGTATTCACAAAAATAAAATGGTCTTATAATACTTCATCAAAATAGTTACTGTGTTACCAAAGTTAAAACTCCAAATGCAAGCAGTGGAGGGGACTGCTAATGCAAATTAATTAATTTAGAAATGCATGCTCTTTAACCACCTGACAAATTTGGCATCTACTTCTAAATGTGCATTTAAAAGAAAAAATAAAATTCTATTTAAAGATATGTCCTGAAAGGCACAGATCTTTGGAAATAATTCACAGATTTAATTAAAATGAAAATGGTGCAATTTGTTGTAAGAATAAAAATGGATGGAATACTACAAAAGAGGTTTTTTTCACTCCTATTAAGTTTGCTGCTCTTGGCTACAATAACTGGCTGACAGCTCTGGCCTGTAAAATTTGTGTTTCTTCATGAAAAGCAAATTACATTTTAAAAAAAGGTTCTTGACAGTCTACCCGAAATCACCACTAACGTTTTTCAACTTGATTTCCAAATGAACTATTGTTATAGCCCTTATTAGCTAACAATCACACAGCTTTTGAAAACAAGCACAAGTGTTATAAAGAAGAGATTTGGTGAGATTCAGAAGCAATAATGAATAGGAAAATGTACAAGTAGTTTCTGAAAACAAGTTTTTTTCCTAATTTCTGTCCACAAAATTTCAAGTGTAAGGCAACCCCCTCCATCTAAGCCTTACTCCAGATGACAGATTTAACTTAACTGATGAGTTTACTTATTGTTACAGCTTTTGATGAAATTACTACAATACCAATATAGAATTTACTGCCACTCTATATATTTTATGAATTTAAAACTTATTCAAAATATGTTAAAATACAACACTGAAGCTGAACTGATGCTTTTAAAGACAACTATTTAAATCCTAAATTTTTAAATTCTAAATTTAATATTTAAATTCTAAATATTTAAATTCTTATTTTCTGGAAAATCATTAAAAAATTCATTCATTCCATTTTACAGCTGTGAATTTCACGTACCTCTGTCCTTCACTTTTTTAAAGGAGTCTGAATGTCTCTGCCTTCGTTACTGAACCATTTGAACCTTACTTGTACAATGAGTAGATCGGTATATACTTGACATCTGTGAGACAAAAGCTCTTTCCATTCAGTCATTAGCAGATCAAATCACTTCTTACCTTTACCTTCTATAAAAGCAACTTAACTATGAAGTCTATAAAGACTAAACAATTTAATCCCACCATAAAGCATATTTTGCAGAGCTCATGATAGCCTTGCACCCATTTTCTGAAACTTCTCAAATTTTTTTCCGTTTTCAGCTTCCAGACTGTGAACACCCAGAGAAAATATTGCACCAAAACCCCACCTTTGCATTCCATAATATTTGATCTCCCTTTCCTCTGGTTATTTATACAACATTTGTGCACCTTTATTAGAAGGATAACACAATTCTATTATATAATCATGACTTACTGCCTGCCCCAAATGAAAATAAAGATGCACATAAGGAATGGAAGGACACATAGCTGCAATATTCACAAGCCCCAGCAATTAGCAGCTTGTGGGACTATCTTGTAGAAGCTCTGGATGCACAAGAGAAGGGCCAAATCTGCTCTCATTTATGGGGGAGGAGGGAAAACCAGCTTGAGGATTAGAGGGTAGGAAGCAAATAAAGCACATACATGGCCATGTATCTTATACAACAAAAGTACTAACAGAAAGCAGTTCTCCTTTCTCAAATAATAAATACATGTTGATTCCCTAACTAGATGTTTGGGGTTTTGTAAAACTCATCACTAATACAGCATAAATAAACCTGTATTAAAAGTAACAAGATTAATAGCACAGGTAGCTCTTTTTGAGTTATATATTGCTCCTTCCTTAGAATATTTGCAGATTTTTTGCAAATCATGTAAACATAGGTTCAAATTTACACAGAAATATTTGATCAGTTCAGTACAATTTCTATTACACTAACAAATTCCATTTGCCCACTGAACTAAATCTGCACTTTCAGGGTTAATGAACTCTCTTATGAATTAATTTCCTTTACCCTACTACCTAACTAAACTACCCTGATCTTCATAACACCTAAAAGATAATATACATCGTGGTGATGGACTTTGCATTTAGCCTTCGCTACATCTGCACTGCAAGAACACCTCCTTGCTGCAGACCGGCTCACAAACCTCAGCCTCTCCTTAAAAGAGCTTTAAAACTTACAGCTGCAGAACATACACTCAGCAAATTAACCAAGCATAAAAATAATCAGGCATTGTGCACTGCCAAGAGGATGAAATAAAAGCATTAGTATTTATTTATCTTAATCTGAACCCAGTAGTCTGCAGTTGCGGTATTTGTAACTTTTTCCAAGATTACGATAATTTTTTTTCTTCTCCTGACTTCTTCTCTACCTGTTCTTCTCCCTTTGCTTCCTTCCACCCCCCTCTCAAAAAATGCTTGGTATTTAATTGGGATTCCTGGTCCCAGCCCGTAACTGACTTCCACCTTTTTCTAGTTTTTTCTACACAAAGGAGTGAACGGCTCAACACTGCAATTAACTAAATATCAGGAAGCCAGGAAAAAAGAAAAAAAAAAAAGAAAAAAAACCCTCACACAAAAATCTGGCAGTATAATGCTCACGAACTGAATTACCCACAAACCAGGCCAGCAGCCAGCATGGGAAACTGGAGAAATAGGCTATTTAATCTCCTCTGCCTTGACAGTAATGCCAGAGAAAGGAGATCCAAGTGAGGCTGCCTTGCCACCAGCACCAAGCAGAGGTTTCTGCATCTGAGAAGCAAACCACCAAAGCAGCTAAAACCTTCCTCCTTTCCAATCGCTCAGCAGAAGGACAGAAAACAGCTGCAAGCCAGCCTGCAGAAAGCACATGACAACTGTCAAAAATGGTTTTGATTAGTAATGCTGCCAGATAGAATAAAAGATAAGAGCTGAAAGACCACTCTGGCCAGCCCAGAAATATACGAGCACACTTGCACGTAGTCAGTGCTCCCCCGGGACTCGGGGGCAGCAAACTCTTCAAATTTCCAGCTCCAAAATGGTGAGAAGGAACACATGCACCCATCCATCCATCCCGCACCACCCCTGCAGCGGGAAGACTTCCCACCTCCCTCCATCCCCTTTGGAACTGATCCACGTTTCTGCTGCCTGGCCAAGGGCCACTGGAACAACCCCATGCAGAAACACCAGGTCTGCCCAGGCTTGATGCAGCCACCAAGTGTCAGGATAACAGAGCAACAATGCCCTGAGCCCACAGCTATACTGGGTTGGAAGAGATCTTTAAAGCTCATCTAGTCCAACCCCCCTGCAATAAGCAGGGACATCTTCAACTCGATCAGGTTGCTCAGAGCCCCGTCCAACCTCACCTTGAATGTTTCCAGGGATGGGGCCTCCACTGCCTCTCCGGGCAACCTGTGCCAGGGCTTCACCACCCGCATTGTAAAAAATTGCTTCCATAGATCTAGTCTGAATCTAGCCTCTGGTGATGGTTTAAAACCATTACCCCTTGTCCTATCACAACAGGCCCTGCTAAAAAGTCTGTCCCCATCTTTCTTATAAGCCCCTTTCAGTACTGGAAGGCTGCTATAAGGTCTCTTTGGAGCCTTCTCTTCTCCAGGCTGAGCAACCCCAACTCTCTCAGCCTTTCTTCATAGGAGAGGTGTTCCAGCCCTCGGATCATTTTTGTGGCCCTCCTCTGGACCTGCTCCAACAGCTCCATCTCCTTCTTGTGCTGAGGGCTCCAGAGCTGGACGCAGTACTCCAGGTGGGGTCTCACCAGCGCATAGTAGAGGAGCAGAATCACCTCCCTTGACCTGCTGGCCACCCTGCTTTTGATGCAGCCCAGGATGCGGTTGGCTTTCTGGGCTGTGAGCGCACATTGTTGGCTCATTGTTGGCTCATGTCCAGCTTTTCGTCCATCAGTACCCCAAGTCCTTTTCCGCAGGGCTGCTCTCAATCCCATCATCCCCCAGCCTGTACTGATACCAGGGGTTGCCCCAACCCAGGTGCAGGACCTTGCATTTGGCCTTGTTGAACTACTTACCTACATCTCTGCCTGCCCATCTACTCTGGCTCCTTGCTGTGATTTTCTAGCGCCTGGCACTGCTGGTCTGAAGAGCACTGGTGAAGATCATCATGAAAGAAAGCCCATAGATGAGAAAGAAGGGTGTGTGACATGGCAATGAGCACCAGGATGTTCCTATAGAATTAGTTCCCAAGCTATCATAAATAAGTGAAGTCAAACTCTTCTGTGACACAAGTAAAAGCATACTGAGGTGAGCTTTCACAATCCACCCACAGTTCCTCAGTGAGTTACTGGGACAACTGAGAGCAAAATGCAAAGACCCCTGATCCCTATTCTCCCCTCTAACCCCTGGAAAATGGCAGAGATTTAAACACTCAATGACACCGGCAAGCTATTCCAGCAGCCTTGGGTCTTGTAACACAGACATTTAAGTTTCACTATGACCACTAAATTAATGAGAGCTGCATATTTAGACAGCTTCATTTCATATTATCCAAGCATGTGTTCTGAAATTCCAGACTAATTTAAATAGTCATTTACAATTCCTTTATCTGCCTTCATAGACCAGAACTACTTGTTAGCATGAACTCTGAGTGGGTTCAATTCAGTGCATTCCCTACAAGCTTTACAAGATTTACGTTTAATGCATTTCACAACCATGGTCCTTTTTCTTTAGGGGATTACCTCATCTTTTACGTTTCCCACTGGTAGCAATTTTAAGTAGTAGCTCTCAGTATTTGCAAATGGAACAAAAATTTGTCTCAATTGTTTTGTTTCCATGTATTGTAATTTACCCACGGAGTTATGAGTTAAACTCATACAAACCTAATCTAAAAAACATTTTCAAACTAGTGATTTATCATCACCATGCTGTAAACAATAAGTATTACAGAATACATCTATTTGGGATGAGACACTCAACTCACTCACCAACCTTATTGTTTAAACATGTGTATGTCACACGATCTTTCCGAACTAATTAGAAACAGAAGACACAGGTTAATGCTATTTCATTTTTTGTGCAGCTTATAAAAATGCCTCCCTCGTCTGTCTAGAAGAGTTTCCCTGACGTTGGACAACAGCTAAATTGTTTGCGATGAAGGGTATGTGTATTCTAGAGATGACCTAACAAAAAATGAATTGGTGTGATTTATTTATCACATGCTGTTTTCTATAAAAAAATAAATCAAATGCTGATTGTAACTGATTAAAACCACTTAAAACAAAATAATCACCAAGAAATTTCAGCAAGTCAGTTTTGGTATGGATTGTATAGGGAATGGTAACTAACTACTAACATAATGCACTATTCTGCATTATTTTTCTTTTAAGGAGAGCTAAAACTTTCACGGCTTAGAACAATATTTTGAGAGCTGGCAGAAGCGCTGGTCAACCTCTTCCTGTTCTTGAGAAAGCTGTTCTTATTTTGCCCAGGAGTAACTAATAGAAATCTTCACTTCCAGGCTGCATAATGCTCAACAGAGTTTGCAAGAGAAGCCATTTCAGGTAAACTGAACAAGCAAGATTTCTTCTTCCCAAGCATGTTTCTTCAAAAATGGCATGACAACAGTACCTCCAGGCTCTGAGAATAGCCTTCTCTGCCAAGTAGTGCGGGGCCCATAGCAAAGCACACTTGCATACTGTTTTCTCTTTTCAAGAAAGGCAGGAAGCTTTTATCA
The DNA here is from genome assembly GCF_034638445.1 of Ciconia boyciana. Taxonomy (NCBI): domain Eukaryota; kingdom Metazoa; phylum Chordata; class Aves; order Ciconiiformes; family Ciconiidae; genus Ciconia; species Ciconia boyciana. The sequence goes on from NC_132934.1 coordinate 211,529,098, forward strand.
TAAGACCAATCTCAGAAGGAAGCCACACTTCTCCTTTGCATACACTATCAAAAGGGACACGTCTATTCTGAACACTAAGACTGTTGACAGAAGCCGCAGTGCAATTGTACTCCAGAAGCCCTGCTTTTTAATAATTAAGGTTTTGACGTAACACCTACCCACAATCATGAAAATGTTATGCAAACATACAACAGCAAAACGTAGTAAAGTCTGTCAAATCTGCTCAAACAAAAATTATGAGAACTCACCACCTCTAATTTTGTAGCTAAAGAATTCTGAATTTCCAAAAACGTGGCAGAATTCACCCATGTACAGTAACTAAGTTTAAAACACTTCACTCCTGTCTCTCTGTCATGCCAGGAGCAACTTTCTGCTCTTGAACGTTTTCCACGAAGGGAAGCTAACTGGACTGACCCTCCCAACTGATGAACTACTGTAGCCAGCCCAGCAGCAGGACTGGAGGACAAATTCCAAATGTCAAAGAAGGAGAAAATACCTCTAAGCAAGCTAAATTAGTAAAACACCCTTGAAAATCAAGGCATCAGCCAGACTCAGACTCAAACCCCCTGAGATGAAGCTGGCTACAATCTCCATGTCCTGAAACACATTAGATCCAAGGAGGCTTTCAGTCAGGCCTGCTCGACAATATTGCAATTGACAAAATTATTATCGTGAATGGACTTCAACACCATGGAAAATCCTTGCCTGGTGTATAATGGCCTGGTAATTATTGCCAACTAGCTTTGTAATCCTAACAATAACTGGGCATGTTTTTATATCGGGGAAAAAAGTTTAGCCTACTCTAACGCAAAAAATATAAGACTTGATTTCTACTAGCACATATCAGTGGTCTCACAGGATATTAGCCTTTCATCAAGATTTGGATGGTTGCTATAGACAATGGTAAAAGAACAAAATAAAGCTACATGGCGATCAATGCCAGGACTGTAAAAACCCTACTTCACTTTCTCTAAAATTTGGAAGGCAAATCACAAGCAAAGCAGGAAGAACCACAATGAGATTATTGGTAAAACAAGTGAAGTTCACGCAAAAGAGCTGGATTCTAGCTTTTGTTCTTCTTATCCGATATCAGGCAAGACAACTGAAATACAAAGGATTTTTCTGTAAATAAGCATACTGTGGTCTTCCTTTCCAAGGGTGGTCCTAAAAATCAAGAGGTCCTAAAAATCTACTCCTAATGGTACTACCATGGCAATTCCTCCTTCAAAAGAGGATAATACTTTTCACTTACCTCCCAAAGTCATAAAGAATATTGAATTAGTTATTGCCATCCACCACCTTGAGAACATACAGACCAACTAAAATTCCAATATGCTAAAAAAATATAAGCCAACAAATTTGGAAAGAGCAAGAGGCAAATGTCTCAGCTTTCTAACACTGAATCACAATAAGTTATTGAATACTTTTCAAACACCATCAGAATAAACAATTCTAGCAACTACTCCTCATGCCTAAAATGGTTACCAAATTTGTCACTTTACCATTGATTGATGAGGATAAATTTGAACAATCTGTGAAGTATTTACAGATACAGCTGATAAGCATCAGAGAAAAGCCCATGGGGGAACTGATAACCTGAATCTTAAGGAACTTTTGAACACATACCAAGGTTATGGTTAAAACAAAATGTTGAGCAGCTGCTAATCCAGAAGACATCTTCAATCATTTACTGGGAGCGAGCAAGGTTCCCGAGGAAAAGACATTACATGATCGCACAGTTAAAGACCATTTTTTTGCATTTGTAGAGATTGAAGTTAAACAAGCACCTCATTAGTGCAACAACCAATCTCCATAGGATATGATATTCTGTAAGTAGAAATAAGTGTCATGCTCACTTTGGAGTGAAAACAACCTTTCTCTTGGCCTGTTTTTAAAAATAACCTTCCCACACATATAAATAAACCATATGACTATAATGTAATATTTTGCATTCCAAATTAAATTTCTCTTATGATGACATGGAGAACTTTATTATGCAGTATTGTTATTCAGAAGTATACTATATTCAATTCTTATTCTATTTAAAGTTATGTAACCTTAAGGCTGAAGCATCGTGTTAGTGACAAAAACATGAATTCCGTAAGAATAACTATCCCTGAAGCTGGCTTTAGAAACCTAGAGAAAATAAAAATACTGCAATAAAACCTAAGAAATACAAACTACTTAAAATATAGAAAAACTGTGTTAAGCACAGATCTGCACCAGTGCCACCTTTTAAATAAGAACCTAAATTTAACTACAAATGTGGTCATTAGAGTAACATTTAATCTTAAATTTCCTTCTCATTTTTCAGTGACAATGATATCACAGATTCAGTATCCTCCAGTAAAAGACAAGGAATCTATCAAAGAGCAAAACACACCAACATTACAAAAAAACCCAAAACCATACCCAAGGCCTGTTTAAGAAAAAAAGCTTTTTGCACATTAAAGTTAACAGAAACTTTACAACATAATTAAATAGAAGAAAGGTTAGCCCAAAACATGGCACTTTAATTTTGTCAGTATATGTAGGAGATTTTTTAATCTAGAACAAAATGTTTCTCTGGAATTAGTGTTTTATTCATTATGAATTTACATTATTGATCTAAATTTTTGTGACACTGTCCAATACACAATACACAATTCCTGTACACAAGGACGCCACCATTAAATTCTCATTTTAAAAAGCCTTGAAAAACACTTACTTGGAAAAACCTTGCATTCACATTTCATTTTTGTGGCACAGCACCAGAACTAATTTCATTATTACAAGAATTAGCAGATGAATGTCTGGTGATACATTAACTGTAGGTTTGTATATTCTGTCATAATAGTCTACTCTGCTCATAAAAGGCATTATTTATGAAGGTAATAAATTTGCATGTCCCAATGCACAACATATGACATTCACACAGAGCAAAGACAAAGCAAAAGATTTTTAAGCCTGCAGCTGAGTTTGCAGATTTCTTAGGGTAACAGGAAGCATCACCAGTGAATCACCTGCTAGATTTACCAAATCCAGAAACCACAGCATGGTCCTAAACTACTCCAAGTGATGTAGAGCCTTATCACAATACTGGGAAAGCAAGGAAAGCAATGAGACAGCTTAAAATTCAATTTAAAATTAAGCTGAAATTCTTGCTCCTCACCTTACGGGCAGACAAACCACAGAATCCCTTCACCAGACCACTTTATTCACCCTACATTTACCCATTCTCTTTATGTTAAACACATAAGGAAGCTAAAAAAACTATAAGGGTTTTAAGATTCACAAGAAACACTTTAAACAAGTACAAAATAACAAGAAAAAGGATTTTTGACCAGGAACAAAACGTACAGTTATTCCTGGCAAGGTTTAAAGGTAACAAATACATGTAGTAGGTCTGTTATATAAACTGCACTGGATTGCATGGATAAGCATGTTCGTTTGAATATCCTGTACGTTAGCACAGCCAAATAATAGCTCATACCTCTTGGGGAAAAAGTACATAAATCACACTTACAGAAGAAGGAACTGTATAAGGAATGTAGCATACTAAAAACAATTTAGAGACCGTGGCAGACAATCAACTCAGCCTAAAACACCCTGTGTTGCCCATAAAATGAGCAAATTAATCCTGATAAGTGAAGAAACATCAAATGGGCTCGTAAATCACTGTTATAATGTCTCATCTGGGCTCACACTTTAGAAAGCTTTCATAACATGGCTGAAGAAATGGTGCTGAAGCTGCTAAAACTGATGGGTTTCGTTGGCATTTAAAGGAGTTGCATGATCAAAACATCAGAAGAATTGTTAGCATGAATTGTCAACAGTAAGATGCTCCCCAGATGTAGCTGTGTTACAGGTTTTACATTAGCACAAGTATCTATATGGGAGAACTGTCTGATAGCACTCATCGTCACCCAGCAAAAAGAGGGAAGGATGAATTAACGTTTTACAAAAGCCTCCAGATAAAACAGCTTCAACTAGAGTAGTGAGGCGTGTTTTTGTTGTTTCAGACACAGATCTTACCAAAGGAAGCAGCAGATGCTCATCTGTGTTAAGTCTTGGTTTAAAGGCCCAGTAGCTGTTTAAAAAATAAGTTATCAACCAGAAGTCTCCAAAAAAGGCTAATGGGAAAGGTTTGTCATCAAGCTGGGAGAGGTCTGTCATCAAACTAGCCATTAAATTATAATGGCCAGTACAAGCTGCAAGTAAATCCTATTCCAAAAATTGATCCAGAGCCCTGACAACTGAAAAAGACCCTTCAGCCCTTCCTCCCCCCTCCCACCCCCCCAAAAAAGGAGGTGGCATTTTATGTTTTATTTTTAATTATCCTGACTCCTACCACAGAGGGTCTTTCTCAATTTCTTCCTATGCACCAAGCTTTCGCTTCCACAATATACTACAGATGGGAGGCATAGCAACACATGATCGTAAACAGCCAGACCACATTACAGCTTCCAAAATGCAAGTGCCACAGAAACGTGGAGACGTGAATCGGGATTAAGCTTCAGAAGTTGCTGGAGTCTCTGTGGCTGGCACCCATGGAGCCAGAAACACAGAATGAATGGATCTCTCAGTGTTTTAAAGTAATTAGGTACATTTCTGAAACTGGTGCTTCGATCGCTTCATTTCCACTAATTGAGCACAATGCAAAACACTGCTCTGAAATGCCAAACAGCAAATTTAACAACCTTTTAAAGGAGCCAGGAATACAGATTCCTCTCTTTTTTCTTATTAAAGAAAAAAAAGCATTGGCCTAGCTTGTCCCTACACAAAACAGAGAGCTGGAAAGTGTCCAAAATTGCTCTGTAAGTGTTGTTTTATTAGCCTGAGACTGTTAATAAATATATTGTAAACGAACTTATACCTGCTTGGGTGGATATAAAGAAACAATTGTGTCACTGTTCTTACAATGTTTACAATTTACTCTAGTTCTTCACTTTTTTATCCTAGTTACACTGTTTCCTACACTAGTTTACCTTAGCAACTGACATTTATTTGGTCTATAAATTACCCTAATGCAGTTTAGTGCTCTTTCATAAATTTTACAAACACAACACTTACAGAACATAGACTTGTATTAATTAAAGCCATGCCTACACAAATCTAACATTTCCTTTAACATTTTTACTTACTGCTAATTCTGGAAAACATATAGATGGACAAAGGCTTTCCCTTCCCTTTCATCAGGTGTGTTTTTAAAGTTTATATATACACATATAAATGTGTATTTTTTCTGTGTGTCTCTTATTACCAGTGTGCCACAGCTGATAATACACAATCTTTGACAGGGAAAAGACTGTCTTCCAAGGACTTGGCATGCCAAGTTACAAATTAGATCCCTTCATTAAGAGAAACTTCATTAATTCTTAGCAATTTCCACTTTTGACTTTACCATTGCAAGACTTTCATTACTTAATTTACTTGTTAGAAACAGCTTTAGCTATTTCTAACTCTAGATGTTAAAAGTCTTTAAAGAGTAAAACTTGACATCCATAATAAAAATTCAGGAAATTTGAAAAAGGGCTTGTTTCTTATAGGAACAAAAAAGGTTTGAGGTACATATTGATAAGACAGGGAAAGTAAATACTAAGGTAACTTTGGTTTTATAACTTTTTCATGCCTAAGTTTAGTTTTAAAAGAGAAAAATAAAGCTATCGTTATATAATAATGGCATATTAATATATTGAATAAATATTCAATAAACACAGCAACAGCAGTAGACCATGCAACATAGGAAGATACGTATGACATATGACAATGCTATTTAGCCATACTTCTCTCTTATTTGCAAATATTTTAAAATCTGCTATACTGTCTACAGAAAATACCTCGTACCAATTCAGAAGAAGAACTTGAGGTGCTGTGCACCCTGCCCTGGACTCACCTGCCTCCCTCATACAAAGCCCCTGGGCTCCCAGCACACATAACCTAAGGTGAGCAACACAAATAACCCCATCACCAACCCATCTCCAAGATCTCGCTGAACGCCTACAACCACAAAACAACTCAGACAGCCTGTCCTGAGTAAGGCAGCTATCCGCTGCATTGGACATAGAGGATGAAACGCCAGGTTTTGTGTTTTAGCCTGCTCTGGTCACTCACTCGCCATGACAGCAGGGACATGTCTGCACGTCCACAGCCTCGCACACACACACATTCCCATCACATACAGCAGGAAATGTTGCTCACAGGCATATATAAACTCTACACAGGCATTTAATCCGACATGACATCTTTGTGAACAATTTAAGCTAACACAGCAGCACTTACGCCACAGTAAAACCTTAGAGATATGATAAATAATTTACAAGAGCAGTGCAGTCACTACCAGTGTTTGTTTTCTCAGTGGTCTTTATTAAACCGAATCACTAGGATTAAAGCTACTGCAACAAAAACTGGAGACAGACATGAGTGGGTTGACAACTTCTCTGTTTGTTTAAGCCAGCCTTACTGAGGAGACTCAAGTTAAATATGACCAGAAATAAATTTGTCATAAAACAATTTCAATTCTCAAATATCTGGAACCAATTAACTTTGGGAAAGTTTCAAAAGGGCCACCCAGTAATAAACACAAAATAATTTGTGTCTGCTGTCTTGTTTGTGATAATTTTTTTTATTGCTACCTCAGTTTCAGATGTCAGAGTAATGACTTCCACATTCCGATTAAAATGTGAATTGAATCCATATGGAAAAGATGCTCAAACCCATCAAAATCAAAATAACTCCCTTATTGCTAACAACTTATACAGTGAAGTTTATAAAGCCTAACGTTTTGACCATTCTCAATTTAAATTAGGGAAATTTTTAAAACTTTTACCAAAATAATTAGATACGTAATGGGAGGACACATCTATTACTTCAGGGAAATGTTAATGTAATCTATTTTAATTAAAAGTCTCTAGCAAAAATACCATTTAACCCTTTGAATGATGTAACAGTCATAATTGCACAAATTATTTCATTTCCTGTTATAATTATTTAGGAAATACAGGTTATTATGATTAAATAATATTCTACGCTTTCAGATATTTACATCAAAGATTCCATATACAGCATATTTATCGTCCCACTTAAAAGTACTCTGAGGAAATTGCAGAGACTCAAAAGCACTTTAAAAAGAAGCTATCTATCTCCTCCTTTCTGCAGTCACGAAACCATCATCCTTTCCCTCCCTCCAGCCTGAAAAAGAAATACCTCTCCAGAAGATTTGTTTCTAAATAAGCAAGAATAAACAGAAGGAGTTACAGGCAGAACTGCTAATGGCATTTATGGTTCTTTAAAACCTCCTAGTATTTCTTCATATTTCTTTTAAAAAATTTATTATTTCTGCCTATTTTTTGCTATGACAATTAACCAGGCCAAGTGCTTTTAAACTAGTGAGCAGGGATGGGGAAGAGATCTGCTTTGTCTGACAACAAGGTAAAGCAAAGCTATACTATCAGTGTTACGAAGGCCTTACTTATCATGTTGCTAAAAAGCTCCCCCATCTCCATCCACTGGAACAGAGACTTCCAAATCTGCCAGAGACAAATAACCTCAGCTGAAGAGAGCACTTTCCACTGTCTGTATACAAATCCCATGCTGACATCTGTATACACTAACAAACAACTTAGTAAGGTAAACTACATCCCTCCCAGGCATGCACCATCTCTACATAACTTGGTGCTAACAACAAACACACACTGTGCGTCCAGAGAAGCCACCAAACATGCTCCAAAGTACCAAATTCCATGTGGCTTCCCTGCATTTTCTCTTACTGCCTGGCACAAGGTGCCTAGTTGTTTTACGTAAGGGAAAAAGAATTAAGCATAGAGAAAATCCTGCTTATATATGTTCGATTGATTATTGCATGGACAGCTAGGATTATGAAGAACAAACACACAGGTAAGAGGCTACACACCAAGACACATAGGAAGCAGAGCGATATGCTTCAGCAAGCTCTCCACTGGACTGCCTGGGGTCCGGTGGGTCAACCAGCTAACTGCTGGAATTGTTTCTCAGGTTACACACACTGCAAAATGCCTTCCTGCTGCTGGAGCTGAACTGGACCAAGGTACGAGACTCACCTCTCCAGATGTAGACGCATAAAGTCTTTGAACTCACGCTCCAAAAGCTGGAGGAGAAATACCTGTATTAAACCCAAGAGCACAAAAATGGCCATACCAGAACAGGTCCACGGCCCACCTAACTCCATATTTTGTCTCCAACAACCAGCAGTGACTAATGCCTGAAAAATACCCTCCCTGCTATACACTTCAGCAAACTATAGGGCAGAACTGCTAGAACAAGATACAGGATCTTTGCATTTGATTGCCCTAATTAATTATTTTTCCCATTATTTCTCTTGTTGCCCACAAGAAAGCTTTCAGCATCCACAGCCTCCGGCACCAATGAGCTCCTCAGTGTAGCTTTGTATGTGTGTGCATCAGTTTGTTTTGAACAGCTAACAATTTTCTTTGGCATCCCTTAGTTCTTGTATTACAAGTAAACAGTTCATCACTATTCCCCCCCTCCATACAAACACGATTTTACACAGTTGTCTCCTATCCTTCCTTAGTCATCTCCCTCACGGTAAGTTTACTTAGTTTAGCTCCTCCGTTTACATGTATTCTTCAACACCTTTGCATCCTTATTTTTCCACGAGGTACTTTGTCTACTTCTATTACACTTTAAAGAGGACCAGAACTGCAGACAGTAGTAAACCTGTCAGCACACCCATGATTTATATAGTGGCATGATAATGATTTTCCTGTTTTATCCTCTATTCCTTTCCCAATCATCCTTAATACTAAATTGAGGGGAGTGAGGGGAGTGGGGGGTGTTTAATAGCTATAAAGCGTTGAAGTGACATTTTCCTCATAATTCCAACTTCCTGTTCCTCTGAGTAACAATTCATATTCCAACACTGTGTATATAAAAAAAGGATTTTTCTCTCCATTTGCATTACTGCCACTTCATCAGTATCATGAAAGTCTTCTGCAAGTCTCCAGAACCAGCTCTCATTTTCACAATCCTAGACAAATCATAAATAGTAAAACTTTGTCTTCTCAGTTTCCTCTTTTCCAGAGCATTTACGACAATGACAATCAGTGCTCTTCCCCATTACCTAGTATTTTGCCATAACTGTGAGATCCTCATTTTTGCAGTGCCAACCTGAAATTCTGTGGCTGAATTCAAAGAACTAAAAATGGAGCTAGTGAACATGGTTCCATGAAAACTAGCAATATGAAGAAATAAAAAAAAAAAAAAATCAGATTCTGTGCTTCTAAGTTCAGCATAAAGATGTGTATACAATTTCTCTGTATTTGTTTTCCACCTGCAGAACAGGAATATTCTACCAATTCTTCAATCAACCAATCTTGGTACTCCCTTTGTGAATAATTATTCCCCTTTTTCTGACTAAACTATTGTTCCAGCTTTCTTCCAAAGACACATCTTACAAGTCTTTAAGCTTTTCAGATTAATATATAAAAGGAAAATTTGTCCATATTTAAAATTCCTAAATGCTGTTTTTTAAACAAAAACCCCAAGCTTTTGAAAAGAAAAAAAAAAAAACAAACAACCCACAAACAGAAAACAAGTTTTTGAGATAAGCACACAAAGAACAATATGCTTCACCTTCTTTCCTTATTCTCACCTTCCATTTTCTTCCTCAGCCACAGATCACATAATACATCAGAAAATTCATAACCTTCCCTTTCTGCTCATTTTTGCTTCTCTATCACCTACTCCATTGCTTACCAATCCCATGGCAAAAGGGAGGCAACTGTCAGCTTTGCTCAGGGACAGTGTACAGAACAGTGGTGCACCTTCACTACTTATAGTCTTACCACTTCCAGCAGTGTCCACAATCTCAGTCCACATTTGCACCAAGCTGCATCTTTCTGGGAGTCACGGGTGGCTTTACCCAATAAAGCTGCTATTTAAGACTTGAATGTGGTCCTCGAGGATCATCACATGTGCTTACCCAAATATTTGTCAATATAATCTCAATTGCCAGTCTAAAAATATTTCAGGAGACAAATGGCATAGATATTGTCAAAGTTCTTGTGTTTTAATGAGAGAAATTTCCTCTCATTATTCATTTTATCAACCTAGTAGTTATTAACTGATTATTAAAAAAAATTCCAACAGCTCCCTATGGGGTTTTTTTGTCCTCAAAATTCATTATTAGCACTATTACCAAACCTGTGAAGTATTTTTCTCCAAACCACCTGTTCCAGCTACATACAAACTCTTGCTCCATTTGTTCCCACCCATTTTCCTTAAAAAGCAAGCAATATAAACAAACACTTGTCTCATTCATCATGATGTTAACCCCTTAAAGTTTAACATAAATACACTTTGCAGACTTGCTTTTATTATCAAAAAAGATCTCTAATCAGGGAGACTTCCTGTTTTAAAAGATTTTGGAGACAGGAGGAAAGTTATTCCAGTTCCTCTACAGATAAAAAAATCTCTTATTTTTCTAATCAACAGGCAAATATCAGTGAAGTAACAGATTAATGAGTTCTCCGCATTTAAAAATTACAAGTCAAAACTTAATGTTTTGAACACTGCTGGAAGATAAATAGTAAGCAGCTGAGTACGAAACAATAGTAACCACAGATCAATGTAGAATTATTACATTTGCAAATATTTATTGCAGTGCATTGAGGCCAGTCAAGTAGACTTGGCAGGTTGAAGGGAGTGAAAACAGCCATGCCTATACTACAGCCCAAAAAACATACATGGTCCTACGGCTGAATATAGATATGCCCATAGTATGGGACTCATATGTACAGACTGTTGACGATTTTGCATACAAGATGACCCGCAAACTGAAAAGATGTTAAAAATGCAAAAATGAACATAAACTACAGTTTTTGTTTCTTAGGGTATTGCAAAACACTGGCTCATTTTCTTAATTTTAGTGTCTAACAGTTCCTTTGATCTAATGATTCCAGTAAATCTCAACTAACTCATCATCTGCTTTTGCTAAAGGTCATGACGCTCACCGGCAGACTGCTATGCTGGCCTTTCTTCTTAACCCAGTGGCAAAATTCCTGTAGCTATAGTTTCCTAATACTGCTTATAATACCCTTTTGTTTTCAGTTCACAGCTATTTTCGAAAACTTTCACTGCATAGGTTGAGGGTTTTCCACTCCCTGGACCTGTGTTTGAGGATTCCTTCCAACCCCCCTTCCGCATGAGAGGATACTGATTAACATAAATCAGTTTGACTCTGTCTTAAATTGCTGCTCAAACTACAGATTGCAGGAACTCCACTCAGTAAAGTTCCAAAAATAATCTTTCTAGTTTGACACACATTCTTTGAGTCTCCACATGCACAACATACAACCTACATTACACACAGGCTAGAATGCTGAGAGAAAAGAAAAATTACAGTTTTTGCCTATTAGTAAGACTCGCTTAACAAATCAGTGAGAGGCCTTACTCTGAAATCTGTCAAAATAGAAATATCTTCAACCTCTGGTATATTCAGATTCATAAACGGAGTATAAGCAGACAGTCATGCAATTCAGTAAAAATCCTATATAGATTTTCTTCTGGGGAGAGGGGGGGAGGTGTCCGAGAGCTTTGTTATTTATGACCATGGCGAAGTTCTCCAGCCAGGTTATTTACATCACTGAATTCCCATTACCTCTTGCTTTGCCTAAGGCCACTAACTTACTATGATTTGCAAGCATTAGCAAACAATGCCCATATTCAAGTTCAGTGTATCCGTTTCAACACAAAATGGTTGATAGTGTACACCAGAGTCGTGGCTCAGGACTCAAGGGGCCAGTTTGCACAGCTTAACACGCTCAGGAGCCTGGTTCAGTTCCCAGCAGTCTTAATTAGGCTAAGAATAAGAGACACAGTGAACATCAAGGTTTAAATGTAAAGCAAAAGGGTTATTCAAAAGTCATTTATTGGACAGCAGAGAATTTCAGTGTGTTAAAAGAACTGTTGTCACCAAAGACAACTGCATATTTTTATATGGGAGAATGACCATAATTTGTAAAGCTTCTGCTGGTTAATAAAAACATCCCTAAAGACAGAAAGAGAGAAAAAAATAGCGACAAAGATGTGTGTGCATGTGTCAGGAAGCAGGGAATGGTTTTTGTTCTTCTTAAACAGAAAGAAAATTCCTGTACAAACATCTAAAACATTTAAAATTTTCAATTATTCGAAGCAAATACAATTGTTTATAAAGTATTTGTAAGCAGCTAGTGGGGTGTGAGCTTACTCATACAAGGAGTGTATATTGCCAATCCAACTGTACAAGCATTCTTTGAAAATTTTTGCAACGTGACTGATATTTAAAGACCTTTTAATCAACATACTGATCTGCAAAACAACACAAAATTATGCAAATGAAGTGCTGCAAACAGAATTTTGCCTCAGGAATTGTAGCAGCAAAGTTGAATGAAAGAGACTGAAGCCACCAGTTACTTTACCCAAGGTTACTGACACAATTTTATATAAATGAAAGCATAAATTTTCAAGATGAAGATATTTGCAACTGAAAAAGAGTATAATCATTAACATTCAAAGGTGACAATTTATTTACTTTGATTTTGAAGGAGGATTAAACAAATTCAGGACATTTTTAATGAAGTTATTTAAAATTCGTGAAAGTCATTCTAACACATCTTACTGAAACCAATGCTCCTATTTTTGTAACCCAAGCTATGGTGGATATCCTTAACAAAATTCAGAAACACTGCGTATGTGCCAATTCATTGACGAAACACATTCTGTCAACATAAACCAGGTATTAAAGTCAAGAAACATATGTTTTTAAATAGACAGCATTCAGCTCCTCTTCCCGATTCCCACTTCAAATAATTCTTTTCCCTAGAAACACTGAATGTGGAATCTCCACTTCCAGACTTATTTTAACATTATTTTAAGTTCACAAAAATCTCCTGCAATCCTAGAGCAGCAGCTATTGAAGCACTCCATTGCTTCTGAGCAGACGGAGAAAGATTACTGTACCATAAAGAAAAGCCTCAAAGAATCACACAACTCACATTACACAAACGTTCAACATTCGCGTGGAAGTGACCATATGAGACCAACCTCAAACAATGCAGTTCCTCTGAAATAACGCTATTTAAAAGAATATTGTAATAAGATACGATAACTGATGCACTACTGAAATTTCCATAGTGACTAATGGTCCGATTTGCTGATCATTGTTTTATAGTGTGGAAAGGGTAGAAAAGATAGAGGAGGAGATTCAGAAAAGCTCCTACTCCCACACTCATCTCTGGATTTTCCTGTAAAAATGCTATTAAAGTCAGTTTGTCTTCTAAAGACTGAATAGTCTTAAAGACAGGACATTAATTGCAAAGTTTCACATGTCGACATGCCTCAAACCAACATAAAAAACTGCCTTAGGAAAACCAGTCAGCTTTAGATGTAGCTAAAATAAATCTTATTCTGTCTTCAACTCTCCCCACATTTACTAGATGTAGTTTGATACTTCAGAATTAATTCCTGCTGCTTTACCAGAAACTATCATAATTCTACATTTTCTAAAACAATTTTTCCTCATAAGAGCTCAGCTTTGAGAAAGGACTTTTTTCCTTTCACTTTTCCAACACCAATATTGTTCTCAAGCTGACCTGTCTTCCATCCAGACTGACATTTACAAGCTGTGCAAGAAGTTGTCCTCCTCCGCTTTTCTAACCTTATTAGAGGCATAAGGAGCATATCACAGAGACAAGATTTCAAATGAACCACCTCCCCCTGAATGCCAAGCCAGTGACTGTTTACACAATTAAAAAACTTCGTCTCAGCACTGTTTAAAAATCTATGTATCCTGTAACAGCATCATGTAAAGAACTTAAACAGCCACGTGTTAACATTTGCAGTTTACACAAGGTTATAGCTACACACCGGCACACCCATTATATCTGATTATAAATGTAAGTAAAAATATTTCCTTATTTACAATAAGACTTTTGAAGTCATTTTTATACATAGCCATGAGACACACTTTTTAACACAGAAAATACTTCTTCAAAATGTAGAAGTGAACATATAAAAACAATTATTTCAGACTATATGTGCAAAGGTATAGTTTTTGTTTCGCATCACAGAAACTGTGAAAAAGGAGAAGCTAACTGTAATATTTTCCAAAACAACTCACTTTTGTACAGAAAAAGCTGTTTATAATTTTTAGACCAAACTTTTTTTTGCTCCAAAACTTTCTATGGAACTAGTGTTTAAGCACTGCAAACACACAACTGACTTTTATTTTGACAGCTTAGAGTTTTAAAAGGAGCAAAATGATTTCTGGGCTGAAACTGCTGCTCTGTTTAATTATCATTATCCTATAAATGATGTCAGGAACAGTATCAGACTAGAACTGGCACTAATATACTAGGAGTGAGTATAGGTAATTAAAAGTATGAAGGATTTAATTTCAACTGAAACATTTGGAGCACAGAAAATAATGATTAAATGTAATATATGATTAATCAGAAACAATGCACGCTCATTCCACCAGCCAGTTCTATGATAACATCAACGTTGTGTAAAAAAAAAAAAAAAAAATCACAAACCAACAGGATTAACTTACACTTTGCAAACTGTATTCTTCTTAGAAATGCTTTCATTCTGCATATTTTGAACACAGAATTGAAGCTTTCTTCTTCTATAAAATGAAATCAGTACTCCAAGACTAGTTTTCATAATACTTTATCGATCCCAAAGACCATAAAGAAACAGCTTGACAACAACTATCATCAGCACAAAAAGTGGAAGATTTTAAGCAGGACTGCCAAAATCTCAGAAAACAAAGATTCCAAAATTCTATACATTAAAATTTCCCAGTTTTGTTAAAAGGCAGTAGAGAGACATAATTGAAGTGGGTATTTATGGATTTTAGCCAATGCATTCAGTTAGCAGTTCTGCTGATCCACCCACCTCTATATCTTTGACTACGCACAAACGCCTTTGCCCATTTCCTTTGTGCTCCAACAAGAGCAAGCCGATGAAATTTTGTGTGTTCCTGGTAAATCTGGTATCTGACAATAGGTCATTACAACTGTTCCCCAATACATCAAGAGTTTGCAGAGAACCCAGCTCAAGAACACCTTTCCTTCATTCTTTACGCCTCAGCTTACCATTTGATAAAGTAGATACATTAATAGCCCACTGCCTCAAATACTGTCTGGTTGTGCACCACTCCCACGGACAGCAGGACACCCACTCTGATTTTCAAGCTTTAGGGGAGGACTTCAGGGTTTGGGGTGAGAGAAGGAGTGATGAGCCTGCAGCAGCATTTTACCCACTTCGCTGAATACTTGGGGCATTTCCCTCCTGACAGCAGCACCTGGACCCCGAGCAGTGTTCTGAAGCAGAGGTGAAGATGCAAATGGCAAATATTGCTGGAAATGGGGAAAAAAAAAAATCCCTCCCTTCCAAAGAAGTTTCCATTTCTACACCTACATTATCACATAAAGAGAAAGGATTAGCAGGCACAGAGGTGTTTAGTATGCATGGAGGTGTTGGGTTGACAGTTGGACTACATGATCTCAGAGGCCTTTCCCAACCTTAATGATTCTATGTTTACTTTTGTTTAAGGTCCCATCTCAACTTCTTCAGCCCTTGGATTGCGTTTTCCCCCCACTTCTCCCAGAGCAGACCCATCTCCCCTTCTTCCCAAACCTCACAAACTTGGACGCTCGAGAGATTCTGCTACCTGGTAAGAGGGACTGCTGCTGAGAGGGGAGGATAATACCTGTGTTTCCTGAAGGTTTGAGGAGGAAAATGTGACAGTTTTGTAAAGAAAAGAAAATGTAAAGATCAAAGAGAAGGGAAGAGGACTGCTGAGATTGTTGTGAAGTAGAAAGAGCAGGAGACTCTTGCTCCCACAAGCCTCCCCCAGAAGACCTCTGAAACCCTTTCCTTCCACCAGGAAAACCCTCAACTTTCTTGAAACACTACTGGGATTTCACCTGCTGGGAAGTCTTGAACTCGCTCTTGACCCACCTTTTTTCATCTATCAAATCATTGCTCACAGCAATTCTTGCAATCAGAAATGCTATATGCACTAGAGATGGGTGTCTGAGAGCTCTTCAGAACCTGAAGCATTACTTTCATCTCAATTACTAACTAGCAAAGAGTTAACTATAAAAGTCAACTAGCTTTCTTTAGCACTTAGTATATTTCTGATATGAAACTCTGCATAAGCTATAAGCTTTATCCAAGAGGTAAATTTCAAAACTGATTTGCAATATTGACATTTTCCCTAATTCTAGAAAGTCAAACAAGTAGTTATTCACAGTAAAAGATCACGTTAAAGGATCATAAAAATAAGTATTACATCACGCTTCTAACGAGACACACTGGAAAGTTCAAAAATGCAAAGCAGCTTTGCATAGAAAGTAAGAGACAAAGTGTTAAATGTTTTCTCTGACTCTTGCCGAATGTCCTGCTCTGTAGTGATGGATGAGGTTTCCTGAGGCTAAGATGCCAAAGCCAATTAGCCATGTCAATCCACAAGAACGCCAGCTGCCAGGATCTAACTTTATTACTGTATTACTTAACAGTGAAGACATCAGCAATGTTTAAGTTCACATGACTCTCAATTTTAAAACCTGCCTTTAAAGATTTGGGGTGGGGGTAGCGACAATGACCTTAAGTTTCAACCTTTTAAAATCATCAGTGTGTGCCATGAATTATCCATAATTTGATTATGTAAAGTATTCTGTTAATCAAATTAGTCTACATTATGCTCTATTCAAAAGAAAGTAAGACTTCAGCTCATTTCCCTCCTCATATGAGTTTTATGTAATGTTTATGTTTAAAAGTAGCAATTTATTTCAATATTGCCTGTTTCAGTTGCCAAACTGCCTATCCCACAGAATATGGTATGTGTAAAGTATATAGCTTACTCATTTATGGCATCTAATTCTGAATTCCAAAATAAAATTTTTGGAAAGTGTCTTGAGCATTTATCGACTAGAATAAAACATGCCCAAGTCTTTGATTATTTGAAAACATCTGCATTTAATTTCTAAGCAAGGAGTTTGGAAATGTTGATGATACAATACACTTCCCTGCACAGTCACCACAATAAAATTAAGGATTCTGTGAAAGGGTAAATTTTTTCTTCTACTTAGGTGCCTTTGGAATAGATCTGAACATTAGTGTAAGGCATTAAAAAGCACTCATTTCTTTTGAATAACCTCCATATTCCTCCAAACTACTCAGAAAAATTTGCTCCTTTTCAAGTCGTCTACTTGAAAGGAGACTTTTCTATTTAGTATCTAACTTTATTAACATCTTAATAGAAACCATTTTGGCTTTTTGCTAACTACTACATTTACACTTCCTTTACTTTACCACTCCAGTATACAACTGGCACATGGTATTAACAGCACCTCTTCCTGAACTGTTCTGTACCCTGGGGATGCTGAGAGAATGAGAGAAAAGCAGAACCATAACAAGGTTAACAACAGTTACAAGTCTTCTGAAGAGAAAACAAGCTTTCTTTTCCACGCTCTTATTCAAAACTGGGTTTAGTTAGTTTTAATTATTTCTAAGCTGGAGGTTTTTAATTATTTCTGCAAACACATGCATATACATACCTAGGTATTACAGCAAATAAGAAGCATTAGAAGAGCTTAAGATTAATAAAAGCTAGTTCCCTAGTATTGATTCTACCAGTCAGAATGCAAACCAAAGGAAAAAGACACCAGAATGGGTAACAAATATACTCTAGCTATGCAGATCTTTGAATCTGTAAGCCTTCTTGTTCCATTATGATTTTGTCTTTCGAGATGTTTCTGAAAGACAACTTCATATTTTGAGGCTCTATTTTGCAAAATAATTTAAGTGCCATTAGTGCCTGAGAATGCTGTATTTCATTACCATTTAATTATAGAGGATTAAAGATTGCCTGTTGAAATCATATAAAAAACACCCCCACATTTCTCACTGAAGCACACCGTCTTCAAGTCTAAACTAACATGTGATTAGCTTTCTTCTTTGAGATTAGCTCTTTTCAACCTAAAGGATAAAAATCCATCAATCTTGGTTCTTTTTCCTGAGTTTGGTAAACCAGATTACATCCAAGTCCTCCGTCACTGTCAAAAAGTGCATTTTTGATGCCTGACTGTCCACGCTGTAACGTGGACGTACCCCAAGTGTCATTCTGAGAAGGAAGGGCTGACTCTGCCTGGCTTTAAACCATGAGACAGATTAAACGATGTGAAGGCCATAGAACAAATGTCAGATGAGCTCCACCTGAGTATGCCTTCTATGAAATGGAAAAGAGGCAAGTTCCTTGTTTTCCACCTCATTTTTCCACTAAGATCCAGGCAGTATAGAAGCAGAAGCTACAGAGGCTCTCCTAAATCCAGATGACAGAATAGCAGAAAAACACCAGTCTGCAACAAAAGGCAGGACTTACCAAGGAACATCGCAGGACCTGATAGCAGCAGAAGCAAATATCTTCACAAAATCCCCAGTTACAATGTGGGCCAAAATAGTAGCAAAAATGCCACTATTAGAAGTGGGGATTCAGGACTCTCAGCTGAGCTTCAGACTCGAGATGCGTTAAGGAAGAAGCATCCATTAGAACGGTAGCCACAGGGAAAGCACTAGTGAGTCAATACCGATGTCTAAATTGATACCAGAGAAGACTTGTTTCTTGTTAGCACTAAAATCTTGTTAGCACTAAAAAAAAATTAACTGGTGACAGAAGTTCAAAAACTATCAACTTCAGCCAGCAGCAAGTCATCACCTGAGGCAGTTTGTCCATACGACAGCAGAAATTTTGCCATAAGTGAGTACTTGAGACTTCTTCCTAGACAGTACTAAATTCTGTCCTTTTTGCGCTTCCCTTACCCAGGCAGTGATGACAGATGCTTCCCTAGGGAGATCAGTACATCACTTCAGAACACTGTCCTAATATTGGGCTTCAAGTTCCATGGGGCAGGAATTACTTTACAATCCCAAGTTCTAGCTCAGCATGGGTTTCAATGAGGAAAACCCAAGAGCTTCCCTGGGAGCTTTCAAACAGGAATGTCTTCCTCTCAGTTAACCAGGAGGTCAGAAGCAGAATATCATAGAATCATTTAGGCTGGAAAAAACCCTTAAGATCATCAAGTCCAACCATTAACCTAGCACTGCCAAGTCCACCACTAAACCATGTCCCTAAGCATCTACACATCTTTTAAATACCTCCAGGGATGGTGACTCAGCCACCTCCCTGGGCAGCCCGTTCCAGAGCATGACAACCCTTTCGGGGAAGAAATTTTTCCTAATATCCAGTCTAAACCAAATATCAAAGTACTTGTGCTGTTCTAACAACTTATAAAACAGAGAAAATAAGACTACTTACTATTCTAAGAACAAAGCTAGCCTGCAAGAAGGAACTAAGCAGTGGTTTTACTTCAACTGACACACTATAGACTCAAAAGGTGACAACACAAGGAATGAAAGGGGAATCTACCCTGGACACCATTAGAGAATAAATATACATGGTCCCTGCCAGCTGCTGCTGTAACCAAAGCCACTGTCACCTCAGAAGAGGGGTGCAGATAACAGTGACAAAGCAAGGAAGAGATGGTGGCAGGACAGGTAGCATCCAGGGAGACAAGTATCTCAAGCCTTCACTTGATGCACTTTCAGTTATAGAGATTACTTCTGAAATGTTAGAAAACTAAAAATTTCCAGGTATTCCTATCTCAGCAAATAAGCTAAAAGAATAGGTGAGCTCCTCCATCCTGGCAGTCCTTGTATAATGTTAATAATAAGAATCACATGAAAGCACACCAGAAAATTTTAATTATCTAAAAAGAAAAGGCAGGAGTGGTCAAATCCATTTTACTAGAACCCAGTGCTTCTAAAATTTTAGAATTTGTATTGGGTAAAAGTAAATCCATCCACCCTTCTTCATTCTGGATTGCCTCCATCTTTTGACTAAAACTGAATTGTTCCCAGTGGAGAAGAAAAGGAGCCAGTCAGTACCTTGTTTATAGAAAGTCAGTTTAGTAAGTTTAAACAGAAAACATTTTCTTGTGTTACGATAAATAAACCATGTAACCAAATATAATGGTTTGCCAAAACAAATGGGACAAGTTAAATGCTTATTATTTCACAGAATTATCAATGAAGAAGTGACAATCATTAACTTTTTTTTTTATTTTAAAGGATATTTCTGAAATGGTATACATTTTAGAGCATATAAGAGTACTAGGTGATAATTTCTCAGAGTTGCAAGTTATGCAAATGACAGAAACCTGATTTTATAGTCAAACAGCACATTACTAAAATAAAAACACTTCAACCTGTATTATTCATAGTATCCTCCAGCATTTAATCGCAGCTGGCACAAGGTATTTCGTGAAACATCCGTAACAACTCAGACACATTGGCAATTTTGTACAGAAAGCACTTGATAAGCTGGTGAGAAAAATCACTCAGGAATGCGCAGTGTCAGAGCACTTCTTGCGTGCACATACCTTCCTTTACAATATTACCAGTTTGCCTTTAGCAAAAATTTAAAACTACAGGATCAGCAAAAGCACAGCTTAAAAGTGGATTTCTGTTGTTACTTTTTCTCTTGCCATAGCAAGTCTCACTCCTCTTTCTTTCATCCCTTCATGTATCACCTCCACAAAGTATGAAACAATAACAACAAATTTACTGTATGTGGAAAGCGATACTGGAGGGCCCTTGGTTCAAATGTTTGAACCATGTTTCATATTGTGTCATATCTCTATCAGGCTTGGTATCTACTTTGCTGCCTGCATGTATCCTAAATTAGGCTAATGGCTTTGATTTTTTTTAAATATTGCAAAGCATGAGGATTTAGTGATATTTTGAATCACTATGACTTCCATCCTGTAAAAAAACATACAAATATCTGGCATTAAAACTGACTGAAGAGCACTGGATACTCTTTTCTCCATTAGATTCTGAGGGATTTCTTTTTAAGTCTGTGCTTCAGCATTTTTGCATGCTCCTAGACCAAATATTTCAAGCTTTAAGAGCACAACTTACATGCAGCCTTCACATTGACTGGTTGGAATAAACAAAGATACAGCCAAAATGAACCCAGATTTAGTCTACTTATGCAACTGAAAAACAATTCAACTGTGAAACTTCTTGGACCACTTTAAAACGGCAAGAAACTTTGTACTCAGCTGTATTACTTGTTCTCTATCATATACAAAAGCAGAGCATCACCCACTGTAATGCCTTTGATCAACTTGTTCGGTTCAGTATTTGTTTAATGTGAACAGTATTTCTTAGTCACTTTAACTCTTCCTTAATTGGACTTGAAATACAAATTTAAAAAGTATTTCTGAAATAGCAGACATCGGGAAGGGAAGGAGTTGGTACGTCTGAAAGGAACAGCAATGAGGTAAGCAGGCGCTCAGCTTCATTAGCAGGCTGTTAAAGTGAACATGGTCACAGCAGCTCTCAGAGGTTTTCCAGAAAACGTCACAAGTTTGGACGTACAAAATGTTGAAGGTCTTCCCTTATTGCACTCTTCTTACACTCTTGACTGTCCTCTCAGCATTTCTATTCACTATCAGTGGTCTTTAATGTATGATCACCACATTGCACTGCATCTGGGAAGATGTACCCTTCCTCCCACACTTTACTTCATACTACTGATGACAAGCATGGCTGTATATTTCTTACTTTAAAACAGTATCTCCTCCTTGCTATAGGACCTATGTACAATACTTTGTAAGTGGCAGATGCACTGATGACCCAACATCAGCATAACAATAAATAAAACACGGGATCTTCATATTTCTGTGTAAACTTTATCCAGATGCAATTGCTGACAACAATTTCTCCAACTCCCATATCCAGGACTTCAATAATACCATCTCTCTTTCTGGGCTCTTGCTAAATTTCTCTTCATATTAATTGCAACAAAATTCATCCTTTCCTTTCCCTGCAAACCCATCATTTTCTTTATCATCTGCTCACTGCTTTAACTAGAATAGACTCTACGTTTTCTCATCTTTCTTAGGCTTGTTATACTTGTAACACTCCCACAAACCAAATCCCATTACGTCAGCCCAGCTCCAGTCCCTTCATGTCTCTTGCCACAATAAATTCTCATTTCTCATCTTTAGCTTGTCCTTCGCTGCCTTCTTTTCTTCCTAGTCTTATTTTTCAAATTTATACCTTTCCACTCCCTAATGCTCTCTCTACGGCTGGGCCAGATTCCTACACCTCTTCCTCCCATCACACTCAAGAACCAGTCCTCAACAGCATCACTCTTCCTTTTGCATCCAGCTGCCTTATCTTATGCTTGAGCTTGACATCGTTTAACCCATGACCCTCAAGAGCAACTTGTTAATATTAACATTTCCAATTTTGCAAGTACAACACCATACATTAGCAGCCATAGTACAAAACGAAGAAAGCCAGTGACGCTTTTTGTGCCAGAAAGTGATGCACAGTTTGAATTTCAAACATTCCACGTACAGAAACTTCCATTTTTTTCTGATAAAGGAAAAAAAAAATGCATTTCATAGTTCAGCATATACTAGGATAACTGCCTCTTCAGTGTAGCATTTCAATAACAACATATCAATTTTCCTAAATTTTTGTTTCTCAAAAGTTTTATATCAAATTGGCCCTAGTCCAGACTAGTCTCTTCCTATAGCGCATATCAAAGGCAGCCTTTGTTTTGTTTGCAACACAAAAAAAATTCCTAATCCAAAGACATGGCTTCTTCAACTTAAAAGCAACAACTCATCTGTCGAGCTGTTCACAATAAAGTATGCCATAACTCTTTTAAAACATAAGAGCTATACGTCTTTCTCATGGTCAGTCATTAATATCATCTACTTTTCCAGATAAAAATAACTGAAGAGATTACATTTCACTTTCCACCTTTTGTTGGAATCTTGGGGTTCCTTTTGATCTCAAATTATCCATGAAGGATTATCTTATATGTTCACTACCAATGCGTCTCTTACGATCCTAGAAATCTCTTGCCTTTAACATGTGCAATCCAAAATAGAACTTGAAAGGCTCCATGCTTCTGTGTGGTCCACAGCACTGACTACTGCTACTCTGCTCCGGGGTATTACAGAAACATCAGGTCTCAGACTGTAACTACTTAAAAATTTCCAAACCCACATGTTCGACAATGTTGAACAGCCATATTATAATGGCATAATATGCTCAGGCATATTAATTTACTTCTAAAAACTCTGACTGACTTCCAGTGAGAAGCTCAGAAGTTGATTTTAGACTCTGCATATCAAAATTAAAACTACAGATCCTTCACTCCTATACTTATTTCTCATTCTTATCTAAAAAAAAAAAAAAAATCCAAGCCCTGAAGTGCATTGCTGTATAGCTTCAATTTAGCAGAAAGCTAGTCTAGGAAAGCATTTTTATTCGATTTTTCCATAAAGCATATATAACCTAAACAGCTTATTTTTAATCTGTCATTTTATTGTGTAAGCAGCAAGGAAATGCAACTGGGGAGTTCAGGTTGACATAAATCTATAATCACTGATTTATTTAAAATGAGCCAGGACACTTATTCATATGTTTCTAGTAGCTTTCAGATTAGAAATCAATAAAAATGTCACCTTTAGAACAAGAGTCCTTAGACCCACTGCCTTTCATGTTCCACTGCATTTCCCTCACTGAACTGAGAAACAGCAGCCCTGCATAAAGACTTTAACACACCTTTCCCCTTTTCACTAAGTAAATTCATCTCTGAGGACAAATTGTCACGCATTGCCAACAGGACAATAGAAGTAAAATTTTCTGATTTAAAAGCCCTAATATGGCTATAAAAATTCACTGCAGCTACAGTCATGATATTGCTTATAACCACCAATAAGCCTAATTACAATTAGCTCCTGTCTGTCTAACTGGGCAAAGGCACACATGAAGAATCACACAAAAAGCCTCAATTATTATTGCTCAGGCTGCAAAACACAGATTAGCAAAACGTGAAACAAAACAAAGGAATACATTTAGTTCAATGAATAACTTAATAGGTCCTGACAGTAGTTTTACAGAATGCAAGAAATGCAAGGTAATTTCACAATCTAGCTGCCATCATTAATGATTAAAATTTCTCAGCTTTCAGAATGGGGCACGCTGCAATCTAAAGATGACAGAAATAAATGTTTTAAAGGCTTAGTAAATTTATAAGTGAATCTTATCAAAGCATATAAAGTTCTACACCAAAGACAAGCAACACAAATGGGGAAACAATTACAGTGATTACACAGCTTTCTAACAAGGTAAGTATGATATGATCAAGGGCAGTTTACGAAGCAAATTCTGGTAGCTCTGAGTTCACCAAAGAGTTGTGACTAAAATAAACCATTATGCAGAAGAGAATACCCATTGCATTGAATGGCGTCAATAAAACGTAACTGCATCAGTTGGCTTTTTCCTTATAACACCATCCAATATCATGTGAACTGTGTGGCATTGCAGCTTAAGAGCTGTGAACGTCATGAAAGCTTTCTCAGAATTGGGATACCCAGAGGTGCTGCTATTTAAGCACACCTATTCCACCCTTCTCTTGAAAAGTCCATCCCAAATGAATGATGACATGCCCAACTAATTATCACAATTTTTATAACCTCTGTTTCCCGAACAAGGAGTTTCTACACAGTTGCTCTTTTGAATTCAGGGAAAACGTCAAACCTTTCAAGGTTAACACATCCTCGTAGGAATCCAACTTTGTTCCCACATGTCATTGCAGGTCTGAATATCTAATTAATTAAATTTCAAGAAAGGGATTTTTCATCTTTTCAAATTAGGAAAAAAACTTTACAAAGAAAAGGAATCCTAAAGGATACTGTATGAGCCATCCAAGTCAAGCAGCTATAAAAGTTAAAATGAAGTTAAAATAAAAATAGAAGTTAAAATCAAATAAAATAATTAAATAATTAAAATAAAAGTTAAAATAAAAACCTCAGATAATTCTTTTGGCACAATAAAATCAGTTCTAAAGTAGTATGATCATGTAACAGAAATATTATATATTTACAAGAAGTTAATGCACAAAGCGCCATTTAGAGAAATTCCCTACTGTTATGTATTTGAACGAGATTACAAGGAATATGACACAAAAAAATTTAAATCTATACAACCATGTCGTAAAGATGTTTACATGTGCAGTATTTCATATCAGTTTGAGAAACAATTAATTACAAAACTAAAGTATATGGTGTTGGATTACTCCTCTGCAAAATAACGAACACTAAAAGTACCAGATGCCATTCTGCTATGGAGGGCATATATAAAACTACACATTTTCCTGGGGCTATGATACAAGAAATTTTGAGGACAGCACAATGAAATACATTTCAGCCTCTGCTTTACAGCTACTTCCAAAAGACCTACAGTCACAATTTGCTCCTAAGATAATTTTTTTTACCTAATAACACATAATTCTTAAAGAAAAAGAAAAATCCTGGAAGCATTAAAAAGGCAATTAATCTTAGCATCGAGTTTAAACAAGATACATTTCCAATGAATCTTACATACTTTTATTCTTGAAATAAAGGACTACTTACTTGATTGGCCATGTAAATTGTGAGGAGACCTCTCCTATAAACAGAAATGATAAAATTAGTGAATGAATTAAACATTTCTTGCACACTGAAGAAAAACACTTTAAGCATTAAGAATATTTTATTAAAGAAGAGAGTTTAAAAAAACGGATTATTGATGGAGGATGAATCATTACCACCTTATAGAAAAATAAGTATGAAACCAAAAATAGAACCTTGATAGCACGGTATCCAAAGCGGTGAGGAATTACATGAACCAGGTTATATATAGCAACTTGCTACTGCACAAGTCCCGAAGCCTTCATGAAGGGGCAGGGCACCTTGAATTACACAGTACTTATCACAAAATAAAAGCCTACACGTGAGCTGGTAACGTAAACAAACAAACCGTGGCCAAAGCCTAAGTTAAATTGTGAATTTACAGAAAACTGCTTGTGTCTAAGCTTCTGTTTTGTGACCAGTGCTAGGTAACTCAAGACGCCTTAGCCCTTCTGCTTGCATTATCATGAAAAGTGTTTTCTACTGAGACCGATGATGCAGAAATCTTGGCTCAAACCAGTATGCCCTGCCTTTTCTAGTTGAGAGTCACAATGCCAACACTGCCCTGGCACAGCTGCCACCATTTTCTCTTCTAACCTTTACTTAATTGGGGGGGGGGGGGGGGGGGGTGTCCCCTTCTATTTTCAGATCTGTCCCTATGTCTCAGCCCATAGATCACACCGCTATTTAGATAGAAAAAGTATAAAACTTGAGCCCACGCTCTCACGCTTTTGCTGATGCTACTGCAGCACAAGACCAAAACTGAACTCTTGACTATGCAGATGTGAGCTGCTCCAGTAACAGACTGTATTAGATGTCACGGTAGGGTCCAGATGAAGAAACCACAGCTATTTTCTGTACATCATACGCAAGTCACCATGGGCCTCAAGAAAGTGGAAAACCTTTCTGCAGATTTGCTTTGCCCTCATTCCTTCCTCCTCTTCTGCAAAGATTAGCTTAGAGACTATGGCCAAAGGTTGGAAAACTCAGTTTCAGTATTTCTTGACTGGAATGCTGTTCTTAACTTCTTGATTTTACTGTCAGCCTTGTAGCATTTGGGATTTTTCTTATGTCCCCACTGCTGTTACACACAAAATTTGAAACTAACATAGAAAGCACCACATGGTTAACCGTTAAAGTTTCTCAATATGGAACTGAGTTTATAACCTGATCTCATCTTTGTCTTCACGTCATTCAGGGGTTTTTTTATACTGCTACTACATGAATAACAAAGGTCCAACCCAGGCTTGTATGTTCCATTTTGTCGTGAGACTTGAAGTTTTCAAGCATTCATAGAGTGCTTCAGAGAATGGTATGTTAACTGAACATATCTTGCTATCATGTCAGTTGAAGAGGCAAGCAAACCAAAATCACAGGTAGCAGGAAACAGGTAAATTCCTACTGCATAGTTCCCAGGCTTCAACCATCCGAAAAAAAGTTTATTCAGTATTTTCTGACCCCATGTTTAGGCGTTTATAACTTTGCCAAGTTACACATCCAGATCAAGGTTTTTCACAGCAGATACCTAAGGTACAGGGATATATTTCACATCATGTTGAATTTGCAGGAAGCAGCGATGCACCATCCTGAGTTCCACAAGTTGCTCTCTATTTACAGGGAAGATTCAAATTTAGCTTACATTCAAAACTTTAACTAGCAAAATCAGTTTGGGGTTTGGGTTTTGGTTTTTTGTTTTGTTTTGTGCAGAGTTACGCATCTGCTCTTTGTATACCTTCTCCACCTGGTACCACTCTGTGCCAGGTATTAGAAACAAGACTCTAGCACAGAAACCTAAGGAAAAAAAAGCCTGAATCTAAAGATTTGGTGAGGATGAGGCACACAAGAAACAAAAAGACAACAGATAGGGAACAGGGTCTGTAAACGTTAAAGCAAAGAGACCTATACAACTTGTAATAAAGCATCAAAATATTGCATGATGTTTCTGACCAAGAAGGGGTGAAAACTCACCTCGTGTAATAGATGAATTCAACTCTCAAGCTGGTCTGTAAATAATAACCTAGTCTTTCAGCCGACTAGCTCAGATAAAATAATATAGGTGTCCTGACCCTCCTGATTACCAAACTGGCAGCCAATACAGTTCTGTGTACTGTAAATTTTAATTTGTTCTTGTGGGGAAAAATCCTGGATATTTTGTGTTTCTTGGATTTTTTTTTTTTTTTTACTCCTGTAATAGTATTAAAAGTTTAGGATAAATATCCCAACACTCAGCTGTTTGGAAACACAGAATTAAATTTAGAATGAGAGCTAACCTGGTAACTCAATACACTTTGAGTATTCTGGAAAACATCAGAACTTCAATAACGTCCTGCAGTAACACACTTACCTGCGAGAAGCTACCACCAGGTACTGAGTGACAGACGCAGCTTTAAGAATGTTGTGTGTGCATTCACAATTGTATTATACATAGCATGCACAAAACAGCATGACTATTGTATGTGCACATACTTTACCTGGTGGATTCTCTCTATGTCACGCAGGCAGGGATGACACGCAGGCAGGGTCTTTTAGCCTCCCACTGAATTTTAAGTACTACAAAACTAAGAATTTGATCTAACAAAGTTTTAGCTTCTATTGTGGTCCCTTTTGGCTAAGTGTAAAATGCAACTCACCAACTGCAAAGACAAAGAAAGGAAAAGGGGCTAGAGAAGAGGAAGGAAAGAAATCAGAAGCTGCAGTGCAGCTGCAGAGAGACCAATGTGAGAAGTAGGCGGTCAGGAGGAGGGAAAGCGTGCAGACGACGAATGTGCACAAAGAAGTAACTTCTGGAGCTGAAAATACAGAAAGTTGCTAGATGACATCATCTGAAAGCGCCTTTGGTAAGCCTGTCTCTATCTGCTGCTGTACAAAGCCCTGGCTAACTCCAAGCAGAAAGTTTTAATTCTGTGACTGTTTGGGGGGGGGGGGGGGGGGAAGGACTCTTCCTGGCCCTGTGCAAATGTGACACAGCAAGCCTAACCCAACCCTGAACTCGGTGGAACTTCAGAAAACGTTGCACTGTTTTGTAGCAATGACAGCTGATGGAAAACAGGACAGAAAGATGGAGGTAGGCCAAGCAAAAGGGTCACTGGTACAACCTAAGGACTGTATTAAAACTGCATCTGGTAAATAAGAGAAGAATATAATTGGGAAATGGTATTACAAGAGCAGGAAATAATTAAACAACAAAAATAATTAATCAGCCATGTCTAACCACCTGCTTTGGGGAGGTTTAAAGATACTAATAAATGGCTAAAATTGCACCCCCAAAGTCCATGAACCAGTGCTGAACATTAATCTCAGGAGCACCAACATCAGCAGGTCATTATACCAGTGACAGTCCAGCAAGGTCACTACAGGAAAGCCCAAGCAAATGCACACAAATCTTTACTGCCCCTTCCTCCTCCATCGTCTCTGTCTCATGCCATTTTCTTCCAGAGGCCGCTCTCATCAAGATCTTGATTTTGGCTTCCCACTGCCTCCCTCTCACCTCTTCAACTGACAGCATCTCCCATACTCTGCTCTGTTTCTAATACGATCTTTAATTGGGGAAGAAAAAACACAAGCTAGGAGCAAAATTCATGAGTGGCAGGGCAAGGCTGAACTAGGACAAGGATGTAAGTCAGCATCCAAGAAAGCTGCATCTGTGGGACAAGACATGGGATGGCACGTCCTGGTCCATCCTGCCAGTCTGTTGTGTTAAATTAAAGAACCGAATAAAAATTTTTCTGAAAAAGTCTTAACAAGACTGGTATCTTTTACCTGAAAAGGAGGATTGCACAAAAGCAATCACATTTTTTAATTACCCTTTAATTCAAGTACCAAAAAGCAGCAGTGTTTACCACACTTTTCATTTTGTTTCTTCTTTTTTTCCCCCAATTCCACTTTCACATGAATTTTCTTGTATCCTTGTTAGAGAACTGAGTAGGCAATGTCCCAACAGCTTAGTTATTCAGCACAGGTCACGTCATCTGTGGCTGAACAATTCCAATCTTCTTGATTCCACTTTTAATGTTTAAATTACAGCAGACCACAGGCTTCCGGAAGATAATTCTCTTGTTCATTTATACTTTCCTCAAAGAAAAGTTTCACTTGATAAAATTTGCTTTTCGGACAACTTGGTAATGTTCAGACCAAATTGTAACAGCAATAGCTCTTAAACTATGGCCTATAAACCTCAACAGAGAACCACATATTTTTGTGATTGCACTGCCCAGAGGAAAGAGTCTAAAATAACTGTCAAAAAACCCAAAAAGCTATAGGATAAAAATAGCAAGGAAGCCTAGCAGTGTACTGGGCTGTATTACCAGAAGTGTAGGTAGGAGGTCAAGGGAAATGATTAATCCCCTTTACTTGGCACTCACTACACCACCCAGAGTACTGCGCTCAGTTTTGGTCCCCAATACAAAACAGGCATTGATCAACCAGCAGGGAGGACTACGAGCATGGCCGGGGAGATTTTGACTTGACCTGAAGAAACAGCGTTTTCTCCATCAAGACAGCAAAGCATCGGAACAGGGACCCAGAGGGGTTGTTGGACCTTTGTCCTTAAATGTTTGCAAGGCTGACCGGACAAATCCCTAAGCAAGCTGGTCTGAACTCAGTGCTGGTCCTGCTCCGAGCAGGAGCTGCACTAGCTGACTTCCCAAGGCTCATCTGAACAGTTCTATCAATCTACAGAAAAAAAAGGGTGGAAAGCAACTTCAAAATATCATACATAATTTTTTCCACAGATTATAAAATCAGAAGAGATTACAGTGATAAATAGTCTGGCTTCCTAACTAATATAAAACACAAACTTTTCTTTAATGAATTAGCCACTTCTTTAAAAAGACCAAGTTTGTCTTTAAGTATTTCCAATGAAGTCACCACAACCACTGATAAGTTATTCTAATGCTACTTACCTTTACAATTTGCACCCTACTTTACACAGGAATGTGTCCAGTCACTGAAAGCGGTTACTTCCTCACCTCCACTGTAATACTAGAGAGTCCAACCAAGTCACCCACATACCATTTCTTAAACAAAAACTGAGCTCCTTCAGTTTTCCCACTATGTTCCCTAAGATTTTAATCACACTCATGGCTCTTCACTGAAACCGTCCCAATTTTTCAGAACTCGTCTTCAAGGATTTAAAATGAAAATACAAGAAATAAAAAACAGATTAAAGATTTCCTGTTCTCTGTTTAATCAATAGTATTTTAAAGTCAAAGAAATCAACAAGTGCCACCCTCAGACTTTGAATGCATCTGCCTGTGAGCAAGGTATTTATATTTTCATGCAAATGCTGTAAATTCTGGAAAACTTATTTGATTAAGGCCAAAGCCCAATTCCCCTTACACACAAGTTAAAAATCCTATTCATACCAACAGAAGCAATGACAACTGTCCAAATCTGCATGCCAACATATTGTTTGTGGAACAGTTTCCTAAAGAATGTTTTCTTGCTTAGCTTAACACTTTATAAAATTCAAAGAATAACTTTACTTTCACAAGTAGCATGAGCTTTTGCTTCATATAATAGCAAATCACACAAAATACCAATTTTTAAAATACAACCAAGATGTTTTTTCCTGTGAAACTCACTGCCAGTTCTCTCTCCTTAGTTATGGTTTGCCTTCAATATATTTATGGTTTTCCTTAAATATAGAGTTGTTGCTAAGCTAAAAAAAAAAAAACAACCAAAAAAACAAAACACAACAAAAAAACAAAACAAAAAAAAACCCCTTGCCTGAAGGTGGGATGAATCCTCAGAACATGCTTATGCTCATGGCAATTTTACCTTAAATTATTGCAACCACAGCAGCACTCAAAAAAAATTTCCAACAGAAAGCAAACACCTTCTCTTTCTCTAAACAGCCACAGAAGAGAGGTAGGTGCCTGTCATTTTTAAGCTATTCCTCTCTCAATATTCATTCCTCCTTTTGAATATTTATTTGTCATATGTTTTGCCTTGCCCTGTCCATCTCATATGTCTAATACGCAGCACTCCAGTCCCTGCGGTTTTCTCATCAAGAACTTTATTTTGGCAATACGAAGTTTGAAGCATTGTTTTCTCTATTGCCTTGTTTCAGTCAAACCACAAACCTTTCTGAGTAGACATCCTGAAATCTAAACATTCACTGAAATTAATTAAACATATTTGAACTACTATAATAGCATTTTTTACCAGTCTTGTGTTTTTTATGATCACATATTTTTCTTGCTCAAAACTAAAGAGGAAATAAGTGACCAAGTCAGAAATAACAGGAAATAACTACAGCAAGATGAATACCACTATGTACAAAATTCACATAAATTGACTAAACAGGCACCTCTTTCAGTGAGAATAGCTCTAGGTGTGAGCTGGAACAGTGAGCCAGTAAATTCACACCCCAGGGCGAGGTACACACTGGGGCAAGTACATCCAGGCCCCATACTCTCCTACAGCTCTTGTAACCCAGCGTACAGCAGCAGTTAGTAGTAGAGGTGGCTAGAAGGAGCCTGAAGATGGATAAAGCAGCATGTTAAAAATCATTATGCATGCAATTGAGAGAACATGTTCTCTGATTACACAGCCTCACTGATGGGTTATGTTTCTCCATGTATATAGTAAATTCAAACAGTTAGGGGGCAAAAACCCATGAAATAAAAATATCCAACTCACTGCTAAGACAAGAATAGTTTTAGCTTTGCTATAAAACTTTCTAACTTCATCCCCAGTGCAAAACGTCATGTTCCTACTATTTGCTTTTCCAAAAATTCTTAGTCTTGTCAAACCAACAAGCCTGACCTGAGAATAAATAGGTACTAGAATGAAACAAGTCAAACTTACCTTTTCTTGTGACCTATACGACAAGATTGGAACTACACATGGCTTTAACATAGTGTATTTATTAAAAAATACATTTTTAATAAGTTTTCTACAAATTCAGTTTGAATTTTATACAGATACCACTGTTCATTGAGTCTGCTGCATATTCTGGTAGTTATCACCTTATTTTAACTCACAATCCTTTTTTGGATTCTCTACAATTCTAAGAAATCACAAATAAAACTACTTTCAAAGGCATCAGTGGCTTCAAAGGTATATATGGGCTGGAATGTAAAAAAAAAGTAAGGAGCACATAACTTATGCTGTACTGACTTGTTATAGTAAAATTTGAGAACATTTGTCCTTTTTTTTAAAAAAAAAAAAAAAAAAAGAAAGAGTTAACTCTGGCTTTAACTTCTGAACATAAACTAAGAAGCTAACATAATAGTTTGTAATGGCTCCCCAGACAGGATTTGTGGTCTGCAAAAACAGGAAGAATTCCTCCCCCCAGCTTCCCTCCCCCACACACTGTATAACACACCACTTTATAACCTGCAGAATTAAATCAAACACACAAATCACAGGTTTCCCCTGAAAAGAAAAAGGTCAAAATGAAGAAGGTTTTTTTTTTTCCCTGCTCTACAGCAGCTTGACACCACAAGCTAACCAACTATAGATCTGGAGTTGCGATTGCATCCCTGTAATAACACAAGTACTACAGATTATGTTTAGGGTATCGTTAATCTCTCACACCCACCAATTTCCTACTGACAGCTGGAGGCCAGCAGCGAAATCCTGGTGCAAAAGTTCACTTAAAATCAGCAGGAACAGATAAGCTTTCAAAATAATGCTGAAAATTATGAAAACAGACCTAAGCAATAAGTTTTCAAAAAAGAAAATGATTACTTTTTGAGCTTAGTAAATACCAGTAGCAAGTCTTTCACACGAAGATAATGTTCAGGCACATAACTTAATCTGAAAAAATACAGTTTAAGGACCCACAGGGCACTTTTTTTTAAGGAATTTTCTATTTCAAAATTTTGGGTTGTTTAAAGTAGCAAATGGACACTTTACAGGTTGGGAAACTGAAGTTGGTCAAAACTGCAAATTAGTAATACTTGCTTCGAGCACATTGCATGTTATTTTTTCTTGCAAGTACTCAGAATTTGTTGTTCTTAAAAGGAAAGAAAAGAAACTCAACACGTTCTATGATTTGAACACATGCCAAAGAAAGGGTATGAGAAAACTGGAAAGGGAGAGAAGCCAAAAAGAAAATATATCTACAGTAATACATTCCAGTTAAATTAGTACCAATAATTCTTACTGAGTTTTCAGCTAGTGCAACACAAGATAACATCTATAGTTTAATTTTTTAACTGTTTTATACTCTATTTTACACAGATTTTCTTTCAACTTTCCTTCTCTCTTCTTCCTCTCCCAGTTTCTCTATGGTGCCTACAGAGCCAACAGAATCAAAGCAAAGGCTGACCTACAGAGGAGAAAAAAACTCTTAATTAAAGAGTGATTTAACCTCACAAGATTCCACGAAGAGATAAAAATCAGACTCCAAAAAGCTTGTTAGTTTCATAAAAGGACTGACTAGTAGATAACAGAAGAATAACAAATTAATCAAACCTCAGGAAAAGAAATGAAGTATTTCCAGCAATTTTTTAAATTATTAACATTCTTGGTATAGAAGGTCTATCTAGTGTTCAATAAGGCCCCAAATAACAGTTTCTTTGGACTGCTGATAGTAACACAGAATGCAAAAAAACCTAACGTGGCAAATCAATCCAACTCAAACAGAAGACTACTGAGGTTTTTCACATGGTGCGACTAACTTCTAAACACCCTTATATTCAGAAACAGCAGACCAGCTATTCCAAGAGAAGTAAGGTATGGAGTTAGACTTGCCAACATACAGTGCCATTTGCATTTTTTTCCCCCTTTAGAGCCCCAATGACAGCATATTAGATCATATTAAAAACAGGCTTCAAATCCAGTTAGGAACTGTGAATTAGTCGTGCAGAAGACGCATTACTGCTGTTAAGAGTGTGCCTACATTTGTAAAGGCCTAGAACAGAAGGGGTCCCAAGGAACAGCAGTGTCCAAAGCCAATGTAAACCTTCTCTAGAAAGGTAGGCAAGCCATACTAAAAGTTTGACTGAGAGTCTTTTCAACACATCCCTATTGACTGAGAAGTCAATTTCTAGCTGGGCATCAGTATTCGATAATGAACTATGCCAGATACTACAGGAGGACGTTAATGAAACATTTCACCTACCAAAGACAGAAAGAAGCTATTGCCAAGTCCAGTTTGAACCTATTATTTTCTAACTTTAAGCTCAAAGATCTAAAATGCAAGCGGTTGATATTAGAACATTTTTGCTGGTTCCTCAGTCCATTGTTCATGAGAAATGAATAACAGACACTGAAGAAGAGCTTAAAAGGAAGAACTTATCATTGATGAAGCAAGATAGAGCACATACAAATTCCTTCAAGTAGACAAAATGGTGTTGTACTACCAGACAGTCCATATTGTTTCAGTCTTTCACTAAAGTTGGAGCAGTCTGGATTGCGATGACAGGTACTGGCCCAAACTCATGAGACCTGTTTTATGCTTGCCTTTAATGCCGTGGACTCTGTTGTTCCTGCTTCTCAGACAGACCATCTTTACGAGAAGGTTTTAAAGGCACACGCTTACTTTATCAAAAAGTTTCAATCTGGAGTGGAGGTCATCTGATTACAAGAAACACTATGCGATCCATAGGACTTACTAAAGGAAATAAAACCATGTCATTTTCTGTCCTGGGATGTGGAGGGGAGAGGGCAGGAAGGGGAAACAAGATGTTTAACCACAGTACACTGCTGTAATCTTCACCACAGAAAACCCCTGCATGGTTAAATATAGCAAATCATTACCATTCTAGGCTTCTACCTCCACACTTTTCCTGCTGCAGGAGCTAACAACAACGTTAATTCCTTGGGAGCGATGAGGCTACAGGAAAGAGCCACTTCATTTACAGATGGTTTATAGGTGTGGCTCATGTGGAAACAAAGATTTAAGCTCCTCTCATCTATACTATCTAAAAACAATATCCTACAAGCAGACCTGAGGAACATATCACAGAAAAGTTCCCTCAAAGACTTTCAGCCATTGTACCAGAGGCATGGTAGGCACGGATGTTATCTCACCAGGTGAATGTCATGCTTTTCATTGCCACATCAGCCAGCACTATAGCCAGCTCACCAAGGCAGCATATGAAGTTTATTCTGTACTAGCAGAATATTTATTATTCCCCCTCTGGGAGCTGCATGTTACACGCAAGCATTCAGACACAGAAGATGTATTAAGTGTTTGCTTAAGCCAAGGAAGTCCAAATGAGTGCCTCCTGGATGCTAGTGCCGAGCAGACAGAACAGAGTAATTAATCCACTGTTTGTGCCATTTGAATCCAACTCAGACTGCAGAATAGTCCAATGCTCAGCAGCAATCTGAATTTTAACATTTTATCTGCAAGCATTCTAACAGGACTGTAAGTTTTATAGGGTTTTGGGGGGTTTTGGGGGTTAATGATGAAAAACAGAATACAAAATTATACTAATACTCAGATGACTAAATGATTTTGCTTAGTTTTCAGCCTACAAAGTGAACATTTCAAAAACAGATTTGCCAAAAGTGGTCCTTAGAATAGTAAGAAAAATTAAACTTTGACTATAATCAAGTCTCAATTACTCACGGAGCAGCACAGGAAGAGCTAGCTACATAGAGTCACCTGGGATCTATCAGAGCTCGTAGCTTGACCTTAGCACTGCCCTTTGTCCATCCAGGCTGGCCCCATATGAACTAACAAAGGTAGTCCAGAGCTTAATGGGTGCTGCCTGTGATGTCTTTACATTATTATTCATGAAGTATCCTCAGAGCTGGTGCTGTGCCTAAGGTGGTAAATCCTCCTGAAATTCAGGGAACTGGAGACCATTGAGCAAACACAACCAAATAGTCCTGCATGATCCAGCTCAGCCCTGACTGTAACAACACTAAGAGAAAATAAACCCAGTCTGTACAGACCCACCCAGATGTCCGCAACACATTCTCCAGCATCTCCAGAATCACAGGTATATATTTCACATGGGATCTAGCAGCATTCTCACTCTGTCTGCCTGTGTTTTCCCAGAAAATGGATTGTCAACTATAAAGCTGTAGCTGCTCTCCTGCTCTTCCATCTTGTGCAAGACTTCAAGGACCTCACAAGCAAGCTGGATGAAATTTTTCCAACACTCAAATGCTGCAGGCTGAAAATTCCTGAAACTTGGTTGTTGAACACTTCTGCAGACATGTTTACAGTTTTTCAGAAGCCTGATTAGTTTATAACCTGGGCTGATTGACTATAAATGCATGGGACTGGAATCACTGATCCACAAGGATCTTTGTTACTCTGTTCACAACTATAGGATTCATCTTGCCAAACTTTTGCCATCTGAAGTGGATGAAATTTAGCTTAAGACAGTTATCTAGACTACCTTTGTAACTGAGACACATAATGGCAATTCACTCAACTGACTGGGAAGAGATGACTGGTATGAAATAGGAACACACATTTCAGATGGATAGAAAAGTCAAAGTGTTGACTGTAACCACTTCTTTTTAAAAGGCATGCAGAAGTATAAGGATTATACCTACATCTTATGTGCATACAGAATCACAAGGAGTAAAGGGCAGAGGTGAAAGATAGACTGATTGTGGGAATAATTAAGAGCACAGTATGGGAGAGAGGATCTTGCATAAAGAACAAAATGGTTTCCACAGTTCATTTAAATGCAGCAAATTTAACTCTGCAGCTACTTTTACAAACGGAGCACATAGTTTACATCTTGCTAGTAACACAGCGTCTTTTTATGATCCACAGAGGACATCCTTTTCCTTCACACAGGACTGCTTCACAATCCGGCTACAACTTAAATGACAGCCTTCCCTTCATCCACTAGGCAGGTGATCTTACCATAGAAGGATATCAAATTAGTTAAAGAGGATTTGCCCTTTGTGAATCCATGTTGACTGTGCCTGATGATTGCATTATTCTTTAAATGCCTTTCAGTAGTACTCAGTATCACCTTCTCCATAATTTTTCCAGGAACTAAGGTTAGACTAACAGGTCTGTAGTTCCCTGGGTCTTCCCTCACGCCCTTTTTGTAGACTGGAGTAACATTGGCTAGCTTCCAGTCAGCAGGGACCTCCCCAGACTCCCAAGACCTTTGGTAGATGATCGAGAGGAGTCCTGCCACACATCCGCTAGCTCCTTCAGTACTCTGGGATGAATCCCATCAGGCCCCATGGACTTGTGAACATTCAGCTGATACAGCTGGTCCCTTACAATTTCAGTGTCCGCATAAAGAAACTCACTGTTCCCACACGTGTGGTCCTCCGACTCAGGGGACTGGGCAGCCCAAGGTTTATCAGTATTATTAAAGACTGAGGCAAAAAAAAGCACTGAATGCCTCCGCTTTTTCTTCATCCTTATTAGTCAGGTGACCATCTTCAATAAATATCAGTCCAATGTTTTCTTTAGACCTCCTTTTGCTATTAACGTACTTAAAAAAGCCCTTCTTGTTGTCAGATACAACAGTGGCCAGTTTCAACTCTAACTGAGCTTTTGGCCTTTCGTGTCTTCTCCCTGCACGTGTGAACCATAGCTCTGTAATCTCCCTGCAAAGCCTGACCTCACTTCCAGAGATCATATAATTTCTTTTTCCTCTTGAGCTCCATGAAGAGTTCCCTGTTCAGCCAAGCTGGTCTTCTGCCCCACTTGCTTGGCTTACGACCAGTACGACCAATTGGCTTACGGCTTGACCACAACCAACAGTGGAATTGCCTGCTCCTGTGCTTATAAAAGGTGGTTCTTAAAAACTGACTTCATTAATATTGATTTAACTGAACACAGTTAAATCAGCTTCAGGAACTTGTTCCAGAATTAACATGTAATTCTATAACAGTAAGTGAAAAATAGAAATCTCTTTGCAAATATCAACAAAGTTACAATTGCCAGGGATATAGCCTACAGAGGTCATAAATCTTTCTAGGGTAAAATACGAGGCTATCGTGGGGGTTTTTTTCCAAACTGGAGACTGAGTGTGTCAGGATAAACATAGCATAAGCCAGGTGATCCCATTTCTCGGAAAGACAAATTACTGTAAATCATTGATTAGAAATACTTTAGCCCTGTGCTGGGCAAGAGCTCGCAGCTCTTAGAGCTCCCACTAAGATCCAAAGTCAGCAAGAGATGCTACTTTCCATGAAAAACACTCCTGAGAGCTGCCAGTCCTGAGCTACCTGCCGTTCACAATGTTCCCACAATCACAGCATCTTCCAGATCGACTCCTGCACTCCCAAGCAACCTTGAACAATCAGTGTTTTCCCTCCCTCTGATAACTGTAGCAGTAGCAGCCCTCAAAGCATGCAGCAAAATATGTTCAAATGTTTACATGCTGTTACTATAAAAACATGATCTCTCAAACATTGGCTCTCACCAAAGCAGTTGCTGAAGTGCAATGGATTTTAACATATTTTGGTTTAGAAACAAAAAGCATTCCCATTAATTTCTACAGCTTGCCTCCATATTTCACAGTAATAACCACTCTAAAGGAATAAAACTCAAAAATAATTTGTTTCCCTGCTAGCTCTCCTTACCAGATTACAACACAAAATACTCATGTGAGTGATCCAAACTTGAGGGTTTTTTCACTACAACACAAAAAATATGCAAAAAATAATCCCTCAGTGTAGCTTG
This sequence comes from Ciconia boyciana, assembly GCF_034638445.1. Classification (NCBI taxonomy): domain Eukaryota; kingdom Metazoa; phylum Chordata; class Aves; order Ciconiiformes; family Ciconiidae; genus Ciconia; species Ciconia boyciana. The sequence goes on from NC_132934.1 coordinate 211,568,233, forward strand.
CTCTCTCAATTTCTTACCTGTGGCAAGTAAGACTAAAGCTTGCAAAAACACTTCCTGTGTTAAAAGAGTTGGTTTACTTGTTTTGATCACCTACCCCCCCATACTGGTGATTTACAGGTTTCCCTAAAATACAACATGAAACCGAATAACTGTAAAACATTTCGAGAAAGGAAATTGTCACCTCAAGTCTAAATGTACTATACTACTATACAGACATATATACCAACAAATTTGTATTTGAATGGACAACCTTATAAAAACACTGTATTTATTTACAGCATATACTTTTTACCATTACTATACTGCCATATTCTTCCTTTATAATGTATTTAGACTAATGGCATTTATGCCAAGCAAATAACCCTAACAGCAACTGAATGTTTCATCAGAAGAACAAACATAGTTTAAAAATTCCACGTTGTTCTTTCACAAATGTTTCTGCCACTTTTCTAAGCAATACATAGTAATAATTTTGTTTCCAAGAACACTAACTATACGTATATATAGATGTTTTCTATAACATGCACTGTTGCACTATATCACTTTTTAAATGCACGTTTTAAATATTTTTCTGAGAGTCCAGTATACTGAATTTATGAAAAACACCCAAAGTTTTCAACTAAAAGCATGTTGCCAATAGTCGCCCAGAGCAAGATTTTACAACCAAATTATAAAAGCCCTAAATCTCAAGTTTTATAATACCATCAGTGACACAGTCTTAACTGTAGCGACGAGACAGGCGCCGCTATAATGTTAACAGCCAGTATGTAAACATTAATGCAGCCTAAGGGGGCAGCAGGGGGCAATCCCAGAAGGGTCCCTTCAGAACTGCCACAGAACTTTTAGGTGGCTGTAGTTAAACTTTCTTTGGCTTAATTACTTACAAGGGGCAGGGGAAAAAAAAAAAGTTAGCCGGGCAGTAACACAATTAATTTCATTAAAACTGTAACTGTGTCCCTTCTTAAAGCTTTAGGTATAGTTCTTGAAACTTACCAATACATTATTTTTTGAAAAAGTCCAACAAACTGAGGTTTGCCATTTAGCTATTAGCAAAACACAACTTAAATGGTTTTGAAACATCAGCACATTTATGAAACACTTAAGAGAACATCATTCTTTTCCCTGAGAGTAATCACAGAGGTCTTAAATACAGGCTCTTCACTGAGCTATCAGACTTCTTTATCTTAGAAGTCAGTATGGTACAACCAATCTAATCAGATTTCCAGTAATAGGCTGGCTTCAGCCAAGCCTCAAATCACATTTCAACAGTTTCATTCACAACAATTTTAACAAGTATATTCACTTACTTCCTTGCCTTCTAATAGTGTCGGTGCTTCTAGAACAAGGTAGTACCATGTCTTTCAGTCTAAGCCACATACCTCCTCCTCTACTACATGCTCAATTCTTGTTGATAACATTTAATAGATGTTGGGAAAAAAGAATGACAGGATATTGTAACTTTGAATTACAAACAGAAGCCAAAAGACGTAAGCAAAATATTAATTTTTCAAAATTACAAACAAATAAAATTACTTTTTATCAACAATTTGTAACAACACCTGTAGGATTAAACAAGGAGTACACTGGTAAAACAACTCCATACAAAGGTTAATAAAATGCATGTAATGATTTCCTAAGGAAGCTTAACGAGATTAATGTAACTGAGTCATATGTGTATTTTTGAGGAGACATTAACACAACTTTTAATGTCTAACACTACAAAACTAAATTCTGTGACAAAAGAATTGCACATTTTTCTTTAATAGAAGATGTAAAAAAGGTGAAACTGTAAAGAGAATTCTATTATTTTAAATACACTTGTGCAAGTGCACCTGTTAGAAGCTTACTTATTATAATACAGCCATAGTTATTATGACAATATATACATAAAGACTAATTAAAATGTTGAAGTCATGGCCAAATAATCAAAAGGAATTAGAAAAACGTACATTCTAATGAATTGTGTACATTTCTCCAGGAAAAGGGAGTCCTTTTCTTATTTGCATGAACATTTTCTTTGCATGTGAAAACACATAACACACCAGTAACACCTACAAAATTTTTTGTTTCATTTCTCATTTTTCAACACCTCTGCCAGAACCATAAATACAGCAAAAAGCAATAACATGGCAGGACTAACACTAAAAACGATTAAAAAGATCTGTACTGTATGAGATAATGTAAAGTCAAAATCAGCTGAAATTTAACTCTGTGCCCTCTTAGCACTTCTCAGAGCATCAAATGTATACCAGCTATGCAGCTAACAGATGTCGGACTGTCACTTATAAATTCTGCATTGGCCAGTAAGGATGCTTCCTCCTAATCCTAACAGGCAACCCACACTGCTTAGGAGTACCAGAAAAAGGCAAAAATTCTGAGTTACTCCCACCGGAGTAAGGGACTAAAGGCACAGAATATGAATCTGCGCATTAGAAACACATAATCTCCATGCTTATGTATCTACATTCAATTATTATCTAAGAAATAATTCTTATCAAAACATTACTTAACCATAACAATGTGACCGGTTCTCTTCTGGTAATCTCACAGAACATTTATATATACATATACAAAAAAGTTTACAAGTGTTTTTATTCCTTGGCCCTTTCCCCAGATCCTAATAAACTAGTTTTCATAGACAGGATAACCATATTTTATAATCACCAAATAGAATACACATGGACATACTAATGTGCAATTCATATCTTTATAGAACTGTAGCAGCATAATATAATGCAGATCATTTCCTGAGCCTGTTTGAAGTTTCTATGCAATGTCACCTCCCCTTCTCATCGCCAGTGCCATGCAAATTTGCAATTACATATTACACAGATACAAACTATAATCAAACTAGTTCTGTAACGCACTGGAAAACATGCTTCTCCTCAGGATTATAATGTGCCTAGACAAGCTATCCATCTCTTTTTCCCGTTCTTCCATAAGAATTATAAAACGTACAAGGCTGACACACATGAACAGCAACACTCAGAACAAAATCTGATTTACAAGCCTGCTGTTCCCAAGTTCAGGACTGACAGGGATGCTGTGCAAGCAAATGCCAGTGAGATACTTAAAATAGGTTATCCACTTGGGAAGAGATTAAGTGATTAAGTTTGATGTTGCTGCCAGCTGCTAGTAGTAATTTAAAGGGCTAGAGATATGTTTATGAACTCAAATTGGGACTTTTTCCCACCTCCCCGATTTTTCAATACAATTTGTTGTAAGCTATTCGGGATACGACTGAAAATGCCACTGTGTCTCCATGTCAAACGTCAGTTTCCTAAGAGACTACAAGTCTATTAAAATTTGATTCTGCCTGTAACAGAAGCTAACAAGCAAACAAATTTGAAATCAGAAAGTCATATTTCACTAAGACTGTCAGCAGCAGCGTTTCACACATTATACATAGTTAGCACCTGATAAAATACCAAACGACTTTATTATTTTTAAAAAATATTTTAAAAAACCTAAACTTTCAACTATCTTTTGATGCCCCTTAACAATGTTTTTTTCATTAATAACAATGACCCCGCATTTTCAGCTGCGTGTGTTACATTGCGATACCAACATTTTATCCAATGCAATATAATGTGACCTTTTTAGGCAAAATACCTTAGGTCACACATTTTGGATTCTGACAGAAAGGAAAATAACCTTCCAGGAATTACGTATTTCAGCATTATTCATTACATACATGCTGTACCAGCCTACTTTGTCATTTTCACACACCTCTGTTTCAACTTTTATTTCTTTCAAACTTCAGATGCTAAATAGGAGCCTGTTAATGTGTCAAAGCTTTCATACATTGCCACTAAGACTTCTAGAAATCCCCATTTGACATAAAATTTGTTTGCCTACTCTTTTTGCTACACTTAACAAGCTTAGGTTTGCAAGTTTTTCAAAGTTGTTCCATTGTTATACAAAAACCTTGTATGGGTTTTGGCTCACCAGCAGTTTCAACTCTTGACTCACAAATAGTCTGAACGCTACAAGAAACTCATAGATGGACAACCAGACTGGTTTCTTCCCCTTTAATGTTATCTAGAAATATTAGAAGTCTGACACACAAAATCCTCACATTGTAACAGGGCTGTAGGAAAAGTTAAGCTACTGTTGTCACTGATCAAAGGGAGAAAATGCATTTGCTCCCACCGCAAAATGAAACACTGATGCCAACGGCGGTGCTGGAGTCTAAGTAACTAGACAAATACCAAAATGTATCCACCCTCTTAGGAAGTCAATGCAGTAAGATGAAAATCAGTCAGCTAGAAAGGACATTAAAAAGATAATTAACTTATTTAGTAACTTTATTACAAATATTTTCTCTATAGTTACACTAAATAAAGGGATTTAGAAGTGCTCCCACCTTTCCAGAACTTCTTACACATCACCGATCTTCAAAAACAATGGATAATGCATTCTTTTAAAAGGACAGAACTTTGACAATCTTACCTAAGACTTGGCTTGGGCGTTGCTTACTCCATGACTGAAGTTTAGGAATGGGGCCTGACAGTCAGTCAACAACATGATGTATATTTATCTGCAGTTATTTTGAAATGACTGCTTAAGGAAGTTTCAGATATTCATAGTAACCAAAAGTGCGTTCACATCATCTCTATTACTAAACCCTCCTCATCATCTTTTAAAGAGTAATCCCTTACGTTACCTTTCTGTCACCTTCTCTACTTTGAATAAAACCTACTAACTAGATGACTAACACATCTCATTCCATATTAATTAAGCATTATAACTTTCACTGTTGATACAAGCTACCAATATAAGTTGAATTTCAAAACGTTAAAACCTTACAACCCAGGATTTCACCTGCCACCTTTCATGGCCACATTACAAAAGGCAGCTTTTGGCTACTCAGAGCTTTCTTCCCCCCTCTTCATACTTTCATAACAAACTTTCTGTTGATAGCTGAACTTCGGCACCTTTCCTTAAGTGAAAGGCTTTGGTTCCCATGTCATTAAATTTCATCCAGTTTGGATTACCTCAGCTCTTCCAGTCAGTTTTTTCCACATCATCCTATTACTTCTCTATCTTAACTAATGTCACGCTGTTAACTCAAGTCATCAGCAACTTTCATTAGCATGCTCCTTCTCTGTGACTAATCACAAACATTATTTAAATTATATTTTAAAAAAAAACAACTCACAGCTTCAGTACGAAATCCTAAGCAACCGAGCTTCATCAGGCAATCCTAAGCAACCCAATTACACATTAAACAAGAAAAATAAACCATAAAAAAGAAACTGAATGTTTGTAAAGTGTTTTTTCACTGTCACTTCCTAGATTTAAATCTAAGGTTGCAAAAGACACTATTTCAAATGAACTACATTTCCAGCGTTTGGAAATCTGAATTGTCACTGAATTGTCAAATGTCAATCATCAAATGACCAAAACAAAAAATATTATTATATAAAACTGAAAATCCGTAAACACAAACCATACCTGCTTTTCCTTTCGATGAGAATAGCCATGTAAGAAGCAGGTAAAGCAGCACCAAAGCCAGGAGACCAAAAGTAGAATTTTCCAAGTATCCTCCTGAAAAATGTAATTTGTACACATATTACATGCAAAGCATCTGAAACATTCATGTACAACACCATATTTTACCTTTATCATAAAATTACACATGCTTTATTAAGATTAATTTTGTCCCTTTACATTAATCAATACTTACAAATAAATACTAATCATTACATTTTTACAGTTGGATAGTACTCAGAGGGGTTCCCAAAGTGTTTCATAAATGTTAAATAACTGAAATATTTCATTAATTTATCCATTTCATTTAAAGGATTACTTTGCTTCAAAGAAAGCAATGCTTTCAAGAGATGTTCCTGAAAAGTTGCAGATACTAATTACAGAAAAATCTTCTAAAAGAACTTATAGTTGCTCCTCTCTCTGCTACTTGTTCAAATACATCTTCAGGCAGATGTGCCTTGTGGAATGTAGGGATATAATCGGGTGAGCCAGAAATCAAATCAGATTATTATAACACACATCACGTTCCAAATACAGATAGTCAACTGACGCTAAAAAAAACAGTAAACCGCTCATTTACAGTAAGCCAAGGAACCAATCTGTACATTACAACTGGAACCAACAGTGACATTCCAGTTCCATTAAGGTGGGAAAGTTCTCATTTTTTGCAACAAGACCTAGGTTTCACTCAAAGAGTCCACACAGTTTCAATTATCAAAATTCCTCCAACATTAAGAGTTGAAAAAAATAGTTACACAAATGACAACATCTAAGAAAATATTTCTATAAATTGGTCACCGTTAAAGGTGGAAAACCAAAATGCACGTCAGGCACAATGGCACCAACCACATTTGGGCTGTCCAGGACACCTGCACCTTCAAACTAATTCAGGTTGATCACAGAAGCAAACAATAGTCAGGCAGTCATGAAATTTGGTAACACGGTAAATTTACTTCAATTACACTGATGCTGCTCAGTTGATAAGCACTATCAGTTCAGGAAAACAGAGTGTTAAAATGGAGTCTACCCTTCTAAAAACACAGAGAACAAAATACAACAAACAAAGGCAAAACATACAGGATAGAAAAGGAAATTTTCTTAGATAAAATTTCATGTTGACACCACAGAAGGGAGAACAAAGATAATTAATCAATACCATCTGATTAGCCTACTTTCATTCTTGCTGTAAAAGGCATGATCAGCCTCATTTCATACTTCTGCACAAATAACATTACCAGTGAGCAATGCCAGCTTATGTTCGTAAGCAAAAAGAGAGCCAGTGTATCAGCAGCAAGTGATGTAATGGCAATTACACACACTGTTCATTCCCACGGCTGCAACAGGATAATTTCTCAGGATGACAATGCCAAATGCGGCAGGAGCTAAAGTTCATTATTAGGACTCTCTTGGAAAGCAATTACTGTATGAAGTTTCAGAGAATCCATTTTAAACATCTTAATAAGTATGAACACATCTTACAGACACACCTGTTAAGTAACAGAACAAATGTCTTCTCTGTGGGAAAGAAACAGGAATTTGTTCTTTGGCATGGTTTAGAATCCCTCTACGAATGCTTACGTGTTCAGTTTGATAAGATTTTGGAAACAACAGTAACATTTTACATAATAAAACCTGGTGGAAATTAAAATGTCCAATCAGTAAGTGAAATATTTAAACTTCTGCTAAAGTAAATGAAAACAAGTTTTTGTTATTGTTTCCATGGTTATTTTCACATGGCCTATGGTTAGAAATCGGAATGAGAAATATGAGTTCTTTCAGGTTATGCATCTAATTCCTCAACGTACAACTGTATCTAAAACTCAAAGGCTGGTTGATACATAAGGTTGAATCTAATTAAGCAAGTTAATGTATAGCTGCACATGGACAAACTTAACTACTCTAGTTGCTAGATTAAGAGAACCAGGTCTTCATGAGGTTTTGCATTTAATAAAACCGAAAACCTAAAAATCACACCTTTCATTTAACAGAGTCAACAGTGGAGCCTAGCACTTCCGTCTGAAGCTGACAGATGTAGTCTTCTGGATCTCGCCAGCGGAAGAGATTACAACCCCCAGCTGGCCTGTCACACATCCATAACAGAGATCATCACCCCCACTGCCCTGCCAACAGAGCAGTCTCACATATTCCCTAATTCACTTTGAGAAAAAGAAAGGAGAAAGAAAAAGAAAAAAAGTCAGCCAAGTTAGCTTGGTAATCCATTCTAGAATGAGAACATCTATCCACAGCCTAAGCCAGTGCTGATATTGGACTTAGATGTTTTTGAAATTTTGCCCAACTATGAAACAGTGAGAATATTAAACAATGCCTGAAATTATTTTAATTGCACTTTCTCGCCTTAAGTTTTACATCCTTGAAAATATTTGCAGCGGTTTCAATTTTGGTGGTTTTCCCTAGCTGAAAGGAAGAAAATACTACAAGAGCATCAAAAAGACATATTAGCACAAGCCAGACTTCTCACTGACAATTACATTTCATATTTAGGTCTTTTAATTGTCACTGGATGACTAAGACGTATTTTCAGCATACACAGTGACTGAAGTTTCACCGGGACTTTGGTAAAGGTACGAACAGATGAAGTGGTCACTTTATCCAGGACACTCTACATGCCTGCCAACACATCTCCTCCTTGGCGCTACAAAAGAAGGAAACAGGCAACTCTCCTCAAATCAGGAACTGTGCACGTAAATACAAGGTTAACATGTCCAGCTACAAACCCTTTAATCTGTTGCTTTGGTCTAGAACTCCAGGAGGGTAAGATCAGTCAGCTGTATGGGGCTTGCTGGATAGTTTCGCTTCTGAGTTACTGCTGCTCCCACTATAATATACCTTCCGACCAAAAAACATACAAAAACTGCAGCATGCATCCTATTATACAAATCTATCACATCCAATCTCTCATCATGATCTAGAATAAGATCTAGAGCATCTAGGTTCAAAGTCTCAGACAATCTCTTCACATGGTTGCAAATCAAGTTCAGAAATACTCAGGCCACAATTATGCAGAACACCATAGAGGTACTGATAGTTCTTTGGCGGATTAAAACATACGATACGAAATCGCATTCTGGGCTGGAAAATGACATACATTTACTTTTGCTCTTAGGGGATATTGAAGGAAGCACACTGTATCACACAGCAATAAATTCAAGGAATCATACAAGTTCATACAAAACATTAAAAAAAAAACAAATATGAAAAAAACAACACAAATTGGTTAAAAAAAAAAAAAAGGAGTGAAGTCTCACATGTCCATCCTCCATCAACCACCTAACAGCAGATGAGAGAAGGAGGCTTATAGGCTTATATGACTCAAGCTGCAAGATAATGCTGATATTAAGTACATTCCAAGTGAAGGACTTGTCAACATTACAATCTTAGGAGAAGCTCTTTAAAAAAAAAAATAAAAAGCATACAGTACTCAACTTGAAAAGATGTCATGTATTTATACAGCTTTCTGGTTTGTTCTCATTTTCGCTCCAAATAACATTTACTAGGCTCCTTGACCATATTCAAGTACTGAGCTGACTTGTTCAAAGAACCTGTCCGTGACAACTCTCAAACACCTTCCTGATTAATACTAGCTAGTTTAAAGCCCATCCCTGTGTAAGGATGGGACTGCTTTTTTCCTCCCGATGCATTGCTTTGCACTTTGCTCTATCAAATTGCGTAAGTGATTTTAATCAACAGATCTTTCTGAAATGGATGAGTTAGGGTATTTCTGTATCCTAAATAATCTCATGTAATCTCTCACACTATTCTTCATCCCTTTTTACAGATTCTTTAGGTATATCCAGAACAAAGGACACAGCAGGAACGTAACTGGCAACCTCTTCCCATTATGAAAACTGATTATTTATTCCTTGTTTGGTTTCACATATTTTAACTACTTGCTAATCATTTACTAATTCCTGGAAGACAGAAGATCTTGCTTCTTGAAGAGTCCTAGCAAGCAATCTTGTCAAAATCATTTGGGAATTCATGTATAACACACCAATCAGATCATCATCAGATATATATTTGTCCTTCAAAGAACACCAGTAAATTTGGAAGATATGACTTTTCTGATAATCATGTTATCCATTGTTTGACATGTCATTTAATAGCTCTTGCATATCCTATTCATATCTTATTCACTTAATTGCTGAGGCTCTGAATTTTATTCCTGTCAGAAAAGCTGCCAAATACTCCTTGTAATTGGACTTTCATATACTCCAACAGGTTTAATGCATAAGACTTCCTAAATACTTTCTTCTTTTGCCTCCATTTGTGATTTCAGTTCACCAGCTCCAACTGGCACCCCAGCCAACAGGCTGACATTTTTTATTTGCAAGTCCTGCAATCACAGGTGATGGGCAGTCTGCAGAGACGCTACCAGCAGAGATTCTGCTGGAGGCAACAGCTTTTCACGGGCATCTCCTTGCAACAGAAAACACAAGTACATCTCTCAAGATACTGGTTGGCTACTCTGCTGCACAGCTAGAAGAACATCAGGGTAAGTATTTACATGTATCCCTTGTCACACTAAATTGCTAGAATTGTCCTTTGCATGATTTTGGCCTGGGTCAACCCAGAGAATGTTTCAGGGGGACTTGGAAGGCGCGTGGACTAGGTACCATTCCCGTTACTCAGTCGGCATCTGGCCATGCTGTTTGTTTTGGAGGTCAAAACAACTTTAGACAGCTACACTCCGTGTAGGTGAAAGCGACCCCATACCAACTGGCTTCAGAGTCAGACACTAATCTCTTACCTGCTTCATTTACTAGCACAGGCATAGTCATAGATCTGCTAGATGGCTAGTAACCTGTTAGAGGAACAGCGGAAAATGATAAAACTTAAAACCACACCAGCTTAATTTAGAGAGTAACATCTAACTACAGCACTGAAGTAAGGCACTGCAGATTTACAGGCAAGTACATGGCAGGATAAGGAAGACCACTGTACAGCTCATAGGACTAAAGATAAATCAATATTAATACAACTCAGATTTCTAGAAAAATTCATGTTCTTTAGAGCTTGTTACTTAAAGATTCACTTTGAACTTTTCAAATTATTTACTTAAAAAGCGTTCCATGGCTCCTCAGCCAGCTCCTCCTCTTCTTAGCCTTCTTCCTCAGCTTTGAAGCAAAGTTTAGAGACCTCTAAACAGATCTAGAAGTAGGGCATAATGGGTTTGATTAACTTTTAGAGGGGCTGTTCAGTGCACTGTCAGATAACTTTCAAAAATTCATAGCTACTGTAGGCTTTACATGTCTATGTATAACGTCTCTCACAATAAATGCATTTAGATCTAGGACATCATCATGTTCATAAACAGGAAAGTTTAATTTTTAACTATCCTGTTACTTGAAATATACACTGGAAACAGCTCAGAATACACAAGTGGCATTTATACTCATTCTTCAGAGTAAGTCTGTAGCTTACAGAACCTCAGAAGCTGTGCTGGGATTTCCCTCATTTATGACCACAAATAAGGAAAGTACAAACTTGGATGGCTGGATAAAGTTTGGGATAATTAAAAGTCATCAGAGCCCCTGCATCAGGAAAACAGAAACCAACATCAAATTACATCAATTATTTCTAGGAGACAAAGATTAGGCCTTCTCTCCCCTCTAGAATATATTTTAATTTCCTGCAACAATGTATTTTGAATCAGTAAAACAGAGAAAAGGAAGCAAAGTGAATACACTGACTTTTTTACTGATTTAAAAGATTACAAAAACAACAAGAAAGAAAAATAAAAGTTCATATTCAAGTGGTAAGATCAGAAGTCAAGATGATGGCACAGCTGTTGCTTTTCTTACTCCTATCCATTACAAACAAGCCTATTATAAAAAAAGACAAATTATTATATAAATTGAAAAGTTGCATAAAAATAGCTTTCCTATTACATTTCATTTTTAGGACAGTATACCAACCTTAGAATGCAAAAGCAAGCAATATACAAGGTCCCATTTGCTGTCAGAAAGGAAGTTGATTGCAAGATCTCAGGTAGCAGTTTGTGCAAATAATAGTCAAGTTTTCGTTTCCTGAGAATAGCTGCAATCTGGGGGAGGAGGGAAGAAAAAAAAAAGGGGGGGGGGGGACAAACTTTAATTCAGTTAGGCTCTTTTTTTGCACATTGTAAAGAAAAATAAAAAAGGAAAAGGAGACATGCCCATTTAAGTGGTAAATCAAAGCCTCTTAAATTTGCCAGTTTTACGAACAACACCACAAAGATTTCCTTTGAACTTGTTCCACCTGTTACAATATTTATACCAGGAAATACTTTGAGCAATCCTAATGGGAAGTATAGGAGGAATTTTATTACCGTGTTACCGTTGGCCATAATAGTCAGAAACGTTGTCTGCCAGATATCAGAACCTTTAAGATGTGATAAATTTACACCAAGTTTTGTCTTCCAGACAATTGGACTATCACATAATTAATGTCAGAATATCACTAAAGTAATCCAAATACACAGTGTCTATGAAGTGATGACGTATTTCTAAAGGTTTTCAACTCCAATTAACCAACTGCAAGTCCTCCAAAAAATTTTCACCATCTGCTGGAAGAACAACACATTCCTGACAAATTTTATAGAAATGATATGCTATCTCTAAAAAAACCACCTAAAGCAGAAAAAAGTCTAGATCTAAAAAATAAATTGTTTTTTGGTCAGTTTAATGTATGTCCCATGTTTTATAAAGAATAGTTACTTAATGACTCAAACACTGAAGGTCCTCAAAGTCCTTTTTGTCCGCAGAAATTCTGCAACTACCTAATGGGAAGGTGTAGAGAACCAGGCTCTTCTCAGAGGTGCACAAGGGTAAGACAAGAGGCAAGAGACAACTTCAAATATGAGAAAGTCAGATTAGACCTAAGGAAGAAAAATTTTCACTTGAGGGTGGCTGAATATTGGAGCAGGTTGCCCAAAGAGACTGTGGACTCTCTATCACTGAAGGTTCTCAAAACTCAACCGGAAAACGCCCCAAGCAACATCATCCAGCTGGCCCTGCTTTGAGCAGGAGGCTGGGACTACATGGCCTCCCAAGGTCCCTCCAACCTGCATGCTCCTATGACTCCATGGAATTATACTTTGGGTGCACCATGAGACAGATTTTGTCGTTTCTTCCTTTTTAATAGCATTATCATCTTTATCTGCACTGATCTCCCAGGGAGTCTCAAAACTGGCAGGAGTTTTCAGTCAATGCTTAGAATTAGAGAAGTTCCAAACAGAGCGAGCTTCATACTGCTGGTGCTGATGAGAACAACGAAAGACATCCTGTCAAATCGGTACTGGCAACACCTCTCAGTCTCGGTTCCTCAATTTAAAAACATGAGGGAGGGAGCTGTTCTTCTGAAACACTGTCCACTCATACTGAATAGCAAGTAGGTGTTTTAGATTCAGAGATGGGCCGAGGATTCTGCTAAAACTAACCACAGGAAAGTTCTGCCAAAATCTGTTTCCAAAATGAAGCTTGAACTAAGGATTAAAGAGAAATACATGCATGAACAGACTTCTGAAAACAGATTTACATATTACTTAATCAAGTGCCAAGATTGCTTAAACCATAATGGATTAGGCAATAATGCAATCCAGATAATCTTTCTGTTAAAGGAAAGTCTTAATGTAGTCTAAACGCCAGATCACTAGTTGCTATTTCTAGCCTACTGTACGAACGTCCTGAACATTTGGAACAAAGTAACAATTTTTTTGTTTTAAGAACACAGACCTTACACCTGAAGTGTGAAGCCTTCCTTCCTCAGACCAAAGAGTCAGAAGTATAACAGGAAAAGATTGGTATCGTATAAATTTACATCAAATTAAAGTAAAAAATTTATTTCTGTAGCTTCTCCAACAAGTTCTAGACTAATAGAAATTTCTGCTTTCCCTTCTCTTTGCTATTTCACTCCCAAGTGAAAAATAGAAAAGAACCAGGAACAACAACACACAAACCAATCCAAAGAAACAATGCTCATGGTAACTGAATGAGCTGTATGTGTAAGGGCAATGGAGCTTGATGCATGCCCACCAAAAAAAAAAAAAAAAACCACCACAAATAATGCTCATCCTTTTCAAAGTGCTTTATAAACATCAACTAAGCTAAATATTGTGTACAGCTGAAAACAGGCAAGAGCAGACTATGGAGCAGGCTCTTCTCCACCACCAATGGTGTGATTACATGGAAAAAATACCAGAGATACTTCTGGACACCACCTTGCTCTCCCTTTCAGTTCCACACACTTTGGAAAAGTACTATTAAAGCTGAGGTTGGCAAGACAGAAAGATTATGAAATCTGTCAGACTGCAGCAGTTCATGGTTCCCACTGGGATACACTTCACTCAAGTGATCTGGGAGGACACTGTGATGAAGGCCAAATTCTTACAATAAATGCACTGCTCAAGGCTTAGCAGCAGACATCGGTAGCAGATATCAGCATGGAAGGAGAAGGCATCAGTACATCCAGCAGATACTTCCTTGGCAAACTCTTAATCTCTATGAAGATACTAACAGATGTAGCAGAAGGTCTGTAAGTTACCTGAGACTCCCTGTACAGTCAGACGGACAGAAATGAACATCTCATTGACATTATGGTCTCAGCTCTCCAGCTATAAAAGTGGCATATGAATCCTAGGACATCTTTATTTAAGTACCTCGGGGTGGTCTGTATCAGGACCTTAGTGTTGGTAGCTGTAAAAGTCAGTTCGGGGTGTTATGCACTACAAGAAAGAAGGACTGCAACTCTGATTCAGCTCACGGATCCAAACAGTTGACTATCATGTATCCAGGAATGGCCAAACCCAGCTCCATACCTCCCCATTACTCTTGTCACCCTTCTCCATAATTTCTTAGTTTCACTCTTCTCTTTTTGAGATGGAGTGACAAGAATTTTACAAAATAAAATTCTTCAGTGCTTACAAATTATTGTAGATTTTCAGCTTTAGTAAGATAGCACGGCAAGTCCGCAACACAAGTGGAGCACTGCTGTGTGCAATAATGCCACAAGTGTTTGCTGCAGTATGAAACCCAGACACAATGCTGCCTCCCCTCAACCTCATGCTGCCTGTGCTGCCTCACCTCACCTCCTAACCCAGAGGTTTAGCTGTAATCCGGGGAACAGAAGCAACACACTCCTCACACCACTGTAAGGCCATGAATTCACAGGAGAGAAAAGCACAATCCACTTCCAGTGCTGCCACTCCCTCTACTTTATTTCTGAAGCCCTGGTATTTCTCCTGCCTATTACCCTTTATGAGAAGGAGAAGACTGCCCAAAAAATGTCTGAAACCAGGGAGAGGAGACTCTACCAAATGCCAGTGGATTAAGACATAGGTTTCACTTATTCATGACTTCTCCCGGCAGACCACAGCAATGCAGCCTTACCTACCTCAGGGTGAAGAATGCTCCAGCATCTCCTTTGACTAACAGCAGCTTAGGAACACACCAGATCTGCTGCAACTTCCTACCCTGGCTTTCTAGAAAACAGAGTCACTCTTAAAATCTCTTATTTTCAAGGCACCCAACAACTTGGTCTTAGGATATTTAGAAGGACTACACACCTCTCTGGGATAAAGACTGTCATTAATAACTCCACCCTTCAATGGAACTTACGTTTAACCAAGACAACCCTTCCCTGCACAGCACCACCTTTCCTTTTTAAAAAAAAAAGTCAGCAATACTGTGGAATAATGTTTCACAGATACTAAGAGCTCTCACTGACTGCACCATTTTCCATTCCAGATAGAAGGCACATGGCTTTCACTTCTCATTTATATATATCCTGTATATCATCCATTAAAAAAAAATATGACAGAACTGTAAATTCAAAATGTCACCCTGTACACACATCTCTTTAGGGAAGAGACTACAATAGGAATAAAAGACCTAATGTAACCAGTGTCCACCATATATCCAATATACCATAAAAACTCTATCACATAAACCAATATGCTTGTCACTGACATTTACAGTAACAATTAGATAATGGCACTTTCTCAAGCAGATTTGCTCTCTGCAGGTAAAGAATACCCAGATCTGAAATACTTACCTAACGTTAAAGATTTATTTATTTATTCATCAAGAAAAATTCCATACCTATCAAGAATTAAGCATTTGAGTCAGGGTAGAGTATAACCACTCCTTGTAAGTTAATTTGGAAGAATTCCAAGATACCTGGAAAGTAATAAAGAAAACCTGCATTTAAAAAACTAAAACTGACGTTTTCCTCTCGCCACAATCTAAGTCTTCTTACACTATGACATTTTATGCGCTAAAAAGAAACTTTAAGCAGTAATACAATCTGCAGATGCAGTCTTTATTTGGCCTATATAATCATTACACAGAGACTTCAGTACTCATTATCCACAGTCCATACCAACAGCTGAGCTGTTTGCCTGTAACAGCCTTTGCAGCTGTCCTGGTTTCAGCTGAGACAGAGTTAATTTTCTTTATAGTGGTTGGTATGGGGCTATATTTTGGATTTGTGCTGAAAACAGTGTTGATAATACAGAGATGTTTTAGTTGTTGCTGCACTAGTCAAGGACTTTTCAGCTTCCCATGCTCTGCCAGGTGCACAAGAAGCTGGGAGGGGACACAGCCAGGATAATTGATCCAAACTGACCAAAGGGCTATTCCATACCATATGACATCATGCTCAGTATAGAAAGCTGGGGAAGAAGAAGAAGGAAGGGGGGGATGTTTGGAGTGATGGCGTTTGTCTTCCCAAGTAACCATTATGCGTGATGGAGCCCTGCTTTCCTGGAGATGGCTGAACACCTGCCTGCCCATGGGAAGGAGTGAATGAATTCCTTGCTTTGCCTTGCTTGCGTGCGTGGCTTTTGCTTTCCCTATTAAACTGTCTTTATCTCAACCCACGAGTTTTCTCACTTTTACTCTTCCGATTCTCTCCCCCACCCCACTGTGGGGGAGTGAGCGAGTGGCTGCGTGGTGCTTAGTTGCCAGCTGGGGCTAAACCACGACAGCAGCCCTTCCTGCAATTTCATTCCACTTTCTTCTCTCTCAAAACCAGCAGAGCTCAAGCCACTAGAGCTCTAAAAATAGGATAGAGTCCAGCTTTGCTAACGTTTTTACATTCTCATCTTCTAATACAGTCAACTAATAAATCCTGTCTTTCCCAATCCCCCATAAGAAATACTCTTCTAGATGCCCAAACACTCAACAACTAAGAGCAAAAGGGAATTTAAAACAAATCACGCACTGTCACAGGGCAGATGGCCTAAGAATGTTCAAAGTTGTTAGAACTTTCTAATTTCCTTCTATTTGCATCCGCAAGTTCTAGCTCTTGATCTCCCTTCAGTCCAACGTAGTCTGCAGAAAATACATATATACTGCAGAAGAAGAAACAAATGAATCACAGTTAGAGGAGAGAAAAGGATCAAAGGGGGGAAAAATGATGAAGCAAAAAGACTCCTAGATATTTCAGCATTAAAAACATAAACAGCAGAGCTAGGAAAAAAGGAAACAGAGAGAACGTTTCAGAAAAAAAGCTGAAAATAACAGATTTAATTCTAAAAAAATTCAGATGTTAAAATATTAAGCAATAAGTAGTCAGAAAATTTTCAAGCATTCAATACCATAATGCAGGCATTGAAGGATGTTTTAATATTTTAAATGCCTATCGCTACTTTTCCAATGATTTGCAAACCCATAAGACAAAATTCCAAGCCTCTCCTACATACAAGAGTACGCTTTTGTAATTTAAGTGACAGCTGAGTAACACATATGTAACCGTATGCTGAAATTTTAAGGAAGTAAAAAAATGTCATAGCTACAAGTCTAAAGAATTAGTAGTAGAAGTGGAGATAGCTTAAGAAAATTAGCATTCTATTTATTGCTGTATTTGCTTCATCTGTGCACAAGTTGTATTTCATAACTAAAACCTAGAAGAAACTATTAAACTATGTAGTCTGTGTATCACTGGATATTATAATTATGAGGGTAAGCATATGTGCACCTGGATGAAATTTATATAAATCACAACACTTTAGCACTCAAAAGTTTGGTTGTCTGAGGACTGCAGTCAGACAATACAAATACATTACTCTTTAATAACATCTCCAAGTGAGAAATTGATTTGATGAAATATACCCTGATTGTCCCTGTGTGACATCTGTGCCCTAGACACACACAGAAGGGGGCAAATTAAACATCTGCCAGCCGGACTTCCAGAGAAAATATTTCTGGCCCCAAACACAATTAGTTCAGTACTAAGAATATGGTCAGGTAAAGCCTCTTGAATAAGAGAAGTCAAGCATGGGGGAAAGAAGATTTCCTTTCCACACCTGAAGATTGATCCAGAACTGCCTGGTGTACCATTACCACCTGTGGGAAAACTCAAAACAGAAAGCCTCTGACTTATTTTTTAAGAAAAACAACTCCTTTCCTCAATTCCACACACAACCGTTTAAAACTTGAAACCCAAAATTCAATTATGCTTTAAGGCAGGGCTGGCAGTGTTAGAAGGCTTTTGAAGGCCACCCCACACCCTCGTTACTTGCTATCAAAGGGAACAAACAGCAGCATTAATACATGACAGATACCACAGCAAAATACATGACCACAAGCTTGTCCTCCAAAATCCTTGTATACACAAGCACCACAATGATTCCCTAAACAGCTGATTAGCTTTTATGCACCTAGCCCAGACTGGAAGATTTCTCCTCCTCCTATTCATCCACCCAATGTAAGCTGACCATAGATTTACTTTCTCTATGGTAATCACTCCATTTCCCCTACAGTTTAAAACAAGCCCTGCTTTAACTCTCACTAAAACACTTTGGCCATTACCAACTTGAAATAGATAGATAGAAAATGTTCACATATATGAAAAACTCTATTTAATTCATTCAAAAGAAATTGCTATGAAATTCTATTTAGCATAGGTGGAAGAATCATGAGAGACAGGCTACTACATCTCTAAGACAGTTTTCATGTGAATACAAATGAGGGTAGAAGGAAGAAACATGTTTTTTAGACCTTTATGTACAGTACAATACAGAGGAGAGTTGGAAGGAAGAGATCACCCCTCAAATCAAATGCAAACACCCTTGAAGTAATATATCCAAAAAAAAAAAAGGCATTTAAAAAAAAAAGTAATGCATCAAAAGAAGGATGGCCAGCAGGTCGAGGGAGGTGATTCTGCCCCTCTACTCCGCTCTGGTGAGACCCCACCTGGAGTACTGCACCCAGCTCTGGAGCCCTCAGCACAGGAAAGACATGGAGCTGTTGGAGCAGGTCCAGAGGATGACCACAAAAATGATCAGAGGGCTGGAACACCTCTCCTATGAGGAAAGGCTGAGAGAGTTGGGATTGCTCAGCCTGGAGAAGAGAAGGCTGCGGGGAGACGTTATAGCAGCCTTCCAGTACTTAAAGGGGGCCTATAGGAAAGACAGGGACAGACTTTTTAGTAGGGCCTGTTGTGACAGGACAAGGGGTAATGGTTTTAAACTGAAAGAGGGTAGATTCAAACTAGATATAAGGAAGAAATTTTTTACTATGAGGGTGGTGAGGCACTGGCACAGGTTGCCCAGAGAGGTGGTAGATGCCCCATCCCTGGAAACATTCAAGGTCAGGTTGGACAGGGCTCTGAGAAACCTGATCGAGTTGAAGATGTCCCTGTTCATTGCAGGGGGGTTGGACTAGATGACCTTTAAAGGTCCCTTCCAACCCAAACCATTCTATGATTCTGTAATACACTAGTCACTAAGTATAAACATTGCTAACGGTTTGAACTCTAAGGCCTACTGTATTTTATGTCTGAGTTATTAAAAAACAGCCTACTCAGTAAAAATAAAGAAAAAATGTTTTCTAGTATTAACTACTGAATTCACACAACTGCATTTTGACTCTACAATATGAAAGCGTAATTATGAAAAATCAGTTCACCAGATTCAGGATACCATCACAGTTTGTGAAAGAGTATTACTGAAGCCTCTCCTTTCTTTTTTTAATTTAGTTTTCATATACAAATTTTAAGCCCTATAGAACTAAGAAATCAGAATTGATTTATTCTGTCTTAACCATGGAAAGAATATATACATTTCCAACACCAACCTTAAAACACAGCTACATAGTCTAGTGCAAGACCGAGGTAGGCTATCAATGCATTCCAGTGGAAAAGGAACACAAGACTCAACAACAAGCTTCCCCATGATCAGAGGCACCAGTCAGGCCTGATTATTTTAATTATGTGTCATGTAACACCTACAAGTAATCATCCAACCACAATAACCTGAGCTTCACCTCCAACATCCTCAGTCTTCACCTACATCCCTGAACTACAGATTCTACAGGATGCATTCCATTTGACTTAATGAATGTGCTAATTAGCTGACCAACATACACAGTCATACAACATACATTAGGTTACATGGCAAGCTAAAAAACCACAGACCTTGCACTAACTCTGCCATCGTGTGTACAACATCATTTTTCCTCTCCCTCCTCCATCAAACCACCATTTCCTAAGTTTGTACAAAATGCATGCCTTTAAGAACATTACCTCTCCATCAAATTGCGGTGAAATTAGCCAACACATACAGCACTGATGGATGGAAACTGAAAAAAAGCCCTATCATCTCTCTCATTCCTTCACAATATCCAACTAAAATCAAGCACATCATAACAAACTTTTATTTAAAAAAAGAAAAACAACAACAAAAAAAGCTACAGAAATATTCAGACACCTAGCCAAATCTTCAGGAAGGCAGAATTCAATGACATTTATAACAGTGACTATCTGGCACATTGATTATCTTCAAATTTAGAGACGATCAATAATGCTGTGTAGATGTTTTATATAATACATATGCTGCAAGTCATTAAAAAGCCAAAGAAAATGTCATAACTTGTCACATGCGCATGCCAAAAGCAAAGCAATCCCCGGTATTTAAACCAGTTAAGAAAATACCTCAGATTACTCAAGCAGCAGGTAGAGCTACAGACTGATGTCAGATTTTTTTCATAATTATAGTAAATTATTTATATGTTCTTTTATAACTGTTTGCAATTTTGTATGAATTTTACAAGAACATTATTCCTTTGCTTTATAAAAATTATTTTTAAGCACTTTGGAGTAACTTAATCTCAAAATGCCCTCAGGTAACATTGTTCAAAGACATTGTTCAAATCAGAAATTTGTTTCTCATGCTGCCTCTTAAACGTTCAGATTTGTCGTTCCTCAATTAGCTGCTGAAATCCCTGATTTCACGAATTACAAAACCTGGCTTCCAGATTTTTTCATTTCATAAGTCAGTTCCTGCAATACTCTGAGGAAGAGCACGTCCCTCCCGCTCTCTGACTTCCTCTGTCCCTTGTGAGATGTTATATGAGGATCACCGTCAGGGGGTTAGGTTATTTTGTTTGGCCTTTTTTAAATTTTCCATATCATCCACCCAACTAAAAAAAGAAATGAACAGTACTCATGTACTCTCTGAATGATATCTAAATTACCTTCAAGCCTGGCATCACTCTCATTCCATGACGACTTATCTTTGCCACTTGTTTCCCTTGTACTTGAATGAGTAGAGAGCTGTTTTTCATTCCCCTTGAAACGTCTAACTCCGTATAATTTTCAATTATTTTCCTCCTACCCTGAAATTTTTGCACTCTACTATACAGCTGTACCAACTTAAGATAACAGATTTACATCTCCTTGGTAAGCAGTCCCTTTAACGATTTTTGCTGGTTCCCAGTATTTGTAGTGTCTTTACCAAGATCATTGCTCAGTCAGTCAAGGCTGGGGCCTTCCCTGGTTTCCACCACTACTGCGATGCAGGCTCCAGGTTACTCCTTGCATCTTTGACTAAATTCTTCAGTCCACCTGAATTCATTAACTGATTTTTTTTAAATTCTCACTATCTCAGCAAAATACTATTCTTGTTTATATTCAATTTATGAAAGAATTTTACTGGTCTGGCCTGAAAGCCCCCTGAACAGAGCAGAATGATCACAGCCTGGAACGAAGATGTCGCAGCCAGGTTCTTACTTTAGTAACATTTAAGCTAATTTTAGTCATATTTAACTGAGCTTCCAGAAGAATCTGAAGGCAAGAACACACTGACCTACATGTCATTCATAGCACAGCACAGAGATACGGGACGCTACACAGTACTAAGATGATCAGATATACCAGCACAACGCAACCACACACCACCATCACAGCAACTCCAGGTACCAGGTCCTGACAGAAGGGCGTTTCTTGATGGCCTGCCCCAGAGATCCAAACTGGCATACAGAAGCATATTCAAGAGTAACACCAACATCCTTCTTCGTCTCCCCACCCTACTTCCAAATACACAATGGTTCACAGCACAAAACCAAAACAGACATTTTAATATCCCCAGCAATTCTGGACTACTTTAGAATACAATCTGGCCAGTACAGCCGTCTCGCACACCTGAGAAAGATGACACATGATGACTATGTCTACAATGGCAGATAAGACAGGATCTGTTTTAGTGTTAACTGGCTCCCCAGCTTTGCTCAGGACCACTCCAAACAGCTCTCCCCAAGAGAAACCGCATGTGAAGCAAGCCTGAAAAAGCAGCGGAACAGCCAGTGTGCCCCATACATCCTTGGGGCCAACCTCTGGCCCCATCCTACAGCAATGTACGTATAGCCAGGAAAGTGACGTGACGCTCACACTTCATTCTGCCTCGCCTCAATCTTTGGCTGGTGATTCTGCCTTCCACCCAACAGTTTTCAAAATAATTAATTAGCGCTATAATTAGGTTTGTTCTTTTTATTACCTCTAGTCAGTCAGTGATTTATGTGTGAAGAGACCTGTCAGCTGCCATGTGTATGACTACCTGGCCCATGCTGTACTAGTACCAATGTCCCTCTCACGTTTATGCAGGAGGAAAAAAACACCTTATACTTGTACAACCGCTGATAGCATTTGTGTCTTTAATAATATTATATACAATGCTGTCCTAGGGAGCTTACATAATAAATAATGCAGATTAAGAGAAAGAATACAGATACTCAGGGGTCAAACAGGGCCTAGGAAGACAACAGCGCTGGAATTGTAAGTAGGAAAAAAAATTTTTCATACAGAAAGAGAAAGAAGCAATTGACATCTAAGAACCTGAATGCTATTACAAGCACAGGAGGAAGCAGATATGGCAGAAGGATTAAAAACATTACAAATGAGACCAAAATGAGTATGAAATGAGTATGAAAAGAGCATCAAAAGTGAGACCAAAACGAGTATGAAAAGGGTATGAGAAGAAATTAAGTGAAAGAAATCAATAAAATATAGCAAGCCCCAGGGATCATTAAAAAAAAAATGTACTGGAATAGCAGACTCAGGTTACACCTAAATAATTGGCTGAACCATCTCCCAGTCCAGAGGGCACATCGAACAGACCTGCTGGCATCCACGCTGCTTTAAGCCTGGTGCTCCTCTCCTCTCTGCCAGCAGATCTGTCTTGGAGAAAGGCGTTTGGAGTCAGAGCCAGGAGTAAACTAACAGTCAGTGTGAACCACAAAGGGGCCAGTGCTCAAGCTGTTCCCTGGCTGTGTCATTTAGCAGCAGAGGTACGCTGGGTGAAGGAAGGGCAGCAGACATAGGGTGGGAAGAGGCCGGTGCTGGGGAGGAAGGGCAGGAGAGATGTTGGTGGGGAGGGGAAGGCCTGTGTTCGACAGGGGAAGGGCAGGACAGAAGTTAGGCTGCAGAGGCAGGGAGGGAGCCTGGCTTAAATTAAGTGAAGAAAACAGATGATCAGACTAGGACAAAGAAAAGGTGAATGACACTAATAACTCTTGTCATCCCACAGGCAAAAAATTTATAAGAATTAGCCTAACTGCAAAGTAGCAAACAAATGATTTTTAGCTTATTTAGATTAAGAGGAAATGTTACCACCAGGTCCAATTACCTCGATACACTACAGAGACGTCATACTAACAACTAAGCATACTGATCTACTGCAAAATGTGCACCACCATCAAACAAGTGCCAAAAACCTACAAACCCTCAGGAAACAGAGGACTTTGCTCTAACACGTGTGATGAATGGCAGATTTCCCATGTGAAATCCACAGAAATCCCAGGAAACAGAAGCCAAGACAATTCAAATCCAATATTCCAGCCTCTCATTTCCCTTTCTCCAGCTTTATGCAATTTCCCTGTGAAATCATTCTCTTCTCCCCACCTCTGTGAATTTCTAGAAGTCTGAACTCTTCAGCTTTGAAAATACAAGATCACACCTTCACATTTTCTTTAGCCTTGACTATTCTAAAACAAAAGCATAGATAGAACAAAGTACAACAAACTCTGATGGAGGACTCTTTCGATAAAGTTTTCTTTATCGATAAAGTTTTCAAGGCAGGCAAATTTTAAAAAGTGTAATTATAAGGTTTATGGGAGATTGTTTGGGGTTTCTTTTGGGAGTATAGGTGTGAAGCAATTTTTAGCTTTTTTTTTTTTTAATAAAAGTGGGTCTCAGAAGACTTATGCATTGGGACACTTGGTTTCTGCAATACAAGCAGTCTTAACTATGAAATAGGCATTCCTGTCAGCCGCTTTGTATGGGGAGGAACAATCCAATTTAGATAGAAAACCTACTTTTGCTAAAGCAATCAATTTGTACTGGAGCAAAAATAAAGACACTGGAAGTATGATATCTGAAGATTGTACTTTTTCCAACTAAAAAAAATACTCAAGCCTAATTATAAAAAAAAAAACCCACCCCACAGTATAGCACTACCTAAAAGCAAAGACTCTTTGCAGCCATTTACTGAAAACCAGTATTTTACTCATCAAATACTAGTACCACTTAATTTGGCTCCATCAGTCTCCCATTGACTGAAGAGCAGCAAAACATTTAAGAGATGTGGGGTGTAGATGTTACGAGTTTGGACTCTGGATTATAACCGTCCCTAACCACGTTCTCTCCCAGAACGACCTCTGGCAATTTATTCTCATCTATTCATTCTCATTCATATCCACACAAGCTTTTGTGAAAAGAAACTTTTTCATTTACTCTCCTTAGTTATTAGCTTGTGGTAACAGGAGGAACAAACAAGCAGAAGCCATCGTACAGGCTTGACATAGAAAAATGAAGTGCAATTTTTTGTTGCTGATCTGTACAAAGGACTGGGACTAAGTAGTACCAGAAACATTCTGAACATACACTGATATAACTATAAAGACAAAATAAGTTAAGTTCATCCCCTTATGTGAATCTCAGAATACAGAAAAGGACTGAACGTTTGTACTGTCCAACTGTGGTATTTCATTTACAAATACAAGGTTTTCAAGCACAACTTTAAGTCCGGCAAAGAATGACATTAGTGATGACTCTCTTAATTCAGGAGTGTTCTTTCCCTGCCAACCTACTTAATGTGCAAGGCTTCTGCTTCCTCCTCTGCAGTCCCTACTGCACCCTTTCTCTCTTTACCTTACGCTAGCTCTGGTGCTCGTCAAGCCCTGCTTAATAAATCAATTAATTCATTGATGCAGCTGTTAATTACCCCAGCTATAAGCAGGGTAGTAACCTCTTCTGGGTTAGTGAATGAATCGAATCTGCTCAAGGAGAGATAAGGTCCAAGACCACACAAAGAAAGGAGCATAGTTATGTGTCTGGCAGCAAAGGAAGGCAAGTGCTTCCTCCCTCTTTAGGTAAGATTTTAGAGCTGCTCAGCTTTAGATTACTCTGATAAGTCAAGTTAAACACTGCCAACAAAAACCTTAGAAAATTAAAACCTGTAAAGACAACAGTGTAAAAACTGATGGAGATGTTTAGCAGTACTGCATGACATCGGTTGAGAAGGTTCCCACCCCACCTTGGATTTGTGACAAGACATAACTGTTCATGGGGCCACGATGTAAAACAGATCAGGAAAACATTTTGGATTTTTGGGGTTGTTTTTCCTTTCAAAGAAATAAAAAGGGGGAGCTTTCCCCCTAATCTGTGACTGCACAACTGAGTGAGCCATGAAATAGCTACAAGCAGGAATCTCTTTACCAGGCTTGGCTGCTGGAGAGCTTTGCTTTAATTACAGAGCTATTTAAGCTGCTTTACCTTTAGCCAGACCTGACAGATCACCACTACACTTGTCATGGCTCTTTTCAGGCCCATTCTCTGCTGGTACAAGTATTCATGCTCCCACACAGCAAACTGGATCAGAAAACAAAACAAAAAAAAAATTACCGGGGAAGGGAGGAGGAGGAGAGGGAATTTTCTTCTCTGTATTAGTTTCCTGATCCAGCTCACTGTATGCTCGCACAAACAGCTTCCACTTCTGCTTGTGTCAATTCAGAGTGAAAATGTTCACTGTCAGACATGACAACTCCTTAGGTCCACACTGCTACCAGTTATTAACTTTTTTTATCCTGTAATTGGATGTTGTCACAATTTTCACTCAAGGAACACTTCAATGGGAGCTTAAACGAATTATGCCAGGACTGCTGCAGTCCCACTCTTTCCCTTCTCTTTATTAAATATCTTGATAATTTTGTTGTACCAGCACTGGTACAGAGTTGAAAGTACAGACTCAATTACTTGTTTTTCTTTCTTTATGACTTAGCTTGGGGCCAGCTCACTACTCAATCCTCCAAGCGCCTCTACAGGAGAAACACAGAGATGGAGACAGAAGGAAGTGCTCACCTGCAGCGAATCCAGCATATGTTTACATAGACAGATGCAAACAGATCCCAACTCCTCTACCTACACCCTAATTTGCTGGAAGCAAGCCAGCTGCAGTTGAGGTGATATAACCAAGTCTAACTGCACGCTCAACCTAAGATACCTCACCTGTAGGATACTCTCTGAATACTTAAGACTCCTTTAGCCTTAATGTATTTTTTTTTAGCCTTGCTTCATTATACAATGGAACCTCCTTGACCCTAAGGCACTGATACCAAGATGACACCAACAGCAATACACATGTGCTCTTGCCACTGCCAAAAACACAAGGCTAGCCTCTCAGGCAAATACTAAGTCTTTTTATTCAGGTCTCACAGGTACTGGAAAATGATGAAAATACAATGTTCAGACTGTGCCCATGCCCTCCTACCCCACCAGCTTCAACCCTCTCACAGCATCTCTTATCCCACCAGACCCCACCACCCCCATGCCCTTCTCCTCCCCTCCTAGGGCCAGATTCGACACACTCCCCCTCTCCTGCCCCTCCCCCCTCACGCACCACACTGTCCCCCCATACAACCCTTACGCTCTCCTGCCCAAGCTGCCCCCACCACACCATCTCTCTCTCTCAGCATCAGATTCCCCCCAAAACATCCTTTTGCTCTTCTTCCCCCTCACCCCATGGTCAGGCTGCACCGTGACATCTCTCCTGCCCTTCCTCTCCCAACATACCCCTCTCCCCCACCCCAGACCAGCCTCCCTCCCTCGATATGCCTCATGCCCTTTCCCCCCACCCGAGGCCAGACTCCCCCCGCCCTGATATCCCTTGTGCCCGCCCCAAACACCCCTCATGCCCTTTCCCCTCACCTCAGGCCAGGCTTCCCCCATATCCTTTGTACCCTCTCCTTCCACCCCAGGCCAGGCTCCCCCGCCCTGATATCCCTCGTGGCCTTCCACCCAAAAACAAGGCCAAGCTTCCCGCTCTGACAGCCCTTACGCCCTTCCCCGGGCCAGCCCCCCATAACCCTCATGCCCTTGCCCCCTAGACCAGACCCTCCCCTCATGTCCCCCGCCCCAGACCAGACCCTCCCCTCACGCCCCCCTAGACCAGACTCTCCCCTCAGGCTAGATCCTCCCCTCATGCCCCCCTTAGGCCAGGCTCCCCTCACGCCTCCCCCAGACCAGACCCTCTCCTCACGCCCCACGCCCCTCCCGCCCCCCAAGGCCAGGCTCCCCTCACGCCCCCCAGACCAGACTCTCCCTCATGACTCCCCCTCCCCAGGCCAGACCCTCCCCTCACGTCCCCCACCAGACCAGACCCTCCCCTCACACTCCCCCGGGCCCCCCTCGCAGACCCACCAGGTAGAGGGTGCTGTAGATGCGGAGGGACTCGGCCAGCGCTCCCTGCGTGATGTGCAGGACGGCCCAGGAGCACCGCGGGTGCCAGGTGTGCCCGATCTCGTAGCAGTTGTGGGGGATGGACTTGCTCAGCGCCGCCATCTTTGCCGCGCGCGGGGAGGGGGCGCGCACGGCCGCCGCGTCACCGCCGATGCAGGAGAAAGGTCGCGCGGGGCGCTGGCGGCGCCGGGGTTACTCGCGGGCAGCCGCTCCCCCCCCTCCGCGCGGCTCGCGTGAGGCCCGCAGCCAATCCGCGGCCGCCGGGGGGCGGGGAGCAGCGGGGGCGGGGTGGCGCGAGCCGCGCCGGGGGGCGCGCGCCGCACGTGGGTTGGGGGCGCGCGGCGCTGCCCGCGTGCCGCCCGCGTGCCCCGTGTCCCCCGTGTCCCCGTCCCTCCCCCGCGGCTCGGGCAGCACCGCGGCCCCGGCCGGGGCTCCCGGCCCCCCTGGAGCCTGCCCCGCCCGCCGCCCTCCCCCCGCCGCCGAGCCCGGGCAGCGCCGAGCCCGGGCCGGCGGGGTCCGCAGGTAGTGCAGGCACGGAGGAGCTGCCCGGAACACCCCCCGTGACCCTGAACGGCTGCCGGGCACGGAGCTGGCGGGTCGCAGCTGCCCGCGCTGCGGCGGCAGGCGGGAAAGCCGAGCCAGGGCTGCCCATCAGCAGGGAGGCGTTGCGCTGCTGTGCACCCGAGTGCACCCGCGGTACGGTGTGCGGTTTGGGCTCCCCATCTCCCGCTGTAGCTGAGCGGGAGAAAGGCGGCTAAAGTCGTCGAGGGAGGGAGAGCGACTGCATCGTGAGGAGAAGCTTGTGAGAGGTCGATTCTCTCTGGTTTGGAAAGAAGGGGGGGTGATACGGTAGGGTTTTACAAAACCGTGAAGGCAGTGACTGATACCACGGTTATAGTCCAGCTGCAAAACTGGCATCTGGTTCCAGCTTGAAATTTTGATTATTTTGGGACCGAATGGGCTGGGTGCGTCAAGACGGGGGAATTTTAGGTTAGGTCTCTGTTAAGTAACAGTTTGCGAACACTCGGTCCTGATGGAGCAAGTACACCCTGTACCTTCTGTGCCATGGTAAAGTCAGGCGAGTTTATTTCAAGACCTAATGGGAGCTACGTCCCGAGGCAAATAGGAAGATCAGCAAACTAACCTGCAGTCAAACACAGATTTGGAACAGATCCACAGCAAGAAAATTCCTTCCCCTTACAGCCTGCCTGAAATTCTCCTGCACAGCCTGCAGAGTTCCGCTCATTGAGCAGACTTGAGACCAGTCTGTGCCACTCCCAACAAGATAGAGCAAATTTGTCATTAATTTTGCAAAAAATCTTACCGTTCCTTCCAAGAAGCCTGCTAGGGGTGCAAGAGCATACTTGCATTTCAGATTTAGCAGCCCATAGATGGGTAAGTAAGTTGGATGGTTCACAGAACCCAGAGCCACTCACTGCAAGGCTATTTGCAGGCTCCCAACAAATCTGCAGTAGGAGATTTTTGGCCTAAATAGTTCAATTATGCTATTTCAGTCAAGCGTGCTTGACCGACCAGCCCTGTGCTAGGTAGAACTCTGTGTATGACAGTCGGTGTTTAAAATCTAGCAGAAAACCCTAGAGATAACTTTAGATTCAGCTTTAATGCTGAGGTTCAGCTCCCCTGCAGCTGCGGTTGCGTGGCTGACTAAGGGAGTGAATATTGCTGTGTGCCGACCCTCGTAGGGAAGCACCATTGGCAAGATAACCTGCTGCAACGTTGTCTGGACTTTGGCTGGGACCCAGTGCCTTGCTTGTTGTTTTTGTATTACTCTGTTAAAGAACTGCTTGTGGGCAGAAAAGGCAGTTACTGCCAAAGGTATGGATTCTGGCGCTCTCACTTGCATGTTTTGATTTTGGTACCACTCTGGGCTTAAGGCTTGCTGGCTGCCTTGTATTTGTGGGCAGGGAACTGTGGCATGTACAATATTAATGATTGCACAAGCTAATAATTTCACTTCTGACACACGTTTTTGGAGAAAGTCCTAATTTTGGAGGACTTGTCCTGCTCAAGTTAAGGAAAACTGGTAAAGAAGGACCCAACAAGATGCCCTGTTCGTTTGTGCAGCAGCCCTGATCTGACTGAATAGCTGCCTGCTCAGAACTGGAGTCTTTTGGATTTCTCCCGTCAGAGGAAGACTCTGACGATGCGCTAATAAAGAAGGCGGCACAGCCCTGACCTTGCTCCAGGCCCTTTTCCATGGGTTTGCAATACTCTATTCTGGGAAGAAGCCCTAGGGGTAGAACAGCATGGGAATATCGCTGATAGCCCAATTGGCATTGGATGCCAGCCCAGGCTACTCTCTCCTGGGAGAAACTTAGCCTTGATTGGAACTGGGACGAAATAGTCTTGGAAAAGGAAGGAGCCATGTGAATTAAAAAAGCATTGAGGACTTTTACTTTTGCCCCCGTTAAGTACCTCGGGTTTTCGGGAGCTCTCCTTGTCACATGAACAAGGCTGTATACTGGGAATAGCAGGCTGTCTCTATACTGTTACTTAAACAAATGCCAGTGATGAATCCCGTGGCGTAAGGCCAGGTGACGTGGCACATGCTGTTCAGGACTTGCCTTGTGATATCCAGGTGCCTTGGAGAGAGTTATTCAGAGCAGTCCCAAAAACGAAGCCAGGGAGTGAGCTAATTGCTAAGCAGCGTGAATGGTGGGGGAGTTGAGAGTGCTCAGCTAATTCCCTGGTCCTCATTAATGTAGCAGTATCAGATATACCAATGTGTCTGAATAAAAAAAATTTAGGCAGCCAAAAATGTCAGATACACGTGAGCCTTGTTAGACTAGGACAGCTACGCTATCCCGGTCTCCGTGCCTTGTGCCACACAAGGGAGCGATGTGGCAGCATCTCACTGCGTTTAGACTCCAGTTGCCCGCAAACCCGTTTGCAGCTGGGTTAACAAAACACAGCTTTCAGCACAAGGCCAGGGCCAGACTCAGTCTTTAGCAAGAGACCTTAACCGGTGGACAGCACTGCAACCCTCCAGTTTACCTGTACAGGTGATAACTGATTATATTAGGGAATCGGATAGCTTGAGTGGCAATTGCTGCGTGAAGAAAAGTAGTGCCTGCCTTTCCAGGTTTTAGTGGGTCTCACAGCCTGGGAACATTCTCTGCTAATATCTTCAGTGTCTGACAAATCTGATGGCTGCAAGTAAATTACATATCTCAGCCCATGAGAGTGGCTGGAGGTGTGAAGAATTCAGCCTGCCTTCGCAGCGAGTAGGTATCCATGTTACGAGGTGGTCTAGCTGGGAATCCAAGGCTCAGCATTTAACTAATTGGAAGAAAATCAGACAGGAAAAAAAAGAAACCGAGGAAAGAAGCCAAATGGGGAACTTCACATCGCAGGAGGCTTTGCCTTCCAAATGCATTGGGGTCTGGGAAATCTTCCTTTTAAGCATTTTTAAATATCAGAACAATCTGGAAACATTTTAACTTGGAAGAAGTGTAATGCTTTGCCCTCTCCTCATGCTGCTTTCCAACTTGTGTGCTTTTTTTTTTGCCATGAATTTATTTTCTCCCTTGGGACAGGTGATCCAGCTTTTCCTTGCTACTCGTGCAGTTCTCAGAGCCTGAACTTCACTTTTGGAAGTAGCTTCTCTTGTCCGATAAGAGCTGCTCTTTTCAGCAGAAGGGGTTTTTTGCACTCACTTATTTTCCTTCTTTTCCCATTCTTCCACTCTCATTGTTTTTCTCCTTCGGTTTGTTCTCTTGCCATCTGTGCAATCGTCTCATGCTTCCATCATAAAGTTTATGAAATCCAGACTGAAAAATATTCTGCTGCTAAAAAAGTTAGGGATTAAATTCATCCTTCTGCTCAGGTCAGTGGAAGCAATGTGTACACGCAGACATCTGCTTCCTTCAGTAAACTGCATAGAACCTTGGAGATGTTGCTGGGCTGTGTGCTCACCAGGGAGATGTCAAAATATGTCCAGAAAATTAGTAAAAAAGGAACAAATTTCAGGAGAGAGCTGAAGACTTTTGAGAAAGGAGGTCTGGAGTTTCATGCTGTAAGTGATGTACCTAGGAACAGTCAGCTCCACCAATCTCCATTTCTTTTCAAAATCCAGGACAAATGGTAGGTACAGTATATAATTAGTTTTGTAGAAATAAACCACAAGCTTGTAACATATATTGCTAAATGCTCAAAATGGCTGTATTGAATGAGAGTGAATGACTGTTAATTGAACTGATTTTACTTTCCTCCAAGGAAAGAAGAAGAAGGACCCTTTAAGAACTGCTTTCACCCTTGTCTCTGAAACTACTTACACTTTAAACTTAACCCATTTTGCATTATTTGAAGAGAGATTCTCTTTTGGCTTACAGTCGTGAATGCTACTTGTTCATTTTTTAGCAGGGAATAATCTCAAAATACCCTTGTGTTTGCTGATATTTCAATGTAAAGGAATTAACTGGAAGTTCTCCCATTTTCCAGATGTAATCATGTCCAAAATAAATATGGGATGGGCTGTGGGATAAGACCCTGTGAACATTTTAATACACACAATAATATCTTCCAGTTTATACAAATCTGGATTTTTTCCGAACATAAATATTGCAGTCTTTCTTACAGGGGTACCAAGCATTACATCAAGAAAACAAGATCTTAATGTTCACCACGCTGATCCTGCAGGCCAAACCAGGAGATGACATACTGAGCCATATTCATGCTACTGGCATCAGTAGAGTTGTAATTCAACTGTATTTAGCCTGTGGTGCTGCTGTTCCTGGAGACACGGATTTCTTCTTTCTAAATCAGGTGACAGAATTGGTCGTTAAAGGCTAAATTAAGCCGCTGGGTTCACTAGAAAAGGAGTAAGAGGCAGTGCATGTGGACAGCATCCCAAGAGCAGCAACTGTGACCCTGCTGCTTCTGTGCTGCTTTCCTGCTTTCCAGGAAAGTGCTTTCTGTAGTTCTGGAAAGAATGCAAACTCACATCTTGCATCATCTGGGTACCTCAGCGTACTCCTGTGCTTGAGACTCCCTCACCCAGATAATAAAGGCTAGTTCCCTACCTTCATTTGAGTGACACCGCTACAACACACCTCTACACCAACCCTGATGGAATAAAATCTTTTCTGGTGGAAAAGTTGCGTGCTATCAAAAGGTACCTCTGCCCATGCTCTACAGTCACAGTGCTGTGTCTGGAACTCATATCCTTCCTCTGCCATCCTCCTGTCTCGATGTTTATCAAATTCAGCAGTCAGGAAGGATCTGTCCTGCATAGTTTCCACGTCCTTCATTTCTGCATACCAGGTGGGGGCAGCAGCCTTCAAATGTGCAGGTGGTGTTCACCTTTCCATGACCATGAGTGGGAGGATGAGAGCAGGCTGGCCTTGCACACCGCTGCACGCACAGGGCTCTGAGGCAGCATTAGATGGGTCTCCACTCCCAAAGAGGTCTAAGGAGCGGACTAGAGCTCTGGACCTCTATTGTCTGTGCCACCTGATTGCTAATTCCCTCTCTGGCTCTTTTTTTGGGCCTTTTGAATGAGACCTGAGATAAATATGCTATAGAGAGGTCTGGCCCTAAGTAGGGTGGATAAAAGCCAGTCATTATCATTTGCCCGCAGGAGCAGCAGTCGGTGGCTGGCTGTTCTTCAGTAGCGTCGATGCAAAGGATCTTTCACAAAGTAGGAGAGAAAAAGGAGGCAGGAATGAATTATGAAATCCTTGAGTAAAAAAATTTTGTTTGCCTCTCCTCTTCACCCATTTCCATCTTATTTGAGGTCATTACTGCAACATTATTTATGCTTCAAAGAGGAATTTTTTTCAAAGTCAGGAATAGCTTCATGAACTTAAGAGAAGACTCGGAAGGAGCCATTTTTAATCTGTTTGAAGTTCCTAGCATACTTAAAGTTTCTGTAATAAAACTGTCAGTCCATAAAGTTGGGCTGCTAAGACTACAGATAGAAATGTAGTTATTCTAAAGCAACTGAGCACCCAACAGCTCCTTTGAAAAGTCATGATAGTTTCTAGGAACTCAGCACTTTTGAAAAGGCTTTCAATTTAAGCCTGAATTTTTCCAGAGGAATAAGGAACAGTAAATTTCAGCAACTTCATTTTCAAATGCTCATGTTGAAATAGCCTCAGGACTCTGATCGCTCCTGCTGCCAGCACTTGGACGACACAGCAGTAGAATTCAGCAGCCTACGTAGCAGCTGCTGAATCACTGCATTTTGCAGGTTTGTATTTTCAAGCAGACTGGCAGTGATTTGAGGTTATCCTGCAATGTTGGGTTGATAAACTACACCGTCCTTCAGCGGGACTCTGGATGTCCAAAGCTGTGAGCAAGGTGAATGGCTTGGAGGAGGCTCTTTGAGGCAAGCTGCTCCCGTTGCCTTTATTTTCAGCAGGGTAGCTGAGCAGCTGCAAGGTGTCTTGGAAGTGCTTCAAATTGCAAATGAAAGAAACAACGCATCCATGATTACTATTAGCTTTTGAAATACGGGGTTTAGGTGGGCAGATGTGGCTTTAGATATCCACAGTTGGACCTCCTGTCGAAAACCAAGGCAGTATAAAAATCAGCTGTGGATTTCATGGGACTGCAGAGATACTGCAACAACAGACTCTGCTTCTCTCTGCTGGACCGAGCTTTGAATGTACATGAAAAAGAATCAAGGAAAGAAGTTGAAGCAAACTAGTTAAAACTCTCAAAAGAACCATTTTTAAACATAGAAGCCTTCAGAGAACAAAACCTCCTTTTCAGCACTCCTGGCTCATTCCTAGAGGCCATTTCTTACATTTCTGCTAAATCAGTTGAGAAAGTCACTAAAGCGTAGCAACGTCACAGTGTCCCTAGGAGCAAAAAAGCACCAAAGAGCCTTGAGAAAACTCGGAATAGCGCAGAAAGCAAGAACAAATGTTTTAGATATGTGGTATTGTTAAAACTCCCAAGTGGCATAAATATAATAAACAATAGTGAAGAATGGGATATTTCTGTTTGTTTCCCCACACTCGAGATGACCTAACCTACCTCAGGCATAGTTCCACTTTGAGACTTGTGAGTTATTTGATCGGTCCAAACTTGTGAAAATAAACACTATTATTCTACTGTTCTACATTGTGCATTCTTTTGTTCTCTGTAAATAGACTGAGAACTAGCAAATGAAAGTAAATTATAATAAAATACAAATCAAAATAAAAACTGCCAATAAACCAAAACCAACACATGGGAAAAAAATATGATAAACACAAAAATAATGAAATGGTATACTCATCACTGAGCACAGCTCTGTGCGCTCCAGATGACTTTGTCAGCATTTTATGGTTGAGTTCTGATCTCATTTACAGACGTCTCCTGCAGAGACTTCCCTCATACTAACTCTGGCGTGGCCAAGAGAAAAATCTAACATTTTAAGGTCAGTATTTTCAGAGAACCCTGTGGGAGTTAGATGCTCAGATCCCATGGATTTCAGTGCAGGTTGGACACCTAACTTTCTGTCTCTAAAAAAATCCCCTCCTTAAAGTAATAGATTATTTCTCTGGCTCTCCCAATATTGTCTTCCAGGGAATAGTTTCCAGTGTTTTGTCTAGTTGTAAGTAAATGCCATGGGGTTATCTTGGTATCTGAGTACCCAGCTAGAAGAGATGAACTTGAGTGTAAATTCTTTATTAGGAATATGTTTGCTCTTTGGGCCCTAAGCCTAAAACCCCATCCATGCCTCTGTGTAGCAGTAACATCTCAAAGGCATGTTTTGCAGATCATTTAATATTTGTCCAGCTCTGTGCGCATCACGTGTTAAGAATTACTATTGCTTATAACATAAACGATAGGGCTTCCACCGCTCCCTGGGGGAGGTCATTTTCCAGCCTGATGTATGTCACTGTCAGAAAGCTTCTCTTGAAATTTTTATAGTGTTTTTTAGCGTTGGAAGATTTTGAAGATAGGGAGCAGAAAACTTACTGCGTTGGCTAGAGTTCTGTATGCATGTGCATATGCATGTGTATAGAGATGAGGTAACTGGTCAGACATGGTATCGTTTTACATTCCCCTCCCACACCAGGAAAGCACCTTCCTTCTACATCCTATTTATAGAAAATAAAAGAATTTTGCTTGATTTTTTTTTTTTTTTAGAGAAGTGTAATGGTAATGTTTTATACAGATCTCTTCAGTCAAAAACCCCAGGGGAAACTGGTACAGGCTGGTTGGGATAGTACACTGCCCCTACAAACAAGGCACTAAGGATGGTTAATGACCTGATGTCCATGGATGTGCAATTTATGTCTCAGCACCACGAAGCAGCATTAATCCATATAATATATTTCAAATAAGTTCCCTCACACCAGAACTTTAGCAAACTTTACATAGGAAATCACAATGTATGCAAGAAATTATACCTCCTCCAGCACTCCCACCCCCGCTGAACTGTATCTGTCTCTGTTTTGGGAGAAAGATTTTACGTAAAAATAGTGCAAAAAAGCATATTTTCAGAGGAAGTTTTAAGTAAGCTAAACAGCCCAAGTTGAAAGAGTATACAGTTTTTTACCACTGTACAGAGGAGCTATAATTATTGATGATCCAAAAAAAAGAGAGATATACAGGTTTACAGTACAGCTCACCAGAAGCTCACTGTCTCAAAACGTCATTTAACATCCAAGATCTCTGTTTCAGCTGAAGAAAAATAAGCCCCAGAGCCATCTCTTACCAGTACCACTTTCTAGAAGGACTTCTGAAAATTCTCTTTTCCCATGTGTCCACTTAACAAATGATCTCTTGAAATGCTGGCTTTTTACGTACTGAAATCATGGTTTTGGGGCCCAGTTCATCCTTTCATAATTCAGAGCCGGGAGTGGTATGGCATTACACTTTATGTGCGAGTCTTACAATAAAGGTGTTAAAATGATCCTCTAGTCAGGCTGAAACCAAGAATTTTTTATCCTATGGTTATGCGTTGTTGCCCAAGGGTTCTTGCGTAAATTCTCCCTTAGTCCCCACTTTCTTATTACACTTAAGCCTATGTTAATTCCTCTTAACTTTACCCAACTACCTGGAGCAGCTAAGGAGTGAGATAGACATCCTAAGCTCCTTTGATAGTCAAGGGAGAGTGGAGCATCTCTAGTGCTGCCACATTAGATCTGAACTGGACTCTCAGTACCTTCTCTGTCTGCCTTGTCTACACAAGGTTCGATGGCAGACTAGCGTATCAATGGCAAAACCTATCAAAAAACTCACCCTTGGCTGCACAACCCCTACGTCAGATGCGTAGGAAGGAGAGGCAAGGTTTGGGGCAGCACAGAGAGCATCACTGGCCTTTTCAGTGGTTGTCCTCCATGGCAGTGGTCTTGGTGTGGCAGCAAAGTGCAACCTTGAGAGCCTTTCCTGCGAGATTAAAATAAAGTGGGATCAGTCTAGGTCTTAGCCTGAGGAACTGGCTGCACTGGAGGAGCAGATACAGTGGCTTTTGTCTAAATTGGGAGCCTGACTCTTCACTGCTTTGTACCTTGCATTCAGAGCAAAGGGGGTTGTATGCTGGCCTTCTTTCCAGCTGATTCCTCCATATCTGGAGTGATTTTATGTCATAAACTGAGTAATAACCTTACCTCTCAATACAGCACTATGCCCAGCTGTGGCCTCAAATTGTCATATTTGGGAAATGATTGGCTTTAGTTTTGCTTGGGGAATATTTGGGTTAAATGGCAGCTTTCTTACGTTTTTTTATGCACATTTTTAGAAGTTCTCCTTTTATATTTTTCATAGTTCCCCAAGGATGTGTGCATAGTGTCAGCAGTAATGAATGACATGAACTTTTACCGTCAGGAACTGAAATATCATGGTAATCTAGTTTTCATGGTAATTTGGCCCCATGGAAGTCTCTCCGAGGAATAAAAATGCCTGAGAAAAATGAAATTCACATAAACTCTTATTATTTTCTAAGTTCATCTATACATCTATGGGGAACTAGATGAATTGTCAGCCTCCAAATATAAATTACACTGCTCAAGAGTGACAGCTCAGTACATACTCAAATGCTCAATCCAGCAATAATAAAAATAAAATTCTGCTTTTGTTCCATTGACAACAAAACCTCAGTACAGTGCGAAAATACCATTGTGATCAACACAGTAGAAAAGAATCAGGGTGCGGTTCCTTGACGGTTGAAGCCAATCTAAGCTGATCTGTTTTCTTTCGTGGTCACACCACCCCTCCTCGTCATCACAGGACTATTTATTTTATCTTGTTAGTTTTCTGACAATTAGTACCTGGACCTACCCTGCCAGGTAGTCAGAGGAAGAGCATATATGCACATAGGATAAGGTGGGTTGTACTCCATGTAATCACCTGTATGCATGCGAGGAACACAAGGTGAACGTAAAATGGCAGCAAAGCCTTCTGGACAAGAGTGAATTACATTATTTATGCTCAGACTAATTTTGAAAGTCTTTTAGTCTGTGTAACAGTAATCCATATGATTAATTTGCCAACTTGGATAGAAATTAAGAAACCTGTTTGCCAAAGACTTGCCAAACCAGTCCTTCTCACTGTCTGGAATGAAGTTTATGTGTTTGTCTTCATATGAAAGTAGCACTGCTTTAAGTCTATAGGAACAGGTAAAGAAAAAGGAAAACTATGAATGTCATATACAAATGGTTAGTGGAAGAGCAGCTCTGTCTGTGTGAGAAAGGGGGATAAACTTACTGAAAGAGGGAGTACAATAAAGCAGATCTCTTTTACAATTACATCCATGCTATATGTATAAATATATTAGCAAAAACTCATGTCCTTAAATGAAATAATTACACGAGCTCCCAAACTGAGTGCATCTTGCGATCATTTAAAGAGAAAACAACCATCAATAAATCAAAAAAATTAGAAGAATTGCAGAAGAGACTGGAATTTGGAAATAATTAGCACTCGGTGACTATATTTTAAATGGCCCACAAAGTGAAGAATAGTGCCACTGTGAACTGGGCAGTCCAACTAGAACTGGAAGAGTCAAGTATTGCTGCCTATTTAAACTTCTCTGCGATGCTATAAGGACCTGAGGGCAGCTGTGTGTATAACTTAAAGCCACTTCACTGGCGCGTGAAGCGGCTCCTCGTGAGAGTCGTGCCAACAGTCCCTCTCAGCAAGGGGACAGGTTTCACTGTTGTATCCAGTCCCCCTTTGTGTATTCACAGACGCTACAAAAGCAGTGTGAACGCAGCGAACTTCACCTCCTGGCAGATGTCGAATTTCTTTCCCAGGAGAATGACCCACCGCCTGCCTAACACAATACAAAGAAGTTTTTTTTCCAGCCATGCCCTGCAAGTCAATACTTGCTGTTATGTAATTAAACACAGCATATCAGCTCACATGGGCTTTTCAGTGGGGAAAAATAGTACATTTTAAGATTTGTGGCCAGATTCATCAGCACACTTGACAGCTCTGTGCTGCTCCAATGACACAGAACAACCTTAAGCCTGCAAGAACTGATTGATTAAACCAGCTCATCGCGGTATCGCTGGAGCAGTGCAAACCAGCCGAAGCGCATCGGCAAATCGACCTTGTCAGCTCCTATTTTAAGGGATTTATATCTCAGCCTAACTTAATTTCCAACGTTTAAAAATGTAATTAATGTAATTTAATTAATTAATTAATCCCCATGTTTAAAAGCTTGGTATTTACTTCTTGGGTAATAAATTCATTAATTTAAATGCTTAAAAGCTTAGTATTTACTTCTTGGGTAATACACTTGAGGAGAAAGCACTATAGGATGCTTTCAAAAAAATCTGTCCCCTATGTCCATAAGCGGGTTTGTGTGATGTGGGCGACAACCGGACGTGAGGACCAGGACCGGGTGCAATCTGGGTGAGTGAGGAGCAATAATTTAACTCAGCATGCCATGTGAGGCAGGAGTCCTTCCTAAATCCTGTCCAGTGAAATTTGCTTTACAGAGTGTGCAAAATGCCACCAAGAGCCAAGTACAACGTTGCTTATGGAGAGCAAATGTACGGGAAATAACCTCCGATGCTGCCATAGAGTTAAAGCAAAACAGGACGCAGAAAGATTTAGTGGGAAAGATGACTCTGCAAAAAGGAAACTAAGCCGTATTTATAAAGCAAGACTCATGACCTCTCAGAGAAAGAGAACTCAGCTTGTCATTTTCTACCATGGTTAAATCACGCCTTGTGAACGATCGGTCTATTATTTCCAAAACTTTCAGGCTAATTTGCTATTGCGAAATAAAATTTCTTCAAACGAGACAAAAAGTGCATTCCTCCTTCAGGATTGCACTCTGCACATGCCAAATACAAAGTTATAAAACCAAGCTGTTTTGGAGTTATCTGAGCATAAAAAAAAGAGGCCTCTGAACAATTTTCTGAGAAGAAAACTGTTGATCATTTTCCAGAAAAAAAATAAAAAAATCCCTTGGACTAAGGTCAAGTGTGGGAAATTTCAAGCTAAAATGCAAATCTCTGAGCATTGTAGAAGTAAAGATGAGTAGCAGTTCAAATTGAAAGTCATTTTGGGAGGCAGTGGCACTGATTCCAAAATCCAGGCTGAATTTTGCCTTCACTGTGGGTCTGATTTTCAAACCACAGTCTGCTAATTTTCCCAAAAGGAACAGATTTTCTTGAAATTAGGCATGCTGGATCTCTGCAGGAGAGCTTTCCTGAGAAGTTTGGTAAAATCAGGCAAGGGAGGAGGACTGGTTGTTTTGGATGGGTTTGTATTTTAGTACAATGTTTTATAAAGGTAGCTACACTGAAAAAAAAGCATTGTGCAAATGTTTTTGTCTCACCGGATCCTGCCAGTGACCTTGCCTCGCAGCTTCTTGTCCGTTCTGCTAATCTGGCTGGAGAGAGATATCTCTCTCTGACTTATTTGAGGAAAGGGGCTTTGGGAAAACTGTTTAAAAAAAGAATTAAAGTTATGCTTAAGTACAGAAAGAGAAATAGCTGTGTGAAAAAATACTAACACATAGATAAAGTGACCTTTATGTGGGCACCATTCATCTTACGAAAGTTATGGTCGGCTTTGCTCTCAGTGCCCCATTGAACGTTGTGTGTGATACATCTGTGCCTTCTGGATTTCTGACCACGCACATCATCTGAAAAATCCTCTTGCATTGTCAAATGTTTTGATGCTATCTAAATGCAAAGGATTTCTCAAAATGATGCATATTAAGTAGCCCTGAAATTTCCTGTTTACAGTGCTATAAAACCAAATTCTGAGGGCTCTGCACAGACCAAAATATTGACTTTTAGGGGTCACGGAGCAACTATTGACCCACGTTGGCATGCAAGGAATTACACATGTGAATCCAGATATGAGATCTATGTGTCACAGCTTAGCTGCACCAAAGTACATTAAAGTAAGTGACAGTCATGTCTGCATGAAAACAGAGATTAACAGCACGTCAGGAGACCTGCCCACCAGACTGCATTGCTGGCACTGTCTGAGCTGGCTCACATGGAGACACCAAAGGTAGAAACCTAAACAAAGTATCCTGAGAGCATCAGGAGCCAAATCCCACCTTGCTGGATCAGGCCCCAAAAGGTGCTGCAATGCACCGTGGCGGGTGAATTTGCACATACTGTATGCTTTATTTCAAGGTCTGGGACACATTCTGCCCCATTGAGATCAGTGTTGATTGATTCAACGTCATTGAATCAGAGTGCTACTCTGTGCACTACCTTGTGCACTGGTATTATATATGATCATTTCATATATTAAAAAAAACAGATATATGTCTGTATGTGTTTGCATATGTATATATATACACATAAACACACATGCAGCTCACTGCACTGGGTTTTTTCCTGAGGTTGAGTAGAGCCATGTTCACATGAAGTGTCATGAAAAAACAAATAATCTCTTTTCTGATTGTTACTGGACAACTGAAATGCTGATTATAATGGATAAATACAGCAGAATAAATGCGAAGTGGGGAATAGATGTATTTCCTGCTTTAAAAGGGACAGTCTTACAAAGTACAGAAGCAAGTAGGGGAGAGAATTCATATTAAGCATGTGAATAGTAATTAGGAATCAATTGTAAATATATTACTAGACGCCTAAATATATTACTAGATGCCTGAAAAGCCATCACTGAATAAAGAAAGTGATCTGTCTTGATTAAAAAGTTCAGCTAACTTTATACATGGAAAAATTAAAGAAAAAATCTTTCATAAAATTTAAGAAATTATGATGTTAATAAAGTTTAAGAAAAGCATAAATGTCAAACAGGAGAAAGGAGACAACGATTCGAATGAATATAAATCCAAAAAGAATTACAAGAATGTGATAAAATAAGCAAAACCAAAAAATGAATGGACAGACAGACAGTCAAAGACAAAAGTGTTTTATGTAAACTGAGACAAAGAGAAGGTCACTAACGGTACTGGTACGTTACTCGGTGGAAGCTGTGGAATTGTCAGTAAACAAAGCAGGTGACAGAAGTGTCCAACAGCTATTTTTGTGTATATTGGAAAATATATATGAGATGAGTTGCATGATAGAGATAACTAATAGTAGTTAATGCATTC
This sequence comes from Ciconia boyciana, assembly GCF_034638445.1. Classification (NCBI taxonomy): domain Eukaryota; kingdom Metazoa; phylum Chordata; class Aves; order Ciconiiformes; family Ciconiidae; genus Ciconia; species Ciconia boyciana. The sequence goes on from NC_132934.1 coordinate 211,610,231, forward strand.
TTACAATTTCAATGTCCGAAAACAGCTCTGGAAGTTACAGGTTTCAAACCCCTGCATGTTTAGATACCTTATATCCAAAAACTTTAAAAGAACTCTCTGGGATGGCAATATCCATCTCCTCTGTCACTGAGTCCCAGGGGACCAGCAGGAAGGCAGGGACTGCTCTCACCCAGCGTTAGACACCTCTTGGTGAGTTTTCATCTCTGGGCTAGTCATCCTAGGTTCCCTCTACAGTCAATGGAGAGGTAGAGGCATTTTTAGAATGAAATTGATCTGACCAAAAGTTGACATCTATATTTGGTTAAAATAATCACATCCTAATGCGGTACCCACTTTTTTTAAAACATCGACAGGATGCCTGAGGTTTCTTAGGTCTGCCCACAAGGCATCAGTCCTGGCTCTCAGTGAGATGCTATGGGGTAGATGGTGTCCTTGGAGGTCTAAGCAGGGTGATCTTGTGTAGGAATGAAGAGGTGATTTTACCTGCACGTTTGACATTAATATCTCTCCTACAGGAAAGCTGAGCCGTGTTCTAATACTACAGTTCAGGCAAACGTTGATGAATTGGAAATGCTCAGAGAAGAGTGACGAACCTTCTCAGATTGCCTGCAAGATAATGGAAGACTCTGAGAGGTGTTAGTAAGCATTATTTATTTTTGTAATGTAAAAATATGTTCACAACTTTAATAAATATGCAAAAGTACACATACAAACTTAAGGGGGAAACAGTAATAACAAGACAATAATAAGCTATAAGCAGGATTTTATATTCATGTATTTCCTATTATGTGAGTTGCCTTCTGCAAGTGTCTGCCTATCCTAGGTGACTCTAAAGGGACCAAGGGTGCTTAGGCTACTAATTCAGACATATCCATTAAGACTGTAAAGCATGGTTTGGGCTGAAAGTGGTTTTCAAACAGCAAGGTCAAGTCTTGCTCCTTTAAAATCAAAAGAATGATTACAGAATTGGAAAAGACGCCTTACAGTAAGAAACGCAGGAAGTTCAATCTATTTTGCTTACTACTAAAAGGTCAAAGGGTGACTTAATCACAGCCTGACATTACCTACAGGGATAATCTCGGTAATGACTTCTCAACCTGGCCGGTAAAGATAGAACAAAAGTCAGTGGCTGGAAGCTGAAGATAACTCAGACTAGATACCAAATATAATTATTGGCGGCCACAATAAATAATAATTATCAGGGTGGCTGCTGATCCTTTAATGAAGGAAACCTCAAAATCTAAATCAGATTTATTAAAAAAAATATGCTGTAAGTCAGGCAATAATTGAGGAAGGAACATGGCTTGTGCTGTGCTGGATTCAGGCCACAGTCTCACACTGCCCAGTAATCTAAGAATCTATAAACCCACTATCCCGGAGGTTTCTTACTTTGATCTGTTTAAAGAAACTATTATGTCCATGCTTATCATGGTGACATTTAATCACTGTTAATATGTGCATAAGGTTCAAAGCAGGGTAATTACCATTTTTTCCAGCTCCGACCTCTCATATGATTTGCCACCGCCTCTTCCAGCGCTCTTGTTTTGAAAACTAATTCCTGTTATCTAAAAGACTTTCCAAAGCAAACACAGCAGTGTAGCACTTTCTAGTATTTATTTTGTGCTCTCAAAGAAAAGGCAATAGTGGTAGGGGTTTTTTTGGGGGGAGCGTTCTTCTTCTAAAAAGATACTTGTGTCCACTGTAGCTTTAAAATGTCGCCCTGCTCCTTTACTGAGGCCAAGGACCAGGTCCACGGGCAGAAGGTTTTGCTGTGTAACTGCTGAATATGCAGTAGGTGATTTTTTTCATGGGAATTAGGTCCTGCTCTGGTAGCAGCAAACTCCGCTTCGGTGCCCAACTGCAGCAGGAAACTGCAAATGAAAAGGGTTTTCATATACTAAGACAAAGAAGCATGGTTTTTAAGGTCACCATGATCCTCCCTCTAGTCTTCTTTCCTACATAATTTGGACAAAAAAAACCCAAAAAACTTCTCTGCCTCCTGCTTTTGAGTGTTTGACTGTATGGAGAGCACCCATCACCCTTTCCCTGTGCTTGTCTGATGTAGGTGGTAAACTAAGTGGGGCTGGGAACAGCTCGGCGGACATGTGTAGCACACTGCGTGCGTTCACAGCAGTATCATCCACCCAGATTAGCAGCTGAGCGCTGCTGGTTACGGACGGCAGCGCTTGGGAGTAAATATGGGCCTTGCAAGATATGGCTGAGTCGCTGACTCCATCGTAGACTCCTTGCCTGACCTTGGGACTGTAGCACTGTCTGCCTCTGTGTTTAAAAAGTTAAGATAATATTACTTGTCTGCCTCACAAGGATGTTGTAAGGTTATAGGCACTGTTTATTGGAGCGAGCTGTAAAGTATTAACGGTGATGAGAGCTATGTAAATATCTATGCTCATGAAACCTCAATTAAAACACTATCCCTATTGCTAGAGCAAAGCACGCTTAAAGCCCATCAGTCCCTACAACGTCGCGGTACAGCTCAGACAAACATTTCCCGCATCTCAGAGGCGAAAAAAAAAGATGGCAATGGAGTCGCAGAGGGGAAACCTGCAGTGACTGAGCACAGGGCACTTCATAGCATGGGTTTGTCTGTGATTTACAATCTCGTGCCCAGAAAGGAGCCATTGTTAAGCGCTGCCTTAGTCTGTTAGTCTTTAGTCTTAGTCTTAGTCCAGCAATGCACCCGGGAGACGTCGGGGAGAAGCGAAGGCCCCGAGGTGCGACAGACATGCCCAGGAGCACATGCACATGCCGCACACCGTACACACACAGTAAGAGGTCACTTAACCAGGGCTTTACAAACATTTTCAAAGTGCTTTACAAAGAATTCATTAATAGATGACATATTTTTGCTAAAGGCACAACCAGCTCAACCAGATTTTATTACAGGTGTAAATAATACTGAGAGAATTTAGGCGCGAGCCTCGTTTGTCTGCTCTTAATCCCTCCTCCCACTGACACGTTAAAGGTCTGCTTAATCACCCAGCCCTTTCCCCTCCAAATCCATGAATGCTTCATCCACACTTATTTATTTTACGGAGATTTATACAAATGCCAGAAGGTACCTAGCAGTGCCCTCCAGGTTTCTTGGCCCCAATGAAAAAACAAACAACGCGAAAACCCAGATGTAACCCAGCGGTGCAATTTAGCTCATTAGGAAGAAAAGGCGGCAGCTTAGAAAGCCACCCCGGATATTTTTAACCCGTCAGTGAAGAAGCTGAGCACCCTTGGCTGAAGAAAGACAGGCCAGAACTGAGGGCAGGGCTGGGGCACGATGGTGTGCGGGGGTCTCAGCCCACCCTGTCCCTGGGGAGCTGGACTTGGGTGTCATGGGGAGCTCCTGCGACCAGCACCCATGCTGGGGAGGCATGGTGGGGACACTGGGGACAGTGACGATGCCTCCCGGCGCGCCAGGCACGCGGGAGGGAGGGAAGGGGGTACCTGTTGCGGGGAGAGGGGGCATGGGCAGGGCTCCCCGGGGTGTTTCTGAGGGACGAGGATGGCGGGTGCAGGTAGGGGGTCCCCAGCGAGGAGAAGAGGGGGGCCCTTGCGAGGGGTGGCGGGATGCCACCCCTCGGGAGTGGGGGGTGGCACCCCGACTGGGGGCCGGCACCCCGCTCTCGAGAGCGGGGGCTCCCCAGAGAGCGGGGGGGACACGCCTCGGTGCCGAGTCGGGGGGCGCAGGTAGGACCCCCCGGAGGCGCGGAGCAGCGCTGCGGCGGGCCGGGCTCCCCGGGGCGGGGGCGGCGGCGCGGGGAGGGGAGGGGAGGGCGCGGGGAGGTGCCGTCCCTCCCCTGGGCAGTTTCTCGGCCAGGCTCTTTAATAGCGGAGCCGCCCCCGGCCCCTCCCCGTTGGAGCCGGCCCGTGCGGCACGGCGCGGCCGGGGCCGGGGCCGGGGCCGGGGCAGGTGGGGAGCTGCTCGGGCCATGGCGGGGGGCGGCGGGGGGGCGGCCGGCCGCGCCCGGCTGCTGGCCGTGTTGCTGGCGGGGCTGCTCGGCGGGGCGCGGGGTTTCGGCGACGAGGAGGAGCGGCGCTGCGACGCCATCCGCATCGCCATGTGCCAGAACCTGGGCTACAATGTCACCAAGATGCCCAACCTGGTGGGACACGAGCTGCAGGCGGACGCCGAGCTGCAGCTCACCACCTTCACCCCCCTCATCCAGTACGGCTGCTCCAGCCAGCTCCAGGTGGGTTCGGGGCCCCGGGGGTCCCCTTTGTGCGTGGCCGGGGCGCGGGCCGGTGCAGCGCGCGGGCCGGCTGCCGCCCCCCGTTCCCGTCCTCGTCCCCGTCCCCTCGGCTCGGTCCAACCCCCCCCCCCCCCCCTCCCGGGGGTCCCGCCGCCTGGCAGTGCCGTTCCTCGCCGGCCGGGGAAGAGCGCGGCTCGCCGTGGTGGAGGCGCGGAGGGCGGCAGGGGCCGGGCAGCGCGGCCCCGGCGGCCCGGCGGGGTGGCCCGGCGGCGGGGAGCGGCGCGGCGCCGTCCTCCCCTCCCGCCCGGGAAGGCTGGGGCTCCCGCAGCTCTGCCTGGTCCTTCCCCTCCGTCTCTGCTGTACCCGAGGTGCTGCCACCGCCGGCAGGACCTCGGGCACAGCAGAGGTGTTGGGCGAGAAGCGGAGGGAGCCGCGGGCTGCGGGGCACCTCCGCCGGGACTTCCAGCGCAGGAGCCGCTTTCCCAGGCGGATGGCAAGATCCTCGTCCTCCCCACGGGCATGGATTTCATCAAACAAAAACCAGCTTGTTTCTTGGGGCAGAGTTCCCGAATTAGCACGCAATCCCTCTTACGTTGTCGCGTCACAGAGTTGCATTAGTCAAAAGCCGAGAAAACTGCAGTATTTCATTACCACTGTAAATACGGACGTGCCCTTATGGTAAAAGCAAAAGCCATTCTTCTGGGAGGATCGTGAACCAAAGTCATTCAATAAATGCCTTTTCTTCTGTTTGTTTCTTAGCTCTAAATCCAGGCAGTGCCTAGAACAAATATATGTATTTGTTTAAACCGCTTCAATTTGTTTCTTTGCTTTCCTAAATTGCACCCTTGAGGTTCAAATCTGGCTAAATCCCACTCGCTTTATTGAAACTGATGGGCTAAATTTACATGGAGCTGATCTAGGGAGTAAAATGTTCAGGCTTTGGCTTCGGACCACATTTTGGTCCATCGTTTGAAAAAAGACAACATTTTTAGGGTTTTTTTTTTTCCCCTCCTTTGTTTTTATTGTTCTTGGTTTATTTGTTTTATGCTGCTTCCTGTTTTTGAAGGCAAAGGACCAAATATTACTGCTAAAAAGGCAAAAAAAGAAAAATTGTTATATTTTGACCCATTTAATTTTCCCCTAATGCACTTGTGATTTCTGTTTCTTCCAGTTCTTCCTTTGCTCGGTCTATGTCCCGATGTGCACAGAGAAGATTAACATCCCCATAGGTCCCTGCGGTGGCATGTGCCTCTCTGTCAAAAGAAGATGCGAACCCGTTTTAAAAGAATTTGGATTTGCCTGGCCGGACAGCCTAAACTGCAGCAAATTCCCACCCCAGAATGATCACAACCACATGTGCATGGAGGGCCCAGGAGACGAAGAGGTTCCCCTTCATAGCAAGACCTCCTTGCAGCCTGGAGAGGAGTGCCACAGCATGGGCTCTAACTCAGACCAGTACATCTGGGTGAAGAGAAGCTTGAACTGCGTCCTGAAGTGCGGCTACGACGCTGGTCTCTACAGCAGGTCAGCTAAGGAATTCACAGATATCTGGATGGCCGTGTGGGCCAGTCTTTGCTTCATCTCAACTGCTTTCACAGTCCTGACCTTCCTGATTGATTCATCCAGATTTTCCTACCCGGAGCGCCCAATCATATTTTTGAGCATGTGCTACAATATTTATAGCATTGCTTATATTGTGAGGCTAACTGTGGGCCGGGAAAGGATATCCTGTGATTTTGAAGAGGCAGCAGAACCTGTTCTTATCCAAGAAGGTCTCAAGAACACAGGATGTGCTATAATTTTCTTGCTGATGTATTTTTTCGGGATGGCTAGCTCCATCTGGTGGGTTATTCTGACATTGACGTGGTTTCTGGCTGCAGGACTCAAGTGGGGCCATGAAGCTATAGAAATGCACAGCTCTTATTTCCATATTGCAGCCTGGGCTATCCCCGCGGTGAAGACCATTGTCATTTTGATTATGAGACTAGTAGACGCAGATGAGCTCACCGGTCTGTGCTACGTTGGTAACCAGAACCTAGATGCGCTGACGGGCTTTGTCGTTGCTCCGCTTTTTACCTACCTGGTCATTGGGACTTTATTCATTGCAGCGGGACTCGTGGCCTTGTTTAAAATCAGGTCTAATCTCCAGAAAGATGGGACTAAAACTGACAAACTGGAAAGGCTGATGGTCAAAATCGGTGTCTTTTCAGTGCTGTACACTGTCCCAGCAACGTGTGTCATCGCCTGTTATTTCTATGAAATCTCCAACTGGGCTGTTTTCCGCTATTCAGCAGATGATTCCAATATGGCAGTGGAGATGCTCAAAATCTTCATGTCCCTCCTGGTGGGTATTACATCAGGTATGTGGATCTGGTCAGCCAAAACTCTGCACACGTGGCAGAAGTGCTCGAACAGACTGGTGAACTCAGGGAAAGTGAAACGGGAGAAGAGAGCAGACGGTTGGGTGAAACCTGGGAAGGGGAACGAGACCGTGGTATGAGAAAAGGACGACATCCTGATAGTCTGACTGCTCTCTTGTGAAGGACTGATCGTGTGTAAGCATTGCCGTGTAAATGTTGGGAGTAGAATAGGGAGACGGTTACACAACCTGTCTCTGGGGGATGGAAAAAAAAGCCTTAAAGAATAAACAGCAAAAAGATCATGCTGCAGATACAATAGCCATAAACCATGCTGCCCAAAATAGGAAAGCCCAGGGAGGCTTTAAAAGCTGTGAAATATCCAAACACATTATCTTCCTTTTTTTTTTTTTTTTAAAGCAGGATGCAATATACTGAAGTCTTTAGAAGCTGAGGGACTGTAGCCCACAGCTGTGGGATGTTTTCTTTTCATCGTCTTATAGCTGATGAGGAAAGGTGGTCCAGGGTCAAATTCTGGGCTGATTTAGGGTCCAGTTATCGGAAAATGGAGCACCCAGGACCTCAGTTAGATGTCTTCTTTCCAAGTTCAGCATCGTGAAGGAAGCGCCTGCCGAAGGTTGTGTCTTTATGCCCCGGGGAATTCTGTTGCTCCATATGCTGCATGAGTCAGCCAAGGATCAGGTCCTCCAGCAAATACCAAGTGGACTTTGCAGGTCTGAGAATTACCCATGATGAGTAGGATTTAGTGAGGTATTAGTGAGGATGATTCTTTAAGTCATCTGATGGTCTTATAATAATTTGACTCATTTACTGTCTGTAACCTCATCTGAATTGAGAGTTGACTCTGCCTTGAGCAGGAATTTGGACCTCCCTAGGTCCCTGCCCACCAAATTTTCTGTGGTTCAATCAATATTTCTAATTTTTCGAAAGCTTTACTCAAGGCTGTTGTCAGAAGTAGAGGAGTCAGTGGGAGCTGGGAAACTCTATGGTCTTCTGCATCGATTATCGTTATCCGCCTGCCTCCGTTCCAGTCCCTTCAGTTGCTCCTGCTATTTCCAGCAGACTACTTTTATTCTGCTGCATTTAATAGCTTTAAATAAAGTCTTACATTATAGTGTTCCTTCCTCCAGGAAAGAGAAAAATGAGTTGAGGGTCTCTTCAAACAATGCCAGTTTTCTCCAAGTAAACTTATCTATCTGGCTCTCTCTGGAGACCCATTGCATGAAGCAATTAAGTCTTAATATATTTCATTCAGTGCGATGGTATCTCTGCAGACGCCAGTCTGGGGAGAAGCAAAATGTTAAGTTCCTTGGCAACCTCATGTTCACACAGATCAGTTGTATAATTATGTGTGTCAGTTACAATTAAAAGAACATTCTTAGCCCATGACATCGCAGTACAGCTGACTGCCTCACAACGATGCTCCAATTGCTCAGTGACAGCTATGGAGATTTTTTTTAACGTATATTTACATGCAGAATGTGAGCAGGCATTCAGTCCTCAGGGACAACAAGAGACATTTCCAGTTTCTGTAAAGGGATGCCAAGAGAAGAGATCCAACTTCTCAGTGAATAATGTTTCATAGCAACTGTCGAGTTTTCTTGTCCTTTTATTTGAGGAGGTATGGGCTTGTGCTTGTGGGTTGCTCGAACCTTGTGTCGGGCTTGTTTGGTGATGCAAGGAGAAAGCTCAGAAGTACTTAAGAGAACACTGTTCTGATACTCTATCCCTTTGGAGGACCTTTGGTTTTATCTGTGTGCCCTAAACTTTTGCTCAATTTGTGTGGAACCTGGTCAGCTGCGGAGCATCCCCCCAGTGCCCCGACTCGCACGACCTTCGAGGGCAGCTGATAGCAGGCACTGCTTTATTACAGTCCTCACTTTCCAGTCAGGTGCCCCATGTGCTTCCTAAGCCACAGTTCATTCCAGCTCTGGCCATGAGCACTAATCTGTCCCAGAAGCGTGTATTGTTTCAATGTCAATGTTGAAACATGTGCTAGAGCACATTAAAAAAAAAAACAAACCCAAACCCCAAACAAACCCTAATTGCAGTCTTTGTGGTTGGGCTCCCTCTCCAGCAGAACAAGTGACAACTTGACACATTCTGCTCGAGACGCACAAGCATTGTCTTGGCCAATGCCGCATACCAGCTGAGCCTTTTCATCCTCTCCGTAAAGTCTCTTGCTATTAGTGTTGTGCTTGGATCTGGCTGTTCCTCTGTGGACAAGGAGTTCCGCAAGTAGGAAATCTTCAGATGGCCGAGTTTCTCCATCGTGCGATCTTTCTCCTGGCACAGCGAGGGATGTAAGGTCAGCAGCTATATGTTGACTTTCAAAGGGTGAGGATGCAGTAGGAGCCTTGTCTTTTAACCTGGTATCAGGCTGTGCCAAAGTGTCACGTTCACTCAAGTGTCCTTCACTCTGAAATGGTTTGGTTACTCTCCTGGCTGATACGACCCATGTTTGACCTGACTGATTCAATAAACAGCATTTTTAACCATGTTATGTACACAGAAGTGAATGTTAAGTAGTCCCTTGTTATCAGATCCCTGCATCTCTGTCTGTGACCCTGTGGACTCTGAGAGACAAATGTCCCTGGTGATTTGAGACGTTGTAAGTGAGTCGGATGAGGATAGCGCTGCATAGCCCTACAAGGGACCCGGGGGGATGTTCCATTAAAGAGTTTGAGGGACTCAAGTACTATGGGGAGGAGGTGGGCTGGGGAGAGACACCAGCTGCTGTTCCTGAAGGAACATCTTCCCAAGCATTCGGGGGGACATTGTACCAACCCAAAGTGAAATCAGCTGTTGCAGCGGTGAAACTGTTCCATAAATGTATTCATCCACATGCATTTACCTTGCTCCGCTTCAGGGCTGTATGAGTGGGAAGTCCCAGCAGATAGCCTAAAACCCAGCGGTGGTGAAGAGTGGGTATCTGCAACTCATATGTTCTCTCGTTTCAACATTGTTATGAATTTAAAGCCAAAAAATGTGTGACTAATCCTGTCTCGGAAGTGCAGTTGCTGCGGTTATACAACTAGAAACTTTGCAGCAGTTCCCTTCCTTGTGCAGTCCCTGCTCCCTTCTTCCCCCTCGGTGTGTGCTCTTCTCACTGCAGGTTTTGGAAGCATCTGCTGGAGAGGTACAAGCTTAGCTTTTACGTTAAACAGACAAGTTAGCTCTTTTTTCTGAATTTTAAGGAAATAGACACTGATTATTTTGGGGTGTACAGAAAATATATCTACTTCGATGTATGTACTGTAAATTTCTAATTTATCACTGTAAAAAAAACCAAAAACTTTGCTATTTAATTTTTATATCAAAATAAAATTTTAACCTCTCTGGATAACTAAGGTATTTCTGGCAGCCCTCATGTTTTTGGTGAGTTTGTTTCTTAAATTGGCTTCATCACTGTTGCAAGTGCTTTTTTCCCCTGAAGGAAGAAGGACTGAAATGGTTAATGCTGTGGTGAATGGATGCTCTGAATGGGTTAATCCAAATCCAAATCCAAATCCAAATGGGTTTGGTTCCCAGTGTGGGTTGTGAGAAATAACAGGACAAAACATCACTGGGCAATGGTGAAAGTACGTGCATGCTTCAGGGTTTGCACATGGGGTGGACAGAAACCCTTTCAAAGAAAGTGCACAGGTCCCAGGCGCTGGCTGGGGAAGCAGCTGGAGCTTTGGGCTTGTCTGAGTGTGTCCCCAAAACCGAACAGGAGTGCAAAGATGGAAACAGCCATCTGCTGCTGTAACACTGCTGTGCTGTGGCTCCGGGGGAGAGCAGAGGCTCCTGTAAGGCTCCTTTTTGTTTCATGTGCTATGGAATACGTGCATCCAAAGATGCACTGAGCAGTCAGATCCAGGGTGTATAGTGGAGGAGGGCGGCATAACCACCTGCCCGTTGAGTATATGAGAACTATTAGTGACTTTTGGAAGGGGCAAATTCTGCTCTTAGTAACATGCTTGAAATGGACTCACTCCTAGGGGTAATTTCAGCCCTTCAGAGAACAGATTCATTGATTGCCTACATTTTCTTGCAATATTTTTTTTTAAATTAAGCTTATTAATGCTCCGCTTATTTTTCATTCCTTTTTATCATTTCTGTTCACAGTTAGGATGTACGGTGGCAGCGAGGAGTTCCTTCTTTTTGTGTACATCCCTCACCAATTTCTCTGACACTGATAGTACAGTTTGTGGTATTAGTCATCATCTAAATCCACTTAATCATCTCCATCATGAAGCATTCTGTGTGCAGGATTACTTAATTAGCATGATATTATTCTAATAAGAACCTAAATCAGACTAGAGTGGATAATAGTGAGGATGCACTATAAAGAAGACAGTAGGAATTATCACCTGTGTATCTGTAGCGAATCAAGTTTTGAAAAGCAGCATCTAAAACCTGGTAATTAAAGTGATTTGCTCATGCCTTTGGCAGCTCATCACTGTAATGTTCTCAGGTTGGTGATTAATGAGATTTCTGACTTCAAACTTGTAATTAGGAGTCTTTAATATAGCTACAGTTAAACGTAACAAACATAAAAGCTTCTGGAGGAGGGTGGAAGATCTCCTCTTCTTGCTGGGGCTGTTCACAGCACCAGAGAACCTCAGACAGCGTTCGAGACGGTGTTGGCTGCGCCAGGTCTCTGATGGCCAGTTGTCCATGTGCACGTCCCCCACATCAGGCGTCTCGGAGCATCACCTGTGAAGTGACAGTGGGTTGCTGTAGTGGCTCCCATCAGGGGACAGCCTCCCGAGCCACTGGCATGACAAATCAGCCCAGGTTTGCCTATGGAGGGGAGTATGTGGCTGTAAACAAAACTCACAAAAAGTAGCCTTTATCAGGACTTTTTGTTTGTTTGATTGGTTTTGTCTTGTTTTTTTAAAGCTGTCTTTAAAGAGAGCAAATGTTAAGGAGTTTGGAGCGAAGAAGACCAGAGTTCTGCTGCCAGAAATCAGGAGCATCCTAAGCTCCAGTAATGCAAAAATGTGGTATCATGAGACCCTGGCTTCGGTGGTGGAGTTTCCACCACACCCCCTCCCTCCTCAGCCGCTCGTTTCCATAACCGCATTGCATTTCAGCTCCTCCTTCATTTTGCCAGTGCAACTATTTGCGGCGCCGAGCTGCAAAGCAGATCAGCAAAAAGATTCGGGTTAAAAATTACCATCAGGGTTTTCACTTTGTTGTATGCTGGAGGTTTATTTTTAACTTGGATCATGTCAGTGATCTGGTTTATGCGGCAGCCCCGCCAAGAGCTGCACTGGCACAGCGAGGCAGCAGGAACTGCCAGGGGAGCAGGGGTCTGGCTTGCATTGCCTTGGCTCCCGAAGGCAGCATCCTGTGGAGCTGCTCCCTGAGCCCTCTTGCACCATCATCCCTGTGAGGCCAGAGCTGCCTCTGCCTGCAGGGATGCAGGAATGGGTGAGAGACAAGCAGCAACTACTGACCACTTCCAGCTTCCCCAGCCTCTGCTAAAATAGCAAAGCCTTTGGTAGGGCTGTTGGTAACTCTGTAAGTTTGATGCTTCGCCTGGGATGATCGAGTCCAGCTTTGACCTGCTCACCCGTAGGTGAAAGCCCCATTGCACAGCCCCACAGCAGCTGTGTCCCTGATGCTCCATAGTGCCCTTTTCGGCACGCTTGGGCTAATCGGCTCGTAATATAAGCCAGGAGTTTGCAGCCTCTGCCTCAACCTAGGACAGTTCAACCAGACTGATAAACGTTAAGTAGTTTGAGTGCGAAGTGGAGCATCTCTTCACGCTCGCAAAGCCAACGCTGGCTGTGACAGTGACGAGGCAGAGCACTGTCCAGGCTGGAACCACATTGTGCCACGTGCCCGCCGCACCTCGCCAAGGAGAACGGACCAGAGGATGGGTGCAGATCAGGCAGCTCCCAGCTGATGCTGAGCTGGTACAGCAGATCCCGTATCACTAGTATTTCCTGCAGCTGGGACATGATTTCTGGGCAGAGGTCCTGTGCATCCGGGCAGAGTCCAGCTGTTATAACAGCTTTGTGTTGTTAACAACCAGACGTCTTGTTTTACGGTCTGCAAACAGCCTACCAAACAGTCACCACGAGGCTGGAAGAGCACGAAGGTGGCCGAGAGGGCAGCGGCAGCAAATGGGGACTCACGTGCTAAGGTATCACTGAGAAACCATGGTTCTGTTTTCCTAGTTTTTGGGGGGAGCAGGGACCTCCCGTCTGCCAGATGTTAGGTACAACACCAGAGGAAACAGGTTAAACTCCAAACACAAATATTACTGCACCGCAAAATTTACTGTAATTTGTAACTTTTGATTTTGTTGTTGTGTAAGCTTGCCAGAAGCAAAAGTACTGATTAATTAGATCCACTTCAGAGGGCTCGGGGAAGGGAGACTTAACTTTAATTTTGTCCATTTTTAAATCAATGGTTTAAAGCATTAAAAACAAACCAATTACCCATGGCTTGTCGATACACTGGCAACATAAGTATCTTCATTTTATATTTCCATCAGCATTTAGCTAGTTTCCTGCCTGATTCTCTCATTTCCTGAACTTACTCTGAGGAAGGGAAAAACATCCTTCCTGTAAAATAGATGCAAATCATTTGACAATCTGCTTCTACAATATTAAGGTTTCAAACATTATTGTGCAGGGAAACAGCCTGACATTAAATGTTTTAATGGATGAAGTGAAGTATTTTCTTCTGAAGGAACTCAGAGACACTCTCACTCAAGTACTGGGTAAGGGATGATAAGCAGAGTGCCATGGAAAAGCAGGAACTGAGGCTGTTCAGGGATTTTTTTTTTTTTCCTTGCATTTTTGGGTCTTTTGCTTTGCAGCAAGGAGTGGCTGACATCTAGCGGCAGCTGCACCCTGGCCCCAGCCCCTCGCCGTCCCTCGCCAGCCCTGCTCCCCACTCGTGTCCAGGCCATTCCCGGGGGGTTGCTCGGGGCAGATTTGCTTTTCATGGTACTGCGGGGCTGGGATGCAAAGCAGGGAGCTGCTGCCGGGCTGGGGCTTCTCACCTCTGCCCGCTCCCCAGCCCTGCCAGACTGCGCTCCAACCCACGTCGCATCGCTCCCAGGAGGGCTGGTACCTCTTCGGTAAAACCAATGCTGCTGTAGGCTTTCACAGAGTCATAGAATCATAGAATGGTTTGGGTTGGAAAGGACCTTTAAAGCTCATCTAGTCCAACCCCCTGCCATGGGCAGGGACATCTTCCACTAGATCAGGTTGCTCAGAGCCTTGTAGAACCTGGCCTTAATATTTCCAGGGATGGGGCATCTACCACTTCTCTGGGCAACGTGGTCCAGTGTTTCACCACTCTGGCTTTCTTCCAGGCTCCTAACATTGAACTCATTAAATGGGCATTCAGAGGCAATGGGGTGCAGCAACAGGAGGACTGTCCATCCCTTCCCTCTATCAAGGCTCCAAACCAGCATCTGGAAAGGTGAGGGCAAGGCAGGGCTGTACCTCAGCTGCTGGTGTGAAGGCTTTGTCCAGCAGCACGTCTACCAGCTCTGGGCCATACGTGATGGTTTGTACCAAGTGCATCAGCTAAGGAAATCACAAACTCACCCTCCATTTAATATTAATCTTTCCTTGCTCAGCCCTGGGCTTGGGGCTGGCGTGGCTACAGAAGGTGGCTAACATTGCTCACGGAGGAAAAAAAAGACCTGATAACATGGTAGCATGGCAAAAGGGCCAAAGGGACATCTTTCCCCTGGCTGCGGCATGGGAAGCTGCCAGTGGCAGAAGCCAGCAGCACGTACTCTCCAAAAAGATCATTCAAAAGACTTAACATGATCTCTTCCTTGACCTCACGCTAGTTATGTTTAAAAGAAAAATGATTGGGAGAGCACAGCAGAAAGGAAAGCCTCCAGCCTGAGATGATAGCCTTTCTTCTTTCTTCTGCCATTTGGCAGCAGTGGGAAAAAGCTGGCAGGCCCCAGGCAGAGAGCAAAAAGCATTTGCAGAGTCACACACAAGAGAAACACAATAAATCCGTAGCATCTTTTTGAAAGGTAGGGGGTGTGGGAGAGGCCTGGAAATGGGAACGAGGGGTTCTCAGAGGAGGAGGGAATATATATATAATGGTGAAAAAAATCAGCTACAGAGGCCCCAGTGTATGAAAGTTATGACAAACAATAATACCATTCCACTCACAAAACAATCATGTTTCTACAGCTGTGGCCTGGCTGGAGCCAAAAGAAGTGAGGAGCCATCCCTGCTTCCCTGGAGAATGGTTTTATAACCGAAGCAGGGAAAGGGGCAGGTCTCATCCTGAAACACCAGTAATTCATGCTGTCAGCGTCGGCAAAGCTGGCCTGCAGTTTGCCATGGGATGAGTTGGGTTTTGCTTCTGCGAGCTCGTGAGGTCCCTCCCTCTCCAAAATGCCCAAGAGCAGCATCTGCGTCTGCCAGAGCCCTGCCAGCTTCGGGATGCACCAGGATGCTGCACAGGGCTGCATCCCTTCCTTCCCCTCTCCTCAGGATATCAGACGCTTTTTCTTTTTTTGGCTGTGAAAATTCAAGTCTGAGAGACGTGGCCACCAGCCCAGTCCTCCTCACTTGTGTGGCCTTTCCAGTAGCTGTGCTCTGCAGCCCCACAACTCCCTCCCGCAGCTTGGGCTCCTGTCAGGAGTCAGAAGTTTGCAGTCCTATTCCCAAATCTGCTACTGAGCTGCTGTCTCACTCACAGAGGGGATGGCCCTGCCATGGCTGATTAAGAGAGAGTAGGATCCAAGAGCTGCCATGGCCTTTGGGACATGAGTGATGATAGGATGAGAGGAAATGGCCTCAAGTTGGGCCAGGGGAGGTTTAGATTGGATATTACGAAAGATTTCTTCACTGAAAGGGTTGTCAAGCATTGGAAGAGGCTGCCCAGGGAAGTGGTGGAGTCACCATCCCTGGAGGTATTTAAAAGCCATGGAGATGTGGTGCTTAGGGACAGGGTTTAGTGGTGGACTTGGCAGTGTTAGGTTAATGGTTGGACATGATGATCTCAAGGGTCTTATCCAACCTAAATGATTCTATGATTCTATGATACTACTTCGGTACCGGGCCATGCAGAGGAAGGCAGTGTATGGGTATGCAAGGAGTGCCTGGGTCCTGCACCTGGGTCAGGGCAACCCCTGGTATCAGTACAGGCTGGGGGATGATGGGATTGATAGCAGCCCTGCGGAAAAGGACTTGGGGTACTGATGGACGAAAAGCTGGACATGAGCCAACAATGTGCGCTCACAGCCCAGAAAGCCAACCGCATCCTGGGCTGCATCAAAAGCAGGGTGGCCAGCAGGTCAAGGGAGGTGATTCTGCTCCTCTACTATGCGCTGGTGAGACCCCACCTGGAGTACTGCGTCCAGCTCTGGAGTCCTCAGCACAGGAAAGACATGGAGCTGTTGGACTGGGTCCAGAGGAGGCCACAAAGATGATCCGAGGGCTGGAGCACCTCTCCTATGAAGAAAGGCTGAGAGAGTTGGGGTTGCTCAGCCTGGAGAAGAGAAGGCTCCAAAGAGACCTTATTGCAGCCTTCCAGTACTGAAAGGGGCTTATAAGAAAGATGGGGACAGACTTTTTAGCAGGGCCTGTTGTGATAGGACAAGGGGTAATGGTTTTAAACCATCACCAGAGGCTAGATTCAGACTAGATCTATGGAAGCAATTTTTTACAATGTGGGTGGTGAGGCACTGGCACAGGTTGCCCAGAGAGGCAGTGGAGGCCCCATCCCTGGAAACATTCAAGGTGAGGTTGGACGGGGCTCTGAGCAACCTGATTGAGTTGAAGATGTCCCTGCTTATTGCAGGGGGGTTGGAACTAGATGATCTTTAAGGTCCCTTCCAACCCAAACCATTCTATGATTCTATGACCTCCACAGCTCCCCAGCTCTGCTAAAGCAACTGAAGCAGAAGAGGCACAAGTTTTTAAATGCTCAGCTTTGAAAGCCTTTCCCAGCCAACCCCAGAATAACCCAACTAACCTCCTAGCGACAGAAGAAAGGCCAACAGGTTTGAGTATCTGTTGGCCCAAAGAGGCACACAGAGTGGGGTGAGCAGGAGAAAAATCTCCATGTGAATAGATTCACAGCAAAAATAAAACCTGACACTTCACCTCCCATTCCCTACTGCACCTGTTGGCTCATCACCGCTCATTTAAGGAAGGAAAGAGATTTCTTCCACAAGGAGAGGGGAAGAATCTGCCTTATTAAAAAAAAAAAAAGACTGCAAAGTCCTTTCTCCATCTAACTTCTATAGCTCATCTACAAATCTACACACAATTTTGACTAAGAGAGGTTTTTTAACTAATGCAGACATGCACGTAGACAGCCTTTAGAAATTCCTATCTCAGAATCATATTCTTGATGAAGACAAAGCTCAGGTTAAATAATTTACCTCCTGTTCCAGAGGAAGTGATTGCTGAGCCTGGGACTAGAAGGCCAGTGTTTATGGACCTCAGGCTGCATCTCTTTCAGAAAACCATCCCCATGTTCTTAATTTCTAGGAAGCCCTAGAGCAGGTGGACACAGGGCTGCCCTACGCTGGCTGCTGAAGGAGTTGGAGCTGCTGTGCTGTGTGGTGGTACCCATGGCGAGGAGCGTCTGGGATCCGAGGCTGCCTTTCCTGGCTAGCCAGGGCCCTTGGGGCAGGCTTTGGAGAAGTACAGATGGGACCACCACACAGGGTCTCCTGAGCAGCACCATGTTCTTGTGCTAATGCATTGATTCCCCTGGATGCAGAAGGAAAAAGAAAAATGTCTCTAATAACACAGAGGTTGGAAAACAAACTGGACTTGAGCTCCGAAGAGCAGAGGAAGGAGGAAGGAAGACACCAGAGAGATGTAAACTCGAACAGCATGGAAGGAGAGCTCCAAGGTGCCCCAGAGCGTGGGCAGATGTCTGTCCCCAGGCCAGCCGTGGCTGCTCGGCACTCCCACGGAGCTGCCGGCAAAGGGAGAGCACACGACACCTCAAAGGTGTGAGGTGTTTAAATTAGTCTGGGCACCACTGCCCAAAGCAGATGAGGCAGCGGCCAGCTCTTGGCAGAGCTGAAGGGTCAGGAGCTGCCAGCAGAGGCAAAAACTGAGACTGAAAGATTTTCAATAACTGCAGCTCTTTGCAATGCATGTCTGTCCACAGCTGATCATAGAATCATAGAATTATTTAGGTTGGAAAAGACCCTTAAGATCATCAAGTCCAACTGTAAACCTAACACCCTTTAGCTCTTTTTTATTTATGGCTTAATATGCTCTAATCTTGCCCTCACATTAACAGGAACACTTTAAGCTGGCATTTGAACAGGACAAAACTAGCATTTCAGCTCAATCTGATATCGGCTTGGAGGTACTTGCCAGCTTCAAGCCACTATCTGAGGTTCCTGTTTGATACTTTAAACCACCTAACATTTGTTGGAGGTGAGGGAAAGTGGTTTTGGCTGTGGCTAGAACGTAATATGTTATATCCATGAAGGTAATAGCCAGAAAAAAATGGTAAATAACCAGAATTTTTTTTTTCTGGTAAATAACCAGAAAAAAATAATTATTATCCTTCTTGGCTGGGTTCAGTAACCACTGACTTGGCCATAAGTAACCATAAGAATGGTTACAGTCTGGTTGCTGTATAAATTAAATTGCCTGAGGTCTGGGCTTGGTTCTGGGAGCTCTACCTGCAATTCAGCAGGGCCCTATGAATCCGGATTTCTATAGTTATCACTCATAATGGAAAAGGAAGAATTCATTTCAGTGTGTGTTTCATAAATAAAATAGAGATTAGAAAGGAAGAAGACCTTTTAAAGAAGTACCAAACTCTCAGGACCAAGGAGTAATGGAGAAAGGATTGGAAGGGGCATTTCCATGGCATGAGTGTGTGGCAACACCATACAAATCCTATTTCTTTTTGCAATGGGAACACATGAGGACAGACATATTCATTTCTGTCATTTCACTAAAAAGGGGTTTTTTTTAAATTATTCTACGTATGTGAGCATAACTTTAGTTGGATCAAATATCTTACCAACTTCGCTGAACAACTTTAGCGCATCAACAGGAAAAAATGGATTTACCTTCAAAAACATTGATTTTGACTCTTGATTCAAAGTATTTCAACCTAAATTTTGTGGGAATAAATACCATTTGATTGATTTCTCCCAAAATATTGACTCTGATCTGGAGTGTTTGCTCAGGGACTAGCCTCAGAGCACTCGCAAATCATGGGGGTGTTGTTTACTCACTTGATGAATGCCAGACTGGTGAGCAGGAGGAAGGCTTCAATAAATCATTTCTGACATTAACCTTGCAGAAACAAATTCCCATGAGTATTTGTGTTAGTTCTGCCGCCAGTGCTTGTGCAAACACTGCAGGACAGAATTCACACCACTATCTTTCTGTGACTTTAGTTTTGCAAACAAGAGTTCCTCATCGGCATTTCCAGGCAAAGTCAATGGGACAGGCAGGGATGAAGGAAAATGCACTTTGTTCATTCAAACAACTGTTAGTGTGTCATTAGCAATTATGCATGAAAGTTTCATAACAGATTTTGGGGTTGATAAAAGAAGAAAAGAAAGCATGCACTAGATTAAGCAGTGAAAGATAATTTTTATTTGTGTAAATAAGCAGAATGTTCCAAATGTCCAGCATCTGGCATCTGTGCTTTTTGTATGTGGTATTTTGAGTGTAATCTCTATCTATGCCACAAAATTTTCCCTACAATTTGTTTTTTAGTGTAGTGGTTATGGGATTAAGGTGGTATAGGTCAGACCTTCTTGATCTATCATGAGAAATAGTTGGATATGGAAACCTCTGTTTCTGAGGACAGACACAGTAAGTTGGTAAGTAGCAAGTACAGGGTACATATGTGTATATATATGTTTGTATTTTTAATTTAAAGGTTCTCCTAATGATAACCTTGTGTAGAATTGCCATAATCTCTTCAGAAACAGCTTCAGCAAAACCTCTAACTGCAAAAGCTCTAGTGGAACATCGCTCTGCAAGGACACAGACCCGCTTGCATTTGTGCTGTGGGGAACTGTGCCTCCTTGGCTGAACAACACTGCCGGAGGTCTGCCAGCACGTGGGGATGTCATATCACCACCACGAAGGACTGGCTGAGACCTGAAACCCCACTGATGTCCCACCAATTTCAGAGCTGGGCTCTTAATTGTGGTCTGTTTCTAAACAGAAAGTCTTTTCTAATTGATCCCTTAAAACCCATTTTTAGATCTTGAGGGCCAGCTGAGTGCTTCCCAGACTCCGGATGAGACTTTGGATGTTCTAGAGACCCTACACGGAGCTCAACCACTTTCCCATTCTCCACTACTTCTGTTGAGAACAAGCAGGATAGTCTTGCTTCTGCCACTAAATTAAGTAGGAGGCCCTGACCTCCTGTGGGGAGCAGGACTTTGGCCCTGCTCACTGCTTAAAGAAGGCAGTGGGTTGGACTCTCCTGGTGTGGGATGTGGGCGGGCTGCTCAGTCCCATGCGGTGCTGAGGGGGTGTCCAGGGGACCGAGGATATTCCTGCTGCGGCAGCGTTGCTCTCTACCCACACTCCCACATGGTCCTGCCGGGCACAGCCCACACATGGGTGCATCACCCAGGGTTTCTGCCTGCTGGGACACCCACCCATGGATGGAGAAGGGTGTCTCAAAGAAGGAAAAGCCAAAAGAGAAGCTTTCCAGCCTGGGTTGTCCAGCTGCTGTATCCTACAAGGCTAAATGACACCGGTCTGCCCAATGTGGGATAGACCTTTCCACCAAACATATCTTAGAGCCAGGGAAAGCTTTGTTTCTCTATAACCCACAGTGTCGCCTCCTTCATGTAAGAGGTGAAAAACATCTCTGACCCCAGCAGAGCCCTCAGTGGACCGCTGCAAACGCTCATTAAAAAACACCGCACTTTCCTGACTGCTCCTGTAACTTTTGTCACATGTGAAGCCCCTTGGCAAGGTTCAGTGATTTCAGGGATCCTTTTTCCACAAAGATAAATTAAAATTCTGCCTTTCACAAATTAATAGGAAAACTTCCCTGGTGGTTTTTTAGCAGGTGGTTCTTCCCACATCACAAGACTCAAAGTCCTTTGGAAACATGTTATTTTTACTTGGCAGAAAGGTGAAAACAACTGACTGAAACGTGAGAACGCAGCATGTGGGCTTGACAGACCACACTGCTCACTAACCTGTCATCGCTCATTCATCCAAGCAGTTGCAGTGGGACGGAAGGGAGTGGGTTTTTCCCTTCTGGGAACACCAGTCTGGAGAAAACAACTCCTCTGAGTCTGTGCTCACCATTCAGCAGTGGAGCCAGGGCCTCCAGCCACCACTGGACTCTCTCCACTGTGTCCCACCTGGAGTGGGAGAGAGTCCAGCGAAGGGCCGTGAAAATGATGCAAGGAACTGGAGCATCTCTCCTATGAGGAAAGGCTGAGAGAGCTGGGACTGTTCAGCCTCAAGAAGAGAAGGCTCAGGGGGGGATCTCATCAATGTTTTTTAAATACCTGAAGGGAGGGTGCAAGGGAGCCAGGTTCTTCTCAGTGGTGCTCAGTGACAGGACCAGAGGCAGTGGGCACAAACTGAAACACAGGAGGTTCCCTCTGAACATCAGGAACCACTTTTTTCCTGTGAGGGTGACCAAGCACTGACACAGGTTGCCCAGGGAGGTTGTGTAGTCTCCATCCTTGGAGATATTAAAAACCCAGCTGGACATGGTCCTGGACAAGCGGCTTTAGGTGGCCTTGCTTGAGCAAGAGGACGTTGGATGAGATGACCTCCAGAGGTCCCTTCCAACCTGAACCCTTCTGTGATTTTGTTATTCTGTGACTCCTGCCGAAGACAAGCCTGCAGCTCTGACAATGGGAGAAAAATCCCAGTTATATCCTGGAAACTGAATTTCCCAGTGATGAACACAGGACTTTCCCCTTACCCCCAGGTCAATCTTCTTTCCACCCTGTTGATAGGGAGCATGCTCACCAAATCAAACTGCAATAGCTGCAAATTCAAGTGGACCTTCTCATTTTCTGAGCAGCCCCTTTCCTTCGGTGGCCACAGACTGGTGGGTTCCCATGTGTAACCTCCACCATGCCTGCGAGTGCAAGCCTGGGAAAACAGGCCTGTTGTCAGCAGCAGCCTGCATCAAGTCTTGAAAATTTGTGGGGACCTGCAAGCTGAAAAAAGATTAAAGCCTGTGTTTCAGTTAGCATCCTTCATGATCCTTTTGTCCTTACATTAATCCAGGAATGAAGAATAATGAACAAATTCTGCTGTCAGTTTAGCTATGCATAAATGGTGTTGTCCTATAAGCAGGCACACAGCTACCTTATCCTGTCGCCTCTATGGAGGGAGCCAAGAGGTGCATTTCTCCAAGTCCTAGGGTGCTCAGACTTTTATTAAACACTGTAAAAGTTCAGTTTGACAGATTGAATAGAAAGCTTTTCTGTTGAAACAACTTAGAAGGTTGACCCTCAGGAGTGAAAGGACAGCCATATCCCAAGGCACAGGCCTGGCAGTTTGGAAGGAGGAAAGAATTTGTCAAAATAAAGTATGAATGCTTGGAATTTCACCTGGTTTCAGCTCATGCTCATGGTTTCAGGGTATGCAAGTGAAGTCTGCAGGCAGAGAGTGGCTGCTCAGAGATGCCACCCTGCCTCTTTGCTTCCTGTATTCCTGGCTCAATGGTGTTCAGCTCCAGCCACCTTTTGGGTCCTTCTTCTCTTGACACTCTTGAAATGACAAATGCAATTTAGACTGATTAGAAGTAAAAATATTTTGATTTTCTGGTATGGAAAGGGCACTTTTAAGTCTTAAAAATGATCACAAAGATTTTCAAGATAAGTTTTTATTCCTCCTGACACAGTTAAAAGAAAATGGTATCTGAAGAATAAGAATCTCTGGCATCTCTTAATTCAGAGTAGATTTGGAACTATTTTCTCCTGGTTTAAGTCTAAGGGCTGAACATTTTGTAGCTATGTGCTGCTAATACCCTGCCCAAGGCACACAAAAGCT
This sequence comes from Ciconia boyciana, assembly GCF_034638445.1. Taxonomy (NCBI): domain Eukaryota; kingdom Metazoa; phylum Chordata; class Aves; order Ciconiiformes; family Ciconiidae; genus Ciconia; species Ciconia boyciana. The sequence goes on from NC_132934.1 coordinate 211,632,779, forward strand.
CAGCTGGTTACTGGTCAGTCAAAGGGAAAAATGTGCTCAACTCTAAAACATGTGTCTGCTCCATTGACTTCACTGGGACCAACTGATCGGTGAGCTGACGTGTATTTGTCTACCTGTTCTGTTCCAGCAGCAGAAATGCACTCACTGCCTCAGCTCCGGGAAGATAAAGCAGCTTTGATAAGGAGTCTGTCATGTCATCTGCACGTGGCGTACTTCAGCAAGCTGCCACGCTCACAACTGACTCATTTTATTTGCATTTTGCTCTCAGAGGTGTGAATTATGCCTCAGCCAGGTCTTTCATTTGCCGGCATTTTCATAATTCTCCTATGAAAGTTTGTGCCCAAGCAAGCTGTTCTTCCTTCCTATTGCCCTTATGCTTTTTAACTATGTTACTTTACACCATTTCTGGGTCTTTCAAGAGAAGGTTCTGATGCACCTCCTTAGCAGGGCCGTCCTACACAGAGAGCCAAAAGGAGATGCTTTAAAGGTTATTTGAGACTGTGACAATCTGTGACATGAAGACTTCCATATACCATCCCAACTGGAGCTTCCAAAGGCATGAGTCCCTTCTGAAACTGGAGGCTTAGGTCTTGCTCTTCGCTCCTGAGGCTTGCTCATCTCCTGCCAATACATGACTGTCAACTTTTATACTGGTCCAAAATTTGCCACCCCCAGCCCTCTTCCTATGCTTGCTCAGGCCTTGTAAATCTTTCCCCACATTAACTCAGTTTCTACCATATATTTACAAAGGTTTGTGACCTTTAACTGTAGTCAATCATTCCCCATGTCTCATTTGTCTCCCCCCCCCCGCCCCGGAGCACCTTCATCACACTGCCATTGCCTGTAAATGATTTACCCAGAGCTTGCAGAGCACCAACTGTACCCCTTGAGGCATGCACAGCTCACTTGCAGTCCTGCTCTGGTTTAGACTTCCCAGATTTTCCAGTGTCTCATTCAGATCTCCTTGCCCTCCGATACATCAGCACTTGCTCCTCATCTTCAGTACAGCAGGTTACTGGTTGCGTTAGAAAGGCTCTGGACATGAACTGTGGTACATGTAAGTGCAAAGCGGGTAGTAGCTTATGTGGATGGAGGAGTGTAGATCACTGGCGTGGAGTTCTGGGAGTGTGCCCTATTTAAACACACCCTCACACATATATATGTTTATATATCTGTATGTGGTCACAATGTTTGCATGTATTATTAGTACCTGGGTGTATTTTGCATACAAAGTTCAGCGTCAGTAATTTGGGGACACTCAGCTCTATCTCCCATCCTTTGTGTGAGTTTATCAGAACATTCTTGAAGTGTCCAAACAATCTTTAAAGTGAATTTTATAAACCTCAAATTAAATTAAAAACTAAAGTTAAACATTGAATTTTAAAGCTGAATCTTAAAAGTATTTAAGGAAAGTGAATTTGAATTTTAAAAATGCTTGAAATAGCCCTATGGTAAGAAACACAGCTAGCCCTGGAGGGAACATCCTGTCTCTGTACATGGCTCATGTGCAGCCATTCATACAGACATCATCACCGGGGCACGGGCAGGATCTCCACAGCATCTGCACCTAAAGCAGGGGTTTAGATCCCAGTTTGGAGGCCTGCGAACTAGAAGTTAAATGTTACACTTCTTAGCACTGCTGCATCTAAGTGCCTTCTTTTCTTAGTTTTTTTTCCTAGTTTTTGAATGCTTGGATGAGGTTGATGATAGGAATGGCTACTACTGCCCTCTCCAGTGGCATTTGGAATATTAAAATTTGTATTTTAGGGGACTAATCAAGACCAGCAGCTCATCTTGTTGCTGGAAAAAATAGTATAATATTAGGGATAAGCCTCTGGAAAGTAAACCATCCACTGTGATAAACAAACTGTTTGCCTGGTCAAAAAAGCAAACCTACCAGTAAAAGCCGATACATTTATTGCCCACATCTACTGAGCCTTGGATTAAGTTACAGGTCAGAAGTAATATCACAGCATTCATTGCCCAGCAAAGCTGCAGGTGGACTGCAGAGACTTGAGGGCACATGGACACAGGAGCCAGGAACCAGGCAGAACATCCCCAAAGAAGCCTGCTTGCTTAGACCGAGTCTGAGCACAAAAACTTGTCTGAGCACAAGCTTTTTGACGCCCTTATAAGTGAGATGAAGGCCACAGGTTATTGCACAGAGGCAAGTGTGGACTTTAGACCCAAACCCAGCAACGATCATCATCATCTAAACTGGTTTCAAGGCGGGTGGTTGAGTTTCTCCGCGGTTGCCATTGCAGTGGGGCTGGCTCACGGCGGCTGTCGGAGAGGAGCAAAACCCACCGGTGTGGATCAGGAGGGTGACACCGGGAGACAGGATTCCTCAAAAGGCACGCAGGGAGTCTGAGCAGAGCAAAAGCTTCCTTAAATATGCGGAGATCCCTTAAAAATGTGTTCTGGCGCTCCCGCCGGTTCTCTTACAGAAACCTCGTGCCCTTTCCCTGTGCCTGGTGGGGTCTGAAGACCTGCGAGGTGGGCTCCAAGGGCCGTGGGAGCAGCTCCCGGCTGCCCGGGACCTGGTGTGTGTGGCCACTAGGTGTCACGGCTGTCCCACAGAAGCCACGTTGTCCCAGCGCTGGGGAAGCAGCGAGACGGTCCCGTTCTCTTCTCGGCTGCCAGAACCCGCACAATCCTCGTAACAGCCTGGGGAGGAGGCAGAGCCTGTGCCTGGCTGCACCCTGCCGCCATGGAGGGGGAGCAGAGGTGGGGACTGCCGGGGCGTCCCCAGGTGCGGGAGGTGCGGGGCTGATTTTTCAGATCGGCTTGCAAAAGTGTATTCATAAGACAAAAAGTCGCATAAAACAGGGTCCGTATTCCCCAGGTGTCTCAGTTTACACACGCCGGCACACTTTAATATTTCTTTAATGCGGCTAACAGGCGTTGTACTCAGGACTCCAGGTTAAGTTTCACGTGTGTCCTACACCAGTGTCATCAAGAGTCTCAGCCCTTTTCCCTTTCTGCGGTGTATTTTCCCAGGATGAGTTTCCCCACTTCATTTTAAGCTCTGCTTCTCCGCAAAAGGAAAAGTGGCAAATACTTTACATAACTGTAATTTCCACCCAGATCATAAATCTGGTATTTCAGAGAAAATGGCCCGCTTTCTTCCTGGTCCTTAAAAGTATTACTGTATGAGGTTTATTTAATCCTTTGTTCTACTGTGTTTATCACCAAGCCTTCAGCCAGGCTTATGCTGGAGCTTTTCTACAGCTAGATTGTGTCTGTGAGAAAGGAGGCAGCTCAAACCTTTACTCTTTCTCTGAAGCATCCTCTTCCTTGCTACCAAGCACCCCGCAGGTCTCCCGCTCTTTCAGCACCGTCCACAAGCCCGCATCCAGCCGCCCCCTCTGTTTACTTTTCCACTGCTGGGGTTGGGATTACCCTCACAGGGAGGCCGTGTGGATCAGCTGCTTCCCATTGTGATCTGCTTCATTATTAAAGCTTTTTTTGGGGGTCTGTTTTCAAGATGGCACATGGGAAATGCACACCACCTCCCAGCAATGTAAATTAATATTAATTGAGCTCTGTGACAGATTCTCTGTGAGTAGCTTTGCAAAGACGCTCCTGCAGCATGTGTCAAGAGTGGTTAACACGTCAGCTGCAGCACATCCAACACTCGGAAAAAGATTTAGGAGGGACTAATCCCTCCAGTGGCAGAGCTCTGTTGGCCTTTGGCAGAGTTATGTCATGGGTGAATTGAGCCTCCATTGTCTAACATCAGACAGACTTGGCACCAGAAGAACAATGATGACAATAGCAGATGAGCATTATATAGGCAGAGCTTGACATGTCTGAGTATCACTCGTCCCCATCCTCCCGTTGTTTCGGAAGGAGTTCCTGAGCCCATTCGGTTATCAGACATGTTCAGAAAATTGAAGCCAGCACAGTGGAGGTGCCTCCGAGCATAAGCCTTTGAGCATCCTAATAGCTTTTCTCTCTTCTAATTACAATCATCATTTCTGATGACAACTTCATGAAATGAAACATAGTTTTGATTTTCACTAAATGGACTCACTGCTATGGTTCACCGTGATTTGGCATACAAGAACAGGAACCATGAAACAAAACGACAGAGGAAGCTGTCATTTCGTGATGCAAGCACAGACTACGTTCAGCTTCAGTGATTTGTGCTTTCATTGATGGCATTTTGCCAGGAGTTTTGGCAGACAGTGAGAGGAGGTCTGGTGCCGTTATCACAGAACGGAACACAGGTTTGGGTGTGATTCACTCTCCTGTTACGGGGTGACCATCGGCCAGTCATTTAGTCTCTCTGCACCTCTGAGCATCGCTCCTCCTTTCCACCACATTTTTATCTCCGTCTGTCTTTTCCTTTCTGCTTGTACAGTGCCTGGTATGTTAGGCCAGTCTCAACCAAGGCCACCAAGTGCATCAGCAATCTGATAGTGAGTATAGCAAGTTCCTCTGATTCAGAAGCACTGGTGGGCGTTTGTCTCATGTAGGTGCCAGCATCCCAGGGCAGTATCTTTTTGTGAAATCAGGAGAGTTTGCAAATCTATTTGGATGACTTCACATGGGAAATGTACAGAAGTCAGCATTAAAGGGATATGAGAAATGAACAGAACTTGCTGTACTCTACTTAGGGAATAAATTGCCAGAAGTCTGCAATTAAATCTTGCAGACAGAAAGCCTTCTGGAATAGGGTTACTTTCTACACATGGTGCTTGACAGTTAAAATTGAAGTCTGTTGAACTTTGCTACGTAAATATAGTTGTGTTTCTTTCTTTTCATTTATGAGTCATAGTAGTCTATTTCACTTATTTATGGAGATGAGGCTTTAAGAAAAGATTTAAAAAGCAGAAGTGTGGCCACTGCTGATACTAAACATACCTGTCTACAAGAAAACTCAGCAAGATGTTTGGGAAGGAATGATTTTTGCATATGGACTGCGTTTATTTGTTTTATGGTAATGTAACTTAAAAAGCATAGCCTTACATCTTCAGAAATTAATTACAAAATTTAGAAGGCAGCTGGTCCTAACACTAAGCAAACACAATGGAAAATACAACGTACAAGTAATGCTTTAGCTCTCCGCAGGGCGTTGTACTCCTGTGTGGGCAGCCAGTCCTCTCATGAATTTTTATCATTACCAGTCTAGAGTCCCTGTGCTATTTGCAGCCTGCAAAAACCTATCTGTCAAGATTCAGTGCCAAATATCACTAAGAACAAGCAAAGACACTTGTTTAATGGCTCAGGAACCCTCCGATTCATCACAGAGAATACAATTAGATAATAGCCTGTGCTCTTCCTGGAATTCAGCTGTATGTTTCTGTTGCTAATGTTTAGCTGCTTTAACAGATGGTTAGAAAATTGGATTCCATTTCCCAAGCTGAGGACATGGAGTGAGCAAAACAAAGATTTCTTTTTTTTTTTAAGGCAGCTCCCAGGAACAGGGCTCAAACAAGTCAACAACTACCCAGTGGCGTTTAATCTGAGGACTGGAAAAAGCTTCTTGCATGAACTTTTTTTGCATGTCTGGGATCAAATCCAGAAAACCTCTCAAAATTTTTGATAAACTTCTTCTCAACTTCAGCATGGGGTTGCTGGTCAACACTGAGTGACTCTTGACCCAGAGCAACTGATTGATTGAACCATTGAGCTGGGACATGAAGAGTATCTTGAGAGCTCCAACTCTGCCAAAGTGAGACCAAGAACTTGAATTCAGGTCACTCCTTCCACTCTGAGGGAAGTGTCCCAGCCCAAGGTTATTGATTAATGATTCTGATGGTTCTAATGGTTCTGATGATCTGTCTCACATTTTTCATTACAGACTACAGAAGATGTTCATTTTATCCCTTGTGGAGAACACAAAACATTTTGGTTCACCAGAATTCATAGGATGGGAACATAGTTGAGATGCTGACTCTGAATTTTTGCTACCAAGTTTGAATGTTGAAATATTTGCCACAAAATATATTTGCTGGAAATATAGCCCGCAAAAACACAAGCTTCCATAGCTCCCACTCAATTCAGCAAGCCAACCAGAATACTGTTTCATTCCCATAGCAGACATCTGCCCTTCCTCGTCACTGTTTTGTCAACACGCTTTGATCTCTGCAGATGGAAAGACCATACCATTGGAATTAGACAAGTAACACTGAAGTTGCTTTTAAGAAGAAAAGCTTCAAATATAACTCTGAAGGACCAACCCAATCCATCACAGATAGGTATTAACTATGATTTCAATTACTACAATCCAACAGAGATCCTGAAGCATACATTTCCCGTCCATGGCACTGTTGTGCAATGTGGCAATTTAAATATGAGAGACTAGCATACCGTTTCCCTCAATCCTATTTGTACGCCACAATTTTGCAATAAATAGCTCTGGAAAATGCAACTAGTTCCCATCCACGTACCATAAAAGCAAACATACCAGAGTACCAAAATACCAGACACAAATTGTTATAACCGACATCCACCCACAATCTTAAAAGCAGAAAAATGCAGCCCAAATAAATCATCCCCAGAATCTATGAAAAGCAAAACTGCCTACAAAATGAGATCTAAGAGCATTTTTCAAAGCTGAAACTAGGCTAGGGCCTCTTGACACAAGGGTGCAAACATCTGGAGAGTCTGCCTCACAACCTAATGTAACATGGATTGACCTCACCCCCTGTAAGCATGAGAGTTAGAATTAATATTTGAATACCTACTGCTTGTGAACGAAAAGCAACCTGGCAGTTCATGCTCAAGATGCTTTGGTAGGACTGCTGGGATGGGACAAACCTTGCCAAGGGAATAACATCTCAAGGCTTGAGGTGGATGTAGTTCTTGGGAGCTTCTCAAGAGACAAGACCCATTTAATAAGATATCTGAAGTCAGAACTGAAGGATAGAGTCGGGTGAGAAAGAAGGCATGCAGCAGCAGAAATTTTACACCAGATCCCAACACTTATGCATAATCTTTTCATTACCCAAAGATCTCAGTTGCCCTGTGGCAACCATGACCATATAGGAGGCTGGACAGAGACCTCCCTTCCAGGCAGTTCAGGCAGTGGTGCTAGACAACCGGCTGTAGTAGAAATGTAAAATCAGAGCCTTTGGCAGGGTTTGTACCTTCCTTCCATTATAACTATGTTTTTATTAATTTAGTTATATTACCAGCTTATCTGTGGGATTTTCCACAATGCTGCTGAGAAAGTCACACAACAGACACAACGACCATCAAACCCCATTCAGGATGCATTGCCCTCAGAGCAAACCCCTCTAATGCCACCCTTTATAAAATCATTGCTGTGTAGAAACACATGCAGCACTCAGTATAGCAGGTTTTTCTGTCTTTCAGCCTTTAGAAGAAGCCAACACTATTGGAAGAAAGCTGTTAACAAGGAAGAATATGGGACAAAATTTAATCTCTGATGTTATTTCAGGGGAGTATCGCCAGAGATTTATCTGTCTATACGCTTTTTCTGGAAAAAAGTTCAGAGAGAACATTTGTATCCAGAGATGACATTCTCTGCCAGAACAGCCCTAGGTTTAGATATCAGCATCCCTGCAACTGTAACTCCGGCTGTGTTCAGAAGAAGATTTACATTTATATATACAAATGTATACACATAAATACATATTTTCCCCATGTATTTTTTAAATAAAGAAGAAAGATTTCTCACATACACAGTAAAAGACCCAGAGAATTCAAGGCTTTCCATGGCAGCTGCTTTTATTTATCTCTATTATACCTTTGAAGGTGTTGGTTTCATCCTGAACATTGGTGAAACTGTGAACTTTTTTGTAAGTTGGAGAAAACTCTTTTCCATGCAACTTTAAATATAGCTCATCATCCATACACCTACTCATGCTACCCATAGCAATGTGAAGGATGTTCATGTGGGAATTCACTGAAGTGAGATTTAGGTTCAAATTCTGACTTTCACAGGAGCAGCCATGCTACACCTTGTGGGCAGGTATGAGGCCAGCTGTAAGCACAATGCACCCAGCAATTTCCCCATCTGCTGCCCATATGGGATGGGTGACTGACATGTATCTACTGTCACATAACCCATCAGATAGGCTGGAGCATGTCCTAGCTGTTCTATATGTGAATCTGGGGCAGCCTTCAAAAGTCCCTGGCAGCCTATAAAACGCTGCATAGATGTGTCATCTCAGGTAAGTTTTTCAAAATCTACACCTGTCTGTCACCTATAAAATTGAGACAAAAGAGCTTGTTTTCTCCATTCTTGATGTTTGCAGACTAGAGGATCTTTGAGTTCACCTCTAAACGTGGGGTATATTTAAGACTGGCCAGGAAATGGTTTTCCTGCCTTGTGTGAAAATACTCATGGTTCACAAATGTTTCCAATCTCTCACTCAGGCAAAACAAACACCTTTGGAAGCAGAGGGGAACCTTGACTGCTACAACAGCCTCAAGGCGCTGTGCTGCAGATGACACAAAACACAGATGATAACTCCTTCCTCATGGGAAGATCATTTCTGTGAAAAACATCAGTCAAGGGAGACTCCTTAAAAGCACTGGCTCAGCTCGTGGAGAATTCAGTAAGAGCTGTGCCAGTTACGAACGCTTCCTGCTCCTCTGCACCAGAAAAGAACGAAGGAGCTTTGCATTATAAGCACTCTGAGCCTTCACCATTCATATGCCAGTTCCCTTCAAACCTTGGAGAAAATTCATTTCATAGGAAGATTCGGGGCTTTTGCTCTATCATGTTTCAGGTACCTTGAGGGAGGGAGGGAGGGAGCCAGCAGGAGAGAGATGCAGAAGTCACAAGCATGAGGACCTTCATGGTGCAGCTCTCCCCCTCCTGTTTATCTCAGAAGTACTTGAGTATATGATGTTCCTTCCTTCTCTTGCCTGGGAGAAATATCCACATATGAAGAATCAATAAAGAAACAAGCTTTTTAGAGGGCTAAACTCAAGCTAGTCAACAGAAGAGAGACTGCTGGCTCTAGCGGTCAGGCTCTCTTGGTGTGTTGGATATTTTTCATTAAATCTCATCTGTACCATGCTATAGCATCTATACTGTTACCAGCTTCAGTGTAGTAATGATGGGGCCTTGGCAGAAACACTATTAGGGGAATAGTGACGGAGACAACAAAGGAGTGTGGTACACTTAACTTTTTAATACATTTCTCCATGCAAGATTTTTTTTGCTTGTCCAGAACCTATAATTCACCTGAAATGAAAAATCATATGCAGACACTCCTGATCTTTAGTGAACTCACATCCTAATCTGAGTTTCAAGTTTTTATCAAGTTTTGACTACTCAGGAAAGATTGAGTAATATTGTTTCTACTTTATCTTTCCTTGGTCCCTCTCCTAGTCTGTAGGAACAGCACTCAGGATGGATAGAGGTATGAAATAATCCTTTCTTTTCTGGAGGAAAAAAGGGTATCTGCAGCCCAAGTTATCCATCTGTATTTTATTTGAGCAAAGAGACAAAACTAAGATAATCCATTTTGAGCCAAAATCAACAACCTTGAAAAATACAGTCCTGTCCACCAGCTTAGTCATCCTGCATGTTGCCCATTTGATTGGGTTTAGAGCAAAACAAAGAACTAAAAAGAATAGTGTGTGTTGCATTAGGATCCGTACCAAAGTCTGTAAGGGGAGCCAGAGAAAAAATGACTCACACACTGGGAAGAATTCCACCTGTTCCCATCCAAATTATGTTTCCCTGTCAGGCTGGAAGCAGCTGATGCACTGGTTCCCATGGGAATTTTTTCATCTTGAACAATATACACATTTAAAACCACTTCCTGAGTTTGTCCTATTTACGATTATGTTTGCATTAAATGCTGTCCCCTAACCAGCACAGACCCTGGTGCCGAGTGAGCACTTCTCCCCCCCAACCCCAACTTGAGCTCTGCTCTGATTTTTTAAGGAAATTAAGGGTAACTAATGTAAGAAAGGCATTACTATCACCAGGACTGGGAAAGCCATTGAAAAGCCCCCCTGTGAAAAGGGTTTTAGGGGGAAGCAGGAACAAGGGGAAAGAAATGAATTTGCTTTAAGAGATATGCTAAAGACCATGAAATTCAAAAGAAAGCCATGCCACATAAAGAAAGGCTCACAGGTGGCTAGAGTAATGGCCTAAAATGTACTACCTAGAGATATTTCATGAGTATTTCTTCCAGTAATTGAGAATCCATTATTAAAAAGCTAGTTGATTATGCATAAAAGAATACATCAGTAGTTAAAAATCACACAGCCCCTGGGTCCCAGTGCCCACTACAGCTGTCTCATCCTATGCTGCATGGTCACAAAAAGAAATAGAGGTAGGGACTGACCATAAGCAGGCAGATATTACAGGCATTTTTTCAAGCTGTTCCTCCAGATGCCTCAGAATCACAATTCTGTAGACGTGAATCAGCCTTGAACATAGGGAGCAAACCAAAATTGCTCCATTGCATTCCTTTGCTTGGTGTCTGGGTGATGGTGAGGAATGATAGCAGTAACTTGCTTCTGCGTCACTCTTGGTGAAGCAGTGTGAGTGAGAGAATTAGGCATGAGGCTGGAATTTATGGATATGTCTACACAGACACGTACAGGCAGATGTGAGCTTGTCTTGCTATATTCTCAGCTAGCCAAATACCAACAAGATGAATGTGGTTTTACTGTGCCAGATCTGTATCCATTGGTATGGACTTCCGTGATTATCTTTTGAGGTCTAGTTCTGATGTTGCCACTAATTTGCCTGTGACTGCGTGATCATTTCTGCATTTCAGACTATCTTCTACTTAAAAGATCTTTCAAGAGTGACAGTGTGTTGAGGGATCAGTCCTCAGTTCGTGCATCTATTCTTATACAAACGTTGGACTGGCTCTGAAGAGAATTGTGTCCATTCCAGCTAACATTGTTTCTGTTTTCAGGCATGCCATTTATTCTCCTATCTGCAAAACAAGGATAAATATTTCATCACTTGAAGCGGGTTTATAAAAAACATGTGTCATGTGAAATGTGTTTGTGAACTAGGTTGTTATTACAGTGATTGTGAGTAAAGTAAGCACCTACCATGGAAGCAGTAAGACCTCCTACTTGCTTCAGCTTCTATACAACTGTTGTTGTTACTATTACATTGTCATTACTTATTCAAAACTTCAAGAAAATGAGCAATGGAATGGAGAAATAAAGACTATTTTTCTATTTTTGAATAATGCAGAATAGCGCTATAGTCTATTATTCCTCCCTTTGCTGTTGATCGAAAGAGGGCATTTCACTGCTTCAGTCCTAACAACTAGAACACTGCAGAATGTTCCTACGTGGTGGTTCTTCAGATGAAACTCGTCGTCTTTAAAAGTGAATCTGATGAGCCTTTAGGTTAAGGTCATGAATCTCTCCATAGCACTTTCATAGATAGATTTGAGCCAGATGTTTTACATTTTTCATGCATGAGTCATGAGCTGAATGTCTCACTATTGACCCATGTTTTGGAGTGGAAATGTCAATAAATCATTTGTGGTAACTGTAGTTTCCTGTCAGCTGGAAAAATGTTGGAAACTCTTTCTAATTAACTTCTGTCCCTCACTGGCTGGAGTTCCGGTCCAAGACCTTTGTAAGTGGGTTGGCATGGTGACAAACTTTATCTAATATGCAATCGCTGATTAGAGAAAAAGGGAATGTAAGTGGAAGCTGAGACAAACTATGAGGAAACTTTTTTCCTGACTCAGCTTTTTAAGGCAAGAAGGCATATGGCAAAAGAATATAATAACTGCAATTTGTGTATCATTCAGACTAGTGCCCTCAGAGCAGTTACTAGCTAACATTCATTATTTCATTTGTACTTGGCAACATTCACATTTCAGATGTACTCCAGCAGATCAGGTTTTGTAGTGGTAAACAAGAAAAAAACCAACCTCATGAGAGCTTGAAACAGCCTGGAAGGTTGAATATTTATATTGTCAGGACCTGATATGACCTTCATTAAAATCTACAGAAAAAATGAAACTGAATTCAGTATGAGATTGGTCAGGACTACAAGTGTTTTCTATACCAATGTGGTTTTAATTACAAGGCAATAAAGGACAGAGAGGGAAATTTTGAAGCCAACAGTTGTGCCAGACTGGCAGTTTTTTGCCTGAAAGCTCCTGCCCCATCAGCATTTGCTGACCAGGCTTGGTAAAGAGATAAATGAGCTAATGTGACTTGCCTCTTAACTCACTTGAAGATGTTGAACTCTTTGAGAAAAGGAGATCTAGACTGAGGAGTTAGCCTTCTTTAGATGGATAACCAAGAAGCAACTAAGTCAGAGATCAGGCGGCAAGTTGATTCCACTGTTTTATGGTTGATTTTTTTGAGAGGGGAAAGATGGTGTTAAAAAAATCCATACAAGGTCTGCAGTTCTGTGTAGCGTGTTTGCACAGAAAGCTATGTGAACCTATTTCATTTATGATCCCAGATTTAATGACAAGTGAAGCCTGCTTGGGCTCCTCATTGATGACTCTTATGAGAAGAATTTAGATGACTAGTTTTTGCAGTTTTTTCTCAGGAGAATCTTGCATTTAGCTTCCTGCATAAGGCACACTAGACCAGGCTCTATGACACTAATGTGCAATGGTCATGATTGGAATTGGTCTCTTAGGAGCCTTGAAAAGAAACTTCTGAAATGAAGTGCTGCCAGGACATATTTTGCTTTCTTATGAGGCATTTAATCAAAGTTCTGCTACATAGTAGACATTATAATGGTGATGTACCTGATGATTGCAAATCTACACAGGTCCCTGAAGGACCCCTCAGTGCTTCCTTTCCTCTTAAAACATTCAGCCAAAATCAATAAGAAACAATCTTTGTGATTTCTTATCATTAGATTGATATTTCTTAAGTCAGATATTTACGGAACAAGACTTAGTCTATATGAGAAACAATAAGAAAGCAACCCTCAACCCTGGTCTCCATATGGCAGCCACTCAGAGCATACACTTCTCAAGGGGCTCATAGAGTCATGACAAACTTTTTCATTCTAAGATATTCAAGAAGACAATCCAGAGACCACTGTTCCAAGGGACTTTTCTCTTAAGTATCTAGTCTCAATGTTGCTGTAGATACCTCTTTTCTTTCTGTCTCTCTTTGAGCTATAGAAAATCGATCAGCTGGTAGTGCTGATTTTATTAGTTGTTGATGGACATGCAAGCTTCAAACTGGACTGTCTGAAAGGTTAAGCAGGTTCATGGAGGAAAGTACTAAATGTGAGGTGGCTGAGACAAGGTCCCAAAACCAAATGCATAACTAGCCACTGCAGTTTGTTTGTACTTCCATTCTGTGTCTGGAGGAACGTGCACATAATGAGCCAGACTCTTCTACTCCTGCTTTAACTGGAGGCCACAAAGATTAAAGTAGTATAAATAAAAGGGGATGCCATATCACTGACTTTAGTCAGATTATATGAATTCTTGAAAAAGAAGATTAAAAAGTTGACTTGAAAAAGCTAGATGTAAAGTGAGACTCCACATTCAGACATAAAGTGAGGCATCAGGAAAAACAGAGAAGTCATGGCCAATATCAGAACTATATGGTCAGTGTTGGAATAAGAGGAAAAACAGCACAATATCATGGGAATCTACCAGCACTAAGTATTAGGTGGAAAGGAGGATCAAGAAATTCCAGCCTTTATTCCACAGTTCTTGTGCATCATTGCAGCTCATTTACACCTTCTGCAAAGGCAAATAACAATAAAATGTCATTGTGATAGTTCTGATTGATCTCTTAGCCCATAACTGCTGCTTGGTTAACTCAAACTTCCCAGTCTGTTTGCTTTAATTACCTGCTGTCTCTCATCCGTGGCTGTGTACATGCAGCACTGAAGCTTGAGGCATAAACCTGGTGTGTATCACGCAGTGGTAGCTAAAGAGGCACTTAAAGAGTGCAGCTAATGCATGAGAAAATGGCCCCTCAATTGTCAAGTAGTAAATTTGCCATGTTGGGCAAAGCTGCTTTTATTTTGGCTCGTAGAAGACATTTTAAGGTGTCTTGAATTGGGACAAGTTAATTGTCACCCCCTAACTGCTTCTGAATTCATGGCCAGGAGGCAAATTATTCAGGCCAGAAACAGTACCTTTTTATTAGGTATTTTGCAATGTCTAGCACAATAGATTAAGATTATTTGGGCACAAGCACAGTACAAATAATAAGTATAATGTAAAGAATAAATAAAGATTCAAGACATAAAGCAGTATAAAATAAGACCTCCCATTTTCAAATCCTTTCACTAAGACAATAAAAATATGTGGGCAGGAAAAAGATTTTATATAAGACGACATCATTTGCTTCATCAAGCTAAATTAGGCTATTCTTGCCAAACTGAAAGCACAAGTGATTCATAATTAATTCTATATCACAGACCCTTCCCTTAAATAAATGAAATTTATTTTACCAGTTTATGTGAAAATAATTCAATGCCTGAATGATCTAGCAAGAGATGTTTCCCTTTGTGAAAAGCTTTTCCTTTCTCTCACCTGTTTACAAGTGATAATACAGAGAAACTCTTCCTTAACGGTGCTCTGAGCCCAGAGTACTAGCAATTAAAACAATCATGAAATGCAAACTCCATTCGTCAGTAAAAGCCTCAATCAATGCCCCCAGCAAGTGGTATAAGGCACAAGTTGTCCCCTAACTGACACCCACAACGTCCATTCCTAGGAAAAGGAAGACAATTTTGTAGATAATAAACCTGCTTGTCAGTTGAGATAAATCTTTTTGCTTCCATTCGTGATATATTATTCTGTATAAACACAAACACTCTGCCTGTGCACATACAACTTTCTAGTCCTCTCTGTTGAGATGTACCTAGAATCTTTTTTGCCCTATTTGTCTATCTCCTCCCCATCCACCATACAAGCAGGTTGTTCTTATAAATCCCCATGTATGGGTTTCATTATCATACAGACTGTGAGTTCATGTCACAACAAGGCCATTTTAATCGCATTAGCAGGCTTGGTTCAGCTCTGATACAAGTTCCAGCTTGCAAAAAAGACCAAACAATTTTGCAGGTATAAAGACAAGACATGGCAATCAGCATGGGAAAATCGTGTTCAGGAAGAAAGAGCTCTCCAATGACCGCAACTTGGCCGATCCTTTGTTGGTGTAGAGCTAAATCTCAGACCTTTCATCTACTAATTTCTCATGTCCCCAGAAAAGAGATGGTGACAGACTGAGTAGAAAGGTGAAGTTCAAGAATGGAAGGAAAGTTGAAAACCTCCAATTCCTCCATACAGGTGTTCAGGACATACTGCAATCACACCTTTTCTAACACTTGTCTTGTAGCATTTATCAATAAGCAAAAATAATCATAGAATCACAGAATCATAGAATGGTTTGGGTTGGAAGGGACCTTTAAAGCTCATCTATTCCAACGCCCCTGCAATGAGCAGGGACATCTTCAACTCGATCAGGTTTCTCAGAGCCCCGTCCAACCTGACCTTAAATGTTCCCAGGGATGGGGCATCTACCACCTCTCTGGGCAACCTGTGACAGTGGCTCAGCACCCTCATCATAAAAAATTTCTTCCTTAGATCTAGTTTGAATCTACCCTCTTTTAGTTTAAAACCGTTACCCCTTGTCCTATTGCAACAGGCCCTGCTAAAAAGTCTGTCCCCATCTTTCTTATAAGCCCCCTTTAAGTACTGAAAGGCTGCAATAAGGTCTCCCCGGAGCCTTCTCTTCTCCTGGCAGGAATAATCTGGCAGTAGTAATGTGTTTTTCAATGCAAGGGGTGTAACTGTAAAGAGAGGATATGGTAACAGCACTTAAGCTGTATATGTAAGAGCAGGGTTGGCAGCAGAGGACATCTAGTGGTGTTTACCTGTAAATTATAAGAATAAACAGGAGTCTTTGTGCATTATTCTGCTGGCAATGCTGGCTCCCAGGGTAAGGTTGCTGTGTTCAAGTTCTGCAGGAGCAGCTGTGTGCCTTCAAGAAGCATTTGTGCTCCTGCTCTTTGCAACTCAGCAGTATAGATCTGCATTGCACAGAAATGAGGTACTTAGGTAGACAGGCTAGAAGCACACTTATAATTTATGTACATATATATATATGGAGGAGGAAAATCTACTACAAGCTTGTCTTTTAATGAAGCTATGAACTAAGCTTATTCAGGTGTGTAAAAAAGATCACTTATAGTTTTTACTTACAAAAACATAATGCTGGGGTGTATCAGAAAAACCTGAACTAGAACTAAATAGCTGCTCGCATCACATAAAATGATGTTACCACTTGGGATGAGACACTGCTGCGAAAATTCAATGAATAGTCACGTTCCCAGCAACATCACTATCACAATCCTGTGTACCCTTTTATTAGCCACTCCATGTGATATTGTGTGCTTACTTTAATTCCACACAGAGAAAGCTTCTCGTAATGCCCTTGCCATATAGCTGGAGAAGGATGGCTAATTTTATTTATTTATTTATTTATTAAAAAACACAGTTGAAAAGGGAGGAGAGGAGAGCCACTGAAAAGGCTGTCTTTTTTGTTTAGCTACATGGCAAGCATACCTTTGGGATGGATTTTCAGCACAGTACTCTCCCTGGCCCTGATCCAGCAAAGCACTGAAGTCTAAGGTTGAAGTTAAACACATACTTACATGCTTTGCTGAACTAGGGCCAGAATACTGAGTACTTTGCTCAGTCAAATCTCCAGTCCATTTGTACAATAAACAAAAATAACACCAAAAAGTCACCAGAAGTTCCAACTGTATTTTGAGAATTTATTTCTATACTCCTGGAAAACTAACTTGAGTGCTGAGCAGAAACCAATCAATAGGTTGAAATATAATGCACGTGGCAGACTGTTTGGTGAAATTAATATCGTGATCATGTCTGCAGTTTTGTACAGAATATCCAGCCTGGTAAACCACAAATTTTTCGGTCATCCTGTTCCAGAAGACAAAGGCAATTTGACACCTGTGTGATTGCCCAAATTGTCAAAACTCATATAAAAACATCTTTCTTGGAGTCATTGATTTTTATTTTGTTTGTTACTTTTGAAAAAAGAAAGAAAGACAAAAAAGCGTCCAATCCAAGTTGAATGTTCCAGTGCTACCTCTTGAATATTATGAGCAACACTTTGTTTGGGTTGAAATATTGACTTACAATACTAAGAGAATCTCATATCAAGCTAAAAGGAAGTGCCAAATGTCAGGATACCCTACTCTGAAAATTTATGTTACGGGAATAATGTTTTACCACATCACTCTTTAAAGACCATCCCTCTCTTGTTTCATCTGATGTCCACTGTGTCTTGCCCTCCCACCATGAATCATTGTGAAGAGCCTGGCTCTGCCTTCCTGATGACCTCCTCATAGATATGGGAAGGTTGCTATTAAGTACCCCCAGACCTTCTTTTCTCTAGGCTGATCAAGCCCGTTTCCCTTTGCCTCCCCTCACAGGGCATGCGCTCCATGCCCCTGACAATTTTGGTGGCTTTCCACTAGACTTGTTTAAGTTTATCAGTATTTTTCTTTTACTGGGGGCCCAAAAACTGGTCAGGTCACAATACTCCATGTGTGGTCTAACAAGTGCTGGGTAGAAGGGAATAATAATCACTTCCCTCCACTGTCTAGCTACAGTCCTGTTAGCACAGCACTTGCTAGTTTTCATTGCTGCCAGAGCACACTGCTGGCTCATGTTTGGGCTGTTGTCTACCAGGACCTTGCAGGACCTTTTCAACAGAGCTGTTTCCCAGTCAGTCAGTGCCCAGCCTGCACCACTGCAATGAGTTCTCCCCTCCCAGGGGAAGGACTTTGCAGCTATCTTTGTTCAATTTCATAAGGTTCTTGTCGACCCATTCCTCCAGCCTGCTCAGGTCTTTTTGAATGGCAGCCCTGTGCTCAAGTGTACCAGCGGCTCTTCCCCTGATCCTCCCACAGTTTAGTGTAACCTGCAAAGTCGATGAGGTGCATTCTGTCTTCTCCTCCAGGTCACTGATAGCGATATTAAAAAAGATACACCCCAGGATAAACATCTGACTAACTCCACTTGTAACCAGCTTCCAGGAAGAGTACAAACCCTTAACCATAACTCTTTGAACCTGACAGCCCAGCTAGTTTTTCAGCCTCACATAGTAATCCACCTAGTCAGACCTTAATAACGCAACTTGAACAGAAGGATGCTGTGGCTGACTGTGTCATAAGCCTTGCTAATGTGAAGGTAGACAACATCCATCATTATTCCTTTATCCTTAGACCTAGGTGTGTTATCTTAGAAGTTAAAAATGGTTTACCCTAGGCAAATCCATGTTGGGTATAAAATATAGATGACCTTTCTCTACTATCTTATTCCAAGTAAACACTGAGTTACTTAGATGAACAAAGTACTATTACAACATGCTGAGTTAGTCTTTTTATTGGTATGGCCTTGGTACGCAAAGGAAGAACTGACACAAAGTCAGACTTTGGTGGTAGTGAGGCAATTTATTTCACTCAGAAGACCACCCTGGAGACTCTGAAGCATGGCTACAGTCTCTTCAGGTGACCATTTTTATCTCTGGATCTCGTCAGTACTGCTTTTTAATAGATCTGCTATTGTGTGATGTGAGATATTAATCCATAATTTCCTTTCCTTTTTAACTCTTGAAGAAAAAGAATATAAATGGAGGCTCAGTGGGGGGAAATGGGAATCAATTTTTACAAGATGAGGCAAAGTGATGATCATTTCTTTATGTTTCTTGAAAGAAAAGAGAGCACCAATTTTTGTTTTCTAACATAACTTCTGCATAGTAAGATTGAATGTAGGCATTGAGAACCCTGCTGTTGTCTGAAATATCTTTCTGCCACTCATACACTCTCTCATGAGAAGAACTCACCATGATACAAATAAGAGTAGTTAATTTAACCTCACAAGCGCCAGTGTCCAACTTGGGAAAACAAAAAAACCTCTTATTACTATTTCTGCCTTTCTGTCTTATACACGAAACCTTTACCATTTCCGCCTTCCTGTCCTCTACACCATAGGAAGTTTTTGCTGCTTCAGTTGAAGCACAGCTATAAATCTGCTGCCAATGAGTTGAAATTGCTGCTCATTTGTTCAGGAATGAACAACAGGGGACTGGGACAGAACTCTCTTAATGTGGATATGCTGCTGACTGGAAAAGTTTCTATTTGCTCAAGACATGAGATACACTCAGATTTTCCTTCACCCCACCTTTTTGTTCTGGCCTCCTCACCAAAATTACGCCCTCATTAACGGAGAGGAGGGCTGAACGAACTGGCCACGCTCTGGGTTGACAGAAAGTTTTGAAATAGAAAACATAGGAACAAGGGAGGAAAAAAAAAATCTGGAAAATGCTAGGAAAGGTGACCTAATTCTTCTTGGTGAATAACCAGTACCGTGGCGGCAGGGCAGGAGCACCCCTCGGGCCCCCGGGCCCGGCCCGGCCCGGCCCGGCGGAGCGGCGGTTCAGCACCCTGGCCAGCACCCGCGGCGCCCGCCTGGGCGCGGCCCGGGCACGGCGCGGCCGTGGGGCCGGAGCGGGGCTGCGCGGCGGCGGTCCGGGCAGGGAGCAGCCCTCGGCGTGAGGCGAGCGCTCCCTCAGTCTCTTCCACAAAATCCGCAAAGCCCTGGCCTTTAAGGAAAGCGTGGAAGGGGCCCAGAGTGTGGGGCTGGGCGACACTTTTCGTGCCGGGGTGGGAGCGTTAGCCAGCTTTCTAAGCATTACTACTTGAACCAGCTGAGAAGAGAGTTCTCTCTGAGTCTCTGGCCCGGTCATTTCTTGGCTTGTATAGACAGTGCCTGCAAAACTCTCAGGAAATGTCAGGTTACTTTGCTGTGACATTTCAGGCTGCTTTTTTTTCTTTTTCCGCTTTGGCTAACAGTGGCTTATTACTGCCTGCAATGCTTTCTCAAAAGAAAAACATATCCATGAGCAAAACAGTGGTGAGCTTCTTAGGATGTGATCATAAGCAGATGTCAGGAATTCATGACATCCCAATGCATTACACACTATTAAAGGGCAGAGGATGAAAGGGAAAAAGAAAGGTCTGCAACACAGGAGATGTTAAAACCCCTGAAGGTTTACTTTGTTAAACTCAGATGTGTACAGCCCTCTCTGGTTGCTTTCCACTTGGTGGTGGCCATCAGGTCTCAGATCCAGTTGCCCACTGGCTCCTTCCATCCCTACAAGAGATGCTTTCTTTTATTTAATGTCCCAAGGAGTTAAGCTCCTTGTCTTTACACAGCCACTACTCTGAAAGCCTGTAAATCCTGCCCCTGCTACCTGCGCCCAGAGCTTGGGTGTCCTGCTGTCTTCCCGATACTCTGAAAACCAACAGCACTGGTGCCACGGGCTGACACAGGGTCTTCATTCCCCATCCCCTTCACAGACTTCCTTGCAGAGACACGCCTCTGTCTTGCAAAGACTTACCCATCCATCAGCTTTTGGGGTCCCCCAGGAATTCAGCGCACTCTGGTCCCTCCTGTGTTATTACAGCATGTCTCACTTTTCCCGGACACGTGCCTTTGCAAAGGGCCCTCACCCTCCTCCAGCTCCAGAGCTCTAAGAGACCGCCAGCACCGGGGAGCCGTGGGCAGGAGGAGAAGAGGGACATGACCGTCCTTACCCCCCAAACACACACACACCAGTGACTGTGGGGAACAGCTGGAGGAAACATCCCTCACCCCTCCCTGGGGCAGGTTGGCGGTGAGGACTTGCTGCCCTCAGCCCGGGGGCTGGAGATGACAACCCAGCCATGGCCCTCTGCCTGGGGGGCAGGGATGGGAACACCTCCCGCCGCCCCCTCGGTAACAGCAGTAGCCACAACACGGGGGGTAACGACCCCCGGCCGGTGCCCGCGGGGCTGTGGGAGGCCCTGGGACACACACACAGACACACCGACACACAGACACACACACACCCCCCCCGCTCAGCCGCCGCTCCCGGACGCGGCGGCTCCGCAGTTGCCGCCTTCCCCGAGGGGACCCAGCCGCGCTCACCGCAGCTCCGCCGCCGCCGCCGGCCCCGCTCCCCCCGGGTGCCGCCGCGCCCTCCCCGCCCGCGGGCCATGCCGGCGGGGCCAGCCCGGGCCGTGCCGCCGCTGCTGCTGCTCCTGCTGGCGCTGCCCGGCCCGGGGCCGGCGGGTGAGAGCCGGGGGGAGCGCGTCCCAGCCGGGAGCGAGGGAGGGCGGGAGGAGAGGGGCGGCGGGGCCTCTCCCCGCACCCCCGGGCCGCGGGGTTCAAGCCCCGACCCCCCGGTCCCGGCCGGGCGGGGCAGAGGTGCCGCAGCTGCCGGCAGGGAAGAGCCGGTGGGGTGGGGAGTTCTCAGCGGGGGGATTAGAAGGGGCTAAGAAATGGTAATCGACAGAATGTTGAATGGAGGGTGTTGGGTTTGGTTTTTCTTTCTGTTCTGTTTCGTAAAAATCGAAGCCTTTTCTGCTGGAGTAGCCTGAAAGAGGAACTTGGATGGGAGCAGATCGGTTGTGATTTGCATGTTTGTTTGGAAATGCTCGTGTGTCCTTTGGCAAGGGCTAGGTGCCTCGTATTGATTTTCCCTTTTTACCCGTTGGCCTCGGAATACTTAAACTGGGCGCTTAAATGCACATTAATTCATGAGTGTAAGAGCAGGTGCTCTCAGGTAGCCCCTGCTGCCCTCGCTGCCCATTCATTCCCCACAGTGAGTATGGACAACTGCTGGGGAAAAGCTGATGAGGAGATGAGGTGAACCTGCCCTGACCCCCTGAATCTTCCCTGACGCCCCAAGCCAGCAGCTAGGGATGCCCTGGGCTCAGCCCAGCACCTGAGCTACGCCACAGCGGGTGTGAGGCCTTGGGACTCTGATTGCCGTTGCCATCCTCATCCTCAGCTGTTTTTTACAGCACTGTAGTCGTAGCCTTATCTAAAGATTTGTATTCAGCAGGACAGCTGCGGGCTCTTGTGTCTCCCCCTCCCCAGCACTCCCAGGGTGGTATGCTCACTTCTACCTGTGCCCACATGCTACAGAGGCAGCTCTGTGGTTGCTGCACCCTTCTGTCCTCACCCTCAGGTACCCTGGAGACACAGATACTGCCTTGCCTGGAGGACAGGCCTCTTCTGGTGGCGTTCTCCACATGTCCTGCCTTGGCAGAGGGGTTAGGGCTCTGACAGACAGCCATGGAGATGCAGGACACATCTGGGGAGCTCTTGGGTCTTGGTAACCATTTGTTCTCTGTCTTCTAGTGTCGCTGTTTAAGCCTTTGTAGATGGAGAAGGAAATTCTAAGCAGGGCAAGAAAATACAGATAAGTTGGTGTCAACAGGTTCAGCATGAACTTCTCCATTCTCATCCCGTCTTCTGTCCATATAAGCCATTTGCAAAAGATGGAAACATTCCTGTAATTATGCATTTCTCCCCCAACCCCATATGTCCTGCTATGAGGGCAGGGGAGCAATGTCATAGATCTCCACAGAAGGATTCTCCTTCTGATGCCCCACAACTGCAAGCACACACCTCAAACTGTCAAGATCTTCTAAACAGGCTTCTGTGCTAGTTTAGAGTTAGATATATCTCTCCTACCAATTTAGGTTTCTTCATCTATAGAAACAGGATATGTTATGTCATCTTTGGTGAGAAAAGCACAGCTGAAATGTCTTTACGTTTCTTATACATATTGCCTAAAAAAAGCCAGGAAAAAATAGCATGATTATTGTGAAATATAGCTGTGGGGGTTGGAGACATTCTTACTTCTAATTTATGAAGTATATAGAAAGGTAAGAGCCATATACTTATTTCCAGAGCTAAGATTTCAGTGGCCTGAAAGTGAAACTTCTCCTTAGCACATTGAATTGTGAACTCTTAGGTGCAAGACATTACAGCTACCATGCCAGCTGGAAAAGAACATAAAAATATATACAATACATCTCTTACAAAAAATGCTCAGTAACCTACCAAAAGGGTTAATGCTGATGGAAAGAAGAGAACTAAAAGAAAAAAGAACAACCCACTTGGTCCTTTCTGCTACCTGTTAAGCCATGGCTGAGCATCAGAAGTATTGCATGAAATAGCTGGGGTTACACCATGAGAAACGAGAACAAGACCACCACCAGTGACACACTAGAATACAGCAGAAACAGAGTAGAAAAAACAGCAAAAAGAAGAAGTAAATTCCCATGAGACACATTACCATGGAGATCTCTCACGCTTTAAAGTAACAAACCAATCTTGTGTATGCTTGTGGACTTATTTTCTCAGTTGATCATACTCTAAATTAATGTTCCTCTGCCGAGAACTTGGAAGAGATAAATGTGCCATTAACAGATGTTGTAAGCAAAGTACAGCCATAAGTAGTATGTTGTGTACAGTTATCAGCCTGTCAAGATATATTATAACCTATCATAAGTCCATGGGACACGATAACAGCTCAGTGCAATTCACCTAATAAACCTAGCGTAAAAGAAGATCAGTTTAGCCCATTACCATTCCCTCTGCTGCCCATTGTAAGAAAGTACTTTGTGATTTTTATATCAGTGGGCTGGTCAGAGCATTGTGCTTTGGGTAGGAAGAAATCAGCTCACATGTAAAAGGCTTTGGAAAGTGCTTTTGGAGAATGGTTAATGGAGAAAAATCCTTTGAACCCTGTGGCCTGTGACAGTCAGGGACACACGTCCTTTCTTGATGCTTTATGCACTGCTTGGGTTATTAAACTGCCCAAGGGAAAAGTACAGAAGAGTTGGTGCACCGTGAGCCCTTCCAGCACCCAGGAATTTTCACCTATGACTGAAGGTGCTCCTAGTACCATAGGAACAGAGAGCTGAAATTTAGAGCATCTATTCATGAAAGCACCACTGTTCAGTGCTACTCACAGAAACAATCTGCCACACTGAAATAAATCTTTTTTGAACTAATTTGTGCTGGAGGTGGTCCAGGCCCCACTCATGCAGGGACCTGGAGTCCTAGTTATTACATGCTGATTTGGCAGCAGGTTAAAGGCTCTTACTACTTTAAAAAAATCTTGATACATACTTTTTTATAAACTGCTCTGTCATAGTCCTCTTTTTTTGGCAAAGAGTTAAAGAGTTCAGGATGCTGCAGTTCATTCTAACGTAGTAGATACGAGCAGAGAGGACTACACTGATTTCTTGCACTCTTCTAAATCTGTGGTGACACGTTCAGTGATTTCACTGGGGCCAGGACTTCACCCTACTATATTAAATAGGTGACTCTTTCCAGACATGTGGGTATAGTTGGAAATAGAAAGCATAATTCAATGGTATTTCTACACCACCCAGGGAAGCACTGAGCAGCAATGGCACTACTCCATTCATAGAAAGAGCTTTGCTGCCCGGGGCAAGGCTTCTTAGCTCAGTTACAGCATCAGAGTGACAGAGCTGTGCTGACCCTGGTGCCAGGGCCAGCTTGTCTGTACTGCCCTCCATGACACGCGGAGGTTTGGTGTGCTCAATTTCTTAATCAGAGCTTTTTAATGTACTTTTTGCTTACCTATTTATATCACTGACTCATAGAAATAAACTTATATATTTATGTATTATGTAATATATATATAATTGCCCTGGTTTCAGCTGGAGCAGAGTTAATTTTCTTCCTAGTAGCTGGTATAGTGCTGTGTTTTGGATTTAGGATGAGAATAATGTTGATAACACACTGATGTTTTAGCTGTTGCTAAGCAGGGCTTACACTGGTCAAGGCCTTTTCAGCTTCCCATGCTCTGCCAGGTGCACAAGAAGCTGGGAGGGGGCACAGCCAGGACAGCTGACGCCAACTGGCCAAAGGGCTATTCCATACCATATGGCATCATGCTCAGTATAGAAACTGGAGGGAGTTGGCCGGGGGACAGCAATCACTGCTCGGGGACTGGCTGGGCATCAGTCAGTGGGTGGTGAGCAATTACATCACTTGTTTTTTTTTCTTGGGTTTTGTTCCTCTCTCTTTCATCGTTTTCTTTTTCAATATTATTATTATTATTATTAATTTCAATTATTAAACTGTTCTTATCTCAACCCATAAATTTTCTCACTTTTGCTCTTCCAATTCTTTCCCCCATCCCACCGGGGCAGGGAGGGTGAGCGAGTGGCTGTGTTGTGCTTGGTCACCAACTGGGGCTAAACCACGACAGTCCTTTTTGGTGCTCAACGTGGGGCCCGAAGGGTTTGAGATCATCACAGATTAACCAGAGCATATTAAGGAATTTAGATCTGTTAATAGTTGTGGGTCATGATACTGATTCATCTGTTCTCAATATTGGTTTATCTGATCTGCACTATGCTCATTTTTTTGCTGTAAATGTTAAAAACTGGTGGGGTTTTTTGCAGTTTGCTGTGCTCTGCAGTGATTAGTGATGTTCTGCCTGCAAGATTTGTTATTGAAACACTGGCCTTGAGCTTAATCTGGTATTTGGGCTTTGTACTGAAGCCATCACTGTACTTCGGGTACCACCTCATGGAGACAATTAGCAATTATACTTCTGAGAGGTTTTTTATGGAGGAAATACAAAATGGCACCTTCGCTACCTTCTTCTGTGATGTTTCCTCCTTCATTACAATAACTTTTCAGTATCTTCAACATCCTTGAGTAGTTAAGATACATCTATTGTATTGCTTGGGAATATTGTTTCGATTTTGTCTAAGGTTAATAAGAAATTTAAGAATATTGTCCAGAGATCTGCCCCAAGGCTGGATAGTTATGAGTGGCAGGGTGTGTGGGATAGCATGGGCAAATGCCTAGGACAGTGGGCACCTCCAGTGTTTTGGAACTTCACCTTGAACAAGTGCAGAATCCTGAAAAATTACTAGAAAATTTGGAAAAAGTATGCTGTCGCCCTGGAAATTCCAGGGAGACACAAATCACTGCAATGTGCTGGGGCCTGGCCCATGCCTACCGAGCCCTGTTCAACACTATTCAGTACCCTCAAGGGGAAGAGAAGGTCTCTGGATCTGACAACAAAACAACAGGCACTGCTGCTACTCCAGCCCCCCTGTGACTGGAACTGTGGCTGAACCAGGGAACCAACCCGTGCCAGTATCAGTCGCTTCTATACACAAGAAGAAATCTTGGAAGCAAAAGTCATCTTGTTTAGAAAGGGATGATGAAAAAGCAGGGCCATCATGAGGAGAGGAGAAGGAAGAGGAAGAACTCGTAAATGAGAAGGAAACCACCCAATCCCTATCCCTGAGTGAGCTGTGAGATATGCAAAAAGATTTCAGCCATCGTCCAGGCGAGCATATTGTCACCTGGCTGCTCCGATGCTGGGATAACGGGGCCAGTAGCCTGGAATTAGAGGGTAAGGAAGGAAAAGAGCTGGGATCCTTTTCTGGGGAAGGGGGCATTGACAAAGCAATTGGAAAAGGGGCACAAGCCCTCAGGCTCTGGAGGCGACTACTCTCAGGTATGAAGGAAAGATATCCCTTCAAGGAAGATGTTGTGTATCGCCCAGGCAAATGGACCACCATGGAGAGAGGTATCCAGTACCTGAGGGAATTAGCCATGCTGGAGGTGATTTATGGTGACCTGGACAACAAGCAGTTATCCAAAGATCCAGATAAGTCCAGTGCACACAACCCATGTGGCGCAAGTTGGTACGGAGCGCACCAGCATCGTATGCCAGCTCAATGGCAATACTGACCTGGAAAGGTGCAGAGGGACCAACGGTGGATGAATTTGCTAGCTGACTCTGGGAATAGGAAGAAAGTATCTCTTCCACCCTCGTCTCAGCTGTGGAGAAACTGTCCCGGGAGGTTCAGCAACTCAAAGAGTATAGGTCCTACTCTTCACCTGTACGGACCAGTATCTAATCTATTAGGAGTCAGCATTCTTCTGCTCAAGAGAGAGGATACAGAGGGTACACACCACGGGCCACCCTGTGGTTTTACCTGCATGACCACGGAGAGGACATGAGGAAGTGGGATGGAAAACCTACCTCGACCCTAGAGGCACGGGTATATGAGTTGGAAGGAAAAATAATCACACAAGGAGGTTCTTCCAGGAAAATTGCTGCACAAGTTTCCAGTGGGCAGTTCCCCAGACAGAGTAGAAGGGCTGATCTTACTCCTGATTTTAATGAAGGAACTCCTGACTCGTATGTACAAGAAGTGGGTAACGAATACTATGACCAGGACTAGAGGGACCCTGCCTCCAGCCAGGCGGATGAAAGGGACAATCAGGTTTACTGGACTGTGTGGATTTGATGGCCTGGCACATCAGACCCGCAGGAGTATAAGGCTCTAGCAGGCACCAGTGCACAGTGCACCCTAATGCCATCAAGCTATATAGGGGCAGAATCCACCTGTATTTCTGGAGTGACAGGGGGATCCCAACAGCTGACTGTGTTGGAGGCCCAAGTGAGCCTAACTGGGAATGAATGGCAAAAGCACTCCATTGTGACTGGCCCAGAGGCTCCGTGCATCCTTGGCATAGACTGCCTCAGGAGAGGGTATTTCAAGGACCCAAAAGGATACCGGTGGGCTTTTGGTATAGATCCCTTGGAGATGGAGGAAATTGTACAGCTGTCCACCTTGCCTGGTCTCTCGAAGCATCCTTCTGTTGTGGGGTTGCTGAGGGTCAAAGAACAACAGGTGCCAACTGCTACCACATCGGTGCACCAGTGGCAATATCACACCAACTGAGACTCCCTGATTCTCATCCATAAGCTGATTTGTCGGCTAGAGAGCCAAGGAGTGATCAGCAAGTCTGGCTCACCTTTTAACAGTCCCATAAGGCCAGTGCAAAAGTCACTGCAGAGTGGAGACTAACAGTAGACTATTGTGGCCTGAATGAAGTCACGCTGTTGCTGAGTGCTGCCATGCTGGACATGCTGGAACTTCAATATGAACTGGAGTCAAAAGCAGCCAAGTGGTATGCCACAACTGATATCGCTAATGTGTTTTTCTCAATCCCTTTTGCAGCAGAGTGCGGGCTACAATTTGCTTTCACTTGGAAGGGTGTCCAGTACACCTGGAATCGACTGCCCCAAGGGTGGAAACACCGCCCCGCCATTTGCCATGGACTGATCCAGATGGCACTGGAACAGGGTGAGGCTCCAGAACATCTGCAATACATTGATGACATTATCATGTGGGGCAATACAGCAGAAGAAGTTTTTGAGAAAGGGAAGAAAATAGTCCAAATCCTCCTGAAAGCCAGTTTTGCCATAAAACAAAGTAAGGTCAAGGGACCTGCACAGGAGATCCAGTTTTTAGGAATAAAATGGCAAGATGGATGTCGTCAGATCCCAATGGATGTGATCAACAAAATAACAGCCATGTCCCCACCAACTAACAAAAAGGAAACACAAGCTTTCTTAGGCATTGTGGGTTTTTGGAGAATGCATGTTCCAAATTACAGTCTGATCGTAAGCCCTCTCTACCAAGTGACCCGGAAGAAGAACGATTTCAAATGGAGCCCTGAGCAATGACAAGCCTTTGAACAAATTAAACGGGAGATCGTTCATGCAGTAGCCCTTGGGCCAGTCCGGCCAGGACAAGATGTAAAAAATGTGCTCTACACCGCAGCCAGGGAGAATGGCCCTACCTGGAGCCTCTTGCAGAAATCACCAGGGGAGACTCGAGGTCGACCCCTAGGGTTTTGGAGTCGGGGATACAGATGATCTGAGACCCACTATACTCCAACTGAGAAAGAGATATTGGCAGCATATGAAGGGGTTTGAGCTGCTTCGGAAATGGTTGGTACTGAAGCACAGCTCCTCCTGTCACCCTGGCTGCCAGTGCTGGGCTGGATGTTCAAAGGGAGGGTCCCCTCTACACACCATGCAACTGATGCTACATGGAGTAAGTCGGTCGCACTGATCACACAACAGGCTTGAATAGGAAACCCCAGTTGCCCAGGAATCTTGGAATTGATGATGGACTGGCCAGAAGGCAAAGATTTCGGAATATCGCCAGAGGAGGAGGAGACGTGTGCTGAGGAGGCCCCACTGTATAATCAACTACCAGAAAATGAGAAGCAATATGCCCTGTTCACCGATGGGTTCTGTTGTATTGTAGGAAAGCATCAGAGGTGGAAAGCTGCTGTATGGAGTCCTATAAGACAAGTTGTAGAAAATGCTGAAGAAGTTGAATTGAGCCAATTTGCAGAAGTAAAGGCCGTCCAGCTGGCTTTGGATATTTCTGAACAAGAAAAGTGGCCAGTGCTCTATCTCTATAGTGACTCAGGGATGGTGGCAAATGCCCTGTGGGGGTGGTTGCAGCAATGGAAGCAGAGCAACTGGCAGCGCAGGGGAAAACCCATCTGGGCTGCCGCATTGTGGCAAGATATTGCTGCCCAGGTAGAGAACCTGGTTGTAAAAGTATGTCACGTAGATGCTCATGTACCCAAGAGTCGTGACACTGAGGAACATCAAAACAACCAGCAGGTGGATCAGGCTGCTCAGATTGAAGTGGCTCAGGTGGATCTGGACTGGCAACTAAGGCTGAATTATTTATAGCTTGGTGGGCCCATGACAGCTCAGGCCATCAAGGAAGAGATGCAACATATAGATCGGCTCATGATCGAGGGGTGGACTTAACCATGGACACTATTGCACAGGTTATCCATGAATGTGAAACATGCGCTGCAATTAAACAAGCCAAGTGGTTAAAGCCTCTGTGGTATGGAGGATGATGGCTGAAATATAAATATGGGGAGACCTGGCAGATCGATTATATCACACTCCCACAAACCCGCCAAGGCAAGTGCCATGTCCTTACAATGGTGGAAGCAACCACCGGATGCCTGGAAACATATCCTGTGCCCCATGCCACTGCCCAGAACACTATCCTGGGCCTTGAAAAGCAAGTCCTATGGCAACATGGCACCCCAGAAAGAACCGAGTCAGACAACGGGACTCATTTCTCTAACAACCTCATAGACACCTGGGCCAAAGAGCATGGCATTGAGTGGGTGTATCACATCCCCTATCATGCACCAGCCTCTGGGAAAATTGAACAATACAATAGGCTGCTGAAGACTACACGGAGAGCAGTGGGTGGTGGGACATTCAAATGTTGGGATACACGTTTAGCAAAGGCCACCTGGTTAGTCAACACTGGAGGATCTGCCAATCGGTCTGGCTCTGCCCAATCCCAACTTTTACTTATAGTGGAGGGGGATAAAGTCCCTTTAGTGCACATAAAAATATG
The DNA here is from genome assembly GCF_034638445.1 of Ciconia boyciana. Lineage (NCBI taxonomy): Eukaryota > Metazoa > Chordata > Aves > Ciconiiformes > Ciconiidae > Ciconia > Ciconia boyciana. Next base: position 211,662,822 of record NC_132934.1, read on the forward strand.
CTGGGGAAGACAGTCTGGGTTACTCCTGCCTCAGGCAAAGCAACACCCATTCACAGGATTGCTTTTGCTCAAGGACCTGAGTGTACCTGGTGGGTAATGCAAAAGGATGGGGAAATCCGATGTGTACCTCAAGGGGATTTGATTTTGTGTGAGAATAGCCAATGAACTAAGTGGTATGATGTTAATTGCTATATAATACCGTATGTCATCACTTCTATGGTTGCTATATGCCATATCAATGGTATCACAGTAAGAATCACCCAGATTAATGAAGAACAAACTTTGATGAAACTGAGCGAAGCACAGCAGTGATGGAACCAGAACTGGCTTCAGCATGCAACAATCCAACACCACACACCATCTCTCCTGCCCTGAAGGACTGTTATGACAGATGGAGCCCAAAGTCATGGACTAAATTAACTCAACAGACATTTGAGAGGGATTGTCCATAGACTAAGGGAATGATATCTGTGTGTATATATCAAAAGACAGGGAAAGTGGTGGTGATTAATTGGAATGTATTGGAAAGGGTAGGACCTGGGCATGATGTAGATGGTATAGAATAAGGGGTGGATACTGTCCTGGTTTCACCTGGGATAGAGTTAATTTTCTTCCTATTAGCTGGTATAGTGCTGTGTTTTGGATTTTAGTATGAGAATAATATTGATAACACGCTGATGTTTGAGTTGTTGCTAAGTAATGTTTACACTAGGCAAGGACTTTTCAGCTTCCCATGCTCTGCCAGGTGCACAAGCAGTTGGGAGGGGGCACAGCCAAACTGACCAAAGGGCTATTCCATACCATATGACGTCATGCTCAGTATAGAAACTGGGGGGAGTTGGCCGGGGGGCAGCGATCGCTGCTGGGGGACTGGCTGGGCATCGGTCAGTGGGTGGTGAGCAGTTGCATCACTTTTTTTTCCTTGGGTTTTGTTCCTCTCTCTCTCTTTTTTCATTACAATTATTATTATTATTATTATTATTATATTTTATTTCAATTATTAAACTGTTCTTATCTCAGCCCACAGGTTTTCTTACTTTTGCTCTTCAGATTCTCTCCCCCATCCCACTGCGGGGGGGGAGGGTGAGCAAGAGGCTGTGTGGTGCTTGGTTGTGGAGTGGGGCTAAACCACGACAATAATGAACTGGTTAGTTCATTCTGGATTAAGATAGTGCTCTGTGAGCCATAAAAATAATGAGTTTTCTTACATGTTATGGCTGTGTGCTGACATCTTAAAAAATGGCAGAGTTTCTGACATCCAATAGTCATCTGCTGAAGTGCATCTTGGAGACAAGAGTGTCTCATTGCTTTTTAACCATTTTTAACCATATTTTGGGGGTTTCCAAGGTATTTTATGCAGCACCTTGAGTCAATCCTTAGTTGGTCTGACTCATGCAAATCAGTAGTGCTAAGCTGAGCTCTCTCTTAGATATGCAAGCTAATGGTGTAGCCATCTTCTATTCCTATGTATAGCCCATCTCAGTTGTCACAAATTTTTATGTGTGATTTGTAACCCACAACACTCCTTGCAATGAAAGGAGTGCTGTCATATGAGAGTCTTGGTACCTCAATTTCCTCAGTGGTATGTCCGAGGTCATAATAGAAGTTTGTGGAGTATTAGGATACACCAACACTACAACACCAATAAAAGAGGACCAGGATCCAGGCTCAAGCATTGGGCGCTTGGTCAGCCACACTGCTTAGCTGGTAGCTCCGTTCCTGGCTTGTCTTTGCTTTTCAAGGCTGTCTTCTAAGCTGCCACTTCCTATGAAAAAGAATTTCATCACGATATCTTGATTTCATCACAGAGATATGTTTGATGTTTATTTTGGTGACCATTGTAGATTCAGAAGTAAATTCAATATTTTTAAAAACTATGAAACTTAAAAAAAAAAGAAAACATAGCTGAAAATTTTGTAAAATACTGAAGGTTAATTATGTATAGTTATCTGTTATGTTCCTTCTATCTTTTAAGAAAAAAATAATTCAGACTCAGCCATAGGCATATGACCTTCTTCTTCACTTTGTTTGCAGGGGAGGTAGGAAAAATCTGGTTTTGGCTAAAGAAGCTATCAAATAAACTAAATACTGGGCTATGCCAAAATAAAAGGCTGAGTAAATAAAAGAAGTCAAGTACTAGCAGATGACTTACTTGGCTGGGAAGAAACCTAACTAGACAGATATGAGACAACATTAGAGACTTCAGTTGAACAAGCAAATTTACAACGATTGACTTTACACAGATTAACTTGAGATAACGGCAAATCTGATCATCCTCAGCCTGTTTTACTGTTTATTCATAATTTCTAACCTCCAAGAAGTAATCGGGAATCTCTGCTCCATCAGAATCATCAGATGAGGCACATGTCTGCATATGAGAATCTGGCAGGTATGCACTGCTCTTTTATAAATAGCTGCTTTCCAAGATCTGAGGCCCAGGGGTCTGCCTTCCTCCTGTAAAAACCAGCTCAGGGACACAGAATCACAGAATGGTTAGGGTTGGAAGGGACCTCTGGAGATCATCTCTTCCAACCTCCCTGCTCAAGCAGGGCCAACTAGAGCTGGCTGCCCAGGACCATGTCCAGACAGTTTTTGAATATGTCCAAGGATGAAGACTCCACAGCACCAATGGGCAACCTGTGCCAGTGGTAGGTCAGTCTGGCCCAACACTGGACCCAGCACTCCAGGCGTGGCCTCACCAGTGCTGCATAGAGGGGAAGGCTCACCTCACTCGACCTGCTGGCAACACTCCTCTTAATGCAGCCCAGGATACCATTGCCTGCCTTCTTTGTGTCAAGGGACCGTTGCTGGCTCATGTTCAGCTTGGCCTCCACCAGGACCCTCCAGTCCTTTTCTGCCAAGCTGCTTTCCAACTGGTCGGCCCCCAGCATGTACTGGTGCCTGAGGTTGTTCCTCTCCAGGTGCAGGACTTTCAATCCCCTTTGTTGAGCTGCATGCAAGACATGCAAGAACACATACAAGAAGGAATCTAGCTGCACTCAGCCTGAACAAAGGAGGCAATTTCCCTGCACTGGAGCAAACTGAAATCTAGATCTTCAACTGAAGGCATGCCAATGCAGACAGGTCCCAGGTTATGTGAGCAAGGTTAAGGGACTAGAGTCACCACAGAACCTCTGAACTGTGCTCAATGGTGGTCCTGTCTCTCCCCATTTCATTCCCTAGTTTGGCTAAGGCTGGATACACCCCTGTGGCATCTGTGAAATCAGGATGGAGGATTCCAGCTACTTCTTTTCCCACTTCTACTTTAAAATGCCAAAGGAAGAAACAGTTTTAAGATATTTCAGTACTTCAGCCTCATCCAGAAACTAGATATAAACAAGTAGTTCCACAAGCAGCAGAAGTAATGGCGCCTAGTTTATCCATGACTTTTTATCTCCTGTTTGGATTATCCTGCATCCCTGAATGTGAGCTTTGTTCCAAGAATTTCCCATGGTGTGGATTCTATACTGTTTCTCCTGCCATAGAAACCCTTCCATGAGCCCTTCCATCCATATGTGAAGAGGTAAGATAGACACATAAGCTTGTACAAACTCCAGACAGTGGAGAATTACACTCACAATGATCATAAAATGAGCAGCACAGCAGTAGATGTTCCTAGACGTGCCAGCTGTGATAATAATATTCAGCTATTTTGCTTCCAGTGCTTCCCTGTAGGAGCAAAGGGACCCTTTGCTTCATTTTTTCATCCTTCATTGGCATGGATGCTTCTGGGGTTATACAAGACATGCCACAGCTTTAATCCTGTTTGACAAATTCTGCTTTTCTATCTGAAACTGTACTTGGAAAGAATAGTTTAGAAGCAGCATGTGAAAGGAAATATTTAGAAAAAGAGATTATTGGAAAAAATGTATCTTTGTTTAGGATTTAGTAAATATGGGTGACAGATGCTAAGAATGACATATTGCACCAGATGTTTTATGTATGTTAGGAAAAGGAAGCATTAGGGTTATAGCACAGTGAATCTATTTGTTAACCTTTCTGGCAGGTGCTGAAGTGAGGACTTATACATAAAAACGTAATTTCCATAAACTTTGGAGTATGTGAGGAAGATTAATCATTCTGCAAGCTTGGGTCAGATGCTCAGTAAAATGATGTAATTCCACTGGACCCAGTGCAATTATGTTGATTTATACTAGCTAAGGATATCATACCTACCCCTATTATTTAATTTGTTTTCCTAATTAGAATTGAGATGAGAATATAATCAGTGTTCAGCACTCCTTCAGGAGTCATTCCATTATTTTAATCGTTAGTAGAACAAAATACCATAACCCTCTTATCCTAAAGTGAAATCTCATATGTAACTGTACACAACTGTACAGAAGGAGGACTTATTCTTGAGAGTCTTGGTTTGTAATTTTTATTCTCAGTCATTTGGGAATTAAAATCAATTATTAACAGCCTAAATGGCTCCCAATCAAAATAAGCCAAGATTCAGCTTGGAGTAGGTTTGATAGGATCAGCACGATAATAACTTTCCCGTCTTGGGAAAAAACATTAAATAGTTAGAAATAACTTGCAAATAATTATAAGTCTCTAAATGAAATCCAATCCCTTTGAAATTTACTAACATACCTTAGTGATCTTGTAAATTCATGTGACTTCCAAAGAATTTTAAGAGTAGTTTTAGAAGTGCTTGAGACTTTCAAAGCTATCCATGAAATACATAGAGACAAAGAAAAATTTTCAAAGACCTTGAATGACTTAATCTTCCAAATTATATTCTAAAAAGTGGTTGAGTACCTAGGAACCTAAAATAGATAGAAACTAGTAGAGCCTAGTGATTTACCACATCTGAGCTGAGCCCAGAAAGCGCCCATGCACTTGACGACTCACTTGAGCACAGTGACTTAAACCACCAGAGGCAGAGTAACTTGATTAGTTAAGACTGTGTGACCACACATTGACTTCCGTGGACATACTTCCAAGGCTATGATTTTGAAGTCAGTTGGGCATTTATAAACACAAATGCTATCAGAATTTACAAAGCCTGTTGCAGGTGTGCTCTGCAATTTGAACTCCTGGCAGAAAAATCTCTCTGAGCTGTGCCAAAGGTGAAGGGACAGCCGCAGAAATAGATGATAGCACAAATAGGAATAAGAAGAAATTGTCCCTGGTGTTGGAAGTCAGCTGCTGAGAAAGCAGGAGGCAGAAATGAGTTGTTACAGGAAGAAGAAAGGATTGCACTGAGGTGCAGTATGGGGTGAGGGCTGCAAAGGAGGAGCTGTTCCTGCAACTTCTGGTATTGGAGTGGGAGAGGAAGGGCTGTCTCAACAGTTACTTCATTTCCCTCAGTGCCCTCATGGTAATGCTGTAATTTAGAGATGGTTCTGCAGACAGAAAGGGAAGAAAGTAAGGCCCTCTCTAATCTTCTGGCAGTTGCTGGAGGTCTGGTTTTTGCTAATCATTTTAGGCTCAACATAGTTTTTCTACTGATTCTGCAAAAATTACTTTCTGATTTCTGACACAAAGCAGTTTTTCTCATCCTATTCAGTGGAAAATATTGTCTGTTCCATCATTCACAGACCACAAAGAAGATGATCCCCAGAAATACCTCCACAGCAATAATTGGCCACTCCTTAATCTTACATACCTGAGAAGAAAAACTGGAAAACAGTCTTTTCAATCTGAAATGTTCTGCTTACTATTGTATATGATAGCAATGATCTATCATATCAGATGTTACTAGAAATTCCAAAGTTATATTTGAAGTATAGTATATTGTTCATCTTTTCCCTAACAATTTGTTTGCCCCAAGATAATTTTATTCATTGGAACTTTGGTTTAATGATACTCACATACACTCTTTGTCTTTGCACTAGAGGTTACACTCCAAAGTTATTTAGGGGGTTAAAAAGGCAGGTAGGACATACGATCCTTCTAAGGTGCTTTAAAAAATCCCACTAGGCAACTCCATGTTTCTTTAAGCATGCAGGTATGTTAGATAGTCTCCTCTGAGCCTTTAGACAAACAGGCTTATGGAAAGCTGAGTTGACTAAAATGTGCTATTAGATATCTACTGTAATCCACAGGGGCCAGTAAGGAACTGGTCTCGAACATCTACTGGCTAGAATATCTAATTCATTGTTTTTAGGTGACAAATATATTGGGATTTTCCTGCTTCCTTTGGGAACCTATGAGTCTAAACTACCTCAGTGGAGCTAATTATTTTTTCCTGTAATCCATCCTAAAGTTTCCTTTGCATAACTTCATCCTATTACTCATAGTCTTACCTCATGACCCATCGTCCCTCTGAAATTTAAAATTACATATGCTTGTATGTAATACATACATAGCTACTTTCTATGTCCCCTAGCACTGTCATTAGATTATGTTATATTTGGTTACATTTTGGAAATCTTTTTTTTAACGTAATCACTGTTGTGTCATTAACTTGTAATTAATTGCTCATTTACTCTAAATTTCTGACAGTTCATTAATGTCTTCCTGTTGCCCAATTGCCACCCACCTGAACAGTGTATTAGCCTGGACTGCTCACTAAGTTGGTGCTGCAATCAAGCTGCAATATAAATCCATACAATTCTAAACAAACAAACAAACAAACAAACATATAGTTGGTCTATATTGTGTTTAAACGGAGTAAATCAACCTATACCGCTTCCTAGACTCCGTCTGCCTGGGTCTTCTAGCATGAGGTCATTATCTTTCCTTTTGCATGGCATTGCTTTCCTTCACAGCTGTATTAAATGTGAGACAGAAGCAGAGTCTTCACTGAAATGGAGTGAATAGGCTCTGCAGAATTTTACATTTGAAAGGAAATGGAAAAATAGCAGAAAACATCTATCAGTGCTTAGATATGTTTTGATATTGGGGGCACACAGACAATAGAGCATTTACAGTTAAGAGGGCAGAGGAGATAGCATGCAAGAAAAAAGTACCCTGAGTCATTCTGCAGACGGGACGGGTGGAAAAACAGCAGAGTTACATTTGTCTTGTGAAGAATTTTACAAGTTTATTTTGCATGTGGCTGGCACTCTTGGTACCATATAGCAGGGCTAATTCATGTACCTCTGGACCTCTTTCAAAACCATTAAGCTCCCACAGCTAGAGAACAGCATTTTCTCTCCCCTCACTTTCTCAGCTCCAAGTATCTTGCCCAGCGGGTGACATCTCTGTAATGGCAGGAGATGGAAGCCACTGCTGCATCTTTTCCTTCAGTAGGCTTCAAGACTCCCCGCAGGGATTACAGTTAGCATGAAGCAGGTTGTGCCACTTGCTTGGTCCGACTGCAGTGTGGCACTAGTGTATGTGCTAGAGGAGGAGCTGGTACAGAGGTGTTTCCCTGCATGCTGCAGGACAAGGCTACCACATTACCTGCCTCACACTTGCGCGTTCAGGCAAATGCTTAAAAGAATCATGAGAACTTTTTTTTAAAGATAAACCGTTACATCTTTATATTTGCCTCCTGGTTTCTGCACCTTTTTCTCCTCTCACTTTGCATTTCCAAGCCCTTTCTCAGAGGCAGGATGACCACCAACTTACAACTAAAGCTGTGAAAATAACCATGAGGTTTGAGAATGGCCAACGGAAGCATGCAGTAGAACAGCCCTACAGCCCTGCTCAGCAAAGCAGCCAGGAAATGTGACCTGCAGATTTTGGTAGTATAAATCTCAGGACTATAACCTGTGTTAAGAGCCAAAGGCTGTGTTTACCAACTAAGCCACTTATTTTGTTAACTATGCAATAAAAGGAGCAAGAGCCTCTTTCCTGGCCTCTGGAGGACTGTTAGCTGTTAGCTCCTGGGACTTTTGCAATAGCTGTCCAAGTAAGTACAAGCAGAGCTGTGTCGGTGCACTTGGCACCAAGGCTGCTCTTGGCATTTTGACTGCTGGTAAGTGTTCTGACCACTCTAAATCCTCCGACTATTGCGTTACCTCGTGATCCAGGATGAATTATTTGCCAGTGACTTGAAGGAATGAGAATTGCTACTTGTTTTACAAGAAGGGATAATAACAGAGATGATAAATCAAGGGGAATTATTGTATCTATTTGGACCATTAGAAGTTCTGTTTCATTCATTTTTTTATCAAATAATTTCCATTCCAGTGGACTACAAAGCTTCTTAATCAGCAAAAATAAGCACAGTAAACTTCCAACAAACTGTAATCACAAGGGACATCCCCAAGATAAAAGCTATCATTTTAAAGTATGTTTTCTTATTTGTGTTCTTGAATAACTTGGATGACTAAAACTTAAGGAAATGTAAAGAGCCAAACTGCTTTTGGAAGTTCATAGTCCAGCCAATAAAATCCATCCACATGGTGGAGATCTCATAAAATAAGTTTTATGAGGGAAGTCAGTCATTTTCAGTGATACTCCTCTGGCAGCATTAGACAATACATTATACTTTCTACAGTTTTGTGGGACAAATAAATGAGATTCAGAGCACAATCTTCTGACCATTTTGAATCTGACTCAAATCCAAAGCTCTAGGACAGGTTCAAAACCTCACTTAAAACAAGATTTCACTTTGGATCCAAACTTAACATAGGCAAAAGGAAGACAGAAGCAAGTCCTTATGGAGTATGAGAAGGTAAATTGGTATTAAATTCACACTCCAGTGCACTCCAATTTAAGTCAAGAATATCTCAGATAAGACAGAGGTTTAAAAAATGAAAGCTAATTTGATGGCCCACTAAACAGCTTGGACAGTCACTTCAGCAGAGTTTCAGCTCATATCTGAAATACAGGGAAGCTATGCAAAAAGCAGCAAAATATCCACCCTGCATCCGGCTGGAGGATGCAGCAGGTATGATGTCTGCACTAGGACAGGGTCAGTAAATGTGGTTTCTCAGAAGAGTATTGTCCCAGATTAGGAAACACATCTCAGTATTAAAAAGTTCCCCAAACTCTTTAGGGTAGACTCCCAGGGAGTCCGGAAAAGGATGCAGGACTCAATGAAACAGGGACAAACTGCTACAGTGACCAAGAAATACATCTGAGTTTTTTCTCTTTTGCCTTTGTCCAGAGCACAATAATTATTACAAACAAAACAAAAATAAAACCTTAGTAGCCCAAAAAAGGGACTAAAAGGGCTTTGGTCTCTCTCTTCTTTAAGTAGCAGGGACATTTGTTGCATCTTTCAATCACTTTGCTCACTGCAAGATGATTCATTACTGTTCTTGTAATAAAGCGGTGAACAAAAGATTTTTATCCAAAGGTTACTTATAAGCCAAACATACTTCGTGGATAATTCATGGCTGGCTCTACTCAGCAGTACCAAAAATATCTATTTTGGTGTGTGGACATACTTGAAAAATAAAACAGGATTTTGAAATGTATTTACTGCAAAGATGGCTGAGTGCATTATTTTTAGATCCACAGTTCAATGTGGAACTCTTATGACCATGTACTGGACAGAAGAGGTCAATGCAATCGATCCAGTGCTGTCAGTCAGAGCATGCCCGGGTATCCTTCTTTTTTATCCCTTTCATGAGCAGCCCTGAATAAAGTATCTCTTCATCCATTCTTCCATCACATCTTTGAAAATCTGCTATGTCCTGCTCCTGTAAGCCTCAGGCATTTACCAGGTTGCAATTTCTCTTCTCAGTACTGTTGTAAAATCACTTTTTAGCTCTCGTATCTCTGTATCAATAAGCATGGAATTTATCTCATTTAACTTCAGACAGCTATACGGTAAATGTTTACTTCTGCGCTAGTCATCTAGACTCACCTTATTGCACTTGCATCAGTTCTGTTATAAACACCCATCTTAGGATAAAGTGACTCCCACCTGGCAAAGTACGTATTTCCCTCTGCTTGCCACCAGGATAACCTCGCTGACTCATTCAGATCTGTATCTTATGCTGCAGAAGTCTAAGGGGGGACAGATAAAGCCTGCTTCAGATGTCTGCTTGTTTCTTTGGTTGCTGTTGCTGCTTCAATAGAACTGATGTCCAAAGTCACTGATTTTCTCTGGCTAAATGAATTTTGTGCGCTGCTGGAGGGAGAGGACACCTGGCTCAGCTCTTAGGAAGGCTGAGCTCCACATGAGCTCATCGCTGTGCTTATTCTTGGACACCATCAAGACCATTCTGTTTTGATATCAAGAGACAATGAAGCCTGTGACAGTGCCCCCCCCCTCCACCTTTTTCATCATAATTGCATCCAAAAAACAAGATGAAGAGAAACAACCCTCATTTCACTGATGAATACTCCTACTGGGATTCAATAATATTTTTTGGTGTTGAAACATACCCATATGCCATAGGAATCTGTGAATCTGTTGGGCCTGACTCTCCACTGCTTGTACCTCGTGTTATTTTCATTAAGATATTTCTGATCTGATTTTATTTTAAAGCTTTCTTTATCTTGAGCATATGTGATAGAAAAGGATGCAAGGAGAAATAATGTTTCCCTTTTACACTATTGAAAGAGCTAGACTGTTTTGGTAAAGCCACAGGGTGCATGGGTCCTCAGGGAGATGAGCAATGTGTGGTCCTGGCCTTTCTGGTACAAGAAAGACATCTTTGTGAGCTCTGAGGCTCTGAGCCTGAGGTGTAGGGCAGAGGGAGCTTGTAAGCCTGTAGAGCTAAAGACATGAAGCACATACAAATGTGGAGTGAATAACTCACCTGGGGGCTTAAATTTCCTAAGAGCCTCTGCACTTTTAATGCCATTTCTAGGTAACCCTTTGATTTATCTTTTAAAATATGGTCCTAAAGCTGGTATTTGTCTCACCTGAACTTAGTAATCTAAAAATTGTGTGCTAGTCTAGGCTGCTCAGTAACTAAGACTCTGTTTAGTTGCTAAAATGAGGGAGATGAGTCAGTCCCACCCAGGTGCTGGAGGACCCATTTCCAGTGGCGCAGGAGTAGAGGCAGTGTGGGAACAGAGGGTCACATTTAGGGGAGCACAGTTTGCCCACACAGAAATGCAACACAAAGGGAGTTTCTTCCTTGCTTGTATTGGATGCTTTGGGGCGTACGTTTACAGGCTCAGAATGGTAGAAAAAGTAAAAGGAACTTTATTAATGAACTACTTTGCGTGCTAGGCTAAGGAGAATGATTATTATATGGACTGGATAATTGGAAAGGTTTGGCCATTTGAAACTAGACTGAATAGCTGAAAGCAGTGCCAGGTACAAGACGTAATGGTTGTGTACTGTACAGTTGTGGACTACGTAGACATTGTGCCTATGTTAGATATGGCCTGGAATACTTAACACAGGAGTTTCTGAAATGAAAACTTTTTATTTCTGTGGTAATGATGAAGGTTTAAGGACAGAAGTGTGCACCTGTGCTGTGTTAATTTTTATTTCCTGGTAATTTTTAGAGAAGATGTAGGAATGCAAAAGCAGGCGGTAGGAAGGCATGCAGTCAGCGTTTACTTTTCTCATGTTCTTTTTGCTTTGAGTCCTAATAAGAGGGGTGACTCCACATCTTTTAACAGAAAACTAATATAACAACAATTGACTTTCTGAGTAACTTTATTTATTTATTTATTTTCTTAGGGGATGAAAAGGATAGGACTCTGAGGAAATAATTTCTTTCAAGAACAGGATGAAAAATGCTGTTGTTCATGTCAATTCTGGGATTTTAGACTTTAGTATGAACCCAGTTCTGTCCCCTCTGCTCAGTTTGAATACTTACATGGAAATTAATGTTCCGGTATCTGCTCATTTTTCAATATACGGTGTGTGGTTTTGTAAAAATAATAGTGATTTGTCTATAGCATCAGGCAAAAAAAAACACCAAAAAGAAAGAGAAGGCTTGTAAAACAGCTATGAGAGGCTCATGCCCTGCAAAATTTCTTCCTGAGGCAATTCTTAATTCCTGGAGATATGGGTCGAAGATGGCCATGTTTATGTTGAAAGGAAAATAATGTCAAATCTAGTAGCTATAGAGTGCCTTCTGGTTGTCAACTGCATTTGGTGAACCCTGCAACATAGTACAAGGCATCAGCCTGGTACATCTCTACATCTACTTTAGATTGTAGCATTTGACACAGGGAGTGAAGGAGTGAGCCAGATCAGCCTGTAATAGGTAGCCTGGAGGAGAATAGAGTGTGCCTTTTTGCTGTAAGTGTGGCTAACTCCCCTGAAAAATGCTCCCCATGCATAAGACACTGAAACTACTTCACTGCACTGCTTTTGGAAAAATGCATATATTTGATTAATCAGCATTGATATTAACATGCTGAATTATAGGGTTTCAAATAAGCACTGAGGAAGGACCAAATAAACAAAAACATTATCAACAGATAGCTTAGAAATTTTACCTTCAGGATTTAAGCTGTTTAAATAACCTTATTTCATAAAATGCGAGCATATAAATATTTTCTGCTCAGATGGCAGCTGATGAGAAACAAGATTCTCCAAGGCACTTTGTGTTTGCTTCGGTAGCAAAACAAAAATGTAAGGCAAGAGTCAGAGAAGGATGGCAGTCAGATTTGCTCTAAGTGCCTTGTGAAACATGGTCCCTTTTTGAAGCCCCAAGTGCTGGAGTGATAAGACTGCATGACAATCTGAGTTTTCCTATTTCATATCTGGGTCCTTGGGTTTAAAAAGAAAAGCTTGAAAACACTGAATCTTCAGTTTCATGGACAAGTAAAAATAGCCCATTAAAACCAACCAACCAAACAAACAAAACCAAAGCAGCCTTAAAATGTATTTTTTACTTTAAAACATCATAAAATTCTGGACTGATGTCATGCAATTAGCTGTGTTTTAATAAAGCCCGAATCCAGTTGGCTGCACAGCTTACTAATGAATAACATTTATTGTTTAAACTGCACCAGGAGCAGACTACCAAAAAATGATCTAAGGATTGATTATTGCTTCTCATCTATGTAGCCATACCTTTCGCTCTCTTACTCCAGGATGAAGCACGCTACTGCTGGAGGCTCTGATGAGGATTCCTCCGTTTCTCTTCAGTCCTGTTAGTTGCATGTGGGGTCACGCAAGCTGGAAGACTGGTCCTGACTTTCTATGTCCACAGGTTTCTGCTTATTCACAGGCCCATGAATGACCCTGCAGAGCTTAGGCTTTTCTGGTGCTGCTTGGTCTTTTGAAGCTGGCAAATCTACCTGATGCTTATGTCTCTAAATGATTATTCTATAATTGCAGCCTGTTTGAGCGTAAGTAATCCTACTACAAGAAAAATTTGGCCTTAAACCTGAAGATGAAGCCGAAAGGCAAAAAGCAGCCAAATTACACTCTTCAAAGACAACTGCTCTGCTCCAACAACCTTGTACATCGAATTCTCATTTAATTTACAGAAACCCATGTCCTTTTTTGAATTCTTAGGCTAACATCTTAAGTAAATAACATACATTTGGACAGTCCATTTCTTCTGTATCCAGTTCTCATTTGGAAAGAGATTTTTTTTTTTGCTTCAAAGAAGGCAGATTCATTCCTCTAGTTAGTAATATGGAGTTTAAAGAGATATTTCATGGAAGTTAGTGTTGCTTTGAAGATACGTCAAGTTATTTTTATCAATTGCTGAAGGCCATCACTCGTGACAGAAAATCTACGGAGGTTTATTCAAAACCAGAGCCACTTCCTGAGATTTTCACATTCTCCTTGGTACAGATTTGAAAAATAAAGTATTAAGCTGTATTTCTGGGTTTCTGAATATCCTGGACTAGCTCCATGGAAATGAGAGCTCTTGTGTCACAGATGGTTGCAAAGAAAAGGCAGGAAAATCACTATTGCTACCCAGTGTTTGTCCTGGCATCTTTGCTGTTTGCCTACCAGCCATTAAAATGCAATAATGCTTTTCATGAGTCTAAAGCTGTGGCAACTTACTTGGAGTTATGGTTAAATTCCATGTCTGCTAAATACATGGAGAGGCTTCTATTTTTCCTGTTAGTTCTTTAACAGATGTGGAGTCTCAGTCTTACACAATACCATCTGCAAACCGCCATGGTATCAGGCTCCAACATAAAAATGCTTCGTAGATCTTCTAGCACAATACAAGCACTAAGAGAAATAAGCCATTGGGATAAGATGTATAATGTTTTTCATGAAAGCTTTAGATTTTACTCTCTTGAGTAAAAGGCAAAAGATTTGTAGACAAGTCAGGATGAGGGGTCTACATTTGCATTTCAGTGCTAACTGGAGTGATGAACCCATGTCCTACTTCTGCAGCAATGTGCTTAGATTCAAATCACTAATTGCGGCATAGTGCAGCTAAATCCCTTTGTATTTCCTTCGTATTAGCACCACGAGCCTGATGGTACATGGGGCCTAAGCTTATATCTCTGTTCCATAAACAGTTCTTGGTACTTCTTCCTCAAATATCTCCAGACTTTTCTTCCCCTTCTTTGTTTCGACTCTCACTTGATGATATCTCCTGCTTTCCAGCCTGCTTGTGTTCATTCTCCCAGACCCAGCTGATTCACATCTGGGACAGAAACCTCTATTTTTCTGTCTTTATGTTTGCAGAACACCTCGCACCCAATGGAGATACATAGAGAGCCGCCTTCTGCTAGCCAGATGGGATGAAGTTCTGGGCAATCTACTACCTGAAGTTATAGTATTTTGCTCCTCTACTACAATCTTACAGATCACAGGCATTCTGAAATTATTAATGACTGAGGACATCATCTCCACAGGCCAAGAAGTGGTTTCACGCTGCTGTGCAGGATTTGATGAACAGGTGGCTGTGTTTGGCTCTGATGAGCTGCAGGGTGAGTTGCAGGGCTGGGGAGAGAAAATTGCAGACAGAGACCTTAGAGAACAGCTGGAGACTTTACTGCTAATCGCCTGATCTAGTGAGATGTTCTTGGCATATAGCTTTGTGACAGAAGGAATTACAGTGTCTGATTACCAGCCAGAAATATCTAAGCATCAAATCCACCTGTGAAAGGAGATGGGAGAATTGTAGGCCCTCTGTGTGGGAAGAGGGCTACGAGGCACACAGAGTTGTTTGCAAGGAGCCACACGATCTCAGTACGTACCCTCCAGGGCCATATACCTTTGGTGCATTCAAGGGGGAGATAATTCCTGGTCCTCACATGGTCACATCTGAGTAAAGAACATACTGTAGCCTGTGTGTTTACGCTTAGCACCAGTGGAATTTTGAAAGGCCTATATGTATCCTTAAAAATCTCCTGAAGCTCATATCCTAGTAATGCAAAATTACATTATTTGTAGTAAAATGTGATTGTCAGACTTCACTTGACACACATCCCATTCCCTTGGGCATGCAAATCTGCTAGTTCAGTCCTGCACTACATCAAGACCTTGCAGACATTTACCAACTCCCAGGGCTTCCTTTCTTCTCTCTCTCCCAGTCTGAGGAAGAGCAGAGAGCTGCAAAACCCATCTCTTTGATTAGGAGGATAAACTGGAACATTGTTCATGGTAAGACTCAAGACGGTGGCGGTCCAGGTCTAAAGGTCCAGGTCCATCTGTCTGTCCTCAAAGAATGACCCCTGAGTCTAGCACAGTATGCAGTTGGCTAACGTATGTTACTTGTGCATTACCTGGTACTCATCCCACTCCAGAGCTCCAGTCTGTGCCAGCACCATATCAATATCAGCACAAGGAAAGCGTTGGCATGAACACAACCTGTGTTTTGGGTCTGCTTTGTAGAGCTGCAGTCCCAAAGGAAAAAGAAAGCAGAGAGGAAGGGAGCAGCAATGAACCTGACCTTAGCATGCAGCTGAAAGCCAGACTTCTTGTGGGCTGAGTACTTGATTTTTTGAACAAACGTGTTTAATTGTCTTTAATTTGAACAGTTGCCAATAGATTGTCTTTATTTCTGCTTCTACAGTGAAGTAGGACTTCGTGCATAGTCTTCGTGCATAGAAAGGTTTCCAGATAAAAATGATCAACTTGCATGGTACATTTGTCCTCAAACAGAAAAAAGCTAGAAAATCTACAGTCCTGGGCTAAGCATGTAGATCAAAATGATACCACACATATAGTGGTATCTTTGTATGTATATTCAGCTGATCTGGTATATATGAACTGCCATTCTTCCCTAGTTGTCTCAACATGTGAAATGACTCCCATCTGAAAGACAGACATACACCTCCAAAATGAGTCTGGTGGGTTTTCCAGATCTGTGCTTTCTTAGTCTCTAGCCCCATTTCTCCTTGTCTTACCCCTTCCCATCTTAACAATTTGAAGAACCATGAAAACTGTTGAAGAAGTGAAATTCTGAACTGATGAAACCAACTGAATTATCTGACAAACTGTTGTAGAAACTTGCAAATTTAGGGTCTACATCTCATTTTATCTAATACATAAGGAGCAGCTGGCATTTCCGTGGTGTAGGGCAGATACTGTATTTTATGATGCAGGATGAATTTGCACAATCTTTTCCTGGACTCCACCTCCTCTTCCCACTGTCTGGCCCCTACAGGGAGTGAAAGTAGCTGGGCTGATGAGCTTTGGCCCATGTGCTCTGTCCTTCATGATTACTGAATGTTATTTCGTGGGCAACACCACTACTTTCTATATCCCAGAGAAAGCATATGTTACTAGAGTCAGTGACTCAGAATTTAAGCAGTGATTCACCACTAGTTTATTTTCAAGACAACTTCCCAGAAACTTTTCCATAGTGCTGGGGTATGAACTCTGTGTTTGTTACGACATGGCTATTTCAGCAAAGTCCCAGCACTAAGATCCAGCACCAGTTCTCACAAAGCCAACACACAGGCTTTCACTTCACGGCAGGTTTGTAGTTAGGAAGATCTAAATATCAGGTCTGACTGGTACTTTAAGCCACTTAGGTGCCCAGAGTGTATGCATACTCTACAGCTTTGCTCTACCAGCATGCCTGTGTGGAGTGACCAGTTTCTTCCGCTTTGCAAAGAGCCCAGTACTGAACTTTTCTGGACTCAGGTCATTCAAGAAAATTTGTCCTGACAGAAGAGACATCTTTTAAGAAGACAAGCACTTAACGTCAGTCTGAGCTAGACTCCACTGCACTCAGACTTGGAAATGACATTTTGATCCCACTCATTGTAGACAGTGCTCACAGTGACTTATTATAAAAATGCCTTCAAATGCTGATCTCAACTTCTTTCCAAATCACTCCACATACTCAGGGGGGAGGTCAGTTTTAGTGCATTTGTCTGTATAAAAGAAAAAAACAGCAAGAATCCCATAAGCAATTCTGCATACATGTGCTCTTGCATGACCAAAGGCTTTATCTATGCTTCGGTAACACATCAAATACCTTAAGGCAGTTTTATCCTGAAAATTTTTACAGCATGAGAAAGCAAACAGCATAATTTGAGTAAGTGAGAAGGAGACAGTCAAAGCACACACAATTCAACATATGTGAACAGCCTGGTTTTTCAAAAGTGTGAGAGCTGGTTGGTTTTATTCAGCTATAGGAAAAGATGAGTAAATCACAACATTTGTAGAATCTTCAATTTTAAATGCTGTAAACAAAGCAGGACTGCCCTCCACTCCATCCCGGATGTGCTGGCTGATTTCTTACAAAAGAGGAGAGAATTAGGTCTTCAAGATGAATTTCAAAGAGAGAAAGATTGTAAGTTGAAGGCTGAGTGAGATGTAAAGTGTAAATAGGATCATGCGAAACATAAAAAAATACAGGGTAAAGTTGGCTTTATCGGAAGCAATTTGATGAGGGACAAAAGCTGGCCAAACAGAGCAGAGCTATGAGGCTCTTTGGATGTGAGGACACATAGCTGGAGCTTGATGTGAAGTGAAGCCTGAGGTGCAGAGATGTCAACCTCTTTCCCTGTCCTGCACAGTCTTGCTCGCCATCCCTGACTGTGAGCCTTGCCCTTTTCCCTTCCTTGGCGGGTCAGTTTGCTGACAAAGAACAGCAGGGCCAGCACTGCGGGTATCCAAGCTGGCAATCTCTCTGCCATTAAAATCGGAGGCAGCGTAACTTAATAGGAAAAGTCAATACTGCAGAGAAAGAACAAGCCTGAACAGCCCTCTGTGTTCTCCCTTTGCAGAGGGACTGGCCCTGGCCACTGCTTGCATCTGTGCGGGGAGGGTTAGCATGCTATTAGCATATCATTTATTCACTGAAAGAGAGGACTTGTATGCCAGCAGCAGCTCAGACAGACATCATCCCAGGGCAGTTGCATTCCCTCTTTCTGAGGCGTTGCCATGCGTGTGTTTCTACAGTCGCTGAGATGCAGAAGCAAACAGATGGGTTAGGTGAAAAATGAACTCGTCCTTGGAGCAGCTGAAAATGGTACAAAGGGAACTGAAGACCTCTCGGTGGCATTCACAGATGCCACTCACCTTTGTGTTACCATCTGAATTCTTTGGCAGTGCTTCACATTTTGCACTGACTTTGGTTTCTCGGTTAGTTGAATGAGAGGACTGATCTTGGTGTCCATGCTATTGCTTGTTTGCATTGCAGGAGCAAGAAGTAGCCCCATTCACAGACCCACCTTCCTCGTTCTGAGGCACTGGGCACCCATTTAATGTATACAGCTTACAGTCTGTATACAAGGCAAGACAAACGGCAAGAAAAAACAAAATAGGTGAAAAGGAGAAAGTAACAGTGATATTATCATAAATTTAGCTAGTTACAACCATACTAAATGTAGCAAGAATCGAGGCTGGCATTCTCACAGCCTGGCTCTGCTGGGGAGTGTTTTGTCTGGCATCATAACAGAGGTGAGCTTTTAATTAGTATGATCTTGAAATCAGTGGGATATCAGCACAGTAGGAGCAGTGGCTGCACTTCAAGACCTCCCATTTAAAGTAGCCTGAGCCCTGGAGAAAGAAATCTTAGATGAGAAACACCAATAAAAGCCACAGCATATTTCAGACTTCTAAAAACTTTCATCAGAATCACTGTTCTACTCACAAGACAAAGGATGGAAAAATCTGGCCCCTATTAAAGAAAAGCTCTTGATTAAAATGGCGATTTTAGTGCAGCTTTCAAAGGAAAATCCTATTTAAAGCTCCTGTTTCCTCATTTTGATAGATTCCCTTGGGAAATGTACATAAGGGTAACTCCTTTAGAAAACACAGTGTGCTGTCCTTTGAACTTAGATGAAATTCCACATGGAAAATATAACAGCTTGGTGTTCTTTTTGCTAACAGAGTCAGGAGAGAGAGGTAGGTATGCAGAATGCACTATATATATGTGTATATATATATATATATAAATCATCTGTGCCAAAGAAAAGAAACAAGCTCAGGGTTTAAGATGACCAGGAGAAATGGAGTGTGTGTCTTGTTTCTGCTCTTGCTTTCAGAGCAGGATTCTGCACTGTCAGGTCCTGCAAAATCATCCTACCTCTGCTGAGAGAATATGACTCTCCATGCAAAAATCAGATGTATCACTGCCTATGCAGAGGGGTAGACATGCTGCATCAAGCATGACCTCTCTTTATGACAGTGATCAAATAATTTAAAAAATAATACCAATGTGAGATGTTGTCTATAAAGGCAGGGTGAATTATACAGGAATGTCGATAAGCCAGGAACTGGGAAGGTAAACAGAAAGTAGGCTCAGACATAGATTTTAAAGCAATCTGGTCACGTTCTTACCCCAAGCACAGGATTTTATGGTAAACACATATGTGCTTAACATGCTCATCACACTCCTGACTGAGGACCATAATGGGGGACAGTACTGTAGAGCTCTGAAGCAGGGGGTACTTGGCGTTGATTTGGATATTGAATAGCAACTCGGCGGACAAGAGTGACATGGTCTGTGCTGCTGGACAAGTGCATTGCTTTCGATCAGTATTTTGGGGAAAAACTTGTATATTGATCATCAAGAAAAAAACCAGCTAAATAATACCACTTGTCAGCAGTGGATTTGCCAAGTGACAGATCTTGGGTGTCCGTAGTTCTAGAGGTTTTTGCTTGCCTGTAGCAAGTATCTAACCCCAGGTAAAGGGTCAGTGCCAAGGATAGTCCAAATGAATTGATTGAGCTAAATCAAGGTCAAAGTGTGTCAAACAACATCTCACCTCTCAGGAACAGAATTACTCCAAAACCATTTTCAGGGCCTCATGGCTCAGGTATTAGAGCAGTCTATCCTCATATTCACTGCATTGATTTTTTTTTTTTTATTCCCAATGCAACCCACAAGGATATTTCCACAGAACCTGGTTCAATACCTGTTTTATGATTTCTTTTTCAAGAATGAAAAACTTAATGTGTGGGATTCATTTGACCAAATAGAGCCATCTGCTTCCAAGCTACTCACCCTCCAACTTCCTTTAGACCCTCTGCAGAGAAAAAGCACTTTGAGGGAGAGATTTGTCTCATGTTAAAGACAGCTAAAATTAGGCAAATCAATTATGCCCTCAAAGACTATATTTCTTGCTTTTCTTTGCAAGCAAGCTGAGAGATACTAGCTTAAATGTTCCCATGTACACTGAAAATGTCTAAATGTAACTGAGATGAATGCCAGTGCACCCTGTTTTGTGCTTTCTTTTTCTTTTTCTTTTCAGATACCACCAATGTTACGTTTTTTGCTCAATTCCTGATGTAATTTCTGATTTGTGACTACTCTGTCATTACTAGGTGAGAACACAGAGTTGCCTCCTTTCTCCACAACAGGAGGAGACCACTCTGTTCTGGAGGATACGGTGTCACCAGCTCTTAGCGCTACAGTCATTATCATCGTCACCGTTATCATATCGGGGAGTGCTTACTTGTGTTTCCTGAAATACATCTGCTCTGGATGCTGCAAAGCTACCCAAGTAGTACCAGCCAGAAGACTTGATCCTAGCAGGTCTGAAGAACAAGTCTAATCTCACCTCATCAGGTGATTTACTGAGCAGTGGTAAGAAATATCTGTAACTAAATATCAGAAAGCAGAGGAGACATGCTATTCGGCAAATAATAACAACTAACAGACCCCTGCTTAATATCAGGGATTTGCCATACTGTACTCTCTGTAAGTTTAATTGATTATTCCAAGGTGTAGAGAATCTTCTTCAGAAGTTTTCTGATGAAATGCTACTGTAGATCACAGTTTCCATTATTATTTGTCTGTCTTCGACAATGTCTGTCATCCTCTCTCACAACATCTGGTTTATTGCATTTTTTTTTAGTCTTCTCTGCTTTCAAATTTGATACTGGATTTGGGGCTCCAGAGATTTGCCATTGCTACCAAGTGTTCTCTCTTGGGGAGAGAGAAAGAGCGCAGGACTGGATACCTTGGGAACTGTTTGAATTCATCATCTTTTGAAATTGTAAAGAAAAAATGGACACACTTTTGGAGCTCTAAAGACAAGCCTTTGGTCTCCATATACAGATATCTGAATGATGCACTATAGCTTGCATTATATCAGGTCAAAATAGATGAACTAGTGATCTTCTGACCATAAACTCTATGCCAACAAATACATTTCTGTTACTAACAGATCTTTAAAGTCCATGTGTCGCTTTTTCTCTGCTGTTGAAACATTTCATTTTTGCCATCTAACCAAGATGCTATTGGGCATCTATCAGAACCACAACTATACTGACTGTTTAATAAAACTCTCAGCTGATATACTGGCCATGCCAGTGCTATTCCTCCAGTTACACATTCTATCCAGTGAGTGAAACATGTTTGAACCATGTTAGCCGGGGGGAAAAAAACACATCTGGATGAAGTAAAATATTAATCTGAAGCTTTCTGACACCAGACATTTTTACTCTTTCCTGGGTTCAGCTGAGAAAATGAAGTTCAGAAGAAAATATCAGTGGAATGACTCTTCTTAAGCCAAGTCATTTCGGCTTAAGCTGAACAGGGAAGTATTGAAAACCATTTTGGAAGATCTGATTGTGGGGATTGCTGTGCAGCTCCCAAAGCAGAAGAGGTACAGATAAATAAAAATAAACATCCAGCGATGGCCTGTTGGAGACCTACCTGCATCAAGTCTTTGAAATGTGTGTTGTTTATCACTAAAACGTTCACTGAGCCTATGTTTGCTACAACAATATTTGCCCTCTTACAAAGGTACCTCTCCAGGAGACATTGCTTTTATGTCAGCCTCTCCTCTTCCTCTTTAAAACAAAACCTAAACAGTTCTGGTCTTTGTTTTTAAAGTAAAAAAGCTTGAAAATGGGATATTTGAAATGCCCATGAGGAAAATTTGAAAGAAACTCTTATTTTTACAAATCTGCCTGTGTGGGATGAGCCAATTCACATTTTTTGGAAGAGCTGGGTTGCCAGCACTGTATGCCAGGCAAGTTTTGGACCTGATCTCTGTCCCTTGGGCATCCAGTGCTCCTAATCCAGCAGCGAAGGTGCAGTACAAGAGCCAGGACCACTGTTATTCTGGGAGAGGGCCAACAAAAAGCAGTGCAGCTCTGCATTCAGACCTGGATATCATTGCACGAATAAAATCCATTGTTCTGATTCAGATTTTGCGTGCAATTGATGAGCAGTATTTATGCTTAAAACTGATGTGTTTATCTTGCCAAGTCAAAGGTGTATATTGTGTATTGCCTCTTAAATCTCCGTGTATTTCAGTAGCTGTGTATATGTGTGTCACTAATAAGTTAAGAGCTGATTTCTATCAGATGAAAGACTGACCTTGACAAATCTACTTTACAGCTGTGCATATTGGGGAAGAAAATAAAATAAATAAATCTTGATCCCTCTTTCTTTGTATAAAATTACCGTTGTGTTTTTATCTGTGAAAGTTTCCATGACTCCTCATTTCATAGCAGATAGCTGTTTGTGAAAATATCTAGCAAGTCTCAGAAGTACAAAGAAAGCCCATGAGTACTGCTCGTAGCTATCAATATATGCTGGTAGTTGTTAATATTTTGACAGCTGTATTGACAACACAATATTTTGCATTTTGCATTTTGTATTTCTTATTTCTTATTTTGTATTTTGTATTTCTTATTTTGTATTTTGTATTTTGTTTTCATTAAGACCTTTTCTCACATCTTAACCATATCTGACTGATAGCCCTAAATAAAATCATCAAATGCATAACTCTGATTCTTCTTGATCTTTGATGTGTTTGGGTTGGTTACTTCCATTCTAGGTACCTGTATTATTCTGGTTTTACAGAAAGGAATTTCTCTGCTCAGGTTTGTTTCAGCACGCAATCTGCCTGCTGGGCTCTTCTGGCTGGGAACAAGGATGTTCCTCTGCATAGGCTGGACTTGAGAAATTTGGATTTCTTGCTCTTCCAAAGATCTTCTGTATGAACACCTCAGAGCAGGTCTTACACCTCCAAGGACCTCTGCATATCTGCCCAGCATCAGTGCAGGCTGGGGGAAGCCACACCAGCAATTCTCACTGAACCCACAACCACCAGGCTACAGCTCTGGCTGCAGTTTCCATCCTTTCCTCCACTGGGACCTGCTCCACTGGGTAAGTAAGTAATTTAATATGAGTTCACCAAAGAAGAAACAGAAACAGCTTAGTGGTTAGGGTACTGCCCTGGGTGACAGGAGGCATGGGCACTGCTCCCTTTCCCTGGGATTTGCTTCTGTATTTGCCATCAACCTTCAGAAAAGAAGACATAACCAGGAGCAGACCAGGATCCGCTTTTCTCCCAGGTCAGCTGCCTGCTCAGACAGAAAAATATGGGCCTGATTA
Source organism: Ciconia boyciana (assembly GCF_034638445.1). Taxonomy (NCBI): domain Eukaryota; kingdom Metazoa; phylum Chordata; class Aves; order Ciconiiformes; family Ciconiidae; genus Ciconia; species Ciconia boyciana. Next base: position 211,686,323 of record NC_132934.1, read on the forward strand.
ATTTTTAATATTTTTATACAGCATGTGACAGCAGCGCTGAGCATCACAAAAGTTGGAAGGAGACCAGGGGAAGTTAGCAAAAAAGACTTGAGGATCAGAACTGAAAAGCCTCAGTACCAGTGGTTGCAGGGAAATCTAAACCCTTAATCCTCACTTTTTAAGCCCATTTTGCAATAAAGCGACTCTTGCTCCTTCACTCACTCCCCGTCTTTAGGAAAAAGGCCCCAGCAAAGGAGCTACAACAAAAAAATCCCGTGAAGATATCCACCAGAGGGAGTTACATGAATGCAACAAATCCAGGCTGAAATATAAATGGTTATAAACAGGCTGGGAAGAGCTGCCTGTGTGCTTCCCAGGAGGGGCAAGCTGCTCCCCACAGCTGCTGGTATGGAGCCTGGGCCGAATTCAGCAAAGTACTGACCCAAATCTGCATAATCTTAAGTGAATACTCAGTGAACTCTAAGGACTTGCTCTGTGCATTGCATTAAGCAAGTGTTTTATTACAGTGGGGTCAAAATACTCAGCGCTTTGCAGGATCATATGAGGAAAAGAAAAGACTCCGTTTACACCTCGGCTTTTATCTTCCCTCACTGGTTCACTTGTTAGAAAGAAAGCTAAGCCAGGGCCAGCCCTGTTTCTGGGAGGCCTGGGGAGGAAGCCTTGGAAGCAAACCCAATCGCTTCCACTCAGGAAGAGTTTTTGATGAGGCTGCCTCTGACACGCAGCAACGGCAGCTGCAGAAACCACTGCTCTCGCCGGGTCCCGGGTCCCTCTCCCAGAGAGAAAAACAATGAAATGGTGACACGTCTCCATCCAAAATATAGCATAAATCTCTGGTTCAACATGAAGTCTACCTCTGAGATCTTTTTGTCCAATTCATGTTAATACTGTTTTCAGCAGAGAGGAACAGTGCGTACTATCCCTTTACCAAAATAGTCAAATTCCTGCCCCCCTCTGCCCAGAAAGCAGGCAAAGGATCACAGTGCTAGCAAATCATTGTGGAAATATCCCAGATTAAAAATACCATTTTAGAGTTGGTTTTGTGTGTGGGTTTTTTTTTTTTTTTAAATGCATGTCCTGGGTATCCTAGAGTCTTGAACAGTTCCTAAAAGAAATTTAAGAAAAAGCACAAATGTTCTTACTCCACTCTGCTGGAGATTTCAGTCCAAATTCTGCTTTATATTAGAATAAAGGAGCACAAGGAGTTAATCCCAGTTATGTGGTTTGACACAACTCCTGGCTCAAGGCTAGCAGAGGCTGTGAGAAGATGTTAAATGAAGGTGATTCCTGCCTTGATGAGATTATTTTCTAATAAGGAAAAAAAAAAGGCATCACAATATTAGGAAAGGGCTAGGCTGCTGTTTCTGTGACCGCAAGAACTGTCAGGCGAACAGAAGGAGGTGCAGAGAGGGTTTCGCCTTAGGACATTCCTGAGCCTGAATTCCAGCCCCGAAAGCAGCTGGCCCCCAGTCCCCGGGCACAGCCCTTTGTCACCTCTCCTCCCTCTGTAAACCAGGAGTCTTAATACCCCCCTTTTCACAGGAATGCTAAAGAAAATGCCTTGAAGATGAAGTGCCTGTGTTGCTGTCACGCTGCCAATTCTCCTGTGCTGCGCAGATTCATATGGTAACAGGAGCCAAGGTCAGGGAGGCATTAGTCAGTCTGAATCTGGCAAACGGGGGTGTCGGTGTCTGATAGCCCTCGCTTGCAGATTAGATTAGCGTGAAACACCCTGCCTAGGTTGTCCTTGAAAACCACTTCAGCTACTGCAGGAGACGGCTGTTCATTGCATTAGCAGGGTTAAAAGCAGGACAGTTACTTTCAACATACATTTGCTTCACCAGTCCTGATTTTCCGGGTTGTTAGTGTTGGTTTAAGCCTATATGATTTGAATGTCAATATCCCCAGTCTTTGTAGTGGGGTGCTACAAATCTGTTCATATTTAAGCTAATGTTCTTTTATCCCTTTCCTCTTTTCATTTCTTTCAATCATATCTAAGGGGTGTCTACTGACAGACCATTTCCAATGTTGGTTCCCTCACTGTCAAGGTCTTGTTGGTCCTATCCGAGGGTGTAGGTTTTTGCACAATGAATTACTGCAGAAAGACTGTGATTTAACACCCATCGAGCCTGTACATCCACAGGGTGCAGAGCAGCACAGAATACTACCTCGGCAAAGCAGGGCACCCACATCAGTGTAATTTCTTAACTGACAAGCCGTGCCGTAAGCAAGGCTGATGAGCTTGTGTGCAATGTCCTCTGCCCGCTGTGCGCCCAGTTTTGGAGCCAGCTAGCTGGGCCCCAGCCACCAGGCACCACGCTACGCTGCTCCGTGCGATGAGGGGCTGCTGGCGAGTTCATCCTTCACTGCTGGATTGGAGCAAACCTCTGGATGACAGCAGGTAACCTCGGTCCTGTGACAGGAAACAAGCAGATCAGGTCTGTGAGGCTTGTTTTGATCATATCAAGAATGTCCTTTGCAAATCTAACATATTTATTTTTAAAATATTTTCTTGATAGAAAGGCAAACATTAAGAACGAAGAAGAAAATGCCAAGTGGGTTCTCAATGCTGTTTGCCAGTCACCTTTAGTCTGCTGTCACTTGTAGTCTAGGGGAAAGGTGAGTCTTTTGAAGCACTACTGATATTATTGGAAACCTAAATATTTGCACTGCCTCTCCGTGTCTCCATCAGTCTCACATAAGACACCAGCTTTTCTGTTAGCAGTCATGAAGGTTGAAGTCCTGATGCCAGCCATGCTGTGCTCAGCAGGAGGCTGCGACACAAAGAGGTGGGGAGAGAATATGGATCTAAGTCACCTCTCTACTTTCCTGCCCCTTTGCATAAAATATTGCAGTTAAATAGATGCTCAGGTTGTGGTGGTGAAAGCAGGGACCGCGCTGCCTTGCGGTGGCGCAGTGCTTCAGCTCCGCTGTCTTTATAGCCCTTCTCTCCTCTTCCCAGCGCGTGCACTCACTCTTAGGGCAAGTTTTCATTCCCTCTGCAGCAGTGGAAAAGCACGAAGTGAAATACCAAGATTGGGCCTCTGTCAGTATGAACAGGACTTGGGAAAAATGCCAATAAACCTGGTCTAGAACATTTTTCATTTAATTCTGTAGGGCTCTGACAATAAATATGTTTTTATAGGAGTTCCTTCTACTCTACATACCCTGAACCCCTATTCAGTAAATTACATACGGCACAAGAGTGTGAAACAATCATCCCAAAAAGAAGACATCTCCCTGCTCCACAGTCATTCTGACAGAGCTCTGTTTTGCTCTATACAGGCAAATCAGCTTCCAAAAAGCAACATGTTTCTGGAGGGACAATATTAACAAAATCAAAGCATATGTGAGGAAAATGCAAGTCGAGGCCAGGAAGGCATTCAGCTGTCAGTAAACACTCCTTCCCCTTTATCCCCTACCGCTCCCTTGTCCCCTTTTTCACTGGCACAGGAAAAAAAAATCCTGATGAAGCCATAAATGACACAAGTCATATTTAGTTTTTGCAGTGAAACCAGTGTGAAACAGCGTTGGGCTGAACTAAAGCCATACAAACCGGGGATAAGTCAAAGCATCCCAGGCAGCCACGACGTTGCTGAAGACTACGATGGAAGCGGGGCCAGGAGTCACATGGAGAGGAGTCCTTGCAGAGTAATTTCTAATTTAATCAAAGTCAAAATACAGTCCAAAATGAGATTGCTGTAAATAAAGGGAAACTTTATTGGTTCCAGATGGCATCATAACACTAAGTTTCAAAAAAATCAAAGCCAACATGTTGAAGAAAATAGCCTCCCCCTTTGGCCCATCTTACAGAACGAGGTATTGATATCAGACAGCCTCTCTGGATATGGAGATGGTTATTCACATACATGCTCCTTACAAAGTAAGAAAGAAAAAAAAACAAGAAAAGGGGCTTCCTGCCTGCCTTCTCCACATTTCTGTTATAGACTGGTCTCTATACATTTCACTAAGTGAGACCATGGGAATCTTTTTTTTCTTCTTGATGACTTTTAATTGTTTCAAACCTGAATAAGTCACAAATTTCCATCTGAAAAGTCAGCTGTGCTGTGCACAGATACTGGCAGGGAATAGAAGTGAGGGTTATCTGTGCCTTGATTATCTTTGAAGCAAGAGAGCAAGCTTATGAGAAAATCAAGGGTGGCTCCACCGAACCCAATAGCATAATTTTGATTAGCTACAGTGGGTTCAGGATTTCACCCCAAACATTCCTCCTGCAGTCTACAAACTGAACCTGAATCTGAAAGTGAAGTTTGGCTTTTTCTCACTTTTCCATCACCATTAATCTGTGTTTGGACTTTCATAAATAATTGTGTTTATAATCCATAAACCAGAAACCCACTTTAATGCTGTGAACTGTGTTGTCCCTGCAGAGCTCACAAGGAGAAGAAGCAGCCCAAGTTTATTTTAGTCAATCAAGTCAGTTGGTAAGGTCCTGTGTATATGCAGAAATGCAGTCTGCTGCATAAGCAAGGGCCAGATATGTTTACATGTTTCCATAGTCACTTAATAGCCACCACATACAAAATCCCCAAGTTTTGCATGCTGTCAGATGAACAAAATTCCACCTGGATCCTAGACTTCATCCTGCTCCCATTAACACTTCCCTAGCTTTAGCTGACATCTTGGGTTCAACAGAATAGTAGCTTTACTTAATTTGTCTAAATTTTTTACTCTGTTCTGGCTGTTTGTTTGGCTGGCTCAGTTTCTATCAGTACCTCTAGTTCTCATAAATGTTTTAAGATAGCCTGTTCACTTTTTCAAAGTGGTGGGTTCTTCTTTGCCTTGCCTTGGTCTGTGTGTGGCAAATTCCTGTCTATGAGCTGCCATGTGGCTTTTCGCTGATGCTCCTTTTCTTTATGCAGCTGGGACTGCAGTCAGTGTCTCTTCCAGGACAAGCAAAAAAAAACCTCTTAAAACATCTTCAGAGACTTTACAGGTAGATATAGTTTCTACTTTTATTAATTACTTTGCTGTGTGTGGAAGTCATTGTCCTCTCAGAGAATGAGAGTAGCAAAACTAACTGAAAACATGTAATACTTCACCACGAACACAGGGACTGCTCTAGTGGCATAAAAAATATACTTTTGTATAGCTGTGGCCTCTGCTAAGACTTGCATGCCCTTTCTGAGGAGCTTCCTCTGCTGGTCCCCAGGGCACTGTGCTGTAGCACTGCCACAGCAGGTCCCCAGCACTGTGATGCTCCAACCACTTTTCTCCAGCAGTGCGGTGACAGCTGAAACCACGGCTTCTGCCTAGAGGGTGTCAGGGTGATGTTCACACTGGTTGCACCTCTCCTTCATATCAGTGTGACACCGGTGCCTGAGACCATAAGTCCAGAGCCGTAGCCAACAAGTGATGACTCTTAACTACGCACCTCTCAGCATCATTGCGAATCATCTTGCAGACAGCAATGGCTCAGAAGAAACCAAGCAAGACCAAAGTGATGCTGGTCAAAAAGGTGAAATGCTTTAAAGAGCTCACTTGGACACTGACCTCACGTTGCTCCATAGCACACATCTCCCTACTATATCCCCATGTTGAAGAAACTTGGAGTCCTTCTCAGAACTTGCAGGACAACACTCTAAAAGTGCCTTATTTCATCTCTGGCCAGCTAAGAAATTTCGTTTTGCCCTCCTGGATGAGGTCTTGGTGACCCATGCATTCATGACCTCCCATTTGACTTGCTGTGATTCCCTGTTTGAATCTGAATGTGAAGGCAAGTCCAAGTCAGCTTGCTTTCTCCATGCTTTGGGTTTCCATGAACATAGGTGTCTCCACTGGCTCCCAGGCAGCTTCTCGTACCAGTGATCAAGCCTATTTCAGTTTCCCGAGATAGTGGTGCTACCTGAGGAATAACAAAAAGCTAAGATAAAGCTCCAGACAAAACAAAAAAGCATTTTTTCTCCTCGCTGGAGTCTGGCTATTAGAGGAGATCAGACAAATTCAGTCCCTGAGCACCTTTAGGAAATTAGGTAAACCCTTCCTGCCCAGATCAGCTCTGTCAAAATGTGACTCAGTCTCTGTCACGGCAAGCAATTGTTGTTTCCGTCTCCGGATTAAAATATTTGCAGTTTACTTTTGATGAATATCCATCATCTGAAGGCAAATAAGGAAAGCATTTCATTTTCCTTCAAAGCACTCATCGTTTACACAGATCTAACTAGTCCTTCCTCTGGGACAATGTGACTTACATAAAGCTGAACTTCCTAAATAAAGCTAAAACCAGCTACTAGGAAAAAACCTGAATTTCCCTAAAGACTAGGAAATGAGGGAAATGGCATTAAACATGGAAAAGAAGGACATTTAAGTTATTATTCTTTCCAAAGCTTTGTGTTATAATTGTCACTCTTACAATAGCACCTATATAGAGCAATTCAGATAAGAACCCCCCTGAGATAAGCATTGTGCAAAGTCCTTATAGTACAAGGCAATCCCCATAATAGCAAGGAGATTAATGCTGAAGAGATTGAAGTATTTCATAGCTGAACGTCCTGTCAGTAAAGTCGGATAATAAGCATTCTTTTCACACACCATTTACCTTCAGCGAAGGAGGATAAATTAACCTGCACAGTGCACCGCACTAAGGACTTCCAGTATGCAGGCTAGGTCACTTCGGATAAATCTGCGTGGGAGACCTTGGGCAGACATGAACTCACTTGCCAGTGCTCAGAGCAGGTGGGACATAAGCCAGCTTTGACCCGAAGGCTGCGTGACCACGTTAGCATGGTGCTGAGGTTGGTTCCTCTGCCTGGCTGGTGTAACCCAGGGGAGAGAGCAAAGAGCAGGGGGGAAAGGATAATTCTGTAGATAGAAAGAAGTGAAGAAGAGAGTGTTTAAGTGACTTGCCTAAGGTCACACAGAGGCACTGGCTGGGATGACAACAGGGCACAGCAGTGAAGAGCAACAAGTCAAACCTCCTTTTCTGGATGGTGAGCAACCCAACATTGTCTGACCTGGGTTTGGAAAACATGTTGTACAGACAAAGCATTCATCTCCTCTTCTTTCTGACTGTGCTGGCTGCAACTTTACCAAGCTTGTATTTTTCTTCATGAATTTCTTTATGATTTTCCCCAGTCCATCACCAGAGTCTGGGGTGAAGTGTTAGATACCAGTGGGGAAGGTAAGTGCACACAGAAGGAATGCAAGTGTTGGAGGAAGCCGGGCTGCCAAACAGCATCTGTGTCTGCTGCTGAAGGCTACGTTGGTGCTGACACACTGGGTTATTTCTGCTGTGATATTACCCGGGTGTCTAATTAAAGACAAGGTTAAAGACCCGGCCTGAGATTTAAAGTTGTGAATACTTACCAGCGGAGATTTCAGATTTTGCTTTAGTGTTTAAAAGGTCAGAAACTTTATAGCTCCTGCTAATCTCCACTGAGATGCATCCCAAACGCTCTCTTAGGTAGCACAAGCCTAGCTTTAGGACACTGGGACAGCAGGAAAGTATTCCCCTGCCAGGGCTAATGGGAAAAGGTTGCACTAATGAGAAACTTACTCAGATTTTTCAGACTTAAAAATGCTTGGCAAAAACATTGTGCTTTTTTTTTTAATATAGGGAATTAAACAGTTTTTTATTGCAACAAAGTAGTGTATTTTTAAATGCATAAAGTGCAGGGATAAATAATACTTTTTTACATTAGGCTTTATTTGGAAATCAAAAGAAGTACAAAACCATATTTTAAATCTAGCTGCTTATCCATGCCAAAGAGCATGAGTCACACATGATGGTATTCATGGAGAAGCCAGCAGAGCTTGGAGAAATACTTTGGTGTTAGGTTTCTGTTCCATGTCCAGAACCAAACAAACCGAACTGTCCAGAGGGTGAAATCCAAGAATAACAACAGTGGTCAAGAATTTTAAATTCAGCTGCCTAAGAGGTAATTCCTTTTTGGGGGACTTTGATAAAAGATAATACCATTGCTTGAAATTTTGAATCCTACAAAATTTCCAAGAAGTTAACAGGCACCAGAGGTGTGCACTGCAAAGGAAACTGGGGTGGGGATTCAAGTACCTACTTGTAGGTGTCTGCATGTGAACTAGGGACTATGCTCTCATCACAGGAAATATGGATGGTGCCTCCAATAAAGTCATAGCCAATGGAGTCTAGAAATGACTCAGTTGACTAACTATCAGGTGACTCCTTCATGGTGAACCAAACTATGCTGAAGGCCAAACTATGCTGAAGGCTCCATGGTCTGTATTGGTTGGATCTCCATTGACTGTAATGGCAGCATAGGCACATACACATCCTCATGTACACACCTGCACGTATGTGTTTTAGTGTCTAACTAAATCCCGTACCAGATTTTAAAATATGGACCATCTGTGTAACGGTAGTCAAGATGTCTCAAGCTATGTCTAAGCCAGTTGTGTCTCAGGTACACCCACTCCATACAGAGGTTACTCCTTTGTGCACACCATGCTCTTCCCCTTGCAAATCTGTTTCTTCACAGCAAGGAAACTGAGGTTCTCAAAGTACCCCTGAACCACACCCCAGAGGTGAACATCCTTGCTCAAAGCAAAACGACGGAAGAGTTTCTAACTCTGTCCACATGGACAACACAACCCACTCTCAAGCTGCAAGAATTACCTTACCATGCCTTGTCTCTACAGGTAACACACTTAAAACCTGAGCTTGAAGTTCTGCCTTAAGAGTTTTTTTCAACAGAAGGTTGAGGGACTCTGATCATGGGAAAACGGAATCAGCACTGACAACCCGGGCTATCTACTTTGCACTGTGCTGACATGAAAGATACTGAGATTCCTGACCAAAACCACTTTCTATCACGCTGTTTCCATGAAAGCCAGTCTTGGAAACCAAACATACACAAACACTGTCCTACCAGTCCTTGCAGCCTCCCTGGCACACCTTAGAACTAGCCCAATCTTCCAAATATTTTTAAGAACTCTTCAGGTTTTGTTTCTTTTTCTTCTTTTTTCCTTTTTTTTTTTGTTTATCCATTTTCACAACCCTTTTTCCATAGGCAAATTGTAACAGAAGCTCTTGTTACATGGACCTTTAAATATCTGCAGGGTGACACTGGAAATCAAGGGCTTCTTATGTTCATAAAGTGCCCTGCAATATGTAATCTATATAACAAAGGACAGGAAGGGAGGGAAAATCACCCCTAAAGTCCTCAGAGTTAAATGTCCGAAAGGGTGAGGAATGCTGACAGAGGGGGAGGCGTGTGCCTGCAGCCCAGCGAGAGATTGCAGCAGTGCTGCAACTGTGCTTAAGCAAGGCGGCCCTGATAATCAGAAACACCCAAAGCACTCAGCATCACCCTCGCTGTAAAGGACATCAAAGAGTATATAAAATGACAAGTGGGTTCAATAGAGCATACCCATATAAAGTGTTGAAAAATGAAAGAAAATGAAGGGACTGGGGGGGTAACTGGCATTCAGGGCTCCTCGGCTCTGCTTTTTGCTCTGACGTTCCTGGGATCCAACTTCCTTAAGAGCCAGGGCTGAAGAGTTGAGCACTAAGCCATATGTGCCCCCTCGCACAGCCCAGCCGCACCGACTGTGCGTGATCCCGCAGGGATGATCTGCGAAGGCACAGATTAAAGCCTGGAAATGTTTCCTGGGAAGGGGTGGGCCTCATCAAATGTACAGGACATTTTTATAACCCTGACCGTCAGACTGAAACTGAGAAAACAACAACCAAGCCAATCACAAAGGGTCACATTGCCAAGTAAGGCAGTTGAAACTAATGATATAAATACACTTTGAACAAGACATCTTTATCAAGAGAGGAAGTATTAAGAGCTACAGTGATCAGGCAACACGGGAAAAAGGAGGATAAAGAGGGACTGAGATAAGGTTAATGAAGAATGACAAATAGAGCCAAGTGGCTTCTTCCTGTTAGAAAAAAAAAGCCCCCTCTCCTTACCTAGCTCAAGGATTGAGAGGGGACTTTCCTCAGCCAAGGACCTGCATGAAGTGAGCCCCAGCAGCAAAAGGGAACTGAAAACCAAATCCTCTCCCTTACAAACGCGGGCTGAAGCTCTGGTCCAGCCGCAGGTCAGCTGCTCTCCCTTGGGAAGCCCGCAGAGGATAACATGGCTTATTCCCACGGGGCACGGTGTTTCCCTCGGAGCACAGGCAGCCCAGGGCAGTCCCTGGCATGCAGGCAGCACACCGATGGCTCGGGGCACTCCTGCTCTCCGTGACACCAGGGGAAGCCAAACACAATCAGATCCAGGTTCAGCCCTGCGAAAACATATGTGATTGCCTAGATTTGTCATTTTGTTATTCCAGAAAATTTCCAAGAAGGATAATAAACTGAAAGGATTAATTAAAGAGAAAGAATTAATCAAACGCAGAGCAGTACCTTCTGGCTAACAGACTCTATTGTACTTGCAGCAAGAATTGTTTTCATCTGTCCATGGTATGGTTTTAATTTCTAATAATTGAGCTCCCTACAGCCATTTGCAAGCAAACTTCCCTGGCTGTCACCAGACTTGAACCTCTCCACTGATGACTGCCTTTCTAGTGGATGGAAAATGCAGCATGCTCGGCAGCAGCGCTGGGAGATCAGGAAGAGCCCGTCCCAGTAACTGGCTGGCTCAAACTAAACTGAAGCCAGTGGAAAGAATCCAAATTACTTTCGAGGATGCTGGCTCAGGGCTTTTGAGATTTCGGGCCAAGATGACAGGGCTAGAAGTCATAGAAGCAGAGCAGGTGTGAAGGTTGGGGAGAGATTTATATGATAGCACCCACTGCCTGTTGCACAGTCGTCCTGCAGAGCAGGGTCTGCCTACTGCCACACTGTCCTGCTAATGAGTGAGCTTTTGCTAAGCAGTGTCAGGACCCTGAGACCAATCATAGGCCTTAATTAATTGACCTGACCAACCTGACCTACATGCTGTAAGTACCCTTGTCTACAGTCCTGTCTCTGGCCCCGTCTCCACCTGCTCCTGACCAGGCTGCCTGGACGGACCCCAGACCTTGACTTGTCTGACGGCCACTGGATAGTCAACAGAGCTGGTCTTGGTCTACCTGTGACTGCGCCCTGATGGGGATGGCACTGCTCTTGCTGGGATCACCCTCAGCTTCCAGCTTGTCCTCCCTCATGGAGCAGCCCCACTCTTACTGCTCCTGAGCAGGCACTTAAATATCATATTCCTAGTCCACACACGAGGACCCCATGAGTAGCTAATGACGGCTCTTGCGGACATCCCAAAGCACTTTCCGTACTCTGCTTCACTGACCTTCCCAGTTCTGGCAAGTGTGCAGCTTTCCTATGAGCAGGGCAGCCTGGCACAGGTCTCCTCACTGCAAGTCACATCAAGACAGATGACCTTCAAGAGCACCTTGAAGACATATGGTTCTCCAAATGAAGAGGAATTCAGTGTGCAGGCCAGCCAACTGAATACTCCATCCAATTTTAAGTTCTGAAGAAAGGGGTTAAGTGAAAGCTTGGGTTTACATATAGATATAATCAGGTTAAAAATAGAGTGTTATGTCACAGCAAATTGTATGTTATATACAACCTAAAAAAAAAAACAACCAAAACCCAGCTTCATATACACACGTCCATACACTTTCATGGTTTCTTCTAGCTCAGCTCAGACAAAAGGACCTGGGCATTCTTATCATTCAGACTCAAATTCAGATTTGGGAACTTTGGATATGCCATTTCTAGCCTAATTTATCCAGCAATAAGGTAAGGTTGTAATGGCTCATTTCTCAGAATTGTTCTCAGACTTAGCACACTACTGTTTTATGTGTTTACAACACAGATTGATACACACTTCGTATGACATGCAGGTAGATCATCACCTGAAAAGTGTATCTGAATAGCAAAGCATTATTAATAATAACTTGCATTTTGATAAGGCTGCAAAAAATTGAGAAAGGGCTAGTGGCAATAAAAAGATGGGTGCGGAACTCTTAGTATCTGTTCTTTGCAACAGGAAGATTTATGACCTCTCACGGGAGCTGCAGAGGGACTTGCTAGCTCTTACCTCCAGACAATGAAATACACTGCGCTGAAACATGGTAGTTGCTAAGAATATCTGAAATTATATATTCCACATGGCATCCTTTGTGTTTCCACCTGGAGCCTGGTTTGACCTCTAAAAGCTAGCCCTTCTCATCGCTTTTATCTCCTGCAGATATAAACGTTCATCGCTACTTCATTTCATTAGCGTATACGTGTAGGTCAGCTTCAAAGCAGCCCGTTCTTTACAAGCTGAGATGTGCAGCACAGGCAGGCCTGTGCTTACTGCACAACCACCACATCACTCAGGATATCTGGTGATAATTTGTTCCAATAACATTTTAAGTACTCTTTTTAACAATAATTTAATTTTGTGTTTTAATAAAAAAGGCAGATGTAGGCTGCGGCGGAACAATTCCCTGCACGAAATACCTTCTGAACTCCAGACAAACATATTTTAATAGACTTCCCCTGCATATCATTTAAGAAGATTTTCAAATGTACAGACGCTATCCAGTTACCATCACTTTGCCAGCAGCTGCTTCACAGACCTTTTCTACAGTAAAAATAAGCTATCAAAAAATGACAGCACAAGAAAAATATGGCCAAAATGATAGCATTTGGTAAAAGTACCATCTGCTCATTTAAAAGCAACAAGCGTTTAATATCCTGTAGTCACTCTTGTTTTTCAAGCTTTTTATGATTCTGAAATATTTGCAGGACAAAGGTCCCACAAGTCCCAGGCGAGGGGAGTGATCCACTGCTGCAAAAACAAACCCAGAACTAAACAGCTCATCGACGAGATCAGCAGAGAAATGTCATTTGCTCCACTGTGTCTCATGCAGTCCGTGTTTAGAGCTGCCTCCTTGCTCATCAAAACCCCCTTCCTTTGGACCCATCCCTCCTTAGAGAGAAGAAGGGGAATTAGCTTAGAATCCATGCAAAAAGTTTGGAAAATACTAACTTGTCTCACTTCATGCTGTGCAAGGATTTCACTGTAAAGCAAGCAGAGGGATCCAATAGATCTGAACATGTGGAAGTGCTTCTTTGTCAATCCAAAGGTTTTATGGAAGCTAAACCAGACTTATTATTGAATTTCTTTTTGTATGCTGTAAATTACTAAAGAGAGGTCCCAGATTTCAAAATCTGGCCTGGATTTCAACCTCCCAAAGAGCTGGGCTGGTTGATTCTGTGTTTATAGTTCAACTGTTGTCACGGAGCCAGTTGCAAAACTGGCATGAGGTTCCAGCCTCAGATTTTGATTATTTTTGGAACAAGAGCCGAGTGCGCCTGGAGCTGGGATTTTACATTATGTCTCTATTAAGTAACATTTTGCAAATGCTCAGCCCAGAAGGAGACAGTACATTCCAAGGGGCACAGGCTGCTTTAAAACAAAATTGTTTTTTAAGTCTCAAGTTCCCATCTTTTGCATCATCAGGACCGGAGCAGCTCTGAGAGCTGCTTGCAGCCCGGCACAAGCTGCCTGCAGCCCACAGCTCAAGCATAGTCCTCGATGGAGCAGTCACAGACCCCATCCGAGTCCTCTTCTCCCCCTGCCACCCTGCAAAACCTGAGCCATCACCAGAAAATTCAGCATGGGTATCCCCAGGATGCAGACAGCCCTCCCAAACTGGCCACGTCACGCTTCTAATGGCAGAAAGAACCACGGGATTGTGAAGCTCTCTGTGCAATCCCACCACGGGGCTGTGAGCAAGCTAATGCTTCCAAGCTTGGTACAAATGCCCAGCCCTGCCATTCTTCATCATGCCAGCTATGCTCCAAAAGCTGAGCCTTAACAAGGGGCTTTCCCAGCTTAAAACCTTCTGAGCAAAGCTAACCCCATAGCAACAAGCTCTGGGTGCAAGTGGTGGAAAGAGGGAAAGTGGGAAATCTGGTGACCTTCCAGGCTTGGTGCCTTTTTGGCTGAACTGTGTGTGATGATGGGTGGATGAGGGGAGTAACAGACTTGTGGGTTGTAATTAAGCAATAAAAAACCCTGTTCTTAAAGCAATGGAAAGCCTCCGCATGGCATTTATTTATCTCTAGGTTAATCTGTCTTAAGGGTCTGAAAAACACATTGCATCTGCGGTAATTTTTACTGTTTCTGGCCATGTGAGCTTTGTCACTACACGTGTCTGGAGCTCTTGAAAATACATTCAATAAGCATGAACTAATCCTCACACTAGCCCAGTGAGTGTGGGTGAATATCCCATAAAATGGCTCTTACCCCAAGGACAGGGTGGGTGCCTGTATTGTGCATTTTCTGCATATTGAACAAAACGAGGATTTGGGGGCTACCTATGCCCCTGTGGCTCCCTCATATCACCTGCACCATTTATAAGGCAAAAGACACAAACCAGTAAATGGTATTTCCCCAGAGAAGGGTCACAGAGGCACAGACAAGAAAAAGTAGTTTCTCCCATGGTAGCTCAAGAGAAGAAACCTGTCTCCTGCCTTACAGAGCTGCATTCATCACCTGTCCCTGCTCCCTCTTACCACTAATGAAGTCAGTGTGTCTAGTCAAACTTGATCTGAATTAATTATGATTCATATCTGACCTAAAGTGACTGTCAGAGTTAAGCAGCCTTTTAAAACTGGAGTTCCTTGAAATACTGATACGTACAAATGTTGCTCAATAAAGATCACTCTTCTAAAATTATTACCCATATTAATTACAATATGATTTCTTTCTCTTCCCCTCCTGCTTGCTATAAAGGGCTACCAGAGCTATGAGAAAGTGAAGTGCTTTTTAACTCTGGATTGCAAACCATCAACACAGCTGCAGATTCATTTCCAGTTGCAGATGCTTTCTGGCTAATGAAGTTAGAGCCAGAAGAAATGCAGTTTGGCTTTGATGTTTTAAACAGTTTATGGGCCTGACTGCTGGAAGGGGAAAAAAAAATAACCTTTTATTTGTACTTTGGGCAAATTAATTTTTGAAATGGCTGAAAGGCAGACAATGAGCCTTGCACTATCATGCTTGCAGAGCTGCTTTTGAGATTGAAGCTAAACATAAAAACTTCTTGGACGGGAGCCTGAAGTGCTCCCCGGGGAATAATTGTGCAACAGCAGAGGGATGAACTAGATGATGAAATAAATCTTTTTTGCCATTACTGTCTGTGATTCTAAAGTTATTAGAGTGCTACTAAGGACATGATAGCAGGAGAGACTTTTAAGACTCTTGTAAGACTTGCGAGAAAAAAAAAGCAAAAAACCCAGCAGCTGTAAAAGCCGAAGGCACTGCCAGGCTTGCTGGCACGCTGTGCAGTTCAGGCAATACTGCCTGAATTTAGAATTCCCCAAAACCACTGGAAAAAGGACAGAACAACTGAGTGACAGTCTGCAAAGAAGGAAAAGGCTTGGGAGCTGCCATCAGAGTGCACGTCGAGGTAGGAACCAGAAGCAACTGAGGCTGTGGAAAACATCTCCTGCCTAGAGGACAAAATCACCCAATGAGCTTCTGAAGGACAGGACATCTCTAGCCTGCTTGCTCCAGTTCATGTCATATTTTCAATGATCAGAGCAGGTGGATGGAAAATTACCACTGCCTGGAGCCAACTGAGTGTCTCCAGATGGCAAGGGGAGGAGACAGGGGCAAGGAGAGTGTACTATAAAACAGCATGTGGCACCAACTCTGGAGGACCCTGTGTGACAACACGCACATGAAGTTTGTAAGGTGAAGGAGAAGTGTGCTACATTGAATTTATAGCTGTTATTGCTGTTTAGCTATTAATCAATCAGCAGGCTCCTGTGCTTGCCATAGGCTTGCTTGCCTTACTGTATGTTAGAGTCTAGTGCTCGTTAGTGGCTGCTTTTTGTTTTCGCTGCTTGCTGCACTGCTGTACTGCTGATCATCTGACTCTGCTGTGCCTGGGAACATTTTGATAACAGCAACGGCCATGCTCCTGGGCTGGCAGATGGCCAGGGCATTGCTGCTGTTTCTGCGCTGCTGTACTGGGCAGGCTGGAACTTCAGTGTGAACCCAAATCAAAGGGACTGTGACCTGTGGATGAGTCCACACGGGAGCAGGACACCCCGAAGTGTCTGTAGCCGTGGATAGGCCCATGCCAGAGCAGGTACATCTCGAAGCGTCTGCAGCCGTGGTTATGTCTGTGCCGCAGCAGGTATACCTCTGAAGGGATTGTGGCCCAAGGATAAGTCCATGCTGAAGAAGGTACACCTTGAAGCATCTGTGGCTGTGGATAAGTCCATGCTGCAGCAGGTACACCTTGAAGCATCAGTGGCTGTGCGTAAGGCCATGCTGGAGCACCTCAAAGCGTGTGGCCATGGATAAGCCCACCACAGAGCAGGTACACTCCTGGAGAGACTGCAGACATGGGTAAGGCCATGTTGGCACAGGTTTACTTCCGAGGGGACTGTGGCTGTGGGTAAGGCCACGCTGGAGCAGGTGTACCTCTGAAGGCATTGTGGCCCATGGAGAAGGCCATGCTGGAACAGATGCACCTCTGTGGCTGTGGATAAGTCTATGCCACAGTGGGTATACCCCTGTAGAGACTGTGGCTCATAGACAAGGCTCCATGTGGAGCAGGTACACCCCTAAGGGACTGCAGTCTGTGGATAAGTCCAAGCTGGAGCAGGGGCAAGGGGAGGAGTTCATTGCAGTGTTAAACCCTATAACCTGGCCCAAAGGGACCAGGGATGGAGATTGTAATGGATAGACCTTTAAATTGTTGTAACCCATGATTTGAGTTGCATGTTATAGGAATTGCTATAGTAGGAACCACCTGAATCAACGGAGAACAAGCCTTACAAGAAGCAGTGCAAGTGCAGCAGTGACCCGAACTGAGTTGGCTTTGGTGCCCAGTAACTCTATGCAACACACCACCTCTCCTGTCCATAACAGATGGAGCCCAAAGTCATGGACTAAATGAACTCAGTGGACATTTTGTGGACATTTCGTGGACATTTTACAGACATTTTACAGGGGTGGTCCATAGGCTAAGGGAATGATATCTGTGTTTTATATCAAAGGATGGGAAGGGGGTGGTGGTTAATGAGGATGGATCGGATAGTGTGGGACCTGAGCATGATGTAAATGGTATGGAATAAGGGGTGGAGAATGTGCTGATTTTGGCTGGGATAGAGTTAATTTTCTTCCTAGTAGCTTATATGAGGCTATGTTTTGGATTTGTGCTGGAAACAGTGTTGGTAACCCAGGGATGTTTCCGTTACTGCTGAGCAGTGCTTACACAGAGTCAAGGCCTTTGCTGCTTCTCACCCCACCCCACCAGCGAGTAGGCTGGGGGGCACAAGGAGTTGGGAGGGGACACAGCCAGGACAGCTGACCCCAACTGGCCAAAGGGACATTCCACACCATATGGCGTCATGCTCAGCATAGAAAGCTGGGGAAGAAGAAGGAAGGGTGGGACATTTGGAGTGATGGCGTTTGTCTTCCCAAGTCACCGTTACGCGTGATGGAGCCCTGCTGTCCTGGAGATGGCTGAACACCTGCCTGCCCATGGGAAGCAGTGAAGGAATTCCTTGCTTTGCTTTCCTTGTGTGCGCAGCTTTTGCTTTACCTATTAAACTGTCTTTATCTCAACTCAACAATTTTCTTACTTTCACTCTTCTGATTCTCTCCCCCATCCCAATGTGGGGAGCAGCTGTGTGGGGCTTAGTTGCCGGCTGGGATTAAATCACGACAAGAAGATAAGAAGCAACAGAGGGAAAAGTTAGTGCTGTGAGCTGCCCAGACAAAGCAGAACATATTGTGGCTTTGAAATTCGTGCTATAATATCTTGCATGGCTTTGGAAAGGTCACACATAAAGGGAGAAAATGGTTAGTAGCTAAATGCTGCAGAAAGCGTCTGGGAGGAAACAAGTAAACAGGAAGGGACAGAGGCCTTTCTTGTAAAGGTCCCAGAGATTTGGGACAGAGGCGGGCACCTACAAATGGCGCCACAAAAACAGGAAAACTCTTTGAAGGTTGAAGCAATTTTCCTGTTCCTGAAGCAATACAGAAGGGATTTGGTGGAAGTAGGCATGCCTTTTGGTGAATGTGGTGGTTTCTGCTTGCATTTGATGTGGTCAGAGGATCAGAACAACACCAAATGTGGAATGAGATATGAAGCGCAGGTTTCCTGACTTCAGGGTGGTTTCCAGAGCAGGTGATGCGATACCGGGCCGTGTGTCCAGAGTGATGTAGCCAGCATAAAACAAACACTCCTTGCAAAGAGAGGAAGGGGAGAAGATATTGAAAGTGGGAATGAAAAGTGAACTTATAAACTACAATGAAAAGATGCAAAGCCCTGTAAATGTGCAGAGCTAGGCATGGCCAATCAGGGACAATTTCAGTTTTAATTTTTTTTCACAACTACATTTAGTTATAGTTTCCTTAATTTATTTGGCCTGTGGTACAGTAAGTCAAGCGGCAGAAGGAAAGGAATGACTGTGCTGGGGCCCATCCCAGGTCTGCCTGGTGATTATGGCTTGCATTTTCCTTTGAGGGCTTCCCAATCCTCCCTCACATCAGTGGCTTTCACTGGATACCAGAAAATCAGAACAATTCTCAGAGATGGGCAGAAGCCCTAAAGATGTGCTGTGGAGCTCATGTCTGACTCAAATCCCCTTGAATTTTAAGAGGAAACGAAGTGTGTTCCAGGCTGACCTTTCAAATCTATCTATAGTACTTTGATGTTGCTAGACCAGCATCTGAGTACCTTCCAAATTTAACAGTTTTAGCTGTCAGCTACCTTTCCAAAACAGGAAAGTTCTGTTCTCCTGTAACTGAGCTAAGAGCCCTCAGCTCCTTTTAGAGACAATAGAGAGAAACAATATTATTCAGTGATTCATCTGACCTATTTTAAACATCGACTTTAGGGAAACTTGAATCATGACCTACAAAATGGCTTCTCCTCTCCATTGACTGTGAAGAAGTATTTATCACATCGTAGACATCTGCATTTACTCAGACCAAATTGTATCCAGAGAAGCTAAAGCCCAGATTAATTCTCTTTATTTCATTGGAGTTTGACATTTAAATGTCTTCCAAATCTGTGCGTGGTTACACAGACGGGGAAGTAAATCCAGGTCTGAATTCCAGTCTAACCTCTGATCACTGGATTATCTTCCTTCTGGGTCTGGTATAAAATGAGAAATGGTTTGTTTTTAGCTTCTCTTTCAGTTACAACTAAATTCTCCAAACAGGCCAATATGGTTTGAGTTCTTCTGTTCAACAGAGCATAAATGTCCCCAGAAGGTCAAATCTCAGTATTTCCTCCATGTTAGAATTCTTGCTCAGAATTAAATTGTGTGATCATTTAAAACTTAATCCTAACTCTAATTTGTCTCAAATTTACACCACACCAAATCTATCTAAAATCACATCTGTCCAGATTATTTTGCTTCATATATTTACATTTGAATCTTTTCAGAAAGCTCTAGAGCTGTTTGAGTTGTCATCCTCTGCCGTAGGTTAGATGAAGTTGTACAATAGGGTGAAAATGGTTTATAGGATTCCTTTCTAGTAATATCATTCAGTTATTAAAGTCTGCAGTAAATTTCTCTTCTAACTCAACCAAAACACCACATTTCCAAGGGAAAACAATCATCTTGCCTTTCTCTTCCCTTCATGTATGTCTCTTTTCCTCCGTGCCAATTTTCTCCGCTCTTCTACTAGAGCTTTTCTCCTTCACTGGGGAGGTGGAAAGGGGGTTTCCACCCACTTCTACCTGTAACTGAACTACAATTCCCATAATGAAGAAACAGATGTTCCACGCCCTTTCTGCTGCTTTAACACTCCCTCTTCAGTCATCCAACTCCACATGCCGCCCTTTCTGGCATTGCCATCAAAACACTTTGAACAACTCTAGAGCTCTTGACCTCTCCTGTCTCAGATCCTCTGCTCCCTAACTCCTGTCAGCCCTCAACTGTAAGTCTCTGAGCTCACTGACTCTGCCTGTTATTGAGGTTCCCTGCTACTTTCCTTTATAAGATCCCGGTTAAAGGTCCTAAGATCTTGGCAAACTCAAGCTGTAAGGTAGTGATGTTCCTGATGTTCAGCCTTCTGCTGATGTATTCTTGGAAACTTCATTCATTCCTAGGTTGAAACAAGGAGATGAAAGGGATTGTTGCACAGGTCAAAAAAAAAAAAAAAAAAAGGCAACATTTTGGGTAAAAAGAGGCTGTTCTAGTGCTGTTGGATTTGGAAGAGGAGCATATATTTTAGCAGACCAGGTGTTTGCAGCAGTGTATTTATCTTATTTTTTTCTAAAAGTCTGCCTAAATCTGACCAATCTCTAATATCTCAGAAAAAAAACCTATATTCACCCTACAGAAGCTTCTTCTGTGCAATTGCTACTGTCGTTGAAGAGTCTGTCCTTACTGTGTATGTTCAAACCTTTCATTTTTTTCCCATGTGCTTAAACCATTTACACTCATGAGACTGTGGTGATAACCAGGGCCTGGCACTAACCTGACTGCAAAGGCATTGAATCCACCAGACCTCTACAGCTGCTCCAGTTGAAGACAGCAGGGACAAACATTGACTTTCCCAATGATGAAGAGCTGTGGCTGGCACTGGAACCAAGGTTTGGGACTTCGTGTCTGCTCTGCTCTGGGTGACCCAGACTCCCAGGAGCACCAGGAAAGAAGTGTTTGAATTCAACGTGGAAATGTTTACAATAGGAGTAAGAAAAGGGAAAGGATTAGCAGGCAGCTGGAAATTGGGATTAGGAAAGATTAGTAGATGTGACAGAGAAGTTGAGAAGGATCTAAATTTTCATGTGAGACCATGAATGAGGGGATCTGGTTTGGGACAAGTAGTCAAAGATACAGGTTTGGAATCAATGCAGAGGTGACGCAGGGTGAAGAAGGGAACACATGGCCAGGATCTCCTCCTCTCCTATCTCTGTGGGAGCCAGCTCAGACTACTGGTGATAGGAATCAGCCCAGGTGAAGGAGTGAGCTTAAAAAGAGGAAGAAAAGCCAGGAAAGAAGTGGAAGGAGATGGACTGAGAAGCCTGGTGAGTGAGCTTGGGAGAAAGAAGATTTTGTATTCACTGTCTTCTCCAAGGAACTTGCAGCTTTGGTGAATGTTTCATATAGGCAGGGGAGGAGCATTTCCCACTGAAATAGTGCAGGAGTGGAGAAGGGTTCTGGTTTGGCACATTCACAGAAAATCTGTGTACCATGACCTCATGATTTTAATCTGTAATGCTTTCTTTTTTCTAGCTGGATGGGCTTTTTACTGATTTCTAGATCTGCTCCTCTCTATGGCAGACAGGCTGTCTCCAGGCAGAGGCCCACTCTTACCAGCTTCCTGGTCTAGCACTTTTATAGACGCCTCTCGACTTTGACCTTACTAGAAAAGCTCTTGGTGTTTGGACAGTCATCAGTCAGGGGAAAGGGCTGAATATCACCTATCACCTTGTGGATAGACATGGTCTCACAGCTGGACCCCACAATACATAAATCCCATGCAGTTTAAGAGACCAGGGTCTTGTTTTCAACTTGCTGGTACCCGGACCACACAGCAGCTGGTGGATATTTCCATTTTTGACATAAATACGGTCCTTGAGCTTGACACTGTGTTTGGAGCTTGACACTGTGTTTGACACAAAACTATGATTTTGTTTGTGAGAAGGTTGCTCCCTCATCATTTCACAGAATCACAGAATCACAGAATCGTATAGGTTGGAAAAGACCTTTAAGATCATCGAGTCCAACCGTAAACCTAACACTGCCAAGACCACCACTACACCATGTCCCTAAGCGCCTCATCCAAATGTCTTTTAAATACCTCCAGGGATGGTGACTCAACCACTTCCCTGGGCAGCCTCTTCCAATGCTTGATAACCCTTTCAGTGAAGTAAAATTTCCTAATAGCCAGTCTAAACCTCCCCTGGTGCAACTTGAGGCCATTTCCTCTCGTCCTATCACTTGTTACTTGGGAGAAGAGACCAACCCCCACCTCTCTACACCCTCCTTTCAGGTAGTTGTAGAGATCGATAAGGTCTCCCCTCAGCCTCCTTTTCTCCAGGCTAAACAACCCCAGTTCCCTCAGCCGCTCCTCATCAGACTTGTGCTCCAGACACTTCACCAGCTTCGTTGCCCTTCTCTGGACACGCTCCAGCACCTCAATGTCTCTTGTAGTGAGGGGCCCAAAACTGAACACAGGATTCAAGGTGCAGCCTCACCAGTGCCGAGTACAGGGGCACGATCACTTCCCTAGTCCTGCTGGCCACACTATTCCTGATACAAGCCAGGATGGTATTGGCCTTCTTGGCCACCTGGGCACACTGCTGGCTCATGTTCAGCCGGCTGTCGAGCAACACACCCAGGTCCTTTTCTGCCTGGCAGCTTTCCAGCCACTCTTCCCCAAGCCTGTAGCATTGCATGGGGTTGCTGTGGCCCAAGTGCAGGACCTTGCACTTAGCCTTGTTGAACCCCATACAACTGACCTTGGCCCATCGATCCAGCCTGTCCAGGTCCCTCTGCAGAGCCTTCCTCCCCTCAAGCAGATCAACACTCCCGCACAACTTGGTGTCATCTGCAAACTTACTGAGGGTGCACTCGATCCCTTTGTCCTGATAATTGATAAAGATATTAAACAGAACTGGCCCCAACACAGAGCCCTGGGGAACACCGCTTGTGACCGGCCGCCAACTGGAGTAAACTCCATTCACCACCACTCTTTGGGCCCGGCCATCCAGCCAGTTCTTAACCCAGTGAAGAGTACACCCGTCCAAGCCATGAGCAGCCAGTTTCTCCAGGAGAATGCTGTGGGAAACCGTGTCAAAGGCTTTACTGAAGTCTAGATAGACAACATCCACAGCCTTTCCCTCATCCACTAGGCGGGTCACCTTGTTGTAGAAGATCAGGTTGGTCAAGCAGGACCTGCCTTTCCTGAACCCGTGCTGGCTGGGCTTGATCCCTTGGTTATCCTCTACATGCCGTGTGATGGCACTCAGGATGATCTGCTCCATCAGCTTCCCCAGTACCGAGGTCAGGCTGCCAGGCCTGTAGTTCCCCGGGTCCTCCTTCCGGCCCTTCTTGTAGATGGGTGTCACATTTGCTAACCTCCAGTCAGCAGGGACCTCCCCAGTTAGCCAGGACTGCTGGTAAATGATGGAAATTTCTGTCTTCTTGAGAATGGATTGCATCCAAACATGTTCTTATCTTCCTTCCCTTCCTAGGCTGGGCTTGCTCATGCCCATTGGTATTTGAAGAGCTGTTCAACATTCCAAAAGAAATGGAGCCAGCTTTGTTTCCAAGCTCCTATTACTCATCTTCTTTATCTCTTAGCTAAAAGCTTTAATGGATCTGTTTTGCTAGAGCATTTGAGGTTGGAGGCTATGAAGAACTTCAAAGCTATTTAATAGCAGCTTTGTCACTGATTTTGTAAAAAGACCACATAGTTTGATTAAAAGTAAACTCTGCTCACAATACTGCATGGAACTCTGCTGATCTATTTTTACTGCATCACAAATAAAGCTGAGGAGGGGGGGAATCCCACTGACTAAACAGGATGTGTGGGAAGGATGGAGCACGTCTCCATCCTGTATTACCCAGGTACTCATTAACTCTCTGATAACCAGTTTAGACAACACAAAATGGAATGTCTCCAGCACCAGATGGTAGTGATGAGGAAGTAAGAGGAGCGCAGCAGACAAGACAAAACTCGGCAGGAAAATATACAGAGGAATTTCCATTTGTTAGGGCAGAGATTGGAATCTAAGAGTCCTAAGTTTAACCATTCCTTTGTTGTCAGGAAGTGTCTGAGAAGCATAAGAGCAAAGATAACTCCCATCTCTGGCTACATAGCTGGCCCACCCTCAAAAAATCCAACTATCTAGTGATGCAGTTTGTGATTTAGCTCAAATGATGGAGGGTCTGTGGTGTAAGACCATGGTCCACGTGTACTGCTGACCAGTGTGGGTACCAGATGGATCCCAGTAGAACAGTTTACGTTTGCAATCTCCAAACTGTTCCAAAGTTCAGAAATGTGAGCATCTTCTTGGCCCATGCAGCTTTAATTCAAGGTTGATATACTCTGATAAAACTCGTTAATTAAACAGTACCATGTGCTTTCTCCAATGTGTCCCAGAGCATTACAATATAACCTCATCCTTTGCCACAAAGAACATTCTTTTTTTTTTTTTTTTAATAAACAAAAGGCAAATTTAAGCAGTAGTAGTGTGAAATGTTTATTGTTTAGAAATGATCAGTTACCTTCAATATCTTTCTGGATGCATGAAAGTAAGCCATCGTAATGAGGAAAATATTTTTCCAAACTAAT
This sequence comes from Ciconia boyciana, assembly GCF_034638445.1. Taxonomy (NCBI): domain Eukaryota; kingdom Metazoa; phylum Chordata; class Aves; order Ciconiiformes; family Ciconiidae; genus Ciconia; species Ciconia boyciana. The sequence goes on from NC_132934.1 coordinate 211,710,547, forward strand.
GAAAAGTCTCTCTCTGAGTGAAGCAGAAGAATTTTATTGACAAGGATCCTATATAGGCTTTCATACACTCACTGTGTAGATAGACAGATATTTTTGGAATGCATCTCCTGATGAGATATCAGGGCTGTTATTAATTCTGTCTGTCATTTTTATTGAAAGCCAAACAAATTGCATATAGTGTATGAAGAGCAAATGTAAACCTTCAGTGGCAAGTAGCACAAGAACCCCCAAGATCAAAGCAAGCCATGCTTTTTCTTTTACCTGCCTTTTAATATACCATGTTCTGCCTTGGTAAGAACATTTAGCAGGCACATATCATGCATTAAGCATCAAAAATATGTGCAGAATTCAGAAGTTGCAGACTTTGATTTCCGTGTTTATTAAAGAATAAAGTAGCAATGGTACTTGGTCTCCTGTGTAGTGTTGTGAGACCTGAAGCCACCATACATATTAAATTCAGAGGGATCATGTGAAATAGTTCATTAAATCCTGCAGCCTGTTCCCATTTTACCTTCAACCTACAAATCTTTCACAAAAGCAAGTGTTCATTGCTGGGCATATGCTTTCCTATGGCTTGTTCCTTCAGCAACAGGATTTCTGGAAAAATAATGCACTGGAAAAATAAAGCGAGTGACTACAGTGAAGGTGCTAGTGTTTGGTACAAACATAAAAAGTTTATCTACGCATCAGTCCAGAGGCTACAATTCTCCCTGTATCACAAGGGAAGACATTATTACAGAAATCTGGGAGCAGCTAACAACAGAGGTGAGCAACACAAAAACAAAACCCAAACCCAAATAACCCAAAAAGGAGCTATGGAAGTACCTTAGTCAAACCTAAGAGTGATCAAAGAGGATTTGCTCAGGTCAGAGGGGTACATGACTCTGGCTGTTGCACCGCGATGGTGCTGGAAACCACAAATCCCAGCTCAGTGCCAAGCAGCCAGGACTACCCGGGCTGCTCCTGCTGCCCTGCGGCAGGGAAAATAGGTGTCCTGGCAGTCCCCAGCTCATGCCAAGTCACCCCTGAGTGCTGGAGATCAAATATGCAAAATATTTCACACCCCAAACAGAGGATTTATACTAAAGCCTTCCATAAACTGACTTCACGGACTGTTTTTGTAATCTTTCCAGACTGAAAGAGAAAAAACTGGGAGGAAAAAGAGGGCAACACTATTTTTTATGGGGCAAAAGAAAAGGTTCTTCTATTTCCAGATGTCTCATAGCCCTTTCAAGTGTAGAGGAAGATATTATGACAGCAGATTTTATGATTCTTGGCTTCAGAATCACATCAAAATCGCGTTTTATCTGACATCAAAAGAATGAGCTGTTTTATCATCATGGTGATGCTAAAGATCTTGCATCTGCTCCAATTAGCAACAATGCAAGTAAGGCAGCTATAGAGAATAAAAAAATAACAGTTGTGTCCTTAGGCTTTATCTGTGGTTTATCAGCTTCTAAACAATTAGCTATATGAAGAAAGAGAACCAATACAGTGTTTATGTTCCGGATTAGAGCTTAATAAAAATGAATGTATACAACTTTTTCCTAAGCTTGAAACCTAGATAATTTTGAGATTTTGTCCCATAAGACCCCCAATTAATTTGATAATATTACACTAAAAGCTATTCCCCAAAACTGTAATCTTAATTTAAGTATTTCTTTCTGGTGAACATTAAAATAAAGATTAAAGCGAGCATGATGAAATAGGCCATCTATTTTGCACATAATTTATTGCAGATTCTTAGCATTGCTCAAGCAATGATTTAATTTATAATAATTGGTTTTGGTGGACCTCATCTAACTGGATTTCAGTGGTTGAAATTGAAACGGTGCCATGTAGGGAATTATTAGCAAAAGGCTCTGGCTGAAGCAGAAACAAAAGGTGCTGAAAGGGGAGCCATCAGGGTAGAGGGAGGTTACAGCACAGTTTCTCAAGCATCACTCTTAGCCAGTCTTAACTAAATATATTCACCAGCAACATTTGCACAAGAAGAAGGAGCACATTAATGAAATTTGCTGATGACACAAAGCTGGGAAGAGCAGCAGAATGTCTCACAGGAAGAATTCAGGGAGCCGATTACTGAGAAATACCCTAAAGATATTTAATTATATAAAGCTTAAGATCATGCACCTAAAAGAGGATTGTGTTTCCTGAATGAGGTCTGGTGGAAACAAGGAGACAGAAAGTCTGTTTTTATGGTGAAGCCTGGGAAATGTGAATTTCTAATGCGGATGTCTCCACAGTACCTACAAGCTTGAGTCCAGCCCAGGCAGTTGAGGTTTTTAGCACTGGCAACAACAGCAGTGGCCACAGGTACTTAGAAAAAATGTGAGTATTTCTGGGTAGCCATTTGTAAACAATTATTTCATTGGTACTGTGAACTGAACGCATCTCACCGCTTCTTTCAGGTTATTCTCTCATTTTTTATTCTTCTTCTTGTTAAATAATTACTTCCCGCAGGAGGCCGGTGGCAGGTATTGAGTGGTTCATCCGTAATGGTGAGAGTGTGGCAATCCCCCTCCCCTCGGCTGTAGCCAGAGACATCTCTGAGCATGGGGAGGGGTCCTGCTGAGCAAAGCTGCTCTCCTTCCACCTGCAGAGCTCACTCAGCCTAACCCTTTTTCAGGGAAAACACATTTCAGAGTTATCCGCACATCTGATGCGTTCCCAGCATGAAGAGTTGCTTTTCCCCCACCCACACGCTCTGGGAAAGTCTTTCCTGCCCTTTCATTGTCCACAATGATCCCTCAGAAGGGCTGGCTGGAGAGAAGTGCTCCCACACGACTGGTGACATTTAAGCCGCGTGGTAGATCCCTTTGCGCACGGATCCTGCTCCCACCCAACACAATAGCAGACTTTGGTGGGTGCGGGATGAAGCCCAGTGTGACATTTTCTTCCACCCCACGCTTCTTTGCTGAGTGAAGCTTTTGTGAGATGGCGGAGACCAGAAAACCCCTGTCGTTCCACCTGTTTCTGTAGCCTCTGGTCCCACGGTCAGTTGACCCTGCGCTGCAGTGGTGCACATCTCCTCACGTGCTCCTTTTCCTACCAACAACAAAACAGGCCCCTATGTGCTCCATTCAGAATGAACAAGGCTGCAATAAGTTCAGGTAAAACATGACTTTTGGATAAGAGAATTTTGTTGAATGCTGTTGATAAGCTGTAATATCATCTTCCAAGCAGGGATACCATCCTTCTTCCTATGAGGACCAGAACACCACCACAGGAAAAGTTAACTTAAGCAGGGTCTGATTGAAAATTCATTAGAAAGATAGCCTTTTATAGCAATTCACAGAAACCAAAGCTTTGTTGAAACATCCTGATTTCAAACAAGTTTTTATCAGAAAGGTTTCTTTTACCCAGGTGGAGATTTTTGGTCAAAACCAAAGCAAGTGCCACCTGCCTGTCCCAGAATGATCAAAACAGCCAAGCCATTGGGTAGGCACTCTCTTTGCAGCAGGAAAGTGCCAACATACCAGCTGAACAGGTTTTCTGAAGTGCACCTTATCCCCTCATTTTTAAGGATCTCCATTCTTTTTCATCACGGGAAGTTTTCTTTTCTAAGGATGGGCAGGAACAGAAAAAGAAGGATGGAGACAGTGAGAAAATACCAAAAAGGAACTGTTTTCTAGCTAGTTCAGGTTTAAACTCATCTAATTAAACCTACCCCTTTCTGTATGATGGCAAATATAGTTCAACTTCAGCTCAGAAGTAGGACTTTGTTACACAAGCCTTTAAGGAACTTCTGCAAATATGAACATTTTTGCCCTCTTCTGACCTGCCCATAGCAGTAAATACAGCTGGCTTCACAGGTAAGGGGATGCAAAACCCCCCCCATAAATCATCATTAAATCATTGCATTCTTCATGTAGGCAATCACCTACATGAAGGAAAATCACCAAATCTATGATAACGTGGCATAAAATAGTTACAGGAAATTGTTTAGGATAAGGTGGAAAAATTTATTATACCTTATTACTGCTGTCACTCCAATAAGAGCTAACAACCTTCATACTCCCATCACATGTCAGTATTTCATGAACACGCTCTTTGTATTGGAGTTGGCCAGGCTTGCCAGAAAAATACTCTCTCCTCACCAAATCGGCATGAACGGTGGTTTCCAAAACTGAAACGAGTGCAAATGAGCAAATGTCAGTTAACATGTATCAGATATTTTCATTATATGTGCTATTTAAATGGAGTATTTTATACCATGATCATTTGCTTGGTGAAGTAATAGAAGTGTTTAACTTGTAGATCTCTGCTGATGCATACTTACCTTTTAAAGGGAATTTATTTTTAAAAAAATAAACACTGTCCATAAAATGTTTTGCAGAACATTCATTGTCTCCCCTTGAGCCACAATCACTTAATTACTGTTAGAGATCTTTAGATAAAAAACAGTACGAGCGTGCTTCATGACTCAACCTACTCCCATTTAGTTCAAAATCAATCCACAAACAAAGCATCACTGGTAATTTTATCCTGGGAATAATCAGTGTTGATAATAGTGTTTGGGGCATGCTAAGACTTCTTCTCTTCTCTTGTTTAATCATTTACCTATAAAAGCCCACATTACCTTTAATAGCAGCCACAATGCACATGCAACCTAATAGCCACTGTGTGAGATGGGAAAAAACATCTTCTGGTTGGAAAAGATCAAGTTCCTAATTCTAATGTCACTGATTTATGCTTTTCCTGTGTACCTACAGACAAGTCACAGTCTAAACTTTTCATATGTGCTGCACACTAGCTTCAGATTTGGTATTTACGCACTCATTTTAAGAGGCTTAATTTACTTCAGCTCATTAGTTTTTCTTCTACACCTAGTAGAACAGGGAACAGAAACAAACAGTATTATTCATAAAACCCCTACACACATGCACATCCATACACGTGCATATATACACAGCAACTGATTCACTAGGAATCTTGCTCCTGTGATACGAATCACATCGCCCTTTCACTCCGTTGCTCTTCTCTCTTCACGCTTCCTTTTTACTCCAGGAAGCAAAGATGTTTTTACCCACCCATCATACTTTATCCACTCTTTGAAAGCTTCTCGTCTCAAGGCCTGTGCATATTGCATTGGCACGCTACCAAAACCCGCTAACAAATGGCAGATTAAGTGGAAACACGGAAAAGAATTTCAAGCATGTATTATACTTGCTTGGAGTTCAGCGTGCAACTTTTAAGATGAGGGCTGCCCTCTAAACAGGCAGGCCTGGGAATTCAGTTGCAAAACAATTACAGATGCAAGGAAAATACCTTTCCTCTGAGAAAGAAACTTGATGATATTCTGCAGTCTTCAGTAGCCTAAGTTCACTGTGTGCTCTGGAAGAGCTCAGCACCGTCTGTGCTTTCTTGAGACTTCAGTTTCCATCTCCAGCACTGTTCTCCAAGGGAGTTATATCACATTAGCTAGAATTTTTCATATGTTAGACTCTTAAAGATGCAGGAGCAGAAGATTGTAATCCTTTCCACTCACAACCAAAACAACCCCTCTACACCCACCTGCTGTCCTGCCTTAAGATACAAGAATAATGAGGCACCTGATTCAGTTCTTCAGATTATCAGCAGTCATGATCAGTTGGACAATAAGATTTCTAGTGTCGTGCCTGTATATAGTTCAGTTACTTATGTTTCCTTGATGAACTACGTTGGCTGCATGGCTACCTTTCTCACGGTTTAAAGGCTTCATTTTAAAAAAAGCCCTGTTTACAGCATCCAAGCAAATATACTCAGAATGCAATTTCCAGGCCTGCCTAGCAATGGCCCAACCCCTCTCTGAATGAACACGGTGGCAAAATTACCATCAATTCAGGTGGGCCCAGGTGAAACAATGTTGAGCTTTAGCACAACACTACTGTCCACATTATCTGAGATTTCCTTTTCTGTCCAAAAACAATCTGGAATAATTTTATATAGGGTGTACAGTAGAAGGAGACTCTCCCACCCCTGATTACACTAAACTTGCTGTATACTTTTTTTAAAAACAAAAAAACCTTGCTCACGTTGTGCCTTCTGCACAACTGCACTCTGCCAGTCACTTCGAGAGAATAAAAGATCTCAGTCTACAGTCCAACGAAGCAGTTGAGAACATAGGACCAGCAGATGGGAAGTATGTCCCATAAGCCAGGACTGATGTTCTCAAGCCCACATGACATAGCGTGCACATCCAGAAATCAGGAAAGGTGTATGGACAGCAAATCCCAAATCAAAAAGTAGAACATTTCTGTACTCCAGCGTTCCTCAAAAACCTGTGGGTCTCACTGTTGGCTTCAGAGGAACTTTTTTCTTACTGCATCAACTAAAAGAAAAAGAAGATGGCCCTGATTTATGGCCTTATACTGACTGGTTCAAATTCCTCCCTAGTTTATCGACCCTAAAGTTGATAATAAAAAAGTGACTCTTTAGTCTAGTAGGTTATTTTCAGCTTTAACTAATCTGAGCTCATGTCTGGCTTTGGAACTGCAACAATTATATGAAAGCTAAGATTGATTATTACTGTCCAAAGACACAAAGTAATTAAGCCTACCGAAAAAAAAATTAATTTACTTCTGTAACAGGTGGGGACAAAAGAAAACTGAAGGAAAATAAACAGCACTGAGGATATTAATACATCTGTTCTGTATCTGAATGTCCTTCCAAATAAGTAACTGAAATGAGATTGAAAGTGCAACCCAAGTATCATACAAATACAAGAACGTCTGCATTGAAATTCCATAACTTTTCTTTATTCACTGTGATACATTCAAACAAAAGTGCTCCAGATAACAGCCATAAAGTAAAGGAAATTAAAATAACAAGGCAGAAAAAGACCATCAGATACATATGGTGATTATTCATATTTCAAAGCATTAGTAACTGCTTGTATCTGAGTGCACCAAAAGCCCACATGAGGGTCCATGTTTTTGTACACTGCATCTATAAAAATAATAATCATAGGCAGCTCTAGCAAAAAATGTTTTTCAGAACTAGAGCCAAAGCCATCACGAAGATAAAGCACCATCAGGCATATGTTTACAAATGCCATAGTAATTAGTAGAGTGTAAGAAAGGCTTAGCTGAATTAACATTTTCCTTGTACAGCATAGGGAAGCTCTGCTCAGATTCATTCCTTCCCAGCTCTGCCATTTCACACCAGGGATTGGCATTTGCCCCACAACACCAAGCGCCATGGGCAACTTGGTAAGCTTCAGGAGACACTGAGAGATGGGTGGAAGAGAAACTGGAACTGGAGCCAGTGTCGATCCTCCTATTTAAAAAATAATATTGGCATGGCAGCATGTACTTAGCCATGTTACTGCAATACAGTGGCACAATCCACCTGAGAAACACTGCTTGTACAGGCCGCACTGACTTCCCAATGCTGTTTGCTGAGCTACAACTATTTGGCTGGACTGATTTTACCTATAAAAGACAGTTCTTGTTTCAAACTACAATTCTGCTATACGTCACTGTTATCTGTAAGAGACAGCAGAGCATCACTTCATAGCAAACTCAGACTGCACCCTATAATGTGACTCTATTCCAGCTGCAGAATTACTGAACTGTGCATTTGCCAAGAATTATTTGTAACTCAACAACTTGATGGGGAGGAGGATTCCTACCTCAAGCAACACAAGAAAGAGAAGTCAAGATGCCATACAAATTACACTGCCAAAGGGACACAATAGAGAGACACTTAGAAATCTAGGGTCCCTCTACCTGGTGTATTTTTAGGTAGAACAGCATGGATCTTCAACAAAAAGGGGGAAAACTCAGTAGAACCCTTGTCCTGCTCTCCCCTTTACCTGCTTTGCAGGCAGCAATTCAGATGGCCAGCAAGACCCAAGACAGGCTTCCTCTCTGAAAATCTGAGTTGCTGACACGAGATTTTCCTTAAAAGATCTAAATAGGTCATAACGGAAAACAAGCCTCTGTCCCCATACACTTTCTATAATAGTATATTCATAGGGATCCTGCTAGGTGTAAGGCTATGCTCCAGCTGCTATAAAGATTCAAGCCCGTGTACTATTTATGTTTCCCAAAGCAGGATGCAATGGCACTGCTCATATGACCAACATCATCTTCACAGTCAAGTCCTTGTAACATCAAGGTCTGTTTGTTCAAAAAGCATTTTTCTTAACTATGTTACTAACAAAGTCTCAAATCACTCAGGCCGAAAGAAGGTTAGAAGTGTTATGCAGTTATTTACCCTTCACACTATTTGTGTGGCATTCATCTCCCACAGCACATGCCTTGCCCTTTTCACACTCCCTTTCTCATGCAGGAACACAAAGCTGTAATGTTTGGGTTGCAAACACCATTAAATGCCCCTCTTCAGCCCCCACCAGCATAGAAATATTTTCTTTTAAAAGTTCAGATCAAAGCATTTCTACTAATCCTAGGATTTATTAAAACAAACATTGTAGGCATGAGATAGTCAACAGCGTCCCTTTTATAAGATTCTTTGGAGACGGTTCTGATTTCGTACTGTTTACTGATCCGCCCCTAATTAATCTTCAGTTGCTCAGCTGCAAATTCAGCAAGTCCACCTGCTCCTTCCCCACCCAGCAGACGTCCCTTTCTCCCCAGTTTCGAGCTGTAATGACAGCACCACACAGCCCCTGTCCTGAGAACAAGGTGGCTTGCTTGAAAAGCTATATATCACATCCTGATGTTACAAGATCGTATCACACACATTTGCAACAGAAGTCTAGCCTTTCCCCAGATGAGTAATTAAAACCAGTCATTAAGTGCTTTCAAGGAGTTTCATTGTCTTTATCCTTCCCTGCAGTCAAGGTAGTTGCCTTTGATCCAGTAACAAATCTGTGCGTATTTGAGGGGTGTGATGCGAACAGCTACATTGAAATCCTGTGGGGTGCCATTCATGTCCACCCACTGATGGCCTGAAAATATTCCAATAATTTTACGCTCCCATTTGTGATTCTGCCTCTTCCACATCCTCACGTACACCCCAGATCCACTCGCACCTGGCTGGGCATCACACTGCTGGTACAGCAGGTCATACGTTTCATCTTTGACATCACAGAAACGGTAAACCAGGTTTCCCGGGCGATCATTGTCGTAACCAGAGAAGTGAATCCTCCCTCCAGGCAAGTGTCTTGCTGGTGGGCTCACACCTATCTTCATAAACTTTCTTTTATGAGGCTTCTTCAGCTCCAGCAGGGCATAGTCATAATCCATGCCAATATCATTGGCATTGCCTTTGATCCATCCTTTGGGGACATGTGTCCGTTTCACTCGGATCCACTGGAATTTCATTTTCTCAGGCATTGCTGAGTTGGTGATATTGGCCCCTTTGCTGCCATCTTTCAGTTTGGGCTTTAGAAACCCCACCCGCAGTTTCTGAGCTCCTTTGACATAACTCTTGCCATCATGGATACAATGAGCAGCAGTAAGAACATGCTTTTCAGCTACTAGCGTCCCTGTGCAACCTGTAGATAGCTTCACCGATGTGGAGAATGGGTAATTCAACAAGAAGTCTTTCCCAAAAATGCTAAACCTGCTGTCATAGCCATAGATCTGCCTCTTAGTTCGAGATTTGCCTTGAGACCCATCACCGCTGTTGCTCAGAATATATATGCCCACTTCAGTTTCAGTGAGGCTACCGTTAGCATACAAGGTTTCATAGGACAGGTAGTTCTTCACTTCTTCGTAAGTTGGCAGTGGAGAACTTTTGTGGCACGCTGGGCCACAGGGAGATACCACTTCCAGTCTGGCTTCAGCATCAAACTGCGGTTTGTCCAAGTTAAGAGTAGACTGTGGTAGGATAACTGGAACTCTGTAAGATGGCCAAGTTGGCTTCCAGTGAGAACTGGAGGGCATCACATCTTTAGCAGCACACAAAAGGAGGATTAAAGCGGACAAGCCTGCCATTCTGAATGCCAGCCTGTGGAAAGCAAAAGGAAGTCCAGTTACTCACCCAAACATGTTGCAAGATTAATCTACCTTGCTAAGTAATGGCTTGCTAACAAAGTACAATATAACAGTGGTCAAGTGATTTGAATGGAGCCAACTATCATTAAGTTCTTCAGGCTTCTCAGCATTAAAGTAATACCTTAACATGTATCCTAAAACAAGTGTCCCAGGTTAACACTGAAACACAGGGCATTTAACCCTTAGAGGTGCTGAGCCACCAACTCCCAGTTGACATCAGTGGGAAGTTATGCTATTTGTCTTCACACAGTGTAAAGGAAATTCAGACTCTGTGTAAATTCCTGCATTCAGAAACCATAGCTCCCGCGAAGAGTAAATGTGTCTGTCTTCAGCTAGATTACAGCATTCTCTGAAACCTCCCACCTCCTCTCTGACTCCACTGAGAGAGGTCCTTAAATCACCTCACACCCTTTGCTGTCTTAGCCAGAGACATCAAGCTGATGGTAGGAACAGGCAGGTGGACAAAGAAGGTAACCTGAACAGGAGCTGGGTTGCAGAACATGACCACACGGGAGACTCGCTTCCCCTTGCAACTCATACCAGAGAAAGGTTTCTGCTCCACGCAGCATTCGCTCTGCCCTAGGCTTACATGACAAAGGGTGTTATGATTACACAAGTGCAGCTAATGAAGTAAGTTTACAATTCTTGAGGGAATTTTCAGTTAACATACTGGCTTATTCCTTTATAAACTCAATTAATTAGAAATGCAAACCAACCCCCTCTGAGCACAGGGAGGCAAATGGGACTGTAAATGTGTTTATGAACCACAGGCAGAGTGCCTCAGACTGCAGAGAACAGCGTGCACTAGTACTGTGTCAAGAAAATGTGTAACTTTAGTTTATTTGAAAATTAGCCATACAGCTGAATCGCTGCAGGAGGCATTGCGCCCTGGGCTGGAAGGCAGGCAGGATATCCCTCACACAAAGATTACTCAAACAAAATTTCACAATTATGTTGAGCTTACACATATTTAAAACCCTGCTGAGGTTACACTGATGACAACTGCAGGATCATTCCTGAAATACCTCAAACGAGTAAACCAAAGCAAATCACACAGGAGATGACCACAGCTATCTAAGAACAAAAAAGAAAAATCCTTCTCTCCAATGCTTTTTGTAGGAATACTCCATCCCTAAGCTGCACCAAAAAAGATTTTGGAAGCTACAGACTGCTGAAGTCCAAAGGTGTCCAACTCAAATATTGGGCCTGGATTCTTCCATTGTTGGTAGCATCCTCCTTGGGAATGGAGGCTATAATTAAAGCACACAATGGTTCAAAATATCAATTGACTCATGCAGGATATCAAAACATTTCCATTCCAAAAACCAGACATAGATGAACAGAGCTGATGTTACTGATACCCAGAGAGGCAAGTACTGACTCTTCCAGAAGTGACCATTCTGCTGGTAATTTTTTCATTAACAAACAGGACATCTTTAAAGGGACGTTTTTTTTTCTAGAAGGGTTAAGCTCTATAGAATGTATTGCTTTATACCTAACAGGCAAGTCATGCTGGAAAATACAGGTCATTTTAAACATGAATCAGAACTGCATAATTTTGGATGTCCCAAAATTAGAAAACACTTGCTTATATATTCAAGGAAAACCATCAGCTCCTCTGACTCCTTCCATGGCAGAGATTAATATTTGATGTGGCTGGGTTTTGCAAGCTATCAAATGAGACAGTCTCACGTTGGTATAAGGATGGCCCAGGGAACACTTGCTGTATATCAAATATACTTGTTGTATAACAGTGATTAGGAAAACATAGAAAAAGAAAGTAACAGGGATAAATGATACCACTCCATCCCCACAAAGACAACACACACTGGCATAAGTCAACTGTTACCTGTCCTACTTGTGACAGTGAGGACTGTACACAGAAATGTTTACTGGTCTCCCAGTTAGAAACTGAGAACAGACTAAATCACAGTTATGCTGTGCATCAGGTAGCAGATCCCATCATTAAGAGCATGTATTTATAAGCAGTCTGCTCTCATCTGCTTCACATCAAAGTTATTCCCACAAATTACATTTGAAGCTTTCCTGATAGATGGAATCTCTGTCTAAATTGCACCACTCATGCCACTTCTCGGATCTAAAAATCATTCCTGCTAACTGAGCCAATGCTGGCCTTTGGCTGGTTTATTTAGCTGGCAGGGGAAAATTAGAAATGTCTTGTCAGTTGTTATTTGCACAAGCAGCAAGATTCCCTTGTGCCCGTCAGCGCAGCGACCTGATGAAGGGACTGTGTGCCCAACAGCTTCTCTGCTTCCTCCGAGAGCATCATCGGGGCTGAGAAGAGAAATTACCTCTCCCTGAAACCTGCCCTCCCTTATCTCCCAACCGTCACCACTGCAGCAACGCCAATGCTTTCCAAGGCAGTTTTAGACAGTAGAGGGCAGCCGCCCAATGAAGAGAACACAACAGGAGCTGGGATTCAAGTTGGTCCCCCAAAAAGGCTTCAGAAGACCGTATCTGTGTCTGTGCTGTGCTCTGTAAAGCTTGTCTCTGAGCAAGCCTTCCCACACCCCTCCCCTGCTGCCTCTGTGCTATGATCACATTGCAGATATATAGGATAAAAAAGGCTTTTCATCAATTATGGAACTTCTCTATTATTTAAAATGTTATTAAAACCTAACGATAAAATACAGTTGTGAGTTTATACCTGACCATAGCAGCTAAACAGTGCTCACAAACCAAGGCATTTACTGAAGTCTTCGTAATTATGTCTTATCTGGAGACATAACTGGTACTACATCAGTTCTGGGCTGCAATAAATAGAATAAATATCTCCTATTTATAAGAAGATGCCAAATTAGTGCATAGTACCCCTTTCTGTGCAGATCCTTCCTCTTTAAAAAATAAAATGCTTAAGCGGAAAAATGAAGGAATTTTAAAAGTAGTCTAAATTTAAAGAGAGACCCACCAGTTAGCCTCTCCTTTCCTTTTCCTTTCTCTTTTTGTTTAAAACAAAAACAAAAATCTGAAAAAACCAGGGTTAACACCCTCTACGTTCAGCTACTTACTCGTGGGTGACCCTGAAAGATGTCCTCAAACAGAACAAACTGGTAAGAAGCGAGTACTTCCCTGAACGGCTATCACAAAACAATACTGAATGAATTACGATGTGCTGCTCTACTGTAGTACTGCTCTTCTGTTTCTATTTAAACTGTGTCATAAACTCAATCCACCCTTTGACTCAGTACAAAGCCCTGCTCTGATATCCAGCCTAGGAACCCCCTAGAAAGCGGTTTGTACATAATCACACTTGCTAATGGCATTAAAATTTAGAGAATGGAAACAGTGACAGCTACCCTGGGGCTCCCCATGCCACTAAAACACTTTACAGACACGTTTCCCTGCCTGCTACGGGCATTCATGCCTTGAGATAGATGTTGGTGAAAGAGAACTGCCTTGTTCAGGACGGACATGAATCATTTTCTAATAAGCAAGTAATTTTTCTGGAAGAGTTCACTACTTCAGGGGTGGTTCTTGTAATAGATGGTTAAATAACAATAAATCTTGAAACATACAGTATGAAAGCCTGTGAAGCGAACAGTCTCCATTACATTTTGAAATGAAGAAAGTTTTTCCACAGTGCTGGAAGCCAGAATGGCAAAAAAAGAAAAAAGGGGGAAAAAAAAAAAGAAAGAAAACCAAGAGAGTAAGAGAGAAAAACTTGCCTCAAACCAAATTATAAAGGTGAACTAAATCACTGTCACTGCCGTGCCAAAATACCTCGGCTGCTTTTCTTAGTCACGGAACTTGTTAAAACACAGCAAAAATAACCGAGTCGCACTTTAAGAATTACAGAAGCCTTACTGCCATTAAAATCTAACATCTCTATCAGCCTGCCTGCGATGCTGAGGGTGGTGTGAGAGTTACACTGCCTTACCCGCTAGACCGAGGGCTGTAAGAAGAGACGTCTCAGAAAACCTGAAACAAACTTTGATACTGGCAGGCCAAGGGTGTCTGTTAACACATACAACGGGCACAGCGGGTATTTTGACACGTGTGTCAATGACACACACACAGAGAGGAAAGGGATCATATTATGTGTTTACCACTTAGTCCAATTCCTATAGAATAATTTTACTGCCTCCTTTCACCTTCTTTCCTTTCGCCTCTTTCTCCCTCCCTGCATGTAAAGCAGCTTCAGTTTCACTGTACAAGAGCAAACTGTTACAGGCAGACAGTAACTTGAATAAAGCGGCAAGCTGTAAGCGCGGGCATGCATCCCCAGGGCTATCAAACCACCTGGGCGATGCACAGCACCGGGGCAGCCGCGAAAGCGGGGTCTCCGGCGGGACTTACCGACCCCTCGGACCTCGTTCGGGGCAGGAGCCGAACAACCGCCGCAAGGCTCCAGCAACCACTTCGCTGAAGGGATTGCGTAATATACGCCTAATAAACCCAACAGACTGATGTTCTCAGTCACGGTGATGAATCAAAGTACAGGACCGCAGCGGCTCAACCGGGGAGCTACTTCTGACGCCTCGCAAGTGTGAAACGCAGCGAAGACGATTTTTTTATCAGCCGCTTCCTCACCAGACGCGCCTTCAAAGTTAGTCACCGACATCAGCGAGCAGCGGTGCTTGCCGCTCCGGCCGTCCCAGCGGCAGGGACCCGACGCGGGGACCGGCGGGGAGAAGCCGCGTTATCCCTTTTGTTTGCCCGCCGCCGGAGAGGCAGGGCCGGGTGCGCTCCCGTTGATGCCAGCGGGGTTAAAAACTGAGCTCTGCGAGGAGGGCTCGCCCCGAGCCGGGACAGCGGCTCCCGCAGCCCGGCTGGCGGCAGCGCCCGGCGGGGACGGCCGGTGCCCCGCAGCGCCGGGCTCCCCGCGGCTCCGCGCCCGCCGGCAGGTGAAGCGCTGGCCCCGGGGGCACCGAGGGGCGAGAACGGCCCACGCCATCCTCCCCGCCGCCCCTTTGTCCCCCGGGGTGACCCGCGCCCCGCCGCACCCTCCCGAGCGGCGGGACCCGCTACCTACCAGCTCCCCGTGGCGGCGGCTTCTCCGGCAGCCGTCAGGCAGGTGGCGGGGCCGGTCCCATCACTCCCGCCGCCTCCGCGGGGCTGGGGGGCGCCTCCCCGCTCCCTCCCGCCGGGCGCCGTCCCTCAGAGGCGCGCTCCGAGCGGGGCGGAGCGGCGTGGGGCGGAGCGGATCCCTCCCGCAGGTGCCTCCCGCCGCCGCCGAGCCCCGCTCCGCCCCGCAGCGCTCCCGGCGGCGAGCCGCCCTCTGCCCGCCCCACCGTCCGCGGGGGGCCGCGCCGGGCGAGGCCGGGGCCGAGGCCGAGGCCGTCCCTCCGCGCAGGCCTCCCCCCGCGGGCCGCCGCCCCTGGGCACCCGGTGGGGCGTCACCCCCTTTTTTCCCTCTTATCCTGCTATTTTCATTTATTTCCTGAGGAAAACCGTATTTTTTTTCCTCATCCTTGTTTTTATTCGCGGTGTCCCAGCACTGCGGGCAGCTCAGGGGCCACCAACCCCTCACCCCAGGCTGCCCCAGGGCTGGGGCGGGAGGTTTTGGGGTGCATTGGTGACACTTCCGTGGCCTCGAGGGCACCAGGCTCTTTGTCCCCAATGTCTGGGTCCCCAGCGTGGCAGGTCCCTTCTCGGAGGGTCCCCAGGTGTGGGGTGAGCCCCCAGGGTCCCTCCTGCCGTCACAGGGCGTACGCGGATGCTCCAGGAGCTCCGCGGTCTGTCACCTATGGTGCCTCATCAGGCAGATATTTGAATTTAATTGTCAGACACATTCTTTGCATGGGTTTTAATTACCTGTCCTTCTTGAATCCTTATAATGATATCTGGCAAGAAAAGAGGAAACCAGAGCCAAGAAGACAAAAATCCTGCAATACGTTTTAACTCCGCGAGAAAAATCCACAAAAGGTTCTGCCAAAATTCCCAGCTGATCGCCATTACCCCAGAAAGGAAATATAAATTTCACAGGAATCAATTTATTTGCTGCCTTCTGCTGGCCTCTTCACCCCGCTGCTACCCTTACAAAGGACCAGGAGAGCTTGAAGCACGGCGAAAGCTCTGCCCCACACACAGACCCTATGTAAGGAGCTGAGATGTTACAGGATTTTACATTCTTTGACATGATTTTTCTAATTTGCATTTACTTGGGGCTAGCACCAACCCCATTTGGGTCTGTGGAAAGGTTTTAACAGATGTTTGGAAAAAGCAAGTGCTACAAAAATCGTAACTATTCAGACAAGTCTTTCTCAGCTATGAATGATTAGAGGAGAATTACAACGTGAGGGAGAGGTCCCCAGGGGTAGAAGGCAAACATCTCCAGCGGAAACACAGCTAGAGAATACAACTGGTGTTCGGGGGAAGCTAAGGCTGGTGACACCAGCTCAGCTGCTCTTGGGCCACCAGGAAATGATCATGCAACAGCAAGGAAGATTCCTGGAGTATCAGTAGGCAGCTAACAAGTAAGACTCCATCAGCAATGCCATACTAATCACGGATCCTTTCCTTATCTGGACTCTGCGTCTACTCATCTTCTGATCAGAAACGCAGTCCCACTGCTCAGGAGGCTTTGCCTTGTACACCTCTCTCTGCTGTTTTGCATGGATGGAGGAGTTGGCCCATGTCTTGTAGTGGGTGAAAGCGTTGTGAGGTTTGGTTATGTAGTGGGAGTCAGGGCTGCAGCAGTGGTCCAGGTGGGCTCTTGCTTTCCATGGGCATACAGCCTCTTCTGTCACAACTGCCATGTGTGCTCCAGGGCCTTCCCAGCTTTCCTCTCACAGGTCTTCCTGACTGCAGTCGGTCACCACACCAAACGAGGCCTCTTGATCACTTTTACTCTTCTGACAGATTGCCCAGCAGTCCCTTCTAGATGACCGCAAAGCCTCCACTGAACAACTCTCTCTATGTCCCTTTCCTGCTTTATCTCAAATGTATCAAGTCTTCCTGTATCACACAGCTGTTTTCAAGAGTCTCAGTGGGAAGAAGGAATAAATATTAGCATAATTGTTTTCTTCTTTGTATGTTTTCCCCAATTTTTTATTTACAGTGACTGTGAATACATTCTGACTGACTAAGGAAGGACTGTTTGATCTCCAGACACAAATTCAAACAGACGCAATCCTAGAAGATATGACACTGAGAAACGTTTACAGCAGGCAGGGGGGCAGAGCTACAAGACACTGCTGAGACACACATGGTGGGATTCCCTCACTTAACTGTAGGGGTTTTGGATGCGCTGGGCTATCCATGATACAGTACAGGACTACAGACCTGCCCCGTCTGGAGCGGCAGCTGAAAGTCAGTGCTGGAAAAGATAAAGGCACCCCATCCAAAAAAAGTGTCTATGTAAATGTCCATAGTTAGAGACATCACACCACACTTCCCATGGTTTCCTGGTGTGTCTCCGTCTTCCTGTGACTGACTGCTGTCTCTCTACTTCTGATTAGGGGAAAGGATCATCTTCTTTTTGTGTTATGTTTGTACAGCACCTGCCACACTGGGGAGCTGGTCCGTAGCTACCAGTCCACGGTATTTCAGTTTATAAGACATTATGTGCCTCTCCATACAACACAGATAGATGAATAGGAGCCACAAGGCTTGGTGTCTACAGAACTCCTCCTGAAAATGCAACGTTAAAGAAAGTGTTGGGCAAAACTTTCATGTCAAAAGGAGCGGAGAAGAATGTTTAGTTCGAAATTTGGTTACAAGACATTTGGTTACCATAAAAATTTCTAGATTTTTATTATTTTTAGGGCATACATTGAACCATAAGCTCAGAAAAGACAGTTCGCCTGGCCTGTCTTAATGCCTGCCTTAAGAAAAAATGAACCACTGCCCAGTTCTCTCCAGCAGCTATAAACAAAATCTAACGTTTTAACTTTCAAAAGAGGAAAAAAATGCCAATTATAGATTTTTTTTCCCCCCCTATGTGTATCGTTCTTAAGAAACAAGAGCTCTGGTGAAATTGGGCTGCACAAGCTTTTTTTAAAAAAGAGTGAAGTCCAAGACCTCAGTGTTACTGTGAGCCATTGTTGAGGCAAAGAGCAGTAAGTGACAACATACGTCAGGGTGAAGAGGTATTAGCTGTACTACATTGTCAAGTGATAACACACACACTGACTTTTCAGCACCTTGCCAGTAAGCTGAAAATGAAACAGTCTACAGGTGGGAGCCCTAATGAATGGCACTGTCAGGAGATAATTTCTCATGGTTGAAAAAATCTTTTATTCTGCAGGGAAGTGAAGTAACCTGGCATTATGGGCCTGCGCCAGATTCCGCCACAGACAATGGAGTGATTTCAGAGGCCACTGAGTCTGGAAGGAAGAATGACAACCCACAGTTGGCTCAAATGAGTCCTCCCATTGCTCACTGCTGATGTAATGCAGCAGAAAAGGCCTTGGAGTTCACCACTGCAATGGCAGCTATCCAGCGGGCTCCCTCTACCTTCCCGGGGACAGAGACCCCTGCTCACAGATGCCGTTTCCCAAAGCTGTTTCTAACTGCGGGAGGAAGGACGCTCTCTATCCTTTTGAAAACAGTCTGTTTTGAAGGCAAGGGTGATGCAGACTGGGACTTTGGAGAAGCAAGTCCTGTCTTCATCTCTGTCCCTACCTCATTGCAGGACTTCAGGAAGGCTCTGTTGCCTCGGTTCCCAATCTGTGCAATGAGTGTGAGAGAGCATGTCCTATCTGAATGCCGCGTTATGATGAAAAATACAGTGGTGACTGCCCCATGACTGGGTGCTGTGATGACGGGAAGGGGAAGGCCAGACATTTGCCTCAGCTATGTTGCACCATAAGATGATACTACCAGAGAGAACGAACTCTTTTTCTCACATTTTCCAAGACTGTGGATGCAAGGGTGGTGGGGGAGGCACTTATTCCTAGTTCCCAGAAGGAAGATGCTTTTACTGCCAGCTCTTAAAGGAAGCACGTGAGGACTGAGAATCTGAGTTGTTTCGCTTATGCAAAAGATTGCCAAGTGGGAAAACTGACAGCTGAATGTATACAATGTCCTTCCTGTGTTGGTAAAAATCTTGTAATCAGCGAGTGTGACGCAGTGGAGCAGGGTGAAGGACTCTAGCCTTGGAGAGGATTCCTCTGCCCAAATAAAGACAACTAAAAGCTAGGCATGACCACCCTAGGTTCCTTTTGCAGGCCTTTAGGGGAAACCTCAGAGGGCGATTTATTACATCATAAAATAGGATATAAGATAGGCCAGACAATCATTCCTTAAAAGCACTCATTTCCTTCCATTGTCTGTTAGGAGAGGTTAAATCTAGCTTTTTGATGCCTGCACTTAAATGAAGTGAATCCCACTCAGTGTGTCCATCTTCTTCCTGGGTGAGTAAGGGTATTTGAGCATCTAGTTGCAATTCATCCTAACAGGGGAAGGTTTCTACTGCACAGTTCCACCTGCAGACGTAATTCTGCAAATAAAGAGCTTTGCCTGAGACAACTCAAGCTTTACAGAAAGTTCTAAAATTATTGGAAAAGTAATCTACTACTATATGGGAAACACAAGAGGTAACATTGGACTGAAAATAGAGTATGTTTAGGAATAATTTTGTAGTTTGGTGGGTTTTTTTCCCCCTCAGAATTCTCAGTTGAAAGGCTTATTGGGATTATCTATATCTGTCACACAGGGCATGGCATTCTCTAAATATCTGCTTGAAACAGAGTATATTATGTAGAAAGTTTTGATTGAACTATGAGATCCATAGAAAGAAGAAAATGAGGGAGAACATTCTGAATTCAGTTTGGTTCAAAACTCACAGCTATATATAATATATATGCTCTTAACTATTCAGATCTTGGGAATTACTGCTATTCATATTACTGAAAACATTTCTGACAAGTGATATTTAAACTAACAGTGCCCCTTTAATTTCACGATAGTGAAAACTTGTTGAAATAAAACAGGCATCTGGATTTGCTCCAGCAAGACTGAGATTCTTGTAAGACACTGCATCTTCACCTTTTGGATAAACAGCATATCAATACAGTGAAGTAATCCCAAAATAACAGCTTAAAAATAAAACATTCACTGCAACTGCAGTCCCTGAGAACTTCAGGAATTTCCTGAAAAAGGGAATCTTCAGTGTTATGCAAAACTGGATCACATTCGTCACTGCTGTTCTTGTTTTCATGCTAGCCTGTGTCTATCCGCTGGGTTTAGATTCTGCTGTAGGTTTCACTGCTCCGTCTGGCAGTTTTGAATCCACCATACAGTCATCTAAGAATAGTGAGCTATAACATTTTATAAGTGCTGTATGTGACTGTGAAGTTACTGTATAGTTAGAAGGTCACTGAGGTTATTAATAGATGGCTTTTCAGCTCCAGTTGGAGACCATACTCTCCTTGTGCCAACTTGTTTAAAGAGAAGCCTGTGTTCAATGCACGCAGAAAAGGAGAAGGTTCTCCCTGCAGTGAGAGCCCACGCCAGCAGATGAGCTGGGCATAGTGTTTGGTCAAACCTTTCACCATCTGCCCGTCAGCCTTTGCAGTGATGTTGCTTGGCTAATGCTGGGAAGGGCCTTTCCTAGTCCTGTTGTACAGCAAGAATTGGTAGGATTTCCCATAAGCTACTTGAGCTCAGACTTAGTCTGATGCCTGGTCATGTTGCACCCAGCATGAAGGCACCCTGAAGTTAGCAGTGTGACTCACTCTTAAGTGAGGGACCACATCATATTTCAGACTATGTTCTAGCTACGGTCCGTCTGGCAGTGCAGACAGAGCCTATGCCGTTAAAACTTCCCTCAGGGAGAGGAAGGGTTGGAGGTGGTGTTCTTGGCAAGATCATCCTGCAATGGATGTAGGCCCTGTGGGGACACCTAAAGCAGGTGTATCTCCCTGGCTTAGGGAGACAAAGAAAAAGGAAAACCAGGCAGGAATTGGGACTATTTCAATGAGCAGTTCTACCTTAATTTCTCAGTCAAATAAGCCTTTGCTGGTAGAATTTCTGTGAGTTCACATAACACCTGTGAATCAGTGCTCCTAAGGGGAATGAACATAGGGGTCCAGGGCATACAGGAGGGCTGTTTAGCCATCACAGCCAGCACATGGGACTGTCTGATAGGGGCCTATGGTCTGAAACGTGAAGAGGAGTCGTATTAGAACCAGGAGAGGTCAGTTATGATTAGCTTGGAAACAAGTAAACAAGATTAACCTCAGCTAATTTTAGCCACCTAAAAATTATGCCAGTAGCCTAAGGAAGGCCATCTTTCAGTCAGAGGAGAGGAGGCATCTCCAGAGGGCAATCCATCCCACCCATGTTAGATGCTGCAGTTATTATGGAATGAACTGCAGTCTGGAATTATTTTCTCTTGGGCGTCAGTAGAGGCAGCCTAGACAGCTCATGTGGAGAGGACATGTGGCTTTTAAAGTTAGACGGCAATACATCGTTCAGAGTTAAGTGCTCCTCATCAGAGAATTGCTCTTGGGCAGCTCTTGTTCACATCTTGTCAAGATGAGCTTGGCTTGTTTTCCAAATCTAGTGTATCCAGCTATGAAAACAGTGATGATTTTTCTCCCAAATAGGCAACCTGTTTCACTAACCTATGATCCTTTTCCTTCCCTCGTGGCAGATGACATCTTTCATTTGCAAGGTAATAATTGCGATTTTATGCTTCTCAGCTGTGACTGCAGCTGCAGTACTGTATTTAGTTCTGGCTACCTAGTTCCATGTGAGACATAGACAAATTGGAGGTGATTAAGAAAAAAAAATAAACAAAAAATGATTAAAGGTAAATAAAGAACACTTGTATAGTTTATCATAGGATGAATCTAACAGTCTACACTTGCAGTGTAGAGTATATAGGACCCTAAGGAGGAATTATTTCACATGGCACTAAAGAGTATAATGACAAGAGTATAATGCAATGAGATAAGAAAAGACATATTTGGGCTAAATGTCGCCAGAAAAATTTCTGACTGTGTGAACTGGTTGTGAAATAGTATCCCAGGGGATTTCCCCCCCCCCTCAAGGATATATAAACTGTGTAAGGCAAAACATTAGGAAAGGGAACAATCCTGAATATCATGTAGCAGTTTAGGTAATCCAATAGGTCTTTCCCAGCACTAATTACTACAATCTACAGTTCAAAGCCTGGAAGATAAGAAAACCATTTGATCATATGTCTTGCAGAGACACATCCCATAATGAATATTTATAGCAAGTCTGGATTTCTTGTAACTTATTTCCGACACAGTGGGCCTTTGAGTGCATTTCAAAACTCAAAGATGAATGTCTAAAAATAGCCCTGTGCTGCTCTATACTATGTACCAGGGACTTACTGGTGGTCTGTAAATATTTCCTCTCTCAAATGTACTCAGAGAAAAAGCCTGTTTCCAAAATGTCAAATCTGTGCACCCGGTCTGCACTCTTTCAGTTAAGTTGGGTTCCCTTCTGTACCAAGGAGAGAGGTTTAAGTGGAAGAATTTAATTTTTAATGACATGTGTACAGCCTCACACAAGCCGAATCAGATAAAGATATAGATACTACGGTCCTGAGTCTAGGACCAGGTCCACACCAGGAACTGAGTGATGCATCAAACCTTTAAATATCATTTAGAATTTAACATAACTTTCTCATCCTCATCCTCATTGAAAATATGAACTAAGATAAGCAGGCTATAGGTATCTGCCTACATTTAGCAATAGCCTGAGTTGCTAAATTTAGTAAGTCTGAGAGGCATCCCGTATAACTCCATGGCATCATTCCATGGCCACCTTGGCAGGTGGGCACCTGGGACAGGAAAGGAGTGGGCAGTCCACCTGACCCAGACATCCACACAGATACTCCCTGAGTGGTAGTTCAGCCACACTCAGGGGAAGTAAAGGTCCTGTCACTGCCCTCATCGTAGTGTATTAGTAGGAGGATCCCATATAACTACTGACTGGAGTAGCGGGCCTGCGCCATGAGGAAAGACCCCAGCCAGAAGCACCAGCTTTTGCTGTACCTTAGGTGCTACAAAACACTTTGGCCTGTCTTCACTTGATAGTCAAGTTACCCACACGAAGAGGGTTTTATAGCTGGAAGGAAGCATTGTGATCTAGCCTGACATCCTGCACTACCCAGGGGACTTCTCTGCCCCTGGTCACTAGTCTTGTTTGGGCTAGAAAGACATTTTAAAGAACAGTCAGTCTTGAGCTAAAAATTATCACAGTGTAGGTATACATTACAGCCTTTGGTTCATCATTGTCTAGTTATTTCTATTTATATTTCAGCTGTTTATCAAGATATGTTATGGTCAAAGGCCTTAAAAGTCTAAGTATTCTGTATCAGTACAATTACTGTTATTCTAAAACTTGCAATACTTGCAAAAAGCAGTATTATTCTTTGACAAAATCTGTTTCCGTAAGTCTTAATTATATTACTTTATTCCTTTGTGAACTATATCATCAATCTGACTACGTGGTCTGAGATTGGAATGAGGTAGAAAAGCGCACAGTTATCTGGGTAATTCCATATATCCTATTCAAATACTCATATCACCTTCACTTTCTTCCAGACCTTTACATTTTTCCTTCTGCTTTAGGACTAATTGAAAATTGACAGTAATGGTCAAGAGAGCTTCTTGACAAGTTTTCGAAAACTCCTGATTTTAACATGTCTAATTTTAGTAACAGCTGTAAGCAATAATATTTAACTCTTGGAATGATACCTCTGTTAGCTGGCAAGGCTAATGTATATTTTCCATGTGGATTTTCAGTCTAGGAAACTGTTGTATGTAATTTTTAGAAAGTCCCACTGTCACTGTGGGAAATCCAGAATACACCATTCAGACTAAGTCACTTTCTCTATACATTGCAGAGAGATATTTTAAGTAGATATTTATCCTGTGGTTCAAAAAAGTTTGATCAATTGTTTCCCTTATCAGTGACAGAAAGAGGCAATGCCATTTTTGACATACAATTTCTGCTATTTTGAGATCACTACTTGCTGGCTTAGTTACAACAAGTGATTTAAACTGTCTGATCACAGAAATCCTGCCACTAAATTCAGTAATATCAGTTAGGTCAAACTGATGTTTATTAATAAGCAGGCAAGTTCCCCTTGCTTATTTTCTAAACTGAGTACTAGCTTAAGGAAAATTAGATAGTTGCTTCTTTGCAAGTGTCTTGGTTGCTTTGCTGATTTCTTTCATGATGTTTTAAATTTGTGCTAATGAGCGTGCTTTTGTTCTACCTTTTCACTCTGCTCTTTTTTTACCAGCTTAATGCTCCAGCCTGATTCCAGAGAAGTCTGTATGCCTTTCCGTTGATTGGGAGGCCATCTAAACTATCCCATTTCCCTAGGAAAAGTAGGCCAACATTTCCCAAAGCTTTAACTTGAACTATTTACCTCACTTCTACCTAGCTTCTGCCTAGCATTTACCAGTTCTTCCAGATCATTTGAACATTCTTCTTAGTGGCTCCCTGCTGAGATCTCTACTCTCAGTACGTGGGATGACCTGTCATTCATATTCATTTAGACCATCAGTAGTGTCGTGGTTTAACCCCAGCCGGCAACTAAGCCCCACACAGCCGCTCGCTTACTCCCCCACAGTGGGATGGGGGAGAGAATCAGAAGGGTAAAAGTGACAAAACTCGTGGGTTGAGATAAAGACAGTTTAATAGGGAAAGCAAAAGCCGTGCACGCAAGCAAAGCAAAACAAGGAATTAATTCACTCCTTCCCACGGGCAGGCAGGTGTTCAGCCATCTCCAGGAAAGCAGGGCTCCATCACGCGTAACGGTGACTTGGGAAGACAAACGCCATCACTCCAAACATCCCCCCCTTCCTTCTTCTTCCCCAGCCTTCTATGCTGAGCATGACGCCATATGGTATGGAATAGCCCTTTGGTCAGTTGGGGTCAGCTGTCCCGGCTGTGTCCCCTCCCAGCTTCTTGTGCACCTGGCAGAGCATGGGAGGCTGAAAAGCCCTTGATTTAGTATAAACACTACTTAGCAACAACTAAAACATCTCTGTATTATCAACACTGTTTTCTGTACAAATCCAAAACATAGCCCCATACTAGCTACTATAAAGAAAATTAACTCTATCTCAGCTGAAACCAGGACAAGTAGTCATTAAATCTATTTAGAGAACCATAGAATAATCTAGGTTGCCTCTGGCAATCTTCCAGTCCAACCTCCTGCTCAAAGAAGGACCAAGTCCAAAGCTGAGCCTTAGATTCACCTCTTAAGTCCAATAAAGGCCCTCTCTTGCAGAATATCCATCAAGGACCATCTGCTGCCTTTAAACAGGTTGCAAGTTCTTTATAGGAACGTGTACAGCCTCACAGGTTGAGATTTCCAGTGATCTACCCCATACCCTCTGTTCTTTTCTGAACATCTTGTGTGTATGTGGCTGAAGAAAACAATTAATAGCAAGTTTAGTGGTTATGTGCAAGAGTGCCTTGATTCTGTTCTCAAAGACAAGTGAAAAACAATGAAAACAAGCAACCTCTTTTTTCTCATTTTCTTCAAATGTCTTATAAAAATATTTCCCTGCAATTTTTCATATGTTGTTTACCAGATTTTTTTTATTTATTTACTGTGTTGAAGCTGGGTTGGCAGGCCTGTGGCATACAGCAGATTAATTTCCTGAGAACTTACTCAGTTTCCTTACTCTAACTGAAGAGTCGGGTTTGATAAAGTGAAATAGGGTGAAACGTAAGAGTTTGTGATGTATAGGAGATCGACTTAGATAATATTGTGCATCTTTTACTGTATCAATCTGAAACTATTAAAGGCATGGATTAAAATAAACATGATGTCCTGATACAAAAGCTACAACATGTATGCATGACTCAAAGTATGCTAACTTTACTGATTTGGAGACACACCATTAACCTATTTTAAAATAAATACTTAACAAGCACTTGTTAAATATTTCCTGCATTGCCAGCATGAAGGAATAAGGATACAATTCTCCATTGTACTGCAACAGGCATGATTATATATGGAAAGGCAGTTTTAAAATAACAAATTCTCTATTATGTTTCATTAAAAGCCAGCTGTTTGCTACCAGCAATGAACACAGAAGGGTCTGTGACAGCAATGCTCCAAGTTACATTTTGTCTAAGTGTACATTGCTTATAGTATCATGCTGGTAGCTGCTGACCTGTTCCATTACATGACTTTCAAACAAACTCTCTTTTACCCTTGCTGTAAAGCTAAGCACATTTTTTCAAATTTCTTAGTAAATAATCACCGTATCTGCATTTACAAAAATAGAATGCAGCAGAAATTCCTAACTGAGCCTGTGGGGCTGGACAAACGATCACAAATGTTTAAATATTTGATTGGAGAAAAGCCGGATTTTTAATGTCATGGAGAGTGGCCAGTGCCAAGCATCCAATTCTTCTGCAGGACCTGAACGTTTGAGCTGGGGCTAATTGTTTACTCAGTCTGTCTGCCCGGGCAAACAAGCTCCTCGAAGCTCATTGCTGTGAGCCTGCCCGGATCCCCATTCCTCGGCCTTTATGTACTTATTAGGCTTACAATAAAGGACAGCACCGAAGCAAGTGCAGACGTTAACAAAGCCAGGGGAATGCCAGGCCTGGTCAGAATTAAATCAGTGTGTCGTGAATGCTCTTGTTCTGAATGTGAATATGGGGTTTCTGTTGTGAGGGTAGGCGAGTAGCGGAAGGAGGGTGAGGTGAAGTTGAGTCCCCTGTACTGAACTCGGCAGGGAAAGCTGACAGCTGACTGAGCCTTAATTAGGACCTGACAACCTGATCCTGCAGGCAATATTCTCATTGACATAAATGGGAGCTCTGTCTGATTAAGAATAGGATTGTATTATATTGCTACGTATATTATTTGTATTTCTGCAGAATCCACAAGTCCTAACTCAGTTTGGAACTGCACTGTGCTGTACATTATAAAAAAGAAAAGAAAAGAAAAGATACTTTCTCGCCCTATTTTGCAATCAAGATAGAAAAAACAGTCTGTCTGCCTGTGTTTGCACACCATGTTACGGACACAACGCTGGAATAAAGCCAAGGTCCCCTGAACCCCCATCCAATAGGCAATATTACTCTAAATTAATTAGGTTTCTCAGCTACATCCCTAACCTTAGTGCTTAGCTCACCTTTGAATTTCGTATTCTTTCATATTCCTATAGTAGTTTCAGGAGACTGACAAGAGATCCTATAATACAACCCCATGTAACATTCGGTGAGGGACATAACTTTTAATTTGTCTCTAATGTGCTTGAGGAGATAGAAATAAATTTGTGGAGCTGATTTTCTTTCTTCTGGGAAATGTTTGAGAGACAGAAAGCAAAAGAAATGCGGAGCTGGAAAACAGCAGCTTTTGAGATTAAACTGATTCTCTTGCCAAAAGTTATCTGAGAAGCTGCTTGTTTCCTCATGGTGGTTAATTAATTTCATAGTTTGACAGAGATCATCCAGTGTGGAAATTAAAAAGAGGCTCTCAGTTTAGGTAACAACCTCTGTGATTTCCCTCTGGGATCGGTGGTGTGTTGTAGCGTCAGAGGTATCTCTTGTGCACCAGCACGTGCATTCTTACCATTTAAGCAATCACAGTTTCTTAGGTTGCCCTCTTTTCCTCTATAAATGCGCTCTATAAATTCCTCCATAAATTCCTCTATACACGCGCCTTAGCACGTGGCAGCAGTCTCTGTGCTGGGGTTAGGGGACCCTCTGGTCTTCCTCACTCACTCCGTCTCTGGCCTTTCTGCTGAGACAACTGATAAATATGTCAAAAAGCGGTGCTGTTGGAAGACTTGATTTAGATTACAAGCCCATGTCTCCAAACTGCCAGCTGACAGTAACTCTGGTTGCTGCTGCCTTGCACCTGATTGGAATGCTTGACAAAAAGGAAAAGCTCCATGTGTCATTGTCTGGCCCTGGCAAAATGCTCCTCTGGTTGTCTTTTCTAACCCACTGAGGAAGACTTTAAAGTAGGTTCTTCTGTGGATGGAGATGAAATCACACAGGAGACAGGGCACTGGGGGAGGCCCTTACTCTCCCTGGAGGCAGAGGACATCCTGGGAAGCTCCTGCACCCTAATACACCGTCTGGGAAGCAAACAGGAGGAACTGGAGGTCTGTGCAGCTGCAGAGCTACACCATCACTGCAATTACAGAGGCGTGGTGGGATGTTTGCATGGCTGGAGTGCATAGGTGCACTCAGATGGAGCTGTAATACATGCATACTCACTTTTTAGGAGATACAGAGAAGATGGGAAGAAGGCTGTGCTCAGTGCAGAGGAGAGCTCCAGCATGCAGGATGTGAGCTAGGTATCTCCAGAGGTCTCTTACAAACTAAATTTCTCTACAATTCTCCATGAGACATTTGCCATGGAGGATTATTCTTCTGCCTCACAGATCTCTCATCAGGAGGTCAGCCTATATTGTCCATTTTCCCTTTTCACAGTTTATTTCCTCTGCATTCTGCTAGATAACTCTCTTTTTCCCTCCTGGTCATTTGCCAAAATTAGTGATAAAACTGGAATTACAAAGACATTGCCAAGAAGACAAGTTCCTGACATCCTCTGCTGAAAAATCACTTGTGCCTGGGAACGTCAGTCAGTATTTAGTTCGTGTTTTGGTAGACTCACATTCAATTGCTTCTTGCAAGCATTGAATTTATAGAGGAAAAGAGAGCAACCTAAGAAACTATGATTGGTTAAATGGTAAGAGTAGAAGCAGGGCAGGTTTTCTGCACTAGGAGTAGGCACTTTAGTACTGTGAAATATTAGAAGCCCAAAAGCCTGTTAAGGAGCAGTCACAGCAAAAAATTAAAGCTGTGGGTCTCATGAAGGGATGGGCTGGGATAGAGGATCCTAAGACAGAGGGATAGGCTAAACAGAGGGAGTTAAACCTGCACTGATGTCTCCAAGTCACTTTACCCTTAACTGGACTTCCCCTGAAATGCCTGGTGACATTTTGTCTTCCCCAGCCCTCCACGTCTCGCTCTGGCCTTTCCCCTGGAGCCATCAGAAGAGGGAATTTTTGCCTGTGCTGCCCAGCAGCCCTTAATCATTTCCATGCCCAGCTGCAGGCAGTATATAATTCTCCATCCTTACAGCAAATAGTAACCTGGAATAAAAATTAACTTTGAAAGCTGCTTTGCAAACCATTATTTGAAGGGATACTACTATCAGAGCCATAACATAAAGAAATGCCAAGTGAAATTTTGAAGGCTTATATTTAAGCTTTTTCTTAAAATCTGTCAGAAATTATTCTGACCAATCACTTTGCCTATTCAATTATATTAATTTACAGCAGGTGAAAACAAATATCCAGTGATAGAAGCAGCTAATTGTTTTATTAGACTGTGATTTAAATGCAATGGGTAGTAAACTGCCTTGGGTAGTTCCTACAGCATCCTCGTTATTTGGATGCCAGTCCTGCTAGAGCCTGTCAGAAATAGCCTTCTGGAGTTTGAAGCAAAAGACTGGGGTGGGAAGTAGTTGCCACCTTAATTCTGCAGTCATGTTTTCCAGTGATTTCCAAGGAAGAGTTCCTTTGGCGTTTAACTGGGAATGACTGCAGATTGGTAAAGTCTTTTTTGCTTAGAGTTCCCTCAGTGGCCAAGAGGATGGTAGTTTTGTCCAAAAAAAAAAAAAAAAAAAATCTTTCCAAAAAACTGAATGCAGCCACCTTGAAATACTCAGTGAAATCAGGCACTGCTCCTGTCTCCAGCAGAAGAAAGGGAATGGCAATAAGCAAATGATTAAATGAGATATGTGTGGGTAACTGTGTTGATCCTTTATTTCTGCCATCTCTGGGCTTCCCACTGTAGATCCAGACTTTTGTATGGAGAAAAGAGGCCACACAAACTAGGAAGGATGCACAACACTGCCATAAGGGAATTAGGACCAAGTTACCTGCAGCTGAGAGATGCAGTTTGACAGAGTCTGTAGGGGTGCAGTACAGGGAGCAGCCGGCACTCTGGGAGGCAAAAAAAAGCTGCTGGGATACAGCAATCAAATCAAAATCACAGGTGAACTTGA
Source organism: Ciconia boyciana (assembly GCF_034638445.1). NCBI lineage: Eukaryota > Metazoa > Chordata > Aves > Ciconiiformes > Ciconiidae > Ciconia > Ciconia boyciana. Next base: position 211,740,439 of record NC_132934.1, read on the forward strand.
ATGTCTCAAGGACAAGGAGCCAGTGGCCAGGCAGGGGCTCGTTCCAACTGTTCTAAAATGTCAGCGTTTCTCTTGCTCCATGGCTCAGGGATACATTATCTTTTCTGGGTCAGGCAGCCTGAAAATATCCCTCTGGTGAAAACAGGGGATTCAAAACCTGGCAGCTCAGCTGGTTCCATGCCCTGTGTATATACCCCTGCGAACCCGCTACAACACAAGGCAAGGGTGGAGGTATCTGCAGGGCTAACAGCAAGTGGGGAAACAGATACACAGCTTGTCTCATCCAGAGATGAGGAGGAGCCGTGGGCAGTGCTAATGAGGAGAGCAGCTGCCTCTCCAGTCACCCCTAGGTAAATCCTCACTGCCAAAAGACAGCTTATTCCTCCATCGTCTTCTCCTCAAAGCTGGAGACTTTGTTTCTGGAAGTCTTCTTGCGCTGTTCCTGGAAACGTATCACTGGAAAGTTTTTATCCACCTATTTGCTGGATTGTACCAAGCACACACATATATATGTATAAGGTAGCTGCATCTCTCACTAAACTGTGTTGACATTGTATAAGAGCAAACCAAAGGACATTTGGAGTTAGTATCTGGATTTCACCAGAAAAAAAGCCATACATTTATTTCATCTTTGTCTACCTATATGATAATGCAGCTGTAATTAAAGCATGTATGACTGCCTGAAAGTATTCTGACAGCATATTTTTCCTGTTTCATCTACATTGAAAACTTCCTCTATAACAGTGCTGACTTTGATGATATTCTGGTCTGACTCCTTTGACTAATTTTTCATTTCACAACAACTTGTTGTCTCCAAACATATTTTGTTCTATATTGCATTATATTAATACTCCAAAAAGCTAAAGTCAGAATAGCATTCTTTGTTCTTACCATAATAGAACTGGAATTAAAATGTTGGCATTTCTTGTGGAATGGAAACTTGAGGTTTCAAGCTAGATCTAATAGCATCTGTTTCACAGAAAGGGAGAAAAGTTTCCCTTGTATCTATTCCCTTTATTATTTTAATATAGACTAAAACTTTAAGAGCAGGGACTCACACCTGTTTTGTAGAATCCAGCTGTATTCTCATAAAAGCAGGGAGACATAGTTGTGTCATAAAACGATCTTAACCTCCATGAAAAAATTTGGTTGGAAATCAGAAAATGTACTTCCAGCCAAAATCAGTCAATAGAGGTTCTGTCTCTGTTTGCTGCTCTGATTAATTTAAACTTCACATGTCACGGGGAGGAAAATGGAATACATTATCATTGATGAGCGAGGTTGGCAAGCTATCTCAGTGCGCTGGATGGAGCCAGGAACGATGTGCTCAGCTCCACTTACCACCCCTTTGCTTCACTGAGTGAACTTCCTCCTCATTTTCTGGGGGGCTGTGTTGGAGGAATGATTCTGCCCAGTCTCTCACTTCATTTATAGCATGACAAGGCCAAAGTTTTCGAGTTTTTACATCTATTAAAATACAAATCACAACGAGGAACCGAGAACTACAGCACCTTTTAGTAGATAACCATTTGCACCATCAGTGCCAGTTGTGAGCTGGAAAGAGGCAGCAGTTTTTCCATGCCAAAGGAAGGTGAGAGGGGCCAGTAGCTTAGCTTGCATCACATATCTTTTCCACAGTCCCAAGCCAAACCACTGCTATAGATTCCCCCCCTCCCAGTCACTGGACTTTCTAATGTGAGAAATATCTTCCCAAGGAAAGCAGTGGTTACACAGTCACATGGGATCCTGCCTTAGTCATACTGCTGGCTTCTGGCTCCGTTTTATGAAACCGGGCAGAGATGCCAGAGTTACTCTCAGGCTGAGATCTCTCCTGTAAGCAGCAGGAGCAGAAGTCAGGAGGGAGTAGACAGGCCCAAAAGACCCTCCCAGTCATCACAGAAAGGGATTTTTATTTGACTAAACAGCAGGCAAACATCCCATTGTATGTTACGGCACATGTACTGCCAGAAGAGCAGGAGATACAAATCTGAAGACCAAACCGCCCATGCTCCCTGAAGACACTGAAATCTTTTTGTAAGACAAAGCTGTTCAGTTCTGAGTCTTAGACAAATTCCAATCTAAGTACAATGCATTTATCTGCACTGCTTTGACAGTAGCAGTTGGATACTTATCTGTCAGTCTCAGACCTTAACAGCTCTACCAGTGCTGTTTGAATAGTTGCTCTGCTGTGCACCAACCTAGATGAGAGTATTTCAGTGCTCAGCAGAGTGTGCTTTAAGCATTAGTTTTATAAAATGCCTTGAGAATGTCACACTATAAATTGCAAGCTTATTGAAAACCATGAGCATACCCACCCAAACCCTGAATGGTGAGGAAGAGGGCTTGGTGCACCCAGATAGCCCCAGCATCACCAGGCCACGAGCAGCGTGCTCACTGCTCTGGAGAGTCCTAAGAGGGGAAGTGCAGCTCTGAGCCCTTTGATCGTCCCCCAGTGCATCTGAACAAGGCAGACATTAGGCACCTGCACTGCGTTTCTGCCCCAGAAGGTGGTCAGCACCTCGGTTACCTATGACTTACAGGGCTTGATGTGCTTTATGTATGGTATCTAAGACTCTGCCATGGATGTGAATGGGCAGGTAGGGAAAGCTGTACAGGGCCGAGTAGAAAGGTCTAGAGAGCTCACTCAGATGCTGGGAAGGATGGCTTTCTGCAAGGGCAGAGCTTTCTGCTGGGGCTATGGAGGGAGACAGAAAAGCAAAATAATAGCCTGAGACTAATGTGTGGAGCTCCTCTCCTCATTCCCAGGCTGAGCTTTGCCTTTCCCTCGCTGAGCACGATGACAGCATTTCCTTCAAAATGTGTCCCAGTGGAGACACAGTGGGAGAGTGAGTTGAAGCAATGCAAGCTGATGGCACCCTCACCTGCAGGAGCAAAGGCAGGGGACAGTCAGGCTCAACAACCACTCCATGTTCTTAGTCCTCTTCTTCTGCAAGGACTTTACACATGGTGTGAGTAGAGGAGTTCTAACATGGGACCTAAAACTACCAGGCAGAAGATGACCATCATCCTTAGATGTCATTTGCCTTAAACCAGAGCTGTTTGTTGATGGGTGTGCTGGAAAGGATTAAATAAGTCATTCTTTCTCTAAAAGCCTTTTCCACAGGCAAACATGGATGGAATGAGGTCTGTAGCCATTTGGAGAGGCCTTAGCTCCTATTTCCCCTGTCCTGCCACTGTCCTGTGAAGCCAGATAACCGTCCTGATACACCTCATATCTGTTTTTCTCTCCCATTCCTATTGGTATTGGCATCTAATGCCCAGACCACGACTGATGAGTTGTAAAGAGGTGTATGACAACAGTAGGAGACATTTTTCTTCCTCATAGAGCCTCCAGATCTACCACCAAGTCGCCAGCCCCAAAACACTCTCTGTGGAGACTGGCTGGAGATAATGTGAAATAAATGAGTTTCAGGCTTCTGTCACCCCACCTTGGGTCACTCGGACTCACAGGAGCCCACAGTATTGCCTACAATACTATAGTGGGGCTTTTTTGCTTTCCATTGCATTAAAGCAGCAGTAATAAGAGTGTCATGAGACCAGCACCAAACAGAAGAAATCCTGCCAAGTGAAGCTGTACTCATGTACAGCTCAAAGCAGCGAGGAAAGGAACTGTCCAGAGACTAAAACATTTCCATGTTAGACTTACAATTTAATACTTGTTTAACTTAAGTTAAACATTAAGATGGGTAAAGCAACTTTCAAAACAGAGCCAGTGCAGAGTTGATCCAAAAGTCAACAGGACAAAAGAATCTGGAACAAAAATCTGAGCCAAACCACTGAAGCTGATAATGTCTGGCAAGAAAATTCACCTCAGAGAAGAGCTTGAGGACAACAAAAGTCCATTAAAAAACACAAATCAGACCTCACCCTTTGCTGACTGTCTCTCTGTCTTTATTCTGACCAGATGGAAAAGACTCATGGTCTTGGAGGCCTGGGACATGTTCTCTAAGAAGGCTCTGCAGGATCAGGATTGCTTCTGCACTTGGGGATTCAACTTCCAGACCGAGCTGCAGGTGACCCTGCCAACTGGATTCACAAGGACAGAAACCTTTAAGTGACTCTAGCCCAAACTGTATTTACTGACAGAGAGCTGGTCTTGGCCTTGCCAGCTATTAATTGTACTTTGACAAATTATAAAGGCTTCCTGTCATCCATCAGGGTACCCACTTCCCATTATTCTGGGCTAACAGTCTGTAAAATGAAATGGCAAACAGAACTTCATTAAAACAAAGTGAGACACTTCCTCGGCTGGCAGGTTTGGAAGAGTAGGAACCGAGCCCCAGGGGTTGCACTTCCAGCTTCGTCTCTGACTAGCTATATAGGGGAAAAAAGGACAAAAAGCCCTTTCAGCTCTCTGTACCTCAGTTTACACATTCATCAAGCAGGGACGCTACTACTTAGAGTTCTCCTGAGAACATTATGGAAGTGAATTACAATTTATAAAGCATTCTGTGACCCTGGGTGGATGCAAAGTATTAAATTCTTATTCCAAAAATATCCAGATTAGCTGTCAAAGCACTAAATATTATTATTACGGTGATTGGAGAACCAGGATAGGAGTATTAAAAGCAATATCAATCATTTAATTAATTTATCATCCAGCAGAGTACAAGGGAAAACACATTCCTCCGGTCTAATCTCATACACCTTGCCCAGATTCCTCTGCCCTCACTGTACGCCTGCAGCCAAGGCAGCTGCCTAGGAAGGTAACACCTAAGTCTCCCAGTGCAGAGAAGACAGACAGACACCTCCAGGAGTAATTCAGATCCTGGGTGGGCTGACTCAGGCTCCAGAAGTGTCTTTATCTTTCCACATCTTAGGCTTGGTCTGTATTAGTAAGTTAAATGTGTCCAAGCTCTAGCCCTGACACCAGCTGGCACCATGCAGCCACCATCCAGGCGAGTAAATTTTCCTGCTCTCCTAATGAAGGTGTCTCTCTAGGGACCACCAGCTGGGAGCGGTCCCAGCCTGCTGGGCTCCCAGGTCATGACCAGAGACTGTTGGGACAGGGCTAGTACCCTCGGCTACACCAATGCCAGGGGCCTTTCTGACAGTATAGCAGCAGTTCACGTCCCTGTGCTCTGTAACAGTCCTTGGCCTGTTTAATTTATTAGTGGAGGCGTAGCCTTAGATGTACGAGATAAGTGTCTGAAGTTAGCTGAGATGTGCTAGGACAACACGGCTACATGAGGGACAGGGTTAACTCTTTCCATCCTGTAGCCATGTGACAATCCCACTCATCAGAAAGGAGGGACAGCCCAACATCTGAGTTGACAAGGTAAGTCTATATAAGCTAAATTCTTTGAAGGAACTCAAGATAACCTCCTTTTGGTGCTCAGTGCTCTTGGAAAGCAGCTGTTTATGGATTTAAGCTCAGTGATTAAGCCCATGCTACGCTCGGAGCCCTGTACTTGGGACCTTCCAGAGCCAAGCAAGGGATCACGTTCTCATCTGGTACCAGTCACCTGGGTCACTGGTCATCATGCTCTTCTGTCCAGTGTTGCCAGTTACTGACTGTTGTTTCCACCATCCCCTTCCCGATCATGCCCAGTAAAATACTTCTCCCTCATCACCCATATGCCAGCATCTTAGTATTTATAGTGCTGCTCACTGAAGCATCTCCCAGCCTCTACACACAGCCGGAGAGTGCTGTGTATACCGAATATACAGGTGAGAGGAATCTGGGCACCCGGGACTTGCCCTCAGCCTGGCCATGAGCCAGCGTGACAAACCCGGGAAGGCAGGTCAGGACGTCTGAGTCGCAGCCCCCTGCCTGAACCAGGAGACCACAGTGCCTCACAGCTATAATCTGAGCTCTTCTGATCCCACTGCTGTAACCACCCCCTAATCAGTACCAGATACATCCACCTCCACAGGGAGACAGGGAAAAGGACGGGGGATTGCCCCCCTAATGCCACAGAGAGAAGAGTGGTTCCTGGAATATTTACCAAGCCACTGAACCAAAACTTTGTTTTTATATTCTAGCTGACAGTTTTTCAGAGCTTTTCAGCTCCTCTTTTTATGTGACAGCCATCTTACAGCCCAAATCCTTGAGTCTGTCACTAGAAACCTACTATGCAAAGGCAACATGGCCAGCATCTGATGTCCTAGCATCCAAAAAGCAGCTGCTAGGGGCAGCAGAATAGAAATGAAGGGAAACCTGTGTATACACTCGAAAGTGAAGATACATTTAGCATGGTAAGTGGACACCTATTTAAATATTTTCATATTTCTGTGATGATCCATACCTAATACAGCTATTGCAGCTTGTAAGGATTAGGTGCTGTCTTCAAAGGCTTGCGGTTACAATTAGTCAGAGCTCAGGTAGATCATATGAAGGAAGAGGTGTGGGAGTATTTGCATGTCTGAGCCTACTGTGCTTAATCCTCAGTGTTTAAAATACTGCTTTTACCTTGCCTTAAAATATTAACAAAAGGAACTAAAACTTTACATGCCAATTAAGAAAAACTGCTCTAGATGTGGCTCTTGAAGTGCTTTGATTTGATTTGAATGTAACTATTTGGATCGCATGGATAGTAAAAGGCACATGCCTCAGAGTGGCAGCTTTTATTCCCTTAGGGCAGCCAGCATCCCCTCAATGCAAAGGATTAAATCAAAACTAAATTAAGAGAGATACTACAGAGAAGGCTGGCTGTGTACTTTTCAATATGGACAAAGCAACCCTTCTCCCCACTGGTAAAAATTCACACTAGTGCAGAGACCCAGCACAAAGCCTAGACGCCACTTAAACATCCTGCTGAGGGGCTTAAGCATTGGCTAGGCTTTGTGCTAAGCCTCAGTAATGGATTGAATATCACCCACAAGAAAGAACAGGGACAAACTGCAGTTAGATTTTGCCTGGGTCTGATTCTGTATTTCCACAGCCCTTTTATGGTGGGAATTTGGAGCCAGCATGAGATATAGGATGTGGCTTCACATTCCACTTCATACCTGAAACCTGCCTTTGTAATGAAAGGGGCATACAGATCTATTATCCATGATAATATTTCTTCAATGTAAATGGACACTGCACATAAAATATCTGCAGACCAATTACCACCGATCAAAGGTAGTGCCACTCACCTGAGCGAGCCAAAATGACGTGAGTCATTTTGGCTCAGGGTCTCCCATAGGGATTTCAGAATCCATGGCTTCATTCCCACACTAAGAGGCATTGTGTTTGCATGCAAGCTGGGGGCCTAACCATGCAAACAGACCTATGCATGTGGTCCCCTGGGATCCTGCTACAGATTCCACGTGGGACTCCACGTGGGTTGCTAAGACCGGTTCTTCACTCAGGCATCACTGTATTTTGTCATATAGTGGCTACGTTTGTATCCCAGATTCTGCCCTCAGGAAAGAGGGTGCAGATGTTGTTTGTGGCTACTCTGAACTTCCCGTAATCTATTGATATTTCCAGCCAGGGCAATCATGTGGGTTGGCTGCTATGAAGAATCAGTGCCTCTGCTGGCTGGGTCTGCCCATGGTGCCATTTCTACACAGCTGCTTCGGCCCTTTCTTCTTTGGCTGCTGCTTCTCGGGGGCTTTCACAAAAGGAAGCTCGAGTGGAAGTTGTTAAAACTCTCCAACTCATCACACCACAGGCATGTTTGGAACAAGACCCTGAGTTGCACCCTGGAGGTAAGAGAAGGGACCCAGGAGGCAAGCCATGGTATGTGTGCATGGGAGAGTCTAAATGTCTTTGTTTATTTAGATTTAAATAAGGAAACATAAGAAAAAGCTTAAGATGTGGATCAGTTGAAGAACTCAGTTCAAAAATCATGACAGACACAACTTAGCAGTATACTTCCCACAAGTATAAAGATACCAGGCAGTAAAACTGCCTTACAAACCAAATCCACGTCTGTGTCAGTACACCAGCCCAGGTGTGAAGCAGTACAGCTTCATTCAGCACTCAGGCCTGCTACTCTGGATGCAGCAGCGGGCAAAAGCCAACTGTCAGCTTCCAACTCCAAGCTTTGCCCTATTGCGATCAAGGAATAAGTCAAGGAAATCAGAGGCCCTGAGAGGTGTTTTCACAATCTTGCCTTACCTTTTACCAAAAATGTAATATTGCATGGCAGTTAGCACCAGCACTGCCGTAGCAGAGAGGGCAGAGGGCCATTACATCCAGCATCCTCTTCCCAAGAACCTGCAGCACCAGATGTTGCTGGGGAGGATACCAGAAACCCCATAAGAAGCATTTCTGTGCAATCTGTTCCCAGAGGAAGTTAGTACTTTATCACTTCCAAAACACCTGATCTAGTTTTGGTTTTTGCTTTTGAAATATTTTTCCTGTTCCTCTGGATATTATTAGCCATATAAATGCATTGGCCCTTTCAAGAATCCTGCTAAACTCTTGATATTAATGGCTGTGTCTAGACTAGTAAATTAAACAGGGCCACGACACTAGCTCTAACACTGCGCATGCTTGTCTATATTGTTTCATGGTCCCTTGACATGGATTAGCATCAGCTAACAGACAATACCTGAGCACAGTGTAGAGAACAGCACATTCTTGGGACCATTCCCAATGGTCAGCCTGGGTGTGGCGACCCTGTTTTTAGGGGAAAAAAGAGTTTAGTCATGTGGATATGAATCATAACATGACCTTTGGCTTCATGCCAGGCAACAGTCACTGGTCTGTTGCATTTAGTAGTACAGATGTAGCCAGTGGAACTTTTTAATAGCAAGCTCCATGGACCAATTAAGCAAACTGTGAAAAGCATCACTGAGTACCTTTTGAAGAAAGCCCACAATATGTAGATAGTAGCCTGATCCCCTTCGGGGGAAGAACATAACATTGCCACAAAGGGCTTGGTGCTGTGTCAAAGCACAGACTGTGTCATGAGGTTTTTGCCATGCTTCCCAAACTTTATCAGCAACCTAAGATTAAACGTGCGCAAAGAAGGCTTAGCACTGTCCCTCCCAAATACCTTTCCATGCCTGTGGGCATGTTCAAGACTTGTTGAAGAGAGCTTGGCTGGAATCTGATCAGTTATCTTCAAGGTAAACACAAATACCTTCTAACCTGAGGTGCTTTTGTATGAGGAACCAAATGGGAGGGTTTGGATTGCCTAGGCCAGCCACCACCCTAAATAGGTCTTCAGATTGACAGTAGACAGATATTTTCATAGAGGCAAAGAATACCTCTTTGCTCCTGTGTGCCACTTGTGTAGAGAATTAGGATGCTGGAAAGGATCGACTTGAGGACTCTGCTTCTTGCCAGCACTCTTTACTCCCTCTTGTTTCAGCTGGTGAAGGCCACTGAACCCAGAAATCTGTGGGTATGGACTGGGCGGAAGGATACCTAAGGGTCAGTGGATTGATTGGTCAGTCAGTAAAAGGCAAAAAGGCAAACCAGCATCACTGTGGTTTGCAAAATCACATATTGAGATAAAAACATGCATGGCTGAGTTTGGTAGAAACATCATACTTAATACACAGGAGGAAGTTCATAAGTGTCAGAGACAATTCTGTAATGTTTCTGTTTTCTTTCAGTATTGTATGTTTGCCATATAAATGTCAGTTTTAGACAAGGGACAAGCAGAAATTATACACATTGCATTTCAGAAAGCATGGGCGTTACCTTTCTCAATGAGCAATTCTGGTAATGCTAAATCATTTGAGGAGGTGAAGACTCTGCCAGAAAGTTGACTGAGCCGTCAGTTCCTGCTGAATTCCAGCCCATGCAGAGATCCTGAGTGTCTAGCTACAACTGAATGGAGAGGGAGGGATCCTTGTTGGGAAAGAGTGGGAAACACAGAAAATCTTCTCCGTTCAGCTACATGTACAGGCTAGGAGTATGCAACAAATGGTTCTCTGGACTGCAGACATTAAAGTCTAGGTTCATAATGGACTTCAAACACAAAAATAATAATTTAGGTACAGAAGTCCAATACTGGGGTACCTTGGAGCCATGTCAGCTGCTGCCTAACACCGGAGGAAAAGTCCTCATTGATGCTTAAGAAGAAATATTTTGGTGTACGAATAAAGCCTCCTACATCCTGCCACCACCTCATCACTAGGGGTCTTTATTAAAGACAAAGTTCTGGTGGGACCCTCAGGATGGGCATTCCTCTCTTCTTCCCAGGGCTCAGAGCATATCTGCCTGCTTGGTCTGGTACAAAAACCAGCCAGGACAGGACATCTGGGAAGTGCCTCTGTTTCACATGTGCTGCCCTTTACATGTAGCACCTTAGCATCACTCAGCTGGGGCAGGAGGGAAGCTCCGGTTTAAACTCTTTCTCTGTCTGAACTCATCCACATTCCAGGTGAGTGGTGTCCTCACAGGGGCTGCTTTCAGTCACTCCAGCCTTTTGTAACTACTCCCACTTTGTACAACCTATTGTACTCAAAGCTGGCTCAAACAATTCTGTCTGACCTTAAAATATTTATTTATTTAATATAATGTGGGAAGTAAGAGAGCTGAAGAAAGACCAGTTTCATAATAACAAATAAAATGGTACTTGGAGCAGTCACCAAAGGTAACAGCAGCTGGAGAGCAAGTCCCTGCTGAGAGAAGGCCTTTGAGTAGAGACATCGTGGGTGTCAAGGGAGTCCCCTAACCACAAGGCTGTGGAAATTCCCCATTCAGCATACTACCTTCTTCCTTTTCACAGCCTCAAAATGCTCTGTGTTCAGAAAACGGGCAGTCTACATAACTACAGTGCTGCTACAGAGGGTATGAGGGGTAGCTACTTCAATGATGAGCCACATCTATACATTATCTTGAATGTAATCTCACTTTTCTCCTCTTTTGGGCCCATGGTGTTCCCCTAGTTTCCCTTCCTTCTCTGTTGCTTCCTCTTATGAAAAGCCAAGAGGTTTCAAGGTACCTCAGCACTCGTGTGCATTTTACTGATATTCAGTAAATGTGCTTTGATGAGGGAAGAGTGACCTAGGTCCTTCGTTCAGTGATTTCTTAATCACCCTGAATTATATAGGTTAATACTCTAGCCTGGTCCTGCAGTCCAGTCTGAACCCAGTTTGAAATGTCTGCAGCCTAACCACTCTTGCACATACTTTTCTAAGCACAGGAGGAAATTGTCCACAAGGTCTCTCTTGGCCTTTGTAACACAAATATGAAAATATTTGCAGTCAAGTTAAGTAGTCGAAAATGCATCCAGAACAGTATTGAGCAACCCTGCTTGAGGAGAGAAGTGTCTATAGAGTCAGTGGGAACTGATATTGATGTCTCAAAGGACTTGGGAATACCAAGGACAAGGCAAACCAAAAAAGGCATAAGTAAAGTATTTAACTGAAGACTGCAAGAACTTTCCCTTTTAGGTAAATCACTCTTTGTATCTGAGTTCATCCCAAGGTGAAAAGGATAAAAGGCAATTTAAAAGGCATCACCCGAGTAATTCCAGAAGCAAACAGTGTTGCTTATGGGACAATCATTAACAAAGATGAAAGATAAGCAGTTTGAAAAAGAATTGGATAATTTATGACATTGTCTTATACAGAGATAAGTGGATGTTCTGTTAACCACATCTGACTTGAAACAGTCTGCTCTCTCTGGCAGATCACTCTGCAAGCACTCTCCACAAAGAGGTAGATATAGGTATGTTTGGAAGAAAGGGCCATAAGAGATGCATCCGAATCCTACTCCTAGGGAGATTAGAGTGACTTTTACCTCCTGAAATCAGTGCAATTCCAGTTTGTTCTAAGTACACACATATATTTCCATATATACATGCAATTCCATTGGGTTCCTCTGTTGCATCCACATCCAGGCCCTGACAAAGTAGCTGGATGCTCCCAGGAGAAGAAATATGAAGCCAGACAGGTAAGTCCATGTCTTGATCTGGCAACAGTCATGGGCAGGTGAGCAATGTGTTGTGTGGCCCTCTGGAAAAATCAGTACTTAGTTTCATTAATCTATTATGATGACTTAGGAAAAACATGTCTGACTTTTATTAACTTATCCTTGCAGGAGAGTTTGGTTAATGTATGGTATGTACACAGTTCTTCCCAAAAGAGTTACCAGTAGGATGGTAATAATTCAAGACTCCAGAAAGTCAAAAGGTGAAAAAACTAAAAGCTGTATCTCTGTGTAAAACCTAAGCACCACTGAAATCAATTGAAAGATTATTGCTGCCTTTGATAGGAACTGGAGTTCACCTTCTAGAGACCTAGTTCCTTTTAAAGTATTTCAGATGGCAAAAATCTTAATTTACCACTGCTGGTTTTAAAGCTTCACAAATGACACTTTTATAAGGACTGATTTCACTGCAACGAAAAACTCTTCTACTTCACTTTAACATTAAGCATTGTGCAAACTCCTGTCTGAAAGGATGGTAATTTTTTATGTTGGATAGTTCTTATGACAAACAACTAAAATATGCATCTGGAACTCTTGGGCTTATGGGACTTAAATCATTAAAATATTTTTATGGGAAAAAAATTATGAGTACAAATAAAAAACCCTGCACTTTTGCTCTGAGGGAAAGTTCATTCAAGGGTACAGTGTTCAGGGCACACAAACCCACTGCTTAAGCATACGTATGCCTCAGATGCACTATTTACATGTACATAGGCCAAACATCTGTGTGTGTTTGCGTGTGTAAAGTTTACATGTCTTCTCTTGGATTTGGCGACGTTTACTTTTGTATCCAACAGCCCAGTTTGAGCTGGGACCCGCTGGTTTTTGAATAGGTAAGGATCAAACTTCTTAAAAACAGAAGAGAGAATGATAGAGCCTTTTTCACACCAGATGATGCGGTGTAAACACAGGGCTCGATTCAGCCATGAGAAGGATGAGCAACTGCGTATCCTGCACCTTTGGTGCTTCCCTAAATTCAGAGACAATGCAATGATTATTTTGAAAATTACCTCTGCATCATAATCTGAATGAACATGTTAAAAAAAGGCCTAGTGACACTTAGCTGCTTTTTATGGGAAAAGACTTGGGTGTTGAAATGGTTTTATAAAAAATGTGTGACCTCTGGACAATTTCAGCTGGTGTTGAAAACAGGCTCTATGATTCTCAAGTGCTAGAGCAATGGGGGAATATGGCAGAAAATTATCACAGGGAATAGAAGGTAGTTTGCTTAAACCAGGGTGGGCCTCTGAGTCTAATAGTTTTTCTGAGAGAGTGTTGCAAAGGCTTGAAACCTTCTGGGCTCATGGTCAAAATCTCCCTCACTAGCTAAAAAAAGCAATGGGCGCGTTTTGGACAACCTCATGCAGTCACAGGTAATGTAAAGATAAACTCATAAAGGATGTTCCTTGCTCAGTAGGGTCCCATACACTTTTACTAGTCCCTTCCTAACAGAGCGGGTGAGCGATCTTGCAGTGCACCAGCAATGCCAATGACCGCTTGCTTGGTTATGGTGGCATGGAGAGTATCACACAGGGTACATGAATGCTAGGAAAGGACTGCTGGAATGGCTTAGCTGAACTCAAATATCTGCCTGGAGCACAAAAAAAGGGGAGTTTTCTGAACTACTTAGACCACAGACCATAAAGGGAAAGGTTTACAATCCCTAACTCCTCCTCCACTTAAGGGCTTTATGATTTATTTACATGGCATGTTTTATAATACACAGGGGATACATTGTGATCTGGGCTTGGGTTAAACTAAAACAAGTGTAGCTATAGGTATGAAACTCAGTCCTCTCTCTTGTTCCCAAAGCAGTTTTATAATATTCATATTTCTTATTAATACAGGGTCTAAAGGAGAAGGAAGGAAAAATGACTTTGGGAAGTTGCTCAGTGTGTGTTATAAGGAAAGCCCATGGAATATATGGGGAAATAACTGACCGTAGACGATCAGTACCAAAACCAAAACCGTGGTGGTTTACCTGACTATCTGAATAAAAGCAATATGGTTACTGTGACTTTGCCATCGCTCAGCTAAGATGCACCTCAGGTTTGTTTTAAGCCTGTCTGAACAGCTAATCAACATGCATTTGCTGAAACTCCTCTCATAGTGCCTTGGAAAGGATCCACCTTCACGTTAGGGTCAGTTAACACATTTTGTTTTGCAGATATGACAGATGAAGTTGTTTTATGTTGGTGTGTACAGCAGCTCAGCTGATGGACAGTGATTCATTAAGCTGTAGTAACACAGCCCATTTGTTGCATTGCTGCGCTCTCAGTTGGACGCCTCAAATGGCAGCCCTCGTGTTCCCCCAAAACCCCAAAGCTCAAAGCCTCAGTTCTGTTCTACAACATGAAACCACATACTTTGGCCTCCGTGCAAGGATGCTCATACGACAGAGGCCTTAGTAATACCAGTATCTTCATCTGTCCCTCCCTTTCCCTGCTCTTTCCCTAGCATTAGGATGAAGCTACCTGACATATCTCAATTGATTGGTCTTTGTACACTCGCTTACACTGGCTCTCTATATCAGCACTTTCCATGCCCTACTCCTTTTATAGGTGCTTCTATTGGATTCACCAGGGCAATGTATAGAAACTTACTTTCTGTAGCTTTACCTTTTTCCCTTCCCTCTCCATGCCTTCTTCCTGCCATCTGTCACCTTCCTCTTGTTGCTGTATCCTTTCTCAATATGTATCACAAGCATTTATCTAGGAAATAGGCTCAGACTCGGTGTGCTTGTTGTTTCATGGTGTATTCATATAGTCATGTTGGAGCCAGGAAACAGTAGAAAGGAGCAAGGCATGGAGAAAAGTAGAGGCAAGGAAAAAAACCGATGACTTTCAATGGTTCTGCCAAAAGATAGTCTATGCTGCACCAAGCTGTTTGCCTGCCTGTAAATCACATCTTAGGGTTTAAACCATGCAATGGACCTTGCTCCTTATAAGTAAGTGGCATACCAACCCAGGAAACCATCTGTTAAAATGCCATCTCAGTACCTGCTGGTTCCTTTATCCTGAAATCTCTTAGAAGTTCACCTCTTAGAACAGATGTTCCCTTCAAGCTATAGTTACTTAAAATTTCACTGCATGAACGAACATGTGGATCAGGGCTCTACCCTAGAGAAAGCAGACACTGAACTAAAGGAGAATCGCTGATAGCTGTTGGTATCATGGGACTGCGTGACTCAGAGTTCAGTTTCCGTCTGGTAGGAGTCGGTGGCCCAGGCAAATGTGTGTAGATCTAAATCTGATAAATCTAATTTATAACGAGTTCTGGTGTTCGGAAGCAGTGGAGCAATCACTATTCGAGTAAAGCTTTTTTTCTTCAGTGAGATAAAAAATATCTGTTCTTAATTCTTATCTAACATTAGGAAAATCTTCAAGGGAATAAATAAGGAAGTCTGCTTCTGACAAGTTATCTCACCAAGTTAAAACACAGACCATTTGTATGTGAATTGAATGTATTATAACAGACTTTTCTATAGTTTGATGTTTATCTAGAGATGGGAAAGTGATCCAGATAATATGATTTATCAGTCTCCTAGGAGTATTCCTGATGGGTGTATATTAGTCTAGCTGAAACTCTGACAAGGGATGGATTTTCCTCTGGTTCCTATAGGTAACGGTTTTTCAGCCTAGTAGTGCTTCTTGCATGAGAGTTGTTTGTTCTGTTTTGTATTTGTGCATTTTAAGATTATTTATTTTGTATTATCCACCATTAATCTCTTCATTCATCCCTATACTCATCCAGTGATGAGTGGTGTCCCTCAGGGGCCCATATTGGGACTAGTATTATTTGACATATTTGTCGGGGATGTGGACAGTGGGATCGAGTGCACCTTCAGCAAGTTTACCTATGACACCAAGCTGTGAGTGTGTGGTTGATACTCTAGAGGGATGGGATGCCATCCAGAGAGACCTTGACAGGCTAGAGAGGTGGGCCCATGCGAACCTCATGAGGTTCAACAAGACCAAGTGCAAGGTCCAGCACCTGGGTCAGGGCAATCCCAAACATGGATACAGGCTGGGCCATGAGTGGATTGAGAACAGCCCTGCGGAGAAGAACTTGGGCGTACTGGTGGATGAAAAGCTGGGCATGAGCTGGCAATGTGCGCTCGCAGCCCAGAAAGCCAACCGCATCCTGGGCTGCATCAAAAGCAGGGTGGCCAGCAGGTCGAGGGAGGTGATTCTGTCCCTCTGCTCTGCCCTGGTGAGACCTCACCTGGAGTACTGCGTCCAGCTCTGGAGCCCTCAGCACAGGAAAGACATGGAGCTGTTGGAGTGGGTCCAGAGGAGGCCACAAAGATGATCAGAGGGCTGGAACACCTCTCCTACAAGGACAGGCTGAGGGAGGTTGGGTTGTTCAGCCTGGAGAAGAGAAGGCTTCGGGGAGACCTTATAGCAGCCTTCCAGTACTTAAAGGGGGCTTATAAGAAAGACGGGGACAGACTTTTTAGCAGGGCCTGTACCGATAGGACAAAGGGTGATGCTTTTAAACTGAAAGAGGGTAGATTTAGATTAGCTATAAGGAAGAAATTCTTTACCATGAAGGGGGCAAGACACTAGAACAGGTTGCCCAGAGAAGCTGTGGATGCCCCATCTCTGGAAGTGTTCCAGGCCAGGTTGGATGGGGCTTTGAGCAACCTGATCTAGTGGAAGATGTCCCTGACCATGGGAGAGGGGTTGGAACTAGCTGATCTTTAAGGTCCCTTCCAACCCAAACCTTTTGATGATTCTATGATTCATTCTATGATTCTATACTCTTTTCCAGTAATATGTTATGCAATGTATACCACATCTGGCATTTGGTGTTTGTTCTCCCATCCCTTCCCTGTGGGTAGAGGCGAACACACTGCAGCACGCTCCAGGGGCAGTTGGGAATGAATCTGTTCAGGTTTTGAGGTTAGTTTTATTTTCTTATAAATGTTCATAATCCTGTGGATTTGTATGAGAAACATTTGTGCTTCTTTTTGTTTCATTACGTGAGACAACACCAGTTTAGTGTACCTGCCTGTCAGGCATTTATGGCATTCAGGCTTTGTCCAGTTAATGAGAAAAGCATGTCATCAGCAAACAAGGTTGGTTGGGGGTTAGAGAGGTGCTGGGGCTCCAGAGACCCATGTGCAAAGTCCAGCTCTGCCACAGCTTCCTACGTGGTCATGGGTGAATCATGGTGTAATGGGAAGGAACAGCATCCTTCTCCCACACGCTGCCTGTCTCACTTTATACCCCATAAGCTTTCAGAGAACCTTGTAGCGTATTTTTACAGCGCAAAGCTTAAGTGCCCGTCTAAGCTCAGGCATTTGGGCTAGGTTATCCTCAAAACAGGACAGCAGAAAGACCTTTTGGTAGCTGAGGTTGACTCTTTCAAGCTACTTGGGACCTTCCTCCCTTCTCCTGTCAGCAGCCACATCCTTCAGTTACTGCTCCTGATCCACAGCACTTCTTCTAAACCTTCCCAGCACTCCTCCCGCTCTGTGTAGAGCTCCATTAAGAGGATGTGGCTCTGCTTTAAGGAATTATTCCCATGTGAATTTTGTGTCAGAGTTGCAAAAAAATCCTCCGGCTCTCACAGATGACTTGCACTCATCTAACGCACTCGGGAGCAAAGCAAGCTGAGTGCAAGCTGAGCTCACAGATGCAAGGCCAGGTTACCTTCACCAACCCTACATTTTTACCTCCAGGTAGGTGAGATGAGAACCTGACCCAGTGACAAAATAACCCAGACAAAAGGGTGGAGAGGAGAGGACAGGACAGTAGGTACCTACTTCTCAAGCAGCTTTGTGGAGTAAACAAAAATGCCTTCTTCCATCTTGATTGTTTCTCACTGTTGGCCTTTTTAACATCTATAAAAAGAGGTGTGATCTATCTTGCTGTGCCTCTGCCAGGATTGTAGGCAACACACAGCCACCATCCAGCATTGTTTTTCCGGATATAGCCTGTCAAAATGGAAGGAATGAGTCAGTGTTGTGCAGAGCAAGAACACCATGATTAACACCTATTTCATGTGTGTTCCTGCCTCTTAATCTGGCAGATGAGGGTTTTGAATTGTTGGGGTTTTCAGCATGCAGGTTCCTGGGTATCCTATACACTGTCTTATCTGTGCATTAGTACTGATAGGATCCGTACACATACATTCAGAGGTGCAGACTTGCCCTTTAGGATAGTTAGGACAATTCTCCTTGTTGGAACCTCTTCAAAGGCTGCTTCCCAGCTCCAGCTTTGGAAGAATGGTCGTGGGAGAGAGCCATGACACCCTCCTGCTGCGGTCGCAGGTTTGTTTTCAGAAGCTGAATGGTGGTGTCCTGCCAAGTTGGATACCTGGCACTGGGAATGCTGATGTGATCGTGCACAAGGGGATGCTTATGCACTACAAACTGTTTCCTACAGGTGGAGTGATTTGTTTAATGCTTTGTGGTGGCTCTTCACATTTGCAGGTTAATTTGGTAGGTGCAGAATCACTCAGGGCAATCTGACAAACTCATTTCAAAACAAGTTTTTGACATATAATAATAAGAAAAAAATTGTCTTCAGTGTTCAGGCAGCAGAAGGAAAATTTCCTGTTAAAGGAAATTATGAAGACAGTGTAATTGCTACAGGATTAATTAAGCAATATTTCAGCTGTTTCTAATCACTCATTGTCTCCCTCCAGTATCCCAGGGACTCAGGATGGGCAGACCCTGCGGTCACAGCCTGCTTTGTTATTTAGAGGGGGAAAAAAATATCCAGCACTTCAGCCTTTCTGCACTCCAAGAATCCTCCCTTCTCTTCCTTCAAAGCTCATCTCAAACCTCACTAACTGGCAAAGCTGTTGCTACCACCCTCTGTTAACACCCAAAATCTTTCGCATGATAAAAGCATTCTCTACCTGATGCTAAAGAGTCCCTGTTATTGTATGTTGCAGCTGTAGATGTCTTGGGCTTAGGCCTGTGAACGTGTTGTTGAGGGGTTAGTTGGGACGTGGATTCACGGAGCATCAGTCACATCCTGGTAACTGCTGGAGCATACTCCATGGGAAATGTGGCCTGATCGCAGGGAGCTTGTTCCCCGGCGACTGGGGATGAAGCATGCAAAGGGCTGTTACCACAAAATAGCTGAAGTGTTAGAAGTTCACCGCTAGCGAAACTCCCAGCCAGTTGTTGATGTGACCGTACCCTGTTATTGTGCTTCCCAGCATAAATCTCAAATATTCAAGCAGGACTTTCGTCAGACAAAGAAAATAACTTCCAATGATAGGTAAAACAACCCAAAGGCATCTGATCTTCTGGCATCAGCTTTAAAAAGGAATAGTTCATTATAAACAAGACTGCATTTTGAAACTAACTTTTGACACAGAGAAGTGACTCCAATGTAATTGTGCTGGGTGTGGATGTAAAATACCAGATCTGGCTTTGGTCCTTCCAACCCACTGAGTGTCTACACAAACACATGTCCCATATAGTGTCTTTTCTGAGGTGTGATTCATGGCGAGCTAAAAAAAGGTTCATGTGCAGGTAATGGCCAATATTTATTGGCATGAGGAAAGAGTAGCTGAAAGGACTATTAAACCAAATAATAGTAAACTATTCCTGCTAGTCAAGGCTCATTAAATTTTTTATTACTCTCGTCTGCAATTTTCTGTATGTACATTTTGCAGATGATGTTCAAGCTGAGCCAAAATATGTATTGTGAATTATTCCGACCTTGCTCAGAACAGCTTTATATGTTTGCATGCGTGCCTGTAAAAAATGCTTTCTAATAACCCATATCTGAACATTGCCAGATGCATTTGGCACATTGTAAAATACAGAACGTCATTCACCTCCGGGGATTAAAGGCAGCGCTATTTAATGACAGGGACTGAATGTACTGCCCTTGATCACAGTGAGCCATGCCCTAAGCGATCTGTTAAAAGGATTTTATACCACCAACAATAGCCCTAGATTAATCCAAACAAAAAAAAAGAAGATGTAACATCACAAGCTTCCACACAAACCAAAGTCTAAACTCTGTACGCAGCAGGGGCGTACCTTCTTGCTACAATCCCTACATCCATCCCATTGCTGCCGTCACTTTCTGTGCTATGCATCAGTTTAGAGTCACCTCCCGTTACTGTGTGCAGCTTCCTCAACTTCTTGTGCAGTGCCACGAGGTTTATTTCTGTTTGTATCTACTGTACTTGCAATCAGAAGACCTATGGCACTCGGCGTTGTAACAGTTCAACGGAAAAGATGATTACACCCAAGAACCTATTGAAAATCTGTATGGAAAAGATGTCCTTGGTCTTAGGGCACTAGGCTGGACAGGTGAAACTCCTCTGTTTTACACAGACTTCCCATGCAATCCTAAAAAAGTCACTGTTTAGTTATGGTGCAGGTCCCCTACTGAAAAATGGGAATCACAGGAGACTGGAGCAAGAATTAGCAGGTTGAAGATGGGAAGCGTTTTGACACCATAGTTACAGAGGGCTCCTCAGGAAGAATACATAGCTAATGCAAACAGGACCATTTCATGCCTCAAGTTGTTCAATTACAAATCCTGGAAGGAGATACTGTGAAAAAGGGCCAAGTTCAATGTATATTTAATATTTCACTGCTGGGGTTTTTGGCAGCTGCTTTGGTGATCAATATATTGTAGAGCAGGACTGTCACTCCCCCTCAAAGTCGTTAGAGTAATGCATGACTCTGCAATCTTTCCAGCATGTCATGTGCTGCATAGCTTATTAGCAATCACATATATTCCTTATTCTTGCCTCTCCAGAGTTAAAGCTGAAATACATTTTCTCCTGGTAAAGGCCAGGGAACCGGCTTATATGCAAACTTTGACATTGTGGTCTTTGGGGAATTGGAACAGCATGTAATATGAAGTTTAAATTTATTTGTTTGGAGGCAAACTTACTGAAATACTAATACTTTTAGGTCTTAGTTATGTTATTAAGTGTAAAACACTGTTAATTAATCTCTGCATGGGAGATCAGACCATGAGAAGAGCAGATATGGTGGTCCTTGACTACTGGAGTTTGATCAGTCATTGTAATTGCTGGAAAAAAAACACATTCAGAAAGAGA
The DNA here is from genome assembly GCF_034638445.1 of Ciconia boyciana. NCBI lineage: Eukaryota > Metazoa > Chordata > Aves > Ciconiiformes > Ciconiidae > Ciconia > Ciconia boyciana. The sequence goes on from NC_132934.1 coordinate 211,761,335, forward strand.
AAAAGAGATGAACAGGACTAATGAGGACTTACCCCCTCCCTCCATGTTTCTCTCCGCAGTACCACAAATGGAGCCTACCATGGTCTTCTTTCCAGGGCTCTTGTTTCTCAGCTAAGGTATTGGATTGACTTGTTCCAAAATGGGATATTGGTGGGAAACTGAATATCACAAATCAAGTAGGATATCATAGCACTGCTGTCCACATTGGCTTAATTTTGTGAATTCTGGGACTCAGGAGATGATTAGGACCTTAATAGCCCAGCTTCAGCTCCTCCAGTGTGTCTGTTAGCCTTTCCCACACCTGCCACTCCTTTTTGTGTCATGCTGTTCCATGATGCATACAGGGAAATGCTAACTGCTTGCAGCTGGGCAGATGGTCAGAAGAGGCATCTCATGTTGCTTTCATTGATTTTATGCCTACTTCATTTAATTTACTCTTTTGTAACTACTTGACTTGAAACTGCTTGATTGTGCATTCATTAGAGCTATGTAATCCTGTGGTTTCCTATAAAATCTCTTTTCCTTCTTCAGTTCTTTCTGATTGCTTGTCACAACCACCTTCTGCAATCTTCCATAAATCAGGTGGCAAGGTTGGAAGCGGACAGGGATCATTTCTGACTTGGTCCTTTATAGGTCGTTCCTATAATACGCAGAGCAGCCACAGGCTTGGGCTGAATGTCCCACTATGCAGAGCAATCTTCCCTGCCACTGTGCAAAGCATCTTAGCAGCTGTCCTACCTGAGCACAATAAGCAAGAACAAAGCATATCGAGGTTTTTGTACTCATTTCTTTGTTCCATAAAAGTAAGATTTTCACCTGTAGTTTGGCTGTATCATGTCATGGACTTGCACATTCTCATGGAAGAGGCCAGCTCCAAATAGCGGGCTGAGAGTCCCTTGAGCAAGCCCTAAATGCTGCAGCAAGGGGAGGACACTTGGGCCTTGTAGACTCCACTGCAATTTTTGCAGAACATTAGAAGGAGACAGGTATCCAACCTGTCTAATGGAAGCACCTAAGCTGTACGCTGAATTTTACCCATCTACAAAACGTTATTTTAAAAGTCAGAACCCATATGGTCTGTGCGGTCAATGGAAAGAGGTAAGTGCCTTTGGAAACCTCCAGGGGCACCTAAATTGGGTACCCAAACTTAGACAGGCTTTCATGCTGGAGGCCTTCAACAGCACCTAGCTCTTCAGTGACTCCATGGGAAACCCAGCCTATAATGGGCAAGAACTGTTGTACTAGGTTTTGGAAATTTAGGGTGTAAGTCAGTTGCCTAAATTACCCAGACTAAACCCCATCTAGACTCTCAATAATCATGAGACCAAGGGCCAACTCTACCCCAGGTAAGTACAATTTACAATTCCTCCTCCCATCTGCATTATCTGTTTTAAACTCTGCTGCAGTGCAGATGTAGTGTGCTGTTAATATTTGATGCTCGACACCCATAAGATGGCTGCAGATCAGCAGTGGGTGACTCCCACTGTTTCATTAATGAGGTCTATTACAATAATTCAGGATGATTATACACACCATGAGATCTTTCTTATTATCTATGATTTATTATTATCTCATATCATAAAGCTGCATCTAGCTACATAGAAAATTTTTAGTTAAATAATTGTTTCAAATTTCTTCACAGTATGAAAAATAAAAAAGCCATCATTAAGTAGGACATGGAAACAGTGATGGGTTCAAATGATTATCAGAACTAATGAACAGAAATCTGGGTTTCTGATACTCTGTTCTATCAGATGTCACCAGAGTGTTTGACCCTGAATGCCTCAGTTTCTCTTGGAAAAAAAGCCTATATCTCTCATGATGTTGTGAATCTTAATTGACTAATATTTTCAAAGCACTTTGTGCTGCTCAGATGAAAGACTTTTCTAAATGCAAAGTATTATTACATGTGAAGTTCATGTCTGGAGCAAATTTTTAAAATAAACAATATGAAAAGCAGAATTAAGAATGGAAATGCTGATCCAGCCATCAATTACTTCACATCAGAGAGTGGGCAGAGGGTCTCCTTTTATGTTGTTTATTTCAAACAAACAACTCTGGGAATCTCCTGTGGAAATGAAATGCAAAAACCAAAGCCCTTTCATGGGTATTTTTGGTTTATCTCCACATGAATCTTAAATTCATCATGTGGAGAGAATGTGGAACACATTTTTTCCCCCGTATACACTCACTTTCCCACAATGAATAAAATCCATTTTCTTGCACAGTTTGTCTGCTTGTTCACCCAAGGGTAACAAAATAACCCAGAAAGCAGGAACACTCTGTCCCTGAACCCTGTTGAAAACTAAATAAATAAATAAGAGAAAAAGAGGGATGACTCGGAGGGTTCCCAGGCAAACCTGCCCAACTTAACATTGTGTATATAGTGACCACCGACACATGAGCCCCAGAGCTCCTAATTCCTTAGCTATTGCTCAGCAGTGAGTAATAAACCCTCGCTCAGTGACTCACACAGGCTCCAAAATGCAGCTGAGCGTCTGCCAGTGAGTATCCAGGTTTTAGAAAATGTGAGTGGGAAGGGGAAGATTTCTTGTATCTGCCTGTATTTGAAGGGGGGAGAAGCCTGGCACGCTGTGCGGGCCCTTGTGCGCTTTAGTTACAGCTGTTGGTACGCAGACTATCATACCAGGGGTTCCCAGCACATTCAGTACTCCAAAGGAATTTTGCTTCTGTATTTCGCCTTCTCTTCCGCCCTCCTTCCAGCACGCGCATAGACCTCACTCTTCTTCAGATTTAATCCTTCAGTTACCAAGATTTCACTTCTAGAGATACAACATCTAACCAGGAGATAGCTGTCTGCTGAAACCCTTCTCTCGCTGCAGGATGAGCTTAGCTTTTCCCAATGAATACTGATGTCAATACGCAGCGAAGGAAGCAGCCAGCTTCAGCAAGAGGAAAATAGTCTTTGCTGTAACTCAGTTTCTAAACTGCAGTGAAACTGCAGTTTCTAAACAGGCACGCAAACCAGGCTTGTCACAAGTGGTCTCTAAGGATTAATTCTAATCAATTTTGCCTGTTTAAATATTAGACAGCAGCTTGAAGATATGCCTCTATGCTTTAGGATGAGAGGAGTCGGGCATTTCCCAGCTGGTGATTCACCGTCCCTTAAACTCTTAGCTTAGGATGGGAGAAAGTGCCCTCTGGAGACATCTTGCTCTGTTGGCTCAAGATTAGACTCAAAATTAGACTGTTCACCTAGCTTAGACTAGCCATCCTGTTTTCAGTAGTTTAGCAACATCTGATGTCTGAGGAGCATTTTATATGGTTTTGGGCTTCAAAAGATCCTTCGTTCATTTTCTTCCATTACACAAAATTTTATTACACCACATTGGCAATTTCACACTTGAGCAGGTGATAGTTTGTCTTGTGATAAAGAGATGGTATCACTTTCCTCTTTTTTGTTCTGGCAGTTTGCTTTTGGAAATTTGTTCCAATAACACTCAGTTGCTCACTGTGCTGAACTCTTATATACTCTGCTAATCAAATGCCAAAGGAGAGGAGGGTGCTTAGTTGTTCATGGCCATGCTGACATTCACAGCTGTGTTTCAGTGAAATATCTACAACTGCATAATTCAAACAAATACTCCACCCACATACTGCTGCTAGATGCATGATTTATCCTGTGGAAATATTTTGTTCTTAGCAGGTCTTCAGATTTTAGAGAAGATCTGTAATTTGTGCGTGTGCTTTGACTTTAGCATGTCTCTCTACCTTTCTCCCCTGCTATTCCTTCCATTGCTGGCCGTAGTGATGTTGGGATACAGACATACAGTTTTACATCGATTTTGATAGGAGTTTTGGACATGAAGATATTTCAATATCAAATTGCTTTTTAAGATGCTACAGAGTGTTTCCTCATTTAAGAACGGCTCACTGCAATCTTTGCTGATTGCAGACCTCTCTGTATCGGTGATAAATTGCCTCCACTCAGCCCTGGAGAATGAGTTTATGCATCAGCACTGCACATGCCAATAGGTGTTAGTGGTGTTAGTCGGAGCTCCCTAGGGATGGACCTTCGGCTTGCTGTATCCTTCCCTCCTAGTCTAGAAGTAACACAAATGACTTCATCGTTTAAGATTCATTATGGCATAAATTAGCCATTTTGCACAGCTCACCATTACAATGATCTATGTTTTCCCCAGGTAGTAGATGGCAATTCATAAAGCATTAACTTTCACATATGGCATTTTCCATGGGTTAAAAAGGCTTTTGGAAGCCTCCTAGACTTCTGCATGGACCCAATAGCCTGTACGGATGTGCTGGCAGCCTCTGCACATTACAGCTACAAGTAGAGGCTGTTCTGATTTTGCCTACTAATTCATTCATCCCCTTTGCAATGTCAAAATTCCCCACTGTGACCTAAAGAATGTCTATTTGAAAAAAAAAAAAAAACCAAACCAAAAACCAAAACCCAAACTCATTTCTGCCTGGTACAGTGTTATGATTGCTGTTTCCTCTCTCTCCTTTAGAAAAAAAAAAATATCTGTCTGACACACTAGGTCTGGCAACTTGTGCTGCAGAAGTTTACATCAGCAGAGCCGGTTGTCCACTCCCTTTGCCAGAAGTTAATGTCTCAGAGTGGAGTCAGCAGAAGCGAAGATCTGCCCAGTCCCCAGCAGCTTCAGTGCAAAGTCTAGCTTCAGCTGGAGCTTGGCAGGCCACGATTTTTAATGAGGGGCAGCAGTTCTGATTAGAAAATGAACTCATTGATTAAATTCCTTCCTACAGTTGGCTCACGCATGCAGACTCCCTGACATAAAGTGTATTACCTAAACCATGGTATATCCTCTCAGCAGAATATCTGAGAAACATTTCTCAGCAGACTATCTAGATTAATTGACTTTTAGCAGTGCAAGCCTTCCTGCACTTCTATTCAATGGCCTTTTAAAGTGTTAATTTATTTCCTATTTTCTGGTTTTCTTGTCTCTGTAGTAAGTATGTATTTATAAATACAAGTACTCAGGAAAAATGCTGTGTGTTTGGAATGAAGTGATCAAGTCAGTGACACAAATCTGCTAAACTTCTGCTAGTGTAAATAAGAGGAATACTGATGTCAAGAAGCGCTACAATGGTTTATATCAGTCAAAAATATAGGCCCATTGACTTAAAAAATGTTTGTCCTGATTTATTTTAAAGAGGCATAAGAGACTCAAAGTCTCCTAAAATCAGACCCAAAGGCTTTTTGGAAGATTATCTTGGAGCTTCTAGAATTGATTGAAGGCTTGATGAACCGATAAAATTTTTACAAACCTTTGTATTGCCAAAAAAAAGAGCATTCAATGAGAAAACCAGCAAACATTTTTGCTTTACTTATGTAAATAGCATGCTTTTATGCTACATGATTTAAGAAGCCTGTCACTTTTTTTTTCTTTTATCATAGCATAGGACTCTGCGAAACATTTATGCTGACATTACACACAGGTTTTTTTAAATGGCAGCGAGATTGAGAGCTCCGCTCCAGGTACGAGAGCGTGCCAGCGGCTGAGTACAGCTGCACCTATTCAAGGGCACAGCTGACCTTTCAAGCTACTTCTCACTTTCAGTTGTTTACTTTCCTTATCAGTCCTGTATCTCTTCAATATACCTCTGAAGAGCTCTGTCATGCGTAACTGGATGCACAGCAAAGCTCAGTAGGAGGCTGCTGCCCTCTGTGAACTGGTTATCGCTTGGAAATTTTGTGTCAGCGTTTTCCCCTTGCCAAGGAGTTTAAAGAAAGCACGCTTTCGGATACAGCGCTAACAAGATGATTTTACTAGGTGGCGGTGATTGCAATTTCACTTGATAGCTATTGGTTGTTAATTGCAGAGCTAATATAATTATACAGAGGCCAGTTGAGTTAAAGTGGATTTCTAAAAGAGCCTTGTACCATACTGGCACCAGTTTCTCTGAGAGCCTGAGAAATCTTCAACAGATGAATTCTTCCAGTGCTTACTCTTACTACAGTTCATATTGGAGACTTGCCCACTGAGGAAGATATCCTTTGGGATAGGGGTGAGTATAAAGAGTAATACATAAATATAGCACTTGGAAAATGCTCCACCTAATGTTAAAAAGGCTTGTCTTCTAGGAACGAGGTTCAAAAAAGGAAGGGATGACAACTGCCTGGTTGTAGAGAGAAGGGTGAAGAAATGCTTTGCATGCAGTCACGTGGGTTTCTTCATGATATTTTCTCTTTCACGATACCCAGGTTTACTTGGCTCTGCAGGCATTTTTATAATGTTCACTTATGTGCAACCTCGTATTATTTTCTCATTTTGCAGTATTCAAAAATAACTATTTTTAAAACTCACCTTTTCACACACCTAAGTAAAACATTTAAAAATCACATTGGCAAATAAGCCAATGAATACAACGTTTATGAAGTACAAATTATCATCTCTCATTAAAAGCTTCTCACACTGTTTTGTCCTTTCACCGTATAGACTCATACAGCCCTAGAAGACTCAGGAATGTCAGAACATGACCTAAAATAATTACTATCATAGAATCATAGAATGGTTTGGGTTGGAAGGGACCTTTAAAGGTCATCTAGTCCAACCCCCCTGCAATGAGCAGGGACATCTTCAACTCGATCAGGTTGCTCAGAGCCCCGTCCAACCTGACCTTGAATGTTTCCAGGGATGGGGCATCTACCACCTCTCTGGGCAACCCGGTCCAGTGCCTCACCACCCTCATCGTAAAAAACCTCTTCTTTAGATCTAGTCTGAAACTATTGAATTGATCAAGTCAAGTGCTAATTGCAATTTTGCACAATCGAAAAAGATTGTTCAAAAACATGTTATGCTTCCTTTTGTGGCAGCAAGTCATTATTAAAACCTCCTTTGACCAAACTCTGGTATGATGATAAGTATTTCATTGCTTTAAAGCCAGAGAGGACTGTTAAAACTTTGGTTACCATGATTTGTTAAACTTCCTGCATATCAGCAGTACACGTACACGTTCCCATGCCATGACAAATGTGAGCTATTCAGAAGCAGGTTAACCCAACCGTCTGTACGCTTGCTCCCGTCAGGCTGAAGGTAATACAGATCACTGTGGTGTACTTTCACTTGTAATTAAGGTACCTCAAACTGCCTTAACAGCAGCAGTGAGTGAGGATGCGCATGGGTTGATCAGCTGACATAGTAATTTTACCCCTCAGTAACTTGTATAACAGCTCTTGTTCATGTGTCTGAGTCTTTGATCACCTCCTTGACTTCTTTTATATCACAAAGCATTATCAGGACATCTTATCTTTTTTTTGTGAGCTGCAAAGTCTCACTCAGCATCATTTTAATGAATCCATATTGTTAATGCAATCTTTCAATTGCGCAAAGTTTTCTAGAAAAAATAAGGGTTCAGGTCAGACTTGTGGCACATTACTAGTTGGAAGGTCAGTTGTGCTCCTTCAAATAACAAACTGACTTCTAAGCAAAAAGATTACCCACCTCCTTTTTGTCTTCAAAACCTTCTGTTTAGACACGTGATGTTACTTGAAAATAGTATCATCATGCTAGATGTAAAAATGTACTCTTGCATCACACAGAAAATAATTTTTTATTTAAAAAATGGCTAAAATTTATAGATGGACTATAGCAGTATTCTAGTCCTATTGAAGCCTACTGTAAAGCCTATGATACCTTCTATGGGAGGAAGCTCAAAGTCTATGCCTATGAAAAAAATTCAGTTTTAAAATAAATCAAAATTATAATATTGTGTGTCACTATAAATTGATCTTGTTTAGTAGAAATTCAGACGTTAAATAGTGCATTGTCGTTGCTGTTCTGCCCATTTCTCTTCAAGAATTTGGATACTGAGGATCATGCATGTGCACTACAGGATTAATGTACTGCTTAGGACATCTGTAGTAAGATGGCAGGAAACAGGGAAAAAAAGCCAGCATTTATATTAGAGAGGACAGGAGAATTTATTGACTGACGTGTGTTTATCTCCATGCTCATTTTTCATTTTAAGAGGTGTAAGTATAAACCAGCATCACTATAACTTAAAACTAGCCAAAGGCAGGAAAGAGGTCCAAAGGTCTGATTAACGCCTTAATTGCAGAGCTGCAGATGGTTTTTGTCTGGACAACAGTGAAGTCTCTCGCTGCTGAAGAATAACATTGTGAGGGCATATGTCAAGGAAGTAAACTGTGACAAAGGGAGCCTAGTGACAGATGACAAAGTAAGCAAGGGACTGACAGCCAGGACGTATGGATCCTGTTCCCAGCTCCATCACTGTCTGAGTATGTGACCATGAACAAGAATCCTCTGCATGTCCCTCCATCTGTAATGTGTATGAGAAAATACGGAGTGAGCACAGGGGCATTAACCATGCCTATAATTAAAAAAAAAAGACTTTGAACTTTGCTGCATGGGACAGGCTGCAGGAATAAAGGTTTTTAAAACTAGTGAGGATCCCATTGCAGGGATCTGCTATTTTATGGTGGCACGCGATCATCTGTGGCATTTGGTCTGTAACCTTAGGTCTTGTATTTGTTAGATGTGAACAGAAGAGTTCTGGGGCTGCTGCATCTGGAGCAGACTTTTTTGTGAATCCTTGTGGATTAAACATCAAGTATATAATTGCTTGCAGTTGCGAAAGGCTGGCATGATGTTCCCTGTGGTGCCTTCAAATCCCATGGTTTGACCCAGTTTGATACACTGTATACGCCATACAAATTGAGTCTGTAACTTCTAACCAAGCTAAAGCATACCTTTATAATGTATATATTTCACTATAGATACATTACTCTACAGATATTCTCTCTCCATATACATATGCATATCTACATACTTTCTACATAGCAATATGACCAAGAAGAGCAGTCTAAATGCTACAGCAGATGAAAATGTTATATCCCCTTCTACGTGGGGAACTCACCATAGCTCTCTGTGATCCAGTTGGCTCCAGACTCTTCTATAGCATTTACAGTTTTTCTTGCCACTATTTGTTGTACAGAGGGGTCCAGATCAAAACTCACAGCCCCTGTTGCGTTAGGCTTCTTGTGTCATGATGAACTTATATTAACAATCTGCATGAATGGATAGTATATAGTCTCTGCAAAATCTAATAAACCAGGAGACACACGGCTGCAGAATGCCAAGAATTCTCAAGGTACATGGTTTGAAAACCACTACAGTGTACGTTTATAACAGCAGCTCAATTCATTTCCTGAGAGGAAAGATAATGCCATAGAAGAATAGACAATATAAGGTCCCTCTTTATATGTCAAAGATTCATTCTCTAGTAAGTTTAAAGAGTATTTCATTGGCATTCTCTTAGATGCCAAACTGTTAAATGCAAGGCCACAGCACAAAGAGTTTTCTTAAATTACTACAGGAATAAATTAGCTCTTATAACACGCTCTGAAACTTCAATTGCATTCTGTAGCAACCTGCAAATCCCCAAGAGTATATAGAATCCTATTCCACAAAACATTGTTTCCTTCCTGCTGCTGAAAAATAGCTTAAATAAAATCCTAAGACCTCAATGCTGAATATAAGTGTGCATTTCATTGCTTTTATAGCTTTTTTTTGTAACACTCTTTCTAGTTTTTTAATCAAGAATTTAACTGTTGCTTCAATCAAATTTGCATTCAAGAGAGGCTTGCATGTTAGACAAAGAGCATTCATGTGCGTCTGACAGCAAGCACTCTGCACCCCGGAGATAAAGAATCTAAATCAGATTCAAGCTTTATTTTGCAGTGCCAGGTAAATTTCAGAAACCCAGCATTTGTAATTTGTTCCTCACTAAGTTGCAGAAAATCAGTTTGATGGCTATTGTCAGCCCATAGGAGGTAAAAGACAAGAAGTCCTGTGGCAAGGCACTATTCAGAGTCTGCACAACAGTAGGGAGACAATTCATGGCTGCAGAGAAAACCTTATTTTTACTTTTATAAATGTACAATACATCCCTGCTCCGAGAAGCATATAAGCTAGAATTTTAAAGTGAAGGAAATAAAGTATGTGAAAGAGTAACAATAAAGTCAAAAGCATATATATGTGTATATATCTCTTTCTATATCTATATCTATCTTTCTGCGGCAGCGTGTGCATGAGCCAAAAATGCTCCAAATGCTGTGAGCTTGTTAAAAATAACCCTTCTTAAAACCTCGTCCTATATCCTTAGCGGTCAATAGCGGGAGATCCTCTATGCAGCCATTTCTGCAGCGCATTTAGAAATTAAATACTACAGATACAGCACTTCCCTCACACCCCACCTCATGCGTTTTGCCAGTCCATTGTGGAAGGGGTGTGCAGGAATTCCCACCTTTGCCATTTGACCTGTTGTGTAGCCCCAGGCAAGTGATGTCTCCGCTTCCCTGCCTGGATTTGTCCCTGTTGGACATATAAACCATAAACAACTTCTGAGGAGTTACTGTGCAAGGCAACTGACATATCTCCAGGCACTCCTGAAATTGAGATAATAATTCTATCAATTCAGGGCCAGGAAAAGAAAACAGACTTCTCTTCTGACAGTTCACACACAGCTTTATGGTTTTGTCATAACCCTCGATCCAGCACGGATGAGCAGAAGATAGATGTACAAAGTCAAGATTTATATGGCAACTCTCTCCCAGGGATGCAGTGGAAGTTGTGCCCCCAGCCAGAGGCTGAACCAACAACTCGGGGAGCTTTCTCGATTGCTCTTTTGGGAGAACATTGTCTGACAAGCTCCAAAGCAAGCTAGGAAGCCCCATTATTTTGTTGTGCTTTGGAACAGTATTAGGCAGGAGAAGCTGATTTACTTTTGAGAAAATGGTGTGAAAACCTTTTGATGGTAATGAGTTAATTTGGTTAGCTCACTGTGTGCTAGTTTATGGGCTTTCCCAGTAAAAAAAAAAAGGTGTTCTGCTCATGTTCATTCAAAAAGAGGCCATGATTCACGAGTTCTGAGAAGGCACCTCAAAGAACATTAAGAAGCAGAATAAAATTCCCATAGTGTTTAGAAAATTGGAGCCCAGCCCAAAGAGGTGTCACAGTTACCTTCACTCACTCGGGTCCAATGTCAAGAAATAACAGTTCCCCGCACCATTCAGGAACAGACCAAAGCTCTCAGCCTGGCCAGCAGTCCCGTGGCGTGGGAAAGGCCTTTTAATGTCTTATTTCCTCCTCCTACAGCTTCCCTGTCTTTCATCAAGCAAGCATGGACGATAAATTTGTTTTTCATTATTGGTGTCTGCCTTCCATGGTAGCTGTGCTGATGTCTGTGCTTTTGCATCTTGTCTTTAATAGTACTTATTGTCTACTCCTCCTCTGAAGCACAATTAAGTAAGGTCTACCAGAAGGCTTAGAGGACTAGGAGACTGCAGGCTACACGTTTTGTAGAAACAGAAGCCAGCAATGTCCTGCCCTTTTCTCAGATGGAGGAGTATTATATCTTCAGTATTTGCTACAGATGAGTAAATTTAAGCAATCAGTTCTGCAAAAGACCCAATAAAAGTTATTCTTGCTTGGGCTGATCTAAAGATTCAAATCTAGATGAAATTTTGGAACTTTTGTTGTTAAATATTTAGTAAATATTTAGCAAATCAAACTCAAAAGTAAATTCACACAGTAAAAAATTATTTAAAAATCTGTTCTCAGTAAATTATTTTCTTATAATTGATTTTCTAATTCAAAATTGAGACTCATTAGGGTTTCAGCTTCACTGAAATACTGTAGAAATGAAAATATCCTGTGATAACACCCATTTTCATCAGTAAAACATCACTACTGTAAAAAAAAAAGTTAAGCTTTCACTAGATCATATTCATACTTAAAATTTTACACTTTTCTAGGCCTTCCTGTATTTCCATGAAGTTGGAAGTTTAGTCCATTGCAGGTCTGAAATCCTCCTGAATTCTTTGTTCCACCTACTTACAGTGACATAACAAGGAATTTTATCCAGCCCTGAAATTCTCTTTCCCTCTGTCTCCATTCTCGTGGGGCTTGTATATGTGTCCAGCTGTCACTAGGCACAAGAAGAAATAATATTCAACATGCAAGGAAACCTCTTCTGTCTACAGATATTGGGTTAAAAACGTGAAAAATTTGCATTGAATACGTTTCAGGTTGCAGTGTAGATTTTTTAAATACTGTCTCCGTATCATTCAGAATGGAGTTTTTCCTTTATGAAAGAGGCAGAGATGAAGCCCATGCATCACCTCCCAGGTATTTTCATAACGCCATAATGCATGATGGTTTTGACTCCTGACAATTCAAGATGCTAAAGCTACTAGTTGGTGAACCAATTCAAACAAACTAACTGGCACTCTTTCTGCTGGTCATAGCAGAGATGACAAGCACATGGACCCCAAAGAGACCTTCTGCATGTAGTCTAAAAGAGTTTAAGTTAATTCTTAGACATACACAGTCAAATTATACTGAAGTTCTGTCCTTCTCTTAGAGCACTTTCAACATGAAATTGCAGGCCTTTTCCAAGAAGAGCACGGAGTATTTTACAAAACGGGCAAAGTGAACTGATTTATTTTGAGTTTTGTAAGTGGTGAATCTTTCCCCTGGAAAGCACTAGATGGTGGAATTAAGTCCCACAGGTAGGAAGAGCTTGTCTAGATTCTCCAAGGCACAGTAAATGCATTTGCTCTGAGCCTGAGGGTGGACACCTATTGCTAGGAGAGCTAATGCTACTGCCTGAGACACTTCTCAGCTGTGCAAAGCAGCCTCATTGTGCAGGCTCTCAGCTTGGCACTTTTTCCTCTATCACATAAATCTCCTCAAACAACTTAATGGTACACTTTTGCAAAGCAGCCAGGGAAGTTTCTCCTCTTTTTTTATCTTTGCTCACTAAGAGTGGCTCAAGAATCTGGAGATTTAGTGTTATGGACTCTCCTACAAACAGTAGTGTCAAATGTCCTGTTTGCTACGCGCACGGCCACAACCACCACAAAGACACTGCAAAATTTACAGCGAGTCTGTAGAGGGATGGAGAATAACTCATTCAAATTTAGGCTGGCTAAGACCAATGTGGCTGGTGGGAGTAGGAAAGCTTTGAAGAGCTGGTGAGATATTGACTTTGTTTTTATTCAAACTGATCCTCACAATTCCAAATTCTCAAGGTGATGTAAAGTCTCAAGATTTTTTCAATTTATAGCTACGCAAAAAAGCAATAACAGTGGCAAGTTCCTTCTTGTGTCTTCCATGCACTAAGAATCTCCCTGATCATAATCTGGCCTCAGTGATGCACATATTCCTTACCTCCACTGTCTGGGTCTCCCCAATAGTGTGTCCCTATTTACGGCCAATTTCTGGTATTTGAAAGGAAAGGGGGAAAAAACCCAAAGACCAGACAAACAACCTCACTCTCAGAATGTATCTGTCTGACCTGTGTGTGTGTGCGTGTGTGCGCGGGGAAGTTTTTTTCCTCATGGTCCTAGCAGTTATTAAGTGGCCCCAGTCCTCAAGTATGAGGTTTGAATGTAATCATTGTTTTACAGCAGAGGCGTAAATATCCAGGGCACACTGAGGGCAATGCATGAAGCCATATACTCTTTAGGGAGAAATCATAAGGTCACAGAATCGAACTGAAATAGTCTATTCTGTTCTATTCTATGGAGTGCCTATAAAATGCCAAGGCAAGAAAGGACAACCACATCCGCCTAATCAACATCTTTCACTCTGTAGTCCATTCTTTTTGGCACAGACTGTATTATTATTCCCCCAAAATATTAAAGCATATTAAAAAATACGCCCACAGCCAGCAACACAAATGGGAGAAGCTGGAGAGCATCCCTCACCCAAAGCAGGCCTGAGCTTCGTGACGGCAGTGCAGGTATGGGAGCAGCATTGATCTGAAGATGGAATTGAACCTGAATCTTCCACTCTTTTGGGGAGTAATCTGGCCACTGCGTTTTTACATGAGAAGTGGTAGTAGTGGTGATGATGTCACCATTTTAAAGGACAAAAGAGCTCATTTCTTTGAAGAAATGGATGCAGGGACCTGCCTTCTTCAGTGAATACAATATATAGATTCCAAGATATTAAAAATATGTGTAATATACATAATATATACCACATACATAGTAGAGTATATACAGAATATAAACAATATAGTGTGTATATAGATTTTCTATATAGAACGTATAGATTACAGGTAGATTGAAATGCCGACCTGCCCACAGCTGCTCGCACTCCAGAAAGAGGCATGTCTGACAAGTCCTTTCAAAGCGCTTCCCAAGGACTAGCAGCTCCTCCGAGCAGCCTTACCCCCCTCCACGTCCTGCTGGGGGGCCCGGGCTTCGCCCAGGGCGCAGGGCACCAGAACCAGGCGTCAGGACAGGGGCTGCCGCCCGCTCTCCACAGCAGGGGCCCAGGCTTGTCTCTCACGATGCCCTTTATTAAGGCTAACGGAGAAAACACAAATTCGAAAGGAGAGATGACCGCAACGCGCCGGCGGGGCGAGGGGCTCCCTCAGGCCCCGCGATGGCGCGAAGGCAAAGCCCCGGCCGGGCGAACCCCCTCCCCTCAGGCCGCCGGGGCCGGCCGTGCTGCGGAGGTGCCGCGCAGGGTCCCCGGGCGGGCGGGCGCACTGTCCCCAGCGGAGGCGGGGCCCCGGCGGGCCCCCCCTCTCCCCTCAGCCGCCGGCTGAGCCTTAACAGGTAACGGAGGAGGCGCGACCGCCGCGGGGTCGGGCGGGATCTGCTTCCTGGGTTTCCTTTCGCTTCGGCGGGCACCGCCGCGCCGTGAGGGGCCGGGCCGGGCGCACCTGGGCCGGGCCGGGCTGGGCCGGGCCGGGCCCGCCCTCCTGCCGCGCCCTTCCCGCCCCGCCGGGCGCCCGTGTCCGCTGAGGCCGTCTCCGCCCCCGCCCGCAGGAGCCGCGGCAGGGCGATGGTGCTGGTGTGCGGCGGGGCGGGCGGCCGCCTGCTGCGGATGGCGGGGGCCGGCCGGTGGCCGCTTCTCCTCAGCGTCGCCCGGGGCCGCAGCTGCCAGGCGGGGGGTACCTCGGCCACCCACGGCAGGGCCCTGGCCGTCAAGAAGCGAGGCTACGACATCACCAGGAACCCCCACCTCAACAAGGTCGGTGCCGCTGGGGATTTGTTTGTTTTCCAGGGGCGTGAGCGGCCTGGGTGAGAGGGAGGGGAGAGGGGCTCGGTGGCGGCTGGTGGGGTGGATGGGAGGTGGGGGAAGGTGCTGGGCGTGGATCGCAGGGGTCCCAGCTTGTAAGTATTTTGGCAGCGTTGCCTGTGTCTGACCCCAGCGTGCAGCCCCGCTCTGAAAAGGGGGTGAAGTGCTGGGGGGAGATGGGGGAGCGGCCGCACGTTGACCCAAACAGAGCATGGGGCGAGTTTTGTAAGGGGCCTGCTGGCTCGGCATCGGCAGCCTCCTTCAGAGCCAGTCACTTGGCTTTCCTTCATCCGCTGCGGCTGCCATGGTGGTGGCACTGGAAGAACCTGTGTAGGGCAGAAGTGCCTTTGGCAAGAAGCTGAAGCCATTTGCCTGAAATCACAAACAAACACGGCAGGAGAAAGCATGGCCTCTCCTAAAAATCCAATACCAAAACCTGAGGTATTTTGTTATATGGTTGTTATTATGCATGTAGGAGTGGAACTGATCGTTTACACCTTCATGTTAAAACAAGCGTGTGTGGTTGTTCTTGTTGCAAAGCTTCCTTTTATAGTATATCCATAGCAATGTGCTTTCTGGTACCTAAACAGCATGTTTTGCCAAGATTAAGTTGTATTCATTCCCAATGTTGAGCAAACCTCAACATTTAAAAAATATAAAAGAAAAGCTTTAGGAGAAAGGTATTCAGCAAAGTCTGCAAGGTGTGTAAAATGGGACCCCATAATTTAGCCCCACACTACTTTTCTATCCCTTTCCATAATTTGAAAGGAAAAAAGAATAAAATCGGGATGCAAATTTTGGGATCAAATATGTCAGATTCAAGAATGCTGGGTTTCCGCTTCTTGTATTCATATTACTAACTAAAAATATGTTAATTACCTTAAAAATAAGCAGATATTAAACATGATACTGATAGTTGATGGGGCTGTGACTATCATCTGCTTGTTATGTAGTTATCCAATATATGAGCCTCCTGTGTTGTCTTCTGGACTTGGAGACTCTTTGGATCACAACTTTTACTTTGTGTAGTACGCGTTGCGCTGGGCTTGCATCTCCTGCTACCGTTTCAGCATCCGTAGAGGTGCACCCCTAAGGACCAAGGCACACTATGACACAGGATGTTACTAATATGCAACAACTTTGTAGGCAATCTGGTTTGAATTGTTATATGGTGAATGTCTGAAAGACTGAAGAGAAGAGCAATTGCCAACTATCTCATAAGCAACAGTAATTCACCAGCGTTAAGTGGTTTTGATGGGTTTTTCTTCAGTATCTGGCTTGTTCTCTTGAGTGTTCAATGATAGTTATAGAGAGTGACATAGCTAATGTTTCTAGTAGTCTTACATAAAATCAAGCTGAAAAATTAATACTTTGACCTTTGCTCAGTGTAATGCGATAATAACACACAAATAGTTGAATCTATCCCATGTTTTAAATTGATCTGACTACCACAGAAGTAGATTTTTGAATGTCCCATTTGGTGATTTTCAGAACTGAGGCTTTTCTAAACTGTTTTCTCCCCTTTCAGCGAAAGAAAGTATTTATCTTTAAGTCTAAATGAAATGTTAGTCCATGTGGAGAGAAGGGAAGAAAACTGCTTCTGTGAGAGGTAAAATATATTCTAGTGTGCCATGTTTAATTGGCCATGAGAAATCTCCCAGCTGGTCTCCAGCCTGGTTGTTTGCTGTTTATGTTGTTATGTTCCTCTGTCAGTACGGACCTTACAATCATTGATACAGTCATCTGCGGAACATCCAAGTGAGGACAGAAATGGCTGACATAGGTGGTAAGAGATAAGGACTGCCTGTTTATGCACCTAGGTAACTAGTAACTAGTCATTAGTAAATGCTCAGGCCCTCTTTCCAAGCTTTTCTAAACAGGCTTCTATTTTTCTGTAGCTCTTAAGTTTTTTGTAGTATCTAAGGAATTAACTGTGTTCAGCTGAAATGGGATATTTTAGACAATTCATATGTTGTCAACGTATGATTGATGTCCCTTTGGTCTGCTATGCTGCAGGGGTGTAGGTCAAAATTAGGGATCTCAATAGGTTTTCAGCTGTTATACTGTCATCACAAAGCAATTACTGTCTACCCATTTGGTAGGTAAATGCAGGCATGGGGTCATTGCCATTTTTCTACAGTAGATCTTACTTTAATCTAAGCTGTCATCTGATCGAAGGCTGCTCTGCAGGGTATAGTCCTTACATCTCTCCAAGAACCTTCGAAAAAGTTTTTTAAGTGAGGGTTTGGACACCAAGTGTTTCGCTGCTTTATTCAAAGCCCTGGCTGTTTTATAGCTTTCGGGTGAAGTTTGAAGTGTCAGTCTAAAGCTATGAAGCGTGTGGTATTTATTCGACGAAGACTATGTCCCTCCAGCAGAATCACAGACAGATTTACAGTCTGAGGCTATTGATCCAAGTCTTTGCTTGCTTACTAGGTCAAAGCTGCTTTGTGGAAGCATTTCAGACTTAGAAGTCGCTGCTGCCAGGTCCTCTGTAATACCCTAAATATCAGCAAAAGCAGGTGCTAGATGTAAGAAATTTGCAGTTCTTTCTTTCCTTTCGTCATTACTATGTGAAGTTGGCTGGCTTTTCTGATGTAAAGGAATTAAATTTCTGAATGTTGACCAAGGGTGCCAATACTGTATTAAGCATAGATTGTAAATGAGTTACCTCCAGTTTTTAAATTATTTGACCAGTCAATGCATTTTGTATAAGAGCTTACTTGACTAGGCATTTTGGGCAAAATTTAGAGGAAAAAACTGTCTTGCAGTAAAGGCAAGACTGGGTTCCATCTCTGTGACTGGGTTTGGTTCTGTGACTGTGTGTGACATTGGGGAAGTCATGTGCCAGGTAATCTTGTAGGTTAAATCTTTGGACAGTAGGAGGAACTTGGAAGACAGAACCGGTTATGCTTCATCTATGCTGATGAGACTTTAAGTGCATTGTATTTTTTCTGTACTGTTCAGAAATGGTTCTTCCTTCTGTTTGCAAGTATTACAGCCCTTGTCTTATCTAAGGGCAGGACTCGGGAAATTTCCATTCGTCTGAGGGGTACTTGCGGTCTTAAACGGCAATAGCAGTTGTTCTCAGTTGACAGAACAGTCTCAGAAATAACAGGAAGATGAGGAAGAGCTTGTCACATGTTTTCATGAAGTGCCTCATGAAGTAGTTCTTCTTTTCCTGCTTTTGAATGCTGCAGAATTGGAAAACCTAAAAATGTTAACAATGTCAGATAACCACAGAGAACCGGTAAGAGCGTTCTGTGGCGATCCAAGTGCAAGCTGGATTCCAGGAGGATTTGTTAGAAGCTTTGGCCATGTGTAAGTAAGTGACTTGCTGACAGGGCAGCAGCAGTGCTGGACTTGCTGAGAAACAAGTCTGTTCTACTGTGGGGCCTCAGCCTTGTGAAAAGCTAATTCAGCACTTGGATCCTGGGAGGAAAGAAGGGGTACCTCTTACCCACTACCTTATTTATCAAAGTTACCTTGTGTTTGGTGTGGTCAAGGCCATGTTGTGTCCTCTCTCTGATGCTGCTGTCAGTTCTTACGATTTGTGCAATTCTATTCATCTCAGATGTGCTGTTCGTGATTCCCCAGTTCTTTCAGGGACTCCGTCAAATTCACGTGCCCTCTCTGTGTTTTAACAAACACAGACTGAGCTGGACAATTCCCAGTTTGACCATACACCTGTAGAGACTGAAAAATCTTGTCTTGTCCAAAATCGAGTGTAATTTTGTTTGTGACATCAGACTGCCTCTAGTTCTGCACTGTTCAATTGGAAAGTTGATGGCACTTCATGCGTTTTGCTGGAAGTCCTAATTTTGAGGTAAATCGTGCCTCTTTGGAGATCTGCCATCACAAACAGATGCAGAACTCGAGGTCACAATTTGTTTCCAGTGTGGCAGGATATCGCTGTATTTGAAGGGCTGAGATGCATAACAGATAATATGCTGAACTTTTCTGCAAGGTGCAATGTAGAGATGAGAATTTGGGGTCTTCTGTGTACATCTGGATAACACCCTGTACTCTCTTGATGTGCATGCATGCTCTCAATTTCTTTTCATGGAATGTGTCATAATGAATTATAAAAAAAAAAAAAACCAAACCAGCAAAACAAAATTACCAGTCTGGATCTGTAAGAGTGAAACTTTAGAGAATTGTTGTAGGTTTCTGCAGCGTTTTTGCAATGTACTGCTGTACACATCATTAAAATGCAGAAAGTTTGTTTGTCCTTCAGCTTTGAGGGGATCGGAATTGAGCTGAGGGTTCTTTGAACATAGTGTCAGTAATTTGCCACTGCAGCTGAGAAGAGATGATACAGTCTTGCACATGTCTGTACTCTGCAACTGTGGTGAAACAGGCCTAAAATTAGCTGGATTTGTAAAATGATTGCATTTAAACAAAATTAGTAATGAGCACAAGAACAGTGCATCTGAAATGTCAGTTGGCAAGATCAAATTGAGGCAGGATTCTGTTTTCAAATTAGTAAATCTCCTCTCTAAATCCACAAGGTTTTATTCTTACAACTGGAGTTTCCTGTTGGCTAGCTTTAGGTCTGGATAGACACATAACTACTGAGGTGGGCACAGGGCTTTATGCGGCTGCATGACTCCCAGCATTTGTTAACTTACCATCTGTTCATGTTTTGCAAAGTAAGAATATGAGGTGGGCAGAGTTTGAAGGTTCCTCTCATATGTTTCAGGAGCCCATAGCTATTTGAGCAAGTCTTAGGGGACAAGTTTTAGACTGGACAAGTTCATTAAAAAAAAAAAAAAAAAGAAATTAAATCCACAGAGGGTTACTAAATACGCTAAAACCACACCTGGAAAGTCTCCAAACTGGAAATGATGAAAGGATGGGAGTATGCAGGGGAAGAGTATCCTATCTACCTGTGCTATTGACTCTTCTTAAGGTTTATGGCTGCTGCTGGAGACAGGATGCTTGTGTAGATGAACTGACCTGATAGGACTCTCGTGTTTCTAGGGATATCAAACCAGACACTTTTGTGGCCAAACCCTGCAGCACATGGGCCACTTCAGACCCAAGCCAAACCATAGCCGAGAGTGCTCTTTGTCAAATCATGCTCTAACTCTTCTAGAGTTGAAACGTGAGTGAGATGGAGCACCATGCAGCGTGATGAGCCTTCAATGCTATCCAGGGCAGAGAGGCTGTTTTCATGTTTTTACTTGTTCTTATTTCATCAGTCAAGCCTAGGTGTATCGCCATTTACTTCAGTGGAAGCAAACTCAGAGGAGATGAGCTTTGGCCGAGTATTTTGGCAAATGTGGTGGTGTTCTGAAAATATGGTTGCTCAGTTAGATTTGTTTTGGCCTTCATCCTAGCATGTGGTTTCATTTTTGTTTGTTTGGTGTTAATGTCAAGCATATCTTTTTTTTTTGAGTCCAAAATATCTTTTGGCAATGGCATTTCCTAATGTTTTGGTACCAAAGAACTTGTCGTTATGGCATGGTCAGCAAACTAAGCCCAAACTAAATCTGTCAGTGCTTCGGGTATTGGCAGCAGCCTGCAAAAGTCCCTTTGCTTCCCCAGCTTGGATTCCAGTCCCTCTCCCTTATCATAGCCAAACCAGGAGGCCATCTGCCTTCCAGTCCCTCTGCATAATCTTTTGCCAATGCTGTTGCTTTCCCCTTTGGGACACCATTCATGCTTTGGGAGTAGAGCTCTTGTGGAAAAGCTTGGAAGTGCAGAGGAAGTCTGTTGCTGCCAAGGTGAGAGGGGTGCTGATGCACACCCTGCCTCTGTCTGGGTTGTACTAAGCCTGTAATATGTTGGTCCTTGTTTTGCCTTTAGCTCTTGTAAATGCATTGAGAGGTCTTGGAAGTATTGGTTCAGCAGCTTTTATAAGCACTGAGTTTGTGCTTGCCGTCACTATAAGATATTAATAAAAATAAATTGCGTTTTGACCAAAATACTTGTTTCTGTTTTCCGAACAGTTTATGTTATAAAAATACCTTTAAAATTGCCTTTAAGTTGTGGAAATTCATCAGGTTGGCAGCTGCCTATGTTGCTTTCTTTTTATCATGCCTTTTCTTTTAGGGAAGCCTGAGTCCCTACACCAGACAGGTTTTGGTAGGGCAGAGCCAAGACTGAATGTAGCTCTCGTTTCATAGAGTGGACGGAGTTTTTGGCAGTTGAATAAGAATTGCACTTAAGTAACACAAACTGTTTGATAAATAGTATGGAAAGTGATATTGTTGCAGTTATATGCATCTAGGGCTGAATGTTACAGCTTGTTCAGCATTCCTATTCATTGCATCTAGTGAAATGTGTGGCAAACAACCAGCTGATTACTTTGGAAGCAGTATGGATGTTGGCAAGAAGACGAAGCATATCATATGTGGGGCCGGTCCTGTAAACAGTCTTCACTGACCTCAGTAGGCTTCAAGCCTTGCCCCACGTAAGTAGCATGTCATATAATGTCACTGATGTTAGAAACTGTGCTGCTGTATGTTGAGATGAGTCATTGGTGCTCATCAGAATTAGTGATCATTTAACTGAAGCTGCTGAAAGGCAGTGCTAATTCACAAGATGAAATGAAGAGTAATATTTTGTGGCTTGGTTTTGATTTCAGCTGGATTTGTCATGCAGTAAGGTACCAACTAGAGATGGGCACCAGCAGCTTTGTAGTGCTGTGTGGCAGAGTTTGACCCCTGAATTTTTGCTTTTTGTGTGTCCTAGATCTGGCACTCGCTGAACAAAACTGGACCTCGAGCAAATTCCATTTGACTTGATTTTTGTATAAAGAGAATGTAAACTGAGTTCCTCTTTAGATTCTACAGCAGCCATGCCCAGAGGATCACTAGCTGCTGTTACTGGTATTCATTCAGAGCTAAGAAAGGAAAGGCAGGTCTTTAAGAAAGAGACAAACCAACCTAGCAATTTCTTAGGAACAAGAGATGGAAACTCTTCTGATTTGAAGCCTGATGGTAAGAGAAACTGAGCGCTCATGATCCTGAGGTTTGGGTCTCAATGCACAATGTCCCTCCTTCTAGGGGGAAAAGCCCCCCAGCTGATCGGACCGTGTGATCTGTTTACCTGAAAGACCCATGGACTAACACCAACTCTCTAATAGAGTCTTACTTTAGTAGAAGCAGCATGTGGATTTTAATTCCTCTATTACAAGGTGAGAGTTTTATATAAACACTGAGTGTCTTATATAAAAAAAATGCTGCTTTGCCCCAGTTTTCTCAGTGCAATATATTGAAATCGGTGAGTGGCAAAATTGTTAGGCTTACAGCGGACGTAGGTATGCAAGATCATCTTATAAACTTACAGGATGACCTCAGCTGTGTAGTTTGACCCTTAATCTTGTATCTCTAATCACCATATATCTAGTTTCTGTTCTGTTTTTTGTCTGCTGACGCAATCAAGTGCAGTATGCAGTTTCTTAAAATCAGCATAAATTCCATAGCTTGCATATGCTGTGGAAACAGAACACAATAATTACAAATGGTACTGTATTTTTTTCTTATTTAGAGCACAATAAATGGGATCCAACACAGTAAGAGGGAGTTTTTCAGTTTAATACACAGTAATAATCTTCTGACTGTACCCTATTTGTCCCTTCATACTCCCTTCCCCGCCCCCACAAATAATTCTTAGTTTTCATGGCATCTGCAGAACCCTACACATAATCATTTTTTTTTCTCTTTAATAAGGAAGTATACTGGAACAAAGCACACAGAGTCATCTTTCTATTCACTAGACATGTTTTGCTGAGGGACTTGTGCTCCAGCTGTATTCCACAGTTATGAATAAGGTGGACAGAGATGCGCCTTCTGCTCAGAAAGAATCAGGCTCCATAAATTTGTTTATCTGAGAGCCCGCTTTGATCCTACTGTAAGTGATGGCTAGTTCCTGTGAGGTGGGGAGAACCAGGATTTAACCTACAAACTGCACTCTATTGATACCCCTTGCTCAAGGGGGAAGTTATGAGTGCTTATAATATTTAGGCTCCTCGGGGCTTTGGGATAGTTTTCTATTTCTGACTTGCTGTAAGTTATGCTGATTACCTTCCTGCCCCTGCAACTTGCCTGGCTGATGGGAGGTACTGTGCAAACATCTGCTTTTGGGCAGCTCTCCTGTGGTTTCAGTGTTTTACTCATTCTTCACTTCAAAGAGTACCACTGCCAGCGCATGCCCCTGTGCAGGCAGCACACGGGCATTTCTAGCACCGAGCCCCTTGCAGAGTTAGGACCTGGAGTTTGATAGTGGAGCTGCCAATGCATGTGCCTGCTGTAGTTGAAAACTGGATGCTGCCCTGAATGGGAGAAGCCTTGCTTGTACCTGTCTCTGATTAAATGCCATGCAGGAGTATAGATTGTCCTGTTTTGTTGTTTTGTTTTTTACCAAGGGAGCAGGGAGCTAAGAGGTAAATGGTTATTTTAATTATCCTTAGGGTTCTGGATCCAGAAATATTCTTACACTGGCAAAACCTAGGAGACAAGTCAGGCTGAAAAAACAAAGTTTTTTTGCTTTATCTCTTGCTTTTCCTCTGACTTTTACTTGTTTTTCTGTCTTTTTCTCACTGACTTACCAGACCTGCTACCAAACCTTGAACAGCCTATTGTAGCTTTCACCCAAATAAATTCTTTTGGGACAGACTTAGCTTTAGAGCTGTTGCGAGCAGGTCAGACAGGCCTTGATGGTTGGGGGAGAATAAACACTGTGCTGTAATTCTCTTTCTTTCAATAGAAGGCTTAGCACAACAGCAAACTTGACTACTTTCAGCTTATAATGTGCTCTAGTAGAGATGATGAGCATGTTTTTAATTTTTAACCTCCTCTTTTGAGGCCCAAAGGTGACACTTGCTATCTGTCTCCCCAGACAACATGACATTTTGATAAATGACTTATGTATTGTTAGCTTAATACGATATCTTTCTTTTAAAAATGTTTTAAATGGCAAAGCTTTTTATAGTTCTGCAGCTGCCAAACACAAAGCTGAGACATAAACTGAGCAGACTATGGTTCTGACAAAGAAAATAACACCAACGCAAAAGTTTTCTGCATATCAACATTTTCTGCTTCCCTTCGCTTTGCAGCTCTCTGTTGCACATGTATCCTTTTTCAATGCATGGAACCGAAAGAGATTTTCAGTAAATTTTTGTATTGTATGTAAAAAAAGATGAGGTCCATGTCTCAGAGCAATTTTTTTCTGTGTGCCTAGCTTATAAAGTGATAGGTCTGTCTTGTAGTATGTCCATATGGAATAGCTCTGTTCTGCCTCGTAAAACATGTAGTTAGGGCTTTACTGTGTTTCTCAACATAAGAAGGAATTAGTTATTTCAAATACAGCAGTGCTATGTTCTCCTGGACAGGACATCTTGAACTTTAACTCTTTGGCTTGGCTAATAGATTTGTCACTTCCCCTAGTGGTTAAATTCCTTATGGAAACTATTAAACTCTGTTTAATCTTCATTTGAAGGGTTTGATGTTAAACCTGTAGGTAATTTTAGCTGTGATTATTTGCAAATGAGAGAATGGATTATATGTGCCAAATCCTGACATTTTTGGAAGTGTCCAGATTATTAAGAGTTTCTGTTGTCAGGATGGTCTAAGCATGTAAGCAGGGCAGGGGCTGGAGGGAGAGATAATGTGTCTTATTAGGCCAGCTGATTTAGGTGGGGGGAAAAGAATTAAAACCAGGGATTTGCATGTTCATAGCCCTTCTTCTAGCAACTCGGGTTTTTTTATTCCCAACTAGATCAGTTGGTCCAATAAACAAAAAAACAAACAAAAAACCCACCCCAAACCTCTCCCTGTTAGCAGTTTCCTACCTCACAGGGGATTAGATGTCTTCATGTTGCCATTTGTGTCTGTAGGTAATTGCTGGGATAAAACAACTACGTCTGTAAATCAGATCCCTTGATCACAATTATTGGAGGGACAAGGCCCTTCTCTCCCCTAATACTGTATAAAGGTTTCTAAATCTATCCATAAAATGAGCCAAATAACAAAGTTACTTGCTGAAGTGCTAAGTCTGAATCCTGTAGAAAAAAATAAATATAATCTAAAAATGTATCTTATCTCCAATAGATTTGGATTATTTTTTTTTAAAGACCCTCTTTAAAAACAAAAAACCTCTGGGAGAGCAAATCATTTGCGCTCGTGCGATGTGCACAAAGTCTGAATTCCAGCAGACACTCTTGTAGGCAAGAGAAAAAGGTTGTGCAATGGTTGCAGGAGCAATGAAAGACACTCATAGCTGTACTAGAATGGTTTAGCAGTTTAGGTGCTCTCTGGGGGAGAGATGCAGTTTGCGCAGAAGGATGTGAAAGCGTTTGAAGTGATGAGGACGTTGGGAAGAAGAGTTGGAAGCTCTTCTCTCTTCCCCCAGTGCCTAGCAGATGGCTTGGCTTGATGGGTGAAGGTGAAGGAAAGCAATGATAAATGTGACCATGCGCTCCAGGTAGGTGCATCTACAGAAAACTTTCCAAGCGTACGTTAATGCTGATCCTAACGCAGAATGCCTTGCGTTCTGCGGTGTCTGCTACTTTATACTCACTAGTGAATTTGCTTACATTGGCATCTTACAAGCTTGTCAAGTAAATCACATTCAAATGCAAACTCAGTTGCTCAAAGGTAATAAAAGAATTTTTTTCCCTCCCAGGTTTGGAGGATTTTCAGTGCATGTACCACCGGGACTTGTTTCTCATTGCACACATGCAATAGATTCCTCTTAGGTTTGGTAAATTGCCCAGGTTGTCATGTGCAGCAGTATTTATTAGAAGGATACATGTTTGACATGCCTTTCTCTCTATTTGCTGATGCCAGCAGCTTTTACTGGCTTATGTCTAGGGGCAAAAAAAATGTTTGCAACAGCACAGAGGTCTCCCTTCGCATTGCTCTTTGGATTCTAAGAGGCAGTGTAGGCTTAAACCATTGGGAGGGTTTCCACTGGTTTCAATGAACTTTGCATCAAGCCTTTTTTGAATACAGGAACAAGCAACTGCACCATTCAAGATGTGAGATTATTTGATCCCGAAAGCATAAGATTAAAGATAGTATAGTGTGAAATTTTACCATCTTGCTCTGTTAATAGATAGTAATTAAAATGGAAGCATATGTGCAAATTTGTGCTTACAAAATCTCAAAGCAAAAATGGAATTTGCCAATATCATCAATTTCTACTGATACGGAATCACATGAAGGCTCCAGCTGCTTCCATAGTTGTGTGTCCCAAAAATCAAAAGTGCTTTTTAGTACCTCTTTATTTTAGCATTATCTGCCCAAGTTCATTGGTCTTCCTTATGAGCTTTGGAGCAACCAACGCAGTGAGGCCTTTCCAATGCCAAAAGCTGTCCTCTGGCCTGTAGGCAAGAAGAGCAGGACTTCTTCACAAGAGCTGCTGGAGGAAAAACTAGGTTACTAAGCAAGATGCCACAGAGAACTTGAAGCTGCCCTGGAGAGTTCTTGTAGTAGCTTAATAAAACTTACAGAAGTGCCTTTGAATTGTGACCTTCCAAATGTCCACTGGTCAAGGGTAACTGGGATTATGAAACCAGAATGAATGCATGACTGATGCTTGCTGAAACAGGGCCACTATCCCTAAGGGCAAGTAATTGTTTTGGATTTAACATGTTAACTGTATTTGAAGTTATACGATAACAAAGTCATTTCTCATAGAAAGAGAAGTGATGCAAAGGTGCTGGAAAGCAGCAGCGAGACTCTGGCTGCTGCTGGCAAATAGGTTTGGTATTGGCCACTTTTTAAAAGTTAATTGCATTTTAAAGATAAGCTTTAATGGATTTGGCAGTGAGAGTGCAACTGTAACCAGATCTTGCTGTTTTGTACAAGTGCCTTTCAGGTTTCTCTGCAAGGTCAAATGTCCTATTGACTGGCAGCTGGACTGCTTTGCTTGTAGGAATGTAACTGGTATTTGCAACTGATGGAGTTGCAAAATGAGTTTCCCACTGAAACCAAATATAAAAGTGTATGAGAGTCCAGCAGTTTCACTTCCTGCAAAACTGAAAACCCTTGTAGCATTTATTAGGATTTCCTGCAGGGAAAGAGGGATATTAATCTTGTTTGACTTATAGAATCATAATATTTGCACTGCAATTTATAACACAGAGCAGGAAGTTTTCAATTAGTATTTCCTGAGGAATAGTAAATTCAGTAAAGTGGATGCTTTTAACTTTTTACTTTTTGTCAGAGAATAAATAAAGCAGCTCACAGGACCTTAAATGTTCCACAGTGTTGGAGTAAGGAAGAAGAACAATGAATGAAGTTACAGACCTATGAGGAAGCAATGAACAGCTGAAACTGTTCCTGTGTCTTTCTCAATGTCTTTGCTTGGCATCGTCATAATTTAATCTCTGAACTGTAGTACTCTATCAAGTGTGCTTGTGGGAGTCGTAAACCTCAGTCTTGTTGATAAAATAGCCACTTGGTCAGATCACCCCTGGTTTTAATTTTCATACTGTTACAAAATTGCTCTCAAAGTCAGAGCTGATTGCACTGAACCCTGATTTGGGGCCCAACCCAAATTTCCTTGAAGTCTTGGGAGCCTCTTCCCTTTCAGATTCATAGTAATTCCATACTATGGGTCATGCTTTATGTCTCTTAGAGAGGCTTAAAACTTAATTTTGAGACAGCATCGCTTTTTCCTGTCCACGTAGAAGAATGTTGCTGGGAGAGGTGAGGCACTTGGGCTGAGGAGCCTCTAGTACGTGAGAGTTTCCAGGTCTGCAGTGTGCACGTATGCATGTGTCCATGGCAGTGAGACCACCTGGGTACCTGTTATTCTGTGCATTGCAGATACTCCCCATCTCCATTCTGGATGAGATGAGGCACTCCTGTCCCTTGAGTATAAGGAGAGGCCAGGGTGACCCATTCACCCACAGACACCTGCACTGTAAATGTCTAAAGCAGCTGAGATACATGCATGCTGTGAATGGGCACATACTGGATGGCTCGTGCTGGAGTTGCTACTCTCTTTGTCACTGATGTTTCAGGAACTCTAGCAAATAATTTCCCCTCTGTGCTTCAGCATGCCTGTCTCCTGCCCAAAGCATTGCTACACAGACCTCCTTTACACAGTGTTCTTTGAAGACTGACTTTGTCCACCTGTTTGTAGAACCTTGTAGGCAAAAAGATACCAAAGGACAAATAGTGCAACAGAATGAGCAACCAGTTCTTTTAAACCAGTTTCTTTGTACTCCCTATTTTTGCTCACTGCTATTTTCCTGGAGAGCGTCTCTTTTCTAAAAAGAGATGGAGAGAGGGGCAGAGATGAAAGATGAAAACAGGGAATAGAGAGGCAGGTACAGGAGCTCTGTCCCGTGGGATGAGGAGGAGGCTTTACTGAGCCTGAATTCTGTTGCCTCAGTACATGCTTTAATATTAAAGATAATCAAGTTATCTCTGAGGTTGAGGAATCTTTCCTGCCCTGTATGTTGTATAAAGCAGGGAGAGGCATTAAGGGTTGCTGCTCCTGTGCAGAGCATGTGTGTGCAGAACGCCCTGGCAGTTTGTAACTCAGTGTGGGAGATCCTGCATCTAGTTCAGGTACTGAGTCTTCACACTTGCCATTACCCATGCTCAGTATCTCCTGAGGTGGTCCAGCAGATGGTGGATATTTCATCTAAGCTGTTGGTAAGACCAAACAATCTATTGTTCAAGGCTGCCACAAGAGTCCCTCTCACTGGCATTCTTTGAAATATCATGGATTGAAAATGTCTCCTTTTTGCATGGCATTAATTTCTCAGAGTGCCACGTGTTTGTTCTGGTGATAGATACCCTGTGAGCGCAAAAGGGAAACACCGGACACCTTCCTGGGATACTTCTAACGTTACTGTTAAATGCATAATTTAAGTTTTAAAAATATCACCTGGAAAGCAATATGTAAAATATTATGTATACCAAGAGCTTACATTCTCCTATCAAGAGTTTGTGTTTATTTCCAGGGTTCTTGTGTTTGTAGCCAGGATTTTCCCGAGAAGAAATATGAAGTACCTCCACGGTGCGACTGATGTGCCAAGGGTGTGCTGGATTTACTGTGCCTTTGCATATTTCTGCAGCACACTTAGGCTGCTTCTCAGTATTGCATTTGCAGAGGTCTGACATGTCTGGATGATGAGACTGACTTGCATTTGGGAACTGTGGGGTAGATTCACACATGCACTATGGCCATATGTCTGGGATTCCCGGGCATCCTGCATCTGCTTTGCATATAGTCTGTACATATGCAGAGAGACTGATCATCTTTTTGCATTGGATTTACTGTCCATTTACAGAATAACTTTCCATGTCAGACTAGCTCTGAGCTGGCTTCTGGACTTTCAGAAATCCTGGGGCAATGGCCAAAGTCCCGACGCTTTTCACCAACAAAAGATCTAGGTGGAAATAGAGAACATGCCTTGAGACACTGGTAGTGGAGAGAGCAGATCTCAAAGCTCATTCTTTAGAGAGGAGATCTATATACGTGTTTGGTAATTCACCCGACAAATATGAGGTAAAGAAAAAAGATACTAGAAGTTGTAAAGATACTTACTTATTGCTCCACAAATTAAGAAACATCTTCATTATCTAGAATGCACCACGTAGGTTTAGAATTTTCTCCAACTTGAGCCTGAAGTGGAGACGCAGATTACTTTTTCACTCCAGTGAGATTGTGGTTAGACACATCATCCCTGGCTGTGGTTGCCAGATTGTGGCAAAATATAGGAACTATTGAGTTTGAACATCGAGAGGTGGGGGAAAAAAAAAAAAGGAAAGAAACCAATGTGACTGGGAAAAATACTTGTGGTTTATTATTTCTTATTCCTAATTCTTGGAGGCATTCAGCACATAATATGACTTTCAAGGCATGTATAATTCGGCTTGTGCTTTTCTTTAATGAGATTCATTCAGGTATTGAAGTTTGAGCTGTTGGAATCCTAACATGCTCACTGCATTACATCTAACACTTTTGAGCTCCGTTGTGTTTCTCATCAAATGGTTATGGAGAGCAGTTTCTGAATCAGAGAAAGCATTCGAGAAAGGATCAAGCAGTCATGGGCATCATATTAGTGTAGTATATTTCACATTTAGTTTTGGAGCACTCTTCTGAGACAAGGAAATGGAGTTATTCTCACTTCAGTGGGGAAGTGAATTTAGCTTGCCCAAGGTAATATGAGATGTTTGTGGCAGACCAAGTCAGTGAACGAGTTTCTCCAAATTAACTTCTTAGCAATTCAGCCAGCATACCTGGCTGGCAATTCAGCCAGCATAAGACAGCTCAGTTGTCTTATCATATTGTCTTTTATCTCTACCAACAATGATCTCAACCACAGCCTGTTAGAAACACGTGATATATCAACAGCTATATCCCATACATGCCCTCAAATATGCATAGTTTTATAAAATGAAAAGCATTTTGTGAAATATTTCCCAAAAGTTGTGTGCAAAGGAAGCAAGCACTAATAAGCAGCTGTTCTAGGAAGGTTTTTTTAAATTCTGTTTACCAGAACTCACTTCATTTTTTCCATTAATATGCTTAGTTAATAACTTAAAATTTCTGCCTTTATTATGTAACGGTTCAAAACTTCCAGTCTCACTGTGTATAAGTTTACAGGTGTTGGCATCTGTAACTTGAGGTAATTACCTTGTCTACATTATTAAAGTAATAACTCAGAGAGAACCAAAATAGGGTAAATACTTATGCTTAAAGCTAGTGGGCCAGAGATCTGGGTGTGATGTGTGGTCCTCCTGTGGCTCTTGCTTAAGCATCTGATTGGGCAGATGCTACAGTGATTTCTTAGAAATTGAGAGATTATTGGCTTGACTTCCCTCTCATTTTATTTAATGACACCTTCCAGCAAATGTCTAGGACTAGATCCAAAGCAGATTGAATTTGATGGGAAACAAATGAGTAATTACAGCCCTGTGCAGTAAAGTATTCAGAGCTATAGCCTTATTGGCTTCATATTGTTTAAGAAAGTGCTTTGCTGAACTGGGGCATAGGTTTTTGATTTAGTATCTCCCTGCTGTAAGATTATGAGTGTCTTCTGGCCAAAGGCTATTTGAGGAGTGGCTTTATAGGAGCACAGCTGGGTTGTAAACAAATGGTGATGCACTTCTGCTGTGCATTCAGAGGGAAGAGAAGCAAAAATAAAAACCAATATATCTGTATTATTGAGTACCAGACAGAAGAAAATCAACTGCAAAACCAAAATGAACTTGCAGAATGAGGTTCAGACAGCTTATAATGTCTCCAGTTGGAGTTTGCTTTATTAAATAAATAAGAAGAAAAACAGGTAATAAATAACCTACAAAATGACACCGTCACTTCAGGTGTTAAAACTTTTGAGTGCCATAAATTTGCTCTCAGCTTCACGCTGTTGAGGTAACACAAAATTTTTTCATTGGTTCACTTTCTCCTTTTAATCTAAGAAAGGAGGAGCAGAAGAGTAGTGGATGAAAGGAAAGAACGAAGTACTGAAGCAGTATGACAGACCCTTATATTAGTAGTGGTCTTAGATCGTACATTCTTTAATGCTAGTATAGGAGTTTGACCTGTCCTTCCCATGTACTGTGCAGTAACTGAGCAGTTTGATTAAAGTATGATTGATTAAATAGACACACTAAGGGTGTTTGGAGCCAGGGTCTGCCCCCAAGTCATGGAGTGCAAACCTCTTCTCCTCCCCAGATAGTTAGATCTAAAATTTTGCTTCACTTTGTCTTGGTGCAAAAGTACATATTCTGATACATTTGCTATCCTGGTTGACAATTCCCTTGTCTCAACTCCCTAGTTCCTAGGTTTGGGAAGTTAAGGAAAACAAGCAAAGTGTAGCAGTAACAAAGAACATAGCGAGGACTGCCTGTAAGGTATGACAAAGGCAATAAAACCCCACAGCCATGGCAGACTTGGTCTCTCTTCTACATACCAGGCCCTTTACAAGCCAAAAGTCTATCTGTTTCTTGAAAATAAACCTGAGATCAGCAACATTGTGTAAATGTTTGGTTTTTGATCCTACAGGTCCTTAGATCCAGTGCTTACAGTCAGGAAGTGGAATACTTTCTCCTTGATCTATATAGAAAGACTTATACCCGATAGCAGGTTCAGGATGATGCAAAAATTATGAAATCTGGTGGGAAAATTCAGTGGTAGAAAGATTTGTGAACAATATGAATATGGATGACCAGATCTGTGTAAAAAGTACTCCAAGGCATGGATTTTCAATGAGGACAAAAATAAACCCAGACTGTTTGCTTCATGCTGAGTCTTAGCAATGCTATTCCAAGATAAACATAGTTTAGAAGTTGGTGGCTTTTGGAAAAAAAATTTTTTTTTTTTTTTTTTAAATGTCTTTGAGTTATTCAGGTAACCTCAAGCTTTGCAGAACTGCTTTCTTTTGTCCGGGGAGAAAAGGCTTGGAGAAGCATCAGGGCAATTTTATGCAGAAATTTTGACTGGGGCCAGCATAATGGAGTAGGGAGGTACCTGATTCTATAAACTTATGTATAATAGGAAGCTAATTTAAAATGTGCAGGTGCACCCATCTGCACTTATCACAGCGTTTTAATCTGAAGCAAGATTTTGATAGGTATAAAATATACATCCCCAACAGCACAAGATTTGAGCAACTTTAGTATAATTTGGATACTCATTAAAGTAGAACTTCACGTGAAATTTGGCTGAAACTGCTTCCCCCCCCAATAAGCAAGCACATGCATGTGCCTAGACCATGATTTTTGGCAGAATCTGGCCTCTTTATTGTGAGTCCTAATTCACCCCGGCTGTTCTCTGAAATGAAAACCTTCTGATTCTCCTGCAGGAAGAGGCATTGCTACTGCCATCTGCAAAACATCAACATCTCCTACATCATGCTAAAATTTCTCTGACCTCTCAGCATATGATGACTTTTAAAGAAAGCTCAAAGGCATATCCTTATGATCTGTTAAACACTGAAGTTAAGAGACTGAATATGTCTTGTCATGTAACCAATTTGTTAAGGAGGGCATCAGTTAACTTACGGTGTCTTGTCAGCCATTAATCCATGCTTGAGTTCTTGTATTCTGATGGTGGGAAAATTATATGTTTATCTACTTTGTATTAACGCATTATTTTGTGCACTTCTGTATTTTACAATTAACATTTCTGTGAAGCAATAACAGCTTTCAAGTGCTGAGCTTTGAATAGAACATTCTGGATATATTTGCACAAGCCATCTCTTTCAGAGCTCTCCTTTGATGTATATCGGATGTAGGATGAATGGAAATGCTTGGGAAATGCATTCATAGCTCCAAGCCTAAAGCTGCTTTCTGTGTATCATCTCTAACACTTTTGAGAAAAGTGTGAAACATTCCATGGTATTAATTTAACCTTATTTTGGGTATGACATACATGTCTAAAAGGGATTTTAATATAACAGTGGGAGAGTGTTTTTACCATCAGGAGTACAAGGTAAGGAGATGAGAAGCAAAATCTCTGTCCTATAATAAAATGAAGAGTGATATAAAAAGCAGTTTGGTGTGTTGCCTGTGTCTATACTATACTTGGGCTGGTTTGGAGGAACCCGGGTCCTGGTTCTGTCTGTCCATTTACCCTGGTAAGCAGCCCAACTTCAGCTTGTTTGTGAAATTGAAAGACCCTTGTGCAGAGCCTTTCAGAACGAAACATGTGTGGTCTTGTCTGTTGGCATCAGGTCACTGATAAAAAGATGAGAGATAGAGGCATCTGAACCTCACAGAGATCTGCTGCCCCACAGCAGATAGACATATGCTTGAGTGTACTGTAAAGCACAGGCTGTACTTCAGAGCTTTCCTTAGTCGTGGCAGCCTGATCATCCTGGTAATGCTCACTAGAGGGCTTCTGAGGGTAAACAGGATGGGCAAGCGGTGAAACAGGCCTTGAACCTGGCTTTTTAGAAGACGTTGTAGAAGCAGGTGGTATTTCTGTTTCTGAAATCTTGTATAAAATATTTTTGTTTCCAGTTAGTTTACTGTTCTACATCTTTAAGCAAAAATAAACCTCTCAAAATGAATAAAAGAAAAACTGATCCTGTACAGGGGTAAGGGAGTGAAGTCTGTGTAATGCAGTTTATGGGTATAAAATACTGTATAGTTGCAGCGCCGTGTTCTTTACTTCTCCATTCTGTGTCAGTAGCTCTTTGAGTTTGCAGCACATTAGTAC
Organism: Ciconia boyciana; assembly: GCF_034638445.1. Classification (NCBI taxonomy): domain Eukaryota; kingdom Metazoa; phylum Chordata; class Aves; order Ciconiiformes; family Ciconiidae; genus Ciconia; species Ciconia boyciana. Next base: position 211,795,540 of record NC_132934.1, read on the forward strand.
AGATACAGATGTCTTGTGCCATCCTGAAGTCAAGGAGAGGATAATTCTTTTAAACTTTACTGATATATCTCAGGAAAGCAAAAGGTAGAATGAATACATATACCTCGTCCTTTGAGGACTTAAAAAGCAGTGAGAATTTACAGTCAAGTTTAAGATCTGCAAGATTTTCTATTCATCTAGTGACCTGTTCAGCTACCAAGGGAAGAAGAGAGAAACCATTTTTTAATCCAGCTGCTTTTTGCCACAAATTCATTCATTGGATGTGAGCATATAACTACTTTAATTGCCCACAGTGTACTGAAGCTTTCTGATAGATCTAGAAAGACTTTAGGAAAACATCTGATTTGAATTTGAATTGAGGATTTTTCCATTAGAAATACCTGTTTGTCTTCACTGTGCTTCATCACACATCAGGTTTTGGTAGTATGATGGTGTTAAGAGGTGTTCATAACCCTTTAACAATTTTAAAGGGGAGGTGTTGTAGATAGTAACATATAAGCTGTTGGGGAAATGGTGGTCATAAGCTTTCTGAAAGTGGTTAGAGGTTTCTCTGTGTGTGATATCCAGGAAGGTTGTAGCTTGACCTCTACAATCAAAATCAAATAGGATGTATTACCCATTGCAACGTCCAGGTAATCTGCCAGATCTCAACTGCTATGTGATCACTAGCAACCTTCCTTGGACTCTGAATTGACAAGAACATCCTGACACTTGTTTAAAACCACAACTGATGAGCTGCATTGCCGTGTGAGCTAGTCTCAATGACATAATTAAATGTTTGCATTTGTAACCTGGTTACGGTCTCTTAATACAGGCTTTATAGCTCAAGTTCATCCCTGTCTCACGGGAACACTTCAGTCAACGCTTTCTGTGAATGGGGCTACTTTGAATGTTGTGTTGTACTGGGTTCCTGCCAATGTAAAAACTCAAGAAACCCCAAATGACATACATCGGACATAGGCAGTATTTGTACTAACAAATGAAACATATCCAAGACCGTTCTTTGCCACTGAGGCCAGCTGCAAGGTCTGCATGCACACTACTAAACTCTTACCCTTCAAAACAGCAGGTCTGCTTACTGGGTATGGTCTGGGACCCATCGTAAGTCCCAAATGGCCAATGCAGGAATCACCAATCCTATAAATAGGATGGACGGATTGTTGCAGAAGTTTTGATTCTAATCGGGAGACATCATGGGTTTTCAGTTAAAATATAGTATTGTTAATTACAGCTTTTGATAATCAGTAGCTTTTGTTTATTTATTTAATTATTCCCTTACAGTTGTTTTTAATATAATTTGGTATGAAACTGCAATTCTGCTTTCAATATTAACAAAAGTACAATTTAATTTTTGTTAGCAAAGTTTTCTTTAAATCTCAAAATACAGACTAGGGTTTTAGTTCTGCAACTGATTTACAGCTTGCCTGTGGTCTTTCATTTCACCTTACCATTTTGACTTTTTCAGCCAGGGAAACTTTTCATTCATGCTGCTTTTTTGGTTTTGTTTGGTTTTTAATATCAGTGATGACCCTAGGGTCTCATTTCTTTTGTTACATGCTTTCTACTTAGAGACTGGTGTATGAATTCCCCTACGAACCACTTATGGATAGAAGTAGAATTTGGTTTTAGAGCAGAATCTATACCTAATTCTATCCTTAAAATACAAAATATGCAAATGCACTTCACATTGCCTTACTGTTCTTGATGATGTACCTCAGTTGTGCTGTTATGTCTGTTTCTGTTGCTTTGGAATAGAATGTGCAAATTATGAATTGCTCTTTTTTTTTTTCTTCTTTGTGTGACAGCACCTTGCTTTTAGTAAGACTTACAAAGTGGTGGTTCAAAGCTTAGAATATGGAAAAGTACACTGACCCCTTTGAGGGTCAGTACAACTCCGCTTCCCCAGACCTCTGTGCCTGCACCTTTTCAGTGTAAATCCAGTGTGGTCTGTATGACAGCTGCTTGCTGATTTTTACACTAGTCCACAGCAGACTCAAAGAGTTGAAGGCCCCTTGTGCAACAAACAGGGATTTCCCACCCACATTTTTAAGGAATTCTTTTAAAATTATATTTCTTGTGGGCTACTTCAATGTTGGTGAATCATGCGGCACTAAACCCACAAATTACAGCTTGGTTAAGTGGTCTAGAGTAAACAACAATTCCAGTATTTGAAGAAGAATTTGTGACCCTGAATGCTTGTCCATTTTTTTTCGCCTGACTGTATTGATTGGCATAGCCAAGCTCAATGGAAATGATTGACATATGCCAGGAGCTCATAATTCTGATGCTGAGAATGGCAATGCATATGATTAATCCAGAAATTGCTAATGCATTTGCTGAGCATTTCCACATGGAAAAGTTATTCATTGCCCCAGGACGGTACTTTTCTCATGGACGAGTCTTTCACAAGGATTATTAGTATGAAAGCTGAGAAAGTCATTGCAGATAACTTTATACAATTACATTTATCTTTTTAGTTTTCAAACTTTATTATTTAAAATACTTAATTCCGTAATAATGTCTTTTAAATCTTGGGTTCTTAATTGGTTTGCACTAAGTAGTTATAGTTTACGGTATGTTGCTTGCTATTCTCATCTGAATTGGGCAGCTCTTTCAGAGAATGAAGAACTAGAGCCCATCTATGAGGTCTGTTTTCTGGAACAGGGTTGCTTAGAACTCCACGGCTTCTGGTGATCACCAGTACTCTTGGGTTTTTTTGGCCAGTTGGTGGAAATGCCTTCCTGCCTGCCACACCTATAAGGTTTGTGTGATTGGAAGGTACCCACAAAAGGTTTCTGTAGAAATATCTGGCTGGAAGAGGTCCCAAATATGAGGCAAGTAGTCTGATGTACCTCCAAAAAGTAGTGCTTCATCAACCCCAGAATAAGTGATGACTTGTGTTTCAAATACTTGTTCATCATCCTTCCAAAAAAGATGCTTGTCAAGGGAAGTATCTTGGATGGTGTTCAGTAATCACGTAATTGGTGTTCTGGAGTTAACGAGCCAAGTTCAGAGGGAGTTTGGAAAGTTAAGTCTGTCTTGCTTCACAATTGTCCCTTCATCAGTGGTTGAAGCTCGTTGCTTCATGCTTTATGTGGATATGGTAGACTCTTGCTCACCTTACTACAGAGGCAATCAACTTCAGCAAGGCCGGACAGTCAAATTGGACCATCAGAGACTGTAAGATCTTAAACTCCTGCAGCAATTATCTTCAGGGCCTTGTGACATGCATTCTACCCCAGAGCAAATGTTCATGCTTGAACGTAAAGCTTTACCACCATAGCGGTTCACAGACCCTCAAAGGACCCTCATCTGTGTTGTGGTGCAACCCTTTCTGTGTGGGTGTTTGGATTTTGAAAGGGTTTGCTGCATCTGGGAGCCTTGAAGAGGCTCTGCTCATTTGTAGAGTGTTGTCAAGTCTCCTTTATACAAATAAAGGATGTATTTCTGTATAAAAAGGGAAAAGATGTTTTGGGGTATTTTTTGCAGACAGATCTCACATTCATTAAACACCAAGAAAAGCCTGCTGTCTTCATGCTTAGCAAGACTCAGTTCAGAAGCACTGTCAGGTGTTAGTGTAGGGTTTCAGACGGATCTGACACAGGGATGGGGATCGAACTGAATGACACACGTTTTCTCTGTGCTGTGCTTCAGCACTTCAGAAAGGCATTTGGTTCTTAAATGTATTAAGCATCTTTCAAGAAGCACTGCATCTTAGTTTCTAGCTTCACAAGCTTGCGAAACATCAGTTTTGTCTTGACTGTTTATCTGAGGGAAACACATATAAATCCTGTAAGTGCTGTTAGCTGGCTACGTGTAAACATGTTAGTAGTAGAGAGTATGTGATGGGTTTTATGCCTTTGTTCCAAAGGATGTTTGTGCCTTGCTGGTCTTTTCAGTGACAGTTCATGTAGTCAGCCTCTTTTCTGTAAAGACCTTTCATGGCCAGAGAGTTCCCCCACAAGCAGAAGTTTGAGAGACATCCTGGTATATTTAGGAGTTCTTTGTGGGTGAATATATAGGGGAAAAAAAACTCTGGAAGATGTAGCTGCTTTTTAATCGTGCTTTAAATTTCCTTCTGGGTAGCCTTGCATTAACAGTAGTGTTGCATCCAAACAGTTTCAAATTACAAAAGCATTCTTTCATCTATTACTTTACAGCCTGTTCATCTAAAGCCGTTCATACGTGTTTCACTGTGTCGGGGTGCTATTTCCATAGCACTACCTGTACCATGTTTGCACTTATTTCAACATTTTCGCCTAGCTGCTGTGGCTGGAACTACATGCATCTCAATTACAGAACACACTTGAGTCAGTGTAGGGCTTTTTGGCCAATAACTGATGCTAGATGTTATTTGGCTCTGTCAGCAGGGTTTGGCTGGTCAAGCTGACTCTATTCTGTCCTCCCTCCACCCACCCTCTGATTTGTTTTCCCCTGTTCCACAGCTTGGAAAGGAAAATCTGAAAGTGAAGAAATCTGAGATTCCACTACTTCATTCCCAGTTCTCTGCCGCTAAGAAATCCAGTTCCCCCATAAATAATAACCACCTCAGTGCAAAGCTTACTGTAGAGAAAGTGCAATCTTGTGTTGGTGTTAAGAGTCCATTCCATGATGTGCAGCTACTTGAGTCGTTCCTGATGCTGTTTCAGTGCTTTATAAACTATTAGAACATACTTTTGCCTTTTTAGGGGATTTTGTTACAAGCCACTACTTGGTAGTTGCAGAATTTTGGTTTGTGCACAAACTGTGTGGTAAGATCCCCTGGCACACGCCTCAGCTCTGCGATGAATTGGCCTTGGAGCATTGATGCTAAAGATGCCTGTGGAGAACCCCACAGCAAGAAACAGTATGAAAAAAACATGAGAAACTTGAGCTAATTTGGGGTTTCTTTGTATTCTGCCAACCAAATGACTCTTCGTATCCTACCTTCTCTTGTATCTCAGGTAGCTTGATAATTTTACTGCTTGGATATGTCTATGTGGCTTTAATTAGACCAGACCATTTATTCTAGTATCCTGTTCTCACTGTGGCCAGCAGCAGATGCTTAGGGAAAAAGGGGGATAGGCAAGCAAACAGCAACAGGGCTTCCTGCCGACAGCAGTTTGCAGCTCAGGGACCTACTAGCTTAAATCATTGCATTTAATAGCCTTCAGAATATTCCCCCATTTTTGCTAAATGCTTTTAAACTCCATATTCAAAGAAGTAACATGTAAGGCAAGGAGTTCTTTAAGATGACTGAGTGTTGTATGAAGAAATATCTCCTTTTATTTTGAACCTACAGTTTGGTGGCATTGTTTGATGCCTTCTTTCTCTTCAATTAGAAAAGACTGTGAATAACCACAGATTTCTCTGTCCCTCCAGGAGAAATATGATTTCCAGCAACTTCTTAAGAGACACTTCTAGAGAATCTCAGTGCCTGAGGTGGTGACGGGATGAAGGTGTTATTGATGAAGGCCTTGTGGTGATGGGATGAAGGCTCTGCAGTAGGACAACATGTATTAGACTAATTCAATTTGTCAGATTTAGGAACTAATTACTAGGGCTAACTAGATAGGGTGGATATCTCTTCTTTATTATCAAGTTTTCTGCTTTATGTAATACATTAGTAATGCTCAGATGCTCATGACCTCCTGAATCTCAGCACCATTTTTTCCAGTGTGTGTGAGGACTCTCCCCCACATAGTTAGATAACTCTAAGAGTCAGGAAATGTGGATTCTCTTTGAAGCAGATTAGTTTTGAGTCACACCAGGGTTAAAAACCAACCAACAAACAAAGAAAAAATACCCCCCCAACCCCACACAAGATGATCACCAAAAATTAGCACCTCTAAAATCAATGAATTTTTTTAAAGTGATAGGTTCTCATCCAGTTGCTTAAATTCTCATGGGAAACGAGTAGAAAATTTGAAAATAGAATGGACACTTGATAGTGAAAAGCCCTAGTGTGATGGAGTAGAGCTAGAAAATGAATTTGAAATGTGCATTTATATGAAGTCAGTTTTCTCATTTCATAAGAAAATAAGAATTCTAAAGCAATGTCTAGAATACAGCTCTGCAATGGAAATTACTTCCATAAACTGACACTGTAACTTCAAGTGCATCACATAAGCACATTTTCCACAGCCTCAAAACATATTTAATAAATTGATATGATAGAATTTCAATATAAATAGTTCTGTGAAAGAGTAAACAACACTGTGGTGGCAAAGCTGTAGAGATAAGCCTTAAGGGTCTTTACAGCAGTTTTTATATGTTGTATTTTTTTAAAAAAAACAAAAGCTGTGTAAAATATATATTTTCTTAAGGAGAGAGTCCTTGTCTATTTTATGTAATAATCTACTCTGAGCCCGGCTTTAATTTTAAATACATAAATAGCTGTGATGCCACAGGCTGGGCTTGAAGTTTCCACATATTTTGAAGTCATCCACTGCACAGCGGGCTCTGAGGATTCGTTATTAGCTGGTAAGGGAATGAATGCAAAACCAGCAGGTTCATCCTCGCAGCCTCAGCGGAAACTCCCTAGGATGTCCTGTGGAGCTGCAGGAGCAGACCCTAAAGCTCATTTATGCTCCCAATCCATCTGCTTTATCTTACTGTGCACTCATCTGCTTCACTGACGAGTATCTCTGAGCTGGGCTGAGTATCTCACACTGGGCTTCAGTTCTGCGGAGAATGTGAAAGAAAATAAAAAACTGAAACCTAGAACCAAGGAAAAAATTTTGCTGATTGGGGAAATATGGAGACGGAAAGCCCTGTCCCTTCATTCAAAATTGTGGGAGGTTTCTACCACTACAATACTGGAGATGACACATGAGGATGACCTGAGGGCAGGAGGGGAGTCAGGGCAACTGTGGACTTAGCCTTCAACATTGTCCTCAGAGTGACAGTGTGCCCATAAAGATGCCTGTGAGGACCAGTATGACCAGCAGTGCTCATCTGCTGTCTGGAGAGGTACAACTCTGGTAAAGCGTTCTTCAGCTTTGGCCTAAAATATATTTCTGTCCTGACTGCATAATTTGTAACTTTAATCTGTCAACTTTTGCACCCCAAGTGCCTAAGCAGCCCTCCTGGCATGTGCTTCCAAGCTTCTTCTGCAGGAAGCCCTATGGGTCTGTGCAGTTTCATCTGTCTTGGCTGTTTTGTCATCACCGTGGTTGGGTTTTCTGGTTTGGGTGGTTTGGTGTTTTTTTCTTTCAGACTCAAATTGGGGCCTATGCTATGGTTGTTGTAATTCACCTCACTTGCATCCAGGGAATTTGACCTGGAATTCTTTTTGTGGGCCTCTGTTGATTTGTGGTAGAGTGCAAGGAGCTGAGCTGTTTTGTCCTGAAGCCTATTTAGAAGTTGGGAATCAGCTGGAAATTATTAGTCAACTTTTCCAGTAGGGCTGGTAGTGGTGGGTAAGTGGTCAACCCAATGTCTTTGTGAATAGGAACAGCTAGAAACAGCCCTTCAGATCATAGAATCATAGAATAGTTTGGGTTGGAAGGGACCCTTAAAGCTCATCTAGTCCAACCCCCTGCAATGAGCAGGGACATCTTCAACTCGATCAGGTTTCTGAGAGCCCCATCCAACCTGACCTTGAATGTTCCCAGGGATGGGGCATCTACCACCTCTCTAGGCAACCTGTGCCAGTGGCTCAGCACCCTCATCATAAAAAATTTCTTCCTTCTATCTAGTCTGAATCTACCCTCTTTTAGTTTAAAACCATTACCCCTTGTCCTATCGCAACAGGCCCTGCTAAATGTCTGTCCCCAAGGTTCTAAGGTGAGAACTTACTACAGTGTTTCATTTATTTGCTGTGTAAAACTTTTTCCTTTACAAAAGTATCTTTCAAAATTTTTCAGTGGAAAACATTTGTTCAAAGTTTTCCAGCTTTTGATTAAAATGAAATATTAAAACTCTCTGTTTTTTCATTTACTCTTTTTAAGAAAGTTTTACTTTTTGTCACTAAGTAGAATAAAAGGCTACCTGCTGGTTTTTGCTCTTTTTCCAGTTACCACATTGCAGGGCTTTTTATTTTAATAGCTCAAACTTAAGAAGCTAGAATAATAAAAAGGGAGTTTAAAATATGGAAGGAGGAGGGAACTGATATAGATATATTTTATTTTAGAAAGACAGAACAGGAGAGGAGGAAATAAGGTTTAAATAACAACATCCAACCTCCTCTGCAGGTCCTACAGGCAGAGATAAACTCACTGAACACAACCAGCTGAGTTTTTTAGTAATCCATCTGAGGAAAAATGAGGCAAAAGGGAAATATGCAAATGGAAAAATTCTTAAAATAAATGTATTCCTGTAATTATATTGTTTAGAGCTGTACAGCATATATGACCTGGGGGTCTCATTGTGCTAATTATGGTTAATTCAAATAGTGAGAGACACCGTTCTGCTGCCCTCTGCCACATGAGAGAAGCAGGGAATGGGAAAGGGAGCGATTAAAAATCAAGAGGCGCTTCGCTTTGGTTCCTTCAGGCAGATGAACAAAGATGCAGAGCCTGGGTCAGTGAGTGCCAGTCCAGAACTTCAGCAGGATGAGAAAGTCTGGGATGCCTGGTTCAGGTCACCTTGCACAGTGTGCTGGGTCTCGGCAACAATAAATATATTCCTTGCCTCTGCTCCTGGTCATTTTGTTGTTAAAAAACACAACAAACCTTGGTTTACTATGGGTATCAAAAAACACATTCATTTTTCTACTGTTTTCACCCCTTTTATTCCGAAAAGTGAGTCTAAATGATGAGATCAGTGTTGTGCCCCAGTCAAATTATTCTCTTTGCTCTGTCAAACCCACCTGGTTTTTGCAAACTGCTAAGGAGGTGTGATCCTGAGCAAGCTGACCTGCTCTGAGCAGGGGTAGGGCTAGATGAGCTCTGGAGGTCCTTTTCTACCTAAATTAATCTGTGACTGTGTGACGTACTCATGTAACTGAGGGAAATTCTACTTCAGTAGAATTGTATTACAGTGTTTGGGGTTTTGCCTCCACCGCTGCCTGGAGAGCTAGAAGAGCAGCTCTGTCCTTGTGGTTGAAGCCAGGAGCTTAAGGCATTGAAGACTCATGTCTAGGTATTAAAAAAAATTTGGCTTGTTTCTTTTTATTTAGCTTGACATTAATTGATACTTTGTTGCTGCTTAAAGGATCTAAAATGTAGGATTTTAATGTTCTGTAATGTTTATTTTTTAAGTGAGACCAAAATTAAACTACAACTTTTGGCAGAAGGCTTTTTTTTAATCTGTGCCAAGGAGAACTGTTGTTTCATTTCTCCTTCCCTATTCCTTAGCACGGAGCTCTCAAAATTAAAAAACCTGCACATCCATACAGCATCTCTGAAGCAGTAAGGAGCAAGGACATTGCTTGTGCTGGCTAGGTCTTCACAGATAACTTAAACCCGCCCTTGGATAGCGAGAAGTATTTTGACAACTTGTTTTCATGCACAAAAGTCTCTGGTTCATTTAAAACTTGAAGCCAGGGCTTGACCTGTTTTCCACTAGAAATATTTGGGCCATCGTTCAAGATGAGAGTCTGTGTGCTCGGTATAGTGCTATAGGATGTGAAAAATTAATTCTGAGAATAGTATCTCCTGACAGTGCTTTGTTCATGTGAAAGTCAGGCAGACAGCTGCTGCTATTTCATCTCTCACAGGCACGGAGTTAAAATCCTTACAAATAGCAGTTCCACACAAAAATGAATCCATATTTTGCAACAATTTTTCAGACTCTTTTTTAAATTATTATTTTAAAAAGATTTGTACATAGATGACTTCTTTGTTTCTTTAAAGGCCATCAGGAAGACCTGTCAGTGGCTTATTTTAGAGATAAAAGAGAGCAGAACGACTGTACTTCCAACATTTAAATATTGCCTGCCATCTGGAAAGGCTTAATTCACGGTAAGGTGCAAGTCTGGACATGAATTTGTAGTGCTTGAGCTCACTCAAAAAACCCCCACACAGTAGTTTAAAGGTCAGGTTAGGTAGCAGGAGTTGTCAGGGATTCTATACAATGTGGATTGAAATTTCATGTCTAACTAGGAAGACTATAACATTGGATCCGTATTATTGGCTCTTCTACCAGGACTGTGACTGTAACTGCATATATGGAGATCACAGGGGCAGAAAATACCCTTGTATGTGGAAAATCCAGTTACCACCTTATCTGTTGCTTCAGTCTTGTCTAATATTTGCCCAGAGGTGAAATGGGGAGACACTGTCAGCGATTGTTTCCTGCAGCACCTGATCAAGGTGCGCCACAAAAGAAAATACAACCCTTGCCTTGGCATTAAGTAAGGTGCCAGATCTGGCTGAAAATTTTGAAGTTTTAAGTGCTGCTCATACCAGCAGGTATGAGCAAAATCTAAAATACCACGAGGTATTTTAGATATGGTGTCGCTACAGAGATAAAAAGGCCGAACATCCACCACGGTTGTGCTCAGCTTCTATAAGAGTAAGTATGTGTGTATGAGGAAGATTGATAAAAGGATGCTAAAAAGGGCTTTTAAGAGAATTAAACACTTACAAGGAGGTATGGAGATGCTGAACGCTGCCACACTAGAATCACTAGTATGTGTCACCTTTTAATAAGGGCTTAGAAAATGGTCAAAGGGAACAGGTACGGGCTAAACAGCAAAGTAAATTAGGTTATGAAAACGTGGGAAGGCAGTCTTTGAAAAGCTGAAAGCATATTCAAAGGAGGAAAATGGAAAGGATCCTAATCTCTGAAAGATGAGATATAACAATATAAAGCAAAAAGAACAACTAGCTAAAGGACTGAAAACTAGTACTAAATTCTTCAGACATATCAAGAGCAAAAAGCTGACTAGAGAGTCTGTAGGGTCACTTTATGATCACAGTTTTAAAAGGAGCAGTTGGAGATGATGGACACCCTATTGCAGAGAAGCCAAATTAATTATTTGCATTGGTATTCACTATGGAAGAAACAGGTGAGACAGCCATAGAGCATTTTGGGGTAAACTTGGGAGAGAATATGTCCAATATTGAGGGTACTGTGGAAGAAGTTACAACACAGTAGATAGTACAAACATGATGGTGTTCACCTAGGAGCCCTAGGGAAACTCAAACATTAAGTAGCTGTGTTGCTTACAGTAAAATGTATCATTGCTTAAAACTTTCTCAGTATCTGAAAACTGCAAGGTGGACGATGGCTGTCCACCTTAAAAAGATTCTAAGGGAATGTGGGGAGCTACAGGCTTGCAACATCAGCAACTTAGCAGAGACTCTCTAATAAAGGATAGAATGAGTAGATTCTTGGACAAATAGAATCTGCTGAGGAAGAATCTATGTGGCTTATCTAAAGGCTTCTGTAAACCTCTTGGTTTGTAAATCTCCGAAGGGATCAACAAATACGTGGGTAACGTGGTTTGGTTGATATTGTCTGTATGGATTTTGATAAGGTTTTTGATGCAGCCCTTGCCAAAGGCTTTTTAGGAGACAAAGCAGCTGTGATAGAGGAGAGAAGATCCTGGCATGGTTATATCAGTAATTAAAAGATAAGAAACAAAGGCTTGGGATGAGTAGAGGGAGGTTACCAGTGAAGTCCCGGAGGAATCTGTGCTGAGATCTGTCCTACTCAGCTTATTCAGAAATGCCCTGCAAAAAGGGATGCCCTGGCAGAGGTCCACAGAAGGGCAGCAAGGATGATCAAAGATGTAGAAGGGCTTCCATATAAGGAACAGGTGACCAGATTGGGACTGTTTCATTTCCAAAATTGTGAGTGGCACAGAAAGAAAGGACAAAGATGACTTTAGTTTTCCCAGCATGTATGAAACGTAGAATACCATTTTCATGGGTTATCTCTTGGAAGAAAATCCCCAGGAATTAAAACAGGGAGATGAAAACGTCCCAAGTTCCCTCTGATTTTCTTAGTACTTTCCTTAACTTTTCAGACCCTAAACTGAGATGTGAGTTTGTTTGTTTGGTATCAGTCTTTTTGCTTTCATTTTGTTTTTGAAGTCCTGGCCATCTCCAGCGTTTGCTGAAGTCATGTCTTCTCAGGTATCTAAAAATCGGACACAAAGTGCTTCAAAACAAGCACTCAAAATTAGTGACAATTTTCAAATTGTTCTAAGTGACTCTGAGTATTGCTCGGGGGTTTTTTGTTAAGACACACATTGTGTCTAAACGAATGGGTCTAGAGAGACTTAACTTTACCTGCTTGTGCTAGAAAACTGGCCAGAAATAATGTAGCTCCACTTCAGAAGCCTGTGGCCACGTTAGTCACTGATGAAGTGGCCCGGTGCTTAGTTTCCAGAGTGGAGCAGGATTGGGTTTGTTTAGGTTGGAATGTGAGAACAGTAAATTTGTGCTCTGTCATGTAGGTATACAGGACAGCCCCCAGACCGTTCGTAGTCTTCTGAAGGATGTTACAGACCTGCCAGAATAGAAGGAAGGTGAGGAAAGGCACTTGCAAGTTTATCTGGATTGGGGGAAAAATAGTATTTAAAGCAATTTGCATTCACTGAGTAAATAGGGGATGATGAGATTAGAATCAGCCAAAAATATTTCAGTGCGCGCTCTTTCAAGTTTACCTTGTACGCCTCCTGCATTGTACCTACTTGTTTTTCATAAATACACATGAGAGTTAGATCAGCCAGGCCAAGCTTGGATCTGATATAAATAGACACTAAGGTTTTATTGCCTGTGGTCCTGAGTCCTTTTTTTCCACTTAGCCTGATTTTACCCCCTTGTTATGTTATTAATGTCAGTGGAGTTGCTCCACGTATTGCTGATAAGTGATATCAAAATCAGACTTTTAATGAGAACTAGGCTCACTATTTCAATGGAAAACGGTTCCCTTAACTGTTGCCAGAAGGAGAGCAGCACTCATTTCCAAACCAGCCCAACTGTTGCTGACATTTATTTGCTATGAGATGTTGCAGAAGTCTTGGGGTTTATGCTGATCGGTAAAGGGACTCCTGTACACCGTATGGGCCAAAGTATTAAAGCTGTTAACTTTTTGTCTGTGGATCACTTTAAAGATTCCCTTCATTAAAGGGGAGCAGACATTAAATCACTGTCATGAATGTAAAATCTTGTTGTGTTCACGTGCGATGCAATTAAAGGTTTCAGGCATTCCAATAAGGATCAGCCCACGCTGATCCAAATCACTGAACAGGAAATGCTGCTAGGCAAGATCCTGAGCTTAACTAATTAATTTTAATGTGTGTATTAAAGTGTTGATCTAGATAATGCAATAATTACAAATGCTTGTGTTTGAAGACCATGAAAATTGCTAAAAAATGAAATTTTGCAATCATCAGAATGTGAAGGTTGCTCACACTTGGCAAAGAAGTGTTTGTCTTTTCCCAGGGCAATGAATTTGTAACTAAGATGCAAGTAAAGACTCTTGAGTAGACTTAGGTCTCTGAAGCACATACCAACTTTTAGACTCAATAATGCACTACTTCAGTTGCATGTGCAGTCACAGAAATGGATATTTTTGCAGATGCCCAGCAAATAATTTCAAAAACCAACCCAAAGTCCTGAATGCCCAAACTATCCTTTTTATGCTGTGTACTTCAAATGGCTTATTTCTTCCCAGGACATTTAGTTTAACCATATTAATTTCTGAATGATGCAATAAGACAGTGTTTTCAGAGTCAGTAGCTGATTTCACACTCCTTCTCTTTGCCTTCATGCAATGGTTTCTCGCCTACTAAAGAGACCTGAAGAAGTTTGTCTGTTGTCCCACCAGTCCCTAAACCAGCTGCTTTCAGGAAGGTGTAAAGTGTATCTCCAAATTTCGAGAACTAGTTAGCTTGTATCTGAGAGTATTTGTCACTTCACTCTGTTTAATTAATGCTACTCTCAAAGGTTCCCTGCAGCTGTCAGATCACTGGGAAATTTATTACCAGACAAAATATAAAGGTAAGAGTTAGGTTTGTCCATTATATTCATAGAATAAAGATAATTGTAAGTTATGGTTGTACTACTTTGAACATCTAAAAAAGAAAATCGTAAGAAAATTTACTTCTAGGAAGTATTTAGCAAATATCCTTTTCAGTGGCAGTGTCTTAGCCAGCAGTGTGCCCAGGTGGCCAAGAAGGCCAATGGCATCCTGGCTTGTATCAGAAGTAGCGTGGCCAGCAGGACTAGGGAAGTGATCGTGCCCCTGTACTCAACACTGGTGAGGCCACACCTCGAATCCTGTGTTCAGTTTTGGGCCCCTCACTACATGAGAGACCTTGAGGTGCTGGAGTGTGTCCAGAGAAGGGCAGCGAAGCTGGTGAAGGGTCTGGAGCACAAGTCTGATGAGGAGCGGCTGAGGGAACTGGGGTTGTTTAGCCTGGAGAAAAGGAGGCTGAGGGGAGACCTTATCGCTCTCTACAACTACCTGAAAGGAGGGTGTAGAGAGGTGGGGGTCGGTCTCTTCTCCCAGGTAACAAGGGATAGGACGAGAGGAAATGGCCTCAAGTTGCGCCAGGGGAGGTTTAGACTGGCTATTAGGAAATTTTACTTCACTGAAAGGGTTGTCAAGCATTGGAAGAGGCTGCCCAGGGAAGTGGTTGAGTCACCATCCCTGGAGGTATTTAAAAGGCATTTGGATGAGGTGCTTAGGGACATGGTTTAGTGGTGGTCTTGATAGTGTTAGGTTTACGGTTGGACTCGATGATCTTAAAGGTCTTTTCCAACCTATACGATTCTGTGATTCTGTCTTGGCTCGCTGCAGCTGAGTTCCCTTCCAGCCACCCAAGGCTGGTTTGCCAAAGAGCAGTCTCTCTTCTTTGTGGTACCCAGCAGTTGCTCAGGGTGAGACTTGGCCTTCTGTAGATGAGATGATGTTTCCTTCTATCTCTGTCCTTTTAGGCTTCTTGGTTTGGGCTTTTCAATAGGAATTCTGCTTTAGGAGTTGCATTAAATATATGTTGAAAATGTCTGTCTACCTCCCTTCGCCTCTGGGCTCTGGGAGGATGCCGTTCCTCCATGCTGCTTCTAGACTGGCCTTCTCTCTGCTTTCCTGACCTTGTGTAACTTACACTACAGTGTGCTCCTTAGTCACCATATCTCTTCTGGCTTTAAGCTGATTTTTCCCATTTACAACCTTCAGAGGACACAGGATGTTTAAGTGTTTAAGTGCACATATATCTCATTGGATTTGCCATGTGAAGCTTGCTGCAAGCATTTCATACTTCACACACAGTACAGTAATGTATATGGCAGATTTGGCATTGAGTCCTGTCCTAAATTACTTCCCCCACCTGCCCACCCTCCCTTTGTCTCAGTTGGAGGATTTTGCTATTACAGCATCCATGGATAGCAATCTGAGTGTGCTCTCCTTAAGGCATACGAAGATTATGTTCTGCCAGTTCCACAGTTTGTTTCCTTTTGAAGATGAAAATACAGACACTCAACATGTACTGCAAATGTTACATTTATATTAGAGTTGCATTCAAAATCTCCAGAAAGGCAGTTCCTGCAGGGACCTTAAAATCTAGAAGATTCACAGTGTCGCTCTACTGCCCGTACTGTATCTTGCCTCTAATCTGTTGTCACTATACTTTTCATCCACTCTGGCCGTGTACATTTGATATGAAAATATAAGGGTTTTCTAATGTGTAGGACTCAGAAAGTTTAGCTCCTTTAACAACAAAAGATCTAAAGGTAATATATCTCTAATGTCTTCTAATTCTGGTTTTCATTTAAAGCCTAGGTATGTATCCTGCTAAGATGTCTATTGCTATTGAGAGAAAAATGACTGTTAGCCAACCATTTTTTCTAACTCTTTAAGAGTTTCACGGTTTTAATGTATTTCCTGCCTACATCCACTTCAGCAGCTGTGCGTGTACTTGTATACAATTATGGAAGAAAACCTACTTGCACTAGTTAGAACCAGAACAAGACGTAAACTGTAGCCTCATGTCAGCATGATTTCAGTTCTGCTGAAGTTAATGGGAAGTTAGTGCAGGCTCCTACACAAGCATTTTCTGACTTTGCGGCCACCCTGTGGATAAATGCCTATTGCATCTTCTGTGATCCTAATATAGCCAGGGAAACTCAACACAGAGCTGTGGAAGAAGTGATAGGAAGAGAGCAAAAAAGGAATTGCTGCAGCATGTCATAAACACGGACAGCACTGCCCAGAGATTAAAATGTGCGCTTGTTGTCTCCTTTCATCAACTTTTCCCTAAGACTGTTTACTTAAGAGCTCCTCAGCTATTGCCAGGAATGCATTTATCCTATTTTAGGCTATATGTACTCAATAAGCTCTAAGCCGTTCCCACAGTGGGTGAGAGAGGCATTGAGCTGGTGGTGTGATGCTGCAGTGCTATGGCCCACCAAACTCTGCAGGTATTTAAAATAAACCTCTTTGCTCTAAGGTGCTCACCCTCTCTGACGTAATGAGCAAACATTTAAATGTAGCTTTGTTGTTTGGTAATTTTTCTCTCACTTGTATAAACTGAGCCTGCTAAAAGTACAAAAAGTCGACACCTCCAGATAATCTGCCAAAATCAGATGCAGAGGGAGAGGAGAGGATTTGAAGCAGAGGGAGCAGGCGACAGACACGAGAGGCCGTAGGGCAGATGGAAAGGAGAAACCGATATAAATTTAGCCTCATTTTGTGTGTTGCGTATCACCAATGCTTCTGCTGAATCATCAGGTCTTGTCTTTTAAACAAATTACCCACTGGTTATGTGTGTGAAAATACAGAAGATACAGAGAAAATACAGGCAGGAAGGATTTTATACTTACATAACCTGCTGCAGAAAAATACTTGCCTATTCAACCTGGTAAGCTATGGGGATCATAATGCCTTTGCTGCTGTATCTGTGAATGCTTTTTGTATACTGTGTGGCCTCTGCTCTGAATCTAAACAAACCAACTTAAACTTAAACAGCCCTGTGAGTGAACTCGATTCAACCTTCCTGCCAGAAAGCGAGGCCTCTCTCATTAGCAATTTCAGATGGAACAGCTTCCATTTTTCTGGCCTATGTTCTTTTTACCAGGACTTTATTTTTTTTATTAATAGACTAAAAGGTGGAAAAATAGTAGCAGTTTGGGTGTGTAGGGGGAAAGAACTGAAACAACCATCTTTGGACAGCTTGGATCAGATTCGACCCAGCAGCAGAAGTCCGACTCCAAGCAGGGCTGAATTGGGCACCGTCAGATGCTGCTCTACCACTGATGGGGCTGGATTTGTCCCTCCTGGAATTTGAGTAACAGGCTGTTTCTTGTGCTTTCTTCACTCTGCTGCTTATTAAGAATTTGACCTTTTGAGAGGTCAGTGTCTTGGTGCACCCGAGAGTCGTGTAGGTGAGTGGGTATTCCAGCTAAATCTTCAAATACAAGTCAGCCCTGGAGCTATCTTAAGGAGCAACATCTTCTCATCTGCTCATGGCTGACTTGCTGCCACTCCTCCATAGCTTTCTGTGTTGCACCGTCACTCATTTCTGTGAAGGCTTTTTGTTGGGACCCAGAAGTGTATATGTGATTTCAGCTCGTGTTGAGTTCATGTTGAAATCCTTGTGCAACTTTGCTTCACTTCATTCAAGTGTTTGTCTGACAGTTATCTAATTTTTCCCATTGTTCTCTACTAGATGAAACAGGGTCATCTGTTTACAGCTATGAGCATTTCCATTAAGGCAGTAGTTTAAAACAAGCAGATTTTTTTTTCTTAGACATCAGCTTGTGACCTGATGTCAATGTGAAGGATTTAAAAAGGCCTGTTTTGGCTGGCGTAGCAGGCGTCTGTCTGTGCACATGCCTAAACCGATCACCTGCTGGGGGTCAGGAAGAGAATTCCTCTATCAGGAGCAGCACACAAAGAGCCAGGAGCATTGCTGAAGGAGGGAAAAGCTCACATTCCTCCAGGGCATCAGCTACCTGAGGCTTCGATGGGGACATGCAACATGGGACCTGCCAGCCCTTTGCTCAGGGGACCGGCTTCGTTCTGCCATATGTGGGTACCCATCTTTGACTCTCTGTACACCGCAGCATTTGTTACACGTCCTCCAGGAGGAAACCCTGACATCCAGTTCCTACCTGCTGTATCAAAGCCCCTTAGTTTTATTTCTCTCTGGGTGAGTCGAGGGCACTGTGGTCTGTAGCTCCCCACAGTGGGAGATCTCTGGTAATGCTTTAGGCTTGAGTGAGTTTGCAGGGATGGGGGGGGGGGTGGCTGGGTTTGGTTTTTTTAACTATCTCTGCACTTAGCCTGTTTCACCCTTTGCAGGAGGTAAAATATGTCCCAAGTAATGAGATTTTTTTTTTTGTCAGTTTGTCTGCAAGGTTCAAAGGAGCAGAAATGCTTGGTAGCTTTTGTTTCCCCTTTGGGAGAGAAAAATGCAGCCCTCAAATTCCTGCTGCGCTGCTGGTGAGTGAAATCTGTCCTGAACTGCAGCCGTACAGCACTAAGGGCAGGCAGGGGAATGGCTCTCATCTAGACAGAATATAAGCATGCAGGCATCTGCAAGCCAAATAAAATCCTTCATCATAAATGAGGAGGGGAGGGATTTAAAAGCAGATTCTGGTTTTGTTTGGGCCAGTACCTTTGGATAAGGTTTGACTCAAATGAGGTGGTTAACATTTCTCCCAGGTTTTGGTCTGCTTCTCTGAAGAGCAGTGTGTGCTCTTTAGACGAGGCTGCCTGGAGAGATGCCCCAGCTCTACTAGTCCCTCCTAGGAAGAAGCTAGGCCAATCTGCTTGGGATTTCCCTTGTAGTGTCCCAGCTGGCTCCTCAAATGGGCATGGGATTTGTTGATGACCACAAGAGAGAATAAGGGAAGGAGATAATACTACCATGTACTACCAGATACAGTATATCTGGTAGTATATACTAATATACTACCAGATAATACTACCAGGAGGAAATACTACCATCCCTGGAAGTATTTAAAAGACATTTGGATGAGGTGCTCAGGGACATGGTATAGTGGTGGTCTTGGTAGTGTTAGGTTTACAGTTGGACTCGATGATCTTAAAGGTCTTTTCCAACCTATACGATTCTGTGATTCTGATAGTTGTGCCTTCATCAAGTCCCACCTCCAGCTGCTAGAGGCGGGTGTTATATTGAGACTGGTCTTGAGTGTGCTTAGTCCGTGTGTGGAGGGAATGTCCCTCATGGGAAAGCCTTTAGCTGCAGCAGACCTTGTCTAGAATAAGTTGTCCTCTGAGACTGAAACTCAGAAAGGTCCCTGTGGCTGGTTCCATGATGTACCAATCATGGGAAGGACACTGGTGAGCAATGGACTGTGGATGGACGCCTTGGGACTGTCCCATGGATCTGGGTCACGCTGATGGGAATGAGACACCCACCACTGTTGACCATCTGCATTGAACTGGAGATTCAGTTATTTCAATAAGCAACCACTGAAGTTTAGGATTTTCCAGGCTGAAGCAACACAAAATAAGACTTTCATGGTCCATGCACTGGCCATCTGACAAGTGGCTGTTACCCAGAACAGGACAATCCTATGTCCATGTCCCAGTCTTGCATTTGCTCTTGAGGCTGAGATAGTCACAAAGAACAGAAGAGGATTTTCCTCCTGATTTTCACCCCATTATGTTACTGTGATTTATTTATTTTTTTATGTCTGTCTGTGCATAATGCTTTAAAATGGGTTTGGATGTTTCTTCAGAAGTATGATTTACATCTTGCATTTGGTGCTAACAAGCTTAGTTTCTGTGTGTTTGCTGCCACTTGCTATAGTTGCATTTCACTCAGCTGAAATAATAAGCGTCTACACGGATCAATCTTCTGTTCATAATCTGTTTTGATTCCAGTTCAATTCCTTGTGTGCCCCAGCACTGGGACTCCAGCCCTCCATCCCTTCCTTGCACTGTGCAAACAGAAGAGATATCTTCTAGCCAGGAGAGGTCTCCGTGAAGGAAAGGAGATCTCTGTGTGGAAAATTGGAGAACCAGTGCACTAGTTTAGCATTGAAACTTTTGAACTGTACATGCAACAGGAAAATAGGAGTAGTCTGAAAACACGTTTCAGACCATTCCTGTTGGGCTATTTTTTCAGGTCAGTTGCACACACAGGGAGATATTGTGTGTCTCCAGTCAATATTTCATTTTTTTTCCCTTGTATCCATATATGTACTTTATGTAATGTCTTTGTAGTCAAGGAAGGAGGACAGTCTTTCATACAGATATCCCCTAGTATCTTCCCTTCAGGTCAGACCTGGCCTGAAATAGCCTAAACTGTTTCTTGAATACATTTTGTAGTGTTTAATTCAGCTGTGATTTCTACCCCATGGTTTTGTTGGTGTTTTTTGTTTTGTTTTGTTTTTCACAAAAGCCATAAATTGAAGAAAGTGTAAGCACAACACATCCTTATTTTTGATTACATAAAATTTATTAAACCCGGCTATAAAAATTGCTGGTTTATATTATAACGTTTGAAAAACAGATCGTGAAAAGCTCTAGAGAGCTCTTTGAAAAATTTATTTATAAGAATGCTATCCAACTTGTTTCACTATAATCATATTCAAGTAGCATCAACAGGAGTAGCTGATGAGCTTTAGTGGGGACTGCTTCACACACTTGGGGTTTTCTACCTTCAGTATTCCACTGAGTGATTTCAAGAAGCAATATTATTTATAACCATAAAAAAGCATGTAAAGTTTTACTTTTAAAATCCACCATCTTTGCATCTGTGCACTTCAGCAGCATCCCTGTGCACTACAGCTGGGAATTGGCCCCCAGGCACTGAAAACCCGATCATTTCCAGGCAGGTTGTGACACAGGTCTATGTCACTGCTCTAATTCTTGCCACAGTTTTCTGAAGTTGTAAAAGTCAAAAGCCAGTGCACTGGAAACTACATTTTGCCACGGATGCAGGTTAGTAAGGGCTTTTCCAGGGGAGAGGGTTCACGCAGTGCTGAGTGACCAACCATTCCTGTCTCAGGAACTCAGTGCTGTAGTGGAGGGCTGCAATAACATCTTTGCTGCAAGCAGATTTATACAGATACACCCAGAACAAACATTTCCTGTCATTTTTTATCTCCTTTGTTAGATACAAACACAAATGTCTCCAAGGACAATCAAATGGGAATACTTTGCAATTGAACCCAAGCAGTGAGCAAGTGCATTAACATGCAGGATCCCATTTTAGTTTTCTAATTAAACTCAATTGTGTTCTCTGACCTGCATTTTAAATACTGAATATTTAGTGAGATTTGTACTTTTTTTCCCCCTAGCCTGCCTCCTTTCAGGCTTTGTTCAGCATGTGAATAGCTCCGTTAGGGAAATGTGAAAGCACTGGACTATGCATTGAGTTGCTATTTTGACATTCCAGATGGAGATGCTTCTAAGCTGTAAATTACAGAATTGGACATCATTGGTTTGAATTCAGATCAGTTTGGCCTGAAAAGCTGGGTTTAGCTATTTGACCTGCCCTGACCCATTTCTGTGCTTTGTTCAGTAAGGTACCCGAGTTGTTTGCAAATTTCTTCCTACTCTACTGTGTACAGAAATCTGAAGTATTCGAATGTTTTAGCCCATATCTCTTGCTTTGGTGAAATAAAAATTATTTTGTGCCTCATCATAGTATGAGATTTTTAAACATTTTTGTTGCTGCCCTTTCTTTTTTATTTTTTCCAGCATGCCCCAGTTTCAGAAGTGTAGCTACAAAAAAAAAAAAAGCTTATTAAACCCTTGAAACTCTGGACATTGTTGAAGCTAACATTTCACACAAGGATTAAAGCCAGTATTTACAGTTACCTGAGATGAGATTAGAAAGGTACTGGGTTGCAAACCTTGGCTCCAGGAAGAAGTACAATACTCTGCTTGAGTCACAGCCTAGTGCAGAGCTTTCTCACATGTTGGAGGGACAGAGCTGGGAGAGTAAGACCAGCGCTGATGGGTCTGTGCTGTGTTTGAGTCAGATGCTGAAGAGGCAGCAGTAGCAGCCCTGAGATAAGTGGGAGAGGTGGAAAAAAGCAGTGAAGTGAGGAACATCACCTGTTTTCTCAAGTGAGGTTTGGTTACAGACAGGTTGGGATTTAAGAGACCTGGGGTAGTTCCCTGGATTTTCCTGTTATTTACTGAATGAACCTGAAGGTTCGGAGCATTGCTGAATCACAATAAAAACACAGGTCCTTATTTTCTACTTCCAAAGGCTCTTAAGTTGAGTGCATGAATGCCTCAGCTGGTACATATGTAGGTGCAGATAGACTGTTCAGGCATAAACCCCAGACCTTCAAAAGGAAACCCGCTGGATGCCAAGTGAATGCCCATTTGCCATCCCTGCAAATGGTTTCCCAGTTTTTCAAACAGCTGGTGCTGGCTGTTGTCCAACCCAGGAGAGCAGGTTGCTTGGGTCATTGGCCTGACACCATTGCTGTTCTGGCTGTGCCTCTCCACCTATCTGGCTGCCGGCTGCTCTGCATCCTGCCCGCACCTCTTGCCTTTTCTCCAGCTCTCGTAGGAGACATCCCATCCACTCCCGCACTGCAATTCCCAGCTCTTCAGGAACATTGACACCCAGCTTTGCTACTGCAGCACGCTCGCTGCCCTTGAAGGTGCTGGGGGGTAGAGGGGAGCTCGCCGAGGCACGCTGCTGCTGCTGCTTTCTGGACCCTTCCCTGTGGCTAAAGTCCTTTCAAGCCAGCATGCTCCAACCTCCATAGCTTGCTGACTGAAGCTTGTGAAAAGTAGCCTGTGGCATGGACAGATGTAATGCACCAGGATCACTTCTCCAAGTTGTCTGCTTCTTATTCCCTTTTCAATTTGGCCTTTGGAGAGGCTGGGAGAAATGGGAAAACATAGCTTAACGTTGTTACTTATTCAGGTCTCATAGGGAGGCAGGAGATGCCTTCTTGGTTTTTGCTATTTTTCCTTGTCTATCACTAGGTTATTGTCCCAGTCCAGAAGAGGAGACCCTCTGGAGCATGAGTTACGGTGTTTATCCTCCCTGGCTGTAGGTTAGGGAATAGGCAAATTTTTGTTTTCACTCCCCCAGAGCAAGTCATGAATGCAGTGATACTGTGCTCAGTATTTGGTTTGTAGGTTGGCTAATGCAGGGTCATAAAATGCCTGTGAACCAGGCAGGTAAAGCTGATGTAAAAGGTTTTTCTTAGTGGGGAGAGGAACTGGTACCCAGGCCCTGTGCATCTCTTTCCCTTTCCATGTCAGTGCAGGGTATTCGCGGGGGAACTATAAAAGTCGTATACTACGGGTAGTGTTGCTGGGACTTTGCAATGAAAAACAAGTCCTTTAGCTGACTGAAGCAGCCGTGAGCTGGCAGCCACTTCTCCCTGCAGCCCTGAGCTGTCGTGGCTGATTGCAGCTACAGCCGGGAGGTATGTCTAGAGATGGAAGGTAATGCCTGACAGCGGTGAACTGCCTGCATGCTGTACACAAGGCTGTGATGTAGACCATGGTAGTGTGAAGCAATGATAATTCAAGAGTGCTTACAGTGTAGTAAGAGCTATGCCTAAGCTTAAAGGACTGGGAGGGAGAGAAGAAGCATCAAAAAGTCAAAGATGTACAAGACAGAGAAAGATGTACATTGACTGTGTTCCCTTAGCTAATTTTTGCTTTGCTTCATGATTTCAGAGGTGTTTTTCCACCTAGTTTTTATACTTTTATAATGACCGTGGCCCACAAAGTAAAACAAATCACTTGTTCCATTTTGCCTTTTCCAGTCCTGCGTTGTTCCTCTGATAAGCGCAGTGCAGAGGTCCTCTGGCAATAGCTGCTGAGTAGCTCATTCTGATGGGAACCTGCTGCTCTTTGAAACATCCAGTCTAGGATATTTTCTCCTGAAATGTGAGGTGTAGCCAACATTTGTGGTAGCGGCAGCTGCAGTACTTACGTTTTGTTCACCTGAACAGCTTGGGCTTCATGTGTTTTGGATGCAGTATGTAGAAATGATACCGTAAAATGACTCCATTGGTGTGTTGCCTCCCTATTCACTCTACTCACTGCTCCCTCTAAGTCCTCATGGACTGGTGAGGTTTAAGCAATCTGCATTTATCAGATCCTGATGGTTGCTGCTGCTTGAGATAGTGTGAACGCTGTTGGTACTGAGAGCAATGGTTCTCCCCCTACTGAGTTTACTGAAGCCAGAAGAGCCTCCCATCGTGCTCCCATGCTCTTTGCCATGGCAGAAGACAGAAACTGAGAAATCACTACTCTAATCTGGCTGTTAGAAATTCAAATGCCAGCAGTGATATAAAAGAGGTCTCTTTTTTCTGTGCTTTTTACTGCTTTCTGAATATTGTAGGCTCTGAGTTAGCAGTGATTTTGAAGGAAATTTAAGTAATGCAATGCAATTATTGTATTTGCTCATTACATTTGCTGATGAGAATGAGCTATGGAGGGCCTGCGAGAACATCAGAGGGCAGAACTAGAATTCAAAATGATTTGCACAAACTGCAGAAATGATGTGGAAAAGCATACACATGAGGTTGATTTGCAATAATCAACAGTGCAGACACAGGATGAGGGGAGAAGCCCAGCCAGAGAGCAGTTCTGCAGGAAAGGATCTGGGGGGGTTGTGATGGATGTCAAACCAAAGACAAGACAACAGTGTCATACTGCTGTGAAAAAAAGCAGTCTTTGTTCTAGGGTGTATAGACTGGAGTGTCCTTTGCAAGATGTGCTTAGTGAATCTTCTCCTCTCTTTGGCCTGCGTAGGTGAGCTGGGTGCTGTGCCCCATCTGGGGCACTGTGCTTCCAAAAAGATGTGGCCCACTTGGCCAGAGGGTGGCCATTCAATAAAGAAGTGAGGGTGACATGACAGTGGTCTTTAAATATATCAAGTTGAGCAGTAAGACAGAGGGATAAATTGTCTTTTGTAGCTGTGGGAGATATGATGGGAAGTAGCAAACTTCAGTGCAGTGAGGGTTGAAAAAGAAGGTCTTTCTGTAGTGAGCTGAATGGGCAACAGGGAATTTGTAACATGGGAGATTGTTAGGGCTAAAGCAAAGGTCTGTCCAGGGAGATGTAGGTGTAGCTCATCTTGCCTTATGGTGGAAGAATGAGCTAGATGACCCTCTTACACCCCTTCCAACCCCCTTTTTTCTCTGATTCTGCGACCAAAGGACAGTAACTTCGCAGCTGAGCAGGCCTTAGACCCAAAGGGTATATTGGCTGTGGGATATTTCCATGGAGACTTGACTGAGTGGGAAGGAAATGAATCTTCTCCCAAGGCCACTTGACAGGGAATGTAATCTCTCCAGGTAGATCAATAATCGTGCGTTTCCCTCTCCACCCCAGGAGAACCAATAGGGGCAAGCAGCATTAGGCAAAAAATTTTGGCTCATGGCTGCAAAATTGTGCATAGATCTCCCTCTGATGTATTTCCTACCCTGTGCCAACATGCAATGACATTGTGTGGGCTATGCTAGCAGGGCAGTGGCAAGGAGAGAGGAGCTGGATTATCCCCTTGAAGGATTCAGCTGGGGTAACAGTGTGCAAAGGGAATTAACTTTCATTAAAGTAGTGAGTTCAGCTGGAAGCATAAGATTTGCAGAGGCTGCTGCTATCTGCGGATTTATTTTGGCACTACAAGCACAGTCTGAGATCAGAATGATGGAAAAGCAGCACCCAGAACGGCAAATTCCTGTTCATTGATTTTCATAACCCTCCTTATTAAGTCTGTACCACATAAGCAGCTCTGAGCACTTGTTCTCTCCCTCCTTCCATGCAACAACCGACCACCTTTTTAACCAAGGAGAAAATTGGAATCAGGTCAGAGTTTACTTTAGCGAACAAAATTACTATTTATGCACAATATGAAGCAATTTGGGCTTTGCACAGTAGGGAATAAGATGGTAATTACAGTTTGTCATTTTTCCCTTCCTCATTTCCAAAAAATAAAAGGCCGAGATGATTTGGGATTTATTTGGCAGATTTGACACCTGTGCTTACTTCCTGGGATTGAAGGGGAGAAAGCGAGTTGGAAAGTTCAGTCTCAGACAAAAAAGAAATGTCTAGAAAAAAAACAACTGCATTGCTAATAATTCCAACGTGATGCCATTATGGTGTGTATAGGCTTAAGCACAGTCCAAGGAGCTTTAAACTCCTGAATACTAATTCAAACATGTTTGTAAAAAGTGGATACTGTGCCTTAACCATAAATACAAGGGATGAGAGAAGAGTCCTGGGGGTGGTTTTGAGCCAAACTTGCTTTTAATGAAGCCCCTCAAAGTTTTGCCACTAGCTTTAGTAAGGTCAGATTTCACCCTTTGGAAATGATCCTCCCTAGAAATAGAAATAGGCTGAGCTTTTATATAGGTGGATGGGGTTTGTCTCAAATTTCTGTGAATTTTCCAGGTTAGCTTTGGGAGTTAAGTTATGCAAATAAATCAAAAGAAATGGGAAAGAGCATGCATGTGTGTGCATGCATGTGCTTTTAGAAAAACATGTTGAATATATTAACACTGAATGAGAGCAGAGGGAATTCATAAAATGTTTTACATTCTACTAATTCCTGAGCTACGCAGCAGATGTGAGACTAAACCAAGTGGCAGTGGTAGAAAAAGCTTTTTGCAGAGTTCAGTGGACATCTGGCTACAGTTAAGGCAAGCTTTTTTAATACAGGATGAATACCCTGTTAAAATATGCAGTCCTATATGTTCTGAATTGGGAAGGGCCTACATTAGTCAAGGGGACTATAAACAAAGATGCAGCTATTGGGAGAAGTGTTCAATAACTTGCACGTTATGAGTGTTCAAATTGTTTTGGCTCTGGATCTAAGAATCTCACTGATGAGCTGTTCAGGATTCAGAAGGAATCAAAAGAGAAAAAAAGAAAGACCGAGGGACCCCAAACTGCAGGGAATCTCCTCTCTTGATGGCTGCCTTCTGCCGTGACGCGAGCTGCTGGAGGTTGCTGGCTCAGCTTAAGATCTTGCTCCAGATCCTACTGGGGTAGCCCAGTACTGCTGCTGATAGTGGTGTTGCCTCGTTTGTAGGCTCTATGATTGATGCAGAGACCTGGAGCTTTCAGACAGGGCAGATTCCTCAGCAGGGTTTTTGAAGGCTAGGAATTTATTTTTAAAGAGTGCAAGACTTCATACCTTATGGCTGTTTTAAGGCTGATACAAGCTTTTCACATCAAATTGTTCAACCTGTTTCCATGGGACAGGAGTTGTGCATTCCCAGGTTATTGTCATTCCACTGGCTCTACTTCACCTTTTCTGAGATTTTGCTGCGTTTTTCATCCACATTTCTCCCTTTCTCCTATTTGCAGCTGAGCTGTGCCTTAAGAAAGTCATAAACCCTTTGCATCACAATTTTTTTTTTTTTTCCAGAGGGAACAGCTGTGACACCAGGAATTGGAAGTTAGTGGACCAGATCCTGGTGGTGTGGGAGTTTCTCCTTTAATAAAAGCTCAAATGCAGCATTTCTCTGTGCTCTAAGTAACCGTGTGATACACGCTGCATACTCCTGCTGGGAGCAACGTTTCTAGTGACCTGATCTTAGGAAAAGCTCAAAGTCAGTATTTTATACCCTTCCTTCTATCCCACTGTCAGCCACCTTCAACGAAGCCCATGACATCTCTCTTCTTGAAGTCCTGACATCCTTGTCCATCTGTGGCTATTTGCCTCTACTCATACTTCTCTCACCACATTTTTCTTTTCTTTTCACTGGTGGACTTCTTGGTGGAGGATCTTCTGTCATTTGGCCCCTTCTCCTTCTCTTTCCTTGATCTTTGAGAGATCTTAACTATAACTATAAAAGCAACTACTTTCACTATGTGTATATCTTACGGTTATATTTCTCCACATGCAAACCTCTTTCCAAACTACAGTCCTTTCTCTCTGAACAACAATTTTAGCCTAATTCAGATACAGTCTTATCTGACCTCTCCTAAGGGGTATCTAGCTGTTAGCTCACCTCTGTGTACCTAGGATGGAGAACTTGATATTTCATTCCCTACCTTCTTTCTGGATCACTGTAAGCAGCAGCAACCTCCATCCTCATGCTAAACCCATACCCTGGGTCTCTCTAAAGGTTGTACTCAGTATGTCTGCATGTTATCAATTGCGTTTTGCATAACATCTCTGATGTATGGTCTTTCTTATGCTAAAATGTCACACAGCTATAATTTCATCCAGGCTTTTAGAATTCTGTATCTGAGTTAACCTGAAGCGTTTTTGCTTTGTTCCTAGCCTTTCTGTGTGCTGCTATTCTTTCTCCACTTTTCTGTAGTGAATCATCCAGTCTTTGCAGTAAGAGCGGTTCACAGGTGATCCTCATTGCATGGCTTCTATTAGTTATTGTCAAGATGTTGACTCCCAGTTCAAACCAGCCTGCAACATGAGCCTGTGTCGTTCCGTTGTTATATTCTCTGGTTTCTCTCATTTCCCCCCGTTAGAAAGAACTTCCTCTGAGTACCACCCAAGCTGCTATACTATCAGCTTCTCAAAAACCAACTACTTCACCAAGTCAGGCTTCTCATCTATCAAAATCATCGCTTATCTTGCAGGTACATATTTTGTGCTCTGCTGCATGCCTGTACCAGATGGACCTTCTTATGCTTTATAATCTATTCGGGGCAGGTTTTTGCTCTGTTAATACCACCTCCAGGACAACCGCTCTGGGGCTCACTAGCTGAGACCCCCCCCTAAGGTGCTATGGTAATTCAAGAAGAGAAGGAAGTTTGCAGAATATTTGGTAGGCTCCATCTGCTTACCTCTGAGCCCTGGCCTTTGAGAGTCTTTCTTTAACCTTTTGTCCAGTATGGAAACAATGAATTAATTCTTTTCTCGTTTTAGGGAAAGTGCTGTAAACCTTTAGCCTGTGACCTCCCTGAAGAGCTGTGCTGGCAGGAGTGTGCTTTGTGTGTGCTTCTCGGCCCTTCCTGCAAGGCTGAAACTAAACATCCATGTTTGGCTGCAGTTCTTCTGCAGTCTGGAAAAACTTCCCTTTAGTGCAGTAAAACTGAAAATTCATTTTGCATGCTTCAGCCGCAGACCATGAAATTCAACTTGTGAACTTTGCATGGCAGTGATGTTGGAAAGCTGAAGTGTTTTTGTGTTCGCAGTAAAATGTGTATGGAAAGTGAGCTGTTGGGGGAATTGAGATCATATTTAACTTATTATTTACTACATGTCAGATTCGTAGGATCAATTAGGTTTTCACAGAATTTGTGAATGAATGTAACAGGACTGAAGTACAACCTCCCCGGTGATGGAACTAGGACTAGGAGCCATCTATACCCTTTGGTGTAGTGCCATCCCCAAACATCTCCTTACAGCCTCCTGACCCACAGTCTCCTCGGTCTGCCTGTGACACACACAGGGTGTAGGCATCTACACCAGAGATCGGTCCCTGGTCTTCCCTTATAACCAGTGGGAAGAAATAAGCACCTATAGGGTACTATCACCCGAGCTGAGAAATCCGCCTGCAGATCAGATGCAGCAGTATTGCCTCTGTTAGGCTTTTTTTTTTCAGCTGTGAGAAATGGTGTTGTATTACCCAAATGTTAGCTTTGCTTAGATACCTGTGCCCTGCTAGGAGCTCTCTGGTGAGACAGGAGACCACCAGCATTAACACTGATGGGGCATTCCTGGTGTGAGGGGTGGGTGACATTAACCCAGGCTGAGCCGGAACCAGGCAAGAGAACATGGGGAAGGACTCTCTCTCTCTTATGGAAAGTGCCTTTTTTAATATATAAACTTTACACAAATTATACAGGACAGGAGGAGTTTGGGTTTCTTTGAGATCTCCTATGAAGAGTCACCGCATACAATCCACATGTTGCTTATTTTTTTTTAACTTTAGAAATGAATGAGTGATAAAAATAATGTCTTTAGGAACTCAAATATCAGATTTCTGAGCGTTCAAATATACACTACTTGGAACATTAACTGTCTTTTAACATTTGTTTAGATTGTTGGGTTTTAGTATTTTATTTTTGTTGCTTGCTAGTATAAATAGATGATCTATAACATATGTAGAGCTATAACTAGGTAAGTCTGGTCAGCAAAAACATAAATAGCAATGTTCTGTGGAAATATGCCTGTTCCAGGTAAATGCCATGAAATTACTTTCCAGGCACATGATTGTGTCTCCACCAAAGAAACACAAACTCTTTAACCTCACAGCTTCCCCCTTAGGATCTTCCCCAGTTTACACCAATTGTGTAATTCTACTTTTGGGGTTCTTAGCATGGAGAATCATTGGCATCACATCATTGTGGGTATCACACCATTGTGGGCATCACACCATTATGCTTTCCTAGCCTTTTTCATTTTGAAAGTTCCTAGGAAAATTTTGGTTAAAATTTTGGTAGAAGCAGTTAAGGCTGGTCTACTGCTGCTACTGAGTGGCATTAGCAGGGAAAATCTCATATGGTGTCATTGTCTACTGGTATTCTGCCCTTCCTGGTGCACCCAATTAATTCTGAGGGCAACTGTTGCATACTAGGTAGCTAATGATCAAGTAATTTATGCTGATTATGTACTTCCTGTAGCTGCTAATGCATCCCAACTACGTGAAGCCTTGCTTCACGTAGTTGGGATGCATTAGCAGCCACAGGAGGTATGTACCAAATGCGTTGCCATGAAGCAAGGCATTTGGAGTGTCTCTTGCTCAGTGTTTCTTGCTCTTACAAAGAACAACGTGCTCTCTTTTCCGCTCTACTGTATAGATCCATAATGTCTGTTCAATAGATGCATAGTCTCTCTGAGGAAGCATTCCTTGGCTGTCTGTTATGCTATAGCATGATTTTCCTGCTTAGCCACATCTTTCCCCAACAGGCCCGGTCATTGCCAAAGCTGGCACTGTGAGCTCCTAATTTGCATGGCGTGCTCAGCTGGGTGTCACGCAGCTCATTGGGAGTAGCTTGATTTTCTATGCAGACATTTCAATGGAGCCATAGGCAATAAATCGATGTCCTAGGGTGAGGGGGTTTTTCTCCATGTCACTCACAATAAGAATTCAGCCAAAGATCCTCTGTGTTTTACCTCTGAGACAAACGTCATCCAAGAGCAAGATGACATGCACAGAAAGGTTACTTTAACATAACAAATATTTTTGAGCTGACTTACCGACTTGGCTGCGGGTGTGCTGAGAGTACTGCAAGGCTTGTGCTGAGGACGAAGCTCATCATGCTAATCAGTATTGCTCTTCTGTTGTCTCCTGCCTCTCTTTACTGGTTGTCTTGTTTGGATAGAGCCTATCTTTTTTTCATTGCTTTGTTTTGATCTCCTTTTTCTTTTTTTACAGTGTGCTTTGGACCCTAAGACTGTGATGCATGACAGGAGCTATTCTAATATGAATATTTTTGAGGGTTTGTTCATAGTCCATAACAAAACTTTGGCATTTGTTGAAATGAAATATGCTCCCATTCTTTCAGTCTGTCTGCAACTCACAGTCCTCTCCTAGTACCTGGAGTCCATCGAGCTTATTTGTCTGTGCTGCTGTTAAGCAATGCTCTTAAGTGTAGTTGTCTATACTAAATGCTGCCAGGCTGTTTCTATAAAGGGCTATGTCTCACGACTGATTTTTTTCATAAGGAGAATTTATGTTGATTAATTACTTAAAACAAGTAAAATGTTCAAAATGCTATAAATGATAGTGTTTTCTCCTTATTTTCAAAAGAGAGTTTTACTGAGAAATAAATAACACAGTACAACCTAGATTTAGATAATAATGCCAAAGGAGATGAGTTAAAAGGTAAGAAAGCAAGCCTAGGACTCCCATTCTCTAAAGAATTGTGTACACTTGACATTACATATCAAATGAAGAAAAAAAGTATGTCCAAAAGTCTTTGTAAAATCAGGAGCCTTCATTTCTGGTGCTTGGAAAAGAATGAAGTCAGAGGAGGAAGGATGTGCAGGGGAGTTTTCCACATGAGAGAGAAAAAACTAACACAAAGGAGAAGACTCAAACCTGCAGCAATGAACACAATGAAAAAAACCCTTTCTCCTCACTCAAGTAAAAGACCCCAAAGAATCTGGATTAGAAATGTAGTGTGAAATGCCAGTAGAGAGGCATCAAGGTCACCTAGATACCCAGTTCCCATGGACTACCAGAGTCCTACAGTAACATTTCCATTCTTAGTGCTACACTGCTCAACAAGCTCAACAGAATATATGTACCCCGTGTATGTATAGTGTCTGGCACGCGTGGGCATCAGTCTTTGTTGGAGGCTGCAGGTGCCACCAGACTCCGAGGTGAGGAACACTCTGCTCTGAGCCTGTGAGAGGGGAGGGAACAGAATCCAGAACTGGCAAGTCCCCATGTGATGAATTAACTGGCTTTTCTTTCCGCTGTGGTGCGAGCATGCAGCTCTGATCTCAGTTAGAATTTGGGGGCTTTCCTGTAAACTTAATAGCACAGGACATGCTACAAGAGGCAACGCATCAGGAGCAGAGCTGTGCTTTGTGCAAGGACAGGCTGCGAGCGACAGCCTGTAGTGAAAGTCTGCTAAAGCCTTCTGAGCCCCCTGCCACGTGTGACAAAAGGAATCGGATACTGTGCTTCCTGGAGCTCGCTTGGAGGTGGCACCTCAGTATTTTGACCATCTGTGAAGGTCCCTTTGCCTCTTCTCCGGGAGGGTTTCTCCTCCTGGAATTGGTTCCAGTCTAAAGAAGGAGCAAAGGACAAGCAGTGAAGTGGTGAAAAGGGGTATTCGTGTTGCCTCTGGTGTGGGCATGTCTGGATGAACTCCTGGTTTGACCTGAAGACTTCCTTTTTTTTTTTCTTTTTTTAACCAGCATTAGGGAATTCCTCACCAGCTTGTTTTTGCAGTAGCCAGGCCAACAATGACAAGAATGTGGAAATCAACTAAGCAATTATATTCACAGTGGTGGTTAACACCATCCCTTCATCTGAAACAAATCAGTTACAGTCCAGTGAAACCTGCTGTACCTAGTGTGTGTACATAATAGAGCCCTTGTTGTGCATTTTCAGAGCATGCCAGATCACTTAAACAGGGTCGATGAGAGGCAACAGGAGAGAAATTTTATGTTTTATTAACCAGAGACACAGAAACCTGGATATTATCTTATTTAACCCCCCTCCACACAGAGAAATCTGCCATTGTATTTATAAAGGTATTTCTCCAGGTGCTGCAAAATGTTGTAGGAATGAAATCCAGGAGTATAACTTAGAATTAGCTGTGAATGAGAGCGATGAGCAATTGCCAAGGTAGGAAAAGTCAGCTAACAGACTTAAAATTAGTGGGAGTTACTCTGACCTTGGTCATCTCTGACAATCTGCTGTATTTTCTATACCACTAGCGTTTAACCTGTGAACCCCAGGAGTCTGTGAATTTCTTCTAAGCATGTCTGTGAAGGGTGGTTAGCAACACCAGTGCACGTCTGCTAAACAGCAAACGATGTATGGACATTTCTAAAAGAACATTTGCATCTCGCTGGAAGATTTTCAGTGACCTACAACTCAAACGAGACTAAAAAAAATGCGATGTGTTATGACAGATAGAAGCTTGTAGACATCAGTCAGGACGTGCAAGTGGCAATTTGGAAGGCCTGCCCTAATGTAAGCTCCCATTAATGTCAGCCTCGACGTACATCTTGTGCAGAATTTGTTCCTTGGTGTTCCCTGACCTAACGAATCAGCTCCTGCTCTTGGAAGTGAAAGGCATTAATGGTCGCAGGCTGTGCACCATAGAAACTCCTTGTTTATGGGGCTTTTGTTGTCTTTTTGTTGAAATCAGGGGGAAGACACTTCAATGTTTTCATTGACTTAGTGACTGTTAGCAGGTTGGGGAAGATTCTGCAGCTGGGTTTGGCAGTGTCCACCCAGCAGTCATATAGTTAATGCAGCTAATGCCTGCTCTTGCTGAATTTGTTGTTTGAATTACTCTGTAGTCTGTGCAATTCTCTTGAAAGTGAAAACAAGCTGTTCAGAGTGAATTGAACAACAGGGTCCTAAATGGGAATGCAGTGTGAACTACAGTAGCAAATTTTCATGGATTAATGGCCAAATTGTTATCTCATTAAAGTCCGATGGCAAAATTCCCATAGGCTACAACAGGGACAGGATTTGACCCTAAGAAAAGATTCCATTTGAAGCATTTGAGTGTCTCCCAAAAGCCAATTATTAAATCAGAGGCGCCATAAAAACTGAGCTGAAA
Organism: Ciconia boyciana; assembly: GCF_034638445.1. Classification (NCBI taxonomy): domain Eukaryota; kingdom Metazoa; phylum Chordata; class Aves; order Ciconiiformes; family Ciconiidae; genus Ciconia; species Ciconia boyciana. Next base: position 211,829,551 of record NC_132934.1, read on the forward strand.
TTTATTTCAGGACAAGGAAACACAGTTGGGAAGTCAGCAAATGCTCGCCATGTCATTTCTATGGTGACTTCATTGCAGAACTCAGCACTGGCCTGTGCACAGTGCTGACAATAAGGCTGACATGAGAAAGAGCCTGAAAGAATCGCATTGTAACTGATGAAAAGAAGCTGTTTCCATCAGCCACCTCGTCAAGCAACTTGGCAAAGAGGAAGCAGAAAGGTCTCTTCTGGTGACTGACCTCCACCGCATTTCTCTTCTTTCAGTGCCATCAATAGGCACCACCTGGCTCTGCTCCAGCCTCTAAAGACAGCTCCAAGTAATCAAACAGTTGCTGACAAAACCACGTTAACGGAATGTGTCTGTCTCCATGGTACAGTTCAATACCTGCTCATCATGATTTCCTCTTCCTCTAAACAACAAAAAAAAATCAACAGAAAAAATACACTTACATGGCTGCATGTGAAAGGTGTGTTACAATTTTTTTATTTATTTATTTATTTATTTTTTTCTTCATGGTTAAATAGAAGAAATCAACTGGTAGAGGCTTTCCTGAAATGCCATTTTATCTTAAGGACTTCTGCTAGGGACACTAACCTCCTAATTAGTGATTCTGGACTCTCTCATTAACAAAACAATAAATGCCAAGCACATGCACATTCTCTTAATATGCTGGGATGCTTTGAGCCTTGGAAATTGCAGAGGAGGTCTCAAAATTAAAAGGTGAGGAACGTGCTTGTCCAACAGGCTGACATCTAGAAAACTCACGTAGCCCTCTGAATGAAGTGAAACCCTGTAGTGGACACAACTCACTGGTTACAACACCGTGGTGCAGAAACAGCACCTGGCTGGAGTAAATTACCTGAAGGGAAGTGCTGGCTCACTGAGGGGAGAAGGGCTGACCTATAACAAGCAGGAAACCTGATTTTGCATTTTTTCTTTGTTTTCCTAAAGGTTCTTTCTCCTTGGCTGGCAATCCTTATGCCTGTGTTTGTCTGTAAGCAAGTTCTTGTTATCAGAAGGCAGCCCCACAACTTTGTTTTTATTTAAGCAGTCAGGTAGCTTGTCTAAATCCATTTGTATGTGTTCTTCTTTTTCCCTTTCCAGATGCTTTTAGTCTGATTTTATATTAGGGCTATTTGGCTAGAAATTAGATCTCCCTTTGAAAGCAATTTGAAATGTTTGGGGTTTTTTTTTTGTGTAGCCAGGCCCCTGGCTCACAAAAAAACACCTGTTGGGTTTTTTGTGTGTAGCTAGCCAGGATAGTTTTATTTTATTCAGAAAATCAAATGTATAAAATAAAATACTAACAGCCACTAGAGAATCCGTAGTTTCTTGTTACTTTTCTGGTCAGAGTTGTGGAGGTGTTTAGGCAGTGCTATATTAAATCTCTGGGATCTGAACACAATGCAAATTAGAGACCTATCCTATTAATTTATCTTGGATAATCCCAGTAGATCTCTTTCTGCACCTACAAGTACCTAAATACCCCTGGAAAATATGGCTCTGTTCTCATTAAGTAAATGAGAGTTTCATTTTGACTAAGTAGATTTGCTTCTTGATTCTGCTTTGGTAAAAGAATGGAGAAGGAAACCAAGTTCTCCTTTATCAAATATGAGTTGGTTTTCCAACTTTGTGGCTAGCCCAAATGAAGAAGAAATACCGTACCTGCTAGCTAAACTCAAATCCAAAGACATTAAGATGAGACATTTCAGAGTAGCAGAAATGAGAGGATTTATGTTTGGAAGAGTGTACTTCATTGGCATTGTTACATATGGTACCTGATACTGGACTTTGACTCTGTTGATTCTGTGTAAATTAAAAAGCATCAGTTTTCTTTCCAAGAAATGTAGGTTAATAATGTAATATTTATTTTGTTACAGAAGTTATATTTATTTTAAAAACCTTAAGTCTGTAATATCATAGAATCATAGAATAACTCAAGTTGGAAGGGACCCATATGGATCATCGAGTCCAACTCCCTGCTCCTCATAGGACCTCTCAGTTTTAATATGATTAAATGTCAGTATGTTTTGCCATCACTTCAGCTTTCACTTAGAGGAAGTTTTATTTTTGAATAATAGTGGAATAATTGTCATTATTTACTTTTATGTTTTTGTCTAGCAAACAAATCCCAAAGACTTATCTGATCTGCTCTGGAATCAACATGAGTTTTGCTGTGTAATTCACTGGAGCCAGGGTTTTACCACTGGAATCCAATTTGTCTTAAGCTGGAAAGAAGGGGTAGGCTGAGTGCTAAGCCAAACCCTCCGGCTAAGGAACAAAGAAAGCTTCGTCCCCTTTGCTTTCCCTTTCAGTACATAGAGGGTATGGTTTTGCAAGGCCTAAATGCCAGCTTCATAATTTCCACCCTAGCCTGCTTCTGAACAAAGGCCTGCGTTAAGCTCAGAACAAAACTGCAAGCCTTGGGCAGAAGAGATGGCTTTCAGTCAAACTTCTGTAAAAAACTTCTTTAAAGTTGGCTTTCAAGTTTTCATGTTTGAAATTTTTTCTAGCAGAAGGATTAACTCAGCACTTTTGGCGTTAGATCCTCCTAGTTGCTCATCTTTAGACTTCATATCACTGACTGTCATCCTGAGACTCAGCCACGGAGACTCTGCCCTCATTCCTTCAGGGAGTCCAGACTCTGTTTGTGGTTAGGCTCTCCTTCGTTGTGCTTTGTGTTTTTGAAGGGTTGAGTTGACAGAGCTTTAGGAATACAAAGTTGTTTTGAATTGTGAGGGGTATAGTTGCTGAAGGGAAAGGCTTTTGGTCATTTCCAGAAGGTCACACCCTGGATCTAGTTCAGTTTGTCTGAAAGCTTCTTCCAGAGCTAGATATTTGACAGCGTGTATGCAGTTTGCACACAACTTGCCCTGGAATGCGGTATCTGCCCTGTCTCAGAAGACCAGACACTGCAGTCATTCAAAGATCAAGCTCTATATCAGAATTCAATCTGTGTAACCAAGGGCTCAGTCCATTGATTTCTTTAAAAAAGCAAGACCCAAGGTTTAACAGTGCTGTTTGGAAACCAGTGTATACACTTGAACATAAGGCTGATGGACTCACAACAGCCCCTGTCCCAACGGGAGCAGATAGTCACTCTGTGCCAACTGGAGTTATTTTGTGATCTTCAAATCGGTGTGCACTGAGTTGCCTAACACAGCCTAGAGCAACAAATGCATGGGAACTGTCATTAGGTATGTTTGAAGATCCTCTGTGTTTATCGCTGATATTATTCATACACAGAACATTTTCATGAAAGTAACCCGAGTTACTAATAACTGTGAAAATAACCAAATTTTAGTGGCAAGTTTTCTTTATTGTGTGGTGAGGTAGCAGTAAGGTTCATCCTGCAGATTTGGCAATAATAATATTTGTTTCCTTAGTTTCTGACACGCACACATCTAATATCAGCTAGAAAAAACAAAAACCTTGCTTCAGGAAATCATTGGAGGAAATATGATGACAGTGTGTGACTACTGCAGTCCATACGCAATGTTCACTGATGTTCTTGGAAGCTCTGAATGATACATTCTGGAAACAGCAACATCCACAAGGTAATCTGGCATTAATTATCGGCTCTGCCACTTGACTTCTTTGCATTTTCCATGAAAGAAAATCAGAAGAGAGAGAGAGATGGAACTGAATGAGCAAGCTACATCTGTGTTGTAATAAAGCAGTAGAAATTCCATGAGGAATGAAAATGCAATTGCACTTGGAAATGTCGGTGCCCAAGTGACTTTCCCTGGGAGCTCGCCTTGGGTGCCAGAGGAACAAAGTCAGCTCTTGGGGTAGTGCCTGGCCCTGCCGTGGGGGCTGGAGTATCCCATGGGCTTCTTCCCGATCATTGCATGGTATTAGAGAGCTGCACAGTTTGTAACCCATTAACTGCTCATTTTCCCCTTGCCCATCCCGTTCTACTTTTTTTTGGTCACATTGTTTTTGACAGAAAGCTCTAGGAAGTGTGTCAAGCTAGTTACTTAACCAGCTGGCTGGACTCATTTGTCACTCTGGTTAGTATGATACGTCTGTTGTCATTCCAGCCTTTCAGAGCTGCAGGATATGATCCTCTTGTATTACTGAGTGTAAGACATGGTGGCATTAACAACTGCAAGAGACCTTATGCTCAGGTACTCTTGCTGCCCTGATTAGGACTTCCCAGCAGAAAACATTTTCCTCAAACAGACCCCAATGTTATCAGCTTGCAAACCAATCTGTGCAGCTCAGTGAAGGAAAAGCCTGCTGCCTCTCACTGACATCTTGTACTGAATTCTGGGTCCAGAGGGACTGGACTAGCACCCTCATACACAGATTGCCACTCCCTCGGGTAGAGATACCTGGGCTTTGCCAGCTACTCTATTGGTCTTAGGCAAGTTTTCAGACACAAGGATATAGTATCACGCGCATACTACTGAAACAATTACAGAGGTATGAAGGCACAAGCAAAACACTATGCTGTTCTTCTTAAATTGCTGTTAGGTTCTTTCAACCCACAAAAAAAGCTGTCGGTTTGCTTACGCAGGTATCATGACTGGGATCCCGTCTTTAGGGATTCCAAGCCTTTGTCCAGAGCATGGTTTTTATTGAAGAGGCTGTTGATGCAGTTGTATGCGCATCCTTAAATAACTCCCTGGGGTGCTGTTCAGCTTCATGCCTTCCCTCTGAGAGCATCCTTTAGTTCATCAACATCAATAATGGATCAGTCAGTCAAAACTGCTGACCTCTTCTGCTGGGTTGGGAAAGGATGCTGTCGTGTGGCAGCAAGGCAGAGACACAGCCAGAGGGTAAATGATGTTGGTTGACGACTGACCTGGCAAAGTCAGTGCTTCTACTTACTGATGGAACAGAAGACAAAGCTTTTTTAAACACACACAAGACATGCCATACGGACACATATTTTGACAACCATGCTTTTATTGTAAAGGATAATGAAGCAGAGTGTGACTTTTTAGGTTTTGTTCAATACCAAACATAATGGTGACCCTACAACTTCAGGAGTGAGTGGTCCCTCACTCAGATTTTATGCATATTGTGATAACTTCTTATATCTGAGTTTCAGCCCCAGGAGGAAGGTGGTTGTGTCTCTTAAAACATTGAGAACTGACAAAATCACACTGACACCAAAGCGTAGCCTTATTTTCCCCAGAATATAGACTCATGGAATGGTTTAGGTTGGAAGGGATCTTTAAAGATCATCTAGTCCAAACCCCCAGCCATGGGCAGGGACATCTTCCGCTAGATCAGTTTGCTCAGAGCCCCATCCAACCTAACCTTGAACACTTCCAACAATGGGGCATCCACAGCTTCTCTGGGCAACCTCTTCCAGTGTCTCACCACCCTCATCTTAAAAAATGTCTTCCTTACATCCAATCTGAACCTACCCTTTTTCAATTTAAAACTGTTACCCCTTGTCCTATCGCAACAGGCATTACTAAAAAGTCTGTCCCCATCCTTCTTATAAGCACCCTTTATGTTTTGAAAGGTCACAATAAGGTCTCCATCTAGCTTTTCAGCTCTGAACACCCAGGGCTTCAGTTATTTCAAACACTGAGCAAGTTCAAAATCATTTTACATTTGCTTTACTCTGATGTCACTGCATGACCGTGGTGCCAGGCAGAGGAGAATCAAAACTCTGGACTGAAACCTGAGTTTGAGGGGTCTGTTCCCAAAGATATGCCCAGTGTCATCAGCTGGTTTTGGAGAAAACAAAATCAGTGGCCATCCTGTTGTCCTGCATGCAAGTCTTTCACAGCAGGTCATAAGCGAAAATCACTTCAACCTTCCCAGTCTTTGCAGACTCTGGCTGGCTCTGCCTCCAGGGCTCCCCAGACTGCACCATGCTCTTTCAACAAGGCAGGTATTATTAAGTTGAAACCCAACTTTGAATGGCAGGTTTGAAGGTTTGATGCATCAACTGGTGTGCCCTAACAGAGGTGCATGAGTGAAATCAATGCTTTAGCCATTGTCTTCTCCTGATCATCCATATAGCAAATTATTTTGGGATAACGCTTGTGTATTCAAGGAGCCTGGACTGTGTTTGTTACTCTTGCTGCAGTCACGCTTCATCTTTGCGTCATTTAGCCAAATTGTTTCGGTTACAGAAAAATAGATGTTCTGTTGGAGGAAGGAAGCTTCTGCGTTGGCCTCGAACAACACTCATCTAAGCTAAGGAGAGGCTGGAGTAATTGTGCCAAGGTGGACAGGCAGCAGCCACGCCAAGAACAATATTATTTGCATTTTAAGTTATAGCATCTAATGGAATCAAGAACAGAACCAGTTTTTTTCTAAACTCATTTGAAGGTTTGCCAAAGGGGTGATTTACAGCTTCCTCGTAGTAATGAACAGTTCAGCTGTCTTGACCAACATGTGGTCACGCATGTTGCAAACTGACATAAATATTTTATAACCTCTTGCTGCAGTTCCTGTTCCGCAGAAATGTTTGTCAAACAGCTCAGGGAATCAAAAGGGTTTTAATCTTTAAATTTCATCCCAGAGTAATTGTACTTTTTTTTCCCCATTCTGAACTTGGATAACTTGTTTCATACTGCCCTTGATTAAAAACAGTTGGAAGAGGAGGATGGGAGTTTTCATTTTTGAACTTTTTTTGGAAAAATCTCAGGAACTTTATTAGTTATTTGATTTATAGTCTAGTGTAAATATCTTTCTAGTGCAGCGGGTGCTTTTGAAACTGGAAGTGGTTAAGCTCAATCTTGAGAAAGTGATAAAAATTAAAGCACTTGTATGAAATTAGTGGTATTTTGTCACCTGGAATATTTGGACATAGTTCTACTCACAGCATATGGAAAAAAACAGAGCTGAAATTTTGAGGAGCAAAGAAAGTGGAAAATAAAAGGACTATATCATTGGAATAATATTTAGAGGTCCTGGGGGGGAAGTTTGATAGAAAGGATGTATCATTTTGTATTTGTGTTATTGTACAAATTGCAGTCCAGATGCTCCAGTATTGGGGCCAAGCATGCTGAGTGCTGTGCATTCAACTGCATATGATTTAGAGACAGCTCAAATCGAGTTGGCAGTAGACCAAGATAGCAGGGAGAGTGCACGCAAAGGTGATGAGAGCTGTAGACACGAAAGGTCAGATCGCACGTATGTGAGCACTTCATGCATCTTCCTTTTTCCTCTCTGCGTTAAAAAGGAAGAAAAAGTTTGAAGTAAAATATTCAGACGAGGAAGAGGACAAGGGGCCGGGTCAGAGGGTAGTCATGGTAGGCTAGCTACTCTCCTGGTGATGCCAAAAGTAGTTTGGACAGTTAGATGACTGATCTCAGCATTTAAGGAAAACATGTGCTTGGCGAAACAACAGCCCCTGAGGTCAGCATGGAGATCATCTTAGGGCTGGCTGGAGGCTGGATTGGAAAAGGACATGCGTTTGTGCTACATATATATATGTGTGTGTGCATACATACAGCTTTAGCTACATGTCGGTGTTAAAAAGGGGTTTTGTGAACTACAGTTGTAGAAATGCTGGAGTAAAGAGAGGGAAGATGCTTAATGCCTTGAGAGACAAAATAAAAGACTGTCGGAGGGCTGAGTCTGTGGAAGGCTGAGAAGTGGGAAGCAAAGTATCATCATGGTGCAAAGCACAGCTAAACTCTAAGGAGAGCTGCCAAATGAGGACAGCACAAAGACATCCTCTTGCCTTCCAGAGGGAAGCTGGACGCTCTCGAGAGCGCTGTACGTCTCTCAGCTGGCGTGTTGCAATGCCGATGGGCACCGCAATGGGTGACTGTACCTTGGCCCCATGCACTCACGATAGCTACAGTTTCTCTGTTGAGCCCCAGCATAAGCTGCCTGGGTTGAAGTCCATCAATGACCTCGCAGTGCGAATGGACTGCAGAAGCAGGGAGGGAAGAACAAAAGCAGTGCGAATTACTCAAATGGGAAATGGAGGCTCACACAGATTTCCTGCGGGATGCTCTGTGTTTATCTGCGTGTCCTGTTTCAAGTGGTGGTTGTAAAATTGGGGGAGAGCTTAGTGGTGTTTGTTCTAGTGCATTTGTTTTACTGAGATGACAGATTTCTTATTTAGAGCCTTCTTTATTTCTCATATTCCTAATTTTTAAAGGAAAACATTGCCTTTGTCTAGAATGTTTTATCTGAGAGGGTGTCTGAATGTTTTGTAAGCATCTCAAATGGCCCGTAGTGCTCCGAAGCAGGCATATGTTACGTCTCATTAAACTGCTATCAAAATTGTAGTTCAGAAGCCAAGCCTGCTTGTCCTGGATTAGATGGGAATGAGCAGAGAGCATCTGGTACTGAACAAGAAGCTGCTGATGATGGTTCCTTTCTACAGAGCTTTGGTAGAAGAAGCATACAAGGACCTATGAATGGTACAGTGGAGAAATCATCTCTGGTAAAGTCAGTAACAAAACTACTGTTGGTTTCATTCAGATTAAGCTTCCATCCAAGCGATCTTCTTGTGAAACAGCTAGTTCTATGGCTTAGGCAGTGCTTTTCAGTGGTGTTCAACCAAATACAGCCATCAGCAATCATCCATGAACTATAATCCAGCTCCCTCCAACCTACATTTGGAGCAACCTCATTTGCTGGAGTGGCAACAGCAAATGAGATGCAAGTTGCGGAGAGACTCCCATCCTCCAAACCCACAGCATGATGCAGTTTGCGTGCAAGCAGTAAGTTCATGAGCCTCATTTTATGTAATTTGCTGGAACCTCAAAAGGAGTTAGTGCTCTCTATAGCACCGAACCCAAATTATATGCAACCACAATTCCCATGACCAGCTGCCTGTACAATGGGAGAAGTTTCCAGACATTGTAAAACTGGCTTTTAAAACTGTATTCTCTTAATGTTTTGGATCACATTTAAACCTTAAAATTGCCTTGATCTTTCTTCTCAGACATATTTGCTTGTCCGAACTGAGGATGAGGGCTGGTTTTCATAGGCTTAGGAATGCTAGCATTGTAATTTATGTGAATTCTTCGTGTCTAAGAAAAACATCATATTTGGGAGAAACGTGTGTCTGCAGCATCACAGAAACTGCCATACTCTGACAGAAATACTGGTTTTTGTGCTTGGCAAACGTCCTGCAGAAACTTATTTTACCCTGCTCCCTCTCCCCATGAGGTGAAAGAATAGCATCCCCCACAGCTGAGATAGATAGCCAGGTGGGCTACGTGCTTCTCCTTTCTATCTTGGACTAGCTCATTTCACTTGCTAATTGGCATAAAAAGGTGTGACAGTGGTAGGTGTAAAACAGATGTGGAATTACACAGGGAGGCTGGGAATCATGTAGAGGAGACACCAGAATGTCTTCATTTTCTTGGGAGTCCGGAGGGCCAGTCCACTGCGATCTGTGTGCCAAGATCATGTGGGATATTTTTGATAGGGGGCTGAGAATTTGGGGTTCACCTCAGGAATCTGCCTGTGCGCTTGGCTGTAGCACAAAACCTGATGTCCTCATTACTGCTTGCTTCATCAGGCCTTCCTTCTCTACCAAGTATTTTGCTATGCGTGAAGAGGCAACCAGTGAGTGTTTTGCATTTTAAGCTCATCCAGGCAGGAACAGTCTTTTACTCTGCTGTGTGCGTGTATGCACGCACCATGTGTCCCACTGCGTTTGGGACTCTGTGCTGCTCTGTTGCTCCTAATAATTTCTCAGGATTTCTCCTTTTTTTTCCCTGTTACACCAAATTTTTCTGTAGCATGGCAGTTCTATTCTCTATGCGGTGATTTTACTCTTCTTTACTGAAAGACACTGAAGCTTGTATTTAGACACTTCATGCATGTAAAGACATTTGTGAATCTAGTCAAAATCAAAAGACAGCCTAATCTATTTCTCACTAAAGCCAAAGAAGTATTCCCATTAGCTTGGCTAGAACTCCATGAAGATCTTAATAGTGCTTTTGTGGGAAGAAGGAAGGCATTGAATTTGGCCCAAAATTTGAGTTTCTTAAAAAAAGAGCTGTATCTTGTCACCTCTTACTTGACATTAATTGTCTATCTTCACCTTTCCTATCAATAGAGCAATGATGTTATTTTTAACCATCTGCAAAGTTCATAGATCCTTCACAAAACCAGCCCATATTGTTTCTAGCATATGGATTTATTTTTTTTTTCCTATGGAGGAAAAATTGCTGCCCTGGAGGCTGGCAAACTGTGGGAAATAGTAATGAGTTCTCTGCTAAATTCGGTAGGGAGCTGTACCCCTGCAGTCTGAAATCACAGCACAGGGCTTGAGGAGCTTAGCACTGACGTTCTTCCTATGGATTAATGAATAAAACCCTGAAGACATTTGGCTTATGAGTTTTATTTATTGAGGTAAACGTCCTGTAACATGCGGGAACAGCATGGCTTTGCTTCTTCTTGCCTGTGACCCTGTCACCTCTTGCCCGTCACATGCCCATCAGGGACGTCCTCATCAGGAAAGCGTTTACTTCTGTGAGATAAACTGTGCAGGATCAGGTCCCTGGTCAGTAAGTATTCTGGTGCAGGACTTTGTTATGTTCCAGTTCTGCGCACTCTTACATTGGTGTAAATCAAAAGTCACTGTTGTACGACAAGGTAAAAATGAGAAGAATAATGGAAATTTGTCCCTCTAATCCAGTGAAAGGAAGTTACTTGCACAAAACAAAACAGTTACTGGTAAAACCTCATTAATAGTAGGGACAACTTACATTGTAATTGAATTAGTGGACCTCATTCAAGATGGTTCCCCAGGAACTGAAACAAACATGAAGTTGAGTTGCTTAATTATCTTTGTCTTGGAGGTTTTTTTAGCATTCCCAGGCTCTGTGGGAGAGGAAGGAATAATGATATGAAAGGATTAGAAATCCACGATTATGTCACTTTGTAACAAAGGGGATGGCCAAGAGTGTGGGATTTTTCAAGTAGTGACTTTGAACCCAGAAAGAGGCATAGACACTGTGAGAAGAGTTTGTAAATCATGGTCAACAAAAGGTTTGCCCAGCAATAACTGCTGAGAAGGCACAGTGAGGAATCTTCCCTCCAGGTTTCAGAGAAGACATGCTGAACGATGTCTTCCCCATACCCCAAAGCATCACAGGTTTGGGTTTTTTCCAAGCTTAAGAGCACAAACACATACAAATTGAAGGTAATAAGAAGCTACAAGACATTTAAAATGAGAAATTAAAGGATTACCCCTCCAATGTGCCTCCTTCCCTCTTTTTATGCAGATAATATTTTCAACACAGCTTTTCCAGGGTGGGATGCAGTGCAGGACAGGGCCTGTGGCAGTCTATCCATGCTGGCAAGAGAAGCTTGAGTAGCTGAGGAGGAGCACTGTGAAGAGGGTTATCAAGTCAGCCGGAGCCAAGGAGGCCACAGTAGGATCTGACCTTTGTAGAAAACTCTTTCACAGTGTAGAAAGTTGATGTTTTCTGCTGTGGCTCTCTGCTCCCCAGCCCCTGCGTGCAGTCTCAGTGGGGATTAGTTTAGCTTCTGGCGCTGACCCCTTACGGGAGGAACTTTTGCTTGCAGATAGTCAAAGTACATCCTGGCTGTAAAATTGGACAGGTGCAAATATCTATGGAAAACACATTACAGGACAAATCTGTACGGAATAAGCTTATTAATTTCCCTGACTATTAGGACTTCCCTAGCATGGCTGTTAACATACTAATTATAAAGGAGAAGTGGATTAGCTGTGCCTGCTCTTGCAGCCTGCAGTGGTGATCCCTGTGTGTCTGTATTTTCCCCGTGTCCCCTTCCAGCAGTCTGCTCTTTTCAGACTAGGAAGTTCCCTGTTCCAGGGACTGTTTCCAAAGGGTTGGGAGATGTTCACTGATCCTTGTTTACTCAGCTCAGAGACTGCCAGGCCAGCTTTCAGTCGCATGCATTAGGGACTGTGGTCCCAAAGGCAGCCTGAGAACCGCAGCTTGCGTTCCAGCATCACAGAGGGCAACGGCCTGGGACTGTACAAACTGCATAAACCCCTTGGTCTGGTCATCCAAGCCGCCCCACAGCCCTCCCTGTGCTGTGGCTGCTAGTCACTGTCTAGAGCACAGAGATACTGAAAGATGCAGTAAGCCAAGACTTTGCTCCAAAAAGATGCTGATCAGCTGGAGGTGGTCTGAGCTGCAGTGGACTCTGCATGTTCTGCACTAGGTAAGGCCTCATTCAGCCCTTGATTAAACCCCCACTGCCTCAACAACAGTTTCCTGATACCCTAGGAACTACCATTTTGTGTCTTTGTTCCCATCTACGGAAGTATGATCTATAATGAGTAAATTATAAGGCTAAGCCATGCTAGCATCCCTCCTGCTTGTATTCTTCCCTGAGTGAAACACCGCCTTCTCACTGCTGGAGAGTGCAGGCAGTGATAAAACTAATCGTTATCTGTGAATTGGCTTCGCCCTTCAGTTTTTGAAATAAGTGGCTTTTATGGGCTTGAGCTGCAAAGAGGGAGCTGCCACAGAGCAGACTTGGTGCTGTCAGCCATAAGAAAACAGAAGCATTTGGGGTTGTTTGCAGCAAGCCTTTTTCAGCACAAAACCCTCGCTTAGCCCCTATGTAGCGTGAAGCCTTGTGGGCAGCTGATATTTTTGTCTTTGTTTTTGGGTAGTGACATAGCATTTGCCCTCTCCATGACAACTAATTTCCCACACATTTAAAAATGAATCGGAGCACCTGGCTTTAGCTCTGCAGGGCTGTGGCTCACCATCTAATCATTAGACCTTTCAAGACCAGAAAAAGAGTGGTACAATATGGCTTTCAGGCAGTCTTAAAAAAAAATCCAACCCTAAAAGCTTTAATCTTAAACATAGCAATACCTCAGTGAATTCCAGCTTTTGATCTGGGGCAGAATGTGTTTCCAAATTCATTTCACGCTGTGCTGTTTCAGTGAATATAACCACTTCACCCAGGGGTCCTACTCCTAGACCTTCCAAGAAACTTCAGAGAGCAGCCTTCAAAGTTAGGGCAGGCAATTTCTGCTCTGCTCCTGACCCTGCCACAGAGCCACTGTATGATGGACCAGCTCTGTACTTAAAAGTGTTTTGGAGATTTAACTGGTTGTGAAGGCAGTGACTTCCTCATCATATGTTGCAATTGCTCCAGTATGAAGATGCTTATACTGGTATAGCTCATTCGGATGCAGTAGGTGCAAAAGTGCAGTGAGCTAGAGATGCCGTATATTAGTATGACCGTGCTTACCCTTGGACCATTAACAGCACAACTGTGGTTGTGTTTAAACAAGCAGTTTAACCTGTTCTCACAATCCAAAAACATGCATCCATGTGCATAGATCTCCAAAACGCTTCAGATTCAAGTTCAGAGTCTTGAGTTTGCCGTGTCTTCAAATAGTGAGTCAGCACTGGAGGAGACCGGACTGCTGGCACTATGCAGACATAAAAACTAGCCAGGAATTAAGCACCGAGCAGAGCTGTGCCCGAGGTGTGCACGAATGTCCCTCCCAGCCCAAGTTACGCAGACAAACTGCCCTACAACCCCACGCTCCCTTTTGACCCTATTCCATCTTATTAATTATTACGTTAATTCCCAATACCACTTCGAGAGATTTCCCAGCACACTGCTGAACACTTTTCAGCCTGGTGAGTTCCTCCCACAAAGGGAGAAAAAAAGCCCAGCAGGATTGAAGGGCAAGTGCCCTAAAACAAGTGCTTCACCTGCATAGCAGCTGTAAGTCCATCACAGCTCTCACACTGCCCCGGGGTAAATGGAAGGTGGATGCTCCTGGCCATGCTGGGTTGCAGGAGATGTTATTCAGGCAGAGCCCAACCCACTGGAAAAAAAAAAGGGGGGGTTTACTAGTGGGCATGCAGACTGCTGTTCCTGTAAGGCGTCGTGGTATTATTTTGCATAGAAATGAGCTGAAATACAGAAATTTTTTATTGTATTGGATGTATGATCATTTGATGAAATATTGAAACTTTTCACTATTTTAGTGGGTGGAAAATAAATGAAAGGCCTTTTTTTCCTATTGAAAAAATACCTCAAGAAGATTTTTAGTGGTTGGGGGCAGCAATGGCTAGGATACCGCATTTCTGCCTTTTCTATCCCTTTCTCTTTTAGATGAGTAGCCACCACTGGTTTACTTTTTTTGCTGAGCTTCATTTCTGTTCCAGGGGATGAGTGGGGCTCAGGTCTGTGACCCTGATCAGCCGACTTGTGATGTGACTCTCTCTAGACAAGCAAGCGGAGTACTTAGTGCCAAATACTTCTGTCTCTCGTGATCTATCCTTCATGTTCAAAGGTCGCAGGAAGTAAATACTTTGAAAGTGTATCTTTTTTTTTTCTCCATTCATTGCAGATAAACTTTGACATTTGCAGTAGCTCTGTTTTCCCTGCCATGATACAATATTGTCAGTGTAAAGCCAAATACTGACGTAGACCTGATGTCCTGTGTTGATCTTAGTCTAGTATTTTGGAAGTCTCCAGTGTGGAGAATACAAAGGGTTGCAAGTTTTCTGATGAGAATGTGTTGGGTTTTTTTTAAATTCAGAAATGATGCCTCACAAAACCTCGAACTTTTATCTTGTGGGAACGTACCAGTTCTGCTATGAAACTCATTTGGGGGAAGGCTTCTCAGGTCCAGGAAGGAAATTTGGGTCAGAAATGTCAGGCACTTCAGCAGAACCAGCCATGTCCTGGGTACAACCTTCACCAAGGACTGCAGAGACCTTGATGCTGTTTCTGGGTTTGACAGCAAAATCTCAACCTCCTGCCTCCTGGGCAACTGCTGACTCCTCATCTGCTGGCTGGGAGAGGAATGATTTCTCTTTGTCATGTTCTTGCATCAAAAATTTGGAAAATACTTGGCTCTATCCTGATACAGAGCAGAAAAAAACTATTAAAATGCTTGTGGGATAAAGATTGTTTTCTTCTCAGATGTCCTGAATATCTTTTCTGAAATATATGAAGACTTTTTTTTTTAAATTGCACTAGTGCACAATTTGGTAATAAAAGAGGTGTCACACTATGTACAAAGCATGGATCTGGCAAACAGGAGAATCAGTTTCAGTCCTTTCCTCTCTCCTGTCACACGTTACTTGGTATCGCTGATAGTTTGACAAACATTTTCACAAGCAGCCGCACCACTTACAAGTGAGCAGCTCTTCCAGCGGTCCATTCCCACAGCTGTGTGTCCCTGGTGGCTGTGCCCAGGTTTGCCACTGTCTGTAGAGCCATTTATGGTGTATCATCAGCCAGGAGAGCTGCTCCGAGCACAACTGACCTGGTTATTTTTAATCCAGGTACTTCCTCTCGCTGATTAACCATGTGACTGCACACATGCTTGTGCTGGCACAACCATTGGGATGGCACGGGGATAGGAACAAGCAACAGGAGGTGAGGGAAGGCTGCCAAAACCAAGTTCATCGGGATATGTCATCAGTTTTTTCTTGTGCACATTAAGAACAGTTATTTGTCATAGAAAAACACTAAATCCATGGAAGAAAGTAGCAGTTTAACAGCTATGCAGTCATAAAGCTGCTCATTAAGATTTTTTCCAAGCATTTGTCTGTGTGCTTGAGTAGACGTAGTACAATAATTACTGATTTTGAATATTTTACTGCCAGCTGTTCATCAAGATATGAATCAGTTGGTTAGTTATGGGTGAAGTTTTCATTAGGATTTAAGCTCCTTAGATGCTTCTGAAAATGTTTCCTTCTATCCTGCTGTCTAATCTGCTATCAGCATAGCAGAAATCCCATTAATTAAGGACTAAGACCTTTTATAATCTTCTTCCCAGACTGCAGAGTGCATTTACTATTGCTGTTCATCGGGCTGAGTCCAGTGCAGGATGCTGCTGGCCATCTGGAGCATCAGCCCCTGCATGCATGGGAGCAGAACACGCTCAGGCTTCTGCCTAGGAAGGATGAAATTGTCCCGTAAGAGCAGGGATATCCCATGCAAGCTAGCATTCAAGCTTCAGCTGTGGGCCAGTGTCAGCTACTTAATAATATTTGTGCCACTCTATGTGCTCCTTGAATAAAAAAAAAGGTTTGGCACTGAGAAAGCATCCTACATGTCAAGTCTGTCTTCTGTGCTGCTAGTATGGCATTAACACACATTGTGACTGGTGGAAAACTAGCAGGTAACTGAAGTTGATGAGTTGGGTATACCATTCAGTGTCCAAATCTAAACCTGATACGTGATTTGTAAAGGATTGTGAGAGCTGGGCTTTCAGGAAGGCCATTGAAACTTGTAGGCATGAGCTAATTGAGTAACGTAAGAGCATAAAGTGGAAGAAACACTAAGGATGTATACACTATGAAGTTTTATACACTATAGAGACCAACCAAATTCAAATGGCAGAAGAGTGTGAATCATCAAAGCCCTGCTGGCGCAAGGGACTGCTAATCCAGAAGCTGTAGGGTCTGGGTGGTCCAAACCCCGCATTTCCTACAGCCAAGGGCTGCCTCCAGGGCCTCGGGAGCTGCATGCTGTTGCTTGCTTTCCTCTTGGGTATCCTGTCTGGTAGTGCATATTGTGGCGTTTGAACATGCCTTCCTCTTTTCTTCCCAGGGAATGGCTTTTACACTTGAAGAGAGGCT
This sequence comes from Ciconia boyciana, assembly GCF_034638445.1. Taxonomy (NCBI): domain Eukaryota; kingdom Metazoa; phylum Chordata; class Aves; order Ciconiiformes; family Ciconiidae; genus Ciconia; species Ciconia boyciana. The sequence continues at coordinate 211,846,065 of NC_132934.1, forward strand.
GCAGCTGGGAATTCATGGCCTCCTTCCTCCTTGCTTCTTGAGCCAAGATGTTCAAGTTCTCCGTGTTATGAAAAACTATGAGAACAAATCTAATGATCTAGACAAGTAGGTAAAAAACATCTTATTTCCTCCTCCCTCCCCCTTTAATTTTCAGTTCCTTAAAGCCCCTGGGAAGACTTGAGGATCCTGCTTCAAGGCACACAGGTTTCCTTCAGAGTCACTTTTTTCCACCTGTCCATACTCTCCAGCACCAGGAGTGTTTATTCTGGCCTGTGTGCTGTCACCTCAGTTACATGCCATCCCAGTCCCAAAATAGCACTAGTACTGCTTTTTTCTACCACCACATTGCTGGAAAGCTCTGGTATTAGCCTGGCAATTCACTGTACTTTGGGTACAAGTACACAATGAAAAGGCAGTCCCTGCCCCAGAGCACTTGGAGGTAGAATGAACGCATGTAGTGCAAGTACCTATCTGTATGCTCATCAATACATCCACTAAAATACTGTCTGGAAGAACAGAAAGAACCTGCCAACTGGTAGGAAAAAAATTTAAAAACCAGAAGCAATGATGTGTAATGACTAATCTTTCTGTTCCTGAGCTTGCATTGTGTCCAGTATTGTTCATCAGGGTTATTGACAGAAGATGGTGTTTGACTCCTGTCGTGACGGATGGTGGGGTTTGCATCTCCATCTGTCTCAGTTGTTATTGATCTAGGGACTGAGGCAGCAGGACTCTTCCCCTGTAGAGCAATTCCACTGCAGTGGCTTTTCTGTGTCACAAATGCATGTGTCGATCTTGCAAATTGTATATTGTGGGCAGCATGTGATGCCTTTTTGAAGCCACACTGCAAGATTGGGTGCTGAACACAAAAGGGAGTTCATCGCTCTCTTCATACAAGTTTCTCAGACAGAAAAGCATTTGCAATCTTTCTTTACTTTTTGAGTTTTTCATTTTTCTGGCTTCAATTTGACAAATTCAATCTTAGCCAATGAAGCATTTTCAAGAAAGGAAAATCTTTGGACAAATGTAACATATTCTAAGTCACTAAGCGGTCATATAAACCCAGTCATGCATGTGTAAGTCTGGATAACACTAACAATACAAAGTTGATTTAATATTTTCATTTTCTAAATTAATATTTTTGTCTTTTTTTTTTTCAAATGTGGGATTTAACTGTCCTTCTGTGTTTATTGAGTAAGTAATTGAGGATGTGGGGTAACGGAGAGAGAGGTTTTGCGGAAATATTTTAGGAGAGACAGTGCTTTGAAATTTGCATATTAATATTTGCATACATGCATATTTCATCTTATAGATTGCATAATAGATTTTGATAATAAAGATGATGTCCCGCTCTGTCCCAGGTAGCCCTGAAGTCTACTTTTGACCTTTTCCATTGCATTTGTTTCTAATGCAAATTCCAAAATTCTGAGGGTACGCATGGGTCTGACCTCCAGCTTTACCGAGTCTTTGTGAGCTGTCAGTGAGGGTGGTGGAGCCAGTCAGGTCCTCTGGGAAATTTTGCTCCAAGTATCTGCTCACAAGGTAGCATTGAGCGGTGTCAGGGCTTGGGAGAACTGGGTACATACTGAGTGAGCCAGCTACTGCTTTTTATGAACCTGCTAACATCCGTAAACACTGATTTATATCTGTTTTATTTTACTTTTAAGGTATATTGTTCTTATGACATTACAAGACAGGAACGAGAAGCTTTTTTATCGAGTGCTAACCTCCGACATAGAGAGATTCATGCCTATCGTTTACACCCCAACGGTTGGCCTTGCTTGTCAGCAGTATGGTTTGGCTTTCAGGAGACCACGGTGAGTGAAGAGACTGTTCTTGCCCCTTTTTTTAATTTCACGTGAATGTTTCTTTTGTATCGACAGTCCATCTTTATGTGGGTGGCCCAAAACATCTAAAACTTGATCCGTCATCAAAAGATGGACCAGCAAGCAGCTTCGTGTGTGTACATTTGATGATGAGCTGGGGAGTCAAGAATAGCTCTGCCTTCTTCCTATGAACAGCGAACAGAGTGGTTTTGTTCTCAAACAGTACTGTACAGTCTGTGTGCAACTTAGCTCCAAATGGCTCTCTGAACTTATGGCTGCACCCCTCCCCATCTGCTGTCTCAGGAGCACTGAGTGCCTTCTGCACTGCTGGCGTTTGAGTAATTGCTGGATTTTGGATACATTGTGCTGATTTTGAACTTCTGTATGCAATTCCACACCCCCCCCACAAGAATCATTTTCTGAGATGATGCTCTGCATCGGTGCCTTCCTCGCTGCTCCGAACAGTTACTGTATAAATTCATGCAACATTAAACACTGTGTACCCTGTTGGAAGGCCCTGTTCTGCATAATTCTTTTTAATGATTAACATTTAGATAAAGCCCTCATTAGCATTCTGAAATACGTTTTAGTCCTAGCCTGAAAATTCAATGGTAAGGTTCAGTTTTCTTGGCAAGCTTTGTATTTTTTTGTCCTCAAAATGTACCAGTAGGCAGATAAACATTTTAGCTTTTGCTCTAGAAATATGCAAAGTAAAGGAATGGAATAATACCATTTTAAAAGCATTTCACAAGCATGAGGTTTAACTGCATTTTCAGCTGAGAGTAATGTGATAGATGGGGAAACTGGGGCAAGTTTTGCTGACTGACTCAGGGTCACAGGGCGACCCTGAGGCAGACCTCAAAGATGTAAGGGCTGTGTAGACAGATAGTGAATAACATACTGTGGATAAGATTAACTTGGCAAACATGCTTGCATCCTGCTTGTCATCAAAATTTCTAGTAAAGCTGCTGTCTTCTTTCACATGAGCTACTCCTCGGGATTGATTTTTGGGTTGTGTCTATCACGGGTAATTGTGTTCTGTTCCTTGATACCCAACTTCTGGATCTGCTGGGCTATGGTGAAGTCATTCATCTAGTCAAGCCTTGATCATATCCCCTCCTCCTCCTCCTCAGTGTGTATGAGGAAACCAGAGAAGGAATTGCTCTTTGTACAGGGGGAGGACACTTACTTCTGGGCAGGGGAAAAGGTAGCAGAGCTAAGAGAGCCCAGACTCTGTCCCCAGGTGTTGAGCTGCAAGCACTGTCAGGCAGGGAAGAGCACACTGCTGGTTCTCAGCTAATCAAGATTCACAGCAGGCAATTCCTGCTGCATAGCCACTGTATCTCTGCCTTCAGTCTGCCTTTACCTTGCAAGAAGTTCAAACAATGTTTGGGAGCTTCACTTCTTTTATTTTCCATCCCTGTTGTTATCCTCAGGAATGCAGGGGTGTCTGTCCATATACTGGACTCTTTCTGCAGTTATTGCTGTTGGAGAATTCCCCTTCCTGTAACTCACTTTTCTCATGTTTTAAACACACAATATTTTACCAATGTGGTAAGAACATCTGTTCTCGTAGTCTGACAGTTTTGCTGTTGAACTTGGGCTTGGAGCTGTTCTGGATTCCAGCCCGTGGCTTCCGCAGGAAAGGGCAAACTATCATGCCCTTAGTACACTGAATTTCCTATGATGGGGAGTTTGTTTTTCTGAAGATGTAGAGTGAATTTCAGCCTACCTCAGATTTGGTTTTAATCAAGGTTGTTTTAGCAAAGAGTGGTTTTGTTCCATAAAGAAAAGAGCTATTATATGATGTAAAGTGATGAGATTAAAATGAGAAGCATTCATATGTGCTTTTTTTTGTAGATCTGACTCATATTGTCTTGCAGTATATATTTTCTCTCCTGGAGCATATTATGTATATAAGGGTTGTCAAGCACTGGAACAGGCTGCCCAGGGAAGTGGTTGAGTCACCATCCCTGAAGACGTGTAGATGTAGCGCCTGGGGACATGGTTTAGTGGTGGACTTGGCAGTGTTCGGTTAATGGTTGGACTTGATGATCTTAAGGGTCTTTTCCAACCTAAATGATTCTATGATTCTATGTACATCAGGAGCCGGCCTGTAAGACACTTAGTTCAGGGTAGGATGCCAACACTTTCTGCTAAAATCATTGGGACCTGCAGATTTGGGGAGCTCAGGAATTAAGATTTAAGTTTGTATTTCTAGTTCTTCCCATGTTTGTTATCCTAAGCTGCACTGACAGTCTGAAAATGTGATTCTTCTAACCTAATTGTATTTGTATCAGAAGGTTTTTCAAACAAAATGACACCCATGTGAATATATTTCACTGTTGTTTTAGGGAGAACATAGCACCTAGAACTGGAGAGGATGTTCAAGCCATTCAGTTTTGCTCTGCTGTCACAGGAAGCCTTATCATATAAACCTGTTCATTAACTGATTATGTTTTATTTTAAATCTGCAATACAGCTGCCCTATGTAGCCCATTCCAGTACTTAACTCTCATATAAGTAGAAGGTGGTTTTCCCCTAGTATATAACCTAAATGTTCTTTGCCAATATCATCCTCTCTACAGTAGCCTTTTCAGGGTAGAAAACTGGGATCACATTCAGCCTGGTGGTTTTCTTGCCTGTAGTTCTTGCTGTTCTGTCCAGTTTGTCCCACTCTGGAGTACCCTGTTTGGCTACATTTCTCCTGACGCGAACCACAGAAGAGTGAGCACCGCTTTGCCGTGGAGGACTGGCAGTGCCGAGGGGACTGGAGCAGTTAGCTTTTAGCTCTTGCTAACACGTCCCAGCGTGCCCTCGCCTTTTGTGGCATTATCTGAGTGGTCCGATTGCTGTAATTCGCTTTGTCATCTTCTCCCTCTGAATCTTTTCTTTAACATGATTACCCCACCAGATACATGCCACTCCATAATTGTGCTTAGCATTTCTCCTCACTACATGTCCTGCTGTGAACTCTGTCCTGTTGGTTTTGGGTCATATCTCCAGCGAATCAAAGTCTTTTTAAACCTATCCTCCGGAGTGCCACGCCTGCCAGACCAACTCGTTGGGCAGTGGGGAGCTGGTTTGAATGTTTGCTGCAGCAATTACCTTTTCATCCAAACTGTCACATTTAATGCTGTTGATCAGGCAGGGGAGATGAGACATCTCAGTTTTAAAACACCACATGGCGCTCCAACATGGATGGACATGCACATATAGCACAGCTGATGGTGAGGAGGGAAGTCTACAGAATACTATGCAGTCTTTCTGCGGCCACAGCAGCAGCAATTAGTGACCTGTGGACAGAATAAACTTCTTCCCTGTGTTGTGATCCTTCTCAGCCCCATTTGCTTGGCTTTATATTTGAAGGTTGAGCCTGGAAAGATTAAAGCACAAGTAACTTGCTTACAAAACAACTCTTGTACAAGCATCTGAAAATAGTCCTATGAGGTCCAGCAGGGCTTCTCTCATCAGAACGCATTTATCAGTATTCGCATGGCTGCAGATTTTGTTTGCCAGATACTGCTGTCATAATTGCAGGGCTCAATGCCTCTTTTACCTTTCCTGGTCTCAATGTACAAATTCTTAAGGGTGGACTTTTTACCTGCACTTCTACGGGGCTGGTGTCCAAAGTTCTCCTCCCAGGTCAGGGCTCCGACGTCCTCTTTGCCAGCAGATTTATCTGCTCCAAATGTGATCAGACATCTACTGTTCTTTCCTTTCGAAAAGCTACACAACCAGCAGTCTTAAAACACAGGTTTTCTCTGTTTACCAGTAGAAAGCTACTGGGAAAAAAAGACTTGCAAACATGCAACTCTTGGCATGCTCATCTATGATGCCCATAGTCTCCCCCTTCTGCTGGTGGGCCAGGCAGAGCTCCTGTGCCCCAAAAGGTTCCTGTCTCTTCCCCAAACTCCTACTGCCTTTCTCTTCAGGAGTCGCTTTAAATTCTCCAAGCAGGCTTTTCTTTTTCTGTGGCCTCAGACTTTTTTCTATGTGCTAAAAGCTCAGGTTTTTAGAACAGCTGGAAGAGAGGTGGAACCATCAAATTATTAAAAACGGCATTCTGGCACTGTCCCGCAGCCCTGAAGTTTTTGCTGGAAGGTGTCTATGTTGAATAACATTTTTCCTATCCTGTTTTCCAGACAGCTCCCTGCTGAGTTACCAATATTCATTTATTCAAAGTCATGCAATAAGCATTTAAATCTTGAGGCCAAGGTACAGTGTCATTTTATATTTTGTATTTTTAAAATAAAACAATAGAAATTACTGTATAATCCATAAGTACAGGTTGAAGTACCAAGCAATTTCACCTCTGTCACACTTATGATAAAGACCCTATCAAAATCTCCATCTTCTGTGGTCAGGCCACATTAAATAAGCACAAGAGAAGAGCAACTGTGTCCAAAGAGAAGTCTTCCTAGCCACGGATCCTGTCTGCAGCAGTGGCCAGTAACAGGTACCTCAGGAAGAGAATAAGACTAGGGTAGGCAAATATGCTCCCTTCTTGGGAGCTTCTCAGGTTATGCTCCTCCACAGTTGGTGTCCCAGGGTCTTGCGGTTGTAGTTTTGTTACAAAAACTCTGCTGCCACGTTTGTCTTCACAAGTTCTGGAACGATTGTGAGGGGACCCAGATGTATTCATATTGTCAAGGCCAAAGTATATTGCTGGAAATAGTGTCCCAAGGTGACAAGGTTTGAGTCATGTATAGGTGTAATTTCTGATGCTCAAGGGTGGCCCAGAGTTCAGGGAGATTTCTTGCAGAGTTGTACAGCTTCAGATCCTATGGCTGAAATACACAGCTTTGCAGTCTGTCTCCTGTGATCCATCCCTGGTTATTCACTCCTCCTTTCCACCACCCTTGTGCCTGCACAGATGTCCATGCCTCTGTGCAATGATCTGGTTCAGGAATAAATGTGGGTAGATCCAAGTCTTTTTTGGGCCAGACTAGCAGTAATCTGGATAGCCAGTTCACCACCAGCTGCAACAGGAGTTGTGCTGACATGGTGAAAGGGATGTGCAGAAGCAGGAGCAAGCTGCTGAAGGCATGCAGAGGACAGGTTTGCTTCTGTTCAGCAGCAGCGATGGCATAATTGTAGCTTCAAGCAAAGGACAGGCTACCCTAGGTACTAAGGAACATGGGCCTTGGAAGTGTTTGCTTTTCAAAGCCTGGGGATCCTTCATCCTCACCAGAAATTTGGTAGAGGGAAGGAATGAAGTGTAACAGAGCAGGGCTTGCAACTTTCTGAGACACCAGAAGAGGGAAGAAGGAATTTTTATCCTTTGATATCATTAATAGAGTCACCGTTATCTTAGGAAATGCTTCTACCAGCCCTAAAAGCTTTAAAACTGTGATTGAGGGTCCTTTTTGCTTTAGAGTGAAGATACAAAGTCCTCTACGAAGAAAAGTGCATAGTAGTATTGTGATCTTTTTTCCTTTTTTGCTTTTTCTTTTTTTTTTCAATGTAAAATGTACTTAATGAATATCATGGGGGTCCTTACGCAGCACAGGACAGAACATGTGCAGTGCTATTTAAAAGGTATTTGTTAAGCTGGAGGATCTCTTTTAATTGTGACAGTATCTTTGGAAAGAGACTTTATACTTTTTCACAAAGCACAGAGGGAACTTATCTCAGGGCATGGAATCAGGGTTTTATTTCTTCTGTGATAGTGAGAGATAGTTTATTACAGTGGCATAAGACCACAGTCTCTCGAAACACTGGGTAATTCATGAGCATGCTGATATTTGAAAGTATAAAGTTGTCAGCTGCTCTGCAAAAGCTTTTGGCATCCCCTGAGAGCAGGACTGGAACAGCTTGGTGTGTCACCGTTGGAGGAAAGCTATGGGGACAGAAAAAACTTGCTTAAGTTCACTCTCCTTTTCTGGAGACATAAGTATCCTTGAGGACTGATGCAGAACAATGCAAAACATGTTGGGGTGAAGCTGAACCTGGAGAATGAAAGCTAACAGGATGCAGATGGTGCAAAAATCAAGTCTGACAGAATAATGATCTGTGTCTCTGATGAAAAATGAGCAAGTGAAACATCAGTCAGTCTACAGAATTGTCTTGTCAACAGATCTGGCTCTGCTAAGGCTTTTTTTTTAATGATGTTGTGCAGTCTGAGCAGCAGGAGAGAATTGCCTGCCATTTCTAGACACTTTAAACCCAAACCAAATGGAAATTAGAGCAAAGGTCTAAATCCCATAGACTTGTCCCTAACCACAGAATTGTCTGCACTCCCTCTTCTATGAAACAGTGGAGACCAAAAGTTACTGGGAAGATTGGGTTTTGGATTATTGTCCTGAAAATTGTACTTTGAAAGCCCTTTAGGCAATCTCTACTTCTTGCAAAAACACTGATTGTCATAACTTCTGTTGTTGGCACCAGCCTGGTTCATCCTTCTTCCAGAAGCAGCTGAAGTCTGTGTAAGAGAAGATGAATGTGTTTAATGATCTGTGTTTAGATAACATCACCTGGTCTTGTAACAGACTGAAGCGGGGGGATCTGTGGAAAGTGTCATGGGGACAGCTTGTAGTCAGGAAGCCCTGAAGACGTTGGTAGGGGATGTAGGTGGGAGATAGTCATAGAATGGTTTGGATTGGAAGGGACCTTTAAAGCTCATCTAGTCCAGCCCCCCTGTAATGAGCAGGGACATCGTCAACTAGATCAGGTTGCTCAGAGCGCCAGCCAACCTGACCTTGAACGTTTCCAGGGATGGGGCATCTACCACCTCTCTGGGCAACCTGGTCCAGTATTTCACTACCCTCATCGTAAAAAATTTCTTCCTTATATCTAAGTCCTAGTTATGGGGCCAGGTTATGGAATGAGGAGGAGAAGACCATGGCTAGAGTAGGTGAGAAGGAAGCAGTTAGCGCAGAGGGAGCCCAAGGCTGCTGAGAACGGCTCAGCTTGTCTGGAAACCTCTGCTGAGAGGTGGCAGAGTGGTTCAAGGGTTCCCACTACTCCCTCTGTGCTGACCCCACTTTTTCCAGGCAAGTCTTTTCAGCATGCTGTACCCCCATCCGTGTCCCTTCTCTGTTTCCCGTTCAGTTATCAGCCGTGTATCAGCCGTGATCTGAGGTACCATGAAGACTGGGGGAATAGGATGGACACTGTTGGGGCTGTGAGGCTGTACCAGGGTTATTAAATTGGGGTGGGAGTGAAAAAGGACTTAGATCCCTTTTCTCATTAGAAAAACAGTCAGTGCTCCTTCTTCCATATCTCCAGTCCACTCTCACACTCTCGCTCTCTTACTTTTCCTGGGCAAAATGTACGTTCAATGGCTCTAACACTCAAGAGAAACTTCCACGGGCATGAGGTAAAATCTCAGGCCCATGGAAGTTAACAGCAAAGTCTCACATTAATTTATGAAGATCAGGCTTTCCCCTGCTGTCAGGGGTGATTTAGATTTAAGTCTGTTGAAATTCCCTGATTTACCAGGAGAAGCTCAAAGGAAGAGGTGGAGTTGGCCAAAAGAAAGAGGTTGACCTGGTGAAGGAAATTCAAGAGGATGTGTTCGCATTTAATCTGGCATAAATCTATGCTGCTGCCACAAGGAACAACCCCACCTTAAAAAAAAAATACCAAAGACAGGGAGGAGGGAGGAGAATTATTTAGAATAATGAATACCAGGATGTAAATTAGAGGGGAAATAACACTAGCTATCATGAAAACCTTGGACAGCAATATCCATTGGGCTGTGGGACAGCCTCTCATGGACTTGGGGACATTTTTTATGAGGAGCAATCCTCTTTTTTAACTGTTTAGTTTATGGGATATTTATATTAATAAATTATACATTTTAATTATATAATTTATATTGACTTTTGTATGCTACTGCAAGGTAACCGTGAGATGCTGTCTCATGTTGCTGTGTAACAGCTGTGTCAGAGCTAGCAAGCTAGCATCCTTATCCTTAGAAATCAGTAGGCAGCATAAAGAGCTGTTTTGCATTTGCCAAAGAGTTCCCCAACAGGTCTGCACAGATTGAGGGCTTCTGTGCTTTGATACTGTAATTTTTACCTTCCTTGGGTTTTCCTGTGTTTGGGGTTTTTTTTCTGGAGAACTCTGTGTGCAGATACACCATTCAAACATTTTGACAAAGCAAGCAACACACATCTTCTGTACATGATTGTGGAAGACCTGCTACAAAAGTTGCTGATAGTTTCTGTATTTGCTGCAATTTATGGCAAAAGTTAAAAATTTTTATTAGGTGGATTCACTAAGACAGAATATGCAAGGTTAGATTTAATTTATCTGAAAGCTGATTGCTCTGCTACTGTCAAAATAATATTTCTTTGTCAAGCTTTGTCCTAATTCTGTGTTCATTCTTGGGGCTCCCTGCAGTGCACTTTAAAAGTGAAGTTGTGGGTCTTGGAAGAATTTGCACAGCTCAGGAAGGAAATATAATCAGGGCAGGACTTAATTTAACTTCCCAGGGATTTTTGATCCCACCTTAACCTCTGTACTATCAAGTAAAACAGAATACATTGTGTGTTTAGTAGTGAAAACAGGTAAGAGCTCCTTGGTTGACATCACTGAGCAACAGCACTGATTGCCCATCTCAAAATGTTTCTCTTTGCAACCCTGTAATCTTTCAATTACTGAGATACTGCCAGGATCCAACACACAGGCTGGTTTAGGACTAAGCCCCCAAAAAGGCAGAGAAAAATCCAAGCTGAGTTGGATTTTCCTACGCTTAAAGTTGGTTTTGAGCAGAGGGCTTCAAGCCCCTTGAGCGTGATGAGCTTAAATGCAGCAAAGGATATTGAATTTGGGAAATGTCCACACTTGCTGGTTGGTGGGATCCCTGATTGGTGGGATCTTAACGTCTCACCTCAAAGCCTGGTCTTTACCCATGTGCATCTGTAAATTTACGCACGGGTGGCAGAGTAGTTATGAACAGCCTGGTTCCTCCCTCTCCCTCCTGCACATCAGCAAGAATGGGTGCTGAGGGTAAGCAAGAGTCAGATCCCATGCTGCAGACCTGCTTGGCTCTTACCCAGGTCTTGGCTCCAGGGGCTCGATCCTTATGTAGATCTTCTCTGAGCTCTTCTTAAACACCATTGTTGAAACACCACTACTGAAAAAGACACTGGAAAAAAATTGTTTCTGAAGTTCTGAAATACAGACAGGATTTAACCACTGAATTATGCTATGACATGACAATTCTCTGGTTAAACCCTTCTGTCCTGAGAATCCAGTAGGGACAAGGGGCTCATGACAACCAAAAGCAATGTAGGTCTGTTGGCCTGCCTTAATTCTTCACTATGGATGGTAGAGATTCACTGGGGACCTGATACCAACCCTCTGCATTTTCACATTGCTTCATAATGACCAATATCAGTAGTTACTGCGCTGGTCTTTCTCCATTGACCCTCCCTCGGGAGCAAGAGATGGCTATTTATTCTTTAGGCTGCTTCCTGACTAGCAGAGCCAATGAATCCAGGATTCCTCCTGATTTCTGTCCACTGTTCCCTAACACGTGCCCTTTGCAAGACCTGTTCCCTTCCACATCCCTTTCATCCCTTCTCAATATCCACCTGTGCTCCACCATAGCCACCCACACCAGCTTGTGCTTCTCCCCTTCCCTCAGCCTTCTTCAGAGAGCAGTGGGCACAGCTTTGGGTGCTCTGCTTGCTGTCCTCTGGTTTCCTACCTATGCGTTTTTGATCCTGCCCCATAACCATTGCTTTTTCATTTGGTTTCCTCTACAGTCAGCTTTTTCCTCCTTTTCTCTGCCTTCTGCTTAATCCTGCAGCCCACGAAGGCTCTGAGGCTTTGCTAGGGCTGGGCTAGTGAGGGCTCAGTAGGAACTAGGTGTGAAGCAGCACGTTGTGTCTAGCTGCAAGCTATCTTTTTGGCCAACTGTCAGAATAATTGTCAGAGGAAGGTCTATGTTCCCCTCCCCAGAGTGGTGGAGACATGAACCCCATTATCTTTTCCCTTTATCTCAGCAGTGATTTCCATAAGAGGGTGTAGGAACAAACATCTTTTGAGACCTTTGCCTTTCTGATAAATTTGCTTGAAATGAACTAGCAGGTAAGAGAGGACACAGAGTGATTGTATAAACTCCCTTTTTCCTGGAAAAAGAAACTGCTACAAATAGCACTGGGTGTTAATAACTTGGCAGACTAGGAGAGGGATCTGAAAGGTTTGCTTTGGGCTCTGACCTGAACCTTCCTGCTGTGGCAGGATTTGGACTATGCCAAAGAACTAGGAGGGCTGCAGCTCACGCTGAAGCCTGTGTGCATTGCTGTCTGCATTTAGGAGCGATCCCTTGTATGTGCTCATTGAACTCTCTGTGTTCCTGATCTTTGGCAGTTTCCTACAGCTTAGCTGCTTGCCATCCCTTAGGATCATGGAGATTTCCCTGCGTGGGTTTGGGGAGTTGGTGTGGATAGTGAATCTTTCATTACTGTACCCTGGAGCCTGCATCTTCTGGCTCCCACACTGAATTTTGGTTTTCCTGCCTAAAATATATGATGACAACTTTAAGGACATTTGTAATATTAATGCAATCATTCACCTTGCAGATTATTTGAAATTAAATCTCTTAGCATGCTTAAATTATAGGATATTGCCTTATAAATCTCTGTATAGATTTCATTAATAGTTGATTGTGCTTGGTTTCTATTATTTTTTCATCAGTACCTCAGGGTACTGTTCAGCATCCTACAATTTACAAAGAAAATTATCTAAAACAACAAAAAGTTCTTGGCTTTTATTATAAACAAATCTGCAAAAATAGCTGATGAATCACCACAGAGATTTTGTCCAATTTGATGATTAATTGTACTGTATTTAGACAAATCAGTGCATGCTAGCTCATACTTTCTCTCCAAAGCCTGTAGCCCACAGGCATTTACAATCTCAAGCTCCCTGAAAGAGCCAAGCAATTTCAAAGTTTATTTTGTTATTCTGAAGCCTCTTATCCTGTTCTGGCAGAGACCTGAACCAAAAGAATCAACAATAGGGGTGCAGCTGGTGGAAATGTCTCTAGAGGCTCAGACGTGTAGATGTGGTGCTTAGGGACATGGTTTAGTGGTGGACTTGGCAGTGTTGGGTTAACGATTGGACTCGATGATCTTAAAGGTCTTTTCCAACCTAAACAATTCTATGATTCTATGATATTGCTCAACCTGTCAATTTTGTGTATGAGCCTTGAAAGTGTAAATAAATAAAACCAAATGTAGGGCTTTACTGTAGCCACATTGCTAGCACAGACTGCATCTCTAGCACAGACTGGCCTTTAATCCAGAGCAGGTCATCCAGCCTGTTCTGGCTCAGCAGTGACGGTTTTCTGTGGTTAGCATGCAGCAAAAGCCAAGACCATCAGCTGATCCCTCCCTTGCGTGTGTCCCCTTTGCAGCCTTGGACAGACAAAATACCTACCAGTCATCTGGGCTTGGGGCATAATTCAACCAAACTCCAAAGAGCACAGAGCGGTGTGCAGCAGCAGTCAGCATCCTTTCACAGTGACAAGCCAACTTGTCTTTTTCTTTTCTGAATGTGAAGATAATTTTTCCAGGTGAACCTCAATGTTACTCTGATACAGTCTTGCTCAAAGCTTTCCAAGAGCATCATGCCTTTATGTAAGGCAATGGCCGTGATCCCTGCAGAAGGTCACCTTGTGCTGTGCCTGTCAGAGTCTTTTCCTATGCAACCTCGCATCTCAGTGCAGGTTTCTGACCGCTGTCTCACAGCTTTTTCATCGCTGTTCAATGGCAGCCTCGTGCAGGCTCAGATGTTGGCAAAGATCTGACTCACCTCTTTTGTTTGTTGCTTTTTTAAGCAATGGCTTCCCATGGACTTCCTACCCGTTCTGAGGGAAGTCCAGGCCCAGCTAAGTCAAAACATGCAAGGACTTTTATGTGAGCAGGATTTCATCACCTTCAGGTTGTGAGTGGAGATGTTTAACCTTTGTCCTGAGCATTTATGTTCTGAGAATGAGCCTTTCCTATCCGGATGAAAACATTGAATCATGATGCCTGCCTGTCTGATGCAAGTATTGTGAGTATGTTCATTTCCTTAATGCTAATCCACCTGGTCGTCTTTATCCTCTCCTCGCTTGTAGAGCAAGTTCCCCTCATAGCACCCAGACTAGAACTTAATAAGTGGAAAGAAAATGAAACAAAAGCCTGAGTTTTGTTGCCATATTCATGGTTTAGTCTTGCAAATCATTGCACGGTGGTACAGCAGCACACACACAAGGAGCCAGACTCCTTGCAAGCACCCCTCTCATGTTGGACAGCAAGCAATGTGTAAGTATCTGTAGAATCAGGGACCTTAGCTACCATTTTCATCAGCTTCCCCTCATCAGTCCCTCTTCTCAGGAACAAGTAATTATATAAGGCAAAGACTGGTAGCCCATTAAAGAAGACATCTCTGATTTTTCTTTTCTGAGATCCCATAAAGATTGATGGACTGATTGCTGTGCAGAAAGCACGTGGAACTTGCAGTTGAGTTTTTTGTGTTCTTTGTGCTACATACCAAACCCTGGGCAAGCCTGACCATTGCAGTATCTGTAAATATTGGATAATTCTATTAAAATACATACCTCCCCTACTAAGCAAGTATCTTTTTCTTCAGAGACTAGTCCTTTTAGAGGAGTGAGGGAGGAAAAGAAGGATGAAGCTGCGTTGGTTGAATGGGGGTTTTGTGTTTTTCAGCTCCTGTCAACTTAGAAGTTTCTGGGATCCTTCTAGTTGTGTCTCTTTTCCTCCACAGGGACTTAAATATACAAATATGGTTCTATCTCAGCTAGTAAGGAAAATTCACGTGAAGCAAAGAGTAGGGTCCTTTTGCTTCACACTAATATACAAGTCAGTGATCCAGCGCCATCATCTGTTCTGCTCTTCGGTGGCTTTTGACCAGGATGGTAAAGTCGGTGGATATAATTGCTGACTGTTATTCATATATGATGACTGTAAAGAGGCCATTAATTGTATAGATGTAAACACGCAACCGAAATGCTACCCAAAACCACAGCACAGGACAAGACTGTAAGAGGAGCACAACGCTGGCCAAAGAGGTCTTACATGGAGCCTGATAAAGCAAAGGCATTGATTGCATTGGATTTCTGCTTGATTGCATGCCAGAGGCAGTGGTAGGCTAGAAAAGTGGGGCAGGACAACACCAGGAGGGTTGCAAACACAGCCACAGAAGCATTGGTGTGAAAAGCTATTAGGGAAAGGGAAGGAGACTTTTGGGTAGAAGGGAAGCGAAGAGAGAGGAAAGAAGATGCATAATCTTTTTCACTCCCCTCTGAGTTTTGGGAAATGAAGCTTTGCACATTCTCTGTAAATAAACAATAGTGCTTTAGAGATAGCACTCCTGGCTCCATTGTACACTGTTTCTTCTAAGGGGAAATAGCTCACAAGGCAGCATTGCTAACCACGAAGATCAGAAAGGGGAATGCTACTTTGCCTTTTTGAAGAAGTAACCGCTCATTGAATGAAAGCATTAAAGAATATTTTGGTTTCCTAATACCTAAGACATGTTAAAACTTGTTCATTCCCAAATGTCTAAAAGACATGAATGTTATTCTAAAAAGACACCACCAGTATCTGGCATTGCTTCCGCTGGGCAACAAATGTGTCCTGTCTCCCTTGTCCCTCTTTCTAAAATGAGCCTTGCAATTCTGGGATTGTCTTCATTGTGGGTCTTTCAAAATGCCATCAGGATGGCCAAGATCTAACCAGTACTGAGCATCACAGCAGGATCCTTCCCATGGCTCACATGCTAAGCTCTGTAGCTTTATAATCACAGAATCGTATAGGTTGGAAAAGACCTTTAAGATCATCGAGTCCAACCGTAAACCTAACACTACCAAGTCCACCACTACACCATGTCCCTAAGCACCTCATCCAAACGTCTTTTAAATACCTCCAGGGATGGTGACTCAACCACTTCCCTGGGCAGCCTGTTCCAATGCTTGATAACCCTTTCACTGAAGTAAAATTTCCTAATATCCAATCTAAACCTCCCCTGGCACAACTTGAGGCCATTTCCTCTCGTCCTATCACTTGTTACCTGGGAGAAGAGACCGACCCCCACCTCTCTACACCCTCCTTTCAGGTAGTTGTAGAGAGCGATAAGGTCTCCCCTCAGCCTCCTTTTCTCCAGGCTAAACAACCCCAGTTCCCTCAGCCGCTCCTCATCAGACTTGTGCTCTAGACTCTTCACCAGCTTCGTTGCCCTTCTCTGGACACGCTCCAGCACCTCAATGTCTCTCATGTAGTGGGGGGCCCAAAACTGAACACAGCATTCGAGGTGCGGCCTCACCAGTGCTGAGTACAGGGGCATGATCACTTCCCTAGTCCTGCTGGCCACGCTATTTTTGATACAATACCAGGAGCACTGGTATAATTGATAATACCAGGAGCACTTCCATGAACTCAGCCAGAACAAAATCAGAAAGGAAAATAAAATGTCCCTGGCTTAGGGATGAGAAAAGGTCTTGTGTGGTGTAGGTGAACATATCCAACCCGTTTGACAGATTCTGCAATGATGATCTGCAGTCTGCTGGATCGTGCAGTCCAGTTCAGGCAGCTTGACTTGACTTGCTGAAATCCGGATAGAAATACTGTCTCAGTGACAAATTAAGAAGTTGTAACACTCCTCCAAGTTTCCTGGAACCTTACAGACGTGCTCAGTAGTGCAATAAAATCTGGTCTGACTTCCACCTTAACTAAAGGCAGCTGTAGTGAAACCTGGGATGTTAATGGACTGAATAGGAGACTGGAGCTCTGAAACCCTAATGAATGCAGGCTGGAGCACCCTCTGCTCTGAATTACCCCCACAAAAGTAACAGCTCTCTAAAGGTTACTGTTTAGCCAGAAATAGTGGTACAGTGCCTACATTCTGGCTTGATGTTTCTGGGGCAGTTAATTTTTTACTAAGCTCTGTTTCTTGTATTTTTACCCCCATGCATGTGTGTTTGGCTTCCAGCTAACTGTGTGCATAGCTTCTTCTCTGTGGGGGATAAAGATATACAATGACTAAGCCCATGTAGAGTGGCAGGATCCTGGGCACAGATGAGTCTTCTGGTCCGGTAAACCAGGATGCATGTTTGCCCCACACAGTGCCCATGTTACATGACTTGATCAAAATGACTTATTTTTTTAGCATTTTATTTTAATTGAATCATTTTTATTGAGTTCCAAGGGGGATTAAAGTAGAACTGCCTCATTGTCTTTTTGTTTCTCTGAAGCAATTTATCAAAAGTAATCCCAAGAGAGATGGAGAAGGCATAATGATAAAGGCAGCATCTGTTGCATTCACTCTTCAGAATGCTTAGGCTGCATCTTTTCCTCAGAAAAATCAAGTTAATTAGTTTTATTGCTGCTTGGATGTTTCTTATTTACTACTGGTCCACATAGACGAGCCTGTCACTGTGAGTATTCAGAGCTCTACCCTGCTGTCCTCAAAGGCACAAATAAGCTTTTGCTCCTCTTACCTCTCCCATAAGCTGTGTACCCTTGAGAGAAACCTGGCTGCTGCTCTTCCCTGTTCAGTCACCAGCAAACCTTTTCCAGAGTTCAGTGTGCGGAGCTTGTCTGTTCCTTCTGTCTGTCTTGCGGAAGGGATTTTAGGAAAGATTAACCATCTACCAATTTTGGTCATCTTATTTCAACAAGTTGGCCAGCTCATCTCTGTCAGTAACTGTTGTCATCAGGGGGGAGAGCACGACTCTCCTGGCGACCATATAAAATGAGGACTTGCCTATGACCTCTGAATCTAAAGCCTGACGTGTGTCTGTTTCCCTTTGCGTCTTCTTAAAAACACAGTGAATTCGCGGAACTGCCTGTCAGAGTTGGTCATTTCATACTTGACCTACAAAGGGACTTCCAGCTCACCACTACCAGGATCCCCTTCTGAATGCCTGAACACCTGATGGGGTCCACAGTTCCTGGACCAAGTTCGGGAACATGCTCCAGCTGGGTGCCTAAAGACATTGGAAACTTTTGTGTTTTGTTGAAACTGGGCCCTTGGCTCTTGGATTTAGCATTAGGGAAATATGAGGCTTGCTTAGATATGTGCCCACTTCCGGATGTGGTTGTGACAGTGAGAGAGGTCACTTTCCCCAGGTGGATCACCGTTCTGCTCCTGAAGGTTTCCCTTCCAAAGCTGGTAGTGCCATTAGTGTGTTAATTGTTAGTCTAAATTAAGCCATCTGATTTTGCCTGGAGTAAAGTAAATAGCAATTTTTCACCTGAATTGCTCCATGCATGTGACAGCGGAGATAAGCAGCTAGGACAAGCGATCTGGTCAATGGCATGGCCTGAAGGGAGAATGAATGTGTGTCGTAGCCTTTTTGTTTTCAGAAAAGGATCCACGGAAGTCAGCATACTCAATGGGAGGGCCTGCTTAACATCAAATAAACATAATATTAAGTAAGGGAATGCAAATTCTGAGAGGGGTGCCTCTCCGTGCTTGGTTCTCAGTTACTGATCTGGTTATCTAAGCCAAGCCAGCCCTTCCTCAGGCAAAACATGCCGTGGTGGTAGCCATGAGAGCCCTTCTCCCAAGTAATATAGTGAGAGCAGTCATCAGATTTTGGAAGACCCAGACTGAACTCTCTCTACTGCCAGATCCAGAGCAGGGATTGGAAACCAGCCCACTGCCCTCCCGAGACAACAGTCAGAGTCAGGAGCTCTTCAGAGGCAGTGGGTATCTGCCCTCTCCACTTTGTATGAAACAACTAGCAATTCATCAAGCTGCAGGGCCGGTGGTGGGTTGACAGTTGGGTTTCAGCTTCTCCTGCAAGCACTAGATGTCTTTCCAAGGTTAAATAGCTGGTGGACTCCCTTCAGCACTGAAGGGATGTGAATGTATGAGACACGCAGCTAGACACTTAAGTAATAGTTGTCTTTATTATGTATGGAAAATGTTACGTTAAAACAATAGCATTCTTTTTAAAAGCATGTCATAACTTGAAGTATCTGCAATGATGTTACTAATTTGTGCTTTTAATTCCTGGTTAATAACTGTTTTCTAAACGTAGATGGCAGCAGTACAGTACCCCTTTTTAATGAAGATTAACATCTGTGAATACTGCCTTTGAGATAGGCCATGTGTATGTGATTAGTTCGTTGGTTATTGGGCACAGTTTTAAAGAATTATGCTGACTAAATGAACCATTACTTTCCTTTTTTTTTTGCATTTCTGATCTTTCTGTGTGATTGCGACTTGATCAGTGTTGAAGTCAGCACTTTTATTTTTCTTCTTTTCAAAGTAAATGGCTTTTTCGTTAGGATTCCCACAGTTAACTGTGGGAAGATATCTGCCCCCCCCAGAAGAATCTTGTGAGAGAAGTCCTTGCTGTAGAGAGTAGCCCAATTATGTTTTATTATTCATCATTCATATGCACTTACAATGGAAGTTGCTTTCAGCCTCCTCTAAGAAGGAGACTTTTTCTAGCTAATATTTCACATTAGAACCCCAAACCGTGAGCTGATCTGAACTTACAGGGGGTGAGCAATAGTAGAGACATGTAAGCAGCAAAAATGCATTTCTCCATTGTTCCAGCTGATACTAATCACTGGTACAACTCCTGCTTTCGTGAGCAGATAAGAAGGCAAGGAAAATGGGTGCCTGCACCTGCCAAGAGGAGTCATCGAGCTAGAGCCCTTGATTTGTGCTGATTAGAGAGCACTGTGAGCAACATAAGCAATTTCCCCTGAGACAGATATGGAGGAGGTTGTTTCTTTTGGGTTTGTGCTGCCTAAAAGGAGCTTCAAAAAATCCCAAAATATCTGAGCAGAGATCAGTCAATGGGAATAATACTATCCTGGGTATTGGAAGAATCCCTGCTGAGGATATTATTTTTGTTAATAACAGCAAAGAGGAGAAAAATAAGCCACAGGTCTAAAACATATTTCAAGAATGCTGTCTTCCAGTTCCTAATTTTATTAAAAAGAAAGCATTTTCCTTTAAACCTTGAAGACCTTTGTGTTGAGAAGTGATTAGCCTTAGTACAATAAGGTATGCTATTGTGCATGCAAATACTTCATACTGAGGTTTCATCCAAACATTTAATTTTCTGTTTCACTTCTCATAACTTTTGGTGTTTTTCATTTGGTGAATGCAAGTGTCAAAAACTGGACTCAGATATTCAGGGGAAAAAACAGTGTTGCAAGGGCAAGTTTGGCTTGGTCAAAGCAAATGCCATGGCAAATATTGATCTAATTGCATCCAGTTGGAGCACTTGTTGACTAGAGAGGGGACCCGAAATGTCTAGCTCTGCAATAGCCATCCACATCATTGACATTGGTAGCTGGGTGAGAAGGATCATGCTTTTACTGTTTGAACTGCCAGCAATAAGCTCCCCAGGAAAGACTGTGTAACAAGGTTTAAGGTAAAACCATCAGCCTCCCCTGCATTTATCAGAATTATTTTAACTAGAAAGGTCTTCTGCACTAAAGCAGTTTGCTTCCTGTAGCAAAGATGTTTCACAGGGGTGAAATGTGCAACACCAGTGGCTGTTGACTGAAGTTGCCATTAAAGATATTGAGCCTTTGGGTTTTGAAATGAGAACTAAATGTGTTATTAGCTGTCCCTTGAGGTCTCATTTCCATGGCAGTGAATAGCCTGTTTTTGTGCTCAGTAGCTCATTTCCCTGCATTTTCAAGTTTCACCTGTTTTATTTTATCTTGGAGTTATTAATTTTACAACAAGTCTTCTTTTTCTTCTTTTTTTTTTCTATTCTTAGGGGGCTGTTTATCACCATCCATGACAAAGGCCATATTGCAACAATGCTAAACTCTTGGCCTGAAGAAAATATTAAGGTATGTGGCATGTCGTCTGTGGACTGAGAAATTACAGGGAGTTGGGTGGAAAATGGGATATTGAATAGAACTGCTTGGCATTATTAACAGAATTGCCTATTTAAAAGGACAAGTTAAATATTCCCTTCCTCAGAGAGTTTTCAGGCTAGTGGTTCGACTTCAGAGACTCTGTCATGGGTGTATGTGGTCAAGAACATCTTTATCAAAGGTAGCAGGACCATGGGCAATAAAAAGAGCGTGCATGATAATAAGTTTGTACAGAATAGAGGCCCTAGCGAAGAAGTAAGACATGTGTGTTGAAGAATCCTTGGCTAACTCACAACTTGTTAGATGTACCAAAGCTCTTTAAGATATCTCTGTAACTAACTTGCTTATAGGACTCCTTCCCAAATCCAGTGAGTCATGCAGCATCCAGAACACTGGCAACTCTGCAAATAATGTTTGATATCCAGCAGCTGAAAATATTACTGACACTCCACCCAAAAAGTGATCTTGTGAAGTGTTTTTCACTAGAGCTTGGGGCTGGGCAAGTCCCTGGCATGAAATAAGTCAACACTTAAGACAGGTCTCGCCAGTCACCTCCTTCCATCCGTCTGAAAGTACATGTGCCTGGGAATTTCCCTGGCTATTGACAGAGCTTCAGTCCCCTATCAGTTAGCTGTTTCTTCGAGGAACAAAGGTTTGGCAGCTGAGTAAATCTTGCAAGCATTTTCCATTTCTAAGGGAAAAAAAAAGAATTTAACATGTTTCCAGAAAAAGTAATCATATTGCTATAACCTTGTCTTTGGAACCATAAAGAACAGATGCAAACTAGATATTTTGTCCTTGCTTTGTCCAAAGATCTCAGTATTTCCATTTGTTTCTGACGCAGGACTGTGAGCAGAACTCATGGCTAATAGAGAAGTTTTTGCAGATGGGGAAACTGGCACAGAAAGATTAGAGACTCTTGTTGAAACAGCCCCCTCTGGCACCCAAAACAGACCATAGGAAGGGTCCATGGAAGAGATTCAGACTATCTGCTTTCCAGGTTTGCCAGACTACAAAGGCAGCTAATTTAATCACTATTGCTGTTTTGGACCACAGGGTTCCCTGTGTGATTGTACACAGAATTCTCCATGCCTGAACTGGCAGGCACTGGAACACTTGAGATTTTGAGATAAGTAGGGAGGCACCTGGACTGCACCTAAGTCCCTGGAGGGACCCAGTTTTTTGAAAAGGCTTGGACCACACTGAACACCAACAAGAGTAAGTCCCATTAAAGACAGTGAAGAAATACCTGGAGATGCTGCCCCACCTTTTGCTTTGTGGCTCCTTAGAGTTTCGTGGCAACAGCATTTACGGTGGAAATGGGAAATCTGCATCCTCTGCCTGGAAGGGCTGGAAGGGTGCTCTGCTTAGTTTAGCAAAGCCTCAGCCAAGCTCTGATGTGCTCCACCTCCACCTCTCCTGTTGAAGTTGGGCTGCTCTGAAAGAATCAGAGTGCTGGAAGCAGAATGAGTGAGAAGAAGCCATTTCTGAGCAAACTCATGTGGGGGTGTGGGGTTTTTGTGGCTCTTCCAGGGTTGCTAATGAATCCTGCCATAAAGAAACATTGGATAAAATGTCGATAGCCCTCCCAGTGCCTCCCCTTGCTAATTTTCTCTCTGGTTCCTTAATCTTGTACTCTTTTCTGTATGATGGCCCCACTAGAGCAGGAGGAATGCAATCATACAGGATAGTGTTGTGGTAGGGTGTCATCCTGGGGAATGACAGCTATGGGTTGAAACCAGCTCAAAGTGAGAGTAATGTAGAAACCGTATCTCCTATTTCTAGACAAGTGTGCTGTCCTGCAAGCTACTGGACTGGCCTTGCTACGTTACTTCCCTCCCTCCTTCCATAGGATGCTCACCCTGAGAAGTGCACTCAGCATCTTGAATCCCCGTCAGGATTACCACTATACAGGGCTGTTCAGACTCATCCTTCCATGTAGCATTTTCTGTTGGTGTACTCAAGGCAGAGTATCAGTTCATCCCAGAAAGGCTGACCTTGAGCAATCAATACAGAGAAGTGGGAATGCCAACAGCGGCACTTGCCTCTCTGCATTGCCTCAGCAGTTTGGAGATCAGCATAGTGCTCTGGATCACTCTGCTGGGCCAGATGTCTCCTACTTAGGCATTGCAAAACTGGGCTAGCTACCTACAGCAGCTGACTAGGTACAGCCTATGGTCAAGAGTCATCTCAGTTAACATCAGCTGCTTGAAGACTCAGTGCCTAATCTCAGCTTGTGCGTACTTCTGCAGTGATCAATAAAGAGAGAGATGAGCATCTTCAAAGAGAAATACCCCTTTCATCCCTTCCCAAAGCAGCTGCTGGAGGGAGGAGATGCACTCTGGAGGTTTCTGTCTTTCCCCATCAGCTATCAAAGAAGTTTAGAAACCAGTTAGATGATTGGCTTGCACACTTAACCTTTAGCCAAAGACTTGACTAGAGTCATCAAGAAAATTTGTAGCACAGCTGGAAGTAGAAAGCAGGTTCCTAATTGTTAAACCAGTGGTTCAGTTAGAAGGGTCTGTCCTGCTCAGCCAGAGATTAATGTCCTGTTTGTTGAGTTCTGATCACATGAACATGAGCAATTAAAAACATTACTTTAATGTGCTTGTATATCAGGTACCCACTGAAACTTTGTGCTTTTTTTTTTGGTGTTTTTCAAATCTGAAGAGCCACAAACAAATGTAAATCCTGTTTCCTCTCTCTGATACAGACAGCAATGAATGTTTCCCGTGCTATATTTTCTGTTCTCCTGTATTTTTCAGCGTTACCTTGAGAAGCTTTGGTACCTATAGAGTGCAGCACATCTAAGGCTGAAGAAATTTTCTCTCACTGATAGATATCTAAGTGCTATCAAGAAGTTTTTAGGCTTGCCTGAGAACACTTATTTGTTTGGATGAAAGAGGATCTGTGCTCCAGATAAATATTTTGATTAATTAGAACTTAATTCTTTTCTAAAAAAAAATATTCTCTGCATAGTTAGGATTTTAACTCCTTTTCATATAATTTGCATCAGTTTCAGGATAAACCTGTAGCAGTGCATGTGCTTGCTGCTTTCCCTATTCCCATTGCTGCCTTCCAGTCCCAGTTGCATCCTCTGGGTGTGGTAAAGAAGTGAGCGCACACCCAGAAACAGATGGAGCCCACCCAAAAAGAGACTTCCCCATTGCTAACACTTCACATTGACTCAGAAGGAAAAACAAATAGGAAAATGTTCAAAAATGGACGTGGGTAAGTGTATCACTGCCATGACTGAATTTCCCGTGTCGGGGATTGTCCAACCTCTAGCCTAAGGATAGGTGTATAGTCCTTTTAGTTTTAATAGATTTTTCATTGAAGGATCACTTTTAGGAATTCTAACTCCTAGTGAAAAGAAAGTGGCAACAGCGCAACAACAAATATTCTACATATAGGAGGACCTTTTCAAAATTATCCCTATTACATATTGGTGTCACTATTATTAGGTGCATTACAACCCTGGAATGTAGCATGCCTCAAACCACCAGAGGTTTTTTTTTGCTACAGGGCAAAATAGACATAAAAGGCAGAGTAGATGCATGTGTCTTCTGTATCTGTAGTTTCTCCTCAGGCTTATTCCTGAACTATGCAATGTAATGTAATTCTGCTCTGTCATTACAAACAGTGGTTTAGGTTTAGGGAAAATAGCCTTGGGATTTGTATATAGTTTATGTTGAATAAGAAAGCACACTGAAACAGATGAGTATGAGTCTTCCTGAAATAGGAAAGTGCAGCAAGAGGTTTATTCCATTCCTAAACAACGAAATGCTTCTCCATCGCAGCAATAAACCAATACATCTTTATTATCCCCCCGCTTCCCCAAGGAAGTACATCTATTGAGATAGCTTCTAATCTCCCATTCTGTTACTAAAGCACACGCATGTGTATGTCCTGTGTCCTAAGTTTAGCCTTAACTTTGCAGATCAGCAAATAAAGAACTTCTCTGCAGTCTTCTCCTTTGAAATCCAAGCTAGACTGTGCACTTGAGTCCCCTGCAGTCTGATAAACCATTAGATGTGAGTGCTCTGTTCTCTGAAGTGCTGGGACAGTGCTGAAAGTTGAAGTTTATTATTGTATTTACAGCTTTTCTCCTGCAGTGGGACTGGACTCCAGTATATTCCTGTTCTTACTGGATTTCTGAACTGCCCCAAAGAGTGCCTGAGCCTGGGGACAAAACCGACAGACAGAGTAGTTAACCTAAAAATTGGGAAGTTTAGTCAGATCTGCTCGGTCATTTGCCTCCTAAGGTCTCAATGATGTACAGTGTAGGTTGAAGAGCTCAACTTTAGGCTTCTAATTTGGACAACATTAAGCAGGCTTTTATTTCCCTTCTTGTCACAAAGAAATGATACAATAACAATAAAAACCTAAAATTATGGATCAGAGATTTTGGTGAGGTAGCACATTACAGTATTGCTGAAATGCAAAAGGCCAATTGCACAAAGCATTAAATGGCAATTGTTTAACTTCCCACTGGGTGGGAAAAAAGGTCTAATATTAAATACATAGTGTGGGATCCCCTCCACAGTCCATGCTGCTGCCCGTGCTGATGGCTTCTGTCTGCCTGCCTTGCAGTCAGGGGGACCAGAGGCAAAGGGACCCAGTTACAATGAGTTTTGAGTTGATTATCTGATGTTGGCTACTCCACAGCTCTACAACAGTGTGAAGACATGAGCTTGTTACTTCCACAGATGCAGTTCATAAGCACAAACACTTTTGTACAGAGCTCTTTTCCCAGAAAAAGAGAGGAAAAATCAAGGCCAGATCTCTTTGATGCTTCTTGTCATACAGCTGAGGATGCATAAAAAGTCATGCTGATTGGGCTGTGCTACAAGTGAACTGAAGTTCTGGCAATCAGAGCTGCTGCTCTCCCACACTGCGAGCAGCTACCCATCAACCACATTATCTCTACCCCCAAAAATTAACAGCCCTCTATCACTAACAGCTAATTAACATGGCGTCATGTAGAAGGAGCAAATATCCATTGCACAATGCAACTGCAAAATGGCATTGGTGTGAAGACAGTGGAGCTGGGTTTGCTTGTAGAGCCTTGGCAGCACCATACAACAGTCTCTTTTGATCCTCCTAGGCTATCGTGGTGACAGATGGAGAGAGGATTCTCGGTTTAGGAGATCTAGGAAGTTATGGCATGGGTATCCCAGTGGGGAAGCTTGCTTTGTACACAGCTTGTGGTGGAGTTCACCCACAACAGTGTCTCCCTGTCCTGCTGGATGTTGGCACAGACAACGAGGTAAGACAGTTTTTCATAAATCTGACGGGGGGAGAAAGAATTGAGATTAATGCTTAACTGAGGCCAGTTCCCTAAATGTGGAGGCAAAGCCAGAGACATCCAAGATGAGACGATGGCTAGACCAGCACTGCAGGGAAGTGGGCAGGTTTCATTCCTGTTTGACACTCAAGAAACTTTTGCTCTTATGGGGAACTGAAATAAACACTAAATAGCCTCATGGTCCCCTGGTGAGAAGACTCAGAGTGTTGCCAGTTGGAGCTGAAGGGTCAGCTCCACCTTTCAGCATGGCAAGGTGAGTTGAAAGGTTTTGTACAGGAAGTCCCAGATTAATTCTTCCTCTGGTAATTGTGAGAAAACAGGCAGATACTTGTGTCTGCATAGAGGTTACTGTATTCCAGAAAATGGAGAATCCCTGGTGGGTGGTTTGGGAATGATTAATTTCAGTGTTTTGTCAGATTGCACACTTCACTGCACATGATAACTAGACAAGAGGACTCCATCTGTTTGCAGATTTTTGCCTTATGACTCTGGCTCAGAAAGGCCGAAGTGCAACATTTTAGCAATGCCAGAATGGACATCTGTGAGGATGTCTTTTTTAAAATGAATATCCTATAGTTATTTGTGATGGCCCAGGTTTGTCCATTTTTGTAAAATGTATTTGTGCCTCACTTGACCCCGAGTAAACCAAACACATGTTTCTTGAGAGAAATAACAAATCTGGGGTATAAGGGCTTTGAGTTCGTGTATGAAGACAAATGAGTGCTGACATTTTCAGACATGCCTGTGCTCAGTGGAAAGCTAGATTTTCTGCACCTCTTTCACGCCAGACCACAGTGTCTCACTTGAAAAGAGAGAAGAAAGACACTTGAAAGACACTTGAAAAGAATGAAGGAAAGCAAAATCAGTGGCCACAGATGACATCTGGGATGAGATTCCCAATTACCTCATTGGTCTCTGGTCCCAGGATTATTTTATCCCTTTAGCATAGTGGCCTGTCATGGACTTGTGGAATATAGGGTGTGCTCATCTCAGCCTGATCCATGGTCTTTTCTGAAAAGTGGGATCTCTGAGTTCAGACCCTCTGAGGCTAAAGCAGGAATTAAGTCTCAGTCTCTCACTTCGTGGAGTTTCCAGTCAATAGACCATTGTACTTGACTTTGGCTCCTTCATTTCTTGCTTCTCCTCCACGCTGGTCTGCACACCACCATGTGTTAGCATGCTCTGAGCTCCCCAGCTGGAGCTTCCCTCCAAAGGGACCTGGCTGTTAGTGCTTCTCTTCCCATGGGAAGCTTCTGACCCATGCATGACCATCTGTTTCTATCTCAGCATCCAGGGGGACACTAAAATCCAGTGATTTTTTAGGCATCTCCAAAGGTCAGATGATGTCAGAGAAAGGGACTCCCAGAGTCAGTCTTGGGGACTTTTGTTCTGCCCAAGATCAAGTGTAGCTTATGTGTCCAGGAACAACTCTGTGAAGCCAATTTCCACAGCTGGGATTAAGATATAGAACTTGCTGTTTTCCAGCAATATAAACAATATATTTCCTCACAATGTAAATGATTTGTTTATTTATTTAATGGCTTTCTCATGGGCATAAACCCAGCTTAACCCAACCCTAAGCACATCCTACAAGCATCCTGCCCCATGACTAAACTCTTATTAATGCAGAAATAAGACACTTCCTGTGGGCATTCATCCTGTTCATCTCTGCCTATTAATATATGTTGAGCCTAGGGTGACTGTTGCTAACACAGGCGCCTCAGGTAGAATGGAGTAAATATAGCAGTCGTATTATATTTTTAGCATCAGTTCTCAGCTTCTCTTTCTGACAGTCCATAATATTTTGTATACTCCTTCAGCAAATTGGTCTTTTTTCAGAGCTTGGCATTTCTCAGCTTGCCTATGGGAGAATTTTATACTCCATGAACCAGCCCCAGAGCACATGGCACTATAGGAGCAATCAGTGAAGTAATGCAAATAGGTCTGCTTTCTGTTTCATGGCCCTGAAGAGTTAATGTATCAAACTCAGAGGAAAACCTCTTTCATCTTTCCTTCTAAGGGAGAACAGCTGTGGCTGTAAAAACAGATCTAATTTTAGCATACCTGCCAATATTTAGGGCCCATATGGCTGCAGGACAATAGGTTTGTGATGACTCGTCCCCTTCTCATGTGGATGATGCAGTTGCTGAAATTGGAAGGGAAGTAGAGTTGCTTTGCAGTGACTCACGGAGGTCTTGGCCCACCTGTCTCCTGCCACTGTTTGTCCTGTGATTTTTCCCAAAATATGTGCTGTTTCCATGCTGACCCAGTCCTTTTTAGGTGGCTTAGGGATCCTGACTTAACACCTGCTGGTTGGAGGAATGGCCTGTTTTTTTATTCCCAACAGGAGCCAAAAAATAAACTAATCTGTTGTATGAAAATACCTTGCCTTGACACCTGCAGATAACTGGAGGTGAGTGCTAGGTAGGTGCAGGGCTTGGGAAGATTTTGGCATCTCATCACTGGTTCTGGTTAGCTCAGGGCTGGCACCTAAAGCTCAGGGCTAGCACCTGTATGACACGTCATTTCAGGTTACTTCAGGCGATCTTCATTGCTCAAAGTGCTGTTTATGGTCAACAGCTTTCCTGGTAACCTCAGTGCAAAATTAAGAACTGATTGAACAGTAAGCACTCCCCACACAAGGTCAGTTGTTTTTACTAGGAGTGAGGCACCTTGGCAGGGAGGTGGTAGAGCTGTTCTGGGGATGCAGAGCTACATTTCCTGTGGCAGTCAAGAAGCATTACATCCCTCTGACTTTATTTACACAAAAAGATAGTCCATAGCTTCTTATGGAAACACTTTCTGCTCAGGAAGAGCTGTGTGAGCTGGCCTTCACTGCACAGTAAGTAAAATTAATATGATCACAACAGACAAACTTTTTGGGTAGGCTGGGGCATAAATCTCCATTCATCCGTGGAAGAGAAGATGTCAACAGAATTGCTTTGTGTCCTAGGCTCTCCTGAGTGATCCACTCTATATTGGACTGAAACACAAGAGGGTTCGTGGGAAACAGTACGACGAACTGATTGATGAGTTTATGCAGGCAGTTACCAACAAGTAAGTGGGATTATATACATGGCTCCTCTGGGCTGCTTCCATTTAAGAACAAATGTTGCAACTCGTGAAATAAACATTAGTATAATTGATCGTCCAAGCAAAGAAAGGTCATTTAAATGCAAGTCTCCTGGGTGGTCTACAAATGACTCTTTGTGCTTGAGCACTCTGTGTCAAAAATATTTGTCTTCAGAGAACTGAAATGGGACTGACTATTTATAACCATTTCCTGTCCATATAGGCCAGAGGTGTCAAACATATGCCCTGTGGGCTGTACCTGGCCTCCATCATGCATTTATGAGCCTCATTCAGCATAGGCAGAATCTAAACTTCAGTTTGTTTACATTTTGCAAAGGAAGTTCCTAGCTCTCACCATTGTGAAGGAAATCATCTAACTGGAAATGGCATGTTACTCCACACGGTGATGTCTGTGTGAGTCTGCAGACTGCCTGTCTACCGCTTTGTTAAAAATAGGAGCTTCCCTGCTGGCATTTAAGTCTGCAGAGTGAGAAGGCCAGGATTATAAGCATTGTCTTCTTAATGGTGGGACAGACTGAGTGCATATTTCCATTCTTACTGACTAGCTGGGATAGAGGTCCTCTGATGTACCAGGGCGGTTGATATGGGAAGAGCAGAACCACAACCTCAGTGCTGTACGTGCACCTCTTGCACTCCATTGAGTTCCTCTTTCTGAAAAAAGAAAATATATTAAAATCTCCATGACTATCTGGAGAGGTTACCATAAGTGAGAACAACTGTTAAAAAAAAAAAAATTGGAAAGCCCCAAGCTCCTAAGCAGCTTTTTTTGCCTTTCCTAAAGCAGCAGATGATATTGGTAAGGCAGAGGGCTGCAGTCTGTGCCTGATTAATAGGCTGCTGCCTGTCTGTATGTTGTAGGGTCTTTTCTTCACAGCTGAAGGAGCTAGGTTTGATCTTCCCTCTTTCTGTGTCTCCAGCCAGTTCTGTGTGTGTGCGTTCCTGCCTAAATGGAAGGCAGTGGGTGGTACGTGTGTCATCAGCTTTCGGTTCATCTTGTCTCGCTTGAGGTAGGAGGCATCATGTCCAGTGTCTAATGACAACACTTACCCGTCCACTGAGAAGCATATCTTTGCGTAAGGTCTGACTGCCCAGCTGGCTGCGGGTGGAGGGGTATAGGAAATAGGGGCTGAAATGCTGAGGACCATTCAGTCACAGCTGACGAACCAAGTTTTGAGAGGGATGAGTGCATCATGGAGAATTTCAGCATCTGTTGATGCAGTGGCTCTGCACAGCATTGTGCTGCACCCTGTGCATGTGCAAAGCTGCTGTTAGGACAGGAGCCTCTCCTTTGCTGTTCAGCAGCATGATGCAGAGAGAATTTTGTGTTTGTGCTCTGGTTTGTCCTTCTTTATATTTGATAAGAAACTTGACTGAAATGTCAGTTGATTGCAGTGCAGTATTATGTTAGAAACTTGTGGGTTATCTAGGGGGAAGAAATTCTTGGAGGCTAGAAAACTGGTAAAACACAACTAGGGAATCACAAGAGGCTCTACAAGTAGAAAAGATTTAAGAGCTGTCAGGGTTGATTTGTGGGTTTTTGTTTGTTTTGATTGTAGTCACTAATTAATCCTTCAAGGAAACTATCCCACTTCCTTCTGGGCAGGAGACGACAGGGGTATTGCAGTGGTGGTGTTGATGACAGAATGAGAACCCAGATGATGGTCTCAGCCATCATAAATTTGGCTCTGAGGTTTATGCTTGTGGTGTTAAATGCAAAGGTCGTTGTACCCACTACTCCTGCGATGTCAGTGACAGGGCCAGAAAGACAATTTGCCTTTTCTGTGCTTACTGCTGGAGAGGCTGTTATTTTCCTGTGTTAAGTTTACATGCGCTAATCTCCCCATTGAAAGGGGAAGACACTCGGCCACAAAACAATGAACTCTCATTGTTTTGAGGAGGTGATGCCATGTCTAATGCTTTCATCCAACTAGTGGGAATCGAGTTCCTGGGTCCTCTGTCCCAGCTTTTCTATTTCTCTTAGCCAGGATGAATTGCTTGAACACAGTAAGCCCCCAAAAAGTTCTCTGCAAAATGGGGCTGGGAAATTCCACTTTGCACTTCTCCATTCACATCTGTAAAGTATTTGGAAATCCTTGAATGAAAAGAGCTATTACCCTATATTATCATCCTGACCACCAGCATACTTTAAAGCACTGTTGGAGTATGATCCTTTGTGAGCTCTGGGTTGGTGAATAATCCTGCTATCAGCCTGGGTTTGGCAAACTTACATGAAACAGATTCATTTGGTCTCAAATTTCCACTGGAATGACTGGATGCAACCCAGTAGGAGCTCTCACTTCTGTTAAGAAAGGAAGCAGAAATTGTTCAGAAGGTCAAGAACATGCTGCTTTATTGTAGCCTGCTTCCACGTGAGAGGAAACCTGTGAGTGCAAACTGCTGTGATCTTCAGTCTGCTGTGATATCTTATGCAAGTCTGTAATGTCACATGCAAATTCAGTTATTTGGGGAGGAACCTTTTGGGTTGCCCCAAATTTTTTGCAATTTTAGGGTTTCCTTTTCAGCTTGATGTTCATGCAGAAATTGTCTACTTCCTGAGGGTACTTCACCTTCTCATGGCAACTATTTGTCAGTTCCTCTGCAGGAGTACCTCCCATCCTGTCGAATCACTGCTGGCTCAAGGGACATTTGTCACTGAAGTGGAATGTGTCAGAGCCCACAAGAAAGCCAGGGGAGTGAAGATTTACTCTTCTAATGGAATAATAACATCAAACAGATGTTAAATTTCTATAGCTGGAGACCACTACAGTCGGCAGAAAGGGCTCCTGGTCTCATAATAGTCACCTAGTAATGAAACAAGGAGTGCATCAGAGGCTTCAGAGTTAGCACTTACAGTATTTTGAAATAAAGTGTGACTTCTGGGCAATTTTAGAAAGAAAAGCCCCTTCTGAAACAGCTGGATAAATTTATGTGTTTTTCTGCTGCCTAAACCTCCATTCATTACTCTTTCACCTAAAACACATTAAATGATTGAGCTCTTTAACAAGAGCTCCAAACGGTGCATTTTGCTCCTCTCGGGAGGCGACTGCATGCAAAATTTGGCCCGTTGAGCCTTGCCTATGACTGAATGAAGCAGCCTGACAAATTGCTGTTTTCTCTCAATGAATAATATGCTTTGTATGGGAAAATACACTGCTTCAGTTTTCCCTCTCCTCAGTTACCATGGCAAAGGGCAAGTCAGTCTTATTCTTGAACTGGTACATTTTTGTAGGCTGGAATAAATATTCACCTAAAGTGTCCAAGGATCATAATCAGAGGAACCCACAGAATTTCTGGGCCTTGCCTATATGAGCAAATTAAGGTTGAAATCAAAACGCCATGGGAGATGTGTTGTGCTGGGGCATGTTCTCTGGGCTCTGAAGGGTTTCAGTCCGGCACCTACAGTAACAATATGCGTTAATCCTCAGACTCTCTTTCAAAGCAAACTACCACTGGAAATTTTTTTCCTCCTTCTCCTTTTCTCCTAAACTGGTATAGAAACTGGAGAGCGGTTCCTTATGTGTCCTATTCCATTTGCTCCTTCTGTAGTTTCATCACACAGTAACAGGGCAGCTTGGTGGCTCCAAGGGGCCAGAGGTGTTGACGGATGGCCTGTCCCCAAGCTCCAGCCTCCGTTTCAAATGCTGGCCTCAGTCGCTTGCCGGCAGATGCTGAGCATGCAGGCTGAGACTCTACGAGCTGCAGTTCCACAAGCCAGCAAACCATGTTGCAGAAGCCTCATTAAGCTGTCATAACTTCACTCCCCTTTCTTTTCCCATCA
The DNA here is from genome assembly GCF_034638445.1 of Ciconia boyciana. Classification (NCBI taxonomy): domain Eukaryota; kingdom Metazoa; phylum Chordata; class Aves; order Ciconiiformes; family Ciconiidae; genus Ciconia; species Ciconia boyciana. Next base: position 211,878,891 of record NC_132934.1, read on the forward strand.
GTGCCTATTAACAGGGTGACCAGGGAAACAGAAGCTTTCTATTAGCCTGTGCCATGTGGCAGAGCGCAGAAGACGTTAGGAGATCAAGCACTCAGTTCCTCAAAATGGGAGAAGAAGGAAAGTAGCTCTGCTGAGTTTGTTTTTCCCTGTGCCTGTTTTATACCTGATTTCTCTTTGCCTAATCTCTTCTCAGTACTTTTACTCACAGACATACCAAGTCAGGTCCCATGTGCTTGCCAACAAGCAGAGCCTGCTCAAAAACAAGCCACCTCTGTTTCAGCAGTTCTCCAGGGCTGTGGATCACAAATTCACCAGCACCTTTTGGAAACAAAATCACCAGTACAGGTGCTCCCATGTTATTTCTTCAGATGCTCTGGTTAACTTGGCTAATTGATCCTGAAAGACTAGACTTAAGTCTCTAGGCACCACTGGCCTCCACAAAGCCCTCGCGTAATACTGCTAACACCTAAAGTCCCTCCTCAGCATCTGTGTGTCTGTTAGCAGACCTGCACACCATCACCAGTGCCTTGGCAAGGCTGATGGTATAGACCGACTCCAGCCTTTATGGGAATACAAGGTGGATACTCTCCTTGCCCATCTGCCCGTTACCACGGCCAGAGGGACTCTGACACCATCCAGAAGGGAGAAGTGATGGCAATTGGAAGAGCCACCCCACCTGTCCATCATCCTGGCTTGATGTGGGATGAGCTCATCAGCCAGCTCCTACGATCTGCTTTTAGCCACTCGATGATATTTAAAGTCAAATAACAATATTTAGCTTGATTTTCTGCCACTGAGGAATGATTGAGCTCCAGATGTGCTGCTACAGGATCTCTGTGGTAATGGACTTTATTACCTTGCCGTCAAATCCTTTGGGATAATGCATTTACAGATGTCAAAAAGCCCTCTGCCCTAGGCTTTCTGTCTGTGCTTTCCACCTAGGCCGGATTCACCACAGCTGGTTTAGAAAGATGTAGCTGGAGAAGATCTCTTTGGGTGGGAGGCAGGTGGTGAGGCTCCATTCCTTGTTGTCTGTCAGAGGGTAGCTCAAGGCTACATCTGAGGGTCAGCACTTGCACGGTTGCATCTTCTGCTTACGCCCTGCTCTCAAGAAGCCTTGTACCTCTAGCCACAGTTGTTCCTCAGACCGACTGCAAGGAGGATGATGTCATTTTGCATAAAAACACAAGAATGGACATAGCAGCCATTAGTGTTGATCTTAGTGCTTGGAAGTCATGAGACATGCTGCACAAAAGAGTTGGTTGTTTGTGGGGGGGGAGTTTTGCTGCTGTAAGGACTAAACTGAAGGTTGACTATGATTTTTCAAGATTTTTTGCCCAAGAGCTTTGTGATTGATCGCAGCTTGATCTTGCCCTGTATCCTGTCTCTAACAGTAGCTCATAGCAGATGCCCTGGCATATGACTAGGAACAAGCAGCTAACAATCCTTGGCATACCCCCAGCTTCCAGTAATCCAAGATTCAGGGATTTCCTGCTATTTTTGTGCTTCAAGGGTCACTTTCATTTAGCACTCACTGAATCCGCAGCAAGCTCTATGCCTCAGAGCGTGGTGGCTGTGTTTATGTTGGCAGAAACCTAGTGAGACTCCTACCCAACGTTAGAAATAGTCTGCAGTCTAAGAAGATGGTGAGGCAGGCAGCAGTTCCCGTTGGGTTCATGATGCAGCTCCCTGGCATGGGATTTCTAAACCCAGGACCTAAAGCTCTAAATTTTGTATTGGCTATAATATAAAAGGCTACAAGTTTTTGCAACACTCCCATCTGTTGGCTCAAAACCAAACGTTCTAGCATAAAAGCAACTGCATTTTTGTCTCATGCATGACAACCATCATAACTGCTACATCTGCTGTAACAGTCATGACTTCTGTTGTGGATACTTGGGCCCAGCTTTCACCGTGCTATGATTATCTGACAATCAATGAACCTTACCCATGACATTTCTATTTCAAAACAAAGTAACAGAAATGATCGTGTTGTCTAACTTATCTCTTCATCTCTCCTTTTAACACTAGTAGAACTATTTAATGAGTGATATCCATAGTGCTATTAAATCACATCACAGTACTGAGTGAGGCTTTGAAGGGCTTTTTCAGTGGTTTCAGAACCGGAAGGTCAACTTTTATTTTAATTTACCAAAATTTTAGTTTTCATTGTCAGTTTTTTAAGGGAAAACTCACCTTCCTCTTAGCTATGTGGAAGCATTAAAAATTAAAGGCTTGTTCTGATGTTAAGTGTAACATCTGTCTGCAGCCTGTAAGCAAACTAATGTTGCAAGCTCTCCCTGCAAACAATAGTGCACTTGCCTGGCCCCATGCCTCCTAGTAGTAAACCCATCTCACTGTTGCCTCTTTACCTATCTGGGTTTCCTCTTCTTGGCCAGAAACGCATACAAATATGCAAACAGTGCAATCCTGACATGAAGATTTCCCAGATATGAATGACAGTAGAAAAGCCTTAGCCTTCTGGGACATACCTATGCTTTTGTGTCACCTGCCTATTGCAAAGAGCCCAACAGCCACACCAGAGCTGCCATGAAGGGGCTGTCAGCAGACTCAGAGGTGTGAAGGAGCTGGGTCCCCAATAACAAGAATGAGCCTGGGCCTCATGCCCTTTTTACGTGGAATGAACAAAGGTATTTTTCCCTCTAAGCCTCTTCTTAGCTTGGTGCCAGTGTTTGCTTATTTAAGATTGCTGGTTCTGTCTCTATTTCTAATGTAGGTGAAAGCGTATCTTGTTCTGTGCCTTGAGTCAACCTTGGTGTCAAATGGGACAACAGTCTAGTTTTCTTCTGCTCTTGTTTGTGGAAACTCAGTTTGCAAAGACCTTATGGGAACAACTTGCCTTTTCTCTCTCTGAACGCCCCAGCTGGCCCTGGACCCCATTTCTGCCCACCTGAGGCACACTCAAGCAGGATCCCCTAACACTGCAGAGGCATGGGTGTGCTTCCCCTTCATACACAAGGAAAATGCAGACTCTTATGTCACTGCCCTCATCCTCTCCAGGATCAAAGTGAGATCCTGGATGTAGCAGAATGAGGGAAGTGCTTTGCCCACTTCTAAGCTACTTCTTTTGTAGATACATCTATACTAGTAAACAAGAGAGGCCAGAGCCCATTTTCTGGTCATAAGGCCAAATGGCACTGTGGTTGCTGCTCATATCCATACTGCTTAGCTTTACCCACACTGCTTAGCTCTCTTACCGCTGTAAAGCCACAGGCAAACGATCTCTTGAGGTGGTGTCTGACCAAACTGACCCCTAAACTGTGTCCCAGAATTGTGTGGCAGAGTACTGCTGGTCTGACCAAAAGCCTGCCAAGGGTCCTGTTAACAGTTTAACAGTACAAATGGCCTCAGGACACTGGCCAGACTCAGGTGCTAGTGTTGCTTAACTTCCTAGAGTGGACTTTGGTTTTCCAATCCTGAATGCTGATCACTTGCCAAGCATCATTTTTTCCTAATGATGGACTCCTTTACTGAAAATTTCATTTTTTCTTGGAAATCAGAACTTTGGTTGCTGGTGTATCAAGCAGCAGTAAGAAAGTCTCAAGGACAATTTGGCTCTTCTCTGCCTGGTTTTATCTAAGACTATGAGTAGGAGTTGCAGTGCATCAAAGCAGACTCCTTACATCATGAATGACTGAAAGCAGTGCTATAAAATGCTAAATTCAGACAGGGATTGGAACCTCCTGCCTGTGATTCTTTCCATAAGGGAACTGGACCTTCTTACAAATATTTTTTTTCTTTTTTCATACATGTAGGAATGTTTTATACTCCGTGCTCATGGTGAACAAAAATGCCCTTTTGATACTGGTCAGCAAAGGCACTGCACAGGTCCTCAGGCCACCCTTGAAGTTCTGACTTGTGCAGTTTTGTTCAGACGCTTCTCAGATGGTAACTGCTGCCTCATGAATTTTTTCCTCTCTGACCTCGTGGCTTATAATGAGGCTGGATGAGCTCGAAGAGGTACATACAAATGAGGATGAAACAACCAAGTTGCATAATGAGATTGTTCAGGCAATTGAGAGGTCTCTTGAATAAAGAAGCTAAAAGCAATGTCATCAGGAAAACATCTGCCTCCCTCTTCTGGGATTCACGCTCTTTTGTTCCATGCTTGTGCTCATCCAAGAGAGATGTGTATCATCCTCTACAGGGGATACAGACTTTACTAACAGCATCTTTCCTGTTAACATAGCCCAGAGATTCAGCGTAGCTCTAGGTTGATAGTAACAGCACCAGAACAACAGTACAGTGATAAACAAAGCCTGAATCCTACGCTTGTTTGTTTTCCAGGAAACTGAAAAATTTCTTAATAAAGATTTTTGGGTGGTAATTTTTACAACAGACTTGTGCTATTATATGTGTTTAGCTCCTAGAGTCATCCTTCATTAAGGCGACAGTCTTATTATTTTGATCAATAGTATATTATTTCATTAAAAATCCTGTTTGTGCAAAATTCGCTAGGCAAGGTGTGGAGGTTGGACTAAAATGAGTGTATGGGACCATTTTGTAAAGCTTTTCTCAGTGAGGCTATTTTTACAGGAAGTTTTTTGCAAGGTATGGGAGAGAAAGCCAGACTTTGGGTCATAATTATGGTACAAAACCCCCAAATATGCAAACTAATGAGACAGTAATATAATCTTTGCCATGAAAGACAACTGATTTTTTTATGAGGAAGAACTGACAAAGTACATCTTTTTGTTTCTGACTCTATGAAATGGCTAAATTGATTCCAGAGATGGTAGAGAACAGGGTCCCCAGGTGGTGGTCTGGCAGCCAACAGTGAACCAGGAGACATGGTGACAGTATTAAATAATGACTCTTGCAGTGTCACCAGTCACCAGACAGAAGTGAAGAACTGTTTTTAGAGAGAAATTAGATTCAGTGTTTTATCTGAAAAAAACACACAGAGCCTTCAACAAGGGATATCAGAGTTTGCACCTGACATTAACCCACCATACAACAAACCAGCAGAGCTTGGCTTGTAACTCCAAAAGGTCTCATTTTTTCTGAAAAGTGTGTATGTGTTGTGGTGGTTGAGGGGGCATTGGTGTTAAGACATCAATCTGGATAATATTTAGTGACCATAAAAGACACTGTTGTTATAGTCTCTCTCCATTTCTATCCAGCATGTCTGAATTCTTTCAAAACCAACTCTGTCAGAGAGGTACAGAAATGAACTGTCCAAGCATCCTTTTCCACAACCTGCAAATTTAAGAATTACTCATGCTAAGGGGAAAGCTACAGTTCCACAAGGAGACATAGGACTGCAGAGATCCCAAGAAAGGCACACTTCAGTGTGCCCAAGAGGAATGGGAACAGCTTTGAATCCAAACTCAGAAGGTCAAAAAACAAAACCTTCTTTTTTTGAAAGGGGGGGAAAGAACTGGGAAATGGAAGAAACCAAACTGGAGATTGGCACTTGCTCTGTTTCAATGTACCTTATCAGTCTGAAACCCTGATAGTCTACATTTGAGCTTTCCTTTTAGATAAAGGCAATTAGATCCTGGGTGTTTAACTACTACTGTCCCAGATGCCAAGAAGATGATAGAATGCTCTAGAGAAGATGAGTCACTGACAGTCAGGGTGAGATTACTGCAAGGAGCCAACCTTAGCTGGCCATGCCTTTCCTGGACTGGAAAACATTCAGTCCTGATGTGACCTGCTGCTCTTGGCTTCAAACTCTTCTTCAGGCTCTGAGCTGAAAGTTAGGAAATGAGTCACATGGATCGGTAGAAGGATGGAAGAATCTATGAGAACTGGCAACAAGCCAAGCAGACTGACCTCAGGAGCCTCTTCCTACCACAGCAGTTTGCAAGTTCTCTCTGCAGCGCCACCCTCAAATCTAGCAACAAATTTAAGGATATTTAAATGTCTTGGAGGGGATCTTCAGAAATCCTTGTTCAAATACTCACTTTACAATCACTTATTCTATAAAGAGGGATCCTGCACTTATAGACAGCAAGCATGTTCGAAGTGCTTCAGTGTGTACTAACTCAGAACAGCATTCATATCAGATGTCACAAGTTAAACGGAGCAAAATTTCTTAGCTGGTTAGACAAAAGCATACCTCACTAAAAATGATTCCTCCAACAAGAAATAGTTAATTTTGGTTTCTTGATGGAAACTACAATTTGTCCAATGAAGCACAACAATTTTTCAAAATCAGTTTTGTCAAAATCCAGTTTTCATTTAAAAAATGTTATGATGGGGGGAGACTGGCTAGTATATTTCATTCCATCCTGAAGTATTTCCATATAACCTGACAGGGGACCATTTGGATACCGTACACAAGGGATGGAGCGGGGCAATTTCTATAGAGAAGATCAACAAAGAAGTTACAGGCTTTGAAGGACAGCAGAGCATTGCAGTTGAAAGGGCGATAAGCCAGTGGCCTAGGGTGCATGTCATATATTCAAGAACTTCCTAACCAGCTGTGATAATTAGATAACAATAGATTATGTCTCCTAATTTAGGTGTCTAAAGTTAGACATCTAAATTTAAGTTGGTCATCTTAGGCTGTCTTCACAGAGACTGTAGAGAAGATGTCTCCAGAGATGTTATCTAATTCCATTTTCCTTTTAGACTAGTTTAATGAAGTTGCTATTGGATGTGCCTCTTTCTCTCTGTTGTCTGAGAAAGCAGCCAGAGTTGTCTAGCTCAGCATTACACAGCCAAATTTTAGATATATAAAGGTAGTGGAATAAATTCTAGTCTGCGCTGCATTTTGTTGGCCGAATTCCAGTACAAGTAGCAGCTCTTTGACCACCCTTTCCCTTTGCAATAACAGATATTCTTCACCTTCTCTCCTAAACTGTTTTTTTTTTTAGCATTGTTACATATTAAAGCGCTTCTGTGCTCCAGTCCCATGTTGGCTATGTTTTACTTTTGGATGCTACCCAAGTACTTTGCAGAGCGCTCTGAATTCCTTTGGGATGAAACAGGTTACACAAATCTTGAGTTACTGTGCTGTGGAGGAAGGACAGTAGAACTGACTCATCATGTTGATACTCAGAAGTATGTTACTGCAAATGGCCCCAGCAGCTGTTTTGTTCATACTCCTTGCCAAGTTTAACCTTAGGCTGATCAGGTCATCCTAAGGTGGAGCATCGCACACAGCCACCAACGTACCGTTAGGAAAGAGCAGTAAGCATTAACTGGTGGATTTCTAAGATGGCTCAGTAAGTCAGCTGCCTAATTTGTGTTTCATTTCAGTGACTTTAAGCAGCACAAGTTCTTTAAAGTCCTCTCAAAACCCCGGTAAGGTGGGTAGTCCTTGAGGACTAGGATCATCATCCCGAGATTCCCATCTTTAACTGTGAGTCTGAAATATTTGGTTCTTTCATTTAAAGCTTCCGATCTTAGGGTCTTGCCATGACCAATTTGTGGTCTTTATTAATGAAAACTTTAGTTCTGACATTATGCAAAGGCTCACACAGGCTCAAAAATGTGGTTTATACTTTAAAAATCTCAGTGGACATATTGCAGAGAAAAACAAAACAATCTTCCAAAAAATAGCTCAGTGAAAAGAGTTTGCATTCCAGCACTGTCCTGTCATACTAAGGGGCAGGAAGAGAAATGTTTAGGGGCCACCATACCTTCCTTGTGCTCTGCTCAATAAAAAATGATCAAAGACAAAACCAGAAGTAACTGTGCACTGTCTCATGCTGCAGACCAGAAATGTGAAGTGAGGAAAGAATTCTGTGCTCAAAAGAAAAAAAAATGTTCAGGTTAATACTCTTGCAAATTTGACTCTGTAGTCAGGGAAACCACCCTTATGCTCTTTGGAGAGCTGGTCACACATACATTAATGCTGGCTGAGATCACCGATTTTATTAAGCAAGTCAGTAATGTTACTTCCTCAGTGATACAAATAAATAATAAGACTGGTGTTAGAGAAGTAGTTTCTATAGCAACTGAAGTTGCTTAAAGATTTGCTAATTCTTTGCTGTGAGATGTTAGCAGATGTTCCAGATGGTGTGTCATCTCCTTGTTAGCCTTTTTTTCCTTACGCATTCAAATGATGGATAAGAGTATCATCCATTAGAAAACTGATTTTCACAGGCACTTTTTGTATTGTTTATTTGCACAAATTCCTTGGATATCCACAATGTTCATTTTGATTTCCAAGACTTTACAGAGAGAAAGAGACTTGGGAATCTTCACCTATTGCTTTTCAGAGTGTTGCTCAGCATTTCAGAAGAAATTTTGATACTGGATGTCTCCTTGATAGCTGCCAGAATCTGCAGTGGGGAGGCTTAAAGTGCATAAGCAGTCTGTCCCTCAAATCCTCAGTGTAACTTGTAGTTAGCAGCACACTGGGGACAATTTAAGAGCATCTTATAAAAAGAAATGCAAAATTTCAATAGACTCCAGTTTCTGTTGAGCCATGTAACGTGGCCGGTCATATAGGGTGCAGGAAAGAATTTGTGCTGTTCAAAGTCACAAAACCAATGGCAGCAGTTGTCCAGTCCCTTTTCTAGGGCTTTTTTCCCCTTCAAGTATGGCAAGCTGGAATTTCACCACGTGAGCATCTCGATCCTGCTGAATTTCGAAGCCTGTTGGTCCCCTGGAAAATCCATGCCTAAACCTCCATATCCAAGGTGAGGGTTGTGGTGCAACTACCACAGGAATATTGCACAGGGCTCTTTTGTTGCTCCTTTCAGCACAGTAAACAAGACAAGAAGTTGCTGCCTTTCTGGCCAGTATGACCAGTCACGCTTGCATCTGCCTACCTAGAGAGGGCTCACCAGACTGACATTGCAGAGTGGGGAGTAAGTATACTTTATAAAGTAGGAGCTATCAGATGGCACACAATAAATACAGACTAATTTTGAAAGCAATTTTTAACCCCTCTGCACTGCATTCTCTTTCAGAAGAGATATGGGGAACACATACGGTGGGGACTGGCTATGGTAGTCCATCTCTGATGGTACCCTGGTAGTAGAAAGGTACCCAGACTGCACGTGAGATAAATTGAAGACGCCTTCAGTCATTGGATTCCACACTAGCCAGGAAGAAAACCACCTACCATGGCATGTCCTCCCTTGCAGGTGTGCCACATCCATTCCCACCATCACCAAAGAAGAAGCTGAAAAGAGCCGAAAGGTGCCCAGGAGAAAGGAAGCAGCAGCACATTCTGGCATGGAGCTGTGCTGTACTCTGTCAGGGATCTCTGCGCACAGGGCTCTGTCACATGGACATGTCCCATTCTGCTCCCCTTTGGTGGCAGGAGGAATGACACTTCCCTCTGAGGATGACACTGCATTGCAGACCCATAGAAAAGTTTCCACAGCTTCTGTGTCCCTGATTCAACAAAGACTCCAAGCACCTAATTTTTCATTGAAATTTTTTCAAATATTAATATTATTTTGCAAATACTAAGCTTAGCAGGATATTGGGAGACTTAACTGGAGCGAGGCATTGAGTTGAATCTGAGCTTTTTGTATCTAAGAGAGTCATACACAGCTGTAAAATCATTGTGGTCCTTTTCTAAAAGCAAGCACAGAGAATGTGAAGCAAGTGTAAGAGCCAACCCTTTTCCCTTTTTGAGACCAGAGGGTTTATAAAGCAAGAGTTTCTCATGACAGACAAATAAAGGAGCACAATGCATGTGCTTATCATTGTCTCCTTGCTGACAGACATACTTGAAATGGAAAATAATAATAATGAAAAATTCGAGGCCCTTCCAGGAAAGCCTGACTGCCTGCACTGCAAGTGCCATGAAAAGAGCTTTTCATGACAGGAGCCACAGTTCTCAAATGGAGCATGTTTTATCCAGTATCAATTTCTAGTTTAAAGCAGGGGTGTCTCCTACCTCAGATTTCAGTGGCAAAGGAGGAAAGTCTGAATGGGAGGTACGTAAGGTGATGCTGTCTCTGCAGTGCTTACCGTCCCAGAGAGGCTCAAGTCTCTAACACAGTGCAGCTATTTAGAGCCCTTTCACCTGCCTGCAGCCCAGAGGTTGCCAATAGTTGCATTACTCCTTCCCTGAGTGTCTCCCACTGCCCCATCACATTTATGTGAGAGACAAGGCTACCTATGGCCCTTTTAGGTTTTAATAGCAAAGCTTTAATGCAGCCTAGAGTCATACAGAGTGCTGAAAGTGTATAGATATCGTCTGAATATTACCCAATTTTTAGAAACTGCACACTTGCCCTGATATTACTGGGCAATTATGGAAAGTTTGCAATTATTTCCTGCCTTTTGACTCTACGGGTCACTAGCTGTCATTGCGTGCTGGTTTCCTGCAAAGCAACTCAGTGGAGAGGAACATGCTTCCAAAACACAAAACTCTGGCTATGAAATCACACCATGACGCACTCAGTCCATGGGATCCTACTTTTTTTCCTATCTCGTGGTCATCTACAGTTGAAGTGGGCACTTGGTGGTGTCCCTTTAACTGATGTTCCCTTTGCAGTCAGATTTGCTGTACTGCAACATGGCAGTTGCATCTCCTTCACTTTGAGAAGCTCATCGGGAAATATGCCAATGAAAATTTGTCGTACCAATAGTCCAAAGATGCATATATATATATATATATGTATACATATTAAGAAGCCCCTTGAAATATGAATACAATTTATTCTTGGTGACTCCAGATTTCTGAGTGTATGGACCTTGGGAAGGGTGTGATCCTGTTTGCTGTTACTGTGATGCATTTCTCTCACAATATTTTTATCTCTGCACTAGAATCTCTAGCTGCATTGTCCTGGTAAAAAGTGTATATATCGTCCTACATTGTGGGAATATTTTTATCCATTTTTAATTACCCTTTAACTTGCAGGTATGGCATGAATTGTCTGATCCAGTTTGAAGATTTTGCCAATGCTAACGCTTTTCGTCTCCTCAATAAATACCGCAACAGATACTGTACATTCAATGATGATATTCAGGGTAAGTACTGTTAGGAAAATGCAAATTTAACCTTCACCTTGTCATGAGGAAAGGTGATTAAGATCACAGGACTGTTTATTATACAATACTCAGATGTGTGATAAATTTTAGAGTTTACACGTAAGCATTTAAAAATATAAACAAAAGCACAGCAGTCTAAGTTGAAAAGTGAGTCTCCGTCGTTTTTAGGAATTTAGATGTTCACTGCAGAAATGTTGTTGAAGGGAGAAAATGGATCATGTGCTTTAGATTATTAAGGTAATTTAGAGAGTTCCATTAATTTTCTATAATTTAGCTAAACCAGTGATGACGTTTTAACAGTTATGCAAGGCTTTCAGTTTCCATGAGCCAGGTGGTCATTAGCTGATCCTAGCATTGTCCCTCTATTGTTATCCTCCTTATTACATGCACAAACGAAAAGGTAAACCAGCTTCTTTCCTCTATGGATGCTAACTCCAGGGTAATCTGAGAACAGATATGTTCTCCCCTAGAGTCGTTAACATAACTCTTCCACCGCCAAAGAGAAATGACAGCAGCAAAGCTGGGGTTATAACCAGCATGTCTCCCAGGCCCTGTGAGGCTCAGCCGTCAGAAGAATTGCTCAAATGCACAGAGGCAGGCAAGCTGCATATTGGTGTCATCCTGGTCTGGTGCTGACTTTGCTTTAAACCATTGGAAGGGCTGTTTGCTCCCATCCGACAGGGACAAGATCTTCCCAAGTGATTACAAATAACCAGTTCTTCTCCTGTGAGTCCCTTCATCTTTTCTTCTTTTGTCTAGTCCTGCTTGCAACATGCAGAAATTTCCAAGGTTTGTTGATTTAATTACTTGCAGTCAGCTGGGCTTATCCTCACTTGTACTTGAAAGAGACTGAAAGAAATGACAGTGTCGTTTTTCACACAATGCTGGTTCTTTTGTGAGCAGACTTTCCAGCACTATTTCTGCATCTGCTACCCATCTAGCAATATTTGGCAGCGTGTGTAACAGCTTGTTCATATCTGTCATGGCACAAGAGGGAGAAAGACCCTAGCTTGTGGGAATATGGTTGGTGTGATGGGATGCACAGTCCTGCTCAAAGACACTTTCATGAAGAGGTTTTAGAAGCAGAGGAGCTTAAGGCATTTCAGAGAAGGTGAGATAGATACTCCTGTACAAGAAGACTCATTAGGTGTTCTTGCCACCCACAAAAGCTTTCAGTGGAGAGAGGAGCACGGAAAAAGAGAACACATGAGATGATAGATAGATTTTTGAATGGAAGTCTTGAATGGAGGAACCGAGAACTCAAACTTTTCTGGAGATGGACAGATGAAGCCCATAATAAGAAGCCAATGATGAAAAGATTTATTTTGGATTAGTTGCTCTCTCTGCAAGTGGAAGGGGACTCAGCAGCCAAAAGGAAAAGAAGCCAGGTGATGTGGCAGATCTGTAGGCCTGGATGTAGGTTTTCTTGGGGGAACTAGAGTGAATTGGAAGGGTTTCTTGGTGAATTGGAATGATTTCTTCAATTGACAGAGAGAAGAAAAAGAGGATATTCAAGCAAAATGGAAGATTCTGAGTGGGAAGCAGGAGACTGTATTTTTTATAGTTTCTTTTTGGCCACAGGTCATAGCTGAATGCCTCAGACAGTTCCTGGGAATTACTCCTGCAGAAGGGGCAAACCACATCCAGGAGGATGCTGTAAAACAGCATTGCCATAAAATGGACCTTGTCTGCTTCTCCTCAGTTAGGCGTATGTCACGGCGCATGGGAGATGTCAAGTCCCCTGAAAATTCTCCAGAGTCCCACCTGTCAAAACAGTAGGATTTTACCACTTACTCGTAAAACTCCCTTATATTCTCAAATAAAGCATCTAGCTGGCACTGGTTTCACAGTAGTAGATAAGGAAAGAAATCCTGCTGATCTTTTGCACAGACAAGCGATGAGTCAAGGGAAGCAAGCCACTGTTTCAGGCTTTTTTATGTAGCTGTCAGAAAGAAAAGGGGATTACAAGCCAGGGTTGTAGTCAGGAATGAGTTTTGAGGACCTTTGGGAAGCTGAAGTAACTTGGATCTGCTCAGTTAACTCTGTCTTGGAGTCATGTCAGAGATGAATGGAGTTGAAGCTGGGATAAGTAGTCTGATTTACCCACCCTAATATACCCCTCTGTATCACCAGATGATATGAGAAAGGTAGGAAGTGCCATTTTCTCACTTACACCTTCCTGTTCTTTGGTTTTGCCTCAGGCTCTCTCTTTTCTAACATGCTGGTGTTTCATGACTCACCTACTTAAAACAGTGGGAGAGTTCAATGCAAATTGTGTTTTAAATTATTAATGAGAATTATACAAAGCCTTGTTTAAGCAGGCCTGATTCATTTTACTCAAGTCAGGCAGGAACAGACCTCCTGAAGCCAGAATTATCCCACCTTCGAAGCCACTGTTGTTTTAAGTACATTGATTTAAAAACACATCTTAGGCACAAACAGTGCAAGTTAGATCAGGCCTGAGCTATACTAATTTAAACTCATTGCCCATTGGTTAGTGGGACTCTGAATGCAGTATGCCTACACACACACACGTACACACAGATGAGGTGTGGGAAGAACGTATAAATTGTTCCACTTAATCTCCCTTAGGCCTTCCTCTTGCTACCCCAGAAAGCAGTTTAAAATATTAACACCTACTTTTTTTTGTTACACAAATTACCGTATTGCCAAATCCATCCTAACCCCACAGAATTAAAATGACTCAGACCCCTTCCAGTTCGAGCCAGCCTGCTGATGCTGAGTGGGACGCCTGCCAGGTACCACACACCAGGACAAGGTGATTGCTCTTATTCTGAAAGCCATTAGCCTGGGAGCTAGCAGGAGCTGGCTCACAGTGCCCGCGCGTGGGAGCTCCCCATTAAAGGAGTGCTTCTCCTTCCTCTATGGGGGTGATGACATCAGTCCTTTCCCAGCTCTGTCTGGGTTCATGCAAGGGGCAACAGCTTCAATTTCAGCTCTGTGGGAGAGAATTGATTGTCACTTCTTACTTCTTCCTTCTTCCCAGTAAAGTACCAGGGCAGACAATGAAGCACATACGAAATTGGAGGGACATGAGAATGCTTTAGATCCTGCTCTTTCTCTTCCTACTGTAACTTTGCTCCACTTAATTGTGCATAAACAGAAAGCGGACAACTGAAAAGTCTTACAAAGGCATCAAGTCTTGTGAATCCCTGAGACAGGCTTCGTGAATCTCTGGCTTCGTTCTTCATACAAGAAAATATATAAAATCATTGAAGAGGTTAGTTTGGAAGGGACCTCTGGACATCACCCAGTCCAACCCCTCACTCAGTTAAAAGGTGATTTCAAAGTTAGATCCAATTTTGACATTAGATCAGGTTCCTCAGAGCCTTGTCCAGCCAAATATTTTTCAATATCTACAAGGATGTATACTCACAACCTCTTTGTGCTACCTGTTCCAAATTTTTTTCATCTTCCTTGTGCTTTTTTTTCCCCCTAATATCTAATTTCCCTAGATGCAACTTGCGTTCATTTCCCCTCATCCTTTTGCTGTGTACCTCTGAGAAGAATCTGGCTCCTTTACAAACACTCAGTAAGTAGTTGTAGACAGAAATTAGATGCCCTCTTAGCCTTCAACCTAATCAAACCCGGGTTCTTCAGTCCTCCTTGTACACCCTGGTCATGTTGATGGCCCTCCTCTGGACTTGCTCCAGTTTTTCAATATATTCCTTGTGCTGAGAGCCCCAAACTGGAGAAGCTAGTCTAGGTATGACCTCAAAAGTGCTGAAATAGAAAGAAATTATCACTTTCTTTGACCTGCTGCCTAGCTTTCTCTTGACACAGTCTAGCAGGCTGTTGGCCTTCTGTGCCACAAGGGTGCATTGCTGGCTCGTCTTCAACTTGTCCACCATTACCTCCAAGTCCTCTTCTGCAAAACTGCTTTTCAGCCATCAGCTCCTACCATGTGCTGTTGCATGAGGTTATTCCTTCTTCCCAGGTGCGGGACTTTGCATTTGCCTTTGCTGACCTTCATGAGGTTTCCCTGAGCCCATTTCTCCAGCCTGCTGAGACCCCTGTGAGTGACAGCATCCCCAATTTGTAATCATCCATGAACTTGCTGGGTGTGTACTCTGTTTTATCATCCAGATTGCTAATAGAAAGTAAATAGTACTGGCCTCTTTGTACCACTGACCACAAGCCTTTGAGCCCAGCAGCCCAGACACTTTTTCACCCACCTGATAGTCCACTTGTTCAGTCTGTATCTCTCCAGTTTGGCTACAAGGATGCTTTGGGAGACTGTTTCAAAGGCCTCATGCAGGTCCAAGAAAGCAACACCCACTCCCCTTTCCTTGTCCACATAGCCAGTTGTGTCATCACAGAAGGCAGCTAGGTTAGTCTGGTATGATTTGCCTTGGGAAATCCATGCTGTTCTCAATCACCTTCATGTTCATAGACATGCCTTCCAGGAAGATTTGCTTTGTAATCCCCAGGTACTGAGGTTAGGTTGACTGAGCTAAAATTCCCTGGATCCTTCTTCTGGCACTTCTTCATAGAATCATAGAATGGTTTGGGTTGGAAGGGACCTTAAAGATCAACCCCTGCCATGGGCAGGGACACCTTCCACTAGACCAGGTTGCTCAGAGCCCCATTCAACCTGTCCTTGAACACTTCCAGGGATGTGGCATCCACAACTTCTCTGGGCAACCTGTTCCAGTGCCTCACCACCCTCATGGTGAAGAATTTCTTCCTTATAGCTAAGCTAAATCTACCCTCTTTCAGTTTAAAGCCATGACCCCTTGTCCTATCACTACAGGCCCTTGTAAAAAGTCCCTCTCCAGCTTTCTTGTAGGCCCCCTTCAGGTACTGGAAGGCTGCTATAAGGTCTCCCCGGAGCCTTCTCTTCTCCAGGCGTAACAACCTGAACTCTCTCAGCCTGTCTTCATAGGAGAGGTGCTCCAGCCCTCTGACCATCTTCGTGGCCCTCCTCTGGACCCGCTCCAACAGGTCCATGTCCTTCTTATGTTGGGGGCCCCAGAGCTGGATGCAGTACTCCAGGTGGGGTCATCTTCTTGAAGATGGGTGTGACATTTGTCTTTTTTCAGGCATTGGGAATCTCCCTGATTACCAAAACCTTTTAAAGAATGACTTTTTAATGCCATTGGCCATGTACCTCAGCATCCTCAGATGCATCTCATCAGGTCTCATGGACTTCATCTGTTGAATAATCCCTGCTAAATAGGCAAGAGTCCATAGAAACCCTGTAAATTTGCACACCTAAGGTTCTCAACGTGGAACTAGGGCTCTGTGTGCACATGCCTCACTGTCTTTGTGGTAAAGAGCCTGTCTAACTCCAACACAGCCTTCAAAGATGTGCACTGAATACCCACAAGAATCAGCAGGAGTTTGAGCCTGGGCTAAGCAGAAATAGGATCAGACCCATCAACCTGTGAATTGAGATGGACTGCTTGGCTTGCTGAACTGAATTCAGTGTCATTATTCAGTTCTCTGATCAGACATAACAAAAACATTATTCACCATGAGAGTGGTTGAACACTGGGACAAGTTGTGCAGAGAGGCTTTGGGACTTTTCTCCTTCGAGAAGGCCCTAAGCAACCTAATCCAATTTGGAAGATAGCCCTGCTTGAAGCAGATACTGGGCTAGGTGACCTCCAGGCATCTCTTCCAATCTTATCTGTTCTATGAAAAGTTCATTCTCCTCATTGATCAGTGTGTTACCCTCCATATTCACATATCAAACATGATTTCTTCAGGCTTAGATTGCTTACTCAGTACTGAACAGGAGAAGTTGTTCTGCAGGTTTAGTCAGAGTTGCAGAAAAATGAAGACATTTCTAACGTGTTATTTAATTAATCATATCTGATCATGTCATTCAAAAGCCTTTCACGCATATGGGCAGGACAGAAAGAATAGTGCACAGAAGCATAAAGCCTACTATCTGCTGACTCTGGGCATCTTCAGTAGTCTTTTAAAACTAGACCTGATGTAAGTGTAACATTGATAGCTCCTCAAAGAACCACCAATCTGAGTGTTTCAGATATATCTGTATCCAGTTTGAGACACTGTGAACAGATAGGATTTCTAAAATAGGCTGAACACCTACACCATGCAAATGAGACTTCTTCAAGGCACTTCAAGATGGGAAACCCCAGATCACTAGCCACTTTAAAAACACCCAGCCTTTTGTATTTTCATAGTCCCTCTACAACTAAAGTAGTCGACAAGCAACGCACAGGGGTCATTACTTTCACAGAACCTCTCTGGGTCTTTTCCCACTGGTTAGAGCAATGATTCCCCTTTGTTGTTGGATGTGTGGCTGCTGATGAGCCTCAAAATATCTCTTGACCCACCAACCACCTTTTCTCATTATCCTAGCAGATAACCTTTCCATAACCTTTCCAGGACACTTCAGGAAGCAGTGTCTCAGCCTGGAGGAACACTGCTCCCAGACCTCAGCTGAGGTTGGGAACAGGCTGACTCCAGTGCCGCAAATCTGAACGGCTTCAAAGATTTGGGCAAGTTAGAAATCAATCATGTGCAAACATGGCCTAATTTGCAGGCACGTTTCCATGTGCTGTGTGAAGCAGGCAAAGCTAGTTTTTGGCTCGGCATTAACTAATTTCAGCAGATTAAAATGGTACAGTATCTTACTTTGTTGTTTCAGCTGGTGTGGAAAATGCATCAGTAATTATCACAGGAAACTAAGGAGGGGGGGAAGCACAATAGGAAGGGACCGCTGGACGATACCCTGCTGCAGAACAAAGCAGGCTATGTCCTGCCAGGCAGCTCCTGAGCAGCACGCTTTCCCTGTGGGGATTTACCCAGCCTGAAGATAGATGTGGAGATGTTCTCAGTCCTGCAGTGGTTTACCATTGCCAGGCACTCTCGTACATGCTGTGCTCTGCAGCAGTAGAGGCTCCTGCATTTTTCCTTGATGCTACTACATTAACTATTTAAGGGCCAGCTCCTACACTTGTGTCTGAAACACGGACTGACTGCTAAACAAGCCAGGTCATAACAGTATGGACTCCTGGGTGTAAATGGGCCTCGGTGTCTTGGGCTTAGTGGTGCAGGGCCCTAAAGATCTGGCCTGTATCTTCTGTCATTTTGGGGATTGTAACATTAGGTCCCCTTTCCTCTCCTGCTTTTCTTGTTCGCTGTTTCTCTGGATGCCACTGCAAACTCCTCCTTTGCAGTAAAGAACAGCATACATCACCTCAGTATTAAGCTGTCTGTGATCTTTAAGTGAAGACCAGGCTAAGGAGGCAAAATGAACAGGAGAACAGGGCTGTGCTCTGAAGTGGTTTAGCTCGCTGGTATAAAACAGCATCCACAGGGTCTCCACTGCTGCAGTGGGGATGGGGATGCTTTCTCGTGAAGTGCTGGCAGCTGCCCGGTAGCCTCTGCCTTTGTGGGCGAGGGGGTCCGGTCTGCCTGTTGGCACAGCCTCTGTGCTGGCTGGCACGCTGCACAGGCAGGAGTGAGGGCAGTGCTGCAGGCCCGTGCTGCGATGTATTTTTAAGGCGCTGCACTGCGTAGTTCAAGCACTTTACAGTGGAAGGATTAAGAACGGGCACCTAGAGATGACCTACGTTAGGCATCTGCTTTAAGATGAGCTCTGCATCTCCATTGTCAGACAACTCTTCACCATACCACCGCCTCTTCTGGGTCACCAGTGTCCCTAAATCTGTTAATGGAGAAAGTGAGTTCCTTCCCTGAGCATCGATGCTTTGTGTTTTACTGCTGTTCTTGTTGACTTGCTCCACACCATTTCTAGGTTTATTTTCTTAATGTCTTACAGAGGCCCTTTGGGGGAAGGCTAACACTAGCCCGCAGCCATGGAGGTGAAGACCTTGAGCTGCAAACAATTCAGCAGCTTTTTGCTTCAGCTTTGTTGTGTTTGACTTTTGATTATGTATTTGGAGTGGATCTGGACAAGCTCCACTCTGCTTTCCAGTAACAGGCAGAACTGCTGCAGGGAGTTAATGTGAACCAGGATTTGGAAAATCCCTATGCTTCCTCTGCATCCATAAATTTAGATATATTTTCTTGGCTGCCCTTTGCTGGAGCTGTTAAACTGGTGTTTGCTGTTCCCTGGGCCCTCATCTTGGCATGGTTTTAATGGGGCAAAGCGTAAGCAGGCGGGGCAAGGGTAAAAAATAAAAGATCAGGCTGAATTTGGCCATCTCTTCCACCAGTGTGCTGTGGAGAAGGGGGAATCACCCACAGGAGCGTTGTATGAAGAAGCGGGCAGTGGCGTGGCTGCGTGCTCCCATCGCTGCTGCTATCAGAAGGATTCGGCATGGTGGTGATGCTCTGCTCCACCCAGCCAGCTCCGGGCCAGGTGTCAGAGCAGTGCCAGCCCTCAGCATGGGGGACTCCTGCCCCCAAGCATCCGCAAGGTCCCTGCTTCCCACCGTGTCCCCTGCTTAACCACTGGGTGCTGTCACACGGGTACAGCCTTGACATCGGTGCTAGGCAGCACTTTCCCTGTGGCACTCGTGCCAGCGCTGCCCGTAACTCCATGTGTGAAGCCGCTCGCCCCTCTGTCTGCTCTCCCCTCTCTGAAGGAAGGATAAGGTCCCTGGGCATAGGTGCCTCTGGGCTGCAGCCTTTTCCATCTGTGCAGTGTCTTGATGCTGTGGAGCAGATCCTTTCCCCCCAGTTTTGGTCCAGTGTAGCTCCAGCTCCCTCTTCTGGGGCTTGTTCTTACTTACATTAGTGCAAATGGAACATCAACCTCAGAGGCGTTTTCCTTAATGTTTTACAATATTCTGAATGTGCCTGAGTGTCAGAAATTAATTCCTATGGGACAGCCATTTTCCTGAGTGTACCTTAGTTTTAAATGCCTCTCTTCTTTGCTGGTCCTGTTGGTGTGGACTCCCCAGAGAGGCTCCTGAGGTCTGCTTGCTATTTGGTGATATTATGTTGAGCATTCACTTTGAGTCTTGGACAGACGGGATGATTTGTGAGCATTTTCCTGTCTTCTCTCTGTGCCCCTCCATGTCTCACCTCAGATACAGACCAGCCAAGCTGGCTCTTGCTAATTACTTAAGGAAGTAGTTATCTGCAATAGCAGCATTCAGCCTCGTTGGAAAACAGATAGATAGACCAACGTGTTGAAGCATGGTTGTTTTTTTCTTGCCACAACTCATGGTGAGGGGTACCCCCCCCCCCCATCTCATTTTGTGGTCTTTTCGGAATTGAAGCACAATGGTTAGCCAGTTTCTTACATGAACCAGCGGTGAACTCTCCTCCATAGAGATGCTCTATTGTTCCATGCTCAGAAATTGTAACTATCAAAGAAAAATATTGAGCTGAGGCCAAGGTACAGTAACTTTGTTACTTGAGTAACGGGGGTGAGATGCAGTTTGGGAGACAAGGAGGGATTAGAAACACATTGGAGAGAGAGGAGGAGGATTAGGAATGGCAGAGCTGAACAGAGTCCTGCTGTTAGTCAGAGCTGCAGTGCGAGTGCAGGGGGATGAGTAACGGCACACCCAGTCCCACAGGTCTCCGCTCTGCAAAATGCACGCTGCTCTGCAGACTGAATCCATGCACCCTTTCTTTCCATTTGCCCCACTTCTCAAATTCCTGATGGTAACATCTTTAAAAAGACCTCGAGTCCCTCTGCTGAATGCCCCACAAGCATTTTCCATTTAAATGGTTTTGCAGATGCCAGCATTTGTCCCATCAGACCTCTTGACAATCATAGGGTATAAAGCAATTTTGCCTGGGTCAGGACCAAGAGAAACAAGATACTTCTCCAGTTACATTTATTTCTTTTAAATACTTCCCAGGCATCTATTGCTGATAATGCTGTGACCTGACAAACTGTCACACTGTAACTGTTCCACTTTGGGATTTTTTCCTCTGATCCAGTCCCCACTCCCACCTACACAGGGATTTGGGGATTTCTGTGCAAAGTAAGCCTGGGAAATAGCGTGTGAGCATGCGTGAGCGTAGGCGTAGGCGTTCATATTCTACTGTATGTCATAAGCGTGGCATCGCTGACAACTGTGGGACCCTGGACTCTCCCCACTTCTTTGCAGTTCAGACTGCCAGGGTGGGATCCCTTCCTCCAACCTTTAGATGTCTGCACTAGAACTGTCTACAGGTATTCCAGTTATCTTGTCTCTCTTAAAAAACTGTGATGGTAGTGACACTTTTAGGGTGCATTTCATTTGACCCAGTCCAGGTGTCTGCTTTAGCATGTGCAGGTTCTACATGTTTGTTTAGAGGAGTCCCATCCTTAGCATCTGGCATGGCAGCAAGCCAAGCAGTCCTGCTGATTATAGACTTACCGAAATACAGAGAATGAGCATGGGCTAGCTATATGACACCCATAAAAAGCAAAATCTAAAACCTAGGCAATTATCTGGTGTTCCCTTAAATTCCTTGGATGTTCATTATCTTCCTCTGTAATTTTTCTAGTCCGAAGGCATGGTATTTTGCCAGGTAAATACATTACTCTAAATACAGCTAAAAAGGCAGAGATTTAGTGCAGGAGAAGCAAGAGGAAATCCTTCATATACATCCTTCAGTTTTCTGAGTTGACATGTTAATACTGAAGCAGCAGAGCACTCAGTGGCTGGTTCCCTCCCCATCAACTCCCTTTTAAACTGACTGAATTCAGCTGGTCTGGATCTGGAAATAAACTGGTCCAAACTGTTTTCTCAGCTAATGAAGGGAATTCATCCTTGGTGCTGAAGCTAGTGTCTCAAGTGATTCTTTGCAAGAAAGAAGCTTAAGAAGCCACCAGCCATTAGTCTAGTCCACTTTGTGTTTAAGACACGGATGCTTGCAATGCCCTCATGAGTAAGAAATGGTGTTGCTGCTATTCTGTACCGGTGTGCCTGTGCATGGACACCACAGCACTAACGTTTGCTGCAGGAATGTGGCCACTGCCACCTCTGCTAAACCAGAATCACTCTTAGTGGCACTAATTATTAATTTTTGGAGAACTATAACTCATCTGAGTTATAAAAGCAACATGTTGGTGAGCTAATGGTACTGATAAACACTTCTGGTCTGGCCAATAAAGATTTTCTTTGTCAGAGTAGCTTATACAGGTTCCCTAAGCAAAATAAGCCATGTCAATATAAGTTACTTCTCTGCCAGAGTAACTGTGCTCCCGCTAGGTTTTCTGCTTGCGTGGAAATAATGAGAGAGTAAATCATTCCCTGATGCTATGATATACCAGTAGATTTCTAGTTTAGCTGTGGCTTTTGCGCTAAAGCAAAGGAGCAGGTAAAGCTGAATTTATTTTCTCTGTCCTTGACAGATGAGGCAGCACCCTCTGCTGGTCTCACTGCTCATGGTCATGCTCATTTCACTGCTCGTGAGCTGTTCTCGTTTCCCAACTGGGCTGTTTGCTGGTGCATGGCAGCACCCCAGGCTCTAAGGACCCTGCAAGGGGTTCTCACTGAAGCACTGGCTGATTGAAACCCTGATGCACTGGCTGATTAAATAGGCAGGAAAATAGGAGATGCTGGAAATTTGGTGAAATCAGGTTTATTAGCCTAAAAGCGTTCGTTGTCCACCCCACCCATGACCACCCACACAAGACAGTCTAGGCATCTGCCTCCCTTGATGGATGGAAAGCTGTACATATCACGGTAGCTGTAACAGCAGGACTCTACTCTCCATATACTGGATTCTTTCTCACTAATCTGGGACCAACTCATGTTCTCAATGACTCCTCAATGCTTGGCAGTGAGGCATGATGGTCCTGAGTCAGGGTATCAGAGTATCAGGGAAGTAAAAAAAAAGAAGGTGGTGCTGGGCTGTGAAGGTAAATGAGGAGGAAGAGGATGCTAATTCCATGACCACAGAGGATTTTGTGACAAAGGTGCCCAAGTTCAGACCACCGCTCTGCTACAGATGTCTTATGTGACCTTAGACAAGTCACATGCATCTTAAACACTTGGGAGTTATGTTTTAACTTCTTCTGGCATTCTGGGACTCAGTGGCCCTTTGAGTCTATATAGAGGGAAACAGGTGTTCTCCTTCCTTGCAGGGATCTTCTGAGGATTAATATTTCAGAGTAGGGAAGGCATTCTGATCCTTTAGTGACAGGATCTAAGAGAATGTTCCCTACCACAAGGTTTCTAACGCCATATCAGTAGGGTAGACAATCCATTTGCCAGGATGACCATCTCATGGTGTTTCTCTCTTTTCAGGCACTGCGTCTGTTGCAGTCGCTGGCATCTTTGCGGCCTTAAGGATCACAAAGAACAAGCTCTCTGACCATAAGTTTGTTTTCCAGGGAGCTGGAGAGGTAGGAATGTTCTTGAGTTTGTTCCCAAATATGATCTAAATTCAAATTTAGAGAGAGAAAAGTCAACCATGAAACTTCCTGCAAGGCTTGGCTTCATGAAAACAAAGCACAGAAGCAGGTTCCTTGCCAGTGGGCAGGAGTGGGCCCCACAGGTGGATCTTGCTGCTGCATAGAAGTTGTCAACAGTCTTTCAGTGACCTCTTGGCCCATGAGTCCTGGGTAGACTTCCTGGACGCTACGAGGCTGCCCATGTGTCAGTGGGGCTTTAAGTACCTTGAGGGAAGTCCCTTACGAGGCAGGGTGCTGCAGGAACATTAAGGAGGCTGGTTTGAGTCCTCAGGGTTGGTATTTAGGGTAAACCAGAGCTGCTTTAGCAAGAGTCAAAAGGACTCAAAGAACCGTAAGAACATAACCTCACTTTTTGGAGTCAGTCATATTGCCCCCATGGCAGAAGTCAGGTAGTCTGTAAGGTGCCTTGCTCAAAGAGAGAGGGGGAAGAAAAAGTTTCTAAAGCCTGGACTGTGGACTAAAGGCGTTGGTCCAGGTCCTGGCTCAGCTCTCGCCCACTTGTGGGACTTTGGGCAAGGTCTGTTACTCGCTGTTTGTCTATCCCTCTGTGAAGCAAAGATTGCTTCTTCTCTTTCTCCACCCCTCCTGACAGACATGTCTGTGCTGTGGCACAGAGACCATCCTGCCTTGTTAGTCCCCATCTGGGCAGGAGGGCTGGGCACAGCTGTAGGACCACTAACACACACAGCATGTCCAGGGCTGTTTCCTGCGGCAGGGATGGGAGAAGAGGACTTTCCGCTTGGTAGTACTTCAGATGCAGCAATCCGACTCTGCTTTGAGTTCCTCTGTACTGGCATCATCACCAACGTTTGTTCAGTGTCTGCCCATTTTCCTCTCCTGCAGCAGCTGGTTTAAATGGTGTAGACAGCCTCTGCCTGTCAAGGTACCACCTCCACTGCTCCAGCCTCATGGGCAGCCTGCTCTGCTGGACGATTGGGGTTTTTTTATTTGTTTATGGCAGCACCTACAATGCTAAGATCAGCCCCATGCCATGGCACTGTACAACCATGGAGCAGAAAGCCTCCCTGCTTTGTGCAGTGCTGGGGGATGACCCAACACATCTCTCATTTAAAATCTTCTCCCCCTCAAAGATGATGATACCCCAATGAAGCGTTTATGTACTGTGTTCCAGGCTGCAATGGGCATAGCTCATCTCATCCTCATGGCCATGGAAAAGGAAGGAATTTCACGAGAGGATGCCATCAAAAAAATTTGGATGGTGGACTCCAAGGGACTGATTGTGAAGGTAAATTTGTCTCCAGAGCTTAGCTCTACTCCCTGCCACGTCCTGCAAGCTAGAGAGAGGCCAGAACAGGCAGATACCTTGGACCCTGCTCAGCCCTGGAGTAAGGGCTTCAGTTTTGCTGGTGTCAGCAGAGCTGTTCCTGCTTTCAGAGGACTAGATCTCATGGTGACAACAGTGTACCAGCAGCACTGTCTATGCTAAAAGCAACGCTTTGGGCTGGGTCTCTAAAGTGGTAGGATACACTGATGTCTCAGTGGTATTGTAACTCCATATGGCCATGGTGTCAAGCTGTGCTGGAAGTCCTGCATGTCAGCCATATGGGGTATTATAACAGCAACGTTGTGCCCCTGCTTGGTGATCCAGCCTGGCCCAGCTCTACTCTGCACTCCCTGGGTCCTCAGGGCCTCTGCCCTTGTCCCTTCTCAGACTTGAGGAGACTTGTGCTACGTGTACAACTTCTCTGCCTTGGCAGCCAGACCCTTCCTCCACACGATCAATGTATTTTGGGAGGGTGAGAGGAGCAGAGGCCAGCCCCGTGTGACATTACACCAACATCTCAATGCCTGACTGGCTGATGCTGAGGAGCTGCTCTGAGGAATCTGGTTTAAATAGGGGGCCAAGAGATGAAATTAACTGATGAGTTACTATGTTATGTCTCCACCTTTTGCCAACAGACCAAAGTTTGACTCCTCCTTTTTCCTCACAGGGTAGGAGCCACCTGAACCATGAGAAAGAAATGTTTGCCCAGGACCATCCCAGTGTGAACACGCTGGAAGAGGTTGTGCAGAAAGTGAAGCCTACAGCAATTATAGGTGGAGTTCCCTTAGCACGACCTTTTCACATCAATTCAGTTCTTAGGAGAGTTTCTGTCTTTCTTCCAGGGCCTCCTTTTGTTCTCCCAGTCAAAACAAAATGAGCTTTTTTTACTCCCATTTTGTCAGTTGAGTTTTCCACATCCTTTTCCCTTCAACTGTGGGGCACAGGCTTCCTCTCTTTTGGAGCTGCAGGAGCCCTCCCAGACAGGGCTGCAGAGGGAGGTACCGCAGGAGGCAGGATTTGGGGCTCTCGGCAGCGAGCGCAGCCCGGGCAGGCTGAGCAGGATGACGATGACAACAGGCAGCTCGGGCAGGTCTTGGGGAGGCAACATTCTGAGCACCGCTGCCAGACCAGCCCAAACACTGATTCCCACCCTGCCCAGAGTAGCAGAGGGCTTTATTTTGAGATAGGCTTTTAATCTCACCATAATATGAGAAACATTCCCACTTGCATCTCCAGAGATGGAGCCCATTCCCTCCCACAGTTAATTTATCAGTAGAGGCATTCAAGAGGGATCAGCCCAATGCACTGAAGTCAGACAGTTGGAAAGCACCGTCTCACTCTGCTGTTGTTGTTTTAGGTGTCGCAGCTGTTGCAGGAGCTTTCACTGAGAAGATTTTGAAGGACATGGCAGCATTCAATGAGAGGCCCATCGTGTTTGCCCTGAGCAACCCCACAAGTAAAGCGGAGTGCACAGCGGAGCAGTGCTACCGCCTCACCGAGGTACTGGAGCTCAGCATAGGGAAGCTGGGTGCTCCGGGTCCACTGTGGCCATGACTGTACCAAGGAAACCACAGTGGTGCATGGTGGGCGGACAAGTGACAGTGGGCATAAGTTGAAACGAAAGACATTCAGGCTGGTCATAAAGAAAAACTTGCACGCTGTGAGGAGAGTCAGGAGGTGGAACAGGGGCCCCGACTGCCCATGCAGTCTCTGTCCTTGCATGTTTTCAAGACCAGGCTGGATAAAGCCCTGAGAAACTTGGTCTGATCTCATAACTGACCTTGCTGTGAGCAGGAGTTTGCACTAGAGACCTCCC
This sequence comes from Ciconia boyciana, assembly GCF_034638445.1. Classification (NCBI taxonomy): domain Eukaryota; kingdom Metazoa; phylum Chordata; class Aves; order Ciconiiformes; family Ciconiidae; genus Ciconia; species Ciconia boyciana. The sequence continues at coordinate 211,905,252 of NC_132934.1, forward strand.
TAGGGTCCCTGCCAGCCTGAATTACTTTGTGATCCTATACAGAAAGCACTTGCCTCCTTCACTCACAGCTGTCTGAGATGTCCCAAGTTACTGTCCCCTGTGTTTTGCCACCCTAGTCGTTTGTGTAACAGTTTCATCACCCAACTTGGATCCAATATCACTGAAGAATTATTTTCATGTGGATTGACTTGGGGTAAGAGAGGAGGCCTTGTCTCACTCTCCCCTTTGCCTCCCCCCACCATCTCCTGTTTCTGTGTCTTAGTGCTGCTGGCTGGATCAGTCATACAGCCCCCAGACCCTTATCCCACATGAGTCTCTCTTCACACTCCATAGATGGTTGATAGAGAGGAAGAGAGACTCCTTCTCAGCAAGTTCAGAGCACTTGCACTTGGGCAGTGCAAACACCCACATGGTGCTCAGTGGCCCTGTCTGTGGCCCTGTTCATGACTCTGGAGACCAGGCCCTTCAGAAGGGCCTGAAGATGGCTCTGGTGGAGATGTTTCTCACGGACTGTCTGGAGATTTGTCCACTTGTGTCACGGATGGAGTGATGCACTTCATTCGTAAGAGAGAAGCAAAAATATACTTCTTTGATATCAATGGTAAATGCGACAGTGGTTTAACAAGATTCGATGGCAAGGTACACTTGATTATTTACTGCATAGAGGACAGAACAAAACTGTCAGGGAGACCCTCCTGTTGAGTCATGAGGTTCAGAAAGGACCCTCTTGCTTTCAAAACTCCTTCTCAGAGAGGAGTCTAGGTGCAGCTTGATCCAATCCTAGTCCCAGACTTGGTCAACAGTTTATGTCTAAAGGATTATATATACGCAATCAATCCTTTATATCACTTAGCTAAGATTTCAAAGTTTAGCATGCTATTAGTCACTTACCAAGGATCTGTTGCGGCAAGGAGTCTCTCAACCTCGAGGAGTAACCTTGAGAGGCATCCCTACTCAAGGGGAGATCCTGGCGTGCAGCCCGCTGCCGTGCAGGAGAGCTCCAAGGGCTCTTGGGCTGCTCACTATTTATGGGGGTAAGATGATTGACCCATAGCCATATTTGCACGCCAACCACAGATTTTAGTTTCTTCACTGTGGTTAGGTGGGTGCATCGCACAATAGCCCTTTACTATTGTGTTGTTATCTGTCTCCCGAATGCACTTTGAGCCAGATGCAGCCATCACGACCAGACACATCCGTTACAACCATCACTGGTGGTTATCGCTTGAGCAGGGTTACAGGAGATAAAGGTCAGGTTTTGAGGGGGGGAGCACAGTGTCACAACTTGTCACCAGAGTCCCCTGAGCGCAGATCATGGCAAGCAGCAGAAATGTTAAGATGTCTCTTCTGAATTTGGATGCCTCTTTCTCTCTCTTCTCAGGGACGGGGAATATTTGCAAGTGGGAGTCCATTCTCAAAGGTGACCCTACCCAACGGACAGACCTTCTTCCCTGGCCAAGGAAACAATGCGTATGTTTTCCCAGGAGTGGCACTGGGAGTCATTGCCTGCGGAGTCCGGCACATCTCTGACGATATCTTCCTCATCACAGCGGAGGTTTCCAAATGGCATTTAACGTTTTTAAAAAGATGATAAGAGGCACATGCACCTACTTAAGGTGTTTTCAAGAACCTGGCCTGTGGCAATGCCTTGAGTGGAAATTGCACCACCTCAGCAAAAAGCTGCGGCCTTTCCCAGTCTCAGGGAAAGCTCAAGCTTCCATTGCACCTACAAAGGTGCAGGAGCCATGACAGAGTTCCACTCATTCTCCACAACTGATGCCCTGCCACAGCACTTCCATCATTCTGGCTCCAGTTTTAAGTCTGTAATTAAATGTATACACACATGTACTTTGAATAGCTCAGCAGTTCCCATTGAGAACTAGTCCCAGCTCCGCCACTGTGAGGTTTCAGCCACCTCTCCTGTAATGCTAGTGAACGTGGTAAGTGCTTGAGCCCACCTCTATAAACTACTTTTCTCTTCTTTCTAGTCTATCGCTGCCGAGGTGACAGAGCAGAATCTTGCAGAAGGAAGACTCTATCCTCCCTTGGACAGCATCAGAGAGGTGTCTCTCAAAATTGCTGTGAAAGTGAGTACTCATTTATTTCCCCTTTCCGTGTTAGGGAGGGCAGGAATTGCCTTGGCATCATTCTTGCTTTGTGTTTTTTTAATTCAACTTTTTCTACAGCATAAAGCAATGATTCTCAGGAATCCTTCCAGCCAGAATTGCTGCATTCATTTCTCCCACCATTAAAGCCTAAATGCGAAAAATACTCCTGATTCTGGGTGCCTCACAGCTCACAAAGCTCTTCTTTATTGCTTGGAGCTGTGAGTGCTCAGTGCTTCAAAAAATCAGGTTTAGGGGCAAATTCAAACATGACGCAAGTTGCCAAAAGATTTTAGGTTCCAAATTGCTATTTTGGAACCTCTCCTCCTGTATTTGATAGGGGCCTAAGCACCTAAATGCTATTGCAGATCTGAGCTTGTTGTCCAATTGTGAGATTGGTGCCCTGTATACATCAAATTTGTCATTCGCATTCAGGGTACACCCACTGAGAATCCCACTGGCCTGCTAGGAGTTACCGACAGATATACAGGGTAGCTGAGGAGCTTCGGGACATGAGCGGAGGTGGTTAAATGGCTGATCTCCTTTAATTGCACAGTCCAACCATTTTGCCAGGGCAGGGGTGTGCATTTCTAAGCTGCCAGTAATTGCAGGCAGCTCGCATTCCCTCACCCAAGCGATGAAGCTGACTCAGGGAATCGCACAAAGAGAAAACAGCAAAAAAGGACACAATTTTGAGGGGGGAGAGGGGGGAAAGAGGGAAAATACAGCCAGGGCCAAACTGCAGTTGGTTTCAACTTCATAATGCGCCAGCTTTATTTCATCACCTCACTTTGCTTATCTTTTTGCAGATTGTTGACTGGGCCTACAAGCATGGTCTCGCTTCTTGGTACCCTGAGCCAGCAGACAAGGAAGCCTTTGTGAAACGGCTCGTTTACAGTCCTGATTACGATTCATTTGTTATTGATGATTACAGGTGGCCCCCCGCAGCCATGCAAACACAAGATGTATAAGTTTTTGTGAGAACTGTTTCCTCATTTTTTCCATCAGTTCCCATGGTTCATATTATTGCTGATATAAATGCACCTCCAGGCTTGCAGAATGATAAAAGTAAATGAATCCAAGTAGTTTTTTACTTGCCACTGCTTTTTCTCTGTGGGAGCATATCAGTAGGGAATAAAACAGAGTCCAAGCTGGGCAGTCAGTACTCCAAGGAGAGAGGCAGACTATGGCTGCAGCCCGTCCCAGTCAAGCAGCACTGCATATTGCTGCTTGCTTAACATATTGCCCAGCTCTCAGCTCAGCTACCTCGGGAGAAGCTCCCTGGGCCACCTCAGAAGCAAAGAGTCCTATTCCTAGTGGGACTGCCTGCAGGAAGCTCAGAGCCCCACTTCCATGGTGGCAGCTGTATGCGTGATCATCCCTCACACACACTTTGCCCGTGGCTCTCTTGATGTGACGGGAAGCGTGTGCATTGCCCTGGGAGAGGTGCATGCTTGGCAGTGCTACCCTTTCCTGCTTCGAAAGTCCCCAGTGTTTGGGGGGTCTCATCCAACCCAAGCTGGTGTGTTGGCCACACAGCCTGGCACCGTCCTGTGCCCCACCCCCTTGGAGACAAACCCCAAAACCTCCCTCAGCCCCATGGGGACAAGAGACTCCCTCCCCTCTGCAGTCCAGGCTGCTCTCCAAGGGCACAGGAGCCAAGGGGCACACAGCGGGGAGCCGAGCTGGAGACCAGGGCACCCCTGAACCCACACACAGCCGCCCACTACATCACTGCATCTTCTGCTGGGTGCTGCTAAGGAAGCACTGCCACCAGCCAATGGCCCTCCTGGGGGTCTCTCTGTGTCACAGAGTCCCAGGGAGGCTCCCCTAGCCCTGAAAAATTGTCACACCCTGCTAAATACTATCCCAGTGGGTTGACAGTGTACCTGACCGTCATTGGGAAAGAACAGAGGGGCTTGCTGGCAGCTCTTCCTTTCCCGGTTCTCACCACTCACACACAGCAAGGCTGAGGCTGGTTACCACAGTCTCTCTTTAGTATCTTTAAGTGGCTTTTAGTACCAGGAAAAGCATCTCGTCCCGTTGCTGATGAGCCACAGTCTCTCCAGTGTCCGTGTGCTTGTAATACCAGCACCTTTCACGCTTCTCGCATAGGTAGGTCTTCTCACCTAGGCTAAGGAAGGAAAGACAAAGCCATCAAGTTTCAGGTTCAGAGAAAGAACTGAGAAATACTCACATTTCTTGAGCAAGAGGCCCTGGAACTGAAGTTTCCTTGCCTTTTCCGTGCCTTCTGGAAAAAAAAACATCTGCTTTTGAGAAGGGGGTAGCAGGGTGGCAATTACTTTTTTTGTTTCAGAAAGGTGCCTGCACAGCTGCTTTTCTCTTCTTCCCTCTTCTTCCTGTGCACCTCCCCAGTGCTCAGTTAAAGGCTTGACCTTTCTGTGTATTCAGCTTCTGGGCCTGACTTCTCAAATATTAGGCAAGAATGAAAAACAAAAAGGAAAAAAAAGAGAGAGAATGCCTTATAGGTGGAGCCACGAAGAGCAACTTTCCTGAACAGCTTGGGAGCATCGTGGAGTGCTCAGCCGGTCTCATGAGAGTCACCTGACAGTCTTCCCCTTCAAGCACTGCCAGCAAGAAAGGCTTCATGCTTCCACCAGTGAAGCCAAAGACAAGATGCTTTTTGACGGGTGGCTTGAAAGTCTGAATTCTTCACTATTCCAGAAATGAGACTTCAGAAGCATGGTTTCTTCTTCAGAATACTGCTTCTGGTCCAGCTTGTCTTGGCCAGGCAAACAGCGAGTCCAAGAGAGGGAAGATCAAGCCAAGTCCTTGCCACAGAGAGGCCTCTTTTTATCCTCTGGGTTTATCCAACATCTGTCATGCCTTGTAGGGATGAGGCCAGCCAGAGACACAGCAGCCCCTGCCTGGCTCTGTGGAGGCAACGATACCCCTGGGACCTGGGTACCTTCAGCCCCAGCTCCCGTGGCGGAGGCAATGGGCTCTTTTGGGGGAAATCTGAAAATGCCTTCCATACCTCGGCCCTTCTCCCTGTAAGTGTCTGAGCCATTTCTCATTGGAACCAGGAACAGCCCAGGGTGTCGAACAAGCTCAGACAAACATGGAGTGATCCCAAGAGCGTGTGACCCTCTCCCCGTATCATGAACTCAGCCCTGATCACTGTTACCGTCTGTTGTTGGTTAATGATTGTAGGCAGCCAAGTACCATAAAACAGCTTGCTTACTCTCGGGCAGTGGCATGGAGAAGAGAATCAGAAAGGTAAACGTAAGAATACCTCTGGGCTGAGATAAAAGACAGATTAATAGGTAAAGCAAAATCTGCACACACAAGCACTCTGAGGAGCCAGCTCCCACATCACTTGTTCCCCTAGGCTCTTCTTCACTCCTCGCTTCTCCCTTCTCCTTCTCCACCTGCCCCTTGGCAGTCTGAAGAGGTCCTTCCCCAGCAGCTCTTCCAGGTGCTACGTAGAGCCCGATCCTGGAAGCAAGGAGACCAGAGCAGTGTGATTCCAGGGCACCACCTCCCAGGGCTGCAGGGCTCTGGCCTTGGTGCCACCTTCTGAGAGATGCTTGCTGTCGGTTGGGAAGGGAAGGGGCAATCCCTAGCCCGTGGGCCACGCTGCGCTGTGAATCCACCCAACTTCCAAAAGAAGCAGGAGCAAGCGTGGAGTGATGGGGGATCCCCTCCTTGGATAAAATCTCCTTCCAGCTCCTTCCCGAGCAGTGGGCAAGCCCTGGCACTACCGGCTGACCCAAGAGAAGCTGAGAAGCTGCTGACATGGTCAGCAGCCGAGGGCTGCAGAAGCAAACGTACTCGCCTGGGAAACACGATGACATTGCCAGAAGCCGTCTGGGAAGGAGCGTTCTTTCTGCCTGATACGGCCGAACCCGTCGTCCCTGGCCTCTGCAGGAGAGACAGCCCCGGGTGAGACCATTGCCAGGAAGGGATCCCATTGCCAACCAAGGCAGCCAGCCTTTGGGCTGCTAAGGCAGAAAGCTGCCCTCTGGCAGAGCTCCTGTCCTCAGCGTTAACCCCTCTGCATTCGAAGCAGGAGCTGCTCAGCGAGCGCCTGCAGCCGGGTAATAACGCTGCCTGGCTTCGTGCGAGGGCAAGAGGCAGCCGTCTCAAGCAGGAGATGAGTCAGTCCCACAAGGAGAAGTCACTGCCAATGGCCTTTCAGGGCATTTCCCAAGAACCCATGGCAGTGCTGGTGGAGTCAGACGCTCACGCTGAGGAGAGATTTCAGCAGGTGGCCGGTGCTATCCAGGGTGCAAACAAAGTCTGCAGAAAACCGCACTGTGACTTTCTTCTTCTGGAAGCGCAGGCAGCCAAGGTCCTTGAAGATGAAGTCTACATCCTGCTTCTCTGCCAGGGTGTAAGACGGAAAAGGCAGGGTCTCTTGAACGCAGCGCTGCACCGTGTCCCGAGGAATGCGGGTGTCCAAGGACACCGAGGTATAATTCAACAGGACAATTGGAAGAGCACCTGGGAAAAAACAAGCGAGGAGCAAAGTAACTTGGACGTTGCTGAAGCACAGGACAGTCAAGTATGGGCAGCTGCCAAGCTGTGCTAGAGAGCTGTCCTGCAGACTCCTCTGGTGCCGTTCTAAACTGAGGTCTGCGTAGCCCCTTCCTGTCCCCAGCTCAAAGCACTGTCTGGGCTGAGAGGCAACACTGGAGAGAAGAGAATTCCTGAAAACACAGAGCTCAAAGGGCCTGGTGCCCCACACCGCTGGTGCATCGCTCATGCCACACCACACCCTCCCTGCTGCCAGCCCGCACCTGCAGCTGTGCTAGCTGCCATGAGCAGAAACGACGGCCAGTGCGGCCATCAGGGTGCAAACAGTGCAGAGAGGGCCCTTTTCAGGAGCTGCTGCTTGGCGGGCAGTCGAAAGTTTGGGGCTGTCTTTGCTTGTGAGCAGCTCAGGCTGTCCTCAGGACCTCCTGAAGGAGCTCTAAACTCCTCTCAGTCCCCTGGCAGCAGCAGTTCAGCATGCACCCCAAGGCCTGGCAAGAGGAAGCCATCCTGTTCATCTGCCTTCTTACCAGGAAGAGTTGCTTTCTCATACTGGAGCCCGTGAACCCATGCAAAGTTCTCCAACAGCTGGAAGATGGGCTTCTGCGTGTGGAGGAGATCAGAGCCCCCAGTGCACAAATCGTATTGAACAAGGCAGAAGGTGCCCAGCCCAGGTATTGTGACACCCTGAAAAGAGACAGAAAAGGAGGAACAGGGCTCAGTATTTCTGAGATGGGACATAGCTTCTGCAAGCAAGGCGATGGGCTATTGTGCCCCAGCTTATGGGGATGGGGCTGGATGGTGGCAGTCTGGAGAGCTTTGGAGATGGCCTCGCCCTCTGGGCCTTTGTCACCTCCCTCTGGTTTGCTCTCCCAAGAACTGCTGTGCTATAAGAGCAGAGAAACACCCTCAGCTGGGGAGGATCCCCCAAGGGCTTTCCAACAAGTGGGGAAAGCCTGGAGAAATGGCTCAGGCTGAATGCTGGGCTGCCCACTCTGTCCATGTGCAATGCACAAGCTCCAGGCAGCATGGATCGGTCCCTTCTGCTGGAGCTGGGCTCTTCTTTTTGTCCCGAGTGTCAGAGCAGTGGGGCCGGTGGCACGCCTGTAGCCCGCAGGGTCCCTCCGGGATGTGTCTTCCACTTTAGGAGGTGGTTTGCAAGTTGGGGACTCTTGGGACAAGCAGGGTAGGAGCAGATCAGGAGACGGCAAAGCCCACCTTGTTCAGCACAAGCTGCTGGAGGATGTACTGGGATACACCATCCCAAATTCTCACGATCTCTGGAAAGCAAGAGAAAGGGAGGTCATGCTCCACGTCAGCCCTAGGCATGGAGGTGGCAGCTGCCAGTGTCCTGGGACACTCCCTCCTCCTCCCCAGGTTGAAGTCCGGCACAACAGGTGAGCCTGCGCTACAGCAGCGCTCATCAGACAGCTCCTGATGGCCTCACCATCATCCGAGAGGTTCATGAGGGTTGGAATCATGAGGCGGCCGCAACACAGGATGGGAGTGCTCCTGGCCTCCATCTGGCTCCGGCCCGCCTCCATCCTTCACCAAGCAGCCGTCCCACACCGGTTTGCTGCCTCCAGTTGCCTTCTACTCCTCACTGCAAGGTGTCTCCTCAAGAGCAAAGCAGCAGCCAGAGCAGCAGCCACCACCTCACTCCTGAAGGCCTCGCAGCCAAGTGGGGCTGGCACCGGCAGCAGGCCTGGTCAATGGGACGTGTCGCTAGGTCACAACTGGCCCCACTGTCACCCCACCACGTGTGTCACAAGTCACATGCACCGGCAGCTCAGCCCCTCCAGGGCATTTGGGTTCAAGTGGCTGATCATCTCTCCTCTGGGGTCAACCCACCCCAGGCCAGCTCCTAATTCCTGGGCTGCCAGAGTCCAAGAGAGGGAGGATCAAGCCATACCCCTTCCACAGAGGGGCCTCTTTTTATCCTCTGGATTTGGCCGACATCTGCCAGGCCTTGTAGGGATGAGGCCAGCCAGGAACACAGCAGCCCCTGCCTGGCTCTCTGAGGACAACCATACCCCTGGGACCTGGCTACCTTCAGCCCCAGCTCACGTGGCGGAGGCAATGGCTCTTTTGGGAGATGTCTAAAAGTGCCTCCCATGCCTGGGCCCTCTCTCTCTCAAACTGTTCCCTGTGAGCCTGGAAATCAGCCCAGAGACACTTCTCCTCTTCTGATCCTCAGTCTTCATGAAATATGAACACTAACGACACAAACACGTAGAAGGTGCCTTTCCAGCTCCCTTATGTCCGTCTCAGACAAAGGTCTCCCATCCAGCCTCTGACTCTTACTGTCCTTCTTCTGGCAGCCCATGGGAGCTACCCTCCCATGCTGGCAGCAGTCTGCAGACACGCATCAGGAGGAGTCTCCTCCTCAGCTTGTGCTCACCACAAGGGTAACTACATGTGCAGCAGAAGGCATGGCTGCTGGAGAACGGTGTGTGGCACAGAGCGGTAGCCCCAAGCTGTGCTGATCAGCTGTGGCCTCATGCCCAGGGAGCTCAGATGCAGGCCTTCCCCTTGGGACAGAGAGGCCAATACTGACACTCCACAGGACAGGCGCCCGGGGGGGTGGCCATCCCTCCTCTCCTGCCACTTCCACGAGACACTGCTGGGTGGTCCAAAATGCTGGCATAGGTTCCTAAGGGGGATTCTTGTTGGGAGAGAGGGCAAGAAAGAAAGCAATCTAGTGTGGGAAGTGGTCTCGCCATTGGTGCTTCTGTTGTGCCTGCCACAAAGACGGCTTTTCCTCAAAAAAAAGAGCCTCTTTCCCTAAGGCCGCAAGATCTCTCTGGCCTTGGCCAAGAGAACAAACGGGGAGTGATGCCAGGCCACAGGGAGGGCTCAATGAGTAGTTTGCGAAGAAGAGCACCTGACGAGCCCAGACAAAGAGGTGCTTCATGCAGGACAGAATGGGGAAGAGGTAGAAACCTCCAAGCTCACTGTATTGGGTTTATGTGGCAAGGTTTTGGTAGTGGGGGGCTACAGGGGTGGCTTCTATGAGAAGATGCCAGAAGCTGCCCCCATGTCAGATGGAGACAGTTCCAGCTGGCTCCAAGATGGACCCACCACTGGGCAAAGCTGAGCCCATCACCAAGGTTGGTAGCTCCGCTGTGATAACGTATGTAAGAAGGGGTAAAAGCTGCTGTGCAACAGCAGCTGGGACAGGGGAGTGAGAATATGTGTGAGGAACAACCCTGCAGACACCAAGGTCAGTGAAGAAGGAGGGGGAGGAGGTGCTCCAGGTGCCAGAGCAGAGATTCCCCTGCAGCCCCTGGTGAAGACCATGGTAAGGCAGGCTGTCCCCCTGCAGCCCATGGAGGTTAACGGTGGAGCTGATGCCTACCTGCAGCCCGTGGAGGACCCCACGCTGGAGCAGGTGGATGTGCCCCGAAGGAAGCTGTGACCCCATGGAGCGCCCGCACTGCAGCAGGCTCCTGGCAGGACCTGTGGCCTGCAGAGAGGAGCCCATGCGAGAGCACATTTTCTGTCAGGACCTGTAGCCCCCCAGGGGACCCACACTGGAGCAGTCTGTTTCTGAAGGACTGCACCTGTGGAAAGGACCCGTGCTGGAGCAGTTCTTGAAGAACTGTGGCCCGTGGGAAGGACCTATTGGAGAAGTTTGTGAAGGATTGTCTCCCGTGGGAGGGACCCAACGCTGGAGCAAGGGAAGAGAGGGAGGAGGGAGGAGTGGCAGAGATGAAGTGTTACGAACTGATCGCAACCCCCATTCCCCATCTCCCTGCACCGCTTGGGATGGAGAAGGTAGAGAAGTCAGGAGTGAAGTTGAGCCCAGGATGAAGGGAGGGGTGGGGGGAAGGTGCTTTTAGATTTGTTCTTCTTTCTCATTATCCTACTCTTATTAATTGGCAACAAATTAAGTCAATTTCCCCCAGTCGAGATTGTTTTGCCCATGATGGTAATTGCTGAGTGATCTCCCTGTCCTTAACTCACATGCCTTCTGTCATATTTTTCTCCCCGCTGTCCTGTTGAGCAGGGGGAGTGATAGAGCAGCTTGGTGGGCACCTGGCAGCTAGCCAAGGTTAACCCATCACACTCACCTTTTCCATGGAGGCTGTCAGTGTAGCTTGACTGGAAGGAGTGCTGGGTGGGTGCAGGCTGGGAATAACACCCCCAGTGCCGTCCTTGCATGCAAAAAGAAGCCCCAGCCCTTGTTATGCCTGGGCTTCCTTTAGAGGAGGAGAGGCCATTCAGGCAAATATTTATGCCATGGTGCTTCCCACGATTGGCTTCATTCCATACAAGTACTTGTGGGATGTCGTGGGGGACTGCAGAGAGCAAGCTCACAACCCTGGACTCAAGGACAGCATACTATCACCTCTTCAAATGTCTGCTTGGAAGGGAAGCGTGAGATAAGGCCCTGGAGGGAAGAGGGGCCTGGGAAAGCTGGTTAATATTCCAGGATCACTGGCGCTAAGCCCAAGGGGAGAGCAGCGGGTATTGTCCACTGAGACTTCAGTAAGGCCTTCGACACTGTCTCCCCCAAGATCCTGCTAGAGAAGTTGAGGAAGTATTGGCTGGATGAGCAGACAGATTGAAAACTGGGTGAACAGCTGGGCTCAGAGTGTGGTGATCAGCCACATAAAGTCATGTTGGAAGCCAACCAGGCTCCAGCCCTGTTCAGCATCTTCATTAATGATCTGGATGATGGGGCAGAGGGTACCCTCCGCAAGTTTGCTGGTGACACAAATTTGGGAGGAGTGGCTCATAAACCAGAGAGCTGTGCTGCTATCCAGAGGGACTCGACAGGCTGGAGAAATGGGTTGAGAGGGACTTCATGAAGTCCAACCAGAGGAAGTGATACTGAGCATCAGGAAATACCTTTTTTCCTATGAGGGTCACTGAGCACTGGAACAGGTTGCCCAGGGAGGTTGTGTAGTCTCCAACCTTGGAGATATTCAAAAGCCGCCTGGACACGGTCCTGGGCAGCCAGCTCCAGGAGACCCAGCTTGAGCGGGAGGAGCTGGAGCAGATGGCCTTCATGTCAGACTGGTGGCCCCAAACAGGAGGCAAAGTGACTCCTTGGATACCACTCCAGCTAAGGCCCGCTCCCTGGAACGCTGCAGGAGCTCCACCGACGCCTTTGGTACGATGGCTCTCATTCCATGGCTGTGACAGCCAGAGCGAGCCCACTCTACAACAGCGCTCATCCAAGCCCCAGGGTCCCTGGGGAGGTTTGGTCAGTCGAACCACACCAACCCCGGCACAAGGGCACACACCTTCACCGGGTGGCTAGTGCTACCCACGGTGTGAAGTGCTTGCTGCCTCGCTTTTCACGTACGAGCGGAAGGCCAGTGTCCTTGAAGAGGAAATCAACATTCCGCCTGTTCACGAGGGTCTGAGACAGAAAATAGCTGGGTCAGATAAGTGCAGCCTCCCAGAGTCCTGAGGAGAGAGGGTGTCCCCGGACAATGAGGCCCAGCTCAGCACAACACCTTGCAGAGCACCAAGAGACAGGCAGAGATGAGCACAGTGAATCACCAGTGCCTAGGCTGGGATGGCCGAGGTCTGCGCCTGCCAGGCCACAGCGCTGTCCTGCTCCACCTCTGCGCAGGCTCAGGTTCTCTCCTGCTGAGCCATGGAAAGGTTTCCTTCAGGATGAAGGATAAGAATGGCCATTCAGGAATTTAGATGCCACCTGCCATCACTGACAGCTCTGTCATGGACAGGTCAAGGCCTTCCCAAGCTTGAGGCAATGCTGGGAACCAGACTTGGAAAATGACCGCCAGGGCTGCCAAAGGAGTCTTGAGCTGACCTTGCTTGCAGCAGCTGTCCTCTATTTCTCTGCATACAGAGGGAGCATATTTCCTGTGGGGCCTGAGAATGGCAAGAACATACCACGTGAGTCTTACAGACAGAATGAGCCTCACCTGTCTTTGGAGGGGATTTCTTCATTTTCATTACTTTGTATTCCTAGTTTCCCACCACCACACCTTTTCTGCTGGGCCTGGATTTCAGCCCTTCTGCTGGGAGTCTCTGAACCACTTTGAAATAAAAAAGCTTCTCTGTTGCCACGAATAATCTGAACAGCGTGGGATTGAGAATGAAACTGTCTCATTTCTGTCCCCTAGAACCATCATGCACATGCCAGTGGATGAGCAAGATGATCCATGAAGGTGAGGGAAGAAAGTACTAGAACTTCTATCTATATTTATTTTTATCCAAAAAAATAAGAAAGAAAGAATGATTCACTCAGATTTAATATACAGCTTGACACTGGCTCCCTCACTCATTTGGTCCCTATGTCAGACGGCCACGTCACACACGGTCCATGAGAGGTCCTGAGGGAAGAGTGGGTGCTCCACAACCCAGAAGGGTTCACAAAGGCACCCTCCCTTGTTCACTCACTCCATTTGACTCTTTCAATTAAGCATTTACGTCCACTATCTTTAACCATGAACCTCGCCCTGAGCGTACATTGTGACTTGAGATATTAGCTAGTGGTAGGATGAAGCTATCACCATTAGCATGACAGTTAATAACTAAGACAAACCTCTGCAACTTTTTCAGTGAGGTTTAAACTTGGGCGATACTCAATCCAGTTACAAAATTTCACTAAACTTAATAATAAATGTAGAGAAGCCTTCTCTGAGGTTTCTTACTTAACAGTAAAGGACAAAAAGCCACATACCGTTGGGTGAAACATTTGTTCTTCTTGCCCTGGTAAAAATGGCTGAAATAATACATGGAAACAGTATGGCAACAAACATGCATTCCCTTGTCAGCAAACACTGTTGGAAGATTCAGCAAATACATTGCTGAAGATTTGAAGACACAAGTATTAGAAGAATTTACGCAGTGTGGGAGGGTTGCTGTGCAGTTGAATGAAAGTCCAGATGTTTCTGACATGTCTCAGCTTATGGTATTTGTTAGATGCTGTTTCAACAATGAAATACACAAAGAACTACTTTTTTTGTGAGCTACTAAAGGAAAGATGTACTAAAGGAAAGATATATTCTCAACAGTAAATGACTTCTTTAATAAAAAGAATTTTTCATGGGAAAACTGCACGTGTAACCACTGATGGAGAGACTGCTTGGACTGGAATAGAAAAAAAACAACCACAGATTGAGGGGTAAGGTTACAGAGATAGCACGGCCCATGAAATTTATTCACTGCATCATTCATAGGCAAGCTTTTGTAACAAAGACATTGGAGCCAGCTCTAGGTGCCCTGCTTGAGCGGAGAGTTGGACCAGATGACCTGCAGATGTCCCTTCCAACCTCAACAATTCCGGTATTTTGTGACTCTGTGACAGGCATTTTTTTCCAGGAGCCATGGAAAGGGGGTCTCATGCTCAGTGAAGGGGAAATTCAAATTGTAACTGCTCAGCAGTGGTAGTCTGTGACAGAGGAATGATCTGGCATGGAGTATGACAAGGCCCAACTCAGAAGGGGTTTATGAAAGGCAGGTCCTGCTTGACTAACCTGATCTCCTTCTATGACAAGGTGACCCGCTTAGTGCATGAGGGAAAGGCTGTGGATGTTGTCTACCTAGATTTTAGTAGAGCCTTTGACAACGTTGCCCACAGCATTCTCCTGGAGAAACTGGCTGCTCGTGGCTTGGATGGGCGTTCTCTTTGCTGGGTAAAAAACTGGCTGGATGGCTGGGCCCAAAGAGTTGTGGTGAGTTGTTGTGCAATTTGCTATACTACTTATATAGAACTTGTTTAGTATAACTTGCTTAGCATTAGTAGCTACATTTCCTGAAGCCTTAGGCCGCAAGCTGTGAACTTTCACCTAGATACGTTGAAATTTTACCTAGTCAAGTAAAAGAAGGCCCCAGAGACAGTTCAAGCCAGAAGATAAGGAAGCTACATTCATTAAGAGAAGCTGCAACCTTAGCAATAAGAAAAGAAACGGCCCACCTAGAGACAATGAAAGGACCCAATGAAGAATGGGAAGACCCCAGACATTCCTCGCAGGGGCAGCCCATGCCTGGTGTTTCGAAAAAATCCTTGCTGTCCTCTGGGCACCTCAGCCCAAAAAGTGCTTTGAGCTGGGGACAGGAAGGGGCTACGCAGACCTCAGTTTAGAACGGCACCAGAGGAGTCTACAGGACAGCTCTCTAGCACAGCTTGGCAGCTGCCCATACTTGACTGTCCTGTGCTTCAGCAACATCCAAGTTACTTTGCTCCTCGCTTGTTTTTTCCCACGTGCTCTTCCAATTGTCCTGTTGAATTATACCTCGGTGTCCTTGGACACCCGCATTCCTCGGGACACGGTGCAGCGCTGCGTTCAAGAGACCCTGCTTTTTCCATCTTACACCCTGGCAGAGAAGCAGGATGTAGACTTCATCTTCAAGGACCTTGGCTGCCTGCGCTTCCAGAAGAAGAAAGTCACAGTGCGGTTTTCCGCAGACTTTGTTTGCACCCTGGATAGCACCGGCCACCTGCTGAAATCTCTCCTCAGCGTGAGCGTCTGACTCCACCAGCACTGCCATGGGTTCTTGGGAAATGCCCTGAAAGGCCATTGGCAGTGACTTCTCCTTGTGGGACTGACTCATCTCCTGCTTGAGACGGCTGCCTCTTGCCCTCGCACGAAGCCAGGCAGTGTTATTACCCGGCTGCAGGCGCTCGCTGAGCAGCTCCTGCTTCGAATGCAGAGGGGTTAACGCTGAGGACAGGAGCTCTGCCAGAGGGCAGCTTTCTGCCTTAGCAGCCCAAAGGCTGGCTGCCTTGGTTGGCAATGGGATCCCTTCCTGGCAATGGTCTCACCCGGGGCTGTCTCTCCTGCAGAGGCCAGGGACGACGGGTTCGGCCGTATCAGGCAGAAAGAACGCCCCTTCCCAGACGGCTTCTGGCAATGTCATCGTGTTTCCCAGGCGAGTACGTTTGCTTCTGCAGCCCTCGGCTGCTGACCATGTCAGCAGCTTCTCAGCTTCTCTTGGGTCAGCCGGTAGTGCCAGGGCTTGCCCACTGCTCGGGAAGGAGCTGGAAGGAGATTTTATCCAAGGAGGGGATCCCCCATCACTCCACGCTTGCTCCTGCTTCTTTTGGAAGTTGGGTGGATTCACAGCGCAGCGTGGCCCACGGGCTAGGGATTGCCCCTTCCCTTCCCAACCGACAGCAAGCATCTCTCAGAAGGTGGCACCAAGGCCAGAGCCCTGCAGCCCTGGGAGGTGGTGCCCTGGAATCACACTGCTCTGGTCTCCTTGCTTCCAGGATTGGGCTCTACGTAGCACCTGGAAGAGCTGCTGGGGAAGGACCTCTTCAGACTGCCAAGGGGCAGGTGGAGGAGAAGGAAAAGGGAGAAGCGAGGCAGGAGGAAGAGCCTGTCCTGGTTTCAGCTGAGATGATAGAGTTAATTTTCTTTATAGTGACTGGTATGGGGCTATGTTTTGGATTTGTGCTGAAAACAGTGTTGATAATACAGAGATGTTTTAGTTGTTGCTGCACTAGTCAAGGACTTTTCAGCTTCCCATGCTCTGCCAGGTGCAGAAGAAGCTGGGAGGGGACACAGCTGGGACAGCTGACCCCAACTGACCAAAGGGCTGTTCCATACCATATGGCGTCATGATCAGTATAGAAAGCTGGGGAAGAAGAAGGAAGGGGGGGACATTTGGAGTCTTCCCAAGTCACCGTTACGCGTGATGGAGCCCTGCTTTCCTGGAGATGGCTGAACACCTGCCTGCCCATGGGAAGGAGTGAATGAATTCCTTGCTTTGCTTTGCTTGCGTGCGCGGCTTTTGCTTTACCTATTAAACTGTCTTTATCTCAACCCTCGAGTTTTCTTACTTTTACTCTTCTGATTCTCTCCCCCATCCCACCGGGGGGGAGTGAGCGAGCGGCTGCATGGGGCTTAGTTGCCGGCTGGGGCTAAACCATGACAGAGCCTAAGAGAACAGGTACTGTGAGAGCTGGCTCCTGGGAGCGATGGCTCCTGCAAGACCTCTCCACCCTTCCCTTTTGCACCTTCTCCTAAGGACAAGGGCTTCAGAGCCACGGTGAAAGGCTGTGCTTCCTACAGGATGAGGCCCTACTGTGACTCTGATTCCCAGTGACAGTAGCTCTGCAGGGCCTTGGTAGGGACCAAGATGGCAGGGCAGCCCAGCGCTTCCAATTGCATTCGATACTGCTTAAGCCCCTTCTGCACGGGGCTCCTGTAGCTCCTGTCTCCTGACAACCTCTCTGTGGTCCTGACGTGCCCAAAGGGACACTCTGGGGCCACGACGGCAGCAGAGAGGCCCAAGGCTCACTTGCCTGCCTGTGAAATGCAGGGAGAAAGGAAGACCAGCGGGAGCACTGTCAGGCCACAGAAATGAAAAGCTGGGCAAGGCTCAGAGGGAGAACGGCTCAAGCACAGATTGGTGTGCAAGTGTCCCTGTCCCTCTCTGCTAGCCCCTTTCCCCACCGGCATGCAGGGAGGCTTGGTCCCTGCCTGGTCGCATGGTCACCAAGGGGCTGCTCTGAGGAGCCTTTTTGTCGCCTTCTTACAGGGCCTCTCACTGACAAGCGCCGGCTGCTCTCATGCGAACGTCTCTCTCTGGCCAGACTGCCTCAGGTGACGGTGGAAGGAGAGCTGGGTGACGCTGCCAGGGCAAAGGAGCCTTCTCTCAGGTGAGGCTGGTGGGGAGCTGGAGGAGGCAACCCCAGGGCTCTGGTCCTTGAGGCAGCAAGAGCCTGTCTTTGGACGTAGGGTCTTGGTGAACACCAAAACCATCGTGACACGTGTCCTGGCAAACCGCCCTGTCCTTGCTGGGCAGCGAGCAGCAAGGTTTTTGCAGGGTTTTCCTTGCTGGGCAGCAAAAAGCAGGTTGTTGCAGGGGTTGCTGTCCTGCCCCTGCTGCCAGTGTACAGCCCTGTTGGGAAGTGCCTGCAGAAGCTCACAGCAGAAGGCTACGGTTGCCTTCTCATTCTCCGTAGCTGCCAGGGAGTCTCCTCTTTTGGTCAGAGGAGGGCAGGGCTCAGCGATCAGCAAGGGAGAGGGTTCCTCTGGACGAGGTCTGGATGTGGGCACCTGAACTCTGCTTCGGGAGGCTGGTGCCACAGCTCGCGTTACAGCTTCTCCTTGGGTCAGAGCAGAGAGAAGAGACGAGGGATGGTCCACGCAGAGAGCTGCCATGTGCTGCCAAAGCAGCAGCCAGTGGTGAGCACAAGCCATGGCATAAAGTCCCCCTCTTGTGTGCTTGCAGACTGCCGGCGGTGCACAAGGAGAGCTCTACAAGGAAAGGAGAAGAAGGGAAGCGCAAGCAGTCTGCTACGGCCCGGCCCCAAACCCTACCCCCTGTCTGTGAGGGTCACCGGAGAGCAGGACAGGTTCCCCCTGCGGACAGTGTGTCTGCATCGTTAGATGGATACCGATTCCGGATGTTTCCTGAATTGATGTCTCTCTCACCATTGCCTGCCTTTACTCCCAGCAGGAAGTATGCTACCTGTGTATGCAGCGGGATGAAAGAACTCGCCGGGCATCGCTGGCTGAGGAGTGGCTCCAGAAAGAAAGGGAGGAAGAGCGCATGTGGGCAGAGTACCAGGCTCGCAGGCAGAGGAATGAGGCAGAGAGGGCCTGGGTACGTCAAGCGGTTGAAAGCACTCCCAAACCTAAGCTTTCTCTGCCCACGGGGGGCCATGGCAGACACTTCTTCCCTCTCTGAGCTTGACCTGCAAGCTTCCCTCCAGGAGAAAGACCGGCACTTTCTGAGTCTCTTTTTCCTCCCTGGAGGACGAGGACTCCTTGCAAGCCCACTGCAGGGAAAGCTTTCTTCCCCTTGGCTTCAGAGGCTGAGGGCTGAAGCCTTTCCTGCTGACTTTCTTGGAGACAGAAAGCTGCAGGGGAAACTGCCCTGAGCTTGGGCAAACCCCACTGGGAGGCCTGCCACGCTGCCGGGCGGCAGCTCCTGGCTTGGCACCTCCATCTGAAAGGCGTTCTGTGCTTTTGCTTGCCCCATAGCTGAAAATGCAGGCTGACAAGCTGAAGCTGCTGGACGACAGCGCATCCTCGCTGCGGCTCGTGGAGCTGGAAAGGAAGGGGAAGGCTGGCAAGAGCACAGCAAGTGCGGTAAGCGGCGTTTCTGGGAGGGAAGACTATGCCCGCTTCCTTGCCTTCCTTCCTTGGGGAGCTTCCTTGCCAAGGCTGGGGCGTTGTGTTCCCAACGTGCAGGATTCAAAGTGAACCACTTGAGGGCTGCAGAGCACTTCTGTCCGTAGCTTTTGCCTGGCTGAAAAGGTCCTGTCACTGGTTCATCACTTTTTAGCAGGGACTTAAGCAGTGGCAATGAGTATTTTTTTCTAGTCCAATCTTGTACAAGAAAAAACCCTGTAGAGGGACTCCTTACTGAAATCAGAAATTGCTGTGTGGCTGCCCTACAAGACACATTAACTAGTAAAAGTGATTAAATCAATGTAGGAAAAACACAAGCTGAGTATTGTGGGACAGAGCTGCGCTCTGTTTGTGTTTGGTTTTTTTTTCCCCCTAATTTAAAGCAAGGATACTTATAGCAGATCATTTTGGATTTCTCTGTTTGCTCCCACTTTGTCTCTCAGCAGCAGAACAAGTCCTCTATTCCTAAGTTGTTCTTCTTCTCTTCCTTTGAAAAATGAGGTGATTTGAAACCAGTAATAAAAATAGCATAAATACAAGGAAAATATATCAATACAGGTAATAATGTGACAATATTAATACCTCTTTCAAGTCCAGAGAGGATCACTGTGGCATCCTAACATCATGCTAAGCCTAGCAATTGACTGATACCTGAATTACCTCTGCCAGAAAAAGCCCTTCACTTCTCTTTGCTTAGTCACTCATGTCTCTCCTCTTGTTTAACAAAATTGCATCTTAGATATAATCCCAGCTGGTCTGGATTAGTAAGGTCGTGTTTCCCCATGGTAAAACATGTTCTTCCTTCCCCGGCAAGGCCCGTCTGTCGGCCAAGCCAGCACAGTGCTCGGAGCGCTCTGCCGCAGGCTGCAGCACTGGCTCATCCCCAGCATCCGGCAGCCAGCGTGTGGCTCTGACAACCAAAGGGTCTCTGAACAACACAATAAAAATTAATTATATCGAGGTCAGGACCATGTTCCTCTGGCCCGACTTTTACTTCAGCCCTTGTGCCTGGTGTTTCTATCAGCTGGCTTTAGGCCTGAAGGGTCATCTAATCCATAAAAAATATTAATCATGGACTTTTGGATAAAATTCAGGCTATCTGGTCATCACATTTGTGCTTAGCACACCAGGCGTGTTCTTACAAGCAGCCACCATGAATTAAACCTATACCCTTTAAGTCACTTTCCGAGGCTTCTTCCTCACAAGCCTTGACTTCATGTGCAAATTGGAGATACTTGTTTTGCTAGCACTTCAAGGGTGTGCTGACCTTTCAGTCCTGAAAGGAAAATCTTGATAAAATCACTAATTAATGACTGAGTTTGAATCATTTGTCCCAGATATGTGGATAAACAAAGAAGCTAAAGGTCTGGCTATTAAACAGGAGAGAAAGGGTTTTCTTCATAGAGCGAGCTTGGCTGTTCAAATATCTAAAATGGTAGTAATTGATTTATATTCAATTATTTGAATGCACAGAAGCAATTATAGCCAATCTTCAAAGCCTAGTTCTACTGTGAAGCGTTACTATGCAAAAATGATTCCTTATTAGTTACCCGCTGATGAAAAATGGTGGTAGGAGGATGGAATTTTCCTTTTATTGAGAATTCACACCCAATTTTACCTATCATCTGATCTCTGCATTTTGTATATTGAGAACAATAGGGCTGTTTACTCCAGACCTAACAAATCTAGCTGACAAACCACTGACAGGGAAGAGAACCGCTGGAACTGGGAGGGGATTTGATCACAGAATTGTAACACTGGCTGGTATTATTCAAACAAGAGATCTGTCAGAGTCCAGCTCAACTCACAGTCACCCCGCCTGTATTCATATAGTCAGCAGTCAGAACAATAAATGGTATTTTAATCTGTAACTCCTGCAGATTGGTTCAGGAAATCGCCGAGATTTCCAGAGATCTCACAAATTCACTATGAACCTCATTTTTAACTGCTGGAAGGAAAGAGCACCTTTCAGAGTGCTCAGCCTCAATACCCAAAGAAGCACTCCAGCAAGCTTAGGAGCTGAACACATTAAAGAGATGGGAGGAGAAGGAAATATTACATATGTCATACTAAGGGAAGGTCCAGGATAGCTCTCAAGGCCACGCTGGAGCGTTGTCCTAGCCTGAACACACAGCAGAGACCTGAGTACACTCGGCACAGGCTCGAGCTCTTCACCATGAGGTTTGGATGACTACCTGCAAAAAGGGCTGTGTCTGCTACATGTCATTGAAACGGGTCATGAAACCATCACCCGTTTCAATGACGTGTAGCAGACATGGCCCTATAAACTCGTTCTTTACCTTGCAGTGTAGCAAAGCCTGTATCACAGTCTGCAATTAAGAAAATGAGAAGAGACAAAGTCTGAGCCACTGCCTCTCCTGTGCCACCATCCCTGGTCCAGCAGCCTGTGTCAGGCAGGATTCTTTACATGTGAAGAGAGTCTCGGCAACATCAAATTAAAAATCATTCGCTGAGTTTTCACGACTGTGGAGGCACACAGAGGTTTAAGCAGTGGGCCTGTATCTTTTATAAAGCTGAACAAAAAAAAAAATCAGTAACGATTATGCCCAGCTTCTACTCAAGAAACAGAAAGCAGTCTGTATTCCCTGTCTACAGCTACTAGTAAAGTAATATTGTTGTCACCCAGTATCTCGGCTTTAACTCGCTCCCAGTCTGCAAGCAGATTTGCTTAGCTGAGCTGTGGCTGAAACGGCTGAGCTGAACTCCAGCCATTCCCGGGCTAATCGGTACAACCCCCAGTTCACGTCAAACCTTCCTTGAAGATGGACTTGGGCACTGATCACAGGCTGGAGTACCGGAGGCACAGGTACAGTTCCCTTTGGTCCACACTGCTAAGAGATGGCACCTATGGCAAAGAGGCAGGGTAGCAAATGGGGACAGTCACCTCTTCATCTGGCACAGCAGGATTTGCCAGAATTTGTTCAGCAGAGCCCGCAGACTGAATAGCAATTAGCTGCTAAGACTGAGGCAGTCTAAAATGTCCAAAAGGGGACATCCTAACACACAAAACATGCACCAACAGGAGCACCAGAGCCCATTACTACAAAGCTTGAATCCTGTCCTCTCTCCCTTATTGCAGGCCAATCCACATTTTCTTACATGCTTAACATTGTCGGGGAATACCTGGAGGGAGCACAGGGTAAAGTGTGCAGTTTTAGCTGCCTCTGGGAGGGTCACAGAGATTTCATAAATAAGACGCGATTCCCCCATCTCAGAGAAGGAGAGAGGAAGGATCGTGTGAGAAATGCTGCATATTCCTCAAATCCTACACTGGCCAATTCAAGCAATTGAAAATATTTTCCATGGACAGCAATGCAGTGATGCTGAGTCTGTGATCTCTGGACAACTGTGGGTCTGTGGACTACAACCAAAATAACCACAAAAAATAAGGCTTTGACAGTACAATTACATTTTATATGCCTCCATAAGCATAAAAGGCTAAAAACCTCCAGTCTAGTGAAGTAGTTCTTTGCCAGGGAGGGAGGGGAGTCACCAAGGATAATCAAGGTTACAGTGAGGTATCGAAAAATATTATAAAGCACAGAAAATAGAAGTTCTCCCCTCACCTGTCATAACATCACCTTTCAGCAATCATCTGTCAATCTTTACCCACACAGATTTTGGGAGAGGGTGTCACTATAATACACTCTTTTTTTACTCTTTTATGTGGATGTGTAACAAAAAACATTGGATTTTAAACAAGTGTTTACAAATGTTAAAAATGAGAGACAAGTTTATTGCAGACAAGGCAGGCTGCAGTCTCTTTGGTTGACATAAAGCTATCCTAAAAGCATTTCCACCTCTCATTTCATATAGTCAGGTTTGTAGACTTGAACTCTCACATTTCCATCTTAATTGCTTGCACATCACTATGGAATTGCTCCACCACCTTTTTCCTCCTGTTGCCAGTAACTGCAGAATGACCTTCAGTTTTTGCACTGTTCCCAAAAGCCGTTTATTCAAAACGTCAGAAAACAAAAAGAAATTACAATGAACTTCTGTATCTTTTTGACTAACAGTGTTTGAACCACTATGTAGGCTCATCGAAGATGACTCATCATCGACGGTCAGGCGGTATTAGAGCAATCCCAAGCTGAGGTTGTTAAATAGTTAGCGAGCCTGTTTCAAAAACCCACCCAAGAAAATAAAGGCATCTTTCTGCTTTCTTGAAGCAGCTTTGGGAAAGACCCAGACTGTTTAAGTCACAAAATATTGAGACGCAGTACTAACTATTCATGGTGAACCCTTTGTTGTTCCTCAGTAAATCACCATTAAGGAAAGGTAAGATGCCCTCACTTAAAAAGATATCAAAGGGTTCTTGTTATTCCCCTTTATCATCTTCGGCTGCATATGAAAAGTTATTAAGATGTGTATGGTTTTCCACCAAAATCTCCAGTAAAATCAGATAATATGTGTCAAATACACCAGCAACAAAATGGAATTTAGTATATCTGAGGAACTCAGTGCAGGCTTTGTGAAACAAAATAGTTTGATCGTCTGACCTTGATCCAACCAAAGAGAACCCACTTCCATTCAAAGGGACACACTTCTTTTAAGACAGAAAAGCTAAAAAGGATCAGCTTTAGTTCTTAGGGACAAACTCCTTGTAAAAATGCCCCAGAGAAACCAAAATACCTTGCTGGATTACCAAAGGTTTTATTCTTACAGATGCTTAAGGTGATGCTCTTCAGTGTTTCAGCGGAGAAAGCAATTTTCCAAGAGTGTTTCTAAGTGAGACTCTTACGTGACATTTTCAGTGCCTGCACAATTCAAGCTGGGGGAAACAACTGCAACAAAAAGAGCCCACACATCCACAAAGAAGCTAAAAGATGCAGCTCCGCTAGATGGCAATCCTTGGTCTGGTAGCGGTGCCCTCGCCTCCTCCGCAGCAGCAGAGGAGCTCCGGCACTCCTCAGGAGTGGCACAGAAGTCCTTTGTCTGGCCTGTGCTGTGGGAAAAGCAGCCGGGATCGACCCAGCCATTGTTAGCTCCTTTCCAGCTATATTGGACTTCCCATACCAGGTACTCCTCAAATATATCCTCTGGAAGAAATGCAGCAGCACTTCAAAGAATACCGATACTAATATTTTTTTTTTTTCAGTGTAAGCTCCTATAAATCCTCCTTTAAGAAACTATTGCAGAATAGAAGCTAAGCTGAAGCAACATCTGCAGCTGCTGCTCAGTCAGGCTGACTCCTGGAGCCTGCCCCCAACTTCTTGTAAGCCCACAAAGAACCCTCCCAACCCGGCAGCATCTGGAGCAGGCTGCCACGACAGTTTTGTACCAGCCCAGCTCTGCTGACACCCACAGAGCCACTTCTCCCACTGGTTTGAGAGAAGATGTAACCCAAGAAGGCTGATGATGCTCTGCTTCCGAGCACCACAGGTCACCATCTACATGGGAGCAGAGCACCCGAGTGAAAGCCACCGGCAGGTCAGATTTGTGGCACTTCACGGCTACTTGAAATAAAAGGGTGAGACCTGTGGGCAACCAAACAATTCAGGTTTGCAACGTCCACATAGCATGTCCCAGAGTCTATTCCTGAAGACCTCTTTTAGACTTTTTTTAAGCAAAATCTCACTGAAGTATGCGAGACAGTTGACAAATAGGATGGCTCTAAGGTCTTCAGGAACAGATCCCTGGTTAATACACATTTGCATATTGAGCTTGTGAAATAAATAAATGGCTCCGTGAAATCCAAAGTGAAAAAAAGGTGTTATCTTTCCTTAGCAGAGACCATTGCATTATCAGCTTCCCCTTCATTTGCTCGGCCTGCTGAAAGCGCAGATCTCGGGCGCGCGGCTCAGGTGGGAAAGCTGGGCAGCAAGATCTATATTAGCACAGCACCATCGAGCTGAAATACTCCAAGCAGCTGCCAATACGTGCTACAAACTCACATGCTTGAAGCAGTTGCTAAACAACAAAAACCCACCTCTCCAACCAAAATAACCCCCCGGGTTGGTCTTGTCTAGATAATCTAAAACGTAGTTTTACGCAAGCTCTGCTTGGACCTGGCGGTGCGCTGCTTGCAAATGCAAACTCGCCCTCTTCATTGGGAGCTTTGCCAAAGTGAAGACAGCAGGACTGAGTTTGCAGAGTGGGACGTTGTCCCGTCACCAAAACCAGCAGCGGGGCAGGATTAACCTAATTTGTAGCTACCTTGGCTGGACCGGCTGCCCATTGTTCCTCATACACGCTCTCGTGAAGCTTAGTTAAATAAATTACCACCAAATTATACTTGAAAAGTGCATTTCCTTAACAGGGTTCAGCTGTTGGACACTGGAGTGCTGTGGCCATTCATCCATGGTGGTTCCTTTCCTTACAGCTCGTGGAGACCTTGGGCAGCTTTTGGGGAGGAAGGAGGCAGCCTAAGTTACAGCTCTTGCTGCTCAAAAGTAAAATTAAGCCAATTTCCGAAACAAATTATCTCACGGTTTATTTCCAAAAGATCTTGCTTCACCTCTCCACACATCCCAGCATCTTGACCCCAAGTCTCTGAAAAGTTAAACCTGGGTTGATGAATGAAGAAAACTGTTTTACCTTTCACGTTATCTTTTAAAAGACAGAAGGCACAAGGATTTGTCACCACCGAGGGTAAAACCTCAGGCTGATCCGTATGTGGATCCCGTTTCAAAAACAAACAATCCACTTGGGACTGGCGGGGAGCCAGACTGCGGGATTGCCTTTTAAGACTCGCATCTCAATAGGAAACCTCCAGTATTTTGATCTGTTTTCATAACTGTAACAATTTTCATCCCTTGGCTTTGTAGCGTATTATCATTCCCTTCTTTCTAGTGAGTTAAAGAAACAGCCGGTACAAATGAAGGCAAAACAAGCACGGGTCGCCGTGGATAAAATACGGCATTTCAAAAGATTTAGGGAAGACAAAAACCACTGCCCGTCTTAACTCCTGCCAAGAAACCATTACAGAGGATGGAGGCGCAGTGAAAGCCCCTTGAACGCTGCATTGCAACGGCAGTAACAACCACAGATCTTAGATCTATTGTGTAGCTTTATTTTTATAGGACCTATCATAGACTCTTTTACATAACTTAAATGATTATCAAATAATCTCCTGTACACAATGAGACCGAGCCGCATTGCTTTCCGAGCTTTGACACATTCCTGGAAGAAATCCAACCGTCTGTAGGAATCACATCGCCGCAGTGGCTACAGTACATTTTTGTCCCAAACTTACGCCATCAATTAACTTACGTATCGCTGTAAATCGCTGTTTGCAAGATCCTGCAAGACAGTGTTAAATTTCAGGACACTAAGTTTTGGTAGCAGCATTTTTAATTTTGCTTCGCTTGACATTTTTTTCTCGCCTTTGTGTCCTCGGCTGAATATCCGCCAGCGCTTGCGACGCAGGCAAGCCTGGGAAACATTTTAACCGCACCGCAAGAGTCGACCGAGTTTTACTTTTAGACTGAAATCGTTTACAAGTGGTTACGGCTGCCTTCAAGAGGAGCAGCCCCCGTTGCAACGCCGCGTAAGACAGGTACACCGAGCCGCGTCTGCCTACAGTAAGACAAAACCTGACCCCTAAGGAAGGCTAAGGAAAGGTGGTCGCCGGCCGCTAGAAAAACACCTGAAGGAACCCAGAATGTCACATTTTATTTGCAGCGTCTCCCACACCGCAGGAGGAGGCCACTCGCAGAGGACGAGGCTGAGCCCTGCGGGAGCCGGGGCCGCGCTTTCGGGTGGGGGGGACACCCCGGCGGCGGGGCGAGCGGAGCCCCCGGCCCCACGCGTGAGCGCCGGGCGGCCCGCGCTCTCCCCCCGCGCCCTCCGGCCCCCGCGGCCGGGCCGGCCCGCTCGCCCCTTCCCCCCCAGCCCTGCCAGCGGCCCGGGCGGCGCGGTTCGGGCCGGGGGGCCGAGCCCTGCGGCGCTGCCCTACAGGCCGGAGTAGGCGGCGCGGTGGTAGCCGGCGCCGTAGTCGTAGGGCACCTGCGGCGGGGGCAGCGGGCACTCGGGGAAGAAGGGGGCGAACCCCGCCGACAGGTGCCCGCCCGGCTCCTCGCTGCCGCCGCCGCCGCCGCCGCCGCCGCCGGGGGCCGGCTCCCCGCCGCCGGGGTAGAGCGGGCGCAGCGCCTCGGCCGGCGCCTTCTTGGGCGGGCTGCAGGGCCCGGCCGGGCTCCAGGGCGGCTCGGGGTAGAGCAGCCCGCCCAGCAGCGGGTGGTGGGCGGCGGGCAGCGGCAGCGGCGCTTCGTAGAGGCCGTGCTCCAGGCCCAGCTCGGCGGGCAGGCGGGCGGCGGCGCCGCCGGGGAAGGCGTCCGGCGGGGCGGCGTGCTCGGGCAGCAGCGCGCCGTACTCGGGGCCCAGCAGCTCGAAGAACTCGGCCGCCTCCGCGCCGCCTCCACCGCCGCCCTTCTCCAGCTCCTTGGCGCCCGGCGGCGGCCCGCGGGCGGAGGCGGCGGCGGGCAGCGCCGGCTCCGTGAAGAAGGAGGGCGGCAGGTTGCGGTCCCGCAGCGGCACCTTCCGCGGGCCGCCCGCCGCCCCGCCGCCGCCGCCGCCGCCGCCGCCCCCCGCCCCACCGCCCGCCGCCTCTCCGCCGCCGCCGCCCGCCGGCCCCCGGCCCTGCTGCAGGGAGCCGAAGAGGGCCGCCAGGCTCTTGCTCTGGAGGCTGCTGGCCGCCTGCGAGGCCTCCCGGCGCGGCGGGGGCTTGGCGGGGCAGGCGGCGGGCGGGGAGGCGGCGGCGGCGGGCGGCGGCGGAGCGGGCGGCGGCGGCGGCGGCGGGGCGGCGGCGATGATGCCGGTGCAGCGCTTGATCTGCTTCTGCAGGTACTTCCTGTGGTTCACCTTCCGCTTGGACTTCACCGGCTTGTCCAGCGCCAGCTTGATGTTGCTGGAGGCCGAGTCGATGAAGCTCAGCAGGTCCCTGGTGGCTTCTTTAAAGTCCCCCGCCTCGCCCCCGCCGCCGCCCTCGTAGCCCTTCTCCAGGTCGGCATAGCCCAGGAGGCCGCTGCCGGCGGGGAAGCAGAAGGAGAGGAGGTGGTGGGGGCTGAGCAGCGCGGCTGGCACGGCCATGGCGGGCGGCGGGGCGCCGGCGCCCCGAGCTCCGCAGGGCTGCGCCGGGCGGGCGGCGGCGGCGGCGGGGAAAAGGCGGCGGGCGGGGGCGGAGGAGGGCTCAGGAGCGGGGCTGGCCCCGGCCCTCCCCGCCTCCCCGCCGGCCGCCCGGGGGCCGGGCCGCCTGCACCCAGCCCCCGGCCGGGGACGCGGGCAGCGGCAGGGGGGCGGCGGCGGGAGCATCACCGCCGGGGCAGGTAGGGGCACGCAGCCCCCCCCGGGACGGGTACCCACAGCCCCGGAGCCAGCTCCACAGACACCCCCCGACCAGACACACGCACCCGCTCGGGTCCCCCGGACCCCCTCGGTGCCATCCGTCGCTGGCGTGCAGCCACCCCCAGCGCTGGCCCCGCCTGCTCAGCTGGCACAAGCTGCCTTCCTCTGCCCGGGGCCGGGGCCGGGGCCGGCCGTGCCGGGTCACCTGCACGGCTCTGGCTGCCAGGGCAGGCAGACAGGCTCTCGCTCCGACTCCGGCCAGGATACACAAGCCTACATTAATCTGCAAAGGGGTTGTTGTTTGGGGTTTTTTTCCAAGCCCATCGCTATGCACGTTACCCAGCATATTGTATTTTCCCAGTCAGGTCAAGTCCTGAGAAACTCCAGCGCTGTGGTCCAGTAGAGATTTTAAATGACTGGGCTGCGTTCCGTTAAAACTGAAGACTTTTACTAGCATGGGTTTCATGAAGCAGCGGTATAAATCTTCTATATGGAAGGTAGAAAAAGCAGCGAGGCGGCTACTGCACGTACTGATGACAGCTCCTGAAGGAACTATCTTGTCTTTTTCTGGGGGGAAAAGGTATTTGGTTGATTTTCCTTTAGAAAACTTTTACGTTGATGCAGAACAACAT
Organism: Ciconia boyciana; assembly: GCF_034638445.1. Taxonomy (NCBI): domain Eukaryota; kingdom Metazoa; phylum Chordata; class Aves; order Ciconiiformes; family Ciconiidae; genus Ciconia; species Ciconia boyciana. The sequence continues at coordinate 211,933,863 of NC_132934.1, forward strand.
CAACGCGTTGAACTCCAGATTTATTTTTAGTGATTTTATATCTTCGGATTTGAATAACGATGCATACCTGGTTTTGACTGAAATAAAGTGAGTTTTCTTGGTCTGCATCGATGCATTAGAACTGCAGCAGTTTTGTGTTGGAAGGAAAACACAGGAAGCAAAACTCTGCAGAAGAAAAGGGAAACAGGCTCCTAAGACTGTACTTAGCGGTGAAAAAGGAAAAAATCAGCCAAATTCACCTCACTGTGGTTTCAAACATGTGTTGAATGCCAAGCAAGCATTGCGAGGAGAAAAGAGAAGAAAGCACATATCTCATGAGAGGAAAAAAAGGCTCAAAACCCTCGACAAAACAAAAATGCTGATTTTCTTGGTCTCTCACCTGCACCTCAGCAGGTCTGGGCAGGGTCCCATCGGCAGGCAGAGCCTCGCGGTCCCAGGCACAGCCTTGGCTCTGGTGCCGGCACATCTGGACTGGGGCTCCTTGCAAAACCTGCTCCGCTGGAGCCTCCCAGAGTCTCTTATTTGGGGAGTTCCTCTGAGTGCAACTGTGTGATCGAAGCAAAAAGTACTGGTAGGCAGAGGGCTATGGGAAATCTATGTATCTCTCCATATCAGAATGAGTATGTATACATAGGTGGATTTAAACTACTTAGCTCAAGTACAACTGACATGGATTAGCCACCTGAGTTTCTACCCTGAGGTTCTGTCACGCCCTGTCAAGCTTTGCAGCCTGCTCCAAGCTCCCTTATTGATGGGGAAACATAAAGAACAATTTATATATATATATATATATATATATATATATGTGTGTGTGTGTGTGTGTGTGTGTGTGTATATATCTCCCCTGTGTGCTCCACTAGATAGTTTTGCATCCACTTTGAGGCCACTTCAAACTGCACATGGGTCTAGAAAATGGAGATCGCTATCTGTCGCCGGATGTGCAGCCAGTTTGGGACCATTTCTTACCTGAGCAACGTGCAATGACTCTGTAACAGAGCAGCAACTAAGTTGTCCTCAAGTTAGGGTCTGCTTCGGCGTTATAGCAGCAATATTTCATAGCCTGTCTAAAGGGGGTTGTTAATGATTCTGGGTGGTATTATATGCGGAGTGGCTAAATATCCGGTGGCTTAGAGGAAAAAAAAGCTGAAAGCCCTGGTCTCTCTTCTGTAAGGCTGAATGCATTCAATTAAACAGCTTTGAGAGCTCAGCTACGGTTTACCGGGAGACTTTATTACCTCCTAAAAATTGGAGAGTATTAAAACAATTGTCAGGCATGCAAAGGAAAGTTTGCATTCAGTTGTGCTAAGCAGCCAAATTTACATATTCTCAACCAGATCTGGAGATTTAGAAAGCCTTCATAATTGCATTAAACATGCTTATTCTCCATGTTCTCTCAAGCAGAGCTGATTACCCCAAGTTGGGCAATGCCTGGAGGGAAATTTCCTAAGCCACATGATGTCAACAACTTGCAGAGAAACTTAATTTTTCCAAGGAAATAGCGGTTTGGTTATTCTGCAAAACATCTCTCTTTCCCAGCAGCTCTACGAGCCAGTGCTTGTCTTCTGCCTGTGCTCCTTCAGGATGACGATGCTCAGCCCGCGCAGGGTGGCTCTCACGCCCCACCAGCGACTCACCTCGGCTCGCTGGCAAGGTCTAATGTCCGGGAAGTGCTGGGATTAGATCCACAAAATAACCCCAACCCCAGGCAAATGCTTGGACCAGATGTCCTGGTCCCTCCACTCTCTCCCCCCGTCAGACCGAGACGAGTGAAGTGGCTGCAGAAGCGCTTGCCCCACCCCAAACCTCCGTCCCGCAGGATAGCATTCAGTGCTCGCTAAGGGGCTCCAGGGGCTCTACTGCTATTTTCTTGCCCACTTTTGTGTAGGAGATGTATCTAGTTTTGTTTATTTTCTTGCTCATTACAGGCAGCAGCATCTTGCCCAGCTCCAGGGATTAAACCAAGGCTCTCCAGAACCTGATGCCCTTGGTGTCAAGTTTGGCTTTTTTAGAGGGAACCGCAGCACGGTCACCATGTGAACTGAAGGGAGCAGGGACACGCCATGCTCACTGATGCTTTGCACTGGCCACAAACTGAGCTTGTAGCCACACGACCAAGCCCTTCGCAAGAAGATTAATTTGTTATCCTTACAGACCAAGCGGGCCAGAAAGGAGAGAGCGCCTCACACAAACAAGAAGGCCTTGCACAGCTGAGGACCACGTTACAGTGCCAGCATTTTTGTGGAGCAGCTCCTTACCGGAGGCAGTTGCAAAAGCTGAATCAACCCTCCTGATGCTCGCGGGACCGCCCGTCTCAGTGTCCACACCAGGGTAAATCCTCTGCAATGCAAGGACAGGCAGTGGGATCCAGCCCAAAGGAAACATCTCATGCGGTGTCCCATCGCTAGAAGAGGGTAGATTCAGACTAGATAGAAGGAATAAATTTTTTATAATGAGGGTGGTGAGGCACTGGCACAGGTTGCCCAGAGAGGTGGTAGATGCCCCATCCCTGGAAACATTCAAGGTCAGGCTGGACGGGGCTCTGAGCAACCTGATCGAGTTGAAGATGTCCCTGCTCATTGCAGGGGGGTTGGACTAGATGACCTGTAAAGGTCCCTTCCAATCCAAACCATTCCATGGTTCTATGATCACTAGCAAAACCTTCCCTTGGGAAAGGCGAACCAAATCCAGCACCGAGCCCAGCCCTCACAATTCACAACACCCGTTTTCCTCTCACCGCAGCATGGGGAAGGCAGCGTGAAAGTACGAAAATCTCTACGACAGGGGAAGGAGGACTTTTTTTCCCCCTGGCTGGTTGTATGGCCCATATGGTTATCGAGTTATGGGAAAATCTGGCTGCCCAAACAGGTGTCACCGCTCGCAACCTACAGTCTCATTTCCTGATCGCGTCTTAATCGGCGAGTTGGTTGTGAAAGTTGATTTCTTGCACATTCTTATATCAGTGGGAATTTCTGCCCTTCCCTGACAAGTATTATAGGCAGCCTTTGACATACAGCCCTACAGGACCTAAATAGGCTGCTATTCTTTCCCTACGCTGAAAGGGAGCTTTGTGCCAGGGATTCATTAAACTGCACTGCACAGCCCTTCATAAATGGGCTCAATAATGAACAGTCGATTTAACTGGAAAAGCTGCTGGAGCTGTTAAATTAAAGGGAAATAAAGTGCACTTCAGGCTCAGTCTGCCAGAAGAAAATGTTGACCTAAAAAAAAAAAATCTTCATTTTACTGAATCTCTTGCAAACAGGCTAAAATCTTCAGGAAGTTTATACTCGCAACAGTGGGAGAAATTTTAAAACATATTGGTTTGCTTCCCACTAATAAAGAAAGAAAAATTGACAATAAAATATGCAGTAAAATCAGAAGGAGGGATGAAGGGCGTATTCCACTTAAGCCAAATTTAAGCCACTTAAGCCAAATTTAAGCCACTTAATCCAAATTTAGTATATGTGTGTAGATATGAGATTGTGTGGCTTATGTAGATCCAGTCCTCACCTGCCTTAAATCACTATAGCCCGCTTCAGACGATGCATCTTCATACATGTGCATACACACAGTTCCTTCCTTTACAGTCTTAGCTTCTTCGAGATGCTATTTTATTTGAATGAAATTATTAGTGGGCACAGGACTGCAGAGCTGGCACCCTGCAAACGAAGCCCAGTTTTCCTCTTGCAGCCCCTGGATGCCGGTGTCTCAGTTTCCCTTCCCCTCTTTCAATCTCGGTGTGCATTTCATGTTCTCCCGGGATATATTCTCCCGCAGAAGAAAGGGCAAAGCAGGTTTTGGTGGCTCTTGTGGCACCGGTGAGTGGGTGACGTGTGTTTGTAAGCACTGCATCGCATTGGAAAGAGCTGTGCAAGGACAAAGCACGAAGCTGTGTTGTCTGTGTTTTGGGGATCATCACTCCATCAGGAGATCCCGTAAAGGCTCTCCTGGTCCTTGCCCGTGCTGGGCTGAGCTCTGAGATGCCACTGGAGACTTCTGGGTTTCAGCAAAGTATTGCTGAGCTACACACAGGAGCCTGAGGTGGACTTTAAACATTTAACCTGAGATATTTTTATATGTTTATTTTAAGAAAGCAGAAAAAAACCCGAGATATGGTTTAGAACTGGAAAAGAAATAGTGGGTCACTTCAGGCCCTCATCCAATCAGCTTCATATATCCAAAGTTTCCACTGGAACCAAGTTCATAAATTCATCAGGGAGGGACTTTTTTTCCCATTTGCCAGTATTTTGTGAAATCTTGGGGATTTACGCAGCCCAGCCCTGCAGTGCCCTGGTCTGGGATCATGTTGCTCATAAGGCAACACCCTTGTTTCACCCACGTGAGGAGTGCAGGACTCAGCTGAAACATGGCCCACACATGGGGGGACTATATTTAATCTTCTGGATTATTAGGAAAGCCCATCATTCAGCTGAGCCTGACCCACCTCATGTTTTTATAAGAGTGGAATTCCTTAGTTCAGTGGGGTTACTTCAGCATAAAACTGGGGTTGCTTAGCGGTGAATCAGCTCTTCCGTCATAGCCATCTTGTTCTCCTTCATCTGAGCAGGCATAAATATCGTTCCACAGCTGTGTTATGCACTTTATATATGATATTTTGCGAAGGATCTATCTATGGGAAGGTAGACTGGAAGCTTAAGGGCAGCAAGATCAGAAGCAGCATGCAATGGGGAAGGGACCACGTCCAAATCTAATTCCTGGGCCAGATCATCTGAAAACAAACCTCAGCATCAGCTTAAAAAACTGTGTTGCTTTCACTGTGTTGTTTCAGGTTGTAGCTGGTTTTTCATGATATAAACTTCCTGGTTGGAGAAACACTAATCTTCTTCATAGTATCGTAACTTTTGTTCAAATCTGCTATATAATTTTAAAGGTGATGGCAGCAGGCTTTCAGTTCTTCACTGAAGGTGCCTTTAGTAGGTTAAATATTTTTTCATACTCTCTGAAAACATGAGCATTCAGGAAGAGTATTAGCTGTAATATATCAGTCTTCCACCTACATTTTGCATAATTATTTATGACTTGATTAAAACTGTCCTGGTATGATCAAAATCCCACAAAAGTTGCAAAACCATGAACTTCGCTGAAAAAAAAATGCATTTGATAACTTTCGTGGGCTGCTTTCTTGAAAGCAGAACTTGGGTGTATTGCTGGTGGCTCTCTGTCACCACTACAAGAGCTGTGCAAAACCACCACTTGCCTCTTCAGGAAAGAGGTTTCGGGGTTGAAATTGTAATTTCATTTCATTAAATCCTCCTCATGGTCCGGCACTTGGCTACTGGTAGAAATATGCATTGAGGAAGCATTTACAGATACTTGAACAGAACAAGAAAATAAATTACTTTTCATACTATTGAGAAATATTTTTTTCATTTTTTTTTCCTCAGTCCTTGTGTATTCCTTGAAATTTGCAGGGTTTTATCTTTACTCAGAGACATTTCTACAGATAAACGTGTGGGTTTTGAGATCAAACTCATTCCTTTATTTTCGCTAGTCATGCAGGGTGCTGCTTGAAAATGCTTTGCTAGGTGGACATAAAATGTGAAATGCAAACAAATAGCAATGAACGTCAAGCACCGTCTTGTTTGCTGCATGCTATCCTTCCACTAATCTCTGTTTGCTTGGCAGGAACCAGTTTATTTGATCTCATGGTTCCTGACAGGCTTTGACAGGAGGTGCTGCATCATTTTGGGAGGACAGGAGCTCCTCAAGCCTCACCTGATGCAAACAGGGAGGATTTAGCAAATGCTGCAAAATAGTCTTCATGTATCTCAAACTCGTCACCGAAACCAAAGGCGCTGAGGTGTTTCTCAGAGGTCCAGCTGTGTGCCATCCACATCATGGGGGAGAGCATAGGAGGGCAGGGTGCTGCTTGGTGTGTGGTCCATGGTCATACACAGCCTGGCACCAGTGTTTCGGAAAGAAGTCTTCTCATTCATTATTTATGCTCTGAAATAAGGACCGTGTCCAAACTCCAGCGAAGCCATTTCCACTGACTATCACTGAGTGATGAATAACCCCAGTTAATGGACCTAATTTTCAGAATTGCTGAGCATCAGTGACTCCCATGACTCTGCTGAGCCAGTCCCCTGTCTCTTTGCCCTCCATTTCAGAATAACGAATTTTCTTGAGCCAGGAAATCCCATGCCAAAATCTTCATATGATGTGTGGCATCTTCCCTCCATGTAGCTATGAGATAAACTCAGCTTTTCCTTCCAGCTCTCCCATGGCCTGGGCTCAGCCCTCTCTCTCACTCCAGGTAGCTTTCAAATGATGCTTCAACCATGCTGGAGAGCCCCTGACATGGAGGTGACTTCAGGTACCTACGACTACAGCAATGCTGTCGTAACTCTTCTTATTCCTTTGTGTCTCTTAAATAAACTGGTGCAGCTCAGCTGATGGATCTGTGACGTGATGACACTGGCAAAAAGGTGGCCTCTGCCTCTGGAGCTGCTCTGGTGCTGCCTCGTCTGCATCAGCCCCAGGGAGAGAGCTGGGGCTCGGGTGCTGAAATGGTGGGAGCTGTGTCACCCCATGGCAGACAACAACACAGCCCAGGTATTTACGTAAAGGAAATTTTTTTTGCTGGTGCGTTACAATTGTTGGGAGATACCTCCATCACAAGACCATCTTTAAATGTTGGTCAACACTGTGTCCTAGTATTTAAATGATTAAAGTCTTTTTTCTTTCCAAGAGTTGTTTTGTTTTGTTTTGTTTTTTCCATAAAAAAGGACAATTGTGGAACTTTTAATTGCTTTATTTTTAATTGAAAATGCTATCAATCAAAACTGTGACCAGTTTTGCCTGTTGAAAATGGCCCATTAGAAAGGTCATTTCCTTCAGCAAAACGCCCTCATCCAAGCACTGTTTAACAGCTTAACTAAATAGGCAAATATGATTTTCTATTCCCAGTCTCACCCCCCATTCACTGCAGGGCTGGGCTGCTCCGAGGAGGCCTCCGAGTTCTGGACCAGGAATATGTTTTTGACAGGGTGACATGAAGATCTGACAGATCCATGTCAAAAAATGTTGGGAGCAGGACATCCAATGCCCCTTGCCGGGCTGCCATGGGGAAATCCAGGCTCCACATTAATTCCCTCCTGGATCCTCTCCACGTATGTCCTGTCCGGGAGGCAAACCCAGGTCTTATCTCCAATGAATATCATGATTTCCTGATACCAGCACCAATTTTATTAACTCCCTTTATGTTTTTTCACCATTTATTTTCTCCCCTGCTGACATATGTCTGCAGGGAGTTTAATCTCATCAGGAGCAGGAATTGGTCCCAAGACCCCTTTCATACAGGAAAAATAACCTTCTCGTTGGTGCAGCACAGTCTGCAGGCTGAGATGGCCACCAGTCTGCAGGACTTGGGGACAGCAGGAGTCCCTGCTCCTGCACAAAGCGCTTCTTTTGCCCACCCTTGGCCCCGACATGTTCTCACATGGAAAGCCCCAGGCCCTAAATCAGCACAACACAAGCGTCAGCCACCCAAATCAACCTCTGGATTTCAGTGGGCTTACTCTCAGGCTTAGATTTGGGCATACCTTGCTGAACGGAAGACTGTTCACAGCAAGAGGGGTTCAAAACCATTCTGTGGCGCACAGCTACCTTTTAAATGTTCATAGGATTCATTAAGAGTTTAAATCCTAGTATCTTACTCGTCTATAAATTATCTAGATAAACACATAATAAATCATTATATACACATATATACCCAGAGTGGGAGCATACTGTGGTTAGAAGCTTTGCATACAGCAAATACATATAGACTAAAAATACTGTAAAAAAAAAAAGACTTATTTTTTGAAAGCTATAGCTAACAAAAATGTTGGATTTTTGGTTAGCAGAAATGTTTTCTTAACCAGATGTTTTCAGTCTTTTCTTAACAGAGCCACTCGCAGATTGTTCCCTGAATTATTTCATGTTTAGAAATGGTGTCTTGTTAAAAGAGAGAGGGAGACGGAGGGAGAGAGTCGCACAAACTGCCATTATCATGCAAATAGCCCCAGAGGAAAAAGGACAGTGAAAATGATAGCACTGATCTAATTATCTGCAGGCCAATATAGCTAAGTCAGTGAAAGAGGCCCACAGAAAAGGCTGCCACAGAAACACAAAAAACAGCCAGAAAACAATAAGGAACTTAGCAACAGTATAAAAACGGACTTCTTTCTGTGCACAAAGAGTAGTTTTATGAGCATTTTTCTTGCTTTCAGTTTGCAGAAAAGGTTAGAGCACATTTTAAATTCTATGCCAGGATTTTTCCCCCCCCCTCAGCCCCTAAAGATCCTTTGGCACGCCGTCATATCGCTGCGCGCCCGGCGGTGGGAACGCGGCCGCTCCCGCTTAGCGTGTCCGAACCGCCACACGTGTCAGGGGCTGCTGAGTTCGTGCAAGGTGGATTTCGGTAGCGCCCTTCTCGGGGGCTTGGATTTTGATCAAGACATTCAAGCTTTGCCCTTTTTGTGTGTTAACGTTCTTGTCTTCCTTTTGGTGCTCCCAGGGGGTTCCCAGCTGGAGGATGGAGAATTTGTACGCTGCCCACCCTCCCTTGGGTGACCCGTGTGAGGGTCTTGAGGGGAGCCGCAGGAGGAGCCTGGCTATTGCAGCCTGCACCCGGGCACAGCCATAATTCACCTCAGTAAGGACCTCAGTAAGGACCACAACATGCTGCTCACCAGATTGCCAAATACAGACACTGACAAGCAATAAAAAAGACCCAAAAGCCACTGATCATGGCTGCCAAAAGAGGACCCCACATGAGCAGCTCACCCACAGCTCCTCTTCTGTGGACATGGTGCTTAGGGACATGGTTTAGTGGTGGACTTGGCAGTGTTCGGTTAATGGTTGGGCTCGATCACCTTAAGGGTCTTTTCCAACCTAAATGATTCTATGATTCTGTGCTTCTTGTTGGTGGAGAGAAACGGGCAGCTCCAGGGTAACTTTTCTGCCCTATTTTAGTGATCCTGCCTTGCGATTGCCTGTTTTCCCACTGACCTGAGCCTCCGTGATCAACCTGATCAAACTAATCCCACCCAGATCTTAAAAGCTCAGGGCACCTGCCAACTCGGCCCAACTTCCTTTGGAGCTACAGGTGTTACAGTGCAGGACAGTTGCCCAAAATGTCCTGAAAATGCTTTTTAGCCACTCAAAGGTCACCATGCTCCTTTTTGAGGGGGAAAACTCCCAGCCAGTAAGTGTTTCTGTTCGTTACAGGTTTAGACCAGACTGGGACCAAAATTGGAAAGACAAAATGCAGAGCATTTCTTTACAAATTCTGAAAGTCATATACTCCCACCTATTAAGCTTAATAAGATCTGAAAATATCCATAATTAGCCTCATGTCTAGAATGTGCAGATGCTACAACAAATAGCTGCCGGATGTGGTAAGCCTTGTCCATATGGCTGGATGCTCTAGGAAAATTAAGGTGAGGAAGGGCAATATCTTCTCTGGGGTAGGGCTTTGAATTAATTCTTTTGGGCCTACAGAAGGGACTTTTAAGAAGGATCTGAATGGGAATATGGAGAACTCATTCAACTTGGGTGGGGAGAGTCATCAATATAGGCAAAATTCAGTCTTCTGGTGGCAGCGCAAGGAGCAAGAAGAGAAACCACTGGGAAACCCTGAGGGATGAGGGGATTCAGGCTACATCCTCAGACAGGGTGGGCACTTTTGCCGATGGCTCAAGCCAGTTCTGAGCCTGCTACCCCTCACAAACAGATAGACATGCAAGATATAGAAATACAAACACTGTGCACTCAATTCTGCCCAGAGACAGTTTATTTAGACCTGCTTGGAGGAAGTCTGGTGATTTTTTTGCAAGGAACCATCTTTAAGCCATCCCTCTGCAGTCTGGGACCTTCAGCTCTGATCTTCAGGTGAGGACCACTAGGTCTGGACCACTGCAGAGTGAACACACAGCCCAGATGCACTATTTAAGGGTGGATTTTCCTTAAAAGTGTGGTATGGGTTCATGGGATGGTATGGGCGTCATGGGGGAAGAATCAGAAGGAGAAAGGGGGCAGAAAGACTCCAAGAAAGAAACAAACAACAGACTTTTGGAAGGGATGAGCAGATCCACTTGAAGAATTCAGTTCTCGAGAAACATATGTTAACTCTTAAGTGCTTAAAAAATTCATAGTGGATAAAGGTTCCTCTATCTAGCCAGCAAGTGCTTCTTGCCCTCCTGCCCAGTCTGTGTCCTAAGAGGATAAACTGGAGATTCATAGTGCACATGACTTGAGTGGTGATCTATGGAAACCCGGGTCAGTAAAGGGTATTGGTCTGGGCAGCAGAGCCCTGTTGGATTAGAAATCTGCTAACGAGCCACAGGCAGACCTGTGTGCATCTGCCATGGTCCTTCCTTCTTCTCCTGTCTCAGCCCCAGCTCCCACCACCATCTGGAGCCAGCATCATGTGCAGCCCCGTGGTGAACAGCTTGAGGAGCTGCTCAAAGTTAAACCTCTCCCTTTTTGATCTTGCCAGGTTCACCTGAACCCTGATCAGTTCCCCAGTACCCTTCACTGCATCACCAAACACTTGTACCAGCTTTTCCTACCTAACAGACCTCTTGAAAATACAGCAAAGAAAGAAAGAGCAGAAGTCAAGTTGGCATGAAGAGCGTGGCAGGTAGCTCTTTCTCTAGCATGGCCATCCAACTGCACAAAGTCTTTCTATATTTGAAGATGCAACACACAACAGCAAAAGAAATAAAACAGATGAAGGAAACTACCACAAATACTAAGATGGAGAAATAAAAAGCACTCAGCCACTCCATCCAGCTCTCTGGAGCACTCATTGCATCTTATTTTGACTTTATAAAGTGTCCCCGAAACCCATCTATTTCCTATGAGAGCTTTGTTAGCATTTATACTATTGGGGGGGGCGGGTGTAATTTCTGTGAATAGTTGGTTAAGGTCAGAAAACAGATTTTGGTAGCAAAATTGGCTGTGTCAGATAAATGTTAGTCATGGTGATTATCTGCCAGGGAACGTGAACAGGCTACAAAGCGATAAGAGGAGCTGCTGGCACCAGAGATCCTGTTTAAATTTGTTCCATGTACATGGAATTTAATTTATGCAGGCTTTGCAAACAACATCTGATCGCTGTGTCAGATGGTCCGGCAGCAGATCAGCAGCCGCCAAACTTGTACCCAGTCGAACTCACCTCCTCATTTGCTGCACTGGGGAGAGATGGAAGGGATTTGAGCCTTCTTCCTGACAGCTCTTTGTGCATTTTTCAGGTCTTCCATGTAGCAAGTCTCTCCCCATCTGATCTCTTTTGTGACAGTATCTACCCAACACACATTCTTCCCTCCCTGGTTTTTTTTCTTTTTAACTTGCTGCTTCCCAGGCCACTCTGTTGGAAGAAATGACATCATCAGAGAAATATCTGACATTTCAGCTGATCTAAATTCAAAATACACTGAGTATTGAATAGCATGGCACAGCAGACAAAGACCACTGACAGTCACAGGCCATAGCAGATGATACCTCAGGGAGGAACAAGATCAAACGCTACTTTGGTTAACAAGGACCATGAAAACTAGACTAAATTGTCGATATCTAAACCACACCCTTATCATTTCATTATGTAATAGGTTTCATTCCTTTCTGTGTTTCCCAGATGCAAAATACACACCAGTAGTCTGCTGTGATGGAGGCGTAGAGATGAGCCTTGCAGTCTGATATGTACAGTCCGTGATTTGCCCCATGACATGAAGGGCCATGTAGAAAGGGCCAGCAATAACCCAAGGGGGTAACGCTTCCTTAGGACTCCTCCGGATTATGGGGAGAAGGGAGCTGAGACCAGAGGTGGCTTTGTGCGGTTGCCCTTGGCCAGGCACCCTCAGCATGCCTGGAAGGGCTGCCCATCAAAGCACCCCAGCTCTTCCCATCACCAAGCAAAAATACGACCTTTTTTTTAAGTGCCTGGAGACAAAGATCCCTTTCTAAGCACATGGAGGATGTGTCTGTGCTGGTAGCCAGGGAGCTGGTTTCCAGCCACTTTGACTAATAGTCGGATTTCTGGCTTGCCCTAATCCTTGCCCTAGTTGATCCTGCTGGCCCCAGTCCATAGTCACTGGCCAAGGAGGGGTTGGTTATGCCCCTACGACATTAGCCAAAATTGGGCACCTGGGGCCACAGGGGCTGCCTGGGTGGTATGTGTTTAGGCTTATACAGGACCAGAAGACACTATCCGGGTCGTGGAGCCCAGACAGCTATGCAGTAAGAGGTCCCCAAGCCACGAATTGGAGGAGGACAGGGACAGTCCAGGGGGAGTGCTGCTCTGTGCTCATTCCATTCTTACAGCTCTTCCCAAGGGTCTCCTCTGGCCTCTGTCAGGGAGAGGACATGAAGTTGCTGTAGCAGACATGCAGTTCAGAAGGGTCTGTAGAGCATCCATTTCACATGCCACTACACACCCTGGACCGTGGGAAATGAACTCCGGCAAAAGACCAAATCAACAGCTCTAACGTGCCTCAGGAAGAGAGGAGGGGAGACCTGTAGAAGCCCGGTGTCTGGGCTTCTACAATAGCAGAGAATTCAGGGGGTAAAAGCTCAGATGATGCTATGAAGTGCCCCAAGCTTCACTATGCAGCAGAAGGAAAATAAAATGCTAATTTATAAACACAGTGCAGAAGAAGTTGACTTGCACCCCTCACACTGGTGTCCAATAATTCAGGATCCACTGGGACAGGGAGCAGAACTGTTCTGTAGCTTCATGCCGAAGGCACCTGCCTGGGAAGGGAAGCCCTGGATTCAGGGGTCTGCTCCCAGTGCTGCATTGGTTTTTAACATGAAGGACTAAACTGCTACCCCCTCTCACTTCCATCCTCCCCATCTTCTCCTCCATCAGCAATGACTGATGGACATCCTTGCGTCCCCAGGATATTCCCTGATGTCCCCTTCTGTTGTGACACCAACCCTCTGCCTTGAGGATGAGCCCCAAAGACAAGGACGATTCATCTGTTGGGATTTTAGCTGGAGATCAGATATAATTCCCTGCCCAGATGGACATTTCTTGTTGGGCCAAACCTTGAGGCTCACACCCCTAAAGATGCCTAATCCCTACCAGTTTCTGGAGTGACTCAGGGAATATTGCCTAAATTCAGAGATGAGCTGCGATGGTAACTATCCAGGGCTGTAAGACTTAAAGGAGAATATGTCACACTTGGTCAGGTACAACCCTTTCCAACTAAAGTAAATTTAAAAGAAGAAATACATTTTTAAAAAAATTAAACCCCCCAAATACTTTAGAAAATTTGTACAGTTTTATCCACATTTTCCAGTTTTTCTTTTTCTATTTGCCACACACAGTATTATACTTTTGCTTTTGAAAAAGAGAGGGAAAAAGATAGAAAAATGAAGACGTAGGAAACAGTAAAACAAATAATTTTCCATCTTGCCAGGGAAACAGCCTCCCCATTTAAAAAAAAAAAAGTCATCAGATTTTTCTATTTTGAGAATAACACTTGGTAAAAGCAATCTGATTTAGAAATCTCAGCCGGCTCTTGGTAACAAGCTGCCCTAAGAGCAGCGCCGTATTCCTGCATCCATCACCACGGCAGTCGCACAGGCACGTCATTCACGCTGCCTTTCTTCCTCCCTGACATGCGGCTCCGCATAACATCGCTGCAGACGTAACGGAGAGCAGCTCGTGATCTCCCACTGCTGCCTCCCTCCGCTGGCCACTGCTTTCCCCGGCGTTGGTCAGGGTCATCTTTGGCTGCGTGCTCTGTGCATGTGTGTGCATGTGCAGGTTATCGTGCTAAGCAAGGGGCTGCTGTAGTTTGACTTTCTCTCGAGAACAGGTGTGCACACCTCATAACTTGCTGCTGTCACTGTCCTCTTTTTTTTTTTTTCAATGCAAAAACTTGCCCAAAAGAAGTTGTGTAAAGATGTAATCAGCTAATTACTTGTAACTGGAATAATCTGGAAGGAGAAAGGCTGGAGGACTGGTAACGTGGGATCCTTACCCGCCTTGAGGACACAACCTATTTAGGGGGCCCGAAGCTGCCAGCACATTTTCAGGAGCCAATTGTTTCCCGACCAGGGTTACCCCAGGGTAAGAGCACTAAAATCCTGTTCTTCGCTCTGGATTTGAGCCTAGCGTGACCACGACGGGCGGAGAGAGACCCTGTGATGGCACCGAGCCGTAGGTCCCATCCCTGGAGCAGCCCTGTGCATGCATCAGCAAACCCACCAGGACATCACTTAAGTCACCCTCCCGAGCTCTCAGGGCTGTTTCTCCAGGAGCTGCTTATTGACTTGCCTCAACCCAAAACAACAACGTCAGTCATCATTCCTCTTCCCGGCTTGGTCCCCCCCCCGGAGTAAGGAAAAGCGTCGAATAATCCTCCTCCGTTCGGTGTGTGGTCTGGTTTTCCGTGTCGTCATGCAGACAGTACAGAGACAGGGGGTCAGGCGGGTCATCAGAATGCTAATAAGAAATCTGATTGATGAGCCGGTGCCTCGGGGATGAATGGGATACTTAATTAATGACTTCTGCTCTGTTTAAGAAAAAGTTTCCCTTAACTCCCATCTCTCTTTTTCTTAAAAAAAAAAAAAAAAAAAAAAAGAAAAAGAAAAAACCCCTCTATAATCCCAAGTTTTCCAAACAACATAAAGGGAACTTCAAAGACAGACATGGTCAGTTTTTATGTGTTGGGTTGGTTCAGTGATTCTTTCCTTTCTTTGTTTACAAGGGCAGCCAGGCTTGATTCCAAGGCTGAAAAATAAAAGGCCACATTGTTCAACCAGATTCTGGATTTTTACAAGAAATTTCCTCCTTCCCAGTAGGGCAATTAACTGCTTCATTTCTGGGTCCGCGGGTACCAAACCACGCCGCCAGCCCTGTGAAACTCGGCCGCAGTCGGATCTTGCCAAAACACGGCTCTGCTTCGGAAACAAGACGTACTATGGAGATGCTATTGTCCCATTAAAAGCTAACCAGCGAGCCAGAATTGGGGGTTTTTTGCAGGGAAATAAAAGCCCGTCAGGGAAAATACCTGGTAGGCACTTAGCTTAGGACTGTGTATTCAGGGCGATTCAAATAGGATTTCAACCCAGCAAGTAGCAATGGGAAAACAGCAACAGTTTCAAATGATCTCTTCCGGATTGATTTGGAAGGTTATTTCATGCTAAATGAATAGCAGCAGGAACGAAGATGAAAAGGGAGGGAAAAAAAAAAAAGGAAAAAGGCACAAATGAATTTTTAAACTCTGAGGTCTTTTTTTAGAAACCAGCTCAGCTGCGGCATTCAGGGCAGAACAAGCTGCTCAGTATCGGTGCCGGGCAGATGGGAGACGGCAATGAAGCAATGCGGGTGGTGGATCGCGCCCCATGTGTCTCCTGCCCAAATTCGGTCACTCCCAGCAGACAGCTCAGGCCACCTCGTGGGCCCAAACACCGCGACCCGCAGCCAGGCCCACGGGCTCAGCAGATTCACGGGACCTCGAGCACCTTGGTGGACCCAAGCGGGGAAGGAAGCGGCATCCCTCAGCCCCACGCGGGCTTCGCCAGCCCTTTGCTTGGGTTTAAGGACATCCTAAACGCTAAGCCCGTTGCAAGAACATTTCAGTAAGCAGGAGCTGCTCATGCACTCGAAGTTAAGTGTATATTTAAGTGCTTGGTTGATCTGAAACCCATGGGAGGAAGAGATGGATACTGACCCAGCTGGCGGCTGTGCCTGGCAGCGATGCTCAGCCTGGGCTCACAGGATTTGCAGGCTGCCTTTTGCTGGGTTGCTGGAGCTGAATTTTGATGTTGATGTCTTGTTTTTAACTTCTCCTTGCAGTAATCCTGTGTGCATTTGACATAACCTGCAGATCTGTTCAGCTGTAGCTTTAAATACAATTAAAAATAATTTAGTTTTAAAAAGTCAAGAGACCCTGAGGGCACAGAGAGTCTGCATCAGTCTGAAATTTGAGCATGGAAGAAAATGTGCCAACTCCAGAAGAAGAAATGGCAGGCATGGCTTTAACATGGCAGCCTAGTCTACTGACTATTTGTATTTTTAAAAAAATAGTGCATGAATTTTCTAAGTGAGTAGACACCTGCTTTGGCCTAAGGGTTTAGAGCACCAGGTGGTCTCACCAGCCTCGCTGGTTAAAATCCCACTTGTTCAAATCCCACTCACAAGGGATTCGGGAGTCCCTCATTTAGGAATTTTATTACCTAAAAAGCACTGACCTGTTTAAAGTGATGGGAAAGTTCAGAGGCACCTTCCTCCCACTGATCTGGACTCCCTGCAGCTGTGATCTTCTACTTGATGTTATCCAAGGGATGAACCCTGTGGCAGCAAAGCAGGAACATAAAGTGCCCAGATGTTCTCATCTGGGACCGGTGTGGCCCACCCAATCATTATTTTAGGGAATTTGAGTGAGTCCTGGTTTATTTTTAGCCCTTCAGCTCTTTCTGCTCAAGGGGTTAATAAACAAACAGGCTTTAAACAAGTCAGGGAACAGGAGGAGGAGGAGGGCAGAGGTGTGGGAATGGAGCAATGGAGCTCTGACCCGCCTGGGGACCTCCCTTCGGACACACCGGCTAAAGGAAAGGGAGGAAAAGAAACAAGTGAGAAAAGACCCGCCAAGAGATGCTGGGCAGCCAGGAAAAAAACCCAAACCAACATTTACCACCGGGAGCTGATTTGCATTTGTATTGGGCACTTGGGGAATACGGATAAAACACTCTTTATTTTTCAGGGGAATTCAGGGAATATCAGCAGCAACATCCATGCATAAGCACAAAAGGGAAAATAGACGTATTTTGGTGATCCTGTTCTTAGGCAGCAACAGTGATAACATCAGAATAACGCATCTCTCACCGCTTTTTCATGGGTCCCACCAGGAAAAGCAGCACAGGCAAAATTACAGTCACTTCTGGCAGTGGTGTGTGTGGGAGAAGTCAAGGAGGGAGGTTAGACGGGGGTGGGTGTCACTAGCAATTTCTTGCTAAACTGTGAACAAGAGGAAAGGCCCAGAGTCTAAAACTATCAGAGCCCTCCGTGCCTCCTGCCACTGGTGCCCATGGTGCTCTGTGGCCCTCCTCTCTGCCTGCTGGGCACCGGTAGCGTAAAAGCAAACCAAAACCGATAATTGAAAAAGAGCACTAGCCAAACATTGAAAAAGCCCACGGAAAGAGGATTCATTTGTAGCCACAGAAATATTTCCTATGGCCAAGCTTCTTCTCAGACCTCCGGCTGTGGCTGCTCGCTGTGGGCGTAGGGCACACCCGTCGATCCTAGATCCCCCTGGTTCCAAGCTGGAGATCCCATCTGCATGCGTTTCACAGAACCATAGAATGGTTTGGGTCAGAAGGGACCTTTAAAGATCATCTAGTCCAACCCCCCCCTGCCATGGGCAGGGACATCTTTCACTAGATGAGGTTGCTCAAAATCCTCTCCAACCTGACCTTGAACACTTCCAGTGATGGGGTATCCATCCAGTTTCAGGACTGTCTATCCCTGTATCCCCTAAATACATTAAATGCCTTCCTGCTGGACTTCTGGGGGGTCTCTGCTCTGGTGGCTTTGCAGGTTCAGGGGCACCTGTCCCGGGCAGATGGACATCTATCAGCTGCTGGACTCTGCTCTAATTCTGATTTAGTTAAACAGCCACCTGAATTCTACCTAAGCTGTGAAAAAGCAGTGAATCGGCCAAAGTTGTGACGGATGGGAAAGGGGAGCCACCCTGCACGCTTTGTTTTCTGATAGGAAATGTGAAGACCGGTCACAGCCATTGCTCCACTCTGTCTCCACTGGGGAGGTGACAGCCTTCCAGACTGTGCTTTGGCAGCCCCTGATCCAGTAACGCTGTTGTAATTTGTTGGACACTGGAGCCAGCGATTCTCATTACAGCTGTAAGTGCTTTGCTGGACCGTGGACCCACAGAGCTCTGCAGATACACCCGACTTCACTCCTCGCATGCCAGGTGCTCCCAGTGGAGGATGAACTGGTCCACCAGTACGCTGGTCCAGGGCATTGCCTACCACTGGGGAGCTCCACGTGGCCAGCTTCTTTTTGCTGTACAATTTTGTGGAGATTTACTCGTTTTGCACTTTTAAGGACCAAAGAGAACCACTGAATTCATTTCACGTCCCAAGTCAAAGTGTTGATGCAACTACTCCTGTAACAACCTCAGCCTGTGGCCAGAGTGATGCTACAGGAGGGCTCCATGCAGAGTAGGGCACTCCGGGCACAAGTCACTTCCCGGTCACTGGTGGTGACCTGTCTGTCACGCACATGGTGGGTCAAATGAGGACATGGGTCTACCACCTCAGGTAGTGCCTGAGGCAACAGCTGGGCTCTATTACTGCATTACAGGAACAGCTCTGGGACAAAATCTCTTCTGCTATAAACCAACATCTGCTATTTATCCCTGAGATAATGGCCAGGAAGCCTTCTTTGATCCTTTAAATGCCCTTGAGAAACATTTACTCCCATGTTTAAATAAACGATGTGACCCTCTGCATGAGGAAGGGTCAAAACCAGGGAGGTTTTACTTGTCTGTTTGTTAGCGGTGTGTACCAGATCGAAGCAACATAGTAAGTAGTCCTCTGCTGTCATTTCCCAGCTGAGAAACAACTCACAGGTTACTTAGGCTTGATTCACTTCAGGCTTTGCCCTCGTAATTCCTTTTTGCACCTTTGCAGCAACCCTTAGGCCATGTAGAGCTTCAGCTGGGTGAGGAAGGGTACAAAACCCAAAGCGGTGATGTAAAATGGTTTAAAATTGCATCTGTGGCAACACTACGCTGCTGACACTTGCATCTCCTGGCACCTATGTGCCAGGGTCCATACACAATGCAGAAGACGCTGCCCGTCTACACCCGCTCTCAGGTTTTATATACATCCTCTTCATCCAGGAAGTCTCCATTCCCAAAAAGAGGTTTCCAAAGGGAATTTGCTGCCATTCTAGATGTTTTGGAGGATGGGGGGTGGGAGGAGAAGGGAGGGACTGAGATAGCAGAGGTCGAGCCCCTGGCTTACTCCGCTGATCAAATCCCGGGCTGTGGCATTACCTTCCTTTTCAGCTGACGCAGTTCGAGCGCTGTGACTGCCTATTCCCACGCCACGTCAAAGAGAAGGTTTACATTGTTCACTGGATATTAATTTAAATTATTCTGGGGCGCTTGGAAACCACCTCCCCCCCCCGTTCAGTCTCCATGGGGACTATCGCAGAGGCTGGGAGATATCAATGGGCAGGCACTGACACACCGATCTTCCTCCCCTTCTGCTGCAAACTGCCATGAGCAATTTTCACTGTTGAAGGGGACACATTCATATTTCGCTGAACGACTTGCTAGGACAAGATAGACAGAGATTTTTTTTTTACTCATTAGAAACCGGTAAAATATCTTATTAATATCATTTTCCATTTGTTCCTTAGGTTCACACGCTTGTGTTGTGTCGTTCTTTTCTTCACACCAACATCCTGCTGCTTGTTGATGGTATTAATAATACACCCAGCAGGAGGCTGTGCCCCCCGGGGTCCGGGCTGTCTGAATAATTATTGAATGACATTAGGGTTGTTCTGTAAATTACTTTGTGACCCAGGAATTCAGCAGGTTACCGCTATAACTCAGGCTCTCGCACTTGATTGCACTCACCTCCTGCTGCCCCGACATTTATTAGTCTACTTTGCGTAGCAAGTACTGACTTCATCGGTTGGGAGAAAAGGTGGGAGCCTCCACATGACCTGGGAGGGCCTGGCCTTTTTTAGTGGCCTCGTTCATGATGATTGCGAATGGAGACTTCTGAAGGAAATAACATCCTTCGTGTCCTCTCCCATTCTCTCTGGCACACAGTGAAATGTTAAGGGGCAGCTAAAGAGCCCAGTTTGCATGGTTGGACACATCAGCAGGCTGCAAGCAGGGAGGAGAAGGCCATTCCTTTTTCTGGAGGAGGAACACTATTTTCTCCCCATGCATGCTCACACGTACATACACATTTCATGGAGAGGGGACCACCATTCTGCCCTTGGACCAAAGGGATGGGGCTCTACATCCCCAGAGCCTGCCTCAGCTGGAAACTAAAGGCAGGCAGTGGATCTGTGGGATGCTTGGAGAAACACCAACAGGCGTTAAACACAGCAAGGTGTTGAGTTGCTTCCTATCAAACTGATGCATGTGCAGGTGTGGAAGCAGAGCTCTGGGTGCTCAGGGAAGCCCAGGGTTGGAAACAGTGACCCATTGGACTGTGCCTGCCATCACTCCTGAACCCCCTTCCAGCATCTGCCCAGAGGTACTGGATAACTTCCCTGGGAGTGGTGGGCAGCCCTGGGGCACCGCTAAGGTTTGGGCAGTGATATGACCTGAAAAGTTTTATAATTCATCCTGAAGAGAAACAGTCAAGACCTCTCTGGTCTTATTCAGGTCCAAATTCCTCACTTATGAAATGGTGATAAAATGCCTGTCATATTATAACCAATGCATAGTTGTCTCAGACTCATTTGATCATATGAACCACCGTCCAAAAGAAATCCTTTGCTGCTTACAAGGAGGTAGCCCAGGTAGCTCTTCTTCCCCCATCCCATTTTTTTGGACAGTGCTTAACTGTTAAAGCTGTTCCACAGTCCCTCACAGAAATGATTGGGTTCTGTTTTCATTGCAGCATGGAGGCTGTGGTGACCGGTCACTTCCAAAGCTCATTCGTGTGACTTCAGGCAATGCAGCAAGGCACATCTAAAAGCCCTGCTGTACGTCAGGGCTCTGAGGGCAGAGTGGCGTGGGGCTTTCCTCCCTTGTTCTGGCAGCTGGTCAGATCTCAGCTGCAGAATCCATGGCAGAATTGATGTAGGGACGCAGACAGCAAGAAGGTGGTCAGGAATGATGTCATCCTTTCAATGCTGCAAGTACTTTAGAGAACAAGTGCTTTCAAGACTAGTCCGCATGACTTTCAAGCATATCTTCTACACAGAGATAAAAAAGAAATCATCTTGTTCTCAGGTTTCAAGTTATTGTTTGGCATTTCTTACCCTTGCAGATGACACCAAGTTGGAGGGAAGAGTTAATACATTCAAGGAAGGGTGGCCATTCAGACAGACATGCTGAAGGAAGGAGACAACAAGAACCTCATGAAATTCAACAAGAGCAAGCATAAAGTCCTGCCTCTTTGGGAAGGAAGGACTCATTGAAGTGGTGCAGTCTGGGCACTGAGAGCCTGGGGAGCAGCTCTGCGGAAAAGGTCCTGGAGGGTCCTGGTGGACATCAAGCTAGGCATGAGCCAGCTGTGTGTCCTGGCAGCAAAGAGACCAACAGCCTCCTGGGCCGTATGAACAGAAGTACAGCCAGGAGATCCAGGGAAGGTATCATCCCCCTCTAGTTGGTGCTTGGTGACCACAAATCAAATGCTGCATCCAGTTTGGGGCCTTTCAGTGGAAGACATTGATCATCTGGAGCAAGTTCGGGGGGAGACCACTGGTATGGTTGGGGCTGGAGCACTTGGCCTGTGAGGAGAGGATGAGGGAGCTGGACGTGTTCAGCCTGGAAAAGGAACAGCTTTGAGGACACCTAACAGCAGTCCCCAGTACCTATGGGTGTCATCAAGAAGACAGAGCAGGGCCCTTCATGATGGTGCATGGTGGGAGGAGAAAAGACAATGCACATAAACTGAAACAAGAGGTTCAGCCTAGATGTGAAACTTTTCCACCATGCGGACAGTCAAGCACGATGCCCAGAGAGGCTGTGCAGGCTCCGTCCTTGGAGGTTCTCAGGACCCAACTGGATGCATCGCTGAGCATCCTGGTCTGACCCCATAGCTGACCCTCCTGTCAGTAGAAGGTTGAACCAGAGACCTCCTGAGGTCATAGAATCATAGTATCGTTTAGGTTGGAAAAGATCTTTAAGATCATCAAGTCCAACCGTGAAGGAGTGAAAGGGTTGGCAAGATTGAAGTGCTGAGGGTTTGGGTTATGTCTGAGAGAAGGAGGCTGTGTGTCAGGAGTAGGAGTGGATGAGACTGGAGAGAGATAAGGCGAGCGCGTGATTTTTTGTTGTGAAGAAAGGAGCTGCAAGGTTACAAGAAGATGGCCAATCGTATTAGCTGAAGGAACGCATGAAGGACGCGTGGACAAGACATATAAACCATAAGAGTTCTCTCAGTGGCGCATGTACAAACAATTAGAAAGTATATAAGCCATGTAATAGTTCAATAAAGGGTCTTCGATTTGCCACCAACACCGGAGTCTGTATCTCATTCCCTTCACAACCGTTAACCCAACACTGCCAAGCCCACCACTAAACCATGTCCCTAAGCACCACATCTACACATCTTCTAAATACCTCCAGGTACGGTGACTCAACCACTTCCTTTCAACCTAAATCATCCTACAATTACTGATCGTACAGCAGCCTGCTGGGGAGCTGCCAAGGCCTCATCTGTACAAATTGCTTTCCCCTCCTTCAGAAAAGTCAGAGAGTGATACAATCTGGGACTCATTTTTAGGTTGTGCACGAAGTCCTTGAATACCATCTCTCTCCACAACAGAGAACCCAACCCTAACTCCACGGCCAGGCTATAGTTCAGTGCCTGGCTCTGTGAAGAGGATACACTGATGTTGACATACTTCTTTTCCCTGTGTTACTCTGCTGGGTGGTGAGAGGAGACAGCGTGTTTCACTCAAACTGGGAAAGGCAGCAGCTCAATATCTTTTTCCTCTTTATGTGCTGTTTTCATAGAATCATAGAATCACAGAAACTTTAAGGTTGGAAAAGACCTCTAGGATCATCTAGTCCAACCATCAACCCAACACCTCCATGTCTACTAAGGATGCCATGAAACATCCTTCAGGATGTTTGGATAACAAATTACAAAATGCAACCTGTTTGCCTCTGCTATAAAGCCAAATCCACGTGCGAAAGAGTCCCAGAGCCACTACTTGCTTTGTTAAATGCTTCGGCAAGGTGGGGGGGATTCTACCTATCTTTTCTATCTAACTGGTGTGGACAATAGGATTTCCTAATGTTTCTAAGATCTGTGTATCCAGATGGACACGGGGAAATCACAGATTCACAAGCACAGACCTACAAACAGTGCAGGAGCTGAGCAACACCAGGCTGGTACCAGCCGAGGTCCAGCTATGGCTGCATCCCACAGCATCACCCTTCGGCGTTGTCCTCCCTGTCCGAGCATGGCCGTGTTCATCCCTGCTCAGGCGTCACCCTGCGATAATTCGTCAGCAGGTCCAAACCTTTCCAAAGGGTTGATATGGAAAACAGAACCTTCGGAGAATTCCCCAAAGCCGTGAATCTGCGTGGGAAGGGCTGCTCACCCAACACACAAAACCAGGCAGGGTCCTGTCATCCAAGCAACCGCGAGCAGCTTCCCCCCATGCTCAGAAAAGAGAAAGCGTTTCTGTATTTCATGTTGTGGGAGACGTGGTTTTGCAGGAGGGCAAAGGAGGACCCTCTATTCAGGTCGCAGTCAAAGGGAGCGGAGGGTGCTCGGCCGCCTGCCGGAATTGGCCCCGTATTGGTTACACCCCCAGCTATTTGAGGAAAAACTTGGCCTCTCAAAGCTCTCTGCCTCTCTCCTGCGCCTTTGTATTCTCTAGAAGGTGAAGCGTAAGGGTATAAAAAGCTGCAAACAAGTTCCTACCTCTGGAGACCAGGCATTTACTCTAAGAAAGAAAGACCAATTGCTTCCCAGAGCATTGTCCACCCACATTAGAGAAAGGATTAAGCAGATACATTCAGCTATTCTAACAGATTTTCTTTAAACCTTGAATACGCCTCTCACACTCGGTAAGATAATCACATTAGTTTTGTCATTAAAAGATCCCTTTCATAGAAAGTACCTAAACCGCTTAAACCACCCAGAGAGGTCGCATACATTAGAAAACAACAAGACAAACGGAAGGGATTTTCTATTCCCGGTCTCAGTGTTTCGCTGCCCCTACTTTCTAAACTGGGGGATTGAACTAAAAGATTTTGCAAATCACCAGTGGAGGGGAAAGCCCCCGAGAGCTGGGCAGCAGCCGCCCCCGCCCCGAGGAGCCCTCGCTCCCCAGAGAGGACACACTCGGATATAGCACTGAGGACTATGGAAAGTACATTTTCCAGTATGGAGACGCCCACACGTTACACCAAAGTACCCCAAGAGCCAGCTGGCACCCAAATATTCACATCTGGCACCCAAAATCCAACTGCAAGATAAGCAACGGCTGGCGTAGTTTATTACTGCCTCGGAGAGCACAAATACGGGGCGTTCGACCCTAAAGGAGCATGTTCTCGCTCTTTGCTGCTGTGGGCATTTGCTCTCTCTGCATCATGTGCCGGGACCGGAGGGATCTCCAGCGTGGGACAGAGCAGGTCCCCACCTCGGTGAGGCTCAGACTAGCAATACAGTTAGCTGTTCGCATGATAACTGAAGCGATTTCTTCATTGGGCTTGTATTATTGAAAGGACACAGAGAAGCAAACTGCCCTGAAGCACGTGGATCAAATAGTTTCAGATTTGTTGGTGAAAATGAGTTGGGCTGGGGGAAAAAAATGAAAGGCTGACTTGGGGCTTCAACGTTCACGTCTCAGCGCCTGGAGGCAGCGCTGTGAAATCAAGGCATCAAAATAATATAGGAGAACAAGTCTATTGATGTCAGCGGAAGCTGCAATCAGATGCCTAGCATCTTTAAAATGATAAAATAAGGGGGTTTTTTAACAATAGAAGGGGAATTTTGGAAAGCATTTAAGTACTGTGAATTTATCCCAGATATCATCCTCGGTTCAGATCTTTTGCCATTGCTTCACTGCTCAGGTAACACACGGTAACATACATTTTCTCCTAACCTGCGCTGCCAAAACAGACCGTTTTAGTTTCTTAACATGGACAGTCTTAAAGAAGCTGGATTTGTAAAGTCATTTTTGTAAGACCAAGGCTTTGGTTTAAAAACACGCAAAGAGGCCAGATTATAAACAATCTAGAGGCTACAGTAGTAACACCTAGCAATACGCTAAACTTCACCACCAATGACACTATCATGGCAAGTGACAGTGACAGAAGCGTAATGGGATTCAAACCAACCCCTCCAAGTGATCATTTATAAATTGTTCCTAGGGAGTAAAAATCACATACACAGTTTCAGCTTCAGAGGAATTTCTATTTTAAGGAGCAGCAGCGTATCTCAGAAAGATGAGATGAATGTGTCACTCGCCCAGCCCTGCGAGGACCTATTTTGTCGTTCCAACCCAAGCACAAGTCTGTCCCCATGGTGGTCTTTTAGTACAGATAATTAATTCCTTCAAGCTGGTCAAGGCTGTGAGTGCAAGTATCATTGGGTCACAAGTCTGAGCAGTTTCAGGCATATTATATTTAACTCAAACTACCATAAAAATTTTTCTTTTTTTTCCTCTAAACACATGGTTTCACAAAGGCGCACCCCCAGTTACAGCATAGCAATGACGTTCTCCTGAATCAACAGGGAGAGCAAAAAAAGTGAGCTTGGCACATACGATCTCCAGGGTTCTTTCAAAGCCAAGTTTATGGGTTTCATAGCGTCCTCCTGACTGTCAGAAAGACGCAATGATTCCACCATGAGTCCTGGAAAGAGCTAAAATACCAGAGTGTCAATGTGCAAAGTCTTTAACATACAGAAAGCTCTTTAGGTCGTTCATGATTCTTTCCCACTCCTTAGAGAATAGATTCACAACAGCTAAATACCCTTAAGAGCAGAGGTAGAAAAAAAAAAATCCCATTATTTAAAGCATACTGACATTTGTCTGCAATGTATTTGGTGGGCTGACAGTATGGGAGACAAACTTGATTCTCACTTTGCATACACTTTTCCCATTATTTAGAAACCACATTCCAGGTTCCTGGAGGGGCTTTCCTTTCTAGTCTCCTTTAATGATGCAATATTTGATGATCTTCAAAGTTAAAGTTACCTACAAACACAAGAAGTTGCAGAAGCTCTTTAGCTCCCTCCCAAGACTCTGCAGCCTTAGCCCTGCCCGATTAACTCTTTGGACTACACAGCCCAGTTAAAACCTCCACTTGCCAGGTCAGGGAGAGTTACGGATCCATCCACACAACCTTCACCATCACTGACGTGTAGGAAGGGCATAGTTGCTTGGGACTGGAATAAACTTTCAAAACCAAAATGGATTTTTTTTTCCCATGATAGCCAGCCTGATTGCATTCAACATGGTCACCTATGGAGAACAACCAGTTCATACACCTGCTCCTCACCAGGCAGCTAAGCCTCTGAAATAAGAAATTACCAAGTGCGTGCAGACTCATCATCTGACATCTTGACTGCTCTCTGTGTAACTTGAGGACTACCTTAACTAGCTTTCCTCCCACTCCACCAGAGTCAAGCACAAACACGACAACATTATTTGCAGAACTCCAAGTCTGCCAAGGGATAAAGATCCATGTCCTTGCAAAACAAAATCCAGTTCCAGAAACTCAGGTTTCATTATTTTAATGCATTTTTATTGATACAAACTGCAGTTTCACCAGTAACATTTGTGCTTTGGGCAAATCATTAATCCTTTTTCCTTCTGCATTTTCCCCAATGAGTAGGAAACACGTTTTTAAGTTCCAGTCACTCGTGACACATGCCAAGGACATACGTAAGCCTTCGATGAAGTATGGCCCATCACCATATACCTGGAAAGAGAAATCAGCCATTTCCCATGGCCTATTTTGTTCTCACTTGCATGAGACAAGCAGGAGAGGTAACATTTAGATGAGGTAGCCAAACACCACAGACAATCCCTCGGTAGCATACAGAGATGTGTACGTAGATTTTAAGATGAAGGTCTGAATGCTTAAGGTAAATAAGACCTAAAGTTTCAACTACTCAACTGGAGGGGAAAAAAAGTAAAAAGGAAGAACAATTAAAAGTAACAGAAAGCCAGTCACCTAATTAATAAGCTGGTGCAAGCAGTAAGAACCTGATCCAAAGTGCACTAGAATCAGTGTCTCACAGACAGAAACTGAATGGAATAGTCAAATTAAAAAGAAAAAACCCACCCACAAAAAACCAAAAAAACCCCCAAGAAACCCCAAACCACAAAACACTGAACAATTTGGTTTTAAATGCAATTTCTCAAAATTCAAAATGGCAGGGGTTTGTTTTGGTTGGTTTTTTTTTTTTTAAACACTTCATTAAAGGCAATTTTTTTCCTGTTTATGAAAGGAGTTGGGGGGGGAAGAGGAATGAAAGTTTAGTTTACTTATTCTGGTTGAAACTACGAAATGTTTTCCAAACAACAAAGCAGCAGCTGTTTCCTGAGACAGTAAGTTAGCTAGCAGGGGAGAGAGAGAAGGAGACACAAGCTGATTACTATATATTACCATACACAGTGGCTGTTACTTTGGACCATTCACAGCCCATTGCATGAATATCCTGACGTCCTTCCCCACACAACATGGAAGTGTTTTTCCCACAATTGGCACTCAGAGCAGCACCCTGAGCAATCAGTAGGAGCAGTTGGACCAGGTTCTTGCTTGCAGTTACAAACCATTCGTGATCCCCAAATTTATATTTACACTTGCAGATTCCATTCCTTGCAGTAAACGAGGATATTGCCATACGTCAATTAACACATAAGAAGATACAATGGTATTTCTAAAAACTTAACTCACTAGATTAGAAAACAATCATTTTTATTTGTTTCAAAAAATTCAAGGCCACCATGTCATTATAAAGTACACTAGCAAGAGACTGGAGTGTATTTACAGGAATATACCAAAAATTGGAACTATTGGAAGAGGGATTGCCAATGGCTTTCAGTCAACAGGTTTCAGGTGAGTTCTACATAGCTATTCCTTTTCCCCCCCGTGGTTCTTTTCTCTGGTCTTGTTCTCTATAGTCTCTTAAGTAATTACCTTGCTCAAGAGCACGAGAGGTTCAGATTGCAGAATCTGAACATAAATGCCATGTTTAACACAAGACAAGGGAATGCCAGGAACTCTATTGGAAAGAAGATGCACAGGAGTGTTTTAAAAGATAAAATTTCAGTATTGGGTTTGCTTTGTTCCCAGGGGATGGGAGGAGACTGGAAACAGAAAAGGCCACCTGGTGTCTTAGGAGAATACTCAACTATCAGGCATATCAAAGCTGAGAAAACTTTTCAACAGAATTGGAATTTTAAGAGTCTGGGGACAAGAAGCCTTGCCCGAGTCTTTCTGAAATGGAGTTGTCCTTTAAACTGCAAAGAATCCTTTCTGAAGAAGGGCTTCAGTGTGAATGAAGCCAAAGCTGGAAAACGAGGGGACTGCCCCAGCCATTTATTAATGTCAAATATGCTGTCTCATGAATCAGGGCAGTTTGTCTGTTTTGGAAGCCTTACAGAAAGCCCAGTGCACCTGGCTTGTTAAGCTCAGCACCAGGCTTTAGACCGATCCAAGAGGATAGCTGCATTCTGTGTTTTGAATAGTTTGTCCCGCAAACAATTTTTTTAAAAAGGCTTTTATTGAAGAGCCATCAGCAAACAGATCATGCAGAATTTGAACAATACACAGAATGGGGGGAGGGAGGGAACCCACAAGGCACAGCCCCAATTATTTGTCACTTCATAAGATCTAGCCAGCGCAAGTGTCACATTTGCTCTTCAAGAGAATAGCTTCGAAAGCTTCCTGATTTGAAAAAGCTAAGTGTTTGTGGGACACACACACACAAAATATACCCAGAGTTTTCTTTGGCAACCACCACAGTGGCAGATATTTTAGGATTAGGACAAACAGCAAAGGAAGAAATAAAACCCTGATGCAGACTGTGCATGCTCAGACAGTTATCAGCAGAGCGAGTCCGGGCCCAGCCCTGACCATTCAGTACAGCGCAGAACAGAAAAGCCACCTGAGGCAGCTTTGATTAATAAGCTGCCAGAAACCTAAGGAAAAAAAGATATTTACTTCTTTTCCAGTGTTTATTCCAAAGGGTAAGGGCTGTTTAGTTTCTTTACAAACGGCACAGCCAGTTTCCCCCCATGCCTTCCCTACCTCTCCACCAAACATCACAGTAAGATGTGATTTCTGCTCCCCCATTATCTCCATGCCCCTGCCATGACAGCTTATACCAGCTGAGGATGTCTGAAATTCAGCCCCACTGAAGGCAGCAGGAGTTTCATCATCAACAGCACTGCCATTTAATCCACTGTGTATACCAGCAGTCACGACAATCACCCAGCACAGCAAGGAAGGCATCAAGCCTAGAACAGGAACTCTTTACTTTATGGTAAAGTATAGCATTCGAGAAGAGCAGAAGAGGAAAGCAAGCCAGAGCAGGCAGCTCAATCCATGCACTTTGCCTAGTTTATTATCTGACAACGCTCTCCATTTGTCTGCTGCCTGCTTCTCTCATGGGCACAAGCAATGGTTAGTACTGCAACACAGGTGAGGAAGCAGGAGTGAAATGTTCAGGCGATCGTGTGATAAGGCCTGGCCCTGCTCCCAGCAAAGCCAACAGAGGTGTAATGGCCACAGTTGTTGCAGTACCACTTCAGTGGCTGTGCCTGGCCTTTTCAATCCACTGCTTCATGTAGCAGACTTCCAAGGCTCGAGCTTGCTGCACAGATTTGGGGTCCAAAGGGTTGCGGCTGCGTAGGTCCAGGTGATGGGCTCCATCTGGGATCATGATCGCCACAAGGGAATCGGTGATGTTCTGGGTCACCCCACCCGCAGACCACGGGTCCAGGCCACCGTTGCTGTAAGGGAAGAATACCTCATTAGGGTACATCCGCACAGCAGTCAGCAGTGGGGCTGCAGCTCGCATCAACATAGCCACATTGACTTTCAACTATTTTTGCATACATACAGACAGAAACAGACCTCAGCCCTGTCTCAAAGTCTCATGCCCACCCCTCTGCTGAGTGGAGCCTTCTTGACAGAGGTATGGAGCTATTAGCAGCTTAAGCAAGGCTATGCTTCTGTCGTTAATTATCTGCTAATTCAGATAATAACCTATAATAATGCTGCAGCCTCTGGAGATAGACCTGCTGCCACCTGTCATTGCCATAAAAGGTTTGGGTTTCCCTGTACCAAGGCATGTCCAAATTCCCAAATCAAAGCACTTTATTTTTCCTTCCTCACAGCCTGCCATGAACTAATAACCAACTGGACCCTTTAGAGCTGAATTTTCAGGAAGTTCTACTTTTTGCTGTCTCAGCTGTGTGCCAACCTGGTTTTGCAAAGAAATACTTGGACCTTCTGTTAGTCCCCTTATTTTCTAATAACAACCATATTAAAATAAAGCTTTTATCCCTCAAGAAACTGTCTAAAATGACTCTTCCTCTGTGACAGGACAATTTAATGCAATTTACTCTCCCCTCCTCCCTCATCCCAAATCAATGAAAGGATTCCTTGCACTGTAGATCTGGCTCCAAATAATGCCTGGTCCATGGAGCAAGCCAATGGCTGAACTGGGGTGGGAATTTTGCATCTCTCATTCCTAGCTTTGGACTTGACCCAGTAATCCCTACTACATCTTATTTTCTTTTACCACAGTGTTCTTCCCACATGCGGTCCATCTTTCCGCACAAAGAAATCAACATCCATATATTTACGGAACTACACAAATCTAGATCTGTTCCTCACTTAAAACACTGGACCTGCCCACAAAAGGAAACACTAGAGATGGGCTATTGTATGTCAGCATAAATTTCTAGGAGGATCTAAGAAATTAAAACATCCTTGGACATTAAGAGATATGCAGCTAGAAAAATACCACAATGGCAGCACCAGAAAATAGCAGAAAGAAATAATGAGTAAAAAAGTTTTGTAGAAATAACTAAGAGTAAAAACCTGATGGGGTCTGAATTAATACTTTGTTTCTCCATCGAAAAAAAAGAGTATCTTGAATCTCTGTAGTTCTTTATTTTCAGTGATTCTAAATATGACTTAGGAGAAGAGAAACATTTTGTATCTGCAAAACAAAAAGCATAGAGCTGCCCAATAAGTAAAGAGCACTGGATTTAAAAGGTCGCCTGAATCAGCAGAGCACCTTGGCAACAGGGGGATGAATTGCTGAGAGACCCAAGATGTACATGGACTTGGATCTTTTGGTCCCAGTCATGTGGAAACTAAGCATGCCACAAGAAAACAACACTGTCCCTGGCTTCTCTGGGAGCTTCTGGCTGCATCCTCTGCGGCTCCTGCCAAATGATGGCACCAGAGGCACTGACGCAGTTTGGGAAGTGGTACTTGCCGAGAGGAGGGGGGATGGAGGGCTCACCACAAAATAGCTGTAAGTCTTAGAGTTTTACAGAATAAGATAATTCAGAATCAACTGGAATGGATTATTTGTGTTAAAACCCATCTTACAGGACAGAAGTTTCCCAATGTAAACAGAGGAAGTAAAAGAAAAAAAAGAATTAAAAAAGTCAGCCATTCCTTTCTAACAGTGGCCAGGCAAGTAGTGCTTCAGGAAAAAATCTAATGCAAAATATCAGCAGGCTAGTCCTGTTTTCAATTAATCATATCTTCTTGACAGCATAAATAGGGTCCTGCTTATCCCACAGCAAACAGTTCCCTTTCCTAACATCTCTTCAGAGCCTCCTCAGCCCTCCAGCCCTGCCCAGAACAAGGAGAGGTTTTACACAAATCTTAGCAGCAACTTCTGTGTATCCTTTTTTAACATGCCTACTTTCCACAAGTGCCAAGTTTCCTTTTCTTCACTTTTTTCTCTCACCTTTCCTCTTCAGTCAGGCATTGTTCTGCCTTCTCTTCTTTTCCTCCATTCCCTTTTGCTAAATCCCCGCTTCTGCACATAGCTCTAGTATCTCTCAAAACAGAGCCTTCACTTTCTGCCTCTCCACTGCCAGGGCAGAACTGGATAGGTGGGTGCCCTAACTTAGAAGCATACAAAACCCAGGTGTGATCCATCCAGATTGAAAAATATCAATTTTTAGACCATGCATGCCAAACTTCGTACCCTCTGATATAACCTGGGCTGATTTTGACTACCACAGTATGTTGATGACAAGACACTACCTGTCTTGCTACAAGCTCTCTACCACCACATGCGTGAACAGTGTTAAAGTGGCATTTCCACCACTCTGCAGCACTTCCACACCAAGTACAGAGCATGTTCCAGTAAGAGTATCAGGAGTGGAAATTGCTGGAAGAGAAAGGACAAACAGGGTTCTGAAAACCACAATTTCCTCAAACTAGTGTTTTAATAAAGATGCGCTGCCCAGGACAGGCAAGTAATATCTGCCTAAAGCCTAAGTAACCACACACTACATACCTCCAAGAAGGTACCAAAGTGGCAACGGAGATTCCTGCGTCAATACCACACAATACATACAACACAGTGTGAATCTGCAGAGAGATGCACTGCTCGCAGAGGGAGAAGCGGCAACACCAGTTCAAGCATCCTGGCCAAATCCCACTGCGGCTGGATAAATCCACCCTACGGTGGTTCTCTTCAGATGGAGTATTCTTCCCTTCCTGTGCTAAACTGTTGTGCAAGTTGCCTGACACTTGAAACACGGTGCTTTTTACCCTACAGGGAGCTGCATCCCCTGGTAAACATAGGGATACTTTTTGTAAAGCACTCCACAGTGTTCGAGGATAAAAGGCTCTTATATAAAATGTACAGTGTTGACAATGTATTTGTTTGAAGAGAAACAACCCAGCTTGAGATCCAAAGCTTTGTGTGTACAGCACTACTTCTTCATTCATTTGGTTGCTTTCAAGCTTTTCTCATTTCAAGCTCCTTCAGCTGGCACAAATTCTTAAACACTTATTTAGATTTGTTTGCTTGTCTATCGCTTTACAAAGCAGATTTCTACTGTACAGAGCTGTGAAGCCTTGGAAATAAGCAACACTCTGCAGAAATTAAGTTAAACCAACAAATTTTTTTTTTAATAAAAAGCTTTCCAAAAACGGGTGGAATTTCTCACTCTAGAGCAGATATCCTGCTGGGACAGAAACAGTAAAGACAAACAAGAGGAAAGCAACAGGCCTGTGGAGCCAAACAGACCAACACTAACAGCTGAAATCCAGAGAATAATCCCCAATTCAAGTGAGGACTTTCTACATTTAAAATACATACCTATTTACCAAGTCAAACAGACTAATTCTGAGTTTTGTTTAAAGTGGCACTTTGTTTTTTTAAAAGGCCTTGCACAATTTTAACCACAGCACAGAGGAATATATATCCAGGAGCTGCCCACAGTGGGCAAGCAGTACAGCAAGTCAGAACTCCTGAAGCACAGGCTTCAGTGGGTTTATTAAATGCCTCCCCTACCACATAACAACCTAATGAAACAGCCAGTACTTAGCTGCTCAAAATTTTGTATCACCTCACAGCAGAAGTTCAGCTACATGAGCCTCCCTTTAAAGAAAGCAGAGTTTAACCTTAACAATAAGGAAAGTGAAGGTTGGGTAGAGAGCAAGCAGCATGCACTAGTTTTTGCACTAGACTGAAACATGTTTTTCACTTTTTGTCCACAAAGGTGTTTCAGACAAACTTCTGCTGTATTACCGGTATGCCTTGCTAGAATGGAAACATCTTTTTGTATTTGGATCTTACACAAGTTTGTTGAAACTTGTCTAATTACCACTAAAAGAAAAGGGCAATTGGCAGTAATAGGAAAGCTCACCAAGTTACTTCCCTCTCTTTTCTGTATCAAAGGGAAAGAGGAACATCACACCAGCCCCTCCACAAGGCTATCACCCCGAGCAACAGTTTTAGTGTCCGAGATCCTGTGTTATAGCTAAAGCTTGTTTAGACTTTCCTTTTATGCAGAAGAGACAGTGCTCTGGCTTCATAAAAGCTAGACGGATTTACCAGCATGGGAAACCTGGACTTTGGCCACAAGATAAGAAGGAATCCACATGGGAAGAAAGTTACATTTGGCAGAATCCCAACCCAGATTATTCTTTGAGAGTCACACAGGCAATGACAGAACAGTTGGCTTCTTTGGCCACCGCAGATTGACCATTTTACTCTCAAGAGCAACACAAAGCATGCCCATCATTTATTCAGCTGGAACACTGGAGACAGATCCTTTCGCTACTTAGGGCAGGCTTTCTCACTGACAACCCAAACTGGTTGGGTTGAAGACTCCACTCTAGAAGCTGAAATGAGGCTCACCTGAAGACAATGTTGCTGTGTGAACTGATGTTTTTCCCTCCATACATAGAAAGAATCCAAGAGGGGCGAGGCCTCACTCCCCATAGCTTGTAACACTCTTCCGAAAGTGCATCAAAGTCCCATTTCTGAGGCTCGAACATGTCATTGATGCCATCAGTGCACATGGGCATCACCATCTCAGTGCAAGCCTGAAAGAAAGAGCAGGGCAAAGAGATTTATTCCCAGGACACTGTCCAATAGCTGTTAGTGCAGTATTTAAATAAAAAAGCTCAAACAGGATTTGATCAGTAATTACTGCCAAGCTATCATAGAATCATTTAGATTGAAAGAGACCCTTAAGATCAAGTCCAACCATTAACCTAACACTGCCAAGTCCACCACTAAACCATGTCCCTAAGCACCACATGGACACATCTTTTGAATACCTCCAGGGATGGTGACTCCACCACTTCCCTGGGCAGCCTGTTCCAATGCTTGACCACCCTTTCTGTGAATAAATTTTGCCTAATATCCAATCTAAACCTCCCCTGGTGCAACTTGAGGCCACTTCCTCTTATCCTATCACTTGTTACTTGGGAGAAGACACCAACCCCCACCTCGCTACAACCTCCTTTCAGGTAGTTGTAGAGAGCGATAAGGTGTCCCTTCAGCCTCCTTTTCTCCAGGCTGAACAACCCCAGTTCCCTCAGCCGCTCCTCAGACTTGTGCTCCAGACCCTTCACCAGCTTCGTTGCCCTTCTCTGGACACACTCCAGCACCTCAAGGTCTCTCATGTAGTGAGGGGCCCAAAACTGAACACAGGATTCGAGGTGCGGCCTCACCAGTGCCAAGTGCAGGGGGACGATCACTTCCCTGGTCCTGCTGGCCACGCTATTTCTGATACAAGCCAGGATGCCATTGGCCTTCTTGGCCACCTGGGCACACTGCTGGCTCATATTCAGCCGGCTGTCAACCAACACCCCCAGGTCCTTCTCTGCTGGGCAGCTTTCCAGCCACTCTTCCCCAAGCCTGTAGCGTTGCATGGGGTTGTTGTGACCCAAGTGCAGGACCCAGCACTGAGCCTTGTTGAACCTCACGCAATTGTCCCCAGCCCATCGATCCAGCCTGTCCAGGTCCCTCTGTAGAGCCTTCCTACCCTCAAGCAGATCAACACTCCCACCCAACTTGGTGTCATTTGCAAACTTACTGAGGGTGCACTTGATCCTCTCGTCCAGATCATTGATAAAGATATCAAACAGAACTGGCCCCATTGCTGAGCCCTGGGGAACACCACTTGTGACTGGCCACCAACTGAATTTAACTCCATTCACCACCACTCTTTGGGCCCAGCCATCCAGCCAGTTTTTTACCCAGCAAAGAGTACACCTGTCCAAGCCATGAGCAGCCAGTTTCTCCAGGAGAATGCTGTGGGAATTGGTGTCAAAGGCTTTAAAGTCCAAGTAAACAACATCCACAGCCTTTCCCTCATGCATTAAGTGGTTCACCTTGTCATAGGAGATCAGTTTGGTCAAGCAGGACCTGCCTTTCCTAAACCCATGCTGGCTGGGCTTGATCCCTTGGTTATTCTCTACATGCCGTGTGATGGCACTCAAGACGATCTGCTCCATAACCTTCCCTGCCACCAAGGTCAGACTGACAGGCTTGTAGTTCCCCAGATGCTCCTTCCAGCCCTTCTTGTAGATGGGCCAGAACACAAATACCAAGCAAAAAACTTCATCTATCACACTAATTATTCTCTGACATCTTAGTGACGCTAGCTAAAAAGAAAAACAAGTTATATCCTGGAAGCAATATAGCCCTCAATTAATCTAACTCACAGTCTGTTCCTTCTTGCCCCCTTCCCACATGCCTTCAGAAGCAGGCAAGGAACAAGCTGCAGAGTGGATGTGTTGTTTTGATGAGCCCAGCTGCCATATTCTTTGTTGCCCATACAGCATTTCCCCCCTTTCTCAGAGGACAACTTAAAGCCTGCACATCTCCTGGGGCTGTCCAGAACAAATACATAGGAGACAGCAGCCAAGAACAGATGGTCACAGCCTGAACACCAATTCTTAACACCTTGCTTCTGGAAGCAGCAGCCCTGCTCCTCAGAAGAGAGACTGTATATAACTATGTTGCATGTGCTTAATAAATGGGATGGAGAGAGCAGAGCAGGATGTCCTGGATCCCTTACCACAGGGATCTGTGTTTTTGTTACCTGCTTGATGGGAAAGGTTGGGTCTCAGTGAGCTACCAGATAAATAGCTTTAGTTGAAAGAAATCAGTATCAACATATCCTGACATATTTGCATGCACAAATTGGGATGGGGGGATTAGAAGACCAAGATGATGCTGCTGTACATAATTTTCCAGTCTATATGAAGAGCTGAAACTCAACAATTAGCTAAATAATGAAGACACAACCTGAACCTCCTGGGAAAGCTGCTTCTCTTTTGTGCCTTGCCTTGCCTTCCCCCCTACAATCATACTTGCTTCGTGCTTACATTTGTCATCAGTACATCAGTTACATCTGGTGCAATATATTGACAGTTAAATGACTTGACAATTCTTATCAGCTCTAGCCCAAAAAACCTCAAGAAGTTGCAATTTAGAAAGGATAGAGCACATACCTGATAGTACCAACCCAACTGGCCCAGATTCTTTGTTGCAGTCTCAGACATGTCTAAGCATGAGGCTTCTCCTGAATAATTGTAGTATAAATTTACTGCCTGAAAAACATTCTGCAGCAACAATTTGTCGGAGAGACTGGGATCCTTCAAGAACTTGCAGACTTCCTGCAACAATGACAGAAGAGGGTGTCTAAATCTGCAAGAAAGATTAATACATGATACCTGATAGGATATCAATTTCTTTTTGAAGTACAGTCAGACCACTGCATAGAAAGAAGCTTTCTGGAAATGATATACCCTGAGCATTATCATAAAAAGCAGTATTCCATTTGTGTAGTGCATGCTACTATAAGGAACCTGAAACTTTACATTTCCTGATTAAAACTTTGAAAACAGTACAACCTTAATATTTCATTCACCAAGCTTTTCAATCCATTTCCCATTCTTTAAAATAGATAATAAAGAGTATTAAGCTCCTCCGTAATGAAAAATAACACACGCAAATATACAACAAAGAAGCTCCAGGTATAGATTGAGGTTCCCTGCAGTTTGCTGTAGTACAAATGGAAACATCCATGTAAGGAAAGCTCTAATATTTTTAAGTCCTTTTATACAGCAGCATTGCAAAATTCTTATTTCTTGATGTTTAGAAAATTTGAGGTGGTGGAACAAGGCACTGTTTTGGCAGTGAAAAATTGAGAGCAATCTCAGGTAGAGTTTAATTCAAAATCTTAACAGAGGATACAAGTAGTGGAAAACAAAAACAAACAGAAAACACAAAAGCTACTGCCCCAGAAAGTTTTTTTTCATCTTAAAACATTTTTTTTTTAAGTGATAATATTCTCTTTGGCAAGGCTTTCTCCTTACCCCTGCTCCCATGGAGTTGGGACTAATACAAGAACAGTGAAGGGTAAAAGCTGTGAATCTGAGCTCCCAGCCCATTGGAAGAATCCAAAGTTACTCTCTGCAGGGAGCAAAGGATGCACTGCAACTCCAGTGCTGTTCAAGTACAGGGGCACAGGCACGCAGGGACAACTCACATGGCCAATACAAACTGTGCATCTTCCAAGAAATGAACTTACTATCCTTCCCTCCCCTGTATCATCTTTTCCCTCATTTTCATTGTGCAAGCTAGGCAATGGATCCCTCCCTTGTTCCCTACAGACAACACCAGAGCACAGCTTCCACATTTTGCCATTCCAAGTAGGTTTTATGGTTTGGCTGGCTCAGCCATCAGTTCTTAACTCAGCAATTAGAGGCTTGGAAAGCTCACTAATTCGTGCAAATATACACTGCACATAGATAGCAGAACAGAGGGCTGCAGACAGCCCTGTATCTGAAGCTCAGATTGCATGGTAGGGACAACATTCAATATTCTGAGATAGTACTGGCAGCCCACAACAGAGAACAGATTAAGCAACATACATATATATCCAGCTAATCAAACACATTTTTCCCCCCTTTCTCACCCTCAGAGTCAGCTTAGAGCTTCTGTTTCAGAAAAAGTATCTGAACAGCTTAAATAACTCAGATTTCATACATCAGCATTGTCCAGACAAGCCACAGCCTTTTCTATTTTAGGTTTATACCTCAGTCAAACAGAGATAGCATGGACAGTGGTGAAGGTGAGCACATTTAAGCTGTGTCAGACTGATAAAGCAGAAATAATTTGAGGTGTTCATACTTTGCTGTCTGAAAAGGGCAGAACAGATCAGTGTCCCTCCCCTCCTCCATCAGGCAGCTCTACACAAGGGAAATTTTTATTTTCTGTTTAATAGCCAAAAATACTAATATTTTATCTACCTTGCTTGCCATACACAGCAACCCAAAGCCATGCAGGGAAATTCAGCCAGGGTCTTAAAAGAACAAAAACACTCCAAGAAAGTAGAAATCTTGGAGAAAGCACTGCAGATAAACAGAACTGCACAAGTGAAGGTTTGGAAGTGTGAAAAGTGGTCCTGCTTTGAGAAGTAACCCTGCAAGGAATACGTCTATAGGGATCCACATTTCCTCTCTCACTAGTTCTCCCACATCAAAAAGGACATAGGCTCAAAACTTTGTCTTTAAGTGCAAGCTCTGACAGATAAGCCTGGCATCAGAAGCTCTAATTGCATGTGCTTTTTGTGCAACATTTCTGCTCCTCAAGAACGACTCTGCAGGACAGCTGAGTTTTTTCAGTCATCCCTGGCACTCTTCTTCTGGGCTCTTGATGCAACCTATTAGCCCTACAAGTGGCAGTTAGTCAACAAAACAGGTGATGCACAAGAAGATATTGCCCTGATTGTCTTTTCAGCCATGTTGGTTCTACAGGGCCAAAAATAAAGGAAAAGGGGCAGACTGGAAGAGGAGGAGAGAATTAGTTAAACCCAATGGTCAATTCTACAAGACATTGGTTCTCAATTACCTGTATAGGCCAAGCTGGCAGAGGCTGTAAGAAGTCAGCTTTATAGGGGTAGTTCACCATAGCCAAGTTTACCCATGTTTCACTCAGCCAGTTTTTCAATATAGCAGCATCCTGAAGATTTTTTAATGGGCTGCACAAATGAAATGTGCTGGAAAGCCACTGTAAACCTGCATCTTTAATAAAAAAATAAAATAAAGTTTAGTGTATTGTACCATTAACACAGGTCAGTTGTGCTGCTGCTAAAAAAATATTTCACTTAGCATAACCAATCTGGTGAAATTATTCCAAATACAAGCATAGCAAATCAAATTTTAGTCAACACCTCTAAGTGAAGGGAAATACAATCTGCATACTTCAGCATATGGGTATGTCACAGCTAAGATAACGTTATCTAAAAAACCAGAAGACAGATTTACATGGCATTTGGCATTTTTTTGGTAGGAAGCAACATCAGGGCACTCTTCCCATGAAAGGAAAACTTCAAACCAGCTAGCTCACAGTGCATGGACTATTAATAGACAGATCTCTCAGGACTCTCCTGGCCTTTTCTTTCATTATTTTATCTGGTCTAGAACTCATACAATTCAGCTTCCCAATTTTAATTAGCCAACTCATCGTACCAGGCTTTCTCTTTAGGACACTGAACTCAAATAGCAAGATTTTTTTTTTAAATTTAATTCCTTTGCTGTACAGTGAGCTCATCTGATATAGAATCATATAATCATTTAGGTTGGAAAAGACCTTTAAGACCATCGAGTCCAACTGTTAACCCAACATTGCCAAGTCCCCTACTAGACCATGTCCCTAAGCACCACGTCTACATGTCTTTTAAATACCTTCAGGGATGGTGACTCAACCACTTCCCTGAGCAGCCTGTTCCAACACTTGGCAAGCCTTTCAGTGAAGGAATTTTTCCTAATATCCGATCTAAACCTCCCCCTCCTGTTTCCTCTCGTCCTATTGCTTGTTACTTGGGAGAAGGGACTAACACCCACCTCATTACAACCTCCTTTCAGGTAGTTGTAGCATTTAGGTTGGAAAAGACCCTTAAGATCGAGTTCAGCTGAGTCCCTAGCACTGAATCCATAAGGATTGCAGTGTTTTTCTATACCTGATTGTCTCTGTGGGCATTTAAACTTTTTTTTTTAGAGTAACAACTATCTGGTCTACTTTGTCAGAAAGGAATAGAAGCCTTGAGGTTCTGATCTGGAATCAGCTCCTGTCTGACCTTAGGGATGTTTGGACCTGGATTCTGAATCACACCAGGCATGAACAAAGCCTGTGATCCAACAAAACAGACATTAAAAAAATAATGCTAAGCTCATTTGGCAGTTTTCAGTACTAAGATATAGTTTCAAAAAAAATCGATACATATACAGGTGAAAGCCGTAACAAACTTGCTGATTTTATGAAGTCATAACACAATCCTAAACATTATGACCCTTTGAAAAAGCATTGGTGAGGTCTCACCTGTTGAGGAAAGGTGATTAATGGCATTCCAGGAATTCCGAATGCTTTCTGAGCAGCCTGTCCCACCGTTTTTGAAATCATTAGTCACTATGCTGAAATAAGTGCCACATGGAACCAAATCACCAAACTGCCAGATTGGGGCAGAGGCTGCCAGAGCTCTGCAAAGGGACATAAAAAGATTGTTTGGAAAAACATATGCATCCTGAACCCCTGCAAAGTGAACTTCCATCCTCTAGTCAATACCCTCCCCACAGCCACTATCTAAGTAGTATTTAAAATTCAGCTTGGACACTAAGCCCTAGGCAAACTAGCCGTAATGTTGCAAAGCTATTCCAAAGGTCTGCATGCAAAGGCTGTTGAAGGTTATAAGTCTTGGACTCTAGTACAAAGATATCAGTAAATACATAAAATAGAAATTCAGACTTGCTTACTTTATTATTTTTAATTCTCATCTAGCAACTAGGTCTTTCTCGCTAGGCATTATGCAAACTCAACTGAAGAGAGACCCTGCCCACAAAAATCTACTCTCTAGCAGGTGCGGCTGACACTTGAGGGACAGGATGCCATCCAGAGGGACCTGGCCAAGCTTGAGAAGTGGGTCTGTGTGAACCCCCAGTATCAATACAGGCTGGAGGATTAAGGGATTGATAGCAGCCCTGTGGAGAAGGACTTGAGGGTACTGGTGGACGAAAAGCTGGACATGAGCTAACAATGTGCACTCGCAGCCCAGAAAGCCAACCATATCCTGGGCTGCATCAAAAGAAGGGTGGCCAGCAGGTCAAGGGAGGTGATTCTGCCACTCTGGTCTGGCAAGACCTCACCTGGAGTACTGCATCCAGCTCTGGAGTCCTCAGCACAGGAAAGACATGGACCTGTTGGAGCAGGTCCAGAGAAGGGCCACAAAAATGATCAGAGGGATGGAACACCTCTCCTATGAGGAAAGGCTAAGAGAGTTGTTGTTGTTCAGCCTGGAGAAGAGAAGGCTGCGGGGAGACCTTATTGTGGCCTTTTAATACTTAAAGGGGGCTTATAAGAAAGATGGGGACAGACTTTTTAGTAGGGCCTGTTGCGATAGGACAAGGGGTAATGGTTTTAAACTAAAGGAGGGTAGATTCAGGCTAGATATAAGGAAGAAATTTTTCACAATGATGGTGGTGAAACACTGGCACAGGTTGCCCAGAGAGGTGGTAGGTGCCCCATCCCTGGAAACATTCAAGGTCAGGTTGGACGGGGCTTTGCACAACCTGATCTAGTTGAAGATGTCCCTGCTCACTGCAGGGAGGTTGGACTAGATGACCGTTAACTATTCTATGATTCTATTTACTAATCTTGTTTCCCAGAGGGGAACTAAGGCACTGAAGAGATTAAAGACCTGCCTCAAGTTACCAGGCAGTCTGGTGGCCCTAAAAAAATTAGGTCCAAAGTCAGTGTTCACAATAATTGTTTTTACAAAACTAACAGATAGCTCTGAAAATATACACCATTCAGCACCTGCTGACCTACAGTTGTCTTTATTAGGCAAACAGTGCCTCTTCCCAAATTCAAGATAACTTAATTCCTCCTCCCAACAGTGAAAAATTCAAGCCAGCTTGAATTATAGTACTTCTTCCAGTGCTGTAATATTTATAGCACAAAAGTAACAAATGCCTGCTCTGTGTTTGAGCAGGATGAGTACACTCACCCAACTACCACATGGGGGTACTTCATCCTAAACCAGGCTGCAAGCATTCCTCCATAAGATCCTCCTATAGCTATGACAGGACTGTAACGGGCTCCTGCAATGGTCGTCTTTAAGTACTCAATGAGTACTGCAAAGTCTGCCAGAGCTTGTTCTGATGTCAGGTAATTCAGATGCTTGGAATCCTGAGACAAAGCAAGCAGGTTATATACAGCACGGGAGTGATTTC
The DNA here is from genome assembly GCF_034638445.1 of Ciconia boyciana. Classification (NCBI taxonomy): domain Eukaryota; kingdom Metazoa; phylum Chordata; class Aves; order Ciconiiformes; family Ciconiidae; genus Ciconia; species Ciconia boyciana. The sequence continues at coordinate 211,976,312 of NC_132934.1, forward strand.
CAGCAGCAGTCTTTCTATTCCCCACAGCAGCTGTCAAGTTCTAAATCTGTGCCTGATAACAAATTAAATATTCTTTGCAGGTGTCCCTTGAAGTGCTAGAAAATCTCAGATTATGGGGGGGGGGGGGGTGTGGGGGTGTGGTGTGTGTGTTAATCCTAGCATTGATAGTTACAAAAATAGGATAGTTGTGTGCTTCTAGCACATCTAAATCTTACTCAGGCTAACAGTCATTGCACTGGCAAGAATTACAATAGGCAGAATTATGTTTGTATAGAACACATTTAAGGAAGACAAAAGATGACACTTACACTGAAAGACTCATTCCCAAAGGGCAAAGATTCTCCATAATATCTATGTTCAGCAAATACTAACATGGCATTAAGTTCTTCAGCCACATCCCACATAAAACCCTGGTTGGAGGAAAACACATTTAAATAAGTTGAATCAATTATTTTCAAAGTCACTACTTTCAGTCCAGTGTATTCCAACTCTAATTCTTTGATTAGAAAGATACCGATATCAAAATACATCTATAAAGACAGAGTGCAATTTGGTTTTAAAGTATCACTGAAGTAAGAAAACAGACAAAACAGATATTCACCCAGAGACAGGGACACATACAAAGAAAATATGTATATTTTAATGCTGCAAAATATTAAGCAGTATTGTTTTGTGAGTACACACAGGCAATCGTGCCAGAACTCCTACAGCACGAGCTTAATCCATAGGAAATAAAAAACACTGGAGGAGAAAAGCATGCATTTGAGTTAGGACTACATTACAGAAAACAAAAAAGCAATAATCTAAAGCATTGCAATACACTTATTTTCAACTAATAAATAACTACAACTTGTTATTACTTGTTGACAGCAGCTTGTTACCACCAGTTATGGAAACAGGCAGACAGAGATCACCTGCTGACAGAACAAAGTGCGTAAGCAGTCCTTGGTTGCTTTGAGCCCAGCACATGCCACCTCCTGTTGTGTTACTGGACTCTGTATTGAAGTGGCTGAAAAATACCCACATGCACCATTGTGCATTTTTATCAGTCAGGGAAGTAAAAACTTCCACAGGTCCTGCCAGAGAACAAGAACCATCTATCTTTGATTTCCAGACCCCTTCATTTCACTTCACATTTTAATTACGGAGGCGGGGGGGGAAGAACAACCATCAAAACCTCCCATTTTACTTGGGGAATCTGAAGTACTGCGATAGGTGTAATTTGGTCCAAAATTTTGCATTCTTAGCTTGAGGCACCTTATAGTGTTTCCTCTAGAACTTTTCTTCATAACTCCAGCAAGTTAATACAAGTGCATCCCTTCGACTTCTATGGGCTTCAAATAGGACCCTGAACCCCCTAAAACTTTTTCTGTGCTTGTTTCAGCTTCCTCTTCCTCCTATAAGAATCATAACCATTACAAACTTCTCTTTAAATGATATTCTGACACTGTGTCCTTGTTCTTCCTTATTTTTCAGTAGGCCACTACTGGAAATAAATTCAAGAATCTATTTTCTACTTACTGTATTGTTGCAGAACCACGTGATGTCTCCTTCATTGCCTGTATAAAATAGTATTGGTCCATTGTCTTTCTTCCAGTGCTGATCTGCTACTAGATACCGCTGCTGGAACGTAAGATTTTCATCAAATCCAAAGTGATCAATCTGTAAGAACAAGGAACAACATGTCCAGAAAGCCAAAATTGATCATGGAGTCCACTGCAAGTACTGACAGTCACTTTGCAGTTGAAAAATAAAGAAAAGCAAGAAAGTTTTACTAAAATAAAAAAAAATACGACATTAAATTAATTTATACTGTTACATTCCTAATACATTAAAATTCTTCTGCTTTACCAAGGAAACCAGCCAAAATTACAGGTGTATACACTGAAGGAGAAGTGTTATTTTCAGCTATAAAAAAATCCATGCCCTTTTTATAGTATCATACTTCACAAGATATTCTAAATATATTTAGGAAATCAGACAAATTTGCTGAGGGGTCACAAAGTATCTGATGCAACAAAACCGTATCAACAAGTAAAGAGTCATTGTTGTGCAATGTTTTGAGTCTTAGGAAAATTCCTTACTAGCCTTATCATTTATTAAAAAAAAAACCAAACACACACACATAAAACAACATACCAAACATAAAACCAAAAAAACCACCTCTTCCTTCTCTCCCCCTTTTGGCATAAGATTGAAATTTAAACACATTCTTGTTAGAAAGTAGGGGGGGTTTATTTCTTAGAAAATACTAATTCTCTGCACTTGTGCTATTGACAGATTTTTCAGATAGCTTTATGGAGTGCTTCTCCTTCTCTCCTTGCAATTTTCACTAATTCACATACCCTCCACTGCCCTATAAATATTGCAAGCCTATACATACCACTTAACCCAAACACCACAGTGTTAGCTTTATTCCCTCATTAGAAATTAAATTTCTATTCTTAAGATCAGTTTTTCAGCTTTTATTCACACTGCTGTGTATACACTATCCGCCTTGACCCTCCCCCAAGCATTCATCCATAATCCAAAGTTTATCAGTTGTTTTTACAAAGTAACTCCCTGCATGGGCATAATCGTGTTCTGGAATACCCACCCACACAGGCTTTTACTATTAAAAAAAATTTAAAAAACAAACTGAAACACAAGACTACTCCAGAAGAGCTATGCTGCTTAATTATCATGTATTCACAAATCATCACTGCTTTTATTCATCAGTTGAAGATGACCTGTAGTTTCCCAGTTTTGACTTCCGTCAGCACAAAGCATCATCTTTTCCTTTCATATTGTTTCTTGCTGGTGGTAACAGCCTGACATCTGCTGGCTTGAACATCTCTGCTCACCCATCTGCCTTTACACTGGCAACTCTGCCAAATCTCTCAGGTGCTCCAGGAACCAACCTTTCACATTTCCTGTTTTGAGAACATCTGCAAGTTAATGTTAAAAAGCTGCAAATCACACACAAATCCAACCACTCGCTGTTAACGTAGTGACCTAACTGCTAGGCAGATTCCTCCAGGCAGCTCAGGAAAGCCTAACTCTTGACCTGCAGGATCCAGCTACTCCACACCATGTACTTATATTTGCTTTGGGTCAAAGAGAGCACAGGAACTTATTTAAGATATACCATCTGCTGCAAAGTCTTTTTCAAACTCTCTCAAAGCTTACTCCCTCTCGGACTGATGCGAGAGGACAGGTGTGTTGCAGCTCACTGCTAGCAGAACAGCAAGAGCAGTTGGTCTGTGCATGGTCTTGACAGACTAAGAGACAAGGTCTTCTCCCTGAATAAGTTAACTTCAGTAACTGCTTCCAGACACAAATAAAACTAATTTATATATGTTCTACAGTTTTGCTCAGTGAGACCATTTAGTACTTACTCATAAGTACATGGTGATGTTATCATCTGCATATTTAAGGGCTCTTTCACTGAATTCAAGTGCTGACAACATATGCTGGGCTTATCTTACACTGACAACTCACCTGCTCCTTTTTCATTTGCACAGTTATTTTAGCTTCACCTTCTACATCAAGCATAACCAAGAGTGATTAGATGTAGAAAGGCAGAACAAGGCCAGCAACTGAAAAACTGTTTGGTCATAAGACCTTGGGATGATTAAAGAGAAGGATAAGATAAGGCACATCTAATAAAAATCACAGTATAGTTTATTAAAACTCCAACACTATTAGAAAGTACAACTAATACATCTTTTGTTCCAGGTCTGTTTGTAAAGGGGAGAAGTATCTTTTTCTATTTAACTTTCCTGCTTAGGCTGCTAGACAGAGATAGGAAACAATAGGCTCATGTGTCCCATCTGCCTTTTATGGAATCATCTAAAATTAAACATTTAGCTTTAAAACTCGATTCTGCATCCTTCCTGCCTGAAGCCACAGCTCCAACTACAGGACTACACCACAAAAAATATTCAACTTTCCTGAACTACAAAGATATGTACCAAAATCTTCTCAGTGCAGGCAGCTTAATATGTAACAGACAAAACATACGGAGGGGAGAAAAAAATCAGAACAGTTTAATGGATAAGCATCCTTTTGACACCAGGCTGAGGTTACTCAATGGGGTATTGTGCAGAACAGATTCTAAAGCCCTTCTTACTGTTCCTATTCCACAGGAGGTGGAAAATTAGGATAGTAATATTCCAATATGAATATATTTTCCTTAATGACTGCTAATTTTCTTTAGATATACGATTTACTATGGTTTCCTTGTGATGTGATCTGTCAGTCTACTCCCACAAAACAAACCCCAAAATCCCAATGCTCTAGTGAGTCTGCCTCTCAATACGGAGGGGGAGAAAAGTACAGGAATGTAAGTTTTCTTTTGCTGGTTTTAGTAATCACATTGATCAAAGTGTCATGATTCTCCATCTTGACTCTGAGCCACACTGTAGGCTCACTCACTACCATCAGTCACATTCTTCTTTCCCATTCCTCCCTCAATCTGTAAAATTTTGATAGCCCCACAGCAGCTAAACTGCCTCTGTTCATCATATTCATAACACATCAAGCCATGGTCATGTGTAAAATCCCAGGCAGCACAGACACAAGTCCAGACTTCTACAGAAAAAAATCACAAGTACTTATTACTCAACTGAGGACCAGGAACTCCTTTACTGCTAGATGATGGGGCTTCATACCTTATAGTAACTTGTCTTTGCAAGGGTAAGACACATAACTACTAAAAAATAATGTTTGTAAAGCAGACAGAGAAAGAGAGAGATGTCTCAACTGCTGGTTATTGCCAAGAAATTCAAAGAAATTCTTACTCTAGAACATCAAAACACAGTTTGGAGGTATCCCAAGGAGTACCTCCTCACAAGACTAAAAACTGTTTGAAAATGTACTAAAAGGGAAGAAGCACAAGAATCAATGTAAAATTGTGAAGTGAAAGGTTTGGACACAAAGGGAAAGCTGTGGTTCAAGAACAGCAGATGGAGCTGTCGTGTAGCCAAACTGCAGGGCTGCGCATGGGAGCTGCTGGTTCTCATTCAATAAGTGCTTTCTTTCACCATCCTTTATAGAACAGGCATGCAAACAAGTAATAAACCCCACAAACTGTGTGAAGTATACTTTACAACTCAAATCACCCAGATATTTTTTTAGCTTTTTTCCTTAAGTCAGCTTTCATCAAAAAGTTGAACCAGAAAATTTTTTTTCTATACTCATGCAAAAGGAATAAGACAAAAGCAACAACTTTTGCGACCAGACTTAATTGGAACAGATCACAACAGCAAAAGAAAAAAGCAGTTTAGTACACATTTACAATACCTTAACTGTAGGTTAAAAGTAACAATGGTAAAGGTATACTAGCATATAGAAGGTTTTGCTAATTACAATTTTCATAATTACAGTTATTGCCAGGATGTCAGTAGTAAGTACAAGGTCCTGAGCAACCTAATACAACTTTGAAATTGGCCGTGCTGTGAGGGGAGGTTGGACCAGATGACATGCAGAGTTCCCTTCCATAACTACACTATTCTAGGATTAATCCAAACCAGTTACACAGCCTAAAGTTTTAAGCTTCTGTAAACAGGACTACCTAGCAAGTTTAATTAGAAATAAGAATATAATCGTCAGCAATACAACAGCAATGTTTTACAAATGAAAGTATGATGTACATAAAACACACTGACACAGAAACAGTCATTCTGACACTAATAAAAGGAAGGATAAAAATAGAAAAAGGAGTGCCAAAAGTAATAAGTTATTAATAAAGTTCAAGGGAAACTTTTGTCAGCTGAGGTAGGCAGGATGGGAATACTTTGGAGAGCTACAGCTGAGGCAAAGAAAGCAAGCAACAAAATTTCAATTCCATGTACAAAAATCTTCATGAACCTTGTTTGATTGAAAAAGGAATCACCTTGTATTTTCCTGCACATCTTTGAGTCCAAAGACTCACACAGCATTTGGGGAAAATAAACACACACACACAACAGATTGCTCCAGAGACAGCCAGCTCCAGCTGGAAGACTGCAGCCACTACCCAAAGCACGGCTGCTGAGAACTGCACTCACTGAGTTTGATGAAAAACAGCAGGAGGCAGCACAAGGCATTGTGCCCAAGAGGCTGATGAGAGCTCCAGACTGAAGGCTCAAGTCAGCAGCTTTGATCCTTCAGCTCAGAGAAACCTTCTACACAGTGAAGCACAGCTCATTGCCTCAGGACAAACAGCCTTCTCCAGCCTGGTCCACTGAACAAACTTATGTTGGGAGGCAGGGCCAAAACCCATCTTGCTGCCTTCTGCTTGAAATACATGGCACATTTCTTTGACTTTACCTTATATGTGCACACGTATCGTGCTTCTGTTGAGCTCTCAAAGATGACTTATCTCAGGGTGGTTTTCTTAATGTGCTTTTTTGTTGTTTTGGAATTCCATTTAAAATAAAACAAGCCACTCTGCCACACATCTCCCCCAGGGAGGAAACAAAAATCAGCAGAGCAGATGTTAGTTATTCTACAGATGTTAGCCTGCTTAATATACTGCTGGAAGTATTCAGGAACTATGGCACTGCATGAAGTACAAAGACAAAACAGGACACGTGGGCTAAAACCCACTTCCTTCTCAGCAGCATCTTAAGGTCATTAGTGACGACAGAGACAGGACAGCAAACCCAAGCCTTTACCAAAAAAATACTATAATTCACAGACTAGCTTCTAACCAAAAGCATTTGATGTCATTCAAGGTGGTAAATCAGCACCTGATGGTTTTATGCTTCTGAGTTTCTGGCAGTATTGCAAGTGGCTGAAAGCCTTTCTGTCATGCCACGACTTTCGATCCTCTAGGCAATAGCTTTGTTCTCCCAAACTTGGCTATTCCATTTGAAATCAAGTCAGTTGTTTTACTCATGAGAAGCCAGGGGATTTTAAAAGCCATGCTCCACCTTCCAAACATTCATGGAGTTGTTTTGAGTGGTCATCCTGTCTGAATTATTTCCTGAGGACAGGAAGATACAGGATAGTCTGAGGATATCCTCCTGCGTGAACAGCAGTGTGGGCACTAGCCTCTTTGGGATTTCACCGATGCTTTTCTATTCCTGGTTTTACCCCTGACAGGGTGTGGGGCTCCAGTCCAGTCAGCTGGCCCTGTTAGTTTTGTTTCCTCTTGAAAAATCTTTGCTTCCTCCATTTAAGTTGCAAGTTCATGACGGCAGGGACTGCCTTGCCATCTTTATACAGCATCGTATTCACCGAATTTTGTTACAAGTACTACTACATATAGTTAAATATTCAAGCTCATAAAAACCATTGCAGCAGTAGAGTACCAGTAGAATACCAAAAACATATATACTCACACACTATTTATGTCTTTATAGCAGGGGAGACACAGAATCAGAAATGAAAGCTAAATAAAAATCAGTTTTAAAAAAGTGTCCCTCCCTGACACTATTCTTGTTGCTTTGTTTCCTCCTATTACACATTTTTGTGTATCATAGCCTGCCAGAACTGAAGCTTCATCTCACCAACAGCTGGTAAGATTGTCTCAGTTTTGTCCCTGCAAATTTAGTGCAGAAGACGACAGACAGACAAGAAAATCAAGGTTAGCTTTGTTTTATCTTTTCCATTTTATATGCAAGGAATGAGGTGTTTCTTTGCTTTCTAGGCTGATACTTGTGCAAGGGACAGCAATGATTGAAGGTTAGCACCAATCTGTTGAAATTCATAATCATTTGATGCTCTGTGGAAGAGCAGGGAGATGTAAACTCCACCTTCTCACATCAGGCTACATTAACCCACTAACTTGAAAGTCCTACATGTAAATAATATAAGAAAATTGGAAGAGATAGACTCTGTCATTGTAATCTTCCACACTACCCAAAATTCAGAAGTTTTGTTCACTAGATTTAATTTTATTTCATTAATCTGTCACATTTAACAAAACGTAACTATACGCATGCTTTTTGCATATTAACTAATTCCAACTTCTATTCTACTAGTGATGGTCTAGCACAACTGTTACCAGTTTTTCCTTGATTGGAATTAGCTTTCAGACAAACATGCTCCCCAAAACAAATGCAGGCTTAAGATCCTTGTAATGGAGGGACTTCTTCCATTGCGACTATGTCCTTGTGAACACACTGACCTTTGACTAGAATTATGCTTTGTGTATTTTACTGAAGCTTCTTTTACACTGCAGAAGCCATGTCACCTGCTCTTGGGAGGTTGCAACTGTTTAAGGAAGTCTGCTTTTGGCACTCATTTATCACTTCAGTGATTAAAAAGCACTGACAAGGAAAGCCTCAGACAGGAACTCTACCCCTGCCCTGAGTCACACAGTTTGGACAAGACACTTAAAAGAAAAAGACCAAAGAACATTTAAACAGCTACAGGATATGCTGTAGGAAAGCACCAGGCTACTCAGGTCAGCCCTTGTTAGAAACAAACAGTTCCCAAACAGTATATGATGAAAGGTTATTTTTATGCTGGAAACCTAAGCAGCTAATGAGAACATAAACAAATTGGTTTCAACTTCCACAAACCATTAATAGTTTCGTGCTGCAATTGAAACTCCAGATTCTCCTTACCATGTAAGGATGAAGTCCATAGACACATTTAGGCTTTAACTACTTAAGCATAAAATCCTGCACCAGTCAGAGTGAGGATGCCATTCCTCGTTACAACTCTTCCAGTTGGAAGGACAGTCTGAGAGGTCCCCCAGGCCCTCCCAAAATTTGCCACCCCAGACTAGAGAGTGGCAAAGCTCCAGCACAAGGGAGAGAATGGGTGACCAAGGCAGGAGATAGCAGGAATCACTTCAATCAGCTTCACTGCTGATGCTCCTTAACCCTGCTCTCCATTCCCCTGCCACTCTGTTCTTCTTCAAGCAATAGAGAGGCTTGCGCTGCTGAGAATCAACCAACTACATACATTTGTAACAAACTACTATGGTGATAAACACACCAAATGTTCACATCATTGGTGCTTCCATTCAAGGCATTATTATCCTGGTGAAATTCTTCCACAGGACAAGGGATGGGGCAAGGAGTAGAGAACAAACATATCAAAGCTGTATTACCCAAACAGCATTATTTCATAAGGCTGAAATAAGCACAAAGATGATGCACTACACCAGCAAAAACAAAGTTACCCTTGTGAAAGGTCTGTCAGACCCTTAGCAGGCAAAGGCCTGTGATTTTTTCCATCTGCCTTCCAGATTGAATTACAAATCCATCGCATTTGGAGGATTAACTTCAGAGGAGAGGAAAAATTTGTACATGAACCTTCAACATGCCACAGATTAAGCAGTATAAAAATATTCCAGTTTTGCTGAGTGTGTTTTGACTAGAACTAATTGTTTAAATAAAATACCTTACAAAATAAGTTTGATCTTCCCTGATCATGGGAATGGTTGGTGGCCAGCCATTTATCACTGTATAGGAAACTATACAGAAAAGCCAGCGCTTCCAGAGCAGCATGTGGTTCTGAACAGCTTTTGTGGAGGACTTGGTTTTCAGGGAGTTGGGCAGTAAGGAAAAGCAAGCTGCTGCTTTGAGGCATAAATCAAATGTTTTGTTAATGCTAGTTTTGCTTTCACCCACTTCCTCTAGTTCAGTCTGGCCTCAGTCCAAGCCCTGCTGAAGTCAAAGGGCCTGATGCCCACCACTTTCTGTTCCTGTTGTCTTGAAAGGAAGTTCCTGCATGGAAACTACCATCTAAGCCTACTTCTGACTAGCCTTTTCACGCTAAGTCCCCTTGTGGATGCTTTTAGAAAGGTCTTTTGCTTTACAATGCAAGAAAACTTACTCCCTTTGGAAGCAGGATAAATTAACTAGGAATGAAAGGAGATGCACCACCAAGTGTGTACATATCAGCAGTCAGAGGGAGAAGGTAGCGCACAGTATCATAGCTCCCTGCGTACGCACACCCCATGCAGGCAGGCCTTTCAGTGAATCCTCCTCTTCTGGAAGGAGAGAAACTTCTCAGATCTTACTCTACAAACGCCTTTTCCAGATAATCTTCACATAAACACTCTCACATTAAGCCTGACACAAGGGTAAGCTTGTCTCTTGGGCTGGAGGAGTGAATAATGGAAAAAGCTGTTATGCCAATTTGAAGATGGAAACAACAACCCAAAGGGATCAGAAGTTTTGTTCTTTGCTCACTATACGCATTTAGAGAACAGCAACCACACTGTAGCACAACTGACAGTACTAATCCCACTTGGTAGTAGCACTGCAACAGTATTAGAAAATATTCCAGGCATGCCAGGGCTGAACTAAAGCACAGGAGACAGGAACTAAAAATTTATAATAAAAAAGAAAATTAACCCCCTACACCACAGGCAAGGAGGACAGTATCTACTAACTGTGCCAAAAAGAAATGCAATTCCCATTCTTCTGTCTGTGTTTAATTAACTGAACTCACGTGCCTAGAAAATAAAGACATTAACCATTTTGCAAGCATATGGAAGATCACTGAGTGCAGGCTGGTTTTCCCCATTAAATTTCTTACAAGTTTCATTGCTTTAGATATATATCTACAAATTCCAGAATGTATGAAATAAAGAAAATTAAGGTATTTCTGAAGAAATACCTTTTAAATCTTCTTTTTGAAGATTTAAAATTAAATAATCAAGTGTGACCTCTAGTCTCTCACCAATTTGGCATATGTTATAAGTTAACTGCAGACTCTACGATGACTTCTTATATAGTGTTGGATTGTCTTGATCTCTTCAAAGTCAGATTTTGAAATCAATACAGAACACATTAGCATCAAATTCCATATTGAATTTCATTTCCTTCCTCATCTCCCCACCCCTCAAAAAAAAAAGCAAGAAATTCAGAGCTAAGACTGATTCAACTGCTAGAAGCTCATGGGCAATTGGTACAAGTCAAAATAACTTCAATGAAGTTAACAGGATTTCTGTCATGCACATCTGGCTTGTAAACAGCTTGCTACTTCAGCCATGTGCAGTTTTGTGTATTGTTTAGTCCTTTAGACTTTCTTTAATCAAGACAGTCTATCAGAAATCTTTCAGTGGCCTATTACAGCTTTTAATGAATAAAGCTAGTGAGATAAAAAATTCTTATTTTCAGAAAGCATAGTCATCATTGATGCTTTTTGTAGTCTCTAGTATTAACTGCTCACTTGAAGGAAGAGACTGCAGGTTGTGAGGAAATTAAGTGTTTCCTGCTTAATTTGAGAAGCTGATGTGTGCATTGTGACCCACAGATAAGTAGTGCATAAAAATAAAAATTCACTGACAAGCTTTAACAAGTACTTCCCCGTTTTCCTGTCCACTGAATAAGAGCTATTGTTTCTGCTTATAGACCTGGCTTATAGCTTACAGCTCCCATTTTAAATCACATTATGAAATCACAGAGTAAGAGCTGCCAAGTACTCCTGTACTACTTGATGAGTAAAACATATATTCTAAGTAATTCACCTCTGAGACAAACATCAGCATCACTTCTTCTCTAACCACTGACAACTTTTAATGGGTACCAAGGGGCTCTGTAAAAAGCACTTTGTTTTTTCCTTCACCAGAAGTTAAAAGTGCTATTGTATTATGGTGCCAGACCTGAAAAACAAACCCATCTTAACCATTCCCGACATCTGTTACTATTCAGAGACACCAACCTGAGTCACAATAAGATGCTGAAAAAATTGCTAACTAGAATTTAAAGTGCTACTCTCAATCTGTCTTATTATCTTCAAAGCGTGTTTTAGGCCCATGGTTGAGAATTACTTCATTAGCATTAAAACATCTTATACAGTACTGTTGTGTACATGTTTTTAGTGACACTCATTTACATACAACAGTGAAAATTTCAAACACTGGAAAACGCTGAATTGGATTAAAGGCATTTTGTTCTGTAATCGTAAACTTCCCTCTTGTGAGTACAACAGATGCAACATCTAAGAGCAAAACTGCACCCTTAGTTTGCATTAATCCAAACTTACCATCTTAACATCACCTAATCCAAATTTATCATCTTAAGATGATAGATTAAGACAGCATTGTCATCAAAAAGGGGATCCAATCTCTTCCACCTCACTTTCCTTCACTCTGCTCATTCATGCAGTGACCTGAGACTGAAGTTAAATTGTTTTTTGCTGTAGTACATTTTCAGTTAGATCAGGAAAATTCTGGGATTCACTGGCTTCCTCTAAGTCAGCCCTTCCTGTAAAATAGAAAGAACCACGTCTGAAAAATATATCTTTGCTTTTCCTTTACAGTCCTTCTCAAATTCTCTTTTCTGGCTTGAAACTTGCATTCTAATTTTTGCACTTTCAATCAAGGCTTTCATTTTCTATGCCTCAGAACTTCAGTCTGTAACACAAAATAGGGTATCAAAGACACTTGATCTAGCCAGAAAAGATCAAACTTCATTACTTTGAAGCTTCATTACTTTGAAGCTTCAACATAGCTTCCTTTTATGTACACACAATATGAAGTGCAGATGTGTTTCAGAACACAAAGACTTGCATATGAATTTACTAAGCTATGAAATACTGACATAGACATGAAATCTAGGAAGTTATTAAATGCAATTAGAACCCTGGATCTTCTGGAAACGGTGACACAATTGACATGTATTACTTCAAAAGACAATCTGACTGAAGTACCAGGCTCAGTAACTTGCTGAAGGTAAGTTAATTTGTTCTTGTTACATTGGGTTTTAGGCCAATTTGTAGCAGTTCACAAAGCAAGTGATACACTTACAAAGTGTGATTGGGGTGAAGGGTCCACCAGCACATTAAGTCTCACACAGCCATCAATTATCAAATTGAGTGAAGAGACACCACATCCACTCTCTTTTCTGAAAGAGACAGTTTATCACTGAGAATCCTTCAAATATCAGGAAATTTAAGGCATCATCCTCTCAGCAGTACTGCACTTAAAGCACCACAAGTTCTTGGGCTACGGCTTTTGTAACACTGGTACGCGCACTGAAGACATGAATGCAGAGGTGCAAGACAAGGCTCCCCCAAGGTCAGAAAAGCTGCCTGACTCCAGACCCTCCCCACTATGTTGTAAGGTTATTTCTGCTCAGGCAAAGAGAAGTAGATGGCTCTGGGATACCTCACCAAGTCTTTCCAATGAATTTGAACTGTGGTCACTGACACAGCTGCCTACAAAGAAGCCATTCAGATAGTGGTGGTCTTCCTGCAGCTCTGTATACCCTACACATCATTTTCTCTGTAAAGTTCAGTTTTGGATGGATTAACACACAAATCACAAGCACCCTTTTACCAAGTAAGCAACCAAAGCAGAAGTGAGAATAGTCTTGCCTATAAGAGTCACACTAGTATGTCAGAAGAGCTGAAAAGGAGACCAACTTCCCCAATATAGATACAATTTGTTGATGAAAAGATGTGGCTGATGGCAGAGTATCTCCTTCAAGGGCCATCTACTAATCTAGGTCAGCATGAGATACCTTTATACTGGGGCAATTTCACTTCTGCATTGGAAGAGTAGAGGGCTGAAAGGCATCAGTTACTTATTTGGGGGGGGGGGGAGGGAATCACACCCCCAAGCCAAAATAATAAAAGTTGTTGAGGACATACACAGTCCAGTATGCAAATTAAGATCCTAGTCACACTGCCACAGGCATTGCTCAACTTATTTCTCATTATTCTAGACTTTAGCCCCATCGTCAGGGATGCTGGACACTTAAAATGGTAGACAGGAGAAAGTTCAATGTAAATGAGCGTTGAGCTGAACTCTAACCCTGTTACTTCTCTATTTTTATGAAAGCAGACTTAAATGTCATTGCTTCTCAGTAAAGGCTGACACTAAACCCTCAAGCAACACTACTGGTCTATAGGCCTTCATGCCAAGGGGCTCCATTTAGAGATTGTAATTCCACATGAAAATTCTCAGCTGCTGAAATGTACTCCTCCAACATGCAACATTAATGAATTGTTCACAGTGCTCAAGAGGTATTTTTAAGCAACAGAATTCATGCAAGAAATCTATTTAGACTTTTCAAAGTTTTCTTTTGTGGAAATATTAAATATTTAAAGACTATTCAAAAATATTTTTTAATAGAAGTAGGTATAAGAAATGCTTCTTTTGTGACAGTGTAATATTTTGCCATATTATAAAATCACTTTTACATTGCATGATTTTACATAAATAATTTTAATTTATGTTGAAAACCATCCAAGGGGTAAACCAGAATCGAAACAGGAACTTTAGGTAAGAAGAAAGACTCAGCAGCACAGAACAGAAGCAGATGATTCATGCCATAAGCAACTATAATGTAAATAAACTTCAACAACCCTGAGGTGGCAAAGTATCACCACCCCTATTTAATAGGTTAATCATGGTATTTATGTTCCACTATAGAATCATAATGTAATTACAAAGTCCCAAACAGCAGCACTTGGTGCATGTTTCATAAGGGCTGAAGAGTTTGCCCATCAGCTCTTCATGCTGGGCTACCGGTAAAGAGCAACCTTATGCCCTCCATGTGATTAGACCTCTCAGCTAACCCTACATCTTTCAAGTGCCAGGCAGCAGCATTCAAATATTTGATGAATACAAAAAATACATTAATATACACACATGTCCCACCATGTTCAGCAATACTAGTAAGTCTTTGGACAAGGAAAGCAAGGATTTCAAGGCCTGTGAATAGGACCCCTCTTTCCTGCAGCAGCCACTCTCAGCCAGTATGATTTTGCTTGAAGTAGGGAAAGGGAACATGGAAGAGACTGAAGGGAGCAAGATGTGGCATCATCTTTACAACAGGATGTCACGGGGACTCTTCCCTCCCTTCTCTCAACATCTAGCTACCTCCCAAAATCCACAGATCTCAGGTACACGGCAGGTCTGCTTCTTTGCTGGCAACTGGAGGGCATGCTGCTGTCTGCCAATAGATGAAGGAAATAACCAGGTGATACCACAACCCAGAGAGGGGACGAGGACAGAGGTGTTACAGCATGGTGGCAAAGGGTGGTTCAGACAATGACACAGAATTAGTATCGCTGATACTATGACAGCAATGTGCAACAACCAATGTGCCAGAGCAATTATGTGTCACGCTTAAGAGTTACAACACTACCACAGGATTGATATCCTGGCCAACACGGACCACACATTGCAGAAGGTATCCACAGTACGTTACCAAAATATGCTTCCGGGCTATTAGAGCAGTTAATGGAGGAACCCAAATCTCAAATCACTACCCAAGTGATTGAAAAGCATTAGACAGAGATGCTTTCAGGACATCATAGGATTTATACAGGGAGACCACTGGAAGAGGAGTGCTCCCAAACCAGTAACACAGTCTGCAGAAGGATATAATCTCAATGTATGGATTTGTCACTAAAACTGTTCCCAGCCCACCTCTCACACCCCTAGTGACAGGGACCTGGACTCTAAAATTATTCCGTAGCTATTCAGGATAATCTTACAAGGGTTATCTGTTTTCTTCATGTCTGTTCTCTCTGAAAGCGTAATCTTCCCATTTTGCTCATTCCGTCAGAAGTTCATCTTCTACAAAGGTGAAACAGGAGATGTTCAATCCACGCACCATCCAAGATGCCTGTGAATTAAACACCTTCTCCTTCTCACCACTCCCTGTGTAGACCAGGGCATGAAATGCAGATGCAGGCTACAAGCCTGATTCTAATCAAACCAAGAGAATACTAGAAAAGTGTCCTGTCCCCTTATTATACCTCTGTGATGGTTGCACTTGACCTCTTAACCAAACTAACAGTAGTTTGGTACAGGCTCCAAAGGAGGTAAAGACCTGAGCCATGGCCAGGCGAAGAACTCCTGGTTCCAGTCTGTTCTCCGAGAACCCACAAAGAAGCCAAGTGGCACAGTGAGCATTGATGCTATGAGCTTGGAACACCGATCATGTGATTGACACATAAATAGCGGGTGGCTTTTCCAAGACTCATTTATCAAGGAACAAAGAAAGTTGTGGGTACAAGGAGTCTCATGCCTACCTTTTCCATTGCATGTAATTTGACTACGAGCCAACCCCTTTCTCCCGTAAATATGACAGCCTAAGTGAGCCTTCTTTGAGCTCTCCCTGCTAGGCAGCATGGCTGCACAGCAGCAATCTCCCCTTGAGCTGGAACACCTCTCAAGCGTGCTCCTCAAGGCAGAGAGACCTTTTACCAACAGAAGATTGTTGGCAAGTGACCGATATCGTGCATAACCTTGTAGTATGGTAACTTTGATTACATGCTGAATTGATAAATTTTGCATATATAATCCCTTAGACATAAACCGTTGTCCAAGTCTGAGACTAAGATTGGACCTAGCCACACCGAGCTCCATCAGGAGTTTAGAAGGCAAGGGGGTCTACTCTGAACCTCGTGACTCAACAGGAGGGTCCTCTGTACCCTTATGTATCCCCGGTCTCTCTGTGAATCATTCTAACTTGAGTTTGACCCAATTTTCCTTTGTATGTTTCTTCCATGCAGTAATTAACAGAGTGAACCTTGCCATCAAACTTCATTAAGTCACACTTTTACAACATCATATTAAAACCACTTTTGCTAATACCTTTGACGGTGATTTTTTAAAGCAATCTAAATCACTCGTTCACAACAGCCTCCCAGTAAGAAAAACCATCACCTCCCCTGCAAAAATCAGGTACAGCACAGGTGAAGACACAGATGTTCTCTGACACATACAAAGGAACGTTCACTGTTTTTGTGAAAACCTATAAACAAGCAGGATTTCAAGTTTTCTGCAAGGGGATCACACCAGCACTTGTAGCCCTCTGTTCTGTCCACATGCTATGGATTTTGCCAACAAATTGTGAGGAGAATTGTCAGAGCAGACAGGAAAACAAAGCTCAGACTAATAAGATAAATCTATGCCATATTTAAAACAAACAAACAAAAAACCCCACAACTGCTATTTGCAGTCAGGGTACAACTGAGGCCCCTGGCCCCTCTCTGCCAACATGCCGAGAGTTATGTTTTGGAATACAGACTTTGGTGCTAGGATATGGTGTATAGATACAACAGAGCAGACTGGAATAACTGGAGTATTCAAGACCTGGGACGTTTTGCCAAAGGGAACGAGCATTGCAACACCTAGAAATCCACAAAAACATAGCACTGTCCAGTCTGGGGCTAAACGAGGCACCTGATAGAATAAAATGTCCCCTGAATCCCCACGGAAGCCCCCGGCCTGCAGCTGCACTCGGCTGGGCCGCGGGAAAACCTCTAAGTGACAGAAACTGCACCGGCAGCACCTGCGAGGCCCCGGCGAGCCCCGCACCACACCGGCGCGAGCCTCCCCGGGCAGATTTCCCCTCACCCCGCCCCGCCGCAGCTCCCCCCCGGCCCAGCACCGCTCAGGAGCGCCCAGAGCGGAGCGGCGACCGCGGAGCTCTGTATTAAGCGGAGCTACCCGGCCGCGGCGTGAGGGAAGGCAGGAGCCGCTCCCCCGGGCCGCGGCGGGCTCCTACCTGCTGCGTGAGGTAGCGCGTGAGGTAGGGGCCGGTTGGCGGCGCGGCGCCCCGGCGGCGGGGAGGGGCGGGCAGGACGCCGGGCGCGCTGAGGAGCAGGAGAAGCAGGAGGAGCCGCAACATCGCCGGGAGGAGCGGAGGCCGCCGCCGCCGCCCCCCCGCTTTATAGCGGCCCCGGTCCCCCGCCTGCGGGCTGCCCCGGGGGGAGCGGCGGGCGGCGGGACCCAGCGGAGGGGGCGGTGCCACGCGTGCGGCCTGAGCGGGCAGCGCTGTGCGCCCCACCCCCAAAGGGGAGGGGTTATCCCCGGCACGTGGAGGGGAGGGCACTAAGTAGTGGGGCTTTCCGATTGGCTACGGAGTCGAGGGGGGCGCGCTGTCGCGGTTGCCTGCGGCGACTTGGATCGGGGTTTCGGCCGCGCGGCGTCCTGCAAGGAGACGGCGATTGGCTGCTTGAAGCACGTGATCCGCCCTTCTCGTCGCTAGGTGCCTATGAAGGACGTGTGAGAACGAGGTTGGCATCTGATTGGGCAAGTGGGGCGGCCCTGTCTCCGGACTGCGTCTCGATTGGGCGAGGGTCGTCTCGTCCCCGCCCCCAGCAACGGCCCGCAGCAACTCGCCCTTCCGCCTTCCGCGCTCTCCGCAGGGCTGGGGCCGCTCCGGGGCTTCCCCGCGGCCGGAGCTGAGGAGGTGGGGGCACGGCCGCGGTAACCACCTTTCGGCGTTTCCCTCCCGTGCGGGCCTGAGGGCACCGCGGGGGGGCGGCGCCGCCAGCTGCCCGTTCCCTTGCCCAGGGGACAGCGCTTCGCCGTTTCTCGCCTCCTGCGGCCGGGAGACGGAGACTCGATTTGGTGACGGAGCGCTCGAATAGGTACATCGGTAAGAACGGTAATACTGCAGTAACTGGAGCGTTTCCTGCGTGCTGAGCAAAGCTTAAAGCGCCCGGGAGGAGTGACGGGGCTGGGGTGGAGCCAGGCAGCTCCCTCCGGCCTTCAGCACCCTTGTGCAGTGCCCGCGCCCGGCTAGCTCGGCCTGGCTGCTCGCTGTCGGCCTCCGGGGGCGTCTCGGGGCTGGAGTGGGAGGAGGCTTCTGGTTAAGGGGTAAAAATTGCAGTGTGAGGCCTGTGACACCTCTTTGTGTGCGTTTGGATTTTTTCCTTAGGGAGCGTTGAAGGCAGTGACCCCACCAGAGGGCACCAGGCACCGATGGAAATCTTGGTGAGGCTTCAGGGCTGTTGAAAGGCAACGCTCGTTGGAGGCTGGCGGAGAGGAGCACCTGGAGCGCTGTGTGATTCCCTGGCTGGGTATGTGGGTCCAGAGGTTTGGTTTGTTTTGTTTATTTAAAAAAAATAAAGTAAAACAGATATATTTGCACTGCCCTTTTTTAACTTATGTCCAGATAATGAGTACTGTATTTCTATCAAAGAGAAATAGAGGTGTGGATCTTGAGTCTGTTTGCTCTAAAGGGAGCTCTTACCAGGACCTGTGTGAATACGTACATGCTACGCTTTATCTCCCATATTTCAATGGAATACTTGAAGTATTCACTGTGTTTTCTGGGGTGTGGGGTTTTTTTCTTTCTTTAAAAAGTGCAGATAACATATACTTTGTTTATATAGTTCTGAGTTGAAAACCAGTTGGAATGCGAAGCACCTGCTGGTTTCTCCAAGTCTCCCTTCTTGGGCAATAGCAAAATCAGACTTAATTTTTAAAATGGGACTTCTTTTCTATATTAGTATGTTTTCCACATACTTTTTACTGATAGCTTGTACTGTAACTAAAACAAAATAGTTCCATTTTGACAAGAATCGAAGGCATGCACCATTTAATATATTAGGTCAAATGAGTCTCTGTTAATACGTGTTCTGAGGAGAGATTTTTTTTTTTCATTTTGGTTGGCCCCCCAGTAAAGCTTTTACCTTTTCCTGCCTCTGTTTTCCTGGCCTTTCCAGGAAATCAGTAGGGAATATTGGGATATCTGATTTTTTTTTCCCCCCTTCTCTGAGTACTCCAAGTAATGAGTTTAGTCACTCGCATATTTCTTGTACTCGTGTTACAGATCTTGTTTTTACCAGAATGCTGAGAACGGCGCACCTAAGGGCAAAGGGATAGCCTGTAAGTTGAACTTTTTTTTGTGGCAAAATATGAACAAACTATCATGGTTGATTATTGAATGATTTTTAACATGTAAAAGCCATACTTGAGTCTCCTTTACCTTTTTGGCCTTTTGCCTCTCTGAGGGAGTTATGGGATGAAGATGTGAAATTCACTTCCTATTCTGAGTTTATTCTGCAGCTTACATTGAACAGAGATGTATATTTAGCTATTACTGTGATGAAAGTGCTTTTGCAAAGAAGGATTTTTAAGGTGTCCTTTAATTCAGCTGTAGAGAACATTTTGGTCACTTAAGTTGGAACTCTATGATTTGAGGTACTTTAGGGTATTTTTGTCTACATGTTTCTAGCACCTGCTGAGAAAAAAAAGTTAACTTTCTAAAATAAGGGAAGTTTCCTAAAAATTGTTATTTTGGACAGTATAGTGATAATAAAGGCAAGATAATTCTGCAGGAAAGTAATACTGAATAAAAATTTATTTATTTATTTATTTAAATATTTCAGCATTTATTTGTCAGTTCCGTATGTCCTCTTTGTTGAAATCAATGGTAAATACTGTAGAGCTGTCTCTTTGTCTCAAAGGGCGTAAGTATAGATGCTATTGAGAGCCCTTTTGAGATTTTTCTGGGTATCTTCTCCTTTCAAAGTCAGTGGTATTGAAGGCGTTTGCAGAATTGCAAGCATAGAATCATTTCAGTTTTTAACCCCATGTTGTGACTTCATTCTAGATTAAGGAAAAAAAATCAGAAACAGATTTGCTGCAGTGCCGTGCTCAAGGATAGTTCTAATAAAGATTCCCAAAATACAAGCGGGAATTTGCATGACTTATCTGCAATGGTGTGCAAATATCATGAACACTTGCTTCTTATTACATATCCTCATCTTTTTTTTTCTTTCTAAAGGGTTAGTTAAGGCTAATAATAGATGTTGTCTCCATTGGGCTACCATTTTCAAACAGAGATCATCATTTCCTGGGGGCTGCCTTTCAAAATGTTCAAACAACCCAGCTAAAAGCAGATAATATTAACATCTTGTAAAATGAGAACTCTTTGAACCATTTTGTTTCAGGTGATGCTGTGAGCACATGAATAGTGTGAGAGGACTCTTGGCTGCCTCTGTAATTTCTGTCCAGAACTCCTGCTTCATCTATCCTGCCTGTCAAAAATGCTGTTCTAGGCTGATACTGGATTCTAGGAGGTAACGTCTTGTTTTGGGATTTGTTAACTGTAACTGTCAGAGGCCTTGGGAATCTCTGGGAGCTGAACACAAGTTAAAACAAGTTGGTGGAAATGCAGCCATTGTAGAAATAAGTGCTAATTTCAGATATTTATGTTACTTATCACTATCTAGATCTCTTTGTATTCCAGTAGCAGCTTGGAGGTCATTATGGATCAAGAGTTCTATTGTGTTCAGTGCCATGCAATATCGAAGGACAGTTTAGGAGAATAAATGATGTGTGTTAACAGCTTCCAGCTGCATCCCCTGCAGTCTGGTTCTTTAGTGCCGTTCCTAAGTTGGAAAGCATTAGTTGAAAGCCTCTCCAAATCAAATCCTAATTCTTTTTTTTCTTCTCATCTATATGTGCAATGCGTGGGGTAGTCCTGTATGACTCTGCCACTTACCTGTGTGTCCAGAAACGTATGAGCTTTCCTTTTTAATCCCACTGTTATGTGAAATCTGTGATACACAGAAGAACAGTAAATCAATGAATGTCAGCACTAAATGGAAGGAGCCGACTTTGCAAAGCAAGAATATCTGTTGTTTCAAATGCTGAAGTAAAAGATAAGTGCTGTTTGCTGGTGATTTTTTAAATCTAGGTATTATACTAAAGCTACAGGAAGAAAAATCCCAAACCAGAACAAAACGCAAAAAATGGGGGTGCAGGGAATTCAAAATTACTCCCCAACAGGTCATTCAAAGCCCACTGTTTCTCTCCACCTTCACAACAGGCTAGCATTTAACAAATCAATAAAAGCAGCCAGAGGGATTCTGTCATGACACAGACACCTTGCTGAGCCTATGGTAAGATTAATGCCTCAAGGAGTAAAGAATAAGAAAGAATCTTATAGCTCATAACGGAATATTTGATACATTATAGTAGTAATACTTATGGCTGCAGATAAGTTCTTACTTCAGCAGTGATTAACAGAAGTTCATGTATTCGATCTTTTTTTTTTATCCTTATACTGTCTTTTGTCAGGTTTAACTGTCTAAAATGCGGCTGCACAGGTGAAGCTAAAGATGTAAGCTACAGATATAGATTGTCCCTAAAGGTTGCTGACACTAATGATTTGTTTGACATTACCGTGTTTGGAAGTTGCTTAGATCCGTTCTTTGGGGTCACCGCAGAAAACCTGCAGAGGTAAGGAATGGTTTGTTTCTAACTATGTAGCTGCTGCTTTTTCTTCAGCCTAAAAAAATTGAGATAAGCTTGGATGGTGGGGAGACGAGTGGGAAGAAGCTGCTAAAGTGCTCCCTTCCAGCATTTCCTTGGTACCCATCACCTTGAGAAAATGCTGAAGTCTGGTTTCTTCCTGAAATCTTGAAATTTTGAGATGAATTACATCTGCATAAGAGATCCTTCACTTGTCTATTGAAGGCAGCTACCACCTAAGTGAGCTTCACAATTTGGTTGGTTGGTCGTCTTCCTTGCGTCCTTCCGGCTTTATTTGAGATGGTTGAATTTCCTTTGTCTAATGTCAGATTACTAAGTAAGTAAGTTGGCTTTTCCAGAGATTCAGGCATATTTTTTCCTCAAGATTTTAGAAGAAAAATTTAAGGTAGAGATAGAGCCTTTGGGTTTTGGATTTTTTTTTTAACAGTTTGGATTTTAAAAAAAAGTGTGCACCTTATGGCTTTAATTCAATATGACCAGATTTTCCTTTAGCGAGGAGAGATTTCTAAGAAAGCCTGTTAGTCCTCAAAGCCTGACCACCTACATTATAAACTTCAGATTTTCTGATACGTTAAACTGCTAGGATGGGATATTTGGATACATTCACTGCTTGTTTCTCAGTTCTGTTATTTTCCAATGACTTGTGTTATCACTGTGTCAAAGATGAATGCTTTTTAAATCACATATTAGCAGCATTAATAACATACTCATGGCAGGCATTCTACACTATACTGCTGTACTACTGTCAGCTGTGAAAAACAGTTATTTGCCTGTCTTAATATGGATGCTGCTGTTGCTGTAAGGGTGCAGGCAGAAAGGATGTGTAAGCAATAGCAGCACATTGACAGCATTATACAGTCATTGTGTTGGTACAAAAATCACGGCCACGCAGGGAACACCCGAAAGTTGTGTGTATATTAAACCTATTCAAAGCGGTTGTTTTGTTTACTTCTATTTCACCAACAAATTAAGTGAACTAAACAATTGAATTTATAGATTCATGGTTTCCCTGTTTTCATTCTGTGTTTAGTTTAAGCTACCACAGTATCTTCTCTTTAGCGTGTGTCCTACATATACTACAGCTAAAATGCTATGTAAGGCTTCCTCTGTTGGTGCAATACTTCTATATGTTTTTACTCAAGGTGTATTCAAGACTTCAATCAGCTGTCAGAAGAAACAAACACAGATGCATCTCCAGGAATGTTAGTTCAAGCAGTGGAAACCTGTTTCATTGGAAAAAGATTTATATTTGGAGTGAAGGTAACTTCTAATCCACTTTACTCTCTTATAACAAGTTTTTTCATTAGCTTGTAGCAAGTTGGGGGCATAGACTGAGTTATCAAAACATCATGTACAACATCTTTTGGGAATTTGAGAACATTTAGGGCTAGGACATAGGAAGGATTCTGCTCCTCTTCCCCCAGAGTCCTGTGTTATTTTAAATGAGTCACATCTAAAAGTCATCTTGAATGGCAGTAATCAGCTTGACAGTTTGTCAGGGCTGCTTTCAGAGAGCCTGAGCAGTGCCAGCTCCTGTGCATATCAGTAACAGCTTGGAGTATGTAAAAAACCATGTACAGTTCAAGCAAGAAACAGACTGTCTTTTCAAGCACTGCTCTACCTTTCCCATGCTGCATAGTCTCCTGGCGTCTGAAATGTAAGGAGAAACACATCCCTTTGCAGCATTTTGATATTTCTGGATTTAAGAGCGTGTTTAAAAATGTTGATAAAGTACAGCTGTTCAACATAAGCATCTGTGGCTCTTTTATGTGTTTAAGAGACTTTGAAATATTAGTTCTTAGTAATATTTCCATAGAAACAGTCTTCCAAGTTCTCTTCAAGTGGTGCTTGTGTGAGTCATTCATATTATGAAGTCTGTGAACTAAATTCTACCTGGCAGGTGTTTTTCCTCTCCCACAGGTACTGTGAGGTTTGTATCTGAGCTGAGATTTTCCTAATGCACAGCGTCTTAAGTAATGGAAGTTGGAGGACTTCATGGATTAACTTTACTTAACTGGAACTATTCACCAAGTCTCTAGGTCTGATGCCTTTACAAATACAAGTAATCCTACATATCGACAGCCTTGTTGCTGCTCCTGCACACACAAGGACTGAACACACATTCGAAGACCATTTGTTCAGCCTTTGGCTGTAGATGTTTCTGTATAGTTGTGTTCAGTTATGCAGATGCAGACAGTTGCACTCTCCCAGATAAAACTCAGAATCAACATAACATACTTTTTTAAGACTTACCTAGAAGTGTATTATTCTTGGCTAACAGCCTTCAGCCTCAGCCATTGCATAGACTTACGGAGTAGGAGGTTTGTTGAATTTGAAGACAACTGTCTTTGCTTTTTGGCCTCTCTGGCATTGCTAGACCTTGAGAGAGAGGTGATAAAGGGTTTATCCACTTCTCAAAACATTAGATAATTCCCTCTGCTTTTAATGTTATTTTTCACCTGTAATTTCTGTGGAGAGAGAAGCACGTTCTATAAAGAATTGCAGCTGAAGCTCCTTTGAAACACTACTCTCCTAAATAAATCTGAGAAGGTAAAGGTTGTAGCTTATTTCCCTTTCACAGAGGTAGCGCATAGAGAACATCATGCTGGCTTTGATAGCTGAGCTGCCAAGTCAGGTTTCTGGTAGCAGAGTGCTCTGCTGCAAGTGCTGCCCAGTGCCTCCTAGGTAAAAGAAAAGCATTGGCCTTAGGCAGCTAGCCATTTGCACAGAACTGCACTGGAGGAAGCCCGGAAGCACCCGGTGCCCTAAAGGGAGGAAGAAATTTTCTGTAAAGTCCTTTCTTAGAATTCGTGGTTGTTTTTCCAGCTCCAAAACTCTGCGTAATTGCAACAAGCAAAGAACCTCTCACTGTGATGCCCTTTATAGCCCTTGCCAGTGCTTATTTCCCAGGGAGCGCTGCATTGTGTGACAGACTGTTTTGTATTCTCTTCCCTGCAGATCCTGACAAAAAGTGAGACCTAAATTTAAGCCTGACTTAAAAGACATGCGTTAATTTAATTTTTTTTAATCACAAAATAAAGCATTGTACTAAGTTGTTTTTTGGTGTTTTTGTTTTTTTTTTTCTTTTTCCCCCCAGGGTTGTGCAAGTGAAGATGGAGGGCGTTCTGCTGCCAGCAGCATCTTGCAAAACTGTTGCAGAATTAACAGAAGTACAAAAAACCTTACAGCTTGCCAGATCTTCCTGCCAAACACTGCTGTTACTGGCTTTACTGTTATCAGCTACTTCTGTCGGCTCCTGCAGTTGGCAAAATGCAGGAGCTGTAGTAACAGCTCATACTTACCTGATGTATCTTCAGCTCCAATAGATGAACCTGTCAGTGAGCTCAGTAGCTTGTCTATCCTGAGCAGAAACTCCTGTTTTGTTCAGTCTAGTGGCAGAGAAAGTCTTTTAGGGTCCTGGCAGCAGTCCTTCAGCATGACTTCATCTGTTGCTTGGGTAACAGCAGAAGACTTTCCCACTCTGGAAGTGGGAAAGCTGGTGAGTGAACAGCATGAACAAGAGGGGTGGCCTGTCTCTGCAGAATCGTGCAGTGTAAGCCTCAACAATCAAACTCTTTGGGATTCACAGTTTTGCAGCTCTTCTGTGAAGGAAGGGGATAAAGAGGAGGATAATGAATTGAGTTCACAGCCTAGTTGGACTGACAGTATCTCTGCAACTGGTAAATTAGAGAGAGTATCCTCTTCAAAGACTGAGTGTTCACACAGAAACAGTTCCAGGTTGTTACAACATCCCTTGGAATTTGGGATAAAAAGCATTTACCCAAAGACTCATAGTAGAAATTATTCTTACCCAGAAAAATCCCACAACTCCCTTTTTCACAAGAGAGATGCCTCAGCTTCTAATCACATAAACGTAGCTGGAGCATCTCAGATAGATGCTGTGCTTTGGGATGAGCTCCCATTCTCAGAAAGCCTAAATGAATTTTTAGCCAGAATAGAAGATGGCAAGAGTGTTGTAACATCACCCAGCCTTGATGCAGGCAAACAGGCCCTTCCTGAAAGGAGCAAGTTGGGTGTAAATCTTAACAAAACTTATCCCAGGCAAACCCTAGTAGCTGGTGATTTGCCTGAAGCGAGCATCTCAAGGAGGCTCTTGCCAGCAGCAGAGAATGATAGTTGGGAGAACATATTTGCTTGTCTTCAGTCAAATGCAAATCCTCCAAGTGATGAGGTGTCACAATGTGAGTCTTCCTCTAGTGTTTTATCTTCAACTGACAAGGAATGTGGAGCATCTTGCTTTATACCTAACCCTCAGCTACCTATTCTGTCACAGTCCTTGCCGGTTACATCAGAGCCTTCTGTTTCCGAGAGCAGGTATGTGCAGTCCAGAGAAGCAAACATTGATATTTCAAAGTCATCTTGGTCTTTTATTAGTCTGCAGTGTACTGCTGAAGATGGAGAAACCTCCTGTTTAAAAAGGAGCAAGGCAGCTACTTGTGTGCATTCTGCACATGATAGCTGTTTAGCTGGTTGTGAAAATAAAGAAAATTCTTCTTCTACACCAAGCCAAAGAACAGATCTTACACTCACAGGGGCATGGGACTTTGATCCAGCAACTCCCAACAATACAAGAAGGACACATAAAAGAGAATTAAAACCATTGACAGAACTGTCAGAAAATATCTTCAAAAGTGTTAATAGGACAGAGATGCTGTGGAACAATAACTTCCCTGAAGGCGGCTACAATGCTTCTGCTGATCTCTTTGATGGAAGTGCAAGAGAGGTAGCAGAACCTGTAGAATTCTTAAATAAATCATGTAATTCTTTAATACAGGAAGATACTTTGACAGAAAAGGTCACAGCTCCTGAATTGGTGCTCTATCCTGGAGATGTTCCCTGTAACAGTTCAAAACCGAGCTCATCCCTACATAGGTCCCCTCCTGCTTTTAGTAAGCACAGTACACCAGTAACTTGCTCCTTCTGTGATGCAGAATGCAATTCAGTTAGCGCTCAGGACTTTGTTCCTCATTCACAGTCAACTCCTATGACAAAACCTCTCCAGAAACTGTGGCCTGTTGGGGAAAGAAGCTCTTTTGTCACTATCTTCATCCCTAAAACTCCCACTAAAATCCATTCCAAATGCAAACGATCCAGGTCTTCCTTTCAAAACACTCTCTTGCAGCAGCTTACTGGCAGGTTAGTGAAACGTGCAAGGCCAAGTAACAGGGAAGACAAAGAAAGTAATAGCTCTGTTTCACAGCAGTTCCCTAACAGCCAACTGCCTGCCAACTTTGAGGAGTGGATCCCTCCATCTGCAAACAAAAGGTTGAAACCAACTGCATCTTTAAACTTAAAAGCAGTTAGCTGGGCTACTGACTTGCAATCGACCTGTGGGCACACTGGCAGGAACCCTATTTCTGAAAGTGGAGAGAACAGTGAAAATGATGTCTGCTTCAGAAGTGCGAGATTAAACCCTGGGGATACAGCCAGGATTCTAACAACTCCTGTATCTGCAGGTGTCACCAAGGCCTTGTTTTTAAACAATACGATCCTGGAAACTTGTTCCCCTTCAGAAGGCAAGAATCTCCTCTCAAGTGGGAATTATTCAAGGGGTATATTGGAAGGGGCAACTGGCTGGTCTCCTGAGTTGTTCTTCCAAGCACAAAGCCCTTTTTCCAGTAAGCCAAAATGCTAAAAAAAGATATTTCTATGCTGTGTTCTTTTTAATTATTAAGACTTTTGGGAAGGAGCCAGTAGAAGAAAAGAGCTGTTTAAAAACAATTAAATTGTTTATACACCTATTGGCATATGTATTCCTAAGATGAGTTATGTTTATGTGCAGATCTTTGTACCACAGAGATGGGGGAAAACAGAATTTGCAGTTACTTTATTTTATTGTAAATTAACTCTAGCATGTGCAATAAAATCTTTTGTAAATGTGTGAGTATTTAGTAGCTCTCACTTTATCGGGTACAGGTAGGTGAAGTGTTTTAGTGTTCAGTGTTGTCAGGTGGAGGGGACCATCCTGAGAGGTTGGTAGCAGCTTCCAGTTTTCCTGTAGGCTTTTTCAAGTTAAAGACTGCTAGTGGCAGATTCCTGGCAGTGTCTTTCCTCTTCCTTGCTTCGGGTTCTTCCATGTCCCCCACCCAGAACAGCTGCATTTAGGATCATTGAACAGAGAAATCTTGGAGCTGCTGCTGCAAGCTTGTAGGTTGGGTCCTGCAGAAGGATGTGGGAACCTGGTGGCACAGGATCCCATCAGTCTGAAAATGCTGACTTGTAGAAGCAGAAGCAGGCCTAAAATTATCTGCTGTGACTTTTTTGGAGGCATAGAATTAATATGCACCATTTACATCGTGACTGGTGACAAGGAGACTTGACTTGGTTCATTCTCTGCTATGAGATAGATATTACTACATTTCTATGTTTGAGGCCTCGCTTCATTTCTAACACACCTACTTAAGCCCCAGACGCAGTGTTTGGTCAGAAGAGTTTTGTGCCTCTGCATGCAAGGACCAAAGTGTATCAATACTGATAACTAAAGCACTTTACTTCCAGGTTATAAAGGCACCACCTCTGCCTTAGGAAATCTGAGAGGCAGAAGTTGCTGGAAGTTAGAAGAGTATTGTGGGAATGTATCATTTTGTGCTCATCTTGTTCCTCTGTGTTTTACTTACTATCTGTGGTTAGTCACTGTTGGAGTCGGGGCTAGAAGGGCTTCTTGTGTGACTCTGAAAGGCTTCTCTAACCTGGTCTCACGACAGGTACCTCATTGGGGCGTGCACACAAACCAGCGCGTTATGGCAGGACCCACCTAAGACAGCCAACAGAAACCATGTTTGGGGTTGATGAAAACGAGACCTTTGGAGTTTGAGCTGTAATCTTTGTGTGCCTTCACATGTTTTCTATAAAATAAATCTGTACTCTTTATTTTCAGGACACTCTGGGAAGTACGAGGGCAGTTACTCTCTCACCACCTTGTCCTTTATCCACTATTTGTAGAATGGATCAGCCTTACAGAACATACAGGTAAACCTTTTCAGTTTTTCAGTCTCTACCCTAAGTTCTGCAACTTCTAATCAAATGCATTTCTCATTGAGGGATGGGAGGGAGAGGAGTATTTGAAATCCAACAAGCCGCTTCTGCAGCTGAGCAAGGTATTAATGAGATACAGGCTCTGCTGCTGAGGGCACGGGTGTGCTGAGGCTGCAGGCATTCCTGCAGCATGAGCAAAGAAAACGGTTCCTCATGGCTACACAGCAAGTCTGCACAGGTAAATTCACCTTACAAAGAAGTTTTTCCATAGCAGTCAGTGTTGGTTGGGTGGTTTTTTTTCCCACTATGTACTTACAGTTGAGGAGATTGAGGCACAGGTTCAAAGACTTGCCCAACATTAAGAGAGTGTGCAGCCTAGCTCTGGATATCACTGAAAGACCTTAACCAGCAAACCATCTTTTCTCCTTGCTGTCCTACCCAGCAAGATACTCGAGCACAACCCACAAGTTCTTCCTGGTGTTTAAGGATGCTGCAACAGTAGGTGGCAGTGGCAAGAGGCTCGAGGTTTCTTCTTAGAGGTCCAAGCCTAGATCCTCGCAGTCCCTGGATCCTAGACATAAACAGAAGAAAAAGGAGCATCCAGTTATAGCAAAAAACGGGGGAGGGAAAGCAGAATTGAACATAATTTGATGACCAAAGTAACTTCAAGCATCATACCTGTGAGTGGAGTCACTTGTTAGGTGCTGTGTCAGTGACACCTGCCATTGCAGAACATGGTCATGCTGTGCTGTGATACACAGATACCTATGCAGGGCTGCTTGGCACAGCCAAAGGACATGAGGGTAACAGAAGAAGCCATATAGACTTTATAAGCTGTTGATTACTTGCCCAGCTGAGCTTTAGCCCTGCACTTGACAGCAAATCAGAGCACCAGACGGCACTAGGGTTGCTTCAGTCAGGATAGTGCAGGGCTGTAGGGTGAACCCACCTAAACAAGCCCCATGCTTGTGCCTGCATTTACCAAGGCTATGCCTGTTCAAAAGTTGCAAATAAAATCCTACTTGATGAATCTGTTAGGGGCAAGTAGAAAAGGAGTAAGATACATAGCCTGTCTGGAAATGGTAAATCTACGTTTATAGTTTATGTAGAAGAAATAAAGGGAAAGACAGCATTACTCACAAATCAGTGAGCACAGGGACAGTAATATTGAAAGAGTTTTAAGACATCAGTGCTCAAACAAATAAAGCTTGAAACGAGTTGTTTCTACTACAGCCTCCCACATAATATGAGACTGCAGCATCACTGGCTCTTTAAGCACTCCCTTGTGATGAACTGGACAAACACCCACTTTATCATAGGGGCTAGACCAGATCCCAGTGATACACCAGAGACTTGATGTGGCTAGCAATGAAACGCTGCCAGAACTTCTACATCGTATACCCGACAGCATCTTGACATGAAATGTTTTGTCCAGCATGAGTGATTTTATTCAGCGGAGAATTCATCCACATACTATGGTAAGTGATAGCTTTTGTGCAAGCTGATGTGATTATAATTATAAGCTTGTACAAAAAGAATAAAGCTCAGCACGTTTAATTCTGAAGGTAATAAAACTCCTGAAAATGCATATCACGTTTGTGGTTGATTCTCTATGCATAGAAATCCATAAATCAATACTAGATTTTAAATTAGGTAGGACTGTCTGTACGATACTATTGAAATTAATGCAGGGCAGTCAGCTCTCCTGTGCTTTGTGTGAGAGGACTGCACACATAGCGAGACCAAAAAGTACTGTTGTGTGACAGGCCCCTGTCAGCAAGATGATATCTCAGCAGAGCTCTCGAAGTGCTTGGTAGGAAGACTGTACACAAGAAGATGGAGGAGAGGCAGTAAGCTGGCTTGTTTTCATTCCGGTAGTCTGTTGGTCTTGCATTTCTTCCCCTGGGCAGTTTGTTCCCTTTTTGCAGGGAGCCTTCGTGCTCCTACAATCCTTTTACGCAGAGCAAAGCCTGGCACAGGCTGTGCCCTTGCTGCTGCACCTGCTGAACAAGGAGGTTGCACATCCCACATTACATGCTCCTTGCAAGGAAGAGCTACCAGTCTTCACCTGCCCCTTACCTTTCCCCAGGAAGAGCTTGGTCTGGCTTCTCCAGCCATCACTCCCACAGGCAACATGCTCCAGCCCTCCTCTCTTGCAGTAAATACTCAATTCCCAAGCTGTCTGAGTTTTAAGGATGTTTTCTTCCCCTCCTTTTGCCCAGTTCCTACCTAGCAGCATGCAGGGACTTTTCCCTCTCCAAATACCTCTTTGTTTTATTACTGACTCAAATTGCCAGCTTCCTGGGGAACACAGAGCAGATGGTCCAGCCCTCATGTCAGACATTTACCAAGGAAGGATCTTCGAGGTCAGTGGAAGAGGCAATAAAGGACACATGGTATCTTCAAGCTTCACAGCTCATTTCTCAGTGTAAATGTTAGCAGAAATCATCCTTGATGGGGAGCAGAGCACAGGGAAGAAACCTGATCCCCAGAATGAGTCAGAGCACAAACTTTACGTATTGACCAAAAGACTAAGGACTTAAAATGGGAGATCTTGTCCAAAAGGATTCCAGGCCCCCAGAAAGGCAGGTCACTGGGGAACTCCAATGGAAGAAGCAGTCTGCTGTGGGCATGGAAAGAGCAAGTTGAAGGCTGAAGAGAAGAACTAGCATCAAAAAAAAGGGCACTGGCATAAAGAATGAATTCAACCGAAACATCCAAATGTCACCTTCATCCACACAACCCTAGCATCCTGGTAGGACAAGAGCTTAACCAGCTACAGGTTTGCAATGATGGTTAATGAAGATGCTACCTCTGTCAAAGACCACCCTCTAGTGACTGATGCTGGCATTTCTTTGGTATTTCACACTTTGCTATGAATTCTCTGGTTGTGAATAAGATTTTTCTTCTGCTCTAGTGCAAAGGGACATTGCTCCCATGGACAGCAGCTCTACCTTTGCTCTTGCTGCAATATCCCAATGCTGTGAGAGCCTTGCTGTGCTGGACCCAAGCAGAAAATGCTCAGCAGCCATTCATTTGTTGGTCTGATATTAAATCAAGTGAATCGATTTGTCTTGTGCATATTTTTAAGGCAACTTTGCTTTGCAGTTCAAATCAAAAAAAGCAAACAAATCAAACACTTTAAACACCAAGTGGAAAGGATTAAACATTTATTTACATACAGATACATATGTAAGCAATTTCTAAGTATAAAAAGGACATTACAAATAAACATGAAGCATCATACATTCATCATCCTGGTCATCGAAAATACATTCCTTTCTCAACCCCATTGTACCACACTTGACAACAGGAACTTAAAAAAAAAAAACCAAAAAAACAGACAAGCCAAATGCTTTTGACAGTCAATGATTCACAGTTTGGTGATTTGCTAACACCTATACCCTTCCCAAAGACAGCACCACCCCAGCAACTCAAGATCAATGGTCCGACCAGCTGTAGTGCATTTTCTCCACTGAAATGGTTGTGCTTGATCAACAAGAAACACATTCTCTCCTCATCATTCTGGCCACATGTTTAGGAATTGGGGTTCTTTCTAAAATTCTGTACATTGTGCTAAGTTCACAATCGTTGGGGAAAAGACAGGAGACCTTTGTGGGAAAAATTCCAACCCAGGAAATTCCTTTAATACTGGGACTTCCCTGGCATGGAAGTTGCAAACAAAATGCTGCTTTTAGTGCTTAAGCAGGTTTTTAAACTACAATTCAAACTACAATTGATGGTATAAAACATACTTTGTTCATGCTGTAAAGAGAATTACATGCTTCAATATGGATTTGCTAGGAATCAAAGCTGAGAGTAATTCAGATTTTCTTCTGAGGAAATGAAGATGCCTTTATAACATCTCTAAAAATGATCATAACTTTCAGGAAAGAGGAAACGTTTTAGCCTCAAAAACCTAAAGGTAATGCAGAGCACAACGAACTTGTCAGTTAGATAACATTACAAAGGGAAACAAGCCAGTAAACATAAAATTAAAATGCCTACTCAAAGTATTAATGAATTCAAATGAGAGCTGGGTGAGTCTTTCTTTATAGATCAAAGGCAGTTTGCAAAAAATCTCATGATCTGCAAATTCACAGAACAGCCAAATATGTGCAGCAGAACAGAGTGAAGTGGAAATAAAAGAGGAGCAGAAAGAGCCTTGTCGCATATTGACAGCTGAGTGACTGCAGCTGCTCCAATCTCAGGGGGTTTATTTTTTTTCCTTTTGTAAACAGCTGTGGGGAATGAAATGGATGTGACATATCTGCAGTGCATCTTATTATGCTAAAAACCATGGCACATTTTAAACTACTTCTCTAACATCCA
The DNA here is from genome assembly GCF_034638445.1 of Ciconia boyciana. Lineage (NCBI taxonomy): Eukaryota > Metazoa > Chordata > Aves > Ciconiiformes > Ciconiidae > Ciconia > Ciconia boyciana. The sequence continues at coordinate 212,009,544 of NC_132934.1, forward strand.
GAGATATACTTGTCACTCCAAACCAGCATAGCAACAAGCGCTGGGCTTCCTCCATACTCTCATTAGATGGCCTTTTCTCCCCCAAAATGTTGGCTTAAGAAGTTGGGTTTTCCCCTTTCAGTGCTGACTGTATGTGGAGGCCAGCGGTAAGGCTTCTTCCAAACAGTCTGCAAGAGCTGAGACAACAGCAGTGCCTGAAGTCACAGCAGCTCTCCCTGCCATAGACCAAACATTTTATTCTCACTCCATTAAAATGTCAAAACAGCACTCTCCCCTCCTCCACTTCCCCCCTCCGTAAAGGCTTGGCTGCTGGGGACACCATGGCCATTACATTTACTAAAGCTTGTGCCAATGATGCAACCCAGACCCTCGGAGATATTCACACCACCACCCAAGCGACAGCTCAGAATGACTCTCCTCCTCCACACGGCCGTAAGTCTCCCTGGATGGAGAGCAGCATCCACCTGCTCACTGGAGATTTACTCACTTGCACCAAACCCCGACTGATTCTTAACATCTCAATCTCTTGTACTGGTCCCATAAGAAGGGAAACATTCCTCACAGGATGGCCTGTCTGAGAATGAGCTTATCAAATTAGTTAGGTTTATGTTCATAGTAAGAAGCTCAACATGGCACAGAAGATGAGCCACAGATGCTCTTCCTTCTAGCTAAAGCAGGAGTCTGATCCAGTGGTTCATGCAACCAGGATTGTTTCCAGTCTGAGACCTCCACAGTGCTTGAGGCATGAGCAGTATTGGGAAGGAGCAGATTCATGGATGAAAGGTACGGGAAGAATCAGCCTTTGAAAAGCTCCAAGGCTTGCATTCATGTGACACCAGACACACCAAAGCCCTTGATCGCTGCCTATGAAAGCATAAGAGTACTTCTAGTATCCCTTCTCCCCCAGGGAACTATGCACAGCTAAAACCATGACTGACATGGGTTTTGGCCATGTCAGGTGCTTGTGGACCAGGGCTGGACTCCAGGAGATGCTCGGCAGGGACACCACTGCGGTGCACTCACAAGCACGCATGTCCTTGGGAACATTGCCCCAAGATAAGCAGTAGTGGAAAAAGCAAAGGTGCAAATGCAGAGTTGGCATCTGCTTCTTGAGTTTAATTGTAGCACTACCCAGAGCTAAAATTATCTTCTGAGCTTGCTGGAAAAGGGTAACTGGTTCAACAAATGTGATCACATCCAGGAAGTGCTAATAGCTAGTTATTAATGTGGAAACAGAGACAATATCTGAGTACAGTACAGCCAGCTCCTGTTTATCCAGACAGATGAGCTGAGCTGTTAACCCTAGCTATACTCTTAAAACCAGTCTAATTTTTCACTGGCATTTACAGCCTTAAGTATACTCATTGCCATCTCAGTTTCTGCTATATCTGGGTTATCTTTCCCCAGTCACCCAGCTGACTGTATTTGGAGGGGCAAACATTAGAAATTAGAATATTTTTTTTCTGGATCTGTGGCTCCCCACATGGGGAAAAAAAAAATAGAACACCCAAAAAACCAACAAAACCCACACTCAACTCACATGGCATAGTTTTTACTTCTGGTTTAAGTTACAGCTCATTCACATGAGGGGAAAGAGTGTGAAGGCATCCATGGGTGATGACAGCCAGCAATCTTATCTCGGCTAGATATAGTACAGTAAAAGGAGACTTTGGGTCAGTTTAGCGAGGTGGTGATTAGCAAGGTAGGTCAGAGCAATGCAGCAGGCTACTTTGGGAGCCTTGCATCACGGTCAGCATGATTACCCTGTTGTCTATTTTCCTAGCCAAGATAAATCCTAAACTGAGGCAAATGGGAGATGTGGAACCTTTATGGTACATTTAACTACAGCTCGAGTGGGTGATCACATTTCAAAGACATGACTGGTTCCAGTTGAGGCTGTTTTGCTTAGGATGCACTAGTCGCTTATAGGAAATCAAGTGAGTGTCTCCCCACCACTCATCATCATAAGAAAACAAGACTGTCCTTCAAAATTATGATCCTTTGCTGTTTGTGAACAGTAACTAGAGCAATTACTACCCACTGCAACAAGAGGACAGACTTGACACAAGGAAAGAAAGGTTAGTTTCAAGAGCCAAATTTGTTCAGATAAGGAAAGTTTATAAAAAACTAAGGGAGAAAACATTTTGATATAACATCTTTCATTGGGCTTTCACTACTAGAATTGATTAGAATATTTCTTTCGGCTCCAGGGGGGTTTCTGATGAGCCCTTATGGTCATCAACATTTCGGAGAGCTTCCATACTTGCTCACTAGGAATTCACAAAGTGTCCTCTAGAAACACCTTTTCTAACTGAATAAGCTCAAAAAGGTCTTTGTTGGTAGGGGCAACACTTACAAGGATATTGGGTACTTTGATATTGAAAACAACAGAATGCAGAAGCAGCTCAGATGAGACTCAAATTCAAAGCATTCCTTATTAAAATCCAGAACAATCCAAATCTAAGTGACAGATGCATTTTTTTAAAAGAGGATGGGATTGAGGAAATCTTGAGTAGAACCATCCCTTTACTTTGCATTTTCTGCTCCACACAGTCATCCTCCCCTTGCACAAAGGGCTATAGCACTCAGTCTGCCCCACAGCCAGGAGAGGGTTTCTGTGATAGTCTCCAGCCATATCCGACCACAATGGCACCACAGGTCCCCAAAGGGCAGCATATCCTGCATGTCTGCTCAACCTATTTTAATAGCTAGAGAATTTCACCTGTTTTCCAACTGAATTCAGTCTCTGACTACAGAAATCATGCCAGCTCAACATCTCAAGCCTGATTTACAGACAGTTCTTCACACTGAAGAGAGAGGACAAGTGGAAAAGCAGCTGAACAAACAGCAGTCCTTAAGGATAATGAACGAGGCAAAGCCCAGTGGGTTTGACTATAACTAATTGCATCCCTTGTCAGCAAAAGCTCAGGAAAGACTGTTGTCTCATGTGTGTGCACCCATCATGCTTCTATATCACTAATTTCCACTTTCCCTCTTTTCAAATCACTGTCTCCTGTGTCAACCTCAGTCTGCTGCTGTTATTACTGATGCTGAAGGAATTCAATAGCCATTAACCACTAAACTTCGACTAGCAGGAGCCAGCTGTTACCAATATAGCTATTTCCAAAAAGACAAACAGCACCAGCAGGCTGACAGATTCTCAGGGCTGTTTCATGTCTTCTACAGCAAAGAACAAAGTACCTTGCCTGACAATTTGTCATGTGTGGTTTTCATTAAATAATGATCACAAAGCCATTTACCATTCAGCACAAACACATATATCTGACTGCACACTCAAACAACTTACCTGGAGATCAAATCAGGACTTCAGTGTTAGAGGTAGGAAGAAGCACCCAGTGTCCCCTTCTTTACAGAGTTCATGATTTCACTTTTTCCATCATAACTCTCTGACCTGAAGGGCTTTTTTTTTTTCTCTCCAGCACTTGGTGTCTCACGGGGAACACAAACAGGAACAGAAGGGAGTCATGGCTTGTCCCAGCAAACTTGCAGTGTAAATATCAGATACAAAATACCGGCGAGTACTTCACATACAGTGATCTGAAGCACAGAACATTTGGTGGTTTACCCAAGATCAGCCTGACTGAATCAGTGTCTGAACTGGAAAACACAGTTTAGACCATCCAGTTTTCAGGAGATGCTTTTACTAATCTCTGCAAACAGGTTTGCTAGATAAAGCAAACATCTGCTGACTATCCAATATTGGCTTCTGCATGGAGCTACTCATTGTGCTAAAAAATTTCAAGAAAAGGTCTCATTATGGGACTACTATAAAAATTAATATCCACCCAGAAATAAGAAGATTACTCCATGACTGTGAATATATCACCCTGAAAACACATCGAAATCTAGCAACCACACTAAAAGCAATGCTTTGCTCTCCTGATAGCAGAGAACATTTCCAGTCAAATTTGGCCCCATTATATCAATTCTGCATGGCTTTCGGACACTTGACCCAGCAAGCATCACAAGGCTTTTACTGACAGGTCTCCCAAAAATCCACTCATCTAGCAAGGTGTTGACCATAGTTGGAGAGCTGATTGTCAGATAATTGGGATTTGTATTTTTTTTAACCTCCTTTTATTTTTCAAGACTTTGATCACTATGCCACAGCACTGAGTTGTCATTAGCAGTCGATAAAGCTCCTCTTCTAGTTGGGAAGCCTTCAGCAGTGGACCAGACTGTAGAAGAGAAGATAAGCCCTCAGTGCTATAAAGAGAGGTGGGTTGTATGCACTAGCGAGATATTCGAAGGTGTAGAAAAATAACTCCTGCAAAGGAGTTACTACAATAAAATATCACTTCTTCAACAGGCAGTGTGTTTGTTAACTGCAGAAAAAGAGGCAAGTTTCAAACTACAATGTTGGCTTATGACCTTATAAAATGTTGCACGCACCACCATTGCTTCCTTTCAACTTCTTAAGTCTACACAGAATAAATTTTGAAAGGAATCCTTTCACATTTGTCCCTGCAGAAGTCAGATACTTCACTGTAACATCAGCCCAACTGCAGCACTCCACCCCACTGCAAAAGCACATCGCTGTCTGGAGATGGAGTCCTTACAAGGAGAAGATTTATTAGCAATAGAAAGAACCAATGCTTGGAAGTTGGTAGGAGGCTAGTCTCCAAAATAGTCACCTACAGGTTAGGAAAGCACTGGAAAAAGAGACTTAGCCTTCCAGAAACCTCAAAGTGAATATCCATGAAAATAAAGTTAGTTTCTGCTATTTGACTGGTTCAGCTTGTTCGGTCATGATGATGCATTATAGTTCCACCTCCAGAAGTGATGATGCAAAGAGCACTTCAAAATGCATTTATAGTGGTACTCAGCACAAATGAAAAGTCCCTGCCCTGCTTTGATGCTTTTGGAAATCAGGCAGAGGAACCCACAGGTGTTTTAGTGGGCAGTCTCCTTCCTCCTTGATTAACTCAAACAGCCCTGCCTTATTTGTTATCAATTATATGCTGACAAATCCAGCATCTGGAGAATAAGAGCTTTTACAAATTAAATATATGTAGTATTGATTTTTAACTTGAATATTACCTTACATGTAACACCCTGAGCCTTGCTCTAAACAGCTACCTAAAAAGCTGTGCAGAATCAGCTGTCTCAGAGTTGGGTGGTCTTCACAAACTCAACTGAGGCTGCCTTTGGCAATTTGGGGAATGCTCAAGACAGACATTGCTCTTCAGCACAGGCTGTACCACACAGTCCAGCACAGCAGAAGCCACCAAGTCCCACGTATTTCTAAATCCTCTGGATTACACCATGAGCAGAGACTGAAAAGGACCAGTACAGGCCAGCCCAGCAGATGACATCCCCCAACATCTCACACTTACAGCAGCACTTTGCTAGGTGTCACCTAAATGACAAACAAGCCTTGTACCACAACTTCTACATCTTCCTTTTTACCACTAGTCATAAAAGAAGAAAGTGACCTAAAAAATAGCAGGAAAATATTAAAAAATGGCGATATGACACACTGATCCCCCTTCTCTCTGACACAGAGTCAGCTCCCCATTACAGATCAAAGGCACAACATGACAGCCCAAAGAAGTCTTTCCAGGAAAATGTGAAAAAGCATTTTAAAATGCTTTTTTTTTTATTGTTATTCTTTTCAAGAAGTACTTACTGGCAGCTTTTTATGTCAATACAAAAGCTCTGTTATAATCTTCAGTAAATGCCAGATAATATTAAATTGATTAACTCTAAATTACAGCATATCACAGCAATGGAATTGCCAGGAGAGTTTTATCCAGATGAGCTAAACTGAACTCAAACTTCTAAAACCCATTTTTCATGTGCGCATTCACTATCTTCCAATTTTGCTTTAACGTCAACATGTAAATTTGCAATGCATTATTCACATATGGCACTAGAGGTGTAATAACATCGCAAACTCCATAGTGCTTCCGCTTCAGGGGTTTTGTAGAAAGAAATTACCTAAACAGTTACACATACACTGGAGTCTGAGATTAAGAGTACAAAGCATCAAGAAAATTAAGTGACTCTACAGCCCTGAACCTGAAAGCTACTCTAGCAGGAGACTAGATGCCAAGAAGATACTTTCAAGAGCGTCTTGGAGAGCAGTTCCACAAGGCGAGTGCTGGATGGGTCAAACAGAATGATACCACTTGCAACCCACTGCTATTTCCACTTAGCATAAAAAAAGCTCTACAAAATCATACGCCTGCCTTTCAACAAGAACTGTATCTACAAGCTTTATTTTTAAGCTGGACATATTGCAGACTGCCACTTCAAACTGTGCTCTTTGAACCCTTATACACAAGATTTTGGTCTTGTCTGGTGTGCTTTTTCCAATTCCACCAACAATGTTTCCCAAGGCTAATTTTTTTACATTAGGATATTACTAATTAGAGGAGGGACAGTTTTTTTGTTTTGTTTTTGTTTTTTAATTTCTGGAACATCTTTTCATCCTATGTTGGATATCAAAGCAGCACAGTCCTTTCCCACTATGTTCAGGCCTAGAAAAAGAGGTAACGAGATTTTTTTTTTTTATGAACAGTGCTAATTAGTGTTTTTTCCTAACCAGTCTAAGTTACACATTCAGAGGACAGTAATGTAGTAAGACTACATTTGGTCTATGCAATATTTGCTGAACTGCTAGCACCAAAGGGAGCAACTGAGCTATATCCATGTCTTCTTAAATCTTGAAAATGTTGATATATGCAACTTTTTTTTTAAATTCCATGTTCATGAAAGTGCCTGTAGATGAGAGACATAACATTATCTCAAAAACCAGAGTCCTCCATGAAGACACAGGGGCAGACGCTATATACATGTCTTAAGAGCTCACGCACTGGCAGCCCAGAAGATTGCCGGTGTAGTCCAGGGTCAGTGTTCATTGTTGGGTTTTTTTTCTTATTTTTTTAATTTTAAAAAGGACCAAACACATTGTTCTGTAAGAGAGATTTTGATCTCTTCAGTATCTTCTTCAAGAGAGGCTGCTCTAGTCTCCCATAGAAGAAAATGCAATAGCTCACATTCTGCATTACATGAAGCATTTGTGCAACTATCCTTTTCCCAACATGCTCCAGAGACTGCAAGAAAAAATGAATTTTAAACCGTGTTATATTCTGCTACGTTGCCATGCAGCTGGAGCCGTCAGCCTGCCATGCTTCCAGGTCTGCAACCTGACTCAGGGTAAGTCAGATGGGTCAAAGTGGCAGGAATTCCCTTCAAGGAGATAAATCTCAGCAAAAAAAAAAAATCCTCTTGGCCCATGGCAGAAGGGGAAATCACATGCCAGCTCTTTAATTAAAATTACAGCAAGTCAAGTAGCTGATACTTTTCCCCTCTCCTGGTAAGGGGGATGAGACATTGTTCACAAGGGTGTTCTGTCGTGCCTCTCTGATCAACCGGCAGGCCAAGTCCAGGAAGAGTTTTTCCACATTATCGGATTCTTTTGCTGAGGTTTCCAGATAGTACATGTCCTGCGCTTCAGAAAACTCTGCAGCTCTTTGCTGGGAGACTTCCCTCTTATCAGCTAAATCAATCTTATTACCTGCATTGATAAAAGATTTTAGAAAAAGAATTAATTTGACTTCCAAAACAAGAGAAACATAAGTTGATAAGGGATAAAGAAGAGTTTGGTGTTGTATATATGTATGGACAGTGGTTTTCATGTGGAACTTAGTGCTTGCTCTCCTCTCCAAATAATGGATTCCCTGATACATGTGATCAAGTTCATTTAATATCAGCTCATTTAATGGAATATGCCCCGTGAACATCCAAGTCAGTTAGCTTTAATTTAGCACCAGTGCATCTGTTTTCTGCTATCAACCAACATTAAAGGATTTCCATTTTAATATCTATTGAAAATTCTCCTGTTCTTGCTCTGAGGAGCACTTAAAATGTCAATTATAGCATGTGAGACACTAAACGTGATATTTCTCATGTCATTACAAGCTTTAAAAGAAGCCTGGCACAGAAGGCTGCTTTCCTATTTCATTATTCCCATGAAGGATTTGGCTGTTGAGGCTCAAGAGGGATGGGCCTGGGGGGCACTCGCAGAGCGAGATGGGGCGAGAAACTGGCCCCTTCCCTTGGAGAGTTTGGTTTAGCAGAGTTGATTAATGCTTCAAACAAGCGTCTGATACGATTATACCCTATTACCGGCCACTTCACTTCAAACATGATGTTTTTATCATAAATTAATCTTACAAAAAAGATAACGGATCAGGACCTACGATAACACAGGGCTGTGTCCACAGACTCAGCAGGTTCAGGAGGAAACATCTCCTGGCCTCGCTTCTACCAGCGATTTTGTGAGAACTAGTGGGAGGAAGACTGCACTTCCACTGGCAAGGCATGCCTCATTGCCCTCCTCTTATCTGAGATGCCCTTTCCTTCCTGATAAAGCAGTTTTAGACCCGCGGCATACACTAAAGGTACCTTTCTAAACAAATTATCACTCAACACAAGCGGTCTATGGGTGTCACCATCTTCAAAGTGGTGTGGCTGTTATCTATATTTTGTACTGTAGATGCTGATAATTAAGTTAATGCTCCCTAGAAATTCACATATACATTTGTTAGTCATTTACTAATTATTTCTGCACCATTTGTACACAGTGTAATGAGTTTCTTGCCTGGAAGCTCCTTAAATCCCAAGGCTCACTTGCAATACCACTGGGGCATGTAAAACTCGAAAGATTTTTAAAGCCACCTTAAACACATTTTACAATCCTCTAGATTTTTCTTTTAAACAACAAACTATTAAAGGAAATAACAACACTGCAGTATGAAACTTTTTGGCTTTCCCCAGGTTATTTTTTCATTGTTCTTTATATATCCTTGGGCCTTTAAAAGCCAGGTCCTAACTATCAGATGCTGAAAGAAGAGCATGGAAAAGCATGGGTAGGCAAAATAACCTTCACCTTGCTTGTAGCAGACAGATGGCCTGAGGTCTGCTTTAGCTTGAGTTGAAGCTCTACAGATTAACATAACATTCAGTTATTTATTTTTAGTTTCCCTAAAATCCATGCAAAAATATCCAGTTTTCCAGCTCTGCCCCACCTACGAATGCTACAATCCACACAACCATCATGTCCTGATGTGGTTCCCAGATCCTGACCCACGCAAGACAAGACTCTGGTTGTCCCACAGCAATGGGGCACAGCAACCCACAGCCAACCCCAGCTTGAGCAGATCCTTATACATTTGTAGAGATCCAAGCTGGGAGTCACATGGGAAACTGCTCTATTCTTAGCTCAGTTGGTAGCTGCACCATCAACACTTCAGTCCCATATGGGACCAACTGGTGGGAAGTATCCACCTCTGCACACAATAGCCTTAGACCTGAGACAGGCCCACACTTCCAGAAGCGGCTGTGGTGTCCTGAACATCACTATCAGCATCTTGGGGTTCTTTGCATAAAGAATGGTCCAAGCACTGGGTTTAAGGCACCGGCTGTACCCTGTGCCCGCCTGCAGTTACAACTGGTTGGCAACAAGATCTGCTGCACCAGTTCAAGCATCCTGCACCACTAGTTCACACAGATGCCACGTTTTCCTCCTGCTAACACTTCTATCTGCCACCAAACCCCTAACACACACAGCTCGCCCCTTCATCGCACCACCACCCCACTATGGACGATCATCACTTACCCACTAGCACGGTTATGACCTTATTGCTGGCATACTGCTCGATTTCTCGCAGCCACTCGGGGAGACACCGGAAGGATTCTTCACAGGTGATGTCGTAGGTCAAGATTAACGCGTTAGCACTGCGATAGTAACTCTGCGTGATGGACCGGAATCGCTCTTGTCCTGCTGTGTCCCAGATCTGCAGCTTTTGGCATAACAAGGAAGGATGGTAAAAGGGGAAAAAAAAATTATTTAACTTTTTTTATTTGATAGCAATGCTGTTTTGACCTAAAAAAACCCTTCAGGGTAAAACCAATGCTGGGAAAGCACTTAGCTCTTCTCCCTGTTGGCTTCCCCTCCCCCAGCATTTTTTGTTTCCGCTCCTGCACTTGTGGATTGAAATGCAAGGCACAATCAGCTGGCACTGCGGCCAACGGCCCCTGGAAGCCACAGGTCTGCGGGCTTTCATGCGACTTCTAGGATCTCCCTCTGCTGTGCACAGAGCTGCTGGCCTGGAGTTACAACACAGGTGCTGGAGGGAGAAAGTCACTTCTGCCCCTGAAGTCCAACCAACAGCAGCATCCATCCCAAGAAGAAACAAGAAAGTCTCTCCTCTAGCTCCCAAAGCTAGTTATAGTTATCCTGAGATGATGCACTGATGGGTAGAAACCACAGGATTGACCAAGGAGCTCAGCTGAAGGCTGATCCGAGGACTCTAACACGTTTCCTCTCTACAATTTCAGCCATCTCACCCAGTTGCTCGCTGCCTGCCTTCCCAACATGTAGAACTGGTTGACGTGTCCTTAACTATATCAAAGAAGTCATGAGTGTTTGCCAAACCCTCTGGGTCCAGGAAGACAACATACGTTTCCCAATACAATCTACACTCATAGTTTTTATAATTTGACCATCTGATAGTTTTGGTGGGTCATCAAAACCTCAATTCTTCAAAAAGGCAGTCAAAGAAACAAACATCCAAAATTAAAACATTTCAACATAAAAGAGTACTTCTTTCCATCAGCTTTTATTTTTTTAAAGCACCCCTCCCTGGAATTAAATATGTGAAAGGCTGATTTCCAGCCAGAATCCTGTGTACTTTGGGAAGAAAAAGGTAAAGTATTTGAGATTTTTCCGTATATTTAGCAGCCCGTAACAGAGAAAACCTTATTCTTGCCCAGTTCCAAAGTCAAACTACACCAGCTACTCATCATAAATGTGTTAGTTTGAAATGAGAGCTCCCAGTAGCAGCTTTCAGACATGGGGTATGATTTTGAAAAAGTACTTTTTTTTTTGCAGAGAAAGTAATTTGTGGCTGGCTCACAGCTCCTGGGCACCTTTGTGCTTAATCTCTTGGCATAGCTGTATTTAAACAGCTGAACTTGGCACCTGCGGTTAAGTGACACACAAAACCATACATCAAGTTACTTGCACATGAAATTCAGATAATGAACGAGTCCTCATTAAAACAAACCAGCCTCCAAACTCTGGCAGATGGAAAAATACAGATAATTTTGTTGTTGCTCAGCTATTTCCCAGGAAAAACATTTACTGCTTGGTCTACTGGTTAACTCCAGCTTATATATGTTTTGCATTTATTGAGAAGATCTCCAAGCTGATAAAAACTTGACGTGAATACGTTCTTCCGCACTTTAATATAACAGACATGGAAAGCAAAAGGGATTGCCCTGGGGGAGAGGGTTTCTTACTAGCTGCAGCCATGAGGCTACCTGTGAGCTGGGTGCAGAAGGCAGGGAAAAAGCCCCTGACCTCACAGCCACTGATAAACTCCTCCTGCATACAAACTGCACATCTCGCACTTCACCCCACTGATTATTTCTGCCAAATAAAATATTTCACAGCAACCATTTTACTTGTATCATTTTTTCAGAGGAACCAAAGGACGGTGCCTGACTCAGCCTGCAGAAAACCTAGATGTTTATTTTCTTGGAGCCAGCTGATGCTTCTCAATCTCCCAACATTTGCACATACATTTAGCTATATGCATATGAACATTTCAAAGTACAATAAGATCACAGGTCCATACAGCATAGCCCTCGGTTTGCAGCACTGAGGATGCTTAGCTTTGACCAGCATGAGAACTGCTGTCTACTTGGCTCGAATTTGTGTAGCCTCTTAGTAAAGGTGTTGTACATATTCTTGGTTTTATTGGAAAAGGCCAGGCAGATCAAAAGCCCCCTCAACTGCACAGTGCTGTCTCAGCTCATCTGTCAGCAAGCTTTAGTAGCCGCTCATATCTGATATGGCTTGCACACAGCTTTCGTGCTAGCAAGTCCCTCTCCACTGACTTTCAAATGCAATTTTGAATGCTGGGAAGTGTTTTTCACCGGAAATATATAATTTATTTTCAAGTCTGAAAACCTTTTCAGTAAATAGCTTTGCGCTCTCATCCTGGATCCCAGCAGACGTGCAGGAGATGCTGCCCAGCACAGAAGCAGAGTCACGGCTCGGGCACTGTGAAATGAGCTAGCAGTCACAGAAGGGCCTCGTTTGACTGAGATGTCATTTTTATTGCCCTGTGCTCTGAGTCATTCCTGCTTTTCCCGCTCATTAAATGTTTATTCTCACTAGCACTGCTTACTCAAAAAGTTTCAGCTACAAGATCACTCCCTGAAAGAAAGCCGTTTGCCTTTCATACTCCAGAAGGCTCATTCAAATGCCTAAATGCATCGTGCTAAGCTTCCTCCCAAGCTTGGTCATTGTGGCTGAGCTTCGGCGACTCCAATTTACTCCACTGGTGGAGTTAGGAGAGAGACTTGGATGTAACAACTCATTATCTGCTATGTGAAATATAGCTGGTATACCAGCTACCGCTTGCTAACGCTCTGTGAAACACAAGCCAGCCCCAAGGTGATTAAGATTGTTGCTTGGGCGGACACTTGTGCATTCATCAGACATTTGCAGGGCAGCAGGGGCTTACCGCGCTGACAAGTCTGCATTTAGCTTGTAGAGTTTCCCTGAACTGTCCTTCCTCCTGAGATAGCCCATGTTGGCACGACTGCTCCCAACTTTAAGGAGTTTGCTTCCTCAGTCCAAGCTAGTCTTAAAACAGGATTACGTCATGGGAGCAACAAGTCAAGTGCAGACAAATCCTTAGGGTGAGTTCACCTGTCCAAAAACCAGACCTCAGATAAAAGCGATGTTCTTAAGTCTCCATCTGTACTTGACAGGGAACCAGATGCTTGGAAAGGAGATGTGTCTGAAGTGGACGGGATTCATCTTCCTCGAGATTGCTTTTCTCTCTCCATTCACCAGGACAATCTTGAGAGAGATGGTTTAAGCCAGGTATATAAGGGAAAAAATGAATTCCACCTTCAGTGCAGTACTTAAGCCATTTACCAGCTTAGACCCTCTGAGCTGCTCCACTGGAGCTGGTTTTGGCAGAAAGAAGCATCTCTGCTGTCCGAGGAGCCCGGACAAGCAGCATCCATGTCCCAGCCGACCCCGCTCCACCAGATGCCAGCTAATGATCATCGCAACCACCGAACTAAGCACTGACACCACAGGGGCTACACACGATCATCATTGCCTTCCTGCCTGCTGCTCTGTCCCACCTGCACAGCGATGTGCTGAACGTTAACTCGGTCTTTATCAGGGGAAGATTTTTACACCTCTTGTCCTTCACCTGCTTCGAGTGGAAAGTCTTCTGGTCAAGGACCATCACTTGCCATAGGTTTGTACAGCTCCTCACACCTATGGGGTGGCAGCCTGCTGACATGATCACAGCTTTTAAAATCTGTCCTAAACTTAGGAACACACCACCTGATTTTCTTCTCAAAAAAACCTCTGCACTGAAATACAGGTGAAAAAACCCAGGGCTGAAAATCTGCAGGAGTCCACTGTTTCCATCCCAGCACAAACTTAAAAATGGGTCTCAATGTCACATCCAGCCGCTGTCACGCTGCTGCTGCTGCTCTCCCATTTGCTTACTGCTAGATTTGGTGAAGGCAGCAAGGGGAAAAAACCCGTTTTTCACTTTGATGCACCTGGATTTAATGCAGGCAGAGTAATTCCAGGAGCAGCTCAGGGACCCTAGACACCTTGACATTAGAGGCTCAGATAACCATACTCTTCTCTCACCTCTTGAGCACCACAGTAGCTGTAGCGAAATCTCTACTAATGAACGAAGCGGTGGCAGCCAACGTCTCTGGGCGCTGGAACGGAACCATGGATCCCATTAAAGCATGAGATTGGTCCCTGGTGTGTTTTGACCCAGGCAAAGTAGCTCTCTGCCAAGTGATGCTCAGGCTCAGTTTGGGAGCTAGCGCAGGACAAGGACAGTTTCCCAGCAGCAGTTTGGTTGCAACCACCCTATTTTGGAGGGTGAAAGAGTTAATAATGTGGACATTGCCCTTCTCACTTCAGCCTGTTCAGCAAAGCGTCAGTATTGTGACCATCTCAACTTCTCCCAAATCCACACAACTCAGCAGAAGTGGAAGATGACCCTTCGTTGTGCACAACCACACAATTCCAGAAGCCCGGTCTCCTCCACCAGCCATCTCAGGAGCTCATAGGAGACCTTCACCAAGCACATTCCAGTGGGAATGCAACAGATTTCAGTTTACCAGAAATGCCGTAAGCGGAGGTTGCACTGAAGCACTTCTTTGTGCCTCCTCAACCCCAGCCAGGACCGATCTCAGTGTCTCCTAAGCAAGGACAGAATTTTGCAAGATCTCCCCTTTCCCATTTTCTCCCTTAGAGGAGGTTCACTGTTATGATCCTGATGGTAATTGTGGAGAGGAGTGCAAAGATCATTACACCCAGCATTGCCTGAGCCATGCCAGACAGCCCTGCGCTTCCCCACGTGCCCACGGGCCTTCTGCAGTGAGAAACCTCAGCTATGGTACTGCCACATGAGTTTAGGCTGAAAACTACCAGGCTCCTACCTTTACTTTTTCACCGTTTATCTCCACAGTTTTAATCATAAAGTCAACCCCAATCGTGGCTCCTTGACCCGGTGGGAAAAGTCCCTGAAATAAAACAGAGTTTCATTAAGTAAGTTTCTGTAGCTCTCTCTGGGTGCCAATCCCCAGAACTATTTATCCCTTGTCCCCTTCCCCAGACACTTATTTCCATCACATTTAGAGAGAAAAATGTGACAGTTCCCCAGTATAAAGGTTACCATAATTCAACCCCACAGTGTTTTCGCTGCCTACACATCCCTAGTTGTGTAGCAAGTCGTTGACCTGAGAGGTAGGAAAACAAGAGAAGAAAAAGAGGATGTGTACAGGGAAAGAGAGAGGTGAAAAGCCGTTCTGTTTCTGTGTGGTTGGAAGAGGCAGGGGAAGGGTAGATGGAGACCTTCTGTCCCACTTCCCAATGCCTTGAAAGAGGTGGGAGCGCTTGCGTGGGACGAGATGCCTTTGCTCCTGCAACCTCACGCCTTCCCTCTCCTCTCCACCACATGCCACGGCATGGAAAGGCATTTCTGGCAGCTCGCAGCACCGGGGCCACATCCCTGCACAGCATTTCAGGAGACAAGCACGGAGCCAGCCACTACCCGTGCCACAGCAACGGCAAGGGCTCGTACGATGCTGGTGGTATTTGATTGCAGCACCATCGGAAAGGAGCAACAGCAAACAAACAAAAAATAAACAGAGCTTTTTGATTTTCTGGTCTACAAAGTCATGCTGATTTTGGGGAACATCCATCCCCTGTCATAGCTGCACTGCCAAAGCACAAACAGCAGAATTGGCCACAGATTTTTGTGGTTAACGCTTTGGGGTTGACTAGCTTTATTGCCATCGGCTGTCACATGCAGTTGGAGAGTGTTTAACATCACCACAGCTTTAAAACTAAAATTAACAGTGAAGGGGGAAATTGCTGACAATTCCTAGTGGAGAGTGCAAAAAAACCCCACAACTTATGTTTTATAGTGCATCATGCAAAACCTTCTCTTGCCCCCGATCACAGAAGCCTGGTCCTTTCCCTGTTATTCTGCCACAAAAAAAAGGTCTGGTGTTTAACAGAAGACACTGGACTGACAGCCCAGGACCCAGATTGTTTAATTATCTACTAATGACAAATAACAGGGAGAGCTTTGTGCAGCGGCAGGAGGGATGGGAAGGAGAAGGCACATGGGAGCACACCAGGAGATGTGCTGGTCCTTATAACCAGTCTAGAGCACCTCAAATCAGGAGGATTTTTCCCAGTGGCTTTCAGAAAGGACTTTCCATCTTCAGAGAGAGATGAGCTCTCTCCAACACAAGATCCCCAACAGGGCTAAGTACAGCACTGGATACAGATGTGCTGCTTGTGCCAGTACGTTGCTATAGGTGATGCACACACCAAGAGCATGGACAACAAATCACTGCAGAGCTGCAATGCCACCAAAGCCCTCGGTGCACAGCCACAGGCTCCATGCTCCCGTCCCCACCCCAACATCCCACATCCAAGAGGTGGCCAACCTTACCTGAGTGAAGCGACGGACTAAGCAGGTCTTCCCCACACCGGCGTTGCCGATTAAAACAATTTTGAAGAGGAAATCATAATCTTCCATACTCATTTACGCAGCTGAAAGAGAGAGAGCGTGACACGATGTGAATCAAGGCAGTGGGAAAATGCCCTTTTATTCCTGCTGAACTTTATTCCTCCAAATATTCAGAACAAAGGTCTCCTGGCACATACATGGCTCCCCAGATAAGGGAGAAGAGCCCTTCCCGCTCTGAGCCAGGGCATCCACGTAGTCCAACATCAGCTGCTGTGAAACCTCGGCCACATTTTGGCTTTCACGCCATCTCACCTGGCTGCCCATGAATTAGAGATGCTGGTTTTCAGCTTTTGGAGAAAGGCTCCACAAACCCCAGACACCATTTCTTAAGATTTCCCCAATGTTTGTTTTGCTTTTAACTGTGTCAGCTCCAAAGGACAGCGTGGACTTTACCACCTTGCCCGAGGGGAACGCATAATTTATTTCTGTTAGGACAATACCCAGAAACCGTCTGGGAGCTCCTCCAGGCAGGTGCTGGGTACGCACGGAGCAGGGCTGGGGGGCACATGGGGGCAGAACAGACACGGAAATTAAAATAATTTAAAAATAAAAGCAGCAGCGTTTGCCTTAAAGACAGAATGAGCTCATTTGATAAAACTGTAGTGGACAGTCATAAAAGAGAATCATAGAATCATTTAGGTTGGAAAAGACCTTTTCTCTCTCCATTGACCAGACAATCTTGAGACAGCTGGTTTAAGCCAGGTATGTAAGGGAAAAAATGAATTCCACCTTCAGTGCAGTACTTAAGCCATTCACCAGCTTAGATCCTCTGAGCTGCTCCACTGGAGCTAGCAGTTCTGCTGACCCCCCTCCTTATTTCTCCAAGAATCGAAAACTCTATCGGCTAACAGTTGGGCTGAAGTACATTAAGAGAGGATTTTTAAAAAGAAGAAATAATAGATGGTATTAGGAATATTCCTACTAAGATAATTTTCTTTAGTTTTGTGAGGATAGCTTGCTTGGTGTAAAGCTCAAATGGGAAGTGAACGTAGAGGAGCCTGGGGGGTACCCAGCACACATTCCCCCCACCAAGTCCAGCCTCCTTGGCAGGATGCAGAGGCTGATGTTTCAGCAATGTCACAGGAGATGGGCAGGGTTGCCTACACAGGGGAAGACCAACAGGGCTTCCTTAGGCAACCCAAAGTACGGGAGGACTGAACAGGTAAATGTAGTTTGCTGCAGCTGAGCAAGGCATGAGGGATGAGTACCCACACCTCCACCTCTAGTGCACCCGGCGTGCTGCCAACACCATGACCAGAGAAGGGTTCTGTAACCTTTGAGAAAAGCAACAACAGGCAGAAGAGATTCAGTTGGAGATTTTAGGCAGACAGAAAAACCCACAGACAAGGGAGCAGAAGGGCAGTGTCCAAACCCAGCTGTGTCCAGGAGGATCCAGGTATTACACGTGGCATCGAAGACCTGTCCTCAAGACTGGTCTAGGGTAATGGCATAAGAGACGTCAGTAGAGAGACAGATTTACAAGCCATCAGTTGAGATACCAGGTAAGGCGATACCTGAGCATCGGTACCTAACCCACCAGTACCTGTAGGTTAGGCACCGGATGAGGAGATAGAGCCAAAGACAAGAAGCATAGGAGATGGGTGGGGGAAAAAATAATAATAAAAAAAGTATTAGGAAATTGCTATCCTCAGTAAAGCCCCAGATTGCTTAGAGGGTTTTTACAGAGCTGACAAAGGGAGCAGATGCAGCACGGGTGAAACAAGCTTCTTGTGGTCAGCCCAAAGGCAGAGTGCCCTCTCCTGCTGCCTCCAAAGGTCCTTGCTTGGGAGGGTTCATTGCCTTCTGTGGCTGCACACCAGAAGGCCCCAGCTACAGACACCAGTCCCACCATACAGCTGTGATAGGCCTACAGTCAAACAGCCAGAGAGTGCAAGATAAAACTGAGACAGTCTGGGTCTGCCTGGCAGGGCACACCGAAACAGCTCTCCAAGCACCACCGAGAGCCTGGTGGACATGAAGGCAAAAGAGGTGGAAGACTGACTCAGCTGCTCCACATCTATGTGATCCTTGGCCTTTCCAGCAGCCTAAAAAAAAAGGGTAACCACAGCAATTAGTGACTAATGATCTGCATCACATCAGCAGATGGTTAGCAGGGACATGGCTGAGTCACTACATGGACGTGTCACTTCACCTGGGCCAGTGGCACGGCATGGCACTTGCTCTGCTGCTGCTTTGCTGAGCTGGAGCTACGGTCCCCTGCAAAGTGCCACCAAACAGCAGCAGCTGGAGCTGTGCTGAGGATGCTCTAACCTCACCTTGCTCTGACATGCAACAACTTGCAGCTCCCTCCTGTGTCTTAATACAGTGAAAGAGTGGGACCTTAAAGAGCAGCCTCAAAAAATGCCCTTTTTTATCTTCTGGGGTTGTTATTTTGTGTAATCATTTTGTATCTCCATGCCTGGCTTTCCCAGAGTGGGACTGGATAACAACAACTGTTTTAAGAACACACTGACAGTGCTGTTACAATGAAGGCTAAATGTTAATATACAGTTTCAAGCTTTCACACTAGCCAACGTGAAGAAAAACGTGATCATCCACTAAAATCTATTTCAAGACTAATGAGACTTACTCAGTACTGGAATAATTATCCTTGGGATGCTTCAAATCCTGGAGGGCACTGCTCCCCCCTGGAGGGATTTCAGTTCTATTACTTGTACCCTAAACAATCCAACGTTCAAATTTATCTTCTCAGGAAGCTTAAAAATAAACTTCCTCTGCAGATCTGTGAGCTCAGAAACACTAAATGGCTCAGACATACCCTAGAGTTATGTCTGATCCCCTTCATTAGGCTCCAAGACTAATCATATGTGATAATGACCCCAAACGGGAACTGGAAGATCAGCCAAGGCCATAAAACAAACAACGCAATGATGAAATTAAATGACAGAACTGAAGAGACACAAGATGTGGAGGCACAGGAGGGGAGAAAGCAACAGACTGAGCAGCAAGGAAGACAGAGAAGTAATTTGGGAGGTGGAGCGGGCAGGTGAGGTTGACCATTGCTTCCCTGTCATTCCCCTGTTCACCAAAATTGGCATTTCTCCTTCCGACGTGCACACACACTAACCTACCACAGTGTCAGCACTGAACACAGAAACATTGCATCAGTTACCGTTACGAAATCTTCTCCTTCTGCAAGCCGAGCCTTTCAGCCAAGTGACCTTTGCTGCTGACTCAGGCTCACGCAACCCTCCCTCTCCCCAGGGAAGATGTGTCTCAACCTCTGCCCTGCTTGCCACGGTCGGGGAATGTGCATCTCAGCAATACATCACACTTTGAATTATATGCTTTTAAAATTAAAAAAAAAAAAGGGGGGAGTGCACCACTGTTTGCTTGGTTTTGGGGTTTGGTGTTTGTTTGTTTTTATCCTTTCTGTTTTCTGGTGTTTGCACGCACAGGGTTCTGCCTTGCATCACTGCAGTGGTTGAAGGCATGAGGGCCACAGCTGCCTGTCCCACCCTTTGGCAGAGACAAGACCCTGCAGCAAGGGCAGGGGACGGGATGCCTGTCCATGCCTCAGCCACCCCTCACCACATTTGTTTAAATCATGAATAGGGCTGGCTACAGCACAGGGACATGCCCCATCATGAGATGAAACAGGAGCAGAGCCTGAGGCTGCCAGCAGGGCAGAAAATCGCGTTTCACAGCCTTTTTCCCCAGTGGCAGTTTACACAGCTCACACCCCATCCAGCCCTCGTGGCTCATGAGCCCCCTGGGCTGTTCCCACCAGGGTTTTGCAGGGTTTTATTTCATTTGGGTAGCTGCTCAGCTCCACTCCATCACGCAGCCCCACGCATAGTCACTGCAGGCAGGAACGAGGAGCCAAGAGGGGTGAATCAAAGCACGGCGACCACCCGGAGAGGTGGTCCATCTGCAGGAACGCAGCCGAAGGATAGCAGGACACATTTCAGGCTTAGCTGGTTTGCTTTACTTGGGCAAGACAGTGCAGTAAATGCTCTTGGTATTTTTCAATGATTAATTCCAATGCAACCAAAAGATTGGTGAGATCCACTCAAAACAAAAGCACAAGGGCCAGGGGCTTTCACCCCTCCTTCCCCCCATGCAAGCTCACACAAGCAAGCTCCAGCTCCCATGGAGACACCCAAAAAAGGAGGCACAGAAGCTGTGGGCTGCCTTCCCCATGCAGCAAGCATTGCTGCCAAGGCAGACATGCACCAGTCCTTCCCACTTCTCCCAGTGTCTTGGTTACTAGAAACTCTCCCATTAGCGTGGTCAGCAGGACTTGGTCCTCTATTTCACCCTGCTGTGGGCTCTTCACTGCCTGTAGATGTTGAACAGCAGCACAGATGATGGAGGAGAAAGACACACAAGGAGAAAGACCACAAGCCACAAGGCAAGGCATTCATCCACAATAAATATATGGTTCAGGGAATAAGATATCCAGGCATGTTTTAGTTTATTCCCCTACATGATGTCCTCTCCCTGCATTTGCTACATTCACCTTTTAGTTCTCCCTGTCCCACTTTGGTTTACTTGACAGTGTTTATCATCATCTGAACCAATTATTTTATCATCTTTTTGCAGCGTTTTTTCACCCATTAGTTCAGATGGGCACAGAGGGTTCCTCCTCATCTCTGACCATGCCATGCTCAGCCTCTTTGGCTACCAATTAAGTGGCAGAAACACAAGGCAAAGGTTCAAATACTATCTGGGAGACATGAATTACTTTGGAGTGATCAAGTTCTCCTTCTGATGGATGAAACCACAATTCTGCCTGTCCCTCATCAGCTTTTACACTAGGACCAGCCTTTGCACAAAATAACCAGCAAGTATGAGTGAGGTTTTTAGGTGATGAAGAAATTGCTGGCACTTCCCTCGACTTCTTTGCTCAAGGAAGACTTTCCACCTCTAGGCATGATGAGAGCAGGCTCTACGATGATGATTTTGCCCCAGTCGTTTTGGCTCACAGAGCCAAAAGCAGAGTGGGAGACTTCAAAAGAACAAGCCTTTCTCAGTTGACCACAAGGTGTGCCCACCTCTGCCTGTCTTTACCCTCCCTGAAGATCACAAGATAATGCATGCTCAGGAAACACAATGGACAGCCTTTGTCTGAAGTCAAAAACCTTTCATGTCTAAAAGAATGTTTTGACGCCTTCATTTTAGACGAACAAAACAGAAATAACTCATTGTTTCTAAACCTCCGTGGTATCTCAGTCCTCTGCTGAGTTAGAGGCGCAGGAGTCATGGAGCAGCAGTTCACATCTCTGAACAGCCAGGCGACAACCAGGGCAGGGAGTGCATGGCACATCATGGCATCACCTTCTCTCCTCACCAGTCTCACTCATGGGCTTTCATTTCCTGTAGCCTGAAGAAGCATCAGAAGGCTTCATGGGCATGTCCTGCTTATAAGCCATGGTTAGGGGACCACTGTCCCCAAATCAGAACAGGTCAAATCGGAGCAGGTTTAGTGCAGCCAAGTGATGCAGACCCATGCATGGCTACAGAATTACAGAATCATAGAATCATTTAGGTTGGAAAAGACCTTTAAGATCATCAAGTCCAACCATTAACCCAAGACTGTCAAGTCCACCACTACACCATGTCCCTAAGCACCACATCTACATGTCTTTTGAATACCTCCAGGGATGGTGACTCCACCACTTCCCTGGGCAGCCCCTTCCAATGCTTGACCACCCTTTCTGTGAATAAATTTTGCCTAATATCCAATCTAAACCTCCCCTGGTGCAACTTGAGGCCACTTCCTCTCATCCTATTGCTTGTTACTTGGGAGAAGACACCAGCCCCCACCTCGCTACATCCTCCTTTCAGGTAGTTGTAGAGAGCAATAAGGTCTCCCCTCAGCCTCTTCTCCAGGCTAAACAACCCCAGTTCCCTCAGCCGCTCCTCATCAGACTTGTGCTCCAGACCCTTCACCAGCTTCGTTGCCCTTCTCTGGACACGCTCCAGCACCTCAAGGTCTCTCTTGTAGTGAGGGGCCCAAAACTGAACACAGCATTCGAGGTGCGGCCTCACCAGTGCTGAGTACAGGGGCACGATCACTGCCCTAGTCCTGCTGGCCACCCTAGTTCTGATACAAGCCAGGATGCCATTGGCCTTCTTGGCCACCTGGGCACACTGCTGGCTCATATTCAGGCGGCTGTCAACCAACACCCCCAGGTCCTTTTCCGCCGCGCAGCTTTCCAGACACTCTTCCCCAAGCCTATAGCATTGCATGGGGTTGCTGTGGCCCAAGTGCAGGACCTTGCACTTGGCCTCGTTAAACCTCATCCAACTGACCTCAGCCCATCAATCCAGCCTGTCCAGGTCCCTCTGCAGAGCCTTCCTCCCCTCAAGCAGATCAACACTCCCACCCAACTTGGTGTCATCTGCAAACTTACTGAGGGTGCACTTGATCCTCTCGTCCAGATCATTGATAAAGATATTAAACAGAACTGGCCCCAACACAGAGCCCTGGGGAACACCACTTGTGACCAGCCGCCAACTGGAGTAAACTCCATTCACTACAACTCTCTGAGCCTGGCCATCCAGCCAGTGTTTTTACCCAAAGAGCTGGGTAAAAAAAACTACCCACAGCTGCAAAGGCCTCTCCACATTTAGGGATAAAGACTGAAACTATATTAAGCCAGGAACACCGATAATTTGCACCTCAGCTCTATCCCACCTCAAATCCTCATTTACAACCTACTGCTTCAATCAGACACAGAGAAGGATCTGCAGCTTCTTCCTCCTGCTGGATCTAACCAGTAGGTCAGGGTAGGTTTTGATGTATTTATACAATTTTTAATGAACAAGTGTTTTTTGCTCTTCATCATCTAACAGCTATAAACAAAAATAAATTTACCTAAACATCTCAAGTTCAAACAGCAGCAGTTATGTATACAGATATTACATTTGATCGCACATGCCATATGAGCTAGGAAATTCAAAGCTAAGGCTAATATTTCAAGCAGAAAATTATTTCTTGCGGGCCAGAAAATTGCAGGGAACTCAGGTCTGGACATGCTGCTGCATTACGTAACTCAGGATAAAATATTTCCATTTCCAAAGCACCTGCCAACCCAAGCGGGCTCCTGCACTCGGCAAGCACAAGCCCAGCTCATGCCCCTCTGCAACCCAGCAGCCTGGATTTCCTCCTACTCCCTTGCCCACCTTCCTCACTCCTTCACTTTACAAGGTTTAGTTTCATTTCTATCCACACAGGAAAAATTAAGAGAGACTTAATGCCCAGAAAAGCTTGGATCACCCACAGACAGCCCTGCTCTGTGCTGCTGGTGGCAAAGCCACAAGGGATCCACGCTCTCAGCTAGGTAGGACATTAAAACTCCAGGGATGCCTTTCCCAAATTCAAGGGAGAAAGATTTATCACAGGCACATGGGAGTTGCAGAGCCCAGCATTTCCCATCTCTGCCCATCACACTTGCAGTTCCAGGCGAGCAATATCCAGTTGCCTGCACACTGGCAATCCTAAACATGCCTTTTCATCAAGGATGGTCCCTCATAGCGAGGGAGAAGGTCCCGACTGCAGAAACACCATGCCTCTAAGTGTGATTTCCCAGGCAGAAACACAGCAGCTTTTATCCCGCACACACATCACCTGCAGACTATTACTGCACACACCTCCGTGGTGCATCAGGCTTGCACTGTGCTCACACCACCACCGGCAAATTCAGGCTCAGTAACTCCATCCAACGCTTCCAGGAGGCATCAAGCAACTACACATCCAGTGCAGGAAGGCGTGGGGCTTCCCTGTGCACAGCAGCCCCATCAGCATTAGCTGACCAGCTGCCAGTCATTTAACAGTCTAGACACATTAAAAAAAAAAAAAAAAGAGAAAATTGCATCCAAACTTTCCAGGTAGAAAAGGCAGTATATTATGAAAAACTCAGCCCTACACAAAAATTTTATTTGGAGAGATTCCTGCTCCCCAACCCTTTGCTCAGGATATTTCTCCTATAGAAACCAAGCAAGCTGAGTAGGTGCAAGTTCTTGTATACCACAGGTAGGTTTGATCTCACAGAGATATTTGTATAAAATACAGAAAAGCTAACGTTGAGAGGTTTTGCATGAACGACTGCACAGAGTGCACAGCCCTTCCCCTTACCTCTTTTGCCACAGGGAAGGTTTGCAGCTCGCCAGATTATTTTGATCAGCTTGTGGCTCATACGTTACTTGGCTGCCAGGAGCTTGTGCAAGTGCTACGGAGGAACCACTGATCACCGATTACAGACGCTTCACCGTAAAATAAGCAGGGAAATCCAGCACCGATATCATCCCAAGGAAGAGCCCAGAGCAGGAGCTCTGCTTTGCTGGGCAGGAGCTCGGTGGAGCAGGATGCTCGGCTGTGATGCCCACGCTCAACACGAGAGGGCCCAGCCTTGCCACAGCCCACGGCTGGACACCAGCTCTCCTCACTTCCAGAGATAACTGACTGCAGACTGCCCTCTTCGTCTGCCTGCTTTGCTTAACGGTGGAGGTTACAGATCTCACATTTAGGAGCAATCTTTGGATTTTCATGTGCTCCTGGCATCCCCTGATGGTGAAAAGGCCTTGTGTCCATGCTGTCCACCACCGGGTGAAGTCTTCTGGGTGGCTTTGCTAGTACTGGTGTCAAGAGCAGCATTAACACACATCATTAATCATTTTTTTTGTTGGATGGTGGAAGGATGGGTGGTGTTTGGGTTGGACACATCCTTGAGGGTCTTGGTGCCACCAAAGCCTCTTCAGGAGAGGCCAGGCAAGTCACAGCTTCTGCGGTCCCGTGTCCTCATTTAACTTTCCCATCTCCTGGAGGGAGGGGAGACTCAGTCACATTTTTAACACACTACAGTGTTGGGAATGGCCATGGAAGTACAAAATATCACATGCAGACAGCAAGTTATATTCCATCAAATATATCTGAGGATTGAACTGAGGAGATCAATTATGATTCTCCTCACACGGATAAATGAACTAATCTGATTTCTGCATTATTTGGAAAAAATGAGATAAACACACTACTTGCAAAATAACAAATAGAAAATTAATTTCTTTAGGATTAAAAAAACGCTGACATGCACATCCACAATGCCACAATAGTTGGCTGGTGACCAAACCACACACCAGCAGCACGCCCAGGATACACACCATCTTCGGAAAACTGTTTCCAAGCATAAGAACAGCCCGCACTCCATTTACTGGCAGAATCTGGGTTTTGACTGCAAAAAAAGTCAGTGCAATCTTAACACATGCTTTTATAAACACCTTTCAAGACATGCCTGGACATGGAGACCCAATACTGCATGCTCAAAACAACACTTTTGGCCACATTTGGCACAGACTGCACGCTCAAAACCCCACCAATGTTTTGGCCACGTTTTAGCAAATCATGCGACCACCACGCTGTACGCTCTGCAGCAACACATTTTTTCATGGAAGCAGTTAAAGACTCAGCCAGCACAGCAGACAGGCTGACTTCTAAGCATGGAAAACTGCATTGCCAGAAATCCAGCCAAAAGTGCTGTTTTATCCACTCAAAAACAACAGCCTCTTCCCATAGGGGAAAAAAAAGGTACAAAATGATTTTTTAAAACTACAGCCAAGCATTAACTGGAACATGTCTTGCACGAAAAAACCAGGAAAGCTTCCTACGTCCAGCTCTCTACAATGGGAAATAAAGCTCCCGCTCCAAGACCTGACCCACTGAAACAGGGAAACCCATCAGGACCTTACATGAGAATCTCTCTGCCTTTAGAAACCAGGTGCAGGATGAGGCTGAACCCCAGGTGCCTCACGTGAGCTGGGCAAGGTTTATGGGGACTGCAGCCCTACAAGCAGGGAGGCAAAGCTGGAGGAGAAGTGGTTTGCCCTTGGTGCAGAAGGAAGGCTTGTGCATGTTAACCAGGTAAAAGGCAAAGAAGTCTCATGATATATTAGTTTTCTGGGCTGGCATGGGGGTTTTGCATGGCATCACACTCATATGTGGAGATGTTTTGATGCTGGGTGACAGGGCTCCAATAAAACACTTGCAAGATTAGACAGTTTGACACCAATGTTTTTGACAAGATACGAGAAAAGCTATCACAACTAAAGGATTTCAATAAAATATTTACAGGAACATCATGACTCAAATGAGGCTGCAAACGTGAAAGCAGCATAAGTGTATGTCATTAATAATGACCTAAGTCTCATAAATGTGTTGTGAAAAATGAGTATGTACATTAGATCATTTGGGTTATAAAAGCATGTACAAGAAAACTTTCTTAAGTTGTTACTACAGTGGCATGTCTTAGTGCTGTTGACCATCTTGTTTTGATTGTGCCAGAGACTGTGGTATGAACAAACCAAAAATTTTTGCTAATAAGGTTTTGTTTGTAAGAATGCTTTTAAATTAAAAAAATAGCAGTTATTTCCATCTCTTGATTTCTGCTTAAGTTAGCTTGTGATTTACTGGGATTTACATCACTTCTCCATCAAACCTAGTAGAAGTAATAAGTAATTAAGCCTCATCTAATCTCGCTTTCACGTGGCTGAGATCAGTGTCCCACAGGACTGCACTTGGTACCCTGCGGCTTGGGCTGCAGGGTCCATGCAGCATCATGCATGATGCTCCTGTGTCGTGCCATGCCGTGTCATGCCATGCCACTGGTGAGGCCATGCTGGGCCAGCCCAGCTGTGTCCTGCAGTAGCAATCAAAAAGCTAAAACCTAACTGCTGTATTAAGATCAAAGTTTGCTGTTTGTTCAGAATGGACAACAGGATCCACAAAAAAAAAAAATTACTTTTGGCTCTTGGTTCTGTGACTTGGGACAGATCTATCAGACCTAAAGGTAACTTTCCTGAAATATAACAACAAATTAGCAATATCAGCAGTAAAGGGAAAAAGTAATAAGCAAGATAAAAATCATAGAATGGGTTGGGTTGGAAGGGACCTTTAAAGATCATCTCTTCTAACCCCCCCTCCCATGGGCAGAGGCATCTTTCAGTAGATCAGGTTGCTCAAAACCCCATCCAACCTGGCCTTGAACGCTTCCAGTGATGGGGCATCCACAACTTCTCTGGGCAACCTCTTCCAGTGTCTCACCACTCACTCAACCTCTTCCAGTGTCTCATCATAGAACAAAAAACCCCCAAAACTATCTTGCACACCATTCTTGACAATGTATGTCACCATCCACTGAGTTGATCTTAGTAATATTCAGACAGCTAGACCTCCTGAAGAGCAGACACAGTACCTACCATTCCTCTATACCAGATTCAATCTGCATCCAGCATCACCAGATCTCCAAAGAGGACATGCACGCTCTCCTACTACAGCTATGTGCATGGGTGCTGGTTCTCTTAAAATAGCAAGAATCAAAGCCAAAACTGCAAAAGCCAAGACACTACAGCCTTAAGAACTGTACCTGCACTGTAGAAGCTATAAAAAAAAGGGGGGGGGGGGAAATCACATTCCTCTGAAGCATTTGGAGTGATAATGTTTCAATAAGAAGAGCTCGAGCCCTAACTAGCACCTCTCATCCATTTTACATTGCAGCCTGAAGCACAGCAAAGAAGCCTTCCCAAGACAACTGCTTGAAGGAGCTTTCTCCAGGAAGGAATAAAAAATTATTAGGGCAATTATTTGCACAGTGCAGGTAACCCACCTCCAATCAGTCTTTTGCAGCTGGATTGTGTGGGGCAGCATCTTCCTGGTGACCCAAGAGGGAGGCTGGAATCCCTAGGCAAAACTTTCAGGCATGCCCTCTAATTGAAGAGCACAGCCCTGCTACTACAGAGTAGGATTGTTAAGAAAAAAGTTGTTGTTTGTTGTTTTTTTCAAACTTACCTGAGGAAATAAAGTAGTCATCCTGTGCTTCAGCCAGAAGCTCCCTTATCACAACCACGCGTGCACCATCAGCCAGGCACATGGGAGCTGTGCATCACCCCCCGTGCCATCACAGCAGGAAAGGTGGCAATGTGCAACAGCATGTTTGCATTTAGGAAGGACTTCTGCCTCTGTTATGCATTTTAAAGGCAGGTTTCTCCTCCAGAAATGATAGCTTTTTTTGAACGTGAAGTGATGGAGGAATAAAATAGAGTTAAGTGTTACAGGCTCCTGTTAAGATGGCAGAGGCAATGCAATAGCATTGGCAATTTAAATCCTTACAGGGAGGGAGATGGAGAAGGTGCTGGAGCAGCTGAGGGCAGCCTGGGGAAGCTCATCTCCCACATCCCCATTCCCGCCAAAGGTGAGCTTGAAATCCCAAACCAGAGGGCCCTCTCTGCCACTAAAGTCAAGTTTGAGGTGATGGGTCTAGGCTAGTCCTAGGCTGATTGTTGCCCCAATGCTCCCCAATTCATCACCTCCTCTTATTTCCAGACGGGAAGCACATTTTGCCTCTAACATCATACATGCTTGTGCACCCAAGCATACATGCTTCTGCTTCCTAACAAAACCGCACCACCAGCAAGAGTTGTCCTTTCTAAAAAATTTTCCCCTCTAAAAATGCTCTCATTTGATGGAAACCCTCCAGCTGGGATCAGCCAGCCTGTCTGGCACGGGGAATATTCTTTGCATTTCTGCAAAGAAACACTTCAGTACAGTTTTAACTGCGGGTATCTGCCAGAGAAGCAGATGTTTCATGAAAACAAATTCTTTAGAGGGGGAAGAAAGTGGAAATAACAGAGACTTTCGGTTTAGCTTCAGGGCTGGTTTAAGCTGATCTAAGCCCTGCTGCCTCCAAAGAGAAGGTCCCCAGCCCTGCCCGCACAGCCCTGCCTGCACCCAGCACCCTGCCAGCTGCAGGGACCCAAACCAGATGGGAAAAAATTTGGGGGTGGGACAGCAGATAAGATTTTACAGCCCTGGTCCCAGAATTTCATTTTTTGCAAAACAGTATCTTTACTATAACTAGTATCTCTACAATGGTCATTTCATATCACAACAGCTCCTGAGTAAGATTTTTATAAGGATAACACAGGTCTCTTCATAGAGTAAGGAACAGTATTCATGTTCTGGTTAAATTTTAGCTCACACACTAACACATAGCTTGTTTTCAGTTCCCCTTCTAGTTTCAGGTGGTTACAGTACTTTTCATTTGTCCTAAACCACCACAAAAGTACCGTTATTCATCTAAGGCAGCTAGCTGCTGTTAAAACCTCATTTCAGCTTTGGGCCAGCTGCAATTCAAGAGATTGCATGGGTTAAATTTGACACTAAAAGAAATTCCAAAAAGCAAAAAAACAGCTCTTTAGTGGAAGCTTTCTGCTCTAAGTCTCCTACCACTGCAGGGACATTACTCAAACAGCTTACCTAAAAGCCTGAAATCTGAAAAAATAACAACAACAAAATGTGTTCCAGGGGCAGGGTCTCTGAGATTTGTTATTTAGAGCTGATGCAGCAAGTGGTACCTTGAGGGCTAAAGCAGGCAGGCCCCCACAAAACCAAGCATCGCATGTGCATGTACACGCACACATTAAAAGACCACATTGGTCACAGAAGCTCTCTAGCCCGGATAAATCATGTCTCCACCTCTGCACACCTCTATTCCCAGCTCAGCTACTCCCCATCTCGAGCCACAGGGGTTAATAAATTATTGCAGAGATTTGCAGACAGAGATTTGCATTTGGAAAGAAAGTGAGGGCACAACCACAGCTTCTGCAGCACCAATATTCACCCTTTTGATGTTGTCAATGTTCAACAACCCTATGACGTAGCCCAGGATCTCCCAAAGCATGGTACTTCTGCTCAAAAATATGTTCCCATCACAAATATGACCTCTCAGGTCTTTTCCAATATAGACATTGCTGTGTTATATATAATACCACATAAAAATACAGATACTGTCCTTTACTACTACTGATCTCCCGGCTGCATCCTACTGAAGTTTTGACCTCTTTGGGACTAATATTAGGAAGCAGAAAGTTATTTCCTTTTGTTTACTTAAAGCAAACAGTAGCCAGTCCTCTGTAGGCACCAATGCCAACGTGACGTGTGCGGCCTGGGCAGTGCTGTCACTGCCCAGCTATAGGGACCTTCACACTCACAGCTGCATGGCCATGGGGACACAGCTTGGCACGTCAGCACCATATTTGCGACCATTTATTTTTATTCCTTAGCAACAGAGCAGCTCTTGAGGTTGGGTTTTGGGTTTGGTTTATTTTTTTGTGTGTTGAATCTATATTTGGCACCCTGGGGAAATTCCTGAGCACAAGATAGCAATTTTTAAAAGACAGCATAAATGCTGGCACTCAAGCTGCGCTGACAGTAACACCACACCCAGGCTTTCGGTTAGTGTCAAGTGCTCAGACCTGGAGCCAACAGGAGTCCTCGCATGGACCAGGCATCAAGAGTCACGTCCATCTCACATTCTGCCTTTGCAAAACCTTCCCCCGGCATAAGAATAGGAAAAGATTTATTGACTCATGAAGTCTCTAAGCCATTTGTATCATGTGTAAACCAACATCAAGCCATTTCTATCATGTGTAAACCAACATCTCCGAGACTCTGAACCTCACTGTTCAGCAGCACTGATGGGTCTCATGATGGTTTTTGTCCTGTGGGAGCCAGCACCCCTCACTAATAGGACTGTCTCAAAGAAGGGGAAAAAAAAAAAAGATACTTCAGTACAATACAGTAATTCTGAACTAAGACACCGTTCTTACCATAAATCATGGAAATATCAATATACCCCAGCTCTCTACAGCTCCCAAGCAAACATGTAAATTAAATCTTGCCTAATCTACATGAGAAAAACAAATAACACACCTGATGTTTCCCAACTCTGTTAGCAACATGGCCTTTAAAAATAAAAATAAAAAAAGATTTAATCATAGGAAGGATAGAGAAGTCACATGGCTCAGCAGTTTCACTGGTTGTCATGGCAAACGAAAATCCCCGACTCTCCGACTTGTGTGTTTTAGAGGAAAGGAGACAACAAAAATGCCCTTTTTTTTATGACTAGAGAGGAATGTTTTCCTAATAATCGCCGGTGAACCCACTGCACACTATATATAAACAGCTGCTCCTTCCCAGGGAAAACGTTTGCTGTTTCTTACCGAGCAACTCTCAGGGATCCAGGCAATTCAGCCCCAGCAGACATTCAGGCGCGGGTAATGAGAATCATGTGCTTTTATACGTGGTGCCTTCTTGCCTGCCAAAGGGAGCCTGACCCAGCTGGGGGGGTCTCAGCTCCATGACGGCTCTGCCACCAGCTCCCTGGGGAGGCTGCCGGCACGGCACGGCCAGGGGACCTGGCAGCCGCGCAAGTCCCCTCCCCTGCTCCCACACTCAGCATCACCGTGGCATTTCTTGCCACACGTCCAACAACGGGAGTTTCTTCCTGTGTTCTCAAAGCAAGCCAAAACCATGGGTATTTGTGCGAGTTTTAATCTGCCAGACAGGTAACAGGAGCAAAGACACCCCGGCATTTACTCCAACACAGGCAATCCAAAGCACCTTGCACCCTGCCTGCACGACCAGCACCACACACCTTTCATTACAGTAGCTTTTCCGAATATAGGCGGGAGAGAATTTGGCTGTAACTTCAGGAGCAGGTCCCCAGAGAGCCTGCTCCTTCCAGCCACACTGCCTTTTGATTTTGGCTGCATGCTAAAAATCTGGGAAGTTGAGGATATCGACAGGGCAGATTTAGATCACTCATTTCACCACCAGCTCTTATTTGGTTGGGTTTGCCTGTAGCCATTCTGCTCCTGCAAATCTTTCTCTTCACTCCTGGGCTCCAACACAAGGCCTTTTGTCTACGAGGAACAACAGGACCCTAAGGAGTAATGTTTATTATACAATGTTGTAAGCGATGCTCCTCTGTGGGTTAGGTTTTTTTCTGCCACCCCCATCTGCTGTGATTCCACAGGGGGGACCAGAAGTTGCACAACCACACACGTGCGGCTGGCTGGAAAGCAGCCCCTTCTCTAATGAAAGCCACAAGCTCCTTCCCTTATATTGCCCAAAAAGCAGCTGCGTATGAAACTGCACCATCGCACTCCAACGCCGTCTGTGTACGTACGCCGAGGGCCATATCCGACCAAAGTCACAGGCGTCCGCGCACATTTGCACTGCAGAGCCTTCACTGCAACCACAAACCGAACCAGACCGTGCTCCTCCCCAGACTTCATCCACAAAACTGAGCCACAACAAGGGTCGCCCATGCAAATTAGCTAAAGGCAACAGGATATAACAAGGATAACTGGTTTGGATCCTTTATCTTTTGGCTATGAGGCAGAAGGAAGGAGATTCATCATCGTCCTCCTCCCTGGCCAGGCTGTGCCTTGCAGGACTGCGGGTGAGACACCCACCTTCTCATTTACAGCCTGCACATACCAAAAGGAGGTCACTTTGTATCGAGCATGAGATAAACAGATTTCCACAATAACTTTTCAGCTCAAACACTGTGAATTGTATCACGAGCTGCATACGTTAACCCTTACCCACACCGCAAGGCTGAAATGTGGAGGCTGCTGAAGTTACTGGGAATGCAATCACAACCCAGGGGACAAGGGAACTCAGCTCTTTCACCCAGGCAATAAGCCAAGAGCACAGAAAACAGGATCTTTCCATGCAGGACTCCAGCCAGAGTAGCCTTCGGCACGCCAGTGCCGCAGCATCCCTTCCCTGCAAGGGTTGCTGGCTCGCACGCTCAGTCCTCCGGCACTTTGGGGTCCAGAGCATTTCTGGATTGCTGTGCACGTGGGCGGATGCAGGGAGGGATGGGCAAGGGAGAAAGCACGGGCCAAATTAAAAGACAGGCTGAGAAGAAAGAGGAAAACAGAAAGAAAACCAAAACCAAGCAAGAATAATTCTGTTTACGGTATTGCACCAGCATGGGCTGACACTGTTGGACACCACACAGTTTTAATCCTTTAAGTTGAAGGGATGTGACAGAGCAAATGTTTTTCATCTCGACTAGGAGACTTTGTCCAGAGGCTAATGCCAGCTAGTTACACTCAGGTGTTCAAGATCTTGACACACAGTCCTGAAAGAAAAGTGTGTTTCGGTCACAAAAAAGATCACGTTGGCAGCTTCTTAAATATATACACTTTGACATTCTTTCTTTAGGATATGGCTTATCAAAGGAGAAGGCATGAGCCAGACAGACTGTGCTGTGCTTACACAGGTATGGAACATCTCACATTTGTTCGTTCCTCGCAGTTCCCCAATTTTATACAAAATTATTTGGGCTGCCACTGTTTGTTCTTTAACAGAATGGGCAGTCTACCCAAAAACACTAATGGTAGTTCAAAACTCAACATAAGACACTTTCATTTACTAAAATACAGATGTGCCTCTCTACATTTCAATTTGCCATTTATTCCATCAAACGCAAGCGCAGCCTTGCTGTCCCTAGCATGCTCCCGTCAAGTATAAAGCAATGCACAAGCACCAGCTCCTATCGCACAGCAATTTGCCATTAGTTATGAACAGATTTCATGTCTAACAGAGCCCATCTAAAGCAAAGAAAAAACTTTGAGAAGTTCTGTATTTATTTCTAGTCATTTCTGTATGTATTTCTATACTCCCCATGACTGAAATTGGATATCCAGGACCATACCCACAAACCAAAGAACAAACGTGATATTGTTTTGTGTGCATATTTATCCTCTCAGCAGGGAAAAAATGGTAAAGACAAAGACTAGAAGTCAGAATGAGAAGACTTTTTGGGTCTACCGACATCAGCTTGCAGGACAGGTCCTACACGGCATTTTGGATTTTATTCTTTCCTGTGTGACAATCATTATATGCATTGCCCTGAAGTGACACTGCAAGACCAGACCACCCCCATCCTGCAAAGCTCTGTGCAAGGAACTTTTGCAGAAGCATTATCTTAAGACTTAACTTTAAAAGCAGATTTACAAAGTCACTGGTTTTCTCTCTGAAAACAGAGGGTTTGCAATGACTTGCACAATTTTATTGCAGTGAGCTAACTCCAGCAATAACAAGCGAATTCCAGCTTTGAACCACCTTTTCAAATTACTCTGTTCTCCAATCTATTTAGTTTCTCTCCAAGGGAAATCTTCACTGTTAACGTGCGCTGCTGCTCCCTTTTAGCATAAGCACCTCTGCCTCTGCAATAGTCACGGGCAGAACAACTTAAATCGAGCCAACTTGAACTGGATACATGTATGATAAAAAGCAGAAGAGAAGCTGCTGTGGTGGTAAAGAATCCAGGCAGGGTAACAAGGCTTGCAAAACTGGCTTCATCTGGACTGGGGTATTTGCTTAGCTGGCAGTACCCTGAATTGCTACAGATGATGGTGAAAGAAAACATGTTATAGCTGTAAAAACCTAGGTTTAAAAGAAGAAAAGTGGTTTAAAGAAACTGTGAGGCAATTTTGGGTTAGGGTTATAAAAGGAAAAAATAAAAGTTAGAGGGTGAGAAGACAGGGAGAACAGGAAGCGCAGAAGGATATGGGATGAATCTGGGATAAAGATGCCCATGCAGATGCTGCTGGAGCACCACAGCATGAGCCCAGCCTGCAGCGCTGCAGAGAGGAGCATCCGTGCCCGGCACAGCAAAACAAGAGCAGGAGAAATGCAGCCCAGAGGAGACAGTGGGAAGAACAAACTGGCAAAAAACCTATCCCTAACCCTGGAAGGACACCCGCCAGCTACCTGCAGAGAGAAACTCAAAAGCTTTAGGGTTACCTCTGCCAAAAGTTAGAAAACGCTCCGTTTTTAAAAGTGCAAAGACGACCTGTATTCTGGTGAGACCATGGATCAGATCTGGGAATCTGAATTCAAACACTGAGCACAAATTGGGTTCGAGTGCAAATCTCGGTGCCAGCCTGAACAACAGTCACTACAACCCCAGCTAACACATCCGTCGGTAATAAAACATGCATTTGTAAGTCACAAATAGGCTTTCGGTTCCCTGTCAAAAGCACAAAACAAGGCAAGACAATCAGGGAAAATTAGGTATTAAGTGTCAAGTATCCCATTTGTGGTGCAATACAAGGGGACAGGTTTGAGTATTGTTTGGGCATAGAAATGTAGTTGGCTTGTGGCAAAGATAAGTGTTCCGTGTCAAAAAAAGTCTTTGTAGCCTTTGGAGTGAAGAACTTCACCTCCAGTGGAGAAATCCAAGTTTTCACTGTGGGCTCGCTAATCCGCTGCTTGGTTCACGGCTGTATTTCTGCTGCTCTGCAGTAGCCTCACATACTGCCCGGGGTTACAGCTGGCAGCTCCAAGTTCTCACTCAAATTGGTTTGAGTTTCTTTTCTTGGCAACTAATAAACCTTTCTTCCCCCTCCCACAAAACTGGGTAAACACCAGTGAGACTTCCCAGGTACAATACAAGAGTGGCAGATAATGCGAATCACACAGAAAGCATCACGTTTGCATTTCTTTGTACATTTATTACACTTAAACAGTCAATGAAGACATTGCGTGCCCTCTGGAGCAGGTCTGTCCTCTCATGTCTGCCCCAAAGCCAGCAAAATAAGATCCAAGCATGCTTACAAACATCATCCCCTTCACCCTCAACGCATATGCACTATCAGGACAGATCCAGATCCTGGTTATAATGAGCGTGTAGGGATTAGGAAGCCACGATTAAAAATATCATCTTGTATCAAGTTAAATTATTCATTCATCATGCCATTACAACAACCAACAATTCAAACATGAAACTAACTCAAACATGGTTATTTAAGAGCACAAGAGGAGCGTTACAGACTCTATACATGTGGCTTCTATGTTTTGCACACTTCTCAGACTTTTCTTCTCCCTTCTGTTATTTGCTACGTGTTGGTACCTTGGCATGCCCAATACGAGCTTGCTTTACACCAGGCTGTACAGAAGGTTGTATGGACCCCAACAATGTAAATAAGAGTTCTGCTTTGAGAGAATTACAATTTTTTTGGTCTATCACATCAAAAGAGGCCTGTGGCATTTTTAAAAGGTCAGAGTTACAACCCAAAAGCTTCACTCAACATTTAACTATTGCATGGAGGGAGTGTCCAAGCACACTTCCACCACGCACATGCCCACATGTACATCCTTTAAGTTTCAAAGGGAGAACAAGTCATGCTCAAACAGCACATACATTTTGAATCTTTCCTCATCATTAAGAGTAACTTCAAATCTGTATCGTGATAACAAATCCGAGCCAGGCTGATGGCCTCGCTCTATTCCATACTACACCAAAAAAAATTTCACTTAATAAGCATTATTTTCCATCTCTGAGCACTTCGTACACACAGGCAAGATGGGAAAAAGTAACAGATCAAGTGATTTGCCCAAGGTCAGAAATTTGGGAGTATCCCCCACGTACCCAGACCTAAGCCTCGCGCTCTCTTCATTGGACTATTTTAGCTCTCCAGCGTCCTTCCCCCCTGCTGCCCCCAACTCTGCTTTGCCTTTCTTTACTATCCATGATATCTCTTTTTTTCTTCTTTTCATTCTGCAGTCTTGATACCTGCCTTCCTCTGCCCTGGTATCATGCCCTCTACATGTATTTTTGCCTTTGGCAAGAACAGTGTAATAGGGGTGGTATTTTTCTCTGAGAACTATTTCTGGGCTGTATTCAGGAAATTTCCCCCTTTAACTAGTAAGTCTTGTATACAAGTTACAGCTACCAAAATCAAGAAGATAATTCTTTCTTTCAGCTTCTCCCCCTGCCCACTCCAAGGTGCTGGAGGACAGGTCACCCATGGTGGCACAGCCTTCCCTTGGGTGTCTTCACCATTTCTCCATGCAGACATGCCACATCCCACTGCTCTGCAACTGCCAAATTTTCCCCTAGCCGCTAACGCCTTAGTGGTACCTCCATCCCCAGACTCCAGTAGAAATACTTTCTATCCTAATTTAACATTCTGCAGGCAACAATTGAACTGGTAAAGCTGTGAACGGCAAGAAAATACTATTTTTCCTTGCGCTGCAGGTTGGTAGACTCTTGGACAGCCAAAGCAGCTCTGAAGCTCCAGGAGCTGATGATACTTACCTAGGAAATTTTCCAGCTTAAAACAGACGTCATCCACTACTTCTTAAACCCTCTCCTCCCTTTCCTCCAGAGAACAGCTCTTCCCTTCCCAACCAAGGCCTCACCAGCTAGCAGCTTCACCATTCACACACGTTATTCATGTGAAGAACTGGCTTAACCTCTGCTGGTGGCAAGAGAGCTCCTTCCTGCAGAAGTACATCAGTGAATCCTTCTAAAAATAAAGTCTCTTCAGGATTAATCCAACCCAGCATCCCCTTGCATCTCAGTTACTGGGACTGTCCTTCTCTGGCCTTGACAGATCTCATCTTGGATCCCTGGCATCCTCATTAAAAACAAAAAAATCCCATTAAAGGACAATTTCCCCAATTTTTCTGATTTGCATCTTCAGGGTTTCCCATTGTTCTTTCTTCCACAGCTTCCCAACTCCTTGTTATTACTTTTCACATTTATTTTACAGCCTAGCCTACATCCCACTAATTATCCTCAATGCAAAAGCAGCAGTGTCAACCACTCTCGTCCGTGGTCACATCTCCCTGCGAACACCCACCAAGCTGTCTCCTGCTCAAAAATACCGCTGTTACCTGGCCTTTCCCTGCCTGTTTGTGACCGTGACCTGTTGTCACCCACCAGAAAGAGCTGAGCTCTGCCAGCTGGAAATTGTGTTTTGTGTTTGCATAGTTATTCAGGACGCAACAACGGGCCACGGGATGCTGCAGCAACACACAGCAGCAAGAGGCAGAAGAGGGGGTCATGCTTGGTGGGCCACCCTTAATTTAAAGGAGCAAGTCTCCCCTCTTGAGGCTTATCCAACTGTCCCTAAGTGGAAATGCCTGGCTGTTACTCCTGTGCCACTCATTTTCCTCCAGGTCTGATCCACGGAGGATGGCAATCCCTCCTGGCTCTGTCAGGCTGAGATGCTGATGGTGAGTCGAAAGCACGTAGCTCAAGTTTCTTGCAAACAGAAGGAGAGCAGGGAATTATGAGGAAGGATTTGAAGCGTCACGATATGTGTTTTTGATATTTACAGGGATTTCTCTGACTGTTCAGAGGGAGGCCTTTCCACGCAAAAGCAGAAGTGTGATGGAGAGGATCTTTACTTTCCCAGGAACTGCCAAAATAGCCATTACGAGCTTGTCCTTTGCAAGAGGACAAATGACCCCAATCACACACTGAGGCACACTGGGAACCACTTCAGGGTTAGGATAAAATGACAGATGTTCCTTTTTAAAACCAGAAGTTGGAGAGTAAAATGTCAGAGCTTTGGACAAAACCCTCAAATGCCAAACAAGCTTCACAAAACAGCCTGTACATCAGTCCTTCAGCTCCTGAGAACATCCCACACTCCCAGCAACATGCACCTCGCACACAAGAAATCCAGCTAGTTTCAGCCTACAACTTTTTCCAATGTATCTCTATGTGTCACAACACATATTAAGATTCAATTAATGCATTTTCCCTTTAAAGAGGGCACACAAATTACAAGCCCTTGCTTCCTAGGAGGAGATAGATGCTGATTACAGGAAGGTGTTCTCCATAACAATTCTCTTCCTAAATCATACTAATTGTCCATTTGAAAGGTGCATTTGCAATATTGGCAGAAAACACGCCCTTACTATTAGCAACATCTGAACCACTAGCCAAAGCTGTTTGCATACTGGACACGTTATTCTTTTTTCTACATAGCACTGCTTGAATCCCCGTAACACCTTCCCAGACAAAGTGCCATTAACCTGCAAACAAAAAGTTCACGCTCCTCCTTCGTGCAGTCCTACTCGAGATGGTACACAATTAAAGTCATAAGCGAAGGTAATGAAAGAATCAAAACAAGACAGGTTGGTTACATATGTCACAGTAATGCTTGCAAATCA
This sequence comes from Ciconia boyciana, assembly GCF_034638445.1. Taxonomy (NCBI): domain Eukaryota; kingdom Metazoa; phylum Chordata; class Aves; order Ciconiiformes; family Ciconiidae; genus Ciconia; species Ciconia boyciana. Next base: position 212,048,463 of record NC_132934.1, read on the forward strand.
GTCTCTCCTCTAATTACCACAGTATTTCCAGGAAGAATCGATTACATCAATATGGATGAGTGGGATCCTAAAGCTGAAAAACGTACTGAATTAAACATTAATGTAGTCATTGACTATTATCAATATATACATTTAATGGAGGCTGGGACCTAGCAAAATATAGAATTGATGGGGTTTTAAATATCTAGAAAGACCAGAATCCTGGACACAGAGGCTTTAAAATAGTCCCAACAACACAACAAAAGAAAAATATAAATTCATCCACCAGGCTATAATTATACTTTGTGTTTTGTTTTTATTGTAAAGATTGGTGTAAGCATGCAGCCAGGCAGTAAGCCAAGCCTCAGACTGTGCTCTATTGACTGCTGAGGTCTCTGTTAGCCCAGGGTGCTCCAAACAGAAACACTGGTTTGCCCAGACGAAGCCTAAAGATGATACAATGCAACCTCTTCTCCGCACCAGGCAAGCTTTGGATGAGCACTGCCGACAAGCATCTGAATTCAACAAGCTCCCCTCTCCTTAAAGCATTATACACACTTTAACCCTATTTTCTAAGGAAAACAAGCTTTTGCAATCATCTAGCCTGGCCAACAGGCTCAGAAGTTACTGAAGGAAAGGCTGTTTCAGCAAAATTACAACTTACAATACAATTTCTACAATTTTGGTGACCGACAAGCAGCGGGGATGAGCTTGAAATCAGCATGCGCACTGTAGCTGAGTTGGGCTGACCCTTGCCGAGTGCTGGGTTTGGCTGCAGCTGGCTGGTCGCTCAGGACACAAATGCCTGTCCTCCAAGAGCACACGTAGCAGCCATGCATTTCTTCTCTAGATGTTCCTGTCATAGCTTCCAATTGTAGCTACTTATTTGCGTTACCCCGTTTCTGGACCTCTCTGTCTTGGTTTTTAGTGGTTCTGAGCCCTTGAAGCTTCATCACTTGGCCACTAGAATTGAAAGTGCTCAAAACCTCTCCAAACATGTTCCTGCATGGGACGCAAAAGCTGATGAACCTCTCATTAATAAATGATTTGACAACTTGAGCCTTGTGTACGGTCTATTAAAGCAGTGAAGTGTGATACTGGTCTGGCAGATTACACTGTACACGATAGCTCCTCAAAAGGTAGATAAGACAAAACAGTGCCAACTAAAATGTCCAAGTTAGCCTTATACAAGGTCTGGCCTCCCTATCTAAACTGTGAGTGAGACAAGAATCTCTAAGCACTTCTGAATCTGCTATCTCTCTCCAGTGAAGGTATCTGGGACCTATAACAACAATATTCAACTTTAGACAACCCAATTTGGGTGCCTACAATTCAGGGGAGAAGCCAAGGCTCTATCATTCCCAACAAACCCAACTGAACACAACATATTCTTAGCCAACATTTTTGCAGAGATATTTACACTTTCTGAAAGAATTTAGAATCATAGAATCATTTAGGTTGGAAAAAACCCTTAAGATCATCAAGTCCAAACATAAACCTAACACTGCCAAGTCCACCACTACACCATGTCCCTAAGCACCACATCTACACGGCTTTTAAATACCTCCAGGGATGGTGACTCAACCACTTCCCTGGGCAGCCCCTTCCAATGCTTGACAACCCTTTCCGTGAATAAATTTTGCCTAATATCCAATCTAAACCTCCCCTGGTGCAACTTGAGGCCACTTCCTCTTGTCCTATCACTTGTTACTTGGGAGAAGACACCAACACCCACCTCACTACAACCTCCTTTCAGGTAGTTGTAGAGAGCGATAAGGTCTCCCCTCAGCCTCCTTTTCTCCAGGCTAAACAACCCCAGTTCCCTCAGCCGCTCCTCATCAGACTTGTGCTCCAGACCCTTCACCAGCTTCGTTGCCCTTCTCTGGACACGCTCCAGCACCTCAAGGTCTCTCTTGTAGTGAGGGGCCCAAAACTGAACACAGCACTCGAGGTGCGGCCTCACCAGTGCCGAGTACAGGGGCACGATCACTTCCCTAGTCCTGCTGGCCACACTAGTTCTGATACAAGCCAGGATGCTATTGGCCTTCTTGGCCACCTGGGCACACTGCTGGCTCATATTCAGCCAGCTGTCGACCAACACCCCCAGGTCCTTTTCCACCAGACAGCTTTCCAGCCATTAACCCATTTAGGGTTAATGGGACTACAGTTTGAGAGTAAGCTACCTGGGTTATACTTTCAAGTCTTTTGGATGTACAAAGCAAACTCCAAGTGACTGTGCCTTTCGCCTCCATAGGAGGAGGACATTACACAGACAACGATACCAGGCTGAGAAACCACTGAAATCACGTTGTTCTACCACAGTATTTGAATGAAGACCTCCAGAAACGCACACGGTCTGCAAGAAAGAAACCCCTGGGAGCTAGCAGGACTCTTTCTGCTCGAGCGGAATTGAACCAATATCGCAGCACTGCGGGACTGCAACAGAAATGCCATGTTTCACATGAGCCACTTGATCTCTAGGAATCACTGATCACATCAAAGCTAAAAATCACAATTCAGGCAGTGTCATTTTGTCTTCCTATTTCCCTGCCTGTGCAGTCTCCACCACTTGCACTATTACTTCTCTGCTTTGCTATCGTCTCGCATACGGCTGCCAGCTGCATTGCAATATCCATCACGCAGCACCTCCCTGATAGCTGGTGGCTGCTAAGGCAGTATTTACATTATGGTTTGCATTACAGTTTATAAAATTCTTTGGAGCTCTTCCAAAGGAAAAGCCCCAAGTAAATTGAAGTTATTGTTGTCATCTACACGCTAAGTCCAGTTAAGAATTTACTAGCGCTCACTGTGGAGACTGCAGATGTTTGAAATACTGATCAACGTGCAGCAGAGAGGCTGAGTAATAAACTTCTTTAACACTGCCCGTAACACTTTTCTTCAGTGGCATACAATAAATCACTGATGAATATTCAAGGCATCCCTCTGAGGTTATCTCCATTTTACAGATGGAGGCAACCAAGAGACAGAAGTTTCGAAGTGGCTTGCCTATAAACACAAAACAGATGCAGAATTCAATTGTCTTGTCTTCCAAGTCCAAAATACGTCTTTCTAGACAAAATTGCAAATGATATAGATTGTTTTCCAGTGAAATTAAGGAGACTGTCATTCCCCAGAATCACTAATGGCTATTCCCCCCCCCCAAGTTACAGCACTGGTTACTCACATTGCAGTAACACCTACAGATTGCAGAGAACTGCAGATTCTCACTGTTAGTCCTCACAAGGTAGGGACTAACAGATAAAAGCCCTATCCCAAAGACCTTATAATGAATAATAAAATCCAATCTATACATAAATACAGGAACAGTCAAAAAGAGATAACTAACTCAAAACCTGCATCAGAGGCTGAACTGGGAATGGACCAGCCCTCCAGAGTGTCAGACACACAGAACTAAATCCATCAACTAAGCATCACCCAACATTGCCCAGGAGGTATTTTTAAAGCTTTCTTCTGCATCTCCAAGAACTGATGTCATCAAGCAAAATGAGGAATATTGTGAAAGATGTGTTAACAAGATGGAAGAATTTTTATGTAGTTTCACACATTTTCCAGCAAGGAGTTTGACATTTAAGCGGGATGGCCCGGTTACTAATGGCTGCTCTACGAATTGATGCAACACGCTCACCGCCACGATGACTGACAGTTGCAGTAAACAAACAATATTTCACGCCAGGTTTTTCTTCCCTGTGGCGACAGCTTTTGTAAAACTGCTGAACCTAATGAGACACTTTATTTAATATTTATTTCACAATCAGCCTCCTTTATTCTAACAGAATTAGCCTCAGCCCACAATGAATGTTTTCCTTGGTTATTTCGTTGTGCAAGTCAATACTCAATTTATTTTGAATTTCTTCAGTTCTGAATTTCTAGCTAGGGGGGATTTGTTTTAAAGATGCTTTTATTTTTATTATTATTATTGAATACCAGCTAACCACCTGCATGACTGCAAAGTGAATCAGCCTGTGGACACCGTCTCAAAAAAATGAACCTAGCAAAGAAAATAATAATTTTAAGACTGGCTTCAACCAAGCAGTTTCCCAATCCAGAGGCACAACAGGCTAGAGACAACACTGATATAAATGGGATGGCCATTGACAAAAGACTGAAGGTTTACGATGAGTAAGGTGAAGTTACTAATGATGGAAGCACAAATGTCTCTGGCCATGCAGCAGCTTGGGAAGGAGCTTTAAAAATTCCCCGTATTCATTCACTACATTCACATCTGCAGTAGAAAGTTCATGAATGGTCCATAATAACCATGTATAATAGCACAGGACAGGGGAATCTCAAGCATCTACAGAAGATGGATGTCCAACGTGACCCAGCAGAGACTTCTCACAGGCCATGCATTTGAAGACACTTCTGTTAATGCCTCCTGGTGACATATAGGGACCGACCACCTGCACAGCGAAGTGCGAGTGCACCAAGACACAGTTTTCCTGCAGAACTGTGACAACAGAATGGCTACTTAAAAAAACAAAAGGAAAGATAGATTTCCTAGTAGAGGGAAACACTCTACATTAACAAAAGTAGTTTCCAAGCTTTACAAACACAATGGAAATACCAAGTACCACCTCAGGATCACAATATAGATATATTTAAGTTTGTTTTCCAGTTTTGGAGGGAGGCAAAAGAGACTTCAGAATTTGGGGTTAGCAACTACTAAAAAGACACTAAAAAGTTTGTTTCTGCATCGAACGTACGCTACATCCCTGCAAGAGATGGTCAGCACATGGCAACACCCAACAGCAGGTCACAACACGAGAGGAAACCTCATTCCTACAGATACCACAAAGCAGTTTCCAGCCGAGCCGCACACTCATGCCTCCCTCTCCTAAATAGGTTAAGCAGAAATCCTGGAGTTAATAGGTTGACTTCAGAGGTTCCCCTTTGCCCACTGAAATTAAAGAGTTAACAGAAACTTGGGTTTATTCGGGAGTTTTCTATGCACACACACACACATCCATCCATCTATCTATCCGAGCAAAAACGCTACTACCATATTTTAGAAATGTGAATACTGCTGGCTTGAAGAAAATGGGCACAGTTCCCTTTTTAGAAGGAACAAATTGTTCAGAACAAGGACAAATGCAATAGAGAAATCAGGCACCGACTTTGCTTCTGATGTTTCAAGCTTCTGGTACATGCAGCTCAGATACAGTCTCTGCATGATTTATTTTTTTTTTATAGACCCAACATTGTTCAAGAATCACCCCATAACTACCTAATGCTCTCAAGAGCAAATATTTACAGTGGGGATTTTAATATTATCACGTACATAAGAAATTAGAGGGTGTCACGATCTTCTGTTGGCTACAGACAAGAAACAGCTATTGCCCACAGGGCCAGGGTAATTGCAATGGTGCAGATATTAGCTTCACTTGAGCAGATTTTAGCTAGAAAACATGGAATTAGCCGCACACCGTGTTAAAACAACCCCTTTAGAGTGAAAACACTTTTCTGTAGTTATGCCACAGAAACAGGATTACAGATAAGAAGAGCAGAGCCCAAACCCATCATCACGCAGGTTGAACTTGCGGCTACATCTCCAGTCAAGCAGGACATGGAACCGGATGCTGGAAACAGCCATCCCGGGGTCCTCAGCAGCCCAGAGACGTACAGAAGTCCCAAACCTGCCCTTAGGCTCCCATGAAAGCTACAGATTACTCCAGTCTTCGCTGGGGTTTTAAACTCATTACTGCAGGTTTATCTGAGTTAATACCTTTTCTCCACAGGACACACTGCACCATGAACTTCAGGGGAGGTGCAAGACTAAAAAGGCTCATGTTGTTTCTCTTAATCTTTTTCCCGATACACAAAAATGACTGCTACCCCCACCGCAATATCAGGATGAAAGAGAAAGGATACCTGATTCTCACCTCCAAATATTACTCGTCTCAGGGTACAATCATCTGATTTCTCCAGAGGATCCAACAGGGATACCAAATGACTCAACTCTACATTTATTTTTCAGGTATTTGGGTTAATAGCTATAAAGCAAGAACAAAGAAAAAGGATTTATTTTTTTTTTAAGTGGCAGTTATCTCCTCTCTCAATTAATCAAGTTCAGTAGCCATTATAGTAAAGCTTGAATATCCAGTGTCGGAGGAGATGGAATTTAAAACTCCCTTCTGCCAGCAGAAAGCAACAGGAAAATAAGACCACACAGCATGGAGAACCTCAGGGGATTTCTTGAGGTCACTAACAAGAATTCAGGTTGTCTAAGAAATAAATTTATATACAAGTTTGTCTTACTATGTTTTTAAGAAAGGATGTTATTTGAAGTAAATATTCCCATGCTGCAGCCACAACTGTCATGAAAACACCATGCGTGAGACCTTGGAAGTATAAGAGATGGCACCATGGAGAACTTCTCGCTAATTAGACATGAAGCTAGATTTCTTTAAAAACTTGTTAGATAAAAAGCCTTGACTGATCTAGTCTCCATTACTCTGAGTTCAGGCAATGAAATTTAAATCACAGAGAAATGCTAATGATTATTTTTCAAGTCAGCTTTTCATTACTGAAAGCATTCTTTGCAAGACAGCAAACCCAAAATCTGGGGGGTTTAGAAACATGATTTCTTTTCCAGTCCTGGCAATCCCTTTCACTTGTTCTTTGATCGCCGGTAAATCTGGACATTGGCATTTGCCTCTCAACTCAAAGTGTTGATCTTCATCCTGAATATGGATCCGGGACTTTTCTGGAGCACAGATTTTTCTGGATCTCCCACCACTTTTGTATCTATGGACGAATGGGTATTTGGAGCAAAAGAGCGACCGTTGGGAAGACAGGAGGGCTTGACAAGTTCCTGTGCCTTAAGTTTCACCCGCCGCAGGGCAGAGCATAGGTGGGCTGGTTTGCTAGTCAGATACACATTCTTCTTTCCACCCAACATCTTTAACCTGTTCCCTACTGGCATCACGTCTTCTTCAGATGAGTCTCCATTTATGCCCATTCACAGCATTACCCAGATTCATTTGTAGTCAGGGAGTATCCAAGCTTCCAAAGGTTATTGCTGAACATCACTAGATAGAAGAAAAGCAGAGGGGGAAGGGGAGGTGGGGTGGCTGCACTGCAGCAAGGAGAGGCTTAGGCAGGTGGAAAACAAGCATGGAGAAAGCAGATGGGAACAAGCATGTCAGCAGTTCCCCTCGAGCTGGTATTGTCTCAGTAGTGACACTCCAGGTGAAACATCCCATGTAAGGCCATACAGCTTTGTTGGAGAGCAACAAAGCTGGTGACAGGGCTGGAAGGCATGTCCTGTGAGGAGCGGCTAAGGACTCTGGGTTTGTCTAGTCTGGAGAAAAGGACGCTCAGGGGCAACCTCATTGCTCCCTACAGCTCCCTGAGGAGGGGAAGGGGAGAGGGAGGTGCTGATCTCTTCTCCCTGGCACCCAGTGATAGGACGCATGGGAATGGTTCAAAGCTGCACCAGGGGAGGTTTAGCCTGGACATTAGGAAGCACTTCTTTACCGAGAGGGTGGTCAAACACTGGAACAGGCTTCCTAGAGAGGTGGTCGATGCCCCAAGCCTGTCAGTGTTTAAGAGGCATTTGGACAATGCCCTTAACAACATGCTTTAACTTTTGGTCAGCCCTGAAGTGGTCAGGCAGTTGGAATAGATGATCCTTGTAGGTCCCTTCCAACTGAAATATTCTATTCTAACCATTTGATTACTCTGGAGAGGGAACCCATACTTCCACAGCCAGGTAAGGGAGCAATTCCTCCTGCCAAAGCAATACAAGCTCCTTTTTTTTGGATGAGAGAGGCTTGGTCCAAAACACTGCGGAAAGCACATACAACTGATTGCTACTGCAGGATGCAAGTCTCTCATACGCAGTTAGATTAATTTTCTTTGCTGTTCCAAGCAAATTGGCATCAAGGCTCAGCACCAGCCTATGGGATGGTAGTTCCATGGCGATTCCCTTTTGCAAATAATAGGCTGGATTTATATCAAGAAATACTCCCACTTCAAATGCACACATGCTGCCCTTTGAGCGACTTATTGCTTAATCAAAAAAGCAGAGTTTAGTTTTCTGTAACTTCATTACAGACAAGCAGCAGCACAGTGCTGCAGCGGGTCGGGCTGCTGGGGCCCTGCATTAAGTTCCTCTCTCTGTGGAGAGCATCCTTAGCAGGACAGAGTTACCCAAACACTGCTTGACTTCTGTACACTTTGGCATCTCTAATACCTTCCCCCCCCGCCCCCTCCTCTTTTAAATTCACCCTGCAGGATACAGTCTTTTGAGAAACCATGTGCAAGCTCATCTTTTTTCATGCCAGCACAGCCTTTCCTCCCTTTCCTCTTCTCTCTTCCCTTTCCCATTACTCTTTTCAAGGTCTAAAAGAAAACACTATTCAGATACTTAAAGGTTACAGTTAACTTTTAGTTCAGCAGTACCTAAAAGAAAGCATTTCTGCTAAAAGGAAAGAAAATAAACAGGGTATCCTGTGATCTTTAAAAGGACAGCAGCAGACTTCCATGAGGCTCTACCTATATTGAGCAAAGCAAGACCTTACTGAAGGTTTTCTCCTCTGTTTGTACAAGTATTCCCTAATTATCTCAGGAAACTAATAGCTAGGTTAGTTTAAAGAGGTGGTTTAAATTTTGCCTTAAGTCTTTAGGGAGCAGTGCACCTCTGCATGCAGAGAGAAGTGCAGCATAGTGAGAGCGGTGACTCCAGGCGAGGCGAGATGACAAACAGCAATTCAGTCTCAAGCTGTTCACAACCTAAATATCTATCCCCAGCTCAATGCAACAAAGCTCTCTAATGATTTTTATCTACACAGGGTGAAATCAAATGACATTATAACACAAACCTCACTAATTCCTTATTCAGGGCCAATGTTTAATAGCACTGATTAGTTATGAAACTACTGTAACAGCAACAGACTTCAATGTGGTCTTGACTCTGCTTAAATACTGACAATGGTTTTAAAGGACAAATTCATCCTCATTCTGTCCTAATTAATTCAATGTATTAGCACCTGAGGAATATTTGACTCAACCCTCCCCGTTTAAATTCATGATTTAAGCACAGGCTGAGCAAGAGGCACCAGGGTTATATGATAAACATGACAGATCAGTTGCTTCACGCTGTAAGAAAGCCATTAAAAATAAAATGAGGATTTAGTTAGTTATTGACAGAATCACTGGGGGGGAAGGAAGCTAAATGACTTGCTGCAAAATGAAATTACGGAAACTAGAGAGTCAATCAAAACATTGCCTTAGGCCATCTCGTCTGTCCTCCAGCCAAAGCAGGGCTGCTGCTGAGCATCTCTGCCCCAAAGGTTGATGGTTTTGGTGTCGGAAACCTATCTGTAATACAGAAGATTATTTTATTGTCTCCTAAATCTCCTGCTCCGAAGTCTTGCAAGCATCCGTGCAGATTTCCTGGTTTAAACAGCCTCATCACTGCGAGGTATGCCCACCCTGTGCTACCTTCTGCTCTCCTGCCATGCTCGCCCCACTACTGCAATGAATCTCTCCAACTTTTGCGTTGCCTGGGTGGTTATTTGGCAATATGCACGAACTAGCTCCTAGAACATTCCCCACTCCTCTTTCTGTACCTGCCAAGAGCAAGGCTTGCACTCCAACTGTTGCTCCTGCCCTAAAAAATAAGGTGATATGCCTTAAAATTAGAAAAGGAATTTATCTAATTCTCAGCTATTATAATTTCTTGTTTGGCTATATTTTGTGTAAAAATAAGAAAATGCCAACAACCCCATACCCCACTCACAAAAAAAAACCAGCTGCAGATACACCTGCCTGGGACACGCCACAAAACTTAGAGCAAGCACCTCAATTCGCCGATTGATGGATGCCAGCTTGGCTATCACGGCGAGGACTGAACGAGAGCAGCTCCAGAGCTAAAACCAGGAGGTCTGCAGTTTGCGTTAGAGCCCCAGTGCTCCAGCTCAGGCTGCGAGCAACATCTACCACCCGCAGGTGGGCCTGGGAAGAAGAGGAGCACGCAGCTTAGATAGCAAACAGAGGAAAGCTCTTTCGCAGGAAGGCGACAGAGGTTCAATTTGCTCACAGACACCTTTCTCCCACTCCTCAATTCTCACCTTCCCTCCCCATGCCTGTTTGGGAAGCAACTGCTCAGTTCCCCCCAAAGAGCTTTCTTCATCCATCCACCTCTCCCTTCAGAAACTCCAATTGCCTCACTAGACCCCAACTCCAGGCAACAAAAATCACTGTCCTCTATAGCTCAGCTCTGGAGCAGAGAAGAAAATGAAGCTTAAGAGGCAGCAAGTCCGTCCCAGCTCTGGCTCTTCACGGTTCCCCTCATCTCACCAGTCTTTGGGTCCCCCCATACATGAGATTGGGAGACACCCAAGCATCCCAGGGCAGCCTGAACCTCTTTCTACAACAGTTCTGGGAGGGGCAATTTCATACAGCCCAGGGCGTGTAGGTGATGCTGATAAAGCCAATTTACAAAGATGTGATTTCTGGCTTTACTAAGAAGCCAATCAATGGCATCAAACTCAATTTGATTAAGAACAAGACTGAAATACAAGAAAACTGTCCAGAGTATGACCACAAGACCATCTAGACCTGAATCCCCTTTCAGACACTCAGCACTAGTAAGAAATCGGGGGAAAAAGTAAAAGAGCAGAGGAAATATTTAGTGCTGCCTTCCTGGGACAGTCTCTCTGCCTCCAGCAATTGGCATCTTGGGGACTTCTTGAATCACAGTAAATACATACGTTGCATTTAGGTCTTTGCAGGATCAGGACTCAAATTACCCAAGAGGAAGGGCTTCTTAGCTCATCTGCACTTTTTCACAGCAATCACTCATCTATCGAGTGAATTGCAGCTTTTGGTCCATTTTTATGTGTCTGTATTTCTGTTGCTGCATGGCAAAATTTCATCTGATTAATAGTGCAGATTTCTGAGCTACATTTTTAATCCACTTCTTGCAGTAGGATAACATAGCTTGAAAACACTAGCACGCAAGACAACATTGTCACAAGTCTTTCTAAATTCAATAAATTTGATAATTTGGAAAAATAATAAAACAAGCATAAATACCAACACATTTGTAAAGATACGTACGCATATAAAGATGAAAGCAGAATTAAAGAGAGACATCACAAATTTCATTACTTTTAAACTAAGAAATCCCTGGCCGTGGCTTGTTCTCCACAACTTCTGTATCAATATTTCCCAGAACAATTCCCAGGCTACACTTTCAAATTATCACTTCATTTCCAGTGCCTGCTCTCCATAGCTAACAAAATCACTGCTATAAAACTTCTCCTTTTACAGCCAAGATGGGAAACCCTCTATTAGATTACCCGTTCCCTCCCTTGTAAAATAAAGAGGAAAATACCATTCCAGGAAATAAAAATGTTAAAAAAAAGACCAACTAAACAAAGGCAACTCCTACACGCAGTGTTGTTCTTCCCCTTTGAGTCAGTAACAAAGAGGAAGGAAGGAAAAAACACCGATAAAATAAATGCAAGGAGGAGGTGTGGATGCAGCATGTTTATCCCACCTGAAGCAGGGAGGCTGTAAAACGCCGTGCATTGCATACGGACACCCCAACCACCGCCTTGGTGTTTACAAGCGCTTTGATCAAACCAAACAGGGAGTTTCATTGTCCCCGCTGCACTCATGTCACCCGTCCCCCAGCGCTGAGATTCCACGGAGTCTGCCAGAGGACACACAGTGCCAGTTACACAAGAGAAGCGCAGAAGCAAATATGCAGCAGAGGGAAAGGACAAAAAAAATATTAAAAAAAAAATCAGCTCAGCTGCATGCTCTCTTCCTGCTCTGAGAACAGCCTCCAAGTCAGGCTTTGGAGCAGATTAACTTTAAAGGGCACCGAAAGATACTGACAGATTTGAGGCGAGCAGGACCCTTCTGCGTGCACGCATTTCACTGCTGCCAGCACAAAATCAGATGTCCGGGGTCCACGAGCAATTGCAGTGATAATGTCATTATAGAAGGGGAAAAACTTCCTGATGTTATGCACTAAGGAAAAAAAAAATCTAGTATCTTGCACTAATATCATAGCACTGTTCAAGTAAAGATCTGAACTGCATCTTGCAAACAGTAAGGAACAGGGAAACAAATAAAAAAGCCACATTAAAACAAAGCTCTGCTGGACCACAAAGTTTTCAGAAAGTTTAAAATATACACACTTCTTGTATTTATGGTAAAAGGGAAAAAGACCAGAGTGATCGTTTGGAAGTCAAAATAAACCATCAGGCTGTCCAACCGACAATTTTTTAAGACGCATACTCATGATATGACTTGGAAAAGAAACCTGGAACGGCTGCACGCAGCTGGAATTGAGAGCCAGTTTGCTTCAAATCTCCCCCATTTCCCAGAGAGAGGGGAGGAATGGGGGTGTCAAAACACAGAAGCCACACGATGTAGCACACCAGCACCCCAAAAACCATCCTAAAACAGCCCTCGCTTATTCGACTTTTGAAGAGATTGTATACATATTTTTTTTTCCCCCGGGAACCGCGGGTCTGAGAGGCGCTCAGCAGCACTTAACGACAGCAATTAAAAATCCAGCTGATTTTCCTCTGTTGGACAGTGCAGAAGACAAACGGGACGGGGCTTCCCCCCAGTGCCCGCCTTGCAGGACCGCGCTATTCCGGGGCGCCCGGAGCATCCCGGAGTCGCGGGAGTCTCCCGCAGGCTGCGGGAGGGACGCACCGGCCGCCGGGCCCGAAGGGCGGGGAGGGTTCCCTAGCTCCCCGGTATTTCTCTAATTTAGGGGGTTTGGGGTTGTTTGGGGGGTGGTTTTTTCCCCTGTCTTTTTCGGCGATGCCAGGGAAGGGCGGCGCAGCCCGGCGCGGCAGCGCTTCTCCCCGCTGGGGAATGCACGGTGCGGGGAAGGGCAGCGGGAGATGGGGGGGCTTGGGGGGGTGTCAAAGGGGGAGCAAAACCCCACAAAAAAGGAAGAGGAGCGCAGAGCTCACCTGGTTTGGGATTCTTCCTCCCTCTCCACGACCATAAAACGAGGCGGGAGCCAGGAGCCGGTCACCGGCGATGGGAGAAGGTTGGCAGCCCCGGGCCGCCCCACGAGGTGGGTAGCGGGGCTGGGTGCGGTGCAGCCCCCACACAGCCAGGGGTAGGTGCTGGGCCGCCCCCAGCGCGGTGCAGCCCACCCAGGGATGGGTGCAAGGCAGTCCACTCCCCCAGGGATGGGTGCTGGCCACCCACCCGCCGCAGGGCAGCCCCCCCGGACTGGTGCAGGAGCAGGGCCGCCCCGGGCCGGTGCTGGGGGGCCGGAGCGGGAGCAGGAGCGGGCCCCCCCGCCGTGGCCAGCGCTGGCAGCGGCAGCGGGAGGCGGCACCGGCGGAGCACAATGAACGGCGGCGCGCCCCCGCGGCCGCCCGCTGGGCAATGACATCACCCCTCTCGCCCGCCGGGGCGGGGCGAGCGGCCGCGCCGCCGCCTCCCCATTGGCTGGCGCCCGCCGGCCGCGAAGACTTCTGGGGCGTGTAGTTTCCCCAGGGGAGGCGCAGCGCGGCAGCGCGCAGAGTGGGGACTCGATCTCCCGGCAGACCCCGCGCTGCGCGGCCGCGGGAGGCGGTGGGGAAGGAGGCGGTGGGGAAGGAGGCGGTGGCGTCCGCCATGTTGATGGCGTGGGATGGTTTTAGCTCGGGAGGAGCGACCGGGGAACCGGGTTAAGATGTCGGAAAAGAGGGAGGGTGGGAGTCAGGTGTTGGTTCAGAGGGGTGGGAAGAGCTTGTGCGAGAGGGTGAAAGAGAACGGGGAGACTGAGGAGTGGCTGAGGGGGGGTGGTGGGTTGTGGAGGGCCCTGAAGGACGCGGCGTAGTGGCCGGTTGTCCCTCAGTGTCTGCCGGCTCTCGGTAGGGCAGTGCCTCTCCGTGGCGGGAGCGAGGCGGGAGTCTGTTCCCGGGGCTCGCCCCCTTTGCAGGCCGCAGGGGCTCTGTGCGCCGCTGGCAGCGGGGCCCTGAGGCGGGCGGGCCTCGGCAGCGCGGGAGCGGCGCCCGCTGAGGTGGGTCTGTGGAAGGAGCTGGGGGGCGGTTGTAAGGGGCTGCTGGTCACGGTTGTGAGGGCAGGCTGGCAAGCGGCTGCGGTGCGTGTCGGGGCTGGGATGGTGCTAGTTCTGGAGGGGGAGGCTGCTGCCTGTGGCGCAGGAAGCCGGAGCGGTTCCGCTGGCCCTTGCGCCCTCCGGGGAACGGGGCCCCGTGCGGGGGCTGTAGCTGCCGAGGTGTTTGGCCCTGGTCTGGGATGAAGTACGGACTGGTTTAAAGAGTAGGGCTGAACACTTGGCCTGGCCTTGGGGAGGCCCTCAGCAGGGAGCAGGCTGGGACGTGCCCTTGTCACACAGCAGGTGACAGCCTGTGCTCGCTGATTTGGGGCTCTTTTAAGGGTTGCGGCTTCTGTCTGATAACTGCGCTAATAGTGTTTGGCTGTCAGATATGTGGCTTAGTGTGACCAGCAGGAGGAGCTTTGCTCCCTCCTAAAGGCAGCTGTCCTCAGCATGTCCATGGAGACATAAATCAACCTTGAAAAAGCTGAGAGAATGGATGAGATGGTGTAGGACCTCTCAGCATGGTATGGGAGCAGCCAAGCTAACTTGTTACCCTGTTGTCTTACCTGTGCTTGCTGTCTAGTGTTGGCATGGCTTAGCCAGCTGACTAGGTGCTGTCTGAGGTTAAGCATGCCCTCTGGCTGGCTTGTAGGAGGTAGGCTAGATTTTGAGCAGCAGGTTGTAGACTTTCCTGTACTGAACATCATGTCTGCTTGTGCTAGTCTCTGTGTCAGGGAATGGGAAATGATCCAGTCACCAAATGGGAGATTAATTAAATCTCTGTTAGGCTTAAGAGTACTGGGGTTCTCTGAAATAACATGTGGAAGATCTTTGCTCAAAACTGGGAGGGAGGACACTGAAATTATTGCATGGCTTGTGAAATAACCCCGTTTCTAGTTACAGCTGATTCCTGTGAAATAAAGTGTTTTATTACTTCAGGAAGATACTCCATTGAAAGGAGTTGCGGAGAGTTTCGCAGGCTTGCTGGAAGTCTTGCCTGAAGTCCAGTAGTGGTATAGCTCAGGAAAAATGGGGTTACAAGTTTTTATTTCATACTTTGGCTCCTCCTGGAGGTAAGCACAATGCATTTACTCAGGATATTGCCTCACAGTAACTGCACAGGTATAGTAGTCTATTTACCCCAGGATACAAGTGAATGATGGAGGAAGGGTGTCATGAGATGTTCTGTGATGCAGTTACTTAATCTGAACCTTGCAGCCTTTCAAGATTTGTTGCTATGACAGCAATGCATGCCATTCTTCCATCTCTTTAAATCCACGTCCTTCCAGTTAAAGAATCCGAACCAATTGCTTGCCTTCCTGTAGAATGCACGGTGTCCTGGGACAGGAGGTGCTTCTCCCCACCCCCAGCTTGTCCAGTTTTGCCATATTCATCACTTAAGAAAAGGAGTGGAGGGAGTAATGCTCTGTTGCTGCTACAACTTTTAGTAATGGGTGCATACATCTGGAGAATTCTGAATTACAAGTACAGCCTCTTTTATTTCTTTTCTACTTCTGTTTCTTTTCTACGCAGATACCTTTAGGTTAGGTGTGCTGTGGGTGAGAAGAAGGGGCAGTGGCATGATGACTTCTGTCACAACAGTTGCCCACTGTAGACTTTTAGCCTATGCTTATATCTGTGCAGCTGATATCAAGTAATGATGGTAAGTATTGTAATGGGATAGCTTGGGGGGGGGCTTTCTTGTCTTTGCTATAACTAGCAGAAAATGTGTATGTGAAATCTTCATCCAAGACAAGTCTTCTGACCTAATGACAGTATGCTTTGTTATTTACACTGGCTTAGAAACAATTGGTTTCACCTGCATTCATTCCCTGTCTTCCTCTCCTTCCCCCTTGTGCCATTGCTGCTGCTCTGGGGAGGAGACAAGGATGCATCCTGCTTTACAGATAATTTTATTTCATTGTTTATACCGTGTTTCTGTATCTGAAGACGTAGATGCCACTGATGTCTCAGCTAAGAGTTGCTATAGCAGATTGAAATGTAGAAGAAAGGAGTTGACTTCAGAAACTACCCAGATGAATGCCTGATGCAAGAGACAAGTAAAATAGTTTTCTGTGTGTATAGTTCACTTCAGTTTGGGGATGTCTGATACTTGTCAGTGTATGGATCTTACTTATTGATGACAACTTGTCAGAGATGTTAATGATGAAGCTTGTGTTACATGTCTTAAACTTGGATACTCTGTTCACCTGAAAGCGCTAATGACCAAGTCTCTTCCCACCCAGCAGGTCTTAATTGCAAGATCTGCAAGAAGCTTACAGTCCTATTGCAGAAATAAGTCTTGTCTCAGTATTTCATATAAAAATACTCAAGGTGATGATCGAATTGAAAGCCTGCCTTTGGCATTTCTTAAATATGTGGGTATACTCTGGTTTAATACTGTTAATGGAAACTTATTCCAGTGTCTGTATGGTCCTGAGCCTATGAAGCTCATATGTTTGTCTATACTTGGACTGCTATGCTGACATCCTACACTGCAGAAACTATGGGTTGTCTTTGTTACTAAAGTGATTTTGGTCACAGTGGGCTCAGGTAAGCAACCACCCAGTGTCCTGAAGACCAGGAGAAGCGGTTGGAAGACCCTGCAGGAGTGATGCAGCAGATGAGGATAAGTGGGAATGTGTGATGCTTTTGCTCAAAGAAGTTGCTTAATCTAAGTTTAATCTAAGTTCGTATGTAGAAACCTGACTTCGTGTCTCAGCTTTCATTCTGACAAGTTCTTGCTCTTAATGAAAATTTCAAGGATTTGGATGCTCTAAACTGAGCCTTCACTGGATAGTATACCAAAACCAACTCTACAGTCTGCATGAGAAATACACGAATTTACGAGATTAAGGGTACAAATATGTTGTGTGATTACTTAATTTTTAAGGTGTCTCATGTTCTGCTGTCATGGTGTCAACATCCATATCAGTGCAGCATGGAGAACTGGCAGGATGTTGGGGTTGCTTCAGTTCTTGCAAATTGTCAGGCCTTGCACAGTAATTCCTAGTATGCAATTTAGCTGGATGAAAAGATTTTCATGTGCACTCAAACAGGGAGTGGAATATGGTTTCTAAGGGTGATTGATACAATCTATGCTAGTCTTGGCACTTAAGTTTTAAAATCCCATTTCCTTAATCATCCCGGCTGTAAAACTTGGTTGTCCACGGTCCCCTTGGAGGAAGGAGGAGGGCTGAAGTGTCACTGACCAACTGCTTACTTCAAAGCCTGTGGGGGAAGGGTGTAAACTCTTTCACATTAAAGTTACTGCTCAGATTCTGGAGGCTGAAGAAGCTGCTATGAAGGTTTTTGTGTTTGCAACTGTCTCCGATGGAGCTATTTCCCAAAGAGTTACCAGAGCTGCAAGGTGAAAGGTGAGAGAGTGAATTCAGCTGGGTAGAACAGGTAGGTACTTCTGTATTGTGTTACTGTTTCCAAGTATCCTAATGATAATACAGAAAAATACATTGTGTTGTCTACTTTGTTGTTTAACAGGGAGAGCTCGGAAAAACATAGGTAAGTGTGGAAGGCTTCTGTGCCTTTTTAAGTGTTCTGAATGAAATTGTGGGGAGGCAGCTGTTAAACCAATTTCTGGAAGAACCTGGTATTCCTGCATAGCCAAAAAAGTTTGTAAAGCTTATCTGAAAATAATTCTAGTGACTAACTGTGAAATGTTAACTTCTTTTGTCTTTCAGCACAGGAAGAGTGCTCTAAGAGCAGTCAAGAACCTCTTCAGGTAGCATGGACATGGTCTTTGAAACATGGCAGCAGCAGTTCAATAGTGATTACACAATGGGAAAGGGTGTGCAGGCTACTGCAAGTCCCTGGGTTCATAAGAACTGGTATCTGAAAGAACTCATTTTAGTAGAGAGAAAAACTCTGTTTCTTCCATAACTTTTTAACTCCCTTCAATTTAAATGAGAGCTCATCTAATACAGAAACAGGAAATTACTTTTATTGTGCATACTGGAGGAGGGCATCAGAATAGGGGACTTAAAATTGCTAGTCAGGGCACTGTGATGGACCTTGGAAAAGCTGTGGGTAGTCTGAGTACAAGAGGTTCCAGTTGTGGAATGCTCACTTTTGGGAGGGCACATGAGCAGTGGGGAAAACCTGCTGAACAGAGGAGACTCAAAAGTTGAATATGTTCTGCAGCTATTCCTTAGCTACATATGGATATATCTCTTAAGGTGGGATGGCCCGAGATGACCACTGAAAACCATACCGTTGTAAGCAGACCATGTTTCTTTTAAGAGAGCATAAACACAACTATCCAGTTCAGAACCACCTAAACAGCTTCAGTTTTCATCAAGAGTATTTCCTGATTTAAAAATAATAGCTTTGCTTGGCCATGGAACTCCTGCAGAGCTATCTGGCTGATTGCAGCACTGCACTGAAGATAAGCCTTCCCCACCCATGGGTTGCTGGAGACTGGCACACAAATGTGACTCCGGTGGGCTCCAGGGCCAAGTGTAAATTCTCTGGTTGCCTGTGTTCTGGCTTTAATATACACAAGGGGTGCACCTGCGTGCTTCCACCTGGAACAAGAAAACACAGGCTGTGCTGGTTCAGATGCTGTTTGTGTGCACTACCCTCTTCAGCACAAAGCTTGATAAAACCCTGTATTGTATAAAGGAGGGAGGGGTATCACGCTGAGGTTATGCTAGGTGTGGACCTTGCTCAGTTGCCACTAATTCTGGAAAGGTCTATTTTTGTTGTGTAGAGGTTAACCTGAGTCAGTAACTGATACCGTTCAGCCAACATGCATGGCTGTGTCAGACAAGTAGCCTATGCACTGACAAATCCTCGAGCATGGCGCTAGCTTTTACTCATGTTAAAAAAGGGGGGGGGGGGGGGGAGGGAACAGGGAATTATTTTTTTTTGAAGGGTCACATAAACTCTGCTGAAATTAGAAGTCCACTACAAATATCTTTGTGGAAAGAATACATTTTGGGAAATGATGAATGCTGTAACAAAGGCAATGTGAGCTTTCAGTTACAGCAGTCTTCCAACACTGTTCCTTGTCTCTGTTTATGTTTTGAGGTTTGTAGGAAAAAGTGTTGGATATGGGGATAGTATGAAAACCATTCAGACTCACAGAAAATTAATAACTGGAATTCTCTGTCAAATTATGCACCATTAGTTATTTTCTAAGAAAGTCCTGCAACTAAATTGATGCACTGGAGTCCCTGATTATGCATGCTAGTGTTCTCAGGTTCTCTGGCTATTTGGATGCAGTGGCACAAAATAACATGTTGCTTCATATATGATTCCGCTTAAAACACAGGCTTTGGCGGTGCGAGTACCTAAACAAGAGTGTCACAGCCAGAGCATTCCTTAATGCACACAAGCCATTTCCTTTTGGGCAAGTAACGCTGCGCTGTGAAAAAGCACACAACACTGGGGAGAGCATCATTTGATAGCATCTCCCGTGCCAGCATTGCCTGGGTTTGCTCCTCTTCCTTGCCTTGGACTCTGGGAGCCTTTCTGTCCATTATTGCTGGTTGGCTCTTTCCCACCACCCAATTATTTTTTGGTTTTTTTACCATTTCTCTGCAAATACCTCTTCCTGGAAAACTGTGAACAACAGTAAGTCTCTCGGGTTCCTGGCCAAGTTTCCCCTCACGTGGTTTCACTTGCTCCGTTCTGTCAAGTTAGCTACATGCAGTGTCCTAAGGATATAATTTAGTGGACTGCTAGTAAGCAGCTAACCTTTATGTCTTGGCCCTAATCCACATAGGTCAGGTTTATCCAAGCCTGCTTCCTTACGATTAATTCAATGGCTACTCTTGCAGCCCTTGGTTTCCTGTTGCATGACTTGATGAAAAAGATAGTGTTACGCTGCTCTTGCAAAGATTTAAAAATGGACGTGTTAGGATCGATCACTTTACCTACTGGGTTGCATGACCCAGGATCTCTTCTAAACCTTGCTCTTCTGCATACACAAGACCTGGGGCTCTCAAGGTGAGGAGGATATGGTTTTTTATGTCTTAATGGGTCTGACATGCTGCAATATAGGGGAGGTTTTTCAGCATAGAAGTGTGAAGCTGACTTTAAGCTACCCTGCTCAAAGTAGAGCTGTTGTCTTATCCTTGGGTTCTGGATTCATATCAGAGTTGTTTTGTATCCAGTAGAGCCTTTTTGGGCATGCGTTCCCAGGAGGTTTATTGCCTCAGCTCGTTGCTTTGAGCTCAGAAAATGTAGTCGCAGAGGCTTTGGTGGCATTGCTGGTTTAGGGAGTTTGGTGTTATCTTTTTGCCCCTTGCCCTCCTGTGCCACAGTATGCTGTTTCCTCTCGTGCCAATGCAACTGTCTGGAGCGGCACAGTGAGTTATCAGTGTCTTAATCAGGGTGTTACGTGCCCTCCCTGCTTTGTGTATGCTTTTCTGTGGCTCAGGGTGGAAGTGGAGGAGGTTTGTAGTTGTGCGGCTTTCTAAAACCAGGGTCAGGTTGGTGAGCTGGTTTAGAGCATTTGCAACACGGTGCTAAAAATAGGTGGCCAGGTGCACAGCAGAAGTCAGAAGTCCTTGGGCTCATTGTTGAAGCCTCTTGACTCATTAAACCATGTATCTAAGCATGCAGTTTATTTTGTGGGGGAGGAGCAGCAGCAGCAGCATGTCCCTTGTGCACATGGATGCTTTTGTTAACCATGTTTTTCTGCTTTAGGTCTCATGATCCAGCCAAATGTTTTGCCGCATGCAGCCTTCTGACCAGGCAGCGGCAGCTTGAGAAACCCTGATGTCTGTAAGCAGCACTGGTGATTGCTAGATGTAGTCTGGACAAATCCCAGTGGGAGAGGAGAGCTAGAGTACGATGTGAAACAGTTTACCCCTAAATTTTGCCTTTTATGACTGTTACAGAGGGTACTAATCTGTTATCTTACAGGGGAGCTGATTTCTTATGCTTAGGCAGTTGTATGTTACCTCTGCACACCTAGCCAAATATCCCTTTTATATGTAATGGCAGAGTAGATCTACAAACAGATGATTAGGCAGTAAAATGTTTCACAGATGATAGATGAAAAGCCTAAGCTTAGTTTCCCATGTCAACATTTTTGCAGTGCTCCTGATATGAGCGGTCAGCTTCGCCACCGTAAACTCTCTTACGATGCAAATATGACTTACTGCCTCCATTCTGATAATGGTGGATGTTGTCCTCTGATGAGGATGATGTGGTGGCAGCTGTTTTAAAGTGACGTGCAGTGGCTTTGCTGTACTTGCTCTGCTTTAGCAAATGTCAACTAAAGTAGTAATTGTGTCCCCTGAGAATTAGATTATTGCTGTTGTTAACCTTTCTGGAAAAACAAATGAGAAGTAGAGACAGATGCAATCCTCATGTGAATTGGCAGGAGGGTGTTGCACAGCCAAGGGGGTACTACATCTGATGGGGGATGAAGGGCAGTCATGCTTTACTAGCTCATACTGGTGAGGTCCATTTAGCCTCTTGCAAATTCCTGCCCACTGAAAGCTCCTCTTGTCTCCAGGGTGGCTGGAGCAACCGCTGTTCCAATGCTACCTCCTGGAAACGAGTGAGGAAAGAGTTTATTTTAGTAGGCACTCTGGTCCAATGAAAATAAATGAATTTTCTTACTTGCCATTATAAATAATATATTTTATTTATAAATTAATAATTTATAGATATTTTATAGTGTAAATATATTTATAAATACATACCTGGAAATAGATGCATATATGTATATAAATGTATAAATTTAAATACATTTATATATTATATATTAGTTAATTTTTAAATTAATATCTATTTATTATTTATAAAATATAAATTAATAAGGCAGGGGAATCACAGAAAAATAGAGGAGCTCTGTGTTGCCAACAGACTCCGGGGTTGGAGTAGCTGTTCCCTCTTGAGATCGAATGTGAAAGTCTGGTTCCCAACAAATACAGTTGGTATGAATTGTCTTGTTTTGTTAAAATTTCTAATCATGTCTGTCTTTTGAACTCTTATCCTTGAGAAGGTTATTTGGCTGTGGATTAACTTTGTCATGAGTACCAAGGCATGTGACATGCTTGGCCATGGAAGCAGGTTTGTGTGGGGTGTCTCACAAGTTTCTATCAACACTTATGTATTGCAGCTCTCCAGAATGGATAACACTGCTGCCATTCTCTGACTGGTGTTGCAGCCTCATTCACATGGGTTGACAGTATCTCAAATACCCTGGCCTTTTGCTATCGTCAGTTCTCTGTTATTTGAAGGTAAATTTAGGTACAAATCATGGCAGCCAAGATCCTTGGTTTGGAACATGCCTGCCTCCCTGTAATATTCAGTCATGCTTTCTGGTATGGGTGGATCTGCCTCTTGGGTACAGTCAATTTGTCAGTCTTCTTCCTCCCGAAGGAAACATGCACCTGAATTCTCCTTATGCTGTGGTGGTGCTTTATGTGCACAACCTCCAGGTAATGTGCATCTCTGTGGGATGCAACAGGACGGCTACTCCAGTCTTCCCGGAATTTACTGCTCAGCAGTGAGTGACATAGCAGGGAATGCAAGGCATTACTTTGCTCATGTCCACCACCCACGAATGGCATTTGGTTTTGGTCACTGTTTTGTTTCCAGCTAATACATAGGTGTTAAGGGAGGCTTTGTGCCATCACGCAGGTTTTCCAAACTTTGGGGTTTCTCCTTTACTGTAGTATCTCCCTGTCACCCATACATAGTACATCGCACTCTGTTCAGTTGGTAGGTTATGCCCTAATGTGTGTGAGAAGCCCTAGGATAATTCCCCATTTGTCCAGCTGTGTGGAGCTGGTGATTCCGGTGACTGCAGAATTCCGGCTATTGCATCCCATCGTTATAAAGAAGAAAAAAGAAAGCTTGGAGGAAAGAGCCTTCCTTTCTTTCTTGTCTATTGGGATGTCCTGCACAGCTCCAGAGCTGGTGCAAGGGTCTGATCAGATGCTTCCATCCAACCATCCCCTGCCCTAGGTGGTGGGACATCAGCACCCTGTGGTGGAGGAGATGAGGGGACACCAGTCTTAAGAGGTGCTGTCTTCTACATTTGTCATGTTCTGTCCTCATCGCTTCTATGTCCCCCTTCCTGAAGCTTATTCCTGTTCTTGTTTGAAAACGGCTGCTCTAATAAATATGGCCCTTCAGCACAAGCAGTCTTAAGGTACAGGAGGCCTGGATGTGTCTTGGTGTGCCATCAGATGAACTTTTTTTTCATATCTGACTGTGGAAAAAAGCTGCTGGTCCTTACATAGTTTATAACAGGGGACATTAACATGGACAAGGTCCAAGAAATACCTTTGTAGAGTCTTGTGTTGTGACCTCTTATGTGACTTGGTCTTCTCTTTGGAGGCACTGTGATCAAATATTCTTCCATAGCCCTATCGTGTTAATCTTGCATTAGGGTTTTGAAAGCCTCTGCTAAGTAAGAAGGCCCTGATGAGCTCACAATGTGAAGGTGGCTCTATGCTTTTTCCAAGGGTCCTTCAGAGCAGGTGTTGATAGGAAGAACGTTTGACACATTTCCTTTTTTTTTTTTAGAAGATGTTTCAGCTAAATAAAACCCCAGAGAATCCCTGCGTATTCCGTGTAACTTACAATCAATTACATTTCTCCACTTTGCACAAATATGACCATTTCTATGCAAAGGCATATAAATGATGTTTCTTAGTAGGCATTTCTTTCACATTTTATATTACAGCTGCATGGATCCATATTAGATAAGTCAGGAATACTTGAACAACAAATGTTAAAATTGAGTCTAAAATCACAAGACTTATTGAGCTCAAACTTCAGAGGACCTGGATCCTCTCCTGGTACATTCACTGGGCAAATCATTTATACCTCAGTACCATGTTTTGCACTGGAGGACATCTGTGTGAATATCTGGCTGCTGTTACTCTACTTTGGCATTGCTTATCTCTGGGGGATAATCTTCCTTCTGGTTCCCATTGAATCTTGGGGGGGGGGGGGGGGGGCATCATAACACTTAGAATCATTTAGGTTGGAAAAACCTAAATGATTCTAAGATCATCAAGTCCAACTGTAAACCCAAACACTGCCAAGTCCACCACTTAAAAGGTAGATGAAAAGTGCTCTCCCTGTCTTGAGTTTCTTTTTTTTTTTAACCTTTGCATTTTAAAAATTTAAAGTAGCACCTTCCATTTCCTAAACTGATGATGCCTGAGGATAAATAGATCTCTACAGCCACTTGCCTCAAAGACAGAAGTGCCATTTTGCAGATACCCAGTGAAGATACAGAACCCCAGTATTGCTGGGAACCAACCAGTCACCACTAAAACACAATAGTGCAAAAACTTTCAGCAGGCTGAGCAAACCCAGCCCTTCTCACAATGTTATGCCTACAGTATTATGTCTAAAAACCCTTGGAAAACTAGTTGACAACATTTTAAAGAGGAAGTTCAAACACTTAACAGTACTTCTCTAGGGTTGCCCTCCATTTTAATGCACTAATAAATGTAGCTGACTAGCACTCCCACTTTAATAAGGATTATCTTGGCAGCCATCTGTAGATACAATGTAACTTCTTGAGCCTTCTTGTAATACTGGGTTTAACTAGTCATATCCATTTACATACCCAGTTTTGTGGCATCACTGAATATGTTCACTTTTCCAAGTCCAAGACATAAAGTGGCTTTCTGTTATTTCTTTAGAAAACAGTAAAAATCATAAAAGGAGCCCTGATTTTCAAAACAGGAACATTAGATTTGCACTTTATTTTAAATAAAATGAATGCATGCACATGCTTACAAAGTCGATGTTCGGGCAGGGTTTGTGGTGTACTAGCCCATCTGTTTTGCCTACAGAGCAGCAAAGAGAATATGGATCATGTTAGGAGTCATAAATCCTTCTCTTCCTATCTTCTCCCCCATCGCAGACTCTCCTAGGGATGTGGCTGTAGGTTTAAACCTGGGCTGGATGCAGCTGTAAGTAGGGTGCGGGAATGGCAGCGTTCCCCCATTGCAGAACCCCTGCCACGCTGTAATGTGGGCAGAGAGAGGCTTGCAGTCCCTCTATCTCCCAAGCTCCCCACCACTCGGGTCACACCTCCAACTGAAGTCTTCAGTGTACCCAAATAGAATCATAGAATCATTAGGGTTGGAAAAGACCTCTAGGATCATCTAGTCCAACCGTCAACCCAACACCTCCATGCTACATAGTGCTGCAAAATGCATGTCAGAGGTGTTGATCTCTGCTAGCTTTGGAATTGGAGAGGCTGCTCTAGCTGCTAGTCCACTGTACTTGTGGGTCTCCACCAGCAGAGGGTGGCTGTAAGACCCTTTATACATTGTTTTAACATTTAAATACTTTACAGGCTGAATATTGAGCGTGATGGCCTTAATGCTTCCTTTATTTCCTAATCCTCCAGTTACCTTTAGTTAGTAATTATAAGAAATAAAGTATTTAATGAAGATTTTCATTTGAGCTTTCCCTTGCTGTTTATTTTGCTTTATTATCCTTCCAGATGAGAATAACCAAACATTATAATTAAATTTAAGAAGACAGGTTTGAGATACTGTTGCTATTGATTGGGAAATACTTCAGTCTAGGACCAAAGTATTTGAAAGAAATAACTCTGTGAATAAGTTGTCAGTGTTCTAGCATTTATTAGGGATTGAAACTTAAGACACTAATAGTGAATGGAATTCATCTTGCTGAACTTCGGACATCTAACAGATGCCCAGTCCTTACACTCTGTGGAAAGGACTGCATACATCCCAAGGTTGATCAATCCAATACCTCTTATCCTAATTTAGGAATCTAAGTTTGCAGAACACAATCTAGCAGGAGCCTGATCCCAAACATTATTTGTGCATGTATAATTATTCTCATGTGGAGTCCCACTATGTGCGACAGTTAATGACAGTTGATTATGTGAGTAACTATTATGCAGGAATGGGATCAATTCTCGTGCTTGTGTTACAGGGAGACTAATTTGTCTCTTGAGGTGTCTGTTCCTTTCTGTTGACTACAAGAGGGAGCAGAGGCTAGACTAGCTCAAAGTTAGACTTTTAAGCTACACATCTAGTTTAGATACATCTCACCCACTGTGTCTACAGGCTGGTGTTACTAATATTGGGCAATACTCTGCCTCGTCTTTAAAGGTCTGTAGACAATAGATTTTATGGATCTCATTTCACATCCAGTGGCATAAAGTGTGACAGTTATTTATGTAATTAGTAGATAGTCATTAACTTTTCTGAAATCAGTACAATTCCACATGGGAGCAATTGCACAAGTATAAGTAGTTCAGGCTGTCGTTGACTGGAGATCTGTTAGGAAGCTGTACATAATAAAAGGTAGTAGTAAGTGATGATGGAAAATTTATCATGTTCTCATATATAGTGATTTATATTCTGTCAGGTGCTCTGTTGAGAATTCTCCTACACATATTTAAGTAGTTTTAAAACGTTTGAACAAAAATTCAAAAATTCCTGTCCTTGATTTCAGTCATTTTACCACTCAGAACCTATGTCTTCAAAATGGAACTCCTATCTAAAGTTCTTTAATTTTCAAAAAAACTGAGTACCAGCATTCTCCATTTTGAACTTTTTCAGAAGTATAGGACAGATGAGGCCTTAGCATCTACTAGAGCAGGTAACATTCCTCTCTGTTTGCAGAAATAGAGCAAACTAGTGACCAACTCAAGCAAAAGATTGAAGAGGCATCTCCCATAATGGCTACAAACAGGCAGAAAACGTCTGGCCTTCCCTTCCACAAAACACAGGCAATACCAAACACACCTGAGGAGGATTTGCATCCTCCTCTTCTGCAGGGATCAAGCCTTTTGAACCAGTTTCCAAAACTGTCCACGGTGCAAGAAGGGTGTTTGATGTATTTGAACACAGAGAAATGCCACAAGAATGATTAAAGGATTAGAGGAACAGGATCAGGAGGATAAGACAAAGTTATTGCAGACACGGGGGTGTATTCGTGACACCAGCATATGCTGTGGCTCTTCCAGAACAGTTTCCAGCCTACACCAGACTGTATAGAGCTTTCTGCAGGCTTTAAGTGTGCTCAGCACTTGAGCTCTGCTTGAGGTTAATAATATGGAAAATCTCATGTGTGAGTCCTTACTGTAATGACCTGTTAGTATGGGCTTTCAGGTTACGGAAATGACCCGTGATTGATGAAATAGCCCCTTCCGGTTTGCAATGATGCAGTGAAATATTGAGTAATCTCTTACCCTTTAGCATTCCCTGTACAGGCTCCTTCTTGTTTGCTATCTGTCCCCTGGGATTTGGTTTGATGATACCTGACAACAGTTTTTACTTGAACTAGTCTCAGTTTTATCAGCTTTGGATGAATTACTGCCCTTTCTTAGGGCATCATTACTGCTGATTTTAATTATAATAAATTGCTAAAAAATGAGCTGCATGTAGTTTAGGTTAAATTAATGAATTCTTGATTTTGGGGATTAATTACTTGCCTTTACTGCATGCCAAAGCACCTAACGCTCTTCCCATAGTGTAATGAGTCCTGGGGCCCTCGAAGTTCTGGATGCAGCTGGAAAGTAGATAGTGCAATGCTCCACCAGATTGTATTTCACTGTCTTTTGGAGCGAGCTCCTAATGCCACTGAAATCTCAGCAGTATGACATCTGACCCTTCAAGGGCTGAAATGGAGTAGGTGTCTGAAAACAACATACATTCTTTCATCAGGTTTGCACAGTTGGGTATTTTATCCTTTCTCAACAATATAGCAGGGGCTTAGGTAGAGCAGGTTGGATGGTCCGTCTTATTCACAGTGGCTTAGTTTAACTTTGACTCTGAAAACATAATCTCTTGGCTAAAGAGCTGCATTTTCAGTGGCTATGCAGTCTGCTGGGTGTGCTGACAAATAGCTGGAGACCACAGAGCTATGTTGTTGTTAATTCCTTTCTGCCAGTGAGACATTCCTGTTCACCTCTTGGACAGTGTCATAAGTCACTTGCTGGTCTTGGCTATCACTGGACCCAGTGATACAGTGTGAACTCATGCATAATCGATATGCCAGCTGTATAGCCATCATGCCTTCCTAGAACCAAGTCTTTTTTAGGTATTATCCCACAGAGAAAGAGGAAAGAAGATGGAACGAGCCAAATGACATCAGTGGGGTAAAAGAGCCAACAATTTTCCAGATTTGAAATGCAGTGCCTTTGGATAGTGACAATTTACAGTTGCTTTGTCAAGACACAGAATTTTACAAAATCTTTGACAAGGAAAATACGGATCAACACGATGGTTTTTCTTGTGGAACATTTTAATGGCTATGCTCAGCTTTCCCAGTGGGATCTTACTTTCTTAGAGCAGGAATTTGTCACCACCTACTTGATTTGGATGAACTTTCTGCCAAAATCAACAAGGAAGGAATTGACAGGATGGACTTTAGCAACAGGGAAATTGTGACATGTTTGAAGAGAATGCACGCTCAGAGGAGGAGCTACTTCGGTTTAAAAAAGCAGCTTCTTATCAGCAAAACAAGCTCTACTCTTTCCTGCAGATGTCTTGTCTCTGCCTTGCAGCAGTGCTAAGAAGACGTTTCGTCTTGTGAGAAGCCAAGGAAAAGAGATTTACTATAGTAAGAACATCTATGCACATGCTATTTAAACTCCAGTCATTCTATTGAGTTGAACTACGACAAGCATTAAAACCAGCTGGGACTGTAATGATTAGAAGTCTTTGCAGTTATTACGGGGTTTGTTTTTCTACTGAATTGACACATGCTGCAGCTTCTATGATGAAGGAAGGAAGTACATATTGGTACAACAGCAAATGAAAATATAATTCATTGCCCTTCTGCTGATTGGTCATGAGTGGCTCGGGCCAGACATGTCAGTCTTCCAAGACAAATCAACGGTGCAAAACCCGAGTGTATGAAAAATGCCATTTTTTTAAATACACAAAGATCAATCTTAAAGCAGTGGAGATGCTAAGCAGTGCACAGAGCAATTGTATTGTTCAGAAATCTAACTGAACACAAGTAGCCCGGAGACCAAGAACTGACTTTGCAGTGATGATGCCACTTCTCTCCTTCTTCTCCTCACTCTTCCCTGAAACACTACAACCAAAATTAATAATGCACCATGTCTTCCCAAGCCTGAATATTCACTCACACATGAAGAGAAGAACATGGGAGGATTTTTAAAAGCCCCTTGACAACTGGAACAAGAAAACTTTAATTGTTTAGCTATGAGTGGAATGTCCTCTTATAAAATGCCAAACAGCCTTGTGTTTTTTAGGTCAAAAGCTAACAAGATGAGCTGTGAGCTCTTATTACTTCTTCTGTTCCTTCACAGTAAAAATCCGGAGTGCTTTAAAAATGCTGAGAACATGACAGTGATTGACAAGAAAAGAAGGGATGTAAGGAGATACTGTGCTGAAGAAATTTTAATTATTTTTATTAAACAAAATTGATACTGATGTAGGTCTTGCATTTGCAATCTCAGCCAGAAACCAGGGCTAAGTCTTCTCAGCCAAGACCCTTACACACTCTGCCTTTCACCCTTATGGAAGAACACCCAATTTGGTAAAATCCCAGAGTGACTTTGAGGAGACAGATCCTAAGAAATTAAACAGCTGCCTGAACTTTTTATTTTTAACTTTTTCTCAGTGAAAGCATGTCCTGTTTTTAGCATGTGTGCAGTGCATGTGTAAGGCTGCTTCCATCATTTTTATTACTGGATCCGTGCACTAGTGGATCCCCAAGCATATGGGTTTGGTTCTAGTTAGGTGTGGGCATGCGACCACGTTTCCATTGAATTATTAAGTGTCTATGGTATGGAGTTCATACGAGTTTTATAACAGCTGGTAGCTGATATCTGATCTGACATAAAGTGACAATGGCACAGAGAGAGAGTAGCTGTAATCACATTAAGTGTGTCAGTACAAAATTAACAGAACTTTTAAAGACATTTTAACTGACAGCATGACTGAAAGCTGGATCTGCACCTTGGATAGTGGGTTAGGGCATATCTGGTTGGATACTAAGGACCCTAATGTTGGATTTATTGTGTCATTAAGCCACAGTCAGAGAGGAGGAGGGTGAACTATATCTTTTTTAGTTGCTAAAAATGAAAAGCACTCTGTCACTGGTATGTTCTCAGTGAAAAAGCCAGTGCTATTTGAAAACTGCTGTTGGAGATGATTTAACCATCATTTATCTACATGCCAAATCTTCAAAAAGATTCTGTGTTATTGTATAGTGATGGCAAAGAACAACATAAAACTGCTAACATATTCACAGGGAGATTTAAAGAAGATGTGGAACAGGCTTGTATGTACTTTGTTGAGCTGAGCACGAGTGCAGTTCTTGTCTGCTTGGACCACTTAACTGACCTAAGACCAAAATATACACTTAATATTCAACAGCCACCAATGCCCAGTAATGACAGGGTCCTCCAGTGACGTTAACTATGTCAATAAAATACTGGCTAAATAGTATCTGGGTTTTTCTGTTTAAAAGAAAACTAGAGCTTCATTAAACTCTAAGATAAGGTTAAAAAAAGAATTACTTCTTTCATTCTGTAATCTGGTTATCTGCCATGTTAACTTGGTGACTGGATAACTTGAATCTGCTAGTTTATTGACTTAACTGAAATTGCAGCCTAAATGGTATAAAGATATAGAGCATTGCTTTGTTTTCAATTGGTTTGGTGAAATTGTAAGTAAATTAGGTAAGTAATGTGCTTTGTGAGATTCACGTTTGTGCACTCATCCCTTTTATGCAACCCATACGTGGGACACAAGATGTGTTTACTTCATCAGACCGCAACCTGGGTCACAAACTCTGAAGGCATGCAGCAGCTCTGGTGTGAAATCACAAGCCTCTTGCATCTGTCTCCAAAGCGACTACCTACATCCCTTACATTACACGGGCTGTCACATCCCCAATAACAAATACCGTGATAGTTATCTATCTTACAATACTGAGAATGTAGCTGTTCATATGCATATGGGCTATGGATTTGCTAGCGTGCCTTCATTCTCCTGCGTAAGTCAACACAAGACACGCAATTGCCAAATAGAGTCAGCTATAATGAACACCTACCTGGATACACAGCCGGTTTGAAACAGAACAAAGTAGGCAATCACGCAGAGCATCTAACCGACTGCTGCAGGGCAAGACAGCCACAGCCACTGGGCCTCCTTTTCCAGCCTGCAGGGGTAGTACCTGTTCTGCTCATCTTTACGATGTATCGTGTTCCCTGGAACATGATGTATAATAAAACACAGAGGGGGGTGTTTGGCACCAGGGTGGAAGGCAGCCTCTGTTTTGTCTTGGCTACTGCACCCATGGCTGGACCTGTGGAAAGGGGGCGAGATGCTTTTCTTTGGTGCAGTTAAGCACGATGAGTTGGGTGAACCATCTTAAGAGTAGGATGGGACAAAGAGAAGCATTTGAAAGAAAGAACCTGCCCTACAAGGAGTTAATTTAGAAACTTTCTGTTCTGCCTCACTTGAAGTGTTCTCTATTTTTAAAAAATGTATTCCTTTATGTTCTAATAAAATCTGATTTCTAGAGTTAAGAGTTTTGTGGTTTGGGACATTCGTTTCAAGGGAAAACTGGAGGTAGGTTCACCTCAAAGATCTGATGACTCCACCAGAGTGCTAATATCATTATGTATGTTTATTTATCATTATGTATGTTTATTACCTCCAAAATGAATTTGCCTGCCTTTAGCTGTCTTGCAGGATTATAATGTGAATTCCTTAGTTAATTGCTGAAAATGGCATTCCACTGCCCTACGCTTAGTGTATTGATTTGCACACTTACAAGGCAAGAGTAAATTGCAAAACATTGTGATTTGAATTTAAACCCATCGCTAAACTTTGGCCTGGAAGCATCAGGTTGCTCTCCTGATCATTCACATTTACACAAGCTGAGTACAGAGGTAGAGAGCAATATAAGGGCAAGGCAAAGGAGGAGGACTCATAAAGCACCTCAGCAGAGCTAACTTCTTGGGCTAAATCAGCCTGATTTTTCCCCTTTTCAATGCTTTTGGGGCTCTTTATAACAGATGCAGAGCTTGAATAAAGCATATTTGCTCCCCCTCTGCTTATTTATGTGCTAGTGTGTAATTTTGGCAGTTTCACATAGTATGAGCGAAACAAATAGGTATCTGCGTACTTATTGCTGTGACAGAAGCAGTGAGGGGGGAAAAGGGCAAAAGGAGAAGGCAGAATTTCTGCTACCAGAAAGAAAAAGTAGATAGAATCTAGAAAGATTTTATTTAAGCAACCTACTAATGTGCCTGCTTAGTGCTGAGTTCTGCTGCAGTTCATCAGTTCATCAGTATCTATATATTCTGGTTATCTGCCCTATTAACTTGGTGACTGGATAATTTGAATCTGCTAATTTATTGACTTAACTGAAATTGCAGCCTAAAACACATAAAATATGAGTGTGCATATATATATATGGATTATCAAGGGTCTGTTTTATTATGGGGCTAGATTCTGGCTCCTTTCACAGCACTCAAGTGGTTAATTAGACACAGAAATACACAACTTTCACCCTTTGTCTCAATATATTTAAAATGACGCCAAGCCACCCAAACACGGTACTGCCTCATACAAACCCAACTCCAAGCAAGAACTGATCACGACCAGGCTAGTAACCTGTCCCAATTCCTGTCTCACTTGGCTTATCTCCAAGCGGTGATTCTCACAGTATATCCCAATATAACAGCTGCTCCCAATGTAAAGAGAACAGTTTGGTAATTCATTACGGATTGTTTATGATTGACAATATTTGCTGTAAGTACTTCTTGGACAAACAGTGCTGCAAACAGACAGGGATATTAGGCAGCTGTATGTTCCTACCGCATGTAGTTGGAGATTTTTCCCCGTTAGCAACTCAGACAAATGGATTGTAAAAGCACTTGGGAATTAGCCCAGGACTTTTATGATGGTCTTGAAGAAGAACATTGTGAGTACTTCTTTAAACATCCCCGCTTAGGTCAGCCAGTGAATTGTTTTACTGTAGTGTCTGTGGAGTCTTTAAAAAGATTACACTTCAGTTCAGCATTACTGGGGCTCAGCTGGAAAGGCGAGGGCTTTAGGCACCACCAGTGTGTGAAGAAGTCCTCGTGCTTTTTGTCCTGCAGCCTTGGAGAGCAGGCTGTCAGGCACAGATCCGCTGCAGGGCCCCTCTTTCAAGGCCATACTCCCTGTCCCCTGTGTCCCCTACACCAACGTGCCACTGTTGCACTGATGTGATGAGCAGGATCTACTCAGACCACTGATGAAGGAAGTGCTGGTTCACCTGGCCCTTTGCAGGAGCCCTAAGGCAGGGTCTGCGGGGGGCCGTGGCTTCACATGCCCCATCCCACCCACCCCTCAGGCACTTTCCACCTCCTCAAAACCTTTGCAGCACAGCCAGGGTAGCTCTCTTCTTCATATATTGAAATAATTACTGTGCTACAACCAAAATAAGATGTTTTTTCCAAGAACTGTGGATGGTGCCATGTGTATGCAACTATATAGCTTTGGGGATCTTCTGGAGATGGATGCAGGCAGGGCATTCCAGCTTGGAAGTCCTCAAAAGCAGCATAAAAGGTGTATAATCATGTCCTCCCGCTTATTCCAGCCCTGTATAAGATGAAGCTATCTGTCATATGCTTAATATTAAATGGACTAAACAGGTCACTTGGTTTCTCTTTAATTATTTTAATCTTCTTAGAAGATACAAAATAGGCTTAAGTCAAAAACTGTTCCTTAATGTAAAGGGTTGAGGGGGGGCGGATGCTCGCTTGGCTGTTTTGTGATGATGAGAGCTGTCCCCTAGAAAGACTGGGTTTGCAGAGCGCTGATACTACTCTACTGAGCAGGGTTATGCCTCTTTACTCAGTATCCATACAGATTCCCGGGAGACAATTACAATCATAGCAGTAGGAAGAGTCAGACTGTAGTTAAACTTTCCAGCCCACACACAGTAACAGGAAAATCCTGTTTGAAGAGGTCGTGGTTTAACCCCAGCTGGCAACCAAGCCCCACGCAGCCACTCGCTCACTCCCCCCAGTGGGATGGGGGAGAGAATCAGAAGAGTAAAAGTGAGAAAAATCGTGGGTTGAGATAAAGACAGTTTAATAGGGAAAGCAAAGGAAGAGAAAATAATAATAATAATGATAAAAGAATGTACAAAACAAGTGATGCACAATGCAACCGCTCACCACCCGCTGACCGACGCCCAGCCGGTCCCCCAGCAGCGACGATCGCTGCCCCCCGGCCAACTCCCCCCAGTTTCTATACTGAGCATGACGCCATATGGTATGGAACAGCCCTTTGGGCAGTTGGGGTCAGCTGTCCTGGCTGTGCCCCCTCCCAGCTTCTTGTGCACCTGGCAGAGCATGGGAAGCTGAAAAGTCCTTGACCAGTGTAAGCCCTGCTTAGCTACAGCTAAAACATCAGTGTGTTATCAACATTATTCTCATCCTAAATCCAAAACACAGCACTATACCAGCTACTGGGAAGAAAATTAACTCTGCTCCAGCTGAAATCAGGACACAAGAATAAGGGAAGATTCTGGATAACAAGAGATAATGTGCTGATAATGCTGCAGTCCCCCCACCTTCTATATGGTTACTCCGGTGTAAGCGGCCACAGAGTCCGGCCCATTATGGGTCTTCGTATTTTTTTACATTCTTTTATACAGGTGGGCTGTCCAGGGTGGGATAAGGAGAGATGGGTTTCTTGGAAGCGTTTATGCAGTTGAGCTAGCAACAATTTTATTTAATGACCGCAAAAGCTCAGGTTGCTCCAAAAATAATTGTTTTCTGACCCATGCATGGGTTTTCTTGTCCAGACTGAAAATTAGAAAGGGAAGAGATGTGTTGGTAGGGAGATGCATAGCAGTGCAAGCCATCCAGCACGGGACTGGGAAAAGGGAGGGTGCCTGTTTTGGCCCCTATTTAAGGTTCTGTGAGTGTTAACATTGCTGGCACCCAGCTGTGTTAAGTAAATAAGAGTTAAAACGCCATCCTGAGCCCAGATTTGCTCTTCTCAATAGAAATGCCGGAAATCTTTTGTGATACAGTACACACAAAAAGATTTTTCACCACAATAAGAAACTATCATAGGTCTAGTAGTGTAAGCCAAACCCCCAAAATTGACACTTCCAGGCAAGTGAGAAGAGATTTTTAGCCCAGAATCACAACATTTCTTCCCAGGAAAATGCCCGGAGGAACAATATCAAATTCCATTC
This sequence comes from Ciconia boyciana, assembly GCF_034638445.1. NCBI lineage: Eukaryota > Metazoa > Chordata > Aves > Ciconiiformes > Ciconiidae > Ciconia > Ciconia boyciana. Next base: position 212,083,672 of record NC_132934.1, read on the forward strand.
ATGGAGCTTCTTCTAATCTAACCAAAGAGCCAGCAAGACGGACCACCACCCACCTTATCTACTGACTTCAGGGAAAACTACTTTGCATCTCACAGTCAAACCATGCATTTTCTGGTGGACAGTGTGCTTTTGTTAAAGAAAATCTGAAGCTTTGCTTTTAATTAAAAAAACCAAAACAACACAAATGTATATTTTTTAAAAATCCCTTGCAAATCTTTGCCAACATTTCAATTTTTTTTTCCACAGTAAGTAACAAAGGCATTAGCAATTGGCAACATAAATTTAACTGAAAAAAATCTTATCAAACCAACAGAAATCCTTGTATGGGTAAGAAGCCACTTGGAGAGGGGAAAAAAAGCACTAAAGATGTCCACTTCAGTAGGGCTTTTGTCTCACGTAACAGTCCCATAAGCAAAGCAGCTGAAACTTCTATAGGGTCGGTGCAAAACTGGTTGTGTAACTGTACTCCAGAAATATTTACCAGGGATTCACAGGCCTAACAGAGCGATGCCCCTGCAGGGGTCCGTCTCGGGGCTGCTTCAATAAACACGTTAAGGAAAAGCTCTTCTTTTTCAGAGCTTGATGTTCACATTGTTCACATTTCAATTGATTTTTACAGTGTTAGTGCAAAGATCAGATGCTTCTCTGCTAGTCAGATCCTCGCGCACTGTAAGCACGCAGTTGTGCCGGCTGTAAATTCATTATGTAAATCACTTCCAGCATTTCTAGTGGGTTAATGTAAGGTGTGAGTCTTTAATACCATCAATAAGAAGCAGGATCTGATGGGTTTGGTCTTTGGAACTAACAAATTAAAGACCAGCTGTCTTCAGTTCCTTCAATTTGGAGCGGATAAAAAGTTATTTGTAAGCATTTGGAAAATAACAAGGAGAGAAGTAGCAGCTACCATGGATTCATCGGGTAGCAATTATATCAGGTAGAAATTCCAATCAAATTTCTTTCTATGATAAGCTAACAAGACTCATCACAGAATCACAGAATCACAGAATCACAGAATCGTATGGGTTGGAAAAGACCTTTAAGATCATCGAGTCCAACCGTAAACCTAACACTACCAAGACCACCACTACACCATGTCCCTAAGCACCTCATCCAAACATCTTTTAAATACCTCCAGGGATGGCGACTCAACCACTTCCCTGGGCAGCCCCTTCCAATGATTGATAACCCTTTCAGTGAAGTAAAATTTCCTAACATCCAGTCTAAACCTCCCCTGGTGCAACTTGAGGCCATTTCCTCTCATCCTATCACTCCTTACCTGGGAGAAGAGACCGACCCCCACCTCTCTACACCCTCCTTTCAGGTAGCTGTAGAGAGCGATAAGGTCTCCCCTCAGCCTCCTTTTCTCCAGGCTAAACAACCCCAGTTCCCTCAGCCGCTCCTCATCAGACTTGTGCTCCAGACCCTTCACCAGCTTCGTTGCCCTTCTCTGGACACGCTCCAGCACCTCAAGGTCTCTCTTGTAGTGAGGGGCCCAAAACTGAACACAGGATTCGAGGTGCAGCCTCACCAGTGTTGAGTACAGGGGCACGATCACTGCCCTAGTCCTGCTGGCCATGCTATGTCTGATACAAGCCAGGATGCCATTGGCTTTCTTGGCCACCTGGGCACACTGCTGGCTCATATTCAGCCGGCTGTCAACCAACACGCCCAGGTCCTTTTCCACTGGGCAGCTTTCCAGCCACTCTTCCCCAAGCCTGTAGCATTGCATGGGGTTGCTGTGGCCCAAGTGCAGGACCTTGCACTGAGCCTTGTTGAACCCCATACAATTGGCCCCAGCCCATCAATCCAGCCTGTCCAGGTCCCTCTGCAGAGCCTTCCTACCCTCAAGCAGATCAACACTCCTGCACAATTTGGTGTCAGCTGCAAACTTACTGAGGGTGCACTCGATCCCTTTGTCCAGATCATTGATAAAGGTATTAAACAGAACTGGCCCCAACACAGAGCCCTGGGGAACACCACTTGTGACCGGCCGCCAACTGGAGTAAACTCCATTCACCACCACTCTTTGGGCCTGGCCATCCAGCCGGTTTTTACCGTCCAAGCCATGAGGAGTACACCCGTCCAAGCCATGAGCAGCCAGTTTCTCGAGGAGAATGCTGTGGGAAACCGTGTCAAAGGCTTTACTGAAGTCTAGATAGACAACATCCACAGCCTTTCCCTCATCCACTAGGCGGGTCACCTTGTCGTAGAAGGAGATCAGGTTGGTCAAGCAGGACCTGCCTTTCCTGAACCCATGCTGGCTGGGCTTGATCCCTTGGTTATCCTCTACATGCCGTGTGATGGCACTCAGGATGATCTGCTCCATCAGCTTCCCTGGTACCGAGGTCAGGCTGCCAGGCCTGTAGTTCCTCGGGTCCTCCTTCTGGCCCTTCTTGTAGATGGGTGTCACATTTGCTAATCTCCAGTCAGCTGGGACCTCCCCAGTTAGCCAGGACTGCTGGTAAATGATGGAAAGGGGCTTGGTGAGCACATCTGCCAGTTCCTTCAGTACTCTCGGGTGGATCTCATCAGGCCCCATAGACTTGTGAGTGTCTAAGTGGTGTAGCAGGTCACTGACCATTTCCCCCTGGATTATGGGGGCTCCATTCTGGTCCCCGTCCTTATCTTCCGACTCGGGGGGCTGGGTACCCAGAGAAAAACTGGCCCTGCTATTAAAGACTGAGGCAAAGAAGGCATTAAGTAGCTCAGCCTTTTCCTCATCCTTGGTCACTGTGTTCCCTCCCCTGTCTACTAGGGGCTGGAGATTCTCCTTAGCTCTCCTTTTGCTGCTAATGTATTTGAAGAAGCATTTTTTGTTGTCTTTTACAGCAGCAGCCAGATTGAGCTCTAGCTCAGCTTTGGCCCTTCTAATTTTCTCCATGCACAACCTCGCTACACCTTTGTAGTCCTCTTGACTTGCCTGCCCCTTCTTCCAGAGGTCGTAGACTCTTCTCTTTTTCCTGAGTTCTAGCCAGAGCTCTCTATTCAGCCAGGCTGGTCTTCTTCCCCTCCGGCTCGTCTTTCGGCACCTGGGGACAGCCTGCTCTTGTGCCTTTAGGACTTCCTCCTTAAAGAATGTCCAGCCTTCCTGGACTCCTTTGCCCTTTAGGGCTGCCTCCCAGGGGACTCTGTTGACCAGTCTCCTAAACAGGCCAAAGTCTGCCCTCCGGAAGTCTAAGGTGGCAGTTTTGCTGACCCCCCTCACCGCTTCTCCATGTATCAAAAACTCTATCATTTCGTGATCACTCTGCCCAAGGCGGCCTCCAGCCATCACATGGCTCACAAGTCCTTCTCTGTTCGTGAACAAGAGGTCCAGCGGGGCACCTTCCCTAGTTGGCTCCCTCACCAGCTGTATCAGGAAGTTATCTGCCACACACTCCATGAACCTCCTAGACTGTTTCCTCTCTGCTGTATTGTATTTCCAGCAGGCATCCGGTAGGTTGAAGTCCGCCACAAGAACAAGGGCTAGTGATCGTGATGCTTCTCCCAGCTGCTTATAGAATAGTTTGTCAGTCTCCTCATCCTGGTTGGGTGGTCTGTAACAGACTCCCACCACAATATCTGCCTTGTTGGCCTTCCCCCTGATTCTTACCCATAGACACTCCACCGTAACGTCACCATCATCGAGCTCTAAACTATCCAGACACTCCCTAACGTATAGGGCTACCCCACCACCTCTCCTGCCTCACCTAGCCCTCCTGAAGAGTTTATAGCCATCCATCGCCGCAGTCCAGTTGTGTGAGTCATCCCACCACGTTTCCGTGATGGCAACCATATCATAGTTTTCCTGATGTACAATGGCTTCCAACTCCTCCTGCTTGTTGCCCATGCTGCGTGCATTGGTTTAGAGGCACTTCAGCTGGGCTGTCGTCCACGTCTCCTTCATAGAAGAACACCCCTTGTGTGCTTTGAGGCATTTCACTGGCATTTCCCACTTGGCTCCTCAGTATCCCCTAGCTCAACTCTGTTCGACTTCAGCTGTGCCCCAGCGTACCCCGCACATCTCAGAGACACAGGCCGAGTGCCCTCGCTGGCACCCGCTCCCTCTAACCATGGCACGTCGTCCCTCAGCTTCCCTCAGGCAAGCCTGATATTATCCCCCTCCCCCTTCGAGTCTAGTTTAAAGCTCTGTCGATGAGCCCTGCAAGTTCCTGAGCAAAGATTCTCTTTCCCCTTTGAGAAAGATGAATCCCATCAGACACCAGCAAACCCAGTGCTGTGTAGTAAATAAGCAAATAAGCAAAAAGCAGTAGAGATCAGGTATCTGGACTTCAGGGAAATTTTTGTCCTGTGGTGCATTCTCATAAACAAACTAGCTGAAACTCCTACAGGGTCAGTAGAAATCAGGTTTCATACATTGTCAGCGCAGAAAGGTAGCTACGGGGGTCTATCCCAGTTTGTTCATTGTTTTCACTAACAATACGAATGATGGAATAGAAAATATATGTATGAAATGTTCTATTAGTGCAAAACTGTAAAGGTCGCAATATAATAGAGGATAGGATTCAAATTCGAAACAAACTTGACAACCGCAGTGATGTTTTGAAGACTGAAACTCAGTGGGGACCAGCGCAAAGTTGTACGCTTAGGCATGAATGATCAGGCACACAGATACGGGATGAGGAGGAGCTGGTGAGCAGCTGGCTTTCCCAAAAGGATCTGGGAAGTAAAACGGATCACGACACGCCTTCCGTCACCTGTCATACCCTGCCACTGCTTTCTGTGGCAGAAATGGCAGTTGCATGGATATGTCTGGAATAGGTCTTTACCCTGATATGGATCCATGTGCCACCACTGTTCGGAGTGGAAACCACAACCAGAACTCTAGAGTTTATCAGTCTCTTCATAGTTTACTCCACAGAGTTGACAGACTAGAAACATTTCTAAACAGGGATCTAGGAAAAGCAGATACATTCTCCCACACCAACTTCAAAACATTCAGTAAGCTGGTGCAACGCACAGAAGCACAAAAATACAGAATATCCTGCAGCCAGATGCAGCTGTGATGGGGACAGGGGAAGCAGGAGGGGCTGTAATTTGGGTGGCAGCTCCCAGCACAATGATCTGGCACCCACAACCTCAGCAGATGTAGCTGACCACTAAAGAAGACAAATGACATGTAAGTGCTAAAGGACTTTTTTATTTTTACATGGATTACAGACCATACAGCATGCTTCTTATCAGACCACACTGTAACATAAAAAAAAGGTCAGTCCATGACTTGAGCAGAGGTCAGGCTAGCTGCAGTCACGTTAGACACAAATACAACCTAAATACTATTTCACTACATCGAATTTACTCACAAGGTTCTCGGGTGATTGACTTGCTAAAGGTGGACGAGAACTTGGCTTGCCCAAACACTGCTGTGGACTATCCCATCCATCCCATACTCATTGACATCCATCCCATATTCATTTAAAATAGTTGTAAAAGTGGGTGTTGCTGTTGCAAAGGAAGAGTTGAACTCCCAGCAGCAGAACTTCTGAACAGCAGAAGCATAGATGAGAGGGGCATGGATTAAATACTGGACTGATAGGACAGTTTGCATAGACATAGTTTGCATAGACAGGAAAAGTCAGAGTGAGAAGGGTTTACAACTCCTACAGAGGGAATTGTGTATAGAAGAGGTATTTTAGTAGTTATACAGCTTAATGTCAAGTTTTAATGAGCAGTTCCAGCACCATGCATAAACAGAGCCTAAATGCTGTGAGTCCTTCACCGCTGTAGTTACTCAGTGATATCTATGCCAACTGCCACTGCTACCCCCGGGCAGGGACGGCCAGGCAAATCAAACACCCCAGGGATCTTTTCCAGGTTAATTCCACGGTGTTATGTGACCGCGTGCTTTATCAGTCAGAAAACCAGCTGCCTCCTTGATGGCTGTACTGCAGCAAGGGACAACTGGTGGAGTGTGATGCGATGTGATAGGAGTGGGTTTAGTTAAAAGAAGTGTCTCTCCCGTTATCTTTCTGAAAAACGGTTGACAGAGAGGCTTGCTAGTGTTGCCCCCTCCAAAAAAAATTAGACTCTGAAGCAAAATGTTTTGCAAATATAATATACTTTAGTAAACGCACCTTTAACTCTCTAGGTATGAGTCTCAGCTAATCACAGATGCTTTCCGTTGAGCGACCAGTCCGCTTGTAGGGAAGGCACAGAGAACAGCCCAGCAAAAATGTGAATTATTTATGTTCCTGCTGAAAGCACGAGTCTTGTCACCAGAGCCTTGCTTGATTGAATGGATCTGCAGAGACAGTTTCTGTAGCAACCCAGAACCTTGCCCAGCAAAATGTCGCCCAGTCACAGGTAACACAGAACAGTAATAAATATCTGCCTGGGTAGCTGAAGATGACACAGAAGTGCCAGAGTAAAATATATCTGGGTTTTGAGTCCTTCAGTCTCCCAAGACCCACCAAGATGTCATTTCAGAAGATGAGTTGGTGGCATGTCAGCTGGGGTACCGGTAACAATCTAGCTGTGACAACACAGGATTTCTAAAGATTACACAAGCCTTTGTGGGAACACGGCAAGTCTTTAGCACCAGGAACACAGGTTGCTGGGGTCAGGCTCTTACCAGTAGCCCAGCTAGTCAGTCAGTGTAAATAAAAATGTGGTTTCCAAAAGCTTACTCTCACATCTGTGGGTGCTATATCAACATACCAAATACTGGGTTTGATAATATTGTCCAAAATATTTCAGAGACCTGGTTTTTATGCCACGGTATTTAGTGTAGATTGGCAAAGGCAGGAATATGTGGATTCAACAGTCTGTTCCCTATCTATCGTTAGCCTTTGATCCTGGCTCGTTGCTGTTTGCAGTCTGTCTGCCTTCTTGTAAAGATGAACTCATCACAATGAAAATGTTACGGAAATTACAAGCTGTCAAGACTATCTTGCAAAGCTTTGAAGGCCAATATAGGTTAGTACATTTGTCTAGACATACTAAACATATTTTTCAGTATGTCCATATTTGAATTTTTCCTAGTTATCAACCTATCAAATAATTTTTTACTAAATATATTTGGTTTGTCTTAAGAATTTCTGAGGCTGTGAAACCTAAGCCATATTCGAAAAGTTACAATATGCAGGATTTCATAACTACAGAAATGCTCCTTCATCATGCAACTCCAATTCAGCCTTGTTCACCACCAGACACTGGAAGAGTAAACTGCAATTTTTTGTGCTTTCCAGAGTCTGTAATTCCAGTGTTTCCTACATTTCGACCTTACGAACAAAACTAGGCTCTCCGCATTCGGAGTAACCTAGGTGCTTAGCTCTAAATGGGAGATAATCCAGTTATAAAAAGCTTATGGTTATTTGGTCAGAGGTCACCAAAGTACAACTCTAAATGTGCATAAAAGTGAGGGAAGCTGCATGAGACCTGTGTAACCTAGGCAAGGAGTAATCTGACTGGCGGATGATGGAGGCCTGGTTTATATTTAAAAGTTTTGCTGACTTAGCAATACCAGGACTATAACAACATTCGCCAATCAATACAGCTTTGCTGGTGAAAACCTGCAGATGTAGTTTCAATGGCAAAACATCCTTTGCAGTTCTGATATAAGCAATACATAGTTATTAAAGCAATTTAAATTGGATCCCATCTCTAGGAGGGTTTTCCAGCTCTTCTGCTGTAGCTACACTGGCAAACTTTCTAGTTGAGGCTGTTCTACAAATCAGCTACTGAAGAGTGCAAGGCTGATGACAGCAGAGCTGCTCTGGAGGCTTGACGAGAGCGTAAGGCTTTTCACCCTTTGGGAGGAACCACAGAGAAACAGTCTGCTTCCTGAAGTGAATCTCAGCTATAGAACAAAGGACTTCAGCTCATGTACAGAGAGGTAATTTACATCTCATTAAACCAATATTTAAAAATCTACGCTGCATTTGTCTCTTTAGTGTCTGTGGTTTTTTTTTCCAAACATGTCAAAAAGGATGCATTTTCAATTAATTTTTTTTTCTTTTCTAGAATGAAAAGCAGCAAGAACATTTCTGGGTACCTAGAGATGCTTTTTTTCTATCCTTGCTTAGCTATTAAACAGTTTAAAGGCATTTTATTAAACTTCCCAAGAAAATTCAGCTCAAGCATAAACACAAGTATGAGTATTTTCAAGTACAACTACAGATGTTTTGGAATGTAATAAATTCTTGACAGACTTCTTACCTTGATATATTTTCAGATGTAGTACTATAATTTCACAACTATCCAGCAAACTTCTTTAAGTTTCAGTTGCCGGTTAAGAAATTAAAACTTCTTTAATTATCAGTTGCTGGTGATTCTCACGCTAAGTGTGCTGCATGTAGGCCTAGTCTAGAGGCTTTTCAGTGGGTTTTATACCAGCAAAACCCCTAGCTGCATCTGTAAAAAAAAAAAACCAACCCACTTTAACTGACAGCTATGTCAACTGGGATAAGAAGAGGTGGGACATAGTTGTACCAGAAGCATTTCTAACTAATGATTTCAGCCAAGCTATGCTTTTGATAGGAGGTGGTTTCAAGAGCACATGTATGAAGCGTGCTTTTGCAGGCATAGATAAATCCACACTCTGCACATATTGCTGGTACGACATAATTCCCGTAATAATAAACAGCTTTTCATTTGAGAGCCCAAGGACAGATTAAATGGGCATTTCTGTGCCATTCTTAATGAGCTGTTCCAAGAACTGCTTAGAGCATGGAGCGTTCCCACAACTCATCAGCATGGGGGTCTCACAGGCAACTTCTCACTTAACAGCCTGTAGACCTTGCTGAGGCACTTCTCGCTTCATATGAAGACCAGTAAAGACAAACTTGTAGTATACTAAAATACTGGATCTGCTCAGGCACGTAGGGTGTACTCGGTCTCAGGGAGCCAGGTGTGTTCTGGAGGGTAGGAGACTGCTTCACTTCGCATCAGGCTCAGTCCTTTGCTGATTAGTAAACAGCAAATCTGGTTTTGAGGGTGGCCTTGGACCACATGACATCCTCATCAGGGCAGTTTTGCTCGTATTATTGGTTTTGCTCCTGTAATTAGTATAAACGAGTGTTCTAACTTACAAATATAGTCGTTTTGGGAGGAGCTAGATTTCCCCACCCCCACGTTTCTCCCCTAGGAGCAGAACAATATGTACTGTTTTTGCCAAATAAACTGGGTTTACATTATGGCTTGATTCCTGGTACATAATTAATGTTCTTCATAGACAGCGTGTCTTCAAATAGCTGGCTAATATTTACACCAAGAAAAAGTTTTGCAGCCCCAGCGTTGGTCGGCTGAAGACAGAAACTTTAGTTTCGTTTTCTTATCTTGTGGTGACATACTGTAACGGCCAAGTGGTGTGTACAAAGTACAGCATTTTGAGGCTTACAGGAACAAACATGAACATACAATTCAACGGGCAAATAAAAGATGCTGTTGTGTTTCCTGTTCCCTCTTCCCTGTTTTGAAGGTCACATTTTTCAGAAAGGGGATACAAATATGAACATAGAAACTAAAATTCATTTTTATCCAGATAAAATAGGAAAAAGCAGTTTCTACCAGCAACTTGCCAGGTCTCAATTTTTGCTATCTTTCTGCTATATTTGCAGAATACATACGTATAATTTTTTATATATATATAATTTGCATTTTAAAAATTATCTCACAGAATGTGTTTTTCAAAGTGTATTTTAATGAAGCATTCACCCATGACCTACTTTCAAATGCCAATAGTTCTCCACAGTTAATAAGTAATGGACAGTTGGGGGAGAGAAATGGCTATACCTTAAAATGCTTTGCAAGCAAGTTAACTTCCAAGAGGTACCTTTGGGCCAATCTCATGACCAAGAGCAGGTTTTGTTACTTTTGACTATGCTAGCTCTCTCCTCCTGGTGTAGTGAAAAGGAGAAACGCTGCTCCCGGCTCTGTTTAGACCTAAAAACACTGGTGTGAGGGGTAACCAGCTTGAAGGTGCAAGTCAGATGGGCATCGGAAAAGCAGGGAGGCCAGGATCACTTGCTGAGGCAAATGAATTTCCATCAGGTGCAGAGAACCCCGTGTGCTGGATCAACCGGCACCAAGCGGCGTGCTGGCCCCCCTGGGTCACACCGGCCCTCCCGGCTCCTTGTGGCACAACCACCCGGGCAGCGGACAAGGCCGCGTTTCGCTGACAGGCCTACGTCAGCGCTGCGGCCTGTACAACTCGCTTCGCTGGAGCGAGTGGTTTCTCTGGTACGCGGCTGCCCGCAGACGCTGCTCCCCGCTCTCCCGCTGCCAAGGGACGGTTCCCGGGGCGGGGGGGGGGGGGGCGGCGGGGCTGTGTGAGGCGACGAGCCCGCAGCTCGCAGCCGCCCGGCGAAGCCCGCCGCTAGGCCGCAGGCCCGCCGGGGGGCGGCGGGCACCGGCGTTGCCACGCCAACGGCTGGCCCAATCGCGGGCAGGGGGCGGGGCGGCGCCGCGCAGTCACAGTTCAGGGCTTGGCGGAAAGGCGGGGCTGCGCAGGGGCACCAATCGGAGCTCAGGGCAGGAAGGGAAGGCGGTAAGAAGAGGCGCAGCGGGTTAGGAGCAGGGGAGTCGGGAAACGCAACCAATTGCAAGTCGGGACGCCGGGGCGAGAGCGGGGCTTTAGCGCAGGAGCCAGTCAGAGGAGAAGAAGCGCGGTCCTAGCCAATCAGAGGCTGCTGTGGTGGTGGTTGAGCCAATCGCGGGCTGAGCAGACCAGGCGCCAGCCAATCAGGGCGCAGACAGGGAACAAAAGGGGCTTTCCAAGCCACCGGCCCCTTTCCTTAGAACAATTTCACATGACGCAACGGTTGGAGGAAGAGGCTTGCGAACCGTAGCCGCCGCCGCCATTTTGTGAGCGTTGAGACTGAGTCGGCGGCGGCTGAAGGAGCAGCAGCACCGACGGCAGCACCACAGCCAGCGGGAGCCGCAGCCCGGAGGATGCGGTAGAGGAGCCCAGCGGCAGCGGCGGGGGGGGCGGCATCGCTCGGCGGCGGCGGCGGCAGGGGATCGCGGGGAGGGGGCTCTCGGTCGGTGGGTCGGGTCCTGGTGCGGGCCCCGGTCGGAGAAGCATGTCGGCCCCGGAGAGCAGCGCTGGTAGCAGCGAGGCCCGGGAGGACGCGTGCCGCGATTACCAGTCGTCGCTGGAGGACCTGACGTTCAACAGCAAGCCGCACATCAACATGCTGACCATCCTGGCCGAGGAGAACGTGCCCTTCGCCAAGGACATCGTCTCCCTGATCGAGGCGCAAATCGCCAAGGTTTTTATATTCCACCGACTACTACTCCTACCTATACTGCTGGGGGGACCGGCCGGGGCAGCGGGCTAGGGCGGCCTCGGGGGCTAGGAGCAAGGGCGTGGGGAGATGGCCTGCTGAGGGGCGCGGGCGGAGCCGGCCAGCGGCGGGCTGAGGGGGGACAGGAGGAGGCGGGTAGAGGGGACAGGGAGAGACAGCGAGGCAGGGGGGTGAGAGGGCCTGAGAGACGGGAAACGGGGCGAGAGAGAGAGGTTCGGGGGAGGCAATAGGCCGGATGGGGTGAGGAGGACAGTGGCGGGGGGGGGGCATAGCTGGGCTTGGGGAGGGGGGCGGAAACGGCGAGGCAGGGGGGTTCAGGGGACGTGGAGGTAGTGGGGGGGGGGTGTTGGCTAGTTAGGGGGCGAGCAGGGAGGCCAGGGTTTAGACAGAGCGGAGGGTGCCGGGGCCTCGGGGTGGGGAGCGCCCCGGCCGGGGCAGCGTGGAGAGGGCCAGGAGCCTGGGGTCGCTGTGGGGGAAGTAGGCGGAGGGAAGCATGGCTCAGATGGGATCGGGGAGCAGGGGCGAGACGTCGGGGGTCTTCCTTTCATGGCTAAGCTTAAGGCTGCTGCTTCTACCCTCCACCCCATAGGGAGCAGGGGACTCGAGGGAGGGGAACAGCCCCCACACCACCCCCTGTTCGTAGTAGGGGAGGGGTTGGGACTCGCCCCACCAAAAGCTCTGGGAGGGCAGCGTGGCTCGCGATTTAAGCCCCGTGTAAATACCAGACACAACATGGCGGCCTGGCAGTGACTGGGCAGCAGCACCTCGCCCTTGTAGCTGGGTTTTCCCCCTACATGGAGCCAATATTCAGTGTCTCGAATCTGGTGTCTAAACCCTTGCGTTTAGCGATTTTGACAGCAGATGAATATTGCGATCATTAGAGAGGGCCTGACTGGGAGATTTTGTGGAGGGTGGGTTTTTATTTTTTTGGTAGTTAAAAGGAATGGAAATAAGGTTAAGTTTATAGCATGCAAGTTCTCCACTTCTGAAGGGTTTAAATATAACGACTTGTAAGTATCAGTTAAGATAAGGCTATTTTCCCAGTGCGGTCCCTGTGAGATATTAATTTTGGGGGGGTGGGCGCCCTTATCTTACAGAAAAGTTTGTGGGTGAAAGGTGATCATCTGCTCCGGATAGAGAAGTGTGTGTGGTGGTGATGGGGCTTGTTTTGCTCTGCCTGATTAGAGAAAATTCTGTGGGCTTGGGATAATCTGTTTGGATTTCAGGTGACCTGTGCCCTGAGTAACGCTAGTGTTGTGTTTGTATTTAATTTATTTTGGCTAGAGAAGTTTATTGGTTGAGGATGGGGAAGAAGAAATTCTCCCTGACTGTAGAAACTGCAGCAGCCTGTAGGATCCTAACATGGCGTCTGAAAGGCACATGATATAAAAAGAAGGGAAAGAGGAGGCTCCCTTTGAGCCCAACCCAGGCAGTTGCTGACATCAGTCAGCCACAGCACATGGATGGGGGTTTACAGCACCTTTTTAACAAGAGTATTTTGTAAGAAAAGGGTTCTTCTTTCATTCCCCCCCCTCCCCCCATTCGTGCCAGTCACCCCTCCCCCGTTGTTTCCCTTGCTCCCTCTGATCTCAGGTGTTCAAAGGCTTTTTTCCTTTGGCTTTAAATCGTGTTTATAATGGTGAGAATTGTACTACTTAATGATGGGGAGGGAAGGATCTCTTAAGTTATTTAATCTATCTTTCTATCAATGCAGGATGGCTTTTTAGTGTTCCACAGACCTCTTCCAGTCTAGTTTTAAATGCTGCCAGTGGCTGAGTTTTGCCATTCCTTGGGGAGGTGACCTCATAATCTAATAGATCTCACCATTATATCTCCTAAAGGGCAGTGGATGTGTATAAAATTATTTGTGATAAATATCAATGCTGTCAATTTTTTTTCATTTCTGGGTGATTCAGAGCCTGCCCTGAAGTGTGTTTTTTTTTTTTTTTAAAGATGTCTTAAATCCTGTATCAATGGTTAGTTTTGCCTAGTTACTGTTTGTGACTGTGGTTTATTCAAGGCAAGTTTTTAGTTGTTTCTGGGAAAGTGATCTCCTTTACTAAGCCACTTTTAAAAAGTGTTGCCTGGAGACAGTTTGTTTAGTGTAAAACTTGAGTGGTCTGCTTTACAATTTAATAAATGGTTCTGAAATGTGTGACTGGTATTATAAAATCTGTAAATAAAAAGTGTGAAATATGTATTTGTCTTTTTATTTACCATTGTATAGTGCAGAATTTGTTTCCAAGACCCATTTTGTATACAAGGTTGTTTTTTTTAAACAAATTTTTGCACAAGTTTGTGACTTGGGGTTCAATTGACAGATATGATTTTAAACTTGAAATCTTTTAGGAAACTAATAAAAAAGAGCCACACATTTCCAACAATAGCTTTCCTACATTATTTGAAGGAACAGTGGGAATTCTGTAATGAAGTCTTTAATATTATGCTGATGAGCTCAGTTAGTGTTCTTCTGTGTTCTGGTGATTATGTGGCGCCTCTCTGCCTTTTGGTTAGTGTCATGTGGGCATCTTTCTTGCTAGGGGATACTGTATAGACCGCCTGAAAACAAAATACATTCAAGTCTGGGATTCCCTTTTGTGGTTATTGGAATATGCGCTAGATACCTTGACATAATAAACATTTCCGGAAGAGAAGACTTAAATATTCCAACTGTATTTAAGTCATGGTTCTTAAAATGTGACACCTGAGTAGCTTATCTTTGAAGCAGGGTACGTTGCTAAGCTTCTAATTCTGTGCCATAGTTTGAAGTAGGTTTCCTTACTAGATTACATACTTCCATGTATGATTACTTTTAACAGTCTGATGCATAATGAAAGTGACAGTTAAACTTGTTACAGTGCCTTTGCTATTAAATGATTCCCCAGTGTCTCAGACTTGAAGCTTAGCTGAGTATAGTGAGTATACTTCCATACGTTGGTGAAATGGAAGAATATAACATACTATGTCAGTAGCTCTTGGGCATAGGTACTTCTGAGACAGCTCTTTGTTTCCCTAACAGCTGACTTCAAAATGGTGCACTGTCATTTTTTTTATAAAGGAGGGCATTCAGAACTTAGAGTAGTGTTTTTAATGTGCCATTGTGCAGACTGCTTTAAAGAAGAAACCAGTATGCCACAGACATTTTAATATTAAGTAGCTGTAGACCCCCCTGTCTTTGATTTCTGAGAGTAGAGAGATGCCTTTATTCTAACACTGTTGCATATTAGCTTGTTTACAGCTCAGTATTATGTCATAGTATAAGATAGGCTTTTAATGTACTGCAGTTAGTTTTAGCTAACTTAACTGCATTTTTCTGTCTTTATGTACAAAATACACCACTTGCCTGTTTTTACTTTTTTCACTATACTCAAAGGCAGTGACACCCCCCTCTCCCCCAACTAACAAGGAATTCTGCCCTCTTTAATATTAGGTTTCAGGTCATGGTAAATTAATACACATCTAAGGGCGAGGAAACATTGTGATTTACCCATATAAAAGTAGTGTTGACTCGGTGCCCTTCTGTGAACCACCTTAAAGGGGGAGGAATTAAATCTAAAACTGTAAAGCAAGAGCACTTCCACACACTTGTCTGGACAATGGGGCTGCAAAGTAAGGTGGTGTTAATTAACCTAGTAGCCTATCCTGTTTAAAATGAGCAGTGAGTGAAGTTATTCCGGTTTTATCCTAAGCTTACCGGATGGTGAATGGGACTTATTATGAGTGGATGCTCTTCTAAGGGGCTCACAGTCGACACACGGCTTGTGGTGTTGTCTTTCATGTTGTCCTCTTCAACAAGTCTGTGTACTTGCTGATGTTTTCTGGAACTTTGCTGTGCCTTCTGCTTTGTGAAAGCCAACGGTGGGCATTAAAATCACCTTGATTTGGGCCAGTAGTGCTTTGTGTACATTAGAAGTCGCTGTAGCAGTCCAGCGTCACCACACTTCTATCGCACAAACTTGCTACAAGTTTTGAAAATGGATTTAAAAAAAAAAAAAGCAGAAAACCAAACAACAAAAAACAAGCCTCCTCTTGTAGCAAAGATGTGTCCAGAGTTTGAAGACTCCCTTCTGTGAAAATCGTGGTTGCAGTTCCTGAGCTTGTCTATGCATTTACCCGGTCGACTAGATGATTTGAGTTTTGTCTGGATTTTGAACTTTGTTCTGACTGTGCATTTTTACATGCACTCTGGAAATCTGAACTGTCACTGTCTACAAGTGCCAAGAGAGAATGGGACTCCTTGCCCCGTCCGTTTGGATTACAATGAAATAGTTGCGACCTATTCTGCGTGTAGTTTATGAAAAGACTGTGATATTCGACATACAATCTACGGCTACAGAAGTTCACTGATTTGGGCTATTTGCCAGAAGTCTGATTTGTGTTCTGTGAAATCCCAAAACAAGCATTCAGGAGATGTGAATTATACGCTATTTTTCAGAAGTTCCTTGAAGTGCTAACGATGGTTTCCTGCTAACTTAAAGTTATTTTCTCAAGTGGGTTTTGAAAGGTTACACTCAGTACACTAGCGGCAATACTGTCTTGTGGGCTTCTTTTTTCTTCTTTTTTTTTTTTTTTTTGCCTTTTTCCAAAGCTTTGACACGCAAACAAAATAATCTAAGGTGTTCTTTTTTTCTGTGATAGACCCACTGCCTTATACTTTGAACTGAGTATCGATTTTCCAGATTAAGTTTTTGTATAAACAAAAAATCCCAAGCCAAATCCCTTGGTGTTTATAGTGGCAACCAAAAAGAGAGGTCTGTATTTCTGGGATTGGTAATCCCTTTATTTAAAAAGCTTAAAATATGTTTTTGTTGTACTAAACTTCTCAGTTTCTTCTTATTACTCCAGGCTCCTGCATCAGAGAAGCTCCCTGTTATGTACCTTATGGATTCCATTGTCAAGAATGTGGGAAGAGAATATCTTACTGCATTTACTAAAAACCTAGTTGCAACATTTATTTGTGTATTTGAAAAGGTATATACACTTTCAGAAAAGTTCTGTATTCTAAGCGAAATTTGTTCCTGGTAAAATAAATACGTGCTTTCAGTTTTGGGTTTTCTTGGGTTGTGAACTATACAAATTGGTGGTTTTTTATAAATCTCAGTACTGTATTTACACTGTGGAAGATTATTCCTGCTGCTGTCAGGCATGTAAGTTACATGTTAGCTGAAAGATGCAAAGTCTTACCTAATTTAATTTGGTTCATAAACATCTGTAATTTTCCCATCCAGGCAAGATTTTACTAACAGTATTTTGGTTACCGATTGCTTATCTGGATGGACTTTCTGTAATGTATAGACCAATTAATTATGAATTGTTGGTTTATTTTTAAGATAGTAAATAGTCTTTATACCAAGAATAGGCTGAGTGCCAATTTCTTGTGGATTTCTCAGAGCTTCTCTCTCCTGTAGTTAGATTTGTCTGATTTACTTAATTCGTGATGCGCAAAATGAGTGCTTAAACTGTGAAGAGTGAGTAGCGCTGACACCTGATTCTCTCCTGGTGGTCTGTGATTTGAAAAAAATGCTGGGGGGGGGAAGGGTCTTAAAATTAATTGCTATATTACATTACAAATACGTGTTTTAATTTCATTCAACGTTGAAAACTGCTGCCATATCTTTTAATTTTTGCTCTTTATCTTTAAACCCAGTGAAGTAATTGTGCTTACTCCTCAGTGAGAAAGGCAAATCAGAGTCCAGCTTTTGAAAGGCTGGACTTGAATGGGTTTAAGTTGGATCAGAAATGAAGGGTTAACTTCTGTGGTTTCCTGTACGCTATAGAAAGTGACGTCTCATATGAGTGAGATGAATGGAGCTTTTGCGTATTTATCTATCATTACATATCAGTGAGGATCTGAGATCCCAATATGCTTTATCTATGGTTTTCAGATGTAAAATGCATGATGAAATAAGGAATAGATTGTAATAATGACCATAGAAGACTTAAAGTCCTGTATGTAGAGTAAATAGATAGGTAGACATTTGTGGTTTTTTCAGTATTAAATTGTGAATGTTATTCTACTGAGTTGCATTTAATGATGCAGCTGAAGCTCTGGATAATAACATTTTCAGAGTTTTATAGGTTAACTGTCTACTAAACTAACTAGAACTATTTAATTAATGTGTATTAATTAAATGTGTAAAGTGGCAGTCACTTCTAATAGCTTAATTGGTCGTGTTAAAAGATGCAAGTAGAATTCCAGCACTGGCATTGTTACAAATTTAGTTTTATCAGTAAATGGTCACTAAGGTATCTTTAGACACTTGATGAAGTCAGAAACTTCTGCTCAGTCATTTCTGCAGCTTTTGCAGTGAACTTTATACCCTCTCATTGAAAATTGTATAGAGGCACCCCCCCAATAGCCAAGTATGAATTATTTTTGTAGAATTTCCTGCTCCTTCCTGAAAGAACCTCCTAATTTTCCAGACAATTCTATGACTTGCTGTAACATCTTAAAAATAAAACTGCAGCAAAAACCATCTACTTAATCAATACTTAATGATTGAATGGGGATATTGACAGTAGGACAGCTGCATATATTTTGTCCTCAAATGTTTTTCATTTATTGTTTAATTGAACTCAAGTTACGAGATAAAGTAAATTTTGCTTTACTGTAAATTTCTAACTTAGCTGTCATGAGATAATCCAAACCAACTGTTTGAGAAGAGATAAAATGGGCACTGGTCCTACAAGTACACTTGATCTGTGGCTCACAGATGGGTCTGATTTTGCAGCTGAACTGAGATATAATTGACTTCATTTTAGCTAATCCCCCTTTTGTTGCATTTGTTGGAAAAAAATCCTTCAGTGACTAAACAGCTGAGCAAAACACCTTTTCTGTTCACAAAGTTTGTTGTTTCCTGCTATGTTTGTCATTGTTACACTCCATTCAGCACAAACACTTCAATAATGTATTGTCTCAGAGGCTGTTGCCTTTCAATATTTTTGTTACTGTATTTTTTCCACAGAAATTGGGCAAGTAAAATGAGAATTTTGGTAATGGAAAAGTTGAAAGAAAATTCTCAGAGAATGGTAATACACAATAAAACCTTCAAATGGCCTTGAAACAACAATTCCACATTTGAGTTTCTGTTACTGATTCCATTGGTATAGATGTATGATCTGCACTGCTTATAAATTCTGTAGCAAGTTCAATGTGTTAAAATGGCAAACTGTTGATAGAAATAGGAAATAAATTAAATCTTAAGTTCTACAGAAAAGTTTAAGAAATTGTTTTATATTAACTTAACAAGCCATAGAATTGTTTTATTGTTTTAGGTGGATGAAAATACTAGGAAAAGTTTATTTAAATTACGCTCCACATGGGATGATATTTTTCCTTTGAAGAAACTATATGCACTTGATGTCAGAGTCAACTCATTAGATCCTGCTTGGCCAATTAAACCTCTGCCCCCAAATGTGAATACTTCTAGCATCCATGTGAATCCTAAGTTTTTAAATAAATCGGTAAGTTTTTATGCCTCCTGTATGAACAGATGGTAATACGTGTAGTTTTCATTGTTTGTATGCTGCTTTTTGACAATTTAGTGTATTAAGAATGAAGTGTGACCTTTATAGACAGGTAAGAGGAATTCCAAATTCAGACTATTTGATGGGTTTGGTTTTTTATATTTCAAAACTGTATTCCAGATTTTGGAACATGGATGAATTTATATTAAGTGATGTACACCTGTCAGGCAAATTCTAGTGGGGCAAAAGTTTTAAATTGTTGTAGTTATATTTTGCATTAAAAATGCAATGTATAACTGCTATACAAACTAAGTCTCAGTACTGGATCATGATAACAGTTAAAGGAGACAGAGTTAGTTGTTTCCATCAGGATTTTAAATGTAACTTTTTTTATTCTGTTTTTAGCCAGAGGAATCTACTGCACCTACCTCTGCTGTCAATTCTGGTGCCTCTACTCCTCCAGCTGTTCCTGAAATACAAAAGAATTTGACACAGGAGCAACTGATAAGGCAGCAATTGCTTGCAAAGCAAAAGCAGTTGTTAGAACTTCAGCAAAAAAAATTAGAGCTGGAGCTGGAACAGACTAAAGCACAGTTGGTGAGTAGGATAGTTGATGAAACTTTTATAGTTGGGTCTCACTTTCTTTTGGACAGTACTTAGCTATACTGATAACTGCAGTACATTATTTTTTTCCTCACGTTAAGCAGGTGTTGCTATTTTAGGACTAGAGCGATGCAAGTTGAGCTCGCATTCCTGAACAGGTTTTTTGTTACCTAAAAACCTTAATTACACTCAAAATAGAGGTAAAAAAAAAAAGGGGGGAAGTTTTTGTTTTTTTGTTTTTAATGTGTCTCCAACATGATGCCTGCCTGTGATCCTCGTCTTCCACCTCTTCTTGTGGCTCACAGCAAGCCAGGCTTTTTCAAATACATCAGCTCCTACAGAACAAGGAAGCCTGATCATTGGAAATGATCCGTTTCCTCATTAGGTCAGGTTGGTTTGATGCCACTGTCTGACAGTGGCAGTTAAGCTGTATTGTTTGACATTTGTAATTTAACGTCTTGCTGTGTTGACAGTTGATGATACCAAAATAAAGGGTCTTTGAAGCGTAGAAATACAAAAATTTTATCAGATACTTGGCAGCTTAGTTGCCTTGAGCATGTGGAATATATAGAAAAACTAACGCTGTAATGAGAACATGTGCCTAAGTTACATATTTTGCAATATTGACTTTGTAGTACTGATTTTGCATTGTATTTGAATTTGATCTTTTGTAATGGTACTGCATTATTTTAATGCTTGTAATTAGCAATTAATGGGTCATTTTCAGTTAAATGGCTGAATCTTTTAACTTTCAAGACATTTCTATTTATCGTGTTGGTTTTGAGACAAAATATGACCATCTCTGGGTAGGAGTTGTCATGCAGATTAATGCTGGATTTTTTCCTATTTCAGGCTGTATCTCTTAGTGTTCAGCAAGGATCATCTACTATAGCTTCAGTTCCAGCACCTTCCAAGCAACACATGTCTCCCACACCTCATATGACAGTTAAGCCACCTCATCAGACTGCTGTGCAATCCGAAAAAAACAAACCATCCCCAAGTCCTCCACTTCATGATATCAAAATTGTAAATAGGGATCCTCGACTTAATAGGATGGCTCAACATTCTTCTCATGCTAAAGATCAATCTCATAGAAAAGAATTTCCACCGAACACGACCAGTCAGTCTGATACCAAGGCAAACAAAACAACACAGGCTGAAAAACAAAACTCAACAAAGCAAGAAAAATTGAAAGCAAGTGAAAAAACACAGAAGAAAGAACTTGACCAGTCAGAAGCAAAATCTAAATCACCATCCCCTTTAAAAAATAAGCTACCCAATACTAAAGATACTAAAACCCAGGAATGTGAAAGCACAAAAGTATCTGAAATTAGTAAGCGGGATCCAAGACTGAAAAGACATCTTCAAGATAAGTCAGAGGGCAAAGAGGAGGAGGTGAAAGAAAAGAGGAGAAGTACAGAGAAAAAAGAAAAAGAGGAACATAAGACATGTGAACATAGACCAGTAGGCAGCAGAAATAAAGTAATTAATGGTGCTGTTCAGAAACAAGACACGACTACAGACGAGTCAGAAAAACAGGGTGGAAAACAAGGGAGATCAAGTAGTAGAAAACGGTCACGATCACGCTCTCCTAAGGCACGGTCACCATCTACACATTCCCCAAAAAGACGAGAGAGGAGATCACCTAAAAGAAGACTTAGGAGTTTATCTCCGACTTCATCTACTCCTAAAATTGGGAAGATACGTCAGATAGGCCCCAAGCAGTCTCATGTTGAAGAAGGCACACAAGCAGCAAGAGATGAAAGAAATTCTAATAAGAGAAATGTTAAACAAGAGGTGCGAGATCCGAGGAGAGTGAAGAAAGTCCAAGAAGACAGGCCTCAAGAAACAGCAAGCCAGCATTCTACAAAAGCATCTCCTGATCCGAAGGAGAATGCAGAAAACTGGCAAGGATCCAAATCAGGCAAGAGGTGGAAATCTGGTTGGGAAGAAAATAAAAAGTAAGTTACCATCTTCTAAACAACTTCCGTTTGAAGTCAGTGGAAATTCTGCTGCTGACTTCAGTATAGTCAGCTTTGGGAGGCAATGTTCAGATTGTTAAAATTGATAAATCTGACTTACTTCTACTAGTGAGATACGGAAATTATGCATACTTGGATTCTAAGGTGGTAGTGATGTTTTGCTATGATCAGTTCTAATAGGAATGTAACAGCTATGTCCTGAATAAATAAGTAATCTATTTTAAATGTATTTTTGCTTTCAGCTCACAGCAGAATGAAGAACACCAAGCACTTGGTAAATCCCCTCACCAAAGACACCGGGAAAACTGGCCTGCTGGTAAAGGAATTCTATCACCCCGAGCACCAAAGCAGCAGCACCGGTTAAGTGTGGATGCTAATTTACAGATTCCCAAAGAACTGACATCTGCAAGCAAGAGAGAATTACTTAAGAAGGTAATATTAATAAATCTGTCTTCATAGAAGTGTCCTGGGTATAGTTTTCTTTTCTTTTCTTTTTAGAAGTCTAAACTTTAACTTTGTATTATAGGCCAATGAACGCTTAACATCTGGTGAAATAACACAAGATGAGTTCCTTATGGTAGCTCATCAGATCAGACAGCTGTTCCAGTATCAGGAAGGGAAGCACAGATGTAATGTCTGGGATAGCCCTACAGAGGAAAAATGTGGTTTGAAAAAGAAACCTCTTCTATCGGATGCAGAATTAACATATTATGAACATAAGGCTAAACTAAAAAGAACTCAAGTTCAGCATTCATTGTCAAGGCTTGATCTGTTGGATCCTGATGATATTTTGGATTATCATTTGCCTGATGCATTGCTTTCTGGAATAGAATGTGAGCAAGCAAAAGCCAAGCGTGGAGTACAGTTTGACAGGAAAGAACCATTTGGAGAAAGATCGAGGAGACACTCTCCTGTAAGTGGCACTAATAGACCTTTTGCTGATAACCTCTCACCGCTTGAGAGTCGACGGAGACTTGAGGAACAAAATGCTGCTAAAGGAGCAAGAGGTTCTAAGAACTTTGATCCTTACGACAGCTGGGAAGAATCAGATGAATTTAGAGATGCTCTCAGGCAACAGGGGAAAAGCACAACAGAGTTTCAGAAAATAGATGGTGATGCAATCTGCAGATTTGATAATCGTGAAGACAGACAGCTTCTTGGGCAAGCTGGTATGTGTTTTTGCTTTATTTTACAGCTGTTAAATAATTGGCAACATTTTAGTGAGTGGTTATCTGGTTTGTTGTGGTTTTTTTAGGTGTTCGAGAGGAACCAAGATCACCATTCAGTGAACGTTTCAAAAGAGCTAGGTATGAAGATCCAGAAAAAGCACCATTTCCGGAAAGTCCAGGATCAAGATTTGGAGGCATTGAAGCAAAGCAGAGGATAAGCGCACTAATGGAAGACAGACCTCTGTTTGATGGCTCACCTAGACAGGCTGCTGCAAGGGTTGGGGTAGATGGACAAGGAAGCCCTTTTGTTGATGGTCCTGCCGCTGGTTCAAGTTCCAGAATTGATGGGCCACCTGGACAGGCTGCTATGAGATTTGAGGGGCCTTTGGTGGGGGCAGGTGCATCTCAGTTTGATGGACCACTGGCAGGAGCAGGGGCAGCTGGAGCCCTAAGATTTGATGGGCCACCAGGGCAGCTGGCAGGGGCCCTGAGGTTTGAAGGACCCCCAGGACAGGTTGGTGGAGGAGGTCCACTGAGGTTTGACGGGCCTCTTGGGCAGATAGGTGGGCCTTTGCGGTTCGAGGGGCCTGCAGGGCAGCCTGTAGGTGGTCCTAGATTTGAAGGACCTGGAGTTGGTCTCAGGTTTGAGGGTCCCCGTGGTCAGCCTGCAGGTGGTCTCAGGTTTGAGGGACCTCATGGTCAACCTATGGGGCCTCGAGGTCAACCAGGGGGTGGTCTCAGGTTTGAGGGACCCCATGGTCAGCCCTTGGGGCCTCATGGTCAACCAGGGGGTGGCCTCAGGTTTGAGGGGCCACATTTACAGCCATTGGGGCCCCATGGTCAACCTGGAGGTGGCCTCAGATTTGAGGGGCCACATGGTCAGCCTATGGGGCCACATGGACCATCAGGTGGTGGGCTCAGATTTGAGGGGCCACATGGACCATCAGGTGGTGGCCTCAGATTGGAAGGACCACATGGACCATCAGGTGTAGGTCCTAGGTTGATTGATGGACCAGTACACCAGGGAGCTGGTGGACTTAGATTTGATGGTCCTTTGGGTCGGGCCGGTCCAAGATTCGATGGTTGTCATGCAGCCGGATTTGATGGTCAGCCTGGACAGCTGTCTCTCTTGCAAAGATTTGATGGAATTCATGGACAGCCTGGTCCAAGATTTGAAAGGGCGCCTGGCCAACAGGCACAACCACGATTTGATACAGCCATACCTCAAAGATTTGATGGACCTCACCAGCCAGCCTCTAGATTTGACTTGCCCCTTGGCCTTCAAGGTGCACGTTTCGAAAATGTAGCTAACCATCCTGCCTCAAGACTAGAAATGTCACCATATGGACAAGGTGGTCCATTTGTTGAACATCCTGGCCAGGGCTACAATGGACCATCTCATGGGATGCAGTTTCAGAGGCCTGATATATTTGATGGTTCACCTGGACCAAATTTCAATGGGCCCGCTGGCCCAGGAGCACAGAATTTCCCATTGAGAGCAGCTGGACATTACTTTGATGAAAAAGGTCTTCAGGGTCCTCAATATGGGAACTTCAATAATATGCCTATGGGAAGTAATCAGGTAAGAATTGATGACGTTAAATGGTTTGCTTGCAGAAGTATTTTTGTGTAGAGAATTAGCAGTTTTTCTTGCTGTAAAAATTGAAGATTTTTCTGAAGAGCTGGCAGACTGAGAGCCAGTTTCAAGCTAAAAAAATCATCCTTCTTCAGTAGTTTCTAGATAATTTAAGGAGGACGTGCATTGCTGTATTTTAAGCATCTTTTTTTAAGAATTAAACAAAATAGTGGATCTTTACAATCACTTTGTAGCTTAGAATATGACAGTGAAATTAGTATTTTTAACTTGAAAACAGAACTAGGTAATTGGAAGCCTGTGGTGTTTTCATTAAACTTGCACAAAAATGAATTCTATGTAAAGCATGAAAGATAATGTAAGTGAATATACATGATTAATTTTTCTAAGAGGTGTAGATTTAGAATGGACCAAAATAATTCTGTTGTCTTTTCGCAGCTGTTAGTACTGGTGACAAGCCAGTTTTAAAGAGGTATCCGGAACCTGGGGAATTGAGAAAGATACGGACATTGTTGAACTCCAGTCTTTTAAAATTATCTCGGCACCAGCATGCTTTATGAGTTCACTTGTCTTTGCTGTTGCCCGTTGGAAATGCTGTCTTCAAAAGGGGAAAATGATACTGTACATCAGTGAAAAGAATGTCATTTCTTTCAGTAGTTTAGAGCCATTTTAGAGGGTGTTTTTCATTTGGGGGATAAGAATTGAACATGAAGAGTTAACTGATTGAACAAAAGCAGGTAATGTGTCCTGCTAACCTCTAAAGGGATAAAATTTTAAACAATTTAAACTTTTTTTTTGTAAATCCAGAAAGCAGTCAATTAGGAAAAAACCCCCACATTTTTATTACAAGTGTGTTATAAAACCTGTTTTTCTATCTGAAGCTTACTGTAGCTGGTTTGCTGAAAAATCCTGCTTTCAAGTTGTGTTTCGTATAGTGGATGTTATTTCAGTTCTTAGATAAGAATTAATAGTGGCATTTATTAACAGACATCTAAGAGTTTCTTGAATTTCTGATGAGCTCTGTTTTGGTGAACAGGAACAATTTAAAAGGAAGTACTGTGTTTGGAAAATGTGATTTGAAGGCTTGATAGGTAGAAGAAATCTCTTTTTTTTTTTTTAACTTAAGTGTTAGGCAAAATGAGTATGTGTTCTGAAATTTTTCTAGTGGGAAATGAAAATGAGGGAAATGTTACATAGTCATTCATGGATCTTCCAATAACAAACTGACATGGGTCACTCCTGGAAGGAGTTTAATATATATGAAATTATTGAGAAATATCTAGAAGTTAATGATAAAATTGAAAAAGTAAGTTTATAATATATTATTATACAAAAAATACTTCAATGTTTACTTTCACAGGTTTCTCTCATGTCTGCTCAACCAGGGCCTTATGGCCAAGGTCAACAGTATTTGCCAAATCCTGGAAGTTTTGTTCAGAACCCTGCAGGTGTGTAACAAAATAATTAACTTCCTTTTATGTCTTTTGGATTGTTCTGTTTGTTAGTAGCCACAAAAATTACCCTTTTGTAATGTCATGGTATACTAGGTCTGTGTGGATTAAGGGAAGCCTCCTCAGTGAGGTGGCCATGGATGTGGTTTCTGTAGTACCTTTATCTCTTTAGGGATTTCCCTCAAACAGTGAAGGCTTTCGTTAGTTTCCATTAACCATGTGGTTTTGGTATGTAGTTGTGCTAAAAAAAGTCCCAAAATCCACGACTTTGGTCTGCTTTTCTGAAAGGTACCGGTCCATAGGACTGGTTTGTGTTTGCCAGGGTGTGTAAACATTCCCAGTATATGAATGGTTAGTAATGAAAAGTTTCTAAAAAGTCATAAATGGTTACAGTAGGTAATGAAGTAGATAGGTCCTGAGTGAAATACTCAAGCATAAAATGAGGAAAATACTACATTTTAATAAACAGTATCCAGTAGAAATGTGTGTATGGGCAGCCAGCTTAGATAACACTTCAGAATACATTATGAAGGAAGCTGTTGCAAGGGAAGAAATTAGCCAAGGAATGGACATAAAGCAAGGAGAGTTGATCAATAATTTGAAATAATAAATGGAAGAAACAGGAGGCAGAAGGAAAAGTGTGTTGTGAAATACACTGATTAAAGTGAAGTAAATTTCTGATGCTAACCTTTTGTCTCCTTGCATGTCGATGTCTTTCCCTAGGAGCTCTTCCACATTCATATCCTGATAACCACCTTGGTCAGCTTGATGTCAATGAATTGTTTGCTAAACTGCTGTCAACAGGGATCCTCAAACTGTCAAAAACTGATTCCACTTCAGCACGTATGTAGATCCATTATGTTCTAACTACTCAATTTATCCACAGCTGAAGTGTAATGCTAAGTATAAGAACTTCTATGAACTCCTGCATGTGTTTTTTAAACTGAATTTTGGTTTTGGGAAGGAATTTAGTGCATGTGATGGAGTAAATTCTTAGTATCTTGTTTAATTTGTGCACTCCAGCTATCCAGAGCAATCAGTTTTGTCTTTGGTGCTGTGCCTTGGTAACTTGTTTTTGATTATAATCAGATTCTTGTCAATTTCTGAAATACTTCTTTGTCTCTGAAGACTGAACTTTAATGCCAAAGACTGAGGTGAAACACTGTTTTCTGAAATTGAAGTTCTGAGTAACTTACAGTACCTTGTATGCCTTTTTTAAAATGATGTTAGAAGATGACTGACTTAGCTATTGCACACTTGTATTTTAGTATAGTCAGATCGTATTTATTAATATTTGAATAAAAACTTTCAGGAGCACGTAATTTCTTTCTGATGATGTACTGAGATGTTGATAAAATGATATCTTCATGCTTTCTAGAAGTGAATGAAACATCAAGCCAGCCAGCTGCTGAAGAGGAAGATGATGACCAGAATGAAGATCAAAACGTTCCAGACCTCACTAACTTCACAGTTGAAGAACTTAGACAGTGCGTATAGTAGAATGAGTTTACAGTGCAGTAAAAATAATGACATGGTAGGATCTAGATAGTTAATCCAAGACAGCTGAGAGCTTTTAAAAGATTGTATGTTATTTTGTGACTAAGAGGACCTGCAGTTTTCGATGTTAGCCTTGGAGAATTTGAGGGAGGAAAAAGAGGGAAAAATTGACCTGAGAAAAGTTTATTTACATAAGTTGCATGTTGTTATCTAATCAGCAAGGTTGTGACACACATTGAAGTCAGTTTTTCTTCCTTTGTTACTACTGATTTTACCACCTTTGTGGTAGTTTGCAAAGCTGAGCCAAATGCAAGTGTTACCATTTTATGCGCTGTTAGGTGATGAAGCTAGTAGGCATGAAATGCAACACTAGCGTGTTTCTCATGAATAGTCAATGTGAGCCCATTGTTTGTTATTTGAATGTTTCAATTGGTTGTGTTATGAAAATCAGGAAGAATTTAGATATACTGCATGCTTTAACCTTGCAGTAGATTCATGCTTTTTCTCTTGTGGGCATGTGAAGCAACTTACTGAGAAACTTCTTACCCATTTCTTTTCAAAGAAAAGTTAAAGAATTTATTTTTTCCCTTTTTGTAGGCGTTATGATAGTGTTATAAATCGACTGTACACTGGAATTCAGTGTTACTCATGTGGAATGAGATTCACTACTTCACAGACAGATGTTTATGCGGATCATTTAGACTGGCATTATCGTCAGAACCGGACAGAAAAAGATGTTAGCAGAAAAATTACACACAGAAGATGGTACTACAGTTTAACAGTAAGTAATGCAGTATGTGTCTTAATAAATTGCAGGCCGGATTCTGTGTTTTACTGATGGATGTGCTGTAGGATTGCAGTTGAAATGTACTTCTTCACAGGAGTTGGCCTTTGGTAAACAATGATGTCTTAGATATTTCAAGTAGTTTTCATAAATGCCTGTCAAAATACAAAAGGCAATTATATGATGAACAATAAGTGGTTTGAAGCTGTTGGTACTGTTTTGATCGCACTGAGAATGGAATGGAAATTGAAGGATAGTGAGTTTTCTGGAAAAAGCTTTTTTGAAGCGGAGCATTGTGAGAAAGCGTGCACTGTGCTAATGCCGCATGTGAGGAGCATTTCAGTTTTAATGAAGGGAGATTTATTAAATATGGTGCATTTGGGATGTCTTTTTTCTTTTTTTTTTTTTTCCCCCCGAGATGTATTTTTTAAACATTTATGGCTATTTGTCAGTGTCTGAACATGAATGAAAACTTTTTCCTTAGGACTGGATTGAATTTGAAGAAATAGCCGATCTAGAGGAACGTGCAAAAAGCCAGTTTTTTGAAAAAGCTCATGAAGAGGTTGTGTTGAAGACACAAGAAGCTGCGAAAGAGAAGGAGTTTCAGAGTGTCCCTGCTGGACCAGCTGGAGCGGTTGAGGTAAGTTTCAGCTTGCCTCTATTAGCCCAGATACTGAGAATGATCTAATACTTCAAAGAAGTTTACAGCATTCTTTCATACAGTGGGCTATATGGAGACAGAGGTCTTGTTTTTGGACCTCTGTGCAGCCACTTCATAGGTAGTGTATTTGTGTATGTAATGGTTGTTTCCCAGTGGCAGACAGTAGTATAAATTACTTGTAGTTCAAAAAAAGCTACACCCACTGGCATTCCATCGTTCTAGCAAAATTGAAATGGAGAAAGTGTGTTAATTTACTGAATGCTTCCGTAGAAAGAGGAACTAGAGCAAGTGAATTGGAAATGGTCCTTTGTCATTCGAATAATGATGGGGTTTACTGGAGTTTTGATACTTCTATACAGAAATTTCTTTTTCGGTAGAAGATAGGCATTAGGACAAAGAAATATCTCAATCTTAAAGTAACCAGTAGATCTGTATTCTGGTGGATGAATTGGTGTAGTAATCAAATACAAAAGTTGGTAGAATTACAAT
Organism: Ciconia boyciana; assembly: GCF_034638445.1. Lineage (NCBI taxonomy): Eukaryota > Metazoa > Chordata > Aves > Ciconiiformes > Ciconiidae > Ciconia > Ciconia boyciana. The sequence continues at coordinate 212,112,615 of NC_132934.1, forward strand.
TTAGTTTTACATGTTAAGCCTCTAAGAAACTAGCTATCGAGCCATGAAGGCCTTTGTTTTAAAATTAAAAAGTACTTTCTGTGCTTTGTTCTCTGGGTTGATTATTTTGCACAGGAGTACTAAAAATGTTTATACTTAATCTAAAAGTTCTGTCTCTTTAATTTGAGACTCCAGGTTAAGGGGAAGAGTGAAGACAGTGCCATAAATTAAATTAATTAAATCCCTGTACTGGATTGTCTTACATGACAGTAAAACAGCATTAGGTGGTTACGAAGTGTTTTGCAGAGACTAAAAGGGCAAAGCTTACATTTCTCAAGTGACAACACTCTTCTAGGCAGATGATGATTGTTGCTCAGTCTGCAAACTATACTCAAATAATTTTTAATTAAAGTTTTCTGAAGTTATTTTTAAAGTGTGGAGGAAAGATCATGTTGTAATCTTAATGTATTTATCTTAATTTAAAAGAACCTTGTTTGACTGTTACTAGGTTCTTGAAGGTTATGCGTTCAGTAAATTGTTGCAATAACCTCATTTATCTCTGTTACTGCAATAACTTTTCAGAGCTGTGAAATTTGCCAAGAGCAATTTGAACAGTATTGGGATGAGGAAGAGGAAGAGTGGCACCTGAAGAATGCTATCAGAGTAGATGAAAAGGTAATCTGATCTTGTTTACATGTGATACTTATTTATAGTAAAAAACCCAAAGAATTACAGGAAAAAAAATGGGAGGGCCAAGTGCTTTTTCTCTCCTGAAGGATTCCCACGGTAGTTTTCCTGGCTTCCAAGTACATAAATGTCTCAACCTTTGGAAGTGCATGAAGTCCTGGTGTCATTCGTATAGGCTCACTAGCCTTCCCTGATACTGCAGTGCTAAAAGAAAAATGAATGTCTGTATATATGAGTGTAGATACTGGTTCAGTTATTTCTATGTGCAGCTGTACACAATTAACTCCTAGCACTTACCAGGCTTCTGTATGATAACTTTTCCTAAATAAACATACACAAAATCTTTTCCCAGTTATGGTTCACACCATACTTGGCCTCCTCGTACCACTGTTTTTCTAGACAAATTGTGTGATATGTGTAATTGACACTGTTCTGATCATAACCAGTGATCCAGCTATAATTTATTTTTACGTATTTAAATGTATAACAATTCTTTTTCAGATTTACCATCCATCTTGCTATGAAGATTACCAAAACGTAAGTGAATCCTTCTTCATATTTTTTGAAGCATTTTGCTTTCAGTTTGTTCGCTTGATCTCTGACTTTGCAGGGAGCAGATGTGTTCAGAATGTGCTACCCGTTTCTCTTGCCTATGACTATAGACAAAGACTCGAAGGCCTTGGGCATGGCAAGTTTATAATACAGAATTAGCTAAGATGTATTTCTTGTTGTGACGTACCATGACAGCTTGTGTGTCATAGACGACTAAAGCGAAACCATGGTTTGAAAACGCATCATGCATTTATTGTTGAGTAACGTGCGTAATCTTAGGAGTTTGCAAAAATGGAGTGCATGGGTGTTGGTCTGTGTTACATTTTTAATGCTTTGGGAGTTACAGTTCCCCTGGGGAAAGCAGGTAATGTGTAACATTAATGAACAGGTAATGTGTTCATGGTAATGTGTTAAGCATTTCATCGCTGCTTGGATGATACCTTTTCAAAGTAATTGTGAAAAAGTAATGCTATTGAAGAATACATTTGTTTTCTTAGGATCTTGGTAAAGTAGAAGTTTGGATTTTAAGTGCCTGACTATCAGGGTGTTTGCATTTTGAAAAAGAGTAAAGGGGATAAGAAGCTAAAAATGGTTATTTTAATGTGTGTTAATGCTACATTGGCTTTTGCTTTGCAGACATCATCATTTGATTGCACACCATCTCCCAGCAAGACTCCTGCAGAAAATCCACTAAATATAATGTTGAACATTGTTAAGCAAGAAACACAAGAGTCCTGTGACTCGCCTAAAGTCAAAGAAGAACCTGATGACACCCCTACTGCCTGTGCAGAAGAGAGCACACCTGCATCTACAGATATTAAAACAGAACCTGATGAGTCTGTTTAAATAAACTGAGGTATGAATTTTTTTTACAGAAGAGCTGCTGTGTTAACTCTGGAAGGCAAATACTTTTTATATGAAATAAAAATGTTCAACTGAGGCAGGGCCTCAACTACTGTTTGGTTAATAAATACATTTTTGTATTTGAATTTCTTATTGCCTGCACAGTTTCAGGTGTCATTGTGTGAAAGTTCTGTAGATGCGTGAAAATTTAATGGAATGAAACGGTATATGTAAAAATGTACAATTTTCACTTGTGGAAATGTAAATTATAAATAAAAGATATTTTTGCTATATATGGAGTGTAATGTTTATGCACACCATCAAATGAAGACAGTGTTTCTGTACTTTTTTCAGTTTAAATGGAATTAAAAAGAACTTTTGCTCAATAAGATTCAGAAAAACGAAAGCAAATAACTTCCTTCAGTTATCCCATAGGTGGGTTATCAAGGGAAGCAGTGCAGGAACTCCTCAGACAGACAACCCTAGATTTCTTTTCTTTTTAAACTTATTTGAACAAACTTACATATCCAGACATTTAAAAAAAAATTTAAAAAAAAAACAAAAAAACCCCAAAAAACAGGAAAAAAAAAAACCCAAACCCCAAAAAAACCAAACCCAAAAAGACAGTTCTGGGTAGAAGGGGAAAATTTAACAAACCAACTGGAGTGCTTGATTGGGAACACAAGTGCCAACAAACAATTAACAAACCAGGATGCCTGGTAGTTAAGACATCTTTAATGATTTTTTTTTTTATTAGTCAAACACATAAGAATTTAATACAGCTGAACAAACTTTTCTTTACGTTACAGGGGGAAATGAATGTAAGAATGCTCATTTGAAACATGGTTAACTTTTTTTTTTTTGTTGCTTATGACTGGACTTAGATGGTAAACCAGATATCCTGAGCTGTTAATATTTCTTAAATGTAATAAATAAAATTAAGCATATATTTTGAGTGTGAGTCTCTTCCTTTCAGTAGTGGGTTTGTGTGGCTGGCATGTTTGTGGGATTGGAAATAATGCAATTGTGTGTCGTAGGACAATATGCATTTAATGTTTTATTTACTCTGGCATGTGTATAGGGCATATTTTTAAAGCTGCTGGGAGCAAGATGTAGGCACTTAAAGAGCAGTGTCACAGTCCTGGTGTATTCCTGCAGTGAGGATACTTGGGAGATCAGAATTCACCCTTAGTGTACGATGTAAGTAGAGATAATCAGCTGTGAAGGTCGTTTTGGTGTTGGCTGCAACACTTCTTCCCATCTTCACAACCAGGCTTCAAGCAGTTTTTAAGATGTGAATAACTTCTTGACTCTCGTATTAAGGTTGTGTAGCTATAGTTGTGAGTGTGCCCTGTTCTAGATGTCAATCTTAGAAATACCTTTCAATTAGAGAAAGTCTACAAAAATACTGCTGAGATTGATCAGGGGTAAGTCAGCCCCTAGGGTGGTGCATGCGGCTGCTGGCTGTGCTGCAGGGAGTTACTCCTGTGTTACTTCTTGCAACTTCTTCCTGGAACGCAGATGTAGGCTTGGCCCAATTGACATTTTGTGTCCTGGAATTCTGTAAACTTCTCTTAAATCATACAAATGGAAATTTGGGGACTGAGGAAAGGGGACTGAGCAGAGATGCGATGTCTCTATGTAGAAGGCTGTTAGGAAAACGGAACAAATTACTCTACTAGGGATAGAACAAAAAGAGACCTCGAAGTTGCAGCAGGAGCATTTATGGCAACTTTCTAATGACAAGGATAGTTAAACTCTAAATGGACCTTACTTGGTCCATGTCATTATCCATGCACACTTGTAAATCTAGTTGGGAAGGGTTCATCCTGCCTGGACTCTGGAAATATAAGGTGCTTTTTTTCACCCCATCAAAGGAACCTGGCATCCCTCCAGGACACCAGCTGCTTTGGCTAAGGGGGATGAGGAGCAGGACTATGTAACTAAAGGGAAAAAACCACCTCCCTTGTACCCTATGAACATCTTAGTGCAGAGAGAGGGTCCAATGTATACAAATTGTGACTGGAGTCGGATTATCCTGCAGAGAGAGCATAAACGGGTTAAATACCTTGTGGTCAATACATCAGTGATGGTTTCAGAGATGAGAATACTGATTTGTTAACGCTTCTCCCTGACGAATGCCATGAAGACACTAGCCCAGGGCTGCCAAAAAGGTGCCAAGAAGCCCCACCCGGCAATGCAAGTTTCCTCCTGCCCTTCTTTCCCTGCTGTCCTACCCCTCATGCCCTGCAGCCATGCACAGGCAACTGCATTGCAGCTCACACGGATGACCCCTACCTCCGAACAGGCCGGGCAGTCCTCCCTCCCCGAGGGCGAGCTGGCTCCGCCGCCCCGAACCCGCGCTGCCCCCTCGCCCACCGCGGCGCCATGGCCGCCCCTCGACCCCGCCGGGTGACACCGCCTCCCCCCCCCGCCCCCCGCCGCCATTTTCCTTCGGCGGCGGGCGCAGGGGAAGCGCACTCTGTGCCCATAGCAACCCCTCTGCGGCGTCGGGAGGAGGAGGAGGAGGCGGGTGCGGCGAGTGAGGCAGGCTGCCGGGGAGAGTGGCGGGCTCCCGGCCGCTTCTGCTGTGAGGGGCCGCCATGCCGACGGCCGCCGCCGCGCCGCCTCCCCCGACGGCCGGTGAGACCGGTTCGCCCGCGCTCCTTCTTCCCCCTTTCCTTCCCTGAGGGCTGAGGGCAGCCCCGGCTGCTCCCCGAGCACCGCCGTGGCGGCAGCGGGCGGTAGCTGGGCCCCCACAGCGGCATCTCCCCTGCCTGGGCCGTGAGGGGAGAGCCCGGCGGGGCGGCGGCGCCAACGGCGGGGAGCGGGACGGGGCCCGCCCGCGGCTGCTGCGCCAAGAAGCCACGCAGCAGCGCTTGGTGTCGATCTCTGTATAGTTGTAGGTCTCCAGAGGGAGAAGTGGAACAAAATTCACTCTGCTGGTGGGCCTTGTTGTTTGCTTTTCTTCTGGATAAAACAAAAAAAAAAGTATTACCTTGAACTTGCTTCACTGGAACATTGTGTCAAACGTATTAGTACTTTGGCAAGTAGTGTAATTGGCCTGATCTTCCTCTGATGTAAGTCTGTATAATTGCGCTGAAGTCTGTAACACTCCTTTGGCATAATGAGAAATGACTCCCTTGTGGGAAAATTATGTCCTGGTGACATTGTCTCTTTAAAAAAAAAACTCAAACCACAAAACATACTTAAATATTCTTTGAAAACATGAACTAGATGACTCCCTGAGGTCCCTTCCAACCTGAATTATTCTGTGTTTCTATGCTGCTGCTGTTTGTTCATACAGTATTTTGCAGGATGGAGTCCCGGTTCCTAACTAAAGCCGCATTGTGCAGGGCAGCGATACAGCCGGCTGAGCTGGGGCAAGTGGAAGTGGAGTGATACATAGCCACAAGATCAAGTGGTGTGTTACAGCATAGGGTGTGTTACTGTCAGCCTGGATTATTGAAAGAGCTTCAGCCCTCTTTTTCCTCTCTGTGGCAACCCCAAATCTGCCTGAGCACTGCTATGATGCTACAGATTACATGAAAATAGGCACTGGTAAACGGCGAAGGCTGCTTTTCGTCACATTTAGTGCTTTTTTTACACATCACAAAGATTTTCATGCAACCTCTCATTTATATTCTTTAATATTTTTTTATCTCAAATTGCGTAACAATTTTCAATACTACTACCATTTCTTCTCCGCAGGAGGAGAAGCTGAGGCACTGATACCTTAAGACCTACATTTTCATGCTTGCTTGACTTGCAAAACAGCAGCCAGCCCACCTCTTCAAGTCTTCTCCCAAAGGGGTGAAATCTTATGAAACAGTGCTAGTGCATTTTGGTACTGCAACGATGACTACTTTAGAAGGTGATTACTAATTGTTTTAGGTTCCTCTTATGCTTGACTATCTGAAGTTAGCCCCCTCAGCCATCAGATGTATTATCACGCTTATTTCTGTTGACAAGTTTTGGCAAGATATCAAGATGTTGCAAGGGGGTTTGGATATATAACTCCCATTGTTTCCAGTCACGTAGTTAATTGGTGGAAGGGTCTGAAGGAGAACACAGGTTATTTGATCCCATGGCTTGGTGATGGATTTTTTTTTTTTTTTGACCCCACTGCTTCTACACGTATAGTTTGATTCTGTGCCACTGAGGTCAATGAAAATGTTAGTGACTTTGGTGGGAGCAAAATATCAGGCTGCTAACAGCGGGCTGTGACAAAGCAATGTCGTAGTTCCAGCAAGAGAGCAATGCAGGATTACTAACATGATGTATAAAGAACTGTTTTTCTACAGCAGCTTTAATTTTGACATCAGCTGGTCCTGAAGCAGATCTGTGTAGCTCAATCAGGAGTAATTACATGGTATGCTCACTTGGTGAAGGCTCTGGTGCCCTCCAGTGTGGTATGCAGTGCTGTGCCAAGTCCTTAGGCGGCAGTGGCATGGCCATGTGGAGCACCTGGGAAGTGATGGCTAAAAGCTTGTTTGCCCAAGTGCGAAGCCTCCCTGGTTGTCGTACTTGAAAATGTGATTAATGAAAGTTTGTGATGCCTGCGGTTTTTTCTCCTACGAGAACAGGCTGCGAGACTTGGGTTTGTTCAGCCTGGAGAAGAGAAGGCTGCGGGGAGACCTTATAGCAGCCTTCCAGTACTTAAAGGAGCCTATTGGAAAGACAGGGACAGATTTTTTAGCAAGGCCTGTTGTGACAGGACAAGGAGCAATGGTTTTAAAGTAAGGGAGGGCAGATTTAGACTGGATTTAAGAAATAAATTTTTTACAATGAGGGTGATGAGGCACTGGCACGGGTTGCTCAGAGAGGTAGTGGAGGTAGTTTCCATCCCTGGAAACGTTCAAGGTCAGGTTGGACGGGGCTCTGAGCAACCTGATCTAGTTGAAGATGTCCCTGCTCTTGCAGGGGGGTTGGAGTAGATGACCTGTAAAGCTCCCTTCCAATCCAAAGCATTCTATGATTCTATGATTGTAAGAGAGCCAGTGTTGGGGTTGACCTGCTCCAACATTTGCATACATAGAAGGAGTAGCTCTGCTACCTGCCCTTGCTGTGCTTCTTGTAATCTTTCTTTTGGATCTTACTCTTTTGGGCCCTTTTCTGGGGCTGGAGGGGGCATGGCTGTCTCAGGTTTTTGCATATTTCTCTGTTTCTGACAAACAGAAGTGACTTAGGATTCCTGCTGATACGAATCTCAGTCTCGTAGGTTAACTCCGAACATTTTGGTTGGTTCCTGTGAAGCTGACACCCTCATGTTTCTTTGATTCATCACTTATTTCCTATCTCTTAAATGTTGCTGAACTGACTAATGCCCTTTTATTATTCCTCACTAGCTGTCAAGAAGAAGCAAAATTATACTGGTGTACATGAGGCAGTGAAATCTGGTGATGTAGAACAGCTTGCATCAATGATAAAAAGTGGAGCCAGTATTAATGAGGTGGATTTAGTCCACAAATTCACACCACTGCACTGTGCTGCACACTCTGGAAGTCTGGAGGTAAAACATTTTGTTAGTGGTCAGACACAGCAAGATTTTTATAGGTTAATGTTTTCCTTCTTTGGGAGAAGCTGGACACAAAATTGCTAGCTTTGATCAAGCTAAATCAATAATCTCTGCCTGTTTTTCTCATTAAATATATTCACCAAGAGCAGAAGTACAGAATTTTAGGTTTTCATTTTGCCTTTCTGAAGCCCCAGGCAGTTTATATAGTCAATGTTGCCAGATTTTACAAAATCAGTGATTTTCTTACTCTGAGCAAAGTGTGCCCTATGGTTGCCCTTCCAGACTCATGACCTTCTTTTGTCCCTATTGTGTTTTTCTCTTCTCTTGAGACACCTCAAAAATCCTGTAAGATGTGTAAAATGTTCTGCAGGTGATTGAAACAAGTGAGAAGTGACATGAAAACATGTTCATTCTGTTTACCAATGTCCTGTCCCATGCCTCATTCTCTATAGAAATAGTCCTAATACATTTTATTTTAATTTTAAAACCCGTTGAATATTGATGGAGAAATCAGCAGGTGCTTGCATGAATGTTTTGAACTTCCAGGAGGCCTGAGCTGCTGTATTCAGCGCAACATTTACCTTCTTGTTGCAGCCTCCTTGTACAATCTTTATAGCAATCTAACCTTGAAGCAACAAGGCCATGAATAACCACATAAAAATTCGTTTCCCAAAGGAAAGAATGTAAAGTTCCTGCTAAACTCAAGAAATAAAAGTGCAGTGCTGCTACTGGAACGTACAGAAACTGTCAAGAAAATGCTGATCATCATGTTGTCAACCCTAAAAACAGATTGCTTACCCACCCTTTTCTGCCTCTATAAATTCTGCCATTTTTCATTTGTCTCTCCTACTTTGCAATCAGTGTATTAGACCTTATTGAATTATCTGTCATCCACTTGTCGCTAAGCTCCTTCGTGGAAACAGTGGAAGAACCAGAGCTGTAGGCTGGTCTGAAAGAAGATAATAAATCATAATAATATCTAATAAAAAGTTATAACTGGTCCTCTAGCTGTTTTTGTATAGTCCATAAAGCTTTCCATTGCAAGCAATAATATCTGCTGGAAAAAGGTGAATAAGCAAAAACTAAGCTGTGGAAGGATGAGAAGGGAGATGGGATTGCATACACCTAAGGAGCCTGATAAATTAAATGAGGTTTTAAATTTGGTTTGTGTTATTTTTCCTGCCAGTAGTTTTAGCTGGAATTCACATGAGCATATTTGCATTGTTTTTTCCAATGCTTTTACCTCATGCCACGTGAATACATCTGGAAGCGTAAAATTAAGAAGCCATACTGTAAAATCAATGCGAGGGTCTGAATTAGTAGGTTATTTGCACTTTTTGTACCCTTGGGTGAAGCCTGGGAAGTATAACTTACCTGTAACTTCCTAATGCACAAATATCTGGCTAAGGCATGCTCTGGGGTGTCATATTTCCATAATGAAGTATTCCGATACTGCTTTGAAATGTAACATCGACTGATAAATTCTAGTTAAAATGTGCCTCAGATACATGATAAGAATAGTTTAATAAAAAACTTTGGTTTTGGTTGAGCAGTGCCTTCACTGGTTGCTCTGGCATGGAGCCGATACAACACGCGTAACTGTCAGAGGCTGGACGGCAGCTCACCTTGCAGCTATCCGAGGTCAGGATGCTTGCATGCAGGTACGTACAAATATTCACTCTCAAGTGAAAGTAAGTAGGGCAGACCTTCACTTTGGACAAGTTCATTATGAAGATCAGCTGAGAGAGCTCCTAACGGAGCTATGAGTATCTCATCTTGGTGTCTTTACATCTGGAATCAAGTCACTCTTGTTAAAACCAGTGCACTCATTTGCGCTCTCTGTGCAAGCAGGTGTATTTTGTGTAGCGCCATTGCCTTGGGGTCAACCCTGGGGGTCAGTCCAACTCGGTCCGTTGGACAGAGTTATATCCTGCTGATCATCTCAAGTCATCCTCCTAGGCAGTGTTTGCTTTTTCAGCTTGTGGAACGGAATTTCTGCTTTGCATTTCTTTTAGGCTTTGTTAATAAACGGAGCAAACGCAGAAGCTCAAGATGATCGTGGGTGCACTCCATCCCACTTAGCTGCAGCCCATGGGCAGTCTTACACCTTACAAACCATACTGCGAAGTGGAGCGGTGAGAGACTTTTACCTGCAGGTCCCTAGCGCAGAGCCAAAGTCTGGTATCTTTTTCCAAACAAAACTCTCCCTAGATTAAACTGAGATTTAGGACTTTAGATTAATTACTGTTGGTATGTTCTTGTTGGTGAATTTATTTTTAGGGTAAACTTCCATTTTCTGATTGTAAGATACATTAGGGAAATGATCCAAAAATCTAGAGAGAATCAATAATGTGAGTAAACCACATTCCACTGAGGATGTCATTAAATGAAGATCAGGTGCTGTGGTGGTTGTGATTTTTTGCAATTGCGCAAATCTTCTACAGTAAGAGAGACATAAACTTAAAAAAAATTCCAGATGCATATTTAAGGAATAATGACTAATGCAGTGATAGAAGTATGTCTAAAAATGCACCTTTTATATGTGTATTACTTAAATAAAACCAAGAACCTGTGAAAAGTACCTAACTTGGAATAGGAACTGCATACATGGCATGAACTTTGAAAAAAGCTATTTGATTTGATTTCAATAATTTAACACAATGAACAGCTGATTCCTATTTATAAAATTTGTCTAGTGTCTAAGATTTATAAATGAATGAATTAACCTGCTGCTTTCATTTTAGAATGTAAATGTTTCAGACAGGAATGACTGGAAGCCTGTTCATTATGCTGCTTTTCATGGTCGCTTGGGGTGTGTGCAGCTTCTTGTTAGATGGGGAGCTTGTGTAGATGATGTGGATAACAATGGAAACCTTCCAGGTATAGCAGGATAAATCCTACATTTTCTTAACCTTTGGTTTACAGCTATTGTGTGATGTGATAATTGTAGCAAATTATAAGTAATGCACACCAGCAGCATTTGTGATTTGATTCCATGCAATCCACATATTTATTCCATTTTTATAATGATGGGGGAATTTATAAAATCCAAAGTATTTATCTGTCGGTGACGGTATCCTATTCACCTTCTGCTGCTGCTGGCAAGGATCAGAGCTCATGGGTGCTGGAATAGGGAGCAGGCTGAGGCGGGCTGAGAGCCCTGTGTAGGTGGGCAGCATCTCATATTCGTGTGATGAAGCGCATGTGCCAATGGAGGTCACAGGAGGAGAAGAGTAGGTGGAGCAGGAGGCAGTTTCAGCTGCTATATGCTCCTTTTTGGATTTGTGCCAGGCTTTAATGGCTGTGCCAGTGTGATCAGATTCTGGCACGTTCATATGGAGGTTTTTGTATCCCACTGTTTCTTAACTGATGTGCTAAAACCCTTGTTCTCCTTTACCTGTGATTTCTTCATCTTGATTTCTGGAATACCGGTATTCTGTATTATCTGTAATCTGTACTCTTTTCATAATCATGAGTGTAATTGCTTTAGCACAAAAAAAGGGCAGTGTTTATTCCTTGGTCTTCATAGTTTCTTCAGTGTCCCACTGCCTCAATATTCTCTCTAGGTTGAATGGTATTGTTCGTACCCTGTGTTCTCACTGCATCCTTTCCCTTTATAGCATTTTCCTTCTTATAGTTTGTCTTATTATTTGTTCCAAATAGCATGTTTTTTTTCTCTATAACTTGTTCAGAGTGATTTTTTAAAATCCTTTCTTAAAATCTTTTACCCTCTGTTAAGCACCACTTACCTAGTAAACTGACATATGTTCTGTTTTGCAAACCTGGGTCTTGTTAAAGGATGTGAGGCTCTTGCATCCCAGCAGGACATCCAGTGTATTAGCAATAAGGGATCATGATGTTAGACACCCTGGTGGCAGCGTAGAAGGTAGATTTATTTGCGTTTGGGAACACTTCCCTGATAACAGACTTTTATGGAGAGGTGGCAAACGCCAGCACAGTTCTACTTAAATGCTCTGTATATACTGGTTAGTAGAAAATTGTTTTTGTTGTTATTTTGACATCTACAGAAGCTTGATCCTCCAGCCTTTGTTCTGTTCCATTTGAATATATTATCATCCAAAGGAAAGAAAATGCTTTGGAACATTGCTAGTAAAAGATGAATAAAGTGGTGTGATGTACAGACCAGCTTTTCCTCAGCTTCTGAAACAGTGAAGTGAACTTAAATCATCTTTACATATTTCAGCTTCAAGATTAGTTGGACAGTGCTATAATTTTTCCTAACAATATACTGAAAGAAATTTACTGAGGTTGCGATGCCGTACACCTAAAACTTGGCTGCACTTTTTGCATGTGTATGTTATAGCAGAGGCTTTAATTACCTATAGCATGCTAATTTTTGGGAAGAACTGTGGCTCATTCAGTGTATAGAATGGGCTGTGCTCATTAATTCAACATTTTGTTTTCTCTCTGTATTTGTTTTTTGGCCATATCCATGTTTCATTTATTGCTCACTAGTTAAACCTGTCCTAAATATATTAATTTAATCATAGCACAACATCTGAGTTTTTCACAGACACTGTTTTTTCACTCACCACTTTGAGAAGAGCGAATAGTGTTAGCCTGATTTTATAAAAGGCAAGATGAAACACAGAGAAGTTGGGATACCAACACCAACTGCCCACTGCCTATTTGTGATGCCTGCGTCAAGGTTTTTCAAAGTTCTCAGCATTAAGCTGCATATTTTATGTTAACATCACAGTACTCTTTGGCTTTAGTCTCAGCTGCAAGTGCTCAGCATGCCTGAGGCTCAGACGGCACAGTTATATGTTGGGCACTAGCTACTAAGAAACACACAGGTTAAAAGCCACCTATGAAAAGTTCCTTTATGTGTCTTCCACAGCATCCCACTGGAACTGTGCAAAAAGACATGGACAGAATACAACTCTTTAATCTATTTTCCCCTTGCCATCTTTGCAGAAAACATTGAGCTTTTCTGACTGCTTTGTGCACAGGACAGATGTCTGATAAAAAAAACCCGTTTCATCCCAAAAGGTGAAGTTTTATCCCTGAGATTTTAGGTATCTGAAAGTGGATTCATAAGGGTCAGTTTTTCATTAGCTGACTAGTAATTGGTAGTTACTTTTAAGAAGGTACCTCTTTTCACTTCCCCCTGAGTAACTAACTCACTGAATAAAATTAAGACAGTGGGAAAAACTGCCCTGATTTCAGTGAAGCTCAGATTTTGTCACATTAAATTTTAGCAATCATCTGTACCTAAGTATTGTCCTCTTGCCATAAACCCAATATCCATCACCTCTTAGAGCAATTATGCTCTGGAAAGCCGTGGATGGTTTGCAATAGAGAACTTGCATGTGTCAAAAATTAACTTAAGTGACATGGGTTTTTTTGGTCCTGGGTACATTGTTTATTAACTATGAAGATAATGAGATTCTTAACCTGGAGACAAACTAGAGACAGACTCTTTTGCCTGGAGAACATCAGCCAACTTTTACAGAGCATTTTCATGGAGTGTTAACACATAATAAGCATTTATTTGGCAACTTCTTCCCCTTAATGGGACTAGAGAATACTAATAATTTCAAAATAATGAGCATGTGTTTTGTACCTCTCACTTTGTTATAGGCCCAGCACTCTAGTAGGTATTAAATAACTAAACCTCAGCATAGCCTAAAGGACAGGGGAGGAAACACTTGGCCCCCACAGGGACGCAGTCACTGCTGTGGTGAGGTGGAGCAGCTCCTGTACACAGCAACTGTCTACAACAGTTGAAGGAAAGAAGTGTACGACAGAAGTACTGCGAATAGAAGCCCCTGTCATGGGATGTACCTTTAAATACATTGCCCAATAAAGTGAATGTCACTGTCCTCATTTTGTAGGTGGGGTAACTGAGATGCAGAGGTGTGACAAAACTTGTTTGTGGTGGCAGAGTAGAGGTGGGACTAAAGCAGAAATGGCCTCGACTCCTAATCAGGGACACCCCTTCCAGGCCCTCTCTAATGAGTATCCCTAGGACAGCAGAGTCAGACAGCTGCCAGGAGTGAGATTTGTGTTCATGGGGAAGATGAGACCCTGGTGGCACACTCTCCTAGCTAGCGCTCAAAGGTCTCTTGGCAGTGTTGTGTTGTCTCCTGCAATCAGCTCTGCCAGGGAATCTTCTTTGCAGATCTTATCCTTGACTCTTTTACTTCCTTTGCATGGAGCTGAACTCTGTCCTGGGTAGGAGCTGAGCATCCCCCATCCAACTGAGGCTGCTCCCACTTGTTGTGCCGTGTTGGATGGCTCAAGTGCTGGTAGACGAGCTGGATCTAGTGGTGAGAACACTGCTTTCTTGGTGGGCAGCAGTGCTCTGCTCTAACATACTTTGTTTCACCTTGTTCTATAGCTCATCTGGCAGCAATGGAAGGACACTTGCATTGCTTTAAGTTCTTGGTCAGCAAAATGGCCAGTGTCATGCACACACTGAAAGCCAGGAATGACCAAGGAGAGACTCCAAGGGACTTGGCTGAACGGTTCTATAAAGATAATATTCTGCAATATATTGACAGTGTGGAAAAAGAGGAGGAGCGTCCAGAGACACAGGAAGGCGAGTATGGATCAAGATACTGTTAAAACAGGCATTGTAATTCTATAGAAATGCTTGATTCTGAAAACTTGTATGAGCAGAAGTATAACATTTATATTACCAATATAAGGAAGAGCTGTTCCTTTCAATACTTTCTACACTTACTGATAGCTAAGACTGGGATAGTCAGTGTGATTTTATAAATGTGTTAGGTTTACCCATTATTGAAATAAAACATGTCACACTATGTTGTACTATGAATACCAAGTTGTCCATGGTCTTAGACTCCAGTGAACATCCAGACAAGCTGTATAATTTTCATGAGTTTTCAGATTTGCCTGCTTAGAATCCCTTACTTACATTGAATAGCAACTTAGCCTGGAAATATCCCACGGAAATTAAGGTTACTTGCTAACCAGCAATACTACTGCAGTCCGAACAGCCAAAGGATGCAAGTGTGGCAAGGTCTGTAAGGGGAACCTTCAGCAGAGCAAGGATATGAGAACTGCACCTTCACCTCTCTACTTTTTCCAGGCACTTACTGTCCTTATCTGCTAGTCTTTCGTCATTATACATATATGTATATATACTCCCTGTCTATAAAAAATAACTAGAAAAATCAAATTGTCTGTATGGGTAGTTTTTAAGCAAGAAGTAAAATAGTTTATGTATTTGGTTAGACTATGAAATTCAAAATAGGCAAATGACTCCAGTTACCACCAGTAATACAACGTCAACTGTAAAACAAAGGTATACTTGCTATTTCAGGTTTATGAAATTAATCTCTTAACTGTATAGGATGCCTGTAGCCATAACCAAGACATGTTTAATTAAGTCTATGATGAACAGTGCTAGTTATGCAGCTGCATTTTAACTGATTAAGGGTGCATTAACCTGGCTAACTACAGCTATGAGGTGCCCATGCATAAGTTGCTATGAGAGAGGCAAGCAATGAGAGACAAGTATGAGCATGTTTAATGGAATTACTGGCATCTGTTTGGAAACATGTGCATTTCATTTTCAGTTTTAGCTTTCCCAGCCCATGGTGCTGCTTTCAAAGGGGACTTGTTAGTGCTTAGAAGATTAGTGAGAAGTGGAGTAATCAATATTAATGAGCGGGATGATAAGGGATCCACTCTCATGCACAAAGGTCAGTAATTATGGTCTGTGTTTCAGCTTGTTACTGTTTGTTGCTGACTTGTTTACTTAGTTTTTCAAGTGGCTGCTCATCATGAAAAACAGCATCTCATTTCCTGAGGGCTCGAAAGGGCAACCCTGAAAAACATATTTTGTGATATATGTGTGCGTAGGTGTCACTTTAAAAATAACCAAGCTGAAGTCACGATATAAGAGTTTATATTAAAGAGAAAACAACATGTAAACTGAAAACTAAATAGTTTTTTTAATCAGACGAGATGTGACTTTTAGAAACATTGGGTAGCTAGGTATAAGAATGATCTGTATTGTGGCCTGGGCCCTTATTTACTGAACATGTCAGTACTGTGGAGATGTGTTGTAAAAACCATAACAAAGTCATTTGGTAGTATACTGTAAAGGAAGGTAAGCTTCTGGTATCTAACACCTTGATATGTAGTGGAGTGCTAGCATTACAGAAAAATGGTCCTTTTGTGTTTGAGGGTTTCATAGTAATGGCTGAAAGAATAGGAGAGGAAAGAAAGAGGGAGGTATTCTTGTAATATGCTTTTAACATTATTTCCCACATTTCTTTTGGAATAGATATAAATGGTAGAATTTTTAAAAACATAATTAAAGTTCTCATTATGAAAATTGATATGTATTGATTTTAAAAGTGTTTTCTACATTCTTTCCCACCCTCTTTTCTTGGAATGGTGCTAACCTACAATTGTTTCATCCCCAATCTTTACATGCAATGTTGGTGTTATGAGGAAATACTATGTCTGATTGTAATTTCATGTCCTTATCTCAGTAAGAAAACAAATATGGCAAACATCCAAATGGGGTGCTGTCAAGAAATGGATTTATTCTTCCTTGAGAAAAACAGCTTACGGGTTTCAGCTAGGCATGCCGAATACCATCTTCCATACATGAGACCTCATTCCTGGCACCACATGGTATGAGCAGTAGCCATGCCAGATCGTATGACTAGGCAAAGCTGTTGTTTTAGGCTGCAGCTGAGAAGTGTTGCCTCGAGTGTCTGGCCCAAGCAATGACGTACCTGTAGCTCCAGCACAAAGCCCTGTTTCTCTCCTTTGCCATGAGACAGCACTGCACACCACCAACTGGGGCAACCAGCTGTGTCTGATGGATGGGACCCCAGGGCTGGAGAGAGATGATGCTGCTTTGCTGCAAATCTATGATGTATAGGCCTTACTGCAAGCGAGTGTGAGGCAGCATTATTTGCATGCCTCATGCTCAGTGTGTGAGACTGGGCAAGTTTAGTTTAACTCGTGTCCAGGAAGAGTTGCCAGTAAATTTGTGGAACTAGAAAGAGGCACAAAACCACATTGCATGATCTTCCCCAAAACTGCCTGTACCCATGTGACTTGAGCATCTTGAAATATAGGCTTCTCTTGAAATAGTATCTCCCCTGTGGTGTGTTCGTGAACCCAACTTCTGGCCTGTCAAATAATGACAAGAGGGGGACATTTCAGGTTTGAAACACTTCAGCTGTATGTAACTGACTTGTGTGCACCTTCCTTCCCTTAGCTGCTGGACAGGGACATATCCATTGCGTACAGTGGTTGATTGAAATGGGAGCTGACTGTGACATTATGAATGATGCTGGAGAGACTCCAAAGGACGTAGCCAAGAGGTAGCAGTACATATCCTGTAGCTCCGTCATTTATTTACTTGCTATTTATATATTGATATCATGTCAGCTTTGTTGGAATTAACCCTGATTTTCAGTGATGGAGCAAGAACAGATTAGGCCCATGAATTCCATCTCTGAATGATACATAAAGCTGTATTGTAGCTATAAAAGGTTTTAATTTTCACTTAATTTAATTTAATTTTTTTTTTAGCAAGGTCAGACATAAAAGATGAAAACTAGCTGATCTGCAAAAGGAAGGTTGCGAGCCAGGATGCTCCAGCTGTACAAAGTAAATGAGAACTAGCGAAGGCCAGCTGATTTTTGCATTAATAAAAATAATACAGTTTCTGATGAGATTCAATTAAGAAGACCTGCAAAGGAAAATATACCTCTGATGTGGGAGTCATTGTCGTAAGATTTCATTGAGGCAGAGCTCATGCCATCAGAGTACTACAAAAAGCAGATTAGCTGCTCATAGTTTGTGTACCAGTACTTCCTTTAATCCTAAACCACCTCCAATAAATGGGAACATGAAGAGTTTCAGAGAGTTTCTGGCACGTGCAGGGAGCATGGCTGCATTTTTCCCAATGATGGGGATATTTCAGTGTACATTAACTGTTCTCTGTGCAGATTTGCCCAACTGGCAGCTGTGGAACTTTTGACACAAAGAACTGGAGACAGTAACTGTAGTGATGAAGAACTAGATGCAAACAACATAAAGTTTTTTGAAAGACATGGTGTGGAAGGGAGCACAGATAGCAAAGAAGATTTAACCCTGGATAAAGCAGAGAAAAGGAACGCACGCAGTAAGCACTGTCTTTCCATCATTCCTTATTTGAAAAAGTTGGTCTCAAGACATTATAGTCCTAGTTGCACAGTTTCTGCCAACTGCTGTGACTTTTTTGTTGTAAGATGAGATAGTTGACAGGATATCTGTACCACTGAGCATTCAAATTGTGGAAAACTAGAAAGCATAATAGAGGGCAACCAGAACATGATTCTTGCGCTGTTTCAATCCATGTTGGTGAAACTGTATTTGATTGCTACTTGTTTTTGAGACCTGTCTGCTGTGTGGGTGTCAGGTGTAGCTCAGTATTTGCTGAGCAGTGTGATTTCTGCTCCGTGTTTGTGAGACTGTTTTCCATACTATTAGATTCCAGTATGACTGTCTTCTCCATGTATTCTACCTACCTGGCGAACTCTGTCTTACAGTAAGGGCCTATCGCAAGATTCAAGAACTTCAGCAACTTCTAGAAATTGCCTACAGCAACTACAGACAGCTGGGAGGAATAACTGAAGAGGAGAAGAAGATGAAAAAAGAAGAAAGGGAAGTTGAGAAGTAAGGTTAACTTGCCCTGCTAACGTTTAACTCTGTGAGGCCCATTTTAAAGCCTTCTTTAAGTCTAACTTACACTCAAGTTGTTTTGGCCGTTCTGTCCTTCCCACTTACCAACTTTAGCGAGGCCAAAAAGAAACGGACTTCAGCAATTTGTCTGACCGTTTCTAGACTTCTACCACCAGGATCAGCCCCACAGCACAAGTGTTTGATGGATCCACACTTCTTGTGCAAGATTATATGTTTGGCCTTCAGGTTTTCCCGTGGCATATGTGCAGTAGGTCTGGTAAGTCCCGTCTCTTTTGTTTGCATTGAAGATGCCAAATACATTTATGCACTTCAATAAATCTGAAAAAAGGCATTAGTCTTAGCATGACTTGGATGGAAGTGCATATATAGCAGAAATTATTCAATGATCTGCTACCTTTCTGTGTCAAGGGCAATCTATTTCTTTGCTCAAGAAAGCATTAGCTCATATCCAGACCACACAAAAAAGAAATCTCAGCAAACCTACCTTTGCATGTGAAGCACTTTTCATAATGTCTGTCTAATTCTCAGGGTCTCCATTAAATGAAAGGGTTCTGTTAGATTGATCAGGTGATTTGATGGACAGACTTTCTAAGTTTCAAGAAAAGCTCTTCTGTCTATCAGAGATTTGGAGCTTAAACAATAATGCAACATCCAAAAGACAGCCCTGTCTCCACCTCTACCTGTCAAAGATTTGGCTACTCACTGTTCTCAGTCCCTCTAGATAACCATGTCCATTATGTGTTTGGGCCACCACAAACCAATGTCTTTATTTGGTCACTGAGAGGAAACTGTATCCAAAGGGCTTGTATACCATCAAGAACACAGCAGATTTACCAGTCTGTGTAGACCTGGAGCAGGTAATATGTATCACAGACTGGAATTAAGTAGTTCGTTTTACAACCCCATATGAGCCAAGAAACTGAGGTCAGGATTTCTTTTGGTTCAGATCACCCTTTGACTCAGCCCAGGCTGAAAGTCCATCTTCCTTAACTTGGTATGTCTGCGGTGTAGATATCTGCATCTGAGTTAGTTACCTTGAGCACCTTTTTAGGGCATAATTAGATGCATACTTCAGGATGAGATTCATCACTTTTAGGATTGTCTCTCCTGGCTTTAAAGGAGGAGGGTGACCAGCTCAGATGTTGATGCCTACGTTGGAAGGTCAGAGCAATCTGTTTGCAATGATGGAAAAGTCACTGTTGACTAATGGCAGAAATTAGAGTTCATTTTGGATAGAGCAGCTACTGAAAAGCTAGCGGTGTCTATTAGAGGGCTCTGACAAGGCTCTTTAAGGGATTTTACTTTCTGTGGCATGTGTGGCTAAACTAGAAAAATTGTGAGGATCTCTGAAGGGTCTCTCTCTTCCATGGAGGTCAGAGAGCATCCCTAGCTCCACACGGGCCTTTTGAAATGGAAATACTGCTTCTCAGTGTACCTACCTACCCTTCTGAGGGTATCTACCTGTGGATAAACTCCAAGATGCATGTATCATGTGCCAGAAAACCTCATTATTTTAAAATATTTAATGACAACACCATTTTGCTAGATGAAAAGCAGGAGTTGCCACTTGGGAAGGCTACTGTAGCAGATTTTGAATATTTTCTGCTTTAGTCCATGTTTTCTGTCTGTAAGAGGCCTGTTGTGAACCACTGCGCAATGCTTGACCAGGCTGCATTGCATGGAAGAAATTGCCGCCATGTGTGTGCCACACAGTTTTGGAGCTGTGTCTTGTTAATCTGAAGTGTGCAAGAAGTCAGCCTGTCCCCCCGAGCACTTGTAGTCAATCAGGAGCTGGTGGAAGGCTGGGACTTATGTAAAGTTGGTAAGGGGGATTCAGACTGGAATGTGGAACGTCTAATCAAAATTACTGTCCTTGGGAAGTGAAACACATCCTGGAGAAATATGTAAGCTAATTAAGATGTTTTGGGAACAATCTGAAGCTACTAGTAGAAGTGTGATAAGAAGCACCCTCACGCGAACTGGACTCATTATAATACTAAAAGTCACACCCCTTGAGCTGGAGACCCTGGCCCAAGCAGAGACCCCTCACATTTGGGCATGCATAGAATATTAAATGCTATAGCTTTAAGAATAAGATGAGAAAATGTAGACCAATAGAAAACTGCTTTGCGTAATTAGGTATGCATATATATAACTGGACTGTATAAATACTGTACCTGTATGAACGAGTGGAGGCTAGCTTTGTGGAATTACCGCCTAGCACCCGGTTTTGCGCAAAACCAGAAATAAATCGATATCTCGGCTCTGTGTGTGTATTGGGCATTGCACACCAGGTAACGAACTCTGTTTGTGAGACAACACACTGATTTCCCGGCATAAGCACAGGCCATTCCTGCAGTGTCAGTAAGGCTGGTACAGCCTGGTAGCTTTGGGCTGTGTGAGTCAGGAATACTTCAGTCCGGGAAATGCGGTAGCTCTTGCTGAGAGCTTTCGGGCCGTGCTGTTTCAATCCACAGGGCAGATGTCTCCCTCTCCCTTTTCCTTTTCCCAATCTTCCATCTTTGTAGCTGTGCTAATTCATCCTGATGCAGAGGAGAGCCAGCACAACTCCAGATGACTCAGTTGCTGAGGTCAATTGCTGTTATAATAAGAATATATGTGAATTATGTCTCAACTAACCAGTTCCAGGAATCTCAATTAATTTAGGAGCCATTGTGGGTGTGACCGATGAGGTCTTGTGCAACTGTGTATCAGCCAGCGCTTCAGTTTCCCTTTAGTAAGTGTCATGCAGGCTGTCATTTGATTATTCCTCATCTGTGACTAAGCCAATCGATAGGAGGGATGTAGAGGCACCACATGTAAACGAAAAAGCTGCCGCTGACCCCTCCAGAGTCCCAGTTTTATGCTTTTTCTCTGTTTCATACTAACCTTTTTGCTCCTTGGGCACTTCTCCCTCTTCCGCAGCTGGAGATGGACCTGGGTTACAGCCTAGCCCAGGCCCTAGCGTCTGGCTCAGTGTGTGGGAAGACGTCTCCATCTCGTGGTCAGACTGCGCTGAGCACAGCGGACAGAGAAGAAGGCAAAGCGGCTGTTTAGAGCTCTTACAAAGGGTCTTGAGCCAGGAGCACACTGTAGCTCACCCCAGCACAGCTGGTGTGAGGAGTACTGCACTGCTTTCTGCTGTGACTAAACTGTTCCTTACTAAAGGGACAGGACCACGTGGAGTAGCCAGGGCAGGTTTGGATGCGCTTCATGCTCTGCTTGTCTCCTTTGCTTTTGGCAGGGCTGTGGGGGAGCTGGAGGCCCAGCTGGAATACGAGCGAGTCAAGCGGGAGAAGCTGGAGAGCCAACTGGATGACTACCGTGCTGAGATAAGCCATCTTAGAGAGAGCCTGGAGAAAACCCGCATCCCCCCTGCTCTCCCCCTGGTGAGTGCCACACGAACTCCCCCAATGTGCGGGACAGAGGCCACTGCCCATTGCTTGTGCACGTTTGTTCTCCCTAAGATTCCCAGGCACGGTGCTGGGAAATGCTGGAGTAAATGTGCTAGTACCTTTTAGCTTCGGACACTGAAGTGAGCAGTAGCCTTTGTCGCGTCCTGACAGTGTCTCTGCTGTGAAAGGATATCGGTTTCTCTTTGTACCCTGGCAGAGAAGCACTGATGTTCTTCATGTTCCTGTTAACAAAAGGGAGTGGACTGATCCCTGAGTACTTCCACTTGCATATGCAGTGACTGACAGTTCATCTTGGCTGGTAGCTGGTATCTGAGACTGGACTGGTGCTTCCGGAGAGTTGTTGTCACCACCTAAAGGGTTGTGTAGAGATTGCAACCGTGGGTTTGTAGGATGCTGTAATACACAAGGACACAGAGGCTTTTATCCTCTAAATTTCTCTACTGTACTACAGTTTACCACAAATACCACAGAAATCACCACCAGCAACTTATACTACCACAAAATCACCACTAGCAAGTATACCTATGATTAATAAAGTGAATATAAATATATATATCAAGCTATTACAAAATGCTATTAGCAATCAATAATATATTATCAATTAATAGTATGGTAGCAATCAATAGTAAAGCAACAATCAATAGTATAGCAATAACCAAGTAGGTATATACTGTTACTGGTTACTACAAACTTAGCATTAGTGAAGCAAACTTAGCAACAGCAGCTGATATACTTATGATTGATTGCCTGTAAGGATATATAATATCGGTATGAAGTGAATTAGACAGATTTCAGAAGAGGCCAAACCATCCCAGAGGGGAGGACAGACTGATCCCGGGGGGACCCAACCATCCCCAAAAGAGGGAGGACAAACTGAACCCCAAAAGTGGACCCAGAGAGGGACCAAGAAAATAACAGAGTCTCACTTCAAAGGTGATCTGTGTCACAGTCTGAAGTCAGCCAGGCATCCCTGGTGAGAGTCCAAGATCTCGTAGAAAGTTCGTGTGGAGAATTCAGCCTGTTTAGGAAAGGAAAAGTATGTGCAGCATGGGAAGTTCTCAGAGAGAGAGGCTCGATTTTGGGTTAAAAATTAAGCCCTTTTTATATTATAGAGACAGAGTGGAGGACACCACCACTGCAAGTAGCCAATAGAT
Source organism: Ciconia boyciana (assembly GCF_034638445.1). Taxonomy (NCBI): domain Eukaryota; kingdom Metazoa; phylum Chordata; class Aves; order Ciconiiformes; family Ciconiidae; genus Ciconia; species Ciconia boyciana. The sequence continues at coordinate 212,135,468 of NC_132934.1, forward strand.
GCTGATGTTTCCATTTCTAATTTTCTACTTTTCACCTGTGACAGCCAACAGATGATGAGGTTTCTATTCTTTCAGACCATTTTTTATTTTTCCAGACTATTTCCCACCTTTTCAGGCAATAAGTTGCCTTTACAGTCCCTTGTTTCTGCGCTTATCGGTGGTATCCCAGGATGCCTCTGGTTCTTAGGTACCACAGCTGTACTTCAAAGAGGCCAGCTGCACTTCTCAAGGATTTCTGGTTCCCAGCCTCACAGTTCCCAGGCTGGCAGACATATTCTCTGTCCGTATTTTTCAGCAGGCAGTTTCTTCTGTTCAGTAATTTTCCCCTTCTAACCAGGCCGCCTTTCTGGCTGCTCACATCAGGTATCAACCTGGTGTGTCAACCCCTCGCCCCAGCTGGCATCGTTTGTAGCAATTGCAGCACATGTTGTAGGATATTTCTTTTGCTTCAGAACTGGTTTGTTTTCCTCCCTTTTACACCAGACTGGGAGGTGAGTTGGTGGAGTACTGTAGTACAGTACTGTATTGCTGTGTGCAGTGGCTGATTTCAGTGAGTGTTCTTGTGTGTCATCTGCTATCATCTTAATTATCAAGCCCACTGACAGCAAAGAAGGTGCAGATAGGAACTATCGATTGGCTTAGCAGGCAAAGACAGAAAAACTGTAGCTTTTCTTAAAATCAAATCTTGAGGATAGATCAGAAGGTCACATGCTAACTTTGGGGACAAGAGAGCTGGCATTTCAGACCTTTCCCTGCTACATAACTCCCACAAACTGATGTGACAGTCAACACCCTGTTTTTCAGATCTTTGCCATCCAGTCAATCGGCAGCCTTGGGTGAGGCATCTAAATTCCTCCTGCTATGGGTTGTGGGAAGTGGTGTGCAGTAACATTGCCGGTTCTTCCAAAGGTACAGCCAGTGGAAAAGGCTCATGGCCCTGCCAGCCTGGGCTGTTCATTGCTGTTCTTGGTGCTTCGCTTAACTTCCTCGACCATTGCACTGCCTCGACTGTGTAGCTGTTTGTAGGGCCCTGCTATAACCAGGCGAGGACTCTAGTCACTGACAACGTGGGTGACTTGAATTTAGCTCTTTCCTCTGCCTAGAGGAGCCCAGAATACCCATCCCAGGGGGATGCTCTAACCAGCATGATGTCTGCTCTTCTGAGATGGAGCCATACTCATTCCCCTGCTTGCAGCTGTGCAGTGTGACCGCTGTAATTCAATAGTCCCTAGTCCAGGGGGAGGAAGTGAGAGAAAACACCTTTATAAGCTGATTATTAGGGCAGTCATGCAGGAGGGGGGGGAGCTGGCCTGTGCTTCACATTAAACATGTTTTTTGGAGGCCAGATTGGGTTGCTGGATAAAAGGTGTAATGTTACTGCCTTCTTCAGCCAGGTTTGAATGAGGCCCAGGTGCTTGGAGTGTCCCTACTAGATAATAGTCCTTTTCTGAGTGTGATGGGGAAGAATGCTTGATGGATGCTCTGAGCAGGAAACAAGCATTTAGAGCTCAAGTTTGTTACCATTTAAACTGTGGTGAATTTGGCCACTGAAACATCTAGGGCATTTCAGGCCCCTTGAGAGCAGAGGTGATGCCACCCCTAGGCAGCTGGGAGCAGGAGCTGTGGACTGCGCTGTGCTGCACATCCTTGGAGAAGGACAGAGGAATTTCCCTCCCAAGAATTTTAGTCCTGTTGCCGTCGTCTGATCCCAGGCTATCGTGTGCAGCGTGGCCGGAGGGTATTCAATTGCTGCAACTCAAAGCAACGAGGCCTTCAGGTCGCTATGGTGCCTGCATCACACACATGTGCAGAGTGCTGGCTTCACAGCTTACGTTCAAACATGCCTGTGTGCCTGAGCAATGCAATGTGGTCTGGCACAACCACATTGCACAGTTCTGTCCATCTCCCTCTATCCCCCTTCCCCACTTTCTTCTTCCTGCCCTCCCTTGCAGGATTGTTGCTGAACCTTTCCTGCCTTCCTGTGCCTTTTTTCCTTTTCCTTTAGCCTGTGCCAGCTTTCCCTGCCGCCATATACATGCTGTGATGCTCCTACAGCTGTTTGCTTCCCACTGTATCCTTGGGACTGATCTTTTCCATGCTGTGGAGACCCTCAGGCCAGCCAGGAGCCTTCCTTCACCTTTGAAAGAAAAGCCACTTTCTGCTTCCACAGCTCACTTTAAGACAGTACCCATTCTACTCCCCTGGAGGGTTTAAAAATCTAGGACAACTATGGCATAGAGTGCCCCATTTCTAGGGTAGAAGAGTGGCTGTAGTCAGTTTTTTTGCCAGCAGCAGTCTGAAAAAGTCCAGTTGGGCATTAAGTTTACCAGCTGGGATGGGAGACAACTTCTATTGAGGCAGGTTTGTTTTCAAAACCTTCTGCTCCACGTGACTGCTACAACCAAGGGGCCTTCGAATCTTACCCTGCTGTGACTGTCATCGCGTGCCCTGGGACTACGCTCTGCCCTCAGCTTTGGTTTGAACACAATATTCTGTGGTTACTCAAAGCCATATATTTTTAAATCCTGTCTTATGAGGTAGCAGCTTTAAGTGATTGCCATTTAATGGCTGCAATGTCCTTTGTTTCAGGAAGCTGAGACCAGCTCCAAGTCTTGCAAAGAGAAAAAGAAAGTAAAGAAGAAACCAGCCTGCAGCCCTGGAGGAGTGTTTGTGAGACTGCGCTGAGGAATGAACCTCTGATGAGGGGCAGGCAGACTGTGGAGGTAGAATGGCAATATTCTAGACAACAAAAAGTGTTTGCATAGCCCAGCTCCACAGACGAGTTGTGGTTCTCTGCATTTCAGTGAAGTATTTTTTTAGTTCTCTAGTTCTCTGGGATAGCAAATATTTTAAAACCACAGCAGCAGCATTTCTTATTAAAAAAAAAAAAGAAAAAGCAGGAGGACTTCTCTTCTTGCCCAGGTAGTAGTTTAGCAACAGCTTTGCAAATTATAAAGTGACATTTCAGGAGTTAACTGCAGCAATGTCATAGGCCCCCCTAGATCCGAGACAAGCATCCCCATCTACTAGCCTATTTTGTACTACTGCCTTAGGAGGGAAAAAAAAATAAAAGCACCTTACCTCCTAAAATAATCAGATAGGACCTTTGGTCTGGAACCAGAATACAGTGTCTGGAGTACCTCTCAGCTGCAGACAGGTGCCAGGCCCCTTGATTTTCATCTTCAGGTCATTCCTAAATAAGCCAATGAAGCTACTCCTTCATGAGGTGCCAGATGAACTGCAGCAGTGAGCCTCCAAGTCTAACTGAGGGCTGAAGAGTTCACTAGGTGATGGGGGGCATGTTGTGGTTAGAGACGGCAATCCTGACCTCTCCTCCATGCCTAAAAAACATTTAATGACTTCACATATAAAGATTTTTCTCTCATCTGTGTGCTGTTGTGAAATTCTTTTGCCTTTGGAACCCTCATAATGCATATTGTGAGAGTTTTGATTTCAACAAGAAATCCTTGCACTGTAAGGTTAATTTGCTAGTGCTTCAATCCTGATCTGTCCTCTCCTTAGCTACCAAAGGAAACTTAATCTCTCAGAATTTCAAAGGTACTGAAAAAAAAATTGATTTGTTTTTGTGTGCACAGACTGAGGGAGAGGCACGCTGAGTGACAGCATAAGCCTTATATCAGTACTAAAGAGAAATCCAGTCTCTAAAGCCCACTTCAGCATGTAAGGGATGATGGTGGTGAGAAGCTGCAGTAATGAGCTATTTCCTGCATCAGTGTTGGTGCTAAAATCTCGTGTAGGAACAGTGCAAGAGGTCAACCCGAGTCATTCCGCATCCAAAGAAGGACAACGAAGCTGGTGAAGGGTCTAGAGCAGTAGTCTGATGAGGAACAGCTGAGGGAACTGGGGTTGTTTAGCCTGGAGAAAAAGAGGCTGAGGGGAGACCTTATCGCTCTCTACAACTACCTGAAAGGAGGTTGTAGAGAGGTGGGGTTGGTCTCTTCTCCCAAGTAACAAGTGATAGGACGAGAGGAAATGGCCTCAAGTTGCACCAGGGGAGGTTTAGATTGGATATTAGGAAAAATTTATTCACGGAAAGGGTTGTCAAGCATTGGAACAGGCTGCCCAGGGAAGTGGTGGAGTCACCATCCCTGGAGGTATTTAAAAGCCATGTAGATGTGGTGCTTAGGGACATGGTTGAGTGGTGGACTTGGCAGTGTTGGGTTAATGGTTGGACTCGATGATCTTAAGGGTATTTTCCAACCTAAATGATTCCAAGAACCTCAGAAATGGTTACAGCTTACACACAGATGGATTTGTACACACAACAGTTACAACAGAGAAGTGGCTGCCAGCACCTGTGCCTATTTGACAAACACAGAGACAACAGAAAAAGCAGCCTCAACTCCCAATATAATAGCACTGTGCCTGTTTCCAGTCTGGTAATCTATATTCAAGTCTCTCAGATAGAAAATATAAGAAATTAATTTTATTTTCTTAAATGAAGATGATAAATAATTTAATGCATAGAATATAAGAATTAGCAGGATACTAGCACATTCAACTGTGAACAGAATAAAACTGCAATAAAAAAATTGCTGCTAATCAGTACTAAATACTCTTTAGCCCATAAATAGCCTACTCAAAAGTTTAATCCAGGAAGATTTTTTAAAATTAATATTTATTAAAATAATCAAACCAAGCATATGCATTTGTACTCAACAAGGTGTAACTGCTTCAGTTTTGGAAGGCATCCGCCTGCTCTGTCCCACCTCTGCAAGAAGATGAAGTCCTTGCAGAAAGTAAGAGGGGTCATCACCAGAAGTTAGGGGAGTCGGTGGGTCCCACAGGATTACAGAACAGTCCGGAGGAGTGTGGAGATGGGAGCAGGATGACCACCATGACACTGGCACCACTGAGATGCTAAGTATTTCCATGTTACAAGCCAGATCCTATGCCCAGAAATTACATGAGGGTTTACTGGAAATATTCCGCACTACTTGGAGGGGTTAAGAGCACTTATCTGCCCCAGGGCTGTATACACAGTTGCTGAGAGTGGAGGCACTTCCCCTTGGAAAGACAAAGAGAGAAGTTCTCCCATTCTTTTGCCCTCTAGGGTTATGGAAATTGCAAGAGATACTAAAAAAAACCCCCCAAACACATCTATGGAGACATTTTAATTCTACATGAGATTTTAAATTTATCTAAATGGTTTTCAAGAAAAGCAAGGATTCTTTAGTAAAGGCCTTGGAGTGTGTGTTTATATATAAATAAAAAAATGAAAGGGCTAGGCTTCAGTCTGTCAGAAAAGAGAGGAGCAGACTGAAGGCAAAAATCCAGATCCTATATTTAAGATTAATTTACTTGGATCAGAGTAATCTGTTGGAATATGGCATTGGTATTCCCAATATGGGAATACTAACTTGGGAATAGTATTCCCATTTCAAGGGCATATTAAACATTTGATATTTCCATTTCGAGAGGAGCTGAGAGTGAGAATGTTCCTTTGAGAATATTCCAAAAGAAAACAAAATTAATTCTAAAACACATTAGGAAACACTTTCTGATTTAGCATAAGAAGTCCTTTGAAATAAATACAGTATTCAGTAGGGGGCAATGAAATATTACTATTTGCCTACTTCCCCTCCAATTATTTTGATGTTTAGTGTTACATATTCAGAAAACATTTTTAGTGCATAGTAAGAATATCAAAACAAAAAGGTACCAAGGTTATCTACAGCGCAAACATCATCGTCTAACTGATGTTGCCTGGGTGGCCTTTTCTTCATCTGTATTTGATGCAGTCACTCCATTTAGATCTATTTCCAGAACCTGTAAAATCCCAGTGCTATTGCTAAGCAAGTGAACACTGAAGCTGTTAAAAAAAAAAAAGAAATAATTAGCTGAATGCTAAATTGTATCACCTTCTACATAGAGGAAGTTAACTGCAAACAGATGGAAGAATGATAACAGCTCTAGAGCAGAGCCTCCTAAACTTCCCAAATTGCTGCAGGTGTGACAGAATACTTTTAGAAGACAATGACTTGTCTTAGAGGTAGTATCCTGCACAGTGGCACTGCCCGGGTGGGGAGATGGGAGGGCGAGTTCAGCAGCCTGAGGAACTATGTTTTCAGGGACACATCTGAATAATTACAACAGGCTACAGTAACTTTTACTATTGTCACCCTACAGGAGAGATGGCTGTACCAGGTCTTGCATTAGACATAAAGCTGCCCAGTGGAAAAGGACCTGGGGGTGTTGGTTGCTGAATATGAGCCAGCAGTGTGCCCAGGTGGCCAAGAAGGCATCCTGGCTTGTATCAGAAATAGCGTGGCCAGCAGGACTAGGGAAGTGATCGTGCCCCTGTACTCAGCACTGGTGAGGCTGCACCTCGAATGCTGTGTTCAGTTTTGGGCCCCTCACTACAAGAGAGACCTTGAGGTGCTGGAGCGTGTCCAGAGAAGGGCAATGAAGCTGGTGAAGGGTCTGGAGCACAAGTCTGATGAGGAGCGGCTGAGGGAACGGGGGTTGTTTAGCTTGGAGAAAAGGAGGCTCAGGGGAGACGTTATTGCTCACTTATAACTACCCAAAAGGAGGGTGTAGCAAGGTGGCTGTTGGTCTCTTCTCCCAAGTTACTAGCGATAGGACGAGAGGAAATGGCCTCAAGTTGTGTCAGGAGAGGTTTAGATTGGATATTAGGCAAATTTCTTTACTGAAAGGGTGATCAAGCACAGGAACAGGCTGCCCAGAGAGATGGTGGAGTCACCATCCCTGGAGGTATTTAAAAGACATGTAGATGTGGTACTTTGGGACATGGTTTAGTAGGCATTGGTGGTGTTGGGTTGACAGTTGGACTAGATCTTAGAGGTCTTTTCTAACCTTAATGATTTTATGATTCTATAATTAGAATGATTTTCCACTGAATAAAATGACAATGAACTAACTACACACATCTGAGACAACATTAGGAAATCTAGGAAACACCTCAGAAGCCTGACGAGTTGTCTTTCAGATTTGTTAAGCTGCTGCTTCAATTAGTGTTAGAATAAAGCTAATTATGTTTCCCTTTGAACATGTTCTCACTTCCAAATGTAATGCCTTACTCTCTTTTTATCCAGCTTCAATACAATAAAAATTTCACTGGTTATGTATATATTGAGAAGAAAATCTCAAATCAGACTGAAATTTGTTCTGCTTGGCAGGGGAAAGGACCAGTACTGCCACACTGAAGCTACGTGTCTGTGGAGGACTGAATGGGAGGCAGAACTAGTCACTCTGACTAGTCCCGAGTATCAGCAGACTTTCAGGGTAACTTAAATAAGCTCAGGAGAACTGCTGGAGCAACTCGGCCACATAAATGGCTGCCCTACAGCAAGCAGAGGTACTGTCAGACTAGATGAGGTATTTTAGCTTCTTTCCTACTCTTTAAAAAAAAATTTAAAAATCATGTCCATGTTCTTCCTAATCCCCATTCTGGGCGCAATCCTAGTCCAACTGCAGCAGCATCTGCATGTTCCCACCTCTCCTGTGTTCTCTGTCACATTTCTTTCAACTGGGAAGGGTCCCATCCCCCCCAGTCCCAGTTGTCTGCTGTTACACAACTGACTTCCTGGATTCACTTTGCATAGATTCTTGAATAAAATTTTATACTTCCAAAATACAATACTGGTACTCACCTCCTTGCCTATCACATACCTGCCAAATAGCGTATTGTATCCAGTTTATTTGATTCCATGAGCGTTTTTAAGGAAGCTATTTCAGTGTCAATTTTGTTACTGATTTCTGAGATAACGCTGTTGGTACTTGAATCCTGAAACATTAAAAGATAGCATATATTTGACAACAATCTCTAGCCCTTTCAGCTTTGCAAAGCCAAACAAGAACTCCATGCTATCAGCAACAAGAAAGAGAAATGAATTTCCAAACTATCATTGAAGTAAAATACGTAACTGGTAAGAGACCTTAGAAGACACAGAACAGCATTTAATACAATCCAGGAAGAATATTAAAGAGGGAGACAGAAAAAGAGAAAACTGAGATCATACAGCTTTTTGTCCCTGATATGCCAGTGCTTCCTAAAGGAGGCAATCTACAGCGCATAGACAGTATCCTGAAATTTTTGCAAAACAAACGTTTAAGCATTCACAAGCCATGTCCAGAAAAGGGAGGAGATGCCAAAGATGGGACATGTCCATCTTCAGCCTCTTAGTCTTCAGCACCCACTAGCAGCTTTGAGGACTTCCCAGCCCTTGAAATACTTGCTTGGCTGTAGGCACCTGAACCATCCCCCTGGTACAGCTGGTCAGCTCATCTGTTAATACTGGGAAGGGCAGCATGACAGGGCACATCCCACCTATAACAGCCTGCACATAAGATACTCAGGAAGCGAGAGACAAGGGTTGTATGCCTCCTTCTGCCTGCACGGTGCTTACTGCAAATCCCACAGACCTAGGCAGTAGACACATACAGCAGACGTGAGTGAGACGGCCCAGCCTTTTGCTTTACCACATTCCAAAATCCATTAACTTTCACGAAAGGTTGGGGTTTACGTAACATGCAACGCATAACTGTATCCTGCTCAATACACAATGAGCTTTGTTCAATACTTACTTTTTTATGAAACTCTGTAGTTGCTTCCATCAATTTCCTCTCCTGATCTGTAAACTGTGGATAAAAGATAAGTTACAATTGTAGTAACAGAAAACAAGACACAGAACTGATAAGGGTATCTTCACAGACCAGCTTACCATGTCTGTCACTCTGCTCCTTTCCAGGTTTATGTCTAGCTTGCTGTCAGCTCGGATTTTACCGGTTTCATTCTTTAAAGCAAATAAAGATTATGAAAATAACTATTTACTTTCTCTAATAGGAGGGTGTAGGTACTTGCTGTTTACTTACCATTAGCTGCTGTTTCACTTGATCTAATTCAATTTTCATTTTCTAAGTGCAGAGGAGAAAAAAAGCAATTTTACAAATTCAGAAAACTGCTGACCAAGTTAATCAGTCACATAAGCGCATACCACTGCAATTATTCTTCCATAATTTTTCTCCCAATGGGGCAATTTGTTCTTGATTAAATATCCTAACTGGTGTGTTCAATCTGTATAACCATATATAATCTGCTTGGAATTTTGCTCAAAATAAAGGGATTATTTTGTAATGATGATGATCTTGTTACTCTGAGACTAAAGACAGCAGAAAAATACCAAAATGCTGTCAAGCAAAAGCAAAACGTGTCTCAACCACCAGTTTAATTAAACCGTTGCAAAGAAATGGCTGACTGCTCTCCCTGCATTGTAAGGTTAAAGGTGACAAGACTCTACCAGAATCACCCTTAAATAAAAATACAGAAGACGATTCTAAGATGTGTAGATTTTTTTTCATTACAGAAGAATTGAGCAAGTCTTATCATGTGAAATATATTTTTATGTGATCACAGAAAGAGTAATCTACAAACACTTCAACTCTGATAAAAGTATCCATAATTAGTTTTACATTCATATTTTGTCCACAAAAATGTACAAAAGGTATAACGCAACATATATTACAATTTAACTGCTTAATTAAAAATATTAGTACCTCATTCTCTGCTCTCAAGTTTGCAAATTCACTCTTCTCCAGGATGACCATATCTTTTCGAATGGAGTCCAAATGTGCCATTATCTGCTGTAAAGTTATTTCCTTAGAAACAATAAAACATGTCATTGATCAAGTTGCACCCTTTCTGGCAAGTAAAGGAAAGATTTTTATGTCTGAAATTATGAAATTAGCTACTGCAAAGCACAAAAAATGGGGAGACTCTCCAACAAGAACGTGACAAATATGGAATTTTATAGCTGCAATTTGTTTGAAAGACTCAAGAGGTTTTGGTTTTGTGCGTTTGCTGTTGCTTTAATACACAAATTCTGAATTTAAGCAAAAAAGCCATAGGTATTAGTCTAAGCAGCTATGAAATGGAATAGACCCAAGACTACAGGTTAGTCCTTCATTCACTTCCACTTTCAATGAACATTCAGTAGCCCATGAAGCATTAATTGTTGGTTTGAATCCAGTTCCTAAGGAAGCATTTCCATTTCTTGCCCACAAACTCATCAAAAGCCAAAGACTTAATGATATGAATATCACACTGTCCTCAGCATTAAGTGTCAGGTACACTAGTAAAACATTGCTGGAAAGCAATGAAAAAAGCCTTCCTGGTGTTTGGACTAACAAGTTCAGGATTCAACTGCTATTTATAAACTACAGAGTAAAAACAATTAAAAGAAAATAAAGGAAGAAAGTTTGTATTTTAGAATCTCGAAAGCATTAAAATATGCCCTGACCCAACTTCTACTCAAGTCTGACTACTTTGTTGAACACAATGAAGTTTCTACTATTCCTGGGGAAACCTCAGTTGCGTTTACACTGCAGAGTTAACTTGCCTCATACCATCTTAAAACATTCCGTGTCAACATACACTATAAAACCCAGCATTTCTGCCTAACACAATTCCATGCAAATTATATTCAGGATGCTGACTTTCTTTACATATAATAGGATCTCCAAAAAGAAAGATTCCCATTTTGATGGAAAAAAAGAGAGAGACAAAAGTTCTTGTCTTCTGAGATTTATAGAAAAAAGTTAGGTAACTTTTGTTAAGCATAAATGCCAGCAAGATAAACATCTGTTGGAAGGAAGGCTCAGCAGTTTAAATAAAATAGCAATGAATGCGTAATTGCATTAACTCATTGAAGAAGAATGGCACGTAATTTCAGCTTGCACAGCCTTCCTGAGTAATTATTAAAACCATTACTGTGCATCAGAGCTTTATTATCCTGGCCCAGATGTCCAGCCACTAAAGTTCTTTTTATTTTGGCAATTTTGTTAAAACGAAACTTGTCACCACCTCTATTATCAGCAGAAAACCCAGCCATGCTACTTAACTGATTCACTGCCTCCAGACACGGCCACAAACATGAACTGGAGTATCTAAGCGAAGGAGACGCCTCGGTGCTTTGCTGGAGGGCAGGCTGAGGTGTTGACCTGACCAGTGGGGTTTATACCAACAACTAAATAATTCAGAGCCCACTTCTGTCCCCTAGGGCACAGGACACACCACAGATGATGTCCAGATGGCTAAAGTCTCTTCCTCCTAAAACAGGATGGCTCTTGTCCACCCTGCCTGGTGGGAACAGTTCCTGGTCCTATACTTTCACATAAATTGTGCCCAGGTCAGGGAAACCGACAACTGGCACAGGTCAAAATCAAAACAAGGCAGTACAGTGGCTCTGGACAAGCGGGTCATGGTGTTTGTGCCCACAGCTTAGCTATGTTTAGCTTTTACTATAGATGTAGCTTTAGAAACTGAAATGCAGAATAAAATAATGAAATAGTTTTAATAGTAGTTTTTAGTTTATGAATAGGAAAATAGGACAAATACAGTGTGTCTCAGAACAGAGTTGACATCTTTACTAAAGTTCAGTAAAAACACTGACAATTTTCTGATATTTTAGGTGGTCTTGTTATGCCTCAGGAACTCCTTGAATCTCTCTTCTGCCCTTAACTGTCATAAAGCACAGTTAAAAGTCTGGTTTCACCGCAGAACTTTTCAGTAGCAAGTGAAGCAATCTCTGCATTACATTTATATATTGTGGCTGCATTTGGAAAACAGCGCTGTGAGGTGAAAGGTGTAAGATCTTACTATTCTTAATACCACCTTGAAACTTTGGAAAACCGATCTCAGTGAAGTGTTTATAGTACTATAGAGAGTTGCTCACTTGTCTTTCAAATATGCAAATAGGAGCCATTATAGTTACACAATGCTGGATACGTACAGCATAGATTACTTTTTACCTGCTGAGCCTGTGTAACCATATCCTTATAGACTGTGTCTAAGCTGACATTCGACAGGGTTATCAATGCCGATACGATGGTCTCTGCTTGCTCCTTCCCAAAGCCTAAAAGACAGTTGAAGGATGACAAGTTCAGGTAATATTAGAAAGCTGGATGAAGAGAAGAGCAAGAGGTACGTCATAAACTGGGACACTCAAGTGCTGTACCTAACTACAGTGGCAAGTCACACAATTACTGAAAACTGTCAGCGAGGAGCCAGTCACTGTGACTTTCAACTAGGAAAAACAGACTTAATGCTGCAAAAATCTGAAGCACATTAACTTTTGATACACTGAAATAGTCTATGCACGCAGCTGACAGGAGGACCAAATTTCTGTACATTGTTTAACTGTTCATCCATTATAAAAATAATTCAGCAAAAGTTTATTTTATAATGAACTTTGGCAAATTCTGTTAAAACCAAACTTACCTGGAGCTACAAAGCATGCATCTGATAGAATAATAAACTTAAGAAGTCAGTCTGCATATATTGAAATTGTTCTGCACAGACACGAACACGTGTAAAACTGATTTTAAAACTGATGCATCCATTGCCCGCAGAATTAATTCAAACTGGAATATTTGGTTTCTGATGATAAAAATGACACTTTGTCCATAGCTTGGTGCAATTTTGAAGCGTTAAAAATGATGTGCACTAAATAGCGAGGGAAAAACCAAACCCAGCTGTCATTTTTGCCATATCTGATCTAGTGCCGAGAGCTTTGGCCCTAAGTATTTATTTCCAGCAGTCTCGCTGACGTGTTGTGTTTCAATTGACCCGTTTCATGAAGTGGGATCAATTAACTTTTTGTTGAAAAATGCTTTCAGGGAAAATAATGCAGAGAAATATGCCACTGCTCCCTTCTAAAATGCTTGTACTGTTAAGCTGCATCATTGGTTTACATTACTAAAAAAGCTATGCATGCTTTATGACAGTTTCCTTCCACTAAGAGGTGTGATAGCATTGCTTCAGTTCCTCTGAATTTTCAGCGTTACTTAGGTTTTTGCCAATTCATTATTTTGGTCTTCCTCTGTAGCAGGAAGTGTCCTTGTTGCATGGAAGTTTAGAAAATGTGGAGAAATTCATATAAGCAAGAGAACGGAGCCTGAAAACTGCCTGCAGCAAGTTTGAGAAAAACTAAACGCCTCTCTCACTTCTGTGATACGTACAGGTTTTACCTATAGACCCCTGTCACTGTAGCACTGAAGTATTTGTAGAAGTTATGGAACAAATTAAACTGAATAACAACACAGTGTACCAGCACCAGAGACTTCACCCCACGAGTTCTAAAGGAACTCGAAGAAGAAATAGCTGAATTAGTACTGGGGACAAGTAACATCTCACAGCCTACCTCGGTTACCCGAGGACTGGAAAATGGCAAATACAGTGCCAGTTTTTAAAAACAATTCCAGAAAAGATGTCAGGAACTACAGGCTGACAAGCCTGACATACATGAAAAAAAACCCACATTGTTAGTGGACTATTAGGAGTCTTCTAACTACTAATACATATTATTATTAGACCCAAATAGTGGAAAAAATCCTAACCTCAGGTTGGATAAAGTTCCTACTATCACTTAGGAGAAAGATCTTGTGATTTTAAAAGATAGTTGCTAGTCTGATGAAGATATCAGTTCAATGTTTAGTAGGTATCAATAAAGCAAACCAAACCCTTAGGAATTACTAAGAGAAGGAGCAGAGAACAGAATAGATGCAACATTATGTCACTGTTCAAATCCATGGGACATTCAGTTGTCAAATAGTGCCAGCAGCTCTGTTCCCTCCCCTTTGAAACAGGATGTGACAGAAGTGGAAAAGATTCACAGAGGACATCATGAATGACCAGAAGTATAGAAAAGCTACTGCTGAAGGAAAAATTCAACATGCTAGGACTCTTCTGTTTGGAAAAGAATGATGGGGGAATATGACAGAAGTTTACATAATAAAGAATGACACAAGAGATCAAATGTTCATTCCCTCTTCCCACAAAAGAGCTTGAGCGGGCATCAAATTAACCCTGTAGAAGCCAGGTTCTGCATAAACAAAAGGCATAAACAAAAGGAGTGGACGTCTGAAACTCCAGGAGAAAAGATGTTTTGGGTACTAATCAGTTCATTGTGGTTCAGGGAGTGAATAAACTTGTGAAAAGAATTCCACTGAAGGTTACTAAAACTCACACCGACCCAAAATACCTCCAGGGTGAAAACAGTTGGAGGCTTAGAAAGTACAAGAAAATGTGTCACATGCATCTGCCCCGTTTTAACACTCTTCTGCAGGCACTGACTCACAGCTGGGGCCAGGAGCCAGGGCTAGATGGGCCTTTCATCAGGCTTAAGAGAGACACACTCACAAAATAAAAGTGCAGGTATTAAGAATGTATCACGGTGCTATGCTGCTGCAAGTATTTCTAGTTAGAAAAAAAAACTTCAGTTACTATTAGCAGGCTAGTAGAAGTAACTTCTATTAAAGCTTTGTTTTTGATAGAAAACAGTTCTTCAACTGTTATTGTTACTTTACATTTGTTAACTGTATTACATTCCTTGTCTGGAAGATACTATATAAACTTGCATACAGGTACAAATGAGGTAAATCTAATGTAATAGTTATCTGTATGGTTACAGAGGTATGAAACAGTGTCAGATGCCTCTCCTTCACCAGTCTCCTTGAGAGGCTGCCAAAACATTTTCTAACACCAAGTATTGGTACTTTGGGAAAACTGATAGCACTCAAAGTTTTAGTACTTCAACTAAAAGTTTTCCTTTGAATTATTTATCAGATATCACTTACCGTGGGCTTCCAGATCCTGCACCAAAGCATGGGTATCAAAAGTTACCTTCCTCTGCTCCAGGGGAGTGATTTCAACTCTTCTGACATCATACGACTTCCTAACGAGTGTGGCAGCAAAACCTGGAAGTGACAACATGTGCTTTAAACTTAACCTGATTGGTTTATCATGCGATACAGTAATTTTAATGTCTTTTGTCATAGCAAAGCTGCATGGAAATCACAACAAAAAGCTGGGTCCTTTTGACAGCTTGGTTACAGCACACATCAGAAACCATAGATTTCCTACGGAAAAGGGATTGATACTAACTAGGACTCATAGATCGATCTTAATTGCATTTGTATAACTAGGAAGCTGTGCAACAGACAAGCATCCTGATACACCAAAAATAAAACCACCACAAACAACTGTATTAGAATATTTGAGAAACATCACTTAAATAATTTTCCTACTTTTAAAACATCAGCAGTCCTAACACACTGCCAATTTCTGCTGGTTACAGCTAACATCATTCGTTTGGTTCTCCACAGAATTCCTCAACCACGTTCTCTTTACCCTTTCTTCTATGACTATCCATTCCAGCAAGGAGAGTCCCATGTGTAAAGATAAAGCTATGGGTTTTTTTAGAAAGTTATGCAAATCTAATGTTCAGAATTAATTGCTTGATGCACCAGTAAAGTACCTGGGAAACAAAGCAATACGATGTTTCCGCCTAAGACCTGTGAGATAGGCTGGATCTTTAATACCTATTTATTACATGAATGCCTTCTCACAAGAGGTTTCCCTGCTTCTCCTACTTTATTTCAAGCACATTTTTCCCTTCATCTTATCTTTGTGGGGCCTTGCATGTTACAGATCCCGTTCTGATAGAGTCTTTGTTATCTAAAAAGACCTGTTAGTTCTAAATCCATGCTTACTTGAAACCTTTCTCGCTGCTGGCTCTCTGCCTTAACCAAAATGTTGTTCTGAATCTTATCTAGACCTTTACTCAAAAACTTTATATCATTTAAACAACAAGTAAGTTA
This sequence comes from Ciconia boyciana, assembly GCF_034638445.1. Taxonomy (NCBI): domain Eukaryota; kingdom Metazoa; phylum Chordata; class Aves; order Ciconiiformes; family Ciconiidae; genus Ciconia; species Ciconia boyciana. The sequence goes on from NC_132934.1 coordinate 212,151,107, forward strand.
TGTTAGGCCACTGCTAGATAAATCAAGTTACGTGCTACCTTGTATCTACTCTAAAGAAGTGACTATAACTAAGCCATCTGTAGTATCCAAACCAAACTCCGTATAAGACTTAAGAGACAAAGGAAAGATTTGTGTTTAAGTGCATGAACACTGAGTACTACATACAAATAATTTAAAATAACTATAAAATTTACTGTGGAATAAAACACTTTTTACTGAACCATAATAGCTTTTAAACACACAGCTCTTTGTCTTCTAAATGTGTTAGTGGATTTTTTTTTCACTGGATTGAACATATATATTGCAGAGACATTCACTCAGAAAAGCTGATATTACAGCATGAAGCTTTTGGTTGCCTAGACATGCTGCTCTTTTTCCTATCACTTCACTCCTGTATTGACTCAATCACAGAATCATAGAATCATTTAGCTTGGAAAAGGCCTCTAAGATCATCAAGTCCAACCATTAACACAACACTGCCAAGTCCACCACTAAACCATGTCCCTAAGCACCACATCTACACGTCTTCTAAATACCTCCAGGGATGGTGACTCAACCACTTCCCTGGGCAGCCTGTTCCAATGCTTGACAACCCTTTCTGTGAATAAATTTTTCCTAATATCCAATCTAAAACCTACCCTTGCACAACCTGAGGCCATTTCCTCTCATCCTATGGCTTGTTACCGGGGAGAAGAGACCAACCCCACCTCGCTACAACCTCCTTTCAGGTAGCTGTAGAGAGCGATAAGGTCTCCCCTCAGCCTCCTTTTCTCCAGGCTAAACAACCCCAGTTCCCGCAGCCGCTCCTCATCAGACTTGTGCTCCAGACCCTTCACAGCTTCGATGCACAGCTCTTAGCCCAAAGCTGTCCTCAAAAATCACTTATGTCTCCACAGACCGTATCTGAGACACCATTTGTGATGGCTTTCTGCACCCCTTGGCTAACTCCCATTGCTCCTCCCATCTCAAACATTCTCTGTCAGTCTCCATAACCTACTGAATCGACTGCTCTTGACCATGTAGCAGGCCCCTTACCTCGGACTTGTTACAGCCTCAAAGCAAGGCGTTTTGTGCTCCCTCACACACCGCCCCAGGAACAGACCCCCACGATCGCTCTCAGGCAACCAGCCCAGCCCGCCAAACACCCTGTGCGGCCTCCAATGCAACTCAACAGACCCCGAGGCCCAGGTTATTCCCTACCACAGCAGGCAGCTTTGTGCCCCCTCCTGCCGCTTTCGCTCCTCGTCTCCCGGAGGGGCTGGGAGCCGCCTGCCTGCCCTGTGCGCAGCGCCGAGCACAGCCCGGCAGAGGGGCTGCCGGCGGACTCGCCGGCTCCCAGCGGGCCAAGGGGCCGCGCACGGCCCTCCGGCGCCTCTCACCTCTCCGAGGAACGGGAGGCAGCAGGGCCCGGAGCGGGCGCGGGACCGATCGGGAGCCGCCGCCCCAGGCGAGGAAAGCGGCGCTGGGCCGAGCGCCTCTCATCGCGGAACGAGCCCACCGCTTCCGCCCCGCGCCGCCAGCCACCACCCGCCGTCCCCACTGCGCAAGCGCTACCGAGACCCCTCTCCGGTCGCGCTCCGCGGGGCATTCTGGGTAGTGTAGTCCTCGGCCGCAGGGAAGGGGGCCAGCTTGAGGGCGCCGCCATGCGGAGGGGAGGAGCGACACCGCACCCTGCGCATGCGCACACACCGGCCGGTGCCGGCGAGGCAGCGCTGCGGTCGCCATGTTTCTCTCTTACCGAGTGGCCGCGGGTCTTTCCTCGTCGTGTATAACCTCAAATTGCCGTCAGCAACCTGGCTGCTTCCCACCACAAGCGTTTCTCATAGCTTGGCTAAGGCTTGGTGATGTGCAAGAGGCTGATCTGTAGCAAGTCGGTTGTAGCAAATAAGTCTGGGTTGGTTGGGATCTTCGGCCAGTGATGGCAGTGAGTGGTCGGGTCTGTGGCGCTACAGCATGTGTGAAAGGTGTTGATGCCTACTGAGAGCCAAGTTGAACAGACAGAGTTAAAACACCAACAGCATGTGGCAGGTAGAGGAGGAGATAGGAAAAAAATCTGGGCTGCTCTTGCTTGGAAAATGTACAGAGAAGGGGTATCCAGAGAGAGGCCTGTGTCAGTGGCTCAGAGATAAGCAGTGCTCTGACAGCCCAGAAATGGAAAAACATCCTGGGTATCGTGCTGCAAATTAGAATAAAGGACACCTCACTTTGCTGCTGGGCAGCGTGTGCATGCTGGGGAGGTTTGTTGTTATGGATCTGGCTGAAACAACTCGTGGAGGTGCAGTGGCTATGCCTGTGCTTGCTGTGGAGCAGCAGCTAGGCAGCCTTGGGGCCAGCTGAGTTGCTTGTGTATCTTGTCAGCCTGATGGAGCATCCTTGAGGTGTACATGGGACTCAAGGAAGGTGTGCCTAGTGTTTTGAGCGTTCCCCAGAGAGTGCTTAAACTGAAGTTTGAGTAATAGAGACTTCTTAATCTAGTCAAGCACAGGAGAGCTTGTCAAAGACCTTCCTTGTAAGAGCCCTGACGTTGCTTGCCTTCAGGACAGAATGATTTCTGGGCAGGCAGAGTCCATACAAAAAGCAGGTGGCCTACAATAGGCCATAGAGAATTCAGAGCAATTCAGAGCTGTGTAGGTGCAGGTGTGGAGCATCCATGCAAATAGTGTGAACAGGCAAATTCAGCTCTGGAGGCTGCAAACCTATTGACTGAAAATGCAGGGTCTAGTGACATGAGGGCTGAGCATTCACTGCACACACACAATCCCAAGATGGACTTTGGGAAAAGAAAACAGCCCTGACTTTCTCTTACATATGAACTTTCATGCCTGTATGCAGAGTTAGAATTAGATTTATGATGGAGAGGACTGTGCAGAGTCTTGGATGATGTGAACTGCTCGATTTAGCCTGGTTTCACCTTATTCTCTGTCCTGAACTTACTCTAGCCTCAGACAGCTGCCATGGGTGAACCTCTCTAAGCGTGGCTCTGCCTAGGTCCAAACATCCCCAACTTTAAATGCAAAACCAGCCCTGGCTCCAGTTCTGAAAGATGGAACTGTAACTCTGGGTCATCGTGATTTTGAACTCTGAAGCTTTCAAACTGCCACCTGTTTTCATTTTGCTCCCCATCAGAGCAAAATGCAGATTTCACAGCCTCAGAATATTTTTGCAAAATGGAATTCTTGCTTCTCAGTTTGTGCTAGTTACAGTAAAATACATTAGGCTCTCTTAGACATCTGTTTCACTGTAGAATTCCAGGGATGCTGAAGTTGCATCTTAAAATAAAAGTGCAGACCGAAAAAGAAGATTGCTAGTGGTACTTTTCAGAAGAAGTTCTAACCAAAATGGTAAAGTTTGAGAGCCATGATATAAGGTATCTGTTAGTAACAATGATGCATTTTTCAGTGGTTACCAGCAGCTGCAGGTTGTCTGAACTCGCCCCTCTGTGGTGTTCCCAGAGGCCTGCTTCTCTCACAGCTAGTGTGCTGCAATGCTTTAAGCTGAGCACATAAAAATTCAAGCTTTCAGAGCAGAAAAGTCTCCTTGGTAATAAAACTCCCTTGATTTTCAGTAACTTGAAGGTCCCTTCTGCTGCCAGGTTGGCTCCAGCCTTTGTGAACTGCTCGTCTCCATTCAGTGGAAGGGGCTGTCGTTTCAGTGGACTCGCTTACGTGGAGCTTGGGTCCTGCCTTGTTTCCTTCTGTTCAGTTGGGGGAATCTTAATTCATTCAGAGGCATTTCCTCTTTCAGGACATGACTTCCATTCAGAGGACTTCTAGGATGAGAATGAAGGTGGAAGTAAGATGCGTGCAGGATATTTGGGGGAAGAAGCACTGCTGCCAGTGGCAGTTGTCTGAACCAGGGAGATAAAGAAGGCAAGCAGCTGAGGAACTCACTGGAAGGGTGCTCACAGGAAAGCAAGCACCTGGTACCTGTGCTGAGGTTTAACTTCACAGTCCTGCCATGGTAACAGATGCAGGATTCAGCAGAAACGCTCGAACAAGCCTAGCCTTATTTAAAGCACTGAGTTTCCAAGTCAACAGCTCCTGTGTTGCCAAGATACAGACATTAAAAAAAAAAAAAAACAACGATAGCAACAAAAAGCTGTCACTAAGGGAGAAGAGCCCTGGATCCGCGCCCTCTCTGCGGAGACGTTATTGTTCAGCACTAACAATGTCATACGCAGGCTCAGGATGGCAATTGCTCCTTGAGCGGCACGCAGTCCTTTCCAACCACAAAGGCAGAAGGGACCTCACAGGACAGAAAGGCTGACTGCCCCAGGGTGCTGATTTTCTACTTCAGACAGACAGTGAACCGGCAAACTGGGTGTTTGGAAGCTGTAATTTCTGGCAGCCGGTACCAGCAACTGAACTCGGTTCATCTTAGTAATACAGAGAGCTGCTCTGGAGATAAGGGTGGCTGTCCCAGCTTGCCGTAGGAGGGCAGCAGCCTACAGCCAGACAGGGTCTGATGATGGCACCGTGTATTCTGTTCAACTCACCCTTCCGCTCTGTTTTATTTATTGTCATTTATACAAATACGGTGGAGGGCAGCTATTCCTACGCTCTCAGCCAGCCATCTACAGCTTTTGTGTGCGCACAAGTAACGCATCTCTATATTGTCTGTTCATTCCTCTGGATGAGGGCCTGCAGCAGGGATTGCTTCGTGCTGCCGTACTCTGCAAAGATGCTGTAGGGAGATGCTGAAGGTACTCCTCTCAAACAGATTAAAATAAGGAGGGCAAGCAGATGTGGACCCCCAATAGAAAAATGTTGAAACCAATGAGGTGGTTGGAAAGAGGGAAACTAATGAGACAAGATAACTAATTTTTTAACCATCCCCCCTGTTTTTCATACAGTGTATATTTTTCACTACCTGGCATCCTTCATGGGCGCTTTCTGTTGTTTCCCTTGACTTCAGGATACAGATCAAGGGTTTAGCATTGTCGATGGTGGTGCTACCTAGTCATTGGTATGGGGGGCTGGAAAGGACTATCTGTCTTGAGTCCACTCCCTCAGCAAATAATGAGTACACATGCCTCCTTTTTTCTCACTGTTTTCTTCCAGATTTTTCCCAGCCTAGGGTTGATTATCCCACTGAATCACTAGCAAGTTCCTTTCTTGCATTTAGGTAAACCAAACATTTTCAAAGCTAGGTATCCCCTGAACTGCATTTAGAAACCTAAACTGCAGCTGGATTTCCAGAGATGTTGAGTACTGAATGCCCTTCCTCGCTACTCTCTTGTCTCTGAATGTTTCTGAGTCTCCCACCCCTAGATGAGGGCTAGGCTATGGCAAACTGTTTTGGCCGTGTTAGTGAGCACAGGTCTGTCATGTCCCACCACATGTGTTTGATAGACCAGGCCCACTCTTATCTGGTTCTGTTAATTTTATCATATTCTTGGCCTGGGTGATTGGGAATTTGTATACACCATATAGGAGACCATTTAACCGTATAGGGGTGCTCAAAAGGGTCCGTTTCAGGGGGCGGAGGCCAATAAGGGATTTGGGTACACGATATCCTGTGGGGATTCTCACAGTGAGTTTGGCTCCACCGTTTACCTGACGTGTTGTGTATATGCATCAAGTCTTCAGGACAGGGAGGTACTGGTAATATAAATGGAGCTACCAATATGGGAGTTACCGGTTCACTCACATTCCATCTGTAACATATTTTGTTCCAAAGATCAGTCCAATTTGCCAGGGAAATTTGGTAAAATGCATCCTGATTCACTCTCCAGGCCTCATCAAAAACAAAATCATTGTTATATTGACTCTCAAATGGGGTTCGTACTCTGCCCCAAGTACAGTTGGCAATACAGTTCTTAACGACTGTATTTAACCTACTCTCCAATAACTTGGAGAGATTAAGATTAATAATAGAAAAGTCAATACCTTCTCCTGAAGACTTGGGAATCTGAACACAAACCCCTTGGTTAGTATGGTTCCAAATGCGCACGAATCCTTGAATTAGTTCCCAGGCAAGGTTCGGAGACTCATTTCCTCTTCCCTCCCCAAGGATAGCGAAGGTGAGGAAGAGGGCTTTCCAAAGCATCTCACCCTGTTACAGTGTATAAAAACAATAAAGCGAATCACACAAATGATGCAAATGACCACTAAGGGTAACGATATAAACATAGGGTTCACGAAAGTTTCTAGGACGACCTGCAAATATACAGAACAAAATAAACAGGATTAAAAGGATGGCACAATCCATCTAGTGTTGATTCGGTGATCCCTTCTGCGGGTGTCAGTGGCTATCCAACCATAGAGGTTGCGTGGAGTTTTCAGGGTTAAGGTTACTTCTCCTATCGTTGGTCAGTCTACCAAGACAGGTTGTCCTGGATAGTGGAGTGGTTTCACTGGATCCTTTCTTTCCCTTTTTCCCGGGAGAAGGGAAGGGGGTTTAGGGCAAAACGCGGTGAGCCTAGGACATCCATTTACCCCCCAGCAACTGTTCACTTTTGTTATGGCATTGGAGAGTTGCGCAGACCATCCAGAATTGTGGGGCTTAAGGGCACGCTTCAACAACCCGTTTGCTCTTTCCACTGTCCCATTAGCTTGAGGATAGTAGGGGGTGTGAAATACCCATTGTACCCCTCGCCTTTTGCCCATTCCTGAACCAACCTGGCAGTAAAGTGGTTACCATTATCTGATTGAATTGATTGGGGTTTTGGTAGGTAACTAAACCATAGCTTCAGCCCCTTTACCGTGTTATCCCCAGTTGCTCATGCAACAGCCTCAGCTTGGATAAGCCCTGACACCACTTCCACCCCAAGAAGAACATACTGTTTCCCGTCTGACTTCCGAAAAGCTCCTATGTAATCAACTTGCCAGGTTTCCCAGAGTCCCCTTCCGCTTCGCACGTGGAGGGGAGGTCCTTGCAAGGGACGTTTTTCTAATTGGGTTCGGCGTTGACCACAAGCAGAAATGACTGTGTTACACTGCTCCCGAGTAACTGGCCAACCCCTGCTCCTGGCCTCTTTGCAAAGGTCTTTAACCCCTGAATGACCACGTTTCACATGTAACCATTCTAACAGATGTTCCCACTTTTCTCCTTTAGCTTCTGCTGCCAGTGTGGCTAAGCAGGTTAGTGAATCTACTTGGTTGTTTGAAATGTGGGCTGGATGATCTCCCTTTTGATGTGCACCTACCCATCCCACCAAAAAGGTCCCCTGTTTAGCAATATTCAGAATTTCCTCCCATTTTTCCCCCTGCCACACGGTTAACCTCCCATTGATTTTGTTCCCAGAAAGGGAGCCACTCGATACATCCCTTGAATACAGCGTATGAATCTGTATAAATGAACACCGGTTCTTTGCTCTCAGCCTCTCTCCTTATCACACTCCAAAGTGCTATCAGCTCCCCTACCTGAGCCCTTCCCTCCTCTTCCGTTATAATTTGCTCCCCAGAATCAACATGTAAGGCTGCTGCCCGCTATTTCCATACCTTCCCTTCTCTTTTTGAGGATGCATCAGTGAACCACACATTCTTTAGGTGAGGTTTGAATGGAGGAGCTGGTTTTATAAGGGAAGGAGGGGTTTCCTGGTTGGGTTGGTTATCGGGTGATTCCTGTATCTGGTGTACCTTAGGTGCTCCTTCTTTTATCTTATGTGTATGGCAATAGTGATCCAGTTGTGCATACTGCTTCCTGACTGTTTCCCGCTCTGCTACCCCTGCAGGGCGTGGGGTTCCAGCCAGTATTGGGTTCAGGACTTTAAAGGGCCCTCTCAAAATAATTGGTCTTATGATTTTTTCGGCTTCCTGTATGGCTAGATTTACTATGAAAAGACCCTTTTCCCAAGTCGAATATCATTTTTTCTGCATCTTTGAAGCTTCGTGAATAAAACCCGATAGGGCGAGTCGGGCCTTCAGGTCCGCATTGCCACATGTGTATTGATAGCCCATGAATCGCAAAACCCCATTCGATATAGAGTGGATCTGTCAGGTGTATGGGCCCTAAGGCCTGATATACCCCAGTCTCAAGGATCAGTAGTTTTAAGGCTTCTTCATGGATGGGGGTCCAGTCCCAAGGGGCTCTTTTACATGTCAGCTCGTATAGGGGTTGGGCTATAATAGAAAAATCTGGAATGTGTTTTCTCCAAAATACCAGTAAACCTAAGGCATGTTGTAACTCCTTCTTATTTCCAGGCATTTTCACTTGTTCAAGGGCCATCAGGGTTTCAGGGGGAATACATATTGTTCCCACCCTCCACCAGATACCTAGGAATTTTACCTCAGAAGAGGGAAGCTGTATCTTTTCGGCTGGGATTTGGAGCCCTAAATTTTCCAAATGATTGATTATTTCAGTTTGAGTCTGTCCCACGGCGGTGACATCGGAGCCGCCAATCAATAATGTCATCAATGTATTGATATATTTTGACCCCCTCTCTGGGAGTAATTTGGGTAAGCTCTGGTGCCAGCGCACAGTGAGCAATGGTGAATGACGGTATCCCTGGGGGAGGCATGTAAAAGTAAACTGCATACCTTCCTATGTAAAAGCGAAGTGATCTCTGTCTGCTTCTTGTAGGGGAACCATAAAAACCATGTCTTTTACGTCGATAGTTCCTAAAATCTGGTGGGCTTGTTCCTGTATGGTTGCAATCAGTTTGGCTGTGTTGGGTACTGCAGTGGTTAAGGGGCCTGTATTGACATTTAGCCGTCGATAATCAATTGTTAATCACCACTTTCTCTTGGGTTTACGCACTGGCCACACCAAGGAGTTATAAGGTGAGTGAGTTGGGACGATTATCCCTCACAGCTCTCACAGCTCGGTTATGACAGGGCTTATTCCCTCCCGAGCCCCTGAGGGAAGAGGGTAGGGTTTGACGTTTACGATCTTTGAAGGGGGCAGTTCCAGCGTGGGTTGGAGTAATCACATCGAGGCAGCCAGGAGGCTGAACACCCGCTCTTTCCCCCCTGAGTCCACCCAGGCACACCCCTTAAGCAGATGAAGCCCCATAGTATTTGTTGGTAAAGCCCCTAGGATCATAATAGCCTCAACTGCAGTTTCATTTCCACGCAACCAGCATTTAACTCAAACCATTGGCTGCAGTTTAGAGTTTCTAAAGACATCTGTGACCCAAATTTGTTTCCTGCCGGCAACTATACCATTACGTTAGCCACATCTGCCCGGAGGGCTGATGTTTGGGCTCCTGTGTCTACTAAAAAGATGACAGAAGTCTTAAAGGTACCCAGAGGAAAAGTGATCAACAGATCCCCCTTGGTGGTTTCTGTGAGCCTCCTTAAGTGGACCCAGCAGTTGTCTCCCGGCTCACTTATTGGGGACGGCAGAGGGAGGTTCCTGACTCAGCACCTTTCAAATCAATTAGCTCAGCCTCCAGGGGAGCAGACGGAGTTGTCGTCCCATGTTCCTGGGATTGGATGGAAAGGTCCTCGGATTTTGAGGGAGACGGGGTTCTCTTTATCTTGTTCCAGCCTTTCACCAGACTTTCCAAGTTGGGAGTGGGTAACCCATCCATCACCTCCCAGGGGATCCCTTTTGAGATGCCCTCTTCCCATAATGTATACCTTCTGTTATTGGGGGGGTCACGTTGGCTTTGCTGGGGGGGGTCAAGAATTGCGTATGGGCACAGCTTTTGTTCCCCCATTCCCTTCCACCCTCCTGAGGTCTGCCTTGGATTTAGTCTCTCCCTGACTGGTAAATCCCATTCACCTCCTGTAATTAATTAATTCCTGTGCCACTTCCCCCCATGTCATCTCTGGGGGACCTCCCCTTCTCCAGGGTCAGGGTGTTCTCAGTTGATCCTGTAGTTGCACCATGTATAATTTCAAGGCATCAGGTAGTCCCCCTTATAAGAGGGTGAAGCCTTTCGGGGTCCGCCACATATTGCATAGGGGAGGGTTGTTGTGGAACCAGTAACCGGTCATACGTTAGCTG